>NW_026991712.1:31903481-36903481 GCF_029215605.1 Mirounga angustirostris
AATCAGCCAATTAGGGACCTTAATTTGAAGACTCCATTCAAATACAAAATATGAATGAATTTTCAAGAAGCCTCAAATTTCAGGATAGCTTTTGCACGTGGGTTAGGGCTGTAGTTTGGACTTGTGGCAGGCCACAGATCTCCTGCCTTTCTCTAGGAGGACAGGCTGTCAAGGGAATCTGCTTTGCCCAGTGCAAGGTATGCATAGTGATGCATGTCACTTCTTGTTGGAAGCTTTAAAGACCAGCTCGGACTTTAACATGGTCTCTTTTCCCTCTGCCATAGGATAAGCATTGTTCCAGATAGCAGTTCTTATCAGCTTGGGTCATGAAATAAAGACGTTATGGGGCAGTGCTAGAGCTAACTTTTTTTCTCTTTTACTTTTTTATTTAAATTCAATTAGCCAACATATAGTACATCATTAGTTTTTGATGTAGTGTTCATTGATTCATTAGTTGCGTATAACACCCAGTGCTCATCACATCACGTGTCCTCCTTAATGCCCATCACCCAGTTACCCTATATCCTCACCCACCTCCCCTTCTGCAACCCTCAGTTTGTTGCCCAGAGTCAAGAGTCTCTCGTGGTTTGTCTCCCTCTCTGATTTCTTCCCATTCAGTTTTCCCTCCCTTCCCCATATGATCCTCTTTCAATGAATATGTAGCGTCAGTCATTTTAAGCCACTGAGATTTTAGGGTCATTGGTTATTTTAGCTTAATCCAGCCTATACTGAGTGATACAACATCAAATATCTAGGACCTTGAAACCATAGGAAATCCAGTCTCTAGATTCTATACATTCCATTATACTCAATCCAGAACCTATAATTTATATTTTCTATAAAATTATGATTTTTCTAATACAAGTACTATTAGAAAGGGGGAGAGAAGATGGAGGACACTTGGCTGGTCTCAATCCACGAACACAACTAGATAACTATCAAATCATTCTAAATACCCCAGAAATTAGTACTATTAATATTTTGTTATAAAAACCATTTAAAAACTTATTTATATACTCATTCAAAAAGTGGTTTTAAAGTCTTCACAGTCTGGCACCAAACTATCTTTTCAATTTCATCTCTCATGACATCTTGCCATGAATCTGACACTTCAACCACACAGAGCTGCCTGATTTCTTTTTTAAAACATACCATAGATGTTTCTGGATTCCTTGTTTTTCATCTTGATATTTCTTCTGTCTAGTATAGCTTCCTTCCTTTATTCTGCTGTTGAGCTTCTAGTCACCCTTCCTGATCTCGCAATGTCAATTATTCCATGATGATTTTCTACAAATCTTTAGACATTTTCCATCATGTCTTTCCTTGTATTTCTACAGCACATGGCAGGTTCATGCATTAAAGCACTGACTTAATGAGTGGTGATTATTTGTTTCTGGCTCAGTATCCTCCTTTCAACTAAAAGCCACAGTGCAATGAGTTAAGTGCTATAATTAGTTTGTAACTTGAGCAAAGTAATAGCTAATGATGTTTATCCATTTACTCATTCATTAAATAGTTGGTGTTGATTTATTGATAGTTGACAAAATTTTCAAAACCTTCATCTGAGAGAGCAGGTCAAAACTATTTGACTCTTAAATAGAAATTAAATGAGTATTTGTAACTGAAAAAAAGATTTAGCTTCATAAGTATCATAAGTCAGTATTAAACAACATCCTAAGAGACCCCATAATACATTGTTTCACTTTATGTGTATTTTAGAAAAAGCAAAAAGTCAACCAAAATCTCAGACAATAAAGAGAACTTTACAATAAAAATTTTAAAACCTTAAATGCTTTAATTAGGGATCAGTTTAAGTATGATTCTACATTTCTGGAGATTTATTATCTTTACATTAGCCTGGCATTTACAGACCCTACAATCTGGCTGAACTTACTGCCATTCACTTATGTGACCAAATTTGACTATCACCGTTCCTTTATATACCTCCTGTCTACTTTCTAAACTCTTCTGCTTACTGTCCTGTGAATATCCTACACACTTTCCTGTGCCTAGTGTTTGTTTATAGTTTCCCTCTAGTGTCCTTCCTTAATTTAACTGAGGACTCCTGTCTTGCCTGACCTTAACTCACATATTCTTTCCATTATGATGTTTGTCCAGTGGCCCGCAGCGAGCAGCCTTTCCTTTACGTCCTGCCGTACTTATCAATTAAACCATTTATTGCATGCTTAAGATGTGATATTACTGTGAATCTTAAGTAAATCCTTTCTCTCCAGGGAGATTGACTATAAACTCATTTATGACTAGGGATCACATCTTACTGTTTCTCATCCTCATCACCTTGACCAGTACTTGCACAAAGCTGACCCTCAAATAAACAAACAAAGCATCTGCGGGTTATATACTGATTGGTCCTACCTGGGAAGGTACCAAGAGAGTGCTACTTTGCAGGACTAGTAGCCCAGAAGATTCTTGGGGTTAGCTGCTCTTTGCTGAATCATTTCTTTCCACAATAAAAAAAAATGCATTTCCCTCTTTATCACTACAAATCTGGATTATTAACATTAGGCTCCCTACAGCATTCTCCTCTTCAGATAGGGAGAAGCAA
This sequence comes from Mirounga angustirostris, assembly GCF_029215605.1. Lineage (NCBI taxonomy): Eukaryota > Metazoa > Chordata > Mammalia > Carnivora > Phocidae > Mirounga > Mirounga angustirostris. Next base: position 31,906,048 of record NW_026991712.1, read on the forward strand.
GAAGATTTCAATTTTACAGGATGCTAAGTACTACATAGAAGTCAACAATAAAAAAATTAAAATAACATTTGGTTGGTAATCATAATGTAGCTTCTCCAATTTTTATTAAAATACTCAAGCAAGAACAGAAAGATAAAAAAAAAAAAAATCACAATATTCTTGAATCATCCTAAAGCCAGAACCAGCCTACTGCCAGAAATTGATGGAATTTCTCCAGCTGAAAGGCCACTGAAATCATACTGAATAAAGCAATTGATGGCCAGACAAGCAGGAAATTGAGGAAATTTATATACTTAAAAATAAGTAACTTTATTCCTCTTGATCCTGTAAACTGCTTCTACAAAGTCTGTACCTTGGGTCCTATGCATCTATTTTTGACACAACCAGGATATTGTTTCCCACCTCTATTCCTAAGAACCTATGTTTCTATGTCTATTCATAAACCCCTTCTCAAAAATTAATTAAAACTGGGAAGAGGATGGAGAGAGGATCTGTAGAGGGAATAAACAGAGGAAACTTGCTTAGGGCACTGCATTCTTGGAGGTGATAGCTTAGCAAGGGAGACCTCATCTAAGGAACAAGGAGAAGACCTCTTAGTGCAGCATATACAATACCCCAAACCCTATAAATCGTAGGCATTGTGTTCTGAACTGTGTCTCTTACTTCCTGCTGCACATCTGGAAAGGAAATCAGACCACTGTTCAAGTGACAGAGCGTGAGGTTAAGGTAGGGTGACCATGCATCCCAATTTACAGCTGCAGTACTGGTAGGGTTGGGAATATCACCCTTTTCACTAAAAAAATATCCCAGTGGATGGAAAGCAACTGTCTTGGTCTCTTGGGAAATACTAGTTCTGGTATTTCCACGTCATTCTTCTCATTTAAGAATGAGTAAATTTAAATAACCCAGGAAAATGTACTAAAAAAATAGAAGAAGTATACATCATTCTGACTTAAAGGAAAAGCCTACTTCTGAAAATCACCTGCAATATGCATCAGATAATTGTTTTCAGAACATAAATTACCATCAGTCAAAGATAGGAAGACATAAAAGTATGGGACAGAGGGAAAAAGCCATAAGGAAAATCAGTTGATGTGCAAAGGTGACTGCATAAGACTGAAAGAAATAATTTTAAGGAAACTAACTGTAAAAGCAAGACGAGATTTCATTGGAGCTACACAATAGAATCGACAATGCAAGCAATCCAATCAGTTATGCAGATGCAAACTTGAAAACTCTCCAAGGAAAAAAAGGGCAAAGAGATTTTTAGAGGATGCACTGCAAAGGCAAAGAAATTGGATCTAAGAACATAGTTATATCCAAGGAAGAAAACAAAACAATTGAAAAATAAAGTTAACGATAAAAATAAAAATCCAAAGAATTTACCATGTTTCAACAAACATGGCATCTAGACTTAGCCTAGAAAATATTTTGATAGACAGGAATTAAAAACTTTTTTTACAAGCATCAAGCAGGGGGAAGAAAAAAAAGAGAAACTTCAATTCAAAAGGTACAAAGGTAAACATTTGACCTTTGTATTGCAATTCTGGTAATATCTACAGAAATAAAATACTAGCCTTATATGTAATTTTAAATTTTGTTGTAGCCACATTAAAATAATAAAAATGAACAGGTAAAAGTATTTTTCAAAATATATTCTATCTAACCTAATATATCAAAAACATTGTCATATCAACTTATAATTTATATAAAATTTTTAATAAGATAATATATATATTATCTCATTACATTTTTTTCTTTAAAGATTTTATTTATTCATCTGACAGAGAGAGAGGCTGAGAAAGAGAGAGAGAGTGTACAAGCAGGGGGAGGGGCAGGCAGAGGGAGAAGCAGGCTCCGCGCTGAGCAAGGAGCCTGATGTGCGACTCGATCCCAGGACCCTGGGATCATGACCTGAGCCAAAGGCAGATGCCTAATGACTAAGCCACCCAGGCACTCCTCATTACATTTTTTAAAAAAGTCATCTCTACACCCAATGTGGGGCTGGAAATCATGGCCCGGAGATGAAGAGTTGCATGCTCTACTGACTGAGCCGGCCAGGGGCCCCTCATTAAATATTTATAGTACTCTGCGCCTGGGTGGCTCAGTTCGTTAAGCGACTGCCTTTGGCTCAGGTCATGATCCTGGAGTCCTGGGATCAAGTCCCACATCAGGCTCCCTGCTTGGCGGGGAGTCTGCTTCTTCCTCTGACCCTCCCCCCTCTCATGCTCTCTCTCTCATTCTCTCTTTCTCTCTCTCAAATAAATAAAATCTTTAAAAATGTATTTATAGTATAAAAACAGTATATATCTTACAGTACAAATATTTATATATTGTATGAAACTTAATGAAGTATATAATTTCATTAATTGTATACTGTATATATCTACTAAATTTATATTGAATATATATATTTATAGCTATCTACAGACAGAGAAATAGATATGGATATAGCATTAAATCTCTGAAATTTGATGTATATTTTACACCTATAGCATAGCTCAATTCAGATCAGCCACATCTCAACTGCTCAATATCCACATGTGGCAAGTGGCTATACCCCAGTGGTACAGAGTTCTGATGAGAAAGAATACCCTCATACCAGCTATGATGAATTCCATCTGACTTGGTGAGCAGAGATTTATGAAGGCTGAGAAATGTGCACCAGATATACTCTTTCTGAGAAAGTTATTTAAGTGTAACCGTCTAGCGGATAATGAATATTCTATTTCCAAAGGTCTGGTAAAGGTAAGGACAAAAGAATACTTTGTTGTGCCCATTTTACATTTTATTTTTTAATAAGGGCATATGGAGTGAAAAACAATGAGAACCTAAACACAGAGTAGCATAAAGGCGAGAAAACCCTAACTGGCAGCAATGGGAATTCAAAGCAATATTTTATATTTTTTTCTATTTTTCAAACTCACTTCAGTGAACATATATGACTTTCAAAAGAACAGTTTGATATTAAAATATAACGTATTGTCAGGGTGCCTGGGTGGCTCAGTTGGTTAAGTGTCTGCCTTTGGCTCAGGTCATGATCTCAGGGTCCTGGGATCGAGCCCTACGTTGGGCTCCCTCCCCTTGCTCATTTTCTCTCTGTCTCAAATCAATAAATAAAAATAAAAACCTAAAAAAATTATAATGTATCATCATTGCAGAGATAAGCTGTGAGAAAAAGATGATAAGCTGCTTTTTGGGGGGGTGGGCTTATATAATACAAAAGGCTAAATAAAACATGGTAAAATTCACTCATTCAGTACCTCATTACTGAGCGCCCACTTTGTATCACGCTCTGTGCATGGGCAGCTGGGGGTACCTGAACTGCTGAAAGTACGTGAAGATGTTCTGGGGTTTTGCTGGCATGGCAGAGTTTCAAGGGAGTCATCTTCTAGGTCTTCAGTGGGGTGGTCAAACTTTCTCACTAGTTCTCTCTTTTGATCTTCCGTATCACCCAAGTCCACTTCCCACTTTACAAATGAAAGGCACAAGCCCCTTCTCTTACCGCACCTTCAGAGCGCCAAAACAAAACGAAGGTTCTAGGATGCATCACCTCTGTTAAAGAAAGGTCCCTTAAAACCACATCTGAAATGCAAGTGGCTGAGGCTTACGTCATCCAGGTGACAAAACTCTTGGTAAGGTTCTGCGCCTTATCTCTGTATCTATTTCAGGATCTGAATTCAAAAGAGAGATGATCGTCTTGGGCGCATGAATTAACGTTTATTTGAATTGGAAAATAAAGTCAGACTTTTTCCTGACAGAAAACAAGAGTGATCTGGCTGATTGGTGCGACAGAAAAGATGTTCTTTGCCAATTAGCTTATATGGCAGATTGTTACCATGAAATGATTGAGTTTGATCTGCAGCTCTAAGGTTTTAACAGAAAGATACTGAAAGTACTTGCACAATATAATGTACACTGGAGATTATTAGTAATTAATAGTAAATTAACCATAAATAGTGAAGAATGGTAATTAATAAACTCTTTAAACTTAAGGTTAAACTTGTAGATGACAAGAGAATTCAACATGTTTCAACATTCACTTAGGGGAAACAAGATATAAATCTTGTGAAATGTGTAAAACATGGAAAAGCAGATCTTGAAAAAGGACGGTGATAGATCAAGGGTGAGTTGTGGGACAGGAGCAGGACGGCTCATAAGAACATCAGCAGAGTCATAGGGATAATAAACTGGCCTTACATCCTACTGTTTTCATCCCTAATGTCTCATTAGTTCAACCTCCAGTCACTGACTATGGCCGGGTTACTGGAGGACCTTATCACATCTTTAAAATAAATGCATACTCTGCATAAGGTAAATGTGATGCGTAAATTGGGAAAAGTTTTCTCTGCCAGTTACAGAGGGCTGTGGCTCCCTGTGAAGTCAAACAGAATCATTTAAACTAGACACCCATTATTTCCAATTATCCAATGAGATAACTCACTATTCCAGTATTGGCCTCTGCATAGCTATCAAGGCTGTTAAATTTAATTTGAAAATGGAATCCATCATAAAATATTAATCACAAAGGACTGCTGGTATGGAGACACTTATCAGTCTGCTAATTACATTGTTCACTCCTGTTGGCTTTGATCTTACCTAGGCAATCAGGCACATGAAGGGAGTAAAGTCTAACAATAGTAGTAACACTGCTGAAGATAATAATAATAGCTAACACACAATGGATCTTACTCCTTACTAGCCACTGTAGTAAGCACTCTACATGTATTATCTAAAATGACTCTCCCCTGCATTTTAGGATGAAGGTTCTGCTATTATAATCATCCCCATTTTACATAAGACAAAACTGATGGTCCGAGAGATCAGCTCATATGTTCAAGGTGACAAGTTAATAAATGGCTGAGAGGGAAATCAAACCCAAGTCTGCTTGAATCTAGAGACCAGGATATTAAGAATTATGAGATACAGCCTCTCTATTAATGCCTGATTTGTGTACTGTTATGCTTTTGTTTTATTTAGTGCCAAAATGTCCGTGGTATGTGTGCATTGTGTGTATTTTCTTTTTTTGCATCACTTACAAGAGAAGTGAAAAGGCATGGTGATTCCAACCACCGCATAATTAACATAGTACATTTATACTGTGAGGCATCTCAATTACTATTAGCACAATTTAATTGGTGATTAAGACGATGGTGATGCTGATTCAGACATTACTATCTCTTGGGTTTTTGTAAGTATGTAAGCTTTGCTGATGACAGCTGGTAGCATATTTCAAATTTGAAAAAGGCATACCTATACAGAAGAACAAACTAGCAGATGCTGGAAATAAACTTGGAAAAGTAGTTTGGGGTAAGATCATACAGAACCATGAATGTCAGACAAAGGAGAAGCAGTAGGAAAGAGCAATATGTTTGGAGCTGGTGGACTTTGAGTTAGAGGATCAAATCTGACATTTAATAAATGAATAATCTTTTAATAAGTCATCTTTCTACAACCGGATCTCATTTGTAAAATGGAATTGCTGTAGAAACTAAATAAAGAAATGTATGTAAAAGGGGGCTACATAAATATAGCAAAGTAGGGCATTAAAGACTGTATTTAATAATGAGCAATAAGGGTTGGGAGGTTTGAAACGTTGAGGAGTTTTGAACCAGGGATCAATTGACTTTGTTTTGCAGAATTCTTTTGAAGACAGAATCGGGGTAAGGACAAAGCAGAACAGCAGAATGTATGGACTTAAAATGAGAAAAAAACCCAGCATATTGTGTCATATTTATTATTAACACCGGACAATTTTCTCTAAAGGAATTACCAATTTATGATAATCCCTTGCATTCTGTTAGTGCCTTAAACTTTGCAAGAGTCCTTTTCAAAGACATGATCACTTTTGATTTTTAGCACAAGGCTTCAAAATGACAATTATACCTTACAAAATTATACCCGGTGATTACATAAATTCAGATATACGCCGTTCGAAAAGAGAAGTACACTAAAGTTCTCATTTTCTAGTGTGGGAGTGAGGATTATTCTCTAGGACTAATCTTTTTCTTTTTTTTTTTTTTTGCCCCAGGCAGAAGAAACTGGCATTACTAACCCAGAGATTCCTAGAATTATTGCCCATATTCTAGATGTTCTAGCGGGTCACCACACCCAGAATCATCCTCATTTGGTGTATCAGCCAGAGTGAACAACTGCCACCAGGTGGCACCAAACCGCAGCCAGGGACCTACTTCTAGAAGCCAGACCTCAGAAGTCTCAGGTAGCTAGCTAGCTGCTCAGGGTAGCTGTGACCAATGACTGAGTAATACTTGACCCCACATTTTGGGTGGCCAAATTTTTGGACCCCACTTATTTTATTTTATGTATGTTCTAAGACCTTCCCAGTAAGGTTGTTGACTTACTCAAGGTCACACAGTATCTTACTGTCAAAGACAAGAACTCAAGGCTCCAAGTAATAGGTATTAGAGTGGAAAGAGTACAAAACTTGGAGTTGAATGATAAGAGTTCAAGTCCCACCCCAGCTACTTCTTAACCATGTGATGACGGACAAACGATTTACCATTTTCTGAGCCTTCTCCCTCCACTAGAATTTGGGGCTACTCCTCATGGATGTGGAAAGATAATGCATCTGAAGGTGCATTAGGAAACTAGAGCAAACTATGTGAAAATACATTCGGCTTCTCTCTGATCCCAAATATTAATACTTTCAATATTGTTCTTACTCTAACTGATAAGGATAGTCAAAGAAAATACTTTATAATTGAATCCATAACTTTCAGCTGTATGCTATTTTTAAAATACAAAAGTGCATCACGAAAGCCTGAGAACAGTATCTTTCCATTTAATAGAACCATCAACCAACTTAAATATATTAAGTATCTACAATGTGCTCAACGCTGTAGACACCATAGAAAAAGCCATATTGTAGTTTCTACCCTTAAAGAGCTAATTATTTAATCAGAGAAATCACATGTCAAGGAAATGCAAATAACATAAGGCAAATATTAGTAAATACAAGAAACAATGACATTCTAGCAGTGATCGGGAAGCTGGGAGTTGATGGGAAGAGGGAAATGGGTAAGCTCAGTGGTGGTAAGGAAAACTGTGCAAAGAGTTAAGAATTCAGTTTTGCCTTGAAGGTTGATACGATGTAAACAGGCAAAAAAAAAAAGAGATGTTAGCTATTCTGATTCATCTCTTTGCTTTTCTCTGACTCAGTGGTTCCATTTTGGTTAATATGATCCCAGAAGCTCCAAACAGATTCTTATCGGGATAGTTTTGTAATAGCTGCTGACCGATCAGTAGCGAGGATTGAAAGACATGCATGGAGTGTAATTTTTCAGCAACTTCTGGCCAGGTGCTGCTGGAGAAGCAGCTCCCTTTTAAATGTATCAGCACTTCCTCCTCTGCTCTGCATAAAAGTTACTCACAGTTTGTATCCGTGCCAGTAAGATGAAGGTAATGACTGCTTCACACACCAGTGGTAGGATGTGTGATTTCACCCTTGGAGAACTTGACAGAATAACCGACTTTGATGATTAATCCATTGTAACAAGGGCTCAGCATTGGTGGAGATGAATCTTCTGCCTTAAGTGACTACCCTGTTGTGCTGTAGTCTCTAAAATCCTTTGGAAGTTGATAAACTATAGGAAGGAGTAAGGTTGCAGACCTTGGGATAGCATTCTGATTCTTTTAGACTTGTGAAAAGCCTATGAGGTGGCTGGCTGTTTTCTTTCGGTATCTGGATCTGACTTAAATCAGGAGGATCTTACAGAATATACCCCTTCTGGGAAATTCTTGATAATAAGAGCACATGATTTCTCAACAAAGTCTGGAAGATTTCCTGAAAACCACGGGAAAGGTGGTATTGGAGTGGCTCCTTGGGGTTGTCATTGCCATTTTAAAAATACCTGGCCAAGATTATCATATACAGTATACAGTGTGGATCATACACGCACATGCATACATGTATACACAACACACATATGTGTGTATATATCTAAATATGTATATATAAAGTCAAGCATGCCCATTAAACTTTTTTTCCTATAAGTAACTTAGGCTACCGAATAAGAAAAGAAAAATTTCAATTTTCCTGCCAACATCTCTTCTTTCTGTACCCCGTCCTCCAAAATGACAGCTTATTTCAGATTGTTGGAATCTTATTGTTTAGGAATGTAGTAACTCCACGTTTGAGAGAAAATAGGATGAAGATCAAATGGTTCTCCTAATAGAACACATGAATCACCTAGAGTGAATATGAAAATTCCAGGTTCTTTGGTCCCAGCCCCAGAACCTCTGAATCAGGAGGTCTGGCACCAGGTCCAAGAAACTACAGTGCTTATTCGCTGTTGGGGATTCTGGTGCAGACTGTCTAAGAACCACAATTTGAAAAACGTTACAATACTAGGATTAGAGTCAGTCAGATATGTCAGCCGAACTTCCAGCTTTCCCGCTCACTGGCAATGTGTAATTGAACAAGTAACACACTACCAACAGAGTAGATATAAATCATCACAATAGCATAGATAATAGTCAACTGTACTGAAATAATTGGGATGTGATAGGTTTTGAGTGTGTATTACCTTTTTTGAAACATAATTTAGGTAATTACAGATTTATGCAATTTTATTTTGAACAATGTCTGTGTTTAAAAACTGGCTTACAAAATTTCCCCAAATTTAATAACTGGCTCATGAGAGCTAGGATGATTTGGTTCTTGCACACTTTTGCCATTGGTTTCCTCACAGAAAATACTGGGGGCAATACAATTTACTTCACAAGGTTAATGTCATGTAGGTTTGCCTCCAATCTACAAGAAAGAGCCTGATGATTTGTTTCCAATTTTTCAGAATGTAAACTATATGATGGCCCACCCTTCTTTTGTCTTGTTCACCACCGTGTCTCTGTCTTGTAACAATGTTTCTGCAGTGTGGTGTTATTAGGTATGTGTAGAGAGGATGGATGAATTCTTTCACTACCATGTGGTGCTCTGCATTCTCCTCTCTTGTTCCATCACTTATTCCTGGCATTTTTTGTTCCAAAGACAACTTACACCTCTCTGCTGGCTCCTCCCTAGGTCTTTTTCCATATTTCTAAACAATTTTTTTTTTAAGACTTACGTATTTCAGAGAGAGAGAGAGAGGGAGCACAAGAGCAAGTGGGGGAAGGGGCACAGGGAGAGAATCTTCAAGCAGACTCCCTGCTGAGCACGGAGCCCCACGCGGGGCTCGATCTCATGACCCTGAAAGATCATGACCTGAGCAGAAACCAAGAGTCAGATGCTTAACCGACAGAGCCACCCAGGTGCCCTGGCCTTTTCCCATCTTAAAATAAACCGGAATCTTCCTCATGTAGTCCTCAAATTAACAATGCTACTCTAAGAGCCTTCTCTATTAACTAATCTAATCTATCAGAAAATAATTCAGTAAATATTTACTGTTGCTAGATTAATTCAGGAATAAATTTAAGTAGAAAACATGCCACTTGTCCTCTAGGCAGAAATCTGATGGTAGGGTTAAGTATGTATTGGGAAGTGAACTGGGGCCAGAGAATTAGCTGAGGAGTGAGACAGCAGTGGAATAAATGTGGTTGTTAGCCACAGAAGGAGGGAATTGCTACAAGGGACACGTCAGAGCTGGGGCTGGCCAACCGTTCAAGGGGCACACAGAGGACGTTTTGGGCTTTGTGTCGCAAACGTGCTTTTTGTTGTTGTTTTTTTACAACCCTTTAAAAATATAAAAACTATTGTACGTCGCAGGACCATAGTTTATAGTTTGCTGATGCCTACTTTAAAAAGCCTTGAAGACCAAGTAGGTATAGGGGGCGAAGATCAAGAGGGCAGAGACAAAAATGACATCAAGATTTTAAGTAGGCCAGGTGGGAGGACGCCGCAACACCAAAATATTAATCAACATGTATTGTATGTTTACTTTGCAACAGGATATGGCGAAGCCCCTTGCATCTATCTTCTCACTGAGTTTTAACAATGGCCTTATGAACTGCTTACTATTATTAGAACCATTTTAGAGATGAAGAAGCTGAGGCCACAGAAATATCAAGCAAATGTCTATGGTCACCCAGCTAGTAAGGGAAAGAGCTCAGCTTAGGCGTGGGAGTGTGTTCTACCAACACCTACAGAAACACACACACACACACACACACACACGAAGATACCTGTATATTTTTAGACATGTCGCGACTGAGGTTCCAATATTTAAAATGAAATATATTTTCTAGAAAGTTTTGAAAGAGTAAAATTGATTTCTAAGATAATTTCTTTCTCTCTGTATCTCTCAGTTTGAAGACAGACTAGAGGGATGTGCACAATTTGTGCAGATCTCCTGTTCTTTCATGCATATGAAAGGATTTCCCGTCTCCACTGACTTTCAAATTAGGCGTTTTCATAGGACTTGCTCTGGCCAATGGAATATGACAGAGTAATATGCTCATTAAGAGCCAATGGGTAATTCACCATACCCTCTTTGCCCCTGCCGAAAGTGATCAAAGAAGCCAATGTTGACTTGTACCATCCATGATTCTTGAGTGAATACAAAGGACAGAACCTTTCTGATAACCACATCAGACATACTGTATAAATGACAATCAAAACTTGTTTTTTTTAGACTGCTGAGATTTTGAAGTTGCTTGCAACTACTACTACACAGAGTCAAGAATTGTACTGTATCTTGGCTGGATCAGAAATGCTTCCTCCTGAAAGAAATGGGTCAGACTGAATAATGTCTAAAGAACCTTTTGAGTCTTACGGTAACAACATGTAATTCTGTTAAAGCGGATTCAAAAAAAACTATGTGACTGACTAAGAAGTAAGTGGACTTAAAAAATAAGGTTCCAAATTCCTATAACAGATAAAAAGGTTAGCTTAGATTTAAAGCTTGTGCAATGCTTGAATGTAGCCAAGGTTTGCAAACCCCTCCAAAATGGGGCTGAGTTTTGAGTTTCATAACGAAATCCAAAACCTTAGAAGAGAGTTTCATATTTCACCCTGAAAGTTTCATACAGCTTAAACTTTCATATCTTTTTCAGGTATCATACTACAAAAAGTTTCTAAAGATCTCTCTTAAATAAATAATGATTAAAGTACCATCTATTAAATTCAGTATGCTCTGCTGTTCTTTGTGTACAGAGATAATATCACTGACTTACTCTTAGTTATGCATGCTCAGTTGATTTTTATTCTTGGTTGGTCCTGCATGATACTTTATTTCCCCTAATTTTTAAGTATTATGTAAGTATATTTTGAAAAATCTGGTGGGGTTGAGCAATGTAATCTGGGAACCATAAAGCTATCTCTGATGTATGAATCTCTTAATCTTGGCTCCATTAGCTCCATACCCTTAACTCAATGAGGTAACTTTTAGAAGAAGAAGAAAACAAAAACAACAACAACAAAAACAAAACCCAGAACAACAGTATAATCCATGACCACCTCCACTGAAGTATCCGTAAGGGCGTGTAATATAGAAAATCATAAAAATGGGCAAAATGAATTAATTTTTTAAAATTAAATAGGGTAACATTTGATGAGTGAGAATGTTACATTCAATGATTTACTTTAAAACAAGGGCAAAAAATTCCTTTTTTTGGATACCACCAAGGATAAAGCAGCTATTTGGTCAGTTGCCAAACCTATGCTTTGAGCCCCAATTTTTGTTGGAGTAAAGAACAACTCCAGTTAAAATATATCTCTACTCTAATGCAGAAGTTGTATTCTATGACAAGAGTACTAAATGGGAGCAAGAAAACCTACATTTTACTTTTTCATGTTTGATTTAACCCATGGCATAGGCTTGGAACATGGGAGGTACTGATTATTGCTTTCTAAAAGAATGGCCCTCAACAAGATTTTTGATCCTTCCTGGACCACAATTTTTATATCTGTGAAACAGATATAAAAGTGCGTATCTCACACAATTATTATGACATTAAAGGAAATAAAGAACAAGAATGGGAAAGTTGTTTTATGGGGTAAAACAAAATACATACAACTGGATATCTTTATTACACAAAATCCTAAAATGACTAGCTCAGAACTATTATATCATTTTTGCTATTTTCATAACCAATATGATATTCTACAACAATTTTTCTATTATTATATGTATGTGGAGATGGAGGGCATAGGTTTTCTTCCTAAAAACCCAAATAAGTCCAGTTAGTCCAGCTTTTAATTCTAATGAGCTGTAACTATGGTCGATAGAGGATGGTCAAGACTGTTTAGATTAACTGACAGAAACTGAATACTTCCCAGCTTCGACAGCAGTTAGGTTGGCGTCAGATGACCAGTTCCAGCCAATGAGCTATGAACTAAAGAGCTGATTCTTATCATCTCCAGGCAAGCTCCTAAAACTGTAAGAACTTATTCTTTGAGTAATGCTCAAAGAATTCCAAGATTGAAGGAGATGTATTCCCTGAATGTCTATGAGGTAAAGTGTCTGTAACCTCTCCCCACTTCTGGTACAATGCATTTGATTACGATGGCCACATTCACAGGGGATGAAAAGTTAGTATCAGGATAGTAATCATAATGTAACTTAACTCATTGCTTCCTTCATCCAGTGTCAATGTTCTTCAGTCACCTGATTACATGTAGGTATGCTTAGTAACATAGCACACTTACATTTTGGTGCAACCTCCTTATCTTGTTATAGATAGGTAACAAACAGTTCATCAACTAGCCACAGTCCAAGGCCATAAATTGAATAGGACTTGTGTTAGCTACCCGACCAATAGCCCAGATCCCACAAAGTAGAGCTGGAACTTATAAGTGCAGGGTATGTGTTCTCTATACAAATGTCATGCTAAATGAGGTACATCAAACTGCTTCTAGATGTTTTTCCTAATAAGTGCCAGTTTATGCTTATTGTCTCAGACTAATTATTAATTATACCTCCTTTCACTCCCTAATTGTCCCATTTTATATGTTACATTATTGGGTCACCTTTACCTAAGAGCCTATTCTCTTTGCTATGTAGAATGAACACTTCAGGTAAGAAAACAAATGATAAATAATTTTTGTACATACTACTGGCTAGTATTTTTCATAAGAAACATTAGATGTGTGATTGAAACCAAGGAGGATCAGTGATTTATTTCTGCCATACTCAGTACCAGGGACACAAAAAGTGGAAAAAAAAAAAAAAAGAAGCTTTGGAATGGATATAACATCAATTTCATAGAAAAAATAAAGTGAAAAATGTTTATTTGTTTTAAAGTAATCCACTGGCCATTTTAATCAAATTGACTAAAATAAATTTCATTGCATTCATTCCAATGCACTTTTACACAATGGTCTTCATTTTTTCATATTATCATAGGCGTTTGTGCATTGATTCTGAGTTTTCTATTTTAGTCACTATTAATAATCTTGAAGCTGTCAAATTCCCCTTGTTCAGCAACTTAAAATTTTCACAAATCCTATGTATGTTTAGGTTTGAATCATTTCAGAATTTTTAAGAAGAGTATTAACAGTTGATCACTGGACTTAAGCATCTTGGTTTTGGCTGTTTCTCGTCATCTGAGGTATTGTACACAGCCTACTTAATATTTAATTAAATTATTTAAGATTTAGCTCCTCCATGAATAAAATATGGATAGCCACACACACACACACACACACACACACACACACACACACACACACGGGACCGCTGTGAGGATTAAGTAAAGTAGTATGTGTTAAGGTAATATATGAACTATATGGTGCATACAAAAATGAAACCGTATGTGAAATTTCATTACTAGATTTAAGGTTGCTTATTCCACATTTCTAAAGGAAGAGGTAACTATTAGCAAAACAGCCCTGTAATCTGTCTGCCCTATCACTCATTTCTTTCCAGGGGAGAGACTGAGTTTTCTGATTTGTGAGTTTTAGATGTGGTACTGGATTCTGCCCCTTCCACCCTTCCTTCTTTTGGGAGCCAGCTGGCCTTCAGAGAACAAACCTCAAGGTCCACTTCATGCCCAGGATGACCAGTAGTTGTCCAGTGCTGCTCGTGATTCTGATGGTAAATCTCCCTAAGTCTTGAATGCATTATGAGGCAGCCCACTTGGCTAACACAAATACATCATGATCTGCAATCACGTTAATCCATTAATGCTGTTATTTTGATTTTCATCTGCCACACACCATAGTTACCTCTTGAATGGGAAGGGAAAAGAACTGCTCTTTATTGGTCCATGCAAACTCCAACAGAAATAAAATACTGTAGTAGAAAATGTAGATGTCACACATTATATATGGGTACCATATTGTAGTTTCTAATATATTTTGTAAATGTAAAATAATCCTAAACTTAATCCTTTTGTATGTTGAACAAACATAATGCTTTCATGCAATTTTCTATTAAAATTTATGATGCCCCCAAATATATACTACACTGAATTAGACACCTTCATATAATTAATTTTAGATTGAATGTATCAGTTCAGAAAATACATAAAGAGGCAGTTATACTGATTTAATATGGCAACATGCTTTGACTAGCTTTCCAATATTAATACCACAATTAAACCTTAATCTCTTAATTATATACTGACTTAGAATTTAGAAACACTTTCTCCCCCATGATCATTTGATCCTGTCATCTTGTCCTCCATTTGACCAGGTTGCCTGAGGTAAAAGGCTGCAGTCGAAAATCACTGTAATGAGACTAACTGGCTCATAGGAGAATCCAACTTGCCACATAAGCCTTCCTGGTGTTATGTGCTAACCACTGAGCTCAACGGTCAAGAGGGAGACCTCACCAGAAACCAAAATGGAATTCACACAAGAAGTACAGTGCCTTGTGGAGTTGAATTGTAGTCCACTTTCCCTGATGAGACAGCACATCTTATCTAAGTATTGCAGATGTTTCTCAAATGACCTAATAAATATTAGAATATCATCTAGGTAAATGAGGTAAATATGTCATTGGAATCTTGCAGCCTTCCATAATTAAATGCAACACACCAGCTACTTATTTTCTTTCTAGTGAGCTAAACTTGACTAGCTGGAATCAGCAACATATTCTGATAATATTCTTTCCTAAGGAAACTGGGATCTGTTCACGTTGGCCGGGGTGGGAGTTTGAAGGGGGAAGGTGGTTACCTAATTAATATGATATAGCTTAATTAATTCTGCAGCCTTAGAGCATGGATGGGACCCCAGATTTCAAATGTAAGATATCAAAACAATCAGGCTAGAACTCTAGAGGGCATGACATTTCATACAACCTTCAGTTCTTTAAGCTGCATCCAAGCTCCTGGCATATTCAGGATTTAGAAAAGATAGTTCTTGTAATTTTTGTGGATTTAATGTAGTACAAATTTACATACAAAGAGAGACTAAATAGGCACAGTTTTATTTCTGTTACTTTTTCAGTGGTATAGCATCAAAGGAAAACCAATTTAGCAAAAACATTAGGTTCTTCATTAAGTTCAGAAATGGGTTATCCAATTATATATACTTTTATATTATATATATTTTGTTTTTCTACATATATTTATAAGAATTGAGATGTAATTGACATATAACATTATATTAGTTTCTGTTGTACAAGATTTGATATTTGTATATGTAAAAAATGATCACCACAACAAACCTATTTTCATATTTATCTGTCCAATTTTACTCTCAATATCTGACGAACAGGGTTAAAGCATAAATCTTTGTATAAACAGCATTAAATATAGTGCCAAGTAGAGAGTAGGTACTCAACATATATTATGAAAGGAATGAAAGATTGGGCTTCTATATAATAATACAAAATCACTAATAAAATTAAAATATGACTATTCGCATTTACTCATTCTTTTTTATATGCCCACGAATCAAAATTTGTATGTGTTACCCTTAAAATTGAATTAGTTCAGCCTATAAAGTCTACTGAAAAACCTGGGAAACATGGGGAATATATGCACTAGTATTTACTAATAAAACTGTTTCTTCCAATACTGAAGTGGACAGATTTTCCTATAGGTGACCCATTCTCATCAGTTCTTAACATTGGTCGTTCTAACATTGGCCTAGTATCATCTCAACAGAATATGCACTGTTTGGGGAAAAAATGAAGTCCAAGTGATACCCATTCATTCAGTATTCATTTGGGTGTTGTTTGCTTCTTTTCCCTCTGGACAGTGTTAAATAGCTGGAACAATTATTTTAGATAATACTGGACTAAGTTTCCTATGAGTCCTGCCTGTCTTAATCTTCTGTCCTTATATTTGTGCCTTTTGGCTCAACAATGTCAGAGAGAAACAAAAAGCAAGGGAGTGCATTTTCTCTTCTCCTGCTGCTGACCTGGTTGTCTGAAGGGAGAGCAAGGCACAAGGCCAAAGTGCACGGCTGTTTTCAAATATATGACCTGGATTCTTCTAGCATTGGCACAGATAGTCTGTGAGGACTCGTATGGATTCCCAACTGCCTACTTGAAGGGTGACCAATCAACTCCTTCATGTACCGTACTGAAACATGAGTTCTTCTCCTGTAAGACAAGGAGATAATTTTAGCACTAAGGTTGCCTTCTTTGCCTTTAAAGAATATTCTCCTGGGAAAAGCTCTGTTGGTAAAATCTGAGCAGAAAAGCTGTAACACCACCACCACCACAACAAAAAAACCCCACAGAACAATCAAACTAACAAAAAACCTGCACTGAAACATGCCCTGGATGGCTCAGTCGGTTAAGCATCTGCCTTTGGCTCAGGTCATGATCCTGGGGTCCTGGGATCAAGTCCTGCATCTCCCTCTGCCTGTCGCTTCCCCCCCCCCCACCCCGCTTGTGCTCTCAATCTCTCTCTCTCTCTCTGGCAAATAAATAAATAAAATCTTAAAAAATAATAAAGTTCTCTAAAAAAAACAAAAACAAAAAACAAAGAAACATGCCCTGGAAAAGACAGAATTGGAAAATCTACCAAAGAATACTCCCATAACCCTGCCAGGGCCATCCTATTTTATAGTGCAGCAAAATGATTTATGGTTTTTCAAAGTACTTTTCACCAACATTTGATGTCCAAATAAACCTCCCTATATTAAAGACCTTCTTGTGGGAAGGTCTAACACATGCTGCACTTATACATTTGTGGCTAATGCCTTAGCTATTACTTGTTGAAATCCATCTCTTAAAATTAACGCAGAGAGGATGCTCATAGATGGAACCTCACTTGTTCTTCGAAACAAAACAAAACAAAAAAGCAAACACAAAAACAAACACCCAGCAGCAGCCCTTTAAAAAGCTGAGCAGACACTTCCTGTCAACTAATGAACAACATTGTACAACAGATTTATTCATACTACAGCTGTGATTTGATAACCAATTCTGTTTGGAATTTATTTGTGAAATGTCACACAATCCAAGATGTTTTAATTATGTTACATTTTATCCAAGACTGCTGATTATAAAACGAGTGATCAAGAATTAAATCAACTGAAGTCTAGAAAAGATGTAGAAAGACCGGAGTAGTATGGGTATATCAAACCTGGAATGCCTGAGCAGTGATTTCTGTTTGCGCTGAAATGAGAAGACCTCTGGCTCAAAAATATATATATTTTTCAGTTTTTAAAAGGACTGCAGTTTCTGGTTGATGCAGTTCTTCATAATAGTCACTTTACCATTACCACCATAAAGACTGTATTTCTAGACAATATTCTTTCATCCCTGAGGAATGAATTTGTGAACATATATTTTGTAGCATTAAATGATGCACATTTTAAGCCATCCTGACACTGTTTGATGTGGCAATGATGATATATTTGAAGATGGGTAGCATAGTGCATATCACCACCTTTTATTTAGCAGATTCACTTGAAAGTGTGTTGGCCTCCATGATTCCAAGACATTGTCATTTTAGCTTGATCGTACAGAATTCCTTTACAGAGAGTAAGTAGTAAGTTTACTTTTAGTCTAAGCTATTCAAAGAGAGGTTTTTATTATACTTTTAGAATAGCTCTAATTTAATTTACCTATTAACAGAAGATGGAAATAGAAAAGAAGCTAAAAGGTAGGGAATTTCACATAATAAGATCAAATGTTTTGTAAAGCTCCACGTAATTACGAAGTCAAAGAAACATTAACAGAACTGACTTTGTGATAGCATTTCAGAAATTTCTATCTTTTTGCCAAGTAGAAAATCCTAAGAGAATATGACTTTGGCTTGTCAGATGTCTGAAAATATACTTCAAACATTAGTTATAGCCAACTCTTCTGCTGTTTCTCTTCTTCCATTCCAGGATAAAACTAGGAAAAACAAAACGTGGAAATGAGAAATATTTTCTATTTCCCTACCCAATCTAAAATATGGTTGATAAAATAAGCTTCATTTTTATGTAGCTATCTTAACAACTAAAACAGCAAAAAATACCAGTTTGTCATAAAATGGGAAATGTACTTGATAACACAAGGTAACGGCAGGTTACAGCAAAAATAAAATCTGAACTTTAAAAAAACTGAAAAACGTGTTGTCATGAAGGACCTGACAGTGATGGAGTCAACAGGAAATCACTTAAAGAAAGTCTCATTGAAATTCTGGAAAATAACCAGCTTTACCGCAAGTTACAGGATGTAACAAATCTATCAGTAAGTATCTAATATGTATCATTAATCAAATAACTAGGAAACTGCTGGTGTAGCCACTCTGGAAAACAGTATGGAGGTTCCTCAAAAAGTTGAAAATAGACCTACCATACCACCCAGCAATTGCACTACTGGGTATTTATCCGAAAGATACAAATGTAGGGATCTGAAGGGGTATGTGCACCCCGATGTTTATAGCAGCAATGTCCACAATAGCCAAACTGTGGAAAGAGCCAAGATGTCCATCGACAGATGAATGGATAAAGAAGATGTGGTATATATATACAATGGAATATTATGCAGCCATCAAAAGGAATGAGATCTTGCCATTTGCAACGACGTGGATGGAACTGGAGGGTGTTATGCTGAATGAAATAAGTCAATCAGAGAAAGACATGTCTCATGATTTCACTGATATGAGGAATTCTTAATCTCAGGAAACAAACTGAGGGTTGCTGGAGTGGTGGGGGGTGGGAGGGATGGGGTGGCTGGGCGATAGACATTGGGGAGGGTATGTGCTATGGTGAGTGCTGTGAAGTGTGCAAGACTGTTGAATCACAGATCTGTACCTCTGAAACAAATAATACATTCTATGTTTAAAAAAAAAAAGAAGAAGATAGCAAGAAGGGAAGAATGAAGGGGGGGAAATCGGAGGGGGAGATGAACCATGAGATACTATGGACTCTGAGAAACAAACTGAGGGTTCTAGAGGGGAGGGGTTGGGAGGATGGGTTAGCCTGGTGATGAGTATTAAAGAAGGCACGTACTGCATGGAGCACTGGGTGTTACATGCAAACAATGAATCATGGATCACTACATCAAAAACTAATGATGTAATGTATGGTGATTAACATAACATAATTAAAAACAACAACAACAAATAACTAGGAAATCAGTAACTGGTGCTATTTTGCCAACCAGACTTTACATATGTATTTCTAAATTGTAGAAACCTAGGAAATGTCTGTTTAAATAATTCTTGAATACCTGATTAATTCTGAAAATTACTAAAATCAATTCCAGCTAAGTCTTTCTTCATTGAATACGGATAAAGTAACTTCAAAATCCACAGCCACTGGTTGCCATGCAACCTGCTATAATATTATGTCAGAATAAGCTGGGCTTGAATTTTCTGGGCCCTCTTGCTTTGCCGACCTGATGTTTTGAAACTCTGTGCGTCTCAGCTAACTTCCATTAAGTAGTGTTTTGTGGGGTAGTATTCCAAGGTTAAAATGATTAAATAACTTTTATGGTTGATCAAATATAAGCCCTTATTATACACACTAGGCAAAACCATACATTTTAATTACTTTGTTATCGAAGATCTAGGTATTTACATTTCACTTTTCAATAATAATTCTGAGTTTAGCAGACCCTTCAAAAATGCCTAAGATTATTGCCCTCTACTAATATTTATCATAAACAACAATGCAGTTAGTATAGGACAACAATAAATAACACAGCAAATATCAGATGCGAAGTATTTTTATTTTATGCCTTTGTGTAACTAGTCTAATTTTTTTCAGTGTGATTGGATTAATTATTTGAGGGTTTGCATTATATTTCTCACTTTGCAATCATGCACAAAATAAAGAAACTGATCAATATTTGATCACAGTTGCAGTGCATTAATTGAAAGTTAATTTTCAGTGGAATCACTGCCATTATTCACTTTTGAGAGGTATTATTATTTGATTATGAGAAAAAATATCCAATCTTTGTAGAAAGGGGGAAAAAAGATATATTTTAAAATAGAGGCACAAAAAAGCAACTACATTATTAAGAGAGGAAAGTCCTTCAAAATAATGTTCATAATTGTGTGTTTAGAAAAAATACTGATTAGGCTTCATATTTTACATTTGAGTTTGTGCAAATATGAACTATTTCCTTATAAAGAAAGAATCAGAGTGACGAAAATCTCTTTTAATAAAATCATCTCTCTTGGAAATCCACTTATTATCAAAATGGAAAGCAATTTAAAATCTAGCCATTAACCTCTAGCACTTATGTAAAAACAGATTTATTAGAATAGAAGAGAAATACCATTTTGGTAATTTACACTATAAATATTTCAAAATAAAAATATTACCTTTCATTTATTACAAAGGAAAGTGAATATGTCAAAATTCACTCACACTTAATTTTAATGGCAAGATGTTCAGATAATTACACCTTATAGAAAGACTGAAATTTGCAATTAAATCCAAAGAGATGTAATATTGCTCATGTTTGACATTAGGTAAATTAAACTGCACTTCTCTTTTAAATAACTTATGTGTTCATTTTTACTTGCATACTCCCCAAATCCATTGGCTTAGGTTAATGTATTAAAATAGTGTCTTGCCTACCTCCTCCAGGTTCTCAAAAGAATCCAACAAGGAGAGAAGAGAAAGAACTGATTTTGATTATACATGAAACAGAATAAAGTAGAAGTATTTTTGATGGAAATATATTCTAGATAAACACATCAGTGTACATGCAGTCTAAACAACATTGACATTGAAGCTTTATAACCTAGTGGCAATAACAGATCCCACGGCTTTTATTATTTTTACTATATAAAGTGTATAGCCAGGAAACTACTAATTTTTATTTTTACAACTCAATCCCTAAACATCTTTTTGTTTTATTTTTTGTACAATTTACAAACTCTGTCCATAATATATCTAAAAACTATCAAATGCTCAACCAAATTTTCCCAGTTTGGGAATATTCCATTTTCTACTGGTTAAAAACTGGCTTGTCTTGTTGTCTAGGAAATAACAATGAAAGTTCTAATATTATTTCTAATACAAAATGGCCCATGGATTTAAGAAAGTGAAAGGAGATTTCTTTGATATAAGGTATCTTGGACCTTTAAAAATGTTGATATGCATTTTGAAATCCCCAATGGTTTCCCCCAAATGTATTTCGCATGAATGACACCCCTTCCATCTCCTTCCCTGCCACCTTCCCTAGTGTCCCTTTCACTTCGGGAGCCCCTGGCCTGGAATACAAGAAATGCAGGAATCAAGAACAGATAACTAAGTGACAACTTGGAAAGGATAGGTGGGCTCAAGATTAAGAGAAAGGTAATTAGGACTCATTTCAGTTAAAGCCAAGTCAACAACTTAGACGGAATGCCTACTGTTTGCAGAGAGCTAAGTTAGGCATTGTGGAAGACACAAGAGAAATGCAAGAGAAAATACGTATGTTTTCAGAACACATCATGGTATAGCAAAACCTGTGATTCAGAGATTTGAAAATGAATTTAAGGACCAGTTTAACCTTCTCCCCTTGTTTGAAGATAACACACAAACTCAAAACTACCAGAGGGCACAGGTAAGACATTCTTCATCCCAGTTCTTACACATGGCTCTCAACATATGAAAGACACAGTACAGCAACAGTAAACACGATTATGTACTCTGAAATTACTTTAGCCATTCACACTTAGCAATGTTAAAAAAAAAAAACCCAAAGTGTGGGTTCCCACTTTGAAATAATACCACTATCAAGGAAAAAGACAAATTTTACAATTGTAACCTCAGGATATAAATTAAAAAAAAATATTCCTAATTCTTAATATCTACACTCCAGGATTACTGGGAAAATTACATTACAGTATATAGCATGAAATACAGTTTAATGGGGTAAATATAAACCTAAAAGGAGCTTTAAGTAAAAGTTGAGAGGCTATATCATCAAACTTTAAATAGGCCTTTCTCTAGCCTGGCTAATTGACTACACTTCTTGTGGCTGTTTGCTCCTCATAGCAATTGAAGGCATATGCAATTTAACAGCAGGCCTCAATCCTTTAATAAGCTGGCTTTAAAATACCTTACATGGATTACCTATCTCTAAATCTGCTTCCCATGCAGAATGTGACAGCATTATGGAAATTGTTAGTTCAGTAAAGATGGCATGTACCAAAGGGAACCACATCTGCACCCTGTAAGATTATACCAAACATTGGAAGTAATCTTTCAGCATTTATAATACTGCGAAATGCATAATTAAGATTAAGGGCTCACTCTAACCTTTATTATGGTCCATGTATTTCAAATTTGGGAGGTCAGTAGGACATAAGTGGGACTATAAAGTATGCACGATTGCATCTTTTAAATTATATGAAGTAGGTTCTATCTCTTAGACTCAGATTATCCACTATGTTTGTCAGATTAGCAGATAACCATGTGTTCACTGAAAAGGAGGGAGAGAATTTAAGATCCAAAGTTGTTTGCTAACTTGAAAATCTGGATATATATTTGGCTTAATATTTTTATTCTAAATTTGGATCATCAGACTTTTGGTAACTGAATAGCTGTCAGATCATCAGAGGTCATCTGTATCCCGATACATTTTTCTGTTTTGTGTCTGTCTATTATCAGTCTCCTAAACAGCTTTAAGAATACTTAAGTTATCTTTCCATGACCATGGACACCCTTTCTCCTCAATCCCCTACCTCTGCAAATTTCACTCCACGTGGACTATTTAGGAGACTGATCTAAACAGATTCAGGTGAACTAGATCATTAAGTAGAACTATAAGCTGTAAAAACTTAACAGTATGTGTAAATTAACAATGGTGAATTCCTATAAACCAATGATACAAATTTAAGTAGATCCCTCATGAAGCCGAACTCTGAAAAAACACCTTGCTGATTCATTTAGGAAGATTAGAAATGAAAAGTATCAGAGTCTAATTAGCACTCACAAAATACACTTTGGTCTGATTAATTTTTGTCATGTTTCAGACTAAGGTCAGTTCAAAAATACACACAGAACTTGCTTGAAATGATGTTATTTATAGCTTATCGATACAACAAAATGAAATTTAAAAGAATATAATTTTAAATTGTCTTTCCAAGAAAGGTTATCAAGTTAGAGTAGAATAAAATTATTTCATATTTGTATTTTCTAATAATAAAGGAGTATTAAAAAAGAAGGAAGCAGCTAATGAATGCTCTTGGTTCTTCATGCATATGCCTGGTGAAAGAACTTCATCTTGGAAATAAGTGACTCTCTAATTGTTAATAACTTTAGTGGCAAATATAATGGAAGGAAGTTAGCCTACAGGTGAATGCTCAGAAATAAAGTTTTTTCCTGGTCAGAATCTAATTTTCAAACTAATAGGAAATGAAAATTCTTAAATTTTCTGTGGAATATCCATGTAAAGTGAAAGGTGCACCTTCTTACACAGAGGTCAGAGGTAGGGGATTGAGGAAACAGGGTACCTATGGTCACGGAAAGATAATTTAAGTTTTCTTAAAGACTTAAGCAGGTCATCTCTCCTCACTGCCCAAAGCATGATTTAAAACAGCCCTACATCTAGAGTGTCCCCTCTGAAAATACCAGGATGGTGTATGGCAAAGACCAAAGGAAAAGAGCAGGCAGATCCTAATCTACTCATTGTGTTCAGCAGAGGTTCTTAAAAAGAGAAGTAGATCCATGTTTGGCCATTGCTATGTTCCCAGCATATTGAGCTTGTACAGATCAGCTCTACTTGATCTAACAAGTAACAGAAATAAAGAAGTGAAAATATAATCTAGACCTCTGAATGAAAGATGAAAAATAAACCCCAAAGTTTCTCTAGAGAGCAAGAAAATCACATTCTTAGGTTATTTCTTTGTTTCAGTTTCCATTTATTTTACACAAGCACTTCTTTTTCTCATTTCCACAGCAGAATATCTATATTTGGAAAAGATAACAACAACAACAACAACAACAACAACAAACCCTGGGAAATCATTTAACTTCAATGTAGAGATAACTTAAAGGTATAAATGTATGATACATATTTCTAGTACAAGTACCTATTTCCTACTCTAATATTTGAACTCTGTAATATCCAGCCAGCAGAAATAACATCTTAAATACTTTCTATTCTGTGGTTTTCACTGATGGCCCATTCTCCTCATACGTGAGTCAGTCAGATTTCATCAAGTGTGGTTGGTATCTACGCTTAATGAAAGAGTGAAATGTGAGAAATGGAAACCAACCCTTGTAATCATCCAGATCTCAACCAGATCTGAACATCAACTCAGAGCTAAGCCACTACTGCTTTCCTGATACTGAGTATTGAACTAGCTGATTTCCATCTGTTAAACAAAAAGAAGGGTTAAGTTTAAAAACCAATTTCAGGGACAGCACATCAAAATCCAAACCATTCTTGCCTAACTCAAATATTTTGGTGTAATAAAGACTGAGCCTGTAGGGGAATTCTTATCTGTAGGGGGAGTCTTATAAGTAGATTTTCTTTTCCTTCTCTAAGATCATCACCCACAATTTTTTATTTTCTCAGAAGAAATATTAATTTGATCTAATACATTATAGGGAAACATAATGCAGAAGGGTTAATAGGAATCTTCATTTCTTTTTGGGGGGGAGGGATATTCATTTCTTAAAAACATTATCATATCTTTTTAAAATGCCCTTATCAGGGTGCCTGGGTGGTTCAGTCAGTTAAGCGTGTGCCTTCGACTCAGGTCATGATCCCACAATCCTGGGATCGAGCCCCGCATCGGGCTCTCCCTCTCCCACTCCCCCTGCTTGTGTTCCCTCTCTTACTGTGTCTCTCTCTGTCAAATAAATAAATAAAATCTTAAAAAAAACACAAAATGCCCTATCATATTAAATTTATAAAATATGGCAACACAGATAATGGTTCAGTGCTGATCCTATGAAGACAATAGATAGATCTGGATTCAAATTCTGGTTCCACTAGAGAGGTTCCTCATGGTTTAAATGGGGGTAAAAATAGTACCTACCTTAGAGGCTATCTTAAAAACTAAATGTGGTATAATACATGTGAATCATTTGGCCTTCCCTGACTCAAAGTTAATCCTCAGTAGAAGTTAGGTAGTTTGTCATTATTGTTAACATGATGGAGCACCATTATTGATAGATATGTATCCTTGAAATTTGGTCTTAATATAAAGAAATAGAGAAAGGTTTTAATGAAACTGTAATTTTGTAAAATTATAACTTTATATTACATGATCTATTTGGAGGTAAGTTCAACCTCTTCAATGGAAATTCAGTTATATCACTTGGTAAAATTAATGTATTTAACTCATTTAAGTATTATAAAGGAGAGACCTAAAGGTGTTGAGTAATTTTAATCATATGCTCAGAAATATTATGGGTAATACTAAACATGGATTGAATGCTCATCAACTGCTAGGCACTCTGATAAGAGCTTTTCATGAAGTATCTCAATTTTCATACAACACTCATAAGTTACTATTATAGTTCTCATACTGCAGATGGGAGATGTGAGTCTCTGAGAAGTAAAATAAGTTGCCCAACATTTTTAATGGTGGAATGATTCATGAAAATTTAACCACAGCTATTACTAAGTAGAATCTTTTTTAAAGAAAGTATCATGCTTGTGATTCTCTTCCTCATATATATCTTAAACCTCAAGAGGGCAGAAAATCTATTTGATTTACTGTTAAGAGAATATCGAGACTCCAAAAAACTTGAATAATATACCTACAGACATTTAAGAAGTTAACTGTAGTTTAATTTAGTGGCAACAAGTAAATGTTATAGCTATCTATATAGAGAACATATGGCCAACAAATTGAATTCAAATAAAAATAAGAAATGGATAATAAAGCTAGATTTAGGACTATTATACATAGCTTATTCTTGATTCAAAATTTTTGTTATATGTGTATCTTCCGATCTCAGTGTTTTTGCCTATACTTTTCAAAGTATACTTTACTAAATGTTGGGCATGTAGTGTAGTGAAGCAAAAAACAAAAACAAAATGGCTGAGCCCTCAGACTAAGAGTGCCATTAACAGTGTCCTTCGCCCTCTCTTAAACTTAATTTAGGATGGGACCACTTGCCAGAGGTCCTAACATTCTTGAATGGGGCCATACCAAATAAAAACTGCAGCATCACTTGCATGAAAATGCAATTTACTAAAGGCATTTTGTCACTAATATCCTTTAGTACCTGCTGAGTACCACAGAGTTGCCAAGAGCTGGTCAATAACCTGCAACAATGCATGTAACACTTGCCAGTCTTCTTGTGTGCCAGCAAAGCTGCTATCCATAGGGACTTGTTGTTTCTCCATTGACTTAATTATTCATCCAATGAGCACTAGCTCTCCCAGTGGAGGACTAGATCAGTATTTTCTTACACTACCCATTTCTTCTGCTCCAAACTAGGTGTTTATGAAACACTTTTATGTATAGAGTCCATAAAGTGAACCTTCTTTCTCTAAATTCCCCACTCTTATGCTTTTATTCCAACACAAGAGAAGGGCACTGTACCCATCACAGCCCAGGTTCTTTTCGTGTCATCGTTGAACTCTTTGCAGTAGGTGTCTGACGGGCACCTCTGTCTCCAGGCTACTTTCTAGCTAGTCCTGCACACTGCTAACATGTTTCTGAAATATCATTTTGAAAGTACCATTGCTCTGTGGAAACATTCTCTAGCTTTCTACTGTTTGTTGTTAAACTAAAAAACCTTTAGCCTAGTATTCAGAACCCATGACACTTTTCCCGGAACTATCTTCTTACTGCTCTTTTAATTTTTTTTTTTACCCCTATCCGTTATATATTGTGCAATTTTTTTTCATTTTGTTTATTGTTTCTTTTGCTGTGCAGAAGCTTTTAAGTTTGATGTAACCCACTTGTTTTGTCCCTTTTTTGCCCATGGTTTTGGTGTCATATCCAAAAGAGTATTGTCAAGACCAATTTCAAGAAGGCTTTTCCTTAGTTTTTTTCTAGTAGTTTCAAGGTTTCAAGTCATACATTTAAGGCTTTATTCCATTTTGAGTTGATTTTTGTATATGGCTTGAGAAAAGAGTTCAATTTCATTTTTTGCATGTGGATATCCAGTTTTATTAACACCATTTTTTGAAGAGATAACTCTTTCTCCAGTATTATTGTCTAAGATCAGTTGACTACAAATGCATGGTCTGTGCTCTCTATTCTGTATCAATGGTCTATATATCTATTATGATGCCAGTTAGTGCTTTGTAATATAATTTCGAGTAAGGATATTTGATGTCTTAAGCTTTGCTCTCCTTGCTCAACACTGATTTGTCTATTCATGGTCTTTTGTGGTTCCATATGAATTTCAGATTTTCTTTTCTATTTCTGGAAAAGTGCCAGTGTAATTTTGATAGGGATTGCTATGAATCTATAGTTTGCTTTGGGGAATATGGACATTTAAACAAATACAAATTCTTCCAATTCATGAACATGGGACATCTTTCCATTTATTTGCATATTTTAAAATTTCCCCATCAATGTTTTGTAATTTCAGTGTTTGAGTCTTTTATAGAGCTGGTTAATTTAATTCCTAAGTTTTTAATTTTTTTTCTGTAATATTTATTAGTGTTAGTTGAAAAGATAATTCCATAGTTTAGAATACAAAGTTTGGAAGTGTTTCATGTACTCACTTTGTTTTTTTTAACTGAATTTTATTATGTTCAATTAGCCAACATATAGTACATCATTAGTTTTTGATATAGTGTTCAATGATTCATTAGTTGCATATAACACCCAGTGTTGTTGATGTTGTTGCTGATGTACATGGCATTGTTTTCTTAAATTCCCTTTAGATAGTTTGTTTTTAGTATATACAACCTCCAGTGATTTTTGTATGTTGATTTCGGTACACAATTTTACTCAATTTATTTACCAGTTCTAACAGTTTTGGGGGATATTTTTGTGGTGTCTTAATGGTTTCTTACATATAGGATCATGTCATCTGCAAAAAGAGGTTATTTTACTTTTCCTTTTAGATTTAGATGTCTTTTCTTTTTTCTTTCCTCTTTGCTCTGGATAATACCTCCATGACTATGTTGAATAGCAGTGACAAGAGAGAGCATTCTTACCTTGTTTTGGGCTTTAGGAGAAAAGTTTTCAATTGTTTCCCATTGATTATGATCTTATATATGGTTTTTCATACATAGCCTTTATTGTGTTGAGCTGAGCTCCACTGTATCTATTTAGTGAGAATTTTTGTCATGAAAGTACAATGGATTTTGCCAAATATCTTTCTCTGCATCTATTGAGATGGTCATTTGGTTGTTGTCTTTCATTTTGTTTATATGGTGTATCACACTGGTTTTCCTCTGCTGAACCTTACTGCTCCTCTTTACTCTCCTATTCATAAACCTTCTCTTCTACCCTGGAAAAGTTACCATCTTGAACACAAGAGGCTTGGTCCTATTTTTCTGTTTGCTTGCAATAGATCCTAGAATGAGCATCCTCTTTATCTGAACTTTAGTAAATCATATCCATATTACAAGGTAAATGCCAGTTTCAATCCTATGCCTTTCCACAGGCAAAAGTTATCTTTTCCTTTTCCATATTCTGAAGGAAGGTGTTCTGCATCCTTCATAAAGCATTTAAGATATAATTGAATTAAGTACTTGTCCACACCCCATTTGTAAGAATCTGATCAATAATTCATTTATATGAATTATGAAATAATAAAAATACCTGTTATATGTCTGAAGCTTTCATTCCAATGATCTTTGTTTTTTTTTTACTGCAGTTACACAGCCCATAAGCAAAATTTTGAGCATGCATCCTAACAGATATTTATTTATAAATTTTATGCATTTTTACTACATGAATTCTGTATAGTCTTCATAACATAAACATAAATTAGACAATTTTTAAAAATAGAGAAATAAAAATGAAAAAGAATAGAAATTCTAATAATTTTTTTTCACTGAGCTACTTGCATCTGACTTTTGAATCCACTGTTCTAGACGTTAGCATCATAAAAACTAATCAAACACTTTTCAAGGCCTTAATCAGTTTAGACGCCAACTACAGAGAATCTGTAAAGAATGAAATGAAATATAATTTGGTAAGTACATAAGAGATTCATGATTTTATTTCTTTGGTGTCCACTACAGACCCTAAAACAGCATGACTTCTACATAATCAATGTATAATAAAAGTGTTTTTGAATGAAGATTAAGCTTTTGCCTTGACGTTTTGTCTAAAGGCAGTTTTGGTTTGTTATTTGGGCAGAATTAAAATTTTTATTTTTAAGTTATTAAGAAATAAAAACATGTTTGGATATCCTTATCTGAATTTCATAAGAGTTGTATGAGAGAAATTGGATAGGAGAGCATCATTTTTCAATCAATCAATAACTCTACGCCCATCATGTGCCAGGGACAATTCTAGGTACTAGTGAAACAACAATAAGCAAGTTAACTCCAATTACTAGGCTATGAGGTTTACATCTTTGTGAGGGGAAGTAGACAATAAATAAGTAGAACATTTAACATGATAATTTCAGAGGGTGAAGTGTCAGAAAGGAAACAAAACATTGCAATGCAACAGGAAATTACTAGGTAGTTGTGGGGAAGGAGAACGTGGTTGAAAAAAATGAAGGTGTTCAAAAAAAATCTCCTGGAGGAGGGGGTATTTGAGCTAACCCTGAATGAAGAAGCCACTATGTGAATAGCAGGGGAACAGCATTCAGGGGAGAGGACAAAGGAATCAGGGAGTAGGAATAAGCTTCAAGTGTTCGATAAACAAAAAGAAGGCTAGTGTAGCTGTGGGGTAGTTAGCAAGGCGAGGGGAACAAGAATATTGATTAGAGGCTTTAGAGTCTGATCGATTAGGGCCAATACCAGCTCCTCTGCCTATTAGCTCCATGACTGGAAAAGTTACTGGTATGTAAAAGATTAATAAAATTATTTTCCCTTTTCATGTAAAATTAACTCGAGTTTAACTTCTAGATAGGGTTCCCTGGTAAAAGTTGAAGTTTTAACTATGTTACTATGTAGTATTGCTTGTGGAAAAAAAGACCACTGATTGGTAAATTGAAACTCAGCTGGAAGGACTATAAGTGAACTACTGAATACGTGATGAGGAGACCAAACTTTGGGCTTCCCAGAGTTTGGTGACTCTTGTAACTGATGTGTCCCTGGAAATTCTGCATATGAAATATTGTAAGAGATAATAGTTCCTGTGCGGTCAGGAGGCTTTAGACTCGGCTGCTCCCACAAGTGCCAACATGAGTCTCGTCTCCTTGCACTGATTTGCCATATGGGGAGAAGAGGTCTCCTGGGCAGCAAAACAGCAGCTAAATAGCCTGCCGGAGAGACCCCTGCAAGGACTCCCACTGAGCAGGAATCTCTAGCGCTGAAGCTCATGGTTCCTGCCCTCTATCCTCCTTGGTAGACTGGGCACCAAGTGTGGCCTATGGTAGTATTCCAAGACTAAAGGTTTGGACTCTGGTGATAACTGTATGCTAAATCTCCATTTCCTCAACCCCAATACGGGGGAATAATAACAACACTGGCTTATTTTGAGGCTTAAATAAGGCACATCATTTTGACATAGCACTCTGGTGAAGCAGACATCAATCATACAGTTGCAAACTGTGAGCTATTTTTATTATTAGCTTTAACACATTTTTACAGGTGAAGAAACTTAAGTGTAGAGAGACAACTGTCAGACCAAGGGTGAGAGAATTGAGCAATGTCAAGGTGAAGACCAGAACTTCTCTCTGGTCTCCTCATTGAAGTCTGTGTCATGTGCTGTTCTTGCACACTACTTTAAGGCTATCCAGGTTCCTCCCGATTGTTCTGTGGTGTGCAGGATATGAAGATGGCTAAAAGCTCCGAAGTGCTCTTGCTTGCTAGTTCTAAGGATGGCATTACAAGGGTAAGTCTAAAGACCTTCAGGAAGCTGATGGGATGAATCATCTGTTTCACTTTTTCTTTCTTTCATTCTGCATCCTCTAGATCATTGGCAACCTGCTGTTTCATCTAACTTGCATGCAAGTCTCCAGGTTAAAAAGGAAAATATGCCTCTTGATGTAATAGCTTATTTGACTACATGTACAGCTTGAAATGTTGAAATTAATAAACGATCCCAGAATAGGATATTCAGTTTTCATCTAGTCACTATTTTTTAAAAATACTATACAAAAGATTCCATGATGGAGTATTTATCACAATCATCTTCATTCTTTACCACACCACCACCACCACACCAAGAACAACTTACTCATGCCTCTGATTAATAGCTTTCAACTTGTTTAGCCAGCAATAATGACAGAGCTGTAACTGTTGGCCAAAGAATTGCTTTGTTATGAGAATCTTAGTAATCAAATCTTAATAACTCAGTTATTTCCATCAATGAAGAAAAAACGGAATTGTATTAAGTTTCCATGTCAGCCACAGTGCTTATGTGAATTTTGTGCTTATTATAACTTTTAAAAGACCTTTTCACTGGTGAGTACATTTAATAGGTCTATAAAGAAAACATGAAAGATAGAAAAATATTCTAATATTTGAGATAGAATGTATTGAAGTTTCAGGTTCCTTTCAACAGTAACAATCATATCAACATCTACGTCTTTTTTTTTTTAAAGTATGATGTGTCTTTGGTTGTAATGCAGGGTAATAGGTACAGGGTTAATTGACCTGGTTGAAGTCATGAGAGACTTCCATGAGAGAAGTCATGCTTTGCCTAAGATATGAAGGAAGAGTTCAAAATGCTTAGGTCAAGGAAAGAGTGGAGGTGCATAGTCAGAGGGGGTTAAGTATACAGGGATAAACAGCATATGCATAAGCCCTGGGCAGAGCAAAGCCTGACCCTTGTGAAAAATGAAAAAAAAAAAGATCAGTGTAGGGGGAGGACAACCGATAGGGTAGAGTCACCATGTAGGCAACACAACTGAATACTGATGAGTAATTTATTGGTGATGGACATGCTTCTTTTTATAATCCTTACATTTTAAAGTTCTTGGCTTAATAAAATACTTCTAACAATAATTTATATTTGTTATGTACGTGACACACATTCAGAATGGTGTCATACATTCCTAAAGATCTAGTTTTATTGTTTGAACTTAGTAAATAATGGTAATCAAAAATATATACCTTGAAACATACATGTTTTTATATGATTATATTTATATATATTACTTATGTTTGTAAGTATTTCTTTAATATATATTTGTATATATATGAGAATATAGAACATCTGTGTTCTGATGAGCTCCCAATAATTTTCTATGTTACTAAATTTATTCTGAACAAAATAAACTATGAATAGCCCATAGATCAAATAAAATTATAGAAAATTTAAATGTCTTGATCAAAATTTGATAATCTTTTCTTTCATTAAACATTTCATCTCTTCCATCCAAAACATTTGCTTAATGTATATTATGATTTTGCTTGATTAAAACCAACTATAATCATTTTCACAATTAATAAAACTACATTTTTAAGAGTGCATCACATTTACTTTTGCCTTTTATTTTTTGCTAGTTTCTTCATTATCTATGATTTCTTTAAAAATAAGACACAGGGGATGGCAAATTAATTAGAGAAACCCTCTGATCCTCATGATACATATCATCAGAACTCCTGACCAACTTAATCATTCTAATATTCTTTTACTTAATTTTATCATTAGCCATATTTATAGCTCTTCATAACTTAATAATTTTCCATAACTTTCATTATTTTAGTTAAAACATTTTAAAGTTGAGTAGTTCAACCATTTAAACATTATTGATTCCATCCATTTTCAGGTTATTTATGGATCCACTTTCTTTCTAGTATTTCTTTTTCACCTGATATAATTTTAAGAGCCCCCTTTGATTCCACTTACCCCTTTTAACCAACATTAATTCACTCAGCTTTATTTTCCTTTTTGCCCTTTCTCACCCTTAGAGCTTAAAAATTTATACTCAATATACTATGTGTTCTTCTTTTATTTCTTTTCCTTCCCCATTTCCATAATGTGTTCTTTTTATATTCCTTTTTCTTGATTGATCCTCCCATGCCACTTCCTCGAGCAGCTATATTTTCACATATTTCTAATTCAACATAGTCCTTATAAGCATGTTCTAATTTCCTTCCTGTTCAGGAACTCCATTTCATGATCCAATTTTCTTCTGATGCTCCTATTTCACTGCTTCAGATTTTGATATCCATTTTTCATATTTCATCCTTTTTTTCACTTATATATTCCAAATCAGGTTCTACAAAAATGTCGGTATTAGGTAAGATATTTGAGTAAGGTTTGGTATCAACCGGACACATACTGTGGAAAAACTAGGGCTAGAAAAATATATATGCAGTTCTGGGTCTTATTTATAAAGTGTACATCTTGCTCACACAAGTTTCTAGGCAATTTTAACCCAGTAAGTAATCCCTTGGCTTCCTGGCTTTGTGTTCTGGTAGTTTGTGGCCAGTGGGATTTATCTGAATAAATATTTGCCCGTAGTTTTATATCTACCTCACTTGTTAAGCTTCTCTTGAATATTTGTATTCTTGTGATAATACACATTTTAAGTGGTGTAGTAGTTATCCCAGGCTAACTGCTGTAATGAATATACCCCGGGATGTATAATGGCTCCCTTACAATAGACATTTGCTATATTGTGCTGGGGAGGGGAACAAAATGGCAGCATGATTTTCCTCCACAAAGTCATTCAAAGACCTAGGCTGATGGTGACGCTGATGTCTTCAACATGTTGTTTACAAAGTCACCTTGAGCATCATCTCCATCTGAGTTAGTTAGATTAAAAAAATCACAGGAAGGCACACATGGCCTGGAGTTAGTCACCACTGCTCCCACGTACAGGGCACTGGTAAAAACAGTCACTACCTGCATCGAACTACAAGGGAGCCTGGGGAATTTGCTCCATCTGTGTGCACAGGAAGAAGAGGGGAGCCTGGATTTTTGGTGAGTAGCTAGCAGTCTCTGTCACACAAATGGAAGGAAATATTTTTTTCCTAGTTACTGGTAGAGATGGTAAATAATGTGAAATTAAAAAGAAGTAGTAAAAAAGAAGATGTATGGTGTGATTAACTTTTTTTGGTAGAAAAACTTTAAAGCTGAATTTTTTTATGATCACTACCTATATGATTTAAAAAATGTTTCACATCAACATTGTGTGCTAAATATAAATGTTAAATATAAATGTTATAAAATAATAGGGATGGAGTAGTTACTTGTTTGAAAAGCAGTTGGGCCATATAGCACAGTTTTGAGGACCTAAGTAAATAAGAAAAAAAAAAGAGGCAAAGCAAGAAGTGTTTGCAATTAGTTATATTACCTAACATGCCTCAAACATATGTTATTGACTTTAAAAAAATGAGCACTTGTTTTCATACCCTAACGCCCTATGCATGAACTTGAGCTGGTGACAAGAGAAGAATTATTTAGGAAATTTCACAAAAGAAAGCCTCCCAAAATACTGTTCCCAAGAAGTACTACTAGTGTTGAACTTTGAAATTATGGAAGATGCAGGATTAGTTTGAGAGAAAATTATGATGTAACAAAAAAAATCAAGTAATTGGTACTTTGATAAGTGAAACGACTACTTAATTGTCTTGGTTGGCAGGCTGAATAGGTTCCAGTTTAATGCGTTTCTGTAACAATGGAAAACTGACACATCTAATCTTTAATTACAGTTGCCCCCCTACCTATCTTACAGAAATGTTGTGAGGACAAATGAGATAAAATACATGAAGTGCTTTGAGCTCATTTGTACTGAACTATAGAAAATCAATAAAGTTTAAGGAATATATTACATATCACAATCACTATGATAGCCTAGTTTCCCAGTTGGCCCAGTCGGAGTTTCAGTATAGCTCCCAATCAAAACTGACTTTTCTTTTTTAACATTAACTTGGAAAATTATATAGTCATCTGAAGCTTCCTGGAGGTCTACTTTATTTGATAATATTAAAAGCTCTGTGTTATTTCAAATATGATAAGTTCACAGAGTCTGATTTACTTTTGTCTATTTTTATGAAATACTGAGTCTTAATGTCCCCAAATGAAACATTCTTTTACTTTTTAACAGACACAGTCCCAGAAATATATCAACTGCTTTGCAATCTTATGATGATAAAGGTATATATTTTTATATATCTTACCTGGGTTAGACTGTATAACAACTTTCCAAAAGTGGAATGCAAAAGTTGCAATCTGCCTTCCACTCGGTTTCAAGACACGATAGAAAAGTTGCCACAAGACTGACTAAACTAAAATAAACATAGATACCAAGGCATTGTTGGAAAAAAATCAAATTTGTTCCTTATAAGTTTGTCACAAAAATATCACTTGTGATAAAAAAAAAAAGAAAAAAAATGCTCCTACTTTTTTTGAGTAGAAAATATTTTTATGATTGAAAATGGAACATCGGTAAACGGCCTATACATTCACAATAAATCAGGACACTAAAATATTTTAAAATTTCACAAGGACATCATGATCTCCCCTTCCTGGCTTTTTCTACATGGTGCTTATTATCATCTGAAATGTTTTATATTTTACTTATTTGTTTAATAAACTAACCTTGTAGAAATCTATGCTAATATGATAGCCACTAATCACACATGGCTAATCATTTTAAGTTAATTAAAATTTAAAATCAGTTCCTTAATCTCATTAGCTACATGTCAAGTGCTCAACTGCTGACTGTGGCTGGTGGCCACCATAGGGGACAGAGCAGAATAGAATATTTCCATTGTCGCAGAAGCATTACCTGGACAGTGCTTTCAGGTGGTAACATGTTTTACTCAAGCAAATTTATATTAATTTTATTTTTTTAAATCATAGCATCCAAACTTCACCAAAAGGGTTCAAAATGGTGGTTCAATGTTGAAATTATTTTTCTCATCAAATGCATGTTTGCATATATTTCGTAATTAACAGTGTGAGTGATAAAGTTCCTAGTGAATAAAGGATTCCTGGGTGGCTCCAGCAATAAAGAACCACAAACTTGTTTGCTGACCTCAGCAGGTTAATTTCTTTTGGTAGAGCTGGAGCGCATCAGATAGAACATCTGCAATAAGGTTATTCATTACTATGTATTTGTTTTTTGTTTTGTTTTTTTTTTTTCCCCTGCATCTTGGTGATCACATTTATTGAAAGGGTTGGAAAAAAATTAAAATGCCCTTTAGCTTAAGAATTTTTGAGTTATCTGCCAGTCAACTCATTTCAGGAGTGGAAGAATCCTTGGTCATTTCTTAATATCAAAATTTACACAGGTTTCTCTTTTGAATGTCTTCTACATTTAAAGAGGCAATCATACAAAAGCTCCTATATTCCATACATGGTAAATTCTTTGTTTCAGCCAGCTCTTAATGGAGGGGCAACTAGTACAACACCATGTCCCCAGACAAAAAGCATTGGAATACTCCGTTTTGTTGATTTATATATCTCTTCGTATGTTTCCTCATCAATTTCTATAGTAGTCAGTTTCTTCCACATCTCCGAATATCATATTTAAATGCTGATTATAAGCATGTAATCTGCCTCGAAGCTTTCTGTCATTTCTTTTTTTTTTTTTTTTTTTTTTTTTTTTTAAAGATTTTATTTATTTATTTGAGAGAGAGAGAATGAGAGGCAGAGAGCATGAGAGGGAGGAGGGTCAGAGGGAGAAGCAGACTCCCTGCCGAGCAGGGAGCCCGATGCGGGACTCGATCCCGGGACTCCAGGATCATGACCTGAGCCGAAGGCAGTCGCTTAACCAACTGAGCCACCCAGGCGCCCGCTTTCTGTCATTTCTGATTTTCACATAAATTTGCTCATCCAGGCTGAGCCTGATGAGATCCAGGGGCTCTTCTACAATGTTGGTAGTTTGTTGCTGGTCCACGTCGTCTGCCATGTTTCCTCGTTACTATGTATTTGGACTTGCTAGGTGCCCAACTTTCATACTCTCCCAGCAAGATAACTTTACGAACCCCACGTACAGATGAGGAAACTGCTAGTTGAAGAGAATTCATATCCACCATAGTAACCTTTCCCTCTTCTGCAACTGTAAATGTCAAACTCCTTATTTAGCTATTTGGTACATTATTTTAACCATGTTGACCATTTAACTAACCACATTTTATTGGAATTGACTCTGGTTTCAACCCACCCCGAATTTTCAGCATACTTAAGTGGTAGCTTAGAGATGACCTAACAGCTGCCTGTTAATTTCGACCAAATTACAATACTTTCTTTTGGCTCCCTGCCACCTTTTTCCCATCCCCAACATCTTGGCTTTGCTGGAGTGTTTATGCTAATATCTGCAAAATTATACCACCCAACAAAAGCTGATCTCTCAAGACAAAACTTCATGTTTTAAAACCTCAATTCTCATTCTATATTTTAAAAGCTTATGTAAAGCTGTCCTTTCATATAGAAAAGCTAAATTTACAATGTATGCATTCCGCATCCTGATCTCAAGTCCTCTGTGAAACAAAGCAGGGATATGTGGGTGTATGTGAGCAACTAAGTAAATAATAACCAACTAAAGGGGTTGCTATATTCAGTATCACTTAGTTGTTTTGAAATCTGTTAAATAAATGTGGCCTGATATATTTCTGGCCAGAGAACTTGTAAAGAGGAGGAATCAGCTCATCGGTGATTTCTCTACCTGTAATGCTTACACAATGTGCTGTGAACTTTGCCGTGTCATGATGTCCTCAGTGTGTTTTCCATTCCTTGTCATATTGAACTCAGAATGGTCCATTGATTCACTCATTACCTCATTCATTCACCACAATTAATAAACACCTGCTATACACTGGACACTGCTAAATATTGGGGATACATAAATGAACACACAGTCTTTGATCACAAAGCACTAACAAGCTAGTGATAAACACATGAATTGGATAGAATTTGATAAGTGTGTTAAAGCAATATACACACATTAGTCTAGGTCAGAGAAAGGGCTCCTAATTCAACCTGGAAAAGACAGAGTAGGCTTCTTAGAGAGGATTATCTCAGTGTTGATTCTTAATAGGTGAAGAAACCAGTGGAAAGAAAAGAGGCAGCTTTGGTGATTTTGGTTAGATAGGCTATCATGAGACATGCCAAGGAAACCAGAAATATAATGTTCT
This sequence comes from Mirounga angustirostris, assembly GCF_029215605.1. Classification (NCBI taxonomy): domain Eukaryota; kingdom Metazoa; phylum Chordata; class Mammalia; order Carnivora; family Phocidae; genus Mirounga; species Mirounga angustirostris. The sequence goes on from NW_026991712.1 coordinate 31,944,423, forward strand.
CTGTGAAGAAGGGAAGATTGTCAAAGTGTGTGTGTGTGTGTGTGTGTGTGTGCCTGCCTGTGTGGCTGGTGAATGGCTGCCTTTGTGCGCACACAAGCATGCAGACTTCAGAATGTACACTGTGGATAAGTAAAGCCACAGGGATAACCTTGTGGTCATCCATTGTGTCATTTCTCTGCTCTTTCCCTTTCTTGTCCCTAATAAAATGTCCTTCTTGATTCACAAGGCTGTTGGAACAATGGTGATTGCTTTAAAAGTGCAAACAAAATTCGTATTTGAGACTGATCTGCAGTTTGTATGTGCATCAGAGAACCACTGCTTCTCTGTGGTCACATGCCAAAGGGGTGCAGGGAGGGAGACTATTCCTAGTTTCATTACAACGTAAGTACTCAAATAGATTGAACTGAAGCCATACACAGGAGGACACTCTCCCAGTAAACTACTCATCTGGAGTGGGATTTAAAGAATCCCATGACAGAGACTGTGAGGTCTCCAAACCTCCGCTTTCCCTACCCTTTCAGGATACAGCTAGATCACATTTCCAAGCTTCCCTTGCAGTGGACATAGCATGTGATTAAGTGTGCCATTTCTCTCCTGGACTGTTGTGCTGGTGTTCTGAATGATTTCCCTTCTTCGGCTCTGTCCCCTGTTCTCCACACAGCAGGCAGAAAAGTCCTATGAAAATGTATAAATCTCACCATGTCAAACTCTCCAATATTTTCCCACCCTTACGATTATCTGTGAGAACCTATTATCTTCCCCACCACAACATTCATCTCTGTAACCTTAATGTCTAAAATTCTCCTAACTCCCAAAGCTCCTATATGCTAGCAATGCCAACTCCTTCGCTCTTCCTCAATTTTTCCCCACGTCTAGAACAATTGCTCCAGATGTCCATCATGAATCACCTCCTCACTATTTTCAGATTTCTGCTCAAAGGACACCTCAATGAAGAGGCCAGTCCTTAATTCCTTCCTTAAAGAGCAGACTGACACCCAACCAGCCAGCCACTTGTGCCTTCCACTCACTGGCTCTGTTCTTGGCTTTGTGTTTCTTGGTGGTACTTACTACAGAATGACAATAAGATCTAGCTGATATTAATCACCCTGCTTATAAGTAACTTAGAAGGAGAATATGTAGGTTTCATCGTCCCCTCCTAATTTCAGTAACTCCTTTATATGATTTGTATAACTTTGTCACCCTCAGTTTTCTGAGGTATAACTGACTCATTCATGTAACCATTTAGCTATTCAGAGGTACTTTGTATCAGGCAGTTTATCAAACAAGGGGAAGCAGGGACTGGGCAATTTTCTCCCACAGAGTGACAGACCTCATAGAGCTCAATCACCTGGGGAAGGTGAACATCAAATCTTTATTTGTAAATGAGGCGAGTGTTGAGCAAGAAAACATGTAGCACATAGAAGAGTGGTCATAGAGTCTACATTATACCAACTGGTCTCTTCTAAGGTCCTTTGTGCTGTAATGATCTGCGAGTTTACTTCTTTTTTATTGAGATAATATTGGGATATAACATTACATAAGTTTCAGGTGCACATTATAATTTGATATTTGTATACACTACAAAATGATCACTAGCATAAATCTAGTTACCACTCATCACCCATTTTACCCACCCTTCAACTCCCTTCCCCTCTGGTAACCACCAGTTTGTTTTCTGTATACATGAGTTTGTTTTGTTTTGTTTTGTATTTTAGATTCCACATATAAGTAAAATCATCAGTTATTTTGTCTTTCTCTATCTGACCTATTTCACTTAGCATAATATGTCAACTTCCATCCATGTGCAGAAGCTTTTGTTTGTTGTACTCCCATTTTTCAAAAATTTTTGCTTTTGTTTCCTTTGCCTTTTAAGTCATAGCCAAAAAACATTGCTAAGACCAATGTCATCTATGTTTTCTTCTCGGAATTTTATGATTTCAGGTCTTACATTCAAGTCTTTAATCCATTTTGAGTTAGTTTTTGTGTTTAGTGTAACAGAGTAGTCTAGGTTCATTCTTTTGCATGTGGCCGTTCAGTTTTCCCAACACCATTTCTTGCAGAGACTGCTATTTCTTCATTGTATATTCTTAGCTCCTTTGTCATAAATTACTTGACCATATAATGTATAGGTTTATTTCTGGGCTCTCTATTCTGTTCCATTGACCTATGTGTCTATTTTTATGTTGATATCATACTGTTTTGATTACCATAGTTTTATAATATGGTTTGAAATCAGGGAGCATGACACCTCCAGTTTTGTTCTCCTTTCTCAAAATCACTTTGGCTATTCCGGGTCTTTTGTGGTTCCGTAGGAATTTTGGAATTATCTGTCCTAGCTCTGTATAAAATACCATCGGGATTTTGACAGGAATTGCACTGAATCAGATTTGTTTTGATATTTTAACAATGTTAATTTTTCCAATCCATGAGCATGGAATAGCTTTCCATTTATTTATGTCTTCTTCAATTTCTTTTACCAGGGTCTTATAGTTTTCATTGTACAGGTCTTTGACTTCCTTGGCTAAATTTATTCCTAGGTATTTTATTCTTTTTGATGCAATTATAAATGGGATTGTTTTCTAAATTTCTCTTTCTCATAGCTTATTATTCATGTGTAGAATGCAGCAAATTTCTGTACACCGATTTTGTATCCTGGAACTTCACTGAATTTGTTTATTAGTTTTAACAGCATTTTGGTAGAGTCTTTTGGGTTTTCTATATATAGTACATGCCATCCCCAAATAGTGACAGTTTTACTTCTTCCTTTAAATTTGGATTACTTTTACTTCTTTTTCTTGCCTAATTGTTATGACTAGGATTTCCAATACCACATTGAATAAAAGTGGCATTATAGTCATGTTCCTGATATTAGAGGAAAGGCTTTCATCTTTTCACTATTGTGTATGATGTCAACTGTGGGTTTGTCAGATATAGGTCTTTATTGTATTGAGATACATCTCTTGTATACCCACTTCATTGAGTTTTTATCATAAATGGGTGTTAAATTTTGTCAATGCTTTTTCTGCATCTATTGAGATGATCATTGATTTTCATCCTTTATTTTGCTAATGTGGTATATCACACTGATTGATTTGCAGATGTTGGACCATCCTTGCGTCCTTCAAATAAATTCCATTTGATCATGGTGTATGATCCTTTCGATATATTGTTGAATTTGGTTTGCTAATATTTTGTTGAGGATTTCTGTATCTATGTATTAGGAATATTAGCCTATAATTTTCTTTTTTTGTGGTGTCCTTGTCCAGGTTTGGTATCAGGGTTAATGCTAGCCTTATGAAATGAGCTTGAAAGCATTCCCTCCTTTTCAATTTTTTGGAAGAGTTTGAGAAGGATAGGTATTAAATCTTTGAATATTTGGTAGAATTCACCAGTGAAGCCATCTGGCCCTGGACTTTGGTTTGTTGGAATATAAGTTTATTTCTGACACTATTCATTTAAGAGGGAGAAAAAAGGAAGGGACCAGAAAGGGATCTAATAATTATTCCATTGCTACTGTACCACTGAACATCTACCAGAAGGATCATCTCTAAAGTAACACACGGTAGTTAGGACTCTTCCCACTGTGAGATATGGGAAACACTCAGGTGGGCAACACTCAGGTGGGCATTGTTACTCTCACTGTAAGACTGAGTAAATTGAGGGGCACCTGGGTGGCTCAGTTGGTTAAGCGACTGCCTTCGGCTCAGGTCATGATCCTGGAGTCCCAGGATCGAGTCCCGCATCGGGCTCCCTGCTCAGCGGGGAGTCTGCCTCTCTCTCTGACCCTCCCCCATCTCGTTCTCTCTCTTCCATTCTCTCTCTCAAATAAATAAATAAAATCTTTTAAAAAAAAAAAAGACCGAGTAAATTGAGGATGGGACTTTCCTTACAACATATGCACACAATCACATACTGTATCACAGTACTACTCACAATGTAACCTACAGACAAACTGTTACTGTTTGCCAATAAAATAAGGAGGTTGTAGCAGAATATAAATCAATGCACGGCTTCCTTTCTCCAGAAACTCTTGCTACAAAAAAAAAAAAAAATGTCATTTGAACTAAATAGCATGCTTTGTAACTGATTTACATTTTGCATATTCTGGAATAGAAAGGGGTAAGGGATGTTGGGATTGTAGTGGGGTAAGAGACAGCATAGCACGATGGATCCTGAGAACTGGTTGAAATGCAGGAGGGCAGGGTGGAATGTGAGGAGATGGGGTGGTGAACGGTATAGCTAGAGAATAAGGGATCGTGTTATTAGAAGAATGTGTATGGCATGCCAAGAAATTTGGCCCTATTTTCAGAACAGTGAGGAACCACTGAGGACTCATGAGTTGTGGTTACTACAGAGAATGCTCTGTCTATACTGGATTAGTCATTTTAGTTTTGTGTGTGTGTAAATTATATTTTCATATCCCTTATACAGTTTTCATTCAGGTTTTAGTGGTTTTCTTATCCATTCATATAAGCTCTTTTACTAATGAATAAATACAGATATAATGCTTTGTTACATTTGTGGTAATTACACAGTTTGCTGTTTACCTTTAGATATTTTTGTGTGATTTTTGTTGTATTTAATAAATGACTGTTCAATGAAGAAATGAATAACTTTGCTTTTTCTATTGTAAAGATATAGTTATTATTTGGTGTCATGAAGCATTTTACAGACTCAAAAGTCTTTTACAGTTAATAAACATATTTTAAATGCTTAAAGTATATCAAGGACTCAGAAGATTTTTTTCTTTTTTTTTCAAGATTTTATTTATTTATTTGACAGAGAGAGAGAACGCAAGTGGGGAGCAGCAGAGGGAATTGGAAAAGCAGGCTCTCCACTGAGCAGGGAACCCAATGCAGGGCTCAATCCCAGGACCCTGGGATCATGATCTGAGCCGAAGGCAGACGCTTAACTGACTGAGCCACCCAGGTGCCCCAGAAGATTTTTTTCTTGTCAAGAGGACTGACGATTCAGGTAATCTAACTGTTACAGCCACAGTTCTTCTACCAGTTCTACTGATTGACCCTGGAAAAGGCACTGAATCTCTCTATTTTCCTTTTATCTCATACAAAATTAAGTAATACTATATACCCGATTCTGCCTGCCTCATGGAGGATATTAAACAGATGAATGAGAAAGTAGGTAATGACATACATAATTAGGAAGAATTATAAAATATTCCCTACTCTTTGCAGGAGGATGTTATTAATTTCAAGGCATCATTATCAATCACAATTTATTCCTGATTGTTTAAAGCAAGGGAACGGGGCAACTCAGGTCAAGTAGCAAAACCAGATTTTATTTTTGTTTCTGCTCTTGTTCTGTTTCATTGAGCTTTAACATTCTTTGAACTCCTAAAATGAGCAAGGCCCTGTGATACGTATTTTCAATCTATTACAACATGGTTACCTCATTTAAAATTCATTTGTAACCGAGATATCCTGGAAAAGACAATGGAAGATTTGAAAAAAGATCAATAAAGAAAGGTATGTAGTATTGGAGCCTCCATTGGTTGATGTACAACTCTTTTTCAAGCTAACACAAATAACTTTTGAACATATATTTTATTTTACAATATTCTTGTGAATCATTATCTCTACTTCTTTACTCAAAAAATTGAGGAAAAATGCAGTTTAACAGATCCTCCCATAACAAAATTTAGAAACAAATATTCTATGTAATTCACCTTATAAAGTCTTGCTACATCAGATTTTGAAATATTGGTCAACTTAAGGTCTAATGAATAAAGTCTCTTGTATTTGTCCTTAAAAAGAAGTATGCGAAGTACCAAATCATCATGACAGATTTAGTGTTTTAGTGTTTCATTGTTACAAAATACTTTTATACAAATTATTTCAATAATTCCATTATATAACTATTGTTATGAACATTTTAATGCACAGGGAAATTACTCTCACCCAGTAAATTTCCATGATCTCCAGAAGTTTAAGAACCAGTATTAGAAAGCTGGTTTTCAAGGTCCAAATTGAGTGTGTTTGTCAAGGACATTGCAGCTAAAACTCAATGTGTTTTTATAAACATCAAAGGTGACAAACTCAACGCTTACGGGGACAAGGCAGGCAACAGAAGTGTGTAAAGCAGGCCAGATGGGGACTGAAGTATACTGTAGCAAAGACTGCTATCTAAAGGAGAAGGGGCTGTGTCATAGCCTTTAGTTGCCACGTGGGAACAGGGGAGTGGTGTTGCCAGATAATCCTGTTTCTAGAGAATCTAGAAATCTTGATTTTTTTCAGTGTAACACCTTCTGACTTTTTAAAAAAGATTTTATTTATTTATTTGTCAGAGAAAGAGAGAGAGAGGAGAGAGAGAGAGGAGAGAGAGAGCACAAGTAGGGGGAGTGGCAGGCAGAGAGAGAAGTAGGCTCCCCACTGAGCAGGGAGCCCAATGCAGGACTCGACCCCAGGACACTGGGATCATGACCTGAGCTAAAGGCAGAAGCTTAATGGACTGAGCCACCCGGGCGCCCCACATCTTCTGATTTTTCAAATGATGGCAACAGTTAAGGTTCACTATGAGTAAAAGATAAGACGTTTGCAGGTAGTGCATAGAGGACAGACGATCGACTAGGCCCCTCTGGTGTACATGATCCTATTTGAAAAACAACTGAGGAAAGACATCCCATTTAACAGATAAGAATGCCAGAGGTAAAAAAAAAAAAAAGAGTTTGTGACAGGCTTAAGGTCACACAGCCTCGCGAGCGACAGTAATGCGACTCAAAACTCACGAATACGCTTTACGCTTCATTTTACTGCTGTGTTTATTTTGTGATGTGTCTAGAAACCAGGGAGAAAGCAAATTATTCCATTACACAATGATGTGCTTCTACCCCCACTGCATTATGATGCACGAGCCAACAGCACAACACTCTCTGCTGTCCAGACATTTCACAGCTGCCACAGCTTGCAAAAAAGCTGGGGGTTGCTTTCAACACTAGTGCATAGGAGTAGGACTCACAGGGTGGTTACCAATGGGGATAAAAGAGAAAACCTGAGGATAAAAATGGACAATTTCCAGTTAAAATTACCATATTGTAATTTTGTTAGTTATCAGACTAAGTACACAGCAGCTTATCTGACAAGAAATTGTCCTTATGGGCATGATTTAACCTAGAGATGTCTGATTTCCTCATATGTGGTGTCCAGATGGTCCTTTTTGCTCTATGTTGAGACCAGGAGGCATTAAGGCCATTTCTAAAACAGAGACAATGAAGTAAGTGCAGGGTGGAAATGCACAAGGCTGGTCAACATAATGTACTCAATCAGATTATATTTTTAAAGCTAATTCCCTATTACTGACATAGGCAATTGATGAGGGAGGAAAAAAGGGGACTATTTTTTGAGTGATTTTGCTAGAGGTGCTATTACACGTGACTAGCAGCTGATGAGACAGATCCTGTGGTCATGCAGGCTCTGCAAGAAAATATGGGAAAGCAAAGGGAGGGCTCACAAAATGAACAAAAGAGAAGCCTCATGTTCTAGTTGAGAAATAGTGCTTCTTCCTTTCAATGCAGGATTAATTCTGTGTCAAACTTCACTACCTCTTGCATGCTACCGACAGGAAGGGGCAGGGTGTGAGAAGGAAAACAGTGTAGAGAACTTAGCTGGAAAAAAAAAAAAAGGCCAACTGTGAGTAGTCCACATAGGATGGAATACATAAGCTACACAGTAAATAATTAAACAAAATCTCCTAACATGCCCTGTTTACGGTAACTTCTTATGGGCAGCTCTAAAGTACGACATTGGCTATTTGCATAGGATATTACAGAGCCATCTATCACGGTATTCAAGAAAAAGAAAGTACCTCAAAAGACATTTTTCTCATTTGGAAGTACAATAACTTTGTAAAGTTAACGTTTGGAAAGCCTCCCAGTTTTCAGCAGTGAAACGATAATGCTAGACGTATCATTTTAAAGTGGAATCTCCTGGAAGTTAATTCAGTTGACAAGGTCACATTTAGACTCTCTTTTTTCCCCCTTCTGTTTTGCACTCAAAATAATTCCCAAATCCTATTATTCAAGCCCTGGAAGTTACCATAGCAATTCATGTGTCTGCTCATACTCAAGGTACCTCTGAGATAGAGCTACTTAAACAAAAACCGAAAACCAAAACCAAAAAAGCAACCTTCTATGATACAGATCCTGGAATTCATAGGGTTTTGAGAAAGGGAAACGAATGAGAGACACTTATTTGTTGGGTGGAACTGTTCGATTTTTAGCGCTATCTTATTGTGAAGATGCAGGAGAACAGAGCTGGACTTGAGTGCACCCCTGCAGCTGTCATGCCTGGGTTCAAAGCCTCATTCTACCACTCACTTGCTGTGTGACTTTTACATAACCTCTCCATACCTCCATTTCCCCCTCGACAGATGACAAGCTCTACCTCATATGCCATCATTGCGAGGATTCGATAAACTCTCACTGCAAAGTAACTATAGCACAGCACCTAGTCCATAGCAAGCATATGCAAGAATTAGCCTTTGTCTTAAAAAAGACATGTTTTCATAATAGAAGATAAAATATATTTTCAAAGAAGAAATTTTAAAGATAGTGCATAAGGAAAGAATTGAACTTGAAATCTTCTAAGAACATATTTGATGTAAGCTGTGTTTTTCTTTTGGTGAAAGAAGACAAATGATAGAGATTCAGTGTGAAATAACTAAATTACCTTGAGTGGAAAAAAAGAGACACCTTTAATATTTTTTCTGCATTTAAAATACAATACATTAGGATTCCTTTTTTTTTTTTAAAGATTTTATTTATTCATGAGAGAGAGAGAGAGAGGCAGAGGCAGAGGGAGAAGCAGGCTCCCCGCGGAGCAGGGAGCCCGATGCAGGACTCGATCCCAGGACCCTGGGATCATGACCTGAGCTGAAGGCAGATGCTTAACTGACTGAGCCACCCAGGCGTCCCCATTAGGATTCCTTTTATACCTCTGTAGTAAGTTTCCAATTTTAGAAATAAATCTATATGAATTATACCCAAATTTGTTAACGTTTGGTACATCTTTTAGCCACTCTGGTTTAAAACTGCATTCACATAAGTCAGTCAACCCCAGGTGGTCTTTGTTTCAACTCCTAACTCTTTTTCAGAAGGTAACCATGATCAAAGACATTTATTTTTTGATAACGAAGCATCCATTTTCCTTTTAACTTATGAAATTTATTCTCTCAATTCCAACTTTCACTGGTTTTTGTCCATTTAGCCATTTTGGTATTTTCAAATATTGCTCTCATGTATTTAAATAATTTCTTTTTAAATAGTAGAACATGCTCAACAGTTTATTTTTCCATGCATTTCTTCCCAATGTCTTTCTTCAACAAAACAGATGAAAGGAATGCTATGTCAAAATACTCCAACATTATTATGGGCTATTATGTGCTTCAGGTCAGAAACATTCAGAGCCCTGTGTTTAAATAAAACTGATGTTTTGGGAGAAGAAAGAAAAGCTTTATTGACATTTTTGAAAATGATTTAAATTTCAATACTGCAGTTGAGGTTGTTCATGGTAAAGCAGAGAGCTTTAGTTTACCATTTTGGATTATCCCACATAATTCAATTTTTAAAAACAATTTGCCTAAGTCTCTTGGTGGTCCAAAAGCATTTCTTAAAGCCTGGTGGCTTTAAAATATGTAAATATGCTACTGAGGAGAAGAATTTTGAATCCTTGTTATGGTCAAAATGGTCAGGATGCTTGTTTAACCCGAAAGACTGTATGTGGCTTCCGGCTCATTAAAAAGCAACAGACCTCTTCCCTCTTCCTGGTCTCAGATTCTTAGAAAACATAGTACCCAGGTGAGAGATCTTCAAAACTATAATGGCCTCTGTCCTCTAGATCTCTGTAAGTTTTGCTAGTCTGCAGGCCGTATTGAATAGTTAAGAGCTAGGATATCAGGCTCCAAAAAACCTACCTTTAAATTCTGGCTCCAACTTTTGCTAAATGTATGACTTTAGAAAGCCCCAGCTTTTACATCTATACAGTACTAGTAATAGTACCTAGTTCCTCATTGATAGTGATGAAGAAAGAGAGAAATAAAGAAGCACATGGAAAGTCCCTAAGAGAGTGTGCAGTTCACAAGCTTAATAAACAGTGACAAGGGTTTTCTATTACTATTTATTTCTAGTGCTGTAATTTCTAAAGACCTGACATTTAGAGCTTCCTCCTTTTGCCAATCTCTGCCTCTGGAACTTGGTTATTGATTTATTTACAATTTCACCTTTATGCACAGGATTTGAGACCTCAGGGTTGAAAGGGTTCCTTCCTTTCTTGCAGACAGTCAGAGACCAGTGCTCAACATGATCAACTGGCCTTTCAAGAACCAGTTGGCTGAGATCAGTGCTTTAGTCCAGGACTTCAAAAGGGGGTCTCTGGAGGACTGAAGCTGGATCTCCATCCACATTGCCTGTTCTTTGCTTCTGAGTGGAGTCCTGGCTGTCAGTCTGGCTCCCATTTTGGTTATAATTTCTTAACTCTGCTCTTTGGAATACCTTCCCATTTCCAATCTTCACTAATAGCACCTTTTTTTTTTTAACACTACTGACTGTCAAATTCCCAGAAGAAAGTTTCTTAACAACCTGGCTGCATATATTCCCTAATTATCAATAGAATGGACATGCCTTTCCAGCCAGAGGTCAAGCAACGATGGTCTGTAGGCCACACTGGTCCCAAAGATACATTAGAGCAGTGATTAAACATTTTTTGAACACCGATGCCTTTATCTAGGTTATGAATTTTCCAATTTATATTCTGACACATGCCCTACCAGTTCTACTCCTTTACTCCCATAGTCTAGTACATTCCATGAATTACCTACCTGATCTCGCTTGAGTTGGTATGGCTGGATGTTGGCTCCACGACCTGAGGGAGTTCTGTCAAGTGGGGAACATCAATGTCCTTGCTTCTAATCCATCACCATTAGGTTTGCTCAGAACCATGGTAATTGCAGAATTACTACGCTGCCCCTTTCTGGTGCCCCAATACATGGGTTTATTCTGAACCATAATCTCTGGCTTCATAAGCTTTGGGCCTAGATCTCTTTCTGCCCTTTGGCCGCTGTACAGTGATTTCCTCTGAACGTAACCTTTGTCTCACTCTCCTGCTTTCTTGTCATCCCATGGCATCTTTCTGAGCAACTAATGCAGGTCCATAAAAGTCCTCCTATGACACTGTGTAAAATCAGTGTACATCCCATCCACCAATACTGAACACCTAATGTATTTCTATTAGTTTGTTGTTTTGTGGTTTTCCCTCTATCATTACAAGATGATTACATATGGAATGCCTTTAAAAAATATGATGCCTGGGTATGGAACAAAAAGGCAATGAGGAGAAATGAACAATGCAAATGAATCCATTTTGATTTCCTCCTTACACTAAACACAAGACTTGGTCTCCTCTGAAAGATTTATGAGGCTTCCTACCATAAAGGAGGCTGGATTACAGCTATGCTTACTTTATAAAATGAAATTCTGCCATCATAGGCAAGGGTTCACGGCTGTAATTATTTCAATGATCTTCCAGTCAATGTGTCTTGCACAGCTGAGCCAAACTCTCCTCGCCGAGGCAGGCAGGCCATTTCATAAGAAGTCTAAAAGCTCCCACAACTTTGTGTGACCTTGCATCGAATAACACTGGAAAATTGATTTGGCTCTAGTAATAAAAGACCGTCTGCATTATCTGCATTCTAATTATAATTAATATAACCAGGATAACTGCTGTATTATTTACGATTAGAGCTATGGTGAGCACAGTGTAATAATAATCTGCTACATAATTTTTTATTGATCTGATGGCTTTATTGCAGAAAAAACAAAATGCTACAACACTGCATAACTAAAATTGCCTTTCCTGACATGAGTGTTTAGACAGAGGATTTCATTTAACATTTCTTTTATCTGATGAAATTCTCATAGTTTAAATATCATAATAAGTGAGAAGCTATGGGATCTTTCAATTTTCCTCTTTGAAAAGAACCGAAGAACAAGCATAATTCATCCCCCCAGGTTTCTCATTCTTTACTTACTGAGTATCATTAATTCCCTGACATAAGAGTCATCACACGTTTCATTAACAGCAATGGAATAAACCTGAGAAAGAAGGGGCTTTCAGTTAAGGGAATGCTCTCTCTCACCCTAAATAAAAGTCTCTTGGAGGATAACGTATAATGTCATATAAATGAAGTAATAACATTAGTGTATTTTTCTTTAACAGAAAGTTAGAAAGTTATGCTTTTAAAATGTGAGTCAAGGAGATTTTTAGGAGCACAGAGATCTTTATCAACCTAGGTAAGAGTGTTGGCCATTCTCTACCCTGTTTTAGTGAGGAAAGCTTACTTCAGTTACACAATAAATTGGAAAATATATTATACAAAGAAGTGAATGATAAACTTCAGTAAAGAAGTAAACATAATACTGGATCATTTGATTTCAGCAGGACTTGCCAAATCATGCAATGAAGATTTGGAATTATCAAAAGGATTAAGACTTGGAAATCATCTTTTTCTAATGTCTAATTTTAACAAATAAAAGTTGATTAAATTATAAAAACTATTTTGTTTATAGTTGGTTAGCCTTGCAAAACTTTAGAAAATCAGCAATATATAGTATATAATTTTTACAGTCAGTTTCACCTATGTTTCCATTTGAGAATCAGGCCTTAAGACATTTAGCTGCTTCTATGATATCATGAAACAGATTTCAATTTCTATGCACTATTTTGAAAAATATATTCAAATCATATTTTGCCAATTTATAATGAGTTTCATGCCTGTTATCTCAGTTAATCTTAACAATAACATATAATGTAAGATAGGAAACACAAGTATTTCCTTTTGACAGATGTAGAAACTGAGGCTTGAACAGCTGGGATGTAGCAGATTCACATCTAACACTTTCACCTCCTGACCTAGGATCCTGAACTTTTTCTGTAATAGCATGCTCTTCAGTGATTTATTTGAGTTGAACTGGGTAATTGGTGCATTGATGCTAAGTCTCTACAGAACAGATCTGAATAACAGTTGCCTAAACAACTCTCTAGGAGGAGTCAGATTTAAGAGAGATTTTAACTGAACATCGTCATCATCATTCTGGCAACTGACATTTACGGAACCAGAAAATAACAAACATTATCTCATTATAATGTGACACATGGAGGAAGCAAGACTTAGGGAGAAATTAAATAATTTGTCCAATGTCACATAGCTAGCCTGTGGTGGGACCAAGGCTCTGAACATTGATGTGTATAAAATCAGAGTTTGTTCTCTATATATTGTTTCATTTTCCTCGTGTTTCAGTTTTCCAATAATATACCTTGTAGAAACCATCGTACAGTTATTTCAACAAAGAAATCAACTCAAAATGTAATTTTCTTTTCTTTTTGTGGCTAGGAAAGCAGTAACAGAGGCATTAAATGTGTTGCCACAGAAACAGTCACTCTCAGAGTCCTCATAGACATTTATATTAGATTATTTGAACATTTCAGAATTTTGTGTGTTAGCCATGCCAACATGAATGATCTAAAATGAATTACAGTGAGGGGCTGTTGACTATAACTTGGAAGATTATACCTTTGTGTAGATTTCATTTTCAATTTATTTTTTATTAAGAAATTAATCTCTATTGGAAACTGTTATGTGTGTTTTTAACCAAAAATATGAGATTTGATTATGAATGAATATTAGACAAGACATATAATTAAGCATTACTGGTAAAAAGAGAGAGAGAAAGAACATGAGAGAGAGAGAGAGAGAGAATTATGTGCTATTTGAAAAAAATAGAAGTAGAAATATGGAAAATTGTACTTGATTTTATTCCTGGCACAAATTTTCCTCTTTCCAGCCCCTCTATTACTGTCTTGACAGTGAAATAGTAGCGAGAATGAGATAAATCTAAGAATGACAAGCAGGGTTTCATTCTACATAAAGAGTTTCAAAAATTTCCCCTTTGTGTTATTTCCATTATTTAGATGACAGCAATCAGAGTTTCAAAATAATTCTCTTTGCTACAATAAAGCAGACAAATTCCATAGTAATTTTTCCTGAAAAATGTAGGTTGGCCAAACCAGTATGGTAATAGAAAAGCCAATGTCCATGCCTCCTGTGCACTAATTGCCCAGAAATATAGGGTTTAGGTTGAATAAATATGTGAAATATAATTCTATGGTACATGCCTTTAATTTTTATTTTCATTTAAAGTAGTTTTTTAAAATGTTTAAAAATCTGTTACCACAATATTATTTAAAATTCTCTAAGAGTTGTAGCCAATGTAATAAGACAGGAAACAAAAATCAGAATTGTAAAGCCATGAAAGGTGACCAAAAAATCATAATTCACAGATTATGAATAATTATTAATATCAAAATTATTATTTTAAAGATTAAAATTATTTGAAAGATTAACAGAACTCATGTATCATTACTAGAGAAAAATGTAATTGCTACAAAATTTTATTCATAATTATAACAAAACTGCTCAATATGTGGAAAATTTTTTAATACTTGGAAATATTTTAACAAGGTATATATATATGACCCATATAAAGAACTGTATTGATAGAAATCATAATTTACCAGTATAAATAGAGTTAAAATGGAGAAAATATTTTAATGACAATTTGCTTCCAAATTGATTTATAAATGCAGTGTAATGTTAACCAAAATCTCATTAAGTATTTTTTTAGAACTGAAGAAAATTATTTCTTTCATATGGTAGGATAAATAGATGAAAATAAAATAATTTTGAGGAAGAATAATATAAAGTAATATGTTAAAACACTACTAAGTTACAAAATCAAATCACTATGATAAAAAAATAAGGAAAGAAGAAAGTATAGATAGAATCAACTAATCTAAAAAGAATCTAGAATGTATAAGAACTTGATGAAACAAATCAGTTTGGGGAATGTCTCACTCTTCTAATCATAATAATTATTTAGATCTCCATTTTAAACCATTTATTGGCATAAATGTAAGAAGGAATAAAACTCAAAATCAGTTGGAAGGGCATTAGAGCAGAGAGATTAAATGATGACTGCTTTGCTTCTACTTCTATTTTTTCTCTGTGCAAATTCATTTCTTTCCGGGCTTCAATTTTCCCAACTATAAAATAAAGATAATAATATCTTTTTATTTCTATAGGGTTATTGAAAGGATTAAGCAAGTAAATATGTAAAGTGCTGGGAAATTGTCTGACACATAGTAAGAACCCTAACAGTATTGGTGAGTATGTTATTATAATTAGTACTACTATTACAGATTAAAGAGATACAGTGATTTTTTTAAGTAAAAAAGAGCTGTTAAACTATTTATTTAATCTCCAAATGTGAAAAGTCTTTCCAAGATTTATAGGAGGCAAATAAATTGCAAGTGGGATGATCTATAAATTTGACAAGCCTCAAAAAGAAAAATTTCAATAATCAAGACTAAAATTTTCAAAGAAAAGATTAAAAAAAAGAATAAAATTTTCAAAAAGGCAAATTGAAAAACTTAAACAAAATTAAAATAACAAATGAGAAACTGTAAAATAACTGACACTCAACATATTCATAGCTAATAGATTATAATCAAAAAACAAATACAAAATGAAAATAAAATTTTTTTTTCAATTCATAGAAAAAAATTGAAGAACTCATTATTTTAACTTACTTAAATATCAAAGATTTTTTAAAAATCACAGCACTTAAAACTCCCAAGGGATAGAGAATGTCATGGTAGTGAAAGATAGATATACTGATGTCTTGGAATATTGCACATCGCAGTACTTGTATCAAGATCTTTAAATATGCTCATTCTTGAGACACTATAGTAATCAGATGTTAGAAATGAGTTTCTCAGGGTGCCTGGGTGGCTCAGTAGGTTAAGTGTAGGACTCTTGGTTTCGGCTTAGGTCATGATCTCAATGTCGTGAAATCGAGACCCTCAAAGGGCTCCGTGCCAGGTATGGAGCCTGCTTAAGATTCTCTCTCTCTTTCCCTCTGCCCCTGCCCCTCCCTGCTTGAGCATGGGCTCGCTCTGTCTCAAAACAAACAAAAAAACAAAAATATGAGTTTCCCTAAAGTAACTAGTTGTTATCAACCCATTACCAATGCCAATACTCAGTTTACCAACTAAAATAATAAATGTGATCTCAAGCTGGTACGTTTTCAAAATCTATAGTAGAGAGATTTTTAAAGTAGTCTCCATGGTCTATTTTTTTCTTAATTTTAATAGTAACATACAGAATTTACCCAAGAAGTAAAAAATACATCGTCTAGCAAAACCAAGCAATATATATTTTAGGAATACATACACATGGGATAAAGCTATTTTTAAAGGCAAGGGAAAGAGATAATGTGTAAAAAAAAGTCAGGATGGAGGTTCTTTGCTAGAAGAAGGAGACTTTACAGAGAGGAGAATGTGACAAGAATAAGCATACACATAAATGAAATGTCCCTCTATGGTTCTAGTTCTTAATCTGGATGGTAGATTCATGGATCTCCGTTGTTTTGCTTTGTAATTCATATATACTGTGTGTTTTCTCATGCTTATATCACATGTAAAATTATATTTTTTAAAAGGTACAGAAGAAAGTAGTATCTCTCATTGGGATACAAAAAAATAAAATAAAATTCAGCTCAATTTTGGCTCTTGCCTTTGTTAGAAATATACTGTCATTCCTAGCTAATGTCACTCCAGACCTCTGTGCACTTTCTCTATTTACCAATAGGCTTGAGCATTCTCAAAATTCTTGGTAAAAAAGAGCTCAGGCAATTGGAAAGTGGTTTCTTTTCTTTTTTTCTTTTTTTTTAAAGATTTTATGTATGTATGTATTTTAGAGAGAGAGAGCGTGAAAGAGGGAGAGTGCGAGTGAGCAAACAGAAGGGAAAGACAGAAGGGGAGGGAGAGGGACAAGCAGACACTGCACCAAGCTTGAGCTGGTCCCAGGGTTGGATCCCAGGACCCTGAGATCACAACCTGAGCAGAAACCAGACGCCTAACCAACTGAGCCAACCAGGCACCCTAGAAAATGATTTCATGCAAAATGTTTCCCACCATTCCTTCCCAGTAAGTTAAGAACAGTTTTGCTAGTTTCATGGGAGTGGCAAGAAGACAGTTCTGATAAAGTTATCACAGAAGACATAGTCTTGGTTGGGGGGTGCTTGCAAGACCTTTGCTTCTAGAGCTGTAGTCCCATATCCGTCAAAAAAGGGAGAATCATATTTGTAAATATTGCCTGAAGGAGCATAAGAGGATTATGGTTACTGACCCCATCATATTTATCAACAACTAGATACTAAGGCGATGGATCTAATAAATATGAATACAATGATGGATTCAACCAGATTTTTAAACAGTGATCCTGATTTATTCACATCCACATACCACCCCCACACACTTCCCTTATAATAGGAAAATAAAACAAAAGAAAATAATATTTAATGACATCCTATAATTTATGAGCAATATCATTATATGTACTTTTTTAGGTATTTGCTCCAAACTATGCATTAAACTACGGGTTATTTTAAAAATATGTGCAAAAGTAGGTGAGCCTGGAACATAAGGCAGAACCCAAATGTCAGGAATACTCAGTCATGAAAATTAAAGTAATGAGAATTTTAAAGGGAACAGAACTTGAATAAATTACAATGTATTATGTATATTTTTACCACAGATTGTCTATACACACAGGGAGTCCAGTATCATTTCCATGGCCCTATTTTTACTAAATCTCCCTAAAGATTTCCTGGAAATTGAATATAATACTGGCTTGCAGTAATTTTAAAAATAAAGTATTTACATAACTATTTCATTTGTCTGTTTCCTCTATCCTATGATACCCAAACATCCCAAATACGGCCTTCAGGTTGTTAGAATAATGGATATAAAAATGCAATATTTAGGGGCGCCTAGGTGGCTCAGTCAGTTAAGTATCTGCCTTTGGCTCAGGTCATGATCCTGGGGTCCTGGGATGGCCCCTCGTTGGGCTCCCTGCTCAGCTCAGAGGAGAGCCTGCTTCTCTGTCTCCCTCTGCCTCTCCCCTCCACTTGTGCACTCTCTCTCTCTCTCAAATAAATAAAAAAAATCTTTAAAAAAATGTGTTATTTAAATAACTTGGTCTTTCACAATGACCAATCGCTTATGACAATAAATTATTTTCTAGTGACTAATGCACCAATGTATTCATTCATTCAAAGGCAAAAATAGTGACTGACCTTCTAAAGTCTGCTAGATGTTAGAATTCCCCAAAAAAGTTAAAATGTGATTCTTACCCTTTTAGCACCAAGTTCAGTAAAGAAACTGAAGTAACCTCATCTCAATATCACGAGTAATGCTGTAGTCATAATGTCACAGTCATGCAATATTTGAGGATAAGAGAAACAGAAACAATTTTTCTGGCTAAGATTAAGTGTATATAATTACTTGCTGTGATTCATTCTTTTTTTTTTAATCTTTTTTTAAAGATTTTATTTATTTATTTGACAGAGAGAGACACACTGAGAGAGGGAACACAGCAGGAGTGGGAGAGGGAGAAGCAGGCTTCCCGCCGAGCAGGGAGCCGGATCTGGGACTCGATCCCAGGACCCCGGGATCATGACCTGAGCCAAAGGCAGATGCTTAACAGACTGAGCCACCCAGGCGCCCCTGATTTATTCTTTAGTAAAGTTAACAGGTTTGATGAAATATCCGTAAGACTTTCATCTGTACTTTTTAAAACCTAGTCAAGTCCAAACCAGTTACTTTGATAACGATGGCTTCCATCATGAGCAGTTTTTGTAATTTTGAAAATTTGAAAAGAAGGAAAAGTCGAAAAAGCAGACAAAGAGAGTACCCCCCCTTTTTTTTAAAAAGGAAAGAATAATTTGACTGCCTGAAGTACTTTTTCCTGTCGTAAGAAAATGCAGGTCAGCAAAACTGGCATACTGAAATGTCAGCTCAGTCATCTTTTCCATGTCTTGCCCCACAGTCTGCTGCTTTGCAAGGTAGAAAAAGCTAATTTAGTGGCTAGAGCTAAATTAGACTTTTTTTTTTTTTAAAGATTTTATTTATTTATTTGAGACAGAGAGAATGAGAGACAGAGAGCATGAGAGGGAAGAGGGCAGAGGGGGAAGCAGACCCCCCGCCGAGCAGGGAGCCCGATGCGGGACTCGATCCCGGGACTCCAGGATCATGACCTGAGCTGAAGGCAGTCGCTTAACCAACTGAGCCACCCAGGCGCCCGTAAATTAGACTTCTTAATTGACATTTCACTTTCATCTAAAATTAGGCCAATATACATAATTTCCCAATTGAGAAACTGCTACCGACGGTGTGTATCTCTGAGGGAAGCCAGTGACCTGTCTGCCTGGGCCTTGAAGCGTGTATTGAGCAGCCTGTGAATTAACCCTTCTCAGATTCCTCCTATGTGAGCTGTCACAGAGTTCTCAAACATTCTGGCCCCAGGGCCCCATTACACTCTTAAAAACTGAGGACCCCAAAAAGCTTTGGCTTATGTGGGTTTTACCTGTTGATAAGTATCACAGCGAAGAAATTTGTAAAATATGTATTCATTGAAAAATAACATATAGGGGCACCTGGGTGGCTCAGTCATTTAAGCATTGACTCTTGGTTTTGGCTCAGGTCATGATCGCAGGGTCGTGGGATCCAGCCCCACACATGTCAGGCTCGGTGTTCAGTGGGGAGTCTGCTTGATTTTCTCCCTATGCCCCTCCCCCCACTCGCTCTCTCTCAAAGTAAATAAATAAATCTTTAAAATAAAATAAAAATAACAAAATATAAACACCATTTTAACACAAAAAAGAAAGTTTTTAATGAAAAATAACTATATTCTACAGAGCAACGTACTAATGAGAAGTGGTACTATGTTGCATTTTTGCTACTCTCCTCAAGGTCTGCCTTTAACAGAAGACAGCTGGATTCTCATACCCACCTCTCGAGACAGTCTGGTAGCCTATGCTGTTTTGATTGAAATATATGAAGGAAATCTAAACTTACAGAGATATGTAGTTGAAAAAGACAGGAGTATTTTAGTAGCCTTTTCAGGTAAAATTTGGGAATTCTTCTTTGATACTACACCAAAATTCAGCAAGTGTTATATTCTTAAAAGTGACTTACAGGGTGGAATCTGATACTACATCGGTTAACTTCACAATCTGTTGCTTTATTTATTTATTTTTTATTTTATTTTATTTTTTTAAGATTTTATTTATTTATTTGACAGAGACAGTGAGAGCAGGAACACAAGCAGGGGGAGTGGGAGAGGGAGAAGCAGGCTTCCCGCTGAGGAGGGAGCCCGATGTGGGACTCGATCCCAGGACGCTGGGATCATGACCTGAGCCGAAGGCAGACGCTTAACAACTGAGCCGCCCAGGCGCCCTCAATCTGTTGCTTTAAATCCATTTTTCTATGTTGTAAATAGTTGCTGAGTGGAGCCTTTACCAATGCATAATGTATTAGTGTATGCATCGATGATTTTGGAAATATTGGTCTACTGAGTTATGCAGATCTTCCAAATGTTGGCACATTTCATCATATAACATCAAAAAAATCACATTCATAAGTATCAACACCAGTCTCATCAGTTAAATTTTTAAGTTATTGGAAAGCTGTCAAGTTCCTATAAATTTCCGAAATTATAATTTTTGCTTTAAAGCTTGACTTTATCATTGGCAATAAATACTGTCAGTTGTTGTCCTTGAGGCAATATTTACTTCTGAGAAAACATCTGCCAAATACTCAAATTTAAATAACATATTTGTCAGACATTCTTTCGAGCAAAACTAGTAATCTATGAAAAAAGCGGCTAATTCTACTTTTCATTCAAGCAATCATCCAAGTGTTTCTTCTGGAGACAATCATGCAACTTCAGTATGAAACAAAAGTGCTTCCTGTGTATTTCCCATTTTGTCAAACAGAATATTAGAAAGACATGTACTCAAGTGTTTAGATTTAATAAAAGAATTAAATTCTATTGCTTCATCAAGAACATTCTTAAGTAGCACTCTCTTCTTGTTTGCTTCTTGCAACTATGAGTGCCTGGTGGGGAAAAAATACAATGACTTCTGGTAGTCTGGTGCCACTTCCTTGACTCACACTACAGTCCAGCAGTTTCACGCCCCCCCCCCTTGCTTTTGTACTATCGGTGTGAATGCCAACACAGTGGACGTGGCAAAGAACATCTCGGTAATATTATTATTATTTTTTTTAAGATTTATTTATTTATTTATTTGAGAGAGAGAATGAGAGACAGAGAGCATGAGAGGGAGGAGGGTCAGAGGGAGGAGAAGCAGACTCCCCGCCGAGCAGGGAGCCCGATGCAGGACTCGATCCAGGGACTCCAGGATCATGACCTGAGCTGAAGGCAGTCGCCCAACCAACTGAGCCACCCAGGCGCCCCATCTCAGTAATATTATAAAAATAGTATGACTCCATGGTATTCTGGAAAGTGTTTTGGGACCCCCAGTTGTTGGTGGACCATGCTTTCAGAGCTGCCAGTCTATCTGATGACCCCCAGATAGAGCCAGCAAGCTACATTAGTATACACAATCTATGAAGAGCTTGGGAGTAGGGGGCATAGGGAAAGGGAAAGGAGGGGAGACCTGAACAGCTATCAGAATTTTGCAGGTAGTGCATCTTGGGCAAACTCTTACAAAATCACTGTGATAGGAAGCTATTCTTTGGAGGGGGTGTGTTAGGATGGGACAAAATAATGAGAATCTTAGCTATCTTTCCTTTAATCCAGACACTGAGTTGCTGTTTTTTTATTATATCAGAAAAAAATGTTTTATTAGTTACTTCTCTTTCTAAACAAACAAACAAAAATCAGGAAATAATAGGACAAGTAGGTAGTTCTGTGTAATGACAGCACTCTCAATCAGGGCCTCAGAGTCACCTACCTACTCCATCCCCAAAACGCAAATGTATTCCAGAGATTTGCTGTTAAACCTAATGTTGCTTACGGAGGCAAAAATAATGATTCAAATAAAACCAACTCTAAATCCTAATAAAATCTCCTTAACTTTAAATTATTATGATTCCTTATATGTGGCTTAGATTCCTATTGCACTGTGATATAAATGCAGAAACTTGTTCAAGATAATATTTGTTCATGGGCGCCTGGGTGGCTCAGTTGGTTAAGCGACTGCTTTCGGCTCAGGTCATGATCCTGGAGTACCTGGATCGAGTCCCGCATCGGGCTCCCTGCTCGGCAGGGAGTCTGCTTCTCCCTCTGACCCTCCCGACCCTCTCCCCTCTCATGTGCTCTCTCTCTCTCTCAAATAAATAAATAAAAATCTTTAAAAAAATAAAAAAGATAATATTTGTTCACAATTACATAGCATGTGCCATGTATCAAGCACCGTTACAAGCCCTTCTTTTCCATATATTTTGTCATTTCGTCCTCAAAATGATCTGGTAAGAATGGACTCCCCCCACACACAAACGTTTTGATATTGAGAAAATCAAGTCAGAGAATTTAGGTATCTTGCCTTATGCTTCACAGCTAATAAGTAGCAGAGTCAGGATTTGTACCTAGTCTGTTGGGATTTCAGGTAGTCCATACACTTAAACATGATGCTAGAAGCAAGACAAATGTAGAATGAGGTTTGCTGAAGACGTTTCTTTTAGTGGACTGTCTCGTTTAAGGGTTGGTCTTGATTCTTCACAGAAAAATAGGTGGGTCTTTATCCCTGAGCAAAGGTTGTAACCATTTGGTTGCTTCATTTCTGAAATTATGATTTAATCAAAACTGAGGGCCGTCTCAGTGATGGCTGACCGAGATGACTACAACAGTGGTGTTTTAGCCAACACCAAATCCAATCATTATCATTTTTGTACCAATGTAACAAGCAAGCTTACCTAAATAACTTCTTCATTAAGTGGATTTTTGCTCTACATTATCCTAATAATTTCTAGTCCTTTCCTTTCCTTCGTGCTCTGTAGTCTCAAGTCACCGAGAACTGTCATCAGGATTAGGCTGTTTCTACAACCATGGTTCTCAGCCTTTATGCCGTCTCAAAACATGGGACTTACAAGCCCCCTGCCTGTTAGTAACAACCAAGCGGTTTCCAATGAGAATTCTAATGAGAATCCCCTCCCAAGTGGAAATGTATCAGAAATTTTGAGTATATGTTGATAAACTGCCCTCCAAATTCTGATAACTATCTTCACTTTCCAAAAACTCAAAATGCAGTTCTAGACTTTTGAAAAATGAAAAAAAAAATCACAGCAACAAAGAACATAGTAAAGTAAAATTCTACTGGATTATTAGGAGGCTTATATTTATAGCCATACATATAGTTTTTTTTTAAGATTTTATTTATTTATTTGACAGAGAGACACAGTGAGAGAGGGAACACAAGCAGGGGGAGTGGGAGAGAGAGAAGCAGGCTTCCCGAGGAGCAGGGAGCCCGATGCAGGGCTCGATCCCAGGACCCCCCAGGGCCATGACCTGAGCTGAAGGCAGACGCTCTTAACAACTAAGCCACCCGGGCACCCTAGCCATACATATAGTTTTGACTTACCATGGAAATTTGGCAGGGGCGCCTGGGTGGCTCAGTCGTTGGGCATCTGCCTTCGGCTCAGGTCATGATCCCAGAGTCCTGGGATCGAGCCCCGCATCGGGCTCCCTGCTCGGCCGGGAACCTACTTCTCCCTCTCCCACTCCCCCTGCTTGTGTTCCCTCTCTCTCTGTCAAATAAATAAAAATCTTAAAAAAAAAAAGAAAGAAAATTTGGCAAAATTACTTTATCTGTCTGTGCCTCAGCTTTCTCTTTTATAAAACGAACTAATACCTACCTTCCCCGATTGATGACACACTGGGTTAGATAATGAAAGCAAAAGTGCTTTAGAAGTCCGAGATGCTTTATAAATGTGAGTTAATATCATCATAACAATGGCCATTTTATAAGGTTGCAATAAAAATTGAGAAAATGCTAGTCTGTATGCCCAATAACAGCAGAAATTTTCAATGTTGGTCACTGTTCTATACACTTAGAACAATGTCTGACACATAGTAGGTGCATAACAACTATTTGTTGAATGGATATGTGTAACAAGCAAAGTGATCTATCTATATAAGATGATCCAGGGGGTTTCTTATGTTTCTATGAATGGAACAAAAATTACTTTCATATTTTTACTATCAACATTCTAATCACAAGTCAGTATTTCATTTTAAAATGTACCTGTCAGTATGATTATTACATTATCCCCCACTAGATTGTAAACTCCATGAGGACAGGGACAGTATCGAAGTGGTTCCCCATCTCATTCCTTGTGCCTAGGATGGGAGATAGTTATTGAATAAAGCACATTCATTTTAAAGGATGAAAATACAGTGCTTCTCATGGCAATACTATACCAAAAAGTGGACTACCAGGCACCATGTCAGCAGCCCTAAATTAGCAACAATCCTGACAGGCAACAATGCATTAGTTATCTGCATGCCACAAACACTGATGGAAGATAACAGAACATTCTTAGAGTGTTGTCTCTCAGTGCAGGTGGAGTGCAGGAATTCAAAGGAATCTGTGTTATCATGGACACTCTTTTCTACTGGGATAGGCTCACAGGCACATTAAAAAGCAGCCATCACCATTTAGGGACAGCATCCAAAGGGGCAGTCCAAAAAGATCCAGCAGAAAAATAAGTGATCAGAGTACTAGTATTCCTTTTTAAGCGGATGCTTGAAATATATTAGTCTACTGAGTAATCCTTTATCTAGTTCTCCTCTGCTGGGGATCAGAAAGTTGATAATAGATACTAATTTTTTTTTCCCCAAAGGGTTCTGCTTGAACCAACTATGAAGTTATCACGTATTAAGCCTAGTGTCATGGAGACAAAACAGAAATGCGATCTTTGGATGCTGTTCCTCCCTCGTGCTTTTGCCTGCTTATGCTGCTAGAGAAGGAGGAAAAGGGCCTGCCTGGGCTAAGAAAGTTTAATACCTTGGAGCTGATATATAAGGTATTATTTTGTGTTTCTGACAGGGTCCCGTGTTATTTTTACCCAGGTTGAGGCAGGGGTTAGGTTAGAACTTGAGGAAGAAAAAATGTGTGTGTAATAGCTCCCTCCCTACTCACTTCTGCCCGTTATTCATTGTCCTCAACATAAACATGCCCTCTTCTCCCTCTCAGTTTCCTTCAAAATACACATCAGCAAGTTATCTCCTTGAGAATCCCCCTAACAAGCCGCTGATTGTTTGCTAGAATTCCTTCCTCCTGCATCACTGCTTCTATTCGTCAGTCTGGGTTCCTCCCCATTCCTGCGCCCAGCCTCCCTGCCTCCTCCTTCCCCGGTGTTGTTTCTCATTTAAATGAACAGTTGGATTCTTTTATTTCATACAAGTGCTGGATTCGCCTTATCGCCCTCATTCCTTTGGGGGTTGCCAATTGGTTTTATCCACGGATGTATCATTTCTCATGCTTCCTTTTTTTTTCTTGCAAAGAGAAAGAACCTCTCCGTCAACAAGCCTCTCCGGAGTGGAAGATTAAAAACCTAGACATCACCTACCTTGCAGCTCTACTCCCAACTGGGTTGTGTAAAACTCAATTAAACGTGTCCCCATTGAATACTGCATTACAGTACATTAAACAGAAAATTCTTCAAGCGTGATGACAAAGCTTGAAACCTTGCCTCAAAGCTGTTCCTTGTAGCTTTCTTTAACATTTCAGTCTTTATGGTGCAGGTCTCCCGTTGACACAACTTTAGTCCAGCTAAGAAAAAAAAAAATCAGAGAGCCCCACAGGGATTCAAAGAGAAAAGTGGGGAAAAGTGAAGCTGGTCTTGGCAGTGCCCTGGAGCCTCTCTTGAAAGTACACGGCCAACAGACCACTCAAAGCTGAAAAGTATTCCAGAGGTCTGTGGTCTAACAATTGAAAATATAATTCCCTTATTTGGGGCAGGTGAATTTTACAGATTTCCTCCTCTACCAAGAATGTTAATATGCCCCAGAATACATATGAGAAAGACATGAGTCCTCAGGGCAAGAGATTTATGCAGACATATATTCAGAGAAATGTAAAAAGCCCAATGAACACGTTAGTCTGTTGCTAGCACTGAACTAAAAAATGATCCCATATGTACGCAAAACTTCAAGACTCTTATTAACAGTAAACGGTGCCCTTCTATTTTTGTTTCTTGTCCTCTTCCTCAATTTTTATTTATAATCTGGGTTGCCAAGAGGCGATCTTCCTCTTAATTCATTCATGTAATTGGGTTTTCAAAGGCTGTTTATTAAGCAACTCACACAGGTTTACAAAATTGAGACTAAAACTTTTTCTCATCAGAATTACAGATATTACTATATGACCAACTTCACAGTTTTTGATATATGAAGCATCTCCCTGCTTTTAAGTTTTAGCAATTCAAAGTATAACTGCTCTCCCCTCCCCCGACCCCCAATCTTTTGTTTAGTACCCAGCGGCCTGCTTGCTGTGTTGAAATGAGGAAGATGGACTGACTGCGGTAGCCCGCCAGAGGGTATTTTAAGACACTGGTTTATGTTCTTTATTGAATATTTATTTTATGTCTACAGTATAATGCATTCTGTGATCTTATATTTGATCCAAAATGCTATGTAATATTAGGGAGAGTTTACTAAGAGACCCTAATGCTCTAAGAAGACACACAATAACCATCTGATTAGTCAAAGCTAAAACAGTACTTTAATGTGGAGCTAGAGGGCATGGTGATACCAGAAGTTTCATTTTCACAATTAACACTTTGAGCTAAGGCTATTAAATAAAGGGCATGTTTGTCTGCCCATATGCATATATTCATGTAGGCATGTTTATTATGTATATGTGTACAGAGATGTAGGTGTGTGCTTAGACCTACTCTCTTTGCTGTCAAAGTGATTTTTCGACACATGTACAAGAGTTAATTTTGCTTAGTATCCTGATTTAATTCATTGGTAGGGGTGTGGGTTCATTGTTCTCCATCACTATTATCTACTACCGTCTGCATCTTTTTTAGCACACAAAGAGAAAGTGTTGCCTGTTCTGGACTTTCATTGCAAGGTCAGAAGCTCTGATACTTAAAATGGAAATGCAGCTGAAGAGGACTTCGCCTGGGGTTCCAGAAAGGTTTTCCCCTATGGAAACCATGCTACAGGCAAAGCCAGATGTTACCAGGGATCCCACAAATGTGAAACAAATAAAAAACATACCCTAAATAGTAGGACCACAATTCTCTACTCCTAAAATGACTTCTAAGTTTGGTTAACAAATATATTTGATTAACAGCTTCCAGTTGTTTTTATCAAGAACGTTTTCAAAGATTAGCTGATTATTCATAAGACAAGTGAACATGAAGAACAACTTAAAGAGTTCTGGGAAGAGTTTATCTTTCTTGTCCAAACTCTTTGTTAGCATCGAGATGAAACGACACTTTTTCCACGCCAAGGCAGTTATATTTCCTGATGTATGCTAGCAATTACTTAACTCTTATCTCATGAAGAATTTTAAGAAAGAAATCTTGATGTGTAGAAAGCTTTTATCCACCCTTAATCTTTTTTAAATTTTTTATTTTTAGAACAGAGTGGCTTGGTAAATTCCTATACTGTATTTTAATTTGAAACTCATGTAAACAATTGAAGAAATAATCACCCTTATCCTCGAAATGTTTAAATAACGTATCCAAACGAAAAACAATTCCATGCAAACGTATTTCTGCAAAGGTCTGAATATGAATTTTGTATCTGAGTTATTCCATTCTTTAATTCGAGTTTTAAAGACATTTTGTAATTTAACTCCATACAAACATCCATACAGTTCTTTCTAAGCAAAAAAAAAAAAAAGGGGGGGGGGGTCTATTATAAATAGCCAGTAGTAACTATGTTTGTTTTATGCCACCCCTTTCACTTTTATAGTAAAATCATTTATTTATTCTTATACTTTTAAATGAATTGCCCATCCTCTAATATCAGTGGACTTTTTGGCTGGCCAGAGAACCAACTCACTCCCTCATGTCTCATATGCTTCCGTTCCAACATTTTTGAACATTTGTTTCAACTAACAGATCAACCACATTAGTTCATCATACTTTCAGAGTTGAAGGTTAGGGCATGGCGGCCAATTGCTGTTAACTGTATGATTTCTTGTTTCTCAGGATTGTATTTTTCATTTGCTCTCTCTCCCTCTCTCTCTCTTTCTCAAAAATGTATTCCTCCAGCAATGGTGCATATTCTTTAATAAAATGCAGATCAAGGCATATTCTGATTGTTCTTAATGCTTTAACTAATTCATATAAAGAGTACCAGAGCTCTCTGATATTGTCTGGTAGTGTCCGTTTTCACAGCCCTCTAATTAAGTCGAAGTGTACCACTTTCCTTTAAGATCCATCTCCTCCTGATACACGTTTTATTCCTGTTCGCAGAACCCTGGTTACTATTACCCATTATTTCTCCTTTAAATAATTGTTTTACCTCTCAGCCATTCATTTGTCTTTCTGGTTATTCCTTTCATAGCTTCAATTGCCTATTAACTGATATAATAATGCTGATATTTTCCATGGCTTTGGCTGTTTTCATCCAGGGATTTCAAAGTGCTTTTAAGATAGCTCTGTTGCTTTGTGGAAGGCAATTAATAAGACAAAGAGAAATAAAGACCCGAAAAGTGAAGGAGCCCATGTATATTCACACACTCAGACCACTGGAAAATCTTTAAATTTCATTCATCTTCGAATCACTTTGGTTAGGCAGTCTAAAAGATAACTGATAAAACTGGAAATACAGGAAAATGTAGTGATGCAGTTTGCTTTGATTCCTAAAGACTGATTGGGGTCAATAAGATTTGAAGGTCACTGAAATACAAAGGCAAAGGATTTTGACTCATGTTGTTCTTCTGACAGACCTCTTTCGGTCAGTCAAAATGTCCCCTGATTTCAGGCCAATAGCTACCAGAGGCTTCCAGACCCCCCTCAAAAATAAAACTGTTTCCTTCTTTGGAGAAATCCATTGCTGCAGATGTGAAGAGAACACCACAAATTCACCAGTAGGAGAATGGATAAACAAGTGACGCTACACACAATGGAATACTAGGCAGTCACAGAAAGACACACTGCGAACACACAAAACGACATGGATGAGTCTGTAAGACACTGTGTTGAGCAAAAGAAGTCATGAAGTATATGATTCCAACTCACATGATTTCATTCATATGAAGTTTAGAATAGAAAAAAACTACTCTATGTCAACAGAAATCACACGTAGCTGACTTTTGGAATAGGGGCGATCTTCTGGGGTGATAGATGTATTCTAGATCTTGATTGTATGATTCAGATTTGTACGTTTCACTGTTTGTCGATTTGCTGTATGCCAAAATTAACTTAAAAACCCGGGTTAGGGAAACTAGAATTAGTTGCACTGGAAGTTTTCTTTAAAAAATGCTGTATTTATATTTTTATTTATATGGTAATTCATCTTCTATCTTTCAGTATTTTTCAAAATAAATTCTTTTTTGGATTAGATTTAAGTCTGTTGTGGGCTAAATTGTTTCATTAATTTGGTAGGCATGTCAAATTCTAACATGATTAAAAGATAAATGCATGGGTGGGAATAAACACCATTTAATTTGTAGGCAATGCCGTCTTGTGAAAAAAAGTAGGTCCAGATTCTGACTTGATACCTCAGTAGCTATAAAACTTTGGTCAAACATATTCTCTGGGTTTTTTTGCCTGCAATAATTACAATAAGCTTTGCAGAGTAGCTGCATGAAGTGGACGAGGTTTGCTATAAAGTAAGTGCTCAACAAAATTTAGTTCCTTTTTTTTTTCTTTTAACCTCAAATATTTTATCTCTGTAGAGAAAGCCAGATGTGGAGCCACATATATTTTCCATGTAGTTCTGTGTGTTTGGCATGACTAGCACCTGGGTAGGATGCAAAACAAAGCTGCTACTGTATAATACAAAATCTCATAGGACAGAAAAGCATTAACAACAAGAAAACTATCAGCTCATCTCACTCTTTAAATATAAATTGTTATCTGTTTTATTGCTTCCTGACCCAATCTATTTTCTCCACTTCAAACTGAAGAAACCAGGGCAAAAAGGGAAGGGAGAAAAGAGAAGCCAAACATTCATCTACTCTTCGAACAAATATTTCTCGAGTGCTTCCTATTAGTCAGGCATTGATCCCAAACTCTCCCTGTCCCTAGGACTTAGAGCTGGAATCAGAATACAAGTAAATGCTTTCAGGGAGATACTGTTTATGGAATGTTCGCTAGATAAAAATCTTCAGAAACTTTTCAATATTCTTTTCTCAAGTCCTGCTAGCGTTTCAGTAGGAGCAAACACAATAATGGTCTCCTTCCTGCTTTTAAGAGCAGCTGAGATTCTTCTATTGACACAGCCTCTAGAATTAAACTTGAAAAACCAGAAGCAGGGAGTTCCCATTAAGAGTCATGGCCTTGCAGACTTTCCCCTCCTCTTTGTCCCACAAAGCCAGAATTTTCTGACCCAGAGGGCACAGTGTGGGACTCATCTGTTTTCTTAAGCATTTCCTGGCTAGGGACGTACCACTGTAGTGGTGGGAGGAGAGAGTGACACAGAGGAGATTTATTCACAACTGCACTGGATGAGGTAATTATCAAAGTATCTATTTAATCTCGGACTACTAATGGGCAGTATATTGGTGTTACAGGCCAGGACCTTAAGGCTCAGAAATTTACTAGTAAGTTATGGGGGAAAATGCCACCATTTTTTTTTTTTTTTTTTTTTTTTTACTGAAGAAGTTAATTTTCAGAGGTCAATAAGTAAATCCCAGAACAAATACTTTTAGGAACTAAGAAGAGTTCTTTCATGCACTCATTTGTTTCTCTTCCTTACTAGTTTCTCTGTAAAAGAGGCAGGGTGTGTATGTGTGTGTGTGTGTGTGTGTGTGTGTGTGAGAGAGAGAGAGAGAGAGAGAGAGATGAGAGGTGAGAGTGAGAGTGAGAGAGAGAACAACTTAACAACTTGAACCCTTGAATCAGTTTCTGATTATTTTGTCACGAGTACAGGGATTATTGTCTTCCATGCTTACTTATACTTCTGCCTACAAAATTGCCAGGCACATAGTAGGCCCTCAATAAAAACCTGTCAATGAATGAAAGAATGAAAAGCAGAGATAGGTTCAATTGGAGCTGTGTCGTTTGTTAGTTTTGTGACTTGGCAAGTTAAGCCCTGGAACTTCACTGTCGCCATTCTCAAACTGGCAAGAGTTGCAATATTTTCATAGGATATTTGTTAGCATTTAATACTTCCATGTCCAGGACAGGGCTCTGCAGAGGCTGAGCACTGGGTGTGGTGAACTCCTTTCTCCTTCTGCACACAGTCTTCCTGACGGTGATGATTTAACATGTTGTTAGAGTAGACACTTGTGTTAATGGGATGATTCTTTTGGTGACTTTTAAATACGTTGAAGTGGGCATGCAGCATTCGGTCTAAGAGAGCACTGTTTGTCATTCTAGAGCTCTCTAACATAATTATGTTCCAAGGTAAGAAAGGAAAGTCCAACTTTATAAAAATAATCATAAGTTGAAGAACTAAACATGTAATTAAGTTTCCTTGTGGTTTGAATATTATAACCAGTGTAATAAACCAACCCAACAGTGAGACTTTTATGGTTTTGAACAAATTCCAATTTTTATTCTAGGGATTTTATTTACCAGGAAAGCATAAATAAGTTGTTCTCAACCTAAAGTTAACAGTTTATTTGGGAATTTGAATAATATATAGTTCCTTGGCTTAAAATGTGGGAAGCCAAAAACCTAAATAAACCTATATCACAGCAAAGGCTATATCAGAAGACTTTATTTAATGGGGTGAAGAAAATATTTCCTGATTTTTTTTATTACTATAGGGCAGATGTGACACCATTAGTTTTCTTTCTGTCATAAATATAGACGAGTAGAATTTGACAGGCATCACTATAAAATAGGTTATAGATAAGTTCAGGCATCTTTCCTTCCACACAGACCTTTCACACCGGGTTCTGATGGGGCTGCCTGAATAGAATGACCATGGTTTGATTTTCGGCTTCTAGAGTCACGGTTTCACCTTGACAACAGTTCTTTCATTTCCAGCAGTAACATTTGCTAGGATCCCTAAGGTGCTTTCATTTTTGTAAGTAGTGTAAAAAAAAAAAAAAGGATAGGAGAAAAAAAAAGATAAATCTTAATTCACATGCTGCAGGACTATCTCTGTGTCTCCGGCACAAAACTTCAAATCCAATCCAAGAACTGGATGTGTATTAGAAGTCTGCAGATTTAAACCTTGTCCACCATGATCAAACTGGATTTATGGAGCATCATAACTCTCCAGACACCATCCAGCAGCTTATTAATTTAATAGACTCCTGTCCATTCACTGATGTTCCTGCCCTGACAGTCTCTCAAGATAAGGTGAAAGCCTTTTGACAGGACAGAGAGCATATATATTTTCTTCTGTTTTCTCGTGGATGGGGTTGTCGACAACTTGAAATGTGTGGCTCAGCAAATTTGTTTTTTTCCTTCTCTTTTTTTCCCTTTTTGCTGTGCAGGAAGGATGACAGAGATGAGCCTCCAGAGAGTCCCAGGGTTCAGGGGGCCTGTGTTTCCCCTAACTACTTATTTAGCATTTTGTTTTGCAAAATAACAATGGATTGATTTGAAGGCCTACACTTGGGGACATTTTCACTATGAAAAGAAAGAGTGTTACAATTTAATGCCTAATATAAATTAAGAGGTGTTGGAAAGAAGAGGAAAAACAGCAATAAATGTTCCCGTTAAAGAGAGTACAGCAACATTTTCTTTTCTATAATCCCATTTGTGGGAATGAGGGAAGTGCCAAGAAAGATAGCACTCAAGCTGTTGTATATTTAAAGACAAAACAGGAAGAACTTTTCAACGTTCTTATTCTTCCTTTATGATAGTCTCATGTTCTACAGTTGTGCTTGTTAGCTGCAAATAAATTCACAAGTCTCAGTGAGTTATTACAGTGGTATATTGCAAGGTTAACTATTGCCATCCTTCAGGGCATCCTTCTGTTAAAGTCACGTCAATAATCATGAGACCTTGGCTCCCCAAACTTATATGTGCACGCAGATCACCTAGGATCTTGTTAAAAATGCAGATTTGGATTCAGTAGGCCTGAATGGGGACTGAGTTTTTGGTGTTTCTTTTTTAAAGATTTTGTTTATTTATTTATTTATTTGAGAGAGAGAATGAGAGAGAGAGAACACATGAGAGGGGATAGGGTCAGAGGACGAAGCAGAGTCCCTGCTGAGCAGGGAGCCCGATGCGGGACTTGATCCTGGGACTCCAGGATCATGACCTGAGCCGAAGGCAGTCGCTTAACCAACTGAGCCACCCAGGCGCCCAGTTTTTGGTGTTTCTAATAAGCCGACGCCATATTGCTGGTTCGCAGATCACATATTAAGTGCAAGACATTAGCTGAATTTTTTAAAAAAAGATCATTTAGATATAAACAAATTATACACTAGTATCATACCAAGGTGAAATGTAACTTGAACATATCACCAAAAGTTCACAGATTCCCTACCTGCCATATAGTGGGTACCCAACTAATATTTCAGTGAAGTGAAGAACACACAACTCCCAAATTTCATGTCATGGCCTCCTTTTTATAATCTCCCTTCATTACATGTGTAAAGATGATGATCTAAATTTCCTTTGAGATAGTTAACTAAAATGGTGTATTTAAGGCCAACGATAAGATAAAAATCAATTTGTCTATTTTCCTATACACATTTTCTCCTTACTTCATCTTACCGACAGAGAGCTATTTTTACCTGTATCTCTACTCAAAATGCAAAACTATGAAGGAAGATTTCTCAACTAAACTATTGTTCGGCCTAAATGTCCTTCATAGGCCATTTATTTTGCTTCCCTAGACTTAAGATCAGACCATTCTGGACTTAACAGGTGAGAATATTTCGCGGCCAAACACACAATTTAAACTAGAAACCTGCACTCAAAACACACCAGGATAGCAGAAATTATATTTAAGAGAGGTAAGATTTAATTTGCATTGCAAACCTAGTTTTTGGCATTGACAGACTTCAAATGATTACTTACTAGTTTATTGGTAAGTTTTATATCTTTTCCGTGGGGGAGGGGAGTAGAAATATCACACATCACTCATTATGGTCAAATTCATTTTGAAACCTTAATTTCCTCATTAGGGATATTTGGTAAATATCCTGAAAATGTTGTCATGAGAACCTCTGAGGCTTCTATTTTTTGAAAGTGTGCACAAAGTAAAGGGTGCTGAACTGGAAAGCAGTCATTCTTGAAAATCTTTACTGACAACGGAGACCAGACAGTGATGATAAACACTAGATTTCTGAAGGAAAAACTTGCTTCAAGTAATTTATTCTCATTGAATTTCAATGGGTGGTAGATAGGACTACATAAATAGATAGAGAGAAAGATCTTATCTGTTTGTACTTAAATGTATGTATTTCGGATCCATTCCCTTGGTTGGGATATTCTTCCTTGCAACACCACGATATACTATCTTGGTTGACCCCACTGTTGTCTGACAGTCTTCACAGACCTCAGACAGACTAATGAGAATATATCTTCTCTGAAGTACTATTGTATGTCATGGCATAGAAGGTGACCTTTTAAGTTTAAAAATAGCCTTCAAAAATGGGGTTGACTTATACACCAAGAGTAAAATGAAAAGCTTCCAATTTCAGGTCTCAGAGTGAAGACTTGAGGTCTGGCTGACTTTCCCCAGTGAAGAGCTGAGAACGACAGACACAGTTTCTGTCTGACAGGAGAAAGTCAAGTGGATCCAGAAAGAACTGCCTCGTAACAGTGAGCCAACATCTTGGCATGACTGATACACAAAGATGTCAAATAAAACCCTATGGTTTTATGGCATCTTTTGCATGCATATAGATTTTAGTTTTTCTAAATTCTTGTATACATCTTCATGCTAACTGATGGAGCACCATGTCTGCTATGTATATATGAGACATTCCAAAGAAATCCTCTTGTACCAGATTCCCTAGCATTTTAAAAAGCTTACTAAGCCATGGGATGCTTTTCTAAATATGAGAATAAGCACTTTAGGTACTGGATTTTCAAACAATTTCCATACAAGTAATTTTTGAAACTAAATCAAGTCACACTAGAGTTTTTACTCTGTTGAATAATGCATCATAAAAGCCATTAAATAATAATTCAAAATTCAGTGAGTGTATACTATGCACTGTCTGTGGAGTTACAGAGGTGAGAAATGGAGGCACAGCATTTGAGGTGTTCACCTCCAACTTGGGACAATGACAGGCTGCACTGGCACTCTCCCCCTAAGGGATAGGGCAGGGAAGGCTGTTCAGAGGAACTGATATATGCTAAGTCTTGAATGGTACCTGTTAGCAATGATAAAGATAACTAGAAAATTATCAGGCAAAGGGAACATGATGTCCAAAGACAGATATGAACAAGCAAAGGATATTTGAGGAATTTCAAATAAATGAGCATAGTTGAAGTATAAGGGTATATGTGGAGGATGAGTGAGAAATGAAACTATAAGGAATAGGGTAGCTAAAAAATATAGATGAGATAATTTATGGGAAGCATCAATAAAGAGAGAGAAGACCAGAGAATGACAACATTTAGTGGATGGCCAGTGATGGGGACACCTGCCACTGGATGTAGAAAGGGATAATCTGATCAAGCTCAGTAGAATAAAAAATCGGCAACAATAAGTGAGTGAGTCACTTCAATAGAATCGCAGAGGCAGACACTGGAATGAAGAGAAGATGTTGGAATTTAGGAAGTCAAAGAAGTGAATGCAGAACACTTTACAGAAGCTGCCTAAGAAAGGAAGCAGAGAGGGCTTTCTGATAAGTCTGGTGAATTGACTGCATGCATTTATTTCTATCCCCTTTCGCAAATATGACAGTAAAGAGGGAAACAAAAGGTGATAGGACAAAGAGTGAAGAATAGGCAACAGGAGATTAGAAAATCTTGGAAGCTAGAAAAACTGATGGAGTGACAGATGACAAAGCAGAGCACAGCAAGCTGAAATCCAAGGATCTAAAGAGCAGCTGGCCAAAAAGCAGCAAGCAGACTTATTCCACAGAATCCTGGAAAAAATCAGGAATTGAAGGCATCTGGTGCCTTGAAAAGTAAGGTGAGCAGCAGACCTAAACTTTGTAAGACTGACATTCTGAGTAAACAGCTGTTAGCTTCACATGCTCAGAGGTAAGAGACAGTCCCTTGGCACTCTGTTAGGAGGTGGAGGCTGAGTCTTTGGAGAACTGGGACAGAGGCTTCAGATCCAGAGAGAGTCTCAGCAAAGCGTGATGCTAAAGTGTCACCTGAATTAGAAGATTTAAGGAACAATCTATATTCTTAACAAGAGATAGGGCCTTTCCAACATACCACCTGGTCCCTTTCACCCACTACATCCTCAGATTGCTGGCTGCAAGGTTCATAAATCTTAGACATGAGACCAGCATTTTCTGCAGGAGCTAAGCATGCTCAGACAAAAAATTCCATATACTGTTATTCAGGGACCTCATTATCATGGCTGGGTTGCCATCCTATGACTCCATGTAAAACTGACCAGATGACATCCCATGACCCTGTGCAAAACCCGTCAGTTGACATTCTATGACTCTGTGCAAAACCTACCACCTACCAACTCAGGCTGTTCTTATATTTAGCCTTTGGTGTCCCACTCTTCAAAGAGAAGTAGACACTCATGGATCTCTAGCCATTTAAGGAAAGCTTCAGTACCAAATACAGGAACCAAAACAGGAAAGAAAATGTATGAAACAATGCACAGGACACACAACTTCATAAACATCCTTCAATTTTTATCTTCAGAGATACAGGAATGAATATCCACACACCAAGAGCAAGATGTTGAAAAAAATAAACTGTCAGAGAATAAGAAAGACCTCCTGTAAATTAGCAATATAATAGTTAAAATTCAATAATGAAGTTAAAGAATAAAATTTGAGGACATCTCGGAAAGTTGAACAAAGTCAAGGAGATGGTTGTGGAAACTTTATTCAATGTATATTGTATTGCTTTCCATGTTAACGGATGAGCTGCAACTCCTTTGTTTATCCATTCATTCATTCATGAATATTTAATGAGCACCTGCCAGGTGCCATGCACTGCTTAAAAAACAGACAGAATCCCTATCTTTGAAGAATGCTCATTCTATGGGTGAGATAATGACATTAAAATTATAAATAAATGCTAAAGTGGCAAATATGAAGATAAAGAAGAGAGGATGTTATAAACTGAATAGGTTCCCTCAATTTTTATGTGGAAGCCCTAACCCCTTGGGAGAGAATTTAGGTCATGATGGGATCAGTGCCCTTATAAGGAGAGACACAGGGGAGCTCTTTCTCTCTCTCCCTCCACTACGTGAGGATTCAGCAAGAGGGTGGCCATCTGCAAACCAGGAAGAGGACTCTTATCGGTCTTCAAATCTGCCTGCACCTTGATCTTGGGACTTCCCACCCTCCATAATAGTGAGCAACAAATGTCTATTATTTCAGTCATCCAGTCTATGCTGTTTTGCTGTAATAGCCAAAGCCGACTTATAAGTCGGAGAGGAGAAAAAGGAAAGAAGGAGCGAGAGAAACAGTAGTGGCTAGGCAGACCCTCTGCAAAGGCAACATTTAGAGAGTGTTGTGAATGAAGTAAGAGAGGGAGCAATGTGGGGGCAAAGCACAGTACAAAGGCCCTGAGGCAGAGGCATTCTTTGTACTAGCAAGCAAAAGCAAGGGGGCCTGTGGAGCCCCCTTGCTTTGGAGCGGAGTAGTTGGGGAGTTGTAGTAAATGTAACCACAGAGGTACCTAGGGGCAGATCATGAAGGCTGTTAAGCCAAAGTAATGACTTTGTAGGTTTAGTTCAGGGATTGACAAGCTTTTTTATAAAAAGCCAAATCGTAAATATTTTAAGTTTGCAGGCTAGAGGGTCTCTGCAACTGCTCAACTCTGTTCTTAGAGCCACAGACAAATATAAACAAATAGGTTTAGCTGTGTTCCAATTCAACTTTATTTACAAAAACAGGCGGCGGGCCCGATTTGGTAGCAGGGTCATATCAATCCTTGCAGGATATCAGTGTGATTGTGATGGGAGAACTCTGGAGGGTTGTATTCACTTGCACTTTCCCACTTTATCTGTGAAACAAGAAGCAAGGTCATCATCTAATGAGGGATGCTATGTATTTGGGGAGACAGAAGTCTGAAATAGTCACCTTGAACACTGATTAGGAAAATAAGTCTGTATTGCTAGGTTACATACACTGAGGGTTCACATTCACCTTGTGGTCAAATGTAATACCAACTGGCCAGCAATGGGTTTTGTTGCTGTTATTTTGTTGTTGTCATCAGTGGTTGTGGTTGGCTGGTTTGATTTTGACCACATTTGTATGGCACTCACTGTGGATCAGGCACTATTCTAAGCATTTCACAGATATTAATTTACCTAACTTCTGGTGCTCGAATGTAGCCAGGGAAAAGTGGAGAGTTGGACTGACCAGAAAGGGGGTATTGTCAGGCCAGTACAGTAAAGGTCAGAGAGAGAGAGAAGGGCGAGGAGGTACGAGAGAGTGACTGGAACCACGAGCCCTTAGAGTTCAAGCCAGGTCATCTGGAATTAAGGACGGGGGGTGGGGGTGGGGTTGGTGGACAGGAAAATGATGGTCATGGGGGGGAAGGGACAGAGGTTCATTGGAGTTGAAAAATTATAGGAGTCAGGTAACAAGGAGATCAAGGTGGATGACAGGCTACTGTCTTCTAGAGGGGTGTAGCTATGATACAATTTCCTTGACCGACGAAGTCCTAGCTTTATTAAGGGATGGACCTAAGAGGAACCTTGGACACTCAAATCTTACTAAAATCCCAGTGTGATGGTGTGTGCCTTAAAACTTCCGGTAACTCCCCAATGCCTCCACTGCAAGGTCTTCAGACTGAACATTTAATGAAACGCACAACATGGCCTTCAGAAACTTTTGGAGGTTTCCTCACTGGTTTTATTTGTAAATTCTCTACCTAAGGGGTGTGCCAATACTCTCATGAAAACACTGTATACACACTGTAGTCCACAACCTTTACACACACAATTCCAACCTCCTCAAATGCCTTTCCCCATTTCTCAAACATATGTTCAACTTTCAATATCCAACCAAAACTCCACAATCTCTGTCAACTTTCTTTGAGCATGTAAGACTGAACTCAGTATTATGCAACCTTCATCAATTCAGGTCTTCCAATAAGTTCCTTAAGCTGGGGTGGGGGTATTTATCATAGTCTTTTGTATCACTCATGACAC
The DNA here is from genome assembly GCF_029215605.1 of Mirounga angustirostris. Classification (NCBI taxonomy): domain Eukaryota; kingdom Metazoa; phylum Chordata; class Mammalia; order Carnivora; family Phocidae; genus Mirounga; species Mirounga angustirostris. Next base: position 31,983,705 of record NW_026991712.1, read on the forward strand.
CTACATCCTATCATGCACAAAGCATTAGCTCAATTACTTTTATTTTATTTAGAAAATTATCTTGTGAAACACAAATTGGCAGGACATTCACAGAGATACTAAAGAAAAATAATTATCTCACTAAGGAATAATTTAAATTCTATGGATGAGAGACATCTTGTGGGCAAGGCAAATATTTCTTTGTTCTTTTAGTTCGGGTTGTATAAAAAGGAGAGCAAGAATGTAGTTAAGACAAAGAATGATTTTCATTTGCAAATATTTTTCCTAAATTATGTGAGGAAAATAATCTATGTGAAGAAAATTATAGAAGAGGGATATAAAAAAATCCTCCCCAAATCTGACCACCTCTACAGAAATACTCTTCTAATTTCAGGGTATTTCTTTCAAGTATGTTTCCCTGCACATGCACTTTTTAAACATAATTATAACCATAATCATACTAGGAACAAACTTTATATCGTACTTTTTCATTTGGAATTATAACATAATGATTTCTTCTACATAATACAGTTTTCAAAAAGTAGTCACAGTATCTCACTCTGAAAAATATCTACCCTAAAGAGTCCCTCATTTTAGCTGTCAAAGATACTTTCGGGGGTAGCTTTCAAGATCAGCATCTCTTTGAATGACAAGCTAACATCCCTGAATGATAATGAGTCACCTCTCAAAAGACCCCACTCTTCATTTCTCATTTTTATTCTTACAAAACTGATATATTCTTAGTTCTTATCATTTGCCAACATCCTGACTGGGTTTTTACCCCTAAGAGACAAGATGTTTCATTCATATATGGGTCCAGGGTGGTTTAGGATATTTTTTCTCCACTATATGATAGCACATCTCATCCACTGGCATAATTAATGGCATTATCATGCAGGGTTATTTACCAACATTTCATTAAGGAAATTCATAGTGATGTTGATATGAAAACAAATGTATTTTCTCACGTCACACAGCAAACATTAGTAATAACTAAGGACATAAACTAGCCAGTATATATGATCAGACCCAGCCTGAAATAACCCAAGTAAATCACTAACATCATTTAAGAACTGTAGACATGTAGGAAGAAAAGGAAATGACAGAATGCCTGATATTTGCTGAAGTTGCTGTCGTTCTGCAATTTGCAACAGACAGCTCTACTGTAAATTAACATAGTCACTAGCGGGGTCACTTGTCTTGACCTTAAGAACCCCTCAGAAATGACAATTTGAATCCAAATGGTGGTTTTCTAAAGCAGCCCTTTTTACAATCACTGATTCCTAGAATAGGCACAATAAATCACTCACTCCTCAAAACATCTCTCATTCACATAGAACATAACCAGAAAGAGCCTCAGATGTTCATGAAACATGTTGGGTTTTCGGCATCGCGTTATCCTGTGGTGCTCTGCAATCAATTACTGTTATACCACCATCATTAATAATTTTCTTAATGAAAATGATTCTGTTGATCTCCGTTGTATTTTAATTATCAGAGTTAAGCATAATTACACTGCAGCTCTGAGCTGGCATGTGGACTCCTTTAGGGCGCAATTTTGTTTTAACACACTGATAATGTAATTTTACATTGTGTCAGTTTGTTTGGTTATTATCCAGTTGTACAATTCCACTGTATTCCTGATAACAGATAATAACCTTAGTACCTCCTATATCCTGAAGTCATTTAAAAAGCAATATTGGAATTCCGCGACCAGATAACTTAATCGTCTTATGATTTTATAATTCCAGCTGCTAAATATTTGGTGCAGGCACCCACCCTCTTTTAAGAATACCATAAAACTAGACAACAGTTATGCATTTTCTATGAATCACAGAATGGTTAGATAAACACTTAAAATATGAGCACAATTTTTTTTTCTTTGTAAAATAGCTTCTTGGGCGCCTGGGTGGCTCAGATGGTTAAGCGTCTGCCTTCAGCTCAGGTCATGATCCCAGGGTCTTGGGATCGAGTCCCACATTGGGCTCCCGGCTCAGCGGGGAGCCTGCTTCTCCCTCTGACCCTCTCCCCTCTCATGCTGTTTCTCTCCTGCTCACTCTCTAATAAAAATAAATAAATAAATAATCTTTAAAAAAATAAATAAAATAAAATAGCTTCTTATTTATATTATATTAGGCTCTTTAGGTGAAGTTGAACGGGAACTTGTAGGCTACTCTGAAAATTGGCTGCCATGTTAGACAAGGCTGTTGTGTCAAAATTCTAGCAAAAATGCAACAGACCCACTGTTTTAAGATGGGAAATCATCCAGACTTTGCAAGAGTCTTCATCTAAAGGATCTTTGTTTTGGAAAGTTGATCAGTTTAGTCAGTGTGCACAATGTCGCTCATCCAAGTTAGGTCCTATTAGAGTTTCTGTCATTATTTCAACAGTGTCTAGTATAGGATCTTGAACATAGTAGACAATCAATAAAAGCTTAAATGAACTCATTGCATGGTTACATTTGTGCAAACAAGCAAAATCAGAACTCTGAGGATGGTCACAGAATGATTTTGAGATTGGTCTACTACGTGACTTTAAATTGCTATGGTCTTTTAAAAGCAAGAGATATTAGCACAAAGTCCTGCTGTCACTGCTATTTTAGCTCACCACAGAACGAGAGAAAAAGAACACAGAGCTGCTGATAAACATGGATGCAAATTTGTGAAGAAGAGCAATGACCTGCAATCTTGGCGCAGTGAAGGGTATCATCAAAACTCTTGTTAACTGTGTAATTAGGAACTGAAAGTCAACATGCGCAAGACTGAATCCCAGTTTCACCATGTATGAGCCAAAGATCCTTGAATTATTTACTTATCTAAACCCTCAGTTTACTCATCTGTAAAGTTGGGATAATGCTGCTTACATCATGAGCCTGTTGTAATGGTAAGTAAGAAAATGTAGGTACACTATTTAAAACAATGCCTGCATAGAATAAGTACTTCATAAATGGTGACTGCTATATTAGTATTAATAGTATTATCATTATCATCTTGATACTAGACATTTTACATAAGACTTCCACTAAAAATAAAAATACCATGTGTTCAAGGGGAAAAAAGTAACATCTTCAGGCAAAGGCTTCAGGCCCTTGATTCTATAAGACAGTTCTCAGCAGAAACTGTGGTGTGGGTTCAACAGTAACTGAATGAGAGTTTTGGAATCCCCGGCTATCAATCTGGTATCAGATGACAGGTTTTCTTGCACACTTGCTTGATACCAACATAAAAGTCTGCTTTCATTTCCCCAAGTTTGTACTGACATGTCCACAAGGGCAAATTGGATTGAGTGTAAGATAATTAGCAATATAATATAATAATATACACAGTTAAGTTCACGGGGTTCTTCCTCTTAAAAATTCTGCAACATAGCCATGGCTATTCCATTTTCACAGCTGAGGAAATCAAGATTTATAGCATACGTGATTTGCCCAAAGTCACATACTACAACAGTTTTTTTTACAATGATACTGTGCTTTCACATAAAAACAAATCTGTGGTTAAGGTGGGAGTGAGGGTTAACTGATACTTTTTCATCCTTTCGATTGACAGTGTTTATTCTCTTAGTCTTGATACCTAGAGAACGTGTCTACTCTGAAATGACAACTCCACAAAAACCTCAATTATCCCTTATTTTAAATGAACTGAATGAACAAATCCACAAGTTCAAGGCTTAATTCTGAGTACTCAAAAACAAAAACAAAAACAACTTGAAGTAACCGATTTACCTTTAATATGTGAGAAAGTTCACCGTAGTGTGCAAACACTATAAGGTAAAGAACACTGGTATATAGAGAAGAAAAGTCAATCTCCGATGCTCAATAGGCATTAGCAGATTTTAGGAGTTAGTGGGCAGGCCTTGCTAATCCTACCCCCCAGCATCCTCCCTTTAACTTCAGCACGGGGCTTTCCAGCCTTTTTCCATTGGAGATAAGTAAATTAGAATTATCTGGAGTCTGTTGAGAATAATGGCAAAAAAACAGATGACCCAACAAGTCTGGTCCATCAATGTCTGGATGAGCTAATTACTTTCTGGAATGACAGGGGGTAGTTGAGGCAGGGAAAAAGTACATCAGATTACAATATTAATGCCAAATACTATACTTTTTTACTTTGATAAAACAAGATGATGGCAGCCTGTCACATAGCACTGATATAATATAATTTTATAATAATTATTTGATGGACACACTGGTAATGAAAACTATAGTTATATTTAATTTTGCTATTAGCTCACATTTAATAATACTTTAAGAAGAAAGTATGCCTCTTAAATGGGAATAGTTACACATTAAGTGGCCTATCTAACACACCATAAGAAAATGATATCAAAAATTTCACAGGGCATTGAAAAAATGCTACACATAAGCATTTTACATTTTTATTTGTAAATAGGTACAGATATGTTCTCAGATAGCCAGGTCCTATAATAATGACTCCGGCATAGAAGTCATAAGTAATTTAGGTTCTTAGCTAGAAAATAAAATAAGGAAATGCAATTTTGGCATCAGGAATTTATTTGTCATCTTCGGCGAGTGTTTCTTAGACATTAGGAATAATGTGTTGCCTCTAAGTGCATGAAGTTAGCCCATCAAGCAACTATCCCTTTGTATCCATCAGCAGCACTTTGGTTTCATTTGGGGAATGATTTCTTTTCTATCTCAGTGGCTCATGTGGGGTTGATTCTACTCTAAGGATGATTGTAGTCTGCCAAGGAGAGTCACTGTGATTAATTGGATCAAAGACTGGTCTACAATCATACCACCCTGAACGTGCCCAATCTCGTCTGGATCAAAGACTGGTATGTGGGGCGCCTGGGTGGCTCAGTTGGTTAAGCGACTGCCTTCGGCTCAGGTCATGATCCTGGAGTCCCGGGATCGAGTCCCGCATCAGGCTCCCTGCTCAGCAGGGAGTCTGCTTCTCCCTCTGCCCCTCCCCCCTCTCATGTGCTCTCTCTCTCTCTCTCATTCTCTCTCTGTCAAATAATAAAAATAAAATCTTAAAAAAAAAAAAAAAAGACTGGTATGTGATGTGCCCTAATCAAAACCCAGAAAAGCTGTTTTCATTGGAATGTCTGTGCTGGTGGAATAAGACTAGAGCTTCCCACACCCTGAGGAGAATGTTTCTGAAAATGAAACCCACAAAAGAAAGAAGGGGCAGAAAACAGAGACAGTCTGGGGACAAAGTTTGAGCAACTGGATTAAGCTGTTCCTGAAATCCAGAATATCCTTGTACTTTCAGTCTTATGACACCCCTACTACACACCCCTACCAACACACACACACACACACACGCACAGACACACACTCTCTCTTTTTTTTTTTTTGGATAAGCCAATTTCTTTTGGATTTCTATCACTTGAAAACAGTCCCAAATAATAAATAACATACATATTATGAAAATGAAAATTATGGATGTCCAAGTCAATACTTATTAAATCTAAATCACCAAAACCTTCCAACTACACAACTCTTTTGCTTTAAGGAGCCTTATCATATCTGTAAGCCTATGAAAACTGCAAACTCAGAATCCATGGGGTCCTGATAGGAGTGCTTCCTTGGGTCATATTTTCCATGACTCAAACGATCCCTAGTACAATCACAGCATATTAAGGTATTCATAGAACTTTGAGACATAGTCTTGGTGAGCTATCCCTTCCCTCCAAAGGCAATCTGAATAGCAGGAATTAGTATCAGACTTCTGAAGCCCATCTAGGAGATCAGAATAAAATTTACAGGAGAGTTTTTCTAAGTGTGTTACCCAGAACACTAATTCCAATGGGTGTCCATTTGAAAGGAGAAAAAAAAAAATATATAACATATGGTCAAACAGGTGTTTTACTATAGAACTGCTCAGAGTATTAATGCCAGCAGGCATTGTGAGCTTTCAAAAGGGGCCGTGATAGGCTATATTAGGTCACAGGGCTCTTTTTTAAATGAACTTGGGATTCTGTATAGTGCATTTGGGGAGTGCCATACCATAATATATACTCTTTGTGATTTCCAGGCATAAATACCCAAGTGATTTGGAAGAATTTACTAATCATATAATAATCGCAGGGGGAAATCAGAGTCCCACAGTACAAGGATATAGGGTTTGGAATGACCCAGATTCAAATTTGGCTCCATTATTAGCTCTCCATGACGAAGAACAGCCATACTACCTTTCTGAGTCATAATGGCAAACTATGCAAAATAAAAAACACACTACCCATGTCATTGAGCTGTTTGAAAGCCTAATGTGGGGAGAAATTATTCTAATATGTATAACTCAGACCCTAAGTTAGACAAATGCATGTTTGAGCCCAACTCCCACCGCTTACTAGCTATGTGACCATGGCAAATTACTTAACCCACCTAACTCCAATTTCACCTTTTGTAAAATGGAGTAGTATATTAATTACCTCATAGGAGGTATTCAATGAAGATAAAATGAAATAATACCTATACACTAGTTATTGCAGTCTCTGCTGTTTGAACCGCAATACCAATAGTTCTTAAGTTGCACAATATCAAATTACCTTTTGTAGGTTAAGAACCATTAAATAGCCATAATGCATATGGTTCATCATTCGAGTATGTGAAATGCCTATTCCAGTTTCTGGCAACCACGCCTTTGTTTATCTGGTCAGCCAATCAATATTTATTTAGTGCTTTTTTTGTACAGGCAGCATACCAGACCAAGGATAGGAAGGTGACTGAGACCTCGTTCTTGCCCTTGGTAACTATAGATTAGATCAGAAAGGCAGGCAATGATAGCTAACCTGTTACTTTTTCTTTTGCTGAAAGTTAATAGCTAACTTTTTAACCTTTTTTTCTTTTTTTCTAACTTTTAGCTTTTTTACTCTTTTTTGAACCCATATAATAATGATCGTAAAACAAGGTGATGAAGAACAATGAGAGAAACACATACAATCTGGGACAGAAGTACCATGGAGAGGATTCAGCGGTGCTTAGTAATGGCGGCTATTAGTATCCATGTACAAGGCTAGCTCGTAGTTGGGCTCAATGCATGCTTTATGAGTTAATTTATTAGTAACCTTCCAAAAATTACTTTAAATTGTCTATTGCCAAAAGACCTAACATACAGCCAACCATAATCCAAACACATAAACATGTTCAAGTTAAAGTACTCCACTGAACATGGAATTGCAATTTTGCCATATTTCTTTCCTTATATATAACAATACAACAATCATGGCTCCCAAAAGAATGGCTGATTTAAAAATGCAATGGATTTGGATTATGACAAGAGAACAGCTATTCTCTTGGTTCCTCCATATTATATTGCCATCATGGAGATAAGACACTGTACAACAAAAATTTATTCCTCGTAATTAATCCTACATTCCAAGGCCTCTTTTGTATTTCTGCATTCTGAATGTGGGCACTGGTAAACTGGTTCACTATACCATTTCCTTCCACTTTGATATATCATATTGACACATCCTGGGAAAATCACACTTCCCTTCTATCTAAAAGCTCCCACCAGCTTACCACAGGTATTTCAGGTTAGAAAAATGAGTGGGTTTGGGACCAGCAATTATAGAAGGAAAAAGAATATAATCAGATCCTGGTGTGCAGATTGTTTTTTTAGCTTGCAAATTCCCTCTTTCCGGTGTTTCAACTTTCAAAGGCTTATGGTAGTTTAAAGGCAATCCTCTTATAAGTGTACAAATTGTAATGATTATAGGAACAAGTTGTAATTGTTTCTAGCAAGTTTTTAAGAGTCTTTGATGTTATGATTAGTGTTTTATATGTTAATATATTGATAGGGGTGCTTATTTGCTTGTTCCCTTGTATGCTTTTATGGTTTCTAGGTTCATGTACAAATAAATCTTTGATCTCAGTAGGTCTGTTTGGTTAAAAAAGAAAGCTAAAAGAAATTAAACATGAGAAGCCCAAGGTTTTGCAATATTTACGAAGAGGCACGATTAGGGATTTCACCGTAAGAGTACAGAGCTGGGGCCCATAACTTGAATATGGAGAAAAGTGCCCCAAACCACACCACACATGAAGAGGGGCCTGCGTCTGGAAGTGCTATCACGGACCTTCGGCTCTTTTGTAGCCAGGGTGTGTAGCTAGATGACGGGTCTAGGCTGATGTCACACTGAGCAAATCAAAGGTAAAGCTCTGCAAGCCATCGGCTTCCTCTTTCCCCGTTTGCCCCCTGCCTTTCAGAAATCACCATGGGGAAGAATTCTCTGTCTTTGCAATGGTTTCACTTTCAGCTATCCTCATCATGAGTGATTTCAAGAAAGAGGCTGGAATGCAGCGCCGCCTGGAGCATGTACCTGGACATGAACTGCTAAACTGCAAAAGGAATTTACTTTCTGTAATGTCTAAGAGGGAGGAACCTGGGGTTTCATCAAACTGGCTATCAATAAAGCCCAAAGCAAGGAAGGTCCCAGTCACACCACTCAAATACAGGGTTCGGGAAGTGTGCGCAGTGCTAAGTCATTAATGGTATAACACTTTCTGTCTTATATTGTACAGGAAAAGCCCAGGACGCTTTGCTGGAAACACAGGTTAGAGAGATTCTTGAGAAAAAGGAAGAGAGAGGATCGCATTTCCCTTTGCGTTCCCATTACAGCGCACTTGGTGGGGTCCTGCCTTGCTCGGGTTCCACAACTTGCCAAGGGAGAGGGAAATGATCCTGCATTTACCTTTGCTGTACACAATGCAGTTGTTTTGGTTGTCTTCCACTCCTTGCCAAGTCACATCCAGTAGCCACTTGGGACCAGCCGTCAGCACCATGGGGACCTGAGCCTTTGTCTTCTGTGGAAAGAATGATAACAAACAGATGCCATTTGCTTTCATTGATTAAAAACTTGAATAATAACTGTACTAATCATTTTATTTTTACAAACAACTAAATCTCCCAAACCATAATCCAAGTCCTTATTCCCCTGTCTCATAATATCTTTTTAAGACGACAGAAGCTGTAAGGATTTACTGCTTTCACTAATCTGAATGGTAGAATTATTATCAAGGATTTTTTTTTTCCTAAATGATACTGGATCAGATCTCCAAGATTAGACAGATCTCTTGCGGCTCTGAATTATAAAGAGAATGCAGATGACTTTCATTGCAAAGAGCAGGGTGTTTAGAAGTGAACTTTAGACACATTGTACTTTACTATCAACAGGATCTCACTATTTCCTGAAACAGACAGGAAAGAATTTAAAGAATCAGGATCCATTTCAAAGCTCTATCCTGAGCAACATTTATATTAGAGCAGGAATTTATTTCGAATGAATAATGAAATCTACCCAACCCCCTCTGCTAAGTGTGGATATGTAGTCTCAGGGTAACTGAAATAATAATAATGCTAATGATTCACCATACATTGTCTCCAGAAAGACTATAAAAGAGGACTTGTGAATAAATTCAGATGCAGAGCAACTAAAGCATGACGTCCCTCGCTCTGAGAAGCACAGAAAGCGGGGAGACATTTGCCCTAGTTCTAACAAAGTATTTCCAGTTGTACGTTTTAAATATAAGGCTCAAAAGGTTCATCATTTTAGGCTGTTTGGCATCCAAATTATTTGTCTTTAATTACGTTAAACATGGCAGGAAATAAACTGGGGAGGAAACAAGTGAGCTTTAGCAAGACTGTTGTTTCCCGATGAGTCACAGTGAACTGGCATTCAGACTTTTATCATCCATCAGACCATGTCTGTATATCAAATATCACAAAACCACAACACAGACTACAATGCAAGGGTCTCAAGGTAATTTTTGAACTGAATCTTCACCTAGATATGATCCTGCCAAAGAGATCTCAGCTCATTCTGGGACTTTGCTGCAAATTTCCCAAATTGGCATTAATAAGTATTCACTTGAGGAGTTCCATGTAATCTGGTCATTTCAAATCCCTCAGGAACCTGGAAAACCCATTTCACCCGCTGAATGACAACAATGATAACGTCTGAGACACGGATCTATTGTTAGCTGCAAACCCATACTGACAACTAGGCATAAGATGAATGTTAACCCATTTCTTGAAGTATCAATTATATTATAAGAGGTAAACTACCATGAAATATACTGTTTAATGAAAAAATCAACCATAATGGATAAATTAAAAAAAAAAAGAAATCTGAAAAAATATTTCAAATATTAAAAGAGATGGTAAACCAGATCAATGGTGAGAAATATTAGCATAGTAATTTTTTTTATATTCATACTTTGATTCATTTTAAATTCTTAATTTTTCAACTACATATCTTAATATTTGGCAAACATCTATCTGGTGCTTTACACGTTCAGAGAAACTTCTCTAGTAACAAACTATAGAAATTGTCCCTGAAAGAACAGTCTTGCAGGATGGTTATGTGAAAATCCTAGAGGAAAGAAGTAATTTTATATTATATCGTTTTTTTAATAATACAGGCAAAAATGTTATCAAGTTATCTTTATGGTTATTAGTCTGAGTGACCATTTTTATTTCCGTTTGAAAACAGAATTGCAGACAAGCAAGCTTCTTCAATCTGAAATGATAATGACCCATATCCATTTAAATATTAGGTCTTAATTATGCATATGTCTGCTTCTCTTTCTACCAGAGAAACTGGTAAATCCACAGATCAGGGTCAGCAGGTCTCCAAGCAGTAGGCAGAAGAAGTCACAGGAGAGAGTGCACCATTTCGATAAAACCGGATGTAGGAGATTTTGTGGTCTTATTGCTAACAGCTTCTCTCTTCTGGTTTTAAAGAACAGAATTCAACAAAAGGCACCTCCCCCATTTCTACTGTACTGTTATTTCATGGGAAAGACATGCCTTTTATTTAATCTTTATACTCCATAGTTCTTAAAGCGACATAGATTTCTACACAGTAAATCAGCTCTTACAATTTTCCACAGATAATATGAAAAATAGATATTGATCACTTAAATTCTTTAGGGAATCTTTTAGTGTAGAGCAAATCAATTGATTTTGCTGAAACTATAATCTTCCATCATTTATGAACATACAAACCACCTCCACCGTGGTCCTGTGTTTGGTGCTAGGAATGTGAGGACATCTTTTTTGGTGAAAGATATGGATACATAAGAAAAAGTTTAATATAATGCAAAAAGTAGCATGGTAAGGAGTGCAAAGTCATGTGTAAATTGTTTTGGGATTAATGCAGGGCAAGAGAGAAACTTCTGTTGTGTGGATTCTGGGAAGATAAAGAGAAGGTAACATTCAGACAAGATCTTAAAGGATAAACGGAGAATTTGCAATTGGTGGTATAGAATGGGCAAAATCTGAGCAGTTTATAAGAGAGTCATAAGTACAGGAAATAGTGAGTCTTTCTGGGACTCTTTGGTTTTAACTACTTACAAAGTCGTTAGAGCTGTTCTTGGTACGTAGAAAGCACTAGATATGCATTAGTTATCATCATTATAATCATTATTATTATTATTGATAAGTGGAAGAAACATAACAGCAATTTGTCTGGAAGGGCAGGTGAGAAGCATATTTTGAAGGATCTTTTCATACCAGGCAAAACCCTTTATGCTTGAATTTCTTGGCAAAGGAAATCAGTTAAGACTGCTTAACCAGGAAGAATAAGGGTGCTACCACGTATGCAACTTGTGCAGGGATTTTCTTAGACACTTCCCTGACTTATTTAGTCCTGATGTCCATTCTCAGATTAAAAAAAAAAAGACAACCACCAAAAAACCCTGCAACTCAAAGATTAATAATTTCTTTTAGGTCTAATAGCTGGTAGAAGGAGGACGCTATTTTTATGTCTAGCTTTGTTTCCAGACACTACCATTCCTGGGGTGACCAACCATCTGGGCTTTCCTGGGATTGAAGGGTCTCCCAGGATGCTGGATTTTCAGCACTTCAACCGGAAATTCCTGGGCAAACTGGGATGACTTGTTCACCTCCACACCTACTACTACTATGGTTAGAACAATATTGGTGGTTTATATCTATTGAGCACTAAATGTTGGGTATTGTACTTCTCCTCAATTACCTTTTTTGATTTTTTAACTCTAGGACTTAGGTATTAACATTTTCTCCATTTAGTACATAAGTAAATTAGGATTTGAAGGAATTAATTTTATGGTACAAATAAAAATAGTTAATTAGTATATTTCCTTAGAAGTAAGTTAGGTATCATGTGTTTTAAAACCTTGGAAATCTTTATTACACCTGGGCATAGGTAGAATCTGACTTATTAAGAAACTGAATCGAAGGAAAAAACAATTTCTTTTCCTCTAAACCAATAAAGCAAAAGCAAAAATGTAGCAAAGACTTGCTGAAAGCTATACCCAAGCTGTAAAGTAAATAATAAGTAGATAAAAAATCTCAAGGGACCAGTTATTACAGTTTTGAGGAGGTAAGTCAATTTCTTTCTGAAGAAGACAACTTTTGTAGAGATTGACTGACTTCAAAGAAGATTACCAAGTGTGAGAAGGAAGGAGTTATCCAGGATTATATGAAATCTACACTCCAGCAAAATCCATGAATAGAAAATAACAATAATATCCACATTGATCATTAGGTTTACTTTCCCATGTCTCTATCACAAGGACTCACACAAGTCTAGAATTTTAAGAGCTGGAAGCAACTTTGAAGTTCAGTGAGTTTCATTCCCTAATTTCACAAATAAAGAAAGTAAGGCCAAGATGTTTATTAGCTTCCTACAGAGGATATAGTTGGCACAATATGTCGGGAAGAGAGTGGATATAAAAGTTGTGATAGACAGAGAAACAGTGTCCATGCCCCAATTCCCTGGAAACTGGGAATATATTACCTTACTTGGGAAAAGGGATTTTAAAGATGTGATTAAAGTTTAGGACCGTGAAATGGTGAGAGTATCCTGGATTATCTGGATAGGCCCCATCTAACACATAGAAGAGAGAGGCAAAACAGAGGATCAAAGGGATTCCATATGAAAAGGATTCCACTGCCTTTGGTGTCTTTGAAGATGGCATACTGAGACTATAAAATAAGGAACACTACAGTGTCTGGAAACTGGGATGACTCTCAGTTACAGGAAGCAAGGAAACAGGGACCTCCGTTCTGCAACCTCAAGGAACTGAATTCTGCCACCAGCTCAAATGGTGGGAAAGGTATTCTCCCCTAGAACCTCCAGAAAGGAAAGCATCCTGCTGACATCTTGATTTTAGTCTAATGAGATCCCATACTGGATCCGATCTACAGAACTGATAATAAATTTGTGTTGTTTTAAGCCACTAAATTTGTGGTAATCTGTTTCAGCAGCAATAGAAAATGAATACAAAAGGCATGTGGGTTTACTGACTTACAGTTTAAAAAAAAAAAGACTTTAAGTTCTTATCAAAAGTACTCAAAAGTGTGAAACAGCTTCTTCTTTGTTGGAATAACAAAAAATCTACATTGTCATTCCACAGTCATTAGATATGCTTAATGTTCTTGTCTTCAAGTACAAGAACATACATAGTGGTGATTGTAATAATTTCCGCTCCTACAATTAAGTATTTAAAACGTTTCATGATTTACCATCGACCTTACAGTTGGGATGGAACCAAAAGGACATTACTGTTCTTGGAGTCAGATGGCCTCGGTTTGAATCCTACTACGTGCTATGGGCAGACTCTGTGACCGGAAAACCACTTAAACTCGAATGTCCTGAATTTCCGAACACACATCTGCCAAATCATTTCTATCTCAAGGAAAGTCTTATAAAGCAACCAGCATGGTGTTTAGTGCACTGCAGATGCATGCCAAAATCTGCTGAATAGCTACATGAATAAATGAATTAAAAATGTCCAAAAACATTTACTGAATCCTTACTATTTCTCAGGTGCTGATCATGTTTGTCGCTATTTGCATAAAAGTCAAGACAAAAACTCTTAAGTATCCAATTTAAACCTGGTAGTAGTCACTAGTGCGACTGATCCGTTGTTCCCAGCTCTCTGCTTTCCAGATCTCTGTTCAAGTTAGGGATGGCCTATGACCTCACTGGACCAATACAATTGAACAATCACTTCCACAGAGAAGTTGTAAGAGCCAATGGACTCACCATCATGCCTTGCTTTTGCTGAAGTGATCATGGAACCATGTAAGGAGGAAGCCCCAGGAATCATAATGGCCACGTAGCGTGATAAGGAAATAAACTTCTTTCTTTATGTAAAATGTTGCTGTGATATTAGAGTTGCTTGCAACCTCAGCAAAACCTAGCTTATCCTCACTTATGTAAAGGGTTTTTTTTTTTTTTTTTCTTTTTTCCTGTATTCAATAACCCATGGGTTTTTACAGGTTAAAGTTTGCACTTCATATCTAGGTGGTCTCTTTCAGGAATAAATCAATTCAAGGGACATAACAGGAGCCCTGAGTTTCAGTTAAACCGGCATGTTTTAAAAAGAAAAAGAAAGAGTGTGCACTTTTGAGGCTCCGCATTCTAAGTTAGAAAAATGTGCACTCCTGGACACTGTTTGAACCCAGAGTTTCATGCTTCGACAGCCCACAACTAGACAAACTTGACAAGGACAAAATGGGTCAAAAGTGTCATTTCTTAGGAATAATTAGAATCATCTAATGTGGATAAAAGAGGTCAAACTAGCATCCACTTCTCACTAACCTTTGGAGTTACTGGACCGACAAAGGAGGTTGCCTTCAATAAATGTTTATACTCAAGCCAAAAGGTTAATGGAGATAAAAGTAGACAGCCCAAAGGTAAAGCACAGAGGATAATTCTAACCCAAGAAACTGGTGACATAATGCTGTCTTAGGGATTCCAAATTTTGCTGGAAATATTTGTTGAGGATTTCCAAAATGAGGCTTAGGAAGAGCTAGAAGTCTTAGGAAAATCTGACCTATGAGAAGAGCCTGACTTTACAGCCTTTTAAAAGAGCTAGAAGAGTCCCTTGATGGAAAAATTGGCCTCCACTGACTTTAGTTGAGGAAATATAACAAAATCTCACTAGAGAATCTCAAGCCAATGCCATGAGAGGTAGTTTGATGCTGATAAAAATGCTCTCAGGATGTTGATTCCTTAACTGGGCAATAGGTGAAGAGGGCTTGAAGCCTATTTGGCAAAATTCATAGCTGTTTTAACAATTCATCGCTGTTTCTATTCTCTCAGCTATAAAAATATATTTGATAGTAGGCATAGAAAATTTTCCAAATTACTGTAGACATTAGATTTATATAGTTAGAACCAGAAAAATGGACACTCTCCCCCAACTGAATTATTGTCTACATCTAAATGAAAAAAATGGTACTGTATGTGATTTGACCTTGTACTTTACTACACAGTAAAAGTTTCAGTTAATATATCCAAGTAGTTCTCCATACTGGAATTAAATTCAAACACAATCTGACAGTCACGAAAACATTGTATCACTCTCCCTTTAGCTGTGTGAAGTCTCTGGTGACAGTGAGCTTGAATTTAAAAATTCCCTTCACCAACAGCCTATCCTATGGGTGCAAAATAACTTAAAATCTTGGACTACCAAAAGTGGGGAGAAATGTCAAGTAATATAACTCAAGGCTCTGTACAAGTTTTCAGTAATTCTACGCATGGCATATAGTCTCAACATTACTGACCCGACTGGAACTATAAAACTTTTAGTATGGGGGCACTTGGCGGGGTCTGTTGGCAGAGCATGCGACTCTTGATCACAGGTTTTGTGAGTTCGAGCCCCACACTGGGTGGAGAATCTTAAAAAAAATCAGGAAATAAAATCTAAAAAAAAAAAGATAACATTTAGTATGATGATTTCCACCTAATAAAACTGTGTTTTTTAGTAAACATCCTTTAAAAAGTTATATAGGAGCACTGGGTGTTATATGCAAACAATGAATCATGGAACACTACATCAAAAACTAATGATGTAATGTATGGTGATTAACATAACATAATAAAAAAAAGTTATATAGGACACCATGTGAAATGTTTGAGCTTGATGCTTTGGAGGCCAAGAATTTTTTTTTCATTCCAAGAATAGAGGACACTTTAAATTACAGAAACAGAATAACTCTATTCCATGTGGTCTTGCAGGGTCAACATTACCTATGTGATGATATAAAAGCAGGTTCTAACAATAACACCTAAATATTCTCCATGTCTAATGAATGCCAGACATCATTCAGATATGACTAGGTGTATCATGTGTTTCCATTAAAGTCATGTGCTTATACTTAAAAAAGAATGAAATGGCCACTGAACTACATTGGGATGTATCTTGGGTGAGAGTTGCCATCCTCCTTTTGTTTATTGTGTCTAAAAACGAGAGAAATAGAGAGAGAGAGAGAGAGACAGAGAGACAAAAACACAGAGATGTACAAACAGATTTAAAGAGGTAACTTCCAGGGTGCCTGACTGGCTCTGCTGGAAGAGCATGAAGCTCTTGATCTTGGGGTCTGAGTTTGAGCCCCACACTGGGTGTACATATTACTTAAATGAATAAATAAATACAAACTTAAAAAAATTTAAAATTGAAGAAGTAACTTCAGGAACTTCCAAACTCATACCAAGTATTTTACCTACAGTAATTGTTAAAGAAACAACAAAACTCAACTTAGTAAAAGATTATCAAATTTCCATTGCTTGAAAAAAACTGATGCGCTAGATACATTTTCAAACTCAAGTTCAAATAAATTAAGAATACTCTTAAATTGGAAAAAACGTGAGAAGTCTAAATTGGAAAGGCATCAGTAATGTGCTCTAACAAGGACCACTACACTATACCATTAGGCACAGAACAGATTTATGAATGAAAATCCCAGGAAGGTTTCATTAGAATAGTGTTTCTCTTGAGCACAATTCTACAAAATATCCCTTAAGGACAGCATGAGAGTGAAATCCCAGAGAGCTTCTGCTAACAAGCGTCTTTAAGATCACTGTGGGATCTCAAACACGATAAGAGACTTTTCAAAAACAAAATGAGTGTGAAATAAAATGATAGAATTCTTGGCTCCTATATCCATACTCCTTATGTCAAAGACTGTTTTATCTCTATGAACCAAAAATTTAAATAATCATTATCTCTGAGGTATATTTGCTTTGAGTTCTCAAAATTATGGAAACCCATTATTGCAACATGAGTCACTCTTAAATACAGGAATTTCAGTATAAGAAATAATGATCTTTTAAGAACGTGAACACAAATAGTTCCATATATCCAGGTCATTAAAATAATCTCTTTGCTTCCAAAAAAAAAAAAAGATTATTTCATGATCGTTAGAAATATAATATAAAATTATTATTCAAGAATCCTCATATTAAAGATACAGATATTTCATTTTTCAAGTGGGAAGACTCTCTAAATGAATAATAAACATCCAAGTTACCCAGATATTTATTTATACTTTCATTTTCAAAAAAAGAAGAGATTCATTTCTCTTTCCCTTTTGCCAACTCACTCCCACAGTCTCATCTGTTCTCCACATATATTTGGCTCCAAAGAGGAACTACTCCCTGAAAGCTGGCAACCATTAACTTCAACCTTTTATTTTATACAGTTCTGAAAGTCACAGAGTGTTTAAGGAGTGTTGTTTTGCTCCTGGCAGAATTTCTGGGCTTGCACCTAGTGCAATGTGCAAAAGAGTGTCGTCAGCACCGAAGCCTTGGGAAGGAAAAAGTAAATTGCTCTGGGGTATCCCTCCTCACATAAACCTGTGGCGGGATTCAGGGACCCGGAAAGCCATGATCCCAGCTGTGTGACCTGGGGCCAATCACTTAACCTCTCAGGGTCTCATCTTTCTCCTTTGTAAGATGATCTCCAGTGTCCTTACAGCTTGACAATAATATCATAAGGTTTTCTACCATAGAATTTTTGTCAAGTCTAAACTCAAATCTTGAGTGTGGAGAAGATATATATGAAAATTCAACACGCTGGGCTTACACTATCTTAAGGAAATGCTATTATTTATTTATTTTTTTTTTATTGCTCAAGCAGTTAATAAAGCCATCTAATTTACTTTACCTTGGGATATTAATACAAGGAAAATGGTGCGGTCAGAGAAAGTGGTGTGGTCAAAATAAAAATGTTAGTATGAAGAATTATACAGAGCGGGTAACAGATGTATATACACACATTCAACTATCGATGACCTATTTACACATAAAAAAAAAAAAATAGTGGTCAATTCTATTCAGCAGTCTCTTTTTGAGATTTACCCCAAAGGCATTCGGTGGAAGAAAGAAAAAGCTCTATCCTGCACAAAGTCATCCTCAGATACTGAGATATGTCTGTCCCTCATGAATTAATCTATTGCAGTATGTAATGAATCTTTTGGACACCTTTTAAACTGTCTCTTTATTACATTTGAGCCAATCTTAGTATCAGCCCTTCCCCTCCAAAGAAAAAAGGGCAATCCTGGTATTAACAATATAGTAAATTTTAAAACCAAATGCAAAGGGTTTTTCTTTTCCCCAAAACATTACATGTTTTGTTTTCATGATATGTACCTTTATTTTTGTCTGTAACCATACATTATTAAGAACTCCCCTATATCTGGAACTTAAAATATACCTGATATTTGAAACTTATGGTAACAGTCTATGGTAAAAATGGAAGAACAGGAACGAGAGAGGTGTCTCCCTCCAAAGAGAAAAAAGAAAAATGATGGCATTGTTAAACCATACAGTAGGTACTGTGATAAATATAGCACCTTTTGGGAAAGCAGATTTTTATGAGACAAGTTATTGAAAGTTGGGTGCAAAAGCTTCAAAGCTTGGCAGTCTAACTGGCAGAAGTGTGAAGGTGCTACAGAGTAGTAGAACAAAGCTTATCTAATCTGTGAGACATTTTAATAACAAGAATATTGCAAACACTTAAATTAAGTATCTAAAGTAAGACTCTGACCACGAGAGTAGTTTTCAGTATTTTTTTTCCAAATCAACAGATGCAGAAGGACTCTACTAATTCTGTACTTCCAGGGAATAAAAGCCAAGTGCCCAGTCACTGGGAGTGGCCTTCCCTTCCGGATGCAAGCTGCCTTGCTTTCCATGGGGAAAAACAAGCAGAAGAGGACTCTGACCAATGAGACAGGTTCACCTCTATATGCTCCCAATCCAGGGGGCCTTTGTTCAATATACCTGTGGGTGTGGGGCAACTAAAGGAGCATGGTATGAAATCAGAACCAAATGAGATAAACCTTTATTAATACTGACCCTGGACAAACTTCTCAAACCATATTCTTTACAAAAGGAATAGAAATATGAATAAAAGTATCAACGTGTATGTTAGGAAGAATATTTTTTTAAAGATTTATTATTTATTTGAGAGAGAGATCAGGTGAGTGGGGCGGGGGTTGGGGAGAGGGATAGGGAGAGAATCCTCAAGCAGACTCCCCGCTGAGCATGGAGCCCAATGCGGGGCTCGATCCCAGGACCCTGAGATCATGACCTGAATCAAAACCAAGAGTTGGATGCTTAACCGACTGAGCCGCCCAGGCACCCCTAGAGAGACTATCTAAATAACCTTAACATGACAAAGTAACACATCTATAAAAACTTAATGGTTGAGTGCAAATACCAGGGGTTAAATTCTGCATTTAGCTGCATCTGTATGATATTAAAGGTCGGACCAAGTTGGTTTACATTGTCCAGATGTGTTTTGTTTTTTTTTTAAAGATTTTATTTATTTATTTGACAGAGAGACACAGTGAGAGAGGGAACACAAGCAGGGGGAGTGGGAGAGGGAGAAGCAGGCTTCCGGCAGAGCAGGGAGCCCGATGCGGGGCTTGATTCCAGGACCCTGGGATCATGACCTGAGCTGAAGGCAGACGCTTAATGACTGAGCCATCCAGGCACCCCAAGATGTGGTTTTTGCCACATAAAAAATGTAACTTTATGTATAAACATTCTAACTAGTAATGACTGATCAGCATTATTTTTGGATATCTCCATGCCATTTCTATTTTGAGAGACTAATTTAGGTTATTCTGCTTTTAAAATAATCACTTTTTACTTTACTAGAAATTGAGTATATTCATTATTCATTCAATAAACATTTATTAAATTATCTACTACATATAAAACTCTTAAGAATAGAATGATGAAAGATATGTTACACCTCCTCTAGATGCTCACAATGTATTGATAATAAAAATGCTTAAATGACATACACATAGATTATTTAAAACAATATTTATAATCAGGTTCATGATATGTCAAGTATATGACTGATACATTTGGAAATCTCAATGCATATTTGATGGTCCATGACCAAATGACAGCATGGTAATAGATGAGAAGTGGTTAACAGACTCATCTTAAGGGATCTTCATGACAATTTAGGATTACACTTTAATTCTGAATTTAAAAATACTGAGGCTTTATCCAATATACACTGAAAATCTATAAAATATAGCTTATATTTTTAGTAGTTATATCTAAAACCCAATTATAAATCTTTCTTATTTATAGCTTAGTTTAAGCCATGCACTTCTACTTCTGTCAACATCAGTTTACTATATATCCATTTAATTATTATTACTAATAAGTATATCAAAGATAAAATTAAAAAATATTTCAAAAATGGAAATATTTTATGAAATGTAGCCAAGATAAATTATGTATATACTATCTTAAGTGCATACACATTATCACACTTAATATGCTTTATTAATAGTCAAATTTTAAAACTTGTACTTTGGTGTCAAGCTGACTAAGCCTGCACCACATCTCCATCCAGTAGCTGTATGACCTAGGGCAAGTTACTTAACTACTCTGTTTCTTCATCTCTGAAACAAGTATAATGAAAGTATTTATGTCATAGGATTATTTTGAGGATTAAATGAGTTAATGTATGTAATGAGCTTAAAGCTGTAACAGGTATGTTATTCTATGCAAGTGTTTGGCTTATGTTTCTAATACTCCTACTAAAGAAATTTGTTTCCATCAAAATGCAGAATTCCCAGTAAAACAAGAATTTTAGCTGGGTGGAAGAGTGACACATTTCCCTAATACATGATTTATAACATTTCATTAAGCATTAACTATGTGCTAAAATTCTAGGTGCTACACTACTTGTTGAATTAATTTTCACAATTTCACTGTTATGTCCATTTTGTAAAGGTAAAAACTGAGATTCTAAAATATTAAACAACTTGTTCAAATTCACATTGCTGGAAACTGCCTTAACCATGAACTGTTTTCTCTTTTTCTCTTAGCAAATCTGTAAGAAACTAAATTCTTTCCACGGTGTTAAAGCAAAAAGAATCTTCTTAGGAATTGTGTTAAATATCAATTCTTCATGTCCATGAAAACTAGCTTAAATGATCTTCCATGAGTCAGTGGTTAGCAGTTTCTGTTTTACATTATGCATGATTCCTAGCTGCACTTTGTATAAGCTAATTGCATGGTGCCTCATTAATAACCTTCAGGGTTTTCCGAGCTGTGAAATTTATAGGTTTATAGTGAATTATTTCTCACATTTGCACAGTTTTGGGTCTTAAAAGTCTAGCTGAGACACTAAATATCAATATCAGGCATCAAGTGGGTATAAGAGGAACAGAACTGAACATAGCCTACTTAGTGATATTAAAGACATTGAAAAATAGGCAATGCTTTTAAGATTTTTATTTTTGTGACTACAAGCATTTTTTATACCTGTAGAAATGTTTATAGCTTAGGATAAAACATAGCCTATATAAACTTTTCCAATCATAAGCAGAATTCATGATGAAATCCAAAGTGTCTTTAGGCTAAAATTCACTCAGTTCAGCACTGATCACACAAGAACAAATGAATAATAGATTCTCTACATACCCAACTGGTCAACAGACAGAATAGAGCCTCAACACCATCCTTCACAGTGAGGCATCAATGTACACTCTGGGCGAAAGGCCGCCATGCCTGACTGGTCAATTCCACTCTTCAGAATCTCTGGATGCACCCACTTAAGGAACTTAAACTGCATCATATAGTCTTGGCTCCTTGATGGGGGTCTTTGGGGAGAGGGCGGGGAGTCTCCACTTAAAGAAATATCCCAGTTTGGGTTTAGTTAGCATGTTCCCCAGCTTAAACTGGGTTGCTCACAGGCAGACTGAACAAAACATAATCAGAGCTGTTTCACCTGCCAACAGAAGTTCAAAATAAACTGGGAAGTTTAAAAGGAGCCTCAATAAAAAGCACTGGGTAGAAACAGAGCAGAGATGGAAAAAAACGTAGTTCTTTTGAATCAGTGTGTCTGAAACTAAAGAGTTCAGTTGTAATTCAAATATTGTTTATGACCTACAATATTTTTCTTCAATGTGATAAGCACCATGAGGAAAAGAAGCAGGAACCTACTCAGTTCATATACTACAGACTTAACAGACAGGCAGTTAACACAGTGGCTAAAAGCGTGGGTCCTAGAGTCAGACTGCTTACGTGTAAATCCAACCTTCGCTACTCATCTATGGTGTGATCTCGGTCAGTAAACTCTACTTCTCTGTGTATCAGTTTCCTCATCTGTAAAATGAGAATAATAATACCTCATGGGGCTGATGTGATGTGAGATAAATTAATACTTATAAATCATTTACATTGATACCTGACAAACAGTTAAGTGTTCATTTATAATTATTATGTATATGGACTTGGGGAAATGGGGAAAAACTTAAGAAACAGCTAAATATCTATGAAAAGTCTTATGCCTATTTAATTTACTCTGTCCAGATATCAACAGAACGATCAATATAGCATACTATACATATGTAAGAGATTTTACTATTCTGACCAATCTTTTGACTTTTTAACTACTCAATAAATTGGTTAGTGGGGAGACGACCACACCACTAGCAACAGAATGAAAAGATTTTCATGGCGACTTAAGGTTACTTGAATAAAGTCTTACCCTGTATGATGAAAAGCTCTACATACTGGTTATAAAATAATTTGTTCTGTTGATATTACTCCAAATTTTCTGCCTATCCTTTTTACTAGTACCTACAAGGTCTAAAGATTTGCTTGTAGGGCATCTGGGAAATAATTTGAAAAGGCTCTGGTTGTTGAGCTCCTAATTATGCCATTCCCCTGCCTTGGACTCTAAATTAGGCATTTCTGAGCTAGTTCAAAAATTTTAAGTAGTGCACATTTTTCTAATACCATGCACTGGAACAAAGTCTTAAAACACACTCGTGGTGTCCTTTAATATTCAGAAATTTAAATAAGCACAGTGGCTATAAGTATATTAAAAAATTGACACAATGGTGCCCCATCCCCTAGAAACAGAGACAGAGTCCCTTCAACAAATACACATACTTCCAAGCATACTCTTTGGTGGGGCTCCACTCCCATTACATTTGAGAATCACAAAACAACGTCATTAATTCACAGTGAAGTGGATTTTCCCTAATTCAAGTCTGCAAGAAAGGAAAGGTTAAACTACAAGCACAAATAGAGTTTGCTCTACCCCCTGACTTATGCAGAGCAAAATGCCTTATTTATGGCTCTGTCCTCCGTATCTCTTGAAACTGTGTGTATTTCCACGTTGTGCTATTACAGACTAATCCAAATTTCAGTTTCTAATAACCAAGGGTCTAGTTTGTGTGTGTGTGTGTGTGTGTGTGTGTTTAATGTTACTATCTTTACAGTGTTGTAGATAGCATCCTTTCTACCATATGCATGCATGAATACTTTGCAATCATTGATAAGGGCACAATGGGTTAAGATACACAGACCCCAACTTCATTTTTGGCCAAACTCACACTATTCTATAACATATGGAAGAAAGGTTGGTAGTTTTGCACTAGACCAGTTTAAACGACACTGAAGTAAACTCAGTGATAAAGCCGGTTGATAGTAAAATCTCAAGCATGAGAAATGGCACTATGTCTGTTTTTATGACATATAATACTAAATGTGGATTATAAATAAAATGGATAATTTTAGAGATCCCTCTCATTTAATTGCTGTGAATAGACTACACATATGCAACAAAACCAAATTATCTTGTAGTTTTCCTGTCTTAAAAGCACAAATTTGGAGAGAAAAAGAAAAGGCAGGGAGCGAAACTAATGATAAAACGAAGGGTCCAGCCGTGGGACTGGTGCACATAGAGTCCGCGTTCCAATAAGACTCAACAAACAGCTCTGATCAGAATCTAAGTGATGGGAAACAGCCTGTAGCTTCGAGATTAGCTGCTTCACACTATTTCTGAGTTAAGCCAGCACAAGTAACATCATGAATGCATAATTATAATTATGCATTAGAGTATGCATAATGATCTTAAAATCAGTAAACAAAGAAAAGGCATCAGAATTTCTCAGCTATTTTAGGTATACTGTTGCAGAAGACAAAATATGACTAAGATTTTAAGGAGGGGTGACTCTTAGTGAAAGTTTTTCGCATGCAATTTACAAACTTGAGAAAATAACTAATGAACCAGCACTGTTTCCCTCTTAGGAAATTCCACATGAACAAGTTAGAATCAAAGAAAAGCAATAGAGTATTTCAAAACATAGGGAGCAAGCACTTCGGGATGCTTACATTTAAAGTATCCAGGCTTAGAAACAGAAATAATAATAAGGTAACATCTTGGACTTCTGATATTGTTTAATAAAATAATGCATGCCCCTGGAATTGTTCGGAAAAATATAATGATCTGTGATTGGCTAATAAAAACAAGTGAAATAACTAAAAGGTGTGTTGGAGATAATTAGTAACAAGTGGGGAATTTTGTTTTTTTGGCAAACTACTAGGTTCCAAAAGTCTAACCCTAAGAAGGTCTAACCTGAACGTGTCCAGTTGTAATGCAAAATCACTTGCTTTCAGTTTTCCGAAATGAAGGTGGAATTCCAGTTGAAGGGTAATATCTCTTCAACCTTGAAAGCACTTACATCATGTATTAGCCTTCTATTTTTTGGGCAAGATGATTTGATATTCTGGAACCTTAATCTTTTCTCACGGTACTATTTTTACTGCTCTGCTCTGGAAGTTAGCCAAGTTCTCCACATTCCTCTTAACAGAGCCTTAAACTGAATACCCAAATCGGAGTGTGGGTAAGCCTCAAAATTGAGGGATTCTATGGGGACCTAGGCTATGCACAGGATCAGAGGCCAAGGATGCCTTCAAAAGTGTGGATTCTTCATCAATGAGACAAAACAGATGTCCACCAAAGCTATCTGGAGCTCCTTCCATCTTTTAGTTTTATTTCTTACCCCTCCTGCCCATCAAAATTCAGAGAACCCATTCACTATTCTTTTTCAAAGTCATTTTTTCACTGATTTTTCTTAGCACCATATTTATTATTTTCTTTACCCAAAGTTCTAATATACTTAAAATTCATCAGCTTTGATCTCCAATGTTTGACACTTACTCCAATAATAATTATCCATGCTGCCTATAATCATCTTGTCCAGTGCTCTTTTGTTTCCCCATTCCTTCTTTACTCTTCCTTTCCCTTTCTATCCTTCCCTACCCACTCCCCACCACACACACCCTTTCCACCATGGTTTACTTTGCTCACATAGAAAACTGTGGAGGAGGGCAACATCATTCCTGACCTCAGTCATCATTTGCTTGTGCTGACAACTGAACAACCAGTGGGAAATCTCAAATTAATTATGCAATTTCATTTGCATAATTTTGGTCGGCACATGAATTTTAAGTAAATGCAGTAGTTCTCCCCCACATCCACTTATCCTTAAGGGATACATTCCAAGACCCTCAATGGATGCCTGAAACTGAGGATAGTACTGAACCCTATGTATGTTTTTTTCCCACATATACAATTATAATGAAGTTTAATTAATAAATTAGGCACAGTAAGAGATCAATAACAATAACAAATGATAAAACAGAATTATAAACACCATACTGTAATAAAAGTTATGTGAATGTGCGCTCTCTCTCAAAATAGCTTAGTGTACTGCACTCGGCCTTCTTCTTGCAATGACGTGAGATGACAAAAATGCCCATGTGGGGGAGATGAAGTGAGGGGAATGACCCGGGCCCTGTGACGTAGCATTAGGCTATTACTGACCCTCCAACATTACGTCAGAAGGAGTTTCATCTGCTTTTGGCCCTCAGTCGACTGTGGGTAACTACAGCCATGGAAAGCAAAATGAGGATAAGGGGGACTACTTATGAGAAGTAGGCCTGACATCAATTTAACTCTATTTCGGTCAAACCAACAATCCACAGGCATGAACTGGTGGCCTACTATGCATGATGGCAATCCTGAACTTCGTAAAGATTATAAAAGAGCAGACATTTTGCAAATGCCTGCAAGATTTTTCATTTTGTATTATGGAGAGGAAAAGGTGCACGGATTGAGTGGGAGGGTCGGCATAAAAACTTCCCAAGGCGATCAGTGGGTTGGCTGAAGAATTAAGAGAAGTAACTGCAAAAGTGACTTGGATACGGATGAAGGAGTTTTGAGACGGTGACGGATGGCAATTCTGCCAAGTGGGTGACAGTATAGGATTCCCCCGTGAATTCAGAAAAAGGCTAAGAAAATGATCCTTCTTCAACATTCCACTATTTCCCCAGGAATGAAAATTATCTTCTTCATTTCAGCTTCTTGGAACATCGGTCTTTTTGACTATATCCTGGTTCACGTGCTAAAATGTTACAGACACACAATTTAAATATATAGTGACCCTGTAGAAGGAGAGCATAGGAGAAGGAAAGTTCACAGACTTTCTAATAAAGAGCCAAGTCTCAATATATTATTAGACATTTGAAAAATTCTTCCATACTCTAAGCAAATATTTATAGCTTGTTTTTCTGTCAACAATCTTGTTTTATTTTTCAGTATTGTTGGAATGACATTATTATGTTGGAAATGTTAGATGACTGTGCTGGAGACATTCTTAATTCAAACCAGGGAAAAATTAGTGTGAAATGATTAAATACAGGGAGTCCTAGTTACAAATGGACTCTGAAAGTTCATTTGAAAAATGCACCATTTGGAACTCAAAATACATTTTTCACCTTCACCGGTGTTTCTCAACCCAGAGGCTGTAGTCCCCTTAGGGTGTTGGATATTTTATGGGCATTTTTTTTTTCAATTTGATGTTTTCATTTTGATCCTAACACAACAAATATGAAAACAAACATACTTTTACCTTGCACGATGGCAAATCATGTCTTTTGTAGTCAAGATTTACATATGAAATACAGTAAATAGAATATTTTAATTTAACTTAGTGTTTTTCAAATGGCAGCCCACAAATCTCTGGAAAACCTTGAGCCTATTGAATTTTTTTTTTTTTTCCTTCAAAAAGAATCTATATCTTACTCAAACTGAGCAAAGAACTGGCATAGACCCAATATTGCAAATGGTAAAGTTTCAAGGTTAGATTACAAGAAGGTTATTTAGTTCTTAATCTAGCTACACATTAGGTATAAATCCCTGTGTCCAGGAAAAGGGTCATTTGTTAGAGGAAGGACAGAAAGGGAGGCAGGATATTTCCTTATCTTTCTCTGGCCACAGGAAAAATTTTAATATGATTTGTCTTCTTCTGCCTTCTTCCTTCTCGGTTCTTGTCTCCCAGCTTCCGAAATCATTCTCCCCTTAATCCTTGGAGCTTTTTCAGCCACATCAACTTCTTAACAACAGGTCTTCATTTGAGGTACAGGTGTCCTACCTCACAAATTCCTCCCTGTTCCAAAGTGACCCTCTGTTCCCTTCCACCGTGAAATAGACAAACACACAGGCTTCCATCAATTCGGTGAAGCAGCTTTCGTGAGAAAAACACTCCGACTGAATGAACTGATATTACGGTATGGATGATCGCTACGGGACCGGTAGACCTGTCATTACTAAGCTATCCCCGCTCTACCAAACTTTCTTCCCCGTGCCTCCAAATCTGAGCAGACACAGTCTTTAAATCTCCCAAGTTTTTTTTTGTTTGCTCATTTCAGTCTAAAAGCTCTCCAGTCGCTCTCCTGGCTAAATATCTGATACTTGCTGACTGCCAGAGGTGGAACCCTGGGCATTTTTAAGTTAATATAATAAGCAAAAGTAAGTCAGAAGCTGTCTGTAAATAATGTATAAATTCAGTGGCTACTGGAGCCTGACATACTGACTTCTGAGATATTTTGAGGAGGCTCACTGGTTACCAAGTTACTACCATGAACAGGAATGAACTATGCTCCTAAGAACCGTGTTCCTCTTGTTTCAGAGAGTAATTTCTGAAGCTGCTGAACTCTGGAAGCTCCACGTGCATCATGGCCTCCCTACATATGACCTGTCACTAATTGCAGCAGCCGCTCCAGACAGAGCTGGTCTTGGCAAACAGACTGAACGCTTTTCTCTGCCCTTAGGAAATCTGTCTCTCCAGGTGAGGTTTGAGGCCATGTGAAGAGCAGTGTGTCGAGTTTGTTTTCCTGCTGTTTGGCCAGTGGATAAATTAAGGACTTTAAATTTTAGTGTCACTGGTCTACTCTTCCAGACATTCTGAAAATAAGAACTTTTCAAACACGTTACACACACACATGTTTTTCAATTCCTGACTTAAGGGCCACATAGCACTTAATCCGCAACATAAACAAATGCATCTCTGAGAGTTTAATGCAATTTGGCATGAAAAATGAGGTTGATGTCCAATACCTCTGAGCATTATTAGCCAATGTTATTCGTTGCTTTCAGATTCACTCTTAAAAATGGGAACCCAGACTCATTTTGAAAAATGAGGTTGATGTCCAATACCTCTGAGCATTATTAGCCAATGTTACTCGTTGCTTTCGGATTCACTCTTAAAAATGGGAACCCAGACTCATTTTCACCAAAAGTTTAAGCAAAAGATGCTGACCTTCATTATTTTAACTTTTCGAGGAACCCTGTTACCTCTAGAGTTCTGATATCAGTAATTTCCCAGAACCCTAGACCACCAGTGACATCATTTTTAATGTTTTGCTCTTCTTTACAATATTATAAGAATGAATCTTATTCTGTTTTTAATCACAAGCCCTATCCAGCAATCAAGGCAGGTATATAATAAGCTAAGCTACTCTGTAAATCTAAACATTCCCTACAAATGGAAAAGATACAGCCTGGGCTCTCTGATTGTTACTAAGGCGACTATCTAAAATGAAAATCTGATTAACCCTTTTGCTGCCTGGAACCACCCATGTACCACGTTAGCTGACTTCCCTGCACTTATCTCTTCTTTTTCCCCCTCAAGAAATTCATAATTGCATTGCTCCACAGTAGTTATGCTCTGGTTATCCTATCTGAGAGGACTGTGATGGGTGGTAGTCCCATCTGGACAGCTGAGTGGGGTGGCTGCCTCATCATGAGGAAACAGACATTGAAACAGAGGGCACATGATTTCCCTACTTATTTAAGGCATCAGTTTGATGAAATCCTTGACAACATTAAAGGATTCCCATTCAATAAATAGCAGAGCACTATGGTATTTTCCTTTCACTCAGGAAATAATTTGACAGTAAAAGCTGTATGTTTCACAAACATATTTTTCCTCAACTATTTTTGAATGACATTAGCAACTGTTAACATTTGCTAGGAAGAATAATATTTCAAAGCACGATACAGAATTTTAGCCAAGAACAGATATCTGTCAGGCACTCTCTATTCTCTTGGTACGGTTAAACACAAAAAGGGAATTCAAACAGTGATGAGGAGGGGAATACGGACACATATTTCCATGTAATTTGGACAACAGGAGGCTGTGCCCTAGAAATTCATTAATAGCTACATTTTGAAAACTAAGTCATGTACTCAAATACATTAAAATATCTATACCTTTCACAGTGCATTATTGGCATTATTCTTTACAAGAACTGCTGTTTCCATGTCACTCCCCTTTCAAACCTTTCTAGAAGGATGTCTTGATAGTTTTCACCTAGTCTCTCCACTGGAGGCAAAATGGCCCATTTGTTATTCTCTCCACATGGCTTGATTTATTCCTTCATCTTCTGGTTAGGCCCTTCCCTCCAATCTGAATTCCCTGCCTGCTGCTCTCGACCAATTCAGAACTATCACTTCCTTCAGACCTTATTCAGCTGTCGTTGCCCTGAGGACGCATTTCCCAATTAACCTCCCTCCCTCCGTTCACCCTCCTCTGTCCCCTCGGAATATAATTGTACGATGCCATTTTGTACTTGTTGATCCATTGCTTGTAATTGCTTTTTATTATTATTATTATTATTATTATTATTATTATTATTGTGTCCCTGCCCTCGCATTTGCTTCTATCTCACTTGTCTACATTCTTTTCCATGCATCCCTGCTCTCTTTCTTCAAACAGTCCTCTGGTTGTTGGCATTTCGATAGCAGCATTAGCATACTCCACACCGGAGAGTTCATCTGTAAATACTCTATGACTGATTAAAAATAGTTAATGTTCATAATTCACTTTAGCTGTCTATAGTTTTACTTCCTCATACTGTATTTTATAAAATAACACCACCACTAGCAAATGGGTCTCAAACCAGAGCTTCAGCTCATAGCCAATCTCCCATGTCCTAGGCTTCCTTTAAATATATTTCCTCCTGGATATTCATAATTTTTTCTTACTATCGTGTCAAAACCAACATGTCTGAAATAAAACTCAGCTTCTGTAAAAACCCAACTTTCCATTTATGTTTATCTGTTTCTATTAAAGTCACCAATTTAAAAAACCTGCATATTTATCTAGCTTTATATATCTATATCTATATATATCCCCTCAACTTTTACAAAACTAAAAAAGCGCATGCATAACTAAAAAAGTGTTCACTACGTTAATGAATTACACTTTTGGTTGGGAGTTTACACAAAGTACACAGTGAACCCTCCTTATGGGGATTAATCATTGAAGTCACATGATCAAAACATAAAAGAACATGTAACATGGGACAGTAACCAATAAATTTGACTGTTAAGGATATGAAATTAACAACATATTTAAAAGATATTAACTACAAATAACTAAAAAAAAAAGCTTTAAAATCTACTTTAGGTTGAAATCTGAAGCAGTAGAGCTCACTACCAATTCAGGCAGATAAAAGAGAGTGAACATGGAGGCTTCCTTATTTGGGAAAGATTTCGAGGAGTAGAGTGGACATCAAGGTACCAGTTACCTAGTGGAAGGTGCTCAGCTTAGTGAGATGATAAGGGAGGCCATCTGGTGCCATAAATAGGTGACCTTGGACAAATGCATTTAACTCTCTGGAGTTACAGTTTCTGTCTCTGTCAAAAGAATGAATTAATGATTCTCAATTGTCACTTCCTCATGGGGCATTTAATGAATCAAACATAACTTATTAACTGGGGGAATGCAAAATGTTAATGCATGAGAAAGTGAGAGAAGCTGCTCTTCTGAGACATCAGGGTCCTTCAGTGTCCCCTTCCTCTTTTCTCATATCCTTCATTCATATCAGATAGAGTTTATTACACTCTAAAGTATTTTCTCACTTAGAGGCATTTACACTTCATCAATAAACCAAGTTTTAAGTTTAAAAGGTAAAATCTGCATCATAGAATTCCAGTTATCAACCAATGGGAGGAAGGGACAACTGTAAGGAAGAAACTGATTTTGCCACTTTACCTCTAAAACCACACTATTAGGGTGCTATCTACTTGCAAGCCAGTCCTGTAAATCTGGAGGACAAGGGATAGCCGAGAAGAAGAGAGGGTCAAGTAGTTTGAAAAGATCTGAGGAACCTTTGTGGAAATCTTAAAATCAAAGAGGGGAAAACTTTGTTAGCATTATTAGAAAGTCAGTATAGAGCTGGGGCGCCTGGGTGGCTCAATCAGTTAAGCGTCCAATTCTTGATTTTGGCTCAGGTCATGATCTCATGGGTCATGGGGTTCAGCCCCACGTCCAGCCCAGAGCTGGGCTCCACGCTCACATGGGAGTCTGCTTGAAAGATTCTTTCCCTCTGCCCCTGCCCTTCTTCTCAAATAAATAAATAAATCTTAAGAAAGAAAGAAAAGAAAGTATAGTGTATGAAAGGAGTGCCTTACTCAATCCAGGGACAGTGTAACTGAGGATAATTTGTAGGGGGATAAATGTCAACTAAAGACAAGACTTATAAAAACAAGCAAATAGTCAAATTGCGGTAAGAACTGTGAGCAGGGTACTGGAAATAATGCTTTCTCAAATTAGGTATGTGATCAGCTAAGTCTTTCTCAAAGCTTCAGTTTTGTTATTTTGAAAATATGGGTTGGAATAGGTTTCTTCAAGCTATCACATCTGTAATTTAGTAATATTAAGCCAAAAGATGACATATAATTTTCCACAAGGAGACAGAAAATACAGCCAGTAATAATTTATTATTAACCTAATGACATTAATGATTAGTGTTTCTTGAGTGCTTACTCTATGCCAGCCTTTATGCTTTGTACTTTACGTACACAACCTCTTTTAAAATTCACAAAATATGTATGTATGACATATTAATATCTCCACTCACAAGATCAGTCAAATGGAGCACAGAGAAAGGTAAAGTAAGTAGCCCAGAACCACAAGCTCCATGGTGACAGGTCCAGATTTAAGACCAGGCTTTTGACTCCAGGGCCTGAGCTCTCCATCAACATACTATACCAACTCAAATTAAAATATCTAAAATTCAAAAAATATATATACACAAGAAGAATGGATAAAACACATAACCAGGACTAGAAAGTAGAAATGGAAATCAATATAATAAAATATTATGCCCTCTTTGGGAGGCAGAGAGATAATATTTAAAAGCAGACATGAAAAAGGCTGATAAATATTTGCTTTATATCTGTACACACACACACGCACACACCAACTATTTTTTGTTTACTTTTTGTTGCCTCTGGTTTATTTACTTAGAATATAAATAACATGTGAGAGGAAAAAGAAGTCACTTAATGGGAGAAAGAACAAATGAAATAGTACTTAGGAAAATGATCAGTGTTTAAAATTAAAAGGCCAAGTCACTTACATACAAGGTAATTTGAGAAAATATCAAATTCTATTTCAGACCCCAACAATCATAATTCAGAGCAACATGAGATGCGAGAGGACCAAGAAAGAGCTCACATGCAAAGCATAACCTTGAACTGAAGTCAAGAATACTTAAATGAGTTATGCCAAATTCATTTATATATTTTTTAAGATGGAGGGCAGTAAAGATAAGTGTAGTGTTGCATTGGACAAGTCTCAACAAATCAATGTAATTTTCTCACCCCATTTTCTCCCATAAGAATGAGAAACCAGTCAGGCTACTATGACAAATTTTTATTCTCTTTAGATTAAAAAACTATTTCACATGAAATACTCAAAAAGCCCTAAAAGATACTAAAATACACTTTCTCCAAATCAACACAGAAACTAATTACAAGGGATTTTCAAAGAATAGTTACTTATGGCTCAACAGCAGCATTTTGAAATCTACAACTGTCAGTCCTCTGTCTGGGATTATTCATCAATTATATTAATGATATAGATGAAACAATAGATCAGTTGCTAATTTAATTTCCTGGGAACATTAACTTGGAAGGAATTACTATCTCCAGATACAAGTCATATTTATTAAGTACCTACTCTATTTCAAATATTACATAAGGTAAACAAATGTATTATTTTCTCTTTACAGGAAAAATCTTTTAAGGTAATTATTAATCACATTTTTTGGTGATAAAATTGGGGTTCAGAAATGTATTGACTTCTCTATAGTCAATAACTCAAAGAGTAGTGAAGTCAGGATTTGAACCTGGGTCAAAATTTTTCACCATCTCAGCTCTCTTGCGATGGCATTAGTATCTTGAAAACCCAAACAGAGATTCTGAACATTGTTAATGTTTTAAGCAAAATGACTATACAAACTAGAGTTTATATAGGAGTCATTTCAAAGTAATTCGCTCAATGAGAAAGGGAATGAAAATGAACATCTTTTTTTTTTTTTAAGATTTTATTTTATTTAGAGAGAGAGACCACGAGTGGGGTGGGGATGGGGAGGGCAGAGGGAGAGGAAGAAGCAGACTCTCTGCTGAGCAGGAAGCCCGATGTGGGGCTCAATCCCAGGACCCTGAGATCATGACCTGAGCCAAAGGCAGACACTTAACCGAATGAGCCACCAGGTGCCCCCAAAACTGACATTTCTTGAACTCCCAAGCACTATGCTAACATCTTTTATGGGGTGTCTAGCTGGCTCAGTCAGAGGTGCTTGATCTCAGGGTTGTGAGTTCGAGCCCCATGTGGGGTGTAGAGATTATTTAAATTAAAAAAGACTTAAAAAATATAAAAATAAAATCTTTTAAAAATGTTATTTCATTTACTGATATGTTCCACAAATATTTACTGGGTGTGTTCTAGGTACTGGTGAAATAGCAAAATATAAGAGATATCTCTTCTCTTGGAATTCACTCCCTTGTCCCGTAGGGACAAAAAAGAATAAACACATCAATAGTAAATAAATGTGATTTTAGGTAAAGCAGAGATAAAAACAGACAATCAGAGGGGTGCCTGGGTGGCTCAGTTGGTTAAGCGTCTGTCCAAGTCTTGATTTCAGGTCAGGTCATGATCTCAGGGTCATGAAGTTGAGCCCCGTGTCAGGCTCCCCACAGAATGTGGAGTCTGCTTAAGATTCTCTCTCTCCCTCTCTCTCTGCCCCTTCCCATCCACTTGCATGCGAGCTCTCACTCTAAAAAAAAAAAAAAAAAAAGGAGAGAGAGAATGAAAGGTAATGACAGAGATTTGCTTGTTTGCTTTGTTTTGTTAAATAGTCTAGAGAAGGCCCTGCTGCAGAGAGAGCATCTGAGTGTGTCACTGAGTGTCACTAAGTGAGCCATGTGAAGACCTAGAGGTGAAATATCCAAGGCAGAGAGAATAACAAATGCAGACATTAAGGTTGGAATATCCAGCATATTCTATAAAAGCAAGGGGGCCAACATGGCCATGGTGCAGTCAGCAAGGCAAATGGTGGAAAGAGAGGGGGGCTAGGAAAAGGCCAGATCATGTAGGGCTTTGCCAGCCGGGCTAAAGGGTTCAGATTTTACTTCAAGTGTGGCTGGTTTGGGGAATACCATGCTGTGATTGATATGTGAGAATAACATTCTGACTGTCACGTGAAGAACAGTCTCTAGGGGACACAAATGAATGGAAGGAAATGAGTTCAGGGGCTGCTAGGGCCCCTGGTGAGAGATGATGGTGGCCTCAATCAGGATGCTCACTCTGGAGGTGGTGGAAGGTGATCAGATTTTGAAGGCGAAGTTCACTGGCTTACTGGATATAAAGTCAGTGAAGAAAAGAGAGGAATCAAGGATAAATCCTAGGTTTGGGGTCTTAACAACTGGGTCCACAGTGGTGACATTTATCCAAATAAAAGGTGTCATTTATCAAAAGACTCAGAGAAGAATGATTTTATAGGGTTTATGGTTTGGAGTTCTGATCTCTACATCTTTATTGTGATACAGAGATGTCAGGTAGGCAATTAGAAATAGGAGTTTGGGACTCAGAGGAGAGGTTGGGGCTGAGATTTAAATTTAGCAATCACTAGTTTATTTCTGGCAGTCAAAGCCTTGGGGTGTGAGATCATCTACAGAAAAGAGGAGAACCTCAAGACTGAGTCCTGGTATGTACCAACATTTAGAGGTTAATTTGTCAGCCAAGGGAACTAAGAAAGTGCATCTCATGAAGTGAAAAGAACAGAACACCCTGTCATGGAAACCAAGCTACCAAAGAATTTCAGGCAGAGGGAGTAATAGGCTAAGCAAAACAAGACTCACTTAAATCTTTAGAGCCAAGCAACATAAGAATTGGACTTCACCCCTCACTTTTCTTTTTTTGAACAGATGAGGAAACTGAAGTTGAAAAAGGTCAATTGACTTTATAACAATCACACTGCTAATGAATGAAACAGCTAGGGCTCCTACCGGCACTAATAACAAAAGATCATGATTTCCATATTTTCAAAGAGCTTATGGATATTTAAATATAGAGATGAGAGAAACTGCAGAACCATGCAGCATGACAATTTTGGTAAGACTAATCATTCACAACTGGAGCCACTCTATCTATTAGAGGAAGAAAACATCTAACAACAGTCATGCTTTGGGGGAAAACAACATATATTCATTCACAAAGATACTTGTCCTTACCACAGTTACCATGTATTGTTAATTTGGCAGAACCATTTGTCAATGTACATTAATATCCTTGATACAAGTTTTTACTCTGTCTCCAAACTAACTCAACTGGTATGTTATAAAGATTTATGCTATCATATATCATAATAACTCAGTGACAAAACATTTGAGCATTCCTATATGCTATAAGCAAGAATCTACGTACTTCTAGATTTGTACACCACTGCTGTAACATGCTCTATGCCAAGTCTTATTTTACGTGAGATAACCAAAGCTGAAGCACCTTTTGGTATGGAATCCCTTTGCAATTGCCTAGCACCGTAAAATTTTTGGCAGCAAAGACCTACCATATGGAGAGAGGATGCATACTACTCTACTGTGCAAAAATCATGAAATATATCATAGTAAAATTCTGTGTGTATCACAGTACACTTATAAGTCTATCAAACAAAGTTAGTTTGTTATTTATTTATAAAATAAAACTTATTGAAAATAATTTATCAGTAAGCTGTCTGGAATAAGTTCCTCGATTGGGGAGGATATCATGTAAAATGTGACCTGATTTTAAAAGGTATCTGATCTGTGAGCTTTATGCATACAATGACAATGATTATGGAAAAATCCATGAATGCTTCTAAACTTCTGTGCTTTGAACGGGTCACTTACCAAATAATATCTTATCAGAATTTAACCTAAACTAAACCATGTAAAATATTCAGTGCTGGGGGGTGGAGCAAGATGGCGGAAGAGTAGGAGACCTGGATTTCGTCTCCTCTCAGGAATTCAGCTGGATAGGGATCAAACCATTCTGAACACCTACAAACCCAACAGGAGATCGAAGAAAGGAATAGCAACAACTCTCTGAACAGAAAAGCGACCACTTTCTGGAAGGTAGGACGTGCGGAGAAGTGAATCCGAGGCGATATTCGGGACGATAGACGGCGGGGGAGGGGCCCCCGTCTGCCGCTTCTGGCAAGTGATAGAACCACGGAGCACAAAATCGGAACTTTTAAAAGTCTGCTCCGCCAAGGGACGTCACTCTGGTGGCTAAGCGGGGGGTGGAACCCTCGCAGGACAGTGTGGTCTCAGGACCCTCAGGGTCACAGAAAGACCGGGGGTGCCTGAGTGTGGCAGAGCTCCCAGGTAACGGAGCAGGGAAGCCGGCTGCAGAGGCGGAGCCCAGGCGCGGGCTCTCAGCTCGGGGTGGCCATAAACCGTGATCCGCGGCACAGTCGGGCCCCTGCTCCTCCAGCAGGGACCCAACAAGTGGCAGATCCGGGGAGACTTCCCTTCCTTCCCTGGGAGGAGCCGCGCGGGAGCGCCCACAGGGATCGGCTAGGTTTGGAGACTCCACACCAAGTTGGGTGCCAGAGATAGAAATGCTCGGTCACAGGCCGGGTGAGTACGGAGTGCGGCCGGAGACCAGGGAGACGGGAGTGACTGACGGCTTTTCTCTGGGGCTCACTGAGGAGCGGGGCCCCAAGTTCTCGGCTCCTCCGAGGCAGAGATTGGGAGGCCGCCATTGTCACTCTCCGCCTCCAAAGCTGTATGGAAAGCTCACAGGGAACAAAAGCTCCGGAGAGCAAACCCGAGCAGATTACTTAGCCGGGAGGGGGCAAGGGCGGGGCAATTCCGCCTCCGGCAAAGACATTTGGAAACCACGGCAACAGGCCCCTCCCCCAGAAGATCAGCGAGAACAGCCAGCCAAGACCAAGTTTACCAATCAATGAGAACGGCAGAACTCCAGTGCTAGGGGAATACTGCACATAGAATTCATGGCTTTTTTACCATGGTTGTTTAGTCTTTCAAAGTTAATTTTTTTTAACTGTCTTTTTTTCTTTTTCTTTTTTTTTTTTTGAGTTTTTCTTTTCCCCTTTTTCAACCAACATCTTATCAATCCCTTTTTAAAAAAAAAATTTTTTTATTTTTCATTTTTAGAGTCATATTCTATCCCTTCATAGTAGTTACCCGTATTTTTGGCATATATATATTAAGTGGTTCTCTCTTTAAAATTTTGAGATAGTTTCTTCTAGCAGATTAAAATATACCCTAAATCTCTAGTATATGGTTTTTCTACTCCCCTGCCTGATCACATTCTCTCCCTTTTTTTTTCTTTTTTCTTTTTTTAAATACTCTTTCTTTTTTCAAACAACTTCTTATCAATTCCGTTTATAAAATTTTTTATAATTTCCATCTTTACAGTCATATTCCATCCCTTCATCATATCAACCCTTATTTTTGTACATATATAAGTTTTTCTTTCTTTAAAATTTTGGGAGGCACTTTCTTCTAAAAGACCAAAATACACCCCAAATCTAGTGTGTGGCACTGATCTATATACCAGCCTGATCATATTTGATCACATTCTGGTTTTTTGTTGTTGTTGTTCTGTTTTGTTTGTTTTTGTTTGTTTTTATCTTTATCTTTATCTCTTTCTTTTTTTTCTTTTTCTTTTTTCTCTCTTTCCGTTTCTTTTCCCACTGCTTCAGGTATTTTCTGATTTGTTTAGAGTATATTTTCTGGGGACGTTGTTACTCTGCTAGCATTTTGTTCTCTCATTAATCTATTCTCCTCTGCACAAAATGACAAGACGGAAAAAATCACCTCAACAAAAAGAACAAGAGGTAGTACCGACTGCCAGGGACCTACTCAATACGGACGTTAGTACGATGTCAGATCTAGAGTTCAGAATCATCACTTTAAAGATACTAGCTGGGCTTAAAAAAAATATGGAAGTTATTAGAGAAACCCTTTCTGGAGAAGTAAAAGAACTAAAATCTAACCAAGTCGAAATCAAAAAGGCTATTAATGAGGTGCAATCAAATATGGGGGCGCTAACTGCTAGGATAAATGAGGCAGAAGAGAGAATCAGTAATATAGAAGACAAAATGATGGCAAATAAAGAAGCTGAGAAAAAGAGAGATAAACAACTACTGGATCACGAGGGCAGAATTCAAGAGATAAGCGATACCATAAGACGAAACAATATTAGAATAATTGGGATCCCAGAAGAAGAAGAAAAAGAGGGGCAGAAGGTATATTGGAGCAAATTATAGCAGAGAACTTCCCTAATTTGGGGAAGGAAACAGGCACCAAAATCCAGGAAGCACAGAGAAACCCTCTCAAAATCAATAAAAATAGGTCAACACCCCGACATCTAATAGTAAAACTTACGAGTCTCAGAGACAAAGAGAAAATCCTGAAAGCAGCTCGGGAGAAGAGATATGTAACCTACAATGGTAGAAACATTAGATTGGCAATAGACCTATCCACAGAGACCTGGCAGGCCAGAAAGGACTG
This sequence comes from Mirounga angustirostris, assembly GCF_029215605.1. Classification (NCBI taxonomy): domain Eukaryota; kingdom Metazoa; phylum Chordata; class Mammalia; order Carnivora; family Phocidae; genus Mirounga; species Mirounga angustirostris. The sequence goes on from NW_026991712.1 coordinate 32,022,910, forward strand.
GCACGATATATTCAGAGCACTAAATGAGAAAAATATGCAGCCAAGAATACTCTATCCAGCTAGGCTGTCATTGAAAATTGAAGCAGAGATAAAAAGCTTCCAGGACAAACAAAAACTAAAGGAATTTGCAAACGCAAAACCAGCCCTACAAGAAATCTTGAAAGGTGTCCTCTAAGTAAAGAGAGATCCTAAAAGCAACATAGACCAGAAAGGAACACAGACAATATACGGTAACAGTCACCTTAAAAGCAATACAATGGCACTAAATTCCTATCTTTCAATAGTTACCCTGAATGTAAATGGGCTAAATGCCCCAATCAAAAGACACAGGCTATCAGACTGAATTAAAAAACAAGACCCATTGATATGCTGTCTGCAAGAGACTCATTTTAGAACCAAAGACACCCCCAGATTGAAAGTGAGGGGGTGGAAAACCATTTACCATGCTAATGGACACCAAAAGAAAGCTGGGGTGGCAATCCTTATATCAGACAAATTAGATTTTAAACCAAAGACTGTAATAAGAGATGAGGAAGAACATTATATCCTACTTAAAGGGTCTATCCAACAAGAAGATCTAACAATTGTAAATATCTATGCCCCTAACATGGGAGCAGCCAATTATATAAGGCAATTAATAACAAAAGCAAAGAAACACATCAACAACAATACAATAATAGTGGGGGACTTTAACACCCCCCTCACTGAAATGGACAGATCGTCTAAGCAAAAGATCAACAAGGAAATAAAGACTTTAAATGACACACTGGACCAAATGGACTTCACAGACATATTCAGAACATTCCATCCCAAAGCAATGGAATACACATTCTTCTCTAGTCCCCATGGAACATTCTCCAGAATAGATCACATCCTGGGTCATAAATCAGGTCTTAACCGGTACCAAAAGATTGGGATCATTCCCTGCCTATTTTCAGACCACAATGCTTTGAAACTAGAACTCAGTCACAAGAGGAAAGTCGGAAAGAACTAAAATACATGGAGGCTAAAGAGCATTACTGAAGAATGAATGGGTCAACCAGAAAATTAAAGAAGAATTAAAAAAATACATGGAAACCAATGAAAATGAAAACACAACTATTCAAAATCTTTGGGATGCAGCAAAGGCAGTCCTAAGAGGAAAGTATATAGCAATACAAACCTTTCTCAAGGAACAAGAAAGGTCTCAAGTATGCAACCTAACCCTACACCTAAAGGAGCTGGAGAAAGAACAGCAAATGAAGCCTAAACCCAGCAGGAGAAGAGAAATCATAAAGATCAGAGCAGAAATCAATGAAATAGAAACCAAAAGAACAGTAGAACAGATCAACGAAACTAGGAGCTGGTTCTTTGAAAGAATTAACAAGATTGATAAACCCCTGGCCAGACTTATCAAAAAGAAAAGAGAAATGACCCAAATCAACAAAATCATGAATGAAAGAGGAGAGATCACAACCAACACCAAAGAAATACAAACAATTATAAGAACCTATTATGAGCAACTCTATGCCAGCAAATTAGATAATCTGGAAGAAATGGATGCATTCTAGAGATGTATCAACTACCAAAACTGAACCAGGAAGGAATAGAAAACCTGAACAGACCTATAACGACTAAGGAAATTGAAGCAGTCATCAGAAATCTCCCAACAAACAAAAGCCCAGGGCCAGATGGCTTCCCAGGGGAATTCTACCAAACATTTCAAGAAGAAATAATACCTATTCTTCTGAAACTGTTCCAAAAAATAGAAATGGAAGGAAAACTTCCAAACTCATTTTATGAGGCCAGCATTACCTTGATCCCAAAACCAGACAAAGACCCGATCAAAAAGGAGAATTACAGACCAATATCCCTGATGAACATGGATGCAAAAATTCTCACCAAAATACTAGCCAATAGGATCCAACAGTACATTAAAAGGATTATTCACCATGACCAAGTGGGATTTATCCCAGGGCTACAAGGTTGGTTCAACATCCGCAAATCAATCAACGTGATACAGTACATTAACAAAAGAAAGAACAAGAATCATATGATCCTCTCAATAGATGCAGAAAAAGCTTTTGATAAAGTACAGCATCCTTTCTTGATCAAAACTCTTCAGAGTATAGGCATAGAGGGTACATACCTCAATATCATAAAAGCCATCTATGAAAAACCTACAGCGAATATCATCCTCAATGGGGAAAAACTGAGAGCTTTCCCCCTAAGGTCAGGAACACGGCAGGGATGTCCACTATCACCACTGCTATTCAACATAGTATTGGCAGTCCTAGCCACAGCAATCAGACAACAAAAAGAAATAAAAGGCATCCAAATCGGCAAAGAAGAAGTCAAACTCTCACTCTTTGCAGATGATATGATACTTTATGTGGAAAACCCAAAAGACTCCACCCCAAAACTGCTAGAACTCATACAGGAATTCAGTAAAGTGGCAGGATATAAAATCAATGCACAGAAGTCAGTGGCATTCCTATACAACAACAAGACAGAAGAAAGAGAAATTAAGGAGTCGATCTCATTTACAATTGCACCCAAAACCATAAGATACCTAGGCATAAATCTAACCAAAGAGACAAAGGATCTGTACTCAGAAAACTATAAAATACTCATGAAAGAAATTGAGGAAGACACAAAGAAATGGAAAAACGTTCTATGCTCATGGATTGGAAGAACAAATATTGTGAAGATGTCAATGCTATCTAGAGCAATCTACACATTCAATGCAATCCCCATCAAAATACCATCCACTTTTTTCAAAGAAATGGAACAAATAATCCTAAAATTTGTATGGAACCAGAAAAGACCCCGCATAGCCAGAGGAATGTTGAAAAAGAAAAGCAAAGCTGGCGGCATCACAATTCCGGACTTCCAGCTCTATTACAAAGCTGTCATCATCAAGACAGCATGGTACTGGCACAAAAACAGACACATAGATCAATGGAACAGAATAGAGAGCCCAGAAATGGACCCTCAACTCTATGGTCAACTCATCTTTGACAAAGCAGGAAAGAATGTCCAATGGAACAAAGACAGTCTCTTCAACAAATGGTGTTGGGAAAATTGGATAGCCACATGCAGAAGAATGAAACTGGACCATTTCCTTACACCACACACAAAAATAGACTCCAAATGGTTGAAAGACCTCAATGTGAGACAGGAGTCCATCAAAATCCTACAGGAGAACACAGGCAGCAACCTCTTTGACCTCGGCCGCAGCAACTTCTTCCTAGAAACATCGCCAAAGGCAAGGGAAGCAAGGGCAAAAATGAACTATTGGGACTTCATCAAGATAAAAAGCTTTTGCAAAGCAAAGGAAACAGTCAACAAAACCAAAAGACAACCGACAGAATGGGAGAAGATATTTGCAAATGACATATCAGATAAAGGGCTAGTATCCAAAATCTATAAAGAACTCATCAAACTCAACACCCAAAGAACAAAGAATCCAATCAAGAAATGGGCAGAAGACATGAACAGACATTTTTCCAAAGAAGACATCCAAATGGCCAACAGACACATGAAAAAGTGCTCAATATCGCTCGGCATCAGGGAAATCCAAATCAAAACCTCAATGAGATACCACCTCACACCACTCAGAATGGCTAAAATTAACAAGTCAGGAAACGACAGATGTTGGCGGGGATGCGGAGAAAGGGGATACCTCCTACACTGTTGGTGGGAATGCAAGCGGGTGCAGCCACTCCGGAAAACAGTATGGAGGTTCCTCAAAAAGTTGAAAATAGATCTACCATATGATCCAGCAATTGCACTACTGGGTATTTACCCCAAAGATACAAAAGTAGGGATCCAAAAGGGTACGTGCACCCTGATGTTTATAGCAGCAATGTCCAATAGCCAAACTGTGGAAAGAGCCAAGATGTCCATCAACAGATGAATGGATAAAGAAGATGTGGTATATATACACAATGGAATATTATGCAGCCATCAAAAAAATGAGATGTTGCCATTTGCAACGACGTGGATGGAACTGGAGGGTATTATGTTGAGCGAAATAAGTCAAACAGAGAAAGACATGTATCATATGATCTCACTGATATGAGGAATTCTTAATCGCAGGAAACAAACTGAGGGTTGCTGGAGTGGGGGGTGGGGCGGGAGGGATGGGGTGACTGGGTGATAGACACTGGGGAGGGTATGTGCTCTGGTAAGTGCTGTGAATTGTGCAAGACTGTTGAATCTCAGATCTGTACCTCTGAAACAAATAATGCAATATATGTTAAGAAAAAAAAAAGAAGGAGAAGAAGAAGGTAGCAGGAGGGGAAGAATGAAGCAGGGGAAATTGGAGGGGTAGACGAACCATGAGACGATGGGCTCTGAAAAACAAACTGAGGGTCCTAGAGGGGAGGGGGGGTGGGAGGATGGGTTAGCCTGGTGGTGGGTATTGAGGAGGGCACATTCTGCATGGAGCACAGGGTATTATGCACAAACAATGAATCATGGAATACTACATCTAAAACTAATGATGTAATGTATGGGGATTAACATAAGAATAAAAAAAATGCAAAAATAATATTCAGTTCTAGGGCATACGAATGTCAAATTAGTGGCTAAAATTAGCAGAAGAAAGGCAAATTTGTCACAGGCAGACAAATGCATAATATATACACACAAATTCATTTATGTACAATGCACACATATATATCACATACATGAGGCATTTTGTGTGCTAATTCACTTAAAAATGTGCAATAGTAATAAACCTTTATCAGACTACAGACCTGATGAATCTTAATTTTAGAATCTTGAGATTTACCTGGGCCAGGTTCAAATTAATGCAGGTTTCCCCACTAGAATACATCAGGTAGGAAATATAAGTAGTAGCAACTAATACTATTAGGGTTTATTTCCCCAAAGTTGAATACTTCTAGTAACCAGGAAAAGAGACAAACTCACTAATTTATAAGGAAACACATCGCATATTTATACTGATCGAAATCTACCTTCCTATCATTTGCTTCCACAGAATAAAGTCAATCATGTTGCTACATGAGAGGTCTTCAGATTTGGAAGGAATTCTGTATTGTCTCCAATTATAGTAGACATAATGTGAAATTGCCCAGAATCTCTACGTTTCTGCGAATTGCTTCTTGTTTACCTTGTAGCCCTGGTCCAGGGATGGACACTTTTCCTGTCCTAGGACAATAGGTCCCTTCTATAGTGTTTTCAGTGATAGAATTGGAAGGGTCAAAGGCATAAATCCCTGGTGGGCGCAACCATGAGCTGTGAGGTCCAGAGGCTTTTCCCCAGTGAAGGAGCTGCTGGAAGTGAAAGGAAGGAAAATGGAGCTGAGTAGGAGAAATCAGAAGCCATAACAAACCTTGAAGGTGTCCTAATGGCTTCTGAGAATCTTTGGTATTAATAAATCTTGAAGCGCAGTGAATTCCTCCCCTTGGTTTCTATAAGACATCACAGTTCTGATAATAAATTTTTCCCTTTCTTTAAGCTGGTTCAACTGCCTTCCCATTGCTTCCAGCCAAGCGTCCTTAATACATCTTACTTCCTTCAGCAAGGCTCTTATAAAAGAGAGAAACCCAGGTCTAAAATCCAGGCACCATCATCAACAGTGTGACTTTCTACAAAGCCTCAGCATTCTCTGTGCCTACTGTCTCAACATTCTATTTCCGATGTAGAAGAAGAGTAGTGGGGACAAAAGACAGGGCAAGAGGGCTACATCCAAACATGGATTATGCCATTATCTTTACTTTCAGATGTATTTGCTCTAGTTTAGAACTGAAGCATAAGGAAAAGTAAAGGCATAAGAGCATGGGAAAAAAAAAAAAAAGAGGACAGGGCAGAGAGAGTTAGAAAATGAACAATTTTGTCACCATTACACCTAAGGTTGGCCATAAATAGACATGTCCAAATCCAGTTAATTAGGGGACAAGCTCAGGGAACAGGTGATGAATTCTCTAGAGTGCCTTCATAGACTTTCCCAAGCAATAATGGAACTAGTAGCTGCCATCTGTGGGCCCTACCATGTGCCAGCTACTGGGCTCAGCGTTTTCGTATGTTATCTTGTTAATTCCTTGGCTTAGACATCTTTGGGGTATGTTCTGAGGAATAAAAAGACTGCTGGCTATTCCCCAGAGCCTTGCAGTATAGAGTATGGCTTTAGGTGGTGATTGAGAGAAACGATTCTTTGCCGGCTGCCAAGCATAAGTTCAGAGGAATGACCGCAAGCTAGAGGGAGGAGGAAGACGGCTCACCCGGGGAACCCAGGGGAGCTCGTCATTGAACTCTGTTGGGCGGAGAGGAGAAAATTAATGCTGATACTGAATGACGATCTAGTACTTAGCCCAAAATAAAATACAAGGATGTCTGAATTTATTTTCATTTTTAAATATCCATAGCGAATATTAAAAGGCATTATTTTCTCAGAAAATCTGACAAAAAGCTGCAACAGTCATGCTAAAGTCTGAAGGATTTAGTCACTAATGAACATTCATGAGCCTATCGTAGGGTGATTACTTATAAACAAGCTTCTCTTCTTGAATTAAGATTATCATTATAAAAACCTTAGATACACATTTTAAATAAACCATGGTAATACAAGACATCATACTCTTATTCTACAAAAATAGTAACAAATGAGGTATAAAGATGATTTACTATTTCAAACACATAAAAAATGAGCAATTGCTCCCTAAAGCTGTTTAGCTTATAGCAACTATAAAGCATTTTAAATTAAATAAAAGAAGGAAGTGTGAAATAAAAATAAATTAGTAAATTCGAGAGACACAGGAAAAATACGACAGGAGGAACATTTGGGCCAATATTTGTCATTTACCAAGACACACTTATTCGCTGAAAAAAATGAAATCTCTCTTTTTCAGTAGAAACTCGGTGTTTCAAATCATCTCTTTCTGTATGTGTGCAGTTTTTGTTGTTGTTGTTTTTACTTTAAAAAAATCTTCTTCTGGTCTGTAAACTTGAAGGGAGCCAAAAAGAAATACTTTACAATAATTTCAGAGTATATTTTATTCCCAAATCCACCATTAACAGACAAACTGTAGGCTCCAGATACTAAACTCATCGTCTTAAATACAAAGCTTTTGAGTGTATTTTTTATGATCAAGTACAACTTTATGTTTAGGAACATCTGTCTGCACACTATAGACTAAAATCAACAGGAATATACTATCTTAAATACTTGAGCAAAACTCAGTAAAAGATACAGTAGGCAAACATTGTGGTCGGCTCAGCAGTGATTACCAACTCATGCTCCAAATTCACTATAAAATGAAAATCAATATTTCCACAAGTTCCTGCAACATAAAAGATAACCTTCATTGATTTTTCTAGACTTAGGCCTCTCTGATAAAATCTAATATAAATTTTCAACCATGAGGATTTGGATCAGAGCAGGGTGATAAGTCCTGCACATCTCTTAAGAGGTGGAGAATTTTTTTTTTTTTTTAAAGTGCACGTTCATACTATTTATAATTTGCCCTGTGCAAGTGAAAGCCTTTTCCACCCGTGCTATCAGGAATCTCTTCTAATTTTTATTACTGTGAGGCTAAAGCCTGTTCCAGATAATTTGGAAATTTCAGGGGAGTTGTGATAGGGCTGATGGTACAGCCCTGGCTGACTTGAGAAAGGAGCTAACCGGTAATAGCCTCCATGGCTGTGCTGATTAAATGTTGCCATAGATGAAAGGCCTGCCATTGCCGCAATAAATTAACCAATCACACAAATCCCAAGTCAGTGCTAATCCTTCCTTGATACTCTGATCCTCTGATCAGCTCAAGGAGGTAAAGAAACTGGCTTGTGACGCTTGGTGCTCTAACCCCTGGATTTCATGTACACAACGAGCTAATGATATCTTGCTGACCAGTTCAATGGGATGAACTTCTCTCACAACCCTTAGGGAACACCATGGCCTTCTTTAAGGAAAAAATACAAATAAACAAAAGAAAGAAGGAAGAAAGAAAAAAGAAAGAAAAAAAGAAAAGGAAAAAAAAAACAAAAAACAAAACTGACAAGCAGATGGGAGGTTCTGTGTTTTACTGGGAAACTGCAAGCAAACTATCCGGCACTTGTTAACTAAAATAATCATGAAGCCAGGACCAAAGTAGGACATGTTCTGTATCATTTAGGTGTGGATAACGGATCGCAAAAGGACAAGGATCAAACAGAAGTGGGAATACTAAAGAAAGCCAACTGGGGAGAGCGGCATTTCAAGAGAGCAATGTGGTGGGTTTTTTTTAATTGTGTGTGTGGTTCAATTTTGCAGCAGCTCTCTGTTGAGTATTTTGCTTTTTTTTTTCTTTTTTTTTTTGGTAGATGCACATTTTGGACTTCTGCAGATTCTGTTGGAGACGCGATGATCCATAGCACTCTGCTGGTGTGATTAGAATCTGATTTAGGAACAGACTCATTTAATCAATTAGCAAAAGGTCTGGCCACATGCAGTGTCTTCCTGTTAATTATGTGAACACTGCCACCGCAACAAGGTTTGTGAGATTGAGTCTGTGCAGGGCGCATTAGTGGGCTTCATAATTGGGGAAAGTTTTTTGTATATAGTAATTGGTTGCTAGAAGTAAGAAGGCTCTAGGGTTTTCTTCAGGGTTTCACACATAAAGAGTTTTTGAAAGGACTTCATTATCTTTCTTGGTCAGTCCCAAGAAATTAAAACCAATTCTTTTTATAAGGCAGAAGTGTAGGAACAAGGAGGCAAATGTAGAAAATCAGCATTTTGGAAATAGAACTTGTTTATTTCATAGGAGAAGCTGTAAGGGGAGGGACGATACTTGGTGAATGTATACTGAATGATTTTATTTATGAAGGGAGATGAAGGGAAGAATTGACAGTTTCCCCACAAATTCTTCTAGCTGGTCCATAAAATTTAATCACCTTTAAGCAACTTGATGAAGCAAAGCTAAACGACTACAATTGTAACTTGGCAAGTTGAAAATTTGCTCATTGCGACAGATCAAAAAAGCCTTTTATAAAAATAATAATGATCATTCAGATCAATGTCCTCTCTTATAAAACTTCCCTGGATTTTAACTACCTTATCATTCACCTTCTTTTTTATTTACATGATAATCATCCTGTATGGGTAGTACAGCTTTGTCAAGTGACCTTCCCAAAGGCAGTGCACTTCCCACTGCTGGACTCAGAGCGAGCGAGTCTGGTTGTAAGGAGCAGATCTCGTGGGAATTAATTAGTCAGAACACGAAAACACAGCTTACTCCCTGCAAGGCATTCTGGGCCAACACTGCAGAATAACACAGCTATTTCTGACCAAAAAGAAGCAGAAGGAAAAAAAAAGACTTTTTTCCCCCCAAGAACAACAGATGTTATAACAGTCCAGAGAGGTACTAAAGTAAGTTTTATGCAGCAGAACAACAGGGCTGGAAAGAACTTAAATAACGATCCTCTGTAGAAATTAATCCTTTGGAGTTCTCATTTGATGCCTCACACCTGCAATATCTATTCAAATTTAATATTTATCCTCATTAATCGTCTTATATAATGTAGTTAGGGTGCAGCAGTACTATTAGGAATTTGATTCACTATCATTCCCAAATGAAAGACACTATTCATGGGAAAAAATTAAATAGAAGACCATTTGAAACATGCTGCAGTATATAGAGATTTTCTTACTAACTTAGGATAAGGATAACTCGAATGTATTACTATGCTATCCTTTTATTATTAAATTAAGATGGGATGATACCACCATCATTATTATTAGAATATTTATCTGTGTTAAATAGGATGAAAAACAAGAGAGATTGGAAATGACAAACTTAAAGAGAAAGAGAACAAAAAATTTGTATCCTTCTATCATTGTTCTTAATAAACAGCTGTGCTTTCGTCTAGCATTAAGGAGGATATACACGGTATGTTTCTGAGAAAAATCAGAGATGAGATGTTTAAGTCTGTTCTTTTTGTCAGCAACGCACATACATAAAGCCTTACACATGAAAAATAACTGAAACACATCATTTCCACATTCAGTTTTAAATAAATAGAACTCTGTCACCATTTGCTATTACTGTCACCCAAATTCTATCAATTTCCAAGATGATTAGACATATACACCGAAAACAAGAGCATTCTTAAGCCTGACCGTCATGTTAATTCCTGCCAATGTGCAGGTTTCTTTCTGATGTTCAGAGATGTAAAACAGAGCCCAGGAATAACAGGGCCCTAACATTCAACTTAAGCCAAAGAATTCTGCATCTATTAATAATGCCCCCCTTTCACGAATAGCAGGACACAGCTTTCATATATACCGGGTAATGGTAAGGACACAGTTATTACACCGAAGAGGTATCTGGAGTGAAATCACAAATATGTGAAACTGAAATCGATATTTAAGTGTACAGTCTGAATTCTACTTTCCAGGGAACAATAGCTTTAACTAAACTTCTGGAGTAAAGAAACAAGAAGCAATGGGGTGCGTATAGCATGACTGTCCCTTTCCTGGGTGCCATACATGAAAATCACCGCAGATACTGCCTTGCTTGGTTGGGGTTTTAGAGATCAAGAGTCCCAGGATTTCTCTCCCCGCAAGGGCTTTACTTTATCTACTTAGGAATCTTATAATCACACCCACAAAAACACAGATGAAGATCTGATACACTGAGATCTTCCCGCCTGGCATGAGTTACTTTATATGATAACTAGAGGATAGTTAGATTCTCATAGAAAAGACATGATTTAACTAGGATGGGCTCTTTCTCACCACTGCTATGCAGAAGAAGCTTTGGGTCCCCAATCAGACTAAGAAACTTCCAGAAGCTTTAGGGTTGATGCTAAACTGGTAAAGGTTCTCACAGGAAAAGAATATGCTCTTTCTCTAGGTACAGTGTACCAGAATAGTTAGGGAGAGTGCAAATCTCTTTACAACTGGGATGGTGCTAATAAGGAAGCTAAAACCTTCATTATAAATGGAATTCTTTGGTTTTCCATTCTTTCTCTCTCTCTCCTCCTTTTTTTTTTTTTTCAGAAAATGCAGAGGGAAAGAAACAGAGAATTAATAAAACCCCTTACTCTTTCTCTGACTTTTATCATCCATTTTGTTTTCTCTCCTCTTGGTGATTTCTCTTCATTCACTTCTACTCCTTTTAATCTGACTAGACAAGGCATGTAACTATCAGGGAATCTAAACATGTTTTCACTCCTCCGATCTACAACCTGTTCTTCCATTATGATATGGACACCACTATCTGCCTTAAGTGTTTAATGAGTACACAGAATTACTGTCTACTAAATATTGAAATGTTTCACCCATTTTAGTCAATTTTATTACACAACTGGTCATTGTTTGTTTTTCTTTCAGACAAAAGTAAGACATCAGTTAATTCTGCTTGCTCTGCTTCTCTCTTCAGGTTGTTTGAAAATACACGTAGATTCTGGATGATATTGGAGACCAATTATAGTATATTCGTGAGCATTATACAATTCTCTTTCGAGATTTAATCATGAAGAATACATAGATTAAAGAGATGTAAGAAGAAGTTATGTGCTCACCCAATGGCTGAAGACAATAAAAGAGATGGTCTTAGCTGTGACATGGATTTAAAAATGCTGGGAAAAGAATCACCATATTTAATTGTTCTCTAGTCCATCCCCAGTTGAATAGAAAATGAAATCCAGATTCCTTGGCTTGGCATGGGAAACTTCCCATTTTCTGGTCACTAATTCTTCTTTTTACTCATTATTAGCCCCAAACACTTGTTTCATGCCCTCACACCTTTGTCTATGCTTTTGCTTTGCCCTGGAATTTACATTATTAATTTATTTGCTGAGTAAATTAATCCTCCAATTTTTTTTTTTTTTTTTCTGAAAGTCACCCTCTAGAAGACTTCCTTGGGCACTTGAGAGAGTTAAATGTTTCATTTTCATACTTACCCTCAGCAGATAATTTCTGTTTTATGGCTGGCCAGCATCTGGTCCAGCTCCTCTTGATAATAGCTCTCTGTGTCTTCTTGGGCAATTCCTCTATTGGACACACACACTGGGGTATTAATCTAGGGGCCCTTCCTTCCCTAGCCAAGTGGCAGAGATGTGGCCCACACTAGACTGACTGGGTATGCCTCTCCTGGACCTACATCTTAAACAAAGAAAAGAAAAAACACCAAAAGTTGTTGGAGCTCGTTCTTGCCTCTGAAAGTGCCTTGACAAGACTGTACAATGGTTCCTACTCCCAGACGTCTGCCATCCTCAAACTGCCTTTTCTAAACCTGGTTCTCTGACCTCCCAGTGATTCTGTGAAACCCCCATATCTTCCCCATAAATTCTATTTCTGCCTAAGTTAACCAGAAGTTGTTTCTCTTGTTCTTTTTTTTGTCTTTTGCTTATTTTCTTTGAAAAAAAGAAAAAAAAATTCTCACATATGCCTCTATCAGAAATCATTTTACTATATTACAGTCATATCTCTACATAGCTGGTTCTCTCAGCAGACTGAGTTCCTTGAGGGGAGAGGCTAAATCTAAATCATTTGTTTATCCCCAGTCCCTTGCACAGTGATGGGCTCATGGTAAGAATTCAACAAGTGTGTGCTGAATCAATGAAAGACTTAAAGAGTGAATCATGATGAACACAAATGCTCATGAGGACCATTATTAGAACGTTAACTGTAGGGAAGTATGTAAACATTAAAATGGTTAAGAACTTTTAAGTCAGACTTAAGTTCAAATCCAGGATTTGTACTTATTAAGTGAGTGTTTTTGGAGTAGTAACTGAAACCTCAGTTTCCTCATCTGTAAAATGGAAGAACTAGATCAGCTTCACAGAGTTAACAGAAATACGAAACAGCCAAACACCAAGCTAGTCCCTGGCACTAAAAATAGTAACATTAATATGTAGGTTATGATAAAATGACTTACTCTAAGTTAGAACTGTGAGCTTTTGCAATTTAGAACTGAATGATCTACAATAACAAATATTCAAAATAGTCCTAGAATGCTTAAAAAGTCATTACAAATGCTACAATACTAAAGAAGACTTTGTTCTGTTTTAAAAGGTCCAATGAAGTTAAAGTTTATTGACAGACCTTTTTTGGGGGAAGACTCTTCTAGAAAATAATTTTTTGCAATATTGGCACAATATTCTTCCTAAACACTAAGAGACATCAGCCACATGGAGGGTTATTGTCCTGAATTAGGCAAGATAAGTAGAAGTCAAAGAGCCCCATAACAGAAGAGATGAGTTGATTTTAAAGGAATAACTCAGGCATTTTGAGATGTCTTTAAAGATCTTACTGCATTCTTTGTCAACGAACAAAATAATCAAAATTTAAAGTTTTTACTACAATAACCCTGGGTCCCCTGGAGAATACTCAGTGAAATACGAGAGCGGTTTTAATACCTAGAAGCCCAGCTGCATTACAGTAAGGTCAGCCGAGTAGCAGTGCTAAGACCCCAGGCCATAATGACTCCATATGGAGCCGAGAGCAGTGAAGGTAATAAACTTTCCCACGACGATTTCTTTGCTCCTTGCAGGACTAATGTAGACTGACAGTCCTACATCTTTCTTTCAAGGGAATTTTTTACTTGAAGAATCACGATTTTTTTGCGAACAATGATTAAGACGTACAAATTTAAGGAAGGCACGGGTCCAACCTAAGGAAGCTGTATGCAGGTGTGTGTGTGTCTGTTTAATATTTTAATGTAACTGATAGAAAGTCTGCACCCCTTGACTTGTGCACAAAGATATTTCCTTTTTTTTTTTTTTCTTGGAATAGAATACTCACTGAAGAGAAACTGGCATTAGCTTCCATGGTAATAAGATGACTCTAAATGAGGCATCTGAGGACAGAAACATTAGAAATTGGGGACAGCTGCGGACAGCAGATTTGGGACACTGGTATCATGTATGTAACAAATCTTTATTAATAAGTACATTAAATCCCATATTTTTCATTTATAACTGCTGCATAATTTCCTGTTAACACTTCATGTAAATTCCAGATAAGGTAATAATTTTTTTTTCAGAATTCTATTTCTGTTTCATTATATGTTCTATACTCTGCCCCACAGGTCAGTTGCATGATTGAAGTATTATGCCTCATTAAAATTCCACTAGTTAAAACATGGAGACGGAATTTTGGTAATTCTTTGCTCCATTACTAGAATTAACCATTCCAATACATTCCTGGGCTCCCTGAACCCCGTAGTTTATGTATACATATACACTCACATCTATACCATTAACAAGTTCTTAAATATACACACATATAAGAAGCGTATGTAACACAGATATATGCTGGTCAAGGGGTCTCGATGTCCTCAACAGAAAGCTCTTATCTTTCTTTTGCTCCAGTGGCTGAAAATCCTTGCCCCACCACCTCCCAGTTCCGTATTTCTAGCTAGCAGCTGCTATCAGAAACCTAAATAACAAAAATATGCAAACTTGCACACTAATTCCCTTTGGAGATAGATCTTGGCTGCAGCCCTGTCATAAATCAGAGAATTTCGATATGAAATGAGGCAAGCAGCTCTAATCATTTCTGCATTTCAAATTGGATCACTGGCTCAATCACTGGGCTTTTTTAAACTGCTTGCCTAAGAGCAAATGTGAGGCGGGAGATAATTCTGAAGACATCTCTTCTTTTGTGGCCGTAGAACTCTTTTAACTGTTTCAAGACTGAAGGCCACATTTCAGTGATAATAGCACAAATCTGCTGGGAGAGATATGGATCCTTCAAGACATCTTCCTCCTCTTTCAACTCACAGAATTCCATCAATATCTGCATATATTACATATATTAATATATGTGTGTGCATATGGGTTTTGTGTATCTAAAAAAGAAAGTGAGAAAAAAAAAAAAAGAAGAGAAACATCTGACATGTATCCACAGTCTATTTCTCCTTAGAATTTCCTGTTTTTGACACAAGGCAAGTTTCAATTGCACTGTGAGATAGTTAACATTTTTAAACTGGGAAAATGTATTTCAAATCAAATGAAATTGTACCAAAATGTGGAAGACTTTGGGCTTTCAACGATGGCCTGCTGATCTGGCCACCCTTCAGTAGCCAAATAAGAAATAGGGAAGTCCGGGGCACCTGGTGGCTCAGCTGGTTAAGCGACTGCCTTCAGCTCAGGTCATGATCCTGGAGTCCCGGGATCGAGTCCCGCATCGGGTTCCCTGCTCGGCAGGGAGTCTGCTTCTCCCTCTGACCCTCCTCCCTCTCATGCTCTCTGTCTCTCTCTCTCATTGTCTCTCTCGCAAATAAATAAAATCTTAAAAAAAAAAAAGAAATAGGGAAGTCCTTTCACCTTCCCGGATGATTTTTGAATTCTTATTATGATTGCATCATTATATTTTCACATCTCAGACAACCCTTTAAAAACAATGTATCAAGGGGGGAAAAAAAGGAGAAGAAAAAAAGCCTTCAAGGCAATTACTGAGAGTAAAGAATCCTCTTGACCTTTTGATATTTTTGCTTTGAGTCTCCCTTATTTCTTATCCAAATGATACTAAAGGCTTGTTGCAGGTTTCCTGTGCTCACTACAGTGCTTTGAAATGGAATTTAACTGTTTTTCAGAAGGTTTAGTAATGCCTTGTAAGCCTAATAGTGATCTGATGAAATTTTAAAGCTAAGCTGCTTGTGTTTTGAGAACAGAATAAAAATTTTTATCAAATTTTTCTTTTACACAGTTAACATACAAGACAACTCTGGTTTATCTGGCGTTTTATTTTTCTGTTCTATTTTCACCTTTTAATGGCTGGCACTGTATTTTACTTCTGGGGACTCACGATGTGAAATTTGCCATTTTCCTGTTATTAATTTGAAAACTGGGAGAGGGCTGATGTCATGCTGATACAGGTGTTAGAAGACTTAATACTACTACTTATGTTCTTTCTATGGCAACCTAATAAATGATAGTATTACTGGGTATTCTATGTACAGCTTTACAAATTCTATGCAGCAACATGAATATGACTGCATTTGTCTTGCATACTGTCAGATTGATTAAGATAATCCAATTTCTACAGCTTATCAAATCATATAAAAATCAAAAGCCTTGAAATAAAATTTTTATGATGTGACATTTTAGCATGTATTTTTTTTTATTTTTCTTGCATATAAGTTTAAAATTCTATTAGACTCAAGATACTAATGTTTTCCCAAGCATTAATTAAAAGCTATACTTACAATACTATCTTTGTTAGTTCGACAGTTGTTAAGAGTAAAGAAGTGTTACATTTTTAAAGAACTATTAAACCCTATGTTTAGGGGTGCCTGGGTGGCTCAGTCGTTAAGCGTCTGCCTTCGGCTCAGGTCATGATCTCAGGGTCCTGGGATCGAGCCCTGCATCAGGCTCCCTGCTCGGCGGGAAGCCTGCTTCTCTCTCTCTCTCTCCAGCTCCCCCTGCTTGTGTTCCCTCTCTCTCTGTGTCTCTCTCTGTCAAATAAATAAATAAAATCTTTAAAACAAAACAAAAAACCCTATGTTTAATAAAGAAATGTTGTGACTTAAAAAAACACTACTATGAATAAAAATGCTGAGGTAATTTATGAAGCAAAATCATTTATTAACATTTAGGGGTCACTTGGTTTTTGTAATTGTCGCTTTTTTGTTGTTTTTCAAATAATTAATTTGAGGAGAACTCCATGAGATTCTAAGAAGTTCTAAAAATTTAATCTCATGAATATGCAGAGTTTATTGTTTACAACCCAGTTTGTGACCTCCACAGAGAAGAAACACATCAGAATCAGCCCACTGATTCATAACCTATATTTACCTTTTTCTTTATCTGAGAACATTCAGTTAAGGCTCCAAGCTTTAGGAGGGAGTTAAGTCTGAAAACTGAAGCTATTTTAAGAGAACGGGGGTGGCTGTTACCCCACTAACTTATCTTGCCCATAACTGATAAATACTTATAATAACCTTGCATTATCCCTCTAATCCCTCCTATTTTTATTTTCCTGGATAAGTTCCAAACTACTAATACTATGGCAGAACTATACTCTTTCAAGTCTGATATGCTTATTCCTAAAGTGCACCATCCGTCTTGTGCAGTGATTGAGTGGGTGTTGGTAAAAAGTTAGCCACACTTCCCCTGACTTGGTCTGTGTATGTGCACATGTATATCTGTATACACATGCTTTTTTCTTGTGTCGTTACCTGAATTTCTTCAAGGTACTGTGCCAAGTGTAAAAGCTGTCCGCATCCCTTATAGAGAACTCTTAAAGTTTTGGATACAAAGATCTCTCTTCAAATTTATTATCTAGCTCAAAAACACCCTTGGCTGTATCTCTGGCCCCCAAAAGCATTTCTTATGACTTGAAGGGAACCAAGCCTCATAAGGCAATGCATAAAGCATTTTTTAGTAGATGTGTGGCTCAAAGCAGAGGTATTTAATATAAGTAATACAGTTGTAGCATGGACACAAGTTGTATGCTATAAGACACTTAGGCACTGCAGTCATGGATATGATGATTGTTATCCTGCACAGATTCACCTATCTGCAACAGAAGGAAGGAAAATAACTTGATATGGGTGGGACACAATAAAGGGGGTTTCTCAGATACATCACTGAATGCAACTTTTCAGAGACAAAAGATACCCCTCACTAACAGTGTTAGGAGTAGAGCACGCAGCAAAAGGACATGAAGTATCGGGCTAGCTCCAAAGAAAACCAAGGCAAAATAATAGAAGTGAGCAGCAGAATGGCACTCGGGCAGCTAATTTGAAAAGGAAAGAGGAAGATAGCAGAGTGGTAAGCAAAATGAATCAGAAGATGAGTTAAAGGGAAGGTGCCAAGGACAGGAAGAATATGAATGGCAGAGTAGAAAAAGGAGGAAAAGAAAGAATAACTCAGTAATATGCTCGCGAGGTGAAGACACAAAACCAAGGTAGCAGTAAGAGATAGGAGGCCAAATAGGGGATTTAGCACAAAAAAAAGTACTATTAATCTAAATATATCACAAACATCTCAAACATTCTGCCTGTAATAAATTCAAATTTCTATATTAAACAAATCCCTAGCTTTTCTTAACTTTAGGTTTTTGTGAGTTTTACTGGCAAAGTAGCTAGAATTGTTTGCAAAAGTTATTTTTTCTGATTATGTATAAAACACCGCCATATGGCTGGTAGGTATGTTGCCAAGATAGTCTCTTTGTTAAGGCTTAAGAAAACTATTGCTGTATATTCTTCACAAAGTCTGGATGACATGACAAAACCTGGGATTGTCATTTTCCATACACCGTTTCTGTCTGGCAGAGCATGACCCAACAACATCCTGTTATAACTTAATGGCATGAAAAACCTTTATATAAATATGGACTGCAAAGGATCAAGTGGGGTTGAATCATAGGACTAGAGGCAGTCCATGGAGTTCGGATCCAAGACCTACTAGGTTTGCACCAGCGCTTTCATGGAGCTTTCACCTTTCAGGTGACTGTCCAGGCTAGCTGCTTTGTAACCCGTTTTGAGCTACTAAAGGTTTTAAAACATAAATGAGATTAGGAATTCTTAAATCCCATTCAACTGTGTGCCCTATGGATCAGGCATTTTTACCGAATTCCGTCTGTGGCTATGTTCTCCACAGGTCAATGAGAAGAGAGCCCCCAAGCCTACCCATCATCAGCTGTCACCTAAACTTGCCCCCTGACTGGCCTGACATACATCCTTACTCTAAGAATTTAGTAAAGGACTATCTTAAATGGCATCCTGCCTGTGAGGAGGCAGTGTGGTTAATCTTTGACAAAAGAGCATTCACATGTCAACAAAACAAATGCCTAATGGAAGGCCTTACTGCAAAAGAATAAAGTAGGCCATTCAAGCTGCCAATAAAAAAGAAATTTAGAAAAGATTGAAAGTTTGATTCCAGCATCATCATTTCCACTGAGACTGAAGTCCGACCCAACATCCAGTGCTCCTTTAGCAGCCTTAAACTGAAGGTACACCAGGCCCCATAGGATAGACATGAAGAGTCTTGTGGAATGAAGTACTTTCAACTCAGAAGAAGGGAGAAGGGAAATCAAAACACTGTCTCTTAGGTTGACGTGAGGGTTTTGTTTTTTTTTTTAATGTAAAACATACTTCCAAAATTATGGTGGGAAAGATTACTGAAGGAAGAAAAATACGTTTTTATCTTCCAGTCTACTTCCCCTAGATTTGCCATAGGAATCCTCTCTTTTCCATACAAAGGGAGTATTCTTGAGCAATCCCGGATTCTACCACACCCGAAACTGAGTTGGCTACTATGACAGAATTCATGTCTCTGCACTATGTATGTAAGCAGATTAATCTTTAGATCAAATATTATCAAACGCATTCTAATCCAGTTCTTCTCTTGCTTATATAGGTTATAAAATAGGTTTATT
Source organism: Mirounga angustirostris (assembly GCF_029215605.1). Classification (NCBI taxonomy): domain Eukaryota; kingdom Metazoa; phylum Chordata; class Mammalia; order Carnivora; family Phocidae; genus Mirounga; species Mirounga angustirostris. Next base: position 32,042,225 of record NW_026991712.1, read on the forward strand.
TTTCAAACCCAACCTATACTTCAGTTTTCTCCAAATGCATATATTCTCACCAACTGTAATAGCCTAATGGCCAGTAAAACAAAAAAACCCCAATGATTAGAGCTAAAAACAAAACAAAACAAAGTACGTGGATTTTCTCAACCTTTCCCATGGTGGTCTTGTATTGTCATCATCCATACTGCTAATCTCTTAAAATATTCTATTCCCCTAGTCTCAAATGGGGATAATTTTGTACCCCCACCCAGGGGACATTTGGCTATGCCTAGAGAAATTTTTGAGTGTCACAACCAAGGGGCATGCTCCTGGCATCTAGTAAAGACCAGGATGCTGCCAAACACCCCACAGTGTACAAGACAGCTCTCCACCAAAGAATTACCTGGCCCCAAATTCCATTAGTGCCAAGGTTAAAAAATTCTCTTAATCAATATTACTAGTCTATACTTCCTGGTTTATAATTTGTAACACTCTACAACAATTCCCATTGTTATTTGTGCTTTATAGAAATGCTCCATCTGGAAACCTGAAAAGACACCTGTCAGTAACTTCTTTCTGGATTATGCTGTACCTGCTAGTACTTTCACAAAGTAACGGCAGTCAGTATTTTTACTCTATGTCATTTTTTCCCTTGGTTTTATCACAGGAAAAAAAAAAGACGTTTGGCATGCATTCTTACGTAAAAGGCATTTTGACTATTTTTATGTTGAGTTTAATATAGTAAAAGGCCCACAGTTCCAAGTTTGCAATAAAGGGTAGCTCTTTTGCTTATGGCTAAAGCAATCCTTTTAGTATTGTGAGGTACCAACTTCACTTTTTTTCCATGTATGTGCCATTCATCTCTAAGAGTGTTAAGCTTTCACCTTTGTTTTTGTTTTGTTTTGTTTTGTTTTTAAAGATTTTATTTATTTATTTGACAGAGAAAGACACAGCGAGAGAGGGAACACAAACGCGGAGTAGGAGAGGGAGAAGCAGATTCCCTGCTGAGCAGGGAGCCCGATGCGGGACTCGATCCTGGGACTCCAGGATCATGACCTGAACCGAAGGCAGTCGCTTAACCAACTGAGCCACCCAGGCGCCCAAGCTTTCACCTTTGTACACAATCCTCAAAAGAGCTATCTGTTATGGTTAAGTCTTTAATTAGATTGTAAACTACTTGAGGGCAAGGATATTTTCTTTATCTGCTCAAAGAAAAAAAAAAATAAGGTAGCCTAAAAAAAACTTTACATAATAAGGTCAAAGAATTTCAAATGTGCTTTGATATTGGATCAACTGTAATCAAGAGATCCCAGAAACTTCCAAAGAAGCCTCTAATGAGCTAATGAATAACAACTCAGTTCCATATATTTCTCTGAAACCTGGGAAGTGGTAGGAAAAAAAATTGGGGAGAGGATTATTTCTAGTGTTAATCTCCTTTGATAACATTTTGAAGTATCCTTGGATAGTCAAAACAAAATAAAAAATTTCGTGGAAATAATCTGCAGTAAAGTCTGAAGCGTACTAGGCTGATGATTTAGTATGTCACCAAAATATTTTTCAACTGACTAAAGAGTATTTCATCTTAATGGACAACTCAATGGTTCTTGAAGTCGGCCATGTTCTCCTTTGCCTGTAGGCCTTTATACATTATGTTCTACCTCTGCCGCCCCCAACACACACACACACACACACACACACACACACACAACCAAACGCCCTCCAACTCCCAAATACTCTTAAGGTAATTTATTCCTATTCAGTCTACACACCTCCCCTTAGATACCACTTCTATTTTTTAATTCCCAAATATACTTAGATATTCTTCTAACATACTATATTTCATCATTTAGCACTTATAATATCCACTTAATAAGTAGTTGCCCACTTATTTGTCCACATTTCTCACTAAAATATAATCTCTAGGATAACAAGATCAATGTCTGTTTCAAGTACACTGAAATATCTTCAGAGCCTAGGACCATGCCTACTACCTCCTTACTAATAATAAATGTCTGTTAAATTAGCGAGTAGATGAACGAAATAAAATACATAAACAGTTACTTTCTACGCATCGACTCCTATTTGGGGCACATATATGATTTGACTCAGACCAGTCATATATTCAAAAACAAACAATAAATCAAGGTTGAAGTGATTTGGGGATCTAGACCTTTAGAGAAGAAGCCAGAAAGCCCTGGGTACAGATACAAATAGAAGGGAAAAAACAAACAAACAAAAACAAAAAAACCCCACAAAAGCTGAAACCACAGACTTCAATAAAAGTTGATATCCCACTATTGGGCTGCTCTTTTGTGCTTTCTTTTTTAAGAAACACTGTATTTTGGTCACTGTATGCCTACTATGGAAATCCCCACCCCTGCCCAGCAAAAGAACAGGAACACTAAAGTCTCTTAAGAACTTTCCTATGTAGATCAGATAGCATGGCAACTGCTATTAAAAAGCTGATAATTTGTAAGGATTACAGTGTGAAGTATGGCCTTGTCTGGATTAGATCCCAATGCTTCCCTGTCCCAAGTTACAGTGGTGTTATTTATTCCGTCATACTTTTCCTTCCCCAAACAGTCATTTGCTCACAGTCAAAATCGGTCAGGAGAAGGAGCACAGCCCCCATTTGCAGTGTTTTCAGCCACACGCCTGCCCCTTATCCTAACCAATGTCCTACCTTTAAAGACAGAAACGCAGACTTATGAAGGACAGTTCTGCTCTCTAATGTGGCGCTTGCATTTAACTGATCACCAGCTCACATGGTGAGATGCAGACCACTGTCAAATACCTAGTATTTTTCAAGACATTGTCCAGACTAGTTTCCCTGGTGCTTTATCGGAGGGTTTTATCAGGCCTCTGCACGATAAGGATTGCTACTATTTGCCAAGTTGGAATTTTTGTAAAATTCCTTAATTTTCTGTTGTTAATCCATCAAACACAAACACATGAAAACTTATCTTATTCTACAAGAAGAAATGATTGTTGGCGAACCCCAAGGAGATAGAAGGTTGGGAGCAATGGGTTGTCTTTAGTTGACTTAACTCTGTCCAAACCAGGCTACCCTGTGTGCTTGACACCAGAGGAGAGAGTACGAACCTCCCCACTGGCTTTTTTCTCAGCATATTCAGATCAGGACTTAACAGGAAGAAGGAATTTACTTTATTTTTTTTTTTCTTGTTGTTAGGATAGACATTGTAAATCTGTTGATGATACAGAGGCATAATTCTAAACAATTTAGAAAAAAAGTGAGAAATTATAAAAGAGAATAACTGTATTTCCAAAAGTAACCTTAAAAACATTTAGAGTACCCTGTCATTGTTATTTCCGTTCAGAACATACTCCTAAACAGTACTATAATTTAGACTTCTCAATATTTAAAAATAATATTTTTCATTTGCAAAATCATTTTATTCAGATGCCAAAAAAAAAAAAAGAAATAGAATTAGGACTCTTTCAAAAAAAAATGTAACACTGAACAACAACAAAAAAGGGGGGCAGGGATATGATAAGAATATATTTTACTTCAGGAGGAATCTTAGAAATCAAGCAGAAAGAAAATTTGTTTAACCTGCCAACTTCTTAGAAACTTTTTAGGTCTCACAAAGAACCTTGTCTTACAAGGTTTATGAATACAGAAGTCTGCAAGAGGACTATTCCATGCTGTCTCTACAAAAATGGGTGGAGAATGAGCGATGAATTGCTAGGTTGTGTAGGTTCAGAGTCGTGAGCCCTTAAGTCCACTTCACCGGAACACTCCCCTCTGATTTACTTCAGCGCCTTTTCTCCAAACCAGCACTTCCAGCCCATATGTTTATTCTCCAACCCTCTGGGAAGTCACTTTTCATCAAAAGAAGTGTGCTAATCTTCCACAGTACCACTGCCCTGGGCACCTCCTGCCCCCTTCCCACGGCTCCCATCTGAGTATTCAGGGGGAAAAAGCTTTTAGAACTCACAAAAAGGAAAAAAATCCCTTAGCTGTCTTCGCAGATGAAAAGAGCTTAGTCTCAAAATCCAGTTGCATAGACTTTAGTAATCATAAAATGCATGAACCCAAGAAAGACATCCTCTTTTTTATTTCTCAGAAACATACTGTAACCTTGTTGCCTATTTTCCCCTGTATTAAAAGGCTCTTTAAAAAACAAGCAAAAAAAAGCAATGTATTTCCTTTTTTTCAAAATTTATTGGGCAACAACCATCTCCCAAATATTATAAAGATATAATACTCAGTGTTGTTTTTTCATACATGGGTATATAACCAGATAATATAATCAATAAATAACCAAATCATACATATAACTAAATATATAACCAGAGAGTAAGCAAATCTCATGAAGTAAGAGAAGTTTGGGGAAGGGATAAATATGGCTATTCCATTCCATATTGCATTCATTTCAAAAATTATGAATAAGTTCCAAAGAGGGACTATAGTACCCAGTAAAGATTAATAGATTTCTCACTTTACCTTTTCTATCTAAAGTTCCATTCAAAAAAAAAAAAAAGTTCCATTCAGCACAAATTTGAAGGAAACCACCTAGAATTCTGGGTGTGTATGCCTAAAAGAATTTCTTCAGGACAAATCTACCAAATGTTGCTAGCCGGGAAAAGGGGGGACATACACAGCTGTTTAAAATTTGCTCCTCCCAGACAGATAGCCAGTCATATTAAAAACTGGAATCTGTTGCTGCCAATCATCTCGTTTTGGTATATTCACAGTGTATACTGTTTCTCAACCTTGGCACGATGACATCTTGACCCAGATTATTCTCCCTTGTGGGAAGCTAACCAGTACTTTGCAGGAGATTTAGCAATACCTCTGGCCTCAACCCACTAGACGGTGGTAGCAACTCTCTCCTTCTCCCTCCTCTGACCCCCACCCTCAGGCTGTGACAACCAAAAATGTCCCTGGGCACTAACAAATGTCCCTTAGGGGCAAAACTGTCCCTGGCTGAGAACCACTGAACTAACTGTGTTTTGTTAATGAAGAGTTATGAAGACAGTCTTCCGTTCTTTCCCACTCTTTTTTTCTAATCTATATCAGTTTTAAAACATCATTTATTCTCAGCAAGGTAGGATACCTACCTAAAAGCTAATATATCCAGGTGGGTTGGTCGGTAAAATTATGGTTTCCCCAAGATCTCATACTGTGCTTTCTAGTATAAAGTACTAGAAAGAATCCTTGACAAGATGAAGCTATACAATCTCATCCAACAAATGATCTCACTTGTATGCTAACACTAACTTTACTAGTAAGCAAAAGCAGGCACATTTTCAAATATTGATTCCAACTAATGTCTGATCCTAACAGGCACGATCTTATCAAGGCCCCACTATAATAGAAGGAGTGTCAGAGTTAAACAGAATAGGCTGGGATAAGATCACAATCTACCTCACAATAATGTGATGGTATCAGAATGGGGATAGTATTCTAAGTAATTATCATTAATAGATCCTGGCACAGGAAAGAGCAAGTCTCCCTAGGTCTAAACAAATCCAAGTGAGATAAAACAAGGTTGTTGAGAATCATAGTTTGAGGTACTAGGTGTTCTCAAAGTCATTTTTCAAAGTTTAAAATACTAGATTCTAAGTGAATAGTGGAAGTCTAGAATGATTTTAGTACCACGAACATGTCAGGGGAAAAAATGTCACTTTATTATTGATGCAGGTGCATTTATTTGTTTTTCTACCGACTACATCCATTCTAGTTATTTCTATGTTTTGATCTAATTAGAGTATTTGTAAACAGGTTAGTTCTAGCTACTGAACGAGGTTAAATGCATTTGCTATTTGCAGTCTACCAGACATCAATCTAATAAATTAATCTCCATCACAAGAAATAGAGAAGGTTTGTTTATATTCCTTAAGTCCTTGGCCCAGATTTAGTATATTCTTCCGACACTCTGTAAGGCATCTTAATGCAGAAATGGTTCAAAAGTAGCTTTTTCAACTTCTAAATATAAGATCCTTGTACTGCACTGATTCATTCATTCTTCAGCCTCTATGCCCCAGGACACAAAAACTCATGATTAACACTTCATTGTTTACTTCTCAAAGAAGTAAGGAAGTACATGCAAGCTCAAAAGGAGTCAGGATACTTTTTTTAACTAATATGATGGCATCTAGTAGATGATTTTTACCTTTGGGAAGCTCTCTTGTATAAATCCATTGCTATTTACTGAGATTTTTCTGCTTATTACATTGAGCTAAATAAATATTTGCATGAAAAAATACTAGTGATCATTAGTCCAAATAATTAAGAGAACACAAATGATTTTGCTAGAAACTTACTTTTAAACTCTAAAGAGGTCACTACTCCCTCTTCTTGTATAAAACAAAGATAACAAGTCCTTTTCTTACCACTATGACACAACATTTAAAGTTAAGCAAACAATATAAGGCCATTAATTAGTAAATGTGATCAAAAGATTGTTTCAGTGATTTTTTTCATATATATTGAAAGCATAATTATGATTATTACTAGCACTGTTATTTTTCTTATTCACACTCTGTCTAGACTTTTCTGGGAGGGAAAAAGCCAAACTATATCTTACTTCGTGTTTCTTTTCTCAAATGGGTGATTAATTACAGGTGCTGAAATCTTTTGGATAATCACCCAGGATGAATGCATCGCTTAAATCAGCAGGGCACAGAGAACTCTAAACGCTACTAGTTGTTAACATAGTAAAGCAAAACAGAACATTCTACACTTTGTATCTTGTCTAAAAATAATGCAGTCATTGACCTTAACTTTATCAAACTGGTCCCATCATCAAGGTCAAATACAATAGCAAATAACTTCAATTGGACATGAGCATACCATAAGTATTTATGATACAACTATATCTATACTTGCATTTTTCTACATAACGTGTGCTCAAAAAAATTAATTTTTTTCAGTAAATAAATTTAATTTTGAAATGGATTAGTGACATTTGGCGAAGACTTAGATACAAAGGATATCTATTCCGTTTAGTCTTTTACTCGGAGCCTCCATTTTCCACCTCAACACCATAATACATGGTACACATGAGCAAACCCCAAATATGTATCTAAAGAGACCAAAGACATTAGTTGTCATCAGCATATATCCTCATATGATTAGAGATATTCTCTCCCTTACTTTGACCAAAGAAAAGAGGACATAGGGGAGATAATTCAGAAAATTTTTAGACCCTAACTTCTGGAGAGGGACATCACTGATGGGTAATGAATGGATACTGAGGCTCTCTAGATCCAGAGAACTATTTTACATCTATGTAACTCCAGATGAAGAGATAGAAAAAGCACAGGTGTGGTGCTAGTTTTCCAGACTTGGAACACTTCACAGGAGTTAGCCATTGGCTTGGTTTACAGAATGGCAGGAATGTTAAGCAGGCACCACTATATTTGAATCTCGCTTAGCAACTACCACGATGCATCCTGCTAATTCTCTTTCCAGTTTCCATTTTGCAGTCACGGATTAAACAAAGAAAGGAAACTACTATCTGGGGAAAAAATCATCAGTTTGTTGAAAAAATATGGAAATACTGGTTTTTGTTCCTTCACGGGCTAAGGGGATTTATGCGAAGAGAAAGCAAATACCGCATAGTGAAACTAGGGGCTGACTCTGTTGCCAACAGGCTCATCACTATTTTTCATCTTTGTAACATATATCCACAATATGCTCTTTTTCTTCAGCCTGCTAATCAGGGCAGTGGTACCTGATAGTGGATGATTGACTAAAGAAATCAAGATTGGACTTAGTCCCTGAGGCACGCAGTACCCCAGATCAAAGAGTGCACATGTGGCATCCTGAAAATGCAATCCCACTGCTCTCACCTCTCAACTCCCTGACACAGGAACCAAAGACAAAACAGTGGTACCATCTCTCTTTAAAGAGGGAGCAAAGAATTAGAGGGAGAATTTAGAGATCTGGACTGACTCAATTAAATAAATTCTTCATTTTAAAAAAGCTTAAGGCTAGTTTTTACTTTCTAACCCAATTTTCCATATTCTAATCTCAATGACAAATTAAGAACAGCCATGTTGGATGCTAAATGCTTAAAACCAAGATGATCCCTTTGTACAAGAATGGATAGAATTTCATCCAGAAACATTGCTGTATTAAAAATGCAATGCAGTTTATTTCAAGAATTTGACAGAAATACTGGTGTTAAAACATCTTTTTTTTTAAATCTGCAGCACCTTTAATTACATTGTCACTTAAAAAAAAACCCGACTTCTTTTCTTTAGCTATTTCAGAAGTCATTATATTTCATTGAGTGCATGGTTAATAGAAAATATTCTAAAGAAGGCTCACCTACCATTTCATAAATAAGAGCACACAGAATAACAACAAACTTCATCCTGATTTAGGATCAGATTTTTAATGACATAAAGAGCATTATAAATATCAATGGAAACTATAAAAATGTAATTAATGCCTGTGGAGTTATGAAGTTACCTCTCTTATCAGTTTTCTAGTATATATCAATTGCATTCAATATACAGCATTCCTAAAGCATTATAAAGAAACTCAAGCTCCAACTTAAGCAACTTTAGTGAGCATTCAGTCATTTCACAGTGGAATCTGCTTTATTTCCATATACCCCAATGATAAAAGCACTTCTCTATAATATTAATATCCACATGAAGTGCTGATACAATCTAATACTTTTACCATGTTAGATTCACTAGTTTAAAAAAATACTTTATTATTTCACAATTAGTCAACATGGATCATGTGGATTTTGAGCGTAATCACGTCTGCAAAATAGAAACAAATTATTGAAAAACCTTTAAGTGCTATATACATTATGAATATTTTGTATTAGTTGATGGTAAAAAACCATTCAGCTCACATTAGAATGCATTTCAGAAGCAACTAGGGTAAAGCAATACAGTAAAATAAGGTAAGTGAAAGTCTGTAGTAATTGATCAACTAAAATGGACTGTACTTCTTATTTCTACTGATTTCCCTTCTTTGCGATGTTAAGATAACTGCATATGCATCATGGGGAAGTACAGTCCATTTTAGTTGATCACCCGATGTTTATAGCAGCAATGTCCACAATAGCCAAACTACGGAAAGAGCCAAGATGTCCATCGACAGATGAATGGATAAAGAAGATGTGGTATAGATATACAATGGAATATTATGCAGCCATCAAAAGGAATGAGATCTTGCCATTTGCAACAACGTGGATGGAATTGGAGGGTATTATGCTGAGCGAAATAAGTCAATCAGAGAAAGACATGTATCATATGATCTCACTGATATGAGGAATTCTTAATCTCAGGAAACAAACTGAGGGTTGCTGGAGTGGTGGGGGGTGGGAGGGATGGGGTGGCTGGGTGATAGACACTGGGGAGGGTATGTGCTATGGTGAGCACTGTGAATTGTGTAAGACTGTTGAATCACAGACCTGTGCCTCTGAAACAAATAATACATTATATTTTTTAAAAAAAGAAGATATTAGGAAGGGAAAAAGGAAGGTGGGGGAAATCGGAGGGGGAGACGAACCATGAGAGACTATGGACTCTGAGAAACAAACTGAAGGTTCTAGAGGGGAGGGGAGTGGGGGGATGGGTTAGCCTGGTGATGGGTATTAAAGAGGGCACATACTGAATGGAGCACTGGGTGTTATATGCAAACAATGAGTCATGGAACACTACATCAAAAACTAATGATGTAATGTATGGTGATTAACATAATAAAATTTAAAAAATTTAAAAAAAAGATAACTGCATATGCACTAGCAAAAGATAATTAAAGAACTATCAAGAAATGCTGCCAAAATAGTAGCCTCCCCATTCCTTTGGATGCTGTCAAACCAACTGAATGGAGATGACTTGCTTCTCTTTTCAAGACTTCAGTGGCTACGGAGGTATACAAATAACAATCAAAAGACTGAGTACCCGTGTGTCCCCTACGATGTGAGTGGTATGTATGGTCTGCAGCAAATATTAACAATACCTTACAATAATATTACTCCCAAACCATTTATTTCTTAAGTCTAGAGGTAAACACTAAAAATTAAAGATTCAGTTCTCATTCCAATTAAATTGTTTAAGTCTTTTATCATCACAAAATATTTTTATACTATTACAATGAAGGTTCTAGACAGTTCTCAATAATTCAGAGTCATGGAGAATAGAGAATAAAGAGAGATGAAAACTGACAGAAAATCAAATACTATGAGAGAATTTTGAGTTTTACTGCTTGCATATTTTTTTCATTTCTCACATTTTCTTTTTCTTTTCTTCCCAGATTTGCCACTAACCCAACTGGGTCTCACTATAATGCTCCAGTTGGTCAAGAATTATAAACATTTTTTCATCCTGCAGATGTATACACCTAAATGCTCTACACTTGTTCCAAGTTATCTATTACTTAAAATATCCTTATGATAATTTGGCAATTGTGTGTTTTGCCATAAGATAAAATATTGCAATTAGGAGCAATAATGAAATCACAGAAACATCATCAGTATTTATAATGTTGCCTAATCTATGACAAGAAAAATATTGAGTAATTTTGTGTAACTCATTCGACAACATAGGGGTAGTTTACTTCATGAGATTGTTTTACTTAGGAAAGTTAAGAGTATAAACAAAATAAAATTAAAATATTAATCTTATTTGTTGGCTTAAAAATCCAACACTTATTGTGTGTGTGAGACCCTGTATATGTGTGTGTGTGTATGTGCCTGGTGCCTATAAATATGGCCTTTTGTGCTTTATGTTTGTTCGAAGCAATACATAAAGGCTCTGTATAAAATTCAGTTTATTTAAATACCATCCAAGAAGTAATTCTGTTTGAGAAGAATGCAGATTTTTGTGTCCCTGCTTCTTAGCAGAGTTCCTGCCATATAGTACATGCAATATTGAGTAAAGTTTTCTTTCAAGATTTCTAGCCCAATGTATCTGAGAAATAGATGTTAGTCATTCAAATCCTTGTAAACAACAGCAGGGAAAGACCATGAAAATAGTTATGAAATAATACTCTACTACCCTCTCATTTGTTGGTAAGAAAGATTTAAAAACATACACACACACACAAGCACAGATAACTTGGAAGGCACACAGTTTGGTTAGTTAGTGTGACAAATTAAAATGGGTCCATCTCCTCTCTTTTATCCAGTCCCTTATGCAACCAGTGGCCAGAAGTTTAGAATACAGCCCTTCTAGCAAGTCTATCTAATGATTAAATTCAAATAAAAATAAATCGCCACATAAAAAAAATCTGATTGCTCATCAAAATGCAAAGTATGAGTATTATTATCCAAATAGATCTCTCCTTCCAGAGCTTTTTTAGGAAGAAAAAGTTGTGCTTTGAAATGACACTGGTAAATATGTCACTTTCCTTCTACTTTATCTTTACATGCAGACATTCTTTTAAACAAAAGTTAAGAGTCTGAGTTAAACTCACCAAAACAAGGAGATTAAAGTTGAAGTGGGAGTCTCCCCCTATCAGTCAGACCTCAGCTGAGGGGGCACACTTCACCTCTAGGCAACTAAGTTCTGAACTGAGCACTGCACTCTCCATGGTATGTGAGGTCACTGCCTATCATTCAGCCCTCTGACAACCGCTTTGTTTTTGACTCTCTATGCCTGTATGCTTATTTATCACATGCCAGAGTAAGAATGGAATGAATGAAAGAATAAACCAGTGGAATCTATAAGCTAAAGAAACTTAAAGATAATAGCCTGTTTACAGGATGCCAACTTTCCAGGCCCCATTCACTAACTGCTCTCCATTTTTATTTTATTATTGTGGTATACTATAAAATATTGGTTCTATTTTGCTGGAGCTTCAGCTGTCTTTTAGCTGTTTTTCTTCATGGGTCAGAATGATTTTATTTTACCTGTCCTGGGAACTGTAGATCAGTTTCTAAAGCTCACTAGAATTCTCTTAGCTATATGATTTTTTTGGGGGGGCGGGGGGACATTTAATGCGGATTTTTTTTTAAATCCACAGCAAAAATAGCACATTTATCCCCTTTACAAAAATCCCAATAAATAACAAAGGTACATTAAGCTCCAAAACAGCTTAACTGAACCATATGTGGATCCAAAGGCCTGCCAAAATGGAATCAGCATTATAAAAGATAGTTTCATATTTCATCTAGCCATAAAATAGGAACTTACAGTATATAAAATGCATTGGCCACTCGCACAGAGCTCGTGATGACAATGGCATGGAAACTCATGTCAGCAGATTAAAAGTGACCTCCATACATACTCTGGGAGGTTTCTTGAGGTTTTTTTTTTTTCTTTCTTTTTTTTAATGTTTTTGTCTTTTTGACCTGGATTGACTAATCAGATTATGGAGCAAGCAACTTAAAACAGCATCTTGAACCTCAGCCCCTCTGACAGAATTTCACCATCACAGTATTTCCTTAGAAAATCTTCAAGAAGCAGCAGAAGGTCTGGCACTGAACCCTTAGGATCCCATTAAGGGCCTCTGCTGTATTCCACAGCTCGTCTAGTCCAAAACGGCATACTCTACTCCCACAGATGCTCTCCAAAGCCATTTGGAATCCTCTTTTCCTTATCAGGCTGATACAGACCTGCATCATCCTCGGAGCCTTCTGACAGGGGCTACAACAATTGGGGGAGGGGGGCGATACAACTGTTCATTGTTTCCTTTCACAAAACCCTGCCACAGGGCACAGATTAACACCAAAAAATAGATGGCTGCAACCAAAGAGAAACACTTTTCAGAGTGCCTGCACCTGATTAATGAAGCAATGGAGCCGACCACTGTTGGACGCCCATCATGCACTCCCCCCACACCCCCCCCCCACGTCTCCTCCTGGACTATCAGTGAAATGGGGAACACTTCCGCCAGTGTCTGCTTCCTTTGAAGAGCTGTCATGCTCAGAAAGCTCTGAAGGAAGGCAACGATTATAAAACTGCCTGTGTTCCTTGCTGACAATATTCAAATAAAGGAATTGAACTTTTTCACTACCACTGAACTTCCTTAATGAAGGAGAATGTTATCTTTTTTTTTTTTTTTTTTTTTCTGTAGCTACTTCATTCCACCTGTACTTGGGACGTGACCCTTATCTCAGATGCTCATGCGGACCTCACCGGGCACCTCGCGTAGACTCATAACGCTACACGGGCGTGAGTAGCCGTGACCCTAAGATGTAAGGTGGTAATGCCATATCCAAGATTAGTATCCGAACCCAAGGGACTCCAGCGGCTCCAGTCCACGGGAGAATGCTCACACATAGGGTAATGAGAAACAAATGGTGTTTGTTTGACTTCGTAATAAAATCTAAAACTCAAGGCATGTGAAATGCCTTTGCTCTTCCGAACTCTGTCCCCATTTCTTCATATTTCATGGCGTGTCACTGCCGGTGTTCGGAAGGCCTTATTCACTCCATTCTATACTGAACTCTAAAATGCCATAAATAATGGAAGAACTGGGGCGCCTGGGTGGCTCAGTCAGTTAAGCGACTGCCTTCGGCTCAGGTCATGATCCCAGGGTCCTGGGATCGAGCCCCACATCAGGCTCCCCGCTCTGCAGGGAGCCTGCTTCTCCTTCTCCCACTCCCACTCCCCCTGCTTGTGTTCCCTCTCTTGCTGTATCTCTCTGTCAAATAAATAAATAAAATCTTAAAAAAAAATAATGGAAGAACTGAGTTAACATTTTTAAAATACAAACCTATCTCAATCAGACAGGGTGAATCAGACAGGGTAAATTACTTTTCCAATTGTCTGAAATCCCCAATCATACACCTGAGAGATGCCGTCTGAAGAATAACTCCTTACCAAAAGAAAACACAAAGAAACCAGGATAATTCAAAAAGCAGTTTGACCACTTAACCTTTCTATCTCTTCCTCAAAATATATAGGTTTTTGCTCTGCTTCTCTGGTGGTTGTACTTAGACTATGAGTTTTCAGAAGGCTCATGCTAGCTAATCAGAAGTATGTGTGTCTGTGTGTGTATAAATACATGTGTGCACACGTGAATGGAGATGTATATGTACAATGACAGCCAAAGTGCTTTTCAAATATGTTCAGAGAGGGGACAGAAGAGAAAAGGCTAGATGCACTGCTTGGTGGGGGCGGGTGTTTAAAGGAATGGGTAATCTATTTTCTATTCATGGGCATAATAAAAAGTAATCTAGGTCTATGTAACAATCTGTATATTTTTTCAAAGTGACTAAATGCATATAATTTTATATAATTTTACAACAACTCTGTGATGTTGAGCTGGTATAATAACATCCATTTTATAAATGAGGAAACTGAGAGCATTTGTGATTATCCAAGATAGCACATCCACTTTGGGTAATAACAGTTGGGAGTAGAATCAGGCTACTCTGACCACATCATGGGCTCTTTTCCATACTTTCTCCCCCATTTCTGATCTTTACAATGTGTTAGTGTATGTTTCTCAAAATTACTAAAAGAGAAAAGGAACACTCAGCAATCAACCTGCTTCTGGTTCCTAATTCCCACCAGATTTTATGTAACTCACATTTCATATATTTTAATTCATCTTTCTCTAGCCTCACAATTTCTAAATAAATTAATCAAGAAGATACTAACCACCTTCCATGTGGAAAACCTTATTTAGCTTCAAAAGTAAGAATAAAATAGATCTCATTTTCACAACTGTCTTTTACTCATCAGTTAATCTTTGATTTTGGTGATGATGCTTTATAATGTATGATTTAATTTTTTCTATTCATATTAACTTGACTTTGTGATTTCTCCCATTGCTCTTGTTATTTGAAAGTCTTTCTTTTTCCAGAGGTTGGGTAACTATTTATGCAAGTTACCTTTAGAGGTAAACAGACTCTGAGATGGCTCCAGTGAGCCAGCCTTTAGTTTCAACCCCTTGTGCAGTTCTCTTCCCTTCACCGTGGGCCAGACTAGTGACTGAATTCTAGTAAACAGAATTCCACTAAAGTAATGGAATCCTACTTCCAAGATTAGGCTACAAAAAGATTGTGGCTTCTATCTTAGGCTCCTTTTCTTGCTCTCTCATTCACTTGCTCAAAGAGAAGCCAGCTGTCATGATGTGAATTGCTCTATGGAGAGGCCCACAAGGCAAAGGACTGAGTCAATAGCCATGCTAGTGAGCTTGCAAGCAGATCTTCCTATAGTTGAGAGTTAGAAGACACCACAGCCCTGACTGTCGTAGTGATTGCAGCCTTGGGAGAGACATTATACCAGAGACATCTAGATAAGCTGTGCTCACATTTCTGACTTTCAGAAACTAAGAATAGAGAGTATGAGAAAAACCACAAAGCTTACACATAACTCTGTGCTTGACTCTGAGCACCTGACCTTTATAACAGAAAGAGATATAACACATATAAAATGGCATAAAAAACATACAAATTATTAGACTCAGGAAGCCAAGGTTTTATCAAACTACGCCAAAGGATTTCATGAGAAAATGATGTAAGATCAAGTGAAAAGTAATTATTTTAAATTCTATACTTAACAAAGAATAGACATGTTAATTCCAAAAGAGAGTTTCTCAAATAATTTCAGAAGTTTCCAAGAGCACTGAAGAAATATTACTTTATTTGTCTCTTATTAGAAATACATGCAAAAAATCTTGCCTGTGCCATAATACAGTATCAACAGAGAGCCTTGTAAGAGTGGCTTAGACAAGGTCATACTCACAGACTTTCCTAAACCCAGAAAACCTCATATGATACTAAAGATTATCAATGCCGACTGAGAGGTACTGTTAAATTATATTTGATTAATGGTGTCCTGGGAACACCTATTCATAGTTTAAAAAGAGTCTAATATTTTATAACATATTTCAAGAGTTATCCCTAAGTCTTATTGATTTTCTTTTAAAGATTTTTTTATTTATTCATTTGACAGAGACACAGCGAGAGAGGGAACACAAGCAGAGGGAGGGGGAGAGGGAGAAGCAGGCTTCCCGCCAAGCAGGGAGCCCGATGCGGGGCTCGATCCCAGAACTCTGGGATCATGACCCGAGCTGAAGGCAGACGCCTAACGACTGAGCCACCCAGGCACCCCAGTCTTATTGATTTTTAAGACCAAACAGAAGAAATACAAAATAGCCCATTCTTTCACAGTTATCATTTCAGTTACTGAATGTATTAATTATCATGCCTAGCTGGGATCACTGTTAAATCCTCATAACATTGGAACAATTTTATAACCATGTAAATAATGGCTAAGTGCACAATGCCAATCCAATTGTTTTAAAAAGACTTGTGGAATGCCAACTCTTCAAAAAAAAAATCAAAGAGAAAGACTTTAAAAGTCATGCCACATAAATCAGCAAAGAACAGAAAATTTTGATCGACTTTTCAAACTGCTCCTCACAGTGCTTTCTCATCTTGACTTCTCCTCCAGCCAAAATGTTTTCCAAGCTTTATATTCTATAACTTGTGTTATGAAAACAATAGAGTTATATTTTACAAAACACTCCCTCACCACTCAAGAATTTGATAGACTCCCTTTGGGGAGCAGAGACTCTATCTCCATCCCCTAAGGGACCATGAAGTGTGAAAAAGACCTACAAACAGGAACAACTCCGCAAAGAGTGTCTGGAGCTATAAACCAATAGCCAGACTTTGTCTTCAATGCCTATACTCTGTGAGAAAGGTAGTGCTACTCATTAGTTTCTTCAAATTCATACACATATTCTTAGTAGACCAAAATGTCATTATGATGATATGAATAGCTACTCCTTCCAGACACTGACTAAATTAGCAGCATAACATGGAATCATTTTAATAATTCCTCGAAAAGATCATCTTCAATAAAAGTTCTCCTTAAGTTCTGGAGAAAGGGAACAATGAATAATCTTACATGAAGAAAAAGATACTTTTTGTTTATTTAAATTTGGCTTAAGTATAGGTAAATAGGTTTAACCATGTATCATAATTCAAAGGCAAAAATGTGTTTAAATTTCAGGCATAGGTGAGTAAGGTAAAAATAAACTGTCTACATATAACAAGGAATGACAAGGAATTGTCTTTGTGTTCCTACCTTTCAAATGCAAGTCCAAACATAGAGAACCTGGAAAGACTTCACTGTCAGAAGAAACAATAAATCAAAGAGAGACTGAGATTCACAGAGAGACTAGCTACACACAAAAGGTGTGTCTTGGAGGCAGGTACAAATTATCAGGAAAGGCACAATTTATATTTTCATTCCAACATTATTTTCCCATATTACAATATAATTCTATCCACTGCCAACATCATCGTTATGCCTATGTTGTAATACAATCAGTTCCTTCAGATCCATATGCAACTGACTTGTCTGGTTTGCCTCTACAGTTCTGAATTGTGAAATACTTCTTTGGTGTTTGGTTTCTTCCTTTCTGACTCACATTCTATAGGATGCCTCTACCAACGCAGGATTCCATACTAACCTCTCTCCTCTCCCACAAACAAACAAATAACAAATAAACAAGAAACCTACTCTAATTCTAAAAACCAGACCGAAGTGTCATTTTCCAAGGCTCTGCTGCATTAAATGTCTTGTCTCATGTGCTCTTTGAGGAGCTTCCACTCAGTTTCCATTAATTCTCCACAAAGCAGATAGAGTATAAGAGAAGCCAGGATCTTGGCCTCCCTAAGGGACAAATCTACAACCTCCGTCAATAATGAATTTCACCAACGCTTCCCAGGAGGGAGAGGGTACAATTAAAAAGGTTGTAAGTCCTTGCACTACTAGAACCTAAGGGCATCCGTGAATGAAACTGGCTTAAGCCCAATTAGAGGAATCAGTACATTTGTCTTCTCTTGGAACAACCCTGCTCTTACGGTTCCCATCAATTCAGTATAAATCTGACTGATCTTATCCAAGAAGTTAATAGAAAATTGCTCACAGTGGGCGACTGCCACCTCAGTTTCCAAGCAGAGACAGATGGAATTTCCCAGATGGTTTGTCACAGAGAGAGAGATGCTGGATGAGACTTCACAGAAAGCATGGTAGAGCAGAACACCTTCTTGGCCTTCACCCATGTCATACTGAGGGATCGAAAACTGATTCCACTGTAAACAAATCGTAATTGCCTCAAAAGGTTCAACACCGCATCCTCCCTAACCGCTTCAGGGTGTACAAAACTTACACTGAAATTAGTCAATATTTATCAAGAAACGATCATGGACATATCTCCTTATTGGGTAAAAACTGAAGAAATATAGTTATCCTGCCTTACTGAGTCTTACACTCAACTGAGATTAAGACTAAACATAAATATATAAACAAAAAAAAAACAGACACAAGATGGTATTAACTATATTACTGGTATTACTGAGTTGGGCAGATCAAGTAAGATCCCTGAGAAAACAAAAGAAATGGATAGGAAGACTTGGGGATGATGTAAGGATCTTGAATAAAGAGATGCGCATCATTCACTGATACTAGAGAGAAGTGAAAGGAAAGAACTGATTTACTAATTCTTTAAAGCTTATTTATTGGGCCTGTGCTCTAAGCCAGACATTGCTCTAGATAGAAAGGATGCAAAGATAAAAGACACATAGTCTACAGGGGAGACAGACAAGTAAACAGGCACAATTATGTGATAAATGTTCTTATCCTAGTAGACCTACAGCATCATGGAAATATTAAGAAGCCCATATCTATTCCAGACTTTAAGAAAGATCTACTTGAGCTGAGTCTTTAAGTAAGAACTGGAGTCAGTGTGATGATAAAGAGGGGCAGTAGGGGGGAACATAAAGCTTCCTAGGATGATGAAACAGCATGGCCAAATGCACAGAGATGCAAGAAGAATGTATATTCAGAGCACTACAGGTAGTTGATGCTGACTGAAATTCCACACTGAGAGAGGAAAAGGGGTCAGAGCTGAGGAGAGGAGTCTCACGAAGGCCCTCCTTGGCTTTGCCAAGGAGGCTGGGTTCTCTTGTGACCTTTAGGATGATTTTAAAACTTTTGTTTTTAGGACATATTGTGATTTGGGTAAAAGGAAAAGGAACAAGAAGGAAGGCAGAAAGAACAAGAGGAGAATATTGTGATAATCAGGGAAGAGAAGATAGAGGTTTCAGCTAAAGCAGCGGTAGGAACAGAAAGAAGAGAGCAGACATGAAGAAGGCAGGAGTTATTGTCCTTGGTTTCTGGAAGTGAAAATGACAATCCTGGAAGATGAAGAGAAAAGCAAGGGTAGTAGCTACAGGCAATAGAGACGGGGTGGGGGGAGGGGTGTGCACGCACGTGTGTGATATGGGAATTAATGGACATTTGAGATGTGAGAGAAGGAGAGAGAGAAATGGAGACAAAACCCAGAATAACTTACAGGATGAACTTCTTGTAGAGGTAGGAAAAGAGATGCAGACAGAGACTTAGGATTAAAGGTGACTAAAAGTTGCAAGTCAGGGAGAAGAACAGAGAAGCAATCTCTGGCAACTGTACTAAACTCTCCTTGTGACTATTTCGTTGGAGCAAGTCAGTGGCAAAGGCTTACAAAACAGTTGAAATGTGCTATTAGAGAAAGGGTAAAAAGCCAAGGTTAGAGATTTTTTAATTTAAATGTCATTTGTAAATTAGTAGCTGAAGCTTTAGAAGTGGATAAGCTCCCTGAGGCACTGGGAACAGAGGGAGAAGAGAAGAAAGGCCAGAGTGTTTTGGGAAACAGGCACAGTTAAATTCAAAAGAGCCAAGACCCAGAGAGATATGAGAAGTAGGAAAGTATGGTAGTCCTGAGCCTAGATTAGAATGAATATTAAAAAGAAAGAGATTTTTCCCAATGTCAACATCAATGAAAAGAAATGTAAGACCCGACAAAAAAAATCATGCCTCAGCAAAATTATAAATTATATCATTGAGATGGTGACACGGGGGGATATGGGTAGGGGTCCATCAGAAT
Organism: Mirounga angustirostris; assembly: GCF_029215605.1. Lineage (NCBI taxonomy): Eukaryota > Metazoa > Chordata > Mammalia > Carnivora > Phocidae > Mirounga > Mirounga angustirostris. The sequence goes on from NW_026991712.1 coordinate 32,062,029, forward strand.
GCTCATGGTAAGGAAAGTCCATTAGATTAGATTATTATTTTAAACAGCATTTATTGAATATCTATTACGTGCCAGGGGCAGAGGTCTAAAACTGAACAACAGAAATTTTTAAAAGAAATCTATGTTCTCTAGAATCTCAACAATAATTTTGATTACTTTCAAATTTACTTCATTATATTTTAGAGGTTGTTTTGTAAGTTTCCCCAGAACTTACCATGAGACTGATTTAAGTTCAAGTAGTTCACTGGGGAGGTGTTGTCACAAAATTTCAGTAGAGGAATGGAGAAGTAAAGGAAGGAGAAGGCAGGTCATAAAGAAGGCATTATAAAGCCAACTGAAGCCCAGTTGCACTGGCAAACTCTAAGAGATGGGTAGAACACTTCTTAGAACAGTGGGGGTATTTATCCACCAACTTCTGTCCCTCATTGGTTGAGATTAGTTCAGGAAATATTAGTTCTCCAGCACCTCCAATGTGCCTGGCTTGTGACAAGTTTGCTCCTAAGGCTGGGGAAAAAGTCCTCTACTAGAAAGATGTTTACAGATGTTTCCACTAAGCAGCCTTTGACTATACCGATGAATGCTAGCGACATATGGGTAGGGGTGTATTTGCAACAGGGCGTGTACACCACGAAATTGGAAGACTTTGGCAATGAATGGCATCAGAGATTGGTACTGGAAGAGTTAGACCTGGAAGGGGAGAGAAGGAGACATCTAATAATTCTGATATTTTCCTAGGATATGGAACAGGAACCTCTGATTCTTTCCTCAATGACATTTTTATGAGGGTAACCATCTTAAAAAGTTTAAGGTGCAAGCTAATGCCTGCATTATTTCATTATTAAGTCAGTGAAATGTTGTCTGTAGCACCCTTTATATGTGTATTTCCCATTTGGAGAATTCAGTGTCACAAATGCCTTATCCTGATCGAACAGCATCAGTGAAATGAGACTTCTCCATCAGATTTCATTTGTTGAATTTAACAGGTGGTGATGAGTTTACTATTATGTAATAAGTCACGTGGGACTTGATTTATGTTCTATTTAATTAAGTATGCATGTTGTGTAGTCCCAGCAGTTGGCTGTATTACACTAGTTAGCCACTGACAGCTGACATATTCAAAAGCAAGAGAGGGCAAATGTCACTTAAATCCCAGACATCCAATCTTCCAAACAGTCACTGTTGCTTGCCACTTATTGGGCACTAGTCATGTGCTACCATGGCAGAGATTTAGCACAGAACAAAGACCTTTGTCCTTAGGAGAAAATGGGAAAACTTCAAAGGCATGATGTAGAAGTATAGAAATGCTAAAACGTCTCCAAGACAAGTATTGATCACAATTTAAAGTGATTTTTAAATTGTCTTCCTTGTCAGCAGTCCTTTGATATTTTCCATGAATACAATTGCAAGGCTTTTAAAAACATGAGGTTTGTGTCACCATGATAGCATTCAATGTAAAGTTATTCCTTGGTGCAGAGGTGGGGTGTTGGAGAGAAGGCTAGGCTCACTCACTGGCTATCAGTCCATTCAGGGGTGTACAATTATACCTGAAAAACACTGAAACTTACAATGGATCATAGAGCTTTGGAGCCTGTGAGCCTTAATTTTATGTGTCACCTTGGAGGGTATTTTGGATGAGACTCACATTTGAATCAGTGAACTCTGGGTGAAGCAGATTTCCCTCTGTAATATGGGTGGGTCTCATCTAACCAGCTGAAGGCTTGAAAAGAACAAAAACACTGGCCTCTCCAAGCAACAAACTTCATCTGCACCACTGGTTCTGCTGGGTCTCTGCCTACCAGTCTTTGGACTAGAAGTGCACTGTTGTCTTTCCTGGGTCTCCAGCCTGGTAGTGCACATGGAAGATTTTTAACTGGCCAGTTTCCATAATTACATAAGCCAATTCCTTGTAATAAATCTCTTTCCCTCTCTCCTTCTATCTCTCCCTCTGACCCATATCTGCTCCAATGACTGTATTAACTACATGTTGTTTTAATGATTCAATAATGGCAGCAACAGGAGGTATCGAACAGGATAATGGGGTGTCGGCAAAAGATTATTTATTTCTATGTTTGGTGTGTTATATAATTTCAAAATAACTTTTTGTCAAATCACTTTGTTTTGGTGTTTCTATATAGCCTATATTCTCAAAATGTTCTATATACATCCAAATGCCTGGTCTGCAAAGGCTTCCTGCAGAAGGTGGCATATTGCTAATGCACTTCAAGATGGGAACTTGAAAGATATAAAAAGGATTTGACATCTGGCATGGTGACTCAATTAATTACTGTGTTGGATTAATTAGTGTGCTGAATCTCCTGAGCCAACACCATGAGTCTGAGCAGAGATACATTACATTGGTTGGCGAATAAAGCACTTTAGGAGTGTGCTAATTCCAAATTTTGATTCAAGGTTGGGTAAGGAAGGGTTAGGAGGCTATATATTTTATGATAAGGAAAATATATCTTCATGATATAAAATACATGTTAAAGTCCTGTCCAAATTATAGAGGTAATGAAATTGCAGGAGCCTTTGCATTAACTCGTACCTGCACAAACAGTCCAGGAAGTACCATAACAAATATTTTGCCTAAAGTAAGAAAAAAAGAGCACACTTCTAATCATTGCACATTTTCTCCAGAGATTTTTATAAATTTAGAATTTAAGTGAAAAAATCCTAAACAATTTTATCATGTTCAAATCACATACAGATGCTCTTGAGAAGACAGTGTGGCATGATCTTTAAAAATGCAGAATCTGGAATCAAAAGGCTGAGCCTTTATTTGCTTATCTATAAAACACAATTTTAAATAGACCCAAATTCTCAGGTTTGTTTTGAGGATTAGATGAACGAATCCATCTTGAATTCTTTATACAGTGGATAAGAAAGAATGAATATGCAGTATATGCTAGCCGACTGTTCCACAGTTGTTCAACGGTAGTACCAGGGGTATTTAATGACATAAAGTCAAAAGCAATTTCTGGAAAAGAATGTTATTACAACAGAAACATATTTTGAAATGTATTTTGGCAAAGCAATGATACCTTTAAAAAGAGAAAAATACTACAGTATAAAGGAATCACATGAATCAAATATTTAAACCCTAAGGCAAAAGAAGAAACCTAGAGTATTATTTTCTTTTAAAAATTTATTACCCACTACTGGTTTTTGATACCTTGAAGAGTATTCATAGTCTTCCAATAATATCAAAAATTCTGAAAACTTCATATCTATAAACTGAATTCTTTAAAAAAATATATTAAATATGGCATAAAATAGCCTTAGATTAGTACAGGAGTATTTTTAAAAAAATATCTGTCTAAAAAATGGGAAATTATTTCGTTGAAAGACTCACCTTTCGCAAATAGGTTTATTTTGCACATGTCACAATTTAGCATATGCTAAAAATGTGTAGAAGTACCACCCTACATATATACACACATATATAGATAGATAATTATATAAAGGTCAAAAATGGAATTTTCATATAGATTTTATCTTGATAAGGTAAAAGGGAAAACATTTCTTTTATTTCAGTGGTAGCACACTTTTTAAGAAATATCAGAGAAATAACTAAAGCTTATGTTGGTGACTGATATGCAGTGATAAATAAGTATCTGATTGCCTAAAACATTTTTTAAGTAAAGCTAGAGAACCAATAGAAACCTCCAGATAAAATGGGTTTAGAATAGCATTTAACTCAAACTTTGGTGTGTAGACAATCTTCCTGTTGCCTTTGCTTGAGAAATCTGTGTGGTAAATATTGTTCTCTCACAGGAGTCAATAGAATAGTCTACTTAATACAACTCCACCAACCAAGGACTGCAGTGTTTATGGGGCCACATCTCAAAGACTTTTTGAAATAAGGTGCACTGGACCACTAAGAATTCAGTTGCCTGATCATTAAATATTTAGCTTGGCCTACCAACTTGTTTGGTTCTTAAATACATGTGAAATCTCCCACTTCATCCTCTTATGGACAAATGTGTGGATTTGGGAAGTAAAAATTACACCCTAGAATCCCCCATGTTGTTTAGAAGTTTGGTGACACAAATATTTCCTATTTATTCCAATCATTACTTTTAGGTGAACCAATAACCTCGGTCTCATCCACATGCACTGAATAAGCAGAGATCCACACATACCAGTTTCTTTCGTGTAATAAACTTGAGGAAGAATTTCTTTCATGTAACAAATTGAAGAAGGAATGCAATGTTGCTGAGTTCAGTACATTTGTCAAGACCCTTCTGGGAGTTTTTATGTCCCTATAGTGTAGACTGAGTCGTTTAGCAGCCATGAGATCTTCCCATATAAGTGGCATTTAGAGAGAAAGACTTTCATTTCATATATATAATTTGTGAATCTCCTAAATAATATAAAACATTTTTCTCCTCAAGTTTTATCACTTGTATTATCACTTAAATAGGAGAGGTCCTAAAGTCCTAATCCCTGGAACGTGAGAATGTTACCTTACACGGCAAAAGGGAATTAAGGAAGCAGATGGAATTAACATCGCTAATCAGCTGACCTTAAAATAGGACCGTTAGCCTAGATTACCCAGGTGGGCCCACTATAATCACAGGTGTTCTTAAATGTGAGAGAGGGATACAGAAGACTCAGAGTCGGAATGTGGATATGACGAAGACTCAATCAGCCATTGCTGGCTTTGAAGATGGCAGGGAGCTGTGAGCCAAGAGATGTGGGCAGCCCCGAGAAGATGGAAAAGTGAAGGAAACACCTCTAGAGACTCCAGAGAGGAACTCAGCCCTGCAGATAGTGAATTTTAGCCTGGTGAGATTCATTTCAGACTTCAGACCTGCAGAAATGCAAGATGATACATTGTGTTGTTTTAAAGCCATAGAGTGTGTGGTAGGTAATTCGCTATAGCAGCAAGAGAGAAAACTAAAATACCCAATTAAGAAATGAAGTTTAAAGGTACCCACACATCCTATCTTTCCACTACTTTTTAAAACATCGAATTCATCAATTAACCATATAAGCTTACCTAGAGGAAGATTTTACAGAGATTTTCCAAGGAAGTTAACAAAAATTATGATGCTAATCATCCATCTTTGCTCTTAAAGGTGCAAATAATATTACCAAGGAGTAACAAGGTTGTTTATTTCTTGTTCTTCATGTAAACCTGTAATGTATGACAATTAATTTGTGTCATCTTAAAAATAAAAGCATTTGTATATATTATTAAGTGTGAGTAGTAGTAGTCTGGCTAAGCAGATAAAGCAACAACCTTATAAATTACCTTACTAAACAACCACTTAGTATGATTAACCTGTTTCCTTCTAAATTCTGCGTGTATTACTGTCAGAGACAAACCACTTGGAAAATATCCAAGTTTTGTGGTCCATGAAAAAGAAAAAACAAACTGTTATTTTTAGTGATTTCCCTGGGAAACAAGCAGAGATAATTTCTGAGCTATGACAAAATACTGAGTCAACCATCTCAGAACATCCACATACCAAGGAATTATTATTCAGGTCCATCTTCCCAGCAAATGGCCCCCAGGTTGTTCCCACAGGAAGTTGCTGCCGACTCTGGATTTTCCGTTCTCCGTCTTTCTGAAATACCTCCAGCTCCCCTGCAGACAATGAAAACAAGAGGTGTTTGGAGTACTTTCACGTGTGCCTTACCCACAGCCACCTCTTTTTCTGTGTTGGCTTTACACACGCAGTATTCTCGGGATTCGTATTAAGAGAATTAATTATGCTTGTCTGAAAAACAACTGATCTTGTTATCCTGAGAAGAAAATAAAACTTGTCCTTAGAATTGTATTTGGAATTTAGTCCAATTTCTTTCTTGCACCTTTTCACACACATCATCTACAGAAGTCAATTCTATTTAGTAAGTCCTGAAGAACCCGAAATAATAACACCTCAAAAAACACTGCTCTAATGGAAAAACAGGTAGGCAAAAAACATGATGACAATGGCTCAGAGTTAAAATTTTATATTTGATCACCAATGTAATTAAAAATTATAATTAAAGATATGTACCTTATGCAATAACTTTATTATAGTTACTCAAGACTCACGGTCAACAACATCTGGCGAGTTTTTCAAAGCACTTGGTAATTTTCTGAAATTACTACTAGTTTCAAGGGATAAAATATCTACATGTATAAAAAGTAGGGGTGTATGTTTTCCCAAATGAAAAAATGTTTAATCAAACTCATTACATTTTTATATTTGGTACTTGATGTAGATTCTATGTTACCAAAAGAGTTTGGACAAAAAACACTTATGAAACAGCCAGTTTTGGATGGTCTTCGTCCTTTCATTGCCTCCAATTTATTACATTAGGATCATTAAAGGGAAATAGGAAGTAAAGACAGTATACACACTGCCATAAAGTAGGAATTCATCAAATGCTCCCTTAAGAAATTTATTTAAGAAATAAATTAATAAAAAAAATGAAGGTTTCAAAGCTTCGAAGAATAACCATCAGTCTAAAAACTGTTTGGGATAAACAAACCAACAAAATCTCGACCAGGAATTGGGGCCTTTCTCTTTAAATAATTAAATCTATGAAATTTATGTCCTGACAGTATCACTATACCACATTATCATAGCAAAAGATTTATATTTCAAAATATTAATCTTAATAATATAATTTATGTTTTTTATTGGTATTTCTTCTCACCCTGCTCAAGAGTAGACATGAAAATGTGAAGGAATGGATTAATAAGTATAAATAGAAACCATATACAAAAAATATATATATATGCAACAGATAGCTGAAAAAAGTTCTAAATAACACAGAACGTATTCAGTAGTTACATTTTCTAAGAGATACATAAGTCATGGTAGGTAACCTATTATAAAATTTTTGCCTTACTCTGGCCTTAATTTCTTTTCAAGTCTTTAAATATGTACATTTAATTTTGATGTTTTTAAAAGCAATACCATCAACCTGAGTTCAGTTAGATCTTTCCTTTATTTCTTCACATTTGTGTCTCCTCCATTTAACACCAGTTAAAATACCAGACATTACTTTTCACATTTTTATTATTGCTTATCCTGAAAACCAAAATCAAAGTATGTAAACCACAGTCAGGTAAAATATTGTGTCATGGTTCCATGATGTCAATTATGAAAATATAAATTTATCTGTATTGGGACAATGAAGATACAATGGAAATAACAATCCCAGGCTCACAGTAAACAATGTCAATTCAAGGATGACAGCTCCATTCTCCCTTCTTGTCGTACTCCCTTTCTCTCCCACTTGTCAAATACACTAAAAATGGAAGAACTCATTAAACTCATTAAGATAGACACACACATCCCCCTCCTTTTCTTTTCATTCTGATGTATCAGTAGCTAAAGATGATCAGTAATTAGGAAAATGGACCCCCCAAAAAATTCTGTAAGTCTGAGCTTTCAAAATGTAGCTTTATAAATAGAATACTTGCAACAAATAATATATTAATGCTTAAGTATCAAATCCCAAATCCAGGGAATATGGAATAATAATAATTTGTTTTCTGTAGGTGGAATAACAAACCCATTTCTGAGATATTCCCCTGAAAATGTTTTTTATCCTTATACAATCTTTTTGATTAATGCACTGGAATCAGAGCCTTATTCACAAAATTCTCCAAGACAGAGAATAGCTAACAATCTACTATGATGTCAACAAGGATTCAGTGGAAAATGTCCCTCAATGTATATATTCATATGTGATAACGTACTTATTTAAATCTTTCAAGATATTTTTTTCTATTTGAAAAGAAACTTTAATTTCTGATAGTTCTTTGAATTTTTCAACCATACATACTTCAATTTTAAGCAATTTCTTTACAATTTACCATTTAATGATAAAATACATTTCAATCCCTCTGCTAAATACTAGTTAAGAATGTTCTTTTCTATGTAAAAATGATGCCCAAATAATTTGCTTTTTTTATACACTAAAAAAAAGTCATGTCACATTTAAGTGATACCAGAGAAATCAGAGGATCTTTGAAAACCTTTTTAAAAAGTAATTTGTCCTCTCTTTCTGCCACTGACATTTTTCATTTGAAAAGGTTCACACTCAGGCAAACAGTGACTTCTTATCTATACCTGTGGATTTACAAGTAGCTCTTTCTTTTAATGGATTAAGAACTACAAACTTAGGGCAGATCATAAAGTGATACCTAAATATCACCAAAGTTCTTGAGGTGTCTTTGACTATGCATTAAAATTTTAAGCAAACCAAAACTACTTTTATGAGCTCTTAAGCATGACCATAACAGAAGGTCCAGTAACGTTTCAAGCTAACAAGACAATCTTTTGAACTTTATTAGGCAAACAGGCAAATCCCAGTCTCCTTTCTTGCTTATAAAGAAGTTATTCTGAGGTTTGGGGAAATCCATTCTGTTGCTGAAGTATTAAAATAAACATACTCATTTATTCACAACAGGGTTAAAGAAATCCACAAGCACAATGCAAATAATTAGCATTTACACACTACCAAGGCTGCACAGGTTAATGATAGAGAAATAAGACATTGTATAAATGGAAGTTATATTTAACTTAGATGTTGCTTAACAACATAATATTTAAATTTTTTCAAAGATTAATTGTCATGAAATAGAGGAAACATTATTGCACTAAAAACAAGATTAACTGTTAATCAACTCTATCCAATAACCAGCTAAATAGCCTTGAATAGAAAAATTATCTTTTCTGAGTCTTTGCTTTATCCTTGGTAAAGAGGGTTTTGCACTCACTTGCTACTTGGTAAGGTGCCCATGACACCATGATTTTCTTTTCCCAGATATATCATGAGAGGTAAAAAGAACACTGGGGTTGTAGGTCAAAGACCCAGGTCCAACAGTTTATCATAAAAATGGATGTTTAACTTGAAAAGATCAGATATTCCAAAATCAGAAAGCAAAGCTCCAATTCTTGTTTGATTTGTTTATTCATTTTTTTTGCCTCTATACATTAGTTTATTCATTCTTTTATTCTACTAATATTTATTTGGTATCTACCAAATATCAGGCAGTGGGTTATGCCCAAGCATAAAGCCACAAACAAAACAAGCCTGAACCTTGGACAAATTTCAGGAAATGTAATCCATAAGGCTTGAGAAGTAGACATCATAGAACCTAGTGATTATTTAGATTTTAGGAGTTAGGGACAGGAAAATCCAACAATAATGTTCAGGTATCTGGCTTAAGCAAATGGGCCAATGGTCATGTACCTTTTGAAATAAAGAACACATGCAAAAAAAAAAAAAGAAGAAGAAGAAGAAGATTTAAGGATAAGATGAGGAGTTATAGTTAAGAAATATTGAGGTCGAAGTGGCTGTAAGTAGGGTGCCTGGGTGGCTCAGTCGGGTGCCTGTGTAGCTTAGTCGGTTGAACGTCTGCCTTTGGCTCAGGTTGTGATCCCAGGGTCCTGGGATCGAGCCCCGCATCAGGCTCCTGCTCTGGGGGAGCCTGCTTCTCCCTCTGCCTCTCTCTCTCTCTCTCTCATAAATAAATAAATAAAATCTTAAAAAAAAAAAGGTGGCTGTAAGGAAGGCAAGAGATGGGGAGGTACAAGCCTGGGACTCAGAAGCAAGGTCTTAACTAGAGTGATAAATTTTGGTATTTTACTCATTAATTAAAACTAGCTTGCATATGGTAATAAAAGCCATAAGACTGTTCATCCAGGACCAAATATATCAGAATAAAGTAAGAAGACCTAAGACAGGGTTCTAAGGATCTTCAATAGGCAGAGTGATAGAGGAGCAGGCTCAGAAAATTAGGAGAAGTGGGGTACCTGGGTGGCTCAGTCAGTTGAGCATCTGACTCTTGGTTTTGGCTCAGGTCCTGATCTCATGGGTAGTGGGACTGAGTCCCGTGTCTGGCTCCACGCTCAGTGGGCGTCTGCTTGGATATTCTCTCCCTTTGCCCCTTCCTCCACTCTCTCTCTCTCTCTCTTTCAAGTAAATATATAAATCTTTAAAAAAGAAACTTAGAAGTGCAAGAGAATAGAAAAGAAACTGGATATAGCAGCCAATGGGCTGATTAAGAATGTAAAGGAGGAGGGATGAATCAAGTAATCTGAAAATTCATGGAAGTAAGAAAAGAATCGGAAAGATCCCTTTTGATGAGATGGAAATCATGGGTATCTGGAGTGAAAGGAGTTTGGAGGCCAAACCACAGACTGGAATGAGTTCAAAACTGAACTGGAGAAGAGTCAATTGAACAAGCCATGTGATCCTTAACCCTTTGAACTTCAGTTTCTGCCTACAAAATAGGAATTACAATATCTTCTTCATATGACTGCTGGGAGGATTAATTCACAGAACACATGCAAAGTGCCTAATAAATATTTACTACTTCACCAAAAAGACACTGAAGCATTCTAAGAGCATGTCCACATACTTCCATCATCCCATCTAACCATTCACCAGTGTCTGTAGTCACATCCCCTCTTAACACTTCCATCCAAAATACTCCCCATACCTTGGCTTATCTCCTTTTCAAATATCTCCTGGATTCACCTTTCTTATCAGCATTCCCCAGGGTTCATCAACTCAGATGTCGATTACCGACCAGCCTCAATTCACTCTACAGCTCCAAATCCCTGTCACGATAAACTTAGTAAAACTCCACAGTCACTCATTGGTACAAGTTCCTCTAGTAGCATCCCGACTTGAGCGTCTATGCCTGAATCTTAACCACAACGTTGCTCCACGGTGTCTTCTGTTCTGCTCTCAGGAATATATTTTTTCCCTCCAGTCAAGAAAGCCTTCCTCACTTTACCTTCCTCCTCATGTCCAGTTTAACCCCCTTCTTTCTGAGAATTGTGCTTTTTTCCTGGCAGACACTCTGTACTCCTGGCTGCCTTGATAAACTCTATTAATGTTGCAAGACCAAACCCAAAGCTATTCTCTTTCACCAGATGTTTCTGAACTCCAGAACAAACTGAGTTCTCCTTCCCTAGTACTCCCATGGCATTTATAATCCAATGCTACACAATTTTGCAGTTAATGACTCCCTAGTGCTTTCCCTTGGATAACCCTTTTCACCTCAAGAGGAATATGAGCATCTTGAACTATAGGTATAGTTTTTAATTTCTCTTTATCCTCTGGTAACCAATATAATTTCTGACACATGGTAATTGTGAAATACAAACTGAACATAGTTGATTGGATGTTTTCTTAAGTTCATAGACTTAATTTTAGTACAGTTAAAGTTTATTTTAAGGACAAAAAAAGTTGCCTTAATATGTGTCTTCTCTTTGTATTACAACAACCATATATTTCATTTGCTCAGCATTTTACTACATTTACTTACGTTACCTCATCTGTGAAATATGGAGCAGACTGAAAAATAAAGACTTTTCCTCTCAGCCACTTCATATTTTTGCAGCTATTCTTCAAAAAGAAGCCTTTTTTTTTAACATGCTGGGTTAGTTCACACAAAATATTTGAGACACATAGGATGGACTAATCAATTTTGGTAAAAGATAATATTGTTAGTGCTGAGGGCTGTTTCTCTTATCTTCTTGATAATGCATACTTTTAAAAGTCTGTGATTACTCAAAGACTTATGATAGCCTCACTTAAAAAAAAAAAAAAAAAAAAGCCCTAAGTCCGAAATCACTACCAAACATACTGCAGCTTTTAAGATATCAAGCCACTTCTTTTTTTTCGCAAATAAAAGAAATTTGCTGGTGGAAAGAAATACTTAAAGTCAAGAGAGATACCCTCAAATCTTATTTTATTGAAGATACAATCAAGCTATTGTTTTGTTTCTTTTAGAAAGGGTCCTTTTGATGCCTCTTTAGAAAGCAAAGTATATGAAAACTGTAGTATACCAAAGGAGAACAGACAAGATGTGGGCCTTTTAGCATGGTTATCAGCCATCATGCTTCAACTGAATTCAGTATTAAGTTGATGACATAAATGTATGTGGTATTTACAGACCATCCCTTAACTCCAGGCTCGGATTTCGTAGACGGACATGGTTGCAAATAAATGAGATGACAGAAGATCCTATTTCATTTGCTGAAAATAAAATTTGGATTGGTTTGAACTTGGTTTTAAATATATAACCAATTTTTAAAGCAGACCACATGAATTAGCTCATAATGTTTATCAGGCCTTATTGTAACAGAAGGTTATAGCGTCAGAACCCATATTTATATTTTCTCCATGGTTGGAAAACATTATACATCATGGTATCAAACATGGACAGCCCCGAAGTCATGCTGAGTTCAAAAAGCGCTCAAAGATTCTAAAAATCTCAAAACATTTTCAAAGTCAGCCAAGGTGGCTGAAGTATGGCAGGGCTCTTGCTATTTTATGGTTTAACCATTTGACAGCTGCCTGCCAGATACATTAAGAGGGTTAGATGATCATTTCGCTGCTGATTATCTTCACAGCCAAACTGCAGTTTCGCCACTGTATGTGTGTTTCCTCAGGCATTAGTAACAGCATGTTTCATCTGCATTTTAAGACAAATAGTGCCATTTATATTATGTTATGTTGAGCCATCTCAAAGCATGGTTTGGCACAGGAAATGATAGTTCTTGGTAAGTGGCTACAAATCGCCTTATAGGGATACCTTTTCTAATTTTCCTTCTCAATTTTTGAGTCATACAGTCATAACACACACTAAACTACAGTTTTGAACATAAACTTGAAATACGACATTCCCTATTCAAGTACTCCAGTCAAACCCTGATAAATCAGGCTGGCCATGGAGTGATCTTATCCCTTCTGACTCTTTAATAAATCGAACCTTGTAAGTTCGTACTGTTGGAAGTTGTCACTAAATGAAATTGTGACCTTATCCGGCGCATGAACTTATCCTGCTGACAACTACATTTATTGTGTGGATAAGAAAGGGAAAAAAAGAATAAAGAAAAAAATGAGATATTTGATAATTCTGATCTTAGCCATATGTAACTCTAACAGATGGGATCTTTTCGATGTTCCATTAATGATTTGCCAAAGATGAGAGAAAAATGCTCACACTAGGTAAATGCTGGGGGCACTGCGGATGTTCTTAAAAGTGCATGAAGAGGTACTGGGTGACAGCAGTGAATCAGAAGCTATTAGTCTACCACAAAGAGCCCTGAATTAGTTTGTAAGTAGCTTGTAATGGTGGTGGCAAAATAGAAACGTTCCCTTTTCATGCATTCAGTGGCTAAAAACTCCAAAACAAGACACTGGAATTGTCTAAAACCTGGAGCAGGTTAAATCACTGCAATTTTCAAGAATAAAAACATACCCTTCAGCTACAGTTTCTAAAACGTCATAGGAATCAATGTGTACAGCATTAAGAAGCAAATTTACATGCATATGCTACCATACATCAGCATGTAATACAAGCTCGGGAATCTTTTACCTTATTATTCTGGCTGGCTTTCAGAATTAATTCTGAGGCTATGATAGGTCTGGATATTCTTTCTATCATAAGGCCTACCAAAACCTACAAATTATCTTCTTCAAGAGAGAGAAACAGAAGAGATAAAATATGGTTCTAGGTAGTAAGATCATTGGTAATAAAGTAGAAAATTCAAGATGTTTTTAAAAACAAAACCATGATGTGAAATAAAACTAGAAAGCCTTCACCTGCATACTCACATATAAAATGAAGTTTTATATGCAGAGACCAAGTTCAAGATTTGGGGGGAAAGATTGCCAAATTTTGCCCTTTGCTCTATGGTCTATTTGTACAAACAAAAAATCAGCTCATCCCAGGTGTGTGAAAATATTCACCTGGAGGGTGACTGGCTCTTGCAAATGTTTGGAAGTGTCACTGGAAGGAGGAATGGCAGTTTCTGGACTCTTTTCAGCTGCTGGAAGGAGGGAGGAAGGAGTCACCACTCTTGCTCAAGAAAACCTGGCACAGTATGCTTCTTCGCTGCCAAAAACCCTCCCTGACCTTCCAGACACCACTCCTTGTCACAGGCTGACCCAATACCACTTCCTGATTCAAATCTTGAGACACAGAGGGAGAGTGTGCTTTGGAAGGTCTGGCTAGGGAGGAAACATCACGGATGGGAGAGGTCTCGGTTAGCAGGCACAAAAAAAAGCAGTGGAGAAGAAACATCCAAAAGTTAGTCCACGAACAGGAGGTCCATCGAAGGGGCAGGGCCTGTAGGGCCCTGGTGAGACAGAGAAGGCCTGTTTTCTCCAGGAGGAAAAACTGGAGAAACTTTGGGCGCAAATCAACCATAGATCCTGTTTGACTGAAAAGAAGTCAGAAATAGCTTTTAAAGAACATTTGCTATAAAACACCAGTGGGCCTTATTGATAACTGCAGTTCTAAATTTTAGGCAACGTCGACATCTGTATGTTAAAATTGCATGCTTTCTCATAGGGTACATAGGTTTTATTAATTTAGAAAGACAGTTGGCAAGCACTGGAACTTTTCACAAGTCACTGCTGTTGTTTAAACACCACTGGTTTGCTAGGTATTTCTTTAGCTCAATAACCAGATTAATCCAGCTATAGTTTTTTTTTTTTTTTTACATTTTGAAATGGTGTAGATGGAGATGAAAACATACTGAAAAGCTCTAACGGATAAACATTCTTAAGCATTGATTGTGATTAGGATGAGTTTTACCTGGAAGGAAAGTCTATATTTGGAGTGAGGAGGTGACTTTTGAAGTACTCTCAGCCAAGAATAGAAATGTGCAGAAGACCGGTCTAAAAGTGATATTCCATTATGGATTTTAAATTTTTTATCCAGAGAACAAGCACAAGTATCACTTTTTAAAAAGAGTGTCAAAAAATAGAGTGGGATATAGACGACAAAGAGACTAAAAATTTAACATGTCGCCAATGAATACAGATCCTAGGATACTTGAGTTCATACCTAAGACCGCTGCCAGTTCACCACATATAATACCAAAATGTTTTATGAAATCTTGATGTGGGTCCCGAAATTTGGGAGAATAAGTCCTGTGCAGTACTAAAGTGTATAAGCCACTTAATTCTCTTACTGTATGGCACTCTTCAATAAATACATGTGTATATTTATTTGGTTTGAAAATGCCTTCATCTATAGAAAGATTAATACGTAGGCTATGATGCTGGCACAAAGCACAAAGTGTTTATTTCTAAACTTTGAACTCATATTGCTGAAAATATTAATTTCAGAAAATACTTCCAAAAATATAATTCCCAAAGATCAAGCAAATTGCTGTCAGTTACTCGTAATTCTGAAGCCTTTCATTATTGCTTGTGTAATAGTTGTATACATTCTTGAGTTACACGTAACTGACAAGAATAATTTTGCCAAAAGCATCCTCCTTGACACTCTGTTTTTTGGTACAGTCATGGTCAATCTTTCTGTATTTCAAAGGCCTTTGCTGTGTGGCATATCGCTCTAAATACCCATCGTTAGTGTTATGCTTAAACCTTACCATTTTGGGGGGCACCTGGGTGGCTCAGTCGGTTAAGCATCTGCCTTCGGCTTGGGTCATGATCTCAGGGTCCTGGGTTGGAGTCCCGCATTGGGCTCCCTGGTCTGCTTCTCCCTCTGCCTCTGCCCCTCCTCCCGCTTGTCCTCACTCTCTCTTTCTCATAAATAAATAAACTCTTAAAAAAAAAAAAAACCTACCATTTTTTGGAAGTCTATCTGTTACCTCCTAAATGAACACCTCCCTGATTCATACATCTTCTCCTTGCCAGAAGTTCAGAGGTGATCTCTCCTTTTGAACTCCTACAGTATTTGATTTTTAACTCTAATATTTTTCATCATTGTCCTCCTTATAATAGTGATCTGTATGTATTTATCATCTCTCTACATGGGACTTCCTAGATACCCCACAAAGCTTTGTACCTGGTAGAGTTGCAGAAACTATACATATCTTCACTGCTTTGGGTTAAATCATTTTCTCAGGAGGTCTTTAAGTCAGTCAACATCGTATATAGTACTTTTTCACTTTATAATACCACTGTAATAGTTAGTTCCCTGAGAAATAAATAGAGTAGGCATAATTTTACCATCCTATTTATTGGGCTGGGACTCAAAATTAAAATAACTTATTTAAGTCACAAAATTAGTAGTGAAAGTAGGACTCCAACCCTGTTTTGCTGGTGTTCTCATGCTCATTTCAGTTTATCAGACTGCCTCTTTTAAAAAAATTTTTTAACAACTTAACTAGGTGGAAGGATTGACCTCAAGCCCTAGTATCATATCAGCAACCATTAGAATGGATTCATTTATAAGATTAGCTGCCAGTCAATTTGGAAAGCAGAATGTGAGTGCCTGAAGGATGGGGCCACAGGGCGAGTTTTGAAGGAGGCCAGGTGGTAGAAAAGATTAAACACACGAAACATTGAGAAAGCATTTCAGGGCGGAGTGGCAAAATTATTGTTTGATTATCAGAGTTCACAATAAACTTTTACATTTCTGTCCCAAAAATTTCAGAGAGAAGAAATCTAAGGTACATGGTTTTAAAACAGTGGAGTTTCCCACCTTTTCTCCGTCCTTGATGATCATTCTTCAGAGAAAACATGTATGAAATAAATAAAAACTTGAAAATCTGATTAAATATATCGTATCAGTACTAACATAAGAAATGACATAAGCTTCCTTTCATAATAATACAGGTATAAAAGACCTTGTGAACCTTCCGAAACAACTCCCTACCTTTTTATTTGGTTGATAGCATTTTCTCTGCAGAAAACTCTTTGATGTGTAATGGTACGCAGGGATTGCAAATGAGAATCTCTGATGCCCTCATGTTCTCCAGCTTGTAAAATCTTTCTGTCTCCCACATTTAGCACTCAGTGAGTTAAGCAGGTCTATTCGCTCTATATTGTGATATGTATATGTTATTCCTCTTCAGTTCCTCTCTCTTTTCCTTTACTTTCCTTGATCTGCTCCTGTCCAATGTGAATATGAGATAAAAATGCCCAATCTTGAGGGAGGAAGAAAGGGAAGGAGAGAAGGAGGGAGGAAGAAAGAGGGAGAAGGAGGAAGGAAAGCAGCTAGGCAGGCTGACAGGTATTATTACTCATGAGTGTAGTTTCCATAGATTCATAGCTTTTTGCACAGATCTAAGGATTGATCCTTTCCTCCACATATAAGCAACTGCCTCTGAAAACATCATTTCTGGGGAGGGACTCTTCACAGGAACTCTTGCATAGGCTTCTCTGGGGCATGACCCAGTAGAGCTACGACCACTCACCAGGTATTAGACTTTTGCAGGCGGAACTATTTTCAGGACCGTTTGTATTTATAAAACTGCACTCAACAAAACTTTATTTAAAAAAGTATAGACTCATTTAAAATTACTTGTTGAACACAAAATGCCAGGCACAATGCTGGATACTGGAGATACAAACATGAATCTAATGTGGATCTTCTCCTTATGTGACTTATCCTAATGGCGGTGAGGGTTTTTGGTATGGCAAGAGATAAAATTAGACCAGCAAGACAAAAAGACTCCCAAGGCAACTCAGAGAAATCAGGAATGGCATCTCAGGGGAGGGAAAGCTGACAAAAGACAGTATAAGCCATCTCTTTCCCTTATTAGATCAGAAATAATTTCTGTCATAAGTGAACACAATACAATGTTAGCATGAGCATTTAAACACATCATTATTTACAAATAAAATAGTTTGTAAGGCAGAGGGTCAATGAACTAGAAAGAATTGCATTGCGATAAAATTAATCCCAGGCTGGAAGAAACAAATGACTGGAATTTATTGTAAATAACAGTTTTAAGAACATGGAAATTATAGTTGATGGTAAGAGTTTCTGTTCAATATTGTAAATACATTAATTTTAGATAAAATAGTATTTGTTTTTCTTTTACTGTTTTTTTTTTTTTTTTTTTTTAACATACAGCGCTTTCTTAATTTCAGGTGTACAATATAGTGATTCAAAACTTCCATACAACACCCGGTGCTCATCACAGTAAGTGCCCTCCTTAATCCCCATCACCTATTTCACCCATCCCCCACCCACCTCCGCTCTGGTAACCATCAATTTGTTATTATAGTTAAGTCTGTTCTTTGATTTCTCTCCCTCTCTCTCTCACCCTTTTCTTTCCCGTTTGCTCATTTGTTTTGTTTCTTAAATTGCACATATCAGTGAAATCATGGT
Source organism: Mirounga angustirostris (assembly GCF_029215605.1). Taxonomy (NCBI): domain Eukaryota; kingdom Metazoa; phylum Chordata; class Mammalia; order Carnivora; family Phocidae; genus Mirounga; species Mirounga angustirostris. The sequence continues at coordinate 32,080,096 of NW_026991712.1, forward strand.
ATTTGTCTTTTTCTGACTTTTTTCGCTTAGCATTATGCTCTCTAGCTCCAACCATGTCATTGCAAATGGCAAGATTTCATTCTTTTCTGTGGCTAAATAATATTCATATATATATATATATATATATATATATATATATATACACACACACACACACACACACACATATATATCTCACATCTTCTTTATCCATTCCTCAATCTATGGACACTTGGGCTGCTTCCATATCTTGTCTATTATAAATAATGATGCTATAAACATAGGGGTGCATATATCCCTTTGAATTAATTTCCTTATATTCTTTGGGTAAATACCTACTAGTGCAATTGCTGGATCATAAGGTAATTCTATTTTTAACTTTTTGAGGAACCACCATACTGTTTTCCAGAGCGGCTGCACCAGTTTACATTCCCACCAACAGTGCACAAGGGTTCCTTTTCCCACATCCTTGCCAACACCTGTTTTTTCTTGTGTTGTTATTTTTAGCCATTCTGACAGGTGTGAGGTGATATTTCATTGCAGTTTTGATTTGCATTTCTGTGATGTTGAGCATCCTTTCATGTATCTATTGGCCATCTGTATGTCCTCTTTGGAGAAATGTCTGTTCATGTCTTCTGCCCATTTTTAATTGGATTATTTGTTTTTTGGGGTGTTGAGTTGTATAAGCTCTTTAAATAATTTGAATACTAACCCTTTATCAGATATGTCATTTGCAAATATCTTCTCCCATTCCATAGGTTGCTTTTTAATTTTGTTGATTGTTTCCTTCGCTGTGCAGAAGCTTTTTATTTTGATGTAGTCTCAATAGTTTATTTTTACTTTTGTTTCCCTTGCCTCAGGAGACATATCTAGAAAAAAGCTGCTATGGCTGATGTCAAAGGAGTCACTGTCTGTGTTCTCTTCTAGGATTTTTGTGGTCTCAGGCCTCACATTTAGGTCTTTAATCTCTTTTGAACTTGTTTTTATGTATGGTGTAAAAAAGCAGCCCAGTTTCTTTCTTTTACATGTTGCTGTCCAGTTTCCCCAACACCATTTGTGAAAGAGACTGTCTTTTTCCCATTGGATATTCTTTCCTGCTTTGTTGAAGATTAATTGACCATATAATTGTGGGTCTATTTCAGGGTTTTCTAGTCTGTTTCATTGATGTATGTGTTTATTTTTGTGCCAATACCATACTATTCTGATGACTACAGCTTTGTAATATAACTTGAAGCCCAGAATTATGCTGCATCCAGCTTTGCTTTTGTTTTTTGAGATTGCTCTGGCTATTCAGGGTCTTTTGTGGTTCCACACAAATTTCAGGATTGTTTGTTTTAGTTCCATGAAAAATATTTTTGCTATTTTGATAAGCATTGCATTAAATGCATAGATTGCTTTGGGTAGCATAGCGTGAGCATGAAATCTTTCCATTTCTTTGTGTCATCTTCAATTTCTTTCATCACTATTTTATAGTTTTCAGAGTACAGGTCTTTCATCTCTTTGGTTAGGCTTATTCCTAGGTATCTTATTATTTTGGGTGTAATTGTAAATGGGATTGTTTTCTTAATTTCTTTTTCTGCTGCTTCATTATTGGTGTATAGAAATGGAACAGATTTCTGTTCTTTGATTTTGTATCCTGTGACTTTCTTGAATTCGTTTATCAGTTCTAGAAGTATTTTAGTGGAGCCTTGGTTTTTCTAGATATAGTATCATGTCATCTGCAAACAGTGAAAGTTTGACTTCTTCCTTACTGATCTGAATGCCTTTTATATTTTTTGGTTGTCTGACTGCTATGACTAGGACTTCCAGTACTATATTGAATAAAAGTGGTGAGAGTGGACATCATTGTCTTGTTCCTGATCTTAGGGGAAAAGATCTCAGTTTTTCCCCATTAAGGATGTGTGTTTTTCATATATGGCCTTTATTAAATGTTGAGGTATGTTCCTCTTAACCTACTTTGTTAAGGGTTTTTATTACGAATGGGTGTTGTACTTGGTCAAATGCTTTTCTGCATCTGTTCTAATGATCATATGGTTTTTATCTTTTCTGTTATTGACGTGATACATCATGCTGATTGATTTACAAATATTGAACCACACTTGCAACCCTGGAATAAATCCCATTTAATTGTGCTGAATGATTTTTTTTAATGTACTGCTGGATTCAGTTTGCTAATATTTCATTGAGGATTTTTGTATCCATGTTCACTAGGGATATTAGCCTGTAGTTCTCTTTTTTAGTGGGGTCTTTATCTGGTTTTGGTATGAAAATATAGTATTTCTAAAAACTGTTGGGAAAGATCTTATAAGCTGCCCTCATGTTAAATAATATTAACCTTTTCTTAAAAATTTTCTATACTCTTTTTTCATAATTTCACAAACTCCTGAAATCAAGATAACAATAATAGCCTTACTAGGAGCCATCACCTCAAGCATTAAAAATCAGGGAGATGAGCTCATCTGTAAGTATCTCTATCATGTCCTCTCAGTTTACAATGCTTGTAATAAAGGGGACCCTTTCATCGCTTGTTCCTATGACAAGCTAGGTGCAGTTGCTTATTCTCTAACAGATGAGCACATTCAGAACTGATGGTGTGATACTCGGTACCAGAGTCAGGCACCCAGAAGTGATCACAATTATCTAAGCTACCTATATGATGCAAGAAGTCAACTGCTCTTCTTTTAAAAAAAATTCTAGACTTTTAAAATCATTATTATTATTTGATGACTATGTATCAGGATACTCACATAGTTAAAAAGGTATCTGTAAAACTCCATGTAAATGAATAAATGTTGCCTACAAATACCATCAGCTTTTGTAAACAAATGTTAGGAGGTAGCAAGTATGTTTGGAATGATGTATATCTGTCAAATATATGTAAACATGTCAATTGATGACATCCTTCAAAAAGGCTTTTTGTTTTTAAAAGAAAGATGGGTAAAAAATGCAAAGAACTGACATTATGCTATCCAGTCAGTAAGTTATGACTGATTTTCTTTCTAGCTTCGTTCACTTAAAACCACAGATAGTAACTAACATTCTATACACCCATTCTGATTTCTCTATATTGTTCATCTTAAATATTCGTTATTTGGAATAGAGTTAAAATACAACAGATATCATACTATGGAAATAATTATGCACAGGTTTTAACTAGAGTCAAAATAATGTAAGAACATAAGTTGAAACATTTTGCTTCCAATTTGTAATAATAATTTATAATATTTTCTCCCCCCCAAATGCATGAGTGCCCCACAATTTTTTATTTGCTTATATGATGAATCACATCAAAAAAGGAAGTCATGATACTTTTATGAGCATATTAGAAAATAATCACATATAAAGATAATAAGGAGATGACCAATGGGACACATCATTAAATTAGACTTAACAAAATTTTACAATGATTTCATAAATCATTAAGAGTGGGGGTTATATACTTTCCGGATTCAATAATTCAGATCAAATGAGAAAAAAGTTTATTGATCATCTTGAGAACCAGTTTATATTATCTGAGTATCCGCTGACTTGCTGCTACTTCCCATGGGCATCAACTGAATTTCCTAATTGTTCCTCCTATGTTTGTTGTGAACATGAGATCATATATGTAGAAGGCTCAACATAATATCTAGCACATAGTAAGTATTCAATAAATATTATACATTTTACCTTAGTATTTTATAATCGAGAAGGAAAATGAAGCACATAAGTAATAACTACTTGTATTCAATATACAGACCTGCTTGATAATCATAATTACCCAAACTAGAACCAGCTTTTACCCAGAACCACTTTAATTCCAGATAAAAAAAAAATGGAGGCATAAAAATATCATACTGAATCCCAAAGATGACAGGAGCAGCTCCCAGAGCTGATTCCACCTACATAGGTAATGGAGAGCTTCAGCCTATAGTAACCCCATGCTGGTATTTCTTTTAAACGCAGAGCTAAGCCAAAGGTATGTAGCTGTGAAGGTTAACATCAAAGGTGAGTCACCCATTCCACTTCTAGATAACCAAGATTAACAGTTCCACTGACATTATCTTGACATAGAATTCCAAAAAGGAGAAAATAAGGAACATGCTTATACATTAGTGAAAAAGAACCATATTTAAAACAATAGGAAATAGTTGTCCTATGTTACTGTCCATCATTAGATTTTTTTCATTTCTCTCCTCAAATATTCTCAATTATAGAATAACCAAGCTATAACATTTATTGAGTGCTTATTTTGTTCCAGACATAATATTGAGTCCTCTAACTAATGGTCTCTCTTTTTACAACAAATTTAAGAGGAGCAGCTGGGAAATAAATTGATGCCCGTGGTAAACCACTTAAATGAAAGTAAGAGCAGCTTCATTAATTGTCATAATCTTTTTTTTAAGATTTTATTTATGAGTGAGAGAAAGAGAGAGAGAGAGCGCACACATGAGCAGGGGGAGGGGCAGAGGGAGAGGGAGAAGCAGACTCCCCAATGATGGGGAGCCTGATTCAGGGCTCAATCCCAGGACCCCGAGATCATGACCTGAGCCAAAGTCAGATACTTCACCAACTGAGCCATCCAGGTGCCCCCATAATCTTTTTTTTTTAGAATACAGTTCTTTATTTTTTCTGTTATTTAGTGTAGATGTACATATTACCTCCTTTTCTTTTTAACTCAAGAGAATACTATGACTCAAATTGATGCAACTGAATAAGTCACTTAAATAAAGGAAAGAAAAGTTGATTAGGATTAAAGAATAGCTACAATCATCCAATACATGAGAGACAGATACTAGGAAGAAATAGAAGGCTCTAACACTGCTATATTGAATAACAATGATGAAATGTATAATGGGAGAGTTAAATTAAAGTCATGGACAATACTAATTTCTTGATGGTAAAAATGGCAATATTCCAAACATAAACAGATACTCCCTCCAATATTTCTTCAAAAATGTTCTTTACTCTAATCCCTCACACTTACATATCTCTCTTTATCAAAATCAAAGGTTATTCCTTGGCCAAAACCCTGTGAAAATGAAGATTTATTATTATTACTATAACTATGATCATTAGTTTTGGTCATTTTGTCCAACAATTTGAGCTCCTTAAGCCAAGGATGTTAAACTTAAATAAAGCATGTCTTCAGGAAAAGAATAGTATTTTTAAGTATGTTATTAATTTATTCTCTTGAATTTTCAAAGCCAACAAAGTATGAACAAAACAAGGTTCCTACACAATGTCTGTATTTACCAGTATTTATTATTAACCCATGTACGTTAGGAAAGATTATGATTCCATAAGCAAGCTGTGGGACAAGCATAAGGCATGTAGTCCTAACCAAATCATTTTTTGATTTATTTGCTGAGCAAACATGCAATGAGCATTACTTGTAATCATTGTGCATTTTGGCGATCACCTTCCTTAAATAATTTTGCTCAACTGAAGATCATTAAATCAGTACTCCAAACCCAACTTGTGTCTACAATAAAGCAAACACTTACTTCTACCTTTATACTTAATCACAGCCATATGAGCCATTACAACTCCTTTTTTCCAGAACACAGAATTAGAGTAGAACATTTTTAGTTTCAGCTTCATTATGGAAAGACAATCAAGCTGGCAGAACCAAAGCTAAAATGTGAAACAGGAGCTTGAAGCAAGAAAATAATATAAACAATATCTGAAATGAGACTACTTCATAGAATAAATTCTAAAGCACTTAAGAGAAATTAATTTACATACACACAATGCAATTATAAGAAAAGAAGGGGCCAGCATCATTAGGGCAGGGTGAAAGAAGACTCCAATTACAAATCATGGTGATCCCCACTTAACCTCACTTAGAATATTGTTAGTCATAAGTAGATTCTACTGTATGCAATAAAAATGACAGATCTTCATTTTTTATATATATTCTAATATCCATGCTAGGAGTGACCATCCCCTAAAGAGTTCAAACCACTGAGGTTTTCCTATTCCTATAACTGAAAAATTTATACTGGAACATGGTATTTTACTTCAGAATTTTAGTATTTGAGAAAACTAAGGGCTCCTGGTTTTTAACTCATATGGAAACATCGTGTAGAGTACCAAATGGACACGAAGAGGCAGTCCTCCAAAATATCTTTTGATAACCAGTCACTTCCAGTTAGAATACTTCACATTCCCCTATCTATTTTGCACCAACATCCATGAGAGTACTTGTAGCAGTGAGTGTGTATATGTCTATGCTTGACTAATATCCATAATAATGTCTGGCTGACTATTATCAGTTATATGCTTCAGAAAATAAGGTATTATATGTTTAATCAACTTTGTTTCTCAGACCTAGTACTATGCCTTGTATAAAGCAAGGATTTCATAAATATTATGTGAATACACAGAGGATGGATGAAAGGAAGGAAGGAAGAAGGGGGGAGGGGAAGAGTGAGAGAGGAAAGGAGGAGGGAGTGTGAAGATACTCTTTGTAAAAATATATACAGTGACTTCAACTATAGAGAATAAGAGGAATATGAAACTAATACATGAAGGATACATCACTTAAATTAGAAAAAAAAGATTCTTTCTTTCATAGAGTTAATAGGTTTAATATCTTCCAAATATATGAATAAGGATGTGATTAAAAAAGAGAAGAGATTGATGAGTTTATATAAGCTAAACTGAGTCAGGGAGAGTCATGCAATAAAGTTCCTCTTGGCTGCTGAATTTATGATTCCATCCTGTGTAACAGTATATCCTTTAATCCATGGGGAGACAGGCTGGGAGAACTGTGTCTCCCCACTCATGAAAGGAAATGGAGGTAGATTCTTCAAGGTTTTTAATCCAGGAGGTTCTTATTTAACTTCTAATCATGGAAATGCAAATCAAACTAAACAAATAGTCTACTAATATCACCAAGATCTTTTATTGGCTTTAATTATGCATTTCAAGAGATCCCTAGCCAGTAAACACCTTTCTGGACACTAGAAACAGTCTAATGAACTATCTGACTTCCTGAGAACACTTCTAGTGCTCAAAAAAATTACAGATTCAATACACACACACATACACACATACACACACTCAAACTCAACAGACAAGTATGAGTGAAACTGGAGAAACCAGAATAAGATAGGAGGGTTGAATCAATGTTAATATCTTGGTTGTGATATTATACTGTAGTTTTACAAACTGCTACCATTAGAGGAAACTAGGAAAAGTGTATAAGAGACCTCTTGAGTTATTTCTTACACTTACATGTGAATTTATAATTATCTCAATAAAAACTTCAGTTGAAAATATGGATTTATAACCTTGTGAGCCCTTAAACTACTAATTTATAATTATCAAAAACAAAGCCAACCAGAGTTAACCCATCCCACTACAGATAGAACAACCAACAACTGAAGCACATATAAAATCTATCGCCTAACTTAAGTTTTGTAAAATTATAAGGAGAGAAATTATCTTGAATATTCAAATGTCCACCTCATTAATTAAAGAACTGAAAACAAACAATATGACACTTCTCTTTTCAATATTTATTGCTTACTTGTAGAACCTCAACTATAATATTTGTAATTCACCATCAGTAAATAAAAATTAGTTACAGTAGCTGTCAAAAAATAATTATTTAAAAAGATTTATTTATTATTTATTATTAATTATTTTAAAAGATTTATTTTTTTTTTGAGAGAGAGAGCAAAAGCGTTAGAGATCTCACAGAGGCAGAGGGAGAAGCAGATTCCCCCCTGAGCAGAGAGCCCAACGCAGGACTCAATCCCAGGACCCTGAGATCATGACCTGAGCCAAAGGCAGACGTTTAACTGACTGAGCCACACAGGTGCCCCTGAAAAAAGTAACTTCTGACAATTTTTTCAAAGTACTAATTTTGAAATATTAATACTAATTACTAGTTTCTTAATATAGAGAAAGACTTATCAACAATGCTCATTATTAGTCTTCAAATATCTGTTTTTGGAAAAATAATTTTGTACATTTATAAAATATTAGCAATTTCTTCCAAATGTAGGTAATTTAAATGGCATTTGGTGTCCATTTTCTCATCTGTTCCTTTTTGAGAGACTCAGATGCTATAGCAAGGCAGATAAAGTCATTACAATACTGCAATAAAATAGTGAAATATGAGAAATACACTGCCAGAGTGGATTTAATCTTCTATACTGTTTTAAATGGAAATATATTGTACAATTATACATTTTGTAAAATGGCAACACAGATATTACTGCTCCCTGGTGAAAGATACTAAAATCTCCATTTATTTGGCTGGTATAGGTATGGCCTTAGGTGTACACCTACAAGTAAATTAAATCTAATTGCTTATTTTCAGTTTCCTTGGAAAGTACTGCCTTTAAGCAAGATGTAAACGCATTTAAATGGGTATGTTCATCTGAAACTCTGTTCAATAAGTCAAGTGTTTCTTGCAATATAAAGATTCTTCTTTGATCCAGGATATTCATGATATTTCACTTAAAAGTACAGGCACAGCATGGTGGAATTGAAAGAGAATATGTTTTGAAGTCAGGTGGACATAGGCTTGAATTCCAGCTTTGGTACTTAACGGCTGTGTGACAGCATAGTTAGTTAAAATGAAACTCCAAGTCTTCATTTATAAAAATGAGAGAAATAATACCTATCATATGGGATTCTTGTAATAACTAAATAGTATAAAATGCATGATAAGGCCTAATATAAAGCACACACTTCAAAAAGAATATGCTGTCAGGAATAATATTAAAACTTTGCACAGGCTCTAGAGAAGAGAATACAGGATATTCATGAACCCCCCTCCATTGATTAACAAATAAGCACCAGATGCCTTAGTTTGAGACATGGGTCCATGTTTTAACTCTAAAGAAGAAAAGTTTGAACTTCCAGGTCAGTCTGCAATAATACTGACTACCAAAACAGCAAGCCACAGAAAACGGTTTCAAAGTTATGCAGTGGCATTGAGAAAAAAAACAATGTATAATGTAAAAAACAAATTGCATATTCACGAACATCTTTCAAGTTAAATAATTTGACAAAATGGAGGCATAGGGGAAAAAAAAAAAAAAAAAAAAACAACCTTCCAGCTGCAATTTTCTGAATGTGGGACTTTGCTGCCAATCTCCTAGTTCGAGCCATATGTTCTTATTTCTTTTTAGATCTACAATAGGGATGAGAATGAAGTACGCTGAAAAGAATTCCTTGACATGTAGTCATCACTTATTTCATGTAAACATTAAAATGTATGTTACAGCTTCTTTTAAATGGAATGAGTATTTTTTTTTTTTTTAAGTTGGTTGGGGTAGGGATAGAGGGAGAGGGAGAAAGAGACTCTTAAGCAGGCTCCACACCCAGCATGGAGCCCGACGCAGGGCTCCATCTCACGACCATGAGATCATGACCTGAGCTGAAATCAAGAGTCAGACACTTAACAAACCAACCCACCCAGGCGCACCTCGAACAAGTGTTTTAAGGCAGGGTCTCCAAGCTAAATTTTGAGGAGGGGATTAAATCTCCTAACATACATTTATTAAGAGAAAGTATGTTTCATTTAATTAGCTTTCAGTAATCTTCATGTACATTATTGACTGTAAAACAAATGTTACTATTATGAATTTATCACATATCAAAACTAACACTCTGTAGTGCCTACTAAGCTACTTGCCTTTCTTGTATTATCTCATTTACCTGTTAGAAAAACCATATGAAGCATATTATTTCCATTTAGCAGATGAAAAAGCTGAGGCTTTGTGAGACAGTCATTTGACCATGTTCACAAAACCTTGAGCAAGTAGCAGAACCTGCATTGAGTGACTTGTAAATATGAACTCCACATGCTAAACATCCTATTCCCCCCACCCGGCAAAAAATCCCTCTGAATATATTTGAGCCTTCTCCAAATCTCTGGTTAAAAATTATTCTGAGTTTTTTATATAAAAAAATATCCTAACATTTAAAAATAGTTTTTCTTCTTGAAACAAAATAAGGGAGCACAGAGACCGAGAGACAGAGAAAGAGACAGAATCTGAGAAAGCAAGAGTAAGAGAGAAAAAAAAAATCTGGATACATCAATCCAAAGTAAAGTTTAAAATAAAATATTGAGTGACACCTGGATGGCTCAGTCGGTTAAGCGTCTGACTTTTGGTTTTGGCTCAGGTCTCAGGGTTGTGAGATGGAGCCCCGTGTCGGGGTCTGCGGTAGGCACGGAGCCTGCTTAAAATTCTCTCTCCCTCTCCCCACCCCTCTAAAAATAAAATAATAAAGAAAAGGAAAGGAAAGGAAAGGAAATACTGAGGAAAACTAGACTTAATAAATAACATTTCTGATAATATTAAAATAATAAGATCTGCAAAATAATATGCTTTTAAAAGTTATATAAAGCCCAAATTGGTGGGTGCCTGGGTGGCTCAGTCGGTTAAGTGACTGCCTTCGGCTCAGGTCATGATCCTGGAGTCCCCGGATCGAGTCCCGCATCGGGCTCCCTGCTCGGCAGGGAGTCTGCTTCTCCCTCCCCCCTCTCATGTGCTCTCTCTCTCAAATAAATAAATAAAATCTTTAAAAAAAAAAAAAGCCCAAATTGGTAGCACAGGTGGGGAAAATATGAATGAATAATAAAATAAATAATTGGATGACCAAGAAAGGTACACTTAAGGTATTTAACATTTGTAAAATGATACAAAAATACCCCTTGATTTGCCTGGCTGATGCTGGACCACTTTGTGTTTAGGGCTCTGTGACTATTTCCTATACCAATATAATTATAACTTTGCAATAAAAAGAGGTGTATAATAAATCCAAGGCTCTTTCTGCCAGCTCACAAAGGTGCATGTAAATTGTTGAAGGTCAGTTTTATGGGTTCGTTTACTACCTATCATAGTCATGACTACACATAAAAATTGTCCCCTAGACAATAAATACATCTCAGGCAAGGCCCTACTCTTTTCCACCATGTGTAGCCACTGTGATGAAACTGTGGTTCCGAATGTCCTGTGTACTAAAATGTCTATAGGAGAAAACATATAGAAAGTCACTCCTATGTTTGCCGTAAACAAAATTTCCTATGTGCATGGTCCTGGTGGTCCCGTGGAAAAATAGTCTATTTCACTGATAATTCTCCAATGTGTCTATAGTTAGCAATTTCATATGTCACCATCCCTCCTTTAGGATCAAATTAAGGTTTTTCATAAAATCAACTGAAGTATGTACACCGTGATGTATTGCCATTTACAGTGCCTAAATAGAGTATCATTTATCTATCACTATTGAACAGAATACATTTTGTGAGCAACAGATATTGACAGTGAGATCATAATACTATTGAACTATTCAGGCACCCGCACTACCTCTTTGGGACAGGAAAATATCCCTGAAGTTGATGTATACACAAAAGGTGCAAGAAGCAGAAGAAAATATGAGCCATTTCATTGCTTTAATTCAAAATGAAGCTACATTTTTAAATAGATTAAAACATAATGATAACCTTGGAAATCCAAAAAGCTTGTAACAGTAATGAACTGTCCCAGACGAAGTTTTGAACATTTTTGTCAGTGACAGTCTTCAGTATTTCCTGGCCTCTCTAGGACAAACATCATCTATCAATTCAAATATAATTTCAAATATAATAAAAACATATATTATACATGAAATATATTAAACTGTTGAAAAATGAAACGGTCTCTACCCTAACGGATAGAAGATAGTTCCGGAGATCTAGTAATAGCATTTCAACAGTGTCATAAACATAACATCTTCCAGCCTGAGTAAATGCAATCTATCATTTTGGAATAAGAATATTCTTCCTTCCAATGAAGTGAAGGAGGCAGGAAGAGATGATTTATCGAGGGTTTTTTTTTAGGCATCTTAGGGATATAGTTCCTTTTATCCTCAAACTAATCCTATGTGGTGAGTATCATCATGCCCATTTTACATATGAAGAAGTAAAGGCTTAAAGAGACTAAATAATTTGTCATGGGCACAGTTAGGATTTCACATCAATGCCTGCTGATTGTATCCCACCACACCCCTCCTTACTGAGGGATGTATATTCAATATAACTCTCAAGACCATTAAGAATATAACATATGCCTAGTTTTTAGATTAGCATGGGATACCTTATTCATTTGCAAAGATTTGCTGTCAATAGAGAACCTATACCAGATATATTACAAGATTTTAATGAAGCTATCTTGACTTTCATTTTCTATGTGGGAGATCAACAATCTATTCCTCATTTAAGAGTTGAAGTTACTAACAAAGATTAAATACCTCTGTAGTCTGATTTAGTAGTTTGGACCTAAACAAAGAAAGCATTGGTAGAAGTAGAAAAAAAAAAAAAAAAACCCACCATGAATTATCTTCCATATCATTCTATCAACCATAATTAAGACTTTGATTACATAAATAACTAAATAAATTGTAATTAAATACAATTATTTAATATTTTATCATCTTAAATGAGACTCTGCTAGATTTTTTTGCCTTAAATGTCTTATGACTCTAAGAGAACAATTGTTAGGCCATGATTTTGAGACCTAGTCTAGCAAGAGGACTAGTAACTGCAAGAACTCTGAAAATCATTTCTAATCTTATGATTTCAAGAATATATGGCAGTAACCCACATTTCAATCCATGAAATATAAGAATCACATGGTAACAAGAGAAGTATTCACAACTGATACATTACAGTTCAAGGGAAGATGCTTTAACTGGAGCAGACTTTTGATTTGACAGCCCATTTTACTGGATGCATTCCAAAGCTCTCCCACAGGTTCCAAAAGAGAGCCTTGGTCCTATCATTCTTCTTTTCTGACACCCATTCTTCCCTGACTGCCCCCATGTTTTAATGTGAGTCTCCCTAGCACTAATCATGCTAAAGGTATGTGATCTTCTGGCTATCTTATTCAGCATTCACAACTGAAAACAGCACTTAAAGCCAACAATGTGTCTTGTGTTCATAAATATGTCTTTTGAACCATCTAGAGGAATTTTCATTGTTTGTAACACGGACAGAGCCCCCATTATCTTGGTGCAAATAAAAGTAATTCTTAACAGAAATATGTTTTTTTTTTCCTGAACATTATAAAAGGCTCTCTGACCTTCAACTTGAGGAGTATGGCATTTAAAAAAAAAAAAAAGGATAAGATTCCACACAAACTATGAAAAATAGAAGAGAGACAGGAGAGAGAAAAGGAACTTGGCAAAGACATCAAGACTTACTTATAAACAACTCTCTTCTCCCTTTAAGATAATCAGAAATATACTATCAATAATAATACTTTGAGACCAAAGGAATTGGTGGTCTGAAAAAAGTTCACATAAATATTAAAACAGACCACATTCATTATTAAACAGTAAAATTAAAATAGCAATATTTCCAATATGACCTGGTTTCTTTGGAAGTTGAGTTACATTTTATTCCTTAAGAACTTAGGGCTAACTGATACATAATTTATTCAAGGTCTATTACCGTGTAAGATTTTTGTTTAAACTATCATGTGATTTCAAACGCACCTTTGTTTTAGCCAAATCTATGGCTCATTAAAACTTTGAAATATTCCATAACTCTCTAGAATTCAGAGGTCTCTGTCAAGACCTATTACCTGTGCAGACAAGTTCTCATCTCTAATTAAAATTTTCATGAAACTGTACACAGACCCAGCTACACACTACAAAAATAATGAAGATAGAAAAAGTAAAATCAAATTCCTGATTTTGAAAACAAACAACTGTAAAACAGTTAAAAATTATGTCACAGCGGGGTCATTTGCGAACACTGAAGTCCATGAACATGTATTTCCAGCATCCCATGTAACATGCTTAAGAATGACTTTAATCAGAAAGTAGACAGAGCTAAACTCTCCCTCCAGGGCTGAACATCTGAAGTAAGCCGGGAGGCTAAAATAATCAGGTGAATATAGACAGTATAATTTTCAGAGAACCTCACAGTCCTTTTAGGCTTGAGACTGACTTCACGATTTCTTTGAAATGCTGAAAAGAAGCCCAGAAAAATCAAAGCAAAAGCTTATTATCCAAAGAATCCAAACTGTAGACTGTAATACAAAGTTCAGTTTGTTTCCAAAGCAAACAAATACTCTGTTTTCGTGATGGAGTACATGTTGAAATCCTGTTTATTACATGTAATGCAGGGGCAAGTTTCTGAAACATTTCTGCCAGTCTTCTCTGCTGATACGCCATCATATCTGGATTTAACAGTGGTTGTCGCTCCACTCATTCAGGATGAGGACTAATTTTTGAATCACCGGCTCATAAGAGATGTGCATTGATCAGGATGGCCTCAGTAGCATGCATTAATAAAAACCCCCACAACTGTAGTTCTGTATGTATGCTACACGGAAACACAAAGTTTACTTGGGAAACAGACTGTCTCTACTTTATGAATTATGAAGCTTCTATGGAAATCTGGATCATAATGTAAAGTAGTTATTTATTTAATGGGAAGGAGGCCAATGGCAAAGCTACTTGGAATTTCCAGTCTATTTATTCCCCGATGATACGCCTTCATATATTTGACTCAAGACCTTATTTGAACATTGTGTGGAAAACTGTAAGAGCCAAATGCCGTGTCTTAGGAGATATGCCATGTATTAGGAGAATGTCATCTTATGATCTCAATGTTACTAATCTCTGAATACTTGCTGTTGCTATAGACACATCTTCCTTTGGTCATTTAGAAAAAGGCATACTCCTGACTCCTTCCAATTGGTGCCCCACACTATGGCTAAGGCAATCATTTTCAAGTTGTAAATAGCATCATCTTCTTTAGTACCTCTTGCTGAAAAAACTTAATGTCTTTCCATTGCTCTTAAGACAAAGGGAAAAACGTTAACATCTCTTAAATGGGCTGACTGTTCCCTGTCCTCCCGTTCTCTGTGTTTCAGCCACATTGATTTTCATTGAGCCTCTCATATGTACTAGGAAAAATGCACACACTGTCCCTTCTGCCTGAATATTCTTCTCTCTTTGGCTAATTGAGTCCTATTTATCCTCATGCTATTCTGGCAAAGAAAACTTCCCTCCCCCCCCCCCTTTTTTTTTTTGAAAGATATGAATAGATGTTTCTTTTTTTTTTTTTTTTAAGATTTTATTTACTTATTTGACAGAGAGAGACACAGCGAAAGAGGGAACACAAGCAGAGGGAGTGGGAGAGGGAGAAGCAGGCTTCCCACAGAGCAGGGAGCCTGATGCGGGGCTCGATCCCAGGACCCTGGGATCATGACCCGAGCCGAAGGCAGGTACTTAACGACTGAGCCACTCAGGCGCCCCAAAACTTCCCTCCCTTTATAGAGCTTACCTTCTGGTTGGAAAGGTGGGTGAGAAAGAAAGAAAAAAAAAGGAAAGGAGGGAGGGACGGGAGAGGAAGAGAGGAGAAACAAATACGAGCTTAGGGGGTTTAGGAAGTAATACTCGGGATAGGTCTACAGGAGAAATATACAAGTTTCTCTGTTCCACTGGTCTTACAAGACAAATTGTAATGGTAACTGTGATAACATAGCTTCCAAATTCTCCAGGAACATGTTATATGTTTTCTTTCTATAGAACCCTCCTGGATAAATAAGAAGTCTTTGAATTTTTCCTTAAGATGACCTAAGAAGTCACAGACTTCTCATCAATGATCAGTTAAAGAGGAAAGTTGGTGTTTTATCTCTCTGGTCAGCCTTACAAATTCTGAAGTTCATCTTGACCACCTGGAAGGACTCCTGTTAATACCGTCACAGCGCTCACCAAAATCTAGAAACATCTTCTCTTACAACTGTCCTTTTGTAGCCAGTCTGATTAAGCCATGTTTCTGAGAGTTACAAGATAGGCAAGACAAATAGTATGTTTATGGTCTTCTTTACTCCAGGGGTACTTAGGCAAAGCAGTTTCAGCTTTACCTGCATTTCATAGGTGGCTCTTTTACCTGGTTATGTTTGTGCAATATAAATGTCGAGAAATATATTCAAAGCGCATTTATCCTTCCTACACATGAATCAGATTTGTTAATTCTACACATTCTTCAATTTTCTGGAGCATTACAAGAATTTATGATAAAAAAGGTATGGTTCTGAATACTGATGCAGTGATACAGACATTTCTCTCCCTCCCAATGTACATACAAATCCTCCAATATTGGGATTTTAGCTACATCCTATGGCTCTCACTGCCACAACTACTTAATGCTACTGATGATCGCTCTTATTTTCTGTTTTGTTTTGTTTTTTTCTTTCCACAGCTCCCGTAAACCTGCCATAATGAGTTAGAATTATGCCCAGCAGACTAGGTGCGCTGTGCCCCCAATTACATCATTCAGTGAGCACGATTATGTAATAGAAATGTAAAATGCACAGTCACTACGTTTAAGTCAACAGGAATTTGTCAATGTTGTTGTATCTTTTTTATTCCACAAGAGAGCTGAGCAAGAGAATTAGGTGTGCAGGTAAGCGTTCTTTTCAATACTTTCAAGAAAAATAGTACCATGTTGAAGGAAAAATCTTAACATTGCCATTAGCTTTTTAAAACATGTAAAGAGCGATTCTTTTTTAGAAGAATTAAGAATCATGTCTTTTGACTCTAGAGCAGTTAAATTAAAAAATCAATAGCACACGAATTTGTCATGTTCACATCTGACCTTCCATATTACTACTTTATGTAAAAGCAAGTATTTTCTAAAAGTCATTCAATCCTGAATTTGTGATAAGGATATATATAGTTAAAAATTTGGCTTTTAACAATTCCTATGATTTATGAAATTACGTTAATATATAAAACAAGGTATTTTCTCTGTAGACATTTTTTTCATCATCATTATATTGCATAGGATGCAAATTTGATTTATCAATAGAAACAGTAATTTATTTGGACTTTTTGAATGACCCACTATAGCAGCAGAAAAGTTCTTTGGAATTTTATTTTTTTTTAAAGATTTTATTTATTTGACAGAGAGAGAGACACAGCGAGAGAGGGAACAGAAGCAGGGGGAGTGGGAGAGGAGGAAACAGGCTTCCCGCAGAGCAGGGAGCCCGATGTGGGGCTCGATCCCAGGACTCTGGGATCATGACCTGAGCTGAAGATAGATGCTAAATGACTGAGCCACCCAGGCGCCCCTGGAATTTTATTTTTATGTAAACTACTAATACCTTAAGCACTTTTATTTAGACATCTTCAGCAAGAGTCTGGAAAATGGGTAGTTATTGTATTCTGCATATTTTTGTCAAAACAATCTTCAAAAATGATTCTCAAACTATTTTCTCTTTCAGAGGCGGTAGGGGTTGAATTGTACCCTTCTGCTCAAAAAAAGATATGTTGAAATCCTAATGCCCAATACCTAATTTGAAATAGGGTCAATGAGCTACAATGAGGAGTATTCTGTGCCCTTAATCCTATATGACTGGTGTTCTCAGAAGATGATGGTCCTGCAGCTGAGGCAGGCAGGGAGAACACCATGTGATGAAGAAGGCAAAGATTGGGTTGATGCATCTGTAAGCCAAGGAACCCCAAGGATTACCAGCTGAGCAGCAGAAGCTAGGAAGAGGCAAAGAAGAATTCCCCTACAGACTTCTGAGGGAGCATAGCCCTGCTGCCACCTTGATTTCAGCCCACTAGCCTGTGAGAAAATAAACTTCTGTTGGTTTAACCACTTAGTTTGTGGTACTTCGTTACGACAGCCTAGGAAATTAATACGGGAGGGAAATTAGGCACATGATAAAGTGTGACCCAGCTCAATCAACACCACTCACCAACCTTAATGCTACTCTCTCAAGTACTCCTATCACTGGAACACAGAAGCAGAACATCTCCATAATTCAGACCTCTACCACTGTAAGAGCTGAATTCTTCAAGATGGTTATTTTAAAAATAAATAAATAACGAATTTGAGCCAACTATCAAAACTTCCTTAAATATATGGAACAACAATGAGGGAGTTTAAATAGAATTTCATACGAAGTATTAGATACCATCAGATTTGAACATTGGTCCAACATGGTAAGTTTGCCTGTTGCCTGGATTTGCATCTTATGTATTGTAAAGCTCAACTATTTAGTATAGCATCAGTATCTCAATAAATGCTTACTAGTTGCTATGGATTGAATTGTAATCCCCTGAAATTCAAATGCTGAAGCCTCACCCCACATTGTGACTGTATCTGGAGACAGGATCTTTAGGAGGTAATGAAGGTTCAATGAGGTTGTAAGGGCAGGGTCCTAATCAGATAGGATTGGTGTCTTTATGAGGTGACAAAGAAAGAGCAGGGCACTCTGACTGCAAACCAGGAAGAACGCCTTCACCAGAACCCAACCGTGTCGGCACCCTGATCTCAGACTTCCAGCATCCAGAACTGTGAGAAAATAAATTTTTGTTATTACTTTGTTACGGCATCCCAAGCAAATACAATGGTGACCAAACTACTACGTACATTATGGCAAAAGATCCAGAGCAAAAGTCTGTGGCAAGACATCAGACTGTCATGAGACTAATCCACCAAGGATAATGAGATTTTGGTAAAGATTATGAGAGTCTGGTATTGCTGGTTTTCATAGGATAATAATAACTTTTACAAAATTATAGAAAGTCTCTCGCTGGGGGCTAAGAAGTATTGGCATACCTTCTTTATAGCAAGTGCCAAAGACTGCAATCATCCTGTGATTTAGGAGACGTTTGTTAACATGACAGCCTGACTTTTAATCATATTTAAGAATCTGATAGACATACTTCTAGCCATGAATCTTATCTTTTTCAAATTTTTTATCCAGATAAATTCATAGGTATGTGAACTAAAAATCAAGATGACAGGTTTTCTCCATAAACTGAATTCTTCCTCCTGCTCTGTTTTCATTTTATTTGATGGAACTCTTTCTTTCCGAGTGGATGTGCTCACTTGGCCCTGACTGAGTGATGACTTTAAGGAATTAAAAAAAAAAAAGATGTTGGCTCTTGTATCCTAAAAGAGAACACAGTAGCTGATGCGGTGAGTTTGTGAGTGTACAGGAGGTATTCATGTCGCAGCAAAACGTGCAGTGTTACTTGGCAGACTGGTTGTTACCTTTGAAACCCAGGAATGAGATTTCATACGGGGAATATATAGCAATTATAATAATCATATAAATAAAGTAATTTATAGTAAAATTTGATGGCAAATTTATGTTCAAAATTCCCTCGGTGTTGGGGCGCCTAGGTGGCTCAGTCGTTAAGCATCTGCCTTCGGCTCAGGTCATGGTCCCAGGGTCCTGGGATCGAGCCCCGCATCGGGCTCCCTGCTCCGCGGGAAGCCTGCTTCTCCCTCTCCCACTCCCCCTGCTTGTGCTCCCTCTCTCGCTGTGTCTTTCTCTGTCAAATAAATAAATAAAATCTTAAAAAAAAAATTCCCTCGGTGTTAAGAGCTGAATTGTGTCCCCTCAAAATTTTAGTGTTGAAGTCCTAACCCCAATTACCTCAGAATGTAACTGTATTGAGAGATAGGACCTTTAAGGTAATTAAGATAAAACTAGGTCATATGGATGGACCCTAATCTGATTTTATTTATTTATTTTAAGATTTTTATTTATTTGAGAGAGAGTGAGAGAGATCACAGAGGGAGAGGGAGAAGCAGACTCATGGCTGAGCAGGGAGCCCGACGCGGGACTCGATCCCAGGACCCTGAGATCATGACCTGAGCCAAAGGCAGATGCTTAACCGACTGAACCCCCCAGGCGCCCCCTAATCTGACTTTATATAGGAAGAGGAGTTTATGACAGACACACGCAGAGGAAAAAAACCATGAGGTGACACACATTTACAAGCCAAGGAGAGAGGACTCAAAAGGAATCAACCCTGCCAACACACCTTGATTTTGGACTTCTAGCTTCCAGAATTTCAAGAAAATTTTTTTTTTGTTTAAGCCACCCAGTCCATGGTACTTATTTTGCAAGGTTCTAACTGTAAGTTTCCTTCATAGCCCTATCAATCTGTTAGAAATGTATAATCCAGATCTAAAGAAACACTCACTCATCCTTCAAGACTCACACATAATGTAACTGTGCCTGGGAAGCCTTCCTTGATTCTCCAGTCTAGGCTCGAGGGTTTCCTCCACAGCTCTCTGCATTTACTTCTAGAAGAGCAGCCTCTACATTGTTTTTTTTTTTTTTTTAAGATTTTATTTATTTGAGAGAGAGAGAGAATGAGAGAGAGAGAGCACATGAGAGGGGGGAGGGTCAGAGGGAGAAGCAGACTCCCCGCCGAGCAGGGAGCCCGATGCGGGACTCAATCCCGGGACTCCAGGACCATGACCTGAGCCGAAGGCAGTCGCCTAACCAACCGAGCCACCCAGGCACCCTCTACATTGTGTTTGCCCTACAAGCTTACATTCCACTTCCCCTCTGAAGAGACCTCCAGAGCAAGGAACATATCCCCCCTATCTCTGTAGACACAAGACAGAGTTTAAAAACCTGGCACATGGCAAGTACTGAACTACTATCTATCTCCTAAAGCCATGAAATTAGAAAATAAAGCAGTTAAATTAGCTGATTTTTAAGATCCTCTAAACCTCTAAAATTCTACAAAGACATAATGCTAATTTGTATATGGTCTGCTACACACTGTTCATGATTAAATTCAGGCTGTATCTTTTTAAAATGTGGATTCTGTTTCCGGCAGTGTAGGGGTTCTGAGACTGCCTTTCTAACACTAGCTCTCCAGAGATGGTGGTGCTGGAACACTTTGATTGGCCAGATCTTAAGGTTCAACATAAATCCAAGAACCAGCTCTAGGTCTGTAAAAGCCCCGTCTTGCAAGCTTGTAACACCTCAAAAGTAATAAGGGGGGCATTAAAGGAAGCAGCTGGCTTAGTTGGCCCCCCCTTTAATAAGACTCAGCCATTGAGATTCAGTGCTAAAGGGTAAGTTCTGCCATAGAAATTAACAAAAAAATCTCTACCCTATTCAAAGCTGCCCATTTTTCCACACCATGCAGACCTTTTAGCATCCAGTCTTTGAAGGCAAAAACAAAACTTTGCTCTCCGGCTCCTTGCATGTTTTTGAAATTTATATTTCTGACTCAGAGTAAAGGGTGACATCCCCACACCCCCAACCGATTGCCAGGTAGTCCTTGTGAAAACAGAGGCACTTTTGAGGTTTTAAGTAAAACCCTTGATAGTTCTCAGATTAAACAAGGAGAATAGATCTTCAAAAATACCGAGTAACTACAAAAGCTGAATCATTCCTTGTCCCTACGAACACTTTTGGTGAGCCTTCTGAAGTCTGAAGTATGCTCAGAGAGAGCAGTGCTAACTTTTATTCATTTAACAAATAATCATACCAGTTTCAATGCCCCGGGCACCGTTCCTTGCAATTTATAAATATTTGCTCCTTTGATGACAATCCTATGAAATATGTGTTGCTATCACTGACTGACTGATTGATTGATTGATTGATTGATTTGGGGTGGGGAGAGGCAGAGAAAGAATCTTAATCAGGCTCCCCATTGGGCTCGGAGCCCCACGTGGGGCTTGATCTCACAACCCTGAGATCATGACCTGAGCTGAAATCAAGAGTCAGACGCTTAACTGACTCAGCCACCCAGGCGCCCCTATCACTGCTTAAAGATGAAGAAACTGAGGCAGACAGATAAAATAACTCATGGCAAGGTCTCACAGCTTTATGGAGGCAATTTAACATGTAAAGGACACCATGGAGTCCACATTATGAGGAGAGAACAAGAGGGAAAGAAAAGAGATGTCCACTTATGAATTTACAAACATTTACTCTCTCCATGCCTCAACTGGGACTGTATAGGAATCAGACAATTTGGTCTTAATCATAATTTTATGGAATTCAGAATGTATGTATTACTACATTTGTTTCTATTATTATTTAAAACTTTAGGGGCACCTGGGTGGCTCAGTCGGTTAAGCATCTGCCTCAGGCTCAGCTCATGATCTCAGCGTCCTGGGATGGAGCATTGGGCTCCCTGCTCAGTGGGGAGTCGGCTTCTCCCTCTCCCTCTGCCCTTCCCCCCATTTGTGTTCTCTTTCTCTCTCTCAAATAAGCAAATAAAATCTTCAAAAAAAATAAAACTTTAAAGACATATTTCATTTTCCATAAGCAAATTGGAGGTTTTACCCAAACTCATTGCTTCTTTGGTACTGATTTTCTCCATTTTAACTTAACTCACTGTTGTTCACTATTCTCACTGTTCTTAGGAAAACTCAATATTAAACCTCAAATCTAAATATAAAAAAATAGAAGAGGGTAGCCACATGGTTCCTGGATTTAGGAGGAAAAAAAAAACTCTTTTAAAACATGAAAACCAACTACACTGAGCAGTTAGTGTCTTCTATTCATATTAGATTTGAATGTTTATTTGTGCAAAACTTTTTTCCTGTATTTCCTTCACAGTAGAAAATAACAGGCAACAGTATGAACGAATCCAAATTTTCATTTTATGTCCTCAATTTTTTCTTGGTTTTTATGGTTTTAACATGTACATCAAGTTTCATTAGCATTAGCTATAAAGTTCTGGATGAATTAAGTTAGTACATTAATTGTGAATGTTTTGAAAAGCAAGAGACAAGTGAGGAGGTTTTCAAGAGAAAGGAGAATTTTTCCCTACAAAAAGGCAAAATGTCAATTCAGTTAACTGTATTAAGAAAGCCAGAAATTGAAAAAAAAAATCTCAATTTTCCGTAAATAATTAATTTATCAGGAAATATTTAATAGCTGCAAAGAACAGAGTTTACGTGTCCATAGGTGCACTTTACACCTATGGGGGAATCGTTCGTTTCCCAAACATTTCTCGAGTACTTCTCAGGCTAAGCAACCTCATAAAAATAGGTCCACACATCAAAATTACGTTAGTGAATTGACAGTCCTTCAAAATGTGGGCCTTGATAATTGTGTTACTTTATCAATAAGTAAACTGCTATGTTTATAGGCTCACATTATTGTTAAGGCAGCTTTCTTAAAAGTCCTTTGTCTGGGCACTTTGCCACGCCAGTCTGTCCTTTAAACAGCTGTGACGTATGTCTTCTATAATACATCTGTAGCAACTGAGAGATATTAAATTCTATATGCTATGTTTATTTTCATAAAAATTACAAAATCAATTTAATCGCAGTAAGGACATGGGAATCCCATCACCTAGCCACCTACTACTCTGTATTTGAAAATTGAATTACACAATCCTTATTCCTATTGATCTGACATTGACCAGGTCACCACTCCTGTTTTCCCACGTAGAACATGTGGCGTGGGAAGCAAAAGTCTCTCCTGTGAAATAACGATCTAAGCCTAAATGGACCTACAATCTTAACTAAAAATTAATATTCATGACATACGCATCAGGTGACTGACCCAGAAAGGCCCTCTCCCTTCTAAATATCTTTCAAAATACACTGACTTTCAAGGAAACTTTGTAAAGTGTGTCTTCTTCAAATCTTCTAGAGCTAATGAAAGTGATCATGTAGGAGTAACTGTGCTGATGGCAACAAAAAATGTTATTCACGGAACAAGAAACAAAGGCTATCTGCATTCTAAGTATGCGATCTGCTCCTAAAAAACTCAAGTCAGGAATTAGTAGCAAATTTTAGTCAGGGTCTGTGTGTGTGGTTTAGCTTGAGTGAGGTACATAAAAGAATAGAGGTCAAAACCAGGTTTTAATGAGACACTGTAGAGTTTTACAATTGTTCAATTTGGTGTCGGTTGCTGCAGAAGATTGTGATTGAAAATTTTCCTGTGGAAGAAGAAATGTCACAGTATTTTGATAAGCGAGAGATGAACTTTTTTTTTTTCCCTTGTGCCATCAGCAAGACGAAAAGAACAAAATGCATCATTTATAACCCACAGCTTGACTATTATCTCCTGGTGAGACACTTGTTTTAAAACACACAAGGACTTTTTCTTCCCCCTCTACAAAGTCTAGAGCTCTCTGCGAGGCTCCTTCTCCCTTAGAGCCATGAAAGGAAGTTGACACTTGTGTGGCCAAAGTTTCTAGGCAACCACATAAGGGCCCTCGTACACCCTCCAGGTCACAGCCAGTTCTGAAGTACAGAGGAAGCATACGAACAGCATATGTCTCTTTGATCACAGATAGCATCTAAAACTGATGTGGAGAGAAAATCCTGCTCCGCACCAAAGGCTTTACAGACTCTCTCCCTGACTTTACCCACAACGTCGAGAAAGGGTCTACCTTGCTCAAATTCTTGGTCTGAACATTGCTTGATGCTAAAATTGAATAGTCAAAGTGTGTGTGTGTGTGTGTGTGTCATGCACAAGAATGTGTTTATGATTACCAAAGCCACGACAAATTAGATAACGTAAAATAGGAGGGAATGATAAGTATAGTTTAGACATCTTTTCCTGATTTATTCATTAACTGCAAATTATTCTGAGCAAAAACTTTGGGCACTGGGGTTAGGGTTAGGGTTAGGGTTCAAAATCTTTCTGCTCTTACAGAACTGAATGTCGTGTGCACGTACAATTATAATGGCCTTAATCGATCAGGAAAAGGTCACATTTTGTTCTGTGTCTGATTCATTTTAGGGAACTTTCCAGCATTTGCATAGTTACATCTCCCTAATGTCCCTGAATGTTACACTCTAAGCACTTTCTTATACATCTGGGATCTCAATGGAGTTAATACTTAACATACAGGTATTTAGAAGCTAAGAGTATTTCTACATCAGTATTTTAGTTGACACTCACAGGAACGCTAGGTAGGTAGAGCTCTAAATTGATGCAATGAAAAAAACGGAGTTATGAGTCTTGCTCAGGGAACAATCTGAAGTAGTAAGATCTAGAACATGAGCTGTTGCTCATGGTCCATGGGCTTGCCTGCCATTGTGTTGCCCCTATATTGCTCTGGTTGCTTTTGCCCACAGGGGGCTTGAACACCAATACTCTGGGCTGATGTCAGGGCTACACACACACAAAAATAACTAACTAGTCCAACAGTCAATTAGTTAATTATCTCCTCTATACAATAAATCAACTAACTTCCTGTGTTAGTTTAGCGTCACGGCTCCTCTAAAGTCAGTGTCTGCGGAGAATATTGCCAGCAAAGTAACAGTCATCACCAGTGGGGAAATAGGGACGTGCAGTAATTGTCTGATGCAACAGAGCAGAGAAGAAATTACTCTTTCAGAGGATTTACTTCAAAACTCTGGATGCTGTAATTCTTGATCTCTGAAAAGGCATAACCTTAGTATCATGCCCGGTGAGGCCACTGCATGCTGTCAATCCTAGCCATGGTGACAAGGGGACACAAGAACAAGATAAGCAGTATGGCTGCAAGAACGCCAGGACAATGTGGAACACGAGCAACTGGTTTGGAAATAGCCTGTCATTCTGCACACTGGATCTACCTCTCTCCATCTCCCAATAGAGGCCAAGCAATGGCAACTCAACTTCTCTGGGGTAAAGTTTAGGTGTAACGGTAAAGTCTCACGCAGCCTGGACATAGAAGAGTCATAAGCTTCCTTGCCATACTTGAGACATTTACTGGATAATCCTTTTCCAGGAATAGTACCAAACATTTATTGATATTTCATATGTACAAAGTACTATACTATTTTTCTTTCATCATCTCAAAAAAAGTCTTATGAGATGGGTAATTTTAATCCCATTTTACACACTAAAAAAAAACATAACTGAGGTTAAGTAATTTGCTCAAAGTCAGAGGAAGGGCCAAAGTAAGACCTAGACCTACTATCTGATTCGATCAGGGCATCATGCTATATTTCTACTAGTAATATTTACTAAGTACCTAATGCGTGGCGGCCTCCGAGCTGCATGGGAAGACAGTACAAGTCGAGGATGAAGGGGACGTGCTTTGCAGTGGGACTGAGTCCCACTTTATGCAAAAAGTTTCGACTTCCAAATGTGCAGAGCCAAGAAGAGAAGATGAAAATTATGACTTCAACATGAATTAACAATATTTGAACTCTACACATAAATATACTTTCAATTCTTTCAATATACTTTCTCAACATAAGAATATATAGACTTGAACTCTGCTGATTTACAAAGCCATATTTTTATTCTGATTTTCAAACTAGGACGTATTAGGTCCTAGTACAAAATAGCAAACATTTAGTTTAGTTATGCGTGACAAGTCAAAAGGCATTGCTCACACAAACGGTTTCTTATTTTTCCTCTTAAATTTTTATGTAAGCAATGCCTGAAAAGAATCATATAAAAATCATTCAAAAATATATACTTTTGAAAAGTATAAGTTCCTTTTAAGATTCCCTTACTCCAATTCTATCACCAAAGGCCAGCACTGTTAACAATTTGAGCTCTCATATTATTTTATTTATTTCTAAATGGCAAGCCAATTGCCCAAATGACATTTATTAAATAGCTCATTCTAGTCCACTGTTTTCATATGCATTTATCACACACCAAATACTCATATATGCATGAATCAATTTCTGGATGGGTTTGCACTGCTCTTTCATTTGTCTTTTATTACATTAATATCATGTAACACAGTGATCTAATTACTATGCTTATATACTAGGTATTTGTATCTGTAGAAGGCAAGTTCCTCTTCTTGTTATTTGAAAGTTACACATTTTATAACTATTCTTCTAATGGTCATCCTTACATTTTTTATTTCCATATAGTATTCTACAATTTTCTATCAATTCAATGACTTAAATACAGTTTATTTTATATCTATGTAATTTCTTAGTCATTAATTACATCCTGTGTGATTCACTCATTACACCCCTCTCCCTCCTTTAATATTTTTTTCTGAGTTAGGAGTTTCACTGAAATGCTCTAATCTTTCACAGTAGTCTTTTCTTGAAAGTATCTGGAGCTGTATTTTTTTATTGTTGTTTTTTGTTTTTATGAGCCCAGTTCTATTTACTTTCTATTTTCTAGAAATTGCTCACAGTTTCTGGGTTTACTGATGGGCCCTCTTTCCTGTCTTCCAGACTAGTGTGTGTGTGTGTGTGTGTGTGTGTGTGTGTGTGTACATACATCTCCTTCTGACCTCTTAAGGGATTTGAGACAGCAGGGGTTGTGGGCACATATGCTCAGTCTTCCATCTTGAATCCCAATCCTGTTAGCAACATCGAATTTTTAACACATATGTAAATAGTTTGTGATCATTTTAACATAGTAATTTCCCCAACTAGTCAGGCTGGCATTCAAAGTCTTCAGCAACATCTTGCATAACTCTATTATTAGCTTATCTCAACAATTTACAGCTCTAGTCGCTATCATATATCTCCCACACTCTGAAATTGTCCATTTATCTTTTCCCAAGTTGGTATATAAACTTAGACACTCTCTGCATATAATAATATATCTTCCTATCAATTATCCATACTTATAAGTCCACCTCAAAAGCCACCTATTCCAAAATAGCTTTCCCATATCCCTCCTACCCATAAATAATCTCTACCCATACTGTATTCCTTTACAGAATACTACTCACAATAAACCATCTGCTGCCATGCATATGTCTATCTTCCTAACTACATTAATGCTGCTAGAGGAAAGAGACTATGTCACATAGACACACATACATAGACATACATACACATGCATGCCTGTGTGTGTGTGTGTATCCTCACAATGTGTGACTTAATGAAGGCTGCATTAAGTTAAATGTTTTTCTCTTAAACAACGTTACAAAGCTTGTCACCGGATTCTGCAACAAAATGGTAATTTTGTTCTATTTTTCCCACGCTGCACCTTCATATCTCATTGATATTAATAAGTAATTGACCTACATGTTAGAGCACGCTCACAGTACTAGAAAAGCTGATATCCAACTACGATATTAAATGCTCTCAAGATCCCTTTATACATTACATCCTCTTATCAATTGAAATGCCTTCTCTGTTTAGACAAATTTTTCTATCCTTCTTACTTATTCTTGGTATTAAAAAGAGTAACCGGTCTTTATTTTGCTTTGAAATGTTTCTCTTGAATTATGTCTTGTTACCCTGTATGAATTTAATACATATTTATCTATCTCTCATATCATTCTTCAGCAATTTAATAATTTTTTTCTTTATTTTATTTCCCTTTGGAATAGTCTCTTCTACAATAACAGATTGTGTTCCTAAAAACATACCCTATCAAAGAACTTATGTTATAAAAAACAGTTGTTTTAATTAGAAAAGGAGAGTTAGAAACTAGAAAATTTTAGGCTAGCACAAATTTATTTTTCCTGCAGGAATTCTAAAAACAAATGTGTTTTACAGGTATACATACCTAATAGTCATTGCAAAATAATAGGTTAATCAGAAGGTATAAAAACATCAAAACATTCCTGAACAAATCCTAAAGAACACATAAAAGGAAACCAAACTCTAGGCCATCAATAGTAAGGTCAACACATTTAAGACCATCTCTGAGAAACAAATCAATGAGGAGCTCAAACCACACAATTTGGTGTCCCTAAGCTCTGTGTGGAAAATCTTAATTTCATTATGTATGTAAGCTCCAAATCCAATTTCATTAACTCAGAAATATCTGCATAATGTCAATGCATTCTCTAATTTATTAACTATGTATCTCTAATCTGTGTTATGAAACTCACACTGGAGGCAAACAAGTATGTGGAGATCAGAACCAAAAGAGTGCCAATTTGAAAGTACCTAAACTCTTTAAAATAAGAATCTCTGGGAGGATGCTCTAGGAGTTTCTCACTTTTCCCTTTATTTTCCAGGTATTGAGCTAACTATTTTACATACCTTACCTTACTTCCACAACAACTTTATGACAAAATTCCTTGTATACTTTGCCTACTCAACACACCAATTATACATCGTAGCTTAACATCTTAAGCACATGGGTCCTAGAAATGGATCTGAATCTTAGATTGGCCAACTACTAGCTATTCGACATTGGACAGGTTACTGAACCTTGTCGGGCCTCAATTTCTTCATCTCTAGAATGGAGCTGAGAATTGCACCTACCTCGTGAGGTTGTTGAGATGATTAAATGATTTATTCATATTTGCTATTTATATTTGCTTTGTAGAATGGTATGTGGTACATAGTAAGCACATATACGTTAGCTATATTTATTATCCTGGTCCCCAAATCCTAAAACGAAGTTGCCTTAACTAACAAATAGCAAAATACTTTGTTGTCTATTCACTACTGTTCCTTAGTGTTTTTAAATGTCTGCATAATTCATCAGGTATATCAAAAAGTAAACTATGACTTAAAATTGTGATCTATTTTAATTGCAAAACAAGCAGGCATTCTCCATGTTCCAAAAGGTAGAAATCAAAAGTGGTTTAGGGAATGTTCCATCACCTTGCTAGTTTAGCACATATTTTTTAAATGTATGCAATGTTCAACTAGGCTTTTCCTTCCTAACAATTACATTTCAAAGAGCTTGCTGCCACTGAAAACACTGCCTTTCAGGCCAACTCCACCTATTTTTCATTTCTGCTTATAGCACTTATGTGGTTGTAACAACACAAAGGAATCTGCATGATTTCAGTGCATGACTCATTTCCAGCAAATCAACACACACATTCTCAATTTTTCATGCATGAGAGATGTGTAAAACTATAAAAATGTTTGGACATTTGAGAAGACTAAATCAACAGACAGTAAGCGTTTTATCAAATCTACAAGTGAAATTAAACTTTAATTTGAATAAATAAACTGTACCATGAAAAGAGGAGCTGCTATCCATCTGAGCTAAAAAGATGAAGTATAGTTGTATCTATGTTAATAGATCCAGCAAGCACAAGGAAATCACAGCAGAGTCTCCTGTACGAACATGCTGATGAGTCACAGGTGTGTAGGCATGGCTTGTAAACACAGATGGAAAGGGTGACAAATAGATGAATATATCAGTTACAATTGTGGTCTGCCCCTCTTCAAAGACAGCATTTATTTTTCCAGATCCTTGGATGGTTATAAAAGAGGTGTCTATGAGACGGCAGAGATGTTATCAATATTCAGAGTGCCTCTGACTGAATTAACTGAGACGAAATCAACTTAGTCCCAAAATTTTCAGGGAAAACCATCTCATCAATTATTTTGTTATTATCCATGTTATGGTAATAGAGTAAATATTGGCTAATTCCAAAAGAGCGATAAATTAACTATCGAGGTTATTTTTTGTTTATATCATCAAGTTGTCAAGGAGAATCACTTTTCAGAATAACAAAGTGCATCCTGATTATATTTAACACCACTGAATCAGGACCCCTCTTGCCAAAGAATTCATTCACTGAAACTAATGGTCTCAATCACAACATTTTGTTTCTTAAGACTCAAAAACTGCTCTCCTTGACAATGATGATCTGATCTAGTTTTATAAGCCTTACTTGGATTAGTGCAAATATCAAAACATGCTTAACATGATGTGATTCTACTCCATATTCTTTGTTCTGAAGTAAATTCCTCAAGTGGGGTGTGGCCCTACAAAACTTGTTTTAAAAACCAACAGGAAAAATGTCAACAAATAACATTATTCGGTGAGCTGAAGATTCTCTTTATTTGTATAACCCTGGACTGAGAGTAACCCAGAGGTTGGAGCAAGAGCTTTAGAAGGAGATGGCATATGTTTACATTCCTGCATCACTGCCTATTAATGGTGGGACCTCAGTTTCTTTCCCTGGAAAATGGAGGTAATTGCATTTGTTTCATGGGATTGTGGTGAGGATTACAGATAACACTTGAGGACACTGCTGAATACACAGTGAACTTCAACAAATGCTTACTATTATTTCTATCAATAATAACTGTATTAGACATACAAGAGCAGCAAACATTATTGTCAAATGAGAGGAAAGAGAAACAATTACTCTAACAGCACCATTCCATGTGTTACAAAATATTCATTTTATCATTATAAATATTCAAATATATGGCCACCTCGAGGACAGCTGAGCCATCAGAAATGTATTTTCTCTAAATGTTGCTCAACCTCAATGATAACAGGCCAAGCTTCTTGAATATCAAAAATAAAGTTTTTTTTTAAACTACTGGTGTTTAAGGTTATCTGAAAGTATATCCAGATAAATAAATCATTTTCAAATATTAATAGTCTCCAAATATATTTATCTTACACCACTGCTTACATTCCCTCTCCTTGAGCACTTTTCAAGAAGAGATCAGTAAATGCACGGGTTGTCTTTCCAGAATCCTTCACTTCCCCCCTTTCCCATAATTTCTGTGTGGTTTAAGAAAAACTGATTCCCTTCTGTCTCAAGAGGGTAACACATAGGACATGACTAAGACTATTCATTCCATTCTCTCATCCACAATGATCGGTTCAAGAAGTAGACATGCAATTCAAGCCAGAGTAATCAGAGTCAACAGCAAGACCTTTGTAAAAAATGCCTAGACGTGAGATCTTGCTCGCTCTGGGCTATGCAGTGCTATCATGAGGAAAACTAACCTTAGAAAGAAGCTGAAGCCCAAAATAGGGCAGAGCCAGGAGAATGGCAAAGAACCAGAGCCCATAATTCTGAAGGCATCATGATTCTTTGGCACTTTCAGTTGTGTGAACCAATCCTTTCTCTATATAATTCATATTAGGCTTTGCTATTTATTACAAAATATTTTCTAAATAATACAAGAATGCAAGAAGGGTAGAGGCTGAGGATCTTAGCTGAGGAATCTAAAACAAAACAAAATATTGACTTAAAAATATAGTATGATTTTGAGTGGCTTTTGATCTTATTCCTTGCTACTTACAAGACAGCTGTGAAGATCAAATGGGAAATTACATGCAAAGTATAAACACAGTGCCTGGTCCACAGCACACAATAAACACTCATTCCTCCTACTTATATCTCACCCTTGTCCTCCTGAAGAGAAGGTACTAAGTGGCATCAGGGTTAAGCATTTCCAATACCACCAGAAAGAGATGCATGAGAAAAAAACCTGAATTATTAAAACTTTTTACCTTAACAAGATATCTTCCTATTTAAAATTAATAAATATTTAAATATATTTGGCACCAACAGTTCAACAGTTTTGAAACCTTTTCCACAGCTCAAGGGATACTCTCCTCTCTGTACGTACCCTGTAGGCCTCCCCAATTTCCCGAGTTACTGGGGATGCTGACATTACTCTGGGTCCTTCAAACATTCATTCACACTAACACATCAGTAACTTAATACACAACCTTACCATACTTATGTATCTTTAACAGAGAGCGAGATGAAGAGTTAACCTCAATGTATTTACTTATATAAATATTGGCTAGGAGCCTACTATGTGCAGGCCCCCCATTAAGCTTTGCAGATACAACCAGAAATAAACAAAAAGTGAGTCAGAGCATGTGTCTTACTGAACTTTGGGTCTAGTGAGAAAGACAAGCAATAATCAAAATGCACACAACAGACACAAACTGCAATTGTGACAAGCCCTACAGAGAAGGACACACGTACGATGAGAGCCCCGAAGACGGAGACCTTTAAGAAGGTCAGGAGAGGCTTTCCCGGGGAGGCCAGAGTTGGGCTGTGGCTCAGAAGAGAGGGAACACAGAGCGTGCTTCAGGCTAAAGGCACAACGTGTGGTGTGGCAAGGAGAAAGCAATGTCTTGTGCACAGTGAGACCTCCCACAGCAACCAGAGGAATCAGAGGATACCTGAGATTGTCAGGAATTCCTGCTGTCCGTACAGCCACAGTAAACTCTGGGGGTCTACTTAGTGGGGCTGCAGATGGGACGGATACTAGATACGTGCAGGCTATATAGACGTAAATCAGAACCTGTAATTCATCAGTTTACAATCTCTGTCACAAAGTCAATGGTGTCTCTGAGGCTATAGTGTTTCTCTAAGTGCTATCTGCATCACAACCATCTGGCTTTCAACTATCTATCTATCTACCTAAAATCCTCACTCCAGACCTACTTGTTCCAAATCCTTGTGGGTATGAGCCGGAAATCTACATTTCTCACGAGTTCCCAAGGTGACTCTTAGGCACACGGTAGATTTACAGCTAGCGATTAAAGCAATATTACTCCCTGAAAGGTATTAATCTATTCTACTTTTGGAAAATAATTCAAGTAAGTCAATTGACACCTTACTGAAATGGAATATTAGCTCATTTAAAACTATACTAAATATTATAAATAAATTCAATACTTTTTGTAAAGCATATGTTAAATCCTTCATAAGTGAAAATACAACTTTTAAATGATACGATTTCATAAATACTAATTCAAATAGTTGGAGAAGGACGCAGACTCAAGGAAGAATGTACATATAACCTCGATTATTCATAACAGTGCTAATAAAACAAAGTGTACAAGGATTCTGTCTGGAAGAGATGTGCGTTTTATAAAGTAATTTGGAGACTCAAACAACAGAGTTAGATATCTAGTTTGCCTTATTCTACATTCTTACATTTAGGATACTAACTATTGAACGTGATAATAAACACGAGATCAGAGAGAGAGAGGGATTTTTCCCCCATGAACTCCTTATATAGACCTTAAAAAATAGGCATCGCTTTGGATCAGATACCCATTATCAATTTGGACAGAGAGTGTCTGAACCACTATTATCTGCAAATGATTCATGAGTGCAGGTATTTCGCTACCTGAGGATTTTAGTGAAACCATAAATATAAGAAAAGACAGAAGCTGGAATTCATAAAGGGCCTTGAGAAATATCTAAGATAGAAAATTATGTCCAATCTGAAGAAAAATGTAATTTAGCAAATCTGACTCAGACGCTTCTGTCTATTGCCAGAAGGGCTTCTTTCTTATTTACCAGCAATTTTGCCTGTTAGCCCTCATTCCACAGCAGAAAACACAAAAGCTAACTAGCTTGCTGAAACTCACACATGGTGAAAACAGACTTTAAAATAAAATCATTGATCATATAAAGCTAACACTTTAAACAAACTAGGATAATAGTAATCCTGTAGAGATTCACAAGCCATGATTTAACAGGAAGCGATTTTCATATTTAAAAAGTAAAAAGAAAATTCCTATAACATGTATAAACACACACACACACACACACACATATATATATATATGTACTTTTGGCATATGATATGTGGGTTGATACAAAAATCTCCAAATACTGTCTTCCCTATTAAAATTCTTATGGTCAGAGCAACCTACTCCCATTTTAGAATAAATAATACTTTCTTCTTTTGGCTTTTCCACCTTACATCAAAGATATGACTATTTGGCCAATTAATTTACAGAAAAACAATATACTCCTCTGACATTTATAAAGTTAATCGTGTACTAAATCATTGAAAAATTTAAGGGCATATTTTTCTTTCTGCAATTCTTTTTGAAACACATCCACCCTTTAACGTAAATAAAACCTCTAGAGTCCCACCATTTGTCAAAGACCACTTAAAAGCCAGAATAAAGGGGCGCCTGGGTGGCTCAGTTGGTTAAGCGACTGCCTTCGGCTCAGGTCATGATCCTGGAGTCCCGGGATCGAGTCCCGCATCGGGCTCCCTGCTCGGCAGGGAGTCTGCTTCTCCCTCTCCCACTCCCCCTGCTTGTGTCCCCTCTCTCGCTGTGTCTTTCTCTATCAAATAAATAAATAAAATCTTTAAAAAAAAAAAAAGCCAGAATAAAGGAGAAATTTATAACACATGATTGGCTATTGATTTTATGTAGAAATGAATACCTAGTGATATCAAATGCAAAAACTGATTTTTTTTTCATTATTACTACTATATCCATTATTCACAGAATGTTTTCCATGTGTCAGGTATGGTACTTAAAGTTTTACAAAACAGTATTGCATTTGTTCCCAAAAACAAATCAGTTGGGTACTTATTATTATTCCTATTTTACAGAAGAGGAAATTGAGACCCAAGATCAACCAGTTTACAAAGGTCAAAGCTGACATTTTAATCCTTGACCATCTAATTGCAACACCCATGATTTTCAAATATTAGATATGTAATTGCTATTATTTTTCAAAACATCCCATACTAGCCCATAGTAGTCTAATAGAGGACTCCCAATATCTTAAGATCATTTCGAGAATATACACTTATGGTCTTTGCACACAAAGTTCATTCCTGAGTACCACTACAGTTGGCTTGCTTATTTTAGATTACTGGTTTGGTCTGCACTGACCAAGTGGTTCCTATAATGAACATTATGCAGCAGCAGTTGCTAACAGTTTGGGATATAATTTCGTGACCTTAAAAGAAACAACTTCTTCCTCAAAAAGAAATTACTAGCTTATATCGGATTATTTGACCTTTGGTACCAAACTCTTACTCACTGAAATCATTTGTCCACTAAAATTCCAAAAAAAGCTGAGATCAGATCAACAGAATGAAGAATTCAAAAGGCATCTAAATGGAATTTGTCTGCCCACTTAACTTAACAGAGTGCCCTAGGATCAAAATAAAGCAAAGGTTCATGGCAATCATTGCCATCATTGGATTGGCTCTGGCCATCAGCACCATCTAGGTGGAGACCTGAGAAATACTTGCTCACTTCCCTGCTATAGAAACAATTTTTTTTCTAAAATTGTCATTTCTGGGGCCCCTGGGTGGCTCAGTTGATTAAGTGTCTGCCTTCAGCTTAGGTCATGATCCTAAGGTCCTGGGATCAAGTCCCGGATCAGGCTCCCTGCTCAGTGGCGGGTCTGCTTCCCCTTCTCCCTCTGCCTGCAGCTCCCCCTTCTTGTGCTCTCTCTCTCTCTCTGTCAAACAAATAAATAAAAAAAATAAAAAAATAAATTGTCATTTCCTTTTGCTACCTGCTAAAATGCAAATAGGCCTGAAAGAAACTTATACTTCATCAGTTATTTACCTCTCGGTGTGGGCAGGCTCACTAGAATCTTCCTGGGAAGAGATTCGTTGATAACTGCAAAAGGGAAAGAAAGATAGGAAGTTCCACACCTGGCAGAGTGAGGAGCCAGTGCCGTGGAAGCTGCTGAAGGATGAGGGGCATTCAGTGGAGAGGTGGAAAGCAGGGACAACAGATGCTCCCTCCATGCCAACTTGGCCATAACCCACCAGTTCTAAAGACCCTTCTTGCTCTGCGAGCAGATTTAGCAGCTGACCCAGTGACTGAGCATTTCTGGGTGCTGCAGGCAGGCTTGAATCAAGGGGTCACGTGTTATTCGCAGCCCAGCCATCTTAAATGCTGGGTGACCATCAACAGACTGACCGCAGACACCCAAGCCCTCTGAAGCCAGTACATGAATCCCTAAGATAAAGGTAAAATTTCTCAGGCAGTGAACATATTTTGAGACCTTTTAAATATTCCATCCTCAGAGACCTGCTTGTGGAGCATGAAGGGATGGGTATTTGTGAGGCTTCAGGGGGTAAACTCAGGCCCCACAACCCCCCCCACTCTGGTGCCTGAACCCGTAATCCAGTTCTTCCTAACTGGCAACTTGACTATCATACTACTACTGTAAGGGGTGTTTGAGTTATTTATTTGAGTGAGAAAGAGAGCACCAGCAGGGAGGAAGGGCAGAGGGAGCAGCAGGGAGCAGGGCTAGATCCCAGGACCCTGGGATCATGACGTGAGCCGAAGGCAGACGCTTAACCAACTGAGCCACGCAGGCGTCCCTGGAAGGGGTGCTTTAAATGATTGTTAACTCACATAATCAATACATTCTTGTCAGAGTTGTTTTGAAGACTTCCACAAAAAATCCAAAGAGTAATTCCAAGCACCTTAAAGCATGTCCCTGCACCTAGAGAGACTTCACTGAGGAGTGGGGATGGAGGGAGATCAGGAGCAGAGAGATAAAGTATCTTCTGTATATTTTTAAATGTAATCAATCACTTTATTTCCTGACTAAATAGTGTTTGCCATCATTTTAATATAGTGAATCATGTACAAGATAAGATTCCAAAGTGAAGCAATACCTTGGAAACTAAAAAAAAAAAAACAAAAAAAGTACAGCCCTCTGCCCTGATATGCCTAAATGGCCTCACTAACCCAGACCAACAAGTAGTGCTCCCCAACGATAAAGATGTCTTTGTTTTTGTTGGATTTTTAAAAGTAAATTGTTCAAAGCTGTTTTATACCTAGACCTCACATACAGAAGTGAGGTGACTTGTCTCCTCAACCGTCTCCAAGGCCACCTGTTTAGACACAGAAAGCTGTAGTCATAGCTCCCTATCTGGCAAAGGAAAGAGAGGGATAAGATTACATAAAGGGTAACAACAGCACGGTATTAAGTGGTGGAGAAAGCTGCAGAAGTTGAACTAGGACTGGTTAATCTCAGCTACTGCTTGGGGACACGATAGAGGCATGTCAGACCACTAATATACATATACACTGTGTCGGATGACTACAGAATACAAGGACACAGACTAGCCCCAGAACGTATCTGCTAACTGTATGAACATGTTACTGATTAACCATGTCTACTTAAAAAACAAACAAACAAACATGTCCTCCATGAAAAGTAAATCCTCATGTTCTATCTTTCGCATAAGAATTTGCCCCCTCAAATCACCATTAATTTTATTTTAGCAGCAGCAACCATATTAATATAAAGAAAGTCTGTAAAACACTTTATACCTACAACTTCCCTTCCTTAAATGACTCCCAGTTTAAAAAAAAATAAATAAAAAGAGAAGAAGAGAAAAAAGGATAATGTAAAGTTCAGCCATCAAAAATGGCTTCATTAAGATCCTTAATGAAGCACATGGGAGCCATTTATTGACTCCTCAACTATTAAGATGGAACATTATTACTGCTTTAATAGTATTTCCATTTTCATTTAGGAAATAACTAATCAAGGGATCAATGTACCAAAGACTTTATTTTCTTTCCCTTGGGTCACTGCAAGTACATTTTTTAAAATGCAAAAAACGTAAGAGCAATTCCCCCTGGCGCCATATCGCATGAACAATTTAAAGAGATAACAAGAAGGGTGAAAGGTCAACAGCCACTGATCGGAGCACTGTTATAAAACAAATGAAAACTCAGTGAGGGGAAAGTCTCCTTTTCTGGGAGAAAGAAGGGATCCCTTCCCTGGCACAGAAGCTTCCCCTCCGCGGTATGCAAAGTGGCTCCACCCTGACCTGCTGTCAACCCAGGAAACATTTCTATTTCTCAGACTCACTTAGAATGCAAACTACCGTTTTCCTGGTAGTTCTCACAGCTCTGCTTCCTTCCTTTGAGGTACAGATGTGTAGCCACAGAACCCAATCAGATAACGCCTATTTACATATTTATAAAGTCTCCTGTAAAATCTCTATCAATTGTTGCTGCTATATATAGGGCCTTTCAAAGTATCTTGTGGGCCCAGTGCTCTACTGCACTGTTCCCTTCAGGAGTCCTGATATATCGCACAATGTGATTTCAATGTAAATGGGGCCCATCACACGATCACACCACTTCACAAACTATTTTCTGCCGGGATAGCTTAAATCTAAACACACTCAAGCAGCTTGCTGCACTGGAGCAAGATTTCTTCCACATTTAAAAAAAAAAAATTTTTTTTCAAAAAAAAAAAAAAAAATCCCAAATCCCAGCACAACAATGCCAGGGGAAAAAAAAAAAAAATCTGAATGTTTTCTGCAGAAAGATGGGCCGTCTCCAAATCCTTGTGCCCTATCAGACAAATTAAAGTAAATCAAGCATGAAATGAAGCCGAAGAGCCCCGAGATAAGGCTCCTTTAAGTCGTTTACAGATTAGGATAGAGAGAGGTGCATCTGGTCTCTGGCAGTGAGTGAAGGAGGCCAGTTCCTCAGCTCACAATAGCAGCCTGTGTGTAGGATTACCTTACCTTGTCACTGACAAGGGAGGAGGC
Organism: Mirounga angustirostris; assembly: GCF_029215605.1. NCBI lineage: Eukaryota > Metazoa > Chordata > Mammalia > Carnivora > Phocidae > Mirounga > Mirounga angustirostris. The sequence continues at coordinate 32,118,725 of NW_026991712.1, forward strand.
GCCTGCAAGATGTCTCTAACTAACTTCCTCATGTCCCTGGTTAAGTTCTCCTATTAAAGTACTAACCGTTACAATGAGAGAAATACATTTTGATAAAAACAAACCAAAACCCAAACAAGGGGGAAAAAAAAATCCCAAAGACTGATTTATGAACTGGTCAGAAACTGATAAACTGGGAGGGTGGGGGTGGGGGTCTGCTACCAGCCGATGAGCCTCTTCTCTTATCAGTCAGGATTCTGCTGCTAGAGACAGAAGCTGATAAGTTTCCAACAGGAATTAGTGACACAGCCAGGAAACCAGGAAACTGTGTGTTACTGGTTGGACTGGTGCTCTAGGGGCTGCCAAAAGGACCTCTCATGTTATCAGATGGGATTTCACTGCCGTAAACAGTGAGGTATTCTCCAAGAGAAACCGGACTCTCTCTCAAAATGCTTCACGATTAATGGTTAAACTATAGTATGAGGTAGGTGTCAGATTTTCTTGCGAGCATCTGGAATTCTGCAACTTCTCAGTGAAGACCTTTCCATTCCTTGGCCGCCTGGAAACCACCCCCCCTTTCCTTCCTTGACAATGAACGTGTTCTTCTCCAATAAATTTTATTTATACCTTGTTTCAAATCCTTAATTTTCCACCATCACAAAGAGACTGCAGTCTACCCAACCTACTCATCAGTTTCACTTCCCTTCAAGAATGCATTCTAATCTGGTTTTGTGATTCGATCAAGTGATGGCGATGGGAAAAAACAGTCAACTTTTCCCCCAAACCAAATAAGACATTCATGTTATCGGTTGGGCCATCATTGAGAATGAAACGGAGTATAATTCTTTGGGGCATTACTTATTTTACTCTGTACTCCTTTTGTTTTTTTTGTTTTGTTTTGTTTTTGGGGGGTTTTTTTGTTTGTTTGCTTGTTTGTTTTACTCTATTCCAATGAAGCTATTTTATTGTGCCTAATATCACATACAAATATACTGTAGTATATTTGTATTGCCCTTTACAGTTTACACTGTGCTGTCACTTGTATTTTACATTTCAACTTCACACGCAATACTTTGAGATAGGCACCATTACCACAAAATTATGATAAACAAATTACGGTTCAACTGGATTGAATGACTTGCCCAAAATTATTGGGTTGGTTAAATACAAAGTCTAAATTTATAGCCAAACCCCGAGCTCCTTCCTGATATGTGATAATTGCTTAACTAATTTTCTCATCTTTGGATTAAAGGACTCACGAGGAAGTTCTCAAGTGTTTTGATGGTAGACATAGGCATTCACTCCCAGTCCGGGATCACTTGTACTCAGTGATTCATGTGGTCTGCAGCATTTCAGAGATACATATGATACATTTTAAGATATGAATATGTTGTATATACTAATGCATATAGATACAACTTTTTTTTAGGTAACTCTATTCAGAATCTCTTCAGTTAAAAAGTATAAAATCATCTTATTCATACTAATAGCAAAATGTTTGTTCGAATGAATTTTAAGCTTGGGTCTTGGTCTGGCTTACATGGATCCCTCTGCTTTCACTTCTCTCTACCTTTCCCAAATCATCTCTTATTATACCTCTCCAAGGGGTCTACTTCAACCCTATTATTTTACCTGTTTTTTTAATCTTTTTAATACCTATAATGAATTATTTATAATGACTTATAAGTAATACTATACAATGCATGCAATTTTATCTAATGATATTTCTCAATCGAGTTTCTATCCTGACAGCAATAGACAACAGAACAAAATATTCCCAACGCCACATATCTTGGAGAGAGGTTCAGGAGCTGCAAAAGAAAAAGTTTAAAATAAAAAGTTTTCTCTTTAAATATAATATTTAGTTTTTTTTTTAATAAAATCTGAATTGTAAGATTTTACCTCGTAATGGAGAAAATGTAGGGTTAAATCTTATAAAACACTTAGAAAATAGCCCTTAATAGTAAACTCTGTGCTTGAATACAGATGAAAACCTGATGAAAGTCGCATGTTCAAAACAGTTATGAATATGTCTGTAATTATTTTCAGTGGAGTAGGTTGAGGATAATCCTTCTCTCAGCACAGAATTGATATATTTACAAATCTGTGACCAAATGATGATATCTAACAAGTGCTCACTGCTTGCTGTTCCAAAATAATAAACTATCTTAAATTATGCCAAAAAAGATAAGAGACATGCTTTATTTCCCCATTTATTAATATTGTGAGGAGGTGACATTTATTCATGATATTTACAGTGCTTCTTTACACTTGACTTTGGGGAAGGCACTTTTTTTTTTGCTTCCTCATTGTGTATGATTTAGAAACAGATTTATTCCTGTTTTAAAAAATATCATTCAGTTAAAGAAAGAGTTACAATATGTTCTTCTTCCATAAAATATTTCTGTCAAACATAGGGTAAGACAGTCTTCATATGTTTTATGTCATATTCTACTATTATTGGAATTTGAAACTTTAAAATCTCTTTATATGACGGACATAAAATAGATTTATGGTATGATATTTTATTGCCTTTTGTGTGTAAATTGGCTATATATGTATCTCATTGATTACCACTGATTAATCATTACTTTAGCCATTATCAATTTTCTTCAAGGAGTAGGTATTACTACTCAAGTTATTACTACACTTGAGGTGTTACAGAACTCTAGAATCTTTCTTACTTCCATGGTTTATAGTGAAACAAAGTAGCATTTGATTAATTCTAAAAACAGCAAAAGCCAAATACTATATTATGATTTTACTGACTTCACTAGAATGTCATCAGAAAAAAAAAAAGTGTGTCTTAGACACCATTTAATATGCATTTGCTGTGTTTGGGACCAACTTCCTCCATTATGTAAAGATCTTCTACAACAACTATTATTTTGAGTTTATATCTATCTATGTGGTAAATAAACGGAAAACAAACTAAGTGGCTTAAACATTCCAGTACGTGCTAGTTGTCTATGTGTTTCTGTAGACTCAAATCAATCTGACTGAAAGCTGTAGTTCTTCAAAAGTTCTGTTGCTGGTACTTTTCAGAGTAACAAAGTAGCTATGGAATCATTTACAGCAGACCTACTCTGTGTGGGCTTTAAAGAGAGGTGTGATTTTTTCCAATGTATTACATCTTTTAATTCTCACAGCAGCCAACCTTGCAGAATAGATGCAATTACTTTGATTTCGCAGCTGAAAAATAAGGCTCAGAAAGCTTAAGCAATGGTGGAGAATCAGGATTCACACCCAGGTCTGTGTCATTCCAAGCCTGTGCACTTTCCCGTGTACCATGCTGTCTACCATCCCTTTATACGTACAAATTCGACTGATATTCTTAGAGAGTCACATATGTTTATTTCAAAGCAATTACTGGTAACATTTATTCATACTTCTTTCCCTTTTGAAATTTTACGTTAATTCACCATAAGGAAAAATTATTGACATTAATTTATAAGAAATATAATTAGATACTATAAATTGTTCTCTCTTAATTTTCCTCTTCCCTAGGAACCCAAATAAATTTAATAAAAATAAAGACTCAACAAGGTGTGTTAACGTAAGCACTAGAAAGATCTCTTTCTCATTAGAAGTCATAATAATATTACATTAGATGTCGGGGTGTTGACCTATTTTATTGATTTTGAGGGGGGTTCTCTGTGCCTCCTGGATTTTGATGTCTGTTTCCTTCCCCTAAAGAGGGCACATACTGAATGGAGCACTAGGTGTTATACACAAACAATGAATCATAGAACACTACATCAAAAAATAAATAAATAAATAGAAAAAAACCCCAGAAATCATAATAATATGGTGTTAGATCGAGGGTACCAGTTCATGTGCTAAATCCATACACTGATCTTAGGGTAATGACTGACTTTGCATTGTCACAACATCCCTTATTTCTACATGTTACATCAACATCTGTTTAACTTATAATCTTTTTAACTGGGGTCAGGAACTGGAAACATATAACATGAGTCAAATTAAAAAGCACTACGGCCCTGCTTTGGTTAATGACATCCCATTTTTTTTTAAAGATTTTATTTATTTATTTGAGAGAGAGAGAGAATGAGAGAGAGCATATGAGAGGGAGAAGCAGACTCCCTGCCGAGCAGGGAGCCCGACGCGGGACTCGATCCTGGGACTCCAGGATCATGACCTGAGCCGAAGGCAGTTGCTTAACCAACTGAGCCACCCAGGTGCCCAATGACATCCTATTTAAGAAGGCTCTTGAAGTTGTAATGCCATCATTTCTGTGATTTCTCTTTGGAAGAGTTTCTTAAGTTTCGGAAATGTAATTTTTCTACACATCACTAGGAAATTTCAAATTATGTGCGGGAAATGGAGCCAAAGTTTTTCAAAATACTTGTTAATAGTAAGGGCAGTATTTGTCTGTCTCCAAACTTCTTCCATTTCTCCTCTGCTGTTGCCACTGCTTATCAACTAACTCTCAGTTGACCATATTCACTGAGCAATCTTGTGTTCCCCTAGACTAAATAAAGACGAGATGATAATATCCTCTTCTGTCTTCCTGTATGCAATTAAGAGGGATGAAATGGGCAGTGCTCTTGGCAGGAACTCTCAGGGAGTTGGGGAAGAAAAATGTTTAAGAACCACTCCCTTGGATTTAATCCTAGGGGAGTTATCTCTAAGAAAGCCCTGCTGGTTATTTCTTGAGAATCCACAGAATACAAACGTTTTTAAAATAAGGGCAGCTGTAATCAACTATCAGCAGAAGAATGTTATTCACAAAATCACAGGGTCCAAATGGTGCCACAAAACTGGATAAATACCCAGCAGAAACTGTAGTGACTAATAAACTTCAAAATTCATCTGTGAACGAAGGAATCAGGTTAACCACTGAATCATTTTAAAGCCATTGTTTTCTAGGTCATTATTAATGTGAGTTCTGATAAAAATATGTTTCCCTCCTCTACTACATACCTTTTTTACTCAAACAGCTTTCAATGGGGAATTACAAAATGCTGATAAATAATAATTTCCTTAAAGAGTGCTTGTCCACTATTCAGTGGAAATGTGTGCTAATAAATACTTGTTTTTAATACTTCCACTCTACAAATAAAATCTGAGAACATTTAGCTTTCAGGGCACTCTCTTGTTAATTCATTAATAATATTATCACATGACCCTGCTCACAGATATCCAAGTATCAGTCGCTGATATTTTGGAGCCTGTTCTCAATGTGAAGAGCCAGGCCAGTCTTTTTTCCTATCTTTTATCTGTTTCATTCCCATGACCTTTATCTTGTTTTTTCCATAGACTATTTTCCCAAAGTATCAAAACTGTTTGGAAATTTTTTCTTATCTACAATGTTATTAACATTTTTTTTATTGCTCACCATCATATGATCTGTAAACTAAATGTTCTCAAATCTATGATCTAGGTCAGGATAAAGGTGCTTCATACAGTTCTTTCTGGGTCATTATATCAACATTTTTCCTGTTTAATATAAAAGATTTCTTATACTCTCTTCTAGTTACTCTCTTTGAGAATGCTTTCTATGGAGTTTAAGAAGATAATTTATTCCCAGGGAGCCTATCAGAATACTAACAGTTACCTGTTACCACTTACACACCTTGCAACAACAGTTATGACCGAAGAATAATGAGTAAAACTGATAACTTTGTTTGCCTGTTCTTCATTCCCTGAACTGTCACCTCTTGGATGTGCCCAAAAGATACAAGATGCGGCTAAAGTTGGGCTCTCTCCTTTTGGTATAAAAGGGATTTGGCTTAATGGGCCTCTATGCTAGCCCAGTTCCATCTTCATCAAAGGAAACGTAACTGGTCTTATGAATAATACCAACCTGCTCAGATGCCAATCCAGAGGACCCCTGTGGATGATGACTAGTAACTGATAATCAATCGTGGAGCATGAATCCACAGAAAACTGTGCACTCAACTAACCAAAGTATGGTCTAGACCGTATCTTCTGTGCTTGTTGATGAGAATGTCATGTGGAGAGGAATCAAAAGCATTACTGAAGTCCGGATAGATTACATCTATTACTTTGCCCTTATCTACATGGTCTGTCACTCTATCATAGAAAGAAATTAAATTGGCCTGGCACAATTTGCTCTTCACAAAACCATGTTGGTTGCTACCCACTAACTTTTGCTCTTCTAGATGATTGTAAATTGATTGTTTGATGATTTGCTCTAGTATCTGCCTTGGTATCAAAGTTAAGCTGACTGGTCTATAATTACCAGGATCGTCTTTTTTATCTCTTTTTCTTTTTTAAGGATGGTCACTACTTTTTCCATAAACGATGTTTTTTTTCCTGTCCTTTTAATGTTTCCCTGCATAGTCATCAATAAGACTTCAGTTTCAATCCTTCAATATCATTAGCATATATCTTTAATTCCTACATTTAATTCTGTCTCTTTATTTACAATTTATTTTCTCTTCTAATCTCACTTCCCATGCTTTCAAAATGGGTATACTGAACTCTGCCATACTATAAATTGAACTTTTCCTGAGTAATCCCAGTATTACTCAAAGAAAGCTTGTCTTTAAAAAGATTTTCTAAGTCATCATTCTTCCCTGATACATCATTCACTATCTTTTGAGGAGTCATCTTACTTTAATATTGCACATTTAATCTGTTGTACATTTACTGTCTGTATCTATTTTTACCTAAACTTTTATTTCATGTCATCCTTTCCATTAATATAAGTAAAAATGCATATTTATTTTATATATAGCGAACTTTGATGCATAATGGCATAAATAAAGGTGATTAACCAGAAAACAAGAGAATATATTAGTGTTCTTCTGAATTTAAATTACATTGATTAATTCAAATTAAATTAATTAAATTAACATTCTTAATTTTACTAATTTAGCATATATGAAAATTTCAAAAGGATATAGGAGAAAGGCCTTTTGCAATATAGTTTATACAGATAAAATGTGAAATTATAAACTGAAGAGAAGTTAATTAAATCTATTGCTAATAAACTTATAAAAAAGAAAATGGTGGCTAGAATTAAATTAAATTCAAGAAATAGCAAATATAAAAATAACAAGATGATGATTCTTTCCTAGAAGGGATACACTGAAAGTCAATACAAACTGGAGGCAAAGTTCAGATTAGTCTCAATCTATGTAAAGTTAGATGCAGAGTACACCTTGTTCATTCCCATAGCTAAGCAAAACAGCAATTTATACCAATAAAGTAAGAGATTAGAGTATAGGAAATAAATTACACTTAAAACAAAAGCAGTTAGAAGAGTTAAAGCAATCCAAAATTTTTCATAGCAAAAAAAATTAAAAGCTGCAAGTCTCAAAACATGTAAAAAGTCTCAGAAAATAAACAGAACCCACAGGAAATATATATAAGTAAACTCTGACATTCTTCAGGGAGATAGAAAAGATGGCCTTGAGAGGGATATATGTATATGATTACTAATATTTAGTTATATGAATCAATTTTTAAGTATAATACTGTACTAAGTGGTTCAATTTCTTTAAATCTTGCCCCAACATTATGTATGTTTTTACCCACTTTTTATAGAGAATATTATTTAGATTAGATAATCATTTAATAAAAGAAGCTATTATTTTTTTTACAAAGCTTCTATAAATTGTCTTATTGCTGAAAATGTACAGGTCAATTATCAATGCTTAGTGAAAAGTAAATTCATATTGTTTGAATTACACAACCAAATAATTGCCCTTGCTAGAACACATTTGGAAGGAAATAGGAAAACTCTAAGGGTTGGAAACTGGTACGGTGACAGTTGTCTTTACAAATTCAGATTTGATCATTTGTATTAAGGAATCACTTTCTCTTAAATTTCTGTTAACTTTTTTTTTTGGAAACAACAATTATAGAAGTAAATGGATGCTTAACAAATTTTGAGTAAATTTTTAATCTTTATTTTTTCAATTTCATCAGCCTCCATAGTTTTAAAAAAATATTACCTATCTATATATCTATCCTAAACTTTTGTTTATATCAACATTCTCTAAATTATAATTCTAGTGAGTATCTTAACTGAAGCATTAGTGAGTATTCTTTTATTGATAAAAATACTTCAATGGGATTTGTAAGACAGAAATTATTAAAAAGCAACCATAGGTTTATGTTTAGACAGAGTGTGTTTGTGATTATACTTTCTTAAATACTATAAAGTTAAATTAAGGTTTATATTACAATGTATTTAGCCAATAACCCATATATTATTCACTTCCTAAAACCAAAACTTGTCTCTTTCTTTTTGTTACATTCAGGAAAAAAATCAGTATAGTTGTTCATTTTAATAGCTGTCAAAATTCTTCACCCATCAGAAATGTTATTGTTCTTGGAAAAAAAATTATAAAATATATACAATGTGGATTCAGGCCAGAAATGACACCTCATTTAGTTGTAAATATAAAAATGCCATACACTCACTTTATTTAGAAATATTTCTTAAGTGTTTGGTTTATACTGACATTCAACCAATCTGTGTTTATTCTTAAATTTGAGCAGGATACTTCCTTATCTTATGTTTAAAAAAGTATTCTATCAATAATTTCTAAAGACATATTCTTCTGATGCTGATACATAGCATGCTATTCTGCAGGCTAAATAATATGCAACTTACTGGATCATAAAGGTAGCATAAGGGAGAGATTTTTAAATGATCATAATTATAAGCTCACACTACAACAAAAGTTTTGAATATTTATTCAATAATGTACAGAAAATGGTTCATTAAAATTAAAATTTGCAACTGAAGAGTCTTGGATAAATAAATTTATTATGTAACAGTCATTTAACCAAATGCAAAACAAAATATATCCAAGATTATTTGGTGACTTGGAATTGCAAGCAATTGTATTTTTTATCCAACGTATAAAATTTCCATGGAGAACTGCTTCGTGATGACTCTGAAGAAGCCTTGACTCTAAGCTTGTAATTGCAAACACTACATTTCTTTCTTTTTTTTTTTGCAAACACTACATTTCTAATCACTTCCTACTGCAAACTTCCCCCCCATCCTCAGCTGTTCCCCCACAAAAATTCCTTCTCTCTGTTCTTACAACCACCATTTGTGAAAACCCCGGGATCCCTTCTGAGCCAATTAATTTTGGCTGGAAATACAGCAATCGATACATGGTGGGAGGGGTTAAAAATGAATATTACGGCATAAAGTTTAAGCTTTTAGATTATCTGTGGGTTATGAAAAAGAGGAACAAGAATGAAAAGTGGAAAACAGAGACAGCTAGGAAATCTGATCTTGGAATCTTGCCCTTCTATGAAATCCTTAGAATTTCCTTTCTCACTTTTAGATACATTTTATTCCAATTTATGGCAATTATTGCCTGAAATTCCACCAACTCTGAGTTCACTTTGGTTTGCAAACATTCTCTTTATAAAAGTAAACAAAGTCTCGGAGTGTGATTATCAGTCATTCCACCTTTTCCATTTTTTCTTTCTGGGATCTAGCAGAACAGCATGTATTAAGAAAGTTGTGTTCTCTGAATTGGGGTAGAAAAGAAAGTAGGTGCTATTTGTGTAGCAGCCAGGTCTTGAGGGCAGGACAAGAGAGCGGCTAAGGGTAGAGAACAGGAGCAGGGAGAGGCGGGAAGGGCAGAGGACACAGAGTGTATGTACCAAGCAAACTATGCCTAGTTTACATTTCTCCTGGAGTTGACGATGTGCTCAGATATGAAGAGGCATCTCTCTTCCTACACTTTCTAATTCACACTTCCAAACTTATTACTGACCTGCAGGGCAAGTCTTGCAAGATTCCAGAAACTAGGTTGCACTCTTATTAAAATTCACTACCCTCTCTATGAGTTAATTAGATATTAATGGGCTGGGGGGCGCCTGTGTGGCTCAGGAGGTTAAGCGTCTGTCTTGGGCTCAGGTCATGATCCTAAAGTCCCAGATGAAGCCCCGAGCCCCAGGTCAGGCTTCCCACTCAGTAGGGAGTCTGCTTCTCCCTCTGCTCGTGCTCTCTTTCTCTCACTCTCAAATAAATATAAGCTTTAAAATAAAGATATTAGTGGGCTGGCCTCAATGGCTTCCCATCCCCATCACTTATAGATCAAGTCTAAATTTGTTTGCATAGCATGCAAAGCACTTCTTATTCATTCCCCTGTCCACTCTGCCAATTTCATTGTGCATCCTCCCATCCATTGTGTATAGGCTCCCCAAAAATGCCATGCTTTCTCTTAACATCACACCTTTGCATATGCTCTTCTCTCCACATCTCCCTGCTGCTAACTTACTCCTTTTTCCCAGAGATTTAACTGTATTAAGAACAGATGTCCGGGACATAAAAATGAGAAGGCAGAGGCTTAGAGAAAAGACAGCTATGTAAGTAAACAACAAAATACTAATTGCTAAATTGGAAAATGTGCAAAGTATATTATGGTATAAGATGCTCTTAATTCTTCTCCAGGAATTCTTTTCTGCCTTTCTAAGAGGAAATAAGAGAACCTGGCACCACATTGGCTACATAGTAGGTGGTCAATAAACATATAATGAAGAAACTAATAAAAAGAGAATCAAGTGGAATGTCTATGGAAAACTCTCTAAATAATACCAACTGCATTATCAAGATTATTTTATATACATGCATTCTACTACATACGTATTATATATATGTAAATATATAAAGAACACTTTTAATTATTATCATTTAGCTTACCTTTAAGAGTATCTTTTTTATTCTTTCAGTATCCTAATATATAATAGTGAAATGGAGACTCAGGATTTGCACTCCATTTCCTAGCCACGGATCCACCCTAGCAAAACTCTTCTCAGTGACCACTCTATCAATTACTAAGCTTCTGCTTTTATAATCTTCTTCCTTCTTTCATTCAAGCACAATTCTGAAGTAAAAAGAATAATTTGGGGTGCATACTTTTTATTTTTTTCAATGTGAACAAAGTACAGATAGAAAGCTAGTCAAACTTAAACTATGCTATGCCTTGATAATGTTGGCAGAACATTTCCATTTTTTTTTTCCACTACCACAGGTCTGAAACAATAGCTCAATGATGCCAAATTTTTACTTAGCCTTTTGTTTAATTATTTTATTTTATCAAAAAAATCCTTTTGCTAACTGTGGCCATCATACTTTATTCTATATTATGTTATTCAAGGTTAGGTTTGATATCAAAATGCTTTAAGAGGCATTTCAAATGATGTGGGGTCACCTAAATAGAATGCTTGGCCTGCACCTATCACCTTAGTCAAGGGATCAAGTTCAGCATTACCAATAATAAGACATATCAACATTGTGTGCTGCCCAACATGATACACTGACGAAGGCACCAAATTATTTTCCTGGTATTCTTGCCAAAAATGCATCACCTCAGTCTAATCAAGAGAAAACATTAGCCAAGCCCAAACTGAGAGCCATTCTACAAGATAACTGAACACCACACTGCAAAGTGTCATGAAAGACAAGGAAAGACTGAGGAACTACCACGGATGGGAGTAAGGAGCTTTGAAAAGCACATGCAGTGTGGAATTGTGGTGCAGATCTTGGAATAGGAAAAGTGCATTAGTTGGGAAATAACTGTGAAATCTCAATAAAGCCTATGGCTTAGCCAACAGCATTCTACCAATGTTAATTTCTTGCTGTTGAGAATCCTAATATGGTTATGTAAGATGGCAACATTAGAGAAAGCTGGTAATGTGCATACAGGAACTCTCTGTACTGTTCTTGCAACTTTTCTGTTAGCCTAAAATTATTTCAAAATAAAAAGTTAAACAAACATAGCAGTGTGATCAAAACAGATGAGCTGTGACTAAAAGGTTCAGCAGAATATTAGAACTGTGGCAGGAGTTTCTCAGGAGTGAAAACAACCTGAAGTAAAAACCCCATGTGTGGCAGAGACTCAGGGTCCATTTCCTCTTCTTCCTCAGCAACCAAACCACGAAATAGTTAACTGAAAACATGGCACCTCACATAAAAACCGCCTATCTTGCAGCTGGTGCAGCCTATAGGATGAGCGGAAACAGAGGTGTTCTTAAAAGGCGGAGAAGAAATGAATAAAATGAATTCAATCATACGGCTATTTATAAGCCAACAATTAAGTAGTTAATAAATGAACTCCTACAAACAAAAGAAAATAGCTTAAAATTAGGAAACATATCAAATAAATTAGTGGAGGATTCACAGAAACATGGCATGTTCTGCCCTCCAATGTATTCTTTCTTTCCTCTATCCACTGAGCAAATGGCTACTGAGCCAGGCGGAGTGTTTTCTGATGACAATATATAATTTAATAAGCTGTAGTTACTGCACACAAGGAATACAGCCTTGAGCTAAGAATGGTTTTTATATTTTAAATGGTTTAAAAAAGAAAAATATTTCATGATATGTGGATATCATGTGAACTTCAAATTTCTGTGTCCACAAGTAAAAATTTGCATATCATCCATAAAAATGTTGTGGACTTTTTCCCCCCTCATTATAAGTACCCACATGATATTTTTTATTTTGCCTCCTGGCCCTCAAAGTCTAAAATATTTACTCTATGAATCAAAGCAGAAAAAGTTTGCCTACTCCTAGCCAAGGCCAATGGTTCTCAAATTTTGACATGCATCTGGATTCCCTGGAGGGTTTGTTAAAAAGCCACAGGCATTTTGATTCAGTAGATCTCAAGAATTTGCACTTCTAACAAATTTCCAGGTGACGCTGTTGTCGCTAACCCAGAGACCACATTTTGAAAACCACTGACCTAGCTTTCTCATTGAGGGGCAATGTGAAGGGCCATAAGTATAGAAGGAATGAGAGGACATTCTAGGCAGAGGGCATATGGAAAGGCCTGGAAGTAGGGGACAGGGCAATAGTCCCACATAATAAATTCAAAGGGCCCTTATGAAGGCAAAAGCCCTGCAGACAGAGATAGAGTCAAGAGAAAAGAGAGGAAAAAAAAAAAAAACTTCTGCAGAATTTGAATAGGGATTACTAGTGGAAGGGGGATATCCAGGACTCAAGGATGATGTTTTTTAAGCTTTGGTAATGGATACATGGTGGTGGTTCTCAATGAAAAGCATAGTGCAAAACTGATTTGGAAGGGAAATTGTAAAACTCAGTCTTAGATATGTTGAGTCTGAGATGAAATGGGGGTTATTTTGATATATATATTAAGTTACTGTCTTAGTGATGCCCTAGATATGGATGAGATCACAGAATGCAGAGGGTAAGTAGTAGCCAAGGCTGAGAAGAGAATCTTACACAACACCAACATTAAGGGGTCTCAAGTGGATGAGAAAGAGGACAACTAGAACAGTATGGAGATAGTTGTTTTGGAGGTCGAATAAATTAAGGAATCAGTGGCCCTTGGATTTAGCGGGCAAGATAATTCATATATTTGAGAAGTTTGTTATCATACCATGTGGATAAATAGAAGAAAATAAAGCAAAAAAAATAGGGGGATAATTTCTAGAAGGGTTGCTATAGAGAACCCTCTATAAAGAGGGTATAAAGAAAAAGAGAGGCAAAGACTGTAGTTAGAAGCAGTGTCATGTATAAATCAGAGGACACATTAACTGCTTGCCTGTCTACCGGTAGATCTATCTATTGGAGACAATATTGTTAAGGGCTTGCAGTAAAAGGTGATGGTTTGGAATATCATTTTGGCTCAGAGTAGCTAACGCTGCCAAGCGGAACTGAGGCCAAGGTGGGAAGAAGGGATAAGCACATCTACAATCTGTATGTGTCTGTCACAACCTTAGCATGACATCATCAGGTGATGTCATGAATGGAGCAAGAGAAGTACTTCTCATAAGGCTCACAGTGTATATGCCGTGTGGCATGAGGTAAGAAGATTGTCCAAATCTCTAGGCATAAAGAGTGAAAGAACAGGGACTTCATCATCTTTTTCCAGGGTTTAATCTGGAAATAATTGTCACTTATAAGCACTTACTTTTCCAAAAATTCTGAACCTTTCTGTATCCCACTGCCAGAATTTCTAGCAGAGATCAGCACCTCCAAGAATCATAGGGTTTTCTTTGTACACAAAGCAGCTGCTACATTCAATTTTGAGATGCCGAGAAGGAAAGAAGCTCAGAGCCTCATATGAGGCCAAACTACTAACTAGAAAGCTTAGGATCAACCTATATTCTGTAAGAACTAACTTTCACTTTGCAATGAAGTCATTAAGAGAAAATAATTAGATTTACAGCATTTTCAAAGCAAGATATATTTAAACACCTTTAACTCCTACCATATCACTTCTTTATAAATGTTGCTTCCCCAAAAAGGAAATGATTAAGGTCTTAAGTCAACTCAGAGTCTAAGAAAACTGAGTCAATTAAAAAATGCACAAAGTACCGCATAAAATTAGGAAGCAAATCCACTGAGCATCACCAACAGTTGCAAATGTAGGGCATTAATTACTCTATATTTGTATATTTTACTTTGCAGTGTCACAAATACAGGTTGTATTTGAAAATTATAAAATCTATAAAAATTCTCACTATTTTCAGGACAGAAGTTTCTCACCTAATTACAATCACTATTAATCAGCATCATTTAATGAGGGCTTATCATATGCCAGGAATTTTATTTGTACTGTTACATTTACTACTCTCAACTCTATTTAAAAAATACAATTACTGCAATGAGCTGAACAGAGTCATAAGCAAATAATAAAATCTCGTAATATTTCTTTACTCTGATGATAGTGAAATAGTTCTTACTTTTGTCGTATTTTACAAATATTCTGTTGATCATTTTTCCTCACACATTTTTCATATATATATACATACATACATATATACTATTATTAATTAAAAAGTAAAATAAATGTATAAGTGCCATTTTGTATAAAATAATATTTTTCCACTTTACATATTTTAGAAAGATTAATATTAGCTTTCACTAATTAGAGGTAATCTGGGATTCAGGCAGTGATGATCTGTAGTGGAATTCCAGTACAAGGTGTCAAAACGCTTAAGGTTGGAGAAACACATATGTAGTTGACATGTAGCTAATTAGCATGTGGAAATTTTATCATTTTAAAAAAGCACAAACAATGGATGCATTTGTGGAGACTAGTGTTTTAAGATTAATTAAAATTATTGTCTCATGTGGAGCTGACAAGTATATCATAAAATAGCAAACATATTTGGTTTTCTTTGTTGCAACACAATTTGTTAATTGATTTATCCCTTCCACGATGATTATTGTTGGTGTGTGTAGGCTTTGAAAGACTGGATCTACTATAATAATTATAAAGGGGGATTGAGAACTAGTCTAAAATTACAAGAGTTGAGGAACACTGTAGCTGAGCACGGAATACAGAAAGTGTGATGGCTTGTGTTGTATTTCCAAAAAATATTTTATTTTAATTAAAATTCAAGGATTTAAATTCAATATGTTTAAATATTACCCATCATGATATATTCTTTTTACAAAAATACAGATTTTTGCACATAAACTACAAACACGAAATCACTCTCTACCAAAGAATATTTTTTTGCAAGGTAGATATAAGGAAACAAATTTGCTATTCTGCCCTGTCCTTCTGGTACTTGGAGTTAAAGGAAAAAATGGAAAATCTTCAAAAATTATTTGGTTGTAAATAGCCTAATTCCACATATGAAGCATGCAGCAATTCTTTCTTTCTTTGCCATTAATTACAAACAAATTCATCTTTCTCTTGTGAAGTCTGAAGTTTGTTGTTATTATTGTTAGATGAGTTGCATTCAAACTCCAACAACAACAACAAAAAAGATGAAGCCAACATTGAAATTCATCTCACAGTCCAGAATTTACTTAACGGCCAGCCTGCGCACTGTGATAAACGGAATGATGATCCGGCAACATGTCTTTATCCATGGTTTGCTTTAATTAACGCTGGCTTGTTTGTTGAAAAGATGATTAATATGCCAATGAAAATTGCATAATTGAATACCACAACACTGGCACAATCAGAAAGACACATGCAGTTTTTTGATTAACATTTATTATTATTATTATTATTGTGCTTTTTAATGTACTCTTCTCACTATGAAATGATGCAGTTCTTTGACCAAGAGGTGAAAGGAAACAGGACTGAGGGCAGGATACTCCTTGAGCAAGAATAAAATACAATGCGGCTTAATCAGAATGAAACAGTGCTTTGGTGAAAATGGTCCTCAGAATTTCAACCTGCAGGCAACCTCCAATTAAACATACATGCCAGCCAAATATAAAAGAGCATAGTTCTGGTTGATGACAGAGCAATAAAAAAATAAATATTTCTAAAAACACGAGGCATTTGCATAGTATCAAGAACAGCCATCTTAGGGCTTATACATACTTGATATAAATAAATGACCTTTTTGATATATCACTTTATTGCAGTACTAAGATTTTGGATAAATTTAAAAGAAATATTGTATTTTTAAATCCTAATTTTTAGTCACTTATATGTCTTCTTAGTAAAGAATCTTAGGAAAGGTAAGTATTTTGTATATATCATCTTAACACCAGATAAGAAATTTTCTTTTTCATTTCATTTACTTAAGTGAATATTATTTACTCATACATGTCCAAGGACCTGAGTCTGTACTCAGTCCCTAAGATCTAACATGGGTAAGAAAACATTCCTGCTTTGAAATTGCTCATTAATTTAGAAATATCAAAATGAAATGCTGCAACAAAAACTGGATTCTGTTTTCAGCTCTGTACCACTTGTTTAAATTGCATATTGATAACCAAGTACATATATGTGCGAAACGCATGTAAGCATGGTTATAGCTCTGAAGTTTCAGGCAATGAGAGCTGAGCTCTGACAGCTACTCTAACAAGGAAAGGGTTTATTATTTGGTACAACAGATTTTTAGGGGTCGTCTATTGCCATTTATGTAGAAATAACTCCATAGAGCATTTTAATATAAAATGGTAAGCTTGTGCCAGAAATTAGATATAAATGATAACATCATTTCAGTAAAAGTAAAAATAAATCCAAACTGGAGAAGAAAAAAGAAAAAAAAAATGTAACAAAGTTCTGAACTAGCTAAGAGGTCATTTCCCTGAATATTCTACTTTTAAGAGCTACACAACAACCAGATAAGATAATGGTTGTTAGTCTCCTTTTGAAAGTCTGTAGGTTTTGGTTTATGCTGAAAACCTAAGTATAAAAATCTGAAAGGGCAACTTGACTTTCTGATGATTTTTAGGTAGCAATGGAAAGGCAACTCTTAAAATACAAAATTTTCTTATCACTCTTAATAATGGTTGTATCATCTTATGACCCTATTAGTCGGTAAATTTCTTCCAAATAGAGAATATTCATCACAAAATTTTTGCAGAATGATTTACTGCAAATATGAACACGCTATGACACAGTTAGCACAGCGGCCCCAAAGCACCATGATCATGATTTGGGTACCATCGACCTGTCTCCTCTCCACAGTGGCCTTCTTGAAAAGTGCCCTTTAAAAATTTACCATCATGCTATACCTCAGTGGGTAAATTACATCAAAACCAAATGTTTCAATTCAGATAATTTATGCATATTATAGGCAGTCAAGGTAACACTAAAGTGATATTAAAACACTTGGAAAAGGAAGGAAATGAAGTTTCCAAAGGAGAGTAAAGTTTAAAACAACATCCCATAAGGGGCCAGAAAAGGTCAAGTCTCCCCTAAGAGAGAGAATGGCTTCCAAAACAGGAAGACTCTTAAAGTTTCCAGAGAGCTGGCTTGTTCACCCAGAATCTGTGCTCCTCTAATTCTTTACCTTAGGCAAGTTACTGAACCTCCCTATGCCTAGGCCTCCTTCTCCGAAAAACAGAAATAATGATGTTCCAACTGTGGCAGAAACTATCAGTTAATTCCCATTATTTGTTCCAATCCACCTTTTAATAATAGTATCTCGGATTTTAAATTGGACACATGGTTGCCTGAATTAAATGCAATGATATCTACCCTCTTCTGCAGGGAAGTGTGGCTATGGGAGGTAAGTTCTGGTAAATAAGATGAAGCACAAAAGGTATGTGCAAATTCAGAAGGTCTCTATAAAGAGAAAGGGAGAAGTACACTTCACCCTTTCTTTCTTTCTGATGGGCTGGAATCATATGTGATGACTGGGTATGAGCAGTCATTTTGCCCTTGAGAGGAAATGCATGGATAAAGATGGCAGAACAACAAAATAGAATGAACCAGGATGCCTTATAATACTATAGCTGTCAACCAACTAGATTGATTGCTTACACTAAACTCCATATACATGCAAAAAGATAATCTTCTTTCTTATATAAGCCATGTTATTTTGGGATTTTGTTCATTTGCAAGACTTTGTAGGAATGACAAATAAATTGAGAAAATGCACATGGATCACTTAGCACAGTGCCAGATACTTAATAATCCCTGAACAAATGTAGTCAATGATGATGATGATGGTGGTAATGGTAACAGTATCTTGACTCATTTATTACAGACATTGTGTGTGTATGTGTGCTTTTTTTAACTCTTCTTACATGCCAGACACTATTCTAGAACAGAGGTTAGTAAAATCTGACCCACTATCTGCTTTTATAAATAAAATTTTATTTACAAATGGCCTACAGCTGCTATTGCACAATATATTTTTATATTTATTATAAATATATTTGTTACTTAACCTTTTACAGAAAACATTTCTTAATCCTTCTTCTAGAGAATCATGGAACTGACATTCTAGTGTCTAAAACAATGTATAAATGAACATTTAAATGTACAATATAACACATTGCATATAAATTTAAAAAGCCATTAGAAAGTGAGTTACCAGCTATGGAAACACACATACACACCCACAATAAACAAGAGGAGAGGTACTTGACAAGCCATCATGAGTATTTCATCAGACTTGTACATATATACTAATTATGAATACAGACAAAGACTCTCAAAAGCTAGCACAACTAAATATTAGCATTATGTAACCGATCCCTAGGTTTGATCACAACCTCGCTACACATTTTTCTGATAATGTGGCTTCCCACTCAGCTTGCTAACAGAGAGAAAATAGAATGCAAAGTCTTAATGCATCTCTGGCCCCTCTCACAGACATTGCGAATAAATGAACTGGCATGTTGTCTACATCAGTCTTTCGTGAGCTTTGTCTTCGTGTTAGTAGCCTGAATCTGAAATTTTTCCACATTGCTGTGCATCCACTTAATTTAGTTCAAAAAATTATTCCTTATGGGATGCACATTTCAATAAATGAATGGTTTTTGCCTGTGCAGTTTGGAGTTGCTAGCAAAGGATCCTGACTTGAGTTTAAAAACTAGCATTCCTTCCTTGCTATGGCTTGAAAGTTGTGTCTCCCCAAAATTCATATAGTGAAGTCCTAACCCCCAAAGGTAATGGTGTTCGTAGGTAAGGCCTCTAGGAGGTGATTAGGTCTTGAGGGTGGAGTCCTCATGAATGGGATTAGTGCTCTTATAAAAGAGATCCCACAGAGCTCCCCAGCCCCTTCTGCCATGGGAGGATACAAAAAGTCTGTGACCCAGAAGAGGGCCCTCATGCAACCATGCTGTCACCCTGGTCTTGGATTTCCAGTCCCCAGAACTGTGAGCAATAAATTTCTGTTGTTTATAATCCCCCTCATCTGTGGTATTTTGTTATAGCAGCTCCAACAGACTAAGTAAGGCATTCCTCTACTTCTCAAAATATAACCAAACGTTTGGAAGAACAGCTATCGAGAACGGTTATCAGAAATGATTTTCCAAGAACAAAAACATTTCTACCTTCTCAAGTTCTGGAAGAAAAAAAGAAATCAAGACTATTTAGTTAAAACACACACACATCCACAAATAAGGTCATTTCTTTTAAAAATACTTCATAAGTTCAAAGATCAGTCATTTAAAATACATATATTCAGAAAAGTTACACGTCATATCTCAAGTAGCAACACGAAAATATTAGGACTAGATATCAGTAAGGTGCTTACTGAGTGGTAGAGCCCCTTCCCTAAGGTTCAAGTGACTTCTTAGGAGATTATCGCCTTCTCAATTCTGAAAGTAGGATTATGAGTGAGGCAGAAGGAAAAATGACAATCAGAAAGATCCATTTCTGAAAAGCTTTTAAAAAGATGCCTCCATTTTCTCATTCCCGGCCAGCTTTTCGTGTGAATCATCCCAAGCTCAGGTGATGGATCTCTGTGTTACTGAACTTGCTCCAGTATCTAAATCAGGCCACATTTAGTCAAATAGATGGTCAGCATAAGTCATAATTCAACAGCAAAGCCTTAAATTTTTATGAAAAGAAGCTTAAATCACTTCCCCTCCTGCTTCCCCTCCTGTCATTCTGACTGTCCCTCCTCAGTCTCTTTGGCCGGATCCTCTTATCCTTATCCTTCCTTAAACATCAGAGTCCTGCCGGGTACTTTTCACCCGGTATTCCACATTTTCTTACTCAATATTCTTATCTGTTGTCACTGCTCTCAAATTGTTAACAAAGTCCTGAGGCTTCTCTTACTTTACAGTCTCCACTTGCTCCCCCATCTCCTCAGCCTCTGCTTCCAACTTGTTTCAAGGTCTCATCATTTTTTTACCAGATTATTGCTTTGGTCTCCTAACTTATGTCATCTAGGTCTACTCTCCATCATCAGGTAGCTGTAATGATGATTTTTTTCTAAAACGCACATCTGACTTTGTTTACTCGCATTCCCTTCAGTCGCCTCTGGACTGAAGCCACCATGGCCCGGCCCACAGGCAGGCTGTAGGGCTCTGTGCTATGAGGGCATTTGTGGCCATATGCAGTTAACAATTAATGCTCAGGCCCACATGAGGAGGGCACCTGGAATGGAGGCCATTTCATGAAGCCAGACCCTCCTATGGGTTAAACTTAAGCAATATATGAAGTTGCTGGGGAAGTATGTTTACCTTGACCTGGACTTCAGGTAGCAAAATACATATATTCCTGGGACTCTATCAGGATTGGTCCATCAGTATGTCTTCAACAGGGCTGAAGGCTAAAATTGATACCATCTTATCTCTGGAAGCCCCAACCACCTCTGATAAGTTGAGACCCAAAATAGCCCAGGCTGGTAGTATCCCTAGGGTAGCTAACAAAAGCAAATATAAAACCTGTTCTGGAAAGATGTGTTCCCAAACCCACCAAGGATTTCCACAGACAAGTCTCCTAAGATAAGCCCATAATCCAAATTAGAAAATACAAAGACACAGATTCATCAGACCAACAATAAGAGAGGATTTAGCCCCCAACAATTTCTGGTGATGATAATAATAATAGCCAATATTTACTGAGGAATTACTCTGTGTCAGGCACTATTTTAAAGGTATGTCATGTATTCATTCATTTAATGCCCACACGGTAACTCAATGATTGGGTACAATTATCTCCTTTCACAGTTGAGGAAATTGATTAAAAAGTAGTGGATAAATGCTAAAAATAAGTTTGTTTGTTTATTTATTTATAATTTAAATTCAATTAGCCAACATATAGTACATCATTAGCATTTGATGTAAGTGTTCAATGATTCATTAGTTGCCTATAACACCCACTGCTCACCACATCACATGCCCTCCTTTTTTGAAAGTATATTTAAAATAATGGTGTCAAAGAAGTAATCAAAAACTCTATACTGTAAAAATAAATCACTATTAAACAATCATAGTCATATTTGAAAAAAAATGTATTTCTAGAAATGAATAAATTTAAATTAAAACCTGAGAGGTAAATTAAACCACTGACTGGACTACAGAAAGAAAAACTAGTAAAAAATAAAATTACTAAAATATAAAGAGGGCAAAATAAATGGTTCTAATCTCTAATAAGTTCAAAGAAAACAGAATAGAGAGAATAGAGAAAAATAAATCTAGACATAATAGCTAAAATTCTTCTGGAACTGCTAAATGAAGTGAATCACCATATTTGCAAAACCTATTGTAGAAGAAAAAAAAAAAAAGATAGAGCCACATCTAGACAGGTCATGTGAAACTGCAGAACATCAAAGTCAAAAAGAAGCTTTAAAAGTAACCAAAGAAAAAAGATAGATGACCTACAAAGCAATGACAATTAAAGTAACAATTAATCTCTCCAATAACAAGAAAAGAAGCCAGAAAGCAACATCTTAAAATTCTGTGAGAAATTACCTGTCAACTAAACTTTAATATTGCCAGTTTACTACTCAATCGTGAAGTCCAAATAAAGATTTCTTTCGGCTTGAGGGGCCTGAGGATTTACTACTTAGAGAATATTATGAAGGGAACTACTAATTTCTTTCAAGAATAATAAAGTGAAGGTGTAACAGGCAAAAACCAATAGTGAACAAACAAAGAACAGAAGTAAATAAGCAGAATACACTTAAATAAATATTTCTTATATAAAACAATAACAGGAAATTTCTAAAACATAAAAAACAAGGTCATATAAAACAAGAAACTGTCCTGGAGATTAAAGAGCTCTAAAGTATTTGCATTATTTGGAAGAAGGATATGGAGGTTAATTAATGATAGACTTTATTGTGTGAAGTATCAAGATGAGCTTAAATTTAAAAGAAACCACTAAAAAAAAAAAAAAGAACTAAAAAATATATATCTCCCAAGTTAGTAAAAGAGGAAAAAAAAGGGAATTTTTAAGAAGCTGACCAAAAAAATAAGTATGTGAAAAAAGTGCATAAAAGAATCAAATGATCTAGGGCGCCTGGGTGGCTCAGTTGGTTAAGCAACTGCCTTCGGCTCAGGTCATGATCCTGGAGTCCCTGGATCGAGTCCCACATCGGGCTCCCTGCTCGTCAGGGAGCCTGCTTCTCCCTCTGACCCTCCCCCCTCTCATGTGCTCTCTCTCTCTCTCATTCTCTCTGGCTCAAATAAATAAATAAAATCTTAAAAAAAAAAAATTAAAAAAAAAGAATCAAATGATCTATAATATACAAAATTATAAGGTAGAAATAAATAGAAGTAGACCTACACTCACAATACATCCAAATGGAAGAAATACCCAGTTAATAGAGAATCTGAATTCAAATTTTTTTTAAAAAAAATCTCCTTGTATGCTACATTCAAGAGGAACATCTAAAATAAGGAAATTTAAAGGCAAATGAATCATTACAATTAAAATTTTCTGCTCTGCAGAAGATGTTAAGAAAATGAAAAGAGAAGCCACAGGCTTGAAGAAAATGTTTGCAAAAGACATACCTGATAAAGGGAGCTTGCCAAAGTACAGAAACAACTCTTCAAATCCACCAATAAGAAAACAAACCACCTGATTTAAAAATGGGCCAAAGCCTTTAACAGAGGCCTTACCAAAGAACACATACAGATAGCAGATAGCACATGAAAAGATGCTCCACATCATATGACATCAGAGGAATGCAAATTAAAACCATGAGATACCACTATACACCTATTAGAATGACCCAAATCTGAAACACTGACACCAAATGCTGGCAACAGGAACTCTCATTCATTGTTGTTGGGAAAACAAATGGCTCAGCCACTTTGGAAGACAGTTTGGCAGTTTCCTATAAAATTAAACATACTCTTACCATACAATCCAAGAATCACACTCCTTGGTGTTTACCCAAAGGAGTTGAAAATTTATGTCCACACAAAAACCTGCACATGGACTTTGTCTTAGTTCGTTCAGGCTGCTCTAACAAAAATATTACCAACAAGGTGGCTTAAAAACAGCAAACACTTATTTCTTACAGTGTGGGAAGAGGAGAAGGCTTAAGATCAAGGTACCAGCCAATTTGGTGTCTGGTTTAGGGCCCACTTCCTCATTGATGCCAGTCTTCTCAGAGTCATCTTGCACAAGCAGAAGGAATGCACTAGCTCTCTGAGGTCTCTTGTTTAGGGCACTAATCCCAATCAGGAAAGCTCTGCCCTCACCACGCAAAGGCCCTACCTCCTAATACCATCACCTTGCTGTTACCATTACAACAAATATGAATGGGGTGTGGGTAGCAAACATTCAATCTACAGCAGATGTTTACAGCAACTGTATTATAATTGCCAAAATGCTCAAAAGCCAAATTGCCTTTAAAAAAAAAAAAAAGTTTAGGGAATAGAGAAATTCTACAAGAAAAATACTGTATCAGAGTAAACAGTTAATAGAAAAAGTCATTTTTAAGGATAAAGATAGTAATGAATTGATTACTGAAGTAATACATCACTAGGAAATAAAAATTGACTTGTATGCACTTAACAGCATAGCCTCAAAATATGTAAAGCAAAAATTCAGTGAAACAAGAGAAAATTTGACAAATCCATGCAATGTGATTCTTATCTGAGCAATCTGAGCAATCTTATCTAGATGCTTACTTACCTACTTAAGACACAATCTTACTACATGGATGTGATTTTCTGGACAGATCCACCAGTGGCTGCTACAGGCTGAACTGGGTCACTCCAAAATCCATATGGTGAAGTATTAACTCCCAGTGTGACAGTATTTGGAGATCATGGCCATATGGAAGTCATTAAGGTTAAATGAGTTCATAAGGGTAGGGTTCTATCTGTTAAGATCAGTGTCCTTAGAAAAGGGAGAGAAATCAGAGCTTTCTCTTAATGTACTCACTCATTCTGAGGAAAGGCCGTAGAAGCATACAAGAATATGATCTGCGAGCCAGAAAGACAGCCCTCACCAGAATTCAACCATGGGGCACTCTCCTCTCAGATTTCCAGCCTGCAGAACTGTGAGAAATTAACTTAAGCCACTCATTCTATGGTATTTTGTTATGGCAGGCCTAGCGGACAAAGAGAATGGCAAAACCAATGATGAAAACAAAAGGAAGCCACGTTTTTAAAAATATTCTTCTTACACGGAACGTATGATGTAATATGTTCTCCCAGAGGACTTTTACTCTGACCTTTGTTTCTATGCATTTTCTGAACTGAATTTTGGGGGAATGTAATCCCATAGTGTCATCATTCATTAAATGCATGCAGTTATTACTAATGAAAATATTTTTTCTCCCCCAGAAGGACCCTTTTCAAAACTTTTGCAAAATATGCCTTTTTCCCCCAGAATATGCTTTTTAAAAAATTATTTTCACCTTCTAGTCTAGCGCTAGAATGTCTAGTACTACCCATTGTAGGAGCTTGATGAATACTTGTTGGTCACACAGGAAAATAAAACTCTAGTGGGTAGTAAGGGTTCAAATAAAAAGAAAGAATAGAAATGGAATCCCACAGAACTTATTTTCTCTGCAGTAACACATGCACCTGGAATCTACAGGATACTGGTACAGGCCCTGAGATGTTTTAGATAGATTAGTAGGTGCCGCATTGTGCAATGTAACTGCCGTGTAAGTGGAAGGTATGTGCTTGAATGCAGGCACAGGAAGATGAAATGATTCTGAAAGGAAGAAAGAAGTGGCAAATTAGATAAGGTATCACTGCTCTCTGGATAAATTTTACTCTTTTCTTTCAAACACCATGCAGTTCGGAGAGCGGGGCAGAAGATACAGGGCTGCTCCCCACTCCCCTGCAAATCATGAAACAGAATTCAAAATTTACATTAGTCAAATGAAGCTCTGAGCAGCTACCTGAGAAAGCCACTGATGAGAAAACAATGTGCTACCATAATCACCCAGTCTCAAAAGATTATCACAGTAATAACTGAGCTTACAGCTTGTGGTTATCTACCACACTATTTAATGCTCAATGGGGAGTTCAAGAGACTCACCAACATGGCAGTGTTTTGATTTATGCACTGTCATAAAAGCAGCTTTGAAACAGAACAAGACTAAAACAATCGGGTTATCTGATCTACAGAAAAATTGGTTGAATTTTATATTCTAAGAGTGGCAAAGTACTAGCTGTCGTTCCAAAAAGAGCCCGTCAAGCATGAAGTCAGAGTTTTTGTAAACATGTTTCACTACATATCATCAGGTTATAGAAAAGCAATTCTGTAGATCCTCCCAGACAAATAAACTTCTAATGGCTTTTACTTCCAGAAGTGTCAAACATTCTTTTATTTCCAAAAACAATGGCGCCAATGAACTGCAAAAAGAGAAATGCAACAAGTGCTTCCAACAATTTCGTCCTTGTTTATAATGACTGACTCTAAGCCACTGTACTTCAAGAATGCTTGAGTTAAATGGTCACACAGGCTGGCACTAAGTTGAATTTATCTTAAAACTAGTGACTATAGAAATTCCCACATTATTTGAAAGGCTTAATAGAAAGAACACTTTTTTGGCCGTTACCTTCTATGTATTAGGCACAGCATCGGGATCCAGATGAGAATAACATTTACATTTTTTAAAACATTCCTGCCCTCAAAAGTTTTATAGTCTCAAAAAAGCAAGATCTATTGGGGAAAATTCAAATAACAGCTGTTTAGGGGCACCTGAGTGGCTTAAGTCAGTTAGGCTTCTGCCTTTGGCTCAGGTCACGATCCCAGGGTCCTGGGATCAAGTCCCACATCGGGCTCACCACTCAGTGGGGAGCCTGCTTCTCCCTCTCCCTCTGCTGCTCCCCCTGCTTGTGCTGCTTTCTCTCTGTTAAATTAAAAAAAACAAAAAAACAAAAAAACCTCTGTCCTTCCCCTAAGGGGGAAGTCCATTGGATATTAAAAAAACAAAACAAAACAAAAAAAACAAAGAAAAACACAGCTTTTTAAAAAAACATTTTGTTTTCCCCAGTTTTAAAAGACAGTAAGTAAATTAAAAAATGGAACATCTGTCCATTTCCCTCACAATGATACTACCTTCCACATATCAATCTGAATGTTCACTTCAATCTGAGTATCCTAAAATTGAGTCAATGTAAAACTAACCTCAGAGTATGAGGAACCCCTAAGAGACTTCACTATTATCGTGTCAGCCAAGAACATGACACAAAATTTAAGATTTCACGTCCCTAAGAACAACACTGTAATAGGAAAGTTAACTTTCTGACAAAAAGATCTTCATAAATTTCTAGGATATATTTGGCAGTATTATGAAGACCAACCAGAAAAAAGAAAAAGGGTACATTTATCTCTTGGGTTCCTTCTTCCTTCTCAGCGGCATGCTTTGGGGGACAAAACTGGGAATGTGCTTCAGTTGAGCTCCAGGAAAGCCCTTCTCCATTACAGAGTTAATATTCACAGGGATGATGCTTGGGAATTTCATTACTGGTGTCCTTAATGGTGCCTACCAATTGTAAGACTCTTATTTATTTCAGATCTTATGAAAGCATATAGATTTCTATCAAGCAGCCTCAAACTGTAAGAGTACGTGACAAACTCTGCTCCCAACCCACCCTGATCATTCCCATGAGGAATCAGGACCATTAAGAGGCATATCATTTAGCTACTCTTTGCTCACAGGTGAGTAGTGTTACCAGTGTCACTTGAGGAAAGTAGAGGATAGTAAGTCCTTTTGACACATTCCACACCTATACATTAAGTTAGATTCATAGAAACCTAGATTTTTAAGACAAAGCTGTATAGTATTTTAACAATATAGTTTATAGAGGCATTTGAACATACATTATCATTCAATCTTCACATCAGTTTTAAGTGATATTTTATGTTATAGATGAAACATTACACTAGAGAAGCTAAAGCAATTATTCAACACCACACTGCCAGAAGTATAAGGCTGAGGGCTGACACTTGAACGGAGGTGTGCTGACTTCAATTCCCACATTTAACAGCATTTAAATGGAAGATGTCTAATTAGAAAAACAATGTATTAGAGTTATGTCAAATGACTCATTGTTGCTTTGCAAATTTGGATCAGAGTTCCATGTTCTTATTATTGAAATAATTCATTTCCTCTGGAGCCAAAATTAAACAACTCTTATTGTTGAAGTAATTGTATTGTGCTTTAAGGAAAGAAGTGATGACTCTAACCTTTAATCCTGAATGACCCAGACACAGAAAACTCAAGAGCAGTGGTTTGATGGAAAGACTTTAAAGTATATTAGAGACCCAGTTTCTAGCCTCAGATCTTCCCTAACTAGGTTACATATAACCTTGAGCAAGTCACACAAATTATTTGGATCTACATTTCCACATTGATACAACGAGGGAGCCATTATAAATGCCCATAATCATTGCTATGCTATGCTTTTTGAGATCACTACTCATAGCCATGTCATAGGTGAAAGTTTTAGAAAATCACTGTATATTCTTCTGTAAAAACATTTTATTTCTTCCACTCACAAAACACTATTTAATTTGGTAATTTTATTGTGGACAGCCTTTAATTTCCTGCCTAGATGACGGTCATCAGAAATCAGCTGACAGAAATTATTTTATTATAGTTCCATATTAAATGCAACTTAACCAATTTCCAACATTCTTGAAGAATGTACCAAAATCCCACTACCAGCTGAATATATATCATGTAGAAGAACACTTTTATCACTGTCACTTCATTATGTTTTTATTAAAAATAAAAATTCCCTGTTTTTTCTGTGTAGAGTATAAAGTGCAGCTTCATTGCCGTGAGAACAAATAAAGAGAGAATGGAGAGTTTTCACGTATTAGCCGTCTTCAGTTCTTAACTGACTTGTGGAATGTCAAGGGGCTGAATGCTGAGATGCCCTGTGCTGGGATGCGGACTCACACGTGAAAGCTGGAGTGCTTACAATGACCATCTTCCTGTGCCCCCAACTCCCCCTACCCCATCCCTACCCCACTCTTCAGCCAAATCACTATTTGAGCATGCTAATTTTAAAAGGCAAATTTTAAATGCAAAGAAGCAATGTTAAGTTCTACATTCATTGACTAAAAATTGATGGATTTCCTATTGTGGGTCAAACCCTATGCTCATCACCACTAATAACACTGGAAGTGAAGTCAACAAGGCTCCCAAGCCACAGCACTTCCAGTCAGGAGAAGAGAGAAAATTGTCCAAAACACTAACTTAAAGGACAGTGAGTGCTATGAGGAAGATGGAGGAGTATGGGGAGGCAATTAAATGGCCCTGAGGAGAGCCATTTTAAGAGCAACTAAAAGTCAGATTTGCCCTTCAAAATAGTGTGCATGGCATTATCCAGAATAAATATCTGACAGATGTTTCTGACTCTTAGGCACACACCAAAATCTTGGAGAGAGGTTTCAAGAAATACCAAGATCTTAAAAGTCATTCCATGGAATTCTGACTCTAAATGTCTAGCAAAAAATAAAAGGGGGGCACCTGGGTGACTGAGTTGGTTAAGCATCTGCATTCTGCTCAGGTCACCATCCTGGGGTCCTGGGATCGAGCCCCACATCGGGCTCCCTGCTCAGCGGGGAGTCTGCTTCTCCCTCTCCCTCTGCCTGCCACTCCCCTGCTTGTGTTCTCTCTCTCTCTGTCAAATAAATAAATAAAATCTTTTTTTTTTAAAGGGTCTGGCTATCCACGGTTTTAATAAAGTTCCCTATGTATTTATGATAGATACCTCATTTTGAGCACCACTTTCTTAATTTGTCTTTTCAAGGCTCAGTTTTGAAGTTCCAGAATTTTAAAAACAAGTTCCAAAATTAAATGCAAAAAATGAAAGTTGCCTTGCAAGATAACAGACATTTCTCTAAATCAATAAGCAAACCGGTAAAAACTTGGCTGTTAAAAGTTAATGGTGGCAGAAGAATTTTGTTCCACTACTTATTCGTGTGAAAAACTACTCACTAATGACTTCCAGACACACTGTTAATAATACCTTTCAGTTTCACGAAATTTTTAACCATGCATATCCAGAATTATCTTAAATCTAGGCCAGTTTCTTCCTCAGCTTAAATATTTTGGCACTTGTAAATTTTCTTTGGCTGTAGTATTATGACTGGACACTTAATGTTTCCTCGCAAATCACAAGCACTGAGCAGTTCAAACACTTAATCTCTGCTCACAATCAAAGGTTTTATTTTAAACTTGTACATTCAAGTTGTTTAAAATTGATGGTGTTTATTTATTATGTGCACAGAGTACCAAGAAGAAGCACCCAAGTGTTTCTTAATTTCCAGGTCAATCATAACCACTAATCATTGGTTGAGGATCGTAACAATAAGAAGCAGAAAGGTTCTTTACAAGAGGTTAGGGATTTTCCTTGGAAAGGTTGTCTCCTGGTTATAAAATTAGAGAAAGGGAAGAATTAAAATGATTACATTCTAAAAATGACTTAGTAGAAGTGACAGGTTTTTTTTTTTTAACCTAAATATTTTTTAAGTACCAAATTTGTCACTCCTGGAAGTTATATGTTACTAACTGTAAAATCACTTTATTGCAGCAGTAAAAGAAATGAAGTACTTTTAGCCAATGTTTTTCAATAAATCAGGAACTTTGTATTAAATCCACATTTTATTTGCTTATATGGATGTTCTTTTATTTTGACTGAAATTGGTACAGACTACTGAATCACAGAATGAGGTGCTTCTGAGAACCCCACAGGCTCAGGAAGTGGGTTCCCCTGAGGGCAATAGGCCCAGGAAGCTGAGATGAAATAAAAGAAGAAGAAGAAATTGAAGCTGTTGTGACTGAATTGAGAAAAGGGGTATTCACCCAGGATGGATATTTTTAAAGCCATATTCTCCCATATGACTATTTATTTATTTATTTATTTATTTATTTATTTATTTTATTTTATTTTATTTTTTTAACTCAGCTAATCATAAGATTGTTTTAATCGCCCTGGTTTTAAATATTCACCTATTAGATTTGCAAATCGTTATGTAATTGCATATTAGCTAATAGCTAGTAATGACTTACTAAAAACAAGATTATAAGAAGATAAATTATGTATGTTTTACATAGAGTTCTTATTTTTTTTTAAATATTTAAGGGTAGTTTTATGCTGGTTGTTTCCTGGTCTTTTTTTTTTTTTTTTTAACTTACCAATGACATGAAGAGATAGGAAAAGGAAAAATGAAAAAAGGAGGCAAATCACAAATCTTCTAAACTTGCTTCCCATCAGCATCTCAGTTTAAAATGTTGATATGATTTTAAACTGTTGGTTGACATTAAGTTACTTAACTCATGGTGGATTTACATGCTTCCTGATGCTTGTCAACACGAGTAATTGAGAACTAGCTGTTGCTGAATGCTGGACTGAAGACCAAAGGCTGTGAACATAACTCTCTGTCAACCTTAAAGCAAAGTGATTCAGGATATATTTCTATTGTATAACATTTCCCCTGGCATAAAAGGTTTAGGTATAAAAACACAGAATCAAAGAGACAGACAGAGAGACTGAAACTGAAAATGAGAAACAAAAACTTTGGATTTTAGACAGGAGCATATCCAGGAGTCCCTTATACAGGAGCATACCCAGCTTAGTCACTTTGTTAATGGACTACCAAGTATATCATCATAATCTAATATAAATCAATTATAACTAAACCACCACA
Source organism: Mirounga angustirostris (assembly GCF_029215605.1). NCBI lineage: Eukaryota > Metazoa > Chordata > Mammalia > Carnivora > Phocidae > Mirounga > Mirounga angustirostris. The sequence continues at coordinate 32,149,939 of NW_026991712.1, forward strand.
GTAAAACTGCCATATGGCAGGGTAGCCTGTTTAAGGCAGCAGAGCCCCGTAAGTGCTTTGGAACTTTTCCAATCTAAGCTGCAAAACCAAAGAATAAAGTCAATTAGATTCTCTCACCACTATTAAAAGCTAGTGTAATCGCACAGGTGTGAATATGGGTCTCTGCATGTGTATATATATGTATGTTTATGTGTGTGTGTGTGCATGTATATATATATATATATATATATATGTTGTATAATAGGTAATAAATGCATTAATACAAAGTAATTCTTCTGTCTGAGTGCCTATATTCCTAAAGGTTTTAGAAGGGAGAGAGAAATGCATTGCTTTAATTCTATTACCCTATAGGGGTTCCTTTTAAATATAAAAGATTGTAACAGTAGCAATCCTAACTCTGTGGACTTAAACCCTGTCTTTAGTTTTCTTCATGTAATCTGTGGCATAGTTGATTCTTTTCTTTCCTCCTTAACTACTAAAACTGAATATACATCAAACCACTAAGTATTCACTGGGCATCTATTGCGTTTGAGACACTCCACTGAGCTCCACTGGGGATATAAAGAGGTGGTCAGCTAGTTAGGGAGATAAGATATAAACACATAAAATGTTTAAAACAAGACTGTAAACATCAGTTTATAAGAATAAGAGATAAAATGCCACAAAATGGTATTTCATGCATTACTAAGTAAACTGTATGAACTACTGTTGCCAAAGGAGCCCCCCAGGAAAGAGAAAGATCACTGAAGATGCTGATTTGGATCTTGTAAAATAGGTCAGTCTAGGGTAGGAGACAAAGGGCATATTCCGAGTGAGTGAAATCAAACGGACACAAAATACAAGAGGTATTTAGAAGTACCATGTCAGAGGTTTTTTTATATTTAAATTGTTCTCCAGTTATAGAGGTTAAGTTGCATTAACTCTAACCCTTAACAATTCCATGACATGCATTCTGTGATACTGGTTGAAAATAATATGTTTACTAAGTAAACCAGTAGGAATATTTACTTGGATGAAGCAATGGATTGATAACTTAGTTACTATTTCAGATTCCCTGGTAGCTTTTATGTTTTAATTTGGTAGTTCCAAGCAAATAATAAGAGAGGGATAACTCTGCTTATGTGTAAAGCTATGCAATAAATATTGTTCTGATTCTTTGCAGGTATATTGGGGTACTTAAGATCTACCTGTTTTCTCATGTGTTTTATCAACTGAAATATAAGGCCGTTAAAGCTCATTGGCCTCCAATTTATTTTGCAGGTGCCTACGCAAGTTCTCAAAGATCACTGTCCATAAAAATTTTATGGATTTTATGATTCAGTTTATCTAGGGTGGTGCTCAAGTAGTCCACTGACCACATTTTGTGAAACACTGGCCTAGAAAATTGGGGTCTTGGGTAATAATAATCCAAATGATTCTGTGAGAAGGTCAAATCCTGGCAGTTTAGTCTAAATTATTTTTATGATAGAGAGACTGTGCAGGTGCATTAGAATTTAGCAATAGTACTGACAGAGTTATAATTAACTAGCATTTCAACTCTTGTCAGAACTGAAATCCAAGCAATAAACAGAGAATATCAGTGCAGAACTTAAGAAGAGGTTCTTCACAAGCAAGCTTCTATTTGGGGGGAATATGGAGAAAGGAAAAAAGAAGGAGGAAGAGGAGGAGGAGGAAGAGAAAGAAGGAGAAGAAAAAAGGGAAAAAGAGAAAGAAAACAAGAGTTTTAAGGTTCTTTAATGTATTGTAAACTTCTTGAGTACAGCCATTATATTTGACATATCTTTTGCACTCAGGGAACATAGCATGATGCCTTATTATAGCATCATTATAACAACAATAGCTAATATTCATTAATACTTACTTGGTAGTAAAATGGGAATATTTATAATGACAATAATAATTATAATAGCTAAATATCTTTGAGCATGTATTCTGTGCCAGGCACTTTGCTAAGCACTTGGCATGAATGAGCTCCTTTAACTCTCAGAGGAGCTAGGTTGCTTTGTGATATCGGGCAAATTATGAAAATATACAAACCCATAAATAAAATATGAGATTAGTAACAGTCCCTATATCCCAGTGTTTTATGAAACTAGAGTTAACACAGGTAAAATGTTTAAAACTCACTAAGATGTAGTATATTCACAACAAACTAGCTGTTCTCCCTTATTTTTTTTAAAGATTTATTTACTTATTTTATTTTTTTAACATTTTTTATTTCATTATGTTAATCACCATACATTACATCATTAGTTTTTGATGTAGTGTTCCATGATTCATTGTTTGCATATAACACCCAGTGCTCCATTCAGTACGTGCCCTCTTTAATACCCATCACCAGGCTAAGAGAAAGAGACAATGTGGGCGAGCAGGGGGAGGCGCAGAGGGAGAGAATCACAGGCAGACTCCCTGTTGAGCGCAGAGCCCTGAGGCAGGACTCAATCCCACGACCTTGAGATCATGACCAAACCAAGAGTTGGACACTTAACCAAATGAGCCACCCAGGTGCCCCCTCACTTATTCTTGATACAATTATTACTATTTCTGTTTTATAGATGAGGAAACTGAGGTACATGGTAATTAAGGGGCTTGCTCAAATTCTCAGAGCTTGGAAGTAAGAATGCCAGTTTTGAAGTCAGGCAGTGTGACTTCAGAACCCTCCACATTAAAAGTGCTCAATAAGGACGTACCCAAGATGGCGGAGGAGTAGGAGACCTGGATTTCGTCTCCTCTCAGGAATTCAGCTGGATAGGGATCAAACCATTCTGAACACCTACAAACCCAACAGGAGATCGAAGAAAAGAAGAGCAACAACTCTCTCATCAGAAAAGCGACCACTTTCTGGAAGGTCTTTTCTGATTTGTTTAGAGTATATTTTCTGGGGACGTGGTTACTCTGCTAGCATTTTGTTCTCTCATTAATCTATTCTCCTCTGCACAAAATGACGAGACGGAAAAAATCACCTCAACAAAAAGAACAAGAGGCAGTACCGACTGCCAGGGACCTACTCAATATGGACATTAGTACGATGTCAGATCTAGAGTTCAGAATCATCACTTTAAAGATACTAGCTGGGCTTGAAAAAAATATGGAAGTTATTAGAGAAACTCTTTCTGGAGAAGTAAAAGAGCTAAAATCCAACCAAGTAGAAATCAAAAAGGCTATTAATGAGGTGCAATCAAAAATGGGGGCGCTAACTGCTAGAATAAATGAGGCAGAAGAGAGAATCAGTAATATAGAAGATGAAATGCTGGAAAATAAAGAAGCTGAGAAAAAGAGAGATAAACAACTACTGGATCATGAGGGCAGAATTCGAGAGATAAGTGATACCATAAGACGAAACAACATTAGAATAATTGGGATCCCAGAAGAAGAAGAAAGAGAGAGGGGGGCAGAAGGTATAATGGAGCAAATTATAGCAGAGAACTTCCCTAATTTGGGGAAAGAAACAGGCATGAAAATCCAGGAAGCACAGAGAACCCCTCTCAAAATCAATAAAAATAGGTCAACTCCCCGACATCTAATAGTAAAACTTACAAGTCTCATAGACAAAGAGAAAATCCTGAAAGCAGCTCGGGAGAAGAGATATGTAACCTACAATGGTAGAAACATTAGATTGACAACAGACCTATCCACAGAGACCTGGCAGGCCAGAAAGGACTGGCAGGATATATTCAGAGCACTAAATGAGAAAAATATGCAGCCAAGAATACTCTATCCAGCTAGGCTGTCATTGAAAATTGAAGGAGAGATAAAAAGCTTCCAGGACAAAAAAAAACTAAAGGAATTTGCAAACACAAAACCAGCCCTACAGGAAATCTTGAAAGGGGTCCTCTAAGCAAAGAGAGACCCTAAAAGCAACATAGACCAGAAAGGAACACAGACAATATATGGTAACAGTCACCTTACAGGCAATACAATGGCACTAAATTCCTATCTTTCAATAGTTACCTTGAATGTAAATGGGCTAAATGCCCCAATCAAAAGACACAGGCTAACAGACTGGATTAAAAAACAAGATCCATCGATATGCTGTCTGCAAGAGACTCATTTTAGACCCAAAGACACCCCCAGATTGAAAGTGAGGGGGTAGAAAACCATTAACCATGCTAATGGACACCAAAAGAAAGCTGGGGTGGCAATCCTTATATCAGACAAATTAGATTTTAAACCAAAGACTGTAATAAGAGATGAGGAAGGACACTATATCATACTTAAAGGATCTATCCAACAAGAAGATCTAACAATTGTAAATATCTATGCCCCTAACATGGGAGCAGCCAATTATATAAGGCAATTAATAACAAAAGCAAAGAAACACATCAACAACAATACAATAATAGTGGGGGACTTTAACATCCCCCTCACTGAAATGGACAGATCATCTAAGCAAAAGATCAACAAGGAAATAAAGACTTTAAATGACACACTGGACCAAATGGACTTCACAGACATATTCAGAACATTCCACCCCAAAGCAACGGAATACACATTCTTCTCTACTGCCCATGGAACATTCTCCAGAATCGACCACATCCTAGGTCATAAATCAGGTCTCAACCGGTACCAAAAGATTGGGATCATTCCCTGCCTATTTTCAGACCACAATGCTTTGAAACTAGAACTCAATCCCAAGAGGAAAGTCGGAAAGAACTCAAATACATGGAGGCTAAAGAGCATCCTACTGAAGAATGAATGGGTCAACCAGGAAATTAAAGAAGAATTAAAAAAATACATGGAAACCAATGAAAATGAAAACACAACTGTTCAAAATCTTTGGGATGCAGCAAAGGCAGTCCTAAGAGGAAAGTATATAGCAATACAAGCCTTTCTCAAGAAACAAGAAAGGTCTCAAGTACACAACCTAACCCTACACCTAAAGGAGCTGGAGAAAGAACAGCAAATAAAGCCTAAACCCAGCAGGAGAAGAGAAATCATAAAGATCAGAGCAGAAATCAATGAAATAGAAACTAAAAGAACAGTAGAACAGATCAACGAAACTAGGAGCTGGTTCTTTGAAAGAATTAACAAGATTGATAAACCCCTGGCCAGACTTATCAAAAAGAGAAGAGAAATGACCCAAATCAACAAAATCATGAATGAAAGAGGAGAGATCACAACCAACACCAAAGAAATACAAACAATTATAAGAACATATTATGAGCAACTCTATGCCAGCAAATTAGATAACCTGGAAGAGATGGATGCATTCCTAGAGATGTATCAACTACCAAAACTGAACCAGGATGAAATAGAAAACCTGAACAGACCTATAACCACTAAGGAAATTGAAGCAGTCATCAAAAATCTCCCAAAAAACAAAAGCCCAGGGCCAGATGGCTTCCCAGGGGAATTCTACCAAACATTTCAAGAAGAATTAATACCTATTCTTCTGAAACTGTTCCAAAAAATCGAAACGGAAGGAAAACTTCCAAACTCATTTTATGAGGCCAGCATTACCTTGATCCCCAAACCAGACAAAGATCCCATCAAAAAGGAGAATTACAGACCAATATCCCTGATGAACATGGATGCAAAAATTCTCACCAAAATACTAGCCAATAGGATCCAACAGTACATTAAAAGGATTATTCACCATGACCAAGTGGGATTTATCCCTGGGCTGCAAGGTTGGTTCAACATCCGCAAATCAATCAATGTGATACAGTACATTAACAAAGGAAAGAACAAGAATCATATGATCCTCTCAATAGATGCCGAAAAAGCTTTTGACAAAGTACAGCATCCTTTCTTGATCAAAACTCTTCAGAGTATAGGGATAGAGGGTACATACCTCAATATCATAAAAGCCATCTATGAAAAACCTACAGCAAATATTATTCTCAATGGGGAAAAACTGAGAGCTTTCCCCCTAAGGTCAGGAACGCGGCAGGGATGTCCACTATCACCACTGCTATTCAACATAGTATTGGAAGTCCTAGCCACAGCAATCAGACAACAAAAAGAAATCAAAGGCATCCAAATTGGCAAAGAAGAAGTCAAACACTCACTCTTTGCAGATGATATGATACTTTATGTGGAAAACCCAAAAGACTCCACCCCAAAACTGCTAGAACTCATACAGGAATTCAGTAAAGTGGCAGGATATAAAATCAATGCACAGAAGTCAGTGGCATTCCTATACACCAACAACAAGACAGAAGAAAGAGAAATTAAGGAGTCGATCCCATTTACAATTGCACCCAAAACCATAAGATACCTAGGAATAAATCTAACCAAAGAGACAAAGGATCTGTACTCAGAAAACTATAAAATACTCATGAAAGAAATTGAGGAAGACACAAAGAAATGGAAAAACGTTCCATGCTCATGGATTGGAAGAACAAATATTGTGAAGATGTCAATGCTACCTAGAGCAATCTACACATTCAATGCAATCCCCATCAAAATACCATCCACTTTTTTCAAAGAAATGGAACAAATAATCCTAAAATTTGTATGGAACCAGAAAAGACCCCGCATAGCCAGAGGAATATTGAAAAAGAAAAGCAAAGCCGGTGGCATCACAATTCCGGACTTCAAGCTCTATTACAAAGCTGTCATCATCAAGACAGCATGGTACTGGCACAAAAACAGACACATCGATCAATGGAACAGAATAGAGAGCCCAGAAATGGACCCTCAATTCTATGGTCAACTAATCTTCGACAAAGCAGGAAAGAATGTCCAATGGAACAAAGACAGTCTCTTCAACAAATGGTGTTGGGAAAATTGGATAGACACATGCAGAAGAATGAAACTGGACCACTTCCTTACACCACACACAAAAATAGACTCCAAATGGTTGAAAGACCTCAATGTGAGACAGGAGTCCATCCAAATCCTAAAGGAGAACACAGGCAACAACCTCTTTGACCTCAGCCGAAGCAACTTCTTCCTAGAAACATCGCCAAAGGCAAGGGAAGCAAGGGCAAAAATGAACTATTGGGACTTCATCAAGATAAAAAGCTTTTGCAAAGCAAAGGAAACAGTTAACAAAACCAAAAGACAACCGACAGAATGGGAGAAGATATTTGCAAATGACATATCAGATAAAGGGCTAGTATCCAAAATCTATAAAGAACTCATCAAACTCAACACCCAAAGAACAAAGAATCCAATTAAGAAATGGGCAGAAGACATGAACAGACATTTTTCCAAAGAAGACATCCAAATGGCCAACAGACACATGAAAAAGTGCTCAATATCGCTCGGCATCAGGGAAATCCAAATCAAAACCTCAATGAGATATCACCTCACACCAGTCAGAATGGCTAAAATTAACAAGTCAGGAAACGACAGATGTTGGCGGGGATGCGGAGAAAGGGGAACCCTCCTACACTGTTGGTGGGAATGCAAGCTGGTGCAGCCACTCTGGAAAACTGTATGGAGGTTCCTCAAAAAGTTGAAAATAGAGCTACCATATGATCCAGCAATTGCACTACTGGGTATTTACCCCAAAGATACAAAAGTAGGGATCCGAAGGGGTACGTGCACCCCGATGTTTATAGCAGCAATGTCCACAATAGCCAAACTGTGGAAAGAGCCAAGATGTCCATCGACAGATGAATGGATAAAGAAGATGTGGTGTATATATACAATGGAATATTATGCAGCCATCAAAAGGAATGAGATCTTGCCATTTGCAACGACGTGGATGGAACTGGAGGGTATTATGTTGAGTGAAATAAGTCAAACAGAGAAAGACATGTATCATATGATCTCAATAATATGAGGAATTCTTAATCGCAGGAAACAAACTGAGTGTTGTTGGAGTGGGGGGTGGGGTGGGAGGGATGGGGGGACTGGGTGATAGACACTGGGGAGTGTATGTGCTCTGGTAAGCGCTGTGAATTGTGCAAGACTGTTGAATCTCAGATCTGTACCTCTGAAACAAATAATGCAATATATGTTAAGAAAAAAAAAAAAAGAAGAAGAAGAAGAAGGTAGCGGGAGGGGAAGAATGAAGCGGGGGAAATCGGAGGGGTAGACAAACCATGAGAGACGATGGACTCTGAAAAACAAACAGGGTTCTAGAGGGGAGGGGGTTGGGAGGATGGGTTAGCCTGGTGGTGGGTATTTAGGAGGGCACATTCTGCATGGAGCACTGGGTGTTGTGCACAAACAATGAATCATGGAACACTTCATCTAAAACTAATGTTGTAATGTAAGGGGATTAACATAAGAATAAAAAAATTAAAAAAAAAAAGTGCTCAATAAATATTTGTTGACTGTGTGGATTCAGGGACAAATCCATGAGCTGGAGAGATATGGGCAGGTAGAAAAGAAATAAGCCAGGTGGAAATTGAAGAGAGGAGGAAAATGGGATACTCAGTGATAAAAATGTGGGCAGGGAACTGAGAGAAAGGGGAAGGATAAGAAAGGGTAAGGAGATGTGAAACAAGTTTCACATTACAGGAAATTCTCAGATAATAGTGAGGTCATTTTCTTTTAATCACAAACTGCAATTAATTTAAGAGTGAGCACTATGAAATGCTGGAGATCATACTGAGAAAATTAAAAGCAACATTAAAGCAGATTCACCTTGAAGTTAGCAAAAACTTATTATATAACTGGGCAAAGATAATAGGAAAGATTATCTGGTGACATGGCTCTGTGATCAAAGTAGTTATAACACCTCTGAGCTACAGTGTTTCCAGATTTACATGCCCTGAGGAGGTTCCCTCTACATTACTCCCCCATCCATTCCATGGGACGAATGAGAGTTTTTAATTTTGAAAGGTTTCATAAAGTAATCCATCACATTAAAAAAAATAATAATAAGCACTCTGTATTCAGCAGAGAAGCTGCGAGGAAAGGAAAAAGAATTAATGATTCTAAGGTCAGTGAGTTTGAGAACAACCACTGTGGGGATTTACACATAAGGTTATCTGGAAATAAATATAGTAATCAGGAATCATTTAAATTTGAAATGATGCCAATGAAGTTACAAGACTTTAATGGGTCTTTAGATGTTAAGAGGATTGCCTGAAATGTTGCTTATTAAGTGTCTGGCACAGTGCCTAATACATAATAAATGCTCACTTAATCCATGTAAACTATTTTTTTCCAGGTGCTATAAGTAGAAGGAATAGAGACTGTCTATTCCTCACCCTCATAGTGAGGCAATGATAAGCCAGATTTACGGAGGTGAAGCCACTGAAGGCACGAAGGACTCTGCATAATGTTGAAACGGTAGGTTCCAGAGTTGAGACTGAGTTAAGACTGGAAATTGAACCCAGGAGTTCTGCAGGCTCCACAGTGAGGCTGCCAGGAAATGCACGGGTGGTTATCAACAGAGCAGGGAACTTCTGAGTGTGGCAATGATTCTGGGTAATGGAGAGGAATAAAGTGTGGCCGTATGCAGGGCTGACACAAGTGAAGGAGGACATGATCCCTCAGGCAGAGGTAGCCGTGAAGTTACAGCGAGGTGATGATCCCAAGTACAATGAAGTAGCTAGGGATAATGGAGGTTCTGTGGAAGGAAAGCCAGAAAATGGAAGGCGGATGTTGGCTAACACTGACAAGATTCCTAAGGGAAATATGAGGTTAGCAAGTGACAATGGAGGAAAAAGTGCCTGGCTAAAAGGTAAAGAGAGTGGAGTAAGCAGGAGGCCTCGGCACTGGAGGAGTAAGTCGGGTTTGTTGAACAAAGAAGATAAAGCTGTGGGGAGTGATGAGAGCGCCCAGCAAAGAAGAAGGAGATGAGGGATCTGAGTGATGGTGAAGACAGAAGTGGTGATGTGGAAGGGAGAGATTCTCCCTTAAGAAGGTACCGAGGGTAGTAAAATAAAGTGAGAAAAATTTAAAACACGGAGTTTGAGACGAAGGCCAAATTACCTTTTCCTTCCAGGAAACCATATGGTCTCTCAGAGATTAGGTGTATTACTTTTGCAACCATTAAAATCAACACTGTTTCAAAAACGCCTTATATTAATGGTGACTAAATGGATTGTAGACAATTCACAGTGGAGCGCAACATCCATGAGGCTAGTGATTGCTTCTGCTTGGTGGACCGCACTAGTCTCACTGCTCAGTAGAATCCCCATCATATATACAGAAATTCAGTAAACGTTTACTAACCCACTGGGCTGAATATTATTTAAAAGCCAGTGAGAACCGGTAGTCTTTGACTGGGATACTGATAAAGAGAACAACATAATTCAATAATTGAGTACGTCTACGTGCCAAGTGTATACAAATTGTGCTTCCTTTTATTTAAGCCATGCTTTGAGTATAATAGGTATCATTATCCTCTTTTGCTAGTGAGAAAACTGAGGATCAGAGACATGAAGTGGCTTAGAGAAAATCACTCTCCTTCCAAGATTCTTATTTTTCACATTGGTAAGAGAGTTGAAGGATGAGGAATATATTTAGGAATCATCAGGCTGAAGGTCAGAGTTCTCTGCCCATACTTTGCTATCATCTGTCTTTAATGGTAAAGGTGCTGGACAATCCCTACTGAGTCCTCCATCTCCCCACACTTGCATTGTGGCTGAGAAGAAATACAGAGTTTCATCCGACCCTGTTTGATGCTCACAGCACTTCTATGAGGTAGGCTTCATTTCTTTGAGGAAACTAAAATTCAGAGCTAGTAAGAAAATTTCCAAAGTCATTCAACGAATAAGTAATGGAACATCGAGCCAGGGCTTGAATCCAGTTTTGTATGAATAAACATTCTAGGCTTTTCGTTTTCCAGAATTATAATTTCAGAATTTTTGTTTGATGCTGAACTCATGAATAACCACGTGGTCTCCTGTCTTTGAGAACAAAAAACTCCTCAAAATAAGAATATAAGGCAATTTAAAAAATAATTTCACTTGGCATTTACTCTCAAGTATGTAATTATATGTGGGGTAAAATGGTATCACTTTAAACAACACAAAATTAGAGTTACAATCTAAAGTAATGACATTTCAGTATGGATGACCTGGGCAGATGATGAACTCCTTCTGTGTTTTATAAACCTCTGTGGTGTAGAAAGCCTATTAAAATAATAATGAGAAAAAGGGTTTTGTGAACATGTAAATAGAAAGGCACAGTGAAAAGATACAGATATAAAGTAACCCAATTACTCAGTGGTTAAATATATATAAGACCAGCTTTAGAACATTACTGACATCCTACATAAAAATGTAGGAAACTATAAAATTGACTAATAATTAGCTGATAGCTTGTAGAAATTGTCTTAATTTATATTTTTATTGTTGTTTTAAACAGTTTTGAGAATATTCAATATGTACTCATTATAAGGGTTTAATCCTATAATTTCTTATCATTGTCTCCAATACCACATGAATATGATTTTAAAATAATGTTTTATAAATGAGAAATGATGTTTTCCACAGATGAGAAAAGATGTTACAGCTAACACATCTGTACTCCCATAAAAATAGAAATTAGTTTGGCAAAGAAAATGCATTCATATTAAAATATTAAAAATTAAATGTAATATCATAAAACCTCTACCTAAGAGAAGCCATGAAGTTAAACCCTTCATCACACATATATTTAATGAGGCACTGTCATTAATATTGGTTATTTCCTACAAAAGAAGACATACAGCAGAAAATCTTGATTCTCAAAACACCCTTTTTGAATGTTTAGGCAAATGTACTTGAATTAGAAAATTTATTAAATTATTCTAATAAAAATATTCAGACTTTGTCTATCCAAAAGCAATTTTCTCTTAAGAAGTCATCACCAACTTCTTAAGCAATGCATAAATATTTATTATCAAATATTTTATCTCCTAACATAAAGGTTTTCAAAATTCAAAATGAGGTGGCTAGCTCAACCCCACACATCCTAAATCTTAAAACTGCCATTGCAGTGCAGATGTCATGGGCCTTACTGAAGCATCTATTTTAATCTTCCCCAAGTGAAATTCCAGCCACACTATCCAGCGTCACAAAAAAGCATTTGTAAATAGTTGGCTTTTCAACTATATAATTCAACTTGTTATGTCAACTGCCTAGTTCAACTATGGACGTCAAAGATATATTTTAAATGGATAACATAAAATACAGATTTATAATTTCTATAAACATAGCTTTACTATTTGTTGGTTTTGCATTTTTAGAGACTCACAAATAATAAATGATTTTATTTTTTGAAAAGTAAAGATACATCTTTGTAAGGTACAGAAATGAGCTTCCCTCTTTCCTTTATCATGGAATATATAGATACAGATGTAGATATATCGTTCTACATTAAATTTGTCCAAAACACTGTGACTGGGGTTAATTTAATTGTTTCATTTTTTAACTAATTTCAACTGCTTTATAATTCTGTATTTTATAATGTCTTGGAGACATTACAAAATCAAACAAATCCGCATGTATGGATGTAGCCTCACTTTTTTTTTCTCCTTGATAGTGAAGATATTTTTTGCTCCTTTTGCAGATAAATGTATCTTCCAGAAACAAGTTTCTTTTCTGTTAACCTTACCTACAGTCGATATCACTCTGGTATATGTGATGAAAGTAAGATTTTCCTCAAAGAGAACAATAAAGAATGGTAAGTAATTCAATTATAGAATTTCCCACTGATATCTGTGATATGGTTGAGTAAATGTCTTTTCTCCACCCTCCAAAAGAAAGCATACATACTTTTGAGCATTTTCAGCCAACTTACAAACAGCACCAAAAGTCCCTTTTAATATTGAGCTCCAGAGGAAGAAATTCCCTTACAGGCTCCCTCCTCCATCTTTCTTCCCCCACAACTGGTGTCTTCCACAGAGTTGGAACTTCTTTAGATCACAGATACTGTTTGCCCAAGATGACCAATCTCCAAGGCAGGCCTTTTTTTTTTTTTCCCCCTTCAAGATACTTTGTGTTAACAGCTTGAGGGTGTTCGATCAGCACCGCTTTGATCTCCGCTGGAACTATAATTATTTAACATTGTTACATGGATTTCTATAATCAACTCCACCATTAAATCCCTTTTATGCCCCCATCTTCTGAGGCCTAATCTACATCTGTACACTTAGTTTGTCTTCTCTGCTGGTCTCCTCAGGAGCCTGCATTCTCCAACATTCCCACTGATGGTTTTCTCTCTCTCTTTTCCCCCTGCTAATGAAATCATTTTCTCACAAACTGAAAATGGCGAAAATGTCTTCTGCATTTGGCCTACTTTTTAAGAGCTCCCTGTTGAATACCAGTATCATCTACCATTCACTGCAAATTTTATTTTTTTTTTCCAGTTCTATGGAATTCATTTGCCCAGTGGAGGTTTTATTAAAATAATGATAAGCATGTATTTGGATTTTTTTTAAAAAAGAAATTTTTGTAAAAGCATACACAATAGAAAGTAGCCAATGCTGTGGGTTTTTGAAAACACAGGAGAAAGGATTTAGTAACACTTGGCACTTTCTGATTTCTTCTTCAGAGAGTGAACTGAGCAGTTCTGGATGGGCCATAAAACGGGAAGAGATAAAACCGATTGAGAATAGAGATCTCATGAGAACAATTCAGTAAGAATCATTTTATATTTCATGGTTTTTTTATAAGTCATCCCAAGTCCTTCATGGAATGAGACTGGACAAACAAGGCCTAAAAAACTTTTTTAAAACCTAAAATGGCTTAGCACAAATGGTTTAGCACTTCAAGTTCGGCTGAAAGATACTTCTAATCAAGGATGTTGAATTCTATATAAGACCCTGGTTTTCTAAACAAAATTCATACGAATTGACTCAGTATTTCTCTCGCCATTCAAACCTTAAGGAAATCTAATGAAGAAAAACAAAGAAGGTTGAAGCGAGATTTAAGACAGAAGAAAATCTGGCTACAAAATAATGATGATGATGATGATGATGATGATGTCCTGTTTATATCACTTATACAGTACGTACTCTGTGCACTCTTCTCAGTGCTCCATTCCCCTAACGCTCCCCAAGCCCTGTGAAACAGGTATATAGCACTCCCATTTTACAGATGAGAAAGTTGAGGGACAATCAGATGATTGGGGGCAAGTTATCTGTCCACACTTGCTGAGCTGTTAAGCTGTTAAAGCTGAATTCGAAAGCACTTTTCATCACAGATTGTGTCTCCATTACCCTACCACCCTATAGGCTTGACTTTACTAGCAACAGACTAGGTTAGCTACCTAACCACTCTAAGACTTAACATCTTCACCTATAAAGTAAGAATAACCTCTCAGGCATGTGGTGAGAATTAAAGGAGGTAATAAAAAATAAAACAACAACAACAACAACAACAACAACCATCACTCTTGTAGTGCCCAGGAAAAAGGAGTGTCCGTTAAAGGGATGTTGTCAGCATGATTGCTTGCCACTCTCAGTGGGAATCCTAGCTGAGTCACTTCTCAGCTACATTACTATGTTATTTAAGCCTCAGTTTCCTCAACTGTAAAATGAAACACAGTGAGAGGAGCCAGGATGCTCAGTGAATGGTGGCTGTTACGATGTTACATGTTTTCCAGGACAAGGCCAGATAAATGATGAAATTACACACAGTAACCAAAAAGTTCTGTGTTAGAAATGAAGCCTTAGAATTCACACACACAAAATTACAGTATAAATGAAACTTAATAGAAGGTTTTAATGAAAAATAAAAGATATTTTCCTTGTTTGTATTTTAGCAAAGGAAAAAGACACCTCTCCCCCCTCTCCCCCCGCCCCAGTTAGGTGAAAGGATATCAAAATATGGTAGCAAACAACAGGTGCCCTAATCAAGAAGGAGGCATTGTATGAAAACTAGAGAAAATGGTGTGGTGATGAGCACAATTCTCTGGACTCAAGCTGCTTAATTTCAACTTCATGACTGTTTGCTTTGTGACCTTCGACGAGGTACCTAATATTCCTGCGCCTCAGTTTCCTTATTAGTCAAGAGAGAAATAATATTCATAGAGTTGTCATGAGGGAAACTTATGAGAATGTGTTTGCTTTTATATTCTTTGTGCCTATAACAGTAACTGGAACATAGTAAACTTTCAATAAATATCAGGTGTTAGAGATATGAATGCAAAGGAGAAAGCTACAAGGTTTACAGTAGAGGAAAATACTGCCCAGAACACAGTTTTATGACTTCAACATTAATTCTACACAGTAGTTTTTATTTTTATTACTTTAAGAGAAGAACACTCTGAAAAATAAATGCTTTAGGTCATCTTATTTTCTGATTTTACCTTTATCAGTACTTTAATTTTATGTTTCAGAATTTCTTATGATGAATGTCAATGAGCCAAATAGAGTAAATGTCTTGAATTATATAAATTTAATAATATTAAATGCCCAAAGCCAACAGAAGTATTATTAATTTCATGTGCTTTTAAAGCATAGTTGAAGTATTTCATGCATTTCTGTAATAGTTATATATAATGCTATCTTCATTTTACTTTTATTAAAATACCTGATAACTATTTTTTTCATTTTATTATGTTTACTTATAAAAGTAAAAAAAAAAAAAGAGCAAGACCCAGAAAGCTGAGTTAACTAACAACCTCTTCTTTAATTTTAAAATGTGCTAAAATATTCTACTATATATTAATCATTAATTATTAGCATGAAATGTTAGCCTTAAGTTATGAGTTCTTAAAATAATTCACTTCCATTTTCCAGACAGAAAAGCCTGTTTTAGAGGAATTTAATTTTGTCACATAATTGTAATTAAGATTTTTAATGAACGATTTGTGCTTTTCAAAAATATCTACTTGTTCTTTAAATTCAAACAATTTCTTTTCTATAATTCACACTAATATGTCAAAATTGTGGGGAAAAAAAGGTGCATTATATGTGACTGAATGCTTAAAATCTCATATTTATCTTCAAATGTAATATAAAATGTGAAGATAATTATTAAACTTAATAAAATAGTTAAAAGATTTTTTCATAATGAACAAATCACTTTATTTATCCTTACAGAATAAAAATAAAGGTTTATTTTGTCCTGGTCACCACCAGAACTCTTGCTTTTACATTTCTCAAAAGAACTGTGTGTGTATGTATGCATGTGTGCATACACGTGTCTGTGTGTGTGTGTGTGTGTGCGTGACAAAGGATCAGAGCAGAGACTCTGGAGTCAAGCTGTTTCTGGCTTGCTCCCCAACATCACTTCCAGATAACTGCTTTCCTGTGCTTGGAGTTTGGGTGAGGAAACCGTCTGTCCTCCGTCACCACTTCCAACCCATCTTCACAGTGAACACGAATACTTACTAACAATGCCAACAACTTTTATTTTACCCAAGTCTCTACTGTGTTTTGATCAGTACTACTGCAGTAGGCTGTTGCCTAGATACCTAATGTCAGTCCCTGTCTCACTCCTAACCACAATTTACCCTCTGTATTAACGCCTAGGAGGTTATACTCTGCCTGGAATGGTGGAATGTCTTTTCCTCTTCTTTTCCATCTCATCTCATCTTCTTTTCCATCTCTATGCTCACAAAGTAACAAGGCCTTAACTAGCCTCCCAAAGCAGAAACAGGTGCCTCTTTATCTAGGCTCCCTTCATATTCTTCAGTGACTTGTATTACCCTCATTCATCAGCTTGTGGTAAAATTTCTGTTAGGAAGAAGTTCAGCCTCTCCTTCTTGAGACCTTTTTCTTTATACCCCCTCCCCAATTCTCCAGGAACCCCCAAGAGACAGCCCCACTTCAAAATTCCGAGACGATTAGTTAGGCCACTGGAGCCCCTGCTTTCCTCTTGATTCCTTGGTGTCATTATGGAAAACCATTCCTGCACAGGACAGTGGGTTCTCCTTCTCTACCAAGGTAATAGCCAAGTGGGCTCAGCTCTTATATGACCTGCCATGGTGTCCCCCTTAGGCTTCAGGGCTCAGTTCACTTAATTCACACTCACATTTCAGATGAGCCATTCTTCCCCAGAACAGGACCCTAGGACACATTAGCGGGTCCCACAAGGGGTTCCAGATTTAGGAACAAAGGGTGAAAAAAACATCTCTCTCTTAAAACCTAAGGCCCTATTATTGAGTCCTGGCTTTGCCTGTTTTCCAGAAACCTGTCCTTGGTGTCCTTTCCCTGCTAGCCGACTTTGGGTAAGGCCACCCAATCCAAGCTGTTATGCACTGAATGTGTCCCTGCCAAGATTATAGGTTGGGGCTCTAACTCCCAATGTGACTGTATTTAGAGACAGGGCCTTTACAGAGGTAATAAGGTTAAATAAGGCCATAAGGCTGGAGCCCTAATCCAATAGGACTGATGTCCATATAAGAAGAGACACCACGAGTATGCAAGCAGAGGAAAAGCCCTGTGAGGACACACTGAGGAGGTGGCCATCTAATCTACAAGCCAAGAAGAGAAGTCTCACCAGAAACCAACCATGTGGGCACTTTAATCTTGGACGTCCAGCCTCCAGAACTGTGAAAAAAATAAATTGCTATTGTTTAAGCTAGCCAATCCGTGGTATTCTGTTGTGGCAGCCAAACTGGGGGAGAAGCAATGGAATCTGGTGGATTGCCACACAGAAAGCAATACATATGCAAATCAGTTCTGCATCCTCTCCCACACACCTCCCTCCAGAGCAGTTAGATTTCTAAGACAAGGGGTGTGTTTTTGGCAAAGTGACAAAGGGCTCCCACACCAGGTCAGAAAGACCCTGACTCTTATTTGCCTGATATTTACATAATTAACAAGGCCCACTCAAGTGACTTCTTTGACAATGAGAAAACAATTTTAAGAAAACTTACTCTGACCAGCTACAGAATTAAAAATGGCAGGTGTTTAACTTTTTACAAATTTTACTTCCTCTATCACCTTATCTAACCACTACTGCATTAGTCATATTACAATAATTATTGTTTATATATCCAACATCGCCCTTTTATTCAATTTTTAGGGTAATGAAAAATACCCTTGACTGAAAAGATGGTAATCTTGGAAAGCACCTAATTTAAAAGAAAAAATGGGTAGAGAAAACTGAAAGAGCAAACACTCTGATGATGGAAAATGTTTTCTTCTTTCCTCTTTTCTTTGGGCTTGCTTGTGTTGCCTTTATATAGAAAATATAATTGAAATACCATAAAATTAAACAATGCATTTTTTATTAAAAATGCTGAAAATAAGTGCTGTCAATCGCAGATACTCAGTCACTTTGATTTTCCCAGTCTGGCTTACATTCTACTTAATTCTGTAAGACAGGCCATGTTTCCAACCCTATTAGAATGTGCTCATGGTTCATTCTGTTCCTATTTACATTATTAATACAGTGTTCAAAGGTATAATAATCCTGATTATTACATTTTATTTATTATTTATATTCATATACATAATATGTATTTAATAAATAATAAAATCCCTAGCTTTATTATATTCAATTATTTTAATATTCATGTTAATTAACTACATATTATGTAATATGAAAAAAGGTAATGGGAGAGGAAATCCAAAGAATTTGTTAAAATTCCATTCAATCAGGAAGGCCTGTGACTGTTTTTACACAGGGTGTCCATTGAAATGAATGTTATGCTTCTAGTTCCCTCAGGAGATTCTGCCATGAAAACTCAAAAAAAAAAAAAAAAAGATCTTTGATTATCTGTGTATTTACCCACATAAACTTATGTTTAGCACCCAATATGCTATTTTCATTACTTTCCTGCATGTGACAATGTATTCAATAAGAAAGCATTTTTTTAAATATGCAGCACTTTGCAATTTTCTTTTATGTATCCCTAAATTAAGGGCCACAGAAATTCTGTCAAGAAGGACTCAGCTGTTTGCAAGAAGCTCAGACTCTCCCTCTTGAGCTTTCCTTTCTTACTCCCCCCAAAACTCTCCAAGAACCTCCAAAAGTCAACCCCATTTCCAAACAACAGGCAAGACCAGCTTGGCCACTAGAGGCTCTGCTTTGCTGTTACATCTCCAGGCAATGGCCTAAGGTGCAATAAGGTTTCTTTAGGGTTTCTTTGCTGAACTTTCACCAAACTCTTTCACTGTCAGTTTTTTAAAAGTTCACAGATGTAACTGATCTTCAAAAGGTAGCTTCGTATGTAAGTCTGGATTCCCATCTGTGACTTGAAGATCCTATAGCTTCTGTTGTCTTTCAGAGAGAGCCCCTCCATTCCTGAGTGATAGGAAAGATCATGCCTTCAAAGGTAACAACGGCAGGGTAGGGCAGATCTAACTGGAAAGTGGCAGCTTCTAGACAGGCAAAATGGCAGCAAGCTTACGACACATGCTATGGAATTATATTTTGCAAAAAACTAAACACTTTCTATGTATGAATAACAATTTGGAGTGTCTCCAATGGGAATTTATCACATCCCCCTGAAGGGATCATTATTCTTTGTGTTACTCATCAGTACTATGCTTCACCACCAGCACCAGCAACCCTTCCCTTTTCCCTCCGTGAAAGCTGATCCGCCGGCCACCTCCCCACCACCTCTCCCACTCTGCAGTAGACGACTCCCTTCTCTCTTTGCTACCACTGCACGCTGTACATGTCTCTGCAGTGGAATCCATACCAATGTGTTTTAATTATCTCATCACTTATCTGTCTTCTGCTGTGTATTATGAGCTTTCAGAAGGTAGTCTAAACCCAAGTGATCTTTTTATCTTTAGAGTCTGGCACCCAGTTATTCTCCAATAAATGCTTGAACTAATTAAATTAATTAATTCAATGGGTCCTGGGTCTACAAAGGTACAGGGGAAGAAGTACAAGATCTGGCAAGCTTATGCAAGCTGTATTTACGAGTGATACGTTGCAAGCTCCAAGTGTCAATCTTAGAAGTGTAGGAGTTTATTAGGAAGATATAGAATAATGTCCAAGGTCCAAATGTGCTCCTGACTAAAACAACAACAAAAATAACAAAAACAAAATATTGGCTGTTATCAGTGTGGATACTGGAAAGAATGGAAAGCATACTTCTAACCCATATCAAATTTATAGTACATTATCATATATTATCAAATTTAACATATCAGTTACATTAAAAGTAAAACAAAACAAAACAAAACCCCCTTGATTTGATTGATTTACAGTTTGGTAAATCAAAGTTATTAGGGGATAAAAGTTGAAATGATAAACTTTTGGTAAATCAAAGTTATTAGGGGATAAAAGTTGAAATGATAAAATTTAAAAGCAATGACAAAAATGTATACTGTGAAGTCTAAAGATATGGTAGGGGCAAGCAACAAAAAATAAAATAATCTGTAAGTTAATGGATAGTGGATTCAGAATAGTTTAATACAGGAATATAAATTTCTCTAAAGGCATATTCCTAAATTCTAAAGTTTAAAAAATTCTTAGGTAGAAATAAGAGGTAAATGATAATAATTTTACCAATAAACAGATAGTCTCATAGTAACCCAAAATGTTATATCTTTATTTGCCAAGAACACTCAAGAATAGTTGTTTATAATAGCTGACCATGTGCTTGCCTTTCCCTCCCACTACAATCTACCACAGTCGGATTTCTGCTACCAGAGTTCCACTGAAATAGTTCTAGTTGAAAACACTAATATCTGCACGGTGCTAAGTTCAAGGAGGGTCTTTAAATCTTCATTTGACCTCAGCAGCAGTTAGCCCAGGCGTGACTGGGTCCTTCTTAAAAACGATTACATTCTCCTGGTTTTCTCCATCTTGTCTGGCTATTCCTTATCAGTCTCCTCTGATGACACTTCTTTTTCTATCCTCCAGCGAGAGATGGGAGTTTTTCCAGCTTCATGTCCAAACCTTCTTATATATATTCCCACCCCAGGTAATTTCATCTATTCCAATGAATTCCACTGCCATGTATACTTTGCTGACTCTCCAATTTCTATCTCTAGACCAGACCTCTCTCCAAGCTTCTGGACTATATATCCAAGATTCTACTCAACAACTCCACTTGGATGTCTCACAAAAGCTGCAAACGACATATTAAAAATCCAACTTCTCTTTCCCCCTATCCATGCTTTTCCTTCAGTCTTCCTTACCTCAGTGAATGACAACAAATACTCAAAGTTGAGCAAGCCACTTTCAATCACACCCTCAAATATATCCAGGGCTCTCTACAAACTACTTTCATCTCTTGATAAGACTCTTGCTTTTTATTGACCTTCTTCTATCCATTCTCCACAGAGCAGTCAGAGCAGTTTATTTTTAATGCAAATATGAGCATGTGGCTTATATGTATAACATGTCTTCACGCTGACCTTGAAGTTAAATCCAATAATGGTATTGTGGACTACAAGGCCCTGAATCACTGAAGACTCGCATACTTTAAAAGCTTCATCTTATAGCACCCTTTCTACTCTTTATTATTCCGAAATATGTAAATAATGAGAAAGAATTAAGCACATATCCTCCCTTTCCTTTATTATTTAGGGGTAATTAAATAGTGGATGATGGAAAATTTTTCAGAAGATAATAATATCAGCTAATAATACAGAAGGGATGATAAAATGTAAAAAATCACAATTGTACAAGCCCTAATGATATATGGATCCTGGCAATAATCATTAGGTGAAGAGTTGAATGAGAAACTTCATAATGGATGGATCAGGCTGAAAATACATGAACCTCCTGGCACACTGTAATATCACTACAAGTGGGACATCCCATCTTTATGTAATAGCTACTGATATGAACCAAAAGAAAGCACCCAGCAAGGTATATGTAGTATTATTGCCTATAGTATTGAATCTAAATGTATTCAAGGATCTAGACTTAACTACCCAATTTATAAGAAATATGGGGGATAAGGGTGCCTAGGTGGCGCAGTTGGTTGAGTGTCTGACTCTTGGTTTCAGCTCAGGTCATGATCTCAGGTTCCTAAGATTGAGCCCCTAGTCAGGCTCTGCACTCAGCATGGGGTCGACTTGGGACTGACTCTCTGTCCCTCTCCTTCTGCCCCTCTCTCCCTGCACTCTCTCGCTCTCAAATAAATAAATCTTAAAAAAAGAAATACAGGGGATAGAGGAGCATGTTACACAATGGGTGCTAGCACACAATTTACCTAATCTAGAATGTGAACAACACCCCAGGATAAATACACCGGTTTGTCTAACAAATAAGTGGGAGAGAGGAGTTGAGGGAAGATTCAAAAGACTTGAGAATCATATCAACCAATTTGTGGACCTTCTTCAAATCCTGATTTGAACAAACCAAACATAAAGACACTATTTGAGATAACTGGGAAAATCTGAAGACAAACTGAGTTTCAGATAATATTAAGAGTTGTTTTTTATGTGTTATAATGCTGTTGTTTGAGGTTATGTTTTAAACAAAAGTCCTTATTTATCAGAGAGCCATACCAAAGCACTTATGTGTGAAATGGCATGATTTCTGTGATTTGCTTTAAAAGATTGATAGATAGATAGATGATAGATAGATAGATAAAAGGAAACTGATGAAACCAGACCAGATTGGCAAAAAGTTGATAATGTTTGAAGCTGGGAGATAGGTATGTGGGGATTCATCAAACACTTCCCTCTTACTTTATGTATATTTTAAACTTTGCATATTAAAATATAAAAATTTAAAATAAAAAATCAATTTAAAATATTTGTTCCTCAGATAAGTCATCATTGACTCCCACCCCTCATAACGTGGTTTAGGGTGTCATTTATGTTTCTTCTGTAGAACACCTATCACATATGCAGTAAGCACTCAAAAAAATCATTATTATTACAATTTGCAATTTCTGAGAGAGCATAAATTCTCTGAGGTAGAGACCGCCCTGCCTTATTTACTGCTACATGTCCTCGAGTCTGGCACAGAGCATTGCAAATATTTGATACTCAATATACAGTTGAATAAATAAATGTTTGCCTAACTAACCAGTTTATTTCATCTTGTGTAATCAATCAATACCACCCTTACAAATCGTCTTCTAGCAATCTAGTTCTAAGTCTGTGGCCCATTTATTGCAAGTGTATGTGTCTGTATGCACTTACTTTTATTTTCCATATTTTTTAACTACTTCTAATGCATGCCCCTGTACTGGTCTTTCCTTCTCCTGAGCCCAAGTAAGTCTTTTTCTGACCCAGACAAAATAAAAACAAATAATGACAAGGTTTAGTTTTTCTTCCAACTTTCCAGAGATGAGAGCCAATCATATTTTTAGGTATTTTCTCAGGGCAAAATTCTGAGTCAAGAAAAACAACTGATGCTAAAAATCCTTGTGCCAAAATAAATATTTAATATATGTGTTTTAATGAAGGAGGTTATAAAAGGGATAGCAAAGGTTTCTCTTCTATGTCAGTTCCTACTGACTGGTAGTATCTTCCTGGAGTGCTTTGTGGAGGAGAATTCCAAGCTGAATTATGGCTCAGCAGGAAAGAGTATAATAGAGTCCCATTATTAACACAACTGAGGGTGAGTAGCTAATCAAAGTAGGCAAACTGTGAAACAGCAATACAAGGTTTATATTTTAACTTATAATATACAAAAACATGTTTAATAATAAAACTTTTGATGTAGGTCCTAGACCTTTTATATGTGTAAGGCCCACTGACTGGTGTTCCACTAACATCAACAACATTCAAATGCTTCATCTACAATTTCTAGTCTGTTTCAGTAGCATAGAGTAAGAATGTAAAACTACTGGATTGAAGGCGATTGGATTAAGGATATATTTTATGCAGGACTTTGTAACTCAAAGACATTTTTCCTAACAATAATCGTAAGCACTTTGCCTCCAACCTACTTTTTTTTTTTTTGTCGGGTTTATGTGTGCCCTAATTCTACATGAGAGTGAAAACTGGAGTAAAGAAATAAGATAAAAGGAACTTTTTTACTGAGTTTATGTGGCATTCTGTTCTACAAAAAGTAAGGCTTTCATCTTTTAATCCGATATCCACTTAACTACATTACAGAAGATTTATTTTGACCCCCTCTTGTTTCATAAGGGGCTCAAAAGTCTGTAGCAATTTTTGACACTTTGCTATACTGTTTTTCTGACACCCCCATACACACACACACATACACACACACACCCCTCCCTGCCTCATTTTCATATGGACACAAAGCACTGGGATAAAATGATGGTTCATTATAGTGGTACAGAGCTCTTATCTTCATCCGGCAAGAGTCATTTCCTTCCAAAGATTGAAATGCAAATGTGAAAATTAATGATAACTGCATTATCTGATAGCAGAGATAATACCAATTCACTGTCAGAGTAATACACAGTCATTCTACGATTTCCTCCGCTTCTCACAATATTCTTCTTACTGTCAGACTATATCTATGGTTAACTATGTTTCATAGGTTTCTGTTAATTTACTTCAAATGGCATTTCCCAGATCTTATATCTACCACATTTTCCCAATCAAAAAGGAAACGAAATCAGAACTGTAATCTCCAAGCCCTTCTTTGGACTAGTAAAGAGGGAGGGAAAAAAAAAAAAAGAACCCTGTATCTGTATCATTAGTGTGTACTTCTGTCTCCCAGTGGTCTTCTAGCTACCATTCCACTTCATGCAAAACACTCCCATCTTCTCAGTTTGAGGCACAAAGCAGAACCAATCCCATCGTCCGCATGTATCCTTCATGCTGAACAGCAACTGAATGAAGGAACTTACTGATAGATTTCGTGATTGATTTTTAGTGCAGATGCAACAAGTACATACATCTGATTTTATGCTAGATATTTACTGAAAATTTATTTACATTAAAATTCCTTTAACTGAACCACCTTCTAAGGCCAGTTGGATAGACTACAGTTACTATAATCACGTGGTGATACTACATAGCAAAATTATTTTGCAAAGTTAATTCACTACACAGATGTTCAATGAGGGCTTAACATCTGTAAGACATGGTCATGGCTACTGGGCACAGCTGCTGTTATGGTACAGAAAGTGATATGAGGAGCTATTTATTGAGCACCAAACTTCAGGTTTTACATAGAAAATCTCTTTAACGAGGTAGTGATTATTATTAGCCCCGTTTTGTAAATGAAGAAAATGAGGCCTCAGAGAGTTACTTACTCAAAGTCACACAATTCATAAGTGGCAGAGCCAAGATATAAATAGCAGAAATATTTTTGGTCTTTTCCACTCATTATACTGTCCCAAAATAATTTACCTCAGACAGAAACTCAGATTTCCATTTAACAATCTGGGAGCAAGTCATGCTGTTCTGGAATGCATAATACAAAAATAATTTTGAATTTTATACCAGTAATTCATCAAATCATCAATACAAGGTGTGATTTTCTACTTTATTATTATTGAATCACCTCAAGTGCTTAACATGTAAATACCAAAATAGAAGTGCATGTTTATCTTGATAAGTCCATGAGAAAGAATCTAAGTGACTACTTGCTCAAAATTTTATATCTGTGCATATTTGTATTAATACATATTACTTGGGGGTATATGTACTTATTTGCACAATTTGAATAATGTGATACATTCATTTACCAAATAAAGCTCTTGGAAATTTCAATTATTGTGGCTATGAGCCTAATGGTAAGACTTAGGTACGTTCAATATTAAACCAGAGAAATCAGATTATTTACTATTTCTTTTATTTATTTATTTATTTATTTATTTATTTATTTATTTGAGAGAGAATGAGAGAGAGCACATGAGAGGGGCGAGGGTCAGAGGGAGAAGCAGACTCCCTGCCGAGCAGGGAGCCCGATGTGGGACTCGATCCAGGGACTCCAGGATCATGACCTGAGCCGAAGGCAGTTGCTTAACCAACTGAGCCACCCAGGCGCCCCTATTTACTATTTCCAAATGCAAAAAGAAGTAACCATGTTTTTAATAATGTAAGCTAGAGAGATGGTATTCTTAGCATTAATGTAAGATGTGACTTTTAAGGTGCTCATTTCATTAAGGTGGAGAATGGATTTAGAGTGATTTCTCTGAATTCTTTTCCCCACATCTCCCTCTACATCTAAATACAGAAGTCAGCACTCAAGACTTCAACCATGGACTGTGGTTCTAAAGATTTCTTAAACGAGAGAGCCAGAAATATAAACACTATTTTCAAAATGAGGTCAGCGTTCTAACTGCATGAGAGGTTCTAGGGTAAGGGAAGGCTCTTATCATCTAGCAAATCCCAAGCTCTCCCAAGCTATCTGCTAGATACTTTCTATACACGATCTTTCAAATCTGTAATGATACAGATCCACATAACAAAGTTAGTTTCAAAGTAGTTACTTTTCTTCCCATTTTAAAGATAAGCAAACAGAGGCCCTAGCTGTTTAATTTGCTTGAGGTCACAAGACTGTTAAATGTCAGCGTGCAAACTCAAATACAGATCTGACTTTAAGAGTTGTTCAGTTTCTTCTGTAGTTTAGAGCATCGGGTTCTCATGCTTAATTATTGATTGCATCAGTGACAATCCATGAATCATTTTAAAAGATTAAAGAAGAGAAATGGCATCAAAAAGAGTGTGGACAGCATTATGCTATGCCTTTAGACTTCTGTCTACACTTTCCACAATTATTAGTGCACAATAATTATTCATTGAATAATTAAATGTATAGGACTACTGGTAAACTGAAGTGCTTATGTGGGGATAAAAGAAAAGAAGGGGTATTGATTTTAAAAAGAGACAGAAAGGAAGTATAGGCAAATGCAGAGGAAGAGATAGTAGATACCAAGCAACATTATCATTTAGATTCCAAGCAAGGTAATATCAGGGTAATTTTTTTAAGAGCAAAAAAGAAAAGTGAAACTTGAAAACAGTTGTGTGAAATACTGAAATAATGAGATAATGACTAACATTGGCTTGAACTCTATTAGCTTAGTGTGGGTCTAGCTTTCCTTTCAAACAGTGAAAGATTCATAAAAACTTGAAGAATATTTAAGTAAGAGTCACAAATATTTAAACATTAAAAAATTTCACCATAGAAATGTTTGCAAATGTAAGATAATTTTTCTAAAGATTGTTTAGGTTCTGCCTAATCATAAGAGTTAACAAAGGTGTGAGCAATTACTAAATGCACCTTTTAGTTGGATAACAAATAAGGGGAAAAAATTGGCACTGGGGGATTTACATTTGATAAAAATGAAACACTTCAAACAAGAGTTGATTCATTACTGAATTGAGCCATCAAGAAAGGTTGTGGAGTCGTCTTCCATCAAACTCTTTCAAACTCTTTAAAAATAAGATAAATCCTGATCCATCTTAAATGAAGTCAGCTCTATGCCTCAAATTTCTTTAGATAATTTCCTGGTCTTTTGATTCTGTTCTATTTTTATTTAGAGAAAGCTGTCTATCTTAGAGTGACTATCAGGACTGGGTGGGAGGACTTTAAAATTAGGAGAACCTTGAAATCACGCCTGGCTCATAACCTCATGTCTTAACCAATCATTTGCAGTTAAATTCAAAACTAGATGCTTAGTATTTTAAAAATTGTATCAGATATATTATTGGACTTAAAAAAATGCTGAGAATTTTAAATGGGTCCCCTTCAAGGCTCAACAATTCCAAAGCCATAATAATGACAAGTAGAATTTTATGTGAGTGATCTGATTTAATTCTCACAAAATCCCTAAGAAGTGTGAATGCTATTTTCCACATTTTACAAATGAGGATATAGGAACAGGGAGAATAAGCAACTTGCCAAAAATCACTCAACAGAGTGGCAAATCCAGATTTTGAAGCTAAACCCTTAGAACAGAGAGCTCGATTTCTAACATGTTGAGGAACTGTCACTAAACTTTGTCCTGACTGAAGGAAAGTAATGAAATTTCTACCTTAAAAAATAAATATCCAACAGATATTCTTTTTTTAAAATATTTGAGAGAGTGAGAGAGAGAGATCATGAGCAGGGTGGGAGAGGTAGAGGGAGAAGCAGACTCCTCGCTGAGCAGGGAGCCCGATGCGGGACTTGATCCCAGGACCCTGGGATCATGACCTGAGCCGAAGGCAGACGCTTAACCGACTGAGCCACTCAGGCCGCCCTCCAACAGATATTCTTTTTTTATGAATCAACCTCATTAATTCAGGGCTTTCAAAATCATGAAAACCCCTTTTGCTGTAAAATATCTGTAGGGAAAAACCTGTTATCAATTTTACAACAAACAAAAAAAAGAACTTTCTTATAGGCCCACCTGCTTAGAGATATACATTTTTCCTTTAAAGTATTTACATATTCACATGTGCCACAGAAAAGAGCATAAACATTTTCATGATAACTAAATAAAAATTTCATTAAATCAGATACATAATATAAATTTAACTCAACAGTGAAAAATGTCATCCTGAATGACACATCATTCTTGCTCCTCTCTCTGTCTCTCTTTCTGTAAGCTAAGAGTGCAAGTTTGTTTCTGGAAAAGCTTCCTGGGAAAGGTGGCATTGACTGTGCATTCTGTGTTTCATAATTTACCACCTTCTGAATCGGCTTACTGACTCCCAAGTCCCAGGGAATACTGTGGGCCCCAGCCTTGAGGAAAGAAGAAAAGCTGCCCCCTCCAAGTTTACGCTATGGAGGGGGCGGCCACAGTCACACTTTGCAAGTAGGCATATCCAAAAGGCCATCTAATCTAATTTCAAATGTAAAAACTCTTCTAAGTAGCATATACATACCTAATTCCATGAAGAAAGAACCATACAGTATAAAGTTCATCCACCCTTCTTAAATTAAATGTAATCCATCAGAAAAAAAAAAAAAAGTTTCCCAAAGATTTTTTTTTTTTTAATCAAAGGAGTTCTTTCCTACATTGAGAAGACAGAAGCATTATGCAATAAGGTGAAAATGCCAGAAGTCTACACTGTCTTTCAAACTCCTAAAACGTGGTATTATGGTACTTTAAATATAACACATTTTGATCCAAAGTCTCATAGAACCATTATGCTATAGCATACAGAATACAAACATTTGTGTGTATCATGAATAACATTAGAAATGACATCATAATAATCAGCTATACTGCATCTTTATTTTTGTTTGCATTATATTTTCCAACTGCTGGTTTCAGAAAATTACCACTGGAGTTCTCTCTTCTTCACGCACAGCAGAGAGCAATTTGCAAAGTCATGCAAGGGTGAAAATGTGATTGAAATATAGGGATCTTTCTTAATGAAAAATGTTACTGCTTTAGAAATTATGGCTAAAACTATTACAAAAACCCGCTTATATCTTTAAGCCCTATGACATAATAGTCTCCATTTATAAATATACCATCAGTTGTAAATTACTTGGCATCAAATATAAAGGTTTTTTTTATTGAGTTCTTATGAAGTGTACATATTTACATAAAGCTATATTGGTGTTTAGGAGTATTTTGATCAATTTTTGTGTTTCTCAAAATGGTTCAGTATCAGGATTCTTAAAATCAAATTTAATTTTCATTTGTAAAAATGAAAATATTGCCAAAACCTTGAATCAGATGGGAGTATCTGCTGATACTGTCTAAACTTCTAAATAGAAACTGAGATTTCATCTACGATTTACAACATGACTAAATTGAAAATATTTCTTTATAGTATTGTTACCTGCTTAAAAGTTTAAAGATCATTCCCAATTTGAATGTAGATATAGCATAAAGATTTCTGTTAAAAAAAAAAAAGGCAAGTAGAATGAACTAATTCTTAGATGACTATGAAGTAAAAAAAAGATGGAGATTTCAAGCAGAAGTTAACACTGGTTTTTGTATTTTAACAAAAAGATAAAAATCTTCTTTAAATAATGATGTTTATTTAAACTTCCACCATAACCTTAGTACACACACAAATACAAACACGAGCTGAGATTCTAAGAGTTTTACAACCTAATTAAAATTTAAAGGAAAAAAAAGTGAATCCCTGATAGTAGCAACAGATGATTGAATTTTAAATTTTCTTTCCTACCTGGACCATCCCAATCATCTGTCTCAACTCTAGGCTGGCCGGGCTTTTCTGACTGTGTGTCCCCATCTGATTCTGCCGTCTCCTGGACTCCTTCATCATCACCTGGAAAACATCGACACACAGACAGAAGGGGAAGTAATTAAAGCTCTCTATTTGGCATTTAGATCCTGGTAAAGGGATACCCTTATGCGTATGTCTACGTATATGTTTGCTACATATAGTTGTCATTATACTGATAAAATGCCCATGATTTATCATTTTGATATCTACTGTGGCTTTATAATAAAGAAAATCAGCATTAGTCTGTGAATTGTGCAAGACTGTTGAATCTCAGATCTGTACCTCTGAAACAAATAATGCAATATATGTTAAGAAAAAAAAAGAAGAAGAAGAAGGTAGCAGGAGGGGAAGAATGAAGCGGGGGAAATCAGAGGGGTAGAGGAACCATGAGAGACGATGGACTCTGAAAAACAAACTGAGGGTTCTAGAGGGGAGGGGGGTGGGAGGATGGGTTAGCCTGCTGGTGGGTATTGAGGAGGGCACATTCTGCATGGAGCACTGGGTGTTATGCACAAACAATGAATCATGGAACATTACATCTAAAACTAGTGATGTAATGTATGGGGATTAACATAACAATTAAAAAATTTAAAAAAAAAACAAGGGTGAACCCTAATGTAAAAAAAAATAAATAAAAGATGTGAAAGGGAAAAAAAAGTTGTATTCGGTTATTAAAATTATATATAAAGAAGAAAATAAAAAAGTAGTATGCAATTACTATACTGCTCTCAGTACAGAAAACCTTAGCTCTCCTATTTCCAAATAATAATTTTTATAAAGGCAAGATGCAGCAAAACAAAAACAAATGAAGGCTTGGGGTAAGACATATTTACATGTTGGGCTGAATTTAGATTATTTTGCAGATTCCCCCCAGCTTTAAATGTGTTAAAACTTGGTTGTATTTTTTAAATGGGTATAAAAAGGCCATCATTGAATGCTTAGCATATGTAGCATATGAGATGAGATGAGCCAGTGACTCAAGTCTTCACAACGCAAGAAGCTATAAAGCTATACTTGTTCTTTTTTTTTTTTTTTTTTTTTAGAAAGAGAGCATAAGGAGGGCAGGAAGCAGAGGGAGAGGGAGAGAGAATCTTAGGCAGGCTACACGCCCAGCACGGACCCCGTTGCATGCTCAATGCAGGGCTAGATCTCACGACCCTGAGATCATGACCTGAGCTGAAATCAAGAGTTGGATGCTTAACTGACTGAGCCACCCAGGTCCCCAAGCTATACTTGTTCTTGATAAGTGTAGCTAGTTCACACTGTTTCATGCCTTTCATTTCCACATAAGAAAAAAAATGTAATATATTTTGAGCAAAAAGTATAGTCATGGCAAAGAAGATATATTAACAATGCAATTGCATTTTAAAAGTAAAAAGTTTAATTTGTAAGTACCTTCACTTTAAGTGATAAAGTAACTGCTTTATAGGAAAGTAATCCATGGTGACATGGTACACACAAAAATATTCCATAATATACCTACTATCAATGATAATAGAGATCAGAACATAGAATACAAGAAAATGTGATGTCAGAAATAAAGAATGCATACCAAAAACCTGGCAACTAAACCCTGAATCTAATAATGCCAAAATTTTTAAATTAAATTGTTTACCCACCTAGTCTTTCTCTGAAGTATTCAGTAAATATTTTCCACACAGTTGCCCAAATCTATAATAGTACTTAATTCTTTATATGATTATTTAAAAAATGCACTGAATTCCTAAAAGCTTTACAAGTAACCTAGAAATTACAAAATTTTCAGCAAACTATTACTACAATTGACATTAACGTGATGTTGATGAATTCTGAAATTTAGACTCCATAAATTTTATATTCATTTCTATATATAGCTTCACAAAATGAATCATTTTAAAAAGTGGAATAAAGGTAGAGAGCATGCAGAAGCCCAGCGACAGTTCAGTTGTCATAATTTCCACAACAGAGGATCGTTGGCTCTGGCAGGTAACCAAGAATAAAACATACACCCCACACCACCAAACCCCATGTCTGGAATTGAAAGATCTTTGAAAGTTGAGTTCTCTCTTCTTTTCGGGATGATCACCATGAATAGCAATGAAGTTTTTTCCATAAAATAATAGATACTGAGTATCTACCATGTTTAAGGAACTGTAATAGGTATAGAAGGATATACATGGAAAAATATAATACCTTTTTGGAAGTAGTATAAAACCCATCTAAGAGAGTAAATTCACAAATAATGAGAGTGCAAGACAAGGTCCAAGTGCCATAAGAAAGGTACAAAGGCCCAGGAGTAAGATAAGAGTTTTAATCTGTGCTCCTTTTTACAGGTCACACAGAACAACATAGACACATCAACCAATTATCTTACAAGATCAGTGGAAGAGTTCTGCTCTCACTTCTCAGACACAAAGAGGGATGAATCTCAGCCTGCACAGACAAGTAGGCTCTACTGCCTTATAATATTTTCAAATACTGTGAACCCTGAACTAACTAAGTGCTGCTCAGCCCAACCCTGCCTGTCCTGGCCCCTGTCTAGGGAGCCCCTTTATACCTCCCCTAATCCAGAGACTAAGGGTTTAAAGCCTGTTCAGCAGGCTCTGATTGGTCAGAGCCCAGGTTGTACCGGCTGTTAAATACTTTAAAGAGTATCCCTGCATATATGTAAGTATTGAACTAATGCCATGCAGGTAGCAGATTGGCATACCTGGAATCCTACAGTATTCGCTCTGACAGAGAACCCTGATACTTTATATGAACTGGTTATTCGCTGCTTTGCCCCTTCCTGTTCGCCTCCATTGACTCTCCTCCCTCTACGTTCTACTTTGTCCTTTGTGCCCCATGGAGGCAGGATTCTGTGGACCCCATCACTGGGGCTGCTTTGTTCTCTGATTTCTGGTTGGATTCAATCAATAGGAGGCACTGATAAGATCAGAGGATTAGAGGGCAGGAAGAGGGAAGACAGGTCCGTATCCCTCAATTCTATCCTCTTGGATGGTCTCCAGTTGTAAGCAATGGCTGTGTTGTACATTTAGCACTCCTGGGAAGTGGTCTGCCTGCTTCTCCCATGCTCCCGCATCACTGTCACTTCCCGTGACTCTTCAGATCAGGAGGGCTAACAGCTTCCCACTGTTTCCAGCCCCTGGGGGCTTCACATCCCTTGTTGGTTTGGTTCCCTTAACCCTATCCACACTTCATACACTGTCCCTTCACCAAACTCTCTTTAGTGAAATCCATTGACCAGGTTTTCTTCTGGGACTCTACTGAAGCATTATTATGTTCATGGTTTTCATCCAGTCATGGCTTATACAATAATTTGTAGTAAACTTTCTTTAAATAGACTCACTTTTTATAACATATAAACATATTTTTAAAAACAAAACTCCTTATCACTGCTATAAAAGAAAAATCAGTATTAGATGCCCATAATAGAAGGTAATAATAAAAATAAATACAATAAAAATAAAGGTAACATTATCAATTTCTCCATATTGTGTCTATTTAGACTCCGAGTCTCTGGTTTCATTTCCCTGTAATAGAAAGGAAAAGTAACAAGTTAAGCTATTTAAGTCATGGTAATATAAAGATGAAACATTCTCACTGATACACAAAGAATATAAGAAACTTGAAAACTTTCTCGCCAATTGATTCAATGCTACTTAATGCAATAATCAGTATAGCACCTTAACCTTCTTGAGTACCCCCAGGATACCTGACCTAATTGGGGGAAATATGACCTTTACAACACTTCACTCTTCATGGACACTAGAATCCACACTAGACTCTGCCATCTACTCCAATAAGCTTTTGATTGTATTTCCACTTCTGAGTGGAGGTTTAACTCAGGACAATAATGCAGGGGAGCTTATAAAGCAAAGTGTCCTCCCCAATAGTGAAGAGTACAGAATGCAACCTATAATTTTAAACAGCATCTATTCCTTCCAAGCACTTTTCTCATGTCTTATGAATCTTGAAACAAGGAGGGGACTCAGGAGATGATCTGAGTCAAATTAGAAATTTACTAACTAGGGGCGCCTGGGTGGCTCAGTTGTTAAGCGTCTGCCTTCGGCTCAGGTCATGATCCCAGGGTCCTGGGATCGAGTCCCACATCGGGCTCCCTGCTCCTCGGGAAGCCTGCTTCTCCCTCTCCCAGTCCCCCTGCTTGTGTTCCCTCTCTCGCTGTGTATCTCTCTGTCAAATAAATAAATAAAATCTTTAAAAAAAAAATAAAAATAAATAAAAAAAAAGAAATTTACTAACTACAAAATTGATGCACAGACAGGATCAGTAACTTATGCTTGATCTTATAGCTGCCATATTTGTATCTGCATAAGGCACCTTTCCTGAACCTTCTCATGCTTGAACAATAAGTGCTTCCCGGCCATCACGGTGTGACCGATTGAAGCAGCTTTTGGTAGATGTCCTTTCCTCAACAAGCAGGAAGTAGGATTATGGGAGAGCATGAAGGGGCAGCGTCAAAGTCACAAAAACAGCAGTTTATTCAAGGTTAGGAATTAAATTTGAGTCTCCTAACTGCCAGTCTAGCATTCTTTCCAGAACACCTTTTCTTGCCTCTGCCATGCACCACCCCCACCAGCTGAGTACAGAACTGTGCACACCTGAAAGAGCTGAATAATCCCAGAGCAACACATAATGAAGCAAGCATGAGACATGCTGTTAAAAATTACATACACAAGGCTCAGACAGTAAAATTCTGGGTAGAACCACTTGGAGAGGTTAAGTTTTATATTCAAATACTAATTATACCACCCTGGTGGCCACACAAAGGAGTACATCTTTCTGAATTTTACTATTACATTTAAATTGTTGGAAACATGTGGTGCCATGCACAATTTGATCAATCATTAACATTTACAATGCATAGTTTTGAAGATACACTGAGATATATACTTTCTCTTAAGGACCATATAATCTAGTAAAGGAGCTAGGTAATATGCATAAGAGAAATAATCACTGATTAAAACCTACAATCAAGGTGGTCAATAAATAATTCCAAATGAAAGCACATAAGATATAGAAATTCAGAGACCAGAAGCATAAAATGACATTGACCATGGAGAAGCTAGTATAATTAATTCCAGAGCTCTTCATATTGAAGGCAGTGAAAAGCATTAGAGGTATTTCAGTAGGGGGCTGATATGATCATGTGACACAAATACAGTAACCAACATATATTTATTGAGTTTCTATGAACACATTTTGGCAGATATCTGGTCTTTGAGTTCCCCCTTACTCATTCCATAACAACACTCTAACCCATGTCTCAGACATTCTTGCCCAGAATTTTTGTGAGACTATAGTTAAGTCTACTCTGAAATATTTTATTAGGCAAATTACATTATTTAGAGGGAAAATAATGAGAAATATAGTGGGAAACAGTTATGTTTGGAAGACTGTATTACAGAGTAATCACAATAATCACAAAAATCAGATGTTAAAAGAATCCAGTTGAATCTACAAATGTTCATCTTTATTGAACAGAGATGATATAAACCATTCTTTATTAATACATTAAATTAACTTTTGAGTCCCAGGCACTGGGCTGAGCACTAAGAATACAAAACAAAGATGGTTCCTTTTCTAATATAACTTACAGACTAAAACAGAGACAGATCAATAGATTGCAATCTCATGTGGTGAATACTTTGATGGGAGCAGTCCAATATGTGACAGGAGCCCATAGGCATGACACCTAGCCCAGACTTGGTGCAGAAGTTTCCTGGAGGAAAGACCCAATAAAATTTCTGAAATTTTGGAGGCATAACCTGAGATAAACCTGAATTCTTTAGGTTTAATGCCCTGAGGCTCCATGATTGAAAATCATTTCTCAGATTAAAAATGAAAGCTATCTCCCCCCAAAAAAATCCTTATAAAAACATTACAGTAATTAAGTTGCTGTGCAGAAAAAATGGTGGTGAAACTAAAGACATTTCAATGATGCATAAGTAGAATCCATACAAAGTTTTAGGATGCTAAGAGAAATAGTTTGAGAAATGCTGCTACTGTATGATGGTTAAAGGAATCAAGTCCCTTCTTTTATTCAGTCTAGGCTAAATTTACCCAGGATCATCCTCATCTACTATCTACTGGGAAAAGAAAATAGCAGGATGACTACAAATCTCAGCAGATCCTTGATGCACAGAGAAATTTGGTAAATCACTCAAAATGAAAATATTATAATTCAGCCTATTAGGGGCTTGATTGAACTAGTAATTTCATATAATAAAATACTTTCATTAAATGTCACTTAACTGCCAAAATGGAACTATAGAGCTTAGATTTCAACTTGTACCAACATCTGGAGCAATACTCAGTATTGATAATCCTGATTCATGGAACAATTTGCTCTAATTTGTTTCATTATGCAGCACATATAATTAGAACTACTGAAAATAAATATTGCAGAGTATTTAGTTAAAGAAACACTGTAAAGATAGTTGATTGTATACAATTAACAGCTCAAAAGAAATTACATTTTGCAACTGTTTTAAGCTATTTTAAAACGGGGTCAATGTGCAGTATATATATCACATTAATAAAAATAAATCTAAGACAAAAGAATAGTTTAGAGCCCTTGATCAATTATTTAATCGTGTTTTCTTAAAGAAAAAAATGCCAAAAAAGGGAAAGATGACCAAAAACATAAGAATGTCATACAAAGTAATACACTTGAGTGAAGAAAACTAAATGGGTTAAAATTAAATTTATATTCACTTCAACATCTACTATGTGCCATATACTAAAATCATAAAGATGAATAAGGCAGAGAACATGTCCTCAAGCTTGGGTTCTATATTAAACCTAAACATGGCTACCATTTCTTGAGTACCACTCAGCACTAGCTAAATGCTTTATGAACATTGCATCAATCCACCCTGTACAGTATCCCTGTATTTCAGAAGATGCCTACACATTGCTAGCAGATCCAAGAACTGACCCCAAGCTAATCTGACTCCAGTGACCATACTCCAATATCCTATTAGGATATTACAGTGAAACTCTACTGAATATCAAGCAACAAAGAGAACTGGATGCGATCTGATAGTTGCTTCTCCTCTCCATATTATAAGCCCTGTTTCTTCATTATGCTTACATATTAAAATGAAATGTTTGAGGATATAATATTTATAGGCATGATTTTTTCTAAAGTATACCAAAAAAGAAAAAAAACAAAACAAAACCAGAACCTAGTAAAGTCAACTACACATAGGTGCTTAATCAATTACACTGCTCACTGACAAGTGATAAAATTAGATCTTGGTTTCATTCTTTTTACCATAACCTACTACAGTACCATTACATTTGCTAATTAATTGCCTTCAGCACACTATTTCTATTTAATAACTAAAATAGGTCACATTTGTCAACTTTTAGACCCTTCATCTTCTAAGTTTCTCTCAGGAAACTAGCTCTCATTTTTATGGTAATGTTTTTACCAAATTCATTTTTAATTTTTTACTAATGAAAAGTGAAATGATTAAAAAATAATTTAATCGAACGTGAAATCTCTGAACTACTTTTAAGAAACACCATTTGTTTCCCCCTCACAATAGGGACTTGCTTCTTCCCTTTCAATATATTTATTCTCATGGAAAATTTATAAATAGAACTTTATTTTGATACAAATCCAGCTCCAGCTTCTTCTTGATTTGAATGGAAATGACTTTACTGACCGTTGTTTTTTTCCTTCTATCCATTTTTTGATTCTTATATGTTTGAAATCAGTACTCCTAGTTGCTTATGAAAAAATGGCATGAATAATTAATAGCCAAGATAATAATGACAAGTTTGTTAAGATATTGCTTCAAAAGCTTTGTTGGTAGGAAGAGGAAAGGAAGAGAGAAAAGGATGCTAGAGAGAGAACTACAGAAAGAACTAGAAATGCATTTGACATCCATTCATTTACTTGCTAAATTCTTTATTCACATACTTTTAAATAGAAATTTCAGTGTATTTTTAGCAAAGCACAAACACATTGAATGGGATAACCAATATATATCCAGAGACCAATTCGTAAAAAGATGAAACAGAATAAATGTCAAGCGGTAACAAAATCTATAATATTTCTAAAATTATGGCTATGGAGTTAATGGTTTTCCATTGCAAGATTAAACTCTTTTGTTGCTCTTTTAAAAGATATCATACATATTTTGTGGGCCCTTCCATTTTCCTTAGTCTAATTTTCAGAATCAATGTGAGCCCTATAGGAGGAAATCGAAGGTGTTCTTGAGCAATAAAATACACACAGCACAAATGACTCGGGGAAATGCACTAGAATAGAGTCTCTCGAACACATGAAACTGAATCTTTAAATTCTATATTAGGTATTGTTGCACAAGGTGGTAAAAGCCGTGGCTCTCCTTTTGCTAGGCAAAAATAATTTCAAAAACACAAACATCTTTTCACTCAACGTTAGACACTCCTGTATAAATTAAAGATTTGCCACGTTCTGAGAAAGCCACTTTTTCAGCACAAATAGCAGCAGGGTTTGCGAGCAAACAAGAAAACAGCCCTTCTCAGCCCTGCTCCTTTAATCCATGTAGTTCCTATCAATATTAACCTCTTATAGAAATTCTTGTACAATATAACTGTTGAACTTTCTTGACTAGGAGTGTTGCTGTAGCTGTTAGTCATCCCTATAATGTATTTTGCAATCAGCTAAATCATCAAAGTATTTTTTAACAATGAACAGTTCAGAAGTGACAGATCTACTTTCTTGTTCACACTGCTTATCAGAGAATAGATATCACATATGTTTTCCAGGTGCTTCCTATAGTTAGGATACCTTCACAGAAGCCGCTCATGAAAGATAAGGTCATAAAAGAGATGAAATATGTGTGAGCTTCATACACTTATGGTTTTATCATCAGACAAGATAGCTTTGGTTAAAGGACTGTAACAGTCAAAAACAGAACACTACAGCTTCGTATTGAAGGGCGAGGACATTTAAGTTTAAGATTCAGTTTTTGTTTGCTTTGCCTAATAGCCGCATGATATTGTTGGGCTTAAAACAACAGTTTGGTAATAGATTAACCAAACAAAAGTGTCGTGGTAAATTAACTCTGCGTTGCCAAATTGTACATACGGTTATATCACCAGATACAAAAATAGAACTATGCAATTGTTACCCCTTTTTGCTAACACCTAAATCTCAAGATTTCAACCACTTGAAAAGCAAAGGTCCATTACGCTGTGGATCACTGACCCAAGTCTCCCTTGGACTTGCTACAAGTTTATAAGAAAATGGAGGGTTTTGCCATATTCCAGATAGTTATATTCAGTGGACAATTATTTTCAAAAAGGCATGTGATTTCCTTAACCTATCTAATATGTCATTGCTTTGGCAATAACCTTTTTTCATATTCCAGAATATGAGCAATTAAACAGATCAAAAGAATAGAGTCCACATTTATTGGACTATAAATTTTCAGATCCTGGATGAGGAAACAATTCTGGAACAGTTGATGACAGTGGTCCAGAGCTAAGCCTGCTATTTTGAGAAGAAACTCAATCTCTAGAGTTAATGGGTGACTACTGTAATTTGTGGTATTCTATTACAGCTAGAAAGGGGAAATTATTGAACATGCTGATGTTTATGTACAGTACTTATATAAAAGTCACAAATAAAGTATTAATAACTTAGGAAGACAGAACAGTGATTTATAAATTATTTCTATAGTCCTAATCCTAAACACTTATCCCAGATGTGACTATCATCCTCCATGTGAAAAGAGCTTTTCTCAACATTTAAGTTCACTAAAGATCTGGAGCATAAGGGAAATTCCCACATAAGATAAAAGAAGGCAAATTCTCAGCAGTATATCATTCAAGAATTTTTGCTTCTCATTATTTCTCTCAGTGGGCACTTGAAAGAGTTAATACATAAGCAAGTATGGGAGCATAAAAAAACACCCTACCTTAAAAGATGCTTCTAAAATGTGTATTTCAAAGCTTATATATTTAAGTATTTTTTCTTATTATCTCTTCCTCTTCTCCCTACCTCCCTCTCTACTCCCCCCGCCCCAAAAAAAAACCCGTCACTGGAATAATTCTATTCCATTCAGAGGAGGATTCTATATAATTAAGGCACTTCTTGCTCCAAAGATGAAAGTTATTCCTGATAACCTCTAAGTGAGGATGCTCTGAACTGTAATTTATCTTTCACAGATCTGTTCTGTTATCAAGACACCACTATTTCTTCAGTTTGCTGCTTCAGTCTTCAAGATTCAAACCTAGCATTCATTTAAGGAATCATCAACAACAACAAAAAGTAAAGCCAAATCTCACAATCTCTGAAATAGTCTCTTCAATAAGCCAGGCCGATCCACACAGAAAGATCAAGCCAATTTAAGACGGTAATATCTGAACACTGCTTTCCATACAATCTTATTGTTTATTCTTTCCTTTTTAACAAAATGATTCATCCCAAAGAGGCCTCTCCTCTCTCATTATCCTTTTAAGAGTATGATTCATAAGTAATTACTCATTACCATAGTGTTCCATTACTACAATATAATTTACTAATTATAAATAGACTTTATTCAAACCACACATCCAAAGTGCAAAAGCCCAATGGAGAATGCATATTCTGGGACAGCAACTAACAACTTCGGTCCATATCTGAATGCCCTTTATCCAACTCTAGTTCAAATACCCTAATGACGAATGATTCTCAGAGCTCAAAATAGAAGATAACAACTATTTCTTCTGATAAACCCTATTTTTCCTACTGCTTGGCAATCGATATTACACCTTACCCCCATTTTCTTTCTCTACAATGGCTTATGGGAAGCTCAGATTTGCATTTAATGCTTCAGCTTTCACGATATCTGTCTTCCTCTCTTATGCTTCTTCTCATCATTTCTATCCCTCATCTTGGATCACTGCCATCCCTCTGACCTAAACCCATCTCTTTGGGGTCAAATCACATTACAATCTCCATTGTCCTCTTTGCCTGTTCGTCAAGCTCTTGCCAAAAACATGTTGTCCTGTCTTCCTGAAACACTATTACTTCTTTTCTCCTACTTAATGCCTATTCAGCATTAGATGCCAGCTGAAGTATTGCATTCTTAAGGACACTTTCTCTCACCTTCCTCACTATGTCAAACCACCCTGGGCCACTTGCGCGATTATTTTATTAATGTCTGCCTCCCCACGATCACGTAAACTCCAGAATAGCCAGGGGCTTCCCTGTGTTTACTTACATGCTAACCACAGCATGGCCCACAATGTCTGATATCGTACATGTTCAATAAATATTTATCAAACTGGATAAAGCATGCATTTTGAATGGACTGACGGCATAATGCTTTGAGTCAGGAAGTAAAGACAAATAAAATCTATGCCCTTTGCATAAGCTGAAAACTCTTCATAGTAACAGAATGTAGAGTTGGGCATGTGGCCACCTGATCATAAAGACCGCATTTGCCAGCCTCCCTTTTAGTGAGGTGGACCACTCCTAAGAGTAAGTTCTGGACAATGGGATGTAAGCAGGAGAGTTTTGTGGCAGCTTCCAGGAACCTATTCTTACAGCTGAATCTAATCCTGATGCAGTTTGCATAAAAAACTATTCTAGGTCACATTAGCCTCGTCCCAACTCAGATCCATATCTAGCTTCTACCACGAGTCAGAGTCCCAAGTATGTTATCAGAAGACCCATTTAGACTC
Source organism: Mirounga angustirostris (assembly GCF_029215605.1). Lineage (NCBI taxonomy): Eukaryota > Metazoa > Chordata > Mammalia > Carnivora > Phocidae > Mirounga > Mirounga angustirostris. Next base: position 32,191,382 of record NW_026991712.1, read on the forward strand.
TTGTTACCACAAGGTCTTCCCACACCACCTCCTCCCTCAGGGCCATCAAGAGGTCCTTGGCTGCTGGTGATAACGCAGGAAAAACACAGATAGTATCCACAGCATCGCCCAGATTTTTAGAAACGTGGGAGAATTTTTCCCCTCTCTGCTTTAATTTTTTTTTAAGATTTTATTTATTTATTTGACAGAGAGAGAGACAGTGAGAGAGGGAACACAAGCAGGGGGAGTGGGAGAGGGAGAAGCAGGCTTCCCGTGGAGCAGGGAACAGGGAGCCCGATTTGGGGCTCGATCCCCGGACCCTGGGATTATGACCTGAGCCGAAGGCAGACGCTTAATGACTGAGCCACCCAGGTGCCCCTCTGCTTTAATTTTTAACCCAGTACTTTCACGAGTATCCGTGGTCTCTACAGGCACAGGGTAACTTACCCTATAATGGTAATAGATTTGGAATTCAGATATCTAAATGCCAAAACATTTTAGGAATCTTATTCAAGGTTTTCCAAAAAATAGGAATTTGAAACCAAACTTAACATTCATTGCTATCTCCTAGAGCTCACTCATATTGACTAAAGGTACTAACGGGGGTTGATCAGGCTTTTTGGAGCCTAAAGCTTATATAATTTAGGAGGCCCTCTTTAGAAGAAGAATACAAAGCCATAGTTACAAAATTAGGTCAGGGTCATGGAAGGAGTCTATGCAAATGAGGAGTTCTGAAGCTACACTACACTGCATCGAACTCTCCTAGGTTCATATACCATTCGATATCAAAATAGCTAAACAATCGCTAAATAAACTGAAAAGGTAAATGAATATATCTAATATTGATTTGGCAATTTAAGTGTAAAAATAAGATACACATTTTATGTAGATTTTTGAAGTTCATTCCCCTTCTTAGTGAACTGATTTTTAGGGCTACCTTAGAAGTTCTCCAACACGCCTACCAGTATTACAGAGAAAACATCATTCTTTTCTAAATTGGGTTTTCCTTAGAATATAGGCTATTTTCCTTGTCCATTTTTTTTTTTTTTAGTGTCACTCTATATCTTTGTAGAATTGTTTCTTGTTATGAGTTTCTGTATTTCAGTATTCCCTTTGGTATTTAGCCACCAGGACAGGATATAGGAGCCCAAGGCTCAAGGACTGGATGAGGCAGGTGTGTGTTGGTGAACAGCTTCCTTATACTAGAAAGATGCACAATACAACAAGGAAGCTTGAGAAAGAACATATTCCTTCCTTTACCAGCCCAAATGTAACGTTTTCTCCACCCCTTATATTTATTCCCTTTCTCACCTATACCCATTTTCCTTTCCTTCCTAGATGACTGTATCTTTAAGAAATGAGAACATTCTTTATATATTCCCCTTTTTGCCTCCCTACATGTGTGGTCATGTATAAACACTCACACATGTCAATGCTTCTGCGGCCAAAAACAAGTCATAGAGGTTCTGAGGGTTGGTTAACTAGACTGGACCACAATTTGCATTTAAAAAAAGCTCATCTGAATCAAAAATAGACTGCCCTGCGCTAATTCTATGCAACAAGAGAAATGACATCACATCCCATTGTTAAACAGGTAGGGGGGCAACGTGTTTCATATATCTGTAGATTTCCACCTTGATAAATCTCTATCTTGAAAAATGATCCTTAAAGAGACTTTCCCTTCTCACTGTCAGAAAAATATAATCACAGCCTTCTGTCTGAGCAATTCCACTTTCCATCTCCGGTATGTACGTGAGACGGGCTGAGATACAGCCACTGTCAAGTTTCAGAACAGTCCCTTGTCTAATCTTTCCACTTCTCCAGATCTCTGATACAGAACCTGTTAGAATGTATTGCTTACTTTTCCAGTTCCTATGTTTATCTCACTTCCACTCTTCCCATCTGCTGCACTGCATTTCCTTCAGAAAAGCGAAAAGTTTCCACAGTGCCCCGAGCTTTCCCTGCAAACAATGCCCTCTTCCCCTCTTCCTTCCTTCCTTTCTCCACTTTTTATTGGGTCTCATTTCGTGTTAAGGTCAAGCTGTTTTCAAGAGTTCACTCTGCAAACATTTCTACAGGGCTGAAATTCCTATTCAAATAGTTTTGATGGATTTGTAAACACTTTTTTTTTTTTTTTTGCCGTTTATTACTGGCTAAATCAATCATTTGAAGGCAGTTTGTTCTTACAGGGACTCAGCCCAAGTACACCCATTTTGGGTTGTCCCCACTCATTTGGATTACCTGAAAACAACTTCGCAAGAAACAGGCAGTGAGAAACTGCGGCTTATCTCATGCCACCAAATCAGTATAATAATCATTATAATTATAATCATAAGTATAACCACCTGAGTTTAAATTCGGTATTAACCTTTAGTAGTTCTGTGACTTTGGCCAAATTACTGACCCTCTGAAAGTCACAGGTGAAAACTGCATCTACCCTGCAGGACAGTCAGTTGATTAGAGATGATACACGTGCAGCAAGATGTCTGTTTTTCAGAAGTCAGCAAATGAAAGTTGTTATTACCATTATTATAATTATTATAATTGGTACGTAGTCTCAATGCCAATCTCTAGAATCTCACTGAACTACAAAAAAGGAGCTGAAAGAGCGATCTGCATTCCTTCTCAGTATTTACTCCATTGGTATAACACATCCAGTTATTTTTACTTGACCTTTTAAGAACAACAAAAAAGTGACTGACTTTATGACTATAATTAAATTCATCGTACCACAGCTTTCACCCCCTTTTATATACTCTACATTTAGGCCCACCAGAGATAAAGATTATCCCGCTAGGTAGTAGAAGGGCAAATTCTTTCATGCTTCCTGTTGCTTCTCAAATGATAATCAAAACATTGTGAGAAGTTTTACATACTCACAAGAAAATATGAATTTTATATTAGGAGATTGGGAACTTCGAAAATCTTATTTGATTTAAATCTCAAAAATGCTAGCGCAGAACAAAGAAAATTTTCTCAAATCACTTACGAAATTTCAGGATAAAAAGTAGAGGATACATGGCTCCTTCTAAGAGATCAGTTTCTCTAAAATGATAACATTTTATCAAAAATCATAATGTGACCAACAATCAGATTCAAGGTTGTCAACTATGTTAATTCCATATGATTAAAATAAATTAGCTTCCCAGGGTTCTCTAATGCTAATGCTATGTTCATAATTTAAATTTTCCTTAAATAGAAAAATAAGAGGTAGTAGATGTAAATGACTGGCAAATATTATTGTAGACCTGTATGAATTGTTATATATATATATATATTTTAAACAAAGTAAAATAGAAAAAAACATTTTTAATTAAAAATGGCTATTTATACAATTACAACTTGATCAAAACTATTTTCTCCACGAAACATGGGCTCTTCATTCTACCCAAAATATCACTGAGAAAATGTAACAATAAAAGGACTTATAAATAAGTAGCTCTCCCTTATAGTACTCAGCTAAAATTAATGATTAATTCAGCATCTAGATTAAAAGTGAAAAAAAAACCCAATGAACAGGGGCGCCTGGCTGGCTCAGTTGTTAAGCGTCTGCCTTCAGCTCAGGTCATGATCCCAGGGTCCTGGGATCGAGCCCCGCATCAGGATCCCTACTCAGCGGGAAGTCTGCTTCTCCCTCTTCCACTCCCCCTGCTTGTGTTCCCTCTCTCGCTGTGTCTCTCTCTGTCAAATAAATAAATAAAATCTTTAAAAAAAAACAATGAACAATGCAGATGTCTTTTAATATCCGGATGCATATATATATTATCATTTATATTATTATATTATATATCATATATATATATATATATATAATACCAGGAAATTAAATAAATTCTTACTCTTCTTCTGACTTTTAACATTGTAGGGAAAACAACAAACTATAGTAAATTTTGCAGGTCAAAAAATGTTCTTTCTCTTACAAAAATTTAAACATGAAACCAAAAAGGCAATTCCTCTAAATGGTAAAACATGATTTTATATTAATTTTCAATTTTTATTATCAACAATGATCCTGATGTAAAATAATAATATAACTACAACTTAAGCAAGTATCTCTTGACACCTTATGTAGTCAGGTAGAAGCAGAATGAAATACACTTAATTACAATATGAAATTATTTCATAAATAATGAGAGAATTAGGTAATTAAATATTTTATCAAGTTTTAACATTTCAAAAATATCTTTGTTTTTAGACTGCACACTGAAGATGTGTTGGTGGTCAGCTTACAGACAAAACAATACGTTGAGTTTATAATATGCAAAAAAGTAGTCTATATTATCATACATGATTCATATGAATGATATCATCATGAGTCATTTCAACACTGCATAAAATCAATCATTTTAATTTTGTTGAATTTATTATGATGATATATCTGGGATCAGAGATGAGGTAGACAGACAAAGCTTGATCTGACCCTCATATATAAAACACAAGTAAGTCATGGACAAAATTTGTACACCCTCTGGTTCCATCAAAACCAAGAAAACACTGAGTCCCTGTAAGAACAAATTGCCTTCAAATGCTCTCTTATTTATTCCAATAATTGTGGTTTAAGAACAAAATCTGATTCCAAACAAAAACTGTGTTTGGGGGATTTTAAGATGGCCATAAAAGGCTGATACTACAATGTCACAGGTATTATTTTTTCTTCCAATCTCATGAAATAAAAATTGTACAAGCCCAACATAAATATAGCCTCTATTTCTATATTCTAAAAGGAATTCCTTTCCATTTTGCATTGTTATATGACTTACGTAAGAAAAATTTAAGGATTTTAAAGTAAATGTGAAAAAAAAAAAAGAAGAAGAAGAAGAAGAAGTAGTACTGGGTCCAGGAAAACAGTTTGCCAAGGAACAATAATGTCATGTGGAAGGAGGGGGAGGTGGCGCAGAAGGGAAGGGAGGTCTGTGCCAAGCAAAGCTGGGGGCTGTTCAATCAGCTCTATCAGGGCTCCATCAGTGTCTCCACTCCAGCCAAATCCAGAGAAAACAAGGAGTCAAGATTCAGGTCAATAAGCTTATAGGCGATTTGCACAAACAGTTCCTCCAGCAAGGTAAAAAACAAAGTCATATTGGCTTTTCTCTTTTATGCCTTCTCTTTGAACTCCCTGGTCCAAACATACCCTGGAAATGTCAATGTTATATGTAAGAATTTTAAAAGCTTAGCTTCTTAATCCCGTTAAGAAAAAGGAACTAAGTTGCCTGTAAAGATCGCCTTCTTTATTGAGCTCAAAGTGATTATGGTAAGAGCTGCCTTTTGCAGATTCTGATTCTAGTTGCCCAAGCAACAGAGGAGGCAACACATGTCATTAGAGGCAAAAGTGAGAGGAAAGAAAGCATCATGATTGAGCAGGTTTATGAAATACAAGTAAACAGACTTTCCGAACTCAAAATAATAATAGTAAAATAAAAAGAAAATAGGAAACGAAACAGTGCATACGTGTGACACTGGATCGAATGAAAAACAGTTTCTAGTCCCACAACCAAGTCTGCATGAAGTGTGTTCTTTTTATTCTTCTTCTTTTCAGTATTAAGGATGTAGATAACATTTTTGTTGCTTTACCTTAACGTGGAAAAGGGGGATAAATGCCAATAATCTTGGCTTGGGTTTGTTACCAAAGAGAAATATGGCTTTTCCTTAGTGATTTCTTAAGTTTTAAACGAAACTACAAAACTACATAAACTGAGAGAAAGAAATGGAATGTTGGGGAAGGACATTTCAATGAGTCTGGCAAACCATTGGCAGAAATAGTTAAGCACAATGATAAAACCAACACTGATATTCACATCTTCTACGCTTTATCTTTCTGATACAAGGATGTGGTATTGTGGAAGGGAGCAAAGTGACTCATATCATCCTCAAACACCCCAAACTGCTCTTCCGGAAACTACATTAATGAGCTACAGATGGAGTCTCATCAAGCCCCTGGCTAAAGGGAGGATTCTGATTGTGGTTATCTGTATCTCCTGACAGCTTCCCCAAATTGCTTGTTTCCATTTCCTACTTGAACCTTTACTTTCTGCAGGCCTTTCTTTTCTAGGTATAAACAAACACGTCATGACCATGCCTCTTCTCCCAGTTACACCTCGGCTCCCCTCTGTGGCTCACTCAAGCCTTCCATAGGGGGTGGGAATCCAACAGATTCCTAGAGCAAGTTGCACAGGTATGACTACACCTCTCCTACTCCCTAGCACTCTGCTGTCCTCTTCTGGCTTCCTGCAACACTACTCTCATAGGTAGGGCAGATTCCACCCTGAGTACTGGGAGCTCACTCCCTTCCCTCAGGTGTCTGCTCAAAGTTCACCTTCTCCATCACTCTTATAAAATCTCTCTCTCTCTCTCTCTCTCCCCCCGTCCCCCTGAGTCTCTTCTCTTCTCTCTCGATCTCCTTCTTTCTCTCACACACACAAACACACACACACAATCATTCAATTACCCTTACCTGTTTTGCTTTTCTTCATAGTGCTCAAAGTCACCCATCATATTATACAATATGAGTTTGCTTATTTATTGTCTGTCTCTCTCCCTGAGAATGAGATTGACTTTTGTCTACTGCTGTATCCACAACACCGAGAAGAGGGTCTGGCACATACCAGATGCTTAATATATGGGTTGAGCTGAATTGAATTTATTTATTGAACAGAATTGGAAGCTTCTGCCAATCTAATTAAATATCTGCTTATGTTTGCTTTTGGTTTGGTATTAATTACTTCTGGGCTAGAGTTAAACCAAGTCTGAGTAACTCAGGTTTTATTCTATTTTCTTTAATATGCTATGCATTTTTCTATTTTATAACCTTTAATTTCTGCAAACAAACTGTGTCAAATATTTTTGAATGTGTTAAGAATGTCCATTGTAAGGGGCGCCTGGGTGGCTCAGTTGGTTAAGTGGCTGCCTTCGGCTTGGGTCATGATCCCGGGGTCCTGGGATCAAGCCCCACATTGGGGTCCCTGCTCAGTGGGAAGTCTGCTTCTCCCTCTCCCACTCCCCCTGCTTGTGTTCCTGCTCTCGCTCTCTCTCTCTGTTAAATAAATAAAATCTTAAAAAAAAAATGTCCATTGTTACACTATATCAGTGACCTTATTTTATGAATTTCCATTATGCCCCCTTTTTTCAACCTTAATCTTTCCAGATTGAAGACATCTAATATTTCATTCATCTGTCTAGGCTAAGCACTTCACCCAGTGATTTCTCTGACCATTCTCCATACATAGACCCTATGATTCTAAGTAAGGTTTTTTCTCTTCCAAAATCAACTTTGATAGCATCCTTTTCCCTTTCAGCCTTTGTTTAGAGATGATGTCACCGGGAAACACTTTGTAGGGACCCTCACTACCTTCTCCAGATAATCATTAATAATTCAAAGCTCACTGACATAGTTACTTTGGCATTTCTTTTGTTAATGACAGTATGTTCTCCTAGCCTACAGTGATAGTGACCTGACACTTCTCTTCCTGTTCACATATCCTGTGACATATTCTTGGACTGTAACCCAAGACCTATTTATTTAATTTCAGTCATTAACAAACTTGGGTATTTCAATGAGTGAACTCTTCCTACAAATAATTAATAACAGTAGACCAGTTTTAGAACCGCTCCATGTCAACCCCACCATGAAACTTACTGTCTCTGAGTCTTTATACAAGAATCGCTAATATAGAAGAGTTCCCACCTGACAACAGTAACATACTAAAAACTCCTCTAGTTGCTCTCCAGACCACCTATGTTTCGATTTATTATTAGTTTGCTTAGTCCTAAACATGCATTGATGTACTTCCGTGTTTACTATATAAACCAGAAGAAAGGCAGAAAACAAATCACTGAAGCATATAACCCAGTGCCACAGGAAATGTGTAGCACTTAGGGACCCAGCCTTGATGTCTTCGTCATCTGTAAATTCAAGGAAATAATTCTTGCTTGTTTCCTTCCTCTCAGAGATACTGTAAGCCAAGATGCCAAATCATCTAAACTCATTGCACAAAAGAGGATGATGCAAATTGTAAGGATTGCTTTATATTTTGCTGCAATTCCTAAAATCTAAGGATAGCAAGCAACTTTGAGAAGAGCATCTTTTAATAAGCAGAGTTCATTTCATTCATTTGAAAGATGAAAAATAGAGACATGAAATATGCAACTAACATAAAGTAAAAAGCGACAAAAGAAACTTCAACAGAATTGTCAGGTTCCAATTTTAGGCGTGCAACTCTAACAAGGGTTTATTAAAGGTGATCTTTTCTACTTTTAATTATGAATATTTATGACTTAGATTCATCTGATTAAGAATTTTACACATTTAATGTTGACATAAAATTCTGACCAACATTTTGACATTTCTGTGGAATATTACATTATGAGAGTGATTTGGGTCATATTTAATCACATGTCTTATAATGACTAGCAATAATATTAATAAATGCTTCAAGACTTGTAAAAAGGCCTGCCCTTTGACAACAAGGAAATAGACAATATCCATATAGACCTGAGGAAAACACCACAACAATAAGAGCAGAATCATTTTAAATATTGAAAATATCCTGTATAATGCGGCTCAATTTCAAAAGGAAGTAGGAACTTTTACTTATGAAAAGCTATGTCTTCATAGATGTACAAAAAGCAGAGCATTTTTCCTTACTTTTTTTGAATAAAAAGGAAAGTCACAATGGCATGTGATTGCTTTTATACACAACACAGTTGCTAAGATACAAATGAAGATAGACTGTAACTATATGTGTATCCTCACTCAGTATCCTCCACTGACTGTCCGAATACCTTGTTTGGAACACTTAAGTATTTTAACCATGTTTTTGTGATCTGAGTTTTTAAACTACTATCCCTTGTTTAATACAAAAGAAAGCATTTGATGTTCAAAAGTGTTATCCCTGAAACTCATTAAAGAAACCATGTCCTTGCTAGATCTTAATCATGGCTAGATCTTTAGCTGAAGAAATTTTCTGAAGAATCCAATTCATTTTCACACACACACACACACACACACACACACACACACACTTTTTATGTTGTTGTAAATGACATTAAAATATGTGCAAAAAATATGCTTCATCAGTGAGCCCAAGCTGAAAATATTTTTCTTCAGAACAGTTCTTATATGCTCCCTCATCATGATGGTGGCATCATTAACCATTTAAATACTTACACTCTTTTAATTCTAAACCTATCTTCTTCCCTGCAACTGTGAAGAAAACATAATTGTGTGTCATTGAGACCAATATGTTAATTTCTACAGAAAGATTAGTTTCTAATTTTCCAGGGAGAAAATGTTCTCTTCCGATTGCTGCTAATCAACTTAAGTGAAAAATGGATGGAATCCCTACTATGACCTCAAGGGGATGCAATATCTGTCAAAGAGCTGGCTCTATTTGCTGCCAGTGCCTACTGACTTCAGTGAAAATCTCCTGGTCTCACATTTTATGAGAGTAAAATAATGAAATTCTTTTCCTATTAAGTAAGACAACAGCAGTTTGCAATAGTTCCAGTCATATTTATCCTGCAAAATATTATGTGAAAATGAAAATTCTTATTTCCACCTATCATTACTCTCTAATTTCAAACTAAACATTAGAAAGTTATTTTTATAACATGTAATACATTAATTGAGTATTTATTTATAATTTCATGTTAATTTGTATTTTAATGATATATTTGATTATATATATTTTCTAAGATACTACTAGCTTAAAACTTATAGTTCTATATTCTTTTGTTAAGCATAGCCCTTAATCAATGATCATCCCAGAATGTAATCTAGTAATACCTATCACTACTGCTTCTCTGGATTAATTAAATTGACAAAACTGTCTGAGTCCACATACTAACTCTTTTTACAAGAACAAGAAGAATACGTGGTACCCTTGGTTCTTCTATTTACTGTAATCCTATAACATAAGGCAGGTTCTCTACAGTGCATTTAAAAATGCATTTCCTGACAAAAAGGGACCACGAAATCTCTTCAAATATAGATTTAAACACTCCTCATTTCCAGCTAGCTTTCACATGTATTGCTGTGGCTACTATAATCAAGAAATGGTTCTAGAACCCAGAACAACTACAGAAAACATTAATTTGGCCTGACGTCTAAGTCAACACTACCAAAGAAAGACTACTCAGTCCATACCATTCTCATTTTCAACCAAAAGCCTCAAAGTGGGAGACAAGGGCCAAATTACAAAGTCACCTTGAGGTCTTCGAGCGTTAACTGCCAAGGAGGTTTTCTCAACTTCAGGGCAGCCAGAGGCTAGTGCCGCCATTCCATTTCCACAGTTTTTCGGAGTCTACTGACCCCAGGGATGAGAAGTGGCTGACCTCTTCTGTGTCTAACACACCAGCAACAGGAGAAAGTCATACTGGAATTTTACCAATGTACATCAAATGTATATGTGGCCCCTGAGATAAGTGTAGTGGTGGTTTTTGGGGAACCTATATCATCATTCTTAATTTCAGACTGTCAAGTCTGATCAACAAACTTACACACATTAAAAAACTTGGTTTCACATAATTTCTCTGCCTAAGAAATACAGATGTCCAAATAAAAATGGTACGTAACACACACACACACATCTACAGATGGGCATACAGTCATGCCCTCTATGACACGGTCATGGTAAACTCAGCAAAAGCAGCTGTTCTAAACCAACGAAGTGACCCAAACACTTATGAAACCAACTTATGTTGGTGCAGGAGGCGACAGAAGACCCATCTCATTTGCAAAGCCAAGAAATTAAGTAAGAAAAAAAATTTTTTAAATCATTTTAAATGATTTGAATCATTTAAATCATTTTAAACCTTAAAAACACTTTTGAAAAAAGCAAGCAAATGAGTACACGTGCCCAATGAAGACAGAGTTACCGGCAAGGGCCACCTGGCTCCAAGTCAAGGGTAGAAATAAACTGAGATACGTTGTCTCAGGTATTTCTTCCAGAATAATGTTAATGTGTTAAAAGAGTACCTCGGATGGGAAAGTAATGTGTATTTTCTTACTTGACAATATCTTAAAAAGTACCATCTTCAGTTTTGAAAGTCAATGTCAAACACCTAAAGCATTCAGTTTTTTGGGGGGGGGGTTTATTTGTTTTTTATCAAGTAAACTCTAAGCCCACCATGGGGCTCAAACTCACAAACCCGAGATCAAGAGTCACGTGTTCTACCGACTAAGCCAGGCAGGGGCCCCTCAAACATTTAGTTTTTAAAAGGAGTGAGCCAGAACTTTGGGGCTGGGACTATCTGCCCTATTCAGTGCTTATACTCAGTGCCTTGCAAACAACTGACATTCAATAAATACTTGCAAAAGAATAAATGAACACAGGATAAACATAAAATATATTAGAATTAATTGGCCAAATCGACATGAAAATATTTTTTAAGTATTCAAAATGACTTATTAAAGTGGAATTACTTCTTTCAACCCTCAAAGTAGCATTTTGTGTTTAAAAAATTCTGCAGGTACTTTCAGACTCTTGAATTACGTTATCAGCACTTTGCGCATTTTCATCACACTCTATCAGTGCATTTTTTAAACTTTACAAAATCATCTGAGTAAACGGACTCACAGATTGTGTCTAGCCATTAATGATTACCTTTGTTACAAAAGTATTCCACTTCTTCACAGCTCAAATTTTCAGGCCCAAATTCTGTAGAAAAGCTTTCCTCCAATGGAAAGTCCCCTTTTGAGACGATGTCTGTTTCCTCTGATGGACACTCTTCCTCTTCCTCTTCAATGGCATCTTCTAGAGGCCCTTGAAAAAGAATCAGGGACACTGTACCAAAAACATCCAAAGAAGATAGTGAAATAAAATCCTTTAATAGGGTCTTTTGATTAAAGTGGTGAGAAAAAATGTATTCTCTAAATAGGCCAAGCAGTATCAGCAAAGGGACTCACACAAGATAATGCCACCTTCATAGTCACAAGAAACAATGACCTATAATGAGAAGTGGAAGGAAACCAGTGCCTGAAGTTACTACACAGAAAGCAACCTCCATCTTCAACCCTTCCCCACCCCCAATTCCAAACCCAAAGCTGCCAGAATTCTGCTTCTTCTTCTTTTTCTTTTTTTTTAATTCTCTCCCGAAGAGCAAAACTGTGCACTTTATGTTCATTTGTTAGAATTAACTACCTGGTAAAGAGTACAAGTCTCTTTTACATCGTTGTACAATTTTACCTGAGATTTTAATAAAGATTTAAAGTAATTGAATGCATTTTAATTGAACTGAGATTTTAATAAAGTCTATACTTTTAAAAATCCATCTTAAGAGTGGATTCCAAGAAAAGATTTCATTATATGTGTTTGAGGCTTGAAGAAAAATTACATATTTCTCTCCCTGATGAAAGCATAACCCTATTCATAATTAATTGAATTTTTTCTGAAACGAAAAGTAGTTTTCTAATGAAAAAATGTAATTTGTATTTATGTGATACTTTTTCAGTAATAAAAATACAACTCCCTTAGAGTGAATGAGAGTGAGGTGCACTACATTAATGGACCTATTTCACTGAAAGGAAAGGGAGGGCTGGAGTTGTTCAGATGGGTCTAAAGTGGACTACGTGCAGATACCACATGGCTGGTTGCGAATCTCTGACCGCCCCAGAGAAGCAAAGTATCCGACTCATTTTACTAAGCAGAAGCCTGCATTTGTTCCTAAAAGAAGCAATGTGGCATTTTATCCAAAGACCACAATTATGGTAATTTGTACTAATTGTCACTCAGATCCACAGTCTCATCACACAGGTTAACTACTTAAAAGGCTTTGGTGGTCTCCCTCTTCCTTCTTAGAAATGTGCCAGGAAATTTTCAGGGCCAAAGAAGAAATCTTATAAATAATTTAAAATAGTTGCACATGTTACAATTTTTATATATGTGGGAGCAAACAGGAACAGGTACATACAGCACAGTAGTGTTATCTGGTGCTTTCCCAAAAGCAAGTTTCCAAAAGGGCAGAATTCATAGTAACACATTTTCATGGACAAAATTAATTGCATGGATTTAAATTAAGGGACATCCAAGCAAAAAGACTTCTTACAGAGTTTCCTTGTCCTTTTTACAATTTGTTATTTCTCTTTTTCCTCAAAATAACAAATGTTAAGGAAAAAAGAATGCCTTAATTCCAAACACACTCTGGTAATGTGCTTTTTTACACTCAAGGCAGATAGGGAAAAAAAAAAAACCAACATGGATTTTGCACAAAAATGATGATTTTTACATTCAAAAGTCACAGATCTCATATTCGTTTTCCTCTCTTATTATTTCAAGTTTAAAAGTATAATTTTTTAACTCTTAAAACAATTATGTCAATAGCAAGTATGCATGGAATACATAAATATAATAATGTAAAATAATATAATCATTAGAACACTTATCTGATAATTCTAATTATTAACTCTGAGTCTAATGAAGAATATAATAGAGTATTTTCTGTATTTTTTTCAAACAACTTAATTATAATAACAATTTTGGTCAAAATAAGACCTGTGAAGCTGTCTGATTTGTGTTTCAAGTAAGATTTCAAAGCACTTTCTTATGTTATCTTTAAAATAACCCAATAAAGTAGGTACAAGAATTAATACTATTTTTATTTTGTAGATGTGCAAAGTAAAGCTCAGGAAGTTAGTTAAGCAGAACAAGGTTACACTCTAATAAGTGAAAAAAATTGATGCAAAAACCCAAGATTTTTAAGTATCTTTTATTAATATACCATACTATTATGCAAAACAACCTTCGGTAGTTACAGACACATTCGTTCATAAATAAATCTATAAAACACAAATATCTCCTGAAATGCTTAATTCATATTAACTATTTATTTATAGATGCTTAAAGTTTATGTCTTTAAAAATTGAGACACCTCTTGTTGCTCTTCTAGGATTACTGAGAATATATGTTACAAAATATTAGATCCCAAAAAAAAAACCAAAAAAACAAAAAAACAAAATATTAGATCCCTTCCCCAGAAAAATCAGGAAGATCTTCTTGCAGATTTTACCAAAACTAAAATAGTTGGTTACTAATATTTAATTATTTACATAATATATATCCATACTAAATCAGTCTGCAAAAAAAACCTGCCTTAATATCAGTTATAACAGAAATGACAATATATACTTTTTCTGGAATATATACTCTGAGTTTTGCTAACAAAAAATAACTAGTTGTAAAATAAATATTTTAAATAATTCACATATATTTTAGTGAATTTCCTTTTTTTATCATCTCTGGATGCTCTTCAATCATAAAAGCCTATATATTATAAAGATAATTCATGCATATTGTAAGAATAAAATCAGTAGTAATAAAAATGCTTTCTTTTTTAAAAAAATTAAATTCGGAGAATACATGCTAACGTTCTTAGGATTTTTATTCAAGATAGTATGTAACTGAACAATTATTTAAAATAGTCAATGACAACAAATTGGCTCTTATGGTATATCAAATTCAGACTTAATAGTTTTAATAAAAATTAAATGGAAAAGCTCATGTGAAAATTTGAAAGGAAACAAAACCACTAACTGTGCATAATAAACCTCGAACCAAGCCATCCATGTTATAGTTATACATTTATATTTATATTTTATTTATCAAAGATTATGATAAGATCTTAATCGATAATATAACATTCTATATTCCAGGGGCTCTTTTATTTTATATGCCGGCTATCAATTTGCAATTTCAAGCATATGATTGAGAAGAAGCAATTATTTTCAAAGCCAAACTACAAAACCCAAATGAAAGGTGAAAAATTCTTGAGCTCACTGCCCAAAATACATGCGATCTCATCGCCAATATTTAGGACAGGCCACAGGTGATTGAACGACCAACTTGTATTTCTCCCAAAGCAAGTGTCAGATTTACAGAATTTGCTATGCTTTAAAATGTGAAATTACTACCCATTCCTTTCACCACCCTATCAAATCAGGCTCTGGCAAAAAGAAAAGGTTTCTCTTAAAATGCATGGTGGTATTTACGGTTTAAGATCAGATCTCACTCTACTCTCTGTATTGCATGTTTCCTTAACAGGAAAACCTTACAGATAATCGGTGGCCATAAACTAACATTTTAAAGGGGTAAGAGACACTTGAAGCAGAAGTACAATTAAGAGCACCAACGAAGGAGGGAAGGAGGGGACCGCGTGCGTAGGGATTAGTGGGCACAGAAGTCCACTTCAGAAAAATCACCACACATAATTTGACACAAATAATAATATCTACTCAGAAAAAGCTCACGACTGAGCTCCATGTGCCCTCATGGAGAAAATTACTTCTGATTGAGGCCTCTTGGCAGGCAAGTGTAAGGAAATCTGAATTTCAGCTCTTCAACTGCCTCTGATTTATAGATATTTAAACACAGGGCCAGAATTAATAGTCTTAATGTGTATAAACAGAAATATTTATCTCATTTTAAAATGCAAATAATTAGCTGTACATCCTAAAGCTATGAATACAATGGTGCTATGTGCCAGGCCCATAAGGCTGTTAATCGTCTCTCAGAATGAGTAAGCATCTTTTCACATTTGTTTTTAAATTTTTTTTAAATTTTTTTTTTTTTTAAGATTTTATTTATCTGAGAGAGAGAATGGGAGACAGAGAGCATGAGAGGGGAAGGGTCAGAGGGAGAAGCAGACTCCCTGCTGAGCCAGGGAGCCCGATGTGGGACTCGATCCCGGGACTCCAGGATCATGACCTGAGCCGAAGGCAGTCGCTTAACCAACTGAGCCACCCAGGCGCCCCCTTTTTTTTTTTAATTTTTTTTTTAAGATTTTATTTATTTATTTGAGACAGAGAGAATGAGAGACAGAGAGCATGAGAGGGAGGAGGGTCAGAGGGAGAAGCAGACCCCCTGCTGAGCCAGGGAGCCCGATGCGGGACTCGATCCCGGGACTCCAGGATCATGACCTGAGCCGAAGGCAGTCGCTTAACCGACTGAGCCACCAGGCGCCCCCATCTTCCCACATTTTATACTCGATGAAGAATAGTGATTACTGGGAGATTCTGGTGGGCACAAAGTAATACTTCCATTTTCAGAAGAGGAGATAACTGGGTACTTGGGAACCATGTGAATGGACCACAGCTACCTTTGCCCTCTAAAGATAAAGCTGAAGCTACGAAGATTCACAGCACCTGACAAGACAGATGGCCATCCAGTGCATGGCACAGCCTTTCATTTAGCCAGTACCAAGAGTTGTACTACAAAAGCTGCACCTAATTGTGGGAGAATCTTTCACTTGGTGGTTGTTTCTATGATATGCACTTGGTAAAGGCAAATGGGATGTTCAAAATTAAGTAGTCCCACCTTATATACTGGTAGCATAATTACTGACCAAAACGAAGATAAAGAGCTGGATGGTTAAGAAGCAGTTTGAGAAGTACATACTCCCCAGATAAATGAATTTATGAGGAAAATATTGCTACAATATCAGATGGTTAAAGAAATCCCTGAAACCTATCCATAGCCACTGGAATAAGAGCTAGAAGGCGACAAAGAACACTTGAAGGGGAAAAAAAAAAAAAAAAAAAAAATATATATATATATATATATATATATGTATGAATTCAGAGGAAAGAAGATCAAAATAAGCAATACTATGATGACATGCAAGAAATGGTAAGGACCAAATATTAAGTCAAATATATGTGTCTTCCAACATATGTTGTCTCAATCAATAACTTCCTACCATGGCAGCCCACTATAAATTAGACCAACCCTCACCTTAATGTCAGATTGTCTTCGTTCATATAAATTCAAAGCACTTCAGAATAAAGCACCCAAGAAAGAAATTAAATTATGCAAAAATTAAAATACATTGCCAAGTATGAAGAGGAGAAAGAAATGCCAAATTCTATGGTTTTGATGCGCTATCCCCCAAAAGAGGTCCTTTCTCTTAAGCACTCACTGGCATTAATTTATTAGAAATCATTTCAGTTTGGTTTTGCGTGCCTTCTGATTAAAACAAGAAAAATACATTGTCATAATGGAACTATAGAAAGCATTCAATCTCCTCTCCATGCATTAATATTCTAAGCATTCTAGAGGCTGCACAAGACTAGCCACCTAGCAAAATGAGACTGTTTCAGAATAGTGGGCAGCCTTGATTGCTACTGACAGGTGGGAAGAAAGTCACATTAAAATATTATCATTCCCAATAATTACAATAATCCATCATAGCGTGCTCAGAAATTCTACTAGGTGAGTTTCTCCCGAAAACATACAAATATTTCCAAACCTTTTTATTTCGGTGTTTCTTATGTATGACATTTCAGATCATTTTTATATCTGATAGTGTTATTAATATTAAAACTTCCATCACAAACTTTATATCATTTTATTTGTGCACAGAACAAAGAAGGCATACCAATGGAATAATGGAATAAATTTCTCAAAATCTTAATAAATTAATGAAAATGAAAATGATTTTGTCCCCAAGTTGCCAACTCCTGTTTCATGCTCCTTTAAAGTCATGTGCAAAAGATCTACTCAGACAAAGAAATAAGAAGGTATGCAAAATCTTCTAATATATATAAAACATAGGGATCTCTAAATCAGACAATTTGAGCAATAATATACACCATGCTTTAATTATTACATAATAATTGATCATGTGATGCTCCCTTTCAAAAGGTAAATATGAAAATATAACTAGGGACAGACAAATCCTGGCTCACATTTAATATGCAATACACAAATGTATCAAAATTCTATACAGGCATGCTATATTTTAATTGATAGGTAAAAGGAGTTAAAATAGAATTTCCATTCTAAAATCATGTTACATTTTCTATATGTGATGGAAATGAGGTGGTGGACTAATGTTCAAATTGGAAGTCTTATTGCCTAATGCTCTTGTATTCTATCCTCATAGTTCTTCATTAAATTCAGAATGATTTTCATAAAATACAAAATGTAAGAAAAATTTTACACCTACTAAGATGATTTTAAGAAAGATTTTAGGTTTCATACATTCTGTACATATATGGCCTGCCTATTCAATCAGAAATGGGAAATAACAACTCAACTCTAAATCAAAAAGCAGAAATCCACAAAAGTGTGCCCCTTCCCATCTCGTTAGGGAGTAGGAATATTTCTATCTTCAGAGTACTAACATCTTTTTAGTAATTTGATCTGGGGCAGATTTTGTGGCTCTCAGTAGTTCCTCTCTTAGAGTTTTCAGCTGCTACACTCAGACTTCCTTATGAATCATCATTACCCTGCAGGCACACCTCAAAATGCTTCTCCCTCGGTTCCTATTACATTTGTCTCATACATATCCCACAGCGCCATTTAATGAGAAGGGGCAGGGAAGAGGGATCTCTTTGGACAGTGCAAATCCATACTAACTCATGTAATTTAGCTTAACAGCAAGAATAAAGCCTTATTGCTGTAGTTTGAAAAAAAATAGTATTTAAACGAGCAAGTTCTTCCTGCAGTCACTCACTTTTAACAATAGTTGCATCAGGGGATCTAGAAGGAAGGAAACATTTTTATTAATTTTTCTCTTATCTGCCAGAAGAATGTTGATTTTTTTCATTTGCGTTTGTTGCCTGCAGGTAGCAGACCAGAGAATCATATAGTAGAAATTCTTCTTTTTGATTAATTTCTTTCCATGTGTTATGTTATTTCTTATATATAATTGATTTTGGGCTTTGCTCATAGCTGTACATCTTTTTTATATCTACACCAACTGCTGTCCTTCAATCTAAAAAGTTGAAGGAAATTACCTGAATTTTGTTAAGTTTATTAAAAATGTGAATATTTAAATTGAGTTTTGAAATGTTAATGCAAAAAAAGATATTAGAGAATTTTTAATGGAGGGTTCAATCTGACCATATTCCATTGTAAAAAGAAGGGAAGGGAGTCAAGTTTTATTCAAATTGTTTCTTTAGGGGGAAAAAACCAAACTCTTTGATTTTATAAAAATAGAGTAATATTCTTTGCTGCAAGATCTTTGGCCATTTTTATAGATGGCAGTATTAATACTTCTTATGTATAAATCTAAAAACAATTTAAATTCTTTAATTCCCCCTGCCCTGAAATGCTTTGCTTTGGGAACCTTCACATTAACTGAATATAAAGTTAACAAGAAAAGAGCAATTTTGCTTAGAACATATACAAACCTAGCAAGCAGTAAACTAATCTTACACAGTAGCCTAACGACTGATATCACAGGAAAAATAAAGTCAGATGAGGAAATATGACAAATTTGAACTAGAGTCTCTAATGACTACTCTCAGGAAGTAACTCAGGCATTGAAAAAATTCAGTTCATTAGTAAATGCCTTGTGCATTGACCCAGGAAGTTAGTGACAGAGACGGCATTGAAATTCAAATATTTTGTAATCAGGTCTCCCTCCAGAGCCCCATAAAGCTATTTTCAGTTTATTGAAGATGGTAAGTCTATCATAAAGAAATATGAGAGTATATTCATTACTAACACAATATATTTTTATATGTTTGTGATGTATTTCAATAATAAAAAGCCCCTAATTGGTAATAAGTGCAAAAGATGAAAGGCTTATACATTATTATGTTCTCTTTATGAGACTTTCATGTATTCATTTATTCATTCTTTCTTTGTTCATTTAACCAGTATTTATTGAGGGTGAAGAACATGGCAGGCACTGTGTTAGGTACTGGGATAACAGCAGAGTACAAGAGGAATGGCCCCAGCAAAAGGGGCTGGATAATCGAGCAAAGGAGACAAACTTTATGCACACAAGGGCTGAAATTTATTTTTTAAAAATGGAGCTCCATTTTAACATGGGGAGGGCAGGAAAGGCTTCTTGGATATTCTGAATTCTAGTTATTAGTACATTTTTCTTATTTCCTCCATTAAATTATAATTCCTTTTGTAATAAAATTGAAGACCAAATCAAGGAGAGAGAATACTGAGCCATTTTTAAAAAATATCTAGACACAGAGCTTTAAATTATTACTAATTACATTGCTGGAGGAAGTTTATTCCACTTGACAGTGTGAAATCCACGGTTCCTTCCTGGTTAGTCAAAGTCGGCGCCAATCACCTTCATCCCGCCAGCTGGTCTGGGGATGTGGGATCAGGCAAGGGGGAATTTTTCCCCCAAGGGAATACTGCTGTCCCAACAGAAACATCACATGTTACCCAGGATATGTGGATAGTACATTGGATTTTTAAAAGCACTAGGAGTAAGAAAGAAAAGGATCTGAACCTATCCACAGAACCTCTTATATAGGATATGTGGCTGATAAGTATTTATTAAGTAAATTAATCAAAACTTACGTTATAGACTTATACAAGAAAAAATATACATTTTCTTTATTTCTTTAATTTTTTTATTCGACACACAATGTTACACTAGTTTCAGGTGTGCAACATCGTGATTCAACTTCTCTATACGTTATACTATAGGCCCCACAAGTGCACCTACATCTGTCACCACACGACACTATTGTTCCCTATTCTATACCTTTTATTCTTGCGGCTTATCCATTCCACAACTGGAAGCCTGTATCCCAATTTCAGATTTCATGATATACTAACTACAGAGCTGTGTGGTACTGGTACAAAAAACAGATCAATGGAACAAAATAGCCCCAAAATAAACCCATGCTTATATGGTTAATTAATCTCTGACAAAGAAGGCAAGAAGATCCAGTGAGGAAAAGAGAGTCTCTTTAATTAATAGTGCTGGGAAAACTGGACAGCTACATGCAGAAGAATGAAACTGGACCACTTTCTAACACCATACACAAACATAAGCTCAAGATGGATTAAAGGCCTAAATATCAGACCTGAAACCATAAAAATCCTAGAGGAGAACACAGGCAGTAATTTCTCTGACATTGGCCACAGTAACGTTTTCCTAGATATGTCTGCTGAGGCAAGGGAAACAAAAGCAAAATAAACTATTGGGACTACATCATCATACATCACTAACTTTCTTACACAATTTCATAAGGCAAAGATGAAGCAAGCATGGTCCTTAAAAAAATCAGTATGCATTTCTTTGTCTCATATGCAACATGTTTGTCTCATATGAAAACATCCAGTAGGTACAGCTACATGCAGGAAATGAAGGAAAAATATCAATTCACTGCAAAGCTTTGCAGGAAAAATTTAATTAGAAGAGAAAAATCCACAAAAATATTTGCATCATGTTTGGGTCATTGTACATATAAACTTTTTTTTTCTTCTTAACTAATACAGTTTGAATCTAACTTCCATCTCATCAAATAGATCAATTTCCCTTTTGTTAATCCTTCATTTTAATAACACCATTCTTACCCTGCTTTATTAAAATGATTCTTTATTTGTACAATTAACTGTTGATTCAACCTTCTGGAAAAAAATTACAAAATAAGTGCTTTTGAAATGATGCCTGACTTCATTGGCTGATTACAATTAGTCTGTCAGCAAACAGTGGTTTTCTCCAAGTGTCATTCCTAGACCAGCAGCATTAGCAGCATCTGAGAACTTGTTAGAAATTCAAAATTAATTATCAGACTCGACCTCAGATCTGATTTCAGAAACTCTGGCGGGGGGAGGAGGGGTTAACCTGCTTGTGTTTGACAAAGCCTGCAGGTGATTCTGATGCATGTCCACGTTGAGATCAACTATGCAGGAACAGAAACGCTATACAGAAGTTACTTTGCAATAGTAGCAATTATATTTATTACTGTCATTTAATAGAAACAGTATGACATCTTTCATTTAATACAGGCTTCCCGCTTCAAATGTGGACAGACACCTTGTATACCGCAGCTGGTGGTCTGTGATTGAACTACTTCTCACCTGGGTAACTCCATATAGTCACTCCCGATAAGTGGCAGGTTAGGTTTACTTATTTAGTTCTGGTTAATCGTTCTCCAAAATAATGCTACAGAGTCCAGAAAATGCTCAGATCACCTCGCTTCAGAGACTCTGGGCTGGCATGCAGTAGTGCAACCACTTGGGGCTGATCCCAAATGTTGCCTCTCTGTACCCTCCAGGAGTCCTGCATAATGCAAATGACTGACCAGGGAGTGGTTTTACTAACGAGCCCTTCCCACGTATCTGGCTATGGTATTGAAAGAAAGTCTTTATGTAAATGGGACAGCATCTCCATTTTTTAAAAATTAAGGTCTGGCTGTTTGAGTGTCTTCAAGACCAAGAGCCTCAAATAGCACAGTGCTCTCCTCAACCTCCTCTTTTGAGGACCTAGCATTTCGAGAGATAAGAGGAAGGGCACTCTGCCCAGACAGAACTGGCCAATCAATCAGTGGCAATCAGTGTGAAGCGAGCGGTCCCAGCCAGGTCACACACATTCCCCTGCTCATCATCCCTTGCTCCAACCCCTTATTATAATCAGGACAGTACATTACCCAAGCCTGATCTGTGGGATTTTATGGAGCAACATCGCGGCCAACCCTCACGGCTAACCTACATACGCGGCTCCCACTACTGCATGTCCTAGCACCACCACCTTGAACCGAAGAGTCAAGGTGAGGGCAGCTCCAGAAATCTGTTCCATTTTTCACAAATAGGTGTGGCCTCCTGCTCCTGGAATGCTGCCAATTTGGCCCTCCATTTGGGTTTGACACAGTAAATAATGATGAATATTCTCTCTAAGCCTGTACAGTCCTGCACACGGGTTATTTGCACAGCCAGAAAAAAAATGCCTCACACAAAACAAAGCATTGTTGTGGCTCCTGTGTATCAGCTGGAATACCAACTTTGTAAGAATTTGCCTAATTTCGCAGGTGGTTATGTAATTTTCCAAATTTCCATTCCAGCAGATCTCTTTCATCTTTGGGGGACGAAGAAAAACACATCTGTAGCTGCCAAAGCCTAGCCCGACGAAGGGGGCTTTGTGAGCAGAGGTACAAACAAAATCAGCAAGTTCACTTCACTCTAATTGTGACATGCCCTGGGATATGTATCAAAAGGGCCCTTTATAACAAGTGTTCTATGTTGTCATTAAACCATTAAACCATAAACCATAAAGGTACCTTGATTCGGTACTTGTGAACATCTCAGGAGGCCCCAGAAAGCACTTCCCCATAAAATATATCTTCAAAAAGACTTTTACTTTGTATTAGCGCATTAAAAGAGTGTCGAAAGATACAGGGCACCCAACACAGCTATATTTTTAGGAAGAACACTTACTCTCTGGAGAATTAGGAGAGCAGGGAGGGTGTGGGTATTAACAAAGCCAGCCTATCCACACTACCCCAGCGTCACAACCTGGAGGAAGCATCTAAGGGCTCTCTTAAAAAGAAAATATCCTCTGCCTTTGGCAACAAAGCCTACAATAGAATAAAAGCAAGCCCCTTTACCGGCAGAAGTTACAGGGTAAGCCAAGAGGCAGAGAGCACACATAAATGAACGCTTCTCTGGTAGCTCACAGGACCCTGGTACCTGCGTCGTAAACCCTTCACCAGCCTCCGGGAGACACAGTCCCGCGCGCTTCCAGCCGAAGCGTCCGGATGGCATCATATGTGGGAAGAAAACCGGGCACGGTGGCTTCTTTTCTAGCTAAATGGAATTTCATGTCTTCCTTTAAACTGCAAGAGTAAAAATGCACTTCCTAACTTTTGAAGGTGGTAAGTTATAAAGTTTTTGTTTCAGTATTGATTATATAGCTATACTTAATGAAGGCCTAGAAAGGTCCCCAACCCTGAACACCCTCTCACTTCAACCAAAGAAATGCACATCCCTTCCCTCCAAATAGAAAATTTTATGATAGCAGACTCATCAGGACTTACCTAATATTCACTGCACTGGCAGCAAGTGCAGGGGAATTCGCACTCTGAAACCCATGGTTTCTAACTCTCATAACCACACAAATACATCTAACTTGCATCAACTAGAAAGAAATGTTTTCCCGTTTTCAAATAAAGGTTTGCCTTGAACATGGATGTGTTGTATTTTTATTTAATTTGCTTTTAGTTTCTTTTTGTTATTGTTCTTGGTTGTTATTTTGTTTTTCTACTGGGCAATTACTACTTAGAACCAGTATAGTGTAAATGGCATGAAGCAAAATATTTGGATGATTTTTTATACAGTTAATAATTACTTTCTATCATTGTTTAGAAAAATAATTCTATCAGCCCCCTACCCCATGCTTTTATATCCCTAAAATATTTTACTCTGGGCTTAGAAAAATATAAACAAGTAAATCCTACCAGCAAATGCAAGAAATTAAATGAATGGATGGCATTACCATTGACTGTTAACTATAGCACTCAGTCTGATTCCCCTCAAGCTGTTATTTCCCTATGCTTTTTGACAGCCAAAGAAAGGAAGTAACTGTCATCCAGCACCACCCCACACCATGCCATCTTCCCCATTCCAGGATTCTACCTTCGAGTCAGGCTAACATTTGGCTCAAGTACCCAAGGAGTATGGAAAAGGTGTGTGAAAACAAACTCTGATTCCCTCTGCATTCCTAGTGGAAAATCCTGGTGCCTATGATTGGTTCTACCACCCTCCTCTATGTCGCCAGTCTTATCCTCTAGACTCTATTGTAATGGACACAAACATTAGTGTGAATTAGATTCACTCTAAAGTTCTGATTAAAATACAGATTTTAAGCCTCACTCCCCAAAATTTAGCAGCTTGAGGACAGGACCCAGGAATCAGCACTTTCATCCTGCTCCCCAAGCTATTCTAATAGGGGCCACATGTTGGGACACAACTCGTATGTTCCAAACCAGTGGAAATAGGAAAGTGAAGCAGACCTGAGTTATGACATTCCTACAATGTATGCAGGGCAAGATAAGAGGGGACCATTATCTGTCATCAGTAAATCCATGAAGTCATTTTGTTCCTCTATATTTAGTTCTACTTTGCTCAAGAACACCTTATCCTGTACTGGGGGCTATGTTGTAGGCACTGAGAGAAAGCTCCACTCATTAATTCTGTACCATCATTTTCTATGAGGCCTCCTTTCCATGTCCGAAGAGACATACAATATCAGTTTGGCCAGATATTTTATCCATCGCACTTGAGAATTATTCAAGTACCATATGGAGATTTGGCTAATGGAGAAGTTGTGGGGGAATTCCATTCCATTATGCTTCCCGTGCTCTTTGGAAATTAAGCTCCGACACAAATGAGGCAGTTCTAAATTAGACTGTGGGAAATCGTTACCTCTTTCTTTGTTTGTTGTATTTGTTGTTGTTGTTTACAATACGTGGCCTCCTATGAAGAGCTAGTGAGGGACTGGGAGGAGCACAGGTAGATCCGATCTTTTTATGAACTGTTGATAAGTTGAGGATCTAAAATGTTCTCACGAAATCTGCCAGGATTTCATACACAACTACTGGAAATTTCACCAGCTCTTTGAAAGAAGCAGTATGTGAAGTGGGGAATAAGGTGCAAAGTGTATGTGTATGCCATGTCTGGCAGGGTTGCAAAATTGTGAGAGAAGTTCCTTCAGTGAGGAAGTTAGAGATAGTCTGACTGTATTTAACACAACTCAAAGCAAGTCAGGTTGCCCTAATTTGGTAAAAGTACTTAAGAACTATACAAATCAGCAAGGAAAATATAAGAAAGGAATAATTCAGATTCATACTGTGTTGCGTTACAAATTTTTAAAGCAACCTCTCTTGTTACTATATATAAGATAGAGCAACATCTTGTGTATCTAGGATCATCTAGGAAGGAGACATTAAAAAAAATAAAAGAAGGTGACAGATCATTAACTCAACCATTAAAGTTTAAATAAATTTAGAACAAAGCAGGAAAAAGGAATCAATCTGTTGGGATAAAAAAAAAACCTTTCTAAAATAAGTTAGATAATAAAATCTATTTTCTACACTATAGAAGTTCATTTCTAAGAATATGTTTGAATGAATAAGGACACAAAGCTACTCCTTTAAAACCCCTATGAAATTGGCTGAAGCAACAATAATGCACAAAGAACAAGAAAGAACATTTCTTGATTGTGGGGGGAAAAAAACCCTGCTTATCCTTTAGCTTCCTAAATCATTTAGATCTTTTCTCTGAGCTGTTTCATTTTCTATTATTTGTAGTAAGAACCTAGGACCAATGGTCAAATCTGCATTTTATCAATAACCACAAAAGTCCCTTAGAATGACTAGCCTTCCACATGGATTGCAGTTTTGGTCCCTTTGCAATGCCAGCGAGATCATAAATCTACCAGGAACTCTTGCTGATAAGGAAAAAATATCATGAGCTAAGTTATCTACCTGCCCCTAGCCAGGAACCATGGAAGACACTCCACTCTATATCATCCTGGCTTTGCCATCTTCACCTCTGAAAGGGAGAAAGAACCAACAATCAGGACAAAGCAGAGGAAGAGGACAAAAATCCTAGAGTGCACTGATCTTCTGCTTTACAGCCTAGATGTCTCTGTTACTTCATCATGTCAAAGAATATAAATTAAGGGCCCTAAGAGTGAGGGGTTCGAGAAGGGAAAGAAATTTGGGACATAAGACAAACAATATGTCAATAACTAAGAAAGGAAAGCCTTCCCTGTCTTCCCAGAAACATATTTACTTTATAAAATTTAATATTTTTAGCTCAGTCATTAAGCGTCTGCCTTCGGCTTGGGTCATAGTCCCAGGGTCCTGGGATCGAGCCCCGCATCAGGCTCCCTGCTCTGCAGGAAGCCTGCTTCTCCCTCTCCCACTCCACCTGCTTGTGTTCCCTCTCTTGCTGTGTCTCTCTCTGTCAAATAAATAACAAAAAATATCTTTAAAAAAATTTAATATTTTTTAAATACACTTCATGTTTTCAGTTAAGATTTTAAGGACATTCTTTCAAATAAGCTAAATACATAATAAGAAAAGACTGCTAAAATAAAATCTCAATAATCAAAATAAAAAGTGTAATGGTAAGCAATACATAGCACACCTGATGGTCCAGAAAAATTGAATTAGTGATGCTGATGATAAACGATGAGAAATCACATGAGAATGCAAAGGAAGATAAAAGCTGATAAAAAGAGAAGTGGGAAGGAAGACTGGTTACAAAGCTGCAACCCACTAATAATAGATGATCTAAATTTAAGTAAACTTAGGAAACAATGAAGTGACGTTATGTATAATATTCAGAATTTCCACGTATTAAGAATTTCAAGACCTGAAGAAAGCCCTCATAATATGCAATTAATACCCAAAATCAATATCAAGTACATCTTTGTTATATTTTTCAAAGAGCGAGACTAAAGAAAGAATCATCTTTTTTATCCCCAAATCTATCTTTCTGTTCTCAAAGCTACCAATGTAGATCACCTGAAAAGAATTAAATGAATGGCAAAAAGCAGAAGGGAAAGCTAGTATTACCTCGCAGAGAAAAGCTGTGAAGGAACAATATATTCAATTGACTCTGAAATTTATATGTGAGGTTGACCAAAATAGTTTCAGGTCTGCCGAGCCTCAGAAACAACATCATAAGCTATCGTATCTGTAGACTTTATTACAAGGTGTTCTCCCAACTTCAGGGAAATGAATTATTAACCATTAAGAATGGCAAGACTGTGCTTAAAAATAATTTGCAGGAAACACTAAAACTCACTAAAGAGAAAAGGTTTCTTCTTTAAGATGTCAAATTACAAATAAAAGAAGTTGATTCTAATCAGTCTAAATGCTTGTTTGAACTATGCTAATAATGTAGAATATTATACAATACATATTAAAAGAGGAATTAAATTTTCACAGGATTAGCAAACATAAATTAGATTAACAGGAAACAGGGAACTTGGGTGAAAAAAGTCAAAACACCCAATTTTTATTCCTCTCTAAAAGGGGATTGAATTATTTGGGTTTTGATAATTAGATAAAAATAAATTTTTACAAACAAACTGTGTAATTCTTTAAGATAATATTTAGTGGAGGGGCGCCTGGGTGGCTCAGTCATTAAGCGTCTGCCTTCGGCTCAGGTCATGATCCAAGGTTCCTGGGATCGAGCCCCACATCGGGCTCCCTGCTCTGTTGGAAGCCTGCTTCTCCCTCTCCCACTCCCCCTGCTTGTGTTCCCTCTCTCGCTGTGTCTCTGTCAAATAAATAAATAAAATCTTAAAAAAAAAAGATAATATTTAGTGGAACTTCTACCTTCCATATGTTTAAAGATATTAAAACCAAGCAGTAACAACATTTCAAAAAGGACAAAGTTAGAATATAATCATTAGGAACACAAAAACAGAATGCAATACCTAAACAGGAAAGATAACGGAACAAGTTTAAGATTGGAATAAAAAACAAAAGCATATTAACGTTTTTCATTAAACATATAAGAATGTTAAAGATGGTGCTCGCTTCAGCAGCACATACACTAGAATGTTAAAGATGTTTCCACATGAGAGCATAGGCAAAAATTTAGCAGTCAACATAAAGGAAAAATAGGAATGCTGAAAATACTGGCATCACACAAGATTTAAGGAATTAGCAAATTAAAATTATGAGACAGGGATAAAAATCAATAATACCATTGAGTGACAAATATTAACAAATCATCATAATATCATACAATGAGGAATCAAAAAATAATAGAGAATTTGAACAATATAATTAACAAAATAGAACCTACATCAACAAATTTAGATGTTAGCTCCCATTCTGTTTCCTATAAACAAAGAATAAGTTTTTATAAGAACTCATAAAATATTTATAAACACTGACCAAATATTGGGTATTCAAATAGTTTCTAAAGAGTAAATTTTATTATAAAACAGTGCAATTAGGAGTGATACATAAAATAACTTAGAATTTTTCTCAAAAACAACTTTTTTAAAAGCATTAGTGATATGGTTTTGGTAGTTTTGTATTCAAATACTAGCTTCCTCTCCTACCAGTGTTCTGACTTCAACATACCTAGGAAAGGCAGCACAATGGCCAGTAAGTACTCCACGGGGAAGCAAATAAGACACCCTGAAGGCAAATAATGGAATCCTATGGAAGGTCATAGTAGGAATACACAAAATCATCTTAAAGCATCAAAATGTCTCTGAGCAGACAGACCCAGAGACTCTTTATGAGAAGTAAGGGCAATTTGAATAAAAGCTGATACTTACTTAAAAAATTAGAAGCCTTTGGAAATGTATTAGAGAAAATGGTAAACACAAGTAAATAAAGTTTGAAGAGAAAAAGATAATAAAACATTTTTTTAATAGAGCAGATCATTATACTAATAAACTTGAAAATAATTTGCAGGGAACACTAAGACTTAACTAAAGAGAAAAAGATTCTTCTTTAAAATGTCAAATTACAAATAAAAGAAGGAAAACTAAAACTTAACTGAAGAGAAAATATTCTTTAAAATGTCAAATTATAAATAAAAGAAGGAAAATGCAAGATTTCTCTTTAAAAAGCTTACCATTTTTTTTTAAATTAGGCTATCTAAATTGAAAAATGGTTGAAGGAATAAATTTAAATGCATATTAAATAATTTCAATAATTAAAAACTCCTAGGATTAACCCCATCCAAAAATATATATAGCATTGAAAAAACCCAAAAAATTTAATGAGAGAAAAAATAACTTCTTTTACAAAAGTGGCTGCCTAACACACTCCTAGAAGTAGAAATCAAATATTGTAAAGATGCCAATAATTCCCAAAGTAGCTTAAATATATCAAAAATATTCTTTTTTTTTTTAAAGATTTTATTTATTTATTTGACAGAGAGAGATATAGCGAGAGCAGGAACATAAGCAGAGGGAGTGGGAGAGGGAGAAGCAGGCTTCCTGCCGAGCAGGGAGCCCGATGTGGGACTCGATCCCAGGACCCCTGGGATCATGACCTGAGCCGAAGGCAGACGTTTAACGACTGAGCCACCCAGGCACCCGCATGGTATTCTATTTTTAAAATCCTTGGAAAATTTTTAAGAATTTGAAAACAAATGGACTCTCTAACATCTGATAGAAGTTTCCAGGATAAGGGAAATGTTCTATAATTCTTCCATGTCCACTGTGGTAGCCACTCACACTATGTGACTATTTTGAGACTTGAAATAGGGCTAATGTGGACTGAGAAACAGAATTTTAAATTTCACTTAATATGAATTAACATAATTTATGTTTATCCATATGTGGCTAATGTCTACCATACTGTAGTGCATCTCTAGATCATCTGGAGGAATAAGTAATTAAGAGTTGCAAACAAATATAATCCAACCCAAATATATATCAGAAGTGTATATATTCCAAACATAAGATAAAATTAGTATAATAAAAACATTCTCTCTTACCATGACTGTGGTAGTAAAATAAACATTTAGCAATAATTTATCCTTTGTAAGAATCCAATAGAGATTTTTTTAATAGAAAGGGAAGGATTAGTTAATTAATTACTTAAGTTGAACTAACTACTTAGCAATTTAGAAAGAAAAATCAATTTAGGCCCTTATCTGACATAATTTAAAAAATAAATTTCAGGTTGCTTTTTCAAGAAGTAATCAAGAAAGTAATAGCCATAAGACACAGAATTGGCTATTAATCAAATCTTTAGACAGGGAATGATGTTTTAGACACAAAAGAAATTACAAAGCAATAAATAAATGGACTTAAGTCTACATAAAAAGTAAAAAATAAAACCTATATTTAAATATATTTAGAGCTTTATATGTCAAAATATTTTTAAAAATAAAAATATAACATATGGGAAAATATTTTCAGCAAATAATTTAGATAATATGTTAAAGCTTTATAATGATTATTAAATTATTCAATATTTTGGAATATCTCCTCTGTGGCTTGCCTCCTCTTTGTGCTTAGGCAGTGGGTATGCACAGTGAAAAAGGAGACAAGGTCCCTGGCTTCATGGAGGTTATGTCTAGTGAGGACAATAGCAACTAAATCATTTCAAAAAAACAGGTTTCTCAAGCCCCAAAGAGAGGAGTCAGAATTGATTCCTCTTTCCCTTACTCATGCCTCAACTCTTATCAGCAAGTCTTTAAAGCTCTCCCTCTGAAACATAACCTCAGCTGACTGCTTCATACCATCTCCACTTCGGCATCCCTAGTTCAAGCCACTTTTATCTTTTACCAGGGCCAACACAGTGGCCAGACTTACCTAAATCTAGTCTGGGCAGCAGAGACACATAACCCAGGAAACTTTAATTTAAAACCTGCTTTGCCAAATTATTCAATACGTGACTTGAGCAAGTTACCTAACCTAAGTTGCATTTTGTTTTGTTTTGTTCTGTTAATCATAAAATTAAGACTGTAAGTGTGCATACAGCATAGAAATCTTAGGAGGGTTAAGCAATGTATTTCAAATGTCTTAACTTGGGAGTTCAGTAAACCTGTTTGTCTATTATTGAATATTAGTAAATGTTAACTATTAATCTAGAGTTGAGACTCAAATCCTGCCTCCAAAATATTACTTCTTTTACCTTGAGTAAGTCTCTTTAGTTTCCTGTGCCCCCTTTTTCTCATATGCAATATAGAAATGAGAGCAGTCCTACCTCATACCATCATTTTTAAGATGAAATGAGTTAACAAGTGCGAAGTTCTTACAACAGCACTTGACAATAAACATTTAACTTATCAACTATTAATTATTCTTTATGTATTCAAAATGGAGTACTCTTTAGTCATTAAAAATAATGATTAGGGCTCTTTGGCCTGTGTTTCAAAGGCTTTACAACTGTTCAAACTCAGAATGATTAATTCAGCTTTATCCTCAGAAATAATTAGAGAAGATGACAAAGTTCATCATAATATTTGTTCTACGAGAGAAGGTTTAGGAACAATCTAAATGCCAACACAGTTTGATTTCAAAAATCGTAAATCCACAACACTGAGTACTATGCAATCTTTAAAAAAGCAAAAACAAAAAACCTCTTTCAGAAGAGAGTTGACAGGAAAATGTTCAATATATAGTAAATGAAAACAATTAAACAATATGATCCTTTTGTAGTTATTTCTAATCAGCTTTAGATTAGAAAACCAAATAACTAAGTTTGCCAGGACTGAGCCTAATTACTTTGAGTGAATGAAAGCTCTAAGTAAATTTCATGAACTCTTTTGATTGGACTTGGTGTCCCATATTCTGCTGAGCTTGTCTTTTTTTTTTTCCCCTTGCCTGATTATCAATTAAAAAAATAAATACGCAATTTCACCAGTAGATATTGGGAGTTACAACTAATGTTTCCTTTATATGTTAACATTGTATTTGTAACCCGTAAGGGAGTAATGTGGCTGATTATAAAGTTTTCATTATGGCTCAAAGGCACTTTGACATAAACACAGCCACTCCACTTAGTACTTCTGCAATCCATGCACGTGCATATCTGATTTGCTCTTTCCTAGGGAGTGGGACAAGGTAGAGGAAACCAACTCTTCTAAGAAAAAAAAAGAGAATACCTACGCTCCCAGTTTGTTGTGTTGATAGATCACAA
Organism: Mirounga angustirostris; assembly: GCF_029215605.1. NCBI lineage: Eukaryota > Metazoa > Chordata > Mammalia > Carnivora > Phocidae > Mirounga > Mirounga angustirostris. The sequence goes on from NW_026991712.1 coordinate 32,223,684, forward strand.
ATCACAAGTACAGTTCTCTTATATAGCACAACAAACCACTGAAAATGTTAATAAAAAGTAGCAGTTACAGAAAAAGTCTTTACTTTCATGGAATAGAATTGCAGGTGACAGAATGTTGCCATTTCATGTACCTCTGAGAGCAGAACCTCCTCAGTGGCTCCATTAAATACTATCATTTTACAGACCACCTCTAACACGAAAGAACAATCATAAAAAGAAGGTACAATATACCATAATCTTATACGGTAGCATTAAAATTAATAGCAATCACAAATACATAGACTGAGAAACATAAAAAAAGACTTTTGACAGTGGTCAACAAAAAGCTTTATACCAAAACTGCTTGGCCTTAAGGTAATAAATGTTTTTTTCTTTTTCATCCTTGTGGGTTCCAGAATATTTATTAGGCATTTGTAGATAATGTTATGTTACTTCTTAAATTATATAATTATAAAATCTGGTACATCACATCAGATTAAAGCGGTTCTCTTTTATATCAGTAACTTTTTTATTGTGATATCTTTCCTATGACATCAACACTTAATGATTGCTATGCTTGTAAAAGGGAGGAGCTGAAACAGATAAGATATGATTTAAGGAGATGGAACAAAAGTATGAGAAAAATACAACAAATGAAATGATAAAAGTAGAGCCAATGATGGAATTCGTGGTCTGAGTAATTGGTTAGGGTGGGGTTTTTGTTCAGAGCTCATATCAAGACAAAATTATATTTTGGGAGGTTTCATTTGCGTTATTTCTTGAGTCTTGTGTAATTAACACCATCATTTACATTTAATCAAATTTTCAGTTGAAAATTACTTTCTTATAATGTTACTGGAAACATTTAAAAGCTGCATAATTAAATACACAAATTACTTAACACAAAGCACAAGAGCTTTTTCACATCATATGAACAACTCAGTATTTCTACAGCCATGAAAACACAATAATTAGCTTTTATTAGCTATGTTTTCTTTACCAGCAGTATTGGTATCTTGTTACACCCCTAAAGTCTGTCCTAATGCAAATAAATATTATCAGGAACCTTCCTCATTGTCCTTGAAATGCAACCCAAAAAGTAAGCATGATAGATACACACTAACTGAAGATATTTGTGCCCTCCCCAAATCAGCAAATGAAGAATGTCTTTCCCTGATGTCTGAACCCATCTGCATTCCTCACTTCTTTTATCTAAGAAGGGTCTTTTCCACACTGAATACTTTCTGCCTTTAAAGAGCCCTTGGCCTGTTCTTCATTTCCATCCCTACATATGCAATGTGGAAGTCTCACTGCAGAAATTTGTTAAAAATAAGGATCCAACTCTTCCCCATTTCAAGGACCCAAACTGAATAGGCACAGAGCGTTCACTCCCACCAGGCCAGATAATGGAAGGTACTCATACTCTACCAAACACAAAATGCTGCTCTTTTTGACAGGCAACCTAGAAAAACTCAACAGGCACAAGAGAAAGCATCCATAAGGTCCGTGTTTGCATATTGACCCACACCTAAGGAAAATGTTATATGAATGTTCCCTCTCTCTCTCTCTGCCTTTCTGTCTCTCTGTTTCTAACTCTGTCTGCTCTCTCTCTCTCTCTCTCTCTCACACACACACACACGCACACACACACACACACTGTTTCATTCTTTCTTTGTTTCCTATCACAGGCAAGCTTTCCTTGATACATGTTGGCTCTGAGAGATACAGGTAAGCATGAGCAGGGAGGCTAGAAGAAAAATACAGGAATATGATATTTTGGACATCAAAAAATAAGATAAAAATGTACACAAATAAGGGACATGTAATAAAAAGTCATAAGTGTAACTACTTGAAGGTACAGAACCAAAAAAAAAAAATGAGTTATAGATACTTTGAAGCATTAGTCTCAGAATTCCTAACATGAAGTGTCACTTGGAAAATAATTAATTGGTTACAGCCTACAACCTGAGATGAGTAGTCAGTAGACACTCTTCCATGTAAACTGTGAATTGTGTAATGGATTTATTAGCATGATGCCTGATATAGCATAAGTGTTCAAAATTTGTCAAGATGTTATGTTTGAAAGACCTCTATCAATAATCATAGCATGCTTTTGGAAAGGTAATAATAAAACCACCGAGTGGGGGAAAACAGCAGAGAGATCAATATGGGGAAAGCATGCTTATTTTGATATCTTGAACTAAAACATCATATACCAAGAAAGAGGAGGTGGCTCTGCGAGGGGACTCCATTTAAGAGTGCTAGGGCCTTCAGAAGATATCTTGCTTTAGAGGTAGTGGGTGAGGGTCCTTTTTTGCAGTTAATGAGAATTTGATAAAATGTGAGTCCTACCATCTCTGAAGTTATCAGTGTTCAAATGCACTAAGAATTAAAACATTCCTTTCTAATTTATGAGAATATAAGAACAGGGTTTCTAATTAGAGGGGACACACGGAAACACTAAAGATAAACCTTTGTTCCATGAAATAAAAATAAACTTCCGTTTGAGATTAAAGGAATGCTCTCCAGTCTCTTTAAGAAATACTGAGAGAAAGTGCAAAACTGGAGGAAGCACAAACATAATGAACATAGAACAGGGCAGCTTCTGCAGAGGAAGGATTTGGTTGGGCCCTGGGGACATTCTTTGCAAAAACTCTTGCTTCTGTGTCATGGAGATATGTAGGGGCTGTAATAGCCTGGACCAGACCCAGTAGAAACAAACTAAAGATGTGTTACCTTCCATAGTGCTCATTTATTTGTGATTTATCCTGAATTACATAGTTCTGGTCACAGACACTGCCTAGAGACCACAACGGGAAAAAGACCAGAAAAGGCTGTTACACACACACACACACACACACACACACACACACTTCCAGAGAATCAAAAGAGCCTGCATATTGGCACAAACAGAGGAGTCCCTTGTTTCACGATTCCAAATGCTGCTTCATGAGGATACACTGATTTTAAAATGTTGCGAGGCATGAAAAATGCTACTCAAAATTCAACTCATTTGATGCCGCACCCTTTAATTTATTTTATTGCCTCAAGGGTGGAAAAGGCATGTTCTTCACTGTCTGTGAAACAAGAAGCAGCGCCAAGCTAATGCTAATGGGAATTCTGTGGCCAGAGCCCACACTCGAAGGCGCCTGTGCACACTTCAGTTCGGGATTTACCTGCTTTTCACAAAAGAGCATAATGGAATGAATGCATCCCAGAAGAAACAGCCTTTTCGTTTAAAACTATTGTCTGAAATATCACACCTACTCAGTCCTCTGAGAATATGAAACATCTGAATTACATATGTAGGCTGCTCTATATGGAACGTTTAATAACATTTTTAAACCCTCTCAATTTCCAGGTACTATTAAAAGAGTAAGTTTCTTTGCCACGAGCTAAGGAGTAGCAAATTCCCTAATGAAATAAGCGACAGGAGAAAAAAGTGATACATTTCCATAGAGTAGCAAACCCGATTAGGAATAAATAACCTGAGAGAACAGTGAGGGAACAGTGATACATTTCCACAGAGTTAGCAGGTCAATAACAGACACACTGTAGGAAACATCCTGCCCTGCACAAACGTAGCAGAGTGCTCCTCCTGGAGATGCCTCAGTTCTTTGCTCTGACTCACACTCCCCACCTATTGGAGCATTTCAAGATGCAACCAGCAGTCAGAAGCATTTTAGGTCTAATTTTCCAAAATTTCAATCTTCAAATTGGTAACTTTCCAAGTTAGAGTCACGAATGGGAAGAATTCTCACATAAACTGAAGATACGTTTAATTATTGTAGCTTTCACAAGTACACTGGCACTTTTAATTAACAGTTTGTGAATCAACATCCCAAATCTCAAGGAAATAAACATATACAGTGAAAAATCTCACCAAGATTTTCCTTGCGCAAAATGAATTTTTTCCACTCAAGATGGTACACGATGACTACACCACAGCACTTACCTTGATGCAAGAGCAAATGGCTGGTTTGTCATACTATGAAAAACGCTAGGGTTGAAGTTTTGTCTTTGCATTATGTGGAAAGAAGAGGCCTTCTTCCAAGAATAGTTGACCTATAGTTGCGGAAATACTATATAAGCATCTTTAATTCCTTTTAAGAGAACATATGTTGCTTTTAAGTGTTCCCCCCAAACTAGACATTTACCCATTAGTAACATACTTCACATTTGAAACTTGAAATAATAACCTTTCCAGTATTACATATGCTTCAATTATTTTTATTAGGCTGTTTTCTATGCTAGACTCTCTTCCAAATGTATATAGTTTGAAAGCTATACACATTTGAAAGTAATGTTTATACAGAGTATATATATTTTTATAAATTATATAATTATAAAATTATTGATATATATATCTATAAATATATATAAAATATTTTATAAAATGTTTTCTAAATCAAACTTTGCATTAGATGGGTCTTCACCTGGTTATTTGGTCGTTTGTCACAGACTTTAAAATTGGAAGGTGCCATATGGTTTATAATAATGAAATCCCTTCATTATACAGATGAGAACACTGAAGAATGCTAAAGTTTTTCACAGAACTAGTACTACACACCTGGCCTCCTATTTCTCCATCCATGCTTTTACAACACAGGCTAAATGAACAAGCCCCCTTCCCATCACTGATTCCCAGTGTTACGGCTTGAAACAGAACTTGGATTTAAGGTAATGAAACCTGCTTTGTGACACCACAAACAGTAACAAGAAATGCAAAAAAAGGTGGGGATTGGCTAGAAAAGTTGGTCCAATCTCTCATGTATACACTGAGGACTGAGGTTCAATGGGGTGAAGCAATTTACTTGTTTGCATGTTTCAAAAATATCCCTACTGATCTTCTTTTTAATTTGTATTAATCATGCAACAGACAAAAGTGCTGCTAGTGAAATTATAGCGTAATAGTTTTCAACCAAAATTACAACGATTAAACACAAATGTTGGTGTTTTTATAAATATTCACCCCTCCATCAAAGTATGTATTATTCATTCTTGTATGTTCCATGATAGAACAGTGTTTTGGGTACATAGTTGGCACTTAACAATTTGGGGAAATGTTAATATATTGTTAGCAGGAAGCTAGAGAAAGGGATGTGATTTAAAAAAAATATATATATATAATATAATGTGGCTATACCAATAGTCTTTATGATACTATGTAGAAACACTGCATTTATTTGCAATTCAATCACCTGAAAACTATAATTGCTTTGATTAATTTACTATTACTAGTTGTAAGCCATTTAATACTTAAAGAATAAGTGTAAAATGAATAAATAAAAGCACTGACTTTAATTCCATTTTGTTACCCTGTCTTCAAGAAAAGCTAAATTTCGAAGAGGAAAGGTTTGGTTACCTTTAAAGCCAGAGTGACACAAAAATACGTTAAATTTTAAAATGTTAGAAATACCAAAAGAAAAATGTTACAAATATCAAAATTCACTCACGTAACATTGTACAACAACTATACTCAAAAAAAGTACTAACATTCTCAGGCTTTCTACCTTCCTTTTCAAGGTACTTTAAAAAATTGGTCAAATCCACATAAGATTATTCTCCCAATATTTTGATATTTCATTGAGTACTTTGAATTTATATAAATTTGGGGCAAAAATCCAGTGAGTGTTTAGAACTAAAAGTAAATGGGTATCAATGTTCAACATTCAGGAAAAATAGGTAGAAATAAACCACAGGATAAAAACTTTGAAATGAATACCATTGCAGGAAACAACTGAGATAACTGCATATAAAAAAACCTTGTCAAATTAATCTATAAAAATTTAGAAAATTTAGGGTAGGATGGACCAATTTTTATTTTGTTTGTGGCTTCTATTTTCCCTCCTATAACATGTGGGCTTTTGCTTTTTTCTATTACACTTTTTTCCACAGCAGTGTTGCTAAATTTCAGAGCTGCCAACAATCACATTCACCGTAAGGAGTCCTGACTCTCAGTATATAATCCTGACAATTCTTCTAAACTCCAGATATGCATTTCTGTACCACCACCTTGAATTTACACCAGGATGTTCCACCAGTACCTTCAACTTCAAACATCTGAAATCAGCTCATTATTTACTCTCCCTCCCTCATCCCAATCTGCACTTCCTCAAATATTTCCAATCCCCCATGATTTAAAAATTAGCTTCAAGTTAGATTCCCCTCTGGTATAATTCCTTCCTCACCTATCTCTCTACTTCCGTTACCATGACCACACTGGCATTGTGTTGTATAATGAAAAAAAAAAATTGTCTCATGTGTGTCCTGGGTTCCTAGGAGGGAATTCTAAGCCTGTGGAATTTCCTAAGTGATAGGAGTGTCTCTGTGATTCATAGAGGGTCCCTGACCTCCGGGGATAGGATGGGAGCTAGAGAATGAGTTCCCTTACATGGTTCAATGATTCGGTCAATCATGCCTATGTAATGGAACCTCAATAAAAACACTGGACACAAGGCACAAGTAAGCTTCCTGGTTGGTGAACACATCTGTGCGCCAGGAGAGTGATGCATTCGGATTTCATGGGGAGAGGACCAGGAAGCTCTAATTCCAGGACCCTCCCAGGCCTTGCCTTATAAGTGTCTTCATTGGCTGATAATGATATGTCCTTTATATATGTGTGGCTCAGTCGTTAAGCGTCTGCCTTCAGCTCAGGTCGTGATCTCAGGGTCCTGGGATCGAGCCCCACATGGAGCTCCCTGCTCAGTGGAAGCCTGCTTCTCCCTCTCCTCTGCTGCTCCCTCTGCTTGTGCTCTCTCGCTCTCTCTCACATAAATAAACAAAATCTTTAAAAAATAAGAATTAAATAAAAAAATAAATACATACAGATTTGTTAGCCTGGCATTCAAAATTATTTACAAAGTACCCTGGGCTGTGGAAATTAGAGAGAACTGGGTTCAAATCCTATCTTCACCACTATAGCAGTTGGGTAAAATTGGACAATTGATTTTCTTCTTCTTTTATTTTTTATGTATTATTTTTAAGTTTTTATTTAAATTCCAGTTAGTTAACATACAGTGTTATATTAGTTTCAGGAGTATGGTACAATGATCCAACACTTCCGTACATCACCCGGTGCTCATCACAGCTCATCACAATATTTCTTTCCCATAGTTAAGAGTCTCTCATGGTTTGTCTCCCTCTCTGATTTCTTTCCTTTCCATTTTTCCCTCCCTTCCCCTATGATCCTCTGCACTGGTTCTTATATTCCTGAGTGACACTATATGATAATTGTCTTTCTCTGATTGACTTATTTTGCTCAGCATAATCCCCTCCAGTTCCATCCACATCGATGTAAATGGTAAGATTTCATCCTTCCTGATCACTGAGTAATATTCATATATATATATATATATATATATATATATATATATATATATATATGCCACATCTTCTTTATCCATTCATTTGTTTTGTTTAGTTTTAACATCACTTCTGTTAAGTAGGCCAGCCAGTAGGGTTAGAATGTCCATGATTCTTCCCTGCCCCCATCCTCACACACATACCTGTCACCAAATTTTGTAATTCTGTCCTCTAAATTAGCTGTCTCCTCTGCATGTGCACTGTCTCTTCCTTTGTTAGGGTCCCCAACACCTCTCTTCTAGATTACTGCTATGGTGTATCAGTCAGGGTCAAACCAGGAAACAGAAACAACTCTGAGTACCAAAAGCAGAGGGAATTAATTCCAAGGATTTAGTGCTCAGGGGATGGACCGTGAACAATGATGCAGTTTAGATATTAGCAACAGCAAGAAGCCAGGACCTTCCTGGAACTAGAGAGAGAGAGAGAGGAGGAAAAATCACCTGGAAAAGGGTGAAGCTATAGCAGGTTTGTAAGGCTGAAACAGAGATGAGAAACAGTCCTTGATGGAGATGCTTTCTCCTCCCCTTTTCCTCTCACAAAGGTTCTTCTTCCTCTACCCTCACTCCCTTTCAAGACATATTATTCTGCACTGTTACCCTTCTAAAAGGAAATTCTGACATTTATCCCAATGCCAGAAACTCTCCAAATGGTTTTCTGCTCTCTGTAGGTAGTCAAAACTCACCTCTTCTTTTTTTTTTTTTAAATCACCTCTTCTTCAACTGCTATGCTGTGCCATGCCCAACCCTCCCCAAAGACGACTTTGGTTCCCTACATATTCTATTCCCCACACTGGAATCCCCCCTATCCCATATGCTAACACCAGCAAATGCCTTCTCATCTTTCAAGACCTACATGACAAGTCATCTCTGTGATACCATCTTCCATGTTGTCCCTGCCCCTCTCTCCCTCTCCCATTCTTTCTCCCATTCCCTTCCTTCCTCTCACTCCTCTTTTATTCTCACAAGTTGAATCAGGTGTTACCATGTTCCTCTCTGAAAATGTCTATATTGGCATCGATTTCACAGCACTGCAATTGTATGTATGTGTGTGTGTGTGCGTGCGCATGTGTGTATGCACGCACGCACATGCACACAGATGTCAGCATGACTGCTCAGCTACAGGTCTATCCACAGTGCCAAGCTGTACTCTCCTTGAGGGCAGGGGTGTTTATCACGTATCTTTTATCAGCTCAACAATTTCTTGGAAGATGTTTTGAATGAACTCAAGGCATTCAAATATACTTACGTGTTCATATTTTTCTAAGACTGGACAAGTAAAAGCTTAACAAATATTTTACAGGAATGTCTCACTGCATGAGAAAAATGTATTTCTTACATTAGTTTACTCAGGGAGAACATAAGTTCTCTTCCTTCTCTGATGGATTTTAAATTATAGTTTGAGTGGGGTAACTAATTTGACCTGAATCCATGGGCTTAGGATCACTTCTTCCCCTATAATTTCTAATGCTTAAAAGGATATGTGAAAATTCAAATAAAAATTGCACTTCAGGCTTGTGGAAGGTTGAATGGTACTTATGAATTCTGGCAAATGCAATCTCTATATTGTTTTTAATTACTTTTTGGTGGTCCTCCATAAGTTATGTCAAGATTATGCTATTGGATACCAAAGTTCAGAAGACTCTCTTTCCAATTCTCTAACTCTGCTGCCCTATTTATTGGCCATGAGCATCTATCAAAGGCAACAAATGTTTGCCTACATTAATTTAATGCCCACAATAACTACATGAGGGTGGGTTACTATTTTGGCTCTATTTTACAGATGAGGAAACTGAAGCACAGAGAAGTTAGGTACCTTGCCCAAGGTCACTTGCCAGAGGGTAGCAAAACTCAGCTGCAAACCAGCTCTGATGTCAGAGCCCAGATACTTAGCCACTGAAGTACTCTTCCCCATGTGTTAGTGTTTCTTTTCACCAAAGCCCGTGGGCTCAAGAATGGAGAGTAGGGAATAGGCAGCACACAGTGCCCTTCACAGCTTATCCTTCCTGTCCTCTGTTGGATGAAATGTCCAATCAAGGAATGGCATTACTGCTACAAAGTAAGCATTGGGGTCCTTCTGCTGACCAAGGAAGATCTAAAAGTGATGCAGTGTGAAAGCAAATAAAACTAATATTTGCATGTATTTACAACCCGCCTTTCTCAGAAAGGATTTAAGGTGTTTCGCTAAGATATGTACATTACTGACAGATATAATAAATTAAAACAGGTAAAAAGCAAAGCAAAGGGGAAGTTGGGATACAATAGTACAATGTGTGCACACAACAGAGGTCATGAGTTTAGAGAAACTTGCCAACAGCAGGCTTGAAGTCTGGCTCTAAGCTACATAGTAGCCAATGAAAACAGAGAAATGAGATTACATAGTTGATTTTTCTACAAAATACAAACAACGTAGTGGCTCAGAAGCCCAGATATTTCCAGTACTAAAAATAGAGAGAAAATACTTCCATAGTCTTCCAGAGAGGACACTACGCATTGTCAGCATGCCTGGATACCAGAGTATCCAGAAATGAATGTCAGAGACCGCTTCTCACAACATCCCTCCAAAATAAGCATAATGCATATGAAATACAGGACACAGACTCAGTCTTGCCAGAAATATAACTTTATTCTTTTACACATCTTTGAGAAGCACATTAGTATAGTCTGATACCGACTGCCTAGATTTGGATCTTGGCTTTGTCCCTTACCAACTGTGTGACATTGGACAAAACTCTAAACCGCTCTGGGCCTCAGATTTATCACTGACAAAACAGAGATAATGATAGTAACTGCTTCATGGGTTGTGCGAGTCTTCAGTCACTACAGATAAAGTACGTAGAATAGTGTTTGGCACACAGAAAACACTACAGAAGTTTTTACGATTATATTTATTATTCAAAAAGTAAATTTATTTTTTCAAGTCGCAACCTCCCCACTGACAGCAACTTCAAGTTAACCGGTTCAGGGTTCCATCTAAGTCCCAGGGAGCATATTAGTGAACAGCCATTGGGGAGTAGGAGGAGAATTTAGGGGGAAAGGCACCTTGTCTTTTGTGTCATTTATCCATGCCAGCATCTCTTGGGATTTCCTTTCTTCTGGTTCAAAGCTCTTGGTCCAAACAGGTGAGGGTTTCCAGTGACTTGCACCTTGTCAGGTACATGGAGGTCATTATAATTCTGTCCTAGTGTGAAGGGATCACGACACAGTGAGGCTAACTTAGACTCATCTGTCTCTGGGTCTTGCTGACTTCCCAGGCTCTACTTAGGAAAACAGACCCTATTAATTAAGCTACTGGGGGACTCTATCAAAAATCTACCTCCCGGCATTGACTGAAGGAACGGGAAAGTGTGATTTACTCTCCTCTGAGACGTTGTTGTTTAATCACTCATCACTTCTCCTCCATGTGGAGAGCTATTTTACCTCAAGGGGCAGAGGCGAAAGAAGCTTTGCATGGGTCTCGTATCTTTTTCACAAATTCATCTATTTCACAGTCTTGGCTTTTGCGACTCAAAAGACAAGAACTCGCAACTTTTCTCTCTCTGCCTTTCTGATGTAGAATTCCATTTTTGAGACCATGAATGTGGACAGCTGATGGGAAAGCAGGGGATGAAGGGGACTCAAAAGGTCCACAGTACTGGGGTGCTGGGTGACTCAGTCGGTTAAGCGGCTGCCTTCGGCTCAGGTCATGATCCCAGGGTCCTGGGATCGAGCCGCGCATCGGGCTTCTTAGCAGAGCCTGCTTCTCCCTCTCCCTCTGCCGCTCCCCTTGCTTGTGCTCTCTCTCTCTCTCTGTGTCAAATAAATAAATAAAATCTTTAAAAAAAAAAAAAAAGGTCCACAGTATTGTGAATAGAGGGGGTAACTGAACGCTGATTCACATTTCCCAGAATAACCTACCACATAAAATTGCAGCACCTTTCCTAAGCATATTTCAGTTAAGGCAATTCTGTAGTTTTCCAAAACAATGAGGTCCATATTTGAAGTTAGCTTTTCTTCATCTCAACCCCTAGGCAGATTTTAAAGAAGACAGAAGGATGGGCAGACTGAAGAGAAGAGCAATATACTAATTACACAGCTTTTAAAACTTAGATCACGCGCTGGTACTGGTACAGAGCTTTTCCAAAATTCTGACTAGCAAGCACAAGTTCTGGTGCCAGATGATCCATCAGGAGCTCCAAATGGTCTAGTCCAATTTTCAATTCAAGTTATTCTGTAAACTGCAAACAAAACTAAAATAGCGCGCAGCAATTTATATGAGTAATACTCAATTTTCATACCATCAATGCCACTAAAAGGTAACTCTTTTGTGTCATATGCTGCATACTGATAAACTTAGAACAAAAAAACTGCAATCATCGGGAAGGGTCCCCAAAGATCCAGTTCTTTTAGCACCTTCATTTTAGATAGGGAGAAACCATGACTGGAGGGTTGTTCAAGATCACATTTCTTTCCTTTTATATAAATACTCTGAGATAGAAGAACAAAAAATACCACATCTGGTCAGATATATGTGTCGCTCCTCCTAGAATTTTGCCACGTGACCGTCATGATGCCCCATTTTGTTCTGTAATTCTTCATAGTTTCTACAACTTAATTTAAAAGGTCTAAAGTAAACTCAGCAAGTACCCCATAAAGTTGTAAATTCCTCATAGATAAGCATTTATGCCCACCTCTATCTCCCACGGTGCCTAGTAAAATACTTAGCAGAAAGCATATGGTAAGGTGCTTGTTAAATGGTGATGATGCTGTGCTTCCCGTCCCAGGGTCTGCATCTCTGTCGGCAAATACCTATCCATTTAAATATCTATCTATTCCTAGTTATAATGTGTCTTGGTATAATTTCCATGCAAGCCGCTGGATCCCCCCAAAGCATTTACTACATTCTATACCTTTTATGTTCTGCCACTCATCATCATCATCAAAGCTCATCAAAGTGGAGGCACAAATATTGCCCATTAATACTTCCTTTTACACTCTTCAAAGTACCCTTCTTATTACCAGACTTTCTCGCATTTTAAGGCAACTATTCACCTCCAGAGCACTATGTTTGGCTACATTAAGTTATGTCCAACTTTCTTCTCTACTCTATGGGTGAAATGCTATGTGCTCTAGATATCATCTTTCCAGTGTAAATCATAAATACTGTAAGCCATCCCCCAAATTCAGAAGCTATCTTTTAACCCTCCGTTCTAGAATATTTCTCTGGAATGTCTTGTCATTTCACATTTTGAAGTAGAGCAAGCTGATATGCAAACGGTATCAGCCACTGCATTGTAAAAGTTAAAATAACATTTTCTATTTTGTTTTAAGTATTCTCTCTGATGAAGGTAAACTTTATAACATGAGAGTAAGAAAATAATATTGACAAAAGTATTTACTAAGAAACTGTTCTATATTTTAATTCAATATAGATTATTATTTCTAATAATTATTATTGAAAATACAAGAATCTACATTGAAAATACAATAAAGCATTGTATTAGACATATAGGAACAACTATGTTTAACAATTTTAACGCAAATATTTTTATTCCCTTTAAGATTATCTAATGATTAAAAAATCTTTTCCTACTCTCCAGAGTTCATTATATGCATACAGAGATGGTAAAGGGAAATTATTCTACTGACCAGAGAAAAAGAATAAAAGGTTAATGTTTTTAACTATTTAAAATAGTAGGGGCAACAGAGGCACTTAAGCTGGTGCTTATTTAAAATATAATCTTATAAAAATTCCAAGAGTCTCTAAATAACCATGGAAGGTCAGGAGCAGCTGTTTCAGACAAATAAGTTTTGAATCTTGAATATATTCTCTGCAGTGATTCTTTCCATGACGGTGTGTTAGTGCCTTAGAATAATATATTTTATGGCAAACCCCTTAAAATAAAGCTAACACTCAACAGAATAAAGTGTTTGGAACTACAACTCATAGGTTATATCATATTGACAGCTTAGTATTTCAGAAACAGTCTATGGATATATATACCTTGTGAGAGTAATACCAGTTCATAATACAAACGACAATTATGCATACCTTTGAAGCTTTCATTTTTCTCTAATTCCAACTTTCACTGCTTTCCAGAGACTCTCTTTGGGAAAAATATTGGCATATATGTGAAAAGCAAACACATTTAAATTTTAACACATTCCATAGTCTTTAGGCTCTTAACACTGTCAAGTGATCTTCAGTCAAAGACCATCTGGAACACACCTGTTGTTGAACAAATGTGGGTTTATTGACTCACTGCAATGAGGGGAACTGCAAGGAGTCTCAGCAAATATGTTAGAAATAACTTAAAGGATGTGGACTTCTGTTAGGTGATTTTGGGGAAAGTTTAAAAAAGCAGGACTGAATGGACAAAGAAGATGTGATAGATAGATGATAGATAGATAGATAGATAGATAGATAGATAGATAGATAGATAGATAGATAGATAGATAGATAGATGATAGATAGATAGATCGATAGACATACACATACACACACAATGGAATATTACTCAGTGATCAGAAAGGATGAAATCTTACCATTTACATTGATGTGGATGGAACTGGAGGGGATTATGCTGAGCAAAATAAGTCACTCAGAGAAAGACAATTATCATATGGTTTCACTCACGTGGAATATAAGAAACAGCGCAGAAGATGATAGGGGAAGGGAGGGAAAACAGAATGGAAAGAAATTAGAGAGGGAGGCCAACCATGAGATACTCTTAACTATAAGAAACAAACTGAAGGTTGCTGGAGGGAAGGTGGGGGGGATGGGGTAACTGGGTGACAGGTATTAAGGAGGGCACATGATGTGAAGAGCACTGGGTGTTATGATGCAACTGATGAGTTATTGAACACTACATCTGAAACTAATGATGTTGGCTAATTGAATTTAAATTTTTAAAAAATGAAAAAAAAATAGGAAATCCATAAAAAAAGAAAAGCAGGACTCGGCTCTGGATTGGATGCTGTCAGGAAGCAGGAGTCATTCTGTGATTGGGTATCTTAAAAATTCTTATCTAGAAGGTAAGAAGAATGTGGTTTAAAAAAAAGCTGTGATTGATTTTAAAAAAAAGATGGGAAATATTTGGGCATTCTCTGATCTTCAAAATGTTCATGTCTTTGCCCAAGTTTGGGTATGAGTATGGAGTGGTCTAGTTTTTGCCTGATCCATCATGATCACAGAAGGTCTTCGCCTAATGTCAATGGTCTCTGAAATGTTACGTTCAACAGCAGAACACCACACTATCAGCAATGCTTTTCTCTTTCTCAATATATAAAGAATAAGCATAAAGGGGGGGGGGATCATCATCTCCACAGACTCAAATATAGTTACAAAGGAACACATCTCCACTTTACTTGTACTATAGGCTCTAAGCTGGGTCTTGTATATTTTTAGCATCACTCAATGTGTTAGAAACAGCAAACATCCAATAACTGCTTCAACTAACTCACTTCTTCCTTCAAAAAAATCATTAATGGTTCCCAACTATAGAAAATCTCTAAGTCAGTAATCTTAAATCTGTAAGTGAAGCACCAAGATTCAATCTCATTGCTACAAAGCTGAGATAAGAATGGAGGAAGATGAAAGCTATTCTACACTCACATTATATCTGAATTCTTAGGTAAGGGAGCACTTTGTAATGAGTGTTTACTGTACATAAAAGCACCGCTAGGCCTTTGGAACATAACAGTGAATAAGATCAAGTCTCCATGCCCAGTTAGCTTGCTGCCCTGTGAGAGAGTTAGAGTTTTATTTTCTCATTCTTCATCTTACACAGTGAAATAAAATTACATCATTGTATCAAGTAGTCAAAAGAGAAAATTAATACTGGCCTACACCATGTGTTTATGGCCAATTTTGGTCCTTACTACAATCGATGTAATTTTTTAATTAAGTTTTGGCCACTGGATAGCTGGCTCACTGGAAGGTTTTAAATATTTCCTTTACTTTCCACAAGCATCTCACACAAACTCAAGGGTGCAGGGACTGTAACTGCATTCTCAATAATGAAGAAGTGTTTTCTTTTTTATCCTGTCAGTGAGAATTTGATTTATTTTATAATTTGATATACATACACTGATTATAGATATAAAATTTAGTTTTATAAGTCACACTGGTATTATGAACTGCAATTAAATTTTATCACTGAATTAAAATTGGCTAAATGTGGAAATTAACAAGTTATTTTAAAAAATAATATGAATAAAAGTTTTGGGAGGTTTTTAAATATTTCCATTTAATTTAAAAACATCAAGTCGTCCCAGATTTTTATTTCACAGGGAAATATAATTATTGACCAGATATTTCAATATATGTTAATATCTATCTGTCTTACCTACCTATCTACCCCAGTCTATCCTTTGTAAAACTAAACCTCTTAAATAAAATTTATTGAAAATTTTACTTTTAAACCAATTAGAATAGTACCATTTTTCAGAAATATCTTTTCTTTCTTTTTATTAATTCATTACTACTTACAGAGACTACCTTCCTCCCCAAACCTAGACACACACATATATTAAATAAAACTTCCCCAATAATTTTGTTTCTATAACGATGGTTCTTATAAAATTTCATTATTATTATTACTATTATTATCATTATTTAGGGAGAGAGTGCATGGGAGGGGGCAGAGGGGGAGGAAGAGAGAGAGAATCCTAAGCAGGCTCCACACCCAGCACGGAGCCCGACACAGGGCTTGATCTCATGACCCTGAGACCATGACCTGAGCTGAAACCAAGAGTCAGATGCTTAACCAACTGAGCCACCCAGGGGCCCCTAATCATTTTTTTTTTAAATGCATATACTCACATAATTTAGCCTTATCTGCTACTTAGTCATTCACTTACAAAGTAAATATTTACTGAGTGTCCTCCAACAATTTGTAAAAAATTAAGTGGAACAGAGCAATTAAAACAAAACACAGTACCGCCTCTTAAGGAGTTTGCAGTCAAGGTGGTGAGATTAAGACATGTACACAAATATTAAAAGAAAGCAGTAAACAGTAGTTGTCATTATAGGTAGGGACAAAATCTTCGAAGGGTTCAGACAGGAGAGAGGCTCCAGGCTGGAACTATCATGGGAGTTCTCACAAAAGGGACATATCTTAACTATGCATTAAAGTATAGGATTACAGATAGAGATTTAAGACATCTACTGTGTTCCTTGGGGACCCACACCTCCCTAATTCTCACTTCACCCCTAGTTCTTCTTCACATTCATTACTATCAAGTTTCCATTGGCTTAGGCTTGTGCAGTTCACCTTTCAAGTATAAATACAAGGTTCTTTTCTTAATTTCATTTGGCTTTTCCATCCAATATCCCAGATTGTAACAAAACTTTTTTAATAAAAAAGTATCATATCGAAGTATAACACGCAATGTGGCAGTAATTTTGAATCTTAATTTTGTTTTTTAACTCCATCCTAGAAGTTATCTTTCCCTCGTTTCCCATAATTGCAAATTTGGTAAACACACCTTTTGCACATTCATCCAAAGGGACATCAGACACTCCTCAAGGTGCTTAAACATCACGAAAATCAAACTGTGGTTGAGAAGGGGGTGTATATATAGTCTAAAGTGTGCCTAATGATTTATATCAAAAATATCTTAATATGTAACCATCCATTAACTTATTTTTCTATCTAACAAATACCTCTAGAGTACCTATTACCTATCAGATACTCTTATGACTCTTTCAGGATTGACAAACTCCCTACTCTCCATGGCTTTTTATTCTAGTAGGAGGTGAAAACGAAATAGAGAAAATAAATCAAGCAACAAATGAATAAAGAAACTGCATACACAAATAAAATTACTGTTATAAACAATATTACAAGTGCTATGAAGATAGCCAAAATAGAACAATGGGTACTTATGACAGGTTGTTTATTTGAGAAGTGAGGGAGGCCCCCTTTGACAAAGTGACATTTCAGATGGGTTCTAACTGACAAGAAGAAACAACCAAACAATGATAAAGGGGAAGAGTGTTCAAGGCAGAGAGAAAGCCCTACCATAGGAATGAACATCACATGTTGAAGAAAAAGCATGGCTGGAGTGCAGAGATGAGGGGATAGTGGTGCAAGATGAGGACAGAGAGGTAAACAGAGCAAAGAATGTGGATTTTATTCTAATTGCAGTGGGAAGCCATTGGTGAGTTTTAGGCAGGTGAGGGACATGATATGAATAATGTTTTAAAAGAATACTCTGGTTCCTAAACACAATAGATTTTAAGGAAGTAAAAGTAAAATTCAGAGAAACCACGTTAGACAGCAATAATCTGGGCAAGAGAGGATGATGACCAAGATTAAGGTGAAGAGAATGGGTGGACTCAGAAAATATTTTAGAGATTGGTTTGACAGGACTTATTATGAACTGGATAGGAGAGGAAGAGAAGAAGAGAACAATACTTTCTTTTTTTTTTTTTAATTTTATTTATTTATTTGACAGAGAGAGACACAGCGAGAGAGGGAACACAAGCAGGGGGAGTGGGAGAGGGAGAAGAAGGCCTCCCGCTGAGCAGGGAGCCCAATGCGGGGCTCGATCCCAGGACCCTGGGATCATGACCTGAGCCGGAGGCAGACGCTTAACGACTGAGCCACCCTCGTGCCCCAACAATACTTTCTTAACTTCAACCAACTGGGTGTGTTGATGAAATTGTCTGAGATGGAACAATTGGATAGGAACAGGTTTGGGTGACAAATGATAAAGAGCTGTTCTTAGGACACATTAAATTTGAGACACTTATTAGGTATCTATGAAAAGCTTTAAAGTAGGTATTTGGAAATACGAGTTTGAAGTTCCAGGCGAAGCTTTGCGCAGTGGCAGTATCATAGCCAATGAGGTTTATCCGAGGCGCGATTATTGCTAATTGAAGTTCCAGGGGACAAGTCAGATCTGGAAATAAAGATCTAAGTGCCTTTCATATACAGATGGTATTCAGAGCTATAGGATTAAAAAGTCAAACCTGGAGAGAAAGCATATCCTTACAAGAGAAGAGGGTACAGGAAAATCTTCAAAAACTCCAATGCTTAGATATTGAGCAGAGGAGAGATTAATCAAAGAAACTGAGAAGCAACAGCCAGTCAAACAGGATGAAAACAAGGAAAGTGTGATGTTTCCAAAGTCAAGAAAATAAGTGTTTCAAGAAGGAAGGAGTACTCCATGTGGTTGAACAATGCTGAGAGGTAAGAAAAGAAGTGAGGATTGGACTGGACTACAAGGAAGTCATTTGTAACCTTAACATCAGGGAGTTAAGTGCTAGGGAAAGGGATCCTTACTGGTATGGAGTTGAGTAGACTATTGTAAACAGGAGATGAAAGAATGGAAACAAGACCAGAGACAACAATTTCAAGATGTTTTGCTGTGAATAGGGTACAGAAAAGTGCAGTGATTTATGGAACCAAAGAAGGGTTTTGTGATTGATGATAATAAAATGTATCTTTATTCATATAGGAATAATCTTCTATTAGTAGAGAAATGTTACAGAACAAAGAACAGATGAACTATAGAAGCAAAGTCTTGGACAAGATAAGCTCCAGAGAGTAATAGAATGTTTCACCTCAAAAGTTATCTAGGGCTATGGTTATGGGCCAATTTTCTTCAAGTTTGTACTTTTGTGCACATATAAACAGACTGATAAATGATAGAATAAAAAATACTTATGCCTATAATATCTAATCTGCATGCCAAGGCCTTGTCTGCCTCTTTACAGACTCCTATTTTTACTCCCTAACCCAACAAGTGGAAGGGAGGCTAATCTGCTTAGTTATATTCCAGGACGCTGATTCTGCCATAGTTCCCAGTGGGCAGAATCACTGGCTCTTCAAAGGTCCTCTAGAAAGGTGTGATCCTCTCCTTGGCTTCTTCCTTTTTTGTTACTGCGCCGGTAAGAGACCAAAGCCTTTAGTCCAATCACCCCTCACTCATTCTCCTCTCTTTTTCTGTCTTTTGCTTTCCTGATGAAAATCTTCCCTGCTGGTAGGAGGCTCCAGGCAACTCTTTTCTCCCCTTTGACTCTACTCTTCTCTCTCCTACACTCGCCCTAAGAAGTAGTTGGTAATCCGGGGCACCTGGTGGCTCAGTCGTTAAGCGCCTGCCTTCGGCTTGGGTCATGATCCCAGGGTCCCGGAATCGAGCCCCGCGTCGGGCTCCCTACTCGGCAGGAGGCCTGCTTCTCCCTCTCCCACTCCCCCTGCTTGTGTTCCCTCTCTCACTGTCTCTCTCTGTCAGATAAATGAATGGAATCTTAAAAAAAAAAGTAGTTGGTAATCCCATGGCTTTTTTTCCACCAATGGAGACCCTTGTTTGATTTCTCTCCAGCAAATCCTTTTTTTTTTTTTCTGAAGTGTAATAAATCCTAAATTTCAGATTTGGGCTTGGGACTTAATAGGTCAATTTTTCCTACTTAGGTTGCTATGGATAAGGAAAAAATTCAGGAATTTTAGGTACCTTGGAAGAATATCAAATAATAATGACAAAATATTATCTCTAAACTCCTTGCCACAAAATACTAACAAAGTTATCATGGGACACTTTGTCAGAATACTTAATCAAAATCAAGTTACACTACGTACACCAGGAACAAAATCACAAATCATTGACTGCCTGTGTTCTGGCAAAGAAGTCCCTGGGTGGTACACTGGGAACAGAGCCCTCATTATTCCCAGGAAGTTAGAAGATCTGAACCGAAGATGTTGTCTTTACTCCCATAAACTTGAACCACTCTACAGAGAATGAGATTGACAAATCCAGGATGTTATCCCAGACTCCGATTCACTCATTAACTAGATACTACTCTGGGTAGTTTCCCACTTCTAGCCACTGCTTTCCTGTTTTGGTGCTCGTCCACTTGACCCAACCTCTGTTGCTCTCCCCATCTAACTCCCTCATTAAAACAAACAAACAAAAACCAAACAAACAAACTCATATTTAAGTAATTTGATAAAATTTCCCTGAGGTTGCTTAAAACCATTGATAAGTATCTCTGGACCCATGAGGACTTTACTTAGCTAGTTGTGCATCTTTTATGAATAATTTTATAAATAAATCACATTACATCATTTTCTTTATTAGAAAGTCATACCCCAGGGTAGTTTAGTGTGTGCAAATTTCTTGAGGTTTGGGGCTACATCATAGTCCTGTCTGATTTCCTCTAGACTCTGTACATACAAAACTTCTATTTATTATTTAATTGAAAGGGATTGCATATATCATATGAACTGAAAGCCCCCAAAGAGGAAGACAATTGACACCCCATACTTAAATGAGTTCCATTTATATATTAAAGTTTGCCAACGCCAGCATTTGAACAACCTTTTATTTTTAATTTTTTTTTTTTTTTTACACAATCTCTAGTTCATTCCTTCTTTTATCATGACTTTCTGCCCTCCCAGCCCAGGTGTTGGCTATTTCAGTGATTAGATCAAAGATGACCTTTTTGTGTGAAGACAGAGGTAAAGAAAATACTTATTAAAAGTCTCTGCCTTTTTTATGTCATCAGTTAAGTTTTCCTTTCCCATCTGATAAAGGAACAATGTTCTCCTTTATCATTTTCCTCAGTTTTAATGTATTTAAAAGAAAAAAAAATACAGTGTTCATTTTTTTCTTTATTCTTTATCTCATTTCTTTTGTTTTGTTGTAGTTGTTGCTTTTCTATGACTTGAACAAGCAATTAGGTACTAATTGCAATTTTTTTTGTCAAATAATCTACCTTCCATTTTTGTAGCATTCACTACTTATATTTTAAAAGCATTGTACTTATCCATGTGAGATTTCTTTTCCTCTGCCAATCTGGTATAATAATTATTATGGCACCTGCAGAAATCACCGCCCTGTGAAATCCAGACTACTCTTCATCAGATCCCTTTAAGAGATAGCTTGAGATTAAAAG
The DNA here is from genome assembly GCF_029215605.1 of Mirounga angustirostris. NCBI lineage: Eukaryota > Metazoa > Chordata > Mammalia > Carnivora > Phocidae > Mirounga > Mirounga angustirostris. The sequence goes on from NW_026991712.1 coordinate 32,244,906, forward strand.
AGAAAAGAGTGTCCTGGTACTCCAACGGAGGCTTAAGAAACAGAGAGAAAGGAAAATAAAATTGAAAATAATAATAAATGGACTTAGAAGGCAAGGTCTGTCAAAAAGAGGTCAAAATGGTTTCTAGGCGTACCCGATAAAAAAGAATGCTGTGAAATATGAATGAGGGTTCAATGAATGGTTGGCTGAATTGAGGAAGTAAAAACCAAAATGTGGGTTGCCTTGACCCTTTGCAGGTCCTTTGCTTCCATCTTAAGCAGAAAAAAAAGGTCCACAAAGATTGTATAGTAAGAATAGAAGACCAAGACAATTTGCCACGGAGGGGTCTTCTGTCCATCAAGACAGTAATGGACTTCTGTTTCCCTAAGGCTTAAAGATGAAGATGGTGAAATCTAACACCATGATGGTCAGAGCACTTAGTGACCTTATATATATGAAGGGGGTGATGATCTGTGGATTTTGAATATTACTCATACCTAGAACATTTTTCTCCCATTTTCTTCTATATTTACTGAAGTCTCTTCTTTATTTACATGTTTTCAATTACACTCTATTCTGATCATTATCATCAACCTTTCCTTTCTTCCAATTATAATTCCTAGTATATCACGCTCCTAATGGATAAAATTTAGAAGAGTTTTCTTTTCCTACTTTCTTTCTCCTCTTTATACGTCACAGTATTATCTCCAACACAGTTCAAGAATATGTTTGGTAACTTGCAAAGTTCACTGCCCTTCAAGAAAATGATCCAGGAGAGTTTTCTATTGCTATTAGGTGTACACTGATATAAGCCTATTTAAATTAAGCTTAGAACTTCATAGTGAACATTCTATTCTAGTGTCTCAATCATAGTTATTCTGGCCTTTGGATACTTTTGTGTATCAAGACTTCCATCTACCTAAAAAGCTCAGTACACATTTATGATTACTATTATCATTATTATTATTACTACTAGTAGTACTAGTACTTTTTTTAAAAAATTTATTGTTATGTTAATCACCATACATTACATCATTAGTTTTTGATGTAGTGTTCCATGATTCATTGTTTGCGTATAACACCCAGTGCTCCATTCACTACCTGCCCTCTTTAATACCCATCACTAGGCTAACCCATCCCCCACCCCCTCCCCTCTAGAACCCTCAGTTTGTTTTCCAGAGTCCATCATCTAGTACTTTTACTTGTTAGTTGCATCTATTTTTTTCTATCTTTTATTCAGTATATTTTAAATCTTCAAAAAGTTACAGTATTAACATAATAAAGGCCCATACATCATTCACCTAGAATTACAAATTGCTAACATTTTGCCACATGTGCTTATGTCTCTTTCTCAGTAATAATAATATCACTGTTATGATTTTACTAAACCATTTGAAGTAAGTCGCAAGCTTTATGGCCCTTTATTCTAAGTATTCAGTATGTATCATAAGAACAAGGACATGCTCTTATACAGCCATAGTACATTTCACTAATTAAGGTTAATTAATGTTGATAGATATAACTATGTAATATACAGTCCATGTTCAAATTTTGTCAATTATCTTAATAATGTCCTTTATAACATTTTTTTTCTACAGTTAACAATCTAATCCAGTATCATAGTCTATTCTTACATAAGAGTATCACCTTTCTTTCTCTCATTGCATATACAAATAATCTATATTTTATTTCATACCTCTGGCGATAACTCAAAAACTTAATATTCCTGTTTATTTACAAATTTCCTGAATTTGAAATTGTATAACCATTTGAGGGGTCTATATCCTGGTCTGTTTTTCTTTATAGCCTTCTGATGGCTCTAAAGAAGCTATGCCTTTAGATAACCTCTGTAACCCAACTTAAATACTTAATCTGGTTTCCTTCCCCTAAGTTTACAAACTCTTCCTAAAATCCCCTTCTGTTCTTGGATGTGGACAGTGTAATGACCTCCATCCTGCATTATTACTAGAAAAGTATATAGATTGGCATCATTTAGCCATCTAGCCGTCTATTATCAGAAAGTACTTTGACAAATTCAGCTCTTTGGATTTAAATGGGAGAGAGTACCACTCTTATTTCCTATCTCCTTCTCCTTGCCGTCTTGTTTGACCAGCTCAGCGTATGTCTTGGCAACATCGTCATGATGTGTGGACATAGGCTCACACACACACACACACAGAAGCAACAGTATTAAATAGAGGCTTAATATTTCTGGGGTTTTTGGGAAGCTCTACCTAACATTTTGAATTCTAGGGCTCCATAACTTGCAAAATATATACATGCACAACCTCTTACGGTATCCTCTCATGACGCTGTTTAACATCATAAGACAAGTTCCATTATCCCCCCCGCCCCGCCACTATGCCATGCCAGTTCTGCCCTTGATTTACTTTGCACTGTTGTTTTAAAGGAGTTGTTTTTCAGTAATTTATTGGTGTGTCATCTGAAAGGTGGACCAAAACTTTGAATGAGTACATAGATTTCCTCTCACTTGTTACCATACATTTTAACATATTACTATAAGTTATTTCTCCAAAATTTTAAGCAAAATTGATTGACACTGATAAAATCCCCAAAGGAAATATGTGATATTCACTATTGCAATCCTAAACACATACAGACATACACATAAGTGCATATTTATTATTTTAATGTCTATTCATGCCCTTCAATGAAACTTTCTAACATTATAATCCCATGATATCACGCTCACTCTCTCCATAGTTACACACTGGGGTAATTTAGACAAACCACATAGCATAGGTCCTTTCAAGAAAGAAAGAAACTCATGGCTTATTGGATAGAAATGTTACAAATTAGCCATCCAAGGCACAGATCATAAACTTGGCCCCCTTTTTAGATTTTTATTAGTACTGAAATAACTGATACTGACAGAACAAAGAGAAGATTCTTACAACCATAAAAATCACTTTCCTGCTACCAATATAACCGAATCCTACCTCTAATGGATTATGTGGCCAGGCCAGCCTCATAATAACATTCAGTAACTAACGCTGTTCATATGCTAGTGGCTCAATGGCCAAAGGCCCCATTTAATTAAGAAGATGGATTCATATGTGCTAATAATTCAGGTTACAGCTTTGAGAGCACGGTATTACTCAAGCTAAAGAAAAAATCTTTTTAGCCTCACCACTTTTTTTCTTACTAAGTATACTTCCCATGTTTGTAAGATATCTGATTAAAAGTATAGTTATAATATCAGATATGTTTAAATATATGAAAGCATAATATTGTTTAACACATGTTTATAAAATTCACATCAGGATAACTGTCCTCAATTTTAAAACAGACTCTCTTAACAAAGAGGGATTATTAATCTTGTGAAAACCTGATGTTGAGATAAATCTACTTATCAGACACAGACATGGAAAAACATAGCCAGTTTAACTTAGGAGCAAAGTTATCTAGAAATAACTTAATGGGCCCCATCATATGCAGTTTTATATATTTCATTATTTGCTCTGGTCATAAATCATGACAAGTATACCCCTGGCTAAAACATCTTCTGGGAATAAAGCTCCTTCGTTGCAAAGTTAATGCTAAAAAGTACTTTGTAAATCAAATGAAACAGAACCACTGAGACTCAGAGCCATGAACTTCAAAAAGTTCCTAGGTCAAAGCTACACATTGCCTCAAGCTAAACAGAAAGAATACAAGTGACCAGTCCCAGAAAATGCGGAGATGTATTTTTGTGGAGTGGCTATTATCCACCAGGCATTTTGATGATCTGAGCCAACACAACAGTGCACTAGACAGTTGTTCAGCTTCCCACCACTGCAGTGACCACGCACTTCATTTGAGATGCTCCTGGCATCTCTAGCTCTCTCCTCTCTATCTATCCCTCTTTACCTCTTTACCTCTTTATACTACCAGAGCATATGAAGATCTGACTTCAGTCATTCACATTTTCTTGCTTGACCTATTAATGGTATTAGACATATTGAAATTAGGTAGGATATATTCATCTAACATTTACAATATAAATTTTTCATTTCTATTAATGGAATAAAAATACAGGGTCCATTCAGCTGCTGAAGCTAGATGAAGCCCATTTCTGGAGCTATGGGTAATAAGAGTTACTTGCTGAAAATTGCTTCTTCCAGAATCCAGAGCTGTGGCCCAAGATCCCTCAGCACACTTCCTTTCTCCAGAAATATTTTCTTCCTTCCCAGAAAACAAGTCAAGTCTCACACCCTACTTACTCTCATGTTAGTCAAACCTGCTCTTCTCTCCCCTACCTTAACGTTTATGGACAGTGGCGGTAAAAACTTGGAAAAGAGAAAGATTTATACATTCCACATTCTTCTAGATATGGCAAAATATAGTCATTTTAATAGCGGGAGTTTGGAGAAAAGGAACTGGGGAGTAAGAGAGTCACCATAGACTTAATTGAGTATTCTGTGTCATAATAAAATTAATAAATTTATTCAGAAATAAAATAAAGGAAGAAAAAACTGTACTTGTCTCACTTGCTTAGTACTTAAAGTCAAGCATCAATATTTTAATTTAACTTTTGGGGCGCCTGGGTGGCTCAGTCGTTAAGCATCTGCCTTTGGCTCAGGTCAGGATCTCAAGGTCCCGGGATCGAGCCCCGCCATCAGGTTTCCTGCTCCGCAGGAAGCCTGCTTCTCCCTCTCCCACTCCCCCTGCTTGTGTTCCCTCTCTCTCTGTGTCTCTCTCTGTCAAATAAATAAATAAAATCATTAAAAAATATATTTCATTTTAACTTTTGAATGCCTACAGCATCCACATTAGTCTGATTAGGCTCAGAGTGTTGAGAGAATATGGACCAGGAAATAAAAAATCCCAGGGCCTTAGATTAATTTTACAGCTTTAATAGGAAATACTAGTAACCACAGCAATTACCTTTCATCTCCTTAAAAAAATTATCCTTACTGTATGTTTATCCAACTTCCCTACCTTATATTTAATATAAAAATATTCTCAGTACAGGGCACCTGGGTGACTCAGTTGGTTAAGCATCTGGCTTTTGATTTCAGCTGGGGTCATGAGATCGAACCCTAGGTCAGGCTCTGCACTGGGCATGGAGCCTGCTTAAGATTCTTTCCCTCCCTCTCCCTCTGACAACCTCCCCTCCCCCCATTGACACATGTGCATGCTCTCTCTCTCTCTCTCTCAAATAAATAAATAAATATTTAAAAAATATATTCTCAGTATGATGTCTATCCAACTGAATGTAGAGATTTAATATCTCTTCATAATCTCTTTAATAAAGAATAATTTGTGGAAACTACACAAATGGTTATGTTAAAAAATGTGTCTCTAGTGATTCCTTAGTCAGTGTCTAGAAATCTTTACTCCTAGATCTCTCACCACCTAACAAGAAAACTACCCTAGATTACAGGTAGAAAGTCTGAGAGGTACCTCTATGTTGTACAGCATGCCTGCTGATCAAATTATGTAAAGTGCCATAACATTCACAGACAATTAAAAGGCAACTGACATTAATTCAGTGTTTTCACAAGTCAGTATGTCATTCTGCATTCAAAATTAGCATGGTCATTTATTTTGAGATATTATAGTATCATTTGGATATCTAATAGAATGCTTGGATTTTAACCACTAATTAATCAGCACAAGTGGATTAACTAAATGGTAAATTTATAAAGATGATGTCAGTCTTATACCTAAGCATTAACAGAGGCTGAAATTATAGCTGGGGTATTGGAAATCATCAATCATCTTGATTCCAAACAGCATCGTAAACTAAATGAAAGGAGCAATTAAATTAAGTTGTTCCCTTTAAAAGTGCCTACATTTTTAAGCCCATGCAACCGAGTAAAGTGTTTGTGGTTAGGTCCATCAGTCTTTCTCCTGGGAGAGCCACTCTGAATGGACTAAAAGAGAAATCTTTTTTTTTTCTTCCTCCTTTAAAAAGCTATATGGGTTAACTATGGGCCTTTCCCCTACTCTATTTGCTAAATAAACAACAAATAAAGAACCCGAAGCTAACTACTGCATGTTGATCTTACTGGATGAGTATCTGAAAATGCTTTTTCATGGCAAAGAGAATCCTTTCTAATCCCAAATTCCATTACTTACATTGGTCACTTCTACGAACTATTTCAGAGATTATGCATTGCATTTAATCACCTATTTTAAACATTGAAATTGAATATCTGATAATGGAATTTACTCTATTCCTTAAATTTGCTACCCTACGAGAGGTTTAGCATCCACTGGAAGGAGTTTTATCTTGTTCCAGCAAACACATTCTGAGCAATTTAAGTATGGGATTTCTAGCCCTCAAATCTAAAACCCTGTCTTTTATATCACCATTTCAAAATCAACGAGATTTCTTATATTAGCCATGGGAAGAGTAGACTTGCAAATTGAAAGGCCAACGATCTCCCATTCATCTATTACTGGACCTAAAATTACTGTTTATTAGCTTCATCCTGTGAGTTATGAGATCACCATAGCTCACACTGAAAACATGCCAAATGCCCTAATGCCTAATAAATAGGAAAGGGGGGGCCAGGGCCCTCTATATACCAGCACTCATAAACTAGGCTGGACTCATCAGAGTGAGTACAAAAGGAATTTGAAAGGTGAGAGCAAGTTGAGATAACAGGGCCCAGGACAGAAAAGTTCAACGGGCAAATGAGGTGGAAGGAGAATGAGCCAAAGGGAAAAAAGGGAAGGACTAAATGGGAGTCCAGCAAGAGCAGTAATGATCAGTGCCCTCAAGCCCGAAGACCAAGGCTGTGAGACATCAGACCTTCAGGGAGAAAGCCAGCTTCTAAGGATGCACTATACCATAGGTGGACTGCAGTTGGAGACAGTTGTTGCCTAAGTAAACATAAAATAGTTTATTTTTTATAATATGTAGATCTGAGGATTTTATAAGAGCTCTCACACTTGTTTTGGCCAACGAACACATGGTCGTCAACCCTGTAAAATCAAGTATCCACGTCTTTTGTACTCTTACATCATGGATATATATGTAGATTTATCAAGACATACACACTCTCTACATTTGATTATACATAAGTTTGGAGGTTAAAATTTCAGGCAGTTTAGTCACAGTGAAATAGGGTTTTCCAGTCTCTTTAATGGACTCTGACACATTAGTTGAATCTAAGATCTTTACTAATTTGTACTCAAGATGAGTACATATAAAATTTCCCTGAACCTCTTTCTTTTCCCTGAACTTTTCTTCCTGATTATAATTTAAATAAAATGTCCCATAATTAATTTTCAGAATATAAATGTCTCACTCCTACTTGCCATGAATCATTTTTTAATTGCCCTATTTCTTGACCTAGTAATTATTGCTTGTCTGAATTACATTAGTTCTCCCCTCCCCCAATCAACCAATCTGGACAATATGTTGTAACATTATAAAAATTTACAAGTGTATCTTACAAACCAAAGTGGAAAGCTATTTTTTATAAATACACTCAAGTATTATTTTATGGATGCCTTTATCTAGCAACCATCTATTCAACCCTGGAGTAAGAAAGCTTCAAATGAGGCTTAAATATGGGGAATAATATTCCCACACCACGAATACCATGAAGATTGTCTTAGTAAAATGTAGTTCAGACATATCAGTAAATAAACGCATTTTAAGTGTCCCCAACTTTTGAATAAATAGTATACAAATAGATATTTTCATTTAGTATCAGAATTCTGGATTCAAGCTAAAACCAGCATGCAATTGGTACTGATTTTGCCTATCTTTTGCCTACAACATATCCTCCTCTCTTTTTTTTTTTTTTACCAAAAAAAAACCGATTTTAACTCAATTTTCCAGAATATGCAAGTGGAAAAAACAGGCTATAAAGCATACACTGAGAAATACCTACCTATCAATTATTTAAATTAATTTTGAGAAAATTAGAGAAGGGAAAAATTGATTTGGGACAATGGATCTTCCTTCCTATACGCTCAGAGCAGAGGGCCTACACAGCTCCTTAGAATTCCCTATGTCCTGTTTTCACTAAACATATTTGGCTTTTCCACTCCTTTGGAAATGTCTTTTATTATTGCACCTTCCACCAAATATTAGCACATGGCCTTATGGCAAGAGGCAGCACATCAGGGTAGAAATGCTGTGGCCCTGGGAGTCAGAGCTGGGTTTGAATCTCAGACATGCTCTTTATTCCTCTGAGCCTAAGCTGGAGTGTCATTGCGAGGGCAATCTGAGATAACCTAAATTAAAGCATGTGTCACAATACCTGCTACACGATCGGCACCCAAAAAATGTAGTTTTCTTCATTCCTTCCTTCATTGAAAAAAATAAAAGTAAAGTTCAAAAAAGCCACGTTATACAAATATTTTAAAAACGAATAATTTAGCAATGCTTCCACCTTAGAGCCACTGTATCAAATGATCTTTTCAAAGGTACACTTGGGGGTGTGACCACACACAATGGACAAATTAACCTGTTTTGTACATATTTGTCAAGCCAAAGAAAAATATGTATGCAAGACACCACCAATATCACAGATGAAATGAATAATAACTTGAATAATAACTTAAAATTTCATCAAAGCCCTAAATACATACTAAGAGATATTTTAGTAAACATGTAACATCCAAGAAGCCTGATTTTCAAAGTCCTTGAACATATAAATACAACTGAAATACACATTCAACCTTGAGCCCGTTCACAGATCCCTTGACAAACTAAACAAGCAAAGAGAAAAATACTAAACAAGAGTTCCTTTGCCCATGGTAGGTGTCTTAGCACTTTCCAACACTTTAAACAGAGCTGCTCAATTTGGAAATCCTGTCGGATAATAAAATCAAGAAGAAACAAAGCAAAACAAAACTTTTATTTGTGACCCCCAGACCTAGGGTCACTCTCCTAAGCCCAGGAAACTCTACACCAAAATTCTGGGATTCAATCAATAAAATGTATCAAATTTAAGCTTAATGGCACAAGATGCCAATATTATAAATGGGTTAACGAAAACAGCTACTTCCACATTGGGACATACACAGTCTTCCCACACATTGATTCACTCACAGAGGAAGACCCTTTTGAAGAAAAACAAAAAACAAAAAACAAAAAACCTGTGTCTTACTTACATAGTTTGCCTTCTCCACGCTCCAAGAGTCTAGCATTATGATATAAACAGGCATTTAAATAATATCAAAAAGATAAAATAAATGAATATAATAAACAGAATGTAACAAAAACCTAGGCATGATAAAATCAAGTCCTGCTATCATCACACCATCTCTGTATCACTAATAGTAATAACCCTGCAAGGCATTATAACTTTTCAGCAGGTATCAGACATAACACAAATTCAATACAATCAGTTAGATGTAAAATACAGACTTAGTAGCACCAATATAAAGATCAGTCAACCCAGATCCAGTATAACAATAGTTATAGTTACCCCACAATATTACACAACCTAAGAAGGTAGAGAAAAGCTTTTGGTAGGGCAAATTCTACCTCTACCTAAATAAACGCTTAACAATTCATATCCAATATGATTTTACTTCTAGATGCCTTGAAAGTTGTAACTGAGTCTTAGCTCTAAGCCACACTAAATTGGCAAAGCCAAAAATTATCTTCATATACTCTGTAACATACTGTAGAATTTCCATGAATATTATACACACACATACATATATATACAGAATCGATTATAGTCAAGCTTGCAATTTCTATAAAGCATTATTATGAAAGTTCATTTTCAGAAAGAATTTATATAACTACAAGAGTTGACGTCATCTCCATATTTTTTCTTATTAATATAGTATTTGTCTTCTCTCTGTCAAACCCGGAGCCAACCCTGGGGTTGGTTCCTATACCGCCTGGGGAGGTAGAGGAAAATGAACATACAGGGCAGATGAGACACGGGAGAAGGACCTATGGGAGGTGGAGAGGGCTCCTTCCCATGGCGAAGAGGATGAGAAAGGCCACCAGCAGGCACAAGAGCCCCCTGGCGTCGGAGAGGGCAAAGCCCAGAATGGCGCAGGAGAAGAGCTGTTGCTTCAGGGAAGGGCTCCTGCCATAAGGGATGATGAGGCTCCCAAACACGGCCCCGCTTCCAGCCCCAGAGCCAGCCACCCCTACCATGGCAGCCCAGCCCCAGTGCGCTTGGAGCCTGTGTCCATGTCCCGTGAAACGGTGCTGGTTCAGAAGCCGTGGTTAGGAATAAGTGAGGTCGGGGGACAAGGGGCTGCCAAGCTGCTGAGGCTCTCATCTGTCAGCGTCTCCGGAGGGTTTAGCATCACTGCGGCCTGTGATGGGCTCAGCAGCTGAGAGGGGCTCCTGACCGAGAAGGGCGTGGAGACCACCTTTGCACCAGCAGACATTTTCAGGGGCTGAGGGCCCGTGAGAGCAGCGCTGCTCCCGGGGCAGAGAAGACGGAGAGCTGCTGTAATCTATATTTTTAAATGATACTAATTAATGATCTTATTTATGTGATACTGCTAGAGAGATCAATATATGGCCAGCACATTTACATAGCAAACTATGAAAACTTGAAGATCTCAAGAAGTGGTCAAGTTATTTTACAAGTCCTATATTAGTTATAATATAGCTAATATAATACAGCACTCCATGTGACTTATTACTTAGCACCTCAATAGGTAAAAACAATTAATTCTTTGGTATGGAGATCAGCAACCTCTGTTCATTAGGAAAACATCAGCCTGATCAAGAAGTTCAAGGAATCTGAGATTTGACTGATTCGGCAGATAGTTTCCTGTATGATGAAAGAACACAGCCATGTGCCAAAATGAAACAAACCTAAATGCCAAGACAGGGCCAGAACAAGGTTGCACTACAGTTGCTTTTGTTCTCTGCTAGGTGGGAAGGACACAAAGCTGAATAAAGCACACATGTGCTCTGAGAAAAGACTGTGGAATTTCCATTGCTTATCAGAGTGATCTGGCTCTTTTGTTTGCATTTTAATCAGTTCAGATGAATCCGTTCAGAATACACTTCAAATACAGATGAAAATTGTGAAATAACCAATATCTTTAAAAAACTTGATTCAATTTGTCTGCATTTTATGACAACGGGTGAGAGATCAGAAATCATTAGATACAGCTTGTTCAATTGAAATACAGAGATTGATTTGTCTGATAATGATTCGAGCTGAACTCCAGGGTTCCACACACAGCAGCTCTTAGACTTTAGCATATATAAGGTTTACCTGGAGAGCGTGTTAACTCCATAGATTGCTGAGCTCCAGCCAGAGCTTCTGGGTTAGCAGGTCTGGGGTGGAGCCCACGGATTTGTTTTGCTGACCGGCTTCCAGGTGTTGCTGATGGCTTTGGTCCTTGAACCAACCACACTTAAAGTAGCATCGCCATATACGGTCTCCGGCTCTGGGATTGGCCGCCTCTGAATTCCAGGACCCCCCTCATAATCCAGCTCTGGTCACAGCTGAGTCACATGAACAACCCCAGCAAAGGTTTACCAATATGCCTTAAAAAGTAGTCTTGCAATACTTCTGCAATGCAGTTACTGAAACCGACCCCGCAAATGCTGATTTGCCGGCTCTAGTTTTGTGACACACTAGGTTATCTCCAGTTATCTCCAGGGGTGATATAAAACTTTCACAAAATTAGTTTCACTCCATTTTAATCAAATGAGGCTCACATCTGGAAAATGAATGCAAAATGTGTTGGTTAAAATGAAAGTAAAGAACAGCTGAATCCATTAGCTCTGCTCTTATAACCTACAGCTCTTGGCTTAATTTTGTTAAATTCATTGAGGATTTTGCTTTTAACTTGGACCTTGGGCCTCATTCTAACGGAGCGGCAAAATGCTGTGGTCAAGTTGCAAACTATTTATGGAAGGGTAATTACAAATATGCAAAGACTCTGATGAACCCAGTAACCAGCAGAGGCGCGGTGGCACTGCCCCTCTAGGGGTAAAGAGACAGATGACTTACGCGTCCTTCCTTCCACTAACACCTTAGCTCCAAAACGAGTTATTGAGAACTAAAATGATAGTCCTTAAAAACTGATTATTTATCTCTATCTTCAAGCTAATGGTAATTATTTTCTAAAAGAATATGTTTTTTCCCAAGTGGCAGAAAATCACTCTAGAAGCAAACATGAAACAAAACCCCCAAGTCTTTGGGGGAAAGGAAAAGCTTATTCTAAATGTATGAGAAACTATTATTCAATACTTTCCCCAATACACGTATGCAGCTACTTATGAATTTCTAATAGTTTGTTTTTCAAAGTCGAACAAGACATGAAATAAATGCCTACCACCTGCTTACCAGACTGCTATGAGATTTAGGGTTTACAAAAAAAGCAAAAAGGGCACAGGAACTCTTTTTTTTTCTGTTCTTAAAACACTTAAGTTCATCACAGGGAGACAAAGGTATCCTATATGTAGAAAAAAAATATAGAAAACAAGTGTCAAAATGCCTGACACTATTTTTGCAAAAGAAATATAGAACAGAGTAATGACTGTGGATAAGAATACTGGGAAGCTTCTTGGAACACGTGAGACTTCCACTGGACATTTTCAGTGTGGAAGATTTAGATGACGAAGGGGGGAGAGGCAGGGCATTACCTGAGCAACGGTAAGGAGCAGGGACTGGAAGTGAATGGCTGTTGTGGGATGGGGTATAGGAAGATAATACTGCCTTGCTGGAGGAGAGGTTCCTTATGGCCTAGAGAGAAGGAAGGAAGGAAGGAAGGAAGGAAGGAAGGAAGGAAGGAAGGAAGGAAGGGAGGGAGGGAGGGAGGGAGGGAGGGAGGGGAGAGAGAAAGAAAGAGAAGGAGGGAGGTTGGGAGGGGAAAGAGAATTCACAAAATGTGTGCACTGCATCAAATGGAGCTGTGTCTAAATTTTATTGTCTACCAGCCATTTAATAAATATTTAATGAGAACCAATCATGTACTAGCCATGCATTAGGTGCAATGGACAAGGTACACGTACCTAAGGTCAGTTAATAACTCCTCCAAGCACCACGAAACATAAGAATCAGTCCCATCCTTCTAAAAGCAGCCATAAACTTGAAAACCAAGCACCAAAGGGAAATCACTGCACTCTCCTGAACAATGACAAAACTAAGGATGTCTGAATTACAGGATGACAAAAAAGGTGGAATTCTCCTGAAAGTGGAAAGTTCAACTACTGCTTGCCACAATTCCCTTTCATAAAAACTTCTATGTAAAGAGTTTATAGTATAGCTTTCAGAGTTCAAAAAGATGTAATCAAACCAGGTGTTGATTACCAAAGAGAAAAGAGGGAAGAAGGAAGACAGGGCATGCTTAATCTTTTTCCAGTGTTATCCTTTCAATAAGAGAAGCACACATTTTCACCAGTTCATTACAAAACCTGATGACATTTACATGTTCAAACACATATTCCATTTAAATGAATGCATTCTGATTATTATAATTAAGCTCCTACCTGAAATTTATAATATATGCTGAAATAAATTGCATTTCTTTATTTTGCAGTCTCCTAAACTATATTGGTCAAAGTGCCTTCGGGCACATTCCCTACATATACAAATCTAAATGGCAAAAGCAAATAAATGAATGGGTTTGTGAGCAACCTGTCTTGTCATTTGTAGTTTTCCTTCAAACAGAGGGAAATAAAATAAGAAAATAAAAGTAAGTAAAAATAGGTAACTCCAACAGGATCTTTGAACTTTAGGTACTCACTGGTCAGAAGATTGAAAATCAAGCTCATTTGACAAAAGGCATAGTGAATGGAATTACTGCTATAAAAATTTTATGTATATGGCTCTATAGTGACTCAACTTTTTTTTTTTCAAATTATGGAAATCTTTTAGATTCTAAAAAATAAAGCTATTATCAACACGAACAGATTAATTAAATAGCCAAAAAAAGTTTTAAAAAATACCATAGTACTGGACTAAATAATTCTTGCCTGAAGAAATTGTGGTGCAATTCCTTAGCATAGTCTGAGGTGAGAATAACATGACAAATCACGATCTATTCAGCTCTCATCAGCTTAAAAAATTAGTACCGTCCAATAGTAAGTTATAAAATCAAAGCTCCAAATGTCTTTGGCAATATATTTTATTTTGCCAAATAAAAACAGCAGTGATGCTAAAAACCACACTAAAAACCAGAGAGTAAAGTTTTAAATGGCTTTAGAATTAAATCTTTCAGTGAGTAAATTCTTATGTTAAAATACTCAGTGTCACATTTTATATTATTAAAATTACAATAAAAAACGTGTTACTTCTGAATCGAGAGATACTTTAAGACATCTGAAGTAAAGGGGGCTTTTTAGGTATCAGCCTACTATGTATAAATGTTCAAAATTGATAGTTGCATTGCTTCTCATTTTAATGTATGCAGTTTTGTAGTACAATTAAAAGCATCAGACAGAACATAATTAAGGAATGGAACAGCAGTATCTGTTATATCCTCTTTGAACATACAGATGTTAAATGATCATACCTCACCAGTACATGCCTACTGCAACTCATGTTTCACTTTCCAAATGCTCAGGGTTTAAAACAGAGCAGACTGCACTTTTGATAACATCTGCTACAACAAATAACAAAAAAAGAGTGTGAAGTCTGATGAATGTTTAAACAGAACATTTTTTATGGATCAGCTAAATCTTTTCTGCTTTTTAATTAAAAGTAAAGAAAATGGAACTTAATTATCCTGTAAAGATTAGCTTGTGGGCATCTTCCTGTAAATTACTTCTAATTGAAAGCAAATTGTCAAGTGACATTCAAAGTACTGTCCTTTAAAACACAGCTGTTTTACTGCTGATTTCAGTGCATTGCAGTGGTTTCTTGTTACAGTATGGCATATTTGAATATTTTAACAATTTCACTGGTTTTGTATAGATTTCCATTTAACGTATCTTAATCATATTTCTTCACGTAAAAAAGTTAGCATCGTAAGTGGTTTGCCACATCTTGAACCAGCCTATCATGAGAGCCCTCCACTGAGGTTTGCTTTTTTAGATTTGTTGGCTTAAAGTACAGCTACATCTGGACAACAATGGTCCAGGAAGTGGGTGATTATACTCATTAGACTACTGTCACAAACCAAATCTGTAGGATACCTGTATAATTAAGTCACAGTTTATTGATGCTTTAAAAATACATGAAAAATTCAAATGAAATTCATACTAGAAACTGAAAATGAACAATTTTTAAAATTTAGTGCTTGATAAAAACTCCAATTCTTTTTTTTTAAAGATTTTTTTTGTTTATTTTTTTATTTATTTGAGAGAGAGAGAGGGAGAGCACAAGAGGGGGCAGGATCAGAGGGAGAAGCAGACTCCCTGCCGAGCAAGGAGCCCGATGCAGGACTCGATCCCGGCACTCCAGGATCATGACCTGAGCCGAAGGCAGTCGTTTAACCAACTGAGCCACCCAGGCGCCCAAAACTCCAATTCTTTTTGAAAATTTTAAATAAACACCTAAAGGGCAATATGAAGAGAGCTAACATAGGAATTCTTAATGTAAGACTTTAATATGAAGACTCGTAAGATGCAAATGAGAAACACAAATGCATTAGCCCATTAAAATATGGTTCTACTTCTATCCACTTATATATGTATCCATCCACCAATTACTTTGACTGGTAACTATTGCTTAGCACTGTACTCAGCACTGGAGACATAATAAAATCGACAGAATTCAAGCTCTAACAGGACTTACACTCCAGAAGAGGAAGAAAGAAAATTTAATCCTAGAAAATTTCTGGTGTCAGGAATCTGTGCAGGATTCTGGGCGTAGATTGTTTAAAACAACTCAACAAACAAAAGTTCTTACCTGCATGGAGTACTTATTTCAGGTGATGATAAATGCTTTGAAGAAAAATAAAGCAGAGTAGGGTGACAACCACTGACAAAGGAAGGAGACATATCTTCTATGGGGTGGTCAGGGAAGACCTCTCTACTAGAGTACCACTTGAACAGAGTCCAGATGGATTTCTGCAAGGGAGGCACGCACACTGTGCATTATGACAGTACAGAGAGGAGTCCCTTCAGAAGAATTAGAAAAGAAGAATTTTGATAGTCCAAAAACACAGCTTGAGAAAGGCCAGAGTTAGGAAGGTAAAAGATTATTAATCATGTTTGAAGACTTACATGTTGGCTTAGCTAGTAACATGATTCAAACCATGAACCCAATGAATGCCTACTTTATATCCCCAGGTAAGTAAATTATGTTCCCAAACTGTATATTTAGCTCAAACTGTATGTAGTACATATGGCTTATTTTTACATTATGATACACGAATGATTTTCTCCAGAGCAAAATAATCTGTATGAGTTGCCCTAACTATAACTGACTGGTAGAGATAAATAAGGTAGGCAAGTAGGTAGGCAGTAGATGGGTCTGTAAGCAAGCAGACAGATAAATAAGGTCTAAATATTAACATCCAAAGATTTTCTTCTCAATAAGCAAAAAAGCATTCTGTAACAGTGCAGGACTAAATCTTAAGCACAATTTGGGCTGTGTTTTTATACCAACATTTATGGAGACGGTCTAAGAAAAGGTAACTAAAAAGCAAATCCTGACTTTATTCTCATCTGCTCAACCACACTAATATATCCAGAAAATGAAAGGGAACAGAAAGAGAAAAGAAAGACAGTGAAATGGGAACTTTGGATGTTTTTTAAAGTCACTTCCAAAGAACTGGAAGACAAAACGCAAAAAAAAAAAAAAAAAAGGAGTAATGCCTGGACTTGTTTACAAATCAAAGTCATGTTCTTCCTTAGTGTTGAAATGATGTGGGCTCATGTATTGCCAATATCATAAATCCTACTAATTATCTTTAACAGAATTCACTGAAGGGGGTTTAAAAAAACTATGTCCTAGTAATTATATAAATTATAATTGAGATGTAGAAAATATACATTTTATTTATTTATTTATTTGTTTGTTTTTTAAGTTTTGGTTTTTTTTTTTAAGATTTTATTTATTTATTTGACAGAGACAGACACAGCGAGAGCAGGAACGTAAGTAGGGGGAGTGGGAGAGGGAGAAGCAGGCTTCCCGCAGAGCAGGGAGCCCCATGCGGGCTCGATCCCAGGACCCTGGGATCATGACCTGAGCCGAAGGCAGACGCTTAACAACTGAGCCACCCAGGTGCCCCGAAAATATACATTTTAAAGCACATGAATTCAAACTATGAAATTAAATTAAAATACACAATTTAAAGCAATAAAAGAAGCAAGCATATTTTAGTTAGGCATGTTAAAAACTAAGCTTCCAGTATGGACACAAAATTAAAATGTCATCTTATGAAACAACGTTTAAAACATCCAACAATGTACAAAATCAGCACAACACTTTCCATCATGCACCCAAAACTTGGTCCCAAACTTGAGATGCATAAAGTTTAAGAGATTAGGCATCAGTTGGCCACAATTAGTCTAGATTAAAAAAAAAAAAAAACTAATCTAGCAGACTTCTTCACTTAAGCACACATAAGAACCACCCAAAGCGCTTGTTAAAACCCAGATTCCTGGGCCCCTCCCTCAAGGTTATGGACCAGTAAACCTGGAGTAGAATTCAGGAGTTTGCATTTCTAACAAGTTTTCAAGGGAATGCTGAAGCTGCTGGATTCTAGGGAAATGGTGATCATTTTGGCTAAACAATTTCTCCATTAATTGAATACTATTAGTTTTGCTTTTATATAAAATTGAACCATTTTATCCAAAGGGAAAAATGGTCACCTATCTTTTCACACCGTGAATTTTGAAAATAAATTTTAAAGGAGACAAATATTTGGTTTGGAAAATAAAGAAATATTTCTATCCCAGTAAATAGTCCAGATTTCACTTATTTACACTTTCAATCACCAATATTATTGTGAGCCACATTTAATCATTACATATATAAAGATAGTGAACCCAATTTCAGGGTAACCCAGATTCTGATGAAAGGAGTGTGAGTCAGGATCTTTAAATACAAAACTGAATTTGTACCTAAATATTCCAGTTAAATTCAATGTACATTTTATGACTTTGAAATAAAATAGAATATAGTGATTCTTACACCAGGGAAAATATAACTCAATTTCATATCCTCCAAAAGTCAACAAATAAACACTATGATAATATGCTAAAATATCTATTATGATAAAAACCCATTCATTTGTTCAGTGCCCAAAAGAAATTAGAATTTGTTTACTTTTTCTTTGTTCCCCCCCTTACCTTGAGAAAGCCATCCTTTCCTCTTGCTACCAAAAACCTTCCATTTTCTTTAGCTTTCAGCTCAAGGTTCAGGCAATACAAAGCCTTCCTATCTAAATCTACCCGACTCTATTTATCTGATTCTTCTTCTCTGAATATTTTTATTACTCAAGTATTTCATAAACTTTTGAGTGGAACTTTCTGTCTCCTTTTTGTGCTACAGCATTCAGAATAAATGGTCAATGAGGAGTAGATTGTCATGTTTCTTTTCATTTTCAACACACACCTCCAACCGAGGAAATCACTATTACCCACCCGATTGCTTTAACAGACTCCCAGATGGGCTGCCTGCCTTCAGCTTTTGTAATTATTGTTCGATGATACCAAATTGTTGGATTGTTTGATCCCTGCCCAAAAACTTAACACTGATATTCCAAAATCAATGAATTATAGAATTTCCAAAAATGTAGAAACTCTAAAAGTCTAGTTCCAAAGCTATAATTGTTTTCTTTATCCTTTCCTTCTGCACCCTAACCTGCTAAAATGTATACATCCCTTAATCCAATAATCTTACTAATTGAAATCTATTCTTTGAGAAAAACCTAGAAGCAAATGACTATATGCATTAATTTAGTCATTGCAGTAACAGTTACAAAAATTGGATACTAGCGAAATAGCTTAAAACAGAATATTTAGACAAATTGTAGTAAATCGGCTGAGAGACAACAGAGCAGAAACGCAAAATGAAAATCAGTAAGACCATGTAAAAATATGGAAAATACTTCTTCTAAGCACAATAAAATTATATCTATATTATGACTATATATATATAAACATGAAAATATAGAAAATGGAAAAACCAATGTATTGTGATAGGTATTTTTTGTTTATATTGTTTTTGTAAAACATTGGGATCAGTACACACCAAATACAGACTTCTACATCTTCTATATCTCCATCTCTGGAGTTATGCAATATATGTAATGAGCTTCATCATTTAGAATGATAATGCAGAGTTTCTAGAAGGTCTTAAATTACCTAAGTTTCATTATGTTCACCTTACACGAGGCATAAACTCTTCACTGAGAATTTCAGTAAAGGTTGTAATAAAACAGAATTTCTGGATAACCATCAGTTAAGTTAAATTAGTCAAAATATCCAATGGTTCATTCCAGGTCTTACCTAGTATTGTGTACTAGGATAACTAAGAGCAGATAGGTTTTGTTGTCACATTCTTTGTTACAAGGTTTGTATACAATGACAGACCATATTACTCAGGCCTTCAGAACTGAATGGGAATTGAGCAGCTTAAGTCCAGGCCATTCCTTTGAAAAGGAATGTCTTCCAGCTATTTTTCTGTCTGGTTATATTGAATTTTCATATGGATCTAACTACAGGTAAATAAAAGCCAGAATAGCTCCATGACTGACTTATCCTCATTTCAAAATTCTGGCATTAAAAAAAAATTCCAGTACCTAATCAGTTAATATTAATGTGCTCAAAGATTTTGCATGTCTACTAAATAATAGTACAATCTTATAGTAGGACAGTTTAAACCCAGACTCCTTGGGCTCATTTATCATCTTTTTCTGTAACCCTGCAATAGTTCTTTTGGAACAGAGGAAGAAGATAAATGGATCCCTGAGAAACAAATATTTACAAACCTTTTGAAAATGCTTTTTAAGTAGGAAAGGAAATATTCCATTATCTATGCTGATCATGTGAGAATTCACTACACAGGATCAAGTAGAATGTGTGCTGTTCAACCTCATAATTGTTTGCAAATAAAATCAACCAATTCCAGATTTCAAACTTATAAATGAAATTCCAAATCCCAGTCATCTTTTTACATAATTACAAAGGGGACTCTGATTGCCTATTCTTAAATGGATTATTACTATATGGAACATCTACCAGGACCTTTATTGGTTTACTGTTGTACAGGCCCCATCACCTGACCCTCGAAAAGAAGCAAACAGGAGTTAGCAAAAAACATCAATGGTAAATTCCAGTCCCCGAGTTTCACATGATCACTGCACACATTAACCATTAATATCCTTTCTGGTTGTTTTAACTGGAATAAGAAACATTTCTTCTATAAAAACAAGAAATAACTTGGAAAACTGAATAATACAAACAATAGTCTAAATTTTTCCTTTCACTCTGCTTATATAGAAAAAGCCATAAGGAAACACATCGGCATTTTGGTCACAGCTATAGCCATGACGAAAATCTGATGCGTGTCATTTAATCGGACACTCCAGAGATAACAGAGAACCCTTAACTCCTGGAAAAGCAATTCAAATCATAAGATGGTAAATTAAATTAAATTCCTGGCTTCTTATACAAATGCCTTCATTAAAAAAGAAAATATAAACATGTAAAGCATGGATTATTCAGCATTATATATGTGTATACATACATATGTGTGTTTGTATATATATATATGTACATACATACATATATACACACACATATATATGTACATATATATATATAAAATACTATGCTTTGTTGTTACTGTTTTCTTGGTCCTTACTATATGATTATTCATCTATCCACGCAGACTATGATGAGGCCTGTGAGAGTCTCAAAAACCTAACAAAATTTATAAGGAAAGAAAGACTAATGAGTAGAATTTACATCCATCAATTGATCCTGCCCCAATACTTCAAATATTACACACACACACACACACACACACACACACACAGACTTCTCAGTGTTCTCAAGATTGGGATAAGGGCATTTGAGAAATGTAGTTTAAGAACACTGAATTGAGATAATTTATCAGGATCTCCTGTGACTTAAACATAACCCTTAGTGTGTTATTTTTCTCTATCATTTTTGTTTTCTTTGTTATTATTTTTAATATGGTAAACATGTCCGACGGCTGTAGTATGTTTTCCCAATCCAAACGTGAATGATAAAGACAAGCTACTAATTTTAAATTTAAGCACTTGAATAAGCCGGAAGGGGGATAAAGCATAAACTGTAACAGAGAACACAATGGAATGGAAATTGCTCAGACTAACTATGCAACAGGGCAAAGCACTCTGACAGATGCCATGCCACGAAAGAAGTAAAAGTAGGTCACAGGCCACCTTTGGGATCCTGTCACTGCTGGTTGGGTACAGCATTCCTCTTCCCCATACCTACAGCCTACTACTAAATGTTACAACATTACTCATCCTTTCGAAATATAACCTCTTGGAGACAGGAGAGACAGGGTTCTGAGCTGAGACCTTCACACATCTCATAATAAATACGCTTCTTTTTTCCAGTAAGGTTTATGGATGTATCTTATTAACTTTCTATAAAAAAAGTAATGTGTTAAGTGTGTAAGACTATGCCAACCCTAAGCTAAATCTCACAAGCTTTGAGAAAATAGGTTTTTATGGACATCAATGACTACAAGTTCTATGTTCAATACAGGCTTTTGATTCACGATCAGTAAATTGAAATTTTAATGTTAAAAGAATAATCAGGGGCGTCTGTGTGGCGCAGTCAGTTCGGTGTCCCACTCTGCATTTCAGTCCAGGTCGTGATCTCGGGGTAATGAGATCGAGCCCCACATTGGGCTCTGTGCTCAGAGCCAAGTCTGCTTGAGACTCTCCCTCTTCCTCTGCCCCTCCCCGCCTCTGTCTCTCTGTCTCTCTCTCTCTCAAAAAAAAAAAGAATAATCATACTTAATTGAATACTAATACATATTTTATATCAGCATTAACTATTTCTTCAAATAGATAGTTGAACCCATAATAAAATCATCAAATTCCTCCACTACATAACTTGTGCATAACTTGGTATGAAGGACAATGGCTTATGCACCTTTCTATTTGTGGCACTTAGAATTATACCACATATAAAAGGGGCAAAGAGAAACAGATCCAGGAACTGGAAGATCTGAAGCTTATACAGTTGGGGGGGGGGTGGCCTCTCCGTGAAAGGATACAAAATTGCAAATAAAATGTATGTATGAAAGCAAATATTTATTTAGAAAGAGAAATCTTAGTAAATTGCAAATATTAAAAATATGACCATTATCTTTCCAGCTCAACTTCCCCTTACAATGATCCCAATTATGACTGCAGCTGTTTTGAAGTATGACAGAAGGAAAGTTAAAGAGAAATGATTTAGCAGTCTTAATCAGTTATAGTTAAAATAGCTTGATTTTTAAATTTTTATAAAAACAGATTACCTGAACACACTGCTTGAGCCCCTCCCAAAGCCATAAAAAGGGCCTCAGCTAGCCAGGGTCCTGACACCTTGAGCTTGTCTAGATTCCATAAAAGTTGACTGTTACTGATAATATAACAATGATAATGAGGACTTTCATCTATAGATACCAATGAAATGCTTTTAGAATTGACCTGAGAGACTCAAAACACTCTAAGGCCCATCTAGAACATGAAATCACCTAAGAATCTACTGTTGTCTTGCCCCTTAACTCCTCAATCCCCATCACCCACTACCTTCCAAATATCCATTAAATAATAAATGTAGCAAGCGATTATCCAGGCAAACCTTTACTTGCTTTCTTCCAGAGACGCTCTCTACCCTTCAATGAAGGCCATTCCATTTTGAATAGTTCTAACTGTTCTGCTGATGCAGAACCCAAATCAACCCATATGTGGAAAGCAGACCCAGAATGCCCTTGGAAGTGATTTCTTCTGAGCTACAAAGAAAGCTAATTCCTTTTCTATGTGAGTTCCTCAATTATCTGAACATAACTCTCAAATGAAACCTGTATTTTTCTTTTCCTGTTAAATATCTCCAATTCCTTCAGCTATTGCCTGGCTGTTAACATCCTCCAGACATAGCTGAGTTTTAAGAACGGCATGGACATTCAGTATAATACCCTGAACTTGACTGACTAGTATAAAGCAGAGCAGGACTCCTTGTTAAATATCGAACACTGCACAATCATTCCAGACTCCCAGTAAAGACCGACAATTAACTGAAATACCTCTGAAGTTTTAATTTTGGTAGCATATATGGTTCCCTCTTCTTGTTCTATAGTTGACTTTTTTTAGCCAAAATTCAGGATGTTATTAAATGTCACCAACAGTTTTAGAACATCATTCAAGCCTGCATAGTTTTGAAAGTTGATGCTTCCTTTAAGAGACATAGTGAAACCCATTTAAACAAAAAGAATTCAAAAATTTCGGGCATGTATTAAGTCAGTCCCTCTCCACCTTCAGCACTTGAGTCTGTCTCCAGAAAAATCAGTGATATATTTTTATTGGTTCATGTACCAGACCCAGCAGTTTAGGCATGAGAGGCACTGGTAGAGATTATAAGAAACCCAGAGATATATTACTCCACATTTACAGTTTTCATATCCAGAAAAATAAATGATAGTTTGTAACAATGAGTCTGAATTGGTTGTTTCTCTTTCAAATAGAATCAACACAAGTGCAACTGATAAAGAGAAAGCAAGTTCTTTGCTGGGGGGTGGGAGGGATTGTTTAAGGGATTTTTGTTGTGAGTTTGACCTAAATAAAAGATAAAATAGAAGAACTTATATTCCTCTGTAAGGAGTTTTCCAGCCTTTTTCCCTGTGGCTCTCTTATTCATTTTATTTTCGTTAAGTAGACAGGCTAGTCCAGATGAAAATATTAATGCTCCATTATTAGTATCTAAATGTCTCAAACATTTTTCTTGAATTCAGCTTTGTGTCTTTTCCTTTTTTCAAGTTATCCATCTGTACTCAGCTTGTGCTTCTTTCTAGACACATGTTCTTCCAGAGTTTTCCTGGAGCAACTGTGCTTCCTAATTCTTAGATAGTTTCTAAGAGAATATGACAATACCTGCTCCCACCTCTTAACCCCTTTAGGTTGAATGTGAATGAATGATTCAACATAGATCATCAACCTGACTTTCTCAAAGGAGATTTTGACATTATAATAAATATATGTGGCAGAAAGGTTAACTTATCACTTAAATATGAAACAGATTTCTTTATAACATGCATATTCATGAAAACAGACAATAAGGTATCATTAAGTGTGAAGATGTCTTCAAAGAGTACTGTCAACTCATCTACTCCTACCCGAGAAGACATTTATTTGAAATCTTCCAAAGCATAAAGCTCTTTATGCATCCATAGTTTGGGTGTTTTCCCCCATGTTCTCCCCGAGGAGAGGAGTACATTTACTGACACTGGCAAATGCCTAAGCCATTTCATTAAGCCATCTCCAGTTGAACAACCAGTAAAGAAATTCTTCCCCCAAACGCCTAGTGAATCTTTCGCCTGAAGAACCAAAGGGTAATGCTTCAAAATGTTGCCAATGCCTCACGGTCCCAAGGAGCTCCTAAGGAGCTCTACAGGGTTCTGTGGTCACACACGTCCACTTGTATTAAGCAGTGATGCATGTTATGCAAAAGAGAATTAAATTGGAATTAAAACTTGACTTCAAACATGACTTCAAACCTAAAAAATTCACAGCTGGTACTCTAACAGTAGTGATAATGGTCAATAACAAAATTTCCAAGGATTGCCACTTAATCTAATCAGTCACCAATCAATATCCATTCAGAAAAAATATATATATATATACATATATACACACACACACACACACACACATATATATAATGAGGACATATTAACTGTGTTAATGTTACATATATTCATACAATATATTGTAATAGAAACTACTTCCCATAATATTGACAGAATAATGTAATTATTAATGTGACTAATTATTCCACATTTGTTGAAAATATTCATGTAAATACAATGTAAACAAGCATGTCTGAAAACTCCTAAGGCATTGTATCTCCCCTAGAGTAAAAGCCTCATGAGGGTGTGTTCTATGTCTGCCTTATTAACTCCATTATCCCTAGAACCTAACTCCATTTCTGACACATTTCTCCTCAAAACTTTGTTCAATAAAATCTAATGGTCTCCAACATGTTTTTCTGGCCTCCACACTATTCAAAAAGGTAACGACTTTCAGTTGGGCTGTTGGGGCCAGAGGTGGATCACAGTCTCTGGGAAACATTTGTCCCCTCATCCTTGAGAGTGGTTCCCAACAATTTACAAGGAAATATTAATTTTCTTGCTCCTCATCAATTGCACCAAGCTTAAGAAATTTTTGACCAACATCATTTAAGGATCCCAACAGTCACTCTTGGCCACATTATCCTATTTGGTTTTCCTCATACATTTATCCCAATCTGAAACTACCTTGTGCATTGACTGAATTACTGTTTTTATTGCCTGTTGCCCACTTTTAGAATATAAACTCGAAGAGAGCAGAGAACTTACCTTCCTAGGGCACGACTGACCTCCATACATAAAACAGTGCCAACAAGACTCAGAGAAAGATCACAATACATATTTGTTTATAGAATAAACAAAACTGCAGAAAAGAAATGATATAGAATTTCTTAATTAGCAGCCTCCATCATTTGTAAGACCCAACAGTAAGTTTTTCAGAAAAAGAAAAATTACAACATTAAATGGATTTATGGATTTTAAAGCAAGCTATATTCTTTTTTTTTTTTAAAGATTTTATTTTATTTTTTTGACAGAGAGAAACATAGCGAGAGCAGGAATACAAGCAGGGGGAGTGGGAGAGGGAGAAGCAGGCTTCCCACAGAGCAGGGAGCCCGATTGGGACTCGATCCCAGGACCCCGGGATCATGACCTGAGCCGAAGGCAGACGCTTAACGACTGAGCCACCCAGGCGCCCAAAGCAAGCTATATTCTGACTTGAGGAATATCATAATATTAATTCTCAAATCAAGAAATATATTTTGGCTTTGTCTTCTTATAATTATTCAAAGATTTATATAGTTGTCAGAGTTTCTCATCAACATGGATTAGAAAATGTCATCCCACTATGTGATAAATCCCAAGACTCACAGGAAATAAAACATATTAGTTGTTCTGGGCAGGTTTCTGAGTGATGACTTTCCAATTTCTCTTGAGCTTTTAGGACACTGTAATTACCTACTAGCCTCAAAGATTTTTAGACTGGGAAAGACCAGTGTAGTCACATCACCCCATTTCACAGATGAGAATGAATTAAGACCCAGAGGTTCAAGGATTGTTCTTTCAGGTTACCCAAAAAGCTAGAGAAGTCTCTCAATTGCCACATGTCCTTCATCTTTCTCAATGACTCTTTCCGCTTTTCTAAGAAAAAACACTTTGTACAAAGCATGGTACATAAGAGGAGCTCAATATATGTCAGTTTCCTTTATTCTTAGACTTACATGTGCTGGGAATAAATAAACAAAAAACCTAAATTTTCAAATCCTGTCATAGAGCTTAAGTTAATCCTATGGTTCTTTAAGATCTCCTTTATAACATCCGTTGTTAGACCGTGAAAAGTTGTGCTGGGGAAAACCAAGATGTTTCAAATAAGAATTCACACTGAAGTATTATTATTGACTTAAAAAATAAATAAAGGGGAGGAGGGGTGGGAGAGAGACAGACAGACAGACAGAAAGGGAAAGAGAAAACGACCCAGAATGTGAATGAGAGATGTCAACCATTCAGGAACTCAGCAGGTTCGTCAAGCTCTAGGTTTCATTTTAGCCCACTTTGCAGAGTTCAACTCTGATCTAACTACTAGCATGATTTTTGGGCATCTGTTTGCAGATGCAGTAGAGTTATCAATCCGAACAGACACACAATCCGGGTCCAATGTCACTTCTCCTCATTATGTTAATAGTTAATACATGCAAATGAAAACACTCTAGCAATTTGATTTCTTTGAAGATAGTTTGCATATTGTCTTAGCCATAATGACTGTACACTTCTCTCAGCCTCCATTTATGCAAGGGTAGTTTAGTTCATTTTTATCAGCTCAAGTTCATTTTGGCTGCTATTGGAATGTATGTGCATGTTTCTTTTTTACCTTTTGCCTAATTACCATTCAGGTACCATAAGCAGATTTTTCATGCTATTGGTGTTTTTCTTAATTAAGAAACAAATGAATTCTCCCTAGCAAAAAAGATGGAACAACAGAATAAGATGCCAGGGGCTGATGTTCTGTTTCTTAATTGAAGCAGTTCTATTGTTCGGTGTCGGTAGTGAGGGGGCAGAAATGTCAAAAGTGTAGAATGTTAATAGTACAAAAATAACATAAAACTACTTTTAAAAATAAAGAAGGGATACAAAAAAAATGCTGTAAGAGCCTTGAAAACATAGATTTCTATCCACATATTAATTCTGACAGTAACAGAGTAGCTTAATTTACAAATCCCTCACACTTAGAAAGCCTGAGGTTCTAACCTCAGTCCTGAGAGATATGCCTGCCCTTCTCTGCTTGTCTAGTTAACTGTACCCTACTTATTTGCTCTTCATCAATTAAGGAGACACCCAAGGGAACAATTTCTTTAATTTGTGAATAAACTCTTTCTCTTTTAATTTGCATTCTTTTTTTTTCCTACCCACAGTAAATTTCAGCGTCCTACTGACATATTCAGTAAGCATTACTACAACGATAAAATTAAGATGCATGCAAATTCGTACACAGTCCTCTTCCATTTTTCCTAGGGTGATGAAAACTTCAAGGAATCAAGATTTTTAGAAGAAAGCTGAGACTTTTACTCACTTCTGTACTGATGGCACAATTCTGACTAGTGAATAAAAAAATTACACGTTTTTCTCTTTAATAAAAGCTATAGGGTAGATATTCTTTCACTCATGGCTTTATCCCTTTTTCAGATGACTGAAGTCCCACCTTATTATTATTATTTAACTTAAATATTTTTAAAACATGAAAATCCATTATTGCCCTTTACAATAAGCTAAGAAAGATAAAATAAGAAGATTAAATAAGAAACACAAAGTAATACATTTTACCAATAGGGAAAGAACATTATAAAAAAAAAAAAAAAGACCCTGGGTATCAATTTCTAAATTAGTGAGTTTCTACTGATATTGATAACATTATAATTGCCATTATTTGGGTGTCTGAGTTATTGTATGGGATATATCTAAGAACCAGAGTAAAGAAATTTTAAGATATATAAATAATATATATGTGAATGAAATATTTCCTTCTGTAGTTGCTTCCTAAGTGGAGAAAAGAGATCACAACCTCCATACCTTGTCATAAGTATCTCTTTATATAGGCAAGATGACCCTTTATTTATTAAAATCTAATATTTTATAATAATGTGGAATATCATGAAAAAAATACCTTTAGGTTGCTCTGATAGCATAATTCATGGCTTTTGAAAAGTAAATAAATAATTTTAATTTGAGATGATTTTTAAAACATTCTATCAAAGTAAAGAAAATATTTCATGAAGTCATCCCAATGAATGTCAGTAGGACAATTTGAAGTTCTTTATAGAAAAGAAGATCAATAAAAAGAAAATTGTATAGTGCACAAAATTACATACATACACACAAGAAAAGATCATGTGTATAACCGTTATAAAATTCATAATCCATATTTTTGTGAAAGCCCTAAGATAAATTTCAAAGAGCTTTACTAACACAAAATCTGAAATCCTATGAAACTGTCAAGGGAGTTCTTAATGTGATTGCTTTTCATTTTACTAATTTTAAACAAAACTGTGAACCATAACCAAAAATAGATTTACATGTCTGTTTTCTTTATACTATGATATATTAGAAGAGGTTCTACTTTAGTCTATTTAGTAGAGTCACTTGCATAATAATACAATGTGCCATGATATTCAGTTACTGAGTTGGTTTTGATCAGGCAACCTATGAAATGAGACCTAAAGACAAATCTTTTCTTTTCTCACTTTCTTGAGCTTCTATGAGAGATAATGGCTGGGAAAACAGAGGAAAGCAAAGAATTTGGACCTTCAAGATTTACAGATTCTATATATAGGGAAGTATAGACCAGCATGAACAGAATTTTTTTTAAGACTATTTCCAGAAACCCATGAAATGTTATTATGTCTTCAAATTCTTCAAGTAGAGTCTACAAATGTCCACTATCAACCTTAATCCAGTGGCAAAATGTTTAGACAACGTATTTCCCTACCCTCACAGCAGCCTGGAGCTACTGTTTTGCCCCACCCCCACCCCCCAGTCTCTGACTTGCTAGCATGGTGTCCCTGCCAAATTCTTGGCATTGGAAGAGAGAGGGAAGAGGCCATACCATAACGTGTTGATAATGAGGAGATAGAAATAGCAAACCAGCTGGATTGTCCTAATAAAGTATGTCTGGGATTTAGAGACACAACAACTATGTGTTCAGGTCATCCAAATGCATTTTAACCAATTGGTTTCTTCAATGACCTTTTCAGATACTCCACTCAGGATCTTTCTAAATGAAATTTTGTGTATTAACTCCAGAACTGTCTGGAAGGCAAAAAAAGAAAACCTTACCACTCATGTTTTCTAGTAATATTATGATACCCAAGGCACTGCATGTTATTTAATGGAAAATTAGACAAAATGGTCTGTAACAGATTTCATAAATTTTAAAAACATTTACTGGTTTATAGCTATGTATGGGTGATAAATAGATTACATTTTACTATCAATATATTTTATATGGCATTTCCCAGTGAAGCTTGAAAGCTTTTCTTCCTTGGGAAGAAAACTTAAAAAAACTATTTTAGGGCTGTCAGAGCAAAAAGTTTCAATTACTTAGGATATTCAACAAGATCTCTCTTTTTACTCCAAGCAGGAACATTATTTACAAAAAAGAGAAGACTGCATTTAAATATTCATCTATTAAAGTATGCAAAACAGAGACCTTTAAATTTATATTTTAGATGCCTGGGGATTCTTATTCCTTCCTTTAAGAGAACAATTTATTTTCATGGATTTGACCTCAAAAATGCCAATAATAAAAAAAAAATGTTTTACTAGTGTAGGCCTGGTACTGTTCTAAACTCTTTGCATGTATTAATCGATATAATGCTTAACATTAACCCACTGTACCAGTTTCCTTAGTAACCCCTTCTCAACAAATGGAGGAAACTGAGTCACAGGTTAAGTAACTTGCTCAAGGACATGCAACAAGGAAGTAGTAGAGCTGTCACTGAAAGCCTGATAGAAGACTCCCAAGTTCTGAATCAATATACCATACCCCTCCCTCTCTAATAGAGTGATTGTATACATCAGTCCCCTTCTAAATGCAAAGATGGCTCCATTCAAGTACTACCCCACAGGCAGCCATTGCATTGTCTTGAAGTTAAGAGGTAAATTTACCTACACTCTTATTTTCAAGTAGATGAGCTTGGAAAGTTATTTCTTAGAATATTCAGTCCTATAGGCTAACAGATTTCCACAGGGTGGCTGTGGAGAGGTGGCATACCGTATGATCAGGATACACTCCATGTAGTCTTCCACCTGATTCTGAAAATGGATCCTAGTAACATAAATAATTCTAAATGACTTCTCACTTTTGAAATCAGTCATTCTAGAAATGTATGATCTTCCGGGCAGAGGTAGTTTTAACCAGATCATCTTCAGTAACTTCTACTGGGCCTTGCTCCGAGTCTATTTTTAGTACCAACCACTAACTTTATCATCATGAAAACCACTTGTGGCTTTTCAACACTTGATGGTTGGGACATCAGCAGGCCACAGGGAAGCAGGGGGCTGGATCCACTTTGGGTCTGTTTTCCTCTGATACTTCTCTAGATCTTTAGGAACAGAATTCTCGATGACAAGAAGCCTCAAGAAGCCAAATCAAAAAAAAAAAAAAAAAAATTTTTTTTCCCCAAACAAATTCTCTTACTTACAGAAAGGCATTGCATAAGGCCACTGATTAGATGAATTTATCTCCATTTGACCATGCATCCTGGAAACGCCACTGTCCAAACTAAGTATGTAAAATATAAAAATACAATAAAATCTTCAGGCCCGCCCTAGGTTTCTTCAGAATCCTTAAGAAGAAAATGAATGAAACTAACCTTTTGGTCATATGCACTAACAAGGCTGAAAAGAGTAGACTAAACAAACATAGCAAGATGTATTAACTTTTCTAGGCTCTAGGTCCCTTCAAATAAGAGAAACAAATATTTCTTTTGCATCCAGATGATAATTTCTTGCAACTGTGTATGTTATTTCTAGCCCAACTTCATGCCCACTTCTTTAAAATTATTTGACAAAAATTCAACATTGCTTATTTCCTTTTCCATTCTATCATAATTACCAGAGGAAATTTACGGTGGCATTTATGAATTAAGACCTTCCTGGTTTTTTTCAGGGCATCCTTAAATCCCACTGGAACTTGAAGCTTTAGCCCTATACCATGTACAGGATCAGCTCATGGCTTTTGTTGTTGCTGCTTCCCGCAAGAATACATGTGATGGCCTGGAAGATTTTCAAGGACACAAAACCTTTGATAAGGTGCAAAAAGGAAGCAATATATGTGGTCCAGAACCAAAATATATCTGCATATAATAATCTGGAGAAAAATAATAGGCATTTTAATATCATTCCAAAGGTAAAACACTCGGTATGGGTTAAAGATGAACAGTGCCAGGCAGAGCAGGACAAAATTTCCGAACTCAGAAAAACAATGTCTTGGGGATAAACTGCTTTTTGTAAAACAGAGCCTATATTAGAACATCAAATTTTAAAGAACAGATCTTTTATCTAAAACCGAAGTATCATACACTATTAATCTGAAGCAAATAACATAGCCATGACCTATGCTGAGAATAGAGAAATACTATACTTTAAAAGGCAATGTATTGAAAATCTTCTTCTCTGTGCTATTTCCTCCTCTAAAGGAAAACAGAGAGCTTAATCTTCACTGGAGTGCTCACTTTTCGTATACTCTCATATTAAGCTTAATAAGGACTAGAGGAAAATTTATCATTATAGCTATTCTCCCTCACAGTAATGTCTGAATTAGACAGATACTGAAACATTTTATCAAATATTTTTATCCAATCCCTATCCTTTCTTCCCAACCCGCAACAGTATTTCTACCCTCCTAATTACACAACTGAAGCGAAGATGAGCAATTTAACACTTAATTATAGTGGCAATACATACTTGACTATTTTCTATCCCTCACCCCCCACCTCCCCCCCAAAAGGATTTCTTAGCAGTCCTGGTAGTGGCTTTCACTGGTAGTGAAAATAACATACACCTTCCGATGGATGCCTTTTACTTTTGTGTTAATCTTCATTAATGGCCTTAATTTATAATTGGTTAAAATTGTAATTGGTTAAAAAAATTAAAACACTATCAAAAGGCACACAGTGGAAAGGGAATCTATGCCCTACTGCAAACTCCCAGTCCTAATTCCCAAAGAAAAGCATCATTAATAATTTCTTACACATCTTTTCAGATGTTTTTGTGACAAAATATAAATATATATATATCTATCTATTCATCCTTTCATTTTTAACAAGAAGATACCATACTGATTTTTTAAATGTTTTTAATTTATTTTTTTATTATTATTTTTTTACTTTATAAGTCTTTGAGATGCTCCCATATCAGTATGGACACATCTGGCCCCATCCTTTATAACATATAAACTACAATGAGGGTTATACTATACTTTTATTTAACCCATTCCCTATTAGTGGACATTTAAGTAATTTCTAATTTTATGCTGTTACAAACCATGCTGTAACCAGCATATACTTAAGAGTTTCTATGGGATATGTGGAATCACTGGGTCCAAGAGTTTATGTGCAATTGTAATTGCTATAAAGTGCCACATTGTCTTCCAAAGATGTTGCAACAATTGGCAATCTGGTAAAAATTATTCTGCCCACTTGCTATTGAACATAAATTTATCCTTCTCGATATTCAGTTATAAAACTAAGCTAATGCATATGAATGAATGGAAAGCTACTACCGAAGACAATCTCATGAGTTAAGCACAAACAGATTCAATTAAAAAGATATTGCTCTGTTCATTTATTTTTGCATGTGTTGTCTCGCCTCAATAAAATATTCATACCAAACTACTGAAATCAATGAATGATGGTTTTAGCCCTCTGCTGCAATGCTATTATTAAATCTACATCTAAAAGTTAAAGGGGAGCACAGAAGGACTAAAGTTGAATGTGAGATAACAATAACTGTTAAATTTAACAAAATGAAAGGTGACTAAAACCACTGTCAGCTCAAGGGCTTCTTGTCCTCTCCTATTACCAGATGGCAATTAGGTAAGGCCATGTAATTATCAGGCACATTCGAAATACACTAATCAGGCTCTATTTTTCAAAATCTGCGGTGGCCATCAATTACCTAAGGGACAAATTCTAGTTCTGTAATATGGCACACAAAACCTTTTAAAAATCTGGTTCCAAGTTAGTTTTGAAGCTCCATTCCTGCCACTCTTTTCCACGTAGACACATCTTGGGCCACAACTCTTCACTGGACCTTGAAAATACCATCTTCTTCAGTGCCTCTCTGCTCCTGGCCAACCTGTTGATTTCTGCCAAGATGCAATTCCCCCTCGTCATGACTGGATCTCCTACTCATTCCTCAAGCCCCGGATTACATAAGACCTCAATCTAGAGGCTTATCCAAACTCGCCTGGGCATCTGGGTGCCACGACACCTCATACCTCCATGTATTGTGAATCTATCACAGCGTACAGTAACCATGACTTTCTCCTTCATTAGCTGGTGGGCTCCCAGAAGGGAGAGACTACAGTTTGTTCACTGTTGTATTCTCCCCTCTCCATGGCTTAGCACAGTACAATAATTGATAATTACTATATATTTGTTAAATGACTGTTAAATGAAAAACAGGAGTTAATTTAAGGCATGTGGGTGCTCTTTTTTCTTGAGTAGACAACTGCAATACCAACTTTGTTTAAAGATATACCACGAGAAATGATGTAGATTTTCAAAAATTGTTCATTCATTCACTCAGCCAATATTCTTTGAGTGTTTGCTATGTGCCAGGTACTCTTCTAGCAACTGGAGATATATAAGTAAACACAACCAGATCCCACAGCTATTGAGCTTAGAATCTAATGATAAATTATCTAATAAGCAGGTAAACATACCAACAAATGAATAAGATAATTTCAGGTAACTAGTAGTGTATGAAAATAAAACAGGGGAATGGGTTAGAGAGCAAACTGAGGCATGGAGGTGCTAGAAAACTCTACATAAGGGGTTAAAGCAGATCTTCCTGAAGAGTTGACATGTGAAGTGAAAAGTGCTAAGAAGGAGCCAGCAATATAAAAATCTAGGGAAGGGGCGCCTGAGTGGCTCAGGTCATAATCCTGGGATCGAGCCTCACTTCGGGCTCCCTGCTCAGCGGAGAACCTGCTTCTCCCTCTCCCACTCCCCCTGCTTGTGTTCCCTCTCTCTCTGTCTCTCTGTCAAATAAATAAAATCTTTTTAAAAAAAAATCCAGGGAAATAACACTGCAGGTAGAAAAGCAGCTTGGCACGTTCAAGGAAGAGAAGGAAGACCGGTAAAAATGGAATGTGGTGAATACAGGTACTTTACGGGGCCGGCCAGGACAGGGATTAGAAAGGGAATTGGCACATGATGATGGTATATTTGGTGATCAGATGAGACAGGAAGGCGAGGAACAGATCAGGGAAGATGTGGGAGGTCATATAAAAAGTTCAGGAATTAATTGCAAAGGACATCCACTGGAGGAGGATTTAGAGCAGCAAGGCGAGAGATTTGATTTTATATTTTTGAAGAAAATCATTTGACAAATAAAAATGAAACAACTCTTATATGGTTACATTTTAAAATGTCACAAGTAATCATTTGACACACATATAGAAATTCTCTAGAGTGGTCTCAAGGTTTTGATGAGCCCATCAAAAGTGAAGCCCTTTGACTATTTCATGAAAACCCCTTCCCAGAAAAATTCTTTAATACCCTAATTTTGCATAAAATGTCTGGATATTCACAAACTCCTCAAAGCCTATGGATCCTAGGTTTGAAAGCCTTAAATCAGTATGTAATAATTAATTTTTCTTTCTCAGGGTAAGAAGAACAATGTGCAGCTAACATCTATTTCACCTCTTGTAATACCTAAGAGATTATTTCTCAATATAAAGAACACTGATACTAACCAGTTTCGAGAAAACAAATCCCCAAAGATCTTCCTCAGTAACATCCTCTACCTAAAACCTTACTGTTCTTCTTGCTTGGGAACAAAAACTTCCAAACCAAGAGTGAAAAAACATCAAAGTGAATGTCAGACTAATCAGTCTAGCCCCTGCATCTTCAAACTCCTACTCTTCCTTAAATGAGATTCCCGAAGCTATGTAGAAAGAAATTTCAGTCTAGCTGACCAAATAGCTGATTGTTACTTTCCATTTATAAGGACTGCTGATATTAATTATTTTTATGACCCGACATTTTTTTCATTTGTCAACTCCAATTTTCCTCAATGTATAATTAGATATTTTTCAAATGCAGCTTATGCCTAGGCAAAAGGAAGTGTGCAATTCAAAGCCACACGGAATAACAGAAAGAAACAAAAATACTGAAGGAATAAAGGTGTTGAGAAGGAAGTTTTAGGTAAACTATGATATTGCGTGTGTGGGTGTGTGCGTAGAAAAGCAAGTTAATAAACTTGAGAGAGCTGTTCATGGATACTCTACTCTAAAAACCCTACATAGTATCAAAGCAATTTGCATTGGACAACTGTTACACCGCCTTAAAATCAAAGATTATTGAACTGAATAACTCAAAAACTGTATCAGAGACTTACACAGCAATTATACAAGAAAAATCCACTTGGGTTCTCTTTTCCCCGATGTAACAAGTGTTGACCATTACTAGCTGCCACCAGTCAATAGTATCGCTGGGCTCCTACCCGTGACGTGGCCATCAGAACAGGGTCGCTACAGGTGTGCTGGTTCTGCCCGAAACATCTTTCTACAAAGTCTTGGTAAGTATACCTATAATGATTCTTCAGTGTTCCTAGGTCAGATGGAAAGACAGACAGACAGACAGATGATAGATAGATAGATAGATAGATAGATAGATAGATAGATAGATGATAGATAGATAGATAGATAGATAGATGATAGATAGATAGATAATAGATAGATAGATAGATAGATAGATAGATAGATAGATAGATAGATAGATAGATGATAGATAGATAGATAGATAGATGATAGATAGATAATAGATAGATAGATAGATGATAGATAGATAGATAATAGATAGATAGATAGATAGATAGATAGATAGATAGATAGATAGATAGATAGATGATAGATAGATAGATAATAGATAGATAGATGATAGATAGATAGATAGATAGATAGATAGATAGATAGATAGATAGATAGATGATAGATAGATAATAGATAGATAGATGATAGATAGATAATAGATAGATAGATAGATAGATAGATAGATAGATAGATAGATAGATAGATAGATAGATAGATAGATATTCATTCCCTATGAATGTGTGTAGAAGAGACCAAGTCATTTTCTTACAGCACCTTTCTTGGAAGTATTACCAATCACTGCTGACACGGCCATCAGCCCCCCTTTCCCGGTCACTTACTGCAAGTACCACTTCAGGTTTGGGTGCAAGTGCTTCATACAGTCTTCCACTTACACTATCAGCAATACAGCACCTTGCAGAATTCATCTTGCTGATATTAAGCCTACAGTATGAGCTGAGACCCAACTGTCCTTTGGAGATCTGACCCTTAAAACTCAAGAGAAAAGTGATACATCCTAAAGGATTTCTGGGGAGTATCAAACTGTCCTAAATCTAAATTCAAATCCAAGCTGTCCAAATTCCAACCCTATAACAGTTGTACTAATTTTCATGGCCCAAACTGGAAAATGTTTTACTCTAAAACGACCTACTCTAATTTCCTTCCTTCTTTTCTTTTTTCTTCTTTCTTTTTTCTTTTTCTTTCTTTCGTTTTCTTTCTTTCTTTCTCTTTCTTTCTTCCTTTCTTCCTTCTTTCCTTTCTTTCCATCCCTTCTTCCCTTCCTTCTTTCATCTAAGAATATTTATCCTAATTATTAATTATGCTCTAACTCAAAAGTGATCTATAATTTTGTTCTGTGCTAGCATATAAACTAGCTAGCATATATTTTTAAGGCGATTTTCATATGCATCAAGAATTTGGGGTTGTCCATGATTCAAATACACAGACACATCCTAAAAATCCCCTCACCAGCAAGATTAGACTTCAGCAGATTATAGCACTATCAGGCACTTACCATGGACCTATATAAAATATAAAGTTCTCCCAATGTGACAGCCAAGGTTTCCCAAACTCTGACATGTCTAAACTGTGTCCTAGAATATTTTTTCACCTAAGCTTCTCATAATCTAGAATACCAAAACACTTGGAACTGATAACTCTAGCTTAATTTACATTGTAATTTTCCCCTCAGGAAACCTATATTCCTCCATAAACATTATTTTTAAAATATTAACCTTGGCCATTTACGCGTTATGATTATTTTTATAACAGTTTACCTTATAAGATTATAATATTAAATAGGCACAAGTCATTCTATATTGCAAACTAGCATATAAAATATGACACTTATTAAATAAGCATATGCTCTTGCCCTTGATGACATAAATAATGTAAGAACATTAAATTAAACAAAACAGGAAGGTAGTCACACATTTCTGTTTGTAGACTGAATCTTCATGCCTTTAAGTGACTATCAAATGTTAGGGCCTGGACCTAAAAAAGAAAGAATGAAATATTAATAACGTCCCACCTGGTGGGAGCTCGGCATTACTTGACAGTACACAGAAACCGACCTTTTTGTCCTTCAGGCTTGCCTACCGGGCCCCATCTTCTATCGCAAAAGCCAAATCATCTGATCCCAAACTAACTGTCAACTGCCTGTGATGGTGGGGAAGCCAGACATCAATCAATCAGGTTTTATCAGACGTGCTCTTCGTTTCTCTGTTGTGCTCATCTTATTATCTGACCCAGTTGTAGCCCTGACTTCAGAAGCTTAAGCAACTTGATGACAAAATATGCGCCTGTTTGTCCAAGATGCACACTGTTAAGAAGTGGGGTGATATTTTTAGCAGCTACCTAATATATTTGCAAATGAACTCTTGCATATTTCAGATTTACACACGACCCATCTTGGTCCGTTTCCACTGGACACTGAGTCTGTTCCTGGCTGTGGGAAGCCCAATATTTCCAAAATATGCAAGAGTCCTTAAGTACAAGTCAAATGTCATTGGAAAATGTGGTCATTTTTATGACAAGGAGGCAGAAGGGCTATCAAAAGGAGGATTTCAGGATGTCACTTCAAGAAGAGAAAGAAGATCTAACTGATAAATGTGCACAGTATAAATTCAGACACTTTTATCCCAAATAAAAATAACTCGGAAAATTAAAAGCCTTTTTATCTATTTGTATTGACCGGAGTCTCAAAGGAAAAAAAAAATGTTTAAATCTTCAGTGCTGTTGCCAAATCCATGTGAGCTGGCCCCCACTGCTCTAAGGACATGCTACAGAATATATTCCTATACGTAAAGTAGTTAGGGAAGGAAACAATCGTGACATAAGTTACAAATTTGAAATTTTTAAAATTCTAAGTTCTGTTACACAATTTTTGCACAAATCTGAGAACAGCAAATTATACAGATATTTTGCAGATATAAATAATCTATGCTAGCGTAAGCAACTGTCTATTTGCTTCACTCTGTCTTCTTTATTCTTCAAGGAGCAATAACATTTTCGCATTTTCCCTAAAATCAAAACAACTTCGATAATAAATGTAAGATTTTCATTAACAGGCAATGTGATCGATATGCCATTCATTTCTCAAAAACTTCACTTAACTATATTTTAAAAGGCTTTTAAAAGCAGCATAAAATTTATCCACAGACTTTATCCACATAAATACATACCCTGACATTGGCTATAAAAACCACAAAGTATTACAGTGATATATTTTGACATGGATGAGAATACACACCATGAAAATAATTTGTACATAATGAGAAACACATCATTCCCAAAGATTCCCACTGAATTCACAGAGGTTTATAAAAAAAAAAAACAAATGCCTTTGAACTTCGCAGCACACACAGTAAGCAAGAAGGCTTACCAGTATATGGCATTTTACGTTTTGGAGGTACTAGATATGGGAATTAAACAAGCTTCTGCTTGTGATATGAAAAAAAAATTTCCTTTTACATAGCTACTGTAGGACATAAAACAATACATTAAAAAAATTTCTTGAATACCAAATATACTAAAGTTAATCTGTGGCACAAATTTTTATCACTGAATTACGAATAATCCGATCTTGTAATTGAATTGTCTGAAAACCTTTAAAATTACTCTTCCAAAATGAGATAATCTACATGTAGTAAAAGCAAGAGGGAAATGGACAACATTGAGTGTATTTATTATTTACTATTATTTATTATTTTCATTATTTTAAAAACTACTTAATAGTATATTATATTTAGCTACTTTTTGCATAAACTTAGAGGAATCTGGCCCTCAGTTGGACTGGAAGACTTGTCAATTCACTATTTTTAATCTTCTAATCCCCAGTTTATTACAGGCTCACAACAACTTCAGAATATACCAGAGTAAAGCAAATTCAAGTCTTTCTTAAAGGGTACACCACCATCTTTATATTGCAAAGGAACGTATAACAAGAAAATTAAAAGTTCTAGGTTAATAGTCAATGAAGGACAAATATTTGCTTATAACCCTAAATTTTGTAACTAATTCTTCAATTGGTTAAACAGTTTGCAAATCTTGTACTCAGTAAGAGAATTTTAGAGATTATGGCTGAAAAATCTATGTCAAGTAACTCACACTTATAAGAAATTTTTCATAGGCAATATTATATAGCTGTCAACTGGTGGAAAATTCTTTTATTGTCTCAGTAAGAGATGCTTGCCAAAGTTTTCTAGATGTAAATTAGAATAACTTACATCTTCAAAAGAATTTCTCTTAAGAAGGAAATCAACTGAAAAATAACATTAAATATATCTTCAATTAAATGCTCATTGAAAGATAATTTTTAGATGTATTTTAAAATTTAAGCAAAAATTTAAAAATTTTTTAATAGACTACACAAAAGCTAGGTGTTCTAACTTCCAGGTATGCTACTAAAATTACATATATTTGTGATAGCCTATATATAAACTATTACATCACACATATCTTTGTGATAGTGGTCTCTAATAAATCTGGCATTACCATAAACCAAATAATATACAAGAAATCATCGGACTAACACCATTCAGCAACTTCTAGCAATTCAAAGGGGAGTACTTTCACAAATAAATAAAACGAAGCAGTCAATGGCAGATGCCCAGATGAAATGTTCTATTTAATATTAAATATTATACTAGTGCTTCTAATGAACCTACTCCTTGGTCTACATCTGTGGGAGTATTACCACAAATATTAACTGATAATTGCCACTGCCTTGCAGACTATACAAAGAGTTGAATTCTGGCTGTTCTATGCACAATGCCTGGAATGAATAAGCAATTATATGGCACCAGGCACTTGACATTCATTTTTAAAGCCTCCAAAATCATGAGAGATATATACGGTTTCCCCATACACAAACGTATTTGTTTATTCAGTGCCTAAAAGTTTATTTAGTGCCTACTCTAGAGTATTTCAGGCACTATTTCTAAATCTAGTTTTGTTCTTTAATCATAATTTTTAAGAAAAATGAGATGAATTTCCAAGGACGTGATTTAGGGGCAAAATGCTCATTTTCAGTGGTCACTGTATCTTAATAATATCAACAAAATAGCATGTATTTTGTTTCCTCACTTTAGCAACTTAACGATCTTTTATTGGTTTCAGACAGGGGACTGGTTATCTCACAAGACAAAACTGGTCCTCAAAAGCACTTTTTTAAAGTAGTGGATATGACGGTAATGGACCAGGAAAGAAGGGATGGAAGAGAAAAAAATAACGGGCTCTTCTTTTCACATCTGAAATCCTGACCCAAACCAGTCGACCTAGTAATTATCATATATTCATTTTTTAGAAGTATTTGTCAAAGCACAAATTACGAAGCCTTTAAATAATCCTGACTAGACAATTCTTCTCTACCTTTTTGTCATCTCAAACAGATAGTCTGAGAGTAATGGTATGACACCCTATCCGACAAGCCTCTCGGCATTAATATTTAAATCTTACCCATCCCTTGTGATTGGAATTCAGCCTCTATTCGCAAACAAAAACTAAATCAATGTTCTTAGAGTTCAAACTAGATCCCTAAACAGTTTGCCACTCTCTATGCACAGATAAGATAAACTTTCTTTGACCCAAGAGATGAAGTTGCCATGACGATCAGAGAGTCCACTTTCTATATTGATATTTTGCTGATGTAACAACAAATAGAACCAGATCCTAGGGCCGATAATGGTGATTAATTAATACTAATATTGATCCCTACAAGCAAGAGACAAGGCTATTAACTTGAAGCCTGAAAAGTCAATTGTTACCTGTGGCAGAGATACTAGGAGCTGATTTGGAAGCATAATAAACAAATGTGCTATCTTTATGCTAATACCTTTAAAGAGATAGTTCTTTCTGGAATGCCAAATATTGCCACGTCTGAGCTTATTAATTTAATTGCATTTCAGCTTTTAAAAACACAACCTTATTGAATGATAACACATACTTACCCTTTTGTCTATGGTAGAAACACATTCTCTGGTGACTGAAGTAACGGACTTTTGCTGGTATTCGTTTGGTGAGGGAATGAACTGATAATTTTACCCAGTGGCAGCTGTGGAATTAGACAGGGTTTCAAAAATACCTACAGTGTTCTGAAGTGTCCTGCTGGCCCTGTGGAACTAGGAAAGTAAGAAAAGCCCAAGGGATCATGACTTGGAGGATAAGGGTTCCAAAGTTACCATATACACTCCCACGTTTTATTGGAAAAAAGACTGCATTAAAAAAGCATTCCTGAAAAGTGTATTTTATTCCCAGATAAACCTAATTTTAGATACTTCACACAATTTAGCCAAAAGCCAAAAAACTTCCTCTAGATGGTATCACTTTACTTAAAACTTGAATATACATTGCATTATTTTGAAGGAGAGTTCATTTGGGAAGGTGTTTTCTTGAAATGTAAAAATAAAGAATGGAGAAATGAGTAAAATCAGTTTATTTATTTAATATGCCTTTTCCGCAAAAGTTACATATTGAAAAGTGGGGAAGTGATTAAAATGCAAATGACAGGTCCACTCTTGATTTGCCTTAGCTATGTGGGAAGGCAAAAATATCCATACTAGAAATCCATACATCTAGTCCCAAATATGCCATTTTATCAAACATACTACCTTAATCTTATTCTCTCAAAACTTTTCCAGTGATAATAACTAATAGCAAAATGGGCTAATTAGTGTGTCATTTCTTTGTTTTTGTCATGTGATGGAAGAGCTCATTAGTCCTAAAATAATCCTCAAACAGCAGAAATAACACAGATGAGAAGCTTTGAATAGCTCATGACCAGAAGTGAGTTACCTTAACTGTAGCACAAAGTTAACTTAATTTACGCTACTGTATATAGGCAAAACGTAAATACAGATATAGGCTAGACAATTGCTATAATTGAAGAATATCTTCATTTATGCCCACAGTGAACCCAAAACAAACAATGTATAAATCTTTGCCTTAACCCTTAAATACAGAATAAAATTTTAAATTAGCATAATGTAGAAATCAGAGGCAAATCATCTAATTGCATTGTTTTCTTTCACAATTTAATAGCACCAACTTAAATAATTATTGACAAAAGTCACATCATATTTTCTATGTCTGTATTTAATTACAATTACTGGTAACCTTGTGATGTCTACAATGAACACTGTTCTCTTATGTGAAATTCAAAGCGATGCTACACTCCTTGTAACTGAACCGATACAATTATATTACTATTAAGGTCTCTAATTATAATTAACAGAAAAATTCAAAGTTGTTTGTTTAAAAAATATTGTGATACATATTAAACCTCTTAGTTTTACTTACCCCATAATTTTACAAAAAAAGCCACTTTAGAAAGTTACCAGAAGTGGAAAATACAAGAGCTACTCTTTTAATTCCAAGTCATATCACCAAGTTTTAAAAACTCTTTCACAGCAACTATGCATAAAAATGCTACTGCATTTATGCTTGCATTGTTGACTCCACTGAACTTAAAAAAAAAAGTGACTTCATGATTAATGATCTTTTAGAGGTAAACTTTCTTATATTTTCTTTAACACCTAAAAAACCAGGATTAGTATATTAGCCATTTAAAATTTGCCTATTTAAAAAATTCTACTAAATGCACTTACATTTATTAAGAAAAATTCTATGCAGTGATATATTTCGAATTTGTAAATAAAGAAATTAATTTTGTTACCTTTCAAATAAGGGTACCAATCTATGTTATCAATAAAACAAGTATTACACAGTATACACTTTTCTTTTCTTTATGGCCTGTGTAAAAGTAGGTTTTCCGAAATGTTACTCAGCCAAAGATGCAGAAAATAAAATCTCTAACATGAGACATATCACAAACCAAAGGGAAAGGCTTATTTTTTAATGTCATCTTTAATTATCCTTAAAATTCACAAGAAATGAGTGATTTGTTTCAAAGCAAAACCCTGTCTTAATATTTGGCAGATGAAAAGCAAGACATCCTG
The DNA here is from genome assembly GCF_029215605.1 of Mirounga angustirostris. Classification (NCBI taxonomy): domain Eukaryota; kingdom Metazoa; phylum Chordata; class Mammalia; order Carnivora; family Phocidae; genus Mirounga; species Mirounga angustirostris. The sequence continues at coordinate 32,288,561 of NW_026991712.1, forward strand.
AGTATGGGTGATCAATGTATTTCAAACGTACGTAGCAATCCCAGACGCCTTTTTAAAAATAATATGAAGAAGAATACAGTAGATAATTAACCCAAAAATTACGTATTGAACACTAACACAGGTAACACTAAAATAAAAAAGTCTCTACTAAAACAATGAAAAATAACCACAGCCACTTCTTCTCATAACGTAATTTTAAGGTTGTAAAGATGATCCAGTTACAGATTTTCACATTGGCATATATCAAATAACAAATTTAATATGCAACACTCTCATTTTAAGACAATAATCATTTTATAAATAAAACACGTAATACTACCTACTCTAAAAAAATAGCATAAAATATTAAAATGCCAGTGTGCAAGGTAGGGACCCGTACGGCCGGAAATTATTAGATCATCTCAAATAACAGAAAGGTAATTTATTCAATATGAACGGATTCCAACTTCTGCAAAAGCCCCTCTGTGGAACTGCTAACACGATTATTCTTCGCATGGACCATTTTACTTTCAAAGTATGTATTAATTCCCAATATTACTTCACTTTTCAAAAAAAAAAATTCTGCCTCTTAATTCAGCCTTTCTTTTTCCTTCACCACAAATTATTTGGCACATGATCTACACAGCAGTTACGTCCTACATGTTTGAAAACATCAAGCAATGTAAAAGTTACTTTTGAAGGAAACTGTACTTCAGTGGTATAAAGAAGAGTGCCTTTTCTTCATCTTGTATGAAAATAAAACATTTGAGTTCTTCCCTCCCTTTTCAACCTCCACATTCACTACTAGGTAGCATTTGCACCCCCCCCAAAAAAAATCTTTTCCTGAACCCACAGCCAATACACTTAAGTGTGACTGAAGTTGGGGACACACAGGGCAGAAAACACATTACTAGAGACAACAGCTCGAGGAAGAAAATAACAGTAAAACTGCACACACAACACGTTTACTAATCATAAAGAGATGCATTGGTAAAAGAAAAAAAAATCATCATTTCTGTCATAAATTTTGCAGTGCAGCCCCAGAATGGAGAACAATCTGGGCAATTTATTGGCATATTGGCAGGAGGTGATAAGGCTAAAAACAACAACAGCAAGCAGCTGTGTGAGGAGATGGGCTGATAGCATGATATGGCTCCCACACCAAACACCTCCCATCCTATCAGGGCTTTTTATCAAACCAGGATTACAATAATAGCTCAGGAGAGAAAGCTTCTGAGGGGAGGGCAGAAAATATAGTCTTGAAATAGGGAAAAAAATCTGAATTTTGGGACAAAACATGGGGGCAAAATACATAATTTATCACTGTATTATCAGGAAATCCAGGCAGTCTAATCAAGGAGCACTGAGTGACTATTTTTTGCCTTATCATCCAAAGTGGTGGAAACGGAGAAGGAATTATCAGGCTTCTGCAGATTGCTGGGCTGGAATTTTAATGGTAATAATCGGGTTTCTGATGGTATATCTTCTCCGCTTATCTTTCCCATTATCTCCTCTTATCTGGCCAGTCATCATAGCAAATTAATGGTGCTCTTTCAGCGTCGCCTTTTTATCGCTGCCCGGAGAGCACCCAAGGGGAAAGAATAAGCAAAATATTAAAATACTGCATAAATCACAATTTTAGATAGCAGAGAACTGTACGCAGTAAAAGAAAAGAAAAAAAAAAAAAACTGTGCCCAACAACCTTTTTGTCCTTTAAATTGACTGTCTTCAGAGTTTCTGGTATTCTGGTATAAGCTGACTTTTGCTTGTCATAGTTGCTCTAAATTGGGTAAGCTTTATCAGCAGTGCCAAAGCTTTATTTTCAAATTCTGGACGCTTCCAAGTTTAATATACAGTTTCATTAGTTGCATGGAATGCTATTGTTTCTAAAAGCATTTCTTTCTGATTTTTTTCCAAACTTATATTTGACCCACAATATCAAAAGCAGCACTGTCATTTGTAATAATAATAATAATAATGCTACACTTGTTATATACTACTAAAATTGGAGGGAAAGACCTACCATACTAATGACTTCGAGTATCAAGACAAACTTCATCTGCAAAACTGCCTCTTGTACCTGGACAGGCAAAAGGCGACAAATGTCGATAGGCTGCAACCAAAATGACTTTACAGCTGGTCAAACCATATTTAAATATTCCACTCCTCCCCCCCCCCAAAAAAATTCCAGCTATTAGACAGCACTGCTCTAATATAACAATTCAAAGACGTTTAATTTTTCATTCTCCTTAACAGTCCAAGGGGAGAAGCGTGTCCACATTTGCATAGATTATCACTGTGACCCCAAATTGAATCCAGTAAAAGTCTAAAATGCATGTATATTAATAATACATGTTTGCATATATCAGTAGGCAATGATCACTGTGAACAAATATATAAATATAATATCTGTTCACTTTCAAATGAGAGAACTTTCAAGTATTTTTGATAGTTAATAAATCACAGCATTCAAATAAGCCACTAAAATGTTTTATGACCTATAACACAAGTGTAGCATCAGCAATTAGTTCCAACGCTTTAATCTTCAGTTATATGAGGTGGACATAGAAGGATAGAAAAAAAAAAAATTTAATGTAGCTAATTGAGAAGATAACAAAGTATTCCCAAGTAGAATCAGATGGTCTTTGTGCCATACAATCAATTAATATTAATTATTTATTAACAATCTAGACGACAGCCATGAACTAAAAAGCATTTACATTTAATGTTTATAATCGTATCTTATAATATGCACAGTTTTGTACTATATAAAATGCAACCTTTATATAGAGGGGCCCGATAAATAGTACTAAAAAGTAAAAGGCAATTAGTTAAAACCATGGATAATCACTCTGAAAAAGTGAAAGTCTTCAACAACGGTATCTCTGCTTGATTAAAACTGCTTTGAGCTATAAGTTCAGTCCCTGCTTTAACCCAAGTTGCATAAAAGAGGAACTGAAGTAAAGAAGAAAGCCACTGAATAAAAGCCACAGAGTCATGCCTGAAAGGCAAGGTTTGTACATGTATATAACGATCGAAATACTTAACTGTAGCCAACTGCTTGCAGCCTGGACCCCATTTCACGCTGGATAAGCTGATTGATAAGATTTGTTTTTAAACTACACCAAACAGAATTTTCAACATTTGGGGGTGGGGTGAGCGTGGTTAATAATTAAGGGGGAGGGGATACTATTAAAGCCTTACCCTAAAATTACACTATGATCAGTTTGAAACTAGTTGCCAGACTTTAAGCAACACGAAGAAATGGACACACCACAAGCCTAGCAAAAAATAAAAAAATAAACTAACAAGGCTGCGTCTCCTTTTCGGCCAAAGCGTTGAAGACGCGTCGCAGGGCGACAAAACACCATTGGAGGAATTCTCCGCAAGACAAGAAAAGTTGACCGAGCTGAGCTCTGCCGGTGTGTGTGTTTCGGGCAGGTACCTCGACCCCGCGGCGTCCCCCAAGCGCCACCCGGGCCTCGCGCGCGGGGGGCTCCGGGTCACGCCCTCTGCGGCGCACGGGCTGCCTCGAACTCACGGCTTCCGCGGTGGGAAGTGACGGGCGGCCCCTCCCAGCGAGGACTCCGCGCGCCTCCGGGGCGGGAGGTAAACCGAATCCCGGCTCGGCTGAGCGTCCCGGCGCCCCCGGCCCAGCCCTGCCCGCCGCCAGCCCCGCGCCCTCGGGGCGGAGGCGGACGGCCGCCCGCGGCAGAAGCGCAAACTTTTACACCTACTTTTTGTTTCGCTTCGGGTTTGGCGTGGCTCTGGCACCGCCCTGGCCCGGGACCCAGACTCTGATTTTCCACCGCCTAGGGACGGTGCCTCCCTCGCCCCGAGGGCCAACCGGCTTTTCGGAGAACGAAGTTCTCACCCTGCTTGCTGAAAGTGTAGTCCCCAAGAGTAGCACTACGTCAGTCGCAACAACAGTGACAACAACCACGATCAGGAGAATCTCCCAAATGAGTGGGGCTGCCCAGGCAGGCTGAACGGTACAGCAAGCGGGACTAACTGGGCGCGGGGTCGGAATTAAAAAGAAACCCGGAGCGCGAAGACTCGGGCGAGCAAGAGCAGGCTGTTCGTCGCAGCGTCTTTCTTGCCCGGCGCTCGGGCCGTCCGTCTGTCTGTGACTGACTAGTTGTCCCTCCGCTGCTCAGGCAAAGTTTGGCAAATCCGGGGCACGGGGAGCGGATTTCCCGAGCCTCCCTCCCTTTCCCGCCCCGCGCGCCCCCCTCCCCAGAAATAATCCCGGCAACTGCCGGCCCAGCGTGCAAACTTACGTTTGATCTGCCGGGGTTTGCTCTGCTTTCGCCGGGACATCTCGGCGGCGGCCGCTGCCACTGGGGCTCCCGCGGTGCCCGCGGTCGGGGCTGCCGCTCCCTCGGCTCCCGGCGCTCCCGCCGCCGCAGCTGGCCAGGCTCGGGCCGCCGCGGGCCGGACTCCAGGTGCTCCGGGCGCGCGGGATCCGGGCGCTGGGCTCCTCCGGGAGCCGCGGAGCCACGTTTGGAGATGAGCAAGCAAATGAGAAGACAGAGGGGGGCAGAGAGAGTGTGACAGTGGGGAGGGGAGGACGAGAGGAGGAGAGCGATGGAGGGGGGAGAACAGAATTTACAAACGAACGGACGAGGAGAGGGGAAAGGGGGAACACGAAAAGAAGGAAGAGAAGGAGGGAGGGAAGGGGGAGCGAGCAGAGGGGAGAGGGGGAGAGAGGGGGCGGAAGGCGCGGGAGGAGGAGCGCGCTCGCTCTCCCCTCTCCCCGGCGTGCGGGGCAGAGACTCGAGCGCCGCCGCCGCCGCCGCCGCCGCCGCCGCTCCGGGCCGCGCAGCTCGCTCTCTGCCGCGGGAGGTGGCGAGGCGCGGGAGGGAGGGGCGCGCCGGGGCTGCGGGGAGGGGAGACTATTCCATCAGCGAAAGGAGGATTGGTTGCATCCAAAGCCAGTCCGGATGCAAAAGAGGGCCCCGGCCTCGGTCGGGTGGGGTGCACGGGAGCGCGGTGGGGGGTTGGGGGAACAGAGGCGTGGGGAGGCTTTGGAGGGGGGCCACCTTCTGCAGTTGTCACGGCGTCATCTCTGGGCATCTGCCAGAGCACCCCTCCAGGCAACTTCTTCCCACAGCCCCCTCTGATGGACCCCAACTCTCCCCACGCCTCGCCCGTCCAGCCGGGCACAAAGAAATCCCAGTCTCCTCGTAAACTTTGTGCTTCCACTTATGCCGCCCCCTCCCCTCGCCTCCACGCCCGCCCTTCCAGCTTCTTGGCAGGAAGGTTAGGCCCCTGGCAAAATCCTCGGCGAGAGGCAGCTGATCACAAATGCCAACTGTGTGTCTTGGGGCCAGTTAAGCCCTCTCATCTGCCCGGGCTCTCTGGAGACCATTTCATTGCTCTCAAGGCTCCCAGGAGACCGCTGCGGACGTGGACCATCCCCCACTTAGCCCGCAAGGATGGGATGCTGAGCGGCGTCCTCAAAGTGCTCTTTCTCACCTCGACTTTTCATTGTAGATTGTAAAAATTACGAATTTGGAAACAGGCAGATATTTTTCCTCATATCAAAAGGTAGGACCATTAGCTAGGTGATTAGCCCTAGGTGGGAAATGAACCGTCTCTAATCAGAACACTAACTTTTTGAGGAAGTCTGTGGAAGTTCTGAAGTCCCACCCCATCCCAGGACCTTTATTTAATTCTCTTTAGTTCTTCTGCCACAGGGAAGCAGCCAGCGACTAATAAAAGATTTGATCTTGCCATAATTTCCCAAGCAGGTAAGACCCAATAACTATTTCATGGTTCTTTAGCTTTTAAAGTTTTGTTTCATTCTTATTCATTTATTGTGTGTGTAGTATGTCGGAAACTGCAAGCCAAAAGAAGAACAAATTTTGAAGTGATTTGCACAGTTATTATTTGGCCAAGTTAAGCTGCATGAGGCTAGTTTAGTTTCTCATAGTTTCGTATATACTGAGTATTAAATATATACTCCCGGGTGGGCTGGAAGAAGCTTCTATCCAAGTGGCAGGGGAACCGGCTGCTTTATGTAATCAGTATTTACTAATAAACTCCACTGCAGTTGACATGTATCCCCCAGATACTGCTGACTCTTCCCCCCCCCCCCCGTTGTGAGATCATCCATTCCGATCTAAAATTGTGCCCCCCTTTGTTTGGTTGACTAGCCATTCCTATGAGCCCCACCAAACTTGATACTCTGAAAGGGTCTGGGGGTCAGCAGAGAGCCTGGGCTGATTGAGCATAATGCAGGCTGCTCAGTGTGCAGGAAGCACTGTAATCAGTGTCATTTATAACCCCATCAGGACATCTTCTGGAAGGTGTAAAGAGTTGCCCTGTGAAAGGTATGGCTGAGAGAATCTTAATACAAAGCTGAAGACCAATTGTGAATTTTATTACATTACCATTAGTACTATTACCATATGAGGTTGTAAGAATACATGGTCCTTTGCAGTGGAAAACGCACTAAATGACAAAGTCCCTCCCCTGAAGAAGCAACAAATTAATGCCGTAAGTACCAAGCAGGGTTATGTGTGTTTGTCTTGTGGGATGAATAAGCAGACCGAGAACTACAGATTTTTGCTTCCTTAATTTTCAATTCATTACAATTAAATTGGTGTGCTCAGAATTGGATGTATTATACATTATGGTTTTTAAAGATCTTTTTACAGAACTGGCTGACTTTTTATATCAGCCAAAAGGAATGCCCATTGGAATTAAAATATCATAACAGTTAGTGTTTCTTTTGGCATTTGAAATGGTTAAATATGCAAAGCAAAAGAGAAACAAATAAATCTCAGCTAAATATTCAGTTTAAAAGCCGAAAGGAGCAAAAGTCAGGGAATTCAAGGCAAGAATGATAAAATAACCAGACTGCATTATTAGAAATTGATATAGTTTATATAAATTTATAAATATATATTAATTATAGTCATTCTGAATGAATTAAACTAAGGAATACTATTACAATTTGTTTTTCTCGTCATTTTTAATGAGAATGTTGATGATATTTAAAGTTCAATTTTTCTTTTCCTAGTTTAACTAATCAAGGTTATGAAATTAAAAGACAGCAAAACCTATAAGCAATTATCTCTGTCCAAATGGATATAGCAGCCCCAAACCACAGCTACATGACTATCAAACAATGATTATGAAAACCACAATTGAGAAAAGCATCAGGGAATGATATTGCAAAACCACAGCAACAAATGTGTCTGTGATATTGAAAACCACAATTCACAACTACTACCCTGTGTATCGCAAATTACTATTTAACTATAAATGTGAAAATGTATAAGTAACAGCACAAAACAATTTCTCATTTACTTAAAAATGAGTTATTCATTTTTTGGACTCACTGATTTCATCTCTACATAATGGTTCATTTTGAAAAGTTTCTGCTTTCAAAGACAAATCATTTAAGAATCACATATGTAAGTTACTTTAAACGCAGAAAATATGCAACTTTTAATAACATTTCCTTAAGTACTAAAAGAATTGATCTGAAACCAATCTGAAATAAAGAAACATTTACTTCAGTCTGGCTTTCTTCATAAAGTTCTTCAGGAGTGAAAAGGGATGTGAGTGGACACTGCTTACGGAAAAAAAAAGCTTGAAGTATTCTATTACAACTTCAGTGAAAATATAATTGTATATACTCTTAATCGTCCATTTAGCCGAAAACATATATCTGACAATAAAATGAGATGCCACTACCAAAACTACTTTAATGTAGAAAGTCAAAGGTTTATTTACAAGTAAATAAAAGCAATATTGTTTGCAGGTTTATAGGGTTGCCAGATTTCAAAAATTAAAATAGGATGCTCTATTAAATTTGTATTTCAAATAAGCAACTTTTTTTTAGTATTAATCAGTTCCATGCAATATTTGGTACATACTTATCTTAAAAAACAATTGTTCATATCCTGTACTTTATTGTATTTTATGACAAACCTACAAATTTAGCATGTTACCATTTTCACAAATTTATGGTTGTTTTACAAATAACACTGTTTATAGAAAAGTCTAAAAAACCCTAAAGTGCTTCCCACAGACATATATATAATTCTTGAACATCGTATTATTTAAGGATGGCAAGGTAGAAGAATAAATTTCTATACAAAAATTCTTACTTTATTTGGCACAGTACAGAAATGTGCTCTCAGTGTAAATGGATTGCATTCATGTATGTCTTACTCTTGGATTTGTTTTTAAAATGTGTTTTTTCCTCCAAGGGATTGACAAATTGATAAAGCAACCTTCCAGGCCACATCTTATTAGGCAGCAAGCTGCCTCCTTTATTATGGGAGTAAACAATATTCAAAAGCTTCAGAAAGACTTAATTTTTTGCCCTTGTATCCTCACCAGAAATTGAATACAGTTTATCTGCCTTGATTTAAGATTGTGACACTGAATTGAACAAGAATGCAGTATGAAAATAGTGTTTCGGATTTGTACATCTTTATAATTTGAGCAGTTTAAAAATAAAAATCAACAAATTCATCTAAATGGCATTCCTATGTTATAACTATGAAAAGGACTATGTGCTTACTTGCAAAGGAGCCAAGGGCTTTGAAAACATTCAGTCTACATCAGGGGTTTAACTTGGGCTTCGTGTAGACGGTCAATCTCTCAAAAGAAGTTTGTATGTACAAAAAATATGTTCTAAGGAGCAAATCTATTGAATTCACTGGATACTAAAAATGTCTGTGAAAAAGCCATCTGTGGACCATTACGAGTTAAGAATCACTATTCTCTTTATGTGTAAATTTTTATGGTGTACTGAAAACCAAAGTGTGGATGACTTCAGTTTTTACTCTTTGCAAATCATCCTTTATGTCCAAGGTACTACTCTGATAGAAGAGAGTCACGGGATCAACTCTATTTAAAAAAAAAAAAAAAGAAGAAGTTCTTTATTGCTAAGTCTATATAATACATCGCATCTTCAAGTATAAAATAAATATTAAAGGACTATCGCCCAAAATTTTAGTAGACATGTGTGGACTTTGCCTGCCTAGCATCCATTCTCTTTTCAGGTAATAATGCTGTGATATCTTTTAAAGAATAACTCCTCCTCATCCACTATTTGGTCATGTGATACAAATGTGACTGTCCTCAATCCCTGACCAGAATACTCTAGGTGTTTGTCTACAGTGATTGGTTCAGTGGCCCAGATTATTCCCATTAGAGTCAGCCCTGGAACTTTTTCCTGTTCCAATGGAACCACTGAGGAAAAGGTGCTGTTTTTCTGCTGGGCTACACTGGGAGAATGCAAATCCTGCTATGCAAATCTGCTGTTGGCCATCCTTATTGGAAGAAACTATTAAGAACACTGCCAACACAGAGGACTAATTTTGTCTTATCTTAGAATCTGATTTTTGGGAATTCCAAACTAAGATACCCATCAACATTCCAATATTACTTTGTTTTGGATCCATCAACATTATCTTTGTGTCTCCATAAATATTAGAGTCATTTCTATTATATCTCACTTTCATCTATTTGACCAGGCTAACATTTAGGCACCTTTGTAGTCGTAGTATAAATGTCATTTTTCACAGGAAGATATCACTTATCTCCCAGTCTGAATGAGATACTTCTCCTTTGCTACCATAACACCTTTTTTGTCTGCATATCACTTGTTGCATTGTATTACATTGACAATTTAGTTACATAAAATCTAATCCTCACCAGCCAATACACCTGTCCCTCTAAACCTAACTAGATAGAAAGGTTGGTGAGAGCAAGAAACATCTTTTTTCAGAACCATATCCTCCCCAGTGCTGGACACATAGAAGGTCCTAATATATTATTGAAAGAAAAAGTGAATTCAGAATTAACCTGTCTTATGTGGGAACTCCTGCCATTCTCAGTCCCCATCCACATAGTCACAGGTACAGGAGATGGCAGCCATATTTGTACACCATAACTCTGTGTTCCTGTTGGTGGATACTTGGGTGACCAACAGGACCACGAGGGCATCCCTGGCTCAAATATGACCAATCAAATTCCTCCCTTAGAAATCTAGGGTTAGTTTCAGGAGTTTCATCCTTACATAGGCTGATCTCTCAAATGAAGAAGTAAAACCTTTGGCATTATGGCATGGTTATGACCATCTGAACAGAGTAGCAGTGATAGTTTTTCTGTAGAGAGAAAAGTAAATAAAACAAATGTCCTGAGATAAAGTAGAGAAGGGAGTATGAAGTGGAATCCCATGTCTTGTTCCAGCCCCTTCATGGACTGCAGAAGCACTTCTGCCCTTGATGTCACTGAGATACTTAGGATTTCTTAAAATAAATTCCTCCCAACCAATCTTTCCTTTTTTCACTTATTTTTGTCCTAAATTAGCATTAGTTGATTCCTGTTACATTCAAGCCAAAAGACTAAATAAACTAAGACAAAAATTAACCATCTATGACTCCAGTTTGCTTGACTGAATATTTGAATACTTAGAAATAGCAGCTTAACTGAATTTTCAACTTTCTTCCAGAAAAGCACTGTATTAATCTGGGTTCTTCGGATAAACAGAACCAACAGTATATATATATATTTGGAGAGACAGAAAGATTATAGGGAATTAACTGACATAGTCAGAGAGGCTGAGAAGTCCCAGGATCTACAGCTGACAAACTGGAGATCTAAGAGAGACAATGGTATATTTCTAGCCTGAATCTGAAGGCCTAAGAACCAAGGGAGCTGATGGTGTAAATTCCAGTCTGAGTCTGAGTATTCAGACAACAGAAGACTGGTATCTCAGCAGGGTGAGATGCACAGAGAGGGATTTCTCACTTACCTGCCTTTTTCTAATCAGGTTCTTTGTGGAATTGAGGAGGACAATTTGCTTTACTACTCTACCCATTCGAATGTTATTCACATCTGAAAACATCCTCACAGACACACCTAGAATGTTGGACCAAATATCTGGGTACCCCAAGAGCCAGTGAAGTTGACACATAAAATTAACTATCACAAGCACTTTTGTTGATTATTTTGTTCCTCGGGGGCAACCCTGAAATGGCAAAGAACCCTTATGAATGTTAAGGGGGCAAATCTACAATTTTAACATAGATAATTAGGATAAAAATCAATTACCGATTTTGAATATTCACTTCACTCAGGGGTAACTCTTGGGGGAAAAGTCAGTATTTTCAAATTCAGAATTCCTCAAGGGCATGATGATCCATTGACATGCACATCTATAACCCTCCTGATTAACATATATTCTGGCCCCAGATGTTCGATTTTACTTTCAACTTTACTTTGTCACATTTGAATAACCATCTAACAGATTACCTTGCACGTAAATTTTATGAATGTTGTTATAATTTGCATGAATAATATTAATACTTCTGTGGTGGATTTTATTTTCCAAACTATAACTTTTGCCATAAATTCCTAAATGCAAAAGAAGAAACTAAACAGCTTTTTGAGGAAACTTGCTATGTGTATAGACTTAATCAAATCACTTATCTTTGCTTATATCTACTTGCCAGAGTATATTAAAATAATGCATCAGAAGTGAATTTAGGGTGACCTGAAGATGTAGGATTATGAATAACCATGCCAGGGCATACTGATAATGAAATCATCTAAAAGACACTTTTAAAATGTATCTTATAATGAAAATTAAACTATATGACTAATATATCTCTTTTAAAAGTTTTTATGTTTATTAAACAGATAGATGTACATAGATTTAAAGGTCAAATAGATTTTTAAGGCTCATGATGAAAATTAGCAGTTTCTTGTCCCACTCAAGATCCCAATGACAATTCCCACTCCCAAAGGTGTAATCATTGTCAATTCTTTTTAGCTGATTCTCCTGATGGTCTCCTCAATATTTTTTTTTTTTTAAGTAGGTTCCACACTCAACGTGGAGCCCAATGCAGGGCTTGAACTAATGACCCTGAGATCAAGACCTGAGCTAAAATCAAGAGCCCGACACTAACGGACTAAACCACCCAGGCACCCCTGATGTTCCTCTCATATTTCTAAATAAAATACTACATCTTAAAAATTTATTAGTTTAGTTATTACTGATTATATTGACTACCATAAAATATGAAGTTGTAACAGATTTATACCCCCTAACACACACTTTCTTCAAATTTTTTATTAAATCAAAGGCTTATATGTTTATTAACAGCTAATCTATATAGGGTATGGTGATTATGTTTTCTTTTGATCTCTTTGTTTCCTGAAGTTCATAATTACTGTCTTCATCATTTTCTCAGTTTTCTGTGACCTATCACTATTTCACCCCCAAATCCTTTGCCAGTGTAATACAGTCATTATTACATCAAGTAATATATCATTACACTATTACATCCAATAATCGATAATCAAATTATCAGATAATCGGGGCACCTGGGTGGCTCAGTCGTTAAGCGTCTGCCTTTGGCTCAGGTCATGATCCCAGGGTCCTGGAATCGAGCCCCACGTCGGGCTCTCTACTCACTGGGAGGCCTGCTTCTCCCTCTCCCACTCCACCTGCTTGTGTTTCTTCTCTCGCTATGTCTCTGTCAAATAAATAAATAAAATCTAAAAAAAAAAAAAAAGATTATCAGATAATCAAGTAGGTTGTTGTTTTTCCTGCCATGCTGGTGTCCTTCTTGGACCCTTCCTTTCTTCTATTCTATTCTCAACTAATTGCTCTTTGTAACTAAAATTTTTTTTTCCTTATCATCCTGAGAATTCCCTTGATTTTGTCCTGTATTAGATTCTAGGTTTCCTGAATACTCTATTTCTTTTTTTCCTTTCCTTTCCTTTCCTTTCCTTTCCTTTCCTTTCCTTTCCTTTCCTTTCCTTTCCTTTCCTTTCCTTCCTTTCCTTTCTTCCTTTCATCCTTTCTTGTTTTGTACTTTTAGAGTACAATTTCATGTAGCTTCCTGGGAAAATGTATATATAAGGTAATTTTTTTTTTTTGAGATTTGACAAGACTGAAATTCTCCTTATTTTGCCCTAATATGTGATATGTGGTTTATGAGGGTATAGATTTCTAGGGTGTAAATTACTTTTCCTGAATTGTTTTTCTTTTTTTTTTCATTTTTTATTGAGTTTTATTGAGATATAATTCTATATATCATTATATAAGTTTAAGGAGTACCCCATGATGATTTGAAACACTTATATTTTGCAAAATGATTACCACAACAAGGTTAGTTAACACCTCCATCACCTCACAATTACCTTTTTTTTGTTTGTGGTGAGACTATTTAACAACTACTGTCTTAGCAACTTTCAAGTGTATAATACAGTATTGTTAACTATAGTCACGATGCTGTACATTAAATCCCCAGAACTTATTCATCTTATTTTTTTTAAGATTTTATTTCAGAGAGAACAAGAATGAGAGCACCTGGGGGTTGGGGCAGAGAGAGAGAGAGAGAGAAGTGGGCTCCCCACTGAGCAGGGATCCTGACTCCCAGAACCCCTGGATCCATCCCAGGACCCTGGGATCATGACCTGAGCCGAAGGCAGATGCTTAACTGACTGAGCCACCCAGGTGCACCCATATAGTAGTTCTATTTTTAATTTTTTGAGGAACCTCCATAGTGTTTTCCATTGTGGTTGTACCAGTTATTACTCCTATTGACAGTGCAAAAGGATTCCCTTTTCTTTATATCTTCACCAATGCTTTTGTTAGATGATATCTCATTGTGGTTTTGATATACATTTCCTTGATGATTAGTGATGTTGAGAATCTTTTCAAGCACTTGTTGGCCATTTGTATATCTTCTTTGGAAAAAAGATGGTTCAGGTCCTCTGCACATTTTTTAATTGGATTGTTTGGTTTTTTGCTACTGAAGTTATATGAGTTATTTTTATATTATGGATATTAACCCCTTATCAGATAGATGATTTGCAAATACTTTCTCACATTCCATAGATTACCTTTTCAGTTTGCTCATTGTTTCTTTTGCTGTAAAGAAGGCCTTTTAGTTTGATACAGTCTCAGCTTGTTTATTTTTGCTTTTGTTGCTTGTGTTTTTGATGCCAAAAAATTGTCTGGAGGACCAATTCCAAGGAGGATTTTTCCTATTTTTTCTCTTAGTATTTTTATGTTTTTAAGCTTATTTTAAGACCTATAATCCATTTCAAATTAATTTTTGTGAGTGGTTAAGTAGAGCTCTAATTTCATTCTTTTGAATGTGATTGTCCAGTTTTCCCATCACCATTTATGGAAGAGACTGTCCATTCCCTATTGAGTATTCTTGACTTTTTTGTCAAATATTAGTTGACTCTATATGTGAGGAAATAGTTTCTAGGCTCTTTATTCAGTTTCACTGTTCTATATGTCCGTTTTTATGCTAGTACCATATTATTTGTTTTTATTTTTGTTTTTGTATTTTTTGCTATAGCTTTGTTAATTTAGTTTGAAATCAGGAAGTCTGTTGCTTTCAGCTTTGCTCTTCTTTCTCAGAATTGTTTTGGCTATTTAGGGTCTTTTTGTGGTTCCCTTATGAATTTTAGGATTGTTTTTTCTATTTCTTTAAAAATGCTATTGGAATTTTGATAGAGATTGAATTGAATTTATGACTTTGGGTAGTATGGACATTAAAAAAACATTAATTCCTCCAATTCATGAACACATGGGATGCCCCGTGGCATTCCTACGACAGAGTGGTCACGCAGGTCTCAGCATTCCAAAGGCTTACGCCCTTCTCCGAAATCTTCCCTTGCCCCCGTGTCCTCCATGTTACATTTTGGCAAGCCAGGTATTATGGATGATTTCATACTCTACATTAACTCCAACATTTGTGTCTTCTTCAATTTCTTTCATCAATATCCTATAATTTTAAAGGTACAGATATTTTGGGGCGCCTGGTTGGCTCTGTCGGTTAAGTGTCCAACTCTTGATTTTGGCTCAGGTTATATCTCAGAGCTGTGGGATCAAGCCCTGCGTCGGGCTCCACACTGAGTGCAGAGTTTGCTTGTCCCTCTTCTTCTGCTCCTCCCCCTACTCACTCTCCCTCTAAAATAAATAAAAATAAAAAATCTAAATGTACAGATATTTTATCTCCTTGGCTAAATTTATTCCTAAGTATTTTTATGGTACTGTAAATGGGATTGTTTTCTTATATTTTCAGGTAGCTTTTTGTTAGTTTATAAAAATGCAACTGATTTTTGTGTGTTGATTATAGGACCTGCAACTTTATTGAATATTTGTATTAGTTCCAACAGTTTTTAGTGAAGGTTTTAGACATTTCCATATATAAAATCATATCTTCTGCAAACAATTTTACTTCTTTTCTTCTGATTTGGAGGCCTTTCCTTTCATTTTCTTGACTAATTGCTCCAGGTAGGGTATCAGCTTTATATTGAATAGGAATCGTAAAAGTGGGCACCCTTGTCTTATTCCTGATCTTAGAGGAAAGGCTTTCAGCCTTTCATCATTGGGTATGATGTTAGCTGTGGGCTTGTCATATACGACCTTACTTATGTTGAGGAACATTCCTTCTATATTCAAATTTTTGTGAGTTTTTACCATGAAGGATGATTAATTTTGTCAAATGCTCTTTCTGCATCTACTAAGAAAATCACATGATTTTTATCTTTCATTCTATTAGTGTAGTATACCACAGTTATTTATTTGTGTATGTTGAACCATTTTTGAATTCTAAGGATAAAGCATACTTGATCATGGTATATGATTCTTTTAACGTGCTGTTGAATTAAGTTGCTAAAATATTGTTGAGAATTTTTGTATCTATATTCATCAAGAATATTGGCTTGCAGTTTTCTTTTCTTGTAGTGTCATTTTCTGACTTTCATATCAGAATAATCCTGGCCTGACAAAATGAGTTTGGGAGTATAGACACCTCTGCAGTTTTTTGGAAGAGTTCAAGAAATGTTGGTGTTAATGTTTGGTAGAATTCACCAGTGAAACCATCTGCTCCTGAGCTTTCCTTTGTTGGGAGGGTTTTGATTATTAATTCTTCCTAAAACTTAGTCATTCATATTTTCAGTTTCTTTTTTAGTCAGTCTTGGTAGATTGTATGTTTCTAGGAATTTATCCATTTCTGCTAGGTTATCCAATTTGTTAGCATATAGTTGTTCATAGTAGTATCTTATGATTCTTTTGAACTTCTGCATCATTCACTGTAATGCCTCATCTTTCATTTCAGGTTTTATTTACTTGAGTCTTCTCTCTTTTTTTCTTAGTCCAGCTAAAGGTTTGTCAGTTTACATTTCAGAAAATCGGCTCTTAGTTTCATTGATTTTTTTCCTATCCCTCTTTTTCTATTTCATTTATTCCTACTCTGATCATTACTGTCTCCTTCCTTCTGCTAACCCTGGGCTTACTTATTCTTTTCTAGTTCTAGTTCCTTTAAGATATAAAGTTGGGTTGTATATTTGAGATCTTCCTTTTTTCTTCATGTAGTCATTTATCACTATAAACTTCCCTTTTAGAACTGCTTTTGCTCCATTCCATAAGTTCTGGTATGCTGAGTTTCCTTTTCCTTTGTTTCAAGATATTTTTTAATTTCTCTTTTGATTTCTTTGATCTATTGGTTATTTAGGAGTGTGTTAATGCCACATAATTATGGATTTTTCCATTTTCCTATTGTTATTGATTTCTATCTTCATACCATTATGAAGAGATATTTCTAACCTAATAATATGATTTTAGTCTTCTTAAATTTGCTAAGACTTGTTTTGTGACCTTGCATATGTTCTATCCTGGAGGAAATTTTGTGTGCACTTGAGAAGAATGTGTATTCTGCTGCTGTTGGATGGAATGTTTTGGTATATGTTTCTTGGGTTTATTTGATCTAAAGCATAGTTCAAGTGCAATATTTCCTTATCAATTTTCTGTCTGGATGATCAATCCATTATTGAAAGTAGGATACTGACATCCCTTACTATTCTATTGTTATTGTATTGTTGTCTGTTTTTCCCTTCAGATCTTTTAGTATTTGTTTGATATATTTAGATCCTACAATGTTGGGTGTATGTGTATTTTAGATTGTTATATCCTCTTGATGAATTGATCCCTTTATTATTATATAATGATCTTCTTTGTATCTTTACCACCTGTCACTTACGGTCTATTTTAATACCAGTATAGCTATTCCTGCTCTCTTTTGGTTTCCTCTTGCCTGAAACATAGTTTTCTGTTCCTTCACTTTGAACATATGTGTGTCCTTAAAACTAAAGTGAGTCTCTTGTAGGAAGCATACAGTTTGTTCTTTTTGTTGTTGTTTATTTTTTTCCGTTCAGCTACTTTGTCTCTTGATTAAAGAATTTAATTCATTGATATTTTGCATAATTATTGATAACTAAGGACTTATTCCATAATATTAATTGTTTTCTGGCTTTCTTGTAGTCTCTTTGTTCCTTTCATCCTCTTTTGCTGCCTTTGTTTGTGAATTGATGGTTTTCCATAATGATGAATGCTTTGATTCCCTTCTTTTCATCTTTGCGTATCTGCTGTCGGTTTTTGTTCTGTAGTTATCATGAGGCTTACCTAAAACATCTTATTGATATAACAGTCTATTATAAACTAACAGCAACTTAACTTCAATTACATATAAAAATTTTGCTTTGTTACTCATTTAATTTTTTTATTTCACAATATGCATCTTTTTATATTATATATTCACTAACAAATTATTATAGCTATTGCTATATTTAATACGTCCATAATGTGGTTAGTAGGGTTGGTGCTCCTTTGACATGTTCCAAAGGATACTTGTATCCTTTAAATTTTTTTGCTAGAATTAAGTGGCTAGCACAGTACCATATACAATGTTATAATATCCTGAAATTGACTATATATTTACCTTTACTAGTGTGTTGCATATTTTCATGTTACTTATTAGTTCCCTTTCATTGCAGCTTTAAGAACTCCTTTCAGGATTTCTCGTAAGTCAGGTCTAGTGGTGAGGAACTCCCTCAGCTTTTGTTTATCTGAGAATATCTCTATCTCTCCTTCATTCCTAAAGGACAACTTTGATCCACAGAGTATCCCACTCTCTCCTGGCCTATAAGGTTTCTGCCAAGAAACCTGCTGATAGCCTTATGGGGGTTCCTTTTTAAGTGATAAGCTTCTTTACTCTTCCTGCTTGTAAGATTCTTTGTCTTTGATTTTTGACAGCTTTTATAATGTGTCTTGGAGAATAGGTTGAATTAGGGGACCTATGAGTTTGTGAACATGGATGGCCAAATCTCTCTTCAGATGTGGAACTTTTGAGCCATTATTACTTTTTAAAATATAGAATGTCTCGAATTTGTATGTCATCCTTGTGCAGGCAAGCACCATAGCTAATCTTCTCTGTATCATTCCAGTTTTAGTATATGTGCTAACAAAGCAAACACAAGCCATTATTTTTTAAAATAAGTTTTCTGCCTCCATCCCCCTTTCTTCTCGAATTCCAGTAATTCTCATATTGGCTTGTTCAATGGTATCTCATAGATCACACAATGTTTCTTGACTCTTTTTAATTCTTTTTTCTTTGTTCTCTCTGAATAGATCATTTAAAAAGTCTTGTCTTCAATTTCAGATTCTTTCTTCTGCTTGATCCATTTTGATTTTGGTTCTTTATTGCATTTTTCATTTCATTTCATAAATAAAATGAAAGTTATCCTTTCACCTCAGAATTTGTTTTTTTTTAAATGATTTCTGGTTGTTTTTTTTAACTTCTCATTTTGTTTGCACATTGTTTTCCTGATTTCATTGAATTGTGTTTCTGTGTTTTCTTGTAGTTCACTGAGCTTTCTTAAAACAGCTATTTTGAATTTTTGATTAGGTAAATTGCAGATCTCCATGTCTTTGGGGTTGATTAATGGAAGATCATTGTGATCCTTCAGTGGTGTCATGTTTCCATGACTTTCTGTGTTCCTTGAAGTCTTGCATTGCTATCTTTGCATTTAAAGTAGCAGTCACCTCCTCCATTCTTTACTGAATAACTTTGGAAAAGAATCATCTTCCTTCAGCCCTACGAGGCATTCTGGGGCTTTCTCAGATCTTCTGTGGATACACATTGCTCCACACTTCTTGCTCCCTCTTGTGGCAGAGTCTTTTTTGTTGTTGGTTGGTTTGTTTCAAGTTTTTATTTAAATTCTGGTTAGTTAACATACAGTGTAACATTCATTTCAGGAGTAGAATTTAGTGACTCATCACTTACATATAACACCCAGTGCTCATCCCAACAAGTGCCCTCCTTAATACCCATCACCTGTTTAGCCCATCCCCTGCCCACGTCCCCTCCAGCAACCCTCAGTTTCTTCTCTATAGTTAAGAGTCTGTTTTGTAGTTTGCCTCTCTCTCTCTGTCTTCCCCCTATGTGCATCTGTATTGTTTCTTAAATTTTGTGGCAGATTCTTAAGCTTGTATGCTTTCTTTTGATCCTGCTGCACACCAGGCCTATTGCTGACAGCCACCCTTTTACTTTCTCAAAGGTGATGCTAAATGTTCATTTTTGGTCTCTTCCTGGCCCATAGATACAGTCCAGCTTTATGTGCATGCTCACTACTTGTCTGCCAAAGCTCACTCTTGCTACTGTTAGGGACACATACAAAGAGCTGCCCATTAAGGTGTGTGGGTGCAGCCCACAGAGTGCTATTGATGTCCATGGGCCCACTGCGGGGATTGACAGGTGAGGCATCTCAACAGCTATGGGGTGGGCCTCCTGATGGAGTCCATAATGTGTTTAGTAGGGTCGGTGTTCCTTTGACATGATCCGAGCCTTTGCTGTTGTTCTCCTAGCTGCTTACAACCCCCAGTCATGCAATTCATGATGCAGTACTCTGGACGGGATGAGAGAGAAATGGGCCTCTGGCAGCATCCCACACAGCCTGGGAAGCCAGGCACTCACGCACATGTTCTCACTTTCCTCCACAAGAGAAATCATAGGCTAAGAAGGGCTCTCATGGCACTAGCTATGCCACTTTGGGAGAGCGGTGACATGGATAAACGCAAGCTCTTTCTCTTACCCTCTTCAACTTGTTCAGTCTCTGATTTTCTTGTTCCAACAGTGTGCTGGAACTTCTCTGCAGGATTCCTGGACTTCCACAAAGACTTTCTTATCTATGATGACTGTCTAAGTCAGGGTTCTCCAGGGCTTCTGGACTGCAGGCAAAGGGCCAGGGATCAGTTCCTGGGCCACTTTTGTGTTCATAGCCTGGACCAAGATTTGTTTGACTATGGCACAATGCACAGGTGGGTGAGACATCTCCTAGGTACCTAGGCATATGGTGCTGGCTCCCACAGAAACACTTTTTTTGTGGATGGATGCCAAATTATTTTGGGGGGGCATCCAAGAAGGGACTCCCTCAGTTTTTAAACCAGTGTTGCATTGAATTCTATCTTCCAGTGCCATTCAGAGAAGTCTGATGCTGTATAATTTCCTTAACATCTGAATGTAGCCTGCTTCTTTCCCCCACTCCCACCCTGGAAACTTGCAAGATCTTCTCTTTACCCTCAATCCTCTGAAATTTCATAATGTGAAAATATGTTGCACTGTCTCCCCATTTACTGAGCTTCCCATTTGCTTGCTGAACCATTTCTGAGAAACTTCTTCGTTTTCTTTCTTTCCCTGGAATTATTATTATCTCAGTCCTCCTTGAATGGATACTACCATTTTCTTGTATTTTCCTTTGTTCACTTTCACCATTTTTCTTATTTTCTGGAAAATGTCTTTGGCTTTGCCATTCAAATCTTCACTGCAATTTTTATTTATGTGATCATATTTTAATTTCTTTGACTTGTTGGTTTTATTTTGAAAGAGTTCTTTTTTAGTATTCTGTTTATTCCCTCCTTTCCATGTCTCTGAGTCCAGTAATTACAAGTTTTCTTCAGTTCTTTGAGAATTTTGTGTCCTTAGTGCTTCTTTTTTTTCTATATAATTTTGTACCTGTCTTTCATGTTAGAATTTTTCATACTCTTTAGTATCTTTGATTTTCTGTTTCTAATATGACTGAGACACTAAAAACCTAATTGGAAGTTTGTGTGTAAGCATAGAATGGGGTTTGAGAAGTACTTGTGAGGTTGTGGGCTTTGGGTGATAGGACAAAGATCTTCCTGCTGGAGGTCCCTGTCTATACAGAGTTTTCTTGGGTTCAACACACTCTCCAGAGGGAAATCCTGCAATACTCAGGCTCATAAGCACATAGCCAGTGAAGGAGCTTTACTATCTCACTATTTAGTGTATAGCCTTTTATTTAATCTCTCCTTTCAGTACAGAATTCCCATCTTCAGTTGTTATCACTGAATACAAAATACAGAATATCTCTAGGTTTACTGTAAAGAATAAGTCTCAGCCTTTAGCCAAGTACTGAGAAGTTGATAACTGGCAGTGTGGTATGGGAGAAAAATTAGAGGTATCATTGATTCTTATATAGACTTTGCACCAATCCTTGTATTTCCAGTCCCACCTGCAATCCCACTTTCAGGTATACCTATTATTTGTATTCCATAATTTTTCTCTTTTCTTTTTCACTCTTATTTTTTGCAGTATAGTCTCAAATAACTTTCTTGGAATGTGTACATATGAGATAAAACTACTGAATCTTTATGTATGTGAAAATGTATTTATTTTGCTCTGATCCTTGGTTGATAGTTTAGCTGGGAATATAATTTTAAGTTTAAAAACAAGTTTTCCCTTGTTAAATTCAAGAAAACATCATTCTTGTCTTCTAGTATCCAGTATTACTGGTTGGAAATGTAATATTAGTCAAAAAACTTTGCCTTTTATCTAATCCTTACTCAGCTAATGCTTTTATTATTTTCTCATTAACTTGTTCTTCTGGAATTTTACACTTTATTTATTTATTTATTTTTACTTTTAAAGATTTTATTTATTTATTTATTTGAGAGAGAACGAATGAGAGAGAGAGCACACGAGAGGGGGGAGGGTCAGAGGGAGAAGCAGACTCCCTGCTGAGCAGGGAGCCCAATGTGGGACTCAATCCCAGGACTCCAGGATCATGACCTGAGCCAAAGGCAGCCGCTTAACCAACTGAGCCACCCAAGCGCCCCTATTTATTTATTTTAAAGATTTTGTTTATTTTAGAGAGAGAAAGTGCATGAGCATGAGTGGGGGGAGGGGCAGATGGAATGGGAGAAGCAGACTCTCTGCTGAGCAGGGAGCCTGACACGGACTCAATCCCAGGACCCTGGGATCACGACTGAAGCTGAAGGCAGATGCTTAACCGACTAAGCCACTCAGGCCCCCCACTTTGTTTTTATTTATATTGTATTATTTATATTCAATTTATATGCTATTATTAGTATATATAATGTAGTATGTTAGTATATATATTATTAATATTAGTATCATATATACTATTATTTGTATACTATTAAATATTATAAATTTCAACCCACCAGTAATCTATCCTGTAACAGTCTTAACAGGAGCCTGGTTTTATTCAAATCTTACCCCTTCTGCACACAGCCGGTGATTCATGTAAACTTGCCTCATTTCCACTCTGAGTGATCTTTAATTAATTCTAATGCCGTAATATGATCTCATTCCCCCTTGTTAGTGATTGTTTTAGGAATGGGCAAGGGACCCAATTCTGGACAAGGGAAGAGTGGCTGGAGGCTTTTGGGAAAGGAGAGAAGTATGGGGAGAGTTGCTGGAGGCTTTTGTTCTTAGGAGAGTATGGGGAGCCTGTTTGTCTCACTTCTCCTGAAAATAGACATGGAAGAATATTGCATCCCTTGTTTCTGTCATCCATTTTGGACAGTGAGAAAATCTATTTCTAAAACAGAGCTAACCCACAGAGCTATGGATAACAAAGGGAGAATAGCATTCAAATAAAGCTGAACCCCAGTCATACTAGGCTTGGCAATTGCTTTGCTTTTAGACTTCCTGTCACATGAGCCAATAGGTTTCTTAATATTTAAGACAATTTGTACTGGTTTTCTGTTACTCAAAGCTGAAAGTATCATAACTGATTCTGAAGTTGTAGAAAAGTATTTTGTCTTTTATTCTTGAGTCACATGGACTGAAGAGGAGTGGAGAATATGGATGGGGAAAAGGATTGTCATCCTGTGGTGTAGTTTAGTATTCAGACTTTGAGTTTAGCCAATAGCATCACTTCTACCCTCTTTGTACCTGGCAGTTCTAAATCCTGTGCATCTTTAGATGTGTCATATACACAGCATATCATTATCATGGTGTCTGAAGACAGCGTATTTGGGTTCAAATCTTGACTCTGTCATTTTTAGCTAGGTAATCTTTTGCATGTTATTAAATATCTGTGTGTTTCAGTTTACTCATAGTCAAAATGGAATATGATGGTATTTATACTGCAGAGAAGAGTTGTATTAAATGGGTTATATGAAAAGTTTTTGGCATGTAGAAAGTGCTGTTTAATTGTTAGCTATTAACAGATTACTCAAATAAATCATTTCTTCTCTTCTTTTTTAGCAGCAGAACCCTAATCTTGTTCAAGATGTTCAGTTAGAAGTACTAATTTTCTGAAATTACCTTAGAGCTAGATTTGGCTGCGTAATGCAGTTCAGACCAATAAAATGCAAGCAGAGATCTACTGAATGTGGCTAAAGAACCTGAAATGGTTTTGCTCAAAAGCCACAATGCATCTTTTTTTCTTGGCCCACCCCCTTGCTCATATCTGGAATGGGACATGATTCTTGGATATAGGAGAGCCATCTTGTAATCATAAGAACAAAATCTACACAGTTTGGAATATAGTTGGAAAAGAGGAGCCAATTCTGATGACTTCCTTTAGCCGTATATCAGCCCTGAACTGACTCTGGAATCCTTACTCTGCAAAAAGGAAAAACACCTGTTTTGTTAAGCACTATATTTAGGTGCTTACATACAGCCAAAGGCAATCCTAACTACTACACAAGGGACCTTCTGGGCAAGGTGGTGCTCTCTTTTTGCCTTTTGAGACCTTGGTTTTACGGAGGTTATTTTCTTATTATGCTTTATACTTTCAATAGATTTCTATCCTTGCTTCACATTTTAGAAGTTTAGTTATCTACAAATGATTTCAATGACTTCTTCCCAACCTCCTTACCTTTAAGGTTTACTCCTTTTTTATTCCTATATTTTCTTCTCTGGAGAAAAGGGAAATAACAGTAATACTTATCCTGGGGACTATGAACTTCAATTCTTTCAGGGGCTATGGGCAGTGTAAAAAAAATGAAGTATCCAGATGTAAGACACAGGTGAGGATTATGGAGACATGGAGAGTACATGTCCTTGTTAAAGGTTTTTAAATACAAATAAAATAGATACTGTACCACTCAAAGAATATAGACCTGTAGGCCCAATCTGGGTATAGGCTAAAATTCTGCAGATTCTGATTTTAAGACATAATACATGTGAAAGAACTGTCATACTTACTGAACTGCAATGCACCTCCTCACCAAAACACTGATATCAGTAATAATAAAACAATATACAATTAAGACCTTTCAAAATTGAAAGTGTATTTAGCTAAAATACTTCCAAACTGAAATTGTTTTTCCCCTTTTTGGTTTTTGACTGATACATAAGGTAATGCAGTAACTAATATTATACTCAATAGACAAAAGAAACAAACAAAAATCCTCTCTGTGGGGGTTGCTATGGCTTTGGAAGAAAACCAACTATAAGCAAAAATGTAAGATAGGAAAATATGCATTTCCCACCCCTATCCTTCCTCAGTTTTTTTCCTCTCCCTGCCTTAATATATGTGTTGAGGATTTGCATTATAATAAGGGCTTATAATACACTTTAAAACTCTAATTAACCAAGCACTTGTTACTAGTGATACCCAGTTCCTGCACATAAACCACCAGTGTGTACCCTGCCTTCCAGTAAGATTGAATCTGCATGGAATCTACCAGAGAACATGCTTATGCTGCTCCCATTTCCTATAGAGATGAGTGGATTGCAGTGGCAATAACTGTTAGCTCTTGTTCTGTTGGTTAGTTCTTTGGTTCTATACACTTACATCTGCACAGATAAAAGTTTGGCCAGCAAGGAAACTGAGGTTCAGAATGGAATATTATATGTCTTAAGCTCAGAGTAACTGGACATGGTGGAATTCTAACCATGCACTGTCTAATGAGAAAATGATGGAGTTTTCCTTATGCCATTAAAGCTCCCCTGATAGTGGACAATTACAAAATCTGGACTCTCAAACAAATGGACAGTGAACTGGACTGATAATCAGGAAAGCAAGGGGTTAAACTAGACTCTTCAACTTGGAGAATTGTACTAATCGTTAGCCTTATTGTTCACATCGGTAATTTTTTTTCAGATGCTAAATTTGATGCCTTTATAATTCTAATGTTAGTTTTAAGTACCATGTTTTAGACTGTGAAACTCTAAATAGTAGGAACTTTGTCTAAATACGTGATTTGTGTACTACTTACATACCTAAACAGATCTTGAAAATGTTCTTGATAATGTAAACAATTTGTCAAATTTTAAATATATATATTTTTAAAGATTTTATTTATTTATTTGACAGAGAGAGAGACAGCGAGAGAGGGAATACAAGCAAGGGGGAATGAGAGAGGGAGAAGCAGGTTTCCTGCCAAGCAGGGAGCCCAATGCGGGGCCTGATCCCAGAACCCTGGGATCATGACCTGAGCCGAAGGCAGATGCTTAACGACTGAGCCACCCAGGCACCCCTAAATGTATTTTTCTTATTACTTTTTTGTCTCTACATTAATATATTGTGGAACTCTATACAGGAAAGGCTCATGTAGTCATTGTTTTTGGAACAAATTTCATTGAAAGGCTCTAATCCAGATGTCTGTGTAAAGAGAATGTGAACTTATGTCTTTGCCACTTGCCGGAAATAGAGCCCTAGTTTAATGTAGTACAGAGTACTGCCTTACAATTTTCATAAGATAGATCGATAGATGCTTATTAGAATATTTGGCAGAAGGATTTGCAACGACGTGGATGGAACTGGAGGGTATTATGTTGAGTGAAATAAGTCAAAAAGAGAAAGACATGTATCATATGATCTCACTGATATGAGGAATTCTTAATCGCAGGAATCAAACTGAGGGTTGTTGGAGTGGGGGGTGGGGTGGGAGGGATGGGGTGACTGGGTGATAGACACTGGGGAGGGTATGTGCTCTGGTAAGCGCTGTGAATTGTGCAAGACTGTTGAATCTCAGATCTGTACCTCTGAAACAAATAATGCAATATATGTTAAGAAAAAAAAAAAGAAGAAGAAGAAGAAGGTAGTGGGAGGGGAAGAATGAAGCGGGGGAAATCGGAGGGGTAGACGAACCATGAGAGACGATGGACTCTGAAAAACAAACAGGGCTCTAGAGGGGAGGGGGGTGGGAGGATGGGTTAGCCTGGTGGTGGGTATTGAGGAGGGCACATTCTGCATGGAGCACTGGGTGTTGTGCACAAACAATGAATCATGGAACACTTCATCTAAAACTAATGATGTAATGTATGGGGATTAACATAAGAATAAAAAAAAAGAAAAAAAAAAAGAATATTTGGCAGAAGGAAGTTTTGAAATATTTTGCGTCAATAGGAAATTTAGTCCATGACTACAGACTAGGTGGTTTTTATATATGTGGCTACAAAATTTCATTTAAGTATTTCCTTGGTAATATGAAATTTGAATTCCCAAAGGCCAACATAAATGTGACTAATAATAATTTGTGTTTCAACTATATTCTAAAGCCAGTTTTTGACTTAACTTTTAAGCTCCTTTTTCCTGTAAAAAATCTGCTCTGTCACATTGCCACACAACATCCTGTTACCCTATTTTCCTAAGCTGGCAGGAAATGGTCCACTATTGATGTCTGTAATGGGGAAATACTTCTCACCGATCTCGTCTGCTTTGATCGAAACTTAACCTCATCAACATGAACCACTTAGATGAGACTATCTGGAAACATTGAGTAGGTTCCTATTTGTTTAAAGGATGAGGCAAAATCTCTGTTCCGATGAAACATAACAAAATTCAGACTTTCGTATTTAAGATACATTGCAGTGTTCGAATTCTCATCTTCTTTCATCAGTTAGTAAATACATTTATATATCATGTGTCTGCTATGTACCTAGCCATTCTTCTCAGGACTAGTTTTGCTGCTTAGAAAGCTAGCCAAAAAATTGATCTGGTTACAGTCTATTTGTTTTCTTACCACAAGGGTGAAATGCTACAAAATAGCAAATTAAATTAAAAACAAATAACTCTGTGAGGGCCAATCATTTATGCCCTGATGTTAATTATTACAATCACAATTTTACATTTTTATAACTAGATGAACTGAGAACACTGAAAGGAGTAAAAAATAAGGAAAGGGAAATTGATTTTGGATTTTCAAGATTAGGAAGGCAGTGCTGGTTGAGCTACAAGTAGGATTTCTGCATACAATTCACTCATTCCTTCATGTATTCACTCAAATATACTTCCTCAGTATTTATAATGTGTCACCCTCTCTTTTAAAGGCTGGAAATAGAAAGACAAGTTGCAGCCAGAAACAAGAAGACAATATTCAGTAACTGTATTCTGGGGAAGGGAGATGATCATGAGATGAAAAGAACAAAAAGCTGGGCAAAAGCGAGACTGTGCTAAATGTTGACTACTCAGATATTTGGCCTCAGGCCAAACCTGCTTTCTTTCCTGATGACACTTTAGTCAAACAAAAGCAAGCATGTAGTGGAGAGCAAGAACAAACAAACCCATATCTTTCAACCTTTTACTGACAACTATTATTTCTGTACGTGAGTATTTCTGTAGTTTCAATAGAATAATCTGATTGCAGTAACAGTTTATTTGGCAATATCTTTGACCTAAAACATGCAATAATTTCTCTTTAGTATAGCTATAAGTTTACAGTTCAGCACATTGTAAATGATATGGAAGTTTCACCTTACTCAAGTAAATAACAATATAAAATATCAATACACAGAAAATGATGAAGATATTGATTTTAATTAAATGAATGCCTCAATGATTCTTCCTCATTCTCATGCTTTTCATATTTATTTAAGAATAATAAGGTCTCTTTTTTAACAAGGTGAAACAATTTTGCAATGGAAGACTTTGGATGATACCATAGTTTTTACATGGTTATAACACAGAAAGTAATCTTCTTTCAGGCAACCTTTTTAAAGGTGTATTCTGCTCCCCTGGTTTTTCTTGTTCTGTCATAGCTAATCATTAATTACAATACACAGAAGACAAAAGGGTATCTTAAACTCAAGGAAATAGGAAGCAATGGAAAGATTTCTTGAGATGACTGCAGTACAGTAGTTTACTATGCATTAACTTAAGCATAATTATGCCCAATAAAGAGTAAAGAATGCACATTTGATTTCTAATATAAATATCTAGATTTTGTTCATGAAGATACTGATGAGAACCATTAGCCACCATGTAAATATGTAACTTAAGAAATATTTCAGTGGAAATATTACTTATTAATGGCTTATTATGTGTTATGGGTTGAACTGTGTCTCCTTCAAATTCATATGTTGAAATCCTAACCTTCAGTATTTCAGAATGTGACCTTATTTGGAGATAGGATCTTCACAGAGGTAATCAAGCTAAAATGAGGTCATTAGGATTGGCAATAATCCAAAATGACTGGTGTCTTTTTAAAAAGGGGAAATTTGAAGACAGACACGCACACAGAGAGAACACCATGTGAAGATGAAGGCAGAGACAGGAGTGATGCTCTTTCAAGTCAGAAAATGCCAAAGATGTCCATCAACATACCAGAAGCTGGTAGAGAGGCATGGAACAGATTCTTCCTCACAGTCCTTAGAAGGAACTAACCCTGCTGACTCCTTGATTTTGGATGTCTACCCTCCAGAACCATCAAACAATAAATTTCTATTGTTTAAGCCATCGAGTTTGTGGTCCTTTGTTATGGCAGCCCTAGCAAACTATAACCAAATCTCTGATCTAATACTGTCTTCAGTACTGCTTTGTTTATTGTTCACCATATGGCTTCTATCTGTTTGGTTTTATAATTCTCTATGACGAGTAATATTATCAATAACATCACTAACAGTTACAATTAGTTTTTGAGCACTTACCATATTCCAAGCTATTTTGATCATTTCTGACCAAGATGAATGGGCAATAAAGGAAAAAATAATTTTGTTACTTTATTAGGCACTAATGATTATGTTTTATTAAGCCATTGAGGTTTTGGGAATGGGTTCGAGGAGCTTATGTTATTTACCCTAATATGGAAATTGTTATCTTGAAGTGGAGTAATGCTCCAACAAAATCTGAAAGTATGAAACCTGAGGATAGATAGTATGTGATGAGGAAACTGATACTTAAGACTGAAAAAATGGTGAAATCTTTGCTAAAAAATCATTGTTTAATGTACCTTAGGAAGAAGCCTACATGTTGACTCATCATTTCCAGTTAGACGTTAAAATGCCTCACAGCCCTACTGTGTGTTGTCTATTATTAGCTGCATCTCAGTAGTATTACAAAGAAGAAATGAGCTCAGGGAAGAATTAGTCAGCTTGCAAGCAGAAATGACAGTTCAGAAATTCAAGGTCTTTCGAGGCTGGAAACACCAGCTGCTTGTAGAGACCGAACTACAAAGATTCTGAGTGACAACACACAGTAAGAAAAACTTTACAGCTGAATAAAGTGACTCAGGACAAAGGTCAGAGTAGGGTGTGGCTTGACTCCATTTGTTCAAAGAACCCAGTAGTAGCCACAATTAAGCTGAGTGAGAAAGAGGCATGAGGATGAGGAAGGAGCCATGTAAAATAAATTTGAACATTATTTTTAGGAAATAACTTTGGGTATGATAACTGGCTATATGAAACTGGCAAAGTAAATAGATCAGAAGTCTACAAAGTTTTGAGGGAATTGTATTGTTAAGGAAACCACAAGGGCACTCTTGAAAAAAGTTTTTTATTTTTAAATTCAAATACTAACATCAATTCTTGTACTCTCACATACAGAAAGCAGCCTTGGAACACCTCCTCCAAGGAAAGCATGCTCTCCAAACTCTTTTCTGATGTGGCTAAAGAAAATAATGACGATGAAAAAGCTCCAAGAAGTTATAGCCAGGGGCCACAGAGAAGAAGTGACAAAGTAATTCCTCCCAAAGAGTAGAATCAAGGCCTAGTCCAGCAACCTCCCCCTCTCTACTCTGCCTCTACATCTGGTGTGAGATTTTCACAGTTTTTCTGTGCAGGGGTATCATGAATCAATAAAGAACGTTGACTGCTCTGTATGTCTTTATTCTTCCTCTTCCCAATTATTAGTATTCATTGTAGATGTGCTATATGTGGATGTGAGATAAAGATACAGATAAGTTGTCTTTTTTGTTCATCTGTCACCTGACCATGAGAAGCCACATGTAGACTTGACAGAGAAGACGGAGAACTTAGATTCTGAGATGGATGCAGTGAATGGAGGAGTATTGAATTATTTTCTTTGGGAAGAGAGGGGGCAGATGTGAGTTTCTTTGATATACAAGAAGAAGAAAACATTTTCTTGACCAGAATTTGGACTGTGGTTAAGACTATTTTATATTTTCAACACTGTTTTCTCTTCCTGGGCACATAGATAATTGCAGATGTTACTCTCCCATGAAAACATACTGGGAGCTATATGACTTAGTTTAGGTCAATGGAATGTATACAGAAATAATGTAAAGACACTTTTATTCCCAGCTCTTAAAACAATACTGCACAATTACCTATTTCTGTATTTCCCTTCAACATTAACCTTGTATATTTTTTCAGATACACTAAAACACAGAAGTATCTTTGGTCCCTGAGTCACCACTTGGAGGGGAGCTGATCAAGAGAGCTGCCTGATCTACATCAGACTGTTGCCTGAATGAAAAATAAACAGAAATTCCAAGGTCTGTTTATTATTATCACATAGCTAAGTCTATCCAGCCTGAGACAGATACCTTAAGGACATTGCAGCCCATGCCAGGCCAAATTCTATTCAACAGTTTGCAGTCATGGTGAAAGTCTAGAGAAATCTAATACAAAAATGCAGCTAGGCTTCACCCCCTGATTTGAAAATCCAACAAGGGCACTATGTTCCAAATTACCCTGGTAATAACTGTTCTAGTGTACAGTTTCTTTGCTTGCGAGAGTTAACTATTCCTTAAGCACTAGACAGAAAGATGCTATAATGTCTATAGGAATCACTAGTAGATTTTTAAACATATTTCATAGTGTAGCCAAAACAATTTTATATTGCACACTTAGATATATTTGATGTATCTCTGAGCATCAGTTTTTCCAGTTTCCATGAGTTCTTCCCTACATTCTCATACATAGAGAACAGCCATATTGATTGTCTTTTTTTTCTTAGATTCTGGAATAGAGATTTAGATACAGATATCAAAAAGAATACAGCTAAAGAAAGTCATCAATTCCTACTCCTTGATGGCTTCTGGTTTGGTATCCCTTTTGCTTACTCTCCCATCATATTTTCTAGAAGGAGGTAAAAATTATGCTAAAGTTGGAACTGGTGATACATCTAGCATTTGGCAAATCATTAACTCTTACCACTATCCTTATTCTCCAATAGTTCTAGACCAGAGACACGATTTGCTCATTTTTCTTTTATCATGTTTGCCTGTTTTTCAAAACTGATATATGAAATTCTTTCTGTACAATGAGAGAGAAGCTCTTTTCATATGCACTACATTTTTTCTCATTTGCCTTTTTCCTTTTGTCTATTATGATTTTGTTTTTTCTTTGTGTTTTTGTATGAAGGTCTTCTCCATGATTATAAAAACATCTACCTATTATCCATTTAATTAATTTTATTTCCTCAGTTTTTATCAATTTAAATCTCTGACCCATCTGGGCTTAATTTTTCTATAATACATGTAAAAGAATTCCAATTTTTTTTTTTTTTCAAATGGCTAAGTGGTAGTTCCAACAATGTATTTTGGATGATACAGTTTGGTCTGTTCCCTGTTGATTTATTATTCCCCTGTTAAATTCCCTTTTGTACTTGTTGCTATTTCTGGAGTCTCTGTTCTTTTCATCCTTTATTTAAAAATATATTCTTATGTCGCTTTAATTTTTTCCTTGGTTTTCCTCTTACTGATTTAATTATTCTTTATTTTGCTGATGTTTATTCATTTGCCTTAAGTGTTGGTATTGCCAGGATTTTGTCTTTATTCCACTTTCCTTCTCATTTTTTTACATTTCTCCTAGAAGGTCACATCTAATTCCATAATTTCAAATAATATTCATTTAGAAAGGACTCCAAAATTATATATAATAATAATAATAATAGTCACCAGCTATGTGTATCTCTCTCTTTATCCTATGAGCATCTCAAAGTTAATATAGCTAAAATGGGAGCTCATCATTTCTACTATCTCCCTCTTTTTCAGCCTGAATCTGTTTTGTTTTGTCTACTTTTCTTACTTTACTCAAAAGCAACACTGCTCCTCTATTGCTCAGAATGGGAAATTCAGATTCATATATTCTGATTAATAAAGTATTTTTACCCCCCATTTCATAATTTTCATGGTAACTCAGCTAAGAAACATTTCTCAAATACACATTCTACCCCCATCCATTAATTCAGGACTTGCTTCTTATTTAGACCAAGACAAAACCTCTGTACTAGCTTCTCTTTCTTCAGTATCTGCACTTTTCCCCACTCATCTTTTAGATGGTTTCCAGAGATATAATTCAAAGCATAGATCTGATCATTGCACCCTCCCACTTAAAAGCATTATGAATCTACAATACCAAATTCCTTAGCATTTTACATTTTTCATATTTATCTTCACTCTGTTTAGTCCTATCTTGCACTACAAACCCTGTGTTACAGCTATTTGGGGTTGCTCATTACACATCAAATACGCAGTTCATGTTCACACCTCCTTTCACATTCCCATACAATTGCCTTCAATCCACTTTTCCTTCTATATCTGCCTAACATGCACCTGTGAATCCTTCATGGCCTATCTAATTGCTAGTTTTCTTTTACCTTCCCAGGTATTCTACTTTTGTCCTTATTCACTTTAAACAAACTTTCATAATAATATCTAGTACAAAATATTAAAGTTACTCATTTGAATGGCTGCCCCTGAAGAGAATTCCTTTCTTAGTCATATTCTTATCCACAGCCCCTAGCAAGTTTGAATTCAAACTGGAAGAAAATTTTTTATCCACAGCACCTAGCAGTGTCAGTTCAAACTGGAAGAAAATTTCTAGTAACATTTGACCATTTTTTTAATGTAATAGCATACATTCCATTTACCCCATTCAAATTGGTAATCATGCAAGTGAATTATTCTTCATCATTGATTATAGTCTTGGTGGGGGAGTAATTCTAGATCCCACTCTAATGTAACTTGAGATAATAGGTCCAGTTTCTTCTCTGTGCCATTTGGAATAGCCAGGGAAGAGCATGTGAATAATCCAAAGATCAGAGTGAATGAAACAAGAAATAGAATTAATTATACAGTGACTGAGGAACTACTTGGAGGTCACTCATACCATCAGCACCAGCAGCATTCTACCTAGCGTACAAGACTGAGCTTGATTGCTTTTTACTTCTTTTATTTATTTATTTATTTATTTATTTATTTATTTATTTATTGACAGAGACGGACAGCGAGATAGGGAACACAAGCAGGGGGAGTGGGAGAGGGAGAAGCAGGCTTCCCAAGGAGCATGGAGCCTGATGTGGGGCTCGATCCCAGGACCCTGGGATCATGACCTGAGCTGAAGGCAGACGCTTAACGACTGAGCCACCCAGGTGCCCCTGCTTTTTACTTCTTGACCATGCAAAGATTCTTCTGTTCTTAACTAAATGGCACCTTTTTAATGAGGTCTACCTAACCAATCCATTTGAAGTTATAATCTCTACAAACTTCTGATCCCTATACTTTGTTCAACTTTTTAAAAAATTTACAAGGTACTTATTATCTGCTAACATAGTACATCATTTATTTGTTAATAATTTATCCATTCCAGACTTTTTGTGTTTACTATTTGCATGGTATACCTTTTTTCCTACCCATTTACTTTGAATCTATCTGTGTCTTTATATTCAAAGGACGTCTCTCATAGACAACATATAGTTGGAGCCTACTTTTTCTCTATTCTGACAATTTCTGCTTTTTGTGGAAAGTTTATGGCATTAATATGTAATACAATTATTGATGTAGTTGAATTTGGGTCTACCATTTTATTATTTGTTTTGTCTTTGTCTCCTCTGGTTTTTATTTTTATTTTTTTTTTGTTGTTGGTGGTGGTGGTGTTCTCCTGTTACTGATTTCTGGCTCCTTTTGGATTATTAGAATATCTTTAAGATTTTTTATTTTAATTCCTCTATTGGCTTTTTAGTTATGCCTCTTTGCATATTTTTAAGTTTACTCTAGGGATTAAAATATACCTCCCTATCTGTTCACAGTTTCCTTGCAATTAATATTGTACCAGCTCATGTAAAATGTATATAGGCATACATAGGGATCATATAGGTTTATTAACCACCTAATTCCTTTATGTTGTAATTATCACATATATTACACCAACATACATTATAACCCCTACAAGAAAATGCTATAATTTTTGCTTTAATCCGTGCTATATACCTTAAAGAAACTAAATGGAAAATAAAGTTTTTCATATTTATCCAGATACTTAGCATTTTATATTCTCTTCATTCCCATTGGTTATCATTTCCCTTCATAATGAACAGGTTCCATTAGCATTTTTTATAATGCACATGGGCTAGGGACAAATTTTTTAGTGTTCTTTTATTTGAAAACATTTTTATTTCTTCATTCTGAAAAAAAATTGTGTCCACTGGATTTAGAATTTTAGATTGCTTATGTTTTTGTATTTAAAATTTTAAAGATATTGTTTCACTGCTTTCTGGTCTTCATATTTTCCAGTGAGATGTCAGAAATCATTCAAATTGTCTTTCCCCTCTACATAATATGTTCTCTTGCTACTTTCAAGATTTTCTCTTTATTGCTGATTTTCAGGATGATTTCATTAATTTTGGTACTGCTTTGGGTTCACTGAGCTTCCTGATTCTTTAAATGTAATGCTTTCACAAAATTTGAGGAGATTTTAGTTATTGTTTATTCAAATATTTCACCTGCTCTACTCTATTTCTCCCTGCATTATTGGACTACAATTGCACATATATTCAGATTTTTCATATTGTCCCACAGATGCCTTGTTCAATTTTTTCACTTTTTTCCCCCATGTTTAGTAGATTAGATGACTTCTATTGATATATCTTCAAGTTTAAAAATTCATCCATCTATTATCTCCAGTATGCAGTTACCACCATCTAGTTAATATTTTTCAGATGTTGGATATTTCATATAGGATTCTTATTTGATTTCTTTATAGATTTGAAAGATTTTCTCTATAGAGATTTCTTAATTTTTTTAACCACAATCATATTTTCCTTTACCTTATTAAATGTAGTTATAACATTTTAAAGATATTGTTTGCTCATTTAAACACCTGAATCATTTCAGGGCTGAACCCTGTTGGCTGTATTTTCTTTTGAGAAAATGGGTTCTTCATATGTTGAGTGACCTTAAGTTGTAGTGTGGACATTGTGAATAATATTTTGTGGAGGCCCCAGATTCTGTTATAGATCTCTGAATAATATTTATATTTCTGTTTTAGTAGGCAATTTACTTAGTAAAGCTGCAAACACAGACTTTATCAGAAATACCCATCTAAATTCAGTTATTTTTTTTCCCCCTTGCTAGGCTGCTTACAATCTTCCATGGTCTTATAAGTCAGAGATCAGGCAGAGGTTGGGCAACGTTGTTCACAAATTTGAGTTTTCTCTTTTGCTCTTTCCCTTCCAATATTTACTTTCCAGCAACTGTGGTTGCCCCAAACTCTGTCTCCTGGTTCATGAAGCTAAAGTAACTATATGATTTTTATCAGTGTTTTACCTGCCTTATGTGGCATATTGTCATATTGTCATTGGCATATTGTCTCAGTTTCCCCTCAAGCTAAAGGATATAGCAACAAGAAACTCATCCTGTCCATTTTTCTTGTTTTGAGTCTCCATCATAATTTATATGCTTTTCTTATCTCTTCAGAGCCTTTAGGTAATTCAGTTCAGTTGTTGAACAGAGTTTGTAGCTGTTAACTTTGGGAGGGCCAGTTGGTTAGAAACTTCCTCAGCCACACTGGAACAGAACTCTTATCATTTATTTATCCACTTTGTTATTATATTGTCTGGGTGCTCAGGAAAAGGATCATTTTTTTTTTAATGTTTCCAAGTGTTTGCACCTTAAGAGAAATGTTTACAACATTATACTGAATATATGTTTGTGAAAAGAATGCATGCAATAGAAGTACCTAAGAATGGCTATAATTAAAAATAAGACAAATACATATGGGAAAATATAAAAAATTATTGAAAGACACAAAAGTAGTGATGCCAAAAATGGAAAAACTCAATCTAAAAAATGTGTTAATTATTCATAAATTAGTCTACATATTTAGAATGTAGACTAAAAATCACAGCTGGGTACCTTTTATGGACATTGATAACCTGTGTCTACAAATTTATAAGGAAGAACAAAAGGCCAAGAAAAACAGACAATTTTGAAAAAGGAAAAAGCAAAGTGTACTTCATTGATGATTGAAAGACTTATATGAACCATCTAATTAATTTAGTATGTTATTTGCACAAAAGTAGAAAAAAACATTAATTAAACATAAAATAAAGACAAGAAGCAGAGCCATACATATATGGGTATTTCATATATGACAGGTGATATGTACAATCAGTAAATTCTTTAATAAATGGTACTAGGAAAATTAGTTATCTGCATGTAAAAATAATGTTTGCTCACTTGTTTTACATCAGTTCCAGAAAGATAAAAAGCTAATTATAAAAATAAAAAAATTTAAATCACTAAAATAATAGTAGTTAATATTTCTAGATTTTGTAGTTAAAAATTTCTTAAAGTAGAAAACAAAGGCACAAATCTCAAAGAAAAAATGATAAATTTTACTTTTTAAGAACTCAAACAGCTGAATTTCAAAAGAAAGTCTAAAATCTTTTCAGTTCATAAAACTGTGAAATAATTTTTATCCTGGGAGTGCCTGGGTGGCTCATTCGGTTAAGCATCCAACTCTTGATCTCAGCTCACGTCTTGATCTCAGGGTTGTGAGTTCAAGCCAGGCACTGGGCTCCATCCTGGGTGTGGAGCCTACTTAAAAAAAAATAAAAAGACTTTTTTTTTTTTTTTAAGATTTTATTTATTTATCTGAGAGAGAATGGGAGACAGAAAGCATGAGAGTGGGAGGATCAGAGGGAGAAGCAGACTCCCCGCCGAGCAGGGAGCCAGATGTGGGACTCGATCCCGGGACTCCAGGATCATGACCTGAGCCGAAGGCAGTTGCTTAACCAACTGAGCCACCCAGGTGCCCAAAAAATAAAAAGACTTTTTATTCTGACAATTTAACTAGCTAGAAATCAATAAGGAAGACAAAGAACCTAGCATAATAGGGGGAAATATATGAAAGGCAATTAAAAGATGAAAAATGCATAATAAAAATTGAAAAATATGTACATCATAGGAATCAGGAAGATACAAATTTTAAAGATATGATATCCATTCACACTCATCAGATTGACAAAAATTAAATTCTGAGAGTACCAAGAATTGGCAAACATATAGTGAAATGGAAACTCTTACACACTATTAATGGGAGTATATATTAGTCACTATTAGATAGTAATTTTCAATATCTAATAAAGTTAAAATGCACATATTTTAAATCTCAGAAATTCTATTAGGACTGTATCACAGAAAAACCCTAGCACTTATGCACAAAAAGACAAATACAAAAATATGCATAAATATTTGCAATGGTATAGATTATAATAAATAACAAGTTCATAAACATGAGACTATAAATAAAATGCAATATATTTATACAAAGGAATATTATAAAGCAGCTTAAATGAATGAAGTGGAGATACATATTTTACCATGGAAAAATGTGAAAACACAGTATCAAATTAAAAAGACAGATGTATAGACACAGTAGGGTACCATTTATTTATGCATTTAAAGGCAAAAAAGCAATATTATATATCTTTATAGCCCTATACCATGTTATAAATATACATAAACTGTATGGAAATGATATATAGTAAATTCAAATGAGTAGTTAACTGTGGTCTATTTCTTAAGTGGATGGCATGTATGTGGATGCTCATTGTATTCTAACCCGTATGTTTTAAAACTCATATATGGCTGAAATATTTAATATAAAATGGGGATAATAATAATATTTAGGTGATGGTTTTGTTTGGAGAATTAAATGAGGTGATACATATAAATAACTTCAGTAAAATAATAAACAAATGATGGGACAGTGATAATTTTTCCATAAAATCACAAGAGCTAGAAGTCATAATGAAAAAAATACATCATGAAAATATCTAGCAGTATCAATAATAGGAAACATAAAAAATGTAATAAATGAGACCCATACTAAAATTCACTCTATTACCAGGGTAGATAAACATCAATTCGAATAAATGAAAAGATAAACTGGGTCTCCAGATAAGAAGATTCAAATTTATAGAGATGTTGCTACTTTAAAAAACAAATTATATGTTAATCATATCATAAAGAAAATTTAAAGATAAATTACTAACAGGGAAGTATACTTTCAAACAATTTTGGCAGAGTGATAATACTTGAATAACAGAGATTGTTCTTAATCAGTAAGAAAAAAATTAGACTACAGAATTTTAACATAGGAATAAGAAATGAGCAGGTAATTTTAAGTGATGAAATATAGTCAATAAGCACACAGAAAATGCTCAATTGTACTAGTAATCTGAACTACAACATTAAGAAAGCAATAAGTTTCACTTTGTTAAATTAACAAGCATTTTTAATAATCTAATAATATTGACTTGGACAAAATTTCCATAATAGTGGCGAGAAAAGGTCAGGGGATTCTTCCACAAATAAACAATTATAAACATGGGCAAAAATACTAAAAGCTACCATTTGAAGGCAAGAGAAGATACCCAGTAGTAGGCACAAACTTGGGAAACAATTTATTCTAGAAAGAGTGCCACTGTAATGGGTGAGAACTCCAGCTTTGTGACTTTCTGGTCTGGGGAAGCTCCATTATTAGCCCAGGTGAGATGGTAAGAAGCCACAACCTTAGTAACTTGAAGCAGCAGATAATAGAGTTCAGATCCATAGAAGACCTGGAAATCATATACTCCAAAATCTGGACATAAACTGCCCAAATCCCTGGCAGACTTCTAGATTAATGCTTCCATATTGAAAAATAAATAATAGCATACAATAATGATAGAATGATATAAAATAATTAGAACATATTTGAAGAATACTTGACCTAAAATAATGCCATCTGGAAATTCTAAGATTCAAAATTGTATATATAAGTATGTCTTCACTTTTGCAGGGAAAAAAAAAAAAGGAAAGAAGGAAGAAAAGAAGGATTTATATCTATATCCCAAGTGTTAGTTGTCTTCTTTGTCTCTTGCTCCAAGAGGGCATAGATATTTTTAAGTGAATTCACTTGCAAACCTTCATTTCCTTCATGTGTATTCTCTCATTACACAGGTCTTATCTGAAAATATGTTGAGATATATTTTGGATTCTTTTCCTACTACTGCCTTCACTGTTAAAGAAGATCTTTATGACTTTTTTTTTTAGTGGATGATGGTAGGTATCAAACTATTATATTTAGATTCGATTAGATACAATAAACCAATGTGGTAGTAGTTCTATTTTAAAATGTCAATACTTGCTACTCATCAGAAATTAAATGTTTTGAAACTATTTACATATGATAAAAAATGTCTGATGTGAACCTAAAAATGCTCTCAAGGTCTTTCAAATTTTATTTTACAGTATATGAACCAAAAATTTGAAGACCATTGCCTAAAGAATCCTGTCAAACAAAAACCTTAGTGAGTAGTGTGGATTTTACTAAAGATCTTATAGGGAAGGTAGCTCAGCAGACAATTTAAAAATGTTTTAGTAGACATTTTTGTTCTCCCAGCACTTTTAGAGTGCACTGTCACAGGAGTTTTTAATTTGCTTTCTCCCGTTCTCTCATGCTTACAGACTTACAGGCTCCCTTCTCTGCTCTTATGGACTGCCCCAGCTTCTATCTCTAGACTTTTGTACCTAAATTTACATCTGTGTCTCATGCTACAGAATACTCATCCTTCTCAGAAACCAGTTCAGGAACCATCTTTGTGTACTTGAGCCTGATTTGGGGCTGTTTCTTCATAAAAATTACAGCATCCTTTATAAATATATACGTATGGCTAGAAGAAATTTCCCCAAAATTCTAATGTTTATGGGGAATTTTAATTTTCTTCTTTGTGTTTTTCTGTATTTTTCCCCCAAATTTCCACAGACACCTTGTTGCTTTATAATAAAAAGTTATGAAAATTTGAGACATAAAAACTAAAAGAGATGGGATAAAGATTTATGGGAACTTAAAAATGATAAAGGAAGCTTCACAAGTCAATGGCAAAGGGAAGGATTATTTATTTAGATTTATTCCTAGGTATCTTACGGTTTTGGGTGCAATTGTAAATGGGATCGACTCCTTAATTTCTCTTTCTTCTGTCTTGTTGTTGGTGTATAGGAATGCCACTGATTTCTGTGCATTGATTTTATATCCTGCCACTTTACTGAATTCCTGTATAAGTTCTAGCAGTTCTGGGGTGGAGTCTTTTGGGTATTCCACATAAAGTATCATATCATCTGCAAAGAGTGACTTCTTGCAAACTCAAGAAGTTTGACTTCTTCTTTGCCAATTCAGATGCCTTTTATTTCTTTTTGTTGTCTGATTGCTGTGGCTAGGACTTCTAGTACTATGTTGAATAGCAGTAGTGATAGTAGACATCCCTGCAGTGTTCCTGACCTTAGGGAGAAAGCTCTCAGTTTTTCCCCATTGAGAATGATATTCGCTGTGGGTTTTTCATAGATGGCTTTTATGATATTGAGGTTTGTACCCTCTATCCCTATACTCTGAAGAGTCCTGATCAAGAAAGGATGCTGTACTTTGTCAAATGCTTTTTCTGCATCCATTGAGAGGATCATATGGTTCTTGTTCTTTCTTTTATTAATGTATTGTATCACATTGATTGATTTGCAGATGTTGAACCAACCTTGCAGCCCAGGGATAAATCCCACTTGGTCGTGGTGAATAATCCTTTTAATGTACTGTTGGATTCTATTAGCTAGTATTTTGGTGAGAATTTTTGCATCCATGTTCATCAAGGATATTGGTCTGTAATTCTCCTTTTTGATGGGGTCTTTGGTTTTGGGATCAAGGTAATGGTGGCCTCATAAAACGAGTTTGGAAGTTTCCTTTCCATTTCTATATTTTGGAACAGTTTCAGAAGAATAGGCATTAATTCTCCTTTAAATCTTTGGTAGAATTCCCCTGGGAAGCCATCTGGCCCTGGGCTTTTGTTTGTTGGGAGATTTTTGATTACTGTTTCAATTTCCTTAGTGGTTATAGGGCTCTTCGGGTTTTCTATTTCTTCCTGGTTCAGTTTTGGTAGTTTATTCATCTCTAGGAATGCATCCATTTCTTCCAGATTATCTAATTTGCTGGCATATAGTTTCTCATAATATGTTCCTATAATTGTTTGTATTTCTTTGGTGTTGGTTGTGATCTCTCCTCTTTCATTCATGATTTTGTTGATTTGGATCATTCTTTTCTTTTTGATAAGTCTGGCCAGGGGTTTATCAATCTTGTTAATTCTTTCAAAGAACCAGCTCCTAGTTTCGTTGATCTGTTCTACTGTTCTTTTGGTTTCTATTTCATTGATTTCTGCTCTGATCTTTATTATTTCTCTTCTCCTGCTGGGTTTAGGCTTTATTTGCTGTTCTTTCTCCAGCTCCTTTAGGTGTAAGGTTAGGTTGTGTATTTGAGACCTTTCTTGATTCTTGAGAAA
Organism: Mirounga angustirostris; assembly: GCF_029215605.1. NCBI lineage: Eukaryota > Metazoa > Chordata > Mammalia > Carnivora > Phocidae > Mirounga > Mirounga angustirostris. The sequence continues at coordinate 32,330,426 of NW_026991712.1, forward strand.
GGCTTGTATTGCTATATACTTTCCTCTTAGGACTACCTTTGCTGCATCCCAAAGATTTTGAACAGTTGTATTTTCATTTTCATTTTCATTTGTTTCCATGATTTTTAAAAAATTCTTCTTTAATTTCCTGGTTGACCCATTCATTCTTCAGTAGGATGCTCTTTAGCCTCCATGTATTTGAGTTCTTTCCGACTTTCCTCTGGTGATTGAGTTCTAGTTTCAAAGCATTGTGGTCCGAAAATACGCAGGGAATGATCCCAATCTTTTGGTACCAGTTGAGGCCTGATTTGTGACCTAGAATGTGATCTATTCTGGAGAATGTTCTATAGGCACTAGAGAAGAATGTGTATTCTGTTGCTTTGGGATAGAATGTTCTGAATATATCTGTGAAGACCATTTGGTCTAGTGTGTCATTTAAAGTCTTTATTTCCTTCTCAAGTGGAATCTTATTTAGAATCTTGAAAACAGCATGTTTCTTATTAGAGAAGTCCAAGGAAGCAAAAAACCCAAGGACTCATCTTTTAAATCACCTGAAGACCTTCAGAGAATATCTTCCAAACATAAACCCTCCGCGTATACCTTCACTTCTAGTTTATTTAACAATATTCTTTAAGTAGGATAATTTTTATTCTTAAAGAATTAAGTTAAACTAAGTTAAGTTAAAAATAAAAATGTAGATGTGAGGCTAAGAAGGGTCCCAACTTCACATGAAACAGTTGGTCTTGGAGCTAAGGGAGAGAAATTTCAGTAGTCAAAATAGAACCTAGAGAACTGGTCTGGGGCTGGCTGTCCAGGTTCCAAGGCTAGAATACAAGAAAAGAAGAAGATGGTAAGAGCAAGCAAGCAAGAAGCAGCTGGATCTTCTTCTAGTTATCTATTCAACATCAGGAAGAGAAAAGTCGGGAAGGGAAAATTCTATAGAGGATAAGAACAAGAAAAGAGGAAATTGGAGGAGAGTGAATCTGAGATCCACAGAGAGATAATGAAGCTGCAGTATGTATAGTTTCACAGAGACTATGCAACACAAATACTGAAGACTTGAGAGGAGATTGAAGCTGTGTGAACTTACATGGCAGAGGGGTGGGTTGAGGAAATGGGACCCTTTGGACTAAAATTTAGGCAGGGCAGTTGTTTTGGAAAGAAAGGACTGGGGTGGAGTACAAAGAAGCAGTTGGAGCCCAAGCTGAAAAACAGAGAATTCAAGAAAGGAAGTTAGGGAGGTACTGCTGGAATGACAATTGAGGGATAGTAAAGGGTTATGGAAGGGCTGCAGGGAGGTAAGCCAGGAACCCTAAAACATACCAGGAAGAGGGAGCAGACAGGAAAGGAGAGTCAAGGTACATACAGGTTTTGGAGATAGTGAACTGGACTGTGAGCCCTTGGGCTCTGGTCGGCACCCCATTAGTGAGGTTGAAGCAGCATTTTGGCACTAATTAAAATATTCGTATGAACCACCAGAGGTGTTTCTTGCCTGCACCTTGGCAAACCCCGATATTGAGGAAAATCTCTGGGTCAATGTGTAGCTTTCATAAGCATTCAGATGTACACTCTAGGAGGACTTATGGGAGAAAGGGTCAACTATAATCACCACATTTATGTCCTCTTGCCTTTTATCCAGTTGGCTGATAGGGAAACACAAACTTTGTGAAAAGGAAGAAAGTTGTTCTTTGGAAGAGAAACCAGCACTGCATTTGATTGCATGGCCCTCCTCCAGGTAAGCATTCTATAATACCACTGAGAGAGAATAATGGCAAATTATCATATGGTCTAAAATACACTGTACTTAGGAATTTTTTATTCCTTAGCCAGGTAAGGCTACAGGGTAGATAGGTGCTCATCTGTGCTTCAGTCTTGAGAACTTTAAGATCATTAACACATCTTGGAATTACAAATCTGATTCCAGAAAGTTTTTGAAAAAAATATGTGTCATTACCGCAGTCCCTTTAATGGGAGTGGGTTAGTGGTTAAGCAGTTTTCTCTCAGCTCTAACTTACCTTCTTTAGTTGGCTTTATGAGGCTGGGCTGGTACTCTGCAAATTACATTTCTTCTTTGGCATCTGGCTCCCTGTTATGCTTGGCCAATTGCTGGGCACTAGGGAGAAGCCAAAAGACAGGAGAGGGAAGCAAGAACTTGCTCCTTCCTATTTGCTTGTTATTCCTGTGAGTGTCACATCATTGGCTCTTCCCTCTGATTCTAGAAACAGTTCCATTTTTAGGATTCTTCTGCCATTCTCAGAATCAACTTCACTGAATCTAAGATGTGAGCACAAACTGAGTAGTCCATCCCTCAGAGCTCTGGGTCTCAGCTCGGGTTGGACCCCTGAGACCCCTCCTTCAGGATTCTAGGTTCTGATAATCCCAACCATCTCCCTTTGTAGAATGGGCAAACTTAGGTTTAGTGGCTGCTTCCTAAGGTTACTGTATCTGTGTCACTTCAAGTTCCCATTTTGTCTTGCCAGTCCTCTAATACCTAACCAATATTTAACCTCCAACAGTTTAAACTCCAATTGATTAACCAATTTCTTATATTAAATTATCTGATTAAAAATAACTATGTGATTTCCATTTTTGTGATTGAATTCTGATTAATTGAGAGGGCTAAAGGTCTTTGACAGTGAATTATATAGAAAGCTTCTTAAAATTCTCTTTTAAGTCTACCTCCTTCCAAATTATTCTTCTCCTTGCAGTTGTTAAATATCAGTCCATTCTCTGCCAGCCAGCTGTCCTGGCTCATGTTCCACTTTTGAGAGCTGTCATCCCACTCCCCACCCACCACACTCACATATGCACTTCAAAAACACAACTGAATGATTCTCTCCCTTGTGAAAACCACATATGAGGCATTGTCTATCTCTCCCTTTGAAAGTTTATCCCTCCTTTCTCAAAAATCAGCCCCCATGGAATTCTGATGGAAAAGTTGTCACTTTGTTCAATCTTTTGCTTAGTTAAATTTCTGTGGTCTTCAGTAAAGAGAAGTGTAATGTGTACCTGTGTCATCAGAGGTCTTCTTATTTATGCTGTTACTTTTTCTTTTCCTTGGGCAAAACAGGATTCCTCTGGAAGTGCTATTGTACTTAATCCAGTCCATTAACATCTATTGCAGCCAAAGTATGAGAAAACACATCCAGCATTAGGCTATAATCTCTGTCCCATAAATTCTCTTTCTTGTGAAATACCATTACTAAACAAGACTTTTTTCCCACCAACCTTACTGATACATATATAATCAGATATTATATTTATTATATTATATATATTATAAAATCAGTGATATATATGCTGATATATATACTGATATATGTATATATATTGTACAGCATGATGATTTGATACACGTATATATTGTGAAATGATTACCCTAAAAGTTTGGTTAACAACTATATCCCCTCACATAATTACCACTTTTTGTGTATGGTGATAACATTTAAGATCTATTCTTTTAACAACTTTAAAGGATATAATGTGGTATTATTAATTATAATCACCATGTTGTACATTAGATCCCCAGAATATATTCATCTTATGGATGGAAGTATATATATATATATACCCTTTGACCACATATCCCTCCATTTCTCCACCCCTCAGTCCCTGGCAACCATCACTCTATATTTCTATGAGTTCAAGATTTTAAGCTTCTACACGTAGGTGAGAACATACAGAATTTGTCACTCTCTGACATTTTTCACTTAGCATAATGCCCTCAAGATTGATGTTGTTGCAAAAGGCAGGATTTCCTCCTTTATGAATGAACAGTATTCCACTGTGTGTATGTACAAATTGAATGCTGCAATAAACACTGGGATGCAGATATTTCTTCAGGAATGTTATTTCATTTCCTTTGGAAGTAGAATTACTGGATCATATAGTAGTTCTATTTTTAATTTTTTTAGGAAACTCCATACTGTTTTCTGTAATGGCTGCATCAATTTACATTATTTGCATACCATGCACAAGGGTTCCCTTTTCTTCACATCTTTGCCAACACTTGTTACCTCTTGTCTTTTTGATAATAGCCATTCTAACAGCTATGAAGTGAAATCTTATTGTGGTTTTAATTTGTATTTTCTTGATGATTAGTGATGTTGAGCAGCTTTTCATGTATCTGTTGGCCTTTTTTGTGTCTTTTTAAGAAAAATGTCTAGTCAGGTCCTTTGCCCTTTTTTTTAATTGGATTTTTTTTTTTGCTGTTGTATTACTTGCGTTCCTTATATATTTTAGATATTATCCCTTATAAAATAGATGGTTTGCAGATATTTTCTCCTATTCTCCAGGTTGCCTTTTCATTTTGCTGATTGTTTTTTGTTCTTTGTGGGGTTTTTTTCTATGCAAAAACTTTTTGGTTTGATAAAGTCCCACTTGTTTATTTTTGCTTCTGTTGTTTGTGCTTTTGGTGTCATGTAAAAAAAAAAACAAAAAAAACCAAAAAACCAAACTGTTGCCAGGACTAATGTCAAAGAGCTTTACTCTATGTTTTCTTTTAGTAGTTTTACAGTTTCTGCTCTTACATTTATGTCTTTAATTCATTTTGAGTTGAATTTTGTGTATGGTATGATGTTGGGGTCCAAATTCATTCTTTTGCATATGATTGTTCAGTTTCCTCAACACCATTTTTTGAAGAGACAAACCTTTCCCCATTGAGTATTCTTGGCTCCCATGTCAAATATTAGTTGGCTTTATATGTGAGGATTTGTTTCTGGGCTCTTGATCCTGTTCCATTGGTTTATGTTTCTGTTTTTATGCAGTACCATGCTGTTTAGATTACTATAGCTTTGTAGAATAGTTTGAAATTGGGAATTGTGATGCTTCCAGCTTTGTTCTTCCTTTACAGGATTGCTTTGGCTATTCAGAGTTTTTTGAGGTTCCATGTGAACTTTAGAAATATTTTTTCTGTTTTTGTAAAAAAACGACATTGGAATCTTAATAGGGATTGTTTTACATCTATAGATGGCTTTAAGTTGCATAGACATTTTAACATATTAATTTTTCCAATTTGTGAACACAGGATATCTCTCTATTTATTTGTGTCTTCAATTTTTTTCATCAATGTCACGTAGTTTTCAATGTAGAGATGTTTTACCTCTTTGGTCAAATGTATTGTTTTTGATGCTATTGTAAATGAGATTGTTTTCTTTATTTCATTTTTGGATAATCCATTATTATTATATAAAATTCTACTGCTTATTCTAAAATGATTTTGTATGCTGCAACACTACTGAATTTTTTTTATTAGATATAACCGTATTTGGGTGGAATTTTAGTAGTTTGTCCAAATAAAATCATGTCATCTGCACACAGAATTAGTTCTGCTTCTTCCTTTCTGAATTGGATATCTTTTATTTTTTTCCTACGTGATTGCTCTAGGATTCCCAGGACTATGTTGAATAGGAATGGTGAAAGTGGGCACCATTGTCTTGTTCTTGATCTTAAAGGAGAAGCTTTCAACCTTTCACTGTTGGCTATGCTATTAACTGTGGGCTCTACATATATGACCTTTATTATGTTGAGGAACATTCCTTCTAGACCAACTTTGCTGAGAATTTTTATCATGAAAGGATATTGAGTTTTGTCAAATGCTTTTTCTGCATTTATTGAGATTATATGATTTTTGTCTTTTATTCTATTAATGTAGTATGTGCTGAACCATCCTTCCATTCCAGGGATAAATCCCACTTGATCATGGTGTATGATGCTTTTAATATTCTGTTGAATTCGATTTGCTAACATACTGGTGACAATTTTTGCACCTATATTCACAGGGATATTGGCCTATTGTTTTCTTTTCTTGTAGTGACCTTATCTGGCTTTAGTATCAGGGTAATGCTGACTTTGTAAAATGAGTTTGGGAGTGTTCCTTCCTCTTCATTTTTTGGGGGGTATAGTTTGAGAAGAACTGTATTATTATTCTTTAAATGTTTCATATAATTCACCAGTGAAATTAACTGGTCCTGGGCTTTTCTTTCTTGGGAAGTTTCTGCTTGCCAATTCAATCTCCTTACTTGTTATTGGTCTGTTCAGATTTTCTATTTCTTCATGATTCAGTCTTAGTAGGTTATATGTTTCTAGGAATTTATCCATTTCTTCTATATTTTCTAATTTGTTGGTGTATAATTGTTTGCAGTAGTCTCTTTGGATCCTTTATTTCTGTAGTATCAGTTAAAATGTTTCCTTTTTCCTTTATAATTTTATTTATTTGACTATTCTTTTTTCTTAATCTAGCTAAAGTTGTCAATTTTCTTTATCTTTTCAAGAAGCTAGCTCTTTAATAAAATAATTTCCAATTCTATTAAGCCAGCTGCTTCTTGGTGTTTAATACATGGTAAGGCAGTCAATCCTATAGCTGTTAACCCATTGAGTCACTATTTTTTGTGATAAAAATAAGTTCCTTAATCAGAAGCAATGTTGAGTGATACACTATGTCAATAGAAAAGGCTATCTACATGTCCACAAATGATGGTGCTGGCAAAAATTTTGTTCGTAGGAAAGTCAGCTCTATATTCAGAGTAAAGGTCTATTTTGTAATGAAGATTAATCTCTGCAACCTCTATGATAGACAGGGTTCAATGTAATCAATTGTCTGTGATTAGCTGGCTAGTCTACCTAGGCAATGATATCTTATTGGAGATATAACATTGGTCTGATGGTGGAGGTTGGGTATTCATCTAATGTCATTGTTAGCACACCCTGGTGAGGGGAAGCTCATGTTATTTAGCACAAAAATAATTTACATCCTGTCATCATGGCATGTGGTTCATGAGCCCATTCAGTTAGCACTGCAGTAAGAGGGAAGAAAACTGACTGACATGTATCAAGTGTTCCACAATGAGCTTTCACATGAGACACAATTATTCTCTCACTCTGTGTCCGTTCCAAGAGAGCCACCCACGAAATTTTCCCCATATTTCCTTATTACTTCACAATTAGATGAAAGCACTAATGTGCAGATTATAATCAGAAGATTATGATCTACTCTTGATAAGTATAGTATGTATATATGGGGGAGCTAAGGTTGAGAAACCTTTATTCTGTTTTTCCCTGAAAATCTATGCTATGTTTGCTAATTTTTTGTCAGCTGGATATAGATGGTAAAAGTGATGTTTTGATCAGTACTGATGAAACAGCGACTATGCATGTAACAAGAAAGTGAATTGCTACGTGAGTAAAATATTTGGCACTTGAATAACAACTCAGGGATTGCTTTATCCAAAGGTTAATTTGGCAACAAACAACATATTTCATTACCCTAATTCAAAATTAAAAACAATAGTGAAAGTTATGATCAAATGATGGTCACAAATTTCTTCCTGTCAATCCATTGTCTGTGACATGAGCAGAAACACAGGGCACTATTATTCCTTATTGAAAAAGCTATCTATCAAGTACAAAGGGAAGCCCAAGTAATAGATAAAATATAAACATTTCATCAAGATTCTACACTATTCTAGCAAAATCCATTTACATTATTTCAAGTAGCTTTGACAAGTGGAGTCTGTCCTCAGTACGGTTAGTATTTCAAAAGCCTCAACCTATTATTACTTGATATTACAAAATATCATGATTTCTAATGTTGAAGATATTCAAATTTTATTAGAAGACTAACTTGCTCTATCATTTAAAGTGAGCTTAAACATACGCTTTACTAGTATCACATATATAAGTGTAATAACAGATTGATTCTGAAAAGAGAAGCGTTAGAGATCACACAATCTCATTATCCCACAAAGAGTCAGTCTTCAGCATTTATGTATATTCTGACTAGAAATCCCATGCCATGGGTTCTGGGAGATGATCATACTCTGCAATGGTCTGCATTTTCAAGGCACAGGGGAAGGAAATATCTGGGCAACTATGTGTAGGAGGATTGAGGTATTTGAGGACTGATCAGGGAAAAATATATAATCATGAGGTGATAGTAGCTCACACAAACTTTAGTTGGGCAACACTTTGACAGGATTGCATGTGGGGAAAGTCCCTTGCAGCAGGATACTGTCTGGAGGCTATGGTGAGGGACCTACCATCCAGAAGTGGAGGAAGTAAAGGGAATTTCCAAGGGAGAAGAAAGGGCTTACATCACCAAATGCTGGCAGTGATATGGAGAAATTAGGACATACATCTGTTGTTGCTGGGAATGCAAAATGGATTCTGGGGAACTACTGTGAAGGGAGGAATTTAAATGCCCAAGATCCATGTTAATGTAGAGTCTTTGCCATTCAACATCTCAATTTTGAGATGAGTAGAAACTTCCCCTTCTTCATTAAATGACTTCATTGACCCCTGTTTGAGTACCAGCTAAATCCCTTCCGATAAAGTCATGTTTCTCCAGTTCTCCAATAACATGACCAAAAAATAACGTGCATCTGTTCTTAACTTATTCCCTCAACCAACACAGTAGGGGAGGTGTACCTCCCCTTTCCTAGAGGGAATCTCTCTAGCAACATTAGAACGTGCCCCTTCCTGTCTTCTTAGGAACTTTATTCTATCAATTATCTTCTATCTCTGGTATTTTTAATTTCTCTCTAATAGCTTTGCCCCTACACCCTGTACATTTGCTGAAATCTCTTCCTAAATTTTGTACCCTCCTCCAGTTATTCTCTTCTCTGTCAAGCCCTATAAGAGAATGATTTGCTTCCACTGTCACACTTTTCTCATTTTAAATTAACTCCTTCACTCACCATAGTCTGTTTTCTGCCTCCCAACACTCCACTGAAACTGCTGCCACCAAGGTCACCTACAATCTCTGAGTTGCTAAATCCAACTCTCCGTTCTTATCTCACTTAACATTTAACACTTACTTAACAGCAGAATTTGACCCGTTGACCACGGTCTCTTTCTTCAGGCTCTCTTCGCTGGCATTTGTGATCCCTTTCCCTCCTGGTTTTTCTCTGCCCTCTTTGGTCCTTTCTTTCTTTGTCTCCTTCAAAGGCATCTCTTCTTTTTTCCCCTTGAATATTGGTGTTTCCCAGAATTATTTATGATATTCTTCTTTCGCTCTCCATATTACACTTGCTTGTCTTGTTCACTGCATAGACTTCGATTGTCACCTCTGCTGTGATGGTTCACAGATCTATCTGTCTAGATCAGATGTTTCTTGAACCATAAAACCCAGATGCCATTTTGATGTTACTTAAGCATCTTAAACTCAAAATCTCCAAGGTGAATTTATTAACTCCAAACTGCTCTTCCTTCTGTGTTCCTCATCCCACCATTCATTCCACCACTCCTTCCAAAGATCTTAAAAATGATACAGGACTCTTCTCTCTTACCATCAGATCCTGTTGATACAAGCCCTTTAATATGTTTTGGACATTATATCTTCACTTCCAATAATACTCTTTTAAATTAAGCCATCTTTTCTTTCCCATAGTCAGTGCCTTATTCTCATGCCTATGAGCCTCTATGGTAAGTTCCACAACCAGACTCACAGCTAATTCTGGAAACAAGGGTGGCTCAGGAAAGCAACATTTCAGGGTCTTTTGGTTGAACACAATGACCAGACAAATTGATCTTTGATTGGTCTAAGCTAGTCTTCAAAGCGATCCCCTCTCAGACTCTCAAATAAGAAGTGGAGGTGTGTATGTGGGCATGGGGAGGGGGGTGCTGGTACAGGGGTGGTAGGGGAGGAGGGATGTAGGGTTCCTTTCTACCCTAAAACGACTCTTACTTTTACATAGCATAGAGAAGGAAAACCTCCGTGCATATGCTCCTTTGCGTTCTTATTCTACTTATTACTAATCTCCAAAATTGAAAATGGAGGGCTTTTCTTTTTCTATACTTCTTTTCCTATACATACACTAAGCTTTAATGGTGGCCAGCAATATCTCCTCTACTGTGGGAGAATTCTATGAGCATGGGTCATGCAGGCTTGGTTGTTAGATAAAGTGGGAAATAAACAAATTTGGAAAATTGTCTCTTAAGATAATAACCTGTCTTACTGCTTAATTCTATTTTCACTTTCAAAAGCTGGATACACCTCTCTATCCCTATTTTCTTTACATACAAACCCAGAGAGATGGATGCCTTAGGCCAAGAGAGTGAAGGTCATGTACCAAGGAAGGAAAAAAAAGGAAAATCACATTAAAAAATGTTAAATTATTATCCTTGTTAGAAAGGATTTAAACATATAGCATATAGCTTCATATTCCCACTTTTAAGATTGAAATTTTCCATACTATACTTAACTCTAAAAACACTCTCTTATTTCATGCCCATTATTCAAAATCATCTCCTCTCTCAAATCCCTCCTTAAAACTTCTCTGAAACCTTTTATAAGAAGGGAGCCTGAAGGTCTTTTCTTAAAGACAAGAAAGCAGGTTGAATTTAAATAAAAGAATAAGATAGACCAAGCACATGGGAAGAAAAAAATTAATAAGCTCACCTCTTTCAAGTAGCTTTTCCATTGAGTTTTTACATTTTAACTCCTTGTTTTATTTTTATCTCTACTGTAGAAATATTCTTCATGGATTGTAATGCTTTTCATTCTGAAATACATCAAATTCATTTCAACCTCTACTAATAATAGTAGTAAATTTAAAATAAAATACCAGTAAATGTCACATTGAATTTCCTTCTTACTCAAATAGAGATAGTAATGCCTTTTCCCAGACCTTCTCAAGGAATCTATGAGGATAAAATGGATAAAGTTTTAGGATGATTTAAGCTTATTAGGGAAACAATATGAAGTATAATAATTCCCATCTTTTCAGAGTTCACACTTCCTTGACGTAGTTTCTAATTCACCATAGTTGTAGGCTTTTTGGGTTTCTCCTGTGTTCATTGATACTTTATATCTGTATGCAAAATGAAGGAAGATAAATTGTTTGGGTTATAAATAGGTTTATTAAATAGTTAATTGCATATAAGCAAAAAGTGAAGAAAATGAGTACAAAATTAAAGATTGTATAGTCTTGGACGCCTGGGTGGCTCAGTTGGTTAAGCAACTGCCTTCGGCTCAGGTCACGATCCCAGAGTCCTGGGATCGAGCCCCGCACCGGGCTCCCTGCTCAGCGGGAAGCCTGCTTCTCCCTCTCCCTCTGCCTGCCACTCCCCCTACTTGTGCTCTCTCTCTTTCTCTCTCTCTGTCAAATAAATAAAATCTTAAAAAAAAAAAAAAAAGATTGTATAGTCTTTGAAACAAGCTTCACAGCAGGTTGTTCTGGCTCTGAAGGCTACTAATACCAGGGTATAAAAAGGCAAAGGTGGTTTTCAATTTCAAGTTTGCTAAATCAGTTGGACTGAACATGAATTACAGCTTACTTTTTCATGATAGAGAAATATGGACAGTTTGCATAGACTATTTTAGGATACATTTATTATGCTGTATCCCAAGGAGTTTTAAGTAACTTAACACAAACAGATATGCTCCTTTAACATCTTTACAAATTAAATAACACAATCATCAGTAAAGAATGATGAAAGATACTACACCCAAATGATACTCCAACTGTCCCATTGTTTATAGCAGCCTTATAAGACAGAGCTGTAAAAATTATACATATTTCGTAAAGTCCCTGAACATACATTGCATGAAATTTTCTGTTTTATTTTTGTCCTGTATTTAACATGGTTTAAGTGGAAGTCAGTGAAGCAAATGTAGACCTGCAATCCCTACACCCCCATATTAGAGAAACAAGATGTTAAAATCTGCTTCTCTTTCCCTGACTGGTCTCACTTCCAGATAAAAGAACTGAATTGAATGTATAAATATTGGCAGCTCCCAGAGTTGTGCTTCATTCTGAGCCCACCCGGTGTGGAAAGGAGTATGCAAGCCTTTCCAAGTGAGCCTGGAGGGGCTTGTTTGGCAGGGTTCAAATCTCTGATGAATGATTGGCTGTAGCTCTGATGAAAATAAAAGTTAAATAAATCCTGACTTATTTAGAAACACATGTCTGACTTTTCTAACACCAGTGTCTTTGTGTCTCCAACTGCTGTGGAAATGTCCTCACTTCAAAAATATCAGGTGACACTGTGGGGCATTCACTTTTCCCTCCCCGTGCAGCAAAATCTTAAGTCTGGCGCATGCAAACTGTATGCACAGTGCTACATGTCATGAACCATGTTGGGCATGATTGTTTGAGCATGGTGAGAACAAAATAACCATAATTTATACATTCATCACCCCCTCCCAAAATTCACAAGAGCGTGATTTTCGTTTCTTTGTTTGCGAGTGTTTTTCTATTTAATGAGTAATGAGCACATATGAAAAACTTAAAGAGTTATATTTAAAACATAATAATATCTACATAACCTCCCTCACATACTCTCTGTACTTGTCAGTTCCTACTCTCCCTCCCATTTGCTCTGCTATAGACAGCCTGGTCTACTTCTCTCAGTACTCTTGGACGTGATATTCCTTCTCCCTAGAATATTCTTCCCCCACATTACATCATTCAGAGCTCTACTCAAATGTCATCGATTCAGAGAGTTTTTCCCTAAACAGTCTCTCTTTCTCCATCCCTGACATTCTTTTCTTCATAGCATTTGCTACTAACACTGTGTTTATATCATTTTTGGCATAATTTCAATGTTCTCCCACTTCCACTAAAATGTTAAGTTCCATGAGGGCAGGGTCTTTGTCTATTTAATTCATTACTGTATTCCCTGTGCATACTGTAGGTGTTACATAAACTATTTTCTGATGGATGAATGCTCATTTTTAAAGTAAAGATAAACTGAATTTGGATCATACCTAGAGCTGGAAGTACTGAATAAATGTAAAAACAGTAAGATACTGTATACATTTGGAAAATGCCTATACATATCATACACAAAAAAAAGAAAAAGCCCAGAGACTTTTCTCATAATGTTAGTTTTACATGTATTCTACGGTTGTTTTTTTTTAATCAGAAATTGTTGGATGAAATACAAGATGAATCTACTTTGTGTTGAATTTAACTTATTAGAAAAAAATGTTAAAGCAAATATCTAATGCAGCCAGCAAGGACCTTTCAGTTTTAAAATAACATACTTTAAAAATATTTCTGCAAATTAAAGTTCTGTATTCTTCCAAAGCATGGAAACGTTTTCCCACCTAAGCTGGTGCAGAGATAATCAGTGATACATTCTGGAGTGAACTTTACCTCTGCGGGTGTGTGGATACCATGGAATCATCACTGATACAATGAAGGGGGCTGTTGAATTACAGACATTGAATTGGCCTGGCAAACATGGCAAATTAATAATATATCACCAGAAGGCTCAGAAGCCCTTTACTGTGGTTGTTTTCTCCTGCCTATTCTCACTTCTTTAAGGACATAAACTTAAATCATGTATGGGTTAACATTTCAGTGATACAGACCAGAGTTTATTCTCACTGAGGAGAACACCAATACTCAAAAGATTTCAATCCATTCATAGTGCTTACATATAGAATGTTTTCTTCATTTCTGTAGCAATTTATGTAAGCTGCTACATTATTATCTTTCTGGGTGGATTACTGTGTAGTCCTCTTCCTCACAGGCTCTGAGAAAATGCCTTTTTGATAATCATTAAGCTGCGATCACTTGACATGCTGATTTAAGGGATATGCTCAAGTAGGTTATCATCAGGCATTCTCTATTTTTAAAGTGTCAGTTCAAGGTTATTCAGAAAAAATGCAAATACCTCAATGAGATATATTTCTTACATTTGCAAGAAATTTTCTATGTAGAGTGCTACTCACACAGTTGCATCCATATCGTGTACACAGACTCAGATAATTGACTGCAAATATCAGCAATACCTTTATATTTACATATTTTAAATATGAAGGCCATGTAATCCTAGCGGAGAAAGTTCTGAAAAATGGAAAAGATGACCAGAATACCACAATCTTAATATATTACTGTTAGCATATTGGTGTATTTCCTTCTGGTAATTTGATGCATCTTATACTTTTTATCAATATATATACAGTTTTATACCTGGCCTTTAATCACTTAAAATCACAACATAAGTACTTTTTATGTTTCCTACATCGTCTTTTAACCATCATGTTACTTCTAGAATAATATCGCATTAAGGGAAAGTATTTCACCTTCCCATTACTGGATATCTAGATAAATTTCAATATCATGCCATTAGAAATAATACAGCTTTTAATATCTTTATCCTCAAAGATTTTTTCTTACATTTTGGATTACTACTTCTTTAGGATAGATTTCCAGATAGGTTATTTGATCACTAGTTAGAAATATTTTTATCAAATTTGATGCAATGGTACTGAATAACTTTCCAAAACATAATGACACAAGTGATGTTTAAGTGCCGATTTCACGTTGCTATGCTCATTATTAACATTACAACTTACTTATACACTAATTTAAATTTCTTTAGGTAGGAAAAAATGATACGACTGAACATCTTTTCATATGCTTGGTTTCTAGTTTCTTTGTGTGTGTGATGTATCTGACATGTCCTTTGTGTGTGTTCTTAAAATTGTTGTGTTGACTGCATTGTGCAAAAATTGTTGTTTCCTTGGATTTCCACATTAAAAATCTCTTGATATGAAGTACATAGACACTGAAGGTAATTTATGATCAATTTCTAGAATCTCTTCATATAGATAAAGATAAAAAAGATAAAATATTTCTTCAGTAATTCACCAGACTATTTTTAAATTTATATTTTGATTATTTTATACAAGGAAATTTAGAATGCTTGTATATTAAAATATTTTCATGTATTTATAAACTTAACGTACAAAATATCAATGCTTCTCATAAAATTTTATCTTCTAGTTCCTTGCATTTAAAAAACAATTTAATTTTAAATATGTATTAGAATTTTTTCTGGTATATGATGCAAAGTGAATATATTTTTAAAAGATTTTATTTATTTATTTGAGAGAGAGTGTGTGAGTGTGAGAGGGAGAGCATGAGCAGGGGGGTGGGGCAGAGGGAGAAGCAGACTCTCCGCTCAGCAGGGAGACTGACAGGGTACTCAATCCCAGGACCCCGGGATCATGACCCGAACAGAAGGCTGACGCTTAACCGACTGAGCCACCCACGTGCCCAAAGTGAACATTTTTTAAACCATGTTTTAAATTAGTTCTTCCAACATAACTCGTTTCCCACCAGTGTGCCTTGCCTCTGTTATCAGCTATTCACTATTTATGAACCAAAAGATCTTCTCACCTGTCTATTCTATTTCAATGTTTTTAATTTTCATACTTTAGGGCTAGACCTGCAGTCCTTTAACTATTACAACTTATAATAGTTAATCCCTTCTAATTTTACATTTCTTTTCAATATTTTCTTTTATAATTTTTCAAGTTATATCTCTCAAATAAAACCCATGTAATCTTTTAAAAATATGTTTTGCTTTTTAACAAATAGAATCCAATTGTTCTGTGGAAATAAATTGGTATCTCCAACAATATATCCCGTTCTTTTGTTGTGTAACTTTCTTATCACGAAACATATTACATGGGAGTAGATAATATATAGGTATATTTAAATAATAATAAAAGAAACATAAATACACTCTTCAATCTTAGGAAATAAAACAGTGTCATTACCTTCCAAACTTCGTGTCCCCTTTCTTAAATGTTTTTCTTTTTCTCCAACCAGAAATAAACATATTCTGACTTTAGTTATACTAATTTCTTTGCTCTTCCTTATAGTTTTATCATCTAGATTTGAAATCTGAAATAATATATTTTAATTTTCGCTGTTTTAAAACTATATTTGAATTTTCTTGAGTCTTGTTCTTTTAACTTAATCTTAGGTTTGAGAGATTCATGAGCACACACACGGCTGTGGTTCACTTATATTCAGTGCTGCTTACTATTTCATTTGAATAAATACTATTTATTTAGTCTAGTCTTAATGAAATTTTGATTGTTTTTTCTTTGAAGAAATTATGAACATGGCGGCTACAAACATTATTTTGCATGTTCCCTGGGGCATACATGTTAGAGATTCTCAGGTGTATGCACCTAATAAAGAAATTGCTGTTCATAGTATATGAGTAATGGTTATTGACAAATTGTTTTTCAAACATTCACATGTTTCCACTGGTAAAACTGTCATTTTTTTCTTTCCTCTATAATGCTGATATTCTGAGAAAATTTATTTCCCCATCTCCTAAGTGCAAAATGCTAGTTCATTGTTGTTTTAAAACATTTTACCAATATGAAATTTAAAATATTTTCATACATTTTTTGGCTTCTGGTATTTCTTTTTATGTGAAGTGTTTATTCATATCTTGCTTCTTTCTTGATTGATTCTTAGAAATTCTTCATATATTTTAAATGCTGGCCTTTCTAGAGACATGACACTGATAACTTTTGAGGGATGGCGGATTTTCATTTTAATGTAGACAATTTATCAGTATTTTCCTTTACGCTATTGTGTATTAAAGTCTTAGTTAAGAAATCCTTTCTCGGGCGCCTGGGTGGCTCAGTTGGTTAAGCGACTGCCTTCAGCTCAGGTCATGATCCCAGGGTCCTGGGATCGAGTCCCACATCAGGCTCCCTGCTCTGCGGGAAGCCTGCTTCTCCCTCTCCCTCTCCCCCTGCTTGGGTTCCCTCTCTCGCTGTGTCTCTCTCTGTCAAATAAATAAATAAAATCTTAAAAAAAAAAAAAAAAAGAAATCCTTTCTCAATCTCAAGACTAGATTTTTAATCCATCACAAATTAATTTTTGTGTATCATTAGAAGAATTGTTTTTCTCTTTTTTCCTGGATCATTTAATGTGAAGACCTTCTTTTACCTACTTCTCTTCAATGTTACCTTCATCAATTATCAATTGTCCATACATGCATTGGTCTGTTTATGTGTTCAACACTTTTTTCTAATTTGGTATATTTTATTCTTCTTGTATTAACACTAAATTTTCATAGTTTCTATAGATTTAGAATAAGTTTTGATCTGTGTAAGTTTTACCTATTCCTCTATTCTTCCTAAGAGTATCTAGCTATAATTAGACCTTTGTCTTCTACATAAAGCGTAGAATTTCTACCTCTTAAAAGATGGGAATTTTAGGGGCACCTGGGTGGCTCAGTCAGTTAAGTGTCCAACTCTTGATTTTGGCTCAGGTCATGATCTCTGTGTCGCGAGCCCCGTATGGGGCTCTGTGCTCAGCGGGGACTCTGCTTGAGATTCTTTTTCTCTGCCCCTCCCCCAGCTCATGCTCTCTCTCTCTCTAAAATAAATAAATAAAATCTTAAAAAAAGATGGGAATTTTATTGTAATTATATTGAATCTATATGTTATATAGATTATATTTGATAATATTGAGTCTTCTAATCTAAAAACATGTATTAGCCCCTTTATTAATCTCATCTTCAATGACTTTTAAGTCAAGTTTTGCAATTTTCTCTGAGTGTCTTGTACATCTTAGCTCAGGGAATTGGTAGTGAAGGAGATGAGAAATTATCATATTCTGAATGTATTTTGAATATAATCCAGTGGTATGTCTGATGAGTATTAGGAATGAGGACCAAGAGAAAGATTTTGGCTTAAGCAACTCCACAGATGAAGTTGCCATTAACTAACATGGGGAAGACACTGGCAGAGATGGTGTTTGGGGGAATTCCAGAAGTTCAGTTTTGTGTGTGCGGATTTTGAGGTGTTTCCAAAATGACTTCCAAGAGGAAATATCAAGTGAGTGTTTAGTGTACAAAGTTGGGGTTCTTGAGAAAGGTTATAGCTAGAGATACAAATTTGGGAGCTGTATCAATCAGGAAGATTGCAAGAAAAGTTTAGTAAAAATACTATTTTTAAAAGACATTTATAATATTTAAGGAAACTACAAGGGATGCTAAAGTATACAGGGGGTAGTAACAATAGGCCACTATGGACCCCAAGGCCTGAAGGGACAAGGAGAAAGAAAAGTTACCAGAACCTTGAAAAAACACATGCTTGCCTCTCTATCTTTCTATCCATCTACTTATATCTCCCTATATATCATCTATCTATTTATCTATCAATCATCTACCTATCTCAAGGCTCATGGTTTATAACTCCAGTTATAGGTGTGATGTATCTCTTTTGCACGCCCTTGCATATCTTTTCTATGTATTATTTTCTCTCTAAATCTTTTCCTTCATTTTACTTTTGCTTCATTTTCTTCACTTTTATTATACTATTCTCAATGACACTAACTGAAGTTTTCACAGTGTCTATTCTCCTTTGGGCTTCTTGAAATATAGTGTTTATTTCCTAAATATAATTTTGCCTATTGCTTCAATTTTTTTTTTTGCTAAATCTATCAGTTCCATTTTTAATATTCTTTATTAACTGGTCATCTTTTCTCTAAACTTCTCTAATTTTGCATTTCATGTTCCTGAATAGCAAAAATTATTTCATATTTTTGTTTTGTTTTTAGCTCAGATTGGGTGTTTTATCTTGCTTTTTAATGCAATTTTTGGAAAGATTTTACTGATGAGTTTTCCTCATATCTAAGAAATGTATACTGCTATTTTCTTACTTTTTAATATCGTCTTTGTATACAGGCAGACCATATTTCTTTCCTCTAATTCATACTTTAAAAAGACAGCTTTACCTAGACTACCAGAGACTGATGTATAAGAGATAAGCAAGGATAGTTCTCCATGCTTCAAAACTGTGCTAGATATCTTCCCCAACTCAGGACATTCTCCATCTTTCTCCAATCTGCTCTCCCCTCAGCGTATTTACTGGTATTGCCTTTATTAATGGCCTCCCTTGACTTTGGCTACCAGTAGGAGGTACCAAAGCAATGTTCGTGTTGGGGTCTGGAGTGAGGGAGAAGTGAGGTCAGGCTTATTCTCCTGACTCCTTCTCTGTGGAGTCTCATGGGATGGTTTGATCCCATATTGAAGTTACAGTTCATTTCAAGGCAGCTTTCTCTGTAAGACTCTTTCATTCAGGTTCTGGGGACTGTTACCTTTAATAGCATCTATTAGACAATAAGAGCCTTTTGTAAAGAGTCCACATCATTGGAAATAGTTATTTTATTAAACCCTCCTCAAGTTATCCATTTTCAGTAAGACCTTTCCTGATTCAACAATGCTAGTTCTCACTCTTATAGAAAAGGACTTAAAATAAGGCTTTTTTTCTGTTAGTCACTTATTCCAACGACGTATCCTACATCTAGCCCTAAGTATCTCATATTTCTATAACTGTGCATTTAGTTCCACTAAATGTACCGTAAGAGCATCCCTGGTTCACACTTGCTTTCTTCCAAATGCTAAGACATTCCATCTGTTTCCAATAAATTCCATTTTGCTTAAAATAGTTATACTCAACTTTTCTTGCTTGCAACAAATAAACACTAACTTTTACATGCACTAATGTTTTATAATTTTTACAATAATACTATATTTTCTTACTGAATGTAACAGCCATGTAGAACAGAGATTTACCTTTAAAATATGCTATTGTCAAAGGATCCAATGATTGTTACATCACAGAACATAATCCTCTGACTACATTAAAACTTTTAACTAGTGCAGCATGGTTAAAAGGGAAAAAAAAATGAATGAGATGTTTCTTCTTATGATGATGCTACAGAGATTTTTTAATGGGTGGTTTCATTCACAATGAACCACATAATTTGATTAACTCTACATTTTCCTAAATAGTAGATGATAAAATTGATACTGCAGTTTATCAAACACATCACAGCTTTTATAACCTTATTATACCTCAGATCATCCTGGTATATAAATACATAATCCATTTGTTAACACTTGTTGAATTTTAAATGTATTCATCCTGTTTTCAAACTTTAGAAAATAGTCTTACTCAGCTGTGGTGAGGAACATTTTTAATATTTCACTTATTTTGTTTTCAAAGTATTTTCCACCTCCAGAGTTTTCAGAAGAGGTTCCCTGTAGGAAAGGAAAAAAAATGCATCTGTTAAAATTAAATTACTCAATATTTTAGAGGATGGTACTATACCCGAATTAATTTTTTAGATTAAGTCTCAGGCAAAAGTAGCTAATATTGCCTTTCATGTGATTATTTCTCAAGGCATGACATAATACATCAAAAATATCAACCTGGAAATGATCAATCTAATTAAAATGCTGTAGATATGTTGTACCAGTAATTTTATCTCAAAATGATGAGCTATAAGTTTTTTTAAAGGAAATATTCTCTGAAACTTTAGAAAACATTGCCAGGTATAATTCTAAGTGGTCTGTGTGTGTGTGTGTGTGTGTGTGTGCCATGAACTGCAATTTGAATTTAAACAATTTTTAAAGACAATAAATTATGGTATTTATATATGATATAAATAGTAATAAAAAGAAAGGATATATTGACACACACAACATAAACGAAATTCAAAATGATTATACTAAGTGAAAGAGGACGTATCAGTACGAGTACTTATAGTATGGTTCCATTTATATAAAATTCTGGAAAATTCAAACTAATTTATAATTACAGAGAATAGATCAGTAATTGTCTTAGGAAGGAGAAATTACAAAGAGACAAAAGGAAACTTTGGGGGGTAATAGCTATGCTCATTGTATTGACTTTGAGATAGCTTCTCAGAATAGGCACGTGTTAGAACACATCAAATTGTACAGTTCACATATATATGTTTGTTGTATGTCAATCATACCTCAGTAAAGCTGTCAAGAAGAAAAAAAATATAAAACAAGGGATTCCATTAGTAAACACAGTGGTATAGCTGGTACCAGACAATTTCTGGCTGAAATAAATATGTATCAAAGATGGATAAAATATATAAACATGAAAAGATGCTCAAGGGGCACCTGGATGGCTCGGTCGGTTAAGGGTCTGACTTGGCTTTGGCTCAGGTCATGATCTCATGGTCTTGAGATTGAGCCCTGTGTTGGGCTCTGCACTCTGCATGGAGTCTACTTGAGATTCCCTCCCTCTCCACTTCCCTCTGCCCCTCCCCCCCTCAAATAAATAAATAAATAAAATCTTAAAAAATGATAATATCACTGATCATCAAGGAAATACAAATCAAAACTACAATAAGATATCACCTCACATCTGTCAAAAAATCAACAATACAAGAAACAACAGGTGTTGGTGAGGATGTGGAGATGGGGAACCCTCTTGCACTGTTGGTGGGAATGCAAACTGGTGCAACCACTCTGGGAAACAATATGGTGGTTCCTCAAAAAGTTAAAAATAGAACTACCCTATGATCCAACAATTGCACTACCGGGTATTTACCCGAAGAATACAAAAATACTAATTCAAAGGGATACATGCACTCTGTTGCTTATAGCAGCATCATCTACAATAACCAAATTATGGAAAGAGCCCAAGTGTCCTTTGACTGATGAATGGATAAAGAAGATGTGGTATATATATATGCAATGGAATATTACTCAGCTATAAAAAAGAATGGAATCTTGCCATTTGCAATGACATGGATGGAGCTAGAGTGTTATTATGCTAAGTGAAATAAGTCAGTCAGAGAAAGACAAATACTGTATGATTTCACTCACATGTGGAATTTAAGAAACAAAACAAGTGAGCAAAGGGAAAAAAAAGAGAGAGAGAGGTAACAAAATAGCAAGATGGTTAGACCAAATCCCAACTATATCAGTAATTGAACTGAATGTATATTGACTAAATACTCCCATGAAAAGACAGATCTGCCACACTAGAGTTTTTAAAAGATGCATCTATTTGCCATTTACAAGAAATACTTTTTAAATATAAATATAGACAGGTTGAAAGTTAACTTATGGAAAAGGTATGCCATAAAGACATTATTTAGAAGAAAGCCTCTGTGAATATGTTATTATCAGTCAGAGTAGACTTTAAAGCAAGACTTACTAAGAGAAATAAAGAGGGATGTTTCATAATTATGAAACATTTGAATCAGCAGGAATATATTACATCTCTAAATTTATGTGTACTTGAAAACAGCTTTAAACTATATAAATTAAAAGTCAATAGAATTAAAAGGATACACAATACAAAACCTTCGAGATTTTAACATGCATCTCTCAAACTTTCAATAACTGTCAGAACAGGCCGATGAAATAAAAGGAGTAAGGATACAAAAGTTTTGAACAATACTATTAACCAACTTGACCTAATTGACATATTTAAATACTACATCCAATAACTGAAGAATGTACATTTTTTTGACTGAATGTGAAACATTTATCAAATAGATAATTAGAGCAATTAAATAGAGAATTAAATTAGATGAACCTCACACTTTCAAAGCTTGATACTCTATGTATTTTCCTGACACTGTAGAAATTAATTAAAACTTAAATTACAGAAAAACAACTATTGGAAAATGAGAATTAGGGAACAGTAAATTATTAAAATCAACAATAGAGTCTAGAACACTATGGAATAATGTCTTCACAGGTCTGATAGTGAAAAACTGTAATTTTATAATCAGTATTGTTCAAGAATGAGAATAAAAATGTTTTCAGAAAAGAAATCAGAACATCTAAATAATATATATTGAAAGGAAGGAAAATTGTTCTTGAAGGAAGGATTTTTATATAAAAAATGGTATGCTAGACTATATTAATCTGTAAAATTATATCCTCCAGTACTGTAAATTTTTCTTATATTATTTCCTTAATAATTTCCCCTTTTTAAAAAATTTTCTCTATCCTTCTTTCTGGAACTCTTATTCTTTTGATGCTTACCTTCTTGGATAGATTCTCTAATATTCTTCTTCTCTTTTTATTCTCTCCACATTTCTGTCTTCTACTTTCTCAGAGATTCACTGAACTTTATCTTACAAATTTTCTATCAATTTAAAAATATTTCTGCTATTTATTAATTTTATGTATTTCTTTTTCCTGTGGATTCCCCTTTTTATAAAGTATAAAATCCTATTCTTATGAAACAAATGCAGTGTCTTATTTTTCTAAGGATTTTAAACATGTATGTTCTGTTTCCTGCATTGTCCCTGTAACTCTTTCATAAAATTTGCTCATTAGAGTATTATATATACTATTTAATGGCTAAGCTTTTTTTGTGTGTGCCTATCTTCCTCTACTAGAATTTAAGCTCTGTAAAGACTGGGATTTTTGTCTGTTTTATTCTTTTCTGTATCTGCAGCACCCATAATACTGCCTAGTGCACAGTAGGAACTCATTAAGAGACTAGTGAATGCTGCAATGTATGTTATTAAAGACCATTATTGTCTGTTTCTGGTGATGTTTGAATATCAGTTCATATTTAGGAATGAATCTCTAAATACTAATTAGAACCTCTATGTGAATGGTAGGGCTTGTCAAAGGAAAAGAGTCACTGTAGGTGATGGGGCCAATGCCCAGCCAAATCAATTTGGGACCTCCTAATGTTAGTATCTATAGGTCTTCTTTATGAACTGGTCTTATCCTCAGAGAAAAACTATCCAGACTCCCTCTTTAGTGGTTTAATTTGGCTACCAGAAAAGTGAAGCTAAGCAGATTGAGGGGAGTTAGCATCACTAATCATTATGTAGATTTCTACTTACTCCACCCATTGTCCTACAATTCTGCGGCTCTCAGCTATGCCTAAAATCTTCAAGACCAGTTATTCTATGTCAGCCTTTCCATAAAGTACAACAGTGGCAACAGTGGTCTTTTGCTTATTTGAGTGAGGAGCCACTGTTAGGCTGTGTGAAGTGGGAGAGGTGATATGAGAGGTGTAATTATATATTTTTAACCCATTTTTAAAATCTCTGATCTACCTCACACCATTTATCTTCAGAGGATCTCTTGCCTCCAATTTCCTCAGCTTTCCAGAGTTATGCTCTGAAAATTAGCTTGCTTCTTGGCAAGGCACTTAGTTTTCAGCTTTTTGTGATTTGCTAAGTCAGTTATGACTCATCCAAATGCTTTATATCATTTAGAATTTTGTTATCACCTTTCATGTGCTTTCATTGCCTCTTCCCTTGATCCTTGCAGGTAGAAACCTCATTGTGGTGGTTTTGTGGAGGAATCAGAGATAAACATGCATGCTTAATATTCCATAAATTTGCTGGAATCTTTCCCTAGACTTTAAATCCAAATTTATGGAGAATAGCCAAGTACTACCACAAAATTGTCCTTGGCCAAATATCAAAGAGAGAAAAGTTGGTGATATAAATATAGTATAGACTTAAATAAGGAATCACGTATACTGGTAGGCTGCATCAAATTCATAGAGTTGTATGAGATGTGCATAGTTCCAGTCTTATATCACTTCCCTGATTATGCATATGGAATTATTGTTCTACAGTTCAAAATCAAATGTAGAAACTAAGACAATCAGTTGCAGAGATGTTAATAATAATCATAATACACAATAATTATTAAACAAACTCTATAAATATATTTCAAATATATATTTGAACAAATCCTCAAATATGCATAAGATACATAATTAAACAAATTCCTCAAATAGATATTATATGTACTATATTATATAAAATATATAAAAAGGAAAACCCTTTCCCCAATAAAATAAAAACATACCAAACACACAATTAGATCTCGGGTCAATTAGATTCTAGGCAATGTAACAAAGATTTTGTTCAATATCATGTTATGTCAGAAAGGGAGACAGGACTTAAATTAAGGTCTCTTGATTCAACAACTCTTGAGTTGTTTCTATCCAAAATTATCCTTATCATCAAACCAGAGTTCTATATACTCTGTTGACAACAGATTGTGCCTCAAAGCAAATGCTATCTTGGTAATAGGCCTAATTTTACATAGACTATATACAGCTTGTAGGACAGAAGACTGCATCCTAGTCAGATGGGAGCAGTATCCTGAAGATAGAGTGAAGCAACTAAATCAACAAAAAATATTAAGTAATGGAATGAAAGGAGAAAAAATTTCTGACATTAAGAAAAACATATCCCTGTCATAAAATGACTATTGAATTTCATGCTTGGACAGACAGTCTGAGAGAGACAACTACATTCATACGGAGCTTTTTCCAAGCCAAAAGTACTCAGGAACAGAAGCAGACCAAAGCCAGGAGGAAACTCCCCTCCAAGGAGAGCTGGCCAACTCCAGGAAAAAAAACAGATCTCGAGATTCTGACAAGTCCAAAGGGAGGGCTGCATAATAAGTATTTGTGGAAAACTTTAGAGAAACCACAGATTGATGAAAGACTCAATGAAAGAAAGAAAGGAAAAGCCTAAGTTGAAGAACTACACATTCTATGAATATAGGACCATATAAGGAAGTTTACTTCAATGCCTGTTTTGTAGAACTAACCATAGCAATTACTGGTGAAATGATAGTCTTGAAAATAATTTAGTTTCTTACTTTAATTCTGCAAGCAATTGTACCCTGAGTTTATAGCCACAAATCCATTAACTTCAATAATTTCTTTCATTTAGTGTATTGAAGAAAACATTTTTTCTTTTCATTCATTGATTATTCACAGTTGTTTGGCTTCCATATCTCTCCACTCCATCATGAACATGTTCAGTTTGCTTCTAGTCACTTCTTGTAATCATATAAACTGCAGAGAGAAGCACAGTACACATTGGCAGCCATTATTCCATTCACTATCCTAAAGTAAGATTGAACACACACTCCATCTTTGTTCTTCTTTAGGCATCACCAACAGAGGGCTATCCTATGTAAGATTTTCTACAGACACAGGGAATGAGTATAATGAAAAAGACAAAAAATTAATATCAGTCTTCAGTGTTCTTAAATTTCAGTTCATCATAGAGAATTCTTTACTGGCTTCCCCACTACCATCACCACCACCACCACCCTTGATCCTATCATGCTACCATTGCATTTAGACCAAATCTTTCAGATTGTTTTCTTCCCATCAAATCTTCTCTCTGCACACCATCTACACTCACAGAAAAAAAGTTTATGACTAATGAGCATAGCTTCTCTGATTATGCAGAGCAACTTAACTCTTCTCATTTTTCATGTCTCTATACTCTATTCTTGTCTTGGCCTTGCTACTTTTTGCAAACCCAAAATACCCTTTATCTGTTTTTTTCCAAAAAGGAGCAATATTCTCTTCAAGATTTGTTTGATTGTGTCTCCCTAGACCTATTTATTCAAACTGCCAGTAGCTTTTATCTATTCTCCAAAATATTAAAATTCTATCAAGTAATATATACACATAGCCCCAAAATATAAATATAATAAATATTTGTAATGAAAAGTAACATTTACCTGATTCACACCTCCCCTTCTCAGTCTCACTTTCTTTTTTTTTTTTTTAAAGATTATTTATTTATTTATTTATTTTTATTAGAGAGTGAGCAGGAGAGAAACAGCATGAGAGGGGAGAGGGTCAGAGGGAGAAGCAGGTTCCCCGCTGAGCCAGGAGCCCGATGTGGGACTCGATCCCAGGACCCTGGGATCATGACCTGAGCCGAAGGCAGTCGCTTAACCAACTGAGCCACCCAGGCGCCCTCAGTCTCACTTTCATGAAGCAAAATCTTCTAATTACATTATTTCATTTAAAAAAATTCTAATGATCACCTCCTTTACTTTAAATATTAACAATCAATTAAAAATTTTTTAAAGATTTATTTATTTATTTATTTGTCAGAGAGAGAGAGAGAGAACACAAGCAGGGGCGGGGGGGCGGGCGGCAGGCAGAGGGAGAAGCAGGCACCACACTGAGCAAGGAGCCCAGTGCAGGACTCAATCCCAGGACCCTGGGATCATGACCTGAGCTGAAGGCAGACGCTTAACCAACTGAGCCACTCAGGCATCCCAATCAGTTAAAAATTTAATACATTATCAACTGATGACCGCACAATACAGATAAGGATTTACTTATAAAATCTACTTATAAAAACCACCCAGGCACCCCAATCAATTAAAAATTTAATACATTATCAACCGATGACCCCACAATAAAGACAAGGATTTACTTATAAAACCTACCACCTTTTCTACTTTTATCTCAGTTTTTTGTTTTTACTATTTTATTTTCTCTCTTTATCTTTATATAATAAAATTAGTTGCATAACATTATAAATATTATCTATTGTGCTTTTGTTTCAAAATCTTTTGTTGCCTTTCCCCATCCTCTCTTTGACTCAATGTTATTCATTGCTTCCGGGATATTCATTTCATAAGGAAAAATGTAAAAGAACATGGAGAGAACAACAAAAAAAAAAAAGACAAATTCTTGGCTTCAAATTTCATCATAACTAAGAAAACTATTGCTTTTAACTGGCAAGAGCCATGTGTTTTGGAACTCAAAGGTGGAAATGTTAAAATAAACAGAAGATAGAGTTTATGCAGAAATAGAATAGAAAGTGCCAGACACCCCTGCTCTTCTTTGGGTAAAGGAAGAGGTTCAACACTGACCAGAAAGCTTCAACGCATACTTAAACCAGAGGCCACAAACTCCCAGAGGATAAACAAGATTTGTTTTGCCTACAAGCCCAATTTACAGAAGAAAGTGGAGAAGAAGAAAGAGAATGAGGAGGAGATGAGGGAAGAGAAAAGAAGATGAGGAGGAAGAAATAATTTCCATGTCACAGATTATACCATACTCTAATCTGATTTATTCTAACATTGCAAGTCTAACACTCATACCCTTCTGCAATTGACACCACCAACTCCAACCTTCCATATTTCCACAACTTTAGACAACATCTTTTCACTATACCCCATATTAGAGATATTAAGCTCCTAAGTTTCTCTCCACCTCATCGTTCCCCTTCAGTTTCCCAACATGTCGTCAGCTGAAAATTAACTTTGATATTATCAAAGTTGAAATTTTTAATTCCTGTTCCATGATATTGTCTTCTATGTTTGGTCCATAACTTAAATAAGTGAGTTGGAAAACCAACAAATAATCCTATTATTATGGCTATAAATAGATTTTAGTGCATAGTCAATCAGTGAGCCAATATTCAGTGAGCCAATATTCAGGTCCAAAAGCAGGATTCTCAAGCAAATCAAAGGAGAATGATTCTAATATATAGGTGAAATCTAAATATTAGAATGTATAAGTGAAATCTAATATATAGATCTTTCTATACTTCATAGTTTTTCAAAATTTCCACTATTTTAGTTCAATTTGTTTAACATTTGGACCATGAATTTCCTGTAAGTTTTTATTGTTTTCCCCAGAGTGCCTGATTTCTTATTACTTTTATGATTTTTTTTGTTTGTTTGGGAAATAATTTACCTTCATCACTTTGTCAGTCCTGTCAAGGAACTCTTTTATTAATTTATCAATTGCTTATAATCTACTTTATTCTTATTTTTTTAATTGTGGTAAAGGACACTTAACATGACATCTACCCTCCTAACAAAATTTTAAGTGTATTGTATAGTATTGTTAACTACATGTACACTGTTGTACAGCAAATCTCTAGAGCTTTTTCATCTTGTATGACGAAACTATATACCTCTTGAACAGCAACCTCCCACTTACTCCTCCCTCCAACCTCTGACAACCACCATTCTTCTTTTGGCTTCTATGAATTTGGCTATTTTAGATACCTCATATAAATGGAATTATGCAGTATTTGTCCTTCTGTGACTGACATATTTCATTTAGCATAATGTCATAAGATTTATCCATGTTGTTGCTTATGACCGCATTTCCTTCTTCTTTAAGGCTGAATACTATTCCATTATTATATATAAAGCAAATTGTCTTTATCCTTTCACCCAGGGATGGACACTTAGGTTCCATACACTGGTTATTATGATAATGTTGCAAGGAACATGGAAGGGCAAATATCTCTTTGAGAGCCTGTTTTCAATTCTTTTGGATAAATACACAGAAGTAGGATTTCTGGATTGTATGCTGGTTCTATTTTTAATATTTTAAAGAACCTCCAGAGTGTTTTGGATAGTCACTGCACCATTTTATATTCCTACCAACAGTATGCAGGGATCCAATTTCTCCATATCTACACCAAAAATTGTTATTTTCTGGGTTTTGTTTTTGTTTTATATTGGCCACTGTAACAGGTGTGAGGTGATATCACATATTAGTTTTGGTTTGCATTTTCCTGATGATTAGTGATATTGAGCACCTTTTCATGTACCTGTTGACCATCCATATGTCTTCTTTAGAGAAAAATCTATTCAAGTCCTTTGCCCATTTTTTTAATTGGGTTATTTGCTTTTTTGTTATTAAGTTGTAGAAGTTCCTTATGTATTTTGGAAATTAACCATCTCTGAGACATATGGTTTGCAAACATTTTCTCCCATTCTTTAAGGTGCCTTTTAATTCTATTGATTGTCTCCTTTACTGCACAGAAGTTTTTTAGTTTGATGTAGTCCCATTTGTCTATTTTTGCTATTATTGCTTGTGCTTTTGGTGTCATATCCAAGAAAATCATCATTGAAAACCAATGTTATAAAGATTTTTCTCTTTGTTCTTTTAGAAGTTTTATAGTTTCAGTTCTTACATTTGAGTTTTTAATTCATTTTGAATTTACTTTTGTGTATGATGTGAGATAAAGGTCCAATTTTATTCTTTTGCATGTGGATAACCAGTTTTATCAGCACCATTTGTTGAAAAGATTATCTTTCCCCATTGTGTAGCCTTGGCACTTTTGTTGAAGATCATTTGACTATAAATGTGTGGATTTATTGTTGTGTTCTATATTCTGTTCCATTGCTCTATATGTCTGTCTTTACGCCAGTACTATACTCTTGACTACTAAAGAGTAGTTTTGAAGTCAGGGAGTGTAAGGCCTCTGGCTTTGTTATTCTTTCTCAAGATTGTTTTGACTATTGAGAATCCTTTCTAGTTCTATATGAATTTTGGGATTTTCTTCTATTTCTGAAAGAAAATGTCATTGGGATTTTGATGAGATTGCACTGAATAGTAGATTGCTTTGGGAAAGTGGACATTTTTAACAATAGTAAGTCTTTCAAAACATGAACACAGATGTCTTTCCATTTATTTGTGTCCTCCTTAATTTCAGTAATGTTTCATTGTTTTCAGTGTTACAAGTCTTTTGTGTCATTGGTTAAGTTTATTCCTAAGTATTTTATTCTTTTTGATGCTATTATAAATGGGACTTTTTTCTTAATTTTTCAGATTGTTGTTAGTGTATAGAAACATGACTAAGCTCTATATGCTCATTATTATCCTGCAAATTTGTGAAATATGTTTACTAGTTCTAACTTTTTTATGTGGAATCTTTAGCCCATGTCATCTACAAACAGAAATAATTTTACTTCTCATTTGCTGATTTTGATGCCTTCCATTTATTTTTCTTGCTTAATTGCTCTAGTTAGGACTTCTAGTACTGTGTTGAACAGATGAGAAAACGGTGGGCATCCTTGCTTTGCTCTTGATCTTAGAGAAAATATTTCATTTTTTTACCATTGGGTATAATGTTAGCTATGAGCTTTTCATATAAGGCCTTGATTATATTGAGGTAATTTTCTTTTATTCTTGTGTTTTTTTAGTGTTTTTTATCATGAAAATGTGTTGAATTTTGTTAATGCTTTTTATCTATTGAGATGATTAGTGATTTTAATCCTTTGCTCTGTTAATGTAATGTACTCCATTGACTGACTGTTGAATGATTTTTGCATCCCAGGGATAAGTCCTACTTCATCAGGGTGTATGATCCTTTTGATGTGCTATTGAATTCTGTTTGCTAGTATTCTGCTGAAAATTTTTGTACCTACATTCATCAGAGATATTGGCCTGTATTTTTTCTTTTCTTGGTGTGTTTTCTGCCTGGCTTTAGTATCAGGGTGATGTTCTCACCATTTTATTTGGAGATTCCCTCTGCCACATACTGTGCATCTCTTGGCTACTCCACCTCATTCCTATCCTAAGCTGTGTTTTTGAGAATACCTCATATGGCCTTATTATGGTTTGGGAAAGATCTACAGTATGAATCATCCAAGGTCACAGGTGATAAAGCTAGTTTTAGAACCCCAGGCTTCTGACTTCCACAGAAAAGCTGTACTACATAGGTAGGTTGTCACTCATCTATCCTTCAGTTGAAACTTCTACAAAACTCCTAAAATTTCTCTAATAGCAGCTATTTACCACTTACTACAATGATTAGTGTGGTAGGTAGCCTCTAAACTGGTTCCACATGACCTCTGCCTCCTGCTATTCAGGTTTCTATAATTCCCTCCCTTTGAGCATGGGCTGGACACAGTTAATATGAATATAATGCAAAAGTGATAGTATGTCACTATTGAAATTAGGTTACAAAAAGACTCTAGGTTCTGTCTTCTCTCTCTCTCTCTCTCTTACTCTCTCTTGCTCTCTCATCTCTTGCTCTGATGTAAGCGAGTTGCTATGCTGTGAGCTTTCTTATGGAGAGCCCCATATGGCAAAAAATTAAGGAAGGCCTCTGGCCAACATCCAGTGAGGAATTGAAACCCTCAGTCCAGCAGTCCAAGAGGGCCTAAATCTTGGGGTTGTTGAGACTCAAACTATATTCCTGAGCTTGGAAGCAGATTGTCCTCCTGTCTTGCCTTGAGATGAGACTGCAGCCCCAGCTGACACCTTGATTGTAGCCTGTGAGAGACTCTGAGTCAGAGGGAACTAGTCAAGCTGCAACTGAATTCCTGACCCTTAGAAATTGTGAGATAATAGATATTTGTTATTTTAAGCATCTCAGTTTTGGGCCAATTTGTCACAGAGCAATAGATACCCAATACCATTAGTAAGAACATAATTGTAAAGAAGCGTTGAGAACGTACAGTAATGTTTTGAAACAAAGTACAGCACAAATAACCTTAAGAACCTCTTCCCTCTTACTTTAAAATCTATCCTAAAAGAAAATATTTATAGACTAGATTAGAATATAAAAGTTATGAGAATTAAAATTTTAACCAGTGTATATTCAAAATATCTGTCTACTAATTTACCAGACTTCTCCCTTTGTTTTTCAATGTTGGTAATACAATATGTATGGTTTTGTATATGTTTTAGCAAGTATAAACTAAATACAGCAAATACTCTTGGAAATAAAATAAAGTAACCTAAATGTCCTTTGATATAGTTCAAGATTAAATCATTGTAGCATATAATTTAAGAATATTAAATTTAACACTCAGAAAAGGGTATAAAAATTGCTCAGAAAGAAATTGAGCTATTTGTCATCCTTTGGGAAAAAGAGATTTGTAGTGCCTTAGAGCTTATGAGAAATGCTTGAGATAAGTATGTAAGTTCCTATTCAGAAGTCATTTGATAATCTATTTTTAGTTCAGAACTAAGAAAACATTAAAAGAAATTATCTTATATAACAAATATTAAAATGTAACCTGATTTTGTTTCTTGCAGGATTTAGTAAACAAACAGTTGAACCCAACAACGTAAAGAAAAGTATGGTCTCCAGCAAACATATATCTATATAATTACACTACAACATGGTATCCCTAGCTTATCAAGTTTTGCTTCCAAGTTTTTATGATTGAAGAAAAGAACAATTGCTCATGTTACAGAATGTGACATCCAAACAGATGATTTGGTTTATAAATGGTATTTATTCCGAGGTCAACATAGAGGGATAAAGTGAGTTAATCTTTGCCACAACACAGTAGTACAAAAAAACCCTCTCTCTATATGTGTATATCTATAGCTTGTATAGACTACAAATTGTTGAGTAGGTTTTAAAACGCTTTATGGTAGGGTTTATATAATACAAAGCATAAAATCATTAGACAGTAAACTAGAGAATCTCAGCATTCTCCTCAGGCTAATCCTTTTTCCTAAATAACATATCTTACCTACCACTCCCAGAAGGCTATGCTGACCTTGATCCTAATGACCAAAACTTCCTGGGTCAGAGTTAGACATCTGACCCAAATTAGGCTAATCAGATTTCTCTATAAGGAATTTTAAACTATAGTATCATATGTGTGATCATCAAATAGCGCTGGGCACTGGGGCTTGATAAAATACAGAGCATGGGTCTGTGTCAGCAACAGGGTAGCACAGGTTGGCAAAGAGAAGGAAACTGTTGAGAAAATAGAACGAGGTAGAGATGGAGGTCTGTCTGCCAATTACTAACCCGTTGGTGGGATTGTATATGTGCATGCCCTTCCTGTGGTCTCCTAAGGATCAAGTACACTCCCACATCCTTCCATTGTCACCCACAGGCATTCTCCTCACCTTTGCAAAAAGTCCCCACTCACTAGTCATGCTGATCATCTTCTCACTCCTCTTCCTTAGAATCTGTATTTCCAGATAACTCCCAAGTAACTAGAGTACTGAGCAATGGGGCCTTTTTTCTTCTTACTGACTGATTTCTTTTTCTTCCAATGCTATCCTTAGCTTTAATAGAGAGTCTTGGGCTAAGTAACCAGTTCTTTATTAGTTCTCTTTTGGGGTAGCATACAGTTGTGAATCATACCCTTGGTAGGGCTCAACTCCTCTCGGCCCAAAGACTAGAAAGGATTCCCTATTGTAGGGGAATGACACTGAGAAGGATATGGGGGTAAGACGCTGAGAAGGATATGAAGAAAGAGAAAGGTCACAAGGCCTGAGATAAGGGGATTGAATCCAGAAGATAGGATTCAAAATGGAATCTAGAAATAATCAACCCCACTCAAGCATTTACTACAGCAAGACCCATGGTTCAACAGCATCTGGGAACCACAGACTGTGTAATCTCCTGAGTGAACAATGTACATGATCTTCATTGGTGTGCTATTAGTTTTTCCTCTTGTCTTGTTGCTCTGGCTCTCCCAGACTGTTCTTAACATAGCAGTAACTGTGATCCTTCCAGGTAATATCATTACTCTGCCTAAACTTGCCTACAGGTAGTGCAGCTGTATCTTCCCCAGCTACACTAGTCAGCTCATTGTTCTAGGCACACTTTCCTCTCAAGGCCTTTGCACAAGCTGGCCCTTCTGTCTGGAAGACTTTTCTACCGTATTTCAGGATGCTTCACTCCTTTATTATCTTCAGGTTATTATTCAAATGTCACATTCTCACTGAGGACTTTCTGATCAACTTGTCTAAAATTCCAAACTTTACCCCTCCAACTCTCCTACACACACATATATTTTCTATCCCCATTTCATTCCTCATTTTTCTCCTGAGGATATATCCCTTAGTAGTTTATTTCATACTTTGTTATGTTGTTTATTTTATGTCTCTCCTATTAAAATGTAAGTCTTACAAGAGCAAGAATTTTTCCCCCACTTCATTAATATGTATACCCAGCTCCTAGAATCAGGATCAACTAAATAATTAATGGGGCCAAGTGCAAAATGAAAATTCGCTGTCCCATGATCAAAAATTATTAAGAATCTTAAGACAGTTACAGCAGAGCATTAAATCAAGTGCAGGGCCCTGAGTAATTGCAGAAGTCGCAAGCTATGAAACTGACCCTGTCTAGAACTTCCTTTATAAAGCAGCCAACACACTGTACATTGATCTTCCAGTAGGCAAGACTTTGTTCCATTTTCTTTTTCGATAGCCTGTGAAGACTATCCCCATTGTTGCCAACATCCCAAGACGCTCATATGCGCCTGTGACAAAAGATGGACCACTGAACATCTAGAGAGCTTTCTCTAAGACCTCCCCACATTTTAACATTAAAAAGAACCCACATGCAATTTCTCCCACATGTAAAATCCATAGGTTTACGGAAAATAGAAGTCTCCTTTACATTATAGAAAACAACAAAAATGGTCTCAGATTAAATAACTGTTGCAAAAGAATCTGAATTTATTTATATGTTTTAAAAATGTTATAACTTAATAAAAGTATTTTTAAAGAAATTAAATCATTCTAAAATTAAGAAAAAAATTAAAATAATCTAAAGCAAATAATTATTTACTGTGAATTTTTATAATATAATATGACATAAAAGCATGCATCCTTTGTATGAGAATAGGACTCTATTTCCTTTTATTTCACATAGTTATTTAATAGTAGGAATGATATTTCTGAGTCAGTTTCTAATTTTAAGCACAGCATCAAATATATTCTAACATTTTGTTTTAATTCCAGGATATTACAAAATTCTCATTCTCAAAAGCAAATTATAGCAAAGAGAATAACACAGATTTAATGTTTTAACTCATATATGGCAGTTTCCAAAAATATTTACTTATTTAATCTTGGAAAGTTTACCTCATCATTGTGTTTGGCAATTTACAGTTGTCATTAGTCACATTTACTTTAAATCATTCTGATTTTCTTTGTGTTTTACTGAAGAACTATTAAAGGTTTTTTTTTTTAATTTATTTGTTTATTTATTTACTTATTGAGAGAAAGAGAGAGAGTATGAGCAGGAAGGGGGGCAGAAGGAGAGGGAGAGAGAGAATCTTAAGCAGACTCCATGCCCAGCCCTGAAACCGATGCAGGGCTTGATCTTATGACCCTGAGATCATGACTTGAGCTGAAATCAAGAGTTGGATACTTAACTGAGCCACTCAGGTGCTCCTAAAGTCTGTTTTTTTATTAAAAATTTTTCTTTGTCAGCCACATATCCATGTGTAGTATGAACCTCCAATGCCAACACACATGGAATAACATCTCCCCCAAAATTTAGAAGCACAAACTCAAATTTTCAAATAAAAACATTGTATAAGATTGAAAATGTTGCCTATGTATCAAAGCATAATTTTTAACCATCCTTAGTTCATGCTGTGGGTGATCTCTCATCAGATACTTTGAACCATTTACAAAAGTCATATAATATCAACACTTATAAGTATGTTTAATGTTTTTCTTACATATTAAGGATTTTTCTCATATAACACTTACCAACATTTCATAGAAACACAAAGAAAGAAATGCTGGCCTTGAATAAACCTCAAACTAGCACAGGGTAATGTAAAATGAAGAGAATTTACAATTAGGCAGGCCTTTGTGCTAAGATACTTTCATTTGGTTCCTAGAATATTGTGGACTTTACTTAAAAACAGCATCCAGCTTTACATTGTGGGGACAAAATAGTTGCTTAATAAATATTAGCTGTTCCCTTCTAACCCCCACCCTACGTCTTCCTCTGTGGGGACTGCATGAATTAGAACTCTTGGTTGCAAGTGAAAGAAAATACAACCAACTTACTTAGGCTAAAAGGGAATTTATTGGCTCACATAAAAGAACAAGACTGGATTCAGGGCCCAGAAAATATAATTAGGAGTTGGTTTTTCTCCATCTCTTTACGCTGCCTTCTGTCATATTGGCTTCAGCATCAAGCATCACATGGTAGCAAGAGGTTGCCTGGATCTCCAGCCCCAACATTCTCTCAGGTTTCAGGCCTAACTGAAAAGAGTGAACATCTCTTTCCTGGGAATTGGATCTTATGTTCAAGACTTGACCAATTACTGTGGCTAAAAGGATGGATGTTAGTGGTGGGTTCAAGATAGCTGTGTTCAACCTCAGGAATGCTGTGGGGGGGGTGGGGTGTAAGGGAATGAACAAATTCCCCAAATGGAATTCAGATTATAGTTCCCAGAAAAAAAGGTGAATAATTCTGGAGTTCTGGGCAGTAAAAAACATCAGATATCTACTATAGATCCCCTCTTACCAATCTGGGGTCATGGATGCTTCAAGTAGAAATCTTCCCTACCCATTAAAAACAATGATGTCCCTAAAATCTTCTGTCTGGTTGCCTCAGAATCTCTGAGAGATCTCACCTTGTTAATTAGTTAGTTATTTAAAATTTCTTTTCTTCTTCTACTATAGTTTTCACCCTTTAGACTCAGTCCAACTTTGCCTTCTTCACAAACCCCAATATTCTCCTCCACCAAATCTTTACTACAGTCTAGAATTTGTGTCTTCTTTCTGAGCTCTCAAAGCATCAGGACACCCTAGCACGCATCACACTGCATTATATCAGTTGCCTGGTTAGTTGTGTGTCTCTCCTCTATGCTGTGTTTGATTCACTCTGGGTCCTCATTGTCTAGCAGGAAAACTGCGACTGAAGAATCACTTAATAGAGATTTGCCAAAGGAATAAATGAAGGAATCAAATCATCAGTGAATGAGTACACAGGTATTATAGAAGAGACCTCCAAAATGTGACCCTCTTGGTTTATGTTGTAGACAGCTAATTTCAGTTTCATTGTTAAATAAGTAATGGTACAAATTCCAGTCAGTTTTGTACTCCAGGTCATTTCTCCTGGAGTATAGATATCTAGAATGGCCTTACAGAGTTAAAGTGAGTCATTCTCTCCTTCTGTGTCTGTCTCTGGGTCTGTCTCTGTCTTTGTGTCTTTCTCTATCACTAACACATACACACATGTATGTATGCATGCATGCACACACATACAAGCACTCCTACACATATGTAAAATTAAATTTCCCTAAGAGCATGGCTGATTCAAAATTTATATAATGCAGCTTTTAATTTTGATGGTTTTTTAAATATAATCTCAAATGATGAGCTACTCTGAGAAAGCAGTGGCCACATTTTTACTACAGAAAAATCTCTAGATACAGCAATTTTTCTTACAATTTATATGACTACAAAGTATCTGGCTGGCTTCAGAGAGAGAAAAAAATCATCCAGAGTTTTCAACAGAAGGAACTTCTAAAGGTAGATGAAGCCAATGAATTTCAAGGAAAAAAAAAAAGTAGATCAGCCAACAGTGAAATCTCTGCAGTCCCAGGGAGATTTCTCCTCCCTTGAATTTTGCTGAAGCGAGTTTTTCATCAATTATTCCCATGAAAGTTTAAAAGTGCTGTGGGTATATAATTCTCACTCTTAAAGGCAAAAGTTCTTTTTTAAGTATAATTTTAAAACCTATTTTTAAAAATACACAAGCCATGCCTGAGTGCAATTTCATCGTTAAAAAATTGCAAAACTCTATATAAGTATATAGAATTTTCAAAACACTGTTTAGCCTATCCCTTCACTTCTACACTGGTAATTGCTTCTAATTGTTTGTATCTTTCCAGACATTAAAAAAATTCTCACATATTATTCTTCATAAAGTCTCCCGAGTTTCCTTTCTGTGAATTTCCTCTCCTCTTCAACTGATCATTTGGCCAGAGACCACTTCCTAGCACCTGCCTCCACCATGGAATCCAAGCCTTCCTACAAGCGTCTTCTAACAGCCAGGGACAGCATGAGGCACAAGCTCAATCAGCTAGATATGAGCTCCTGGGACTCTGAACAGTAAGTGAGTAAACCAAGGAATCAGGAATTTTGAGAGTCTGAATCCTCACAGTAGCAGCAACAGACTCTGGCAGCTGTGGCAACACACTGGCCAGGTTATTCCTGCACAAGCGTGTTCCAACATTTCCTGCTTCCTGGTTTCCTTCTGAGTTTCCCTTTTTCCTGGTGTTTCCAATGTCTTCCTCCTGCTCTCATTGATTCTGTAAGCTGGTATCCTTCCAACAGCATATAGACCAGAATTCTATAAATTCTATTGTGCCTGTTATTAAAAATGTAGACCAGCTTTCTTTGGATTAGTCTAATACATATTTTTCCATCTTTTTAACTTATTTTTTAAGTATTTTCAGATGTGTCCTTTATGATTATAACTATTCAGAGTTACATGCATTGAATTTTTGAAAACCAAATCTGAGAATTTCTAACTTCTAATGGAAATTCTTTCAATCATCTTCTTTAATTCTCATCTTTTTCAAATACTCATATAGTTTCCTATTTTTAAAAGTCAGTGTATCAACATAACAAAGGGCATTTATGAAAAACCTATAGCCTAACATCTTACTCAATGGTGAAAGATTGAAAGTTTTCCCACCAAGATCAAGAACAAAATGAAGATGCTTACTTTCATCAGTGCTATTCAACATTATATTGGAAATCCTAGCTAGAACAATTAGACAAGACAAAGAAGGAAAAATATTCAAATTGTAAAAGAAGGAGAAGGAGGAGGAGAACTATATCTATAGATGGCATGTTCCTATACATTATACAGAAAATCTCAAAGAACCCACGAGAAAGATACTGAAGTTAATAAATGAATTCAGCAAAGTTACAGGGTATAAGATCAACACACAAACAGTAGTATTTCTATATACCAGCAATGAACAATCCAAAAAGAAACTAAGAATACAATTTCTTTTTTTTTTTTAAAGATTTTATTTATTTATTTGAGAGAGAGAGAATGAGAGACAGAGAGCACGAGAGGGAAGAGGGTCAGAGGGAGAAGCAGACCCCCTGCTGAGCAGGGAGTCTGATGTGGGACTCGATCCCGGAGTCCAGGATCACGACCCAAGCCGAAGGCAGTCGCTTAACCAACTGAGCCACCCAGGCGCCCAAGAATACAATTTCTTTACAATAGGATCTAACTGAATAAAATACTTAGTAATAAATTTAGCTAAAAACGTCAAATTTCAAAACCTACTACAAAGCGACAGTCATCAAAACAGTATGGTACTGGCACAAAAACAGACACAGAGATCAATGGAACAAAATTGAAAAACCAGAAATTAACCCATAATTATATGGTCAATTAATCTTCAACAAAGCAAGAAAGAATATCTAACAAGAAAAAGATGATCTCTCAAACAAATGGTGTTGGGAAAACTGGTCAGCTACATGCAAAAGACTGAAACTAGACCACTTTCTTATGACATACACAAAAATAAATTCAAAATGTATTAAAGACCTAAATGTGGGACCTTGAGACCTGAAACCATAAAAATCCTAAAAAGGAGCACGGGCAGAAATGTCTCTGACATCAGCCATAGCAACATTTTTCTAGATATGTCTCTCCTAAGGCAGGGGAAATAAAAGGAAAAATAAACTATTGAGACTACATCAAAATAAAAAGTTTCTGCACAGAAAAGGAAATAATCAACAAAAACTAGAAGGCAACCTACTAAATGGCAGAGGATATTTGCAAATGGCTTATCCAATAAAGGGTTAGTATCTAAAATATATAAAGAACTGATACAATGCAACACCCAAAAAACAAATAATCCTATTAAAAAATGCACAGAAGACATGAACAGATATTTCTCCAAAGAAGACATCCAGATGGTCAACAGACACATGAAAAGATGATCAACGTCACTCATCATCAGGGAAATGTAAATTAAAACTACAGTGAGATATCACCTTACACATGTCAGAATGGTTTAAATCAACAACACAAGAAACAACAAGTGTTCGCAAGGATGTGGGAAAAAAAAGAACCCTTGTGCGCTGTTGGTAGGAATGCAAACTGGTACAACCACTTTGAAAAACAGTATGGACTTTCCTCAAAAGGTTAAAAATATAACTACCCCAAATTCCATTATTTGCACTACCAGGTATTTACCCCAAAAATGCAAAAGCACTAATTCAAAGGGATACATGTATCCTTATGTTTGTTTATAGCAACATTATTTA
This sequence comes from Mirounga angustirostris, assembly GCF_029215605.1. Taxonomy (NCBI): domain Eukaryota; kingdom Metazoa; phylum Chordata; class Mammalia; order Carnivora; family Phocidae; genus Mirounga; species Mirounga angustirostris. Next base: position 32,370,534 of record NW_026991712.1, read on the forward strand.
TAATAGCCAAATTATGGAAACAGCCCAAATATCCATCAACTGATGAATGGAGAAAAAAAGCAATGATTGATACACACACACACACACACACACACAGGAATATTACTCAGCCATTAAAAGGAATGAAATCTTGCCATTTGCAACAACATGAATGGAGCTAGAGTGTATTATGCTAAGTGGAATTATGCTAAGTGAAATGTCAGTCAGAAAAAGGCAAATGCCATATGATTTCATTCGTGTGGAATTTAAGAAACAAAACAGATGAACATAGGGGAAGGGAAGGAAAAATAAAATAAGGTAAAAATAGGGAGGCAAACCATAGAAGACTCTTAACTATAGGGCACAAACAGGGTTGCTGGAGGGGCAGATGGTGGGGGAATGGGTTCAATGGGTGATAGGTATTAAGGAAGGCACTGGTTGTGATGAGCACTGGGTGTTATATGTAAGTGATGAATCACTAAATTCTACACCTGAAACAAATATTATACTATATGTCAACTAACTGGAATTTAAATAAAAACACAAAACTAAAAAAAATAATGTTACGTGTCAATTGTACCTCAATTTAAAAAAAGGAAACTAAATAAATTAATCTAAAAAAACAAAGGAGCAAGGAAAAAAGAGAGAGAGAAACCAAGAAACAGACTCAAACAGACTCAGAGAACAAAAGTAACAGGAATTAAGGAGTACACTTCTCGTGATGACGACCCAGTGATGTATAAAATTGTTGAATCACTATATTGCACACCTGAAACTAATATAACACTGTATGTTAACTAAACTGGATTTAAAATTTAAAAACTGAACTAAAAAAAAAGAAGAAGAAATAGAATTGAGAGTCTCAAAATCAATTTATATATCTATGGTCAATTGAGTTTTTATAAGAGTGGCAGTGGATTCTTAGATAAAATTGCTGATATAAGCTTTGTTAATGGTGTATTTCTTTTCTTGGTAGGTAATTTTTTTTTATGACTTTGAGTTCTATAGTTGATCACTGATATAGTTTTTTTTTTTTCCTGAAGAATGATCTCTCATCAGAACTATTACATCAATGAGGGAATGAGAAATGCGCTAAAGCTTAGAATCATTTTACCAAGTGATTAATGTTCATTTTAAATATTTTGCTTAAACTGAAATATATAAATTTGTGTTAATTGAAAGTTTTTGATGTGGCACAAGGCCTTTCCTTTGACATGAGTCTGTTGGTCAGATTTTCATGTTACCTATCTTTCAGAATTCCATGGGTGGGACTCATAGTGCACTGATCTACCACGTAGTCACTTCCTAGCTGAATATTTACCACACTCCAAGAATCATTTGAAAAGAAGAGAGGCACATTAATTTGCTGAGTCAGTCAAGAGAACTGATCCAGTTAAGAGGACTTTTGTTTCTCTTATTCAGAATTCACTGTGCTGCTTGCTACACAGTCTGAGCAACCATGTCTTTTCCAATTTTGGACATTTTCCATTCTATGTCACCCAGAGATATCTTTTCTCCCTATTCTCTCAATCAAGGAATGCTAGATGTATGCTGTATATTTCCTTTTCTCCCCATTTCCTTATTCTTACTTCACCTGTCTCCAGGTATCATTTAATCAGCTCAGTTTTTATTTCAATGATATATGTTTTTTTTTTTTTACTCCCAGGCGTTCTACTTCATTATTTTTCATCTGTTTTGTTATAGTCCTTGTTTTTTATCAAGATTTCTATTCCTTCTTTTATCTCTTTAATGATTTAAAATAAGATAAAAAATAATAATCTTTTTGAAATTGTTTTGTTTTTTCCTGTTCTTGAGTTACTAATGCAAATTTTTGTTAGATCTGCTGACTTGACTCCCCTCATTGCAGGTGTTTCTTTAAGTGAATAAGGTAAAGGTTTCAGAAACCAAGACTGCCAGTGGTCTTAACATGGCCATAGAATTCTAGACAGTTGTTTCAGCACAGGGGAAAATTTGTCCTTCAACTTTACTTTCAATTCCCCCAAAAGGAAAGAGATATTGTTGGTTATATGGCTATCAATTTCATTTTTAAAAAGGCCAATGTATCAATTAAGTGGGACTTAAACCTGAAAATATTTTTAGGTTTTCAAATCTTGCCTCCATTACTTAAAATATGATGACTAATAGATTTTACCTCTAGGTCCTTAGAGTAGACTTTTAAAATATGTATGTATGTATGTGTATATGTCCACAACGGGACAAAGAGAAAGCTCCTTGGATACTTTGGAAAGACAATGGATAGAGTGTTCCTGATCCCTTTTTCATGGAGCTCCTTTTTTCCCCTAGAAACTTCATATCAGAAGCTCAGTTCCAGCTCTTTGTCTCACTTGGCCACAGGTGTGTCTGTGCATCAGAAAGCATGAAAACATTGGTGTTCTTAGGTCAAAATTCATAATATTACTATTATTATTATTATTATTATTACCAATTTTTCATGTTGGATTTTAGTTCTCTAGTTCTGGAAACTGATGATTTTTTTATTTCATGTGTGTGTGTCTCTTTATTTTTTAATGTGATTAGCATGTATTTGTTATTTTGTATCAGCATGGTTTTTTGGGGGAGGATGGAGGGTGAAAGGGGACCGCTACATCTGTTCACCATTTGGCTAAAAATCATTCTAGGATAGATTTCTAAAAGTAAAATTTCTGGGTCAAAAAACATGTGCATTTGAATTTCTGAGCTGCTGCTAAATTTCCTTCCCTCAAAAAGATGTGGTATACTAATACTCTCCCTCCTACTGTGCCTAAAAGTGCTTATTGCCCCACACTTTTGACTGTACCATATATGAAAATTTTGGAAAAAAATTCTCCCATGCTATGGTATTTAATTTTACTTTTCCTTACTACCACTGATTTTGAGAATCTCTTCATTTTTATTTGCATTTATGTTTATTATGTGATTGCCTATTCATATTTTTCTGAAAGGCTAACATTTTTTTTAACTCTTCTATTTCCTTTACCTCAGTGGATGAGCCATAAATAATAATTACTGATAATCATGGTATCACCTCATTCTATACCAGCATCTAATTAGCAAGAGGTAAAGCAGCTTCCATTTTATAAGGATGACTTTATACCCCAGAAATAGAAGTTAAAGGATTTGACAATCATGTTCAAAGTCACACAGCTATGTAATTCAGAAATCAAACCCAGGACTGTGGTGCTGGTGTTGATGCTCTAAAAATATTGCCCTGCATAGTGAAGCTAGCTCTAAAGCTCATCCTAAACTATGTTTAAGGAAATAAAAAAAAAGATACAACTTTAAAAAATAAATGGAAATTCTGAGTTAGGGCTAAATGGAATTTCATAACAGAATTTCAAGATCCTTTCAAGATCTTAGGAGTTGGAAGCTGTGGATGTGGAGACTTCTTTCTAGCTGTAAGAGAGCATGATAAAATAAGGAAGTTTGATGATCACTGTTCAGTGCTATTTAATGAGAGGTTTAGATTAATTGGCTATTACAAAAGATGCCCCCAAATGAAAAACTCTATTGCTTGTTCATGTTTCCCAGCAATAATGATTACCAGTCCCTCTTTATGTACTCCGAAGCTCTGAAGTCTGTGTTAGTAAGAAAACTTTGTCAGTATGAGGTACTAAGCTACCTAAATAAACAAACCAAAGGAATAGTTTGTACCAGCAGCTAAAAAAAGACCCTTTGCTCACCATCTCCTTCTCCTAAACATAATTCATTAATTTTTTCAATAAATACTTATTAAAGCCAGAAGTTAAAGTGGATATATAAAAAGAACATACCAGGTGGCAGGTTACAGTAGTTTAAAAGGACAGATGAAAGGGAGTCCTTTGGTGCTTGGAACAACATCCATTGTCATAATTAGCAAAATGTTAGCTTGAGAGCTCAAAATTTAAATAGAATATGATCTTTCCTATAATGACCCCTGCCCCCATCTTTTGAAGGTACTCTTGGATTCTGACCACTGCCAGGCATTAGTTAGACCAATTGTCTCAACCTTTTCAACTGAATAATCTTTTCACTACAAGGCATCTACAATATGCCTTTCATGTGTAGAAAGAAAATTCATGCTCAACCTGTAACAACCTAGCAGATGGTACAGTAATTTGTATATACATACATGCATGCAGGATATATTCTGGAGAATGAATCAGATTCATGTTATACCTATTTAAATGTTTGATCACATTTAATTTTAATTCATTTATTCATAGTTTCAACCTCTGTAAGAACATCCATTATTTAAATTATTAGACAGGTAAACTGCGTCAACAAAACTGCAGCATTTAATGTTGAAGATAACTGACATGCATGAAGTCATTGTATTAAAATATTGGTTTCCCTATTGTTTTGCACAGATGGTGCTAGTAATTAATAATACGCTATTTTTTCATCAGGGGGATTTCCCTGTTGACAAAATTCACATAGTATACAATAAATGGCTACATTATACCATCTAAACAGATTATGTATGTTTTATAGATTTATTAATAGTAATATATTATTTCAGATACAAATTATATATTGCTCCTAATGGTCAATATATTATTGAATTTAATAAATTTAATAATCGGGCAAAGTGATCTACTAAAAACATCTTAACTATAGTATTTAATCATAGATGTATGACAAATGTGTTCTATGCCATCTGGTCTGAAAACAATAGCAATTTTAAGATAGAGAGGTACTTACATGATTAAAAGTAGCAAGGAACAGCATCACCTGGCACTTTAAATAGGCCTTTCTGAAGGGCGTATCTTTCCTGAGTGGCCAACGAGCACCTTCTTTGCCATACCAGAAATGCTAGGGAACCTCAGCAGTATGGTTCTATATGAACACATAACTTTAAAAACAAGTTTAAAAACCTTTCTCTTTATAAGCAAGACTCTATTTAGCAAAAATTCTTAATAAGCTTATTTATCACATGAGGAGGAAGAAAAGTTCTATCATTTCCATCTGGTTAAGTCATTCAGCGGGACCCTCAAATTGAAGCTCGGAAACATTTCTGAATTTTACCAGCACCTCCTACAGAGGGCATCAAAAGTGGAAAATTGATGTTAATAAATCTCTCCTTATGTCTCTTTTAGAGGGATGAAAATATAACAAGCTTATTTCATTTCTGAAGGATTTTAAAATGATCATTCCTTGTTTCTAAACTACTGGCCAGAGAAGTATCCATTAGCAAACACGATTTTTAAAATGAGGAAACACAAAGGTAAATAAAATTTATTTCAGGGCTTTACCCCTAAAATTAGGATGGGGTTAGAGCTCCTATGAGATCCTCCCCATCTTTCAGAGTTGTCTCTGTCTGGTTCCTCCCTGTCAAATAATCTGGTTCTTAATTTAGAAACGTCTTAATTTAGCAGACTAGAATGCAAGAACAGCCTCAAAATCATCTTTTTCGAGGAGAGTTTGAAGGATAATTTCACATTACTGAGTATCAACTTTCTAGGTTTGTTACTATTTGCTTTTGTTTTATGAGGAAGCAGACCCATTTTGTTTTATGAGGAAGCAGACCCATGTAGTATAATGTGGGAAACTTAACACAGGAGTACCTCTTCTCGTTTGAGGAACAGCCCTGGAAAATTACCACAGACTGGAAAGGGTCTGGGTCCAGAAGCACAGCATAGGGCTCAGCCTCCTGTGAAGACACAGAGTTGGAAAAGCAAAGGGAATTGAACAAGATGGAATATCAATCTTTTTTTTAAAATCAAGTACTCATCAGTATTTACATCCTTCCTCCTGAGTTCTGAAAACTAGTGAGGGATTCTAGAACGTGTTGGCAAAAAATGCAGCTCAATCATTACCCTTGGCAGAAAAGTGACTCTTATCCATTGATTGACTCAGAGCCTGGCTAGGCTTGCAACCCCAAAGGGGCTCTATTTTTTTCTTTAAAATGTTCATTCTATACTTGTCATGAAAAGAATCTAAATTCGCTTTTATTTCTTTTTAATTTTATTATGTTATGTTAATCACCATACATTACATCATTAGTTTTTGTGTTATATGCAAACAGTGAATCATGGAACATTCACTTTCATTTTTAAACTAAATACATGCTATGCCAATAACACAAATTTTTAAAAAGGAAGTATTGTGAAACTTACAAATATCCATGTACTGGGTCTATGTCTCTTTCATTATTAATAAACCAGGCCCTTAGCATTATTTGTCTTGACAAAAAAAGCAAATGCAATTGATCCCTTAAAATCCCCTGATTTGAGACTCAGCTAATAACATATGAAATTTCAGGTGAAGACAATAAAACTCAAATTTTGTGCAAACCCTAGAACACTTTGTGGAGAAATAAGTTATTTCAAAATTAATAATAATACCTCATGTGATAAGAATGTTTTCTTGAACAGTAAAAAAAATAGTAAAAAAAAAAAATTTATCATTAAGACATCTTCTTAACTTTTTATGTTATATATACATATATATCTACACATATATCTACAATATGTAGATATATATAATATGTAGATATATGTGTAGATATGTATGTAGATATATGTAGATATAGGTCTACATATATGTATATATATATATGTAGAATACCAGTCCCAATAACAAATGAACTGCCCCTTATGAAAAAATCTTGCATTTGTCAATCATATTTCATAGTGCAAAGACAAAAAGTCTATATTTCCATATTTTAGTTGATATGCTTTATGGAAATAAATCAGCACTCAATTCTACAATCAATGTAAACTTTGAAGTGTTTTCCTAAATTAAGTTTTATTCACAAAAATATTTCCAATAATAGTTTAGGGTAATTCAAGGATATTTGGAAAAATGGCTGCAGAGATATATTATTATAAATAATCTATAAATGTCTGTCACTTTTATGTCAGAATAATGTATGAAAGAACAAACTAAAATAGGACTGACCTGTAGGTGAAACCAGACCCATGAGAAATCGGGATGGGGTTTCTAATAATTCAGTAATAGAGCTTGTAGGAAATATTTCAGGCAAATCTCTATTGTCCATTCTTAATATGTCCACCTTTACACATTCACCACAGTTCTTCATTCAAATTTACTGATAGCACCTTGGCTTAATCATTTGCACTGATAGGAAAAATATTTTATTAACCATTTATTAATCAGGCCTTATATGTAAATACTTACATTGTTGACATTTCTTTTTTTCCCCCTAACATTTCTTGTTGTCTATTTATTCTTACTTAGATTGCGAACATAAAATTATTTTAAAATTATTTTTGTTTTTGAAACTTTAAGGGGCTTTGGAGACCATCAAAACCTCGTAATATCCAAAATAGAAAAAAAGACGTTTTTTTTTTAAGATCTATTTATTTATTTTAGAGAGAGAAGGAGAGCAAGAGCACAAGCAAAGGGAGGGGCAGAGGGAGAGGGAGAGAGAGGATCTCAAGTAGGCTTCAGCACTAGCATGAGCCAGACATGGAGCTCAATCTCACAACCCTGAGATCATGACTTGAGCGGAAACCAAGAGTCCGTGTCCGTCTCTTAACTGACTGAGCCACCCTAGGTGCCCCCCAAAAAAGTGTTTTGCCCAACTTTCACACAAATAAACTGCAACTAGGAGCCCTCTGAAACTGAAACACCTAAGCTCCTCTTGTTGTTAAGCTGTGTATTTCCTAAGGGCCTGTAACATGGTTCATGGCTTCAGTCTCATATATGTTTACAGAGCACAAGTGAATTAAGTAATGAAGAAGAAAGGAAAAAAGAAATAGAAGAAAGAAAGGGAGAAAAAATGAAAGAAGGGAAGGAAGGAGGGAAGCAGGAAAGGACGGAAGAATGGGTTGAGAAAATATAACTTATAAAAGGTAATACCAACGGGAATCTGATAAATTAAAAGAATGAGGTCAGGACGGGAAAAACGGACCATTTTCTACCTCATTCCAATTCAGATATGGCTAAATCTTCATTTTTACCTGGACTGCACAGATATACTTAATTGTATGTGTATGAACATACATATATTTTTTTCCATTCAGTACGTGCCTTCTTTAATACCCATCACCAGGCTAACCCATCCCCCCACCCCCCTCCCCTCTAGAACCCTCAGTTTGTTTCTCAGAGTCCATAGTCTCTCATGGTTCGTCTCCCCCTCCAGTTTCCCCCCCTTCATTTTCCCCTTCCTACTATCTTTTTTTTTTTTAACATATATGTACATACATATTTTTTAATGAAAGAGTAGATTTGGGGCCCAGAAAATATTTGGCAAAGATAGGAAGGAATAAGGGTAAATTTGATATTTAAGCAATTAAGAATTAATGATCTGACAAATTTTTATAAACTGTATACAGAGTTACAGCCAATTCTAAAAATAAAGTACAAAGAATGTATTTTAAATTATATAACTACAAGGAATTAATATATTGACATAAGGAAATGACTCATTTTAAATACCACTGAGAACCTTGTCCAGCTATTCTCTTACTGATCCTCTAGGTTCTTGTTTATGTCAACTGTACTATTTGTTGTCTCTGAATTTTTAGTTTGTATAACCTATAAAACAGAATCAATATTGTGGCCAAAGTAAATACCAAAACTTACAAATGTTAGAAACCTACATTCAAATGTTTTTCATACTCAGGGCATGGCTCTGGAACCAGACTGCCTGAGTTCAAATATTGACTCCTCTACCCACCACCAGGTAAGATACAGGACTACTCTGGCCTCAGTTTTTTTCATCTTTAGAAGGGGAATCATAATAGTACCTATCCTCTAGAACTGTTGTGAAGATCAAATAAACTAGACAAGCTCTTAGACTATTACCCGGCATGTGACCTGCTATCAACAGATGTAAAAATTACTATTATAGGTTTTCTCTTCTATCCGAAAGTAGAATATTCCTAAGAATCCTTAAGTCGAAATGGCAGAAAGCAAAGAAGTAATTACCATTAATTCACATGGAAAAAATTTTAGGGTTCCCAAAACCCAAAAATGAGCTCTCGTAGGGTTTTGTGATACCTTAGGACACATCTTGCTAACAGATGCACACGATAAATCAAGACAAAGCGCAGATGCTCACAGACACAGTTCAAACTATGGCAGCTTGATGCTGAGATGCTGAGTATAGTTCCTGAGGACAGAGCTTGGCAGGGCCACTCTTGCCACTCAGGGAGAATGCTGCCTCTACAACAGCTCACTACAAAACAAACTCTGAGCACTATTTCCACTTTTTGTCTTTGGGTTTCTTTCAGTTAGCGAAAACAGGTACGAATGCAGGTCTGTCCTAAAAGCAAAGTGACATAATGAGATCATTTGAAAAGTGAGGTTACCTGCATTATGATAGAATTTTTACTACAATGCTTCTTTAAATGAAGTAGTTTAGAATTACCAAAATTATATAATTTACATGAATTCAAATTAAAGTTATGAGACTTGCGCAGATGCCTTAAATAAACAGGGGTAATTGTCTTCAAGAAAGTTGATCGTATTATCTTTTTTCTTAGTCTGGTAAGAACACCTGGCAGTCATGTTTAAGTTGTATGCAACACAATATATTTTAAAGGTGAGCAAAATAAATGATAGCTTTGCCTTGCACCCATTGAACCAAAACTCCTTTTTCATTAAAGACATTGCCTTGAGGCTCATGTCGACTTGCCTTCTGTTTGCACTCTTCTTTTCCTAAGTTAAAAAGAAAGGCATAAAATGTTGTGTTTTCCTTCAATACATATATTCTTTATAATGTAGTTGACTTGTGTTTCAAACAGTTCTTGTAGGAGATAACAGATTTAAATTATCAGTGTATCTACACTGAAAAATAACAGATAGAGTAAAAGTCTTTATCTAAACAAAGGGCAATATAACACTACTTCTATTTCTTTGATCCTTTAAAAGTTTATACTAAGATGTTTACCTTGGTCTTATGTTTAGAAGTATCCTATGTCTCCGTTAACTACTAACATGGTTAGAGGAAGTTCGTACTATTGCAGCCAACCCTGCTGGTGTCCCCAGTCCATCTCTATTACTGGTTCAAATGCCATTTCTCCAACTCCTCTAGGTGTCACCACTGTGGGTTTGCTGCATACCTTTCAGGAGGGCTACCCTTGGGAAACTGGAGCCCCCTCACCCTGAGGAGCCTGGGAATTCCCTCATTCCCCACCTCCCTTGCTATAGGGTGACCCACACCTAACAACTAAACAGTGGGGGACACAAAAGCCCAGATCCTTGCATCAAGGAAGGGCAAACTCTATGATGCAACTTACCCTCCCCTGCTCCCTTTGGGATCAGGCTGAGGTGAGACTTCTCCTGGAGCCACTTCCTTGTTTAATTTATTCTCCTGTCTATGATGCTTCCTTTACTCCAGTACAGATTTCTCCCAGGAGCAAAACTTAATAAACCACTTGCACGTGAATCTCATTCTCAGACTCTGCTTCTAGGAAATCCCCCTAAAACAGGTGCAGAGAGGTGAAGCAATACATTGAGAGTTAGAAATCCAGCACTACCCCTTAAAAGTGAGACTTTAGAAAAATTATCTACGATGCTAAGCCCCAATATTCTCATATATAAAATAGTGATAATGACCCTTTATCTCCATCACAGCATTGTTGTGATTCACAAATGGACATAAAGATACTTAAAAGGATACATGCAAATCTAAGTGCTTTTAGTTAGCACTCCCCATTTTTAAGAAAAAAATTCTTTAAGATTTAAAATACATATTGAGGAAAGCAATTGTCTCACTTTGCATAGCAACCACTTTAAATTACTATTTCTATGTTTTCATACAATGTTAAATGTGATTTTTTTCTATTCTGATTGAATTGTGGTTTAAGCCCCAAAGCTGAATAGAAGAGATTTTAAATCACACATATTTTTAAAACAGTCATTAAGCTATTGAACTGGAGCTAAAACCTTTCTCCACAGCTCATAGAAGATGCAGAAGAATCAACCCACTAACTATCATAATTCCCCTCCCCCTGCCCACTCTCCACTGCCCAGGCATACAGTCTCAGAATGCAGAGCCAGGGGAGTGCAGAGGTGAGCTGAGAAATCTTCCCCCCAATCCCCTTTGGCAATGTTCCACTACCTCTTCATGAAGGCCATCTGAGGTAGAGAATTCAAGAAGTTGCTATGTGCCTTGGTCCTTATCTACATGCTTGCACTTCTGGGTGTTCACTCCACTAGAGGGGTGCTGAGTATGGAGAGAGATTCCTGAAAGAGTAATATATGCCTTATAGCTGGATAGTTCCAAAATTGGAAGGTTTGCTGATGCTGTCTTGCAGCAAGGGGCAGTGGGGCTGCAGGGCAGTGTAGAAAGGCAGAAGGAGGTCTTTGCTCCAGGTAGAGTCATAGAGTGGAAGTACAATAGAAGCTACTGATTTTCCATGACATGTGTAGGTCAGATGGGACTGCTGGCTGGGCAGACATCGGGAGAAATGTCTGCCCTCTGAAAAGGAGATTTCAGTGAAGAAAGGAGCTGGATGGAAGCTAAATGTGACCTCAAAAAATATATCACATCAGCCCTAAGCAGTATCTGAAGGAGTGAGCCAGAGCAAGGAAGAAGAAAACTTCCACACAAGTGATTTAAGGCCAGTAATACAAGAGAACCCCACATCCCCCCCTCCTTCCTCACAGCCCCCAACTGTGTAGGAGCTAGACCCAGAAGAGAAGTGAATCCTCTCCAAAAATGGCCAGTGTAATCAGCAGGAGGGGGGAAGAACACTCTGAAATGGATAAAGCATTTATAAAATGCACAGGACTAAATTTTAAATGGACAAATGACCAGAAATTTATGAAATTTGCACAAATTTTCATTGAAGACATAGGACAGGGCAATTCCACAGAGTACAGCTGAAAACAATGATAAAAAGAATCAAATCTTTCATAACTGAAAGATACAGCATAGGGAATATGGTATTATAAGAGCATTACATAGTGACAGATGGTAGCCACACTTATGATGAGCATAGCATGATGTATAGAGTTGTTGAATCACTATGTTGTACACCTGAAACTAATGTAACATGGGGTGTCAACTATACTTCAACAAACATTTTTAAATCCAAACCAGTTTATACTCTACTGAGTCCAAAGTCTTCACGAAATTAGCTACACATCAGTACATAACTTGGCTTACAAATTATCCAAATTTAGTAAGACTGCAAAATATGATAACCAAGGTATAATAAGATAAGTGGTAAGGGATCACAATGGATAAGTGAGTCCATTTAAGGGTTAAGAGTATAGGTTTTAATGTCAGACCAAACTGAGTTGTAATCCCAGTTCTTGACTCACTAGCTGAGTGGCCCTGGACAAGTTTCTTACACTCACTAAGCCTTGGTTTGCTGACTTGATACTGTGTATGAAAGGTGCAGACTGACTAATAAGAATTCATCAAGATCTGCTACTCAGAGGCTGCACTCTGGTTTCATCCTCTCTATTGCTGTTAGGTTCCCCTCTCCCTCGCCCCCTATAATAAACTTTAGTTAAAAAAACCTAAGATTTCCCTTCAGTTGATGGTTTGCAGATTGTGCTGACTCAGGGTTTAAAAAGGAAGACATACTCGTATTCTTCAGAACAGAGGCTCTAGTCATCACTGCCTAAGGCTGGATCTGGCACAAGGCACAGCTTCTAAAAGCACACAGGGTTGCACAAAGGCAGGAGTGGCCAGAACAGGCAGGGTAGTGAGAGCTGAGAGATGATAGCCTGTCTGCACTTCTCCAAGTCTTTACCCCTGCAACGCTGTGCCTGTTGAGACTGGGTAGCCTTAAAGTGCTGAATGGGCTAGCAGTAACCCTAATTATTGTCCTAAATTACATGTAAAATTACAGACTGCTGAGGATGAAGCTGTGTTCAGCAACCCTCCTTGACTTTTGCTGTGACCCTCCAAGGAAGAATCGGAAGTAGATAAGGAAGCAGGAAGTAAACAGGGTAAGTAAGCAGCACAACCAGGGGGAGAAAAATCTGGAAAAGAGGCCATAAAGAAAGAGCTGTATATATGGTTCTAGAAAACTCCTCATTCTGTGCCATAAAATGAACGAAATCTTTAAAAAATCTTGTCACAATATCTATTAAAAGTCTGCTGTTTCTGCTAATATTAAGATATTATATTCCTTTAGATAGATTATGGCACTTGCCATATAGGGACAGTCACTATTTTTGAGTTAAGATAATTGGTCACTCACTCCTCTGTAGTTCTCAGTATGGAGTGAACAAAGCTGATTTTATTTATTTTTTATTGTTAATGCTTTATGGTCAACTCAAATATGAACAAGATAATGTGGAGAAATGCAGATGAGTGTTGTTTCTTAAGGGAGATATATTTATAGAAAAGATGATTTTTAAGAGCAAAAATAGAAATGTTTATATATATGAGGAAACTAAGGAAGATTAAGTGGATCATTATTTAGAAGAACTTCAATTTGAAGAGTGATTTACATAAAAGTATGAATTCCTATGCCATAGATAAGTTATAATAGAGAAAAAATAATTGGGAAGAAATTTCTGGGTAAATCACTTGGATTCTAGTATTTACATTCCAGTGCACAAGGTATAGTGAGTGAGTACATGTAAACTGCTGTTTTTTTTAATGAGGCAAATTATGACCTAATAATGATATCATTATTAGAAGGGATTCCTTATTCAAAAGCTCTTTAATATGAGGTAAGATGTAAGTAAACCCTCTGAAGTGAGCCATTCAATCATCATCTTTGCATCTCTCCTTGTATCTTATAATAGTAAATATATATTTCATATTTATTGGAGAAAATTAGCTCCATGATGCAAAGGGTAGTGGTGCAGAGTGATAAATAGCCTTTGGAAGAAAATAAAAGTACAAATAAAAGCAAGTTGCACCATCATTCTTAAGTGTATCATTGTAGCAGACTGTATTTTCTGAAAATGACCACAGGAATATGACTAGTTTCATATGATCTTTCTCACATGCTCTTCCAGAATCTTATCATTCTTCTACTAAAAATTGGAATCTATCTCTCTTCCCTTTGTAACTGAGTATTTCTTTGCAGCTGTTTCAATGACTAAACTGCAGATATGATGCTGTGTGACTTCTAAGGCTAAGTCAGAAAGGTAACACTGTCTTCATCTGCCTATCTCTCTCAGGATGTTCACCATTGGAGTTCAGCCATCCTCTTACAAGGGAGCACAGACCACATGGAGAGGCCATGATGAAATGTTCTGGGCAATAGCTAAGGTTGCAGCCAACAGGCAACATCAACAACTAGTAGTGAGCAAGGAGCCTTCAGATGATTCTAGTCCCAGTCTTCAACCTGTCCCAGCTGATGCAAAGTACAGCAGAGATGAGGTACCCTCACAGACGCTTAGACAAATTGTGATTCATTAACAAAATAAGTGTCATTGTTTTAAGCCACTATGTTTCAAGATGGTTTGTTTCACAGCAGTAAATAACTAATACAATCATAAGAACCATTTGGTCAGACAAGAGTGTAATGATATTTCCATATAGATCAAAATACTAGAACAGTTTAAAAATAGCATGTAAAAGACTTGTATTTTGGGTAAGCCATTGTTTTAGCATAGTGCTTACCACAAAATAGGTACACAAAAATTAATTTAATTTATTTGGAAGTCACATTCCGATAAATATAATATATAGATATTCACATATCTATATGTTAGGCCCCATCCCCAGAAGTTTTGTGTCTAAAACAATTCTTTTAGAGGAAATAAAAGAGGTTAGAGCCTAGACACTGACAGACTCACCATAACAAACTTTGTTTTTCTTCAAGACATTTCAATGATAAATGCTCTAGTTAAAAGTGTGTTCTGTACTAAAAATGAAAATACGAAAGAAACCACTAAAAAAATCCTAAGGAGCATTGACCAGTATGAAAGCACTCACAGACCAGTAAAATTCATTTCAAAATAAGTCTCGACTATAAATATATAATGAAGCATCATCTGAGAAACCAATCATTCAAAGTGGCTAGATGTTTGCATGAGCAAGAAAGAGGCTTTTTCCTGTGTGAATACTATACTATTTACAGAGGCTGGAATAACATGAATAATTTCTCCTTATTAATCAGTTGTGTTATATACCCTTATTAATCAGTTGTGTTTTATACATGGCATTATAAAATACAGTACTTTGAAACATGGACATTTGTTTGCAGTTACAGTCTGATTCATTAGTGTTATTCAACAAACAAACTGGTGGCTATGAAAGGTCGAATAAGAGGCATATACACAATAAACCACTTTGCAAGTTTTATGAACAGCTAAATTGCCTCAGAAAATAATCCAGAAGGTAGTGAGACTTCCCAAAATGTTGCTGCTGCTGCTATTATTACTACTGGTACAAATAACAATAAAATGCTAATAATAAGAAGAAGAAAAATAAAATGGAACAAGAACAACGGGAAAGGATTGGTTCACTTCACAAAACAGACAGTACAATGTTAACGAATGATAAAAAAAAACTGATATACGTCTAGTTCATCCCTATCTTCTATCAAAGAGAATTATTTTTAAACTGAGAATGGCAGAACAAACATGGTTGAGGGAATTGAAACCTGACATAGACATTTAGTTTTTTTCTATGTCTTGGTTATTGTTAAAATATGTTGCTATAAACATGGGGGTGCAGATGCCTTTTTGAGATAATGTTTTTTCTTTCCTTTGGTTATATTCCCAGAAGTGGAATTGTTGGATCAGATTTTTAATTTTTTGAGACACCTCCACACTGTTTTCCATAGTGACTGCACCAATTTACATCCCCACCAACAGCGCACAAGGGTTCCCTCTTCTCCACATTGCCAGCACCTGTTATCGCTTGTCTTTCTTTTTTTATTATTATTATGTTATGTTAATCACCATACATTACATCATTAGTTTTTGATGGAGTGTTCCATGATTCATTGTTTGTGTATAACACCCAGTGCTCCATTCAATACGTGCCCTCTTTAATACCCATCACCAGGCTAACCCACCCTCCCCTCTAGAACCCTCAGTTTGTTTCTCAGAGTCCATAGTCTCTCATCGCTTGTCTTTCTGATGATGGCCATTCTAACAGGTGTGAGGTGATACCTCACTGTGGCTTGAATTTACATTTCCCTAATGACTAGTGATGTTGTTTTCATGTACCTATTGGCCTTTTATTTATCTTCTCTGGAGAAATGTCTATTCTTTTCTTAAATTGGGTTATTTGGGGTTTTTTTGCTATTGAGTTGTAGGAGTTCTTTATATATTTTGGATATTAGCCACTTACCAGATATATGGTTTGCAAATATTTTTTTTCCCCATTTTGTAGTTTTTCTGTTGATGGTTTCCTTCACTGTGTGGAAGCTCTTTAGTTTGATGTAGTCCCACTTGTTTTTTTATTTTGTTGCTTGTGCTTTAGGTGTCATACCCAAATAAATCATTATCAAGACTCATGTCAAGGAGCTTTATTCCTATGTTTTCTTCTAGGTGCTTCATGGTTTCAGGCCTTACATTTGTCTTTAATCGATTTTGAGTTAATTTTTGTCAGTGGTATAAGATGTGGGTCCTGTTTCATTCTGTTACATGTGAATATCCTGTTATCTCAGCATCATTTATTGAGGACTGTCTTTTCTCCATTGAGCATTCTTGGCTCCCTTGTTAAATATTAGTTGACCGTAACATGCTTGTGTTTATTTCTGGGCTCTTGATTTTGTTCCATTGATCTATTTGTCTGTTTTTATGCCAGTACCATACTCATTTGATGACTATAGATTTATAGCATAGCTTGAAATCAGGAACTGTGATGTCTCCTGCTTTGTTCTTCCTTCTCAGGATATTTTTGTTTATTGGGGGTCTTTTGTAGTTCCACATAAATTTTAGAAGTGCTTTGCTTACTTCTGCAAAATACACCATTGTAATCTTGATAGGGATTGCATTGAGTCTATAAGTGGTTTTCGGTAGTATTGACATTTATTTTAAGAAAATTAAGTCTTGCAATTCTTAAACACAGGGTACCTTTCCATTTATTGTATCTTCTTCAGTTTCTTTCAACAATGTCTTCTAGTTTTCAGAATAGAGATCTTTCACCTCTTTAGTTAAATTTATTAATAAGTATTTTATTGATGCTATTCCAAATGGGATCAATTTCTTTATTTTTTCAGAAAATTTGTTGTTAGTGTATAGAAATGTTATTGATTTTTTTCATCCAAGTTTTTACTTAAATTCCAGTTAGTTAACATACAGTGTAATATTATTTTCACATATAGGATTTAGTGATTCATCACTTACATACAACACCCAGTGCTCCTCACAATTGCCCTCCTTAATACCCATCACCCATTTAACCCATTCCCCCCCACTTCCCCTCCAGCAACCTTCAGTCTGTTCTCTATAGTAAAGAGTCTGTTTTATGGTTTGCCTCTCTTTTTGTTCTCCCATACTCATCTGTTTTATTTCTTAAGTTCCACATATGAATGAAATCATATGGTATTTGTCTTTCTCTGACTTATTTTGCTTAGCATAATAATCTCTATCTCCATCCATGCCATTGCAAATGGTAAGATTTCATCCTTTTTCGTGGGTGAATAATATTCTAGTGTGTGTGTGTGTGTGTGTGTACACATCTTCTTTATCCATTCATCATTTGATGGACACTTGGGCTCTTTCCATAATTTGGCTATTGTTGACAATGGTGCTATAAACATCAGGATGCATGAATCTCTTCAAATCAGTATTTTGTATCCTTTGGGTAAATACCTAGTACAGCAATTGCTGGATTGTAGGGTAGTTCTATTTTTAACTTTCTGTGGAAACTCCATACTGTTTTCCAGAGTGGCTGCACTGATTTTTGAATGTTAATTTTGTACACTATAACTTAACTGAATTCATTATTTAGATCTGAGAGTTTTTTGGTAGAGTTTTTAGGATTTTCTAAATATAATATCATGTCATCTGCAAATACTTCCTCTTTTCCAATTCTGATACCTTTTATTTTTCTTGCCTGATTGCTCTAGCTAGGACTTTCAGTACTATGTTGAATAGGAGTGGTGAGAGTGGGCACTCTTGTCTTATTCCTGGTCTTAGAGAAAAAACTTTCAACCTTTCACTATTGACTATGAAGAAATTTTTCATTTTTACAATGCTTGAATAGAAATACCTGATACTTGCTGTTACATGTAAGAAATGGAATACATACACATTGATCCTTTCTTTACCCCTCATTCCTCTTCCATTATTTGTCTCATATAAAATAATGACCAAATGGCAGGAAAGGATGCTAACTGCATGACACTACCTATGCTTCAGGAAAAATGCTAAGTGTTTTCATGTTTTTATTGTCATAACAACTCTTTGATATAGGTATTATTTTCTAATTATTACAAATGAGGAAATTAAGGTCTCATTATTGACCTCATAAAGATGACAAGTGATTAGTCAGAATTAGAAACAACAGCTCTCTTTTCTTTAGTCTGCTTCCTTAACAGTTTTATTTATTTATTTATTTTTTAAAATATTTTATTTATTTATTTGAGAGAGAGAATGAGACAGAGAGAGAGAGCATGAGAGGGGGGAGGATCAGAGGGAGAAGCAGACTCCCTGCTGAGCAGGGTGTCCTCCTTAACAGTTTTAAAGAAAACATCTAAACTTCTTTCAGTTAATAAGGACTTCAGTTAGTATCTAGAATGCTGTGGAAAATATCCTAGGGAGATTTCTAAAGTAGGAAACCATGTTTGGTTTAAGTATCATTTTCCAGTCAGGTAGCTGGAAGAGGCCTTTCAGTTCCTCTTGCATGTTTAAAACACAACTTTATGTTTCCTGAGAGACTGATTCAACTATTTTAAAATATAGATTTCTATACAATACTTTAAAATTTTGAGTGCCTATTATCAAGATAACATATATAAGCTGTCTATATTTGAGAATCACCAATTTGGAAAACATCTTCAGGTATCTTTAAAGAAACAAACTCTACGTTAGTATGAAAGAATAACTGGAATACATTTTATTAGAATTAAGCAAAACTGTAAATATTTTACCACAAACTATTGCTAGGAAAGGATCATTGACAGATTTCAGCAAGTCACAAAATTCCAGTCTCTTCAGTGCACACAGCAGGGTGCAGATAAACAGGAGATTCTCAATGGCTGCCTCTTAATTGATGAATGCCAATATTCAGTGACCCACGGTGATATCTTATGAGAAGCTGGGGAGAGGAACAATTATATTGGAGAGTATGGGTACAAAACAGAAAAGATTAAAGGCTCTTTGAACTTTATGCCTTATCACAAGAACCACCTGACCCAAAAGGATTGAACGGAAAAGGGAAAAGTGTTCAAGTCCATTAAGATTTTTCCCAGGACTGAGTGAGTTTAAAACCCTTGGAGTTAGGGAAAGAAAAGGCAAAGAATCAAGAAAAGAATCATTAAATATTTCACTCGTGAAGATGTATGTCTGTGAGGAAGATGTAATTGATATGTTTGGCTCTTTGGTGTAAGCATTGGATAGTGGTACCTCATGAGCAAAAAGCCAACTTAGCGGTGGTAAATAGTTCAATTCCATCCAATTATAAAGGAAAGAGGAAGGAGAAGGGAGACGATGAAGGGATCCATCCATCATGCACAATACAAATAAAAGGCTGTCACTCATTTTCCTAATGTCAAAAAAAGGAACTATTTAGCAATTTTTGACACCGAGGAAATCATTTGTAATAGCCTTCTTCACTTTTCAATTCATCCTTAAATTTAAAAGAAAAAAATCCATTCAATTGTTTCTATTATAAGTCAGTTCATCATTTATGAATCCATGTCAGCGTCTTAGTTTTTTCAGTGAAATAGCTAATTCATATCGTATTTGCCGTTTACCACTTCAGAGTGAATCACTGCTGTTTGATTTAGCCTGTCATCTGACACTGAGCATCTCGAAACCATTTGCATCACTCTTCTCATTCTGATCTGTACATATGGTAATAATTAGGAATGTGATACCTTACATTCATTTAAAATACCCAGTGAATTTACAATGTAATAATAAAACCAGCGTAACTTGTATTTCACAGGAAAAATTTGTGCTGAACTATGCGAACTAAGTTATAACTATTAATTGTATATAAGAAATCATAATAATTTCAGAGTAGAAACAGAACATAATTTTATAAAAACATACATTCCCATCGAGATATTATTAACTATCTTCTATAAAGTATTCAAAATATGAACTCAGTGCGTACTATAGAAAATATTTGATTTTTAAATCACAATTTTTATTTCAAAACAGAATGCCCAGAAGTTTACTCTCTCCCCAAATATACCTGCAATTTTCAAGTCCTTTTAATTCATGCCTTTAAATGAAAGGGTTGAGTATACAAGGTCATTGAAAATGTTATTTATGGTTGAAATGTTTTTGCTACATCTATTTTAAGAAGGGTCATTTTTCATTTCATTTAAAATTGCTTTAAAGTGTTTAGCTGACTATACAAAATTTCTCAATGTGCAACTAGCAGTTTCCTCTATGTCCAAGCTCTGGGTAGCCTAAAAATTATATAAGATTTTATAATTAAGATGATTAAGTTAAAACTGTATCCTTTAACTGTTTTTATGTTTATAATATTCATCACTATGTTAATTATTTTACTATGACTATAAAAAATCGTCCTCTTAAATGTGTTTCTTACCTCTCTATTCATTTTGGTTTCCTTTTGGGGGAAAAATACAATGTCAACATTTAAAGCACAGACCTTCGTACCCAATGCCAGTATTTTACGTTAAGATATCCTTTGGTTATGAAGATTCTTGTTTCATAACTGGTATCTCCACAAAGAACATAATTTCTCACTGTCTCATTTTCCTTGGGAAATGTACCCCTCAAGTCAGTTGTTTGTTTTTTTTTAATTGTGATTATTATTATTTTGCCTTTTGAGGTTCTACTAAATTAAAAATGCAGAGGACCCACTCCCTGGTGAATATTTTTAGATATTTAAATTCCCATTTTCTTTGCTGGTTGATATTAGCAACTCTTCTCTCTCAGCTAAAAGAGCACATCAGCTTTATTGTGCAGCCCAGCAGAAACTGCAGATATGTGAGCATCTAAACACAGGAAGAAAGCACTGCAGAAGCTAAACTAGAGTATTAAGGAAATCTTCAGTCCTGGCAAGTGCTCGATGCCAGGAGTTAGGGAATTCACATACAACAGATTTAAAGATCAAAATATAAAACATCAACAACTAAGCATGGTTTAGCAAATTTTATTTGGAATTGTTGGAATCCTGCAGCTGGAAGTTTATGCAGTTGTGATTCTTGAACTGTACGCTTTGTAGAATGACATCAACTACCGGCGCTTTTCTCAGCCAAAGGAGATTTCTAAGTGTAACTATTTACAAGTTAAAATGAGAAGGAATCAAGTCTCTCAAAATTAAGAGCTTATCATGAGGCTGAGGAAAATAGTCAAAACAATGACTACTGAGAAATAATTATGATCATTTTTATATTCTTATTACTGTCCAAGGTCTCTAGGTATTTAAAGAAGAAAATTAAACAAAAACAAACATTTCATTTGTAGGTAGACAAAAAATAAATGACTAACCTTGACTTCCATCAGCACACAAAATCCTACATAACCAATGACAGACTTCATTGTTTAAAGACTACTTGGGATGATGAAGAAAAAAGATGATGTAATCTAATATGTGATAAAGAGAGATATAATATTCTCTACTGGAAAGCATTCCTATCATGTCATATCAAAGTCTAGCAAAACGTTGAAAGTTAGAAATGTTATCAAGCATTAGCAGGCATTTAAAGAACGTCTCTTGAATATTTCTAGCATAAAAAAGTATTTCATGTGATGTAAATGAATGGTAATTTTCTGACTTTAAAAGAGAGCTGTGCCAGTACATTTCAGCGTTCTGGCCCAATTCTGCAAACATGGAGACGCTTTCAATTTGCTCTGCCTGCCTTCCCGCCTTAGATGGCTGCGATTGCAGCGAAATTAATCCATTTAAAAATCTGCGGCTTAAACTTAAGGATTTTCAGTTTTTTCCCCCTTCTCTCTTTTTTTTTTTTCTTAGAATATCAATAAGTTCCAATTGAAGAGCGGATTCTTTTGCAATTCAGGCATGTGCCGGCGATAACAGGCGAGTTGGCATGAAGAGAGGCAGAGATGGATTAATTATGCAGAGAACATGGAAATTCTGCTTATCATCGGCTAGCAAAGGAGCCCGGCTCACATAATCAGCAAACGAAGGGAGAGGAAAAAATAACAATGCAATGGCACCTTCCAGCCCATCATCAGGATTTTTTCTACCCCCCTTGTAATTAAAAAATAACATACACTTATAGCCCTATCTCCTGTGCAGGCAAGGAGTGGATGTCCACAAAATAATTGCACAGGGATATTAGAGCTGGCAACATGGGCTGTCCATTCCTGCTTGCTCTCCCTCTCACCCTCTCTTTCTCTTTTGGCCTCTCAAGGCACTTTGCTCCTGAACTCAATCCAAATCAGACGGATGTCTCAGGTGACATGCTAGCTCAGTTTCCAAAAATCCCAAATTGGTACCTTATCATGATCCAAGCAAACATACATACATATGTGATAAATATTTGAAGGGCTGACTCTGGGGGAAGGCTTTGGAACTGATCACCTGTAGACTATCTGGTCACTTCCGTTTTTTGATGAAACCTGTCCTAATAACCTTCATTTTGCAAAATGACTGGATGAAAATGGTGGGCTGTGCCATGGCTGTGTTCATCTTCTCAAATGATTTCACTTACCTACAACTTTTGGTTTCCATTCCCTTTGCCAATTCACTTTACAAATCCAAGTATATATAGTTAATGATTGCAGTGTTTGTGCCTCCAAATCAGAATTCACAATTCTTCATTGTTACTGTAAAATCTGACAGCTTAATGCTTTGCATTTCTCTAAATGCCAAAAGAGACTACAATGAACCTAGTTTATTGCCTTAAAGAAAATAAAATTTAATCTCACACTTGTATCCCTGTGTTTTTCAGTTCTAAAAATTAGCATGCAAACACAAATGTTAAACAACGATACTCCTGACTGAATGCCATCAAAGTAGGCTTTGCTGCTTTAATTGTCACCCAAATAATTTGACCCAGTTCCAGGCATAAGTCCCAAGAAGCACTGGCCATGACAGAGACCATGTCTTCCTGCAAAAGTTATTGGTGAGCTAGAGAAACAGAAAAATGAAAATAAACCCGGAAAGACAAATTACGCGACGTATGAAGGAAAGATGTTGTTCCAAAGTGCAGTAAGCTGGAATTAGAAAGCTGGCAGACTCTGAAAATGTAATTTATTCATAGAGTTCCACCAAAGCAAGGAACCAGTGTGGGGCGCAGTTTACACGCTTGTGGGAATGCTTTAAGTGACAGTGAGGGTAATAGACGGATTTTTTTAAACTAATTATTTCCATGTCTATGCATATAGACGCGCACACACTCTAGTCCACATGAGTAGTATCGAAAACAAAGACTGAGTAAAGGGATCAAGTGAATGTTTGGGAATATTTTTGGTTATTGCTTTTGTTAGTTCCTGAGAGAGTGGAGGGAAAATAAAATAAGAAAAAAATACTCGAGCAGGGGAGTGGGCAGAGTTAAGGTTGAAGAAAGGTGGAGAAGAGAAAGGGAATCCCAATGGAGTACAAGAGAATAAAGAATATAGGGTAAAGAAAATCATAATTGTGACAGTAGAAGTTACGATTTTTATGTCTAATTATTTTGTAAATGTATATATACAAGATATATTTTTAATGAATTAAATATAAATAGGAAGCACTTCAAATGTATATCCCCACACCAAGAAATGTTCAAATGCATAAATTAGAGACCACAGATTCCTTGGAGCAGAATGCAATTTACCAAGGATTTTGGACCACAGACACAGCAAATAGGGGAATACAGCTGGGATAATTTGGCCACCCATTACCATTGAATTCCTACCTTCCTACAATTCAGTCCCTTCAAACACATTTAGTGTCTTCTTTGACTCAGCTCTTAAATCTACTCCTAGTGTAAGTAAAACCTACCTCTTAGAAGTTCCCTGATAAAAGGTTTTGAATAACCAATGAGAAGCAATGAGTAACGCTTGCCCACACCAGTTATCAGACCAATTTGACTACTTTTTTTTTTAAAGATTTTATTTATTTATTTGAGAGAGAGAGAATGAGAGAGAGCACATGAGAAGGGGGAAGGTCAGAGGGAGAAGCAGACTCCCTGCCGAGCAGGGAGCCCGATGCGGGACTCGATCCAGGGACTCCAGGATCATGACCTGAGCCGAAGGCAGTCGCTTAACCAACTGAGCCACCCAGGCGCCCAATTTGACTACTTTTGATATTAGAAGGGGAGATGAAGTCAGAGCAAAGGTGATCATAAAGTCTTATATGAAGTTATCTATTCTGCAAAATAAGTTTACTGGACTTTTGGGCTCCTGAGAAACTGATACTCTTCTAGGATCAAAATACTGAACTAGTTTAATTCAGTCAGACACCAGAAAATGATTTCCTCCAGGCTTATCAGATGAGAGAATGATCTCAGTTAATATCCAGCATGGTGGTCTTTCAGATGCTGTCCTTGTGGGGTAGTCCCGTGTTCCTTAACCCTGGCTGTGATTAAGAATCCTGGGAGAGCTTTTCAAAAATACGTATGCCTGGGCCCCACCCCAGGCCAAAATTCTGCGAACGGAGCCTGGGTAAAGACACGTATCTATTATGACTCTATGTGTATATCTGTATTTAGCTTCCTAGGTGATTCCAGTGGGCAGTGAGAGTTGAGGACCATTAACTGCCGAGGCCCATTCACTGTGCTTCACTGGACTCCATTTAAAATCCCAAACGTCTTCAAGGGCCAGGGCAGTCATCAAAGCAAACTAGACTTTGAACACCATGAGGGCAGGATCACACTGCTTGTTCTCTGGCTTCATCTCTAGCACCTGGCCCAGTGACTGTTATATAGCAGTTCTCAAAAATAATTTTGACTGAAAGAATAAGGCAAACAGGAGCCAAAAAGACAAAGGGCTTTATGCCCACCTGTAACCCCGGCTACCTCCTCTGCTTTACATTTCACCCTGCAAGCCTTGACAGTTCAGAAGCTTTCTCATGGTTTTCTGTCTGAAAGCCTGTGCTTGCAACTTTATAGAAACAGCATACTTCTATAATCTTTTATACTTCCTGAAAACATGTCTTAACATCTTTTACAAGAGAAGGTAGATAACAGAATTCTCAGCAACCGTAACTGTAAATGGATTTGTAATCTACCCATGATTAAAATTATTTTCATCATGAAGTAGAATTCTCATTATTGGTACAATTTTAATAGTATCAACTCCAAAGTGTCTTGGTGATTGATAATATAGACAGCGAAACCCTATATTACAGTAATTACATTTAAAATGGATCAGCCATCCTTGTATGTCTCAGTACAGTACCTGAGTATTTGAAAACAATTACCTCTGCATGTCACCTAATGCCGCACGGCACTTGGAGCTGCCACAAGGATTTGTTTGCAGTCACAAAGTTGCTGCAGAGTGGAGATACCCAGATGCTGCGTCTCAGGCGCCATGGTGCATATTTTCTCCATTAAAATACAGGACCACCACAAAAGTGAGCTGTAACTGAGGAGGAAAGAAGGCCTGAATTAGAAAAACTTCGAACAAAACCTTCAGGCTGAGATGTGCATTCATCACCGCTAAGTCTGACTTTAAAGGAGACCCTTTTTCTGGGAAGCCCCAGAAACCATGGGCCCCAGGGCAGTTTTCAAATTCGAGGATGAGGTTTTTCTTTTCAGAGCAGAGCCAGGATCTAATGTAAATGCTTTCTTCATTGGACAGATTGTTCTTCAAAGGGACTGTCCCTCTTTAGAAATTAAATTAAATATTGCTACATTTCCCAATGTTTTCTCCTGTTTCCCTAATGAAGATTTTTACAGGAACATGCATTTCTCAACTGCGGGAAGGGGCTCACTCCTCTGCTTCTCTTAATCTTGACACTTTTTGCAATCTGGTTCAGTCCCAAGCCTCCCTCCTGCTGGATGCTCTGTCCCACCTCCCTCCCCATGCACATTTTGGGGAAAAAAAAATCAGTACAAAAAAATTCTTCCATACTTGGTTCATTTGCAGATTTCACCAGGCTTGCAAAAAGCACACCTGTTGTGCTGTCTGGATTTCCTTTTCTGATCATAGGCTTCTGACAAAGAGGGGGGGAAAAGAAAGATTTTTATCAAACGCTCTTCACCGGACAATGAATTTTCTCCACCATTTGAATGTATCTGTGGAATGCCTGAGTGATTCATTACAGCAGATTCTGAAGTATGACAATGGGCCGCAGAAATGACTGATGGTATCTTTTTCCTGATTTCATTTCCCTGATCCTCTTCATCCCTTGGCCTGTGTACCTCGATTAATTAGAAACCAGGGATTTTCACTCATCAGCTGATGGGTTTCATGCTCCACTCTGTCACAAATCTGCTGCCTGCACTATCTCTCTTACAGCCGGTGGCTGCTTTAAAAACTTTCCCTTCTTTTTTTTTTTTTTCTTTTTTTCCCCCTTTTTTGAAGCAATGCTTTGTGACTACAAGTTTAGGTCTTTTAAAGACTCAGACATATTTTTTAAAAAGAGATTAAAAATTAAAGTAAAGAAGATTCAAAATCTCTGATTAAGTTAATCCCCATCCAAATGATACTTGTCCAAAAATGAACTTTTTGAAGAGATAATAATATGTTTCATAGCTCTCAGCTTCCTAAGTTCTTTTCTGAAGATATAATAACTGAAGGTAAAAGACCGAAAAAATATATAAATATGATTTTCGTGTTGAGCACAAAAGCACATATGTTCATTTCTTACCCATTTTGGGGAATCTATACTATATTTTTAAACTCAATTGCATTCAAATTACTGTTGAATAAACCATTTTATAACAGCATCCTGAAATAAATCATTGAACCATTATTGTTTCTGGAGGAAATACTTTATGATTGAAATATGCGCCCCCTCAGGGTATATACCAAATTAAATCACATGATGATATACTCCCCAAGGCAGTAAATAATAAGTAAATGGTATTTAAAATGCAGGATATTTTATAGTAAAACTCACCCTCTGAAATCTAAAATAATGCTTGAATCAAAGGTGAAAAGCACATAAATTATTTTCACCAGAGAAAAGTAATAGCTACCTACTACTACAAGGTTATTTACTAGAGTATTTTTCTCCATGTTAATGTACTTAACATCAACTTTGAGCTGGGTCCCAAAATTAAAACAAAGCCTTCTATCTTAAAATGCCAGATCCATCAGACTTGGGAAGACAGAGTTAGGAGAAGGAGTGTACATTTTCATAGTGTTGCCTACAGTAGAGGATGTCGGGACTTCAGAGAGTTCATCCTGTAAGTCAGCTTTTTATAGATTTTGGAAGACATAATAAGAGGAAAAAGAATAGTTTGTGGAAGAGTACCTATCCCCTGCCATCTGAAGATTCTTGTCCTTCTTTGCATATTTGCCAAGAAAGAGCTATACACCTGATAACCATTCAGGATGACCAACAAAAGCTCTGGTCAGTCTTGAGGCCAAGCCTCATCTCTCATGACTGCTCTAAAGAAAATCACTGCCAGGGGTGCCTAGGTGGCTCAGTCATTAAGCATCTGCCTTCGGCTCAGGTCATGATCCCAGGGTCCTAGGATAGAGCCTCGCTTTGGGGTCCCTGCTCAACGGGAAGCCTGCTTCTCCCTCTCCCACTCCCCCTGTTTGTGTTCCCTCTCTCGCTTTGTCTCTCTCTGTCAAATAAATAAATAAAATCTTAAAAAAAGAGAGAAAGAAAACCACTACCAATTTAGCAGTTCTTTTAGTTTTGGTTAAGCAAAAAGCAAACAGGGCAAAAGGAAGAGCTACCATGCTTATGTTCCAGACACATAAGAAGGGATACACACAATTGTGCTCTTAAATCTTTGTGGCATGTTTATTGCCATATCTTGAAATCCAAATTACCAAAAATGTTGATTACTCTGATCAGTAATGTGCCATAGTATTGAATTTTCTTTCAGATGCAAGCCTAAATTTTCCTTGTTTTTGAACTGGTCTACCAGACTCGAAGTGAAGTGGATTTCACAGGATTCATATCAATTTCTCTCCCTACATATTTTTTAAAGCTTCCATAATGCTGAAGATGGACACAAGAGAGAGGTCAGGAATATATACCTTGAGCTCACATATACATGAAAGGAAATCCATTACTTTTCAAAGTTATTGAAATCTCTTGTGAAATCAGACTTGGCTTGAAGGATGCTCTGAGAAAACACAAAACAAAACAGAATCATACCAAATTTCAAGTAACCCCAAAGAAATTAGGAAATGGGTAAAGAAAAAAAATTGTTTAATTTTAAATAATCTCTGCTTTTGTAGATTAATATTTTTAACAAAGAGTGTCATGGTTACTTTTACCTCATCTTTAAAATGGAACAAATCACTATCATTATGCTAGCTGGGCTTAAAATGCTGCCTACATAATACACTTTTCTTTAGCAGTAATGCAAAAGAGCTATGGAACAGTTGGAGAGTATTTTATTTTAACAACAACACAAGTGTGCTGATAATCTGGAGTATCAGGCCCATCTGTAAATTTCCCTAATTTGCTATGTCTTTCCCTAACACTACCAATATTGTGATAATGCCACATGCTCTTGAGAACCTGCTAGTGCCAGGCACAGGGACTATCAATCATGAACAGACACAGTACCGAACGTAGGCCCAAGAGTCAGTGGGATGTGGTGTTACCTTCGACTGACCCTTGACTTCAGCCATCTTACAGTATATACTTCTGACGGTCCAGGAGAGTCACCAGCTTACATGGTGTGTGTCTAATCTATTAGATTAAGTCTACTGTATTCATTCCTTTCCCTGGAATGTTGCCTCTAATATAGTTTTTCAAAATAATTTAACAGCCTAAAAATTTTTATCTGATTGGCTAACTCTGAGATAACATGCCTGGAGGATATTTTTTTCTTTCTTTTAATGTAGCAATTTGGAGATGAAGAAATGAAGAAATGGAAACATTCCCAAAGTAATCACAGTGAGTAATTTTACCAAACTTTGTTGACTAACAAGCAAGTGTAAATTAAAACCAGAGCTTCATCAAATGATATTTTCTGATCAAAATAAAAAGGCTTTGCATTCACGTAATGCTAGTGTACCATCAACCTAAAGCATTTTAATAGCCATTTGCCTTGTTCTTTCAAGACCTCTTAAGATGACTGAATGACCACACAATGGGCTTGAGTACTGTATGAAAAATACTCAAGATATTTGTACACACCAAGCAGCATGTCAGTGGAAGAGAGTCTGCCTCTGTTGTTTGTAATCTTTATTACTTTCCTGGATTAAATAGTTCACATAGAAAATACTGAATACAGAGATGAACAATTACAGTGAGTCCCTTAATGTTGTAGTTTTGTAATAGAAATCACTCTGGAAAACAGTATGGAGGTTCCTCAAAAAGTTGAAAATAGAGCTACCACACAATCCAGCAATTGCACTACTGGGTATTTACCCCAAAGATACAAATGTAGGGATCCAAAGGGGTATGTGCACCCCGATGTTTATAGCAGCAATGTCCACAATAGCCAAACTGTGGAAAGAGCCAAGATGTCCATCGACAGATGAATGGATAAAGAAGATGTGGTATATATATACCATGGAATATTATGCAGCCATCAAAAGGAATGAAATCTTGCCATTTGCAACAACATGGATGGAACTGGAGGGTGTTACGCTGAGCAAAATAAGTCAATCAGAGAAAGACATGTATCAAATGACCTCACTGATATGAGGCATTCTTAATCTCAGGAAACAAACTGAGGGTTGCTGGAGTGGTGGGGGTGGGAGGGATGGGGTGGCTGGGTGATAGGCATTGGGGAGGGTATGTGCTATGGTGAGCTCTGTGAATTGTGTAAGACTGTTGAATCACAGACCTGTACCTCTGAAACAAATAATACGTTATATGTTTAAAAAAAAGAAGAAGAAGAAGATAGCAGGAAGGGACGAATGAAGGGGGAAATTGGAGGGGGAGATGAACCATGAGAGACTATGGACTCTGAGAAACAAACTGAGGGTTCTAGAGGGGAGGGGGGTGGGGGGATGGGTTAGCCCGGTGATGGGTATTAAAGAGGGCACGTACTGCATGGAGCACTGGGCGTTATACACAAACAGTGAATCATGAAACACTACATCAAAAACTAATGATGTAATGTATGGTGATTAACATAACATAATAAAAAAATGCTAAAAAAATAAAGTAAATAAATAAAATCTTAAAATTAAAAAAAACCCATCAATACTTTTGTTAAAAATTAGGTGTGCTATATAAGAAATCTTAACTGTGTATCTAAAGTAGGATCATAGGGGAAGAGAGGAAAAAATGAAACAAGATGAAACCAGAGAGGGAGACTAACCATAAGAGATTCATAATCTTAGGAAACAAACTGAGGGTTGCTGGAGGGAAGAGGGGAGGGGGTTGGGGTAACTGGGTGATGGACGTTGGGGAGCGTATGTGTTGTAATGAGCACTGGGTATTACATAAGACTGATGAATCACAAACCTGTACCCGAAACAAATAATACATTACATGTTAATTAATTGAATTTAAATTAAAAAATTTTTTTTAAAAAGTAGGATGGCAAGAGTAGTAACTCGCTATCTGCTCTATTCTTCTAATATTTTAGAAATGATTTTCATCTTTCATTATGTCTTCATCATGCTGACAGAATGTTCCTACTATTAAATAAGTCAGATTATATGAAATCTAAACTCTTGGTTTAGACTTTGAAGTTTGTCTCATTGGGATTTATCATATGCCTTTTCAACCTTAGTTTCAAAGCTCCTCACTAAGTATCCACTGAACCAGGGTGCCTTGAAAACCTAACATACATTTCCTTTAGTTATTTCTACATCATTAACATCTAGTACAGTGTCTGATTCATAGTATTACATTTTGTTGAGTCAAAATAAACACAATTCCATTTGAATGAAGCTGGCCTTCACTCTATCCTACAAACCCACATGTATTGTTTTTAGATCATTTACTGGGAATGTGTTTCTGTTTTCATCCTGCTATTTTATTCATTCTTTTTTTTAAGAAAATTCACTTTCAGTAACAATTCCTTCCCCATTGTCACTATTTTCCTATTCTTTCATCATTAATTCATCCAAACATATATTTGATAAACATTTATCCTGCGCCAGTCCAATTTCTGTGTCAAATGAGATGTGGATCCAACACTTGAGAAGCTTATGTTTATTTGACCCAACTTGATGCTTTAATTACAGTTTATTGTCTTGATCATTATTAGTTAATATATATTAGTTTTCATTCTCTGAAATGATTACAAGTAACTTGAGGTTAGGGAACAGGGCTCTGATCTCACTCACCCAGTAACACTGCACACCTAGCTCACTGTTGAACTGTGGAAATGTTCAGGAAATAAACTTGTCTATTGACTGAATTCTCTTTTAAATTCTAAGGACATATTTAGAACTTTATCACATTTCAAAAACAAGTTTAAAATTGGACACTGAGTATGACCTTTCAATTAATTATCATATTTACTCTCATATTTCTCTGCTGTTTTCACTCAGTCTTGGAGATTGGGAATCCTGCCAGCATCTGGATTTTCCACCTTTGGTAACCCTCATTAATCTTTGTGATTATGGTCCCCATTTACTAGAAGCACCCAAATTACACCACAATTACTAGGAATATTAATTGGAAAGTGGATTTTCTACTTTGTTTCCCTTTATTTGTAATTCTTTAATGGCTTAAACCCAGGATTACTTTCAGGGCAGTGGTAGAAAAGGACCATTAAAAAAAAATAGAAAAAGGAAATGTGTAGGCAATCAAAGAGGAACATGCACATTTATGGGTTTCTTTTTATTTCTAGGTACAGACTCGTTCCAGAGAAAAATTATAAAGATGTTACCATCCCAGACTGTGCTACCCATTTCCCCCAAAGTTGAAGGTTTCCTGGAGACAGCCTTGTCCTGACTTGGGCAACCCAAGGATGTAACAGAGATATAAAAAAGAGAATGCCTTGTAAAACAGCTGAGCTGTGCCTGAAGGAAGGATGCACACTCACTTTCAGTCCCATCACTACAGCCAGTGGCAAGCCACTGCTGCAATTTTATTTATGTTTTGTTAGGCCTGATGAGGACATTCTGTTCTTCTGAAGAGATCTCTTAAGGCCGTATCAAGGGAGGAAAAGAGTAGTGAGTGAGAGATAAGCATTATAATGGAAAATAACATTTTCCTCTATATTTTAAAATATTTTTCATATGTTTTTAAAAGATGTAGAGAGTAAAACACACAAAATTTTCCCCTAGAATAGGATTTTGGATCATCATTGCCATTTGATTACATATTCCTCCAACCTTTGTGTTCCTGATGAAAGAAAAATACATGCTTTTATATTTTTATTTTTTAAATGAAAGCATATACCAAAATTTGGCCCAAGTTTCATAGCAGCAGTGAGAAACTAAGTCAATTCTAAAAGTGTGACCTCCCTGCACCCCCTACTACACTTGAGAAGCATCTCCAAGTCAGAAGTATTAAAAGTATCTTTTTCTGAGGTTATATTGAATCCTTCTTAATTTCCCATTCGGAATGGATGCCACCTCTTAGGAATGGTTGGATATGTGTAGCAGGGATGTAAGTCTGGTGCAGGTAAAGGCAAAAAGTTAAATCAAGATGTGCCCACTTCAGGAACCCAGAAGAGTTGTTGCAGGAATAGAATTGAGCTTGGCAGGAAGCACCTCAGATAGAGTGCTATAGGAAATATTATGAATGGGAGAAGGAACAGAGTAGCCTCACAGCCTGACTCTGGTTTTTACTTTCTATTGGAATTTTGGTAAGATTTCGTTTGAAAAAAATAGAGTTCCGTTGAAAGAAGGAGAAGGAAAAGCGGAGGGGGAGAGGAAGGGGAAGGGAGAGGTAGAAGGGAGGAGGAGTGAGAGGAAGAGGAGTGAGGAAGGGAGAGGGAACAGGGTGGGGAGTTGTTGGTAGAAGAAGGAAAAGGAGAGGCAGTAGTAGTTGTTTGATAATCCCTTGACAAGAGAAATAGTTTTCTTGAGAACTAGACAGAGTCTGTCTCACAATATACCCCAAATGTTTGGCACAGTACCTGGCACATGGTGGGCACTCAATACATATTTATTAAGCAAATGGATAAATAAATAAATGACAGAGTGTCACAGATCAGTTGACTATGCATTAAATAGCTCAAGAGATAAAAAGAGTACAACAGTTAGCTAATGGATGCCCCACAAAGCAAGGAGGCAGACAGGTAGTGAGGAAATCTGTTCACAAGAAGCAAAGTCCTAGTCATTGTAACAGAAATCCAGGACCTAGGACAGAAACCTAGATATTTGGGAGTGTACTAGAAAAGAATCTAGATAACAACAACCAAAGCAGAAATCCAGCCTGGGGCTTGGAAGCAAGATGGGAAAACTGTTTTCAACAGTGACTGTGAGTTAGGGGCAGACTTTCAGAAGGAAGACTCAGGTACTCAAATCTGGTCCTCCCAGTTCTGGGTCAAGGTGAGTTTGGGGAACTGGAGGTGGTTGGCAATAACCTCAATCATGATTAATATTTGGAGTCAGAATCTAAAATCCAGCCTGGGTTTGCACTCATTCCTTTTCTCTCAAGTTAGGAGGATTTTTAAAAAAAAAGTTTGTGCAGCAATTTCTTTTACCTTTAAAAAGGTTCACCTGGGGAAAATCACAGTAGAGTGAAGGAGATGACTTTTAGAGGTAAGAAAAGGGCCAGGTGAGTTCTAAGAAGGCTTCTAAGACTAAAAAATTTGAATACCACTGGTCTAATGCTTAGACGGTAACCTCTCCATATTCACATTTATTACAAGTGAATAAACTAAGTTAGCTCACTTGACAAAAGTATGATCATCCAAAAAGAAAAATGTTTACCAGAGTGCCATGAAATATGAATATTTCTCTCTGAATGTAATAAATAGTACAGTATTTATTGAGGAGAGGATAAAGATTATTATGCATTTATTTTTTATTATAAGACTGTACAAATTCTTGATAAAATATTTAACTAGTGTTAGTAAAAGTAAACATGGTCTTCCCCATTTGGCCAGTACCACTTAGAAGAATGTGAAAAAGCATCCTATTATATATGGTTTTAGAAACATTCTATGCATATGCAAGTGTATAGATTTTCATACTTTCCTACATATATAGAATCATACTCAGTGTTTTGCAATTTGTTTTCTGCAAATAGTATTTCTTAAACTTCTTTCTATGTAGGCACATATAGATCTATAGATCTACCTATATTACCCATTGGGCTACATAATATTCCATTTTTATGTATACTATATTGCAATGAATATTTTTTACCATATTATCTATGCCCATTTGTGTGAGTGTACCTGCAGGATAAATTTCTACAAGTGAAATTTCTGGACCAAAAGCACGTAGACTTTTATTCAGGAGCCCCATAACAATGAACAGCATATGTTTTTGTTTTTGTTTTTTTGTTTCTATTTCACTTTATACAGTAAACTGAAAAAAAATATATTATTTTGTAAGGTGTGTAAATGTTAATACTTTTTTAAAGTATTCACTTTATTTATGGCATCAAACCAGGCAATATCATAGCTAATTAACCAATATAAACATCCTTACTAAGGTAGTGTTCAAAATACTGTTTTGCATTCCATCTCACAACTGCAGGAATAACAGAGAAACATTAGTAAAGCAACATCTCCTACTCTTGAGAACACAGATAATTTACAGCTGAAACTGGTACTCTGCTTTGAAGGTTAATGCTCTTTGTCAGTCAGGGGAAAACAATTGTCTTCACCGTATGTAAGT
This sequence comes from Mirounga angustirostris, assembly GCF_029215605.1. Classification (NCBI taxonomy): domain Eukaryota; kingdom Metazoa; phylum Chordata; class Mammalia; order Carnivora; family Phocidae; genus Mirounga; species Mirounga angustirostris. The sequence continues at coordinate 32,405,277 of NW_026991712.1, forward strand.
CTATAAAAGTCTCTCTATCTCTCTTTAGAGAGATGTAAAGGTCAAATCCAAAATACAACATGAGAGAAGTCTTGCCCTGGAAAAGCAGTTAGAAGCTAGTCCTGAATGGAGAAAAGGCAGGAGTGGGTGGTAGTTTGAAGGACTAAACTTGATCCCATTGCAAAAGTAGGGGCTACAGGCTTCTAGAATTGGCTTCAGCCAACCACAGAGAAGAAGCCCAGCTCTGTAGCCAGAAATGGTCCTATCCCTTCATGAGTCATATATAGTCCCTTCTAGTCCTGTCCTTGGTAAAAGGAAGTTTCGCTATTTTTCCCCCCGGCATGGAAAAGATGGTGCTATGACCATCTTTTCAGGAAGTTCAGGAGTTCAGGAAGAGAGAAACAACAAAAGTTTCTTTGATGATGTACAGTAGCAAGGATCTCAGCAGTGGTGATAGTGACTTGAAGAAGCAGCAACAGAAAATAAGTAGAAGAAAGGGCTCCTCATATGGACCTGCACCCTTGTGACCCTAACTAAGCTGGGCTAGGTGCTGTACAGTTGACAGTGATAGCAGGAAGAAGGTGGGCTTCACTCACTTGCCAGGGGCAAAATGTCCTGGGATCCTGGAAGCAGGCTGAGGATACAGAAGGAATCAAGTATCTGTCATACCTGAAGGCTCTCTTACAAAGCATGCCGCTATGCGTGTCTCAACCTGACAGGTGCGTTGCTGGAGAGACACTATTTGTTATCATTGGTGCAAAGCTTACCTATGGCTTTTCTATCTAGGCTGGGGAGTTGGGAAATAAGTTTTATATGCACTATACAGAAATATGTATTTATAATGACCATGTATACTGTGCAATCTTTAGCAACCATGGTTTTGAGAATCCACATATGAAAAATCCAACTTTTTGTGTGTGATGGTTCAGGTGTGTGTTCTTAAATAAGAGAATACAAGAGTGTCCCCCTCTTCTATCCTCCATATACTGCATGGTAAAATAAGGGTTTTTTATGTAAAAGAGAATCTGTTTCAATAGCCAGAAGCTTAGGTCCAGGAAAATGTGTCCTTAAGCTCTACATTTGTTTACAAAGGACAGACTGTGGCGGGTGAAAAGAAGAGCAAATGGATGCAAAAAACATTTAGTATCAAAAAAAGAATAGTTTTTGTCTTTTGTGGTCAATTTAATATCATCTCTATGACGACCATTTTAACTTAATGTTACATTTTAAATTAGTTTTTATGTTCAATGTAATTATTTTTTAAAAGATTAATTTCTTTATTTGAGAGAGAGAGAGAGAGCGAGAGTGAGCGAGCAGGGGGAGGGGCAGAGAGAGAGGAAGGGAAAATCCTCAAGCAGACTCCCCACTGAGCACCTAGCCCACCTTGGGGCTCGATCTCAGGACCCATGAGATCATGACCTGAGCTGAAATCAAGAGTCAGACCTTTAAATGACTGAACCACCCAGGTGCCCCTGAACATAATTATTTTTATATTATGCTAGTAATTCTCAATCTTGAAGAATAATGGGATGAGAATTTAATAAAATTGTCAAGGCTAAACAAACAAAAACATTTAGTATCATCCAAAATCAGACTCATCATCAAGGGTCAAAGCTTGCCACCAGGGAAAATGGTCAGTCTGGTGTGGAATGATTGATTACTAATGATTAAAAATATATCTTGATAATGGATTTTCACAATGTGCCCCTATCTCTGCAGCACTGGTGTTTCAGTCCGGATGTTTTACTATGAATTATCCATCAGATGTTCCCTGTTTCTCCTTCTCAGGACTTACTTTTTATGGTCATATAGCTTTTAGAAACTAGAACCTTAGGAGCCTGGGTCTCTTTGACCTTTTGTAGCCCTTACCTTGCCTTTACGTTCTGCCTTGGATTTCTCCATCTAAGTGGCTTCAGACAGCCCTCCAATCAACCAGCAACAAGTTCAAAATAATTATGACAAATGCAAGGTCTGGAAACCCTGCCTGGTAATTGACTTTGAAAGAGACTTAAAGCTTCTTACAGAATCAAGCCTATTGTAATGGGGCATGTATTGTAATACCAACTCCATAATTGTCCACTTCAGCTCAGAATTGAGAGATGCACTGTGCATTCTGAATTTGCTTTTAATAAAAATGTGTTTTTACACACTATACCAAAACCTATTTGACAGTAAGTCCTCCACATTACCCAATATTGTGAAGAAATTCCAGACATCACTCTGTAGAGTTTTCACCTCATCCAGATAAATCCTGACTTCTTGTATTTCAGCATATAACTCCCCGTAAAAGCATAGACTACTGTATCTCCAGTGTGACTGCTGCACATTCTCCTGCCATAAAGTAGGGCTCATCCTCATTTACTGCGAATAGACAAAGATTCCTCCCATTTGCACACTTTTAAAAGCATGTACGCTCTGTCCCTATTTAAATAGAAGTTCTCATTTAATGGCATGCTAAATCGAAAATGATTTTAAAAAATATTCCAAATTATTGCAGTGGTTCTTTTTATAGTTACCTCCTTTGTGTTCAGAGGCTGCAGAGCACCTTTCTTATACAAACAGATTTCTCTTTTTGTCTACATAATAATCCTTAGTTTACTTCATATTTTTCCTTCCAAATTTGCCATTAGTGGAACATTTCTAGAGTTGCCAACATTTCATGAATTCTATACCTTGGCCTTTTCCCTTTGAGTACAGAGATATTCCTCTCAAAGGAGGTTTTGTGGGGACGAAGCAAGGTTTGGGATCAGTGAGAGGTCCTGTTCTGCATCCTTCCAGGTTGTGTAGAAATGCACGGGAAATGAGATTTATACTTACAAGATGACAAGTTTTACCTTTTTTAAAAAAAAAAACAACTTTTTTTTAGGTGCTTGTTCACAGAAAGTGAAACTCCCAGAATCCTCATAATAAAGTATCTGTCTTGCTCAAAGGCCTTAGAAGGAATGCTGCTATGAGTGCCTCAAGGACTCTGTTACAATACAGATGCATTTATAACACACTCCCATACTCAAAGATCACTGACTGTCTGGGCTCTATCCTTGGACCCATCAACCTTATCCCTATGGATGTGAACCAGTTGTAGTTTTATATATTAAAACTGCAGAGAAATAGGGCATTTTCTTTGCTGGCACCATGTAGAAAATATCAGCTTGTTTTCTAAACTGTTGGCCTATTTATTTCACAGCCAGTCTCAGAAAATGGGCCGTCTCCTTACTACTCCCACACAATATAAGAGCTTGTTTCCAAAGAGCAGAGAAAATTGACTAAGATCCTTGCTTAGATGACAGATGGATTCTGTGGCTTTGCCAGAGACGTGAAATTACAGGTGACACCTGATATGTGATAATAAAGAGCACCCACCCAGTAATCAGCCCTTGGCCTTTATTTTTGTGATGTCATCAGCATGCAGGTGGCTTCTTGGGATCCTGAATAAAATACTGAGCATTGTCAAGGGGTTCACATGGACAATTTTTATCTCCCCATCTGTGTGATCTCCTGTGTGATGAGCTTGGACTACAGCCATTTCCATCTCTGTCTTGGTTTACAAAAAGTTATCAGAAGGTTGTCTGTGGTTCTATTTATCCTGCTCTGTCCTTTGTCTTGAAAAAAATCTTGAAGCCAACATGAGAGTTCAAATTATATCACTCATTAATTGTAATATTAGTACATTTAGAGCTAAATTTATGCACTTTGTAAAAATATAATCAGTAAGATATATGAGGTGTAAAAAATATCCATCCACATAACATCAACTGGATTTGGATTGTTCATTGTGCTCAGAAGACAAAGTCTGGGTTTTATTTATTTTATAGTGTTGTTTCCTACAATTTGGTGGCATATTAAAAATATGCCTGAGGAAGCGGTGCTTTTCCTGCAGCATTTGGGAAGTGAAGCTATTAACCTATTATTTATTTCCACTCAGTTCAACTATTTCTCTTTAAAAAAATACAAGAAGTTCATCCAACTTGAGGTCTCATAATAAAAAAAACACACAATTTTTTTTTAAAAAAGATGAAGAAATAAACGCAACCTCTCGTATATAGTAATTTCATGAAGTATAAACAGTTTGTTGAATAGGTAGCTCTTTTAGGGTAAAATAGCTAGCACTACTGGGAGCCCCCAAAGCACCAAGTACAGGCGCTGTGTACCTTAAGACCATTAGCTGGTTTAAAACTTATGAATCTGGGGCACATGGGTGTCTCAGTCGGTTAAGAGCTTCCAACTCTTGGTTTCAGCTCAGGTCATGATCTCAGAGTCCTGAGATCGAGCCCCACATCAGGCTCTCCACTCAGTAAAGTCCGCTTATCCCTCTCCCTCTTCCTCTGCCCCTCCCCCTGCTTGTGTGTGTGCGCTCTCTCTCTCAAATAAATAAATAAGATCTTAAAAAAATAAAGCTTATGAATCCTAGTAAGCTGGTTCATTTCATTACTGGAAAGGGAGGTGCAGAGGTAATGCTAGGGATTCAAGTTTGCCCAAGTATAAGTAGCAAAACCAAAATTAAACTCAAGCCTCACTGATTTCAAGGCAATGTTCCTAACCAGCATATCATACTGTTCATAAATAGCATGTAGGTAGAATGAGAGTGGTTTTCAGATATTAGGTTCTAATCTCTCCTCCCTAAGACATGAGTAAACCCCTAGTCGGGGGCATTAAAGGAGATATGTTGTCCCGGTCCTTTGTTCCATTATCACCCTACAGGTTTATTGTTCACTGCTTGTCTTCTGTGCCTCATGCCAACCCATATCCTACACTGTCCTGGGTGATCCTTCCATTAATGCTGATTTACAGATAGTCAAGAACTCTTAGCTCTCAAAACCCATATGTATTGTAGAGAATTATCATTAAATCATTTTTGTACTGGCAATTATGTTGTTTGTTGTTTTCATTTTTTGTTTTATTTTGTTTTCAGGGGAAACTACTGAATGGATTAGTATACATTTTGCAACTTAAGGCATTCCACTATTCCCAATCTGCAAAACTGCTTACTTTGTATAAGTGCGTGTGTGTGTGTGTGTGTGCGTGTATGTAGAGAGAATTTTAAAATGTGCAGGGTGTAGTATAAACTGTTTTGAAAGACTTTTAGAAAGAAAAGAACAATTTTAAACTTTTAGAAAGAAAAGAACAATTTCTAGACTAAGTACTGCATCAGAAAATGTTCACTAATTTAAAAATAATTCTTACTTCCTATTTTTAAATTTATTTTATTTTAATTTTTAATATTTTAATTTTTTTAGAGAGGGTATGGAAGAGGCAGAGGGAGAGGGACAGAGAGAATCCCAAGCAGGCTCCAAGCCCAGCATGGGGCTCGATCTCATGACCCTGAGATCATGACCTCAACCGAAATCAAGAGTTGGACACTTAACCCACTGAGCCACCCAGGTACCCTTCTTGTTTACTAATTTTTTTTGTTTCATGTGATTCAACATCTTACTTGGTTAAAGCAATTTATTTAAAAAAATTAACAATTTCATGTGTACACACACGCACACACACACCCCCCGTATAAACACACATAAAACAAAAATGAAATTAAGTTTTTGGAATAATTTTTATATTAAATTTGATGACTATCCAACTTTCCTGTACATTACATGCTAATAGTTAACATATAGGATAATCTGAATAATTTTTATTTCAAGGTCAAAAAATGGTACCATGCCTGAGATATTATCAATAGTTGAAATGCTTTTTTTTTTGTCAATTTCTTGAACCAGCATGCTGGTACAAATACGACATGGTGTCCAAGGGCCTGACATATTTGTTTGTTGGTTTGTTTGGTTGGTTATGTGTTTGTATAAATAGCAATGAATTTGGACAACTCAGTTACGAGAAAAATTCAACAGACTTTTTCTCCGATTTTTCCAGAAGAAAGTAAACAGAAATGGCTAGTGTAATAATGACAGTGAGAATAATTCAGAAACAATATAGAGTAGTGTTCTAGTTATAGTATTTTTTACTTCACTAGGAGCAATATGCTACTGCATTTTATTCGTATTCTCTATGAAACCATTCATGCTTAATAAATCTGGCATAAATTTGAGATATTGAATGTAATGTGAGAATTGTAGGATTCCATAATTACCCCATGGTGGATTTGGAGTTATATATCAATAGCAAATTCTCAAGTGAGTTTTAATACATACACACCAAATAGCCTCATTATTTTCCATCTTCAAAATCAAGCTTTTGTATATTATAATGTCCTTTTGTCCCAAAGTCTAACTTGAAACCATAAAAGGAGCACTTGCAGTTATGAAAAATAAAGCATGAAATATCTGAATCAAATGATACATCAGTAAATAAATCACCAGTGAACCATATGAAGAAATCCAAAATCCTGAAAATCCAACTAAATGCTAGCATTAGGTATAGAAATCATCAAATATGTAGGGGAGGAGTTATTTCATCTAGAGAAAGAATAATGGTGATACATGTTTGGGCAAAGAAACTAAACATTTTCAAGTAGATGAAAAGAATTAAAAATTAAGAATCTTCTAAGTAGAACTTCTATGCATAAATAGTTCATTCCTCCCAGAGTGACATGGTAAATATCTCTACAAATATGACCAATAGACCCTCATCAGAATCCCAGAAGTTCTTCTATAAGGCTTATTGGAATGAGGCATGATGTAATGTTGGCTAAGCATGAGATCTGATTTCCTATCTACGTAACTTTCACAAGTGAACCCTTAGGAGTACAATATATCACTTCCTAATGATTTTTCTTATCAGTTTGGTAAGTCATGCAATAGTCCCTAAAACACAAATCAATACACTTCATGCAGACTGCCTTGATTCTGATTCACACAATCCTAAATAAGCAAAAACTAAGTCATGCGTGAGACCCTCTCATGGGTGAGACTGCTTAACTACAAGTGCATTCTTTAGTCCAGTTTCTATCACATATATCTCTTAGCACCATCTCCTAGTGCTGCAAAATTGCAAATTGATCAGAATCTCTACCTAGTGGCTGTTGATCCATAACTAAATTATTTCAAACATTTTAATGATTAACTTCCAAATCATTAAAATGAGTGAAGGGAATAGAAATAGATAAAAGTGCATTTTATTTAATTTGGATATTTAGGTGATCTAAACAAACTGCGCTCGAACTTTTAAATTGTAATACATGAGTTAAAAAGTAAAATACAGATAGAATAAACTGCTTTAGAAAACTCTAAAGGAAAGCAAATATGTGCTTTTTATTAGAAAATTGAAGTCTGGTTTAAGACACTGGATTTTTAAATTCATATTTGGTTATATGTTTCTGCTGGAGTAATAAAACTAGGAAATTAACAGTAAAATATTCCTAGAAAAAGATAAAAAGTATATTATATGATCTTATTTTACTTTACTCATTTTATGTGTGTGTGGAATATGAAAATTATGCAAAAATGTCTTATTTTGCACACTAAAACTATGTGAATTCTTCTGCCTTTTATTAGTACCACCACATATCTCTTTGTTCTACAGAGGACTCCTAAAAATCCACATCCTCCATAAATCCATCCTAGATTGATCAGAAAGAGATTAATGATTTCTACTGGACCCAATTTATCTCAACCTTGAAGTCCAAGTCCTACTCCCCTTGTTCTTCAACCCCCAAAGAGAAATTTATACTTGATTTCTTTCTAGTTTTCAAATGACCAGAACCTGGTGTAAATAATTTTACTGTGTCTGTGTATTCTTATTCTCTATATAAACCTTTTTCCTTTGTTTTTCTGTATCACTGTAACTTGATTAAGATTCTAAATCTCTGGAAGATAAAAATCCTTAGAATGTATAGCTTCAGCATCATGTAACAAAACCCCATCCATTCATTCACAAAACATTGAGCACCTACTACGTATCAGAAATTGATCAAGAAGTTGGGAACATAAAAATTAATGAGACATAATGCTTGCCCTTAAAATATTTATTTTAATGAACTGGAGAAACTGCATAAGTAACTGTTTATTACCTTCTACTAAATAATGCTGCAGTCACAAAAGTCCCCAAATCTCAGTGTCTTACTATATTTATCACATTAACTATTGACTGTTGTGCCTAGAGTCTGGCTATGGCTTTGTGCCACATCTTTTTCATTCTAGAATTGAGACTGAAAGGGAATCCCTTATTTGACGTATGTCATTATTTTAAAATATGAATAGGAGGAAAACATCTTCTTTGTGATATACGGAACCGTTACTGAAATTCCATTGACCAGAGCAAGTTATATGGTCAAGCTTGATGGCAAAAGAAAAAGAGAATATATTCCTCTCATAGAAAGGCACTATAAACTACAGGACAATGGGTAAAAATAAAGAATTCTCTAATAGAGTGGGAAACGGAACATTGGAAACAAGAATGTAATTGATCATGAATTAACTACAAAGTAACATCAGTAAATATGAAATGTGTTTGGATCACATAAATAGGATCATCTAAAAATGGCATTTGGCAGCAATAGAGGCAGAAGAAGTTGTGCTTGTGCTGAGTCTTGCATGTTGAGCAGAAGTTTGCCAGGATGATAAGCTGGGGAACGTATTCTAAGTAGAGCATAAAGATGTGCATTTGCAAAGACCGAAAGGAAGGAATGAGTTTATCTTGTTCAGGAATGGTGAGTTGTTTAGCATAGTTGTGAGATCAGTTTGTGGTAATAGTCACTTGAAGTTAAATGCAATCTAAGAAGCTTTGACCTTATGTCCTCAGAAATAGAGTGACCATGAAGGTTGATTTTTAGCAGAGGAGTATCTCTGCTAATATGGTTTTAGGTTTCCAGATTCTCAAAGTGCAAAATGGGATCTGGGGGTTAAAATATATGTCTGGTTTCTTTCCAGACCTTAAGTTTAATAATTCCATAGTGTTTAAATCATGACTCAATTTAAGATAATTTGCAAAACATTTTAAGATTTTGCTTTCAAAATTTTCATTTCCAAAAAATCAAATGTGAAACAAAAATTTTCATTTTTCTCATATAAGGGATCCATAATAATTATTTTAAAACTATTTACATGCAATTAAAATAAAAAATCTTATTTAAAAAACTGCTTACTGATGTAGTAGTGCCCTGATATATAGTTAGAAATCCAAAAGACAGAAAAGAGATTTTAGAATAATAATATTTTGCATTGTACTAAGTCATTTGTAAACAAAATATTGGAGAAAAAATGTATATAGCATAAATTTTCTCAGATAACAAACTTATGTTCTTCAGTTTTTATTTTATTACACAGTGAGATTTTTTTCCCAAATAGTGCATATATGAAGAGATATGTGAAAAATAAGTGAAAGAATTGAATTAGGTAAATGAATTCAAGATTGACTAGATTATATTGAGGTAACAAATAATCCTCAAATATAAGTATTTCACAATATCAAAGATTTCTTTTTAGCTCACCCAAGACCATTTCAAGTCCACATAACTCTCAAGAGTAGCCATTCCCATGAGTTAGGAGGCATTCTAGGTAGCTTTAAACTTCTGAAACCTCTTATCAACACATTTTCTTTCATTATCACCTTAGCAGGGTGAAGCGTGAACAGAAGAGTGGAATATCAGCAATTAAATACTTCTTCCTAGAAGTGACATATGTCGTTTCTGCCAACCATCATATGTACCCATATTTCATTGTATAAAGGAAGTCATATGGCCTTTCCAAATTTCAAAGAGATGGGGACACGCTATGTTCCTAGTGTGCCCAAAGACAGAGATGAATCAGATTGCTGCTGGAGAAGAGCAGCAATACTACCATCTAATATAGAGCAAGCAAGAAATTAACATTTGTTTACAATCTACCATGGACCAGGTAGGACCTTTCTTATTTGTTAACTTAGAGGATGCTCACAAAAAAAAATTACTGGTATACTGCAGTATTTCGATTTTGCAAAAAAAGCCAACAAGCAAGCAAAAACAAAAACAAATCTGTACTCCAAACCTGCTCCCCAAAAGATAGAGGGAACTTAACTCATGAATTTTTGTTCCAAGACCTTTGTTCTTTGTACACAATCATGCTGCCTTTGAATGTCTCTGCAAGCTTATAATCAATTAATAAATATTATTCTTATGTTTATCACTTAAGAAGTCAAGTAGAAATTACGTTTTGAGGTTATAATTTTTCCTCTTTTCTTGAAAACATGATTTAGAAAAACATTATATTTAAGTAGTTGGTTATCAGAATTGTCTGATTCACATGGAATCGAGGAAATCTCCATATTCATTCTAACTTCTTGAGTGTTCTGAATCTGCTCTTTTAGAAGTTATAAACATCTGACTTACTGGCTACAAATTCATCTTTTTTGTGTTTCATCCATCAATGGCCTTAGGAATTAAAAATGGAGCCCAGTTCAGCATAAAATGTGAATCTAGTTACATGAGCCTTTTTTTAAGCTCAATGATAAGTAAAGAGCATTCATACCCATTGAATATCTTATCTCAGTGTTTCAATGCAGTTAGGATGATGGTCTTGCAAGAGAGATTATTCAACATGGTCTATAGATTTTATTTTTAAGTTTAAAAAGTAACCTGCAATATGGCAAGGATAATGGTTTCTATATACTCTTGAAGGCAGTCAGTAGCTCTATAAAAAGGCCATGGAATGCACTGCCCCTTTCTTCCCAAAATGGCTATTATAATTTTTTAAAAACCTGAATTGACAATGGATTTAGTTTGCATATATTAATATTCACCCAAATTGTCTATTTGGGATATGAAATAAATAATATAGGATTTGTGCATATGAAACAAGCTTTCCGAGTTGCTGAAATTCTTGAATAAGTTCCACTGACTATACCTCCCTTTCTCTGCATCAGAATATGTCTAGAAGATGTGAAGGAAAGACCATGCAAAGCTCTTCTTATACCATAAAAATGCTATTTCTTTATTTTAATACTTGGGAAGATAATCTACCTGAATTAAAAAATTAATAAAATTAATGATTTTTAATCATTACTTAAGCATTGGTCTTCTACATATGTTCTCAATAAATATGTTACAAAAAATACCTAGTTAAGAATAATTATTAATATACAAAATCATGAAAGAGATCAAAACAGATAAAGAATATTTAAGGTAGCAAATATTTGTAAGGAGGTTTAGCAAATTTTCAAACTGATCAGGTTTAGATAATGTTAGCAATTCATAGCTGATATATGGAATTCAAGCTCAATATTTGATACAATGCACAAAATGTAACCCATATGCCCAATGAAATCGGAGGATTAAGCCTCTCATCACAGACTACTAAAGACTTAATGAATTAATAAATTAAAATAACACAAAATAAAAATGAGTCCAGATATTTAAATAAAAATATTATTCAAAAGATATTGATGTATACTAAGAAATTCATTAATTGTTCTCTTTTAACTGTTGACTGTTTATATTGCTAACACTTACTGTGTGTTGAATAATTACCAGGCATGATTTCTGAAACATCAAGTCTGTTAAAGGTAATGGCACCCAAATTATCCAATTAATGTGGGCCAGTCACCTCAGGTATATTTTACAGCCTCCTCTTCTAAGTTTTGTTTTTCTCTCTACAAATCTCTTGCATCTGTCCTCTTTTATTCATTGACATTTATTCTAACCTAAATTAGATCATCATTATATTTTGCTCTAATTTCTTTAATTAATTTAGTCATTAATATATATTAAATGTTTAATAATTTACTCTATGTTATACACTAGAGGTAAAAAGATAATCAAACATTTTCAAAACTAGCCCCAAATTCTTTGACACTCCTCCCTTAAGAAGTGGGGTCGGTGTCCCCTCTCCTTGAATTTAGACTCTGTAACTGCTTGATCAATAGAGTATGGTAGAAGTATTGTGTGCCTGTCAGGGCCCAGAGCTCAAGAAGCTGGGAGCTTCTACTTTCTATCTGATGTGAGAAAGTTCAGGTCACATGACAGTCCTAGCTAGTCTCAGGTCAATAGCATCAACCACCAGATATGTGATCGAGAAAGACTTTGAAATGACTCCCGCCCCAGGCTCCAATCAAGAACCATCCAGGTGAACACAGTCAACTTCCAGAACTGTGAGAGAAAATAATAAAGTAATTATTTAAGTCACTGAGATTTAGGGTGACCTGTTTATTTAGCAATAAATAAGTAGAATTGATGACCAAAAACCAAAGCCTTACCAACAGTCAGTGAAAAATGAAGACATGAAATAGAGGAATTGAAATGGGAAATTTTTCATTCATCCAAATAACCCTAAGAGAAAGCTCAATATTTGTGTGAGAGAGTAGGTCATGGGTGTATGTTTGAGGTAAGCCTATTTTGAGGTAGGGATGTTTTGACCACATTGCTCAGGGTTGGGAGTGTTGCTGTTTTACTGATCTTAGTGTATTTTAGTTGGGAGGAGCACTTCCTAAGTCCCATCCACCTCTACTGATCCTGTTTCAAATACTGGTTTCATTCTCTTAAGCTACCTTTGCTTATTCTTTGAGTTTCAAAGAAATTCCTACTCAGAAGAGACTTTAAAGTATCTGCTGTCTCTAGGTATTTTAATTCTCTTAGGCTAATGATATGATAGACAGGAGAAGGAGGTGGGGAATTCTAAGAATGAAACCAGGTGCCACAGCAGGAGAGGCCGATGCCAGTGGAATTTCTTCAGGATGAATCATATCTATCAGTGGGGGATAGGGCACATTCAAAATATCCCAATATTTATTTCAAATAACTTTGAGGAAGTATTTGGCTTCCTAAATAAAATTGTCTTCTATAATATTGCTGTTTCCAGAAAAAGAAGATTTGTGCCAATGGAAAAGACAGAAAACAGTATTATGTGTTTATATGGAACTTCAGAAAACCCTGAATCAGAAATTCAACATTTTATTTTGATCTAATTTCTCTGTCCCATCCAGATTGCTTTGCTGACTCAAAAAAAAAAAAAAAAAAAAAACACAGTGTATATCAGATTAGCAACTCATTTCCCTGTCACGTCAAACAATAGATTTGTTTTTCTAGAAAGCTCTAGGTTTGAGTTTTTAAATGACTGGTTATTATTGTTGAAAAAACCACCCTGCAAAAAATAGATCAAATAATAAATGTTTAATTACATTTTAAATTAAATGGAAATCTTGAAAATATAAACAAATTGGTAATTGTAGGTGTTTCACAATTTCGCTGAGAGCAGCTAGATACGTGCCATATTCACATATTCATAATGAAGGCACACAATCTAAAGAGCTGAAACTATCTAAAAAATTCAAAGTAATAGTTTATGTAATTACATTGAATCAGAGAGGTCCTGTTACTTTGTTCATGGCTGGGGAAGAGACCTTATGTAACAGTGAAATGAAACATTATTACCATCTCACTTACTCGGTCTTGGAATTGGTTTAGTGATTACTTCAACATCGACATCAGTGAAAAACATTTGACATCTGGCCTAGAAAATCAGACAGTAGACCACAGAGACTTTGATTAAAAAACTTCATGTAATTTTCTCCAATCAGTAGTTTGGCCTGTTCTTTTATCAGAGTGAAGGTTGCTCTCATCACCTGCAAATTTATACTAAAGCTTTAAACAAACAAGCATGAAACTTTTACATGAAAATCCCCTCCTGAAGGAATACTTACAGAGGAACTTGATTATTAGCTGTACTGATGATTTGATCTCTTCAGTGTGAAACAAACCCGGAATCTTTTGTATATTTTTTTATTACAGTTTTGTGTATGCATGTGTAAGTGTGTATTTAGCCTTCATCTCATATAGCATCTTGGGGAAAACTCTATACAAGGTGCTATTGCTTGCTGGGGAAAAAAAAAAAAAAAGACAGCTTCTTTCACATCATCTGTGTGCCAGGAACTATTCTGAAGTCAGAAATCATGCAAGCCACTAGGGTTCTGTATGTTTAACCTCCTATAGAGCAGAGCCATTCCCATTACTGAGAAGAATGAACCCTTAGCGACACAACAATAGAGATCCTGAAATGAACTGCATTGCAGTATCACCATGAATTAAAGTCTCCATCAGAGGCTGTGGCTCTTGGCATCAGAGAGCAAGGGCTTCGATGAAGTCAAGCAAGGAACTCTGCAGTAATGAGCCATCCTGCTGCCTTTTCTCTTTGAAGACAATTTATATGATGAAACTTGATAATTAACTTATGTCCAACAAACTAAATCCAATATATCTGTTTTCAGGTCAGAGGCAGTGGCTGTAGTCTCTCAGAGTATGCTACCCCATCTACCAGTTCCTTGACAAGGAGACAGTCCCTGCTAATACAGTGTCACAGTAAATTTGCTTATCTCTTAAGAACAACGAGGTGTGCTGTAAAATATGTATGTACTATCAAAACATTCATAATAAAATCCTAATAAAATTAGAAAGTTGGAATAAAAGGAAATCGTGGTCTCCAACTGTATGTCTTGAAATTACCTTCAATAATGGCTGATAGGTTATATATGTGGTGACAATTATACACACACACACACACACACACACACAGCTTCAGCTCATGAGCACAGAATTGGTTTCCCAGGTTCAGTTTCCAAGGAAGGAAGACAGTATGATGAAGTAAAAACCAACTTTTCCCCAATTCTACAGCTTTATCTTTCATGGTTTACAAATTGTCATTGCACTGTTATACCCTGTAGAGTATGAAATCTACTCAATGATTAGAGACACAGTCCAAAAAAAAAAAAAAGCATTTCCTCCTTGATACTACCTGAAATAGCAAAGTAAAAAAACATAGAAGGTGAAAAAAGGAAACACTTGGATCATTTTTCAAAATGTCAATGTTTTATTTAAACCTGCCTGGGGCTGATCTTTGCACTCAATCCATGTACATGGCATGGTATTGGAATTACAACTCTCGGAAAGAAATAAGAAGTACAAGGCAGATTTTGCATCACAAGTTGTGACTATTTCTTGATACATGCTTACAACAGTCATTTATTGGTCCACTGGCCTACGTCCTCATGAAATCAGATTGCATTTTTGGAAATCAGGCAGAGAAATAAAATCTGCACTCAGAGATGGATATCTATTGGGAAACACTTTCATGATGTGCCTGCTACAAGAGGTATTCTGCTGGAAAAAAGTGATTTGTTCCATGGAAAAATGAATCTAGAGGAAATTGATATTTAGTTACTCATATCAACCATGCTTATAAAAAAGAGAGATTCTAGGTTTTTATCTTCTAAAACATTACATTATTCTTTCTAGATGTATTTATTTGTAAAATGACATACCACAGGAAGCTTAAAACCACTTCTCACAAATTCTGCCTTTTAAATACAAAATTTATTGCTGATAAATTAACCCTTTTTTACAATTTCAGGTTAACCCATTAATGCTTTAATGGTGTACATATTTCTAAGATAATATAACTTTATGTAATTTTCTTAAAAATATTTCTTTTCTAATTAAAGTTATGGTTTTTCTCAGAATAATAAAGTGGATAAAGGTTGGTCTCATATGGTATGTTGGAGAGGGCTTAAATCATTTTCTCAAACTTGAAGTGATACCAAGACAACTTGAAATTCTGCTAATGTCTTAATTCTTAACCTCCATTTGTGGGATTTTTATAAGTAATCAACAGAAATATACTGTTTCAGGTGATAGAGCTCAAAGTGAGAAGTCCTTCTACTGTATTTGCCAGTCTCTTGTCTACATTTAATTGATATGCCTTGTAAAACTATACATATAATAGTTTATGAGTCCTTAGACCTAGACAAAGCTTTTCATTTTACATCATGTTTTCCATTGTCTATGTAACCAAATGCATAATTTACGAAATACCATGGTGTATGAAGATATTGAATCCTATTCCCTGTTATTTAAAATTGTTCACATAAAAATGTATACATTTTAGTAAAAGAAGCTAAATTTAAAAAACAATTTCTGTTTAGGATATAAAGCTCCATGAGGACAATGATTTTTGTTTGGTTCTCAAATGTATCCTAAACACCTAAAACAATGTCTGGTATATATTAAGTGCTCAATAAATATTTGTTCAATGAATAAATGAATGAATTGTGGAAAAGACAAACAATACTGCCTGTAAAGGAGGCCCTTGAAATAATATTGCCTCACCACTTTAGGGTGACTGTGAAATAGTGATTTGTGGAGAATAATCTTGAATTTTGCCTTTGATCCCCTGGGGGCAAGTTAACCCCTGACTGCTAGTTGATTATTTCTGAGAACTGTGGGGTATATTCCAAAACTTTTGGAAAGCCTTAGAATATAAAAAATATCCAAGTGTGCTAGGTTTTGTGGTAGAGAAAACTGGAGAAGATGAGAATTTAGAGAAAAGCAAGTCCATTGAAGCCTGGAGAAATCATTTAACAAGAGTTCTTGTTTACTTAGTACCTACCAAGGGCCAGGATCTGTGACTGTGATGAGTGTGGGGTAGAGGCACACATGCAAAGCTATAATTACAATCCTGCCCCTACTCTAGTGGTGATGGGGTCATAACTAACTCACTTGGGGAACCAGAGAAGGCCATATAGAGAAGTTGACATTTGAGGAGACAGTCCAGTGAACCGTAAAGAAGAGATGAGACAAAATGGGCAGGGCATTTAGAATAACAACATTCCCTGAAACTGAAAAACAGTAAATGTTTCAGAGAAGCAGCATTGAGACCTTGAAAAATGGATGTTTGAGTGGAAGAAATTGTGCATTAATTAGGATAATTTTCTGTTAAAAAGGAACCCCCAAATAGTTACTTAAACAAGATAAAAGTTCATTCCTCTCTCATGTAACAATCTGAGCATAAGCAATTGAGGGCTGATATGGTTATCTCAGTGTGCAGAACCAGGCTCCTTCTATCTAGTCGCTCAGCCATACTTAGTACATGACTTTCTTTTTTTTTTTTTTTTAGGATTTTATTTATTTATTTGACAGAGAAAGACACAGTGAGAGAGGGAACACAAGCAGGGGGAGTGGGAAAGGGAGAAACAGCTTCCCACTGAGCAGGGAGCCTGATGCGGAGCTCGATCCCAGGACCCAGTACATGACTTTCATCTTATGTTTTAAGATAGCTGCTTCAGTTCCCGCCATTACATCTGCATTCCAGTCAGCAGAAAGAAGAAAGTGGGAAATAGAAAGCATACTCCTCTACAGCATACACCAATTTTCTCTCTTCATCCTAATTTTTTATTCTGCCAAGGAAAACCACCTCTGCTCCCTACCCTCCAGTTTCTAATTCATACCTTTCATATTTTTCCTTCAGAACCAGGACAGAACCCTGGGAGTTTAAATACCACTATGGGTCCAGAAAACTAGAAACTGGAACTCTTGAATCACTTTCAGATTTTCATAGATTTCTTCTTTCACATCACCTTCTCTGGAGGAATGGGATGAGAACCATGTATAAGGAGAAGATCCTTGGTTGAAAGATGCTAAGTGATGATTACTATTATTACTTATAGGGAGATGTCTTAATTTGTAGCCCATTATTACCAACCTCTGTAGCTTCATTAAGGCTAGGAGGGTGATTCTTGATAAGCTGCAGTCATCTCCTCCCCCTTTAAGTATAATCATGCAGTAGGGCGTGACTGCAGAAAGGTACACTGAAGTCTTCCCATGCACATGTAATGCTAGCAAGCTATAACTGATTGACAAAATCATGTCAACAACAGACATCTCGATGGTACCAGTATAGTTAAGCTGGGGAAGATCGCTCTTCTTGCCTGTCTTGCACCTCATCAAAAATCACCAGTGAAATTCTGATTCCAAGATCTTGATTATTAGAGATGATGTGTGAAACAGCAAGACACAGTGTGACTTATACACTCTGGGCTGGGCTTTCAGGAGGGGAGATTCAAATCAGAATTGGTTTGTCTTCTTGGAATACATACGAGGTAAGAGTCAGGAATTGAAAAGGAATAGGAACTATCCTAATGACATTGACACCTTTTGTGGTCAGGTATCGCGCTTGCTTGTCCTGAAATAAGAGGAGAGCCTCGATATAGATTTGTTCCAGGAGATACAGCTTAAGGGAACTGTTCTCAAGACTAGGCACATTGTAGAGTAACCTCTTGCTACTCATCTTAGCTTCTTTTTAAATAACAACGTCAGGGGAAATCGGAGGGGTGGACGAACCATGAGAGACGATGGACTCTGAAAAACAAACAGGGTTCTAGAGGGGAGGGGGGTGGGAGGATGGGTTAGCCTGGTGGTGGGTATTGAGGAGGGCACGTTCTGCATGGAGCACTGGGTGTTGTGCACAAACAATGAATCATGGAACACTTCATCTAAAACTAATGTTGTAATGTAAGGGGATTAACATAAGAATAAAAAAATTTAAAAAAATAAAAAATAAAAAATAAATAAATAACAACGTCATCCCACAGTAAAATGGAATTTCTCCAGTTTTCAAGCTAAGGAGAAAATCACATTAATATCTTTCTGTAAAACAAAAGAACAGTCTTATCTGATATATTTTTCCTCCTCTCCTCAAATCAGACTGGCTTACAGAAACATTAAAAAGTATATAAACTATATATCAAAAAGGAATGCTTTCTTACCCTGACTCCAGTTGAGAAGTGGTTACACTTCTTAATGATACAAAGTCAACAATTCTACTAGAAGTCAGCTTATGTTCTAGTTAAAAATAGAAATACCATTTGAGATCGAATTGTATAAATTAGTGACAGGAAAGTTACAAATTGAATTTCAATATTAATTTAGAAATTATAGTCTTATGAGCCCTTTTCTATAGTTCAGTGCATGCCATTCACATCACTGACTTGGTTTTCTCTTTTTTTCAGGTTCCTACTCTTCTTTGTCCTTATATTCTCCCTATATTTTTAAGGACTCTTCTGCTTCTTGCCACTCCTTTTTGTGTTTTGTTTTAGTTTGCTTTTCTCATTTATCTCTTTATTGAGCATCTACTTTATACCATCATTGAAGGCTCTCTTGCCTTTCTTCCTCCTCCCAATCTGTCTCTCCCACTAAAAATGTATCTTTTAAGTCTCGCCTCTTCTCCATTATTTCATGCACTCTCCCTCCCAAAATGCACATGCACATTGATAGTATCATTTGGCACTGGAATGAGATATGGTGAGAATAACTGAGATCTGGACAATAATCAGACCTACTATAGCTGATGATAAAAAACAATAAACAACCATCAGGACAGTTGGGTGGAGAAGACTATTTGGGGAGCCCCAAAAAACAGATAGTAGTAATCAGACAATTCTGGCAAAATCATAGCCAATGGTGATTCAACACTCAGAAATATACATGAGACCCAACCACAATGAGTATATTATTCTGCCTGTTATTTTCTGGGAAAAGAATCAGTAAAAGAGCCCAATTTGGGGGAAATCAACTTCTTCTACAGAAACCAATTCAAGCATGAAAGCATATGAGAGAGAACCAGGTACATAAATTGGGTTATTCGGGCCAGGTGGGTGGATTCAGCTGGCCCAAGCATGCTTGATTGCCAAACTCTTGGCTTTCTCCTATCTCTGTGCCTGAGAACAGTAAGAATCTGAGTCATGGGTAGGTTTTAATGGTCCCTGCACAAGGACCACTAGGGTGCTTTATTAGAGTGGGTGAACACCAGCACACCTCTTGTCTCTACTTGCATCCCTGCTACTTTCTAGTCCCAGGGCATGTCAGCTTGTTGCTCCTGTAATGGCCATTTAGAAGTCTGAACTTGAAATTATATCTCCAAAGAAGAGTAGTTGCTTATAAAAGGAGATTTTCAGTAAGTGTAAGGGATATGTTCTGAATTGCCAAATTCTTAAAACCATTGTAACCCAGACTTTGAATAGGAACCATTTTCATAAAGTTTTGGGTTTTATCTTTATGAGATTTTACAGGTTGACAAGGATGAATAAAGAACTACTGATTTGTGTGGGCATAGGGATCTTGAGTGATTTCTGAGCCTCAGTTATAACTAAATTAATATATGTAATACATATTTGGGTAGAGAACACACTAAATCTTTAAATGTTGGAAATAACTGTTCTCTTCAAGTGTTCACTTTCCCTCTTTAAATCACTTTGACCCACCATACACATGCATACAAAGAATGTGAATAAATTGAACTGAGGGTGTCAGTCTCTTCTATTTCCAAAATTTGCCCAGCCATTGCCTATTGTAATTCCCACTCACAATACCCGTGGCCATAATTTCCCCTTGGCTCTTTGACTCCAGTTTGACTTTACAGTGTGGTTCCTGACTTTGATTTCAAGCCTCTAGTTCTGATAACCCATTCATACATAACACTGGTCCAACCTTGGCCAGAACTCCCTACTCTCTTAAATCTACACACTGTGATGTTGGGAAAGACACATTCCCAGTTTTCTTGGCCTTGACTTTTCCATATAAATTTCCTTGGTCCCCTCTCTTCCTGTCATCGGTGATATGCAAAAAATTTTCAAAAAATATTTTAATCATGATAACAAGATATTGCTCTACTAAAAATAACTACTCTGGATGTGAGGGCACAGTAATAATGACGAAAAAAAATCTCTAAAGGTAAGCAATGAAAAAGACTAACCAAAAACTAATCATAACTTTTTGCATGAGTAACAGAATACATTCTTATGGTACAATAATATAATGAATACTATCCGAATACATTCAATGTGATTAAATACTATATAAATACTTATGATTATATAGATATAAGTACAATTTGAGAATGCCAAATTTTATTCTTTACTCTTTTCTCCCATACATTGCTGGTGGGAATACAAATGATATAGCAATCTTATAAAAGTGTCTCATAAAGTTAAACAAATACTTTCCATATGATCCAATAATCCCACTCCTATGTTTGTAATCCAGATAAATGAAAGCATATGTCCACATAAACATGTCTATGTAAATATTCACAGAAGCTTTTTTACAATAGCCCCAAACTGGAAACAACCCAAAAGTCTATCAACTCATGAATGGATAAAAATATTATGCTACATCCATGCAATAGAATACTATTAAGCAATAAAAAGCAAAAAAATACTGATATATGCAACAACATAGATGAATACCAAATTATTTTGCCCAGTAAAAGAAGTTAAAAAAGCTTTATACCATATGACCATTTATATGACATTCTCAAAATATTAGCTGTATCTATATATTTTAGTGCCATAGAGCTTCTGATATCAATTCCTTTGAAAAAAATTATGGAAAGTAAATATGAACTTTTTTTAAAAAAAGATTTTATTTATTTATTCATGAGAGACAGAGAGAGAGAAGCAGAGGGAGAAGCAGGCTCCCAAGGAGCAGGGAGCCCGATGTGGGACTCGATCCCAGGACCCTGGGATCATGACCTGAGCCAAAGGCAGACGCTTAACCATCTGAGCCACCCAGGTGCCTGTAAATATGAACATTTATTAAGGTCAAACATGTGGCAAACCAACACAGTACACATTTACATCTCAAATACTTTTGAATCCTAGAAACAGAATATTAAAAATGAAAGGGATCTTAACAATCAGCTTGACCAGTGCCCACATTTTATAATTCAGAAAATAACTGCATATAAATATCTACAGATTTGCTTACAATCGTGTATTTGCAAATATTCTTACTTTAGGGTATAGACCTTGATAAAATAAATGCTCAGTTTTTATTCATGAAACAACTTTTAAAGTGGGTGTTCAGTATTTTATTTTTGAAGATGATCCTAATTTTAGTTGTGGTTGCAAATATCAAGTTGGAAGCACAGATTGTGGGTGTGATACAAATAATTAATGAAAAACCAAAAGGACTTGGAGTCTTTTTGCTGGAGATAGTAATTCTTGACGTCGTATCGGTGGTATGGTAGTTCTATAACTGGTTCCTGTACTGGCATGTAGTAAGTACTCAGTAAATGGTTGCTAAGTGACTGAAAGAATCAAAAACCTATTGCTTGACAATTTCACAGAATAGTTTTTCACACTTGAGATAATTATGCTAATGGAAAATCTGCTTGTATTCAATACATCTTGGTTTCACTTCTGTCTTTGTCTCTAATTATTTGTATCACCTGAGACAGCATTTACATTTATAAGTCAGTGGCCTCACCTGTAAAATAGTAATGAGAATGCTTGTCCTCACTAAAATACATTTGGTATTGGAAAACAAACTATGATTTAGTTAGAAGAATTTTAATAATATTTTGTGTTTTTATAATGCATGTGACCTATTCAAGGTTTACATTAGAAAACTAATCACTAAGATTTCTTCTAACTCCATGAGTTCATATAAAATCTTGATTATTCACAAAGAAGTGTTTTGATATTGATAAAATCAAAATTTACTGATATACATATAAATATCAATACTACTATATTTGTATTATTAATATGAATACATATATTATTTTTATATTTTTAATTTGCAAAATGCTTTACTAGACGAATCTGAAGATGAGTTTGAATTTCTGTTTTAAAGACTTTATTCATTTATTAGAGAGCGAGCGAGAGAGAGGGAGCACAAGAGGGGGGAGGGTCAGAAGGAGAAGTAGACTCCCCGTTGAGCAGGGAGCCCGATGAAGGGCTCAATCCCCGGACTCTGGGATCATGACCCGAGCTGAAAGCAGCCGCTTAACCTACTGAGCCACCCAGCAGCCCCAATGAGTTTGAATTTAATAAATACATTAATTATGGCTGGAGATTCCCAGAACTAAACAGGGGAGGGAAATCAACCTAATACCTAACTTGAGTGTGAAATAGAAACAAATTTTAGGATGGGATTCCAGTGGCTAAGATAAAGTGCAACTAGCTTCTGAGCCACACACTATCAAAAGGATAATTTACTTTGTGTTTAAACTAAATTATATTTAACTCTTGGGAAGTCTTAGTCTATTTTTATATACTCTTACAC
Source organism: Mirounga angustirostris (assembly GCF_029215605.1). NCBI lineage: Eukaryota > Metazoa > Chordata > Mammalia > Carnivora > Phocidae > Mirounga > Mirounga angustirostris. Next base: position 32,428,009 of record NW_026991712.1, read on the forward strand.
TACTTGTCTGTGCTTCCTCTCCCTCCTTCAGATTTAGTACGGTGAAATACGGAAATACAGAAATGGTCCACACTGCATTCTTTTCCCTAAACAGATCAGGAGCATGATACTGACATTTATTGAATAGCTATTTATTGAATTGCCTTTTCCTCCAGGCACTGGGCTAAGCATTTTGCATGCATCATCTTATTTAATCTCACTACAACCCCATGAAGTGGGTATTACCATCATTTTACAGCTGAGCAAACTGAAGTTTTGAGAGGTTAATAACTTTTTCAAGGTCACACAGCTGTTAAGGGGCAGAGACAGGTCTAAAATGCAAGTAAATACAGCTCCATCCTTAGAGCTCTACACAATGTACCAGTGGTTCCCAAAGTTGGTCCTGGGACCAACAGCAACATCATCCCCGGCAAACTTACTGCAAATACAAATTATCGGGCTTCATGATGCAACTACTGGATCAGAAACTCTGGGAGGACGTAGGACCCAGAATTCTTTGTTTTAACTAACATTTTGATGCCAAAGCTTGAGAAACACCAAATTCCATTATATATCTTCCATACTAGCAAAGTGTCTGACATTCATAAACAATTCATATTCAAATTCATATTCAATTTACATTCAAAAGGCTCCATAATGATTTAACCAGTAATTTTCTTGGCTAATGAAGTTCCATAAATAACATCAATAGCACACAACCTAGTAAGAATGGAAGGCAAGAAGATACTTGGAATCTAACTAAAGGTTAGAGTCTTTTGCACATCACTGTACTCATTTATTCCATGAGACTCAAATCACTTTTCCAAGGGAAACAGATTTATTATCCATAATTTATGGGAAACCAAAGTATGCATCATTAACTGATTGACTCGGCTTCAGCCAGTCAAGGTGTCACAAATGAAAACAATAACAACCAGTAAAGAGGGTACATAAAGTAGATTCACAATTGACCTGGTTGCTCAGACACTCATAATTTTGATAACTGCACATGGTAAGGCAATGGGGACTGGGGGGATGGGAAGGAAGGATGTTAAAGAAGGCGGCAAGATGAGGTGGGAGATTACTTCCTCCCACACAAACTTAAAATTCCAGCTTTTTTGTGAGGCCTGTGTGCCTCCGCACTGCCCATCACCCAGCGCCTGAATACTAGAGTCTAGTCAATACATTGTAAATAACCTGTATTAATCTGGTGAATTTCATGCCGTCAAAGTGGGTTTGGAGCAGCTAGTGCAGCATTAATTTCAGAAAATAAGAACGGGAGAGAGAAAACTAGAACACAGTTTCAGTGAAAACGTGCTTTTTTAGTTCATGTTAACTGTCTATTAGGATTGTGCTTACTGATGTGAAAGGTTTGGAAAAACTATGAGATATCACATTAAAACAGGAAACAGATGGTGCTTAACTGGGTATGCAGGTGAGGAAGCGGAGCTAACGTGGCCGAGGAAGCTCGAGAAGAACAGCAGCGACCTGTTTGTTCTTCAGTCCGAGTCTGAGGAAAATATCAGTATGTTTGTGAATTATTATTCATCATGTTTAAGATGTACGAATTTACTTACATAGAATCTAACATGATAACCAGAATATAATCTGACCACGAATTCAGTGAATTGTGGTTTATTCTTGCTATTACAATTATTTCTGAATATCAAAACCATTCCTTCAGATGTTAATACAGAGCATACTGGGTTTAGAGCATGAAAGACTCTGCAAATTTAACCATTTGCAACTCAGGTTAATGCTGGAATAAACTAAAATAATTTATAGAATGTACTAAAACTGAATTGCAAGGAAATTTACGATAGGTAGTCACACAATAATAAAAAACCAAAGATTAATTAACATAAAAATTCTAGCTGTCATATTTCTCTAAGTAGAAATAATTGTAATGTAATTTTATTTCACTGATTGAACCTCCAACTAGGTCCTGGGTAAAGTCAATATGAAAATGAAAGGCTATGAAAGGCACCTTTAGGCCAGAAGGAAAACAGGACATGATCTCACCGGCTTCAGAATTAAAACCATTGAATTATTTGCTATACACACACGCACAAAAAGAGAGAGAGGGAGAGAGCGATCTTTTTAATGATATTCATTATTGCTTCCAAAGAATGGGAAACTTAAAAGAAAAATGAATGAGACTTTTTAAATATCTGTTTAAACTAAATCACAAAATAGCAAATGTATTGAGTTCCATTTTTAAAAACAAAACATTTAGTTCGTTTTATTAGTTCTTAAACTATTGAAGCATTAGAAATAAAAAGAATTCTTTTATAGAAATTGTACCAAGAAATTAAATTATTGAACCAAAATCAATCATGTGCGACATTTTCCTACCCTTAATATAAAGAAGTAATACTATAAGCAAAAGTTTAAATAATTTAGAAAATAATAATCTTAGTTTCTCAAACACAGGATATCTAGGCACTAGACAAATGTCTAAATTACTTAAGGGACAGCATAGGTTTCCTACTTCATTTTTGCATCTCTGCAGCCCAACCCCTGATGCACTGTAGTTGCTCAATAAATATTGGTTGGACCAAATGGAATAATTTTCTGAAGACGTGTTGGCTGGGCCCAGTACATTAAGAGTGTAATGTTTCTGAATGAAAAGAGAAGCTCACCCTTGAGTACTGTGGGCATTCATCAGAGGCTCATAAACACTCTCTCAGGGACCTGTTTGTTCCTTCATCTCCTCCAATGATGCTGAATCACACTGTTTTTCCAGACTTTTGGTTAATGGAAGATGCAAATGCATTTTCTACATTTACGATGACTTGTGATGCACTTGTATGGTTTAAGCACATTGTGAGCAGGTGGCTGGTATTGCAGAAGTAGGCACCTGAAGCAACCCGCAAAAATTATCCAAAATCTTATAAATGTAAAGATTAGGCAGTTCTGTGCTTTTTTTGTATTTGATAATAGCATACTAACCGCTATTTTAGCAATCATGTATGTTTTTGTTAATTCTCACATTTTTAAAATGAATTTCTAAGAATGGGCTTTTATCAAATTTTTAATTTTGAAGAAATTTAGTCCAATATCATTATTATAGTGATATTTGCCCTTGTATGGTAACTGAAACAAATACTCTCCTCTCCTACCCACTACAATCCATCCCTAAAAGCCTCAAAAATCAGGTGACTTGGATTCCAGTCCTACATCTTGAGACCTTGGTCAATCAAGTCCATTAGCACCCTGATCTTTTGTTATATTCATATGTAAAGCAGTACGAATGAAACCTATATCATAAGGTAATAATAAAGTTTACATAGAATGATATACTATATGTAAGAATGCTTAGCTAGCTAAAATTTTACATAAATGTAGTGCAACATTTTGATAAGGTATTAGACCTTGAATATTCAGAACATCAGAGAGTGAAAGTTCTGGGTTCCATGTATTTTCTAGTTAATGGAAGATGAAGGGAAAACCATTGCTTTTTCACTTTTCATTTTTTAAACATATTTCTGAAATAAATCAGTTTGCTTTCCTGCTGTACTGTGAAAAACAAAACAACAAACAAAACCTTAAGATAAAATGGGATTTAACAACCTGATAAATAGCAATTCTAACTATAATATTATAGTTCATGCATTAGGAGTTGGGTCTGAAACTATCCTAGTCTAGAATCCTTAGAAATTGTATTTTTATTTTGTACTTAAAGCCTGAAATTCACAGGTATTTTTTTTTAAGATTTTATTTATTTTTTAGAGAGCGAGCGAGAGAGAAACAGCATGAGAGGGGAGAGGGTCAGAGGGAGAAGCAGGCTCCCCGCTGAGCCGGGACCCCGATGTGGGACTCGATCCCAGGACCCTGGGATCATGACCTGAGCCAAAGGGAGACGCTTAACCATCTGAGCCACCCAGGCGCCCTCACAGGTATTTTTTAGGACTTACTTCTCTTTTACAAAAGGAGAGCGTAACAAAAACAAATCATTAATTGTTAATGTTACTTTATCTTTGATTAACACAGAATTCCTGTTCTGTAAATATATTTGATTTATTGTGAAAGCATTAGGAAATATCAGATATCTTGGGCATTATGAATTTAGTTTAAGTTAAAAAAAACTGGAAGAGTGAACCCCTACATATCACTGCTGTCTAAGGACTTATCAAATTCATGGGCTAATTGGATTCAGAAATTTGAGTAGCATTTTCTGAAGACAGAAAAAGGGCTCCACTAAGAAGACTAAAGTGAATAGACTTGTTGGAACTCGAAGAGCACACAGTCTGTAATATCGAGCTTTACCAGAGGCAGTTTATCCATTTGAGGTGATAAAATTTAATTGTAGGGTAGTCAGGTAACATACCTGAATGTAAGTAGATACATTTAAAATGTGTCCCACTGTATGTAAGAGGGGCTGGATGATATTTTTATTTTTAAAACATCCACATGGTATTGAGAAGAGTGTCTATTTTAATTCCTCGTTTTACTGTGAAATAATTGACTTACATCACTGTATACGTTTTAGGTGTACAGAATGATGCTTTGATTTACATATATTGTGAAAGGATTACCACAATAGGTTCAGTCACCATCCATCCTCTTATATAAATACAGTGAAAAGAAAAGAAAGTAAAGAATAAAGGCAAAAAATTCTCATTTGATGAGGACTCAGAATTTACTCTTAACAGCTTTCCTATATATCATACAGCAGTGTAAGCTATAGTCATCATGCTGTACATTACACCCCTAGTACTGATTTATCTTATAACTGGAAGTGTGTAATTATTGACCACCTTACTCCAATCCTCCTCCCTTTATCCCTTGCCTTGGATAACCACAAATCTGATCTCTTTTCTTATGTATCTGGTTTTGGTTTTGTTGGTTGGTTTTTTGTTTTTGTTTTTGCTTTTTTAGATTCCACATAGAAATGAGATAATACAGTACTTGTCTTTCTCTTTCTGACTTATTTTACTTAGCACGATGCCTTCAAGATCCCTCCATGTTGTCACAAATGTTAGGATTGTCTATATTTTTATGGCTCAATAATATTCTATTGTATTTATATTCCAAACATTTTTATCCATTCATCCATTGATGGACACTTAGATTGACTATTGTAAATAATATTGTATGAACATGGGGGTGCAGGTATCTTTTTGAATTAGTGTTTTTGTTTCCTTTGGACATATTCCCAGAAGTAGAATTGCTGGATCATATGGTAGTTCTATTTTTAATACCTCAAGAATCCTCTACACTTTTTTCCATAGTGGTTGTATTAATTTACAATCCCACCCACAGTGCACAACGGTTTTCTTTTCTCCACATTAATGCCAGCATTTGTTATCTCTTGTCTTTAATGATAGCCGTTCTAACAGGTATGAGGTGATATTTCACTGTTTTAATTTGCATTTCTCTAATGACTAGTGATGTTGAGCATCTTTTCATGTACCTGTTGGCCTTTTGTATATCATCTTTGGAGAAATGTTTATTCAGGTCATTTGCCTATTTCTAAATTGGGCTAATTTTTTGGTGTGCTATTGAGTTGTATGTGTTCTTTACATATTTTGGATATTAATGCCATATCAGATAGATGATTTGCAAATATTTTTTCCATTTGTAGGCTTTCTTTTCACTTTATGGATGGTTTCTTTTCTTTTCTTTTTTTCAGTTTGATGTAGTTCTGCTTGTTTATTTTTTATTTTGTTGCTTGTGCTTTAGGTGCCATAATCCAAAAAAGCCATTACCACAATCCATGTCAAGGAGCTTTATTCCTATATTTTCTTCTAGGAGTTTCATGGTTTCTGGTCTTACATTAAAGTCTTTAATCCATTCTGAGTTAATTTTTGTCAGTGGTGTAAGATGTGGGTCCAGTTCCATTCTTTTACATGTGAATATCCAATTATCTCAGCATCATTTATTGAAGATTATCTTTTTTCCAATGAGTATTCTTGTCTCCCTTATAAATATTAGTTTTGACCATATACACTTGGGTTTATTTCTGGGCTCTTGATTCTGTTCTATTTGTCTATTTTTGCCATCACCATACTCATTTGATGACTATAGACTTACAGTATAGTTTGAAATCAGGAATTGTGATGCTTCCTGCTTTGTTCTTCTGTCTCGGGATTTCTTTGGCTATTTGGGATCTTCTGTTCCATATAAATTTTAGGAGTGCTTTTTCTACTTCTGTAAAAATATGCCACTGGAATCTTGATAGAGAGTCCATAGTATTGGCTTTGGTAGTATTGACATTATAACAATATTAATTCTTTTAATTCATGAACACATCTTTGGTTATCTTTCCATTTGTGTCTTCTTCAATTTCTTTCACCAATGTCTTATAGTTTTCAGAATAGAGATCTTTCCTCTTTTTAGTTAAATTTATTACTAAGTATTTTATTGGTTTTGATGCTATTATAAATAGAATCAATTTCTTCATGTTATTTTTTTAAAAATTTATTGTTAGTATAGAAACACTGATTTTTTTAATGTTAATTTTGTATCCTACAACTTTACTGAATTCTTGATTAGATCCAACAGTTTTTTGGTTGAGTCTTCAGGATTTTCTGGATATAAAATTACATCATTTGCAAATTTCTTCCTTTTCACTTCTGATGTTTTTTCTTGCCTGATTGCTCTAGTCAGGACTTCCAGTACTATGTTGAATAGGAGTGGTGAGAATGGGCATCTGTGACATGTTCCTGACTTTAAAGGACAAGTTTTAATTCTTTCACCATTGAGTATGATGTTAGCTGTGGGCTTGTTACATATGGTCTTTATTATGTTGAGATATGTTACTTCTATGCCAAATTTGTTAAGTTTTTATCACAAATGGATGTTGAATTTGTTCAGTGCTTTTTCTGCCTCTATGAAGACAGTCATATGTTTCTTTTCTTTCATTCTATTAATGTGGTATATCACATTATTGATTTGGGTATGTTGCCTGTGTTGAAACATACTCGTATCTCATGGATAAATTCCACTTGATCATGGTGAATGGTCCTTTTGATGTGCTGCTGAATTCGGTTTTCCAGTATTTTATTGAGAATTTTTGCATCTATATTCATCAGATATACTGGCTGGTAGTTTTCTTTCTAATAGTGCTCTTTTCTGGTTTTGGTAACAGAATAACGGTGATCTTATAAAATAAATTTGGGAGTATTCCTTCCTCTTTGATTTTTTGGAAGAGTTTGAGGATTGGTGTTAATTCTTCTTTAAATGTTTGGCAAAATTCACCAGTGAAGCCACCTGGGCCTGGGCTTTTCTTTCTTGGAAGATTTTTTGTTACTGATTCAATCTCCTTACTAGTAATTGGTTTATTCAGATTTTCTATTTCTTCCTGATTCAGTCTTGAATGTTCTAAGAATTTTTCCATTTTTTCTAGATTGTCTCATTTTTTGGCATATAGCTAGCTGTTCATAGTAGCCTCTTATGAGCCTTGACTTTCTATGCTTTTGGTTGTAATGTCTCCTTTTTTATTTATAATTTTGTTGATTTGGATCCTCTCTTTTTCTCTTGGTTAGTTTAGCTAAGTGTTTGCCAATTTTGTTTCAAAAACCAACTCTTAGTTTGGTTAATCTTTTCTATTGCTTTTCAGTTCTCCATTTCATTTATTTCTGCTCTAATCATTATATATATTTTTTTCTTCTGCTAACTTTGGGCTCAATTTGTTTTTCTTTTTCTGGTTTCTTAGGGCATAGAGTTAGGTCATTTAGTTAGGATCTTTCTTCTTATTGTAGGCATTTATTGCTATGAAATTCCTTCTTAGAAAGCTTTTCTGTTGCATTTCATAAGTTCTCATATGTTTTGTTTCCATTTTTGTTTCTTATCAAATTTTTTATTTTCCCTTTAAATTTTTCTTTGATCCATTGGTTGTCAGAGGAGTGTTAATATCTGTGTGTTTGTGAAGTTTCAGTTTTCTTCTTTATTGGTTTCTAGTTTCATGCCACTGTTGTTAGAGTAGATACCTGGTATGATTTCAGTATTTTTGAATTTGTCAAGACTTGTTTTGTGGCCTAACATATGGTCTAGTCTAGAAACTGTTCCATGTATACTTGCGAAGAATGTGTATCCTGCTCTTGTTGAGATGGAATGTGTATTCTATGTCTGTTAGGTCTATTTGGTCTATAGCATTGTTCAAATCTGCTGTTTCTTTATTGATTCTCTGTCTAGATGATCTAACCATTATTGAGAATGGAATATTAAAGTTTCCAATTATTATTGTATTACTGTTTATTTCTCCTTTTAGCTCTGTTAGTCTTTGCTTTATATATGTAGGTGCTCCAATTTTGGGTGCAAAAATATTTATAACTCTTGTACCTTCTTGGTGTATTGACATCTTTAATATTATATAATCCTTCTTTGTCTCTTTTTGCCATTTTTAGTTTAAAGTCTATTGAGTCTGATAGAACTATAGCTACCCTGCTTTTTTTGGTTGCCATTTGCTTGAAATGTCTTTTTCTATTTCTTCATCCTCAGTGTATGGTAAAGGAAGTTTCTGGTTGGCAATATATTGTTGGATCTTGTTTTTTATTCATTCATCCATTCTATGTCTTTTGATTTGAGAATTTAATCCATTTATGTTTATAGTAATTATTGATAGGCAAAGAGTTACTACTGTGTTTTTGTTCATTATTTTTTGATTTGTAAATACATTGTTTTTTATTTCTTATCCTGCTGGGTTTTTTGTGTGATTTGATGTGTTTGGTTAGTATGCTTTGACTTCTTTATTGTATTCTTTTATGTAATTACTACAGTATTTTCTCTTGTGATTACCAAGGAATATCCACTTTTTAAATTATGCCTATAGATAGGAACAAAACAGTGTCATTTATTATTAACTTTCTAAGGTGTTTATTTTAAATGGATTTTTTTTCTTTTATAAACTTTCTTGTGGTGACAGATAAATAGATTTGTACAAATATAAATATTTAAAGCACACTGTTTGCTAATTATATATCTGTTTACTCTCCAAGAATATGAGCAATTTAAGAGCAGAGACCACGTTCTATTTGTTGTGTGTCCAGGGAGTTGTTTAAAATAGTTAACCAATAACATGGCATTGACACTGACCCATCAGAACGAAGGGCTGGCCTAGGTGCTGGAGCAGGGACCTAGAGTATTGTTGCTATGTGCCCAGTATTAATCTTTATGTGTGAACCATAGGGAGTCTGAATTCCAAGGGAAGTATGCAAGATGGCTGAAAAATGGCTGGAGTGAGTGGGATACTCAGGATTTTAACAACTATCATGGACATATTCCCATACTGAATGAAAATCAGTTTTGTGTTCCTCTTCAGTGCTTAACACAGGGCCTGGCACATAGAGTCAACTTCGTGTTGAATAAAAATAATAAATTTATTTCACACTCAACAATCAAAGCTGAGAGAAGCCAGAGTATTCTGGGTGAGAAGAGGAATACAGTCAGGTATGAAAACAATGCTGTAGGTAATCCACAAAGGAAATAGTACATATGTATATAAGGAGAAAAAAAATGGTTATGCACCAATGATACCAACATCCTTTGTTTTTATAGTGTGGGGTCTGGCTAAAAGCATTCAGCCAGAAAACCATTCATAATGCTAGGTGAGCTGTCACCAAAATGGCTAAAAGTTGTCTGGCTTTAACTGCCTGCACATACCTAAATTCACCTATTTCCTATGACCAGGAGAAAGAAGCAAAAACTCCTAATTAACACTGAGCCAAAGTGAACTCCCCCAAAGGGAAAGTTACTAATACTTTAAGTTGGAGGCAGAGGAAGAACAACACACAAATGGCAGAAATAATAAAGAACTACCATGGCAAATGAGCAACAGAAAATTAATGTTTTTAACAAAACTAAGGGGAGAAGTGTAGCAAACTATGCTGCTTTTGGCTAAAAAGGACTCAAACCCCTTACTGGAAGAAAGGCTTTGTAAGGCAACCACTATTTTTGCATAAAGTCATTTGGGTAACACCTAAGAATTAAAGAATATCTTGTAAAGAAATTATCAGTGTCAATAATGATTATTCTGCATTCATGCACATACGCTCTCCATTTGCAGGGCAGATTCAATGTTTCTTACATTTTCTGGGTATTTTCTGAGGAGAAAGCTTCACAGACAACAACCCATTTACTCTAAGCCTTAGAGACAGGCACAGTTTTTACAAATGGTTCCTGTGTATCAAAGCTTTGGCAGGAGGTTTGAGATGCATACAATCCAGTATATCTTCCTTCCACACTTTTCACTTTTAGCTCAACCAACTTCCTGCTTCTTCCTGAGCAAGTGCTACACTCTTGACATTTCTACTTAAAATCTTCTGTCTAGAACCTCCTTCCCCATTGTTCATCCCTATCTTTTGACTCTTAGCTTATTCACACTTTTGCTAGGAAATCCTTCCTGATCTCTCCAGGTGAAATGTGTCCCAATAGCCCCTTTTTGTACATCTAGGATATGGCATACACTGTACTCTGCTTCAGGCTGTTCCTGTCTGATCGCCTTAAGTTATGAGGCCATGAGGCCAAAGCCTTATTCTTCATCACTGGATCCTTCATTCCATCTAGTAGAGTGTTTAACATAGAAGATGCTTGACAAATTTAACCATTTTTTACAATTCAGAGTGAAAAAACAGCACAAAGTTCGGCATTTCTAAAGGTTTCTACAACATGTACAAAACAAGAACTTCAAAATCTAATGTATTTCTTCTCCAGCAAGCAGGTATTGAGATTTCTTAAAGCATCTCATTTAATGAATAGTGCACAGGAAGGTGGGTGACTCCAAGACTCACAGCCATAAAGTGGACTCATTTTGCAGCCCAGTCGCCAATCTCAGACTGACACTCAATAAAGCATCTACTGTATACACAGTTGTGCATTTTTTCAGAATAATACCTCTGCTACCTCCTTTGAATGATTTATAAGTTATCATTAATAATCACTTTCCATATTTCTAAAAAGGACTTCTGTAAGAGGCTTTGATCCAGCAATGAATAAATTCAAGGCTGCTCTCCACAGATGACCCACTTTTCAGTGATCCATCCAGATTTTTCACACACTGTACAAATAACTGCTTCATACTTTAGATAATAATATAGAAAACAGATTTTAAGAAGATATTACTATTGCCTATGTATTATACATGATTATAATTAAGTTTCCCAAAGTAGTAATTCCTAATCAGATTTGTTATCCTGTTTGTCTTCTTTGAAATCCTGTTTATGCTCTTTTCAAAATTAAATTACAACAAAAATTTAGTGATGGACTAAAAATATTCAAATAAACCATATGTCAAATATGTAGTTTTTTTATAGGCATGTGATTTAACTTGATGAATTAACAACACTAGTCAGTGAATGCTAATCTTTTAAATCATAGATTTGTAAGTAAATAAATGGAGTTAAGATATCCAATTAAGCCTAACTCTTTATGGCATTAAAAAAAAATCCTTATAAACAAGAAAAATAAAGCATAAGCAAGTGTAAATTGCAGGAAAATGACCACATATTAAAATAATAACATAGATTCTACACCTGTGCATAAATGTGCCATCAAAGCTAATATAAACACAATATATTCTACCTAGCAATTCTCTTCCTACAAAGACACGTAGTATTTTAAAATCTAGATATTCAGCAATGATGGATGTCATCAAAAGCGCCATAAGAATGACCCTCATATCTATACTTTAAAACCTTGCCAAGAAATGTATTCCCCACATTGTCATGAACAATCTATTTGGCTTCATTACCTGCTGTTAAGAATTTCCTATCAATTCTTTTGAAGTGTATACTATTGACATACTTCCAGATAATAACAGATAGCCTAAAATAACATTCTTAACCCTCTTCTTTAAGGTCATTCTTCTTAATAAAAAATACTTTTAAAATCAATGTAGAATCATATCATTGGAAATTTTATTTTAGCCACAAGCTTCTAATAAATAAAGCTGTATGTTGAACAAATTCAGTCTTTTCAAATGCTTTCCTACTAACCATCACATTTTTTCTTCTGCAACAAAAAGCCACTGAACACATTAGCAAGTCTGTCTAAAAGCCTGTTCTGATGCAATATTTTATCAAGTAACATTTTTTTTAATTGACTTAACTATTAAAGATAACATCAGTGTTCCCACCCCACCTCACCACTAGTTATCAGCAAACTACTGATCTATAAACTCATAGAGCCCTGGATCTCCAGACTCCATTTGTCAATCAATCTATCTACTTTGTATTAGCCACAGACTTTGTGGCCAATGTTTACTATGGCCGAGGAATATTTACTGAATTAAGCAAAGTTGTCAAAGTGATAATAACCTTGTGTCATCCGTATTAATATTGACTCATCATACCTCCAAAACATATTTTAATAAATTACCTTTTCCTTGAAGAAAACAGAACATACTATAAATTTAATTTAATATAAAATCAAGAAAATCTTGGTATGTTTATTATAGGAAAGCATCAGTGGAGCTATGCTCTAGGAAGAAGGGAGGAAGGCATGTACATTTTATCCTCTTCTATAAAGAGCTACTGTCAACTGGACTGGAAATTTACTGTCTAACACTGAATGACTACAAGACACACGGAACTTGTAGGCAGGTCACCATCCTGTCTGTGCACTTGGACTGTACTGCTCGACTGGACATGAACTAAAGTCCTTAGTGAGAAATCTCATGACACAGCTTATGCAGAGCTATAGAAAATTGGCCTAAGGGGAATGAAAACTCTTCAGGAAACAGTCCTAGGAGTGAGGCCAAGTTCCCTCTGGGCAGGACCTATATCAAGTTCACCTTCCTTTGGGATTGCTGGAACCCTCTACCTTGTTTATCAGGCATAGTTCCACTAAAGCCCAGGGTTCTTGCTCTGCACACCTTCTGGTATGTCAAAAGCACAGACATTCTAGTTTTACCTGTTTCTCAAAGTAGTGACAGCCTGATGGTAGTATGCATGTGGGTATCTGAAAGATCTGGGTTTAAGTACTAATTTTACCACCTACTAGCTGGGTGACCTTGAGCAATTTACTTAATCTCTGAGATTTAGTTTTTACTTTAGTAAAATAGGGATAAAAACATCTACTTCCGAGGATCACTGAGATGAAATAAGTTACTGCATGCAAATTACTGTTGTTAGAACCTATGAAATACTCAGACTACCTCTTCTTCTTCTTATTGTTATTATTATGTCCAATTTAAAATGTCATCTAATTCACAAAAGCATTTGTGGTAAATGTTCATAATATGTTTACTTTGATATCACTGTGTCATAAGACTCAGGACAGGACACTGAAATTCAAGGAACAGAGAAATATCAAGAAAACTGGGCAGGGTTTGCAATTACAATGATTGGCAAGACATTCAAACTCATTCAGAGCTTCCAGTCCTGGTGGGAGGAACAATGGTCAATTTCAATACAATGGAATGCTAATAAGCACAGTGCCCTATGGACACATATAACCCAGGCTTGGGGGTCAATGTGTGGTGTGTTCTGGAAGGCTTACTGAGGCAATGACATGGAGATGACTCAGACCTGAAAATGAATAAGAGTTAGATAAATATGCAGCACTGGGGGGAAAGGTGTTAAAGGGTGCGTATGGCAAGAAGCTCGCATTACAGACAACAAGATTAATACATGCAAAGTGGAGTTATGAATTTGTGTTCATTGATAGCCAACTAAATGGCACTGTGGCTAGGCATAGGCTCTGGAGTCACACTGGAGTGACTATGGGGAGGGGAGCGTCAATGCCTGAATTCCACACTCATATATAACTGATTTTTATTCAGTTGGTTTTAGGTTGAGTCTAAATGCTGATATCATTTAAAAGCATTCTCAGCAACCAGTATTTAGATTGAAATTAAATCCAGACTGACCTATCAAAAGGGAGCAGGGCCATCTAGTAATGGATTTCCTACTGAATCAAGGAAAATGGGGCTGTGATGTAGTGTTGATCTTCCATGACATCATGATTAGAACATTAGCAACTGTGCTAATGTTCCGACCCTCCTGGGAAAATGTGCCAATCATATATCCTCAGGGCCACAGAGCAGATACTCACAAGCCCATCTAGGGTCACATCCGTGCTTTCAAAACCAGTCATGGTTATGTCCCAGGTACCCGTTTTTATTTATGCCTCAAGATGCATCTTTTGGAAATAAAATAGAAACATTTGAAAATAACTTTGCTAGATAATGATAATTACCTATGCGAATAAGTTGTTCAGTGCTCTGGCACACTTGAGAAAAATTAACAGAAAAGAGGAGCAGAGCTTAAGATTTGCTCTCTTATTTTTTTAAATATGTCTTATATACTCTTTTTTTTGTTTTTCCATACCCCAGGATACATGGACATGGACTATGTCATAGGCATAATTTACTCTGAGCCAGCACTCATGAATTGGCCAGAGTTGGTAGCATGTTGCATTTATATGAAAGGAGCCCTGCTCTTGGTGTGGTGGGAAAAGTGCCTCCAAATTTGTTTCTCCCAGGTGTTCATTACACTGGAGTTCTCTATAATGAGTAATTGCTTATGTGAATAGTAACGTTCCTTTCTTATACAAGTCATCACCACATTCCTACCTATATGTCCTGTGTGAGTTAGAAGTAGTTTGGTGTGAGATCCAGCTTCCATCCAAACAAAATTATTTCAGCTATATTTTATATTCACTCTTCTTTTTCTTGGAAGTAAGAAAGGGGCCCTTGAGCTGTCTCTAGATATTCCCACCATTCATTCTCAGCCTTCAATCCCCCACACACTCAGTGCTCTAAACCTTATATCCACATGCTGCCGACTCATGACTGCCCTTCTGAGAGTTGAAAATAGAGACCCTGTCATTCCATGTAAAGTCATATTTTTTCACAGTGGGAATTTGGGGCTTGACATGAGTGAGGACAAATTCAAGCAATATGCAATCAAATTATTAATAAAATTGGATCACCTTTTTATAAGTAAAGTATGATGAAATATTTCAGTTAATAAGCCTAGATGATTATTCAAGCAAGAGAAAACAAGTCTATTTTGCAGGATTTCTGCAAAGGAAGGGAAAAAGCTGCAAAACATACTTATTTGTGATGTTTAAATAAAATTCACTCCAAAGGAGTTATTTCACTAGGATCATAGCTCTAGTTATCAATCAATAAATAATAACACAAGTTCCCCAAACAGAATAAAATCTCTAGCACCCACTGCTCAAAACCTGCTAGGAAACACATTCCCCAAAGAAAAAAGGTAAAAATATCAGAGGGAAACTGGCAATATCTCCCAGGGATCTACAAGATGCCAAAAAGTGAATGTCATTTTCTCACTAATAATCTGCACTTTAATCTTACATGAAACAATTTTTCACAAAAAAAGTATCTGTTCTCCTGTATTTGATAAAGAAAAAGAATTAGAAATAGGTCCAATTTCTTTTAGAAAAGTAGGTTTCTTCAGCTTTCGATTGGCCTTTCTCATGACCCCCTATACAAGAAGACAGATAATAAATATAATGATTTATACTGAAAAGAGAGCAGTGAGGATAATGGCCCAAACAGTGCTGTCTTTTATTATGTTACCATAGTAAATAATAGCAGTACCGCTCACACCGTTATACTTAAGGTTGTAGCAGCGATTCCATTATAATTCCTGTTTTTCAGAAGTTTATAACTTGGTCTTGACAATATACTCCAGCCTGAAACTAGCCTTTTCTTTTTCTTTCTTTCTTTCTTTCTTTCTTTCTTTCTTTCTTTCTTTCTTTCTTTCTTTCTTTCTTTCTTTCTTTCTTTCTTTCTTTCTTTCTCTTTCTTTCTTTCTTTCTTTCTTTCTTTCTTTCTTTCTTTCTTTCTTTCTCTTTCTTTCTTTCTTTCTCTTTCTTTCTTTCTGTCAAAGACTGGTTTTCCTTGATTGTCACACTACCATTCAATAATGAAATTGGAAAACTAAATGGTACTCTCACTATTTTTTCTGGCTATACTTTGCATATATATATAAAATCTCTTCTGTAACACACACGCACACACGCACTCATACACACACACCATGGGTTTGCCTGCACATTCAACATCTGCATTTAGGAAAATGGAGAGCATTCAGTACATTCAATGTTCATTAATTGGGAAGACTACCATAATAACTTACTCCAAAATGCCTAAAAAGGCATATATTAAAAAGTTTTTATATACTTTTGCTAATTCTATAAAAAATGGAATGTTTGATGAAGGTATATAGTCTCATTTGAAGACAAACACAATTCAACTGAAACCTGGATGATCCAATTCAAGAAAAAAAATAATAAAGAAGAAATCTAATATCTTAGTAAGCCAGAGTGAAAATGGGCAATTTTTTCATTGAATCCCTTTTGTACCTCTAATATGAGAACAGATATGAGATTTAGACTCCAAGTATAATCTGTCTTAATTTTTACTGTTCAGATAATTTACTCAATGGGAGACCACTTTTTTAGTAAAAAAACAAAATAAATGTTACCTGTTCAATAGTAGAGGAGACAGTCAGAAACCACATAGAAAATTGTAAACAATGAATAACCTCCGTCCCACAAAGCCTGCAACTTAAAATAATTTGTTACTGATGTTAACTCTGCTGACCTAAAGAGACAAAAGGAGTCTTTTGGTAAAAGAAAAAAATGTCTTGTGCAAGAATAATTAGGAGGAAAAATTCTGACTCCATAGCTCTTGTTGGATCTAAGAAAGCAAAGGACTAAATCCACATAGTTCCCTATTAAAAAGAAAGGTTCTCTTTACTTTAGGTTAAGAGCTATTTCAAGGATTCTGTCTGATTCACTCTTTCTCCCCCATGCCTAGGAAACACAATTTTGCCTTATGGATCAATGGGAAATGGAACCTTGACATTTATAGCAGATTTTCCAAGACTCAATTTGCAAACATTAATAACTGAAGTTTAGTTTTCTATGCCAAGCAAGAAAATACGGGGGATTCTTTCTCAATTTTGAGCAATTCTATGAAATATTTTAAGTTGAAAGAAGTTGGTTAATCTTATATTTTTAATTCCAAACTCAAGAGGTCCCTAAACATGGAGGAGAAATAACTAGTTTGGAAGGAGTGGGAAAAAATTACAATATAATGGCAACATTCTTTTAGCTATTGTGTAGAATGTAAATTCACCAGATCAGACCCTGGGTTATAAGAACTATAAATACGGGTAATATTTTTAATTTGCATAGAATCTTACCAGAAGATGTAAATAAAGGAAACCTACACCTATTAGAGATTCTATTCAAAGACTAATCCAGAAAAATAGAAAATGCATTGGAGAGAGAACAGGCAGTGCCTGCAATGGCTAGATTGAAACTATGCAGAGCCAAAATTTGAAATCATAACTTTTTTAAAATATCATATTGTGAGGGACTGTTATATAAAACTATACAGTCATAAATTTGAGAGTAAATTAGTACCAGTAGCAGTAATAAACAGTTCATTAATAACAATCATTTTACATCACACAGTCTCACTTGCCTAAGGTTGTTTTTGCATCTACCTAAATCCATTGTGATCACCAATAATGGAAAACCATCAGAAGTGTTTTGCCTGCCTTCGGGATCTCAACACCAGGGCAAGCACAAATCTGCTTATCTGAAGTCTCATGAATAATGGGTATGAAGAGAAGACTCAGATGTGCCCCAAGTGTGGTTTTAAGTTTGGGAGTAAAGATGAGATTAAAACAAAACTAAACTAAACAATTAAAGCACCAAAAGCCATGGCAGGGAATGGTTAGAAGATGTGGTTAATCTTTACAATGATCATCAAAGGGAAATATCACATGGAAAAGGCACGATGGTATAGTGATTATCAGTACAAACTCTGCAGTGAGGTTGCCTTGCTTCAAAATAGTTCAGACACATGCCAGCTGGGTGAAGCCAGATGAGTCATTGCACATCTCTGCGTCCCAGTTCTCTCAGGTATAAAATGGGAAGGATAACAATATCAACTCTTAGTAAAAATTATGTATCATTTGCTGTTATTTCAGTTTTACAGAGAACAAAATCATGATCAGGAAGGAAAGACACTTGCTCGAAATTCTATAGAGGAAAAAGTAAAGCAGGGAGAAGGGTTGTACCTTCCATTAGACTCTAGGGCTCTGAGAATTTCTCCTATTCCACATCACCTCTTTTGTTTTTCTGTCATCAGACACTTGAGAATTAATGAAAATGACCCTTGAAACTTTCTCATCTTCAAAAGTTTGGGTATAAAAGGAGAAAAATGGCATAAGGTGGAGCTTCCCCAGACGTGAGGCTCCTGAGGGACCAGACAGCAGTTCTCTCACTGCCCATCCCAAAGGACTGGTGGAGAATTGCCCCTGGACCCTGCGTTGGGGCTCAGTGGAATGCAACCTCCAGCAATAAGGAGGCAAAAAATGTTAATACACCATTCTATCTCCCCAAATAAGAAGCTTTAATTATTCTCAGCTCTGGCTGTGAATTTTTCACCACTAGTAGTCACAGGATACTAATAACACTCTTCACCAAAAGTTATTATTTGCTTTAAAAATATATTTTTGCAGAATAACCAATATTGGTTATGAATATATTTCTATTATCACTTTGATTCTATCACACAGTATTATGATTCTTTGGACAGTACTGGAAAGATGCACTGCATTTTAAAAATGATCATTAAGACAGCATAATTACCATCAATTGTTTAAAGAAATGAACAGCTATTTATTATACAACACGGAGACACATGAATGTGTTTTCTTGTTCAATTTGTGTTGATTTAAGTGCTTATTATAGGTGAAGGATATTGATCGAGCACTTTTGCAAATGGCCTCAAAGCAGAGAGAGAGAATTTCCTTTTTCTTTTTCACTACTGCAAATTTCAACAAGAAATATTTTGCCAGTATGCTATGAACACCAATAATATAACATAAACCATGGAAAAATTCCAGGCTGTGTTGACATATTTTATGAATGTTATGGGATGGCAGATTGGAGGTGTACATCTGTGGGGGTTGGCCAGTCATCCCACTGCCGTCTGTGTATCTGTATGCTTAAATGAATTAGCTAATAGAAAAACAGTGCATAAACAAGTTTAATGTCATAGAATTTCCTTTATAGGGTACAGAATATTCAAATTTGAGTAAAGAAGTAGAGAATTATGTTCAATTGCTATTACTTGGGAATAGGGAATGTATAAAATGGAAAAGCTGTGGCACCCAAACAGATATGCCTTACATATAATGCTTGGCTGTTCTCCTTTATCTCCCTTTATTACAACCCTGTTCTACTGGCAGCAATGTTTTTGCAACCTAGGATAGTGAGCAATGATCTTTTATCAGAGGCCTGGAGAAGCCATTCGGTACCTCAAGGTCATTCAGTGACTACCAAATTCCTTTCTTCTTGAGGAAAAACCAAGCCATAATATGCAACCCTCAACCCTAGATTCCCATCTCTGAATTACTCTTCATGTAACAAACACTGCAGGCACTTATCAAGAGAGACCCCCCTGGTAGCTGATCTAAGAAAAGAATCACTTAGCAATGTGACATTCTTGTCCTATCCTTTACATACATATAAAAACCCCTCAAAGATAAGCCCCAGCTACAGGGCTTGATGTCAACAGCTTCACACTGAATTCTCTTCTCCCCTCTTGCATTTAATTCCTTCATAATGCCTCTTACTGGTTAAATAGTATAAATGACTTCGACTTTCATTATGTTTTCTCTTAATTCTTAAATATTTTGGTTGGGTAATTATTTCTCCATGGGTTCATTATCCGCTAAACAATTGGGGTGTGTGTGTATGTGTGTGTGTGTGCATGCGTGCGCGTAAGAACTACACAAATGAATAAAAAGAAGCAACAAATGACCCCTTAGGGGAAACTATACATACACATATACAGTAGGTATAATTGGTGTTAATTTCAATGGTGGGATTTTTAAGTTAGAAAGAAACAATAAAACTTTTATTTTTGGCGAACAGTTTGTGGGCTAATTTAGTCCTTGAAATCCTTCCAAGCATGATAGCTTAAATTTGCCCCAGATGGACTTTCTCTTCTGTTCAAACTGCTCGACAGCAACATAACAGCCATTTGTAACAGAGTCTGCAGAAATGGGCTGGCGCTTCTAGTCTTCCAGATACATTGGTCTGTTTGTAAGGAGAGTGCCCCCATAAATCACCATGAATTAAAGAGGAACGCACACATCCCAATCAAAACATCAGGAAGAAACCATTGCCCAATAGATAAGAACACAAACAAGTGCAAAGCATCACTTGAGTTTTTATAGAAGGCCCATATTTTTGGAAGGCAACCAGTGCTGTTTCACATGCTGTACTTTTGCTAATCTGACTGACTCACAGTCTTGTGATAGTGAGATAAGCTAGGTAGGCAAATTTTTATAGAGTTGCAATTACTGAAATTGTCATTACGCTGCTCACTGTAAAATAAATATAGATAGAAGTGAAATTATGCACAGGCTAGAAGTAGAAAGTGTTTTGCTTCTGTTTGCTAAATTAATCTCTTCCTAAATGGCTGCAGGCCAGGTAGGTTAGCATTTGTGGTTTCAAAGGTTTTCAGCGCTTGCAATGAGCCATGAAATTACTGCATGCTGCTGAAAATGGCAGCTGATGAAAGGAAAAGAGTGAATCCCAAAGGCAGAAAGACAGGAGGAAGCAAAATTACAGGCAGAAAGTCTGATTTTTGATGTTGCTCATTGTGAAATGTACACCCAAACTTTTAATAAAACATAAAACATTAATAAACCTGCTAACAATTCCTTACAATTTCTTTTGAAGTCTGAGTATAATTTCTGAATACTTATTAAAACAAGCAATGATTCAGAGGGGGCTGAGCGGTTCTCTATCTATGGTATGTGCTGTATTGGTAGATATTCTACGTGTGACTTCTGAAATAAGACTTTTATTGATGTTTTTAATTGAATCACACAAAAGGATTGCTTTTCAGTTAATAAAAGTACCCAGATCCTTTTAGTTTCTGTTAGGACTAGCTAGTCTTAGTTTTGCTACTGTCACCAGTATAAACCACCATCAGTGCTGCTATCCTGATTTAAATCATCTGAACTTTCTCAGAATAAGGTAACGCCTGAGTCTTCATGCTTAGGTTTGAAAACTCTCCAATCCAGATAGCTGTGTTCCATTCTCAGGAAGAATGTAAATAGGTTGGATTTTATAAAACAACAAATGCTACACCTTGCTATAGACAGGCAGGTTATTCATGCCAAAAGTAAACATTTTCCCAGTCCCCAGGCTTTGCCTCTTGAGGACCAATTTCAAATTGACAGTTGTAACAGTTCTTAAATATATTTATAAAGGTGTTTCCCATCTTGTAATAAAACCCAATCTTTAAGACTTTCCAGCATTTCCTAGCCAGGGAAAGGTTCCTGAAAAATGAACTGATCATCATTTAGAAATCCAAATTTCTGGATATCCAACAGACTCAGTCTCTGCGCAACTGGAGTTCATCCATACTAAAATCATCATGCCACTGCTAAGGAATGCAAAATAATTACACATTCTTAGAGATTCCAAGCACTTACATTTGCATGATTTTATAGATTAATTACTAGGAAGACAGAGGATTGTAAAAATCTTTGGATTAAATTCCATTACAGAAGGCATAAATAATCTAATGATTACTATGCATGCCTGGTCAAATTGTTACTGTCACTGATTTGTCAGAGTGCTGTTTTCACTTCTAGCAAGGAAATGATCTGAACTGCAAACTGAGCTCAGCTGAAAAGAAGAAAAGCTTCAGTCTGAGCCCCCCAAACCTTCAACAAAGAGGGGAGCAACCAAGTTAATAACAAAAACACACAAGACGCATTCACTTAGTCACAAAATATTTAAAAATAAAACCCTCACATAGGAGATACCCAACGACCTACAGCAGTCATCTTACACCATCCTTAAATGGCCATAAAAATCTCTCCTTCCTGTATTCATGGTGTACCCCCATTTCTTCTCTGTTTAAAAATAGTCACAGTGATGTGATTTCAGGCAGAAGTGGTTTATTGGAAAGTGCATTCGATTTGGAGTGGGAAGAACACAGCTTTGCCACTTAAGAGCCAGGTGATCATGTGGCAAAGGGCACTACCTGATTTTTTTTTCTTTTTTGGATCCAACTAATGATAGAAATACTTACCTAATAGAATTAAATGAGTGTGCACTTTCTACTTTGTAAACTAGAAACTTTTATACAATTGTGAGCAAGGGTTTGAAAATGAATGTTTAAGACAGTGTTAGTTTTCAAATAAGACTGATGAGGAAGGCAACCAAGAAGTCTGGAAAATTAATCAAGCAGAGGATATAGACTAAGTGGCCATGTGTAAGGGGCTCCTTGGGAAGAAAATATGACACTTCGTCATATACACAAACTGCTCCCTGATTTCTGGGAGAAGTAATATTTTTTCTTCCCTATATTCTAACCCCACTTTACTGAATTTTGAATTGAACTACAATTTTCAAACAATTCTAATCAAGTTGCCATAATTCCTGATTTACCCTGATTTGTTTCAGCACCAAAGCCTCCGTGACAAAAGAAAGAAGAAAGAAAGAAAGAAAGAAGAAAGGAAGAAAGAAAGAAAGAAAGAAAGAAAGAAAGAAAGAAAGAAAGAAAGAAAGAAAGAAAGAAAGAAAAGAAAAGAAAAAGAAACCATGCTTGCCCCTTGCTCAAGCCAGCTTGAAAGCACATTTCCCAGCATCACATTCACATACGGATCAGAAAAGATGTTGACCTTAGAAAAATAAGGTATAAGTTTCACCATCCAGTTCAATTTAGTCACAGTCATACCTACTGTCAAGTTTGATCTAAAGTCAAATTGTAAATTCACAAGGAATGGAACCAGGGGAAGCTAATCATACTGATGATGCCAAAGGTATTTGAAAATACAGCCATTTTCCATTAATGCTTCTGTTGTAATTGCTATTGTTTATAGTAATTCAACAGAATTATATTTATAAGTAAAAAAAAAAAACTGTTACAACAAACCCTCAATATTCAAATAACATCAAAAGCAAAGATTTCCCTCAATGACCAACAGATAATCCATCAATGCTTTATTAAAATTCTATTGCAAATGTGCAGGATATTTGAATCTGCTTTGAAATTTTTCTATCTAAATTTATTATCTGTCTCTTCATTCAACAAATGTTTATTGAGCGTCTAGTATGTTGCAGATATTGTAAATATTGGGAAGCAAAACAGACAAATCCATGCTCTACTGGAGCCTAAATTCTAATGAGCTTGAGTATACAACAAGGATGTAAATCAATTCCATTTTGATTGTCTATACACATTAATTAGAGATGAGCTTAGAGAACTATGTTAAAAAGAACTGTGGTAGTTGTTTGTAAGTTTTGAAGAAACACTGCCAGGATTGACTAGTGATGTCTGTCATGGGAGCAGAATAGAGAAGTATTGGCATGCATGCCACGCTTTTGCTACTCCTACTCTAGGAAATTACCATGCAGCCACAGGCATCAAGTCCAAAATGGTTTCCCATGGAAAATATTGGTGCTAACCACACATTCAAACTTGACCTAATTTTATGCCATCATTTTTGAGGTAAAATAGGAGAAAAGAAACTTCTACTTAAATTTCTATGTGCCCCAAAATAGGCTCTTGAATTTTCACAGAAGATTAACCTTTTCTTTCCTTTAGCTGTTTATCAAAACATAAGGCTATGCCCTTACTCATCAACAAAATATATCTGCCCTTCACTGTTTTACCAGATTATGTCAACTTCAAACTCTGCTATCTTTTCATAACCAAGTCCTTAATCACATTTTCAGGTTAGCCTTACATTAGGTAGGTAGCCACAAACCAAATTTTGGCTAACTTGTTAATAAAATACATATGAAAATACATAGGCAAAGGATGTGAACTGACAATTCAAAGAGGAAATATAAACACAACAGAGCAAATAAAAATCTTTGACCACACTAACAACCAGGAAAATGCAAATTAAATAATAACATCACATTTTTCCTAACAAATTGACAATCATTTTAAAGAAATGGATATATAGTATTGGCAACAGTTTGAGTCAAAGAGCACACTCATACTTGGAGTAAAGCAGTACTACTTCTTTGGAAAAAATGTGTCATTATTTAAAAACATTTAAAGTATGTATTCTCTTAGAAAGAATTTCCATTGTTAGGCAGCACTCACACAAGTACATCTGTAAAGTATATGTATTGTCATCTAATTTATAAGAATAACAACTTTTTCACCAATAGCAGGTTGGTAAAATGTGTAGTAGATCCAGATTATGGAATACAATGCATCCACTGAAAAAGTAAGTTCAATAGACATGTCCTAAGATAATGTCCATGATATTGTACCAAGGTAAAATGTAAATTGTGGAATATTATGTATAATATGATCCATATTGTAGACAAATGTATGCATGTACATGTATTATATGTGTGTATATCTATATGTATATAGAAAAATATCCAAGACCATAAACACCATACTGTAAACAATGTTTTTCCTAAGGAGTAAACATTGGAAAAGGTGGTTAATCTGAGTTTTCACGGTGTTGATTTCTGTGTTATTTGAATCTTTTCAATGAGAATTTGCTACTTTGTAATAAAAAGGGAAGAGAACGTTGAGCAAAAATTTGTCAGAAATATTTAAATAAAATTGAAGTAAGATGGCCTTGTTAATTTCAGATGTAATAAAATTTGAGCACTACAAGCACCCCAAGCCTTATCCAACAAAGGATATAAATTCAGATTAATAAAAAGCATGTTAAAGGTACACCAAATCTTGTGTGCCAAGTAGTACTATGATAATACTACTCAAAGTATGGTATTTGAATAGTTTGAATAATACTATATAAGTACTATTAATAATTTAAAGCTAATTACCAAATTACAGGCGATATAGAGGGCAAAAGACTAGTGTTTTATTAGTACTATTCAAAGCAAAAGCTGTTAGATTTAAGAAAAAGTGTAAGAAAATACCATCTTTAGACTTTGAAGTCTCACTCAATGCTTCACATTTCAAATGGACCAAAAATAGTGACATACTAAATAAGGGATAAGACACAAGTATTTATCATATTTTTCCTATATGAAGGTTACCTCAAGGTAACCAAAAGAATGATGAGGGGAATTTTCTCTTAATAAAAAATAAATTAATAAATATAGAAGAAATGATAAAATTAAAATATAATAAATAGAATTTTTAAGTAACAAATAAATAAGTAACTTAAAGTAAAAATGTCACTATTTTGCAACTCCTAATGAAATAATGGAGTTGGGCAATGATGAAAGACTGCTGATATCACAAATAGCAGCAACCAGGCAGGAAGTGCCTCCTGACAGAACTCCAACCACCAGGGAAGCCATTTTGCTTCGGAAAAAAAAAAAATTGAACTCGAATCTGATCAAGCATTTCTGTCTAATTACCGTATTACAGGAAATAGAGGACAGAGGAACATTTTAAACCAGACCACAGGGATGCAATCAGCAAAATCCAGACAGGAGAACTATAAAACAAACAACCTGATTTTTTCAACAAATAAATTAAAATGAAAAAAATCCTAAGGGATGAAGGAAAAAATCTATAGTTTTAAAAGAAATGTGGGAGGCACAAAATCCAGTCGCAATGTTTGGACCCAACAAACTGTTCAAAAAAAGAAAAAGAAAAAAATATGAGACAATTGAAAATTTCAAAACTAGGGGATTTTTTTTTAAAGATTTTATTTATTTATTTGAGAGAGAGAATGAGATAGAGAGAGCATGAGAGGGGGGAGGGTCAGAGGAGCTGAGCAGGGAGCCCGATGCGGGACTTGATCCTGGGACTCCAGGATCATGACCTGAGCCGAAGGCAGTTGCTTAACCAACTGAGCCACCCAGGCTCCCAAAACTAGGGGATATTTCATTTTGAGAAATTATTGTTAGATTTAGTTGCAATACTAACATTATGATTATGTTTTCAAAGAGTTCTTATGTCTTAGAGATATATACTAAAATCATTATAAATATCATTTTATGATGTCTAGGATTTACTTAAAAATAATTCATGAATGGGGACATTTCAAGGTGAAGGATGAAGCAAAACCAGCTGTGAGTTGGTAATGCTGAAGCTGGGTGTTGAAAAAAAAGGAGGTTAATGGTATTCTTCTATCTGCTTCTGAAATGTTTAGATTTTTTTTATAATGCAAAGCTTAAAAATAGGTATATAGGGAATACAAATAGTAAGATTGATGTGGTTGTACCAATGCAAGTATTTCTCTCTCAAATATCTTTGAAACATTTACAAAACTTAATCATTTTCAAGGTAGAGAGAAGATCTTAATTCAAAAAGAGAAACCATTTCACTAGCAATATTCACTGGCAACAATAAATACTCAAAAAAATTAGTATCATTAGGAAGAATGTCAGTTTTTCCCAAATTAATTTACAGACTTTACCATTTCAATGAAATTTTTATTGAACATTTAGAACATCTCTCTACATTTCATCTTGAATTAAAATTCAAAATAGTAACAAATGCAATTGTGAAAAAGAATAGAAAAAGAAGGCTGCCTCCAACAATTATGTAATAGAATTAATTAAAATATTATGTAACTGGTGTAAGAAATGACAGATCAATGGAATAGAATAGATAGCCTCAAAATAGATCTTAATATATAGAATTTAATATTTGGTAAGGATGCATGAACAGTGGAAGAAAGAAATTATTCGGTAAAGACGTTGAGCAAATTGACTATTTAGGAAAATAAATCCTGTTAAATATAAAATTAGTCATATTTTATGGTGTCTGCAGTTTCCCCAGTGTAGGGAAGCTACCTTTCATACAAACAACAGAATCACTACAGTTATCCTCTGTACCATGTGATCACTTTCCCTGGGGCCATAGTTTTCAAATCAGGATATATGATTTATAAGATACATAGTCTTCTATGGTCTGGACTGCATCATTAGGTTCAAAAATATGAGCTGACTATCAAACTACCTTCTCAGGAATACAAAGCTGAGAAACTGAAGAATTTTGGCACTTAGCAAAATGAGCATAATAAAGGATTCCATAAAGTAATTGAATATTTATGTCATGCAGTATCATCAGGGCCATGTTAATATCTAAAAATCCCTTATGAATTAATAAATAACAACCAAAATACTATTAAACACTAGAAAAAATACTACAGATATTTCACAGAAGAAATACAAATGATAGTCATCTGGAAAAATGGTTAAACTCCTCTAGCACTCATAGAACTTCAGATAAAAATAATAACGAGTTACTAATTTTACTAACAAATTAGAAAAGATAAAAATCAATATTGTACCTTTGAACACTGACAGGGTTGTGTTGAGCTAGGTCCTGGCTTATCCATTGCCAGTGGGAGTATAAATTAGTAAAAGTTAACCAATAAATAAATTTTCTGAAAGAAATTTGGATATATCTGTTAAGAGCCTTAAAACAGTGAATGTACTTGCATACTCTTTGATCCAGAAATGTCACTTCTAGGATTCTATCCTAGTAATAATCAGAAATATCTGCCAATATTTACATAGAATGTTTCTGCATCACTTTTTGTAGTAGTGAAAAATTGAGAAATAAGAAAATGTGTATGCTTTGCAGCAATGATATAATTGATCACTAACATTTAGAAGTGTACCAAGTGCCAGAAACTCTATGTATTCTGATTTAATCTCATAACAACCTTTGGAGGTGGGCACAACTATTACCTCTACTTTCCAAATGAGGAAACTGAGACACAGAGAGGTCAAGACAGCTGGTAAATTGCTGATCGGGAATATGAACCGAGCAGTTGGTTCCACAATTGGCACTTTTCACTCTGCACTTCAACAGCATTTGCTGAGTCTTTTAATATGCCAGATGCAATGCTAGCATTTTACACTGCGTTATTTAATACAAAGCATAAAAAAATTCTGTTGATATTGTCATTAGGAGCATCAGAAGGCTGAAGCAAAGAGAGTCAGTAACTCATCAAGGATTACAGAGCTAAAAGTGACAGAGTTTCAAAGGGGTTTGATGAACATAAAAATGGCCATGTTTTGACATGAGCATTTGTTAAGTACAATACTAAATTGTAGGGTTTGGGGAAATTAACTCTGCTGCTGTGAGAAGTAAAAGTGAAGCAAACTTTTTGCAGTTTGACACTCTCTCACAAAATTATGAATGTGCAGAATCACCAGTCAGCAATCCCAATTTTTGCATTCAATCCTATTATAATGCCAACCCATGAACATCAAAGTATGTGTGCAATTATGTTTACTTCCGCTGTTTGCAAGCAAGTTATGGGGAAACAACTCAAATATCCATTAACAGGGGGATGGTTAAACAAATTATGGTATACCAATAAAATTCACACTATGCAGTTGTGAAAAAGAATGAGGGTGATTAACATGCACAGGCCTGGACAGAAAATCATAACCTGTCATGTGAAAAGATATGGTAAGTAACTTCATCAGGATAATAGCTGCCTCTAGTGTCCATAGTCTTTATCACTACATATTATTGCTTCTCTAAAAGCATGAGTTTTGCGGTGCCTGGGTGGCTCAGTCAGTTAAGCATCTGCCTTGGGCTCAGGTCATGATCCCAGGGTCCTGGGATCAAGCCCTGCAATCAGGCTCCCCGCTCAGCAGGGAGTTTGCTTGACCCTCTCCCTATGCCCCTCCCCCATGTTCGTGCTCACTCTTGCTCTCTAATGGATAAATAAAAAATCTTAAAAAAATAAATAAAAGCATGTGTTTTAATGGATACATAATATTGTATGATGTCACTGTATCATTATTTATTTAACTTTTGCCTTATTTTTCCACAGTTCTTCTAAAATTTTAAGATAACATCTTTATACATAAATTTTCATTTGAATCTCTGATTTAAAAATAAATCATTCTTATGTCCCCTTGCTTAATCACAAAATAATTTATTATGAAATTGATCAGTTCTTCCTAATATCCACTTTAGCAATAAAAATTATATTTTGGTTAGCAGAAATCATTTGCGATTTACAATGAAATTTTGGTTGTACTCTGGGTTTCAAACATTACAAACCTCTGGCTAATCCTTTTACTGCAGGAAAAATTGTAATTCAGAATATTAGGAGATATACCTAGAGAATGTCAGCTCCCCAAGAGCAGGAATCCTCTATCTTGTTCATTATGAGTCTGCATTGTCTAGGCTTTTGTGTGCACAGAGTTAACAATAAGCATTGAAAGAGGGAAGGAAGGAAGGAAAGAAGGAAGTATGTATGGGAAAAATATTTTGAAATAATGACTCAGAACTTACACTGCAGAGGAAGTTTATTCAGTTGCTGTGATGAAAAGAAAACACAACTCTTATGCTGGAAAAGGGCATACCCAGAATGTCTCAGGGAAATCCTTATTTGAAAGATTAAAGTGTGTACCAATATTGTCAGTTTCACACTGAGCCTTTTTGATCCAGCCTGTCCAGCCTGCACCATGATGCTAACCGCAGCCATATCACGTTTACTTATACTACTAGCCACCAGACAAAGACCGTTTTCATCAAGTGTCCTTCAGAACCAACTCATATGCAGTCCATTTTGAGAGCCAGAAGCTTCTGAGTTCTGCCATAACAATTACATGGGCTATAGCCTGTCCCCCTACTTCTCTGCCCATTATTATCTCTGACCACTTCACTTTAGGCTGAAGGCCCATCTCCAAGGTCAGCAGCAACAACCACAGGAAGATCTCTCAGCCATCTCATTTTCATCACTGGCCAGGCCTCCTCTCCTCCTCTCCTCTCCTCCCACACCACCATGCTGACAACACCATCCCAACCTAGTGCTCTTACCCATCGGGTTTCCTATTATCAGCTACATACCTGCTCCAGCAACAAGTGTTTAAGTATTTCCACACTCTTCCACAGGCTAGTAGTCCCTTGACGTCCTAAGCTGATGGCAGCTGCCATCTCAGAATCCTCCTGAAGCGACTGCCTAGAATCTACTATTCCACTTGTGAAATAAATGACCACCAGTCTACCGCATGAGGCTAGAGCTTCCTATCCTCTTTAAAATTCAACAGTTTAGCCTACAATGAACTAAATCATATATACTTAGTTGGCGCATCCAAACTCACCCCCAACTGTGTTCCCCTAATTCACCACCCTCAGGCCACCTGGGCCATTATTTCACTACTGAAAAACTGTTTCCTTACTGTAGTCTTCACACTGTGTGAATATCCTGTCTAGAAAGTTCTGTCCTTGGGTCTTTGCACAGCTGTCTTCTCTCTTGGTTTAAATGTTTCCTCTCATGAGATGAACCTTCCTATGAGCCCTGAATAAGTAGGTTTCCACCTTCATTCCCAGTCACAGAAACCAGTATGCAGCTTTCCTATTATCTCTTCAAATTTGTAATTACCCATTTATTAATTTGCCTACTTTATGTCTGACCACACCTACCTACAAGGTAATGGGCTCCATCTGAGCAAGAACTACAACTATCGTGCTCACTACAACCCACTGAGCACTCTACTTGGTGTTACCACTGAATTCTGAATAAATAATTCTAAACCATGGTCTCTCATATGCTATGCCATTATCAGAAGCCATAAGTGATAGATAAGATGTAGAAAATGGAATCTTTAGCTTCTAGAACTTACTTGGAAAGAAGGCAAAACATGATGAAAAGGAATACAGGTTTTGAGATTGAGATTAAAATGCTGTCCCTTTGCTAACTTGAGAAAGTTCTTGCTGTGTGAACTTTGATAAGCCTCTTGTCCTATCTTAGTCCTGTTATACTATTTGTAAAGTGAAATGATTGAACTATTTGATCTCTTATCTACCTTACAGTTCTCACAGATCTTTGAAGATTTTTTTTATATAATCAGACACCTTTAGATTTGCATTTTTCAAAGTGTGATCCCTGTGGAGGTAAAGGGTTCAAGTTCAAATAATTTGGGAACCACTTGGGTTAAACAAAGTTAAATAGCTATTTTTGCTCCAGGAATGCTCTTGGCCTTTAATATGCTAATGTATACTGGGGATCCCTGAGAGTGAAAGACAGTCTGGAGCAATTCCCAAAAGCATTTGAGCACTGATCCCTTGTTTGTATTGCCTGGAAATAGTATACATGGGAAAACACCACATTACTGATATTTAAGCAGAAAAATTAACATAGACTTTCAGAAACATTAATCTGATAGTGGCCTGTAGAATGCATCAGAAAAATTATCAGTTGAGCAATAAAATTAAGATACTTCAAGAAGCCAGAGAAGATACAAAAGAAAGTGACTTGAATCATATTTATTTTAATTTGCTTTGAACAACTCAAAGATCTTGATTAGTCCTTCTTGCTGCAGAAAAAAATTAAACATTAAGACCTAGCCCAAGAGATTGTTTAATAAAGTCATGAATAGAGACAGTTAGAGATTCTATATTGATACCTATAATCTGAAAGAATTTTGATGTGTTTAGCTGACATGAATTCAATCTACACTTAAAAATACAGAAACAATTAGACCTACTTTTGACCCTAAGCTCACAGTTTCCATCATAATAGATAAGGATAATACCATCTTTCATATTCTAACAAATTAAATTTTGGAAAGTTATCAATGGACAGTGTGATTATTTTTCCACATGAGTTAATCATATTTTATTCAATTATGCTTTTTTTCTGGTTAGTTCCTAATCAGTAAAAACTTTTTTTAAGTTTTGTAACAATCTATCTCTACCATCTTCCAGATTTTCTCCAGTTTTTGGGGCACCATCTCTCTGATTTTCCACAGTAATGGTCAAAATATTTAGTTGCTTACTGTATAAAAGTACAGAGTCAAGGCTTGAGGTAATATAGGTGTGATATGTGGGCTCATACCCACTTCCTCTAATGCCTCTTGATTGAATACTAGGAATAAGTGCCAGCTCCCAACTGATTGACTCTCTTCTTCCTTTTTTCAAAAATGTTCAAAATTTCCATGTCTATCAGAATCCCAAACTCATCTCAAATACCAGAGAGAGGTACTCTTCTTCATTGATTCCTGGTCTAAATGCAGTTTATATCCTGCTCTATACTAGACCTGCTCTATACTAGACCTGCTCTATACTATTCATGTTATATAGCCAGATATAAAGTAGGACTTAACATTTGGATATTAAACTCACGGCTTTGAATGTGTTTTACAAGCCAAGGTGTTCTGTTCATATGGAGCCCAGCACCACGCAGATACACAGCATAGTCAATGCTTTCTTAAATGGTGAGTGCTTTCAAATCCATAGGAAACTATACAGTCATGCTTCTGTGAATATTTACTGAAAACCAGCTCTTTTCTTAGCTTTGAGAATGGGGGGAATATTTAGCAGCATAAAGACAATATTGTTTTCTGCAAAATTTTTTTGGTCTTGTTGTAAACCAGGCACCCAAAGATGGATTCCATGATGCATTGTGGCATCTCTCATTCCTTCCAAAAGTACTCCATAATGACAGTTGCTTTCACTGAATAAAATCATCCCAGGAATATACTAAGTTAGTTCATCCTTCTGCATTATCTTCACCTTCTATGATTTAAAATACAAACATGACTTGACCATTTCTTAAATGCTTTTGTTTGTATTTTATTGCTTGGCAAGTACATTTGTACATTTTATAGGTAAAAAAATAAACATCCTGTGAGACTACACATGGCTATGTTATTAGCTTCCAATGATGCTTGCCTTCTTTAATTCACTAGAGATAATCACTTAAAAAAAAAAGCTCTGGCTTACAAATTTAAAGAACATTAAAAAAGCACATGGGTTTTTAAATTGAATACTAAAACCAAAAGGGAAGATCGCTTGTATTTTAGGGCTATAATTCATAACAAAGTGTTGTACAGTTGTCTTAACTCTACAAGGATATCCAAATATTTTTATTATATTTAAAAGTGAAAATATAGTCAGAATAAATTAAAAAAAAGAAAGGAAAAAAGAAAAATCCCAGAAACAGCATTTGTTTTATCAGTTCTTTGTAAAAATCATCATGTTTAAATAAAATATGGCTTTCAGTTTCATTTCTACACCAGTGGCTCCCAAAGTTTTATTTTTAGTCCATATCTCTTACCTAACTCTAGGCACATATATTCCTTGTGCCTTCATTTATATGGCTAATAGACATTTCAGACTTAACATCCAACTTAGAACTTTTTACCCCCCACACTAAACCCGTTCCTCCCCTCATCTCTTTCATCTCTATAAATGAAAACACCATTTGTCCTATTGCTTACATCAAAAGCCTAAGTGTTACCATTGAGACCTCTATTTGGTCCTATTTCTCAACTCTATATTGCACCTTCCCTCCTCTCTCATTCCCGTGATACCATCCCAATCTAAGCCATCATTGCTGGCCTGGACCACTCCTGTAGCCTTCTAAGCAGCTTCTTCTAGATTCATTCCCCACGTGACCTGTCTCCTGGTTATTTACCATCAGTCAAATATCAGGTCAAATGTCACCTCCCATTAAAAAGGACTTTATTGAACACACTATTTAAAGAAGTATGTGTAAGACTGTTGAATCACAGACCTGTAGCTTGGAAACTAATAATACATTATATGTTAAAAAAAAAAAAAAAAAGAAGAAGAAGATAGTAGGAAGGGAAAAATGAAGGGGGGGAAATCGGAGGGGGAGACAAACCATGAGAGACTATGGACTCTGAGAAACAAACTGAGGGTTCTAGAGGGGAGGGGGGTGGGGGATGGGCTAGCCTGGTGATGGGTATTAAAGAGGGCATGTTCTGCATGGAGCACTGGGTGTTATACGCAAACAATGAATCTTGGAACACTACATCAAAAACTAATGATGTAATGTATGGTGGTTAACATAACATAATAAAAAAATTAAAGGAATTTTTTTTTTCAAAAATAAAAGAAGTATCTTCTCTCACCCCACTCCTTTTATACACTTACAAATGCCCTCCGATATCCTGTTTCATTGTCTTTAGAACACAAATCACCATGTGAAAGTATTTGACTATTTGTTTACTTTTTTATTGTGTGCTTCTCCTTCCCATTCCCCAGCTTGATTTTAAGAAGCAAGAGAGCAAGAACTGTTTTCATGTATTCTCATCAGCTAGACCAGTTCCTAGAATACAGTAGATAATTTAAAATATTTATTGAAGAGGGAAGGGAAGGGGGAAGGAGTGAAATAAGGGAGGAAGAAAAGAAGTAAGAAAGAGAAGGGAAAGGAAACAGGGAGAGAGAAAGAGAGAGAGAGAGAGAGAGGAAGGAAGCATAAAGAGAGGGGGAATGAAGGAAAAGAAGAGATGATGGAAGGATGGAGGGAAGGGAAAGAAGGGACAAAGGGACAACACAGGAGGGGAAGGGTGAGGAGGAGAGGGAAGAAGACAATGCAGGGGAGGGGAAAAAAGAAGTTGCCCTCCAAGAGGCTATAATAACTGCTTGGTTTCAAACCTGAGGATAAGTAACCTTATTCTCTAAGGTGGAAATACCTCTTTGCACAATGGGATTAATAACAGATCAAAAGAAACAAGGCATGTGAAGTGATAGTGTAGTGCTTGACATATAATAAACAGGAAATAAATGTGTTAATTCTTTGCACCTCCTCAGATTCTTCTGACCCTCACCACTTGCTCTGACAGTCACAACCATTCAACTCTGCTTACACACTGGTGATCCATTGTCGAGAGCCAACCAGTCCAACCAGACACAAACCCCAAGTCCCTGGTTTCTCTCCCCACTTCCAGACTTGAATGTAACACCATATTGAAAAGTCTAGGCTCTGGGTTCTGAACAGCTGTCTAAGGGGTGTGTGTGTGTGTGTGTGTGTGTTGGTTGGGAGTAGGGTGTTCCTGTGGATGAAATTTGACCAATAAAAAAGAAGAGATGAGAAATGCAGACATCCAGACAGATAAAGTCCTTCTCCTTCTTCCCTCCCACCTCCTATTCTGAGACAATTTCACCATTCAGTCAGATTAGAGATACTCTGTGTGGCTGGGTGGGTGCATCTCCCTAGGCAATATTTTTGTGTCTCTTAGGTTTATCATAAAGCAGTGGGCAGCAAGGTAACATGTCACCTTGCATTGCTTCCCATCCTTAACAACTTCACTTTCCCTTTTCTCATCTTCACTATCTTGGAATTGTACCCCTAAATAAAGCATCATTTCTTAATTCTTTAATTCGGGCTCTATTTTCCAGGGACTATTGGATAAGACTACTTTATATTTATTTATTTATTTCAATTTTTTTTAGTAACATATAATGTATTATTTGTTTCAGGGGTACAGGTCTGTGATTCAACAGTCTTACACAATTCACAGCGCTTACCATAGCACATACCCTCCCCAATGTCCATCACCCAGTCACACCATCCCTCCCACCTCCCTCCACTCCAGCAGCCCTCAGTTTGTTTCCTGAGATGGTCCTAGGAATTTACACTCCCATGCCCAGCCCTCAACAACTGGTCAGACCATCTTTATTTTTAACTATAGTTAAACCAGTTAAAGTCCTATAAAATACCTGCCATGGCATAAGTCTAGTGGGGCATTATAGTGGAGTCCCAACCATATATTAAAATCAAGAACAAAAACAAAACTTTCTTCTGCTTCAAAATGTTTCATTAAAGAGACAAAAAATTCACTTTTCTTATCTTCAGCTACCCCTAATAATCCCTCTACTCTTTTAAACATGTTTTTCAGAGCCCTTTACTAACTCCCACCTTTGAGACCCAGCCTCTGCCAGAAATTACACCCTCTCATCTCTGCCAACTATCTATCTCCTATCATTCAATCAGGCTCTGAGATAAGACCTATTTTCGAAGGCTTCCCCAGCCTAATATAAAGAATGATAAGGATTATGTAATCACTAGCTACACTATACCTAGCATTCATATGAATATACATATTGCATATTTCCCTGCTCTAGCATTTTTCATCTTGATTCTAGTAAAATATAAAACAATTTTTTTGGTAATTTCTATAAGAGTCATGTGTACTGAGATACTTACCTCCATGATCATTAGTACCTGATCTACCCAGACTATGATAAAATAGAGTAAAAGCAGTCTTCTGAAAAAACTCTTCAGATGCTGTCATTAAAATTCAGTGCATAAAAGCTAAGCAATCCTAATTCTTTCATTGCTGACCATTTGGAAATATCTCTTTTCTATTAGACAGACTCCTGACAGACAGAGTAGAGATTAAATACATACAGGCTCTACCACTTACTGACTCCTTCCTGATAGAAGGCAAATCACTCAACGTTTCTCAGTCTCAGTTTCCTTCTTTGCAAAGAGAGAGGATTATACATATTTACGCACCTGTTGTGAGGAAGAGCTATATCTTAAGTTATAAAGCACTTGACAGTCATTATTAGTGGTAGTAGTAGCATTCTCAGAAATCCCCCAATTTCTTAACCATCACTTAAAATTATAGTGACTTGATATTAATGCAAAATTCTAATAAATGTCCTATTCATCATTTGAATTTAGACTGTATTGTCCTTAAGTTAAAGGATTTATATCTTATTTATTTTCATATGGTTTTCAATTGAGTTGATTTCATATTTAATGAATCAGTTAGAACTTGAAAGTTTCCCTTATTTTCAGTTTCTACATCTAAGATCATACTACAATAGAATACATCCCTGCCTATGAGATGATTATTCTTACCAACTAATGGACTTCAGCAATTCTGTAAGACAACTATGTATAAAACATTAGACTGTAAGAATCCACGAAGAAATACATTGTGCTTATTCATTCCCAAATCAGCCAAAAACTTTTATACAGAGCCTGGCACATGCATAAATGATTGAACAAATAAGGGAATAAATGAACAATTTTTTAAAAACTTCCCTTAAGTATAGTGGGAAACAGCATTTGCTTAGATCCATTATTAACTGGGAACACTCTCTTATTTTCAATTTAGAGTATTTTCCAACTCACTCAGATATCTAAACCCAAAATCCATTTTTGAAACAAACTCTAATGATACCAAAGTGTCAGTCAAAAAGAGTGATTGTCCCACAGACTCCTGGCTGATTGATACTTATCTTAGCAATTTTTATTCACCGATCATAGTTTTAGATTCCGTGGAAAGGAAAAAGTTGTGAAGCACTCTGAACTGATCCAAAATTAAAACTTTTATTTGGCTTCTATTCAGGAATGCAAAGAATGAAAAACTCTGACTCCTGTCTGAAGCATTCCCTGAAACAGACACCCCCACCCACTCCCCCCTATTCACCACACCTCCGGCTTACTCTTATCACAGCATATATCATAAAGCATAACAAATATTTTCTACATGTTCTGTGAGCAGCTGAAGGCCCGGAACCAACAACAAATTCATTTCTTTATTCCCAGTACCTCAGACATATTCAATTTTTTTTTTGCAGGGGGCAGGGCATGTGGAGATACTGACTAGGTCCTCAACAAATACAGAAC
The DNA here is from genome assembly GCF_029215605.1 of Mirounga angustirostris. NCBI lineage: Eukaryota > Metazoa > Chordata > Mammalia > Carnivora > Phocidae > Mirounga > Mirounga angustirostris. The sequence continues at coordinate 32,465,274 of NW_026991712.1, forward strand.
TAGTGAAATGATCAGGCTTGAGATCTATGATAGTCTCTTCTTGATGAAAGCTCAGTAAGTTTACTGCAGGATGGATCTGAACAGTAATTATGCATGATGTCAAGTGTTGAGTCCTTAAGTTATAGCCACCTCCAATTTAACAATGTATATAGCCTATTAACACTTAAGGACAGTCTAGGAGATGAAACCTGTCTGAGACTCAATCTTTAGTCATCGTGAGGTCCACCTCCTTCACAAAGCCCTCACAGACTAGCCCAACCTTAAAGATGTTACTCTTTCAATGCTTAGCATGGGGGCCTCACATATTTTATGAAAAAAGGTTATAAATAAATACAAAATAAGCAAATGCATTTATTGTTTATGTCACCTTTTCATATGTTTAATTATAGGCTCTCTTGTGAATTTTTTCATTATTTAAATTCTTGAAATATTGTTTTTTAAATTTATGTTGACTTGATTATTGGAATCCTGCTAACTATACAGATAACTGAGGATAAGAACCTGAACTCCTCTTACTATGTTTACCTGCCTAATGTCATCTCAAAGCCTTGCATATTGTAGATGTTAAATGGAAGTTTATTGAAATAAAGACATGCATGGGAAAGCTCTCTCTTTTGGTAATTCACACTGAATGGAAGAAACAGCTGTAATGAAAAGTTTTACACTCTTTCCCAAATTCCCTTTCTATAGACAATGCAAAGTGAAGAGATATTTGACTCTTGCTCTTATGTTAGCAAGTCAAATCTAAATTATTGTCAAATCTTTGATGATTCACTCACACAGTATAGCTCAAGTTTTCTCAGTGAGAGGAAAATGTTCAAGATAATAAGACATTAATGGTTACTGTGTGCTTTCTATGGGTCAGTACTTTATATTTATTATTTCTTTTAAATTTCATTACAATCCTATGAGAAAAGTATATCACTGTTGTCATTTTCACAGATGAGGATACTTGAGACCAGGAAGTTAAGCACCTTGTCTGAGGCCACAAAGCCAGGACCTGGTAGGGTTGGCATGCACACCCCAGCAGTCATGTTCCAGCACTCTTGTTCTTAAAGACCACCAGGCTGCCTCTCAGATCTAAGAAAGCTCATTCTTCTTAGATTATGCTGATCATGGTCACAATCTAATTTAAAATTCCAAAATCAAATTATAAAATCACTAACATGTAACACTGAATACTGGTGCTCATTGCTGTCTGGGTGGAGATGTTACCTAAGGTTGACAACTGCCAAACTAGCATGTGGTATACATTCTGATTTGAGAACCAGAAGTGAATGCGAGCTTGTATAATTTAAGTATATATAGCCCTTAGTTAGACTTGTTGTTAAATTTTGGTAAAGAAACATTTGTAAGCACTTTTAAGTTTAGAAAATCAGAGCAGTGACATGAATTCAAAAATCCAAGAGTTTATACAAATCAAACTGAAAAGCACAGAGTCTGTCTTCATGAACAGTCTCCATAGTGATAATTTTGCAAAATACTGGAAAAACATTCAAGGTATTTAGAAAGACTATAAAGATGTTTTATGAAGCTGGCACAAAAAAATACTTTCTCATGAGCAGACAGGGAGCCCAACTTGGAATTTCAAATTAACTTTTTTGTATGATGCATTATTTAATAAATGTTAGCATTAATTTTTAAAGAGTTTAATTTGCATACCATTACTGGGCCAAATGGTTGACGAGGATCACAATTAAAGAAAGATGCACCATTCATTTTACTAAGAAGAAAAAATCCAACAAAGTCAAATCTTCATCATTAAACTGAATAAAGGAAGCCTATAACTGCCAAAAATGTAGAACGCCCTGACAGATGCAATTTAACTCCTGTGATTATTTAAATCAAATTCCTTTATGCATGACCCTAAGCAAAAGCTCAATATCTTCTCAAGGAATAAGTATTTTTTTAATACTATGGACTTCAGGGGGGAAAAAGACATTAGAAAAGAAAAGCAAATTAGGAAATTGGGTTTGGGAATATAAATATAATTCAAAAGAATATGTCATCACTTAATGTTATACCACAGACATAAAGCACTCATGCAAAATGGAAGACACTTCACTAGCACATTAACTAGCATTAGTTCCAACATGGTTCAAGCTGTGTTTAGCCTTGAAAAGTTATACAGAAACGACACAGAACCTATAGTCATATAGTTTATCATCTAAACCAAATTTATTTTCACATGTACCCCTCTCACGGTCTTCTAAAGAAAAACATACTATTTACTGAATTAGTATGTGCTAGGCAAAGGATTGGTGGTCATGTGCTGAATGACAGACACATGGTAAATGTGATATATGATAAAGTTAGTGTATAACCTGCTTGTAATAAGCTACCAACAAAGTGTACCTGGAGTGCTGGGGCAGGGTCTACAAGCACCAACTGTGCAAGGTGTTAGTCCTTCACAAGGATTATCATTCATTCCCTGGTTCTGAACACTGGTTGGGGCACTAAGTACATTTGCCTGCTGTAGTGTATGCTTGTTTGTATCATGAGTTTTGTGTAGTTGCTCGACTTGAAAAAACTTAGGACAGATTGTCCCATCCCTAGCTGTGTCCATCAGAACACAGAACAGATGGCCTTGTATCAGGTCCATTCAGCCTTTACAAATTCCAATGGGGGCCAAGGCTGTGGAAGCAAGCACCTCAAGCTCACCCCTAAGTAGGGGAACAAGGCCAATGACCCCATATCTGGGCAAAATTCCCAATATCTTTTGGGGAGGACAGGCTTGGGGGGTTCTTTTTGTTTCAAATAACTTTAAATTGTGATCAAAGTAATTCATATTCACTACAGAGAAATCGGAAAATAAATGTTTGAAAACCGTAAAGACTATCAAGAGACAACCATTAAAACATTCTGGTGTTAAGACTCCTAATATTTTTTCTTTCTTTTTTTTTTTTTAAAGATTTTATTTATTTGAGAGAGAGAGAGAACATAAGCAGGGAGGAGGGGCAGAGGGAGAGGGAGCAGAGCCCTGTCGCTGAACAGGGATCCCAATGTGGGGCTTGATCCCAGGACCCTGGGATCATGACCTGAGCCAAAGGCAGACGCTTAACTGACTGAGCCACCTAGACAACCCCCCTAATATTTTTTATATACAAACATATGCAGTAGAAGCCCTCCTGTCTGATAGCCACCAGTCTTTGGTTAATCAGAAAAAAATTTTTAAGGTGCAGAATCCTTAAAAATTACACACATACAATCTATAACTTTAACTTAATATATAATCATTTCTTCACTAATCTTTTTTTTAATAATTTATTTATTTATTTGACAGAGAGAGAGAGCAGGAAAGCGGCAGAGGGAGAGGGAGAAGCAGGCCCCCCGCCAAGCAGGGGGACCTGGGATCATGATCTGAGCTGAAGGCAGTCACTTAACCAACTGAGCCACCCAGGCATCCTCTTCACTAATCTTTTGATATACGACATGGATGGAACTGGAGGGTATTATGTTGAGCAAAGTAAGTCAATCAGAGAAAGACATGTATCATATGACCTCACTGATATGAGGCATTCTTAATCTCAGGAAACAAACTGAGGGTTGCTGGAGTGGTGGCGGGGGGAGGGATGGGGTGGCTGGGTGATAGACATTGGGGAGGGTATGTGCTATGGCGAGCGCTGTGAAGTGTGCAAGACTGTTGAATCACAGACCTGTACCTCTGAAACAAATAATACACTACATGTTTTTAAAAAAAAAAAGAAAATAGTAGGAAGGGAGAAATGAAGGGGGGAAATCGGTGGGGGAGACGAACCATGAGAGACTATGGACTCTGAGAAACAAACTGGGGGTTCTGGAGGGGAGGGCGTGGGGGGATGGGTTAGCCTGGTGATGGGTATTAAAGAGGGCACGTACTGAATGGAGCACTGGGTGTTATACACAAACAGTGAATCATGGAACACTACATCAAAAACTAATGATGTAATGTATGGTGATTAACATAACATTAAAAAAAAACATTTTTTTTTTCTGACTACAAGTCTTTTGATGGGAGCACCATATCATCTTTATAACATAAATCATGTTCCTAGTGAACCACAAATTATTTTTACATTTGTTTTCCTGGAATGGGAACAATAATATAAAGGCATATAAAAAATATTAGGGCAGAATTCTAGATTTTAATCCTTTCCCTGTGTTTCACAGTTTTCTAGTCCACCATAATTTAAGCAAATTCTCTTATTTGAGTAGCCAAATTTACTGAATTTTCCCAAAGAGTTCCCTCCAGTTTATATAAACATTTACTCTCTTTCAGCACTCATAGTTTACATTTTAATCCATAATTAGACTTTTTAAGTATAATACCAAGTAAAATTATGTTAATAAACAAAAAAATCTATCTCTGTCTACATATGTAAGTCAATAGGTAGAATAAAAGTGTTGGCAGTCTAGGGAGATGGCAGCTCTCTATAAGTAATGACATCAGGAAAGATATTTTACAAAAGGAGGAGGAAACACCAGATGCTTCTGTATAGTAGAGGTCAGGTAGAAGAGCTTCTACGAACATAATTTTACAAATTAGGATTTTATGCTCTATCATATATTAATAACAATATATTCCTTTTAATCATCTACATGGGGCGCCTGGGTGGCTCAGATGGTTAAGCGGCTGCCTTTGGCTCAGGTCATGATCCTGGAGTCCCTGGATCGAGTTCCGCATCGGGCTCCCTGCTCGGCGGGGAGTCTGCTTCTCCCTCTGACCCTCCCCCCTCTCATGTGCTCTCTCTCATTCTCTCTCTCTTAAATAAATAAATAAAATCTTTAAAAAAAAATCATCTACATGTATTGTGAGCATTTTCCCACATCACTAAATATATAAAATATAATTTTTGTATGTAACAGATAGAATATATTACCATACACTATAAAATATTTAACGCCCTATTGTTGGGTATTTAGGTGGCTAATATGTTTTTATTGCCATATCATATTACTATCTTTATGTGTATTTCCATTTCCTTAGACAATATTACTATTTAGTAAATCAATGAAATAAATACTTTAAAGGAATTTGATACCTATTTCCAAATTGATTATCAGAAACATTTTTATTATCTACCATCCATAGTAAATGAGATTGCAGGCTTTCACCACCTTATTCAATATTTGGTAATAATCCATTGCTTGCCTTTTTCAATTTAGTACTGAAAATAGTATGACTCTAAATTTGCATTTTTATTAAAATTAGGTTTTTTTTCATTTTATTATTAGACATATCTTATAAATATTTATTTTCAGGTGGTTGACTTTTAGTTTTATATATTGTGGATTTTATTTTTTTAACAGTAATATTTTTTATTTAGATTTTACTTTTATATCAAGAAGTTTTAGGTTTCTTAGTCAAATGTTTACCCATTAATCTTTCCCTTTCTCTTTCCTTTGAAAATCCTTATTAACCTATTGCAAAATCAAATAAATATGCCCCACATTTTCCAACAATTTTATACTGTTATCTTTTATATTAACCCTGTACTGTATTTGAATATATTTTGCCTTAAGTTATAGGGTAGAGAAAAATCTGATTTTTCCAAATTAATAAGTTAATTTGGGACAAGTTGACATGTTTACTGTATTATAGTCCCTTTCAGGAACAAGACGTTTCTCTACTTTGCCAAGAATCCTTGACATAATTACATATAAATATCAGGCCCCAAAATAAACTTTAGCTAAAAAAATTTTATATTGCTAAAATACTTAAAACTCATGTAATTCTTATTTTTCTATATCTGAGCTATGATTCTATTTCAAGCCACAATTTGTCAGCTGAACATTTGTCATTTTAAGGTTTCTCAGTATGCATACTCTTTCTGGCTTACAACCAAGGCCTTACAGATCCTTGGTTAGCTCTGCCATGAGTTCCAAAAACAAAAACTGACAACTTTGATTTATGTTCTGTTTTGGTATTAATTATCTGAAGTAATGGGCATGGTATATCTTGCTCCCTCCTGGACTGGAGTTGGAGGAGAAGGATCATCAAATAAAAGGAATTACCAGGAATATAAAACATTATTAAGATTCACTATTGTAGGATGCCTGGGTGGCTCAGTTGGTTGAGCATCTGCCTTTGGCTTGGGTCATGATCCCAGGGTCCTGAGCAGGGAGACTGTTTCTCCCTCTGCCCTTCCCCCCTCCTCATCTCTTTCTTTCTCTCTCTCTCAAATAAATAAAGAAAATCTTAAAAAAAAAAGATTCACTATTATATAGTTGCCAATTATTCCATAAGTGGAACTATGATTCAATGCTAGGACAATCAAAATCACACGATATCTGGTAGAAATTAATAAGTTGTTTCTAAAATTGATATGGAAATGCAGAGGGCCAAGTGTAATCAAGATACCTTTGAAGAAGGTAATGTGGGAAGACTTACTCTACCAGGTATCAAGACTTCATAAAGCAAGGGTTTAAGATCATACAGCATTGGCAAAGGATAGACACTTAGGGTGCCTAGGTGGCTCAGCTGATTAAGAGTCTGCCTTCGGCTCAGGTCATGATCCCAGAGTCCTAGGATCAAGCCTTGCATCGGGCTCCCTGCTCAGCAGGGAGTCTGCTTCTCCCTCTGACCCACACCCAACTCTTGTGTTCTCTCTCACTCACTCTCTCTCTGAAATAAATAAATAAAATCTTAAAAAAAAAAAAGAATAGACACTTAAACTTGTAAAAGAGAACAGAGGGTCTAGCAACAGACCCTTGAATATATATGGACATTTGACTTATTATTAAAGGTAGACTAAAGATCAGTTGGGGAAAAATGGTCTTTTCAATAGACGGTCTAGGTCAATTAGATACCTATAAGCAGAAGAGAATTAAACTTGACTTCTATCCTATTACATAGAAAATTCAACTTTAGATCTAAATGCAAGAGATAAACAACAAATTTTATAATACAATACAAGAGAAATGAAAAAGAAAGTTTTCAAAATAGGACACCAAATAAGCATTAACCATAAAGAGGAATACTAACAATTGGACTACATCAGGGCAGAGATTTTCACAATATATATAACCAACAAATATGCAGAGTGTATAAAGAACTCCTACAAATAAATAAGAAAAAGTAAAACGACTCAGGGAAAAATAGGCAAGGGACTTAAACAGGAACTTCATAAAAGACCATCAGCAGAGAACTGAGAACTGTATTTAAAGATGTTCCACCTCACTAGACATCATGGAAGTGCAATTTCAAAGCTGCGGTGGGATACCATTGCACACCATAATAGAATGGCTAAATTTTTTTTTTTTTTTTTTTGTAGGCTCCATGTCCAGTGTGGAGCCCAATATGGGGCTTGAACTCACAACCCTGAAATTAAGACCTGAGCTGAAATCGAGAGTTGGATGGGCACCCAGGTGCTCCCAGAATGGCTGAAATTTTAAAAATTGAAAATGCTAAGTTGGGCAAAGGTTAAGGAATGACAGGAACTGATACCCTGGTGATGGCAATGTAAACTGGTACAATGGCTCTAGAAAGCTTTGGCATTGGGCGCCTGGGTGGCTCAGTTGGTTAAGTGACTGCCTTCGGCTCAGGTCATGATCCTGGAGTCCAGGGATCGAGTCCCGCATCGGGCTCCCTGCTTGGCGGGGAGTCTGCTTCTCCCTCTGACCCTCCCCCCTCTCATGTGCTCTCTCGCTCCTCTCATCCTCTCTCTCAAATAAATAAATAAAATCTTTAAAAAAAAAAAAGAAAGCTTTGGCATTTTCTACAAATGTAACATATCACACACCTAACAATTTCACCCTAATGCAAGGGTGTCTGCAGATGCATCAAAAGACATTCATGAGAATATCCATAGCATTGTCTGCAATAGCCAAAAACTGGCAACAGACCAAATGTTCATAAACAGAATGGATAATTATTTTGTGATATATTTATACAATGAAATACCTTACAGAAATGATAATAAATGAACTAAAGCTACACACAACAAAATGGATGAATCTCACAAACCTTATGTTGAGCAAAAGGAACTAAAAGCAACAGAATATGTGCCATATGATTACTTTTACATAAAGTTCAAGAACACATAAAATTATTCGATCAGTCAGAAGAATGGATATCTTTGGACAGGAAGGAAGGGATAGAAAATGATAAGATCTCAAGGGAGCTTCAGGATGCTGGTAATTTTTTGAATTTCTTAACCTGGGTTGTGGTTACATAGGCTTTTTCATTTTGTGATGATTCACAAGTTATACATAATTATTACCTGCTGCTTATTTGTATGATATAGTTCAATAAACTAAGTTTAAAAAGACATCATGTTTGGGCGCCTGGGTGGCTCAGTTGGTTAAGCGACTGCTTTCGGCTCAGGTCATGATCCTGGAGTCCCTGGATCGAGTCCCACATCGGGCTCCTTGCTCGGTGGGGAGTCTGCTTCTCCCTCTGACCCTCCTCCCTCTCCTGCTCTCTCTCATTCTGTCTCAAATAAATAAATAAAATCTTTAAAAAAAAAAGACATCATGTTTATTATATCAGTCTTATTCCACTACATTTAGCTATCTTTTCTACACATGAATATGTACAAATTATATCAATATAATCTTGGCAAATATACATGAATATGCATCTGTTGATTGATAGACATATATTATTTAATGTGTATGTGAATTTAATTTGTTCTGTATATGACAACACATTCTCTCCCCATGTTTTTATCTTTACATCATTCCCTATTGTATTATGGATGCATTCTCAACTTTTGTTCTTTTCCATGTCATGGACCTTATTTCCTGTGATACCAGCTATCCTCCTACTGCTTTTAATGCTATCATTAGTAATGCTACTGCATCTTTAGGTTCCTTGAGGACTTTACTTAATTTATAAACACCCCTCCTTATCTTTTTACTTCCTCCAAGCCAGCTCTTTCTGTTTTCTCTACCATATCATATTTATATATTGTTCCACAAATGCTACATTTGTAAATTCAGTAATGATCCAAAAGCGATGATTTCTGCATTTTTCTTCACACTCCTGAGGAAAATTGTTTCCTCAAATTATTTTCCCCTGTACCTAGAGTGCTCTGAATAATTACAGGTTTCAGAATATATTTATAGGCTACTCTTCATACTTGTCATTCATTATTGAAAACACTGTGGTCTAGCCAGTAGTACCAACATTCCTTGCCTTTATAGACTCCCTGAGAGACATTACAACCCTTCTAAGATCTTAACCTAGAGCCAAATATTAGCTACACCTTATTATACTTAGTGGATATTCAGTTTTGAGGAAAAATCTCTTGGCACCACTGCCCAGCTTTTATGAAGAACGGCAGAATTTAATCCTGGATAAGACTATCTATTAGTGTTCCTTCTCTTGCTAGAAAGGTGAATGGAAAATTACAACCCACAAAGCAAACTAATTGCATAGGCCTTGGAGTCTTTCTCTTATTCCTGCCTAGCTCATCAATGCTAATCTAAGAGATAGAGTCATTGTTTCTGTTCCCAGCCAAGATGTCCTCTTGTGTCTTGGTGAAGGGATGAGGTGAAAAGAAATTCGATTGATTGATTGATTGATGAGAATAGGGGAGAGGATAGGGATCTGAAATGGCCCTTCTCTCCTTATAAAGCAGCTCCAAGAGCAGGACAAGCTCCTTTTCCTACTGTCAAAACTTCCTGAATATGCATTTGGTATAGAAAGGTAGAAGGAAGGGGAATACGGTACTCTTTTACTATCTGACTACCTTATGGGCCATGTTCTTTGGTAAGTAGATTTTCTTTCCAAGTCCAACAAATCATCAATCATTATTCTTATTTTCCATTGTTCTTAAAACTTTGCACCTTATTTTTCATGACTATTCAATGGAAAGTGATGATAGAATAAATCAAGCATTTTCTCTATCACCATATTCCAGAAGCATTTTTTTAAGAGGCTTTTTTAAATGTCAACTTAACTTACCTTAGTAAGGAAAGTTCTTTCTCCCCACGTGCCCCATCTCAGTTGAGTCCAGCCATGAGGGTAAAAAAGAGACAGAAGTAGTAGACAGAGCCGAAAAGAAGGTATGGGCAGGAGCTGCTGTCTGACACGTATAGAGGTTAAGTGATTCAGTGGCTCCTGCCACCACTATTGTCCAGGGTCTGTAACTTTTCCTCTCTAAACTTCATCCGGTAGCTTCATGCTTCTATTTCACCTTCAAGGTTTAGTCTCAGGAAGGTCCCAACACAGTTACACTATGGTGTGAAAGAATGAAATCGATCACAATTCTTCCATTTCCCTCTCTCCCTAGTCTTCACTCCTTTGTTTATCTCTAACACAAATATATATATATATATTTTTTTTTGTTTTTGTTTTTGTTTTACTTAAGAATAATTTTTATATTATATGTCCTCCATTGCTTCCATTAGAATCCACTTTATTATTTCTGGGTAAAAGATGTGAGTAATAATCATGATTTTTTGCCTATAAGGTAATAAATTTTAGAGTGATAATATACTCAGAAAATATAATCCTTGAAATTCCATTCTTACAATTAAGAGATATAAGCCAAATGTCCAATTATTTAAATTTAAGAGGCAATATCTTAGCTACTGAGGGTCTTAACTTGCCAATAGCTGATGAGTAGAAGGCCAAAACCAGCAGGTAAACATTCAGAAATTCTGAATTTGACCACTTACAACCTTCATAAAGGATGTAACCCCTCAAAAGTAAATGTATTTTCCATAGGATCACTGTGACTCTCAATAGAAACATCAGTACAAGGATAATATTAGAGGTATTTATGAATACTAGGCTTTCTTCTGAAGTTTTCAGAAAAAAATCACACCTATTACTTCTATGGCAAAGGAACCCAAGTTACAAACAACCAACTTGAAAATAAAAGTTTTATATTATTTTTTTCCTATTTGCCCATGGGGAGCTGTCTGGCCAGCCTGAGCTTAAAATTTTCTCTGGTGAATTAAAGTTAGAAACCAGCTTATTTTTAAAGCAGCCACCATACAAATAAAGGATTGCTTTTTTATGTGTCTGACTTGATTTTATAGTTGATGGTATACTGGCAGAGAACCAATGCTTTAAACTATGAAGGTAAAACAACTATCCAATTTTACTTACCTCTATAAACAATTCATTTCTCTATTTATTGTCTAAGTTTCTTGAGTTACTATTATGATAATTAGATAATTTTAGTCAATTACAGAATTGCAACACAATTTACATGCAGGCATGGGGATGTTTTTAATTTGAACTAGTTACTGAATAAAGTTTTTAGGTGTCTCTAATATCACAGAGACAAGATACATGACAAATGCAAAATTAATTAAATTTTTCCTTACTAAAGAAGTTGGCACAATTACCAAAATTGCAGTCTGGTCATCTTTTCTTAAAAATACTTGAACATGCATAAGGAAGAGGAAAAGTTCACACATTTCTGAACTGGCAGAAATTCATTTCAATAAAATGAGGAGAGAGATATATATTCAATCACCAGTGATACCAATGGAATTCTTAAATATTTGGCTTACAATTTTTAAAATTACTGGAATATATTTCAAACATGCACAATAATTTTTAAAATAAATTAATGGGGGCGCCTGGGTGGCTCAGGCGTTAAGCGTCTTCCTTCCGCTTGGGTCATGATCCCAGGGTCCTGGGATCGAGCCCTGCATCGGGCTCCCTGGTCGGCGGGAAGCCTGCTTCTCCCTCTCCCACTCTCCCTGCTTGTGTTCCCTCTCTCGCTGTGTCTCTCTCTGTCAAATAAATAAATAAATAAATAAAATTAATGAATTCTAAAGAGAAAGAAGAGAGACGAGGAATCAAATTCTATTTTGGCACCAAGAATCTGTGACTTTGAAAATTATTTTAACAGATCTGGTCTTAAATGTCTTTATCTGTATAACTATATGATCTTTGAGGTCCCTTGCAGCTTTACTAGGTCATGATCATAACATAAATTACATATTTGAAATGAGTGAAAAAAATAGCTAAATGGATATATAAATGGTGATTTCTGTAACACAGGAAAGATAGTCAATATTCATGGGAATACCTAATTTTATGAAATATATATATTTCTGAAAAAAACACCTATAGTCTTAGAAGCCTGAACAATAATATTTATAATAATAATGGCAGCAGTATGATTGAGTGCCATCTATGTGCCAGGCACTTTACTAATCACTTCACATAGGAGATCTGTTTAATCTTTCTAATGGCAATATAAGGTAAGTACATACATATCTCTATTACAGAAATGCATAAAGTGAGGCTTGGAGAGGTTAGTTTCCTAAGGTCATGTAGAGAGAAAGTAGCACAAATAGATCTCGAATATACTTTTCTGCCCCCAAGCCCTCTAGCACTGATACCAGTAGCCTCTTTGCAGAGAAAATATTAGTATTTTATATCTTATTTATTAATTGGCTTCCATCACAAAAAGTAGGTATTTATATTCTGACAGTTATTTTTTTCCTCCAAAATTTGACATTACATTTTGTTATTAAAACTTTTCAAAGAAAGACAAAATAATGTTTAAATACATAAGGATGTTCAATAAAATAAACTATGCTGATTTTAAGGTAGGATAATGTAGGATAATGTTTAATTGAAAAAAAGTCTTAAGTGAAAATATTATTAATTATCAGAACATAATGTAGCTGAACTTAAATATTCATTTATCAAACCTCAGTGTGTGACCTCAGAGTTTGATTTCCAACTGAACCTCTTAGCATCTGTGTGATTCTGAACAAGTAATTTATCCTCTCATGCCTAAACTTTCTCTTATACAAGTGAAGACTAAAAAAATGTATTTCAAAAAATTCTTTTGAAGATTTAGTGGCATAATACACATGAAATCTCGTTGCAAAAGTTAAAGCACTAACAACATTATTGATTGAGAGAATACCATGCAAGACTTTCTTTCTGTCTTTCTGACACTATTTCTTCATAGAGGCTCTGACTCAGAATAAGTAAGTTAAACACTGAAAAATGTTGATAAACCTAGAACTAATCTGAAAACTAGTATCCTCCTAAACTGTTGCTGGGGAATTAATTGACATAAACTTTTGACAATGTCTTTTGAAATGTGGATTGTGCCTACCCTTTGATCCATCATTTCCACTGTGGAATTTCACCCTGAAGGAATTTTTGCAAAACTTTCAAAGGATTGAAAGTGTTTTTATAACAACAACAACAACAACAACAACAAACCCACAAAAAAATATTATAATACATCCATATAATGAAAAATTATAGGAAATATATAAGAAAGAGGAAGATCTTATAAACACTGAAATATGAAGTCCAAGATGTGTTGTTAAATTTTACAAAAGGAAGTTATAGGGCACCTGGGTGGCTCAGTCGGTTAAGCGACTGCCTTCGGCTCAGGTCATGATCCTGGAGTCCCTGGATCGCATCCCGCATTGGGCTCCCTGCTCGGCAGGGAGTCTGCTTTGCCCTCTGACCCTATCCCCTCTCATGTGTTCTCTCTCATTCTCTCTCTCTCAAATAAATAAATAAAATCTTTTTAAAAAAAAGGAAGTTATAAACTTGTATGTAATTATAATACAAGTTTGGAAAAAACAATTCATTTAGGCTTGCATATGCACTGAAAATGCATTAGAAGGCTATACAGCAAGGTATTAGCAATGTCTGCCTGTGCGTCCTGAACTGGGTGATGCTGGGCAGGGCAGAGCCTGGGAGGACATGTACTATCTTAATGCCCCGGTTTTGCTTAATTTTTTCATTACAGATGTCTATTTTTTTAGGAATTAAAATTTTTTTTTAAGATTTTATTTATTTATTTATTTATTTGAGAGAGAGAGAGAGAGAAACAGCATGAGAGGGAGGAGGGTCATAGGGAGAAGCAGGCTCCCCGCTGAGCCGGGAGCCCGATGCGGGACTCGATCCCGGGACTCCAGGATCATGACCTGAGCCGAAGGCAGTCGCTTAACCAACTGAGCCACCCAGGTGCCCGCGGAATTAAATATTCTAAATAGGTTGCTACTGTTAAAGAAAATATAAAATGGTAGAGAAATTAATACATTGGTCAAGAATGAGGCAAAGAAGAGAAAGCAGTATTTTATTTATACAAGGAAGAAGCACACGTTTTCTGTAACATGCTCAGAGATAAATTAACAGAAATGAATATTTATAAAATAAATATTGGTCTAAAACTATGTGTGGTGAATCTTTGAGATGTGTCCATTTCAAATTACAGAATTTATAGCACCACAAGTTTTCCTGTAGAATTTTTGAAACCTGAAGGCCAGCTATGGCAGAACAATGGTTTCATGAAGAAAACGCGGTGTGTAGTCGAGACTATGGGAAAGTCCAGATGAAAAAGAGATTTGCCTATAGATGATGGACCAGGAGCTCAGGGATTTAAGGCATCCTGTCCTTACTTGATTCCAAACAGAACTTCCCTCATCACTGACTCTTTCCTCAACCAATACAAACACGCCCATGTCAAATGATTCACAGAACAATTCTACCTCAGTGCAACTTCATTCCTTCCCTATAGCGCCTCTCTTCTTTCTCTATACAATAGTCCCCCCTTATTGACAGGGGATTCATTCCAAGACCCCCGGCAGATGCCTGAAACCACTGATCGAACTGAGCCTGATGTATATACTATGTTTTTTCCTATATGTACACACCTACGATAAAGTTTAATTTATAAATTAGGCATAGTAAGAGATTAACAACAACAAAAATAAAACAGAACAATTATAGCAATGTACTACAATAAAAGTTATGTGAAAGTGGTCTCTCTTCTCTCAAAATAGCTTATTATATGTACTCACCTCACTTCTTGGGACCATGTGAGATTATAAAATACCGCCCTGAGGAGATGAAGTGACATGAGTACCGGACGCGTGGCGACACAGAGTGAGGCTACCGCTGACCTCTGACCTTACGACCTTACGTCAGAAGATCATCGACGTGGGGACTGCGTGACTGACCTCGGCAAGTGAAAACTGCGCAAAGCAAAACCACGGATAAGAGGGGCTGACTGCAATCTAGAACCACCAACTCTGCTGGGCTGACTGACACCCTCAAAACTCCCTTCGGGCCACGTCCGTTGTCTCAAAGGTGCCTGTTAAACGGTAATTGTGGCTGTGCTGTGGTCTTCGCGCCAGGAAGTTTTCAGGGCTCCATTTCTGAATCTCACAGCCCCCTCAGCTCTTGTTTACCTGATGATTATTTCATCCGGTTCTATACCCTCAGACATAGCTGACCCTGCCTGTCTGGTTAAGTTTGCGGTCACTCTCACTGCTTCCTCATCTTCTCTTCCTTTAACTCCTCAACCGTCCGCAGTGTGACTTTGGCTCACATCACGGTCGTCTCTTAGGTAAACTCTTGCAATACCTCTCAAACCTCATCATAAATGTCACTTTATTGTGATCCATTCTCCACAGTGCTGTCAAGTATTTCTTTATAGATCTGATCATATCATTTCCTTGCTCAAAATCTTTGCTAGCTCCCAACTGCCTAAAGTACAGTCAGTTGTTGAGGATATCAAAAACAATAATTACACACTTTAAGAGAGCATTTTTTTAGAAAAGCATTATATATTAAAACATATAAAATATAACCAAAGCCTTTTTTTAAGACACAGTTGTAAATGTCTTATAAAAATAAAAACAATGAATACAAATGAATTTAAGAATTAAAAACCGGAAATTAGAAAAAGAGCAACAAAATAAACTAAAACATAAGAAGAAATTACAGAAAATGGCAAATCTAGTAGCTGCCTCTTTGGAAAAAGAAAAAAAAAAAGCAATGAAGTAGTTGCACTCTGGTAAGCTTAATTTAATATAAAAGAGAAAACGCAAACAATAGAACAACCGTGCGGAGCAATTTAAAATTATAACAGAATAACAGGTTTAAATCTATTTAACTCTGTTTTTCTAAAGCAGAAGATCTTGGTTAAAAAAACATTCCTAATAATTTCTTAAGGAAATAGAAATTAACAAAACTAACCAATAATCCTGGGAGAACTAGAGAAGTACCCACAAAAGGCACATGACCCAGGTAGTTTCAAAAGCCCGTTATATTAAAATACCCAAGGAATTTATGCAATCTTACTAAATATTTCAAAGCATATAATAATAAGGAAAACTTTCCAATTCATTTTATAAACTAACTATAACCCTAAACAGAATTTAATAAAGATAGCACAAAAAAGAAAATAAGGAATTAATCTCACTTTTGAAATAGAGGCAAAAATCCCACATGTAATAAATAATACACAAAAAACAAGCATATTTTAGACTAGCATTGCATAGATGATTCAATATTAGAAAATCTATTAATAGAATTCGTCCTATCCAAAAACTGAAATTTAAAAATCCATATGATCATATAGATAGATGCTTGCAGATGTTCCATGGTGAAAACTCTTAAAACAGGAATATAAGATACTTACTACACACGGTAAGGATGTTTTATTCCAAAACAATAGTCCATCATCATACCTAATGGTGAAAAACAGATACGCCAGCCATGAAATCAGGAAAAAGCCTAAAATTATTCTATTACCACTGTTATTTACTGTAATTCTGAAAGTGTTAGTCAATGAGGCCAGAAAACAAAA
Source organism: Mirounga angustirostris (assembly GCF_029215605.1). Classification (NCBI taxonomy): domain Eukaryota; kingdom Metazoa; phylum Chordata; class Mammalia; order Carnivora; family Phocidae; genus Mirounga; species Mirounga angustirostris. The sequence continues at coordinate 32,481,794 of NW_026991712.1, forward strand.
GAAAATGTATAAATTAAAATGTATAAATTTGTATCTACCAGCTATATTGACCTTATTTACATAAAATAAAATTTGTCAATTTTAAGTGTACAATTTAATGAGACTTGAGAAACTTACATAATTTTGTCACTGTGACCATAATCATGATATAGGCCATCAACACAAAATACTCCCTTGTGGCCTTTTGAAATCAATCACTTCATCCTACACCTTACCCTGGCAACTTCTGATCCACATTCTGTCACTGTAGTTTTGCTTTTCTTATAATTTCACATAAATAGAATCTTACAGGATAAAGTATTTTGTATTTGGATTCCTTCATTTAGCATAATGCTTTGGAGGTTTATTCATGTTGTTGAATTTTTTAGTAGTTCCTTTTTATTTGCTGTATTCATTATATAGATATAGCACAATTTATTTATCCATTAACTTGTTGATGGACATTTGGATTGTTTCCAGTTTGGGGCTACTCTGATAAAGCATCTATAAATATTTTACTATAAATCATTGTATGAACATATATTTTCATTTCTCTTAAGTAAATACCTAAGAGTGGGGTTGTGGACTACGTGTAATTATATCTTTAATTTAATAACAAAGTGCCAAACTATCTCCTATAGTGGCTGTAACATTTTGCTCTCTCAGATGCTCCATATCCTTGGCAACAGTCAGTAATGCTTTCTTTGCTTTGTTTTGTTTTTGTTTATGTTTTTAATTTCAGCAATTTAAGAGGCTCTGTACAGGTATCTCCTCATGGTTCTGATTTGCATTTCCTTAATGAATAGTGATGCCAAGCATCTTTTCATGAGTGTATTTGACATTTATATATCTTCTATGGTAAAGCCTTTGTTTCAAATCTTTTCTCCATTTTTTATGTTTTCTTAAGTTGAAAAAGTTCTTATATAATCTATCTACAAGCCCTTTATCATTTATATGTTTTGCAAAGTTTTCTTCCAATCTATGATTTACCTTTTTATTTTCCTAACAGTGTTTTCTGAAGGACAAAAGATTTAATTTTGAAATTTAATTACGCTTTTTTTTTTTTTAATTTTTCGGTTTGTGCTTATGTGGGTTAGGTGTAAGAAATATTTGCCTAACTCAAGTCACAAAGCTTTTTTCCCCCTATTTTCATCTAGAAGTTTCATAATTTTACATGTTACATTTAGGTTTACAATTCATTCTGAGTTAATTTTTGTGTATAGTGTGAGATAAGAGTTTTGCATGCAAATATTCCATTGCTCCAGCATAATGTGTTGAAAAGATGATCCTGTCCCCATTGAAATACCTAGGCACCTTTGTCAAAGATAAATCTAACCATATATTTGTTGGTCTTTTTTTTTTTTTCTTGAACTAACTATTCTGTCCCGTTTATCTGTTAACTTTTGTGACACTGTAGTTTCACAGTAAGTTTTGAAATCAGGTCGTATGAATCCATCTTGGTTCGTATTTTCAAATTTATTTCAGCTATTCTAGGTACTTTGCATTTCCATAAAAAGTTTAAAATCAATTTTCCAATTTCTAAAACAAGAGAACTATTGGGATTTTGAATATGATTGTATTAAACCTGTTGATCAACTTGGGGAAAATTGACAACTATAGATTTGAACCATAAACAAAGACATCTCTCTCCATTCATATGTCTCTTTTAATTTCTTTTGGTGATGGTTTGTAGTTTTCAATGTACAGGTCTTGTACATATTTTGTTAAGTTGATCTCTAGGTATTTCTAATTATCCATTGCTAATTTAAAGTTGCACGATTGATGTTTCTATATTAACCTTATATCTTGAAACGGCTGAACTCATTTATTACTTCTAATAGATTTGTTTTAGAATATTAGGATTTTTCTATACAGACATAACTATGATTAAAGATATTTTTATGTCTTCCATTCTAATCTGTGTACTTTTTTCCCCCTTATTGCTCTGGGTAGGACCTCCAATACAATGTTGAACAGAATGGTGAGAGTGGATGCCCTTGCCATATTAATGATTTTATGCAAAAGCACTCATTTGTTCACCATTGCATATAATATAAGCTGTAGATTGTTCCGTAGATGTATTTCACAACTTTGAGGAAGTGCCCTTCTTTTCCTGAGAATAATTTGCTCTGAGAGTTTTATCACTAATGGGTATTGAATTTTGTTAAATGCTTTTCCTGTAGTATGGAGATGATCCATATGATTTTTCCCCTTTATTCTTTTGATATGAGAAACTACATTGATTTTTTAATGTAGAAACAACCTTGCATTTCTAGGATAAATCCTACTTGGTCACGATACATTATCTTTTTAAAATATATTATGTATCATCCTTTTTAATATTGCTGAATTCATTTATGAGAAGATGTTGTTCTAAAGTTTTCTTTCTTGTAATATATTTGTCTGATTTGGTTACCAGAGTAATAGTGACTTCATAAAATGAGTTGATAAGTGTTCCTTTCTCTTTTATTTCTGTAAGAGTTTGTGCAAAATTGCCATTATTTCTTCCTTGAATGTTAGAATTTACCAGTAAAGCTACATGGGCCTGGAGTTTTCTTTTGAGGAGGGTTTTTAAGTATAAATTAAATTCCTTTAAAAGATATCGAGCTATTCTGGTTATCTATTTCTTCTTTAGTGAGATTTAGTGGCTTCTGTATTTCAGGGTATGTGTCCATTTCACCCAAGTTGTCAAGTTTATCGATATTAAGTTGTTCATAATAATCCATTATTATTCTTTTACTATCTGTAGTTTTCATTATTTTTATTTATCTTTTCGAAGAGATAGCTTTTGATTTCAGTGATTTTTCTCTATTGTTTTTCTATTTCCAATATTACTGATCTTAGCTCTTATTTATATAGTTTCATTCTGCCTTGAGTCGAATTAGCTTTTCTTTTTCTAGTTTATTAGGAGAAGAAACTTAGATCATTGACTTGAGACCTTTCTTCTTTTTTAATAGAAATAATTAATGCTATAAATTTCCCTACAACCACTGCCTTAGCTTCATCCCAAAAAATTTGGTATGTTATGTTTTTATTTTATTTCAGTTGAAAATATTTTCTAATGATCCTTCTGATTACTTTGGTGATCTATAGTTTATGTAGAAGTGAGGTGTTCAATTTCCAGTTATGTGAGGATAATTCAGATAGCTTTCTGTTATCAATTTCTTAATTCTGTTGTGTTCAAAGAACATACTTGTATGATTTCAATCCTTTTAAATTCATTGAGATTCATTTTATGTCCCAGAATATGATCTATCTTTAATGAATGTTCTGTGAACTTTAAAGAAATGTATATCCTATTGTTATTGGGTGGAACGTTCTATAACTACCAATTAGGCAAATTAGTTGAGAATCTTAATGTGTTCTATATACTTACTGGTATTCCAAATTCATGTGCCATCAATTATTGAGAAAAAACTGTTGAAATCTCCAATAACATCTCTGTATTTGCTGAGCTCTCTTTTCAGTTCTTTTGGGTTTTGTTTCATGTATTTTGAAGCTCTTACTAGGTGTGCATTCATTTAAAACTGTTTTGTCTGCTTAATGATTTTACTCCTTTATCATTATTAAAAGTCCCTCTTTATTCCAAGTAATATTCCTTGTTCTTTTTTTTTTTTAAAGATTTTATTTATTTACTTATTTGACAGAGAGAGAGAGATAGGGAGAGCAGGAACACAAGCAGGGGGAGTGGGAGAGGGAGAAGCAGGCAGCCCACTGAGCAGGGAGCCCGATGTGGGGCTTGATCCCAGGACCCTGGGATCAAGACCTGAGCCAAAGGCAGATGCTCAACGACTGAGCCACCCAGGCACCCAATATTCCTTGTTCTAAAATCTACTTCACCTGATATAAATATAGCCTTTCCAGCTTTCCATTGTTTAGTATCTGCATGATATATCTTTCCCCATTCTTTTACCATTAATCTATTTATATGTAGATTTAATTTTCAAATACTTTTGCTCTATTCCAATTTTAAATCCATTAAGATTTACAGAGACTGTACATAAAATTCATAGATTTAGTAAGAAGCTTCAGCTCCATAATATTGACCCTTCTCATCTAAAATAAATAATTCTCCATTTATGCAACGCTTTTTTTTATAATTCTCATGAAATTTTAGATCTTTTATGAATATATTTTTCACACTTATTGTTACGTTTATTCTTATGTTTTTTAATGTATGGTGTTATTATGAATGATTTCATAGATAGATATAGATATATCTATATATATACACATACACATTGAAAAATAAAACATGCATTTAAAAAGTGCAGAAAAGGGGGTGGGGGGATGCGTTAGCCTGGTGGTGGGTATTAATCAGGGCACGTACTGCATGGACCACTGGGTGTTACACGCAAACAATGAATCATGGAACACTACATCAAAAACTAATGATGTAATAATGTATGGTGATTAACATAACATAATTAAAAAAAGAAAAAAATTACATTCATACTCCACAATATATTCTATTAATAGGAAAAAAAAGTGCAGAAAAACATAACCAATATTAATGAAGTATATACTTGTTTAACCACCACTGAGGTCAAGATACAACATTCTCAGTGTTTCAGAAACCCATTTATGTGTTCCTCCCCAATCATCACCCTCTTCTTCCTCCCTGAAATGATCAGCAACTTTACCATGTGATAATCATCCTCTTGCCCTTATTTATTCTATCATTATGTGTACATCTCTAAGTAATACAGTTTAGTTTTGTTGTTAAACTGAAATAGCCATTATGTTTTTTATCTAAACTTGTGTAATTAGTTACCTTCATACTTTAGCTAATACTCTTTTCAATATTTTAGTTGATTTTCTTTCTTTTTAAAGCAGTAATTTGTCTTATGTCATCAGTAAATTATGTTATTTATTTTCTCCTTTCCACTGTTTAAACCTATAGGGTTCTTCCCAACTAACATTGATTGAAAGTAAGAAAACAATGATAAATAATCGTAATAGTGAGGCTCCCCATTTTTTTCTGATACTAATGGAGGTACTTTTAGTGTTTCATCATTATTATGATGGTTGTTTTGAAATATATGTTTATCAAGTATAGCAATATTCTTTTATTACTACTTTCTAAGAGATGTTTTTCAGAAAGAATATAAAATGTTATCATGTGACATTTTAGTGTCACTCAAGGCAATCGTTTGGCTCTGTTATTTTGAGTGCTAAATAAAATTTATAGGTGTAGTTGGAGAGAAAATTTATCTTATTCTATTGATATTGCCACCTGGAAACATGATATTCCCTAACTTAATATTCTTCAGGAAAATTGAATAGTTTTCTCTTTACTTCTTACTCCATATTTCTTAAATTTAGATGTAGTGATTCTGTATTTTTGCAGGTATTGTGAATGAAGTTTTTCAAAATTATAATTCATAACTGAGTTTTATAAATTTAACATAATTGGCCTTTATAATGACATTTTTTAAAATATTTTATTTATTTATTTGACAGAGAGAGACACAGTGAGAGAGGGAACACAAGCAGGGGGAGTGGGAGAGGGAGAAGCAAGCTTCCCGCTGAGCAGGGAGCCCGATGCGGGGCTCCATCCCAGGACCCTGGGATCATGACCTGAGCCCAAGGCAGACGCTCAACGACTGAGACACCCAGGTGCCCCTATAATGACATCTTTTATTAGATACAAGTTTTTTAATTTATTTTCTTCTTAAGCTTTTTCATTAAGTAATCAGAGCATCTGTAAATAATAATTATTTTTATTTTTCCTTATAAATATTTCTAATTTTGTGACTTCTGCTCAAAATGCAAGTAACAGTGACCAGAATTTCTCTCCCGCCTTAAATAATTATAGAACTGGACAAAATATATAAAACAATAACTTTTTTATTTTTATTTTCCCAGCTTTACTGAAGTATTATTGAGAAATAAAAAAAAATGTATACATTTGGTGTTTTTTTTTTTAAGATTTTACTTATTTATTTGACAGAGAGAGACACAGCAAGAGAGGGAACACAAGCAGGGGGAGTGGGAGAGGGAGAAGCAGGCTTCCCGCGACCCTGGGACCATGACCTGAGCCGAAGGAAGACGCTTAATGACTGAGCCACCCAGGCGCCCCTACAGTTGATTTTTTAATTGAAGTATAGTTAATATACAATTTTACTCTCCTCAGGCAAGGGCAACAAAAGCAAAAATAAACAAGTGGGACTACATCAAACTAAAAGCCTTCTGCACAGCAAAAGAAACCATCAGCAAAATTAAAAGGCAACCTACTGAATGGGAGAAGATATTTGCAAAAATGGTATATATTTTTGATGGTTTGAAATACATTGTGAAATAATTACCATTATCAAGGTAATTCATATACCTATCATCTTACACAGTTACCCTTTTCTTTTGTGTGTGTGTGTGTGTGTGTGTGTGTGAGTGGTGAGAACACTCAAACTCTACTCTCTTAGCAAATTTCAAGTGTATAATACAATATGATTAAATTTAGTGACCATGCTCTATATTAGAGCTCCAGAATTTATTCCTATTATAACTGAAAGCTTGCACTCTTTGACCAACATCTCCCTATTTCTACCCTTCTGCCCCAACACCTGGTAACTACCATTCTACTCTTTTTTTTAAATGGGTCTCACTCTTTTATATTCCTCATAAAAGTGAGATCATGCAACATTTGCATGGGTTTCTGGAACACTGAGAATGTTATATCTTGACTTCAGTGGTGGTTAAACGAGTGTATACTTCAAAAATATTAGTTACATTTTTCTGCACTTTTTAAATGCGTTTTATTTTTCAGTGCAAGATTAAATATACTATGTGTATGTGTGTGTATATATAATCATTCATAATAACGCCATATGTAAAAAATATAAGAATAAACTTAATAACTGTGAAAAATATATTCATAAAAGATCGAAACTTTTCATGAGAATTATAAAAAAGGTTTTGCATAAATAGAGAATTACTTATTTTAGATGAGAAGGGTCAATATTGAGCTGAAGCTTCTCACTAAATCTATAAATTTTATGTACAGTCTCTGAAAATCTTAATGGATTTAAAATTGGAATGGAGCAAAAGTATTTCAAAATTAATGTGAAAAGCTAAATATTATAAGGACATGCCCTGTCTATTATTAATATTTATTTTTAAGCACTATTAAGAGAATAGATATATAGATGTATGATAATTAATGTATGAAAAAATAATACTTCAAATTGATGGAGAAGGTAAGAATGTCATAATGGTATTAGGAAAATTCAGGGGAGAAAAACCACTAAATGAATAATGACTGACTTCTAGATTATAAGAAAACATTTAAAAATAATTATATAATTTTAGAGCGGCAGAAAAATCCCATAGCAGAAAGGATATCAGAAAAGATTTGTAGATTTTTCTGCATATATATTTAAAAATCAGCTTAGTAAAATCACCATAATCGAAATTAAAAGTCAAATAACAATCATGTAGCAGACAAGGTGTTACTATCTTCTAATATGTAAAGAATTCCTCAGTGAAAGAAAGATGAACAATCTACTAGAAAAATGGACAAAGGACATCAGAGAGCAACTTACAAATGAAGAAATGGTAATAGGCAATAAATATTAAATAATAATAGTAAATATTAAAGACTATCTCACTGAATCTAAGATATATAATTTAAAATATCTTTCATCTATCTTAGTGGAAGAGATTTAAAATATTATTATATCCAGTGTTGGCCAGATAGTGGGAAAATGGGTATTTATATACACTGCTGATAAAGGCAGGAATTGGTATTTATAAGAGACAATTTGACTATATATATATATATATGCTCTTTTACCCAACAATTCCATTTTTAGAGGAGCATATTAAGGAAATAATTGGACAAGTGAGCAACACTCTATATAAGGATGTTCATCACAGCATTATTATATAACAGCAAACAGATAAGAAAGAACATAAATATTCAACACTAGGGAAATTGTGAAGTACATACAATAGAATATCATTTTGTCATTTAAAAATTGTATGAAATATATTGTTGGTGAAAATAGCACATATTGTATAGTCCTGTTTATTTAAAAAATCATATGCATGTATGCACTGAAAGTGTTCAGAAGGCTAAGCACCAAGATTTTATTTTTTTTTAGCACTAGGATTTTAACATGGTTATCTCTATATGGCAGGATTTTGAATGATACCTTCTTCTTTATAATTTTCCATTTAATGAAAAAGAATATTAGAAAATACAAACATCAACAAAGAAATATTTTCCATCTATTAAGCTGGCAAGAGTTTTTTTTAAATGTAAATACACCATTGGTGGGAACATGGGTAGGTATGCTGTCTCATACCTACTTGTGAAATTAGAAATTGATAAGAATTTTCAGAAAAGCAATGTTTCACATGTATCAAAAACAGTATTAAAATTAATCGTGAAAAGGGGCGCCTGGGTGGCTCAGTTGTTAAGCATCTGCCTTCGGCTCAGGTCATGGTCCCAGGGTCCTGGGATCGAGCCCCGCATCGGGCTCCCTGCTCGGCGGGGAGCCTGCTTCTCCCTCTCCCACTCCCCCTGCTTGTGTTCCCTCTCTCGCTGTGTCTCTCTCTGTCAAAATAAATAAATAAAATCTTTAAAAAAAATTAATCGTGAAAAATTAGCAATTGTACTGATAGTGGATTGGTTAAATTATAGTGTAATAGCCACACAAAGGAGTTCTATACAGGCATTAAAAATGAGGATGCATATTTATCCTTAGCAATATGGTAGAATATTCATGGCACATCTGAGAAAAGTCATATGTAAAAGAGTAAATTTATGGGATGTAATATAATTAAATATAGATACAGATAGATATCATTATCTTAATATCAAGGATGTGTTAATAATTATCTCTAGATGGTGGACACTGGTGGTTTGAATTTTAATTTTTTATATTTATACAATGAAACTAAAATATTGATAATAATAATGGCATGTGAAGATCTTAGCATCTGCAACTCCCACTCTGTTCTCCTAATATCAGTGGTCGTGAGTTAGATTGATATCTAACATACAAAGTACTGCTTTCACCTGGCACTGATTAGTAAGCTTTAAGAAAGTCTGGAAATGAGCAGCATACAAAGCAAAAACAACAACAAAAAAAGAGGTCTGCTGACTTCCGGGCGAGTTTCTGATGTCTTGGTCATTCAACACTCGAGTTGTTTGTGTTCACAAGAGACAAGCCTCATTGTGTGTGGATAATTAGAGGTCAGAGAACACATGGGCTCTGGGGTCTCTTTGGATTTTATACCTGGCTAGCCATGTAGCTCCCTCAAAGGAGCAAAACTAGCATTCATTCTCTAGTGTGGCTCCATCTTATCAATACGGGCCACTCATTACTAAATAAGCATCGGGACAATGATGTACAGGTGTTTTTTCTGATACATACCCCTCAGATAGATTCTCATCCATCTTGAAGCTAGTAAAGGTAAACACCTAACAATTACTTGAGTAATATTGCCAAGGGGGATTCAAACCCGCCCATGTCTCTGAAGCTAGAGAAAAAGCCACAGAACTAACTGCTTATCCTTTCCTTCTGATATGTCATTGAAGTCATTTGAAAAATCAAATTTCACTCTTTCCTACACACCCTACATTTCATGCATTCTAATATGTGATTAGATTTCGGGGCTTGCCTCATGGGGCCAGGATATTTTCATGTTGCTCACTCTCCCAGGAATATTTTCCCAACCTGGCATTAGCGTGAACATCTGGCTTAAATCTAACCTCCCCTGTGAACCCACCTCACCAAACAGATCACTTCTTACTCCAGGTTCCTGTAGTTTTCTGTTCACATTTTATATTAGAAGTTAATTCTTACTTCTAAGCTAGCATCATTACAACCTGGCTTATAGCTCCACCAGTGGTTATTTTATAAATAATGGAAGACAGCAGCAAAGATAATTCCCATAAATACAAGCAATAATGTGCATACATAATAAACAGGGATTTCCAAAGGATGCTGATGGTTTGTTATATTATTTCATGCACGTGTACAAACTAGTTTTCTTATATTCCTCTTCCCTCAGTCCTAGTTGTAAATATTTCTCCAAAAGCTCAAAAAAAGTGATTGTGAAAGACACATTAGCTTTCAAGTCTTCCGATTCACTTAAGGTAAAGCACACAATGGAATACATAAAACAAAGCAAAACAAAAACACAATTGGCTTGTATTCTAAGGCTGTGGTTTTACAGTCATTACTTGGCCAATGTTCCCACTTTGATAGGAGTAAGGACTGCAAGACTAGGTCTAGGGAGGGATTGTATTTAGCTGAGATCTGGAGAATCACTTAATGAAGCAGACAGCAAAGGAACCAGGGAGATTTTGTATTTTTTTTTTTTTTTTTTTGCGAGGGGAAGGGAGTTTGCCTTTGGCAAACATTCTAGTAGTAATAATAGTAATGCCATGTCTCCAAAAGAAAGCCATGATTATGGCTCACATTAGTTTGTATTAGCATCTACGGACGACAGGTCTCTGCCTGCCAGTGTTCATACACTCATAAGCACAGTAGCGGCTGAGAGAAACCTCTGACTATTTGTTACTTAGTGATACTGCCTCTGGCAGGGTAGAAGCAAGTCTCTCTCGGGGAAAATTGCTGATGTTACTATTTTAATTTGCAAACCACATTTCTGTGGTTGGTGATGAGATTTCAAATAACCTAGACAAAACAGACCCTAGTTTAACAAGCTGAAAAAATACAAGCAAGAAAAGCAAACAAAAATATTTTTAGCCTCTCTCTCTAATTGTATAATTGAAAAATCAACTCTCCCAAAAGCATCTTGCAAGGGTAATGCCACAGACAGAGGAACCAATTTAAAGCAGTATCCAACCTGAGTCCCAATCCAGTTCACTCCAAGATTTAACCTAGTGCTACCCAGAACTAAAAGATAAATATAAAGGTAGATGGTATTTAAGCATGATGAAGAAATATACATTTTAAAGAATAGTGTAGTTGTAACAGATGGTTCATATGATACGGCTTGTTTATTTGTGTCTACTGAATGGAAGATGTAAGAGCATTGAAATCTTTTACCTTTAGAATAATAAGCAGTTCATGCATGAATTTTATATGCATATTATGTATTTGTATTATATTCACAAAATGCGTATTCCACTAAAACCAATTAAACTGTAATATGAGTTAGTCACATTTATGGGCATGAAAAACATATCAAGAGACTATTAAGTCCATCTGTCCAAACTTTACATTGAATAATCTTTGAAATAATATAATTAGAAAATGCGTCTAACTCAAATAAGGAACAAAGCAGTATCAAGGATTATAGAAACAAAATGCATCTCAATTAAAGCTTTAAGTTACATATATTTGAGACAACATAACTATAACTTATTTGTTATAAATACATACATACATACATACATACATATATAAAACACATGGAATTTAACCTCCAATTTTGTTACTGAGAAGCCACTCATTACTCGTTTTCAGTGAATTTTAGGAGTACTACTTAGGCATAGAATAACTGCTCAGTACTACTTGGCATTTGCTCATGATCATCATAAGGGCAATGCAATTAGATGCAACACTCTCCTATATTTACACCTTGGCAAACTGTGGTGCTGTTTGAGAGCCTGCTGTCTATCCTGGAAATACGCGTTTGACCGATTTTGTCTCGGTAAAGCAAATTGTTTCCCTACTGAGAAGAAACATTTTCTACAGATACCTGTAAATATTTACATGACTTATCTTAATCAGAAATGCCCTTTCCAATATGGCTGGCTCTCCTTGGCTCTGTTCTGGGAAGAAACAGGTAGGAACTTCTTCTGCCTTTTTCCAGATTCTCCTCTTAGTCTAGGCATATGTTCAGGTGAAAAGGACAATTGCTTAGCTTCTGTTAGTCTCTTTACAGTAGTTCAGTTCTTCAAATGTAAAACTCTCCTGTCATTTTCCCAGCCCCCTACATCTACTGATTAGGTTGGTCTCTCATGGATTGGAGTGGAGTAATTCATTGCTTTACAACTCATGAGGTGGGGCTTCTTGGTAGATCTCAAAGTTTTCCTTTATTTGATCTAATGACAGGGATTTTTTCATTCTCCTTAGCTTATTTTTCACTAGGAAATGGAAGGTGATATCCATGGAAGAGAGAGGATGAAAAATGGCTAGGGTGTCCAGGCATGTACATGTTCGTGCATGTTGGTAGATATAAAAATGACTCAGGGCAAAATTACAAATGTTGTCAAGCACGATTTCTTGAAATTTCTTATCCCTTTCTAGCATTTTCTGGGAACTGGACCCCTCATTCCCATTGGCTATTGGGTTTTACCACATGGTCTCTATATCTGGGATAGCTCTCTTGGGATGACAGAACTACAAACTTCTGACATTCCTCAGTATTTATTTGTTTAAGAATCTTACCAACTGAAGCTGAGTAGTAAAGAGATATTTGTACTAGGGAATTTAATCCCTCAAATGTGAAAATCTATTTGTACATGGTTGACTGAATGTAGATATATATTGTCTGAGAACAAAGATGTTGTCCAGAGTTTGAACAGAAAGCTAATTCTCCATCTTCTCTGTTTTCTCTTGTATTCCAACAAGTTTATACATTAAATCCAATCTAACTTAAACTTTCACTGAGCCTACAGTTCTGTTCCCAAGGAACTCAATGTCAAAAAACTGAAAAAGACCAGGAAGCACTGGTCCAATCTATACCTAGCCAGTCTACAGTGACCTGCTGTAAGTGTAGAGAGTAGAAAGAAACTCCAGGCCATTTCCATTTGGGTATTCAGGAGGAAAGAGAGCCAATCTTTTCCTTAACCAAACAAGAATTGTGAGTATGCCAAGTGCCCATGCTAGACAGCAGCATTAAGTTGAAAATTGCTCCTGGATGACACCAAAGTGAACATAGCAGAGCAAAGAGAGCACAAGTATGCATATCTACCACCTAAGGAATTCTGAAACCCTTATGAAAGTTTCAAGGAGAGTGAGACTTTCGGAATTTGTATATAAAGGCTCAGAATTTAAATATCCCACACAGAAAAAAAGACCGTGTTAAAAATGGTCTTTCTCTATGAAAACACTACTTCATAAGTAAAAGGCTGAGGTATGGCAAAGATAGAAAAAGCATGGACAATTTTAAAGGGCACTATCTATTCTTAAGATAATTTTGCAAAGTAGAGGCATCTGAAGAAGGTAGAAGTTGTGGTGAGGGGAGGGTGGAGACAAAACAGCAGTAATAGAGAAAATTAACTTATTAACATTCTGCATTAAATTTAAAAGAAAAAGAAAAGATAAGGTATTCAAGCCAATGGACTTTGGAGTCCACTGAGAAATGTCAGCAGCAAAAGGAAGCTTCAAGTAACAGCGTGTCACCAAAAAACTGACAGATGTTTAGATCAGAGAGCCAGGAGAGGAAAAACATTGAGCAGAATTTGTTGCCCCTTATTCTTCTCCCCCAGAGTTAACCTAATGTCTGGCTTCTCATCCTTATCAGTCAGGGTCCAATCAGGAGACAAAACCACATGAGCTACTTTAAGCAGGTCCAGCTTCATAGACAAGTGACAAGGCACTCATGTAGGGGCCCACACTCAAGTTCCACACTTGAAATTGAATACTCTGTAGTTGTTGCAATGAAATTCTGGATAATTTTACCTTTGAATGTGTGTTTTATAAGTGGGACAATGAAGTCGGACAATGGGATAATAAAGCATGTTCCAAAGGCTTAGAGCCTCAGCACATACATGGTTCCTCCTCTTGCTACCTCTCCTGACTGAGTTTTCAGTCTCCCACTCCTCACTCTGGTGCCCCAGACCCTCACTGGCCTCGCTTTCCTACCCCTGCCCAATGACAGTGGCTCCTCCACCCCAGCATAGTCCTGGGCATGGGGGCAGGAAAGTACGAGTTGGGCACATGTGTCCCACAGCTCATGGGGCCTCCCTAGGTGGACCAGCCCTGTCTGTGAGCCTCTTTCCCACCCTCATCTACATACCAACTACAAGAATTTTAAACCTTTGTGCTAAAGTTTTAAGACCCTTGAGAGCCATCCATCTCCTGTGAGTTGGGTGACAGGCCCATGAAAAAGGGTGTCACCTGGCTTGATTTCCCCAGATGCTGACTTTGGCCAGGGTGTGCCACATCAGTTCAGCAGCCAGTGAGAGGGGATAGCCAATAGCCATCAAGGCCAGCCACTGCAGACCCTGGGCTCCTATTAGAGTACGTACCACCATGAGCATGTCCCCATGCCTGCAAGCCCTCCCTTTGCTGGCTCTATGCCTGGACATACCCTCTCCCCAACTCTCCAGGCTTCCTGAGTCTCACTTGCATTTGTTCCTTCTGGCCAGCTCAAGACACCCTCCAGGAATGAGCCACAAAATGCAAATTGTTCAGTGTTGGAGATTCCACATTGGAATAAGTGGTCTGATATTTATATTTGAAATTGGCATTGTACACTATAAAGATGAATGGTCAAATTCACACTATTTTTAAAATTTTTTTATTTTACTTTTATTTAGAATGACACTGAATAGAAAATAAACAACACTATGACAAGTTGAGAGAGAGATCAAAGAAGAAAGAAAAAGATCTTGCTGTGTACCTTTACTGGCACTTTTACCCACTTTTTGAATAAGATCTGCATTTTCTTTTTGCACTAGTCCCCAAATTATGCAGTTGGCCCAGAATTTAATATAAAGAATTGTTACCTAGGTATTAAAGAACTGAAAAGGTAGAAAAAGAAATAAGGCATCATGGAGATAGAAATTACAGGAAACACCTACCATCTTTATGGAGGAAAAGGAACGTAGAGAAGACGTTAAGGTTATCAAAATCTAGACACTTGGAGGAAAAGCCCCACAGAATGAAAACTCGGACGTTTGAGAAGTCAGCACTGCTCAGGAGGTGCTAGCCATCACTACCATTCAGGAAAGCTTTCTGCAATGATGGGAATGGTTTATGCTCTCTGCATGGGACTATTGTACCCTTGAAATGTGCCAGAAAAACTGAATTTTTTTTTTAAAGATTTGTTTATTCATTTGAGAGAGCGAGAATGAAAGAGAGTACATGAGAGGGGGGAGGGTCAGAGGGAGAAACAGGCTCCTCCCTGAGCAGGGAGCTCAATGCGGGACTCGATCCCGGGACTCCAGGATCATGACCTGAGCCGAAGGCAGTTGCTTAACCGACTGAACCACCCAGACGCCCAGAAAAACTGAATTTTAAAAGGTTATTTATGTTAATTACTTCTAATTTCCACAGGTAGCTAGTGGCTACCCTATTAGTTAACACAGTGCTAGAGCCTCTGATTTCAGAGGAGGAATCTGTCGGCTCTGAAATGCAGACTTTGGAGGAAGATGCACTGACCAACTGGTGTTAGTGACTCTAGAGCGTGTGATGAAGATGACTTTGTCAGTCTTGAGAAAACAGAACAATGAATCAACAGCGGCTACTGGAGTGAAGCAGCGCTGCTATGGTGATGTGATCAAGAACAGAGAGTCACAGAAATGAACAAATCCATTCTTGCTCCTGGAGTTTTCCAGTATCCCTCTAGCGCCCCCTATTGGGAGTGTCTGGGAGGGCACCAACTAGGAAAGCAGAAGTGAAGTTTGCAGAAATGAAGTGTGAATAAGCATCACAAAGCCGCGACTGGAAGAGTGGAATGATGCTAGCACATCATCTCGGCATCTTCTTTGGACTATGACTTCTGGAACTTTTTGGATAAAATTGTATTCCCTCTTCATGAACTTTTGTACCAGCCCCATCCCCAACTCGGCTTCTCTTCTCAGCTTGCACTTGTTTCTAATTGTGCATTAGTGGGCACTGACCTTGCTCAACTCTTAGATGTATTTCAGCGCAGCCCCAGGATGTGATAACATGTGACAAGTGAAGAAAACAAAACAAAAACTACTAAAACATGAGTGAAGATCTTAGTTGTGAAGGAGGGACAAGCAATGATAGTATTAGGGAGGTTAGCCTACGCTAAAATTTCCCTTTTCATCTCTAACCATTTTTTCCTGAATAACCCAATCCTGATTCTATACCTACAAAGACAGTTTCTTGTAATTTATAATATTCTAATTGCAGCTTACAACTTGAATACGGTTATTGCTACTACCTATAAAGTAAACTAGAGATTCCTTGGGAAATTCTTATGTGATTGAAAACCTAGCCCCAGGAATTAGGCCCATCTGATATTGATAAACTCTATTTCCCACACTCATGGGACTTGTGATCTAGTAAGAAATTTAGAAATAAAAATATTAGGGGATTATAATTAGTAGAGACTTGACTCTCTAAAATAGACCAGGACAATATTTCAATTCATCTGCCATCTTGCAGATTCAAAACTAGTCACTCGAAACAACAACAACAAAAAAACATTAGAAGCTTGTGTATCTGAACTGAGGATGTGCCCCAATTCATCTCAATTTGTCCCTAAAGAACAATTAATTCCAAGTTTCCTGAAACTGGCATTTTAACTTCAAAAATGCTCTTTACCAGCACCTGTTTATTAAAACCCTGTGAGGTGATACCCCAGTCTATTC
Organism: Mirounga angustirostris; assembly: GCF_029215605.1. NCBI lineage: Eukaryota > Metazoa > Chordata > Mammalia > Carnivora > Phocidae > Mirounga > Mirounga angustirostris. The sequence goes on from NW_026991712.1 coordinate 32,498,265, forward strand.
TACTCCATCGTGTCAGTTCTTCTCTTTAATATTTATCACTTCCCATCTGCAAACGTTGACCACATTACCCACCTGTCCCCAAATGTGTCACAGTACGTGCTGCATCTCAAAGGGTTAAATTAAACCGTTTCCTGTGTCGGACAGGAAAAGACACTACTCACTGGAGAGAAAAAGAAATTATCTCCTGAATCACAAATGCAACTTTTCTTGGTGTTTATGGGGACTGTACAAAACATGAGATGAATATAAGCTATGCCATTTCATGAGAAATTAGATTGATTCTAATATAGAAATTCTACTGAGGGTTAAATATAACCATCAATTTTTCAGGACATTTTTCACATAAGAATTTCTCCAAAATAATATTTTATTTCATCTTATTATTATTTCCAAAGATCTTATATAAATTTAAATCTAGGGTTATAAGTGAGATATCAATTAACATAAGAATCAATTTAATGGTAATTTAAATAGCTAACTGTTATAATTTTTGCATAATGAAGTGGCCTCTGAGCTTGAAGTCCTAATCATGTCTAATTAATTTAAAGGATGTTACTTTTTATTATCACTGAAATTTCTGACAGGTGATAAAACATTTAGGGTTGCCATCACAAACTTTTTACATCAGCTTTACTGTAAGTTGACAAGCCATAGATCATCCCTCTGAAAATGACTATTTAGGAAAAAAAAACTCAACTACATTTGTGAAGTTATAGCATGGAACCGCTATTTTATCCATGAAAAGGAAAGCAATTCTATTCTCTAAAATAATACAAGAGTTGACATTTTATTTTCATGATCTCAATAGCTGTAATCAACCTTCATAGGGAATAATCAATTTCAATTTCAGAAAATAATCTTCATAACCTCTTGAGTTTATATAGTACCTATATTGCCAGAAACATTAATATACGTTCCATTGTCAATATAAAAAAAAGTCTTGATCTTGTGAGGATCAGACAGCAAATAAATCTAACTGCAAGCGGATTAGCTAAAGGGCTTGTCATTTCTTTAAAATAGAATGTTAAAATATCTACCATTAAAGGCATTCTCAGTAATGTAAAATAATATGAAGAAAATTATTCTAGATTCCATGGTCATTGAAAAACCAAATCCAAAGCATGGAAAGCAAATAAGTCTAAAGCAGATACAAGCTATCTGCTATTGCTATTGCGATTCAAGTGATGATGGAAAATGGAAGCCTCCAGCCAGCATGACCCCAAGATCCGTACGACAGGGCTGTTCTTTTAAAGAGAAAGAAAAGAATTATTTTAGAAATCCCTGAGAGGGATTTTATGTAAGATAAGCCCAGTCAGAAAACAGAGTGAGTAGTGAGTAGCTATAATCTGAAGGTCAGTCTGCTGGGCAGCTTTTGTTAGAACGGAGAGAGAAGAGAGGAAGTAAGAAACACGTTGAGGCATCATGGCAAACCAGTCAGGAACACGGACGTGGGCTTTGGCTGTGGGGCCTTGGGAGGGTTCTTCAACCTCTCTGTATTCCAGCTCTCGCTCTGTAAAATGTGGCTTCTGATAGATAACACCTTCCCAAGTGGTTGTAAGGGGAATTAAGTGAATTCATAGGTGTAAAGTACTTTAGAACAGTGCCAGATACATAGTAGGGCTTCATACATGTTTGCTGTTACTGTAAATCTTAGGCTAAGCCACTCAGGAGAGTCTAGGAACTTCTGGAGCTCTTGGCTTGAAAAAAAAAAAAAGAATATGCTTTAAAGCTGTGGAGGCAAAAACACTTTCTTAACCTTGGGTTCAAATGTGATCTGCGTAGATTCAGGCTCAGTCTACTCTGATACCTGAAAGAGAATAGAAGCAACTTATGATGGTAACAAAGGAAAAGCCCTGGACTACAAGTCACAAGGCCACTGACCTCTCATTTATTTTTGTAAGCTTTAAGAGATATGAAAACAACAAGAGCTTTGGGGTCAGTCAAAGCAATTTGAATGCCATTTTTACCAGGTCTGGCTGTTTGACCTTGGACAAGTAGTTCACCTTTCTGATGTTCAGTGTCTTCATCCATAAAACAGGGAATATAATACCTAATTCTTTTGTGAATAAATAAAATAAACATATTAAATACTTAGTAGAATGCCAGACTTGCCAATCATGACATGTTAATTCTATCCCTTTTCTCTTTTCTGAGCCTCAATCTTCATCTGTAAAATGGAAATGTTAATATCCAACACAAGATAATATTGACACCAATTTTTTCTAATTTCTCCACAGTCTTTTCAAGACTTACACTGCTACACAAAAATTTTTGTGATTACTGCCATTTCTTTGTTATATAGCTTTTGCAAGACATGACATGTAACCCACAAAGCATATATAGCACAAGTCAGCTGCTAAGCTTAGGTTATCCTGGAGGTAGAAAATTCCAGAAAGTCACTTATGAGAAAAATAGTAGCAAACATGAAGGAGAAAAAGGAGGAAGAGTGCTTTAGGCCTCATTCAGATCAGGAGGCACTATTTGCCTTCTTAAGAATGAAAAGGAAATAGTCTTGAGAATGAAAGCCTGTGTAATTTCTCCTATTACAACAGGATACATCCCCCACAAAGAACATGCAAAGAAAGCCGTACAGAATATTCCCACCTAAGTTCCTGCAAAGTGCAAGATCTGTGAAATAGCAAGAGAAAGAACAATTTAAAACAACAACAAACAAAAAGAAATCAAAGGCATCCAAATTGGCAAAGAAGAAGTCAAACTCTCACTCTTTGCAGATGATATGATACTTTATGTGGAAAACCCAAAAGATTCCACCCCAAAACTGCTAGAACTCATACAGGAATTCAGTAAAGTGGCAGGATATAAAATCAATGCACAGAAGTCAGTGGCTTTCCTATACACCAACAACAAGACAGAAGAAAGAGAAATTAAGGAGTCCATCCCATTTACAATTGCACCCAAAACCATAAGATACCTAGGAATAAATCTAACTAAAGAGACAAAGGATCTATACTCAGAAAACTATATAATACTCATGAAAGAAATTGAGGAAGACACAAAAAAATGGAAAAACGTTCCATGCTCATGGATTGGAAGAACAAATATTGTGAAGATGTCAATGCTACCTAGAGCAATCTACACATTCAATGCAATCCCCATCAAAATACCATCCACTTTTTTCAAAGAAATGGACAAATAATCCTAAAATTTGTATGGAACCAGAAAAGACCCCGCATAGCCAGAGGAATATTGAAAAAGAAAAGCAAAGCCGGCAGCATCACAATTCCGGACTTCAAGCTCTATTACAAAGCTGTCATCATCAAGACGGCATGGTACTGGCACAAAAACAGACACATAGATCAATGGAACAGAATAGAGAGCCCAGAAATGGACCCTCAACTCTATGGTCAACTAATCTTCGACAAAGCAGGAAAGAATGTCCAATGGAACAAAGACAGCCTCTTCAACAAATGGTGTTGGGAAAATTGGATAGCCACATGCAGAAGAATGAAACTGGACCATTTCCTTACACCACACACAAAAATAGACTCCAAATGGTTGAAAGACCTCAATGTGAGACAGGAGTCCATCAAAATCCTAAAGGAGAACACAGGCAGCAACCTCTTTGACCTCAGCCGAAGCAACTTCTTCCTAGAAACATCGCCAAAGGCAAGGGAAGCAAGGGCAAAAATGAACTATTGGGACTTCATCAAGATAAAAAGCTTTTGCAAAGCAAAGGAAACAGTCAACAAAACCAAAAGACAACCGACAGAATGGGAGAAGATATTTGCAAATGACATATCAGATAAAGGGCTAGTATCCAAAATCTATAAAGAACTCATCAAACTCAACACCCAAAGAACAAAGAATCCAATCAAGAAATGGGCAGAAGACATGAACAGACATTTTTCCAAAGAAGACATCCAAATGGCCAACAGACACATGAAAAAGTGCTCAATATCGCTCAGCATCAGGGAAATCCAAATCAAAACCTCAATGAGATACCACCTCACACCAGTCAGAATGGCTAAAATTAACAAGTCAGGAAATGACAGATGTTGGCGGGGATGTGGAGAAAGGGGAACCCTCCTACACTGTTGGTGGGAATGCAAGCTGGTGCAGCCACTCTGTACTGTACTTCAACTTTCAAAAAGTTGAAAATAGAGCTACCATATGATCCAGCAATTGCACTACTGGGTATTTACCCCAAAGATACAAAAGTAGGGACCCGAAGGGGTACGTGCACCCCGATGTTTATAGCAGCAATGTCCACAATAGCCAAACTGTGGAAAGAGCCAAGATGTCCATCGACAGATGAATGGATAAAGAAGATGTGGTGTATATATACAATGGAATATTATGCAGCCATCAAAAGGAATGAGATCTTGCCATTTGCAACGACGTGGATGGAACTGGAGCGTATTATGTTGAGTGAATTAAGTCAAAAAGAGAAAGACATGTATCATATGATCTCACTGATATGAGGAATTCTTAATCGCAGGAATCAAACTGAGGGTTGTTGGAGTGGGGGGTGGGGTGGGAGGGATGGGGTGACTGGGTGATAGACACTGGGGAGGGTATGTGCTCTGGTAAGCACTGTGAATTGTGCAAGACTGTTGAATCTCAGATCTGTACCTCTGAAACAAATAATGCAATATATGTTAAGAAAAAAAAAAAAAGAAGAAGAAGAAGGTAGCAGGAGGGGAAGAATGAAGCGGGGGAAATCGGAGGGGTGGACGAACCATGAGAGACGATGGACTCTGAAAAACAAACAGGGTTCTAGAGGGGAGGGGAGTGGGAGGATGGGTTAGCGTGGTGGTGGGTATTGAGGAGGGCACATTCTGCATGGAGCACTGGGTGTTGTGCACAAACAATGAATCATGGAACACTTCATCTAGAACTAATGATGTAATGTATGGGGATTAACATAAGAATAAAAAAATAAAAAATAAATAAAACAACAACAACAACAACGACAAAACAATATCATGTACCAGAAATCTGCCTCTGAGCAATGTGTTAGTGGGTCAGGGTACAGAGTTTCTCCTTTGCCTTTAGAATTCAGCTTTGTTCAATTACATAAAAGTAAAATCTAGGCTGAGAATGTTTTGTAATTAACATGGGATACCAGGTGCCTGATTTGGGGGTTTCCTTTAACCCCCTTCGGTTTCCCTGGCAGAAAGTTTTACTTGACTAAGGTCATTTTTTCCACTGACTCCTGGCCTTCAAAATAATTCTCAACACAACATTGCAGGTCAACTGCCCTCCTAGGGCATGACCAGAAAAGAGGACCAAAGTGGGGACTCATAGTAGACATCAGGGGTAAGACTGAAACCACATCTATCCTCCTAACTTTATGCACATCCCTGTGACCTCCTAATATCTCCAGTGTTGCTGGGTTGGGTAATGTACCATATGGGTACTCAACAGCAGGGGAGGCAGGTACCGAAGTCAGGCCCAGGATCATGGCACAAGGCTACCGTGAGTTCTGTGAAGAAAGAACTCCCTCTTTCTGATCTATCCAGAAAAGCTAATGCACTATCAGCGGTGCTGCCAACCCCGCATTAAATCAGGGCTTCACTGTTTCCCAAGTGGACTTGTAATAGTCTCCTAAAAGAGTGGTTTTCAAAAATTGCTGCATTTAAAAGTTATCTTGGGAACTTTAAAAAAAATCCTAATGCCCAGGGCACACCCTAGACTGATAAACTCCCAGTCTCTGCAGGTAGGATCCAAGCATAAGTAGTTTTCAAAGCTTCTCAGGTGATTCCTATATGCAGACAAGCTTGAAATCAGGGTTCTAAATAATTCATTGTCTCGAATTTAGTATCCCTGTGGCTCATCCTCTTCATTATCCAAGAATAATGAAATTCACCTGCAAAAAAAATATTTTTAAAAGCTCCCATTGCCTACAACAGTGTTCTTGAAGTATGGACAGCAAATCAACAGGATAACCTGGCCAGTTTATGAAAATACAGATTTCCGACCCCGCCTTCAGAGTGGGGAATGAGGGTAATAATTTTCATTTTTTAAACAGCCATGACAGATGATACCCATGAATCTTAAATTTGAGGACCACTGATCTCCAGGATAAAAGCCAAATCCTTTAGTATGGACCTTATTACTGTCCTGGCCTGGCTTTCCAGGTCCTATTTTGCTCAGTTGCCTAGAGTTTGCTCTCATCCCAACACCCCATGCTCCAACAATCCCAAATTTGTCTCTGAACATATCGCCCCCTCCACCTAGAATATCCTTAGGTAAATCACTTAACCTCTTTGAGCCTGTTTCCTCATCTGTAAAATGGGGATTATAATATGCATCCTTGGGGCTGTTTGAAGATTAACTGAAATAATATATTTGCAAATGTCTAGCTCTAGGCCTGGTCCAAAGTAAATGCTTAATACTCATTCATTCACTAATTCCAGAACTTGTAAATTCAGAGTGTCTGGGCAGAGTTGTGCTTAAATGATGCTGAAGAAGTATTGACTGCAGATCCACTGCCTGAACCTGGGAATGCCAATCCCACTACACTAGAGTAAGCATATTTGTAATATGAAAAAAATAAGTTGGGGGAGAAATTGCCATACTCCTAGGATTTCACAGGCCACCATTGAATGTACTAAAAAATAAAATAATCCCTCAAAAAATGGGATGCCTGATCTCCTTAGCTCCGAGGCAGCTTATTCAAGAGTGAAGTTTTAAGAACTGAATAAATTAATGCCCATATCAAACAGTAGGTTAAATTCAGTCCCTGGCCTAAAGGTCCTTGCAGTCTAAAGGAAACCGCATATAAAGATGGACATATGCACCAGGAGGAATTTATAAAGCTATTTTTTAAAGCTTTGTTATTTTCTCACTTTATTCCATATTCTTGACTGATGAATGGAGGGAGAAAAAAATGGCAAGGAGAAATTTGCTCCTGGTCCTTATGCATCCCAAATATTTATTTAGTTTTCATCTGATATGTATTAAAACTAATTTGTAATTATGTTTATTGTTTTATATGCACCTAATAAATCACTGAGTTTGTTGATACTGCTGATGATGATAATGACTGACAGTTTTGAGCCTTTACAAGGTGCTAGGCATTTAGCAAATGCTTCAAATATGCTTTATAATTTAGAGAACATAAGTCAGAAATAAATATTTTCATTTCCATTTTTTCAGATAAGGAAAGGGAACAGGAGATAAGCTATTTAACTTGTCTACGGTTCTTCAGCCATTCCTGCAGATCAAAGATCTGAAATAGTGTGTCTTTAGCCCCAAGACCCAAGCTCTTAACTACAACAAAATCCATGTTACCTATAGCAATAATGGTTTAATTATATAGCAAAACAGGTTTAGGAACAGGCAACTACTTATCAACAGGAATATCTCTTCCTTAAGAAGGGGCGCCTGACATAGATTTGCCTTCTAGTTTGATTGGTCCTGTAATCAGTATAAGTATGGCCCTAACACTGGAAGGATTCCCAAAGCCCTCCAACAGCTTATCACAAAGTCAATTTAGAAATGTAAGTCCCATTACTCCTGTGGATGTGTTCTTACATTGGATAGAGGTGTTGGTTTGGAATTGCTAAGAATAGACATTTATTTTAGCTAGTGGTAACTTGGTCTTCTCCTTGGGAGCTGATGGATAATTACATATAAATTTTAAAATTCTGAAGATTTCTTCATAGCAAGAATATGGAATCTTGTTTGTTTTATAGTATTTTTCTCTGAGAAGCCCATCACCCTAAAAATGGCCATAAATGGAATTCTTTTCAAATTAATTTCAAAAAATTTTTTTACACTTGCTGTTTATTCAAGAGACTCTTAAATACATCTTAAGTAGTTTAAAATTTTGGTTTTTAGCAGAGAAGTAAATACTTACACAACTAATCACACCTAATGTGTTAACTTTTATACTGATGCTTAAGACAATTCCCTGTACAACCAGGAAAAGAGCAATCATTTTTTTCCTGGAGAAGGAATTTCTAAAATTATTTATAATAATAAAGGAACACCTGTAGAATATTCATAGAAGAAATAAAATTTGACTTTAGTTTCAAAATATCTGTATGATTGTGTCTTGTAAAGTTTGGAAAAAAGCATTCTAGGCAGAACAGGACACATTCGGTTTGTTTTGAATATGCAACAGATACAACTAGAAACAACGGGTAGATGCTAAGAGAGGGTAGGAAATCAAAGAGAATTGGTAACACCGTTATTAACCTTCAGAGCTTGATGGTTAGGTACTTGGTAGGGATGTTGCAGAGAAAACTCAAACATCAGATGTGTCCTTGGACTAGATAAATTCATGATATTTTCAAACCTGCATTCATTACTGGATGTTACGTAGCCACAGGAACAGGCACCATCTCAAACTTCAAGGGAACATCTAATTTCATGACTTTTAGACACATAATGTAACACAGTAAGCTAAACTTGCTGATGTCCCAAATTATCACGCTACAAAATAACACAGAAGTTGTACCCTCAGGGACACGACTTCCCTGTTCTCCCTATCATCCATTTCCTCAGGCAAAAGAATGAAAATACCAACAACAAAAATGAGAATTTCTCAATTAAGAACAACTTACATCAAGGGCGCCTGGGTGGCTCAGTTGGTTAAGCGACTGCCTTCGGCTCAGGTCATGATCCTGGAGTCCCGGGATCGAGTCCCGCATCGGGCTCCCTGCTCGGCGGAGAGTCTGCTTCTCCCTATGACCCTCCTCCCTCTCATGCTCTCTGTCTCTCATTCTCTCTCTAATAAATAAATAAAATCTTTAAAAAAAAAAAGAACAACTTACATCAAAATAAGAATAAGGCATAAAAACAAAAAGGAAAAGGATGATATAATCACATACTCAGCTCTTCTTATCTAATTCTTTTAATTTTCTACTCGATAGCGCTAAAGTTCACATTATATAAATGTAGACATTTTTTCTTTTTTTTTTTTTAAGATTTTATTTATTTATTTGACAGAGACAGAGATAGCGAGAGCAGGAACACAAGCAGGGGGAGTGGGAGAGGGAGAAGCAGGCTTCCCGCTGAGCAGGGAGCCCTATGCGGGGCTCGATCCCAGGACCCCGGGATCATGACCTGAGCCGAAGGCGGACGCTTAACGACTGAGCCACCCAGGCGCCCTGTAGACATTTTTTCATGATCGTGCAACACTGCGACACTAGGGAAAGTCTTTGCTTTCTTTTTTGTTATGCTTAGTAAAATGCCTACCTTCTTTTATCAACTGGAAGCTTATAATTAAAGAATCTAAATACTTGACTTATTATAAGGTTAATTCCCAAGCATAGTGTTTTACATCATTTTAGCAAAGTAAGGATCTTGAATCAATAAACTTCTAATCTGGACTGATACTAGAGGAGCATATAGGAAAAGTATTGATCAAAAAGTCACCTCCCTCCATTCCATATGTCAATATCAATCTCTCTGTATAGTTCCCACTCTGATTTATTATATTTTTTAGAAGCCTTTCTAAACTACGCATTTATAGTCCATCATTTTTATTCATCTTTTTTTTCCACTTGTTCTAAAACTACTTGGCTGACTCAAAGTCCCATGTATTAACTTTTTAATTTTTGCTCATCTAAATATGAATAACTATATATTTATACTTTAGACACAACATATCCATATATAAACCCTGTAATTATTAAAATCGGTAAAAAATAAAACATAAGCTATTATATTTATCCTTACTTGAATTATAATTATCTATTTTTTTTCCACTTTATATTCTCTCTTGTATGAGTACCATTAAGGATCCATGACTTTTCCTGTGGAAGCTCAACTTGTTCCAATTAACCATAATAATAATTTTAATAATTACATTTAGTATTATTTTACATTCAATTTTTTCACAATTTGACTAGTACAAATTCATTTAAAAGTTGGCAACTTTGCCCTTTCAGTACTGCCCTGACACTTAAAAACTATCCTTGCTTTTGTGCACTTAGCTCCTTCATGAAACCCCACTTAAACATGATAATGAAGATATCAGAAGGGAGAAGTCCACGAGACAAAGGACTGGGACATGTGATGAGAGATGACAACAAAATGTCTGAAGCTGGGAAACAGACTCAACCTGTCTTAGAAACTAAGTCTGTGTTTGTGGAGGAATATCCTGGTGGGGAACCAAGAAATAAGCCAATTCAGGACTTAGAGGTACACTATGTTTCCAAAACATGTAGGTGGGATTAACAGGCAGATTGGAATTTTGTAGTTGAAGCAATTAGAGCCCTAACTACCCTCATCACTGCACAGAACAGCATTGCTATCCACCCAGTTTCAGGCAGATGTTCGAAGATGTACTCTCTTAAACCAGAGGGAACCATCATGAGAACAAAGGGCTAAGTGAATGTTTACATCTTGATGCATGAAAACACGAGCCTTCTCCCACTTTGGCTCTGGCCCAACAGCCATGCTTACACTCCTCAGGTGGAGCATTATGGTTTCCAAAGACCTATAATAACTGCCTCATGACTTCATAAGAAACTCGCTACCCAATATCCTCATTGCTGGTCAGCTCCTTTGTGCTTTACATTTTAACAAAAACAGACATTTGCGGGTCACCGGACATTTGAGAAAGAGACAAAAACAAATACATATGGACTAAAAAAAGTGGAGGAAACAAAGGGAAAAGAAGCAGAAGAGGACTTAAAGAGAAATAATTTAATAGTCACAAAGAAAACAGATAATAGTGTATTTCTGAAACAAGAATAGGAAGTCTCAAAACAAACAAACAAAAAACTCAGAGACCCTGAAAGAGATCTTCAAAATTGAAAAAAAAAAAAAGTGATATCAGAAATGAAAATGTTAATAGAAGAGTTGGAAGGTAAAATTGGAAAAATCTCCTTAGGAAGTAAAATGAAAACCCAAAGAGATGAAAAAATAACAAAGAAAAGATTTCTAAAAGAGTCTCTGAAGGATGAGTCTTAAGAGTCTTAAGAAAAAGAGAACACAAAAACAAGAGGGAGAAAATTATCGAAGAATAGCGAGAAAGATTTCCTAGAACTAAAGACTTTGAGCCACATTCTCATAAGCCTCTAGTAGGAAAAAAACCTTTAAAATAGTTTCTAGTGGGAAAAAAACCCATAAAGTATTGACTAAAAAAAATGGCATCAAGCATTTTAATAGCACACATCTTCACAATTCTGAGGAAATGTATTTCTGTTCTAGAATTCTAATTCTATCCAGATTCCTAATCAAGTATGAGAGCAGAAATAAAAACTTTTACAGATTATAAAGATCTAAAATATGCAGCCTGCCACAGGCATCCTTTTGGGGAAAATTATTGGAGGATGTGCTCCATGCAAACAATGGGGGAAAGGAACAGAGTTAAACAAAAACAACAACAAAAAAGAAATGCAGACATAGCATTCTATATGACTCAGTTGTCAGATATATGTATTTATATAAAATAACACTGAATAGTGTGTTAACTAAAGATTTGATATAAATATCATAAGACAAAAGGGTAGAGAAAGTATAAATGGAGTAAAATCCTGAACTCCATTGGCAGTAGGTCTAAAATAATATCTGAAACTAAAAAAAATCCAGAAATAGTCATATTAGAATGTTATTCAGAAATATGGAGGAAATCCTAAAGGAAGAGTGAAGATAGTTACAACTGGTTACATCTTGGGATAGGAATCAAAGTTAGGAAGTAGTGTTGTAAGTGACTGCTGTTTTTCATTAAAAGTTCTGCAGAAAAATTTACTACTTATTACCATTAAAAAAAGCTCTTATAACAATGAAAGGATAGAAAAAAAGAACATCCTTAACCTCACAAAGGGTTTTTACTACAGATATTTTAAATAGCTATCTTCTTATAAAAATCAAAGAAAATAGGTTTACTTCTTTCATTTTCATTAACATTATAAACTGGAGTTTTTATTCAATCCATAAATTAGGAAAAAGAAATAAATGACATACACATTGATAATGAAGTGATAATCTTTCATCATCTATAATTGGCATAATTATCTGTGTAGAAATGCAAAAGAAACTCTACTTAAATATTTAAAATAAATAAAGTTCATCAAGATTTCTGGATAAAATATCAATGCCCTGAGAATTTTTCTGTCTTACTGTCTGAGGGCCTTTATATTTGCTGTCCCTTCTGCCAGGAACGATCTTCCTCAAAAATATTTGAACAAATTTCTTCCTCATTATATTCATGTTCCTTTTCTTTGCATCCTTGTTTTTATTCATAGCATTTATGATTACTTACTAAAAAAAGACATTTTCCCCCACTGGACTATATATATATTTATATATAAATTTTATATTATTTTATATTATATTTATATATTTTCTATTTATATTATATTATATATTATTATATTTATTTATATTATATTTATAAACATTTATATTTATATAAATTTATATTATAAATTATATAAATTTACATTTATATAAATTATAAAAATTTATATAAATACATATGTATATATATGGCAGATAAAACCCAACAAAGACCTGAACTATTCTGCAAATGCTCAAGAACCATTTGAGATAATTTCTACTACAATTACAATTCCCTTGTGATTAGCAGAATCTTATAACCTCCCATTTTATCTCAATCCATCAAAATGACAAAATGGAATTTAGTTTTTAGGACTTGACCTTGAGATTCTGAACAGAGGACACAATGTAAAAATCAAATGCAATTATAAACTGCTTCATGGTTAAAAGCATGGGCTTTGCAGCCTCAGAGCCTACAAAGTGAATACAAACTTAGCCACTTCATGGGTGAGCAATTTTGAGATGGCTTTTGCCTTCTCTAAACCTCTGTTTCATCATGTAATAATAATGTTAGTATTGGAGCTCAGCATCATCATAATATTATATGGAAATAGTAATATTTTCCACTTTATAGCATTGTGGTGAAAATTAAATTTGATTAATTTAAAGCTTCTAGCATAGTGCCTTGCTCAAAGGTAATAGCTCAATAATAGCAGCTATTGTTATTTTATTATTGTTTTTTTATTTTAATTTTATTATTATTCTTTATTATTGTTATATTATTATTCACTGCATTTAGTGAACCATTCTGCTTTCTCCTTTCACTATAGCATGTTTGATTTTCATGTAATCTGACAATATGACTAACATTAAGCCAGCAATGTTACTGGAAATACTTCTTGGTCATTTAAATATACTGTTAATTTGTGTATGCTTGTTTGTGCATGTGTGGGAGCGGTGAGTTGGAATGCCTTCCCAGAATTCTTCTTCCTAGGAATTTCTCTTCATGATCACAAATGTGCCATCAACCCACAAGATTACAGAAGGAGCTACCGTGATGGAACAAGGTGACTCCACCCCATGGCCACAGCTGACTGGCTGATCAAAGCAGAAGAAGGCAGAGCACAGAGAAGAGAATGAAGGGGACACTCAGAGAACAGAGGGACAACCCAGATTAGATGGGTTTTGGGTCTGGCGTCAGGTGGCTCCTTAGGCTTAGTTGCATTCTACGTTTGGGTTCTATGTGAAATCCCAAATCCCCTATACTAATTCATATTGTTGCTTATACTATTTGAGTTGAGTTTCTATTACTTATCACCCCAACAGTTCTAGTTAATATAATGTGAATGCAGCACAGACAAATATAGCTACTTCCCCACTTGCTGATTGCTGGCAAGTAATAAAGAGATTTGACTCATCACTCAGGAAAAGAGACTTATAAAATGATATAATTTATTTGCAAAGCTATACTATGCCCATATCTCATAGGTTTAAAAATAAGCACCACAAGTCTGAAGAATTTGGAGCTTTAAAAAATTCAGAAAGTAACCAACTGAATGAGTGAGGTATATGTCTGTAGTCATCACTTCACCCAATTCCGTTTATTTAGACATTGTAAAAGCACTTACAAAATAAGACAGAGTTCTTTTAGATTGAAAAAAGGTAACAGAAATGACATGACTTGGCCTAAATACAGTTAAATAATACAAGGAGACAGAATGCAAATGAATATATTTTGTGTGTGGAATAGATATGCTGCTAATTGCGTTCACTTATTATCATAGAAATGACATGTTTTCAGCTTTAGTTATATGCCGCCACAGTTAATAATTGAAACACAAACATATGAAACAGTAATTTAGTGGCAGACTTTGTAATTACAAAAGTATAGTAAGGGTTTGTTTTGTAAACATATGTGAAACTCCTTTGTACATGGTGTAATTAACACGAACATAAAAAATATAAGAAAAAAGCTTAAAGAAGAAATTCAGCTATATTCTTACTAAAGCAATGGTCAAAATAAAGACATGCAAGTCTCCATGGGCTCAAACATTTTCAAAAGCTCTTCCTTGGGACATATGAATTGGTTAAAAGTTCTTAAAAACAGTATGTATGCTTTAAAATATTTATTTAATATTTATTAGAAATAAAGACTACAGTTCTATATTTCAAGCAGCCCAGTGGTGCAATCCTAGACTGTTTTTTAGCTTTTCGGATGAGTTGGCAAGGCATCTTGGTAGCGAACTCAGGCACTGATTTTAAATTCTTGTTCTACTATTAACTATTTGATCATGGGCAAGCCCCCTGCTATGAGTCTTGGTTTCCTCATCCATAAAGTAAAGGTAGGTGATTAGAAGACTTTATTTAAATAATGTGTATCTTTTAAAAACCTGTTGCCTTGGTTCCATACTAACTAAGACCTGGACTAAGATACAAATGTTCAAGAACCGTTATGTTATTATAAGAGGTGGATGTTCCTTCCCACACCTATATTGGTATGCTAGAGGAAATAAGTTGCTTTTGCACAGCTAATTATAATTGTAATACAGATGATTTTCCTTGTCCTTATGAATTCAAATAGTCAAGGGGCATATGCCATAAAATTTAACTCTATTAGACCCATACTAAACATTTTAAAGACCATCTCATTAAATTTTCAAAAACAATTCCATCAAATAACCACTATCTTTTCCCATTTTATAGATCAAGAATAAGACACAGAAAAGCTAGATACTTTACCCATAATCAAACACAGTAACTAATGGAGCTGGAACTTGAAACCAGTTAAGCCAAAAACCAAACAATTACAAAATATTTATTTCATCCTTTTTATGCTAGCTTTAGTCATTTCAATAACTTGTTCATGTGCCAGACCATTCAAAAACATAAATTTATTTTCATATAAAATAATATGATCTGGAATAATGATATTTGCCCTAAAATATAATAAAGGAAAAGAAAAAGAGAGAGAAGTTCAAGGGAATAATTGGAATTTAAAGATGAAAAAAGAAGTAGACCATAGTATTTGGGATTGACTTTTCTGTGGCCCAAAAAATATGGGGTCCATTTTCTGAAAACCAAGCCTAAATATTAGCTTTATGGTGTCCCCGGTTTGTAGTTAAGAATGTAGAGGACAGGATTAATTCAGGTAGGACAGCAACTCTCCAGTCTCTGCTTGCAGAGAGTCAGACTCTGCTGTCCCTGGTCCAGCCCATTGATACCAAAAGACAAGCCTCATAAACAACCCATGAATCAAGGTAATACCAGCCTGAGAACCACAAGTGGGTTATCTCAGCATGAGAACATAGAAAAAAGGAAAACCATCAAGAAAGGTACATGATTTTTCAGCTAATCCAAGCAGAGCACATTATTATGTTTTTACAAGATGAATATTAGCAAAGGAATATTTGGGGAACCTGAAAAACTCTTCATTTTCTTTGGTGGGCACATACACACACCTTAATGCAAAAAGCACAGAAATCCCTATCTCCAAGCTCGACATTTCCAAACATGCTCAACAAAGGGTGCACTCAGATGAAACATCAGTTAGCTTTTTCTTTCATTGGGAATGTGCTTATTAACTGTTGTTCAAATAGTTTGTAGACATAACAGCCCCGGGAGTGAATGTGGCTTTGTATTTACAAGGTAGTCATTTGTTGTTATTTATAGTTCTTTTAATTTTCACCTTTTTACATTTAAATTTTCTTCCAAGGGTTATGATTAAAATAGGTACTACTTACAAGAGGAAGAACTCTCTTTAATGTGCACTTTTATATAGATTTTCAAGCGTCAGGAAGAATCCAGGGGTAACCAGTTTTTTCCTTTGTCAGTTTTGTGGACATTTATAATTTGTTTCCCAAGAAAACAATCATGATATCATTATGCAAAAGTAAGACAGAGCCTCTTTTAGTAGAGGTCATCATCCTTAACAGATGTTCTTACTTTCATCTGTGAGCTAAATTGCTCCAAATAAGAAAAGTGAAGGGAACTAACATTTATTCAGTGTAAACAGTACAAGACTCTGCTGGTTAATAGATGTTCATTTTCATGTGTAATTCTTAAGCTAGTAACATTGGTATTATTACAGATTAATAATAAGCAGAGAGGATGACTTTAATGTTGCATGCATTTGGGTTTGTATCTAAACTCTGCCACTTATCAGCTGTATAATCTTGAACAGGTTACTTAAACTCTTTGTGTCTCAATTTTATTTCCTTATTTTTAAAAGTAGAGAAAATATATGTATACCTGTAAAAGCTTGCTATAAAAATTAAATGAAAGAATATAGGCAGAATTCTTTTTTTTTTTTTTTGCAGAATTCTTAACACAGAATGTAATAACCCTAGAATTATTACTTCTCATTTCTCAGAGGAACAAACTGAGGCACAAGACTATGCCCAGCCAGGAGGTGGTAAAGTATTATTTGAAACTGTTTTTTTTTTTAACTCTAAAAACTAATGCTCTTTGCACTACTTTGCAACAGAATGAGTGGTAACCGAATGGGATTCTGTGAAATATGATAGAGAAGAACAATATTTTTCATACTGAAGAGATGAAGCCAGATTTTTTTTCCCTAGAAATTACCATGCCCCGGTACACAATAGTCTTACTAGGATATTGTTGCAAATACTGGGAATTTATTCAAATAGCTATGTCTCTAAAACACTTGCATAACCCCAAAAAGGCCTGTACCACTGATGAGAATACTTTCTTAAAGAAAGTGAAGAGTCAGGACAGAAATAACAGTCCCCTCAAGTGCCCACACATACCACTCACCCCATTCTAATGGGAGAAAATATCCCATCCTTACCAACTCAGTGTCTATAGTCAATACTCCCACAAAATGCCAATATGCAAAAAATGAACTTAAAACTCCAATCCTAATGAAGGAGCCAAATTGAGTAAGAGACAGTATCCTCCCTCATGATCATCATACAATCCATATCAACATAACTTTCCGGTGTCTTATTCTGCTCTCTGCTGTTATTAGGGCCAAAAAAACATGTATTGAGAACAACTACAAAAAACCATTGGAATTAGCAGAAGCACTTATGGAAAGCCCAATGTTGCCTATTTATTGTCTAAAGAAAAATAAAATTCATTTCTAAGAAGTAAAATATAGACTTTTGGAAACCAATCAGATAGAAAATCATCTGGCTATTTTTCAAATTAAGAACTTGACCAGCCCCATCAGATCTCTACCTTTCAAGTTCAACTTAGGTCCACACACACCAACAGCACCCTCTACTGTCAAGGAAAAACACTATGAAACTAGTGTCCATCACATTTTTTTGAAGACACAAATGATTTACATTTTCCAAATGAAAATATTTGTCAAGCATTAAAATCTGATACTATATGTGTGTAGATGTATTTACATATATTCTAAAAATATATATCTTACACATATGTATCTATATCTATCTATCTATCTATCTATCTATCTATCTATCTATCTATCTATCTATATCTATCTACATAACAAATAGGAACGAAGCAACATTGTTACCGCTTCGCAACTAACAATCCATTCGGGAAGAAGAGGTTTCAAAATAAGGAGGAAGAAAGTTATGGGGGCAGGAAGATGTAGTAGCCAACCTCCAAGACGATCGCCAATGATCCCTGCCTGCTGGTACTATATACACATCCCTCTCAAGCTGTACCAGGTTTGGTCCATGTAATCAATAGAATGAAGCAGAAGTAATGGTTTGTCATTTCTGATACTGGGTTATAAATGACACTGTGGTTTCCATCTTCTTTGTATACTAACTCTCTCTCTCTCTTTCTCTCATCACTTGCTCTGAGGAAAGCCATGTTATGAACAGTCTTATAGAGGAGCCCACATGGTGAAGAGCTGAAGCCCCAGGCCAACAGCCACATGAGTGAGTTTCAAGGAGATCCTCCAACTCCAGTCAAGCTTTTGGATTGCTGCAGCCCCACTGACCACTTAACTGCAGCCTCATGAGGCCCCTGGAGCCGGAAGTATGAGGCTAAGCCTCTCTCAGATTGCTGGTCATCAGAAACTGTGTGTGATAATAAATGTTTGTTATTTTAAATTTGTTTAAATTTGTTACATAACAATAGACAACTAATACAAGATAGGAAATGTGGAGGAAGAAGACAATATTAGATAGGAAAGATAGAAGAGATGATATTAGGATAATCAAGTTAAGAATAGGGATTGTGACAAAGTATATAAAGAAGTTATGAAACTCAACACCCCAAAACAAATAATCCAAATGGGCAGAACACAAAAACAGACATTTCTCCAACAAAAACATGAAAAGATGCTCATCATCACTTATCATCAGTGAAACACAAATCAAAACCACGATGAGATATCACCTCACACCCATCAGAACAGCTAAAATCAACAACACAAGAAACAACAGATGTTGATGAGGATGTGGAGAAAAAGGAATCCTCATACACTGTTGGTGGGAATGCAAACTGGTGAAGCTACTGTGGAAAACAGTATGGAGGTTCCTCAAAAAGTTAAAAATAGAACTACCCTATGATCCGGCAATCACATTTCTGGGTATTTACCCAAAGAATACAAAAACACTTAATTAAAGGGATACATGCAGTCCTATGTTTATTGCAGCATTATTTATAATAGTCAAGATATGAAAGCAGCCTAAGTGTCCATCAATAGATGAATGGATAAAGAAGTTGTTACATGTATATATACATATATATGTATATAATGGAGTATTACTTAGCCATAAAAAGAATGAAATCTTGCCCTTTGCACCAATACAGATGGAGCTAGAGAATATAATGCTAAGTGAAATAAGTCAGTCAGAGAAAGACAAATACCATGTGATTTCACTGATATGTGGAATTTAAGAAACAAAACAAACAAGGAAAGGGGGAAAAACAGAGAAAGAGAAGGAAACCAAGAAACAGACTCTTAACTATAGAGAACAAACCAATGATTACCAGAGGGGAGGTGGATGGGGGGATGGGTAAAATAGGTGATGGGGATTAAGGAAGGCATTTGCTGTGATGAGCACGGGGTGAGGTATGGAAGTGTTGAATCACTATATTGTACACCTGAACCTAACATAACACTATATGTTAACTGACTGGAATTAAAATAAAAACTAAAAAAAAAAAAATGGGGATTGTGAGAATTATTTGCTTAAGTTTCCCCTTTCATTTGTATGTGTTTTTTCTTGGGTTTCACCAACCGCTCACCTCCCCCACTCCTTACATTATATACTCTGACCTAAACGACAATATTTGTACTGATTGCTTTCTGAGATGCCTTTCAATATACTGGGACAAACAGCCATAGAGAACAAAGGTGAGAGTGTTACTTATCCGAGAGAAGAAGAGATTTGGGAAGTGTGTGTATGTTTGCATATATGAATAGATGCAAAGGCAGGCACATATGTGTGATTGTGTCCCTCTCAAATTTAGAAATGTAAAATAAAATCAATTTCACAAAGAAACACAAAGCCTTGCTGCAAAATACTCCACAAAACACTAGCAAACTTTATTTAAGCCCAATTAGAAATCCCTGCTTAAACATACATTTCATCTCTGTGAAATGTAAATTTCTTGAATGATTTGGATGGGGGAAAAATAAGAGAAGATAACAAGGCAGAGTATATGTAGATGATCAGCTGGAAGATCATCTTTCAGTGAGAAGGATGAAGAGCCATGAGAAGAATCTGGCAGGAGGGAAGTCTTGAGTCTTGGGCACTACATCTCACTTGGTTATTAACCCCTGGGCTTTCAGGGTGCTCGTGGTTCAGTTGTGAAAACTAAGTAATCTTTAAGAGTCCATCTAAGTCAAGAATCTATGAATTTTTGTGCACGGGTAGGAAAGGGAGACCACAATGTAGAAAAGTAACAAGGAAAAAGTAAATATTTATTCTATTTCTGAGAGAAAATTTACTATCTATTGAGGAAGGAAATGCCCCCCATTGAATGGGTTTTCTGTGGCATAAGAAACTTAAGGCTATTACTGTTTATATCCCATTATAGTATCGGTTTAGGGCTTCTGGGCAGGCTCAGCTGTGCAAGGTCCTTTTGGGGATCTATAAGAAGTATGAAGTAAGTTTCTTTTACTCAAGGAAATCGGTCTTATTTGGAAGTTACACCTCCAGGAAGCAATGAGAGAATATACTGGATGGTATGTAATTTATTGCCTTAATTCAATAGAAAAAAATCTCTCTTAGAAGAGATCGGTAGTGACAGCATCTTAGGAAGGGTAACTCAGAAAGCCTCTGAAAAATGAGGGGAAAGGAGAAAGAGGATATTTCAGGTTGACATGGTTTCACTCGACCTTGCATATCTACTTATGAGAGGCAAAAGCCCTGTGAAATCGAGATGATCAAGTTCCTCCATCACTTTAAAGAGAGGTGTAAGAGCATCTTCTGAATTGTCGAGCATTGCCGTTGATGGCCTTTGCCCCAGCTCCCCCTCACCCTGCTTCATCTTTATTTTATTCTACTCTTTCATTGTTATTGTATTACTACTAATGATAGCATCGTTCCCATGTATTTATCACCAACAATGTGTTCTATGTGCTTCTCTCATTTAATTCCTCAAAATACCTTATGATGTAAATTTTATTATCCCCATTTCACAGAAGAGAAAGCTGAGATACAAAAGCATTAAGTAACTTGCCTCAAGTTACACAATCAGTAACTGCACATTGCTGTCTAACTCCATAACTCATGCTCTTACTACTATATTAAAATGCCTCCTGGTCTTAAGGCTTGCGTAGCTATGCTCACTCTTTCTCTCTCCATCTTCTGGTTCCATCACCAGTCTTACAGAGCACAAACACAGACAAGATATTGGAGAAGGTTTGAGCCATCACAGTTGCTGGCATTAAAATAATAGTCAGAAAAGAAACTGGTCAGAAGGGAATAAAGGAAGGTACCTAGTTCTAGGTTTTAAGGTAGAGTTGGAAACAGACATCAGCCTCAGATTTCCTCAAAAAGGTTAACTGAGAGAGTAGACATGCTGATAGAACTGCCAGGCACCAGGTCTTCACCTTCACCCACAGGGTCCTGGTTCTTCACAGGAGGGAAGGACAAACCAAGACACCCTGGGTCAGACACCCTGCCTCGTCGGGAGTGTGAATGGGGCAGCCTTCCATAATTGGAATTTCCTTAAAAATATTGAACATTTTTCACCATTAAACACTATCTTCAAAATCCTAGGGCAATGTTCCAAGAGCTTTGATTTGCCCTGAAATGATTTGGTTCTCAGAATGTTTCAATTTCTGGATTTAGCAACTCTGAGCTGTGGTGCAGAAAAATATATTTTGAAAAATCCTTGAAGCTAAGGGCTCAGAAGAGCCAGGTAGCCAACTAGAAATTGCAGAATATTTTATTTCATTCTCTGTTTCAGCATTAGGATTTCTGCATGATGAGCATCCAAACAAATCATGGACCAAAAAAAAAAAAAATTATAGAAATTAGATATCAGGACTCTACCTTTTTCATATTTATAATTTTTAACAGAAAAGGAAGCTGCTGCTGTTTTGTAAATACCAACTGCTATGTGATCCATCTGACCTGCATTCTCATTGTGCATGGAGACTCCTCTATAAGCAGTCCCTGGCACATACGAAGTGCTCAATAAATAGCTGTTATTTTTATGATTAAAATAAGAAGATACTTTTGTAATATTTCCTTGCATCAAAGAGACATCCATTTGGCTCTGACTAAGCAATGAAGAAGAAATCTGTTTTTGAAGAAATCTAATTTGGGGAGCCAATTTGTAATCCTCTAATTGACAGATTGAATTGACTTTACTCACTGATTCAAATTTCTCTTTTCTACTTGGGCATCAATTCATTAAAATTGTGACGTTGGCTCTGCCACTTAATTATTGAAACAGCTCTCTTAGAAGGGAATCAAAAACTTACTACTTGCAAAATCCATAGAAGGACATCAAAAACTTATTATTTGCAAAATCCAACCTGTGGCCCAGCAGCAGAATATAGGTATTGGAAGAAGCCCCTTTGAGGTTCTGTCTTAGTTTACTCATAAGCAATAAAGATCCACCACGACCATCACCATCTGGTCAGAAAGCTCTAGGTTTTGCCTCAATTCACTTCCTGTAGGCTCTCTCCTTTCAGTTTTCACTTCCTCTGCCCTAGATGGAGTCCTCGTTCTCTCTCACCCAAAAAACTGTAGTGTTTCTCTCAGTGATATCCAGGCTCTTTTCTTTCCAGTACATCATAGGTATTGCCACGGACATTATTTTGTGAAGCTGATCAAACCAGTGTCGCTCCTCTCCCGGAAAGGCGTCAATGAGTCTCTTTTTCATGTGCCACAATGGCCCACCTGCTCAACCTGTCACTTAAAGTCCTTCCTAGCATGGACTTTACTTACATTTCTGGATTGAACTATCTACCTACAGCAATTTTTCTTACTGTTCTTAGATAATGACCTTACTTGCTTACCTTAACATGTAGGTGGCTGGTTTGTTTGTCTGTTTGTACCTGTCAGGAAGGACTTGCCATTCCCTTCCATCCTTGTCTTCAATGCGTGCTATTTTAATTTCTCTCTCTTCCACTCCAGCGCATTTTTCTCACCCTTGCTCTCTCTTTCCCCTAACTCACATATCACTTTATTTATTACTATAATGTCTACCTAGTTTTAAGAGTAATTTTAAATATGCTTGAATCTGAGGCCACATTGTGATCTCCTGGGAGGCAAGAACCATAGTGAATTTCTTTCACAGCATTCAATGCTCTATCTAGCACTATCTGTGATTTCATAAAGTGGACATCTCATACATGCTTAACGAATTGAAAGAACCTTATAATGTTGTAATTAAAAGTCAAAAGTCACTGTGTAACATAGACCCCCCCCATCCTATATTTAAATTTCATTGGGCCAGGTAACCTAATTGTCGTTTCACTGCTTGTACCCCAGCAATTAACACAAAACTTGCCAACTAATAAATATCCACATACTTGTTGAATAAATGACAGATTAAATGAATAAATAAACAACAAAATAAAGGAGAAACTTTAAGATTAATCACTGAATCATTTTAAGTAAACATAGACCATCTTAATTGTACAGCTTAATATACCTCCTGAATCAGGATTCAATAATGTTTTTCTAAAGGTCTAATTAAGAAAATGACACTGGGGCACCTGGGTAACTCAGTCAGTTCAGTGTCCCACTCTTGATTTCAGCTCAGGTCATGATCTCAGGGTCCTGGGATCAAGCCCCATGTCAGGCTCTGTGCTCAGTGGGGAATCTGCTTGAGAGTCTCTCTCTCCTTCTCCTTCTTCCCCTCCTCCCTGTATGCCCTCTCTCTAAAATAAATAAATAAATCTAAAAGAAAAAAAGAAAGAAAGAAAAGAAAATGATGCTAAAAGGAGCACTTCTCATGGTTGTTTTTGTTGGTAATCATACTGGAAAATCCTGAGCATCAATTGGCAATTCAATAAATGAAGCAACGAGGTGTATTGTGGTCTTTCCTAAGTGGTTGAAGCCTGGGTCTCTCAGGAAACAAAAACATGTATCAGGGGGCCAGTTTCAGAAACCAATATTTGGCATCACTCTGCTGAAGGAAGAGGAAGCTCATCCAGCTGTTCTCCTGAGAAAGAAGACCTTTGAGAATAAGTTGGGAGAGCGAGAATGGAGTATGCAACCATATCAATGCACCATGTATACAGCTGGCATCCTTCCCCAAAATACCTAGTGTAATGCTCAGCAGAGAGAGATAAAAAATGCTGTTGATTATTTGCCTAGCCCAGTTCTATGTGGCCAAGAAAGGTGGGCAGCCATTGGAAAGGATTCAAAAATGTCATTCACTGCCTGAAATTGTAGGACCAATTCTCTTGAGAAACACAGATGTTCAGTCCATAACTGCTCAAATTTTACCATTGGGAAGGTATGAATCATTTCTTACAATTCTTTCTTTTGTTTCTTCTCACTTACTAAAGACATTTCAGTCTGTATAAATGTTTAAGATTAGGAAGATTAGCAGATATTTCAAAAAGTCCTTCCCTTGGTGAACAGGGTGACATTCACTTTGGACAGTATTTTGATATGAAGTTTTGATATAGAAAAAAATTGAGAAAATCATCACAAAGCTAATGTTAAGATGGAATGAGTGAAAAAGAGTGAATAATTTCTAGGAAAGCCAAAATTTTTTGCATCATTCTTTTGCACAGGTAGTCTTTAATATAAAAAATCATGTAGCTTCCAGATAAATATTTTATCCTCCCTCATTTTTCAACTATATGAAAGTGGTATATTGCATGGATTGGGACACAATGCCTGAGAGTGAGTAGTTAAATGATCTTTATTTAATTCCTTGCCATTCTATATTCCAAACAACATTTCACATAATTTTTATTGATAATAAAGAGTTTAAGGTTTTACTCCTCTCCCTTCTTTTTTCTTTTCTTTTTTTGAAGTAGGCTCCACACCCAGCATGGAGCCCAGTGTAAGGCTTGAACTCAAGGCCTGAGCTGAGATCAAGAGTCAGACTCAATGGACTGAGCCACCCAGGCGCCCCTCTTCCCTCCTTTTTCTTGCCTTTTAAAAACAGAGCAGAAGCTGAAGTAAGGATGATAATAGTCCTGCCAAACAAGGTAATATTGCAACAAGGTCAAGGTCACAGTTATGAGTAACTCTTCAGCTTTTCATACAGACTATTAATATTTATTGATGATGAATAAAGTTAGTGAGCTGGGCTATAAATGCCCCATCACATTCAGCAGCTCTATATAGCCAGATTCTTGAGAACCTATCACTTCTTCCTAGGATGTTTTCTTCTATCTTTATCCTTTCCCCCTGGATGTTTCCTGGAACTGTTTTTCCTTTTCTCAAATCAAAGTTTCATTTTTCAGAAATCAAGCAAGAACTGGGAAATATTCTAATTTTGATCTGCCTAATTTTATATACGGATGATACATACTCAAATACAGAATTTTGAAACTCTTAACCTCTGTAAATGAGAGGCCAGTCTAAATTATATCTCTAGGGATGTACTTTTTTCCTTCTCTAATATTATGAAATTCTACAAAATTAAAGTACACAATATCATTTGAGCATTAACACAGATTAACTTTCACTTTGGCCAAAAGAATCTCCATGTGCATTAAATAATATATGTATTCTAGACTACTTTGAAAGGTAAGTAAACAATGGGGTATGTAGAGAGGTGATATATTTGCAGTAATAAAGGTGATCAGGGATGACATGAGTTTCTGGGTTGTCAGGGTAGGCCAATACAAGTGACTTTACCATCCATCAGAAACTCCTATAACTTGACAAGAGAAGTTGCTGCCAAAGACATCACCCCTAGGAGGGCACAACTACAGATCTACATAAACGAACTACAGATACAAAGTACAGATCAAGAACCAAGAGCAAGCCCATACATCTGGGTAGAGCCCAGGAAGCCCCTCATAATTAGAGTTCCTCAAGCACCTCTGAGAAATGCTTTCTGACCGTGGACTGAGATTTTACCAGTATTCTGACATCAGTGACTTATGAGGTATGTTCTTTGTGGCTAGCCTAATTCTAGACAGAGGACAGAAAAGTAATTCATCTAGTGGGGAATGTTAATTCCAAAATAATTAGATCCATACAAAATGGGAGATTATTAAAAGCTAAGTATAAGGCCATGACTAAGGAGATCATGTGATATATTGTTTGAAATGAAACACTTTTGAGAGGAAAAAGTGACACTAGCCAGACACTAGCCAGACAAAAGGCAAAGACAATATGCAAATCTGGCATTATCCAAAGTAACCGAAACATAAGATCACTCTAGCAAAAGGACATGATCATCGAAGAAAGGAAAACTCTTCCATGAGAGATAGGATTTGAGCTAGATCTGAAGAACAGATCAAATTGGGAGAAACAGGTTAAGTGATTCAGGTGAGAGCAAGATCTGGTAAGGCTGGGTCCCCAGGTATGGCTTAAGATGGAGAGATATGGGAAGATGCCAGGCAGGACAGCAAGAGCACAAAGATAAAACCATTTACAGTAGGGATAGCAAAATAAGGCTCACCTTTGGTGTCAGCTCAGATCACTGCCAAAAGCCAATATCTGGTCTCAATGATGAACTGTGCTATCATCATTTAACGACGTCAGCCATGAGTATGGGAAGGGAACACAGTCTCCCAACTGCCATTTAAAACATCTGTCAGCTTTACGTTGGATGGACCTGTTGAGGTAACCAGCCTTAATACCTTGAGAAGGATGATCTAAGAAAAGTAAATTTGATTTCATATAAACCATGTGTTGATTTTTAAATTTAAATCAATATTTAAAAAAAATCAATTAAATTTTAAATTTAGATCAACCACATGTTGATTATTAAAGGCAAGAATTAGCCAAGGTATATTTTTGGTGGATAGGAAAGAATCCATTAAGAATAGCCAATCCAAAAATGAGCCATATTATACTAAAAAAGTTAACTCTCTTATAGAACAGTCCGAGACAGATGAAAAAGTTGTTGGAGAGAGGGCACAGACTGGCATACTATGTTAAAATATTAATGTTGGTAAGCATTCATTTGTTTAGATTTAATATAAAGCATAGAAAATAGATTGTAGAAATAGGAAGGAAGCTGTGCCCCTAAGGTAAAATGCAGTTTTATAGTTATGAAAATTTAATTTGACTGCTTTCCCAATAATTGCTCATATTTGTAGCAGGAGCATGCCAGCAAGATAACAGTCAATCAAACGGACATCACCCTGTAAATGCTCTTTAAAAGCCCGCACTGTGTTTCCTGGTGGGAGAACGGTATTGCTTCCAATTGTTAAAAGATACCCAGTTGAAAAGCAGAATAAGAAATTGGACAGTAAGAAATCTTTATATATTGCCATTTCCCTCCCTCTCTCAAATTAAATTCCTGTTGGGAGCTGGAACTATTTTTTTCTTTCTGAAAATGGAAAATCTGTCACATCATAAACCAGACCTTGAGTATGGAATGTTTGAGGTTCTCTTTTTGAAATTCTGTTTGTGGTCAAGAAAAATTAGGATATGCTATGAATATGGGCTGGGCAAATATTTCTTTCATAGGTGAGGGAAGGACAGCTGTAGGTCCCTCAATGCATGAGAAATTTCCCTGGATCCTAGTGGAAGAACAGCCACAGCAAGATTCCTCTCTATCTCTGTCTCCCTCCAGCCCTCCTCTAATTCCTCTCTTCCTTTGTTCTCTTCCTCATTCCTTATTTCCCACACTCTTCATGGCCATTGAGAAAATGCCATTAATAACTGGTACAAAGAATCGTGCTCAGTGCATGGAGATAAACTGGGGATGACAAAATATCAACTTCCTGCTGCTCAATTGAAAGCCCTATCTGTACAACTGGTAATTACTTTTAATTTAATTAGGACTCCTGGTATTGTTTCTATCTCATAGATTACATTATAACATGTAATGTGTAAAAGCAACAAGACAAATTGAGGCGAGAAAACACAGAAAATATTACCTTTTTTGTCTATAAATAATACCATGGTTTAACTCTTCAAAAAGCCCTCAAGTAATTCTACTATGGGCTAATTATTATTTTCCATATTCCTTTGGCTTGAGTAAGCAAAAATCTTATATAATCTCATGAAAAACCACATCTCATGGGTTTTTGAAAATCATTTTTTTTTAACTCTACACTTTCTCCTTTCCTCTCTCATGCAGAACAAATAAATGATTTATGCTGTTTTGTGCTAAAACAAAACTCATATAACTAGAAAGAACAATCATCGGTGCCAGAAAGAGACTATGATCTTGACTCTTAAACTTGGGGATGTAGGAGTGGCTTGGGAAAGGCACTGTTTTTTAGGCAGAAACACTGTAAGCAAGGCAAGGAAGCCTAGTTGAGACCTTTGTCGTTTCAAAGGAAAATGAGGAATTCATTTGTGAAAAACATACACTTAATTTTTGTTAATTCCACATGGAATTCACAACTGTGTACTACTAGAAAACCTCAAATGACCTTCTAAAGAAGCAAATTGTATAATAAAGTGTGTTGATTAGGACCATAAAGATTCATTCTTCCAATTGCTAATTACAGAACAGATAGTGAAGTTAGGGGTGAGAGAGAAACAGAGACAGAGACAGAGAGACAGAAAGAAAGAACATGGAAGCACCAGTTCAAGGAGACAGGGGCCTTGGCTCGAAGAAGATTCCCCACATTGAGCTTACAACTGCTGTCTAGATAAAATGAAAAACTCGGAGTGAATGGCAAGGTAAAATATGATTGAAAACTCCTCTAATAATATTTGATCCTTTCATCCAGTAAATTAGATCTGAAAATGTATAAAGTAGATTTACTGGCTTAGTAAACACTTACTCTGAAAATTTCAAAGCACACAGAAAACAAACAGACCACTCCCTTAAAACATTGCCCTTTTCTAAAACTAGAGATACATGTTCACATCTAATTTTAGAATAAAAAAAAATTAAATATTATCTTGTACAATAGCCTCATTTCATACATAGTAAAACCAAGTTCTCAAAAAGGAAATTAGAACTTATTTCCCAGCAAGGCAGATAAGGACCAAATCCCAAGGACCAAATCCTCATTTTGAACCCAGAGTTTTTTATTTTTTGTTTTTTTACCCTACACAACATTGCCATTGTGCATGGTACTAACTAGAATTCAAACCAGTGGACTTCAAAAGCCTAACAAAAGTTATTCAAAATTAAACAATACTAATTCTTGATCCTAATTTTTCTGTTATTCTAAAAGATAAAAATACTTAAGTTCACCTGGATGGCTGAGCTGATTATCATGGTGTCTCAGTTTCTAGAACAATGCCTCTCTGGCAACCTCATATCCACAGTCTGGTATGGAAGGGACAGCTGTTGCCCTATTTGCAGCCCAAGAAAACAGCACTGCCAGCCAGTTCCTGCAAGACAGAAGACTTTTGGCAAAATGGCAGTGTTCTCTTACAAAAATAGCAAACCATCATCTGGGTAAATTCAGGAAAGCTTATGACTTCTGCCAAAGAGAAACTGTGCGGTGCTGATGGCAAGTCAATACTGTGTTGGAATAAAGATCTAGATAAAGGTCAATTTAGATTTAAAGAAGATATAGAGAGTGTTGGGTGTTAAAAATTTGAAACAATTCCTTAGGCAAGCTATGACATTTCTTTCATCAAACATTCAAGCAATTCTTATTAAATACATAAGTGTAAAATGGTATCTTTTAAAGTAAAATAATATTTTCAAAGAAGGGCATGTTGCTATACACATACTTCTGGGCAAAATTACATGCCAATTTACCAAGAGGTAGGATGGGAAGTAGGAGGAAGGGCAGTGGGGAGGAGTGGGATTGGAGCTACATCATATATAAAGACTGCTTTCAACATCATGACACAGTGACTTTGATGCCCCATGGATCTGGGGATAAAATTTAAAAAAAAAATGCATGCCCTCATAGAGTAAACAGTTGGGTAGCACATTGAATAAGTAATATGGAGTGCAGTAAGGTGTGGGGAGCTAATTATTAATGTAAAGAATTGTTGCCACAACTGAGAAAAGAGAGTCTAATAGAATATGATTCTAATAAAATCCCACAAAGCTTTATGGAACTAGAACATAATGTTGAAATACATCCTAATTTCTTCATGTGAGATTGTGTACAAGTCAAGCCAAGAATAAAAATGAAAGTCTCTGTAAGTTTCTTGTTAGTTGTGGGAATTCAGTGAGGTTTTCACCTCCCATGCACTAGGAAAAGGGGGAAATAAGATTTCCCATTGAGAAATCAGAAGTCATATCAACTTTGGAGCAAAGCAGAGATGTGTAAAGTCACTCCAGAAAGAACAAGTGATTCACAAGTCAACAAGACTGGACTGGGTCGTGTTTGAATAAACAAAAATATCTGAAAAATAAAATATCAGCTAATAAAGATTCAGTCAGGAAAGAACGACACAAAAGGAAAATCACAGAGCAAACATTGGCAGTGCCTACTTAAGCACTATCCAAAAGAAAGGAGCTTTTGGAAGTCAGTACGTCCTCTCCAGATGGGATGGAAGGCCGTCCCTAGCATGAGGATGAATACACAGAGCTAAAAATCAAAGGATTCAACAGATTTCTGGGTCCCATTAGCAATATAGTAATTATCCTGAAACAGAGGCATCATAATTTCTTATCCGGATTTCTTCAACAATTCAGTTTATCTAATACTACATTTTCCTCATCTTTTTCTGCTCTCACTAAGTAACCTTCTGATATATGTCAGATCTGTCTGGAGGAATAGAAGATACTGATATAGCAAATCAAGTTTTCCCATTTTGTGTGACCATCCTGTTTCTTCCCTTTGGTGCTTATTGATCTGCTTTTTCTTCGAGGGTAGAAACTGTAGAAAAGAAGGGACTACTATGGGAAGATGTGGAAGAGCAATAATGGTTTGATCTACTAAAAACTGTGTTTAGTGGAAAAATCTAATCTCACCCATACGTCTTCACAAAATTTATGTGGCTCAAGAACCTTCTATGGCTCCCCATCACCTGACATAGATGACTAGAATCTTAGTGCTGAAAGACACTTGTAATCATCTAGTGAGAACCCACCACTCTATGCAGAAAGAAATTGAGGTGTAGAGAAGTGAAATCCTTTGCCTACAACAGAATTCTCTTCTTGATCTGCCACACAGATCAGTATTCTTTCTGGACCTTGAGCTGCTGTCCTCAAAGTCTGCTTTCTGAAGAAGAACGTGAGCTAAAGTTGTGGCAGATGAGAGGATGTGGAGAAGACTTTTTGTGTGAGGTTGTAGAGGTTCACTTCCAGGTCAGAAGAAAGCATTGCCCTTCTCTTTAGCAGACCAAACATGCCTCTCTCTGGGGATATGTCCAGTTTGAGAAGACTCCCCTCAGAAGTCAGTCTCTTTCTCCAATCTGCATTCTTTGGGTCAGTCAACCCCAGAGATTGAGTCAGCATGTCACTATGGAACCCCTACTACAAACCAGGCAGGGTGAAGCCTGACATCTGAAAGTGACCAGTGGATTACAGAGACAGGGGCTTCTGACAGCATGAAGGGAGGGAAGCTTAGGGTTTTTATGGGCAGAATTAGCATTTGGAGGGAAAAAGTAATCTCCTGTGGCTTAAAGGAGACATTCTCATAAAATGCAGTCTGGAACCACTGTCAAGTCCCACTTCACGAGAAGGAACAAGAGGAACTCCAGAGTATCTCCTACAGGAGAAAATCAAGGACCCTAAGGAGATTCATTAGAAGGGTGAGATGAAATCCACCAACCAAGGAAGGAAGATGTGGCTGAGGCTTTTAAACTAAATTTGTAGGTTGGTCCTGGGGAGGAGCATCGTATAATAGAGCCGTAGTGCATTGGTACTCATGAGAATGCAGCAGGAAGATGACACACCCTAATGGAAACCAAGTTTTCAAACCAGAGGAATATCCAGGAATAGATCTAGATGTGCCACAAAAGGACACAATTTGTATACTGGGACATCCAGGATGCAGGTGATGTTAAACTTTTCAGTTCTGTCTGCACACATGGACTGAAATGCATACGTCCCAGATTCACTTTCCACTGGATGGATACTGTTGAGGAAAAAAACGTCATTTTGTAACAATATCATTCATTGTTACAAAAAAATGACTTATTTTGTTACATTGATGCTTTGCTGTGGCAGGGTTCTAAGGAGCTCTATAGTAAAGAATGTGGAATTCCTAGCATTGCTGGTCCTCTGCACCTCAAGCCACCCTCCTATGCCTTCAAAGAACACAAATGTCTCAAATCCACAGCTTTTCCCCTCTGGCTTCAGCTTCTCAGCCTAATTTCTTCAGCTTCTCAGTACCAGCTTTCCAGGTAGTCCTTATACTTTTATGTGCTGTCTACTGGTTTATCTTATTTCTTCTTATTTTTTATTAAATGGAGTCAAATGGGGGAAAAAAAGTTACCTTTGCCATTGAATCAGTATCACCATGTTAAATCCAAATTTTCCTAAGATTTCAGTGCCAGAGTCAAGAATGTCTAGAATCTTATCTCATTACTGAATCATGTTTATTTTCTATTTCTCCAACCAAATGTCATTACCTCTGGAAAAGTTGCGGTCACAGGAAATGCCTCTTTTCTCCTTCCACCAGTCAAAACCACCTTCCACCTGAGAGTGGCCTCCTTCCACATAGATGGTGCCCCAGCTCACCACAGCATTGGCTCCCTGCTGAATTGCGCCTACTGGCTTTGCTCATTTGTGTTATCAGCCAGGCCTCATGGGCATTTGAGTTTGTGCTCGGTGGTATCTTAGAGCCATGATTTTCAAGCTGTGCTCCCCAAAAACGTACAGACAATTGGCACAAATTTATCACCCTTACTAGTAAAAAGGAAAAACAAAAACAAAACAAAAAACCTAAACAAATTGATTGTCTTGCTCAAAGTTGTCTTATGTGAAAGAAGACTGTTTTAGTTTTAAAAGCCATATACTCCTCAATATTCTGCATTGCCTGCAATTATTTAGTCTGTTTAGGTTAACAAGGGCAAATTGTAACAGCAATGAAACTAATGATAAAACAACTAACCCCTGCTAATCACATACTATGTGTAAGATCTTGTTATGTCTTTCTCTTAACTCATTTCATCCTCTCGAGACCCACATGAGGTAGGTACTATAATTAACCATGTTTCATAGATGAAGAAGCTTTATATAAGCAGCTGCAATTAAAATTGCCTTCTGAGTACTAGCCTGTTAAGCGGGCTACTGGTTATTCACACTCTAAGGAGAGTTACCATTGCTGGATGCTCATCCCTTATCAACAAGCTAAGAGAGACATTCTGAAAGGAAGGAAATTTTCACACCTGGCAGTGGGAGAAGAGCCTGGCCCCACCTGGCCCCACTTGGCTCCTAGACTCCCCATCCCTTCTTCCTAATAGTTGAAGTTTGCGGGCCCTAAGTGGGGTGATGGCAAATGGTCACAATTCTTTACTCTTCCCCTCTATCCGTGCCTTTTGCAATGTCTGCCATCAAAAGAAGGGGTCCATTCCCTGCCCCTCTTGAATCTGAGCTGTCCATGTGACTTTGGCCCATAGAATGAGAAAGGAGCGACAATGTGTCAGTTCCAAGCCTATGCCTCAGAAGATCTTGCTCAGCTGCAATCAGCCAAACCTGGCCCAGATTCACAGAACCATAAACCCGTGAACAATAACAAGGGCTTATTTTTTAAAGCCTCTTAGTCTGGGGGTGGTTTGACATACAGCATTAATATGGCAATAGAAAGCCAATAAACTACTCTGTGGGTTTCCCCCCATTCACCGTTTTAGACCCGATCCTTCTCTTGAGGAGACA
Organism: Mirounga angustirostris; assembly: GCF_029215605.1. Classification (NCBI taxonomy): domain Eukaryota; kingdom Metazoa; phylum Chordata; class Mammalia; order Carnivora; family Phocidae; genus Mirounga; species Mirounga angustirostris. The sequence continues at coordinate 32,531,721 of NW_026991712.1, forward strand.
GACATGAAAAGCTGCCAGCTAGCTGTGATTTGGGAAGGACTATCACCTAATCACCTTTTAACTAGTTTAGCACCAACTTTCATCCCAGTTATATCCGGGCTTCTGTCTGTGCTTAATTCCTCTCTTGGTAAACTTTGTAGCAAACCATTTACTCGAGGTCTGGGAACTAAACTTGCCATTTTCCACAGCTCAGGACTAGACTCTGACCTAGTTACTGGAGCCATGGAGTTACAAACTCGAGCCAAGTCAATTGCAGTGAGCCATCTGCCCTCTTGGATTTCGATGTATCCCCGGCCCCTGAATTCCCTGCTGTAAATCTCCCCACATATCACGTAGACATTTGACCTAGTAGAAGGCAACTCCTTTCCTGACTTGCTTTCTGCCTTTATCTTTGCTCCAGAGACCCTCCAGTCTAGAGCCAGCCTGATCTTTCAGTGGCTTTAATACTAGGGCAGAAGAAACCAATTCCGGGAGCAGGTCCTTACCTATGTCACTTCATCAAATTAAAGGATCATTCTTGGTCCCTGTCCCCGTGATGAACAAGGAGTGTTTAATTCTCCCCAGGAAAGATAGTCCTTAGGTAAAGAACAGCCCTTGGGACGAGAGGGAATAGAAGCACCAGAAAGAGGGTGAAAAACAGCCTGTTTCACAATTTCCTAGAACTCCTTGAGAACTTTGCCTTATTCACCTCTCTATGTACTTAAAATTATACCTCATGCAGGTATTATACTCAATAATTTTTAAAAAGTAAAATCAGCCAGTAGCATCATCTTACATGAAGGAGAACATATTTTCCTCTAAAGAAAATCCTATAGTATTTGCCCTTTTTCTAAAAAAATATACTTCTGTTTGGTAAATTGAAAAAATGTACAATATCTTAGAGTCTCTGATTATTTGTTTTCAGGGAAAATGAGGTGTAAACAAAACAAAAGCCAAGGGGGAAGGGACCTTTACATCATTTGAAAAACAACACATTTTTCTTTTATTCTCTAAATACAAAGACAAATAGGGCATTATTCCTGACCTTCAAAAACATGCAATCGGATGAAGAAAGTGGGAAAAAAGATTAAAAGTAGCCATAAAATTAAGCATTCTGTACCTTAATTGAGTGGCCCACCATCTCTCACCAACCAAATAGGAATAATGGAAATTGTTTCACTGAGGAATTACCAGGATTAAAGAAAATTGCTTAATGTGCCTGGCGCATAGTAGGTACTCAGAAAATGGGTTTTAAACACATTTTGAAAGGTCAAGTGGTTACTACAATGTGATTTTCCAGGGGCAATGCTAGAAGCTAAGATGTATTTCTAAGTATGTTTCAGAATTTAACTGGGAACCTTCCCTTGAATATTCATTTTGTCACCTTGTTTATTATAGCCTTCACTAGTCATGAAATAGTCATGAGATTAGAAATGCACTGCCTTGTCTTAATTCTCTGGAATAGGTTTCATAAATGTAGAGACATATTACATGGATAATTCTGCAACCTCACATTTCTATAAGTACATTTATAAAACTTAATTAGGAACAATATATACAGTTTGGCAGGTAGTTACTGAAACAGCTCTATAGTTTTGTGAAATATATTAGATTTGGTACACAAATAATGTAATCATTTAATGGGTCAATTTCAATTACACTTTTCCACTTGGCACCCTGGAAATCGATTTCTTTAACATAGAGACATTAGTCTTTTTCATATTCCTACATATATTTTAGTCCTATGAATGGAACTGAAACTAAATTTAATAAATCTTTTCTTCATTTTCAGCCAAATGTCTTCTATTTGATGGATATTAATGACAAAGTGGCTTCCAACTATCACAAATGTTAAAAACTTAGGACGACATACTTGGTTGCATGTACACAACATTTTGAAAGACTTTGGGGGCGCCTGGGTGGCTCAGTTGGTTAAGAGACTGCCTTCGGCTCAGGTCATGATCCTGGAGTCCCTGGATCAAGTCCCGCATCGGGCTCCCTGCTCGGCAGGGAGTCTGCTTCTCCCTCTGACCCTCCTCCCTCTCATGCTCTCTGTCTCTCATTCTCTCTGTCTCAAATAAATAAATAAAATCTTTAAAAAAAAAAAGAAAGAAAGACTTTGGGATCCTCTGGAATACAGTTTAGAATATGAATCAATTGTTGACTTATTTGAATATTATGATAACGTATCACAAAGGAGAGCCACATAAGACCTTAAGCATTACTCATATCGACTTATGAGATGAGAGTCACATATACTATGGCAGGCAATTCTCATTCTACTCCAGTGTACACTTCTTTGGTGGTACAGATGTGGCAGAGTATTCATAACGGATAAGTGTACAATGGCAAATAGAGTCTTAGGTAAAAGAACAATGCCAACCATGAAACCAGGAGTTTTATTTTTTCCATTCAAATTCCACCTTTTCAAAACCAAGGTACTCTTTCTTTCCTGCAGTGTGGGGCGGGCCCTTAGAAACAGGGTTATAGGGTTATAGCTTAAGAACAGGCTACTTCATGTGCTAACTATGTACAGATTGGGTAAGGTGCCCCAAGGAGCTGTGTTCCCAGCTCATCTTTCTTTTAGAACACACAGGGAAAGATGCATTACTCAAGGTTCCACATCTAACAAAAGAAAAGAAAAAAAAAATGTTTACCTTGGCTTTTTATTTTTCATCTTTATGAGTGTGTGTGTGTGTTTAAGAAAAAGAGAGACTCTTTTTCCTCTCGGTCTTACTCTGACATTGGAGGTAAATGTTCATAAAAGAGGCTTGGTCCAACCCCAGGAAATCATTTGGGGGTAATTACCACTTGGCACTAAAGAGACATTAAACAAGTTTGCCTTTTTCTACCAAGAGATGAAATAGTCAAGCGCAGCTTTCATTGAATGCCAAACTAGACTTTCCTTATTCATGCAGGTTTTTATATTAGTCTAGATTGAGATTAGTTGGGGTGGCAACTCAGGAGGTAAGAAAGGAAACTTAATTAGACAGGGTACAGAATATTCATTCAGCAATCCCAAACGGGTTTTTTTGTTTTTTGTTTTTTTTGCAGTAGTTGGTGTGTTTGCTATCATGCAGGAATGCCTGCTTCTCTGAAGAGAACTAAATTCAAAATTGCAAGAAAACTAATCAATTTCTATGAACCACGTGTACTGGCATTTACATGTGTGTGTGAGAGGGAGAGAGAGAGAGACATATACACATGCATACCTGTCCTTTTTTACATGTCTACTCTTCACTAATTTTAATCTTTAGGTGGTTAGACAATTGTTTTGTCCCCAAAATAGACTTTCTGGGTACTTTTCCTGTTGTTTGTGGGTGTAGTTCTTAGGATAGATAGTAATAGAATCAAAGTGGAGCTGAGCATATAAGCATATGAGCAGGAGATCCTTCAAAGTGCTAGAAAAAAAATGAGATTTAGTCAAAAGACAAGGAAAAGGGTGATAGAATGTAGGTGAAAACCTGCAAAGGAAAGGAAGGTCCTGGGAGGTTACTGGGGAAAGAGCCAGCTGAGGTTGTATGTTTTTCAAATGCACCCAAAACCCCAAAGAAATCTAGGACGGTGCTTTTCAGCAAGACCCATCAAGAAGATGGCAGAGGCCGAACCTCTGAAATGGCAAGAATTAAAAATCAGATGCAGTTTCACAAGGACAACGCAGTCCTTTGCTTGATATTTACCAGGAAAGGCTTCATAAGAAACCATGAACAATGCGGAACTGAGGAAGCTATATGCTTATGTAAGCTTGCAGGCTTGTGTCTATGAGGAAATTGTTGTCTCCTAGACATTTCCTTCTTGGCATCGGCAGCACCCCTCCCTTCCTATCCACTGCACCCTCCCCCAGATACGTGCCTTTTCCTTTTCCTGCTCTTTGAATGATGATGTTTGGGCAACACGGCTAGTCAGTAACCATTAATGGGTTAAGAGGGTTGGAAACTCATTTGATTTCATAGTTGACTGTTTGCATGACTACAGGTTAAGCTGTGATTAGATTTCCATTTACAGCTCCCTCATTTTCAGGCATTTAAAAATAACTCAGCCCTAAAAGTTCCTTCTAAATTGATTGAACTGGAGCTTGCCAATGAGTCATAGATAACCCTCAACCTCAAAAACACAAACAAAAAAAAGTTGGGGGAGGGGAGCGTTCCAACACAAAGCTAATTTTTTAAAGCTTTTTTATTCTGGAAAAACAAATCATGTGGAGAATACAAGCCAATAAGCACATGTCAGGTGTGTATAACCATTTTAAGTAATTTTTCAAGGACCCTAAATCAGCTAAAACATTCAACTTTTGCACCTGCAAAAACTTCGCACACGCGCGCACGCGCACGCACGCACAAACGAGCGTCTGTCTGCATATAAATAGATAAGAATTCAATGGCCTCATGGAGGTTTGTAAGACACATATTCAAAATCAAAAAGGGTGTTTTGTGGTCTAGTCTCTGAGGAAAATCCAAATAAGTTTACAAGACCTGATAAAATATCCTTTTTTCCCTCCTTTTTCAGCCTTAAATTCAAGACTATTCAGGACTCTTGCCAATTTGCCAATTCACAGCTGTAAAATTACCTAAAAGTGTAAGTTTTTTCAAAGCATTCAATAAGTGATGTGGGAGTTCAGCAGGAGAGCCCCTGGTGATGGTGCCTCATTAGACCTCTAGCACAATGCAGCTATTTTTCTTTCTACCCAGGCGTCTTAGAGGAGGAACTGGTCTCTTGACCCATCCTATGACTTCCAGATTCCAATTTCCTAAAGCACTATAGCCTCTTATTATTGCATTTGAAAGATTTAAAGTATTACTTTTCCTCATGCTAAGGAACACAATGATGCTTTCAATAAAGTTAAGAACAATGTGAGACCATTACTGTTTACAGGCATGTTCTTTACATACACTGGTATTTTGGTAGTTTGGGAAGGTCATTTTTAAGATAATTTCCTTTGCAATGGAACGGCTAATCCTTACCAAAAAATAAGACCAATAAACCTGGGAACAGTAGAAAAAATAAAGCAGAGATTTGGTCTGGTAAAGCGTCAGTAGTTGGGCTTCCATTAATGTATAATTTGTGATAGTACATTTTGGGTTAGACCGAATGCTCCTGTTAGCTATTGATTTAGAAAAAATTCTCTGTGTCAGTTAAAAAAGAAGACTGGGGTGAAGGTGAGGGGTTAGTGGGGCACTGTTGGGAGGCGTATTCAGTCTACTTACGAAACTTATGAAAACATAAAACCCCTAAAAATAGCATGCTTCAAACCACTTGTTACATACCCATCACTCTGGCACATTCTTTGCAATCTACCCAAACAAGGTAAGGGGCTGCCTTCAAGGAGCTTAAAATCCAGTTGACTCTAATGAACCACGGACACAAGTGGATTCTGATACTGAAACACAGGCAAAACCAATCTTAACTGTTGGCTTAGAAGTAGCTACCATAGATGTTAGTTTGAGTATTGAGTAGGAAATAACAATATTGGATTTAAATACTTATAATAGGTGTCTTTATATATGTACATATATGCGTGACTACATATACACACACACGCACATATACACACACAGACAGAAAATAAATGCCCTCAAAGCTTTGTAGTGGCTATAGAAATTATTAGGTGCTTTCCTGCATCTTGGATTCCCACTGTGTAAAAACAGACCTCTCTTTCAGGAGATGCTCATTTGGTCAGCTCACAGTCCAACTTTTGTTCCAGTAAGAACAAAAAAAAAAAAAAAAGAGAGAGAGAGAGAGAGAGATTTTCACAAAATTCATTTTATAAAAATGTCTGCCTGGATGCTAGATTAGTCCAACTCTCCATTTTTACAAATGAGTGGCATGCCGCAGTCAGCAAAATGTGATAATGAAGGTTTATAGACTTCTTCTGACCTCAGCCAAGTTGCTGGTGATTTTTAAACCTAAATCTGAAAACTGGTATGTTTGGCTAAGAAAAAGAAACAGCTGTTTATTTTTACCATTTCAAGTATTAGGTTCCTTTTAACCGTTTTAAATCTAACATTTTAGATTGCCCAGTTTAACAGATGAAAACATTGCTGTGATCACATACTTTATTTCCATTTTTTAAATATTTTTTCCTTAAGTACTACTTATATAACTGCATTATTTAGTTATCCACTCTTAAATATTAAAAAATACTTTAAAATCTCATTCAATTTAGAAATCTAGATGGGTTATTAGACTCATAGAAATAAGAATAACAGTTTACAGTTTCTTAAACACCTATATTGTGCCGATATCATTATAAGAACTTGATGTCAATTTAACCCATTTGTATGCCCGTTTCATAAATGAGGATGCTGAAGATTTAAGAGAACTTAAAATACTGTTCACATTCAAAACACTAGTAATCAGCAAATTCAATATTAAAGCTCAGATCTACAACACTGCAGAGTCCTTGTTCTTCCTATTATGGCAAAATCCCTTCACAGCCTTCAAATCACTTCCACTGACCTTCCTAAAGCGGGGAACGGTGGACTGACTTCATAGCTCATTGACCTCCATCACCTTTCAATTATCCAGGATCTACTTTCCAGTTTCTGAATTATCTATGTCTCTATTGATCTTTCTATCTCATACTATTTGCTTTTATATATTCAGTAGCTTATTAATAAGTTTCCTGGGCCATGAAATGTGGAAGGACTGAAGTTTGAGATCAGTGAATATTCTTATTCAAAATTCTAAAGCAATTCTAATGTAGAAGAAGGCTGAAGGTAAAGGCCTGTGGTTTCCTGCCCTTGGTTCCTCCCCTCAATTCAGGACTTACTCTTGCCATATATAGTTCATTTTCTTTAGTCCAAACACACACACACACACACACAGACAACACATCATTTACTATTTGTAAAGCTCTTAGAAAATACCTAGCATGTGTGTATGCTTGATGATATTCTAAGAGCTTTACAAATAGTAACTTATTTAATCCTCATAACAACCCTATAGGGAAGAATTATTATTTTTATCTTACGGTTGAGAAAACTAAAACACAGCCATTAACCAGCAGTGCTGGAATTGAAATGGCCCCAAAAAGATGAATAAGCTAGCTTTTACCTCACGCAGAAAGTTGTCCATTGATAATACCTTAACATATCCTCTTCTCAGGGTATGTAATGGACCCTCTGGGCTTTGTCCTGAGGGTCCATGGTGATGGTATTTTTACCGTCAGGTGATGTGTTTGAGTGATGGGTTTACCTCATATCCACTGTTTTTAGAAAGTGAAAGATAGGCCAAAGACAATGTCATTTGCTCAGGTGTACTTTTGCGTTTTTTATGATATTCTGCCTAAGAGAGAGGAAACACGTCTGGCATCAGATTTACTACGTTTTTTTCTGGATTTAATGTTTCTCCATTGTATCTGTGAAGACTCAGGTTTATAGCTTCATCACTGGTTGGCGAGTTTGTCTTATTCATCTTTTATTTATAGCACCTAGCACAGTTCTTGGCTCATAGTAGAAGCTCAATAAATATTGATTTGAAATAATGAATGAAATTAGGTGAAAACCAAAGAAAGGTTATCATTCTTAAACCTCCTCTTCTGGTTTTTCATATGAAATGAATCAATACCTTTCAATTATTCACCAGAAATTAAATTCTATAATGTTTAATGAATCAGAAGGAATATCATGTCTTGCCAAACTCCTGTACCATTTTTTCCTGTCCCTGGAATTTTCTTGGTTATTGCTGACATTTTACCTATTATAATATTCTCAACAAAGAAAACAGAATAGCCAAGCTGGGGTTAATAGCTTTTGAAGCAAATCAATTTATTGTCATAGCAACCTAAATTTACAAAACAGATCAATTTAAAAAAATTTAAATTCAAACTAGGAAGTAAATGTTCCTAGAAAAATGAGATAAACCATTCCATTTTTCAAAAAGTAACAAAGATAAGCCTCCTTCTTCCTCTGACGGATTTTCCAAAGTAAAGAATACAACCTATCCAAAATCCCACTTGCATGTAGGAGTTGAGGAAAGGTAGACACCCAAACATCCAGCAAATCGATATATATAGGTCCCTGCTCTGACCCCAGGCCAGCTTAACTCCTATCATCCTTCTACTCTGAAATCATCCTCCAGATTCCGGAAAAGCCCTCTCTGACCTTGACCCTCACTAGATTCAGGGGAGAGCCCCATGAAAGCATTCACAGCAGTGTGTATGTCTTTTCTTTATACCAATTATTAGCTTGTAATTGTACCTCTATTTTTTTTATAATTACTTGGTTAATGATGGTTTCCCTCTAGAATGTGAGTTCTGTGAGTTCAACAACTCATTCTCTGTCCTCATTCTCACTGTGTACCTGAGGATTATCATGGCATCTGAAACATGGAAGGTCCTCAAAACATATTTGTTCAAAACAATATCCTCAGCAATATTTGTACAGCACAGGCAGAAAGAACTTAGTGGGGTTGCATTTTTTTTTTAATATGTCCTTAAAAGAAGAAAGAAAAAGGGCAAAATGCTAAAGTGCATGTCAGTAGAGTGATGCCACAGCAAGCTGAATGAGGTACTATGGTGCAGTCATAGAGCCTCAAGCTTAGGCAGGGACGATTTCTCCAAGATGGAATTTAGACTCCTAAAGATAATGTTACTCATCTCTCAGCTGGCCTTTTAATGAGAACTGATGACTTCACTGTGTTCTCAAAAAGTAGGGAGCACAAAAGTGATGCACATGAGAGGTTCCTAAGCAAGATGCATTCCTATCAGGCTACACCAAGGTGGGAATGATTCCATTAACTACCAGCCATTCCAGACTTTTCTCTCCACTTAAGAAAGCCAGCATAGGGAATGTAGTCAATAATATTGTAGTAACTTCGTGTGGTGACAGATGGTAACTATACTTGTCATGGTGAACATATTGTAATCTATATAATTGTTAAATCAGTATGTTGTACACCTGAAATTAATTGAATATCCAATGTCAACTATACTTCAATTAATATTTTTAATTAATTAATTAAAGTTTTTAAGTAAGAAAGCCTGTTTGCAACTGAGTGTGAGTGACCTTCTTGTAAAGGAAAGCCTTCGATCTGATTTACTATATAAGAAAACATAAAGCGGGGCGCCTGGGTGGCTCAGTCGGTTAAGCGTCTGCCTTCAGCTCAGGTCATGATCCTGGAGTCCTGGGATAAAGGCTCGCATCGGGCTCCCTGCTCAGCAGGGAGCCTGCTTCTCCCTCTGACCCTCCTCCCTCTCATGCTCTCTCTCTATCATTCTCTCATTCCTTGCATGTTATGTCACTGTTTTACCCCAAATTTCTTTTCTTCCAGCAGAAAATAACTTTTTTGGAAAGTTACACGATTCAACAGGAAGGTAGGAAAACTAAACTCAGAAAAGTAAAGAACATCAACAGACCTCTTGAAGGACCAAAAATGAAAAGAAATAATTTTAACTGTATTTTTTTTTATTTTATTATGTTATGTTACTCACCATACATTACATCATTAGTTTTTGATGCAGTGTTCCATGATTCATTGTTTGCGTATAACACCCAGTGCTCCATGCGGTATGTGCCCTCTTTAATACCTATCACCAGGCTAACCCATCCCCCCAACCCCTTCCCCTCTAGAACCTTCAGTTTGTTTCTCAGAGTCCGTAGTCTGTCATGGTTCGTCTCCCCCTCTTATTTCCCCCCCTTCATTTTACCCTTCCTACTATCTTCTTTTTTTTTTTTTTTTTAACATATAATGTATTATTTGTTTCAGAGGTACAGGTCTGCGATTAACTGTACTTTTATTCATTCTTGCATCTCATCTTTGGCTTCTCTTGGCTGCCATGCCCACACTGATTAGAGAAGGGCAGGGTGGCTTGGTTTGTCATTCCACCAAGCCTACACGGTGGATGAGAGGAGATTCTCACATGGAAATCAGATTAGTGCTGCCAAAAGAAAAATCTGTGAATGTTGCTGTGTACCATTGGAAGGTCCAAGCTTAGGCCTAGCCAAATAGGGGAACTACTGATCTTTAGGGAAGGATCCAAGCATAGTGCTTCTATAGATTTAATCTCCTACATGGTCTCTTTGGTCAAACCCTGACTCCTTTCTCCTACTCCTACAGAATCAATCAATGAAGAGGTGCCTAGGTTCCTACTTTGTCATTTGCCAGGAGCCTGGCTCCAGGTCCCAGCTGTGGGTACTGAATGCTTGCTAGTTTTCAATGTTTCCTCTTGCTACACTCCCCCCCACACTCTTTTCCATATGGACAGAATGCTCATCATTGTGACCTGAAGCTGTCTCTGCTATTCTGACTGTCCATACAATGCCCAGATTTCCCCAATTAGCTATTTTCCACTCTGTGCAGGATGCCCTGAAACTGACTAGAATGGGGACTGAGACTATTTCACACATATCCACCTCCCCCGGACACTGTGCTTAGTGGCTAATGATTTTCAACCTCCATGTTTTATAAGGTAGACATTGCCAACATCAACAGTAAGACCCTTTCATGGTGCTTCTATGCCTATTACAAGGCTTCCTGGTGAACCTACGTGAATAAGTAAGTTTTAAATTCAACTTCCCTTAACTATGTGAGTTATGTCCAATTAAATCCAATCTTGCTAGATGTTAGTCTAAGACACTTCAGCCTATTATTTTATTCAGTCATGATCTCTTTAATCCTGATTCTATAACCTTTGGTATGAAACCTTTCTTGTAGTTTCTTGTCACCTGAAAGTTTGATCAGCAATATGTGACAGAGAATTTGGCTAGGACAAGACACAGAGGAAAACCCAGTAGCACCATTGAAGGCCTCTCTTTAGGCTGGCATTTGTCTTCTGGTTCTTCTGATCTGAATACAGCCCTTCCATCAGTGTCAGCTCCTTCTGGCCACATTATCACATTTCCTCATCTTGTCCACCAGAATGTCATAAGACAGATGCTGGAGTTTTCCTGATCATTTCCTATGGCTTCATAATCATACTAGAAAAGAACAACAATAAGAGGAAGGATGTGAGGTTGTTTTGGTGTGATTTCTAAGTGATCACCAATTTTGTTTCTAAATGATGGCAAATAATGCATTTAATAATCCATTCTAGTATTTCCCTAGGCAGTGAATCAAACATACTGGCCTTTAATATATAGTATTCAAATTTTTCCCTTTGGGAAACTTGGAAGAAGTCCTCTATCATCTCTTCCATTCTCTATCACTGTTTAGAGTTTGACTCTAGCTCCTCTTGAAACCCTTGGGATAAATTCATTAAAGCCTAGAAAATTGAACTTTAAAAACATCTTGGTACTCTTTTACTTGCATTGTTTGTTTAATTCCCTCTTAACTAGGATTGCTTTATCATTTCTGACGTAAATAGGCCTTGACAGACAGATAGAACAAAAATAGAGTTGAATAGTCCTTGTCTATCCACTTCATCAGTTATACTAACACAAACTGTCCTGTAGAAAGACTTGCTCCTTTTTATTATTTTTCCTCTGAACACATAGTAGAAATCCTTCAATTAATGTGAACTGGCTGTAGTAGCTGGTGGTTTCATGTGTGTATGTGTGGGTGTGTTTAACTACTTGTGTACATTGTTGCACCATGCCTTTGATGCAGGAGGAAGGTCTGTTCTTTGAGCATGAATCCCCTCTTTGGAGTTCTGCACTATTTCCTTGTGTAGACCATGTCTCATGGGTTACAATCTTCCACTCTTATTTCCCTCAAGTGCAATAAAAATGTAAAACCCAGCAACACAATCTGAGGGCAGTAATCTTCTAGATTTTTACCATCTTCAAATATCTTTTGGTTATAATATGAAGTGATTTCTCTTATTAGTCTTTCTGAAACATTTAATTTAGTATTAATTTCTTAAAAACTCCTTTCCTAGTAATTTCATGAGTTTGCATAATTTTTAACTATCACAGCATATAAAAGTGGCATAAACTGAGAAGAAACAGTTGAGTGTTGGGATGCAAACAGCATCAATGGTAGCTTTGTCTGGTCCTCATACGTATTCTAGAAAGAGCCTAGGACCCATGAGCCTTCAGTGGGCTGTAGTTTTTTGTTTTGTTTTAAATATTTTTTTAAGATTTTATTTATTTATCAGAGAGAGAGAGAGAGAGACAGAGGCAGGCAGAGGGAGAAGCAGGCTCCTTGCTGAGCAAGGAGCCCGATGTAGGACTCGATCCCAGGACCCTGGGATCATGACCTGAGCCGAAGGCAGAGGCTTAACCGACTGAGCCACCCAGGCGCCCCAGTGGGCTGTAGTTTTTAGCAGGGATGTTTTGGAAATAGGATGGAGAGTGTCAGTTAATCTGTCATGTCATTAGGCAGAGGTGGGTTAGGAGAGCTTATTCTATAACTTTTTGAAACTCCTTTTTTATGATTCCTAAAAATTTTCACAGATCTCAGCATCCTAGAGCTTTGTTCTATAATGTAATAGAATTCTTACAGGCTGTTCTTCTCTGTCGTTTTCCTTCTGATCCATGGGTGCTCCCCACCCTCATCACTCTTTCCTGTGAATGCTTAAGAACTGAGAGCTTCCTGTAGCAATTACTACATCTCCTTTAAAAGTATCCTCCTAGGGGAGCCTGGGTGGCTCAGTCAGTTAAGTGTCTGCCTTCAGCTCAGATCATGGTCCCAGTGTCCTGGGATCTAGCCCCACGTTGGGCTCCCTGCTCAGTGGGAAGCCTGCTTCTCCCTCTGCCCCTCCCCCCTGCTTGTGCATGCACTCTCTCTCTCTCTCTCTCTCAAATAAATAAACAAAATCTTTAAAAAAAATGTGGCCTCTTAAAAAAATTAAATAAATAAATAAATAAATGTGTCCTCTTTATTATTGGCAGATTTCCAGTATTGGTCAATTTAATTTAACCAATGAAATCACTATTTACTGTCTCCCTACCCTACCTACTGTCTGTGCAAGACCCTGGCTCTCTTTTCTTTGAGCAGTTTCCCTTTCTGGTCTTTAGGCTATGAGAACATGCTTATGTTTCTAGTTATGGATTCTTTATTTTTCTAACTTACCACCCTTAAATATAATATACATCTGTTATGCTCTTATTTTATTCTTCCTAGGTGTTTTAGTAAAGAATTCCTTTGGTTTCTAGTGTCAGAATTCTCTAACTGGCTTGAAGAGAAGATTAGTGACTCTGTGTGTGTGTGTTTGTGTGTGTGCGCCCCCACCCCCACCCCGCCCCGTGTATCTGTAGCTGAACTTGTTTCCTCCTATAGCTGAAAGTCCAGGGATAGGACTCCTGGCAGGGATTTAATCCAAGTTTTCTCAGTGTCTTCAGGCTTCTGGCTCTAACTCTCTGCAATTACCTTGGCATTGACCTCAGCTGTGAGTCAAGTTTGTCCTAAGGCTGGCTCCCCTCATGAAACTAAAAATCAATCAGGTATTGAGTCACTTAATATGCCTCTTTCCCTCTTTGTAACCTCCATGCACACAGGTGCTGCACCTTCTTTTTCAAACCTCACTTTGCCTGACGTGTAGCACAGGATCTGGCACAGGGTACGTACTCAATAAACATCTGTTGAAGGAATAACGATTGCCTGTCATAAGCCATGCACTGAACTAGGTGCTTTGTAAATCTCACCTCCAAAATGTGTGTAAACATCACAGTTTACAGGGTGTCCCTGTTTTCTTTTTTATTTCTCTGAATTCAATTGCATTTGTTTCAAAGCCTCAACCTCTGGGCTGATGAGAAATTCAATATTAGCCAGTGGTAAGGGCACCCCCTTGCCAATCTATTTTGTAAAGTACAAAACTGCTGGACATATGCAATGCTAGAAAACAGGGTGGGAAGCAGCTTCTTTCACCAATGGTTTCTATGGTCCTTATGTTTCTTGATCCACTGAACATGGGTGAACATTCACCAGTGCTGTCTGTCCCAGTTAGCACATTCAGGTGGGTTCTCAGAGACCTGCCTGGTGACTGCTGACCCCATATCCCACACCCATTCTCTATCTGAGAATCTTCGTGCCACTGGCTTTTGTCACACCATGGCGGGGGGAAGAGGGGGCGGCGAGACACAGACTCTCCCCCATTCAAAGTACTTCCCTATATCTCCATGACAAACCATGTAATGCCCCTCAATGAGCCATTCTTGGGGAGGAAGTAGGCAAAAGTAGTGTTCATGCAAGTTACTCTTTTGTTTCTTTAATTAATGATCCTTATATTTCATGGGTCTGTGTTTTATATAAAATTATCCTCAAAATAAAGGGTGATAAAAAGGAAAGTTGGGCACTCTGGCGCCTCTTCAGAAAGTTCATGGAGGGTTCTGTGTATGTATCCATCAGTCTCCAATGCATTCCCCCAATTCTGGGTGGGAACAAAATGTGAAGTGGTCTTCTGTCCCCTTTGGTTGATATTAATACCTTTTTCCTGTTCTCAGTAGAGGAAGCAATCCTAAGCACACTCGCCTAATTGGCTGGGGGAACAAAGTTTATCAAGTGGACTCTCACCCAAAATGTAAGCCACACTAACATAGTTCTCCATTCTGACTCCACTGGGAATTAATTTGAGTAGTCATCTTGACTGTTCTGTGTACTATTTTTCTCCTAGTTCAGTAGCTATTAGAAACTTTATTGCTAGCTTTGTTTTACCTCTCCAATAGTGTGTGAATATCAATGATCTGTATGGTATTACCACAGACAACAAAAGAATCCTGCATGCTCAGTCACAGTTCTAGCCACAAAGAGACTGGACCTTTCTTTTCCAGAAAAGAAATTAACATGGTCACTTTTTCCATAGCAGCAGTCCCTAAATTCAATAAAAATCCATCTTTTATACCTTGAAGTCAAAATATGTAGTATATGAAACCACTGGTTAATGGTATTGAATATATTTTAAACATGGGGAAAAAAAACCCAGCATCTTGGTTGTTGGTTTTTAATGTTTTGACAGGTTTACAAAGCTAAAGAGACATGGGGGAGTGTGCAGTAATCTGGTCAACCCAGGTCAGTCTAGACAGCTACGTGAATTATCTAAGCATTTGTACTCAAACCACCTACATTATCTAAATGAGCTGGATAATCTATGCAAGTTCAGGTCCAGTTAGGTACAGTCTTGGCTGACACACGTTCTGGAAATGAAAAAGAAAAGAAAAAATAATGATGCTCAAGTTCACAAAGTTGGTTTGGAACACTCACAGACATTCTCTGACAAGCAACTGTTGGCAATCCTTCCTTCCTCTTATGATGGAAAAGCTTTAAGAAAAGCTTTCTCCCATTATCCTGGTACTTATAATATGCCCTAGAAAAAAATTGCAGAGGAAATAATATTTTTTAAGTTCATCCAAATTCTAGAATTTCAAATCAGCCTACTTTAGTATTGAAGTAATATCTGGTCACTCATATGATTCATTATCTTTTCCTCAGCTCTGGTTCCACGCACATAAATATGTTTATATTTTTAAACGTAGAAATCCTTTGGGGGAAAATACTAGCAACTTTGGTAATACTTTGTATCTGAGGTGTCTATTAAAGATTGGCTAACACCATTTCGAAAGAGAGAGCGTTCCCTGTGTGCTACTGTTAAGACCTGTAGTCCTCTTAGATAAGATACACTCCTTCACTGGCTCAGTTCTTCTGCCTTCTAGGTTTAAAAAAGTATGAATAGTCTTCATCCTCACTTTAAAACCCACTCAAAATTGCCTTGCATAAAGTAAGGCAACTAAATTTGAAGTTTAAAGTAAGACAATCCTTGCAGGGAAAATCAGTCACTTATCAGTGGAGTTCCATGCAGCTCATTGGAAATTCAGAATTTGGAACACAAATTTAGAATATTGAACATGGCATTATTCATTGCCTGGCACAGAGTCACGCAAGGCAGCTAGCCAAATAAGCTATCTCTCTACTTACAGGTGAAACAACGGTTTGGAGAATCTTAAAAATTTGAAAACATTCATAAATCAAAATAGGAGGTTTTCCAAGGGGGAAATTAACACTCTGCCAAGTTAAGCAAACTAAAGAAGAAAACAAGTCAGCCGTTAAAATGGTTTTCATGACAGACACTTACACTTCCTCAAACAATATCAATTAGTGTCTTTAGAGCAGACTTCCCAAAGATGATATTTCAATCAGTATATTTTCTGCCTGCAGAAATAGGACAACGGGTAGTGTTGCTGACAGTGGTAGAACCGGGACTTCCTGTGTGTGTAAGTGCCTGAGAGGATATAAAAATCAGAACCCTTCTGGAATTCTCAGATGAAAACTTTTCCCTACCTACCAACACAGAACTTCTTAATGTGTGGGTGTTCTTGACTTACATGTATACTTCCCTCTTTGCCAAAAATAATTTTGTCTTTGAGGATCAAAAAAATCAAGATAATATTTCCCTTTTTATTCTAAAGTATGGTCCATCTTGCCACTTTGTTATGAGGCTATATCAAGAAAATGGATAAAAAGATACAGGATTCTAAAGAAGGGGAAAATGGGAAATAAATTCCTCCTTACTGAATCAGTTACTGAATTCTTCTTTGTTAAGGGAAACCTAGATGGGGAATTGAGCCAAGGGAATTGAGTCGATCTACGGTATGAAGAGTTGAGGAAGAAGAGTATCCAGGGGCATAAAACAGAGAAGCCTCCTGGGCTGGGTTTAGGGAGAATTTCAAAGTTTTGGTGTTGGAAAATCTCCAGAGATGCAGAGTTAGGGGAAAGAGAAGAGACAATGAAGATGGGTGAGTCCCTTTGATATGTAAAAGATGCAAGTAGAAAGTCAGAGTCTTGTGTTTGCCCTGTGTTTCCTTGAATTCTACTTCATGAAGAGTCCGTGCAATGCACAGGGTTCTAGTCAGGTTACACCCACACATGACAAGCTAAGTCACTCATGTCCAAATAGAGCATCACATTTCTGAATCCTCAACAAATTGCCCCAGAATAAGACACAAAGATCCTCCTTCAATGGCAATAACACCAAACACCAGAAAGTTAGAATGCATGGAGTTGCATTTGAGTTCATTATGTGAACATCCCACTCGACATGGGTTTGACCGAGTGGTTACCCTCCGTCTTTTCAGTCTTTCTTGAAAATCCTAATGATTTTGAAAATAGTGTAGCATTCGTTTGAAATCATTCAATAATAAGGATAAAACAGAGCTTTTCTAAATCATCTAGTTAGCATTCCATTTGTTCTCTTGTTAAAAAAAGAATAAAAACAGAAAACAAAAAAATGTTTGTGCAAAACAACTACTAGGCATGGATATCATGCTTTTTCCTTTTTTTTTTTTTCCTTTAAAGGAAGTACAAATTAGCCAGTCTCACAATCTGACCTGTTCACAATCTCTATGCAAGTTTCTGCTTGCTCCAGGGCGTAGCCTTCTTCACTCTTCAGCAATGCTGATGGCAGATTTGTGTCCACATGATGGATTTATGTCAGTTGACCTAGAGCCTCCCTTTGCCTGCTTCAGCCTGGATGATGATTCTACAGGCATGCTGCACAGCAGTTATCCTGAGACTTCCTTTACTGTCTTTCTAAGAAGTCCCTTAACTTCCCTTGGTTTGTATGACTTTTACTTGGCCCAAGATCTTCCTTTTTCTTGGTTTATTGCCTTTGTGAACCATATCCTCCAATAGTTCCATAAGAAATGGTACTAAGGTTGGGCATATAAGTGGAGACATGCAGTATTTGTCTTCCTGTATCTAGTTTATTTCACTTAGCATAATGTCTTCCAGGTTTGTCCGCCTTGTCATAAATGTCAGAAAATGCTCTGTATGATACTATAATGGTGGATACATGTGATGATACATTTGTCCAAACCCACAGAAATGTACAACACCAAGAGTGAAATGTAGTATGAACTATGGACGTCGAGTGATTATGATGGCTCAGTGTAGGTTCATCCTTGGTAAAAAATGTAAAAATAAAGTCGAACTCATAAAAGTAGACAGTAAAATGGTGGCTGCCAGGGACTGGGGGTTAGAGGAAATGGGGGATATTGGTCAAAGGATACAAAAGTGCATTCATGCAGGATGAATAAATTCTGGAGACCTAATGTACAACACTATAGCACTATGTAACTATAGTTCATAATATGTATGGTAATACCTGAAATTTGCTAAGAGGGTAGATCTTAAATGTTCTCACCACACACACATATACAGGTGTGGTAACTGTGTGAGGTGATGGAGTTAATTAACTTGATGATAGTAATCATTTCACAATGTATACACATATGAAACATAACATTGTACACCTAAAGTACATACAATTTTATTTGTCAGTCATACTTCAATAAAGCCAGGGGGGAAATTTAAAAGAAAGACAAAAGAAATGGTACTAATAGGCTAAGTTTTTGAGACCTTGCTTGACTAAACATATTTTTATTCTTGACAATTGATTGACAGTTTTGATGTGTATAGATTTCTAGACTGAGAATCATTTTCTCTCAGAATTTTGTCATTGAGCTTCCAGGGTTGCTACTGAAAAGCTTGTTCCTTTCTTTATATGTGACCTATCATTTGTATATTTCTCTCTGGAATCTGTTAAGATTTGCTCTTTATCTTTACTATTCTGAATTTCATACAGTGGTGATGCACATTTTGCATTTTTACGGGTCTCTGACATGATGAGCATTTTTACATGGTAATACTTTTCGATCTAGAAATTATTATTCTTTGATTCTGGAAAATTTCCTTGTATTTCTTTGACAATTTCTTTCCCACCATTTCCTTCATTATTTTCTGCACTAACTTCTACTTTTTTGGATATTGGAACTCCTAGAAAGATCTTCCAATTTTCTTGTCTTTTATACCTATATTTTTATATTTTTAATTTTTTGTTCTTTCTTCTGGAAGATTTGCTCAAGTATATTATTCAACCTTTATAATGAGTTTTTATTACGTTTTATATATTTTTTTAATTCTCCAAAGTTCTTTTTAACACACTGAATTGTTCTTAACATAGCATCCTGTTTCATTTCACTTATTCAGTATCTTCTCTACCCTCTCCTGAGATAATATATATATAATTTCTTTGAAATTTCTTCAGCTCCTTGTATGTTCTCTTTATCCTCTGGCTTCCTTTTTCCTGTTTGTTTTGGTCATTGTCTTTTATGCTAGAGTCTTATCTCAAAAATCAAGTAATCTTTGGGTCCATTCCAACTTCAGCAAAGTAGTAAAATGCTGGTTTGAATTTCTCTGTGTACATGGGTGGGGCCTGTCAAATAGTAGGCTTCGGAAAGGGAAACTGGGTGGAGGGTATTCTCCACACTTGCCAGTGTTGTATGTAAAATCTTAAATATCCATTCTTGTTAACCTTTTCTCGGGAGTGGGTCGGTTTCCTCAGAGAGAAATCCTTCCCTCTTCTGTCTGTGTGGAAAGAGAGAGGCTTCCTGTGCTCTGGGAGGTGAAAATAGAAAAAAAGCATGGGGGTTTCTGTGTTCAAATGTAACTTTCACTTAATCCCCCTGTTTCCATGTAGCACCCACCCCTCCTTCTGCTTTGCCTACTGGTAAGACACCAGATTCTCTGTCCTCTCCAGAACAAAAACTCCACTCTTCAGTTCGGATGGAGGACGGAATAGAAAGGGTCCCATCCTCTCATTTAAAGGCATGCAACTGGGGCGCCTGGGTGGTTCAGTTGGTTAAGCGCTGCCTTCAGATCAAGTCATGATCTCAGGGTCCTGGGATGGAGAACCACATCTGGCTCCCTGCTCAGGGAGGAGTTTGCTTTTCCCTCTGCCCCCTCCTGCTTGTGCTTGTCTCTCTCTGTCTCTCTCTCAAATAAATAAATAAAATATTTTTTAAAAAATTTTATTATGTTATGTTAGTCACCATACAATACATCATTAGTTTTTGATGTAGTGATCCACGATTCATTGTTTTCGTGTAACACCCAGTGCTCCATGCAGTGCCCTCCTTAATACCCATCACCGGGCTAACCCATCCCCCCACCCCCCTCCCCTCTAAAACCCTCAGTTTGGGGGCGCCTGAGTGGCTCAGTTGGTTAAGCGACTGCCTTTGGCTCAGGTCATGATCCTGGAGTCCCAGGATCGAGTCCCGCATTGGGCTCCCTGCTCAGCAGGGAGCCTGCTTCTCCCTCTGACCCTCCTCCCTCTCATGCTCTCTCTCTATCATTCTCTCTCTCTCTCAATAATAAATAAATAAAAATCTTTAATTAAAAAAAAAACCCTCAGTTTGTTTCTCGGAGTCCATAGTCTCTCATGGTTCCTTTCCCCCTCTGATTTCCCTCTCTTCCTTTTTCCCTTCTTCCTCCTAATGTCTTCCATGCTATTCCTTATGTTCCACAAATAAGTAAAACCATATGATAATTAATGTTCTCTGCTTGACTTATTTCACTTAGCATAATCTCCTCCAGTCCCATCCATGTTAATGTAAAAGTTGGGTATTCATCATTTCTGATGGCTGAGTAATATTCCATTGTATATATGGACCACATCTTCTTTATCCATTCAATCAAAGTTCCAATTACACTTTTCAAAGTGCTGGAACAAACAATCCTAAAATTTGTATGGAATCAGAAAAGACCCCAAATTGCCAAGGAAATGTTGAAAAAAAAAAAACAAAGCTGAGTGCTTCACATTGCCTGATTTCAAGCTATCTTACAAAGCAGTGATCACCAAGACAGCATGGTACTGGCACAAAAACAGACATATAGACCAATGGAACAGAATAGAGAGCCCAGATATGGACACTCAACTCCATGGTCAAATAATCTTCGACAAAGCAGGAAAAAATCTGCAATGGAAAAAAGACAGTATCTTCAATAAATGGTGCTGGGAAAATGGGACAGCTATATACAGAAGAATGAAACTCGACCATTCTCTAACACCGTACACAAATATAAACTCCAGATGGATGAACAATCTCAATGTGAGACAGGAATCCATCAAAATCCTAGAGGAAAACATAGGCAGTAACCTCTTAGACATCGGCCACAGCAACTTCTTTCAAGATACATCTCCAAAGGCTAGTGAAACAAAAGCAAAAATGAACTTTTGGGACTTCATCAAGATAAAAAGCAAAGGAAACAATCAACAAAACAAAGAGGCAACCCACGGGATGGGAGAAGATATTTGCAAATGATACTACAGACAAAGCGCTGATTTCCAAGATCTATAAAGAACTTCTCAAACTCAACAACCAAAAAACACATAATCAAGTCAAAAAATGGGCAGAAGATATGAACAGACACTTCTCAAAAGAAGACATACAAATGGCTAATGGACACATGAAAAAAATGTTCATCATCATCAGCCATCAGGGAAATTCAAATCACGTTGAGATACCACCTTACACCAGTTAGAATGGCAAAAATTGACAAGGCAAGAAACAACAAATGTTGAAGTGGTTGTGGAGAAAGGGAAACCCTCTTACACTGTTGGTGGAAATGCAAGTTGGTGCAGCCACTTTGGAAAACAGTGTGGAGGTTCCTCAAAAAATTAAAAATAGAGCTACCCTATGACCCAGCAATTGCACTACCGGATATTTACTGCAAAGACACAGATGTAGTGAAAAGAAGGGCCATATGCACCCCAGTGTTCATAGCAGCAATGTCCACAATAGCCAAACTGTGGAAAGAGCCAAGATGCCCTTCAACAGATGAATGATAAGAAACAAAATCTTTAAATAAATAAATGAAGGCATGCAACCAAGTCAGTACCGGACTCCTATCACTTCTCTTCCCTTTGGAAGTACATATTACCTTCAATTCCTGACTCTCAGAACTATGTAAAATGAGTAGCTTGTTGTCCCTCTGTTACTTTCCACTCTAACCCTCCAAACACTTAGCTGTCAACTTTTTCTATTCAACACAGTCTCTTACCATTTACCTCACTGCTTGCCAACTTCCAACTTTTTTGACGTGACTCATCTGCTCTCATCTTCTCTCACAATCTCTTTTCTTGTGCGTTGATGCCTTTCCTGCCATTTAATGAGGTTTGCAAAGAAAGTGCAAATAAACATATGTGGTCAATCTGGCATGTTAAACTGGAAATCTGTGGTCGCTTTTAAAAAGTCTGCCCTCAAACAACCTAACAGCTACAAAGAGACAAGAGCATTCAGAATCGAGAGTGAAGGGCACCTGGGTGGCTCAGTTGGTTAAGCGACTGCCTTCGGCTCAGGTCATGATCCTGGAGTCCCGGGATCGAGTCCTGCGTTGGGCTCCCTGCTCGGCAGGGAGCCTGCTTCTCCCTCTGACCCTCCCCCCCTCATGCTCTCTCTCTCAAGTAAATAAATAAAATCTTAAAAAAAAAAAAAAAAAAGAATCGAGAGTGAAGCAGCGTTGTGTATGAGAGAAGTTCAGGTGTAGTCAAGTTAATCAGCGCAGTACTAATGGATATTGATAGTAATAACAATGACCTCTAGAGGTGCTGATGGGGATGTAGATGATGAAAGTTTGTAGAGATGTTACCTACACTATAAAGTCTATTCATCATATCATGATCATCACCACCCTCATAGGTAGAAACTAAATGTATATAGACTCACTGGCAAATCTAAACTGCAAACTTTTTCTGGCTTTTGTTATCAGGCAGCACCCCATCCATTGGCAAAGACAATAGCATTTACACACCCAAGAATAATTTCCAGACTACAAAATGGGTCACAACATACAGTCCAGATATCTGAATTTGATCTTACTGTGCTTTTCTTCACCTCTAGGGCTTCACACATTCTGTTCCCACTTTCAGAACAATGGTCCCACTTTGCCACCGCACTTGACTTTGATTGACTTAACTCACTATCAATTTTCCTGTCTCCAATATATTAATAATAATTTTGATAAGAATACTAATAGTAGTTCAACTTATGGAGTGCTTACAATGACCACATGTGTCATATTAATGACTTTACATATATTACCTCATTTACTGTTTGGAACAACCCTATGTGGCAGAAATTTCCTTTGTCCCATTTTACAGACAGGAAAACTGAGACATAATTTATATGACACTTTCTCAGAGAATTCCACCTCCTCTTGGGTTCAACTTAGTTGTCCTCCTATAATGCAGTGGTTAGGAGATATACTTTGGAGCCAGAGTTTCTTAGGAAAATTGCTTAACCTCTCTGTTCTTTGGAATATCTAACATAAAAATGTGGATAATAATAGTGTTCATTGTATACATTAAGACATGAAAAAGTCTTGAACAGAACCTTGAGTGCAGTGAAGCAATGACTACATGCTAGCTATGACTACATGCTTCCTTCCAGAGCCTCTGGTACATTTCCAATTTAACACTTATTATACTATATCAGAATCTGAGTTGTTGGGTTTTTTTAAAATACATCAGCGTAATATGGTAAAAACACATATGCACACTATTCCCATTACATAAACAACCTAGAAGCAAAAGATTTAGCAAATGAAATGATAATGACAGTTTCTAATTTCTAGGCCCAACATGGCAGCCAAAACCCATGTAGGTAACGGCTTGTGGACGCCTTTCTCCTCCATGACAAATTTAAGTTGGAATAGCTGCTGTCAACTCGGCAGCACATGGGCAGAACCTGTTTTTAATTTTCTGTATTTCACTCCTCACCTTACATAGGATTATGAGCCCCATGAGGGCAAGGAGCATGTCTATGTTGTTTAGCGTTGCATCCTACCACTTAGTACAGTGCCTGGAATGTTTAAAACAAAAACAAACAAAAAAAGCTTAATAGTTGCTGGAAGTGAGACTCAACGAATGCACGCTTGTCGGAATTCTACTCCTTTGGGTGAGTTTTACAATGTGCAGAAAATAGGTGAGGGTAGAATACTCAAGTAGCTTCCAGCAGGACCATGGCCATTACAAGCAGCAAAGGCAGATCCTGTAACGGCTGTAATTTGGAATCAGAGGCACAGGCTGTAAGGGCAGGGCTCATGATTTCCTGACCATGACTTCCTGATCTTGGGCAAGTCGATTCATCCCTCTGAGCTTCAATCACCAAACAGGTTGGTGTGAAAAATCAATGAGATAATGTACATGCAAATATTCTGTAAAGCAGATATCCCTGTAAAGGGTTACTCCAAAATATTTCTCCCCAGACCATATCTATCTAGAAGTACAGTTGGGATATTAGTTTAATAAACCTGTCATTCTCTGGGGTGTTTCATGAACTGCTGCCATCCCCGCCATCCTAAGTGCCTGTTAGATTCCTTGTTGATGACGAATATATGTAGATTACGTGAGTGGGGAAAGAGGGGTGGGGACAGGAAACGAAGACTACTCATGCTTCACTCTGCCCCTAGGTCCCAAGAGGACAAGGAGAATCGGAATGCTCGGGAAAGTTTTACAACTGCCAAAAGTACATAGAGTCAGTTACAAAACCTGCAAAACACAAGTAATAATTCTATTTGTTCCAGCAATGGTCTTAGGGGGAAAAAAAATCTCCAATTGCTTAATAAGATGGAGGGGAAAAGAAAATACAGTGGCTATATATAGGTCAATCACCACTTGCTCCCACCAGCCACTTTGGTTAGTTGATTGATTCCATTATTCCATTATTAATTAAATGATTCATTTATTTGTTCAAGTAATATCATAGATATACACCTCTACGAGGTGCCAGGGGTATGGCTACACTGGCAAGCAAAAAAGGAGGAAAATGTTTCCTTTCATGATGCAGTCTGGAAGACGTATACTTAGCTACCCCATGCCTCTGCTTCTGGGTTGGAATGACCCTGATGTCTTAACTGGAGCGAGTCTTCCTTCATTAAAGAAACCATAATGGTTAATGGTGGGAGATGGTATCCTTTCTATAGAGAATATTAGATAGTTATTAGAGTGTATAGTTTAGGATGTCATTTCTGAAAAGGAAAGTGAGTTCTGGAGATAAGGATAAAAATATTTGTTGTTAACAACATTGTGTAAAGAAAAATTAAAGGTTTTTTACCTAAATGGCAGAAACCAAAGCCTGATTTAAAAGGTTTTCATGTAGGAAATGACCTTAAGTAATGTACGAGAAATGTAGTCCTCACCTAAGGTAGAATTTCTCAGCATCGGATGATAAGGAATTGGATTGACAACTTAGGAATCCTAGGGACTCATTTTCAGGAGATCCATGGACTAGACATCAAGTTGCCTCATGGCAGAAGCATAAGTGAAAATATCTCTCCCTGTGCTTTTCAGCTTTATAGATAAATGAGAAACCAATTAAAATAGATGACTATTACTTCTGTGTAGAGAAAAAGAGAGAAAATGAATTTGTTTTGATCCTATTTATACTTCTATTGCAAAGACCAGACCAGCTCCTATAACTCATTTCAACATTACTGGACCTTTTTTTTTTTATAAGTCAGGCACTGTATTGGGTGATGAAAATATACAAAAAATATTCTACTTGGAATACATTTATTATTTACTTGGGAGACAGAACTAATAGCTACTCACTCTCTAATAACCCCTTACTATGCACCAGGCATTTTGTTAAGTATTTTAAATGCCAGATTTTATTTAATCTTTACAATAATCCTAGGAGGTATTTGTTGTAATTTCCATTCTACAGATACAACAACCTAGAGCCTGAATTACCAAGGGCCCATAGCCAAATTGTAGAGCCAGAAATCAAGTCCAGTCTACCTGATCCAAAATCTGTGTGCTCTTGACCATTACTCCCCAACTTGTGCTATACTCCAAACAAATGATGGTGATAATGGTAGTAATAATGAGAGTAATAGCATGATAGTAACAATGATAATAGCAATGATAGTAATAATAAATGATAGTAACAATGACAGTAATAACAAATGATAGCAACAGTAGTAACAATAATAATATAACAATTAATAGAAGAGAGGTATAAACAAACTGGGGATTAGAGAGTATGGAACAATTAATTTCAATTAGAGATCATTGGAAATCTTTGACAGAAGGTATTTTAGAAAGATGGCTAACCTTTCGCCAATATGTGTGTCCCCATTTCCATGTAGGACTGTCACTTGGGACCTATTGCCTCCCAAGGATGACATTTCTCAGCCCCCGTGCCATGACTGGTTCTCATTGGTAGAATCTGAGTGAAAACTTTCTTCCTGCTAATCAGAATGTTGCATAAACAAAATGAACTTTTATATTCTGTTAAGTCACTGACATTTGAGATTTATTTTTTAAAGCCATCAGCATTGCCTAACCAATATAGAAAGTATTCTAAGCAAGGAGTGGAATATAAGTGATATCATAGAGGCATAGTGTGGGCAGGGAGGGCGAATAATTGAGTGAGTTGGAGTATAGATATGGGAGGGAAGAAGAGAGACTGGAGAGGTAATTTAGGACCACAACTATCAGGCACGAAGTTCAAAATCTCTGTAATGGCGATCCCCCAAGATGAGGCAGGTAATAAGTTACACATATCTCATTTAAAGTTAACAAAATATTTGTACTTCCCATTAAAAATATAGGCAGAATTTTGGGCCATGGATGGCTAATTGCTCTTCCTATTAAATCCTGTTAAATAAATAAAGCTATGCTTGGTTTTAGTTGAAATACATACACAGCCACACTCACACATACACACACACATGCACACACATCCCCACGCACACACATCCATGTGCACACCTGCAAAGCACCATCTCACATTCACCTAATTTTTCTCCACCAGCAGTATTAGATGCTCTCCATATGATCTCATCAATGTGTATTTCTATAGCTAGCTATTCATTTCTAGAATTGCATCTGTTTGGACACCCAACTTAAATATTTCTGTGAGGAGGAAAAATGGTCATTTTTCCATAGTGCATGGCCTAATGCTTGTATTCTCATTGTCTTTGTGATCTCCATTTCCTCTTCTTTGCCTCTTGGACTTAAGTCAGGAATGGCAGCGGTGTAACTCAAGGGAAGACAGAAAACACGTCTTTTTTTTCACTTCTCTGTCTTTCTTTTTCTTCCTATTCTTAAAACACTTTCTTCTGTGGGGCTCCACAAACTCTCCTCAGGTGGGTTCAGAAGGTCCCGAGAGCTGCCAACACTTCTCCTCCAGTAAGAGATTTGTGCAAAAGGCCGGCTGCTACCCAGAGGGATGTGACAGATGGCAGGGTCACCGTGCCGAGCTCGGATGGCTCACCCAGGTGGAGAGGCATCAGGGAGCTGGAAGCAGAGCCCTGGAAATTATTCCTGGCCTGCTTCAGCTTCTCATATTGACAATTCCACACCCTTCTAGTCTGTGAATTTTGGAGGTTGGAGAGCCCAGATGCATGCTTTTTTTTTTCCTGAAAAAACAGATTTGTCTGAGTTTTCCAGAGCCATCATTTCATTGGGAATATTAGCCTTATTGTATTGTACACTACTTGCTAACATTCACTAACAACTAACTCACTCTAGTTTTCTTTACCTGGGTATGATGCTGTCTTACAAATGGTAACTCTAGAGTAACCTCTAGCCAGCTTACAAAGGGGCTCTTTAACAACCAGGGTGCAGCCACAGCCAAGAGGGCACATGCAGTGATGTGCCTGATGTCTGGCCTGAGGTGACAGCCGAGGCTCTGCAACGGGCCTGATGGAAGTATGGCAAGTGTACCGTGGTTAGAAATTGTAGTTTAGTTAGAGATAACAAATATTTCCCCCATAGATCGTTTGGTTCTTCCTTCCTCCCAAGAGCCAAGAGGGAATGCCAGGCAGGCAGCTTTACTCTTAGATATCATTACTGGGTGGGAAAGCCTTACAAGGCAGAGGTTAAAGCGTCACATCTAACCTTTACCTTCAAATAACAGAAGTTAAGGGCGCCTGGGTGGCTCAGTCGTTAAGCGTCTGCCTTCGGCTCAGGTCATGGTCCCAGGGTCCTGGGATCGAGTCCCACATCGGGCTCTCTGCTCGGCAGGAAGCCTGCTTCTCCCTCTCCCACTCCCCCTGCTTGTGTTCCTGCTCTCGCTCTCTCTCTGTCAAATAAATAAATAAAATCTTAAAAAATAATAATAATAAAAAAAACAGAAGTTAATAGCCAACGGCAACCCGCTTATCTCTACAGGGTTAATTAGGTTAAAGTTAGTATCTCTGCAAGTAACTAGATTAAAGATATTTATTGCCAGAAAGCAGGAATTCTGTTTATCTACTGCTTTCTTGTTCGTGAGATGCTGACCACCATGGTTTTGCTGTAGTCAGTGGTTGAACACTGGCTCTTTGTCACGAACGTAACACCAGAAGAAAAACAAGTAACTAAACATCACCCCTACCCGGGGTAGCACTGACAGTATTTGTGTCAAGGTGGTAACTACCTGTGTTAAATCTGAGCAATGTGGTGTTTGAAGAAGCTCCGTAACCGGCCCTTCGGTGTGTTTTTCTTTCCCCCGAAGTTGAGGTGACTTTGAGCTTGAACAATGTACCATATACTTATGAGTAGATTTTAGTCATACAGGTTTTCAAGAAGCTTAAGAAGATTAGAACACAATTCACAGACTTGGGAAAGTTTTGTTTATATTTGATTTCTCTGTGCTTGGCTAAGTGGCCTCCAAGTGGACCAAATCCACAAGTCTGGCAACAGTATAACTATATTCTACCTCAAGGTTTTTCAAACTCTTATGTACAAAGAAGCACCTCGAACGCTTGATAAATACAGATTCCAGAGCCTCACCCCAGAGACTTTGATTTCCCCAGTCTGACATGGGGGCCAAGAATCTGCATCTTAAGCTCCCAGGTGATTCTGATGCAATAGTCTTGAAAACAAACCTAGAAATAGTGCTAACTGAGTCCAATGCCAATTAAAAAGTTTGAACTCTCCTTTCAGGTTACAGATAGGACTCCCCAGTATTGTCATCATGGATTAATCTTATTTGCCATGATGGAAGTGGGAAAGAGAAAGAAAGAAAAATGACAAAAGAGAAAGAGGGGATGTCTTACGTTGGGGTCCCAAAAGGCAGAGGCTGAGATAGGAATGCCTGTGCTGGTGATTTTTGAGAAAGTGCTCCCAGGAGAAAGGGGTGAGGGGAGCAGACTGGGAGAGAAGAAGGAAGCAATCAGTAGGAGAGGGGGGCCTGGCTGGAGTCAAGCTTCAGCCTGATCTCATGGGGAGCTATAGAGCATGAATCACACCACAGAACTGGTCCCACCTTGAGACCAAGGGTCAGTTTTGTGTGTTCCCATATCAGTCAGTCCTGGACTCTGAGCCACCCCTGGAGATGGGGCATAAGCTTCTGGCATCTCTGTTTGGGGTGGTTTCTTCCAGAAGAAAACAATACTCTGGAGGAAGAAGCAGCTGTGGGCTTGCCCAGCCACCACTCCCAGCAGATGTGCAAGGATATACCAGCCCAGTAAAGGGCATTTTGGTGGAGCATCAACAGCAATAGCTACGGAGAGGAATGGAAGTGGAGAAAAGGGAGAAAGAATGATACATACACACTTCTCAGCTAAGGATGATCCAAACAGACACAACTTCTACTGTCCCAGTCAACACCCTAAATTACACTAAAAAGCCAGCAAAGCCACTTTATGTGGGACATCGCACAAGTTTCTGCATTCTTGAACATCCACAGAGTTGATGCTAGTGTCTGGATAGCTACCTCTGGAGAAAATTGTGTTTGTGAGGCTTGAGGAAACAAAGTTATGGGGGAAATAAGACCACACATCAAATCAGAATCTTAAGAGTTGAACAGCTGAGCATCACTCCCCAGTGTACAGTCCATCATACTCAATTCTGTGCCATCTGCAAGCCTAATGAACACAAATCTTCACTGTGATTAAAACTAAAGTGCAGTGTATCAATCAAGACCACTAAGTTAAACAAGATTTCAAAACCCTTTGGGTAGGATAAAGTGCCACTAAGATAAATCCATCTAAGTCATAGTTTTCATCTCACCCAAAGTTCCATGAATTATTTTGTCCAATAAATGCCTTCTGAAATCAAAGATATGCCCATTACTATGCCATTTCTCTTTATCACCCCAAAGGCCTCATTTTAGAAGGAAATTAATTGGATAGTATCATTGAGTCTGTATTTGCTCCTAGTATCAATATTTTTCCTTAATAAGTGTTAATAAACCACACGAGTGATCATTTATTCCAGAAACATTGCCAGGGTTTGATAGTATTTTACGAACAATAAAGTTTTAGGAATTCCACCATTTGTCCCTTTTCAAGAGCAGGTCTTAACCCATCTGCAGTGCAGTGCAGTAAGTCTCTCAATCATTATGATTTCTTTTTTTTTTTTTTAAAGATTTTATTTATTTATTTGAGAGAGAGAGCACATGAGAGGGGGGAGGGTCAGAGGGAGAAGCAGACTCCCTGCCGAGCAGGGAGCCCGATGCGGGACTCGATCCCGGGACTCCAGGATCATGACCTGAGCCGAAGGCAGCCGCTTAACCGACTGAGCCACCCAGGCGCCCTCATTATGATTTCCAAAAGACCACCTAGAGTAACACTACTGTGTTTTCTGCATGATCTTCCAGTGCCTTACAATTTAATTCATCTGAACCTTTACTCATGCAAAACCAATAGGTGTATCTTTGCAATTTATTTATTCATCTAACTGAACCTCTCTATCCTCTTAATAAACCTTGTTCTAACAAGTCCAGTGTGAAGATGATCTTCCTTGCCTGTAAACATAAACTCAAAGTAGGATCTAAATAATTTTTCTATTACTTTCAGACATATACCTATTGCAGCATTTACAGATCCACTTATCTGTTTCTTATTCTCCTTGCTCTCCAGAGAACAATAAGCCCTTTGGGTTGTATTCAACTGTTATTGAAATTTACATTTCACCCTGGACATTGGCCTTCTGATATTCTTCTACAGATCCACTTGCCTCTTCTGCATGACTTTGGGCTAATGCCTCCCAACACCTATTTCTGTAGATTCCCTTCTACTAGATGACATTATCAGAGGGCTTGTTTTTGGCTGCTGAAGTACTAACTGTAGGTACCACATTTCTCTTCTTAATTATGCTCATTTGTGATTAAGTTGTTAGAAATTCTACTTTTCAAAGATTCCCTCTTGAGCCACATGAACTTTTGACTTCACTGACCATGGAATGAGGCTTGTCCTTGTTATACTTGAAGCAATGTATTTCCTAGAGTCCAAGATAGAGTCTTGAGTGTCTCCTGTGATTTTTTTCTACTTAATATCTCCAATGATTTGACTATTTCCTACAAAGTTTCCTATCACATCTCTATCACAAAACAGTTCTCTCATACTTTGGTCCAGAATATTGTTTTCTTCCCCAGCTTCTTCATCTTTCTGAGGTGTCAGCAAGTCTAGAATTTATCAGATGCCCTGCCTTTTGTAGAGTAAGACTTCAGCAGACATTCCGACGGGTGTATTTTCCCTTCTCTTCAAGGCCAGTTTTGTAATCTGCATTCGGAAACCTTTATCCGGATCCTCTGTCTGGTCTGTTGGTCTGCAGAATACTTCAAGAATAATATCACTTCTAATTCTCTTTTATCTTATCCGCCCCGAGAGGAAAATTTGCAATGTTCATTCTTTGTGCAGAAGGGCAAAGAACGTTTTAAGTCCCAGCTGTCACCTGGGTTTCCATGTGCTGCTGAGTCTGAAGTCTCAAAAGAGAGGGAAGGCAAGGGCCAGTAAAAATATATCTGCTGACAAAGCAGCAAAAGCATCACTTGGCATTTTCTCTCAAAAATCCCCCATACCCAGTGATATCTCCTCTGTCCAAGATCGTAGGAAAACATACACTTATTTAATGAAAGTAGAATTATTGGAAGTATGATCTAGAGAAAACAGCATGATTAAGAACAGGAGCTTTGAAGCCCTAAGCTGACTTGACATCAAGTCCCAGCTCCAGTGCCTACTAGTTGTGTGCCTTCAATGCACTCTCTAATTCTCAGATGTTCGCATCTGTAAAATGGGCTTGTTACTAGTACATATCTCATAGGGTTGCTGTGAAAATTATTTTTATTTTTATTTTTATTATTTTTTTTAAGATTTTATTTATTTATTTGAGAAAGAGAGAATGAGAGACAGAGAGCATGAGAGGGAGGAGGGTCAGAGGGAGAAGCAGACTCCCTGCCAAGCAGGGAGCCCGACGCGGGACTCGATCCAGGGACTCCAGGATCATGACCTGAGCCGAAGGCAGTCGCTTAACCAACTGAGCCACCCAGGCGCCCTGAAAATTATTTTTAAAAGGTTAACCCCCGTACCTGGATCTCAATATATTTACTTATTTAATTAAAAAAACAATTAACAAATACTCAGGGTGTGCCAAGAAATATTCTAGACATTGTTATCACAACAGTGAACAAGTATAACAAAATTCCTGGTGTCGTCAGCAGGAAGTCGGGTACAACCTATAAAGTCATCCAGACATCAATCTTGCATAAATTATTGACAGCAGTAAATGCCCTGAAATAAATAAAAATATATAAGACAGGAACCAGAAATTGTGTAGTGGAGGGGGGCTACATTAGCCAGAATGGTCAGGGAAGACTT
This sequence comes from Mirounga angustirostris, assembly GCF_029215605.1. NCBI lineage: Eukaryota > Metazoa > Chordata > Mammalia > Carnivora > Phocidae > Mirounga > Mirounga angustirostris. The sequence goes on from NW_026991712.1 coordinate 32,563,941, forward strand.
CTCTAAAGAGGTGACTTTTTAATTGGGCCAGAATGATGAGAAATCTGGAAGAAATGTGTTCTGAACAGAGGGATGAGCAAGTGTAGATATTAATGAGTGACTTCTCCATACATTTTCCCTTAAACAGATTTTGGCCAAGTATTTGATCTGATGTTGTATTATATGTTTGGGCAACATTAACTTTCATTTAAAAATGAACAGATTCTCCCTTAGTCATCCTCTGTAATGCCATTCAATCAATCATCAATATTTTAAGCTTTTGCAAAGTGCAAGTTGATGTTTTAGCATCCACGTTTTATCACTGAGAGACCGTGGCTGAATGCCATGTAGATGAATTTGACTCTGGAAAGCATGTCCCTTCAATTATGTGGTAAATGCCTCTTTTTACACCCAACCTGCTGACTAAAATGAGAAAGCAAACAAATGAGATGAGTTGCAGGGAGGACACAGGAAGCCAAGAGAGCAGAGTATCTAATTGGAAGAGCACAGGAGAATGTTTAAAATAAGTTTCAGAATAGCGATAAGGATGAAGATGATGTTATCTCTTGGATAGAAGAAGCTATTAAAATACACCAGAGTGTTTTCAATCACTTAATCAGAAAGCCCTTTTCCTGAGAACTGTCTTTTGTCCGTGTGCCATGAACAAACATAAATATTTTGGATTTCCTGCATCCTTCACCCTGATAATGGGCTCTTAACTGTAAGCTCTTCCCACCTCAAAGAAAAAGTGAAAAACAATGATAAAACATGAAGGATAGATAGGATGTCTTTTCCAGATGAATTATCGAATCCCACTAAATAGTTTTTATTTAGTTCCTTCCCTAGCTCTTGCTTTTCTTAATAGGATATTTTATATGGCTTTTGTATATAATACATTATGCATCCTGAATTTAGAGCATAACACATAATGTAAACACGTATACAAGAGCTGAACTTAGGTAAAACAAATAGGCTTTTTGAACAATTTCATGTGAATTTTGTTTATGATGCCACATAACTGTACCTTTTCATCTGTACATAAATTTTCATCTCATATTTAATATTTGAAAAATTCTTAAAGAAGTAATTTATAAGATAATGTATTGAAATGTTTATTTAAGATTTACCTAATATTTTAAATTATTAATATTAGTATGACTACCTGTGGCTACATGTTTTTTAACAAAATCATTTACATTGAAATAAAAATACTTTTAAAAACTATGTTAACTGGCCTATTTAGGAAAAAAAAAATTTAACCATGAATTTTTTTAAAGTTACAATTAAAATATAATTTGCAGAAAACTTTTTACTGTTACGGGAATAAAATTTCAGGAGATGTTTACATCCTTATGAGATTTTAAAGAACATTTTTCTGGGTCCAAATAGAGATGTGTCAGTCATTTGAATCATAATAAACCAGAAGTTCTCTTTTGTGTTACATAAATAAACCAAAGTGAAATTCTACTTGGGTAAAAGGTGAAATTAAGTTTAGGTGACTATATTCATGAATAAAATCACTATGAAGTACAATTAAATGCATTTTTGCTACTATTATAAGTGACAAATTTTCCCATTATACCTATATTTTAATTTATAATTGGAAATTGAAATCCTAGTACTCAAATTGATCCCATCCAGAGTTGTACTTTGAAGTTTGACCTCAGAATTTGTGCAATAATATCAAATAGATGATAAAATTTCAGGGGAAATTGTGTAATAATAAGACTCCTGGAGAACCCTTTACTTGCACAGGCGTGATTCTTGTACACCAAACTGGTTTTGCTTCACATAAGGATATAATACCCCTATCTATTTGAACCTCATGTTACCAAAGCACTAAAATACAAATCTGGCTTAATTAAACGGCCAAGACCAACAGAAAGGATCCAATCAATATGAATAATATTCCTGCTTCTCTCTCCAAAACAAAATAGACTGCTTGAGTGCTTTATGTTCAAGCGCAGCAAGCCAGGGAGTGCTGGGTGCCGTGTCAGATGATAATTCAAGGGTTAAAAAGGACAAAATTATCATTCACATACGAGAGAAGCTGCTATCAGCTCGCTTATTGACCTTATGTGGGCTCATGGGTAAGTTGTGCTGTTACTTATAATAAGATGAGAAATGAATTTATCTGGATAAACTGTTACAGGAATCTGATGGTCTCATTAGTAAGGTGGTTTCCTGGTCACCAGCACGGCCTCCCCTTGCTAAAGAAGCCACTGCTAATCAAATGCGCTCCTGGAGAACTACAACGGGATTTGGCACTAAATTTCGAGATAATGATGGTCGAGTAGGGCTTGATTTATTCCACGCTTTGCTTTTATTCTCTTTATTGATTCCTACATAATAAAAATGGCCGTGCCTGTCATGGAATTCAAAATAATTGGAATCGGTGTTATTTACATATGATTTCATTTTTGCCGAAGTTGGGGAGTGGGTGGGAAGGGGGTGGCAAGCAAGGGGAGAGGTGTCCTTTGAACAGCTGCCTTTGGAAGAAATGTTCTGGTAATAAACTGCCTCCAGTGTTTGTCTAAAATAAAGAAATAAATAAATGCCGTGTCGGGTGAATCACATCAAAATATCAAGACAATTCCAAGATGAACCAACTCGGAGAGTAAATGACCTCTTCATCTGGGTGATAAAGTTCCAGCCAAAATATTCTCTGGGCCCGAGACGTGATTCATTAGAAATATGTGCATGGTGGGGCGCTCCTCTCTCTATCTGGCAGAGTCCGGTCTGCACACTGATAAGAAGCAAATGCAAATGTCCTGATAAGAACTGAATGCAAATATTTATGATATGATATTCCCTGGGAATTATGTGCAGATAAAACAAAGTGTATTATTTTCCTGCTTCTCTTTCAGGTTTGCCAAAATGCCCTTTTTCGCTTTTGGAATTTGCATTTCTTCAAAATTGATTCGGCTTGCGTATTATGTTAAGCTATTTGTTTGCTAAGGATGGTAATTAGTTACTGTAATTACAGCAATGACAGTTGCTAAATTGTTTTTAAAGCATTACAGTGGGCCTGTGCCAGAAGATTGCAGTATTTTTTTGGATTTAAGCAGAAGCTGGAAAAACTCCCACTCGAGGGCCAGCATGGGATTTTCAACTACAAAGCTGCTTTTCCTGATTGAAATTTTTTTTAAAAGTCATTAATTTGCATTGATTGCAAGTGCTAACTTTACATTTAGGTTTATTCACATATCACAGAAATATTAGTGATAGTGGACCTTGGCCTAAAGGAGACACAAGGGACACCCATCGTAAATAAAAGTGAAAGCTGATAGCAGAGGAAAAATGGTATAACTATTACTTGGAGCCTGTTAATTAAACTTTTTAGCCTGTTTTTAGATAAATTAAAAACAATTAAAAATGTTTCTCTGAAAGTCATTCCCAAACTTTTCCGAGTGCTCCTGGTTAAGTGAGGAATGTGGAAAAGAAGACTTTGGCCATGCTCTATTTTTGACATGTGGAAAGTAACAAAAAAAGGAGAAAGGTTATTTACCCAAATACTTCTTACAGATTTAGTTTAAAAGAAAATAATTGAGGAGGAGAGACTTGAGCTATAGTGCATGTCCAAGATGGTTCATATGATTTATGTCTTATATCAACTGTGACTCAGAGGTTAAAGGCAGAGAATGCAGTTCTCTGTGTTGTCTGCTGTCCCAAGAATGTCTTCTAATATTACTTTCCAAAGTAGAAAATTCAGGTCTAAAAAATTCAGGTGTGCTCAGAGTTTGTCCCCAGCCACTTGAGGTAAAGTAATCCAAAATTTGAATGAATACTTTAGGGTTGGAGGTTTTTATATATTCACACTCACGAATGCTTCATAACTAGTAAATACTACTATAGTTTAAATGTTGGGCTTTCTCTGCTGGAGGAAAGTTAGCTACCATTATAAGAAGAAGAATAGTGACTAGCATTTCCTGCTAGTCATTCCACATTCCAGGCACCACACCAAGGACTTTATTTGTATTCTCTCAACAACTTATGGTGCATTATTATTATCACCTCCATTTTACAGAAAGAGATACTGAGGCTTAGAGATGTTAGAACTTGATGTAGTCACACTTCTGGTAAATATTGAACACGGAATTCAAACCCAGGCAGCCTGAATCCACAGCCTGTGCTCTTCAGCTGAGAGGATGTGACTTTGTATTCAAATGTAAAAAACACAAACAAATGAACAAAATTTGTAAAAGCTTTGATTTCCTCCTTTAATTGAAAGTTCACCTAAAAACTAAAGTGAATAGTCAAGAAGATGTCAAAAATTGAATTTTGGGGCTGCCTGCATGGCTCAGTCAAACAACCAACTCTTGGTTTCCTCTCAGGTCAAGATCTCATGGGTCCTAGGGTTGAGCCCCACCTGGGGCTCCATGCTCAGTGGGGAGTCTGCTTGAGAGGCTCTCCCTCTGCCCCTCCCTCCACTCTCTCGCATATACTCTGTTGCTCCCTCTCTCTCTCTAAAATGGATAAATAAAATTTTTTTTAAAAAACTGAATTTTCATCTCAAAGCTTTTTCTCCTGACATTTTTTTCTGTTTACTTTTTATGGATATAAATATCATTTCTTTGTTGATGACTCCATTAGTACTACTAGTAGTTTATGAGAAATTTGATTTCTTACAAAAAGTATCATCTCCTAGGATTTGACTACTTTTATTCCAAAAAGAGTCAACAAATTCAGTTTGTATACTTATCATCATTTGAGAACTATAAATCCCATTTTGTGCAATACGGTTCTTGTATTTATATGAATACAGATGAGATTGGTAAATGGGCATTTTATGTTTTTTTTTTATTGTTTTGAAAATTATCTCACCTTGTGCATACTTATGTATGATGCTCATTCTATACAGCTACTTTATGCATAACCCCAAGTACATTCCTCAGTCTGAGAGGCAAGTATCTCATCTCACAGGTGTACACACACACAAGCATAGATTAATGCAATTTATGCAAGTAATCTCTAATTAATGTTTTCAACAATCTCTCTTTATGAAGACATTTCTGATATACTCTCACTCCCTCCAAGCTACACATTCTCTCTTTAATTTCCCAACCCACACAACACTACATTTTTACCCTTTATAGCATTGATCACAAGACTCATGGTATCTTATATGAACCTGGCTCATTGCCCATATGTCTTTCTTCAAGTAGACTAGGAGCTCCTTGCAAGCTGGGTCTTTTGTGTCTCCTGAATCTAGCACAGACCTTTTTACATAGAAAATACTCACTAAAGACTTAACTGAATGAGTAAGCACTAAACGCATTCAAACAAGTATAAAATTTTGGTGATACATACAATGAGCCTTTATTTCTCATGCATGGTTCTAAAGGGCAGCTCGGGCACCTCTGCTTCAGGCTGGGGGGTCAACTGGGTCTGTAGCACCTGTCTCAATTTGGGTACAGGCTAGAGTGATACGGCTACCTTGGGCATGTTTTTCTCATGATGAGAGAAACTAGCAGATGAGTAAGTGTAAACACATGATGTCTTCTACGGCCTCCACTCAGAACTGGCTCCTTTCACTTTCATCCACATGTTATTGTCTGAAACAAGTCAAGAGCCAAGACCAATATCAATGTGGGGGTGAAATAATACTTTTCATGGAGGTGTGGGAGGGTAGATGGTGACAGAGGAGTAAATGTTTGCTGAATTATAATATAATCCACCCCACACAGCAGATAATCATATAGTAAAAAGTATAGCAGATTACCTTTTCTTTAATGTACAGCATCTAAAACATCTAAAACAGAGAAGAAAGATGGATAATTGACTCATTACCAAGATCTTGGAAAATATTTTGTCATTGCCACTGATAATTTTTAGTTCAATAAATTAACATGAATTTTCTTTGCAGATTAAACATTAACACAATAAGCTACAGCTTGGTGCTTTTCTCATGTTATCCTTTGTGGTCTGGAGAAGTAATCAACCCTCTTCTTCCAAAATTGAAGACCATGAGTCAATTGTTCCCATATTCTTTCCTCTAGGCTCACGTTTCTTTCATCTCCCCCCTCTATATTTCATTTGTCAAACCATATCCTACCTTTGTGGCTCTTCTTTGGGACTCTCCCCAATCCATTTAGAGCCAAAAGCTATATCAGAATTTCTTCTTACCATCGATCAATCAAAACTGGATAAGATTCCTTATTTCCTTAGAGAAAAATATTAGCAAATTCCCAACTGAAGAGAAACATATGGGTTACCCCCCCCCCACTCCCACATTTTCCTAACCCCCACTCCAATCTGCAAACATATCAGAGTCAATTTGACTAAACTGTATTGGATCAAAGAAGAGCTCCAAGGAGTGTGAAGTCAGGCTTCAAATATCAGCTAAGCGCAGTTTGGTTACAGAAAGGAAAACATCCCTCCTGGAGTGAGACATCTTTCTTGTCCAGACGTTCAAAGAGTGTTATTCATTACGAAGTTTATGGTACCCACACTGGGAGCACAGTCCATTACTTCAGAATTCCTGCCCAGTTTACAAGGAAGGTCTCCTGTCAGCTGCCTAGGGCTTTCCATGGCAGATTCGGTCTCAGTGAATATAAAATTGATTGTTAGTTGCTCTCTAGCTGCATTTGGTCATATGGTGACTGTAAACATTTATCCCAGACCTGAAACTTTTAAAATTTGCATTTAAGTTTTCAAATTAGGAGGATAATTTATTTTGTATTCTGGAAAGTAAGATTTAATCACACTTTCTTCATTTAATTCGCCTGCTTAAACAAATTCCACTGAAATAGAGAAAGTTGATGTGTTAAATCAATGTACAGAAAAAATCATACTTTGGAATACAATTTAGTGTAATCCATGGTGAGAGGAAAAGAAATGAAAGGGCATCCAAAATCGTGACTTATATCAGTAATTCACGTGTTCAAGTTCCAGATCACAAAATAGGGACCATATGGTATATTAGTCAGGGTTCTCCAGAGAAACGGAACCAATAAGATATGTAAATATATATAGACAGAGATTTATTTTAAGGAATTGGCTCACACAATGAGAGGCCTGGTAAGCCTGAATCTGCAGGGCAGCCAGGAGACCCAGGGAAGAGTTGATGTAGCTCAAGTCCAGTGATGGTTTAGAGACAGAATTCTCCCTTACTCGAGGGACCTCAGTCTTTTAAGGATGGAGCCTGCCCACATTATGAAGAGTAATCTACTTTACCTAAGGTCCTCTGATTTAAATGTTAATCTTTTCTTAAAAAAACAAAAAACAAACCCATAGCTGTAGGTAGACTGGCTTTTGACCAAATATCAGAGTACTATGGCCTAGCCAAGTTGACACATAAAATTAACATCACATGGCTTACAATCATCTTTGTTCTATCACTTACTTGATCAATAAGCATGTACTGAACACCTACTACATACTTGGCTCTCCTCAGTATTCCCGGGAAGGTTGGCAAATCAATGATTCTGAATTATTATTTAAATATTGATTCTCAGGACCATCAAGAAAAATAGATTTGGAATTAAACCTAAATTGGGTCTTTCCTAAAACCTGAAAGAAATTAGCACAAACATACAAAAAATAAGTCAAGGGTGCTAAAAGAAACCTACCAAAGTCTACCCAAACAGGATGTACCCATTTTGCAGGCATATTACATCATATTACATAGGATAAAAGCAGGAGATATTTAATTAGCTAGTTGAAATACCAACCAGCAGTTTGTGGGCTGGGTAGAAATGCTTCTTGGATCACACATTTTTATAGAGCTGCTTGAATTAAGTCACTGTTCAACCCTTCTAAACCAAATCATGAGTCAATCAATCTCTTGCCTCATAAGTTTGGTCTCTCCACGTACCACACTGTGTTTGAGAAACAGACTAAGTGCTACATAGAGAAGGGTAACCTATCCTGATGTATCTTGACATTTATGAAAAAGAAAAACATCAAAAGATAGCATCCTAATTCTGTGAAAGCTCATTTGACTTTCCCACTCAAGGCCAGATGCAAGTCCCTATATCAATTATATGTGAAGTGTTGCTTTAGAAGCTGCTTTTGGCATTTTATGAACTCACAGACCTACATGGCCTCTCATATAGGACAACTGCCTAGACCATGAAGACACCAGGCATTTCAGGGACAAGCTCCTCAGGAAAAGCAAAACAATTCAGGTGACCTCCCATTGAGCACAGAATGTTTCTTATTCACCAAAAAAATCTCACATTGTTTGAAAAATTGTGATTCCTCTCCATTAAAAAAAATACTTGCATATTCAGATCATTCTAATTTTAATACATGTTCAAGCTTAACATCATCAGTTTCCATAGGACTGCATTAAAACCTCAGAAAGTAGTGGATCTAGGTCTTAGTGCTCATAACCTGCACCATTCTAGATTGCTCATTGGTACCCCAACTGCCATGGGGCTTGCTGGGCCTGAAAGATGGCCAGCACTGCTGGAACAGACCCCATTAAGTGTCTTAGCTCTCCAGGAAGGGTCCCCTTGCTCCTCATAGCATGCTGTTCAACTTTTATTCATTTGATTTTTTTCTTAAATTGAAGAGTAGCTCACATACCATATCATATTAATTTCAGGTATATGATACAGTGATTCAACATTTACATACATTACAAAATGATCACCATGGTTAAGTCTAGCTACTGTCTGTCACCATACAAAGTTGTTGCAATATTATTAACTCAATTCTCTATGCTGTACATTACATAACAGTTTCAGGACTGATATACAGAGGTTAGGAATTTCCTGTCATATCTTCCAGACTTGTTTTCTATTTCATATGTGTACATGCATTAGGGGCTGAAAGTTTGTGCCACCCCTCCCCGCCCCTTGCCCCATAATTCATGTGTTGAAATCCTAACCCTCAATGTCATGGTATTTGGAGGTGGGGCTTTTGGGTGGTGATTAATTCATGAGAGTGAAGCCCTATTAGATGGAAATAATGCCCTGATAAAGGAGTCTCCTGAGAGCTTTCTCACTCTTCCTGCCCTGTGAAGGTACAGCGAGAAGATAGTTGTCTATAAACCAGGAAGCTGGTCCTCACCAGACATGAATTTTCTGGTGCCCTGATTTTGGACTTCTCAGCCTCTAGAACTGTAAATATTTGTTATTTAAGCCAACCAATCCATGGGTATTTTTGTTATAGTCTGAACAGATTAAGATAATATGTGTATACATGTGTAATATATATGAATGTGTGTGTGTTTAATAAAATGTTAAACTAAAATTAATTGAAGGACGGCTATGCTTAAGATACTTTCCAAACAGTGACAGTCTAATGATCAAAATCATAATCTTAGTTCTCATGAAATTAACCCATCTAATGTGAGAGAGAGAAAATAAATTTAAATTTCTCATAAGGCATCTGAGAGAGAAAGAATAAATGCTAAAAATGCATTTAACAGGGGAAGCTAATTTAGCCAGAGGAGTTAGAACAGACTTCCCTGAGAAAGAGCTATATCAATTCTGTCTTGAAATGTAAAGAATAATTGTCAGTTGATAAAGAGATCCAGAGGTAGTGTATTCCAGGAAGTGGGAACAGCATAGGAAACACACATTTGAGAAATACACAAAAATATAATATGCTCTTCAAGGACATTTTAGGTCAGGGTAATAATTTTAGATTTGACCCTAGGTACAAAGGAGAATTATTGCAGGGTTTTAAATATGTGAGTAACATAATAATATCTGCATTCTTAAATGACCATGTTAGCTGCTATATGAAGAATGATTATGAGGGAAGCAAAAATGGATACTGGGAGGCCAGTGAGGAAGTTATGGCAACACTTCAGATAAAAGACGATGGTAGCTATAGAAATAGAAACAAAACAAAACAAAACAAAATAGATGTGAGATGTTTGCTCTTGGTCAAATTAGCTATGACTAGGTCATTTCTGAATGAGGGTTTAATGCAGAGCTAGATTCTAGCATGAGCAACTAAGATGGAGAACACTGAATGAGGATCGATACTAAAGATGATGACTTCAGTTTGAAAGGCCTGTGAGCTATCCAAGAGGAAATAGGAATAGTTGGTTAGGTACACAGTTCTAGAGGTAGTTAAGACATATGAATTATGATTAAAAATTTTGAAGCCATTGGATAATATTTGAAGGCAGGAGAAAGAATTAGCTCATGTTGAGTAGAGTAAGATAAATAAAGTCCAGAGAATCTCTGTGAAATTCAGGTAGAGAAGGAAGACACTCAGAGGGGAAGGAAGAAAAACAAAAACAAAAAGCAAAACCAAAAACACAAGATAGCATAGCAACCCAGAAGCCAAGAGAAGAGTATTTTAAAGGAAGTGGCCAATCATATAAAATAATGAAAAGAAGCAAAGTAAGGGTAGTAGATGACATGGCGTGTTACCGGATCCCCCTTATAGGACTGAACGCTTCATTCCTCCAACCTCCAGGAGTGTGGGCAGCAAACAGCTCTTAGCTGACTCCTCCCTGAGAATTGCACTCAACCAAAGAGAACCACTTTGCCTAACTCTGTGCTCTCTTCTCTGGATGGCCAGCACCAAACAACTGAACAATGAGGGGAAAGAAAGGTCCCGCTTTCAGCTATCAGAACAAGCCTCCCTCCAGGCAAATCTTTATTTTAGAGTGTGTTTCCCAGGACACTGACCTTGCACAGTAGGATAAGTACTAAAGAAAGGGTCCACTGGGCTTATCAACATAGAGGACTTTGGTAATTTTTAGTAAGAGAAATAATTTTCAGAAACTGGGCAAAATGATATTATGATTGTATTGTATTCCATGGTAGGAGTGGAATACAATGTTCAGTTGATGGAATTTAAGTTCTTTAAATTTTTATTATTGTAAACCATGTTGTGATGCATGCCCTTGTACAGACATTTTTATGAGTATAACATTTCAAATCTTGAAGGACTTACCTTGCCCCAAGCAACGCTGTAACTTCTAGACAATGTGTCCCAAACCAGCCACCTTGTAGCAAACACAAGGGGGAACCCACTATCTTAACACAGATCTCTCAGATGCTTCTGCTGTTTCTGTTCTGGAGCATTCAGATTCTAGTTTAAATCCACCAAACAAATCAATGTTTTCTTTACTTCCTTGAGAAAATCAAACACCTTTATTTCCCTTGGATGATTTGACTTTTATACTACTAAAAGCTTATTTAAGGACATCCTCAGTGCAACAACCATACCCAGGTTATATGTGCTCAGATAGTTATTTTTTTAAGCAAAATATAAATACAGTTGCTTTGGGGCTTTGTTTTTATGGTTTTTCTTTCCTCTCCATTAACTAAGTGTGCAGAACCTTATTATATATCACCCCTAGTTGTTCTGCTTCTCAAAAAAGGAGATCACAATTAATGCCCAATATATACCAGGGCTGTGTTAAGCACTTTACATGTATAATATTACTTAATACACACAAAAATTCTAAGTGGTTTGTATAGAGGAATTTTGTCTATAATCTGTTTGTTTGGCTGCTTATGACCTATGCATGAGGATATTTTAGGAATTGAAAGACCAGACACTTACAGCCAAGCATGGCCATGTAACCAAGGCTCAGCCAACTAGATGCTCCTGCCTGAAACTCTGGTTTGGAGTGTGTGACCAAAGAATGCAATTACACCTTCAAGTTCACTGAAAGGGTGGAAGGGGCACCCTAACCAGACTATTCCCATGTAGGACTTAGTTGCGTTTCCCTCTCCAGCACAACATGGGTCCAGTACTGAGCTCAGTACTCCAAACTTCTGTGAACTCTCCTTCCAAGAACTGCCTTTTTTGCCTAAGATTGCAACCAAAACCCTGACTAGTATGCAAGTGCAATTGTTACCTATATGTTACAGATGAGGAAAATTAAAAACTCAGAGAAGTAAAGTGACATACAGATCTGTCCAGATTCAAAGTTGGTGATCTTAACCAATATTCTACAACTCTCCTTTATTTACTTTATTCATTATGTTTGATTCTTTGTCACGAGACATATTTTTGTGGCTCTGTATTGAAAAGGAAAATGTCAATACATAGAACTGCATATAAAAAAACTACATATACAATAGATCATCTTCTTTTATAAATATCTGGAAGCAGATATCTACTAACATTAAACAATCATGTATTCAGTCTTTTTTTTTCAACTGGCTTAAATTTGCTGATGACAATTACATTAGATTTTATTGAACACATGTAGAAATTTAGATTTTACAATACATAAAACAAATCAGGCAAAAACAACGATGGCAAATTAGTCTCCAATTATTAACAGAGCTTTTTAGACCCATGGCTAGCTTCTGCTGCATCATGCAGGAGCACACATGCTGCCTCTCATTCTCGGGGACATTTGTAGCTCTAGATGGAAAAACTGAGTGACTTGGGGCACAGGTGGTGTGTTCATCTCCAATCCCCCTATAAGGTCATGGCTTTGGAAAGAAAGAAGGAGGACCAGCTGGACATGCGGATGGTGCTGAAGTTCAGAATTTGTGCTCAGACCATGGCTTATAGTGTGAGAACAATGAGCTCTAGGCAATGGATTCAGTGCCATGTCTTCTGAAGACAGAAAAGGATGACTCTGGCAGCAGGCTAGCTGAGCTGACCAAGATGTCCCTGATCAGAAAGCGGGAAGGAGAAAAATTCACTGATTAGACCCTCAAACCACTATCATGTAGGTTAAAAATGTATTAAAGAAAATGCAATAATATTAGAAACACTCTATATCCATTTTCAAGAGAATAATGCAGAAGGAGATTTGGAGCAATATTTAGACTTCATATATCTTATATTAAATTTACAAAGAGTGAGTTACACTATACAACAAGTCTTAATGAATTTAAAGGGATTGAAATCATACAGAATATGTTCTCTGAAGACGGTAGAGTTAAATTAGAAATCAACAGAGGGAAATTTGGGAATCCATAAATATTTGGAAATTAAACAACAGATTTTTAAATAACCCATAGGTCAAAGAAGAAATTACAAGGGAAATTAGTAAGAGTTTTGATCTATATGAAAACAAAGCTACAGAGAATGAATAATAAAGTGAACTTGAAATATTAATAAGGCAACATCACAAAGAACAGCTCGTGTTTTGAGTGTTTGCTATATTATCTGGTATTTTGTACACATTTTTTCCTTTAATTCTCCCTGCAGCCCAATGAGGTAGGTACTATCATTATCCCTTTTCAAAAGAAGTGGACAATGAAATTTAGGGAAGCCACACACTAACGCGGTAGTGTGTTAAGTTTTCAACTCAGGTGTGTCTGACAACAAAATCTTGTTTTTAATCACTAAGCTATGCTGCCAACACAAGATTAATGTGAACTGTGATAATTGCTCAATTTTGTTTAAAACCTAGTAATTAATTGAACATTAAGCAATATAAAGAAGGAGGGGCATTTTGTTTCAAGAACATGGAAATCCCTGCTCCTGTGCATGAGACTATGCTGAAGAGCATTTCAATAAGAATAAGGGGAAAGAGGCAGAAGGCTGTTTATGGATATGGATTACCCACTGCCCCGCTGGAGGGAAGATAGGGGATTTACTAAGACTCATTTCAAAACCCTCACAAAGGAAAGATGGGGAAATGAACAACCATAGCTCTTGAAATACAAAGATGAATAAAGCTAACTCTGTGCCCCTAATGTGCTGACAATCTGCTAGAATCAGACAATGGGGATGAAAATACTAGTGATTTAAATAGGATTTCCCAGGAAGGAGAGTCTGGGATGTAGATTAGTGTTCAGGAAGTTTACCGCAGAGTGTTCTCCAGAACACCTGGGAGAGAATGAGGGCAGCAGGATTCACCCAAGTGTCAGGTTGGTAAGATCTTTATCCCTCTTCAAAAGATGTGTACAATGAAACTTAGGAAGTGGTAGAATAAGGTTTCAGCTCAGGTCACTCTGAAACCAAAATCTTGTTTTCAATCACTACACAGACAATAATGTACATAATGATTGGTAAGTTTCACTTTTTGTAACTTTTTATTCTCTGTCATTAAATGTTTGAAAGTTCTTTTTACATGAAACCTGAATCTGTGTCTTTGAAGCTTTAAATCACTGTGGTTTTTGTTGTTGTTGTTGTTCTACCTCCAGAAGGTCTATAGAATTTAAAGCCTCCTTCTTCTTCTGTATCATAGAGTTCCAATTATTTGAAACTACACTTCAGGTCTTCCCTAGATAGTATCTGGCTAAACAGGGACATTTTCTCCTGCCTTTCTACACATCAACTGCTTTCCAGACTTGTTACCTTTCTGGTTCTTCTGTTGGTTAAGGCACAAATGGATGATACCCAGTTCAGCATGTCAGGGTGGGTCAAGCATGAAGGAACCACTCTGCAATAAGACCTGCCCACTAAGGGGCAGCAGGCCCTATAGGTAAACCTTGGGAGGAAATCTAGTCCATAAACACAGCGTCCAGATAATTTAGCAATAGGCAAGATCTAGAGTGAGGTCTTAAACTATTAATGAAGTAGTTGACTGAGCATAGGGAAATGGAGCTGACATTAACATATCAGAGGTGCCCTCATAGACTAGAAGGAAGAAGGTTTAAATTCTAGAGACCTTCAAAAATTTCTTGGAAAAAAAATCAACGTGAAGGATAATCTCTGCAACTGGACATTTTCTTACATGATCAAAGTCTGAAAACTAATTAAGAGGAAGTTGACTTCTGAGCACTAAGGAATTAGTATTTGTCCCACTCAAAGAATTTATAACTATTACCGAAAAATCACATATAGCAATGCACACACACTTTTAAAATGCCATATTAGGTTAGAATAGTACCCATCAATACACTTTTTTATCTTTGGAACTGCCCCTTGGAAATGTGTTCTTAGAGATGAAGGTTTTATGAAGCTCAGTTTCAACAGCACTGATAAAAGACAGAAATTTGTCATGACAAGGACAGACTATTGAAGGCAAAGAATCTGATGACAGCTCTAAAATTTCATACTTCGACTGAATTTTTCTCCTATTTATGTTACCATTGGAGATTAAATATATGAAAAGCTAAAGGTAACGTTCCCCAAATTCTGTGTGATTTTTAACCTGCTATGCCAAATTAATCACTCTAAGCTCCAAGCTTGTATATCCAGCTGGTTATTGGATATTTCCACTTGTATGTACCCTAAACCTCTGAAACTCATTGAATTCAAAGATAATGATCACACTATCTTCATGTCCAAACCTGACCTTCCTACCCCGTTTCCTATTTCTATGAATATTGCTGCATACCAGAGCCAAAAACATTCTCTATTTCCCACATTCTCAACAACACTTAGAGATCTGACATCCTTATTATTATCTCTTATTGAGTCCTATTCTATATATTCCCCCTGCTACAACTTGTTGACTCAGCCCTCATTTTCCACATCTATATTATATCCATAACTACAGTCTCCTCACTGCTTTTTCTGACTTGCTTCTGGTTTTCCTCCAGTGTTCTCACCAGAGCGAGGTTTTAAACTACCAGTATGACCCCACAACTTCTTCAATGGCTTTCACTGACCCATGAAATAAAGTTCACATTCTCAGGACACCCAAAGGCTAGTTACCCTGGCCCCTCTCCAGTCTACCTTTCCGATATGCTGCAGCTATTCTAGAATATAAATGTTCCTGGAAATATCTTGCCTCAAATTGCTGTTCCTTTGAATGGAACATACTTCATCCTCTTCTTTTACCTGGAGAGTTCAGGTTGTCTTTAAGACTGACTCAGCTTAAATGGCAACTGGCAAAGACTAGGAAATGTAGTTTGTAGACCAATATTATAGCACAATCACTATTTCTACTTTGATTTCTTTTAAAATTGTTCAGTCCTCTCCTCCTCCAGGATAAGCAATGTAATCACAAGGAAGTCAGATTTTAACAAGACAGAAATAACTGTTCATTCCTGGGAGCTTTTATTTTCTGCTCTGCAAAAATACCAAGGTACGGAATTATTAAGGGCTTTTCTCCCCACTTGAAATCATGTAGGAGGGAACGTTACAAAGAATACGGTGTCTCAAAAAATTATCCTTCCTAGTGGCCCTAATGCAAAGCAGGAGAGTAGAGTCAACATAGGATTTGGTAAAAGAAATTTTAATGGACCCTTTGGAATGTCTGCATGACCTGTAAACCAACGCCACTTCCTTTTCTGTGAACTACTCCTAACCACGTGACTGGAGGAGTGGGATTCCAGAAGCCATGTTTGATTCTTGATACTCCAGAAATAGAAATCTTACAATAAAGGTTGAGGCAACTGAGATCTTTTCCCTACGAATTTGAATTGAGACTTAATCTGTAACATATGAACTCAGGAGTTGTGGGACAGCTGTGTTTTCCACCATAGCCCTGAAGAGCAGAGGAAGCTGCTTTGAAGAAAGAGGCTATGACTGGTGTATAAGCCATTCTGACCAGGGACCTCACACCAGTCAGAATGGCTAAAATTAACAAGTCAGGAAATGCCAGATGTTGGCGAAGATGAGGAGAAAGGGGAACCCTCCTACACTGTTGGTGGGACTGCAAGCTGGTGCAGCCACTCTGGAAAATAGTATGGAGATTCCTCAAAAAGTTTAAAATAGAGGGGCGCCTGGGTGGCTCAGATGGTTAAGCGTCTGCCTTCGGCTCAGGTCGTGATCCCAGGGTCCTGGGATCGAGTCCCACATCCGGCTCCCGTCTCAGCGGGGAGCCTGCTTCTCCCTCTGACCCTCTGACCCTCTCCCCTCTCATGCTGTTTCTCGCTCGCTTGCTCTCTAAAAAATAAATAAAATCTTTAAAAAAAAAAAAAAGTTGAAAATAGAGCTGCCCTAGGACCCAGCAATTGCACTACTGGGTATTTACCCCAAAGATACAAATGTAGGGATCCGAAGGGGTACATGCACCCTGATGTTTATAGCAACAATGTTCACAATAGCCAAACTATGGAAAGAGCCTAGATGTCCATCGACAGATGAATGGATAAAGAAGATGTGGTATATATATATATATTTTTTTTTTTCAGGCTATGAAAAAAAAAAAAAAATATATATATATATACACACACAATGGAATATTATGCTGCCATCAAAAGGAATGAAATCTTGCCATTTGCAACGACGTGAATGGAACTGGAGGGTATTATGCTGAGCGAAATAAGTCAATCAGAGAAAGACATGTATGATATGACCTCACTGATATGAGGAATTCTTAATCTCAGGAAACAAACTGAGAGTTGCTGGAGTGGTGGGGGGTGGGAGGGATGGGGTGGCTGGGTGATAGACATCGGGGAGGGTATGTGCTATGGTGAGAGCTGTGAATTGTGTAAGACTGTTGAATCACAGACCTGTACCTCTGAAACAAATAATACATTATATGTTAAAAAAAAAAAAAAAAAGAAGAAGATAGTAGGAAGGGAGAAATGAAGGGGGGGAAATCGGAGGGGGAGACGAACCATGAGAGACTATGGACTCTGAGAAACAAACTGAAGGTTCTAGAGGGAGGGGGGTGGGGGGATGGGTTAGCCCGGTGATGGTTATTAAAGAGGGCACATACTGAATGGAGCACTGGGTGTTATACGCAAACAGTGAACCATGGAACACTACATCAAAAACTAATGATGTAAGGTATGGTGATTAACATAACATGATAAATTTTTTAAAAAGGTATGTAATTTAAATGTCTCAATTATAAATATAAGTATAATAAATATAAATAAATCTACTTTGTTATATTAGTTATGTTATGGATTTGTTTCATATGTTTGTCATCCAACCTTCTAATAAACTGGTTATTGCCATTTTTATGCCATATGTACATAATTGAAATAAATTATGTTGTACTTCTTTAAAAAAAAAAGAGGCTATGAAAAAATGAGGCAGATGTACAGAAAACTGAGAGAAAGAGAGAGAGAAAGAGAGAGATGGACTTGATTGACTAATGCTTTCCAGTTTTCATTTTTATTGTTTTAAGACCTATACAACTTTCATGACCTCAGATTCTATATAATCATAATACCTCTAAAATTTGTTTATTTCTGTTACTTGCAACAAAAACAGATGCAGAAACAACTGGTTATAGTTTCTGAACTTAGAAGCCTCAGTCTCATTCATTCCTTTAATAAACATCTTTTGAGTATCTTCCATGTATCAGCATTATGCTAGGCACAGGGGTTACAAAAAAGAACTCATCATTGTCCTTGAACAAATCTCTAAATCTGAGCCTCCATTTTTTCTTCTCTTTAACAAGGAGACTAATAATAACAATAGCAATATCAGACTTGGGCAAAGTTCTAATGAGGCCATAGATATGAAAGAACTTTGCAGACGGTTAGTACCAAATGAAGGTTATTTTACATAATTTTGGCTCTCCATCTTTTTGGTCATTTTTATAATTTCTAGGAAGAGAGTGTCCCCAGTTTGACTTTTTATCTTGAAAAACTGCTCTTCCTAATAAGGCATGTTACTGGCATATTTCTAGGCCAGTTAACCCCAAATCATAAAGTGCTTTACTGTACCTGTGAGTCTTCCGTGGTCACGGACACAAAGGTCATCAAAGTGAGACACAGAAGGAAGTTACCAGTACACCTGAAACTAACATTACACTGTATGTCAACTAACTGGAATTTAAATAAAAACTTAAAAAAAAAAAGAAAAAGAAAGTTACCAGACCTATCTTCATTCAGGTAGAAGCCCCTTGCTAGAGGTCCCCTTGCTCTCTGCACTTCCGTTTAGCCACGTTTCTCCCCTTCAAGCCTGCCAGATGAGATGTCTGGATTTCCTTCTTCATTAAACTCATTTAAATTTCCAGCCCAACTTACATAATTATGCCATATGTGCATACACGCACACACACACACACACACGTATGTATGCATATATTTAGTGTAAAGCTAAGTTCTCCTTACCAATAATGAAGCAAGTAGTCTTTTCTTGTTTTTCTAGGTTCTGTCCCTCCCTCGAGTACAAAGTCAACCCAGCACTGACTAACAAGTTTCTCTGAGAGCAACTGTCCTCAAGAGCTATACCAATCTGACCAGTTACATATCAAAATTTTCTGAATATTTCTTTTCTTCCCCTTTTACTCTTCTGCTTTAGTATACATGGGATTTAAGGTCATTTCTTTCATTAATTTTTGGCACTGTCTATCTACATACTACTCTCTTGTTCAATGAATGAAAAGAAGCATAGGGTTTTACTTATGGCAGGTGATAGTATATATTTAGCAAAGGAATAGTTAAGGTTATAGTTCAGTTCTATAACTTGGTTATGTGATTGGTTAATGAAAAGTCTGAAGCGCTAATGGAATTCAAGTTTATTTAAGAAGTTCTTAAAGATTCTTGACTCTAATAGCATTAGATGTGTTTGAATCTCTGTAAAAATGCAATTAAACAGTACTAGTATAGTATTTTTACCAATATATACCCTATCCCACGTGTCAGCTTTTTCAATTTTTTTAAAATTTAATTGTAATCAAAGAGCAAATCAAGTGTTCACTAGGCAGCTAAGCAACATACTTACTAATGGCCTAGTTCTTTTCTAAGAAGGTTATCAGTCTTCACTTTTCTTTCAAGTCTTATGACTTTTATCTGTGGAATACATTTTAGCCACAGCATTAATGAAAAATACATAAAAGACTCATACAGATTTCAGATTACTAATCAACACACATAATTCATCACTAAGTACTAACCTAGCCTATCTTCTTAATGTACAACTTAGCTAAAACAAGAAAAACTATAGTGTATATTAACTCCAAAGACCTACCGCATCTCCAGAGAAGGGTGGTTGTACACAATTTATTAACAGTAGGTTGCTGATTCCCAAATGGTGTGTTACTGATTATAAAACAATTTGACTGTGATCATTCTGCTGCAGTGCTTAAAGCAATGCACGTTAACAGAAGATGAATTCTTTTTTTTTTTTTTTTGAGTATGGTTAAACAGTACAAATGTAAACACTGAAAATCCCCCCAGACTGATATAAAGCAAATATCACACTGGGTAAAGATTCTCCATACGGAACTTTGATGTGTAGGGAGAAGTTAAGTGCCACAATGTTACACTCAAGTCTACTTTCTGGAGAGTACATCAGAGGGGAGGGTAAGGCACAGTGTCTAGTGAAAAATACTCTCATTCTATTTCCTCTGAAAGTACACAACCCCACTGGTTTATACTGCATTAGGGAGATCTTTTAAGGCAAGAAAGAGGTAAATTGCTTCCAAATAAAAATGATTCTGTAAAATTTTACCACTGTTTTCTGGATACTAGGTTATTATATCTGGGTACCAGTTATGCAACTGTGACTCTCAGTTCCAGCACCAGAGAGAAAATTCAGCAGAACCATTGTTTTTCCCTATATAGATTCCTACCAAGTCCTCATCTCTAGGATCCTCCTCTGTCATTGGTACTGTTAAGAGCCCTGAGGACCTAAAATGCCTTAAGAATCACCCACAAGATCAGAGAAAGCTGAGCAGGGAGGATGCTAGGTTTCTCACTGCTCTTCAGGTAAGACATCCCTAGTTTTCTAAGTTTTTTTTGTTTTTGTTTTTGTTTTTTTAAAGATCCCATTTATTTATCTGACAGAGAGAGACAGCAAGAGAAGGAACACAAGCAGGGGGCGTGGGAGAGGGAGAAGCAGGCTTCCCGCCGAGCAGGGAGCCCGATGTGGGGCTCGATCCCAGGACCCCGGGATCATGACCTGAGCTGAGGGCAGATGCCCAACGACTGAGCCACCCAGGCGCCCCTAGTTTTCTAAGTTTTAGATATTTGCAGTTTGTTTGTTTTCCACAAAGCAGTCCTCTGTCAAATAAGTTTGAAAGGTGCTGCTCTAAATAAAATAGCTGAATGACCCAATATATGACTTCGTTTACCTGGGGCCTCTAAAGATGTGCTCAGGGAGGAAACCCCCATTAATTTTTGCCTACATATCTATTGCACCATTTATGCATCAGTATATATCTGAACCTTCCATCCTCTACAAGTTTGTAGCACATTTTTTGTGACTTCGTCTATTTTTTTAAAGATTCATTTATTTATATTAGAGAGAGAGATAGCACAAGCAGGAGGGGCATAGGGAAAGGGAGAATCTCAAGCAGACTCTGCGCCGAGTATAGAGTCCGATGCGGAGCTCAGTCTCACAATCCTGAGATCACACCCTGAGATCATGACCTGAGCCGAAACCTAGAGTTGGATGCCTAACCAACTGTATATATATTTTAATATATTTAAATACATGATTTTCAAATGAGTTGGAAATGCGAACCATCTTTCTGCTTATGAAAAATACTGTGAAAAACTTTTTTTAATATAATATTTTGTGTTTTATTTTCCTATTTTCAAAAAGATTCTGGAACAGCAAATAATCACAAAATGGAGAAATAGCCTCAGAATTTGAAGTCCCTCCAGCCTCCAAAAATTTAATAGGACAGAAAAGATATATTTAAAAAGTTTGAGGCACTCAAGGAGGAATTATTTTATTGTAAAATGAGTGACTATCAAGTTTGAAATAGTTGAGTGATTTTCACAGCTCATAAGAAGCCAAAATTAGAAACTGAGTTCTAGGGCGCCTGGGTGGCTCAGATGGTTAAGCGTCTGCCTTCGGCTCAGGTCATGATCCCAGGGTCCTGGGATCGAGTCCCACATCGGGCTCCCTGCTCCTCGGGAGCCTGCTTCTCCCTCTGCCTCTCTCTCTCTCTCTGTCTCTCATGAATAAATAAATAAAATCTTAAAAAAAAAAAAGTATTTAAAAAAGAAACTGAGTTCTATGCTACTAAACAGTACCTAAGCCACACTAAAGGGGAAGTTTCTCTGAGGAAAAGCAGACTCTTACTTCAACCACTTCAACTACTTGCAGCTAAGAGTCCAAATTTTGACCACATGATGTTTTAGTTTTATGAAAACTCCTTCTTGTAACAAGTGATATGTTCTGTACTTTCTTTCTTACTGGAGTAGCTTCATTGGATTCCTTCTCTCTCCAGTTTGCCCAGGCATGAGGGACTATCCCGCTCTCATCTGCATCACCTCCCTTATTATCCAGAACCATGAATACTGACCTGAGACCAAGGAATAGTGTTGTCCATTAATAATGGGTCACATAAGGAACTGAGCACAGTCCCAGGACACAAGCAAGCACCATTTCTGAAAGACAGTCAGGGATGCTGATAAGATGCTGTTGATGGGCTGTCTTCACTCTTCCACTATGAAAAGGATACTATCTTAGCTCCTAGGCCCAGGTGGTGGACAGTCTTGCTAACATGGATCCATGCTGCTTTTGGATGCTAGTTCACTTTACACCCACATCTGAGGTTCTGCCAATTGGAGGGATATAACCAAGTCTTTAACTGACTCCATTTTTCTGAGGAAGCCCAACTGGCATTAGAAACTTTTACAGATATTTTCTTTTTCTTTCATCCAATTTTCATACTTATAAGCCTAAGAAATTTTGGAATGCTTTCCATACCTCTCTGGGAAATTCAAAGCTGTCTCTTGCCTTCTTCTTCCTAGACTTAGAATTCTCCTAGAGCTGCTATATAGCATTTAACAATTATACTGTGGTTGCCTCCTCTCTGGGCCTCATGACGTATGTGAAATACAGATTCTCTTTCCTATCAGACAAAAAGTTGGACTGTCTATCATGCATCCCACATGGCACAAGGGAAAAAGTCTACCTTGAGGGACAGGGGGCAGAAAACACAGCCTTACATACTAACACTATTTCATCCATACTGTCTTTTCTCTTTCCCTACCTCCCAAATCCAGAGGTTCTATAATGAGTTTGGGCGGGAGGCATGTGGACACAGAATACATCTGATTTTGATCATTCTTCCTGCTTTCTAAAACATTTTATCTCACTCTTGGATCTCTCACCTTTTGTGTTATTCAGGATTCTCCAAAGAAACAGAAGAAATGGGATGTGCATATATATGCACTGAGATTTATTTTAAGGAATTGGCACACACAACTGTGAAGACTTGGAGAGTTCAAAATCTAATGGCGGAAGCAAGCAGGCTGACAACTTGGGAAAGAGTTGCAGTTCAAGTCCAAAGGCAGTCTTCCATGAAATCAGGAAGAGTTGATGTTGCAAAGGAAGTCTAAAGCAGTCTGCTTGGGAGTGGTCAGCCTTTCATTCTATTCGGACCTTCAACTGATTGGATGAGGCTCACTCACATTATGGAGGGCAATCTGCGTTACTTAACGTCCATTGATTTAAGTGTAAGTCTCATCCAATAACACCCTCACCAAAACATCCCTTGGGGCTGGTGGACTGCCTTTGGACTGCATTGGTAATGCATGATATTGTCCCCCTAGGAAACATCACACCCAGTCTTTACACTCAAACGCTTGCATAGTAAATTGCTCTGAAACACCTGAAAATGTATTTTATAAGTAATCTTTATAAGTGATTTCTTGAAATTGCATCTTTATTTGGGAGAAAATGGACTCTACCTAGATCAGATTTTGTCAATAAGTCTCTCACTGAGCCCTCTCACTTTAGAAAGGTTCTACCTCTTTCTCCTATCAATAAGGAGACATTGTCTTTTCAGGGCTGTTAGAACAAAGAGATTGTTTTCCCTTCCTGGGAAGCCACTCAGACAGGATTAAGTGGCACAATCCTATGGCCATAACAGAGACAGATGTGTGGATCATAGACAGTGAATGAACTGGCTTAATGCTTGGCAAGACCATGCCTATCACCAGTGAAAGAGAATGCTTGACTGTTCTCAGAGGAAAACTAAAGAAACCTGATCATCACTTACATCAAGAAAGTCTTAGGCCACTTTCTACTATACAGGAACACTGAGGCAATGTTGGAGGAGAATTAATCAAAATATCTCACTGGCAAAGCTAAATCCATGCACAAAGCTCTAATAACTTGTATGAACGGTTATTATAGAATAACAATTTTCACACATTTCCATTCATGACCTATAAAGCCTTCTTACTTAAAATCCCTCTAAATGTATATCTTCTATTAAACAGATTGTGGGCTTTAGAAATAGGACAATTTTGAACATTCATTTTTGACTTATGTTCATGAGTAGGTGCTTGGGAATTATTTGTTAAATTGCTCTGAAGTCCCTCAAATTTTTCTGCCATGTTGTTGTCTGTCTTTTATTGGAATTTCAAGTCTGTCTCTCTCTCTTTTAATTCTTCCTATTTTTTTTTTTGAGAGAGAGAGAGAGTGTGAGTGGGGGCAGGGAGAGGGGCAGAGGGAGAAGGAGAGGGAGAATCCTAAGCTCCATGGCCAGCACCAGAGCCCAATTCAGGGCTCAATCGCACGACCCTGAGATCATGACCTGAGACAAAATTAAGAGTCAGACACTTAACCCACTGAGCCACCCTGGTGTCCCTTAATTCTTAATTCTTCCTATTATTTTAAAGGAGAGATAAAATTATGAAAGTTTCCTGGATTAAGTGACATTTAAACTATACTTTGAAAGACACTAAACACAGTGTCTAGCAGATAATAGGAGCTTAATAATAAAATTATGAAAAGTTTCATGGATTAAGTGACATTTAAACTATTCTTTGAAAGACACTAAACACAGTGTCTAGCAGATAATGGGAGCTTAATAATTATAAATGAATGAATGAGATTTTGATAGACGGAGAGATAGGAATGAAAACTGGGTAGAAGAAATAGTATAAGAAAGAGCTCAGAGCAGGAAATGACAAAGTAAAACTGAGACACAGGGAAGAGTTGAGATTGTATTTATGATACATAAAAGGAGTAGAGTATATAAAACTAGAAATGGATGTTTGTTGGGCCAGTATAATATAGGGCTTTTAATAATCACTCAAGGAATTTTTATATAATTTGACAGGAAATCATCACAAGAATATAAGAATGGAAAAACTGAAAAATGGAAAATATTTCTAAATCTTTAAATTATTTCCAAATTTGCTCATGTTTAGTATTGTAAATTGCAATATACATCTGAAAATACTACGGAGTAGAAACTCTCTGGATGTTCTTAAACTCAAGTGTCAACTTATCCGTGCTGCCCAGCCAATGGTTTTTACTGTGCTCCTGAAATGTTTGTTCACTTGTTAAAATCCATGTCACAAATCTTCAGTGCAGCAGCTAATATTTTACAATCGATCAAATAGTCTCAGATATATATTCCAAATATGTGACTTAATGAAAACAACATAAAGATTTATGCTCCATTTAATGTACTTAGCTAAACTCATGGGATTTCAAAAGAAGATAAAAAACAAAAGGCAACATGGGTTAATGCTTAGTTATCTTTTGGTTAACTTATATAGCTTAGCAATTGAAGAACATGAAAGAGGAACCTTTGATAAAACTCAGTGGCTTTTTAAAATCCATAAAAGGCAGCTGCTTTTTCTAGGAAGGACCATATTAACATTGGAATGTACAACTTTTAAACAAAAGCTCTTGTTAAGCTTCATTTGTAATTGACAGCCAAGACACACTTTTTTAAGCTTATGCCACTCAGTGATGTTAGCAAAATGAACCTAGAATAGGATGACCTCTTTTCTTTACTTATTATATAAATGAAACTTCAGGGTCTTTCTCCACATTTGTTAGTAGTTGAGAAAGAGTAGGCATGAATTTCTGGGGCTCGTTGATGATAGGTGCAAACTTGATAGGACCAAAGGCATGACTAAATATTTGATGGACATCCGGGAGTGTCCATTTTGTCTCAGGGTTCCTTCTGAAGACAATTTAAGCCAAATATCAAAGTTTGCATTATTTTCTCAAATATATGTCATCATATTGCAAAATCCAAAAGTTTCCTTTAACAGTATGATCTTGAAATACAACATTGCCAACAACTCTGGAGCTCCATGAATCTCTCTTGGAAGCTACCATGAGAGGGAGAACTGGACCAAACGGGAGGATAAAATGGCAGAATTGGAGCTGTGATAGAGTGTGGCAGATGAAGAGTTGGGATAAAACACAGATGGTGGTTTGATACTGAAAAAGCATTGCCCAAGTTTCATGGAATTCAAAGGGCTGGGACAGGATAATGGTGGCTGATCATAGGACTTGGTCATCAACCATTATAGCACTGGGGACACTTATTCATTAGGTACAGACTCATACCCCAGATTATAAAACTAATCCTTGAATCAAAAGAAGCAGGGACC
Organism: Mirounga angustirostris; assembly: GCF_029215605.1. Taxonomy (NCBI): domain Eukaryota; kingdom Metazoa; phylum Chordata; class Mammalia; order Carnivora; family Phocidae; genus Mirounga; species Mirounga angustirostris. The sequence goes on from NW_026991712.1 coordinate 32,589,929, forward strand.
ATAACTGAACATTAAGTTAGATTTGCTAATTAGTCCTTGTGCAGCAGTTATTTGACATGACCTGATACGTTTCCTAACCACCTTTGTCTACTATATTCCCTAGCACCCTTACAATTGACTTTCTCTAGGGGCACCTGGGTGGCTCAGTTGGTTGAGTGTCTGACTCTTGGTTTCAGCTCAGGTCATGATCTCAGGGTCATGAGATCAAGCCCTGCGTGGGGCTTTGCCCTCAGTGCAGAGTCTGCTCAAGATTCTCTTCCTCTCCCACTGCCCCTCCCCACTGTGCTCTCTCTCTCCAAAATAAATAAATAAATCTAGAAAACCCCCAAACTGACTTTCTTTAGAAGTTCACCCAAGGTGCTTCCTATGAAATTAGATCTAAATTCAAGGTCTCGGGGCGCCTGGGTGGCTCAGTTGGTTAAGCGACTGCCTTCGGCTCAGGTCATGATCCTGGAGTCCCGGGATCGAGTCCCGGGATCGAGTCCCGCATCGGGCTCCCTGCTCAGCAGGGAGTCTGCTTCTCCCTCTGACCCTCCCCCCTCTCATGCTCTCTCTATCTCATTCTCTCTCTCAAATAAATAAATAAAATCTTTAAAAAAATTAAAAAATAAAAATAAATAAATTCAAGGTCTCTGTTAGAAATGCCTGTTGTGGAAAAGGCAACCTGTCTAATGAGCCTCTGGGAATGGCCTCTTAGGAACTTCTGCCAATGCTGAATTCCACCTGTCTCACTTGCAGCCCTTTACTAGGCACCTAGGCACTGCTTATTTTAGCTTTAGCTATTGCTGATTGCAAGAGACCCTGGATTTCCTGATGATCTTCCCAAGTTCCTTACCTGACATTGTTGGCTTTGTCCTTTCTCTAGGCTCTAAAGTTCATTGTCTGGGCCATTCTAAGGCTTATTAACCTTCAGTCTATCCAGATGAGTGTTAGGCCCTCCGGTAAATATACAAATGATTAAGGCAGGAACTGGTGAGATTATTGCATGTAAATACCAGAGAGAAAAAGTGCTATAGGGAGTTCTGTGTAGATGGGACAAATCAGTGTTTGATGGGTATGAATTTCCTAATCACACAATCAACAAAGTGGTATCTCCAAAAAATGTTTTAACATTATTTTTCCAGAGCTTGAGCCCTCCTGTCTGGGACAGAAAACTTAATCCAGTCTCTTTCTTTCTTTTTTTTTTTGTGAATGCACCATAATTTTTTTAAAATTTTATTTTATTATGTTATCTTAATCACCATACATCATTAGTTTTTGATGTAGTGTTCCATGATTCATTGTTTGCATATATTCAATGTGCTCCATTCGATACATGCCCTCTTGAATACCCATCACCAGGCCCCCACCCCCCTCCTCTCTAGAACCTTCAGTTTGTTTCTCAGAGTCCATAGTCTCTCATGGTTCCTCTCCCCCTCCGATTCCCCCCTTCATTTTTCCCTTCCTACTTTTTTTTTTTTTAACATATAATGTATTATTTGTTTCAGAGGTACAGGTCTGTGATTCATCAGTCTTACACAATTCACAGTGCTCACCATAGCACATACCCTCCCCAATGTATATCACCCAGCCACCCCATCCCTCCCACCCCCACCACTCCAGCAAACTTCAGTTTGTTTTCTGAGATTAAGAATTCCTCATATCAGTGAGATCATATGATACATGTCTTTCTCTGGTTGACTTATTTGGCTTAGCATAATACCCTCCAGTTCCATCCACATCATTGCAAATGGCAAGATTTCGGTTTTTTTGAGGGCTGCATAATATTCCATTGTATATATACACCACATCTTCTTTATCCATTCATCTGTTGATGGACATCTGGGCACTGTGGACATTGCTGCTATAAACATTGGGGTGCTCATACCCCTTCGGATCCCTACATTTGTATCTTTGGGGTAAATACCCAGTAGTGAAATTGCTGGGTCATACGGTAGCTCTATTTTCAACTTTTTGAGGAACCTCCATACTATTTTCCAGAGTGGCTGCACCAGCTTGCATTCCCACCAACAGTGTAGGAGGGTTCCCCTTTCTCCTCATCCTCGCCAACATCTGGCATTTCCTGACTTGTTAATTTTAGCCATTCTGACTGGTATGAGGTGGTATCTCATTGAGGTTTTGATTTGGATTTCCCTGATGCAGAGCGATGTTGAGCACTTTTTCATGTGTCTGTTGGCCATTTGGATGTCTTCTTTGGAAAAATGTCTGTTCATGTCTTCTGCCCATTTCTTGATTGGATTATTTGTTCTTTGGGTGTTGGCTTTGATAAGTTCTTATAGATTTTGGATACTAGCCCTTTATCTGATATGTCATGTGCAAATATCTTCTCCCATTCTGTCGGTTGTCTTTTGGTTTTGTTGACTGTTTCCTTTGCTGTGCAAAAGCTTTTTATCTTGATGAAGTCCCAATAGTTCATTTTTGCCCTTGCTTCCCTTGCCTTTGGCGATGTTTCTAGGAAGAAGTTGCTGCGGCTGAGGTTGAAGAGGTTGCTGCCTGTGTTCTCCTTTAGGATTTTGATGGACTCCTGTCTCACATTGAGGTCTTTCAACCATTTTGAGTCTATTTTTATGTGTGGTGTAAGGAAATGGTCCAGTTTCATTCTTCTGCATGTGGCTGTCCAATTTTCCCAATATCAATTGTTGAAGAGACTGTCTTTTTTGCACTGGACATTCTTCCCTGCTTTGTTGAAGATTAGTTGACCATAGAGTTGAGGTCCATTTCTGGGCTCTCTATTCTGTTCCACTCATCTATGTGTCTGTTTTTGTGCCAGTACCATCCTGTCTTGATGATGACAGCTTTGTAATAGAGCTTGAAGTCCAGAATCGTGATGCCACCAGCTTTGCTTTTCTTTTTCAACATTCCTCTGGCTATTCGGGGTCTTTTCTGGTTCCATACAAATTTTAGGATTGTTTGTTCCATTTATTTGAAAAAGGTTGATGGTATTTTGATAAGAATTGCATTAAATGTGTAGATTGCTCTAGGTAGCATTGACATCTTCACAATATTTGTTCTTCCAATCCAAGAACATGGAACATTTTTCCATTTCTTTGTTTCTTCCTCAATTTCTTTCATGAGCATTTTATAGTTTTCTGAGTACAGATTCTTTGCCTCTTTGGTTAGATTTATTCCTAGGTATCTTATGGTTTTGGGTGCAATTATAAATGGAATCGACTCCTTCATTTCTCTTTCTTCTGTCTTGTTGTTGGTGTATAGGAATGCCACTGATTTCTGTGCATTGATTTTATATCCTGCCACTTTACTGAATTCCTGCATGAGTTCTAGCAGTTTTGGGGTGGAGTCTTTTGGGTTTTCCACATAAAGTATCATATCATCTGCATAGAGTGAGAGTTTGACTTCTTCTTTGCCGATTTGGATGCCTTTGATTTCTTTTTGTTGTCTGATTGCTGTGGCTAGGACTTCTAGTACTATGTTGAATAGCAGTGGTGATAGTGGACATCCCTGCCGTGTTCCTGACTTTAGGGGGAAAGCTCTGTTTTTCCCCATTGGGAATGATATTCACTGTGGGTTTTTCATAGATGGCTTTTATAATTGGCAGCCCCATTTTAGGGGCATAGATATTTACAATTGTTAGATCTTCTTGTTGGATAGACCCTTTAAGTATGATATAGTGTCCTTCCTCATCTCTTATTATAGTCTTTGGTTTAAAATCTAATTTGTCTGATATAAGGATTGCCACCCCAGCTTTCTTTTGATGTCCATTAGCATGGTATATAGTTTTCAACCCCCTCACTTTCAATCTGGAGGTGTCTTTGGGTCTAAAATGAGTCTCTTGCAGACAGCATATCAATGGGTCTTGTTTTTTTTATCCAATCTGATACTCTGTGTCTTTTGATTGGGGCATTTAGCCCATTTACATTCAGGGTAACTATTGAAAGATATGAATTTAGTGCCATTGTATTGCCCATAAGGTGACTGTTACTGTATATTGTCTCTGTTCCTTTCTGGTCTATGTTACTTTTAGGGTCTCTCTTTGCTTAGAGGACCCCTTTCAATATTTCTTGTAGGGCTGGTTTCATGTTTGCAAATTCTTTTAGTTTTGGTTTCTCCTGGAAGCTTTTTATCTCGCCTTCCATTTTCGGTGACAGCCTAGCTGGATATAGTATTCTTGGCTGCATATTTTTCTCGTTTAGTGCTCTGAATATATCCTGCCAGTCCTTTCTGGCCTGCCAGGTCTCTGTGGATAGGTCTGTTGCCAGTCTAATGTTTCTACCATTGTAGGTTACAGACCTCTCGTCCCGAGCTGCTTTCAGGATTTTCTCTTTGTCTCTGAGACTGGTAAGTTTTACAATTAGATGTAGGGGTGTTGACCTGTTTTTATTGACTTTGAGGGGGGTTCTCTATGCCTCTTGGATTTTGATGCCTGTTTCCTTCCCCAAATTAGGGAAGTTCTCTGTTGTAATTTGCTCCAATAAACCTTCTGCCCCTCTCTCTCTTTCTTCTTCTTCTTCTGGGATCCCAATTATTCTAATATTGTTTCATCTTATGGTATCATTTATCTCTCAAATTCTGCCATCATGATCCAGTAGTTGTTTATCTCTCTTTTTCTCAGCTTCTTTATTCTCCATCATTTGGTCTTCTATATCACTAATTCTGTCTTCTGCCTCATTTATCCTAGCAGTTAGAGCCTCCATTTTTGAATGCACCTCATTAATAGCCTTTTTGATTTCGACTTGGTTAAATTTTATTTCTTTTATTTCTCCAGAAAGGGTTCTCTAGTATATTCCATGCTTTTTTCAAGCCCAGCTTGTGTCTTTATAATTGTCATTCTGAACTTTAGTTCCGACATCTTACTAATGTCCGTATTGATTAGGTCCCTGGCAGTCAGTACTGCCTCTTGTTCTTTTTTTTGAGGTGAGTTTTTCCATCTTGTCGTTTTGTCCAGAGGACAAGAGATGAACGAGAGAACAAAACACTAACAGGGTAATAATGACCCCAGAAAAATACACACTAAACAAATCAGAAGAGACCTGAAACCAGGGGAAAAGAAAGGGAAAGAAAGAAAAAAAAAAAAAAAGGAATACGACCAAATATGATCAGGCTGGTGCATAGATCAGTGCCACACACTAGATTTTGGGCGTATTTTGGACTATTAGAAGAAACTGCCTCCCAAAATTTTAAAGAAAGAAAAACTTATATATGTACAAAAATAAGGGTTGATACGATGAAGGGATGGAATATGACTGTAAAGATGAAAATTATAGAAGATTTTATAAAAGGAATTGATAAGATAAGAAGTTGGTTGAAAAAAGAAAGAAGAGAAATTAAAAAAAAAAAAGGGAGAGAATGTGATCAGGCAGGAGACTAGAACAAAGCCATACAGTAGAGATTTAGGGTATATTTTGGTCTATTAGAAGAAACTGTATCCCAAAATTTTAAAGAGAGAACAACTTATATATATACCAAAAATAAGGTTAACTACAATGAAGGGATAGAATATGACTCTAAAAATGAAAAATAAAAAAGATTTTTAAAAAAGGGATTGATAAGATGTTGGTTGAAAAGGGAAAAAGAAAAATTAAAAAAAAAGAAGAAGAAAGTTAAAAAAAATTAACTTTGAAAGACTAAAGAATCATGGGAAAAAAGCCATGAATTCTATGTGCATTATTCCCCTAGTGCTGGAGTTCTGCCATTCTCATTGATCGGTAAACTTGGTCTTGGCTGGCTGTTCTCTCTGATCTTCTGGGGAAGGGGCCTGTTGCCGTGGTTCCCAAATGTCTTTGCCGGAGGTGGAATTGCCCTGCCCTTGCTGGGCCTGGGCTGAGTAATCTGCTGGGGTTTGCTCTTGGGAGCTTTTGTTCCCTGCAAGCTTTCCATACAGCTTTGGAGGACAAGAGTGAAAATAGCAGCCTCCCAACCTCCGCCCCAGAGGAGCCGAGAACTCAGGGCCCCACTCCTCAGTGAGGCCCTAGAGAAAAGCAGTCAATTGCTCCCGTCTCCCCGGTCTCTGGCCTCACTCCGTGCTCACCCGGCCTGTGACTGAGCATTTCTATCTCTGGCACACGACCCCGTGTGGAGTCTCCAAACCCAGCAGATCCCTGCAGTGCACTCCCGTGCCACTCCTCCCAAGGGAGGAAGGAGAGTCTCCCCGGATCTGCTGCTTGTTGGGTCCCTGCTGGAGGAGCAGTGGCCCGACTGTGCCATGGATCATGGTTTATGGCAACCCGAGCTGAGAGCCCACGCCTCGGCTCTGTCTCTGCAGCCAGCTTCCCAACTCCAATACCTGGGAGCTCTGCCACACTCAGGCATCCCTGGTCTTTCTGTGACCCTGAGGGTCCTGAGACCACACTGTCCTACGAGGGTTCCACCCCCTGCTTAGCCACTGGAGCGACGTCCCTCAGGGGAGCCGACTTCTAAAAGTTCTGATTTTGTGCTCCACAGCTCTATCACTTGCCAAAAGTGGCCGACGGAGGTCCCCTCCCCCGCCGTCTATCCTCCCGAATATCGCCTCAGATTCACTTTTCCGCATGTCCTACCTTCCAGAAAGTGGTCACTTTTCTGTTCAGAGAGTTGTTGCTATTCTTTTCTTCAATCTCCTGTTGAGTTTGTAGGTGTTCAGAATGGTTTGATCTCTATCTAGCTGAATTCCTGGGACCAGATGAAATTTAGGTCTCCTACTCCTCCCCCATCTTGCTTCTCCCCAATCCAGTCACTTTCAAATAGGCTTATCAAATTCAGTATCTTTTAAGTCATTTTTGATTTAAAATTCATCCACATTCAGTGTCCCCCAGTCTTGCTGTTTTCCCTAGAATTGATGCAATGTTTTGGTGACTTATGTGAACAAAGACCATAAGAGAATTCTTGGTCTGCTTCTCAAGCCTCGATCTACCTTGGCTCTGTGCAGACATTCTCCAGTTGGATTCTTAGATCTGACTTTTTCCATACAAGCACATTCTAAATCCCCATCTTGGCTTCCTCTGCTCTGAGACCCCTCTGCATACCCATTGGTGCACTGGCATTTGCTCAATCATGCTTTCTCTATTTCTCTCTCAACTAATTTCTGAACCCTTTCTTATAAGCACTGGATGCTCGTGCTTACTCCCACATCCTCTTGAGACCACTTTCTGTTGTTCCTACATCACATCCCAATACATGTCTGTAGAACGACCCCCCAGAGCTTCAGATGGGAGCAATAAGACCTCTCTTCCCTCTCCTCACTGAGTTTTACAAATCCATCTGGGATCGTAGAAATTGGCAAAATATAAATTTCAGCTCTTTTTCCTTTCCTTTCTCCTTTTATTGCCTAGCTAATGGAGTCTTTAGTTGATATGAAGTTTTTGGAAGAGGGGGTGAAGGACAGAAAGCCAGTTGCAACCACATGTTTTCAGATTTTTCTTGTCTTACATCTGAATCAAATAAAGAATTTAGCATCTTATTCTCCAGTATTTTTACTGACATTCTGTAGTGTAATTAGTGTCCTCTAATTTAGCCACCTGAACCATGGATGCTTAAGGCCAAAAGAGATTTTTTAAATTCACATATTTTGTCACAAATTCTTTGGGAATTAAAAAGCAGCACTTTCTGCATGTAAGGCACAGTCCTAGGTTCAGGATTATCCTGTTGAAGTGATTGTGGTAAGCTACCTGGGAGAAATGAGATATTCAATCTGGGTCTTGAAGGAAGAGGTTCTGTTGCTAGTGGATGGGGAGATTAGACGGGGGGGGGGAGTTAAGACTCATTAAATGTAAGTCCTGTTCTACCATGTTCTTATATGTGTGTGTATGTGTATGTGTTGCCATCAGATTTTTTTTCTAATTTCATATATTTCCTTTTTTTTTCTTTTTCTTCTTTTTTAAAATTAACATATAATGTATTATTTGTTTCAGGGGTACAGGTCTGTGATTCATCGGTCTTTCACAATTCACAGTGCTCACCATAGCACGTACCCTCCTCAATGTCCATCACCCAGCCACCCCATCCCTCCCCATATTTGCAATGACATTAGTAGATGTTAAAAGAAAATTTTAAAAAATAAATAGAGCTACTGAAGCATTTCTGTCTTATTCTTTGATTTGTAGCATCATGAGCAAATGTCACTCTTATCCCTGAACATTTTTCTTCTCTTAGAAACAAGATTGTACAAAATCATGCATTCTAATTTCTCCCTCAGCTTCTCTGATCTCTTTCTTATGAGTCTGCTTCATTGTTTCTTTTCCTACCCCTTTTTCCTAACTGCATATCTCTCCTTAGATTCATTCCTTGGCCATTTGCTTTTCTTCCCCAAGAGATTTTCTAGAATTTTCAGCTTTTATCAGCCCATACAAATGATTGTTATTTCTGGTGCTCTTCCCTTCCCTGGTCTCCAGCTTCCTCATAAATTGCCATTCAACATATTTATTTAGATGATTAGGTGTTTATTGAGTACCTACCATCTGCCACCTCTGTGCTAGAGTCTTGACATTCAAAGATGAAAAGCAAAATCTCTCCTCGTGGTTACAGTAGAGCCCAAACAAGATATTTCCCATCCCAAACTCTCTTTTCTTTGACATTTTTATTTCTGTGTATAACATCATCATTCTCTGAGTCAAAAAACCATCTTCCTTTCCTTTTTACTCCCTACATTGTCATGTCATCAATATCTTGGTATCTGATCTTGCCCTTAAAATTCCCATGACTACCACCCTATGATAAGCCCCATAACTAAATTATTATCTAACTGGTCTCCCAATTTGGCTCTGGTATCTGATTGCACAAGTATGTCCTGCATGATATTGTCAAATTAATCTTCCTGAGTTACCATGATAGACATTTAGCTTATGCTTTGATATCCAATCTACTGCACAGCAAATATATCATATTCATATCTGTCCCTCATATTTTGAATAGACTTCCTATATTTAGAGAAGTTCCACATGATAAGTTCTGCTTTCTTACATAAGATTCAGACCTGAAATCCTAGCCTTCCTTGCAGCTAGGAAGCAGGCATGTGACCTGAGCTCCACCAATCTGATATATCCACCTAACAGTTTGATTTGGAAATGAACAAGCTCTCTATTAAGTTTCCATTCTTTGTTGGTGCTAGTAGGGATTGAGGCATGCAATTTTTGGAGATGGCAGCAATAGTGATATTGCTTTCCCAGTGATTGCAAAGTGAAGTTCTTGTGCAGAAATGACATGAGGGGTAGGCAAATGCAGTGGCTTTTAGTAAAGCCACAAAAGAGGAAAGAGTTTCCTCATCAGGCCATTGTTCTGTGACATTGTTCTATTCTTGAAAGCTTAACTTCAATTCTGATCCTAGTCCTCACCTTAACCCTGTGAACAACCCCAAAAATACTTTCTGGCCATAATCAGCCAAGCCCTATTCTTGGATTGGATGATACTCAACCTAGAATAATCTCCCTATCCCTCTTACCAAAGTTTACATTATTTTGTTACATCCCACTAAGTCCCTTTTTGTATAAACACTTTTCCCAAGAGCTTTATTTGAATTATTTTCTTGCTGTCTAAACTTTTACTTAACTTGACTCTAACTCAGTACTTGGATTATATTTTATATTATTGCTTATTATTTAATGTATAGAGCTATCTTCCTACTAAATTCTAGGTTACCTGAAGGTGTCTACTATACCTTTTGAATCCCAGAATTTGGCCCAGGGTCCCGCACATACCACATGTATAAAACAGAATGGCAAGGACCTCTCTACTTGCTACTGCTGTCATCCATTCTAACATGATGCTAGCAAGTAAAGCCTGTTAAAACTCTGAGGTTCTCAATTCACTCTCAGATAAATTTCAAGTTCTTCAGCTGGACACTTTGAGCCCTCCACAATCCAGTCCCAATTACCCTTTCTCCTGAGAGTGCTCACCAACCTGAGTGTCTTAAGAATATTTGATATTGTATGCTATTTTTATTTCCAACCGTAAGTCAATCATTTCAAGAATTTTTTTAAAAAGCAAATAACTCTCAGTATAGACTTTTGGTCAACCTCATTGTTTTGTGTCTGTGACTATCTATATACTTGGTTTCATGGCTTTTCTGTATATGATTTTACATCATAAAAGTCCTTAAAATAGGAACACTACTCATTTTTCTGATTCAGTTTCTGATTCTGATTTAGTTGATTACTTTGCTCAGGACCTCACTGAAATAAAAGTGTTGACTGGGTGTTCTTATCTAAAGAGTTGACTGGAGAAGCGCAATTCAGGTGGTCAGCAAAATTCATTCCCTTGTGGCTGTATGACCGCAGGCCTCATCTTCTTCCTGGCTGTCTGCTAGAGGCTGCTCGGAGGTCCTATGAGCTGCCTGCAGTTCCCTGCCACATGGTCCTCTCAGAGAGTAGCTTACAACATGGCTGCTTACTTCTTTAATGCCATCTGGGCTATCTCTCTCACTCCAATCTACAAAAATAGAGTCTTATATAATGTAACTCAATCAAGGTAGTAACATCCCATCTCCTTTGTCACATTCAGCTGGCTAGAAGCAAGTCACAGATTCCACCTGTACTCAAGAAAAGGGAATTACCATGTGGGTATAAGTGGAGGGTCACCTTTGGGTACATCTGCTACAGTGAACTTTTGCCCAAATCTTTTTTTAACTCTGAATATACTTTGAAAATTAAGACACTGTAGTAAGCAAAGCAACTTTCACATTGTGATTTCACAGGCAAAACTACTGCACTGTTTAGAAAGGAATATATACTATTAATTCAACTGGTTTGCTGTGGCTCAGGATGATGAATGCCCTCTCATATTTAATTGATCTAATTCCTTCTCTAGGCTGACAATATTTTTACTGCCAATTTTCAATTAAATTGTTTCTCTCAGGCCATCTTGACCTCTCAGTGCTCAGTTCTGAGGAGTTGTCTGGAAGTCTTCATCTAAGTAATGGCATCTACCAAATTCAGAACAAATTCTTTGCAGTATGCCAGTAAATACAGGCAAAATATACTAGACTTTCTAATATACTGACCCAGCCAGAATTACTAGTTCAAAAATACAAAGTTTGTCACCCTATTCTTGGATCATTTCCTTACAGAGAGGAAAATAAACCTTAGGAAGGCTGTGTTTCATAGCATCAAACACTGGACTTAAGTAGAGTTCAATCAATCCTGCTGGCATAGCTCAAAGAGTAGCTGAGATTGAAACACCATTTCTGCCAGTGATGATACTTAAATTCTGCCATTAAATGAAATCCTGGGCAAAGAGGTAAATGAAGGGTTAAATTTAAATGTCTGATGTGCATCCCCCTAAATCATGCCCTTTACTGTGGGGAAAAGAGGATAATGGGATGTTTTCTTTTATAAATATTTACTATGTAATTAAATATCCTGCCTTAGAAACTATTTACAGTGTCTGGTTCACAGCATCCTATTTCATAGAAAGTACTGTATTCTAATTATACAACCATAGGTTGATTATAAGGAAAACACTGTTCAGTTATATCTTTTCCTATCCAGCTACCAAAAGAATTAATTATAGATGGCATATATTGTCCTGACCATATACTTTGCCCTGTTAACATATAGAACAAATTAATATTTAACCATTATTTCTCTGTCATGTTTTTTTAAAGATTTTATTTATTTATTTATTTATTTGAGGGAGGGAGAACGAGAGAGAGAGCAAGCCTGGGGCTGGGGGGAGGGAGGGCAGAAGGAGAGGGAGAAGTAGACTCTCCACTGAGCAGGGAGCCTGAGGCAGGGCTGAATCCCAGGACCCTGAGATCATGACCTGAGCCAAAGGCAGACGCTTAACTGACTGAGCCACCCAGGTGCCCCAGCTCTGTCATGTTTTAAGTGTACTCACCTGTGACCATTTTCACTATAACAGAGATCTACATAGATATTGAACAATTTCCTTCTTCCTGAAAGGAAATAAAAAATTTCCATGAAAACTTAGTTCATATTGATATTACTCAATTGAATAATATGTCCTTACACCTTAAATTTCCTCTATTGGCAGTGAAAATTGAATGCACCAGTTTAATTCTGTAGTTATAAAAATTTTATCTGATATTTCTGGATAATTATATAGTTCATGCCATCTCTGACATTTTCCTCTGTTTTTCTTTGGGGTGACACATTTTCATCATTTGTTAATTTACTGATGATGATGATACCTAATCTTTATTGATCATCTACAATTTGCCAAGCACTTAAGTACTTAACATCTATTACCTCACTAGGCTTCACAATACCTTATAATGATCCCCATTTAAAGATGAGAAAACAGGTTTAGAAGTTAATAACATGTCCAAACATCACACAGGTGGCAGATTCAACACTCAGACCCAGTTCATTCTATCATCAAATTAATTTGGCCTCTATACCCTATTCAAACCCCATGTCTTTTTAGTGGTTGAATTTTGTGAATCAACAATATGTTGTTCATAGAAAAATATACAAATCTCCAACATGTGTAAGCTGGAAACATTTTGACATTCTGTGCATAGTTATTACAATATTCTTTTTTCATACATTTGATAAAATTGCCACGAATATGGCACTGTATTTGACAATGTACCAGATTAAAGTAATTTTAGCTTCAAAATATCTGTGTTAGATATGATCTTGTTCTATAGCTTAGCAGAATGTGCATATCTTCCATTTGATATGGTGCTTTCCTTAAAGGTGTTAATATATGCTATGATCATTTTGTAGAGTCTCCCTAGAAAACTTAGTGGCTAGATATAATTATATGCATGTTACCAATACAGAAAATGTATACAAAGAGACACATATTTTGTAATAAACTAAAAAATGAATACTGACTGTCACAATATCAACAATATTCTTAATACCTTTTTAAGATTATAATCTTCACAAATGGGTAAATGAAACAGGGTAGCAAGATGGAAATGGAAGCTGTAGTAGTTTTCTAAGGATGCCATAACAAAATATCAGAAACTGTATGGCTTAAGCAACATAAGTTTATTCTTTTAAAATTCTGGAAGCTAGAAGTCCAAGATTAAGGTGCAGGCAGGTTGGGTTTCCTTTGAGGTCTCTCTCCATAGAATGCAGATGCCCACTTTCTCCCTGTGTCATCATATAGTCTTCCTTCTGTGTGTATCTGTGTCCTAATCTCTCTTCTTACAACAACACCAGTTATGTTGGATTAGGGATCACCGACATAACCTCATTTTTACTTAATTACCTCTTTAAAGGTCCTATCTCTAAATAAAATCACATTCTGAGATACTAGGGGGTTAGAACTTCAACATATATATTTTTGGGAGAGACACTATTCAACCTATAACAGAGGGATATCCTGATATCTTCCTAGCAAATAATAAAACACTCCTTTGGGTTGGTGCCAATTAATCCTTCCTATTTTGGGGGTGTGATTTCCTAATCATAACTGTCAGTAAGTTATTTCAGAAAATAAACAAGTAAAAAATCTTACATAGAAGTCATAATTTCTACCCCTCAAAAGAAAACAAACCAAGAAGTAGTTAAAATTTGCAAAATGCAAAAATTTTCTCCTGAATCTCAGTCAAGTACTCTACTATCCATTTCACACTATATAGTAAATAATTTTGACAAATTGTGCAAGATCAATTTTTGGTAAAGGAAATAGTACTTTTTTCCTATTGACTTTTATTATAAAAGTAGTGATGTGTCCCATGAGCACAACTGAAAGAGTCTCAGGACCAGTCATCACATATCTGTTGCTTTTGGATCAGTTCCATCTGCCAACCCTTCAAATAAGCAAGTGATAAGTAGCAGTGACCCATGTGGCTCCTACATTGCATAGGGATTACAGATTTGTTTGGTTTTGCAATTAACACATTGTATAGTAGCCCTTCCTGAAATTTGTGATCGGGGCTATACAGGCCTAATTATTTGCTAATTCATCCTCACATCTCACTTTGACTGGGGTTTGGCAAAGAACTTATAGTGGCAATTTAAGTTTAACGCTGGGGTTTTTGATAGCATTAGGTAGTGATAAAGAAGAAGGTAAGATGACTATTTTTAAATGTCATAAAGCAGAGGTTATTGTTAATCATGTGTATTAAATTATGGACCACTTTGAAGAATTTATGAAAATTATAGAAGCTCATTTGCCCATAATCACACAAAATTTTACAACATATTTTAAAGAGTTTAGATTTTTTTGTAAATCAGTAGACCTCAGTTTAAAAATGTCTTTCATTTAAAAAAAAACTTAAAAAAAAAAGAGGGAGGCGCATGGGGGCTCAGTCAGTTAGGCATCTGACTCTTGATTTTGACTCAGGTAATGATCTCAGGGTCATGAGATCAATCCTGACATTGGGCTCCATGCTGGGAATGGAACCTGCTTAAGATTCCCTCTCTTCTCCCTCTCCCTCTGTCCCTCTCTCTTTCTCTCTCTCTTTCTCCCTCTACCTCTGCCACTCACTCTTTTTTTCTCCCTAAAAAAAAAAATAATAATAATAATAAAATTAAAAAGGCTTGAAGATACCAGTCTCACCTCAGGGACACAGAGTTCAAAAGAACCCAGCTTCTGATTAATTAACACTAAGTTCCACACTGATGACCTAGAAAATGGTAAAAAGACTTATCTCAAAGCATAAAAACTATTTATCTCAGACTCTACTTCTACATAAAATGTTTGGCTTTCAAAAAAAATAACAAGGTATACAAAAGGTTAAAAACAATTCCCAAGGAATAAAGCAATCATCCAAACCAGACTCAGATATGACACAGATGTTAGAACTATCTGAAAGGGTATTTCCAAATAACTATGATTAATATGTTAAAGGATCTAATGGCAAAGGTGAACAACATGCAAGATCAGATGGGTAATTTTAGTAGAGCAATTAGAAGTATAAAAATTAAACATAAATGCTAGTCATGTATAACACAGTAACAGAGTTAAGGAATGTCATCAATCATCTGATAGGTGAACTCAACATAGCCAAGAAAAAGTAATTAAATGTATGTATGTATGTGTGTATTTATTTATTTATTTTTAAAATGTTTAAAGTTCTTATTTATTTTTTGACAGAGAGAGAGATAGCGAGAGAGGGAACACAAGCAGGGGGATTGGGAGAGGGAGAAGCAGGCTTCCCACTGAGCAGGGAGCCTAATGTGGGGCTCAATCCCAGGACCCTGGGATTATGGCCCCAGCTGAAGGCAGACGCTTGACAACTGAGCCACCCAGGCACCCCAAAGATAATTCAATTTAGTTAGATCTATAGAAATCACTCAAACAGAAGCAGAGAAAAAACAGCAGGGGGGAAAAAATGAGGAAATATCCAAGGGCTATTTTCTATTTGTTCCAACTATACTTAGTTTCAGTTTAAAATATTTTTAATTTCTTTAAAGATTTAATTCATGCATTTTTTAGAAGTCTATGTTTTATTTTTCAAATATTTGGGTATTTTCTGTTATTGGTTTCTAGTTTTATTTCAATAAGTCAAGGATATATTTTATATGATTTCTATTCTCTTAAGTTTTGTAAGGTTTGCTTACAACCCAGAGTATGGTCTATCTTGCTGAATTTTCCATGTGTATTTGAGAAAAATGTGTATTCTACTGCTGTTGGATGGACTATTCTAGAAATGAGTGTCAGGTCAAACTGAAAGTCCTGTTCTAATCATCTACACCCTTCCTTATTTTCTACCTACTTTTCTTCTTCATTTATTGAAAAGGATGTTATTATCTCCAATCCACAGAGTGGCCCAAAATATTTGAAAAACACATATCTCATAAATAAAGAACTTGTATCTAGAATATACAAAGAATTTTCAAAATTCAACAGTAATAAAATAAAACCCTATTTTTTTAAATGAGTAAAACATATGAACACTTCACCAAAGAAGAGATACAGAGGACAAATGAGCATATGAAAAGATATTTCATCTTATTAGTCACTAGAAAAATGCAAAATAAAATCACAATGATTTATCACTACTTATCTATTAGAATAGTGTTGATAATATTAGAATGTATAATACTATATAACCAACAACCTCAGTATTTACCCAAGAGAACTGAAAACATATATTCACACACAAAAACCTGTATGTTAATATTTATAACAGCCCTATTCATAATATCTAAAAACTGGAAACAACCCAAATGTCATTTAACAGAAGAATGGATAAACAAACCGTGGTATATCTATATAATGGAATACTCCTTGGAAATAAAAATGAAATATTGATCCATGTAATAATAAGAATGAATCTTAAACATATTTTTCAAAGTGAAAAAAGCCAAAACCAAAGGCTATATATTGTATAATTCCACTCATATGACATTCTTGAAAAGACAATCTAAAAGGATAAGAATCGGTGCACTTGGGTGGCTCAGTTTGTTAAGCATCTGCCTCTGGCTCAGGTCATGATCCCAGGGTCTTGGGATGGAGCCCCACGTCGGGCTCCCTGCTCAGCAGGGAGCCTGCTTCTCCCTCCCCCGCTGCTTGTGTGTGCTCTCTCTGTCAAGTAAATAAAATCTTAAAAAAATTTTTTTTTAAATAAAAGGATAGGAATCAGATCAGGGGTTGAGAATGGAGAAAGTGTTGACTACAAAGAAGCAGCATAAAAGAATTGTGGGTGCCTTAGAACCATCCTGTATGTTGGTAAATACACAACTTTATGTGTTTGTCAAAACCCATAGAAATAAACACCATAAGGAATTTAGGCAAAATTTTTATAATATCAACCACATTGTCAGGGGACTCAAAGATGGAATACAGAGCATGACAATCATACCATGTAAAATGTTAACATTAGAGGAAGCTGGATAAAGGCTATTTGGCAATTCTGTGTACTATCTTCAAGCCTTAAAAGTATAAAAAAATTTAAAAATAAAAATAAATAAAATTACATAAAAATTAAAAGTTTAAAAAAATACCTGGTTGCATCACTATTACTTAATATAACACTATGTTAACACCAAAAAAAAAAAAAAGATATAATCTCATAACAAAGTGAAGTTCCTAAAATTGACTAAATGTAATGTTTAAAACGCAAAAAGTTTGGAGTCAATTACTCCAAATGTATCATTTTCCATTTCCTTTCCTGACACATTTTAAATACACATTTGTCTAGGAGGTGCTCAGGAAAGATCTCTGAATGAATAAATGAGTTAACAAATGTTCAAATTCAACTCATCATCTTCCCCTTAGTCCCAATGACTTTTAATTTCACAATTTTATTTAATAACAACTTTATTTTCTCAGCACCCCAGGCTCAAAATCTTGCTGTCCTTTTTAACTCTAGGTTTTTATGTCAACACTTCTCCCCACCCTATATCCATCAAGTAAGTCACCAACCATGCCGTTTCTATCCCTGCTTTTCATTTGCTATACTCCTTATCACAATAGTTGAGGCTGCCATAAATTTTCATGCATGTGATTTCAATATGACTTTGAAGAGCCCCCTTTCGTAAAAGGGCTGCCAGATAAATCTTCCTTACTTTGATGGTGGCATAATAATGCTCCCTAACTTTCAGTGATTCACCATTTCTTACTAAATAAACTATTACTTCTTTAGGGCAGTTAGCAGCTTCAAGTATTTCCCAACACAGGCAATCTGGACTGTTCATTATTTTCCAAGGACAGTATCAATTTTCACAGTTTTCGGGGCGCCTGGGTGGCTCAGTTGGTTAAGCGACTGCCTTCGGCTCAGGTCATGATCCTGGAGTCCCGGGATCGAGTCCCGCATCGGGCTCCCTGCTCGGCAGGGGGTCTGCTTCTCCCTCTGACCCTCCTCCCTCTCATACTCTCTGTCTCTCATTCTCTCTCTCTCAAATAAATAAATAAAATCTTTAAAAAAAATTTTTTTTTCACAGTTTTCATGCTATCATTATTATTATTCCTCCCACTGGAAAATGCTGTTCCTGTCTATTTTACAGATCCAACCACTTTAGTTCCTGTTTCATATTCTTCATAAAGTTTTTCCCGATTCCCTGAAAAATGGATGCAACTCCCATCCCCTCCAAAACCCCATATGATTTTGTATGACCATCTCCTAACAGATCTCATTAAATTTTTACCTTGTATTATGATTATTTAACCATCTTATCTACTGCTTCTTTTTATATTGTAAGTAAAATGGAAAGATTCATCTCTATTTTTAATATTCCTTACTAGACCAAGAAAAGTGCCTGGCATGTGACCATTAAACAGTAAATAGTAACTTAATTAATTAATCAAATGTCGATAGATGAATAAATCAATGTTGTCTAGGTTGTGACGGGGGAAGTAAAGTTGTACTAGAGTTTTATTTTTAAAAAATAATTTGTTCCTTTTCTTCTATAAAGAAGACAATTAGAGAAGAAAATTAGCTTAATAGCAAAGAACACCAAAGCTTATTCACAATGTCTGCTGACCACAGAACCCACTATTTGAGTCACAGGCACATTGGGGACTGCATAAAATTCTTCAAGAAGTTTCTATGACAACAAAAGGAGACAGCCAGTCTCCTTCAGTCCTTCAAGCTGACTTTGTGAGCTCTGGCAATGGCTATCTTGATTTTAGGAATATAAGATTTTCCATCAGTTTCCATGTACTGAAAAAAAAAAGTATTATTAAGACACTTGCTTTATCTCTTTCACATAAAAGAAACTTTTGTACAGGAAGAACACTAGAGAATTTACCTCAGATAATAGCAGGGTCAGTAAAAAGCACCTGCTGACCTATACAAAATTAAGACCTCACATGACACATACATTAAAGATACACATCAAATTAAATTCTAATACTCCAAATGACACTTTTTTTTATTAAGCATGACTGAAAGCAAGAGCCTATGAGTGACAGGTATTTTCCTACTCAGCCATTAGGTAAAGGATATTTTATGGCTGAAACATTCTTTAAACATCACATCAAAAGTCCCAAACACAGTACACTGGTATTCTTTTTTTCTTTTAAAAGACCAAGTCTTTCTTAGTGCTATTTTCCTACTGTGAAATATTTTGCATATTTACACAAAATTATTGGAAAATGTTTCACTTAGCTGGACAGATATTGCCTAAAATCATTCATGAACATACAAGAGATTAAGTATCCTTGGTTACTTCTGTTACTTCATTTGCAGGACACATCAACACATGAATAACTAACCCTATTCATCTGGTGGCTAGTGTTAGAGAAGAACCCAATGTTGAAACAGCAATAACCTACCTCTATGTTACTCAATTTGGCCTTTAAAATGTTGGCTTTGGGGCACCTGGGTGGCTCAGTCGGTTGAGCATCTGCCTTCGGCTCAGGTCATGATCCTGGGGTCCTGGGATTGAGTGCCGCATTGGGCTCCCTGCTTGGCGGGAAGCCTGCTTCTCCCTCTGCTTCTGCTGTCCCTCTGTTTATGCTGTCTCTCTCTCTGCCAAGTAAATTAATAAAATCTAAAAAAATAAAAAATAATAAATAAATAGTAAATAAATAAATAAAATGTTGGATTTAACATTTCCATACTCACCTCTTACTACTTTTATTTCCCTCAGATAAATGACAACAGTGGAATTTTTAAAAATTCAACTGTTTATGGCAAGACATTGGATATAGATTCTATGGAGAGCCAAACTGTTCCAAACTCATTGTCTGGTATCATTTAGGTAAACTTTTTTTTATAGCCCTGCACACATGGGCAAAAACTTTCTTCCATGGCCGGATTGTAATATTTTCTGCACGTAGCCAGCTCTTTAAACGGTCATCTATATTGGAGCTTTTCCTAAACTCACCTCTACTCTTAAATCATCGTCAAAGATTATAATAGTTTTCACTAATAAATCTAGAATACACCTGTTCACACAAATTTTGGATTAATTCATGTTAAATGTGTAATAATCTTTAAAGCCCCTATTCTCAACGTTGCTGAACCCTCACTTTGAGAAAAACTGCAATTAAAAAAAAGGAAGAGAGTTTTTAAAGGAAGTCTCTAGTGAATCCTTTTGCAAAGTAAGTAATCACATTCTAACTTATCTGTTGTGCAACTTGAGAAACAAGATTCTTGCGCCTGTATCTCCAGTAGAGGAGATGAGAATGAGGGCAAAGAGCATCTCTTGGCTGGCCCAGGAGGAAAGGGTAAGATGAGAGGAGACGGCAGCCGCCCGGGTTCTCTCCCTAGAAAGTTAAATGCCAGCAGGGTTAGGTCTTGCCAATATGAACACAATCACAATGATGGTATAAAAAGACATGTATTTTCACCTCTATTGACTTTTCACGTTCATGGGATAATTATTGTAACATTTTCTTAAAGGGCAAAAAGCTTTTGATGATGAATACATCTCATTACATGGAATTTTACGTGTAATCCTTACATGAATCTCATTGTAATTCAATGGATGAATTACGTGTTAATGCTAGCATAACAAGCCTTTAACCTATTTGACTTAATTATAGGCATATCATCAGATTTACTGGGAAAAGGTTTCTTCCCCATGCTCTAAAAAGTCTTTTCACTTTTTTAACCCTTTCGTTAAACCTTTGGAAGGCTGTATCAGCTTCTGTTACTCACAATCTGTCTCTTACTCCCACGTCCTATTGACTTCATCTATAGAAACAGGACAAAACAGGACATTATTTTGTTTAACTTGAATTTCTGTCTAGAGGTTGGGGGCTCTTGGTCTACCTGGCCCCTTATGAGAAGAACCTTTTTCAAATCAAGAGATGTAGTGAAATAGCAAGAACTTGGTCTGGGACTTGGAAATCTAGTTCTGACACTCACTAACAGAGTAGCTTTAGAAAAGTCAGTTAATCAGCATGAATCCCAGCTCTCTTTTCTGTTAAATGGAGTTAATTACACTCACCTGCTTACTCACAGAGTTTGGTGAAGACTTAATGTAATGTTAAGTGGTGTTTGGAATAATGTTGCATAAAAAGTAAAACACAATACAATTAAAGTGTTGATAAAGAAGAAAGAAGAGGAGGAAGGGGAGGAGGAGGAGATTGAAGAGGAAAGGAAGGAAAAGAAAAAAGAAGAAGAAAAAGAATATTCAACAGTATCACAATAAATTAGCACTTTAAAGAGAATTAATAAATATGCAGTGCATGTGCATACAAAAATAAAGAATGAACGGGATAACCAAGGGGCACATGACAGAAATACCTAATTCAGAAAAGGACTCCCAGAGCTAACAACAACTAATCTGAGATTTGAAAAACAATTAGGAAAGAATTAGAATGAGAATTGTGTTGGGGATGAGGTAGATTATGGAAGTGAGACAGAGCAGGGACTGGATTTGATCCCCTCAATCCTGACCATGAAACCAGTGTTACTTCCTAGCTGAAACCCTATGTCCCTTGAGTAGCATGTCTTGCACAAATGCAAAAACAAGATACTTACCAAAGGCGGATTCAACTACGAAGACTGGCGAAGTCTGAACCAAACCAGTCTGCATCAAGGTGGACCCCGGTGCTGACACTCCACTGACTTATCCCTCATTATAATACTAAAAATCACACGGGGGGTGGAGATTGAACATGCTAATGAGACATGAGTTGCATAACGAAGCATGTTCTGTCCACTGCACATGCACACCCAATGTGCCATGCCACTCCTTTCTCACCTTAGCCTCTTTAAAAGCTTTCCTCAAGGGACGCCTGGTGGCTCAGTCAGTTAAGCGTCTGCCTTCAGCTCAGGTCATGATCCCAGGGTAGGTCATGATCCCAGGGTCCTGGAATCAAGCCCCAAGTTGGGGCTCCTTAATCAGTGGGGAGCCTGCTTCTCCCTCTCCCTCTGCCCTTCCCCCTGCTTGTGCTCTCTCTCTCTCTCTCTCTCTGTCAAATAAACAAAATCTTTTTAAAGATTTTATCTTTAGACAAATAAACAAACAAACAAATAAATTAAAGCTTTCCCTGACCTTTGTTCACAGAATCAGCCTGAAGGACCCTTTCCTTGGTGCTGTCTCCCTTGTGCTCCAACATAAGCCCCGATAAAAGTCTTGCCTGGAATTCTCACTTGGCCCCAATCAGTTTGGAGAGCCCAAGGACCCGAGTCAGTAACAGAGGTAAGAAGTCCCAGTCTTCATGATAGAGATAATAATTTGTTCCTTACTACAAAGTCAGAACCCAGTAAAAATGTCATTGAATGAAAGAGAGAGCATATTTGAGCATAGAGTGCAAGATGAGAAGGGTTGGAGATGAGGGTGAGAGGGAAGTGGAGGGTTGGGTTTTAGAGTGGTGACTCTGTCTACTGTATGAAGAACTCTGTAGAGAGGGGTGGGGGCAGAGAAGCTGGCTGGGAGAATATGGCAACAATTCCATGGCCTCAGAGAGACAGGGAAAAGCTTGACTGTTGATTGGAAGTGGGGCATAAATAAGGATGGTCTGAGGAAAGGGTTAAGGAAACACTGGCATCCCAGTTTTGACAAAGATGAGGGCACTAAGCAGAGATTCTAAACCTCCCTCCCAGTCACAGGAGCATATGACAAGTGTTAAAGAACTAAAATTCAACAGAGTAAATTTAAAGATCTAATTGGCTTTATTCAATGATTTATGAACTAGGCAGCATCCCATCTAACAAAGAGAAAGGTACTCCAAGGAGTTGTATAAAATAGAAGGTTTTATAGGCAGAAACAGGGCTGGACAAGGAAGTTATTAGCAAAAGGGAAAAAAAGGATTATCTTAGGCAAGGTCACCTTCCTTTAGGGGGAAAGGTAGGGGGTCTTAGCATGCAGACTACCTCACTAGTGCTGATCAGGAAATTCCAGACAGAATGGTTTAAAATTCTCCTGGGAGAGGCTGAGACTACACTTAGGGTAGGTATTAAATCTTGGTGGGGCTTAACATAAGTGACTCTGTTTTGGGCCTGTTGTTCTTTTTAACAATCTCTCCCCTTTTTTTCAAACTCAGCCTGAGAGAAGTGATCAAAATGTAAGACATTAAGGAATTAACGCCACTCTCAACTACCGCTTTATATTTCTAACAGCTTTTGTTGATCCTGGATTTTTTTGCTGAATTTCTGTGGTATTCAGAGATTCATAACTCCAGGCATACAATTGTTTAGTTGGTCATTCTCTTTTTTCCATTTTTGATGTTCCAGTCTTAAGGAGATCATTTGATTGGTGGTCAGTGGTTGTGAGCATGCACTTAAGGTTTTTGAAAGAATACAATGCAGCAGGAAGATTATTACGGTGACTACAGGTAGGATAATGCCCAGTGTTTGGAGTGCACTTCGGAGCATGGTTTCCAAGACCCAAAATAATCAAAGAAAGACCCCAATGAAAAAGTCATCATTTTAAGCCCTATGGTTTGCACAGTGATCTAATATAACTGAGTTTCAGCTTCCCCAGAAGCGGTAATCCTGGTGGAGCAGATGGTGGTAGCCATAGCACAGTACTGCCTTGCTCGGCTAAAAGATAATCCTGTTTCAAGAACAACTTTAGCCAGAAATTCTAGCATCTTTGCTAGACAATGTCTTACTAATAGGATCTGCAATGTCTCCAAGAGTTCAGGAGAGCTTTTTGATCATATTCTTATTCCTATTTACTCCTAAACCATGGGTCAGTCAGATTTTTAGCATACATGGGAAGAAAATCTCCTAGCTTGAAATAAAAAGTGATCCTAAATGCCTTATAAAGATGGATGCTGTATCACAAAGAGATGGTGAGATCTTTTAGTGAGTGGGGTCAAATCTGATCTAGATAATCATGGGAACACAAATGTACTAAGATTCACGTAGGTCAATGTGTCCAATTGGGTACATACTTCTAAGGGGGGTCAATTGTAGTTTGCAATGACATTAAGAAGAGAAGAGAAATTGGTCACAGGGAAGACCAGGGGATTTTTCGCATTATGGCAAATCCAGCAATCTGAAAGTTTACCCCACTTCACAACGACCTAGGAGATATGGACAAAGGCATTATCTTTCCAGACCAATGCCAGAATAAAGAAAAGAACAAGAAAGAGGTTTTCAGATTTAGTTAAAATATGAAGTCTCAATCCATCTTCTTGGATGGAAGCAGTCTACTTTGAAGCCATCTACTTCTTCATCAGTTTGACTCATAGGAATCCAGCATCTGTACAGGACCAGATGGCAGGTGGAGACTTCTTTAGCTGTGAGGTGTGTATCCAAGGCTCAATATTTTTTACTTTTGCAGCAGTAGAGTGGGCAGGCATACTTGGTAAGGCCCCTCCCGACAGGGGTCAAGGGTTGTCTTCCTCTAGTGACACTTCCAGAATACTAATCGCCAGGTTCAGACTGTGACAAACAAGATCCCTTGCACTGGGATACAGAAAAGCTTTCTTAATCTGTTGATTTGATGCTTGAGCATAAGCCATTGAAGACTTAACAGCAACTGATCATACCAGCATGAGACAGGGAATCAACAAAAGGTTATATACCAATAGATATTGGCTTGCAAGTGACTAGCTCATGTGATGTGTCTTTTTTTTCCCCAAAGGGGTTACTGTAAACTGTCAGCAAGATCAAAAACAATACCTTAAGCCAGGGGAGTTTAGTGGTTTTGGCCAGCTTAGCAATTTTAAGTTTGAGGATCTCATTAATTCTCTCAACCTTGCCTGATGATTGAGAGTGTTAGGGGCAGTGATCATTCCAAGAGATTTGCTAGGTTTTCATTAAGGCTTGTATGATTTGTCTAGTGAGGCAGGTGCCTGGAGATTGTAGAAGGTATACCCCAAGCTGGAAACACATTTTCTAACAGTTTCTTGGCCACTGTAAGGGCATCAGCCTTTCAGCAGGGAAAAGCTTCAATCCATCTGGAAAACACATATACAATAACAAGAACATATTGACAACTCATACTAAGAGACAGCTGAATGCAGTCCAGCTGCAGGTGTTCAAATGGTCCAGAGAGAGGACGTCTGAGGCCACTGAGGACAAAAATAGTTTTTCCGGGATTATGGACGTAGCAGGTCAGATATCGCTGGTAGACTCTTTTGGCAATTTTAAAGAAGTCTCCCCACTTATATCAATTCATAATTTGAGTTGTCTTAAATGTATTACGATGAGTAAGGAATGCAAAAATGGAAAAATGGGGTTTGCCAGGGGGCCAGGAAGAACCAAGCAGCTGTCTTATGTTTTCCAAAGCCTTGACTGTTCATTTAATTTACAGCCATTGTTTACCCATCTTAATTTCTCTGATTCAGGGGCAGAATGTTGCCATGTTACAAGGAAATCAGGAGAGCAAAAATCTACCAATGAGGGGTCATTTTTTTGCAGAAGCAGGATGGACTTCCTTCACGTGTGCCATCATCTTTATAGGTTCTGTTGCTGCTGCCTTCGCATAAAAGTCAGCTGGGGCATTTCTCATACTCAAACTCAGTCCTTTTAGTGTGAATCTCAGTTTTGATGACAGCAGTTACAGAAGGTAAAAGAACAGCCGTAAGATCATTTACTTGTTGCCCATTTTTGATTGAGTTTCCAGTGGACGTAAGAAAACCCCTTTGTTTCCATGACATCCCCCAAATCATGGACAAACCAAAAGGCATACCAGCTATCAGCATAAATATTTATAGTTTGTCCTTTCTAATAACTGGCATGCTCAGGTAAGGCAAGGTGCCCTGCTTGTTGGGTGGATTTCGCTTGTGGGAGGTTCCCCCTTTCAAGTAGGTCATATTGAGTGGTAATAACATAACTAGCATGGAAATTCCTTTTTTCCTTTCTACAGTATCACCCATCAACAAACTAGATTACATCAAGATTAGTTAAAGGGGTATCTCGTAAATCAGGACACAATGTCACCAAGTGAAGCATTATTATCTTTCAGTCACAGGGCTTGCCTTTCTCAGGGAGATGTAGTAACATGGCAGGATTAAGGACGTCGAGATGTTTAAGATGTAGATTAGGTTATGAAAGCAGAAATGTCTCATAAGGAGTTAGTCTACCTACAGTGAAATGTTGAGGCAATTCGGAGTTAAGAATAGACATTGTCAGAGTTGGACAGCTTGTGGAGTTTGCAAATAAACATCATTTCCTGGGGTCAGATCTGCTGAGGCTTCCACTAACTTTGCAGCTGTAGCCATAGTTTTACGACAGCTGGGACAGGCACAGACAGCTAAGTCAATCTGTGTGCTCTACTAGGCAATAGGCCTGTGTTTATTACCATGTTCTTAAGTGAGCCTTCCCAGGGCTTGATTATCCCTTTCATGCACAGAGATCTTGAAAGGTTTTAAAGAGTTAGGTGGCCCTAAGCAGGCAGTTCTAGCAGTGCTTGGGTTTTTTTTTTTGTTTTTTTTTTTAAAGATTTTATTTATTTATTTATTTGAGACAGAGAGAATGAGAGACAGAGAGCATGAGAGGGAGGAGGGTCAGAGGGAGAAGCAGACTCCCCACCGAGCAGGGAGCCCGATGCGGGACTCGATCCCGGGACTCCAGGATCATGACCCG
Source organism: Mirounga angustirostris (assembly GCF_029215605.1). Taxonomy (NCBI): domain Eukaryota; kingdom Metazoa; phylum Chordata; class Mammalia; order Carnivora; family Phocidae; genus Mirounga; species Mirounga angustirostris. The sequence goes on from NW_026991712.1 coordinate 32,616,159, forward strand.
AGCCGAAGGCAGTCGCTTAACCAACTGAGCCACCCAGGCGCCCCATAACAGTGCTTGTTTTATCTCATAAAAGCCTACTCATATTTGTCTTCCCAATGAAAGCGTTCAGGAACTGAAAGTTTAGTAAGTTCATAGAGTGGAAAAGCTAAAAGGGAAAAATTAGGAACCCGTAGTCTGCAATAACCAGCTAAGACTAGAAATCCACAAAGCTGTCGCTTATTTGTGGGTCTAGGAAAGTCCTGGATTTGCTTAATTCTTTTTGGAGACAGCTGAATTCCTTCAGTGCTTAGCTCATGACCTAGGTAATGAAGAATGGCTAGAGATAATTGTGATTTTTCCTTAGGGACTTTGTGCCCCTTTTCAGCTAACAGTTGCAGGAAAGAAACAATCTTTTATGGACGCTTCTTTGGTTACTAAGCACAGCAAAAGATCATCTACATATTGTAAAAGGGTTGATTTCCAGGGGGACCTGGAGGGTGCTTAAATCTCAGTGAAATATTTGAGAGAAATAAGGAATTTCAGAGAACCCTTGAGGCATGACTATCAAGGTATATTGGCAAGCGTTTCTAATAAAGGCAATAGGTATTAGCTGTTGGGGCCTACAGGGCTGACCAGAAGTTTACAGCAGTGAACCAACTTGAGTCTGGAAGAACTTGTCACAGAAGGGTGCTCAGGCGTGGGATGACTGGGAAATGGAGAATAACTATCCTAATGATGAAGGATAGTTGAAAGAAAGGCAGGCAGGGACAAGGGCACACCGCCACCCGCACCCAACACCCTAAGAGGAAACCACCCTTAAGAATTTTACACCACCCTGGAAGGAGTCCTCCACCCTTTCCCACGTGATAGATAGATGACAAAAACCTCATTGGATGATAGGTACAGGGGGGGTTAATCAGATTCAAACAGCCAGCCAACAAGCCCATAAAAACCCTTAGACTTAGAAACTCTGGTGGCAACTCTCTGGGGTCCCCTGCCTCTTCAGGAGCTTTGTACTATCATTCAATAAACTTTGCTTTGCTGCCCACCACTCTTCGTCTGGTCTATCTCTTCTTTCTTCAAAGCGGGCTGACCAGGAACCATGGGCACCGAAGGAAAAGCAATCCTGTAACACTAATAATCTCTCAAATCCTGGAGAAATCACCATCTCCATCCGTCCATTAGGTTTCTAGACCAGTAAGATCTGTGTGTTGCAGGGACTAGTACAGGGAATAGTTAGCCCCTGGGCAAGAGATTAGATCTTCTATTATGGGTGTGAGGCCTTGATGGCCTCAGGCTTTTATAGATATCGAGGTAATTTAGGGAGAGATTTACTTCTATCTATATGAATCTTTTGTATGAAGGCATTCAGGAAGAATTTACATAGGACCTTTGAGAACAATCTCTTTTACCAGTGTCTCAGTTAATTACAGCTGAGACATCAATCTGCGCACCAACATTTTGATGATGGACCCCAAGGGGGGTGCAATACGGGAAACCCAGGTGTTGTTTGGGGTCTCTGGCCTTGGAACTGTTAGTAGCTATAAAGTTAATAGCTTGGCAGATTTTGTTTGCGACATTGCTCCAGGGTCCTAACTGCTCAGCTGTAGTCAGGAGTTCAGTTAGGCTGGTGGCCTCCCATCTTATTTTCTGCCTTTTTATCAACCACTAATCTCAGGAGATAATCCATTTACAAAGATGGCAGCTAGAGTAGACTGGGTGACCTTATTTATTATATGAAACCCCAACTGCCATAGAAAAAGGGATTCTAAAGTGCTTTAAATTCTGCCACAGATTCATCTTCTTTCTTTTGCAAATTTGTATAATAGACCAATCACTGCGGACAGGGAAGACTCCAGCAATGGCTTGTAAAATTTGGCTGCTATTTTGCAAGCTTTTTCTGGTTCCTGAGATGTTGTAGACCAAGGATTTTGACTATTATCCTTGGGGTTTTGCCATCTTGCTTCTTGCATCCATTTTGGGGCCTCACCAGCTCCTACCAATATACATAAAAGCTGATAAAAATCTGGAAGCCTGGAGTTATAGGTCCAAATATGACTAAAATCTTCAAAAAATTTTGGGTTTCCTCTCTAGGTTTGGGAAATTCTTTATGGCCCTTAGTTGAGTCTTTGACCAACAAGTGAAGGATATCTGAGGAGATTCATCTGTAACTTTGGGTAGTTTTATTTCAAAAGGCAACTGTTTAATGGTCTCTTCAGAGTGGAAAGGCACTTCAGACAGAGAATTAGTAAAACCTGAGTACTCAGGTAAAAAAACCGGGGGGTGGGGGGAGGGAGTAGCAGGAGTCACATCAGTCCTATCATCTGTTGTTTTAGGTGCCCCTTGTATCTTTAATTTTTCATTAGCCTTTTGTGACGAGTCCTTTAATGAAGGTATTTTGGAATTTGGAAGCCTTTTGGAAGCTTCTGCATGCCAATTAAAGTAGATATCCCATTCTCCTTGCTCAACTTGGGATCCTTTCCTGTCGAATGCATTTCTTAAATGAGCAATCTTGTCTAATTGGAACATTTCCCATAGTGGCCATTGTAATTCTAGGTTATTTTTAGTAAAATTTTGTTATTTTGCTACATATCTGAAGCTTCTGGGACTATAGTTCTTAAACATAAAATAAGCAGGTGTGTCAGAAAATACCACACTCAACTCTTGGGTATAAAGGATCCCACTTCTTTTATTTAGGCCTTTGGGTTTCCTGGAGCCAGACTAATACCTGAGAGGGCCTATCACAGGAGTCTTCTTGAGGGACAAGCTCTCTAACAACCATTAAGTTCTCAACCTGTGCCCACCATCGTTTGAGTCTTCTTTGACTTACTAGATTCCCATTAGCAATTAGCCCTTACTTAATATTCACTGAGGTCTCCCACTGGACTCAGTTTGACCCAAATTGGACCACTCTGGTTTTTAAGTTGGACACAGTCCTACTCTGGCTGGTAGCCACCAAAGCTGCTGCAAGTCTCCTCCAGTTTCACTGCTGCCACCAAATCCATTAGAGACAAAATTCCACCAAGTAAATTTAAAGATCTAACTGACTTTATTCAATAATACATGAGTGAGGCAGCATTCCATGTAACAAAGAGAAGGGAGCTCTGAGGACTTGTATAAAATGGAAGGTGTTTATAGGGAGATAGGAGCAGGACAAATAAGTTATTAGCAAAATAAAAGAAAGAATTGTTTCAGGCAAGGTCATCGTCCCTTAAGGGAAAGGGCAGGAGGTCCTATCATGCAGATTACCTCACTAGTGCAATCAGAAAATTCCAGACTGATTGGTTTAAAATTCCACCCTGAGAAAGGCTGAAACTGCACTTAAGATAGGTATTAAGTCTTGGTGGGTTTAACATAAGTGTCTCCATTTGGGGTTTGTTGTTTCTTTTTAACAGAAGAAAGGCCAAAGTTTTAGTGTGTCAGTAGACACTTCCTGAAATAGGTTCCCGTAGCTGTGTCCTGAAGAATGAGGAGGCGTTCACCAGTGAACAGTATAAAGTGCCAGAAGAACTTATTTCTCATGCACCTGCAGGTCAGTAGGGCTAGCTATACTTCAGGTTATGGTGACTACAGTCCTCTTGCTGAAGATCTGCAGGGGAGGGGATGGGAGTCAGTTCTCCTCCACATATACTCATTCTGGAGTTCTGGAGCCTGGGCTGAGGGGCAGCCCTTACCAGGGAGCAGCTCTCCTTGGGGGCAATGGCAGAAGCACAAAAGGACCAATGGTAACATGCAAAGCTTGGAGTCAGCTTGGAATCTGCACACTATCACCTCTGCCCATGTACTGTTGGCCAAAACAGGTCATATGACCAAGGCCAGAGTCAAGGGTCCAGGGGCAAGGAGCTGCACTCTGCTTTTAGTGCCAGGTATTACAAAAGTTACATAGCAAAGGGCATAAAAATAGGGGCCAGGGTGGGAGTCAGTGAAGAATGGGATCAGTAATTCCACCTACCAGCATCTGCATGAAATTCTAGAGAGAACCTCCATGAACGGAGCATATGAGATGATAAACCAGAAGTCAGTTTCAGCTCAGAGCACAGTGGAGTGGGGAAAGAGTGAGAAATTGGGATAAAGAAAGTTGGGCATGGGCTTCATGTAGGGCTTATTTTACATTGTGAGATATAAAAGTGCTATGATTCAAACAAGCACAGGGTGTTCTGGAAGCAGATGAAGGGCAGATGGGCTCCTAACCCAGTCTTAGGAAGTTGCTGGGGAGGCAGAGAATGGCATGGGCCAAGACTGGAATTGCAAGCCTTTTAACAAAGCTGGCGCTCATTGATGGCAGGCACAGTGTCTTTGCGGTGCTATAATGCATATTTTGGAAGGGTTTATGCTTGAGCAAAATAGCCAGGCTCTTCTGTTGTGGTTTGGTGGATACTGGAAAAGGTCCTCTACCCCAAAAATAACCCCTCAACACATCTAGAAAGCCAATAGAGTCCAGAGTGTGTTGCATAAAAACAGAGGAGAGGACAGGGAGTCTGGCTTCGTGCTGGGCTGAGCCCAGCCCACCCCATGGCAGGTGCTCCAGTGGGATTATAGTGTTTGTTCTCCTGTCAGCAGGCTAGTTAATCCTCCGAATACTTGCCAGGGATATGCACACAGTAAACACTCTGCTCTGTGAGAGTTGTCCCATCAAAAACCAACAGAGTTGACTCTCCTGCAGATCTGCAAACCTCTCTTAGCCCCCTTTCTCTGCAATTACCAGAGGTGATAATTGATCTCCCAAAATGATGCCAGATTTCACAGAAGGCTTATTAATTCCTCCCATTTTTATCAGCCAAGTAAAAGTAGTGTGTGTGTGAGTGTGTGTATGTATGTGTGTGATTGAGTGAGGCCAACAAACTCTAGAGAGTTGCTTGAGGTCACACAGAGTCAGTGGCTCAATATGGATTAGCAAAGCCTCATGGCCTGTCTGGTCCCCAATCCTTTTTATCAAACCACAGAACAAGTTGCCACATGAAGAAAACATTAAAGAGCATTAACCTCTGATAAGTTACATTTATTTTCTTGTACATTTGGCATTTTTTTTGGTTGTTTCAATTTGTGTGGCTTAGTATATAAAGTTCTGTATGGTTGCCTTCTGAATTCTGGGTCTTTTATTTCTGTTGTCTCTTATTTCTAAGTTAAAGTTACTGTTTTCCATTTCAATAAAAGTTGCCTCAAAAACCATCCTTGGCTTTGGTGTCATTGAAATGTGGAATTTAGCAGGATTTTCTCCACTCCACATTAAGATGAAAAGTCTTTACAGCATCAGTCATTCTTGATCAACTGATTTGAATGTTTCCTGGGAGAACAAAATTACTTTAACTCTGATTTCCCATATGTTCTTTGGTCATTTGTCTCTCCAGTGAAAGCCCATAGCCTTTAAATACGCCCTAACATTTTCCCCCCTCACAACGTAGTTGGTGTCTGTTTAAATCTTTGGTGCATTTCACATCTGTGCATGCCTGTAGTTAATTTTTTTTTTTTGAAATGCAGAGGTGTTGACTTCAGGATAGCTGGACACAGTGGTCTCAGGGCCACTGGAGAGGCTGCTTTCTGGAAACAAGAGAAATGACCCCCAGAAAATAAAGGGCTTTACTTGATACAATCTAAGTAGCCCATACATAAATGCTTTACACTAACTGCCAAACATATGGTGAGATTCATAGATTGCCTGAGTACAAATGAGCATAGAGATGAACTCAATTCACTTTGCCACACCATTTTTTGCAAAAGACTGAAATCCACCTGAGAAATATGAACAGTTCTGTATTTCTAAAGATTACTGTTTAAATGATCATGTGGAGCTGGACAAACAAAACAGCATTACCATTTCCAATAATGTGATTTATCATAAAATTACCCAGTTTCCAAATTGGAAAGAAAATTGTTATATGCTATTGTGATGACATCGTCCTTAGTGATCTTCATGGCTATCTACATCTAAGGGCATTCTTGGCTGCTGTGCTAGCAGGGCTGGAACTGGAGAGAGGTGGGAGCCTCGGGGGCAAAATTTAAGGGGGTGCCAAAAACTCGGTAGCCAAGATAAATATTTTAATGCAATATTTTATAAAACAAAATAACTGCAAAAATCCATGGTGAACAATAAATCAAATGTGATGGATCAAAGTGGATCAATTATAAAGTTGCTGCCCTCCAGATAGGTGGAGTGCCATGGGATGGGATGAAAGGGCAATTGGCTTGAAATGTACGGTTATTGGGGCAACATTCTATATGTTCTAAGGGACTTTAGAGAGAGGGGAAGAGAGAGACAGAGATAGACAGACAGTGAGAGCCTATGCTTATTCACTGTTTGTTTTGTCTACTTTAGAGTAGAGGAGATTGGGAAACTGGAGAAGAGAAAGGCTACAGGAAAAGGATAAAGAAGCTTTACAGCTGCTCAAGGCCATCATTAACGTTGATCTGTTCCATCTACTTAGGGCCCCCTACTCTGAAGAAGAGATGACATTCTCTGGCTTCGATCTGTGCTCCCCAATTGGCTCCATTCCTTTATTCATCAGCATCGTACCCTGGGAACTATCATCATATTCATGCCATAACTCAGTGTTCACTGAGGGCCTGGCTTTCAGGCCAACGGATGTGGAAAGTGACAATAGCCTGGGTAATTAGGCAAAAATATCTGGCTTAAATTGTCTTGAGAACCATCCTGTGGGATATATGAACCATTAAAATTGTTTGTGGAGACAGTGGAGAAAAAAGTTTGTTATGAAAAGATCGGGTGTTATAATGTGTGCCGGATACCATTCAAGTGTGAAGTGTTACCCATCATGATCACACACCCAAGCACCACTTAGGGAGAGCGGGTCCCTGAGCAGAGGACAAGCGTGCATCCCATGTAGGGCAAGATGAGGCCACTGTCTGGGGGCTGCTTGATATTTTATTAATTTCTACTGCTGAGAACTTCAAATCTTTTCATTATTAGTATATTTTACTAAGTTTGTGCCTTCAGGCTTTTCAAGGAAAGGGCACAATTTTTAAAAATTAAACTTTAAATCATCATGCATTAAAAGTTGTTCATTACCATGAATATATTTTAAAATGGGGTGCTGAAGTTATCCCATAAATCTCCCAAACAGAAATGAGCTAAAGAGAAAATGTTTCTTTGAGAAAGGGAGACCAAGGACAAACAAGTCAGATCAAAGTGGTGGACAAGGTCCACACGGCTTCCATTTGCCTGCCTTTATGTCTGGTCAGCCAGACCCAATGAATGGATCATAAACCCGGTGCATGTATTCATTCAGTCACTCAGTCATTCAGTCATTCGTTCATTCATTCCACAAATCTTTGAGGGTCTACTAGGTGTCAAGCCCTGAACTAGATCCTGAACAAAACAGATCTAGTCCCTGCTCACATGGAGCTTACAGTCCTGTGCACCAGACAGCATTTAAGAGAATCATCATCTAAATAAATGTGGAAGGATATGTAATTGGAGCACCTGAACTAAGCTAGGGTTCAGGGAAGACTTTCCTGAGAAAGTGAACTGTATGTTCATACCTGGATGGGTAAGTTAGAGCTAACTTGGTGAGAGGGTGCCTTATGGGAACAGGGGAAGCATTTGAGAAAAGGTGCAAAGAAAAAGTCTATGATAATAGAGAATAACAAAAAAAAATTTTTTTAAGGTTTAAAGCGAATACAAAGAAGCAGCAGGAGAGGTAGGCAGGTGTGGGTTAACATAGAAACTGGAGCTTACAGAAAAGTAAGAATAGCCAGACAAGTGAAAGTGCAGAAGGATGCAACTGGAAAATCTGAGAAAAGGTCATCAACAGCTTCAGCCTGGAGGACTGGAGTGTGAATAGGGAGACGAACTCTCAGAGAAGGTTGTAAAGCACACCACAACACAGAGTGAGAGATTCCAGAAAGGTCTGTGAAGCTGCTGAGTATCTGACCAAGCCCTGTGTCTGAACCACACTGCTGCTTGAGAATAATAGCGTCCCATTCACTTCTGCCTTTCAAATTCCAAATCAGGTCCTGTCATCGGCAATTTCCAACCCAGGACCATGAAAAAAGAGGATTCTAGAAACTGCTCCCAATCTTAGGCAGAGGGGTGGCACAGAAACAGTGAAGCATGCACAGACCATTTAGGACTGGTTCTGCTGTTCAGAATTTGAGCTCAGATCCTAAAGTCAATAGGAAGCCATTGGGGGAGTAGCATACTTAGCATAATTATAATTATATATATTATATAATATAATATAATTCACTCAGGCTGTGCTACCTTGCACAGATTAGAAGGTAACCAGGGAGAAATACAGGTTGGAAGACTGTTGTAAAGCAGGAGATGATCATTTGAACTAGAGTAGAGACTGAGAGAAGTGAAAAGAGTAAGATGTAAAATAGGACTGCTAACAAATTAGAGATGTGGAAGACGAGCAAGGAGGCAGCAGAAAGTACATGGGTTTCATGGGTGGCACAAGTCTTCTAGGTTTCAGATTCAGAGACTATCAGGAACACAAGGGCTTCAGGTCAATTTGCCTAATTCCTTCCCTACTTCCGACTGATTCCCATCTTAACACCATGTTGATTCGGGGAGGGTGCCTGCATGCTTATTTCAGGAATTATTTTCAGTCCACATAATATTCATGTCTTTGCATGAGAAAGTCACTGTAATAGCATGGATTCAGGAATTACAGTGCACACATTTTCTTTTTTAATGCAGATGCATTGTAGGAAGTAGGACAAGCCAGGTCCAGCATTCAGTGAAGATAGGTTCCCCCCCCACTTCCAAACCTATATCTGGATCAGTAGTCAGAAGATCAAGTTTAGAGATGGGTAAGAGTGGAGCTTAAAGGGGAATTGAAGGTGATGAGAAGGAACCCTATTCCTATGTGGATAGAGAAGGAGATATGCAGGCAGTGAAGCCAACACCCCTCACCATCTCTTTTATCTGTCTTGGAAGCTCCGTGGATTGGCAGGAGCTGCCTCACTTGGAGAGGAGTGCTAAGATAAGTTAATTATATGTTTGTATTTGATACCATGTGTTACAAAAAATGCCAACTTTGTACCGTTCAGCAATGTAGCTATTGTAAATGAGAAACTCTGATGATACAAGTGTATCTTGCTCTAAGTAAATTTGATTATAGGCTTTCAAGTTTATAAAACTTTACCAAATTAGTAGGAAGCTAATGTCTTCCTGAAACCTTGAACTTGGACATTTTGTGAATCACATGTAAGATGGTGAGACCTACCTGAAAAGTGTAACGTTATGGTCTGGTATACTTGTAGAGATTAATGACCTATGATCCAGTATACTTGTAGAGATTAATGACCTAGGCATGGTTTTAGCTTGTAAACCAAGAAAGAGTGCAACAAAGCTTTGTTGGGTTTGAGTGTAGAGTCAAGAAACTGCCAGAAAGGAGAAAATTATGTATGGGTCCACCTAAACCAAGAAGAAAATAATAGGGAGAGGTGACAGCTAACACTCAGAAGAAAGGATATCTTCAAGTTAAGAAAATGCCTTAAGGAAAAGGCAAGTTTCTAGTTTAAAGCTCTATACAACCAATATCTTATAATCCAGTGATACAGTATGAGGTCCAGTAGCTCTAGAATTGGCAATTTCTTTTTTTTTTTTAAGATTTTATTTATTTATTTGAGACAGAGAGAATGAGAAAGACAGAGAGCACATGAGAGGGGGGAGGGTCAGAGGGAGAAGCAGGCTCCCTGCCGAGCAGGGAGCCCGATGCGGGACTCGATGCGGGACTCGATCCCGGGACTCCAGGATCATGACCTGAGCCGAAGGCAGTCGCTTAACCAACTGAGCCACCCAGGCGCCCCTAGAATTGGCAATTTTTGAACTGCTTGTACCCCCATATACTTCAAATCTCCCTTGTGGTGCATACTCCTTTGGAGGAATTTATTTTTAATTTTATAATGAGAACTCCAACCAGACATAGCATTCACCTTCAAGAACTATGTTTTATAAAAAAAATTCATTGTAAGATACACAGTTGTGTTTTATAAACATCTTATAGGCGTGTTATAGGAGATAACATGTTTATTCTTATGAAAAGGTGTAAGTAATCAACCTTCTCTAAAAATCACAGAAATATTAAACCGTTATTTCAATTTTATTTTTTTGTTGTTTCTTTCTTTTATTTTTTAAATTTATTTATTTGACAGAGAAAGAGATAGTGAGAGCAGGAACACAAGCAGGGTGACGGGGGGAGAGGGAGAAGCAGGCTTCCTGCCGAGCAGGGAGCCCGATGTGGGACTCGATCCCAGGACCCTGGGATCATGACCTGAGCCGAAGGCAGACGCTTAACGACTGAGCCACCCAGGCGCCCCCGTTTTTCAATTTTAAAATAAAAAAAAGATGAGATGCAGTTATAAAAATTGCGTCTTTATCACTATTAGAAATGCAATGCCTCTCTCTTCTTTATAACTCCTTAATATATAGTTGTCAACCAACGAAGCATGAAGCATTCAATCAAATTACTTTCAAATATAAAATAACAATGTATTTTGAAAAATCAATTTTAATTCCTGTACTGAAAGCAAATTTTTAAAAATTGTGATGTGTTATTCAAACTCAGAAGGACCAATACTGAAGATTTTAAGAAAAGATTAGTGGAAGCATCTAAAATAATTTTTAAGTTGATGAATGATGCAAAACCATTTTAGAGGGACCTCTTTGCCTCCTGAGAGGGATCATATGGTTTCAAACATGTTGAAGGCATCACATATTAATGCCTGAAGGTGGTCTGAGATTATGAACCCTCATCAACCTCTTAATAACACCCCCAAGTCACATTCCTGCTGCATTTCTAGTGTTTCACTGTATGAAAAATAGCACAATGGTAACAACCTCCAAAGTTTTTGCAAAGTTTAATTGAGACAATGCATGTAAAGCATTTAACACAATACCAAACACAAAGTTAACGCTCAATAAAAAATTGCTATCATTATAATTTGACCTTCCTGCCAGCCGGAGAGGTTCAATTAGCTGGAACATGAGTACAACTTTCTGACTGGGGGTTGAGGTACTCTCAATAATTTATACTCTGTCATCTTCATCTAACAACAGTAAAAGAGAGTCAACCCCACGTCATTTAGTTATCATTTGCAGGTGAATTTCGAGGAGACATAAGTCATCTGAATGTCCTAAATCTAAAATAATTTAGTAAATGGCTCCAGGTTTTAAAACTTCAAAAAAGTACTTAAAAATCCACAATAATCTGTGCTATCTGTGCAAGTTGAATCAAAAGACAGGGTTTGTATTCTTAATTTACGTGGTAATTTACATGGTAAGTCTTCTGACATATCAGAAGACCTCTTGATGCAGTTATGTTTTGATCTATAAAATAAGGGTATTAACTATATTATCTCATGTACAAATTTCCACAGAGTGCTGTGAGGCTAAGAGTCTAGATAACCATGGTTCTCTTCTCTTGCTTCTTTGTCTCTCCTTTTCTGCAATTTAGCTTGCCTGAATAGTCACCATAGTTGAGTTTAGCCAAAATAAGCAACCATTTTGGCTCCCAACAGCAACAACAACAAAATCAAAGTGGTTTGAATGGTAGAGGGACTGTATTGTTCATGTTCTAGAAAAATCCAGAAGTAAAGCAGCTTCTGGACAGTTTTGATCAGTGCTCTTGCTCTGTTTCTGCACGAGTGCATTGTTGCTGTGCCCTCCTTCAAGGTCAGCCTCGTCCTCAGGCTGACTCCACATGGGGCAAAAGGCCTCACTGGACCCAGGTGTTATATCCACACATGGCTTTTTTTCCAGGAAATACGACTTTTCTTTTCCTACCCATCAAATACAAGTCCTGAGCTTCCCTTTGACTGGGCCACCTTCTGTTCTGTGCATACTGCAAACCAATCCTCATGGCAGGAGGTTGAAATTACACTGATTGGCTCAGAGGACAGAGGCAGAATTACTACCATCCACAGCAAGGCTGTTACACAGTGAGGCATGATGGATGTTAAGACAGCACAAGTTGTACCATTTATTAGATTCTCCCACAGGGGCTAGGAAGTACATCAAGGGATGTACAGAGATTCTTTTGTGACCCAGCTCTGTTATATTTACCACCTCTGGGATCTACCCAAGTTCTGGATTGCCAAAGAACAATCTGAAAGTTATATTTATTTCTTTGTTAAAAATTGGCACTCCCCTGACAACAGCTCATTGTCCTGAGACCAAACTTGTTTACTTCTTTCATTTCTTCTTCACTTGAGATGAATTCTTTTCAGAAAATGCCTTGGTCCCTTATACAAACAAGCTCTTGTTAATCCCCCAGACTGGTGGGTATGTGGCTTACATTGGAGTCTAAAACCTCTGCTTACATGTATACTGAAACCTTATATGGCAATGAATAATTTTATAAGAACGGATCAGGATTCAAAGTTCCTGGAGAAAAGTCAATGAATGAGTTAGAAAACATAAATAGAAATCATATGGATTCCTCCCTGGATGGATTTCAGCACACCGGGCCATGTGCGTCCATTTTTTTAAAGAGTGTGATGTAGGAAATGCTATAATGTCATATTGCACTTTGTCTGACCCTCATTTTTTAGATTGGAAGAAATAACCCAAAGATCTTCAGGTCCTGAAATTTTCTCAAGAGTTTTCAAAAATGATTTAGAACTTGAATGATATACTTTAACATGTTTAAATCATTTTCAAAAGTATTATTTTTCTTTGTGGAGTTTAACTGAAAAGGTAATGCACTCATTTCTTTTCCATGTATTTAATGTGTCAAAATTACCATCCTGCTATTCATCTTGAAAGGAATAAATGCGGATCACCTATCAAAAGAAAGCACAAACACCAAAAAACAAAAACAAAAACCCCATAGCTTATGGGAAAGTGAGGGGGGAATATATATATATGTACATGTGTATATAATGTATGTATGTATATTTTCAAACTTTCTCAGGCCACCCAAGCCATCCACTTAACAGAATTATATGTCTCTCTCTCTCTCTGAATATATGTTTGTGTCTTTAGAGAATTCTGAGTTTTCTATAAAAGTTGTATAATCTTTTTGAGCTAAGAACCCCTTTGGCTCTGTGGTTACACCTATGGAATCCTTTCAGAAAAATAAGATTAGTAAGGAAATCAAGGATATTAAAATATAGTTGTCAAAATAACAAATGTGTGACATGACAATATACAGGCTTCTCTATTAATGTATTCAAGAATATTGTTTGGGACTGAATGTTTGTATTTGCAGAGAAGCTAACCAAGGTTCAGAGAGCAGGGGTAACATGCATCAGCAGCTACAGTTACAGAGGGCTTGGTTTTGGTTTCAGTTGTGTGACCCTCAAATACATGTAATTGGACAAACCATAACCATTGCTTCAGGACGTACCATCATTAGTGTTCCAGGCATTACCCTCTTTTCTTTAATTAATAAAGTAAGTGAAATAAAATAATGAATAGCCATAAACACACCTCTCAACCCAAGGACTCAACACTAACAACCTCTATCTACAACTGCTATCTTATCCTTTTCCTTCCAACCTGAGATAGCCAGAAGGTTTATTGGACTTTACACACACATGCATGTGTGCATGTGTGTGCGTGCGCACACACACACTTTTTTATAAATCATGTCTAAATATAGGCATATTTGTTCAATGTTGTTTAATTTTAGTAGGTTTTTTTTTAAGATTTTATTTATTTATTTGAGAGAGAGAGAATGAGAGACAGAGAGCATGAGAGGGAGGAGGGTCAGAGGGAGAAGCAGACTCCCCGCCGAGCAGGGAGCCCGATGTGGGACTCGATCCAGGGACTCCAGGATCATGACCTGAGCCAAAGGCAGTCGCTTAACCAACTGAGCCACCCAGGCACCCCTAATTTTAGTAGTTTTTTAACTTTAGTATACAATAGGCAATCTTCTGGAACTTATTTTTCACACTCCACATCACATTACTAGGAGTTATTCATCCACATTGCTGAGTATACCTATAGTTCAATCACTGGCAAAAACAAAAAAAAACAAAACAAAAAACCCCACAAAGTCCAGCTCTATACTGTTAATAGTAAATAAATTTGAACCTTGACCTCCTAACTGAAAGACCAGCACTTGCTCCATTACCCTAGAACTGCCACTCCTGCCCTCCAACATCCCTTTCTCTTAGGAGCAATATATTTATTCAGAGGGAGTCCTTCCCAGGAGCCCTGAATCACAATAGTAGGTGGCTGCCAACCATACCTTTGGGTAAGGCTGGCTTGTTATCTGAAACATGAAAAATAAATTGGCATTCGGCTTCTCGGCTCTGGTGGACAGAAAAAGGAAAATCCAGCTCACAAAACTGTACAGAGATCAGGGGAAGGAGCCTACCTGGGGAGGAAAGGTAGTTCAAAATCACGACAGATTGGGCTGTGAGGAAGACCATCCCATTGCTTCACTTGGGCTAAGACCAAAAACCAAGCACAGCTAGACCTTTGGGGGCAGGACTCAGTGCCATGTTGCTATGGTGATTCTTCCACCAGCTCAGATGCTTCCTCTGCCCTCTAGCAGAGCCCAGCCTCCAAGTTGGGAAGTGGGGAAAGTCGTGGGGAGGAAAAGATAGGGTTGCCAAAGCCAGGGACAGAAGAATTCTACTATGGGATGATCATGAGATGAAAATCCCCTTCTTCCCTGTGTGAACACACATGTGTGGGTTTCTGTGTGCATGTGTGCATGTGCCCACATTGGAGAGGGAAGGATGTGGACTCTCTGCTCTACATGCCCATCAGGGGAGTGTAGCTCCAAATTCACTCCACATCTTACCCTCTTCCCAACTGATATCTAACTCAGGTAACAGAATGTTGCAGAATTTCTGTTTTCCTAGACTGTGAAGATATATGACTAGCCCCTTCCACAACACACACACACACACATACACCACCACCACACATACACACCCCATACACTCTTCTGCCATCCTTTCTAAACAAACAACAGATTGCATTGCTGCTGTCCAGAATATTATGCCAGGAAAACAGGGAGAAATTAAAAAAAAAAAAACAAAAAAACTTCATCAAGATTCAAACCAAATGTATGTGCCCACCAAGTGATACACTGCACAATTATAAGCACTTGATAAGTGTTCATCTAAGCCTATGCCTGCAAAGATTCAGGGAAATTGTTGCCCAGCCTTACTCTCTGGAGAAGGGCCATATGAGAAAGTGAGTCATATTTGCCATCTATACAGTGCATTCTGGAATGCTCAGCAAGCATCCTCTATAAGGTTGCTTATAATCCCCATTTTACAGATGGACAATCAAAGTGAGAGAGGTGATGTGATGCCTTTCTCTACTGTTTCTAAGTATCCTCAGATATGAGTAAGCTCCTTTTATTCACTGAAATGACTTAAAAAGAAAACAAGCAACAACTTTTGCCAGATCACAGTTTTCACCAGGAAACATGGCATCTACCATGACCACCACCAAGTACAAAAAGAAGAGCATATTTCTTTCTCCTTTCTGGGGTAATGCAACTTGAAACTTAACATGGCAGATACTCATAGGCCACTGTACCAAACACCATCAACAAATCTGGATAAGCCTCACGTAAGAACGAAGACCCTGTTGTACTGTGGCATCTTTGTGATTACATTTTTAAAGTGAAATAAAGTGAAGATGTTTAAAATCCATTAATTTTTGTAAAGTAAAAATTTACAGCTTTAGCAACAATTTAAAAAAGAAAAAGAAAGCCTGCCCACTCAACAAAACTTCTAATGACATTACTAGTGTATGTATAATATATAGAATATATATAGAATAATGATTCTATATATGATCTTGAGAAAATTACCTTAATCTTCCTCATTTGTCTCATCTGTAAAATGGGGACATAAATAGTATCAACCTCTTAACTCAAGTGATTTTGATGATTAAATGAGTTATTGTGCATGTAGAGATCTTGCATGGTGCCTAAGAACTGAGTAAATATTAGGAATTCTTAAAAGGTTACCAAGTTCAAACGTCTTCCTTGAACTGGCAAATGATTATCCTTCCCAGTGGAAGTATAAAGAGATCCCTACTTTGTGAATTAGAGACAGGCATTAGCAAAATACTGCCTGTTGACAAATTCACCCTCAAATTATTGTTGAGCATCCATTATTTATAATTTACATGAAAAGAGGGCGACTATACAATTTCTCAAATCGTGACTACTTTCTGCCCCAAGGTGAACTCTGCCACAGACTTGCGTGAGCTGAAGTGTGGAAACCATATGCAGGGAAGGATCCAGGTTGTTTCAGGGCATAGATTCCAACTTTGTGGCGTGGATGTGTGCAGCT
This sequence comes from Mirounga angustirostris, assembly GCF_029215605.1. Taxonomy (NCBI): domain Eukaryota; kingdom Metazoa; phylum Chordata; class Mammalia; order Carnivora; family Phocidae; genus Mirounga; species Mirounga angustirostris. The sequence continues at coordinate 32,632,371 of NW_026991712.1, forward strand.
GGGCAAGTTGCATCAGCCTGGCAGACGCTAAGCCTGGAGCAGCTCCTTTGAATAAAGGTTTCCAGCTGACTGCACATCTAAATGGCAGGGTCACAAATGGCCTTAGGTTCTGGGAGACAAGGCTGTATCCACGATTTGAGAAGAGCCTTTGCTCCAGGGATGTACAAAGAGGAGGGCGCACCCCTAGCAGTCTCTTGAGCCACAGACACATATGTTAGGAAGGAGGACCCCCAAATCTGTCACCTTAGAATAACAGAGAATGGCTGGTTATTACAGAGAGTTCCATAACTCAGTGGGTGTGTTCGTTTGTAAGACTCCTGTTATAACATGACTTCTCCCTGTAACCGCCCTAAGAGACAGATTGCTATTCATCTCATTATCAATTGATAAACGAGGTAATTCAGTTAGTTTGTGGCCACATCATCATGGAGTCTCAGACTCATAAGCACCCACAGAGAAGTTAGACATCACCTAATTCACTGTCAAGAAAGAGATTTGTTGACCAGTCCAAGCCCTCATAATTCTTCACACTAGCTGAAAAAGCAGCAATTCAGGGCTCCTCCCAAACTTCACTAAGGTTACCGTTCTAATGCAAACACAGTATGCTGCCATGTAGAAAACCAACAACTTGGAAAGTGTTGTTTTTCATTTCCTAGCACTCTTCATGTCCTGATAGTCTTCCTGTCTGTGATGTACAAATCCTGACCATCCGTAGAAAAGTTTAATTATTTTTTGTTTTGTTTTTATGGAAGTAAAATGTAAATACAATAAAATTCACTCTTTTAAAGTAAAAAGAAAAAAAAGCAAAACTCACTAAAATTAGTAATTTAGTTGAGGAATTGTCTGTCACCACTACCCAACCTGAGGACCATGACTTAAATATTCTGTCAGTTTAACAAAAAAAAACAAAAACAAAAACAAATTACCGATCTTCATGAGTTCTAGGAAATGGCCAGCCATGGATGAAACATCCTCTTCCTCTCTGGAAATCTCCCTAACCTGTTCTTCTACTCACTTGCTGCTGAACAAGGACAACCAAATATACTTAAAGGCCAATCACAAATCTTCCTCACACCCCCTCTAAAAGTCTCACCCTAATAGACTGTCTCCTTTTTACTCTATAAATTCACTCCTTTCAAACTCTCTTTGAACTCCTGCAGGAACAAAAGTGGTGGGAGATGGTTCTCTTGCAACCATATAAATAAATACTCTTTGCTAATTTGTTATCTTAGCTTGGTTTTGGTTTTAGCACAGTAGAATTTGGATATGAAAGTATTTCTAAAAAGCCCTGCTCATTGAATAACAACTTGAAAATATAAGATTTTGAACCTAGTGGCTCCTCAGCACCTTCACAGCTCTCTCTCCATGAGCTGTTTGGACTGGGCAGTGCAAAGCTCATGTACGATTCTCCAGAATCTTTCTTCCTCTGTTACAGCTACCAAGAACATTCAAGATGTCAAGTTTTCTGTAATTCTGTGTCCCTGAGTCACTGATGGTGCAGAAATCCATACTGATCCATTTTGTACATGTAGTATGAAATATAAACTTGCATGTGTAAAAACATGGAAATTTGGGGAAGTAGCTGTTACAGCACCATAACATATCTCATCCTTACTAATACACATTGAGTAAGTACTGAAAAGAAATTTATTCACTCAAATTTATTGGAAAGAATTGATTGAACCGCCAATTTCTCCAACTTATGGCCCACATCATCCAACTTTTCAAAAGACCTAGTCCATTCACTGAAACTAAAAAGACATATGGAAGGCATGGACACAAATACCCATTACGGCCAAGTCAGCCCACATCAAATGCTATAATAGAAAGACAAAGTGCTCTGCGAGCACAGAGTGAGGTTGGATGAGCTCTGATTAGGGGAATATGTGAGAGAAGGAGGATATATCATTAAGTCATTAAATCTATGTCTAGAGGAACTTCTCTGGGTGGAAATGAGAAACAAGGGGAACAATATGAATAAAGGCCCACCCTGCATTTCTGTTGGGGCATAGGTCTAAAATAATAATTAAATAAGAGCCTACAGTAGTCTCCTGTGGTTTTGGCAACTCATAAAATCAAAGGATCATTTTTTTAGCTGTTAAATGATCTCCCTAGAAGTTTGCTTGAGAAAGATGATACTTTAAGTAGGTAGCTCATAGAGGGATAGCTATTCAGGTGTTTGGGAACCATTAGATTCTAAAATCTGTATTTTAAAAATGTTATTCAATAAGAAGGCATTTTATCATTTTTATTTTTCAATTTTTATTTATTTTTTAAAAAATACTTTAATAATTTTTTAGTATGTTTGATGTACAATGTTACATTATTTCCAGGCATACAACATAGTGATTCAACTTCTCTATACATTATGTTATGCTCACCCCAATAAGCAAGGCTTTTAAATAACATCTTCAAATTCAAATTCTACTGTGTCAGAAACAAAATTTAGTTAGAATTAGTGCAGGCTGTTTATTCACACACTTGCTGTAGCAAAGGAACCCCACTTCCACTCCTGTTTCATTGTGTCCCGCAATCCCACAGTGTTGTATCGTGACCCTTCCCAAGGGACTCCCTCAAGGTACTGTTATTCCTTAATGCAGCAAGCAATTAACTCAGCTTTGTCTTAGCAAGAAGTTCTTTTTCAGAGCCAGCCACCTTTCCAGTCTTCAGTATCTGTTGGTTCACTACGTGTGACCTTATCACTAAAACCAAATACATATTTTTGTATTTTTGTTCTGCACCACCCTATAGTGGGTACCAATGTCTATGTTAGTCAAAATAGACTGATTATACTGTAGTAACAAATAACCCTAAAGTCTCAATAACTTAATATGATGAAAGTACATTTCTTGCACACTCACAAACACTACATGCACAGTATGAGTCAAATATAGGGCTGTCCTTCACACAGTTACTCGTGAACACAGACTGACAGGGGCACCACCATCTGGAACATTGTTAGCCTCCAAAACAGAGGAGAGAGACACTGTAGGATGGTTCGTGGGTTTTTTGCTGCCTCAGCTTAACACTGATAAGGATTATTTCATTGGCCAGAATGATCCAGATGGCACACCTAACTTCATGGAGCCAGGGAAAGCATATTTGATGAAAATTATTATCCCTGACACACTAAGCTTGTGTAAAGATATCCACAATAAGACAAGTGAAAGGACTGCCAGAAAGGGCCTTCAAGCCTGCTGAAGGAAAACACTCTAACGCAAGACACATGATAAATACATTTCTGAAATCTTTTTACATCTGGAGCTGCTTCAAAACCAAGTCATGGGCGCCTGGGTGGCTCAGATGGTTAAGCGTCTGCCTTCAGCTCAGGTCATGATCCCAGGGTCCTGGGATCGAGCCCCACATCGGGCTCCTGGCTCAGCCGGGAGTCTGCTTCTCCCTCTCCCTCTGCCTCTCCCACTGCTCATGCTCTCTCTCTCTCTGTATCTCTGTGTCTCAAATGAATAAATAAAATCTTTAAAAAAAAAAAAACAACCAAGTCATGATTACTTGCAGAGAACCATCAGCAGGTAGGCTGGATCTAGACACCCCCACCTCCCCATCCCCACCCCACCCCCACCATGCTTTTTCCTCCAATCTAGGCAAGAAACAGTCCAGGTCATTTGTGTATGTGTTCTGGAACTCTCCTCCTTTACCCACGGCAGTGTTCCCTTAATCAGATTTGACCTTGGAAGATTTGGGAGCTTAAAAATGACCTGTTAGCCTGGGAAACCTCTGCAGCTCAAGATAATAATATGATAACATTTAGCTTACTCAGAACCAATGTGAAGGAAGCAACTTATAAAACCCTAAATTCATCACAGACACTAGTAGATATGAGTAAGGTCACCCTCCGTACACTAGAAGCTCTGTTGGATTTGAACATCACTGTCATCCCAGTTTACTCCTGGGTTGGGGGGGTGGAAGTCCTCTCTTTATTTGACTGCTGGAAATCTGGCTTCTCCATGAGCTTCTGTGGTCCAAGGTCCTACTTCAGTGCTTTAGAGCCTGGCATTGGGTCTAATCAAGTCCACATACATTCGTACATCTGTTCTCATTCATTCAGATGGCGAGATGCCCGTTGGAAATACCATGATCCTGAGGCTCTGGATGTCAAAGCCCTGATAAACTGAGATAAACCACCTGAAAAACATGAAGACTGACAGCCCTTTTGCAGGAAGCCCCTTCAGAGCAACAGTGATGCCATGTTGACCCCATAAGGCTCTCTCCATAGTACTCTTATCTATTCATATGTCTATTCCAAATCTAAGAATAGCTGCAAGCAAAAGGAAACAAATACCCAGAATCTAAATGCCTTTCTCTCTGCCAGGAGGACAGACTGCAGAGCCGCAGGTGCTCAGGAAACCCAAGACAACCCTCTCCAGACCAGCTAAGGCATGGAAAATAACAAATGTGTTTGAATTTTTTAAAAAAATAAATATTTGAAATGTATGCTTTCCCTCACTTCACGTTTCCTTTTGTCTTTACTTCCATCTTCTTGAAGGTAAGCCATGCTGGCAGTTCTCACAATTATTTCAACCTCCTTAAAAGATACCAACTTCATCTGTGGAATTGGCCTGTCATGCTGTACATATCTATTGAGTATGGTATGAAATCCCTTTTTATTAAACTGTGCAAATGAAGTCAGATCGAGGAGCAAGTGCTTATACCTCATGTAGGGAGCCACTGTGGGAGTCCCACGGAGAAGCAAATTCTGACTGCATCAAGACAGAACAAACCTGAGAGGGAAGAAGAAAGTGAGGGGTTTTTCCGAGAAGGGGGCCTGGAATCCTGATGCTCTATGACTGAGGCTGCAACTATCAACCTCAGAGGAGTGAGGAGGGGTAGGAGGAATGGTACCCAGAGTCTGAGCTGATGACAAGTGAGAACAGGGCACCCAGAGAATGCATCAAGCAGAAAGACTTTTTTGGAAGCTCTGCTTGCTTTGGCTAAGAGGATCCTGAAAGGCAATAACTTTTAGCTGCCTAGAGAAAGAGCACTCAGCCGTAAATCACAGAAAGAATGCATGGATGAGGGAAGAAGAAACCCTAGTTCAGGTCTCAAAATAATAGAATCTTAGAATGAGGTCATTTATGCCATCTGCTAAGTTTCTAAAGAAGGAAATGGAGGTGCAGGAAGACATTGTGAGTTGGTCGAAGCCACAGAGTCCCTAGGGTATTGAGTTGCAATATTATTTTAGGTGAACTCCCACAAATTTCCATTGTAAAATGAAAATAAGAAAGCATATACCATTGGGCGCCTGGGTGGCTCAGTTGGTTAAGCGACTGCCTTCAGCTCAGGTCATGATCCTGGAGTCCCTGGATCGAGTCCGCATCGGGCTCCCTGCTCGGCAGGGAGTCTGCTTCTCCCTCTGACCCTCCTCCCTCTCATGCTCTCTGTCTCTCATTCTCTCTCTCTTAAATAAATAAATAAAATCTTAAAAAAAAAAAAGCATATACCATTGCCGATTATTATAATTGAAATTTCCCCAGAAGTGAGCCCTAGGACAAGGACTCATTTGCAAGTTTGGGAGAGGCAGGCAAGACTGGTTAGGGGAGTGGGGAAGGAACATAGACATGGAAAAAGTGCAAAGAAAGCCATAAAGGGAGTGTTATTGAGCAAGTTGCCACTTTGGGCACTTGGAGATAATCCAACTGGGGAAGTCTGGGAGATGGGTAGCCTGTGTACTTCAGATTCTCCCACCTGTGGAAGAAGGAGCCAGTGTATTTATCTATCAACTTTCCTCCACCACTGGCTGGGGGGAGCCCCTAAAAAGAGATAATTCCCTGGTCCTTCCAGCCTGCCCTGCAAGTGGGCTGAGCAGACTTCTGTTGCTGCAGAAAAGGTCCTCAGACAAAACGTTGGAGACGCTGCCAACTGTAAATCAGCCTGAGAGCAAGCAGTGTAAGGATTTGAAGGATGTGTATGAGGCATCAACAGTGTCTGTTATATATTTAGCTATATTTCTGCTCACCTCTATTCCAGAGATAATTAAGAGGTGGAGGCACCCACTTCTTCTTGCTCACTATGTGACTTGGTTCTTTACAAGCATTATAGGGGTGGCATGCACTAAAATGCAACCTCAATAACTCAGTTTTGCCATTGATCCATTTTTGTAAACTCTGCACTGTAAATGCTACATCATGGGCTTAAAATACATATAATGTGGTTTATAGCCAAATCCCCCATGTACCAATGTGTATCATCATAAACAGAGCACAGATGCACAGGTACAGACTTCATTTTGTTGGCTTCCAAACTGGCATAAGTATGTCCTAAACTTCTGAACATTATAGCATTTAAGTTTAATGAACTGTGAAAAGATTGAATTGATACCTATAATTCAGGTCATGAAATTTAAAAACATGACCTAACCCCCAGAGTCTTTGTTAATGTATCAAAGGGATATATAGGCATACATCACATCAGCTTTACAAATAAACAAGTATATCTCATTGAATTTAAGAAGTCTATATCTCAAATAAAATTGTATGTCTTCTTCTGGTTCTGTCTGAAATACCATTTGGAAAGCTGACTTCTAGAATAGTTAAATTTAAAGTCATTTTAATGTACAAATCTCTGACAAGAACTAGAAGTGCAACCTATCACCCTGAAAAAAAAAGATAAAATAAATGTAGATTTAAAAAGGACTTGAATTTCTTTAAAGCTCTCAGAAAGTGTTACCATTTAGTAATGACATTCCCTATTCATTTGACCTCAGCTTGACATGCTGAATTGCTCTGAACATCTGTGGCCAGATACATAAGTTCTACATCTTAACTCTTGCTTTTCTAATTTGTACAGAAATGCACATTAAAAGAATGCCAAAGCTAGAGCCAGAGACAATAAAAGAAGAAAAGTCACAAGTAATTATAAAATCCACATCTACCAGTGCAAAGAGGTTACCAACATTTCCCTGCCAACTTTGATAACATTCCACATGGAAATAGCTCAAACTTGGAGATATTTCATGCCCCTTACCTGATTCCATGGATTCAAAATGCCTGGGTTAGTAATAATACCTGAACTTACGTCTCTAGAACTAAAATAAAATAGGAACGCCCACATGACTGTTGGACTACTAAATAGATTATAATGTGATTGATTATAAAGGATATGAGGTATAGGGAAGAGGTACTGGATTATTTCAATACATGCAAGAGAATTTAGGAAGTGAGTCGACCTACAAACTAATTTTCATGAATGTATTAGCTGTTCCTTATAATGTAACCCTAGTGTAACTCAGTTCCATAAAGCTGAAAAAGAGCAATAGACTTTGGGGTCACAGTTTTCAGTGATCCTTCATGGTTCTCAGCCCTGGCCACACATTCAAATAACGGTGAATTTAAAAAAACAGTTCCCAGGCCTCACCTGGCATCTCTGAGATTAAACCCAAGAATTAAGATGATTTTAATGTTCAGTCATAGTTAAGGATCACCACCCATTTTTGATAGTAAGAACAACAATTCAAGTGGCTTTAATAGACACCATTTGTTAATTTCCTAAGAAGCCATAAGTGAACTACTCTATTAAAATAAACATTTTATGTTAAAAGTAGATAATTAATTTATTGACTTTTCCATTCAAGAGAAATTCATTGAGCACCTATCATGTACCAGATATAGTGATAAATAATATGTGTACAAAGATTAATAAAACATGGTTGCTGTGACCTCATGTTCAGATGGGAGGAAACATATTTGTTGATTGGATGATTATGAGGTACTGGAAGAAATGTTCTAAGAATTTATACAAGATATAGATGGAAAATAGAAAAGGCAGAAATAAGTGCAAGCTCTATCCTTCCAGATTTTATAGTCTAGTGGCAGAGATAAACAAATACATTTTTGTCAATTACTTGAAGATTAGAATTATACTTTATGCATATGTTTATCTTCCTTGCCGCCTTCCATCCCATCCCTACCACCATTCCCACCATTGTTCCCAGAATTGTTCAGAAACTTAATGAGAGAATAAATGAATATATAAATGAATGGTTTAAATTTCTAACATCAGAACTCTGTATGTAAAAAAGCCCGAGTTGAAAGAAAGCTTAAAAATTGTGTAGAATGAATCCCTCACTTTATAAATGAGAGAGGGTATTAAAAGAAATTGTAACTTGTTCAAGGTCATAGTTAGAATCTCTGTCTTTTCTTTCATCCAGGGCTTTTTTTCACAAGACCCTTATACATTGTATAATTTCTCTTTGGGATAACTTGAGACATGAGAAACACATAGAACCTCACAAATTATACCAATATTTGTCAAAGTAAGAATAAACAGTAATACATGGCTAAAGACATTTTGAAAAAGAAGCTTAATGGAGGAATGGAGACACTAACCTTCCCAGAATGCAATATATTATAAAGCCGCTATGATTGAAGATGTGATAAAGCTACATAGACAAATTAACAGAAGAGAATAAGTAGCCCAGACACAGAGTGAAGAACATATTGAAGTTTAGTATGGTATAAAATGGGCATCACAGATCGGAAGGCAATTTAAAATTACTTTTTAAAGGTGCTGGAACAATTGAGAAGTATTTAAGGAAAAAATTAAATTTCCCTTTATACTTTGTACTAAAATTCCAGATGGACTTAGGAATTAAATGTAGAACAATAGACTGACCAAAAAATCCAAAAAAATTGTAAGCAAACATTTATTAAGTCTTCGGAGGAAAGAAGACTTTTTAAATAATGGGAAAACTCACGAAGAAAGTGACAGGTATCATTATAAAATGTTAAAACTGTAAGTTTCAGAAGTTTACAAAAATTGAAAGGCAAAAAACAATATAATAAATATTTGTATTTATATTTGTAAATATTTGCAGGAAATGTAACAGAATTTTAAAACTTGTATTCTACTAAAAACTCATAAATCAATAAAGAAAATACCACAAACCTATAGGGAGGAATTATTGAGACAATAATATGATAATTATGAACATAAAATTAATAGACAATTTATGAACATAAAATCGAATTGCTAATAAGCACATGGGAAAATACCTTTTTTTAAGATTTGTTTATTTATTTATTTAAAGAGAGCACACAAGCAGGGGACAGAGGCAGAGGGAGAGGGAGAAGCAGACTCCCCACTGAGCAGGAAGCCAAACGTGGGACTCAGTCCCTGGACCGTGGGATCATGACCTGAGCCAAACGCAGACACTTAACTGACTGAGCCACCCAGGCGCCCCACACATAGGAAAATACTTTATGTCAAAGGCCACCAAGACATATATTCACCCATAAGCCAGAAATAGGTCCCAAACCACACAATGAAGAATAAGAAGTAATAACTGGCAAAATTTCTCTCAGATTATAAAACGAAGGGATGCTTTGTTTCATGGAGCACCCTCATGACAAGCCTCAACTTTCTTATGTACAAAACTTGGGGGTCAACTTCTTAAGTTGCCTTTTCAAAACAAAGTAATTTAATGCTAAAGAGAAAGAAAGAGAACATGATTGTTGAGGAAGGAATAAACGAATAAGTAGGTGGATGAATGGATGAATCAATAAAATCTTAGCACCATTTATTACTTTAAAATTCAGATAAAAATATAGGAAAAGAAAATCAACAAAGTACAAGAAAACAACAATAGGAAAATTAAAAATGTTATTGGGTACCAAACTGTATATATTTGACCAAGATGACACAAGTGAAGCCATGTCTAGTTTTTCACTTCAGCAAAACAAGTCATTCTGTGAATAGAAGAGTGGGTTCGGATAATACAGAAAGTATGAATTACTATTAATGCTCAAGAGATCGTAGAGTCCTTTTTGAGGGCAGTTGCAGGATATATATGAATATTTAGCTGGAGGAAACATCCCTCTGACTGCCATGCAGGGGAGGAGAAGATGATGGTAGGCTACAGAAGTCACCTGCCCTTACACTGTGCTGGAGTAGGTTGATACTCTAGAAAAAAGTCTGACCCAAGAGACCAGAGACCTGGGTTCTGGTTCTGGAGAGAAATCAAGGACAGAATCCTAGGAAACCACCAAATGGAACTGGAAAGGAACAGAGAAGAAAGCTTAAGGAGAAGCAGGAGAATTTGGTTACAAACTGAAAAGAAAAGAGAATGATAAGCAATGAGTGACTGACAGAAAGGTATTCCCCAGAGAAATCAAGAAAGCTTATGGTTAAAAACAAGCCATAACAACTGGTAATGAAGATATTATTAGAGAACCTAACGAAAGCTGTTGCATCAGAGTAGGGGGAGCATAAACCAGACTACAGTGGAGTGGAGAGTCAACACAGAGGAGGTAAAAAATGTAAAACATTTTTTCAAGAAGTTTGATGGGAATGGGATAATGGGATTGCTTTGAAATAACATTGGTGAGTTTTAAAAATGAACAAAAAGTTAAAATTGACCAAAGCAGTATATATGCATTAACTTGCTATGACAATGAATCCTGAAAAAATTGTTTCGATTTTTAACAAGTTGGTTCAAATTTCATGTCATACTTCGGATTCAGAAAACCCTAAATATTTCCCAATATTTGTTAGTGCACTTATGTCATTTTTAATAGCCCTAGAACTCTAATGTCTGTTAGATTTTTGTAAATGGAATCAAAGGATCTCATGTCCCATCCTAATTTTTCAATGCGGCATTATTTGGTATTCACTAAGCATCAGTAATCCTTTCTGTCAAGGCCATTTGATTTTGTCTTGTCCATGTAACCCTTGGCAATGTAACCCCTGTCATGCAACTCTTTTGTCAGCTACATTCTTCTACAAATAGCCTTTAAAGGTATTCCTTTCATATGGTATCTACCTTGCAGGAAAATCACCCATATTAACAGGTTATAGGAAAGAAATTTAGTTAATAGAAACAATTCATTGCAAACAAAAAGGCAAAGGGCTCAGAAAAGCCCTATGTTTCTTGTGTAAGGATTTTCATTAAATTCCCAGGCAATGGGCCAGAAAAAGGCATGGGGAGCCATGGTCATCTCACAGTCCTCTGTGTTGCTCATGTGCATCCTAAACTGTGCTTTTGTTTGCAATTTTTCCACAACTGCTGTCTTGCTCCCCAACCACCATCTACTCCATTTCGGCTTATTACATATTCTTGGCATGGCCACATCAGGGAACCTAGAGAGGGAGCCGTGGCCATGCTTCAGTTCAAGAGGCAATTGTACCCATTTTGAACATGGGCAGAGGCTCATGACCAGGCCACCTCCCAAGAAACACATACCACCTACCTGACATCAGAATTCTATTATGAGAAATGACTATACCTTGCAGAGCCTCCCTATCAATTGTTCTCATGCCAGCATAAGTCAAGTACTTTGCCTAATCGGAGGTACTTTCTAACAAGGTGTCTAAAACTTACCCTCATCAGGAATATAATTGGACAATTAATCTAGCACCAACTCACATTTTCCAAATTTAGGACTTCCCAGACTTGGCCCTCAGATGTACAGAATGCCAAAGGACCTATTCGAGGAAAAGAGTCAACTCTATATAAACACACTAGGAAGAGCAGAATCTAGACACTGTGGTAATGCCACTATGGCATTTTGGCTGGCCAACCCATGACAGGAAATGGTTCAGGTGTCAAAGACCTCGGTCTAGCCAACCCAAGGCAACGCTGCTTCCAGAATATCCCCCAATACTATCATGTTATGAGTCATCTCTGAATGCCTCCTCCCTCAATCATGAGAGCACCCTGGTAGTTGTGGTACGTTTTGACTCCTGCATTTTCATTACCTCTAATCCATCTACTCCCTCTCACTACAGACCCCATTGGCAGCCCTGCTCTAGGTAATGTTGTATAATGCATTTGAGATTCATGTCCACCTAGCCACTGTTGTCAGATTCTTGGAGCATACTGATGCTTAGAAAAATTCCTTCGTCAGTATACTACTCATCTGCAGCTGTCCCACCCACCTCAGTCCCGAGTCTGTTTCTATCAATATGCACCATCACAGCAATTACAGCACCCATTCTGAATGCCACAAGCCTCGTCCAGGGAAACGCTGCCCTAATTCAGGTCCCTAGTATGTCTAAGGGAGAGCTAGTCTCCTGCTATCAGACCCTGGCCCACCTAGGAGTATAAAACAGAAATTCACTGGCCATTGGTAACTTTCAACAGGTCAACACAGGGAAATCTCAGTGCAATTCTAAGAGAGAGGTCAAACAAAAGTACATGCTTTACTGGTTTCTGTCCCTTTCTAAAATCTCAGCTCATCCCCAGAAGCGACCGTCAAAGTAGCATTAAAAGCCTTCTCCACTTGGGAATTACTTCAGAATTATGTCCCTTCCTTTGACTTTTCTACAACTCATCTGTTGGCTTCCCTCTGTCTCAGGCTCATAGGATGTTATAACTTAGTTTGCTTGCTTGCTCGCTCTCTTTTTTTGTTCTCTCTCTCTCTTTCTCTTTTTTCTTTATACTCATTTGGCTGAGTGACCAAGTTTTCTACTGTTTACTTTGTTTGTGTTCTGGCATTTTGACACTTAGCTCTCCATCTCTCAAGCCCCACACCCTGCAGGATCCCCAGCTCACCATGAGAGGGAAGACAAGTAGAGCCCCAATCTTGTCATTATCAAGGTATAAGAGATACACCAAGGAAAATGCCACTCTGTTTCTTCTCAGTGACTATCAACTTTTGTCTACTAAATCTTCTCCTTTCTCAGAAACAGTCCACAAACTCAGAGGTAGCTCACTTTAGCCTGACTCCAGGCTTTATAAAGTGAAGTACCCACCATCCACCCCTCTCCCTGACTACATGACCAAATTGAAAAGTAGACTAGTCATAATTCTTCTAGATTCAAATCCTAGCCATTCCACTTATCAGTTCTATGAAACTTTGTACTCTGCTACCACTTGAGTGAAATGTGAATAACAATATTTGTATTTACTACATGTAGTACATATACCATTGAAGAGATTGAACTATTTAAAGGTCCATGCAAGCCATCCATATACCCCTGTAGCAAATGCTTAATGACTTATAGCTCTATTTCTATTTCTACTTATAGACTTTTGGCACCACTAAATTAAGACACAAATCAGCTCTTTTAATATTTGGTCTTGACAATTATTACAAGATTTCACATAGTTCAAGAAAATACCAGAAGACGAAAAGCGAGAACCAATCAGGTTCTCCTTCAATTAACCCATTAAACTCATTTTGGTTTTTGAAAAATTGAAAGAATCTCATACCTTAGGATAATTTTTTCAAAGTTTTCATCTATTTGCATTTGCTTCAGGGAAGTTGAGTAGTCTTCCCCATACCTCACCCCAGCCCCTACCCTTTTCTTTGGAAAGTTATATATTTTTTAAATTCCTCAGAGACAATCTATTAGGTGAATAATTTGGAGCCAAAAATGTCTGTTTCATTTTATTTGTTTTCCTCTAGTCTGATAAAGTGGCCAATATCACTTGACTTGTCCCTAAAGTATTCAGTGTTAGATTTCTTTCCTTACTGAGAAAATAGCACATACAGTAATTCTTCCTCTACTACATATAAATTCCAAATGCTACCTTAGCAGAATTATTAAATAAAAATGAATGCTTTTTTAAAGCATTTATGGAGACCAGGGAATAAATGATAGAATTTTCTTATATTTCTTGTATATGCAGATAACAGATACATTTAATGCAAGAAGGAAATAGAATTTTAATAGAATTTTTAACTAAAGATCTTGAAACAAAACTAGACATACATTTTAATTGAATTTCTGGCTCAAATTACAGCAAACCATTATAAATCATTAGGAATCAGTTTTAAAACTGCTTTCACTTTTCCCCATATTACAAACACAGAGGTAAGCTTTTACAGCTTCAGATAAGTGTTAATAAATTACCCGAATTTCAAAATTAATGGCTGCCCGGCTGCTTTGGGGAGATATCATTGTGTTTCATGAATATTTTGATTTTGTGATTAGATCAAAATGCACTGAATTCCTAAACAGTCATAACCAAGGTCTGCTGATCATAAACTGTTCTTTTTTAATAAATTATATTCCTCACAAATCTGCTGATATGGAATAATTAGAAATTGGTTGCCTGCATTTACTGTAATATTTGCATGACTTTAGATCTCCACCTACTGATCTAGAGGCTGGCAGGAAATGTACATTTTGTACATTTCTAAATATACCTTGCCTGCAGAGATAATGGTTTATATTATGATGGTAAGAAGGTTTTTATTTGTAAAAAACAAAGAGGTGTCACTTGCCAGTTCTGGAAGACATTGATTAGGCAGTTTATGTCATTCCTATTCAGAACTTATTATTTACAGCTTTCTTGTTTCCTTTCCTTTGTAGGAGATAAAGATCTGTATCTTGTAAACTGCTTAAAGAGTGTCTATTTTGTCTTTTAGAAAGTCTTGAAATACATTTTATAGAATGCAAGCATCCTGAAACTAAATGTAAACTGAGTAAAATACAGTATCCCAATTTATTATAATATCTCCAAGTATAATCTTTAAATTAAGTGGTTTATAAATAGTTACTCTGAGAAAAAAAAATCCCCAGTGTAAATCCATCTTTTACTACCTAAAGCACATGTGTCTAAATTTGAACCTCTATAACCTACACTACATAATCTGATAATTAAGTACAGTCATTGTAGAAACCACTGACTGCAAACACATAAGGCTATTTTTATTCTACTAAATCTAATGGTCTTTTACAAAGTTGAGTGACTCCAGGAGCTAAAAGTTTGTGTTTTAGAATATTCTAACACAAGAATATTTATGGAGTATTTCGGCAAGTCTCATTGAGAGAGAGGTTTTCACCAAGGGTGAACAAGAACAATTCTTGATAAAATGCAGGAGAAGGGTACAGGAGACTTTCAGCTGCTTCTTGTTACCATTTATTTAGAGGTCTGGAGGAAAAAAGAAAGGACTTCTGGGGGCATTGTTTCCTCCAGTAACTGTATAGTTGCCTTCCTCTTAGTCTTCACAAGCTAAGGCCAAGGAGTTCAGAGTTTCCTAAGCCTAGTGGAATTTCAACACAGAGCAATCCCTCCATGGGTTCTTGGGTTGGGACTGGGCTCAGATCACTTGCCTTGGTTGTGGTTCATGGCACCTGGCATTTCCTCAAAGAGCTCTCAGCCTTGGCCAGTCATAATTGCTTACTCTTGGGATTCATTGCAACTCCTCAATTAACCACAAACACAAGAGGAAGTAAAAATAATAGCTAGATTCAAATGATTAACAGTCCATGGAAAGATTTTCAATGAACAACCTTTAACCTTAATGAAAGATTCTGCCAGTCCAAAATAGTAAATGCACAAATGTTCATTTGTTTGTAGGAAAGTAAAAGGGAGATAATGGTCATATTTATAATTGGGAAGCCAGACCTACTATGGCTTGGCATGTTAGCAAATATATCTAAGAATCTACCCCAAAATCCTGATTAGAGCCCATGAAAGGAAAATTCAGAATGTAAACAAAAGCAGAGTATGAACTCAAATTTAACTAGTTTACCTCCCAGGGCTGTTATGTGGATTAAATGAAATAAAGTATATGAGATGCTTAAGTGCTTGGAGTATTCAGACGGCTCACGACTTACAATGGTTCAACTTAAGATGTGTTGACTTTATGATGGTGTGAAAATAGAAATGGCATTTTGAATTTTGAAGTTTCGTAGTCTGGTGATACACAGGACAGCCTTCTCTCATAACACTGGGCAGGGGCAGCGAGCTGCACATCACAGCCATACAATCACAAAGGTAAACAACCAAAACATTTAACAACCAGTCCATACCAACAAAGTATTCTGTGTTTCACTTTCAGTATCAACACTTTGTTATAAAATAGGCTTTGTTAGATGGTTTTGCCCAACTGTAAGCCAATGTAAGTGTTCTAAGCAAGTTTAAAGTAGGATAAGATAAGCTCTCATGTTTAGTAGGTTAGGTGTATTAAATGCATTTTCCACTTACTGTATTTTCAACTTAAGATGGGTTTATGGGGACTATAACCTTGTCATAAGTCAAGGAAGATCTGTATAAATAATAAATATTACATAATAACACAAAACAAACACCAACCACAGAAATACTAAGGTTTTTATGGAGACAAACTTTCAGCATGGATTTTTTTTTTTGTTCTCATCTGACCTCTTTTACACATTCATTCTGTTTCAGCCATCTGCAATTTCTACATAAATCTTTGTTTATGTTTCTATTTGCATTGAAAAAATTCAGGTGAGGATCTTTTTTTTTCTAACTCAGAAGAGAGGGTGCCTACATTAGTCATACATGTCAGCATTTGCATAGACAGAAGGCGTCTCTACAGCCGCAAGCAGCTCTGTGCTCCTTAATGTAAGGGGGAATCTGCGGTGTAGAGCCGTGGTTTCCCAGCATCAAACCAGTCGCCAGGAAGCTTAAATCAAGTTAAAATGTTTTCTTCCCTATGAATATGTTTATGTAGTACAGATGTGTATTTTTAACATTTAGCTAGCTCTTTTCTGAATACACGGTTACTATTTTAAAATAAGGGAGGCATTTCTAGTAATAGAGAATAGGTTACTCAAGACTGATTTAGCCACTTAACAAATATTTATTGAACATCTGTTGTATGCCAGGCACCGTGCTAGGCCCTTGGGACATAGAGATGAATAAGGCCAGATTCCATCTTAAGGAAACTGAGTCTATTGGGCAGAGAGAAGACCATGTGTCCAGAGAGAAGACCATGTGTTCAGTGTGATCAGTTCTATGATGGAAGCATGCACAGTATACTGTGTGAACAAAGGAAGGTCTCTAAAATAGATGGAGTGGTCAGACAAGACTCTCTGAGATGCCTGGAGTTTGGAAAAACCAGGAGGGGTGTCATGGACTAAGGGGAGTAAATTGTGTTCCCTCGAAATTCATGTTGAAGTCCTAACCCCCACTGTGAGTGTTTGGAAATGGGGCCTTTAGGAGATAATTAGGGTCAAATGAGTTCATGAGGGTGGATCCTCAGAGTGGGATTAGTGCCCTTGTAAGAAAAGGAAAAGACCTCTCTCTTTGTGCAGATGTCATGTGAGCACACAGCAAGGTGATGGTCACCTCCCAGTCAAGAGAACAAACCTCAGAATGAAACCTACCTTCCTAACATCTTGATCTTGAATTTCCCAGCCTCCGGAATTAATAGAACAACTACGTTCTAAGGATAGAACAACTAAGGAGAA
This sequence comes from Mirounga angustirostris, assembly GCF_029215605.1. Classification (NCBI taxonomy): domain Eukaryota; kingdom Metazoa; phylum Chordata; class Mammalia; order Carnivora; family Phocidae; genus Mirounga; species Mirounga angustirostris. Next base: position 32,649,492 of record NW_026991712.1, read on the forward strand.
ACTGAGCCAGGAAATAGAAGACCTAAACAACAATAAACCAATCAAACCTAATAGACATTTATAGAACACGGCACCTAACAACAGTAGAATGTACATTCTTCTCACATGCACATAGAACATTCTCCAAGATAGACCTTATGCTAGGCCATAAAACAAACCTCAATCAATTTAAAGGGATAGAAATAACACAAGATATGTTCTCTGACCACAGTAGGATGAAATTAAAAATTAATAAAAGAAATTTGCAAAGCACAGAAATATGCGGAAATTAAACAACACACTCCTAAATAACCACTGGGTTAAAGAAATCAAAATGGAAATTAAAAATACTTTGAGATGAATGAAAATGAAGACACAACATCCCAAAACTAATGGGATGCAGTTAAAACAGTGCTTATAAGGAAATTTATACCTACAAAGGCCCGTGTTAAAAAGGAAGAAAGATCCCAAGTCAATAACCTAAACTTTCACCTTAAGACATTGGGGAAAAAGAAGAGGAAACAAAACCTGAGGCAAGCAGAAGAAAAGAAATAATGGAAAGTAGAGTGAAAATTAGTAGCGGTGTCCCAGGGTGATGTTAAGAAGTAGCCTACAGCTAAATCAAGACCCAGGAAAAAATTGCATACAGAGTATTAATGTTTATCATAGTTATGAGATCAGTGTTGGGAGTAGAAGCCTACTGCTATAGAAGTATGCCCTAAATTCCGGGCCTGGTTAATATAAATCCTCAAAAAGAGTTCCCTCTTTCTATGCTTGTATTATGAATGTATATACTTACATATACTTATTATGAATGTATATTTACATCTCTAAGAAAATGTTATCCTTCTGGATCCTTCAAGTCCTTCTTCAGTGGACTTGTCAACTGAAATACCAGAGTGTCTTCGGAAAGAGTAGATTACTGTAGATAATCTGAGCATGGTTAGTGGAACCACAAGGACTGCCTGGCTCCATCCTGACATGGCGGTGGACTAGATAGACCTTTAAAGTAGCTCCTATGGAACATTTTTTGATACTAGGATGTTGAGTAGCTCCAGTTCTACTTCTCCAAGGCTACTAGCTAACACAGATCTCACCAAATTATTTGTATCATTTTGATATTTATTTTGAAGTCTGCAATTATCATACTAATCTTTAATTTTATTTTTTGGAAGATTTTATTTATTTAGAGAGAGAGCCCGCGTGAGCAGTGGGAGGGGGAGAGGGGAGGAAGAGGGAGAAAGAATCTAGAGCACACTCCACACTCAGCCCAGGCGCCCCATAAGCCCTAATTTTATAGCACGATATGCAGTGGTGTTTGAGATCATGCATTCTGAGTCCTGCTGTTCTGGGTTCAAGTTCTGTTTCTTCATTTCATCTTCACATGAACTTGGACAAGTTATTTAGCCTATATATGCCTCAGTTTCCTTCTGTAAGTGGGGATAAAAATAACCACACGGGAGGCACCTGGGTGGCTCAGTTGGTTAAGCAACTGACTCTTTTTTTTTAGAGATTTTATTTATTTATTTATTTACTTACTTACTTGAGAGAGTGAGAGGGGGGGGGGGGAGGGAAAGCATGAGTACAAGTGACGGGAGGCAGAGGGAGAAGCAGACTCCCCAGTGAACAGGAGCCCATGACCCTAAGATCATGACCTAAGCTGGAGGCAGAGGCTTAAGGCGACCGACTTTTGATTTCAGCTCAGGTTATGATCTCAGGGTCGTGAGATTAAGCCCCGTGTCAGGCTCTGCGCTGGGCATGGAGCCTGCTTAAGATTTTCTCTCCCTCTCCCTTCCACCCTACCCTAACCCCTCTCCCCCACCGTATAAAACAAACAAACAAAAAAAACCACATGTTTTGTTTTTTTTTTATAATGAGTACATTTATAGATACATTATTTAGTAGAATTCCTATCATACAAGTGAATACATGTTGGTACTAATTCTTTTCTACAAAGGATTTATACACACAAATCTTATTTAATTCTCACAATCAACTTGGGAAGTATTTTATTCTCACCCAACAAATTGGGAGTGAGCGGCCCAGAAGCCAAAGTTAGCCATGGATCCACATCTGTAAAATGGATTTAGATGCAGGTTATTTTTCTTTCTAGTCCAATGCTTTTCACACGGCCATAATGCCAGAAGGCAGTAGAATATATTGAGGAAAGTACATGGACTACATAGTAGTAGACTTGGTTTAATCCCACCTTGTCCACCTTCTAGTCATGTGTCTTTGGCTGAGGTACTTTACTTCTGAGCCATGTTTGTAAGATGAGTATACTAATTGCTACTTCGTGAGGCTATTATAAAAATAACTGAGAAAAACTACCTAGCATAGTGTCTGTTACATATTATGTGATCAACAAATGTTAATTTTCTTTCTTTCACATGTCCTCTTAGCAATGAAAATATTCCTTCCTTACAGTAAGCTTTGCTCAAGAGAATCCCTCTGTGGCTGACAGATCAAGAGAGTCAGCTTTAAAATGCTCTCTCAGTGCTTTGTAATGTTAAACATTTAATACAATTATTGTAACTGAGATGTGCTCATTATTAGTGGATGGGATGAATGTAAAAAATGAGACTTCTAATAGTAAGTTTGTCATAATTTTGATGTACCGAAATGCAGGAAGAATCCCAATTTTATTTTGCTTTTTTGAACCCTAAAAAATACAACAAAACAAAGAGCAAGTAAATTTTAAAACAAAAATTAAAATGGCAGGGGTTCTAGGGGAGGTAACACACATATAGATAACATTAGTCTAGTTATGGGGAAATAGTCCATATACCCAGCCTTTCTAATAAAATGGAATATTCAGACTTATGTGACCAAACTGAATATTCACTATAAATTAGAAGACTTATATGAGTGGAGGGGAAAATTACTAAAGGTATAAAACAAAATTTATGCAGTTGCATACATTTTTTTTTTTGTCTTCTGAACACAGGAGGAGAGAAAATTTAAAAGTACTTGCCAAATCAAATAACTAAAGCAAAGGGGAAAAAAAGGAGAGATCCCCTTAATATTGTTTTCTAAGAGGAACCTGACAGAAGAGAAAGGTAGCCCGTCAGCGCCCCACCCCCAACAAAGCTGAAGGTTATTATCATCTACACTGAGCCAAGAGGCGAAGTGAACAGCAGTTCAAAACAGAGGACATGAGAAGACTAAAATGTTGGGTTTCAACTAGGGAAAATATGCTTTTGCTAAGAAATCTGGGAAAATGGGATTTGATAAAAGGCAGTCATCAACATGATGGAAATTTCCAGGTCACTTCGAGATTTGGTTTTCAGATCGGGACCTGGACCAGAATCACCAACATCAAAAAATATAATAATTTGTTTTTCCTTCTGTAATTGCCAGCATTTGTGCCGAAAACAAGACAGCAATATCCAAGGCTTGGCTCTGTGGCCATACCTGAGTGACTCCGGAGAAATAGAACTCTGATGGCCATGATATGATATAATGCATTTTGTCCAACTTCATTGATAAAGCTCTTCTCTCTTAAATTTTCAAAAGTTATTCACACCTTACAAAATGGACCGAGCACTCGCAAGAGCTCCATTTCCTAGGCATTTAACAGGAACCAGGGACATTTGCAGAATTATAAGAGGTCAAGGGAATATTTTATTAAGATAAATTTAAACTTCATTCTAAAGTTTAGTTCACTGCCCTTTTTTGTGGAAAGAACACTGAACTTAAGACCTACAGTCTTAAGTTTCAAGTATATGTGACATTATTGTAGACAATGTGGTACAGCAGATTTCCAGAACTTATTCATCTTGCTTAACTGGAGTTTTATGTCCATTGTTAGTAACTTTCCGTTTCCTCCTTCCCCACCTCCAATTACCATTGGAATGGCAATGACCATTCCAATCTTTGATTTTTTGAATTTGACTCTTTTTGATGCCTCAAATAAGTGGAATTATGCAATATTTGTCTTTCTTTCTTTTTTTTTAAAGATTTTATTTATTCATTTGAGAGAGAGAATGAGACAGAGAGAGAGCATGAAATGGAGGATCAGAGGGAGAAGCAGACTCCCTGCCGAGCAGGGAGCCCGATGCGGGACTCGATCCCGGGACTCCAGGATCATGACCTGAGCCGAAGGCAGTCGCTTAACTAACTGAGCCACCCAGGTGCCCAATATTTGTCTTTCTGAGACTGTTTAATCTCACTTAGCATCATACTCTCAAGTTTCCTCCACGTTGACACATATTACACAATTTCCTTCTTGTTGAAGCCTGAATAGTATTCCACTGTATGTGTATACCATGTTTCATTATCCATTCATCTGTTGATGGACATATAGATTGTTTCCACATCCTGGTTATTGTGCATAGTATTTCTGGATGGCTATTATTAAAAAAAAAGGCAAATGTTAGTGAGGATATGGAGAAATCGGAACCCTTTTACACTATTGGTGGGAATGCAAAACAATGCAGACTCTAGGGAAAATAGTATGGAAGTTCCTCAAAAAATTAAAAATAGAACTACCATATGATCCAACAATTCCATTTCTTGGTATGTATCCAAAAAAAATTGAAATCAGGATCGCAAAATGATATTAGCTCCCATGTTCATTGAATCACTGCTTTTTGACATTTCATGTACTCTAGTTTTGTATTGTTAACCCTTTTAACTTTTCACATTCTCTTCAACTCGATTATAAACTCCTTGAAGATAGAAATCCTGTCCTATATTTAGTAATAAGTATTGACAAGTTGGTGATGATGTGACATAATATCTTTGAGAACCTCCAAATTTTAATATCACCATAATACACAACTGCCCTTCTAAAAATTCATTAAATTAGAACTGAAAAACTTAAGTGAACCCTTCAGCCTTAAGAAGTTACTGTGTATAAACAGAGAATAACCTGGTTAGTTTGAGCCAACAGTGTTGGCTATGTTCATTCCAGAGTTTAGAGTCTTTATATTCAGTTTTAGGCTCATAGCACCAGGTTTCAAATTCATCTTTTAAGGAAATTTAAATCATTTGTACCTGGTCATGTTCAAAAATATTAGTTGATTGCATAAAACACACAAACACAGTTCTAAATGACTGCTTTACCATGGGAAAGGGTCCTCTGAGCAAATAATAAAATAAGGCACCAAGCTATCATGCATGCACCAGTCAACCAAGAAACTAGGGTGCTCAGAGTAAATTAATGAGAATCTTAAGTGTAAAAAAAAAAAATGACATCTTAAGGAGTCAAAGAACAGAAGTCCTCAGTGCATGTGTTAAAAGTAAGAAGTACATTGCATATTCCACATAGGGACTTAGGCTTTCTCATCCTTATCCACCCAATCAACATCAAAATCATGACACCTCTCCCTCTTGACACTGAAATATAGATCCCCAAATACCATAATATTGTTTGCACCTACTGAAATGACTGCAGGAAAGCCCACATACCTTACTGAGAAGGGAAAGATACAATAATTTGATTATGAAGCATGAAATAAGGTCTTGAATTATTATGATAAAGTGTATATAACACTATCATAAATCTTGGTTTTGTCTATGATCCTTACTTCAAATCACAATTGTAAACATCATACAAAATGCTGTCAATTCATGTTTCCAATATCTCATTTTTGTCAACTTTAACTTAGAATGATGCAGGTTAGCATATACTTTCAAACTATCTAAGGATCTGGTATTTTGTTAAAAATAAAAATGCCTTTCCTCATTGTTAGAATGAAATTTCAAAGAGCCGAGGGTACAACAGAGGTGGTAACAGATAGATAGAAATATCCAAAATATAAACCATAATATAGTTATATATTAAAAATAAATATATAAAAATATAAGATATAAAGTAACAAGTGCCACAAAGGAGTATTGAGGTGGAGGAAGGAAAGGTAGGAATGTCTGAATTCTACCTTTACCTGACAATTTCTTCTGTCTCTTAGGACTAAGGAAGCAATACATACAAGGGACAAAGACAAATGGGTGCATTATCACTTTAGAATTAGCTGGGCTAGGGCCCAATACTCCAGTGCAGTGTTCTCTGCTAAAGCTAGTTTGGAGAATGTATCTGATGCCCAAAGTCCCTACAAGGCTACCATCTCACATTCTTAATTCTCCAACTACTCATTAGAAGTGATGAGACTTTAAGGTTTGTAAGAAAAAAGCCCTGGCACAGCTTATCAATTACATCTCTCAAAGGCAATAGGAAGAAGAACAATGAGATCTTGGTACCACACTACATCAATTTGCAATAGCAAATCCATCCACCAGTAAACATGGCCCAATAAATTTCCTTTAATCTAACCAGATTATAATTGAAGAATAAGAGAGATAGAAGAAAACTCCTACCTCCCCCCCCAAAAAAAGTGTCAAATGCTTTGGGAACTCAAAGAAAAGAGGGATGTTGAAATCAAGGGAAAATTATGTTTCTGATTTTTTTTTCTTCAGTTATTTCTTCCCTGCCTACTTCCTCAGTTGCTGTTCCTCCATCTATTTCTTAAGGTTTCCTCCCAGGGTACACTGAATTGCTAGTGATGCAATATAGGTATAAAATACCATCTGGGTGCTAAATAATCTCAAATCTAAAGCTCAGTTCAGACCTACCTCCTGAGCTTCAGGTAATGTCCATGTATTATGTATATTATCTAAACTCATTCATCTTCACCTGATGAGACAATGAGGCCATTCAATTTTATCTTCAATCTTTCCATCTCACTTTTCTCCCACCCAGCCTGCTTCTCATGCATTATTATTTTTTAGTCTCATTTCATAGCACCATATCCAAACAATTATGCAAACTAGAAATCTTGGAGTCACCACTGACTCTCTTTTCCTAATCTCCAACATCAGTTAATAGAACTCTACCACTATTAACTACTAAGTATTTTTTGTTCTCCTCCTTTAATTTTCTTTCCCCCACAGATTGTGTTAATATCTTCCATCTACTGCTGTTGGCTATGGATTTTTTTTTCCCTTAAGTTTGTTCTTAACATAACTTCCTGCTTGGTCCACCTAAAATGTAAATCTGGTCATTTCATTTCCCTGCTCACATCCATTCATGGTTCCCATCATCTGCAGGACAAATTCTAAAGTTTTAAACATGGTACAGCAATTCCTCCCCAAACCCTGCCTACCTCTTGGGTATCATCTTCTGCTGCTCCCTTCCCCCATTCTTTGAGCTCAAGCAAGGCTTACATCCTGATGGTTTCACCAAACACCTCCTTTTTTCAGCTAGCCTGTGCTCCTACAAGCTCTGAAATTTGGAAAAGTCTTCCTTCTCTACTAAACTTCTTCTTCTGGATAATTCTTTGTCATAATTTAGGATTCAGCATACCTGCAAACTTCCTCCAAGATTTCTCTTTTGATTCACTCCTCACATGCCCCAACAAAGACGCAATTATATTCTCCTTGTCTCTTCTCCCATATTTGCTTGTACCTATTGGTGTATCGGTCATCTCCTCTGGACTGTGAGATCCTCCATGGCAGGACTGCATATCATTTTGGAACATAATAGTCACCTAAGAATATACCCATTCATACAAAGAAAGGAGGGAAGGAAGGGAGGGAGGGAGGAAGGAAGGATTTGAATAGGGTTTAGTTTGGAAAATCATTTTGGCAACCAACAAATATGTAGAAGAAAGGAATTAGAGGCAGAAGGAACCTCATGAGCAAATGCATGAAATATAAAACTCAAGGCAATGGGTAGAGAAAAATATATGGAATACATATGAGAAGAAAACAAAACTGAATGGAAATTTTGGGTTAATTGTGAGGGACCAAAATACCAGTTTAAAGGGTCTGAACTTCACTAGGCAGGTAAACCACTAAAAAATTTTGAGCAGAGTGTGCCTGGGTGGTTCAGTCAGCTAACCGTCTGTCTTTAGCTCAGGTCATAATCCCAGGGTCCTGCGATCGAGCTCCACATTGGGCTCCCTGATCAGTGTGGAGCCTGCTTCTCCCTCTCCCTCAGCCTGCCACTCCCCCTGCTTGTGCTCTCTCTCTGTCAAATGAATAAATAACATCTTAAAATAAATAAATAAATAAATAAATAAATAAATAAGATTTTAAAAATAAAAAAAAGTTTTGAGCAGAGATAACTGTACTAAGGTAGCTTTGTGAAAAGAATTTATGATTGTACATCTGAAGCTAATATAACATTGTATATCAACTATAATTCAATAATAGAAAAATTTAATTAAAAGTTTTAAGAAATAAATAATCTATGGTTATGGGTAGGATGGATTAGTGGAGCAAGCAAGGGTCTGGAGGAACCAGAAAGAAGTGTATTGCATTTTTCAGAATGACATATAATGAGGAGTGAATTGGGGAAGTGGATTTGGGAATGGAAAAAAAGATAGATAAACTTAAGAGAAATTTCAAGGTAAGGATTGCCAGGAGTTGGTAATGGATTGAAAGTGGAGAAGCAAAACAGGGAACCTGTATGACTTAGAGAATGGTGGTCTCATTAATGGATAATGAAATTCCCAGATGGTGTTGGTGGAAGATTGATGATGAATACAAATCAGAACACGCTGAGCTAGAAGGTTCTTTGGGAGATGCATTTAGAGATACCCAAGTCATTGGTAATTCAGGGTTGGAACTCAGGAGAGTGACCTTGTCTTCAGAAATAAATTAGGGAGTCATTTGCACGGATATAGGAGTTGAGAAAGAAATGTGGATGTTTTTATCGTCCATCATCCTGAGGTAATGAGTTCACACCTTTTCTAAATCACATTTTATCACCCTAATATCTAAAATGTGCTAGTGCAAAGCCTTCCTGAGATAATATAAGAATTCAACCCTTCTCTCCTTGCACACTTTGTTCTGGATATGTCTAGGAATGTCCCACATCAGGAATCATTCATCCTATATTCTTCGGCTCCAATCTCTTGTTAATATCCACTTCCCACAAGCCAGCCACCAGAAGAGCAGGGAGACCGTAAAGATTCAGAGAAGCTCAAAAAGAACTTTTCAGAGTATAATATTGGAGATGGCATGGTCCTAACCAACTTCCATGATGTAGCTGTACCTAAGAATATCTGAGGTGGGATGAAGAATAGGCTCAGTGGAAATTTTAAAAACATGAAACTATGAGGTCATGGTGGTAGAAGCATTGCCACGGTGGATATGGAAGTCACCAAGAACTTCCTGAGAAGACTATGGAGAGAAAGGTTGTGAGCCAGTTGCTAAAAATCAACATAGATGGTGTATAAAATGTCTTTAACCTTTCAGCATTGAAACTGGATAAAGAATAGTATAAATAGACTTTAAAAGAACTGCATAAAGACTTACCTGGAGCTTACCATGTAGAAGACAGATTATGTTTATTGATTTATTTGTTTTCTCTCTCTCTCCCTCTCTCTCTCATAAGAGCCACTATAATTCCACTTATTAAAGAAATCCATTTGCTGTCATTTCATATACGGAACTTTATGGCATGTGGAGCTGTATTTTCTATGTCTTTTATATATGTAGGAAGTGTTAGTCACAAGGAGATTAATAAATATTTGTTGAATTAATCTGATCCAGAGATAACAGTATATTTGTCATTCAGTATGAGGCAAAAACAATTTCTAAAAACTCCAATTCACAGGACACAAAATAGAGGTAAAAATATTGCCAAGCACTCAGTCCTACCAATTATTCATAAGAGCTCCTACACTAAAACAAGTTCTTCTTATTTGCTTAAAATAATAATTTGCAAAACTGTGATTTTAAAAACAACCTGAAGGGTTTGTAAGAATGGTGGCAGAAGCCCATTTTCCATAGGGCTACAGGCATTGCTAGAAGTTTGGCGGGCTCGGCTTATCAGATGTTGTGCATCTTTCTGAGTCTCAGTGTTGTTAATCAAGATAGATGGCAGACTAGTTAATGCTGCTGTTAGTGAGACTGTGGTAAAGATTAGAAGGTTATCAAACAGATATAAACAGGAGTTCCAGGATTCCTATCTAACATATGAAATTAACAACTAATAGGTATCTCTCTTTGATAGTTGATTTGATTGAGTGCATGTGGATAAAAGTCAACAAGTGAACAACTTGATTGTCTGCTGAATTAATAGAATGGAAGAACTTTAAATGGTTCTGAAAGCTAATTTAATTCAGAAACCCCAGTGAGGTTCCAGCTCTTTAGTGAAACTAGTGAATAAAATGTTGGCAATTCATTCAGAATAAAAATGTGAGCTTTAGCTTCTTCTGTTCTTGGAATAAAAACTTGGTGTTTAAAAATGTTTCTTTCAAAGAGGGAGCATTACACTTATGAGTATGTTCCTGTGATCCTCTGAAGAAACACTGGAAATTAAAATAAGGAAAACTGCCCTTTGAATTTGCCTTGACTTCACAATCATTTCTATTTCAATCCTTCTCTTGCATTTGTCTTCCCAGACATTTTCATTCATTTGTATTTCCTTCCTTAGCAATTAAAATTGTTCCTTTTCTAGGCCCATTTAAATTTGAATTGCTGGTGTGATTTGACTATTTCAACCCCTGGTGGGCATTTATTATATTCTATTGTGCTATGAATCAAAGCCTGCAGAATAGGACAGACCAGGGTCTAGACTCCCCTCAAATCACTTGAACATTGTGCTCCAACCACCCTGCCTCTCTGTTTCCCCAAAACCTCAATCTGCTGTCTTCCTTGGGGAATCTATGTTCTTTTCTCTACTTCAATTCTCTCCTTACCTGCAGTTCCTCTAAACAGGTCTTACTCATCCTTCTTCCTCACGAGAGCCTTGCCTAACCACTCACTCCCCACCAGCTCCTGCCTCAAGATTCACAGCACCTTCTGTTTTTCTTCCATAGATGGCAGGATAGCACTTTCCATCATGGTGCTTAGTTAAGCACTCCAGCAGGCAAATGGCGGTTTAGAGCCTTTCTCTTTTTTTTTTTTTTAAAGATTTTATTTATTTATTTGTCAGAGAGACAGAACACAAGCAGGGGGAGAGGCAGGCAGAGGGAGAAGCAGGCTCCCCGCCGAGCAAGGATCCCGATGTGGGACTCGATCCCAGGACCCTGGGATCATGACCTGAGCCAAAGGCAGACGCTTAACCGACTGAGCCACCCAGGCATCCCTAGAGCCTTTCTCTTATACTGTATTATAAACTGCATGAAAGCAAACCCCGTGTTAGTCTCATCACTGTGCACAGCAGAGTGCCTGGTCTGGAGTGAGAGTTCAGCAAGCACTGCATTGACCAGATGACACTAAAGGACAGAGATGAATCCCCAGGTCATTCCAGAACAAATCCAAATCCAGGACTGACCTTGGATTTGGAGTCTCTTAGGGCCCACTTGGGACCCCTTCCAGAAAACAGATCAAACATCAGCAGTCCACTTAGTTTGAACATTTCCCCCACATCAGGCTCCTTGTTGTGTCTCTAGAAAGCCTCCTAAAAGAGAACAGCCTGCTAGATATGAATAGTATTTTTTTGGTACATTCTAAGCTATCTTGTATCTGCTCTCGTCCTGTAATGTTTTTTTCTAAAAAACCTGTAACTTGGCATTTTCGTGTACCTTTCACTAAATCAAGCCTTCTCAGTAAAAGAATAACACAGGCCAAAGTATAATTTCCAAAAATTTCAAGTAGTTATTCAAATTCTAGCCTGCACAATGCATAGGACATCATGTCAAATCGAAAAAGCAGTATTCACAACTGCTTGTATTGTCTGAGCTCTGCTGTGTCACTGCAGATAGCAATCTGTTAACAGTAAAAAGAAAAGACTGAGGAAAAATACACTGAAATGTCAACTGTGGTTATCTCTGAGTTGTGAATTGTTGTATTGTCTTCTTCTTTGTGTTTTTCTGCATTTCCCAAGTTATTTTATGATGATCGTGTAATATTTCTACAATCAAAGAAATAAGTTATTTAAACTTCTAAATGACACCTAGCACATAGTCTATACTACATGACAACTTCCCAAATCTCCCTTTCCTTTCTTCAGTACATGTCCTCAAAGCACAATGTCGTGCAGGCCATTACTTTCCCATCCCACCATATGGGAAGAACATGGGCTTCAGTGGCAGCCTGTCTGTGTTTTAATCCTAGGTCTATCACTTAAATTTATAATCTTAAACAAGTTATTGAAGCAACATCAGTTGACTCATCTATAAAATAATTTCATCCACTCCCATTCAAACAAATATCCATGTGCTCTCCCTTAAGTGGCCAGAGGCCACTCCCTGTCATGGTATTCCCAGGAATCTTCTGTCCTGGAAATCAGAAGGAGGATTTCTGGCCTTGGGCAGTAGTGGTAATTAGTACCTTATGGAGTAGGAGTAAGAGTTGCTCTGAACATGCAGACATTGAACTGCGAGTAACTCCATATCATGAAGAGAAACCTAGAGAGCCAACATACAAACACCTGGATGGAGGACTAGCCATGGGGGGAAAAGGAGCTTCTTAGTTACAAAGCAAAATAAAACCAAAATCACAAAGTTTTTGTTGTAAAGGTGGGAAAGGGAGAACTAGACATATTTCTAGTTAAAAGATGGTGGGCGGGTGAATATATGGGAGTTAATTTCAGAAAAACCATTATTGCTAATTTTAAAATGTGGAAAATATGGTTGGTAGTCAATTCCAAAATATAGTTGGTAACATTCCATTCAATCTTTTTAGTGTCCCATATTATTGTCTTATTTCACTGAATATAAAAGTATTTTCTTTCTTTTCTTTTTTTTTTAGCAACAGTTTTCATAGGTTGATTCCTCAATCTTACTTTTTTCTCACCAGATCTTAAGTTCCTTGGTAGAACTTTCTCTAATCACAGATGTTTCCATAGTTTTCATATCTGGGTAACGTGAGTTTGAGATTTTTAATTGAATAAAAAATTAATTAAATAATAACAACATCTTATACAATGCTTAATGTGCCAGCCACTCTTTTAAGTGTCTTGTAAACTTTTATAAAACTCCTATCAGATACGTACATAATCCATTTCACCGATGAGGAACTGAGGCACAGAGGTTAAATAACTGGCCCAAGATCACACAGCTAATACATGTTGGATGAAGGATTGGAACCGAGCTGTTCGATTCTATCATCTATCAACTATACTGGTTCTCAAATGAAGTGAGGGCTTGTTTGTTAGACAAGAATGCTTTTCAAAACCTTAGAATTTTAGAGCAAAAACAAAACTAGGAAAAAATGCATTCCAAAACCCAATCACACAAGGAACTAATACAGAAGCCAGGTGAAAACCCAAGGGCAAGTCTGTATGACTTTCAGTATAAAATATGATCTCTTACTGTAAGCAACACATATATAAGTCAAACTTTGCTAAGTTCAGACATATTTAAGATATTCTAAATGATTCACTGTTCAAAAGACTCCTATCAAAAATCTTTTTATAAGTAAAGAATCTTTTAGCAAAGCAAATGCCCATAATCTATTTTTTAAGATTTTTAAGACACTTAAATTAGTTCAAGCAAGATAAACCTGAGTTGAATTATTTATAACAATATTTTACTATAAAATCAATGAAGTACAATTATTATGGATCATTGACTAGGTGTATTTTTTCATATTCAAAAGATATTTATTTTAAAAATATTTGATTTATATACACTTTATAGCTTCAGTCCAAATCCCACTGACAATAACACCCCCAAATTCAGCTGACATCCCTCCCTAAAAATAAGAAACTGAAACATTCAATATTGATATTACTAAATTAGGACAACCGAAGACAAGAGAGTATGTTAACACTCCCAAAGTAGAGCTGACTCTCTGAGAAATCATTCTCTCTGATCATTTTCTCCCCATATAGACTTCTTTTACATTTGCTATAACTTAACAGATATCATGAAACAAAGAATATATATATCCAAATTGATAGACAAGATATATGTTGCCTTTTTCAGTGAATACTTCAGTACACTATAATACCTGTATTAATTAAAAAGCCCGTATTCCAATATCATTCCTTCCTATAAATGTCATTATGTAAGGCAGAAATGCATGAAGCATAGTAATCAATAAATGTTATTCACAACAATAATAGTGATGTAGTTATTACTAACATCACTATTATAATAACAATGATTAGTAGAACTGGAACCATAAGAGGATATCCAAGATATGGCCTTCTTCCCTTTTAGGGAAGACAGGTCATGCTTCCCCAGATCTCCTACACCATGTGAAAAAGGAGATCCCCACCCTTCTTTAGGAAGATACAGTGAAAAATGGCCATTTTTCATATGATATTGTAAAAGCAGTAGTATCCCCCTCATAAAGTTAATGTGAGAATAAGTTGAGTCACGTACATGGAACACAGAAATACAACCAAAGCACTCAACAAATGTCTACTACTTTTATAACTATTATTTTTTAGTAGATATAAAGAACAGAGCTCCCAAATCCCTGAATAAAACTTTTTTTTAAACATAATGTTTTCAGAGTCAAATTACCAATGGAACGGGCTCTAATAAGCACATACCAGATGACACCCCACTTTCAATTATCATTTGACGGCCTCTTCTATTTCGTACTCACATGCATATAAAGAAAATCTAGCCTCTGGTATCTCTGTTCTTCACCATAATTTCCTGCATCCAAAACTATAATCATGGGTAAACTTTTTGTTGTTGTTTTTAAGAGAGAGAGAGAGAGCATACACAAGAGCACAAGCAGAGGTGGAGGGGCAGAGAGAATCCCAAGCAGGGTCCATGCCCAGCCCAGCACGGAGCCCTCCCCTGGGCTTGATCTCACAACCCTGAGATCATGACCTCAGATGAAATCAAGAGTCTGACGCTTAACTGACTGAGCCACCCAGGTGCCCCATGGGTAATTTTTTTTATGTATAGTTTCTCTAAAGATAAAGGTCAAACTTGTTTATAAGTGTGTGATTTTTCCATTCCAGGCTTCTCATCTAACTTGATATTTATTCATTTGATTCTCACAAATCATTAATAATATACCAACACCGAGCCTTTATTAAGTGGCCATTATGTGTCAAGTTCTGTCCTGGGCATTTGGAAACAGAGGCTCTCTAATCTTTCCTACTGCACCGTGAAGTACCATTATTGTCACTTTACATAGGAGAACAAAGAGGTACAGAGAAGTTAAATAACTTTCTCAGTGTCACATAGTAAAAAAATGTTGGGATCTCTGCGACCACAGCCCAGACGGCTTCCCTCTTACACTGTCTTCCACAAACAGAACACAGGTACCATGACTGGCTCCTTATGGGTTCTCAGAACGTTCCCGAGGCCTGGGCAATGGGAAGATAAACCTGATGGGCAGCAAACAACTTCTTTAACGCCTAGGTTTTCCTGATGTTTGCTTTCAATATGAAATGGACAGAAATGAATTACACTTATGATTCCTATCTGAGGAAGCACTGAAACTTAGGACTCCTTATAGTAGTTTTTAATGAAGGGGAGGTGAGCAGAAGTTAACCCAAATGATGCTACAGCTGATAGAGAAGATCTCGCAAAGTGTAATCTGAGAGTGAAAATGAAGTAAAAGGCAAGACAATGTCTCTGTCCCATATAACCTGCTTCATTTTGTTCTAGCTGTTACATCTGTTCAAATCTTTTAGTTTGACTCTTTCTTTATAATAATATACATATTGAGTGCTTACACCATGTCCCACATGGGACTAAATAGTTTACATTTTTATTTTGTCATTGATCTTCCACAATATCTTAGTAAAAGAGATATTACTGTTCCAGTTTCACCAATAAAGAAACACCACGTAAAAGAAACTTGCCTAACATCGCATATCTACTAAAGGGAAGAGCCTGGATTCAATTCTAATCATCTGACCACTAGGTTGTATTGAGTATAAATATTGCACATTCTTTTTATTACCATTTGCCATTTAAATCAAAATAATGTGCGCTTTGAACAAGATACCCTACCTCCTTCGGCTGAAGGGCTACTGAAGACCATCTAAAACATTCCCTGTGAAAAGAAACAACTGCCACATGTTTTAGGCAAGCTAGAAAACCAAGTGGAAGTCACTGCTTGGCATTCTAGCTTTGAAAGGCCAAATTCAACTAAATAAAACCTTCACTTTGTATATGTGTGTGGAAGTGATTAGTCATTTAATACTGGAAGCTCTACCTGGAACACATTTCTTAATACATTTTTTTCACATGCATGATGTCTTTCCACAATTTATTGCCACATTTTATTAAACTCTTGTTACCTAGCGTGTAATTGGAATCATCACTGATACATGAAACACGAGTATACAAATCTGAAACAGAGTGGAGGCAGGTCAAAGAAATAACAGCAGAGCTAAATTTTTAAAATGGGGGGAAAGACATAGAGTATAGTGTTAGAAGTCCCTGCACTCTTCACCAGCTCAGAGCAATTGCTCCCAGCAAAATCATCTTATACCCTACACCCACCCACACTTGATCCTCTGTGAATAAGAAGTGATAGGGTAAAACATTAAAAAACAGACTCAAAACTACACTAGTAAGAAAATGGGCAAATTACCACAACAGATGCTTTTACATGTTTTGACTCTTCAAAAATAGAAATTTTACCAGAGTCATTGAAATTTAACTTCACCCTCTACCTCATGAGGATATTCTGGTTTCTGACAATGTTCTGGAACCAGATTTTATAAGCTCCAGGTTGTACGTTTGCTCTGAAATGTGATCGTGTCTATCTCGGTCAACCTTCCTTTCCAAGATCCTGGAGCAATGCTTGGCATGGTGTAAGACAAAAGATGTTTTATGAATGAAACAATAGATAAATAGTAAAGCTGGAAGTGGATTTTTTAACTCTGTTATGTAAAACATTGGGAGGTTTGTTGGGATCCCATGGAATCTTTTACAAAATTAGGTCCTAGGTTCCTTTTGTAAAATAACTGTCACTTTTTTAGTTTCATTTTTAAGTTATTTTTCTGAATTCAGGGTCTTTCATCTCCAGATTACAGCCTTATTTTCACCCCAGAGCATTATATCTATTTTCAGGTACATTTAAGGGCCACACTAGAAATTCACAGTAAAGATACTGTCGTTGGTAGACAGGAAATATTGCATTTACTTTACTAAAAGACAGGCAAAGAACAACAAAAATATGAAAGAGAGAACAGAAAGAACTTTTCTTACCAGTCGTATCATAACCAGGCACAACTATTCCTATTTTCTGATTACCTATGTTTGCTATCATTGATGCCATAATTTTTGATAAACATCCATTGCTTAAGCATGGCCAAGGATAAATTAATACACATTATTATTACGAATTGCCATATAGCTATATATGAAGATATATTATCAAAATCTTTTGTCTGATCAAGGTTTTATAGTATTCTTTAAAATGTTTTTCTGATTCTAAAAGGAATACGTTTATGGGAGAACATATTTAAAATGCGGAAATTATAAATAAAAAGATTTAAGTACCCTTAACTTCATATCCACAAATAACCAGCATCATCATTTGATTGTATATTATAAAAAATTCCAATAATGCCATGTGTAAAGTAAAGGTGAAATCCCTTTATTCTACGTTTCCAAAACATGTCCACATGATCAAGGACAAGAGCCAGTCCACAAATACCTATCTGGGCACCAGGAACTGTTCTAAGTGCTTGGGACACTGTGTTGAGCATGAGAAATAGAGCCACACTCTCCTAAAGAAACTTATGTTCTCTGGGATGCCTGGGTGGCTCAGTCGGTTAAGCGTCTGCCTTTGGCTCAGGCCATGATCCCAGGGTCCTGGGACCAAGTCCCGCATCCCATCAGGCTCCTTGCTCAGTGGGGAGTCTGCTTCTCCCTCTGCCTGCAGCTCCCCCTGCTTATTCTTGTTCTCTCTCGCTCTCTCTCGCTCTCTCACTCTAACAAATAAATAAAAAATCTTAAAAAAAAGAATCATATTTAAAGAAAAAGAAACTTATGTTCTATTGGCTGGAAAAAAAAGTCAATAAGTGAAGTAAAAAGATACATGTGATGAAGAAGATAAAGTAGGGTAAAGAGGTAGAAAATACCTCTGGGAGCTGCTGTTGTGAGCATGGTTTGAAAGCCTCTGGGGAGAGATGACACTTGAGTTGGGACCTGGATTCCAGATAAGAACACTTCAAGCAAAAGGCACATGCATATTTGAAAGAAGATCAGGGTTTCTAAAATTTGTTGAATTGGAGAGATAGCAGAGAAAAATAAAGTTGAAAAGTTAGGGAAGGGCCAGATCAAGGAGAGCCTTATGGGAGTTTAGATTACATTCTGGTTGCAACTGGAAGTCTTTCGAGGGTTTTAATCAGCGGAGTGATGTAGTGTGATTTATTGTTTAAAAGTTCACCCCGGCCAAACATAGATGATGGGCTCTGAGAGGGTAAGAGAGAAAGCAAAGGCAAGAGCCATCACAGTTTTCCAGGCAGGTGATGATGATGGCGCAGACTAAGGCTACGACAGTGGTGATGATGAGCGATTAGAAGCAGGATGCATTAGTAAAAGGGTGGAAATTGCTACAGGATCAGATGTGGTGAGGAGAGGAAAGAGAAGAATCAATTCCTAGGTAACTCCTATTGACAGGTGGCAAAGATCCCTCTAGATATATTTCTCACGTATATTCTATTATATTCTTTGAATTTTTAATACCTTAAATATTGATAATAATAGATGCCATTTACTACGTCTCAGAAGCTCTAGGCAAATTATCACAATTAATCAATTAAATTAATTAATATTCATTTCCCAAAACTTTTACATACATGCTATTATTAGCTCCATTTTATAAATAAGTACACAGAATTAGAGGTTACGAAGCTTATCCAAATTCACACAGCTAATAAATGGTTAAAGTAAACAGAAATCACAGACCTGTGCCTCTGAAACAAATAATACATTATATGTTAAAAAAAGAAGAAGAAGAAGAAGAAGAAGATAGCAGGAGGGGAAGAATGAAGGGGGGAAAATCGGAGGGGGAGATGAACCATGAGAGACTATAGACTATGAGAAACAAACTGAGGGTTCTAGAGGGGAGGGGGGTGGGGGGATGGGTTAGCCTGGTGATGGGTATTAAAGAGGGCACGTTCTGCATGGAGCACTGGGTGTTATATGCAAACAAAGAATCATGGAACACTACACCAAAAATTAATGATGTAATGTATGGTGATTAACATAATAAAATTTTTTAAATAAATAAATAAATAAACAGAAATCAAACCCAAGCCAACTTGACACCAAAAGCCCTGCCCTTAATCACCACACGCTGTATCTGACAATGTGCCAACATTTATTTAACCCATCCCCTTGTCACGTATTTAGTTTTCAGATTATCCCTGCTAAAAATACTACTACTATGAGCATTACTGTAAATACATTTATACTTTTGTGATTATTTCTTTAAAGTAAATTCCTGGAAGCTCAATGGATACAATAAAATTATGGAAATTTTTAAGGCTTTTGATACATATGTATGACAGTTTTCCCATTTTACCAAGTTAAAGGTTCACCAGGAGTGAATGCAAACAATATACGCATCATCATTATTTTCATGATCATTTTTTTTAAATCTCTCTGTCACACTTACAAAGGGGCAGAGATAAGTTGTGAATTGAAGCAAGCAGACACCAGGAATCTGTTCTTAACCATTACATCATGTACTTCCCTTGCTCTTTAATATAACATGAAGTGATTGAGTTAGGGATCTAACTTTTTTTTTTCATATTTTTTTAAAATTTTCTTTTAAAGATTTTATTTATTTATTTGACAGACAGAGATATAGCGAGAGAGGGAACACAAGCAGGGGGAGTGGGAGAGGGAGACGCAGGTTTCCCGCCGAGCAGGGAGCCTGATGTGGGACCCGATCCCAGGACCCTGGGATCATGACCTGAGCTGAAGGCAGACGCCTAACGACTGAACCACCCAGGCGCCCCTTTTTTTCATATTTTTAACCATGTAATCCAGCACTACCTTTTGAATAGTCAAACTTTTCACAATTAATCTGAAAACTATAAAACACTGATGAAAGAAATTAGAGATGGTACAAAGAAACAGAAAGACATTCCATGCTCTTGGATTGGAAGAACAAATATTGTTAAAATGTCTTCACAACACAAAGCAGTTTACACGTTTAATGCAATCCCTATCAAAAATAGCACCAGCATTTTTCACAGAGCTAGAACAAACAATCCTAAAATTTATATGGCACCACAAAAGACCCCAAGTCGCCAGAGTAACCTTGAAAACGCAAACCAAAGCTGGAGGCATCACAATTCCTGAATTCAGTTGTATTACAAAGCTGTAGTGATCAAGACTGGCACAAGAACCGATAGATCAATAAAACAGAATAGAAACCCAGAAATGAACCCAAGACTAAATGGTCAATTAATCTATAAAGCAGGAAAGAATATCCAATGGAAAATAGTCTCTTCAACAAATGGTACTGGGGAAACTGGACAGCAATGTGCAAAAGAATGACACTGGGCCACACTTTCTTACACCATACACAAAAATAAATTCAAAATGGATTAAAGACTTAAATGTGAGACAGGAAACCATTAAAATCCTAGAGGAGAACATAGTAACCTCTTTGACA
This sequence comes from Mirounga angustirostris, assembly GCF_029215605.1. Classification (NCBI taxonomy): domain Eukaryota; kingdom Metazoa; phylum Chordata; class Mammalia; order Carnivora; family Phocidae; genus Mirounga; species Mirounga angustirostris. The sequence goes on from NW_026991712.1 coordinate 32,669,928, forward strand.
TCACCTGTAGCGACTTCTTTACTACATATGTTTCCTGAGGCAAGGCAAACAAAAGCAAAAATAAACTATTGGGGTTTCATCAGAGCATAGATCTTTCATCTCTTTGGTTATGTTTATTCCTAAGTATCTAATGTTTTTTTGGTGCAATTGTAAATGGGATTGATTCCTTGCTTTCTCATTCTGCTGCTTCATTATTGGTATTTAGAAATGCAACTGATTTCTGTACATTACTTTGGTATCCTGAGACTTTACTGAATTCATTTATCAGTTCTAGCAAGTTTTTTGATGAAGTCTTTCCGGTTTTCTATATAGAGTGTTATGTCATCTGCAAATAGTGAAAGTTTGACTTCTTTTTTGCCAATTTGGATACCTTTTATTTATTTTTGTTGTCTGATTGCTGTGGCTAGGACATCCAGTACTATATTAAATAACAGTGGTAGACATCCCTGTCTTGTTCCTGATGCTGAGGAAAAGTTCTCAATTTTTCCCCATTGAGGATTTTAGCTGTGGGTTTTTCATATATGTCCTTGATTATGTTGAGGTATGCTCCCTCCAACCCTACTTTGTTGAGGGTTTTTATCATGAATGGATGAGGTATTCTGTCAAATGCTGTCAAATGAAAGCATTTGACAAAGTACATCTATTGAAAGGATCATATGGTTCTTATCCTTCCTTTTATTAATGTGGTGTATCACATTGATTGATTTGTGAATATTGAACCATGCTTTCAGCCCAGTAATAAATCCCACTTGATTGTGGTGAATTATTCTTTTAATGTACTGCTGGATTCAGTTTGCTAGTATTTTATTGAGAATTTTTGCATCCATGTGCATCAGGGATATTGGTCTGTAGTTCTCTGGAGTCCATCTGATTTGGCTATCACAGTAATGCTGGTCTCATACAATGAATTTGGCACTTTTCTTTCCATTTCTATTTTTTGGAATAGTTTGAGAAAAATAGGTATTAACTCTTCTTTAAATGTTTGGTGGAAATAACCTGTGAAGCCATCTGGCCCTGGATTTTTGTTTGTTGGGAGATTTTTGATTATTGATTCAATTTCTTTGCTGGTTATCAGTCTCTTCAAGTTTTCTATTTCTTCATGTTTTAGTTTTGGTAGTTTATATGTTTCTCAGAACTTATCCGTTTCTTCCAGGTTTTCCAATTTGTTGGCATATATGTATTGTATAATATAGTTTTTATATAACATTTTCTTATAATTGTTTATATATCTGTGGTGTTGGTTGTTATTTTTCCTCATTTGTGATTTTATTTATGTGCGTCCTTCCACTTTTCTTTTTTATAATTCTGGCTAGGGGTTATGGATTTTGTTAATGTTTTCAAAGAACCAGCTTCTGGTTTCATTGATCTGTTCTATTGGTTTTTTAGTTTCTATATCATTTATTTCTGCTTTAATCTTTATTATTTCCCTTCTTCTCCTGGCTTTAGGCTTCATTTATTATTCTTTTTCTAGCTCCTTTAGGTATAAGGGTAGGCTGTTTATTTGAGACTTTTCTTGCTCCTGTACATACATAGGCCTGTATTGCTATATACTTCCCTCTTAAGACTGCTTTTGCTGCATCCCAAAGGTTTTGGACTGTTGTGTTTTTGTTTTCATTTGCTTCCATGTATTTTTTTCTTTCTTCTTTGGTTTCCTGGTTGACCCACTCACTGTTCAGTAGAATGTTGTTTAACCTCCATGTATTTGTAGTCTTTCTAAATTTTTTCTTGTGGTTGACTTCAAGTTTCACAGCATTGTGGTCTAAAAATATGCATGGTATGATCTCAGTCTTTTTGTTCTTATTGAGGGCTGATTTGTGACCCAGTATGTGATCTATTCTGGAGAATGTCCCATGTGCATTTGAAAAGAATGTGTATTCTGCTGCTTTAGGATGGAATATTATGAATATCTCTGTTAAGTCCATCTGGTCCAGTGTGTCATTCAAAGCCATTGTTTCCTTGTTGATTTTCTGCTTAATCTGCCCATTGATATAAGTGGGGTGTTAAAGTCCTCTACTATTAATTGTTTTATTATCAATGAGTTCCTTTATGTTTGTTATTAATTGTTTTATATATTTAGGTGCTCCCATGTTGGGTGCATAAATATTTACAATTGTTAGATATTCTTGGTAGATTGTGATGTTCATTTCTTAGTACAGTCTTTGGTTTAAAGTCTAGTTTGTCCAATATAAGCATGGCTACTCCAGCTTTCTTTTGATGTCCATTTGCATGATGTTTCTCTATCTCCTCACTTTGAATCTGCAAGTGTCTTTAGGTCTAAAATGAGTCTCTTGTAGGCAGCACATAGATGGTTCCTGTTTTGTTTTGTTTTGTTTTGTTTTTAATCCATTCTAAAACCCTATGTCTTTTTATTGGAGCATTTAGTCCATTCACATTCAAAATAATTAATGATAGATATGTAGTGCTATTTTATTACTTGCTTTGTCATTGTTTCTGGAGATTTTCTCTGTTCTTTTCTTGTTTTTGTCACTTTTGGTTCTTCCCTTTCCACTCAAAGAGTCCCCTTTACTATTTCTTGCAGGGCTGGTTTACTGGTCACAAACTCTAGTTTTTGTTTGTCTTAGAAACTCTTTCTCCATCTATTCTGAATGACAGCCTTGCTGGATAAAGTATTATTGGCTGCAGATTTTTCCCATTCAGCACATTGACTATATCATGCCCCTCCCTTCTGACTTGTCAAGTTTCTGTTGAGAGATCTGCAGCTAGCCTTATGGGTCTTCCCTTGTAAGTTAGGGACTTCTGTCTTGCTGCTTTTAAGATTTTTTTCTCTATCACTATATTTTGCAAATTTAACTACATTATGTCTTGGTATTGGTCTGCTTTTGTTATTTGGAGTTCTCTGTGCACCCCAAAATTATGCTAATAAATATAAAACAAAACAATAGTTTTATATATGATATGGATGAAAATATAGATGACTTGTTCACCAAATTTGCAGTGGACATGAAATTCAAAAGAACACGAAATACATTAGTGCCATTATCAACATCTAAAAAGAATCACTTAAAGATAGAAACTTTAAAAAAATGAAATCAAAACATAAATATGAAGGTCTTTATTTAAATTAGAAATGGTTCCTTCAAAGAAGCAAAACTACCTTGAGTGATAAAGAATAATGGATTTATAGTAGGGATTAGACATTGAACAATCATGAAGACTAGTGAAGAAGTCTGTTCCCGAATTTAGTGTAGGTCAGCAGAGCAGACAATCAGAAAGGAAAGCTTTAAGTGAAAAGGGACAGAGTCAGGACAAAGAGGACCCCATGATGACAAACTGGAACTTGAATCTATTTCTTACCACTTGCATCTCAATACCAGCTGATTTGCCAAAGGAAGCTGGTGCCTGGCACCATGTAGCTGTGCAACCACCTAGCCCAGAACTATATGAAACTAAAGGAGGAGAATGATCAGTGGGGGCTGGAAGAGAAGTGGGCTCTATAGGGGCCATAAGCCTGCGAAATGAGCCCACAGATCAGCTCCAATGTGCATGAGCTGTGCTGGCACCCAGAGGCCCCATGAACTTTAGAGCATAGAAGATTTCACTACACTCTGCCTTCCACATATCATGCAATTCCCACAAACAGGAATACAGTTAAGAGACTCCTGGAAATTGGAATTCCAGCTTAGCTCATTTGCCATTGCATACAACCTTTTGTCATCCCACCACACAGTCTAACCTTTCTTTATTTACAAGTCCTTCTTTATTTAGAAGTTAAATAAACCTCTTTAACCTTACTTAACTCCTAAATACAGAAATAGCAAAATCATCTTTCCACCTAACATGATGCAAGCTCTCTTCCATACAACTGAAAACATACAACAAAAAATAATACAAGGATGTCTCTTCATCCATTTTGGAGTGATGTCCTTTCCTTTTGCAGTTGAATATCCCACTTGAATATCCTGTAACTTAAATACTGAGATATAAGGTTAACTATTACTAAGGTTAACTGTACTATTAATACAATTTTTGTTAAATGGTAGGAGGATTAAAGAAGGAAAAATGAATTGTTTAATATATAACCTGATATATTCATTTAATAAAAGGAAATAATACTCAAAAAACTGTCTATGCATACTTCCCAATTATACTCTATTAGAAATGGAAACTGTTTACATTATAAGTTGTAATATTTATTTGGATTACAAATATTTGTTTATGAATCTATTTCCTCATGAGATTGTGAGCTTCTTCATGACAGAAACTATATATGGTGCATTGTTGTATCCATAGCAACTAGCACAACGTCTGACATGTGCTCAATATATATCTGATGAACCCTGCATTTCTACAATTTTATTGTTAGTTAAGTGTAACATTTTTACAGAAGTTGTCAATGAATAAAACTGCTGACGTAGGGCTTTTAGGTCTTGACTATCAGAATAAGACAGAAAAGAGGGGGATAAAGGCAGGTATATGGAAATTTGAGGATAGACGCATCAAGTGTGCTATGCTCTATGAGTTGAGAAGCCCTATGAATCCAACCAGCAAGAAACCATCTTTTTTCAAAAGACAAGAAAGTACAGGTGGAAAAAAACCCAAAACACTAGAAATCAAATACTCAAGTTCTAGTCTCAGTTCCAGTTTAATTCATTGAGTGACCCTGGAAAATGTATTTAACCTCTTTGGGCTTCATTTCCATCTATGTAATGAGAAATTGATCCAAAGAATCTCCCATATCTTTCCCAACTATAACCTATTATATATTTTACAGTCTGTATTTACTTTTCTATTCTGAAATTTTCTGCTATTAGAATCCTCCTTTAAATTAGGCCAAAATACCACAGCCTAATCACCAAAAGTCAATAATCCTTACTTGGGTTAGAATGAATGTTTTGGTTAGATTATCAGATTCTCTGTTTATAAGTAAGAAGATATAGTAGTCTTCAAATATTAGAGTAAAGTAGAATGACTGAATTGAATCTATAAAGATCCTAATGTATTCTTTCCCAAGATTGGACAGACAAAATTTCATAGCACATAAAACTATGGAGGTTGTAGGGGCCATGGATGTGATAAGCAGATGTTAGGTGACCAGGAAGTGTTTTGAAGCTATAAAGAGGAAAGCAGATCCTTGTGATGTGCTCCAGCATGATCTTTGGCTCTAGATTTCCTGGAATTATACAAAAATAAGTGAGAGGGGTGGCTCGGTGGCTCAGTCAGTTAAGCGTCTGCCTTGAGCTCAGGTCATGATCTCAGGATCCTGGGATGGAGCCCCACTTTGAGCTCCCTGCTCAGCTTCTCCTCTCCCTCTGACCCTCCTCCCCGCTTGTGCTCTCTCTCCCTCTCTCTCTCTCTCTCTCTGTCTCAAATAAATAAAATCTTTAAAAAAATGATAAAAAGGACAGTTTGAAGATAACAGGATACTAGCCAGGAAGTGACTGCCAAAAGACCCTGTAGGAAAGAGGCAACCAACATGGAGTCCCTATTATGTATCAGGTTTTGTTCTGACCTTTACAGGGATCACATCCCTTAATCCTCCGAACAATTCCATTAAATTGGAATTGTTATCCCTTTTATAGATGAGGAAATAAAAGTTAAGGAACTTGCTCAGTACAAGGATGGCTACTCTCCTGATCATTGACAAATAATAATAATAATAATAATTTTTCAGTCAATTTAAGATCCATCAGAATGAAGATAAAAATAATAAGTCTTGGTAAAGTATCCCTGGACTGTTCTTTCTCTCAGGGGCCTAGCCTCTTCCTAATGAGACCCTCCCGAGAATAAGATTTCCTTCTCTTGGTCACTAGACTGTCTCCTAAAGTAGTTACAACCTGTAAGCCTTAGATACAAACATAGCCGATGCAATTAGACAACACGGCAGTTTGGTTTTAGCTTTTATTTAAAATGAAAGATGTGATTTTCACTTAGCACAACTTTCAAGGATAAAAAGATAATTTGGGGGTGTAGGTGATAGCTAACCCTTCGCTATCTGAACACAAATTCTGAAGGTCTTCAATGGTCCAACCCGTCTCTAGATACCAGTCATTTTTGACATGATTGGATGTCTTGCTCTGGCTTGCCTGGCCATGACCATGACGAAGTACAGACGTGTGTCTATGTGTGTGTATGCTTGTGTGTGTGTGTATCATGTGTATGCAATGCAAGCATGATTGTGGGATCACATTCATTTAGAAATTAAAGTTTACTTAAATTTTTATCCATACTTTATGTACCTTGGGCCTCTGTATAAACATTCATTCATTTAGAAAGGACAGAACCTACTCTAACTGCACCTCTGGAACTAGATAGCATTTCATCCGACTAACATTAAGCATCTTTGAAAACATTATGTAAGTCTACATAAAAGTAAGTTTTTAGTATCACATCCCTTGTAAAACAGAATAATACCTAGATAGGCAATAAAAATGTACAATGGAGGAAAAGACAGAGTATGTTCTCAGCAGACGAATTAGGATATGAAGTTGTTAAGACAAGAAGAAAATCTGAACAGATGACAGAAAATTACATGAGAGCAATAATAAAGAAACAAAAGAAAAGCTTTCAAAAGTATTAAACAGATAAGGATACCATGCATGAAAGAGAAGAGAAATAGTATAAAACCAAAAGTCTAGAATGAAGTCCAACACATGCAAAAAGGGAGCTTGAGGTCCTTCCGATTCTCAAATTCTGTAGTTTATAACTGTGTAATTCTAAAACATTTGTTTAATGAATTATCTTCAAACCCCAACTGACACATTTTCAAGGCAGAAGGCATGCAAGTGCTGCTGATTCCCAGGCTCCAGTTTAGAAGTACAAAAACCTCCTTTCTGGGTTCCACGTGAATTGAGAATTTAGCATATAGCCCACATGGATGCCCCATTTAAATCTTGTTCTTTTTTGACAAGTTGACAGGTGTGGTACATATAGAAACCTACAAAAATATAAACAGACAAACTTCAAAGACTGTTGAAGGTCTGGCCTGTCAGATGGCCGGAGGGATGGTGGTTACTCCAGACGCCTGCACTCTGAAACTTTCTAATGAGAATAGCAACATAAATATTACACACTTCAAACCACCAGTGTTATAAACTTCTGCCTCATGAGAGCTGTTCACAAATATGTCCTTTAACAGGAAAAGCTCGCCATGAATCTTTCTTGCAGGCAGTACACATTTTAATGAATGCTAACATGTTTGCAAACATAATGAAAATAGTAGTTCCCACAGAGCAGTGTGAGATTATTTGAATAAAATATCTGCCTTTGGACATGAGTCTCTGCCGATGATCGCAGTGGGATCTGTGCTTTATTTGTGGATTAGAAGCCACAGTGCAGGATGGACATGTGTTTTATGAGTACTGGGCTGTGGCAACCTCTCACCCACTGACATCTGCCCAGATTGCTACTGGTTTTAAATCTCTGCATCTGAATTTTAGAAGCTAAAACTTTGGCATTGCGAGAGAGCCATGTCTCTAAATGGGAAAGTCTCAGGAGGGGATGAAATTCAATACCAGAATTTCAAATATTTTATCATTGTAGAACAGAAACTGACACAAGAAAGGGAATACAATGAAAATGGCTGGAACACAGGACCCCAACAAACTGAAAAATGGTGGTATTTCAATTATAATGGAACTACTACACCCTTGGGAAGGATTAACACATGTCTCATAGGCTATTGCTTTGATTGGAAGATACCTTCTTCGCTCTCAGGGAGCAGGTTCTAGACTCTACAACTCGCTGATGGTGTGTATAAGACAGTGTGTATGCCAAGTGAATGTAGAAATCTGGGGCTATTTGTTCCTGCTAAAAACTGCTTCAGACGGCAGTCCACATTTCTCTCCAAATCTCTCCCACTTTAAATATTCTTTAATTACTTCTGTATGCATTTGGTGTACATCTGGCTTGTGTCACAAGCGTTTCTTCAATAACTGCCCATTTTCCTCTGAACAAGGCCCTAAGACATGCCTACAAGTAGAAGCTACAACAGAAAGAATAGGGAGTTAGCTAACTGGGCATCAGGAAGCAAAAGGTAACTTGAACTTATAAAAATATCATTAGGATACACACAGAAAAGTTCAAAACTTGGCCCATACAAGAAAGCAATGGCCACAGATCAACTTTGAAAACTCAGTGGTTTAACACAATAGAATTTTATCTGTCAATCTCATGAAGTCCAATTGGCTAGAGTGATGGTGCCTGTGTGTGTTGGGCTCCATGGCATCCTCAGGGTCCCATGTTGACACAGTTGTCTTCCATAGATAGTTTCCAAAGTCACTCTGGGTGTTGGGATCCAGCCAGCAAACTGGGGAAGAGAGAGGGTGGAGGGTCATGTGTGAGGTGCTTTGGGACAGGACTACAAATGGCGTGCCTTTCTTTTGCCCACATCCCATTGGCCAGTACTCAGTCACATACCCATACCTGAGGTGAAAAGGAGGCTGGGAAATGTAGACCAGTGATGCACTAATAAGGTTTGGTGAACCCACTGTGCTGTCCTCGCCATACCCAATTAATTTGGAACAAATTCTTCACATGTTTCAGGGGAGCTTGATCTATACTACATGCAAATTAGCAACAAGTAACAGTAATAAATCTGATGATAGATATTAGATTTTTGTATACTTTTTTTTAAAGATTTTATTTATTCATTTGAGAGAGAATGAGATAGAGAGAGCATGAGAGGGGGGAGGGTCAGAGGGAGAAGCAGACTCCCTGCCGAGCAGGGAGCCCAATGTGGGACTCGATCCAGGGACTCCAGGATCATGACCTGAGCCGAAGGCAGTCGCTTAACCAACTGAGCCACCCAGGCACCCAGATTTTTGTATACTTTTAATTAATTGCTTTGATTCCCAAAAATAGAATAAATTGGAGTACAGTGACAGGTATAAAGCAATATACTCATTCAGAGCCAAGATCATGCCCATTTTGCTATCCACTATATCCTGATACCTCATTGGTAAATGCATGTGCTCAAGAAATATTTCTTGTATAAATATAAGAAACCTACTTTAGACTCAAATTCAGAAATGTCTAGTCCCATCACTTAGAGGACAAGAAAACTTTTTCTGGTAGACCAAGACATACTTCTTTGGCTTGAGGGAAGCATAAAACTGGCTTCCATGTCTTCTACATGTCACAGGCCCCTAGAATTCCTAGAAACAGACCTGGAACCAATAGACAAACCCAAAGCCCATGAGTTTCCGGTGGGTCCAACAGTCTCCAACCCATCATCTTAAGCAAGGACAGGCAGCAGGAGCATGGGCTCTGGAGCCAATAATCAGTGTTTGAATCTGATTTTACCAATTACTAAAATGTGACCTAAGGCAACATGGTTAACTTCTGTATGGTTCCATTTCACTCTCTGCACATTATTGCTGGAAGGATTAAAATAATTAATAGTTGTAGGTGCACCTGGGTGGTTCAGTTGGTTAAGCAGCTGCCTTCAGCTCAGGTCATGATCCCCAGGGTCCTGGGATCGAGCCCCGTGTGGGGCTCCCTGCTCAGCGGGGAGTCGCTTCTCCCCCTCCCTCTTCTCCCCCCCCACCTCATGCTCTCTGTCTCTCTCTCTCTAGCTCTTTCTCTCTCTCTCTCAAATAAATAAAATATTAAAAAAAATAAAAAATAAAATAATTAATAGCTGTAAAACACAAGAGAGACTATCCAATAGTAAGCACCTAGTTAATATTAGCTGTAAATGATGGCAGCACATATGGTTGCAGTAGCTGAAGTTAAATTATGGTCAGGATTGCCCCATCTGCAGTTTCTAACCCTCATGAATATCTGTGTCAGATCTGCCACGTTGTCAGAATTATGGCTTGCCTTTAAGGTGAACACTCCCCTTAATCCATTTGAAATCCAAGGTTGTAGGAATAAAAACTAAACTTTAGAGAGTATTTACTATTTTCCACACAACTTACAGTCACAGAAGTTTAAATATTTGCTCCAAGTATCATAGTAAATATGAGTGCTTTAAGTTGAACACAGAGAATCTTATACTAGAATCTGTGCATTTTTCAAGGGTTGGGCATCATGATTTCCTACAGGTTCTTGGAACAGACAGACATATCACATTATCTTTGCACCCTCCACAGCACCACCCAATGTATATGTGCATATAGCAGACTCTCCCCAAGTATCCACAGCATAGATGGATACATGGGTGAGTGGATGGATGGGCAGTAACTTGATACATGAACCATGGCACAACATTTGCCCTTCCAAATTCAAATACCAGAAAATTCCATCACAATAAATTAAATTTAAAAATCTCTGAGTGCCTTATACTGTGATCGATTCAAGAGCACAATTGGATTGAGTAGCATTAACAAGGAGGAGGCCATTCTAAAACAATTTGGAATGTTTTCACTTTCTTGGACTCCCTGATGGTGAAACAGGCACTTGATTGCTTAGCACACCTATCTGTTGAATATTCACACTGATGGAAGGGGTAGTGATGCAGAAAATATATAACATCAGATAATCCAAAGTCATTTATATTTGGCTCAGGAATGCTTTGCATAATTTTGCAGCTGATTGATCCTCCAGGGTTTGTTTGTGCTGATATTAATGCAGTTTTCATTCTGAGAAAATACATTCAGGAAATACTGGGCGTATGGCTAAACATAAATGTAAGAAAATCATTCATTCATTCATTCATTCACTCATCAGATCCTGGATGAGAGTTTACTTATGCCAGGCACTGTGATAGGTACTGAGGATTAAAAAAGAAGTGAGGTATTTATAGTCTTTGTCCTGGAGATACTCATAAATAAATATAATTAATGGTCAACCATATGTCTTTTCAGTCCTGTGAATACATATGCCACTGTGCTCCAGATTCAATACTTTTATCATACCTGAAATAAAAGTTAGCTCAAATATAGGTATTGAAAAACTCAGGTTATAGCATTTATGCTCATGAAGAATTCATAATAATAGCAGACACATATAAGACTACTAAATTCTAAGACTGCTCCTAATGCTTTAAATACATTAGCTAATTTAGCCCTGACAAAAATACCTATAAGAAGTAATATTATTGGGCGCCTGGGTGGCTCAGTTGGTTAAGTGACTGCCTTCGGCTCAGGTCATGATCCTGGAGTCCCGGGATCGAGTCCCGCATCGGGCTCCCTGCTCAGCGGGGAGTCTGCTTCTCCCTCTGACCCTCCTCCCTCTCATGCTCTCTATCTCATTCTCTCTCTCAAATAAATAAATAAAATCTTAAAAAAAAAAAAGAAGTAATATTATTATCACTCCCATTTTACAGATGAGAAAACTGAGGCTCAGAAAATAAGTTGGCTAAAGCAACAGTGTGCAGTGGCAGGTCTAAGATTTTCATCTAGGCGGCCTGTCTCCAGAGCCTGTGTTCTTATCACCATAACCTGCTGCCCTCTTCAATCAAAATGCCAAATTGAATGAGACTTAAAGAATATCAGTGATCCTTGAAGAAAAAAAATTTTAATTGGATTCCAATTTGCACACCTACAAAAACTAAATTTCATTTATTAGAAAAACTTTAAACATAATGTGTGTCAAAAGATATTATTAAAAATTTCAAAGAAAAGTAATAACCAAAAGAAAACATTTGCAAAATATGTTACAGAGAAATAAGTATAACCTAATAGGAAAGTGAGGAGATGATATGAAGAATTCAGAGGAAAAAATCAAATGGTCACTAAAATGTTAAAATGACATTCAAACTCACTAGTTATCAAAGAATGGCAAATGAAAAAACATATATATCAAATTAGCAAAAACCTACAAGCTCAACCACACTCTGCATTGACCTGGAACTCTCATACGTTGATGCTGGAAGTAGAAATGGGTTGAGCTGCTTTGGAGAGCAATTTGGCAGGATCTAGTAAAAGAGTGTACCCTGCAACTCCTCATTTCTGTTAACTTTGAGAAGGAATCTTACCCGACAAAAACTCTTATAAGGACACATATGCGAAGATATTCATTGCGGCATTATTTGTAATTATGAAAAATTGGAAAGGACTTAAATACTTACCACAAGGGAAAGGAATCAATGAAAAGAGATACTGTCCCAACCTGGGATACTGAAACAGTAACAAAAGGGTGAATTAGTGTTGTATCTGTTTGTTGCAACATCTGTATATAATACCAAAAGTTAAAAAGTTTGACACTACACGGGCACATTTGAAAAAACAGTATACATGGATACAAACATATGTGTAGAGAAATATGAAGCGAGAGCCAGAAGGGCACCTCCCAGATTCACGAGAGTGATTGAAACCGGTTACAGGCCCAGGTGAATGGAATTGAAGGATCAAAGGAAACTTCAACTTTGTCTTAGTTTTTCCATAAAATGGCTCACACAAACATGACCAAGAAATAATTTTAAAGATCTTTTTTTTTTAAAGATTTTATTTATTTATTTGAGAGAGAGAATGAGATAGAGAGAGAGAGCATGAGAGGGGGGAGGATCAGAGGGAGAAGCAGACTCCCTGCTGAGCAGGGAGCCCGATGCGGGACTCGATCCTGGGACTCCAGGATCGTGACCTGAGCCGAAGGCAGTCGCTTAACCAACTGAGCCACCCAGGCACCTGACCAAAAAATAATTTTAAAAAATCAGTCTGGAGTGGCAGAAATCTGGTGTTTTTAATATTAACCTATCTACTTTGTATTTTTTTTTCATATTTTTCTAAGACAACAAAGACAAAGACATCCTCTTGGGGAGTGATATTTTTATTTAAAGTTGAATGGGAAATAATCTTCATCTACTGGATGGCACATAATACTTTCTGCTTTTGATTTTAATTATTTATACGCATGCCTTATTTCTTATACTAGACCAAGCTCTTTAAGGTAGGATTCAGATCAGTGTCAGCTTTGAAGTTCCTCTAATTCACACACATGCATATGTGCATGCATGCACACGTGGACATACAGATACACACGTGTATATACATGCATGTATGTATACGCACACATACACCCATTCCTGCACATACGCATATGCTCGTAAATTTACACAAAACCAAACAGTATCTTGTATGTAGAGTACTTTCCATAAACATTTATGGAATGCATAAAGAGTTTGGATAAACTACTCTTTCTCTGAATACCTTGACCTGGTTATTTCTTCTGCTATAGCAAAACCAATCCTGATACGAATGAGCCAACAGGTAACTGACCAATCCAGTCTCACTCAGTCAAATCATCCATTTCAGAAGTTATAAAATGTTCTTCACAGTTCTTAGTTTTGCAAATGGCATCTTGCTTTGAAGCATATACAAATAAAACATAATAGGAGAGCTTTTCTGGTTAAGCAGGAAAAGTGGTTCTATACCACTCCCAAAGACCCACACGCCTCCATCCCACAGTTCTGAAGAGAGCACCAGAAAACCCTTAAAGTGCAGCAAACAGAGTGTAAAACATTGCTGTCTTTATAGGGAAAATAGCATTGTGTTCCAATGCACCGTTAGCAAATGGCTCGTACAGGAAGTGTTGATATTTTCCTATGTCTTTTGCTGTTTGGTGCATTAACTTGGCCTTCCTTTCGGCCCCACCCTATCTCTCTTTTGAAACCATTGTCTCCTTGACATGAAGAATGTACTTCAGAAAGCCTAATGGCTAATTACATCAAAGGGAAGAAAGTCCAAACCTCAAACAAGGAATGATTAACTGCATAAGCTTTAACGGAAGTTATCACACCCTCAAAACTACTCCTCTTCTTTAATAAAAATGTTTCCAGTAATTTATTTTCTGACAAAGTTTGTGTTCTCTGCCCAGGAGTGACTCCTGTTTTGTTCACTCCAAGGTTGTACCCTATCTAGGGCTGGCCCTGACCACAGGCAAAGCAGGCAGTCACCTACATAATATGATTTATGCAAATACAGCACATTGAAGGAATACATACTAGGCCTCATGGGAGAGGAAATCCTACTTGCTTCAGTGGTGTTTCCCAAGTTGTGTTGCATGACATCTCAGTGGGCTTGCATGAAATGCAAAGAATAATGATGAGGTAAGTTTTTCCATGATCAAATAACGGTGAGAAATTCTGGGTTAAACAAAAGTAACAGGTTTAATTATCAACAGAGATTTTAATACTCTAAAATAGGTACCAGAAAAGATTATGTATGCATGTGTTTTCCTCCTAAAAGTTTCTTGACAATAAAGACTATGTCTCTGAGAGTCAAGAGTATATCCCCAACACCTAGCACATTACCTAATATAATAGACGTTCAGTAATATTCTTGAATAAATTAGTAAATCACCTACCACCACTGTTGCGAATAATGATGTTTGGCACTGAGTGCCTATGTCTTAAGGTGCATCTTAACTGTGCCTCAAAAGAATCCCATCGAGATGCTTTTCCTTTTCCCTTTTTTAAAGATTTCATTTATTTATTTGAGAGAAAGAGCACGAGCGGGGCTGGGGGGTGGAGGGAGGCAGAGGGAGAGGGTGAAGCAGGCTCCCTGCAGCTCCAATGTGGAGCTTGATCCCAGGACCCTGAGATCATGACCTGAGTCAAAGGCAGATGCTTAACCAACTGAGCCACCCAGGTACCCCAGAGAGATGCTTTTTCTATTTCACATTCATTATTGTCTCCCTCAGAACAGAATATTAGACAAGACTCTTATGGCTGAGGCTACACACACTGTCCCAAGTCTTTTTACTCAGGGCAAGAGTCAGAAGAACCTCTGTGTGTGACCTTGGGCACATTACTTAGTGACCTAGCAAAATCTCTCCCACTTCTTTCTCCCCCCAAAAAGCATTTTGGGTTGAGCAATGTAAAAGAGACAATATCTATAAGATTACTGTTGAAACAAACATACGGTGTCTCAAAAATGAACAAGGCTTCAGCGATATCCTCTGGCCTTTTTCTGAAAACATAAGTTACTTATTCTGAGGATGGAGTGGCCATTCCAACAAACAGGAAGAACGAGCCTTAACCACACACCACCCAAGGTAGGACAAACAGATGTGGACTCTCAAAACAGCAATTGCCAACTATCACAATTGCGTTTTCTTCACTCAGTGTAAGTGGCGATTCCAATTGTAATCAAACAATCGATACTAGAAAGGCCAGGAATATCTAAAGATGACAGACTAGAGGAAATCCTATCAGTGCCCCCAACAGTTTCAGATTCCTTCCCATATTTTTTCCATTCCCATGGGCTCTGTCCCGACTTCAGTCATTTCTGCTTACAGTGCCTACATCTACATATCTGCCATGCTTCCTCATAGCACTACCCAGATCCCGCCATCAGATTGGAAAACTTTAGAAGCAAAATCTACATTCCAGAATGTCTCTGTGGCATCAGGTGAAAGCTGCCCTTCACAGGACCCTTCCATGGCCCCATCCCCTGTCCTGCTTCCTCCTGTTCCCTGTATTTCTTAGAAACACTTCCTTAAGCAATCACATGTACATGAATCCTCATCTCAGGGTCTGCCTCTGGGCAACTGGACCAAAAAGACTAACCCAACACAGGGTAAGAAGACAAAATAAAACAAATGGGCTCTGTTCCCTACACACAGAATTACAGTGTGATCCTATTAATGCTACCCAGAGTCCATGGCAACATAGGACCATTACTGACTTGGAGGATGGTTATGAATGATACAGCACAGAGAAAACCTGAAAGGACACATCTTAAATGCAAGTTCTGAGTGCTGATTGATATACGTTGTATGAAGGTAAAATCTGGAAAGTCTATAGTTGGCCCCTGGATTTGCCTTAATTATCACATCATACTTCTCCCCTGATGGATCTTACAAGAGGCTACAGATTCCATCTACTCCACTATGCCACTTTATCCACTTGTTTAATTTTGTCCCACCTTTACCTAAAATGTCTTTATTCCTAGAGACAGAAAAATTTCTAACCTTAATAAAATGTTACAGTAATGAATGGTCTCTGATCCCGGTCCTTCATTCAACAAACACTTATTAAAACACATAGTAGTGCTATGTTCCTCAAAAAAAAAAAAAAAAAAAAAAAGAGAGAGAGACAAGTAAGTCACAACTAGCTCCTAGCCTCAAAAAAACCAATACCATTGTACTATGAAAGACATTTCTCATCCTTCTGGCCAGATATGAACAAAGTGGAAACAAGAATGTAGGTCTCAAAATTCTTAGTCTTGTGCCTTCTTAAGTTTTCCAATTTCTCATTATCTAATCTATTTGCTGTATGGGGGTATCCTGTAACATAGACTGACAGAGTGGGTGATGACAGTGGAGAGAGTGAGAAGATGGAGGTAAAAAGTGTACAGGTTAGACCTACAACTGGACCTGGTGGTTGACGTTGGCTTAGAGAATGTCCAAGGTGAAGAGGGAAAAGAAGTCAAAAGTGATGCCCAGGATGGCCAGGACCCATGAATAGATGATAGTGGTTCTTCCCAAGATAATGACTACACAAAGCAGGTTTTCTAGAAGGAGGTGGGGGGCATAAAGGGGAGATGAGCTTGGTTTGGGATGTGTTAAGTATGAAGTGTTATGAAATGTCTAGCCAAATGTAATACAAATGTAAGTTGTAGGGTCTGAAACACAGGGAGAGATTCAATGTCTTAGAGGCCCAGAGATAAAGAAGATCTAGAGAGAGTATGAGAAATGAGAAGGGTTTTGTACGCAGAGCCCTCAGGAACAATGACATTCGAAGAAAGGGAAGAGGAGGGGGAGACTGCAAGTGAACTTGAGAAGAAGTAGCCAGGGAGGTAGAGGACAATCTGCTGAGAACATGTTGAGAAACCAAGGAAACATAGCATCTGGAGAATGAGAGTGTGTTCAACTATGCCAACTGCTGTTGAGATGTCAGTGGTCAAATTTAAAAAGTGTCCCAGTCGACATATAATGAGCACTTACCAAACCTAATCACTCCCCCTTCCATGTATGTTGAAAAAGCATGTATCTGACACTGTTCCCCAGACTCCCTGGTCAATGCTTAGAAAGAGGCCAAACCATTCACAACAGCTATCTGCCATCCCTGATCTCCTAATCTTGTTCCTTTCTCTGGGCGCTAGCCTCACTGCTAGAAATGTTCTCCTAATAAAGTCAGTTTAGCTTATTTTTAAGTTAGTTTAGTTTATTTTGCCTCTTCCATAGAAGACTATGATTTCCTTCCAATTCGGGTCTATATCCTAGAACTTTGCAATACTCATCACCTGAGATGGCATGCATTGAAACCATGAAAAGTTGGTGCCTAGCCTACAGCAGATGCTTAATAATGCTAGCTGAATAAGAAAATGTTTGAACAGTTGAGATAGTCATGATTCTAACTTTTTCATGTTTCAAAGTATTTCCTTATGTCCAGACAAGATTATTAATAACCTCAAGAGCCGTGTGTGTGTGTGTGTGTGTGTGTACATATGCCATTTATAACAATTGGCAACACAGAACGGTTACTGAGTCGGAGGATTAAGTTATGAATGATACAGCACAGAGAAAACCTGAAAGAACACATTTTTAAATGCAAGGTCTGAGTGCTGATTGACATACTTTGTACGATAGTAAAATCTGGCAGGTGCATTAACTTGCATTCCTCTGATCTGTACACATCCACACTTGTCTTCTTAGGGTACTTGGTAATAAGCTTCTTTAAAGATCCCTGAGTAAGCACTGCAGATAATATCTGGAGTATGTAGCACTCAGTCCTTTTAGAATGGCTTTTTCCTGCTCCTTTCGTTTTCTTAAGAAAATGTCAGTTTAATCATTTCCTAATGCTTTGATAATGTATTTCTTTACATAGCTGTAGAACACTCACTTCAGTGTTTTAAAAGCATGAATGTAGATGTAAAAGTGCCAGTTAAATGAGATTACTTTTTCCTAATGAAATAACCAAAGAGGAGTTTAAAGTTTCCTAAACTTATATGACATTTTCAGAGCAAATAATAAAGTTCCAGCCCTCCAGTGTGACTCTTATTCAAGAGATTAACATTTCAATATCATATCCTGCTGGAATACAATCGATTATTGGAAAATAGGGAATTTATTTTTCTGAAGCAATCGGTCAAACATTAGGTGGGTCAACCTCCAGGTGAATGGAGAGTTTAGCAGCACTGGACAATAAAAATGAGAAGGACACCAGGACTAGATAGGTTGGGAAGGTACCATCACTGACCCTGATGTGGGACTGACCTTAGCAGGGTTAGCAGGGCTTTAACAAACTCAGACTTTGGGGAGGCAGGTGACAGTATAAAACATAAAACATCTAGCTCAGCAAGTGAGAAACAAATAGAAGAAGCCTGGTAACAGAAATCCTTGGGATGGAGGGGTGACTGTGTTTCTACTTAATCTCTCTGCATGTCCATCTCAGTGGGAAGCCAACTTCACCTTGGAGACAGAAGCCTATTCCCATAGGCTGGGACAGCATGGCAGGAATGGGGGCAAGTGTAGGGAGGTGGAGTAAAAAGGGCAAGTGGCTTATTACATGAGGCCCAGTATGGGAGCAGAGCACAGAGGCAGAAGCCCAGAAGAACAGCAAGAAAGATGATGAGGTCATGGCCCGGACCCTGTTCAGGAAAGACAGTAGGTCTGGCAAAGACTAGGAAAAATACCAATTTCTTGGTCAAGCAAGTTGAAGTTCAGGGTAGCGCTATGAAAATTTACCACTCTAAATCTGCCTTGTTACCTAAAGTGAGAACCCACCACTGGGGTCAGGGAAAGTTCTGGGCACTTGGGGCTCACCCCAGCACTTGCGATTCAGAGATCGTGTCAGTGAAACTTACTCTAGCCCTCAACAAATATTGAGCCAAAAAAGTTAAAACGCATGCAAGTGCTGGTAGGATTGGGCTAGGGAATGTGACAGGGTGGAGCCTGTCATGGAAAGTGGACAGGAATGGGGGGCAACGGGCACTCATGTTCTCTTGCATATTTACATGCATTCCAGAAATCCCTTAGAATAGCATCTTTTCCATTAAGATAAAGAGAGAGACCGAGAGCTGCATTAACACAGGCTCTTCTATATTGTTTAATCCATAAACATACTAAAATAGTTAAGCCATAATACTTTATGATACTTTTGTAACACTTTGAGGTACTACAGTTCAGTTTTCTGCAGGATCTGGATCTCCAAGAAAGCCTCATTTTAGGATCTTTTTTGTAACTAATGATACAAGTAACATTGTCTCTCTCCTGAGCCACTGAAATACAGGAGTGTGGCTACATATGCTGGGTCTGAATTTCAGAAGGGACAATGGAAACTTGTGCTTTTCAACTTGGCCTTTGGAACGGTCATGTGTTAGATTTCATCAAGGAACACCTGAGGACTCCCTGTTGATAAAAGTTGATGTAATCACAGCTAAGATTTTTCTATTCCCCAAAATTTAACAGCAAAATGAGCACTAACTTTCCCCTCACTACCCTTCCCTCCCTCTAAAGGATGAAAGACGGTATTCCCAATACTTATATGTTATGTATTGTAGATGGCCATTTCCTAGAGAATGTTTTTTTCTTTTACGTTCCATCTTGACTGGCTTTCTAAAAGTATCTCTTCTAGGGGCGCCTGGGTGGCTCAGATGGTTAAGCGTCTGCCTTCAGCTCAGGTCATGATCCCAGGATCCTGGGATCGAGCCCCACATCGGGCTCCTGGCTCAGCGAGGAGCCTGCTTCTCCTTCTGCCTCTGCCTCTCTCCCTGCTCATGCTTTCTCTCTCTCTCTGTATCTCTGTGTCTCAAATGAATAAATAAAATCTTTAAAAAAAAAAAAAAGTATCTCTTCTAAAAGATGTGAACTTGCATTCAAAGGCAGGGGCTGGTAACCATGACTAGTTGACTTCCCCGAGATCATTTTCCTCATCTCCTTTAGGTTACATATTGTTTGTCCCTCCAGATTTACTCTTGATCCTTCTCCACCCTGCTCTGTGCCCCAGGACCCTGACATCTGTAGACCACATCAACAGCTTTCCTCTCTTTCTGGCTTCCAGATGGGTATAGCCAGTGGGAGGCACTGGCAGGAGACCAGAGAGGTTTGGTGTTTACTGCCCTGGCTCCTGCTCCATGGAACTCTGGTTGCCAATGGTTGCGTTGCTGCAGGGAAGACCATGGTCCCTGCCAAGCAGCTTGGTTCTACTCACAGCTCTGTCCTCTTGCTCCTTCATCTCTAGGGGTGAAAACACCTCCTGGTCATTGCTAACCCCAGGATGTTTCCTCAGCCATTTGGCTTCCCTTGACCCTACCCACATCTTTGAAAATAGTCTCTTCATTCAACTCTTTTTAATTGCTTTCTGAGTATACCATCTGTTTCCTGCCGGGCCCCTGAATGATACAACCTCTGTCTATTTATTTCATGGTTTCCCAACACTTTCAGGATATGCTGGTGAGCCAACATCACGAAGAGGAGAGGCAACTCTTCCCTGGGTCTCCTGAAAGGCTTGCAAGGCAGTCAGTTACAATTGAGGGTTAAAATGGAACCTGCAGATTATCTGTGGGTTTCAATTATCCTTGTTACCCTCATTCTATCTTGCACAGAGAATTGGGAATTGGCTTTGTCAAGACTAAGTTGACACACATCACAGAAGCTATACAGCAGTCTATCTGCTCATTAAGAGTTTTTTACTGAGCATGTCCCACTGATCTTCCACTTCTCGAAATGCTTTTGATGTGGGTTTAATTCTAAGTTCTGACAGAGAAACAGTCTCATATCTTCGGTCCCCAGTGTAATCTTCACATGACTGTCAAAAATGCAACTGTTTGTCCCCTGGCTTAAAGTGCTAGCTCCAAAAAAGGTCAAAAATTCTCCCTAGGAGCATCTACAACATTCAAGCACATAGTTAAGATCTTCACTTTATCTCTCGCTTTCCTTCAATCTCATGTTAATTTGGGTGTCGTATTTCTATAGGCCCAAACTGTCCTGAGCACATTTTAAAGACAGAGAATAATACACAGTTCTTACTTTCTTTCTAAGATTGCGAGTCTACCTGCTGTGCTATAGAAACACTGATAGGCCAAATTTAAGCCCCCAGAAGTGTAACAAATCATTTACCTTAATAAAAGTCACTTTTCTTTAATAATTTTCACATATAACTCTTAGAATTCTCCTTACTTCCATACTCAGTAGGTTATTATTTGATTTAAAGAACAAGATGAAAAAATAGAATCTTTTAAGAAGCAACAAATAGTAAGTCTCTCCTTATTAATTATCAAGAAAATAAAAGGTTTCTCTACGTGTGGCATAGTTTTGCTTTTTTTTTTTTTAAATCTTTGGTCAAAGATTATGTAAATAAAGTCTTTCATACTATATATCCTCTTATAAGTAATAAAATTTTCAATCTTTAATTGCTTTCAGAATTGGAGTCTCCTTGAAATTCAGAATCTCTCTAGAAATAACAATTGTAGATAGCAATACCATTGCTAGTCATTCTTTGCTAACAACATTGCTGTGAGATGAGTAGCTATTTTTCCTGATTTAGGGAGGGTTGGTAACTTGTCCAAAGTGTATTTTGAGATTTCACTAGAAGTTCTGCAATTTTGTTGTCATGCTTGTGTTCAATCCATAATTCATTTTCCTTCTCTCCTTTGCTTTTAAACTACTAAATTTGAGATTAAAGCAAATTGTGTCATATGCTTGGCCCTAAAATGAGCTGGAATTGCATAGGACCAGCTCTTTAAAGTGTGGGCTTTTGGAATCTCCAAACATGGCTTGATTTTTAGTTATGCCCCTAGTTATGCAACTAGTTATAGAACTAGTTAGACAATAAGTCTTTGTTGCTTTATGTTATACACACACACACACGTACACATTAGGGTACATACGACTGGGAGTACATTTAGGTCTCCATAGTTTATCCTTTGTGTGAAATAAACTATTATATATAAAACAAATGATGGTGGCTATGGTTGTTATTATGATGACGGTGTTTTAGGAATTCTGTGCACAATTAATTAACTGCTTCCAAGCAGGGTGATTTTGTTGAGTCGCATTGCCAGATGATGAGATTTTTCACTCCAAATACATGGAAGGAAACACATCTCCCACAATTGTTTTTTCTGTAGAAGAATTTATTTAAACGTTTTGTGGAGGAGGTTTGCAAAAACCAAGCAGCTACAGCATAGTTTAGGGCAGTGACCAAAGAATTGGGTGATAGCCCCAGCTTTGTTAATAAACAGCCTTTTAACCTTGAAGAAATCAATAAAAACCTTTTGGGGTTCAGTTTTCTTGCTTGTTAAAATAAGTTGGACTTAAACGAGTCCTGGGTTTGCGTCAACCTTTCAACATTATGATTCAACTCTTGGTGTATACGGCCCAGCAGTTAAACACCTGGGCTTCAGGGTCTCCCCCAGAGTGTAAATTCTCACTCTGCCACTTACTCTCTGTGAACTTGGGTAAGTTTCATACTTTCTAAGGCCTAAATTCCTTATTAATAAAAGGGAGATTCAGTGGTATGCTGGAGCTGACTCACAAGGACTTGGGAAAGAATTGTGCACATCTCTTCCCAGCTTCATGTTCAGTGATGTCACCCTGGTAGTTTGAATTGGCCATGATGGGAAAATTTACACCACAGAAAAGGAAATTGGCAAAAGCCACAAATAGAGCTCTCTGCTTTCCCTGGAGAGCCAGTTGTCAGACATTTACTGTATAGCCCTGGAGATAAAAAAGAATATTTATTTAATAAGTGTTGTTGGGTGTTTCTATTATTATAGGAAATAAATCATGCAAATAATAAATCATGTAACACCATCCTAAATACATATTATGCTTTTCATAAGTATTATTTTCATTTTATTATAGGCTATCATCTATTTAAAAAGTTATAGGAAAATGTGATGCTATTCTTACAAATCTTGCTGATTCTAAAACCAAGTAAAGCTCTACTAAAATTTGCATGAGTCTCATTTTTGCTCAATTACTGAGTTCTAAAACAGGAAAAAGAATTCCGTGTCTAATTCTGTTACTCACAGTTCCTCTGTTAAGAGCTATCCCTGACAATTTTCCTCCTTACAATTTATCTGTCCCCTTTGGTTCTAGAATCTGCACATACCTGGTAGCAGCCTGAAGATACATTTTTCCTAATGTGGGAAAAGGTGACTAGATTATTTTATAGGCATTATTTTTATTTTATAGGCAATCCCCATCTAACACTCCTTGCCTCAGTCCATCTTGTTGTTCCAGCCTGAAATCCAGGAGACCTCTTTCTTTCACCTCCCCCTTCATTTCTCATCCGACTCAATTTCACTTCCAAAATATCTCTACCTGCTTCCCTTCCTTATCTCCTTTCCCAGCACTGGTGTTCAAGCCATGGGTGCTGCTGTGAGGACTGCTGAAAAGTCTCCTCCCTGCTCTCCTCTGCGCCCACCAGCCCCTACCCACATCAGTTCTCTGCTTGGAACCCCTCAGGGCTTCCCACTGCTCCTGAGATGACAGTGTGCCCTTCCCCCAGGCCAGAGGGTCCCACTCAGTCAGGTACCCTGCCTCCCACTGAGAGCTGTGCTCTAGCCTCTTGGACCTTCTTTCCGTTCCTTGAATGAGCCAACCTTCCTTTGTCTGGAATGTTCTCTCCCCCACTGCCTCCTTCTTCACTTTAACCTAGATTCCACTCCAAATATCATTTTGTCAGGAAATCCCTCCCTGACTCCAAGGCTCTCTTTACAAATACCTAGCAAAAGATATTCAAAAGTCTTTTTCAGAGCACATATCTGCTTGTAATTTTACATTCATTTCTTTTATTAATCATTTGGCATATATCTCCCCCCCTAGACTGTGAGTTCCACTGGCTAAATTTATTTAGCTAATCACCATATCACCAATGACAAACGCACTGACTGGCACCTATTTGGCTGATTGAAAAAACAAATTGCCAGAGTAAACAGTGGTCCACCCGCACAATGGAATACTATTCAGCGCTAAAAAGAAATGAACTCTCAAGCCATTAAAAGACATGGAAGAACTTAAATGCATCTTATAAGTGAAAGAAGACTGCATATTGTAGGAAGGCTACATACTATATTATTCCTACTATAGAACATTCTAAAAAAGGCAAAATTTTGTAGACAGTAAAAGATCCGTAGGCGCTTGAGATTTGTGGAGAGGGAGGGATGAATAGACAAGAGCATAGAGATTTTTGTAACTACTCTGTATGAACTGTAGTGGTCGATACATGTTACTATACATTTGTCCAAACCCATAGAAAATACTACGCCAAGAGTGAATGCTAATGTAAACTATGGACATCGGGTGATAATGATGTGTCAACGTAGGTTCATCTTCCATCTTTCAGGTGTCATACCTCAAGTGTGACCTCCTGGGAGAAGTCCCCTGATCATCAAATCTAAAATGCCACTCCTCCCCTGACTACCCAATTTAAAATAGCTCCCTTCCACCCTGTTTTATTTTATTTATAGCACTTAATTACGTGAAATAATCTTAGTCATGGATCTCTTTTCTCTTCCTACTGTCTTACCCACTAGATGGTAAATCCCATAACAGCAGGGTCTTTATTTGTCTCCTTCACTGCTGCATACCCAGCATTCAGGCAACTGGCCCATAATAGGTGCTCAATAAATATTTGTTGAATGGATAGATAAATGTGCTTTCCTGCTTTTTATTCTCTTGGAATCTCTCCACACTTCTTTTATTTCTTCTCTATTTCCCTGCCCTTTCCCCCACAAAATTTAAATCTACATAGCATCTATTTTATCTCTAATATGGTTTTGTAGGGACCAAGGGCAGGCCACCCCAAGATTAGTCACTTTGGCATGAAGATTATTTTGAGGTAAAAAGCAGTTGAAACCTAGCAGATTCAGGAAAAGCTCTTTACCTGCCCCCTAAACTGCCTGAAATGAATTTAGATAGAGGACATGCTCCAGGAAGAGACCTATCACCACAGAAAACTGCATTATGATATAAACTAGGTATGGTAGACAAGGAGGAACTTGACAATACCTACTTGATCAAAGTCCTCCATGTCCATTGTTTCAGAGTGTCCCAGCACACATTTGTTTACCAACCATTTACCCTTTTTCATTTTCCTGTAATTACATTCTTTTCCTTTAAAGTTCCAGATCCTTTCCCCTTCTCCTTAGTTCAGAATGACATATATACCTCATTTTGTCTGTCTTTGGAATTTCCACATCTGTGTGGATTCTTCTTAGTATAAAATTAAATTTGGTTTTCTCCTGTTAATCTGTCTCATGTCAATTTGATTTTTAGTCTAACTAGAAAGACCCATTAAAGGGAACAGGAAACTCTTGTTCCCTCAGAGTTTTGTGAAACTCAAATTTTTGTTAAGGGTTTTGCACTTTCTGAGGTTTTCTTAACAAACCAACTTTTGGGTAAGAAAAATATCCTTTTACAGATATCTAATAACTCTTTTTTTTTAAAGATTTTATTTATTTATTTGACAGAAAGAGACACAGCAAGAGAGGGAACACAAGCAGGGGGAGTGGGAGAGGGAAAAGCAGGCTTCCCGCTGAGCAGGGAGCCCAACGGGAGGCTCGATCCCAGGACCCTGGGATCATGACCTGAGCCAAAGGCAGACACTTAATGACTGAGCCACCCAGGCATCCCCAGATATCTAATAACTCTTAAAACATTTTTTGATGCACAATTTTTACAAATACCTGAAAACATTTTGTATATATTTGGGAAGGAAAAAAAATTTCATACTCTTCAAAACTCTTCTAGCTGGTCTAAGAATCAAATTGACATGAGACTGATTCACAGGAAAAAAAGAAAATAAAAGTTTAATAACATGTAAACCTCCTTCCTGTACATGGGAGAGACCCTGGAAAACTGAGCAACTCCCTGAAATGGCTGAAACTACCACCTGAAATACCATTTCAGCCTAAAGGCAAAAAAGGTGTTAGGGGTGGAGAGTCAGTTATGGAAGGTAACCAGAAGGTAACCAGAAGAAGCACAATAAACAAGGGTAGGGTTGTTACACAGATTTAAGTCCATGCCTTCTCCATTGGTAACAATTCCTAGAGATTTAGAGTCACCCGCCTCTTCCTGAGGGACACAGGGTAACTTCTTACAAAACTTACAAAAGGGTAACTTCTACTTGGTTTCCAGAGCTTCCCCTGTGTCTGCTCTTTCTTAGAAATAGCCAGCTTAAAATAATCAACATGCCAAAGAGGCATATTTTAGGGTGGTAACATTTGCTTTCCTACAATATAAAGGAGCATAATCTAAGACAGAACAGAGTTGGTTTCGCTCTGCTCTTAAGCAGTAGTTATGCCCCTGAAAATATAACTTCTGGTTAATATAATCTGAAGTACATAGAGTAATGCAATTGGCTATGTTTTTGTATTAATTGTGTTATTTAGAAGAAGAGTTAATATGTCCCTAACATGTGCTAGACACCAGGATACAAAAACAAAGCAAGTCCTGCCTGCATGGAGTCTACAGTATGAGGAAGGAATTTCTATGCTAAATTTTTCTTCATAATTAAAATAAATTTTTTTTATTATCCTTCCATTTTGCATTTATTTATATCTATATCTTCATGTAGATTTCCAAAACTCAATGTACAATTGGATTTCCAAATTTTTTTCAGTGTAGCATACCCTCCTCTCCTTTTCCTCTTTGAGATAATCCCATATGATCTCTTAGGAACTTGTTTTCTTTATATGCAAAACTGGAGAAATCAGATTCTTCCTTTCCACTGAAGAATATTTAAAACAGCACAGTGAGAACATTTAGAACAGCAAAAAGCAACAGCAAGATATTATAAAAGGCTGAAACATCCTTCCCTTTTTAGGACAAGTTTCCTGAGAGTTGCTTTTTAATTCAAATAATCTACTAATCTCATTGCCACTTTTTTCTATGTTTATATTGCTGCTAAACTGTTGTGATAATTGTTCATTTACTCACCTATTCGATTGTTGCCAAATTCTTGGGCATTGACCATGCACAAAAACTGTTAGACTTAAGTTAGCACACACACACACAAAATCACAGTTTTAAACTGGTATACCTTCCAACCATAAATCTGTAAACCAAAAAAAAAAAAAAAAAGTTGAATATTTTCCTTTAAAGAGATCTTTAAGTAAACACTCACTTAAGACTTTAGTTCTTGAATATGCTAACTTCAGCTGTAATGAAATGCAAATAACTATGTTAATGCAAACGTTAAGGCTACAAATTCAAACAAAAAAGTCAGGAAATGCAGAAGTTAAGGTTCTCCTAGAAACATTAACTCACTCAAATTGTACATATAGAATATTTCCAATTACATGGAAGACAGCAAAATGCAATCCCTTAATGTACTATATGTACAACCCGGATAAGTTAATGCTGTTATGAGAACGTTAAATTTTACAACCTCTGACTTTGTTTTCAAAGTTACTGCCTGAATATTGCATCATTCCTACCCTTATAATGCTATTTTCCTAAAATAGAAAGAAAACAGAAGAACAAATGTCACACTGTATTTTCCATCAATATAGGATTCTGCATTTGGACTATATTTT
Organism: Mirounga angustirostris; assembly: GCF_029215605.1. Taxonomy (NCBI): domain Eukaryota; kingdom Metazoa; phylum Chordata; class Mammalia; order Carnivora; family Phocidae; genus Mirounga; species Mirounga angustirostris. Next base: position 32,697,257 of record NW_026991712.1, read on the forward strand.
AGTTAATAGATGACACAAATACATGCTTGGACCCTTTCTCAAATTTTCCAATTGAAAAATTTCCACTTTGCTTGGATTAACTGGACGGCACCTTGAGATATTCTAGGTTATAGATTTGTAGAAATATATAATAACTATGTGTGAAGTTGTATTTGCTGTCATTTATGTGGAATACGGAAATTACTCAAAGAATAATGAAGCAAGAATTTTTATGAAATATAAATTTGGGAGGGAAAACATTGGATGATTTTTAAAAAATGAAATTCCATGTTATTTTTATCCCTGATCTTTGGCATAGTTTTCCTCAAAGCCATTTTCCCTTTCACTTTTTTAGAAAAGATACTGTGTTGTTTAAATATTTTTGAAAGCTGAAAATAATATATTTCACTATCTTTTTTCCAATTTAACTAGCATCTCCTGTAAATATTGAGTGGTTGCAATGAAACATTTTGTTAGTTGCCTAAGGTTTGATTGCATAAATCTGCCTTAGTTAAATTGTGATGTTGGAAAAAAACAAGAGAAATGAAAGAAGAGCAATAATGTGCAAGCCAGAGAAAATCCGCAGTGGTGTTGCTTGAGTGATAATCTCTTTAGTGAGGACAGACAAGGGTCCTGGGTTGCCTGCAGGGTCTCCTAGTGTCCTCTTTGGTCCTCAGTAAACGAGTGGCCGCATCAGCTGGGTCCCCTGCAGGAAAGGTGCTGTAATGGATGGGGGCTTTAAAACTGGGAGGGAAATGCAGGAACAGATGAAAAAAGCCCCCCAAATACACTGTCACCACAGCATACGATGTTCTAGATTGATTACTCATTTCTAACTCTTTGCCGAAAGCCCTTGATTACTGCAATTTTCTACAGTGTTAGTACCCATTTACAGGTTCTCTTAAAAAATTTGTCAAGCTTTTGAACTCCCAATATGAACCTGTATTTTCTTGTCTTCTGACGACAATTATTCAATCAGACTTCTTTTGTGAAGGTTGGGAGATAAATACCTCCACAGTCTGAAAACTATAGTGTCATGCCTGAGCAGCTTGATCTTAGACTTTATGCTACAAATAAATTGCTATGTTCTTAAATAATTACCAGGCATTTTGTCTACCACCTTTCCCGACTGTTAAAATGCCTGACATTATCTCTAGCGTTGCGGCAGAAACCCCAGGTCCCACCCCAGGCCTGTTGTTTCCTCTTTGCAGGACTTTTCCATCCTCCCCACAGAGGACTAGGGGTGAGAATCAGGCTGGGAGACAGGAATTCAAGCTCTGAACAATCCACTTCACCTCTTTGTTCTTTGTCCATAAAATCAGTGTCATCCTATGGCTCTACCTCACAGGGCTTCAGAGAGACTAAATTTATCAGTGTTTGTTGATGCTTGGGAAAATCTCCACATCAGAAATCCCAATTTGTATCATATATTAATTTCTTACCTGCTCATTCATCGTCGTCCACCACCACCCCCACACACACCAACGTGAAGCCAGGGGCCGTTCTTAATGTTTGTGGCACTCTTTCTACAAAATATGCTAGAATCAAAGGGTTAATGCTGTCCTACCTGGAATGGTTCAGGGTTGCTACAATTTTAAAGGCTTAAAATGATGTTAGAAGTGGAGATTTCACAAAATAGAGGCAAGCCGAGGCGGGGGGGGGGGGGCGAGGGGGGAGAGAAAGAGGGGGAATTAATAAACAAAGGGGCAAAGGGGCAAAATCTTTTCCTCCATTTCTAGTTGGAACTGCTATTTTTTACAGCTAACTGAAATATTTCAACATTTGAAAACCATCAAAATAACTAGAATTCGTAAGTCTGAGAAGAGGAAAAGAAAGCACTTCGTGAAAGTGAAGGAAGTTCAGCGTTTGCAATGTAATTCAAATTGCACTTGTAATTCAGGTCCTGGAATTAACCCACTCAACCAAAGCTTGAAAAGATTTAGATTTACTCAGACTAGCAAAAATACAATACTCCCTTACAATTGCACAACCACCCTGTCTTTTGGTGATACATCCAATACACTCTAAATTATAATTCTAAAACTCAGTTTGTTGTTAAAAAAAAAAAATCTGTGCATCATATCAGAGTCTGTCTTGTAATTTAAAAGCAGGAGGCGGGGGTACCCACAACCCATTTTAATCAGACTAGGGTAGCACCTGAGCCCTTCCTATAAACAGTTTTTAAAAAATGACTTTTACCACAATTTTTAACTACGGAGAGGTGAATTTGGAATAGAACTCCTGTATTTTCAGCCCATTGACTACAATGAAAAGAGTAGCTTTCAAGGCATTGTGGTGTTCAGGGTACAAGTCAGGTCATCCAAGCTGCCATTTTATTTTTCCAAGGTTGATTCTACCAGGGATACAGCTCGGGGAAGGTGGGAGGTTGAAAAGGTTGGGGGAGATGGATTCATAGCACTGCATGTTTAGACTGCCTGTCCATGAAAGTGATTTGAAGTTTTCCATGCAAGCAATTTAGGAAAACTCAGCCATTTTACCCTTATCTAGTTTGGCAACAGTTCAAAGCACCCAGGAAAAGTTTGGGGGGGGGGGTGTATGTGTGTGTGTGTGTGTGTGTGTGTGTTTTAAAGGAAAAAAATTTTATCTGCCAAGCCTTTTAAAGGGCAGTTCCAATTTCCTCATTTTGAATCATGGGCATTTTCTGACAGTAATAAACAAAATGTAGATAAACCTTATGATATCTTACAACAACAATAACAAAACTTTGTAAAATTTTAGAGCCAGGCCCTAAATGGAACACGTTTATTTTAGCTCACCACCACAAAAAAAAAGAGAGAAAATGTTACAGTATTAGTGAAAACAGTCAGGTTGGTACTTACAGACCAAGCACAGCAATCAAGTTAGAAAAGCAGAGGCAATATTTTGCACTACATGTTGCAGGTTTTTGTTTTTCTTTTTGTTTTTTGTTTTTAAAGAGGAAGAGCAAGGCAGCATTTTCATGATATTCTAAAACACTAGTATTTGATAGTGTAAGATACCTTCTCCTTATAAATCGGTGCTTTGGTGGAGAAAAAGATCTCTTATTTTACTTTTTTAATCCTATGCAAAGCAGCATAGTTTCATATTTATTTAGCTTAGTGCCTTTCTCTCTATTTAAAACATTTATTAACCAGAGAGACCTCAGTGACATGTAAATTTCATTTTCTATGCCCTGTAGATTAAAATACATCTGTTTCAGCCATCATTCAGGAAAGAAATAATTTTAATAGTTCATTGTATTAAAAAAAGATTTATGTCAGCATTCAGTATGACAAGAGAAGGCAAGTGGCTTGCACATAATACTAAGAGGTGGCTTTATTTCTTCCAGAATTTTATCCAAATTGAACAGAACTGAGTCCCTAAAATATGAGAGGGGGGCCAAGTAATTTTGCCTCCTGGTGTATTGTTACTGATAGTGATTCCCTGAAAGAGCAGGTAAAGTGTTCTTTTTAAGTTTCACCTGTGATGTTCTGGTATCTGTATTATCCCATAATTAAAAGAATAGGACTCATTCCAGTGGGCTTCTCTCTTGGGTTAAGGCAAAATATTTAGGGATACCTTTTTGAATCTGGCATTTAATGAACTTTCTTCGCTTCTAATGACGTGCAGTGCAATTTAAAAGCAAATGATGTTTATATAAAAAGTCCAGAATAGGCAGATCCCTAGAGACAGAAAGTAGATTAGTGGTTCCTTCTGGCTAAGGTGGGGACAGTTGAAGAGTAAAAAGGAAATGACTCTTCATAGGTACAGGATTTTTCCTTGGGGTGATGAAAACATTCTAAAATCGATTGTGGTGATGATGGTTGTACAACTCTGTGAATATACTAAAAAACATTCAATTATACACATTAAATGGGCAAAAATCACATGGTATATGGATTATATCTCAATAAAACTGTGATGTTACAAAACAAACAAACAAACAAAAATGAGCCCCGCCCCAAGGCCTGGTCCTTGAAAAAATTAAGTCTTGCTGGGTGGGGAGACAGACGTGTAAACATGTAATTAGAATGACAAGGTGATTAATAGGAACTCACAAAAAATAAAACTCGTTCTTAAAGAGTTCTCTGCCTGGGAGAGTCCCTTACAGGGGAGAGGTTGTTTGAACCAAATCTCAATATCAGGGGTGACTGAGGAAGGGCTTTCCTGACTGAGGGAACAGCATATACAAAAGTGGGAAGGCAAAGAGGCAGAAGAAAGCTTTAGGCTTCTAGAAAAATAAGAATATTTGAATGCTAAAAGTCAAGGAGTCAGTACCTGGAAAGAGATGGAGGGTGTCAGGAAAGATTTGTAGAAAGGAATAGCCTGTATGCTTCCATCTTTGTTTAAAGTTACGAAGGGAAGGAAGCAAGGGAAAGAATTAACATTCATAACAGTTGAAGGTTAATGATAAAGGCATCCAATTGTAATTAGGTGCTTATTTTCTTTATTATCTTGTTCTAATTGCATATTCTATACAGGAAAATTAGTAGCCTCAGCTTATGTTTATGCGTAGGTATTTTAATAAGTTCTATTTGTCTTCAAATGGATTATTAATAGTTAAGTGGGAAAAAGCCTGTCAAATTGTTTCTCTTTCTTTCTCTCGGAAGATGAACTGCTTACCTGCACCCATGGTGAAGTTGGCCACTTGAACCCCGAGACCACACACGAAACACCACGGCCCTCTCCCCAGCAGCATACTCTCATAACATAAAAGACAAAAACAGCCTACTAAGCACCAGTCTGACAAACCCAACCTGATTACCTGATGGCAAATGCTATTCGAACCTTTTAAAATCAACTCGAAAGGAGAAAGAAAATCCAGGAAGAAATGTCTTCTGTAACAGCAAAACTGAAATGACCACAATCATATATTGAAAGAATTTTAATGCCCAGACTAGAAAAGGCTTATTGCATGTAGATCACTTTGGCATTGGAAGTTACACACATCTAGCTCATCTCAGGGCCTGGAGAACACAAGCCCAGGGATGCTGCTAAATCTAGAATTATCCTTCACTCCAAATCCTTTGTTAGGGTCAGAGTCTTTCCACTTTCCATCTCCTTTGCTCCGTACTCCTGTTCTGTTTCTCAATACTGGGAAAATGGAAAGACATACGTGGGAGCAGAAGCTCACAAATGGTCAAAGATTTCTCACGAGCCAATCCTGTGCTAAGTGCATCCATAGGCCCTCTACAGGAAGGTTTGCTTCTTGAAAGCAATGAGCCACTCACACAATGTCTTTATCATCTGGTCCTCATACTAGGGATCTTCTCATGCACCCTTCAGCAAGCCAACAAGATAGGAACAACTATTATCAACACAAACACACAGATGGGGAACATGAGGCTGAGCTAGACTAGGGAGCTTGTGCAGGATCAGGCACGTCAAGGTGGCAGAGCCTGAGCTGATGCCCGAGTATGTCTGCAGCCCACGTGAATTCTCAACCACATCACCGTTCTGCTCATTACCCAGAAAGCTCAGCCCTCGTGTTGACACAAGCAGGGGGCAACTGGGAGGGGAAGAAACCCTCGTGAGACCGAGAGGCAAGGAGTTAGGAACAGCCAGACACAAAAGAGGGATCTAGACAACCAACCAAATGATGACACTCCCCGCATGGTTTCAACCTGGCACCATCACTCACGCATACCTCCGAACTTTCGGGGCACGAAAAACTGGAATTTCCTTGCCTGCTGTGGTTGAAACTCGGCATTGCTGTACCTTCTTCCTCTCTGAACAGATTCGTTTCTTTTCTTCAATGGATGTCATCATTCCACGAGTATTTATTGAGGCCCTACCATGTGCCAAATTCCCTTCTAGGCGCTAAGGATACAACACTGAATAAAACGAACGAATTTGCTGTCACATACCTTACATTTTCATGGAGTTAGATCACATACAAGCAAATAAGAAAATAAATATCCCATCCTCTTAACTGTCCCTGAGTCACAGTCACTATCTAAACAGGTCATGAATTATTGGAAGGTCTGATATCCAAAGGCTTGAGCTTTAAGAAGGAAATCAACTTTAAAAAAAAAAAAAGATCTAGAATCAAATTATAAAATATGTGCTCAGGAATCTTTGTTGACCATCCATCCTATAACAGGGCTGTGAGGTTAGAGTTACTTTTAACCACTACAGGGATCTATATGTTTTTAAAAGCTGACAGAAGAGCCACTTCTCATGAATTACTAAACCTAGCTATTCCCATTCATGCACACAGACTCAGATGGTCATCATCTTTGATAGACTCAAACAAATTAGGAAAGCCTCATCTGTTTTTGCTTTTCCTTTTAAATCAGTTAGCTTACTGATCTCAAATGGGAAGACAATCGATCTATACTTTTTCCCATCATTACAGCATTTAAATATGCCAGTCTTCTAACAGTTGAGAGGCTGAACAGACGTAACTCAACTTCTAAAAAATTATTTTCTTAAAGTGAAACAACAATCATTCCAAGCTTAAAGAGGATGATGTCAATATTTGGAAAGTGATATATGGCCAATTCGGGGAAAAATTTAATAACTAAGGTGTAGACACAGAAAAAGTTTGTATAGACTGTTTCCCACACAAAACTGAATAGAGAAGTCTTATTTATTATGGGGCAGACATGATTTATATTCTTTTCTATATGATAGTCATAAAAGGAACCCTTTTAAAAATGTATAGACAAAGGAATCTGATGATCTTCTATCCAACTGTTACCTACTGTATCTATTGTCAGTAAAAATTAAAGAAATTGGAATTTACTTCTTAAAAACCAGATTTGCTAAAATTCAGAGCCCATGTGAGCATGAGGTTAAGAAATCTTTTCTTGGTCACTCTCTCCCACACGCCCCCATCTCACTTTCACTTAAAGGTAAATTTTAATGGAAAACTGCAACTAAGAAAAGATGCTACAAATTCATTTTCTTACACAGCTAGATCGACATTTCAAAAAATAAGAGCATATTTTTTGAATGAACAAGGACCTACTCAAGGAGCTGGACTTATATAATAAAAGAGCAAATTCAATGAAATAAGGTTATTAACTTATTAATACTTTAGTAAAAGATTAAAGAGTTGCTTTTGAAATTTTACAAATCAATTACTTGCAGTTAAATTTTAAACCAGTCTTATAGTCAAAATCAAACTTTTTTTTAATACGCTGAGATCAAAATCCAACTGTTCATGTTTAGAACCAATTAAGTTCCATTTTGAAGGCACAAGAGATATTCTTGCTTTTTTAAATTTAAAGGTGTTTCATTAAATGATACTTTAGGCAGCTTTTCCTATTTTCAATAAGTTACATTTGCTAAAAGCCATTATGAGAACACATTTGTGATAAGAAGACATGTATCTCAATTGAAGGTTCATTTCACTGAACAGATCAGAGAAAAGTCAAAACATCTACACCACAGTTGTGTGCTTTTGTTTCTAGAAGTGTAAATGTCTTTGAAGTAAGTTCTTGAGGGATTTTAGTCAGACGATGATGACAATCATTTCTAACCAAATAGGCTGAAAAATCTGCAACAACCCTTACTCGTAGGCTTTTTGTTTTGGGGTCAAAACAAAGTATAATTTCACTCCATTGAACATTCGAATATGGCTAGCCAACTTCTTCAACAACAGTTAAAAATGTATCGAGCTTCTTTTTCTGTGTCAGGTACAATGGTGCACGCCTTGCCTTTCCTCACTTAATCTCCACAACATTTTTATCCTAATTTTTCAGGTAAAACACCCTCTGGGGGGTAGCAAATCACCCCGAGGTCATACAGCAAGCAAATGGCAGCACCCAGACCCAAGCAAAGTTCCTCAGACTCCAGAGGCTGCACCACAGACTGTTGACCTATATTCTCATGTGAGCAAATGGAACTCGCTAATTGTCTGTATTATTGCCTCTTTGTCAGAATGGATCAAATATGAGCCATCTGTTTATCAAAAAACTCACCACAGACATCTTATAATTTAGGAAGGAGAGTTACAATGTATGACGGCCCCCACCAAAGCGATTGATGAAAATGTGAGCCAGCCCAGGCTGAACTACAGAATTTACATCTTAAAACATCATTAAAAAAAAAAAAGATGAAGAAAAAGAACAAAGGCATTAATTTTAAAAGTGGGGGTAATTTTTTAAACACCACCGTGATAGCATTTAATTTCTCTTTTTCCTAGCTTTGGGCTAACACAACATACTGTAGTGATATTTGGGGTTTGTGCTTCAGAAATTTCCATGGACACATTAGCTTAGATGGTTTCATTACCCACCCTCATTATTAAGTAGCATTCAATTACTGAGTGTTGTAATGCCAGAGAGCATAAAAGAGAGACAAAATCTCGGTAAGATCTAAGGGTGAAATGGCATTTTTATATTGCTATAAAGATTGCTTAACTCTAGTGCGATACTAATGATCATTTCTGTGACTAAAAACATCCCCTTATGATTAATTATGTAAACTCTCATCATTTCAAGCCCAATAAAGACTTTAAAACATTTTTCATGCATCTTGTATTCCTAACATACTTTTTTCCATTTACCCACATAAGAATCGACCCTAAGAATTAAAGTAACCATTTTCCATTACATTAAAAGGGGGTACCATGTGGGAGTATTAAGGTATACATATACAATTCGTGTAAATTATGTGGGAAGTGTTTTAATGTAATTTAATACATATGGGGAGACAAAAAGGTTGTATCTTTTATGAATGTTGACTTATGTTCTTCATGTCCCTGTAAAAGGTATAGTTTCTCATATAGGAAGGAACCTCTCAGTAGTCAAATACTTCCAAATTGGATATATTTGAAAACCAGAATATGCAGTAAAAATCACCTTTGAAAGTTAATCACTGTTTTGTTTGTATCATCAATAAAATTGGAGGGGGGAGAGTCTACTGTTCAACAAGGAGGGATTGTTTATAATAGAATACAAGGTAGCCTATGGGGTAAATGAAGCATTTACTATAAATGCTTAGTGATATATGGAAAGATAGGGTATAGCATCTTGTGAAAATAAAAGTCATAAAGCAGTATGTATAAAATGACTCCCATTTTTGTAAAACATTTACATATGTTCATACCCACAGACCTTTGACTGAAGGGGACACAGAAAGGCAGGCATTAATAGTTTATATCTATGTGGGAGGAATACAGATGATTTTTAATTTGGGGGGGGAAGGGGGACTATCTGCATTTACCAGACTTCTTCTCTCTACTGAACAGGGTTTACTTTTGTTGAAGCAAAAGAAATGTGAGGAAAGACATGCAAGCAAACGAAAATATCTTCCCTTGATGAAACGACCACTCTGAATCTGAAACCTGAGGCAATTTTTGCATAACGCCTCAGACTTGCAAAAATTGGTTCCGAGTTCTACCCAAATGGCAAAGCGCCTTCTTTCGCCCCAGCTTTCGCCCCAACCAGGCCTTGGAGACCATTCCTCTGGCGGGACAGGCAGGGCGGAGGCAAACCCCTGAACAGTGAGCCTGTGAGCTTTCGCCTCCCCGGCTGCTCCATGACAGGGACAGGTAAAGGCTGTAAGAAGTGAAGTCCATACCATTCTTTTTTTTTTTTTTTTTTTAAGATTTTTTTAAATTTATTTACTCATGAGAGACAGAGAGAGAGAGAGGCAGAGGGAGAAGCAGGCTCCCCACGGAGCAGGGAGCCCGATGCGGGACTCGATCCCAGGACCCTGGGATCACGACCTGAGCCGAAGGCAGACGCTTAACCATCTGAGCCAACCAGGCGCCCCCATACCATTCTTCATTGTGCGGCTTTGCAGAAGCTGGAGAGCAGAAGAGGAAATGGGAGAGCAGACACGGCCTCTGCCGGGCACGTTACATCACTAAGGTTCGGATGCGCCGCCAGCTTCAGTGCGGGGTCCTTGGGACCACGGGGCCTCCAGCCTGGGTCACCAGACTCATCTCCTCCAGCACGTGCCGCCCCGTTTACAATTTTCTTTTCGCTTTCTTCCTTCCTTGCCCTCCGAGTGGACCCATCTGAAAATACAAGAGTCTCTATCTACGTGGAACAGGAATTTACTTTTCAGAAATGTAGTTCTGGGCACCTTCTGAATAGAGACTGGCAAAAATCCCAAACTGCATGCTTCATTATGTGGGCTTTATTTGTGTTTCTTATGAAATGAGCTGAGACACTCAAACTCATTTCAGATAGCAGCCAAAGCTAAACGGCCACATTGTCCCTAGATAGAAGGTCAGTACGGCAAAACTGTCCAGCTCCTGAGTTTTCTCAAACACTTACACGTGAAGACAGGCAGCTTTAGTCCCTGCTCTCAGGGAACTGAGGATTTTATTCCTGAATGGCAGGACTGCCTTGACAAATAAAAGAGAAAGCAAAGGTTTTTTCCTTCATACATCTAGATTCTCCCATGAGGTCAAAATGTGATGAAATATAAAGAGCACTTTGGAATTTCATGGTGCATAAAGACGGACAGAAAGCATTAGCTTTCAATGCTACAGTTTTATAAATAAAGAGATCAAAACTGCTTATTCTATGGAAATAAAACAGTCGGGTTCACTTGTTGGCTGCTGGAGAGCAATTTCTAGTGAGGATTTCCTCTTTTAATCAGTTATAAAGTATAATGACAGTCTTCACCACCAGCCACACCCTGTGCGGGCAATGTGAATAAACACTGGTAGCTTCTGCCAGAAATAAACACCAGATTAATAGCACGCAGCCTGCACGTCAGGGGCACGTCCATCTCCCTGGGACCCCGGATGAGAAATTAATTAAGCAAATACTTTTAAAACTAAATCCATTTTACTCCAAATTGCCATCCCCAAAAAGTTGAGCAAAAAAACCCAAAACAAACAAACAAACAAAAAACACGTGAAATGCCAAAATTGTAAACTTGTATTATGTGTATTCAGACCCTTGGTAAAACAAATTCAAATAAAGAAAACCTGAGATAAAGAAAACCAGCAAGCAATGATTGACTCAAGATCCCCATCTAGTGACGCTATTCTGAATAGCAGGTTGTTTGTTTGCATTTCTGGGTAGGCCTGGAAAGTCTAATGAATTAGGCATTTATGTGGTTCATTGTTCAGAAGTGAGATGTTTACTCTTATTATGCCTTTTTAAAGAGTATCCTAGGGAACGATTTAGCCCCTTTTCACAATTATTGTGGTTCGCTTCTGAGCTTGTTCATCTGTTTTCCACAGAGTCTGATTGTCTCTCTAGATTCACCATTGATTCCCTAACTCTGTGGCACCTGATCAAAGAGGCTGGGAACCCTTGACATGAATTTAAAGCCATCTGAGTAAAAGCGTAGAGTACGTGTTGCATGTAACAGTACATATGACAGTCAGACAACATATGTCAGGAAGTCTATGGTGGCTCCTCGTCTACAGTGGTTAAGAGAGGCATAGACCAGACTGAAATCAGTGGTTTCAGTGGTATGAATTTCTCCCATCAGACCTGAAATGTACATACTGCGTGAGTCCATCATATGAAGTTTAAGAACAGACAAAACCAATCAACGGTGACAGAGGTCAAAATAGCTGACCTTTGGGGGCAGGAGGGTTGGAGGAGGTAATTGGTTTAAAGAAGGCATGAATAAATGTTCTAAGGTGGCAGAATATTCTATATCTTCATCTGGATGGTGATTACATAGGTGTGTACGTACGTTAAATACCCAACTGTATATTTATGAACAATGTATTTAATGCGTTTTATACCTTGGCTATATACACGATGTATCTCAGAAAGATATATATATTTTTTTAATGAGGCTCCATACTGTTGTTTTACCCTCATCCTGAGAGATAACACCAATTGGATAACATAGTGCGTCTGTTGCCTAACAGATTTCTTACGGAAACTCCAGAAATTAGGTAAGAAGATCAATACCTACCAAACCTAAATATCAGTAAAGATTTGGGGTCCTGTCATTTGTATAATGTGACTGAAAATTTTAGGGCAACCTCTTAGCCCAGATTTTAAGCAAACAAAGGGAACTGTACTTATCGTCGTTTTCATGGGAACAGGGTCCATTTTCTGTGAGGAACTATGAGAACGACTTCTGACAGTCATGGGTTAGGGCAAAGGGTAGAAACAAGGCATGTGGAAAATGGAAACAGGTGGGTAAATTTGCAATGTGGCCATGGCAAACATATCCTGCCTGTCCCTCTTTAGAATGTGCGCTCTTAGAACTTGTAAGACATGGAATGTTACAGTCGGTAGGAAACTTCCAATGTCCTGGCTCATGCCCATGTTGTCAAGGGAGGCGCAGAGGGGTTGCGGGGAGTCAAAGTCACACGATTAGTTAGTAACAGAGCTAGACCTCCTCTGTCTTTCTGACTTCCCATCTTTCCCCTTCCCAGGGTCCCAAAATCTCTGTGAAGCATCGTAAGGAGAACACAGTCCAAGGCCTCCAAAACACCCACCATGCAAATCCATATAAAGCTGCATAACCATTGCAATGTCCACAACATATTCCTGGGTTTGTTTGCTTATGGATTGCTGACCGGTAGACGAATGCTCTGTCACTTATTTGCTTCGCTCTCCATTAATATGTTGGTGGTTTCTAATGCTTCCCTGCTATAAACAAAGCTGGGATCAGCTTCCTCGCACATACGTGTTTTCCTAGTTGTCTGATCCTTCCCTTTGGATATATTCCTAGAACTGCTGACTCCAAGGGAAACAGCCAGTCTACATTTGGATCCCTGGGACCAAATTGCCAAATTGCCCTCCAGAAGGAACAGAACAATTGGTACTCCCACCAGCTCTCCTCACCAGCACTAGGTGTTATCATTCTTCTCTCATCTTTGCCAATCTGGTCACCATAAAATGGTAACTGTTGTTTTAATTTGTGTTTGTTTAATTCCTTGGGAACATTCTGCACTTGGAGGCACTTCCACCAACCATTCTGCCTGATTGGTGCTGGTCAACTGCCTCTCTATTCATTTTCCCCATGACTTTCTCCCCTGATGCTGGATGGAATGTCTCCAGGCACATTTCCACTTGATTGCAGAGCTAGTGAAGTTGTCTGGGAAGTCTCCCCGACCCCATCTGCTACCCACCACAATGCCAGAAATAACTGTCTGTCCCTCCTGCCCTTAAAGTTGCCTCAAGCTTTGCAGGGCTGAAGAACAGAAGGTTTTTCCACATCAGAGGAGTGATTCCTGAAAAGAAGTAAGAGAAGAGCTGGCGCATCATGGGGCTGGAGTGGCCATCCTTCCACTTCCCCAGCCCATGTCAATGATCTCCGAGTATTACTTCACAGATGTTTTTGTTTAAACTGAGCTAGACTTTGGCTTTGAGCCCCATTTGAAAGGCAGAAACTTAATCTGCCCCTACCTCCCTGGATCTAAATTGAGTTGGGTAAAGAGGGTCTTTTGTAGTATTTGGGCCTGGGGACAGGAGTGCATTGGGCCTCATCCTACTACATCTACATTGCCATTTGCCTAGATGTCCTCCTTCCTGTGACTTATCAGTCTACACAACACAAAGCACATTTTCTATACTCCTGGCTGCAAAGACCCTTGAATCTGGTGGCTCTCTGGATGTCCTGTCTGGGCTGCTCTGTTAGGAACACCTCTGTACCCACACTCGGCTGCAGAAACTGCTTCTGGCCCTCTCAGCACAGGGCACCATTATACGGCCCCATATCAAAGGGAAGCGCAGGGATATCTGGTCTGGAGGCCATCTCTACCCTCAAACTCCCCACACAAACTAGGATTCCATCAACACACCTCACCCCCAACCCCCGGACTCAGGTTCTTAAAGGTCAGCTTTTTTTGGGACCCACCTACATAAAACCTCTATCCCTCTGATTTTCTGCTGCTCTCCTCCTCACACAGCCCTGGGGACGTTCATCAAATTCTCTGTTTTGCAACCTCCTTATCATCAGTTGTCTAAATATCTAAATATCTTCTTTCTTTCCAGGGCTAGCCTTTGAAACAAATCCCAAGTATTGACTTCTGCCATCTGATCTAGGGAAGAAAATTGCAGGTCTAAGTACCAAAACTGGGGGCAGGTGTGGAAAGGGGGGAAGGAAGCATCTGGTGTTTTGTTGGTAAGAAGAGGGCATCCCAGATGTGAGAAACAGCATGGGCAAGAAGCGGGAACTGGCTGGAGTCTGGAGTCTGGCCTTGATAGAATACAGTTCTCCACTGTGTTCCTGTAGAATAAAAGTTTGGGTAGGTGAGGCAGGGTGGCAACTTGCAGAAACTGGTAAGGAAGCAAGTGAGCCTTCTAGTTAACTCAGAGCAACTCATGGACATACGAGTTCCATATAATTTGATCACAAGGCAGTTTTTTACTATGTAAAGGAAAATGCAGCCTGGTGCTAATGGACAAAATGCAGGCTCCAAAATTAGATCATCCTATGTTTGAAGTCGGATTCTGCTGCTTGTTGTCTGTGATGTTAGGTGTCAGCCCAATGGCAAGAAAACACCCCTTTTATAAGCTAGTACTTACAGGCCTGTGAGAAGACACATGTAAGGCGACTAGACTTAAAAGAGGCTCCATTCCTCCCTAACTTCCCTTCTCCTTTTCTTATTTTTAGCCTCAAGCCTCAGACTAATTCATAACATGCCCTACCTCTACCCAAATCAATCTACTGCTAATATTCCTTGGGTTACTAGAAATGCATTCATGGATATGTATGAATTGTATGCATAAATTTGTGTGCTAGCTAAATCACGTGTGTTCCATAGCTTCTTCAAGGAACTCTTCATGCTTTTTTATATTTAGTAAGATTTATAAGAAATATTGATGAGAATACCTTCTAAACTGGAAGCAATGTCCAGGTCGGCATTACAAAGTTTCCACAGTAACATCTATTCTAGGAACAGCTCAAGCCTCCTGGCCTCCTCATGCTTTCTCCCTCCTTCCGACCCACCACCCAGGAAGCAACCCTCGGATGATCACAGCCAAGGACGCCGCTGGGCAGCGACACTAGGGAGCAGGGCTTTAGTCAAGCCAAGCAAAGAGGCTGAAGTTTTGGCTACTGTGTGAAAAGGCCTTTCTGGCTTGGCTATTTGGCAAATGTGTTTTTCCCCGGAGCCAGTGAGGTATCAAAGACCTGAAGAAGCTTCTGACCTTAGGGGTACCACACCACGGGAAGACCAAGAGTGAGGGTGATCCACTCTGCCCCAGAGCAAAAGCTCCAGCGTAGACACTCATGGCTTACTTTTCCTTCGGGTTCTCTCCTCACGAGGAGAGGGATAACAAGCTGGGGTCTGGGTCCAGGGATAGGAGTTGTGTTTCCAGGATAATCAGCTGATGTCCGATCAGGCAAATAACAACAGTTACAGCAGCAGCAGTGAATTTGTATCAAGCAGTGACTCTGTGCCAAGGAGTGTGCCAAACGTTTTGTAACCATTTTCTTATTCATTCCTCACCACAGCCCTATGAGATAAGTGCTGCTATTATATGTTCCTTGCAGATGATAAAGATGAGCTTCAGCAGCTTTACGTCACTTGCCTGTTTTGAAGACAGGGAACTAGGGAGAACAGTTCCAACTGAGGCAGTCGGACCTCCAGTCGCTCCATGGAGCCCAGCCCAGCTCACAGAGCCAGGGACCCAGCGTCCAAGGCCCCCGTGCATCCTTGCCTCAGAGCCCCCACATGAATGGATACGTGTGGTAAAGAGCTGTTTGAGGACTCAGAACCCTTGAGCCCAGCCATCTCTTACTCTTCTCCACATCCGAACACGTGACCAGTAAAGCTCATCCCTCCCACTACTTTGTGGCTTGGCTTGGAGTACAGTGCTACCTTGGAGCAAATTTTGAGGGTCTGTCATAAGAACAGAATGTCAGGACCCTCCTTTCACTTCCCCATCCCCCGAGGAACGCAAACGTCCTGACACATCTTCATATAGCAGAGACAAGATGGAAGGTGTCTTGCAGGAAGATTTGTTAGGGCCACGTGGCTTCCCAAAAGGGTTGACACCCACCATAGAACATTTCCCAGTCTATGAAAGAAAACCAAGTATTTGTATTATCCATCTCTATGAACTCTGATCTTTCATGAGGAACTTCAAGAAAAAATTCTTGGCACCACGCTGTCTATAGAAGAAAACATGCAAGAGAGACCTGATTTATCCCCACGCCATCCCTCCAGGAGTCTCTGGAGTTGGCTGTGTTTTAAAACAGACTCAACCCATTCCTTCTTTACTTCTCTCTACTCCTTCATCCACAATGACAGCTCCAGCACAGCCTCTCACGTTTATAGCGTGGAAAGCTATCAGCTGCAGTCAAGGCTACAGACTTTCTCATTCTGGTCCAGCAGAAGGGAGGCAGTGTCTCTTCTTAATCATCAAACAAAGACCCGTCCCTTAAATCTGACTGGGCCATTGTAGATATTATAATTACTTCTGAACTGGAGGAATTTTATGTACCGATTGACTTAGGCCTGGATTAATGCTCATCCTTGAACTCAAAATTCTATCAAGGAGGTGGGATTTTTTTTTTTTTTTTAAAGACTTAGGTCAATTAGGGCCTATTCCTGGGGATGGGAACAGCTGGGAGTGTTCTACCAAACCATAAACTACCAAACCCCCCAAAATCTAAGTGTAGTTAGGAGCGAAGAGGGAAGGTATCAGTATTGGGTGGGAGATGAATGAATGTCCACTAAAGTACGTGAAGACCTGAAAAAATATATACAAGGGTTAGCAGTGGATGGCAGGATTAGAAGTAACTGTTTGATCCTTATATAAGCATGTAATTCTTATGTAACTGGTCAAAAAAAATAAGGTTACTTTTTTAAAAAATTTGAATACAAAGTATTTGTCAAGAGCGGAGCCAAGTGAGCAAATACACAAAAGAGGAAAATCCTCTATAATGTCATACTATGAAGAGACAACAGTATCCCATTCAAATACAGACGGAACATATTTCTTCCAGTTTTGCCAGTTGACCATTTGGAGTGAATACACACTAACCAAGAGGTAGGGAAAGAATACGGTTAAGGACCTACAAATGCCAAACTTCATCTAATGTGAGATTGTTGCAGAATACTGAAATGCAGCCCAACAGCTTGGCCAGACAGATCTCAGTCCACAATGAGGTTGAAAGGTAATAAGTTAGCCAATATTTATTAATATTTACTACCTGCTAGTGTTTGTAGGTCTGATCACATTTAATAGTCACAATCGTCCTTGGGGAGTAATATCATTCTCATTGGATGAAGCGTTGTTGATGCCCTGAGTGTATTCCCTTGGCACTCAGCATTATCATGCGCACCAAACAGTGTCCTGCAAGCACGTGATTTCTGTGCCCCAGGAGAAGACTGCAGGTGCATGGGACAGATCTACTACGGAGTTAACCACCTGGGAACAGCTTTTAATAATACAGAACAGTACTTGCTAAATAAATCCTTATTTATTAGAAACCTAATGTTTCCTTGACACTTAACACACCTATTTTATTCTTACTGAAAAAACTCTTTTAGGCTTCTTTGGACATAGTATTTTAAAATAAATTACACGCAGGCATACATAAAAATAAACATATAATCAAATGCAATTGGCTAAAATATATCTTAAATTTCTCTACAGCCAAGAACCCAATTCTTCTGAATCACTTGTAAACTTGAGGTCAACAATGTCCACGATTTGCCATATGACCCCATCGTCGATGGCATGGACAGCATTGATGAAGTTGCATTTTTTTCAAGGATGTTCCCTCATTGACTTCAGAATTTTCATCCATGCTGCTGACATCCATTCTTCAAGTATTTATCTGGTGCCTTCTTCTCACCAGAAGGTGTCAGGCAATGACAACTAGGAACTAGGCCTGACTGCTGCCCAGTCATTGACGTCCATTGTAAGACACATCATGACCTCAGATATGTTCACAATGTGGAAAAAAAAAAATGTGTATCATGGATCTAATGAAATAAAGTATGCAAATAGTACATCAAATCTCTGACACTAGCTATTATTACCTAAGATGGAGCTAGAGTAGTATGTAAATTTTTCAAATATGAGTCAATATAAGGGAAAATTTTAAACTAAATTTGCGCCTGGTTGGGACGCAGGTTGGGACGCCTGGGTGGCTCACTGGGTTAAGTGTCTGCCTTCGGCTCAGGTTATGATCTCAGGGTCCTGGGATCGAGCCCCATGTTGCGCTCTCTGCTCAGCAGGGAACATGCTTGTCTCTCTCCCTGGGTCCCTCCCTCTACTCATGCTCTCTGTCTCTCAAATAAATAAATAAAATCTTTTAAAAAATTAAAAAAATAAAAGTGACACAGGCAATACACTGATATGGCAAAAACTGTGAAGACAGTCAATACCTGAACTTTGAGAAAACCAGCATTATATCATGCCTGATTCATGAGGAGGGCGCGAGTACCAACAAACAGCAGGTTCTGCAACAAGCAACGATGTAGGCTGCCCACCGTTCATACACACTCGTGATAACACCCACTAAGCCTCATTCCCAAGGCTTTCAACAATTCCACCTACAGCATGAAAGAGAGTTTTCGGTTACTATCAGAAGAGTGATTAAAACTTGGGGATGGGGAGAAGAACATCCCGAAAGAACAGGATCCAAACAATTTACTAGACCACATCAGGGTACACTTCAAAGTGGGATGAATGTTTGTGAATAAGGAACACTTGCTAGCCACATTTATTTAAAGTCAGGTTTGCACTTCTTTTCAGTTGGGCATCTTTTATGTCATTGCAGGCTCTTTTACTGGTGGTAAGATTAAATTTCATCACTGAAGCAGAATCGTACACCACGCTTGCCAGCAAAATATGTAGCCTTAGTACTTTCACATGACAGATGTTTCCATGGCAGAGGGACTTACTTAGACTAATAAATAGTTACGCTCATTATCCTTAATAATCGAACTCAAACAGAACCCCAGTTAAGGGATTTTCTCATGGTTGTCCCTTCAAGACATTAACTCAAGTTCAGAAACTATAACAGACATATGTTCAAGTTGAAATCTGAACAAAGCGACCACTAAAATGCATGATTGGTTAAATAAATCTACTGCAATGCTCGAAGGAGGTAAGTGTCTGTGAAAGCAAATGATCCAATGTGCGAATGTTCCATCTGCCAGATCTGTTAAGGTCTACTACCTAGAGCTAATTAAAGGAAACGAAAGGACAGAAAAGAAGAAGATTGGGTGGCGTGCCTTTTTCATGTTTTAGGTTAAGTCAGATGTTGTACACTTCTCAAGGCTCATGGGTACAATGGAAACTTCACATTTCTTCTGAAAGCCTTCTGGTTGGTTTTTATGGATTTCTTCCCCGTTCCTCCAACAGATGGTATGGAGCACAAGGCCTAAGACTGTTTGATTGTAGGACTTAGGAATCAATTTTTTGTTCTCTCTCCTTACCTGAAAAGCAAAAAAGCTGCAAGTGGGACATCTTCCCTGTTGGAGATGGTGTTCAGTCCCCCCCCACCCCCGCGGAGCTCACCCTTTCTCCCGCCTGTCCGCCATCATCTTATATTCAGTCATCCAAGTGGTTAACCAAATAAAGTGACAATACAGGAAACTATCAGAAAGAAACTCTCTAATTTATCCAGATAAATTCTGGGCCTTTTTACAAACTATCACAGTGTCAGGCCTATGCTGAGAAAGGGAATCCAGAAGGCGAGGAATGCACCACCTCTAACAGACAGAAAACACTTACTCCCGGGACCTAGTAGCCAGGTTGCTCTTTGCCCATCCAGCATCTGCCTCTCTTTCTTTGGGTACCAAGCCCCAGGCTTTTCTTTGTAGATTCACCTTCACAGAATCTCCTCCATCCATACAATTCCAGAGGAGCTGAACCTTCATCTTCCCTTTACTGAGAACAATTGCCTAGATCCCTTTAACCAGGCCAATGTCCCCATCCCCTGGCTGCTAACACTTCTCAGCTCCCTTTTTAGGGAGGGGAACCCTGGGCCAAACAAGAGCCACCGAAGCAGAAGTTTAGGACCTTACCTCTCCCCGTCCCCTACCTCCAGAAGAGGCCCACAGCCAATGAGCAATTCATTGACAGGGGGATGCAAAAGGTCATCCCCCTTGCCTTAAGGTAGAACCAATTTTGTGGCACAATTCATGCCCCAGGGTTCCCATGGGATTAGGCTATAGGCTGGTCTCCTATTGAGACCACATCCTTGCCAAGGTTTTCCTGCTGCCTATCTTGCTTTCCTCAGCCCCGATCTGAAAGTGTTTCTTCAATCAATCATTTGCACAAGATTTCCTGTCTCAGTTTCTGCTTCTTGGGAACCCTGCCTCAGTTTACTCCTTCACCCCAGCCGTCTCCCCTTTTCCTCTCCTGAAGAAGAGCCATATCCCAAGGACAAAGTTTGAGTCCTTATTAAGATAGTCTTGTCCCCGGATTTCTTTTTTGGTTAAGTAAGCTACTAAATTATCTTTTTTGCTTAAACCACTTTGGGTTGGGTTTTGAGTTGCTTAGACTAAAGAGTACTAACATATTAGAAGATAGGACTATATTCTGTTTCCTTTATTCTTCTTTCTATAAATATTTATTGAGCACCCGCTGTGTTCCAGCTACTTTGCTAGGCTCTGCGGATATAATAATACAAAAGATGTAGTTCATGCCTTCAAATAACTCTCAGTTTTCAGCGACCATAATGGCAATACAGAGTGATAAACATAATGAAAAATGATCTGTTGGGGCACCTGGATGGCTTAGGTGGTTAAGCATCTGCCTTTGGCTCAGGTCACAATCTCAGGGCCCGGGATTGAGCTCTGCATCGGGCTCCTGCTCATCAGGGAGCCTGCTTCTCCCTCTGCTACTCTCCCTGCTTGTGCTCTCTCTCTGTGTCAAATAAATAAATAAAATCTTAAAAAAAAAAAAACCCATCTGCTATAGGGACACACAGGACAAGTAATTAACTCCTTTCCATGGGCACATTGCAGGGAGTGGGGGCACTAGTCAGGGAAGATTTCCTGGAGGAGATAATATCTGATCTAAAAACTTAAAGGAAAACAGAAATCATCAAGGAGAAAAGTTCTCCAGGCAGAGGGATCAGATGTACAATGAACAAAAGCAAGAGCATGTGGGTACATCTCGGGGAGCCCAGGAAAATCAGTATGGCTGGAGTGTGGATTATTCACCCTGCCTGAGATTGTATTCTGCTTCCAGACTTCCTCTGAGCTGAGGAACAGCTAGAAGTCTGAGGGGAGCAGGCAGCCCACCTCCAGATATAGTTGTCCTACCAATGGAAATGGAGTCAGTAGATCCGTGCTAAACCCCATCTGTGTGGGACAATTCTGAGGATACTCCATGGATCCTCAGATATCCTCAGGAGAATGAGCCCCAGTTGCCCACCACAGGAAGCAGCTCAATAACAAATTAGGTATTGACTTTTCTTTTTTCTCAATCTCACTCTCCTGATTGCCTCACTCAACCCCCTGGAATCATGTCTCAAATAAACTACCTGCATCCAAATCAATGGCTCAGGCTCTGCTCTCTGGAGAACCCACACTAAGGCAGACACATTGAGCAATTTGGACTTTCTCCCCAGGGCAGTGAAAACCAATAAAGGATTTTAAGTAAGAGAGTGACATAATCACCCCTGTACTTTAGAAAGATCCATCTAGGCTGCCCTATGGAATACGAACCTGAGCAAGAAATGATGATGACCTAGATTAATGGAAATATAGACTCAAGACCAAAAAGGAAAGTGGAACTGACAAAATGTAATGATGGACTGAATATGAGGACTGAAGGAGAAGAAATCAAAAACAGTAGCTGGAAAGGAGCAAATGGTTATAAAGAGGTCCTCAGAGGCAGCTTTGCACTCTAAAGATTAATCAACAGGTGACTAATCTCCCTGATCTCCTCTATTCATTTATTCATTCATTCAAAATTATTGTTTCTTTCCTACGCCAAGTTGTAGCAGATTTTCATTTAATGCTATAGTACCCACAGCACTGTCACAGGTCCTGCAAAGACCACGCGTGTGCATGCATGCACACACACAAATATGGCTCTTGATCTAAAGCAGGTTACAATCTACTTGAGGAGAGAGGGTACAGCTATAGTAAGCAGATGAGCAAACCTAAGAAAGGTAACAATTACAAGGTAATATTATCTAAATCATGATATAAGTTCTAAGGAGGTTGCCAAAACAAAAGAGTGCTCAATGAGGACTGAGTTTTAGGGTATGAATGAGCATAAATTAATGGTTTATTTACTTATTAAAGCTTGTTCTATGCCAGACAGAGCCTTCTTTGTGTTATATTACTTAATTGTTATAACAGTCTTTCGCAACTAGTATTATGAATCCCATTTTTTTTTTAAGTAGGCTCCGTACTGGGCCTGAACTCACAACACTGAGATCAAGACCTGAGTTGAGATCAAGAGTTGGACACTTAACTGACTGAGCCACCCAGGCACCCCTACTATTTTTTTTCATTTTTGAGGAAGAATTTCAAGACAGAGGAATTGTGTGTGTGTGTGTGTGTGCGAGTGCGCGTGCAAGCACGTACCTGTAGTGAACCTAGAGGAAGTAGAGGAATTATGCCAAGGTATGACTTTAGGATGAAGCAAAAGGCAGCTGAACAATGTAGGGCCCATCATGCTTGGCTAGAGTTAGAATATGATGTCATGATGGTTTATTTTATGTGTCAACTTGACTGGGCTAAGAAATGCCAAAGAGCTAGTAAAACATTATTTCTGGATACATTGAAATCTTCTAATTTCTAGAAGAAATTAGCATTACTTAGTAAACCAAGGAAAGGATATCCCCCTCCCTCACCAATGTGAGTGGACATCATCCAATCCATTGAGGGCCCAAATACAACAGCAAGGCAGAAGAAGGGTGAATTCCCTCTCTCTCTCTTCTTGAGCCGGGATGTTCATCTTCTCCTGCTCTTAGACATTGGAGCTCCTGTTTCTCAGCCTTCATGCTTGGACTGAAGAATACGTAAGAGGAGATTTATTATGGGAATTGGCTCACACAGAGAGGACAAGATGTCCCACAATCTGTCATCTGCAAGCTGGAGACCCAGAAAAACCAGTGGTATATCTGTATATGTCCTCTTGGTTCTGTGTCTCTGAAGAAGCCAGACTCATACAGATGGGATACAGAAAAAGAAATACTATATATGCTCAGGACAATGGAAGACTGTTAAATATGACCATAAAATATGGGTCCAGGAGCTTCATGAGAAATACACTGAATTAGGAGCAGTTCCTCAGGAGGCAGACCATTAAGAAATTAAAACATATGCTCAAGAAGATCTGCCCTGTCTGAATTAGAAAATCAGAGAAATATCTAGTGACCACTTTGGTGCAGGTGTTTAAAAAAAAATAAGAAAATGTCTAGGTTGAGAAACGTCTAGGACTGGAAAAGATGATACACTTAATGGAACGAAGAAAGAGACAGTTTAGAATGACAGTATAGAGGGCAAGAGGATGGCCCTAGGAGAATATTCCAGGGTTCTTTAGAACAGGAAAACTTTTACTCCCTTTTACCTCCCCTCCTTCCTCAAAGTGGGATGTCTATGTGTTGTACAGCTCTGCACATGTTAGATACACAATAAGTACCTGCTGAAAGAATGGGTGAATGTGTGAGGAATGGTCAACAACGAACAATGAACATAGTTTCCATCTTCCTTTCCACTGTCTGGTTACTCCCAGCTTCGGGGTAGTTCCTTGTAGAATGGGAAAAACATCAAGTCTGGAATGAGAAGTGTTGATTTCCAAATCTTGGTTCCTATACTTACTACTTTTAGTTTGTGGACAAGTTAATATTATCTCTAAGCTTCAGTTTCATCATCTATAACAGAAAAATAGCAACACCTGCCCTCCTGTTCCAAAATACCGTTAAATCGTTTGTGTTAATTGGGCATACAATACCAAGTCCTTTAATCCCTCACATGGGAGTGTGTCTTCCCCCATGGGGCACTGTCAGTGTTCTTTCAGAATTTCTCTCTCCTTTCCCTTCTCCCTCTCCATCTCCCACTCTCCCCACCACCCAACCCAAATCCCCTGGATGTTTCCAGTAGTTACGTGTTTATCTGGAACCCTAGCCAGAATCCCCCCTTTAAAGAAGGGCAAAAACATTCTCCACCTTCCTCCCTCAATAAACTGATAATTAATAAGAGCATGAGAGCACTTAGCCAGTACATTTAAAGAAACACTCATTAGGACTCATTTACTCCCAACAACGAATTAACAAAATGATAAACAACAAGAGGAATGGTGAGGATTTACTTTCCTCGATTCTCACTTCATTACACCAAACAGGCATATTCAAGATAGATCCATAATCGCGGAATGCAGCCAGGGCTTATAAAGTTGCACTGGTTGCATTTTTACTTAACTCTCATACTCTTTTCTTTCTTTGCTTTTTTTTTTTAATAAGTGAGAAGAGAATGTGCTTTGTCTCTCCTTAATTTACCCCAACTGGATTAAACTCTTATAAGAAAGAGATTCCATCTTGCTCTCTTATAGACTTTTAATGGCTCCTAGCACATGTCTCTACTTGGAATATGCACTCAGTTAGTACATACTTACCTATTTATAGAAGGAATGAGTGAATAAAAGAATAAAAATGATTATCATTTCACCAATCTATAAAATAAATACTTAAGAACAGAGGAATATCGCTGACTCTTTTTCTTCCATTCCGGCAAAAAAAATTTCACGAGTTTTTACAAACCTGTGCATTGCGTTTTCAAGGTATAAATCTTATGGCACTCAACCACATTGTGAAATACAAGAGAACGTCTATAATGGATATTTCTACATCTTCATTTCGACATGCAAATTCAAGAGTGAGCAGGATCTCAGAAAACTTGAACTTGGTTCCTACCACCACAATGAGCTACATTTACACATACAGGCAGCTTGCAAGCCTCCAAGGGTTTGGTTGCAAAATGAAGATTAAGTCCTCTTGATATAGCTGGAGCTAGGAGGAAGAGGTGAGAAACTGGAAAATATGTCCAGTTCCAGTTAACGCTCTTTGGAGAGATAATGACGTGTTGCAGACCTTGCTGAAATGTTGGGCCCCCTTACTGTGTAGGTTTCTTTGATAAAGATCAATTCCCAGTGATGACATAGAAACTACTTACAAGCTATGATGCTTTCCCCCCCTGTCCTACCCCTGCCCACCACCACTGTGCATGAGATTCTACAGGGGGGCCCATTCCTTGGAGTCTCAAACTGTATATATTCATCCATTTATTCAATGGGTATTTATTAAGCATCTATGTGTTCCAAGGATTGTGCTAGAGATACAAAGGCAAACGAGATATGATCTTTGTCCTCAAGAGGCTCAAAATTAGGGACAATGCAGTTAAGACAGAAATACCGCTGAGAAGAGTTGCATGTTAGGCTGTTATCTATACCACTTTGTCGCTTTGAGTTTTGTTTTGTTTTTTTCTCTGGAAGGAGTAAAACTGCCTCCGGCTTCCAAAAACCTTCCTCTGGATTCTTTTGCCTGCAGTTGGAGGTTTGTAACACCAGATGGCATAACTAAGTCTCGTCCGAAGTCATTAAGTTCTTGTAGTTTGGAGTATTAAAAAGTAAACAAAGCATGGCTGAACACATTAAAATACAAAATATAATTTATTAATGTAAGTTGAATGAAGTAACAAAGTAATCTTCATATGAAATAATTAAATATAACAATAATAGAATAAGAATTCAACAACTATATCCCATGTCCTTCGGGTGGACTTTTAGTCTCCTAAACACACTCATTCTTTAATTTTATTCATTTGGAAACTTCTGGGTCTTTCCTAGTCAGGCCCCAGTTTTTCTCTCCCCCTCATTTTTGGATCTTTACTACGTGGTACTAGTCATCTGTGCTTTTCCATCTACTTCCCTGGCCTCCGTGGCTGATTCAGGTTGCTACCCATCAACCTAATTCTTGTATTAAACTCTGTCTCAAAGTAGGACTTATATCCTCCATTCACATTCAAACCCTTACATTTTCTGAATCTAAAACATAGACTCTTTTTTTAAAAAAAGATTTTATTTATTTATTTGACAGAGAGAGAGAGAGCACAAGCAGGGGGAGCAGCAGGCAGAGGGAGAAGCAGGCTCCGACTCCATCCCAGGACCCTGGGATGGTGACCTGAGTTGAAGGCAGACACTCAACGGACTGAGCCACCCAGGCGCCATTAAAACATAGACTCTTAAAGCAGTAGTTCTCAACTGGGGATGATTTTTGCCCCCCAGAGGACATCTGGCAATGTCTGCAGACATTTCTGATTGTCACCACTGCAGAGAGGAGAGAGGAATGGCGATGCCACTGACAGAGGCAAGGTTACTGCTAAAATTCTTCCCATGCACAGGACAGCCCCACCACCAAGAACTAACCAGCCTCTCCTATCTAGCGGCTGAGTGCCTCTAACTTAGAAGAAGCTAGGGAACAATTATAGGAGCCCTAGCCGAGCAGATCTGCATGTGTGCAGCAAATGCAAGATTCTTCCCTTTGTGGCAGAGATTTCCATGTGATAGTCCAGGTGAACGGTCATCTGTCCAAACATAACCTCACAAATACCATATTTATGAAGACTGGAACCTTAGGTGTCTCACACTTAATTAAGAATTAGTTGACAACTAGCCAGGAACAAGATTCGACGCCAGCCGTGTGAATGAAGCCTTGAACTGCAGAGGTGGGCAAGAGCAGCCCACACATACTGGCTTCACAGTTGTCCTTTGACAATGTTGAACCTCATCTGAGCCCTGTGTTCCCAGGAAGGAGCCACACTTAAGAAATCCTCCTCCAACCCTATTCTATCCCAAGAAAGGGCAAAGCACAAAGCCTCCCCCCGCCCCCCACCAGCCCTCACATGTACTCTGCATAACTCAGATAAGATTTGGGCAAGATTCGCTTTTCTGTCCACATTTCCTCAGCACTTCTTGTTCTTGCTTCTCTGCAACTCCAGGTTCCTCTCATTCCTTTGAGACAGTCCTCACCAGTGATGGTTTCCCTATTGTGATAGCCTAAGCAGCCATCCTTGGTGGTCTTTCTCACCCTCCTATCTGTCCCCTGTTCTCTCACTGTATTTTAGGCAGCGGGAACTCAGGGCTGGTCAGAGGAAGGTTAATATCTCCAAATCTCCTTCAGGCTAAGCAATCAATGCAGGGAGAAAGAAAGGAGTTGGATTTCACGTTCCCAGCAGCCTTCCAAGATGAGATTGTGAAATGTTCTTCTGAGACATCAGTTGCTAAGGTGTTTGTAATGAGTGTCCCGCCCAAGTCCAGATGTTAGGGCTCTCTCTTCCATACCACCGCTGCCCTGCTAGGTTACGAGCCTTCCATCCCCTGTGTTTCTGGGGGAGCTAACGTGCAAGTCCTATGGGATAATCCATGGGTGAGGCGAAGTGCCTGGACAAACCACCCTCCCTTAAGGAGGCAGCTGGTTGGGTGAGTGGCAGGTGAGAGCTCAGCTCCCAGGGGCTCCTTGGCATTTGCCACCTTCCAAGGTTTTCACACACTTCCCTAAAAAAGTCTCTCGGGTCACTCTCCACCTAGCCCTGTGGTCTTTACCCTTTAACTCTCCCCTTCAATTCTCTTTCTAATCTTTATTACTCAGTCCCATCTGCCCTGCCTTTTGATTCTCAAGGACCTAGTTTGGAAGTCAAAATAAGTGAAAGCTAACCCTTATCTTACATTCCTTCCCTGGAATCCCAATTTTCCCCCCAAAATCCCAATTCTTCCTAGTCCACCTTAGACAGACCAGGGAAAGGGTCAGAAATTGTGGGCAGGAAAGTAAGAATACCAAGATTAATACTAAATGAAACTTTGATACTAATTCTTTCAGAGTTCAAAGACCAATAGTCATTCACCCAATGGGCATTGGCAACTGGGTCGATATAAGGTACTAATAAAAAAAAAGAAAAGATGATACTAAAATTTTGACCCAGGGTAACTGTGAGGAAGGTGGTGACATTGGCAGAAATGGGCAGGTTGGGAGGTGATGGAAGATGAAGAGCAAGTGGGATTTGTGCCCAGGACTTGTGAGGTTGAAGTGATGGGAAGACAGCCAAGTGGACAGTCTTGTACACTGATGCGTACAGAGTTAGAGAACAGGCAGAGTTGGAGTTGCAGGTGTTATCGATGAAGGCTTGCGTCTAACATCATACGTTAGTAGTCGTTGCCCAGGGATAAATAGTAAGAGGGAGTCACAACTGTTAAAAAACAAAAAAACACCCATATTTAGGAGGCAAGAATAAGATGAAAATCCAGCAATGGTGACTGCATTAACTAGAAGGAAAACGAAAGAATTGCATTTTCACAAAAGCCCAAGATTTTCTGTCAAGTCGGAGGAAGTAGTCCCCATGTCCACACACTGCAGAGAGGTCAAGGTGAATGAGTTTGAGGGGAAAACAAAAACAAAAACACTTGCATTAGGTCATCAGAACATTACCAGAGACCTCAGAGAATGGTTGGAGTTGGGGAGGTAGAGTGTTAGCCAAACCTCTGACCCTGCTTGCCCTTACAAGTCCTGGCATGTCATCCAAGAACTTTGGGATGCTCCTGAGGGCATCATTATTTACCAGAGTCACCATTACACAAACTTCCTTTTTGCATAGGAATAAATTTTTTAAAATATTTATATTTGCAATTTGGGTTTGAAGGGAAGCAAGTCTATGTATGGTGGGGAAAGCACTGGATTTGAATTCCCTATCCTTGGATCAATTGATATTCTGGTTCTGCCACCTACCAACTGTGAGAACGTGGTGCTCATGTTGGTCCTTTATTTCTTCATCCATGGTGGGAAATGGGGGTATAGAAAAATGAACACTCACTGAGGTTTCTGTTTGTTTGTTTTGCTTTGTTTTTTACTCCAGTACAATAATACATGGGTAAGTATTTACTGTGTAATTGCCATAGAATGTTGAGTCAAACTAGCCTGGAAACATGAAAACTGAGAATTTATCCCCATGGAATTCCATTCCACATGGAATGACAGAATTCCAGTCTTTGGGGCTTAGAATAAATCAAATAAAATGACGAAATTGTGCTCTCCTTCACACACAGAATGTGCAGACCCATAAGAAAAATAGATCCTTTGGGAAAAAAAGTCCACTTCTGACTGAATGATTTACTCCATGCTTTTCCCGCTGTGATCCCCAGCTTCTCAACAGGTGACGTTCTCTGGCCCAACTCAACTCTGGCCCAACTCAACTCTCCTTTACAGTTCAAGGAAATATGCCCGAAGATACCTAAATAAGCTCAGCAAGGCTCCTTGGAACATCAGTTATGTTTGGATTTTGAATGGGAGGGCAAGGTATTTTTCTATTATAATACAAGGTAATCATGGTACAGAATTCAAAATGTACCTGATATTTGAGATAAAACCCAGGACTTCAAGGTAATTTCAAAATCATAGCAGGCCGCTTGGGGCCACATAGGCCCAGATCAATAGAAAATTTTTTAAAATTCCTCTTTGCTGTTATATGTGGGAAAGTTTTTATAGCACTATTACTTTGTTTTTTATTCTCTTCTTCACTGGTGAAGACATAATGGTAAAGTCCATTTTACCTCCACTTAGGATCGATACTCAGTTTTACCAGCAGACTTCTGTTTCATTGCTAGTCGCCTCTGTCACAACAAACTAAGCTCACCTGATATGCTTAGT
The DNA here is from genome assembly GCF_029215605.1 of Mirounga angustirostris. Taxonomy (NCBI): domain Eukaryota; kingdom Metazoa; phylum Chordata; class Mammalia; order Carnivora; family Phocidae; genus Mirounga; species Mirounga angustirostris. The sequence goes on from NW_026991712.1 coordinate 32,726,726, forward strand.
TTTGTATTTGTCTTAGTCTGTGTTCCTTTTTGTAAAATCTTACAAATCTCTTTTAGAATAAGGGTGGTGCCTGACTTTTCTGGGACTTTCGAGCAAGGTCCACACCTCTATCTGTACACAACGGGCAGTCAACTAAACTGAACCAAATCAAAGACTACAAAAGGCTAACTATTACCATTATTACTATTACTATTTTTAAAATAATACTATACTATTACTTTTTAAAAAATGCTATCTCATCTGATTCTTGCAAAAATTTCGTGGGATAGGTCAAAACACAAGCCACAGAGTTAGAATTAGAAACCATATCTTCAGAACACTTTTCATTTGGACAATTAATTCAAAAATATTTACCGAGCACCTACTATGTGCTAGATCCTCTTCTAGGCTTTGAGAAACGCAATAGATACACACACATGCCCCCATACAGTATGTATGTGTGTATATGTGTGTGTGTATGTGTGTGTATGTGTATATATAGAGAGAGAGAGACAGAGTGCCTCATGGAGGAAGAACAGACATATAAAATAATTAAGTAATCACAAATGCTGTTGAAAAAAGTTCAGGGCGCCACGGAAGTATATACAAGGAGGCTCTTATTTGGATTAGTGGATATTAGATTCCCACCTGCTCTCAACAAAATCCCTTTTCAGATGTCTCTCTTCTATTGCCCTGGGTCCACTTTATGTGAGAAGAAATTGTGCCTGGGAGAGAGCTAGAGCTGAAACAGTGCAGAAGCCACATAATGGGAACAAATATTTGGCCAAAGACCTATTTAAAATCTCAGCCTGTCTCACAGGCGGAAAACAAGGTCCAATATAGCCCTATTAACGTAAGAATATGCTTCTTCTTTATTATCTTGTTTGCCATGGGCTTGACTTTTAATGGGTAAATTTTCAGGGCTTAAACACTTGATTGCTACTTATAACTAAAGTAATAGCACAACTGTGTTTAGGGTTTATTTATGGATATTTAACATAACTGTGTTTAGGGTTAATTTACGGGTGTTTAACATAACTTCAGGTATGGATTTCTCCAAATGCCCTTGCTGTTTCATTGGAGTTAACCTATAAGAACATCAAATCCTGCTGGAGTAATCACAAGCAATGCAAATGGCCCGTAGACTTATCTCAACCCTACAGATCCCTTGTAATACAGAGCATGATGATCCACGATTGCTAATGACAGCTCTACGGGTATTTTCCCCTGCAGTCTTGTTTTAGTAAAGCTTCAGTAGTAGGGACAAACTAAATTTGATTTTTTTAAATTCCCCTGGCTTTTCAAAAGGACCCTTGCCCCTTTATTTCCTCACTCTGGCCGAGGGTGACTGCCAAATGCTTGTGTGCAGTTGGGCCAGAGAACGTCACCTGGAGTCCACCAGGGGCCGCTGTTCTGCAAGCAGTGACTTCTTTAGGGGCGGACTCGCCTTCCATCTCCAAACAGGATGAAATTGCTGGTGGACGCAACAAAAAGACTCCTTTCAAAATATATTTTCCAACCTCGAAAGCACTACGCTAAGTAAAAGAAGACAGACACAAAGGCCATGTATAGTATGATTCCATTTATGTAAAAAATCCAGAGTCGGCAAATCCATAGCGGATTCCGCGGGGCCGGGACGGGAGAAAAGGGGGCGGGGCCCGGAGGAGGGCAAGTGAGTAATTAATAGGTTCAGGGTTTCCTTTTGAGGTGATGATAAAGTTCTGGAACTAGATAGTGGTGATGGCTGCACAACATTGTGACGGTATTTAATGCCACACAGTTGCACATTTTAAAATTAAGATGGTAAATTTTGTGTTATGTACATTTCACCACAACGAAAGAAAATGTTTTCCGGTATTCCTTGTTCTCTGCCATTTACACCTGTCCTGCTCCATATAAAACTCCTATTTAGAGATCCTAAATTGGCCTGATAAGAAACAACATCAGTTCTGTGTTTGTTGAATCTTTCGTCCACTCTGGAGGAAGCTCCTGACCTGAGTCCCATGTTCTGATACCTCTTGTCTCCACCTCACACCGCTCTGTGTATCCCCTACCCCAGCCCTGCTGCAGTGACCAGCACCTTGCTTCAGGTGCACCGTGAGTTTCTCTGCCACCTCGGGAGGGGCCCTGAAGGATCTTGCCCAGCATACGCTCAACCCGGCAGTGCAGGGAGGTAATACTCAGGGGTTACGCCCTGATGGGCAATGCCGCTTTCCTCTGTCTGTGGCCACGATCCTGAGGTACATTCTGCAAGGCTCCCCAAAGACTCCAGGGGAATCAAGCAGAGCTCCAATCTCTCAGCACCCTGACCAACTAAAGACCACACCTCTAGATGGTACCCCCTCCTTCCTCATTCACTCTCCCCAGTCTCCACTCCTGCTCCCTGGAGTCACTTCCCAGGATAAATCCCAGATCACAGGCTGTTGCATCCAGAGAGAAGATCAGGCCTTCAGAAAGCCCAGTGTTGACAGAAAACAGCAGATGGGAGAAAGGGGTCACTGAGGTTTTCAGCTTCTGATACAGCTCCCCATCTCAGCTGTCAAGCTAGAGTCACCTTCCTTCCACCATTCCCTGTCACATAATCTACAATTCCACACGCACACGCCCGGGTTCCTTCTGTCCTGAGTCATGTGAGGAGGCCGTGTGAATGAGGAGAAGGTCTGTTGCCTTGAAGCCTTAGATGGAACCCGAGGCTTCGCTATCCCACCACCTGAGTGAGCATGGGGCTCTCTGTAAGGGAAGGGTGGTAGCACTGACTTTCTGGGGTGGTCGGGCAGGTTAGATGATTACATCTTCCAACCACATTGTAGAATCAATAGTTCCCTTCTCATATAGCAGAGAGTTTCCTTCTCCTCTGCCTAAAATTTTTTCAGGATGAACCTATAAAGGGCACAGGCTTTGACAGCAAATGGATCTCATTTTGAATGCCTTGTCCTCCAGTTATTAGCTGTAAGGCCTTGGACAAATTCTTCAACCTCTATCAGTATTCTTATCTGTAAAATGGGGTAATAAACTTGCCTGCATGAGGTTTATCTATTTTTTTTATTTTAAAGATTTTATTTGTCAAAGAGAGAGAGAGCTCACAAGCAAGGGGAGCGGCAGGCAGAGGGAGAAGCAGGCTCCCCACTGAGCAGGGAGCCCGTTGCAATGAGGGGCTTGATCCCAGGACCCTGGGATCATGACCTGAGTCAAAAGCAGACGATTAACTGACTGAGCCACCCAGGCGTCCCACTTGCATGAGGTTTAAATGAAATTGGAGCTATGTGCTCACCTATCACGTATACTCGTGAAGATTTATGTCAGTTTTACCAGTATAAACTAACCCACACATGATTCTAGTTCTCTTTCGAGGTCCATATTGAATGTTACTTCCTGCACAGAGTCCTTCCTGATACTGCTCCTCCTCTTTTTACACCTTCTGTTTTCTTTAACTTCCATAATGTTTCTTGTGTTGATACTTGATACATCTTTTTTTTTTAAAGATTTTATTTATTTATTTGACAGAGAGAGACACAGCGAGAGAGGGAACACAAGCAGGGGGAATGGGAGAGGGAGAAGCAGGCTTCCCGCTGAGCAGGGAGCCCGATGCGGGGCTCGATCCCAGGACCCTGGGACCATGACCTGAACCGAAGGCAGACGCTTAACGACTGAGCCACCCAGGTGCCCCAATACTTGATACATCTTATGCTTATCTCACTCTGCCTTACACAACAAGCACGGCGTGTCTTTCATACCTTCCCCGTTCTTTCCTTCTGCACAATTGTAAGTACCTAGGGTCAGAACACTATCCTAGGGCGCCTGGGTGGCTCAGTTGTTTAAGCGACTGCCTTCGGCTCAGGTCATGATCCTGGAGTCCCGGGATCGAGTCCCGCATCGGGCTCCCTGCTCAGCGAGGAGCCTGCTTCTCCCTCTGACCCTCCCCCCTCTCCTGCTCTCTCTCTCTCAAATAAATAAATAAAATTAAAAAAAAAAAAAAGAACACTATCCTACTCCACATCTCTGGGACAACTATAGTTAGAGCTGCCTCATTGCCCATCCCCAGGGCAGCGTTTGCATTGTGATGTTTGGGGGCTGCATGCTACAGACTCGAGCAGTGTGCAGACCTGCCTGTGGGAAACTTTTGTATATATTGGACTCTCAACAAGTACATGTCAGATTAACCTCTATAGTCCTCATATTACTGATGTAAAAAAACAGGGTTTTCTAGCCAGAGAAACCTTTCCCTGAAGTACATTACACAATACAGATTGAAATGGAAAAATTCTAGTGGAAGGGAGACAGGGGAGAGGATGGATCCTGACCATCCCAGCACCCCACAAACCCACCCTGTCAACAGTCTTTCGATGCACCTCCAAGGAACACGTGGACTGGACCATCTCTGCACTTCTATGTAGAACTGAGGGCAATTCTGGTTGTGAGTTCACATGGCTCTCCGGGGCCCCAATGAGCATCTGAGCTGAGCAGGGCCTGAAGACTAGGGTGTGCACCTTGCCCGCCTCTTGCCCAGCATCGCACAGAGGAAAGGCCCTGGGGAATAAAGTGAGAGAGGAAAGGAAGCTCAGGAAATGACAATCCTATGTGTAATGTCAATAAAAATGTAACGTGAAACTTGCCAAAAGTGAAATTGAAGGCAAGGACAAAGGAGACATGGAGGCATGTCATTGCTCTTCCATTACAAGATGGTGGGATCTAGGTGTGTAGATGTGCCTGTGGATTCTAACGTGGGCCATGTCGTGAGGATCAGGTCTGGCTTCACATAATGACAAACCCGGCATCTCGTGGCTTATCCAAAGAGAGGCTTTGTTTTTTTCTCCATATAACCACGAGTCAGGAGGTCAACACGGAGGCCTGCTACCCTGGCTCTGGTAGGCCCCCCTTGGCATGTGCCTTTGTACTCTTCCTTGTCACTTTAGTCCACAATTTTGCCATTGCGTTGGTCTTCAGTGTAAGAACAAGGAGAAGAGAGGCGGTTCCATTAATGACTGTCCCTTTGACTAGGAGGCAAAGGCATTCATTTACAGGAGCCCCTCAAATACTTCTCTCTAGTGTCTTCTTCAGAATCCCACAGCACATTTCTTCTAATATTCTTACTCACAGAACCTCACTGTACAAATCCAAGCAGCTCTCTTTACTGAGCAGCTACTGGGAGCCCGACACTCCAATAACCACTTTACATTCATTATCTCCTCTTGTATGTATTTCTTTGTTGTGAGTTGTGTAAGACTGTTGAATCACAGACCTGTACCTCTGAAACAAATAATACATTATATGTTTTTAAAAAAAAAGAAGAAGAAGAAGATAGCAGGAGGGGAAGAATGAAGGGGGGGAAATCAGAGGGGTAGATGAACCATGAGAGACGATGGACTCTGAAAAACAAACTGAGGGTTCTAGAGGGGAGGGGGGTGGGAGGATGGGTTAGCCTGGTGATGGGTATTAAAGAGGGCACGTTCTGCACGGAGCACTGGGTGTTATACGCAATCAATGAATCATGGAACACTACATCAACAACTAATGATGTAACATATGGGGATTAACATAACATAATAATAATAAAAAAAAAATTATTTGTTGAATGTCTTCTGTGCAAAAATAGTAAAACTTAGCCTAACTGCTAGCACACTTAATCTGGACCCAGAAGATTTACAGTTCTAAAGACTCGCTGTGAGAAATAAGCTACGAATGAATTCCAGGGCCTTCCCAAAAGTTTTCTATCCTGAGATAAACCACAAAAAACAAAGAAGCAAACCAGCAAAAGCCAGGGACATTCTGTGGGGGAGGAGGAGTTGTTTTTTCAGGTTTTATTTTTATCAAAGACAGAACTTTCAGTTTATCAAAACTGACCCAAAATGTATCTAATTGGAACTGCCAACTATCATAATAATTTCAACTACACATATCACTTTCTCTCTTTATTCGGAAAGCCAGTAAATCTGAAAGCTGGGCTCCTTTGCATACGTTATACATTTGCAAAGAAAAAAGAAAAAGAACAGAAATCTTCGTTCAGAACTCCAACATTGTCTGCGTACTTTTTCTTTGATATATGTGCCAGGAATGAACAAAACAGCCAAGGACTCTGCACTTGAGAAACTTCTATCCAGTTGGGTACTAAATTCTGGCTACACTGATGTATGTTTTTCATAGAGAAAACATAATCTTACTATTTTATATCTGCATCTTTTATATGTCACCATTTTGTAAAACATCCTAGGTAATGACATTAGCTGACTGGACTTACACAGTCCCAAAGCACTTTCAGATGCATCATGGATTTAATCCACACATTGATCACTGAGCTAAGTATCATGAATTTAATTTTATAAATGAAGAAACTGAGGCTCGGAGAAGCTTAGAGATGTCTTAGGATCAGGCAGCCAGTACTCAAGGAAGCTGAGATTTGCTGGGTCTCAGTTCCATGTCCAGGACTCTATCTTCTTCTCTTTTCCAGTGACATAACCTGGAAGCCCCAGGCTGCCTCAACTTCAAAAGCCCTGTCCCTTTGTTGCCATAAATACACTTGTACTTGACTCACCAGGTAACCCAATTTTTAGCTCAGAAAAGTGGTCGCAGTCTTGATTGCACACGGAGCGATGTTGACCACAAAGAGTCCTCAGGCCATGTTCCATTACAACGAGGGTAAGTGGCAGCAAGCTATCCGACACAGATGTGGAAGAGGGAAAAAAAAAAAAAGGAGGCAGCAACACTCCAGAGGCCATTTGCTCTGCTGGTTGACCTGGTCTGTCTGTATTCTACTGACAGAGCCTTTCAAAAGCTCTACTTGATGAGCCTGGGTCACACATCCAAAGGGGAAAAATATCCCTTCACCATTTCCTCCTACTAGCTTCATTTCAGCAGTGTTTTCGGCTCCAGTGGGGTTTCTTGACATCAGTATTATGGCCAGATTATTCCTTGTTGTTGGGGGCGGCCCTGTGCACTAGAGGAAGGATATCTGGTAGCATCTGTGACCTCTGCTCACGAGATCCCAGGGGCAACCTCCAGCCATGACTACCAAAAGTGCTAGGGACATAAGCAAATGTACCCTGAGGGGGGAAAATTGTTCCCCCTTGAGAATACTGGTCTACATATGACTAGAAAAGAAGGTGCATACACACTGGCTTATCCTAGTAGAGGCAAGTGGCAGAGTAGCTCTCCCCCAATCCGCCTAGTGCCAAACCCATTGCAGTATGAGTCCCATCTCTATAATTCTATTAAAGTGAGACTAGGAAAGGATGATTAAAGACCTCCTCATTTAGAGATCATACGGCCTGTTTTACAGGTCTTTATCCAACTTGATCTCACCAAAGAGTTGACGCCACACACCAACAAATTGCTTCTCCAACATACCACCGTCTCCTGGGTCCCATCCCTGGCTGGCCATTGCATTTTAAGCTTCAAAGGAAGTTCTGCTCTGCCGACTTTTTAAGTCTGTTGGATCCCAGAGTCCACCATTAGCTCTCCCCTTGCCTGATGTGCTTCCTCTGGAACATCTTATCTATGCTTCAGCTCTGTCTCTGTGACTTCTATTTATAACTTCAGCCTTTTTCTTTCTTCTCAGCACCAGACTTGCATTGTGAACATTTCTACTTGGATGCTCCAAAGACATCTGAAAATAACCTCATTGTGACAAGATTCAGGACATTGCCATTCACCTTATTCACTTAATAAATATTTATTGGCCATCCATTATGTTCAGGCATTATTCTCCATACTGAGCATATATATCCGTGAACAAAGTCCTTACTCCAGTGAAACCTATATTTTAGCTGGAAACTTCACTTGTTTCTTCTTCTTCTCCTTCCAATCCAATTGGTTTCTAATTCTGTACATTTTTATTTTACAAATATATCCCAAATTCTGACCCTTTTCTCCATCATGAATGCTACCCTCCTTCTCTCACTTTTTTTTAAACTGCCTCCTGTATGTCCTTGAGGACACTTCATCCTCTGATTTATTCTCCACATTAAAGCCAGAGCTTTCCTCATAAATGAAAAAAATTGTTTATTTTCACTCCTTTGCTTCAAAATCCCTGCTGGCTCACAATCAGTAGATGATAAAATTTAAATTCCCTAATTAGACACATTCAGTTCTACACAATCTGGTCAGAACTTAACTCTTCAAACTCCTTAATGGTCCTCATTCTATGACAACCACACTCCATCCTGGCTGCACCCAAATCCCACGAAGCCCCTCGTGCTTCTCTGATACAGAGACACTTTCAGTTCTCTGCTTCTTTGTAAACGCTGGGCCCTCCTCCCACTCCACCCCTGCCTTTTCCCCCACCGATTGATGTCCTACTCATTCTTTTCAGTTCTATGAAATGTCATCTGACCCAGTTCATCAAGCTACTGTCATTTACTCCATCCTTTGGTTCTCAAAGCAATTTGGTGATAGCATTTGGTGCTTAGATCATTTTAAAGCTTATCCACTTATAAGTGTGCCTCTTCCACAAAATAATAAGCTCCTTAGGGATTGTGCCCCATTCCTTGTTGTATTTCCTACAATCAATATGGAATCTACATATATGTTAGCATACAGGTAGTCATAGTGAGGAGGACCCGCTGCCATTTATTCAGTTTTGTTTCAGTTATGGTCTTAGATAGCAGAAATCACTATGACTAGTTTAAGCATAAAGAGAATTACACCAGGTATTAGGGCGCCTACACAGTTGTGGAAAGGGCTGTAGGAGCAAGCACTAGACTAAGTCCTCAGAACCACACATGATAAGGAAAGTGGACGCTGCTGCTGTTGCTGGAAGCCACTCCCTCTGGAAGGCGCTGACAGCCATCACCTTGCCTCTGTCACAGTCTATGTCAGGAAAATGGGCACTTTGCTCCCTGTCAACATCTCTCTCCTTAACTCCGTTCCACAGTCGAGTCATATTTAGGTGCTTATAATTGATGGAACGCCAATCACATCCAGAACGTTAGCCACAAGAGAGTCTAAGAAACATCTTTTCTAACTTCCCAGCTTATGCAAGGAGAGGGTACCCCATGGAGAGTTTCAGATGGGCGTGGAAGAGCCAATCCACACTATCCACAAATATCTCTTATGTAGCAGGCGTTTTGACAACCGGGTACCCCCACTTTACCAATGAAGAGACAGAGCTCAGAGAGACTAAACCGTGTCCTAGGTGACATAGCTGGTAAGGGTGGACTCTGATCCAAAATCAAGTCACAATTCCAAGACTGTTCTTTCTACCATGCTAGCTGTGTACAAGTGCTTTAGATGTTTCTTTCACACAAGTCTAAAGGAAATGAAACAAAGACACAACAGAAAGTTAACACATTCTATCCCTTGTTGTCATCATCTTGTTACCATTACTCTAGATTTTAGGGAGTATGTGTTTGTAATGGAAATTTCTGTCTTTTTACTGAGGTCTAGTGATAGGGTGGGTAAATGTAAGGTTGCATGAAACTTGGTGAGAAATACGATTTTTCACTGAAAGTTCACGAATTCCAAATGTAACTTGAGCAGCAGTGATGCTTAAAAACAGTTAGCTCTATATCCTAGTGCCCTGTTAATGCTCTACAGCACAGCACACCCTCATTCTGACTCCAGTCAATGCAAAATTACTCAAATCACCATCAGTATTAGACTAACACTGCATCTTCTGCTTCTACACTGAACATCTTGTCTGTGGCTACCTGAATCATTGATTGATCACTCTCATGGTTAGGAAAGTCTATTGACTGACTGATCCCAAACAGCATAGGCAAGAGAAAATTCTCAGAAATATATCAAGGACTGAGCTCAAGTCAGGCCACCCAGCTAGAGAAGTGCCGAGACAGAGGTATAACAGACTGGTCACCCCCAAAGCACTATCACTTCATTCTCAGGGCAGCTGTCTGACTGAAGGTCTGGGAGAGTCCATGGAACCCAATGATGGAGCTCTAAAGAGTACATGACCAGAGTGTGAAACAGGCATTTTGGTCACAGACAGGCTCCTACAAATAGGCTCCCATGCATGTAGGGGAACATGGAAGCATGTATTAGGAAAAGCTCTGGACCAGGAGACAAGAAACCTGGTATCCAACTCCTCTCTGCAGAGACTAACATAAATCCATGAAGGGTTCTAAGAGAATTGGTGTTGATATGTGGTGGAAGGGCCAAAGATTCATTTGGTTGGTTTCCTGGAGCAGCCAGCAGTAGGAAATGTCCATGGAAGGATAGAAACTTTCTATCACCAAGTTGCAAAGCCAGAGATGCCAATTTCTATCAATAGTCCAAGGAACATGTAAGAAGTTATAAACTAGTGATGAAAATAAGGGAATCAGAGATTAAGTAGAGACCATAATGCAACCTAGAGGGAAAGTGAAGACCTAATTAAAGTCTGGGGTGAGTGACAGACCATTCAATTTTCAGATTACCTGAGGTTCAATTACAGTGATTATTGCATACCTGAGTTATTGTCCTCTCTTTGCAGTTTATCCTCCAAATCCTGATTCAGAAAGGCATCACACCCTCCTTTCCTTCCAGTTTACCTGAACAACCAGCATGACTATGCCTATCCTGGGACCTCACCAGGACCTTCAACAACACTGCCTCCTTCATTGCCCTCCCTTTTCGACTGGGCTTTCAAACTATGTCTTCAATCACCTCCCTGTCCACACACTCAGCCTTCTTGCTCATTTGCCCTTTCTTCATCTACTCTCCTGTCAAACTCCCATCCGTGGCTGAACACACCTAGCTGCCTTCGTCATACCTCACTGAGGATCCAGAAGGGGAAAACTACACAAGTGCCGAGACTGGTATCAATAAAAATTCATAGTCAACAAACTTAAATGGACACTCAGAGGGAAAAAAAATCTGATAAAGGCAATATGATGACATGGAGCCAGACATGTATGTTTAAAAGCTCTACATGTAATTCTGATGCGACTAAGTCTCTCTTGTTTTCTCTCTCTCTCTCTCCCCTTCTCTTCTTCTCTCCTTCCCTCTCCATTCCCCTCTCTCTCTCAAATAATCATAACAATCTGAGCTCCTCATTGACTTGATGTTTTAATAATCTCTATCTAGAGATAAGCAGATGAGGAAGACCACCTTATGAAAGAGAAAGAGATGGTCACCGAAGCAGTGCTCAAAAGCACTGGGTGGGGGGTGCCGGGGGGCCCTGGACTGCCAGTGCCCTGGTGGCTGTGGGAGGGAGCACTACCAAGAAGTCTTGCCAGCTCAAAGTGTTCTACTGAATGGAAGATCTCCAGAAACCCAAGCAACAGGACCATAGGATTGTGATGTCCTTCGGGTAAACCACTCAGCCAGGACCAGCCCATGGTAAAAACTACAAGGTGAGGACTCAAGTAAATATTACCTTTGTTCTTGAGATGAGGAAATGGAGGCACAGAAAAAAGAAGTCATTTTCAGGAAGACACAATAGCTATTAAGCGTCAGAGCAGAGATTAGGGCCCAGGTCTGACTGAGCCTGTGTCCACCTTCTTAGCTACCTTGCCGCATTGCCTGTAATCAGCCTAAATGAAGTAAAAACCATATTGGAAGAGACATAGGCAGCCCACACTAAGCAGCACTCTTTCTTGAAAGGTGAAAAAAAAAATCGTGGCAGCCTTAAAGCAAAGTAAGCCATAGTTCTAGAAGGAGTCGCATAGGTTTGGCCTCTCTTATGTCTGCTTCTTGAATCTGAGTCTTACAAAAGCCTGTGCTCCATCCTTGGAAGCAGTCAGAAGTGTTTATCTTCAGTCTGTCTTGGAAGTTGATGTACAGGAGAAAGCAGTGAGAATAACAGCAGCCTGCAGTTTGGGGATGTTAGCCGCATGACAGGTGCTCCATCCCAGTTTACACGGACTGCCTCATTTGTTCTTCCAGTGACCTTGGGAAATTGGTGCTTTAGAAGCCCTGTTTACAGATATGCGGAGAAAATGGACATGCAGCAAGGTTCATAACTTGAGTTGCCTTAAGTCACATAGCTAGTAAGTAAAAAAATAAGGATTCAAACCCAGCAATTTGATTCCAGGGCCCATCGTCTTGTGCTTCCTTAAGAAGTTTCTGGGGCCAAAGCAAACTGGATGTTAAATGACACTTTTTCTGTTTTCAGCATAGTCTCACATTCTCTGCACGATCCACTGAAACAGTGCATTTTGCCACCTTAGCCCACCCTCCAGCTCCAGGTTATGTAACAGGCACTCAGAAACTCTCAGGGTTGCAGAGACAGGCAATAAGGAACACTTTGGATTGGGTCATTTCCCTTCCCTTTGAGCCACCCATCCATGGCAGAAGGCAAGGAAGTTATCTGCTCCTTGCCATGTTAAGCCAAGTGAGGGGACTTCAAAAGAACCATCTAGGGAGCAGAACATATGCTTTTTGGAGTTTGAGGACTGCAAGGACCAGACCCTCACTTATAACTGAGAGGTCTAAATGGGGAGAGTCTGAGGCTAGCCAGAGGGCCTCTAGAAGCCATGTCCAGAGTGGGGGGATCCCCAAGGAACCTCTGTAGGGACCCTTGGGAGCAAAAGTTAACACGGGACATTCAGAGTCCACAAAAGGCCCCAAGCCATAAGACTTTCCCTGTCCCCTTGTGTGTCCTCCCTGACCCCTATAACAAAACTCGGAGAAGCCCAGCCAGTAGGTGCTGAAAACCAGGGGGGAGGAAAGTTTGAACAAGGAGGAGAAGCTGACTCCCCTCACCTGGCCAGCTTGCTAGGCACTCAGTCCTGAGGCAGGACTGAGCAGGGAGAAAGGAGGAGTATTAACTTACTTTGTTTCCAAAGACAGGACCCCAAGACAATTAGGATGAGGCACAATGCACTTTAGAGCCCCAGACTGGAATAAGGTAAATTTAGAATGAAATTCTGCTCACTCACTTGCTAGCCCAATGATTTGGGTAAGGAATGTAACACTTCATTTTCAGTAACCCAGAAAAATGAGAACATGGGTTTCTTGTGAGGATTAAATGAGATACAGCATGCCTGGCCTCTCATACCCCCTGACGCTTGTCAAGCAGTTGGTGAATGATAGCGAGTGTTATTACGACTGTCCGTGACATCACATTTCTGCCAGAAGTTCCAGCATGTTTTTCAGAATAGCCTGCATTGCAACACCAGCGTCACATGATACAGTGATGTGGACTTGGGAGAAAGACAGGCCTTGGGCTCAATTCTAGCTTTTCCACTTATGGGTTATGTGATCTCAAGCATGTTATTTATTTTCAGAGACTTAGTGTCTTCATCTGGATTTTCGTCTGTCTTGTTCACTGTTGTTGGGTTTTTTTCCCTCCAGAGCCTAGAACACTAAGGCAGAAAAAAAACAATACATATTTATTGAATGGATGAATTCCTCTGTAAAATGGTAATAACAATACCTATGTTGCGCTGTGATTTGGAGGATTAGAGGTTATAATGGATATGGCAAGATGGTACATTGGCATATTAATTTTTGTCTCATTCTTCCTCCTCTTTTTTTTTCTTTTTGCCCTTCCTCTGTCTCCCATGTCCTAGCATCATAAGCTTCTGTCTTGGACTTCCTGGCCACGGAGGGAAAGAACTTCTTTGGCTGCATGAGCTGCCCTAAAGACAACCTGCACACAGGCCAGTCTAGGAGAACCAGATCCTTGGCGGGCAATTAGGGAAAAGAGATGGGGGGAGGAGGCAGGTGCTTTGAGAATGCCCTGCCCCCAGGTACTGTGTAACTGGGGCCTGGAGGAGAGCCAGAAACCTGCCCCCAAAGATGACCAAAGCCCTAATGGAGGTGCCTAATGGATGGGTGGGGATTTAACACCAAGGGTGGAGGTCTAGGCATTGGCTCATGGACTAAGGTGACTAAGAGAGAAGACATACAAAATAAACAACTTAATAACAAGGGACCAAAGACCAGAGGTCCTGTCCAAACCTCCTGGATAGTGTAAATCCTGAGGTTATAGTACTCCCCAAAGGGAGGGGAAGAAGCTGTTCCTCCCCGGCAAGAATGGAAATTCAATTTCTCACCAAACCTTGCTGGTTTGGGCCAACCCAGACACAATCTTAGTTAATTAAAGAAGAAATATAATGTTTATTGCACAGGAGTGTTCTAGAGCTAATTCATATAGGTCCTACATATGCATACCTCCTGATCTAATGTCAGGCACTTAGTAGAAACTTAACAGATGCTAGTTTTCTCTTCTTATTCACCAGAAAATTCTGTAATGATCAAATTTGTTGATCTTGGAGATAATGGGAGAAGGCTGCTGCTCAAAGTAGGAGCCTCATCTTGCAAAATAAAGAACACTTTTAGGTGTTTGCAACATGAGTCAGGATTTTGGACCTTATTATCTCTACTCCCTTCCTTTCCACTCCTATAGCCAGCTGGCTGTTTCCCCAAAACTGCACCGGCTACTGTCTTTATTCCTTAAAGACATTACACAAACACCCATCTCTGCCCTTTCCTTGCATCCATCTCTCTGCCTGAAATATTGCCCTTCTTTCCATTCCTTTAAGTCCGATCTATCCTCCAAGTATCACCTGTACTAACTTTACTGCTTTACAAAAACTTCCCAGTGCTTATCAAACACAGCGCTTGCTGTTCATAGAGGCTCCATTCGAACGTGCTTCTTGCCCAAATATTCATTTAACAAGTATTCTTTCAAGTGCCTGCTATAGTCCAAGTTCCATGAAAGCCAATATATATATATTTTTTTGCCTAATTTTTTACTGCTCTACTTAGTGGCTTATATATAGGAGATATCAATAAATACCTGTTGAATGAATGAATGAATACTGCTGGTGAACAAAAGAAATGAGGTCCTTGTTATGAATTATGGTTGTCTCATGAATGACAACAATAGCAAGTTTTTCTTCTCCGTAACTCATAAATGAGACTATCCCCCAAGGTTCTGTTCTAGATGCTCTTCTCTCTCTACCCCCACTCCCATGGCAGAGCACCACTCCTGCAACTTTAGCTACCATCTCTATGCAAGTGAATTTGTCTGCTTAAGGATTGATTTTTCTTCTCCCAAGGGAAAAGATAAGCAACTTCTTTTCTGTTGTATGAGTGAAACGAAACCAGAGACACATCCTCAGGCTAAGAGTGCAATTCAATCTTTACATCACCAACAAATCTCCCAAGACACAGAGGAGAAGAAAGAAGATCCATAGACAGACAAGTTAGGATTGCACTTCCTCATTGTAACAGGTGAATTCAACTCATGTTGGCAGAGGAAAAGGAGTTTCATATGAGATTTTAGATGGGCAGGAAAGGAAAATTGTCTTGGATCTGGCCAGAGGAGGAAAGGCACTTCTGTCAGCAGTTCCTGCAGTGTAACAAAAGCAGCCCAGCTAGGTATTTGGTGTGCGTTAATTTAGTTAATATAACCATCCTGATATTATTACTTCCAACTCGCAGATAAAGAAATCCAAGTCAGAGAGAGGCATAATATCCCCCAACGTTAATGGAGTCTGTAAATAGCTGGGTTGGACCTAGCTGAAGCCAAAGCAAAAGCTTTTGACCCCAACGTCATATTGTCCTTGTAAATAGGAAGTGATATTTACAAGGCAAAGCCTCCAGGCATAGGATTATCCCAGGTGTGCTTTGTGAAGACCGTCATTAAAAACAAATACATATTTCTAATCCTGACCTCCTTCCTAAGTTCCAGACCATGCTTATAACTGGGTACTAAAGAATTTCCCCTGGACTGTCCCACTAGAATGCTAAGCTCAAAATGTCTGAAGATGAAATTATTACCTTGTCTTCCATACCAGTTTCTCTTCTGTTAATATGATCCCTGCTTTTTCACTCACACTTCTGCAAATAGTAATTTCTGCTTTTATTCCTGTTCACTCCACCCCAAATTAGTTATCATGTTCTATAGGTTTGACTGCTATAATATCTTTAAAACAGGACCTTTTAATTCAATTGTTACAGCCTCAACCCTGATTTCCATCCCTCACTGCATAACAGCTGTTAGTCTTCCAACTGTT
This sequence comes from Mirounga angustirostris, assembly GCF_029215605.1. NCBI lineage: Eukaryota > Metazoa > Chordata > Mammalia > Carnivora > Phocidae > Mirounga > Mirounga angustirostris. Next base: position 32,742,601 of record NW_026991712.1, read on the forward strand.
TATCCCACGTCATTCTCTCTCAAATCTATCCAGAAAACCTTTATTATAGTAGTCTCCCTGGAGCACAATGCTGATCACATCACTATCTGATTCAAAAATCAAACCTTCTATGGCCCCCCGGCCCCCTGAAATTGCATACCAAATGACAAAGTCCCCACCTGCCATTTATCTCGGAGACACCTCTCAAGCCTTTTCTCCTAAGTCACCGCAATCATGTGCTGTGGCCAAGTGGCTTTCTTTGTATGTATATTTTATCTTCCTGCTTTTGTTCTAACACTCGCCTGTGCTCTTCTACCTACTGAATCCCCTCGTCCTATAAGACCCACATCAAAGGCAGCCTCCGTGAAGTATTCTTTGAGCTGCTCTCTCCCGTGACACTGAAATCCCATAACATTTCTTCCCTTCTGAGCTGTGCTCCCTGTCCTCAGTCTTGCTCTCTCCCACCTATACCCAATGGGGTGGCCAGAGTAACATTTCAAAAATGCAAACCAACCCTGTCCAAATTCTTCACGCACATGCACACACATACACATCTCCATCCATAGGTCTTCCTCGTGTCGTCTTTCACAGGGGTTGCAGGATCACTGAAGGGACGTGTGTCACTCAGACAGATCCATGAAGATTCTTATTCTGCTGCCAATTGGCCAAAGTGCTTTCGTTTTCACCATCGCTTTTAAAGTATTTGCACACCAACCCATCCAGTATACAGTCATTGTATTTATGTCACTCCCGTGCTCAGACACTTTAATAATCCTCCTCACCTTCCATTTAAATCTCAATGTCCACCTGTTCCAGTCCTGATGCTTTCTACATGTCTCATGATGTGCTGCGCTGTGCTGTGCTATGCTGTGCTGTGCTAAGTTATGCTATGCTGTGCTATGCTATGTTGTGCTATGCTATGCTGTGCTATTCTGTGCTATGGTGTACTATGCTGTGCTATGCTGTGCTGTGTTATGCTGTGCTAAGTTATGCTATTCTATGCTATGCTGTGCTTTGCTATGCTGTGCTTTGCTATGCTGTGCTAAGTTATGCTATTCTATGCTATACTGTGCTATGCTATGCTATGCTATGCAATGCTATGCTAAGTTATGCTATGCTGTGCTATACTACTCTATGCTGTGCTATGCTATGCTGTGTTATGCTGTGCTATGGTGTACTATGCTATTCTATGCTATGCTGTGCTTTGCTATGCTGTGCTAAGTTATGCTATTCTATGCTATGCTGTGCTAAGCTATGCTATTCTATGCTATACTATTCTATGCTATGCTATTCTATCCTATGCTATGCTATGCTATGCTATGCTATGCTATGCTATGCAATGCTATGCTAAGTTATGCTATGCTGTGCTATACTACTCTATGCTGTGCTATGCTATGCTGTGTTATGCTGTGCTATGGTGTACTATGCTATTCTATGCTATGCTGTGCTTTGCTATGCTGTGCTAAGTTATGCTATTCTATGCTATGCTGTGCTAAGCTATGCTATTCTATGCTATACTATTCTATGCTATGCTATTCTATCCTATGCTATGCTATGCTATGCTATGCTATGCTATGCTATGCTATGCTATGCAATGCTATGCTAAGTTATGCTATGCTGTGCTATACTACTCTATGCTGTGCTATGCTATGCTGTGTTATGCTGTGCTATGGTGTACTATGCTATTCTATGCTATGCTGTGCTATGTTATGCTCTGCTATGCTCTGCTATGCTATTCTATGCTATACTATTCTATGCTATGCTATTCTATCCTATGCTATGCTATGCTATGCTATGCTATGCTATGCTATGCTATGCAATGCTATGCTAAGTTATGCTATGCTATGCTATGCAATGCTATGCTAAGTTATGCTATGCTGTGCTATGCTACTCTATGCTTTGCTATGCTATGCTGCGCTAAGTTATGCTATTCTATGCTATGCTATTCTATGCTATGTTGTGCTATGCTATGCTGTGCTAAATTATGCTATTCTATGTTATGCTGTGCTAAGTTATGCTATTCTATGCTATGCTATGCTATGCTATGCTATGCTATGCTATGCTATGCTATTCTGTGCTATGCTGTGCTATGCTATGCTGTGCTGTGCTATGCTGTGCTGTGCTATGTTGTGCTAAGTTATACTATTCTATGCTATGCTATGCTATGCTATGCTATGCTAAGTTATGCTATGCTGTGCTATGCTACTCTATGCTGGGCTATGCTATGCTGTGCTATTCTGTGCTATGGTGTACTATGCTTTGCTATGCTGTGCTGTGCTGTGTTATGCTGTGCTAAATTATGCTATTCTATGCTATGCTGTGCTATGCTATGCTGTGCTAAGTTATGCCATGCTGTGCTATGCTATGCTGTGCTATGCTGTGCTATGCTATGCTGTGCTGTGCTATGCTGTGCTGTGCTAAGTTATGCTATTCTATGCTATGCTATGCTATGCTATGCTATGCTAAGTTATGCTATGCTGTGCTATGCTACTCTATGCTGGGCTATGCTATGCTGTGCTATGCTATGCTGTGCTATTCTGTGCTATGGTGTACTATGCTGTGCTATGCTGTGCTGCTCTGTATTATGCTGTGCCAAGTTATGCTATACTATGCTATGCTATTCTATGCTATGCTGTGCTTTGCTATGCTGTGCTAAGTTATGCTATTCTATGCTATGCTGTGCTATGCTATGCTGTGCTAAGTTATGCTGTTCTATGCTATGCTATGCTATGCTATGCTATGCTATGCTATGCTATGCTGTGCTATTCTGTGCTAAGGTGTACTATGCTGTGCTATGCTGTGCTAAGTTATGCTATTCTATGCTATGCTGTGCTATGCTATGCTGTGCTCAGTTATGCTATTCTATGCTATGCTGTGCTATGCTATGCTGTGCTAAGTTATGCTATTCTATGCTATGCTATGCTATGTTATGCTCTGCTATGCTCTGCTATGCTATTCTATGCTGTGCTGCGCTGTGCTATGCTGTGCTGTGTTAACTTATGCTATTCTATGCTATGCTATTCTATGCTGTGCTGTGCTGTGCTTTGTTGTTCTGTGCTATGTAGTGCTATTCTATCCTATGTTCTATGCTGTGCTATGCTATGCTGTGCTATGCTGTGCTGTGCTAAGTTGTGCTATTCTATGCTGTGCTATTCTATGCTGTGCTATTCTATGCTGTGCTGTGCTATGCTGTGCTGTGCTATGCTATGCTAAGTTATGCTATTTTATGCTATGCTATACTATGCTATGCTATTCTATGCTGTGTTGTGCTATGCTGTGCTGTGCTAAGTTAGGCTATTCTATGCTATGCTATTCTATGCTGTGCTATTCTATGCTGTGCTGTGCTATGCTGTGCTAAGTTATGCTATTCTATGCTATGCTATTCTATGCTGTGCTATGCTATGCTATGCTATGCTTTGCTGTGCTGTGCTATGCTATGCTGTGCTGTGCTATGCTCTGCTATGCTATGCTATGCTATGCTGTGCTTTGCTATGCTATGCTGTGCTGTGCTGTGCTGTGCTGTGCTGTGCTATGCTGTGCTATGCTGTGCTATGCTGTGCTGTGCTATGCTGTGCTATGCTAGGCTATGCTATTCTGTGCTAAGCTGTGCTCTGCTGTGCTATGCTATGCTGTGCTATGCTATGCTGTGCTAAGTCATGCTATTCTATGCTATGCGATTCTATGCTGTGCTATGCTATGCTATGCTATGCTGTGCTATGCTATTCTATGCTGTGCTGTGCTATGCTGTGCTGTGCTAACTTATGCTATTCTATCCTATGCTATTCTATGCTGTGCTCTGCTCTGCTCTGCTATGCTATTCTATGCTGTGCTATGCTGTGCTAACTTATGCTATTCTATGCTATGCTAATCTATGGTGTGTTGTGCTATGCTATGCTATGCTATTCTATGCTGTGCTGTGCTATGCTATGCTGTGCTATGCTATGCTGTGCTAAGTTGTGCTATTCTATGCTCTGCTGTGGTGTGCTATGTTGTTCTGTGCTATGTAGTGCTATTCTATGCTATGTTCTTCTATGCTGTGCTGTGCTGTGCTCTGCTCTGCTATGCTATGCTGTGCTATGCTAAGGTGAGCTATGCTATGCTGTCCTATGCTGTGCTATGCTAAGCTGAGCTATGCTATGCTATGCTCTTCTATGCTGTGCTGTGCTGTGCTGTGCTATTCTAGGCCAAGTCAATGCTTTCCTCTGGAACTGCTTTGGCCTCACTTCCTAGCTATTACATCCTTGTCTGGGTCACCACAGTTCATATAAACTTCCATTCCTCAGAATCCTTATATCACTTTGTTTGCACCCCTTTTATGACACATTCTACAAACTGCTTAGTACCTTAATTCTGTGATAAAGTTGCTACTCCATTACCAAGTTGGAAATCCCTGTGTTCAATAATCAGCCTGCCCTCTTTCCCAGTGTTGAAAGTTGATTTTAGAGGTCAGCTTGGCTAGGCCATAGGTACCCAGTTGCTTGGTCAAATACTAACCTAGGTATTACTGTGAAGATCTGCTGCAGATGTGCTTAATGTCTCCAATCAGCTGATTTTAAATAGAGCAGATTACCCCCCATAATGCAGGTAGGTGTCACCCTACCTACTAATTGATTGAAGGCCTTCTGAGCAAAGTCTGAGGATTCCCAGGGAAGAAGGAATTCTACCTCAGGAATAGAACATGAAAGTCCTTCCTGAGCTTCCAGCTGCCGACCTACTGTGTGGATTTTGAACTCAAAACTGAAACATCAACTTTTCTCTAAATTTCCACTCTGCCTGCCTGTCCTGCAGATTTTGGAGTTGCCAAACCTCTATAATCATGTGAACTAAATCCTTAAAATAAATTTCTCTCTCTCTCTTCCTCCCTCTCTTTCTCTTCCTACCGGTGTATTAAACATAGCTATATTTGTTTCTCTGAAGAACCCTGACTAGTATGCCCAACTCAGGGCACGTGATTAGGATATTCCATTCTATTCAAAATCCAACCAATTCCATTTGTTTCCATGTATCTCAATAATGTGCATCCTTCCTCAATACAAAATCTCGCCACCACCCCCAGCTACAAGTTGAGAACTCCAATGGCCTGGAAAATTGTGCCTATCTTTTGAAAAGCCCCCTTCTCTGCATCATGGGGTCTCTGTCAAAAAAAAAAAAAAAAGTGCCCTTAATCAGGACCTCTGGCAATTCTGAGCAGTCCCTGTCCCCTCCTGATCATGTTCTGGTGACAAGGAACTCACTACTATGATGGTATTTCCTTAGGTGCAGGGAAGATCTGGAGCAGCATCTCTTCCTCATAACCAGTGGAGCTCACAGTACACTGACATCAGCCTGGGCTTCCAAAGCTATCACCTGTTTACGTTTTTTACGCTTACACACACACACCTGCACTCCTCCTTGGCCAAGAGGTGTTCTAGCATCAGCCATACCCTGATGCCCTGGGTCTATTTCTAATGATGATGCTGGCCTTGGCCACCACTCCAGACTGCCCTCCTCCTTAAAGTCAATTTCTTCTTGAGGACTTCATTTATAAACAGCCGTCCTCAATCATGGTCACTTCAATCCACCTGACATACTATAGATCACCAAACCTCAAATGCAAAGGTATCTCTCTGTTCCCCTCCTCCAAGAGACCTCCTTGGTCCCTATCCAAATTTGCCTTACATCTGCATAACTGAAAGGCACCACAAAGTTGATCCTTTGTGGAATTAATAAATTAACAATTACTATTATATGCTGTGCTGTATAAATAATAATTTTAATTATTAATTATTAATAGTATTAATAATACTAAATTAATGTGTTCACCTAGCTACCAATAACTCATTAATGCCATTTTTTTGCTTTGTTTTGAGTACCATTCACCATGCATCTCCATCAGTTATTTCTCAGGAAACATATCTGGAATGGATCAATCGATCGACGAATCAGTTCTCCTGTGGTCCAGGCATTCTGTTTTTTCTTCCCACTCCAGACCTCAGGAATTTCTCTTCCTGTATTTTATGGTATTTATATTTAATAAAAACACGTTGCAATCTCACACTCCGCATATAGTTGTTGGATGTATGTGGATCAAGGCCTTTTGAAACCAGGCAAAGGACCCTGTACTTAATTTGTTAAGCAATGGGGAGCCATTGAACCTGAGCACTTAATTTCAAAGTAATAAAAGACTAATTCTCTGCCCTATCAAGACTACAGATTCAACATACTGTGTATTGGGATTTTTTTAGAGCAAGGGATAGCTCTGTTAACTTTTTTAGTTTCCTTTCCGAGATGCTCCTGGTAAGTGCTTCATGTCTGTAAGCCAGGACCAGAGCTCTCACAAGCACCTGTAAAAAAACAATTCCAGATCAGAGAATTTTCAAATACTCCTTATTTTTGCAAATCACATTTTAAAAGGAGAGCATTTGCATATGCAAGGTGTCATCCCATGGAATATCCCTTATGCCCAGTTTCATAGAGCAATTATGTCTGCATTTTTGAACTGGCACCACCTTCAAAATACGTCCACGCAAATGGCACAACGGACATAAGTACTAACTAACCAGGCCAATTATCCAGACTTGCTTAGACTAATCAAGTGAGGAAGCAGCTTCAGTCTGTTGGATCTTTTTTGAACAACTACCAGTAAAACACGAACTTGTTGGGACTAGGAAATAGCACAAACACAATTTGCGACTTAGAAAGAGATTCTGCATTCCCCGAAATGCAGGTCCTTGCTCACAAAGCTTGGTCCACAGCCAGGCCTGCCTCCAAAAGTACTTTGAAGAAACGTCTTTCTGCCTCCTCACAGCAGAAAATCAATACTGCACGCTGGAGGGGGGAGACAGAGAGTTAAAACGTCCTCCTCACACGGGTGAGTAAACACCACCTCTGTGCTAGGGACAGTGCAGCGCAGACCTGCAGGCTGCAAGACAGACTACAAATAAAAACCCGTCCCTGAGCAAAGGGGCAGGGGGAGGGCTCAGCCCAAAGTTAGCACGGCAGAGCCCTTTGCCTCATATAATTTCATTTCTGTGCCGCTGCAGATCAGTGTGTGCCTGCGAAATTGCATAATGTGCCATTTACCCAGCTGTTATTCCAGCAAATCTATTCTTTGCACACTGATTTGCCCGCCTGCCTAATGAATCCACAGGAAGGGAGGGAGGGAGAAGCAAAGTTTTCACCCTGACAGTGTGTTCTGGGCCACTCCTTCACCTCAATCTACCTGCCCCTCCCACACTTAGAGAAAATCATAGGCCTCAAAGCGCCAATGAATAGGAGCTCTGCGTGGGTCTTTCTTTACTCTGCGCTCACCACTTTCTGGGAGAGAGATATGTTTTTCATGTCCTTTGTGACTTAACCTGCTTCTGTCTCCTCCCGAGGTCTAAAACAAAGGTTCCTTTCCTCTGGGCTTCTCCCTTGCTGCTCTCCTGTTTCTTCTCAGTTCCTCGGGTATTTCTGTCTTCTCCCCACATTGAGTCAGATCCGAGTATGGGTTGCAGAAGGCTTCCAAAGTCGTCACTAAATACTAAAGGTAGGCAGGCTCCGACAGCTCTCAGCAGCCCACATCCTCAGGCGAGTATTTTTCCGCTACACTGATGATAAAAGGTAAGTACGTTCCTTTGCTGGGAACCATCTAAAAGGGGAGCTTTAAAAACAAAACACTGCTAGTTCCCAGGGACAAAATTCGCATTTTTCTTCGTGCCACCACAAAGCTCTTCAACACCCCAGTAGAAGGGAATCCTAATTACTCATGGCATTCCAGATGAGCGGTGAGAAGCAAAAAAGGGAGCTGGTGAACAAAGACGAGGGACTGGGGAACCGAGCCCCATGTGAATCAGGGGCTCAGAAGTCAGAAGCAGCTGTTACTGCCTTTTTCCACCAGAACTCCATGAGCCCGGCTCACAGGAAACCACTTACTTGTTTTTGTTGATCTTTCTCACTATTAACTAAACCAGAATGCAAAAGAATTTCTGAACTATTAATGTCTCCTAATATTAAACTATGTATGCCTATGGACTATTTAGGTTATAACATATAAATAAAGGGAAACGCACATGTGTATGGATTTATGCCGTAGACATGTTTTTGGAAAAGTGGATGCAGAACATTCTATAAATCCAAGCCCTTGGGATCTTCATTTTAAAAAGACATTTGATCGTGTATCTATTTATAAAGCACAGAACATTACTGGTAATGTGGTTTTTCTCGTGCATTCCCCCCCCCAAGATTCTTTCATTTTAAAATGAGCATAGTAGTGTATTTCTTCAAATAGAAAATTTGGAAAATTTTTGTAGATTCCTGTCCCTCTATTGCAGTGCTCATTAATCATTTATGATTCCAAGTTCTGGAATAATCCCAGACATAACTCCTGAATTCCACACAAGCCCTTTAGTTTCACATGCTCAGGAAAATGTAGCAACCCCACTTCAGACTAGAGCATACTTATAAATGTGGGAAATAATCTGAATTTCATCCTGATCACTCAGCAACCCGCCCCCCCTTCTCCCTCTCTTTCAAGAATATCGATATTAATTCACTTTGTGAGTTTTCTTTTCTTTCTTTCTTTTTTTTTTTTTTTTTATTTATTTGACAGAGAGAGACACAGCGAGAGAGGGAACACAAGCAGGGGGAGTGGGAGAGGGAGAAGCAGACTCCCCGCGGAGCAGGGAGCCCGATGCGGGGCTCGATCCCAGGACCCTGGGATCACGACCTGAGCTGAAGGCAGACGCTTAACGACTGAGCCACCCAGGCGCCCCAACAGTGAGTTTTCTAATAATCGGGGCTTCCTAAAAATGAAATACGCTTCCTGTTGAACAATTTTCTTCTCAGTGAGGATATTGTGGTACAATCTGGATGACCATTCATCAGCTATGTTGCAAAAGTACCTTAGATATTGAAGTTGGTATTAGCCAACCAGTAAGATGATTTTTTTAAAGTGTGTGTGTATGTGTATGTGTTTTTTTTCTTGTGGTAAAATACACCTAACATAAAAATGGTGACATTTAGTCCGTTCACAATGCTGTGCAACATCACCACTGCCTAGTTCCAGAACATTTTCATTACCCTAAAAGGAAATCTGTACCCATTAAGCAGTCCCTCCTTCTCCTCCCTCCCTGCCTTCCCAGCCCCTGGCAACCAGTAATCTGTTTTGTATCTATCTCTAGGGATTTGTCTGTTCTGGATATTTCATATAAATGGAATCATATTTTATGGGGTCTTCTGAGTCTGGCTTCATTCTCTCTGCTTCAGCAACCCTTCTGGGTGTAAATCATCTCTAGTTAATTGCTTTGAGATCCATCTTTCATTTCCATCTTCTCTGTTCCCTTCCCAGGCTCTGGTCTGTGTGGTTTGCATCATGGCCAGGGATTTGCCACCCCCCCCACCCCGCCCCTGCCCGCCACGGAGCGCCCTAGGGGCACCACGCTGACAGCCCTCCTGTCACTCCTTGTTTCAGGTCTGACTGGGGCTGCCTGTGGAGAGAGAAGAGGAGCAAATCATCCTCAAACTTTTTCATATTTTCCAAACGTTTTCGTATTTTAAAATAAAATGTGAGAGGCGCTTTTTCCCTTCTTGACAAATTTAAATGATAATTAGCTGGTAACAGAAAATCTCCCCTGAAGTGTCACAGTGTGCTTGTACTTAACAGAGCCACCCTCAGATCCGCACCCCAGATTGGCTCTAAGTAGAACACTTGCTTATGTCCAAAGAGCTGTCACTGCTTCCTTCATTCCAGACGTTCATCGTTGGGCAAGGTACGCGCATCACACCTGCATCCCCTTCAGGTTAACAGAAGCGACACAATGAAGAGCAGACTGTCGTATGCCCGGGGCCATGCTGGACTCCAGGTGAGAAGATCCATGCTCCAATCACATGGCTGCCATTTATGAATGACATAACAGTGACCAAGTCACTGGACAGTCTGAACCTTAGGTTTAAAAGGAAAGTTTTGTTTGTTTGTTTTAAAGATTTTATTTATTTATTTTAGAGAGAGCGAGAGAGAGCAAGAGCAAGTGGGGGGAGGAGCAGAGGGAGAGGGACAAGCAGACTCCGTGCTGAGCTCGGAGCCCTGCATGGGACTCCACTCAGGACTCAACTGGGGGCTCACCCCACGACCCTGAGATCATGACCTGAGCCGAAATCAGGAGAAAAAAGGAGGGAAAGTAGGGAGGAAGGAAGGAGGCAGAGAAGGAGGAAGTTAGCTAGTTTCAGTTGGGAGAAGCTTCTAGACTGGAAAACACAACATTCCCAAGGTTACACATACTAGGGAGTAAATTTGCTTCGCGACGGGCATGAATTAAAAGCATAATCATGGGTGCCTGGGTGGCTCAGTCAGTTAAGCAACTGCCTTCAGCTCAGGTCATGCTCCCAGGGTCCTGGGAGCCACCTGGGCACCCCAGAAGGAAGGTTGTTTTAAACAGTGGCTAATCTCACCAGATTGTTGCCAAGATCAAAGCCAAGAAAAACAACCACATACAGGTAAGGTCTTTGTAGTGACCCTATTCCCCAAGTGTCTGCTAACATGTAAGCATCGTCCAAGCAGGAACTTTACCATATTTTCTGCTTCCCTGTCTAATATATCACTCACGACAGTAAACACTCAGCAAGGTTTTAATGAACTAGTGAAAGAAAGAAAGAATACTATGATTATCAATAGCCAAGGTTATAAATTAGCCTGTAATGAGCATCATTTATTGGCAACAACCAGGATCATTGAGGGCCAAGTTGTCACAAGGTAGTGTCTTACTCTGTTTTATTTCTTCTAAATGATACTCGACTTGGAAAGGAAGTGAGAAACGTTGTTCTAATGTAGAGAATAGGAAAGTAAGAGGTAACTTCAATTCGAGATGGGCTTTTGTCACGAGCCTAAGAAACCTCACTCAAAATTTACTCCTCCCCAGTTCCTTCTTCCTGGTTTCTACCCACACTGTGATTATGCTTTTTTTTTTTTAAGATTTTATTTATTTATTTGACAGAGAGAGAGAGAGAGCACAAGCAGGGCGAGTGGCAGGCAGAGGGAGAGGAAGAAGCAGACTACCCACTGAGCAGGGAGCCCGACGTGGGGCTCGATCCTAGGACCCTGGGAGCATGACCTGAGCTGAAGGCAGTTGCTTAACTGACTGAGCCACCCAGGCACCCATGATTATGCTTTGAATTCATGCCCATCGCAAAGCAAATTTACTCCCTAGTATGTGTAACCTTGGGAATGTTGTGTTTTCCAGTCTAGAAGCTTCTCCCAACTGAAACTAGCTAACTTCCTCCTTCTCTGCCTCCTTCCTTCCTCCCTACTTTCCCTCCTTTTTTCTTTCTTTATTGTTTTGGTGGTAACTTTTAAATTTTTTTGTTTTTATTATTATTATTTTTTAAGATTTTATTTTGTTTATTTGAGAGAGAGAAAGAGCACAAGAGCGGGTAGGGACAGAGGGAGAAGCAGAATCCCCGCTGAGCAGGGAGCCCGCTGCGGGGCTCAATCCCGGGACCTTGGGATCATGACCTGAGCCAAAGATATTTTGGCTCATAATCACAACACTGTTATTACACCTAACAAAATAATAATCTCTTTTCATCTGTTTTCATTTCAATCCCTCTTTTCACTCCACATTCTAATTTCTCTAAAAGAATCAAAATGTCCTTTTACATTTAGTTTGTTTAATTCAAGGTCCACGTGTGACCTTTAATGTATTGGGGACAGAAACTTTGTATTTTGTTACTCTATTTCTTGGTCTTAGTGCAGCTCGTACTAACTGCTTGGTGGACACTCAGGAAAGTGTGTTTTTTTTTCCATGGGACAGACATTTATTGACTCCCTCTATGTCCCAAACAATGTCTTAATTGCTGGTGATGCAATATTAAGACAGTGGGCGCCTTGGTGGCTTGGATGGTTAAGCGACTGCCTTCAGCTCCGGTCATGATCCTGGAGTCCCAGGATTGAGTCCCACATCTGGCTCCCTACTCAGCAGGGAGTCTGCTTCTTCCTCTGACCCTCCCCCCCCCATGCTCTCTCTCTCACATAAATAAATAAAATCTTAAAGAAATATATTAAGACATGCTTTTTGTCCTCAAAACCTCAAAATTTAAGTGAAGTGAAATGAACATTTAAGTAAATGAATGAAGACTGTCAAGGTAAACCTATCAAGCCATTGTCTGCTATTTTTCCTTCAGAGAAAGCTTTGAGGTGGAATTTGATTTTCCTAATTTTCCTAATAGCAGAATCAATTAATCATTTCATATAGCTAAAAACACAGATCTGAAGTTCCATTACACGAGCAAGACTTCAGAAAATTTGCTGAACACAAATTATTTTTTGTTGTTGGTCCGAAGCTACTCTTTATGTTTTACTTTCAGAAACTGGATATTTAAATATTAGGTCATCCCACTCAATGGCAAAACAACACATTATTTAGTGGGTTTCTGTTCTCCACAAGATAAAGGGCCCCCTCCTGAAGCAGTCTGCCAGACCCTATATATGGCAGCCTCATCTCCTTCTCCAGACTCATCTCCTGCCTCACATCTTAGGTTCCACCAAAACTGAACAGCTAATGTTACCCTACCTCGAAGTCTTCCCATATTTGCCCCATAGTTCATGTCCTTGGCCCCCTCCAGGCTCTGCTTATGCTCAGGAATATTCCACCTGCCCTTTTCCTGTCCTCTTTCCCCTTTACATGGCACATCATTTAAAATTCAGTTCAGGTGTTCCTTCCTCCAAAAAGCCTTCCAGATTTCAATGGATACCCCTCCTTGGGCTTCTTGGACACCATATATAAATCTCGTTTAGTACATAGCCCTCCATGCTGAAATAATATGCTGTCCGGCCTCTCTCTCCTTCCCTCCCCCTAAACCAGACATGACCCTGTCCAGGACCAGAACTATGTACCCTGCATCTCAGTTTCCCCAGGCACAGCCGAGGCCTGGCAATGGGAAGTCCTCAAGAATTCTTTAGCCAGAATTACTGGAAGATGACAACAGGAATAAGGGAGACAGTTACAAAATGTTAAGAGATAAAAATCATGATGTTCTTTTCAATCACTTTGTGATGCTGGAGCTGGAAACCTGTAAGGGAATGTTCTAGTGTAACTCTCTCATTTGGCAGTTGAGGAAACCACAGCTGAGAGAGAACATGATCATGAGGGTTCATGGTCAAGTAGCGTGTCACTCAGGACCCAACAGGAAAGAGACAACATGCCTGAATGAGATCATTCCAGGATGGTGTGTTTGTTTGTTTTACCAAAGGACTGAGAATGGGGGCAGGTGTAGGACAGAGATAGCTCAGTCACCTGAAGCTATAACTAGCACGGGAGTGGTTAACCATTCCTCGGGCTAGAGTGACTCGTCCCCATTTGCCCAGGACTGTCTTGGTTTTAGAACTCAAAATCCCGTGTCCTGGGAATAGCCTCAGTTCCAGCAAACCAGGAAAATTGATCACCCTACCTAGAAGGAAGGGAATGGTGATTAAAACCTGAAAAGAAAGACAGTCCCCTTAAGAGAAAGCAGTGATCTTAGGACAGGGCCAAACTTAACCCAAAGTGACCTCACAGGGAGGAGGTCAGGGAATAGGAACCCTGCCTTCACTCTACTCCCTTCTTCTAACCTCTTGCAGAGACTCTGCATGGGGCTCCCCACGAGCCAGAGTCAACCAGAAGCCAGGTCCACACGGCCAGCCTCCCGGGTCAGAGAGCAGAACAGAGAAGGGAGTGCCCCTGGAGCAGCAAACAGCACCAGCCCAGGCCTCGGGCACACAAAAGAGCCTGAGGATGATGCCCAGCTCCCCACCTGGGAGGGACTCACAAGTCCTGAGGCAAGGAACAAGATGGTATTACACAAATCCGCAAACCCTTTCCATGATTCCCAAACATTTCCAACAAAATGGGCCTGGGGGGAAGGGTTTTTTTAAATTCTTCTGTTCCCCTCTGGCTCCCATCCCTTCTTCAGGCTGCGAGCCACCTTGCCATCCCATGAATGTCATCTCTGTCAGCACTGCGCAGATCCAGACCTAAAATGCAGCGCCCTCCTCAAATTCCACAGAAAGCATCCACTCACAGCGGATAGATTTGGTGTTCAGTAGATTGCACTGAAGACTTAGAGGGAGTCCAAAGAAGAGTTTACAACATAAAGAACATCAAGTTCAACAAGACACCCTTGTCCTTGGAAGCCCTTCCGGCGCCCTAGCCATGTGGAACGCTTCAAGGACCACCTAATGCCCTATATTTCCACCGCCTCCCACCAAGTCCTCCTGCCTCTCCCTCGTCTCCCCCTTCCTCTCATACTCTTCTACAACAGCACAGAAATGCCCCACGGGGAGCAGTTCACCATTTCCTTCTGGGCCTCTGCAGGACCAGTCAACACGCAAGCCCTCCAGCTCTCAGCTTCGTCCCTGAGAGACTTCGTGGAGGGCTCTGCCTGCCAGAGCCAGCTCCCTTCCAGTGATAAATTCTGCTGCGGGCTGTCCGCCGAGAAGTTTTCAACCTCCTGTTGTACATTATTCTAGAGAAAGCAGTTGATGTTAGTATAATCCTTTGAGAAGTTTATTAATCAACTTGCACGAAAAAGCCTGTATCAATGGCTTTCTTGTCTCGTGGAATTCAATTCTCCCTTTGAACATGTCACAGTGCAGTGCCCCTCTCAGAGTTAGCATAGTTGAGCATCTTGTGATCGCTGGAGTAGCTAGCCCAGCCACGGCATACTGAGCTCGTCTTTTTGTTTCAAAGGCTGATTCAGACAGCTTAGGATCTCAGCTCTTTAAAATTACATTGACATGAATCGTACTGCCTACAAGCTGCCACTCCTGGTGTAATTTTGATTTCCAGATCCTACAAGGTTCTGTATCTTAAAGAGTTATATTCAAAATGCCTTTGCACACCTGGACCTTTTAGTGACTGAACGTTTGCCCTTAACGTAGGGGCAATGGTGAACAAAAGGCCAAGTCCTTTCAGGAATGCTCAGAGTGTGAGAGAGAGGCTTCCTTTTTCAGGACTGCTAGACTTGACATAGAAAGCCAAAGGGAAGAGGATGCATCTGGCTCAGAGCACTGGGGAGCTGCTTCCGGTTTACGGTTTCTTTTGTAGATAATAAGAGAATGCACTCACTCACAGCTTGACTTCAACGTGGCAAAGAATCCAAAGGAGACTCAAGTGTGAAAGGGCTGGGGACAAATAAAATTGCTAATAGTTCATTTAAATCACAGAGTATGGGATTTCAGAGCCTCTGCATAGGTCGCCTTAACCCAGACTTAAATGTTATATAGATATTTTCATCTTTAGAACTTACTGTCAGCCTTACTTTTGCTGTCTTATTTACCAGATTTGGTCAATTGTAGAGATTCTTATAGACTAAGCATAATTTGAAATTATGTCTCTTCCTAGACTATTATCCACACATCTTATTGTTCAGTTGTAGAAGTATTTTGCATTTCTTCAACTTTATAAACCACACATACAGAGTTAGAGAGGCATAAAGGAACAGAGTTCTGCTAGAGAGCATTCCTAGACTCATGCACTAGCTCTGTTAATGAGAGTGTGAACTTTGGTTATTGAATCTTAGTTACAGTTGAATGGCTTTTAGCTGTAGATTATCAAAACACCACCAGAAACACCCATCACTAAGGAAATAATAAATATCCTTATGGTTTAAGCTCCTTTTAGCTGGGTTTCCAATTATGTCAAAGTGCTGGATCCAGCATCCCTGCAATTCTCTGGAGGAGAGACCTTTCCCTCATGGTCACAGGATGGCTGCCACAGCCGTAGTCATCCCACAAGGCTTTAGTTAAAGGCAGGAAGCAGCTGGGTAATCGGGGTCATTAGAAAGCACTGTCCTTATATACCACTCTCTTACTGTCAGTGTGGAAAATTCCTTCCCAGGAACCCTTCCATGCCAGCACACTTCTTTTACCATTCATCAGCCTGAAAAAGGTCTAGTATCAAGGGAGGCTGGGAAAGTGGGTAGTCTTATCAGACTTTATCATGGCAGGCAGACACTAGAGAAAGGATGTAGACATAGCTGGGACAGTGGCCACTCCTAAAAAACTGCTATTACCAAATGGCACCCCTTTAAAGAAAATTCTCCAGAGCTGCTATTTAAAGCTTTATCAGAGCCTCATGACTCTGTAATAATATAGAAGCATATGATAAATGAAGCAGTATCCTGCATAATTCAAATGGTGACTATAGGAAAACCTTCCTATAGGGAAATAATTTAGAAAGAAAGCCAGAAAATGGAATACGGGAGAAGATTCAGAAGTGTTTCAAGTCGCCTACCAAATGGTATCCTGGTCCTTTCACCCTCCAGGAGATCACTTACTAATAAATCACAAGCGGAAGACTGAGCAGCAATTCTCTCACAAAATCTTAACATGCCCTGAGTTAGGATTAGCTTGTCCTGGTGAATTTAAATGGGACAACAAACTGGTAAAAGTCTGTGTGTCTTTCGTTCCAGATATCTCCCTCCCCTCCCAGCAGCCACTCCTGACTGAGTCCGCTTGCTGAGCACAACCCCAGTGGGATTTGGTGTATAAAGCTGAATTAGTCAATGCAGAAATTTAGCTCCAGCTTAACTGAAAGCATTTGGTAACTTGTAGAGACACGCATCATGATAGAAATGTCACCAACTTGGCAGACATAAATGTCTGAAAGAAAACATTCCAATAGAATATACTGAAACACACAAAATCCCAGCGACACACCAGGCTTTCCAAAGCAATCCAAGCCTATCCAGGGGGTGGAAAGATCGGAGAGATAAAAATGATGTAAGATACTTAATATTAAATTCCAAATTAGTGCCTCTACACTAGTGTACGGAAATGCCTCATCTGGGGTTGTGGGAAATGTCACATTTGTGCTAAGCGAATTTAAGATAGGTATTCATTAAATGCTTTTTGATCGACTAGTGGTAGGATGTTTTTCTACCAGGAAATATCCATCAGCTTCTTGACTTGCTCACTGTGAACAGAGAGCAAGCCAATCAAATCCAGGTGTATAACATTTTCCCCGGAGGTTTAACATCTGCCTACCCCTGCTATTCATTTAGCTAATAGACACGAAATCAGAGGAGAACCCCCAGAGGCCTGTCCCTTGCTTTCTTTCCTGGACATTGGAGGGAACATAGAAAATGCAGGCCAAAATATGAGCAAATAAGAGTGGAGACCCTCCACCAGTGGTTCTCAACCAGGGACATTTGGCCCCTCGAAGGGGATATCTGGCAATGTCTGAAGATGTTTTTGGTTGCCACCACTGGGGTGGGGGAGGCTGTTGGCACCTAGTGGGTAGAAGCTAGGGATACACCCATAGATTGTCATTTAAATATCTAGTTGGCATCTCAAATTTAGCATGTTTAAAACTGAACTCCTACACTATTGCCCCAATAGTGTACTCCATCCTCCTGATTGTTCAGACCAAAAATGTAGGTGTCCTCTGTGACTCTCCTCTCTCACATCCCACATTCCATAGTTCAGGACATATATCCAGAATCAAATCATGTCTTGCTCCCTCCACCATATTAATCTGAATCAAGCTCTCCTCAGCGTTCCCCTAGATTATTGCAAGCGTTTCCAAATGGCCTCCCCACAGCTGATCTTCACCAGATCAGCCAGAGTGATCCCATCACAAATAAGTCAGATCTTATACATTCTCTGCTGGGATCCCTGCAATGGTTCCATCCCACCCAGAATCAAAACCGCAGTCCTGCTAGCATGCTGGGAGGCACTGCCCATCCTGGCCCACCCCTATCTGCTGGGCCTTCTCTCTCTCTCTCTCTCTCTTCTACTCCGGACTCCAACCTCTCCAGCCCACACTGCCTTTCCTGGCGCCCTTTGCCTCTGTTGCTCCCCCTACTGGAACGCTCCACTCTCACAAACGTCACCTCCTCCCTCTTCTATTTAAACTTGCATCCTCCCCTACCCCACACTCACATTTGCCCTTCTCTGCTTTGTAATCTGACACACCACTGGTGTTAATACTGCTTTGCTTCTCTTCCCCCACAAGAATGAAAAAAAAAAAAAACCAACTTTATGAAGGTAAGAATTTTGGTCTTTTTAGTGCACTACTTTATTCCCAACAACTACATCAGTGTTTGAGGCACAGTCGGCCCTCAGTAAATATTTATTAAGTGAATAAATGAATGAATGAGTGAGTGAATGGACTGTCAGAACACACACACATCTTCCAGTAAAAGACAATAATTCTGGGAGGGATGATCTAATTTAATAGAAGAAAAGGCAAGCTCTTCACGAATGTCACCTAATCGGCACAGCCTTCCTATCTAAACGTGGATTCGTGGATTCACCATTTCCCATCAGTTTGCAGAGCAGCTTCACTTCCCCTTTCCTGGTTTCATACAATGGCCAGGAGCAAGCAGATCCGTAGAAAATAAATGTCATTAGAATACCTGTCTGACAGAAACTTTATTGTCTACCACCTCTATTTGCAGAAAGACCCGGTGCAAACAAATTATTCAGCAGAATGCTCTCCCCAGCACTCCGCAAACTCTTTGTCAGCTGAAGGGCTGTAGAGGAAGAATTGATTTTTAGGTTGTCCAGAGAAAGCGTTCAAGGTGTTGGGATGGAAGGAAGGCTCTTCCAGATGCGTATCATTTGGCCTCAGCTCTGTTTAGAGAGTATATTTTAAATGTGAAGTAGTCCCAAGAGATCCCTTGCTTCCATCCAAACAGGTAGACCGTGTGTCCTGAGGTCTGTGTGGTTCCTCAGATCTTGGGGTCAAGTTCCTTAATCTCTCAGAGCCTCTGTTGGCTCATCAGCAATATTGAAATGGTAATAATATCTTAGTGCCTGCCTGGATTGGAGATGGTACTCTGTCCAGACTGAGCCTTACTTTATATCTTTGGCACAGAGAGAAGGAAGTTGTAGGACTCCAGGAGCCAGAAATCAGTCAAGAAAATTTTCTCTTTCTTTATTTCTCATCCAAGAAAATGCTATAAAAATTCAGATATTACCCTCCCTGTTCCCATCTCTCTGCCAAAGTTGGAATACTTTGCTGTCTAGCAGTCCCAAGCCTCTCAACTGGAACAGTTCACTTGGTCAGAAAGAAGGACCCAGAAGAGTTTGCTTGCAACCAACCCTCAGACAGCTTAGACGTGATGTGGCAACTGATTTGAAGGCAGAGAATGTTCTGGTCTTGAATAGATCCCCGAGTAGAAACGGTGGACCAGCAGAGACAGCCAGTCTTACCTCTCTCTCGTCACTTGGGATGCATTTATTTTTTGTTCTCCTCTTTAGTAGAGATGTGGAAAGAAACTAGCGTACTTATAGCATACACTATCCCAGAAAATTAACAAACATTGCATATTCTTTTCTCTTTTATACTACACATGGTCTATCTTCTGGGAAAGGGCACAGAGATCTTTATAGTATCTTCACTAAGAAAAGCAGCGATCATCACAGCCTGTTAACTCTATCTGCTTTCTAGGAAAAAAAAAGGGGAAAAAAAGAAATTACATGGTGAGTATACACGGTGGGCGTTGAAGCCGGGATGTACTTAAAGTCCATGAATAGGATTTCACCATGGGAGCTAAATAATTACATATTTCATTGCGTACTATGAGGTTTTAGTGAAATCGATATATAAATGGTTAGCTCAGTGTCTAAGCACCCTGTGCACGTAGATGCTAGTTCTCTTCTGCCCTTTTCTTTTATATTCATATCAGAATGATGGGTAGTGAAGTTGAATACTTTAACAACTCCCTAACATCTCTTACTGCCTCTAAAAATGGGGGCAAATATGGTGATGCCCTTTATTTAGAAGCAAGCAAGAGTGGGGTGAGGCAGGGGCTGATGGGGAAAAGATTTGTTCTCTCTGTAGACTGGTGTCGATATATGTACATGATGTCATATGGACAAGTTAGAGAAATAATAGGTGAAAATCTATTAAGACACTTCATTAACCATAGAAATTATTAAGTTAGTCCTCATTAATAGAGAAACAATTAAATGAATGATGATACATCCCTACCATAAAATACCAAGCAGATGTTACCAAGAATGAGATAAACCTCAATGTAGAAATCTGATCCTATTTACATATATATATATGTATGATCCTATTTATATATATCTATATACATATATACACATATATGTATATATACATAAGTCCGTGTGCTTGTGCAATAAGTGTGTCTATCTGAAAGAGCACAATTCAAGTCGTTAAACATGGAATGTGTGGTGGGAGGAGAAAAATAGATTTTCACTTTTTATGTTACACATGTGGCAGAAACACATAATTCTCATTGACTATCCATATGATCCTCCATTTTCCCACGCAGTTGGGTGAAATCATGTGACTGGTTTCTGCCCTTGAAATGTGAGCTGAAGTAGCATTCATCACTTTCTGTCTGGGGTACTTAAAGTTGTGAGTCCTCCAAGCAATCTCCCTACCACAAAATGGAAGCAGCCTAGATTGCTATGTTACCCAAGTAGGACAGTT
The DNA here is from genome assembly GCF_029215605.1 of Mirounga angustirostris. Classification (NCBI taxonomy): domain Eukaryota; kingdom Metazoa; phylum Chordata; class Mammalia; order Carnivora; family Phocidae; genus Mirounga; species Mirounga angustirostris. Next base: position 32,762,985 of record NW_026991712.1, read on the forward strand.
TCCCAGGAGCCCCTTAACTTGAACTAAAAATGTAGCATGAGTGTCTCTGTGTGTGTTGTAGGTGGGGGTACTTATTGGGTAAAGCCACTGAGATTTGGGAGTTAATTAATATAGTGTATTAGTTATCTATTAGACATAACAAATTACCTCACAAGCTTAGCAACTAAAAGCAACAAACATTTATTATTTTACTGGTCAGGATCTCAGGAGCCATTCTGACTGAGGACACTTCACCAGGCTTTGATCAAGGTGTTGGCCAAGGCTGTGGACCTTTCAAGGCTCTACCAGGGCTGGAGAATCTGCTCACATGCTCACTCATGTGGCTGTTGGCCAGACACATCAGGGAACACTCTGTAGGTTTGCTCAAGGTAGGGCAGCTTGCTTTCCCAGAGGGAAAGATTTAAGGGAGAGAGGCAGAGACAGAGACTCCAAGGTGGAAGGCTCGGTCTTCCTATAACCTAACCTCGGAAGTGACATCCCATCATTCTGCCTTACTCTGTTTGTTTTTTTTAAAACATTTGATTTATTTATTTGACAGAGAGAGACACAGCGAGAGAGGGAACACAAGCAGGGGAAGTGGGAGAGGGAGAAGCAGGCTTCCCGAGGAGCAGGGAGCCCCATGCGGGGCTGGATCCCAGGACCCTGGGATCATGACCTGAACCAAAGGCAGACGCTTAACGACTGAGCCACCCAGGCAGCCCCTGCCTTACTCCATTGTTAGAAGTAAGTCTCACTCAAAGGAATGAGAATTTCAAGATTGTGAGTAGCAGGAGGCAGCTGACTGGAGCCATCTCTAGGACTGCCTGCCACATGCAACATAGCCTAGCCTATCCTGAACAATGCAATATCCTTCTCTGCCATTTGACATTATTTTACAGCAAGCATGAGTTACTTCCATAATGTAAAACAAAATTAAAACCTAATATACTGAAATGCTGTATTTTTTTTTAAGTATCCAGGTAGAATCTTATAAGTTCTTTTTCAAAAAAAAAATGCTAAAGGGCAAAATTATCTATTTTTCCTCTGCTCAAAATAGCCCATTGCTCTCCAGTTCTTAAATGTACATCTTGAAAGTGACTCATTTTATCCCTTATCCATTTGTGCTTTTTTTTTTTTTTCACACTAAAGACATTTCCTGTGCTGCACTCTAAACTACTGGGAGGCCCCCTGAACATTTTCTCCAGAAAAACACTTTCTTCTCCATTTCCTACTTGTTAATTGTATAGCACAGCAGCCTCTGAAGTGAAAATACAAAGTGAACCAGATAGTAGTTCGCTCCTAAAGTCAGGCCCCCAAAGCTTACATCACGCTTTGGAGAGGCTGTCTTTCAGTAATTAGTTACTGCACGGACACCTCGCTGTTGATTTTCATCTGGGCCATCACACTTCCAAATTCTAAGCTAATAAAGCAACCAGGACACTAGACTCAACTGGAAGCTGTGAGCTCACTGAGCCAGGAGGATCTGGGTCAATCTTAGAGAATTATCACTTCTCTTAGTTTTCTTTCTTGAGAAACATACAAGGAAGAAAGGAAGAAAGTGAATATAATTACATAGTGAGTATCTTTAAATAAAGGGTAAGGATAACATTCTCAAGGGGTTTCTTTTGTTTTTGGAAAAGGAGGACTGACCAGGCAGAAGTCCAGTGATGCTCTAGTGAAAGAAATTTCCAAGGCACAAATAAGCTGATACAGGAGACAGGATCCAGGAGAGGGGAAATTAGATCAAATAGAAGAGGCAATACTAGGGAGATAAGATTGACCTTGAAAGAGTAGTAGATTTCAACTTGCTAAATAGGAGTCATCAAATGCACACTGTTTGGAGGGTGAACACGCTTTCACCATCTGTACTCTTTTTAAGAGCTAGGTAAGATTCAAGTGACCCTAACAGCATGGTAAAGTTGGCAAGTGACTGTAAATCATTTTAAATAGTCGCAGTTTGTAAAATAATGGGTCCTGTGGGAAGAGAGTGAGGAGTTTTCACCACAGCTGGGTAGTCCCTATAATTTCCCTCAATTTTCCTCTAAAAATCCCACATCAGCAATGTAATTGTCTGCCTCACTGTCTCCCTTCCACCCCAGATGGAAGAGAGAAAGCACTGAAGAGAATAATAATGTGACACTCAATAAAGTGTCCTCAGCAAAGCCCTGGGCTGGGTGGGGAGAGCGGGGGGAATCCAGAAAAGGGGATGCAGCACCACCTCTGGACACAGCTCTGTGCTTTAGGAGGCCAGAGCCATTCAGCAGAGCTCCCCCCCACCCCCGCCCCGGGGCTAGAAGAGGGAAGATTTGCAATGCCACACTTTGTCACCCTCCTTCTTTCAGAGCATTTTGGCCCATGTTTATTTTACTTATTGGTTTCAGTCAGGTTTCATTTGAAAGAGCTCGGAGGCAAAAAAAAAAAAGAAACACATTAAAAAAAAAAGAAAGAAATTGTCTAGTGGAATATTCCAAAGGTCAACCTTAGCCCATTTGTTCTTCCTCCCGAGTTGAGTTCTTTTAGGCAGAGGATGAGGGTAAATATGAAAATTGGTAACAGACTCGTATTCTGATAATAGCCCAGAACATAACAGGAGGCAGTAAAAGTAGTTCACCCGAGCTTTCTGCATTTGCCTGGTCTCCCTGAGAGTCTACGATGGATAAAGGTTTGCTGATTATATTAGTTAGGATTAAATGTAGCTGCACCTGACAGATAATCTAACCTATCAGTGCTCTCAACAACTTAGAAATATGTCAGCTCCACAGGGTCACTAGGGATCCAGGTACCTTCCAGCTCATTGCTCTGTCAGCCTGAGGGTCTGGCCAGTGCCCTCACACCCCACAGAAGTGGTTAGAGTTTAGGACCAGGGAAGAGAGGACACACACACAGGCTGTTCTCTAGGAGGTTTCCAGGGCTGCCTGTATGGGTTCCCTTCAGGTTCCCTTCAGATTGCAGGTCTGACCAGGCTTGGCGCTGTGCTGTTGTTTGGACTCTGGTCTGCTTCATGTGTGTTCATTCCATGGCCAAGGCTGATACAGCCGCCAGCTTTCTGAAACATGCTGGCCAAATGCTCCCAAATGGTCAAATGGAAACATGCAATGTCTTTAAGGTCTGAACTCTGAACGGCACAAAATCACTTCGACACACATGTGATTGGCCAAGGCAAGTCATATGGCCAAGTTCAGTATCAACTGGATAAGAAGGTATACTCTTCCCATGAAAGTTGAGGGAGAAGAGTGAATATTTTCTTATTAATGACATCATATATTACACTATCTGTGCCAGGGGTCCCAAGACCACCCATAGTTTTGGTGATGCACTAGAAGGACTCACAGGTCATCATACTCACAGTCACAGCTTATTATGGTGAAGGGTACAGAGCAAATTCGACAAAGGGTGAAGTCCAGAGGAAACCAAGTGCACACCTTCGAGAGTCTCTCCCAGTGGTGTCACCCAGGACACGCTTAATTTCTCTAGCAACAAATTGTGACAATCCCTGCAAAGTGTTGTCAGTCAGGAAAACTTGACTGAGTTTAGGAGTCCGGTGTCAGTCACCCAAACTTACAGTGCCTGTGTGACTAACTGGACCCCTGGAGCTCCAGACCCCAAGAAAGTAACTGTTTGTACAAAATATCTACACAAACTGGTACAGTGTGATTCAAAGCCCTGAGCATGCTAAAGACTCTTATCAGTTAAAACATTCCAAGAGCTCAATCCCCAGGAACCAGCAAAGGGACAGTCATGGAACAGACCCTTCTGGGACATGTGCAAGATTTGAGCAATTTGGGCCTGCTCGGTTAACACTTTCCTGCACACGATCCCACATACTTTCCTCTGATAAAGACCAAAACATAATCACATTGGCCCCGCCTAGATGCAGGTGAGTCCAGGAAGAGTAATTTTTACTCCAGGTGAATACACATCAAGCTAAGAAACAGTGAACAAATACACATTAAGCTAAGAAACAAAAAGTTGGGAAGAGATTTGGGGATGCCACACTGACACTTAACGTGAGCTGGAAAAGTGAGAGCAAGAGACAGATCAGAGTCAGGGAGATCCCCATACTAGACTAGTAGTAGTAATAAATAACAAAAATTTACAAAAAATAATAGTAATACTACATTTTACCTCAACCAAGATGCCATCAATTGGACGATACATCATTATTTAAATACTGCTAAGAAAGAGGAAAAAATGCTGCCAATTAAATAATGACATTTTGTCTATTTCTGAGTTCTATGTAAATGGGGTTATACATTATGTGCTCTTTGGAGTCTGGCTTTGTTCAATATTATGTTGATAACATTCACCCGTGTTACTGCATCGAGTTTTAATATCTTTAATATATATAATTGTTTTCATGGTGTACAGTATTCCATGTACAAATAAACCACAATTTAATTGCCCATTGCATTACAAATGGGCAATATGGGGGTGTTAACATATAGTGCTGCTAGAAACATTCTTATACTTTTATTACATATGCCTTTCTGTTGGGTTCATACCTAGAGGAGATAATTGGTAGATTTTGCCAAAACTGTCTCCACAGTAGTTGCCCAATTTATATTCCCACCAGGGGTGTGTAAGAATTCCAGTTGCCCAACCACCTCTCAACTTGATATTGTTTGTCTTTTTATTTCAGCCATTCTGGTGGGTAGGTAGTGTTACTGATTGTGGTTTTAATCTGCATATCCCTGATGACTGATGAAGGTAAGCCCCTTTTGTATCTTTATTGGTCATTTAATATCCTCATTTGTGATGTGTCTGTTTGTGCTTTTGCCCATTTTTCTATTGGAATGGTTGTCTTCTTATTATTGATTTGTAGTTCTTTTACTATATGGAATCGAACCCTTTCAAATATACATAGTGTAAATATTTTCTCCTGCCTTGTGACTTGTTTTGTCACTCCTTTAATTGTGTGTTTGATCAAGAAAAGTTCCTAATTTTAATGTGGCCCAGTGTATTTATGGGGTTTTTTGTAATTAGAGCTTTTGAGGTTCTGCTTAATAAATATTTCTCCAACCCAAGTGCATGAAGATAGTCTCCTATGTTATCTTTCAGTAGCTTTATTGTCTTGTCTTTTACATTTATCAGGTGAATAAATCTACAATCTATCTGCCATTGATTTGGGGTATGGTGATAGGTAGGACAATGTGGACATCCCAATGACCCCACGTGCACATCCAGTTGATTCAGAGCATTTCCATTTCTTACTGCACTGCATTGCCACCTTTATCATAATCATCATTTAGGGTTTTTTTAATTATTAAAAGAGCTCTTTTAGAATTATTTTGATAAAACTTATTACATATCACTGTTTCACAATTAATAGTTAAAAAAGGAAAACAAAAGCAAAATAAGTAGATTAAAATATTCTTAAAACTTTCAGTCACTCTATGTCTGACTCTTCAACTTTTCAACTCAATCGCTAATGACTGTTTTTCTACTAAGTATGGTCCTCTGTGTTATCAAGAATGCTGGCAATGCAGCAGAAGAATCCTCCATTGTTATCTCAGGATTTTCTGCAAATTTTGACTTCAGTGTGCAGAAAGTGACAATTTTCACCAACAGTGATTGTTGAGATGTGTCCTGATTTCAGAATTGTTAAAATATGAAAATATATGTAGCTTAAGATCAAAGAATTTGATTCTTATCTTAAGTCAGATTAATAGAAGGCTGAAGCAGACATTCAAGTGCGTGTGATTTACTGAGGAAGTGATTTTTAAGAAAAAAAAATATTCTGTAGGGGAGGGAGAGAAGCAGGATAAGAAGGGTAAGAGCTGAGCAAGAATGTGATCTCAAGAGAAGTCAAACTCTGACCTGCTCCAAGCTGGGGAGTGAGGGAGGTGGGGAGGAGGTGGGGACAAGGACCCTGTAGCCTTTTGTAATCTATGTCAGTCAGTCATTGGTGGCCAACAGCAGAGAGCTGAGTGGGTTGCAATTTCCTCAGCAAGCTTCCTCCCTTGATGAGAGCAAGTCTTCAAGGAGGGAATTAGCTGTGATCTTTTAGCATCAGCACTCAAAACAGCTGGAGAATGGATGTACTGGTCAAGGAAATGTGAGCTGGGTACCAGTAGTGTTTCCTACAGTCATAAATATGTAAACTTTATTGAGTGCTTACTATGTAGCACCTTTTTTATAAATGAGGAAATGGGAGTTTGGAGAAGCCTTTAACATATCCAGGGTCACACAGCTGGTCAATGACAAAGCTGAATATAGGCAGTCTGACCAGGACCCTTGCTCTTAATTTCTATACTGTACACTTACTTCCAAATAAACTCAAACAGGTAATCAAGTGCATTATTGACGTGGTGAAAGGCAAAGCCCTTGGTGTAATTTGAAGTTGGCCAAATAGGCAAGAAAGGAAGATTATATTCATTTTTAAAATGTTGATTATCTTCCAAACTCACAATTTTGTTTTGCCTTCAGGCCTGTTTTCTTTAGATTTCTAGACACGTTCTCACCTCTTACCACGCACCTTTAATTTTTTTTTAAAGATTTTATTTATTTGAGAGAGAGAGTGTGAGGACATGAGTGGGGGGAGGGTCAGAGGGAGAAGCAGACTTCCCACTGAGCAGGGAGCCCCATGTGGGGCTCAATCCCAGACCCTGAGATCATAACCTGAGCTGAAGGCAGATGCTAAGCCGACTGAGCCACCCAGGTGCCCCTCACCATGCACCTTTAATTATAAGTATTTACCATCACTTCTGGTTTAGCCCTTTTGGACAGTTCTGCATCACTATCCAATATCTGCCATGTATAACACTTAAGGCTTTGTCTTGGGATCATGGTAGATCTTTGTAATACACATGGCTGATTCTCTCTATATATTTTTTAAGATTTTATTTTTAAGTACTCTAGACTCACAGTCCTGAGATCAAAATCCTTTCATGCTCTACCACGAACTAAGCCAGCTAAGTACCCCCACCTGGCTAACTTTCTTATGATGGCAATGATTACTTTGGTGCTTCATAATTTTGGTTTTCATTCATTTCCTTCTTTGACATCCAAAACTGTTTTTTTTTTTTCCTACATCTCTTCAAGAGCTTTAAATAGCATTTCATAGTCACAGAGAGCAGAAGGCTGAGAATCACCTTTATGTCTGTTTGATCAACTTGCCCTCAAAAGAAGCACAAAAGTTGGGTCCTTGCAAAACTGCTTAATCTCATATTAAAATTCTCATCTTGTTTTTTGGCCTCAACCATCAATGAATCATCTTTATTCTTTCTCATTCCTCCTTACTCCCCATAACCTCATCCCAAAATAGATGCTACTAAAAAAGAAAGCAGCACCTTAGAGTGACAAGCCCCATATAAACCAAGTCAACATACAAATCCATGGTCGAAAATACAAACTCATGACCAAAGAGGCTTGCATTGGAATCCCAAAATCAATAACCAAGATGCCCCAGGCTTCCCTTGCAATAAGCAATGCAAGCTCAAGATTATCAGGATTATCCAGGAACTGTGCTGAATCCCCAAGTAACTCTTCTGCTTGTACCTGGTAGACATCTAGGCCTTCATAACTCACCTCATGCTTCATAACTGAGCCAAATAATGGGCGATCCAAAATCTTCAATGGCTTCTTGATGGCACACATAGGAGGAAAAATGGCGCTAAAATGTTGGCAGAAATGCACATAGGCCATTGGTTGGGAGAAATTTCCTAGAACCAAGACACTCTAAAGACAAAACTGATCTCCATCTCAAAAATTATGTTTAGACTTCAATTTGCAAGTAAGAGAGAGAAACCTAAGAACTCACCTTCGTGCTTCAGGTCCTGCTGTTCAACATCTTTCACCACACTTAGAGTCAGGGTAGGGCAGAAGGCATTGTTCTGCAGGACTGCTCAAGGTGATACCAGAGGGGATAAAGTTGGGCTCTGGTATCTTCTCATTTCCTTTTTTAAGTGATTCTTTCCTTTGTACAGCCAGTGTCTCTTCCTCTCCAGGATTACCTCATATTCTGGACCTCATTTTCCCCTTTTTTCCATGTGACAATTCAAAGAGAATTGAGCAGAAATTAATGTCTTAATGCAAATAAATAGAATCTCTAATGATGGACTGTTGGCAACAAGGGCAGAACTTCTAGAGAGCACAGGGGCCTTTAGGGCTCGAGCCCACTGATAAGACACAGGCAACACCAGTGATGAGAAAAACCCTGCTGATCTGGAAAATATTGGGAGATTAAGATATTAAGAAGCTGAAATTCTTATTTCCTATTCATACTTCCATGTTTTTCCAGCTGCCACTGTTGTGTTTCTTAATCTTGGTGGGAAGGAGGATGGCTGAGGGCTGGATTCCCCAGTTGATGAATGTGGACACATAAGCATAAAAAGATTTGCTTCCCCAGTGTGAGGAAATGGAACAATGTTGAATTTTTTCATGGAGATTCAAATGAATCTTAGTGCCTTTGTTTTGTAAGCTAATAAACAAATCCCTTTAATCCTGGAATAAACGATTCCAATATTTATGGAGCACTTAGCAAAGTGCCTTCCCAAATATTTTCTCATTTATCTTCCTACGACTCTGTGAAATAGAATGACCTGTCTATCATTATCCCCACTTTAGAGATTAATTGACAGGTCAATCCCTACACAAGAGTTAGCGGATGTATCAGAATATGGCCCAGTTTCTGGCTTTCAGTCCTCTGGTTCTTCCACCAATATCACTGCGATTGGCAGAGTAGCATAAGAACTCGATATTTGTGTTTCTACCTATGATTCCCAGGTTTGAGCACATACTGAAATCAGGGACAACAGTTGTCACAACCTCTGTTTTTAAGAGCCTGGCATTAGAGATTGGCTTTAAGTCTATTCAAGCTAATTTCACATGTCTTCATATTTCTCCTTAGTCCCGTTGGGTTTTTTACTAAGTTGGCTCACTTGATCCCTCTTCCTTCTGTTAAGATGAAACACACAGATGAATTTTCTCCTCCACCTGGGAAAGGAGTGAAGTGGGACATTGAAAAGACAAACAAGATAGAGTAAGAGGAAAACATGACAGAAAATCTTTTGTATTACCTACATCTCAAAGGAGACTTCTTTTATGATAAAGCTACCCTGAATAGCTTCTTTAAAATTTTAGTAAACAATGGAGAAAGATTATTTTAATGAAAGGGCCACTTTGAAGAATTCAAAAGACATGTGAGTAGGAGTTGAATCCAAGGGAAAATACAGTTGTTATGGGAAGTGAGTTTGATGAGCCATCCTTTCTTTTCTGGAAATCCTGACTTAGCTGATGACTAGTACAGAAAACAAGTGCATTCCATGCTTCATCGATAGAATGGATTCTTTGTGAACAGAAAAGATAAACATCTCCACCCTCAAAGACAGACAATAAACCAAAAAGTAATGAATAATTCAATCTGATGATGTGTTACGGCTGTGGAAAAAGAAAAAGTAGAGCAGGATATGAGGAAGTAGGAGTACCAGCATTTATGGCCTGCAATTTTAAATAGGGTGATGGCCTCAGTAAGAACGTAATGCTTAAGCAAAGTTTTGAAAGTGAGGTGGTTAGCCAGGAAAAGACAGTGCAAAGGCCCTGAGGCAAGAGGGTGCTTGCATGTTTAAAAAATAGCAAAGAAGCCAGTGTGGTTGGAGCAGAGAGAACAAGGGAAGGCACAGCAGGAGATGAGGCTCAAGAGGTAAATGAGAGCTGCTTTTGCCCAGCCTCAGAAGCCATTGCAAGGATGTGGGTGGGAACCATCGTGGTTTCTGAGAAGATGAGAGGCACGATTGACTGGGGTCACTAAGGAGAAGAGATGAAATGGGGGAGACTGGCTGGGAGACCACTTGAGTTGATGAATTCGTTTGAATGATTCAGTAAATAAATCTTTTCTTTTGTAGTCTGATAGAACTAGTTTTTATTATTCCCTTTGCAAATTCTTCATAGATGGTCTAACATCTGCTTTAGAATATATAGATATTTGGAATCCATTGTTCTCAGCTTTGAGGCTTTAGACAATACTTCAAGACAGGAAGGTTCCCATTTTAGCACTCTATTACACCCACTGGTGTTAATGGAATGGACATCCTGGGCGCGGCTATCGCAAGGGCCACGGCTGCTATGTGTGCCGGCTGCAGGAGTAGCCAGGTGATATTAAGGCCAGCAAACCTCACCCCACACAGGCCCTAATTGCCAACGTTCTTCTACCTGCATCTCATTTGTTGCCTTTTGGCTACCAGGATCTGTGCTAGGGACATTTCAATAACAACAACAACAATCCCGAATCTTGGAACGCTCACAGTCTGGTGGAAAAAACAGATCTGTAAATAATAACAACAATACCGGGAAACATGGTGGGTGTGTCATGAGGTATGTGCACCAAGTGCTATGGGACCAGAGAGGGGTTGCTGCCTGTGTCTTCTGGGGCCAGCAGAAGAGGACCCTACAGTAAAAGCAGCATTTGAGCCTTGGAAGTTCCGTTCGGTTCTGACAAATGAAGGTGAGAAAATAATATTCCAAGAGAAGGAAGCAGTTTTACCTGAAGCATAAAGGTTGGCAATTATAGAGTATGTTCAAGGACTGGGCAGGGGGCTAGTGGGGCTGGCTTGTGGTCAAAACAAGGGCTGGCATGTGACAAGAGGTGAGAGGGCATAAGATGGCACCTGAGACTGGAAAGTGTGCTGAGTCCAGGTCATTAGGGGCGTGGACACGGAGCCAAACAGCAGGGAGCCAGCAGCAATATTGAGGCCAGGGAGTGATAAAATTCATATTTCAGACTTTAGCAGATGATCTGGAATGTGGGAGGTAAACAGGAAAGAGGAAAGAATCACAGAAGGGCATCTCGAAGGGATAGCAGGAGTCTGAGCTGGGAACAAAGTCCAGGGACACTTTGCAGGTAGCAGATAAAAAGCCTGAAGTATGATGATCATGTAAATGATAGAAAAAAGAAGAAATAAAAGTATGGGAAGGAATGGCAGAACGGTGCTACCATTAACACGCTAACAAACACAGGAGGAAGGAGGTCAAGGCTGGTGATCATCAGGGTTTTCTGCCTGTTCAGATTATTTCCTTCACTTCACAAATGTTTATTACCATGCCAATATTTCTCTACTGCAAACATATCTTTTTTTTTTAAAGATTTTATTTATTTATTTCAGACAGAGAGTGAGGGGGAGAGAGAGAGAGAGCACAAGTAGTGGGGGGAGGGGCAGAGGGAGAAGCAGATTCCCCGCTGAGCTGAGCAGGGAGCTCAATGCAGGGCTTGATGCGGGGCTTGATCCCAGGACCCTGGGATCATGACCTGAGCCGAGGGCAAACACTTAACCGAATGAGCCACCCAGGCGCCCCTACTTGCTACCAGAGCTTGACCATAAGAAATCAAAGAATAGGTTAGCAGAAAGGAAGGGTAGAACTGGAAGGCCCCCCCTGCCCGCCGAGAAAGCAGTTAAGATCTCAAGTGCCTCCAGAAATGTCCTAGACAAGCGAGGCAGGAGTCCAGAGTCCACCAGACCAAACCAAGCATGTAGAATTTTTGCTCAGGGATCCTAGGACAATGGCCCTGTGTTCCTTGCCTTGTTCCGTGCTGCCCACTGAGGATGGAAGGCCCTGCCAGTGGGTGTTTCTGGCAGCTAAGAAGAATTTGGGAGCTGGGGGACCGCCCCTGCCCTTGCCTGCAGGCTGTCCCTGTTCCTGCTAATGCCACTTTCTGCCAGACTCGCTTTTCCACACGTCATATTTTGTCATGCAGTGAAAATATTATTATTTTTTTTGATATTTTTAAACGTATCAACCTATGCAGAAAATACAAAACTGGTTTTAATGTCTAGAACAGCAACTTCTGCTGATCACAGGTAGTAAAGAATACACAGAATAAGGTATTCAGGCTGTGGAATTCCCTTACTGCCCTTCTTCTCTCTCTGTTGTCTTTATAGAGAGAAGTGGGGGGAGCACAGAGAAGAGAAGCACTTCAGGGAGAGAGAGATGTAGGTGGATGAGAAGGAGGTGGGAAGCAAATCATAGAAGAGTCAGGGAAAGGGAGGGCAGTGAGGAGAGCAGTGCTGAGGCCAATTAAAATGCCTAAGAGCAAATTCTGCATAATTAGGAGGGAAGAACGAAGAGAAGGCAGGAAATTGGGAAGGCAGGAGGTGCAGGAAGGGAGGAAGGAAGGAAGGGAGGCAAGAAAGAAGGTGGGAAGGAGGGGAAGGAGGAAGGCAGGAAGTGCAGGAAGGAGGGAAGGAAGGAAGGAAAGAAGGTAGGAAGGAGGGGAAGCAGGAAGGCAGGAGGTACAGGAAGGAGGGAGGCAGAGAGGGAAGGAAGGAAAGAAGGAAGGAAGGTGGGAAGGTGGGAAGGAGGGGAAGCAGGAAGGCAGGAGGTACAGGAAGGACGGAAGGAAGGAATTCTCCTAACATAAGATGAGAGCAGGGGGTATAGAGCACCCTAAAACCAAGTTTTAGGTTACATGTTCCTGTTCCACATGAGGCTGATATCAAGAGTGTGCCCAGAGTGGGTGACAGAGTGGGTGACAAGGTGGGACCTGCACCTACTTTCTTGAACGGTGCCTGGAATGAAGACAAGACAGCTGTTGCCTTATTTATGTTTTAGTTTTAACAACTCCAAGCCAGCATTTTCATTCATCTGCCTCCCTTTTTCCAATTAATGTAAAAGCTTGCTCTTCTGCGACCTCATCTTCCCCTTATTGTTTCACTGAGCTCTTCTCTCAGACTCCTGGCTGACTCTTGTGTCCCAGACCTGGTACAGTCCACTTTTGGATCATTTGTGCGGTAGGAAGAGACACATCAGGGTGGCGTCATCACAGCGTCCTTGCTTGCTCTCTGTCCTTGCATGGTCCCCAGTAGCTCAAGATTCCAGCTTTGTGTTTTAGGAAGTGGACGGCTCTCAAGCGCAGTTATGCCCATATGGCTTTCTCACTGAGGTTCCAGAGGAAGAGACCCCGGGGTCTTACAGGAATGCAAACACCTGTAGGAGGCAGGCAGTACGCTGGGGGGGCGTTGTGTCTTTGCGGCCAGAAGGCCTAGGGCAGGTCCTTGTGGAGTATGAAGGGCCACTTCCCAGCTCTCTCACCTGTAGTAAGATGATGATGCCAAGGTTTTTGTTAGGATCAGATGGGAGAGGGTGTGAAAGCGGTTTGTAAACTGAAATCACCCCACCAGGGATTCTTAATTTTTGTTTCCAAAAGCCTGGGATTCCTCAGGAGACTCTCACCAAAAGAGGAGAAATGACTGAACGGACTTCCTGGCTGCCTACCTCCAGTTCAACCAGAGAGTGTAGCCTTTATTAGAGTTTGTGTAGACAATTTAACTCAAAGAAAAGGGTCAGTGAGCCTTAAACATTGGAAAATTGTGGTATTTCATAAATCATTTCTTTTCTCTTGCTTTTCCCCTGCAAGATTATCACCTCCCTCCCTCCTACTCTATTTTGTAAAAGGGGATGATAGTCCTTCCTTAACTCCAGTCAGGATCCCTCACCTGCTGTCCATTCCCCTTCCTTCTGGGTGACGTTCAGAGAGGGTGGAGGCCAGTGCTCTCCACCCCATGTGAAGGGCCCTTCCGTGTTCCAGAATGTTCATCCAAGTGCCCTTCAGCTTGACCTCCTCTAGGCGGCATCACCCACTTCCTTTCAACAAAACCTCACGGGGTTTTGTTCAGGGCCTTCAGTGGCTGCCCCTGCTTGCTGAAAAACAGAAATGGACACAGAATGAACCTCAGAAGGGGCTGAGAACCAGGTACAGGAGGAGCTCGCAGGCCCCCCTAAGCAGGGTGAGGAGCCAAGGAGTGATACCCAGAGGGCTGGAGAATCGGAGCAGGGTGGGAAGGGACTCACACGTTGGCCATCCTCCCCTAATAACGACGCCCCCTAATGACACTCCCCTGGGACTGTGCCAGCAAAGAGGCACCAAGCAGCCCCTCCTCTGCCGGGCACCCCGCCAACCTCCCAGTCCTAGGCAAAGCCCCACATCAGCTTAAGGTTTGAGTTGTGTTATCCCTCACCTTCCCTTCCCACTCCCCGCCACCCGCCCCCCCACAGACCCCCAACACACAGCCCTACCTCTCCTGATTCCTTCACGCTAAAGCTATGAAGTGGCTTCGGGACTTGCCTCTCTTGAGAAGATTTGTACTTTTAAAGAGGCAGCTCAGCCAAGCCACCGTTTAACACAAGGGATGCAACATGCAACATTAGACACCCATATCAACCCAACGAGAATGGTGATTAGCTGCTGAAAATCACAGCCCAGAGAATTCTGCCTTCTCTACGCAGGTCCGGAAGAAATCTGCACCTGACACCAGTTCTTTTGCTGACAACTGTGTGTATCTTCAGTTACAGCACCCACCCCCCGGCTTCCTTCCTTCAAAACTGCCCTATACCCTCTTGTCAGGGTTGACCACAAGGCCCCCTTCTGCAGCGTCCCATCTGTCCCCCCCCCTTGCCTGTCTCTTTGGGTTGTAACAGGTTATGGCTAAAGAGATGTAGCTTCTGAAAGCATGGAATGAAGTGAGACTGCAAAAAGGACAGCTTGATTGCCACTTTGATGAGAATGCCATTCTTCTAATACATTGGCCTGCAGAAAGCATTCGAAGGCATTACATGACCTTCCATCCAGCCCCTAGGACAACAATGTAATTAACTCACGTAGCCACCCGGCTTCCCCTGAAAAAGATTTAGAACTCTGGTCTACGGGCATATTTATGGCCTGTATTCCTTGGAATAGAGAGTTGTTATTTTCCATGAGAATTGCACACATCTTTATGCTTATTTTAAGCTATCTATTCTCTGCATTTGTAATTCTTTAAGTATTAATTATGGCTTATCTGGGACTTAAGAACAAGAAAGAGGCTACTATTCCAAAATGCAGTAAATAATGTAATATGTAAGCTCCAGTTGGGGAAAGAAATTGTAAAGCTAAAGAATTCAATTTAGTTTCCACCTCCCTCTGCGCTATGTAACCTTACAAACCCTTTGAGGCAAGTTTCAGAATTCCAGCAGGGTTGAACTGGAATATTTTTTAAAACATTGTTTGAATTAAATGGGGATGGGGTCCCCAGGACTCCATGGGAGACAGTTAAAGGTTATACGATAGTTTTCCCCCAAGGAAATGGCTCCTTGATCCAGGAAATAATCCACCTCTTCATGAATGATCTCAATCTATTAAAGAACCCTAAGAAGTACCCCCAACCCACCTTCTTAATAGATCCCCATTGACCCATTGTCCATTATCATTGGAGCTTAAAATTTTAAGCTCATTTAAGATATTCTGTACAGACTTGCCCCAAGATGCCTCAAATGACCTACATACTGCTGTCACAATGCACGTTGAGTTGGTTATCTCAACACAGCACATTGAGGACAAACACAAAATTCTTTCAGACGGTTGTCTGGAAGAAGAGAAGGGGACGATCCTGTCTCTCCGGTTTGGCGCCGTAATTTGGCATCTGTCCTGCAAGGCCAACTACCGCCCCACTGCTCAGGGCATCAAGGCATGGTCATGTACATTATTTTCCTCTGTCCTCGTAACGAACCCATGAGAGCAGATATTTCATCCCTCTTTTACAAAGTGGTTGCACAAAGTCTTACAACTATGGAAAAGTAAAACTTGGCTCGAAACCAATGGATTCTTATTCTGATTCCTATTGCTGTGCTACTTTTATTGTTCTGCATTGCTTCCCAGCCTGACTTCGTAGTAATCTCCTTTAAGATGTTTAGAGTCAGGGGATAGAGCTATCTGCCACACCACGGAGGACAGAGTTAACCAAAGGAGAGAACAAAGTTGGCTGGTTGTGAAAAAACCCTTAAGGGATGGAACAAGTTATATATTTCTAGGTGCTCAGAAGGATAATTTGCCTAAAGGAGTGAGTGACTCACTATGTGTTAGTTGCTGGGATTCAATAGAGATTAGCTGCTGCCAGAGAGTTGAAAACTTGAAGACCAATCAAGATAAGATCAATGGCCTAGGTATTTATTTTAGAGCATACATTTCAGGATTCTGTAGGATTGCATGGTTAAGATACTTTAATTGGATGGATCTTAGGAGATAGAATTGGACAAGTCACAGTGGACTAGCCAGATTCAAAGGAGATAGGGATCCTATTAATTTCTTCTAATCTTATCTATGATGTGCAAGATAAAGTCAAACCTAGAAATTTCCACTAAATACTTAGAAATTTTTACTGCTTTTACATTTCAGGCAACTCTACTCTTAACAGAAAATGTTAAGGCAATTACTTTCTAGTTTAAAAAATACTTTGTAGGGGTGCCTGGATGGCTCAGTTGGTTAAGCATCCCACTCTTGATTTCAGCTCGGGTCATGATCTCAGGATCATGAGACTGAGTCTAGTGTGGGGCTCTGTGCTAGGCATGGAGCCTGCTTAAGATTCTCTTTCTGAGGGGAACCCTCCTACACTGTTGGTGGGAATGCAAGCTGGTGCAGCCACTCTGGAAGACAGTATGGAGGTTCCTCAAAAAGTTGAAAATAGAACTACCATATGATCCAGCAATTGCACTACTGGGTATTTACCCCAAAGATACAAAAGTAGGGATCCGAAAGGGTACATGCACCCCGATGTTTATAGCAGCAATGTCCACAATAGCCAAACTGTGGAAAGAGCCAAGATGTCCATCGACAGATGAATGGATAAAGAAGATGTGGTATATATATATACAATGGAATATTATGCAGCCATCAAAAGGAATGAGATCTTGCCATTTGCAACGACGTGGATGGAACTGGAGGGTATTATGTTGAGCGAAATAAGTCAAACGGAGAAAGACATGTATCATATGATCTCACTGATATGAGGAATTCTTAATCGCAGGAAACAAACTGAGGGTTGCTGGAGTGGGGGGTGGGGTGGGAGGGATGGGGTGACTGGGTGATAGACACTGGGGAGGGTATGTGCTATGGTGAGTGCTGTGAATTGTGCAAGACTGTTGACTCTCAGATCTGTACCTCTGAAACAAATAATGCAATATATGTTAAGAAAAAGAAGAAGAAGAAGAAGAAGAAGAAGGTAGCAGGAGGGGAAGAATGAAGCAGGGGAAATCGGAAGGGTAGACGAACCATGAGACGATGGACTCTGAAAAACAAACTGAGGGTTCTAGAGGGGAGGGGGGTGGGAGGATGGGTTAGCCTGGTGGTGGGTATTGAGGAGGGCACGTTCTACATGGAGCACTGGGTGTTATGCACAAACAATGAATCATGGAACACTACATCTAAAACTAATGATGTAATGTATGGGGATTAACATAAGAATAAAAAATTTTAAAAAAAAAGATTCTCTTTCTGACCCCTCTCATGCGCTCTCTCTCTAAAAAACAAACAAACAAAAACCCCAACACTTTGTACAGTATGATATGCATACAGGAAAGTGCACAACATGAGAGTTAAACGATTTTCGCAAACCTCACACTCTATAGCCAGCACCCAGGTCGAGAATACTATTAGCGCTCAGAGCCCTGCTTGTCTTTCCTTTAGATCTATACTCTTTTCCTGAAGGTCACCTCTCTCCTAACTTCTAGATTTCGTTCTTCCCTCAAAAATAAACTAACCTTCTGTCAAAAAACTCCGTTTTGAAGCACTCTTCATCTGCGTGAAAGAGTAGGAAGCCTCCAATAGTTACAACTTAACAATAGACCGCTATTACGAGGATCCCTACGCTGTAGCCCAAGCGCGTTAAGACCTGTTTTCTCCCACTTTTTCTCCTTCATAGAGACCACAGGGGAGATTCAGACATACCGCATTTGGAGACAGTCAGAACTGACATCTGAATCTTCAGCCTTTTTCTCAGAAAGAATTCTTTTGTAAGATGATAAGCAAGAGTAAATATTTTCAGACCATTTCAAAAAATGCTTTTGAAATCTCTCCTCTGGGAGGTTGGGTCAAGCTCTCCATTTCTACCCGATTTCATTCTTTCTGTTAAAATCTTGATCCATTGTTCAGCACAAGGATTATTCCCCTGTCAAACCCAGAGCTACATACGTGTTGTTAGCAAAGTAGTTAGTATTCAAGGCGCCAGGAGAAGCCCTTTCTAAATTAAATGAAATTTCAGTGTGGTTATATAATACCAAATCAGATTGTCTGATTTTAACAGAGATTTGGTTAAACTCAATTTTATATGTAATTTTCTATTTGTAGAAACTAATAGAAGGAAATTGTAATAGACATGAAAGAGAACAGGAATCTCATAGAGTTTGTCATATTCTGTTATGTATTAAAATGATAACAGTGATTTCATGGTCCACTATTTCATTAAATTTCCTGCTGTCATTAATGCTTTTATAATTAAAATAGTCTTACATTTAATTCAGAACTTACTACATATTTACTACTTTCCCCTAACACTTGGCAATCAGATTTTAGAAGGTTCTCCCCTTAAAGGGATGTGATTAACCTTTGCCCTGGAGCCTGTATTTGATTTTGGCAGCCTAAAGAAACAGGAGAGAAGAGCTTATTCAATGGGAACTTTGCATGAAGTATTTCCTAGGGTAGGATTACATGCCAAATAAGGTTTAGTATGTTCTAAGGGATTTTCTTTTAAATTATTAGTCTCTTGGGGAGCTATCTTTTCATTGGATGTAGCCCTGATTCCTAACCTTTTGAAGTAGGCATCTTATTATATGTATGTGTATGTGTGTATGAATGAACACACTACATATAAACATATATATATGTTTCCCTTCTCTATTCACCTGTGAATAGATTTTTATTATAAATGTATATCTATATACTATATATATATTTGCACAGACATGCATATTCTCATATATACACGTTATGTTAAATATACATTAAATATGCATATGTATATGTATATTTACATATACATATATGTAAATTATGTGTACATTAAATATATATGTGTATATATACACATACAAATACATGGGGACGAATCAAAGCACCCATCACCAACGCCCGCACACACAGTGGGCAGCATTTGCAGAACACTGAAATTGGGGTATTCTCCACTTGAATAGTGAACAGTAAGCCACTCTTTGCCTGGGTGGAGATGTTATCTCATCCCTCAAAATAGCTTGCAGCAAACACAACCATGAGAAATGGCCAAAATAAAGAATGGCCAGGCCAAGGGCCTTGAAATCTTGGCATATCCAGCAAGAATATGCATGGATACTTACGACTGATGGTGGACTGGCTCTCACAAGAGATATATATGAATGTTCTTGGATTTTATGTACTTGCATGCAGCAACTTTATTGAACTCTTACTCTGAATGGCTTTTCAATTGATTCTTTTGGATAAGATACAATCATTATTTCCTTTGGCTGTATTTAAAAAAACAACCTAATATGTAAAAAAAACAAAAAACAAAAAACAAAACTAATATTTCAGTGTGGTTAAATAGCACGATTGAGGTCCGCTAGTAGTAAATTCTTCATCTGGAACTTAAACCCTGGTATTACAATTTCAAATGCTTACTCTTTTCTTTTCTTTTTTTTTTTATGTGTCTATTTTATTTGAAAGTTTCTTTTTTGAAGTATATTTGACACACAATTTTTTAAAATAGCATTTACATTACCATATACTATTGCCATCATCTGTTTATAATGTGTCTCTGAACTTAGATATTAAGTTCTTTGAACAGATGCTGAGTTTATTCATCTTCACATCCTTGGAGTCTCATATAGTGCCTGGAAAGGACAGATATAAGTGGATAGATAGATGGATGGATGGATCAATGGATCAATGGATCAATGGATCAATTGCTCTACATTTTCATTATATCTAAGAATACTTTCTTTGCCAAACACATTCCAAGGAAGTTATCTGTCTAAATTTTATTAGATTGTTTCTGGATAAACAGAAAGCACTAGCATGAATTTCTAAAGTGGTCTGGCAAAGGTTAATTGAGTTTTTTTAAATTTTGGTGAAGACTATAATGGGGATGATAAATATGGGTCCTCACATTTACTTCCATTTAATAGAAAAAAGCATATATGAAGCAAAGTCGGCATATTTTAAGCACCATCATTCTTTGCTTTTATTTCCTGAATACCCACATCATTTACATAAAATGAAGATCAAAAAGGCCTGTCCCTCAAGGAGTTTACAATTTGCCTTAGCCTAATACCAATGTGTATTGCCCAGTGGGTTCTCAAAAATGTACATCTGATCATGTCACTCCTCTCTTTAGGGAGGAAACACACACACACACATGCAAACAAACACATACTTTTCAGATGTTCCCCTTCACCTTCAAGTTGCAGTCAAATCGCTTGGCAAGATACCAAAGCCTCTGTGATCTGACTCCTTTTCAAGCTTTGCCGCTTAGCATGACATCCCCCAGACCTAAGCTTCCACAAGGTCATAAGGACTAGAGTTCCCCAGGCATGTCCAGACCTACAGGCCTTTGCATACCCGGCTTCTTCAGCCTGGAGCGTCTCTCACTATGTCACTCCCTGGTCAATATTTAGTCATCTTTCAAAAGTCATTTCAAATTTTATATTACATAGAAAGCTTTTCCTGAATACTCCTCGCAGTAAGCTAACCACAGTCTTTTTTATGGTCTCCCTTGTATTCTAATCGTACTTTATTCAGGACACCCATAATACTTTGCTGTAATTACTAATTTTCAAGTTTGGGCATTCCTGCAGTGTCGAATTCATAGAACCTGGCATATGGTAGCTACGTGTCACTCTTAGCTTCTGTTCCCTGCCCTAGCCCTCCCTTCCTGGCCAAAATCTTATTACCAATAAGGGTATTCATGAGCTTTCAAAACTGAGACCCACCTCCTGTGAAAACAAGCAAAGAACTGGCATCTTAGCGTTGCTCAGTGTGTCCAGTTAATGTTCTTCAGCAACCAAGATGTCTAAAGAAAATGGCATTATAGATTCTACATGAGAACATAGATCCTAGGGGTTTGGGGAAAACAAAGATGCACATATATCACAGGGGGTGCACCAGTGATTGCTTACCAGCAGAGCTAGCCTTGGAGTACTAGGGGTTGATGGCTCAGCTGAGTCCCTCTCTGGAAATTGCCATCATTCTGAAGGGCCACTCCACTCCCTTAGTTCTCTGTGGGTGTGGCTGGGGACTTCTGCTTTGCCCAAAAGCACTTTCTTCACTGCCTCACAGGAGTTCCTATGAGCACTCGCCAGTAAACCTTCTGCATGAAAATCTCCATCTCAGAATCGATTTCCTGAAGACCCCCACCATAAAACTGAGGTCTTATCCTGTGATGGGATTTTACATTTGTGGGCCTATTGAAAGTGCCCTATTTAAAATTTTTCTCCCATTGCTTTGTGTTTTGAAACCTTTGGGATATTTTTAATTCTGTTATCTAAATGCTTCTGGGAGTGATAGCTGAACCCACTATTAGCTAAAATGACCAAATGAATGAACAAATAGACCCTATGTTTTAAAATATTTTGCTTCTTTTTTATTTACCAACAATGTAATTCCCAATCAAAACTTCAATTCAACATGAGTGACCCAGCATTAATAAATGGACTTGACATACTTATTACCAAAAAACAAAGAAATGTGGGGTTTCTTTATGCACTTCTATTGCAAAGTAAATATATAATGTTTAATCCTGGTTTCTTTTTCAGACATGGCAAATAGCATATGGACTCCCATTATTATCCTTCATGTGCCCCAAGAATAGAATCTACTCCCATCTCTTCCTTTTATTTTAGAAATAAGGAAACGAAGGAAGAAAGGAACAGAGCCAAAATGATGATGTTTCACCAACAGGACTTCTGTCCCTGACTGTCACACCTCCAGGTAAATTGAAATAATCTGCTGATTTTAACGAATGTGTGTGTTCTTTTTAATTAATTAATGAAGCTATCTTTTCTTTGACATAAACTAGCTCTTTATTCAGATCAGCAAAGTGTCAAGGCCAAAAAAGCAGCATTAACTTGTTGACTGGCATCAATATTTGACTAGTGTGTGCTAGAAGGAAAACAAGGACTTCTGTAATGGTTTTATGAAATTGTAGTAATGAAGATAGCTTTTTTTTTTTAAGATTTTATTTATTTATTTGACAGAGAGAGACACAGCGAGAGAGGGAACACAAGCAGGGGGATTGGGAGAGGGAGAAGCAGGCTCCCTGCAGAGCAGGGAGCCCGATGCGGACTCCATCCCAGGACCCTGGGATCATGACCTGAGCCGAAGGCAGTCGCTTAACCAACTGAGCCAACCAGGCGCCCTAAAGATAGCTTTTGATGAAGGTTTATACCCCACTGACACAGCTAACTTAGAGCAAGACTGTGAGGTAGGCAAACTGGTTTCGGAACCCTCCACTGCCTTTTTAAAAAATCACCACCTCTATTTTAGAATCTTCCTTCTAGAATTTTCATTCTCCCAAAGGACGCAGTGCAGTTCTGCTTCTCTGCCTTTCCTTTCTTCCTAGGAAGATAAATCAGACATGGACGCATGTCTGGGAGTCTGTAAGAAATTTCCAAATCATTCAAATACCTGAGAAGCTTTTTTATAAATATAGATGCAGGTATTAGATATTCTAATTCCTTCTGAGGTCTGGGGTGAGGCCCAGGAATCTATATGCCTAACAAGTACCCCAAGGGTTTGGGATGACCAGCTAGATTGGGGAACCACCAATCTGAGAGTTTTATTCTTATCAAGCATTTAAAACTTCCTGGTTAGACTTCACAGAAGATTTCCCTTTTAAAGAGCCTCCTAGAGAAAGGCATTGCCTACCTCAAAGGAATAAATCAAAGCAAAAAGTGGAGAGGTTATTTGGGGTAATCGGACAATCCATATCCAACTTACCAGATCAAACCCCACAGAAATCACCTACTCCATCAGCCCTTTGAAGTCCACCGGGGGTCCCTTGTGCCTGTCTCGCAATATCTAAGAGAAAAGAGAAGAACAGCCCCCACCCCCACCTTGCTCTTCCTCTCTCTACTCTCATCCTTTTTCGCTCTCATTTCAGAGACTTATGTACTAGTCTTTTCCTTTTTGAAAAAGGGAAGAAAAAAAACAATCATCACAAGATGCTGTCATTTATAAAGGAATTCAAAGGACAAAAAGGAGCTAAAGAGCTCGAAATTAAGCTGTATACGTAAGGACAGGCAACCTAAAACGGCCCCTTTATAAAGGCCTGCCAAAGGAGGCACAGTCGATTCCTAATGACTAACACCAGGCAAATGGCTCCCATCTCAGAAATTGCATGTGTGCATCCTAGCTGCCCACGCTCTGATGCAGGCAAACAACACAAGTCGTGGTACCAGTGGTTAAAAATAAACTGTGAGCTCTCGGGGGGGAAAAACAGTCTCTTGCATTGAGGACACACTGTGGTGCCTTAACAAAGAAACTCTCAGTCCCTGGCACCAAGAATACCCGCAGTGGGGCCCAGCTGGCCCAGCCCTCCAACCAGCCCCCAGGATAAACTGAGGCAGAAATACATTAACTCAGGATCTGGGAAGGGACGACGAAGAAATGATATTGTCAAGTTCCCTCTGTGGTTGCCATTTTTGCCTCGGGATTTTAAGGAGAAGCAAAGCCTGCCCTGATGGGAGTTAGGAATCAAGCACCCCTGTTTCTTGCGTTCGACATGTGGGTTCAACAAAAGTGTCCACAATTTTTCGGGGATTTTTTTCTCTGCATCTTGAGCTCATGGGTAGTTTAAGGGAAGATTAACCCAAGGGCTTGCTACATTACACTTACCTCATTAAAATACTGCATTGAAAGACGTATTTAATACCCAAGAATCCAGCTGATCCTCTTTATTAAGCTCTTTAAAGGAACTCCTTAAACAGTGAACCGGCTGAATATTAGCCGTTTTCATTTAAGCTCAAGATTCACTTTACTACCAGGGTGCATACAATCAAGGTTAGGTGATCCCTGAGGACATTTGCACACAGGCTCTGTAATCTATACATTATCCTGAACTTTTCCAAAAGAGAGAAAAGGGAAGGATCTGTAGGGACAGAAAAGCAGCTGAGTTGCCCTACCCCTCTCCTCAACCACGCTAACTGTTCATAAAGGGTAGAAACCAAAATAGCAAATTTTTATGAAGTGCTTATTATATGGTAAGCACTCTTCCAACTCACGTAAACCAACAATATAATGAGATGGGTGTATTGAGAACTCTATTTTACAAATTGGGCAACTAGGGCAAGTAGCTTGCCCAAATATCTTACTCAGGAGTCACTAAAATCCATGATGTGGTTATTCAGGTTACTGCCGACTCATGAAATCTCTCCCCCACACCACTTCCAACCCCAGCGGACTCTGCCTGGCCCGACTTCAGTGTGCACCTTTCTTACCGAACTTCACCATCTTGCCCCTGTGTTCCCTCCTCCATCTTGAAGCCGTGCACAATCTAAAGGGGTGTTAGCACTTCATAGCAGAAAGAACTTTCCTTGGCTTCAGAAGAAACTACTCCTCTCCTGACTTGACCACTTCTTCCTGAGTCATCTTGGGCAATGCTGAGCCTCCATATTCTCATTTTTAATGCGGGTTGTTATGAAGCTCCTAGGAGATAACGTATCTGGAAAGCAAACTGTAAATTGTAAAATGTTGACAAACATTAGTCATAATTATTAATAAAAATGTGGGACGTATTCCCTAGCAATGAAAGAAAACACTACCAGTGCTGACACAGTCAATATATTTGGTGGAAAACCAGGTTATGCTGACAGTTGAATAAGGCAATAAAATAGACTAGGCATAAATATATTTCTAGGACCCAGAACCAGTAATACTGAAAGTAGGTAATGAATAAATCTTTGTGATCATTGTAAGTTCCATCTGTATAATATTTTACAATTTATAGAGCTCTTTGGTGACGGTGTTGATTTTATTATATAAAGTTATGTAATATGGGTGGGGTATTGTCAAATGGAGCATGTGATCCAGGAAAATAATTGCTCTGGGCAGACATGTCATCCAGAAGAACTGCAGTGGCCTAATTACAGATCCTCAGGAGAGCCTGAGCCCCTAGAGTAAGCTGACTGACTTCCTGAAATACTATAGTGAGGGAATGAGCAAATTGGAGGAATCTCGGGAGCATTTCCCCAACCTCACTCCAAGCTCTCCCTTTCAGATGTCTTTGTGACAGGGTGGTCCTCTAGGAAATATATGTGTATTACTTCTTGTTTGCTCTGTAACTCAGAAATCATTAGGCTGGAAATAAAGGCATGGCAAGTTCACACCTGATTTCTGAGGACACTTGATATGTAGGCTTCAGAATACTTGGACAGAAGAAGGGGTTTCATTGAAGGCTTCTAGAAAAAGAAGATCCATCGTTTGATGGGAGGATCAGATATTTTAGAGGGCAAAGCCTCAAGTCTGCTTCCTGTGGAAGCCTTTCAAGGACCTCAAAGGCTTGGAAAGAATAAGAACCAGAATTGCAAGCTCATTGGTTAGGGTGTTTTCAGCTGCAAATAATAGGACACCCAACTAAAGGGTGTGGTTTAAATAATCCAGATGTTTAAAATCTCACATAATAATTAAATTCATTTGGTACATAACAGGCTGTGTAGAAGTGTTAGCTGCTATCTTTGCTGGTAGTAATAATAACTATCACAGTCATTATAACAAGAAGGCAGGGAAGTCCCAATAGCTCAGGGACCCAAGTACTTTTCTTCTTTGTGTTTTGGCAATCACAATGTGACATCGAGTTCTCCCCTTCGTGACCCAAAAAAGGCTACAGTGGTTCTAGAGATCACATGCAGGCACATCATATTCAGAAAATTAAAAAAAAAAAAAAAGATGCTTCCACTTTTCTAGGAAGAGAAGCCTTTCCCCAAAACTCTTAGCAAACATCTCCTTGGGTTTCACTAGTCAATATTGAGTTACTTGCCTATATACTGGTTATAAGGAGGCTGGGAAAAGAGTAACTGGCATTTTGGTAGTAGGAGAGGTCTTGTTCAATTAGGTGAGGAAGAGGGTGGCTCCTGGGGAGGCAACTAATTGTGTCACGGCCCTTATTATTAGGCTAGTTCTCCCTCAAGACATTGCTCCGAAAGGGTGGGGAGCTATCAGTCCTGTACCGCTGGGCCTTTTTCTGGAAGTAGGGAATTCCTAAGTGAGAAAAAAGATGCTAGTAGACAGCTTGAGGTTGGCATAAGGAGCCTTTATACTTTGGGGACAGTCTTTTCCCTTCTGCCTATGTCAGGAAAAGGCATTAGAAGCTTAAATGAAGGGTGTCACCCACTCCCTTAGCAAGAAATCAGCATAATATGAGAAGCAGGCCTCCTTGGGAAATGGCAACTTCTGTAATGGAAGTTTCCAGAAACAGAGCAGACCACTTCCAGCACAACATCTGCAGGAGCCTGCCACACAGACAGCCATGCGGCCAGAGTAGAGCAGCCAGACTCCAGGGAAGCAGAACTCAGCGGGGATCACTGTCACTGGAGGACAGGGAATGGTCAACATCCAGCAGCTGTGTGGGGGGACCTCATGAAGAGAGTGGCAAACACCACTGCCTTCCCTGCCGTCTTGCCTGGGAAGCTCTGATGTTAGGAGAAAAGGATCAAGGCCAACTGTATATGAAATAATAATAAAAAAAAAATACACCAATCTCTGTAAGAAAATGTTATGGAAATGATAGGATATTGAGGAAATCTGGTTCTGACGGGTTATTTTGAGGAAACAGACATTGGGAGTTGGATCCCTATGGCTCCAAAGTAAGATGCCATTCTAGTGTATTTCCCCCAATACTCACCTTTGGGGGTGTTTATCGGGGATTTGCCCACAGGCAGGCAGAGCACACTCACACGAAATCTAGACCCGAGGGAGACCAGGCTAGTAGTCAACTGGATGTTAGTCACAGAGCCAACTCTCCAAGGTAAGAAGGACTCAGTCGCCGAGTTAGTAGGCATCAGAGAACACGGCCCCTGGTTAAGAGCTAAGGTTCTAATCTCAGACAGATTATACTTCAACTCTTACTTACCACTTGTAGGAACTCTGGTTGATTATTCAGCCTATCTAAGCCTCAATGTCCTTCCTTACATACAAAAAGAGAATGATGATTATGCCTTCTTAGAACATTGATGTGAGGATCAAATAATTTAATATATGCACATTTCTCAGAACAAGTAACTTGCATATATAAATATAATAATGTAAATTATTATCAGAGAATGCATGAAGACAGGCCTACAACTAGTCTGAAATCAAACAATGAGTAACTAACTTGATTGCGGTAAGGATCCGATACAAATGGCAAGGAGCTAACAAAGGGAATTTGGGGGGTACAACCTTTTGTTTACCCATGACATAAATTACTTTTTATTGCATTACTTGGGCTTTCATAAAACTACTTCCCCGTTGGGAGTGATGGTCAAACCTCTACGAAACAAGCTGGAACATCTCTGAGATGTGCAAAGAACAGGCTAGATCATTTGCAGTGTTAATCACAACTCCTGCCAACCTGAACAGAGACAAGACGTATGTGCTATTTAAACTTCCTTATGTTATCTTGAAGGACAACACCTACATAATGGAAGTGTGCACATGGAAATGAGAACAACGTGATTATCTTTGCAACCTGAGGATACCTGGAAGATTAGGCCTCCCAGAGAAAGAAAGAAGCTCATGAACCAGGAGGTGGCCTGGGATCCTAGGCAATTCTAGATCCCAAATGGCTTGTGATCCCCTCAGCCAGCAGTCCAGAGAGTTCCACTAGGATAATGAGTCAGCTTTTTACCGTCTCTTCTTGTGCCTCTTCTACTGCTCTAAACTACCTACGTCATCTGGTTTCCTTTTACTCATCACTTTGGTTTACTCATGACTTCTGCTTACTCACAATTTGTTTTTCAGGATCTTTATAGCCCTTCTGCCCTATGGCTTAGCTGCCTTCATTCTCTAGGTTTCTTTTCAGAAATTCTGATTTGTTCAATTTAATCCCCATTGTTCTGGTTGAACAAAACTGTCACTTTTGATGACAACATGAATGACCTCATAGCTTATAGATTGTCCTTGGACTGATATCTACATCTGGTCTAATCAACCATAGCTAAGAAGACAAGGTCACAATGGTACCAACAGGAACCACATTTTCTTAAAGCACTGCCTAGAACCTTTCTCCAGCAAAGAAGGAAGTGGCCCTCTATAAAAGGATCATAGGTTTTACAGCATTTGAAGTGTGGTCTATCCTCTGCATGAAGTATCTCAAACTATGAACTGAATGGGGGGAAAAAATAATCTAGAACCTTCAAACTCAAAAAATGTTCAAGTTTTAAAAAAGAGAGGACTTTGGTACTTGTATGGCCATGAAAGAACCATCAGAGGGCCAGGCACACAATGACCAGACGGTACCAAGGCAAGTCACCTAGGACACTAGGAGGGAGAAAAACCAAACATTGGTACCAACTTTATGTTATAATAAGGACCTTTAGTGGCTTAATAAAACATGCTGATACTTCTATTGTGATGGTAAATACTATAGCTATAATTCAGAAAATTATTATGTTGTTGTTGTTTGGGGTTTTTAATATATTTTAAACTTTTTTATTTCTCACTTTTTAAGAGTCATTTGTGAAAATTACAGCCCGTTTTAACCAATGCTAAGGGATGAGCCAATGTGAGGGAAGAGGGGTACATGCCCAGGGTGAAAGCCACAGGGAGGTGAATCTCAGAAGCTGAGTCTCTTGCCCAAGAACTGGTTTTGAGGAACTTCCATTTGTTTTGGTTTTTGTTTTACACAGCCAAGAGTGGCCTAAGGAGGCATGACAGCTCAGTGTACTGGGGTATCCTGGCTAGTATCCTGAAACAGAAACAGGCATTAGGGGGACACTAAATAAATCTGAATAAACTATGGACTTAAGTTCATAATGTATCAACATTGGTTCATTAATTGTAACAAGTGCACCATATTGATGTGAGATGCCAATAATAAGCGAGACTGGACTGGGGGTGGTAGAGACACATGGGAGCTCCCTGTACTAGCTGCTCCATTTTCCTGCAATTCCAAAGCTTTTCTAAGAAATAAAGTCTATAACAATAATAAAAAGAAACCCATCCCTCTAATACATAATTTAGATACTTATCTAGTCCACTTGAATGGCAAGTGACTTGGAACACTGCAAACAACCCATACTTCTGTATAACAATAAAAGACAAGTTGTGCTACTGGAGGAAGATTCTCAGAGAGAATGTTAAGATCGTCATGTGTTGGGCCACCATTTGACCTTGTCAACAGTCACATATCCACACTGCCATCCTTTACTCTTCAAAATGCAACCTTAACTTCCTAGCAGAAAAACTTAACCAAGAAATATAGCACACTGCCGTTCTAATGCTGTGACTCGGAGCTTCAAATCGTCACACGATGGGTTACTTGACTTAAAAAAAATTAGAGTAAGTGCCAAACAGGGCGCCTGGATGGCTCAGTTGGTTGGGCGACTGCCTTCGGCTCAGGTCGTGGTCCTCGAGTCCCGGGATCGAGTCCCGCATCGGGCTCCCTGCTCGGCGGGAAGCCTGCTTCTCCCTCTGACCCTCCCCCCCTCTCATGTGCTCTCTCTCTCAAATAAATAAAATCTTTAAAAAAAAAAAAGAAAGAAAGAAAGTGCCAAACAGGTGGTACTTGACAGAGGGCTGGAACAGAACAGCGAGTTCCTCATAATGAGAAAGCTTCTAACAAGAGCCATTTCAGACATAATCAGCTCAGGAAAGAAACTCAGCAGAACAGAATGAGCATTCTAATTCGATTTATATTATTATATTGATGATGCATTTATATAGCGCTTTTTTCGCCAAGGCTGTCAAACCCATTAGGCTAAGTTCTGCACAACAGAATTCAGAATACTGAAAAGGATTGCTGCACTGTAAAATTTCTCACCTTCAAAAGTCTTTAAGGAAATGCACAAACCCATGTTTTGGTTTTGGTTTTGATGTGACTTAGGAATTCCAGCTGCTACAGGCGAGACATGTGTCCAGATTTTACTTCCTCGTTTATTTCAGCTGGTTCTTAAAAAGGAACTGCCCCCTGGTTTCCCAGGCTGGGTGGCCAAGGATGGAAAAGTTGAAGCCCAGCTGGGGGCTGGCCGTGCGGGGAGCCTCCTGTGGAAGCTGTGGATGCGACGCATTGGGGGCAGCAGCTTGAGCAGAGCTCCCTCCCCTGCCCCACCCCGCTGCTTCTTGGGACGACACCTTGCTGTCCCTATTGAGACTATCACAGTGACCAAAAACTCACTCCAATCCACCCAGGTAAAAGGGATTTTTATTTTAAAAAAAAAAAGAGAGAGAATTTCATATATGTTCTAAAGGCCCGAAATGAAATAAAGTCAGGTCCTGCAGGAACAGAAGCTGGAGGTTCAGTGGCGACGTTGGTTAGCCCTTCCATTCCTAAGCGGGACTCCCGGTCTCAGCTCAGTTCCCCTCTGGCATCAGCCTCCACCCCTGCTCCTTCTCTGCAGGCTGGCTTTCAGGGCTGATTCAGGGCTTCTCTTCTGCCCCATAGTTCAGCCTGCAGGTGTCTTCGTCTTGTCACAGTGCCAACTCTGGATCCCGCTCTAAGCGACCTTTCAGTGTAGGCACTCATCATCTGCCTCGGCCTTTCAGTGTCTCCCTTCCAGATCTCCAGGGGGAATGTCCAGGACAGATGGCGTCCTCTGACATATAGTACGCCTACATCTTCCAGGGACTGAGGGTAGGAAGAAGGTGCTGGGGAGAACGGGGTCTCTAAGAAAGGAATGGGAGAAGGGAAGAAGTAACTGACTAATCAATGCCCTCATCTCCCCTTTAAAACTTAATTATGCAACCATCAAAAGGAATGAGATCTTGCCATTTGCTATGATGTGGATGGAACTGGAGGGTATTATGCTGAGCGAAGTAAGTCAATCAGAGAAAGACATGTATCATATGATCTCACTGATATGAGGAATTCTTAATCTCAGGAAACAAACTGAGGGTTGCTGGAGTGGTGGGGGGTGGGAGGGATGGGTGGCTGGGTGATAGACATTGGGGAGGGTATGTGCTCTGGTGAGCGCTGTGAATTGTGTAAGACTGTTGAATCACAGACCTGTACTTCTGAAAAAAATAATACAGTATATGTTAAAAAAAAAAAAAGAAGAAGAAGAAGAAGATAGCAGGAGGGGAAGAATGAAGGGGGGACATCAGAGGGGGAGACGAACCATGAGAGACTATGGACTCTGAGAAACAAACTGAGGGTTCTAGAGGGGAGAGGGGTGGGGGGATCGGTTAGCCTGGTGATGGGTATTAAAGAGGGCATGTACTGAATGGAGCACTGGGTGTTATGCACAAACAATGAATCATGAAACATTACATCAAAACTAATGATGTAATGTATGGTGATTAACATAACAATAAAATGCAAAAAAACTTAATTTATATTATTATACTAATAACTTGTATTCTTTGTACAGAAACCAAAAATTAAGATAAGCAAACACTTTTTTTTTAAGATTTTATTTATTTATTTATTTATTTATTTATTTATTTGAGAGAGAGCATAGGCAGGGGAAGTGGCAGAGGGAGAGGGAGAAGCAGGCTCCCTGCTGAGCAGGGAGCCCAAGGTCCGTTGAATCACCTGAGCCACTCAGGTGTCCAACAAACACATTTTTATATACCTGTAATCCTAAATATGATGGCTGCAAACAATTTTGCACTTTTCAGAAGTTTTTAAATTCTGTATTTATTTGCTTGTATTCATATGCATGCTAATATTTTTAACAAAAGCAGGATCACTTTACGTACCACTTTAAGGTCTGTTTTTTTACTTAAAAATATATGTGAACTTATTGGATGTATATCCATGTCCATGAATATAAATCAATGTCATTTTTTAAAAGATCTTATTTTCAAGTAATCTCTACCCCCAACATGGGACTAAAATTCACAACCCCGAGATCAAGAGTCATATGCTCCACCAAGCCAGCCAGGCACCCCTAAATCAATGTCATTTTTAACTACTGCATAATATTCATTTTATACATGTGCCCTAATTCAACCAGGCACCTCCTGTTGATGTTTAACTTGTTTCAATTTCTTTCTTGTTATTTACAAAAACACTCCAATCAACATCTTAATATACATGCGTCTGTGCAGTCTCCTGAAACTTTCCTTAACATCAAATAGTTCAAGTGGATTTGCTTGGTTAGAAAGCAAGTGGCACAGGATCAGAGTATTTTGCACAAATGTGGATCCCATATATATTTCCATGTGACTATATCTATGTGATGTGCCACTTTCTCCATATTCTGGGTACTATCATTCTTTTTAAAGGACCTCAGTTTTTCCTTAACTGGCTTATTTTCCCCTAATTTGCCATCCATGTGGCAACTCTGGCTAAAGTCGTGTGGCTTATAGCTCCCTTTAGACCAGATATTGCGTCTGTGACTGTCCCCGACCAGATGTTTCATTTGAGAGAGCATCATTTTCAGGCTGACCTTTTTCTTCCTCACTGTCTTTGTATCTTGCTAAAATATTTGTATTGAGCATCTGTTTTTCCTCTACCAGCTGGGATTAGTCCAGAGTGTAGCTTGCCTGCCCTATTTAAAGCTATCAAATATACCATTACCAGGTTCAGCCCAAAGAGTTTACTGGATATTCATCTTTGGTCAAACAGTGCAGACGTATCTGCTGAAAGAAATGGACAGTTCAGCAAATTATCTGAGGGCCTTATACTGAATCAGGCTTTGCCATATGGTATTTGCTTTTTGTTTAGGGGAAACATTATTCGTTCACCTATCCATTTATTTATTCATTTGCCCATCCATATACCAAGAAGAATCAAGCTATTAAGTCCCTTGACTCTCCTAGGTGAGATATTTTGATAGAGTGATCCTTAGATAGATCTTTTAAAATTAAGTAGTTTACCAACAAGGACAAATGAGAAATGGATAGGTATTCATATGACAAGTTTAGGTGTTCCATGACAAAATATTTTAATGATTTTTTAATAAAAGCAAAATATGTTTATTATAGGAATTTCTTCAAGTATACAAAAGCAAAGAACAAAAAAAAATCATCTGTAATGTAAATAACCCACAAGTAATCAACAGGAACACATTTATTTCTATTTTCTGAATCTTTACCTTCAACATAATCCCAAATAATAACCATGAAAGAATCACTTCCAAAAGGGCTTCAGGATGTAATTGGAAACATCTTTAAACTGGTTGTTTCCATAAAATGAATGCTAATTAATCACTAGGAAGGAAAAACAGTGGACATTTGAGCAGTGTTTAAAAAGAGACTAAAGAGTTAAAGACAGAAAAGGGAAAAGGAATGAAGGTAAGACCTGGGAGAACTGGAGAGGAAATAGACTGGGATAATTACATACAAAAGAATGGAAATCATTGGTGGTTTATAAAAGCGAAAGAAAGAATATAGGAGAAGGGGAGACATGGGACCAGCATCAGAGTAGATCCACTTATTAAGCAGGACTCTCTTAAAGGTTGCAAGCAGGACTCTCTTAAAGGTTGCAAAAACTCAGTGTGAGGCAGGATACACAAAAGGGGGTAGGGTTTATTTGGTCATGTACTGGTGTATTTCTAAGATTAAACAACCAAATCCGTGCAAAGTTAAGCTTTGCCTCCTGAACAATAGGAACCAGGGACTCAAGTCAAGAACATGGTTCCCAAGAGAGTGAGACTGTTTCCAGAAGGCCCAGACAGACAAACTATGGATGTGTACTACCGTTCTCAAAGCAGCATGGATGCAAACCATTTGGAAGAAGTTTGAGAGATAACAACAGGTCATTGTAGCTTCCTGTCTCCCTAGAAAGTATAAAGTAAGCAGGCTCCTCCGTGGGTCACTCTCTCCACGAGCGCCTGTTTGGTTTGGGGGTTCCATTCAACTCCTGGAGTATCCCCCACAATGATGGCACAGTCCCAGGAGATACTGAACACCCAGAAAGATAGGTTCCTTCAAGGCCAATTTAAGCATTTTCTTATTCAGAAGTCTTACAAATCTAAAACTTTGGAAACTGAATTCCTAATATTATAGTTCATGAGTAAGCTAGAATAGGAAAGGCCATCTATGAGGCATGGGGGATTGGGAGAGGGTGGCACCACTGTGGAATGGAAGCTCCCTTCTCTTGAACAGTTAATACCAAAGCACAACAGAGTTACTCACGGAGAGATAGAAGAATGAGTAGGGAGTCAGGATGACATTGGTGAAGAAGGGAACCAATCTATGAGCTAGTCTTAACGCTGGAACAAGAAGCCCTGGCTTTTAGTGGAATGGTTCCAGAAGCATTTCATTTACTCTCAAAAAATACCATGCACCCAAACCTTTTTTTTTTCTTTTTCCCAATCTCAGACTAGTCACCTTAGTTTTCTCTTTATTTAAATGAGTAATGAAGAGAGTAAATGAAGAGAGATTTTGCTTGAGTAGATGGAGAGAGATTTTGCTTCAAGGATATCCCAACTGTGTCACCCAACTTTTAAAAGACAAATCATCATTCTAGTCCATCTGTCCTGCTGGATTAAAAGCTTCATGACAGCAATGTATCTGTTGTAGTTTTATACTACACCCCCATCCTTTTCTAGACTCTTGGTGAAGTATGGCTAGTAAGGCTTAGTAAATATTTGTTAAATTGAATCAATATATAATCATAAAATAGTTGGACAGAAAAACGATGCCTACGATTAAAGGAGGTTTAAAACACATTCTATAAGTAAGACTTTTGCTAATCCACCCTTTCAGTTATCTTTTAAATCTTACTCAGTCCACTTCAACCCACGTTTATTGAAGGGTCTACTCTTGTACGCCTCATTATGCTAGGCACCCACAGCACAGTTTCAGTAAAATTCTCCCTACGGCTCTGAAAAGACGGATGCTCACCAAGAAAAGTGAGACTGCTCTAGCAAAGAAGAGTAGGCAAGCTAAAACTTAATCACTATTTGCTGTCAAGCTGTGGGGGATGAAGCTGACAGCTTCAGGCTAGCTACAGATCCCAGCCCCCTTCAGCAACTCCTGCAGCATCAAGAAACACAACAGGCTAAACCCAGCATTTTGCTGCTGCTATTGCTGTTTTAAGAACAAGCAGAGTGAGTCAGAAGGGCCGATTTTTTTTGTTTTCCAGTGTGTTCTCCAGAGAAGGGCATGGAGACTTACTCCATTTGAAGAGTCACGGTTAATGTGGAGCCATTGCCGTATGTTAACTAGATTATTCAGGAACCATTTTGTAGACCACTTAAAACTCCAATGTGCTTAATTGCACATTTGGACAGTTAACAGCATGGTCGTGTGTGTGTGTGTGTGTGTGTCCCTTTTTGTGAGTTTCAAGGTTCTTTTTTCATTTAGCGAAAGCGAGTTCGGTTTTGTTTTTTTCAACTCACCGTCATATGTGCTGCCAAAGAGGGGGTCCTTTCCCTTCTCTGCAGATATGATGTTCCCAAGGTTGAAAAAATTCAGGGAAAAAGTAGCAAAGCCAGTCCAAACAAAAAGCCTAAACTTCCAGGTCATCCAGCCCCAGAAATGACATGAGATTGAATTTTTGCTTCTTAGTCATCCTGGGAATAGGTGGGTATGACACAAGCTATGACATTAAGAAGGAGATACAATAATCAATAGGCCTGGCACATGTCTTTCATCAGCCGTGATTGTCATGGGACCTGGGGAACAGTAAACAGAACTGTCAGTCTGACTACATCTCATTTCTAGATTTTGCCACTACCTCTTGTGAAGGCCTGGCCCCTCTTTGCCTCGATTGCATACAAAGGAATCAACAATTCTTACCACCTCTCCTCCCCACCCATGTTCAAGGTGCAAAAAGTTGATCATCTTCTCCTAACCGTCCATCAGAAAACATAAAGAATGCCAAATACTAGTCAGAAGTTGAGACTTACATAAATATATATGTATGTATTACATGTGTATATGTACATATTATGTACCTGTATATATATGTGTGCATTGTGTGTATGTATAATGTGTATCTATGTACACGCATGTGTGTATTTGCATGTCTGTGTTTTCTCTGTGATGAGATTGAGGACTGAGAGAAGCCCCTGAATAAGCCCCTGACTAATCTGATGCTTTATTCCTTCACATTATTCCTTTGCTTTTTCGCTTCACTCTCCTTATTCTTTCATTCTCTAAGCTCTAGTCATTCAAACTGACTAAACCAAAACAACGCCAGGATGTGATTCTCTTCAGGGATTTAAACATGTGCTTCTTTCTAACTGGAATGACCTCCTTTCCACCCCCTGCCACCAACCTTTGCTTAATTATTTACTATTCTCTTCATCATTGCTTCATACTATTTCCTCGAGAAACTTCCTCTGTATCCCTCAGACTCTATTTGTTTTGGTCTATGAATTTCTTTTTACATGCTTTCCTCAAATGTCTATTGAGCCTTAGGAATGAGACACTCAAAATTTTAGTAAGTTCGAGTACATGGTGGTGCTTTTCAACTGTGGGCTTTAATGCAGAGTGATTTGACTGAACCATTTTATGGCCAACCCCAGTTGTCAGCATCCTTAAATAATCTGTCTGGACTGATCAAGTTCCCCTGAGAAGATCCTTCCAGGCTCCTGCCTAACGCCTGGCTGCCAGCATTCTGGAAACTGTACAGACCAAGACTAAGAGGAGTCTCAGCATTTAATACATAAATATTTACTCTGTCTTTCCATTTTCAATAAGCACCTGTATTTGTTTCCTATTGCTGGTCTAACAAATGACCACATACTTAGTGCTTTAACAGAATACGAATTGATTGCCTTATAGTTCTAGTGTTCAGAATCTTAAAGGGTTCCACCGGAATAAAATCAAAGTGTCAGCAGGGCTGGGGTTCGTTTTGGAGCCTCTAGGGAGAATCCATTTCCAAACCCGTCCTTTCCAGCTTCTAGAGACTACCCACACTCCTTGGCTCGTGCCCTCTTCCTCCATATTCAAAGCCAACAACAGCAGTCAAGTCCTTCTTATACTGCCTACCTCTGATCCTTCCTCTTCTGCCTCCCTCTTCCCCTTACAAAGATACTGATTGCATTGGGTCTGCCCAACTCATCCAGGATAACCTCCCATCTCAAAGGCTGTTGATTAGTAGCCTTAATTCCCTTTTGCCATGTAACCTAATATATTCATGGGTTCTGGGGTGTAGTCACCTTTGGTGGCCATTATTTTGCCTACCATGTCATCTCAGTGCTCAGTTGTGCCTAGGGTGTCAACAAGTCTAGGGACCCTTGGTTTCATCCTCTTCATAAACTAAATCTCCTATTTTCTCTGTGATAGGATGTAGAAGGGGGGCAATTACTGACTAGGAAGACTAGGGAATCCGTTTTGAGGGTCTAACTACAGTACTTCTTAAAGAGAATTTCTATGAATCCTCCTGTTTTTATCTCTACCTTCACTGCCCACCCTCCACTTCCATAAATGCCTAGTATATATACCAGACATACCAATTCCTGAGACTTTGGAAGATATGTGAATTATACCAGTACCTTGGATTGCTTCTTGGCTTTCTGCCAGGTTAGGATTCAGCTTTCTCAGGTGTCTTTTTTTTTTTTTTTTTTTTTTTTTTTTTTTTTTTTTTTTAAAGATTTTATTTATTTATTTGAGAGAGAGAATGAGAGAGAGCACATGAGAGGGGGGAGGGTCAGAGGGAGAAGCAGACTCCCTGCCGAGCAGGGAGCCCGATGCGGGACTCGATCCCGGGACTCCAGGATCATGACCTGAGCCGAAGGCAGTCGCTTAACCAACTGAGCCACCCAGGCGCCCCCAGGTGTCTTTAAGTCAATTGTGACTCATAAGTTTTCTTTCCAGCTTCCAAAATTTCATTATTGTTCTCTTGCTTCTGTTCTCTTTGTCCTTGTGGGTTTATACCTTTGTGGTAGATTGATTTCATAAATACCTCTAATTTTCTCCTCCTTATATTCATGCTCCTTGGAATGCAAATTTGCAGCTCCTCCAATTAAGAGATGGAGCCAGTTTTCCCATCCCTTAAATCTAGACAGAACTTGTGACTTGCTTGGGCCAATAGAATGAAGCAGAAGTAACAATGTGTCAATTCTAAAGGTAGACCTTAGGAGACCTTACACATTTCCACTCACTTTCTTGGGTCCCCCTCCTTTTCCATATGAACAAACCCAATTTGGCCTGATGGAGGATGGTAGCCTGAGTCAGCCCAGTGGTCCCACTGGAGACCCCAGAGATGGGAAAGCCCAGCCAAGATGAGCAAAGCTGAACTTGACTTGCAGCTGACTGAGGAAGCCCTACTGAGACCAGATAAATCAGCATTTTGAGCCCAGGTCACAGTGCTGATCTCAGAATCATGAGCTAAACAAATGGTTGTTGTTTTAAGCCACTACATTTTGTAGTATTTTCTTAAAAATCCATTTACTTTTAAAAGTAAATCCATTTTAAAATCCATTTACTGTTATTAAGTGGGAATTTAGGGACTGAAACTTAGATGTGTATGTTCAATCCACCATCTTTACCTGGAACTCTTAATAGATTGCTTTCTCAATGAGACCTGTTCAATGGGGAACCATAGAGCTATGCACAGATATCACAAACTTAGTTTTTTAAATGTATCCATTTATTTTTTCATTCATTCTCTTGATTTTGAGAAACAATAACTTTGTTCAAGGCACAGCTGACAAAGTTTTGGTGTATGATGATCAAAGAAGCAGTCACCACGATGATACTGAATACTCCATGTAAAGCTTATTTTTATTCTTGATTCTTGCAAAGAGAAAACACTATATGGCTCTCCTTATCTTACCCTCCAATCGTACTCTCTCATGGTATTCTTAAATAGGAAGTCCCTTAGGATCCTTAGTCACAGGTTAGTATAGAAAATAATTTTGAAATGTGACTAGTTAGCAACACATTAAAATCAGTTCTACTGACATTTTTTTGTTGTTGTTGCTAATTTTACATAAATGGCCCATTTAAAGTTGGGTATAAATAGCACATCTAAACCAGAGTAAAGCTTTCTAAACTAGCAGTACATAATCAACAGTCCAATGCTTCAAATCAAAATAGTAAGTATTAAGACCTAAACATCTTAATTTAGATTTCCTAATATGTACAATGCCTTGTTTTGCTGCCATTCATTAATTGAATTTATTTTTATCAACTCTATCATCTGCATAGTTATTTATTTTTCAACTTTGATCATAAAAGAAATTACTTGAAATATTGTAGTGAGCCATTCAACAGAACAGGCCTTTCATATATTTGAAGGAAGATTGCTATGTCTTTGGCTTGGATTGTCAAACTAAAGCAGGATATAGCTCTAATCGATACAATAATTATTGTATCCCATCCTAATTATGAGGCTGGGAATATAATCATCATTACACAAAAACGTTTAATAATTTTTCTCAGCATTTAGCTTTTGTTAACTCAGTTATAATTAAATGTGCATATTTTAGCCCTAAATTCAGTGATAATAGCTGATTCACAGCCTTTGTGGGCCACATAAAGGATTTCCGAGAAATATATAGCAAACAATAAGAGTAAAGGGATACAATCATCTTATGACTTTGGTTACTAATGGACTTGGCATTTCTCTTGCATCCACCAATGATTATCACCATTTCCTAGATAAAACAAAATGCCATTATCTTGGATGTAGCAACTTTACATAACATATGAAAGATATCCAATATGGAAAACAGGGAAGAACCAAGTCCCAGTGAGAATACATGCTAAAAAGTGGTACAGATAGGGTATGATAAGAGCCCAAAGAAGAAATTGATGAATAGTAATGAAAGCTAGTATTTTTTGAGAGCTTACCATTTTATATCTTCTCAACAATCCTGTGAGATAGTTACTATTATCCTCATTTTATAGATAAGGTTAACTGAGAAACAAAGAGGTAACCAGCTTCCTCTGTTAGCTTTAAAAACGCCCTGCATGACATGAAGATGATTGCACTGGTGTGAGTGGATACGTATGTGAAATTATATCTTCTTTAAAAAATTCTTTGTCTTGGCGATTCTACTCAAATCTACTTTCTGGAGGCTGCTTTTCACCTTATACTTTTATCTGACTTTATTTTCATAAAATACCAATGGTAATGACCTATTTAACTAATTAGTGAAAGAGTGATATGTTTTCATGATTATTGCAGTAGTCATAATCCCTTTTATGTTGTACAGGTGTGTAATCAATGCACCTTTTAAATTCTATGGAGTGTGGTCCTCCTTCTAATTGCGGCAAATTGGGTGCACTAATCACTTTGAGTTGTTGGCCAACATATTTATAGATTTCTACCAGGTGTTCTACCAGAAGATAATTGCTTAACAGTACAGAGTGTTTCAACAGTGTTGATTGTAAAACAAATCCAATGGTAACTTCAAATGCTGGCTCCATAGTTCATTCACTCATTCATTCATTTACTCATTCCAAAGAAATATTGTGCATCATGTCTGTGTCACTCATTGGACTAAATACTGGGAAAATAAAAGGCCAAAAGACACTTCCTGCCTCCAAGAATCTCACAATTTAGTGAATATTATAATGAAACAAGCTATCTTATAAGCCATGAGAAAAAAAAGAGATATATAAAATTTTCCACAAGAGCCCAAAGGAGTGGATGACTAACTGCTTTGGAGTGATGAAGTCAGAGTCAAAAGGGAGATAATGACACTTGGGCTAAATCTAGAGGAATATGTAGGAATTCACCAGTTGTAGGGAATAGTGAAGGTCCTGGGAACAACAGCATTTCACATGACATCAGCACATTGACATATGAGGTGAACATGGGGGAAGGGCCTGGAGATGAAGCTGTGTCACTAGAATAGATTCAAATTGTGAATGGTATTTTATTTTAGGGGAAAAACTGAAACTTTTATTCTTATTAACAGTAGAGAAGCACAAAGATGTTTTAATCAGATAAAACACATATCACATTGTCTCCTAATTTTCTATGTATAAGTCTGTCTCCCCTGCTAGACTTCTCACAAGGGCCTTCATGTCATGGTTGTTGTATGAAGTTCAGTGAATCTTGGATTGGGTTAATAAATGGATGGCTTTTCGGCGCCTGGGTGGCTCAGTTGGTTAAGCGACTGCCTTCGGCTCAGGTCATGATCCTGGAGTCCCGGGATCGAGTCCCGCATCGGGCTCCCTGCTGAGCAGGGGGTCTGCTTCTCCCTCTGCCCTCTTCCCTCTCGTACTCTCTGTCTCTCATTCTCTCTCTCTCAAATAAATAAATAAAATCTTTGAAAAAATAAAAAAATAAATAAATGGATGGCTTTTTAAAAGATAACTTGGTCAACTGCGCAAACCATGGATTTGATTAGGGGTCAGCTGGAAGGCAAGGAGACCATTTGGGAAACTTGGCATTTGTGCAGCTATGACATAATGAGAGACTGAGCAAAACCATGTCAATAAGAACCAAAATGGGAAACCATCTAAGCCCTGTGGTGAAATGGACCACCAAGCACTTCATTGATTGATCTTGTAAAATCCTGTGAATAGGTGTGAAGAAAATCTTCCGGCCTGGGATAATTTAGCACCAACTACCCAGCTTATGGAGGGGAGGCCACTTACCTGTTCTGCCACCACCTCCTTGGCTGCCCCATAATCTTGTTTGGGGCTGAGGCTGCCAAATGCCTCATAAATTAAGTGATACACACAGGTCTTCCTTGAACTTGAAGCTTGTCCCTTGGCATGACCCACATTTTTCATCAAACACTTAGGTATAATCACATCACTTCGATATGAAGTCCATCTGAACTGTTGAAATTCAAACAATGTCTTTTCCTGGTCTGACAATGATGACTTCCAACATCAGCAAAATTCTGTAGCAGCAATAATATTAGGTCAAAAAAAAAGCTTATAAGTAAGAGAGAGGCTGTGACAACACATGGAGAAAGTAGATGAGAAGCTACAGAGAGGGCTCGGTGCACATTTAAGTACCATGTTTTATAGCCAGATCAGGAATCCCTGATGGCCCAAAGAACTAAGGAATAAAAGAAACCATTGCAAGCAAAATGCTTAAAGAATATAATAGACCAATATTAAAAACCATTACAAAGGGGAAACTGCTCTCTTACTACAATACTATTAGCACTATATATTTATAAAGATGAACAGCAATTGTTCTTTACCTGATTCTTGGAAGCACCTTTTAAAACAAAGGAAGTAGAAACATTATTTATTTATTTATTTATTTATTTTTTCTTATTACGAAACATTTTTTTTTTAAAGATTTTATTTGAGACACAGAGATACAGAGAGAGAGAGAATGAGCAGAGTGAGAGGGAGAAGCGGGCTCCCCACTGAGCCAAGAGCCCGATGCGGGGCTCGATCCCAGGACCCTGGGATCATGACCTGAGCTGAAGGCAGACACTTAACCATCTGAGCCACCCAGGCGCCCTGCAGTAGAAACATTAAAAAAAAAAAAAATGATGCTATTTTCAATCTCTAGAGTTCTTCCTGTGGACTTGAGTTATTTTCAGTTAAAACTTTTTTCCTCCCCAAACTCAAACAGGGAGTAGAAGCAACTATTTTTCCTCACCATCCTTAGCTCAAAGGGCCTTGAAATTATACCAATACCATATATCTCGCCAATGATGGGATTTTCCTAAGTGTGAAAATACTCAAACATTAAGAAGTGAATGTCTTTCCATTTTAAGCACAAACATGATTACTTTTCACATCACATCCTCACAAACAAAAGCACGATCAATATTAGACCACTGTGCTGAGACAGAAGCAAACATTTGAAAAATCATCAAGCTATGAACAGAAAGAAGAAACCAAGAGAAAAGAGCTGATCTTGGTGGAAGATGAGTTTGACCTTAGGCAATGCTGTTTCTGAAGGAAGAAAAGCACTCATATCTTGGTAAATTGTCTTTCCTCCTCTATTCAGTTTTAGGCAAGAGTGTAACAAAATACAGAATAAAAGTCGAAATGCTTAGCACCTATTGAAACTATGTTTTTAGTTTGCATTTTGAGAAATTAAATAAACGAGAGCGCTGCAAAACAATTCCATTCAAAATTGCAACTTTTACAGAGGCCTGTCAAAACAGAAGTTTTCATTCACCCCTCGTTCCTGAGGTCTACAGCTTGGTATTGCCCTCATTGGAACCACACTCGTAAAGATCCACAGGAAACAAGAAATCTTCATATTTAAAACTTAAAACTCACCAACCTAAATATGTACACTGTGACAATCATGACAGTTCCTTAAGTTGATGGATAAAAACAGGAGTATACATCTGTTTTAATTGACATTTCTATTTCACCCAGCTCACCTGTGGGGCCTGACGAGCTGTGGTTTGCCAACAGATTCACGTAACAGAGGTTGGGCCAGGGTGACACTGAATCACCTTCCTCACAAAAGAATCAGCAACACATTCAGTTTAAACAAAAGTCCAGAAATACATTAATAGATTTTCTTATGGAGACCCAGCAGAAAAGCATATTGTTTCTCATAGCTTATTAGCATCAAACCATAATGATGCCTTTAATGATTGTTTTGGTGAAAGGATCACATTGATCAGCCCATACACTGGTCGTGAATTTTTTGTTTTAACAATGAATCAGTTGATTTGGAAATGTTCTTTAATTTAAGTAGCTCGATGTCAACAGTGTCCTTTTAAAAATACCAAGTATTTATGCGTATCATCTATTTCTCTTCCCCCTTTCACACGCGCACACACACACACGCACAAATGTTCTGTGTGTCTGTGTTTGTACTGTGAAAAAGATTTATTTCTGAGTGAGATGAGGGTGTGACGTTGAATTAAAGATGTCAAACAAGTGGTGGGATATTTGGTTCTGGAGCCAAGGTGAGAGGTTCAGTATGGAGACAGAGGTATGGGAGTCATCTGTATATTAACAGTTGAAGATATGTCAGGGAGTTAAATCATAAATGGAAGAGAGAGTGCCTTGGTGAGTGCCATTATTCTATATTTTATGCTTATTTTAAATAAATGAATTCAGTTAATAATGTAGTGAGCATTCATTTTTTGTTTTCTCTTGGGAGGAGGGGAGGTTGTTCATGTGTTTTTTGTTTTTGCCTGCCCAGTATCCAATCTCATTTGGGGATCAGGTGAGATAACACCTCCCCTTTCCTGGGTGAGCACACCTGCTGACTCCAATCTGTGCCATAAAAGTCAGTCCAAAGACTTGCTATCAGGAAAGATCACCCACTTTTAGCTGCAGTTGCTAAGTTGGAGGACTGTGTAAGTCTGAGGCTGTTGCTCAGTCTCATCTTCTCTGCCCCTTGCCTTGGGATGATGTTAACACAGAAAGAAAAAGTTCAGAGAAGTAAGACGTGGCTTCCTGGTGGGCATCATTTGGTCTATCAGATCAATTTGTGCCCAAAGCTGATCTACCTC
Source organism: Mirounga angustirostris (assembly GCF_029215605.1). Lineage (NCBI taxonomy): Eukaryota > Metazoa > Chordata > Mammalia > Carnivora > Phocidae > Mirounga > Mirounga angustirostris. The sequence continues at coordinate 32,807,115 of NW_026991712.1, forward strand.
TGGACTCTTCACTTGTAACTGAAAAATTTCTGATTAATACACATACTTGTGGAAAGAGTCAGCATCAGATTAGGAGGAAAATAAATGTTGTATCATAAATTCATAGCTGTTTAAAGAATAAAACAAAATGCAAGATTTCCACAAATTATTCTTGTATGGTTTTGTTTATTTGCTTGCTCAAGGTATATAAGCATTAGTCTTTCCAGATCAGAGCTATAAAGACACAAACGTTCAGACTTGTGGAGAAGTGACAGAAGATGGCATCTTCCAAGAGAAGCAAAGGAAACAATGAACTGGTGATCTACTATAATGGCCCCTCCTTTCTCAAAATGACTGCCTCTCGGTGGCTGCCATCCAGCAAGCAAACAATCATGTCAACTTCTTCCAAAATCTTTAAGACTTACTTAAAATATATATGGAATTTTTTTTGCAATTGTCCATTTCTCAATTAAGATATTTCCTCCATTTTCAATCTATCAGTCTACACAATCTCTCAGGCAAAATTCATACACTATTTATAAAAGTAAATTAATGGATAAGAAATTTGAACTTTTTTAGTGCTTATAATATGTAGTAAATGCTCAGAAGAGAAACAGCAACTTAGTTTCACAGGTCCTGACAACGATTTAGAACCATTAGAACCCAGAATAACAATTGCTGTCATATAATGAGCCCTACTGTGTGCCAGGCAGCATGCCAAGTGCTTTAATCCCCAAACACTAAGGATATAAGGGATATCCTTATCCCATTACACAAGTATGAAAAATGAGACTTGGATAAATTGAGTGATTTGCCTAGGTCATAGAACAGTGATATTATTAGTCACATCATCTATGCTAAATCCCAGACCGATATTCTTAACCACTGTGTTATATTGCCTCTAGTGAACTTGTCTACCTGACGGAGTATGAGATGACCACTTTTACTACTGGGACTTGATTTGCAAAGCTTTCCCCAGGCCTTAGGCAAACAGCAGAAAACATGGGAAGAGAAATTTAGAATGTTTTCCAAGCCCTTAAATTATTGGAGCTTAAGACATTGCAAAAAGTGAAGAGCTCAGAACTCATCCCCTAGAGTACAGTGTCATATGTTTACTTTAGCACATATTATATAGTACAAGAATGAGTTATGCCCTTGTTTTCTGCCCCAGGAGGCTGTGAAGTCCTGCAAGAGAGCTTGTGCTCTATTCATCTCAGAATCCCTTGAACCTGACTAAAAGCTCCCAAAAAGGAGTTCAATATCGTTTTGTTGACTAAGTGGATATACCCCTAAGAGATCCCTCTGTACCATGTGCATGGCAGATTCCCCTCAAACAAGGGGGAGTCAGTGGAAATTTTCCCCACCATGAGGCCCCAAGAACAGACCTCTCAGGCAGTCAAAGCTATGATACCATGTGGTTTTGAGTAAGTTTACTTATCTTCTGCAATGCCAAATGAATAAATTTTTTTAGACTAGAAAAGTAAGACCTGTTCATTGTAAGAAACAAAATTTTTAAAAATGAAGAATTTTTAAATCACGCATAATCTTACTAACCAGAAATAGGCATAGTTAACATTTTAGCGTTGTTCCTTACAATTTTTTTCATATACACATACATATAATGATATATCTATGCTTATGAAATTTATTTTCTCCTAACATTATATTATGAGCATTTTTCATATGTTTACAAAATAATTGGAAACAATTTTAGTAACTGCATTAAATTCTATCATGTGGTGCCTCAGAACACATTTAAGCTCTCAGCAACAATAATAATCAACCTACGTACAAGGCACCAATGCTAAGCTCTGGAGTGATATGTTGAAGATATTATGTGCATGAAGCTTATAATTCCCCCTTGTTGAACATTTTGGTGGTTTGTGATGTTTTACTGCTTTAAGAAACAGTTTGATAACTGTCTTTCTAAAAATCTTTCTAGGAGATTTTTAAGAATTGTAATCTAAGTCAATAAGGCATATATTTTTCATCACAAGTACATACTCTCCTACATATGTGTGTGGGTTTGTGCGTGTACATGTGTAAGCATACACACATATATATGAATTTTTAAAAAATGACACAAAGCCTCTATAAAATAATATTAACCCTTTCTACATACAATGTATTCTTGTTTTTCTATCCTATAATAGTCTGGTCTGATTTATCCCTGATTTATCCCACTAATGAGTAAGGGTCCGCAGTGAAAAACACTGTCTTAGAACATGGTGAAGCACCATGGCTTCACTAGAGGACCTAATAAAGACTCTAGCACCTACTAAGCATAAAACTCGGTTATTAGCTATAGAGGAAGCACGGAGCTTTATAGAAAAAGAAAAAAAACAAAAACAAAAGACTCCAGCAAAATCTTTAAAAAGCCACTGTTAGAAGGACTGTTAACATCAACCAAAGAAGTCACCAGAGTCTCTGAAGCTGTCACGGATAATAGGATCAACCGAAGGGAAGAGCCCAAAGGGAGGAGTCCTTGCCGAGAAGAATGTGACCAGGAGCCTTCACCATTAGGGTCCTCCTCTGCTGAGAGAAATTGCCAAGAGCAGCTGAGGCATCCCTGACATGATTTGAGGTTAACAGGATAGTGAGATTTAAATACCCAGAAACCTTTAGCTTTCTTCCTCTATATAGACCTTGTCCGTCATCTTTGAAATGAGAGCAATTGTTGAGTTTTTCAGCATAGTCGTCACCAGGAGGAGGAATAACAATTCTCTGCCTGGAAATCCAATAGGGTTGGAGGCCCAGGAAACCATAGAGACACTGAGTTGTCAGCCTTTCGATTTCCTGTGGCCCACAAAAGAGGTTAAATGGGTTGCAATTTGTAGTGAGAGTCTCACAGTGAATACAATGGTGAACAGTCGGCTGCTTTAACTAGCAGAAGGAGGGGCAGTGGGTGAGTGAGGATTACTGGAGGAGATGGTGGGCTAAATATTTTAGGGAGAGCTAAATATTTTAGGGTCTGAAGCAAAAAAGATGAAGAGTATAGTTTCTAAAGTCAGACACCTAGAGTGACCACCTGTCCTGTTTTGTCTGGGACTGTCTTCATTTTAACACTGAAATCCTGCATCCCGAGAAACCCATCAGTCTTGAAAAAACTGGGACAGTTGGTCACCCTGAGTTTGACTCCATTAGTTTGCAGCTTACTAACCGTGTGATCTATTTACTCAACATCTCTGAGTCATTTGCTCAGCATCTATGTGCTTCTGCTTCCTCATCTATAAAATGGAGATAATCAAAGGAGATCGTAAGTACTTTTTAGTAGTTCTAGTCCCACACAGATGCCTCAGAACCTGCCCTAACCACAGCAGCGCCTACGATGAGAATGCAGAAAGCTGACTGAGGAATATACCTGTAGGCAGTACGAGGTGCAGAGGGATTGGAGTACTCAGGCTCGAGTGCCCATAGCAGCCTTTTGCACTCCTGATAAGTTAGGAGTGAGCTGGGCAGTACAAAACAGCCTGCAAGTCAAGCTTCCAAAAACAAGGGAAGACCAAAGTTTGTAAAAATAAGAGTAAGTTTATTTTTTTTAAAGATTTATTTATTTATTTGAGAGAGAGCGCACACGTGCATGCAAGCGGGGGGCAGGGGCAAAGGGAGCGAATCTTCAAGCTGACTCCCCGATGGGGGGGTGGGATGCAATCGCAGGACCCATGAGATCTTGGCCTGAGCAGAAACTGAGTTGCATGCTCAAGGGACCGAGCCCCCAAGGAGCACCAAGAGTAAGTTTATTATAATTTTAAACCCATGTCCCGAAACCTGTGACAAATGAGCAAACTATCCATTTTGTTCCATTGCTTTAAAAATGGAACAAAAATTGTGGATAATTTCATTAGATGTCACCTGTCAAATATAAAGAAAGTGATCTTATTCCAAGGGAGATTTTATAGACAATTCACGTTGTCTTTCTCATGGTAGAGGTAGTTTCTTGCCTTGCTTAGACTTAGAGAGCCAGCTATTTTTATCTGAGTATTTTCACTCTCAGATTTATATGCTCCAACCACATTAACGGCCCATGTTTTCATTACTGAGATAGGCCTTGTCCAAGCCTCTGAATGCTTCTATTTCTACTTCTTACCACAAATGTTTCTATACCATAACTGTAAAAATGATTCAAAACCAATCCCAACTTCCTAAGGTATTTAGAACATTCTCTCAAAGTCTTATGCCCCAACTTTTCAGAAGTATGGTTTGAGAAGGATTCTTTAAGGATAATGTCAAAAGAAGCTGTGGCATTGATTTATGAAGGGTTAATAGTGGTGAAATGTAGGCCATTACACAAAAACTATGGTCAGGGATGAAGGCTGAGAAGATTCAATAAAGAGAAAAAGTGAACCTATCAGCCACTCTATGGCCAAGAGATTTTCCAGACCAATGGTGCACAACTCCTAGGAAATGAATTAGGACCTTAAACTATACCTGAGGCAAGAAATGAAAAGAATAGAAATAACATTTTAATGTGAACACTGGAAGAACATCAAATTTAGGAAAAAATAAAACTTCACAACTAAAAAATTCCCAAGCATAATATTTCAAATAAAGTAAAGCATCTTTTGTCCCTTGTCCTATGTCCCAGGCACTGAATTAGCTACCCTCCTTATAGGAATTTGATGAGATAGGTATTAGAACCCATATTAAATCTTCAGAGGATAAAAAATGACTGAAGTTTACACAGGTTTTAAATGACTCTTGGGCTTTGAACCCAAATTGGTCTGTCTCCAAAGTACGTATATAATTCAAAGTTATAATCAGTTAAGATCAGCTCTTTTCAAAAACTGATTTGCATAAGACTTATAATTTTCAGGACTTGAATATGATGATTCAAAACTTGACTTTTTTCTGAGCTTCTAAACCAAGTTCCGGCAATGTCCCTTAGGTGCATCTCAGGCTGTATTCTTTCACAGCAGATAAACCTGATTTCCCAACAGGTTATAGGCCACATCAGAATGGGAAGTCAGCTCTTTGCCAATTAGACAGTGAGTATCAACTTTGGGAAGAGTCAGCCTGGTTTGTATGTCTTCCCCACGAGCTGTGGGACCTAGCCAAGTCACATACTCCAAGCGTCAGTTTCCTCAGCTGAAAAATGAAGATAATAGTAGCATCTGCTTCTAGTTGTATTGGAAGATGAAATTCAATGGTATTAAAATAATTAGCAGGGTGCCTGGTGAATGGTAGATTTTTTTTTTTGGATCAGTATGTACAGTCATTTGCAGGGATCCAGAAGTTAGGTCATTTTCGAAGCAATCTGCAAATATCCTACACTGAAACAGAAATCCCCAGGATTAGCTCAGGTTGATTTAATCCCAGGAGTTATGAGTAACTACTGCCATATATCTTCTATCTTTCTGTGACTGGAGCTGCCAGCATCTTGCCCTTGCCAATCCCTCACTATGTAAGGATCAGCATCATGCCATTTACCTTAGTCTGCATCCTGAAGAATATGCAGTAATTCATCTGGGCACTGTTCTAGGGAATGGGGATGCAGAGGTGAATAAGACAAACAAGGACAGTTCTCCTAAGCAATTCCTATTCCAGCCAGGGGTACAAATGAATATAAAATGTGATTAGGGAATATAGTCAATAATACTATATTAACTTTGTAGGGTGACAGATGGTAACTACACTTATCATGGTGAGCATTTTGTAATGTATATAAATGTCGAGTCACTATGTTGTACTCCTGAAATGAATAAAATATTGTATGTCAAGTATACTTCTAAATATTTTTTTAAAATATGATCTTGCTTGTTTTTTTAAATATTTTATTTATTTGAGAGAGAGAGAGAGCACAAGCAGGGGGAGGGGTAGAGAGAGAGGGAGAAGCAGACTCCAGCTGAGCAGAGAGCCCAACCTGGGGCTCAATCCCATGACCCTGGATCATGACCTGAGCCAAAGGCAGACGCTTAACCGACTGAGCCACCCAGGCGCCCCCAAAATGTGATTTTGAATAGCAGTAAGAATTATGAAGGAAATGAAAAAGGACATTGGGATAGAGAGTGATGGGAGGGTCTAGAGTCATCTCAGAAGGCAGATCTGAGGGATAACAACTGAGCTGAGACCCAAATGCTTTAGAAAGTGAGTGGTGAGGGGCGCCTGGGTGCCTTCAGCTCAGGTCGTGATCCTGGAGTCCCGGATCGAGTCCCGCATCAGGCTCCCTGCTCGGCGGGGAGTCTGCTTCTCCCTCTGACCCTCCTCCCTCTCATGCTCTCTGTCTCTCATTCTCTCTTTCTCTCAAATAAATAAATAAAATCTTAAAAAAAAAAAAGTGAGTGGTGGGGGCACCTGGGTGGCTCAGTCGTTGGGCATCTGTCTTCGGCTTGGGTCATGATCCCAGGGTCCTGGGATGGAGCCCCTCATCGGGCTCCCTGTTCCTCAGGGAGCCTGCTTCTCCCTCTCCCACTTTCCTTGTTTGTGTTCCCTCTCTCGCTGTGTCTCTCTCTGTCAAATAAATAAATAAAATCTTTAAAAAAAAAAAAAAGAAAGTGAGTGGTGACATAGGAAGAAAGGGGAGGTAAGCATTAAAAGATCAAATTACACAGAAACCACTACATAAGACCCTGGAGTAACTCAGAGACAGATAGTTATAGGATTATAAAATAAGTGTATTTAAATATATTCGTAACGAATCATATCACAGATGGAAAGTTAACCATAATGATGCGTCCAGTTGCAAAGTATTTTGTCCAGACATAGCACTCTGTCTGTCTTGTATTTCCTTCCATTTCTGTTAAAGATCAAAACTCTTGTCCTTGAGTGAAAAGGAATTTTACATCTGTAAACCTCTGCATTCTTACCTGCGGAATGGCAGTAACAGTGCCTTGAGGTGTTCTGTGGGCTTGTGGTAAGGTAAGGATTAAAAGAGAAAATGTTTACAAAATACCTAGCCCACAGGAAGTCGGTCAGCAACAGTAGCCATCCCCAGAGCCTATGCTCCCAAGCCACCTGAAAACAATGACAGATTTGTGTGGCTTTGAATAGCCATAAGAGAAACGCAGAGTGATGGTTTTTTAATGTTTCCATGCGGGACTTTTTTCCTAGGAAGCTCAAATGCCTAAGATCTTCATATTAACAAAAATACAAGAAACATAGGACCAAATAAGAAAAAAGAAATCAGATGAGCATCAGAGGGTCAGGAAAGAAAGGGAGAAAATTTTAAAAAACGATAATAATAATAGAGTGCCTGGGTGGCTCAGTTGGTTAAGTGACCGCCTTTGGCTCAGGTCATGATCCTGGAGTCCCTGGATCGAGTCCCGCATCGGGCTCCCTGCTCGGCGGGGAGTCTGCTTCTCCCTCTGACCCTCCTCCCTCTCATGCTCTCTGTCTCTCATTCTCTCTGTCTCAAATAAATAAATAAAATCTTAAAAATAATAATAATAATAATAATAATAAATAAATAAATAAATAAATAAAACACTACAGTGACATCAAGCCTCCAGAAAAAAGAATGAACCTTCCAGAAGGATCTTGGTGCTGTCTCGCATCCAGGAAAAGCACCACGTTCCTGAATCACAGAGTCTCACAGGACTTGTTCCTGAAAGATACATCAGAGGGCCTCACTAGAAAAACTAACAGGCCTGGATTCGTGTTTTCCCATATACAACATTACTTTCCATCTCCTTCGGATTCCATCGATTTGGATGTTTTGTGAACAGAAACATTATGACAGAGAATTGCGGTGGTTATTTCTCATTCATTCCACAACCATCCATTGAGCCCCTCTTCTGTGTTAAGTACCATGCAGCGCTCTGAAGTCTGGAGGGAAATGCTTCAGGATGCGAATTCCCGGCAGAATGAAATCAGCTTACACAGTTCTTGTGCAGAAGTTCCTGAGTGAATTGCAAATTAGGAGAAGTGGAAATGTTACACCACTGCTGCAAAGTTAACAGTGAATTAGCATATTCCCTTTGGAGTGTGAAAAAGGGAGTAAAAAGCCTGGTTAATTCTCGGCCTCCCAGAGGAGCTTGGAGAAAACTAGTCAGTTATTTAACAACTTAACATTTTTCAATGCTGTTTAACATTCAACAGCTGTAAATGAGAGCCAGGCCGGGCTACTACTTAATGAAACTAACAGAGCACTATTGACAAAGATTTATGGTTTTAGCATCATCAAAACATGCGTTTACAACAAAAATAAAAATCATATGAAAAGAAAAAATGCTATTTGGGGCCTAGCAAATATTTTGGTATCATCTATAATTCACATTACAAAAGCTTTAAAAACATTGAGCATATCAAAGAGCAAAACACCCACTCAATAGTTAAATCGATATAGCATATACCGTTTCAACCGTTATGCATTACAAATGCTTTAGCTTTCTTTCCACTGGTCTTAGTGTCTGCATTTTAAGTGGTTGTATTCTCAACCTGAGTCAGAGTTATGCATTTTTTCGCAATTAGTCTTTGGTAAACAGCAATTTCCCACTGTTACCATTTATTTCACTCAGATAAATCTAAACTCCAGTCACTACTAAAATTGTACCTATTTGGGGAGAAAGGGAGTCTTATGCGCAAGAGATGCAACAAAAAGATTCATTCCGGGTTTGAATGAGGGAGTCATTTACACAAAAACATAACAGGCAATTTCTGAATCTTTATTTATAACTAAGTCACTTTCATAGACCTTTAAAACAAAAACTGGAATTTTATGCATCAAGTACATGAGATTTAGTATATGGTATTTCACTTGGTCTTTAATAGTGGAGTAAGTATTGCTGTCCCCATTTTACAAATGACAAAACTTAAATGTTGAGTGGTTAAGAAAAATTCCCTAGATCATTTAGCCAGAACTCAAATCCATGTCTGTTTGGCTCCAAAATCTATGTAGTGTACAATGTCACACTACTCATAATGTCTATGGCTCCCTTTCAATCCTCCCCACGTGATGACACTATGGCCACCATTGTCTACCCCATTGTCTACACAGTTAGTGTAGAATAAAGAACTGGAAGGGACTCTATAAATAACCTGGTTAACCATCTGATCTCAGAGGAATTTACGGCATTTATCTTCAATGCTCAAAGGTACTAGTAATACACTGAAGATTGCAATCTTCTTTTTGCTACACAGTGTATCATTTTAAAAGTTGAAAGGAATATTTTGATGTTTTTAGGTCAGAATTCTTTTCGTCTCAATTGTGGACAGGAACTACGTTCATTCCTCATATTTGTTAATTAGCTTTTTAGCAATTTAGAAGAGTCTACAGTTCAACAGCATTGAGTTTAGTTTTGGACTTCAAAAACTTCAGGAACCCATCAAAATTAGTCAGAAATCTTGTGATTGCAAGTGACAGAAATACAACAGAAATTGGCTTAAGCAAAACAATACATTTAATGGCTCATGTAACTACAATAGTCCAGAGGCAATGTGACTTCAGGCACAGCGTGGCTAAATAGGTTCTCCCCATATCTTGGCAAGATGACCACCAGCACCTCCAGGCTTATGTTCTACCAGTTTAAATAACCATAGCAGAAGGATATTGTCTCTTTCCTCACAGTTCCAGCGAAAGTCTCAGGATTGAATGTCACTGGATCAGTTCACTATTGAACTAAGTGCAGTGACTAACAACTGAAATATGCTAGACTTGGGTCACCTGCTCATCCAGTGGACTTAGGGTGAGAGTAAGAGGGGGGGTGGTCCAAAAGGAAATTGAGATCGTTTTTTAGAGAAGAAAATGGATTTTTAGCAGATAAAAATAACAAGTATGTGCACTGCCTGGTTCTTACTTTTATTGTTGTCATGCCATTGATTTTTGTTTGTTTGTTTGCTGTTAAAAAGCAATAGAAATTCATAAAATACTTCCCTGAGAAGTACCCTCTTGTTCTTAGGGCATTAGGGTCAATTCAGTCTAACCAGTTCCAGAAGTACTTGGTATAACTTTCAGGCAATGAATGCCCAGTTATAAACATTGATAATGCCAAGCTCTGAATTGTTCCCAATGTCTGTGGTCCTCTAAGTGATAGACTCAACCACTTCCTACCTGAGGACCAAACAAGATCATAAGGCAAAAGAGTTTCCAGGGGTATGGGTTTGACACTCTGAGATTCAATATCAGAGTCTGGTTTTGGCTCTGGCCTCCTTCTTGTCCTGGGTCATAACTCAGGTATGCTTGATTGAGGAGCATTTTGAGACTTTATGAAAATAGGTCAATAGACCAGAACTAAGTACTAGTAGGAGAGGGCGGCTTGAAATAGATATCCAAGAAGGGGTAATCCAGGAAGTTAGCCCCACATCAGGGCATTCTAGGCACTGGTGTTACTTGAAGTCAGGCAAATGGCAGCCTCAAGGTTTCCTATAGTTCTGCGAACCAACCACCCAAGAGAACACTTGGCAGGAGGCTCCAGGAAATGGGGACTAAGATTTGATATACTTCCAGTTCCAATGGGGCAGCTGGACAGCTACTCAGGAAGACAAGGCATTCATGGTATCCTGAAGACTGGATTTACAACTGCCGATTCATTTCACACACCACCTGCTGATGTATCCTTTGTCACAGGAAAAGTTTAGCAGTCTTCGAAATGCCAACAAACATTGTATGTGCATATTGCATGCGTTGCACACTAAACCAAGGACTTGACTTGCAGTACAAGTGAAGAAACTGAGACCTTTATAAATGAACCTTTACCAAGTTCCAAGGTGCTCACTGTAATTCTCTGTTGGCTTAATGGATATGTTTGTCAACAGGAAAAAAAAAATAGGTCTTGAGGTTTTCTTTACAGTAAAAAGCTTCAACTTCAGGCTTTTGATCTGCAAATGTAAAGTGTGAACGCCGGGGTAAAAAGATAAGATTGTGACCTATGTAATTTAAAAGTATATTCTGTTATTGAGAAAACATCCAAGGGGAGAGAATTGCTGCAGCTACTCTGGAGAGTAGCCTAGCAATAGAAAGAAATTTGATAGACACAAGGCCTTTAACCCTTCTGCCCTGCTTCTGGGACTCTATAGAGACGAAAGCTGCAGAGCCTAGGGGTATAAAGAAGGATGTTTGTTACAGCACTGAGGAAGTTGGCAAACACTTACAACAGCCAACATAGGGGAAGAGTTGAATAAATCACAGCACAGTCAGGCTAAGAATGCAGCCCTTTAAAAGAAGGAGCTACATTAATAATTATTACGCTGCCGGAACATCTCGTCCCTTAGACCAGCCTGACCCTGCAACCATCACACACACCCACTGACAAGTACACAGAGGCCATGGGCCATCTCTAAATGTTCTCCACCTCATCTCACCCTGACCGAACTCTACCCAGCTCTAAATTCCTGGCTCATCCCCTTCTTTGATCCTATCCTTGGCCCTTTGGCCTCTGGTGCTTGGTCGTCCTAACACTTAACTCTCAGTGCTGTCCAAGAGACTCTAAAGGCAGCCCTTCAAAAGAATGAGTTATATCTATAAACACTGAGCTACAGCAAAGTCTAGCGTATTGTAGAGAAGTTATATTATAGGTTCTCATTTTGGAAAAAATAAACAATGGCCACAGATATAGGTATAGTTACAGATATAAATACTCACATTTAGATATTTGTATGAGTTTGTAAAAAGTTGTTGGAAAATAATTTTTTTTTTTTTTGCATCAGGTGGTTTTCACTGACAACCTCAGATAGTGGGGATAGGAATGATATGTGACAAAGGTATATCACTATATTTTCTAAATTTAGAAACCTTTATTTCAAAAGTTAAGTAATAACATATGTTTAATATGATGATTTTGGGAGAGGACTTTAATAACAAATTTTTAAAAGAAATATATATTTTTTTCTCTTAAAAGAAATTATATATCGATGCTGCTATAAACATTGGGGTGCACGTACCCCTTTGGAGACATTGGGGACGGTATGTGCTATGGTGAGAGCTGTGAATTGTGTAAGACTGTTGAATCACAGACCTGTACCTCTGAAACAAATAATACATTAAATGTTAAAAAAAAAAAAAAACCTAATGATGTAATGTATGGTGATTAACATAATAAAAAAACACAGCTGTTTTGCTGATAAAAAAAAGAAATTATATATATATACCTGTGAGGGAAAGACATGGCCCATGGACCATCCTTATATGTTCCTCACCTGATCTCACCCTGACCTAGCTCTACCCAGCTCCAAATTCTTCACTCATCCCCCAGCTTTGAACCTATCTTTGGCCCTTTGGCCTTGGTATATGGATGCTAATATTTATTTATCTCCCCATATTCCCCAGTGGACTCAGATGTCAACATGCCTACTTATTTCCTCCACTTCTAAACCACCTTTGGTAGGCGAGTCTGTTGGTCTTGCCTTCTCATACTCTGTTCCCACCACTGGCCCCTTGATGAAAATCTCAACTGGCCCAGGCCCAGGCCCTCCCTAAGGAAGTAGCTGGAAATGGTAAGTTAGGGGACGTGGAAACTCTAGGAAACAAAACAAAACATTAAAAAACCACAAAAAAACAAAGAAAACCGATAAGAGCAAAATCACAAGAATTCCAACCATAGATAATGGGGAATGAACTAAACTTGGAAACCTAACACTATACAAAAAAGAGCTAAGTTGGCAATGACTGATTCTGTGCTAAGAAATGAACTGTGAAAAGTTTAGTAAAGTGCTAACTCAGGCAATATACACCCCCCCCCCCACACACACACAGGATAACAAAAACTTTTAGTATTAACTCCAATCCTTCCACACTTGGAACCTACTGGGGGGGAAATCCTTTAGCCACTCATGCTTTTAAAATATAATTCTGATATATTCTTCTTTTATCTTGCCTCCATTAGAAGGAACAATTTCTGGTTTCTGGGCTTTTACAGCCATTGAAGAACATTCTCTCCCTGCATGCAATTGCTCAAGTTGAAACTCAGCACTGTATCTTAGGGGCCACAAATCAACCTCAGTGTGTTTTATAGGGCCATCTTTTTCTTTCAGCTCAAATTGTATCTTAAAAACATCCTAACTTGATGGGTATTATGCTTGGTGGCAATAAAGACACCAATATCTTAACTTGCAGCTTGCTTCACACTTTTATAGGACCCTCCCGGTCTCTGTTTACATTTATGGTATTTGCTTGGCTCCTGTGTACATTTCAGTTTACTACCTCTTATATTTTCATAGCTCTACCTATATATCTTTCTATCTGCTACTACTTCTTCTAGACAATATGGGATTTAAGGTGGCTTCACTTCACTCCAGTATTCATGCTCCAAAGCTGTCTACTGCTGCCTGGCCATGTTATCTAGAAAGTTTCTCCCCTCGCCTCGTCCTTCCTCCCTCTGTTTGCATTTCTCCCTCCTTCATTCCTTCCCACACCACACCCACAGATTGTGAAGAATTCAGACCAAGTACTACCTGAAAAGTACCCTCACAGTACCAAAGCCATGGCACCACCTCACTTGCTGGCTTAAACTCTTAGGTACCAGCCTGGGTCCTGGGCAGTCAGTTCGTAGAGGGACACTGTTTAGTAGTTTCACGGCCTCCCATTTACAAAGCCTGAAGGAAACTCTTTTTCAGAGAGGCCAATTCACTACAGCGTTTGAAAAGTCACCCAGCTCAGGCTGATTGTAAATCACGTGACTGTGCAGGATGAGATGCATTTCTAATCAAGCATCTAATCTCATTGTATCACAAACAAGCCATCAGCATCACAAATTGCTTTTGTATCCCTTGTCTTCAGACATGACCTGGTTTTTTTTTTTTTTAATTCCCAATGTTTTACATCTTTCTACTTAAGCAAAAGAAAATGTATCAGCACTAATATTTTTAGTTTGGGTGAGGGTGGGATGGATACAGTTCACTCTGACAATTACCTGACTCTCCCAGTAACAAATGTAATAGTCGTAAAAATCAAAATTAATAAACTGTGGTTGCAAACCTAATGACTAACAACAAACTAGCCGTGTTATTTGCTGGTGACGCTGAATGAAATGAGCTGCATTAAGATGACCATCTGCTCTGTTTGATTTGATAAATGGAATTAAGACAAGAAGCAGCCAGTTTATAGTCAGTACGACTTAAACTTATGTGACAGAAGGTAAATGATCTTTCATTTGAGGGACTGAACAGAACGTTCTCCAAGGATATAACTCAAATTAACGCTTGTTCCCTTAACAATTTAAAGTGGATTTTTCATTTGGATAGCTTCGTCTCCAGTGAATATTCACACTTTTGTGAACTGTATATTCAATTGTTGCATTTTATCACCCTTTCATGCTTCATCCATGAGAAGAAGCAACAAACGTTATATAAGATGAATTTCAAGGCCAATTAGATTATTCAATAATTATTTTTACCTTCTGTTCTGTGTAGACTCTTGATGGTATCTTGTTCATAGCGCTTCCGTTGATTATGGTATTAGAGAATTCTTTGATTCTTTCATGGCAGGAGGGAAGCTATCCCCAATTTTTAACATGGATGGCCATCCTCCTACAAGCTCTTTAAATAGATTGTCAGTAGTCATTCTGGCAGAAGTGGAACTTAAAAGCACTAGGAGCTAACTGGAAATAGCCGCTTTGCTGAACCAAACAGTATGGAGCTCTCAGAAGCAAAACAACATTGGACAAGATGAGCTATTGTCCATAATGCATTGTTCCAGGAGATCTGACGAATCCTGGGTGCCGTATGTATGCGCACACAGATTTTCACTATTCATATGGTTTTATTTCTTAACTAGTTATAATTTTTCTAAAGCCTTAAAAATGACGTCTTTTTCCACTTTATGGGTAATTCCCTATTATTGCCTGCGAGAGTAATCAAATTATTTTTATCACTTCTTCCAGGTCATTAAAAAGGACATCCAATGTAAGTGGCCTCATAATAATAATCCCACTAGCATTCTCCTAGACCACCCCTTGCTCGCTCAATGCACAACGGGACCATCTTTCATTATGTTTTATGTTCCCTGCCCCCCACACCAATCCATTTTCCACACAGCAGTTCAGAGCAGTCTTTTAAAATGTGTCACTCCTCAGCTTAAAACCCTTTATGGGCCTTCCATTATTTTTAGGAGAAAGTTCAAAATCTTTAACTTTCTGAAAGGGCCTCCATGAGCTTGTCCTTCCCTAACTCCCCAGCCTCCCATTGTGCCAGTTTCTGTCTCATGTACTAGTCTAGACACTTCGACCTCCTTTTAGTTTTTAACACATGCCAAAGTCCACTTCACCTGAGGGTCTTTCCATATCCCTGGGGAATGGAGACTGTATCCTGAGGCTTAAGTTTTATTAGCAGCACATTTACTTTCTCCTTTGCCCTCTGAATTTCTCCATAACAGGTAAGGAAGTTTAGGTAATTTTTTGCTGTCTCCCCAGTTTGACTCTGAGCTCCATGAGGGCTGGTCTGTGTCATATTTACCAGGATAACCTTTTGTACATGTCACAGCATTCGATGAATATTTGCAGAAGGAGTATTTTAATAATAAGCTTACATATGAATCATTTAGCGTTTCCCTGTAGATTTTTTTAAAAGATTTTATTTGTTTTAGAGAGAGAGAGTGGGAGAAGGGGGAGGGGCACAGGGAGAGGGGGAGGGAGAGAATCTCCAGCAGACTCTGCACTGAGCGCAGAGTCCGATGCAGGGCTCAATCTCAGGACCCTGAGATCATGACCCGAG
This sequence comes from Mirounga angustirostris, assembly GCF_029215605.1. Classification (NCBI taxonomy): domain Eukaryota; kingdom Metazoa; phylum Chordata; class Mammalia; order Carnivora; family Phocidae; genus Mirounga; species Mirounga angustirostris. Next base: position 32,822,673 of record NW_026991712.1, read on the forward strand.
CCAAAACTAAGAGTTGGATACTTAACCGACTGAGCCACCTAGGCACACTCTCCCCCGCACAGACTTTTTTTAAAAGACAAAGAAAACATTGTTTTGGTGACCATAGTGACAAAAGTTCCAGTTCAGAAAAACATAGCTATTTCTCCTTTTCAGTCATCTCAGTAGAAAGTGCCCCCTCCAATTGATAACAGAGAGAGAATATGTGTGTGACACAAAACCAGGGTGATATTTCTATTATACTTGAAAGTTTCGAGTTTTGGCCATATCCTAAGGAAACCGTCTTGTTCTTTCAGGCACCTGCCTACATATGTGACAGATTCCATTAGGTCATCTTTCATTTCTCATGAAGTTATGAAGGACATAATAGTTTGTACAGTCTTTGAGCATAAAAATACTACTGAGTAAAACAGAACTGCATCCACTGATGAACTAGTAAATGTTTAACAAGCAGCTGGATGTAGGGGGAGGAGAGGTGTGATCTGTAGCACTTGTGTGATGTAAATACCCCCACCCTGGCCAGTTTGAAACTGTGCCTAATAACTGACTTGCAAAACTCCTGAAAAATTAACAGTTGGCTCTTATGAGCCCAGACAAGCATCTCTAGCACACCACTGGCTACATCATTTCACAAAATTACCCACACACAAGTGTATGGGATACAGACTAAATTAGTTAAATGCACATTCAAAAGATATGCTCTGTGCAACATAACATGGAAGAAGAGAAAAGAAAAATAACTTCTCTCTTTGAGGTATATACATATGTATGGCAAGTAGTTGTCACTGTAGACTATGGGTTAAATAATTCTCAGAATAATCCTTTTGTCACCTCACAAAGGTGATAACTAATGCCTCCGGCTACCATGTGTATAGTTATCTGGGACCCAGAGTGGACAAAACTAAGTAAGTAGCTTCCCTAATGGAGTTTTCTCTTAACAAGATCTGTTTCTGTCCAGGTGTGATATACATTACACGTCTACCGTATAAGATGAGGACTATTTGAATTCACAGAGGTGTAATTTACATTATCTAAACACCCAACAGTTGTTTGGGGTTTTTTTTTTTAATTCTCAATAGAAGAGCAAAAAAGTGAACACACTAGTTATAAAGGCTAAGAAAAAGCTGAAAGGAGCTGTTACTTCTACTTGGTTTTGACAGGACTATCGGGAGATGAGAAAACACTTCTTACCCTTTTGCAGGTTGCCCAGTTTCTCAGTCTGTTCTTCAAATAAGGTGATCTGGGTTCAAAGAGTAGAAACTGAAACTATTCCCTAAATTCAGCAATACTTGGTAACCCTATATTTATTGATCTGGTAGTGATCATTTTGACAAATGGTTCTCAAAATTTAAAGCTCATAAGAATCACCTATGGTGGTTTATTAAAAATTTTCCATTGTATCATCACAGAAATTCTGATTCAGTAGTAAGTTTGAGATGAGAATGGAATTTTACACAAGTACCTGTTGCGTGCCAATTCCAGGTGCCAATTCTGTGTGCTCATCTAGACACACAAGGGATAGAACCATGGATGAAACAAAATCTTTACCCTTACAGAGCTGACATTCTAGACAGGGAGACAGAAAATAAACAAATAAATATATGATATAATGTCAGGCAATGAAGTGATACTAAAGAAAAATAAACTTTCTAAGTAGGTATGGAGTACTGAGTGATATTTATTTTAAATGGAAGTGTCTTTATTGTTTATTATAAATGTAACACATGTAAAGAAAAAACTGTAGAACACCATATGTGTAAAACAGGGAGTGAAAGTCCGTTGAGAGATAAAAATGACTAAATTGTGCCCTTTTTTTTTGTGCTGCTTTTTAAGAAGAAAATGACAGGAAATATTTGAACACAATCATACAGAGATCCTAAGATTCATTTGTTCATTTAACAAATATTTATTGAACATCTATTAAATGCCAGGCACAGTTCTAAGAGTAAGGGACAAAGCAGTGAGGGAGACAAAGAGGCTGCTGTCTCACGGTTTAGTCTTTTTAGTGGTATAGAAATGCAAGTATGAAATAAATAATATAATTTCAGATTGCAATAAATGCTATCAGGAAAGATTAAGCAAGTTTTGGTCTAAGGGGTGGTGAGGTATCAATGGAACCAAGAGTGAAAAGATTTTCAAAATGAAGACTTACCTACCTTATAAGATGAGGAATATTTGAAATTCTTGCAGCTTTGCAAGAAGATTGGGTAATGGAACTTACAAACCTAAACACCCAACAGTGTCAGCCACCCTTGGTTTTCTCACTTCAGTAGAAGGTCTTGTCCTTGGGAGTTGATGAAAAACGGTAAAGACACCTGGGGGACCTGGGTTGAAAGGAAAATTTTGAAGGGCTACAGTGGAAAAGTTGACTGAGAATCAAGATAGGAATAAAGAGATCACTGAAAAGCACAAAAGTTCTGGAAAACATCTCCAACCCAGACTTTGGTCCAAGCTCCACCCCCTCCCTCTGAATTATTCCTATCTGATCTCATAGCCACTCCATCCCATCCTCCACCCAACAGCTGGATGATGTGTCTTAGTGTGGGTCTTTTTTCACCCATCTGGCTGATATCTCCCTGGGCTCCTCCAATTTGGAAACCCAGGGCCATCAGCTCTAGGGAAATTTTTTTAAATAATTCTCTGATAGTTGCCTCCCTTCAATTTAATAACCTATTTTTACTATGAAATATAACATCGATTAAAAACGATAAGTTTATGACGTAACATATATTTTATAAGTAACTATCTCTGTGTCCACTACTTAGGTGAAGAACTAGAACACCAGCAACATGTTAGAAGCCTGGGAAGACTAATCAGATAGGTCAGTCAGGGAAGGCTTCTCTGAGAGATGACATTGGATGAGAGATCTGATTTAAACTTGAAGATCTGGGAGGGATGGCATTCCAGACAAAAAGAATAGTATGGGTAAGGTCTCTTAAATAGGAAAAAATCTTGACATGTTCCAAGAACCACAAGAAAGTGCGTAAGACTAGAGCAGAGTGAATGAGAAGTGTGGTTGAAGATAAAGTCAGACATAGGCACAGGTAGATCATGGGGCATCATGAACCATGACAGGGAATTTAGATTTTACTTTAAAAATAATGGAAACTATTAGAAGATTCTGAGTAGGAGATTATCTGATCTGATATACCTTTTAAAATTATCATTCAAGTCATTATGTGGGATATTGACAGAAGATACAATGGGGGAGCAAGGAGACCAGTCAGGAAGCTATTTCAATAATCTAGACTACTGGTGGCTAGGAGTGAGTGTTATGGATGAAAAGTGATTAGATCCTAGATATCTTATAAGATAAACCAGTAGGATTTGCTGGTGGTTTGGCTATGGGTTTGTGAAAAAAAGAGAAAGGTCAAGATGACTCTAAGATTTTGAACCGGTGTAATTAAATGCTTAGTGGTGCCATTGACTTGAATCGGGGCACCCTGGGGAAGGAGCATATTTAAGAGAAGACATAGACAGAAAAGTTAAGGTTGAAGTGTGTATTAGATATTCAACTGGAGATGTTGAAGAGGCAATCAAATGTTAAAGATTGGCATTCAGGGGAAAGATCAAAGGGACTCAATAGTGAAAACATTCACCCAGGAAGTGAGAATAGATTGAGACAGCAGGGAAACAAGCCCTTTGGTTCTCCACAGTTTATAAATAAGGAAAAGAGGGGGAAACAAAGAAAAATAAACCAGTGCAGTAGGAGAAAAACCAAGTCAGCACATTGTCTCTGAAAACAGTAAGGGAAGATTTGCAAGACTAAGAAAGTGATCAACCAGGGTGAAAGGCTGCTGGGAGGATAAGAATTGACCACTGGCTTTGACGAGACTGAGGTTGTTAGTAACGTTAGTAATCCTAAAAAGATCAGTTTCTTGGAGTAGTGACTGATTAAAGTTGTCTAGAGAAAGAGTGAGAAGAGAAAGCATACAGAGTTTTTCAAGGGGTTCCACTAAAAAGGGGAGCAGAGAGGGATACAGATCAGTAGCTACTTGGGAATAAGGGGTCTAGAGATTATTGTAAATCTTGAGATAAAACAACATGTTTGTATACTGAAAGGCATGGTCCCATAGATAGAGTTTATTGATGCAGGAGATTCCAGGGATAATTGTGAGGCACAATCCTGTGTGTGTGGGGGGGGGGATTGGTTAGAAGGGACAAGACCCAGTATACAAGTGGAAGAACTGCCTTACATGGAAACAAGGATAGTTCATCCATCGGTAGCAGGAGGAAAGGCCCCGGGATATAGATTTTTCATGACCCTATGTAATTCTGATGTGCGTGGGCCCCAACCACATTTGGAAAAATACTAATTTAGATAAGCACTTCTCATACAAGGAAGGAAAGAAAATAGATTCATTCATGTATCAACATGAGATGAGGAGGGGGAAGGAAATGTGAAGAGAGCAAAAGGACTCCACAAAGGACTGCTCCACTTTAGGGCAACCTGGACTCTTGGCATCACCCCTAAAATGGAGACGTAACTCAGAAGCAGGAAGGGGTACAATGAAGTTTTACTCCCACCACTCAAATTCAGTAGCACACTCCAGTCCTCTACCCGTCATCACCTGCTCCTAGAACAGTGCCAAATCCCTTCCCATTTGCTCCAGACCAGCAATGCTTAACATTTTTGTGGTCACTGGCTGAACTGAAGATCTAATAAAAGTTTTGAACCTTCTCCCCAGAAAAAAGTTACACAGTCACTAGAGCTTTTTGTTTGCAAGCCACAGACCATTTTGATTAAGCAAAAATAATTTATGAAAGCATAGGAGAGAGTTACAGATACAAAAGAGAAGCTGATAAATTGACCTAAAAAATAGGAATCAGGCAATTCTAAAGGGTCCCCGTTATAAGAATTGCTTGGGACACCTCTGCTAGAATAGATAAACTCAAGATGATTTCAGTCTTGTATTACCTGCTTCATGATTTAAATTCCAAAAGTGGCTATTTCATTAGCTTAACATGGATCATATGCCTAAACCTGGGCTGGAGATGTATGGCACCTTTATTAATAGCCTACCAGAGTATATCCAATGAGGAAGAATTTATATTCCAAAAACCAATCAAGGTGATGCTATTACTAAAAATATGTGGAATGCAGCATACTAGAGTACAAAAAAAAATCTAATGTTTCAACCACACATAAATACAAAATTTTACATATAATTTTAAAAGATTCACAGACCCTCTCAAATCCATATATGTATCTTCTGGGATTCTTGCATCCACCAAGTAAAGAACCCTTAGTATATTGGGGCACCTGGGTGGCTCAGTCGTTAAGGGTCTGCCTTCAGCTCAGGTCATGGTCCCAGGGTCCTGGAATCAAGCCCTGCATGGGGCTCCCTGCTCAGCAGGGAGTCTGCTTCTCCCTCTCCCACTCTCCCTGCTTGTGTTTCTGCTCTTGCTAACACTCTCTCTCTGTAAAATAAATAAATAAAATCTTTAAAAAAAAAAAGAACCCTTAATATAAACATAGCTACTGTATATTTTTTGTTATCACCTCACGGAATGCTTAGGTTATTCTGGAAGAAGGAAAGAAAGTAGTGACTTCCCTTTCCCATCTTCTCCCACTCCTCCCAGTTTTAAGAGGTTGCATTGTTTATACCATCTTGAAGGAGAAAGATCACATTTAACCAGTGGCAAAATGTTATCATAGCCCCATGTGATACAGGAAAAGAGCTCAAGCTCACAAACAAGAGGATCTGGGTTTGAATCTTGTTTGTACTAAGCACAGACCAAGAGAAACTCAACTTGAAACCCTCTTTGAGCTTTAGGTCTTTGTCCTTAAATTTCCCCACTTGCCTCAAAAGGTTTTGTGAGGCTCATTAAATACAGAATACATTTGGTAATCTATAAAGTTATGAACAAGTTTTAGATATAATCTACATATATACATATATATATCAATAGATGATAGATAGATAGATAGATAGAGAGAGAGAGAGAGAGAGAGAGAGTACTTCATTGGTGGTCAAGCCTGATCAATGACAGAAATATCTGGAAATATTTTTTAAATCCAAATTCTCAGTTTCCTTCATAGGCCTATAAAATGAACATCTCCAGGGGTGGGGATACATATCCATGCATATATGAAAAGCTTTTCATTTATTCCGAAGTTAGCTAGATTTGGGATCCCACCACATTTCAGATCAGAATTATTCATAGTGCTCTCCTGCGTGCTGATGATTCTGAAAAAAGTCAATATTACTTACTATTTGTGAGACCATCTAGACTTTGGATAAAGAAAGATACTATTAACTTCTTTCACACCATAACATATAGCCAATCATACATAGAGAATCCAACAACCTCGCTGAAGAAGTGCCAGGGTAGCAATAACTTACTTAGAACAAATTCTGCTCTCATTTATATGCTAAGCCATTAAAGTACGATTTTACAGCTCGTGATCATTTTACGCAGCATCGATTTATGAGTATGGCTGTTTCCACAGTTTCAAAACTTTGCAGAGAATCTATAGCTTCCTGCCGTCTTTTAATATTGGAGATGATGTAATGTATTCCTCAGTTGGGGGGAAATGAGAGAAATTAATAAGAATGTAAAATATAAAATAATGGTGCTGGGCTTAGCCATAACAACATTCTTTAACATCAGATGTGGCTTTTTTTTTTTTTTAAAGATTTTATTTATTTATTTGAGACAGAATGAGAGAGAGAGAGAGCACATGAGACGGGGGAGGGTCAGAGGGAGGAGCAGGCTCCCTGCCGAGCAGGAAGCCCGATGCGGGACTCGATCCAGGGACTCCAGGATCATGACCTGAGCCGAAGGCAGTCGCTTAACCAACTGAGCCACCCAGGCGCCCCCAGATGTGGCTTTATAATGAAGGTACGATAATGCATTTTTTTTCTTCAATCTTCTTTAAGGATAAAGAAATTGCAAAGTATTTAAAAACCAAAGCAGAGGAGACCTTCCATAAATACCTTTAGTTTTCTCAATCTTCTCCAGTCTCAACTGTGCACTGTTTAATGCTAAATCTTAATAATGTCCTCACACTATTTTGCATTTTTTTAAATGTTAACTCTTATAACATAAGCCATAGATAAGCATGACCTGTCATCTTTCTTGTAATGAGCACTAAGTTTTCTTCCTGAGGGTGATGTTCACTTTAGTTCTTTTTTCCTGAGAGAATAAAGGCAGCATATCTCCACTGAGTACTTTGTCATAACCTTTCAAACGGTTGCTTCCAGAAAGGAGCACCGATTTCTTCCTTGCTACCATCTACTAAACAGAAGGCCATCTTAGAGATGCCAACATGAAGTCAGGAATACCATAAGTCAAGATGCTGATCCTTGAATTAATCAATAAAAATATTTCAAGTTTTAACATCTTAAAACTGACTGAAAGCATAAATTAATAAATAAAAATACCTCTTTGCATAACTAGGATACTCCCCCTTATAGATGGAGGTGAAAAAAAAGCCCACAGTATTTCACCATACAACAATGAAACCTCCTCACCAGAGATTAGAAAGAGTTCATAGATGCCCCCTTCCCTAAATGTTCAAAAATCCCCTGAGACTGCTTTCTGGAATCCAAAGTTGCAACTGATCTACTCTCAAATCACACAGAAGCCAGAACTCCCTTCAGGCTGATAGAAACCCAGCAGTAATGAAGGTTGGGATCCTTCAGAAGTTGGCACAATGCTGCTTTGCCCACATCATAGAAACAGCACATTGGCCCCGGTCTCACTAATTGCTGATGCTGTCTGTCACTGGTACCAGAATTCATAGTCACCACCCGTAGAGACATAAAGGGCCACTCCTGGTGGTTCTCCCCCTGTTGTTAGACCCTGGCCAGGGTTACCTGGAGGACTTGTTGAAACACAAAATGCTTTCTCAGAGACTTTGATTCAATAGGTCTAGAGTGGGACCTAACAACATGCATTTCTAACCAGTTTCCAGGTGACTCTAATGCGGCTCTTTCGTGGAAGTCTGTACTTGGAGAAGCCTCGTCCCAAGATAGTCCGAAGAAATTTTCCGTTTGTTTCTGCCATTGCTTCTCTAAGGACATAAACCCTTGCTGGTCCATCCCAAAGCAAGAGAGCTGGGCTGAGCCACCACCATAGTGGAGACTCCTGGCCGAATTGCACTAGTTCTTCTTGGAGTGAGGGAGGAAAACCCTTCTCTGGCCTGACTTCCCTGCACGGCAGTTCTCAGAATCAACCACTCACACACCTTCCCAGGACCCAAGTCTGTTACCTGGATGTAGGTATAGAGAGATTCTGTTGTCTACTGTCTCACAGACCCTAGAAAACTCATGGTTCTTTAACCATCAGTCTTGTCACCCAAGCCAATCCTCTGTGGTTAAGTCTTTCTACCTTGTATAGTAATTATTCTCATGTTCTCATTTACATTTTTATGCCTACTCTGCCACTGGCCTTCCTCAGGACCAGCGAGACTGCCTCAATAAGTTTTTGTAACATTGACTTTTGTGGCTTCTCGGTCCCTTCTCTCCTAGAAGATCCCTGGGCTCCTAATGCAGGTTAGCTCACTCTTGTCATAGCAACCTTCAGGCTCCCTGTTTGAGGTGCCAAAAAGACACACATATGACTAAGGGCTGTTAATAGATTTTATCAATTTGGGTGATAAACTCTATTTAATAATACAGCACATTTTTTTTGTGAAGACACGTGTGCACCTGCACACACACAGGAAAAAAGAAATTATAGATTTTATAGTAGAACAAAGAAAAAACATGCACAGTTTTCCTTTGTAATGAGATTGCTGTATACCTAGATGCATTCCATGCAGAATAGTGGATTAAGCATTAAGTTATTCAGCAATCAATAGTTGTTGGTAACATTGTATAATACATCCCAACTCCTAACACTTAGTAGTAAGCATTGTGATGTTGGCACAAATGTGAGCCTCATTACCAAGTAGATAAGTAGACAGGTAAATCTTTTTATGATTGTTGACCTTTATTATTTCAGCATGGTGTTTTATTATATATAGACCCCAATTAGGCTTGGAAATAAATATTAATAATAACAAAACCCTTCTATTCCGGCCAACATTTCCTTATTTGATATGTATAGAGTTTTAAATGCATAACAGTGGCAAAATTTGCTCAAGGTTATTCACTACCAGTGTTTACTCTGTTAAGTGCCTTAAGGCATTCTCAGCATAAAGGGTATCATACAAAATAATAGTTTCTATTTCTGTTGTTAATCTAATAGCTAGAACACCTTCTGATATGGTTTAAGATAAGAATAAATCAATTCTTCAGTATTTTTCACAGGTAAAAAGCAATGAAGGGGCAAATAAAAAATTAAAAAATTAAAAAATAATAAAATATAAGACTTTTCTATTGCAGATAAAAATCATATAAGTATTTAATAGTTTAAACATATAAGTACAACATAAAAATACCATTAATAATTTTTTTAAATTGCACCTTCATAATTCTTTTCATTTTTTATATATTGAATAGTAAGCTTTGGTTTGTTTTCATTCTTTTGTACAAACAGTACTCATTTATACATAGGTTTTGCTTTTATGAATTTTTTTCTTCTGTGAAATATAACAAATAGTTATATGCATGAAATAACAACGTGGAGTTCAAAGAAGTACTGCAGAGGGAAGATCTATCTAACTATAATTCAAGCCAGTGCTGACTATCAGGATAGGGCATTATGCTGCAAGTCAACAGACCATGTCAGCCCCCAAAAGCTTCCCACCTCTCCATTTCTGAGCACTAACCCCCTCTCCTCCAGAGGTAATTACTATCCTGACCTAGAACGTTATCACCTCCCTGCCACCTAAGCTTGCATCCTCTAAACCCTGGAGTTTAGTTTTGCCTCCTTTTTGAGCTTTACAGTGATGGAACTATACACCACATATTCCTTTGTGTCGGGCTTCTTTCACTTAACATTGTGTTTGCGAGATTCATCCATGATGAGTATGTAGATGTAACTCGTTCTTTTTCATTGGTTTCCATTGCTGTAAAGTATTCCATTGTATAAAGTAACACAATTTATTTATGCATCCTATTGTGGGTGGACATTTGGGTTGTTTAGAGTTTGCAGCCATGAAAGTATTAAACACTGTAGGTGTTTGGAGCAATATATTTTTCAGGAAATCAACAGCAGAATGTACAACACATAGCAACGCCATGCCCTGAGCATTGAGAACTGTGAAGCTAGCACAAATGTGAGCATCATTAATAAGGATGTAAATAGATCGTCTTCGTACATAATTCTTGGCACAAACGCGATAGAATTTCTATTGAGTATATACCTGGGTGAGGAATTTCTGAGTCACAGAGCATGTGTCCTAACTTTGCCTAGATTAGAACAAAGTGTTGTATTAATAGACATTTTCACCAGCATTAAAGAAGTGTTCCTCTTGCTCTTCCTCCAGGTCTCAACTCAAATTTTATCTCTTTGTGCATCTTTTCCTGGCCATTCTAGTTAAAGTAGCTGTCCTATTTAAAGTACTCGACCCCCTTACTCTTTAGACCACTACTCTATTTTCTTCAAGTCTCTTCACACCATCTGAAATCATCTTACTTGTTTCTATTCTCCTCCACTGGGAAGTAAACTCCATGAGAGAAGGACTTTTATCTTGCCCATGTCTGGCACATAATGTCTAGAACATAATAGACTCTTGATAAATATTTGTTGAGTGAATAGTTGGGAACTTCCTGTATATCATAAATATTCACTATAATGCCAGTAGAAAAGACTTTACAGAGTATTAACTCTGAATCTCCTCTTTGCAAGGAGCAATGCTTTTTGAATAAGAGTTTCATGCTCCATGTAATATATTTAACAGTCAGTGTTTGAGAAAATAATTATCCATTTAGATTTTTCTGTAGTATGGCCATCATGATGTGTTAAATAATTTTTCCAGTCTCATAAACACAAGTGGACACCAGCATTTCATATCCACTGTGAGAAAACAGGTATCTATAAATCAAGGCTTCTTATTTTTTTTAAGTACAGTCTATAATAATCAAATGCGGGACTCGATCCAGGGACTCCAGGATCATGACCTGAGCCAAAGGCAGTCGCTTAACCAACTGAGCCACCCAGGCGCCCAGGTCTGTGATTTCCTGATATCTATGGAATCCCTCAACCAACTTTATTGTTTTGTTTTTAGCTAGCACTTGGAATAAAGGTTCATGAATCCTTATTGTGCATCTGGCCTCTTTTGAATAGAGAAGTAGTAGTGTGTGACTCTTGGAATATGCTCAGCCCTTATCTTTGCATTTCTACTGTAAGGTCACAGTGACAAAAATCCAGTGAGGTAGCCAACCATGAGCTCCTTTTGTATCCCGAGCCATCCCCAAGTGAATCCAAATACTTGAGGAAGGCAAGGATGTATTAGGCTATATTATCACAGTAAGCAAAAGAAAAAAAAAAAAGCACAATAGGCTATCACAAAAGTCCCAAATTACCAAATTCTAATGTTGCCACATAATAGAAAGGTATATTTATGCTCTAAGTTCTTGACTGGTTCATAGTTTCTTCTTTTTAAGGAGAGCTGACCATATGACCTTACTACCTGGCCACAGTTAATTGGAAAAAGGCTGGGTGCCTGATTGAAGGAAGGCCAGAGCATGAGAAATAGCATGAGACCTCTGCCTGCCCAGCTATTCTACTTGGGAAAGTAACTAACTAAATAAGTCAGATTATTTCTCTTGGAGACTTTAAAGACAGGGCATATGTAGCATTAGATGAAGATGGGGGAAACATCCTGGAATATGAGATTTTAATTACATAACTTGGAAAATATAAATCACAGTTTTATTTCTTCCATAATCCTGCAAATATTAAAATTATTCATGAAGATCGAAAATAAGAACAAATGAAAACTATGAGCATTATCTTGTGCAGAGATCTACTAACCTCTGTTTCAAGACCTTTGCACCAACTTTTGTCTGGACAATGACACAATTGTCTGTTGAGGGAATAGGTAGAGCAGACAGAAATCCAGAGAAAAGGTAGGGAGCATAAGCCACGAGGCAGTAGAAACTGTAAGGTATTAGAAACCATGATTAAGCAAAAATGAGGAAGTAGCAAGTAGGAGAGTAGAGAATCCTAGTTGTAAGAGCTAAAGAGATTGTGACTGAGAATAAAAAAGCAGTCATAATGCTGAGCTATTAAGATAAGCAACAATACTGCTAAAGAGACAAAAACTATCACCAGAATCACACTGAATCACAAAAGTTCTTAGTGTTCTGTGAAGCCCGATTGCGTGGCTGTGGTGTTTATTGGCCTTCCTTTCATTAAAAATTCAGTGTGCACAACAATCATTTGAGATGTGAAACAAAAATCTACCACCTCCAATTCCAAGAAGTTTCTGACCTAGTAGATCAAGGGCATGACCTTGGAATCTTCATTTTATATATCTGAGCCTGATATTCCAATGACTCACCCCTTAAGAAACATTAAGATAACCTAAGGTTGTAAACATTCCTTGAAATTGGAAAGAAAAATCTACCTAATATAGATCCCATGTGTGACTTTAATTTTGCAAACATAGCCCAGAGTTGGAGCATCTAAAACACATTGCTGTTTTGGTTTTATAATTATCTTCTCATTAAATCTTACTGCTAGAAATGCTACATTTCAAGTATTTCAAGATAAAATGCCCTTCCCATCTTGATCTCAACGGACTATGCCACGCTTGTCTTCCTCTGTTCCCTCAAAGAACTCTCGCTCCAGCTGAACTCATTGATTCCCAAATACAGAGCACATTTTTTTCACATCTGAACCCACCCATATCCCCACACACTGTATCCCTCTCTTTGGAAAATAGTGAGGAGGGAGCCCTAGGGTTGGCCTATGTGGAAAATTGAGTGAGGACAGTGTTGGATCTCACAAGACTGAGTTTGGGGTTGGAATGGAAACTAGAACTTCCTGCTGGAGACAGTCCAACAGGTCAAGAGTCAAGACAATAGTCAAGACAACAGTCAAGTCAAAGTCTACTGGTAAATACATTTTAACACCGGAGAGAGCAAGTCCAAAGACCAGTGCAGAAGCTGGAGGCAGCAGGCAGAGTCAGAGATAGAAAGGTAGAATAGGCAGAAACAGAGTCCAAGTAAGAAAGTTCTGGGCAGGGGCGCCTAGGTGGCTCAGATGGTTAAGCGTCTGCCTTCGGCTCAGGTCATGATCCCAGGGTCCTGGGATCGAGCCCCACATCGGGCTCCTGACTCAGCAGGGAGTCTGCTTCTTCCTCTCCGACTCTGCCTCTCCCACTGCTCATGCTCTCTCTCTCTCTCTGTATCTCTGTGTCTCAAATGAATAAATAAAATCTTTAAAAAAAAAAAAAAAAGTAAGTCCTGGGCATTCAATAGATGAATGGATAAAGAAGATGTGGTCCATATATACAATGGAATATTACTCAGCCATCAGAAAGGATGAATACCCAACTTTTTCATCAACATGAATGGGACTGGAGGAGATTATGCTAAGTGAAATAAGTCAAGCAGAGAAAGTCAATTATCATATGGTTTCACTTATTTGTGGAACATAAGGAATAGCATGGAGGACATTAGGAGAAGGAAGGGAAAAATGAAGGGGAGGGAATCCGAGGGGCAGATGAACCATGAGAGACTGTGGACTCGGAGAAACAAACTGAGGGTTTTAGAGGGGAGCGGGGTGGGGGAATGGGTTAATCCAGTGATGGGTATTAAGGAGGGCATGTACTGCATGGAGCACCGGGTGTTATACGAAAACAATGAATCATGGAACACTACATCGAAAACTAACGATGTACTGTATGGTGACTAACAACATAATAAAAAAAAAAAAAAGTGAAAAGCAGATCTGAACTGTGGAAAAAAAACAAAAAAAAAAGAAAGTCCTGGGCAATTTCATGCCAAATGGCACAAACACCACTGGGTAGTTGTGACTTAAATCCATGGATTCATAGGTACACAGTAAATGGGTGATTCAAGCCAGAATATTTTTTTTTTACTTTTTTATTGTTATGTTAATCACCATCATCATCATTAGTTTTTGATGTAGTGTTCATGATTCATTGTTTGTGCATAACACCCAGTGCTCCATGCAGAACGTACCCTCCTCAATACCCATCACCAGGCTTACCCATCCTCCCACCCCCTCCCCTCTAGAACCCTCAGTTTGTTTTTCAGAGTCCATCGTCTCTCATGGTTCGTCTCCCCCTCCGAATCCCCCCCTTCATTCTTCCCCTCCTGCTATCTTCTTCTTTTTTTTTTTTTCTTAACGTATATTGCATTATTTGTTTCAGAGGTACAGATCTGTGATTCAAGTCTTGCACAATTCACAGTGCTCACCATAGCACATACCCTCCCCAATATCTATCACCCAGTCACCCCATCCCTCCCACCCCACCCCCCACTCCAGCAACCCTCAGTTTATTTCCTGCGATTAAGAATTCCTCATATCAGTGAGGCCATATGATACATGTCTTTCTCTGATTGACTTATTTCGCTCAGCATAACACACTCCAGTTCCATCCACGTTGCAAATGGCAAGATCTCATTCCTTTTGATGGCTGCATAATATTAAAAGTCCTTGTGGGCTAACCCATCTCCTAACAGCCTATCTTAATTCTCAGATCCTCGTGGGGCTGGGAGTCTGCCAAGAAGGGCTTTGGCCAGATACCAGTGCTTTTTGTGGACAGAATTTCCTTTTGCCATTTAACTGGTAAGTACCACCTACTTGTGAATCGATGTCTCAATACCCTCATCTGCACAATGAGAATGATAATGTAACTAATCTACTAAGTAGTGAGGATTAAAGAATTAAGAGATAATGGATATGTGCCTGGCACTTAGCAAGCACCCAAAAACTGTTAATTATTGTTGACTCCATTGTTGTTGTTGTTGTCTGTCATTATTGCTGTAATTAACTAGTATCTTTGTACAATGGATTATCTTTGCATCTTTCTCCTTTATGCTGGATCTCTTAATACTGACTTTTTGCCAAGACCATGTCATATGTTGTCTGTTTCCCTCTAGATGCTATATCACAAACTGAACCAGCAATTTCCCTGTCTGATCTTGGTGTTCCATCCACAGTATGGTCTGAATATTTGTGTTCCCCAAAATTTATATGTTGAAATCTTGGTGCCCCATGTGATGGTATTAGAAGGTGGGGCTTTGGGAGGTGAACCCTCATGAATGAAATTAAATCCTTATAAAAGAGAGATGCCCAAGAGAGCTCCCTCACCCCTATCTACCATTTGAGGATGATACACCCCATGTATCTCACAACTATGTGAGAAGTCCACAACCCAGAAGAAGACCCTCACCCAACTCTTGGCATCCCAGTCTCAGAGTATCCAGCCTCCAGAAATGTGAGAAGTAAATTTCTGTTTTCTATAAGCTACTAGTGTGCTGTATTTTGTTATAGCAGCCCAAATGGACTAAGACAACCCACCACCCCCTACTTCCTGATAGCGTTACCTGTCCCACCAGGTAACAGGTCATTCACACTTATGTCCCCTTCTCCCTTCCCAGACATTTTGAAGGCTTAACTAAAATACTTTCTTTTTCCTAAAACCTTACATTACCCAAAGGGATCTCCCCACTTCCTGGAATGCCTACTGTATATAGTCTGAAAAATTAAAGTCTGCCGATTAATGACTTACCACCCCATGAAATCTTTTTAAAGAGTTTCTTGAGGGCGCCTGGGTGGCTCAGTTGGTTAAGCGACTGCCTTCGGCTCAGGTCATGATCCTGGAGTCCCGGGATCGAGTCCCGCATCGGGCTCCCTGCTCGGCACGGTGCCTGCTTCTCCCTCTGACCCTCCCCCCTCTCATGTGCTCTCTCTCTCTCATTCTCTCTCTCTCAAATAAATAAATAAAATCTTAAAAAAAAAAAGAGTTTCTTGAATTGTATTTAAATCATGTATTATTATTTAATTAATCACACATCTGCCTTGTGTTCCCAATAAGATAGTGCTCTCCTTGATGACAACAACTATATCTTATTCATCTTTGTACACCCCACAGCTAAGCACCATGCTTTGCATAGAGCTCGATAAATATATGTGATTTGATTTGAAATGCTTAAGTTAGAATACCATAAAAGACTATACCATTCCACACTCTGAGGAAGTCATTAAGATTTAAAGCGGCCATTAAGGACTAATCCTATAACTGAGAGAAGAGTAAATTGCTTACTTTTAGGCAAATGTGCTAACTTTCTAGGCCACTAAGGTTCTATTTAAGCAATTTATAGTAATATAAGTAAATTACTAAATGGATCCAGGTAGCTCAAAAAGGTTAATACCTGTCGCTTCCTCTTATGTGGTAAGCTATGTCTTTTCCTTGCTCTCAGCAACTCAGCCAAGTTCATCTACTGCTTATAAGATATTGAAAAGTATATCTACACAGAATAACCAATTGGACTGAACTTGCTGGTACCCAGTTGCCACTGACTTGCGGGGATATTAACTTCACTCTTCCCTTCCTCTTACCTTATATTCTAAAATGTTCATATGTAACATGGGAGAACAGAAAAAAGAATTAATTCAATTGCATTCCCTGTTAGGTGATGCTGGAACTGCACTCAGGAATAGGGAGATAGATTTAAAACATTTCTATGGAAACATCATACCTGCTTCATGGAACTGCCATCCTAGTTGAGGGTGAAGGGATGGGGAGGGGAGTGAGATAGAAAACACATGAGCAATTGCATACAGTGTGGTACATCCTATAACAGTGATGCTTGCAAAGAAAAGTGAGGAGTCCTGCCAGCTTCAGGGGAGAAGTGGGAGCAGCAGATATTTGAGCCCTGCCTTAAGGGGTTATTAGGAATTCTCCAGGGGAAACAAGAAGACAAAAGGCATCCCAAAAAGAGAAAGGTGCATGAACAAAGAAATGATTTGACGGGGAGATGGCAAGAAACATGGAAATTCAGGGCAGAAAGAGACCTTAGATGTACTTTTTTTTTTTTTTAAAGATTCTATTTATTTACTTATTTGAGGGAGAGCACATGCGCAGGTGCCTGTGTGCAAGGGGGGAGGGACAGAAGGGGACGGAGAGGGGAGAAGAAGAGGGAAAGAATCCCAAGCACACTCCCTGCTGAGCTTGGAGCCTGTGCAGGGTGGTGGGGGCAGGGGGGGCATCCCCATCCTGAGATCATGACCTGAGCGGAAACCAAGAGTCTGACACTCAACTGACTGAGTCACCCAGGCACCCCCCCTTAGATGTACTTTAAGCTAAGCTCTGAATTTCATAGACAAAAAAAACAAAAACAAAAATGAGGCCAAGGGATGCTAAGTGACACGTAGTCACACACAATTAAGAATAAAAGCAGATCTTGAACGTGCATCTACCTGACGTATGTCAAATATAGTGCTTAGCCTACCTTGATAGATACATACTTAATAAACGTCCAGTGAAAGAAGGAGGATTGGTAAGTGAAGCTTGCCCAACTGGAAGTTTTCCACCACTTGTATTTATTCGCTCACTCGTACACTCACTCACTCAGTCACTCACTCAACAGATGTTTATCAGCATCAACTATGTGCCAGGTTCTCTACTAAGAGGTAGGAAGCTAGGACTGCAACAGTGACCAAGATGGACATAACCAGGATCTCTCCGAAGTAGCAAATGAGGGGAGGTTAATGCACAAGTAAATAGGCAGTTGGAATCAGGTGTCAGGGTTGTGGCAGGAGAAACAGAAGGTGCTATGGAAACACAAAGTGCTTGGGAGAAACCTAGAGGTTGAGAAGAGTTAGCAAGGGTTCCATGATGTGATAATAGCACATGTAAAGGCCCAAAGACAGACAAACAGCTAAAAATTAAGACAGCACAGCATGCATAAGGAAATCTAAAATATTTTGTATTTTAAGGTACATAGAAAGTATGGAAGTATGGTTAACTGACTTCCTCCCACACCACCCCTTTGCCAATTTCCACTCATCTCGCAAGCTGCAAATGGCACGCTGTTGCCTCCTTTCCCCGACACCCTCCAAACCAGGTCCCCTTAGTGCCATCAGCTTCTCCTCACGGCAGACGGCCATTGCTGATTTACTATCTGGCTTTCCCACCAAACTGTACACTCCCTGAGAGCAGGTACAATCACCTGGCCCACTGCTGCCTCTCCCGCACCTTGTACAGTGTCTTGCACAAATATTTGTTGGGGCAGATGCATGTACATTGTGGTAAACTAAAAAATGTCCTCCAAAGATAACCGAGTCTTAATCCCTGGGACCTGTCAATATTACCTTAGGGGGAAAAGGGGTGTTCACAAATGCAAATGAATGGAAGATCTTGAGCTGGGGAGATTATCCTGGATGATCCACGTGAGCCCTAAATGCAATCACAGACGCCCTTATAAGAGAGGTGCAGAGGGAGATTTGACTACAGACAGAGGAGAAAAAACCATGTGACCACAGAGGTCGAGCTTTGAGTGATGCAGCCACAAGCCAAGGAATACGAACCACCGCCAGAACTGGAAGAGGTGAGGAACGGATCTTCCCCTAGAGACTTCAGAGGGAACACAGCCTTGCTGACACCTTGATTTCGGCCCAGTAATAATGACTTTCAACTTCCAGCCTGCAAAACTATGAGAGAATAATTTCTGTTGTTTTAAGCCACCAAGTTTGTGGTAATCTGTTACAGTAGCCAAATAGATTAATACAAATATTAATATGTATCTTTTCCCATAAGGATTGTTTTAAGTTTGCCTTTAGCAATTGACCTCTTTGCTTTTTTATATATCACAAAACTTGGACTCTTTCTTTTCTTTTTAAGATTTTACTTATTTATTTGAGATAAAGCGAGAGTGAGAGAGAGAGAGAGCATGAGGGAGAGGGAGAACAGGCTCTCCACTGAGCAGGGAGCCCGACACGGGGCTGCATCCCAGGACCTGGGATCATAACCTGAGCGGAAGGCAGAGGCTTAACCGACTGAGCCACCCAGGCGCCCTGTACTCTTTTTTTTTAATTAGACCATTTTTTAAATTGAAGCGTTATTGACACATAATGTTACTTTCATTTCAGGTGTACAACATAGTGATTCAACAACTGTATTTGTTATGCCGTGCTCACCGCAAGTGTAGCTACCATCTGTCACCATACAAACGCTCTTACAATATCATTGACTATATTCCCTATGCTGTGCCTTTTATCCCCATGACTTATTCATTCCATAACTGCAATTAATTCCTTTGGATAGATTCCTAGAAGCAGAATTATGGGTCAAAATATATGACCATCTTTTTAGGCTCGATGAAGATTACTAAATTGATCTCTAAAAACAATTTATATAAACACCAATAATGTAAGGGAAGGTCTATTCACCATACCCGCTTCATCACTAAATATTTTCATTAATTCTAATGTATGCTTTTTTGATATGCAAAAAAATAGTATTTCAATCTTGTGTTAATTTACATTTCTTTAGTTGCTGATGAAGACAAATATTTTGCCATATTTATCAGCTTTATTTCTTTGGTATGTGTGTGAAGTTAATTTTTTAAGAAAGTTTTGTAGATAGTCTTCCTATAGTAAAGGTATTTTGTTTCTTAAGTTTGCTAAAAATACTTTTCTTACTCTATTGTTTGCCAGTTTATTTAGGTTGGATTTACGTTTTTATTTTTTTAAAGGAATTTGCAAAACTTTTATCTGAAGGAATAAGACAAAGTCTTTTATTTTTTCCTTAGTGCTTTCTTTTGCTTCTAAACTTAGAAAGTTCTCCCTTTCTAGGACCCAGATAAGAAGCTAATTCTACTTTCTTTTAGATTATCTATGGGTTGACTCTAACTCTTCTATCTGCCTGAAGTTCACTTTTGTATATGTTGTGCAGTGAATAATTAAATTGATTGTTTTCACAATCCAACAATGCCAATTGTTGTACCATTTCCTGAATAACTGGCTTGTTCCTCCACTGCTTTGTAATGCCTCTTTCATTGTTTATTACATTCTTACATATAATGGTATCTGTTTCTGATCTCTACATTGTGTTTCTCTGATCCTACCATCTATTATAATGTCAGTACCATACAGTTTTAAATTCTGCATTTTGAAATTTTTCAAAATGGTAGGTCTCATCCCCATCCATATAACTTTTTTTTTTGAGGTGTCTCTTTACTTTTTTAATCTTTAATAACTTTTCAAAAAGTGTTTTAAAATAATTTCATATTCTTTTAACACAAATTCACTCCAGAGCTCTCTCCATGGCAGAAGGTGTAGTCACAGATCCATAAGTGTTTATACAGAGCTATTATTAATAATTCTAAAGAATAAAAATAAAGACCACTTTTTGTCTCTTTAGTGTCTGTGTTATTGTAAAGTAGTTTTTTATTCTTCCAGTTAAAAAACAACTATGTCCAGGAATTGTAGCCAATCTTCTTTTAGTGAACAAAATTATTGCTAGCACCCATCCCCCACTCCCCGCCCCCCCACCCCCTGCGTGTACACACACACACACACACACACACACACGTGCTAAGCAGCATATTTTAAAAGACTTTAAAATATATGATTCAAAGAGTGGTTCTTCTCAGAGTAAGCTGAACCGACCCACAGTTTTTTTTTTAACTACGATGATTTTTTTAAAAGATTTTATTCTTTGTCAGAGAGAGAGAGAGAGCACAAGCAGGGGGAGCTGTAGGCAGAGGGAGAGAGAGAAGCAGGCTTCGCCTTGAGCAGGGAGCTCGATGTGGGACTCGATCCCAGGACCCTGGGATCATGATCTGAGCCAAAGGCAGACACTTAACTGACTGAGCCACCCAGGCATCCCCAGACCCACAGTCTTTTACAGGACTCCAAGTTCCCCAAACTACTGACGTATACTTGACTTGTGAGCCCTGAAACCACAGGCACTTCAATAAAAATTAGGTCAGTAGTGAGCTTTGACTAGTGTGAGAAACTACTCACTTCCACATATTACTAAACATCTCACTATAATTTTCAAAATATTACTATGCAACCTTACTTATTAGAATGAGCTAATCTACTTGGCTCTTCCTTTTCATCTTTTGCCGTACATGAACCAAGCTCATCCTTAGGGATCACCTATTTATGTAGTTAAATGTTATTAATTCTACATCCATTTGTATCTTCTATGAGCAAAGTCCTGGGAATATAAAAATTAGGAAGGCACAGATCCAGCCATTAAGAAGCTCAGGCATAGCAAGAGAAGTAGACAAGTGTCAAGTGCATATTTAGATTAGGTTCTTGAATTGTAATGGTGATCTGCTGCTTTTTTTTTTTAATAAAATTTGACTGAAAAAAAAAAAGGAGAGAGAGAAGTAGACAAGTAAACAACCACAATGGAAACCCGAGGTAACCCCTCTCTTCCTTCAAATGGAGTCAGCAAAAGTTTTTATCATGAGCATAAGGCAGGGTAGAAACCACAAGAATCCCTTCTCCTAATCCTATTTCACATTCTTTGAAATGACAACTGGCAATTCCTATAACAACATAATAGGATGAAAATTACAACAGTAGACTATGGAAACACAGAGAAGATATTTAAACCGTGCCCTAAAGAATAAGTAGGAGGGCTTTTTTATTTAAAAATTTTTAAATGTTTAGGGGCACCTGGGTGGCTCAGTTGGTTAAGCGACTGCCTTCGGCTCAGGTCATGATCCTGGAGTCCCTGGATCGAGTCCCGCATCGGGCTCCCTGCTCAGCAGGGAGCCTGCTTCTCCCTCTGACCCTCCCCCCTCTCATGTGTTCTCTGTCTCTCTCATTCTCTCTGTCTCAAATAAATAAATAAAATCTTTAAAAAAAAAAAAATTTTTAAATGTTTAAAATACATAAAAAATAGACACAAAAATTATTTTTAAAAAGAATGAATAGGAGGGTTTTTTTTTTAATGTGGAAAAAAGAAGGGAGGCATTTCAGGAAAATGGGACATGAGGATGAGAGAACATGGAATGTTCTGGGAAAAGAAACTGTTTTCCCATAGCAAGTACAGAATTTCAGTTATAGACCTATGTGGAAAAGATAAGATACAGTGTAGGGGGTCAAGTTCTAAAAAGTAAGTTGGAGACAGATTGTAAAAAAATCTTCAAATGCATTTGGTCACCATAAAATAAGGGAGTAAGACAACTTAGTAACCCAGCCTTTTTCCAACAGTGAAAAGTGCCACCACTCCACTGAAACTATTATTGTCAAGGCCACACAGTTACCATGTGGCAGACAAGGATTTTTTTTTTAAGTGTTAAAAGAAATGGGGCTCCTGGATGGCTCAGTTGGAAGAGCATGTCACTCGTGATCTCTAGGTTGTGAGCTCGAGCCCCACTTTGGGTGTAGAGATCACTTAAAGAAAAATAACATCTTAAAATAAATAAATAAATAAATAAATAAATAAATAAATAAATAAATAAATAAGTGTTAAAAGAAATAATGTTGGTGGAGCATATGGAAGGTTGATCGAAGAGGATCAAGACTTCTGGCAGCTGTACCAGTGGGATTGTTGCCTCAGTCAAAGCAAGAAATGCTGAGGGTCTGAAGGAAGGAATTAGCATTGGTATATTGATTATAGGATTATTTACAACATATGAAGGAGAGAAATCTCTGACTTGGGAAGGAAGAAAAGGAAAGAGGGAGGTGAGGAGAGAGAGAAAGGGAGAGAGGGAGGAAAGAAAGGAGAGAGGGACTATACGTGACTAGAAACTAAGGGTTTGATTTTCAAGAAAATGTCAGAGCAAATTATATAAGGAGAGTAGCTTCAGTTTTTGTAGTTCTTGAATACTATAGCATAAGAATGTCTGGAAGCAGACATTTGGGAATTGCCTTATGACACCAACACTCACACAACTGAGAGAATTAAAGCTGATAATTAAGGCTGGCAATCAGGGTTTTCCAGCTCTTGTGGATTTAATAACCCTTAATTTGCAAACGCTTGTGCCAGAAAGACTGCATCTTCAAAAAAATAAAAAAACATGAAAACATAACTAATAAACAAACACCATCGTTGGATTAAATATCAGAGGAAGAATAAAAACCTGAAGAAAACACTCTAACGATTCAGCATATGCTAATAAAGCAATAAGGAAAATGTGGACCAGAATGTTTTGCAGGATGCTTTGGAGGATGATGGGAAGGACTGGGTTTGTGCCAAATCTCACTCCTTCCCCAAAACTCTAAAGAAGATATGTCGTTCTAGACTAACTCTCTACCCGGATTCCTTAACCCATTTCTTCCCATCTCCTCTGGTAACTTGCTATAAAAGTTATTTCTTCTGGGCGCCTGGGTGGCTCAGTTGGTTAAGCGACTGCCTTCGGCTCAGGTCATGATCCTGGGGTCCCGGGATCGAGTCCCGCATCGGGCTACCTGCTCGGCAGGGAGTCTGCTTCTCCCTCTCCCGCTCCCCCCTCTTGTGCTCTTTCTCTCTCTCACTCTCTCTCTCAAATAAATAAATAAAATCTTTAAAAAAAAAAAAGTTATTTCTTCTTCTTCTGGGATTTCAACATCTTACTCTCTTGCTCCATTAAGAGGCCTAGACAAGCTCAAGTTCCTCTGTTTAAAAATATACACTCTTTGGCTTTTAATTCCCCACTAGCAACTCCTGTCCCCTCTCAGCAAGCTATTCCAAAGAATAGTCTTCCTTCCCTTATTGACTCTTCAGTGAACTGTAGTCAAAATTCTGCTCTTTCTACTCCCCCTCACACTGTTCTGACGAAGGTCACTGTTGACATCCTAACCCACTGCTCTCTTTTTATTCAACATCTTGAACTCTCTGAATTGCCTGACCATGCTGACATCGCCCTGCTTGGAACAATTCTTCCTTGGTTAACAGAAAATACCTCTCTTGAGTCCCATGCTGCTAATCTTTTCACTCTATCTTGGTGGTTTTTTTCCCCCAGATCCCTTTCCTTCCCAGTCCTCTAATGTTGGTAATTGCCAAGGATGACCTCTCTACAGCTTTCCAATATTAACATTCACCTTTGTGATCTTATTAATTCCTGTAGCTTCAACAGATAGATGCCTAGTAACACATGTTAGTAACACCCAATCCATACCTCTACATCAGACCTGTCTCCTGTGGTTCAGAGTATTTCCTGCATTGCCTAAGTTACTCACAGACATCTCAAATTCCTCTCCAGTCTGTATGTGTTCCTCTTCTGAACTGTCCCCATCTCAGTGAATGGCCCGGCATCTATCCAGTCATCCAAACCAGGAACCTGGGAATCATCTTAGACTCCTCTCTGTTCTTTATTCTAATCCAGGTCCTGGTGACTCTACCTTTGCAAAATTATTTCTCCAATCTGTCTCCTTCTTTCCATCCTTGGGGCTACTGCCTTATTCATTTCCATAGAAATAGTATTCTCAGGCTCTCTCTGACTCCCATCTAACACCCCTTTTATCCATCCACCATGTTATTATCAGACTTTTTTTCTCAAGCCAAAGTTTCCGCTCCACACCCCACTTTTGTATACTTTTGTGTCTACTCACCGACATTCTTTGGCCTGGAGCGTCTTAATCCCTCTTTACTGACAGAGCATTTGCTCACTTTACAGGAACATTTTAAGGATAACTTTCTCCATGGAGATTTCTTCACATTCCGAACCCCATAAAATTGATGACTCATCTTTCTACTCCCCTTGCATTCTATGCTGACATATGTCATGCCACCCCAAACACTTCACCTGCATCTAAAACTCATCCTACTATATTCTAAGTTCCTCTAACCCTATTTAGCTTCCTTAATGTCAGAACTGGAACTTATTCACCTTTCTACTCTCAGCACAGTCACCATGTGCAGCATATAGTTGACAAGCAAATAAGCTTGCTGAATGAGTGAGTAGCCCTTACACTGTCAGGAGAATAAAAACACTATCATAAAAGGCAGTCAGTCCCTCTTGTCTAAAAATGGTAGTAATATAGCACATTAAAAATTGACTACGTCAACACTCATCCCTACCTCAAAATTTAATTCTGCTTCAAACTACAATCCTAACTATAATAATAATAATAATGAAATATTAAATACCCACTGAATAATATGTTCCAAGGCAGATGGACAGCATGGGTTTTCACGATGGCCTGGAGATTTGCTGTAAAATCCACTAAGACTGTTCCATTAACTGCAATCCCTCTGCTCCTGCTCTCTGCAGAAACCGTGTGCCCCTGCTAACCTTTGAGAGTCCCCTCAGGCTGCAGTTGCACACCTGTGTCCTGAACCATCTAGATGCTGCTGGTGAGCCCAAAGCAAAGCGTAGGAGCAGCACTGTTATACATCCATGCCCTGTGCTTTCAAAGGCAGCCTTGGTCTGGAGCCAAACTCACATTGGGGTTCTACTGAAGACGTTATCCCGTGCTCACATCCTTGCCTTGTTTCTTTTAACGTTCTCTTCCTTCCTGAATCTAGTCTGACTACCTGAATCTGACCCATCTCTTCCTCTGAACTTTAGCTCTTTCTCGGAGTTAATACCAGGAGGAGGTGCACCGCATCCTACAAGCAAAGGAAGACAGCAGGCCAAGTAAGGGGGAATTCACTGAAACTTGGCAGGTATAACAAAACAGAGCCAGCAATGGGGTCCCCAGTGGCAGAGGTCAGAGATGAGGATGACAAAGAGCTACTTGTTGATGCAGTTCAGTCTCAGATCTGGTTCCTTGGGATCAAAGATTACCTGACTCAAGGGGGGAGTTCGCTGGGTAGAGCTTCAGAAGTAGAGATGGGGAGAGTAGCCATGTTAGAATTGGAGGCAAGATATTTCAGGAAGTGGCCTAGCTCCCAGGAACAGGCAGGTGTGGAGTCCTACAGGAAGCCCACTGTCAGACTCCCAAGCCCGTGCTTACGGGACACGTACCCTGAACCGTCAAAGGTATTGGTGAAGATCAGCACCTGGAACGTAGGATGTGGTGACTGTTCACACTATTAGTATCTCACACTTGACCCCAAAAAGTCATCAGCCACTTTTCCCCCCGATACTTATTTTAATTGGTTCAAAGTTTCACCATCTGAAGAAGCTTTTCATACTCTTCAAACCCTGCAACTTTATTGTGCTCACCTTCCTTATGAAGTTTTAAAAGATGTTGATGGATTACTGTAATTTTTCCTAAGGAATTCCACTGTGAATCTTTCTTTGTGCAGAGAATTTTCTGGTACACTCAGCATTTATCCAGTATATTTAAAGAATAACTGTGTGATTTTAAAATGTCCTTATTCAAGGGTGACTCTGTTTTGCTTTGTTTTGATGATAAGCTCTAGCACTCTCTCTGGATACACCTTCTCAGTGTCCTCAATGGACCTCTCTTCTTCCACTTGACCTTGAACTCTTAGAATTCCAACGCTGATCCTCCTCACAATCTGAAGAGTTGGGATATGATGTTTTGTCAGAGGCTTAATGAAGTTCTTTTTTTTTTTTTAAAGATTTTATTTTTATTTATTTGAGAGAGAGAGAATGAGAGAGAGAGAGCATGAGAGGGGGGAGGGTCAGAGGGAGAAGCAGACTCCCTGCTGAGCAGGGAGCCCGATGCGGGACTCGATCCCGGGACTCCAGGATCATGACCTGAGCCGAAGGCAGTCGCTTAACCAACTGAGCCACCCAGGCGCCCTTAATGAAGTTCTTAAATACTGTTCCTTAAACTGCTAAATATCCAGAATGGATCAATTCCAACATCTTTCTTACTAACATGCTGATGCAGTAGTAGCTATGCTTTCTTTCCTATAAATATGAATATAAATATACACCAATATAAATATACACCAAAATCACACATAAAATCTATTTTATTAGCATATTTGATAAAACAAAGAGTAACATTTACAGGATGAATAATCTTACTAAAAATAAATGTCCTATCATAAGAACCACATAAGGAAACAAAACAGCATTTAGAATTTTGTCATACTTACACAAAATACACATACATGCATTCTGAAGGAACTTAGAAGAGATCAACAAGAAGAATTTTGTTCACTTTTGTCATATTTGTATTTAGAATTTCAAATAATTGATTCTACACAGACTGCAGGATCAGAGATTTTAAAATACAGTCCATGTTATATACATCGTCACTCAAGAATACTCGATATAAATGTAGCAACACAGAATCCTTCAACTGCATTAATATTTTACTAGACTAATCAATTCCTTTTTTAAAAATTGCTTATAATATTTGGAGAGTTTTAAAACTGAAATCTGAACTCCCATAAGAGTATAAATTTGTTATTTTTCCTTTGTCTCATTTTGTTGTGATTGTTCCATATGACATGTGCATGAATGGGTGCAAATGTCTATGGCTGCTGGAAATTGTACATACTGATAATGAGGACTGAGATCAAGTCCTGCCTGAATGATAACTTTTTTTATTGCTGAAGCTTATTGTTGTTAGTAAATAGTACCTATCTCTAAAAAGAAAAACGCTAGGGAGAATTTAGTGTTCAGAAATGGATTCTCTTAGGTTCTTAAATTTGGGGTTACAAACGTCATAGCATTATATTGATGAAGTCATAATTGCTTGCATTTCAAATGTTGAAAATCACTGACCAAAGTGATTTGCGTGTTAAACACAGAGAAAAGAGAACAAGAAAGATGTGGACTTAAAGGGTTATACTTATTTCACAGATTAAAAAATACCTTTGCAATTAACTAGTGGCATTTGTTTCCAAAGAATAATCCAATTTCTGATTTCTGCACGCTTGGTTGGATTCTCTTTTATTACCGTTTCTCAATGGTCCACAGTTACCCTTCATGGTGTGAAACGGTTCTTCCATGTTCTTAGTGTTTCCTCTGCACTCCTTACTTGCATTTGCTTTGCTGAGGTTTTACACATGGTAAATGGTTAGAGTTCTCATCACATAGCTCTCACATCTCCCAAGAGCCCTCAAGAACTCTACTTTTTTAAAAGTAATTTTTATATTACTCCTGTTAAAGCCATGAAATTTGGGCAGCATTTGGTAAATTTTGTAAATTTACCACCTCTGTAAACAGAAACATCATCAATATCTCCAAATCTCACTTTCTTCATCTGTAAGGTGGGAATCATATCAACATCTCCTTTACTTATCTGACGTCCACCAGTACCTAGTTGTTTGAATGGGCACATTACTTAACCTCTCCATGCCTCTACTTCCTCTTTTACAAAATAAGGGTAGTCATACTACCTACCTCTTAAGGCTGGTTTAAAATTAAATGAGATAATGCACGCCAAATGTATAAAAGAGGTACATGGTAATTGTTCAAAAAATATCAACTCTTGTGACTCCTTGAAAACATCAAATGAATAGTATATAATATGACAGAGTAGAAAGAGGAAGGGCTCCATGGTTCAACAAACTTAAGTTCAAATCATGCCCTTCCATTTATTGGCTGTGATATCTTACATAAGGCACTCCACCTCTCTAAGCATCGGTTACCTCTACTGTAAAATCCAAAATTATGAATATTAACAATAGCATGCATAAAGAGTAGCGTGAGCATTCAAGATGCAGTGGTTATTGTGAGTTTAAATGAAAGTAATTTGCAAAATATATCATTACTCAAAGAGCATTTATAAGATATTAGTAATATCAGAGATATGTGAAATCCCTGTCTCAATCTTTACCAGAAAGAATGAGAAGGAAGCATGTTCTAAAGAAACAGGGGGGTGCCAGGGTGACTCAGTTGGTTAAGTGTCTGACACTTGATTTCGGTTCAGGTGGTGATCTCAGGGTTCTGAAATTGAGCCCCGGGTCGGGCCCTGTGTTGGGTGTGGAGCCCTCTTAAGATTCTCTCTCTCTCTCCTCCTCCTTCTCTAAATAAATAAATAAATAAATAAATAAATAAATAAATAAATAAAATTTAAAAATAAAGAAACATAAAAAACAACAATAACAACAAAAACAACAGTGAAACAGAACAAATCTGTGACCATAACAAAATAATGAATGTGTCAGCAAAATTCACAAAATGAAGAGAAACGTCATTGAACTCACAGCTATAGTCGTCTGCTTAGTAGGTTTGCCAAATAGCAACTCGTAAGTTATACATAGATTTCTTTCTAAGAAAATCAGACTTAGTCAATGGGTGGCCTTCACCATAATTATAACAAACCTATTCACTACCCAGAGCTAAAAAGGAAAATATATGTGTAGCATAACATAATCCAAAAAGTCAGGATGCTAACTTCCGGTTGGCCTAGTCTGACACACTAGGTTAAGTTGGAGATTATATAGTGAGATACCCAGTCCTCTTTGCTTATAGAATAGGACCTCACTTTAGAAATGGCGCATCAATCAGTGCATGATAGAATTCATGGTGATGTAGGAAAACTGCTCATAATCATTACCATTGTTGCTATTATTAAAATCAAATGCCCAGTATTCATTATCACATGACACTTTTCTAAAACAAATTTTATATTTTAAAAACAGGAAGTAGGGAAAGTACAAAAATACATATTGAATAAAAATAAACATAGAGGATTATTTTGTTCTATTCCATGGGATATATATCTCATTTAATGTTTTATAATATGAAAAGAAATGAGATAAAGTCCTCTATTAGGTAAGTATATCTAGCATATTGGCTAGAATGTCAATGACCACAGCAATTGTGCCCTAACTGGCTCTAACAATTGAAGACCATGTGATGCCTACCTGCTGGGTTACCTTGGTTCCTGATTCTAGAACCAGTCCCATTCCTACGGGGCAGTAAAACTCTCTAGTTAAGTAGCGAATTGATCCAGTACTGAGTCAAACTGAATGTGGTGTGGGTGTCCTCCTTGCTCCCCATTGCTGCCTCCATACCATTTGCCCTCTCTCCTCCATTCCCTGTCCTTGTCACACTGATTCTCATTTCTTCAGACTATACCAGTGTGATGGCTAATTTGGTAAATATGGTTTACTGAGGATGGTTAATTTGGTTAATTCAGACTATACTACTGTGATGCGTCAACTTGGCTAGGCATGGTGTCCAGATATTTGGTCAAACACCAGTCTAGACATTGCTGTGAAGGTTTTTGGGTTTTTTTTAGATAAAATTAACATTTGAAACAGCAAACTTTGAATAAAGTAGATTACTCTTTATAATGTAGGTGGGCCTCATCTAATCAGTTGAAGGCCTTAAGAGCAATGATGAAGTTCCTCCAGAATGAAGGAATTCTGCCTCTGGACTGTCTTTGGACTCAAGCTGCATTATCAGCTCTCCTTGGATCTCCAGCCTGCTAGCCTGACCTGTAGATAGACTTTCAGACATGCCAGCTCCCATTATCACATGAGCCATGCTTAAAATCTCTCTCTCTCTCCCTCTGTGTAAGAGTGATGATATAATTATATATATATATATATATATATATATATATATATATATGTGTGTGTGTGTGTGTGTGTGTGTGTATATATATACACATAGAGAGAGAGAGAGAGAGAGTCTGTTATTCTGGAGAACCATGACTAATATGCCTAGCCAGGGGCCCATGACTAGGTCACATGTAATTTTGTTTAAAACCAACCAATTCAGATCCCTATCTTCACTTATCTCAATAATGCATTTCCTTCCTCAATAGAAGGCCTCTTCCTCACTCCCTGCCACAAGATAAGTCAAGAACTCCAATAGGCTGGAAAATGTGTCTTCCCTTAGTTGAGGATCTTGCTTCCTATTTCACTGAGAAAATAGAAGCAACCAGAAGAGAAGTTGCTCAAGCTCCTACTCCCACAACCTACCCACCTATCGGCTATTGGCCCATATACCCTGCCTTCCTTCCAGTGTACTCCTGTCTGAGAGCAACCCTTCCACTTGCCCATTGACCCCATCTCCTCTCACCTACTCCAGAAATTCTCCCCCTCTCTCTTGTCTCATCAAGCTCCTCCCATCCTTTTGGGCTCAGTGGCATACAAGTATGCTGTCACTTTTCCCATCTTAAAAAATAAGTTTAAAAAACCTCTCTAATTCCACATCCCCTTTCACCTCGCATCTCGATTCTCTGTTCCCCTTTACAACAAAGTCCCTCAAGAGAGTTGTCTGCACCCACTGTCTCCCATTCCTCTCTTTCTACTCTTTTTAGATCCACTCCCTTCTGCTTTTCATCCCTACCATTCCTTTGAATCTAATCCTGTCAAGGTCGCCAAAGACCTCCCGGCTCTAATTCTAATGGTCAATGCTCAGTCCTCACTTTACTTGACTTACTAGCAGCTTTTTGTCAGTTCATTGTTTCTCTAACCCGAAACTCTTGGTTTTCAGAATACTGACATCCTCCTGGTCTTCTTCCATTGGCTGCTCCTACTCAATTTCCTGTGGTTGATTCCTCCTCCTTTCCAAAATGAGAAGGACCCCAAGGCCAAGGAGCCCTCTCTTCCTTATTTTTCCTCACTTCCTTGGTAATTTCATTAAGCCTTGGGACCCAGCCCTCTCCACTCTTCCCTCAGATATCCATGTGACTCATTCTCATCTCTTTTCAGTCTTGGCTCAAATATCACCTTCTCAGTAGGACTTCCACTGTATAAAGTTGAACCTTCCTCTCCCTCACTCCCAGCTCTGAAAATCTGTTGCTTTGCAACCTCAAGAGCTTCCTGGGTGAAATGAGGCCCCTGTACATGGAGGCCAAGGAGAGATCAAAGGGAGAAACAGACTACTCTTGATGGTAGGTGACAAGGGAACTTACATATGAGGTTTATCTTGGGCAACAGCAAGACAAACAGATCTCCTCATTCACCCATTAGAACCTTAGAAGTTTATATAGAGGCCTTAACTGGGTTCAGGCATATATTCAATCCAGATGGTCTCAATACACCTTACTCTCTCAAGGCTGTGTTCTTGAAAGGGCTGCTAGTGTGGGAACAGTAGATAGAATGTATATTCCAAGGATGGGGAAGGAGAGGGGGTGAGGAGCCTCTGACTGCCCAGCTCCAGCTCTCAGGTCAACCATCATGTCCTCTTGATGACCTCCTCCAACACAATCCTTATATCACCCTTCTTTCCTATTTATCATTCTTCATAACGTTTATCATGATGTCAAAGTGCTTGGCAACAGTTAATTCATGATGAACGAGGCTGCTCATCAAAGTGCCCCTCAAATTCTCAGATTCTCCTATTTGCCATGACCTCACAGAGATTTTCACATGTCCCCACTAAAACTTGGCTTGGAGAGCCTCTAAAAGGAAAAATGGGAGAGATTCATCAGATGCAAGATTTATGGCGAGTCAAATTTGGACAAAACTAATCAAGTCTTGGTGTGGGAATGTGAAGTACAATGTATTGAGATGTGTTGTTTTCCTGACAATACTTTTTTAAAAAGCAAATGCTGCTTGCCTAACCAGACCAAGCTACCTGAGATATTCAAGATTTTTCTGCATTTGATTGATTCTCAGTGTTTAAGAATGGGTCATGTGTATTAGTCAAGGTTCTCCAGAGAAAGTGAATTAATAGGATAGCTGGCTAGCTAGCTCGCTGTTTATTTTAAGCAATTGTCTCTTGTGATTGTGGGGGCTGGCAAAATCCAAAGTCTGTAAAGCAGGCCTATAGGCTACAAATTCAGGCAAGAACTGTTATCCAAATTCCATAGGGCAGCAGGATAAAAACTCAGACAGAGTTTCTAATGTTGCAGTCTTGGGGAAAATTCCTTTCTCAAGGAATCTCAGTCTTTCATCTTAAAGCCTTCAACTGATCGGACAAGTCTCTCCAACATTACAGAGGAGAATCTGCTTTATTCCACGTTTACTGATTTAAATATTAATTACATACAAAAAAATACCCTCATGGCAACATCTAGGCTTGTGTTTGACCACACATTTTGGCACCATAACCTAGCCAAGTTGACATATAACATTAACTATTACACCATGTTAACCTTCAGTTCAAAGCTCCTTCACATGGTAAGATCTCAGTAATGCTGAACTAAGTAATATTAATTCTTAACCAACACAGATTATCCCACTCACTTGAAATTTTGCATGCTATTCCAATTATATTGCTCTTCACTTTTCTCTTTTTGCTGGAAACAAAAGCAAGAGCCGTAATTCAAAGTTCTATTATTAAATTCATACATGAGAACAATCAGTATTATTAATGAGGAAGGAAAGGGCAAATTTTCTTCTGTTTCTCCATCCCTATGTGGCTAATAATATCAGTTACATTTGAGAATTGTGAAGGTAAAATCCCTAGACTGGGTTCATCAATTAAATGTGGAAAGTAACCTAATAATGCACAAAAGTGTTCTAAATGAAGTTGAGTCTGCAATGTTAGAAGTGACTAAATGTCTTTTCATGGGACTTGAAGACCTCTTCTCCTCACAACTGGAACCATGGATTTCCACATACCAGAGTTTCTTAGAAAAAATCTTTTCCTTAAGAGGAACTTAGGGTGTTGGACACACCATTTGTCTACATTGCTTCTATCAGCTCTCACCCTGCACCCTGGTACTAGGAATCTCTGTAAAATACCCCTCTTGAACATCCAGTTTCATTCAATGCTGAGTATATATTTTTAGCCTAACTGGCACCTTAGTTAGGTATCTTTCTGATATTGGAGCCCTGTTTTGCTCTTGTTAGACTTCCCTTCTATTCAGGGCAGGGATGAGACACCTGCCTCTGAACTGAAGATGGATAACTAAGGCCCAGGTTGCCTGCTCAGGATCCACTGCTGGCCTCCTTGTACCAGTTGTGTGCTCTGCACCTGCCGGAATACTCCCACTGCCGGAATACTGACATCCTCCTGGTCTTCTTCCATTGGCTGCTCCTACTCAATTTCCTGTGGTTGATTCCTCCTCCTTTCCAAAATGAGAAGGACCCCAAGGCCAAGGAGCCCTCTCCTCCTTATTTTTCCAGCTGAGGCTACTTGTCCAGGATAAGCCCTTCTCTCAGTTGCTGCACCCGTCATATATTATGCTTTTTCCATGAGATTGGGCTTCCCTTTTGGAAGCCAGTCCCTCTTTTCCTCCCCCACCTCCACCCAAGTGTGAGGTCTAGTTCTAGGTCCCCATTGCTCCCAGAATACCTGTCCTCTAGCAGAATTCACAGAATATTAATACCCTATACAAATGGGTCTGAGTTTTCCCACCTGTAAAATTAGGAGATTGGCCTAGAAACAACCCTTTCAGCTCTGACAGTCTTATGATTCTATAAATGCCTCTCCTATTTAAT
The DNA here is from genome assembly GCF_029215605.1 of Mirounga angustirostris. Lineage (NCBI taxonomy): Eukaryota > Metazoa > Chordata > Mammalia > Carnivora > Phocidae > Mirounga > Mirounga angustirostris. The sequence continues at coordinate 32,856,652 of NW_026991712.1, forward strand.
GGTCCTTGACAGAACCTCAGAGAAAATAAAATCACACCAGGTCCTGAGTAGATTATTTTTATTCTGACATTTCTATGCCTAGCTCTCTTTTCTGATGATAAGTTTCTCATCTTTGAGTAATGCTTCTATTTCTTAGAGAGTACTTTTCCTTAAATACTATGGTTATTATTCGTCCACCCAATTTATTCTGGTCAGACCATGAAGGGATGTGCTAAAGATTTTCCTTCTGTGATTCTTACACAACACAAATTGAACCTAAATGGAAGACATTGCTAATCTACTGCTTCCGGCCCCTGGGAGCTTGCCACTGAGCTTTCTGGCCAGGACCCACACATGCCTCTGGCACTGGGCCTTTGCTGGTGAGAATATGTATGGGCTGGTCTACTTCCGCTTCTCTTTTGCTAAAGGAATATTTTAACACAATGTGTTTATTAGGAACCTTGTTCCCTGAGGCTTAAGTGTAAATAGAGGATTAAGAGCATAACTAATTTACATGAGATACAAACATATCCATGAAAGCATAACACATTTTAAATGATACACTGAGAAAAAGTTAATCTGGTTTTCCACTGCATATCAGAATAGGCAAAACCTCTTGTCATTCACCTTTGCTTTTAGAAACGAAGTTCAGAACAATAAAATTTCTCACTCACTGAGCTACTCCTTATTTCCAAACAAAGAACTTGAGCAGAGGCTGTTGCAGGAAAAGCAGTATCTGTGCCACATGCATAAACTGAACCTTAAAGAATGATTAATGAGATTGTTTCCCTTTCCCTAACAACCGAATTAAATTAAAAGCATGATCAAGCTACTTGGCTGTACAAGTCAGTCATTAATATTGCTTTTAAAAATTCAACAGGAAACAGCTGATTCAGTGGACATGGATACATGGCCTCTGTAGAGTTGAACTTGTCTGTCCCAAACCACATTTGAAGTTATTCCAATAGCTCTGAGCAACATAGTGACAGGGTAATTGGCATTAAACAAGATAAAGGGTATGTGTTCTTTGGCTATTACGTTAGCAACTAAGTACATTGAAATACTATCAGCCAAAAATATAATTTCCAAAAAGAACATTACTGATATAATAAGTGTGTGTGACCTTTAAGTCTTCTAAAGGTTTAGTATGGTTCCAGGAGGAAAAATGAGGCATTCGTGCATGGCCGTATCTTCTACCTCAGGCAAGGATTGCCTTGTGGTAAGAGGTCACCCGAGAGGGGCGTTGGGAAAACTTCCCTGGCCCCAAATCTCTCCCCCATCCACCTACATTCTACCCTGAAATGTCTGCTACAGATGTTTAGTGTTTTCTCCCTTGTACTCCTGGCAGAGAAACCATATTTGGCTTCAAGAAGGATTCGCTTTTGAAGGTCTTTCCTGAGAATCATTTCTGACGCAGCAAAAGTGAGGGTCAGAAAGCATGAACATGTCAGGAGTCTGAGGTCAGAGGAAGAAAATGTGAGCAAGGCTGGGAAGGAAGAGGGGAAATAACGGAATAAGGAAATATTGGATGAGGAAGACAAACTATGTCCTTCAACATTGTGTCCGAGGCCCATGCTGAACTTGGAAACCCTTAAGTTTAAACTCAAAATGGGTAATACCGTGACATAATGGTCTGAGGCAGGGAAAGGCTAAAATGCTTGATGAAGTAAGAAAATATATGGGTCACCAAGACTTCATCTTTGATCTAAATTCAAGGCCTGTGGAAGCCTTCAGATATGTACATTAGACTTCCTTGCAGCCAATTCTATTCATTCCTCTTTACATCTTGACCTTTTATTACTTGCTGTCTTTGGCATTGACACTCTTTTATTACTTGCTGTCTTTGCCTCTCCTTTATTCTTAACACTCTCTGTGCTTGGTTTCTGTGACATGGGGCTTTTCTGCATCTCCTCCTACCCTCTGGCCATTTGTTTTCCCTCTACTACCTCTATTCCCTGAAATACTGATGCTTTTCATATTTTTTACAGGAAAACTTATCCTTTCCAAAAGCAATCCTATCGATGCTAGTAGTTTTCAATCTTGAGCCCATTTTTCTCCTCTGGGATATACAGTATATCCAATTGTGTATTGGGCTTCTCTACCTGAATGTGCTGGCCCAAAGTTATACTCACTTTTTCTTGGTCCTCTTCTCCCCACCTCACACCCTCTCCTGTATTCCCTGTCCTGGGAAAAGATGCTACCATCCAGGTACTCAAACTACAAATCTGAGAATCGTAGCTTCTCACCTTCCAAACAACTATTGATTGTGTTAACTACTCTCCATTCCTACTACCAGTGAGCACTCACCAGTCCATCTTATTCCTCACTGCTGTAATATCCTCCTGGCTTGTCTCCAGATTCCCTCTGCATCCCATTCCAGGCTTCATCCAAAGTGGAACATGACTCCTCTGCTCACAATTCTTTCAAGACTCCCCATCTCCTGCATTTTACAGAATAAAATCTATACATATAGCCATGTCATTTAAGACCCTTTATGATATAATTTATGATTATAGGTTTATTTCTTGCCTACCCCGAACACACACACGCACACACACACACAGTTTTATGTCAGCAATACCAAACTACTTACATTCCCATATCACACCCTACTGTCCTCTTCCATTTCTACTTGATATTTTTCAGCCTGCAATGTTTTTCTGTCATCCCTGGCCTAGCTCCTTTTTTATCGTCAATCTCCTACTAATGTTCCCTTCCTCGAGTCAAGTATTTTCCCTCTGTGAGGACTTCTCTAACTCTCCCCCGTGGCACATCTTCTGTGTGTGTACCTCTCTGTGGCAGGTACCAGGTTTGTGCACTGAGCAACCCCAGCATCTGAAAAAATGACTGGCACATATTAGGCGCTCAGTAAATATTTGCTTAATGAATGACTGTTGCTTATATTTATTGGTATATCTGTTTCCCTACTAGATTATAAGCTCCTTTGTATCTGCAATGACTAGCCTGACAGAGTAGAACCTCCCCCATTAGGTGATTGAGTTAGGTAGTGTGAACTTCCACATTTCACAATCCTTAGAATATTTCAAGTATTCAAAAATATGGGGAGTGAATTATTATGAAGATCCCAACAATATTCTAGTTAATTCTTAGAGAATTGATTTTATTTTGCTGAACAATCTACTTCAGCAAATTCATATTCAAATTTGCATATTTGGAGAGAATATTGAAAATAGCAAATGATAAATAATAAAGATAACTTACCTTGGAATTTGGAAGTTGGAAAGTGCTCTTTATACTTACATTTTAAAGATTTTATTTTATCTTATTTTTCTAAGTAATCGCAACACCCAGTGTGGGGCTTGAACTCACAACCCTGAGACCAAGAGTCGCAGCTCTATCCACTGAGCGAGTCAGGCACCCCTGTACTTACATTTTAATATGGGAGTGACTGAGGACCCAGAAATTCATGATCCCTTGGACAAATCTTGAATTCATAGGTGAAGGTCTGGCCATCTGGGTTCCCTTCTCTGGCCTCTGATCCTAATTTCACATGGGACACAGATTTCATCACTTAGACTGATGAACTCAGCTTAACTTCACAGATAATAGAATTGGAATCTGCACTCCTGAAGCAAGGTGTTAGTTTACAGCTTTCTGAAGAAGGTTTTGAAAAGCCTTCTTTTCTGAGGGTTTCTGCTGAACTGGAGAACAAACATCCTGTTTAATAATTAATAAAATAAGTAGTGCCCAACTTACAGATATTATAAAGCCAGTTGAGGCCATTAACAACCCATTTAACCTGTGGTATACCAGAAATATTAAACACTGGCAATAAGATTGTACAAAACAGGGCTTTGATACCAGAATAATTTTTCAAAACCTCATTGAGTAGTATCTTGGACATGGGCACACAAGGTGATATGGGCTTCATCCTGCAGTGAGGGTTATTGGCTCTTCCTAGGAGAACAAGAATTAATGGTTCACTCCATTTGTGTGTGGACTCCAACACAAGCAGCTTTCTCTGCAGGCCACCACCGGGGTACTAATGTCACAGAAAGTATTGGTTCTCTCTGTATTACCCTAACAGCTTTGCTTCTCCTTTCCCCCAGAGATCGGTTTCATTCTTCAACTCCCTCATTCATTCACTCAACACACGTTTATTGAGCATCTCCGGAGATGGGCCTTCTTCTAGGGGCTAAGGATACAGTAGTGAACAAAACAGACAAAAGTCCCTGTCTCACTGGACCTTTCTCTTCCCTCCTTTATCCACCTCCCTCAGTGAAGATGGGAGAATCTGAATACACTAGTTCTACCCTTCAGATTAGCAAATGCACAGCAGTCCACAGGCCATAGATGGCATTAGTGAATTCAAAATACTTCTCCCATCTCCAGAGATTGGTCCATGTCTCAATTCTTAACGTGCTTTTTCTGAGTTAAGGCAGAGTGCCCATGAGGTGGCTTGCCAGAACAGGTTCAAAGTGTGGATTAGACGGAGTCTCCTGAGGCAAGAGGTTAACCGCTCTGATGAGGGTCAACAACACTGAGAACAGACTTCCTGGAAGACATCATCCACTGAATAGAGAGAGAGAGGAAGAGAGCGGGAAAGAATAAATGTACGTGGTAGGCAATCTGGCTCTCTCTGCTTTGCCTGTGTGAGGCCACAGGGAAAAAAAGGGCAAAATGTCCTAAGGAGCCTGATGCCTACATATCCTAGTCCCTGGAGCACTGCAGGTTAGCACTGCTGGGAATCTAATCCAGAGACAGCAAAGTCAGCACAGCCTACTCTGGGACTGTGTCCTCTTTCTCATTCACAGGCCAGCGGAAGCAGCTTCTATGGAGCTAGTTCTCTAGTTGCTAACTGCCAGGAACTACCCTTAAGTCCCACACTGAAAGGGCGAAAAGTATTTTACGAAATTTTGCACAGATGACAATTTAGAAATTGGGGTCTCCATCTCAGGAGCGTCTGTACTTAAGCAGAGCTAATAATAACCCAGAAAAAAGTTTTGGTGACTGGAGTTAAGTGACCTGGTGACTAGAACCAACTGACGTAATGTTCTGAGGTGTTTAACTTTTTTCATTTCATCGAGTATGAGAATACAATTTTTATATTGAAATGCTTTTTGCCGCTATTTCTTGCACGTCCCCTGCTGTGCAAGGGAGGCAGCTGACTACAGGAAACAAAAGGATTAGACTGTTCTTTTCCATCACAGCTGGTATATATTCAAAATGCAAACCCACCTGGGCATTTCCAAGGAGAATATTCTTTTCATGATGAAGTTGGAGTAATCTATTCTTTAGTAGAAATGACCTCTGTTTTCATGGCCTGATAACTGAGCAGTTTCATATGATTTCATGTATTCTTTGGGATCAGAAAAATCTGTCATAGATCTTTACTAAAGATTAAGGCAATAAGCAACCTAAGGTTCTCTGATCTTCCAAGGAAACTATAAATAATGACTACAAGGTCACTGAAAAAAATTAGTACCAGCGTCAAAAAGCCAGACTTATGCTTCATCTCATACTCACTTGATGTTTTCTAAAATTCAAGGAAATAAAACTTTTAAAAATGACTTTTCTTTTTAAAAAGAAACGCAGAAGAGGCTTATGTCTAACTTAAAACAAATTAAAGGTAGTACCAGCTACTTCCGGGAAATAAAAGGAAGGCAGAGACTAACTCAATAGATTTTATTTTAAATTGTATGATATTAGAGAATAAGCATTTTTTTTTGCCATGTCACTTATATGTTTAATAACAGTAGCTGCCATTTATTGAGCACTGACTAAATGCCTGGCATTGTATTAAGTGCTTTACATACACCATGGTAGAATGATTAAGAGTGTGTGCTCTGGAGTTAGACTACCTGAGTTTACATACTGATCGTTTACTATCTGGTGATCTCTGAGAACATTACTGAACTTCTCTGTGCCTGTTTACTCATTTGAAAAACAGGGATAATAATAATATCAACATCACAGGATTCTTTGAGGACTAAATGTGTAGCCTTACACTCAATATATAAGCACTCAATATATATTAGCAATTATTATTATCCCATTTAAGGCATGTACATAATTTAATGACACCCCATTTCCCCCCTGATTTTGTAGGTGGAAATAAGAGATATAAAAGGCTAGGTTACTTGACCAAAGTTAACTCAGCGCTGTTAAACTCTTAAGACAATACTTTTTGGGGCGCCTGGGTGGCTCAGTCATTAAGCGTCTGCCTTCGGCTCAGGTCATGATCCCAGGGTCCTGGGGTCGAGCCCTGCGTCGGGCTCCCTGCTTGGCGGGAAGCCTGCTTCTCCCTCTCACACTCCCCCTGCTTGTGTTCCCTCCCTCGCTGTGTTTCTCTCTGTCAAATAAATAAATAAAATCTTTAAAAAAAAAAAAGACATATACTTTTAACAACTATAGTCTACTACAAATACACTGGGGGATCGAAAATCCTTTTTGGACTTGGGCAAAGTATAAACAAATAAGTACATACATCTGAAATTAGGCAATAAAGAGCCATCGGGTTGCCATCACAATTGCCAAATTCACTTCCGGTGGGCTCCTAGGGGATAAGATTCCATTCCATGGGCATTTCCAGTTCGCAACCTAAGTTAATCATAGGAAGAACTTAAAAAACACAGGGAAGTACATTTGGAAACCTAGCAGTTAAACAACAACAAAAATGCTCTGAGTATCTCTAAGTACCAACGTCTGTAGTTAATTTCCCCTTCCTTCCCTTTCTCTTGGTAGGGGCAACTGTTATATATGTCTACAAGAAGTAGATGTTAGCACTAGAAATTCATGCATGCTCTACGGTTAGGTTTTGCAATTAAAAAGTTGGGTTTATGAGGGCATAACTAAATCTGTGCAGAATCGGGCTCTTTAATTTAGAGCCAGGATTATGTCTTTGACTACTTGGTACAATGCTGGGTATGCTGTCATAGCACAGAACATAATAAATAATAACCACAATAAATGTGCTTGGGAACTGGTAGAGAAGTTGCCTAGATTGATGGATCTCATTTGCTATCCTATATTACACAACTCCAATGGAAATTACAATTTGCTTGTAAAGATATCTCATTTATTTAACTTCAAGTTGAAAAATTTTTTCTTTCCCTTTTAGTTATATGTGTTTATCAAGTTTGTTTTTCTTTTTTAAACATAATAGTCCTTTGAGGAGGAGTTAAAAGATTTAGCTTTGCTGGCAGCATGCCAAGCAGAAAAACCACTATCATCAATTTCTTTTCCAATAAAAGATGATGCTCAGAGTGGTAGACTTAAATTCCCAGTCTAACCTCACAGTGTTGATGAGATTTTCAAATGCTACTAAATGGAGCAGGGTCTACACCAGGAAGGAAGGAATTTTTATTGGTGACAAGAGTGAAAACTAAACCATTATATATAGTGATAACCGAACAAGGAGGAAAAGGAAGTTTAAAATCAAAACAAAAGGATTATTTAAGGGCATGTCTCCATAAAATGAAGGATTGTGGCCCTTTTCAGAATATGTCAAGAGAAAAAGAAACGGTCCATGTACTTCTCCACTCCTGAATGCATGTCTTTGAGGAGTTTGAGAACCATTGGGAAAGCAATTAAGAGGCAACTCAAATAGTTGTTTCATTCAATTTGTCTTAAACTTTTTTTAATGGTTGATACAGCCCTTTAAGAATCTCCTGAATCTAAGTAAAGTCCTGCCTATAAAAAAACATGAGCACAAAATTTTAGTACAGTTTCAGGAAGGTTAAGAGACTCCTTGAAGCCTGTCTGTGGATCCAGGGACCCAGATTAAGAACCATATGAGTCTCAGGAGCACGCTTTATGCTCTGTGGGGTGCAGGTCAGAACCCTGGCCAAGCCAAGCCAGCAGTCCAACTGCACTAGAACTGTTACCAATACTTACTACTTTATACAATTTTTATAGATTTCTAAGTGCTTTTTTGTATATGAGTTATTTGACATATTAGCCCAGTAGACATTTAGATGCCCAGTTAGATTAGGTAAGAAAAGGGGTAATATTGAATAACTATTCTGCCCCGTGTTGCTTACCAAATGTCTGATATTCTATCAGAATTAGATTCTGTACAAATAAAAATGTTCCTTCATGAAACATAAATACCTCTGGCTGGTGAACATTGAAGCGCTGAGCCTCTAATACCTCAGAATGGGTATTTATTAATTCTTTGCAATGAGAAAGAAAATACTTAGGTTTTGAAGGTATTAAGATAGACACCTAGATCAACATTCTCAAAGTTTTATCTGAGAACCCTGGGGAGGTACATGAGATCCTCCCGTTGCCAATTATGTATCTGTGTGAGTCTGAATTTTCCTCATATACTTCAACCAAAACAACATATTGCAACAGATTGGATGCAGAAGCAGATATAAAAATCCAGCTGTCCTCTATTAAGCCAGACATCAAGGAGATTTACAAAGATGGAAACAATGCCACACTTTTCACCAATTTTTTGTTTTGGAAAACAGAGTTAACTTGTAATGAATATTTTATTTTAAATCAATTTACAAATATTTTAAACTTTTGTTTTAATTTGTAAATGGTAAATATCCCTAGATACGATCTACATAAACCAAAGCTCTTTGGAGTTCTCGCCAAGTAGTGTTTTCAAATGGACCCTAAGACCAGTTTGAGAACTTGGTAAGTCCCAGAAGACAGGTCTGAGTGGATGACCAAGTATAGGGGCGGGAGGGGTGTGAATGCATCTGTCAAGGGACTGATGACACTGTGTGTCATGTCTTGGGGATAGTGTTCCTTGAATGGTACTAAAGTGGAGAGGGGAAGATGCAGTCTAGGCTCTCTTCATATTGTTTGTGGCCTATCCTAAACACAGTCATTATGGCAGCACGATTTCTAGAAAGAGATCTGAAGAAACAAGAAAATAGAGTCTACAACTGTAAAACTAAGTAAGACAACTGCAGGTTGTTTAATGAAAAACAATAAAGCTGCTCCTTTTTCTCCAGCAAGAACGGAAAACATTTTTTGGAATTTGGTTGTTTTTTGTTTTTTCTTTATGTCAGCTGGTACAAAATTTATTAACTATTGGATTTTCTATTGTTAATCAACTTTTTATCTTTTGAAATATCATTTCCTGGAAAAAAAAAATCTTAAAGGGGACAAATTGGTAGGGGATAGAGGCAAAGCCTAAATGTACCTCCCAAAAGGTGTATCTTAAAATTTAACATTTACCCATTATACACTAAGCACTGTACTACAGAGTTAAATGTGATATAGGGGAAACAGTCTTGAATTTGGAATGAGAAAAATGGTTTCAAACCATTTATTTGCTATATCGTTACGGGTAATTTGACCAGAGTCTCATTTTCTTATTTATAAAATGTGGATAATAATGTTTATCTCACAACGTTGTTAGGGATTAAAAAGAGACAACCTATGTCAATGGGACAGCATAGCGCATTGTAGGTCTTCAATGAATAGCCAGGAGAGTGCATGGAAAGGCCAATGATAGATCAGGAAGGGAGATAAGACGTGCAGACAAACACTTTAAAAAATACACGGCGGAAGGTCAGGCGTGCCAGTGTCACTACAAAAGTATTTAGAAAGTGCTACGGAGAGCTAAAGGAAGGAGGAGTCGCACTTGCTGAGACCGGGGGAAGGTGCTTAGGGAAATTAGGGAGTGCAGAAAGACGTCCCCCCTCCTCCAGCCGCGCACGCAGGCCGATTTCCCACAGCCCCGCCGCTCCCCGCCCGCCCCCGGGATGTCCAATTCTCCCGCGGCTTCCACGCCGGAATGGAAGAGCACCGCACTCTAGTCTCTCTGGACTCACGCCTGCCAGGCACCTTGAGCGTGGGTGCCCAGCACCAGAATCTCGGCACGCGTGCACACTGGCCCGGCCGACTACGGCAGCACTAACCGGCACCCACCCACCCACCCCCAGCTCCGTGCCGATTTTAGGCGGAGGCACGCCGGGCTAAGGGAGAGGATCTCCCAAGTTCCTAGCCTCCGTTCACCCACTCTCCCCGCAAGCACAGCCACCCTCAGCCTCCCAACTTGTCCTCACACCACCCGCAGGGGTAACAAGGAGGCCTCCGACTGCAGCGGAGCTCCGCTGCGGGCCCCCGCGCCCCAGCTCTCGGGAACCTCGCGGCCGGCGTTCGCGTGCTCGCTCATCGATTGGCACTGCCTTACTCCTAGGGCTCCAGTCGCGGGGAAACCGGCCCCAAGACTGGGAAAGTCCGGCGGAGCGCGGGGCGGGAACCAAGGCAGGCGGGCCAGGTGATTGCCGAGCGCACGGATGAGCGCGGGTCCCGGCTCGCGCTCCGTCTGGCGGGTGGCGGCGCCGGCTAGCCTGTGCGGTGCGAGGCCGGAGTCGCGCTTCCGGCGCCCCCTCGCCTCGCGCCCGCGTGCGCTCAACCTGCCCCTGCCCCCGGGAAAGCCGCCCCGCGTAGGGCTCTCGCGCCGCCCGGGGTGGGAGCTGGCACGCTGCTGAGGGTGGGCCAGAGGGAGGGAGCGCGGGCGGGCGGGCGGGCGGCGGCCCCTCCCCTCCCGCCGCCGCGGAGCGCGCAGGGAGCAGCCGGGGGCTCGGTGGCGGCGGCGGCGTCTGGCCCCAGCTCCTCCTCCTCCTCCATCTCCTCCTCGCTCACTCCATCTGCCGTGGTTATGGCCAGTCGTTGGAGCACAAAAGAGTCTCCGCGGTGGAGGTCTGCGTTGGTCTTGCTTTTCCTCGCCGGAGTGTACGGTAAGTGTCCGCGTCCCTGCGCCCCGCTGACCGAACAAAGCTGGGGCGACCCTGGGCCCCGAGGCCTCCAGGACAGGGGTTCCCCGCGAGAACCGGGGAGAGACCCCCGCCGCCGGCGGGACAAAGACCCGGCGAGGGGTGGATGCCCCGAGAGGTGTCCACACACGAAGATGCTTTCGTCCACTCACCACCTCCAGACCCTCGGGGTTGTCTGAGAGGGGTTTGGGCGTCCCGGCCGGAGGGAGTCCCGGTGGAGCGAGCGGGCGGCGGGCGGACTTACCGACCTGGGCTGGAGGGCCCCTTGCACAATCCACACACACAAAGATGTATGACTGTGAGAGAAGGAAGAGGAGGTCGCCGTCGCCGCTGTCGGGACGGTCCTGCCACCCCCGACCCTTCCGGGGTCAGGAAGTTCTCTCCCCAGTGAAATTCCCACCGTTCCAATCCCCCATCTTCCCCATCCCCGAAAAAGCAGCCCGCTGCTCTCTTCCCACTCCTGCACCTCGGAGGCCGAGGCTCTGTCGGTCCCGGGCGTGCTGGATCCTGTCCCTTCCCCAGAAGCAGCACGCGGGAGAAGGCCAGAAAATAGTTTCCAGCCCCACCTCAGTCTCTCCCTTAGGGCGTAGATGTCTGCCCTGACTCCTAGTTCATTTGTCATTTCATCCATCACTGGCCGCTAGTGTTGTCACTGTTGCTTCATTCCAGTCTGTGGATTGCGTTGCATATACTCCTTTGAGGTTAAGAGACGGCTGAAGCCTGTGTGTGAGGACTGAGCTTTATATTACTACATCAGGGTCTGAACTAGAGCTAAATGGAATTAATTAGAGCATTCATTGCTTGAGACTTGAGTTCCACTTTTGACTTAACCGTTCTTAGTTTATCAGTGAAACGCATTGAAAAGGTGTTTCAATGAACACAGTTAAGCTTTACTTTTTAGAATCGTGTTTTGATATCTTCAGAAGGAAATAATTAGAAGTTTACCGTTCTTTGGAGATTTCACTTAGAAAACGTCTAAGTCATTTGCCACAAACACTCATTCCACTAATGGTGTGGTGATGGAGTTAAGTCAACACGTCATTCACCAGCAAGTATTATCTCTTTTGAAAGCATTTATCTGTGGAGTTGAATGATGATAACTTTAAAAACCTGAGAAATTACAGTAAATGAATTTAATGAACATATTATTTACTGACAACCAAAAAATAGTTTTTCAGTATGATTCAAAATGTATTACTTGCTGCCTGACCTGATTAACATATCATTATTTTTGTTTGTTTGGGCCGGAGAAAGGTTTGGTCCACATTCGATGTGATCGTTGCCAATGGTATGCTTGTGTGTGATCAGGAAACCTTGTTCATGACTTTTGAGTGTTAGTTGCATCAAGTCCCTGTGATCCCTACTTGCCTGGTGACTTGTGGGCTTGGGTCTACACCAGAGATCAATAAGCTATTATGTTGTTTATTCTAGCCTGAAGGTGGGTATATTTCTGCTGTAGGTTTGGTGTAGCGGCCCAGAAGGGAGAAGAAAGCAAGAAGGCATCTTTAATCTAGGGTGATTAGAAGTGTCCTGCTTTGTCCTCTGCTCTAGTCAAAATTGAATCTTAGTGATGTCTGATCAGAATGGATAAATAAATGAGCTCTTTAAGCTCTTTCATTAAAACCCGTGTCATTATGGTTTGAACTAAAAGTCTTTTTGCCTCCAGGGATAAGAGGCTGTGAACCCCGTAATTTGTCTTTGTACATTTTTTTGTACTTGCACAAAACGACTTTCTGGTAGGTGCTTATCAAAGATTTATCTTTTTGGAATTTGTGTTCAGTGAGGAATTGTTAGTAGGCAAAGAATGAAACTTCTTTTCCAACAATCGGGGACCATGTTATAAAACTAGCAAGTAATTGTGCCAGGGTTGATGTCTCAAGCCCCAGCAAGTTTCAAAGTATAAGAAAAAAGGAGGTAGTGAGCCAGGCAGAGCATTAAACTATGTGAGCAGAGATTAAAGGTACCCTTCACCCTGCAACTGGAGAAATTCTCTTTATAGCTGCACTTTTGTCCTCTTCTGTCTCTGCAGCCAAATGTGGGTTTATATGAGAGAGAAAAGAAAAAGCTATAACAATAATATGGGGGATGTGCTTCTATAACAGTGGGGTTTGTTTTACTTGAATATGCCCTAGTTGTGAGGAGTAATGGATGCATCCTGAGAAATATCCACCACCTTGGACCTTTAGGACAGATATTAACTGTAATTTATGAAACTGTCCCTTATGCACCAAAAAGTGTTTTGGTTTTTTTAAGTGGCTTCCCAAAAATAATTAGAAATCATTGTTAAAACAACTGAGTACTCAGGGGCGCCTGGGTGGGTCAGTCATTAAGCTTCAGACTCTTGATTTCAGCTCAGGTTATGATCTCAGGGTCAGGGGATCAAGCCCCACATTGGGCTCTGTGCTTAGGGCAGTCTGCTTGTCCCTCTTCCTCTGCTCCCCCCACACACATTTGGGCATGTGTGTGCATGCGCGCTTGCGCTCTCTCTCTCTCAAATAAATAAAATTAAGAAACAATAACTGAGCGTTCATAGTAACACTTAACATAGACTCAGTGAAAAAACGCAGGTTGGCCAATATTTAGGCAGTTCCGATACTAACTCTTCACAGAATGACTCTTAATCCATTAATTGCAATATTAAATGGCTCCAAGTGTGTCTTGAATCTTTGAAACGTTTCAGAGATTCTGTTTATTTTAGTGTTTATTCTCTTCACATGGCGATTTTAGAGGTCTTTGAACGTGACTTAATTGTGACCATTTTAGTGGAATAGTGTGACTGTCACACTTCCACATTACTTTTCTGAATGTCAGAGCTTTATTTGAAACACTAAATTGTGATATGAAATATCATTTATATTTTCCAGAAGGGATTGTTCGAGAACCAATAATTATCTTTCAAGAGCTGCTGTATCTTAGCTGCTGTAACTTAACTATTGAATGTGCCTAAGAGTTAGTAGAAAGTAGAAGTTGACCTCTGCCTTTGGAAGTTTGAAGAGATAAAAACATTAGTGGGAGCAACTGTGAGCTTTGCTGGGCATTGTTGTAGGCCTACTGTAAGAGAAGGTGCTTCTTCAGTTCTCACATAGGGATGTCTGGCTTTTGCAAGGGCATGGAGATTTCCAAAACTGTCCTAGTCAACGAAGGTGTTAGTTGGCTCATCTCCCAACCCATAATTTGGTAATCGTAACAGTTGCATTGCTTTATCCTTTTCCACTTCTGTTTGTCTCCCAGATCTTTGCTTTCTAACTTTTTTTTTTTTTTACTGAAACCCGCCCTTAAAATACATTTTATGTTACTCCCAGTATACAGAACAAAACAAAGATTATGAAATAATACTCTCACTACCTGTAATGCACTCCAACATTTTATATTCTATTTATCCTTCCTTCTCTCACTCTTCCTTTCTTCATTTGCTGGTTGGACTCATTAATTTTGGACCCACTAATAGATTGCAATTCTTAGTTTGAAAAACACAGCCCCAGATGAGACCTTAAAATGTAATTTGAAATGTTTGTGGTATTTGTATATCATTTTACAATAGCCTTGGAGAATTGCAGATGGTTCGTTTCTGGCCACTTGCTGCCAGAGCATTTGATAGCAGTAAGAACTCTTCCTGGCATAACTGACTGGCCTGTGATAAAATTCTTCTTTAAGCTGGTATTCAGCTAATTATAGTCAAAAGTCTGTGCTATACACAGTACTGTTCCAGAGGTTGTGGTAACATAAAATACTCCTTTTATTCTTGCATTTTATATCTAATGGGTAAGTCTTTTCCCATGAATTTTTATGGAACATTCAGCAGCATTTTATAAATTTCCAGTTTAAGGAGAGACTAGAAGTTCCAATTTTAGAAAGGTTGTAGAAGTAACTGGAACATGAGAAAAAAATCTAAACCAGATTCCAATTACTTCTAAAAAAGTCAAGCTTGATTACATAAAATATGTTGAATAAAACTGAATTAATTGCTTAACATAAACCCTTCCTTGGGTTTAGAATCTAAATTATATCCATATCCTGGGGACAATATGAAGGTACATAGCACATTCTATAAAATTCTAAGCAGTTATCAGGCAGAAAGTATTAAATGACCACTTTCAGAGGGCTAGCTATGTTCTAGGAAGAATATGGAGGAGATTTGAATGATGTATCGTAAATGATTTAGAAGGTTCCTAGAAAGTAAAATCTCTGACAAAAACATAAGAGTGATGTCAGGCTGAAAAGTGAACAGCAGCAGTTAAAGAGAATGGAAAGAAAAGACTGACTTTTGTGGTTAGACAATTTAAAGCTTATCAAGAAATTAAGGGAACAGTGAAACCTTTTTGTGTTTCTGATCTGAGGTGTTTTTGTAGTTGAGGTTTTTTCTTGTTTTTTTTTCCCTTACCTTTTATAAATGTTACAGTTTAAAGAATGAAAGGTAAAAGGGGGGTAAATAAATATAGATGAGATTTATATAGATGTAAGCAAACAGAAAATGTTTTTATTTTAGAATGAGTTTTAGTCTTGTTCTTGCTGCAAGTCTTTATAGGGAAATGAAGGTTGTTCTAAATTTGGGAATTGAAGTTGAGTTAATGGCCTCTAATTTCTAAGGTTACCTTTCCTTCCAGTTTCTTCTCTTTTTCTCCCCCCCCCCCTCCGTTTTTTGGGGAGGAGTGAGTGATAGATGTACACTACTTATTCTCATTTTCTAAAGCATATTATTAGATCCTGTAAATACAAGTTACCAATCTATCCGTTCAGATGCACATCATCAGTCTTTTTAACTATATGCAACAGTAGGTGTATATATAGACCTATCTCTATATATTTTAGTTTCAATACTGAATTACCCTAAGGAATTCTCACTGTCTAAGCTATAGAAGGAAGGGAAAGAAACTAACATTTATTAAATTAAGTTTGTACCTTTTATTAAATAAAGTTCAGATACTGTGCTTGGTCTTTATTCATTGCCAGTTAATCTTTAGTAGGTCTCATTTGGCAATCCTATAAAGTATTTGTCCCTTTTCTATAGAAGAAAAAAATTGAAGCTCAGAAGGGTTGTGACTTATCTAAGATCAAACCACTAGGAAATAGTAGAGCCAGGATTGCAACATAATCCTGTCTCTTCGCTCATTCATTCAGTTAGCAAATGTTCATTGAGCACTTGCTTTTATCTGGCACTGTGTGAGTTTCTGCCCTCATAAGGTTGACAGTCTAGTGAGTAAGTTATAATATGAAACTCATAAGGGGCAGAGATCATGTATAACAGACGCAGGGTAATGAGAAGACTTCTTTGTAGAGTCATTTGTAAGACCTAAAGGATGGCTAACCATATTATGATTGGGAAAAGAGAGCCTTGCCCTTGGGCACCACGTGTGAAAGACCCAGAATCAGGAAAGTGTTGGTGTGGAAGACTGGTGTGTCACAGGTAAATTAATAAAAGCAGTGTAGCTGGAGCATAACGGTCATGCGGGAGAGTGGTGAGGTGAGCTTAGAACCTTAGGCAGGAACTCAGGGCTTTGGAAACCATGGTAAAGAGTTTGAATTTGAGTGTAATTATAAAAGAAGTCTAAGTGCACATAATGTGATTTATGGTTTGAAAACAGTAACTTTTGTCTACTGTGTGGAGAATTGTTGTGAAGTAGACAAGAGTAGACATGGGATGATCAGGTTTTGGCTGTGATCCAGGTGAGAGACATGGGACCTTGGACCAAGGTAGTAATAGTGCAGATAGAAGAGTATGGATTGCCTTTTTGATCGGAAAGAAAGGGATGCTTCCTCTCTTGTCACAACAGGGAAGGAAGAAAATATTGGTGCCAGTGTACTTGGGTCTGTTAAAAGTTTCAGGGTGGGAAGATGGAGATTTCCTGAAGTAATATGACATGGGATCAGGTGAGAGTGACGAGGAGGGAGGAGGAGAGGTTTAGGGTGATTTGCTTCTATAATTCAGTAGGGGAGTTTAGACCCTAGGAATTTAAGTTTCTGTTATTTAAGCTAGAAAAGGGAAGGCTAAGAACACTCAATGCAAGAAGGGATACTGTGGTGAACAGCTGTACAACACAGGACAAGGAAGAATGAGGATTTCAGTTATAAGGGGAGAGGCTTAACAAGTGTCCTGTGGAGAACAAGTGTCCAGTTCTAAGGTCTGTCATTTTTGTCAATGAAATAAGTATAGAACGTAACTTTCTACAGTGTTTTAAGAGTATTTCAGGCAAGAAGCAAAGGGTAGAAGAGAAGATTTAAGGACCTTTTTGCCGAAGTTAGATGCTTTATATTAAGTGGGCAATTAAAGTGCTTTATATCTTAGAAGAGGCAAGGATATATTGGTAGATTAGAAAGTTTCAGAAAATTTTGGGAAAAGTAAGTGACCTTTTTACCTTTATTCCCCTGGATTGCATAGTTTATTTACAGAAGATACAACTTTAGAAGATCCCGAAACCTCAAAATAAATGAAGCTGACAGAATAGTTTTCTAGTTGACTCTTAAATATTTGATAACTCACTGCCCTACTAGGATCAGTTTAGTGAAGAAGCGAAATTGTTTTACACCCACATGCATACCACTGAATGAGAGTAACTTGATACCTACCTTTAATTCACTTATTTTCCATTTTTAGAGAAATGGGGAAGGGTACTGATCTTTTAATATTGAATTGACTAAATGGAGCACGGTACCATGTTTAGTAGTTGGGATTTACTTCTTAAACATGAGTAAGAAAGTAAGCCTTTTCTTATCTGACTTAATTTCATTGATTATTAAAGCGTTATTTAGGTTTTAGGTTAGTAAGTTGGAGAAGAGATAAATCTTTGTATCTGGTATATTCTGAAATAGAATTCAGTTTCTTGAATTAATGCCTGTTCTAGTGATACTAGAACCTTTTACCAAGACTTAGAATACAGAACACTTTTACAAAGAGGTGCCTTGCTTAAATCCTCAGAGTTTCAGGGAGGTAAGTATACAGAAGCTGAATCTGAGAGCAGTGATTTTGCCTAAGGCTCACATCCCTCTACTGCTGTTCTCTTTGTATAGAGACCCGTCGTCGTTTTTGTCTACATTATTGTAACAGCTCCCAGCTAATTTTCACTCTAGTCTTGTCCAGATCCAGTTATATACATAGCAGCAGCCAGAGTGGCTTTTCTAAAGTACAAATATAATTATGTAATTTCCTTGCTTAAAACCCAACACTAGTTCCCTGTTCCTAAAATATAGGCATAACTCACCAGGCCCCTTATGATCTGGCTGGTTTTTCCTTTCCTGTCTCTTGTTATTTCCCTTCACCACCCCCCTACCCTCCACCATCTCTGCTATGCTAAACGCATTTCTCTTGTCTCCTGGCCTTTGCATGCTTTGCCTGGCTTTACCTTCCTTTTGTATCACTTTCTTCACTAGGCTAACTCCTGCCTGTCCTTTGGCCTTCCTTTAGATGTTATCTCCTTTGGGCAGTCTTCCTTAAAAGGTGCTCTTCTCAGGAGCATCTCAGACTTCTTAGATACAATATTGATATTGGCCTGTTTTACTTCTATTTCCCCATGTAGCAGCACTGTCTAAGATACATAATGTGAGCCTCAAATGTAAGTCATGTACATAGTTTTAAATTTTCTAGTAGCCATATTAAAAAGAGAGAGAGGCAGGTGTCATTAATGTAAATAATTATTTAACTCAATATTGTATATCTAAAATACTATCATTTTGACATGTAATCAATAGAAAATAATTACTGAGATACTCTGCAATGTTTTTCATATTAAGTCTCCAAAATCCAGTGTAAATTTTATACCTATAGCCCATCTTAATTAGAGTAACCACATTTCAAATGCTTAATAGCCACTGTGGAAAACAGTATCTGTTAAAGTTGAATGTGAACATACCCTGTGATCTGGCAGTTCTACTCCAAGGTGTAAACTCAACAGAAGTGGGAACATAATATGTGCCAAAAGATATGTACAAGATTATTCGTAGCATCATTATTCTTTATAGTCCCAGGTGAAAAACAGCCCCTCTGTCCATCCCCAGTAGAATGAGTGGATGAATTGATTATGGTGTATTAGCATAAGAGAAAACCACAGCAGCATTCTTCAAACTTTTAGGTCTCAGGACGCCACAATTAAATTTAAAATGACAGTAAGAAAGCCATTATGTGTGACCATAAATCGCGTACATTAAATAAAAATATGTAAAATCACAACCGTATTTTCCCAAACAGGCAAAAATTAGTGAGAAGAGTGGCACTGCTATACATTTTTGCAAATTAATGTCTGGCTTAATAGAAGACAACTGATTTCTCATGTCTGTATTTGCAGTCAGTCTGTTGTGACATGTTTTGGTTGAAATATAGGAAGAAATCTTGCCTCACACAGATGTGTTATTGCAAAGGGAGAAGTATTTTAATAGCCTTTTCAGATAAATGTGAATATTCTTTGATGCTTCACCAGAACTTGACACGTAGTCTTTTTTTTTAAGGTTAGTTGCAACATGGAATCTGAAACCATATCCCAATGAACTTTATTCTGTTAAACTCTGAAAGGGTCTCGGTGATTCCCAGGAATCCACTGACCACATTTTGAGAATAACTTGCGTATAAAGTAATGAAAAAGAACCAATTACTGGTACCTGTAGCATAGGAGGATTTCACATGTTGAACAAAAGAAGTCAGACACAAAATTACAAGATACTATATGGTTACACTCTAAGAAGTTAGAAGGCAAGGTGAGTTGTTCCCTACTGGCGGGAAGCGGGAGCGGTTGTGATTGAGAGGATTGTTTACCAGGGTAGTTTTTGGGCTGCTGCTCCTATGCTATTTCTTGACCTAAGTGGTAGTTTACACAGATAATGGAGTTTTCTGGTGATTGCTCATTGAACTGTAAACTTTCAATTAGTGCAATTATGTATATATCTCAAAAGTTAAGTAATAAAAATTTTTAAAAATAGAACAGTGTTTGATAATAGTATCTATAGAAGGTTTTCTGATAATTTATATTCTCTCTAGTGTTTGGCTTTTTGTTTTGTTCTTTGATTTTTTTTTTCCTTTGGGTTTGAGAATTAAAAACAGTTTTAAAACTTTGTACTTCGGAAAATTCCAAACATACTTAAAAGTAGAAAAACTAGTGTAACTAACCTGATATGTCCAATATCCAGATTCAACAAATTATCATTAAATGGCCAGCCTTGTTTTATCTAGACTTGTACTCTCTCCCTAAACACAAATGATTTTTTTTTTTAAAGATTTTATTTTATTTATTTGAGAGAGAGAGAATGAAAGACAGAGAGCATGAGAGGGAGGAGGGTCAGAGGGAGAAGCAGACTCCCCACCAAACAGGGAGCCCGATGCGGGACTCGATCCCGGGACTCCAGGATCATGACCTGAGCCGAAGGCAGTCGCTTAACCAACTGAGCCACCCAGGCGCCCCACACAAATGATTTTGAAGCAAATCCCAGACATCTAATTTATTCATATTTTACTATGTATCTTTAAGATGTGGGGACTTAAAAAAAAACAAACTCAATACCATTATCACACTTAAAACATTAACAATTCCTAGTTACCATCCAATATCCAGCTGTGTGCATATGGCCCTAGTTGTCATATAAACATGAATTTTTAGACACTTGTTTGGATCAGGATCCAGATAAGGTCTGTACTCTGCAATTGTTGATATCTATTAAGTCTTTAATTTAATGGTTCCTCACCCCATCTTTCTTTTTTATTTTTTTAAGTGTGATATTTGCTATAGGTTTCTGTTATTTTTAATCAAATTAGAGATTTTCAATTCCTATATTAATATGTTTTTGAAAATAGGTATTTAATTTTGTCACATAAGTTTTTTCATTTCCAAGATGATCATAAGGCGTTTATGAGGGCCAGAGGTATGCAAGTGAAACATACCTAGCATAATGCCACATAATACCTGAATTCCTTTCTCCATGAATGGAGTAAGTTATATTCATGCGATTCCTAATGTTGAACTATCTTTACATTTATGTAATAGGCCATAACAAGTTGGTAATGATGTATTTTCTTTTAATCTGCTGGAATATGTTTAGTAATTTTTTTTAGACTTTGTGTTCATAGATATGAGATCAATACATAGTCCGTCCTAAATTTCTTCCTCCCTCCACTCCTTTTCTTTCTCCTGTAAACTAGCCTCGCCTCTCTTCCTGCCTGATTATTAGATCTAATCCCTAATCTGTTAATATTTTTAGATGTATTTGTAAACTTTTTTGTTTTTGTTGATTTCATTGGTTAGTGTAAAAGATTTTATTATGTTCTGATTATTTCACTTTTTAAGATTAGGAAAGGAGAGACGAACCATGAGAGACTATGGACTCTGAGAAACAAACTGAGGGTTCTAGAGGGGAGGGGGGTGGGGGGGATGGGTTATCCTGGTGATGGGTATTAAAGAGGGCACGTACTGAATGGAGCACTGGGTGTTATACGCAATGAATCATGGAACACTACATCAAAAACTAATGATGTATGGTGATTAACATAACATAATAAAACAAAAGATTAGGAAAGGAGAGTGTTTATTAACTGTATAATAGGAAGGCAACAGTTAATAGCTTTGTCCTGCTGACAGGAGAAGTGTTTCATTCCTAATGTGGTTAAACTTTGTTTCACTTAGCAAGATAATAGAGATGAGCCTATAAGAAGTAGATCCCTTTTTATGAATGGGCCTTAAATAAGCCAATTAGATACCATAGTAGAGATGGATTCACATCTGAAGGATGGAGGGCAAAGCAAGAGTTTTTTAATTGGTGAAATTCAATTTATCAGTTTTTTATTTATGAATTGTGTTTTTGACGTCATTTCTAAAACTCTTCATCTAACCCCAGATCATGAAGATTTTCTCTTATTTTTTTCCTAAAAGTTTTATTTTTATGTTATTCATTTAGATGTAAGATCCATTTTGAGTTTGTTTTTTATAAGATATAAATTTTAAGAAGAGGCTCCATGTTTGCATATGAAAACCAGTTCCAACACCATTTTAAAAGACTGTCCTTGGGGCGCCTGGGTGGCTCAGTCGTTAGGCGGCTGCCTTCGGCGCAGGTCGTGGTCCCAGGGTCCTGGGATCGAGCCCCGCATCAGGCTCCCTGCTCGGCGGAGAGCCTGCTTCTCCCTCTCCCTCTCTCTGCTGCTCTGCCTACTTGTGCTCTCTCTCTCTGTGTTAAACAAATAAATAAAAATCTTTAAAAAAAAAAAAAAAGACTGTCCTTTTTCCATTGAACTACCTTTGCACCTTTGTCAAAGATTAAATGGTCATATTTGCATGGGTCTATTTTTTTGTTTTAAATACCAATTTTATATAATGAAGTTCAGCCTTTTTAAGTGTATAATTCAGTTGTTTTTTGTATGTTCACAGAGTTATCCCAACTATTATCACTATCTAATTCTAGAATATTTTCACCAGAAGGAAACCCTGTACATACTAACAATCACCACCGCTTCCCCTCACCACACTCCCAGCCCCCCATCCTTGGCAACCACTGATAAGCTTTATGTCACTAAAGATTTGCCTATTCTGGACATTTCATATATGTGGAATCATACAATATGTGATCTTATATGCCTGGCTTCTTTCATCTAGTTTGTTTTCATGATTCATCCATGTTCTACCATGAATCAATACTTCATTCCTTTTTATAGTCAAATAGTATTTCATTGTATGGATAAACCACATTTTGTTTATCTACTCATCAGCTGACAAACATTTGGGTTGTTTCCACTTTTTATGAATAATGCAGCTATGACTATTTGTGTACATGTTTTTGCATGGACATTTTTCAGTTCTCTTGAGTATATGCATAGAGTGGAATTGCTGGGTCTTTTGGTAATTCTACATTTACCTTTCTGAGGAAATGCTATATTATTTTCCAAATGGCTGTACAATTTTACAGTCCTACCAACAATATGTAAGAGTTCCAGTTTCTCTGCATCTTCACCAATGCTTGTTATTGGCCATCTTTTTATTAGAGGCATCCCTGTAGGTATGAAGTGGTATCGTACTGTGGTTTCTTTGCATTTTTCTAATGAGTAGTGATGTTGAGATTTTTTTTCTCATTATTGACCATTTGTGAGTGTCTGTTCAAATCCTTTGCCATTTCTTAATTGGTTGAATTATCTTTTTGTTGTTGAGTTGTAAGAGTTCTTTATATTTGTGGATATTAACCCCTTATCAGACATATGGGAGGATGATACATGAGAACGCACTATTCTGTTCTATTTTGTGCATGTTTGAAATTTTACAGAATAAAGTAAAAAAAAAAAAGGAGGTGTTAAAATACTTCCCCAAATTAATTACATTAAAATTTGCATAGCCATTCTTAACAATTATTTTTATTTCTTAAGTTTTCTTCTCCCTTTCCCTTATCATTTTCTTTGTCCCATGTTATTTTTCTTGAAGTCTTTAATTAGTTTGATTTTTTTAAATTTTGCTAAAATGCATTCTTGAATTGTATTCTCTCTCTCCCTAAGAAATATGTACTGGTTGTAAATATATATTTAGGTATACACAGCTGAAAATGTTTCTTTATTTTGTCTTCACACTTAAATAATGGTTTGGCGGGGGTGGGGGGAGGGCATTCCAGCTTTCAGTATTTTCTGTGCAGAATTCTATCCAGAATTACTTTATTATCTTGTAACTTTAAGTTGCCATTTTGATTCTCATTCCTTTGTTCCTTTGGAAGCTTGTAATAATTTCCTTTTGGAGTTTACAGTTGTCACCAATGTGTTTATATATGTATTTTCAGCCATTATTACTGTTTGGTATTTGGTAGTGATTTTATCTGAACATATCTAGATGTGTGTTGGGAAGATAGTTCTATGCGTATGTTGTATATGTTATGTATATGTATACATATGTATGTACGTGTATTTTAACTCCATTATCCCGTAAGTTCTCTACTTTTAGAACTCCTCTTAAGTGAATATTACATATCTTGGCCTTCTTTATTTCTCAGAGTTTTATATCCCTGTATTTTTATTCTTGAACTTAAAGATTCTTCGGCTTAATCTTCTAACTTATAATTATCTACAATGTAATTGTCTGTAATTTAGAATGGTTTGTGATTCTTCATATAGTCTTCTAAGTGATAATTGTCTGTTGTACAAAATATAAAATATTTGTCTTTACAGATAATTTTCCTTTTTTGTAATGACCATTTTGGGGTTTTTTTCAGTTAGCTCTGGAACTGACATGTGTCTTTCTCACCTCTCCTGCGAATTCTCTTACTCTCTACCTGCCCTTTCCCCTACTCACACCCCCACCTCTGAGATTATAATAAGAATTGTGGGTCCTTTCCTCAGAAAATAATCCACAAGCACATTCACAGAGAATTTCGTATATGATATTGTGTTATTCCAGATCTCCTTAAAGCTCATTCATGACCCCTGATAGTGCCATTCTTGAACCAGCTGCATTGGTACTACCTGGGAACTTGTTAGAAATGCAGAATCTCAGGCCCTGCCCCCAGATACTGAATTAGAATCTCCATTTTAACAAGATTCACAGATGATTTCTTTCATATTCAAGTTTGAGAAGCACTGCTGTAAAAGATAAGAAACCTCTGTGAAGTTGTGGTATATGTGATCTATATTGACTGTTTCCCTTTTTAAAAAAATACTATATCTGACACAGCATCAGGGTCACAGCATCAGGGTCATTAAGAAGTCATATCTTGATCACCCAGATTGTGCATGGGTTATTAAAGTAGAAATATTTTTAAATATTTAAATATATACAATATAGTATCTGAATAGTAAGCTATGCTATATGGAATAGCAAGAGACAAAGTGAGACTGATTTATAGATTCATTTTTCTATCAGTAGCAAACATGTAGCAATTGCTATGTGCTGGGAAGTGTTCTAATCACTGTGTATCTGTGTATATATATGTGTATTCATATATGCATATACACACACAGTCACTTTCTTCTCATAACAACCTTATCAGCCTGGATACTATTATACTATCATTTGATAGATAAGGAACCTGAGACACAGAGAAGCTGTGTATTTTAGCCAAGTTCACATATCAGGAAGTGGAAGAGCTAGGATTTGAACCCAGATAGTGGCTCTATAATCCATGCTCTTAACCATTATGCTCTACTGCTTCTTTGTAGTTTTATTTAACAGATCTCCCTAAACTCAGTGTTGCTTATATGCAAACTGATTAACTTATGATACATTTGGGGCGCCTGGGTGGCTCAGTTGGTTAAGCGACTGCCTTCGGCTCAGGTCATGATCCTGGAGTCCCTGGATCGAGTCCCGCATCGGGCTCCCTGCTTGGCGGGGAGCCTGCTTCTCCCTAACCCTCCCCCCCTCATGTGCTCTCTCTCTCTCTCTCATTCTCGCTCTCTCAAATAAATAAATAAATCTTTAAAAAAAAAAAACTTATGATACATTTGCTCTTTTAAATTCATTACTGGAACTCATCTGCTTGCGTTGCTGATAGATGAGCCACAGATACCAGATCATTAGTGTTTTCTGAATTAATTTTGGTTTGCTATTAATTGAGATTTCTAAATGGCAAGATGCTGGATTATTAGATTTTATGCCACCTACCCTCAAAGTTTGTTATGAGCCTATTAAATAACTTAAGCAAATACGTTCTACATAAAATGTTCATTTTCTTCCTTCCTCAGTAGATGGACAAAAGAGAGCTTATAGAAATGGTAATTGGATGGCTAATAAAATTAGAAACAAAAATTAATTTTACAAAGAAATCTCAAGTAAATATCACATACTAATTTAGTAAATATGTAAAAATCAACTTTTGTTAAGTGTTCAAAATGTTCAATAGAGACAGAAAAATCAACATGTAGTTAGGGTGCAATGAAACTAGCATTCGTACCTGACTAGTAAAAATGGTAGTCCTTGGCTGATGGATTTATTGGTATTACTTGACATAGATTTGGGGCATTTTTCCATATCACTTTTCCTCATAAACTGTTTCCATAATGTTGAACATTAGATCATCTGCAGTTTTGTTCACATTTATAAATACTGTAATAGACATGCTTTTATAATATTTATCTTAATTTTTTATTATTTTCCTTGTGGTTAAGTCATAAAAGTAGAATACTGGGTCAAAGGTTGGAGTATTTTCAAATCTGTCAAAAATAAAAATAATACCCAATTTTATTGAGTGCTTACCAATATGCCAGTTATTGCTTTAAATGCTACATATATATTATATGCTATATATATATTATTGAATATATATGTATCTTATTTTTCTGTGTGAATTATGTTTCAAAGTAAGCAAATAACATTTGTTGAGAAAAATTGTTGCAGAATTTCAGGTAATGAATGTATAAAGAATATTCAGGCTATAATCATTAGTAAATGAAACTATTAGACAAACGGTTATATGGGAACTTTACAATGGAGGAATCAGGGTGCCCTATCTATACCTATTGATTAATCTCAGTCTCATGAAAACTAGGGCAAGCAGTTAGTGTGTGCGTCCTAATGTGATACAAGCTCTGAAGTATTCCAGCCAAAAATGCTGAACCTGTGTCAAATCAGCCTTCTACAGCAGGAGTTGGGAACCATGGCCTTCAAGCTAAAACCAGCCTGCCTGTTTTTTGTTTTGTCTTGTTTTGTATTTTCATAATGTTCAAATACAACCAGTCTGGTGCATTTAGTTATTGTGTATGGCTGCTTTCATGCCACAGTGTCAGAGTTGAGTAGTTGCAACAGAGACTGTGTGACCCACAAAGCCTAAAATATTTACTATCTGGCCCTTTTACAGAAAAAGTTTGCCAATCCTTGAGCTAGATGAGCAAAGTTAAGTGACACCAAAAGGAAGTGACACCACAGAACAGCAGCCTCTTAAAGGACAACTGATCTAGTTTCTGAAACCAGTCTGCTACGGAAAATAAGAGAGTATCACTCTAGATTAAGAGAGACTTAAACACACCAAATGAAACAGTGAGGCTTTGGGTCCCCCTTCAACTGTAAAAAGATATTTGTGAAACAATCAGGAAAATCTGATTACGGCCTGGCTAGATGAAATGATACCAAGAATTATTAATTTTGTTAAAGTAATAGCATTGAAGTTAGGTGAGCGAATATCTGTCTATATTTTTAGAGATGCATACTGAAGATGCATATAGAGGTGAAATGATATGTGGCATGTATTTTAACATACTCCACACAAACATACAAAAGAAAATAAGTAGCAAAGGTAGAAAAGTCAAACTCAGGATTCTGATATCAAAGCTGATATACTTAGCATCGTATGCTAGCTATACTAGAATTTAGTATTGCCTCCTCTGTTGCTTTTAACTATTACTGACTTATCTTTTTAGAATTCCCTCATCTCTTAGAGTCCTTGTCAATGTATGCACGTCCTTGGTCTTCTCCTGTTCCACTGTATTTAAACATTAACAGAGGAACATCTATCAAGGATGAATGTACATCTTCTGGTCTTAGTGGGAGAAGAGACTGGTCTTCCATACATCATTCTGCTCCTCAGTAGCTATGAGATTTTAGTCCTGTCACTTAAATGCTGAGGCTCAACTTCCTGGGCCACAAAATGGGAATATCAATTACTCCTGGGATTGTTTTAAAATTAAAACAAATTATTATCCAAAATATGACCCATTTATATTTTGGAAAATATAGTGGGGGAGTTAAATGCATAATTTTCATGTGTAAACTAGAGCTAATACCTCAAATATTTGTTCTGATGAATAAGTAAGTTAAAATTTGTGAAAGTCCATAGTATGGCCACTAATACATACTAGGTAGATAAATATTTTTTCTCTTTGTTCACTTGGAGAAACATCCCAATATATCAGAGATAGGTATGTGTATGCTGCATAATTTTTTATAGTTATGTGAAAAGGATAATCCTCAACTTCATGTATGATACTTCTGTAGGGAAGTGCCACGTTGATAGAATAAACGGCAAGGCACTATATTAAGATTCTGTGAAAGAATAAGTTATGAGATGAGCTTTTGTAGAGTTAAGTAAAGAGCTAGCCATTTGCTCAGAGTAAAAAGAATTCTTTAAACATATTCATTAGATTTTTGAGCTATAAGCTTTTAAGAACCCGGCAGTCACTGATGATCAAAAACATAAAAGCATCAAGCCTTTGGTTTGGTGTCTCCCCCAACCGCCCCCCTCCGCCCACCAACAAGTTACTAAAGCTAATGCAGAGTAGAGTCCCTTTCAATCTGAAGACTGAAGCTGCTCATGAGCTTTGAACAGTCATTTACCAAATATTTTACATATTGAAGGGCAGTGATAAGGAATAGCTGTCTAAAGAGTGAAAATGAGAAAAAGAAGGAGAGAAGAAAGAGAGATGGGAAGATTTTCTTTGCTCTTAAGACATTCAAAATTTGATGTGGAAGATGCACAGTTAATAACCCAAAACAAGATGATAAGGACACTGGTGGTAATGTGCTATTAACTCAGTACTGACATGACGTACTGTGGGAACATCAGGAAGGATTTTTAACTCATCCTGCGATTGATAGAGATCTGTTTCCTGAGTTGAAGGAGTTAGGTGAGTAACTGGTGTTGGTGCACTGGCCTGTTTCAGGGAGAGAGAACATCATGTTGAAAAATATCACAGTTTCAGAAACTGTACTTTGGCAGTATGTCAAAACCAGAATGTATATGTATGAGGTAAAAGCAGACAAGGGGTAGTAAAAGTTAAGGGTCAAGAGATAGAGAAGAGCCAGCTTACAGTGGGCCCTAGAGGCTCTTACTACATATAAGGAGGTGAACCAGGTACAGTTTTATAAGTTGAAGATTAATATCAGATATTCCTTTAAAAAAGGTCTCTAGTAGCATTGTGAAGAATGGATCAGAGAGCTGTGAGCCCAAAAGTAGGAAACTGCAAGCTAAGTCATTTATTTATACATTCAGCAAATACAGTTGACCCTTGAATAATAAAAAGGTTAGGGATGCCGCCCCCCTCCCCCCGTGCACAGCCAAAAATTCATATATAACCTTTGACTCCCCAAAATATTAACCACTAATAGCCTATTGTTGACTGGAAGCCTTATTGATAACATAATTGATTAACAATTTGCATGTTATATGTATCATGTCCTATATTCTTACAATCCAGTAAGCTGGAGAAAAGAAAATGTTATTAAGAAAATCATAAGGAAGAGAAAATACAGATAAAGTACTGTATTGTCCTTATCACTCCCCCCCCCCCAATCTATGTATAGGTGCACCTGGTGCAGTTCAGGAACCTTGAACTGCAACCTGTGTTGTTCAAGAGTCAATTTTATTTATCAAATATCTGCTGTGGATTAAGCACTCTTCTATGTTTCTGTCCTTGTGGAGCTTATTATTGAATGCAGTAAAACAGGAAAGAAATATCAGTAACATGAAGGAAGGAAATAGCAAGATTGGGGAGAATCAAGAAACTTAATATATAGCGCATGAGCAGAAGAAGGGGATGGTAAAGAAGAAATATGGAATGACTTCCAGGTTTTTATGTGGACAACTGGAAGATGCTGGTGTCATTCACCAAGGTAAAGAGTATAGGAAGAGGAGCAGACTGAGGGTCAATAAAAGGAATTCAGTTTCGGACATGAGTCTGAAATACCTAGGTAATATTAAGGTAATACTGAATTCCTATTCAATAGGAAGTTAAAAGACAATTTTTAGCATGGAAATAATAATAGCAGCTCCTTTATAGGGTGATTATGAAGATTAAATGTACTGAAGCATGAAAATGGCTTAGACCATCATCTGACAAATAGTACTTCTCATATTAGTTGTTGCTGCTGTCATTATTTCAGGAGTATGGGCTTTGAGCTAGACAAATCTGCCTACATCCTGGCAATGCCATTTACTAGTTGTGTGGCCTTATGCAATTCTCTTAGCCTCTTTAATTCTCAGTTTCTCTGCATGTGAAATGGGGATAGTATCTATTTTACGAGGATACTGCAAGGATTAGTAATAGTGTATGAAAAACACCAACCACAGTGACTGGCATAAAGTGAGTGCTCATTGAATGTTGGGGAGGTGGTGAGTATCAGGTAGAAATTTGAGATTTATCAACATGAAGGACTTAAACCTTTAAACACATATGCTGAAAACAAGGAGTCTCTAGAAAGAGAGAGGATAATATGCCAAAAGACCTGAATGGTTGGCAAGGGAGGTGATTTACTGAGAGTACTGTTTGAGGAAGTTGTGTGGAGGCTTAAAAAGGAATAATGACAGACTCATGTAGTTTTTGAGGGAATTGAAGGTAGAGATAAGGCATTATTAAAAGATTATGCTCCCAACTTTGAGTATCCAGATGAGTTGAAACCATGAGTTTATAGTGACACAGTTCCTCATAGGTATGTGACTTTCTCCAACTATCAGAAAACTGGATTCAGAGTTCACATTTCTGAGGATTAAGTGTGTGATAGGTGGGTCATTGGTAATCCTTGCTTGAGTTTCAGAAGTGTGCTGGGGTAAAAACTAGATTGAGGAAGGGCTTGCGCAAATGATAGGTAAGGAAGCTCCATTAGTGAGTGTAAGTTCTTCTTTCAAAAGTTTTGGCTGAGAGGGCGCCTGGGTGGCTCAGTTGGTTAAGCGACTGCCTTCGGCTCAGGTCATGATCCTGGAGTCCCGGGATCGAGTCCCGCATCGGGCTCCCTGCTCAGCAGGGAGTCTGCTTCTCCCTCTGGCCCTCCCCCCTCTCACGTGCTCACTCTCTCATTCTCTCTCTCAAATAAATACATAAATAAAATCTTCAAAAAAAAAAAGTTTTGGCTGAGAAAGGAAAGACTAAGATAAGAAATGGGGATGTGCACTAACAAGAAAAAGGTTTTCTTTTATGAATGAGGAAGACCTGAATACATATGTCATCAAGAGGAGACAAAGGAACCAGAAGAGAGGAAAAATCTGAAGGGAAGGGAAAGAGGGGGGCTAATGAATGACTCCAGGATCCAGAGTGATTTTAGACACTGTGTCCTCAACTCCTATGATGGAGCCTCTGATAAACTTGAGAATTATCTTCCCGCTCAATGAAGAACCATTCATAATGTCATGTTCTCTGGTCTTCGATATTACCAGAAGTAGAAGTGAAGTACTTACTGTCTCATCTTGCATAAATAATAAAGGTAAGAAAAAGACAAAAATGATGCAAAAAAGAAAAAGAAAACATGGAGTTAATATCAAGAAAAACTTAAATTTATAAAAGATACTATGATTTTAACAATTTAGTAATTTCTTTTAAGCGTTGTCAAAAATACACTTTAAAAATCTTAAGTGGTTACTGATTTTTAAATTCTCCTTTTTTATATTTCTACCTCTAAAGGGCTATTTTCCTGCAGTCTGACACATTAAAAATCATTTATCTTTGTTGTTGTTATCATTGCCAACACTGTTTCTATTTGTTTGCTTTGGTCTGTGGGTAAATAACATAGTGTTATCTGTGAGTCAGCAAGAATAGGAAAGCTGCGGCCATACATTACTCTTCTCACTATTGAATCTCATGTATAAGAACGTTTTTGAAAGTGACCTGTTGCTATAGGAGAGGGTAATATATATGCTTTAGTATTTATATTAAATGATAGTTCTTATACCATTTTGTCAATAATATTAAGAAAAAAGGTATCACTTTATCATTTCTTAATTATAACGTTATAAAGAAAAACTTGAAACTGAGTAGCTATGTAGTTTTATGTTGTGTTAATTTTTGTTAGAAGGTAGTATTCCAGTACTTAATACTCAATCCACGTGAATTAACTTGCAAAAGTAATATATACTGTAATAAGTCAAACAAAGTAATGTATCAGGAACAAAAGCTAATCATCATTTCTGCCCTCCTTTCTGTCTTGGAGATGGGGGTAAGGGGGCAGGGTAACAGTGGTAACAGTTAATTTTGTATCCTTCCATACATTTTTCTACCTGTAACTTGGACTCACAAAATACACCAGAGGTCACAAATTCAAATTCTAACAAAGACCAAGAAAGTAACACAAATGAACTAAGAGGGTGGGATATCAGTGTCAGAATGACAATAGAAAGTCATGGGGCACTTGGTCACCTAAGAAAAAAATGTGTCTTTCTCCTAAAAGAGATGAGCTCAGGGGGGTTGCAGGCATGAATACATGTTTTCAAGGGAAGCCAAGATACTTATTGTTCTTAAGTGAAAAGCCAATTTTCAATATTGTACTTAAGTAGATCTTGATTTGAGCGTATCCCTCCCACTTAACTAGTTAAAGAATCTTGCACATTTTACTTAATCTGAGTCAGTTTCCTCATCCATAATGTGGGGATAACAGTATCTATTCTTAGAAAGAAGATTAAAATAATACCTCACAAAAAAAAATAATAATACCTCACAAGTTTAGTACAGTGCATGAGGCTTTATAAATGTTGACTGTCTATGATCAGTAGTTGTCTGACTTTAGGAGTGTGGAAAGGGAGTTGACTGCAAAGGGGCGCAGAGAGCTTGTTTGGGTGATGGAAATGTGTGTCTTGATTGTAGTGGTGGTTGCAGAACTGTGCATTTGTTAGAACTCATCAAACCGTATACTTGGAATTAATGAACTTTTTGCATGTAAATTAAACCTCAACAAAGCCAATTTAAAAAAAAAATAACTGCCTTTCCTTTCTCTCTGTACTTCAGTTCCATTAACTATTAAAAATAGAGTTGACATCAGAGGTTTCCAGCATGTTTATCTCTTAGTATCCCTTTGCAACCCCAGTCACAGGTTCCTGCACTGCAGAAGATTTCGCCTATTGAGAAACAAGAAAGAAAGAACTACCTTTATTTGTCTGTTTCACTTTTCTGTTGTACTAAGCTTACCATGTGGATTTATCTGTTTGGGTACTGTGCCTGATACACTGAGTAAAGCAGGCCACTAGTCACTTTTCAGAAATGTTATAATGTACTCAACAAGCTAATTACCAACTGTTGAGTAATAAGCTATGAAATTTAATAAACCAAGAAAAAATTAGAGGCAAAAACAATATATTGGTGTTTCCTTAAATGAGAATGAAATACATAGTAGCACCCAGTGTGTGTGCACATGTGTATAGACTCATCCCAACTCATTCTATGAGGCAGTATTACCTAAATATGAGAGAAAGAAAACTAATTTCCCTTATTTATATAGATGCAGAAGTCCTCTACCAAATACTAGCAAACCAAATCCAGCAATATGTAAGTAGGATTATAAACTATGACCAGATGGAATCCTTCCCAGGAATGTGAGGTTCAACACAGGAAAATCAATCAGTGTAACACACCATATTGATGGAATAAGGGACAAAAACCACAGGGAAATCTCAATAGACAAAGGAAGACATTTGACAATAGCCAACACCATTTCATAATAAAGCACTCAATAAGCTAGGAATAGAAGGAAACTTCCTCAGCTTAATAAAGGGCATCTATGAAAAATACACAGCTAACATACTTAATGGTGAAAGACTGAGAGCTTTCTCTCTATGACCAAGAGCAAGACAAGGGTGTCCACTCTCACTTCTTTAATCAGCATTGTATTAGAGGTTCTAGGCAGAGCAGTTAGGCAAGGAAAAAAGGCATCTTAATTGGAAGAAGAGAATTAAAACTATCTTAGTTTATAGATTTGACATACTTGTACATAAAAAAGTTCTAAGGATTTCACAAAAAGCCTATTAGAGCTAATAAACAAGTTCAGCAAGGTTGCAGGATACAAGGAAAAAAATGTATTACTATATACTAACAATGAATAACTGAAAATCAAGTTAAGAAAATAATTCCAGGGGCACCTGGGTGGCTCAGTCATTAAGCGTCTGCCTTCGGCTCAGGTCATGGTCCCAGGCTCCTGGGATCGAGCCCTGCATCGGGCTCCCTGCTCCGCGGGAAGCCTGCTTCTCCCTCTCCCACTCCCCCTGCTTGTGTTCCCTCTCTCACTGTGTCTCTCTCTGTCAAATAAATAAAAGCTTTAAAAAATAATAATTCCATTAACAATAGAATGAGAGGCGCCTGGCTATCTCAGTTGGTAGGGCATGCAACTCTTGATCTCAGGATTTGAGTTCGAGCCCCACGTTAGGTGTAGAGATTACTTAAAAATAAAATCTTAAAAAAATAGCATGAAAAATAATAAAATATTTAATAAATTTAACAGTGCAAATCTTAAACTCTGAAACTACAAAATATTGTGGCTAGAAATTAAAGATTAAAATGGAAAGACATCCCATATTTATGTGTTTGACATAATATTTGTTAAGAATTAGCATTAATACTCCCCAAGTTCATCTATAGATTTAACACAATCCCTATCAAAATCTCAATTCTCTTTGAAGGAATTGACGCTGATCCTAAAATTCATATAGAAATTCAAGGAATCCAGAATAACAAAAACAATCTTAATGAAGAACAAATTTGGAGGAATCATGTTTCCTGATTTCAAAACTTACTGCAAAGTTTCCTGATGAAGACAGCATGATACTTGGTATAGGAATAGACAGATTAGTGAAATAGAATTGAGAGTCCAGATATAAAAGCTTACATTTATAGTCAGTTGATTTTCAGCAAGAGTGCCAGGGTAATTCAGTAGGGGAAAAGAGTAGTCCTTGCATCAAATTGTGATGAGACAACTGGTTAACCATATGCAAAAGAGTGGAATTTGACCCCTTCCTCAACTGCATCCAACACTTAACTCCAAATGGACCAAAGATCAAATATAAGTGCTTAAACTATAAAACTCTTAGAACAAAACATAGGAGTAAATCTTTGTGACCTTGGATTAGAAAATGGATGCTTAGCTATGACAGCAAGGCACAAGCAACAAAATTAAAAATAGGTGAATTGGACTGGTTCAAATAAAAAAAACAAAACACTGTACTTCAAAGGACACTGTCAAGAAAGGGAAAAGTCTAAGAATGGGAGAAAATATTTGCAAATCATATATCTGATAGGAAGTTAATATCCACAATATATAAAGAATTCTTACAACTCAACAAAAACAAAAGACAAATCCAGTCAATTATGAAATAGACATTTCTCCAAAGAATATACAAAAACAGTAAACACACAAAAAGAACTTCAGCATCATTACTCTAAATTAAGGAAATGCAAATTAAAACCACAGTGATACCATGTCATTCCCATAAGGATACCTAAGATAAAAAGACTATAACAAGTGCTGGTGAATATATAAAGATATTGGAACTCTTACACATTGCTGGTGGGAGTGTACAGCCATTTGGAAAACAATTTGGCATTTCCTCATAAAGGTAAATGTAGGGTTACCAAAAGACCAAGCAATTCCATTCTGTGTATATACTTGAGAACTGAAAACGTATGTCCACACAAAAACTTGTACACAAATATTTATAGCTGCGTTATTCACAAAAAGTGGAAACAACCCAAACGTTTGTCAGCTGATGAGTAGATAAGCAAAATATGGTTTATCCCTACAGTGGAATACTACTTGACCATAAAATGGAGTGCAGTATTGATACATGGTACAATATGGATGAACCATGAAAACATTAAGTGAAAGAAGCCAGACACATAAGATCACATCTTGTATGACTCCATTTATATTAAGTGTCCATAATAAGCAAACCCATAGAGATAGAGCCAGAAACTAGTTGTTGTTAGGGGCTAGAGGAGGACAGAAAGAGGAGTAACTGCTAATAGGTTTAATAAGCTTCTTTTTTGGGGTAAGGAGAACAGTCAGGCGTGTGATAATGGAAATGGTTGCACAACTTTTGAACATACTAAAAACCACTTTAAAATGGTGAATTTTATAGTATATGAAGTATGGGTGTATAATCTTTTTTCCTGGAGTTCTGAATCCCTTCAAATTTTCATATTGACTCTTATGAACCACAGGAGTCACAGGTAGGAATCTTTGAACTCAATATAGTCTTTAGGGTTCCTTTCTAGTATATTTTGTGAGGTCCTACATCAGTGGTTCAAGCTATTTTAGAATAAAGAAAATTATTTCCATTTGTTATGAACAGTGTCACTGAGATTCTCCACAGTAGGATTCATAACTATCTTGCATGTTCTTTAAGGGATTGATTCATTCTCTGAATACTGAGAACTTGTGTTTGTTTGGTATTTGTACTTTGTCTAATAGTTCATTGTTATTATACCCTTATTTGAAGATGTTTCAAACATAAAACCTTACTAACATACTACAGGAAGTCTAAACATATAGAAACATCAAAGTCCCAAATGTCTGTTAAGAATGTGGTTTGAAAATTAGAAAGTACATTTTTCTAAAAAGTAATGCTATAAATGATTATTACTCTTATTTTAAGGGGCAGGTAGGTTCGGGCCAGTTCGTAAAAGACTATTAAATCCATAAAGAATGGCTGCAATTAAAAATACTGAAATAATACTTTCAAAATACATTAAAGAAAGCAGGAAAATATCCCAGTCTCCCAGGAGTTTCTTAACCTTTTTTCCACGAAACATCTCATTATAGGTATTTGTTAGACACTATAGAGCCTCTCTGGAGAAGAATGTACTGAATTTTTCATACACTTTGAAGGTATCTTGGTCTAGCAAACATTTGGGAAAAGTATGTGTATTAGTCTGCTTGGGCTACCATAACAAAACACCCCAGACTGGGGGGCTTAAACAACACGAATTTATTTTCTCACAGTTCTGGAGGCTAGAAGTCTAAGATCAAGGTGCCATCAGTGTTGGTTTCCGATGAGATTTCTCTCCCTGGCTTTCAGTGTCTTTTTCATCATGTCCTCACATGACCTCTTATCTGCACAGATGGAGAGAAAGATTCCTTATATCTCTTAAGGAAATTAGTCTTACTAGATTAGGTCCCCACTTTATGACTTCTTTTAACTATAATTATTCCCCTTGTCACATTGAGGTTGGGGTTAACATACGAATTCACACAGTTCAGTTTAAAATAGTGTACTATTTTACTTTGACCAGACCAAAAGAAGTAACTATGTTGTAATGGCCTTTTTTTTTTTTAATTAAAAAAAAAAAGAGGGGTGCCTGGCTGGCTCACAGTTGGTAGAACATGTGACTCTTGATCTTGGAGTCATGAATTTGAGTCCCACATTAGCAGTAAAGTTTACTTTAAAAAAAAAAAAGAGAGAGAGAGAGATTGGGAACAATCAGAGCTTTAACACCTAAAGATTCAGAAGTAATTTAGAAAAATATTAATATGACTTCACAACATGAAAATCTGGAAAGAAAGATAGTCTAGGGAGGGTATTAAGATCTCAAAAATAATTTCTGGTTATTAAAATTCCAAACAATCCCAAAAGGAATGAATGGTGAAGAAATCTAAAGAAATTAAGTGGTTGCTCAATGACTTCAGACTAATGAAGAACATATTCCCAAGACAGAAAGGATATTTAACCAACAATAGATTATAAATATTACTAATATAGAGAAAACTCAGGATTGAGCAAAAATACCAAGAAAAATAAAATTGTCTTTGAAACATTTATTTGTAGGATAAAGAATTAACAGAAAGGTATATAGAGCCATTGCTTGGGCAGATATTAATACTGGTAATGTTTACGTCTCTTCTATCAACATAAGAAGCCCTTCAAACCAAAAGGATGAGAGTAGCCATTTTTGAAAATCTTCTTGAAGGACACAGGTGCAAAGATTATGGCAGTTCACTGAGGCATTCTAAACAACTTGAAGAGTTCTGATTTAGATACTAAAATAATTCCAAGGAATGAGAGAAGGAAAGAAAGGTCAGAAGAGTGGAAACAGGAAATGCAATTTTGATTTTCCAAACCAGGGAGCGAGAAGGATGAGAATTTCATAATCCGGCAACTACTGATAGTGCCCTAGGGAAGATTATAAATAGAGAATACAATATAGGAGAATATAGAAGAACATATAGGAGAAGAAATAAATCTGTAAGTTATATGGATTTGGTAAGAACAAGGTTAGAGAAACTATTTCCTTTTCTGATTGATAATCAAGCTAGTAGAAATGTTGGAGACAAATGCTTATTAACTTCTATAAGGGTCCAACAAGTTGTCCTATATATACCCTTTGCACAATTTAGAAAAATTTGGTCTGGATACTAGAACAATGAACTTAGATTCTCCTGAAATGTACCAGCGTTCAGAAAATCTCCAGGAGAAAGCTAGTGCAATAGAAGGGCTCCTCTTAATTTGTTTCCCTTTTCTCAGAAACCATAGTCTTATACTGCCTGTTGTCCAGTGTCTGAATTTTTTTCACATGTTTTTTTCCAACTTTTTAAGTTGTTCATAGCAGAATTACTGATCCATTACCAATTACTCTGTCAGGAACAACAGCAGGAGTTCTGTGTCAGAGTTTTTAAACATCACTTTTTGCTACGAAAATGAGTCTCTATCTTCTAACTGACTCTTGTTTGTATTTACAAAGGCTTTTGACTTCTGTATGCCATATTTTATATCCTGCGACTTTACTAATTTTTCGTATTGCTTAAAGTATTCTGTTGACTGTTTTCGGTTTTCCAAATAGATATACAATTGTATCATCTGCAGATAGATGTGGTTTTACCTCCTTTTTTCCAGTTCTTATGTTTATAATTGGTCTAATTGCATTAGCTAATAGTAATAACTATAGTGGGTACCCCTGTCTTCTGTTCCTATTTTTAGTAGAAAAGTCTCTAGGGCTTCCCACCTGAATAAGAAGCTTGCTAATTTTACTTTGTTTTTGTATGTTTGTTTCTATTTCATGTATTTTTCATTATTTTCTCAATAGATTGTAAACTCTTTGGTTGGACTATGCCTATTACTTATGTACCGAACTACCATTCACTTATTTGAGCAGATATGGACTAAGTATCTCCTATTATGTGTTATGTTCTGTGCTAGTCACTTGTCAGCAAAACAAACCCAAGCTATGTCCCATGACCACATCACACCACCCCGCCAAACCCTGCTGCCAACATTAAGATCTGGTGGGAAATACAGACATTACACAGATAACACAAGTGTGATAAATTTTCAAAAAGCTACAGTATTGGATACTATAGGAGCCTATAACAGAACAATCTAACCTAGTATGGGGAAATCAGGAGCTACCTCTCTAAAGAAATAATATTAAAGGAAAGTCTAAAGACAAGAAAGACAGCTGACACACTTTTAAGAGAAATCCAGTGTTTCTGGAAAGAAGAAATAGAGTAGAAAGGTGGATCACGAGAGATGAAGCTTTTGAAGTAGTTAGGAAGAACTGGTGTATGGAGAGTCTGGTAAGCCCTATTAGGATTTTGGACTTTTCCTTTAGTATAATAGCAAAATAAGAATGATGTTTGCTTTTGTGTGTAGATATATATGTATTTATGTTTGATAACTGTTCTCACAGCACATAGAAAATGAGATAGTAGGATGCTGAGTACGTAAGTTACTTGTAAATGCTGCTCATTAACTTTTAAACCAATAACTTTCCCACTTACAAACTGTAATCGCTGTGGCAGGTGGGCTTTAATTCTGAAAACTAAGTACTATTTCTTTTGTAAACAAGAAATATATTAATTCTGAATTCTTTTTAAAAAACAAGGAGCACAGACTTCTTAGTGTCTGTGGATTTGAATTTTCAGTTCATGCAATTACTAACTTTTTGAAAAAAATTATTAAATTGCTAGAAGTTTTGGTTTTCTTGTCTCTAAAATGAACTGTTGTTATAAGGATGAGCTGAGGGAAGGCTTGTAAAGCACTTAGGTTTTGGCTGGCACATATTTATCAAATATTAGTTGTATTTATTAACTATTTAAGAACTTCAGTTCTTAAAGGAAAAGAATAAACACAGAGAATGTTACAAAGTAATAGGGATGCAGACCATAAATTTAGGCATTCTCTTAATGATGACATCCTGATTATTCAGGTGAGTAAACCGTATCTTAGGAGAAATAGTTTAATTAAGGTTCATGACTAAATAAATAGTAGAGCAAGAGATGATTCCAGGGAGTCTGGTCCCAGTGCTCAAACTCACGATCCTATGTGGCTCTTTTCTAAAACAGTATCTCTTTTAGAAGATTCTTTCTCTCTCATTTGATTGCAGTCAAAAACCAAAAACCATCTTGCATTTTGGAAAGAAAAATATTAAATGGAGGAGATTGATCACCTTTGTATTTGGTTAGTGGGACTAAAAAAATTTAAGTCATAATACATTATTTCCTGATTTAGGTGATAATAAAACTTCTTCTTACTTGAAAACTGTTTTTTTAGAAGTTCTAATTAATTTGCTGATCCATTAATTAATTAGCTACTAATGTATAGTTATAGAAGTAATGTTTTATCAGACTGTGTTTTTCCAGTACATGTTACTCCAAAGGGGACTCCTGCGAGAATATCTAGCATGGCTGCATTTGAACACTATAGTTGTAGTAAGGAGATGGTATGTGTACATCCTCATATGTGTGGGGTTTTCTTCTCTTGGGGGCTGGAAAAGAGGCGTTAGGGAGAATGTAATTTGATCTGGGGGAGCATTCTTCTTATAATATCGAATAATTGTGTTATATAACTGTCATCTTTGTAAAAATACTTTTTAGAATGGTAGTATACATAAAGTAATTCACTTAACTTCATGTGGTGCTTATTATAGGAAAGGGGATAGTTGTTTGATGTTAACAGAAATTATTATTGATTTTTTAACTTCTAAATGGGATTTTTTTAAGGTGGAGTAAAGGTATGGGAAACCAGCAGTATCATGTTTTATGTTTTTAGGTATTTATCAGTTTTTAAAATACTAACATTACATTTATGAAATTACAATATTTTATACTGTTTCACACTATATCAGACTACTGTTTATTTAGAATGATGGGGGGGAAAAGAATGGTGGGAAATGAACTATCTTCTCAACTTTTTTTTTTTTTTTTTAGTAATGTTAATAAAATTTTTGAAGAAGTCCACACCTGTTGTAACAAATTCAGTCAATGCTGAAGTGTAGAAACCAGGTCTTCCTCTCTAATTCCAGTTCCAGAGGTTTTCTTCCACAATTTGCATATACCCTTAGGCTCTTATATATATATGTAAGTTATATATATATATGTCATGTGCTTATATAAAAATATGCATTTAACTATGCATACAGCATTTTAAAATTAAAATTAGATCTTATTCCTAATCAGATCATATTTTAATGTTACTCTGAAACATGTAACTTAATGTGCAAATCTTTCCAAGTTAGTACATATAGAATTAATTCAGTTTATTGAATATTTTATTATAAGACTATATTAGTTTATTCATTTGCATGCTGATGGAGATTTAGTTTAATTCTATTTTTTTTTATTTTAGAGAATTTTACTAAGCACTATAAGATAGATAGTCTCCATTTTAGAGATGAAATTAAGCCACAAAGAGGTTAGGGAACTTGACCTAAATTGCATAACAAGTAAATGGGGAAGCTGGTATTAGAATCCTGGCAATCCAGTCCAGAGTTTAGTCTTAAATACTACATTATGTTACGCTTTTCCTTCTGCCTATCCTTAGTCTATCGACTGAATTAAAAAAAAAATCAATATATGAAATGTATTTAATATTAAAACATTCATGAAGATAATTTAATATGCTACCTTAAGGATGTTGGAAATCTTAGGGTCACAGATTACACAGCGTTATTTGTGGTTGTATCTAATATACAAGTAGAAGGT
Organism: Mirounga angustirostris; assembly: GCF_029215605.1. NCBI lineage: Eukaryota > Metazoa > Chordata > Mammalia > Carnivora > Phocidae > Mirounga > Mirounga angustirostris. The sequence continues at coordinate 32,897,867 of NW_026991712.1, forward strand.
GTAAGCCAATGTGACTCAAATGTTAATGTGCATACAAATCTCTGGGAGTAGGGGAAGCATCTCATTAAAATGTACATTCTGATTCAATAATCTGGCATGGCGTCCTGATGATACCAATACTGCTGATCTGCTTGTTGAGTAGCAAAACTTTTGGCAGTTTATGCTGCCCTGTGGCAAATCTTGTTAGTTGTTTTATTGAATCAGTTTTTACATCATTTTATTTATGCTACCAATTTTTATAAGTTGTATGTGTTAAGCAAATAGGTGGGGGTTTCTAGTTTCAATTCTTTGTAGCATTTAACATTGTTGGGAAAAATAAATCGTGGCTTCTGTAGTATTAATGCACAATACTTAAATAACAATAATCAGGTTTATTTATGGACTAAATACAGCTTACACACCTATGTCACCATTTCCACTGTATCATTTTTAATGAAGGGAAACATTTATTTTCATTTTGGAGGCTATCGCTGTGTTTGAACTAAAAGGTTGTTTTATGGCTATTATTTTCTTCTTTGGTAATAACATATTTTACACAGTTAAAAAAGTAAATACCTGTTCAGTGCTATGTGCCACGCACTGTGTCAAGTGCTTAATTGGCATGATTTGACGTCATCATCGTGACCTCTCTCATTTATTCATTCATTAGCTCTTCGAGCACCTGCTCTGTTCTAGGAATTGTGCATGCAAGGTTGAGCCAAATAAACACAGATTCTGCCTTCCTAGAGCCTAGTGCATTGGGGAGAAGGGTGCTGTACAGTAATCAAGCAATCATGGAAGTGTGATGGCTGTAGAAGACGAGCTGTTACTTACTATGCTTGCTATTGTCTCTACTCTTTCAACCATCAAAGAGAATCCTGCCATAGCCCTCTAAGCTTCTCCCACCTAGCTCCGCCCCCACCCCCCCACCCCACTGCAAGAATTCTTTCTCTGCCAGCTGGATTCCTGAGCTGTTGTAATGCCAAACCTACCTAATGATTGGAGGGAGACAACTTTACAAGTAAAGATGAGCAGTTTGTACAAAAAAAGAAAGAATACCTGAAGGGACATTGTTCACATTAATTGAAGGAGTAAATATCCTCAGCACTTCAAATGGAAGTTTGAGGTGACCCTTAGTAACTTATTTCAGTTATTTTCATGCTTCCATGTGCCCAACTTTGTGGTAAGAGGTATAGGAAATTGAAGGATACAAAAATAGAGTATAATTCTGTCCCTACTCTTAAGACTATTAGAGTTGTTGATGAGAAGAGGTTGAAAGACTTAGAAGACATGCAAGACATTATTATTTGTTTTAAGTACCAACATGTACAACCCTTAAGCAGTAGCCACATTGTGGAATGATTGAGCACACTCTTAGTGGAATGCTGTTTTTAAGAAGTATGTGATTCTCAGGGCGCCTTCGTGGCTCAGTTGGTTAAGCATCTGACTCTTGGTTTCTGCTCAGGTCGTGATCTCAGGGTTTTGAGATCAAACCCCGCCCCGGGCTCTGTGCTAAGTGAGGAGCCTACTTGACATTCTCCCTCCCTCTCCCTCTGCCCCACCCCCTGCTCACACACGCACTTTCTCCCTCTAAAAAAAAAAAGTATGAGATTCTCTCTTTTCTAATAATCGTTCCAAGTTCTCATTTGAAACAAATTTTTTCTGATATTAATCAGATCTATGTAATTGATCTTCATATATATTTCACTGCATTGTTGTGATTTTCAAAGTGTTTTGTTATCCCTGCTACTACTATAATTTAGGGCTTCATTTTATTGTTTTGAAGGTTATTACAAGACTTTAGTTTCTAAATATTATAAAGTAGCTCTGTGTAGTTATTTTTCTTTTAAAGGTGGAATCTGAAAAACTTTTATAAATTTTATCTTAGAAATTAGTTTATTATTATGTTTAATTTTAGGAAATGGTGCTCATGCAGAACATTCTGAAAATGTGCATATTTCAGGAGTGTCAACTGGTAAGTCATTTTTTTGTAATGTTTAAATTTCATGCATGACTTATATGGTAAATATTGAAAGCCACCTGGTATCTTACAAAGTGATATTTGGCTATAAAAACTATTACTGCTTTTTGCAGCATATAATAAGGAATGAGGTAACTGGAACATGGAGTAATTCTCATAAGATAAAATTGATACTTGCATGCCCATGGAATGATTATACTCTTTCAAACAGACGGCATAATTATTTTTTCAGACAAACATTGAACCAAAAAAAAAGTTAACTCAAGTTGAATTAGTATTTTATTTCCTTACAAAGTTATATGAAATGAAATTTATTAAAATGTAATTTTGAATGCTATTTGTAGTATTAGAGCCTTAGAAATTAAGCATTTTGCTTGATTTTTTTATTTGAGTACTACTATATATAAAATTGTTGTTCTTGAGTGCACAATTTACATGTTATTAAAAAAACAACCCAACAACATATTTGTATCCATGAAATTCAGAAACTTGTTGAGGTAAATGTATTTTTTCCACTCATCTAAGCCTTTATAACTTAATAATTATGTAAAGGCCTGTAACTATTATAATTTTCATTCTTTTTTTTTTTTTTTTTTTAAGATTTTATTTATTTGAGAGAAAGAATGAGAGAGAAAGAACACATGAGAGGGGATAGGGTCAGAGGGCGAAGCAGACTCCCTGCCAAGCAGGGAGCCCGATGCAGGGACTCGATCCAGGGACTCCAGGATCATGACCTGAGCCGAAGGCAGTCGCTCAACCAACTGAGCCACCCAGGCGCCCCTAATTTTCATTCTTAACATGCCTTCCACTGCTTTGTTTCCATTTTTGCTCTATCAACTATAACTACTTAGGGGAGCAAAATCTTTTATTTTTGCATATACTGAAATAGAGTTTCTTACCATTGTTATTTCCCTTTAGTCTTGGTAAGTTTTATGTGGTTAAAAAATTATACTTTGTGTATTTATCAATCTACTGATTGATTGATTTCTTCATGCCATCTTGTACTTTGGTTATTTTTTCCTCACATGAAGCAAAACTGAGAGGTTCCTCTATTGTTTTATGCCTGATTTTATATTCAGAAAGTTAATAGACTTAACAAAACTTTTAAGAGTTAGTTTGCACAGCCAAACACATTGACAAGTGTGATTTTCTGAAAATGGAAGCAAGTGCCTTTGTAGCCCACCTAGACCCTTTCACAGTTTGTCTCACTGTTCTCTTGTCTTCTAGTTGTGTGATTCTACACATCAAGCTAAAATAAGCTTATTTGAAAGAAAACCTTAATTTTCTCCCTTTTTCTATTTTGAATAGCAAATGAGAATTACGATTATTTTTCCACGTTGTCACTATGAAGTAAGATTGTGTACAAACATTTTAACTTACACAATCAAATGATATTGTCTAATTAAGTGATTTCCAAAAATTTCAGTCTAAGGACCGCTTTCAAGCTTTTAAAATACTGAGGACCATGTTAATCTACTTGGGCTTCCATAACAAAATACCGTAGGCTGAGTGGCATATATAACAAATATATTTGTTTTCTCATAGTTCAGGAGGCCAGAAGTTCAAGACCAAAGTGCTAGCGGGGTTGGTTTCTGGTGAGATCTCTCTTCCTACCTTGCAAATGGCCACCTTATTGCTGTGTCCTTACGTGGCTTTCATCTGTGTGCAGAGAGGTTCCTGGTGTCTCTTACTCTTCTTGTAAAGTCCCTATGGCGGGGGCGCCTGGGTGGCTCAGTCGTTAAGCGTCTGCCTTCGGCTCAGGTCGTGATTCCGGGGTACTGGGTTCGAGCCCCGCATCAGGCTCCCTGCTCCTCGGGAAGCCTGCTTCTCCCTCTCCCACTTCCCCTGATTGTGTTCCCTCTCTTGCTGTGTCTCTCTTTGTCAAATAAATAAATAAATACATGCATACAGACAGACAGAGAGACAGACAGACCCTATGTTCTATAGGATTCGATCTTACCCTTATGACCTCATTTTAACTTCATTTACATCCTTAAAGGCTCTATTTCCAAATACAGTAACATTGGGCTTCAACCAATTAGTTTGAAGGAAGACCCAATTCAGTCCATAACATGGACTTCAAAGAATTTTTTTTATGTAGGTTATAGCTACTGATATTTACTGTATTTGGAATTAAAACTGAGACATTGTTTTAAAATGTGTTATGTGCAAATTATAGTAATAAATCTATTGCCTGTTTACATCAATAAAATAATTTTATAAAAATGAATTTTCCAAAACCAAAACATCAATTAGAAGAATGGCATTGTTCTATAATTTTGCAGTCTTTAAAGAATGGCTTAAAAGAATATAGCTGGATTCTCACATCTGTTTCTGCATTCAGTCTTTTGTAATATGTTACTTTGTTTGACATATATGAAAACAATTCAGTCTCACACTGATGTGTAATTGAAAAAAGGAGGAGTATTTTAATAGCCTTTTCAGATAATTGTGAGTATTCTTCTTTGCTACTATACCAAAATTCAATAATTTATAGTTCAAACTTAGTTTTGAGTAGAATCTGAAACCATTTTAATAAACTTTTTGTTCTCTGTTATGTAAAAACCCAGTTGGCCTTTCTTGCCCTTAGGATGGATTTTTTTTTTTTTTTACCATGCATCATTTTTTATTTATGCCTCAATAATTTACAAAATAATGGTGCTCTAAGTTATGCAGATTTATATGGAGTATGAGAGTTATGGCAATTTGGGCAGATCTAGTATTAAGTTCGGAATTTTGCTTCAACTCATCAAGATTAGATTCTGCTTCTTAATTTTATGTTTGCTTGAAAAAAAAAGAAATTAGACTACAAAACTGCTAAGCGTTGATGTTTGTTGAACATCAAAATTACCATTAAATAGATTCCTATTTGAAAAAAAATTCAGTTTAAAAATTTAGCCTTTACACAAACAATGAATCATGGAACACTACATCAAAAACTAATGATGTAATGTATGATGATTAACATAACAATAAAAAATTTTAAATTTAGCGTTTAGAATATGTAGAACCCGTTTTTCATATACTAATTCTGTTTATTTTCTTTAATCTTGACTTTCTACTTCTGCACTTCAGACATATATTTAGAAATGTGTATTCACTTGAAGGGTTGCCACAACAAAGCACCATAAACGAGGTGACTTAACAGAGGTTTATTTTCTCACAAGTCTGGAGGCTAAAATCTGAAATCAGTGTGTTGATAGAGCTAGTTTCTTCTGAGGTCTGTCTTTGGCTCACAGGTAGCAGTCTTCTCCCTCTATCTTCACATGGTCTTCCTTGTGTGTCTCTGTGTGCTAATCTCTTCTTATAAGGACACCAGTCATATTGGACCAGTCAGTACTGCCCACCCATATGACCTCATCTTAATTTAATTACCTCTTTCAAGACTTCAGCCCCAAATCCAGTTACATCCTGAGTTACAAGAGGTTAGGACTTTAACATAGGAGTTTTGGGAGTGACACAGTTCAGCCTATAACAAAATGTATATTTTAATTGAATGTTTATGTGTCAATAAATGCTTAATTTCAGAGGTCAGTGATGCCTTATTATGGCTTATTGTTTTTCCTGAAGGTTATTCTTATAAAATCTTTCTTCTTTGGAAGGAGAAAAATAATATGAAATCTATTCCAGTTACACCATTAAAAAAGTAAACAGTCTCAAAAGGTGCTTTCAGATATACAGACTCATTGTGGTTTTGCTGTGGTATGCAGCTATAGAACATGTAATGCTTGATACAGTATAAGCCCTCTGAATTCTGTGCATCCCCAGTTGAAATGAGACCCCCCTGGGGGCTGGTCTGAATGGAGAACTAGCCTTTGGAAGAATCTCTAAATGTAGGACTCTCTTTCTCTTGAGACCAGCAAGCAACAGAAGTGGCTTCTGCTCCTCACCTGCTCTCTTTTTACCTCTGCTACTCTCTCTGACAATGCTGTGCTCTTGTCCAGTCATTCTGTGCATTTTGGAAATTGTACTGACAATTTTAGAAATAATTCTGACTTGTCTCCAGTTAGTGTTTCCAGGTAGTTTCCTGTCCAGACAGGACACTTTCAGAGTGAAAGGGTACACTATTTGTCATTACTCTGGCACTACAGACAAAACCAGGACTGTCCTGGACAGGGCAGGATATATAGTCACCCTCTCTAATGAATTAAATTCACTTAGCATGTGTTAAGCACCTGATGTGGGCCTTATGCCAAGAAGGGTGGAAGTAAGCAATGAGTAAAATACTGTTGTCTCAAGGAACTTATTTAATGGAGAAAAGAGACATCTGCAAACTGTACCTCTAATGTTGTCTTAATGTGGTAAATCCTTTGATGAATAATATGCATATTAAGTAAGATGATGAATTTATAAAAGGCCTATTTACAGTAGTGAGTAGTGAATGACAGTATTAATTTTTCTTATTATGAATAGCACCAGTTGAGAATTCATGTAAATTATGGGAATTATTTTTTCTTTTTTTTTTTTGGACAAATAAATACTATTTTCTTAGCTTGATGTAATATGGGAACTATTTCTGATTGATAATATATTTTTGGTTCTTATGCTTGGGATAATTTATTTCTATTTCTAATCTATTCATTTTTGTCTTCCTCCTCCTCAGTCTCTACCAAAAGAGTTAAGTCTTAATCCTTTTGCTGGTTCTTACACTACAGGTTTTGGCATAAGAAAACATAAATTATCAAAAAGTATATATTGGGTGATTTTAAAACAGGGAAAAATTATTGGATAAAATTTTATTTTCTATATGTTTTTTATTTAGAACTTTCCATTGTCCAGAATTTTAAATTTTATTTATTTTTTTTAAAGATTTTTATTTTTATTTATTTATTTGAGAGAGAGAGAGCACATGAGAGGGGGGAGGGTCAGGAGGGTCAGAGGGAGAAGCAGACTCCCTGCCGAGCAGGGAGCCGGATGCGGCACTCGATCCAGGGACTCTAGGATCATGACCTGAGCCGAAGGCAGTTGCTTAACCAACTGAGCCACCCACGCACCCCAGAATTTTAAATTTTAAATCTGCTTTCATATCTATGATAAAGGAGAAAAGACAGATGATATTTTTGTAATTTTGTAAATCTGTGTGTTCTATATGTTTTTTATTTAGAACTTGCCATTGTCCAGAATTTTAAATCTGCTTTCATATATACAATAAAGGAGAAAAGACAAATGGTATTTTTGTAATTTTGTAAATCTGTGTGAATTTTCATGTGAAAATCATGAAATCATATCCTAGAAACTGCCAAGTAATTTAATTGTATATGTTGAGAGAGTAGGAAGGCTATTTTAACATTCTTTTTAAAAAATGTCTAAATCAAATGTCTCATGTTCTTTAAATGTCTAAACTTTTAAAATACCTAAGTTACTGCTCATCTGCTGCATAGAATGAGACATTTTTTAGGTTAGATTGATTTATAACAAGACGTTTGCATAAATTAAACTAATCTATTTGACTTTTTAAATTTACTTTAAACTGAATTTTACTCTATGATCTGTGATATTTATTTGAATCGACAATTCTAGAAATAATTTGATTATGCCCTCCCTATTACTTACAAATCAAGATTTTTATTTCTTTCACAAATTTTATTTATTATACAAGGTTCACTAAACATTTAGAAAACTTGGAAAAAGAGCAAAAAGATTAAGAAAGTTACCCATTGGGACGCCTGGGTGGCTCAGATGGTTAAGCATCTGCCTTCAGCTCAGGTCATGATCCCAGGGTCCTGGGATCGAGCCCCACATCGGGCTCTGTGCTCAGCAGGGAGCCTGCTTCTCCCTCTCCCTCTGCCTGCCTGTCTGCCTACTTGTGATCTCTCTCTCTCTCTCTGTCAAATAAATAAATAAAATCTTTAAAAAAAAAAAAAGAAAGTTACCCATTAACCCTGCATTATTAGTATAATTCATAATAATAATTTATTTGTCCTTAAAAATAACGGTATATGCATTTAAATTATAACTAATTTTGTCTTCTGCACTTTCTATTTAACATTTTATAGACTACATTTTTTTCATAACCATTATTTTAATGCCTGTATAAAGTTTCCATTCAGTGTCTATGTTCTAGTGTTTTTAAACATATCAATGGGTTGTTTCCAATGGGTTCTGCCTAGTCTCGGTCATGTTACAAGGGCCATATTAATATATATCTATCCTTTTTTTTATTTCTAAGACTGTTTTTTCACATAGATTTCTAGAAGTGGGAATTACTCTATCAAAGGTCATAAATAATTTAGGAACCTTTTGACAGATTGCTTTCAAAATGGATTGTACCCATTTACACAGCTATCTGCAGTGAGTGAGAACACTTACCTTGGGTATAATCATGTTTTTCTCATTTAACTTTATCTTACTATGTTTCTATTAAAGTCCCAACCTTTTATTTTCCCCAGATTGTTCAGAAATGTAATTGTTTACTTCTACTTTTGATTCATGGCCTAGAGTTGTGACATTGCAAAGAATAAGAGAATGAGATTGGCTTTCTTTTATAGTTAGGCAAAACTACTCTGAAATTTAAAGATTTTCTGGTTGCTAATAGGAACAGATGTGGGAGCTTGCTGCTTTCTCAAATAGAAAGTTTTTACATACGAGGATTAACATGTTATTCCCAATTCATCAGTGATGCAGCTTCTAGATATTTCTACCTTATAACATCTGTAGCCGAGGTTAGCTTGATCTTGAGTCTACTTTATATTTAATATGGAATTTTTTGTAAGGCAAAGCCACATTTCTGGGAGCAGAGAAAGAGAATATCAAGTTAGGAAGTTTCTTTCTTGATCCTTGTTTATATTAACTGAATTAGCAGAGTATATAAAATAGATTTCAAGTAGTTTTTAAGTATTGTTCTCCTTTTGTTTTGTCAGAATTTTTATTCTATTAAAGTCATCATCCGGGCACCTGTGTGGCTCAGTGAGTTAAAGCTTCTGACTCTTGGTTTCAGCTCAGGTTGTGATCTCAGGGTCATGATCTCATGGGTCCTGGGATCATATCCCAAGTCGGGCTCCCTGCTCAGCTGGAAGTCTGCATGAGATTCTCTCCCTCTGCCCATCCCTCCACTTGCCCATGCACTCACTCTATCTCTCTCTCAAATAAATAATTTAAAAAAAAAAAGTCATCAGAGCACCTGGATGGCTCAGTCAGTTAAGCATCTGCCTTCCGCTCAGGCCATGATCCCAGGGTCTTGGGATCGAATTCTGCATCGGGCTTCCTGCTCAGCAGAGAGCCTGCTTCTCCCTCTCCCTCTGCTGCTCCCCCTGGTTGTGTGTGTGCTCCCTCTTTCTCTCTCTGTCAAATAAATTAGTTAATTAATTAATTAATCTTTTTAAAAAGTCATCACCTTTATGTTTGTGTATTTGCATTTTACAGTTTACATTTTAGTACTCAAAGGCCTAGCACACTGCTGATCCTATAAGCCTTTAAAACAAATAATTATTAGTTGTGCCTTTTTAATTAGGATATATTATTTTCTAAATTGCAATTATTTTGCTTACAAATTAATTAGTAATATTTTGCATTAGTGTAGAGCACTGTAGTAAAGTGGCTTTTGTTTTTAGCCACTGTTTTAGGCTTAAATACTGTAATGTGGTATTTTGAAGTTTCCCTGGAAGATCATCCAGTCTGATAACACTTCTATTATCCTAGAATTTTCAGATCTTATGAAAGGAAGTAAAGCCTAAACTATAATTATTTGATAGCAATTTACAATTATTTTTTAAATATAGAGAAGTTGCATGAGTAAAGCAGCAGGTATAAGTGGTCCTTTGTACCTTTCCTGTGTGACTTTAATATTATTTTCAATTATTCAGTCAAATACTGGACCTCCTACTAAGCTTACTAAAAGAATTTCACCAGTTCTTTTGACCAGTATTATATGGTGTGTCTTTTACCCATGTTTTAAATGAAGAAAGGGAGGAAAGTTTATTATATTTTAGGTGATACTGAACCCATTAGGGTTTTTAGGATTTCAGAATATAAAAAAATAGAACAATGTGAAGCCAAGAAACTGTCCTTCAAATGAATAAAGTGAGTATAGAATACAAGACAGAGTACATTTTTTAAAAAATAATACACACACATAGTTTAGGATACTATTAATTTTTAAAGGCATTGCCTGGGGGCGCCTGGGTGGCTCAGTCGTTAAGCGTCTGCCTTCGGCTCAGGTCGTACGTAATCCCAGGGTCCTGAGATGGAGCCCTGCATCAGGCTCCCTGCTTGGCAGGAGGCCTGTTTCTCCCTCTCCCACTCCCTCTGCTTGTGTTCCCTCTCTCGCTGTGTCTGTCTTTGTCAGATAAATAAAATATTTTTAAAAAATAAATAAATAAAGGCATTGCCTGTGTTCAGAGAGTTTATTTATGAGACACTTAAGTTTCTGGAGTAGAGCACTCCCTGAAACTTTCAGAAAAGTAAGTAATGGTAGTATTATAATTTTATGTATTACACTTTTATATGTAGCATTACATAGTATATAATTAAATATTACTTACAATGTTTTATTATACAATAATATATTTTATATGAAGCATAGTTTATATTATATAATCATAATATTTCATTTATTATCAAGTCTTTAGTGAAGCAGTTGCATATTTATAGCAAGATTATTATATAATTTTATATTACATTATTATAAGAAGCAGTAAACAAATTCAGCATCAGAACAGTAAGTGTGAGCACCCAAGACCTTCGACAGAACAGGTTGTAACCTGACAGCAGTGTGTGATGCTTAGATGGTGGAAGTAAAACTCACCCACTCGAGTGAGTGGGCCAGATCCAGTGAAGGTATAATACGTTGCATTCAAACATTTGACACTTTCTTTTCTATTCTGTAACTTTGAAAATAATTCTTTTTCTACTTTGAGACTAATTCTTCAAAGTGTGATAGCGTGTTAATTATTTGTGATTTTGCTAAGGCCTGAATTTGAATTGGATGTACTGTGCAGCTTTTGTGCAAAAGCCAGTCACTTGGCCGATGAGCAGGGTAGACTTTGGATTTCAGTTGACTAATAGCTCCATGTCAGTTAGAGCTGATTTGATCTTAAACTACAGTACTGGAAATACAGTATCCAGAACAAAGTAGATAGAAGTTGTTGTTGTTGTTGTTCTTCTTCTTCTTCTCCTTCTTCTTTTTAAGATTTTACTTACTTGAGAGAGAGAGAAAGACAGAGAGAGCACAAGTGGGGGGGTGTGCAAAGGGAGAGAGGGGAGCAGGGAGCCTGACAGGGCCTCCATCCCAGGACCCTGGGATCATGACTTGAGCCAAAGGCAGACACTTAACTGACTGAGCCACCCAGGCACCCCTGAAGTTCTTCTTTACTCCTCTTTTAAACACACTCTGGATAGTATATTTATTTCTGGGTATCACTCTTGACAAGACACTAAGACTAGAACAGTCCTGGAGAAGGATGTGCTTATACTAAAAAAAAACTATGTCAAAGCTGATAAAAATGGCTTAGAAAAATCATGAACGTCAAGGCCAATTTATGTTTGCTCAGGTGCTGATTTCTGCTTTGCCTCTTCTATTTTTCTAGCAAGAATCACAGTAAACTTCAAAATTAATATTTTTTCCCATTCAGGAAATAAAAGTAGTGGCTTGCTTAGCATTTTAATCTTCTGTAGTACTTAAAATTGGGAAATATAGGTACCATATCAATAGTTTTTATGCCCTTAACAGGAAAAAAATTGCCCTTTTATGCCCTTAGAAAAATGTATAAAAGGTTTAATCTTCCACCATTTACCTTATCTTATGCTTTGCTGGCAAAACTCAGAATTACTCTTACTACTTAGAAATTTTAGAATAAAGCTGCTTGGATAGTTTTATTAAGGGTACTCTCCTTATCTTATTCATATTGTGCCATGACCCTATTGGAACTGGAAAAACTGTATGGGGTTTTTTTTTTCTGTTTTTCCTCCTTTTTCTATATTTTGTGCCTCTTTTGACTTTTTAAAAAATGTATTTTATTTTACTGCCATGTAGCCCTTGATCATTATTTGTTTGTTTGTTCTGGACTTTAGTGACCCTCAAGAAACTAAGGAGTTACCTGCCTTGATTAGAGCTAAAGACCGCATGAAATATTTTGGTCCTCAAAAAAAACGGTATTTAAAATAATAGGAATAAATACATTGCTGTGTTCATTCTTAAGTGTCTGTGCTAATGCAAAGGAATATTCATTTAATTATAAGCAGCTAGATGTAGGATTTCCTGCTCAAAGTAGAAATGTGTGATTTTTTAGTAATAGGTTTGAAAATACTGAGAGTCCTGAGTGTGAGTGATAGATTTAATATAAATTTTTCTGCTTGTACTGATCTTACCTTTTAAATAACAATTAAAAACCTTCCCATCTTAGACTAGTAAATATTGCTGTTAGAGTGTTAGTAAATATTTCCATAAAAGCGGAAGTTCAGTTTTCTGAGTTTCTGAAAAAATTGGAATAAAATGTAGAGTAAATCTAAGGGAACACTACCCATGTCCAATCTTTGTCTCCTTCCAGTTCTGTCCACCCTCAGTGTGCCGACTGTTCTGACATTTATACTATGTGAGAGCTCAGCTCAGATACCAGGTATTCACGGAGTCTGGGCAACAAAAGGTCAAAGAAATCAAGACATTGGGATAGGCAACAAACCCAGTCAAGTTGCAAGAAGAGAACTTTCAAACTAAAGTTGTTTCTTCCTAACGATGGGCTTCTTTTGTTTCCTATGGAGGTTGCCAGGGCTTAGCTGTGTCATAGAGGACAGCCTGACAGAGGGCCACTCTTGCACCTCATTCATCTTTGGATTCTGATGCTCACTTGAGACTCGCCCGGTGTTCTCAGTGACCCATAGACTTCATACTCAACATGCTTGCTTTCTAAACTGACTGTCTAACATTAAGAATACTACCATCTTCTGTTAGTCCTCCAGCCTTCCCTGCCTTTCCCCTTCTCTGTTCCTCTTTCCTTTAAAATACCTCCTTCAGCCTTCACTACATCCCCTTATTGCTGCTATTCTACCCCGTGCCCTCAACATCTTACCTATAATTAACTGCTGTGTGTACATTTTCCTTATTAAAGGTAGGTCCTAAAATACTCTTCCAAAGAAACCAAGAAGGAGATTAGTCCTGCCTTCAGTCACTACATAGATTTGTAGCAAATAAGAACCAGTGTTTAGAAGTTTTAAAACCTTTTCTCTCTGTGTTAATACAGGACCAAGAGAACTTTTTTCCAAAATAAACTACTTTTATCTTTACTGAAATTCTGTTGAGGCAGCTCCCTCTGTCTTCCTGATAATTATTCCAGGTGTCATAGGGAGTTCTCTAGGGCAGTAGTGTGTCTTAGTGGCTAGGACTGCAGCCTCTGAAGCCTACTGCCTGGGTTCAAATCCCAGTTGTGACACTTACTAGCTTTTTTGTGATCTTACGAAAATCGATTTCTCTGTGCCTCCATTTCGTTCTTGTCTGTTAAATAGGAATAAGAAGAGAATTAAATAGTACTAAGAATTAAAAAGAAGTACCTGAGAGGCGCCAGGGTGGCTCAGTCAGGTAAGCATCCAACTCTTGATTTCAGCTCAGATCATGACCTCAGGGTCATGAGATGGAGCCCCACATTGGGCTCTGTGCTCAGTGAGGAGTCTGCTTGAGATTCTCTCTCCCTCTGCCCCTCCCCCACCTAAATAAATAAATCTTTAAAAAAGAAAGAAAGAAAGAAAGTACCTATTAGGCAGCAACATTATCATTAGTCATGGAATCCACAGGCCTGACCATACACTCCTCCCTTTGATTGTATGCACTGTCCTTCAACTCATGAACCATAAACCTCGGACTTGCAACAAGAATCTCATCTTCAGCCTTATGCACCACACTTAACCTTTAAGTTTCAAAGTGCTGCCCTTCTCCTAAATTAACTGGACCAGTAGGTGTCTGGTTTTCATGCTAATCATCTGTCTGCATATCCTAATTTTCCATGTCTCAATGCCTGGTATTGCTTGTGCAGGCACAGTCTTTTCCCTATATCATGTGATTTCATCAGCCTTCAGAATCTTCTTTCTCACACCCTATTTGGCCATTCAGTAGTCACCCTTTGCTGCTGCTTTATCTAAGAGATGACGTTTTTGGTTTTTTTTTAAGTACATCTGTTTCCATTGGAATTAATTTCTTCTTGCTAGTGTTTTCAACATTTGGAATTGCTTTTGTATTATCAGCTGTAATGGAGTTAATATTTATAAAACACCATACTCTGAAAAATGAGACAGCCAAATCATAGTGACCGCCACTGACTATAAATGCCGTCCTGTGCTTATAAACAGACTGAACATGCTCTTGCTCGTGTTAGATAGTGACACTTCTGTGAAGTAAAAGTTTACAGGTTAGAGGAACTTCTTAGCTGACCTCTGTGCCTCACCAGTTTCTTTCTTTGCATCACATCACTTCTCTTCATAGTAGCTTACATTGGCTTGACTGGTATCTACAGAATTGGGTCATTAAATTTTTCTGATTTGGAATGTGCTCTTTCTTTACTTTGGCTCTGCCTACTTCTGTTTTGTGAAAAAAAAAATGCTGTGCTAATAGTCTGGTAAGCCCTCTCTGTTCTATACCAATATAATGCAGGCTTTTTGTATGTGTGGCTCTTTGTGTCTATTTAATAATACCATATGCCCATATGATGCATTATTTATAATTACTTTAAAGTGTATTATATCATTCAGGACTATATTGTTTTGTATGTTCTCATAACTGTTTATATGTTTCTCGGACTAAATGAATAAGCATATCTCATTATTACAAAACTGCAATTTCCATGAGAGCATTAATTCTCTACATGCTTTTTTCGTGTGCTTTACATACGTATTTTAGGTACTTCAGTGGTCAGTAAAGCATAGTTGATTTTTCTTTGCATCTCAGTTTTGTGGTTTATTAAAACCAAAGGCCCAAAGATTCCATGTCACTTTTAGTCTAAACTACTTGTAGTCATAAAGTGTCAACTCTTCTCAGTTTTGAAAAGAAACCCAATTCTTCATCTGTAGAACAGGAAATTGTCATTTTTGTTTCCTTTTACAGGTAGTTCAGTTGTTTTTTGTTTTTCTTTTTTTAAGATTTTATTTATTTTTGATAGAGAGTGTACAAGCAGGGGAAGCAGCAGGTACAGGGAGAGGGAGAAACAGGCTTCCCGCTGAGCAGGGAGCCCGATGCAGGGCTCGATCCCAGGACCCTGGGATCATGACCTGAGGTGAAGGCAGACGCTTAACTGTCTGAGCCACCCAGGCGCCCCACAGGTAGTTCAGTTCTAATCATAAATTTCCTTGCCTGCCTCTTTTTTTCCTCGGACTTTAAAACCATGAAATCTCAAATTGAAGGGCAGTTTCTTTGACATTATTTTGAAGTCATTCTCTCCTCTCCTCTACCATGTGTCCTGTGAAATAGAGGTAGTTTGAACACTTCCTATTTTTTAAATGATTTATTTAAATTTGATAGTTATGTTGCATTAATGTAGCTTAAAACCATAGTTCTTTGCTTTCCTTTGACATTATTGAAATGGTATCAGGTTAAATATGAAGTCTTAAGTATTTCTCAGTTTTGTCATTTTCTAAACTATGCAGTGAGATCTTTGTATTCTAAACCTGAAGACTAATATCAAAATCTTATTGAGAACACCATCAGAGAATCTCTACCTATTCATTCCTCAGTTAATTCTCCCTTTCTTAATTGATAACAAACAGGATAAGTTAAAAACTGTAGATATTTAGTTTAGCCTTTGAGTATAGCTTAACCACTAGCATTATAATAATGCCATTTTCTTTCATTTTTTTCATTCCAGTTGTCCTCTTAGAACCACTATGAATTAAATAGGCTTTTTAGAGCTAATCAGATAACCTAATCACTACATAATTGTATGGAGAAGATGCTGTCCAAGTGGAAAGTTGCAGTCTTTTGAATGAACATTTGGAACCTCCTTAACTTGGGAGTTTCTGTTTCTGAAGTTATGGGAAATTTATCAAAAGTAGAGATAATGAATTATCATCATCTAAAATATTTGAATGCTTGTTTATATCTAAAGATACTGACCAGAGTAAATTAGGTAGATGTGTTTTTTGTAGATGTTTGTATTCCAAGAACCAGAAGTGATACCGGTTGTTAAGAGGTCTATTAAGGAATCAAAATGAACAAAGACTAAAATATAATCATTTCTGGAAAATCTCACAATCTGCTAAATTAAACACTAAACTAACAGGGCTTATGAGAAAAGTAGTGTTGGTACACGTCCCTTACAACTATGTAGCTTTGTAAGGATAGCCCTGACAAAATAGCAATCCAAATGCTAACAACAGTCAAGTATCCCTGACATGTATACCTAGAATCAGTCCAGACTTTGCATCTGTATCTTCTGGGCTTCCTACTTACTCCTTGAAGACATTTGCTTCTAGGAGAACAATTTAATCAAAAATAAAAATATAATTCAGGGCACCTGACTGACCCAGTTGGTAGAGCATGCCACTCTCGATCTTGGGATTGTAAATTCAAGCCCCACATTAGATGTAGAGATTACTTAAAAATAAAAAAATTTTTTAAAGATTTTATTTTTAAAGATTTATTTATGTATTTTAGAGAGAGAGCATGTGCATGTGAACTGGGGGGCGGGGGGAGGTAAAGGGAGAGAATCTTAAACCAACTCCCCGCTGAGCATGGAGCCCAGTGCGTGGGCTCGATCCCACAACCCTGAGATCATGACCTGAGCTGAAACCAAGAGTTGGACACTTAACCAACTGAGCCAACCCAGACGCCCCTAAAAAGAAAATCTTTAAAAAAAAAATTATATATGTATATAATATAAATTATATATAATTATATATATATAATTCAGAGATAACCTTTATTAAAATGTTTTGTTTTGTTTTTATAGCAGAGAAATGTCTTCACATCCCCATCTGTACTTGCAACCTCCCAAGATAAACTAATATAGAAGAAAGTCAAGCAGTTCTTTAAGCTAGTAAAGTAACCACTTGGCAATAAAGGAAGGCCATTCTATAGGGTTTTTGTATTTTTTCTTAAACTGTGAAAGCACCCTCTTCTGGATACTTCAAATCATTTACATGCTAAAAATAAAATTGATCACAACTTTGCATTATACTGACAAGATTTCTCTATTTGCCTGTTATGTATTAACTAATTCTCATTGCAGAATTAATCAGACTAAAGCTAATTACGTATAAGCAGTAGAGAAGGAATGGGTAGAATAAATGTAGGTAAAAGAATGTCAGGTTTGGTATATCCCAAATTGGGAGTATAGTCAAAGCCTGGATGGATGACGTTCAAACTAGCAGAATTATATAAATAGTTTAGTTCAAAACAAAAAGAGATTCATTTCCTAAAGCATTGTTTTGTGGGTATGTATCCCAACCTTATCCTTACCCTGGCTTCTGCCCATGTCAGATAACCAGTTAATTGGTGGCATAATTTCTCATTCTTTCCAGAGCATAATGGTGCCCAGTACATATTAAACGAATAGTCACTGGCTCTTTCCCACTTAGTCTGAACACATCTCACTACAGCCATTCCAGGCATTACTACCAACCAGTCTGACTTAGTATATCATGTGCTGTTATTTCTTGACAGTTCATTGTAATCCAAGCAGTGTGCTGAGTCCTTTACCATAACAGTTGTATTTAACCTTTGTAACACTAGGTGGTGGGCAGTGTTTTAATCCCTATTTACAAGTGAGGGGATGGAGGCTTAAGTATTATCAAATTGATTGTAACAATAACACCACAAATCAGTCTTTCATATAAAAAGATATAAAATGAATAACATTAATAAACTAAGAAAAATTGAAATTACAGTTGATGATAGGTACTTGAGCTGAAGGGTTACAATGAGTTAGGAATGGGAAATCATTAGAAGACACTGAAATAAGGAAAAAAATAGAGGACTCAGAAAAAGTCAATTGGAAGACTGGGGTAGATGTTGGGAGATAAAGCAGGCCTAAGAGGTGATAAAGGCGGTCTCAATGTTTGATTTGGAAATTTCTAGTTTTAGTCGCTGTTAAGGCCTGATTTATTTCCTATGCTTGGAAGTCCTTGAAATCGCCTGTAATATTAAAGTAAATTTCCTTTTTATTTGAATTAGGTTCCTTTAACCAGCTGATGCCTAAGACAATAAAGATTCAGAATAAAGGATAAAAAGAAAGATTTGGGAAATACACACCGTTCTGATCGTGTTGAATTTGAGGTTGGGATGTCCAGTGGGCGTTTGACTATGCAAAATCTCTGGGTTAGAGATCTTAAACCCATGAACTGTAGAGCATAGTTGAAATGGTAGGAGGGAATGAGACCTTCCACAGAGAGCGAGGAGAGCAGAAGGCTTAGGAATGAACTGCAAACACCAGCCTAGGCAGAAGCCGGCTGAAGAGGATGATCTAGGACTAGAGAACTGACACAGACCAGTCTGAGGTAGGAGGTGAACCAGGAGAAGTGATGTCAGCAAAGTCTAGAGTATCAGGAAAAAACAAATCCCTCTTAGATACTCCAGAGAGATCAAGTAGGATGGGGATTGAGCATCCCTTCGATTCAGCAGTGAGGTCAATGATGGTTTTGCCTGCTAGCAAGGTTTTTATGGCATTAAGAATTGGAAGTCTGGTTTCAGTAGGCCAAAGAGAAAAAGAAAAGTGAAAAAATAAGGAAAAATTTATGAGTACATCCTGATGAGCCATCAGAAATGTAGTAGAGGGCACCTGGGTGGCTCAGTCATTAAGCGTCTGCCTTCGGCTCAGGTCATGATCCCAGGGTCCTGGGATCGAGCCCCGCATCGGGCTCCCTGCTCAGCAGGAAGCCTGCTTCTCCTTCTCCCACTCTCCCTGCTTGTGTTCCCTCTCTCGCTGTGTCTCTCTCTGTCAAATAAATAAATAAAAATCTTAAAAAAAAAAAAAAAGAAATGTAGTAGAAATATATCTTGATGATGGGAGATGGGGTGGGCATGATTTAGGGCTAAAATAGACCTTAAAGGTATTCAAATAGCAACCTCTTATTTTAACACATAAGGAAGCCAAGACCCAAAGAGGTTTAGTAGTTCACAATATGACAAAGCCAGTAAATGGCAGGTAGAACAGATAGCATCTAGATCTTATGATTCCAAATCTACCCAGATATCTATATCTTAACCCAAATTCTTAACCAAAAAGGGACAGAAAACTTTCTTAATGGTTTCTAATGTTAATCTTACTCTTGGCATTTGAATTTATTCTTTCTTAAATAGAGAAAGGAAGAAGTTATGGTTGTTCTAGAGTATATTTATCTACATGCCCAATGTATTGCACATGCAAAAAATGTGTTGATAAAAAGTCACTGGCTGGTTTTGAAACTAAATGCCAAACTCAGTCATGTTACAAATGTGCAAAATTAAATCAAAATATGTGTTCATAACCAATTAAGGGAGAAACATGATACTATCGTTTTGTTTTTAAAGTACTTACTGAATTAGAAATGTACTAAATCTTAAAATATCCATTCTTATTTATGAGTGGTGTATCTTCTCCTGGGGCAGTTGTATGAAAAAAAATAATCACAATAGTATTTTTGAGCATCCGTATCAGAACATAACTTAGTTTTTGGTATAAGAGCACCACCTATGGGTTTCTCAGGTATTCAGGGGGGAGAAATTTAAAACAAAGCCTAATAAAACCTAATGAAATTCTTCCTAGCTTTTCCCCTATAAGTACTCTATCCATTTATTTAAAGGCTAACAAATTGTCTGCTTTGCCATAAGTTATTCCTACCTGGTTTTTACTTTAGTATACTACTCCCAAATGCTTTGGCAAGCGATAACGAAGAAAGAAAAAGTTCTGATAAATTACTTAGGGTATCTTTTCTTTAATTATTATGATGATAATTCATTAGAGCAAAGTTAAAAGCAAACCTCTGGCACTTCATTGTCAGTAAGCTCACATTTAGGTAAATTTAGTCTTTTTCTAAAGTATCATTCATCAAAATGTAAAAAAAATTATAAGGGAAATTTTACTCTTAATGAAATTTAACCAAAAAAAAAAAATTGGAAGCTTCAACTCTGAGTGGGCAATAAGATGTGTAGTAGGCTCTTGATATATTATATCCTTGTATTCTGTGTTGTGAGTCTGTTTTCTAACAGTGATTGGAAACAAGATCCCTTTGGTGCAATGTACCTAATTCCAGGGTAGACCCATTTTAGGCATGAACATTTTTTCTTCAGTAAAGTATACTTTTAAAACCTAGATTCTATTTTTTCTTTAGGGAATGGGTTATTCTATAGAAATAAGGATCGACTCTTTCAGCAATATAGCTTGCTTTATTTTGATCATTATAGATAAAAACTTTTTTAAATTGTATAGTATACTTCTTAGCATTTTAACCTTAATTGAATGGACTGTAACCTCTGAAAAAAAAAAAAGGCCATTTTTAAAAATTATAATTGTAATAGGGATACTTGCCTATCTATAAATTGGGATAACTAACTTTTAAACTAACAGCAGAACTCAAAAAGCATGGAAGTTTAGGCCACATATTACCCCAGGCACTTTGCTTGCAAGGATTCATGTATTCATTCAATAACTCTTTTAGCTAGGCATGACTACTAAGTATTATGAAAGGAGAGTCTTCTCTTACCTTTTGGAAGATAGGCAGTATTATACATGTTCTGAGTTGTCATGGTTTTTGAGTTCAGCACATACTTTTTTTTATTCTGAAAATTGCCCCCATTACTTCTGATAACTGTCTCTGGACCCCTGGCAACTATTTTCCTCACTTTTAATTTGCTGCTTCTAATCTGCTGCTATTTTAAATATCAAATAATCTAATATGTTGAAATTACATCAAATAAGAGGTTCTAAGGTTTTAAATTTTACTGAAAACGTAAAACATTCATCATGTATTTTTTTGTAGCCCAATGACTATTTTTTAAATTGAGGGAGAATAAATTGTCACATTATCTGCTGACCTCTGGATAGGTAAGATGTGAACTGTATCACTCTGAAAGTTCAAGATAATGCAAGGAGAATAAACCAGGAAAGTGTTGGCAGTAGTTTAAGCTTGTTCTATATTTCTTCATAATATTCAAATATCTAATCACATAATGATATTTTAGTCACCTTTTCAAGCCTTTATTTTAAAATAATTTAGGATTCATTTATCTCCCTGTAATAAAATTTAGAAATATTAACAGAATAAATTAAAGAACTACTTTGCAGTAATTTTGAAGTATAGTGCTTTGCTGTCTTTATCCAATCATCCACTGACTTCGTAAGAATCCAGCATCTTACTATTGTGTTTATATGTGCTTTCCTTTCATAATTTTGTTCAGAAGACAATTTATATAATAGTCTTTTAATTTAAAGTCGAAAAACCAAAATTGTACTCTTAAGGATCTAAACACAGTAATTCAGTAAACATTGAACTTTATAGTTAGTTTATAATAAAGAAAATGAATTTAAAAGGTGAGTTTTGAAAAAAGATAAATGGAACAAGTTGATTAGCCAATAGCCATGGCTAAAGCTAGTTATCCTGACTCTTAAACTGTTATTCAAAGGTCCAATATGAAAACTTCCGTGCCTCCCCAAAGTATGTACTTAATTAGAATGAAATACTTCGACTAAAAGGGAAGAAAATAAAATATCTTCCTGGAATAATAAAAGATCTTTAAGGTTGATGTTAGCATATTTTATTGTGTATGATTTGATGCCTGAAGTGTGGGGGTTTTTTTTAAATAAACACTGATTTACTTCCTGCTTTGTTTTAAAGTATAATAATTAGCTAAGATTGCTTTGGCTTCTTCCAGCTTGTGGAGAGACTCCAGAACAAATTCGAGCACCAAGTGGTATAATCACAAGCCCAGGCTGGCCTTCTGAATATCCTGCCAAAATCAACTGCAGCTGGTTCATACGGGCAAACCCAGGGGAAATCATTACTATAAGGTAATTCTGATACCTTTCTGAATTACTATATAATATTACAAAATATAAATTCAGTTTCCAAGTATCATCACTCAGCATGCAGTTATATGAAAAGACAGTTTTCTAAAAATGTAATAAAATATAGTTACCAATACCATATTAAGGTCCTTCCCCTATTATAAGGGTATGTGTTTTGAGTATTTTTCTGATGGTGGTAATGGATTTCCACTGAGCCACCCATGTTCTTCTAAATCCCCTTTTAACAAAAGGTGCACATTTGCAAAATAGCTTATTAGGAACAAGAGTGTAATCTTTGGCTGTGGGACAAATAAACAAAACTCACTAATCCACCTGGAGATCCAGCCCATAACCTTAGTCTCATTAGTAGAATCCTCTCTCTTACCAAGCTAAAACATGATGGTAGTGTTTACCTGTGTGTGTGTGTGTGTGTGTGTGTGTGTAAGACTTGAAATAAGCTGACAAGGTGTCTAGAAAAATCTCTTTTTTTATAACTTTGAAACACAAGAACTTTTGTTAAGAATACAAAATGAAAGAGGCTCCTAGGAGAAATAAACAAAAGTTTAAGATTACAATAAATAGAAATAAAAAGCTTAAGATTCATTTTAAAAATATTTAAAATTGCAGAAAAGCACTATGGGGATAAGATACTAAGGAGAAAAGATTCGGTGGAACTAGATAACGCTTGCTTAAGGAAATTATATCAGGACTATTAGAAAAAAACTTTGCCTGAAGGGGAGAAAAAGAAGACAATACTGTGCCTTGACGAAGAACTGAGGCCTGAACGGAAAGAGCAGTCCGAAATCATGGCCTGCGGCAGAGGCAGTGCCTGCAGCAGCTCAAAGGCGTCCTCAGCGTTCTCTCATTGGCAGCGTTTTTGTGGGAAGAAGTATGGGATTTCAGATTTCGAAGAGACCTGGCATATCACAGACTCAAATCCCTTCTTACATTTTTACAAAATAAGATTGTGAGTTTAGCCTACTTTTGCGGGGGGTTTTGAAATATAATTAGCGTAGCGTTCTGTTAGTTCAGGCGTACAACATAGTGATCAGCAGTTCCCTACGTTATTCGGTGCCCACCGTGATACGGTAGTCAGCGTCTGTCACCAATGTTACCGTAATATATTGACCACATTCCCTGTGTTGTACTTTTCATCTCTGTGACGTACTTATTTTACAACTGGAAGTTTGTACCTCTTAATCCCCTTTGTCTGTTTCATCCGTCTTCCTTATTTATGTCCCTTAACGAATGAGACAACCAGTGTCTCTTGAGAAACACAACTGTGTTCAGTCCCCCTTTTTCTGAGGAAGCCATAAAGCAGGCACCATCTGGTTCGTTTTGCTCTGGCCCGTTCTGCCCCAGGCCACACCTTCTGGAACACTGAAGCTGAGCTCGTGTAGAAACTGTTCTCTGTGAGAAGTGTGATTCTCTCGCCTGATGGATTGCTAGCGTGTGCTGTTGAGGTGATCCTTCTGCATTGCCAGTGTTGGGACCCGGACAATATGCCTATTTTCTGTTACTTATAATATGACTAAGTATAAACATGTTTACAAAATAGCATTTTTACCATAGGGATTCCTCGTATTGGATTTCTTTCAACATAAAACTAGAGTTTTTAGAGATTTTTATCTTTCAACCTAAAAATCCAACCCCAAAATTATATTTCCCACCTACCAGCTCAGTTCCATAAAACTTGGAAATTCTCGCCAGCACGGAGGAGGCTACATGGAATACTGCCATTTGGTTCTGATCATGTGTTGGGCCCTTGAGATTTTACAAAGAAACACTAAAACCAAGCACAATACTAAAATGCAGAACAAAATTAGAGATAAGCCATACATCTTTTAGAAAATTTCCTAAATTCCAGAAAAAGTTGATGAATTTGGATTTACACAGCCTAATGAGATCAGAAAGTGATTTTAGTAATTGTCTTAGTTCCTACTGAAATCCTTATCATTTAATACCAAACTTTAAAAAGATCTACACACACACACATACACACAAAGACAGTCAAGTTTCACTTGTGAATATTGGTGTAATCTTAAATTGTTCAAAAGAAATTTAATTTATACCATGATCAGATGCAGCTCATTTAGACATAAAAGTGAGTCAATATTAGAAAATTCTAAATTAATTTACCATATGAACAAGTCAAAGAAAAAGTATATGATTATCTAGAATAGAGAGATGTTTTAAAACATTTTGATAGGGGAACCTGGGTGGCTGAGTCAGTTAAGCATCTGCCTTCAGCTCAGGTTACGATTCCAGGGTTCTGGGATCAAGCCCTGTATCAGGCTCTCTGCTCAGTGGGGAGCCTGCTTCTCTCTCTCCCTCTGCCTGCCTCTGCCTACGTGTGCTCTCTCGCTCGCTCTCTCTCTCTCTGTTAAAAAAATTAATAAAACATTTTGATAAAAAGAAAGCATTCATTCCTGAGTTTAAAATAAAATTAAAATCTAGATAAAAGAGGGAAACTAAAATTTTATGAACGATGTATAAGCAATAACTTAGAGCTCTCCTTATAAAACTGGTTAAAGATTGTAACATGAAGGCATTTTTACCTTACTCCTCTCCCTTGAAACTTACCAAATCAACAAAGGCCATCTTAACAAGAGGAGACAGAGAATTGGATTTTAATTCCATGCTTGAAGCCAAGGACTGGAGTCAGGGTGTTTTGCTCAAGAAAGAAGGCTTGGGAGCGGGGGGATGGGTTAACTGGGTGATAGACATTAAGGAGGGCACGTGATGTAATGAGCACTGGGTATTTTATAAGACTGATGAATCACTGAGCTCTGTCTCTGAAACTAATAATATACTATATGTTAATTAGTTAAATTTAAATAAAAATTTAAAAAGTTTTTTTAATTTAAAAGAAGATAGAAGGCTGAAAAAAACTTGCATTAACCACTAACCACTGCCTGAACTTATATGGGGTTAAAAACTTAAAGAGGTGGGAGGACATACCATTACAAATAGGAATTTAACCAGGCTACCTACTGACTCCACGACAGGATCTGTAATGCTCTGAACCACCATGTAAAGACTGTTCTGGAATGGAGACCCAGGTGGATGTAGCTACAGAACACAGACGGGGGAACACAGAAAGAGGGTAGGTTAAAAGGAGAGAGAGAGAACCAGAAAAGCTTCTACAGAATGAGCATTATTTCCAGAATGTATGGAAAATATTAATACTAACAAAAACAGCCAACAGAGTCCAAACACAAATTTACTCCAGACATGATAAACTTTATTATTTTGTTTTTGTTATTTTAATTCCAGTATAGCTAACATACAGTGTTATATTAGTTTCAGGTGTACAATATAGTGATTCAACAATTCTTCACATCACCCAGTACTCATCACAAGTACATCAGGACTTTTTCCTTAACATTTTTTATCCTGTGAACACTTTGGTAGTTAGTGAAACCTATAGATCCTTTCCTAGAATGTTTTTAAACTCAGAAATCATAATACATATTATTACAAAGGGAACCAATTATATTGAAGTATAGCTATCAGATATTTTTACCAGTTTGTAATATAGTAATATATGCTTATTAACATTATTAGTAAGTGATCGTCCTAACAGCTACTGTAATTTCAAGGTGATTTTCAGTGTAAATAGTTATTCTAGATATCTATTAAAACTGGAATGTAATATGTAATTATCTGTGATTTCTGCTGGTGACAGAGTGACAGGTATTGTAAATACTATCATGATTTGTTGTTTATATTCATAAGTGAAATGCCAAATTTCAGTTAGAGATTAGTGAAAATAAGGTTGTAAACATTTCCACCAAATCTCAGAATTTGAGAGGAGAATAGAAACACCGAATACTCTTACTTGGACTTTATTAGGACAAATGTATGTTTTAGTATTTGAATTACAACATCTAAAGGTAACTACTGAAAAAACAGATAGCAATCTTGAGTATATGGTAAAGTAAAAGAAACGTAAAAAAAAACCAAACCTATGAATACAAAAGAACACAGGAAAGGAGGAAAATGAAAAATCTCCCCTAATAGAAGGGGTGTTCAGTAAAAAACTCATTTAAATTTAAAAGACCATCCGATCAGGTTTATTGGTTTGTTGATTGGTATGATTCTTCTATAAAGGGCTTCTAAGGACATACCCAAAACAAAACAAACACAGTTTAGTAAGGGGTGATAGAAAAAGATAAGCTTTGGAAATACTGATACAAAAAGAAAGCTAGTGTAGGAAGATTAACATTAGATGTAATTGAGCTTATAATATTAGTAACAAATGAAATAATGCACTAGGAAGATGGAATCATGGTAAACTTTGTATACCTCATAACATAGCCTAAAATACATGCAAAGCAACAAAATATGGAGAATTACCAAGTTTGACTGATCCAGTTAGTGGAAGTTAATAAACATACCTTTAATCAGAATTCAATAGATTAAACAAAAATAGTAAAGATAGAAGATTTGATAAACAGAAATTAACAAGCTTG
Source organism: Mirounga angustirostris (assembly GCF_029215605.1). NCBI lineage: Eukaryota > Metazoa > Chordata > Mammalia > Carnivora > Phocidae > Mirounga > Mirounga angustirostris. The sequence continues at coordinate 32,924,197 of NW_026991712.1, forward strand.
ATCCAGTAGGAACATGTATTATATATGTGTATGTTTATATTATTTCAATGAATAGGGAAAATACGTTGTTTTCAAAAACATATGGAACATTTACAAAAAAATTGATTATAAAACCACAAAGGAATTCTGAATTCCATTTCTAAGACTTTGCATTATTCAGATTGTGTTCTCTGACCACAATGCAGTTAAATAAGAAACCACAATAAAAAACTGGGAGGAAATAACAACAAAACCCATGTGTTTGAAAGCATATTCCTAAATAACTCCTGCACTAATGCTGAAAATCACAGTGGAACTCATAAAATATTTTTAAAATAACCATAATGAAAATATTACATATTAAATCTGTTGGAACACATTGATAGAGTACTTAGCGAAAAATTCACAGCTTGAATGCATTCACTTAAAAATAAGCAGAATAGGAAATAAATGAACTCAGCATTTACTTAAGAGTATAGAAGGAAAACTACAGGGTAAATCTTTTTTTCTTTCCCCAAGATTTTATTTATTTATTTGAGAGAGAGAATGAGCAATCGGGAGGGGCAGAGGGGGAGAGAGAGAGAAGCAGATTCCCTACTGAACAGGAAGCCTGACACGGGGCTTGATCCCAGGACCCAGAGATTATGACCTGAGCTGAAGGCAGATACTTAACTGACTGAGCCACCCAGGCGCCCCACTACATGGTAAATCTTAAGTAGAAAAAGTAGTAAGGTAAGACCAGAAAATATGAAATAGAAAGAATAAACAATAAGATTCAATAAAACAAAAACTGGCTCTCCAGAAACCTTGGGAAAATAAACAAACCTCAAGGCAAGACTGAAGAAAAAAGAGAACAGGTACTAGTAAGAATGAGCAAAAATGTCTATAATTATAAATACAATAATAGAGACTTTCAAAGTCATAAGGGAATATTAGGAATAGTTTATGGTAACACTGTTATATAGTTAGATGAATTGGACCATTTTCTAGAAAATGTATATTACCAAAATTGATTCAAGAATTGATTCTTCACTAAAGAAATTGAGTCAACATTCAGAAAAAGATTCTAAACCCAAGTAGTTTTACAGGCAGGTGTTATAAATGAATAGATAAGGAATTCCTTAACCTGATAAAAGGTATCTGTTAAAAAAATTTTTAAACTTAATATTGAAGTTAATTTTAGTACCAAGGGCCAGGATGAGAATGCATGCTTTCACTGCTTATACTAGAACCCTGAGTCAATGCAACAAGAAATAAATAGAAATGAGTAATATGACAAATGGGAAGGAAGAGATGAAACTCTCCTTGTTTGCCAATACTGTGCTTATCTCCATAGAAGATCCAAGCAAATATAAAGCCCACAGATATGAAAAAAAAATTTTAATGTAAGAAAGTACTATTTGCAGCTTTGTAACAAATTTTACTATCAAGATAAAATGATAATTTCTAGAAAAATTTTAAATTACCAAATGTGACTCAAAAGTTTAGGGAGAGCTAATTACTAAAAAAACATGAAGAAATTGAAAATTTCTACCCTAGAGCTATACTTTAAACAGGCACAGGGCACAGGTTTGTGATCATTGTCTTTGTTATATAAACTACTGTGAAACATAAAAAAAGAAAACCTGAAAACTAATTTTACTTTTAAATGTATTTTAACAATCCTAAATGAAATACTAGCAAACCAAATCCAAGAGTGTATACATGAATAGATATTGATTGATCATTTCTTTTGTTCTGGGAAGGATCCTGCTTTCCTCAATCTTAAACATTTTAGTGGATAAAAGTGTATTAAGGGAGTCCTTAGCTTGAATCTGACTAGCCCACCCATAAACAATTATCAACTTTGGATAAAAGTTTTTTAAAAACTATTCAAAGGTCCTGGAAAGTAATCAGAAGCTGGCAGAAACTGGAAGGAATTAAACCCTTGAAAGAAGGGATCCACCCTGGTGAGATACGTTTGCTTCCTGTTAGTTCCCCATGCAGAGTGGAGTAACTAGAACTCAGACCACCAAGTCTCGTGGGCTTGAGGTGGTATCACAGGGTGGAGTTGAGGCTGTCAGAGTAGATGGAAATTGAAAAGGCAAATCCTGGAAAAGAGAGAGCCCCAATGTAGGAAGCCCTTATATCTGCATATAAATTCTTCTCAAATTCTTTGCTCTTTTCTGAACTGTGCATGCTTAAGAGATGCTAAGGAAGCTGGTAAAAAGAGCTGCTCCAGGATTTCAGTGGCTATGCACTGCAACTGAGGCAGAGTTTGAAGTCTGAAACCTGCTGAGTTTGAGGAGCTTGGTAAATACCTTGGGATTTTATTGAAACCACAGAAATGTCATATATTATAAGTAAAGACAGTGTCCCAAAATTAAGAATTCACCGAAGACTAAGGGCAAAGCTGAACAAAACCTCCACAGGTACAGGATGACCAGACCAGGATGTTCCATGCATGATAAAACCAAGTAAGTGTAAAAATCTTGACCTATCCCTGAGAACACAAAAAAATGAATTCAAGATAAGTCCTAGATACGAACGTAAAAGCTAAAACTCTAAAATACTAGAAGAAAACATTGTTGAATATCTTGGCGTAAGCAAAGGAATTTGAGAGAGGACACTAAAAACACTAAACATAAAGGGAAAAATAAATTAGGCTCATCAAAACTAAAATTAAAAACCTCTGCTCGTTAGGAGATATCATTAAGAAAATGAAAAGGCGGGCGCCTGGGTGGCTCAGTTGGTTGAGCGACTGCCTTCGGCTCAGGTCATGATCCTGGAGTCCCAGGATCGAGTCCCGCATCGGGCTCCTTGCTCGGCAGGGAGTCTGCTTCTCCCTCTGACCCTCCCCCTTCTCATGCTCTCTCTCTCTATCTCATTCTCTCTCAAATAAATAAATAAAATCTTAAAAAAAAAAAAAAGAAAAAGAAAATGAAAAGGCAATCCATATAAACTAGAAGAAAACATTAGCAATACATATATCTAACAAAGGACTTGAGTCCAGAATATAAAATTAATTTTTATAACTTGAGAAAACAACCCAGTTTTTTAAAATGGACAAAAGACTTGAACAGACACTTCACAGAAAATGTAAGAATGGCCAATAAGCACATGAAAAGATGTTCAACATCATTAGTCCTCAGGGAAGTGCATAGAACCACAGTGAGAGATGTCAGTTCACGCCAACTAATGACAGGTTAAAAGGACTGACATCACCAGCTATTGGAGAGAATGTGGGTGCGGATATCTGTACATTTATCTTGCATTATAGACATGCCCCCAACAGGTACATGTTTATACTACATAGAGAATCTTTAAGTAAATAAGAAAAATTTCTGATGGATGAAGGATGATATAACAAAGCAATTCATAGGAAAAGAAATAGTAAACAGATTGGAAAAAATGTTTCAATCTCAGTAAATAAGGAAATGGAAAACAATTGGCAACAGTTTTTTAAAAAACAGAACATCCCAATTTTCCAGAGTCATGGAGTATAAGGTTCTTTCATAAGACTTAATGGAAATTAATTGGTATAAATATTTTTGTCAGTGTCTGTTAAATTTAAAGTGGAATTTTGTCTTTTGACCTAGCAATTCTACTTAGAAAACTATGTCCTAGAGAATTACTTGCTCATGTAGAGATACCTGGATAAGGATTCTTTGAAGCATAATAGTGGAAAACTGGAAACAATCAGATTATCTGGCAGTTTTTGCTATAGTTACTCACACTATTTAAAGAGGAAATATCCTGATGTAAAAATCTTTGAATAATTAATTTCATTATCACAGTTTAAGGCAAAGGCAAGGAGATAAAGTCAGAGATTCCCTTCTTGGTGGAGACCTATTATTGGAAAATAGTATCTTAGTTTCTCTTTTTTCATAGCAGTAGTTAATTTTGTATGTGCTCTTGACTTTTTTTGCATGCCCATATTTTGTAAACTATAAGATAATCTTTGACTGTAACATAACTTCTGTAAAAAAAAAAAAAATTCCCAAACTTAGAGATTTTTCACTATTGATACAGATTTTTTGTTTGTTCATTTTTACTTTTTTTACTTTCCTCGGGTTTGTGCTATTTGCTCCCTGAAAATGTAACCTGCAAACTTTTCACTAAGCAAGCAAATGAACCAGTCTAATCTAAGAGGAGGCTGACTTTCTGTGTGTACTTCAGTTTATCAGATTGTGGAATAGTGTCTCTAGTTCAAATACAGGACAGTTAGGATATTCTGAATTAGAAGTGGTCCTTCCTAAACACACACAGAAGAAAAAGAAACAAGGTGCCAACTAGTACCCATTTTTTTTTTAGCATTATTTTGGAGTCTGGTATTACATATGAAGAAGTATTGTTTGAGAATCTGGGAAAAAGATATAAACATTAGGAACATAGAAACAGTGTTATTGTTTGCTGGTGATAATGGTTGTATGCGTGGAAAACCCAGGACAATCAGTGAATATGGAGGCTTATAATAAAGTCCTCAGTTATATTGTATTATTATGAAATTTTTTCCAAAATTGCTCTTATTAATAGCCTTTTCTGACTTTTTATTTCTAGTTTTCAGGATTTTGATATTCAGGGGTCCAGAAGATGCAGTTTGGACTGGTTGACGATAGAAACGTACAAGAATACTGAAAGTTACAGAGCTTGTGGTTCGACAGTTCCACCACCATATATTTCTTCCCAAGACCACGTCTGGATCAGGTTCCATTCCGATGACAGTATCTCTAGAAAGGGTTTCAGACTGGCATATTTTTCAGGTGTGTTTTTAAAAAAGAAAAAAGATAATGAACAGAATTCTGTGGTGTTAAGTACCAAGTCACTTTGGGGCTAGTCTTCTAAAACAATTTCCATTTAGCCTCAAGGCTGTTGAGATTGAAGAAGGTTCAGGTGCTTTAGAGCACAGTCTCAAAAAGGTGTTTTGTATATTCTCATAAAATGATCAATTTTATAAGCTAAGGTCAACTTTCTTTTTTAAATATTTAAATACATTTATTTTAAAAGTAACTTTTTTTCCCTCGAGTGTTTACTGATATCCTGAAAGTTACTTCAGAAAGTATTTTTGTGTGTCTGAATTAACCATTGTCTTTACAGCTTCACAGAAAAGATATTGCATTTCACCTCCATGGTTTGTAGTATCAGAAGTCTTCTTATACTACTCTGAATCTTTTTTTTCAAAAAGTGTGACCAGATCATACATACGTGAATGACTCAGAGTATTAGAATTACATATACTTTTTGCTGAAAATCATTTTACATCTTATAAAATTTGTAATTGTCTTTCAGCAAATATGCAGCTTTTTCTCTTTTTTCTTACAAACACAGTCTTTGTAATACTTACTTAGCTTCTGAAGCACATTTTCTGTCTCCTCTTTACCAATAAGTAAGTTGTTAATGAAAAAGTAAGTATTGGGGCGCCTGGGTGGCTCAGTCGTTGAGCGTCTGCCTTCGGCTCAGGTCATGATCCCAGGGTCCTGGGATCGAGCCCCACATCGGGCTCCCTGCTCCGTAGGAAGCCTGCTTCTCCCTCTCCCACTCTCCCACTCTCCCTGCTTGTGTTCCCTCTCTAGCTATGTCTCTCTCTGTCAAATAAATAAATAAAATCTTAAAAAATAAATAAATAAATGAATAAAAAATTTTTTTTAAAAGTAAGTATTGTCATAAACATTGTTAGTTTTGGGGACCATAAGGCTCTAATGTTTGATTTTCTTCCCCTACCCCCTTATTGGTGTATATTTAGGATGGTACACTACAATAATTGGAATTTTATAGGTATTTCAAGTTTTTTTTCTCTCTCTCTCCCCTTACTATTTTGCTAAATAAATTTATACCTTTAGCTGAGATTCATGCAGTGTTTTGCTTTTGTGCAAAATATATATATATAAACAAGAACTAGAAAAGAATATGAAAAATATGAAAAAATTGATTTGGAAAGGTGATTATTATGGATGAATTTTTCTTTATTTCAATATGTCTGTCATTCTAATGATGTTTATACAATAAATTATTTAAAAATTTTAGGCAGTATAGTCTATTGGCTCATGTATCTTAGATTACTAAATGTTCTGCAGTAAAATAGCTCTCTACAAAAGCAGAATTGTTCTCCTCCCTTTTTTTTTTTTTCCAAGTTTTTATTTTAATTCCGGTTAACACACAGCATAATGTTGGTTTCAGGAGTGGTGAGAATTTAGTGATTCATCGCTTACATACAACACCCGGTGCTCCTCACAGCAAGTACCCATCACCCATTTTAAAGCCATCCCTTTACCCACCTCCCCTCCAGCAACCCCCGGTTTGTGTTCTCTTCACTTTGGGTCAGAATACAAACGTCTTCGTGGAACAAACAATAGGTGTTTAAAATAAATTGAATTGTTGAGCCAATATTAATTTGTTGAGTCAATATTAATTTGCTGTTAGAACCTAATCTATTTTTTATTTTTTTTTATTTATTTATTTTTTAAGATTTTATTTATTTATTTATTTGACAGAGAGACACAGCGAGAGAGGGAACACAAGCAGGGGGAGTGGGAGAGGGAGAAGCAGGCTTCCCGCGGAGCAGGGAGCCCGATGTGGGACTCAATCCCAGGACCCTGGGATCATGACCTGAGCCGAAGGCAGACGCTTAACGACTGAGCCACCCAGGCGCCCCCCTAATCTATTTTTTAAAATAAGATTTTTTAAACCCCTATCGCTTAGCCTTAGTTAATGTTTATTGTAAAAATACCACTTGCTGTTCTGTATCTTTTAAAAGAGCATGGTTTTTCCCTCCTTTCCTCTCCATCTCCGTCCTGCCCACACCCTCCCAGGGAAATCTGAAGAACCCAGCTGTGCTTGCGATCAGTTCCGCTGTGGCAACAGCAAGTGTATACCCGAAGCCTGGAAGTGCAATGGCATGGACGAGTGCGGGGACGGGTCTGACGAGGAGGTCTGTGCCCGAGGAGCCCATCCGCCGACGGCCGCTTCCTTCCAGCCCTGTGCCTACAACCAGTTCCAGTGTCTGTCTCGGTTCACCAAGGTTTACACTTGCCTCCCCGAATCTTTAAAATGCGACGGCAACATTGACTGCCTGGACCTCGGAGACGAGATCGACTGTGACATGCCGACCTGCGGGCAGTGGCTAAAATATTTCTACGGTACTTTCAATTCTCCCAATTATCCAGATTTCTATCCTCCCGGAAGCAACTGCACCTGGTTAATAGACACCGGAGATCATCGTAAAGTCATTTTACGCTTCACCGACTTTAAACTCGATGGTACTGGTTATGGCGACTACGTCAAAATATACGATGGATTAGAGGAGAATCCACACAAGCTTTTGCGGGTCTTAACGGCCTTTGATTCTCATGCACCTCTTACAGTTGTTTCTTCTTCCGGACAGATCAGGGTCCATTTTTGTGCCGACAAAGTGAACGCTGCAAGGGGGTTTAATGCCACTTACCAAGTAGATGGCTTCTGTTTGCCTTGGGAAATACCCTGTGGGGGCAACTGGGGGTGTTACACAGAACAGCAGCGCTGTGATGGGTACTGGCATTGCCCCAACGGAAGGGATGAAATAAACTGCACCATGTGCCAAAAGGAAGAATTCCCGTGTTCCCGAAACGGAGTCTGTTATCCTCGTTCTGATCGCTGCAACTACCAGAATCATTGCCCAAATGGCTCAGATGAAAAAAACTGCTTTTTTTGCCAGCCAGGAAATTTTCACTGTAAAAACAATCGTTGTGTGTTTGAAAGCTGGGTATGTGATTCTCAGGATGACTGCGGCGATGGCAGTGATGAGGAGAATTGCCCGGTAATTGTGCCTACCAGAGTCATAACTGCAGCCGTCATAGGGAGCCTTATCTGTGGCCTGTTACTGGTCATTGCATTGGGATGTACCTGTAAGCTCTATTCTCTGAGAATGTTTGAACGAAGGTCAGTATCAAGACAAAACTATAGAGGCTGTGCCTTCTACAATAAACATGGTCCCAGTATTTGCAATAGAACTGTAGCGCGATCAGCAATAGACTTTGGTTTTATACTATTTTTGGAAATAAATATCTTTCATGATTAATGAAATGAGTGTGAAAAGATTAAGACCCAAGAGGCTAAACACGTTTTAAAAACTAATAGAGTTATGAGGTGAGAAAAGCCAATCTGTATCTACCAGTTTCTGTTTTCAGATTAATCTGTTTTATAGGAACTTTGCAAGCTGCAGTTCTCAGTTGTAATGTTTAAACCTGTGTTTTTATAAATATGCATTCAACAGTTGCAAATATTTGAGACCCTACTGTGTTCACAGCACTATACAGATGAGTAGAAAAATGAGTAAGGCATAATCTGGCAGGCACTTTACAGTTAGGAGGAAGCCATTGGTGGGTGGAATAAAATGACAAAAATATAAATGCTGTAAGTGCTACAAAACAAAGTGGTATAAAAGTCAAAAGATACCTGATTTGATGAGGGGATATGGAAAGGCTTTTATTGAAGAAGTGCCATTTGAAATCTGTAAGTAGAATGTAGACAGGGAAAAGGTATTGTAGTTGAAAAAAGTAGCCTGGGAAAACGGCACAGAAGTAGGAATCCCCAGCATTGCTTGGAAAAGTAGCACCTCGTTCAAGTGTGTCTGGAGCCTAAGATACATATGAAGAGCTAAAAGGTAAAACTTAGAACACAGGACCAGTGTCATGTTGTGGAGGACCCTGAGGGCCATGTGTCAGAGTTCTCAGTAAGAAATGGTTAGGTATTAAAGGGTGACCTTCAGGGAAGGTTTTCTTCCATGTGGTGCAGGATAGACTGGACCTGGGAGAAGCTGTTGGCAGAGAGAGAGAGGTCCCTTAGGAGGCTATTGTGGAGACAATGACCCTGCATTCCGGGAGAGTTACAGATAATAGATTCAGTGAAGACCTTCATGTCCCAGACAGCTAAGCTAATAGATGCACAGAATCAAAGTAATCATGCTGCATCTTTTCTTTGAGCAAGTATAAATGGCCAGAAGACTTTTTACTACACTGCAGCATAAGAGCTCAATGAAGAAGAGTCCGAGGTCTTGAGTTTAAGAACAGGCTATGCCAGAAAGTGTATTAGCGACTCATTTCACTCTTTTTCCTCATCTATAAATTAAATGTGTTGAACTTGATGATTACTTTCACCTAAAATCCAAAGCCCCTTATGTTCTTAGGGGTTTAAAGATCTAATACCTTTACCTTTTATGGGGATTTCTAATTCATTAAAACTTAGTGATCCAAGCTCTTAGTATAAAGCACCATGAGGATAGACTGTCTTCGTCTTCTTTGTATTCTCAGTGTAGAAATGGTATAGATATTCAATAAATGTAGGTTGACTAAGCTTTAAATATGGTCAGATATATTAAGTTCAGATTGTTTTCATTGCTGATTAAAAAATGATTAGTTTGGCTTGCCCTTTTTTTTTTTTTTTTTTAACTCTTTTTATCCCCCTGTTTTCTCTCAAAGGTCATTTGAAACACAATTGTCAAGAGTGGAAGCAGAATTGCTAAGAAGAGAAGCTCCTCCCTCTTATGGACAATTGATTGCTCAGGGTTTAATTCCACCAGTTGAAGATTTTCCTGTTTGTTCACCTAATCAGGTATGTTGCATTTTATGATTTCTGTTTCATAAAATGAATTATATATTTGTATATATGATAAAGGAACTTTGTCATAATTTTTGCAGTCAAGTCAAGGATTAAATATATGGAGGATTTGAAATTTTAATTGTTTCATTGTATTTTAACAAATGCTACGAAATCAGTTTTTCATTCTTCTGATTTAGTTATGTGATTCTTAAGCATTTTACTGTTTAGGATGATTTGGTGCATTAAAATTCAGAAGTAAAGTTTGGTAAGTTATTTTCTATTTGAACTAAACATCTGGAAGATTGTTAAAATTAGTATGCTGTATTAGTATCATGCTAGATTAACTAGTTAATAAGTAAAAGTAATTGTAATTAAATAACATTTCCACCTGACTTGAGGGAAAACTTCTTCATAGCTAGATTTTACAGTGTTTAAGAATTCATACTATTTTCTTTAAATAGTGACTAGTAACATATTAGTAACATGCCGGTTAACTAGTTAATAATAAAAGTAATTGCAATGAAGTTAACATTTCCACCTGACTCAGGGGAAAACTTTTTCACAACTAGATTTTATAGTGTTTAAGAATTCATATCATTTTCTTTAAATAGTAACTCAGTCTTGATTAATGTTTCTGAATTCTTTAAATTTCTATCAGCATTTAAAAAATTTCTTTTTCAGGAACGACTGGGTAGATGGCTCAGTCAGTCAAGTGTTGGACTCTTGATCTCAGCTCAGGTCTTGATCTCAGGGTCGTGAGTTTAAGCCCCATAATGTTCTCCATTCTGGGCTTGGAGCCTACTAAAAATAAATAAATAATATATTACATTATATAATACATATTACATTATATAATACATATTATATTATATATATATATATTATATATAATTTCTTTTTCAAAGCTTAAATTATACCAGGGTTCATAAAGGTATAAGGACCTTACCCTTATGACTCCTGGGTGGCTCAGTTGGTCAAGTGTCTGACTCTTAATTTCGGCTCAGGTCATGATCTCAGAGTCATGGGATCAATCCCCACATCCGGCTCCTTGCTCAGTGGAGAGTCTGCTGGAGATTCTCTCTCCCTCTCCCTCTGTGCCCCCCCACCCCCATGCACATGCACTCTCTCTCTCTCTCTCTCTCAAATAAATAAATAAATCTTTAAAAAATTAAGGCATAAGGATGTATACATTTAAAAATGTAAATTCATCCAGAAATATTCATAAAAATTGATAAACATTGTTTTCCCAGTGATCTAATTCTGTGCAAAAATCCCAGTGATCTAATTTCTGGTAAATAAGATTTCTGATTACAGTCTGTCACCTTTATTTGGGTCTTTTAGGAAATATTTGGTGAATATTTATAGTTTTAAAAACATTTCCCCGGATGTAATTTGCTAAGTAAACAATTCAGAAGTTCCACTGGTTGGAATTTTGTGTGCAAAATAGGAAAAAGCTATATTCTTTTGACCATGTGGAAGGTTTCTTTTTAGGTAGGAACTCAAACAGTGGTTAATTCCACCCACCCACCCACTCCACCATCTGCCACCCACCACCCCTCCACCCTGAGGCTGCCTTTAAGAGTTTAGCTAATTGTGGAGTTAGAGGAAGCACAGTCTACACAAGGCAGCTCTCATCTTTATAGAAATTACAAGTTCAGGGGTTCCCAAAATGATTTTTAGTTTTGACAGTTCACTACATGGACTCAGAACCCACTGAAAGCTGTTATACTCATGGTTATGGTTAATTACAGGGAAGGACCTAGATTAAATCAGCCAAAGGAAAAGACACATAGAACAGGGTTCAGGAGGGTACCAAACACAGATCTTCCAGTTCTCCTCTCCCCATAAAGTCAAGACAGTGTTACTCTCTCAACACAGGTGTATGACAGTGTGCACAGAATATTGCCAAGTAGGGAAGCTCACCCAAGACTCGGCCTCCAGAGTTTTTACTGGGGCTCCAGCCCAGAGGTGTGATTAACCGCACATGTGGCTGATCTGTCTCCAGCCCCTGCAGAGTTTGACTGATAGTGCTGACCCAGAGCACCCACCCTGCATCACATTGCTGGTGTGGCTTCAGGCCTCCCCCTCAGACACAGCGGTCTCTGTATCTGTCTGGCCCAAGGCCCCAGGCAAGGACACCCCTGTCAGAGATGACATTGTAAGGGTTTGAGATCACATCCCAGAAGTAGAGGGCAAAAGTCAGACCTCACCTGGGTAAGGTTTAATTCTTTACTACATACTACACCATTCTTTAGATTTATAATTTACCCTTATGAGGAAATTCTACTTCAACAAAGTTTTAAAATAAAGTACATTTACGAATAGTAAACTAGATTTTATTCAGTTTATGAGATAAACCTTCAAGTTTAAAACTTTTGGTAATTCTTAAATTTTCATAAGAGTTTTTAAAAAGAAAAATAAGGGTGCCTGGGTGGCTCAGTTGGTTAAGCAACTGCCTTCGGCTCAGGTCATGATTCTGGAGTCCTGGGATCGAGTCCCACATCAGGCTCCCTGCTCAGTGGGGGGTCTGCTTCTCCCTCTGACCCTTCCCCTCTCATGCTCTCTGTCTCCCATTCTCTCTCTCAGATAAATAAATAAAATCTTTTAAAAATAAATAAATAAATAAATAAATAAAAAGAAAAATAATATTCTAAGTTACTGTCTCATTCAAAAATAGAAATGCTTTCTAAAGAATGCTTTCTTCTGCATCATAAACTGAAGAAGTATATAAAATTATTTCTAAAACATTCATGAGATCCCCTTATAGAATCTAATATTAAATTAATTTTAATTAAACAGACTTTTAACTAAGTAGAGGGGTTCACCTCACTGTGACAGACTGTAATGTGGAAGTCAGCATTGTTGATCTTGATGAGAGCTGCATAAAAGAGAAGCTTATCTGCAGAGCCTTCTGTTCGTTGCTGGGTGTAACATAGTGCTCACACAAAAGCCTTAGAACTTGAGTGCTAATGGTGAGGACCACATTTATAGAGAAGTTCCTTAAGGATGTGAACCTTTTTTTTTTTCTTTTTTAAATTTATAATTATGTACTTTTTTAAACATTTTTTTTATTTTATTATGTTATGTTAATCACCATACATTACATCATTAGTTTTTGATGTAGTGTTCCATGATTTATTGTTTGCGTATGACACCCAGTGCTCCATTAGGTACTTCTTAATTGGTGAAAAATCTCAACTCATTTGTATAGCAAATCCATGTATGCTGATACTCAGATTTCTTATTGACAATCTGTGCTTTACTAAGGCTAGATTATTAAATATTCCTGTGAAAGTAGTTTCTTTGCTTTCTCTGAATTATATTCCTGAGTTTATGTGTTACAAGTAAATTTAATACCCATCTGAAGAGAGATGAAGAGCCAGGCTATCACATCTTTCCTTTCCCTCTTTTCTTCTATGAGGGTAAAGGCAGGAGCTATTCATTTTGGCAGAAGGAAATTATATCATCATTGAAAAGGGAGTACATCGATTCACCATCCTTTCCTGGAAATACTGTGTTTTAAATACCAGATGCCACAAATGAAAACTGTTCCAAGTTTGAATACTCCTTTTTATAACCACTAGATGGAGCTTGAAGACTGTTTTAAATAAATGTTGTATGTCTTAAAAATAATCCATAAATGTATTCATCTAGGAAAAAGTAAATTTTCAAAGGATATGATAATTTATGCTTAACGCTAAGCTGTAGAAAATAAAACTTAATCTTTGAAGACCGAGAAGAGTCCAGATGTCTCAAATACCATTGTGTAGTGCTATAAGCAAATTCTTTTTAGCTTGTTTCCTGTGCTGTATTACAAATTAATTCTCTTATTTATGACAGTAAAAATCAATCTTCAGTGTCCAACAAATCCTTGAGAACCAACTGTGCAATATAACTTTCACATGTTTTAGAAAGCTTCAGTCTTGTAAATCAAATCTGACTTGTTCTATGTTTAAAAAAAAAAAAATGTAAAACAGATAAAGGGCCTAGTTTACCTTCCTAGCTAGAGAAGTATCAAATAATTTTGTATTTCAGCTTTGGTGCACTTTTAGAATTGGATTACAGGGGGCGCCTGGGTGGCTCAGTCATTAAGCGTCTGCCTTCGGCTCAGGTCATGGTCCCAGGATCCTGGGATCGAGCCCCGCATCGGGCTCCCTGTTCCGCCTGCTTCTCCCTCTCCCACTCCCCCTGCTTGTGTTCCCTCTCTCGCTGTCTCTCTCTGTCAAATAAATAAATAAAATCTTTAAAAAAAAAAAAAGAAGAATTGGATTACAATGTGCAGTTTTAAAATAAAATAGTTGTAACTGATATTAAACATCACTTTAAAGTCACATATATAAATAGTGAAGTGTCAAGAAAATCTAAAGCAAGTGAACAATGGTATAAGTTATAGATTAGATTCTGTAGTAGGGTGAACCTATATAGATGAGAGAATTTAATTCATCCTTCATAGACCCTAACAATCAATAATAGCATCTTTAACCACAGCACATTCTTATTCAAAGGGTGCTTTCTATTTTCACACTTCATTGTTAGCTATCTTAAGATCTTTTTTTTTTTTTTTTTTTTGTAGGCTTCTGTTTTGGAAAACCTGAGGCTAGCGGTACGATCTCAGCTTGGATTTACTTCAATCAGGCTTCCGATGGCAGGCAGATCCAGCAACATTTGGAATCGTATTTTTAATTTTGCAAGATCACGTCATTCAGGGTCATTGGCTTTGGTCTCAGCAGATGGAGATGAGGTCGTCCCTAGTCAGAGTACCAGCAGAGAACCTGAAAGAAATCATACTCACAGAAGTCTGTTTTCCGTGGAGTCCGACAACACAGACACAGAAAATGAGAGAAGAGATATGGCAGGAGCATCTGGTGGGGTTGCAGCTCCTTTGCCCCAAAAAGTCCCTCCCACAACAGCCGTCGAAGCAACAGTGGGAGCAAGTGGAAGTTCCTCAACTCAGAGTACCCGAGGTGGTCACACAGAGAATGGAAGGGATGCAACAAGTGTGGAGCCCCCGGGTGTGAGTCCAGCCCGTCACCAGCTCACAAGTGCACTCAGTCGTATGACTCAGGGGCTGCGCTGGGTACGTTTTACATTAGGGCGATCCAGCTCTATAAATCAGAACCAGAGTCCTTTGAGACAGCTTGATAATGGGGCACATGGAAGAGAAGAAGATGATGATGTCGAAATGCTGATTCCAGTTTCTGATGGAGCTTCAGACTTTGATGTGAATGACTGCTCCAGACCTCTTCTCGATCTTGCCTCAGATCAAGGACAAGGGTTTAGACAGCCATACAGCGCAACAAACCCTGGAGTAAGGCCAAGTAATCGAGACGGCCCCTGTGAGCGCTGTGGGATTGTCCACACTGCCCAGATACCGGACACTTGCTTGGAAGTAACACTGAAACAGGAGACGAGTGATGATGAGGCTTTGTTACTTTGTTAGGTACGGATCGCAGCAAGGGGGATTGTGTACAAGTTGGAGCAATATCCATTCGTTGTTTTGTAACTTTACAATTAAACTAGTTTTAATTTAAAAACAAAAAAGATGCAGGGTGATTTCTTATTATCATATGTTAGCCTGCATGGTTAAATTAAACAACTTGTAACTCTGTGAACTTCAGAGTTTACTATTTTAGCAGCTAAAATTGCATTATGTATTCATATTGTTCAATAATGTTCTTCCATTTGTTTCTAATTGTTTTTATCCTGGTACTGTAGTTCACAGTAGACGTATGGCTGCTGAAACTCATTTGACTGTCAGTTTCTCTCTCCTGTGTTAAAACATTTGTTTGTACAAAACAGTACCTTCATTTCATTGAACCCTTTATGCTGTTTGCCAATACATCTTGCAACTTAATATACCAGATGTTAAGGCTGTTAATGTACAAAAAAAGGCCCCTTATATTCACCTGTGTTTTTATTTGTATAACATTTGTCTAAATATTATTGGATTTCATCATAATATGAGCTTGTCAAAGGGAAAAACCTTGTCTAAAAATTTTTCTCTTAACGTTTAACATTCAGTGATGTGAAATTTAGATAGTTAGATAAATTAATGGCAAAAACAAAACTTTTATAGATTTTCTAATGTTGACTTTAATACTCTAATATGGTACAAACCAAATGGTAAAATCCCAAGTCATTTCTTTTTTCATCTCTATTTAGGGACAGAATTAAACAGATGAAGATACTCTACTATGCATTAAATCTTGAACTTTATAAAATATGTACAAAAATTGTACAAGATAAGTTCCAACTGGTAATGTCCTTCCCTGGTACAGGGTTATGCTTGTATTGGACCCTAGGGATTTGCACTAAAATCATATCAAGGTCACAGATGAGTTTAGTGCACAAGCACTATCACTTTAAATACTGTCATTTGCTATCACAATGACTATATATTTCCATAGCTTTGGGGGGGCATTTTTATTACAACTTGAAATTGCTTTGCTGGTTTCATATTTATTTGTTGTATTTAAAGACTGCATTATTGTAAGAGTGATTTTCAATATATTTTATTCATGGGGGGGATCGTGCTACATGTCAAAAAGCAAATTAAGAAATCATTCAGATCCACCCCCCCTTTTTAAGTAGAATGAATTGCAAACCCCGCATATTTTTTTATTGTCAATTCTTGTTTATTTATTCTTTAGCTGTCTGTTTTAGTAGCTTAATGATTGAGTATGAAAAAACGTATTTGTGTGTGATTATTGCTATTTATTAAATTTTCAGTACTTTGCTGAATGTCATTTTAAAGCATGTTTGAGGTCTTGTGTATTTGTCGTGTTATGCTGTCAGGAAGAACTGACTGAAATGTTTTAATATGTATCAAAAATTAAAATCACTTTTTTTTGTATTGCCTTGAGGTACTTTTTAAATCAGAGTTGCTGTTTATTTTTGTTGCATTTTTGTGCATACACAGATTCAGGCCATAAGATATGCCATGTGTCTAGAAGAAAAAAATGAAGGGTGGATAGTCTTCCTTAACCACTTTATAGTAAAGTAGTAGGTTACACCAGCACTCGAGGGTCAAAATTCCTAAGGAACTGAATAAATTTGCCTTTAAGAACACTGCTTCTTAATTAATGTTTCTTAGAAGATGCAATAACTGAATCAGTTCTCTTTTTATATGATTTTCAGATGCATTTCAGACCCTTATAGAATATTTTCCTGGCAGAATTTGCATTGCCTAATTAATCTTATTTAGGTCCTACTAATAATATACTATATTATATAGGTTTCTTGGTTTTGTTTTTGGCATGTCTTAATATCTTTTTTTAATTAACACACACATCTTCCTGGTTCAAACAGTACAAAGTAAGTCTCTCCCCTATCCCTGACACCCATCCAAAAACCCTCATTGGTTTTGATACCAATATTAAGGAAGTCCTTTCTGTTTATTAATTTTCTACCCACCTACCAGCCTGCCATTTTCTTATAGTTAGTAATATTACTTATTTTGTGTTTTCCAGTTACACAATTATATCTTCCAGTTTGCATACCTCTTTACATTTTAATTGCATTGTCTAGTACTTCTAGAACATGTTAAATATATAGTTAACCATGTTAAGGAGTATCCATTGATCCCTATGTTATAAAAAGCCAAGAATGCATGTTGAATTTTATCACATGCCTTATCACTATGGAGATGATCATATGATTTTTTTCTCCTTTCATCTTTTAATATGAATTTTATTAATATATTTTGTAATTTTGAACCATTCTTGCATTACTGAAATAAACTACTTGGCCGGGTGTATTATTTTAATATATTGCTAGAATTATATTTTATTTCGGGTATTTGCAACTGTATTCATCAATGAGATTAGTCTATAGTTTGTGTGCTGTCTTTAGGAGGTCTGGTTATTAATTTTATGCTGGAGAATTTACAGACTTCCTCTGCTCTGGAACAGTTTAAATTGCATTGGAATGAATGTTCCTTAAAATTTCAGTGAAATTATCTGGGCCTGATGGATGTTTGGCAAATAGCTCTTTGACAATTTTGTTGGTATCTTCTGTGGTAATTGGTCTGTGTAGTTTTTGTATCTTAACTGAGATCATAAGTCATCCATTTCACCCAGGTTTTCAAATTTAGTTGCCTAGAGTTGAGCAGAGTTATCTCTTTCTCATTTGTGCATGTGGCTCTCCCTTGTTTATTATGTTTGCTCCTTTATTTTCTTAATTAAGATAGCTAAAAGTTGACCTTTTAAAACATTTTTTGTTTGGGGCGCCTGGGTGGCTCAGGCATTAAGCGTCTTCCTTCCGCTTGGGTCATGATCCCAGGGTCCTGGGATCGAGCCCTGCATCAGGCTCCCTGGTCGGCGGGAAGCCTGCTTCTCCCTCTCCCACTCCCCCTGCTTGTGTTTCCTCTTTCGCTGTCTCCCTCTCTGTCAAATAAATAAAATCTTTAGAAAAACAAAACAAAAACATTTTTTGTTTCTCCCAGAGTCTTATGTTTTGAATGTCTCTATTCTTTGCTTTTTCTGTTTTCCAATTAACTGACTTTCACTTTAGTAAATTTCCCACTTTTTGCTTTTCTTAGTTCATTTGCTGTTTTTTTCCCTAACTCCTTGAGTTAGAACTTCATTCATTCATTTTTATTTCCTAATTATTAATATGAGATTTAAGGTGTAGACTTAATTCTGAGCACTGCTTAAGCTGAAGCACTTAGATGTATTGGTGTTGCCATTACTTTTATATTCTATGTGTTTCGAAGTTTCAGTATTCATTTCCTCTTTAATCCAAAAGTTGTATTACAGAAGAAAGTTTTTTCCTTTTTTCTTTGCTCTTTTTTTCTCAGATAATGGGATTTTTGGTGTAATAGTTTTGTTTTCTGATTCTTGTATTTTCATTTTTATGGCATCAAGATCAGAAAATGTTATGTGTATTATTTGCAGAGATTTGAGGAGTTTATTGTTCTTTCTCAATTTTTAAAATTTTCCAGGAACACTTTTAAAAAATGTATTCTCTGTTTAAAGGATACAGATCTTAGTAGATATTACTCAGATTTATCATGTTGTTTAGATCTTCTCCACAGTACTTTGTCTTGTCTCAATCTATCACAGTTCCAGGATTAATTTGGAAGAGACTAGAAACCAAAGAGACTGTGTTAGGGTTCTATGGGCCCCAGCCCTTACGTTAATCAGCCAGGACTGAGAACATAAGCATAGGATGAAGGGGGGTCTTTCTACAAGCTGTTGAGGTTTTAGTCTCTACTGCTGCTTACACCATCATCCACTGTTAAGCCGGAAGTAAATGGGCAAGGCAGGTTAAAAAGAGTACTGTACATTCAATATGCTAGGTATTCGTTGAGTGCTGTTTACAAGAGTTTACCTTACTGCTGCTCCTTTCTGGCTGCTTGCTCGTTCCTTCACACCCTTGCTCCTGAACTTCAAGAGAGAAGATGACAGCAACTTCATAGGACCTGTTTTACTCACCCTGTTTAAAAATTAATAGAAGCAGGCAGTAGAGAGAAAGGCTGGTTCTCAGAATAACTGCACCCTTGTTCAGAAATAGCTTCCTTATGTGAAAAAAATAAATAGCATACAAATTACAAATTGCTTGTGAATATTGGCATGGGTTGGATGTTGGTTGATTACACTTTTTTCTAAGGTCCTCAACATTCAAGGTAGAATGAGGCAAAGTAAAATTCACAGAATTTTAGAACTGGAAGGAATCTTTGAAAAGGAAGTAACTAAAATAAATAAAATAAATAATAAAAATAAAAGGGAAGTAACAGACATAGCTGACTAATCAAGAATGTTTTCAACTTCAATGAAATACGTATTTATATCTTATAAACCATCTATGCATACATGGTTTAACTATTATGTGATGTTAAGGATTTTTTTTTTACAGGTCATTCTTTTGACATATTTTGACACATACCTGACCTAAATGAGTGTATCCCATGTTCACACTAACAAAGGCCATTTTTTTTAACATTTTTAAATTTAAATTCAATTAATTAACATATAGTGTATTACTAGTTTCAGAGGTAGAGGTCAGTGATTCATCAGTCTTATATAATATCCAGTGTTCATTACATCATGTGCCCTCCTTAATGTCCATCGCCCAGTTACCCCATCCCCCACCACTCCCCTCCAGCAACCCTGTTTGTTTCCTATGATTAAGTCTCTTACAGTTTGTCTCTGTCTCTGATTTCGTCTTGTTTTATTTTTTCCTCTCTTCCCCTATGATCCTCTGTTTTGTTTTTGAAGGCCATTTCTAAGTCCTCTACCACCAGCTGCTTTTTCATCATAGGAAAGAATCCTCAAAGCACTTATTTACCCATTGTTGAGTGCCTACCGTTTGCCAAGTCTTTTGTATGTATCTTTGGATCTTCACAGTCCTCTGTAATATAAACTACATATTACTTTCATCTACCCAAGGACACAATAATAAGCACAAAACGAAGAATTGACCTTACTTAGTCTTGTCTGACTCAACAGTCATCTTGTGAATGAGATGAATCATAAAATGAAGTAATATCAGTAAAGAAAAATACCCACCTTCAAATTGGCGCTAACAGACCTGGATTACTGACAAACTCACTGAGCCTCAGCTTCCTTGTTTTAAAATAAGGACAATAATAGCTACCTCATAAGATTGTGAGGAATAAATTAAGATAACATTTGTAAAGGCCTTTGCACATGTTTTGGTCATCTATTGCTGTGTAACAAACTTTATGCTTAAAGCAACCACAAGTTATTCAGTTTGCTCACAAATCAGTAACTTGGGCAGCGCTCAGTGGAATTGGTTCATCCTGCTCTTGGCATCCACGGGGGCTGCAGGACAGACATACTCCCAAAAGAGCTCACCGATGATTGACAAGTCTGCTGGCTGTTGGCTGGGAGCTCAGCCAGGGCCACCAGCCAGGAGGCTTGGAGCCTCTCCATGTGGGCCTCTCCAAGGGCTGCTTGTGTTTCCTTACAATATGGAAATTGGGATCCAAGAATGAGTGTTCCAAGCACCTGCCGAAGCTGCAAGTCTTCTTATGACCTAGTCCCAGAAGGTTCAGGATGTCACCTCCTATATGTAGTCACACAAGTCACTGAGGCCAGCCCAACAGAAAGTGATAGACTCCACTCTCAATAGTGGACATAGCGGAGAATTTGTGGCATCTGTAATTACCACAGCACAGTATCTGATACATAAGAAACACTAACTTGCCAGTGAATAGTTTCAGAAAAACAGTGTTACAGTCCCAGTAAGAAGCTCATTTGCCAAAAGGATATCAAATCAACGCGGCTCTTCGTGCCAAGTACGTCAATTGTGCTTATATTGATTCAAATACAAAGGTAAAACAATCAGTGCATATTTAAATAAGTATTTAGGCAGTGATAAATGGTAACAATGAGTTCTTTTTCAGCTATATTTAAAATAACTTCTATTCCAACATGTTATCATAACCTATAAAATCTTTATTTTTAAATTTAGTAGAGGCGACATAGTAGGTAACAGAGCATCTGGATTTTAATCCTGCCCTGCCTATTATGTGTGATCTCTAGCAAGCCCCTTGATCACTCCGCACTTCAGTTCTTCATCTGTAAATGGAGATAATAGGGCTGTTGGTGGATTCAATAAATTAAAATATGTAAAGCTCTTGTAGCAGTACCTGGCTCGTGTTTGCTGCTATTGTCTATTCAACAGAGAACATCTCTGAAGCTTGAATTAAATGAGAAATGGTGTGTGAAACATCCTGAAAGAGTTGTGGTTTCTAAAGATCATGAAAGTGTACTTACCGCAAATGCTTCTGAGCACAGCCACTTCCCCTGGAATCATGGACGTGAACTGCAACCCAGGATAAAAGTCAAAATGAGAGCAAGAAAAGGGAGAAGAAACTATAGCACCTCTCTTGGGATGAGTTGAAGGGAATTCCCAGATGGAGGAGGCAGAGGATCCTGCTGAGGAAATTACCTTAGTGACTGAATCAGGAGTTATGGGTTTTTTTTTTTTAAGATTTCATTTATTTGAGAGAGAGACAGCACGAGACTGGGGGCAGGGTCAGAGGGAGAAGCAGACTCCCCATTGAGCAGGGAGCCTGATGCGGGACTCGATCCTGGGACTCCAGGATCATGACCTGAGCTGAAGGTAGTCGCTTAACTGACTGAGCCACTCAGGTGCCTCTGGAGTTACGGGTTATGAGACTCATAGAACCTAGTGATTTTCAGATCACTTCGTTCCTTCATTGTAGCAAACACTGCTGGCTGTGTACCCAACATGCAGCAGCAAAGGAGCCTCATTCTAAAGGTGTGGGGAAAGGACGAGAAATAGCCTCAGGTCTCTGAGCAACGGTACAAGCCTTCGCTTGGCTCCCTTGATCGCCAGTTCCATGAAAATCACCTGTATGTAGTAAGCTTCTCAGTTACCCACAGAGTAATCCACTCCTAACTTGTCAACCAGTTCTTAAATTGGGAATAATAGCTGTGGGCTGGAGGATTAAATGAGATAATATATACAAACAAGTTAGAACAGGGACGGTTACATGCAGTGTAGTGCCCAGAAGCACTGATTGCTATGGTTGGTGGTCGAGTTATTAATAAACTGCTGGCCCTGTTCTCTGCCAAAGTAATGTAACAGTTATAATATAAAATATAAAACTGTTTATAGCAGTTATATTTGAACAAAAGGCTTTCAGGATCAATAAATTTGGAAACCAGTGCTGGAATATCATAGAACCAAGTCACCCTATGCTAACCAACAGTACACATGGTTTATTGATATTGAAATAAATATATTTTGAAAAGATTTACTAAGAGTGATTTCAAGTAAAGATACTGAGATGTCGGGCGCCTGGGTGGCTCAGTTGGTTAAGCGACTGCCTTCGGCTCAGGTCATGATCCTGGAGTCCCTGGATCGAGTCCCGCATCGGGCTCCCTGCTCTGCAGGGAGTCTGCTTCTCCCTCTGACCCCCCCCCCATGCTCTCTCTCTCTCTCTCTCATTCTCGCTCTCAAATAAATAAATAAAATCTTTAAAAAAAAAAAAAAGATACTGAGATGTCAACGGGGTTGAATCTTCCCACATATAGGAGGGAGGCTCAAGCCCAAAGAAGCTTAATATTTTCCTAAAAGTGACATGGAAGCTTCACTAAGGACGAATACAGTGAGCTGGAAAAGCCTGGGCTTTGGAGTCAGACCCATCACAGTCTGAATCCCAGCTCTGCTGCTAAAGAGTTTTATAACTGAATAAATCACTTGATCTCTCCAAGGCTTGTTGTCTCATCTGGAACATGGCATAATACCTACCCTTAAGGGTTATTACTGTAAGGATTAAACAAAAGAAAAAGAAAAAAAGAGACTATGCAAAAGCCTTTCCCAGAGCATAAGAGGTTGAGAATGAATTTTAATTGCCAGTATTACAGATTCATTTTCCAAATTAAAACAACTTTTTTTTTGTTCTTCCCTCCATTGTGTATAATACATTTTGGGTGTTAGTAGAGCCCTTTGAAAGAGCAGATTTCCTACATCAGCCATTGTCCTGTTTTCTTGATTACAGGACCACTTAGGTCTGTATCTCAGTGAAAAGTGGTATCTTGGCACAGACATCTATTTTATTTTACAAAGGCCAAAATGAAGAATTTCCATAGAGCTCCAAACAGGAAAGATGTGACTACATGTTATGGACTTAGTAACATGTGTTGAGCTAGTATAAACACCAGACTTTCAGGGAAGTTATTTCTATCCAGAAACTATGGTAATAAGCACCTTATAAATAATATTCAAAAACATTTTGCAACTTCACTACAATAGGATCATGTATATTTCTATCTTATCTGCCGAGCTCTGATTTCAAAGAACATAGAAATTTCTTTTTTTTTTTAAGATTTTATTTATTTATTTGAGAGCGAGAATGAGAGAGAGAGAGAGCATGAGAGGGGGAGGGTCAGAGGGAGAAGCAGACTCCCTGCGAAGCAGGGAGCCCGATGCGGGACTCGATCCCGGGACTCCAGGATCATGACCTGAGCCGAAGGCAGTCGCTTAACCAACTGAGCCACCCAGGCGCCCCGAACATAGAAATTTCTTACCTATTTGACTTTTAGATTTAGTTTTTCAAAGTCTGACTTAAATATAGATGTTGTATTGGTTATTGTGCTTTGTATGAGTTTTAACTCCATTGTGTTCCTATTAGTTTCCTTTGGCTGGAATTGCATTATTGCTGTTTTTTATTGAGATGTCACCATACAATATAATTTCCATCTCTCTAGCTCATGAGTTGCCGCTAGAATTGTTAGCCAAGTGTGCAAAGTGATTCAATGTAACCATTTTCTTGATTTGGAGTGGAAATAAGCATCCATGTATTGAGTACTTCCTGAGTACCAACCATAGTACTAGATGCCTTATGTCTGTCATTTCTAATCCACAGAACATACCTGTATGACAGATATTGTCCTCTGAATCATCATCAACAGTATCAGTAAGTGCCTTTGTTATTGATATTGGAAAGAGTATAACTCTTGAAACACAAACTAATTCTTTACTATATTTTCACAAAGAGAATAATGGAGAAATTTTACTTTATAGTTAAGATTTTATTACAGTCATAGAGTAAGGATTTCTGTTTTATTTGGAACCACGTTTGCTTTATTAAAAACACAAAAAGGTTAAAAAACAACCACTTCACAATCTAGGATGGCTATAATCACACAGAGCAGGAATAACAAGTGTTGGCAAGAATATGGAGAAACTGGAACCCTCATGCCTCACTTGTGGGAATATGAAAATGGTGCAGCCATTCTGGAAAGCAGTTTGGCAATACCTCAAAAGTTAAATATAGAGCTACCATATGACCCTGAAATCCCGCTCCGAGGTATATACCCAAAGAAATGAAAACATATGTCCACATAAAAACTTGTATGTTTTTATAGTAGCATTATTCATAATATGTTTATAGTAGCATTATTCATAATAACCAAAAAGTAGAAATAACCCAAAGGTACATCATTTGATAAATGGATAAAAGTGTGATATATCCAGAAAATGAAATATGACTTGGCAATAAAAAGGAATGAAGTAGAAAAACATTCTACAACATGAATAAACTTGAAACCATTATGCTAAGTGAAAGACGTCAGTGACAAAGGACCACAAATTATATGACCTTATTTATATGAAATGTCTTGAAATCTATAGAGACAAAAAGTAGATTATTGGTTGCCTAGGGCTAGGAAATGGGGAGTTGGGGGAGTTAGGGTTGGTGACTTCTAATGGGTACAAGTTTCTTTCAGGGTTGATAAAAATATTCTGAAGATAGATTAGGTGAATGTTGCAAAACATTGTAAGTATATTAAAAACCACTGAATGGAACACTTCAAATGGGTGAACTTTGTGATATGTAATTTATCTCAATAAAGCTGTTAATGATTAGAGAACAAAAACACAAACAATATTCCTTTTCTCCTTTTGCTTTTAGAATTAGGTCTAAGCTATTCCTGTATAAATAATCTTGCTTATTCTGCAGGATAAAAGTAATTTTTTTTCAAATTAAAGACAGAAAATACTGTCTTCATCTATTTAGCAGTATAATATAGTGGTTGTCAGTTCCATTGGCCTTGAAATCTGATCAACTAACTGTATTACTCTGGCAATTAACCTCTCTTAACCATAGTTTTCACATCTGTAAAATGGAAGTAAGATTTCCTACCTCATTGGAGTTCCTGTCGACATGAGAGAACATATGAGGGCCTGAGCCCAGGGCCTAGTGGATTCAAATTCAACAATTAATTATTCCATAAATATTTACGGAATAAATATTCCATAAATATTTGCTCAAGCTATATGCTCTTGAAGTCATAATGTGAAAACTTTGTTTAATGTGAGAAATATATTTTGTAAATCTAGAAAGTTCTAATATAAAGTTATAATATGAAACTACACTTGTATATTAACATGTCCCCAAAATGATGCATTAGTCATATTCAAGGAAACAAAGAAACGATTTCTTTTCCTTTCCAACTTTAAAGGAAGGATAATAACTATATATAAATAGAGATATAAGGTCACCAGGAGTGGCTTATCTGTTACTTACACAAGTTGCTGAACAAACCAAAGGAATAGTTGGCCTTTTCAAGAAGCCATCTAGTGGTTTATTCTAGCATTTACAGTTATTTATTTTGCAAAGCAATTAGTTGATTACTTGTTTATCATACCACTCAAATGAACTTCTTTGAAGGCAAATGTATGAATTGAAAAGAAAATAAGGCTGGCACTCAGTTTGGAGCGCCAAAGAAGTCTAAAAGAAACTTTTTAACTGTGACCTGATTAATGTGGACCAAATGCTGCAAAATCCCTCCGAAGAGTCCTGTACTGTGATATTGACAAGGTGAACATGAACTACGTGAGCTCTTCTTAAAGAAGGTGCCACCGAGAGGTCTGTGATCACACAGATAAATATGGTGCAGTTTATGTTTTCCAGGAGGTCACAGATTAGCGCCCTTAAGTACACAGTTACATAACAGATGGGTAGTTAGGTATTATCCTTGACCTCCAGCAACATTTTCCCTGCGTCTGTCCCGTCTAGTACTAAGCTCTTCTTACAGGAAAAGAGTAATCTTCTCCCAAGAAGTATTTAAATGAACAACTTTTTTTTTTTTAATTTTATTTATTTATTTGAGAGAGAGAGAATGAGAGACAGAGAGCATGAGAGGGAGGAAGGTCAGAGGGAGAAGCAGACTCCCTGCCGAGCAGGGAGCCCGATGCGGGACTCGATCCCGGGACTCCAGGATCACGACCTGAGCCGAAGGCAGTCGCTTAACCAACTGAGCCACCCAGGCGCCCCAAATGAACAACGTTTTTAATGAAGAAGGACGATATACAACTCCATCACCTTATGTGAGAGAAATAAAAGTATGAAATGAGAGGGCAGAGACCGTGCAGAGGTCGGAAGGCTCTGCGCCAGAGGGCGCGGGCAGAGGTGGGGCCAGGGCCCGTAAGAGGCGCCGCCCCCTGCCTGCTGTGTGTGTATCTCATGCTCCCGCCTGTCCGCGGATTGCTCCACATCTGCCAGGCTCAACACGGCCATGTCTGCATCACTTTACACCGTGTTGGGAAGGCTCCAGCACAGCGCCTGTTAGCCCTGCTTCAGCCCCAGGTGTGGCCTGGAGTAAATCCCAGTAAGGTCTGCCTTGAATCCCTTTTGCTTTAGATCTTGACAGCATCGGGGACGGGGAGGGGGGCTTGCTTTAGATATAGGGCACAGGAAGAGTGCCACTAAGTTGAAGATGACATTTATTTTTTTATTACTATTTTTAATTAAATTTTAGTTAACATACAGTACAACATTGTTTTCTGGAGTAGAATTCAGTGATTCGTCACTTATATACAGCACCCAGTGCTCATCACAAGTGCCTTCCTTAATACCCATCACCCATTTAGCCCATCCCCGCCCACCTCCCCTCCAGCCACCCTCAGTGTGTTCTCTATCGTCAAGAGTCTCTTATGGCTTGTTTCCCTCTCTCCTTTTTTTCTTTTCTTCCTTCCCCTATGTTGATCTGTTTTATTACTTAAATTCCACATATAAGTGAAATCTCATGGTATTTGTCTTTCTCTGACTTAGCATAATACACTTTAGCTCCATTCACATCATTGCAAATGGCAGGATTTCTTTCTTTTTTTTTTTTTTTTTGATGGCTGAGTAATGATATTCCATTGTATATGTATACCACGTGAAGATGACTTTTAGAATAGAAATAGGTAAACTCTTCTGCAGATACTCTGCAGCTCACTTTGTATTCAAATCAAAAGTCAACAAAATTCAAAAGACAGAAAAGAGATAGTGGTTGCCATGGGCCAGGGTTAGGGGCAGAGAAGACTGGCTGTAAAGGGGCACAAGGAAACTTTTGGGGATGATGGAAATACTCTCTATCTTGATTGTGGTGGTACCTACATGAAAAAAGATTGCATGAAAATTCATAGTACTATATGCCAAATGAGATGAATTTTATTCTCTGTATTTTACAATGTTTTTATTAAAAATTTTTTAAATTTTTAAAAAATTTTTTTAAAGATTTTATTTATTTATTTGAGACAGAGAGAATGAGAGAGAAAGAGAGCACATGAGAGGGGGGAGGGTCAGAGGGAGACGCAGACTCCCCGCCGAGCAGGGAGCCCGATGCGGGACTCGATCCCGGGACTCCAGGATCACGACCTGAGCCAAAAGCAGTCGCTTAACCAACTGAGCCACCCAGGCACCCCCAATTTTTTTTTAAATATAAAATACAATATTCAAACCCTATTTTGGTCTATGCAACAAAAGTCCAAATAGTATTTTTAAAATGATTTGCTCTTGCTTAAAATGGTTAAGAAACTTAGCCAAGAATCCACAGATGATAGGTGATAAGCCAGAACTCAAATCCAGATCAGCGGGGCTTCAAAGTACAAGCTGATTTATTCATTCATTCGTTCGTTCGTTCGTTCGTTCATTTTTTTTTTCTTATACTCTTTGTAATCCATGGAGCGCTTTCACTATTTCCCTAAGTATTATTATACTGCTGGAATAAGTTTTGCTAAAAACAACCAAAATAACTTGGAAACTGTGGCACATTCTGAGTGAGTTACAGGAGCAGGAGAGTTTTTGGAAGTACAGGTTAGTGCTGCCGGCAGATGGGCAGACAAAACCTCCGAGCGTAGCCCAGTGTGCCTGGGCCACCACTTGAGAAGGCAAGTGTCTTTTTGTTTAAGGGAAACGATGACAGGCACTATCACAGGCTAAATGAGGGGCCCGAAAGATACCCGGATATCTTTCTAGACCCTGGAAACTGTGGATGTTGCCTTATAGGGCAAAAGGGGCTTTGCAGATATGAAGTTGAGGATTTTGAAATGGGGAGATTATCCTGGGTTACATAGGTGGGCCCCGACTATAATCACAGTGTCTTTACAAGAGGGAGGTTAAGGAAGATCTGACACGGAAGAGAAGGCAACTGTAATCACGGAGGCAAAGATGGGAGTGACGGGGCCACAGTCAAGGAATACCGCCCCCCTCCAAAAGCTGGAGGGGGCTAGGAAGCAGATTTTCCCCTCGGAGGCCCCAGAAGGAACAGCACTGCCCATAGTTTGACTACAGTCCGGTAGAAACTGACCTGGCTCCATGACCAAAAAAGACTAAATCTGTGTTCTTTCAAGCTGCCGTGTTTGTGGTGCTTTGTTAAAGCAGCTGCAGGAAACGAAGACACACTGCTAAGAGCCCGCTTTTCTAGGGCGTGCCTACACCTGGCAGCTTCGCCTCAGAATATTTTAACAAACAAAAAACAAGCAAACAAATAAAAACCATGTAGGACCAAACTGTATAGGAGATAAGAACGTTTAGAAAGTATTTTCCTTGAAGGACACCTGGGTGGCTCAGTCGGTGAAGCGTCTGACTCTTGATTTCGGCTCAGGTTGTGAACTCAGGTCTTGATCTCAGGGTTGTGAGGTCAAGCCCTGCATTGGGCTCCCCATTTTAAAAATTAAAAAAGGTATTTTCCTTGAGTTTCTTGGACTCACATGATAACATGTCCGAAAGTTTTCCCCCAAGGCAGGTCAGCGTGGGTGTGTTGGATCTGGTCCCACGAGATTTGTTAATTTGTTACCAAAAAGTCCACTTTATAATTTTATTTACTTATTTACTTATTTTACCACTCATGACCTTGGTTACCTGAGCAAGAACACAGAATGGCTCCACCATAGAAGCATCACAGTTTAGGTGACTATGAGCAGCTTTGCCACAGCCCAATATGGGCGCTAGAGGTCTGAAGTCAGTGTCAGGGACCTAGGATTTCACTCCTGGATCCTCATTTATCCATTCATGTCACCTGAGGCCCCAGGGCAGCCAGGAGCTGAACCTGGCTTTGGAATCTGGAGTCACATAATGGGTAGATTACAGGTTCCAGAATGGCTTACCTCCAGTATTTATTGCTATGTGACCTTGGGCAAACCATTCGACCTCAAAAGCGTCATCTATTAAAGGGAAAAATAGCATTCGGTTCAAAGATGTCTTGTGGGAGTGAAGTAAAATAAGGTACGTCAAGTATTTGGCCCAGTCCCAACTTGACCTGAGTGCCTGATAACTCTTAGCTACGGATGCTGGTATTGTTATTCAGGACAGCTATCTCCCTCTACCCAGGACTGGTGCTTCAGGGAAGAGTGCCCTCTGGAGCTGTACGATGACCAGCTCTCTCTCTCTCTCTCTCTGGCCCTCCAGAGTCAGGGGACCATTCCCACCTGCCATGCATGTCCTTGCTGAACAGTGAAAAAATGTCATCCCTCCTCATCAGCACACAGACTCCAAGATCAGTCCCACCAAGCATCGTCCCCTGATGACTGTGGGTTATACACTCTGTTTGTGGCACCCTTCCCAAGCAGAGCCCCTCTGCTTCAGTGGAGGGACCAGAAATAAAATAGTCCTGAATCTCAAAGCCAAGTCCTACTCGGTCTCCAAGTCACCCACCTTGACCCGAGAAGAGTTGAACTCTAGGGCTATGCAGCGCACTCTCTGGGTGAGCTTCTGTCCCTGTTCATAGAATCATAAAACTCCAAAAGCACGGAGGGTAGGTCCTATTAACTTAACTCCATGTTTTTCAGTTGAAGAGACAGAGGCCCGGAGAGTAAATGACTCGACCAAGCTCACACCAGAAGTTGGCATCAGAGCCAGGATTAGACTCCTAATTCCAATTCCTCGTTTGATTTTTTTCTATTTTGACCTGTCCATGCTGCCTACTCCCCTCTTCGATCACTGATTCAAATATAACCTCATTACCCTGCCAGGGACTTGGATCCCAGGGTGGGACAGGGAACTGGGGTTTCCTGCAGACCCCAGCTGGGGCATGCTGTCTGGAGACACCCGGTTCTGTCCTGTTCTCTCTTTCTGAGGTGTTGCCTGCACGCCCTCACCATCCTTTCCTTCTGCCCATGAACAATGGCTTGAAACCCTCTGAGGACCCCTGGGTCCTAGAACAGGAGCGGGACAGGTTAGGAGAATACGGAAAGCAAACTCCTGGACACCAGGCTTGCTGAGGACTTAAATACCACTGGGCCTGGTGGATTTGTTTCCCGCTAAACGCAAGGCACTCAGTGAGGGAGGTCACGATTTTCTCCTCTACCTTGCTGCCCCTTTAAACCATCCATCAGGGCTGTTCTGTGATTAAGCATCAATCTTTATAAATCTTTGAGTGTCAGTTCGTCCTCTGAGGAGTGCTCTCAGACACACTTTGTTCTGTGAGTCAATCAACTAGATTCTTCCCCAGCAGGAGGAATGCAAAATGGCAGTCTTGCTTCCCACCAACATCGAGTCTCTGTCTCCCAAATCCTTGTTCACTGTAGACGTGTGGGTAAGGAGGCAGGCGAACAGGCCGAAGCCAAGAGGGGCGGGGCTATTCTGAGGACACGCTTCGTCCAAGGAGCATGTTTGCCCAGGCTCCTCCTGCCCAGTGAGCTGGTGTGGGACACCGATGTCCCACCAGAAGGGGGAATAACTCTTCCTGCGGATTAATGCTTCTCCTTAAACTTGCCCACTCTCTCTTGTGTTGCTCTCAGTGAATCTCAATGAACCACATCCTCCTGTTCTAGTGATATTCTACAAACCCCTTTTCTGATAAAAGTTTGAGTTCATGAAACGTGGGAAGTCTGTTTTGTGTTGTGCTGCAGGGCATTTCATGATATAAAGCATCTAAAATAAAGAAACTTTTGAAATCATTCACCTGGACAGTTTCAGAAAGGATGTCGCAACCGCCCTGACATCTCATCTTATTTACCTGAGGTGGTATGCTATTTGAATAGTTTGTAGGAGTTTCATTACATTTAAAATTATTCCTTTCACCTTTACACCACACCCTTTCCATAACAATCGTATAACCTTCTTGGATTTCTTGTTCCTGGCTTGACGGCCAAATCCGGAACTTGAAATAATTGAGGCTTTCTAATTTTTAATCATTTTGATGCATGTGCAATCTGAGAGCTGAGGAAATTTGGCCATACCCTGCATTCCATTATTGAAAATGCCATCCCTGAGGCTGCATGTGACCGCCTCGTCTCCAAACTCAAAGGTATCTTCCCAGCCTCTGTCAGTTTACTGTTGAAAGTGACAGAAGACCCAAAGTAAACCAGCTTCCACAAACAGAGGAAAGTCTAGAGGAGCGGACTTGAGGCATGGGTAGTTTCAGAAGCTCCAACAATGTGAGAACCCAACCTCCCTCCATCTCTCCTTCATGTCCTCTGTGTTGGCTCTGTTCACTTAACAGCCATGTTGTCTACACGGCTCCCAGAAGCCTCTTGTTTATACCCTTCCAGGTTCAAGTCCAGCAGGAAGGAACAAACTCCCCATCTACTCCATCTAACAAAAGTCTTAGAATCTGCTCTCATTGGGACACGTGCCCATCCCTGAACCCATCACTGTGAGGGCTTCCTGGTGGGTGGAGGATTTCCCGCCAAAGAAACTCTAGTGACTGTTATCAGAATAAGGACAAGAATAGGGGCTGGAACAGCAGATGTCTACCACACTCTCCAATCCTTCTATAGCATTCGATCCTGGTGCCCTTCTTGAAATTCTGTATTGTTGTCTTCCCCCCCACACAATGCTTTCTTATCCCCCTTCTCTCTGACTGCCCCTCTTCTGTTTTCTCTTCCTCCTCCTCCCCTGTAGGGTGTGGGGTGGTCCACGGTTGTTTAGCTTTATCAGACTTGACTTGCCATCACCTCCCCAACCGTTTACATACTCTGTTCCCACGACCTAGAATGCCATTCCTCTTCCCACCCCTCATCTCTTTATGTCCGTGCCCTCTATGTCCTGATTCAAATATCTCTTTGTGAATCTTCTATATCTGATTTTCTTCAAGACAAAATCCACTCTCCCTTTCCTCTAAACTCTTATCTTTATCCTCTCTCAAAGGTAGAATTTTCTGTTTTATATATTCGTCATATATTGAATGTCTATGTGTGTCACCATTGGCTCTTGGCTCCTTGAGGACAAGAATGTCATTTATCTTTATCGCTTACCCCTCTAACACACCCCCATCCAGCCCCAATGGTCAGTCCTTACAAAGCCAGTATTTGTTAAATAAGTTTATATGGTATTTCCCATTTTACTAAGGTGCATTCACATCCATCACCATATCTGCTTCTCAAAGCAAGTCTGGAAGGGGAGAACAAGTATTATCAGAGTCTTATGTATGAGAAAACTGAGGACTCAAGACAGTGAAAGATTTAACTGAAGATCCCTAAGCCAGTTTTGTGAAAAACCTGAGGAAAAGCCTAGATCTTTAGAGTTACATTACCAGCTATTTTCCATGAAAACCTTGCTGGTCTGTATTGCATCATTACAATCTGGAGAATAGTTGATATCAAACCGCTTTACTTCCAAATAGATTAAATACTTCACTCTGAACTTTCACTCTGTGCCTGCCAATTACTCGGATTGTGTGGTGATGATTCACTCCTCATACAAAGAATATTTTTACAAGGAAATCCCGATCAAGTGGTTCTTTCCGGCGTGGGTATTATCACTGTTGCTGCAGGTGTTGCTCTGTGTGTGTGTGTGTGTGTGTGTGTCTTGGGACAGACAGTTCATCCTCAAGGGTAGGGATACAGGTGGATTTCTTTCCCCCCAAGTGCCTTTTCTTATAAAGGAAAACAGACGTGTAAAACTCCAGCAAGACGTTCCCGTCGGAGGACTCGGACCCCTAGGCTGGGCGCGACGGGACCCCGGCGTGGGAGCGGCGCGGGGCCGGCCTGTCCCCGCCTGCCAGCGTGAGCCCAGCCCTCCCGGGGTGGAGTCCGCCCTCGCGGCCAGTCGGGACGCCGGCCCGGGCGCCGGGCTCCGCGCTCGCCCGCGCTTCGGAGCCGGAGCCGCGGGTGCCGACCGTCCTCGGGGACCTGAAGGAGCCGCCCCCCCCGCCCCCCGCACCATGGCGGCGCCGTCGCGGCTCCTGATCCGCGGGGGACGCGTGGTCAACGACGACCTCTCGCAGGTGGCCGACGTGCTGGTGGAGGACGGCGTGGTGCGGGCGCTCGGGCGCCACCTGCTGCCGCCCGGGGGCGCGCCCGCCGGCCTGCGGGTCCTCGATGCCGCCGGCAAGCTCGTGCTGCCCGGCGGCATCGACACGCACACGCACATGCAGTTCCCCTTCATGGGCGCGCGGTCCGCGGACGACTTCCACCAGGGCACCAAGGTACCCGCGCCGCCGCGCCCTCCAGCCCCGGGCGCCCCGCCGAGCCCCGGGGCCTCCCGCCGCTGCCGCCGCGCGGAGGGGCGGGGGGGGGGGCGGGGGGCGGCGGAGCGAGCCCGGCCGCAGCGACCGACGGCTGGGGAGCCCGGCTTGCCTTTCCCCGCGCGCGCCCTTCTTCTAGGCGCCCCTTCTCGCGGCCCCCAGCCCGGCTCTGGCCGAGCCAGACGCCCTCCACTCCTCCCTCTGGGTAATTGGACACGTGTAAGGCAACCTGTCCCCCCTCACCCTCATTTCTCTGCACTCTATACCCCCACACTCCCCTCCCCACCGTCACTGGTATTCTGTGGAAGCCCACACGTCTTTCATAATATCTGTAGAATCTTTTCGTTTGGGGGCACTCCCAGCCATTTTCTCCCTATGTTCCATCCCCAGCCAAAACCAGATGAAAAATCCATTCACCCAGTAGTTAGTGCCCTGACTTCAAGTTCACAGCGTGCGCTGGGTCGTGGTAAGTCTGGGCGGGCTGGAAGCCCACCACGTCCACAATCTTTGCCTCCAGCCCACCCCCCCCACCCCCAGCCCCCGGGTAGAAAAGACACAGCCCTGACAAGAATTTAGAAGAGAAATATTCCAGAATGGTCTCCCA
Organism: Mirounga angustirostris; assembly: GCF_029215605.1. Lineage (NCBI taxonomy): Eukaryota > Metazoa > Chordata > Mammalia > Carnivora > Phocidae > Mirounga > Mirounga angustirostris. Next base: position 32,958,505 of record NW_026991712.1, read on the forward strand.
GCACTCACACTGGCCCCAAGGCAACCTGGCCCCATCTCTTCTTAACCGGCTTGCCCTGGGGACGTCAAATAGGGATCTGATTCTTGCTGCTTGAGCCGAGGCAGCCTGGCTGATGGTGCAGGAGTTTGAGATCACCAAACCCAGGTGAGAGAGGCTTGGGTTTCTCTAGACACAAAGGCCTAGAGATTGTGGTCCTTGAAAAGAACCGTAAACGTTTCTCCAAAGCTCCTGAAAACAAGATCTGGAGTTGAACTGGGCGGCCTTACAGCTACATACAGTTAAAACCCCGCTCAGCACTTCTGCTAAGCCCAGCCCTCACCCTTCTTGAGGCTTGCGTTTTGGGGCTGCAAGGAGAAAAATGGTTCTTTCCAGAATGAAAGTATTGATATGCTTAAGGCCTAAACCCTTGTGTGGGAAACAGATCAGGTTACTTAGTTGTGCAGGCTTTCAGAGCAGTTTGGAGGATAGTTCATTTACCTTACTAACTTCTCTCAAATAGTTTTATTTTCTTCACACACACCCCTCCACATTTCTCAGTCATCTATGATTGAGTAGAATGTTTAATAGAAAAAAGAACCATTTGACCCAGAGAGAAGGGTCTGGGGCTTGCTGCTCACATCAAGATTTGGAAAGCTTACTCCTAGTTACTAATTATTAACCTTCACCATCAGGGCAGTGGTCGAAGTCTTTTTATAGGACATATCATTATCTGTTGTGAACATTGAATATTCATTTTGCCGTTTTGTTAAAAAGTAAAATTTCTTAAAATTTAATGAACTTAGTTTTTACATTTTAAATAAAATTTTTAGATATAAAAGCAATACATGATGGTACAAAATTGGAAAAAAAAATATTACCCATAATCTCTTAACTCCATGACAACTGTTTGGATGTATTTCTTTTATGCTTTCTGATATGCTTTATTTTACATAATTGAGACCATATTATGCATGTATGTATGTGTGTGTATACCTGTATATAAAATTTTGTAACCTGTTGTTTTCAGTTACAGTAGACACACTTCCTGTTATCATAGGCTCATCATTAACAAAATGCTTTGCTGAGGGCGCCTGGGTGGCTCAGATGGTTAAGCGTCTGCCTTCGGCTCAGGTCATGATCCTGGAGTCCCGGGGATCGAGTCCCACATCGGACTCCCTGCTCAGCAGGGAGTCTGCTTCTCCCTCTGACCCTCCTCCCTCTCCTGCTCTCTGTCTCTCATTCTCTCTCTCTCAAATAAATAAATAAAATCTTAAAAGAAAAAAAAATGCTTTGCTGGTGGCGGGGCACTCCGTTGACACCTCCGTGTACCAGGTGCAAAGCTATTCCTTCTGGCCATCAGTTGCCAGGCCCACTAGCATCATTTCCCCTCGGCATCTCCCTTTTTCTTATCAGGGTTCTACAGATGCAGCCTGGAAGTGGGGTTGGAATGCTCTGGAGGAGGAACATTCCTTCCCTTTCTCAAGATTATCTGTGCATGCCCCAAGGCCCTGAAAGTTGGTTCTTAGTCTTCTAGCTATTGTTCTCTGGCCATTCAGGGATGCCTAGCATGGAGAGATTTACAATTCTATAGTGAGAAGGCAGGTCTTTGAAGCATATCCTAGTATTATAGTCATCAGCATTTGAAAGAACTTATCCACCGGCTGATTCTCTAGGTATTTCCATACTTAAAGGTTGTCGACTCATGAGCTTAGGATCTTAATTAAATAGAATGGTCTTAATTAAACAATATAGTCAGAGATGTTAAGGTCAAAGATTTAGCAGAGGCTAAATTCATGTTGAACGTTAAACAGTACTCACAAAGACACTAAGTTACAGAAGTCTACTTCAATACTGGTTGGATCCCAGGAGATAACCTCTCCGGCACCCAGAAACAGAGGAGACTCCATGAAAAGATCTAGATGGGTAAATATAGATAAACATGAGCATTCAAGTATTGGCCTGAGTTCTGAAAGGAGAGCGTTATGGAGTCATCTTGTCCTCTTTTATAGTCTTCACAATAATTCCCAAGGCAATGTTGGTAGAGTTTCTAGTTCCCGGAAATAGAAACAAAGAAGTCTTTTGTAGATGCTGATTGTGCTGTATATTGCACTTGAAAACATCTTATTAATAAGGTTAAAGTACCATTTATTTTATCCAGCACTCACTGGGTGCTAGACACTGGGCTAAGCTGTTCATCTGCCAACACTCTCAGGGGGCCTTATCTCTTTTTGCAGTTGAACAAACTGAGGTCACTTGCCTAAGGTCACACACCAGTAAGTGACCAAGTGGCTCTTCAAATTCCTTACAGCCTGCCATTGCTAGAGCTCTTACCTACTAGGCTCTCTTCCTTTCTGAAACTATTGGGAAAACGTGTGATGTTTAGATTTGTCTGAGTGACAGGTGATGGTATGAAAACGCTGGGTGAGTTGCAAAATCGAGCAGAGTCATCCGTAAGAAATAAAGTAGCCCTTCACCTTCCCAAAGCTAGAGGCAGTTAAGGTTATTAAAATAAATACACGTCTCAGGCATTAGGTTTGTGAGGCATTTGTACTGCATTGATGGGCACATCATCTCTAAGGACACAGAAATGGGTACGTCACATACAGAAAGCTATAGAGGAAAATGATACATGATGCTTTCAGGAGATGGGCTCTAAACGTTTGCTTTCTGCATGCCCCAGGCTGATCATTTATAACATCTGACACATAGAAAGGATAGGGTTTGTGGTATTCTATTTATTGATCACCAGATTGTGATGTGGCCCAGTTTAAAAAATGAAATATAGGTCTACCAAAGGTTATATATTTTGTAAATCTAATTTATGGCAGAGGTTGGGTTAAAGCCTATAATTGATTTACTTAATTACAGGTAAAAGCTTTCTATCTGATGTAACTAATAGAAATAATGTTCTGCTTTAAAGAAATCATATTTCATCTTGTTGGTCTATACTAGAAGTACAGTCGTCTTCCAATAATTCAATATCCATGAGGAAAAACAATGGGATTTTTTATTCAAATGGAAATTGTGAATTAAAGTTGAAGAAATTATGACTTTGCTTTTACTACATCCTGTGATAAGAGAGTAAATTACAAAAGCTCGGCTAGTTTTCAAATATATATTTATTAATATTCAGAATATATGCAGCTTGGAGTAGGTAGACTCACATTAAAAATCTGGCAGGATCAGTAGCTGGCGGAAGGATCTTTTTTTTTTTTTTTAATTGGGAAAACACGCAGCACACTTTTTTGTGTGTAGGACAAAAAGTCTTCAAAATTATCAAGAAAGGAAATTATACTTTGCTCTGGAACTTTTTGGTAAAGTGCCATCAAGATGATTACTTATAATAAGGCATTGGAAGGTATGTGATTAAGCATGCATTTCTGGTGTATTTATAGAATTTCTTCACCTTGTAGGAGAACTGCTTCAGAAAACTTGGTCGCCAGCCAAATCCCTCTTTCTGTTGCTTGCCGGAGTGGGCTGGGCTTCAGAGGCTGTGTGGGCTGACTGTGTGACCTTGGGCAAGTCACTTCTCTCAGGGTTGTTAACATTATCTTGTCTCTATAATGATGCATCGGTTAGAAGAGCAACTTCATTTAAAAAAAAAATGTTGGAAGTAACTGAGACAATATATATTATTCCTTATCCAGACCTATAGGAAAATGCTGAAGCATTATAATTGCTCAATATATATTAGTTTCCTTTAAAAAAAAAAAAGAAAATATAGTTGAGTGTAAAGAAAATAATATTTAAATCACCTATAATTTTAACATTTTGCTTCCTGTATCTTCACGCTTTTCTTTTGGGGGGCATATAAACATTTTTTAAAAAGATTTTATTTATTTATTTGACAGAGAGAGAGACAGCGAGAGAGGGAACACAAGCAGGGGGAGTGGGAGAGAGAGAAGCAGGCTTCCCGCGGAGCAGGGAGCCCGATGCTGGGCTCGATCCCAGAATCCTGGGACCATGACCTGAGCTGAAGGCAGATGCTTAACGACTGAGCCACCCAGGCACCCCCATATAAACATTTTCTACTAAATTTGGCATACTCTTCAGAGACAGCCGTGTTCATCAGACATTTGTCTGGGACCTTGACTATCACTGGAGAACATGATTTCCATGGCCCTTTTATCCTCACAGGGCTGAGTCTCAGGACTTTCTCTCTAGTCTTGGTGTCTCTGTGCGTCAGGCTTCTATTTCTGCCTGTCTGAGGAACCTGGATGTCCCACAAGCACTTTGAACTCAGCGTGTTCCAAACCAAATTCATCCTTTCTTTCCAATGCACCACCCATTTTTCATCCTGTTTCACCAACTGTTAATAGCGCCCCTCCCATCTTCTCAGTGCTGGACATTTTGGTGGTTTCCAGGGGGTTTTTTTGCTTGTGTAACAATGTTGGAACAGAAAGCATCACACGGATTCTTGAAAATTGACCTAGAAATCACCCCTCAGAATGAAATGACTGGACCAAAGAGTATTGGATCGGTCTTAAAGGAGTTTAATACATATATTCAGATTGCTCTTCAGTTTGTGCTCCCATGAGCAATATATTATAATCCTCATTTCACTGAATCCTAGCTAATTGTAGCTACTGCCTTAAAAAAAATCAATGCCAATTTAATTGGAAAAACGTAGAATTTCTTAATGTTTTTAAACAAGCATTTCTTTCATTGCTGGTGAAGCTGAGCTTTGAACGTCCTCGTTGTGCTAATAGTTTGCCTGTTGCAGCTCTAAGAGTTTATAATTCTATGATTTCCTTGAGTAGCTCTTTACTGATTACAGAGTTAATCTTTGCACTAATCAGAGGAAGAAAAAAAAAATCTCCAAGATTAATTTGAAACAACTTGATGTTAAATAGGGCCCTACTGAGGATGTTGTATGTTAGGGATTCTTTCATTGAACTTTACAGAATCTAGGATGTCTTCTTTCAGTTTGCATACTTGAGTTCTCTATGCTTTTCAGTTCCACTGCTTGTTTCCGCCCTCATTTGCCTGGACCAGGTGTTTTTAATGTCCAACAAAGGTAGTATAGAAATCAAGGTTTTCATGATGCTACTGTCCGGAAGAAAAAAGTTTTCCTATAACCTCTTAGGTTTAGTTACTGAGGCATGCAAATTAATTGACAAAAGACAGATTAACAAGAGAAAGGACAGGTCTTTAAATTTCACACACCTGCGAGTTCACCGAAAAATGTGACTCAAGAGGCAATTAAAATTTGGGGTTTATATGCCACCTTAACAGGGTAAAGGAAGGGATAGAAGGGCACGTATGGGAAAATAAATGACTTCTTAATAAGAGAAGAGGGGGAGTAGAAAGGGCACTTATGGGGAAAAAATGACTTTTAGGAAAGACATGAGCTCTTAAGAGAAGAGGTGGGAGACATGAGAGTTTGTGACAAGGTCTCTTGAGGCCTGGTACAGGTTTCTAGTCTCAGGTGTTAAGAGTCAATCTTCCCTGGTGGTGAAACTTCCTAGAAGGGGATTTATTACAGTTGAATTCTTTTGGGCGGCTTTGCTTTTAGGCAGATAAGGGAGTTCTCACACACACACACACACACACACACACACCTATTCTTTTTTTTTCTTTTAAAGATTTTATTTATTTATTTGAGAGAGAGAGACTGAGAGAGAGAGAGCATGAGAGGGGGGAGGGTCGGGAGGGCAGGGGGAGAAGCAGACCCCCTACTGAGCAGGGAGCCCGATGCGGGACTCGATCCCGGGACTCCAGGATCATGACCTGAGCCGAAGGCAGTCGCTTAACCGACTGAGCCACCCAGGCGCCCCCACACCCCTATTCTTAAATACCTTCAGCTCAAAATGATTTCTATGTTGCAGTGGCATGCTGTGGACCTTGTCACTGCCATCCAATACGGAATGATCCGAAACTAAGGATTTTTCAAGTCGATGGTTAGGTGCAATTATTTCAGTCAACCAATATTTTTGGTAACCCACTAAGTGGCAGGCATTGTGTTTGGGCTTGTAGAGATGAAAACCATGGTGGTCTTTGTTACCAATAGCAAACAGACTAGAGCTACATGGGGCTCTAATTTATGTTGGCCTTAATAATGAATTATATACAGTAGCCTTTTGGACTTGTGGGCTTAACTTTGATGATTGTGACTATTTTTGAGTGAAAACTTAAGGTCTGGCATTTTCCCCTTTGCAAGGTCCCCTGTCCTAATGGCATCACAAGCTATGTTTCTGAGCAAATTATTTAGCTGAGAAGTGAGCAACTACCCAGAGTCTACTGCTCACTTCCACTTTGTGTGCTTCCTATCACATGTCAAGTAACAAATTGAGGGAGGACTCTTCAATTCTTCAGTTATGTTTTATTGCATCTAACAGAGAAGCTGTTATCATGGTGGTCATGAACCCTGAGAATCTGTTCACACATAAAAACAAAGACCTTAAAAGTTAGTTTAAAGTAAGACAAAGTGTAATCTTTGAAAAAAAAACAAACAAAAAAATCATTTGAGGCAAATATGGATTCCAATCTGTTGTATTAACAATCCTGGTTAACACTGACTAGGTGATAGGCTTTGGACAAAACTGAGGGTTTAGCTTTCATAGGTGCTTAGAGTATACATTCCACATTAACATTTTCCTAGAAGGAAACAGGAAATTACATGGCCAGGGCTAGCAGTATTTTTAAGAAATGAAATGTCACATTAACATGCAACTTACACTGCTTTCTCATTTTGCTGTTGGAAAGTGAACCATCAAAATTATTCCATCTCATAGCTATTGGGGGAAATTCATTGATCCCTCCCTTCCTTTCTCCTGTTAAAGAACAAAAATTCAACTGAGTAAATTTGAAGATCTAATTGTCTTTATTAAGCGATTCAAAAATCAGGCAGCATCCCATCTGGCAAGTAGAAAGAAGCTACAAAGAGTTTACAAAATGGAAGGTTTTTATAGGAAGGAGAGTGGGGCAGGAAGTTACTAGCAAAAGAAGAGAAAAGGATTGTTTCATGAATGGTCAGTTTCCTGGGGGGGGGGGGGCATGGTGTCTTATCATGCAGATTACCTCCTCTTACTTTGGGGGATGGAGAGGGCCCATGTGACAGATTACCTCATTGGTGCCGACCAGAAAATTCCTGACTACTTTTCTGAGGCAGGTTGAAACTGCAGTTTGATTAGGTATTAAGCCCTGGTTTGGTGATTTGGCCTAGCGTAAGTCATTCCATTTTGGGACTGTGATTTTCTTTTTAACACTCCCTTAAACATTTAAAGAACATTTATGTACCAGGCACTGTAATGGGCAAAAGACAGACAGAGATGAAGCTATATCCATCCAATCAGGATCTCTGAGGGATGGGATAAATTTCCCATGATGATGCCGGTGTGCAGCCAAGGTCAAGAGTCACTGGACCAAGTAGAAGAGGGGCTGGGAAGGGAAGAGCAGGCGTGAGCTTCTTCTTACCTCTCTCACTGAGGAAGAAAGGAGCTCAGAGCTCTCCAAGGAGAGGTAGGGACGGTGTCACTGGAGTGGGGCGGATGGGTTGGGAAGGAGGTGACTCAAGAGCAAGCGGAAGGGTCAGCTGAAGTTCAGCCTTGTGGGATGTGTAATAATTGTCTTTTCTCCATCCTAAGAGCAAAGGGAAATCAATATAAGATTGGCAGTGGCAGACATGGCTGGGGATGAGGTGACAATGAAGAGCTACTGCTCTAGTCCTGTCAGAGGATGCAGATGGCATTGAGCAGCAGAAGTGAAGACGCAGGAAGGAGAGAGATTCATGGAATATGTAGGAGGCAGCCCGCGGGGGTTGGGGGAGAGCTGGGCTTGCCAGTGGGTTGGATCTGGGGATGTCGAGAAGAAGAGAGATAAATGTCCAGGGTGACTCCTCAGTCTGGTTTGCAGAGTTGGATGGACAGTGGTGCAGCTAATATGTCAGACTCAGGGACACAAGGAGACAGGCAATGCGGAGGCCATCTTTACAAAGCCAAATGTGCTTCTGGAGTTGGAACATAAATTGGGATCATGAAGTTTGTTTTCATAAGTCTTAGCGACTCTGAGAAAGCTGAGAATTCAGTCCAGGGTTTCTCCCTAAGGCTCAAATGTCCTCTTGGATTTCTTTCTGCTTTACTTGGGTTGATTGATCAGGTCCTATGATTGATTTTAATGAGACAAAGTCACTTGTTCCAGGATGAGCTTAGAAATGAAAATTTGGTGACCCCGTCAAAAGGAAGACGTTGCTTGGGATGCTTTCAATAACGATTTACCACCTAATAGATTCTTAAATAGAATCTTGTGTTATATAATATTGTGGCCCTGCTGTTGGTTGGAGTTTATCTCAATGTATGTCCTATCACATTTGCACCTGATACAGCACATGCTCTCCTTCCCAAAAAGAAGGCTTTAGATAAATTGGAAGGTTTTCAAGGGAGAACAGCCGAAGTAATTAGGAGCTGAAAGAATTGATTTATGAGCCAAGATTAGATAAGGTAAATACATTTTGTTTGGCTATCTGACAAATAAAAGTGGAGTGAAGTCAATCAGCAGTAAAAACAAAGGAAACAATTCAGGTTCACCCAGAAATACGAGAGAAATTTTCACCCTTTACTGGTTCTCCCTCCCCTCCCTAACTCTTTTCATTCCTCAAATGTTAGGTAAACCCTGAAGAACATTTGTGAAGTGAACCTAAAAGGATCTGATGATAAAAAACAGACAGATCCTGAAAATATTTGAGGTGGGCTAGGAAGGTGATGTTCTGACCAGCTGGTTTGCTGAATAAAGGAGATTCTTCCAGGGCCCATAGATGCGTGAAGATGAAGGAGCACTACTATAGAGGGCCCTTCCTTATTAATTTTCTAGGGACACATTTATTTCAGTAGTGATTGTCACAGTGATGAACATCAGCTGAGCCATATAAAACTGCGTTTCATTTGTGGCTTTCCAATTCACAGTCTGATGGCATTTGTTTTGTTTTGTAAGGCATTTGGTTTCCTAAGTGCTTGATTCACTTTATCAGCTCTGCATTTCTCAAAGGAATGATTCACCGATGACCTGGGACAACTGGCTGGAAATCAGATCCCAGGACATGGAAGAGGGGCTGAGGGAAAATGGCTTGCATAGGATTGAGGCCCAGGGTAGGCTGAAAGTAAGACTTACCCCTCAGAGTTGTATGCTCCTCCATGTAACCTTGGGGAGTCATTCGACATCTCTGAGCCTCAACAGCCCCAACTGTAAAGTGAAAACCATTCCTACCTTTCCAGACCGCGAGGCTTAATTAAATGATCTAGTGTGTATAGGATGCTTAACCCAGGCCTGGGCATTTACAAGCTCTTCTCTGAAGAGGTCAGTACCTCCTGGGAGGAACACGTCTCCTTAACACCCTATTTGGGATTACAGATCCGCCGCTCTAGCCTGTGGCTGCCTGGATCCTGTGGAAGGAAATAATACTGAAATAATATTCGGGGGTTTGAGGTAACCTTGGGCTGTGAAAGGACCCTGGGTAACCAGAGACACCAGGAGAGGAGGGGGAAGAAGGAGGCTCAGAGGAGGCTGGGGCGCAGACCGTGGCCGCAACTGATCGCCAGGACCCAGGGTGGCAGCAGGGGCCCCCTGCGGTGAGTGGCTCATGCCGCCCTGATTGGTTTTCCATACATCTGCCCACACCCTCTCCCATTCAGTAGAGCTTCTCAAAATGTGTTCCCATGTTGAGGGGAGGAGAGGGAGGAAGGGCATGGAGGAGAAACAGAACAAGAAGAAACAAAGGAGAGGTGCATGGCAGTTCTCCTCTCCCTTTCCTGCTCCCGGGGAACTAGGGAGGTGGAGCAGGTGTGATAAATCCTGATTTGGGAGCTTGCAAATTAAAGCCCCAGGAATTTCAATCTGCTGTCATTTTAGAAAATGGCCCTTTGACCATCACATCTGCATCAGCAACAGTCTCTACTTTATTTACGTAGCATATGCATGCATGTTGATCATCTATATGTAAAGCCATTTTTTCTTCTTGTAAAACTTGTGCTTTGTTATAGAAAAGTTAGCAAATATTAAAAATAAAATTTAACTAGAGGGAAATTGAAGCAACCTGCCATCACGCCACCCAGAAACAGCCACTGTAAATGGTTGTTTTGGCTGGATACTGTTGCTTTCCTGCTAAGTGTTGGAATGTTCTGGAGCATGCATTGTGATTTATATTATCATGTCTCCCTTCTCTCTCCCGGGGTCATTTCGGCCACCCTCAGGACCCCTCTGGCATCCTCTCCAAGGCGACTGCCACAACCTTCTCCTGCCCTTGCTTGCTCCTCAGGGTCAGGTCTGCATTTCTCTCTGTGTGCGAATACACAGAGTGAACATGTGCCCAGGCCCCTCACTCTCAGGATGTTCCACACCACACTCATGCTCCCCCTCCATGCCAGAGCTGCCTCCCTCCTCTGTCTCCTCATCTGTCACCTGATCAGTCATCCCAGTGAGAATCTGCTCAGAGCCCTGTCGCCCAGACTGATAGCACAGCCTTCCTCTTGTTGGAACCAATGCTTTGAATTAACCCTAGTCTAGGTCTTAATTCAGTTCTGCCCTTTACCACTTTCTGCCGAGCTGCCGGCTTTTCCTCATGGGCCCTTCCTCAGAGTGACTCCATGCTGTTGGCTGTTCCTCAAAGCACAGGCTCTGGAGCCTGATGATGTGGTTCCAGTCCCGCCTTTGTCAAGTTAAATTTAAGAGTGCTCTGTTGGGTTTCCTCAACCCTAAAATGGGGCTAATAATATTCCCTGCTGCAGATCTGGTGAGATAACTTAACTTCAGCCGTTTAAGGTATACCTTAATAGTGGTTTTTAGTATATTCCTGGAATTGGGCAACCATCACCAAAATCAGTGTTAAAACATTTTATCTCTCCAAAAAGAAACTAGGTGCCCCTTAGCTATCACCTTGACTCAACCCCTCCAGCCCAAGGCAGCCACTACCCTACTTACTGTCTCTGTGGATTTGCCTCTTCTGGATATTTCGTACAAATGGAATCAGACAGTATGTGATCCTCTGTGACTGGCTTCTTTCACTTAACGTAATGTGTTCAAGGTTCATCCACACATGTGCCAGTGCTTCCTCCTTATGGTTGAATAAGATTCCACAGCGTTCCTCTACCTCATTTTGTTATCCATTCATCAGTTCATGGACATTTGGGTTGTTTACACTTTGGGACTGTTACGAATAATGCACTGAGTATTTGTGGACAGGTTTTTGTGTGGACAGGTTTTCATTTCTCTGGGATAAATGCCTAGGATTGGACTTGCTGGCTCATAGGGTAACTCCAGGTTTAACTTTCTGAAAAACTGCTTTCCAAAGTGGCTGCGCCATCTTCTTGTAGTTCCATCAGCAGTGTATCTGGTTTGCCCACATCCTGAATGTGGAAGACTTAATACGGAAAGAATGGAAAGAATAGTTATTTAAGCTTGATTTTATAGTTCAGTAGACACTAAAAAAGTACTTTCTTCTAACACTTTAATTAACAGCACTTGCTTTTAGAAAAATGCCCTTTGTCCTCAAGGGATGTCTGCGATGCACTGGGAAAACACTTTAAGAAGGAAAAAGGCAAGAAGATTAATCTGCATTCAAATAAAAATACAGAACCTGAGGATTTTTTTTCTAGTATTGTCATTACTGTAATGAACCAATAGGGATTTCTTAAGAAATGCAAATAGGTATTGTTTGCCATGAATAAGGCAATGTTATCTAAAGGTAGAAACGAAGTATAGGATCCTGTACAAAAAGTGAGATTTTTTGAGAGCAAAAAGAATTGGAGTGGGGCCAAGTGACTTAGGAAAAATAAAAAATCTATTGAAGTAAGCAAGAATAGAGCTTGTAAACCAGGGAGGCTTTGCAGGGGGGGTGATGGGGGTGCAGGCAGAGGGACCTGGGAGAGGGGCTGGTGGATTCCCAGCTGGTAAGCACTGAATCTGAGCTTCCAGCCCTGGAGTCAGTCAGCCTCCATGGTCAATGCCCTTAATGACTGCATGAGCATCCCTCTCTGCTCCTTTGTTTTCCTCACCTACCTTGTTTGACCTCAACAGTTAAAAGCACATGAACCACCTCATGATTATAGTTTAAGTAAAATCAATTTCAGTAGTTCATCAAAGACACTTAATTAAGCAATTTACTTAACTTACTTTTTAAATTAATCATGAGTTAACATAATATACTATAATATACCAAGGAAAATATGAGTTGAGCCAGATCATGTGGGGCCTTGTAGACCCTGTTATGAAGACTCAACTTCATTCCAGAGGCGGTGAAAAGCATTTAGTTTTAACCTTTGTGCTTCGGAATGTGCTTCTTTCTACTTGCCCCAAGGAGTTTGTATTGGAGGGAGTGGAAGCAAAACCTGAGACACTACGATCAAGGGGAAGAATGACAAGAGGTTGAACTAAGACCAGAGCAGTGGGGATGGATTAGAGGGGCCAGTTGGGAGTTAAGGAAAGACAGTTGGTTGTGGGGAATGAAGGTGAAGCAGGCACCATGTGAGTCTCTGGGGATTCTGCATGCAGCATGGGCAGTTTGGAGATATAATTCACCGAGACTGATTCTCATGAAATGAGATTTCACAATAATGAGTCTAGTTTTCTGGAGAAGAAAAAGTTTTGCGTTCTTCTCCATGTTTTCATGTCAGTTTTTCCTTGCAGTCCGAGAATTTTGTTTGGGCCAAAGCCATTTTCTTTTCATCAGACATGTCATTTTTCAAAACAATTCCAGCAATTTCAGTACTTCCAACTTTAATTTATGAAAAGTCTATTCATGTCCCTCTGGGTCTTTATTTATTTATTTTTAAAGATTTTATTTATTTGTGAGTGAGAGAGAGAGAATGAATGCAGGAACTGGGGGGCAGGGGGACTCGATCCCAGGACCCTGAGATCATGACCTGAGCTGAAGGCAGACGCTTAACTGACTGAACCACCCAGGCGCCCCATGTCCCTCTGGGTCTTTTAAACAAGCAGCATTGTTGCACAATTTCCTGGACCCCTCAAGCGTGCCCAAGGGCTTGCCAGTGCCTAGCATTCAAGGAGAAAAATGACTCAGCTAGAAAATTGACGGCTAACCTGTTGAAACTCTCTTGTGATTCCAGGCTGCCCTGGCAGGAGGCACCACCATGATCATTGATTTTGCCATTCCTCAGAAAGGCGCTTCCCTCCTCCAGGCCTTCGAGACCTGGAGAAGCTGGGCTGACCCCAAAGTCTGCTGCGACTACAGCCTTCACGTGGCGGTGACATGGTGGAGTGACCAGGTGAACCACTGGGGGTTGAGGGGGGGGGTTTCTTCTATTTAGTCCCCTAGCCCTTGCTCCCCTAGGAAATTGGTGATATCAGTTGCTTCCTGGGTGACTGGAAGTCAGAATTAGAGGGAAGACTTTTCCTTACATATTCCTTTGTACCTTTTTGAATTTGGAATCCTCTGAAGTATTATCAACTTGAAAAACTAAAAAAATTTTTAAAGCATATAAAGATGATAGGATACATCCTTATACCCATTCACAATAGCCTTTCCTAATACATGATCCAAGGATTGTAAAATCTTTATCTGTAATTTTTTTTTAAAGATTTTATTTATTTGAGAGAGAGAATGAGATAGAGAGAGAGAGCATGAGAGGGGGGAGGGTCGGGAGGGTCAGAGGGAGAAGCAGACTCCCTGCCGAGCAGGGAGCCCGATGCGGGACTCGATCCCGGGACTCCAGGATCATGACCTGAGCTGAAGGCAGTCGCTTAACCAACTGAGCCACCCAGGCGCCCTTTAGCTGTAATTTTTAAAAGTACTGAACTTCTCAATGTTAACACCTCCAGGCTCTTTTAAGCAGTATTTTCCCACAGAGTAGAACTTGTATTAGAAATGTTTAATATCTGGAGAAAAAAAAGAAGAAGGGATAGAACAGGAACGTTTTGAAGCCTGCCTGCCAGCTGTATCCTCACCTGGTGCCCTTCCTGCTCTGTTCTCTAGTATCAACATGGGGTCAGATCCTTTCATGGAGGAGCTGAAACTGGCTTTCCTTATCTGCTAACCATTTAGGCCATGGCAGAAAGGACGACAGAATTCAGATAGAAAAGATAGTTTTGAGAGATGTTAAAACCTGTTTATTTCTCCTCATAAAAAAACATGCATGTGTACTTTGGAAGAAATTTTTACTTGAATTTCAATTGCCAACAGTTTTTCCACATTGGACTTAATTCGGAAATCCTTTGCCAGAAAGGGTTCACAAGGGTGATTTTATTTGAAGTTACCATGCAACTTATGTCCGCACTTCCCCCCTCGAAGTTGGGCTTCAGGAGCCAAATTAATATAAAACAAGTAATTAATCTTTAACCAATGGGTCTGCAAACATAATAGCAAGGTTTACAGTCCACAGCAAAAGTTAATTTTTCTCCCAAAACACCATTCTAAGTGATGCATCTAATCTCTTTTCTGCTTTTAGGGTCTTCCTGCTTTCCTCCTTTCTCCCTCCCTTCCTCCTTCCCTCTCTCCTTCCTTCCTCCCACTCTTATTTTACAATATAAAGCAAAGATGAAGATGTTTGTCCTTACCAGTGTTTCTCACACGTTAATATGCAAATGGTTACCTGGTGGAATTGTTAAAGCACCAATTATGTTCAGAAAATGTATTCGTTTGCTAGGACTGCTGTGACAAAGAACCACAGACTGAGTGGCTTAAATAGAAATCTATTGTCTCACCATTCTGGAGACTCAAAGTTTGAGATCAAGATGTTGGTAGGGTTGCTTCCTTCTGGGGGCTGTGAGGGAGAATCCGGTGCAGGCCTCTCCCCGGCTTCTCGTGGCTTGCAGGTAATCTTGGGTGTTCCTTGATTTGTAGAAACAGCACCCCGTCTCTGCCTTGGTCTTCACATGGCATTCCCCGGTGTGCATGTCTGTGTCCAAATTCCCCCTTTTTATGAAGACACCAGTCATCTTGGATTGGGGCCCACCCTCATGACCTCATCTCTACTGATGTGATCTGCAATGCCTCCATTTCCAAATAAGGTCCCATTTTGAGGTACTCGGAGTTAGGACTTCAACATACGAATTTTAGGGGGTGCACAAGTCAAGCCATAGCAGCAGATCTGGGGCAGGGCCTAAGAATCTGCATTTCCGGCCAACTCCCAGGCAATGCCAAGGTTGCTGGTTCAGGTAGCACACTTTCAGAGCAGTAAGGCTTAAGCCACCATGCCTGCATTTGGAAGCCCGTCATGTGCATATGCTCACAATGTTTAAGGCATTTTTTTTCTGACTATAAAAATAATATACTCAAGGGGCACCTGGGTGGCTCAGTCATTAAGCGTCTTGGGATCGAGCCCGGCATCGAGCTCCCCACTTGGTCGGGAGCCTGCTTCTCCCTCTCCCTCTGCTGCTCCCCCTGCTTGTGCTCTCTCTCTCTCTCTCAAATAAATAAATAAAATCTTTAAAAAAAATTATACTCATGGTAGAAAACTTGAAACTATAGAAAAGTAAAAAAAAAAAAAACCACCCCAAAACCAAAAAAAAACCCCCAAAACGAAAATGAGGCACTCTATATCATGTCCTGCCCCTTGCTGTTGTCCCTTAACATACCTTGGAGCTCATTTCATCCTTCAGTGATGACCACTGTCAACATTTGAGCGTTTTTTCCGTTTCTTGATGAATACGCTGTATATAGGTCCGTTCAGTCAGCCATCCACCCAGCAGATAGTTTCGGCATGGCCACCGCGGCAGGCTCTGTTCCCGCGCACAGCAGTGGACAAACTCTGCAAAGCCCCTGCTCTCTAGTGGGGGAAGCCATGAGAAAGGAAATATATAATAAATAAAGCACCACAGAGAAAAGTAAGAAAAATTAGTAAGGGAATCAAAAGTGACAGAAGTGAGTCATCTGACATGTAATAGAGTCATATAAACATCACTGATTCAATAGAAAAAAAATGGCATTGTTTTATTTTGCACGTTTTAATCAGCAGAAAGGTTAACATTTTTTTTTTCATGTTTATTAGTCATTTGTATTTACTGTTTGAATTGCTGGTAGTATTTTTCACCTGGCATGTTAGAGTTTTTCTTATTAAGTTGATAGACAACTAAAAGCAATCAATAATCCTATGCCTAGAACAGGTGTTGGGTGTATATGTGTGTGTATTAACATATAGAAATTCAAACAACTGTATTTGGTCAAATCTACCAATTTTTTCTTTGAAGTTTTTAGTTTTTATTGAGACTTGAATTGGACCTGCAAGGGTAGTGAGTGAGCTTGTTTTGATCTTACCTTGTCCCTTACTTTTGGCACACCTGAAGTCTCCTAAGGATTCCAACCTGTCCAGAGTCTCTCACGTCCCAGGAGGGGCCGGCGGCTCAATCCGGGTCTTCCTCCTCCATCTGAGAGCCCATCCTGCGGGTTTCAGATCTGAGTCCAAAGCCTTACCTCGCATTAGCTTTGATCCCTTTTAGAGACATGATTTCTCACGTTGCTGCCAAGTGGCTTTGTTCTCATTTTCCAAAATAATTTCCTCCCATCAGGAGATAGATGCCGAGGATTTTATGTCCGAGTAAAGAAATGAAGTGCTTTGGGGAAAACTATGAACTCTTCACGATTAAAAGCATCATACCAACAGCACTTCATCGGATGAAGTGAGGTCTAACCTGGGGGAAGGATCAAGGCCTTAATTGCATTTTTTTGGGAATTTAACTGTTGCCTTATTTTGCTTAATTCTCTTCTGAATGCAACATCTCGAATGTTGAAGAGAATGTTGAGATTATTATTTGAACGAAAGCATGGCATTTTGTGTGTGTGTGGCTGTTGTTCCCCTTTTAGGTTAAAGAAGAAATGAAAATCCTTACCCAAGACAAAGGTGTGAACTCTTTCAAGATGTTTATGGCCTATAAAGACCTGTACATGGTGAGGGATGAGGAGCTGTATGCGGCCTTCTCTCAGTGCAAGGAAATTGGAGCGATTGCTCAGGTCCACGCGGAAAACGGAGACCTGATCGCAGAGGTAAGCATTTACATCCCAGAGCTTCGCCACAAATGAAACGGCCATCACTTGAGCCAGAGACAGTTGGACCCAAGCGGGTGAGCTCATTCTGTGCATTGGAAGAATGGAAATTCAGACACTCATGTCCTATGGCTTGGAAACACTTGACTCGGTTTACTTAAGTCCATGCTCTGACTTTTATTCAGGTGATATATGCATTGGAATGAAGATTTCCCTTTTTCAGATTAGCTATCAGATCTCAAACATGTTTCTCAAACAAATACTTTTCTTTGTGTATCCCAGCACTTTTTTTTTTTTTAGGAGCTCCACCTGCTGGTTCAGAATGCTAAAGTGCGGACATGAGTGGGATCTGATGACTTAAGCAGTGTATTAAGTGCTGTTTAAAGCCCCACTCTTTTCAGAAACTGGTATTAAAATGTGCTCTGAAGGAATCTAGATGGGGTATTTATTTCTCATGGGAGTTCCATTATTAATGCCCGAAGGATACACTATCTGCAAGATTTAAAGTGCTGTCTCTTACCCTTTATATTAGCTGATTTTTTTTTTTTTTTTCTCTCCCCAGGCTCACCTCCCATTAAAGTCAGGGAGAGTGAGGCTGGGTGGCCAGGAGGCAACCAGGGATCATGAGAAGTGAGCCTGAGCTGTAAATTCAAGCCGACCAGAGTTTAAATGGACTCCTCGTTTCTAGCTGTATGACACCGGGCCAGCCGTTTTCCCACTCTGAGTGTTGACTTCCTGCTTTTTTTGTAAGGAAGAAATAACATTTTGGAGTGGGAAAATGTCTCGTCCAATATCATTCAGTGGGTGGGACAGAGGGCAGCTAAGACTATGATTCAGTAAAAAGCACAGCTACTTACGTAATGTCATATGAGTCACTTAAAAATATTGGGAATTTGAATATTTGGTTTTATTTTATTTTGCACTGAACCAGCAATAAGAATGTGATTCAAATTACCTCCTATCTTTTTCAGCCTTTCCATCGAAATAATTTAATTGTGAAATATGCATATGAAAAGCTAACATATACCAAGTGTCATGTTTATGTGTTAAAACTGTGTTTACCAAATACACACACACACACACACACACACACCTCCACCCCTAATAGGTCTGAAAGCCTGGCTGTGTATTTAATTCACAAGAAGATCATGGTACTTGTCATTAGTAGACCTTCCTCGCACGTGTGTCTGTTCCCGCCGTCTTTTTAGGGAGCAAAGAAGATGCTGGGGTTGGGGATAACAGGGCCCGAGGGCCATGAGCTGTGCCGCCCGGAAGAGGTGGAGGCAGAAGCCACGCTGAGAGCCATCACCATCGCCAGCGCCGTGAACTGCCCTCTCTACATCGTGCACGTGATGAGCAAGTCTGCAGCCAAGGTCATAGCGGATGCAAGGAGAGACGGTAATTCCTGAGCAACAAGCTCGCCTATAGCTCAGTAGTAGCTGAAGAGTGAGGTAAATCGGCCGCAGTTCCTGCTTTGCTTACGAGAAAGTTGCAGGGAGGGGAGCCCGGGTGGCTCAGTCGGTGAAGCATCTGCCTTCGGCTCAGGTCATGACCCCAGGGTCCCGGGATGGAGCCCCGAGTCGGGCTCTCCGCTCAGTGGGGAGTCTGCTTCTCCCTCTCCCTCTGCCTGCTGCTCCCCCTGCTTGTGCTCTCGCTCGCTCTCTCTCTGTCAAATAAATGAATAAAATCTTTATAAATAAATAAGTAAATAAAGACACAGGAAGTTACCTTTGTAAAAAAAAAAAAGTTGCGCATGCATTTCCGCAGCTCGTCTTCCTCCTTTTCCATTAACATCCTTTCTGTTTTCTTGCACCTTATGCATGTCTAGTTCTATCCTCCTTTTTGCTTCTCTGCCTTAGGTTATTTCTCCACCATCCTTGGAACCTCAGGACATTTCCTTCAGCCACAGGTCCCCCACTCTTTAATCTGCAGCCCACTTTTTAATCTGATGGCTAAGTGCAAACTCTGATTAATTTTAAAGAAGATTACCTGTCTCTTAGGCATCTCCATTATCCTCTTAGTACCTGAATCAGGATGGCGCAGGGTACACAGTAGATGCTCAACAAATTTCTTTCAAATTGAGTTGATTTGTCCCATAGCTCCTTGGGTATTAAAGCTATTAGAGCAATTATCCAAATAGTATTTTTATGACAATTATTTTAAGATTTTAAAACCAAAGCCCCTCCCCCTGCCCATAAAATATAATAGACCCTTCTAGGATGTGCCAGCATCATCTCACTTTTAAAAGTCAGGAAATCAGGGCGCCTGGGTGGCTCAGTTGGTTAAGCGACTGCCTTCGGCTCAGGTCATGATCCTGGAGTCCCGGGATCGAGTCCCGCATCGGGCTCCCTGCTTGGCGGGGAGTCTGCTTCTCCCTCTGACCCTCACCCTTCTCTTTCTTTCTCTCTGTCATTCTCTCTCTCTCAAAAATAAATAAAAAAACTAAAAAAAAAACAGTCAGGAAATCAGGAATAGTTTTATAAATCATCCTGGCTCTTTGTTTTCTTTTTAAACTGAAACTGACTGAACTTTTTAAAATATGGGTTATAAAAATTATGAAATTAGATTCGGCATGTCTTTAATTAACACTAACATTAATTTTGTCAAAATCGCTTCTTGTTGCATGAAGGTTCAATAAGGATTTTGTGCAAGTTGAATGCATTTTAAAAACGTAATCCATCGATAAACCTTGTGTTCAGAGTAAACTCAGTTTTACACAGGAGCCCATAAGGTCTTACTACCAACCGTTTCTGGTTACTTCTCCCCACTCGCCTTCCCCAATAATATAATTTCAGTATAAAAGAGCACAGCAGTTCAAAAAGAAAATACTGCAATTTTAAAGTTACAGTCTTAGTTTCTGCCACCAGGTGGCTCTGTTGCCAACTCTATGGAATTGGTTGTTATATAATTATTTGCTTTGTAAATCATGTGCCATATCCTACAGCCTGTCAGTCAGGTCCATAATGTCAGAATATGATTTAAGAAATAGCAAAATCAGCAGAAATGGGCAGTCTTAACCCACATCAAGCTA
This sequence comes from Mirounga angustirostris, assembly GCF_029215605.1. Taxonomy (NCBI): domain Eukaryota; kingdom Metazoa; phylum Chordata; class Mammalia; order Carnivora; family Phocidae; genus Mirounga; species Mirounga angustirostris. Next base: position 32,978,442 of record NW_026991712.1, read on the forward strand.
CGATTTTGACAGACCTGTCAGAAAACAGTTTGTTGATCTTAGGTATTAATTTTTTACTGGGATAGAGTTCCATTAGGTGCAGAGTAAAAGTCTAGAGAAGGTTTTTGGAATAAATCATGGGTAGAAAACTATTAAACTTAAGTATGGACATTTTAATTTTATTTTAAATTTTAAATTTTATTTTATTTTTTGAATAGGTAACGTATTTACATGGTCCCAAAGTCAAAATAATATATTAAAAAAAAAAAGTATTCTCAGAGAAACCCTACTTCCTTCCCTAGCAACTTCATCCTCCACCTCATTAGTAATTATTTTTATTAATTTATTTCTGGCCTATCTTTATAGTGTTTCTCTTTATGAAAAAAGAATATGTGCATATTCTTATTTCTCTTTCTTTCCTACTTGAAAGGTAAAGTAGTATATCTCGTGTTCTGTATTTGGCTTTTCTTTCTACTTGAAAATATGTCTTAAAGGTCAGCTCATGTTAGGTCTAGAGTTTCTCCATTCTTTCCTACGGGTGCAGAGTATGCCTCTGTATTTGTTCTAGTCGCCTACTGATGGACACGGGCTGTTTTCAGTCTTTAGCTCTTACGTATAAAACCACAGTGATGGCCTTATACATATGCTGTTTTATGTGAAAGGTGTATTTGTTTTCTATCACTACTGTAAACAGATTGCCATAAACTTAGCGGCTTAAGACAGCACAAGTGTATTCTCTTACAGTTCTGGAGGTCAGAGGTCTAACCCACATCTTACTGGGCTAAAACTAAGTTGTAGGCCATGCTTGGTTCTTTTCCTGGAAGCTCTAGGGGGAGAATCCCTTTCCTTGCTTTTTCTACCTTCTAGAGACCACCCACATTCCTTGGTTCACATTTCCCCTGCTCCAACTCCAAAACTGCAGGGGTGGGTGGAGAACATTGCATTATTCTGTTCTCCTCTGCTGTCCCTCTCTTCTGCAATTAATCCGGGATAAAGCCCCTATCTCAAGGTTCTTTATTTAGTCACATCTGTGAAGTCCTTTTTGCCACGTAGGAGAACATAGTCACAGCTTATGGGGATGAGGACATGGAGGTCTTTGGGGCACCATTGTTCTGCCGGCCACAGAAAAGGATCCTCAGAGTAGCGTCCTAAAAAGTGGGACTGCTGGTTCAAAGGTAAATGCATACATACTTTTTGGATACTGCTAAATCCCTTTCTAAAGAGGCTGTAAATAGGAAATATTTAAAATGTCAACCCAGATGTTCCAGCTGAGTCACACTTACGGTGGTAACACTTGTAAAAACCCTCTAATGTGCAATGATCAGAGGCAGCCGAGGTCCAGAATAAATTGGCATAAGAGGTTTCCCACGCCTGGCATGTGAACTCTCACATGTGATCAAGCAGGAACCCAGAGGGAGTAAGGGGTGGGTTGGGCATAAACAATGCCAGACTGTTCACATGGTGACTGTATCCGCCAACCCAAGGGCAGATCCCTGGAGAGTCTAGAGTGACAAGAGCTGGTGGACCACACTGACCTTTTGCTCATTTATTATCTAACAAAATTTCAGAACGTGAAAAAGCAATACACATCTATTCATTGTTATCATGTTTAAATAAGAAACAGTTCAGCCTTACAGATTTATGATATGCACACGTTCTATCTGTGAATACCTTTGCCAGCCCATTCTATCATCAGGGCCTTACCATCAGAGTGTGTCCCCTAGAATGCAGCATCAGCGTCCCCTGAGAGCTCGTTAGAAATGCAGAGCCTTGGACCCCATCCCAGACCCACTTAATCAGAATGTGCACTTATAACTAGAGCCCTAGGTGATTCATATGCATATTAAGGTTTGAGAATCACTGCTCCAGGAAGCACAAAAGGGATCCAATTATTAATTCTCTATTGTAGTAGCCTAGCAATACAATGCTATTAAGTTTGATGTCATTGTTGAATTGCCAACTATCTACCCAGAAGAGAGCAGCATGAGGGTTAATGATTATATAACAACCAACATTATTTGTTGAGTACTTAATATGTGCCTGGCATATATTTTAATATGTCTTATATCATTTCTTGTTTTACTATATATTATGTCATTCGTGCATTTTAATGTATGTTATCTTTTTAAATTGTCATAACAATGCTTAAGTCAAGTTTTATCAGTTTTCTGACTGATGAAATTGAGGCTTGGAAAAGTTTGGTAAATTAAGCCCAAGATCACTTACTAGTAGGTGCTAAACCTGGAATTCAAGCCCAAGTCAGTATGGCCCCAAAGCCCCAATTTTTTCCATTCCTGTCCACTCTGTTCAAGAAGAAATTGGTTTACAGATTTGGGAAATGCAGATATCAAGTTTGTATTTAATTGGCTTTGGTTTTTGGCCTTACATTTAAAATTTTATTTAAAACATTATCATCATTTTGTTATTTTTTATCATTACTGAAAGAGAACACATGGTTGGAGTGATGTTGCCAAGACGGTGACTTAGGTCGTTCCTGATTCCACTCCCCCTCATAGGAGCAGCTAACATCTATTCAAGAATAAGACACACTGAGAGAATCCCAGAACACAGGGCTGAGACTGAAGCACCCCCTGCCACAGAGACCAAGACAGACTGCATTAGGAGGGTAAGAGAAGTGACTACACGTTGACCGCATTGCCCCTCCCCCAGGCCAGGGCAGAACCACAAGTAGAGGTCTCCCTTGAGCCTCTGGTTCCTCCAGTGGGAAAAGAGAATCCAGGGGGAGAGCCAACCACCCTCAGCATTGTGGGTCACTTTGGGGAGCCTCTACTCTGGTCTGACACTGTGAGGATTTCAGGGGAATCCACAGAGCTTACCCCCTGGGAATCTGACTGTGGGGGGAGAAGGGAAGGGCAGCGACAACCAGCACACAGATTTTGACAGAGAGTTCGTACCTGCAGTTGCCCAAGTAGTAATCCCAGACAGCAGCTTTGCTCATCTGCGGAACCAAGTTGGGGGCACACTCTGGCCAGGGGACTCTGTGGGGGGCAGACCTGCCCGATTCACATCCCTAAACCAGGAGTTTTGCTGACCCTAGAGCCCGGTTTGCTCATGCCCAGGCAAGGAGCTGAGTCAGGGCCCCACCTGCTGTGGGAGGGCCTTCCGACGCCATCGGACAAGAAGGGCTGGCCACGGCTCCCCGTGCTGTGCAGAGGCAGGAGATTCATTCAGAGCCAAGGCTGAGGGTAGCTCCTGACCCCTGCCGACCAGAGAGCCTGTTTGGGCAATTGAGAAGAGTCCAGAGCGACCCCCACCCTCTTGCCCAGGCACTGGGGCTGAAACGAAGCCCCACCCGCCGTGGAGAGTCTGCTGGCCCCATCTGGCCAGAAGAAGTGGCGAGAACACCTGAAGCTGGGTGGCCCAGCAACTCTCAGACCGAGAAAAGAGCGACAGAAGCAATAGTTTTCAGAGCAAAGCCAAAGGCACTGTCTGGCCAGGGAACTTGGGGTGCAGGTCGGCTTGAATTAAGACAACAAACAAAAAGCCTGACCAGTTTAGAGCTGCTTCTCCCCCTGTGCCTGGGCAAGGAATCTAATTCATAGCCCCACTTGTCACTGAAGACAGCCTTCAGCCTGTCTGACCGGGAGACGAAGCCAGAACACAGAGGAAGGGGCACAGCCCATTCACCAGCCCTCCGTGGGGTGGCCCTGGGACAGAGAGCAGAGCAAAACCAGTCCCTTCCCCTGGCAGAGCATTCAGTGTCCACGCAGGCTCGATTTGGGCCCTCACACAACGAGCTGCAAAAGCCCTTCCCTCCAGGGCAGGGAAGCGAAGTCCTAGCTCCACCCCACTACTGAAGAGAGTACCCTGACCACCGAGTGACCCTGACCGCAGCTTTCGGGTACCCACGGAGCCCACCCATCAGCCTCACTTGGGTAGGGAACCAAGCCAGCCATCCCATCCAACTGTTCTCAGCCAGCGGCACACCCCCTCTCCCCCGTCCCTATCCCCAGACCTCACACAGTTGCCTCGGCCAAAAATACACCATAACAGCAGGCCCCACCTGCCCAAAGACATTATCAGCAGACACACACAGAAATCTAAATTGAGCCAACTGGTGGATTGTTGCTGCCAAAGCAACCCTGTAAAGTCTGGAAGAGAACCCCAATTACTCAAACACACAGACACCAACGTAAGGAATCGAGGATCAGAAAAAAAATCAGGTAAATATGACACCACCAGAGGAAACTGGTCAAGCCCCAATAACTGACCTTAACAAAATGAAGACCTATGCACTGCCAGACAAAGAATTCAGAATAATCCCCTTAAGGGAGTTTAGTGGACTACAAGCAGCAGATAGACAACCACATGAAACTAGGAAAAAGAGGCATGAACAAAACGAGAAGTTTGACAAGGAAATAGTAACCATCAACAAACAAACAAAACCCCAGAAATCTCAGAGTTCAAAAAATACAGTAATTGAACTGAAGAATTCAAGAGTTTCAAAAGTAGACTCGACCATGCACAAGAAAGAATCAACAACCAGAAGATAGGACCTTTACCCAGTCGAAAGACTAAAATGGGAAAAGAATGAAAAGAGTGAACAAAGCCTATAGGAATTATGAAACACAACAACAAAAAGAACAATATCATATTATAGGAATTCCAGAAGAAGAGAAAGAGAAAGGGACAAAAAGTATATTTAAAGCAAGAACAGCTGAGAACTCCCCAAACCTGGGGAAAGAAACGGACATCCAGGGGCGCCTGTGTGGCTCAGTCGTTAAGCATCTGTCTTCGGGTCAGGTCATGATCGCAGGGTCCTGGGATCGAGCTCCCATCGGGCTCCCTGCTCGGCGGGAAGCCTGCTTCTCCCTCTCTCTCTGCCCCTGCTTGTGTCTCTCTGTGTCTCTCTCTGTCAAATAAATAAATAAAATCTTTTAAAAAAAATAATAAAATTAAAATTAAAAAAAGAAAAAAGAAACGGACAACCACATCTGTTTCTTGCTGAGTCAATTTTTCTTTCTTTTTTTTTTTTAACATCTTACTCGTGCTCCTGGACTGTCTATGTTCATGACTGTCCTTCATAAGCTATTGCCATCCCTCTGCTTTCTTGTCTTCCTAAAATCTACCTAAACTTCTGGTCAGCTGTTGGCCCTCCTTCCTTCTCAGAGCAGCTGTGGGTCTTGCCCATCTCTCAGAAATCTTGGTGTGAACTGAGAAGAAAGAGACAGAAATGTACATTGCGTCCCCAACTTTAAATTGAAGCCTGAGCTTCCCCGTTGTTCCTACCTTGATGTTTTCTTTTAGTACTTGAGATAAAAACAAAAAGCAGGTTACAGGAAGAAAGAATAAAAATGTCACGTGTAAGCCATTGAAATCAGAATCGCTTTTGACAGTTTGCAAGGAATTTAAATTTCATGCTTATTTCTGGTCTTAGTTCATCTAAATTGAGTAACTAGAACTAGGTTAGTTCTCATCCTTCATGTGAGAAGCCGCTTTTGCAAAAATGAGGTAAGAGAGCCAGAAGGCTGCCCCTAGAATGCTATCCTTTTTTTCTTCCAGAAGCAGCATCTGCCTCCCTTACTCCATAACCCACGTGTAAAATTGGACAAACCAGCTGTGTTTGTGTCATATATAGAAATCCCCATCTGCCCGGCCCCAGACCGCGTTCACTCATGTCTTTGTCCAAAGAGTGTATGTGTCAACATGTTTCACTGGCTTCAGTGACGCTTTTTATTTTGGTTTGAGTAATTTTGGTTATCAGTGCCTCCACTTCTCCACGTATTGGCATCTGGAATTATTAATGGCCTTTCAAATATGTATCATTTACCTCTCCCTCCCCTTCCACTAGAACTCTCATGCACGTGGAGTCACTGTGTTTCTGGTGCTTTATTTCAAATGGTGGGGACTTCTCTCAGAACTTACTTCATGCTCTACTTGATGTATATCTGTTATAATTTGTTTTCCAACTATTACTGAAATTGTTAATGCTTTTTTTTTTTAGTTTCCAGTTTAACTTGTCTTAATAAAGTTCAACTCTACTTTATATCCATATTCCTGTCTTTAGGGTATAAATAAGACTCTCATCTGAACTTATTAATAAAATGTTTTCTTTATGCTCTCACACACCAAAAAACCCAAAATTATTGGACACCAAATATATGTTAAGCATTGGATTTGCAAAAGTAATTATGTTAATTTTGATCCTCAAGTAACTTATAGTGAACTGAGCTACATTGTGGTTGGGGGTTTTTTATTTGTTTGATGTGGATTGGTTTTGGTTTTACTTACTGTAAAAAGCTTTACTTTCCAGGCTTATTGCTGTAAAGTATAAACTTCTGTTACAGAGAGGTTTTAGATGTCTTATTTTCCACTTTATTTAAACTCTGCCTGCACCCCCCCTCCCCACCATGTTCCTCTTGTGTTTTAAAAGATGGGCAGAAAGGTCCACACAGGGGCCACTCTCTCTCTGTGTGGTTGCATTGACCATTGCTTGTGAGAGCTGAACAAGAATAAATCAAATCTTGTTATCACAAACATGATTAGCTGATGCTTAGTAACCAGTGCTGTTCCCAAGGAAGGACTCACATGCAGCTGAGTCAAGGTGGATCTGAATCTCAGACTTCCTTTTTCTGTATGTGAACATCTGAACACTCCTTTGTCCTTTAAATTTAGAACAAGATGATTTACCTTATGTCCAACTGCAAAGCAGTTGAAGATTGGCCATTTTAAAACATTTTTTAAAAAAGAATTGTGTAACCATAAGGAAACTAACGTTTATGGGACATACTTGCTGTAACAAAGTACCACAGACAGGACAGTTTAAACAACAGAAATGAATTTTCTCATAGTATTGGAGACCAGAAGACCAAAGTGTTGGCAGAGTTGATTCCTTTTTAAAAAAAATATTTTATTTATTTATTTGAGAGAGATAGAGATAGCGAGAGAGCATGAGTGGAGAGGGGAGGGAGAAGCATGCTCCCTGCTGAGCAGGGAGCCCAACGCAGGATTTGATCCCAGGACCCCAGGATCATGACCTGAGCTGAAGGCAGACGCTTAACCGACCGAGCCGCCCAGGCACCCCAAGTTGGTTCTTTCTGAGGGCAGTGAAGGAAGGATGTATTCTAGATCTCTCTCCTTGGTTTGTAGATAACTGTCTTCTCCCTCTGTCTTCACATTGTCTTCCTTCTGTGTGTGTCTGCATCCAAATTTCCTCTTCTTAGAAGGACTCCACTCATATTGGATTAGGGCTTACCCTAATGACCTCATTTTAACTTAATTACCTTTATAAAGGACCCTCCAAATACAGTCACATTCGGAGATACTGGAGGTAAGGACTTTAACATTTGAATTTTGGCAAGGGGCACAATTCAGCCCATAACATGAAGTGAACCCAGAATCGCAAGATGCTAGGTACTTTCATATGCATTAATTTATTTGATCCTCATGAAATTGCCACTCTAGAGAGACATTGTGACCCCACTTCATAGATGAGAAAAACTGAGGCTAAGAGCAATGAGTCATCTTGCACACGTCACTAACTAAAAAGTAGCACAATCAGGATTTGAACCTGAATCTGTTCGATCTCTATTATGCTGCTTCTGGATTTTCCTTCTCAGTCATTTCCTTTCTTTGTAAATGTAATATTTTTGAACCAAAGCAGAACCGAGGAAGGTTCTACTCTGTCCTTCTAGCTAGGAAAAATTATTTTTATAGATGTGTTTGGCTTTCTGTTGGTAGCCAATGCTTGCACTCCTGGGTACTCATGCCAGCCTGTCTGCATTTTTTGGCCTTTTATAACAGATCTTGGGACTTGATTAGGTGCTACTAGCAAATCTAGACAAAGTGTGAACACCTGCTCTATCGCTTTCATCTAATAAATGGGTTGTCTGGTCAGAGGGGAGTTTGGATTGGTTGGACATTTTCATTATTTGGAAATCTTTAGAATCTCTCAGAGGGAAAAACTCCTTTAAGTGGGAGATAGCATCACGAGTAGAGAGTCTTTTTTGTCTTGGGGCCAAACACTGGAGAGAGGAGAGACCCTATCTGGGTAGACAAGGTACAATGCGAATCTTGCTGAGACAGTGGAGGAGATTAATGATGAAGATGTTCTATTTCCAGAGAGTTGTTGAAACCATCTGGTCTCAAATGTAATCAGGAGAGTACCAGACTAGGACAGATATAGCACTTTTCATTACCAACCTGCTAAGCGTAGTAAATGAAACCAGTAAGTGAAATTGGGAAATTGCTCAGCCCCATCCGCAAATGGCTTGTGGTTGACTTAAACATTTAAAAACATACATTCTTTACCAAGAAATGAAGAATGACATTTTACCTAGTAACATAATGCGTATGTATGATATGATATCAAAATACTAGGGTTCTAATTCTGGTGTATCACTTACTACCTGTGTGACTTGGGCAACTTAGTTCATCTCATTGAACGTCAGTTCCTTTATCTGTCAAACCAGCATGGGGGTTGCTGTGAAGGTCAAGGAAGATACATGACCTTCAAACTATGTTTGCCAACTATAGAGTGCTATACATACGTTAGATATTTTTATTACTTTATTTTTGGCCCAAATCTAATAAACCCTCAATTATGCTGAATTATCCAGTTTGATTCTCCAATTTATGGATTACCCAGGCTCCTTGTCTTCCTTCTCGTCTTTTACTTCTTGAATACTATCTATTTTCTGAAAATGTCTTAGAACCATTGTGAAATAGGGGGAAGAGTAATTAGGAATTTTTACTTTTACTTAAAATTTTAAAAGTATATTTGCAGATGCTTAATGGGGAGACTGTTGAAAATAGCCCCGTTAATGACGAGCTTGTTGTATATACACCAAAACTGTGGCCTGTCACATTTTAAAGGTGCTAATGCCTTCCAAGGAGATTACATGTCGTCTGGTTTCAAAACAGTTCTGGCAGACTCCTGGTAGATGCTGACACTTTTAATTTTTCCTGAGAGCTATTAAAATTGTAGAACTTTGGAACTGTATCCCCATCTCACCTTGATGGGCCAAATGATTGAATAGAGCATGTGACAAGAATCTTTTCTGTATGATGAAGCACCATGGAAAATCCTGAGTTGGCAGCTTGTAAAGTGATTACAGATCAAGTCTCTGAGTTTTTCATTGTCTGAACAGCTATCTGTATGTTCTCTTGGGATAGGCAGTCTCTCCATACCCACAAATCAGATATGGGGTCTCTCCTGCTATCTCTCCAGCAAATAGTACATTACTTCTTAGTTCATATTAAAAAAGGATTGCTTCTTGTCCTACACACCAGAACAAGATATTAATGGTATTTCTTCTTTTCTGGGAGTAAGACAGTAAGAAACAGAAGGGGGATGGGGTTCAGTGTGTGTGTGTGTGTGTGTGTGTGAGAGAGAGAGAGAGAGAGAGAGAGAGAGACATGAAAGTGAGGGATCTTAGCATTGGCTATGTTCTTGGGGGGTAACTTTTATTGACCGTGATACTTGGTTACTTAAGAAGCTAGGTTTGTTAGGCTTCAGTAAGCCTTGTTTCGTGGTTTGCAAGAGGAAAGTGGCTAGTTTAGGGAAGAAATGATCTGTGAGAGGGTGCTACATTCCAGTTGAATATGACGTAGGCAGCTGGTGGCCATCCACTGTCACTATCCTCTGATGAAATGAGTTAATTTCAGTTCTCTATCAGGATTTTGGCTGAAATCCACTGTCGGACTAGCCAGAGTGAACCAGTTCCATGTACAGGCATCCCTTACTCTGTGTTCACCTCTGTGACTGCTTGGGGATGATCAGCTCAATGCCAATGCCAGTATCTATTATCCCAACAAATGCTAATCAGAGAGAGGATTCTGATTTTAAATTCAAATTCACTATGCACTTTTTGCTTTTCTAACATTGTGTGCTCTTTGATGGCCTCATTTGCATGATTTTTAAAATGTGCATTTCTGGCTACAATTTTATTATCTGAGTGTTCTTTTATTTAACATGGGTTTTTGGAGGAGTTTTGTGTTTTTTGGTTTTTGTTTTTGTTTTTTCCTTAAGGGTATGAAGAGATTCTCAGTCGATTTGTAACAGAGATATGCTGTGGTTGAATGCCATATGGCCGTGTGGTAATTGTCAGAAGGGTAATGTTGCATAGAATTTAGGGCTGGCATCAAAAATGCCTGGATTCAGATCCTACCTCCCCAACTCCATCTATGTTATGTTGAGTACATGTAATGCACCTGTACAGAAGTTATTTAACCCCATCAACTTGATTTTCATCTTTTAATGGGGATAATAATAGCATTTGCCTGGTAGGGTTTTTGAGATAATTTCTTGAGAAGGGCACACATATCAGCCAGCATTTGCTAGACTATGCTGCAGTAACAGATGAATCTGAAATATCAATGGTTTCCAAGTACAGCGATTTATTTCTCGTTCATAGTCACGTCCATCATGGGTTGGTCTAACTCTGTTCCATATTCTCTTCATCCTGAGACACAACTGAAGAAGCAGCCTGTGATAGTCTAAGGACAGAAGGAAAACTCATTGTGGCTATAACAGCTTCTGCGTGGAAACAGCACATGTTCCTTCCATTCGTATTTAATTGGCCAAAGTAAGCCATGTGGTCAAGCCTAGTATCAGTGAGTGGGTACGATCACCTACCACGGCATGCACTGCGCCGGAACATAGTAAATGCTCACTAAGCAGTAGTTTTCATTATTTATTTATTTAAGATTTTATTTATTTATTTGACAGAGAGAGACACAGCGAGAGAGGGAACACAAGCAGGGGGAGTGGGAGAGGGAGAAGCAGGCTTCTCGCCGAGCAGGGAGCCCGATGCGGGGCTTGATCCCAGGACCCTGGGATCATGACCTGAGCCGAAGGCAGACGCTTAACGACTGAGCCACCCAGGCGCCCCGTAGTTTTCATTTTTAAAGCCTGCCCACAAAAGATAACTTATAGTCTGGGATTCCTATCATATTTTGCTAGCACAGAGAAGACTAATATTTATGTGTTTGTCAGATGGTTCTCTTGAGAGCAAATTAAGGGACTGAATGCTTCCTTTGAAATTTCCAGGGAAAGTGGTCTATGGAGAACCCATCGCAGCAAGTCTCGGCACAGATGGCACTCACTACTGGCATAAAGAGTGGCGCCATGCAGCCCACCACGTTATGGGGCCACCCCTGCGACCGGACCCTTCAACACCTCACTTCCTCATGAATCTATTGGCTAAGTAATAATTTAGCAGATGATTGTGAAGGGTTTTGCCAAAATGAGGTATTATGTGAGTCTCGGGTTTGAGCATAGGACATCTTGTCTTATCATCTGACCTTCCATTGACCTCCAGTGTTCTGTTCTACTTGACATCATAGGCCGTGGGGAGTCCCTCACCTGAGACCAAAAAAACAGGGACTTAATTATGGTATGGTGTCAAAATCTCTCCTGGACACAGAGAAATCAGATAGTTTTTACTAAAATTTTACTCTCCTAATTTTTTCCTCATCTTTTCTGTCACTTATTGCCTAGAACCTGGTCTCTTCATTATGTTTTGTTTTTATCATTCACATATTCTTGAATATTTTTCTATGCTGTTATAAGCCAAGAGGCAGATGCGCCTGTATATATCCAACAGGTTATGATCTAGGGCAGAGCCACTGTAGGGGTGAAAGGCAAAAATCCTGCCCTCAGAGAGGTTATCCCCATGAACAGCCATCCAAACCATTTTCAGAGATGCTTCTGTCTGGGAAGTTATGATTACTTTTCTTGAGAAATACACCATTCATGGACACCCCAGCGCTCCCCATTCAGGTACTAGACCCAAGTTAAAGAGTTTTTCACAACATTCAAGAGTTCATTTACCCTTTTCTTTCGGCCTCCTTCCTCCTTCACATGTCTACATCTCCAAGATTATTCACAATTCAAAGCAGGGCTATCTGTCGCTGGTGACATGAACATCCTCAGCCAATGTCACGTCTCTGTCATCACAATGTTGCCATTTGGCCAGGGGCTGCCTCTGTTCATGTGGGTCCACTGAGGTTCATCTTTGTGTAGTGCTCTACTCACAAAGATTTTTCACTTACATTTTTGCCAGTGATCCTAAAATAATTATCACCGAGTACATACCATCATCAATTTCTAGATAAAACTGAGCATTGGACAAACTCATAATCATAGAACCAGCAAGTGATGGAGCCTAGAACCAGTTTTTCTGACATGAGTATGATCCTGCATCACACTTCTTATCAGAGTATTATTTTCCAAAAGTGCTTTCTTTTTTTAAAAGATTTTATTTATTTATTTGAGACAGAGAGAATGAGAGACAGAGAACATGAGAGGGAGGAGGGTCAGAGGGAGAAGCAGACTCCCCGCCGAGCAGGGAGCCCAATGCGGGACTCGATCCCGGGACTCCAGGATCATGACCTGAGCCGAAGGCAGTTGCTTAACCAACTGAGCCACCCAGGCGCCCGCAAAAGTGCTTTCTAAAATAGAGATGGGTATGGCTGAAATATATACTTGAAAAAGCCACTCATTGTCCATTGCAGTTTTCTGACTTTCAGTTGAGAAGGGCATCAGAAGAACAGGAAAGGTTCTGGTAGTTTCCTTCTGACGTCTTTTATCTACTCATCCCACACTCTTGTGTGTTCTATTTCAGTGGTGATCTAACCACAACAGGAACTGACCACTGCACTTTCAACACTTGCCAGAAAGCTCTGGGGAAGGACGATTTCACTAAGATTCCCAATGGGGTGAACGGTGTTGAGGACCGGATGTCAGTAATATGGGAAAAAGGCGTGGTGAGTTTCACAGCATCCAGCTTGTTTTGCTTAACTCTTTAGCCAGGATCTGGCTCATTTCAGGATCAGAGTACCACAAACCTTCATAGAAAAGCTTTTTGATTGTTTTTATTAGAGTGGAGACTGGGACTGCAACACTATGACCATTGTCACCCCATCCTCCAGGATAATAGTAAAAAATCATTTTGATCTCTGCATAATTGAGTTTAGAAGATGCATTGCATCATTATACAGGCATTAGGGGGTAAATTTAGATTGGGTACCAAGAGGTTTCCTCTCTAAGTCTATGAAATGTTATAGCCCTTCTACCTGATTTCTTATTTTTGAATCCCAGTTCCTCATGTATCACTAGTGTAAATACTTGGAATGATTGAAAATACAGGAAGGATTTTTATTATGTTCATATCTCCTTTTCATGAAATTTTTGTAGATGTCCCTTTTTGAGGATCTTTGAATATCATATTTTTGAAACGGCTGTATAAAGTCACATAAATAATAATCCAAAGTCTAGAAAAAGAAATCTTTTAAATGTCCATGATTTAAAAATATCTCCCTGAGCATGGAGGAGAATCAGGTGGCTAAATGTTCATATGTTCACCTGTCCCTCCACTTGACATGTGTAGCTGTACAATCAGTGGGGAGACTTGCCTGGTTATACCTGGGGCCACCATTTTCATGTCATTATCATCCATTTCTCAGAAATCCTCCCTTAGATGACATATTACCCTCCCTTAGATGACATTATCTCACACCTCAGAATCCCCTCCACATACCTTTCTTTCTAACTCCAATTATTTACCAGTTCTTGTCAGTTGGATTTCTAACATGTCTCCTTATTTCCATCTTCATGTTTACTACTCTAGTTTGAATCCTGCTCTTGTTTGGACCATTGCAGTAGTCTCGCAGCTGGTGCCCTTACTACCAGGCTCTCACTTGCCTATGCTATATGCCTGTGCTATCTATCCTCTAGCACCAGTGCTGCCTTCCAAAACCAAAGGACTATTCATGCTACTTTCTTCTTTAAAACCCTTTAATATTCTCCATTACTTATAGGATGATATTTGAACAATCAATTTACATGTAAGGATCTTCAAAACATCTCCATAGCCCTATCTTCTGCTAATCATCCTTTCAGCCCTTTGTACCTCTACCCTAACTCTAATCATCCCAGATGATTCCTCTTCCTCTTTGCCTGGATTTTCTTGCTAAAAGTTCAACCTTTTTCTCTGAACTCGTGCTATTATAAGAGTCTGTTCATTACGGCAAACTTTCATAATATATCAAGTGTATAAATGAGTTTAAAATAATTGATCAGATCTGTACCTCTGAAACAAATAATGCAATATATGTTAAGAAAAAAAAAAGAAGAAGAAGAAGAAGGTAGCGGGAGGGGAAGAATGAAGCAGGGGAAATCGGAGGGGTAGACGAACCATGAGAGACGATGGACTCTGAAAAACAAACAGGGTTCTAGAGGGGGTGGGAGGATGGGTTAGCCTGGTGGTGGGTATTGAGAAGGGCACGTTCTGCATGGAGCACTGGGTGTTATGCACAAACAATGAATCATGGAACACTTCATCTAAAACTAATGATGTAATATATGGGAATTAACATAAGAATGAATAAATAAATAAATAAATAAAAATTTTAAAAAATTGAATATTTCTTAATAATGTACAGAAACTATGTTATTTTATGAAACATTGAGATGGTTTACTCATGGGAATATTACTCTCAGGATGTGATTCTTAATCATTTTGTGAGACATGGACACATTGAGAATTAAATAAACCTTAAGGATACTCCTAACCATATAAATGTACATAAGGATAAACTCTCAACATTAAAAAAAACAAATCATATGGTTTTAGAGAGACCACATTTATCCAAAGCTTGTCCATATTAAAATCTGTTTTAATAGACTGTCCATGATTATTGGTTCATGTACATTTCAATAGCACAAAATTTAATCTCTTGAGTTGATTTTTCCTCTTTCTAAAAGTCTTGTCATCTGATTTAAAGGTCTGTCTTATTTTAACTCTATAATATTTTACCTGTTGTCTACATGATCATCTCATAAATCTCAGGTCTATAGTAAATAAGCTAGATCATAAATGTAGTAGGTGGTGGTAGTAAACTCTAAACAAAAATTGAAAATACTATTGCCAACGTTTCGCTGTTGTCTGTATGATTCTGGGAAGGATGGAAAAAATTAGTGACGGGTGGGGGTTAAGCTTAGGTTTGTGAAAAGTTGTCTTCAGGCTTGTGTTACCCCATCATCCCCATCATTATCATTATGATATGAGACTTAGCAGCATCCACAGAGGTGTTTGGCTCCACAATATAAGAAATTAGGTGCGGTTCTGTTTGATTCTAAGAGATACAAGTCTTGCCCTTTTATTGATAGGAGATGTTTAAGTACATGGTCATTAAAATACATGCATTTTCTTTCTTGAATTGTTTTACAGCATGGTGGTAAGATGGACGAAAACCGGTTTGTGGCAGTTACCAGCACAAATGCAGCTAAGGTCTTTAATCTCTATCCAAGAAAAGGAAGAATAGCTGTGGGAGCAGATGCAGACATTGTGATTTGGGACCCAAAAGCCACCAGGTAAGTCTGAGTTCTTGTATTCCTTAGCTTCTCCATGGAGAAAAAGCACTAACTTGCAAAGAAATTATTTATTGGCCTCAATCAGACACTTCTTATTAGGTGATTTATTTACCATATATTTTGAGCCTGTGAACAAGATAAGAGGTTTTTTTTTTTAAGATTTTATTTATTTATTCGAGAAACACAGAGAGAGAGAGCAAGAACGAGTGAGGGGGAGGGGCAGAGGAAGAAGGAGAAGTAGACTCCCTGCTGAGCAGGGAGCCTGACATGGCTTGATTCCAGGACCCCGAGATCGCGACCTGAGCTGAAGGCAGACTCTTAACCGACTGAGCCACCCAGGTGCCCCAAGATAAGAGTTTTGATATACAGACATTCCTTTGTTTTCCTTGGCGTAGAGGATACAAAAGTTGTGTTGCTTACCACTCCCTGGAGATGCATTTGTGTGTAAAACCAGTATGAATTTACCACTTCAGTGGTAATCCAGTGGCAGACACTGGAGTTCGCTTGGAGGAAAGGTATAGAGAGCAATGAAGAAAATAAGAGGCTTAGGGCGCCTGGGTGGCTCAGATGGTTAAGCGTCTGCCTTCGGCTCAGGTCATGATCCCAGGGTCCTGGGATCGAGTCCTGCATCGGGCTCTCTGCTCCTTGGGAGCCTGCTTCTCCCTCTGCCTCTCTCTCTCTGTCTCTCATGAATAAATAAATAAAATCTTAAAAAAAAAAAAAAAGAAAATAGGAGGCTTAGTTTGAGAAGGGCTGACTTGAAAACTCAAAATAATTACAGCCTTTTTAAAGCTTTCAGATAGAAAAATTCCAGCACAAAGGATGTCACTTTTAGTTAGCCAAATTTTCCAGTTGAGTTCCTCTTGAGCTTAGCATTCCCAGTAGACTCCAGCTTTTTGTTTCCGATTTCCATAATTCTATGTTAATATTGCAGATTTGGCAATTTCCACCAACTCAGGAAAGTGTTGAATAGAAGCTGAAGCTCTGGTGATTTCTCCTTATAAGACATTAGCACAGACAACATCTGCATCCCAATTTGTGTCTTCCATAACCTTTACATCTGTACTGGAGAAAAGCCCACATGCTTTAATGTCGTCTGTGGGGGCGTGTGTGTGCGCGTGTATACATGTGTAGATAGGGATGCATAAAACTTTCTACCTCCACTGAATAGGCATTTATTCCAGGTCTACTAGGTTTATTATTGTACTAAGCGAAAATCTATAGTTTCTTGGAGGTGCTTTTGTCACAAAGGCCCAGAGGCAATTGAAATGCTCCTGGGCTACCTCTGGGGAACAGAAGACGGAGAAGCACTAGGGCTACCACTGCTATGAGCTTAAAACTAAGCCCCGGATACTCCCATAGAAAATGCTTGTCTTTTGTGGTTTAACACTGTCTGGGCATTCATTGTCCCAGTTCAGGCAGCCATTCACGTCGTGGGCAGTCCACGGTCGTTGCAAAGCATTAGTGGGACCGTGTACCAGCCTGTTGCTGGCTTACAGTCATGCAGCGCAGTACATGGTCCTAAGATGCCAACAAGGCACAACTCAGGGTCTGCGTTATGATGTTAACAAGGAACTATTGCTGGGCGCCTGGGTGGCTCAGTTGGTTAAGCGACTGCCTTCGGCTCAGGTCATGATCCCAGGGTCCTGGGATCGAGCCCCACATCGGGCTCCCGGCTCAGCGGGGAGCCTGCTTCTCCCTCTGACCCTCTCCTCTCTTGCTTGCTCTCCAATAAATAAATAAATAAAATCTTAAAAAAAAAAAAAAGGAACTATTGCTTATTTAAGGACTAAATATCTGGTGGTCAAATCATCTAGGCATCTTTCCATGCAGAAGAAATGAAGACAAATAAAACCAAATTTGGGGCAGCTCCTCTACTAGACTAGAAAAACTGTCCTTGGGAAGACAAAGGAAAAATAAAATTGCTTGGATTTGGATTAGTCTGTGGATGCATTGAACATGCTGTGTTTAGAGTTCCTGATATTTTAAATATCACTGCACTCAGGCTATTGTACACCCAGCAGGGGCCCGCCCCGCATCATTTCTGCTGTGATTCAAACAATTTAGGCTGCCCCCAAGTACTGGGACAGATAGATCTTTTGAAATGATTTGTGGCTTAAGGAAATGATGATTCTTAATCAGGAAACCTCAAAAATTTCAAAAGGGAGAAAACGATCACACAGAAGAAATATTTGTGAAAAATGGTGTTTTTGAAGCATTGCATCTGGGAGAGTCCCAATAATGATAATAATTAGCAACCATTTGCATTTGCACAGTTCTCAGTGGTTTTATTTTTTATTTAAAAAAAATTTTTTTTTAAGATTTTATTTATTTGCGAGAGAGAGAATGAGAGACAGAGAGCATGAGAGGGAGGAGGGTCAGAGGGAGAAGCAGACTCCCTGCCGAGCAGGGAGCCCGATGCGGGACTCGATCCTGGGACTCCAGGATCGTGACCTGAGCCGAAGGCAGTCGCTTAACCAACTGAGCCACCCAGGCGCCCCAGTTCTCAGTGGTTTTAAAAAATGCTTTGGTATCTGAAACGTGACTTACAAGGTAAGACAAATAGGACTCCCCCTTACGGCGATGGGAAAACCATAGCACAATGGTGTCCGTGAACAGTGTCTTTGACTTTGCCAACTTTTATGTTTTTCATGAGATTTGGCACCATGCTATTTCCTGATACCAGAGCAGAGCACTTTATACTGTATGTGCTTGTTCGTGGTCTGTATTTTCTTCCAATCAAGTGGGCCAGTCACAGAAAGATTTTTTGGATTGGATTCTATTCTCTATTATTCCTTTTCAAGGTGAGGGAGAAATAAAAATGGCCAATAGAGTGATCCAGCCTCATTCCCAATAGCGTGAAGAGCCATGGGAGGCCGTTCCCTGTGGTTCCTCTTTTTAACCCTACACCTGGCATCCGTGGCAGGATCCACCTTAAGAGTCTCCTTGGCTGTTTTCATTTGTGAGGGATGACACCTGCTCAGGGGTAAAGCATTGTCTTCCTTAGACGACTGGACAAAGAGAAATGACCCGAACCTACGGGTGTGAATAATTCACTTACTTTATTTCCACATATATTGTTGCTTGGGGGATATTTATAGGCTGTGATTATGAATCTTTGAGTCATGTTTTTAGATGATATAAATTTGGGGTGCTTTTGCACAAGTTTGAGTTGCTGATTTCTGTAACTTTGTCTTGCCCTTCCTTTCTTACTCAGTTGTTGCAAAAGAGCACGTAACGATCCAGATGTTTACTTCTTATTTTGTCGGCTCTATCTATTACCTGCTTCATGTCCCTCATTTCCCATCCAAGAAGAACTAACTTAAGGTCAAACTGACAAGTTTCTCTGCGTTTAAGTTTCTTTCTGTCTCTCTCTCTTCTCAATTCTCTAGTATTTCTTAAGTGATACTTGTCCTTCACTTTATAGCAGTCATGATAGCAGAAAACTAAATATTTACATTTTCACATATGTGTCTCTGGGATAAAGATATGCATTGACATTTAGTCACAAGCACTATGTCTTCTTTACCTACATCTGTGTACGGTGCCTGCCTAGGCCGAGGCTAAAGGAAAACAGCAGAGCTCCATCCGTGCTGAGCTGGGAACCCAGGCAGGTCAGTTATGGTCTCTGAGTAGCCTCCCTTTCATATGTAAAGTGAGATTATTAATAATTGTTATGCCCACCTCATCGGGTTTTTGTTAGAATCACATGAAACAGTGTGTGTGAAAATGTGTTATAAACTAAGAAAGTGTTCCCCAGAGACAAGATATGTATTGTCCTGATTACTTCCTGTCTATCTATGTGAGCTGGTGTCATTCTTTGCTGTCCATCTTCATTTTTAGGTGTTCTCAGCTGTTTGCCTGAGGTGTCCAAGAGGCCGATGAACCAGAGGCTTCTATTTCTCTGACCCTCAGATTCTTTTAAAAAATGGGAGACCTCTTTGTTTTTCTTTTCCTTTTTACTGTCCTTTTGAAAAATGGAGAAATATGTATCTTTCCTTGGCAGGTTATATTGAAAGGATCCAGCCCCCTTTGGATTTCTTTGAACTTCTTCTGCATCTTGCTTCTTCAACCCTTTAATTTAAGAATTTTCTCTAAGCCACCTAGAACGTTTTGCACTATCATGATTGATATTTTTCAGTGTGAAAACTGCAGAATGTGGGAAACAGGAGAGAAGGGGCAATTGGAGAGGAGGGTTCATAGAATAATGAATCTGGAAGAATATTTGAACAGGAAGAAAGTGCATTTATCATGCTTCCTATCAAAAGAGAGAATTTTGGGGAAACTGTGGATTCCTTATCTAGGTCGATCATAGCTCTAGCTTTCTCTATTCTCGGCCTGCTTGTTATGAGAAAGTTGCTCATCTGGGCTGGCTGTTCCTGACCAAAATTTATGCTGATGACCTCCACAAGGACCTTTCTGAGTCACGACAATATTTTTAACCTTCTCTAATTGCCCGTCCACCACCCGGAGCTTCCCCCCACCTTTGCTACTGCCCCATCTTTGCTGTGAGAGTCTGTCTCTTCCCACCTTGCAGACTCAGCGCCGCCGACCACTGCACAGCTGCTTCCCAGAGCGGACCACGGGCTTTACTCACTGTCTTCCTCCTTCATTAGCATTCTTGAAGTCAAATCCAGTTTTTAAAATAAATCTTTTATTTCAGAATATTTTTAGATTTACAGAAAAATTGCAAAGATAGTACAGAGAGTTCCATATAATCCACAGTCAGTTTCCATTATTATTCCTATGGTAGATTTTTTTATAATTAATAAACCAATATTGATATGTTACTATTAACTAGAGTCCATGCTTTAATGAGATTTCCTTAGGGGTATTTTATTTTATTTATTTTAGAGATAGGGAGAGAGAGTGCGAGCACCCGCAGTGGGGAGGAGCAGAAGGGAAGGAAGAGAGGGAAGGGGAGAGAATCTCAAGCCGACTCTGAGCTGAGCGTGAAGCCAGTCCCAGGGGCTGGATCTCACGACACTGAGATCATAACCTGAGCTGAAACCAAGAGTCGGTGGCTTAACTGACTAAGCCACCCAGATGCCCCAAGATTTCCTTAGTTTTTACCTAATATTCTTTTTCCTGATCAGGATCCTATCCAGGACACCACACAACATTCAGTCATCATATTTCTCTAGGCTCCAATGGTCTGTGAGTTTCTCTAACTTTCTTTGTTTTTGATGACCTTGAAAGTTTTGAGGAGTCCTGGTCAGGCATGTTGTGGAATGTCTCTCTGTTACAATTCTTCTGATATCTTCCTCATGATCAGCCTGGGGTTATGGGTTTGGGGAGGAAGACCAGAGACGTAGTGCCATTGTCATCCCATCCTCCCATGGATACATGCTGTCAACATGACTTATCACCGCTGACGTTGATCTGGATCAGCTGGCTGACATAGAGCTTCTCGGCTTTCTCCATTATACAAATCACTCGTTTTCTCCCTTTCCAGATGGTACTTTTT
Organism: Mirounga angustirostris; assembly: GCF_029215605.1. NCBI lineage: Eukaryota > Metazoa > Chordata > Mammalia > Carnivora > Phocidae > Mirounga > Mirounga angustirostris. The sequence goes on from NW_026991712.1 coordinate 32,999,225, forward strand.
AGAAGGAAGTCACTGCACACAGCTCACACTTAGGGAGCAGGGAATTATGCTCTAGTTCTATGTTTTAACTGATTCTACATTTTCAGGACCTGGCCCAGTTCAGCACAGAGTAGAAGCACAATGTTGAACGGGTGAGCGAGAAGGAGCCAGCCTTCCACACTGCATGTAGGAGTCACGTGACTAAGAAATGGCAACAAGCGCATCATATACTTAAAGTTTCTAAGAGAGCAGATCTTAAATGTGCTCACCACAAAAAAAGAAATGGTGATTTTGTGACATGATGGTGGTGTTAGCTAATGCTTTCTGGTACTGATTTTGCCCTATGTAGGTTTATCAAATCAACTTAAATTGACCCCTTGTTATATGTCCATTATATTTTAATGAGGCTGGTGAAAAATAAAGAAATGGCATGAAGGAAAGTTGGAAATATTATATTCAGCAGCAATTACAGTGAGAGGAAAAGTAAAGAAGAATAGCATTTCCTCACCTTATGCTTTTAACTTATTGCAAGTTGTCAATAAATGATTGCTGAAAGAATGAATCAAGGTGAATGTGAGTCGAAAGGATTTTTCCCAGGAGAGGAGGAAGAACTGCTCCACTGGTCTTATTTTCTCTGTGTCTTCTTCGTTTTTGAGGTTGGGGAAGAACTAACTTGTTAAGCAGCTGTTATAGAGAAGAAAATGAAGCAAATAGAGTTGCATTCCTGTGCTCCTTCATTCATGGGGTCACTCGTCATGGGGGGCACCACCATGGGCAGGACCTAAGGGTCCACACTCTGTGAGAGCCAGGCCCCACCTTTAGGAAGCTGACAAGGGCAGAAGAGGGGAGGAGAGGAGGGGAGGGGAGGGAAGGGGAGGAGAAGAGAGGAGAGGAGAGGAGAGGAGTGGAGATATAATGTCAAATACTCTCCATCTTAGAAGGACTGTGTTAAGAATATCACAGGAGAGGCGGAAGCAAGATGCCACTGAAGTTCAAAGATCATTCTCACCTTCACACCGTCGTTGGCATAGGACCACATTGGAGAGGACAGTCAGTGGGGCTTCTGTCCCTGAATGTCAAGACTAAACATGAAGGCAAGATAAACCAAAGGTCTGGGAGGAAGGAGTTAAGGCCGGGGATTACGTGAGAGAACAAGTTCAGGCTGTGGAAGGAAGCAGGAAGGTGAGGAGGTCATGGGGTGCCTCTCTCCAGTTTTAATTTTGTTTATTACAGACAGAGGCAATTTTAAACAGAGCTCATCTGGTGCAAAAGCATCATTTAATCAAATGAATACAATGAATATATCTATGTTTTTTTGTTTTTTTTTTTCTTGAACGGCACTGTCTTTTATTTTACCTGCCTGGTTTTGATATTAGGTGAAGGCTGGTGATGTGAGGGCTTTCCGTCTGGCCACACCAACACAGCTGGGCCACAATGTTCCTTTGAAGTTTCCCGAAACGTTTTAACCAAAACAACTGCCCGGCTGACTCGTTAGTATCTCAAATGAGAGCAGCATGCATTTCACCCCAGAGCCTGAAGGGGGCACCCACAGCCCACACTGAGACCCAACAGGGCCATTTGAGGTGCTGGTTATGCGAGAACGAGCCAGCCTCTGGAGAATGGATGTGTTTGCTAATGATTTTTGGCTTCATGGTACATAGATGTTTCCCCCTTTTTCTAAATTCTCATTATTTATTAATGGCATGTAGAAGTAAGTCTGCTTGCAACACAATCTGTAACCTTAAAAACCCGAGGGCGACCAGAGCCAAGAAAAAGCAATGCAGCCCTGCCCCCTTTATTCTTTTTTTTAAAAACCTGTGTAAAGCCAGATGATTCCAGGATGAGAAATCTGACATGTGGGATGAATGGTGAGAGAGAATTGGGAGTGGGAGTCTGTAGAGAAGGTTTGGACATCCTAATGAAAGATGACCTACGATGTTACCAGCCTACAAAAAGTGCCTGCAAAAATCAACTGCAGTAGCTCTTCTGTGTCATTGCACAATGAAAACAACCTGCATTTGGTGCATATGGAGCATCCACCTTTTTCAGAAGTAAAAAGAGTCTGCTGTGTTCAGCTTGATGGCTCCTTGAGCCAGTGTCTATTGGTTGTGACAGAGATATGTGTCCTAACGCTTCACTCCTTGGGTCAAAGATTCAAATTTAAGGACACATTCTTTATCTAAATGTTTGGCTCGTTTCTGTAAAATATTTTGGTACTTAGAGTCAAGGGGAAGAAATCAGGAGTAGGATTTTCATGTGATGTCAAGAGAGAATCTTGTGGCCTCGTGTGGTCAACACGGAGACCCGTCAAATTGGCCAACTTGTTAAAAATCATATTGGGGGGGATGGCATGTAAGTTAACTTGCAAGCTCACAGCAGTGGCAGTAACTCACGTTCTGGCAATTTAAGACTATCCTATGAGCTTCAGTTCTTTGGTATTCATTAAATAGCACTTAGTTACTATGGCAACTGTCCCTTTTCGGTATTTATGAGCTACAGGATATCTCACAGCATCTCAAGCACGCGAACACATAGTTAACACATTGTGTGCACCAGAACGTTTAATGAAGACTTCTAGCTAGACCGTATTCTGCAAAGCAGGCATTATTTTGCTCACGGCTATTTTCATTTATTATTTTTTAACTCAATTATAGCAGGCTTTGACCTTGAATCTACCATTCTTAAAGGCATTGTGCATCTCTCCTGCTTAATTTCCTTCCCTTTCTCATGGAAAATAGAGAAAAATGAATTTTACTTTATATTCAGTAAGGAGTAATGACTTGTCGCCTATGAAAGTGCCCCTCTGGATTCTGGAGGGGGCCTTGCGTGTGCAAGAAAGCAGGGGAAGAATGACTGTTTCACCCTTGGGTAATGGGGGTTGTGGAGTGTGGGGACAAAGAAGAGATAAGGGAGAAAGTGCCCTTTGGCGAATAGTGATGGCTTCTTATTATAGCTATATTATCAGGGACTGTTTCACAGAAGCTTCAGGCATTTTCCCCTGAAGTTGCACACTGGGTATCGTTTGACGAATTGGTACACTACGATCTTCCTCCTCCTCAAAACTAGCATGCGCACACACACATACTAACACACACACCGTGCACATAAACACAGCAACTGCATTTCTGCCTTTAAAAGTTGGTCAGCCATGGGGCTCCTGGGTGGCTCAGTCGGTTGGGCGACTGCCTTCGGCTCAGGTCATGATCCTGGAGTCCCGGGATCGAGTCCTGCGTCGGGCTCCCTGCTCGGCGGGGAGTCTGCTTCTCCCTCTGACCCTCCTCCCTCTCATGCTCTCTCTCTCTCATTCTCTCTGTCTCAAATAAATAAATAAAATCTTAAAAAAAAAAAAAAGATAGATTTAGGGGCGCCTGGGTGGCTCAGTCGGTTAGGCGACTGCCTTTGGCTCAGGTCATGATCCTGGAGTCCCGGGACTGAGTCCCGCATCGGGCTCCCTGCTTGGCAGGGAGTCTGCTTCTCCCTCTGACCCTCCTCCCTCTCATGCTCTCTGTCTCTCATTCTCTCTCTCGCAAATAAATAAATAAAATCTTTAAATAAATAAATAAATAAATAAATAAATAAATAAATAAATAAATAAATAAAAGTCGGTCAGCCTGAAGACTCTGCTCCTAACGCCTGTTTCTCAGCGTGTTTATAACTCCTCCCCCAGTTCCCAAACCCACACCATGGTGGTGCATATGCGTGGGAGGAGAGGGTGGGAGGCCCAGGCCTCGTACCAGGTACATGGGTGGAAATGACAGTTTATGCCTGGTTGTTCGCTGTGTCGTCTTGCGTCCATTCATGGAGGCCACGTGGTGTGAAGTTAAGGTTGTCCCAGCTATGCTTTGCACAACTACAGGGGGACCCTTCTCGTAGTGGTGACCATAGATGTAGACAGTAATTATGACTGTTTTCCGGCAGATGATAGCAAAGTATCTTGAGGAATGAGTATCTTTTGCTAATCCACACAAAATCCTGCCCATCTTCCTGGTTCCCAGGGGCACAAGCAGAACCATAGTGTAAAGCGAAAGGCTTTGGGGTTTAATTCCTTTTACTAACTAGAGGTGACCTTGGGAATGTTACTTAATTTTTCCCAATTTCGGTTTCTTTCTCTGTAAAATAGGGATGATGATAATGATGATATTTATTTCATAGCATGGTCTTGAGTATTTAAAAACAAAATAACTAAAATGCTTGGGACAGAATTAACTAATGTCCAGCAGTGCTTGGCATACAGTAGGTGCTCAGTTAGTAGGAGTAGGTGGTAAGTGGCAGTAAGTTGTCAATTTATTGAATAGGTGGGAGCTATTATTAACTATGGCTGTGATTCAAAAGTCCCTGCAGTAACGACTTAATTCAGACATGACCAAAAGATACTAGAATTCTATTTCATATAGAAGTTCCATCTCCTGTGTATCTTGCTCACATCCAATTTTCACCAAGGAGGACTAAAATTGAGAAGCTTGGATGGATTCTTTTGGCTGAGATAACTTGATTAAAGGAGGACTCAAGTGCCCCCAGAGCTGACTCCTTTGAAAAATTGTTTGCTGTGAAACTGTTCCAACCAACCACCTAGGATTTATTTTCTGGCCTTCAGAAGACATTTGCTTTTTTTAAAAAAAAAGTTTTTGACTATGCATGCATAAAGCTGGTTTTGCTGATTACATATGGGTAAAATTTTAACCATGATTTATTCCAGCTTATTTATTTAAATATGCTCTTATGCAACTGAACCTTTCAAGTGAGCTTGAAAAGATTTCCAGGACTTCACTACTAATGGCACTTTTTAAAATTTTTTTTTAAGATTTTATTTATTTATTTGACAGAGAGAGACACAGCGAGAGAGGGAACACAAGCAGGGGGAGTGGGAGAGGGAGAAGTAGGCTTCCCACTGAGCAGGGAGCCTGATGTGGGGCTCGATCCCAGGACCCTGGGATCATGACTTGAGCCAAAGGCAGACGCTCAACGACTGAGCCACCCAGGCGTCCGGCATTTTTTTTTTTTTTTAGTTATAAAAGAAAAGCAGCTTAGGAACAGATCACAGTAACCCATTCTACCGTTGATCATTTGCCTTGGTCAGAGTAAGCACAGCTTATTTTAAGCATTAGGGTAAAAAATAAGCACAAAGGGGACGTGGTTGTATAAAAAGCATAGGCTTTTCTAACCAAGCAGCTACTATATTTTTCTTTCTACCTGACATATATTATCTGTTTTTCTGTCTTCGGCATTTGCCTATCTTATTAACAGGTGCATCCCTAGGTTTCAAAACAGTGCTGTTACATCACATGGAGGAGCTCAATAGTTATTTGTTGAGTGAATAAACCAGATACTAATAGTCTTGGGCCAATGAACCAATGTGTGATTTAAAAATTTCGGTTGGGCTTTGTTTATCTGTTCCTTGAATTGGTTTAAGATCGGTTTTTACATTACTTCCTTTTGGGTTAAAGAAAAAAATAATGATTCTTGGCACTTCTATCTTCTCCTTCCCCAACGTAGGAGTTGGCAAAGAGGAATTCCAGAGTCAGTGGCCAGCAGCGTTGCCAGAACTGGCCAGGAATGTGGCTTAAGCCAGGTTGGATCCTTTAGTGGGTCAAATAATTCTGGTTTTTGCCCAGACTCACTCTTAATTCTGGCCACTTATCTTAAAAACACGGGAATCTTGGTTACAGAGGAAACAAGAAAACAAAGTGAAAATGGATCAAAAGAAATTTAATATCCGTACCTGGAAAGAATCCCAGGGTCCTTAGATTCTGAAAGCACAGCAAAGAGCCACGGCTTTTTACAAAGGCCTTTGGGGAAAACATCAGTAAAACTGCGCCCCTCCCATCAGAAGAGGATCACAGTGGAAGTCTATTTGGAGGCAGTGAGTGATGTAGGGAAGGGCAGTCTTTTCTAATGGCCTGAAAAAACTCCAAAAAACTTAATTGAAGCTGATCTACCTTTTCTTTTTAAGAGAACAGGTTCTCAACATATGGTCTCTGGGCCAGCAACATCAACGTCATTTGGGAATTTATTAGAAATGCAAATTCTCAGGCACTACCCCAGACCTGCTGCCTCCGAAACTCTGTGGGTGGAGCCCAGCGACCTGTGTTTTAACAAGGACTCCAGGGGATTCTGATGCATATCCAAGTTTGAGAACCACTGGTTCTCATGGAATTAGAGAAGACTTTGGGATTCCTAAAGTCCAGTTAACCCCCTAAACAGAGTTCTCTATGACCTTGCTTGATTACTACTAGTTTTAAGGAAGTTACTACCTAACCAAACTGTTCAGTCCTCCCTGGGATGGCTGTAATTGTTAGGATGTTCTTCCTTTGGTTGCATTCAAAATTACCTCTTTCTAGCTCCTAAAATGTTTGCCTCTGGAGCTATGCAGAATTTATCTATGCTCTCATAAGATAGTTTGTTCATTCATTCATTCATTCCTTCATTCAAATATTTGAAGAAAGTCATTGGCCCCCATAACCTATCCCATCACCAAATAAGCATTCCTGATCCCTCAGTAGATCTTTAGGTCCATGATTAGCAGAATCCCAATGTCCTGACCAGGCTCTGTTCACCCTTCTCTTGACACACACCTGTCCGTGTCCTACAAAGATTCAAATCCGAGAACTGGACATGATTCTGCCTGGAATACCACCAGACAGGAACATGTGAGGCTGATTAGTTTTATACTAAATGTAGAGCTTTGCATTTCCTTTATTACATTTTTTTTAGGATGCACTTTATGAAATTGCCATTTGCATGTTACAAACAGTGAAATGTAAGCAATTGCATGAAGTTCCAATATCTTTTTTTTTTAAAAGATTTTATTTATTTATTTGACAGAGAGAGAGAGATCACAAGTAGGCAGACAGGCAGGCAGAGGGAGAGGGAGAAGCAGGCTCCCCGCTGAGCAGGGAGCCCGATGCAGGGCTCAATCCCAGGACGCTGGGATCAAGACCTGAGCCGAAGGCAGACGCTTAACCAGCTGAGCCACCCAGGCGCCCGAAGTTCCGATATCTTATTACATTTGTTCAGTTGGTAATTTAAAAACTGGTATTGGGTCTTCCTCTCTGATGTTTTATGTTAACATGACTAAGAGTATACTCATTGACTGCTTTTCTATATTACACTTTTAAGTCCACTTGAGCAGAGAGTAATTTATAATGTCTAGCATTATAAATTATTCTAACACTCAATGTTATAATAATTTTTAGAAGATGCAATATTTAATATAGATAGCAAGTGCAAAAAATAATGCCCTTGTGTATTCACCCCCAACAACTACCTTGGATCCTGGATTTGATGTTTATCACTCCCATGTGATTTGTTTGTTTGTTTTTTTTCTATTTGTACTATATGGAGATGCCGTCCCAGACCATTATGTATATGTACATATATATAATTTTGTGAATTTTTAGCTTTATATGAAGTGTCTTGTACTACATATATTATTGTGTGACTTTCTCAGTACTCTCTTTCTGGGACTTATCCATGTTGAAATGTGTAGGTTGTTTCATTCATTTTCAGTGCTATATAGTATTTGTTTTGTGAATATAGCATAATTGATTATATATTCTTTGCTCAGGACATTTAGGACATTTCACTATTTCAGACACTGTGTACATCCTTGGATACATGTGTGAGAGTTTCTCTAGCACTTGCATCTAGCCCCTGATTTCTTTGACATCAAATGCTGTCAAATTTTGCCAGTAGAAGCATATAAAATAGCGTGGTTTTTTAAACTAAATGCAGAACTTTCCATTTGTCCCTATTACGTTTTATCTTGTCCCACCTTCATTTATTCAGTTATTAAAAGCCAGACATCAGGCCCCTGCTATGATCCAGAGGCCACAGGAGGTAGATGAAGACAAAGTGAATAAGGCATAATCTCACTTTTTACCCAGGGTGGCAAGGGCAGGCCTTCCTTTCTGCTGCAGTCATTGATTTTCGAGTTGAGAGTCTTACATTTCAGGTATTAGCTCTCACTGCCGGAGAGATCTGCTCACTCTTACCCACATAAACGGAGATGAAGGAATGTACATATGTGTGTGTGTGTGTGTATTCACTTAGAGCGATGAGCTGGGAGTGCTCAGTGAGCTGAGCTGCCCGTCTGCCTGTGAATCCAAGGTGGGGGCTACCTCACCGTTCTGCAGGGCAGCAGATTGCATGCCCTGTCCTTGGTGACAAGTGTGCACTTGGCTGGCGTGTGGCATGGGTCCTTGCAAATCTGCCAGCACTCCTGGACGTCACTCCTAGCACGTTTGGCTGGCAGTGGGATTCCTTGGACACGAGAGGACCGTTGACTTGTCCGTTTAAAAGATGTCCTGTGCCTGTGAACACCTGCTCCGCGCCATCCCACGAGAGTGGCCTTCGCAAACCGGCGCAAGCTCTGGAAGGAGGGTCAGGGAACATTAGGTTTGTTCTGCAGCTGCAGCTGGAATCATATTCTTGCCTGATTTCCTTTGTCTAACTTGATTTCTTTTTGGCTGGGAGGCAAATGGATCAATATTGTTTTTTATGCCGAGATTATGTTGCCTGAAGGAAATTTCCCATCGGTCCAGCGTGCCCGCCTCCAGTCCCGTGACTGGGGCTGCGTGCCGCGTGGGCAGTGAAGGGCCTCCCCAGACGGGCCCGCGAAGCCTGCCATGTGCGCGGAGCCCGTCCAGAGCGCCCTTCTGGGGGATCAAGCAGGCTGCTGTTCTCACGGCAGAGCTTGGCATTTGTGCTGGGCCCTTTTGCACGTGTTTCTCTGGCCGCACTCTCATACAGACAGCTTTCTTTTCTTTTCTTTTCTTTTCTTTATGTTCTGCAAAGCCCTTTCTCCCTACCTTTCCTTTGTATCTTTTTCTTTATTTGGCGTGCTCTCTCCCTCTCCAAAAATTTTTCAAGGTAGTTTCTTTCCATTTCTGTTTTATTTTCTTCCCGTCTTCCTTCTCCCCACCCTTCCCAACTGTGGTTCTGCCCTTTTTATTATTATTATTATGTTATGTTAATCACCATACATTACATCATTAGTTTTTGATGTAGTTTTCCATGATTCATTGTTTGCATGTAACACCCAGTGCTCCATGCAGTACGTGCCCTCTTTAATACCCATCACCAGGCTAACCCATCCCCCCACACCAAGATGTCCATCGACAGATGAATGGATAAAGAAGATGCGGTGTATATATACCATGGAATATTATGCAGCCATCAAAAGGAATGACATCTTGCCATTTGCTATGATGTGGCTGGAACTGGAGGGTATTATGCTGAGCGAAATAAGTCAATCAGAGAAAGACATGTATTATATGATCTCACTGATATGAGGAATTCTTAATCTCAGGAAACAAACTGAGGGTTGCTGGAGTGGTGGAGGGTGGGAGGGATGGGGTGGCTGGGTGATAGACATTGGGGAGGGTATGTGCTGTGGTGAGCGCTGTGAATTGTGTAAGACTGTTGAATCACAGATTTGTACCTCTGAAACAAATAATACATTATACATTAAAAAAAAAAAAGAAAGATAGTAGGAAGGGAGAAATGAAGGGGGGAAAATTGATGAGGGGTTCTGCCCTTTTCTTATCACCATCAGAGGGAAATGCTCATACTTTGCTCTCAGTTCCATTCTCCTATGAGGCATTTAAGGAAAGCTAGGATTCTGGAGGCAGAAGCATGAGAAGGCAGTTTACCCACATGGAAAAAACTGGAGCATTGATCTGTGTGGAAGGGTTGCTGAATTCTTCATGTGGTAGGTGGAAGAAAGACAGTAGTAATCAGTTGTCTATAAACATGTATTTACTGCATGCTCACTCTGTGTTAAGATATGCCATTGCTCAGTGCTGTGAGGGACCTAAGTAAAGGTATAATACTGGCCGCCAAAGAGGCTGCATTCTGGTTGGACAGACAAGATATACACGTGGGAAAGGATAAATAACTCTTGGAAGAGGAAAATAAGAACAGCTCAACACAGCAGTTTAAGAAGTGGGAAGGGTCTCATGTGCTTCACTCCCCAACAAATGAGTGGTCTAACTAATTGTCCTGAGTTGAGGTCATCAAGACTTCACCAAAGGCTGGGTTGGGCTTGTGAAAGGGCTTTGAATTAACTGAATCCTTGGGGTGGCTCTGGGTAAGTAGACAGGGTGCAGTAAAGCCCCAGTAAAGTTGGAGAAGTCAGGGGTAAATAAGGAGAAATGGAAAAGATACAATCAAGGGGCTATCAAGGGACCAGAGAGCCTGGGCAGAAGGGTCAGGATGGCAGGCAGTCGAAGTTAAGGTTGGTCCTGGCCGGATTGCGAAGGGCTTTGAATGTTAGTTTAAATATGGGTTTCCTGAGGCAGCACATGTCACTGAATGGTTTTGAGTGAGGGTTGGACTTGGTCGGAACCTGTGCGTCCTCATTTACACATGGCGTAAGCAGAAACTCTTACTTGTTGTGTGCGCGGTAGTGCGGAGAATTTAGAGACCAAGAGGAGAATGTCACATTATCAGCTTGTCTTGGTTTGGCCAGAACTTTCCCAGTTTTAGCACTGGAAGTCCCACATCCCAACAAACCCTTCAACCTAAGCCTACACCAGGACTGCTTGTCTGTCACCTGGGAGGGTGCTTTTGGTCGCAGGTGACAAGCCTAGGAACTCTACCCGCATCAGTTGGGAGAGCTTGATGACCCATTACTTTAGGGTGATGAGTGTGCGGGACTGGTTGGAATCTGAGAGAATGGTCAGGAGGCTGTTGGTGGACTCTGGCTTGAGGGGATAAGACCTCAGACAAGATGATGGCAACAAAAGTGTGTGTGGGGGGGGGAAGGAATTGATTTATTTGATTGATTTCCTGGAAGGAAAACTTTTCCCCGACAACTTGGTGGAAGATTGGAAATAAATGAAGTAGAGGAGTCAACTGCAGCTTTATTAATTTATGACCCAAGTATTGATTGAATGCCAACAAGGGCCATACATCGTACTCAAAGCTGCGTGAGAAGTGTCTTCCCCTGATGTAACTCAGGACCTAACTGGACTGGTAAAAAAATACTCAACCTAACTATCGTATAAAGTAATAGATGGGGGTATGTGTGGCCCAGTGGTTAAGGGACGTGGGATCTAGAGCAGAACTGGATCACTGGATTCAAATCCCAGCTATGCCAATACTATCTGCATGACCTTAGAAGCGTTCCTCACCTCTCTGAGGTCAGTTTCCTGCCAGTAAAATACCAGCCTCTGGGGGTTGTTGGAAGGAGATAATACCTTCAACCTGATGTGTTGGCATATAGTAAAACTTTAAGAGACATTAATATCACGATTATCATTATCATACAAAATGATCAGACACGAAAGATTTACAAACTAGCAGGGAGGAATCAGAGTAAATGACCTTCATAATATGGGAATCTAGAGGGACAGACGCTTAGAGAAATCCACAATAGCCCCAGAATTCCAGTTTGTTTTGTCAATCACAGTTTCACTCCTGTTTGTATATCCTCCTCTGCACATTTAGGGTGTAACTGGCAGATCAACGAGGCACAATTGTAGCTGCAACTTGCATAGGAAGCCCTAGACATCAGGTTATACAGAGCTGTTGAACATTTTCTCACTTCTCCAGGCAAGGCTCTCTAGATGATGACTTTATGTTAGGCCTTTTTTTTTTTTTTTAAGATTTTATTTATTTATTTGACAGAGAGAGAGAGAGAGCACACAAGCAGGGGGAGCAGCAGACAGAGGGAGAAGCAGGCTCCCCGCTGAGCAGGGAACCCAATGAGGGGCTCGATCCCAGGACCCTGGGATCATAACCTGAGCCAAAGGCAGATGCTCAGATGCCCAATCGACTAAGCCACCCAGGCGCCCCTGTGTTAGACCCTTTATCCAGGTTTCATATACTCGGATAACTTTATAGTTTTTACTTTTTGTTTTTGCTATTTTAAATCCAGATTTGGGATTATTTCCATTGGACAGATTATTGAAAGTGGAATTACTATATCAAAGTATATGCTGGTTTAAGGGCTCTCTGCATATGTGGTTACCACCCCATAGCTCCTCACCAGCTCTGGACACAATCTTTTTTTCCCCTTTGCTTTTTGTTATTTTTGGAAGTAAAAAATGTGACCTTCAGCTGCAATATATTTGAGCACTAAGGAAGTTGAATACTTTTTCATGTTTATTAGTCATTGGGTTTTTTTTTTCTTATAGAGAAATATCTATTCATGCCCTTTGTTCTTTTTTCTTTTGGTAACATATTACTTGTCTCTTTATTTAAATAGTCTGTCATATTTCTTGCAAACTCCCCAAAGTTCTTTTGAGGAATAAATGCTATTGTCATGTGAAAGTGTTTCACAGAAACTGTAAAGCGCTATATATATATATATATATATATATATATATATATATATATATATATTATTGTTATTAAAAAGTTGACCTTGTTCATATGTTAGAGTCAAGTTTATAACAAACAGGGCCTTGCAAACTCAGAAATAGTCATGACAAGAGTGGGAGCTTCATTCAGGCAGGGATTTCTATCTGTTTTATTCCCTGCTGGATCTCCAGGGCCTAGAACAGTGCATGGCATGGAATCAATCAGTTGGCAATCAACAGATTGCCATAATCAATGGTAATTAATCAGTATGTTGGTAACCAATAAATATATGTTAAATGAATGAGTATAAGATAAACACATAGATAGAAAGGGATTTTCTACAACGTTCCACCAAGATGACTTCTTCATTTCACTTTCTTTTTTGCCTCAAGCCAGAAGTGAATAGAACTGTAGACAGCCAGGAGGTCAGAACTTTGAAATAGTAGCCTCACAATTCTGGGCTTATGTAACTCATTTCTTAGCATCTAACTTTCTATATAGTGACATTGTAAGCCTAATTAGCAATTCTTACCTCATTTATTTAAGTGATAAACCAGAGACAAGAAGGGTTTAATGACCCAAGCATGGCTTTCAGCAATATGATGAAAGACCCAGTTGTTGTTTTGTTTTTCCTATGAGAGCATTATGAGTCCCTAAATATATGGCACTTCTGAGTCCCCGCATCCCCCATTTGTTGTTTTCTGGCACCTATGAGAATAAATTGTGCACAAAGTTTAGAAGAAAACATGATGGTAGTCCTTAAAATTGATTCATTGTTTGGTTGCCTATTTTTGGGGAAAGGTTTTGCATAGAAATTTATGCTGATGAGTATAATCTCATGTACAGACTTATATTCAACTACCCACCCAGGGGCTTGGTACCGTGTTCTTTTCAACAGTGTTTCCGTTCTGTTTTTATCCTTAATTATCCTACCTCACATTGTGTTTTCCTTTCAAAGTGCTTTAGTATTTCTGGAGGAAGATTGTGTAAATTTTCATATAAAAGCACATTTCATTCAAGACCTGTGTCCTGGATGGATCTCTTCTAGTGGGAGGCAATATATAGTGGTTAAGCACTTAGTATTGGACTTTTACGTATGATATTAGATGAGTTACTCAGCTTCCTTGAGCCTCAATTTCTTTATTTATAAAATAGGTATTTAAAAGCAGCCTGCTTCCTTAGGGTTATAAGGAGGATTACATAAAATAATGCACGAAAAGATGCTAGCATACAGCTTGACATATAAGCATGCAGTAAATAGAGACTGCAACTGAATGTTATTATTTATCATCATCATGTTTGCATTGGTGACTTGGCCATGGCTCCTAGCCACTGAGGTGCTATTAGGAAATGTAAGAAGAGCAAGTAAAAATGTCAAAGGTGAATGCTTTTGGATAGCAAAAGAGAAGGAAAGAGATCCCTGCAAGAAACTATCCCAGACGTGACTCATTGAAATGTCTAGGGAACAAAATCATGCGACATTATGCTTGCCTCTTCACCTCCCCGGGAATCCTGGAGGCCAGGCCTCCCCTCCTCGGATCTCAGACTAGGAATTCTTTCCGACTCCCCGCAGAGCATCTCCCAGTTCTCTGGCAGCCTGCGTTCCCAGAGCCTCACGTGGCCACAGCCTTTGCCTCTCTCCTCCACTAACACACCTCTCAGTTGTCAAGCAGTGATTTTCCAGTGTCAAACTGCATTTCATCTGCCAGTGTTTATGCTTACTACCTCTTTTTATTCCCCTTAGTAGGGATGGAAGGAAAATAGGTCATCTTTCTTTCAGAAAAAAAAAAAAAAAAAAAAAAAAAGAGTAAGTTTAGAAGGCCCCCAGACATTCATTTCTGGTACCCAGCCTTCTCTTTTCTAACCCCTTCAAGAACTCAACTGTCTTCCCTTTATATTCCAGGCATTCCTTTCTCTCCCTAAAATATAGCATTACAGCTAAACATCCTAAGTATCTGGCCTGCTCTGACTTTTCAGGAAGGGTACTGTGTGAATGTTAGCCTGTGTATTCCTGCATAGAGAACCGACATCTTGTTTCTCCCCAAGTTGTGCCCATAGGTCATCTGTCAAACAATGTCATCAGCCAAGGGCAAGGCAACTTCCCAGCATGGGGACAATGTAATTACAAGACCAAGTCCACACCACCCCAGAAAGTTACTTTTAACTCTGACCAATCTGTTAGGCCAACAGCCTTGCCTGGTACAAGCAAATAATCAAACCTCACGTATACACACTTACCTGTTCAATATTCATAGGACATACATCCTAGAATCATGCTAGCTTATGCTGAGTCACATTCAGTTCCTGTTCCTTTAAGACACTAAATTATTTTTAGTTCCCCACTTTCTGAAAACTAATATATGGAACATGAAATATTTATGTTAGGTAATAATGTAGACATTTATTAATAAGTTATTTTCAGATAAACAAATATGTATATAAAATGCCTTCTATTTGCTCAAGGCTGTGTGAGGCATGGGAGGTGAAGGAGTGGTACCTACTTCCAAGGTCAACTTGTTAAATTCACTTTCTCTAACCATGATCTACACCACCATTCGTGACCTATATGATATGACTTCAAGGACAAAATAGCAGGGTTACCTAACCAGTTTATTTCTTCAAGTCAATGTTGGGGAGCATTTTTATGAACCTGCATTAAATGTCTCATCATGCATTGAGCACCAATGGAGTTCCAAGTTATTGTCCAATTTAGATTTAATAACATGGCTGAAGCAATTCCCATTTTCTCTTCTGAGAGGCAGGTGGAAAAGTCTGAAGAGAGGGTGGAAGATTGATGGGTGCAGTGAGCAGCAATTTTGCTTAATAATGACACTGTGCTTGAAGTAGCACCGATTAGCATTTCCAGAGATGTGGCTGCTGTGCCCCCCATTTATAGAACTTGTCAGGTCCCAGAAATTGACGGAAGAGGTAGTTTGAAATAGACAGTTAGAACACATGTCAAAAAAAAAAAAAAAAAAAAATCTTCCATCGTGATCACATTGAGAATGACCGGTCAATTTTGGTTTAAGAAATTTGTAAGAGCATATGAAATCCCTTGCTGCTAAATAGAAAACAAACTAAGAAACATCAGGAAGTATGGAATGAGCTGCTTCCCTTTTGTTTTCTGGTTGATGAAGAATGCTTTCGTTGATTGAATGCTGTGCACGTGGCTTTTCATCAAGCTTTCAAGGGCAGCATTGTGTAGGGGTTCAGACCCCAACCTCTTATCTCACCTGACCTACAGGGACTGTGCAATGTGGGGTGAGTTATAAACCTCTTTGTGTCTCATCCTCAGGCTCGTTGATTGCATGGGAGTAATAATAGCCCCTACTGCACAGAATGATGATTATTCTTTCCTGTGAGTAGATAAGGTGTCCTATAACACAGTGTAGAAAGATGAGGTATAGTTTTAAAGAAGCCACTAAGAGACCTGACATGATTTTTTAAAACTTTTTCGGGTTCTCATGGCAGGCTGATTCAGAATTCACCCGTGCCACGGACAAAGTGGCCGAGCTGGAGAAAATAGAACTAAATACCGAAACAAGTCATTTCTCTGGGGTCAAGAAGACGCACGTTGCTCTCAGAAATCCTCTTGCTCTCCACAGTGTTCTTCCCAAACGCACAGAGGTGGTGTTGCAGTCTCCTGCAGGCTTTGCTTCGGTGACTTTCTCATCTAGAAGAGCACACGGCTCTTTGATAGAAAGCTATTTGCAAAGGGACAGAATGTTTTCTCTGCAGCTCTGATGTCAGTGGTATCAAAGTTATCAACTAAGTTGGAAAATAGCTTAATGTTCTCTTCAGGGCTTCTGCTGCCCTGTCGGCTTGGGCCTTGGAGATGTGTATAACTGGGACTTGGTAAGACAAGTCTGATGCTCCGCTTCAGGGAGACATGCCCTTTGATACAGGCTCAAAGCGAGCTTGACAAAGAGCAGCTTTTCCCTTGGGGCAGAGTGACCACTGAGAACACCCTCCTAGTGAATCTGCTAGTGAAGAGGGAGTGGTCCAGGAACCCGAGCCTCCCTTAGCCCCTGGGAAGGCTTTAATCATCCCTATCCTTCCTGCCACGCCCACCCCCACCCCCACCCCCCAAACAGGCCAACAGCCCAGCCATCCGGTCATTCGGTCATTCGAGAGAAGGGATCTCTCAAAAGGCTACTCTCCTGAGCTACCTTGCATACTGTTAAATTTGAAAAAGATTTAGTGATGAATCTCATAGCTCCTGGGTCTGGCTTACAACTGGAATCAGAGCATTGCCCCACCTTTGCATCTGTTCTGCAGACACATTTGGTTGAACATAGCTTCTAGGTCCCTTCTGAATCACAGAACTTTTGAACTTTGCCTCAGAGTTATTATCCATGGGCTCTTCGTTAAGGGACTTACTCTCCAAGGGACAAAATCTTTATCAGTCAGGGTTTTTGGCTGCAAATCAGAGTAACCGACTTGTTCTCCCTTAAGCAAAAAACGCACGCTACGGGATGGCTATGGGGAGCTCACTGACCAAAGGAACAGCCGGGGCTGCAGGCTTGGGAAGGGTGGAGCCTGGGCTGCCTGCAGCAGGAATTGGGTTTGCATTCAGGAATGCACCTGCCAATCACTTTTAATTATTTTTTCACTCTGCCAATGATTCAGATTGCTAGGAAACAAAAGGCAATTGCTCATCCCTTGGTTATGTAAGAACAGGGCACCATGCCCAACTGTCTTACCAAATTCTCTCCAATGGGGGAGAGAAAGGTCTTAAAGAAAGATTGGGGTGCTGACACCAGAGGAAGGGAGAATGAAAGCCAAGGGACAAAACTACGGTGCTTGCCGCCCTGCATTTCTCAGGATGGAACTATGTGTGTGGCCCATTTCAGAACCAAAGTCCCCTGCAAATCTCCATGACACCTGCTCCAATGTGTCTGACGGTGTTGCCGAACCTTACAACGATGACACACGAGTCTGTTAATTCAGTCTCTCTTTTAGTCAGAGTCTGGGCTGGGGCGCCTGGGTGGCTCAGTCGTTGCACCTGGGTGGCTCAGTCGTTAAGCGTCTGCCTTCGGCTCAGGTCATGATCCCAGGGGCCTGGGACCGAGCCCCACATCGGGCTCCCTGCTCAGTGGGGAGCCTGCTTCTCCCTCTCCCGCTCCCCCTGCTTGTGTTCCCTCTCTGGCTGTGTCTCTGTCAAATAAATAAAATCTTAAAAAAAAAAAAAAATAGAGTCTGGGTAGGGGCGTTCTTGTTTTCTTCCAAAATGGTGTCTCAGTGTTCAAAGCATTGCCAGCTCATCAGGTGACGTGGGGCCCACTGGCTCTGCGGGGGTGAGGGGGTGGGGGGGGGTGTTATGAGTCTGACCTTGGCTTTATACCTGAGCCTGTGCTGCATCTGAGGGAGCCCCTGTGAGCAACTTAGGAAAACCAGGGGGATGTTTCATTATTTTTCCATGAAGTTCTGAGAAGGATGGGTCCACTCCTATGTCCTGCATGACAGTGGCCTGATCCAGGCAGCGAAGAGACCGTGCTTAATGCTCCCCTCTGCTCAGGACCTGTCACTGGGACAGGCCTGAAGGGTGGTTGGACTCAGGCTTCATGCTTAAGGAAGCCCTCAATTTTATACCTTTGAGATTATCACCAAAGATTTTTCTAGAAGTCCCAGAGGTACACTGCAAATATTAAAAGAAAAATATGTATCAGGCAAGGTTCTTAGCTGTAACCAAGAGAAATCTACTCGAGGTAAACAAAAGGGGAATGTGTTAAAGGACACTGGGGGGCTCAGAAGAATCTCCAGAAGGACCAGAGGACCAGGCTGAGAGGCTATCCAGCCAGGACCAATACCCTGAGCCTACCACAGGGCAACGGGGAGCCCCAGTGCAGTCCCTGGGCATAGTTAGCATGGAAGCAAGGTCGGACCCCACTGCTAAACTTCTGTCACAGCTGGCCCTAAAAACAAGATTTATCCATCTCCATCCCCACCGACATGGATTCTTGTGATACCTGTATCCGGAGTCGCCAGCTTGCCATGCAAAGACTGGTGTGAGGACATGATTTTGGAGGAGGCCAGATCCCATAACTGGGCCCCAGCTGTGAAGGAGGGTGGGAAAGCATGTTCTTGCCTCTTGCCTTAACAGAAGGCCTCTGCCTTTAATGGAGCATGTTCAAAGGAACAACAGGTATCCTTCCAAAGGCAATTGTGTGACTTTGAACTTGTGTTTATTCCATTAACCGACCACATCTCCCACACTGCTCTGGTAACGAATAGATTTTAAATATATTTCGTAGTAATTTTAGAAATCTTGTGATGATATTGCATTCTATTTTTCTTTAAAACAATTAAATATTGAAATGTACCACAATTTTTTTAACCTTCTTATGGCAGGATTACAAATATACCAGGATTCTCAAGTGAAAGTTATTCTGACCTCTCAGAGGTTCATTCATTTTCAGACTGTGTGATCCTTGGGCAAGCTCTCACACAGCTCTATTTTAGCATTATCAGCAGGGACACGGGGTAATAATACTTACCTGTGTATGTATTAGTGTTGATCATATCGGCATTGCTAAATATTGCTAGGTATTGATGAACAAGCATTTCATATAACTTGATAAGATGCAATTAAGAATGATAATGATAACAATTTACTTTATTTATTTATGTCTGTCTGTATTAGTATTGAGTTTGTATAGCTCACCAGAAATGTCAAATATACAGCGGAACTCTGGGATTAGATGTTTACCTCTCCTTTAATTTAGTGCTCTATTTCCAAAACGCAGTCACGTCCTAGAGGACAGGGGAGGCAGGAAATAAAACATATAGAAGGAAAATCGTGCGATTCTTTTTGTTCATTTCCTACATATTTATTAAGCACCTACTGTGTGCTGGGGATGAAACAACATGGCCTCAGTCTTAAAGTGTGCACCATGTAGGAAAAGAGGGACTTATCTGGAGATCGTTAGATGACTTAGCATTCAGATAGTGCTAACCCACAGAAGAAAGAGGGCCATTGGAGTCAGCTTCTCAGGGCCAGGATTCTCTTTTCCCCCCAGCTTTTTGAGATGTTACGAACGTGGCCCTAGGACTCTTGAGCGGGGTTTTAGGGAAGGTGGACATGAGCAGGGAGGAGGCATCTGGAGTGAAGAAAACTCCATGCACCAAGATGCAGAAGTGTGAAAGTTCCTCAAGTTCATGCACCAAGATCCAGAGGCGCAGAAGCTCCTACAGAACTGTAGGATTGCAGCTGGGCCTGGAAGGCAAGGGCTGGGCGAGGAGAGGCGCTCAGTCTGACACCTCTGAATGGGAAAATGCAAGCGCGTTCTTTTTGCTGCTGGTGATATTGCCTGGAATTTACATTTTGTGCTAATTGGACCTCATTTACATAATGCTTTATTATAAAGAGTCACTTAGATGTTGCCTAATTGTCTTCTCTCTCTTGCAACCCCAAGGCTGAGAAAGTCAAGGTCATGACCTTTATTTGGCTAAGGCGGAGAAATCTGATTTGACATTTTGCTGTCACAGACCTTTAGCTTTCTTATTTGGGTCTTTTTGCATATCCGTTCATTCCTAGCCCACAAAAACACTTCACTGTGTGTATTTCGTTTTGTTTTTGTCTGCCCGCATATGTATTTTCCCTGTAGATATAATATACATACTTCGTAAATAATGTTTTTCCGTGTATTATTATCCAGTTTTCATTTTCTTTGCTTCCCCAGCATATTCTTTATTTTTTAAAGATTTTTTAAAAATTTATTTATTAGAGAGAGAGACAGTGAGAGAGGGAACACAAGGAGGGGGAGTGGGAGAGGGAGAAGCAGGCTTCCCGCGGAGCAGGGAGCCCGATGTGGGGCTCGATCCCAGGACCCTGGGATCATGACCTGAGCCAAAGGCAGACACTTAACGACTGAGCCACCCAGGCGCCCCACCCCAGCATATTCTTAATTCTAGTCTTTCATAGATGCCCGATATTCCATTGAATAGTCATTAGGAAATTGTTATGCTTCGGATTTTGAATAGTTTAGGCAATATCGTGATGACAGGCTTGGTGTATGGAGCTTATTTCTTCTGTTAAGTCATTTCCCTAAGAGCGTCAGTAATTCTTAACTTCCCATCAGGAAAAATAGAATTTTATGATTTAGAGTTTCCCCTTATTTGCCTCCCGTTCTTGGATTGAATAACCACTTCAGCATGGATTTTTATGCATTTTCCTTTCTCTATCTAGTGTCCTTACAGTCATGTTTATGTCACATTTTACAGAACAAGCCCAAGAGTTCCTGCTCTCAGTGTGCCTGTGGTAGCTAGGAAAGCCACAGCCCAGACTACAGAAGTATCCGAAAGAGACTGTGGTGGTCGTAAAAACTCACTTTAACGTGCGGGTCTGAAGCTCCTCTATGTTGTTCCTTAGATTTATTTTCTCTGAGTTTGTATCTCTCATCACCAACTCATAGCTCATAACTCATTCTATTCTTAGTAATCCGTTAAATATTTTATTCATTTTCCTACTTTAGTGACTTACTATTTGATCAGTAGCCTTCCCTCCTCCTTAGTGTTTGAAATTATTATTGCTATATTTGTACCTACCTCTGATTCATTTGATCTTTTCAACTTTTCTTTGTTTTGTTTTGTTTTGTTTTAAAGATTTATTTATTTATTCGAGGTGGGGCAGGGGCAGAGGGAGGGAGAGAGAGTCTTAAGCAGACTCTGCATTGGGCCTGGAGCCTGACGCAGGGCTCGATCTCACGACCCTGAGATCATGACCTGAGCTGAAACCAAGAGTTGGACACTTACCAACTGTGCCCCCCAGGTGCCCCTTTACAACTTTTCTTTGTATCATTTAAGTTGGTTCCTAAAGCCTCTCTTTGTGGTTGGTGGTGAGGAGTGTAGGAAGGTAAGAGGAGAACAAAGAGGCCAATAAGAGGTATTGGGAGTCACTCAGATGACAGATGATGGTGGCATGGACTTGGGTGGAAACGATGGGGAGCAACAGAAGTGGGCAGATTTGGGATTTATTATTATTATTATTATTATTATTATTATTACTGGAGATAGAACCAACAGGCTTGATGATAGTTTGACCGGGGTGGGGGGGGTGTGGAAAAGTAAAGAGTGGTATCATTTCCTGAGTTGGGGAACTCAAGGGAGGAATAAACCCGAGTGGGGGAGTTGTGGGAGGCATTAAAAATCAATTCTGTTTGGATGTGTTAGGGTTGTAAGCCAAGTAGGTAGCTGGGTGTAGGATTCTGGACCCAAGATCCAGGCCAGCATTGTCTCGTTCATTTCTAGGATGGCAGCACACAAAAGCCTGAATCTCCCAGCTCCATCCTTCCAGGTTAGGGTTGAGAGAGCCTTGGATTGCTGTTCCTTTGACTCAGACTCAGCCTTGGGGTTTTTAGCAAAGTACTTCTCTTCAGTCCATTCCTGAGGAGGGCTTGTAGAAACTTCTACCAGAATTCAGATTATGCTCATATGAGTCACTGCTGCCAGATCACTTCCCCTCACCCCTTTCCACTAAATAAGATTTAGGACAAGAAGACATCCAGCATTTCCAAGGATCTAGCCTGGAAGTCATCAATCATATTGTGTCAGATTGAAAGTATTAATAAACTACTGGAAATGATGATGAATTTGCAAATGGATGACATAGATCCTGCTAAGAGATTATATTCTAATGTATTTTGTTATTTTATTATCCTCAAATTTTCAGTTTTGCTGCAGACAATGGAAAGAAATTCAAGATACAATTTTCCTTGGTAACAACCAAATTCAATTTGGTAACTATGAATTAGCAAATCCCTCTGGAAAGGGAGGGACAGGAATGGGATTTGGGGAGAGGTAATGAAGAAGCTGACATGCATCTGCAAAAAGATAAAATTCTGTAGAGCTGGGTACTGGGTCAGGATGTTCATCAGACTCATACATGTTGTAAAAAATTTAAAAATCCAAACATGAAAGGCAATACCTTCCTTTCACCCACTTCATCCTTATTAATCACCATAAGAAGTGATCTATTGGGTTTTTTCTCAGAAAATGTAATTACTTTGTAATGAAATGTTAATGCTATGTTCTATTCTTAAAGTCGCTTGTGCAAATAATAAAGCTTAATATGGCTTAATAGAGTTGCTAAATTTTCTTCTAAAGTCATTCTTTTAATATCCTATATTTGTCAGATGAGCTGGTGATGATGTGGGGGGTCCTTGTTTTTATAAACAGGACTATTTCGGCAAGAACACATCATCAGGCTGTTAACTTCAACATCTTCGAGGGCATGGTTTGCCATGGGGTGCCCCTCGTGACTATTTCCAGAGGCAAAGTGGTGTATGAAGCTGGAGTTTTCAGTGTCTCAGCAGGAGATGGGAAGTTTATTCCTCGCAAACCATTTGCTGAGTATGTCTACAAACGGATCAAACAGCGGGACCAGGTGAGTTGTGCAAAAGTGGGCTGTTACCAGGGGCTGGACTGTCACCTGTTTCTGGATGTTGGTGGTGGTGTTGTCACCACATACGCTCGGTTTAACACATTCTTGGGATGGCAGGATTGATAGGGGAGGTTCCAGAAAATACCAGTTTTCAAAGAAAGAATCATTATTGGACAGATGCGTTTTCCTTTGACGATTGGTGTGTCTATTGAGGGTTTCCTCATGACCAAGTCAGGTTCCCCAGGCAAGTTCAGGGTCTCTGGGGACTTTTGGCAGTTGAATTAGTCAGTGTCCTCCAGGAAGCAGACACTTATGTTTTTATTAGGGGAAACATCTGTGTGAAAAGATGGGAGGGAGCCAGAAAAGGCTGGGAGAGCTTTCAGACTGCAATTCAAGTCTGCCCTGGTGAAGGAGAGAGAAAAAGGAGTGAAAGCATCCTAGTCTTCATACAGTCTAAGAGAGATTGAGCAGGGCCTTGGGGTAGCCCTCGAGCCAAGTCTCCCGTCAACCAGCTACATGGCATGCTGTCATTTTCTGGGAGCAGCTATGGGAGGCGTGGTCTCTGTGCAGAAATAGAGGTGGAGTTCAGAGCTTAGCAATGAATGGCTCCTCAAAAAATTCTGCTCCTTATAGTTGAATGTATGAAGGTTCATTCTAATGGCATGAGAGCAATGGTAGAGTTTGGGGTTCAGGTAGATCTAAATATGAATTCTACCTTGCCCTTCCATTTCCTAGCTGTGTGGCCAAGAGCAAGATCTCTCATCCTTGGACTCAGTTGCCTCATCTAGAGAATGACAACATTTCCTCCTTAACAAATTGTAAGACTCAAATGAGAATTTTAAATATAATGCCCATAGTAGGAGTCAAATGTTAGTTTTGTCTCTTTGCTTTCCTCTTTTGATGACTAAATCCATAACAAAGTTCCCCCAAGACTTTGTAATAAATCTGTTATTATAAAAGAGATATTTGTTCTTAATATATCTTGGGCTTTCACACCTTTGTTTACTTTACACTGTGTTCTGAAAATTCATCTCACTAAATACACTAACTTATTAGGAAATTTCAGATTAAAGCCATATCAACTGCTGGATTTTGGGTGGGAGGAGGCAGTCTGTGTCCTTAATCCCACATGGACACAATAGGCCAGGACTGGATGGCCAAGACCTTCCAAGGCTGCCTTTCTGATTTTTACTCTGCAGGCTTCATTCACTATGTTCCTCATCTGGCCATAGAGACAGTAGAGTTTGGAACCCTTGGATTAGTTCTAAGGCTTCTCTCTCTTCTTTCCATTTTAAAATATACTTCTATTTTCCTAAAGTTCTCTGGCTGTTTTTCAGTGCATTCCATTTGGATCTTGTAGTCTGTTTGGTTTTTCCTCTTCTGCCTTGTGAGAAATTTTTACTTGTGGATTCTCAGAGTCCATTATACAAGATTCATCCTGTTTGTTGTTGTTGTTTTAACACTTCCTAAAGCTTTGATTAAGTAGATAAGCTCTCCAGAAGGTTTTTAAATTCTCAGGGTGCTATAATTCTTTATAAACTACATTTCAGTCAAAATGTTTACGATTACAGTTCATTCTGCTAAGGTTAATTTGTAAATGTTGACACTGACAGGTGACAGGTAAATAGTGACTAGAAGCAGCCTATGTGTTTCTGACCATTTATGTGATAGATAACAGCGGTACTGACATTTACTGACTGCTAACTGAGTGCAAGTCAGGGCATGGGTGCTGTTGCTGTAACAGCTCTGTGAGGGAAAGAAGTATTATTTTGCCCATTTTAAACATTAGAAAATAGGCTTCAAGAAATTAAGACACTGATCCAGGTCACACAGCTAGTATATGGCAGGGCCAAAACATAAACTCTGGTTATTTGATTCCAAAAACTGTATACATGAGCAGTAAATGATATTGTAGATCATAAAAGTTGAGTTAAGTGAGTTCATGGGCGATAAATGATTCAGCATTTGCTGTGAAAAACAACAGTCTCTCAAAAAATAATTAATCTGGGGCTCCTGGGTGGCTCAGTTGGTTAAGCGACTGCCTTCAGCTCAGGTCATGATCCTGGAGTCCCGGGATCGAGTCCCGCATCGGGCTCCCTGCTCAGCAAGGAACCTGCTTCTCCCTCTGACCCTCTTCCCTCTCGTGCTCTCTGTCTCTCATTCTCTCTCTCTCAAATAAATAAATAAAATCTTAAAAAAAATATATTTATAAAAAAAAATAATTAATCTGAATTGGAGGCATTGCTAGCAGCAAATTCATTCATGCAGCTGCAGTAGAATCCAAGGGATGAGCCGAAAGGGAGAGGCTTAGGGGATCATAAGGAGGGAGAATCAACAGAACTGAGTGATAGGTTAGGTGACACTTGAAGGGATTCAAGAAGGGGCAGCTCCTGGTTCTGGTTCAGTTCCGGTTGCTCACCAGCAGGGACACTAGACTAACTGGGGACGCCTGACAGACTCTATTTAAATGGCTGACCTTACCTGAGTCTTTCTCTTGTAGAGAAGATGTTTGAAGGAGCAGAGATCACCAAATGACTGGCTTCATCAGTTCTCCTTTATAAATGATCATCTTATGTTTTGTGGGCAAAATTCATGTCAACTTCCTCTTTCAAGAGTTCACTATCAATTTTGTGAGTTAGTTTCCTAGTATTTTCTTCTGACGTGACCAACTTTTAAGGCATTCAAGTACATTACTGTTTTTTGCAATAACAATAAGTGATAGTTGTTATCATTATTGTCATGTGTTGTTCTGAGCACTTACTATCTGCCAGGTAGTTTATATTCATTATTTTACTTAATCTGCATCACAAGCCGTATGGTAGATATTATCTTCCTCATCTTACAGAATAGAAAGCTGAGTCTCAGCAAGATTAAATAACTTTCCCTGGGATAAGCAGTAAGAAACCTGCTCCAGGAAAGGGGAACCCTCCTACACTGTTGGTGGGAATGCGAGCCGGTGCAGCCACTCTGGAAAACAGTATGGAGGTTCCTCAAAAAGTTGAAAATAGAGCTACCCTATGACCCAGCAATTGCACTACTGGGTATTTACCCCAAAGATACAAAAGTAGGGATCCAAAAGGGTACATGCACCCCGATGTTTATAGCAGCAATGTCCACAATAGCCAAACTGTGGAAAGAGCCAAGATGTCCATTCACAGATGAATGGATAAAGAAGATGTGGTATATATATACAATGGAATATTATGCAGCCACCAAAAGGAATGAGATCTTGCCATTTGCAACGACGTGGATGGAACTGGAGGGTGTTATGCTGAGCGAAATAAGTCAAACAGAGAAAGACATGTATCATATGACCTCACTGATATGAGGAATTCTTAATCACAGGAAACTGAGGGTTGCTGGAGTGGGGGGTGGGGTGGGAGGGATGGGGTGACTGGGTGATAGACACTGGGGAGGATATGTGCTCTGGTAAGTGCTGTTAATTGTGCAAGACTGTTGAATCTCAGATCTGTACCTCTGAAACAAATAATGCAATATATGTTAAGAAAAAAAAAAAGAAGAAGAAGAAGGTAGCAGGAGGGGAAGAATGAAGCGGGGGAAATCGGAGGGATAGACGAACCATGAGAGATGATGGACTCTGAAAAACAAACTGAGGGTTCTAGAGGGGAGGGGGGTGGGGAGACGGGTTAGCCTGGTGATGGGTATTGAGGAGGGCACGTTCTGCATGGAGCACTGGGTGTTATGCACAAACAATGAATCATGGAGCACTACATCTAAAATTAATGATGTAATGTATGGGGATTAACATAAGAATAAAAAAAAAAAAAAAGAAATGAAACCTGCTCCAGAAAAATAGCAGTTTATGAGTGGGGATAAGAGTTGGAAGGCAAGCAAAAACAGCCTATACCATTTCTCCTGTTCACTTGTTATCCAACCCAAGAAAATTAATCACTTACCATTCTGGACGCCCGAAGAACAGATGGTAGAGACACATCACCTGCTCCAGAACTCAGCTGATCTGGCTGGAGTGTTGGTTTCTTGAGGACAGCATCTTATATTTTCATGCCCAGTGCTTGGTACTAGTAGGAATTTGACAAATAAACAAACTACAAATGGAAGGAGCAAAGACTATAGTTTCAGAGGTCATAGGAGGAAATTTAAATCAATTTACCCAGAATACTGCCCCCTGACTCGTCCCAAATAGTGGAGCTGTCTGTGAGCCTGATTCTTGTCCATGATTTTATTACTTGATAAAACTTACCATCATCCTGCCATGCAGCTATCACTGTTATTAGATGCACTGGTCTCCCCACAGGAATTTCAAAGGAAAGAAACATTTTTATCCAATCTGATAGCTTTAGGGAATTATCACTTCATTGATTTTAACATTTAAGCAGCTAATCCTTGAGGGAAAAAATCTAAATCAGAAGATGAGGCATCAAACTATTTGATAAATATAGCCTAATAAAATATGTTTCAATTTTTTATAAAAAAGTCACTTAAGGGAGAGTTTGGGGGCATGAAGGAAGGAGAAGAAAAAAAGTAACAGCAACTTACATATTCAGGAGCATATTGAAAAAACAAAGTTGACTTACACACTGTTAATTCTTTACCCCCAAAAATATAGCTCTTGAAACTCAAATGGATTATTTTTTCTAGGATTTTTGTATTTAGACTTGTAATTTTCACCAATTCTTTAAGTCATCTCTTTTTCTCTCTCTCTCTCTTTTTTTTCAGTATTAAGCAACCCAATCTATTCTGGGAAATCAGGGTCACATTGCATTTTATAGAGAAACAGGAATAGCTTCGTGGAGCAAGGCATGGTTTCAGAGCGCCGCTGCCAAAGCTTTTAAACTTTTAAAGCTTTGCAACGATAAGCATAATTTGCCTTTTAGATAAGATAAAATTGAAAGGATGGCTGATCTGGTCCTTGAAATGAGTGTTCTCCATTTCTGAGGTAACAGTTTGTCAATGTCTTTCCCAATGTGGTAGCTCAGAGAAAATAATTTAAGAGATGTCGGTAACTGCCATATATCCTAATTTCCTCAGAGTGATGGCTAAGAATTCTAAAAGGTGAGACCTCTCTTGGAGTCAGCTCATTGCAGCTCCTGAGAGACACTTATGTGTACCTCCTCCCAACTCTTCATTCAGTGAGGTCACTTTGGTAGCTTGAAATCAGCTGTGGTGGCAGGACTGACACCCCAGAAATAGGCAAGTGCTATAAATCAGGGATTTTGGGGGTGGTAAGAAAAGGGAAGGCAGAGCTGCTTGGCATACCACTGTATATAGGGACTCTCTAAGTACTCTCCCTTTGGGCTTTATCTAACCGTTCACCATTCATTCAGTAAATATTTATTGATAACCAACTATGTGCCCGGCCCAGCTTAATCCTTACCACAACCTTCTGAGGCAAGTAGCAGTTTCCCAATCTCATAAAGTAAGAAATCAAGGCTTAAGGAGGTCACATAGTGACTCAGCGGCAGCTTCAGAACTCAGACCCAGGTTTTCCGACCTTCAAAGCCAATCCTTTTACCCTCTTGTGCTGCAGCATACTCATCACAGCGTTTAATCCCCACTCACACACATGGCCACCTGCCCCCATGCTCAGGATGTCACCCCACCAACCTCCCCTCCTACACACGGGGCTCAGCGACTCTCAGACTGGCAGACTTACTGGAGGAACCATCCCTGAAATGAGAGGGCCCAGCTTTGTCACACTGTCCTTGAGAAATAGCTCAGCAGATGTGTCGAAGGTTAAATGGAAACATTTGGTGGATTGTAAAATATGCAAGTTTTCCCTGTTCTAGGTCACCTCCGTTGAACCTAGGGGTTACTCATGTGCTGGGGATTCACTGTCCCTGAAGAGTTCAGTTCAATGTGTGCTGAGTGCCTGAGTTCACCAGACAGGCATGGATTTCACTGGCTGCTCATTTGGACTGTTCAGTGCTGGGCCAGTGTCTGCTGTTTGGAATCTAGAAGTTCTGTTGTCTTTATTGATATTTTAGTTTCTTAGCGTCTGTGGATGGGTTGGTATGAGAACCTCCTTTGCGGCCCCAGATTCTTCTCTATCAGTCTTCCTAGTCTCAGAAAAGCTAGCATCTTAGCACTCCACTCTCTGCAAACAATACAGTTACATTTTTCTATCAACTTAAAACTTCCTGTTTCCCCTGATCAGCTAACCAAAAAGCATTTCTGCAGTGATGCCGGTGTAATGATGATTTAATTAGTATTTATTTATTGCACCGCATATTGGGATATAATTCTTATCTTTGTCTTTCAACTAACTCATCACAATGACAATATCATCATTAAGTGCTGTAAACCTAAACTGAACTTTCATCTGCCAATGAAAACCACCAGCACCCTACCAGACGAGGTGCCCTCTGTGTTCTGTATATGACTTAGGATAGCCTCTCACACGGTTTTATCCTCAAGCCGTTTTGTAGGATTGTGATACCATCAAGATGGAAAGAACTGCTGGTGGGTGAGATCATCGAATTTTGACCCGCCTGTACAGAGAGGGAAAGATGCCCCCACCCAGCTGAGCCTTCTGAGGGTGTGTTCTCAGTCAGGACACTGGTCACCTTGAGAAAGCTGTCAAATGATTTTAGATAATGTTATTCTCGGGAGATTCTATTGCCCAGTATCATATAAAAAGTTCTAAGAGGTCCTACAGTTAAGAAATCTTCTTTCATTTAACAAATATTTCTTGAGCACCAGGCAGTATCCAAGGTCCTGGGGATGCAGGCGTAAATATGACAGCAGTGTTTGGTCTCAGAGACCTTAAATCCTACTTCCGTTTCACCTACAGTTCGTGGTGCTTAAGTTCTGGGTCTGCTGGAGACACTCATTACATCTCCCTGTGATGAGGTCAATTAGCCACTAGAATAAAGGAGTCTGGAGATTGGGAGAGATCAGAGCTGAACCTAAAATTTGGGAATTGTGGCATGTAGGTTTGAAACCATAAGTCCGAGGCTGCCAAGGAGACTGTAGGCAGAGAAGAAAGGGAGCTTGAGATGGAGCTCTGGGGCAGCCAGCAAAGGAGCCTGAGAAAGCTGACCAGTGAGGTAGGAAGAAAACCAGGAGAACATGGAGAAGAGAAGGCAAGCAGAGAAGAGACCTCTCTCTTTGTTCAACCCAGAGCCCTCTGCTTCTTGGTCTTGCTCTTCCATAAATGTCCTTTAAGAATTAAATATGGGTTTAGCTGGACACTCAGGATGGAGTCCACGTTAATCACTGTACTCATCGGGGATACTAGGGAACGAAGCCCACTTTATTTCGGACCCAACCACTTAGGATAGCTCATGAGCATGACGCACTGGTCTCCCCACATGCTGGGGGTCGTGTGAGGACTGAGCACTTCACACTTCAGATGGAGACTTGTCATTGTCCCTGGAGAGAAGTCACAAGAGTTGTAGGTTAGGTCTACTCAGAAAACAAATGTGCCGCTCAGCTTCTGAATAACGCAGTGACGGCATTTGAGAGTTTGTAGAACGTGTACCATGACCTTTTCGCTTTGTCCCCGTGAACATCTACTGAGGTTCTGAAATAAACATCGAGTGCAATGCCAGGGGCAGGAGATAGGACAAAGATGAACAAGATGTGGGTCTAGCATTAAAGAGGTTATGCAATGTACCTCTAAGGGTAAGAAAGGTGAAAAGTACTAGGAGGCTTGGGACCAGAATTTAAATTGTCTTTGATTGCTGTCCAGTCATCTATCAAAGGGGAAGACTGTCAAGTGTGGAGCAGAAAAGCCTCCTCAGAGAGGGTTGGTTTGTTTCTGAGGTGGCCGTGCGGGCAGGAGTGGTTCTGGCGGGAAACCGGGCCCTGCCCCCCAGAGCCTCAGAGGCAGGTCAAGAGTGGGACCGTGTGCAGATCAGACCCGGCCAGTGAGGCCGGAGATACATGGTGGCCACCGTGACCAGAGCGACTAGCCAGGCTCCGAGTGCAGTGATGGAGCAGCCAGAAAGCGGTTCTTAGGTGACCAGCTGAGCTGAGACCTGCCCGTGGCCCGCAGCCGGCCAGGGAGGCGCGGCCCCGAGAACAGAGAAACGGTGAAGCCCAACAACATTGTGTGAGGGAAACAGAGTCAGCCTGGGCTAGAACAACCCACCCAAAGAGGAGACAAATGTCGGAAGGGGGTCTCCTGCCCATCACACCCTTGGTAGAACGTGATCAACTGTGTATTGAGTATTTGTTATGGAAAAACAGAGCAAGTACCCCAGCCCTGAATCTGCTGGAAGAGAGGGACAGGTAAACAGATGGTTACAGAAAACTGGTGAGCAGGATAGAGGACGTGTCAGGGAGGGTTAAAGCTTCCTGGACTGATGATTGTGTGGGCTGAGTTATAGAAGAGGAATCTGCGATATTTAGGCCCAAAGGTGGGTGGTAATGCCAGCATGAGCAAGAGCATAGCCCTGGCAGGAGGACCTGGGAAGGACACTGGTCACCTGGTTTGAGTCACATGCTCCCCCCCCCCCCCCCCAGCCTGCAGCAGGGGTCGGGGAAGGATCCTCAGCCCGCCCCTGACTGAGGAGGGCGGTGCCCCGGCGTGTTGGTCCTGCCCCCATAGTGGTAGCCACCAGCTGCCACAAAGGAGTCCAGGAGAGGAAAAAGTAAGAGAAGTAAGAGCTGAAAACCACAAGCCGTGAAGTTTCAAAGGAACCGTTGGATGAAGAGGGAGACAGGGTGGGGCTGATGAGGGACATGTAGCATGTCAGGTGACACAAAGATCTGCCCATTTAGGTCACTGGAGATTGATCGGAAATACACCACAGGTTTGGCCGAGTGTCAATGCTGAAAGGAAGAGAGAAAGGCAAGACCCTTCAGATTGTAGGCAACTCAGGGAAGTGCATCCTGGCTTTCTTAGCCGGTTCTGATAATGCCTGTTAATTATGTTTAGTTCCCTTTACAGCCTCAGACGTGTCCCAGTGTGGATCAATTCTATGGTCACCCTAGGCGTAAGTGATAGATGAGACAGTCTGGCTTGGAAAGTAAACCGGGGGAGGAGAAAACATGAAGACCTCCCTGAAAGGGAAGATGTGGTCAGAGAGTTGGGTATTAAGAGGGTTTAAAGTTTCAGGTGTGGTTGGCTCCAGGTAACCCCAAGGTCGAGGTGCTGGGTGGCAGAAATAGGAAGCAGGTCCTCTGTTTCCTGGTGTGGATGTTCCTCAAGATGACAACAGCATCCAGGGTGAAGAGAAGGACAGAGTCGATAGTGAGCCTAAATGCAAGTCTAGCAAATCATCTAACCAGACACAGAAAGTGGACGGAGACCCGGGCTGCTGAGCAGGGGAGGGCAGGGCTCCTCCCAGGCACTAAGTGCTCAGCATGTAGCGGACGCTATACTTCAAATCTCAGAGCAGAAGGGACAATCTCTGTGTTGTTCTTTGTTTTGTCCTCTGTGCCTGGCAAAATACCTGGGGCGGTCTGTGTTCAATAAATATTGAATGAAGGAAGGAAATGCTTTGTATCTGGGAGATGGCTTTCATTCCCTCCGTTTCCTAGACGAGGGAGTAGACTCAGGGGGGTCTTACCTTGCCAGCTTCCTACAACTAGAGCATCGTATGCCAAAGCCCACGCTGTTGATCACTACAAGATATTCAAAACAAGACAAATGTTATTTGTGTGTGTGTGTGTGTACGTATTTATGTGTACACACATTTATTAAGAGCTTCTTCTATGCTAGGCATTATTCTAAATGATTTCCTTATTTGTCAGCCTCTCACAACCACCCCATAAAGTAGGTGCTGTTACTACTCCCTGTGTAAATCGAGGCAATGGAAACACTGTGATAAGTAAATGTGCCCACTCTGGTGTCATAGCCCAGGCCCTTAATCACTGTGTCTTGCTGCCTCTTGACTTGTCAGTGAATGTGTATCCGTGTTTACAAACAGTATGCTTTAGATTGTGTGGATGCCTGATGACACGCGGGAGCAGGTGAGAAAATGAGAAAACCCCCACACAGATTGCTAGAATCTGAAAAACATGCTCCGAGTCTTGGAAAAGGTACAACAAAGCAGTCTAGGAACACAGACATCTCAGACAGAAACGAGAGGGGAGGGTAGCAGGTCGGGAGGACTACAAGGTGGTAATAGAACGAGAAGGGCGTGAGGACGTGGCAGAGGCTTCAGTGTAAGTTTCAGTGAAAAGAACAATCGCTAGAGAGTGCTCCCTGGGCCTTTGTCAGACACAGCAAAGAGTGGGGCACAGCGCAGGTCCCCGAGGTGGCCAGGAATTTCTGTGAAAGGGCAAGGGGTGGGAGGCACATGATATGTAAGTTTGCAAGATTCGTTTTGCTCTCACGCTTCATCAAAGGAGCTGCATTATCCTCTGAATTCCGGAAGTCACCAAGCCACAAGAGAAACATGACCTGTTCTGTTTCAGACTTGCACACCCATTCCTGTGGAGCGTGAACCCTACAAGGGAGAAGTCATCACACTAAGATCGAGAGAGACAAAAGAGGACTCCACAGCGGGGATCAGGAAACAGGCCCACCCCTGAGCTGGATGCTGTGGGTAAGGGATGGTGGGCAAAGAAAGTATTCCTGCATGACAACCTATGAAATCAGCATCTCTGTCTTCGTAAGCATTTGAAGAGTCCAAGGCCAAGGTCAAAGGCTTCAAAGTGACATAAGTCTCCAGGGCAGGTTAGTTAAGGGGAGACTGATAAAAGACCTCTTGACGCAGAACACTTAGATGAGCCTCCAGATTGAAGAAGGCCTTGGTCTAGTTAGAGTTTTATTCTCTGAGATGTTACGAAACATTCAGCAAAGCCTTGAAGTATCAAATATGAGCAAGAGGCAAGTAGGCCGGTAGCATACAGAGGGACCTGTTACTGAGGAAATATGACATGTCTTAAGACAGAGATTATAATTTTGTGGTAAGAATTTATAAACTATTCAATTAGGGCTTTATCTGAGAAAATAAATCTTCGTATTGTAAATGCAACTATGTTCTAGAACTTAGAATGAATGAAAAATGAAGCAAGTGTTGCTTTGGGGGGTATAATTTTTCAGGAAAATTATTTGATAGGATTTGATGTACTTTATTGTACACTTAATTTTTGGAATAATATTGTAGATATGGTCATTTTGAAAAAATATTTCAGTACTTCCTCAGTTTTGTCTTTTGACATCCCGATCTTTCTTTTTTCAAGCATCTATTATCATTCTTATCAATTCCTCCCTTCCTCCCTTCCTCCCTCCCTCCCTTCCTTTCTTTTTTTTTCTTTTTTTTTTCATTTATTTTCTGGTCCTGCACTGTCAGATGTCTATTTGGGAGTGGCTTTGCCAACACCACGGAATTCATGAAATCTACATGTTTTGCCAGTTTGCAATTTCACTAAACTCTAAATAATGAACAGGGGTAGGTGTTTGTGTTAATTAGGGACACTGCCAAAGGACTAGTTTTATACATATCCACTTAGGAGTTGCACATTTTCACATTGGGACAACCGATGCCTCCCTAAACCCCGTGACTTGAATAATGAGGTGCTGTGACTGTATGGTGTTCTCTTTATTATGGAATGTTGTCTTTAACGATGCTGTACAGCCAAAAGTTTCAAGGTTTGTTTTGTTTGTCATTTCCTTCCTATTGGAGTTATTTTTCCAATCCAGGAAGATTGTGTTAAAAATTCAGAGGAAGATTAGCAAGAGGAAGACATCCTATTGAATGCTGCAACATGCTATTAACAGAATTTATAGGAGCAGGATTATTGTTTTCTTTGATTATAGCATTTCTTGGGGGTTAGGCTTGAGTTCTGCATCTCTTTGTGAGGGGGAATGTTACACTGAGTTCCTTTTATTCTTTTCAAAGGTAAAGTCAGAGGAAACGATTCTGCTGTTCCCATCATTGTGAAGCATTGTCAGCCCGTGGAGAAGCAGGCCTTATTTCAACCCCCCAAGATCCTTTTGAAAAAATAATCGCGCCAGGCCTCTTTGATTTCCTTTCAGAAGCAATTGCTGTCTTTCTTACTGTGACTTTGTTGTTGTATAAGATTGAAGACATAAATGAATATTATTGTGATGGGAAGTCGATGTGAAAATTCACTGATGATACTTTAAAATGTCATCTTCACTTGTCCTGGATTTCTTACTTGGAAATTTTAAAAATCACTTTCTTGTTGAAGGGTTTTTTAATGGCTACATTTGTTCAAAAATAGCGAACTCTGTGGTTTTACATGCAATTATAATTAATAAACATTTAGATCTTCATTTTATATCCTGTTTTCTGGGTTATGTGTATCTTCTTCTAACCTATAGGATTGGGACTCTGGGAGGTTGGGTTTGATTCAAAAGCATAATTTCCTATGTGACATCTGTTTCAGCAACTTCTGGAAAGCGAGTTCCTGAGCAAACCTCGTGTAATTAAACTGGATACTCAACCTTAGATTAAGTCCAAGGAAAATTATCCAAGCACACAGATGAGTGCAGGATTTGGGGGAATTAAAGAGAATCAGCATGGCCGAAAGATGCTACAGTGGTACCTTCGCTCTCCTGTGCTTCCGGATCTGTCCTGTGATGCTTCTGTGTATGCAGAGAAGCTGAGCTTCTATTTCTTCTCCTAGGTAACTAGGTCAAGAGGAATTTTTAAAACATGGAGTAAAATCAGGGCAATTATGCTCTCATTGCAGATACATCTGCCCCTGACTTACTCTCTTAGATCAGGAGTGCACCTGCACCTTTGACAAAGAGTGATAGGAATCCAGTCGGCTCAATTATAATTTGTCCTGAACACACAGAAAAAAGGATGTGAACTACACTTAAAGAAGACTTACAGGTCTTTTTTGTCAGGTAAGAGATATCTTAAAATATTTTGTTAGTATTCTCCCCTGCTTTGGTTGACAATAGAAACTCCGCAGTAAAATGTCTGAAACCTCTGAAAAGAAATCATTAAATTGCTTTCTTACCAAAAAGCCAGTTCCCACTCATCCTTCCGTATTCAGCTTAAATATCAGCCCTTCTCAGAGGCTTTCCCAGATCCAACATGGGAGGTCACGTTAGGTCGTGTTCCTCTTTACCAGGGCCCAGCCTACGCCCCATCACAGCACCTGTCTTACTGTGCTATAATCACTGCTTTACGAGTCTGTCTCCTCCAGGATACTGAATGCTCATTCAGGGCAGGGCCTGTCTGGGTCATGGTCATTTTCCCAGCATCTAGCAGAGTGCCTGGGAATTGATGGGCATTCAATGCATCTTTATTAATTTTAAAATAAAGGAGGAAGCAAAGGAGTTCCCGCTAAGTTCCTAAATTGATAGAGATGAAATGAGTGAGAACTCTGCACAAAATAGGGACGAATTGGTGGAGTATGTGAATGTAAAGGTGCTTTAAATGCAGAGCGAGGATTCATTATCTGTTTGACAGATCCATTCTGGAGAATGAAATAGCTATAGGATTCTGTGTCAACAAAGTCATTTGAAACGAATATGGGGATCCCTTTGTTGCTTGTATTCGACTTGTCATGAATAGTTTTGTAGAAACCTAATTCTAAATAACAATATAAAGCCATAGGAAAATGGGATTCAAGCTATTAATATTTAATAATGTTTTTCAGGATTGCCTCTGGTATACAAAGTGAGATCCCTTTATCACTAAACGATTGCATTTTCAAGGTCTGTGCAAAGAACAGATGGAATGAGTAGCATTCCTTCATTTTCACCTTCCATTGCTTGCTTCCTTCAGTCGTCAGTATGATGTACTGGAAAGCAAAAAAAGTGTGGGCTCTACACTTCTATTTACTAACTCTGAGGTCTTTAGTAATTTTTAAAATCAAAATATGAGTTGATTAAAACATACAAAAAGCAAAAAAATGAACATAACCACACCTATATATCTATCATCCCGTATAAGAAATACGTCACCAACACAATCGAAGTGCCCTGTTTTCCTCTCCATTCCCAGTCCCCTCCCTCCCCCATAGGAATCAGGGTTCTGTCCGAGTCTGGTGTTTTATTCCCATGCGCATCTTTTATACCCCTGCTACGCATGCACAGATGTCTAAGCATTGTGTTGTATGTGGTGAAATCTTATAGAAACATTATATAGTATGCCTTGGGTTTTTTTTGTTTTTTTAGTGCATATGGTTTTGATTCCTGCTTTTTTTGCAGTCAAGGTGTTTGGGAGTTCTTTGTTTTGATCAGTACTAATTTTTTTTTTTTTTTTAAGATTTTATTTATTTGACAGAGAGAGAGACAGCGAGAGAGGGAACACAAGCAGGGGGAGTGGGAAAGGGAGAAGCAGCCTTCCCGCCGAGCAGGGAGCCCGATGTGGGGCTCGATCTCAGGACCCTGAGATCATGTCGTGAGCCCAAGGCAGTCGCTTAACCAGCTGAGCCACCCAGGTGCCCCTTGATCAGTACTAATTCTCATTCCATTTTATTGCCACATAACATTCCACTGTGTAAGCACACCACAATCTATTGACTTTCCTGTTGATGGGCTTTTAGGTTGTTTCCATCGTCTTGCTCTATCACCCACGATGCTGCTCTAAGCATTTCCGTACAGGTCTCTCCTGTGACTCATGAGAACTCCAGGGGATGTGGCTGCAGAGCAGAAGAGTGGGGCTGGGGGTTCCGCAAGTGTGCGCATTCTCCCCTGACTTAGATTCTGGCAAATTGTTCTCTAAGTGGAAAGTTATGCTAATGAGGCTCCCTTTCACTGTGAAGGTTCAATGATCTAACTAAGCCTCAGTGTCTTCATTTATCAGATGAGACTGGTAGTAGTATTAACCTAACACTCAAGGCTGCTGGGAGGGTTAGGAAGCCCATCCTGCATGGTCTGCACAAGCTAGTTCGGATTACTGTGCCACGTGGCAAACTGCTAAAAGACATGCCACCCAGAGATTGCCCCAGTCTTGACTCTGCTCTCTCCGTGGGGAAGGAAGCTCCCCGAGCTTGGTGGTGCCCGCCCCTTCCGCGGCCTCAGGAGCATGGAGGCCTAGCCTAGAAGGCAGAGTGAGAGCGGGCGCGGGGTGAGAACACAGCACGGGTCTGCAGAGGGCTCGGAGGTCAGTGGGCATGGGAGCTCCCAGCAGGTGCCCTGTGAGCAGTGGGAACGGGCTGACACAAGCTGAAGCACCGGGGTGGGTGGAGACTGGCTCTCAAGCGCCCCCTGCAGGTCCAGCGGGTCCGCTGTCAGCTGCCGCAGTTACAGCTCTACCCTCTTGTCCCAACGCTCGCTCTCCCCTCCGCCCGCCCACTGGCCAGGCATCCTGTAGGGGAAGGATCATGGGCCCGTCGCCGGCCTTAAAGTCACGGAAGCTGGATCTGTACCACTTGACTGAGACCCTTGACCTTCCTGAGCCTCAGTTTCTCTATTGGTAAGGTGGGAATAATTAATACCTCCTTTGCAGGGGTTAATTGAGAATATGAATTGAGAGGATATGTGTAAAGCTTCTGGCTCTCCGCCACTGGAGGTCAGATAAGCCCTCTGCCCCGTGCCCCTGCCCCACACCCACTTCTCTCCTTACCTTCTTTCCCAGCTACCTGCTCCGGAGCCCCCTGAAGGCCCGCATAGAGTAATTAGATTTCTTTTTGTCAAACCCACTCTCTCCCTTTCCTTCTTTTTGCGTAATATCTGTAGACAAGTTAAAAAAAAAAAAAAAGCAATAGATCTATCATTTATTAAACACCTACTGTCTATAGAACCCTAAACGAAACCCCTCAGTGTGGGCTACCTCTGTTCCTCAAAGGCACAGTGAGAGGCACAGCCAGGTGCTCCATGAATTCATCTTAGGAATAAAAGAAGAAAACGGTGGTGATGACAAAGGAGGAGGAGAGAAATAATTCACGAATGAAAATTCGCACTACAGCAAATTATTATTCGTGTTCAGGGGTCAGCACTGCCTCTTTAGCCTGTCGGGGGGAATTTCTAAAAATACAAATGGCCAATTTTGCCATATATTTGCCTATGTTTTATTTCAGTCTGCATGAAAATCCAATATGATAAAATAATTATGTTACATGTGTTGTGCCAAATATTTGCAACTGCAAATTGTAATTGTAAGCTCCTTGAGGACTGGGACAATTTCTTAACAGCTTGTGCCTTGGACAACACCAGCACAATGATTTACACAGCGTAGACCTTTACAATGGGCTTAGTGAGTGGAAATTAATGTATCACAGCTAAAGGGATTTAGGGGAAAATGTCCGAATTTGGAAAGGCTTTCTAAAGAACAAAGATTTTAAATCCTGTTTTTTGAAGGCACTCATGTCTGCCAGAGAGAGAGAGAGAAGTATGTTTTAGAAAGGAAAACAGTACAACAAAAGCGCAGGTGAGCTCACCCCTGGGGCCCTTGAGGCTCCGCATGGACCCACGGGGGTTACATAACAAGCTGCTGGAGTAGGGAAGCATCAACAGGGGTTTTTAAAGACTGCTTTTTGCCTGAAAATAAGATATAGTCTCCACAAGAATACAGGACCTTTGGCTTTTTCTGTAATGAAACCTATAAATGTGCTCAGTAGATTCTTAACACTTCTTAGGCCCTTATTAGGTGTCTGGCCCAGTGCTAAGCTCTGTATAGATCCTGCCATTTCATTCTCCCTGCAGTCCTATGACGTAGATGCTATTATGATCGTCCTGATTGAACAGATGAGGCAACGAAGCCTCAGAGAAGTTAAATAATTACCCAAAGGCATTCAGCTGGTCAGTGGGTGACCCAGGATGTGAATCCCAGCCCACTTGACTCCACTTCACCATGATAGTGTGTTCCTTAGTCAAGATTTTCAAAAGAGGGCGCCTGGGTGGCTCAGATGGTTAACCATTTGCCCTCGGCTCAGATCATGATCCCAGGGTCCTGGGATCGAGCCCCGCATCGGGCTCCCTGCTCCTTGGGAGCCTGCTTCTCCCTCTGTTTCTCTCTCTCTGTGTCTCTCATGAATAAATAAATAAAATCTTAAAAAAAAAAAAAAGATTTTCAAAAGAACCCACTCCTGGATGACGTACAGTTGCCTGAACTTCATTAAAGCCAGATAAAATCATGGCAGCTAACAATCATTAAGAGCCTACCTATTAGAGCCTGACATACTTTATTTATAAGTATTAGTTCACCCCATCCTCCGAGAAGGGGACTGTGGTTGCCCCCATTTTATACATGGTGAAACTGAGGCACATTAATTATTACTTCTCAGACCCTAGATGTGTCACGGATGACCTGGAAGGGGGCTTCCAAGGTCTACTAAGTCTTCTTGGTAAACAGTTTCTGAACCACCTAAGACAGTGCTGGGGTAAGGCATAAGCACTTAACACTAGACTGAACACAAAGTAAATCCCCAATCAACGTTAGCTACTGTTATGTCTTTGAACTTCACTGCTTTGTTGTTCTACATCAAGGCGGAATAAAGCCATCTAATGCCATTTGAGGAGCCTACGGTCTCCTCTGAGTCACACTTCACGGCCATTGTTGCTCAACAGCACAGTCCCAGAACTAAACCTGAAAGACAAAACAAACCCTGTACAAAAGAAATTCCACAGTGATCAATGGACTGTTATCTTCCTATTGACTTTCGTTGGCTGACTGAAAAGTGATTACATTATTAGCCACTGAGGGGCAGGGAAACACATCCTCTTGCTTCAGTAATTTATGAAACCACTTGAGAAATAAATCTTGCTGTTTTCAAATTTTCTAATGAACCAACTAAACATACGTCTTTCGGTCTCATAAAATTTATTATTTGAGTTAATTATCGGGGAATGAGATGTCAACAACACACGAAATTAATACATTTCTGCAATCAATTCTTCCAAAATCATAAATGTTTTGAAATTTTATTTTCACAGAAACCAAACTTAAACTCTGGGTGCTTATGCCTCAAAACTTGTATCAGAATTGAAAGAGAGAAGGGCACCTGGGTGGCTCAGTGGGTTAAGTGGCTGCCTTCAGCTCAGGTCCTGATCCCAGGGTCCTGAGATCGAGCCCCCTGCATGGGGCTCCCTGCTCAGCGGAGAGCCTGCTTCTCCCTCTCCCTCTGCTTCTCTCTCGCGCGCTCTGGCTGTCTTTCTCAAATGAGGAAATAAAATCTTTAAAAATAAAATTAAAAAATTTTAAAAAAAGAATAGAAAGAGAGAGAGCTGTTTGCAGGACAAAATCTTCATTACATTCAAACACAGATCAGACTTAAACTTCACTTGGGCAGGAAATGAAAGCATCATAGAGATGTAAAGCCAGAAAGATCTTCTAGCCCCACATAAGAGAGATGAGCAAAGAGAGCCCCACAGGCTATCTTGCCCTAGGTTCCACTCCTGGCTCATGCCCTTGGACAACTAATATTTATTGAGTATTCATCATGTGCCAGGTATTGGCACCAGAGATAAAATTGTTAGCAAAAGCACACATGGCCCCTGCCCTCCCGAGAAAAACAGACATGGATCAAACAATCCCAAACCAGCCTAAATCTGTCACTGTTCCAAGTGCTACAAAGAAGAGATATAGAGTGAAATGAGAACCTGAGGGAAAAGACTTGATGATTTGGAGAATGGCCAGGGAGGGCTTCCCAGAGAAGGTGACGGATGAGCTGGGACCTGAAGCAGGATATAACCAGGCAAATCCGGCAGGAAATGTCTTCCTGCAGAGAACAGGGTGTGGGGCTGGGGGTGGGGAGGGCAAGGACCTGCAAGTCGGAGTAAGGGAACAAAGGCTGGAATATCTGGTGGGAGAGAGAGGGAGAGACAGACAGAAAGAGACAGAGAGGACAGACAAGAGAGGGAGGCGGGAACCAGGACCGTCGTTCGTCCTACGAGCAACGGGAGCCTTTGCAAGGTCTTCAGCAGAAATGCGACCCCAATGGATCTGAGCGGCAGATCAGAGGCTGGGGTTTGGGCATGGTATATTGGAGATGCTTGTGAGTGATCCGAGGGGAAAGCTCAAAGAGGCTGCTGGAGAAACATCTACAGGAGAAAGCAGGGTCCAAGATTTCAATTTGCAGATCCCCTCCAAACGGAAGAGTTTCGGTTTCCTTACTTTTAAGTTGAAATCATCACAGTGTCCACCTCAGGATGGAAAGAGATAATGTAAAGAAATCACTTAGCCCAGTGGCAGCACCCGGGAGGTATTCAGTAGAAGTCAGCTTGGGGCATGATTATTATCAAGGAACTTATTTCCTGGAATCTATCGCTGGTCAATCACCTGAGAGGAATGGGCCCTACAGGCAATTATGAGATTCCTGAGATTCAACAGCTCCACTGTGGCCGACTCTAAACTCACTGCCCTAACAAAATGTAGAGGCCAATTCTCTGACGTAGAGACCCCAGTTTCCGAGCAGCAGCTTCGAACCCTATAGATATGACCCATATGAAAAGACCTCAAATCTCCAATTCCTCAAGATAACCCAAAGTACTGGGCCCCTGATTATGCCTCAGTTTTGTGATCTGGAAATACAAGTATTAAAACTCCTGACATCCAAGCAATGAGGTGGGGATGAAGTGAGAGCATTTCTTCACATCTTTTCTGAAATGAAGTGGGTATAAAGAACTAAATACATTTTGCTATGTGTCATGGTGGGTGTGAAGCTCTGGCATCGCGTCTGACGTGCAGAAGGCTCTGGGCCCTTCCCTGTGATGTAACTGCACCTTCCTATACTTAGCACATCACTCACTGGTCTCCTCAGAGGCAAATGGTCGCTTTTACTTTGTGCCAGGCAATGGGCTAGACTCCAGGCATATGAAATCACCCCTTTATGAATGAGCTGGGCTTGGTAGGGCACGGGCATTAAGTAACTATATTCTTCTCCTATGGTCTGAATTTGTTCTCTGCTCTCCCTCAGATGACATTTCGGGCAGATGCCATAGCTCTGATGATTCTGCTTAGATACCGAGTGAACAGGGGTCT
This sequence comes from Mirounga angustirostris, assembly GCF_029215605.1. Lineage (NCBI taxonomy): Eukaryota > Metazoa > Chordata > Mammalia > Carnivora > Phocidae > Mirounga > Mirounga angustirostris. The sequence goes on from NW_026991712.1 coordinate 33,041,672, forward strand.
TGTTTCGGCATTAGAAAATCACTTCGGGCCTAATGATCACAAAACTGCAGTCCAGTCTAGGATAATCACTGAACTTCTGAAGCTGGTGAATCAGTGGGACCTTCTCGCCAATCATGCCCGCTTTCTTATCTCACCTGTGCCCCCCTTCTCCCCACTCACCTGGCGCAGTCTCTGACCGTCCCGTCGTCCTCACGGTGGCATTGGGCAAGTCATTCAACTGCTGTGCTACAGTGTCATCAACGCTAAAATGCTGGAAGTATTTTGTCTCCCTCCCTGGATTAGCAGCGGCTTAATGAACATATTTCAGTGTCTAGCACATGATAAACATGCAGTAAATGCGCCAAGTACTATTATTAGTGCCTTCCCTTTTGCCTATAAGTACGCTTAAGTTTCTCCTACCCTAAAGAGATTTCTTGACCCTATTTTTGACTCAAATTATTTTGATTCTACTTGTCCTTCCTTCCCAGCCCAGTTTGGAAGAGGAGCCATTTACCTCCCTGTCAATTCACTCCTCAAAACTTCCCAGTCTTGGACCCACCCACCACTACTGGACTTGTCCCGATGTTCACCAGTCACCATGTCCCAAGACAGCCCACTCACCCTCTCTATTAGTCGACACAAATATTCTCTGGTTGAAACTTACATTTCCTCTGACTTCCATGACATTGCACTGATTAATTCCCTAATTAACTTAAGAAACAAGGAGCCTGGGAGCCTGGGTGGCTCAGTTGGTTAAGCGACTGCCTTCGGCTCAGGTCATGATCCTGGAGTCCCGAGATCGAGTCCCATATCGGGCTCCCTGCTCGGTGGGGAGTCTGCTTCTCCCTCTGACCCTCCCCCTTCTCATGTGCTCTCTCTCTCTCATTCTCTTTCTCAAATAAATAAATAAAATCTTAAAAAAAAAAAGAAAAGAAAAGAAACAAGGAGCCTTAAGGTCCTTGCTAAGGTTTGCTTTGTTAAACCTCACCGGAAAGGAGCTCAGGCAGGTCTTTTCTTCAAGTAGGGAAAATGAGGAACAGAGAATGAAGAAGAAATCAAGGCCACGCTCAACAATGACAGGAAAGGCAGACTGAACACCAGCCTCTGGGCACGTGGTCCAAAGCTCTACCCTGTGGCTTGAGTTATAGGAGACAATGTGCTCAGTCCCCTTGCTGCAGAAAGCTTTGGTATTTTTTGGTGACAGGTACCAGGCACTGAACTAGGTGCCAGGACATAACGATGAAGTCCCAGGCAGGCAAATCAGTGGCTCCAGTACAGCATGGGAAGGACTGTGGCAGTGGCAGGGTGCTTTAAAAACAGAGAAGGAGGACGGCAATCAAAGATCCCTCTGCAGCTCCTGCAACCCCTTCTCAATCTTCTCCATCTTCTGTCTCAGCCACCCTTCCTCTGTCCTCCCTCCTGAAGCCTCCTCTAGATGCCACAAACCTCGTGCCACATCGCAGTTAAATTCAGCCCACACCCAGGAGGAACCAAGAGCCAGATCTTTGGTTTCTCTTGTACCCCTCATGGCAAGCAACACCTCAATGGGCAAATTCATCGCTGTTCCCAAGTGTCTAACACAGTGCCTGGCACGTAGTAGGACAGAAAAGATTTGTTGAATAAACATATGTTAACAGTGAATCATAGTGAAACAGAATTGGTGTAATTAACAGAATATTTTGAGATTTCTTGAGGATAGAATCAACCCTTCCTTCTCTGAGACTGAGGATCCTTTTATGTCTTGTTGTTTGGGGGTGGGAAAGATGGTATGTGTGTGTGGTGGGGGGAGGCATGGGGGCAATAAATCGATCGTAAGTGCCCCCTGTGGCTACGTCATTCCAAGCCCCTTGGCAATTCTTGACTTGTCTGCTCTCTGAGTTTCTAAGGCATAGAGTATACAATTCTGACAACCCTTAGCCATAAATATTCTGGAAGAGTTTGGAGTTCTACTATCCCATAGCACTGTCCCCATCAGAGTCCTTGCCTTGAGAGAGCCTCTGAAACAAAACCATCAGTTACGCACGCACTCTTGTGACTGTCCCTACCATGTGCCTAACAGGAGTGTGTAACTGGTGATTTTGTTTGCTCAAACTCACCCTTTCAGAAGACGGCTTAATGGGTATGGGATTTCTTGGGGTGGGGGGGAATGATAAAAATGTTCCGAAATTAGAAAGTTGTGTTGGTTGCACAACCTTCTGAATGTACAAAAAGCCACTAAATTGTACAATTTAAAATGGTTACAATGGGGGCGCCTGGGTGGCTCAGTTGGTTAAGCGACTGCCGTCAGCTCAGGTCATGATCCCAGGGTCCTGGGATCGAGCCCCGCATCGGGCTCCCTGCTCGGCGGGAAGCCTGCTTCTCCCTCTCCCACTCCCCCTGCTTCTGTTCCCTCTCACGCTGTCTCTCTCTCTCTCTCCCTGTCAATTAAATAAATAAATAAAATCTTTAAAAAATAAAAAATAAAATGGTTACAATGGTCCGTTTTATGTTGTATGTATTTTACCACAATAAAACACTAAAAAAAAAAAAAGGCATACATAACCACTTTAAATTAAATTGATGAATGTAAATGAGGGATTTGGGAGTTTCGGTGGTTGTAAAGTTGGGAGGAAAGATGGAGAGGGGAGTGGCAGAGTAGGTGTCCTAATGACAATGACACACTTTAAGGAGCTCAGCTACAACACCCTCAGCTGTCTCCCCAGAGGTAAAAAAACAAATCCTCGCAGATAAGCTGAGACAACGAAATGGTCAGAGATTAGGAATCAGCAACAGTCACTGTGCAAACACTATTAAAACCAGAGCCGGTTATGTTAACAGTTTTGTTATGCCAGAATTGTAACGAGCATTCTTCCCCATAAATTCATTTGTTAATTCAACAAGCACTTCTGGATCGGCTCTCTGTGCCAGGCATTGTACGCCCCGTGCTCCACCCGTGCTCCAGCCTCACTGTCTCTCCAGTGGTCTACACTCCGCCCACTCGCCAGGCTGAAGGCCTGTGGGTTGGAAGCTCCGTGTGACCTTGCTCATGGTCATGAGGCATGACCACAGGGTTCCATTTGCTCTGAACACTCCTGAGATCAGGGTCCAAGGGCCTGTGTTCTCAGCCTTCTTCTGCCCCTTTCTAGCCATGTGGCTTGGAGTCAATCACTCAGCCTGAGCTTCAGTTTCAACGGACGACAGCCTTCATCCAGTCTGTGTCATAGGCTTGTCACACACGGGGCAAAACACGAGATAAAATCTGAAATCGTTGAACCCTATCAGACGCCCGGTCAGAGCGCATTTTTAAGAGTAGGTGAAGGACACCGGTTTGGGGGTCGGATAACCAGCGTTCACCAGCGGCAAGACCAGGGACAAGAGACGTCACCGGTCTGCGCCTCAGTTTCCTCCTGGGTAAACGGAGGCAGCAGCACCGTGGGGAGCGTGCTGTGAGGTTCAGCTGAGTCGGTGCACACGCAGCCCCCGGCGCGGGGCTGGAAGGGAGTGAGCCATCGGTAGAGGAGAGCGCCTGCAAATTCCCCAGGCAGCGCCATTTCCCTGAGTCACGCAGGCCCCCGGCCGGAGCTGCGGGAAAGCCAGCGGGACGGCGCCGCCTCCCACAGCGGGGAGGGGCGGGGTCGGCCCCCGCGGGGAGCGGCCGGGGGAGTGCGGGCCGGGGGGCGGGGCGACGCCGGGCTCGCCAGCCGCTCCGCGCTCCCGCTCCGCGCTCCCCGCTGCCGGCGCCCGAGCTTTGCAGACTGCCCGCGCTGCAGGCGGCCCGCTCGGGCCTCGTTAACTCTCCGGTTCCGCCGCTCACTCCCCCCGCCCCGCCCGGTTCTGCGATCTTTTCCTAAGTGGTTTACAATCCCCTGCGTTGCTTTACACCTTACGGCCAATCTCGATGTATATAATTCTCTTGTCTTGGGAACTCTAGTAACAAGACGGCTTGCTTGCTTTCTACAGGAACACGCCGCCCCCCCACCCCCACCCCCACCCCCACCCCAATCAATATTTACAGGCTCTGCACAGGTCCGCTGAGAGGCAGCGAGCTCTACAGCACATTAGGGAGATGTCGAGGCAGCCCTGGGGGAGCTCGTGATAAAAACGCTCCTGAGCATCACTAGGCTTCCCCGGAGCGGGCATGGATGCTATGCACCAAGTGCTGGCATTTCAAGAGTTCCCGAGAAAAGGGTTTTCTTGTTGTAGGTTTTGGTTTGGTTTGGGCCTTTTCCTGTTTTGTAGGCGACAAAGGAAAAATAGAGCTTCCTGAATCTTGGTGGTAGGATCCTAGCCTCTACAGTTATGCCACCAAATAATCTAAAGGGAAAAGGGGAATGAAGGCGCAAGTCCTTGTTTCTGATTATTCAGATTCTTTGGAGGAGCCTGGCTTAACACAAAGAAGGAAGCCCCGTTAGAGTAACAGTGAGGCATGGTGTGGGCAAAGACTCAGAGGCCCAAAGGGCAGTGCCTCCCCACAGCGAAGGACACATGACCCGGGGCTCCCGAGCCAGGGCTCTGAGTGAGGAGCCGGCTTTCAGCCCTGGTCCGTGTGTGGCCTGGGGAAAGTTGCAGAACTTCTCTGAACCTCAATTTCTAGATCCATGAAATGGAAACGATAATAATGCCTGCCGTGCTTACTTTCCTGCATTGTCAGAAGAACCTCATGAGGGGCGCCTGGGTGGCTCAGTTGGTTAAGCGACTGCCTTCGGCTCAGGTCATGATCCTGGGGTCCCGGGATCGAGTCCCACATCGGGCTTCCTGCTCAACAGGGGGTCTGCTTCTCCCTCTGCCCTCTGCCCTCTTCCCTCTCGTGCTCTCTGTCTCTCATTCTCTCTCTCTCAAATAAATAAAATCTTTAAAAAAAAAAAAAAGAAGAACCTCATGAAATGAAATTTGTGAACAATGAAACTATATGCATGTGATGAGTAGAATCTGATTGTAATATCAGTGGCCGGCTCAAAAAGCCAGTCACTCTGGAAAGTTGGTTTGTGGTCAGAAATGATTCAGATGGAGAGAGGTTGTAAAGGCCGTGGAGTTTACAAATAGATTGGTGAGATCACGGCAGTCATAGAAGGGCACTTTTGGAGCGATGGTGCCAGGAAATGGGGACACTGAACGGAAAGCTCAGCAGCGGTGCCAGAGGAGGAGGTGTTGCTGGGTCCCACTGGAGGAAGTGGAAGGTTTTGTTCTCTGACATGCCGGGGATATGAGGCTGGGGTAACAGCTTATGATGTGAGCTTATGATTCCGTGAGTCAGCGAACCATCCACACTGAGGGTCACATGCAAAAGCCAGAGCCAGGAATAAGTACGCGGCACCAGGCTGATGACTATGCCAAGGATCTGTGGAGAAGACACGCAGGGCCGGGAGGTCCGGGAGGGAAAATGAGTTGGACAGTCCAGGCAGGTTCTGAGAAAGCCCAGCCGGAGGCCGTGGGAGGAGGTCAGAATGAGCAAAGGATGTCTGGGCAGAGGAGGCTGACAGCAGGTGTACGGACCTGCCACGGGGATACGGTGGAGGCCAAGAAAACCAGCTCTGAAGGAGCTGGAATCCTAGGCAAGGAGGCCAGGAGGCCACTGGGCAGGATGGAAGCCTGGCAGGCACCCTGGAACAGGACCAGAGCGGCAGAGTTATGCGAGCCTTGATTCCTAGGAGAGAGACAAGAGAATTGTGTGTAGGTCTTGCTCCTCCAGAAAGCACGGAGGGACAGCAGGATCCTTGAGAGTTGGGACATCTCAGTCCTCTCTGTAGCCTGGCCAACAGAAGGCACTCAGTCAGTATTTGCTGGAATAAACCAACAGATGAATGGCAAATGAATAAGGCCAAAATCAAGATACCCAGCAAGCTTGGAATTTTTATCCCCCCTTTTGGTGGCTTTTGACAGCCTTTGGCTTTCTTTATAATGCCATATAGCTAATGCCAAGGCTACCTTCACTGTCCCTCCTGAGAACGCTTGGCCAGCTGGCATGCCTCCAGTCTCCTTCCCTTCTCTTTATAAGTTGTATGCATTCAAAATGGTTGCCGTCCACTCAGTGGCTTGTTTCCATGGCAACTTGCTTCTTCATTATGCCATACCCAGCCTGTCTCCAATTCCCAGCCATTGCTGTACCTTATTCAGTTCCCAGCCGTGTTTATGTCCTGTCCTGATCCAGAATGTCTTTCATTAAGGGAACATTGTCTTCTCAGAATTAACTTTAAAAATGCACTGAAACACATTATGGTATGACTTCTTTTTTCAACTAGAAATATAAAATTTCTCCACAACTTCCTTGCCAAAAAATAAGTTTCCTTGTCATTGACTCTTCAAAACTGTTTCCTCTACACATAGTGTATGCCAGCCCCGGAAGGAGGCTCCAGGAGAAGTATTTGGCTCCCCAAATAATGTCTGGCTGTCAGATTTTCACCTACATCTGGGAACTCTACCCCCTGCTGGTCCCTGTCCCTGGATCTTATCGCCAGCCGTCTCACCCTCAATACTGGGGAATGTGAACACTAAATCAAGAAAATAGGGGAACAAGGGTCATGGTGCACATTTAATTTTATTTTACCATGTCATTTTTATGAGACCCATCCATTTCTGTTTTTAAGGCTCCTGACGTGGTTTTTAGCAATTTAATGAGGAAGGATCTATCCAACCCATTCTTAGACTCCATCTTGTTCCATTCACAGAGAGTGCCTTGACCATAGTCTCTTTCTCAGCTGTAAACTTGTAAGACCTAGGAAGCACTCAGGGCACCTGGGTGGCTCAGTTGGTTAAGCGTCTGCCTTCGGCTCAGGTCATGATCCCAGGGTCCTGGGATCGAGTCCCACATCGGGCTCCCTGCTCTGCGGGGAGCCTACTTCTCCCTCTCCCACTCCCCCTGCTTGTGTTCCCTCTCTTGCTGTATCTCTCTCTGTTAAATAAATAAATAAAATCTTTAAAAAAGAAAAAAAAGAGCTAGGAAGCACTCAGATGGCACCCACTAATGCCAGTTCACGATCACTTTATCTTTTCTTTTCGATGTGGATTTTCACGTCCCCTGGCAGAACGGTCTGCCACGCAATCACCACCTGCAGCCAGTGTGGATAGGCTGGCTTGTCCTTGGCCCAGCAGCTAGTCCTGTTCCTCACTGGGGTCCCTTTACCACCATTCCTTGCCTTCTCATAAAGCGCCAAATTGGTTCCCACATTTGATATCTCCCACTTATAAGACCTCTCATGGCTCAACTCAGTGTATTGCTGAGGTCTTCCATCCACGTCCTTTCCTCAAAGCTCAGGGAGCCTCTACACAGCGGACCATTCATGGTAGCTAAGGTATAATCCCAAGTTCCTTAGAAAACCTTTTCTCTGTGGCATCGAAAATCCAGTTTGATTTCTCCTGCTTTTTCCATGCCTGCATGCAGAGATAAAGGGCAGCAGAGGATATGCAAAGTTCATCCTAACTGCAGTTGTGCTGTGACCAATTTGTGAAAAATACTTTCTGAAGAGGTGGTTCTCTATACTGTATGTGGGGTCTTTCTGGTAGGGAAAGTCTTTCCTGTACTGAGTTAACAGTGTCCCCTTCAAAAATATGTTCTAGTCCTAATCCTTAGTTCCCCAAGTGTGACCTTATTTGGAAATAGAGTCTCTGAAGATATAATCAAATTAAAATGAGATCATACCGGATTATGGTGGGCCTTAGCCCAAGGACTGCTGTTCTTATCATAAGAGAGAATATTAGTCACAGAAGGAAAACTGTCAGTGTGAAGACAGGAGAAATCGGAGTTATGCTGCCATAAACCAAGGAAAGCAAAGGATTGCCAGCAACCAGCCAGAAGGGAGGAGAGACAAGCAAAGATTCTTCCTTCGAGACTTTATTCAGCTTCTATCTGTGAGAGTGTAAATTTCTGTTGTTTTAAGGCACTCAGTTTGTAATAATTTGTTATAGCAGCCCTAGGAAATAATTCATTCACCAACTGGAAACCTAGGTAGAAGTGAGAGGTTTGAGTCTCTCCAATTTTGTCCTGCCTCCGGTGTTCCACTGCCTCAAGGTTAAATGGAAACGTGCCCCGTTTGTTTCTGGGATGAGAATACTTTCTTTACTTTTGGATGTGAGCAAACAAATACAGAGATTTCCTCCTCCCCTGACATTGGTAACATTATTACCCACAATGCTTTAGACACTTTTATTTGAGATACTACCTAAATATTTATACCTCCTACTGGAGTATGAATGCCTGATACTCCAATGAGAGGCTACCTGTGACCCACCCCTGACCATGCTACACACCACTGGACCCTCCCCTCACGCCCAGCTAATGAATTAAATATGGCTCCTGAGTGGACTCATTAGCCTACAAAGGCAGTAAGGCAACTTGAAGGCTGGATGTGATAAGTAATGCAGATTATAAATAGCCATTGTAAATTTTCTTCCAAGGAAAATTTCTGAAAAAAATGCTTTTAAAATTATTTTTTTTGTTTTGTCTTTGGAGGAAGAGTTCTGGAGCTGGGGATAATGGAGAAGCTCAAGGAGGGATGGAAGCAAATTTCCTGGTTTGGTAGGAAAACGATGGTAGCAGGTCATTCCTGGTCAAAAGGGAAATTTAAGGAATGTTGCAGCAATAGAATTGGTTGGGTGTTGCCTAGAAGCAGAGTTACAAATAAAACTGACTCCTAAGCTGAGAAAACCTGGAAAACGTTTGGGTCACTGACTGTGGTAGGAAATTGATATTTCGAGATCAAGAAAGGCAAGAAAAAGGGGATGAAGAGGAGGATCTATCAGACTCACAGGCTAATAGAGCTTGGCAGAGCCCTCAAAGTCATTGACTCCAAGGCCTACATTCCACAGACGAGGCAGCTGGAGACCGGAGAGAGGAAGCTATCAACCAAAGTTCCATGGCTAGCAAAGGGTGGAGCCAAAATCAGAATCCAGGACTCCTCTCCTAGTCCAAATGAGAGATCAAGAACTGGAGGATTTAGACCTATGGATGTAGATTTTGTAGGTCCCCCACTTTACAGCTGGTAACACACGAAGGAGAATATGTGGAAGGAGGTTACAAACTGCAAACTCATGGCTCCACCTTTACTCTATTTTTAAAAAATTAATATTTAAATTCATTTCTAACATTTACAGATTAGGTATGTTCCTATAAAAAACTCTGGGTTTCTGGGCGCTCTGGGAAAAGTCAGTTGGTCTGTGAGAAACTGAGGAAGAGTTCCTTCCTTTCAGATGGTTTACCCTGCCCACCTGGCTGGCTTCACAGCTGATATCCCCGGCCTGGCCCCGGTGGGCCCTGCAGTTTATCCCCGGGGAATGGGGAAGAACAGCAGAGGTCCTGAGCCCGAGGCTGACCCGCAGGACTGAAATGGCAGAAGGTGAAGGGAAGCCAGCAAAAGAACCTGCAGACAAGAAGGACCAGGGAGCTTATATCACAGATGCAAACGTCTTGTCCAAAAATCCCGGGGACAGAGTTTTCATCTATTTTTAGGTAAAGTAACAGGATGTGGAAACCAAAAAAAGTGGACAGTTCTCTGATCCTGCACAATGGTGATGACTTATGCAAAACATCCTCTTTCCTATTTTTAACTAGATCACAGAAGCTGCGTCAGAGGGCGTGTTGCTGACTAATCCTGTTGCGGCGCCTTTCTCTGAATGGCATAAATGCCATCTACATAGGCTAAAGAACATTTGAGAAGGGGAAAAAAAGTCTGTAAAGACTACTGCACACACGGCATTCTTCTAAATAGAGTTCTGAGTTGAGAGCAGGGAGTTCTGGGCCACCGCTTTCTGGACGTTGTCTAGGCCTTCATGGTTGGATGATGCAGACATTCAAAGAAAATTATTCATTTATTTAAGCTGAGTTAATGATCCTGTGATTGGTTTGTAGTCCATAGTGACAACTGTTTTTCAGTAGGTGACATGGAGAATGATGTTTCAGCAAAATTATTTTCTAGTTGGGTGAATACCCCTGCCCCAGGCATCTGCATTTTGTTGGAGGACCGGACTCAGGAATGAGAGCCAAGGGTTCTCAGTGGTTTCTAGGCAAGAACGACATCATGACAATGACAGGGCTTTAGTGTCAGCAGAGACCTGGGTGACCGTGGAAGACAGCCCCTTCCCATTTTACTGAGATGGAGATGCTGCAGGTGCTGTGGGGCCCCCCCTCCCCCCACCACTTCCGGGCGCTCCAGCTGACCCCAGCTGCCGGGCTCTGCATCCCTTTGCCTGGGGGCTTTTTTCCATAACCGAGGAAAGCCAGAGAGGAATGAAAACCACCCCAAAGCAGCAGCAACCCCAACCAGCAGGTGGTGGGAGTTGGTGTACAAATACCCTAGTCCCTCGCCCCTCAGTGGGATAACCCCTAGCATGGGTTCTGCGAGCTGTTTCACAGAGTAAGTAGGCTGTTGGCTTTGGCAGGCAAATACCTCACTAGACTAATGCTGTAATAATGTTGTTTTGTTTTCAGTGCGCGTGTGTGTATCTGTGTAGTATATATAAAATGTACATAACTGTGTGTATAACGTATCTGTGTATAATCTGCATATATAACAAATAACATACATGTGATGTGAGTGTGCGTGTATGCTACTTTATATTTATGGAAGGTGACACTGTTTTTCCATTTGCAATGATGTTATAAAGCTTCCTTTTTTTGAATGAACTTATTTAAGTAATAATGCTGAATTGGTTTAAAGAACATGTAAGTAAATGATAGAGGATGACCTCTGTCGACATGTGGCAAACTAGTGGAGGTGGGACTAGACTAGAGCCACCCCTGTGTCTTCCTGCTCTGGTCTGCACATCGCTCGGGTGCCTCCCAAACTGCCAAGGTGGACAAGAGGACAGAGAGTGGCTCCAGGCTTCAGCCTCTCCTTGGAGCAGGGCACCTGTGTCTGCCGGACAGGAAGTTGGTTATCTAGAAAGTGAACTAGGGGAAGGGGTCTCCCGCTTCAAAGAAAAGAGTTCACAAGTTTGAAAAAGTGCAAATGGAGTCCAGCACTCAAATGATCAAGCAACTGAGGCCAGGAGAGTTTAAAGGACGTTTCCCAGTTCCCACACAGAGTTTGTGACCCAGCCGGGACATGGCCCCATTCACACGACCCCCATCCGTGCTCTGCCCACTGTGCTCACTCCCTGAGAGGCAGGACTCAGGTAGGGCCTGGAAGGCAGGAGAAAGCAGGGAGGGGGATGGGGAGGGGAGATCCAGGAGAGCACAGCCCTGAAGGGGGATGCAGGTGACTCTTTCAGGGGGCCGGGCAAAAAGGGCTTTTTAATAAAGGAAGGGCTAGGGCAGAGGGAGAATGAGAAATATGGTGGGGGCTAGGATCAGATGGGAGGGAGCTTGAATGCCCGGTGGGGGGGAGTATGAACTCACAGCACGTGTGGATCTGGGTCTCTAAGCTGGGAAAGGACACAGGAAAGCTCGCTTTGGGAGGCAGCATAGTAGAGAGTCAATCATGGCTATTACGATGTTTTCTAGGAAGGACTGAGTTGTGTCAAGAGAGGGAAGCGCCCCGGCTAAATCTAGGTAGTAGTAGAGACAGAATTAGAAGTCAGTTCTGATTTCTAACTCAACGCTCTTTTTCTTTGAAGGCATCCTGTTTTAAAATGATGACTTATTGGGCGCCTGGGTGGCTCAGTTGGTTAAGCGACTGCCTTCGGCTCAGGTCATGATCCTGGAGTCCCGGGATCGAGTCCCACATCGGGCTCCCTGCTCGGCGGGGGGTCTGCTTCTCCCTCTGACCCTCCCCCCTCTCATGTGCTCTCTCTCTCATTCTCTCTCTCTCTCAAATAAATAAATAAAATCTTTTAAAAAAAAAAGGGGGGGGCGCCTGGGTGGCTCAGTCGGTTAAGCGGCTGCCTTTGGCTCAGGAGTCCCAGGATCGAGTCCCGCGTTGGGCTCCCTGCTCGGCGGGGGGTCTGCTTCTCCCTCTGACCCTCCCCCCTCTCATGCTCTCTGTCTCTCATTCTCTCTCTCTCTCAAATAAATAAATAAAATCTTAAAAAAAATAAAATAAAATGATGACTTATTTATTTTCTTGTATTAGCATTTGCATTTGCAAGACACAGGGCCCTTATTTAGTGCAAACATACCTCCACATGGTTTCCTTTTGGAAAAACAGTTTTGATCGATTTCTTTCAGTCCCTAATTAACATATCACAGTTAGAGTAAGTGCACTGCTCGCTTTGAAAAAAACAAGGCTTTCGATTTTCTGGTCTTCAGCCACTGACATCTTAGCCTGACTTGAAACCGTATGAAATTACGTATGACATTTAAATTTAATAACTGTTCTGATTGTTTCTTTGTGTCTGTGGAGAAAACACCATTTATTTTGACCAAATGCTATCTTTTCCCTTTTTCATCAAATAAATCGTACTTATGACCTGAGAGCTTCTGTTGCTCTTTATGATTCACTGGTCAACCATGAAAGAACAAACAAATGCTGAAATTCGGGTGACAGTGAGAGACTGTGGTCTCTCAAAGAATCAGAGACAAGGGATGTCAGCTTCCTCAGAGATTCTGTAGCCCAGCTCCTTCGTCTTTACAGATGAGAAAATTGTGAAGTGAATTTTGCAAAGTCATCTAGCCAGTGGGTGGTAAAAGGGATTTTGAACCCATTTGGGTTTTCTGACTTTGAGTCCCCAGTGCATCATGTCCGGCGTCAACCCATGCATTTCTAAAAAGCCTTCCTTTATTATCAGGCAGACAAATCCAGCTTGACTCCTGGTTTTGCAAATAAAGTTTTATTGAAACACAGTCATACCCACGCATTCACGTTTTGTCCGCGCGTTGCTTTCTCACTACCCCAGCAGAGGTGAGAGGGTTTGCAACAGAGACCCCATGGCTGCAAAGCCTGACCTATTTACTGTCTGTCCCTTCACAAAAAAAGTTTGCCGATCCTGGTGTGTACCAAGCCTGGTTGAGACTCTTTTTTGTTGTTCTTTTGTTTCTGTTTTACTCTTTTTTTTTTTTTTAAAGATTTCATTTGACAGAGACACAGCGAGAGAGGGAATACAAGCAGTGGGAATGGGAGAGGGAGAAGCAGACTCCCTGCCGGGCAGGGAGCCCCACGCAGGGCTCGATCCCAGGACCTGGAATCATGACCTGAGCCGAAGGCAGCCGCTTAAACCCACTGAGCCACCCAGGCGCCCCTTACTCTTTTTGTATCAGACTTTAGTCTTGTCAAAAGTTGAAAAAAGTGAGATTGAGCAGGGGGCAAAGAGAAAGGAGCAAGACAATAAACATTTATTTATTTTTGAGAGACTTTATATGTGTCATTTCATTTAATTCTCAAAAGATGCTATCGATTCCTATTTTAAGCCCCATTTTAGAAATAAGAACATTGAGGCTCAGAGAGGTAAGAGCTAAGTTGCTTAAGTCGTTGCCACCAATATTTAGCAGAAGTAGGATTTGAATCCAGCCCTCCCCATTCTAAAAATCTGTTCTCTCTAGTGTATCCTGTGACTGTCACAGTTGAGGTTACTTTCATTTTTCAAAAAATGTGATATACCATCCCCTAAGTTGGGATAGTTTAATTAAAAAATAGTATGGGTACCAAACTATGTTTGATAGTTAACTGCTAGTTATTGATGAAGTTTTAGAATGTAAGTGAGGTCCAGTGGGGTGGAGTCGGGAGCCAACGACTAGGAAAGAATTCTTGAGACGTCTTGGGTGCAAAATGGTGGTTTATTAAAGCCCCGGGGACAGGACCCATGGGCAGAAAGAGCTCCCGCCCCGGGGTTGTGAGGGGTGGCTGATTATATACTATGGGGTGGGGGAGGTGAGGAAAAAGGGAGGTTTCTGAAAGAACTTTCATATGCTCAGGAAGACTCACAGGATACTGGAGGCCTTGCCATTGTCAGGTTAAGGTTGTTGACCCCTCTAGGAAGGCATTAACAGTAAGATAGTTGGGAGCTTCCTGGAGGAACATTACACTCGCCCACTTCAATTATCTGTCAATGGGCCGCAGGTTATAAGGGCATTTAATTGTATCTACATTCCCTTCTGGAAGCTAGGCCATTGATAGAAATGCTTTGTCCTCATAAATTGCTAAGACTTTTGTAAACTGAAGGAGACTCCTGTCCTGCAAGACTGTGATCTCTATCAGTTAACTATTTGTTTTTCCTTTAGGGCAGCCAGGAGTGCCTGAGGAATGTCACACAGATCCCATGGTGGGGGGTGGGGGGTGTCAGCTTCTGCTTTGTTCTCAGCTTACCTTCTGTTCCTTCATCATTATGATTATTTAATTTTATGATACCATCATCAGTTCTGTTTTTGTTTGGGTGGGGAGTTGGGCTGCAGAAGGTGAAAACAATGTACTTTTTTTTTTTGACAATTTGCATTTTGCATTATTGAAAAATCTTGGTGGATTAATAGCTCCTTCAGCAAAGAGTAGAACGGAAGTTCTATGTGTATGTCCATACAGCTAATCCCATCGTAGATGTGTTTTTATTTAACCAGCAACCCATCCTCTCCAAAGCTTGCTCCAGTCCTCTAAAGCTGTGGTTCCCAAATTTGCCTAATCATCTGAACTCCTGCTCCATCCCATGAAGTCCCACAGAATACAGACTCCCGGGACCCTCCCCCATCTCTCCAGTCAGTGGATCTGAATTTACGTTTGGAAATCTGTAATTTTATGTTTTTTCTTTAGCCTCTGGAGGCAACTCTGATGATCAGCCAGCTTTGGGAACTCTGCTCTGGGTAATGAGTGGATGGATGTCTGTATCTTTGTCACAGTCCTTCCTGGTCCTCCTGTGTGTCCTCTAAGCCCTTCCTCTTCCTGAGCCCCGTGCTGTGGGCACTGGGTACATTGTTCCTCATCTTTACTGAATGAGTCTTGGGGCTGGGGCACCTTACACACCACACTGTGTTTCCACAGTATCCGGGAAAGTAGTGCAAACACTTTGTGCCCTCATTGCAGTGATTTGGCTGGTTATACTTTGATTTCTATCATTGCCTTTTTCACTTTCCATTTGCATTTGCATGAATTTCCTCAAATGACAAATACAACTCTGATTTCTTCTGTTTTCTGATTATAAAAGTGAGGTTCATAGACACCCAGAATTTAGCTGATAAAAGGCTCATATCTCCTGTACCCTGTTATTCATCTTTCCTTTCCTGCTTTTAGAAATGTCACTGCATTAGAGATTAAAACCAAAGAAGACTTTGACCCTGAAAGTTTGTTGGTCTCAGCCACCTATTAATTTAAATCTTTCCTCCCTGCTGTTGTTGGGGGGGGGGAGCAGGGGAAACAGGCTTTTAAATATATGTGAATATAGAACCACGTTCAGCCCATATTCATTTTTTTTCTAACCAGTTCCTCTTTCTTCCATAGTATAAGTTAACTAAAATAATTGAAATTAATGGTCTTTTCACTATGATTGACTTTGGGTGAGAAAGCTAGTTCTCACTTTCAGAGGATGAGATACGTTTATTAATTAAGGTGAATTAAGACAAAAATACATGGTGTGTGAAGACTTCAGTATATCCCATATTGTAATTGGGATTGATGAGGTCCTCATCAAGAAAGCAGCAGAGAGCGAATCAAAAGAGGAAAGATGATGTTTAACATGCCGAGTAGAGCAATAAACGAGGGGCGCCTGGGTGGCTCAGTCGTTAAGCGTCTTCGGCTCAGGTCATGATCCCAGGATCCTGGGATCGAGCCCCGCATCGGGCTCCCCGCTCAGGGGAGAGCCTGCTTCTCCCTCTCCCACTCCCCCTGCTTGTGCTCCCTCTCTCGCTGTGTCTCTCTCTGTCAAATAAATAAATAAATAAATAAATAATCTAAAAAAAAAAAAAAGAACAATAAACGAGATCTATTACTGCGAAGGGTTTAGAATTAGTGTATCTCACCGTCAGAGAGACACAACCTACAACACATGCGAAGCCAATGAGGACGTCAGAATGACACTTGAAAGACCGGAAGGAGTATGGCACCAAGCTGGGGTTCGTGAGATGAGAAATAGTGACTTAGACTGCAATAATGCAATATCTTTTATAAGCCATTAAAATTAGAGGTGAAAAAGGAAGCGCTGTTAAATTACTTTGAGTGGTATCTTTCCACCTCCACGAGATCAACAAGGCACATTTCCTAATAGATGTCTTAAGAAATTTAACCAACTGTTCATTTTTTAATCTAAAGTGGATACGCTGTAATTAAATAAGCATTTTATATCCCAGTTAGACTGGCCCGAATGAGCAAGTCTAAATCTTGTTTTCAGGATCAAATTGCATTTTGTGCCACCCCCTCTTTGTCAGCCTGTCCTTCCAATAGGGACAAGCACTTCAAAGTCAGGGCAAACATGCCTAACAGGGACAGCACGACACTCTCCAGGAGCCCTGTGAACTGTTCAAAGTCACAGTGCATTGGAAACAACAGAGATTATGCTACTTCAGAAAGTAATTTTGGTTTCAAGGGAATTAAAACCAATTGACTAATCTCTCTAATGCCCTTCTCATAGAGAACAGGGGTAAACTAGGCAATTGTAATCGGCCAGGGCAGAGAACCTGGCCCCTGCGCCCTACAGGCACCCCCTGCCCTGTGCCCTTGACACTTTCCAAAACCTAGGGTAAATTGTTATTTATTGTCTAAGCACGTGTCTGTCTTCCTGACTAGACTGAAAGCATCCCAAAGGCAGGGACCCAGGTGAACTGTCTGGGCATCACCAATACCTTCTACATGGCCTGTCCCAAAAGTTTATTCTAGTCGTTGGTGATGCTGTTAGGTAGATCAGTAAGTTAGTTAATTAACAGAATTTAGAAGCACAAAAGCATCCAATTCCTTCTAAAAATTTGGCAGTTCATTCTTTGCCTTTGTTAATATGGAACAGATCTCTTCTCTGTAGGAGGAATAAATGCAAAATGAATACAAACATTCACACATTGGATCCATGTATCAATATATACATTTGTTTATTTAGAAAACACAACAAGGTATGAAATCATGAGAATGATTTGATTTAAATAAACCAAAACTGCAAATGCATCTTCATCTTCTCAAATCCTTTTTTGGTTGGAAGTCATGCCAACTCCATCAGCATTTGCCTTAGTATGGACTGCAGAACTGGCCCTACATGATGCTAATCGTTGTTGCAGGTAAAATTATTCCAGAGTTTCATAATTTGGGGCAAAATAAGTTTTAAAGAGATTTCTTTATTATAGGGTTTCTCAAGTTTTTGAATTGTGCCAACATGCTTTATGAATCTTCAAAGTTAGAAGGCAGATGGTATGGATTTACTAACTCATGTAACTCTTTTTATGGGACAGCTGAGAGACTGGTGTGTTCTGAGGAACACACTTTGGGAAATGCTGAATCAGACAGGCTTTTAATGGAGGCTCCTTCTGTTAGAGAAATTTCACAGTTGAACCTGAATTGAAAGACAATTCTGTAAAACTTTCTGGACTGGTGGTTCTCAATCCTGGCTGCCCATTAAAATCACCTGGGAGCTTTAGACAAGCCATCGCCAAGGCCCCACCCCCAGCCAGCTGAGTGAGGGTTTCCCATCTATCACATGGAAATAATACCTACCTCACAGAATTGTTGTGAAACCTAAAGGAGATCACGTATGTAAAATGCCCACTCTGGGGCCTGAAACAAAAGTTTGGTCTTTGGAACAATGTTTCTTTCTGGGGATAGTGTAGATCCAGTGAAAAATGGAGATGATGTCAGGTAAATAGAAAATCACTCCTTGTCCACACCCTGGTTCTGCATGGACAGATGCTAACAACGGATGATGAGAAATGGGATATTTGCATCGCCTGAATATTTCCCCACAATACACTTAGTAATTACAAAGGGAAGAACAGTAACTTTACCGTGGAAAACTCTGGCAGACCCCATCCTAACTAAATGAGACATGTCCATACCACATGCCCCCTGGTAAAAGGGGACACCGAGATGACCACATCATGGCTTCTGTAGTATTCTTGCCAAAAATATACTATCCGGAGGAATTACACAAGGAAACATCAGGCAAACCCCAGGCAGGACATTTTACAAGATTACTAGCCAGTACTTTTCTAAAGTGTCAAGGTCATAAAAGAAAAAGAAAGACTGAAGAACTGTCTCTGATGGGAGGAGACTAAGAAACTAAATGTGTTGTGGGAGCCTGGACTGACTCAGGGACCAGAAAAGGGGTATTAGTGGGACAACTGACAGCTTCAGTAAGGTCTGTACATGATGCATTTTTTTCAAGGTTGTTTCCCCGGTTTCAATAATTGTGCGACAGTTCTTGGGGATGATGGATGAAGGGTAAATGGAACTTTGTACTATTTTGCAACTTTTTTGTAAGTCTGAAAAGTTTTCAAAATGAAAAGTTAAAATATTAGAAAAATTTAATGATTATTTCTCTCTCATTCAGGGGCTTTCGAGATGATGGAATCAATATTTGAGGAGGTTTTTCTCCCTCTTGGGTATTTGGAGTTTAGAGGAAATAGGGCCTTTATACAATGTAGTCTACACCGAGCATTGTAGAAAGCGGCCCAAGATGGTCCTTTTAACAAGCATTTCCTGTGGTTTGGATACATGTGGTCTAAATACCTGATGGGGGCGCCTGGGTGGCTCAGTTGGTTAAGCGACTGCCTTCGGCTCAGGTCATGATCCTGGAGTCCCGGGATCGAGTCCCACATCGGGCTCCCTGCTTGGCGGGAAGCCTGCTTCTCCCTCTGACCCTCCCTCCTCTCATGTGTGCTCTCTCTCTCTCTCTCAAATAAATAAATAAAATCTTTGAAAAAAATAAATAAATACCTGATAGAGGATTTGATAGAAGACATAAAACCAAAAGTGCTCCAGGAAAGAGGAGGGTCAAAGCCGAGGTGGTAGTGCAGAGAAATTAGGAGCTGCTAGATAAGGGTTTCAGAGAAAGTCTTTGGTGTTTGAAAAAGGACAGGGGGAGGGCAGAGAGTGCTGGGGGTCGGGAATAGCTATGAACGATATTTCAAAGGGCAGAGAAGGGACAGAAGAGTTTAAAGATATTTTCCTTGCATTAAATGTGTATGTTCTCCTTGGCATTTGCCTATAAGCCTTTAGTAGTGATTTTGATTTTTTCTAATTTTTGTTCTGGTTTTTTTGTTTCGTTTTTTCCTTGAGTATTATTCTATGCTGAGACTCATCCTCCAGGGGTCTGGTTTATACTTTTCTGCTACATTGTCACACAGTCCGGATCATGTACCTTGTTTGGAAGACAGATGACAACGCCATTTACCTGGTAGCCCTTTGGCCTTAGGAAGAAAAGTGGCTTGGCCTGCGAGCACACCCCAGCAGGTGCACGGAACACAGTTATCTGCTCTGGGGCAGGTACAGGGACCTGTGTCAGCAGAAACCCAGGAGAACGGCCGCAGTGGTGTGGCCGAGGAGCTCCTGGGGGTCTCTCATGGATTGCCTTCAACTGCAATGCCCGATCGCTTCTTCCTAATCATTTTCAGGACTGGAAGCCAGAAGTGAATCTGAAGAGACAAAGAAGACAGATAAATGAGCATTAGAGTCATTTCAAGTGCCTCTGACATAAACTTTTCATCGTACAACGGCTGGCATCAGGAAAAATGCAAAAAAACACTTCAGAATGGCAGAAACTGATCCTTGTGGGTTATCTTAGTCTTTCATTGTTTATGAGCTATTTTCCAACTCTGTAAGTTGTTGGGAGCCGAGAGCAGCAATGCAAATGATTCTTGTCCATGGACGTGAAAATGACTTTCACCCTGTGGAGTGCAATTAATCCTTCCACCGACCTTGGGGAAGAAACCAGTTTTGCATCTAGTAAGCTCATTCGTTTTGGTGTTCCTGATGGCTTACACATGCGTGTGCTTTGAATTGTTGTTTGAATCGGTTGGAATTTCTTACTGTTCCCTCGTTAATTAGTTAAATGAAGTCTTTGACGAGCATTCATTTTATGTGTAGGAAGTCATTAGGTTACCATATATATGTATAAATATGCATATGTGTCATATACATAATATCATATATATATATATATATATATTTACACACACCAGACATATATTTTAATGCTGGAGAATGAACAAATTCTTTAGAGTTTACCAAGCTGTTGTAGATAGTTCCGTCTGTTATTTCTGTGTGCTTGGCATGATAAATAACTAATTGGACCCTGTCCATTAATAATCACCACAGAGGGTCTTCCTGCCAGTCTCTCTACCTTATGGCTGAATGTGCCCACTTAAAATCAGTGTTTTGAAAAACAGCTTGTAGAATCATCTGGACCAGCATCCAACATCAAGAAACTAAGAGCCTTAGCCATGCACATCTGTTAATTTTCTCCTCCCAGTGTCCCATCTGTTCCTGGGGACGTGAGCCCTAACGTGAAGCTGGAGAGTGCTTTGAAAGTCCACTTGCCCTTCAAACTCAAAATCTCCTTCATGACAGGTTATGCCCCCATCTTGGCCTTGCCTTTGTGAAGTAGAGACGCTGTTTACTGCTTCCTCCTTCCACTGCCTGCTTTGATCTTTTCTTCAGTAGCTTCCCATGCAGGTATCGGACACGCTCCGCCTGCACGCTGGGGTAGAAGGATGCCGACACCAGGATTTTGAGTTGCGTCAGGATGGAGGACAGCAAGCCCAGCATCACTAGTACCACAAGAATGAAGCTGAGAGGAATCCAGGTCTTAGACAGAAGGATCTTTGGTTCAGGGATGCAGGTGGGTTCGAACAGAGATATGTGAAAGGAAGAATCATGGATGATGTCTTGAGTTCCTTGCTCCTAAAATGAAAGAATAAAATCCTAAGATTCATGCCATGGTTGTCCTCAGTCCCGGTCTTTCTCAATCTTGCCCTGCAATGCAAAGCATTTATCTTACAATGTGCAGGAGCTCGGGCTGGAGCAGCTAAGGCGGCACCTCCTGCGTGCTAGGATCAGAATAAAGAGGAGGACCAAATCTTACGGGAAGCTACCGCAGTGTTTTTCCAAAGTGGGTTTGTGGAAATAGAGATTTCCTTGAGAGAAGGGTATCAGATAAGTTTGTCTACTCTGTCCTTTCTTTGCAGAGTCGGGATGCCCATGAGACTGTTGAAGTCTCAAGAAGACAAAGAAATCCAGTTAACGTCAGCTAGCGGCTCTCCTGACAAATGTGACCACATCACCCAGTTTTACAGAACACCTGCTTCTACCCTGTAGGACATGTGGGACTGATGAAAGATGGTTTTAGCTCAACTGGAGGAGAAGATTTTTGGAACTTAGACCCAGTCAGATCCTCCCCATCTTGACAAACACCTTGACAGTGGACCACAATGTCACAAAGATGTGGAAGCATTGTATTATGTTCTAAAGCAACCTTCTAGACTTTGGGGGTGGGGAATTATTCTTAGTGTAAGAATACTAAAAATAGTATTTGCTGAAGGTGGCTTTAAATCCTATTTGTAGAGGTCTCAAACAGGACATTTTCTCATTTTTCCTGGATGCTCAGGTGGAGTGCATTCCTTTCTGCTTGAAGACAAGAGTACAGACCAGTTGCCCTCAGCTGACTGACACAGAGGGCAAAGGATGACATTGAACCACCCAGCCAAGACACCAGCAAGAGAAGTGTGTGCTGATTCAGCTCTTTGTTTCCCCTGACCTGAGAAAGTCATTTCATCTCTCGGTGGATTTGTTTTCTGATTTGGTAAAACAGGAATTAATGGACCAGATCCTGCCCATGAATAAACTACTCCCTGTGTAAATTAAGCACCTTGGGGATGGAGCATTAACCTTACAGGCGGGAGTCCTTAGTAAGTTTTTATCACCGCTGTACCCCAGAGCCCTGGGGCCAGGAAGAGGGAAATGACTTCTCCAAAAGAACACAACCACGCCTAGAGAACAGAGTGCACCTTGATCTACCCCAGTACCTGTGAAGACTCTGGACACTTCAAATCTGGGACCTCTCTACAATCGTCAAGTCACATCTGGAATTTCCATGGCCCCATGCCTAAGCAATGAAAAGCATTTGCGCTGCCTCTCCTTTTCTCTTATTAAAAAGACAGTTCGCCTACAATTAAAGAGAGAGATTTCAGTCCCCAGAGCAAAAGCATGCACTCTTTTTAATACGGTTGAAAAAACAACCACATCGATTGAGTCAGTGATGAGAAATCCTGCAATAAGAAAGCAGTGGGTGTCCGGTCTGGGAAGAAGTTACTTAGTCTAGGAATCTAACTGGGGATTTTGCAGTTGGGAGTCAGAACTTCATAAAGATTGAGTCAACATTTTTGTACCGGGTTGGCAGAGGGTAATGTGGAAGACAAATGAATTCTCTCAAAATGCAGAGCAATATACTAAATGGTACCCTGATGTTTTAAAATGTGTTTACCTCTCTTAAGTAAACAATTTGCCAAGACAGCATTGAGGAATGGACCGAGGTCTGGTATCAGACCGTCCTGAGAAGTTAATGTAGACCAGTGCTGTGCATAAGTAGGGACTGGAAAAGTAACAACGCTGGCTATTTTCCCGTACGATGTCCACCCATCCAGCTAGCTCACTTCGGGTCATTTCCCTTCTTCTTTACTTAAAACACTTCTTTAAAATCATATGAAGGTGGGAGAGAAATACTGGCAAAACCCTGAGGTGATGGTTCTCTCCCTGCTGAGCCTCTCCTTTGCAAACCTGTGACAACAGAGGGACCAGGAGCCTCCCAGCGCATCCTGGGATAAGGGCAGGCTCGGCGGGTCCCCAGAGGCAGCTGCTGACGGCAGTCTCCCAGGTGTGGCAGGAGAGAGTTTGAGAGGAGCCCCCACGGCAGTCTCCAGTCTCGTACCCCCATCTGCCCCAGCGCCCACCGCCCTGCTGTCGCTGTGCTCGCGGCGGCCTCCCCCACCAGGATGTGAGCCTCCACGGCAGCCCGCACAGCTTAGACATCCTTGCATCCCCCGTCCCCAGTGACGCCCCAAAATGTATTTGTCAGGACATCGTCATTGGAAAGCTTCTGGGCTTTTTTTGGAAGGCAGAACTTGCTTTTCTCTCCTTCTGTCTAAAATGGTGAGAATTCACAAAGCAGGCATGGGTATTGGCTGCGGAAGAAATGAATGAGAGAGGAGGGAAAAGAGAAGGGAGGGGAGGAAGAACCAAACAAGGAAAAAAGACAAAGGAGAAAGCGTTGGGGGAGGGGAGGGGAGAGGCCCTTTTACCTGCCAGCTTCGGGATCAAGCATGTCTGAAAGTCTAGTTTGGCTTTCACTTGTAACACCGCTCCCGTTATGACCCTGCTCCAGATATCTAGAGCACCAGGGATCTTGTAATTCACTGAATTCTTCCGAGGCAGTAGAGTGCTCGTGCTGGGGGTCATCAACTCTGAGAAGCAGCCCAGAATTAGAAGGGGCAGAGCCCAGCTACCTGCGGAGCCAGAAGAAGCAGGGAGGGAGAGTGTAGACACCACAGGAGGACCCCAGGCCCGGAGATGAAGAGAGCCATGGAAAGTGGGGCTTCAGAGGAAGGCTTGCAGACACCCTTTCTGCCATTTCCTTCTAAGAGTTCCCCTACTGTAGCTTGACAAAAGCAAGGGAAAATCAGACATGTGCAGACAGCTGTTGGCGTTTTCACCAGCCCAGGCTAGCGCACTCCACCCCAGCACGCACAACGCTCACACACCCACTCACACACATGCAAACACACAGGCCTGCGTGCACACACGTCCCACCTAGTTCAGCTTCACAACTTCTGGGTTTAAAAGAAATCAAGACAATATCTGACAATATCCACATCCTCTGAAATGCCCACATAATCACAAACTTTCCCCAGAGAAAAATGGAAGAGAAAAAAATGGGATGCACAAAAACCATGGTCTTCTTAGCTCGGGACACAGCTGCTAAGAGGAGTAAGAACAAAGGAGAGAAAGGCAGATTCCCTGAGACTCCGGGGGCACCAGCTTAGAGAAACACACCGTCTTGACTAATTAAGATTGTCATAGATCCACCAATGGCCTTCGGCTCCGTTCTTTTGGGTGGGGTTTAGATCCGTGGTTCTCAGTCTTGACCGCACATCAGAATTACTTGGAGAGTTTTTCAAAATCCCCCACCTCAGCCTCACCCCAATCCATTTGAATTCAATTTCTGGGGTGTTCTTTTGCTTGCTCAGGTCCACAGTGATGACACTGTGCAGTCACAGTAGATAACCACTGGTTTAGAAGGTCCTTGAGTGTTGGCACCTGAGCCAAAGTGTCTCCAAGTATGGTCTATGGACCACCTACTTTGAAGTCACATGGAGTGCTTATTAAAGGTACTCTCCTTTTGAAAACGGATTCTCTGTAAATTGAAGGCTGAGACTCTGTATCCATCCCAGGAAATACTTAAAACACATTTAAGGTTGAGCACCACTGACCTAAAAAAACAAGGTAGCTGTTTTCATCGCTTTAGTGGGTATTACCACATACCAGCCCCAGCCATAACATTTGGTTATTTAGGAGCCCCCTTTTTTTTTTTCGGTGCCCATCGTCTTAAATGCCATGTGGATGCATTGGGAGGCCTCCTGTGTTGTGTAAGGGCTCAAGATTCAAAGAAAAGAAGTTCTCATTCCCAAAAGGTGCTCAAAGTCTACTGGCAGAGATCCGACAGAGAGATGAAGAAGGAGCCTAGGTTCATGCCAAGCACTCTTGCTTGAGAACCAACTTCATGTTCCATATCAGAGACACCGATTCCCACATTTAAGTGTTTGCTGACTATAGAAAGCTAAAAATGCTCACCCACCATGATATATGATCCTAATGCCCAGAATCTATAAATGTTACTTTATTTGGAAAAAAGGGACTTGGCAGAAGTGACCCTGATTATCGTGGTGAGCCCTAACACAATCACATTCATCTTTTAAGAGAGACGCAGAGAGAGATTTTACATACTTGGCGGAGGAGACGATGCAAAGACAGAAATGAAGGTGGAGGGCTGCAGCCGCAAGCCATGGAAAGCTGGCAAACCACCAGAAGCTGAAAGAAGCCCGAGTGGATTCTCCCCTAGAGTCCGAAGTGAATGTGGTGCTGCCAACACTTGATTTCAGCCCAGGGATACTGATTTTGGACCTCTTACCCCCAGAGCTATAAGGGAATACATTTTTGTTGTTTTAAACCACCCAGTTTGTGTTCATTTGTTACAGCAACCCCGAGAAACTAACACAGTGACCAAGGATGTTCAGGCTGAAATCAGACTCTTAACAGTAGGACTTCGATTCAATTTAACCAACAATTATTGGGCACCAATAATGCCAATGTGCCAGGCACTGTGCCATCACAGGGATCCAAGGGTGAATAAGACACTGCCCTGGTCTGTGAGGTTCATGGTACTTCTTAAGACACCCCAGCAAACAGCCGGGACACGCCTCTAGACATGCGCCTACCTCTCTGTGCAGTTTCAAGTGAACCTCAAGCCCTGGCAAACTTTGGAAATGTTCGCTCACTGAGAAAATGAGCCGATACAGCAGGTAATCGATGGCTGCAAACAGCACCCAGATGTAGAGGTGGGTAAGTATGGGGAGGAAAAACAGCCCCAGGTTTCTCCTCTCTTTCGGAGACAATCGGAAAGACGGGATGACTACATAGTTCTTCCTTTCCTTCTTATTCAGCGGGAGGACGCAGGGCCTCTGTAGGTCCCTCTCCATTTCGTCGAACCGAACAAATTGTTTGGTAATGAAGATGTTCTCAAACTTCCGACTGCAGGGGTCCAAAAACCGTTTCATGAAGAGCCCGGTGCCAAGCAGCACCAGTAGAAGCCCTGCTAGGGCAAGTACCTGCCGACCCAGCGAGGACAGTACATCTGT
Source organism: Mirounga angustirostris (assembly GCF_029215605.1). Taxonomy (NCBI): domain Eukaryota; kingdom Metazoa; phylum Chordata; class Mammalia; order Carnivora; family Phocidae; genus Mirounga; species Mirounga angustirostris. Next base: position 33,067,302 of record NW_026991712.1, read on the forward strand.
CGCTGTCACCATCTGGTACAAGACACCCAGGGCTTGGCCTTTGGTGTCATTTAGCTGTGCCTCCAGGGCTTCAGTGGGACTGAAAAGCGAGACCGCCAGAGTCTGGTTCCAAGAAATAAGGTCATCAAATAGATTTAGGTGAGTGGCAAGGCCATAAATCCACTGAATTGCTTCAATATATCTTTTCAAAAGTGGAAAATGTATGGAAAAGCTCTTTGCTCTTAGGTTGCAAGTCATACCGTCCAGGAGACCTTTGAAGTTGTGAAAAATATTTTCCACGTGTCCAAAGATCACTATCCCTGTGCCGGCTGCAATCAAGGTGCTCCTGCCTTCCCGCAGTCCGCAAGAGAGGAAGAAGAGAAGAATGAAACATCGTGCATGCTTGGAGCTGCCGAGCAGCGCACTGGTGATCACCCAGGAGGTGCTGAAGACTGTGAATGAGGACAGAAACCAGGAAAAGGCCAGAGAGAGGAGGCCCACTGAAATGAAAGCCACAAAAGAGCAAACTCCCCAATGTTGGATAAAGGCCATCCAGCCAGGGCGTCTGGGAGACACATATGTCCCCCAAAGACCTAGGAAGATAGCAGTGCCCGAGGTCCAGACACCCATGCTCCCTGCGTCCCTGGAAATAAAAAAGAAACCAGGGTCAGACGTTGCTTTTCAGTGGCCCCTGTCACTTTGCAAAGGGCATGGTGGTAGACTGGCAGCCAACAATGGTCATAATTCTTTAACCTATCTTTATCTCCGCATCCCTTCCAATGTGACTTCACAGCTTCTCCCACTTAGAGGTTAGAGAAAGAGAAGAATCCATCAAGAGGCGAGTCTATTTCTCCAACCCTTGACTTCGGAGTGGCTTTGTGATGTCTATGACCAGTAGAATGTGGCAGAAATGTCACGGTGCCAATCCTGAGTCTGTGATTCACCCCTGCTTCTCTCTGGGCACCCTCCTGCTAACTTTTTAACACGCCCCGGTGTATTAGTCTCCCATCGCTGCTGTAGCAAACAGCCACAAGCCTAGTGGCTGATAGAAACACCTATTTATTCTCTTACAGTTCTGGAGATCAGAAGTCTAAAATGGGCCCTGAGAGCTGTGTTCCTTCTGGAGGCTCTAGGGGAAAATCCATTTCCTCACTTTTGGCAGTTTCTGGAGGCTCATGGACTCTTCTTCCTCCATCTCAAAGCCAGAAATGTTGCACCTTTTTTTCTCTTGGACCTCTGCTTCCATCCTTGTATCTTCTATGACTCTGATCTTCCTGCCTCCCTTCATAAGGACACCTGTGATTATACTGGGCCCACCCTGATAATCCAGGATAGTCTCCCCATCTCAAGGTTCTTAACTAATCCCATATGTAGAGTCTCTATCACTACGCAGAATAACGTACTAACAGGTTTTGGACATTAGGACATGGGCATCTTGGGGGGGGGGGGCACATTATTCAGCCTATCGCACCAGGTTGGGCTGCTGGATGACAAAGACACATGGTCAGTCAGTTCCACCAACCAACAGCCAGCCGAGCCAGCCAACTGCCAGACAGCTGAAGGAGGCGTCCCAGACCAGCCGGTCACCGGCCAGCCCACCAGCTGATCACAGATACTTTAGTAGTAATAAATGCTTATTTATTTTAAGCCACTGAATTCTGTGCTGCTTTATTAGGCAGTGATTGCTAAATGATAAAAGCAGTAATACTGTATCATGGACCTTAATAATTGCAATAAGCCCTCGGCTGATGGATAGGTTGAAATTCAATGCACCGCATTATGTAACATCACTTTTGATAGTCATCTGTTTTCTCCTGCTCTAATTTTGCAAACCAGAAAGCATACCAAGGGCATCCAAACTGAGATGTAGCGCTGGGCTGAAGCCATTGTGCCTCTGTGCTGTGACAATTGCATCCTCCCCACACCCCTCCAGCCCGCCCCCACCCTCCGAGGGCAGTTCTCCCCCGGAGAATCTTGCAAGGAAAATAAGAATATTTTGTCACCGAGTTAATCATCATTTGTTTTTTCCCAGCTGTGGCATAATTACAACAAAGGTGCTATGGGGCTGCTGCCACGCTGTCAGTCATGCATATTTGGGTCTGTGACGCACTCCTAGTCTTGGGTTCATTTGGAACCACATAAAATCAGTTTGAGATGTTTCTCTCCTGATTAGCAGGAAAACATCTACTGAGCATTATACCATATGCATGGGATTTCCATGAAGCCATTGATTAGGTTTTAAACACAGTCAAATACATCCCTCCTCGGATGTGAGGGCGATCTGGCTGCGACATCTGCCACCCCATTGATCGCCAGGGTTGATTTGGCTGATCTGGCTGGCTAGGCGGGTGTCCCCTTCCTCCCTCACCGCTCCATGTGCGTCCCTCCCGAAGCTGCGCGCTCGGTCGAAGAGGACGACCCTCCCCGATAGAGGAGGACCGTTCTTCGGTCAAGGGTATACGAGTAGCTGCGCTCCCCTGCTAGAACCTCCAAACAAGCTCTCTCAAATACATCCCTCCTCACATCAGATATGCTGGGGCTGGATTTCCGGATTAGCTGCACACGGTTTGAGCCAGTGGATTACACCCAGGGTGTGAGAGGGGTCCAGGCATTGGCTAGTAGGCATGCACTGAGCGACGCAAGGTGAAGAAACGATTCTTTTTGTGTTCGGGCTGAATGAGGTGAATGAAGGGCAGACATGAGACGGAGAAGTGGGCAGGTGAGGAACAAACCTGCGGTTGTTTCTCCTGCAATAATGCAGAAGGTTTGCAACTCCTGTCACGTGAAGGGAGATGGCTCGGAACAGAAAAGAGATCTGGAGAGAAAGTAACTATTGAAGAAGGGTCATTACCATGTGGGACCGGCCTTCTCAGAAATTCAGAATCCCACATTAGAGGATATTCTCACTCTATCCGGAGGGAAATTGGAATCGCCATTAGAATGGGGACCCGCAAAAGGACAAAGCTCTTTTTTCCTGCACACTCGCCTCCTTTTAGGGTCTGAGGTTGGTTTAGAGGTTGGCAGTGCTCCCATGCACTGACCCCATTCCTACTTATTTGACTAAATGATCCACTAAAAGGGATTCACTGCCTATTCTGCTCACTTTCCGTAAAGCATCTCCCTCCATCCTAAATGCCCTTTGCATTTCACACAGAAACTGAGGCTCAGAGGGCTTGCTGAAATCTGTCAGCAATCCCACAGAGAGTCTGTGGTGCAGTGGAATCCAGACCTGGTCTCCCTGCCTCCTGGACCAGCTCCCCGCTCCCCCTGCACTGTGGCCAGATTCTCTGACTCCCGGGTATGTGACAGGACACTCAGCTCAGTGTGTGTCTGCTGGAAACACATTACACTTTCTGCCAGTGACCGCTTAAGAGCTGACCTGTAGATCACAAACCCATTTCTATCTGCTCATTTTCCCCCTGCATCAAGATAGTTGGCCCTGGAAAGCTGTGTCTCAAATCAGCAGATTTCTCTTTAAAGCAGATCAGGAATCTCAGCTGGCTTTTTCCCCCCTAATATCTTTTGTGAAGCACCATTTTGCTTGCTTCCTAAAAAATTAATAATGTGTATTTTGGATTCATATTTCCCTTCTTTTGCCTTCATTCTTGAACAGTGTGTTCTTAATACAGATATTTCTCTGAAAGTAAGAAACGGATTTATGGACACATTAAAACTGTAACATTGGGCAATAAAAACTAGTATCAATTAAATAAGATATAGGACTGCAATTTTGTCCCATAAGAGGCACATGTTTTCTTAATGAGCAACAGATCTAATATTATCCTCCTTGTTTTTGTACTCAAAACAGCACGTCACCAAAAGACACCAAAACTTTCTGCCACGAGAGGACTGAATGCATTCTCTCCTATTTTATTTTATCTTTTATTTTTTTAAAATGTTTTATTTATTTATTCATGAAAGTCAGAGAGAGAGAGAGAGAGGCAGAGGGAGAAGCAGGCTTCCCACCTAGCAGGGAGCCCGATGCGGGACTCGATCCAAGGACCCTGGGATCATGACCTGAGCCAAAGGCAGACGCTTAACCATCTGAGCCACCCAGGCGCCCCAACATTCTCTCCTATTTTATTTATTTATTTTCTTTTTTTTCCCTCAGAGGTAGAAATTAGTGAATCATCAGTTGCATATAACACCCAGTGCTCATTACATCATGTGCCCTCCTTAATGCCCATCACCCAATTATCCCTTCCCCTGACCCACCTCCCCACCAGCAACCCTCAGTGTGTTTCCTAGAGGTAAGAATCTCTTGTGGTTTGTCTCCCTCTCTGATTTCCTCTTAGTTTATGTTTCCCTCCCTACCCCTATGTTCATCTGGTTTGTTTCTTAACTTCCACATATGAGTGAAATCATATGACAACTGTCTTTCTCTGATTGACTTCTTTCACTTAGCATAAACCCCCTAGTTCCATCCACGTCGTTGTAAATGGCAAGATTTCATTCTTTTGGATGGCTGAGTAATATTCCATCGTGTATATATACACCACATTGTTATCCATTCATCTGTCGATGGACATCTGGGCTTTCTCCATATTTTAGCTATTGTGGAAATTGCTGCTATAAATATTGGGGTGCAGGAGCCCCTTCGGATCACTGCATCTGTATCTTTGGGGTAAATACCCAGTAGTGCAATTGCTGGGTCGTAGGGCAGCTCTATCTTCAACCTTTTGAGGAACCTCCATACTGTTTTCCAGAGTGGCCGCTCCGGCTGTACATTCTCTATTTTATAGTTCAAACCACAGACCTGGGCTTTGGACCACGTGCCCAGAAGCTGGTGTTCAATCTGCCCTTCCTGTCACTGTTGAATGAGGCCTTGATTTCTTCTCCAATCGGTTTCTCATTTTCCCTACTTGAATATAAGATCTGCCTGAGCTCCTTCCTGGTGAGGTTTGAAGAGGGGAGCTGTCGCAAGCCCCTTAAGACGACCCGGCCAGAAAGTGCAGCCCATTTCTTGTTTTTTTTTTTCTACCACAAAAAAATTGAGAACTTCCCTTCTCTGAAGGTCTTCAGGCAAGGACTGAATGCCCCAAGTTGATGGGAGGCATAGCGACAGGAGCTGGATTCACCGCCTTCCCAGCACTGACTTTCCGGGTCTCCTTCAGATGGCTGCTGATTTCCTTCCTCTTTTCCTGCAGAGGTGCGAGTGTCCTGCTGAACTTTCTCGGCAGATGGTCCCAACTCTTTCCTTTGAGGCAAATCAGGATTTGGACAAGCTGGTTGCTTTTTCTTTCCCAACGACTTTGTCAAGCAGATACCCAGATCCCTGAATTTTATTTTTAGAGCTAACATGAATCTTATAGATCAGAGCTTCTTAAACGTGAGTCTGTGATCACTAAGGAACCTTGTTAAAATGCAGATTTTGCTTCTAAAGGCCTAGAGTGGCCCCTGAGACTCTGCCTTTCTGACAAGTTCCCGGGTGGCTGATGCCGCTCATCTGAGGACCAGACACTGGGTAGCAAGCTCGGGGGTTCAGCCCTGTCTCATGGCACTTCCTGTGATGATGGAAATGTTCTCTCTCCGTGCTGTCCGACCCAGTCGGCACCAGCCATATGTGGTGATTGAGCACTTGAAATAGAACCAATGGGACTGGAGAGTTGAATTTTTAACGTTATTTAATTTTAATTAACTCCAATTTAAATAGTCGCATGTGGTGGGTGTCATTGTGTTGAGCAGCCCAGCTCTAGAGGACTGACACCTGGTGGGCTGGTTTCCACGGATGAGGAAACAAAAGTCCAAAGAGGCTAAGGGACTCACAGAGCCTGTCCTGGCGTTGGAGACAGAGCTGGGGGTGAGACCCCAGTTCCCACCACTTTACCTGTCACATCAGCATCTCACCTCTGACTTCTCATGAACCCTATTTTAAAATTCTTACCAGGAGGCACCTGGGTGGCTCAGTCGTTAAGCATCTGCCTTCGGCTCAGGTTATGATCCCAGGGTCCTGGGTTAGGGTCCTGGGATCGAGCCCCGCATCGGGCTCCTGCTCCGTGGGAAGCCTGCTTCTCCCTCTCCCACTCCCCCTGCTTGTGTTCCCTCTCTCGCTGTGTCTTTCTCTGTCAAATAAATAAATAAAATCTTTTAAAAATAAATAAATAAATAAATAAATAAATAAATAAATAAATAAATAAATAAGAGCTCTTGGGGCGCCTGGGTGGCTCAGTCGTTAAGCATCTGCCTTCGGCTCAGGTCATGATCCCAGGGTCCTGGGATCGCGCCCCGCATCGGGCTCCTGCTCCGTGGGAAGCCTGCTTCTCCCTCTCCCCCTGCTTGTATTCCCTTTCTCGCTGTGTCTCTCTCTGTCAAATAAATAAATAAAATCTTAAAAAAAAAAAATTAAAATCCTTACCAGTGTTCCTAGATAATGGAGGTAAAATTTTCCACATGCCAAATTTGCCTTCAGGCAAATACATAACTAGAAAAGTGGACAAACTACAGTCGGTGCCTCCAAGACTTAGCCAACCTAATACTAGGTAATAGTAATAGCTATCAATTTGTTAACCAAGTGCCTGGCCACTGTGTTAGCGTCTGATGTACATTATTTCTAATCTTCACAGCTCTAGATATTACAGATATTCTTATAGCTCTATATTTTAGATGAGGGAACTGAAGCTCAGAGTGGTCAAATAACGTGCCCAAGGTCACACAGCTAATAAGTGGAAAAGCCAGGATTCCAACCCACATTCCAGTGGCCCTGAGGGTTCAGGATGGGCAGCTTTCTAGACTTTCTTAAAATGATTTTCAAAGAGCAGCTTCTAAATTTGTTTGGAATATATGCCCAGAATCCCAGTCATGCATGCATCCCGGAATGTGGCTTTAACAACGCTGGTATACACTGTCCTTGCGCTGCCATCTGCATCCGGCGTCCCCCACCTCAGCTGCCAGCTCAGCCCCACTGAACCCTCCAGAGCTGGCTGTGGATCTCCTCTCCCTGGGCTGACCCTTTTGCTCAGCTGTGGCCTGCTCCTTGTTCTCCTTAGAGACTGTTCCAGCCAGCCTGAGGCTCAGACTTACTCATCCCTTAAACCAGCCCATTTGGCGTCGGGCTTCCTGGTCTGAGGTCTGGGCTGCAGGGCCCTCATTCTCAACTCAAAAAGCCCTCTCTTCCAGGGTCAGGGAGCCAGGAGGTACATTCAGGGCTGGTGCCCACACTCTCTGTTGCACAGGAAAGTCAGGGCGGGTGGGCAGCAATCAGCATTTTAAATAGCTACAAGGATCAGACTAGCACCGGAAAGAATAAAGGAAATCAGGAGGTGTGGATACTTCTCAGGGTGAGGGATGTGGAGCAATGGGCGGTGGGTCTTGGGGGGCTGGAGAGCCCAGGCCCCAGTTTAAGTTATCTGGACAGGAGCCTCCATCCCAGCAGATTTTCTTCCAGGCTGTATGGAGACCCAGTGTGGCCAAATTTTCTGATTTTTTTTTTCTTCCAAAAGAAGCCAGAAATCTAGATTTTGGGAGGTGACATCTCCTGACTTAAAAAAACAAAAACAAACTTGGCTCAAATGATTTTTAAATACTCTGACTGGCTGGTTTCTGGCCACCAGACTGTCGGTTTGCAAACCTTGGTCTTTGGGGAATCGTCATTGCTTCCTCCTCTCTGCTCTGCCCCCCTCCTTCCCTTATTTTCCTCTTTCCCACTCATCTGAATTGCTTTTGCTTCTTTTTCCCCCCTGGGACATTTTAAAATCATGCTGTAGGCCAGTTTCCAGTCTCATGCATAAAGGTTTTTCTCTATGCCTTGGGAATATTTATTTTTGCCCAAAGGTCTCTAATTCTATTCTCTTCCGGGAGCTGCTGAAAGGCAAACCTGATCCCTTTAACCTGCAATTTCTCTTTGTTTTGCCTCCATTATCAATAACATTTATTATCTGACTCAACATCCTTGTCTCCCCAGGACAGAGTACCTGCTTCTTGCTTTTACCCACAGTAATATTCCAAGACAATTACCACTTTGCTGCCTTTATCTCTAAACTACAGTTTGCACCACAGCCTGGGTGGGAGAATCACAGCTGGAGTGCACAGGGAGGTAACACGGAGGAGGCCCCATCTCGCTTCCATGGGTTAAAGCAATTTTGGGGGGGCTGGGTGGGAGGGAGCAAGGCAGGAAACGGGGCTGGTGATGAGGCACCCCGGTCCAAGCCAAGCGCCACACAGCCTGTGAGTGGCGTCGCCAGCCGGAGCCCACACTTAGCTGCTTTCACGCGGAGCTGAGCTGTTGCCATGGGAAACAGCAGTGGCCAGGCTCCTCCATCAGCCCTGCGTGCGCCTGCAAACACTGGCTGTGGGGGGCATACACTGCGGCCCCCACTGTTACATGTCAGAGGCAGCAGCGAAGTCCCCCAGCACCCCCCCCCAAGAGCCTGCTCGTCCACTCTGTGGGGGAGTCAGCGGGTCCAACGCTCCTGAGCACCGTCCTTTGAGCACAGATCCTGTCTCAAGGTGTACCGCATCCTTGCTTCACATACAAGGACACATGCAGCCATGAAATAATAACTCAAGCCTCCCAACAAATGGCCTATCCCAGGAACTTTCTAGATGGGGGCATACAGGAGACGCAAATCCCCAGTGCCACTCCGGGGCAGGCAAACAGAAACCTCAGTGCAAATGCAGGAGAAATCAAGGCGGACTTCCTTGTGGAGGGACCTAGAGATCAGGATCTCGGGGATTGTCCTATTGCTCCCCTCTTTCCCTACTTGTGGAACATTCACCTTGTCTGACATCCCAACATTTCCATTAAGTGAGATCAGCTCCTTCTGCTCCTGCTCCCCATGCAGAAGCCAATGGCTTATGCTCAACAGGTCCAGCTGCAGTCTGTAGACACCCTGGGGAGGAAAAGTAAACGCAGCCTGCTGATCCCTCTATTCTTTCTGTGCTCCTCCAGCCAGCTCCGCTAACCCCCTGCGGGAACCTACCTACCCAATACCTCTCAGGATATTTAGGACTTGATGAGACTCTCATCTGAAAGGAAATTAGGACAAAGGTCAGAGTGGAATAAGAAGAGTACCCGGCAGGGAGATGGGAACCCTGTGGTCTAGCCTGCTTCTACCCAGAATGAGCTGTGTGACCTTGGGTAGGTCAATTCACCTCTCAGGACCACAGCTCCTTTGAGCTAGATGAGTTCTAAAGTTCCTGCTAGCCCAATGGTCTGAAATGAAAGGCACAGGAGAGCAGCAGATCAGGCCCTGGGTGCTGACATTTTCCAGCCTGGTACCTGTAAGTGGGACAGAGGAAGAATGGAGGGTTTCTCAGCCCTTCCTTCCTTCCTTCTTTCTTTCCTTCCTTCCTTCTTCCCTCCTTCCTTCCTCCCCCTCCCTCCCTTCCTCCCTCCTCTCTCCCTCTTCCTTCTTTCCTTCCTTCCTTCCTTCCTTCCTTCCTTCCTTCCTTCCTTCCTTCCTTTCTTTCCTTCCTTCCTTCCTTCCTTTTTTTTTCTTTCTTTCTCTCTTTCTTTCCTTCCTCTTGCAAACTTCTAGTTTGCTTGGGAATACACTGTTCTCTCAGGAGGCCAAAAGAGCTTGAACAAGCACAGAGGCCTCCTTTTGAGGTGGAATGAATTCCTCATTTCTTTTCATCGTTCTTGCCTTGGGAAAGCCAGCAAATGCCTTCCTCCGTGAAAGCAAACTTCACACAAGAAAGGAAAGATTAATGAAAGCTACCAGGTAAACAGAAGAGCATTTAGGGCTCAGTTCAGTCTGTCACTGTGCAGGGCATTGTCCATGAGGCCTGGCAGCCTTCCAGGCCGGCCCGGACAGCCCTGCTCCTCACCACCACCCGGAGGCTCAGCCAACAGGTATCAATTCTTCAAAAGTTGGGAAATGGGCAAGTTAACCCAAACTGCTCTCTTCAGAGGATAATCATGCTCCGAGATGAGGGTATTTGGATCCCTCGGGCCAGCATCCACAAAGACTTCTTTCTGGTATTTCTGTACACAGATAAACTGTCTGAGGTAGAGGAGGAGCTTAAAGTATCGTCAGGTCTCAACTGTTTATTCCAATTTACTATTTTTTTTTCATTAAAAAAAGCAATTCCAAGAACAGAATTTTCGAAAAGTTTACTTACAGCTTCCTCTCAGGTTCTTCTGTGAGTGCAAAAGTGCCCTTCCCATTGACTCTGAGTTTTGATATACAACAGGAAAAAAGGAACTAGAAGTGACGAGAGGGTCACATCACTTTGAATCAGCATCTTTATTTCCCCCACAAAGTGACTAAGTAATAATATTGACAAAGGGGATAATTGTTACAAAGGAACTCCATATTTCTTTCCAGTATTTTCCCCAAAATGGATGTTCCAGAAATCAATTCTAGAAAACAACGAAATAAGGCATTTTCAAACACAAGAGAGTGAGTTACGAACACTTGGAGGATTTCTTCCCTCTGTCCTTTTCTCCCCTCACTCTTATTCTCCCTACCCCACCCCCAGCAAGGGGACAGTGACGGTCTTCACCATTCCCACTGCCATCAACAGTCCCAGGGGCATGAAGGAGTCACCTCTGCACCGATGACCCAAGACAAGTGTCATTGTCTGTGTAACCCATCTCAATCTTACCATCTTGGAAATTTAGCTTCCAAGTCAAGAGGATCAGCTTGTATGGTTGAGGGAGTTAGGGAAGCCTCCAAACCCTCCTACAAAATTGTTCTTCACCTTTCGATTGAGACCTATAAGTGGAGGAGATTTTATCTTAAAATCCATGGATTCCTGCCAAAATGCGGAAGGGTTGATAAAAAGAAAAATATAAAATAAACAAGTGGATAGATCACTGAATACTTAGGTAAAAAAAAAAAAAGAAAACTCAGGTCAAACATCATGGTGAAGATACCCAAATGTACGATGTTTGGGAGACATACTATTCATCATGAACAACAGGTATCCAGCAAATGTTGTGAGCAAATTAACGTTACAAAAAAAAACTCACTGATTTTTTCAACGGGGTGGATTGGAGGGGAGTGGGTACAGGGAGCAAGGAGCTGAGTCAGGAGGTAGGACCAGTGTATTAGTCAGTGTTCTCCAGAGAAATGAAACCGATAGGGGGAATGTGTGTATGGATAAAGAGGTTTATTTTAAGGAATTGACCCACATAGTTGTGGGGCCTGACAAGTACCAAATTGGCAGGGTGAACCAGCAGTCAAGAGCCCCAAGTAAGAGGTGGTGTTGTAACTTGAGTCCAAAGGTGAATTGCAGGCAGAATTCCCTCTTTCTTGGAGGACCTCAGCCTTTTTCCCTCTTAAGGCCTTCAACTGATTGGATGAGGCCCACCTACAGTATAGAGGATAGCTACTCAATGTTTACTGATTTAAATGTCAATATCATCTAAAAAATACCCTCACATCAACATCCATATTAGTATTTGACCAAATATCTGGGCACTAGCCAAACTGACCTAGAACATTAACCATCACAACCAGATCTAAGTAACAGAAAGGAAGGACAAAACATAGGGTTTTATTTGTTTGTTTAGGCTGTGGAGAGCGAATGGACAGAATTGGTAGCTAGGGGAGAGAAAGGAATCGGTGACAATCGAAAATTTCCACCTGAACCACATAGAGCTTGGAGGTTTGTAGGGAATGTGTTTGGAAAAATAAGGTCCCAGATAGATGTCCGGATGGAAATATCCATCCTGTGAACAGCCAGGAATGTGGTCCTGGGCTTAGGAGAAAATATGAGGGATAAAGGCAGAGAGCTGAGAATTAGCTCAGAGAGTGCCTGCAGCATAGCATCCAGAGCATTTCTGTTGAATTGAGTTGCAAGCTGAAACTCTGAGGCCAGATGGATTTTCAGAGGGAGATGGTATCCGAAAGGAAAGCAGCAGTGAGGGGCTGGGTTGATGGGTACTGGGCTATGGGGTGCCAGCCTGGGACTCAAAGGGCCAGGGCTTCTGTGGACTCATCAAACTCACCGAACACATGCAGAGAAGGCTTCAGGAGCACAACTGCTTCCAGGGAGGCCGAGAGGCAAGTCTTAACTTTTGGAAGGGTGGGGGTGGGGGGAAGGGAGGCTTCCAGACAGAACAAAATGGCACATGCAAATAAATGCATGGAGACAAATGAGAGCTGCAAAAATCTGGATGTGACTGAAGTGAAGGGACTAGAAACAGGCGGTCACAAATGAGGCAGACAAGCCTGCCAGAGGCACAGCCTCGACAGCCTTCGCGTCAGGAGGCTACTCTGTCCCGAAGGTGAAGAGCGCCACTGAAGAAGGTGTTTTCATTTGAATAAGAAGGTCCGGACCACAGTGAGGGGGCCTGATGGGGTAATCTGGAAGCAATACTGGGGGCCCCAAGAAAGGGATGGGTCAGGGAATGGAGAACCAGAGGCAGGCTGGAGATCACGAAGGTGGGAAGAAGAATGAAGCCCAGGAAATGGCCCTGGACTTTGGTGATCAGGAGGTCACTGTGCTCTTGGAAGAGCCATGTCAGTAGAGGGCTGGGAGTGAACCAGAGGTGAGAAGAGGGGCAAGCCCACTTTACTTTGTAGTAGTGTTGGGGGTAGAAATGGAGAGGGGAGAAGATAGTAGTCCAGAAGCAGTGGTTTTGTGGGGTTTTTTAATTAATTAATTTTTTTAAAAAGATTTTATTTATTTATTTGAGAGAGAGAGAGAGCGAGCATGAGTGGAGGGAGAGGCAGAGGGAGAAAGAGAATCTCAAGCAGACTCTGCACGGAGAGTAAAGCCTGACACAGGGGCTTGATCTCACCATCTTGAGATCAAGACCTGAACCAAAATCAAGAGTCAGACGCTTAACCAACTGAGCCCCATTGGTTTTTGAAGAACAGAGAAAATTTAGCATATCGGAGGTGAGGTAAGGAGGAAAGAAGGAAAGCCACTGAGGATGGGCTCAATCCCCTTGGGGTGAGAGTTGGGGGGCCTTCTGCCCAGAGAGTAGGGAAGGGAGATGGGTCACCAGCTTGTGGAGAGCACATCTGGGAGCAGCTGCTAAAAGAAGCACCAGGAGGAGGAAACTAATTCGCCATCGGTGAAACCTCCCAGTGAGCCCCAGAGCAGTGCCCAAGCTTTGGAATAATAGCGGCCAACTGGTTTCAGACCTTGGAGATTTCTAAAAGTGGGTGCCCCTTAAGGTTGAGGGGCTGGGATGCTGACATTCAGCGGTTGCTGCCAAGATTTCTTTCCTGGGCTTCCAGGGAACTCAGACAATGGGAAGGAAAGTTATGCTCAGCTGGGAATTTTAACCTGAGTCAGCTTCAAGGTTCCTTAATGACTTTGAAAGTCTGCAATTAGTAGACTGGACAATTTGAGAGTCTCTGTACTCCTGAGATAAATAGCTTCAGAACAGCAATGGTTGAGAGGGCCCGATAAGCAGCAACCATCTTGATTCCAAGGTCAGAGCCTGGTGACCACAGGCATGTCTAGGATTCCGCCTGCAGTGTGGGACAGGGAGCAGTCAGTCACTATTGAAATTCCTGTAAGAGCCTAGTTTCGGGAGCATCTAACATTCTTTCTCCTGCCATCAGGAATCTCTGGCCCAGAGGTGATTTTGGTGTTGATGAGTCAGGAAGCACGGAAAATACGAGATTCACTTCAGACTGGTGATTCATCCAGGCCAGGGATCTCTGGAGAACAAGCCAGGGAGTGGGTGTTTTGTGAGACTACAAGGCCTGGCATAGACAAGTGTTGTCATTTTGGCCATTTAGTAGCTTTTAGCCCCTTAAAAATGGCGGTAGACTTTCCTGAGCAACCCATAAGAGGTAGTAAGCTTCATATGTTGAATGAACAATGAGAGAATTCTGTCCCATGAGTCCAGTTGTGTGGTCTCTGCTCCAAAACTCTCTCCTTTTAATCTTAGAGTGATATCCCCAAGTGTTTCTCTGAGGTCATCCAAGAGATAGCCTTTACAATTAAAGATCTGGATCATTCCTGCTGTCTCAATACCGAAGCCTTGCAGTGTTTTACATTCACCCCCGCACTGAAGCTGCTTCCCTCCCTCCACCCCAGGCCCGGGATGTAAGAGATAACAAATATCTCAGTTGTTCAAGCCACTTTTTTTTTTTTTAATAAACTTTATCTTATAGAGCCGTTCTAGGTTACCAGAAAAATTGAACTGAAGAAGGTACAGAGATTTCTCATGTACTCGCTGTCCCCACAAATGCACTCGCTGTCCCCACACATGCACAACCTCCCTGCTTATCAACATCCCACACTAGAGTGGAAAATCTGTTACAACAAACCTACACTGAGACCTCATAATCACCCAAAGTCCATAGTTTATATTACAAATCACTCTTGGTGTCATATATTCATTGGGTTTGGACAAATGTGTAATGACCTGTGCCCACCATTACAGTGGATATTCTGTTGCCCCCCCAAATCCTTGTGCTCCTACCTCCCGATCCCTCTCTCCCCCTAACCCTTGGCAACCACTGATCTTTTCACGAACTCCATAGTTTTGCCGTTTCCAGAATGTCACAGAAGAAGAATCATGCTGTGCCTAGCCTCCTCAGGCTGGCTTCTTTCACTTAGTGATAGGCACTTAGGTTTCTTCCATCTCTTTTCAAGGTCAAGCCACTTTGAAACACCACTTTATTCGGGTATAATTGACATACAACAAACTGCACGTACTCAAAATGTGTATTTTGATAGGCTTCGACATACATGTAGACCCATGAAATCATCATCACAATCAAGATAGAGAACATATCTGTCACCCCTGGAGTTCCCTGGTACACCACTCCCCTCTTCACTCCACCCCATCCTCAGACCATCACTGCTCTGTCACTATAGATTTGTTTGTATTTTCTAGAATTTTATAGATGGAACCACACGGCATGTACTCATTCTTTCCTTTTGGTCTGGCTTTTTTCATGCAGTGTAATTATTTTGATATTTACCCACATGGTTGCATGTATCATTCCTTTTGATTGCTGAGTGGTGTTCCTACATATGAACATATTATCATTTGTTTCTCCATAAACCTGCTGGTGGAAATTTGGGTTGTTTCCACTTTGGGGCTACTAAAAATAAAAACACTATAAACATTTGAATGTGAGTCTCTACAAGGGCACATGATTTCATTTCTTTTGGGAAAATACTTAGGAGTGGAACGGCCAGATCATATGGTAGGTGCATATATGATTAACTTTTAAGAAACGGCCAAAGTTTTCTAAAGTAATTGTGCAATTTTACATTCCTTCTTGCAGAGTGTGAAAGTTCCAGCTGCTCTAGGTCCTTGCCAACACTTGGGATAGTCAGTTTATTTAATTTAACCCAATCTAATCGCTGTGCAGTGATATTTCATTCTACTTTTAATTCTCATTTGTCTAGCAACTAATGATGCAGAGCATCTTTCCATGTATTAATTTGCCATCCCTGTATCTTTTTTGGTGAAGTGCCTGTACCTGTTTCTAATTCATTTTTTTTTAAAGATTTTATCTATTTATTTGACAGAGAGAGACACAGCAAGAGAGGGAACACAAGCAGGGGGATCGGGAGAGGGAGAAGCAGGCCTCCCGCTGAGCAGGGAGCCCGACACAGTGCTTGATCCCAGGACCCTGGGATCATGACCTGAGCCGAAGGCAGAAGCTTAATGACTGAGCCACCCAGGTGCCCCTCTAATCATTTTTAATACAACTGCCACAATAACAGAATTTCTGTGAAAATATGTATCTTCTTTACAAAATAAGAATGCACGTTCATCGTAGAAAATCACCCTTAACTTTACCATTCAAAAATAATTCTCTGTCCATTTTATACACTTCAAATAATTTTCCACTTTGTAATTTGCATTTTAATTTAATTTTTAGGGTTTTCTTTTTCTTTGTATAGAGAGGTTTTTAAAAATGCTATCACTATCTGTCCTTGAAGAAAGAAAATTCTACTTCCCTTACAAGTTTTGTTTTGTGTGTGTGTGTATGTGTGTGTGTGTGTGTGGTGCTCCTATTTAAATATTTAATCTATCTAATATTTGATAACTTATAAACTAGAAATCTGCATTAGTTTTCTACTGATGCTGTAACAACTTGCAAACTTGGTAAACTTAGTGATTTAAAGCAATACGAATGTATTCTCTTACAGCTCTGAAGGTCAGGAGTCTAAAATGGGTTTAACAGGGTGAAAATAAAGGTGTCAGCAGGGCTGTTGTTCTTTCTGGAGGCTCGGGGGAAGAATCTGTGTCCTTGTTTTTTGCAGCTTCTAAAGGCCACCCACGTTCTTGGGCAAGTTCAAAGCCAGACATTACGCCACGCCCACCTCTGCTTCCATCCTCACATTTTCATCTCCGGATTTGACCTTCCTGCTTCCTCCTATAACCCTTGTGACTACACTGGGCCCAGTTGGATAAACTAAGCTAATTTTCCAGTCTCCAAACCCTGAATTGTAAAGTAACACATTCGCGGGTTCTGAGGATTAAGACAAGGACCTCTATGGGGGTGGGGGTGGGACTGGGGTGGGGCTGGGGTGGGGGGGGTGCATTATTCTGTCCACCATAGGAACTGTCATTGTTTTATAGTGGCTCACCGGTTAGCCCAGTATCATTATTGAATAATCAATCCATAATTACTCTACTAATTGGAAATGTCAGCTTCATCATATAAAAACTTCATGTGGGATGTATATTTCAGAACTTTCTATTCTGTTCCTCTAGTGGGGAGAGCACACTTCCTAACATGCATACCTGGTCCGCATTGCGACAGGTCACAGTTCAGACTCCTTCCCGTGACTCTTGAGACTTCCATCACGGGCTCCTGTCTCGCTTCTCAGCCTCATCGCCTACACGCCCGGCAGGCCCACCAGGCTCCAGCCAGAGCCCGGGGAATCTAGTGACATGGTGACCTGCCAGATCGCAGGTGACACAACTGTGTACCACTTCCTGCAGGGACACTGAAGTGAAAATATAAGATCTATGAGATCTGCAATGATAGGATGCCACCTCATTCTCTGTGAACAGTAATGAGCTACATCTTAATGCTTCCAAGTTTCAGCTCAACAAATGTTTGTTGAGAACAAATGATGTACCAAATGCCAGGCTCACCACGGGCGCTATCGAAGGAGTAAGCCACCATCTCTAACTTCGAGGCATTCCTAATCTGGTGGAGAATTCAAATATGTACCATGAGAATTTTAGTATAGACAGCTGTTGTGATAGACACGCGTTGTAGTTCACCCACCAGAGTTGCATTCTTGTTTATCTTTCTTAATGTTTCCATTATGTTCGTATTCATTAAGCACTACTATGTCATTCATTTCATCAAATAGCAGAATCTGTTAAAATTTCAGAGTGAATGTCTGTACTTGCATTTGGTGGCCATGACCATTTTACAGCTGTCCTTGGTAAAATTGCTATAACAGCCTGAACTCATTTCAAGAGGCTGCCGGGTATTTGCTTCCTCAGCCACATCAGCTGCCTGATGGCATAATGTCCAGCAGCCAGGATAGGAAATGCTACAGTGCTTTTGCTAGTCATCACAGACATCTCCACCACCAAACTGTGGTTCACCCAGACAATGGAACGGTACTATGCGCTCAAAAGAAATAAGCAATCAAACCATGAAAAGGCATGGAAGAACCTTAAGTGCATATTGCTAAGCGAAAGAATCCAGTCTGATGTTTCCAACAACACTGAAAAAGACAGAACTATGGAGACAGTGAAAAGATCAGTGGTTGCCAGGAGTCGAGGAGGAGGAAGAATGACTAAGCTGTGCTCGGAGGATTTCCAGGGCAGTGAGACTACTCTGGTGAGGGCTCCATCGGCGCGTACTGGCCATTGTACGTTTATGCAAACCCATAGAAGGTACAACTCCAGGAGTGAACCCGAATGTAAGCCATGGGCTTTGGTGATTCTGATGTGTCAAGGGAGGTTCGTGGATTGTAACGCATTTTCCACTCTGTAGGGGGGATGTTGATGGTGGGAGAGGCTGCACATGCGCGGCGGCAGGGTGTGTCTCGAGACTCTGTCCGTGAACCTTCCATTCAATTTTGCTGTGCGCCTAAAACTGCTCTGAAAAATAAAACCGATCTTTTTAAAATTCTATGATCCCATAATCCCTATTACTGAAAAATCGTCAAATGTATGGCTCTCGGTGACATCCAAAGTGATAGCATTTCCCAATATCTTCTCCCTAAACTCCTAAGACTTATAACCTAGAACCTTATTGACTCCTGAGAACACAGGCTCTACACATGGCGGGATAAACCCGGAACTGCTTCTTCATCACAGAGGGAGGCGGTGATGAACCCAGTCCCATGGTATGGGCCAAGCAGTCCTCCCTGCAGAAGGCTGGGATCCCAGTGTGTGAAGTGAGCCGGTCGGACACGGGGCAGTGAGCCTGCCCAACAAGGTCGGCCCTGGGTTCCACTGCCCGTGCCCACTGGTTATTCTCCAGCCGGAACCCACCTGCTCCCCGGCCCTGGAAATTTACTCCAGACCAGATGATCTAGGTTCAAAGGGGGAAGTTCAGTTAGATAAAAGATGGAACTTTTAAAATAAATGCATAAAACAGGAGAGTAGAAAAGAATTTGCCTCTTGAGATTAATACACGATTTAATCTTGTGTCTTCAGATCATGGAGCTATAGATAGAAGGGAGGTGGTTCTTTATATACTCAAATGGAATGATTTCTAAGAAATACTGATTGGAAAAAGAGATAACAAGCAGAATGATATATGCTGTATGCACCACGTATAAAGAGGGGTAAAAGAATATATAGGCATATTATTTTACCTATATCATTGTTTCCGAAAGACTACACAGCACACTAATGTGATTGCCCCCGCGGAGGGATGTGGATAGCTTCAGGACAAAGGTTGAGGAGGGGCCGTTTTTACTGCATTTTGAATTTTGGGTATATTTTGAGTTTTGAATTGTCTGCACTATGGCCTATTCAAAAAGTAAATAACCCAAAATTCCCAACAATAATAAAATAATTACTAAATTATAACTTAGTATATTATATGATTTTATCAATATATTAAAGTTCTATGTGAATGTAATGAATGTATTTATATAAGTAGATAAGCCAATAATTTTCTATAATATAAATATTGGGAAACTAATAAGTAAATAATATAAAGCAGATAGATCTGCATTTCACACCAGTTACTAGCTGTGTGGTCTTGGACAAGTCACTTACCCTTTCTGAGCCTCTGTTTTGCTCTGAGCTCAAGGATCTTTATTATTGTCTTGAAAATGGGGGTGGGTTGGAGAAGTGGGTAAACTGCCTACAGGGCTGGCAGGGTGGGGAGCAGGGGGCTGGTGTGTGTATCAGCTCCGGGATGGGCTGCAGGGGTGGGGGGAATGGGGAGACAGGTCAAGGACCAGAGGGCAACAGAACAAGGGCCCTCCTGGGGCAAGTCAAAGTCCTTGGGACGTAAGTCCCTCCCTTGGGGAAAGCTCTGGCTCTAAACCCAGAAGCAACTTTGTAACTCTGGCTGGAAAGCCTGAAGCGCCCATCTCCTCTGGGGCTTTCTTAGTCCCGGGCCTCATCTTGGCCCCTGTTCCTCTTGGCCATCAACAGGATAAACACTTAGAATTTACACAGCCCCAGATGCCTGCCTGCCCCAGGGCTTGCTGGCTTGGCCTGAGACTCAGCCGCCGGCCGACCTTCCTCCTCGTCAGGTGCCTCCCGCCAGCCCTCAGTGTTTTCCCTGTGGTTCTTCATTCTCAGGGGCCGAGAGAGGGTATGAATCAACCGTGGCTCAGGGGATAGAGAAGTGGCTTCTTCTTCCCCTGGTTTTGGTTGTGGCTAAAACTGAGGCCACATGAGCCTCAGCCACAGGCTCAGGGAGGCTGGGCCGCTGGGAGCCCACCCCGCACAGCCCGCGGGCCTTCCTCCCTTCATCTCTTCCTCCACTTATAAACGCACATTCTGTAAGGGGGAAGAAAAGATTATCTGTTTTTCATCTGGTCTCTGTAGGTGTCCACTCTGCCCCCCTCCAACCCCACACACAGTTGTTCACTTGAAAGAACTAAATTATTTTTTTTTGCAGGTGGGAAAATGGAAATGTCTTAATTTAATTGCCCCTTCTCTGTAGGCCTCACTGGTTCCCTCAGACTGGCCTTCCTGAGTGCCTTGAAGAGAGCCAGATTTAGAAGAAATATTATTGCAGCTCTCAAGATGGAAAAAGATTTAGCCAGGAGGCACAGACTCTGGAAAATTGCTAATAAATTGTTACTGCCTGCTATTAAAAGGATCGATAAGATAAGGCCAGAAATGACGGGTGGGAGGGAGTTGTGCTTTGAGGATTAATGCAGGAAGTGGCTCCTGGCAGCTCAGCAGGGTCCCTGGCAGGGGCAGGTGCTTGCCCATCACCTCCTTCGCAGAACCCTGGGCCAGCTCCATTCACCGCCATGGAGATCAGTAGCTACTGACGGTGGCTATGAATAATTAAATCAAATGGCATCTGGGGGAGTTCAGGTACCAGGGGAATTTCCTGATTTATTATGTCTGTAGCACTGAACATGCGCCAACATGGCTCTTCTATGATTTTGTTTGTGATGCACGCATGGGGCAGAAGTGGGCGCTGGTGCCCTGTGAGGCTGGCCCGAGGTGGGAAGGAGCCCGGGGCATGCAGCTGGCTCAGCCTCCACGGCAGCCCTGCCCAGCGGCCCCGCGTGCCTGCCCGGCTCACCAGTCTTGTTCCTTGCCACCTTCCCTCCCTTCTGTAGGTGGCCCTGCAGCCAGATGGACACGTGATGGACCAGGCTCATCTGTGGGACCAGCCTCTCTTCCAGCCCGCAGACCTTCCAAAATCCAAGAGGGTGAATCCATGTATCCAACAGCCAGACCTTTCAGCCACACGCATCTCTGTCCTTCTTCCTACCTTTCTCCCCTGGTTGTCAAGCATACCTCAGAGAGGGCTGGGGCAGGGTTCCAAGGTGCCCCAGAAGCCCCGTGAGCTAAAAGTCGGGCCTCCTTCTTGCCCAGGACTCCCGATCCTTAGAACCTCCGGAATGCCTTGAGCAGACCAGATCTTTCTGCCGGCAGACGGAAGTGTCCGTACTCTCAGGGACCCGCACAGGACATCAGCTGTCCCCTCAAAGGGCAAGGCCATGAAGCAACGGACCGTGAGCGGGCTGCAAAGTGCGGTACCGGGGTGGACGGTGGGTGGGCAGGAAACTCAGCACGGGGGCTTTGCCTGAGGACGAGCCACCTTTAGGCAAAATGGCAGAAAGGCAAGTCATTGGTGGCACTTCTGCCATCCCCTCTTCACTTTCTTTCTCAAATGCCCTTCAATGCCTCCCTCTTCTGCTCTTTTGCTCAGGAGAGTCCTGGATTTTGTTGCCATCCTTTTCAGACAACAGTCTTCCATTTCTCCCAGCCTCGAGCAAGCCCAGCCTCCTTCCAGCAGGACCTCCCAGCCAACCAGCAGCCCCAGTGTTCTGGGCTTACCAGTGAATCCTTTAGCGAGCAGCTGGGGAGTCCTGAGTGTGTGCAGGGTCCCGGGCTGTGGGCCCCCCTGTGTTATCACTTGCGCATACCATGACAGTTGGCCGAGAGACCACTCTCCTTACCGTGGGGTGAGCATCCCGAGGAGCAGAGTTATCCCTTGCCCCTGGGGTACACGGCACTCACGTTCTGGAGCCCAGATCCGGCCCTAAAGCTAGGCTCTGTCCTCGACACCTCACCTCCCATCTTCCGTCGGGGCCTCGGGAAGATGGATCTCTTAACTCCAGAATGTCAGGGAATGCTATAGGGGTCCACATCCTCGACATCTGCCCAGATTGGCAGGCAAGGATTGCAGGAAAGCCAGGACCCGAGGAGACTGTGGCTGGGAAGTGACTGCCACCAAGACTCTGACAGCTTCTCAGATCAACCTGGGGATCCCTCGTCTGCCAGACACAACACTGGTGTATCCTTGATCTAGGGGAATGCAGCCTAAAACAGGTGACACAGCCAGAGCCTGAGCAGAGGAAGGATCATGGGCAAAGACTGTGGCCTCTTCGATGGGGGAGTCCGGAGCACAGAAGGTACTAGGAGGGCTTGGGTGTCGGGTGGCAGACATAGAGGTCTGTCCACCCCACAGCCTGAGTCCAGCCTTCAGGAGACCCCTACTCGTAGGGTTTACCAGACACTGCCCAGCTAGTGAGAGGCCAAGTGCAGCCCAGAGCCCTAGAATGCCCACAGACTTGCGGTCGGCGTCTTGGGTCCACTCCCTTAGGCGGCTGGCGATGTGCCACAAAGCAAGTCAGGAAAATGCACAGGGGTGGCTGTGAGGGACAGCGGTGTGTCCTCCTGCCTGGGACCCAATCGGTGGGGGCAGAGGGTTTATGCACACGTGCCCAGAAGTGGGGTCACTTTGGTGTGGGGCGCAGGCTGTGGGTTGCTCCTGGGGGGGGTCCCCTGTCTGTGGGCAGAGGCACAGATTCGGGAGGTGTTGGGTCCTACGAGGGTCTAACTGATGGCCGAGCATTTTAGGAAGAGGCCCTGTCATCCACACTTGGCCTGAAGGTGGCAGCTCATCCTGCGTCTGGAGAGGGTGGGGAATTTCCTTCTCTGAAGCCTTTAAAGTCGGCCCCCTTCTCTTTCCTGGGCTGTCTCCAGCCTTTCAGCACAGAGCAGCCCCTGACACAAGGGCCATGACCCCAAGGGGCCTGAGAGGCAAGTGTGTCCTTGGGAGTCCAGCCAGGGTGGGTGTGAATCCCGGCCACTTGCCAGCGGAGTGGGCTTGGCCCAGGGACCGAACCCCTCTGAGGATGAGAATCCGAATTCCTGTGATTTCCTCCCTGCCCGGCTGCCCTCCTCCGACAAGTCACTCCAGGTCCGGTGGGCCGGAGGGAGAGGGATGGAAGAAATGGAAGCAGCACGCATTGGTCTGACAGAGTCCAGTATGTGCGTAGCAGGCAGTCAGCTTCTGGCGAACCAGGCACTGAAGGCCGCCAGCTCCACTGAGGTGCAGGGCGCCCCCTGCTGGGCACGCTGGGAACTGCAGCTCCCTAGTCTGCATCCCGGCCTGACCAGGAGGGACTGATGACAGTCATAATTACAGCCACCACTTTCTGATGCTGACTGTGTCCCCTGCCTTCTTCCATGCAATTTGTATCTATTAATTCATTTCATGCTAACAACGGCCCTGTACTGCTGGTACCCAATTTTATAGATGGTGAAACTGAGGCACAGAGAGGTTAAAGAAATTGCCCGGGGTCACACAGCCTGTTAAGTGGCAGCTCCGAGATCCAAACCCTAGGCAATCTGGCTCAGCTCTAGGGAGTGCTGTCAAAAAGGCTAAACTGCTGTTGACAGAGGACAGGCACAGAATCATGAAGGAGGAGGTTTCAGGGGCCTGAGTCTGTTTCATGTACAGAGCACAGGGCTCTGTCCCTTGGCCACCAGTGTAGAATGAATGTTCCAGAACCCAGGTGGCAGCCGGCCGAGCAAAAGAGCTGCCTATCTCTGGGGCTGAGGGAGAGGGGATGCAGCCGTGGAGAGCTCATTTCTAGGGTGTTGGGCCCCTCCTGAGTTCTCTCCATCAACGCCTGAGCTCTGTCATTCCACTCCAAGCCCTGAAACACAGGCCCCTGATAAAACAGCAAACCCCGGAGAGAAGAACAGTGGAATTAGAATAACAAATACAGAACACCAAGGTGGGAGCTACATAAACATTAGAAGGGAAATTAAGTTGGAGAAGAGACACACCACGAATGGACTTTGGGGACTGGCTTTTTTTTTTGCAGTTCTTAGATTGCCTTTAGAAGAGAAAATTAACCCTAAACAGAAAGCAAACGTTCAAGGGAAGAGGGATTCTGCTTTCTCACCAGTAGCCCGGATGTCCCAGGCTGGGCCTGCCTTGGAGGTTTCCATCAGTCCCAAAGCCTGGTGCCAGGGCCAGGCTGCTCCCGGCCACCTTCTGCAGACCCTGGGGGTGGGGGGTGACGAGGGTGCATTTCTACATTCCTAACCTTCAGCAAAGGGTCTGTGCACACGGGGCGCTCGGGGCGGGGGTGGGAGCAGCCCCAGAGCCTCACTGAAACTATTACAGCCGCTAATTGCTGCCTGGGATGATCTAAGCTCTAACTGGGGCTTTTATGAACCTGCAGAATTCCCAGGGAGCCCGCAGAGCTGCAGCTTCTCAGCGTCCTCCTGCAGAAAGGCAGAAGTCATTGCGCTAATCGCAGTGTCCCCAGCCTGCTGTCCCTTCCCTCCCCGACCCGAGTCTAGTTCCCGCCGACTTGCAGCCTAATTATTCCTGGGGCGTGTGTGTGTGGGGGGGGTGCGTGCAGAGGTTGGACTCTCATCATTATATTAAGAGCTTTTGACAGGACCAAACTTTCTGTCTTCTATTTCTGTCTTGTTGAAATTCTACTGTGCCACGTTAATGGCAGAAATAAATGTGAGGGGAAGGATCCATCAGCCCTTTCTGGAAACGGGGAGACAGCAGAGTGTGTTGTGTGCCTAGCATTTGTGCCCAGAGGGAGATTTATGTTTTGTTCTCTTGGCTAATAGGAAAACTGCCCAGACTTAGGGGTATGTGTTTGGGTGGGGTGGGGGGAGAATCTATGTTATCTCACTTAGAGCCAAATTTATGCCACTCAATTTTATGCCAATATCAAATCATAAGGCCGAAAGGGGCCCCCAGAAGGTTTCCATCTTACCCCCATTCCTATTTTATGGGCTGATTCTCTCCTTGCACCCTTGCTCTGGTCTTGACCTGACCCATGGTAGTGTGTCCTATTAGATGAAAAGATTAGCACTGGCAAAGTCAAGGCCACTGGCCAGGTCCTTCACCTGGCACGTTGGCCAACGAACGTCCTGACTGCCCTCCATACCCAGCCACTTGCTTTTCTGACCTCAAGGGGAGTTAGTAGTGGAAGAGCATAATGGCCAAAACAGCAGGACTTCTGCAGAGGCAAGATGGCCCTCACTGTGTGATAAAAGGTCAAGAAAAGCACCATGAACAATCACCTGCGCTTGTGGAAGACTCTAACAGTAACATTATCAACGTCTAACATTATCAATTATATACCATAGGCCAGGCCCTGAGTTATGCATATGACATGGCTTATCTAATTCCAGCCTTATGATAATGCTATGAAATAAGCATTGTTAGCCCATTTTGTAGATGTAGAAGTAGAGGCGCAGAGAGTTTAGGTAACTTAACCAGTGTCCTACAGAGAACAGGTTTCGTGATTGGAATTGTATTCATAACTGAGATTTGAACCCAGATATTTTGAACTCTTAGCGCCCACATTAGATTGCTAATCATACACCCAAATGAGAAAGTGAAGGAGCAAGGAGGACATCAGGCAGAGTCACATTTCTCGGTATTCCCTGGGAAATGTCTCTCAGGGTCTCCAACTTTGACTTCTACCATCCACAGCTGCTCTCCCTTCCATCCTTCCCAGGAAGTTTTCCACTGGGGTTTGATGAGCTTTAGAGGGGTCTCAGAGAGGAGCCACAGCCCCTGAGAGCTTTGCTCCCTGGAAGTCCATCCATTTTAGTTTCTGTTCTCTGCCTGCCTATTGATCTGCCCTTCACACGCTGTAGTCTGGGGAAATGAAACACCATTTTCACATGAGTCTAGTCATTCCAAAAATTTCATAATCGCATCCAAGAGCCTCATTCCTGGTGAGTGCATGAATTAGTATCTCAATACTTACTAATCAATAGATGCAATGTGACCAGGGATCCCAAGGCATGCAACTGCTTCCTTCTCGCCTCTAAGGACCCGTATCAGTCAAGAGGGTGCTGGGCCGTGAGTGACAGAAAATCAGATTTATAGGGTTTACACACAAAGGGATGTATTTATTGCAAATACCAAGAAGACTTTGGTTAGGCAGCTGGTCACATTGGTCCAGGGCACAGTGATGTCAGGACTGGCTGCTCTTGGCCTTTCAAATAAGGCTGCAGGATGGTTGGTGCTACTCGAGACGCATGGCCTCATTATACCAAGTAGAAGGTGGGAAGAGGTGAAGTAACAGCAACATCCTTCTATCAGAAAGAGCAAGGACCTTCCTAGAAGCTCCCAGTGGACTTCTGCTGACATCCCATCGGCCCGGGGAGTGCGAAAGGCCGCAATTGCCCTTTGTAACGGAGGTACCAAGGATAAGGGAGTGAGACTATGTTTCGAGCCAATTAACAAGTAGCATCTGCCAGAAGAACGCTTCCTCAAACACTGTGTAGAGCCTGGAGCCAGGATTACCACCCAGGCCTCGTCACTGACTAGCTCTGTGACCACAGGAGAGTCACCTAATCTCATCTAGGTAGACTTCGTTTCCTCGTTTGTAAAATGGAGATAATCACACCGACTCACTGAAGTTGTTCTGAGAGCCAAACACTACGGTGTACGCGAGCACACCACCCCCCAGGTGCCCGGCACATGCTGTCGCAACCGGACCCCAATCAAACTACCAGACACAGATGGCAGGGCTCAGACGCAAGCTGGCCTTCCCCATATGTCTTGCCCTTCTCCCGCCTGTCTTCACGCTCTCCTGCCTGCCAGGTGGGGCACCGCAGGCTTGAGGAGCTCCTACCAGGACAGTTGGGAAACCACCTGACTGGGCAACGGAACACACTGGTTCCGAGCAAGGGCCTCCCGGTCAGACAGGCTGGGGTGTCCCAGGCGGTGGCCTGTGCTTGACTTGCTGAGGTTCTCAGAGCCCTCCCTCCCTAATGTGGGGAGCACATCGCTACCCGTATCATTGGGTCGTTAGGAAAATTAATGCGATCTTACTGGTAAACCACAGGGTCAGATAAATAGCAAGAGCCTGGCAAAGGGGAGCTATTATTACTGGAGATTCGGACTGGACGCCCCCACTTTGGGGCACTAATCAATCCCAGTCCCAGCCTTGCTGAGCTGGAACAAAGTGTAGCAGAAAGAGTTGGCCCTAGTTGGCTGACTGGCTCTGTCCAGTTTGGGCCTGAATTCATTTCCTTGTACCATGAAGATAGAGCCTTCCCTGCCGGCTCCGTGGCAGGACAGGGGAGAGCATGGGGAAAGCACCAAGCCCAGAGCCAGGGGCAGGGGAAGGACTCCGTGCCTAGCATCCTACTGCTGGAACATGAATCAGGGCTGCCAGCCTGTGATGAGCATGGCTTGAGGCACAGAGGTGCTTAATATCTCTTCCGAAAGACAGCTTAGAGATTTCTTTGGAATTCTTTGACAGGGCGCCTGCTCTGTGGAACTCGACAACAGCATAGCCCCTGGAGCTCAGCCGTGGTCACGGACCAGTTGAGCAGAGAGGAATGGACACGGTCAGTCCTGTGGAGTCCCCCAGGGCCCTCGCTGGCATGAGAAGTGAGGTTGCGGATGTCGAGGGTCACTGGTGGGCACACCAGCTCTGAAGCATCAGCAATTCGCTTTATGAATCTTCCTGCAGTGGTCTGGGACCTCTGTCAGGAGGGGAGGCAAGCAAGTAAGGGGTCTTAGGATTTCTGTGTGGCTCTCTTTCCATACACAGAGGGACTTTGTTCTGTGAGTCCAGTATCGCTCACCACTGTTCTCAGTGACTTAAGGGGGGAAATGATGGCGGGGAGACAGCTTTCCTCCATCCAGCCCGAAATGGCAGCTCCATTGCTGAGCTCAGGGAGCTCACAGACTTGCTAGGCATCCCGCAGACCCGGCCGCAGACGACCAAGGAGCCCTGAATCCAGGGGGCGAGATGCACATTTCCTCTGTATCTTTGCAAGATACATAGGTTAAAGCCGATGCCATTTTATGCCTCCTCCCAGAAGCATTGTTTCTCAATTGACCAATAGTTAAAATAGGCCTGGCTGCAGCAGGGCTCAAAACAGACATTGTTAGTTTTCAGGACACTTATACTAACTGGGAGGAGTTACCAAAGCATTTTCCCATCCAATGCTCACAAGGGCCACTTTGTATGAAAACTGGAGAAATGAAGAAACTGAGGCACAGAGTGTTCCTAAAGTCACAGAAAGGAGATTGCAGAAAGGGCTCAAACCCAGTCCTCAGACTCAGCGCCTGGGAGGATGCCATCTTGCTTTCCGCATGAGCACAGTTTGCATGTGAGTCCCATCGCTGATGCTGGTCTCCTCATCGGGGGGTGGGGGGGTGACAGGAGCATTGCATCTGGATTCAGACCTGTGGCCCCACCATGCTCGCTGTGTCCTTGATGCTTCACAGGGTCTGCGGCTCTGCCAGCAAAATGAGGATAGCACTTCCCACACAACATTGTTGCCAGGCACATAATAGATGCTCAGTAAATGGTTATTGTTGCCAGGCACATAATAGATGCTCAGTAAATGGTTATTGTTAATAATAATATTCTCTAGTTCGGCTCTAACAACAGAGATGACTCTCTTTATGTATTTATTTAAATTAGTCTATTTGAGGGGCGCCTGGGTGGCTCAGTCAGTAGGTGTCTGCCTTTGGCTCAGGTCATGATCCTGGGGTCCTGGGATCGAGCCCTGGGTCTGGCTCCCTGCTCGGCGGGGAGTCTGCTTCTCCCTCTCCCTCTGCAGCTCCCACTGCTTGTGCTCTCTCCCTCTGTCAAATAAATAAATTGGTCTATTTGAACATGGGATGCTTACTTTTTTTTTTAAGATTTTATTTATTTACGTGAGAGAGAGAGAGAGTGAGAGCATGAGAGGGGAGAGGGTCAGAGGGAAAAGCAGACTCCCCGCTGAGCAGGGAGCCCGATGTGGGACTTGATCTCTGGACTCCAAGATCATGACCTGAGCTGAAGGCAGTTGCTTAACCAACTGAGCCACTCAGGCGCCCCATGGGATGCTTACTTAATTTGAATGCAAGCCTCCAGAGCTCAGGGACCTCTCACAATCTAAGGTGACGCCAAACCTCTGCCCTTTCCTCATTGTACATCTTATTGACTGGACTCCTACTAGGTGACAGGAAGGTGGAAACTACTGATGTATGTGTGTATTAATGCAGCCAATGCCAAACAAACAGCCACAAGAAAACCCACAGAAAGCTAGTTGATGCTAACAACTTTTGAGTAGAGAAAATGAAGAAAGGGTGGAAAGACTAGACCCAGTGGCTTTGACTAAACACTTCGCTTTGGCCTGGATGTTTTGTCTTCAGGTCTGGCTGAATGTCTGTGTCTCCTGGGTTCTGTAGCTGTGTCCTCTGAAAAGGAAAAGACTTATCCAGTAGCCCTCCTCCCACTGGCCTACTTAGAGAATAATAGGCAGGTAATCCTTTGGGCAGAAGGGAAGAAGTTAAGCAAAAGTGGAGAAGTTCCTCTTTAAAGTGAATAATGTCATGTACAGCTCCTAGAAAATCAAAACCAGGTCTTTGGAAGAAACTTCGTTCCGGCACAGATGGTCCTGCCTCACGGTCCCAGCCAGGCTTTTCAGTAAAAGCTGAGACAGTCCTAAAGTAGCAGAGACTTGCCACCAAGGTGAGTAAAAGGTATTTAATGGGCAAAAGATGCTTTAAACCTGAACATTCCTACTCAAATCATTGGGCTCCCCTTTGCCTTTCTTTTTCTCTCCTATTAGATTCATTTTTCTAAGATCTATAGCAATTTTCTCAAAAGAGATTTTTTTTCCCCCTAAACTGAATCCACCACTTTGTATTCTGTCCATCCCTCCTGCCTCCCAGACAGGTCACTCTGGGACAGGCTCAGAGATGATCAGCCCCATGGGGAGTCATCTTTGGATCAGAATCACTAGCTCCGTCCCTTTCTCATCCTTCCAGGTCAGTGATGGTGGGAAGACCTCAGGGCTGATACCCAGAAGCTGCAAGGCAGGGGGAGTGCACTAAGCTGCCTGGGTTTATATCCTGAGTCCCCACTTAGAACCCTATGAGCTGTGTGAGCTTGGGCAAGTTACTTAACCTCTCTGAGCTTCAGTTTCCTCCCTGGTAAAATGGTGATACCTCATAAAGTTGTAGTGAGAATTAGGAGAAATAAGACAAGTGCGCAGCACCTGAGAAGTACTTGGTGAGGGGCATCTATTATTAATAACCCTTATGAGGCATGGATTCCAAGGTAATCTCATAGATCTTCCTACTTACGTCATTCTGGACACTGAGGTGTGACCACTCTCTGTGGTCATTTGTGATTGTGCCTTTTGAGCACAGAGACCAGGCACTGCACACCGTGGAATCATAGAGAGGGGTTCGCTGAGGCCCAGAGGGGTGCCTTTGCTTAGGACTGGAGGTCAGGTAGCCTCAATCTCAGGCCGATACCCTTAAGATTTTAAAATTTTGGCAGAAGAGGAGGCACTGCCAAGACACAAATCACATGAAACTGAGTCTGGGTATGTGTGTTGTGCTGAAATGAAGCAGCTTATGACGTGGGTACTCAATTTCTGTAATCTGTTCTAAATTTAAGCATGTAAAATGTCAAGTTATCTCACTATTTTGCTTGGGTTAAAAAAAAAAAGATTTAGATTTATGGCTGGATGTTATAAGAACTGCCGCTTCATTTCAAATCCTGGCAGGCCCCTCAAAAGCAGCGACTGGGCAAGAAGTCATTTCCTGACCTGAAGGTCGGTGCGTTGGCCCCGGAACGCACATCAGGCCGACAAGAGCCAAACCTTCTCCCCTGCCCTTTCAGGGGTGGTGGTGGAGGGGGCTGGAGCTTGAGGTTCCAGCTGCTTCTGGCACCACCTATGCTCCCCATATCACCCCCAAACCCCCTCCCCGAGCCCCTCCCACCAAGTGCTGCCCCAGAGCCCCACAGGGCACACCCCCAAGACCTGGGGTGCTGCATCCTCCTGGCCTTGGCCCCTGGCCAAAGTGTGCCCCATCTGAGATGGCTCCCCCGGACTTAGTGCTGGGGCCGACGGGACAGTGTCTGGCTTTGGGGTCCCAAGTCACTTCCAGGTGTCCTTGCAGGTCAGGGACTTGAGTTACCAGGGTAGGTTCAATACATATCTCCCGGTTTTTGTTTTCTTAGATAACAGCCTTTCATAACATCCCATTTCCTTATCAAAGCCTGATAAGAAAGCTTTGTGACTAAAAGTGCTCTCTAAAGAGACAAAGGAAATGGGACCTGGGAGTACTTGTTATTCACGTTCTAACCAGGTCTGGTTACCCGCCCCACACTGGAGATAGAGAAGCAAACTTATTTCCGTTTTGTAATTTAGAGCCGAGATGGCAAAACTCTGGTGGATCTATCCGGTGCTTTTGCAGCTGGATTAGTAAGTGCTGCAGATCCTAAACCGCAGATCCTAAACCGCAGATCCTGCGCCCCCGCCCCCAAGGACTGCACCAAAAGCCACCAGACATAAAGCCATCCATTGCCATCTTTTCTTCCTGTTTTAATCCTCAGCACTTGACGCCCTGAGTGTTTTCTTGTTTGTTAGTTTATATCCAGTTTCCGTTGAAGTCAATCTCAGCCACCCACACCTGGGTCCGCAAAGCCCAGAATGGTGAGTTAAACAACAGCCAAGGCTCTTGGCAGCCTTAACTCCTGTTTGTAGAAAAGGCCAGGAGAGGGGAAGGAAAGCACCCTGGGGCAGGGGAACATCTGGAGATGGAGTGAGGCCTGGGGACAGTGCTCTCAGGAGCGTGGCCAAATGCAGTGGGGAGGGGCTTTGAGCAGAACATTAGTTGGCTCCCGTTGTCACCACAAAATGCCACAGACTCAGTGGTTTAAGCAACAGACATTTATCTTCTCTCACTTCTGGAGGCTAGAAGGCCAAGATCCGGTCTCAGCTGGTTTGGTTTCTTCTGAGGCCTCTGTCTTGGGCTTTTGGATAGCTACCTTCCCTCTGTGTCCTCACAAAGTCTTTCCTCTATGCATGCTGTTAAAAAGAAAACCTCAGCCCCCAAATGGCCTCACTTAAGCCAATTCACCCATCTGGACTTAACACCTCACCCAACTGTGGTTTCCATATCCCCCAGAAATGTAGTCTCAACCTGTCAGTCAGGAATTTTCCCATCAGCCTCAATGAAGAATCTACCCCAGAGGCTCTCCTACTCCTCAAAGAAGATGAGGTAATCCACCTAATGAGACACCCTGACCTCTCCCCTAAGGGAAGGTGACCTTGCTGAAATAATCCTTTCTTTCCTTTTGCTTATTCTTGCCCAACCCTCCTTCCTCTAAAAACCTTCCATTTTGTACAACTCCTGGGAATACCCCTCTACTTGCTAGATGGGATGCTGCCTGATTCATGAATTGATTAATAAAGCCAATTAGATCTTTAAAATTTATTCCATTGAATTTTTGTTATTTAACAGCATGCATTCCTGGTGTCTCTCCAAGTGTCCGAATTTCTTCATTTATGAGGACGTCAGTCGTATCGGATTACAGCCCACACTAACAGGCTCATTTTAACTTAATCACCACTTTCAGGGACCTATCTCCAAATAGTCACATTCTAAAGTACTGGGAGTTTAGGCTTCAGCATACAGATTCGGGGAGGAAACAGTGTAGCCCATAACGAGCAGTGTAGGAGAATGGAAGGCACCAGAGGGGGGAAGAAAGACGTGGTAGCAGTTAGAACCAAGGGTGAGGTCTAGAGTTTAAAACCATCAGTTAGGATTGAGATGATGTTATGGGTTGACTTGTGCTCCCCATCCCCCCTCTAAGAAGGTATGTTGAAATCCTAACCTCCAGTACCTCAAAATGTGACCTTATTTAGAAAGAAT
This sequence comes from Mirounga angustirostris, assembly GCF_029215605.1. Lineage (NCBI taxonomy): Eukaryota > Metazoa > Chordata > Mammalia > Carnivora > Phocidae > Mirounga > Mirounga angustirostris. Next base: position 33,099,737 of record NW_026991712.1, read on the forward strand.
CTTTATGGAGGTAATCAAGTTAAAATGAGGTGATTAGACGAGGCCCTAGTCCTATCTGACTGTTGTTCTTATAAAAGGGAAATTTAGACACAGAGAGACACACAGAGAAGGAAAATGATGAGAACATAGAGGGCTGGGGGGATGGATCTAGGAGCCAAGGAATGCCAAAAATCGCCAGGAAACCACCAGAAGCTGGGAAGAGCCAAGGAAGGATTCCCCTACAGTTTTCAGAAGGAGCATTAGCTCCTTTCTTGACCTCACTATTTAGATATTATTTTTATCACTTCAATGTTAGTGAGATTCAGAATTTTTTTAAATTCTAGAATTTCAAAATTTTAGAATTTTAAATTTAGAATGTAGAATTTTTATAAAATGAACTTATCTTAGACCTATCTTCTGATCTTCTGGGATCTTCTCTCTCTCTCTTTCCTTCTGTAGTACATCCTTTAGAATTTCCACTAGTGAGAGTTTAGAGGTCAACCTCCTCAGTGTTTATCTGAAAATGTCTTTATTTTGCCCTTGTTCTTGAGAAGCAGTCCCTCCAAGTATATCAATCTCGGTTGACAGTTATCTCAACATTTGAAGCTATTTTCTTTTTTTTTTTTAAACTCTATTTTTTTTTAAAGATTTTATTTATTTATTTGAGAGAGAGAGAATGAGAGACAGAGCACGAGAGGGAAGAGGGCAGAGGGAGAAGCAGACCCCCTGCTCAGCAGGGAGCCCGATGTGGGACTCGATCCCGGGACTCCAGGATCATGACCTGAGCCAAAGGCAGTCGCTTAACCAACTGAGCCACCCAGGTGCCCCTGAAGCTATTTTCTTACTGTTTTCTGACTTCACTGTTGCTGCTGAGTCAACTGTCAGCCTAGGTGTCACTTGCGGTTATCTCTCTGTGTCCCTAAAGATGTCTTCGCCTCCGATACCTGCAGTTTTGCTGTGATGTGTCCAGGTACCTTCTCTTGTCTACCTTCTTTTTGTTTATTCTGCTTAGGAGTCGTAGCTTTCTTTTCCAGTGGTACTTAGCCCAAGGTTCACCTTTACCTTTCCAGCTAATTATCTGCACTCCCCTTGTTCCTGTTCCTTCTCAAAGTCACTCTCCGATTCTCAGACTCTCTTCCCAGCTCCCAGCAGCCCTTCTCAGAGACCTGCAAATATCGTTAGACCCTTGCGGCCTCCTGGAAGGAGACTTCTTGTTCTCTCCTTCTGCCTTGGCTCCAGGCAACTAAGGCGGCCCCTGGCTCTGGATGTGGCTGCCGACCCCTGAAATGGGGTCAGATGAAGAGAAAGCAGCTAACAGGGTTGAGTGTTGAGACCTCTAATGCCTGGGCATCCAGTGGCATCATATCCTTCTGTGTGGAGTAAACATGTGTGATTTGAAGTCAGCTCGCCTTTGAAAGAGGAGTATCGGAAACATCACTGGTGCTGAAATAAACTCTTTGCTTATCCTCAGCCACCAGGGAGTACACATTTAGCTCATCACTGTGGAGGGGCTGGATTCCTGTCAACAGGAGGCTCCAGCATGGCGACGATGATCCGGGACTTTTTTCCTCCACTGACAGCTCTCAAAGCTGAGACCTCGATGAACTTCCCCCCGCGCTACCAGCTCAGAATGGGGAAAGCCTGAGTCTAGATGGCATGCAGGTAAACTACCTCCGAAGGATGAAATTCTTGACTTAGTTCCAAAAGGTTTTAATCAGAGAATGGTGCCTTATTTTATGAAATCACATAACAAGATGAATTTTGCTCTGATGGAGACAAAAACACCAATGGCAATGAAAACACACGGTTGCATTAAGAGACAAAATTAAAGGTATCCCTTATTGGCTGCTTATATTCTGTAAATGTGTTTATGTCATTTTTTAAATCCTTATTCTCTTTTAGATTGCCTTAAAAAAAATCACCTTTCCTACTAGACTCCATCTAATATGGATACTATTCTTCTACTTAGTGGCTTTAAAAATAAATACTTCTATCTTAGAGAAGTTTTTAATTTTATGTGCTCAAATCTGTCAATCTAGGGGTTAAGTGTCTGCCTTCAGCTCAGGTCATGATCTTGGGGTCCTGGGATGGATTACCTCTCCCTTTGCAGCTCCCCCTGCTTATGCTCTCTCACTCTCTCTCTCTCAAATAAATAAATAAAATCTTAAAAAAAAAAAATCTGTCAGTCTTTTTCTTTATGCCCTCCGAGTTTTTTTGTTTTAGGTTTCGTCTTATTTTAGAAGGCCTTTCTTATTGCAAGATTTCAAAGAGATATTCTAATTATCTAGGTTTTGTTTTTATATCTCAATCTTTAATCCATTTGGAATTTATTTTTGTGTGTGGTATGAGATTGGAACCCAACTTAATTATTTTCCCTTTATGATTATTCCTCATTGCTTATTTTTTTTTAAGATTTTATTTATTTATTTGACAGAGAGAGATACAGTGAGACAGGGAACGCAAGCAGGGGGAGTGGGAGAGGTAGAAGCAGGCTTCCCGCTGAGCAGGGAGCCCGATGTGGGGCTTGATTCCAGGACCCTGGGATCATGACCTGAGCCGAAGGCAGACGCTTAACATCTGAGCCACTCAAGCTCCCCTCCTCATTGCTTCTTACCGGCCTATTTGGCTGCCTTGAAAAACTATGCCTGGAAATTATCAGCCCACAATGTATTCCTGAGATCAGCAGTAGGATTCTGTTCTGTTCTAGCTGCGTAAGTGGTGGCGTTTATTTCAAGAGGAGAAAGTGCGGGTGAACCCAACCCCGAATGCTTAGTTGCAACAAACATGAATGACTGACTGTTTTCCTTTCAGAAGATGCTCACACTGCCACTTTACCACCTCAAAATCACATTCTTTCAATTTCAAAAGGAATTATTATACATTATTGTACATTATACTCTGCACCCTGTGAATTATAATACAAGATACAGCCCTGTGCTCAAAATGCTTATAGAGTTGGGGCACCTGGGTGGCTCAGTCATTAAGCGTCTGCCTTCGGCTCAGGTCATGATCCCAGGGTCCTGGGATCGAGCCCCTCATCGGGCTCCCTGCTCGGCGGGAGGCCTGCTTCTCCCTCTCCCACTCCCCCTGCTTGTGTTCCCTCTCTTGCTGTGTCTCTCTCTGTGTCAAATAAGTAAATAAAATCTTTTTAAAGAAATGCTTATAATCTTATGGGAAAACCAATTTATATATATACACACACGTGTGTGTGTATATATGTAATTAACATATACATATGTGCACATGCAGATGAGATGGATAAACTCCAAAGCAGTATACATTAATGCATCATGAGTGCTTTAAAGAGTGCCTGTCTTCCTCCAAGTCCCCAAGAAAATAAGATAGTGTCATTGTCATTTTCTTTTGCCTGGAACAAAGTAGGAGATTGGTAAATGTTGGCTGGATGAAAGTGAGATAATAGGTAGCACTGGGACTGACAGAAGAGAGAAATCTTCATAGTTAATAAAGGTCGGAGGATGTTTCCTAGAGTCAGCACTGGGCCAGTGCCAAGGATTTGGAGAGATGGAAAAGAGGAATGAGGGGCCACCAGGTTCATCTGCCCTTAAGTATTGACTCCCTTGGAACCAATTTTCTCTGTTTTCACATATTAGTTCAGGTTGTCTGGGACGGAATTGAAAAGCTGCAAACACGATGTTGATCTCCCTCAATCATTGGTCTTCTTCGGATGCTCCTAGGGCGCCGTAGCTTTTCAAACCAGTGGAAATAAATTCTCTGGGAGCGACCTCCTTGCTGAGTCTCCTCTCTGCGGGAGCGGCCAGCCAAGCGTGAGACACGGGCCCAGCATCCATCTGTCACAGGGCATTAGCTCGGCGAGCACTCACCGTGCTCACAGTGCAGAAGATGCAGAATACCTTGGGCAGTCTCTGCGTGGGGCTGCGACTGCCCTGTCCTCCCAGACCCAGCCCTAGTGTCAGTCAACCTGTTTAGCCACAGGTTTTCTGCCCAAGTCCAGGACTGAGGCAAATGGCCCTAAAGTGGCTGACCCTTCAAGCCAGGACCGAGAGGGACAAAGAAAGGATGCTGAAGACAAAAGAATGGACCCCAGCCTGCGTCCCGAGTCAGAGCCCCTTGAATTTGCCTGGCGTGTTTCTGGGGAGCCGGGGACCCGAGGACCTTGGGAGGAGGAGCATGCCTGTGCATTGGTGAGGGGAACAGGGGCCCATGCAGAGCCCCTCTCTTGTCTCTCAAAGCCAGGCCCTCTGCTGCCCCCACTTGCTATTGCTGGCCATCCTGTCTGCCCCTGGGGATGGGTCTCCACAGCCCCGGTGATCCTGCTCCCCACCCCTCACCGTCCATGGTTCCTTTATTTTCTAGATATTCATGCATTGAGGCTCTAGCCAGTCGTCTCCAGGCCAAACTAGTCATCACAAGCTCCGGATTAATCCATCCTCTGAACTGCAGTCAGCCCCTCTGTAAAATGAGGATGCTATTCCCCTTTAGGCTGGTTTGCAGACCTTGGTGACAAAATGACCCTAAAGCACTTACATTTGATACGACACATGGCATGTTAGCTGTGGCCGCGTTCCCGACCTTGTGATCCCAGTTTGGCCTTTAAGATATTTTTTTGGAACTTTTAAATTTATGGAAATCAAAAGAATATATTCTAAACCCTCTCATCTCAGAATGCGCAGGGACTCTTCCTCCTTGGCATCCTACAAGAGACACCCCTCTATCTCTGGTGCTCAGAGGACTCAGGGAAAGGTCCTCTCCATACCCCTGTCCTCCCTGGTCTCCAGTCTGCTTCTCTGAGCACAGGCATTTCTCGGGATGTCAGGCTAGGGCTTCCGACCCCCAACAGAAGAGTTTGAATTAGTCCTGAGACCAGCATTCACAGCTCACACAGGAACTGCATTGGCTACCTTTTGAGTTCAAGCCTGAAAGAAAGCCTGCCTGCCTGCCAGGGTCCCACAACAGGGAGAAAAAACATTAATTCGCTCAGTATTTTCTGAGTGCCTCCTCCGTGTGGAGCAGTGTTCTAGCGAGGGGGGATCCATCAGTGAGCAAAACAGATACTCCTGCCCTCCTTATGCTCCAGCAGGGAGGGCAGTGGAGACAATAGACAATATGAAAAAATAGAAATAAGTTAACACAAATTAATCTTTCAGCAGACTGCACTGGCATACCCCCAATTTAAAATGTGTGCATTTAGGGGCGCCTGGGTGGCTCAGTCGGTTAAGCGTCTGCCTTGGGCTCAGGTCATGATCCCGGGGTCCCGGGATCGAGCCCCGCATCGGATTCCCTGCTCGGCGAGGAGCCTGCTTCTCCCTCTCCCGCTGCACCTTCCCCCGCTCGTGCTCTCACACTCTCAAATAAATAAATAAAATCTTAAAAAAAAAAAAAAAAGAGTGCGTTTATTCCCAGTGGTAGTTTCATTCAGACCGTAATGGGTGTGGTGACTGCCCTCATCTCCTGAGGCCACAGGCGCTGGTCACAGAGCTCTGCAGGGATTTGTTCAAGTTTCTCTTTTCCAAAACCCACACGGCTAGAAGAGGGGACCCAGGAAAATGTGCCCTATGCCCACTGCAACATGTGAGAAAGGTCCCGCTTCCACAAATGTTTGACTACGTTCTGCAAGCCTGAAACCAGGAAGAATGCAAGTGTAAGAGGCACTTGGCCATCAGCCGGTGAGGGCTGGTTCCGAAACTTTAAAAAGAGTCTGCGCAATATAAAAACCCCGAGGAAAGAATCACCCCCACGGATCTGTACCCTGCAGCAACCTTTCCCAGGCAACGGAAGTAGGTTCTGTGGCAGGGAAGGTACCTGAAGGAGACGGCACGTGCTTCTAAACTAATAAACCCTGTGCATTGAGAAATGCCTTCTAGAACCTTTATTTTTCTAGATATTCACACAGACAGCCATTTTTAATTGTCCATCTAATCTATTTTCTATGAGAACTTTCCATCGGAGTTTCTGCCTACCATGAAAACCTCCAGCTCCAAATCCTTGCTTGGCCAATGTTTCTTGTCCTCCTAGTGTCAGTGTATATGTCCTCCGATCCTGAGAAGCCTTTCGGAGTAGTTGAGCACATACCCTCCAGCCCACACTCTCCACCTACCTGATCACTCCCTTTAAAGGAAGAACTAAATATAATTTATGTAGTTTTATCAGAACTAAATATAATTGGAAACTATCTTTTTCACTCATTCATTTCTTTGCTCGCTTATTTATTTTATGTCTGCCTCCACCAGAAGATAAACTCCATGGGAACAGAAAACTTATCTTGCTCTGTCTCTCCCCGGCTCTTAAAGCAGTGCTTGGCAAGAGTAAATGCCCAATAAAGATTTGCTAAATGAATGAATGAAAAACTGTCAGATTTGCTTTAGCAAATCAGCTTTGATTTGGCTGCTACCTCAAGCAACCATCTTATTTCCCTTCTTTTTTTCACAGTCCCATGTTCTACCTCCACTTGGGATCACTCCTTCCTCGGTCTGGCCCCATGGCCTCCCTGAAGCAGCTCTCTTGAAGGTCAGCCCCCATGGTCTCCTTCGAGGTCAGACCCCATGGTTTTTCCTCACCCTCAGCTTCTTTGACTTATCTCCAGATCTGGCAGTAAGGAACCTTCCTGACTAAACTGAGCCCTTTTCTATATGTTTTTATTTTGCTCCCTAAATATGTGTTCTTCCTACTGCCCTATAAGTAAGCACGCTCCTTGAGCTTCTCTCCTTAAAGCTTTGCTCCGTTTTCATCATTTGTCACCCAGATGATACTCATGGGAGCTGGGGCAGCAGATCACAAAGGGCAGTTCTTTTTTTTTTTTTTAAAGGGACATTTATTTCTTTTCCACATGTTACAGTAAAACAAGGTGGAAGAGAATGGTTTTATCAGTTAGAGGGAAAAAAAAGTACAAATTTGGGGTTTGGCCATTAAAAGTTATTGGCAACAATGGGGGGGGGGAAGACAAGTTGTTTCACATTCCAGACGTCCCCTCCCCTCAAAGCCTAATACTTGCTTACCAAGTCAAAAAGGAGACAGTCGAATCACAAGCTGGAGGTTTGAACTTGAGGAAGACATTTATAAAAATCTAGACAGGGGCAGTGTCCTCCCAGCCCAGGTACCCCTAGACACAGCACAAGAGACTAAAAACTCAACAGAGGTGGGAGGCTAGATACTCAGGGTTTGCGAGTGTAGGCACCCCACATCCGGCTCAGGCACTGGAGGAGTAGAGTAAACAAAACCTATTTGGAAAAGAATTGGGGAAGAAAACGCAGCACTTGCCTTCCACAGGGCTGGGGACAGGAGAGGTAGGGCCAGGGGCAGCAGCATGTCCCATCACTAACCTAACTCGGGAAACTGCAAGGGACCATCTTCAGCCGGCCTTAAGAGGAAGGCCAGATGGATGACGGGAGAATCCGCAGGAGGGAAAAGGAGAGGGAACATGGCTGGGAGGGGGCAACAGCCCCTTCCTTTCTGGGCATAGGAAGGCAGCCAGGGCACCAGGTCCAAGCAGTGACCTTATGAGAATGGCACAGTGTTTGCAGCTTCGAGATCACCCCCTACCCGCACCCAGCTACTCACTCTGCTTGCTGGCCGGTGCTCGGTCACTCTCCGGCCCGGGGACATGCCTCTTCTGTGTCTCTTCCCTTGGAGGCAACACTACCTTCTGCCCCCTTGGCGGGGGAGGGGGCTGGGGGGCTGGGGGGGGCTCCTGGCTCTCAGGGGTGGCAACAGCCTCGGCCTCCTGGGCTGTGCCTTCCTCCCTCCACCGTCCTTTTGCCAGAGGCACGTGTAGGATGGCTTTTATTGTGTTCACTTGGTCTGAGGAGTGATGGATCATGTGACTTACTTCTGTCAGTGAAGCATGAGAAAAAGTGTCATGTGTCCCTGAAGGGCAGAAGTTTTATGAACCAGCCCCTGGTTTGCCTTTCCCGGGCTCTGTGACCACTGAGAATATGTTGAGACGGAGCCTCCGAAACACCGGAGTCCCTGGTCACTAGGATGAACGTGGAGCGTGAGTTACAAACAAGCACCACTGTTGCAAGCCCCTGGGATTCCACTGAACTGGTCATGGTAGACCCGCCAGCCTCGCCTGACTGACAGAGCTGCTCAGTCTGACTTCTTCCTCAGACTCCAGCTCTGCTTCTCCAGCTGCCTTCAAGATTTCGATCTGGCTTTACTTAAAGAAGTGTAAGCCCGACATGTCTACACCCACTCATCATTTTCCTCCCCGACCCAAAACAGCCCTCTCTCCCTGACTTTCCTCTTTTGGTTAGTGGCAGCAACAATCTTCTGAAGACCCAAACTTTATGTAATGAGATACCTCATCTTGTCCCTGCTTTATTGTTCCCCTGGGTGCCTCCTGGTCTGGTCGTGGTCCCTTCATTCCTGGATTATTACCCCTCTAGAGTCATCTCACTGCTTCTATTTCCTCCACTTTATGATCAGCTTTCTTAGTCATTGGCCATTCATGAATGTGCTGAAGGTAAATATCTAGATCCTATGATTCCTTTGCTCAACAATGTCAGTGTGTCCCCACCATCTGCTGAATAAACTCTCAATCCTTGATCTGGCATTTGAGACCTTATTTCCTCTCACCTCGACCCCCCTCTCCCATGACTCCTTTGCATGGATTGTACATGAGCAGGAGGTCACTTAGCTCACTATAAATGGGATACCTCTGGTGCTCTTAGAATTAATTCCCTATCTTTGCTTTTCTTCCCACATATGACTGTCAAAACCCAGGTCCACTTTCAAAATTCTGCTGAGATGCCACTTTCTTCCCAGAACCTTCTCTGGTCACTCCCGCCAACAGTGGCTCTTCTCTGACCCCTGGGGCTCTTGCTCTGCTCTACTTCTTGCTGTCACAGTACTATCGGCAGAAGAAGTCTCATCTCCCCTCCCGGACTTTTCTCCCTAAGTCACCATAGCCTGGACATCTGTGGCTTCTCCACAGAGCTCAGCTTTTAACTTTTGTTGTTTTTTTTTTTTTCATAAACTCTTTTTAAGTGAAGAAGCACCAGGACGTGACCTCAATTCACAGAAAATTTGTGTGACTAAGAGAATTCATTTGGGAAGCTCACATTTTGATAAAACAGAGAGCTATAGCAAGCCTAGGCAATAATGAGTGTTATTGTTGTTTTTTAGTATTGTAAGTAATAAAAAATGGACCACCACTGGGTTATGAAATTTCATTTTATGTGAATTAGAGATATACTGCTGGTGGGGATAATAATGACCTAAATATTAGAAACATCTCTAGTTCACCATCATTAGCTTTTCCCATATAGTATATTGAAGAAATACTGCCAGAGTTCAATTTTATACTTATGGCCCTTTATTCATGGCACAGTAAGTACAGGAAACGTAACTAGAATCCCTTAAATCTCCCTGCTGTCATTTCTTCCAGCGGGGGGGCGGGGGGGATCATTATTAATGAAACGATTCCTTTGTAACCTTCTCCTTGCTCTCGGATATCAGCTTCCACCCCTACCCATCACCTCCTGGGATTGTGGATGACATCATGTTGTAAAGTAATGAGTGACGGAGGGCTGGTGACTCTCTACAGGAGGGAAATATAAACACAGACAAACATAGACATGAACTTGCTCTGAGAACTCTCCATATCAGTGGTTCTTACAGTGTGGTCCCCTGACCAACAGCACCTGGATACTTGTTAGGAATGCACATTCTTAAGTCCTTTCTTAGACCTACCAAATCAAAAACACTAGCAATGGGGTCTAAACGCTTATATGTTCACAAGACCTTCTTGGAGATTCTGCTGCATACTCAAGTTTGAGAACCACTGTTTTATATCATCATGACTGAAGTCAAGAGAACTGAGGAAATTTCCAGTATGGTCAGAAAATGTCTCTGGGTTTTGGGTTGCTCATCTGTTCTTTTTTTTTTTAAATATTTTTATTTATTTATTTATTTGAGAGCGAGAGAATGAGAGAGAGCAAGCACATGAGAGGGGGGAGGGTCAGAGGGAAAAGCAGACTCCCCACCGAGCAGGGAGCCCGATGCGGGACTCGATCCAGGGACTCCAGGATCATGACCTGAGCCGAAGGCAGTTGCTTAACCAACTGAGCCACCCAGGCGCCCCCTCATCTGTTCTTAATATATGGGTTTCTTCCTGCAGTGACAGAATGCTCAGATTTGATGAAAGGATTGGTGTCATAACTTACCAAATATTCTGAATGATAGGTATGTTACAGTTTTAGTTTGACCCTTTGATTACATAAACAGAGACCCACTCAAGGTAGCTTAAGTAAAGGGGGTGGGGTTAATGCCAATATCACATAAAAAGATGAGTAGAATCCCTTGGACATCGAAGAAGAGGAGAACCAAAATAAGATAGGACTTTGGGCAGTCTGGAGCTGAAGGATGGTTCTGAATTCAAGATTTATCAAAACATCCTGGCAGAGCTTTATTTTTAGTCTTATTTATTTATTTTTTTTAAGTAGGCTTACCGGGTGGAGCCCAACGTGGGGCGCAGAGCCCAACACTGGGCTTGAACTCACACCTAAGATCAAGACCCGAGCAAGTGTCAAAAGTCAGATGCTGAACCAACTGAGCCAGGCGCCCCCACCCTGGCAGAGCTTTAATGCTACACCATGATTGTGAGGCAGCTACAGTCTCAAATGCCTACTTTTAAAAATCCTCCTACCCATTAGCTTCCTCTGTTTAATCCTGCTTTGGATCCTCCATCATTTTGGGTTGCAGGGATAATTCTCATTCTTCTTGTTCTAATGTTGGAAGATGTTGGAGTGCTAGACCAGCTAGAGAAGAGACACCTGTCGCGTACATTACACTTTCAGTTGTGAATTCGGAAAGACCATGTCTGAGGAATGAGGGCCATGTCCTAGGACTAAGTTCAGAACAGAACTAGACCTGCCCTAACAAAGAATGAAACAAGCCTGACAGGAACCAAAGCAGCCACCAGTAAACTTAATAGTAATTTAAACATAAAGAGAAGCACACCTACATAAAATGTAGGCAAATTGCTAAAAACCAAATGTGAAGAGAAAAATCTTAAAAGCAGTCATACTGTTTTTTAAAAGAAGTTACAAAAAGAGGGAAAAACATGAAGTCTGACTGACTTTTCATCATAAAGAATGGAAGCCAGACAAGAATGAGATGACAACATTAAAGTTCTGTAACCCAAGGAAAGAAACTGAACACAGAAGTTTTTATCTAGTAAAATAAGTATTTCAAAAATTAAGGTGAAATAAAGCTATTTTCAGAATAACAAAACTTAAGAGAATTTGTTGACAGCACTCCTGTGTTATAAGAAATGCTAAGGGAAATCATCCAAGCTAAAAAGGAATAACACTAGGTAGAAAGTTGAATCTACAACAGAATGAGAAAATCAGAAATAGGAAATATTATCAAAAAATATAAAAGAATATCTTTTTCCTACTCTTAATTTGTTTGAAAGAGAACTGATCATTTAAAGCAAAACTAATACATTGCATTGTGGTGTTTCATTACTTAGAGAGACAAATAATAACAATAGCAAAAAGGATAGGCAAGGTAAATAGAATTTTGCTGTTGTAAGGTTCCTGTATTTTATGTGAACTAGTAAAATATTAACTCTAAGTGGACAGTAATAAGAATTCATTTGTCATCTATCTAGAAGCAGCCATAAAAAAAATCAATGCAAAGCAAATAGAGGAATTAAAATGGAATATTAAAAAGTACATTAATCCAAAGGACAGGAAAAAAGATAAAAGCAGATAGGATAAGTTGGCAAGAAATACCAAGATGGCACACTTAAACCCAGTCTTATTTTTTTTTTAAAGATTTTATTTATTTGACAGAGAGAGAGACAGCAAGAGAGGGAACACAAGCAGGGGGAGTGGGAGAGGGAGAAGCAGGCTTCCCGCGGAGCAGGGAGCCCGATGCGGGGCTCGATCCCAGGACCCTGGGATCATGACCTGAGCCGAAGGCAGACGCTTAACGACTGAGCCACCCAGGCGCCCCTTAAACCCAGTCTTATTAATAGTGGGACTAAATGTCAATGAATTAAGCATTCCAAGTAAAAGGAAGAAACTATCAGAATAGATTACAAAGCAAAAGCCAGCCATAAACTGCCCTGAAGGAGACAGACACACAATTAAATAAACCAGCACGTACAGGTGAAGAGTAGAAGGATGGAAGCAGCAAATGTCAGAAGGCTGGTAAAAGTATTTCAACACAAAGTAAAATTCCGGACGGGGGATATTATTGGTGATAAAAAGATACTGCATAATAATAAATTATTTAATTCATCGGGAAGACATAACAGTCATATATGTTATGCAATTCATAACAGAGGTTCAGAATACATGAGGGGAAAAAACTGAAAGAATGAAAGGGGGAAATCGACTCACTTCCAGGCAGTTGCAGATTTTATTACCTCTCACTCAGGAACTGATGGAGATATTGAAGATTTTAGCAATAATATCAACTACCTAGACCTTATTAACATTTACAGAACACGAACACCACACCCAGCAACTGCAGAAAGAACATTCTTTTCAAGGGCACCGGGAATGTTTGCCAAGATAAGCAATATGCCAGATAATAAAATATGTCCCATAGATACCAGAAGATCAAAATCTTGCAGAATTTGTTTTCTGGCCAAATTAGGATTAAGTAAGAAGACATCAATAACAAGATACCTAGAAAATGCCCGAATATTTGGAATTGGTGCACTGTGGATGCCAATAGCAATCATAAAGTATAATAAAGCATTTGACCTGAATGACAATGAAAATGCTAGTCAGCTTTTGAGGGATGAAGCTACGGCAGTGTGTAAAAGGATACATATAACTATATGGATATTAGAAAAGAAGAAAGGTTTAAAGTCAATGATCCAAGCTTCTACCTTAAGAAATGAGACAAAGAACAAATCAAACTTGAAGTAAGTAGAAGGTAGGAAATAATAAAGAGCAGAAATCAGTGAAATAGAGAACAAAGAATATAGAAATATAACAAAGCCAAAAAGTGGTATGTTGAAAAATGTAACAAAATGGATAAACCCCTAGCAAGTCTGATCAAGAAAAAGAGAAAATTATTAATATCAAGAGAAAGAGTGGGTCCGTTATTTTAAGTTCTACAGAAATTTAAAGGATGGCAAAAAATATTAAAATACCCTTAGAATGATAAAATTTGGCAATGTACATGAAGTCAACAAATGGTTGGAAATCATAGCCGAAACTGAAAGATACTCTAGCAGCCTTTTATTTATTAAACAAATTTAATTTTTAATCAAAATTTCCTCACAAAGAAAATTCCAGGCCTAGCTGGTTTCACTGGTGAATTCTGACAAATATTTTAGAAAGAAATAATACCAGTTTTACACAAATTTACTCAGAAAATAGAGGAGCAACCACTTGCCAACTAGTTTTTCATGAAGCCTTCATAGCGCAGGTAAGGAGCCTGACAAATACCACAAAGAAAGAACATTAAAGACCAATATCTGAATACAGAAGTAAGAGTCCTTAACAAAACATTATTAAATCGAATCCAGCAATATATAAAGAAGATAATACCTCACGATCAAGTTGGGTTTCTTTCCAAATTTTTAAATGGCTTAACATTGGAAAAATCAATGTAATTCATATAGTACAGTGTGTGGGCGAAAACCCATATAAACATCTCAATAGAAAGAGAAAAGGCTTTGACAAAATTTAACAGCCCTTTCTGACAAAAAGTCTCAGCAAATTGAGAATAAAAGGTAACTTTCTCAGTATGATAGAGCATCTACAAAAATCCTACAGCTAGCACAATATTTAATGATCAAATATTGAACCTTTCCCCACTAAGCCTGGAAGTCTTGGGCAGAACTTCCTGGAAAGCGTTCAAGCTATTTCCCCACTTGACTGGTGCCCTTTGCTATTCCCTCTTCCTCTTTTTTTCTCTCCTAGGACTGTTGATGTGATGGCAGGAGCTACAGCTGTCATCTTCTAACCAGAAAGCAACCTTGAAGAAAAAACAAACTACTTTCACTGTGGACTCTCTTACCTATGCTGAACACAGTTCCTGGTTAATACAAGAAATAACTTTGGTTGAGTACTTATTATATACTCAGTGGATTTGGAAGTGGTCATTTCTTTTGCCATTTCAACCCCCACAGTTCTTTGAAGTGGCCATTAGGTGTCTCCGTGGCAGGAGAGTAAGCGTTTTGAAACAGAGTAAGTCAGCAGTAGATGGAAAAGCTCACCTCCTTCAGGCAACCTTCCTAAAGAAAATTAACCGATTCTTTCTCCACGTTCCTGTCTAGCATAACTTATCGAACAGCAGACATGTTTTAGCTATAGAAGCATACACTCTGGTCATATTCAGGGAGTCCTTTTGGGAGTCTGGAATGATGTCTTGCTCACCATGACGTTACTAGTGCTTGAACAGAATTCAAAAAATATATATATAAAACCATGTTTAAAAAAGAAATAAAATATGGAGAACATACTGTCTTGCAGTATATTGTTCAGGGTTTTCTTTATTAAGAAGACCAACTATACAGGGGAGAAAAGAGCAAGTGACTACCAGCAGAGTTTGAGCACTGGGATGCCAAGACCTGGAAAATTCTTGCAATCTGAAGTCTCCCGCCAGGACTGCTGCTTGCTGGTGCCTACCCTCATGTTCTAGGACCCCTGAGCCCCACCTTGTTTCATGTCCTGAGAACCTGTTTCATAAGTGCAAAATCCTGTGTTTGAAATGCAGCTGATAAACTGCCCAGCCCAGCAGATAAGAAAAAGACATCTGGGGGCACCTGGGTGGCTCAGTCGGTTAAGCTTCTGCCTTCAGCTCAGGTCATTGGGCTCCCTGCTCATTGGGGAGACTGCTTCTCGCTCTTCCTCTGCCCCACCCTCTTGTGCATGCGCACACACTCTATCTTTTGAATAAATAAATAAAACCTTAAAAAAAAAGAAAAAGAAAAAGATCTGGCTAGGCAGACTAGTACTCTGATATTTCCATATTAAACGAAGAGAAAGGAAAATAACAGACATATTGTAGGAGCCTCAAGGTATTCCCGCTGCGCCTTATCGGGTTCTAGGAGGAAGACCTTTCCATCCCTGTGCCGCTGTGGTCCTGCTCTCTGTGAGCGCGGTTTATGTCCCTCAGACTTAACTCCAGCCCACTGGTGTGGCTCTCTCTTCTCCGAGTGTCCTCTTAAAAGCCATGACCCTTCTTCACATTCAAGGCACACTCAGCTCTCCAGCAAGACCCTGGATATAAGTCTATCATTAAAAGAAGCCTCCAAGTGTTTATTTCTGTTTCCATTTTGTTCCTGGTGCTCATTTGCATTCACCCAGTCACCTGCCTTGCTCCAGCTGGGTGTGAGAAAATGGACCACATTCTAGACAGGGAAAACAGATCAAATCTCATCAAGGGCTAAGTAGTTTGGGGGCCTTTTCTTTCCCGGTCCCCTCCTTTCCCATGCTCTTCATTCCCTCTTTCTCCTCCCACACCCCCATTTCCTCTTTGGTACCACAAAAAAATGAGTGATAGGGTTTGAGGTTCAACTTTGAATGAAGAGTCCCAGTATTTACACCTGAGAACCGAAATGAGATTTATTATGACAATAGAAAAGATAGAAGACAGAAAAGATGTGCCTATTAGTATCTGTAGATCGAGGACCCTTCCATTTGGAAGAGAAATGATTCCTGGATATTTGAAGAGCCTGTCTCTTAGATAATTTTAAGACCTGAGACTCCGTTATACCTTATCACTTCTTCTGAGAAGGCTGAAGAATTAGATTTTTGATTTTGTGAGTTTGGGATTTTTTCTCTAAGTATTCAGGCAGGCACCAAGTTGGTACCTAAATGTTGGCTAGATTGTCAACTTTGAGAGCTCAGCACTTGTCAGATCTCAGAATATTCAGGATGAGTCAATCCCCGATCCTATTCCCCCTTACCACCAAAGCACTGTTTTTTTTTTTTTTTTTTTGTCTGTCAGCACACAAAGTTCTTGGCTATAATAAGTCAAGAATGAAGTAGGCAACACATACATTTTCTCACAATTTCCAAAATTTCTCCAGCAAGAGCTTGAAATTTGCTAAGAAAGGCTTAGTTTTGTCTTGCTGCCATGCTGTTCATCACTCCCAGATCGGGCCCAAGTCATTAGGGTCAGGGTTTGGGTACCCCAGTATATCACCAGGGCCCCTATGTAGTCTGTAGGGGTGCTCATTGTCTTTGGCTGAGCACCCAAAAAGTCTGTTGTCCCCAGCAGCCCACCAGCCAGACCTATGACAGGAAGGGAGCCCAGACTCCAGAGGTGAGAAGCAGAGAAGAGCCTGACCTATTTCTTGCCCAGGAAACAATCAGAGAAGGTGTATGATAAGGAACTCAGGGATCCGTCTATGAGGATTCTGAGGTCACCCTGCTCCCGTGTCATGTTATCTTCCAAGAGCTGGGACTTGCTCTCCCATCACTGACTTTCCAGGACAGAGAGCCAGCCCATGTGCTGTGAACTCTCCCAGGGTATTGTTAAGGTCCTATCATTTGGATGACTGCCCAACTCTGTCTGTTAGCTGCTCCCTTCTGAGGAGGCCCTGAGCTGCTTTGCTGAGATTTCTTGCTGGGGTCTTTCTTTTATGCAGCCCTGATGATAGATGACTGAACCCACTGGGGGCACATTCTTCTTTAGGGAAGATCAGACATGGTCTGCAGGGAGCTCAGTGGGGCTACCTTCCAATCCAGCTTGGCCCGGAGGATCCAGAGAAAATAATGTGTCTCCTTAGGAGGACTTGTACCTTCGATGAGACAGACCAGCAAAGAACGAAATGGTTTTTAAGACCTTCCAATCAATTATTTATGCTTGTAATAGTTAGCACTGACTTTATACCACTCCTGGTGCTGTGCGTTCTATACACAGTATTTTATTTAATCCCTATGAAAACCCAATGTACTGAGTAGCTTTACTTTTCCCATCTTGCAGTGGTGGCTACTGAGACTCAGAGAATATAAATGACATTGTCCGGGCATTTGGGTGGCTCAGTCGGTTAAGCGGCTACCTTCAGCTCAGGTCATGATCCCAGGGTCCTGGGATCGAGCCCCACATCGGGCTTCCTGCTCAGCGGAGAGCCTGCTTCTCCCTCTCCCTCTGCCTGCCGCTCTGCCTACTTGTGCTCTCTCTCTGTCAAATAAATAAATAAAAATCTTTAAAAACAAAACAAAACAAAAATAAATGACATTGTCAAAGGGGAATAGTAAATAACTGGCAGAGTCAGGAACCAGTCAGTAGCGTATAATTTAAAAGAAAAACAACCCAAACTGGTTTGTGATGTAGAAGTCAGTCACTTACACTTTTGGGAGTAAGTCAGTACGGGCAGGCAGCTTTGGTGACTTTTCAACCATTCCTCTGTCAGCCCCTACAAGAGTGACCCCCATGTCCTTTACTGCTGCGTGTGGCACCTCAATCAGGAGTTCCTGGGAAATTGAAGGTGTTGGCCTCAACAGCAGTCCTGTTGTTCAGGTTCAGTCAGGAACTGCTCAAGAGCTCCATCCTGAGCAGGGAGTTGCAGGGAGGGACCAGCGTGGATCATTTCTGAGGAAGTAGAAGGGCTTTTCGGGAGAAGGCATATAAGAAAGGCAAGGGCATGGTTATAACAGGAGTGTGTGAACAGCAAAGAAACAGTTCATTGGAGAAGGAGGTGTATATTGAATAATGAAAAGTAATCTGGGATAGGCATGGAGGACGGAGCCAAAATGGAGTCCTTGGAAATGGAAGAAATGGCGGTTTCCAAGAATGGAGAGAAGACGAGGTTTGGATTTGTAATAACTAAGCTCCCTTTCAAATTTAGAGAAGGGAGGACTTCCATCAGAACTTTGCTGGGTTTTTTTTTTTTCCAGTTTGAGGAACTGCCCTAGCAAGAGATGGAGAAACCCTCCCACCCAGAGCCCCAGGAGGGAAGCCAGTCTTTGGACAGGTTGTTACCCATCACGTTAGCACAAGTGTCTCCCCAGCTGCAAAGGCACCCTCTGCACCCCAACAAAGCTGAACTGACACGGCAGCATAAAACCCACTTCACCCAGGAAATGGCAGAGTCTGCGTGGGGTTCTCTGGGACTCTGCTATCCATGGAGGTGACACTGACTCAGAAATCTCACTCAGTTCGCTCAGAGACTATGTGAGCTGCTGAGTCACTTAACAGAAAGCACCTCAATCCAGAACACCAATCTGCCCCCACCCCGCACAGAATCACCACCTTTTTGAAAAGCAGCAACTTTTAATGATGTGAGCAGAGATCCTTTGGCACTTTGAAAACACTCTCTACTGAGGCCTATTTGCTAAGACCAGCAGGCTGCTTCTGTCACAGAGAAGTAAGAAAAGATGATTATTTCACTGTTTTGAAACGATGCGTGAGCTCAGGGAAAGCTGCAGGAGGCTTGGGGATGGGGAGAAGAGAAGTCAGAGGAAGCCGTGCATACAACGTCTGTAAAGAAAATGTTTTATTTAAAGTGTTAAATACCATCACCAGAATGAATTTGATTTACATTAGTTGGTGTTCATTACAGGACTAATCTGCCCTTTTTTTTTTTACCAACCGGAATTCCCTTTACTTTTAAAACATACTATGTACAGCAATGGTCCAGAGCAGCAATGGTCACTGGAATAGTGCTATTTACACGACTAAACCACAAGTCGAGGTGCAGACATGTGAAAATTAAAAAAAAAAAAACCCACCAACTTTTAAAATAAATACTGCATAATGACAAGTATGTACAAATATTCCATACAGTCATGTCCCTCTTATTAAAATTAGAAATAATTTATATAGGAATATGCACAAAAGAGTATGTGACTGCATCTTAGTATCAGGAAAATGGTAAACATTTATTCTAAGGGAGAGTATAGACACTATAGGTCTATTAAATCAGCTGTTGCTGGTACACAAGTGTCTAAATTATTTCCATAAAGTTTTATTCGTTCTTTGGACAACTTTACCTGGGCCCATCGTAGATCTCAGAAGGTCAAGACACAGTCTCAGTGTATTTCATATTGCACCACATAAAGAGAAGGCATTTTTAGTGATACTCCTTTTAACTTTTGCACCATATCAAGCATGATAGTTTTTAATGGTCAGCATGGAATTTAAAAAGGAAAAAAAAAAAAAAGAAGAAAGAAGAGAGCAATTTTTGTGCATGGCCTTAATGTGGATTTCAAAAGTTGCTGCATTAAAATCAACCTGTAAAAATGCGTTATCAAAGTGTACATAAAGAAACAGAAAGTATGGGTGGCTTTATTACATTAACCAGTGACTTTTCCTCTTAACAGGGGAACTTAAGAGAAACTTGACCTTGCAGCACCACCCAATGGTATAACTATCTGTAAAACCAAAGGCAGGGGTTTGACCTTTGGGGATTTGGGGTGTAGACTTTTGGGTGATGGCATCAAAGAACTATTAATAGGCAGGTTGACTTTCTTTGAGTCACCTAAAAATTGGAGCTTTAAAATTATTTGTTGCATATTTATGTTTACTATATTTCTTTAGAAATATAATTTGTGAAAAATTGTATTTTACTACAGAAAAGTGAATTAATAAGCAGCCCTGTGTTTCAGGCTCCAAATTTTTAGCAGTGTTTTTCTATTCACATAGTAAATGGAAATTGGCTAACGAAATTGCTATAATTAATTAAAAAACAAAACCTAAGACCTTCTAGAAATAATACTTTAACCCCTGTATGAATAATGCTGGTGCTAAAAACAAATTTATTAGACATTACAATGACCACATGATTTTAGGATTTTCCTGTAAACTGAACTTTGAAGGTGAAAAGAAAAGTACCATGCACTGAACAATAAATTGCAAAAGTTCAAATATCTTCTTTATCAAATACGTGCTGACTTACTTTAATGTACTCCCAAGTCATGTTGCAAAATCCTTTTCAACATGCTTGAAATAGAGAAAGCTTAGTTTTTTTTCCCCCTTGAGAAATTCATAAATTCAGAAGCATCTACAGCTCTGAATCAACATGGGGTATAAGGAGTATCAGGTCAAAAACTTGTAATCTTTTAGTATAATGTTCACTCTGGTAGGGAGAAAGAAAATAAAAGATTAAAAGACAAAACAGGAAAAGTGAGACAGAGAAGAGGAAGAAAGATGTGAACAATTTACACATATTGAACTTCATAAGATTTGTATATTTAACATGGAAATAAATTGAATATAGTATGCTTATTTGTCACATAAAGAGAATTTTAAGTATCTTCTAGAAAGTATTCTCATTTGTAATGTCTGCCAAAACACAGACTATGATTAAAGAATAAACATGGTGTGTCTTTGTACCACCCTGTTGCATTCTCTCCCCCTTTTAAAACCATGCAATAGTGAAATTTATTTTTAAAAATAATATAAATTGTTGAAAATGGCTGATTTTATTCTTTTTTTTTTTGCAAGTTGCAGCCCCAAGAAAATAATTTAAGTATTCAGCTAATCTGTGTCCATGCAAAAAAAAGTTTCTTTAATTTCATTCAGTACAGTGTAGCCACAGAATTTTGTTTTTCAGAGTCCGACACATCGTGGCCTTAGTGAATGGTGTGCCTGCTGGAGCTCTGAAGTCTGCCACTGCTCACACTGGACAGGCTGCTCCTGGTCACTGTGCAGAGGAGGGCTGACATCTGTCCCGGACCACTTCTTTGGTCTCCTGCTTTTCACCTGATGCTTCCTAGGACTTCACTCCTTGACTCGTAACATGGCTTAATGACTGTATAGCTCCTTTCTGTGGCATAACAGGGCTTTGGGGTCAGAGAAATGAAGAAAAAGGAACGATAAAAATAGAAAGGTGCCATTGAAAAGGGCTTTTGTTGCATGAAACTGACTGATTCTTTGAGATTAATCCATGGCTTCAGATTGGACCAAAACTCGAGTGCTATTGAACTCCAAACCTGATAGTTCTTCATAACTCTGCTCTTTCACCTGAGGGCCATCATTAGGGCACAATGTGTGCAACTTCCTCTGAGAACACAGGATCGCTTTGTATCCCTAGAAACAGGCTCAGAAGACACAACATTAAGCATGCAGTGTTACCAGGGTTTGCGACCTGTGGATTTTTTTTTTTTTTTTTTGTAACGCTGGTTGCTATGACAACAGTTTTACAGCAGCTATGAACGAGAGTAAGAAGGTCCGGTGGAACTTTCCAGAGAGGATTGGGAAGCTCTTCTTGTCAGAGGGGCCAAGGTTGGATCTACTAGGGAGGAAGGGGGGAAAAGTTTGAACCATCCAATCACCATATTGGACAGCTCCAGTTCGTCTAAAAGTATCTGGGCCACTCCCATAAAGGATTTGTGATCCATGCGGCCATAATCTCCCCAGACAATGATCTGTTGGCACAATAAAAGGAGACGGAGGTCAGTATAGTTATGTATATGGAAACTTGCAAACTAAAATACATTCGGTTAATGTGCTATCATCAAACATCAAGTTAAATAGTTGTGTTTTAATTGCTGGGATAGTGGTCTTTATCTACTAGAATCCAAAGACGCATGAGGAAAAGTGTACTGGAGTGCTAAGATCCTAAGCAGTCCCCGGAGACTGGAGTCTGTGTGTGATGGGGGTTGGCAAGTCTCTAGTTCACTGGAAAGGAAACAACAGTGTCCGTGGCTTGGTAGCATTGGCCACTGCTTTGACGTTTCCCAAGAATTTCAGCTGTGAGCAACGGAAGAGAATGCGGTAAGACATGTGGGTCCAAGGTCTGAGTCCACGAAAATACTTTCTTATGTAAGGGAGAAACCATTCAGTAAATACCTGTAAAACCTTCCCTTGGGGACTTTCTTCGAAAGATAATAGCTGTTGGTAAAGGGGTTCCAGTGTTTTTCTTGCCACTTTTGTTTTCTTTTTGGCTATGCAGACTCCATTATCCAACAGATACACCTTTACATATGGTGCTTGGGAAAGAACACACAGAGGGGAGGGTTAAGTGACGAGCCATGGTTATGGAATACCCAACTCACAGGTGAAATCTGCAACAGCTTAGTTTTAGGCCAAAAAAGCTAGCAATCAAAAGTCATTCATCTTGGGCGCCTGGGTGGCTCAGTTGGTTAAGCAACTGCCTTCGGCTCAGGTCATGATCCTGGAGTCCCTGGATCGAGTCCCGCATCGGGCTCCCTGCTCGGCGGGGAGTCTGCTTCTCCCTCTGACCCTCCCCCCTCTCATGTGCTCTCTCTCATTCTCTCTCAAATAAATAAATAAAATCTTAAAAAAAAAAAAGTCATTCATCTTTCCACATGATGTCAAAATCATTAGATAAATAATAGGTACCTATCAGCCATTGAGGTAGTTTTGGCAATATTAACTCAGAGGCTACTCTGAGTTGATTACTACTTCACCATCAAATGGTTATATGGATTTAAATACAGCATTAAATAAAGTGAAATACTTCCAGTCCCTAATAATATTCGAGAGAGGTCTTACTCAGTCTTTCATTTGTCAGTACTTAAATCTAAGTAAACGTGCTTGCGACAATATCTTTTCATAAATAAATTAGAATATGAACAATACAATTTCTATAAGTACTTATGTAATATGATTATGTAATATAAATAATATAGTATACATTTTTATAAATAACAATCATTTATTTATTACTCAAAAGGGTTTATTTATTGATGGCATCATGGTTACAAGGCAAGGGTGGGGTTTGATGTAATATGTTCACATAAGCTGGGAAGAGGCAACTAATTATGAATTGCATGGCTTGAAATGTATCTGACTCTTCATAAAAGCATTTTCATGCATGTGCGAGTTATGGTATTCTTTTTTTTTTTTTAAGATTTTATTTATTTATTTGACAGAGAGAGAGATAGCGAGAGCAGGAACACAAGCAGGGGGAGTGGGAGAGGGAGAAGCAGGCTTCCTGCCGAGCAGGGAGCCCGACGTGGGACTCGATCGCGGGACCCTGGGATCATGACCTGAGCCGAAGGCAGACGCTTAACGACTGAGCCACCCAGGCGCCCAAAATTATGGTATTCTCTATAGCACGGTGGGGTAACTAGCTCCAAGACCTTTGTAAACACAATTGACTTAATCACCCTGCAAGGTTGTACACATTATCATTTAGAATTTCTGCAAGGACAAGGAAGTTACGAAATTCAAAATTACACTTCAGTCAGTGGAGGTGCCAAGGTGAGAACCCAAATTTCAGAATCCTCACTAACTGTTCCACATATCCGATCTCATGTTCTATACGTCTCTGCATACGGTATCTGGACCCTGTGTCATTTTCTGTGGCTCCAGGCACCTTAGATCATGACATTTCAGTATGAAATATGTGACACCGCAATACAAATTGCTCATGGTGCTTCTCTTTCTTTGAACACTGCAGGAAGTAAAAGTTAGTCTAATTAGAATGTCCTGTATACAAAGGCTTATGCTGCTTTGGAAACCTGTATCTATTTTTATTCTAATGCAGAGCTTTAAGAATTCCCAAGGAGAATTTCGAAGCTCCAGATAAAGTGAAGAACACAAAATATCAGCTAATAAGAAAAAGAAACTCTTACGTACCTGTTTATTTTGCAATGGTTTCTACTACATACGTACTTAATAAGGTTAACTTAAATTATATAACTTAAATTATCCCTACCAGACCACCCTCACTGCATGCTCACTTAGGATAACCACACAAACTACTACAGATTACAGACTCACGCATCTATCTAAAAACAAAGTTTTTGGCATTTAATCAAAAACAAAATATCTGAATTGAAAAATAGGCATTGCAGAAAATAGAAGAATCTCTTCTGTTCTTACCTGGCAGTGTCTTGGAACCTGGTTTTACGACAAGGCCACGAGCCCGAATGATTTCCACCTCCAACTGTCCCTTTTTGTCCATCATTCCTACCTGAATGTCACCTAACGATGTGTGAGGAAGAAAGAGACAGGCCTTAGTGTACAAACACAGTAAGAAACAGGCTTGTGCCAAAGACCCTGGTTTTATATCATTTCATCATTTCCCATATATTTTCCTACATTCAAATATATTTAAAATTCTATCAATGATCTCTTACTTTAAAAAGCATATCAATTAACCTGGAAAAATCAGTTAAAATTTTTTTATTGGTAAAATAAAAATACTTATTCCTGCTGACGATACTGTTAAAGATCCCATGAAACTAGAGAATGTAATTTTCGATAATCTAAAGGAGAAACAGTGAAATCACATGACAGAAATTCTTACCCATTGCAGGTGTAGCCAGAGTCTGGCGCCCCACGAGCTGGGCAGGGCCAAGGCCATCCAGGAAATCGCTGAACTGGCTATCAGAGGCCAGGCGGACACCAGGGAAAATCAGACTAAAAGCAAAATAACACATGGGATTAAACCCTCAACCTATTTACTTTCAGGCAGTTCGGGTTTCCCTCTTGCCCCTATCGGGTACTACCGTGATTTTGCCACTTATATTAACTGGATCCCAGCACCCCGCTCCACCTCCTATGGCTCATCCTTTCTTATTCTCTAGCAGCCCATGTATGTCACCAGAAGCACCTGTCACACAGTATTGTAGGCTGCTAGGTCTGTGTCTTTCTCCTCCTTGTCTGGAGGGCATGGGCTGTGATTTCTATCAGTAGCACTTGGTACCTACTGAGCACTTCACAACAGGCATCATTGGATTTAATCCTTTTAGCGGCACTAGGAGATAGATTCTATTATCCTTGTTTTATAGATGAAGAAACTCTTCTAGATCATTTCCATCAGTACACAAACATACTGTTATTCTTCCACCTTAAAAAAAACCACAAAACTTCTACCTTAAAAAAATCCCTTTCCTAACGCCACTTCCTTCTCCAGCTCCCACCCCATTTCTCTACTCAATGCTCCTTGAGAGAGTTTACTCTACAGGCTGTCTTCAATTTCTTTTTTCTTGTTCTCCCTTGAAACGCTATTCAGTTTTTCCTTGCTCCCTTGCTTGCTTGATTTTTCTCCATTCTACCCAAATTTCTCTGACCAAGGTTACCCGAGGGCCACATGGGAAACCCAACTGCTCATACTCAGCACTTGTCTGATTTAACACATTAACATCAGCTGACACAATTGAGCCCTCCCTCTTCCTTGAAACACTTTGTCCACTTTGCTTCCCAGACCCTCTGGTTCCCGGATTTTCTCCTCTTTGGACGCTCTACCTCAGTCTCCGTCACTGGTTCTACCACTAAATATTGGGAGCTCGATCCTTTGACTTCTTATTTTTTCTGCATGCCCCAAACTCCTTGGTAATCTCATGCAGTTTCACGGTTTTAAATGACATCTTTGTTGATTTGGCCTAGTTTGCCATCTCCAGCTTGGACCACAGACCTGTATTCAATCTGCTTTGTCTACATGTCTGCTTGGATGTCTAATAGGCAACTGATACTCATTTTGTCCCAAACTGACTCCCAACCTCGAAACAAATAAAAAGCCAAAGTCTGTTCCTCTCAGGGGATTCTCATCTTAAATGGCAACTTCATTCTTTCAATTGTCCAGCCTTGGGGTGGCCTTTCCTCTTTGTTACAGACTGACCCCTGTCCCCCCCCCCCAATGCATATGTTGAAGCCTTAACCCCCAGGATGACTGTACATGGAGATAGGGCCTTCAAAGAGGTAATTATGGTCAAATGAGGTCAGAGGGTGGGACCCTAATCTAATGTGACCAGTATCCTTATAAGAAGAATAAAAGACATCAGGGGTATGCATGCACAGAAGAAATACCATGTGAGCACACACTGAAGAGGAGGCCATCTGCAAGCCAAGGAGAGAGGCCTCAGGAGAAACCAAACCTGATAACACCTTGATCTTGGACTTCTAGCCTCCAGAACTATGAGAGAATAAATTTCTGTTGTTTAAGCTACCCAATCTTCAGTATTTTGTTAGGGCAGCCCTAGCAAATGAATACACCCCCTTTCTCTCATTACTCATATCAGATGTATCAAGAAATCTTATCAGCTCTACTGTCAAATGCATCCAGAATCTGACCTGGCTAATGCTACCACTGTGGTTCGAGCCTTTATCTTCTATCTGCGGTATTACTGAACAGCCCTCTGAATGATCCCTCGGTGGCCAAATTTACTTTCCACCCCCACAGCAATCAGAATGGCCTGTTAAAATTCAAGTCAGGTAATATCAGGACTCTGCTCAAACCCTCCATTGGTTTCTGGCCCCTCTCAGAGGAAAAGCAAAGTCCTCACAATGCTATTTTAAAGATGATACGAGCTGTCCACCCCTGCCCCCATCTTAATTCCTACTCTTGCCCTTCTTGCACAGTGCTACCCTCCCCAGTGTTGATGCCAGGCAAACTGCTGCCTCCAGGTCTCAGCACAGCTTCATCCTGGAATGTTCTTCCCTCGAATGTCCACATTCTTAAAATCTTTACCCAAATACATCTTTTTCCCTGTCTACCCTACATGAAACCCACACTTACTCTCTTTCATCTCTCTCCCTTTCTTTCTTTTTCTCTTTAGCACTTATGGGACCTAATCTACTATTTTATGAATTTTCCTTATATATACATATTATCAACTTTTCTTATTTATTGTCCACCTTATCTATTAGACTGGAAGTTTGGTGAGGGTAGGGTTTTTTGGTTTTTTGTTTCTATTTTGTTCACTGATATATCTCCAGCCCCTAGAACCATGCCTGGAATACCTAAGCACTTAATAAATACTTGTCAAGCAAAATCAGTTAATTAAAATGACACTGAGAAAAGTTAAATAATTTGCCCAAGTTTCTACAGTACTGAAAAACAGATGAGAACTTAAGCCTATGTGAGCTTAAGGCCCATGGTCTTAACCACTAACTGATTTTGGTCGCCTTGTACGACTTATATCCCCAACTTAGCACAGTGCCTAGAACACTGGAAGGTGTGGAAATACTTGTTGAATGAATTTACGAGTATTCAACCCATTTTTCCCATAAAATACAAACATCTGGGGTGCCGGGGGCACAGTTGGGACATTTTTGTATCCCTAACAGTATCTAACATAGCACTTTGCAATGCTGAAAGCTCAGTGCACATTCATTTTTCAATTGCTTCCATCTCTTTTAAGACTTCCTTGATTAACATCAAATCTGTTTGTTCCCCCAACCTAAATCCCCAAATATACAGTTAATCCAAGTATTTTAATTAGTATCCCATATAACCTTATTGATAAATGTATGGAAACCATGTACATCTTCTGTATTTACATACTCATGCTAGACAAATGTTCCCTGTGGCACATAATCAATACTCTGCCTCATGTCTTGCAACATGTATATTGTCCAAACATCTGATGCTTCCATGCTGATGACAGAGTGAGGTCAGTAAACCCCACTTTCCTCTATTAACCTCCTTTATGCACCCATCTATGGATCTGTGGTTGCTGATTATTGTCAGTTTGTTGGTGACAGGGCTACACAATCTTGACAGATGCTTTAAAAATATCTTAGCTACAGCTGATTCAAGAAAAAGCTACATGCTAACTACATGAAGGAAAGGCTCACCAACTTACTTTGTGGCATTCCATCCATGTGAACTGCCTGTTACTTCTTGGAACGAAGTATGAGTCAAGTATTCTACAATTTTTGGTAGTAACTCTTAAGAGCAAAGATTATGGAAATTAGCATTGTTCACATGGTGTGGCATGAGTGCTTATTCTTTCTGTGTTTCTATATGTTATTTCAAGCCAGGGCAAACTTTTATGTGCATGTATTGTGACGGTCACATTTTAGCGTCTTGCTATTAAAGCAAAACACTTTATCACCAAACCTATTTCCCTTGATATAAAAGGCCAGATATGCCACATTTCTCGGTGGTAGGCGAGCAAAAGTTCTCTTCACAGCAAATCAGCCAGTGGAAATGAAAATGGCGCCCTCAAGAGTGTGAGTTAGCTTCCGAGAAAGCACAAAGAGAGAGGAGATGGTCCCGGCAAGGCACAGAAGAGACACATCATGGCTGGCCTCACTCACTTTCCTTCTGAGCTGTAGCTGTTCATGCTGCCGTCAGTAGATTCTCGGCTCGCCTGGCGAGTCATCCAGTTCCTCATTTCCACAGCCAGGCCCGTTTCCGTGCTTCTCTGGACAGTGCTCCGTAGCTTTTTACCTCCTGCTTCTGCACAGACAGAAAACAAGAGGCATGATAGCTTTTATCATCACCATCTGGTAATGAAAAATACTCAGCCAACGTGGTGAAGGTCCTCAGATGGAAAGAACTGCATAAAGACAAAGTGCTCTTATTAAGGAGACACAGAGAAAAGGTATTTCAAACAATGTCTTGTTGAATGGGATGAAAATATTTTTAAAAAATCTTCAAGAAGCACAAAATACCATTGTTTTATTTCCATTTAAAGCAGTGCTCAAGTTGGTTACAAAAGGAACAAAAAGGTTCAACTTAAGGAAAACAAAATAAGCTTTGTTTCGTTGTAATATTTCAATACAATGTTAATTTATGCCCATCTTTTTCTTTTTCCTTTCTTTTGATCATTTTGAAATGATTAGGCCTTGACTTTATTTCCAAAGAACGGGTGATGAGTACACCTCAATTCTAGCCTTAACTCTTACACAAAAACCTGATTTTGTAAAGTGATCGATATTAGAAGGCAAAGAAAGCCATACAAGGGAGATAACCTGTCTGATAATAGTTTCACATCTGTTGGTAACTTTCAGAGAGACTCTCAAAGGGAATGCAAAAACCCAGCAATGCCATGTGAAAAGAGCTTTCTAATTTGGGATCATGGGTAGTCATATTCAATAGCTTGAATATGAGATTTACTTACAGAAGCCAATGAGAGGACCAAACAGAAACTGAGTCAGAGACCACAGATGTGACAGAGTGTAAGAAATGCAAGTGATTTGGAGAGGTCAGGGAGGAAGGAGCTTGACAGAGGGAGGGGAGTGGGATTTTAGCTGGGCTTGAGAAATGGGCCCAATGGGACCTAAGAGTCAAGAAGGAAGTGTTTTGGGCCAAGGGAAGGGCCTGGACAAAGGCATGAAGGCAGGAAAAACCATGTGCAGTTGAGGGATGATGCAAATAACCAGATGAAGAGTAATGGTGCGGGAGTGTCAGACAAGAACCTGGGCCCAGAACACAAAGGGCCTTGCGTGCAGGTATGTGGAGTGGAGACCGCAAAAGCTGGAGCAACAGGTGACAGTCCAAACTATTTGTCTTAATTTACTTCTTGTCAGGCCTAAATATGTATCTACATTGACCATGCATACCATTAGCTTTTTGGGATATGGTAAGCTCTTTTAATGCCTGGTATTAATAATTTCATTTTAGATCAATAAACATTTGCTGATATTGACCTTGACTTCTTGAAATTCCTCCTGCCACACCTCGTATAATATTTGCTCACCATTTTGAAACACTGCTTTAAATTTCATCTATTCTCTACTTCCAATCTCAATGTACATCAAAATGCCCTAAAAAGTTTATATCAAATATAAGTTATGACTGATCAACAGCTCAGTTCCATAATCTAAGGCTGATATTTTAGAAAATTGATAGGAAACATGTTGTACTGATATGAACTATAAGAGAATCTAAATTATCCCTTATTGATGAGGGAAGGCCCTTCTTTACAGAGAAATATTAGTTATATTTAATATATGTTTAATACATTTAATAAGTGTAAAAGGAATGATAAAAATTTAAAATGACTAATTTGCAACCTTCAGTGGAACAAATGATTCAGATAAGGCACATCGTGGATGTTAACAGCATTAGATGAAAGGATATTCACATGAGCCCCCCCCCCAAAAAAACAAACAAAAAAATCATTCCCAACAATTTAGTTCTACTTGTTAGAGGTAAACATGGACTTTAACTCTGGGAGACCAACCATCACCATCTTTGTGTGTGTGGTGTGTGTGTTTTATTTTTTTAATTTTTATTCAGCACTGTATCTTGGAGATCCTTCTAGACAGCTAATCACCATCTTAATCAAGTGATCAAACTTAGAAGCACTAGTAGTGGGGACACCATAGGTACCTCCTGATAGAAAATAAACAGTGCCACCTATCAAGTTAGTCCAGACAGAAATATACAAACTGTTTATAATTGGGTCTTTGGAACCAACTTCTAGTTTTCTACAACACAGAGGACAGAGTAAAAGATAAATGACACAATAAAAAAAAAAAATCAGACAAATCCAGAACATGGGGTTTTGTTCAGGAGAACTGACTTAGTCTCTTTAAAAAGTTAATATCGGGCGCCTGGGTGGCTCAGTTGGTTAGGCGA
This sequence comes from Mirounga angustirostris, assembly GCF_029215605.1. Lineage (NCBI taxonomy): Eukaryota > Metazoa > Chordata > Mammalia > Carnivora > Phocidae > Mirounga > Mirounga angustirostris. The sequence continues at coordinate 33,129,840 of NW_026991712.1, forward strand.
CTGCCTTCGGCTCAGGTCATGGTCCCGGAGTCCTGGGATCGAGTCCCACATCGGGCTCCCGGCTCAGCAGGGAGCCTGCTTCTCCCTTGACCCTCTCCCCTCTCGTGCTGTTTCTCTCTCTCTCTCTCTCAAATAAATAAATAAATAAAATCTTTAAAAAGTTAATATCATGAAAACAAACAAATAAACTAACAAGGTAGGGGAATTGGTTCAGATTTTAAAATATCACAGAGATGTAACCATTAAATGCTATGAGTTGGCTTTCTTTTTGGGAAAAAAACAAAATAGAACAAGAAACCCTAAAAGCAAAACACTCTAAAAGCAATTTTAGGACAAATAAGGAAAATCTGAACATGGGCTGGATATTAGGATAAGAACATTGTTAATTTTCCTAGGTAGATAATGACATGTACTATAAAAAATGTCCTTATCATTAGAGATACATGCTGAAGTACTTAGACCTGAAGTGTTACGTTGTCTGCAACTTACTTTCAAATAGTAGAGCAGAAAATACACACGCACCCAAAAAAGAGAAAATGTTTTTAGAAAAAGAATGGGGATGAAGAAGAGACCACTGGTACACAGAAATTTAATATTCATGATTATTTGATGGTGATCTCCAAATGGCCACGTCCAAAGGTCATACAGTTCTGTGCAGGTGTGCACCGGAATCATGGAAGGTGCTGGGCTGTCGTGCAGGAGCCCGGCCAAGGGCTAGGTCCTGGCCTGTCTATGGGGCTGTACTGTTCTCTTCCCATGAAGAATGCCCGTGTGGAAAATCACCTCCAAGTGAGCCGTACCACTGCGGGGAGCTGGAAAATGTGGAATGAGGATATATACAGGAGATGTAGGACTTTCAAAGGAAACGAGATTCCTAAGTTGTCAGGACACAGAACCTTCTCATTTCACATCTGACTCCGCCGCAGCAAGAGTGATGTGAAAACCTGTTAATACAGGGTGATGAGAACCAGCTACCATTTGTCAAAGAATAACAATACAATGGACGTGTCATCCTTGTGTTTACAGACCGCTTTCTACCTGTATTCTCTTCAGAACTCCAACAGTCCCCATTTTACAGACACAGAGTCCACGGGCCCTGGCAGCTTACACAGTGAGTGACACCACTGAAGTTTATACTCAGTTCCCCGACTCCAGATTCTCCGCTATTCGCTGACTTGGTGTCAGAATACAGCCAACGGGTAGCCCGTGTGGTGAGCTCTGTAACTGCACATGCAGGCCCCATGAGCAGTGGCGGGCCTGGGAAAGAGCAGAGCACAGGGAAGGGCTCCGGCCCTGGTGTCAGACTGTTTCTCTTTGAATCCCCACTTAACCATAAGCAAGCTGGGTGACACTGAACCAGCTACTTAGCCCCTCTGTGACTCAGTTTTCTCAAACTGTGGAATGGCAAAGACAGTAATGCCTACCTCATAGGAGTTTTGTGAGGATAAGAAAAATAATATATATATATATTTTTAAAGATTTTATTTATTTGACAGAGAGAGACATAGCGAGAGAGGGAACACAAGCAGGGGGAGTGGGAGAGGGAGAAGCAGGCTTCCCCGCAGAGCAGGGAGCCCGATGTGGGACTCGATCCCAGGACCCTGGGATCATGACCTGAGCCGAAGGCAGACGCTTAATGACTGAGCCACCCAGGGGCCCCAGAAAAATAATATATTTAAGGTACTTAGGATAGTGCCTTGTACATAGAAAATCTTTAATTAATGGTACTGTCATTACTGTTATTACCAGGTAGGGAATCAGAAAACAGATATTCCAGGCCAATCTCTACCACTGACCAGCTGACTCTGTGGTCCTCTCTGAGTCCAATCCTGAGTCTCTGGCTCCTCATGTATGAAAAAGGCAGGGAGTGGGGGGGTTAGGGGTGGTGGTCACAGACGCTCTCTGCTGCCTTTTAGCTATAAAGCCTACGAGTCTGTGTCATTACTGTATGACCAAGATCATGATTAGTGGCAGACACGGAGGAGATAAAGCTACTCATCGTCATCGGATGGGATCGAGAATTGTAAGCAACATGCTGCATGTTTATAATAGGTCTTTATGGCTTTTAATGTACTTCTTTCTAATGCACCACATACACTTATTTAGAAAGTAAATGTATTTTTCAGTACTACAAATCCTTTGCATGACATTCACAATAAAAGTAATTTCATCTAGGGGCGCCTGGGTGGCTCAGTTGGTTGGGCGACTGCCTTCGGCTCAGGTCATGATCCCGGAGTCCCGGGATCGAGTCCCGCATCGGGCTCCCTGCTCAGCAGGGAGCCTGCTTCTCCCTCTGACCCTTCCCCCATCTCATGTGCTCTCTGTCTCTCTCATTCTCTCTGTCTCAAATAAATAAATAAAATTAAAAAAAAAAAAAAAAACAATGTTAAAGTAATTTCATCTAGGGCACCTGGGTGGCTCAGATGGTTAAGCGTCTGCCTTCGGCTCAGGTCATGATCCCAGGGTCGTGGGATCGAGCCTCACGTCGGGCTCCTGGCTCAGCGAGGAGCCTGCTTCTCCTTCTCCCTTTGCCTCTCTCCCTGCTCAGGCTCTCTCCTCTCTCTGTATCTCTGTGTCTCAGATGAATAAATAAAAAATCTTAAAAAAAAAAAAGTAATTTCATCTAAATATAATTGACCATGGTGATTCACATTTAATGCTCCAAATGCTTTGTCATGTCACCCAACCTAAAAACTGAACCTGGAGAACAGTGGATGTGGGTGTCTACATAAGGTAAGTGTAGCAGGCAGAATTCTAAGATGGCCCCATGATTATGTATTTACCAGGCAAAAGGAATTTGGTAGATGTAATTAAGGTGACTAATCAGTTGGGGCGCCTGGGTGGCTCAGTTGGTTAAGCGGTTGCCTTCAGCTCAGGTCATGATCCTGGGGTCCTGGGATCGAGCCCCACATCCGGCTCCCTGCTCGGCGGAGAACCTGCTTCTCCCTCTCCCTCTGCCTGCCACTCTGCCTACTTGTGATCTTTCTCTGTCAAATAAATAAATAAAATCTTTAACAACAACAAAAAAGGTTACTAATCAGTTGACTTAAAGATAGGGAGATTATCTGAGTGGGTCTGACATACCCACATGAGCCTTTTAAAAGCAGAGTGCTTTCTCTGGCTAATTCTAGAAGAGTCACTGAGGGAGATCTGAAACCCATGAGAGATTCATTGTAACTTTGCTGGTTGAAGATGGAGGGGACCACGTGGAAAGGACCTGCGAGCAGCTTCTAGCTTCTGAAAGAGATGCCTGGCTGAGAGGCAGCAAGAATACAGGGGCCTCAGGCCTACAACTGCAAAGAACTGGAATCTGCCAATAACTTGAATGTCCCTGGAAGCAGTTTTCCCCCAGAGCCTCCAGACAAGAACTCAGCCCAGCCAGCAACTGGTTTCAGCCCTGTGATACCCTCAGCAGAAAACCCAGCCATGCCATACCATCCCAGACATGTGGCTTACAGAACTATGAACTGAGTGTTTTACACTGCTAAATTTGTGAAAATTGTTAAGCAGCAATAGAGAATTTTTTAGATACATGTTCTTTTAAATGGCAAGGTCCATAAAAATAACCTATTGGGACCATAGGAGTAGCCCAACTGAAATTTTTCTTAAGGACTTAATAGCCATGATTAAAAAATTCATATTTTTAAAAAGATATAAATATATATACTACATACATATACATAAACATGTAAAATATATGTGCCTGTGTGAGTATATACAGATGTTTAAAAATACTGAGGTAGCAAGCTATAGAACCAAGGCCCAGATTATGTTGTTGTAGAGCCCTTAAAACCACTCTGGTGTTAGGTATTTTAAACCATAGTGTATTTGGAGAAGGCGCCTGCAGGTAAAAATCAAGTTCTTGAATTGCCAAACATCACAGGCAGAAAGCAGAACACAGGCGGTGTCCATGTTATTCTGCTCCGCTTAGTCTGATGACTCATTTACTTGGCACCCTCTGTATTCAAGGAAAGCCACTTGATTAAATAAACAACCATAAACAACCGGTCAGTTTCCCCTAATAATCTGAAAACCCTTTGAGTGACTTGACAACAACAATGAAAAGGTCCTCCCTGCTACCGATCTGGAAACTTTCATAAGTCCCAAGATGAAGCTCAAAATGAAATGCCAAACCTAATGTTATATGGTGACTCCTTTCCAAATCTTGTATCCACAGAACCCATTCCTGCTTGCTCTCACTTGGACGGTCTCATCCCCTTTTTGAAGGCAGACTTACTGATGAGTCAGGATTTTCTGGACATTAATGTGGGAAATTATTTATGGAAACAGGTTGAAGACAGGTTGGCAGATTCTGAAAATTGTCTTTAATTTGTAGTTTTGGCCACAGTTTATGTGCTTGGAGTTAATAAGACACTGATTTTGCATTTTACTAAAAATTACCATTTTCCAGAGTGAGTATAATTTAGAGAAGCCATTTGCATTACATTGAAAGAATTTAAAAATGCATTAAAAATGAGAATTTCTAAAATTACCGATTCATAGAATTTCAGAAGCTACCTCAGGGATCCAACGTGCTTTTATGGTTTACATACTCCCTTACTGTAGCAATGAGAAAGTTGAGGTCCAGAGTGGCTAGCTCCCCTTTAGTAGAAGACTTTCAAATTGAACTTTATTCCACCTAACCCCTCTAATTCCTCAAACTTTCAAGTGTAAGAAATGCTTTCAGCCCTTTATCTCACCTCAATGGTGGCCACTGTGGACATAACTTCCCCTCTGTGGATTATGTATCAAGACATGAAGGAGGGTGATTTATACTCCTCAATAGCGGGATACTCACGAGTAGGTTGCTGTAATTGCATATAAAAGCTTGTGTACTTATGTTTGTCAGGGCTTCTTACTATAATAAATAACACTTACTATATACTTATTATAATAAATATAATTCAAACCCCTAAAAGTCTAAACAAAATAGGGGCAAGTACCTGATAATTTCTTCTGAGTTAAACCAGGATCTGCATTAACAATTACAATAAAATAAAAATTAATAGAAATTAGCAATTGATTTCTAAAATTGTTTCAGAGCTTAACACAAATCCATTTGTTCCAACAGCTTTGTCAAAACTATTATGAAAGGTATGTAGTTAATAGCTACAATACAGTGAACTATAAACAGAAGTCACAATCATGATAGACATTGGGTCTGTTTGAATATATTCACCTGTCCCCCCACCTCTGAAGTTAGGTGTGGTGATGTGACTTGCTCCGCCAATGAAATGTGGGCAAACCTGGCCCCTGTAACTGCCGGGAAGAAGCTTCAACAGTTGAAGTGCGAGTCACCATGCCCCCGTCCTTTAATGTGGAAGCAGTTACCAACAGGCACCTCCCGAGCCTGGGTCCCTGAGGACAGCCACAAGTATGACTCTCAATGGACTTGCAGAAGGAGCGAAACAAGAATTCTTTGAGTTAAGCCACAAATAATTTTGAATCCTTTGTTATTACAGCATAACCTAACCTATTCTGGCTGATCCACACAGAATTGCTGGAAGACACTATTCATTTCTCTTGTAACTAAGGGGTTCTAAATTTTTGTAACTTTTTCCTTTTTTCAACATCATTTATATATTGACCACTTTGAATGCAGTTTTCTGAATAAAAACTCTGCATTTGTTATTTTATTGTATAACTGCTTTCATTGGTTTTGTCATATTAGTATGCTTAAAGAAATTTTAAGAATTAGTAATGCTTAAAGAATTTTAATTGTTCTTAAACTTCAGATTCATGTTTTAAAAATATTAAAATAACTTCTAATAAACTTTTAGTTTTAGAAGAGGTTTAGATTTACAGGAAAATTGTTATGACAGTACAGAAAATTCCAGCATACACCACACCTTATTTTCCCTATTATTAATATCTTACATGGCTATGGTAAATTTGTCACAGTTAATGAACTAATATTGATATATGACTATTAACGAAAGTCTAAGCTTTATTTAGATTTCCTTGGTTTTTAATCTGATTTTTTTTTTCTGATCCATGATGTCACATTACATTTTGTCATCATCATATCTCCTTAGACTTCTCCTGGAGAGAGATTTTTAATGTCTTTAAGTCCTGACATTCTTTTACATTTATAACTCCTTTTAGTCTGCTCTTTGTATATGAAGTTAATATGCAGCATATTTCATCATAGTATAAATATACCCATTAATGAAACCACTTATTTTTATTAAAAAACAATATATAAGTTGAAAATATTCATCAATAGAAAAATAGAAAATATGCCATGTCATAAGTAAGTAATACTGAATGTATGAAAATAAACTGTCAATACTAAATTAATTTATACCGTATGGTATAATGTAAAGGGACAGAGTTAATATACATACTTTAAAAGTTCATTAAAATAAGCTCAATTATGTTTCAGATAAAAATTAAATTAAAATCACTATTCCCAGTGTAATGATTCAGGCAAGGATCAGCGCTGGATGTTAAAGATCATTTGATGAGAGGTTTTTGGGAAACAGGATATTCACATGGTACCAAAATATTACCTCAGAGATTACTTTGTAATTATAAAGGGAAAGATACATCCCCTCCATACAGGGAAACTGGTAGTCATCTCTAAACCAAGTGATCAAACTTTGCATGCCCAAGAATGAGAAAACGTGATATTGTGGCTACTGATGAATGTATGAAGTTTACATCACCTGTGACATTTAAACTGAAATTAACCATGTCTCTAGACCTAATGTTCAGTTTACAGGAAACACAGGAAATAGAGAAAACAATCAGACAAATCCAGGTTGTTAGATATCCTATAAGACAACTTTGTCTGGATTCTTTAAAAGTAAATATCATGAAAAAAAAAAAGGTGAAAGTACTATTTTAGATTACACATAACAACCAAATACAATGAATGAGACTTAACTAGATCCTGGATTGAGGAAAAAATACAACAAAATTTTAGCTATAAGAAACAATTTGGGGATAGTTTAAAAAGTGAATATGGAGGAAATGTTAGATGATAGACACTTTTTGTTAATTTTATTGTTTATGTAGTTTTTTTTTTAATTAGGAGATGCATGCTGCAACTTATCTCACTCTCAAATGTTCAGCAAAAATACATACTGTGTTTGTGTGTGAGAGAGAGAAAAAGAGAGAAGCAGGGGAGAGACAGGAAAGATAAAGTCAACTAAAAATTGGTCAATCTATATAGTGGATGTTCACTGTCCTACTTTTTTTGATATGTTTAAAATATTTCACAATAAAAGTTGGGAAAAATTCAATTACTAAGTTTAAAACAAAGGAAGGAAAGAAAGAGCTCTCGTGTCTTGACTTACTACTATGTGGAGATGCTTTGGATATTAAATCTACCTGCCTCTAGTCCTCATAACAGTGTTGTATGGTGGTTATTATTACTACCACTTTCTATTTGAGGAAATTGCTTGAGTTGCACAGCTAGCAAGTGATATAGGTGAAACTTGAACTGGGAAACCCTAGCAATGTCAAAGCCAATGCTTATTTATCAAACAGGCTGGCTTCCATCTTTAGTATTTTGGACACTAATTTCTAATTCCAGAGTAATCAGTGACTTGAAACCTCATCTCATGTTCTCACTGCTTGTCCAAATAAACTTAAATTGTTTTGTGAACACTGTTAAGATTTAGATCATTCATGCTTTCTTGTTTTATCATGAATGGAAAAATGTTAATTTTATTACTAAATTCTGACTTCAAGAATGTGATGGTGAAAGAGAAAGAGCAAGAGCCTCTTAACTATAGAGAACAAACTGATGGTTACCAGAGGGGAGGGGGATGGGGGGAATGGGTGAAATAGGTGATGGGGATTAAAGAGCAAACTTTTGATGAGCACTGAGTAATGTATAGAATTGTTGAATCATTATATTGTACACTTGAAACTAATATAACACTGTATGCTAACTATGCTGGAATTACAATTTAAAATTTTAAAAAATTACCATAAAGTTGAAAAAATATATTTATGATAAAATTCAAACAAATGTGCAAGAAATAGCTTTTCCTTACTATATACATATGCATTTCTATCTCTCAGCATGTTACTTTGGATTTATCCACACAAAAAATGGAGATTTCATCAAATGATGTCACGGCAGTCAAACAGTATTAAATACATAGTGAAAAATTATGGATTTGCCAGCATGTGATGTTGAAAAAGACCCTGATCCTTTCTGACCCTTATATATAAAACAAAGTGGCTATTACAAGAACAGAAAACTATAGACTAGTATCTCCCATGGAAATAGATGCAAAATCCTCAACAAAATACTAGCAAATCAAATCCAACAATGGATAAAAAGAATTATACACCATGATGAAGTGGGATTTATCCCAGTCATGCAACGCTGGTTCAATATTCACAAATTAATTAATGTGATAAATCACATCAACAAGCTAGAAAAGAAAAATCACATGATCCTATCAATAGATCCAGAAAAAGCACTTGACAAAATCCAACACCTATTCATGATAAAAATTCCGTAAACTAAGAATAGAGAAGAGCTAGGGGCGCCTGGGTGGCTCAGTCGTTAAGCGTCTGCCTTCGGCTCAGGTCATGATCCCAGAGGCCTGGGATGGAGCCCCGCATTGGGCTCCCTGCTCAGCAGGAAGCCTGCTTCTCCCTCTCCCACTCCCCTTGCTTGTGTTCCCTCTCTCACTGTGTCTCTCTCTGTCAAATAAATAAATATAATCTTAAAAAAAAAAAAAAGAATAAAGAGCTTTCCCAACTTGATAAAAAAGATCTATGGGTTAACCTGGTGATGGGTATTAAAGAGGGCACGTACTGAATGGAGCACTGGGTGTTATACGTAAACAATGAATCATGGCACACTACATCAAAAACTAATGATGTAATGTATGGTGATTAACATAACATAATAAAATAAAAAAAAATCTATAAAAAACCTAAAGCCAACATTAAATTTAATAGTGAGAAACTCAAAGCTTTCCCACCAAGATTCAATACAAAACAAGTATGTTCCTTCTCATAACTCCTTTCAACAGCTTACTGGAAATTCTAACTAATGCAGTAAGGCAAAAAAAGATAATAAAAATTATACAGATTGAGAAGGAAGAAATAAAACTTTTTTGCTCACAGATGATATGACTGTTTATGTAGAAAATCCAATAAAATATATATCTAAAAATTCCTGGAAATAATAAATGATAATAGCAAGGTTGTAGGATACAAGGTTAATATACAAAGGCAAATTTTTTCCTATATACCAGCAATGAACAAATGGAATTTGAAATTAGGAAAAAAACACAACAGTATCACTTATATTAGCATACAAAAAACGAAATAATGTTAGGTATGAGGAAAACTATAAAACTCTGATGAATGAAATCAAAGAATTAAATAAATGGAGAGATATTCCATGTTCATGAATAGGAAAGCTTAATATTATTGAGATGTTAGTTATTCTCAACTTGATCTATAGATTCAATGCAATCCCAATCAAAATCCCAGCAATTATTTTGTAGATATTGACAAACTGATTCTAAAGTTTATTATGGAGAGGCAAAAGACCCAGAATAGTCAACACAAAATTGAAGGAAAAGAATAAAGTTGGAGAGCTGTAAGCTATGGACACTTGAAATTCGACACTGTCAAATTTCAAGACTTACTTAAAGCTACAGTAATCAAGACAATATTGTATTCGTGAAAGAATAGAAAAATAGATCAACAAAATAGAACAGAGAGCCCAGAATTAGGCCTAAGTAGTGATGAATAAAGATCTGACACTATAATCTATGTGAAACAGTTTTGAAAACTGTAAAATGCCATACAAATTCTTATTTGAAAAATGACTGGAAAGTGTGAAATTATCCTAAACTTGCAGGAAGAAACTTGCAGGAATAATTAAGTGGGGCCTTGACATTCAAAAGGGGAGAAAAGAGACTGCTGACCAAAATGGATTAAAGGGTTTCCTTCCATTGTTTTCAGATGATATCGAGGTGGATGCCATTAAGTTGAGAGCACAAGAAGTGGGCAGGGCACAGCAGCTACAAACTAAAAAAACAGAATCTTGAGGCTTAAAATCTTTGTCAAATGAGGTGTTTGGTTGGAGTTACTCATACTTGAAACTAACTGGAATTAAATAGACTGGTATGACTATTGAATTTTTAAAGGACTAAGCCCACTTAGAAAAGTCTGTTCAACTCTTAAGATAATTACTGAGTTTCCTAATATGCAGTAGCAGAAACAGGCTATTAATACTATATAGCCTCCTCTTCAAAGCAAATCTTTGTGGCCAATGAAGAATAAAGGCAAAGACATACTTTCTAAAAAAACAGAATCGAGGTTGCCAGGTGAGTAAACCAAGGAATGTATTCTGTCAATCTTTGCAATTCCTTCCAGGTGGGACTTGATAATTCTTGTGGATAATTCATTGTTTTGTTTTTCCTATTCTCCTTTCCTTTTTTTTTTTTTAAACACAATTCTTTTTTTTTTTTTTTTTAAGATTTTATTTATTTGAGAGAGAGAGAGAGAGCATGAGCTGGGGAGGGGCAGAGGGAGAGGGAGAAGCAGAATCCCTGCTGAGCTGAGATCCTAGGACCCTGAGATCATGACCTGAGCCAAAGGCAGACGCTTAACTGACTGAGCCACCCAGGTGTCCCCCTATTTTCTTCTTTCTAAATGAGACTTTTTATTTCCATTATCCTGTTGCTACTCTACCATTTAAAATGAATGTATTGTAAGCAGATAACTTATCTGTAGGTTTGCCAGTATATATATACATATATATACATATATATATGTATATATATATACACATATTTACATAACATGAAAAGCCCCATCTGGATATGAGGAAGAGAACTACACATCACTCAAACATTCTAGATTTCAATTTGCATGCAGTAAATGAATGACATTTTAAGGCTGTCTTTCTAGGGAGGGATTGACTATGTTCTATATGCAAAATAAGAGTGTGCATGGATATTTGGGTAGCCAAATCTGCAGAAAAAGTTAAAATTAAGAGAGCTATAGTCTTTATTCTAGCCTTCTTCCATAGATTCCCCCCCCCTTTCCTATTTGCTTATGCTTATCAAGCAAAGAGGAAAATAACCCAATAGCAAACTAGTATTTAAAAATATTAAAAATAGGTAATTAGGCTGAGTTTAATGGGCTTTTTCCACCGCTAATTATTTTATATTATTAAGTGGATATTTGTTAATGCTTTTGGCTCACTAGTATTTGAACCCTTTTCCTATGTATGAGAAATAATCTATCCTTCAATTGTAGACACTAAAATTGTTGGGTATTACTAGCCTGTCTGGCAAACAGGGCACGAACAAATGGCTGAGGTTCTGCTGATCAGACACCACTGCCCCAAACTTTGATCTGAAGCTAATGAAGCAAAGAAGCTGGGACATCGCGGGCTCCCATTCTAATGAGGGTGGTAGCCACAATGTATAATTTCCAAGAATGGTCCTCCAGCAGTAGGTAATGATTCCACTTCAAAGGCTGACAACAGTGCAAACTGTGTTTTCTGTGCTAAGCAGCAGTGATAGTTCAGTAGGATTAGTTCTGCAGTATGGTTTGGGACAACTTTTCTAACCTCTAGCACAGAATCTCGGTCGTCCTAAAGACTCTGTGACCTATCCAAAATCCCTTAGCAAATACCTTTTCCATCTAATTGCTAGACTTGGTTTCTGTTGATTATAAGAAGGCACCCTAAGTGAAACATACTGCATACACATGTTTCATTTATAATTTACAGTAGAAAAATATATTTCTAGTTTATAAGGGGCTAAGTATGCCCAACTTCCAGGTATAGCACCAAGAACACATGACTTTCAAGCACTATTGCACCTGCAAGATTAGAAACAGTTATTCAAACAATTTGGTCCCTTCCAGCTCTAATAGCTTCTTTCTATTCCATGATATGAACACAGAAGCCAACCAGAGACTTGTTCATTTATTCACACCACATATTTGCTAAGTACTTACTTGGTGCAACACTGTGGGAGATAAATATATGTAACATTTGATCACATAATTCCTTATTATATAATTTTACAATTTAGTAGGTGAGGTAAGATAGTCAATAATGACAATCCAAGGCGATATATTCTAAGGGCTATATGAGTGCTATTAAGTATCTGAAGCTATACTGTCCAATATAACTTTGTGTGAATGATGGAAATGTTCTATAATTCTGCACTGTTCAGTAAGGTAGTCACCAGTCATGTGTAGCTACTGAGCACTCAAAATGTGGCTAATGTGACTCTGGAAATAATTTTTTAATTTAATTTTGTTTCAATCTATTTACATTTAAATAGCCAAGCGGCTAGTGCTTCCTGTATTGGACAGCACAAATCTAGTCCAGAAAAAGGTAAACATACGTTGATATGGGATCATAAGGGAATAATAACCAAGACAATGCAGTTCACAACATCTCTCCAAGGTAAGTATTATTATGCACATTTCACATAAAAGGAGGAAACTGAAGCTCAAGGAAATTAAGCATCCCACTTAGTTCACACAAGGAGGAAAAGGTGGAGCTAATATTTCAAACCCCAGTATATGCCCATTCACCTTCTCCTCTGCCTGCAGAAGCTTATATAGCTTCTGAAAACATGGACAAGATATGAGCTGCGCTTTGAAGGGTAATTATATGTGATGCATATACAGTGGTAGAGGATGAATAGAAAGAAAAGCATGAACAAAAATTTGGAGGCAAAGAACAAGAAGGCTTAGTTTTATTGAATTACTGGATTCCTAAAGGGCCCTAGAAGGCAAAGAAGCTATGCTGTATATAAGTACCTGATTGTTAAAGACTTTGAATGTCAGGCTAAAGGAACTATGTAATAGGAAATGGGAATCTACTGAAGTTTTTGGAGGAAGAGCAGTGTCACGATCAAGACGATATATAAGAGAACTGACACAGGCAATGAAGTTAGATTGGAGCGGAGACCCAGAAGGTAGAGAGCAGGTTGGGAGACTCTCAGAAGATTTCAAAGGGGAGCAAATGTAGTCCTAAACTATCCAGGTGACAATAAGAACTGGAAGGAAGAAAGCAGTTCCTTCGCAGAAGTTGCCAACTGGTGGCACATACTTGGTCAACAGGTTACGTTTTGTTTGGCCCAAATAATGTATATATTTTTTTCATTTAGCTGCCAACATTGTAAAAGTTAAAGATTTTAAGTAAACATCCAGATTTATAGCTTTTCTCTTAGGGAAAAAAGAAGAGTAAGTTTGCCAACCCTGGGCTGATATTCAATTTGGCACCAATTAGCTAGAACAGAGTGCTGACTGGGTGGGTAAGCTTTCTCCAGCTTTTCAGAGTGCTTGCTTTTCCTATTTGTATTACAGCTGGTCTACCTCACTGATGTATGTTACCTGCCTGGCCCCGATTCTTAGGATAGTAAGGGAACAACTGATCACGGAAATCGCTAAAATAAACAGTCCTTTCATTGCAGTCTCATTAGGTAAAATCTAAATCTTAAGAAATGGTACTTCAAAACCTACATTGATGCTATCATTTTTATGATAGCTTTTTTCTTCAGTTGTTCAAATAATATTATATATACATAGCATTAGGTAAGCCCCCCTCATCTCCATCAAACACTGTTACATTAGGAGATAGAGCAAATGTATAGAATGATCTTGTCTGATCAATAATAAGAGCCTACTTAAGAACAACAGAGAGTATCTACATTAAACCACAGTCCTTGGCAGCAATGGGATGCTGCCATTACCACCTTCTAGTGGGTTTCTTCTGTAAGTTGTTACACACAAGGATGTCTCCATAGGGAAACTCATCCCTTTGCTAGCTCTGAATTTAGTGAACTTATTGAAGGATGAAAGCACACGGGGGTTTAAACTTGACTTTTGTATTAAAGTTTTAAACTACTTTAAAGATACTGTTTGGACACTTACCAGTGACAAATTCTGAATCTCAGATAAAAAGGTAATATTTAATAAGCACTCTGAATGGACCTGTTCTTTCATTTATGTTTTTCAATTCAAAAATCTTTTGCTTCACTTATCTGCCTAGAATGTAAACCTAATATAAAAATGTTGTGCTATTTCTGAATATGGTATAGACTCATTTATGAAATGATTTATTATATGTAATCAATCATAATCTAGGGAAAATAATATCTCCTAAGAACATATACAAATTCAGACTAAAACTCTGTATCTATGTCCTGCCTCCAATTCTAGCATTGTGAAGATGTGCAAAAACTATGATCACTGAATTTTAAAAAGTCTAGATCACATATTAAATTTAAAACAACATAAATAAAATAAATAAAAATAGCAGTCAGTATAATGACATCTACTTTGAAAAGAATGGTAGAACTATATACTATTATTAATAGACATTTAGTGGATACTTTGCTAGGCATGATGTCTATACTTGGGAGGATTACATTTAAGTGTATGGAGAATTTTTTATTCCAATGGAGCATGGGCGAAATGCTATGTTCCATTTTAATCAAATGGGACTGCTTATTAAGAATTAAGTGTATCATTTACTATATACAAAGATTAGACCAAGATAGAATTTTTTATACTCTTCTTATTGGTTGCACGACCTCTTAAAGAGTGGGGGTGAATTAAATAGGTCTTTTCTATTAGTCTCTTTAGTTCCTTTTACATTAATTCCTCATAGCTTCACTATCATATGCAAAAAAAAAAAACACCTTTTCTCAGTTTTTCTGGTGATTTAAAATTATTCCTGTTTCTTGGATGGTTTTCCTGTAATTTAATTTTTAAGCTAGTGGCATGTAAAAGAAATTAAATGAATTAATTTATTCAGTTAAATAGCATTAAGTTGATAAGATCTCTTCTGTATGATTGCCAAGCCATACTTTAACCAAAGAAGTCAGGCCATAAAATCAAGTAAATCAAATTCATCATATATTATACGTACCTAACTGAACAAAGATCACTAGCCCAGAACCACAGGTAACAACATTAAAATAGTCTCTGAGAAACCATATCTATCAAGTGTTAGAAAATGTGCCATTTTCTACATTGTAAGATGATAACCACTTACCATTGAATCTATAGATGGGAAGTTGTGGGGCTGCTAAAAGAGTAGGGAGCATATCAAACTATTTCAAGGACTCCCGTTGCTGACACATCAAATAGCCTCACTAAATTTTTTTGAATGAACGAATGAATAAAAAGAATATGGTTTCTCAATAAAGTTCTTGGTACTTCTTGTGCAGAATGGTAAATTCTCCTTGAAATGATTCCTTCTTTCTTAGGAAGGAATCTTAGAATTACTTGTAATGTTTAAAAATTCTACATAACAATAATATTCTACATTGGGGAGGTAGACTCATAGATTCAATGTTGGGGCCAAGTAGTTTATATAGTGAAGTTAATACTTATAGGATTCAATGATAAAATAAGTAAACAAAATTCATAAACTGTTAAGTAAAATGTAAGGGGCTATTATTATTACTTTTACTTAAAAAAAAAAAAAAAAAGCATGGGGAGCCTGGGTGGCTCAGTCAGTTAAGTGTTTGCCTTTGGCTCAGGTCTTGATCCCAGGGTCCTGGGATCGAGCCCCACATTGGGCTCTGTACTCAGCACAGAGTCTGCTTGCCCCTCTCCCTCAGCCCCCATCCTGCCCCACTTGTGTTCTCTCTCTCTCAAATAAATAAATTAATTAAAAAAAAAAAAAGCTACTCAGAGAATTGGAGAATAGTTGTTTAGAATATATCCAGGGACAAGGAAGCAAAAAAGAAAATAACATAAAAAAGAACTACAAGCATACAAAAAAGATGCTACAAAGACAAATCACTTAACTTATTTTGCTTATAGGAATGCCCCTTTCCTCCTCAATGACAATGCCCCATTGAAATTTATAATCCATGGCCAAACTAACGTCTCTGAGTCTCAGTGTTCACATGTGTAAAATGTTGAAAATAATAACTTCCTTGAAGAATTAGGAAACCAAAGGAATGTGGCACATGGGTGTTCAATAATTACTATTATTAATGTACTGTACCTGGTTATCAACTCCATAGCATATTACTAGAAAGTGTACTATAATAATGAGGAAACAATACACAGAGCAGTTAGGATTATAAACTCCAGAGCCAAATTATGGCTTTAGATCCTAGTTCAGGAACTTCCTAGCTGTGGGCTCTTTGCGTGTTGTTTTCACAGGTCCGCAGGAGGCACTGTTCCCAGCAGGTGAGGGACTGAGAGCTGTCACTGAGGCCCAAATCCATGTTTCACTCTCACTTTCTCAGGACACCCTTCTCTAACTCCTCAATTAAGTTTTCTTATAATTCTGATTGCACTCTGTACTTCGCCTTCCTAACACTAGTCAGTTATAATTACATAGTTGTTCCTATTAATATCTATCTCCATTAGACTGGAAGCTCTAAAAGGGTAGGGAGCATATCAAACTATTTCAAGGACTCCCGTTGCTGACACATCAAATAGCCTCACTAAATTTTTTTGAATGAACAAATGAATAAAAAGAATATGGTTTCTCAATAAAGTTCTTGGTACTTCTTGTGCAGAATGGCAATGTCCAGATGCACAGCAGAAGAATGAAGTGAGACTATGGAACTGGAAGGCAGAGGACATTTGAGTTAGTTATTGCACGATGTCTGAAAAGACCAAAAAGAAAAAAAAGACGAGCTTTAAAATCAGGCTAATTTAAAATCAGTTTCATTAGTCAAATTACACTTGTTCGTAGACCACCGATCTCTTTAGACAAGTTGTTCTCAATCAGTGTGATGGATTTGTTGTTGTGATGGATTTACTTTTCTTTATACATTAGAATGGGTCTCACAGTTATAATAACATATTCCTGAATAAGCTTACGAGAGTATGTTACCCACATGAACTTCATGTGTCCCTGTGGGTGTCTCAATAGAAAAAAAAAAAAAAATGTAGGAAGCACTGCTCCGGGACAGTGATTTCTAACTTTTACAACTCTACAGGGTATGTGGAATACCCTAAAAACACTTCAGGACTTTCAAGTCTGGTAGGAATACTGCAAGACAAGAAGAAAGTCAGGAAATCTTCTCTTGGCCATGTAGATGACCATAGCCCAGTAGAAAGACTGCTCATTTATGGGGAGCAATTCCTCTTTGGTTACCTGTAGATAGTTATGGCTTAATTTTGAAAACACTAGCTTCCTTATGAAACATTGTCTTGGCAACACAATAAGCCATATAGTGGAATAGAAATCTGTTTCAACTTCCCATGTGTAGATAGAGGATTTTCCTCTGGGATAGATCTGTGTAAGCCAAGGTTAAATGAATGTATTTTAAATTTTGAAAATTTTCATGTTATATATAAGCTTTCCCTGTCTCTTTAGGAATGGTATTTTATAAATTCAACAATTCTGGTTATAACTTAGGGAAGAATGATGAAAGTTTATCTGAAGCAAACTCAAGACCGAAGATTTGGTGTAAAAATTAAAAACTGAGAAATGAGTCTCTAATAATTTGTTTCATTTAAATATGGATTTTCAGGCACAGCTGGGTTTGAGTTCTAGCTTCACCACTTGCAAGGTATGTGACTGTGGCCAAGTATATGCAAATAATAATCTAGTATAGCCCAGAGTTGGGTGCGTAGGTTGTGTTGTGGACTGCCTGGGTTCATAGGCAACTCTATTGCCTACTACCAGGGAGACACTGACCGTGGGCAAGTTTCTGAATTTCTCTCTGCCTCAGTGTACTCTTTGTGAAATAGGGATAATAAAAAATACTGCCTCATAACGTTCTTGTGGGCCTAAAAGAGTAAATACAGTTAAGTTCTTTGAACAGCGTCTGGCTCATAATAAATACTGAAAGTTTTAGCTTCAGTTGTGATCATTCATCTACCCAATGTGATTTTCTAGTTTCTTGACTTGTTTACACTTCTGAGATTTTAAACCATTTAATTATAGAAAACAAGTGAAATGTCAATGTTCAAACAAAACTAGCAAGACATTAGTATGAAAATTAAAAGTTGTTTGCATAGGGAAGTATCCTTTAGTGATCTATAGCAAACTGAGATTGCAAACTGGGATTGCAACAATAAGCTAGAAGAAACCTGGATGGCTCTAACTAGTGAATTCTTTTGAAGACCACGTTCCAGACATTGTTCATCCTCCCATTTTCCAGCTCCCTGTCCCTCCAACTGGGAAAAATAGGGGGAAGCGTATCTACCTCGTCACGGAGCAGGTAGTTAGTTTCTTCTAAATCAGGGCTCCGTAAAGATATCCTGGTAAGAGGTCATTGATTGTCAATCAGGGCTCAGTGCAGATATCCTGATAAGAGGTCATTGATTGTCACAAAATAAAAGCAGAATAAACTCTATTACCATACAATACTAGAGTTAACATGATGATGATAACTAACGTACTCTGGATATACGTGTAAAGATGAACACGGTTTGCAAGTAGCATATCAATAAATTAATAAACACTATTTCAAATGTTGGGAACGCCATTATTCAGCAGTCAATTTTTACTCTGATTTACAAATTATGTTTTTTCCTGTTAGTTGTTAAATCTTACGAAAAGTTCTTCCTGAAGAAAACCTATGTTGTGTTATTCAAAACTTTATGAAGGTTTCGAAACCACTTGGCGAGAAGTTTAAAACAAAGAGTCCTCTTCCCCGTTTTTCTCTTCAGCTTACTTATCACGGGATCCCCTAACGCCAGAGACAGACAACCGACGGTCAGGTAGGTTGACAGCACTGTGCGGTGTGAACAGTTTCCAGAGTCCAGAGTCCAAACCCCCCTTCAGTACGGTCAACCTCTGACCTGTCCATTGTATCACCCCTTCCCCTCATCTGGATCTTGAGTTTACACAAGCGGGGATTCGCTGCTGCCTCCCCCTTTAATTTTTGAGTACTTCTGTCCTCGAGGCCAAATGTTAATACCGAGATCACGGGACTAAACAAAAACACAGCGGGGTGCCCCCGACGGCTGCTGCCTTGCCTCCCCCAGACTGCATCCCTACTCAACTTGCAAGCCCTTGAGAATGAACTTCACTAGGAAAGCTGTCTCCCAAGTCAGCGCTGGTGGAGCTCTCGGAATAAACCAATAAAACGGAACTTGGCAGCTCAGCCGGCGCGCCTGGGGGTCTCTCAACCCCGCGCAGTGCCCGAGAGCCGAGCGGGGCTAGGGACGCTGCTCCTGGGAGTGCTCGCTCCCCTGCCAACCCTCCACCCACCGAGATGCCAGGGGGTGAACGGACAGCAATGCCAACTACAGACAGCCTCACCTCCTTCTTCCTCCTCCAGGGAGTTCATGCAGGGAAAGTAGCCGGCCAGTGCCTCGAAGGAGGCAGAGAGGCTGCTCCGGCTCTGGGAGCGCTGCATGGCGCGCCCCGCAGCGCCGGCGCCCCCCAAGCCCTGCCGGCCCATCTTGGACGAAGAGCCACTCTTCCCGCGGTACAGGATACGAGGCGTCTTGGCGGCTGGGGCGCGGCGATCGCAGCGCTTCGCGGGCCAGGACGGTGCGACGGGACCCCTGGGGTTCTGGCCCCGGCCTCGCCGACCCGGTCCGGACGGGACGTGGCTCTCCCGGCGGCCGGGTCCTCCACTTTGTTGGGGAGGGGCCACGAGGAGGGGGTCGAGACGGGGGCGGGCGGAGACGCGGCTGCTGGCGGCGAAAGTCCGAGGTCTCGCCGGGAGGGAGCTGAGGATCCCGGAGGCAGTGGCTGCGGAGTCTCGCCGCCCTCCCCTCGCCGGGAGATGCTGCTGATGCTGTGGTCCCCGCCAATCAGCAGTCGCAGGGGGAGGTGGTGGCGGTGGGCCGGCGGCTTCGGAGCCGCGCGCCCTGGCTTCTGGGCAGCTCGGACCCAGAGCAACCCCTGCGAGCTCCTCTTCTTCCCGCCGCGTGCTTAGGACCAGAGGGTGTTAGTTACACGCACTACGTTAGGCATCGCAGACCGGTAATGTATCGGGAAATTTTGGGTTGTCACTTTCCCTTTCCTCAGTTTCACTTAATTTGTTAACGCTCCTCAAGCACTGACAGGAAATACTGAAATTTTCTCCAAATCCTAACACAAGGCTCCCCAATTTTTAATAGATTCCACGGAAGCCTAGAATTAAAGCTTTCTCATTTACCGTCTGTCTTTAAAAAAAAAAATTCAACAGAGGAGAAAAAGGTTAAAAAGAAACCAAGAGCCTGAAAAAGCACCCACACTAAAAAAGTACTTTCTTGCTTATCAACTTTGCTTTAATTTCAGGAATGTTTAATGCTTGCTTTCTCTGAATTAAATAATCTGCTACCTAATGTTGCTAAGAATGACAATAAACACTGGAAGGCTTTAAACATCTAAATAAAAGATAGCATCCTCTTAAGTTGGACACAACACAAACATACTAGAAACAAAACAGTTTATAAGTGACATAACATGTCGCATTCTGGAAACTGCAAATCCCTATCCCAGGATATGAAGCAATCATAATTCCATTTTAATAGGAGTCAGAAGACTGCCCCACTTTTCATGGTTTACACAAGTCCCTCAACCTCTTAGTTTCTTTAGCTAGGGGGGTGGGAAGGTAGGGTACAATGATTCCAGTCCTAACCATGTCACAGCTTGATTCTTGGGTACGTGTAAGGGAGCTCTATTTTTTCATACAATAAATATTTCCTAAGTAATATATATGTACAAATTCTTTGCTTGATGTACTGGGAGATTCAAACGCTCATTCAATTAAATCTACTTGAGCTCCTCGTATATGCTGGGTACCTTTGCAAACACTTAGGACACAACAATAATCAGAGCAGATAAAAATCTCTGCTCTAGTGGAGCTTGCATTCTAGTAGTGGGGACAGACACCATAAATCAGTAAAGTACACAGCGTTAAAAGGGTTAGGATAAATGCAAATGGCAAAAAATTAAGAGAGATGGGGCAGTCTGCAATGTAAAAAAAAAAAAAAAGGTCTGTTAGAGTGGGCCTCATCGACCAGGTGACATTTCAACAGAGGTGTGAAGATGTTGAGGAAGTTAGCCATTCGGGTATGTGAGGAGGAGAATGAGTTTGAGGCAAAGAGAACCTCCAGTGGGAAGGTTTGAGGTGTGTCCTGGACCAGCAGAAAGGGCTAGCGTGGCTGCAGTGGGATGAGTGAGAGGGAAGGAAAGGAGGTCAGAGAGATAAGAGGCAGAGGAACAGATTACCAGGGCCTTCTAGGGATGTTAATGACTCTGGCCATTGGACACTGCAATTTAGAAGGTATTAAAAAAATGCATTCAGGTAAATCATCCTTTCAAATCTTTCTAAAAATTAGGAAACTTTCAGTACAAATAAGCATGCCATCACATAACTTTTGGTTGCTTAGATTTAGGATTATCCAGGTTTCTTGCTTCAGTTTTTCTGAAGGCTTTAGTCTTTTCTCATTATTATTCCTACAACTCCTTAGTTCAATTTCCTGTTCTTTATTCACTTTTGTAACATATCAGCATTTCAATAGAACATTGATAAAGCCAGGAACTCTAAGAGCACTTTTTCATACCATATTGCTTTTTGTTCAGAGAACAAAGACGTTTTTATTAAATGAAATTTTCACCATAAGAATAAAGACAATCAGAATTTTGCAAACTGAAAAAAACTATTTAAAGTCATCTAATATATTTTTTTAAACTGTGGGTCACAAATTTCTAGTGAGTCCTGAAAATCAGTTATTAAGTTTTGATCAGCATTCCAAAAAATAAAGTGAAACAAAACATTAGCGGCTAGCCCATGTAGTTACTGCATCAATTGCAGTATTGTTTTAGGAATACATCTGTATGTATGGGAACAAGTGTGTGTGCGTGCACATGTGTGTATTGTGTTGTGGTCAGGAGGAAAGAATCAAGGAAGAGGGACTGAGTGGGGAAATCCTAGGAAAATAAATTGGCCAGGTGTGGAAACTTTTATTTTGGCATCCAGGGACATCAGAATGATAGCTGAAAGTCACTTTGAAAGGGAATACCTTGGGTTTCTACTAGAGATTGCCGGGGGATAGGGAATATAAAACCTGAAACGGTGGTCATGTCTGAGTTGCTTGGGCCCTGCCTTCTCTGTGTTAATGACCTGGCTTTCTGCACCACGAAGAAGTTAGTCTAGAATAGTCTAGATGAAGCTATTTCTATAGGACCATCATTTCTCTCTTGTAGTTTTAGAACATGGTTGTCCTGGGAAGCTGATATTTTCCCCTATAGTTAGAAGCTTAGAGATACAGAGAAGTGACAGAAGAATGGCATAAGAAGTAGGGAGAACTCAAGAAGAAAGAAGAAAATCACCTTATTTCAAGGAAGAAAGCTTTAAGAAAATAGCAGAATGTTGGCACATGGCATTCAAGAGACAAAGTACAATAATAGCTAGAGACCTCTAGTCCTGAATGATACCTTGTGGCATACACTGAACTTTTGAGAACATTTATAATTCTACTTTTTTTTGTCCTATGCTCAATTGCTTGCCTATGTATAATAAATCTTGTATAAATAATATTTCTGGCTTATATATTTTCAGCAAATTGATTATTTCTTATTCCATTCTGATATAAGTACTACTGCCCCCAAAGGAACTAAAAAATTTATGTAAAAAATAAACCACCGATAAAAATTCACACATGTCATTCCTCCATACCGTATTCTACATATTCAAATGGCTTTGGATATAGTTCTCAAATGATGTGCCATTAGGTAGTTTCATTATATAAAACTAAGTATAACTCCAGAATCATTATAATCCAGTATTTGGATTATTTATAACTTTCTTATTCAACCAAAGATAATCAGAGGAAAACGTGAGTCACAAATATACACAATAAATTACCTCCTAAAAGCACAATGTGGTCTTGAAAATAGATTCTACCACTAAATATGAAAGTCATCTTTTTGAAGAAAAGATATATAAGTATAGCAGCCATATACTATTATAGCATTCTATTTGTTGAATATCACACCAATTATGCCCCTTAATTCTTACGTCAACCCTGAAAATGTCATCATTACTTCTTCTTTATAGATGAGTTAGAAAAGACTCAATAATATTAAGTGATTTGCTTAATTAGAAGGTGGCAGAGCAAGACTCCAATTCAGAGGCTCTGATTTCAGGTTCAATGCCCTGTATACCACATCACAGGTGTCTCATACCATGTATACTTACACAGAAATAGATGATAGATATAGTATGAATTGTACAGTAAATTATTTGATTTAAGAGAAAAGAAATATTGAAAACATATCCTTAAAACCATATTGTTTATTCTGACTATATATCAATTTTAAATCTATATTTGCTTTTTTTTTTTATCAAATCATAGCCACAATTATAACAGGTCTAGAATACATGTCATTTATGTCTCTTTTTTTTAACCATTTCTCAAAAAAAAAAATCACCAAAATTTTAAACTATGTTAGTTTATTCCTGAAATAGAGACTTGGTCACTTAAGTGGATATATAAAACAGTTATTACGTGAAGTAGCTGTATAGTGTCTAGACTGCAGATTAGTTCAATCAGGAACATAGTTATCTAATAAAGGGAAGGGAAGAAAAGGAAGTAAGTCCCTGAGAGAAGTAGTGGAGAAAACAGGTAGCAAGGCCCAGAGGTAGATATGCTAAAAAGAAACAGAAAAAGTACTCCTCTGGCTACTCTATCACCATGCAGTGTTTTCCAGCCAATCCAGAAATGGCTCGTTGCTAGAAGAGACAGAAATTGCTCAGGATAGGTCACGGAGCACGCTGCAGACTGAACTAACCTCCTGATATACATTTGCTTTAGGTAACATGGAGATTCATTCCTACCTCAGGCTTCACAATTGATGTCAATTACTTTGCCACCGTGAACCAATCCTCCTTACAGCAATGATTCTTTGCTAAATAAAAACATTTATGGATATATTTTTTTAATTCAAAACCAACTCTCAGAATCCTAAAATATATATTCTTTTTTCTGTCACAAAATAACTTCGCATTTAAGTCATGAGAGACCAAATCCATGTAGTCAACATTTTCTACTAACTTCAGATTCCCAGAAGTATTTAATAGTCTTGGGCAATTAGCCTTGACTTGCATATGAAATCTAAAATATACAGTCTCTTCTCCCATCCCCAGCTTCATGTCAATATAGTACAAAAAAATTTTAAGCTTTTGTGATTTTTCAGTTTTTCAACGTAGTTTTGGTGTCTACTCAGCATACTTACAAAGTGAATAGCAGATGGTACACTTTAGCAGCTGGTCAACCTGAAACTTTCACAACAGATTGATGAAGTCAAGGGATGTTTAGAGTACAAGAAGATAAAAAAGAAACATTAAATGATCAGCATTTTCGTTATTCTGTAATGAGATTTAGGATAATATTTGCCTTTATCTTATGACAAACTATAAAGAGTGACATTTACCAAAACTTGTTTAGGGCCAGGAAAAAGAGAGGTACATGAAAATGTCCATGGAAGTAAGCAAATTGATTTCTTGATTAGTCCAAAAAGCAGTAATAAGAGTTGACCTAGGAATGAAGAAAAAAACCTCTAAAGATCAACGTTATGAGTCATAAAAGCAGAATATCTAGATGATATAGGGTAAGAACAAAATTTGGATTCTAATATTACCTACAGCCCTTTATGTATAATAATAATGATGATAATAGTTGGTGTTATATGTTCTTCAAAAGCATTACCTCATTTAATGCTCATAAACACTCTATAAGGTAGCTACTCTCATTATTCTCATTTCACAGACAAGAAAAGCAATGTACACTAATTCAATAAATATATGTTAAGTGCCTACCGTGCGCCAGACACTATTCTAGTTACTGGGGATATAGCACTGAACAAAAATGGACAATGAGCCTCACATGCAACTCGCATTCTAATGGAATAATCTAACACTTATATGCCACTTACGATACGGCAGGCCTTTTTCTGAACAACTTTACATAGCACATCAACTCACTTAATAAACGCACAACCCTCTGAGAGATATACGATTATTCATATCTTCATTTTATAAATGAGGAAACTGAAAAGAAAATAAATGAGAAAACTGAGAGACGCGAGTCAATCTCCTGCCCAAGGTCACTCAGGTTATTAAGAAATGAAACCAGAATTTAAACCCACGAAGTTTGATGCACATTCTTATAATTTGTCTGATATCACAAGTAGCAAATCCAGGATTTGAATCCAGGTCTTCTGACTCCATAATCTATACTATTTTTAAAAAATATTTATTTATTTTAAAGAGAGAGAGAGAGGGGTGAGGGGCAGAGGGAGAGAATCTCAAGCAGACTCCCTGCTGAGTAAGGAGTCCCACGCGGGGCTTGATCTCACCACCCAGGAGATCACAACCTGAGCCAAAACCAAGAGTCCACATTCAACCGACTGCACCACCCAGGTGCCCCTACAATCCATACTATTAACTGCTAAATAACATGGCTTAAGAGAACCTTCGGATATCAATATTAGACAACGGGGCTGCCAATATGAACTGTTTTTCCATCCATAACAAAGAACTTCTAGCACAGTAGTTCTGGCTCATTATATGTAAATCTTCATTTAGCTATCACCAGGAATCCAAAACTCTTACTAAATGTCCTCAACAATTTTAGGAGTCAGTGTACAGGGATGACTTCAGACAGAATTCAGCCTCAGAGAAAATAGGAAATACACTTTCATGAGATTTGTAACTTATTGGTATTTGGCCACCCCTCAAAGTATACCTCCCAGAATAAAATGGAGTCAATCATAAGCTAAGCAGTTTGGATAGATAATACCAAAATTTAGGAAAAAAATGCTCATGCCTTCTATATACTTTCTATAGACCATCATGTGAAATGCCATTTTCAAAGAAAAACTAAAATATTCATATAAAAAGGAAACACTTTATTTCACTGATAAGGTTAAACACGATCCAATGATAAGTTAGACACTGATAGGTAAACTACAAAGAGTGACATTTACCAAAACTTGTTTAGGGCCTGGAAAAAGAGAGGTACATGAAATGCCATTATGTTTCAGTCATTCAGACAGTTTCTCTCTAATGTGTGATGGCCTTCCACTTCCCTTCATTTTCTCATTCATTCAGATATTTACTGGGCACCATAGGCAAGACTCTTTTCTAGGATCTTTGGGTAAGAATTACACCAGACATGTGTTTGCCTCTCAAGATGCACAGAGTCTGGTAGTAGGGGACGGAGAGGATAACACAGACGAGAAAAACAAATAAATGCAATATAGTGGAATAGGGAGTAGATTTATGACAGGTTCTAGGCACTCTGGTGATATACAACAGGGAGTGACAACTCTACTTAGATGGGCCAAAGAAGCCTTCACAGAAGAAGAGACAACTGAGCTGCATTTTGAAGGCTGTCTGGTAGGCAGGAAATGGGATGAATGACATTGAAAACAGAAGTCTCTCTACCCTGACCATAATAACTACTATATCTACCTCTTTTGGATCTTTGAAAATGGGTAACAGTTAGGGCCTCTCTCTTTCTAGTCCTTTAGGGTGGTGGTAGGGGCAAAGATGGTTTCCAAGTTTGAGAAACTCCCTGCTCCTTCTGTCTACTGTTCTACTATTCCAAGCCATGCTCTGGTTCTGTGAGAAATTTATACAAAGTCTTTATTTTTTATTTTTATTTTTTTAAAGATTTTATTTATTTATTTGCGAGAGAGAGAATGAGAGACAGCACGAGAGGGAGGAGGGTCAGAGGGAGAAGCAGACTCCCGCCGAGCAGGGAGCCCGATGCGGGACTCGATCCCGGGACTCCGGGATCATGACCTGAGCCGAAGGCAGTCGCTTAACCGACTGAGCCACCCAGGCGCCCTATACAAAGTCTTTATAGTACTGTTAGAAGAACATTTTCAAACATTTGAGAGAAGACAGAAGTATTTCTTCTATTGTAACTCCCTTGGAATTCTAGAAGAACATCACCTAGCAACGTCTCCTATCATGATGAAATCAAAAGCACTGTAAGATTCTGTGAACATAAACATTTGCATAAATATACAGCAAGATCTAAAAATTATGAACTATGAGGGCAGCATTTTACAGCTTCCCTGGGTGAGGGATAATAAAACTTTATATTTTAATAAATCTTACATTATATCTGAATAAATACTAAAAGATGCTTTTCAAGGACAGTGACCTTAAAAATGTAATTGTTACCCATTTTATCACAATTCAACATAACTGCAATTTTATTTTATTTTATTTTTAAAGATTTTATTTATTCATTTATTTGACACAGAGAGAGAGACAGCGAGAGAAGGAACACAAGCGGGGGGGTGGGAGAGGGAGAAGCAGGCTTCCCGCGGAGCAGGGAGTCCGATGCGGGGCTTGATCCCGGGACCCTGGGATCATGACCTGAGCTGAAGGCAGAAGCTTAACAAACTGAGCCATCCAGGCGCCCCCATAACTGCAATTTTATTTATTTTTTGTTTTTTAAAGATTTTATTTATTTGAGAGAGTGCACAAGTGGGGGGCAGAGGCAGAGGGAGAGGGAGCAGCAGACTCCCCTCTGAGCAGGGAGCCCAACGCGGGATTTGATCCCAGGATCCTGAGATCATGACCTGAGCCGAAGGCAGAAGCTTAACCAACTGAGCCACCCAGGTGCCCCTATAACTGCAATTTTAACACAGAATATAA
Source organism: Mirounga angustirostris (assembly GCF_029215605.1). Lineage (NCBI taxonomy): Eukaryota > Metazoa > Chordata > Mammalia > Carnivora > Phocidae > Mirounga > Mirounga angustirostris. The sequence continues at coordinate 33,157,394 of NW_026991712.1, forward strand.
AAAATTTTGTACTATTTTAAAATTCATTTTTAAAAATAGACTCATTTTTATTCTCAACTTCAGATTATAGATCAGGATCAGCTGACAAAGGGTATACTTTCTGCCTTCTATAGCCACTTAGAAGGTGCATGGGGCAGAACCTTACCATTCTGGAGTAAATCAAATAGCCATCACATGAGATGAACAGCCCCATCAACCTTCTAAGACACAGTCTGCTCCAGTCCTTGCAGAACTAGAGCTCACCTCCTTACTCTTAGATCTGAACCCTACCCCCATCTTCAGTTTCATCGCAACTTTACTCTCAATCTCACTTCATTGCTCTGGTCCTACGCTCACCTGGGGTTTGTCAAACCATCAAGTCTCCTCTGCTTCACTGCCTTGTGGATGAACTTTTGACCTGAATGACCAGAGGGAAATGCCCCCCAAAACTGAAGTTCCCCTTGTCTCTGCACATTCCATCACTTTTAATACAACTTTTTGTCTTAAGAGAGAGAAAGATGGTATTTTTTTCCATGATGGAATCCATTAAGAAAAATGTAAAACATTGGAAACTAAATAATCCTATGAGAATCTATTATCAATATGTATTTCTTAATATAATGACCACAGTGACTATAAGAAAACTCTTCCAATTATAAATGATTCCTATAATATTCTCTGTATGTGCGCATTTTATGAGACTGACGCGCTGCCTACTGCACTAAAGAGGCAGGTTGTATGTGCCAATTTTAAAAGTTTATGCCAATGATGCAATTATTAACACGTCAACAATAGTGTAACATATTATAGGGATTAAAATCTTTTCTAGCACCTACACTAGGCATTTCTCATGGTTTAATTTTTCTCATGTTTCTAGATATTGGATCTAATGCGTAATAATTGTTTTATACAGTAACTTTCTCTCAAGTATTTTTGACAAACCTATATATTCATCTCTAAAACATATAAAACATGGAACCTGTTAGTTTAAGCCCCATTTCATATTTGCTAAAGTATAAGGAAGATAAAAGGCTACACATCCATTAGTAGTAGGATCTGGTGAAGCCGAGATATACTGTGGGTTTATAACCTTTTTGTGGGTGTTATACTCAACTAATGAATCCTTGAACACTACATCAAAAACTAATGATGTACTATATGCTGGCTAATTGAACATAATAATAAAAAAATAAAACCTTTTTGCATTTCTGTATATTGAATAATTATTTGCAAAAATATATGTGAAGGGCCCATGAATATAAGCCTGTGAAAAAGTAATCTATTGAAAGTGTTTAACAAAGAGAACTGATTGTTAGCTTAGTAGAACTAATGTTCCATTCAACGATTGTTTATTCAATACTTTAAGCAAATATTTATTGAATGCCACCATGTCCATGTACAGTGCTAAGCAGAAGTAGTATATAGTAGTGGGGCGCCTGGGTGGCTCAGTCGGTTGGGTGTCTGCTTTCAGCTTGGGTCATCATCCCAGGGTCCTGGGATCGAGGCCCACATCGGGCCCCCTGCTTCTCCCTCTCCCTCTGCTGCTCCTCTTGTTTGTGCTCTCTCTCTCTCTCCCCCTCTCTCTCAAGTAAATAAATAAATCTTTTAAAAAAAGATTAAAAAGTAGTATATAGTATCATTTATTAAATAACTGACCATTAGTTAAATCTGTTACTTTCATTTGATTATTATTTGAACTAATAAGTGTAGAAAAGCTAAGGAAACAGATCAAGTAATGCTATGTAATTAAAAATAAAGATATAATAGACCAGAATGTATTTAGAACACGTGTATGAAGCTCAAACGCATTTAAGATATCAGCACCAAAGCAAAATAAAGACAGCTAAGTATTCCTATTTTGACCATAATAATGCCTTTCAAATCATGGGACATTAATTTTAAAAATTGTAGGACTATCACATTCTAACACATAATTTTGGAAAAGTACAGTATTCAACAGGAAAATAGAACCAATGGGGAAAATCAGGAGATAGATAACTTTGGTTATCTCACACACACACACACACACGAACAGTATATCGCACAGCACAGTAAGGGAGTAAACGAATCAAGAGTGTGGGAGGGGACAGTCAGGGTGCTCCTTGGCAAGATGGTGATATCTGAACAAAATCTTAGATAGTTCTCTTCTCCCTCTGAGCCTATTGCCTTCCCTTCCTTTATTAAATTACCACCTTCTTCCTACAGATCTATTTAGTAACTATAATGTGTGAGGTGCCATAATAGGTTCTGGAGACTCTAAGGTCCAGGATATACTATTTCCATGACTAGCTCACAGTCTAGTGGGAGCAGAACCATGAAACAGAAATCCCTACACATTGAGTGTTATAATCAAGGTGTGGATACAAATCAGAATTGGAAGGTGGCTGTTCTTGAACTCTAAGAAAACATGGTCTCGTTCTCCCAAGATTTCTAATTCTTGCTCTTCATCAGTTCTTTGTTGTTCAAATGTGGAGTCTAGAAGTGTAGTTATCCTAATTCTCTTGAAAAGACTTCTACAAATGTTCAGATATTTGAAGCTTTCTAACTACTCCATTTTGCTTCTGTAATAGTTTTATGATCTGTTTTTAAGAAAGCATCTTGTCCTCTTGACTATACTAAATCTGAAAACCATTATTTTTCTTTTCAGTTTCACTTAAATGTTCTGTACTTAGCTTGTCTTATCAAGTTCATGGAATTTCAGGCCCATTTAAAAATCTTTTAATCGAACAGCACCTCTTCCTCATTTTTTCTTTCTATAATACCTGTTTGTATTGAGGAAGATAAACTATTTCTTGATATTTCAGTCCCAAATCTGATCCTTCTAAGTCTTGGTTTTCCCTCAAATTTCAGATTTTCCCTGCCTGTGGTACACAGTTCCTGTTATTTTCTCCAACAGATCACTGAGTGCCTTTCTCCATTGTGGCTTTTCTTGTTACAAAATACTGATATCCACCACAGAAAGTATTCTTCAGTTTTAAACAGACCCTTTTCTCCTTACTTCTCATATTTCAGCTTAAAGAGAACTATGTAAAGGTCAGTCAATTCCCACCACACATATTTTCTGAAGTCTCATGAAATATATGGTATCTCTGGCCAGGAATTCTTCATAGCAGTATCATAATTCAGTGATTATTTAACTTGCCCAACAAGGCTTTAAAACTTACACCTGCCTCCCTGAAGAACCTGTGACTCATTTATGCAGTGAGCTGTTATTACTGGCGAGAATGCATCATATCACTTTGTTGAAAATAGTGGGGGTGGATGTAGGACCTCAGGATCACGATACAGGAAGTCAAACATTATTATCATTACTTAATATTTAACAATTTAATAAGATTACTATCTTATTTGATTTCGTCTACATAGCCATTAGGAATACATTAGATTGGATTTTATAATTTAAAAATTTATTTTTAATTTCACCTCTCTTGTCCCCTTCAATAAAACCTGCCAGGTCCCAGTTGCTAGCTCTGCAGGTAGACAAAGAGCTTGGTTATCCATGAGGGAAAGATGGGCTGGGTCCAGTGGAATTGGCTCAGCTCTTCTTCCTCTTCAGACATGAGAAACTATGTAAAATAGAGCCCCATCTCTTCTTTTGGGTCCTTTGCAGACATTTCAAGTCTTGTATGTCAAAAGGAAGTCTGTTTTTAATTCTGAGGCTATCATTAACTAGATATCTTTTTAACGGATGTGTGATTTCAGGCAAGTCACTGAATTTTTCTCTTTTTTAAAAATATTTTATTCATTTATTTGACAGAGAGAGACACAGTGAGAGAGGGAACACAAGCAGGAAGAGTGGGAGAGGGAGAAGCAGGCTTCCTGCGGAGCAGGGAGCCCGATGCAGGGCTTGATTCTAGGACCCTGAGATCATGACCTGAGCCAAAGGCAGACGCCTAACAACTGAGCCACCCAGGTGCCCCAAGTCACTTAATTTCTCTGTCCCTTGATTTCTTTTCTAAAAAGCGGTCAGATAGCTTCTCTCTACTGTCTACACAAGTCAATGAGATCCCTCCAGCTTTAACAGTTTGCAGTTTTAAACTTTCTGCTTGGTTCCTAATAGCACGAAGACAGTTCCCATTCTCCATCCCCCCTAGAAAGGGACAGGAATGCATGTAATGGCTGGAAGCTAGGCCTCCTTACTTGTTTGAAGGAGCATCCTTCAAACAGCCTGGTCAGATGTTTGCTTATCTTTACCCAGGAGACAGGAAGACAAAGTGGTTAATGGTGTGAACTCTGGAATTAGGCTAGAGTATATACCTCCGAGCCCTTCCACTTCACAGCTGTAGGACCTTGGGCAATTGCTTTAATTCTCTATGCCTCAGTTTTCTCACCTGGAAATGGGAGAATAGAACAGTAATGGCCTCAGAGGGTGTTGTGAGAATTACCTCCTTTCATAGTGAGTATAAAGCTCACAAATTCCAAATCATCAGCCCCTTATCCTCCTTTCCCCAATTAAAATATCACTCTCCAAGTATTAGTAATCTCTGGCTGGTTTAGGACAGAAATAAACTGGTGAAATGGACTCATCTTTCACAGATATTTTTATTTTGAAACACTATCCTTAATTGGTGAAATTTTAGGCAGTGTTAAAAGTGATTTTTAAAACTTTGTAGATACACTTATGGAGGCTTTATAATTTGGAACTGGAAAATCTTCTCCCACGCACACATGCCTTTCCTAAGATTCTTCTCTGGGCTCAGTTCTGAGTTCAAGCTTTGGTATTTTGGTTTTTTCCCAAAAAAATGAACACAGATTTGTTAAAATGGCCAAGTAACTTTTTTTTTTCAAATTAGGTGCTCTAGAAGTGGACATTGAGGGGTTAAAGACAATTTTTTAGTCAGTATGTTAGAGAACTATCTGCACGTATATTTTAATATATTAAAATTTAATTAATACTACCCAGAGAAATTTAACATCAGCCTTTGTGCAATGTTCCTCTGATGCAGATGAAGAATACTATACACAAATATTAGACCCTATATAATATCTATATAACAGTATCATGTTAAATAAGACAAGTCCTTGATTAAGTAAAACCAAGCTTGACAAAACAGCTATCTCAAGGTGATTAATTGCAGTTTTAGGATATAAGTTATCACCTAGTTTGCATTACTTCATGATTATAATGTGAATATTACAAAGATTATTAAAATGTAATATGGATTTACAAAAGTTCAGAATTTTCCCATAATGTTGTATATATAGGCAAATTTACGATATAGGATACCATATGCTATGTTTATGTATTTTTTGTTTTATTTAAATTCAAGTTAGTTAACATATAATGTATTATTAATTTTGGGGTCAAATTTAGAGATTCATCAGTTGCATATAACACTCATGCTCATTACATCAAGTTCCCTCCTTAATGCCCATCACCCAACTGTGTGAATAACTGCTTACAGGTTTTATTTTATTCGAGTGGCCAGACGGACTCAGGATAAGTTTATGTCCCCAAATTATTTTGCTATATTTTATCTAGTATTTTCTTGTGGGTGGAATGGGAGGCAGAGGGTCCTTCTATATCAACTACTTCTGCCATATTTTTTTTTTTAAGATTTTATTTATTTGCGAGAGAGGGAATGAGAGACAGAGAGCATTAGAAGGAGGAGGGTCAGAGGGAGAAGCAGACTCCCTGCCAAGCAGGGAGCCCGATGTGGGACTCGATCCCGGGACTCCGGGATCTTGACCTGAGCCGAAGGCAGACGCTTAACCAACTGAGCCACTGAGGCGCCCCAACTACTTCTGCCATATTGACTATGGAACAACTCTGTGGACATAGGAAGTGTCAATTTAAAATATTCCAACTATTGGCCTCACCTGTTCCCTTACTCAACTGAGAAGTAGCTATAGCGATTCTTTATATAAGTCACCAAAGCAAAAACTTGGAGTTTGAATGCTTCAGAAGTAGTTTCTAATGGACTAATTGCTTTACTTATTGCATTTATCAAAGTTAAAATTAGACAGCTTCTAGTTGCATGACAAATAATTCTTTTAAAACATGTTGAAAATTCAATTGCTTTCGCATGGTCTTAAGTTGTTCTCTTAAAGCCTATTTGATCATTTAAATAGATTTCTGCATTGGGGCAATACTATATAAGATATGATATAACTAATAGTTTAAGAAATTTCCTATTTAAAAAATCCTTTCCCACATTTTTTCTAATATAATTTTTTTCCTGCATATAATAATAGCCACACAATACATAATGAAATTTTGTGGTATTAAAAACTGTATGTAATTTTCTATTCCCCAAATTAATTTGTTTCTGATAAAAGAACCAGATAATTATGTTAAGCATGTTACTACTATAAATGTTCTCTAGTTTCTAGACTTGATAAACCATTTTGTATTTGAGGGATTGGGAAGAATGGCAATGTCTTTAGATCTGAAAATGTCTTGAGAAGGTGCTGGTAAAATCTCTGTAAACACAGTCTTACATGAAGACAATCGATTATATTTTTCTCCTAAATATTTGGGAAAGATGCTTCCTAATCTCCTGTACTTCCAGGGTGATGGAACTCTTAAAGTGAAGACACTATCCTTTACATTCCATTCCATACTTACTCCTAGTAAATCGAAGAAATTTTATTGTGAGTTGTACCTCTTACATATAATACCACTTCATAGATCCCATGGCTGAATAGCGTTCCCTCAAAATTCAGATGTTGAAGTGCCAAGACCTAGTTGCGTGTAACTGTAGTTGGAGATAAGGTCTTTGAAGAGGTGATTAAGTTAAAATGAGGCTGTAAGGGTGGCCCTAATCCGATAGGACTGGTATCATTATCAGAAGAAATGTGGACACACAAAGAGACACCAGGGATGCACAGAGAAAAGACCATTGTGAGTAGGCAACAAGAGTCAAGGAGAGAGAATGTCCAGCCTCCAGAACTGTAAGACAGTAAACGTCTGTCGTTTAAGCCCCTCCGTTCTGTCGTATTTTATTATGGTAGCCCTAGCAAAGTAATATAATATGCTTTGAGATAAATTAAATCTCCTATAATCTTCAGCATTTACAGTGCTTTCATAAGCTTTTAGCAGCCTTGTTTCTACAAGTAATTTATTTAGCGTTACTTAGATCTAGTCTAAATTTTTTAACATCTTGTTACAATTTTGCTGTCCCAATAGACCATATCTCTTTGTATAATAAAAATTAAGCTGTAAAGTGAATTTCCATAAATCAAATGGCATTTTCTAATTACTTCTCCTGTTTTAAAAACTGGTATTTCTACGGGGCACCTGGGTGGCTCAGCCATTAAGCGTCTGCCTTCGGCTCAGGTCATGATCCCAGGGTCCTGGGATCGAGCCCCACATCAGGCTCCCTGCTCAGCGGGAAGCCTGCTTCTCCCTCTCCCACTCCCCCTGCTTGTGTTCCCTCTCTCGCTCTCTCTCTCTGTCAAATAAATAAATAAAATCTTAAAAAAAACCCCAAAACCTGGTATTTCTACACCAATGGTGGATATTATGTGTCCAGTTTAAACAAAGGCAAAATTTTTATATAGTCTCTTAAAAGCACACTTGTCACTACATTTTTATATACATAAGTTGTCACTTTTCTCAAGGGCAGAAACAGTATTTTATTTATGATATTTGAATTCACAGGGTCTACCTGCCACAACGATCAGGGCCTAGCTCACTGATTTGCTTCTAAGGACACTAATTTATCTGAATAAATTCTAATAAAGGAGTTGCTCATTACCAATAGTCACACTCTAGTTCTTATTTCATTCATGCTTTTAAAGAAAAGATTTCAAAATTAAAACTGCTAATACCAGCTTCTGTGGTGAATGCAAATGAATTATCTGATGACTATTACTGTGAATTGTGGCTTTTAAAATTGATTTTTCTTCATTCACACTCTAAATCCTTACTTACAAATTACATTTTTTTGATATTTAAAAAGCTCTACAAAATGCAAGGACCAGTTATCCAATTCACTAAAGTAAATGGATGCCATGAACACATCTTTTATGCCTCCACTTATTAGGAAGCAAATAAAAAATGAACATATATTTCTCACTTTTATCATTTGAGGTGTTCAGTACTAGAAGCCTGGCTAATTTTTAAAGCACTGAATACATTAAAAACTAACTGTGTCATTTTCTAGCTACTTAATTAAATGTAATAGAAATGTAAAATCTTGCATTTCTAAATGTCCCAACCAATATCATCCATTTAAACCTGTGATATTGAATTCTTTATATCTTTCAATTGTTCATTTGCTTTCATGACCATCTTCTTCCCCTAGACATTGTGACATATGTTGAATTGAAGTGACATATGTTGAATTGTGACATATATTGAATTGAAGTGAGTTAAAGTTTATTTTGAGACTCTTTTGAGAATTTTGTGATAGCTCTGGAAGAATACAGAAACCCTAAGTGTTGTTACTAATTCTGTGTTAGGATGTACTGATCTACATAGCAATTTAAAATTCCCATAAATCTATTCATGCCTTCTTTCTGTTTTTAATTAGATTATTATTATTTTTTGGCAGTGACTTGTACAAATTCTTTATATATTTTGTATATTAATCCCTTATGGAATATATCAATTGTAAATATCCTCTCAAAGACATCCAGATGACCAACAGACACATGAAAAGGTGCTCAACATCACTCATCATCAGCGAAATGCAAATCAAAACCACGAGATATTATACCTGTCAGAATGGCTAAAATAAAAAACACAAGAAATAACAAATGTTGGTGAGGATACGGAGAAAAAGGAGCCCTTGTGCACTGCTGGTGGGAATGCAAGCTCATGTAGCCAGTATGAAAAACAGTATGGAGGTTCCTCAAAAAATTAAAAATAGAATATCACATGACCCAGCAATTCCACTACTGGATATTTACCCCAAAAAAACAAAAACACTAATTCAAAAAGATATATGCATCCTTATGTTTACTGCAGCATTATTTACAATAGCCAAGATATGCAAGCAACCCAATTGTCCATCCATAAATGAATGGATATATATAGATATAGATATATAATGAAATATTACTTAGCCATAAAAAAACTAATGAAATCTTGCCATTTCTACAACATGGATTGATCTATAGGGTATAGTGTTAAGTGAAATAAGTCAGTTAGAGAAAGACAAATGCTTTCACTCATATGTGGAACTTAAGAAACAAAACAAATGACTACAGAAAAAAAAGACCAAAAACCCAGACTCTTAAGTACAGAGGACAAACTGATGGTTATCAGAGAGGAGTGGGTGGGGGTTGGGTGAAATAGGTAAAGGGGATTAAAAGTATACCTATCGTGATGAGCACTGAGTGATGTATGGAGAATGTCGAATCATTATACTGTATACCCGAAACTAATCTAACACTGTATGTTAATTATACCTGAATAAAAAAAATGAAGCAATAAAAAATTCCCATAAATCTATGTATTTATGATCTAAACCTATCTCATATCTAAAGAAAAAAAAACAAAGCTAAAATATCTAATTATGTTCTAGAAGTTATTTCAGAAATCAACTTTTATGTTAGAATTACAACTTTGTTTCATTATACATTGGCATAGTTTTTAGATAAAAACAACTACTGATGCTGGTACCAACTCAGAGTTAAAAATATATATGGGGGGGCGCCTGGGTGGCTCAGTCGTTAAGCATCTGCCTTCAGCTCAGGTCATGATCCCAGGGTCCTGGGATCGAGCCCCGCATTGGGCTCCCACCTCAGTGGGAAGCCTGCTTCTCCCTCTTCCACTCCCCCTGCTTATGTTCCCTCTCTCGCTGTGTCTCTCTCTATCAAATAAATAAATAAAATCTTTAAAAAATACAAAAAATAAAAATATATATGGTACATATTTCTTTTTTGCAATTTCCAGTCCCCGTGCCCTGGCCCCAGGCCTCCTGACCTTATGTCTGGATTCTTTCACAATGTGTTCCTTGGCATTTCTGCCTCCAGTTCCTCCCCCTTTCAGTCCATTCTGGACATTTTTGCCAGATTCATTCTCCTAGAATAAATTTTTTTTTTTAATCAAGTCTCTTTCTAAGGAAAACAACAAACTCTCAGTGGGTTGATAGGACAAAATCTAATCTACCAATCTCTGAATTCAGGGCTTCCCACCAAAAGGCCTTCCCAATTTTATTCCCACTTTTCAAACACATCCAGCTTTAATCAAGCTTCGCTACTCTGTTCTCTGTTACTCAGCACACCTCTTTGCTTCTCATTTCTTATTTCCTTTCAGTTGAGTCATTAGTAGGGTCTGGAATGCATCTTCTTGTCCAAAGCCTCTTGTCTGCTGTGCCAGAGCTAACTCCTACCATGATTGTTCCTTTATCTTGAGGCTGGAAGCTATTGATTTCTCAGACCCTCAGTCTCTGGACCCTCAGAATCATGATATACCTCCTAGTCTGGTTATCAATATCGCCATTCCTATGTTATCTCTTGTCATTTCCTCCTATGTCCTTTGACCTGGTAGGACCCACATTCATCCCATCCCTATAGCACACTTTAGACTGCGAGTTCGGACCCCTTAACAAAGGGGCCCAGTTCTACAGCATCTCCGGAACTATCTGGTTCATGTTTCCCTCCTTCCAACCCTAGGTTTATGAATTCAAGGTCCCAGCAGCCTTGCAAGTACAAAGCCTGTTAAAGTCTGTGTGCTGGTCACAGAGCGCTCTTCCAGATCTCTGCTCATTGATATGCTGCCCATCCTTCAAGATTCAGCTTGAATTCCACCAGCTTCCTGAATCCACCATCGTCATGCCTTCCTCTTCCTGAAATCCCTTTATCTCCTTCACTCTTTGAGTGCTCGTTATTATTCTACATTATTGTTGAACTTCTCTTTTTCAGTTGCCGGCTGTACATCTTTACTTGAAAGTTCCAGAGGTATCAAACCCTCAAAATATCCCCAAATGCCTCCATCCTTGGCAAACATGCTCCTAATTCTGTACTCCCTCTCCTGGTAGGTGATATAGCACCAATGCCTTCATTCACTCAGCCACCCACTAGAAGAAACGGTGAGTCTTCTTTAACATTCTCTCTCTTCTTTACTCCCATTCATATCTGTAAATCACCAAGCCCTAACTCATACCTTCTAAATATCTATCAGACAGATTCTACTTCATCCCTAGTTCAGGACTTGATAATCGCTCACTTCCATCATTTAAAATATTCCTGATTTGTTGCTTTATTTTCAGTCTAAGTGCTTTCCAATCTATCCTTCATGAAACCAGATGATCTATTTAAAAAAGAAGTTAGTCCATGTCACTGTTTAAAAAACTTTTCAGTAGCTTCCCTTCCCTTGGCCTAAAGGGCAGGCCTGCTATCTATCTCTAGCTCTTGCTTCTCCCTGTCTCTTACTCCAAGCTCCAGCAACACTGGATTGTGTGAGCTGCCCTGCATATTCCAGGCTACTTCTTAGCACCCACATGTTTGTGAAGGTGGGGTACCTGGAACGCCTTCCTCTGTTTCTCTTCACCTAAACATTTTCTACGCATAGGGAACAACTCCTAATCTTAGGTTGGAGTGGATGCTCCTTCTTTAAGATTCCATGGTATCTGGAGTCTGTCTCTACTAGATAGTATTAAAAATTGTGTTCCCTGTGTTGTAATTATGTTCATTCACTGATACTTAACTATTCATCGAATATCTATGATAGGTCAGACACTTTTTGTGCCATGTACTGAAAGTTCAATAAATGACTTTTGCTAATAAATTAGTGAAAATGCCCAATTGAACTTTTAGAGAAATACTACTGTTTTATTTAATTGACTTTATTTTCATTCACCCTCACGTCCCCACCTTATGTCTAGTACAGTATTTTCTATGTAGTAATAGCTCCAAAACATTTGTCTTATTTCTACATTAAGTCTTGACATGTTTTTGAGAAAAAAATTATCATTGATTGCAAATCACCTTGAAGATTTTGTAAAGTTATATGATCATACAGTGTAAATAATGCCCAATATTTGTAAGCTCTGAAATCTCACCAGCTCATTAATTTTGGTAAACTATTTGCAAAAGCTTGCTCCAGAAAAAGAATTTTGTAGCCATGATATCTGAAGGTTAAAGAGGAATCATATACAATAAAGATTTTAATACAAAAGTGGAATATAGGAGCATTTTGACAACTTGAAAAAAAGAGAAAACTCTCATAAGATTGGTATTTGCTACAAGAATTTATTCTAAGCAGGCTAGAAAATAATACAGCCATTGTGAAAAAGGCCACGTAAAGATCTTCACAGGGTGTAAGTACTGTGTCTACACTGCTTAATAGTTAAGAGTCTTGCTTTGGGGGGTCCTGGATTCTTCCAGATGTTACCTCACCACATTCATAATGGAAAAAAAAAAAACAACCTTCACATAACAGGGAGATTTTTGTAATATTTCAAACTGAAGAAGGAAATAATGTCAGAAACTTTTGAAAACCAGAAAGATAAAGATAGAAACCTCAACAAAAAATGAGTAAGGGTTAGGAACAGTCAATTTGCATAAGAGCAAACAAAAAGATTGATGGGTATAAAAAGATTTTCAAACTCATTAGTTATTAGAGAAACAAATTAATACACAATGAGCAATCACTCATTGCTAATCATCACTCACCACTAATCATCATTCATACTGATACTAGCATATTAAAAATCAGAAAGTAATGCTAATCGTCAGCAGGGATGTGGGGATTTAGAGATGCTTACACATTACTGGTGGGAAGTCTAGAGTAGGCAATCTGGTGAGGAAGCTGGCAGAACCTGGCCAAATTGATTAGATGCACACTGAACAACTTGACAAACCTAGTTCTGGGTAAATATAGATACACATGAGAAATTCTCGCCCAGGCTCATTAGGAGAGATCTAGGAGGACACCCACTCATCTCAGTGTTATTTGGGGTGGCAGGAGCTGGAGTAGATCTGGAGGTCCAGCATCGGAAGAACAGAGAGGACAAAGGTGGTAAATGCATACCAGGTAGAACTATGCAGCAGTTAGAAATACACGACTGAATATACACACAGATGCTCTGAAAACCATAATGCTCAATGAGAAAAGGAAAAGGAGAATGGAAATTAAAATGCATAGGTAAATACATATATGTATATGTAAAACAACAGATACTGCACATTTTACAACAGCATATATATACACTGAAGGTACACATTAAACATAGTAAAATAACCACTCTAACAGATGGAGGAGGAAAATGGTTAAAGGGGATTAAAGAAGGAGGGAGGGAGAGCTGAAGAGAGGGAGGGTGGAACGGGGTGGGAGAGAGAGAGAGAGGACAGGAGAGGAGAGGAGAGGAGAGGAGAGGAGAGGAGAGGAGAGGAGAGGAGAGGAGCCAAGCTCCTCTCTCTGTGTGGACCTGTGTGACCTTCCTTCACCCTGTTTCCTTGCGTTGCCCCCTGTCAACCACTCCATAGTGTTTTTATACACTCATGTCTCTACAGCTAGGTCATAATCCACATGATGGTGGGTACCATGTTTTGGTCTTATTCACTGCTGTATCCTCAGTACCTGGTATTGTGCTTGAACACATTAGGGATTCAAGGAATATTTGCTGAAGGAATGAATGAATGCATATTTTTATATTGGGCTGACTTGTAAAAGAGAGAAAACCAAAGCTGAATTTAAGATCTTGAAAAAAACTTCACATGGATCTTTTCAGTGTTGAATTCCAGGTTTCATCGCAAGAGAGGTTAAGTTCTTATATTTCATTCAAGTGAAGCAGACAAAGCAGAAATTTTATTTTTCATGATACTCCTATGTGGCACTAGCTGGACCCCTTTTGTCTTAGATAATATATTTAAAACAGACAGAATAAAGATTTTCATCTTCAGCTTTTTTATATCAGAAAGATAAAGAAATACTACTGTTCAAAGAGCAAGAAACGTTTCTTTCAAAATCTAAAGTCTGCATATTATAATTTTCCTTATGCTCTCTTATATTGGAACTTCTTAGAAATTCTATCAGGGAGTTCCTTCAACTTGTAACATCACACAATCAGTTGGAATAGGACTTTACCTAACATTTTCATAAAGCATGCCCTTTCGCAGTATTTCACTTAGCACTAAATCTTGTAGAGAGGTATTCCGCTGGGCGGGATGTGGGGCAAGCATCCCTGTCCTCGCAATGCGGATATCGCTGTTCCTCAATTTCCCGCCAGAATCCATAACTGCCATTCACTCCTGCCTGCAAGTGAAAGAACCCTTACCAATAAGTAACTTATCCAAGAAGGACTGTTTAACTTCATCAGCACCCTAGCTTCTCTCTGACAGTAAAACTACATTTTTTTTTTTTTTTTTTTTTTTGGTTCACACGTATTAGGGTGAACATTTTCACTAGAACATTAATTCTTCTGGGAACAAACATTTTTCTAGGATACCTGCTCTTCTTGGGGAATGAATGTATTTTCTAGGACACAGGATAATTAAGGAGGACTTACAGGGCTGTGTTGATCAGCTCTAACAAATCCTCATTGCACCATTTGGTTGCTGATTATCAACAGATTAGAAACAGTGGAAGATTACAGGGTTAAAGATTGGTCAATGCTAGGGCGCCTGGGTGGCTCAGTTGGTTAAGCGACTGCCTTCAGCTCAGGTCATGATCCCGGAGTCCTAGGATTGAGTCCCACGTCGGGCTCCTGGCTCAGCGGGGAGCCTGCTTCTCCCTCTGACCCTATCTCCTCTCATGCTGTTTCTCTCTCTCTCAAATAAATAAATAAATAAAATCTTAAAAAAAAAAATGATTGGTCAATGCTAGGTAATTTACATGTAAACAACAGTTTCTTTGAAACTGCTAAAGCAGCTAAATAATCTCTTGTGGCTTTTAAGTCATGTGTTATTTTCAATATACTTCCTTCTAAACCTCTTTATCTTTTGGTTTTAAAACTCAACTGGTTTTCCTGAAAAGCGCAGATCTCACTATAATATGCATGGTGCCTCATTTTACTAAATCTGGTCTGATAAAACAAGGTCCCGAGACCCACATATACGAAATAGGTGAATTTGAAGAAGTTTATTTTCACCACAAAAATATTTACTAGGTCGAGTATGGTGATTCATAAAAGTTGGAATTTACAAACAGCTGGGCTTTTTTTGTTTTTTTGTTTGTTTGTTTTGTTTTTTGTAGAGTCTATTCATTTCACAGTCAGAAGCCATGGCACAATCTTTATAAAAATAAGACTTGAAATGGCAGGCTTAATTATCACTGTCTTGAGAAGTCTTGAGAAGCCCACCATAAATTTCATAGGAATAGAGATTACATTTCAATTTATAGGTTAAATTATTTTTTAGAGCAAATAATGAAAATTAGATCCTGCTAAAAGACATCTCCCCTGCCCCCCAAAAAGCAGAGCATTTTAGGTAATAAACTCTTTGTGTCCTTCAGTATTTCTTAAGAAATGACTGCATATCTTTGCTTAATCCTATGTGCGACCACCTCTCCCATCTGTTTCCCACCCCAGAAAAGGAAGAGGTGAAAACAAACTCACAAAAAGAAAAGAGAAAGATTAAATCTAACATTCCTCAAGTGTTAAAGAAAGCAACAGGCCTTTAAACTAGTTGCAACCCACTACAACTCAAAACCCGATGGTGGCAACTACATCTTTCTTATTTTTGATGGTTTGAAACGATCTGTGAAATGATTGGGCTTTTAAGGAGTTACCCAAAGGAGTCCATGTGCTCTGATCTGCCAAAATAGATGCATACTTTCAAATCTACAGGAAAGGAGGTGATAGGCCATTCTGCACCAAAGCAGTCCCGTATGCTTAGGACTCCATTCTCAGTGCAAACTTGAATACCTTTGGAGGAGATGATTCAAAATATTTGGGAATTTGAACAGGAAAGACAAAAAGGGTAAAGACTAAAAAGGAAACTCAGACAGGACATCAGACTTTCTTTAAAAATAGGAAAAACTATATATGAAAATTTACGAGGGCAAAAAGTACAACTAACCAACAGATGGAAGTCACAGCAAGCCAGATACGAATCATAATCAAAGTTCTTGGAAAGATGGAGTAGGTTTCTTTATCTTTAAGAAGTGAATTCCCTGTCCCTGGAGGTGTTTAGCATAGGCCAAGTACCCTGAAAGATGATATGAGAAGATTCAAGAAACAAACGGGTAGTTGGATTAGATGGCCCCTTTCAGTTCTGGTATTCTGTGATCTCTGAAGCAAAGTGATTAATGAGTTTTTTCTTTGTCTTCAGAGTTTCATATTAAAAATTGGCCTGTTTCATAATTCAATAATTAATAAAAAATATATATACTACCTCAAGTTATAATTTTGTAACCATTATTCAGCACTTTGGGGAAAATATGTATAATTTAAATGTGTGTAAATATATGTACTTGAAGTACATACACATTTGGAATGTACATTTAGAATATATATTTGGAATACATTCAGAATATATATATATATATATATATGTATATATGTATTTCTTGCTTTCCATGTTGACATCTAGCTGGGACTTTCCAGAGTTTATGCTAGGATCTTCTGGTGTTCTGGTGATTTCATTCTTTTGGACCTCTAGAGAAATAATGGATCTAGTCCAATAGCAAGAAGGTATCAGAGGTAAAGGGAAGCACCTAAGGGAGTGCAGTTTTGTGTCATCCCCAGGTCAAGAAGACAGATCAGTGACCTGATGACAAAAACCTAATGATTTATCCTTCATCAGAGACCTAAGCATGTAGGTGCTGGAATGTTTTTCTAATGCCAGAAGCTTTAAGCAATTTCAGGAGAGAGAAGATGCTTGTTTCCAGTTCCTTCTTTCCATTCCTTCTTTGAAAACTAACTTGAGGCTTCTTTGCCTTTCTTTGATTCTCACAGAAACAGCTATTCTATAGGATAACTTACAGAGAAGTCTGGTGGTTTACTGTTCTTAAAATAAGTAATCATTAAAAAGCCAATTCACAATTTATGTTTTGAAAGACAAAAAACACAATTTAATTTACAAAAAGCAAAGTGAATGAAGATTGAGCAATCTGTCAACATGGGCAAACCAGTGGAGGATACTTATGAAAGGTCAATATTTGTAATTCACAAAAGTAGTCATGGGCACTAGGCAGGCCTAGTCCATTCAACTGCTGTTTTTTCCTTTAAGAATATAAAATAATGCATATTTATTTATTTATTTATTTGAGGGAGAGAGTGCGCCCAAGTAGGGGGCAGGAGAGGGACAAGAAAACTGTGCTGAGTGCAGAGCCCAAAGCAGGGCTCAATCTCATGACCACAAGTTCATGACCTGAGCTGAAATCAAGAGTTGGAGGCTTAATTGACTGAGCCACTCAGGTGCCCCAAGAATATATTATTTTAAAAGCATGATATACTTATTGTACAAAACCAGGAAAGTATTGAAAAGTCTAATGAAATAAAAAACCCTCATAGTTTCACTACCTAAATGAAGGAACCTATATTTTTGTATATTTACTATCTGTAATTAAGTTATAAGGAAAATTGAATCCTACTCTATAATTTTGTGTCCCTTTTTTAAAAACTTACATATTGTGGGCCTTTCCCCATGCATATATAGTAAACTCTCATTTGGATACCACATCCCTCCAATGCTTTACTAAAAATGTTAATCATTTCACACTTCTCAGATTGGGCACACATTATATCTGCCTCGCTTCATAGATTTTGAGTATTTCATGCATAGTAAATGCATAAATCTTACTTATATTTGACTACCTAGGACATCTATCATGTCTGGCACATAATGGACACTAGATACGTCTATTATTTACTCTTTGTGAATTGAATACATAGCAATTAAAATTAACCTACTGATTAAAAGAAAAATCCTGAATTGGATACTGGGAATCTTGAAGAATTTTTAGCTCAGGATAACTCTAGATAAAAACTCAGATAGATCGCCTCTCTACACTTAGATGATTTTATACATGCACAGACATATACACTCTATCTAAATAAACAACTCAAAGTCCTACTTCTTTAATGAAACCTTTCCTCACAAATGGGGTACCCAACCTGAGCTCTCCTTTCTATAATTTTCATTACCAACCAGGAACTGTTCTATTGAACAGATATGTTAAGTTCCATCAATTCCCATCCTATAGACACTCTCATTTTTTATGACTCCTAGATCTCCTATTTCACATCTGTAGCCCAACCCAACCCCTAAACTTTAGACTGGTGTGTCAGCTGCCTCCTACCTATCTCCACAGGCATTTCAAAAATCATCATTCCCAAGATGGAAATGGTATTTCTCTCCTCACCTACATTCCCTATTTTGATAAATGCTTCCACTGTGGACTAAATTGTATCCTCATTCAAATTCATATGTTGAAGCACTAACCCCCCGAGGTGATGGTATTTAGGGATAGGGCCTTCAGGAGGTAATTAGGTTTCAATGAGAGTGGGGCCCTCATGATGGGATTTGTGCCTTACAAGAGGAAATGCTAGAAAGCTTGCTTCATTTCTCTCTCTCTTCACCCCCTCACTGCCTCAGGCATTAAAGGACATACTGAGAAGGCAGTTATCTGAAAGCTAGGAAAAGAACTCTCAAGAACCAAACTGACTGGCACCTTGGTCTCAGATTGCCCAGTCTCTGGAATTGTGAGAAATAAATTACAATTGTTTAAGCCACCTGGTCTGTGGAATTTTGATTCAGCAGCCCAAGTAAACTAAGACAACCACTAAATACATAAGTCTCAAATATGGAAAACTTTCTAGATTCTGCCTCACATTCACTCATCACATCTAAGATGTGTAGTCTAGTTAATACAGTTGTACCAGTTTAGATTTCCTGGTTTTGATATTATACTATATTTATAAAAGATATTATTACCACTGGGGCAAGCTGGATGAAGGAAACATGAGACATTCTTCTGTATTATTTTTGCAGGTTCCTGTGAGTTTGTAATTATTTCACAATAAAAAAAGTTGAAAAAAAAACCGCTTTGTGTCATTTCAACCTCTAGTAATAAGAATTTCTGACGAAGAAGTATTTGTGATGTTGGAAGGTATTCGCTGTTAAGAGAAGCATTTTGTATTCAAGCCTGATAACTTTTATAAAAGTGAAGTATTAAAGAGTCTGGCTGGTCTTACTTCTACAGAATCTCATAATTTCTAAATAATAAATAATATACCTAAAGTACAATTACATTTTACATCCTTAATTACTTATAAAATAGTTTTACCTAGTTCAATAAAGATTCAGGAATAAAAGAAAAACCTTTAGCCAAGTAAAATGGACTTGATGCCCCCAAATAAAACTTTAAGAACTACACAATGTGTTGCTTTTGATACGGAAGGCAAGAGATCAAGTTTTCAAGTAGGTACATATCTAAATGAAAATAGTTGCATTTCTTTGCTAGATCTGAACACAGTGATAGAATAAAAGACTCCAGCTTTGAAATATTTCAGTTTCACCTACAGATTCATTTTCTAAGGCTATTTTAACTCTGCACTGATATTTCACTAGCAGCAGGAAACGATTTGCCTGTCACATCATTATGTTCCTTGAGACTTATTCATAAACACACTATAGATTATCATCATTATATTGTTCACATTATAAGCACTGAATAGAAGTTCTCACAGTGAAGAGGAACTAATTCCAAACAACAAACCAAAGGACTAAGTGCCTACACTGAATTCTTCTGGAATTTTCAAGAACACATATTTTCCACACTTATGTTTCTGCAAAGAGCTTGCTCCAGGAAATCCATGAAGGAAAAGTCTAGAGTGATATAACAACTTTTGCATAGATTATCTTTTCTCCAAAGGCAACCATGTGACTTCTAAGAGAAAGCGTATTAAAATCATGTAACTAGAGACTTGAGACAACTATTACGGCTTTGTTCCATTTGTCAGTCTGTCAATACTATTTCTTCTCATCCTTTTCTTTTCCCCAGACCTCCTTGTGGAAATAGCTTTTTTCCTCCAAGATATATTTTCCTTTGAATTAATGTACTTTCCTGCACTTTGGGGACACCAGCAGATTGCTGGAATCATGCTGGGGGTGTGACCTTTTCGGGCTACAAGGGCTTTTTTGAATCCTTACTTGGTCCCAGAATAGGTAAAAGGCCAAGGAAATGGAGTATCAGATATTCTTTAATGTAGATAAGGGAAACAATCTGGCCTTAGGTGGAGAACATTTCTGCACTACAACTCAGCAATCTATGAGTAGATGAGGCTTAAAAGAACAAAAGGATGTCAGTGGTGGAAGGCATTAACATAGAAGGCCACACACTTGAATATTAACATGAAGGGCCATGAAGAGCCCTTAAAGTTTTGGAGGAAAATTGGCAATCAACCCTACAGACAAAGAGAATCCCTAATTTTCCCCAATTTTTCTTTACCCTTACTCCCCACCCTGGCAATGCAAGAAGTCAGACCCTGGTGAGTAAAGAGTGGTAGAAATAATGATAACTAAGGAGATATTTAGTGAGGAAGAATACAGTTGAACTTTGAGCTATTGATTACACCATCTGGAGTTTTAATGACAAATCTCTAGTTTCTATTTATATCTCCAAAGCTGAAGGCTCTCTTTTACTGTAAGGTTCACTACTTGCCTCAGTGCCTTTGTCAGGATTTGGGGCTACAGGTAATACTGATCCAGGTACACCTAGAAAGGATGAATGGCTTTTGGCCCTTTGGAAAGAACATGGAGACATGGGGTATGGCTCTTCATTCTAATCAGAAAATAAATGAAGACTTAAAATAACTTCGAAGGCTACAGAGATCAAGGATACTTAAAAATTTCTACATAACCCACTATTACCAGGAAGGAAAAACATAAAAGTTTGATGAATCATTTTTGTTTATTATGAAATGTAACTAATTACTGGCTTAAGCAAGATTTTATGCTTTATTCTCAGGGGTTATTGAGTTGAAATTAAGTTCTTGGTGTGAAATGTAAATGTAACTGGAGAAATTTAAACACATTCTCATTTATTCATATGCATAAAAAGATATAATGAAGGCAATTATGCCTCACACAAACCAGGGTTAACACTGAAAATATTTTACAACCCATCAGTCAGAACAGATGCTAGCTAGTACTACTCGTATACCCAAAATAACAGAAGTAAAACAAAATCTATTCCATAGACCATGACTTTGCTAGGGTTTTTTCTTTTCTATTTTAAAGTTTTGCTAGAATCTGACTTCTTACCATGATGCATATGTATGTACATATATGCCAAAAGGTTGCCTAAATATAGTACTTTTTATTTTTAAGATTTTATTTATTTATTTGACAGAGAGACAGCGAGAGAGGGAACACAAGCAGGGGGAGTAGGAGAGGGAGAAGCTGGCTTCCCGCTGAGCAGGGAGCCTGATGCGGGGCTCGATCCCAGGACCCTGGGATCATGACCTGAGCCGAAGGCAGACGCTTAACGACTGAGTCACCCAGGCACCCCAACATAGTACTTTTTAAAAAGGGGTAGGTGCGTCTCAATTGACTTGTTCTTCATTTTTTCCACAAATCAATCTCTGATTTACTGGGATTTCTAGGAAGTGCATCACATTATCTTAATTTTTTACTGAATCTTTTAGAATTACCCAAAATAAAATAAAATAGTCATTTTATAGCAGTTGCTAACAACCACTGAAAATTCCATTGATCTGTTTGAAAACTGTTCCAAACCCAGATATTGAAAGAGAAATCATACGGGACTGAGGATTATAGCCAGTAAGAGCTTTCGTCTTGATATTATCAGAAGAACTGTTTACATCAAGCAAGAAATATCTTTCACACTATCCAATAAATATACTGTTTTTGATATCATGAAGTAGGTAAAAGAATTATAATAAATGGTGCTTTCTCTCTAGTAGTTTTTAATGTAGCTGGGTGACTAGTAACTCAAATTACATAAAAAATAATTACATGTGAGGTTGAGTGTAGATGTTAAGCATAATAGTTTATAGAGAAGATAAAGTCTTTGAACGTGAGAAGCATATAACCTAATGCAATATGAGCAATCTAAGGAGAACGCAGACATGATGACCTTGAGAAAACACAGGGCGCCAGGAATCTGTGCCTAAATTTCACATCATAGTATTGTACTCTGTTTGTCTCCTGTGCAGAGATGACCTGTTTAAAAAAAACTACGTGACATATCTTTTCTGCATAATTGAGGTAGGATACAAGTTATGACATAGATAGCACACTGCTTCCTTTTTTTTTTAGAAATTTCCCATGTTTGGGGTGCCTGGGTGGCTCAGTTGGGTAAATGTCTGCCTTCGGCTTGGGTCACCATCCCAGGGTCCTGGGATTGAGTCCTGCATTGGGCTCCCTGCTCAGCGGGGAGCCTGCTTCTCCCCCTCTGCTGCTCCCCCTTGCTTGTGTGCTCACTCTCACTCTCTCTGTGTCAAATAAATAAATAAATAAAATCTTTATAGATCATGTCCGTACCAAAAAAAAGGTACTTCAATGCCAATTAAAGAAAAAAAAAAAATGGAACAGTTTTCTCCTTGTAGATCTCCATCATGTAAGACTGTATTGAGGGCTACAGGAAGTTTTACCAAAAGTATGTTGATTTCACAGTTTTTAACTCTAGTCCAGACTTTTAAAAATATCTATTCTTTTATATCTGTACCTACTTACTATTTTCCCCAATAGTCCTCTAATGGTAAAAATATATATAATTAATGAGACTATCAAATATAGACCACAAATTTAATTCTATTTTATCTTATCATTTAGTTATGGTAAAAATTGTGGATCTCATCAACAAAATCATATTCTTTTATATTCTGATGAGCTGTCCAGAATTCAATTTGGTTAAAGGAATATTGCAGCATTTTCTAACAATGTCAGCTCTATATTCCTTGATAACTAAATTTTTTTTCTTTAAAAAAGTCAGAGTTTATTTTCAAAATAATGTTCATTTTTTTCATGGTATTCCGGAACTTATGCCTTCTGGTGTGAATGATATTTCAGAGTTTCCTAATTTGAATGTCAATCTTACTAATCTTAAAAATCTGTAAAATAGCTCAACCTTCATTTTTTTTATTATTTTTATTTTTTTGGTTTTATTTTTTTAGTGGTTTTACAAAATATGAGTTTATTGAAGAAGAATAAATGGAAAAAATAATGGTAAAATAAAGCAGACAAAAGAATGAAAAATAATAAAATGTAAATGAGTAGAAATATACTACTTCAAGTCCAACTTAATTGCTATAGTTAAATTTCAAACTTGACTTTGAACTTCTTGGCAGCCAAAATCATAACTGGTACAGAATTAAATAATTAGACAAAAAAATGTATCATCAACTCTTCCATGAAAACAATCATTTTGATAATTTAATTCTTTGGGAAGGTAGCATGTGAAAGGGTTTATTTTGTTTAGTTGTACTCCATCAGACAGGACAGAATGCGGAACAGCAAAACAACTTCCAATATGGGGTAAAAATTGTAGTTACTTCTATCTTTTCATGGATTCATTGTTTTGTTTTGTTTTGTTTTGTTTAAGATTTTATTTATTTGACAGAGAGAGACCCACAGCGAGAGAGGGAACACAAGCGGGGGAGTGGGAGAGGGAGAAGCAGGCTTCCTGCGGAGCAGAGAGCCCGATGCAGGGCTCGATCCCAGGACCCTGAGATCATGACCTGAGCCAAAGGCAGACGCTTAACAACTGAGCCACCCAGGCGCCCTCCATGGATTCATTGTTAATGCTTCATTTATTTCATGTTTTCTGTGGCGTAGGGGAAAAAATGTACTCTGAGCTGCATCTCTGGAATAGCTGCAACTGTCCTATGACTTACAAGTAAATACTCATCACTATTTGTAAATAATTTACAAAGTACCTTCACATACATTTTATATTTTGATCCTTAGAGGAGCCCATTGAAATGGATATTACCTTCACGGTACAGATAAGGGAGCCAAGGCTCACGAAGATGCCCGTCTGCAGAGTGGCTGGGTCCAAAGCTACGCTGTCCCAATGGCTGACACCAGCCACATGTGCTGATTGAGCACTTGGAATGTGGCCGCTGAATTGAAATGTACTACAAAGAGAAAATGCATACCAGCATTCAAACACTTGGTACACAAAATTGAATATAAAGTATCTCATTAATAATTTTTATTGATTACACTGAAATAATATTTTGAATAGAGTAGATCAAATAAAATATACTACAACAGGGGCGCCTGGGTGGCTCAGTTGGTTAAGCGTCTGCCTTCAGCTTGGGTCGTGATCCCAGGGTCCTGGGCTCGAGCCCCACGTCAGGCTCTCTGCTCAGTGGGGAGCGTGCCTCTCCCTCTCCCTCTGCCTTCTGCTCTGCCTGCTTGCGTTCTCTCTCTCTCTGTCAAATAATAGGGTTGCTGGAAAATTTAAATTTATAGATGTGGCTCACATTTCTTTTGGATACTCTTGTCTAAACTAAATCTCAGAGCCCTATTTGACTCTTTCCCAATATCCTTTACCCTTAATATGGGTATCGATAATTTTATTTTGTAAATAAGTGATCTCTTTTGTAAATTGTTCTCAATTGCTGTCTTTGGTAGCTGCAGCCTTCATTATCTGTGGCATAAATCTTACTCTGTGTCCTTCAAGTTAACCCCCTGGTTCGATAAACAACATCTGGGACCTTTGAAAATAACCACAGTAGTCATACTATGTTTTACCATCACAATGTGTTTGAAATCTACAAGTCCCATTTATGCCATAGGTTAGATTAAACCAATTCATCTCTGGCTAGACCACTGCACCTTTATCCTACCTGACTCCTTTTCTCCATAATTACGTCTTTCTTCTTCCTACCACACCTCTTCTCTCACCACGGACCCAGTTCTGCAGGGAGTCTTCATGATTCAGCGGGAGAGTGGAGCAGGGATATGTAAACCGGCTAAGAGGGTCAAGTTAGTCCTTTGTCGCCCGTTTAATGAGAAATTCAACCAGAGAGATGCAACCAAATAGAGAAAATTTTTTTGTCTATTTTTTCTAACTCTGTTTTCTTAAAAACACATGCTGCTATTTAAGTTTGGGGATGTTTAAGTGTTTTTTAAAGTAGTCCAGGCAATACTAATTCCAAGATATGCTTCATAGACAAAGGGTTACTTGGTCAAAGTGAGCCAAGGGGAAGCTACGCATTCTATTTTTCTTTTGAAACGTCATAAAGCACATAAACATAACAAAGGACTTTATGAAGTCCTGCAATTAGGAAAAAACCCCACAGAGTCAATGATATTTTAATGACACTGTATGATGACTGACGGCAGCTACACTTGGGGTGAGCGCAGCATAATAGAGAGATGCTGACTCACTGTGTTGTGCACCTGAAACTAATGTAACATTGTGTGTCAACTCTACTCAGACTTAAAACATTAAAACAAAAAACTGTTTAACCCATATTTTCTCTACTTATTTGACCATGAAATCCTATTTTTCTGCTTAACATCTGTTGACATCCAAAGGTCTATCGCTCTATGGGATGCACTTTGGGAAATGCCACTTTCGGTGAAAGAATTTTCCATCTTCATGATGTCTGCTATTGACCATTTTTAACCGGTGACACTTTTACATGAGCGAAGTTAGAATGCCAGAGGCCTAGAAGCCCTTACTAAATGTTGCTTCCGATTACTTTTGCCCTTGTTCCTGTCACTTCGTTGATTCATTTTTAAAATTGACTTTTTCATGCTTTTGAAAATATTGATAGCTAGAAATAGATCTTAGATTGGCAACAGCCCCAATGTCAGGAACCTTAAAAAGCAATGAATCATAGATTAGAGTTTATGCTTCAAAGAACTACGGAGGATAGAGTACAAATGAAAACTTAATTTTGCTTTCTTCTTTGACAACATGACTTATATAATACAGACTCAGGGTTAGGAAGGAAAAAATATTGCTTCTTCTCCTCCCTCCCTCCCTTTTTTAAAAAGCAGAGCTTATGGTGAGCCATTTCCTAGAGTAGCAGGGAACAAATGCAGTAACATTTCTGAACATACCTCAAGCCACTGCTCCAATTAATCTGTGCTAAATCTCAACAGATGCATCTTGGAAGTACACTTAGAGGAAGAGAGTAAAGTAATTTTCAGAAGATCTAGGGTTGTATTTAGAAAAACTAAAGGGAAAGCTAGTGGAATTCATGAGAAAAAAACATTAGTACCAATCAGAGTTCAATAAGGTGGCCTGACAGAATATTTAAAACACAATTTAAATTAATAATTTTAATAAATAAGTACCAAAAATAACCACTTAGAAAATGTAATTGAAAAAAATATGGTATTTACTATAGTAATACAAGTTGCAAAAAACCTAGGAACAAAATTAACAAATTCTGTCCAGAAGATATAGGACGAAAATTACAAAATATAACTGAAGGAGAGAAAAGAAGACCTAAATCAATGGAGAGACCTACCAGGAATCTGAATAGGAAGAATCGAAATTATAAAGATGCCAATTCTCCTCAAATTAGTCCACATTTTGATGCAATTTTAACTTTACATTTTACCAAGGGAAAAAAAAAAACACAACTTCTAGAAGAAGAAAACACAGACAGCAATCTCTCTGACATCAGCAGTAGCAACATTTTCCTAGATATGTCTCTTCAGGAAGGGAAACAAAAGCAAAAATAAACTACTGGCACTACACCAAAATAAAAAACTTCTGCATAGCAGAGGAAACCACCAACAAAACAAAAAGGCAACCAACTAAATGGGAGAAGATTTTTGCAAATGATATATCCAATAAGGGGCCAATATCCAAAATATATAAGGAATTTATACAACTCAACAGCAAAAAACCCAAATAATCCAATTAAAAATGGGCAGAGGACCTGAATAAACATTTTTCCAAAGAAGACATACAAATGGCCAACAGACACACAAAAAGATGCTCAACATCACTCATCCTCAGGGAAATGCAAATCAAAACTATAATGAAATATCACCTCACACCTGTCAGAATGGCTATTATAAAAAAGACAAGAAATGACAAATGTGGGTGAGGATGTGGAGAAAAAGGAAGCTCGTGCACTGTTGGTGGGAATGAGAATTGGTGCAGCCACTGTGAAAAACAGTATGGAGTTTCCTCAAAAAATTAAGAATAGATCTCCTATATGATCCAGTAATTCCACTACTGGATATTTACCCAAAGAAAATGAAAACACTAATTTGAAAAGATATACATACCCCTGTGTTTACTGTAACATTATTTACAATAGCCAAGATATGGAGGCAAACCTCAGTGTCCATCGACAGATGAATGGTTAAAAAAGGTGTCGTATATATACACAATGGAATATTACTCAGCCATAAGAAAGAATGAGATCTTATCATTTGCAACAACAAGAATGGACCCAGAGGGTGTTATGCTAAGTGAAATAAGTCAGACAAAGAAAGACAAATACCATATGATTTCACTTATATATGGAATCTAAGAAACAAAACAAACAAACAAAAAGCAGAAACAGACTTGTAAATACAGAGAACAAAGTGGTGGTTGCCAGAAGTTATAACAGTGGGGGGGATGGGCAAAATGGATAAATGGGAGTGAGAGGTACAGGCATTCAGTATGGAATAAATAAGTCACAGGATGAAAAGTGCAGCATAGGGAATTTAGTCAATGGTATTGTAATAGTGTTGTATGGTGACAGATGTGGTGGGCACAGTGTAACAGAGCGATGTTGAATCACTGTGCCGTACTTCTGAAACTAATGTAACATTGTGTGTCAAACATACTTCAATAAAAGAAATGAGAGTTTAGCCAAGAAAATCTTGAAGATGAATAATGAGGTCAAAAGAGAAATGCATTATGGAGACACTACTATGTACCACTTGCTGCAGTCCGTTATTACCTTTGATATCTTCCTTTAAGCCTAGAACCAAGAAAGGGAGGCCCAAAGAGAAGTGCATTGTGGAGACATTACTAAACACCACTTTGCCTTGGTCTGTTACTACCTTACATCTATGCACACAATGTGTGATTCTTCCTTCTTTGCCTGTGTGGCCAGTTTGAAGAGACTGCCTTTAAGCATGTACATTTAGTTTACCTTCATAATCACTTGTGTTAGGAAAATTTCCAGTAGTATTTCATATTGATTGAAATATAAAAGCTAGAAATTATTAAGCATATATTTGTGAGATCTTACTAAGCAAGGAGTCAGCTTAGTTCTGAAAAAAGTAAAGATATTACATATAAGGTATATAAAATTTCCATCCTAATGTATTCCTTATGAAAATAGCTACTATAGAATATAGCTATGAATTTTTTTTTAAAGATTTATTTATTTATTTGAGAGAGCGAGAATGAGAGAGAGTACATGAGAGGGGGGAGGGTCAGAGGGAGAAGCAGGCTCCTCGCTGAGCAGGGAGCCCGATGCGGGACTCGATCCCAGGACTCCAGGATCATGACCTGAGCCGAAAGCAGTTGCTTAACCAACTGAGCCACCCAGGCGCCCTAGCTATGAATTTAAAAAGAAAATTTCTGGGGCTCCTAGCTGGCTCAGTTGGTGACGCGTGTGACTCTTGATCTCAGGGTTATAAGTTTGAGCCCCCTTGGGTTTAGATTACTTAAAAATAAAATCTTTAAAAATGAATGAATGAATGAATGAATGAATAAATAAATAAATAAAAAGAAAATTTCCTAGTACAAAGGCAGCACAATCACATTATAAAGAATGAATTAGGTTGTATCTTTGCTTCATTATTAATATTACCATGAGACCTCAAGAAAGTCACTTTATATTTTTTGCTTCGGTTTCACATTCATGAAATGATCTTATACCTCTCTTATTCTATTAAATGAGACAAGTAACTCAAGTTTTCAAAAATGTTATCTCCTTTAAATGCCAATGATAGTATATCATTAATCTAAATGCAAAGGATAGTATATTATAATCATAATTATAGTAAGCTATATTTAAATATATTATAGTTGACTCCTCACTTACACAACTGTTCCATGCATAGGTGTATATTGGCCTTCCATATTTCAATATGGATTCACTTGTTGAATTTGTCACATTTTTTTTTTAAGATTTTATTTATTTATTTGACAGAGAGAGAGAGACAGCGAGAGAGGGAACACAAGCAGGGAGAGTGGGAGAGGGAGAAGTAGGCTTCCCGCTGAGCAGGGAACCCGATGCGGGGCTCTATCCCAGGACCCTGGGATCATGACCTGAGCCGAAGGCAGACGCTTAACGACTGAGCCACCCAGGTGCCCTGAATTTGTCACATTTCTAACATATGTCAAATAACCATACTGCTTTCAGTAAGTAAATATTTGTAAAGGTTGCTAATGATAAAATAAGAGCAATACATAGCCATGTGCAATTTGTCCTCTTCAGATATAAGTTGAAAGGTATACATAACTTCCATATAGTACGGAAATATTGAGAAAGCTTGGGGGAAGTAATATGATGGTCATTCAATTATTTCTGTTTAATTTTTTTCTTTAAAAAGAAATGATTAGGGTGCCTGGGTGGCTCAGTTGGTTAAGCGACTGCTTTCGGCTCAGGTCATGATCCTGGAGTCCCGGGATTGAGTCCCGCATCAGGCTCCCTGCTCGGCAGGGAGCCTGCTTCTCCCTCTGACCCTCCCCCCCTCTCATGTGCTCTCTCCGTCTCAAATAAATAAATAAAATCTTTAAAAATAAATAAATAAATAAAAAGAAATGATTATATAATGTTTGTCTGTTTCTTTTTTATTATGGAAAGGCTTGTCTCTCTAGGACCATGGAGATACTGTTTCTATGAAAACAGGGTCTATAATTTCACAGCAAGGAGGAGATAATAAGTAAAACGATAGCTTCCAGCACCAGAATTAAAGCCTAAGAGAATGAACCATGCCTACTATGATCTAAAGCCAGGCTGGGACTAAGGACAGAGAAACAAATTGGCAAGAACGATGATGATGGTGGTGGTAGTCATAGTGGTGGGAGGTGGTCAAGGTTATATTACAATCAGAGAAGTTTTCTACATTGTTCTTGATTCAGCATGTTACTACAACTGGAAGAGAAACATTTAGGGAGTCTACCCATTGCTTTAGTTTTTTGGATGGTTTAGAATGGAAGACAGGAAAAGAAGCCAGATTTGGAGAGCTGAAGATAATAGGCAAGGCCATGAATCAGTACCAGCCAAGGAGCCAAAAGTAAGGGAATACATGTTGCCAGGGGTCAATTCAAGATAGCACAGATGTAGGCAAGTTAGATTAACAGATACAAAACAATGGGGCCAAGAACTCTCGAGATTCATATAATTCCTGCCTCAGATGGAACTGTAGTTTGAGCAGTATCAGAGAAAGAGAGAGACAAAGAGACAGAGAGAGGGAATATAAATTTGCTGTCCTTAGAAGCTGGGCTGGTTTTGGAACATAGCTCCAGATTTTATGCCTGTCCTGGAATAAAGAGGAGTGTGCAGCTTGGCTCAGTTCTTTTACTCTTTGGGGGAAAGAAGAGTGAAAGAAAAGAACGTCCACCACTGACTGGCCACAGATCTCTAGAGATTACTGGGCCTGCTCAGGGATGCTTCAGATGTTGGTATTCCTTCAACCTTCACAGTAAGAACTTCTTGCTGTGAGAGCTTTATATGACGAATGATGGTGCACTTTTCTTGTTCCTTCTCCCAGTATTTCTGCTCTTCAAAACCATCTTTCATGAAAAATAGGTTTCTCTATGTTTTGGGGGGATTCAATTTCCAATAATGTGAAGATTCAATTTCCAATATCTCTGTTTTTGTTCCACAACTTAAAAAATTACTGAAACGTCGTTATGTTAAAACAATGATATTTTAGCAAACAACGTATCTTTTAGCTTAACCAAAGTGCCCTTGGGTATGGAAAGGAGATTACAGAATCCTTATGGGAATGATTCTGGAGATAGAAGAAGACCCTTTGCCTCTCCCAACTTTACCCTGTACTTACTGATGCCTAAACCTTTATAGTTTCACCACTGGGGTCTAAGACTTTCCATTTCTGAAGATACAAATACTTGTAGAGGGTAATTAAGTAATTCCAACTATTCTCTATCTTAATAGGAATGAGTTAAGCAATTAGTTCCTAAGAACAGAAAAGGGTGAAAGAGCCTGAAAATACTCAAAGAAGATCAGCAATAGAAAGGAAGGGAGCACAAAGTGGAGACTCCTGGAGGCGATTCACCTGCTTCACAATTCTGAGTAGGACTTGCTCAAAGCATTTATTGTCTTCTCCCTCTCCCCCATCACCCTTCTTTCTATTATTTCCTTCAGCTTCCTCATAAAAGAAATGAAGAGTAGAGATCATAATCCCTTCTTCAAAAAGCAAATACGGGGATTGGAGAGTTAATAAAATGGCTGGCGATCCAGGAAATGTCCATTACTCTCTTGTTGCAACTCCTATTTCATTTGGCTAAAGGAAAAAAAACACTTTCTCCTCAATGAATATGACAGTAAATAAAAAGATATCAAGAATATATTTTAGCCATATGTGCCTTCCTAAGCCCAGAAACTCTCAACTTGCCACTTAACCTTCCTCCCCACAAAAGGATTTCAGGAAACCTATTATCGACTAGTTCAAAGGCCTGGGCTTAGAACATGTTGTACACCTGAAATTAACATAACACTGGGTGGTAACTATACTGGAATTAAAATTTAAAACTTTTTTTTTTTTTTTAAAGAATATTTTAGCCATGACTAAAAAGTGGAAAAAAGGAATAGTGTTATATTAGTTTCAGGTGTACAACATGTTCTTTTGATGTTACCCATTGTCTCTAGACCATGAGACTCTAAGTCCTAGAATCAGATTCAATTTAAAAAATCAGAAAAGCTACAGGGGTGCCTGGGTGGCTCAGTTGGTTAAGCGACTGCCTTCGGCTCAGGTCATGATCCTGGAGTCCTGGGATCGAGTCCCGCATCGGGCTCCCTGCTCAGCAGGGAATCTACTTCTCCCTCTGACCCTCCCCCCTCTCATGCTCTCTCTATCTCATTCTCTCTCTCAAATAAATAAATAAAATCTTTAAAAAAAAAATCAGAAAAGCTACAGTAGTAAAGATCTTAAGAAAGCAATAATTCGTACTTTTTTCCTTTTGTTTCGTAACATTATAGAAACTCTTGTGACTAAATCCATAGTAAAAAACTTGAATATTACTTCACTTAAATAACCTGATATTCATTAAAACAAACAGGGGAATTCAACATTAGTCTAAGATTATCTACAAAGAACAGCACTGTCCAAACTGTACATGTCTGGAAGAAGCATGGCCTAACCACCAGGAACACGTCATTTTTCTCAAAGACTGCTGAAATCTCAAAGACAATCCAAAACCCTGGTTACAGGGTAAGAAACAAGGGTCTTCCAGTAGCATTCTGGATAAAGTGGAGAAATGATCATGAACACTGGCTGCGAAGAATTTTTCTTTTAACATATGAATATTAATTTTGTTACACTTGTTTTACAAACTTAAATGGTTATGTCATATTAATCAAAACTAAAACAAGAAAACCAAAAGTGACAGCAAGCATTGTTCAGTGAACCCAAAGCAGAGGTGGTAAACAGGACAGCCATCATTTTATAGAGAGCACAATAAATGTGCTCGGTAGCAAACGTATGGACACAGATAAAATGTCAAGGCTATTTTGGTAGAAAACCCCAGTTTCTCACAACAGTGGAGCAAAGCTTCTTGACTAGATAATCTTGATGAGATATCAGTTTAGCTAGAGTAGAGAACTCCTTTTGGAGTTTAGAAAGAACTGAAAATTAAGCATGAGGTAAAAGGCTGGCTGGACTAAGTGACATTTCATCTTTTGAGATTTAAAAATTATCCCATAAAATATTTGGGTGTCTATTTTTACACTTAGTCATTTCCTCTCTCGTATCTTCAATTACTTCCCTTCCTTTATGTTCAAACAAGAAGATTTTTCTTATCTTGGAGGGTAAAATCGTGTTTGGATCCCCACCTGAATCAAGCTTGAATAGGGCTTGGCAAAGTTTGTGTGTAAAGGGCCAGATGGGGAATATATTAGGCTTTGTGGGTCATAAGGTTTTCTCTGGCAACCTCTCAGCTGAGCCACTGCAGCACAAAAGTAACCACAGACAATACATAAACGAACGAACTTGGTTGTGTTCTAATAAAACTTTATCAAATAAAAAATATATTTATATAAAAAAATAGCAGCCTGCTGCACTTGGACTGTGGTCCATGGTTTTCCAGCCCCTGAACTAGAGTTTTTTCTCCTTTGCTTCTCTGGTTGGTACCTCCAACTTCCACCATTTATGTCCTCCTTAAGCCCTGATGATCTGGCCTTCTTCACATCTTAAAAGCTAATATTTAATAAGAATTAAATTAGGCAGCGCACTGAAGATGATTAATAGAGAATGCACTAAATATAATGCATATAAAGCACGTGTCATAGTACCTGGCACATAGGAAGTATGTGAACCACTTGGTCTTCATCACTATAAAATATAAAACAAAAAAGATTTGACCGTAAGTGGGATTAAATTCTAGAACACAATTCAAAAGAGGACCCTATATAGCTTTAGAATTGTCCATAGTGCTGTACGATTTGGAAGGCAGAATCATTATATTTCCTTGACGAAGGAAAAAATTTCAGTTTTCCATGTGGTTAGGAACAAGAAATGGACTTTCAATCATAGAGTAGTATGTATTTATTTATATGGTATGCCATCTTTCCTATTGTTAGTTTCATCTACTATTTTGTTTGCAAAACACAGGTATTTTCATTTGTGTAAAACTATTTTTTTAAAGATTTATTTATTTATTGGAGGGGGGTGCACAAGCTGTGGGAGGGGTAGGAGAGGGAGAGAATCTCAAGCAGACTCCCCACAGAGCGTGGTGCCCTACGTGAGAGGCTTTATCTCACGACCCTGAGATCATGACCTGAGCGGAAACCAAGAATCGCACGCTTAACCAACTGAGCCACCCAGGCGCCCTAAAACTATTCTTATTGTCCTAATTTTGGGTGGAAAACCTTTCCAAATAAGTCAAATGAACACAGATTCTTAAGGTTTTTTTTTTTGTTTTTTTTTTTTAAGAAATCTATTTTAACATAGTGAAGTAGAACTCTATCCAACTGTAATTTCCATTAAGAAAATTTCACAACTGACCGGTTAGATGAAGAAAAAGTCAGTCTGGCTGATAGCAAGTCAGAAACCTTTGGTCATCCGTCTTCCCTTTGACATATATCTCCCTAATTCCAGTATAAAATGACTGCTGGCAGAAGGAGAAAGAAAACAAAAGGGGACAAGCAATTGAGATATTTCAAATGTCAATGGAAGTGGAAGGCATATGCGAAGAAGCTGGGGGCCACTGATTTCTCACCTCTGGCCACTATATTTCCTTTGGAAAGAAGGTTTTGGTTGGAAGACGTTGTAGAAATGTCTCAGTTATGAGCACAGCCCCCTAGGGGTTCTCTGTGGTTTCTGCAATTATTTCTGTGTCTTTACACCTTTCTGTTTCTGCATTACATGCTGCCTTACCATCAACTTCCTCCTCAGAATATGTTCCCCACCTCATCTCAGATTTCATCAGCTCTTGTCCCACTCTCATTTTCTAAGCGATTATGAAGCTTCCAGTAAAAAGCAACAAATCCTCAGATACCAAGAGAAAAACGAAATGAAAAACAAAAACCACTCTTTGGACTAAAAGCTACAGAAATCACATTTTTCTGTTAATGCAGAACTTTATTGCCTACGAGCATACTAGATCCATTTTCCCACTATGACAACATCAAGCACACTTCTAAGTTAAACTAGAACCTATTGTTTCTGTCCCTCATCGCATATATAGTATACAAATTCATAACCCATACAGTTTTTAAATCTCTTTTCCAAAGGTCATTTGGCTTTCAATTGTCTTTAACAGAAAACACACACACACATACTGACCCCCTTGGGAGATTTGTGGACTGTACTCACAAATGCAGAGATTGCCAAACAAACCGAACACAAAGACAGAAGGGCAGTGTGACATTTTTCTACTATAAATGTGCAACATTTTATACCATTCGACCACCATTTGTTGAAACTCTACTATGTGGGAAGTATTTGGTAAGAGCTGGGATGGACAGAAAGATGAACCAGACTAGGTTAGTTATCTGCTGTGATATATTTTCATGCTACTTGGTACTTTTCCATCAGGGCCAGCTTTGGAATTTTGACTAATTATTACTTTATGTTTTTGTTAAGGCCTGTCTCTCCCACTGGAACATAAATATCCTACAAAGAGGATCTCATTCACTATATGCCAGTGGAGTAGAAATTCAATAAATATTTACTGAATAACAATATAACGTTAACATGTTCTAAGGTAGTAAGAGCGTCAATTTAGAAAAAAAATCTTTTAATAAAAAGGATTTTTCCATCTAGAGCAGCATCAGAGAGGAAAGATGGATTCTACCTCACTGTTTTTCATTCCACAAAGTGTGCAATACAAAATAGCTTTTAAAGCCCAAGGGGACAATGAGCCAACATTCCTACATTTTTCTGTAAGTTGGAAAAATGAGCTGACATTACTCCTAGTAGAATTTTACACTGTTTACCTAGGGCTCTATTAAATTTCCAACAAATACCTGCAACTGTCTCTGGAAATTTTCCTAGTAGGTAAAAGTAATGGGACTCACTTGAAAAAAAAATCTAGTAGCTCCATTTACCTATGCAGAGTGTATGGGAATTTCATTTAAAAAAATGGCCTTTACCTTAAAATGCCATTTCTGTTTATACTCTCATGCTCAAAAACCTTAAAACATTTACTTTTAATGAAATTAAAAGACTTCTTTCCCTTAGTATGTACTTCTTAGCTTACAATTAAACTCTTTATGGTTTTTGTTATTTACATTTACTAGGCCTTTACTGATTACTAGCCTGTACAATGCCTTTGGCTATTCACATCTTAAAATTATGTCCAATTAAATAAAATAAAACCTATTAAAAGTAGCTCCCTGAGAATTTTTATTTTGAAGAGAAAGCTTTTCCCCCCTAATGATATGAAAAGAACTAATTATAAAAACATACTTTTAGCAACAGTGAGGTCACATAGAGTATCAGCTTTGGAGTGGATCCATCTACTATGAAACTTCTGAGCCTCAGTTTTCTGATACGTAAAATGGGAATGAAAATGCAAATATTTAAGTTGTGAAAATTAAAATGAACAAATTCATGCTACTGTTAATGATGTTTTTAATAATGGTAAATTATTTTCTGAATTTTATATTTTAAAAAGCTTATATTCTTAATAACTGGTATG
Source organism: Mirounga angustirostris (assembly GCF_029215605.1). Lineage (NCBI taxonomy): Eukaryota > Metazoa > Chordata > Mammalia > Carnivora > Phocidae > Mirounga > Mirounga angustirostris. The sequence continues at coordinate 33,193,485 of NW_026991712.1, forward strand.
CACTCTGGTCAGTGTAAACTGTGAAGATTAACATTTATGTCTATTTTGCTTTACTCCCAGGAAGCAAATAATAGGATGGACATAAATGATAATTTTTATAAAACATATCTACAATATTTCTTGAATCTCCCCACCTTTCCACCTCCTTCTACTATTATCATTTGTGGTAGGCATAATGGTCCCCAAAGATGTCCATACACTATTTTCTGGTATCTCAAAATATGTTACATCACATGGTAAAAGGTACTTTGCACATGTAATTAAGGTTAAGGACCTTAAAACAGGGATATTATTCTGGATCATCTGAGTTGGCCCAATCTAATTATAGGAGCCATTAAAAGGAAAGAACTTTCTCTAGCTGGAGCGGGGGAAGAAATGCAGGAAAATGGGTACTTGGAGAGATTAGAAGCACAAAAAATATGCAACATGCCATTGTTAGCTTGAAGATGACAGGGGTCGTGTGTCAAAGAAGGGACCTTAGTCCTACAAAGGCAAAGTATTGAAACCTGAATGAACTTGGGAGTCTTCCCTTCAGCCTTCAGATAAAAGCCCCAGTCTTGATGACACTTTGGCTTCTTGTGAGACACAGAGCAGAGAAACCAGCCAAGCCCACCCAAATTTCTGACAGAAAGGCAAATCTGCACTAAGTTGCTAAATTTGTGGTAATTTGTTACGGCAGCAATAGAAAACAATACACCATTGATCAGGCCCTCATCATCTCTGCTCTAAACTGTCTTGCTGAATTCGTCTCTGGACTTTCTTATTGACAACATCTTGATTATCATGACAACACCTCTGATTATCATGACTGTATTCCAAATCCTGCAGGAGATTCCTACTGCCAGTTCTATGGCTCTGACTCCCTGGCCTGACATTAAGTTATTTCTTATCTGGCTCCAACATCCATTGCCAGTCTCACCTCCCACTATGTGTTAAATATTCTCTGCTCTGCTCCTACGTAAACGGCATTTCCACGTCTCGGGTCTACTATCGCCCATGTCTGAAACGTCCATTCCCGTCGTCAGCATCTTCACAGTTTAAACATTACCCATAATTTAAGGCTTAGATCAACTGTTACCTTGTCATCAGGGTTGGAACTGATCATTTCCATGGCTACACTAATGGCAATATAATAATATTAACATCTAAACTATGCTAGTACTTATATTAACAGCAGTAACTGCCATTTATAAAGAACTTATATATGTTGGACACTGTTTGAAGTTCTTTCACGGTGCTTATAACAACCTCATGAGGTAGGAAGATAGAGTCCATTATTTTTACAGCTGAGGAAAGAGAGATTAGGTAACTTGTCCATATAGCAGAGGTAGGATTTGAACTCTAAAACTCTCCAATCTGTTTTCTCTACTCTGCTACATTTCCTTATAGGATATTCTTTGTTTCTCTTGCTTGTCCTCATCATGTTCCACCTTGTTTTATATTTCCTCCAGCCTAAAACTCATTTCTTCTAGTAGATTCTAAGATTCTTCAGTATAAAAGCTGGGAAAGATTAGGGACTATGTTTTGTCAAGTTTTGCCTTCATAGAGCCTACCAAAAGGCCTTCCTTGCAAATAGTGTAGTTGATAAAAAATGTTTACTTTGTGAGATGAATAAATGTATGGTGATGTTTGTACTTTAGGGAAATGATTAAAATACCATAAGAACTCATTAGTAAATTTTTAATAATTTGATTATGAGTGTAATCTCTAGTTTTGGGAAAGGATAATGCAAGATAATTTGCTTTTGTAGATGTAAATGGATAGTTCCTTAACAATCGCTTTCAAGAGTTCTATTTATTCTTTCTACAAATAATAATAACAAAACACTAGAATAGGAGATGTTAAGAAATATTTGACATATATTTATGTGATCATTTATAGCTTTTAAAACCTCATTGTACCAGTTTAACATCCTGAGGAACACAGTTTTAAGTTACCTTGTCTATAACAAAGATGAATTGTGCATTCATTCATTCTAACAAATACTGAGTATTTAGTAGACATCAACTATAACCATAGGTACCAGAGATATTAAAATGCATGAGCTATAGTTCCTCCCCTCAAGGAATTTATAGGCCTAATGAGATTCAGAAAAATACAAGTTAATAATAATAACAATACAACATGTTATTTATACAGAGATAACCCTTAAGAATCTGAAAAACAGGCTTGTATGTTTCTATTATAAAAAGTTTTTTTCAACTCAACAACAACAAAATAACCCAGTTAGGAAATGGACTTTAAAAAGACTTGAATAGACATTTCTTCAAAGAAGATATACAAATGGCCAATAAGCACATGAAAAGTTGCTCAACATCACTAATCATTAGGGAAATGCAAATCTATACTACAATGAAATGCTACCTCACACCCATTAGGATGGTTATTATAAAAACATAAGAAGTGTTGGCAAGGATGTAGAGAAAGCAAACTCTTGTGTACTGCTGGTAGGAATGCCAAATGGTGCAGCTGCTATGGAAAACAGAGTGTCAATTCCTCAAATAATGAAAAATAGAATTACCATATGACCCAGCAGTTCCACTGTGGGTATATGCCCCAAAGAATTGAAAGCAGGATTTTGAAGAGATATTTTTACACCCATGTTCTTCATAGCAGCATTATTCACAATTGCTTAAAGGTGGAAACAATCCAAATATCCATTGACAGATGAATAGATAAACAAAATGTGGTATACCCATACCATGAAATGTTATTCAGCCTTAAAAAGGAAAGAAATTCCGACACATGCTTACAGCATGAATGAATCTTAAGGACATTATGGTAAGTGAAATAACTAAGTCACAAAAGGACAAACACTGTATGATTCCACTTATATCAGGTACCCAGAGTAGTCAAATTCAGAGACAGAAAATAGAACGGTCAGAAGCTGGAGGAAAGGGCAAATGGGGAGTTCGCTCTTTGATGGGTACAGAGTTTGACTTTGCAAGATGAAAAGCCCTCTGGAGATGGATGGATGGTTGCACAATAATGTGAAGGTACTTACTGTCACTGCACTGTACATTTGAAAATGGTTAAAGTAGTAAATTTTATGTTATGTATATTTTGCCACAATTTAAAAAAATAAAGAGTTTTCTTTTTAGAACAAATGATATAAAACTCAATCCAAATCTAAGAAATGTTAAATTAACTTCCATTAGCAGTAAAGCTATCTTTCTTAGCTACTTGCTCACCCCAGCTTGCTACAGAAATACTTTACCACAATTCATAATGTTTAGAATAGTTTTCACTTACACGAAATATTTTGCCTACCTCATTTATTATATTTAAACCACTTGAAGTTGGTACAGATAGTGGCATGACTACCAATACTTTTAATTAGTTATGGCTGATAGTATTATATGTGCTAAAACATTATTTCAAAAATGAGAAATATACCTACATTTAGGATTAGATGCACATTCTTTGTGAGAATCTTTAACATGTTATATCCTGTAGTGTTAATTTGAGATTTCTAATAACATGAAAAGGCAACAGTACTATTTAATATCTCTATTATTCTTCATGATTACAAAGTTCTTTTTTTTTTAAAGATTTTATTTATTTATTTGAGAGAGAGAATGAGATAGAAAGAGCATGAGAGTGGGGAGGGTCAGAGGGAGAAGCAGACCCCCCGCCAAGCAGGAAGCCCGATGTGGGACTCGATCCCAGGACTCCAGGATCATGACCTGAGCCGAAGGCAGTCGCTTAACCAACTGAGCCACCCAGGCGCCCACAAAGTTCTATTAATAGATCTGTGGAGTCAGCACTCAGAACTATAACATACTAGCATCGTGGTTTTAAACCTTTTTGAATTAAATATACTAGGCCAGTTGTTTTAAATCTTTTAAAATACCATCTCCATTTCAGTAAAAAATTATTTATAAATAATACACATATTCCATAATACTTTTATAGCACATAAAACACAAATATTTTAAAAGATTAAAATGCAACAAATATTTGCAAACCATGATTCCTAATGATAAAGTAAGACTTTATGGTCTCAGGAGAAATATCTGAAGTGATGTGCATTATAAGTTTCAAAACTACTGGTATGCCCACCAAACTTGCTTCTCCTTTCTCCTGAGGACTCCCTGGACTATATTCCCCAACCTCCCGTTTTCCAGCATTAGCTTTGTGACTGAGCTGTAGACAATGGAATTCAAGCACAAGTGACTTAACTATTTCCAATTTTAGCTCTTAAGGAGTTGCCATGTGCTGGCTGAACAGAGAGAGTGATCCAAGTCCCCAGAAGAGGGGAACGCCGTACGAGGAAAACCACCTCCAACCCTGACCGACCACGGGGAAGGCTACTGGCCCGGGAATAACTGCATTGGACTGACATTTTTGCCCAATAGATAAAGCTCTTTCGCGGTATGCCTTCACGGTTTATAAATCATAGTGGCTGGCATTATGTGGCTAAAAAATAAAGCAACTTGAAGGTCGGCTTCCAGGCTCACTTTTCTCATACTCACTTTGAATGATGTCGTAGTTGAAGAAGACACTTCACGAAGACATACCATAGACCATATAAAGTATAAATACAGGGTAAGGGGCTCACTGTTAATAATAGTGGATGTAAATCTACATTTTATTCATCTTCCCAATAACTTAGAGTTTTTCAGTGAGCTTCTTGTCAGATCTTAGAGTGTCACTGCATCTACTTCATCAGTGGCTGATGAAAAGCTGAAGTAGGAATAGAAGTTTCAAGGTCTACCCTGTTTGCACAATTGCAATATTAGTACTACACTCAATCCACAGTTCCACTGCAATTATCTTACTAAGCCACTTGCCCACTTTCTGGTGGTTTACTAAACTAACGTCTCCAAAAGGCACGCAACACTGACCATCTGCAATCCAGACCAACCAAGAACACAAGGAGGAAGTGTGTACTAAATATTAGCAATGCTTACTTCTTCTGTCTTTTAGGTTAAAAAATAAAAATAAGTTCTATCAGTTTCTTTCCATTTCCCCAGAGAACTTAATCATGCGTCCCAAGAAGTACATAAGCTTTTCATTGAAGATCACTATATTTGAAACAATACCAGACATGGAGAAAGACACATAAAATAAGAAAAACAGGCTAGTCAGGAAATAGACAAATAAATAAATGATGACGGTTCTTAAGTGTTACAATTAGAGTAAATGTAAAGTCCTGTGTCAGCTTAGAAATCACTATAAGATGAAAAGAGAGCATAGATTCCTGAGTGACCACAGGCTATCACAGCTGATCTCCACTTTAAGCTCTGAATCCAACATCTTTCACCTACTCAGTCATTCCCACAAGGATCCCATCTGTCATTAGAGTAACAAAACTCTTTTTTGACTTCATTTCCCCTAAGCTACAGTCCTATTTCTTTTTTTCTTTTTTTTTTTTTAAGATTTTTATGATGTATTAGAGAGAGAGAGCAAGAGAGCACAAACAGGGGGAGCAGCAGAGGGAAAGGGAGAAGCAGGGAGCTCCCGCTGAGCAGGGAGCCCGATGACAACATGGGACCCTGGGATCATGACCTGAGCCGAAGGCAGACGCTTAACCGACTGAGCCACCCAGACGCCCGGCTACAGTCCTATTTCTAGATTTCCTTTTTTTATCAAGATCCTAGAAAGAGCTGTTTCTGTCTGTACTGTCCAACTCAATAGTCACTAGTCCCATGTGCCTATTTACATTGAAATTACTTAAATGAAAAATGTAAAAAATTAAAAATCAGTTTCAAATGCTCAATAGCTATGTGTGGCTAGTGCCACTGTATTGTGTGGATAGCACAGATACAGAAAATTGCCCGCATTGCAAGTTGCATTGGACAGTGCTGGTCTAGACTATACTTGAATAAGAGTGAAGTCTTCAGATCCATACTGCCTGGATTCAAATCCCAACTTCTACCCTTACTACTTGGGTAAACTTGCGAAGGTTATTCCCCTCTGCTCACTTTGGTTTTCTCATCTGTAAAATGAGGATAGTAATTAATTCCTGCTTCATAACATTATTGTGAAGTTTAAATGATTTATATGTAAAGTGCTTAGAATAGTGCCAGCACATAAAAGTGCACAATGAGTATTAGATGTTGTTATTTTTATTCTTGATATTATTCTCCCCGTCTCTACCTTACCTCCCATTTTCTTTGACTGGCTCCAATAAGGCCTTGTCCACCACTGCAAGGTTTGTCAAGGTTTACCAAATTCCCCATCTTGCCAAATCAAAGGTCAGTTCTCAGTCTTCCATCTTACTTGACCTGTCAGAAGCACTTAACACACTGATCATCTTTCTTAAAATATTTCTTTCATCTGGTGACCAAGATACCATATTCCTTCCTTCTCTTCCCTTCTCTTTCTCTCTCTCTTTTTTTAATGGCTGCTCTATTTTTTCTTTCTTTTTTTTTTAAGATTCTATTTATTTATTTGACAGAGAGAGCAAGCACAAGCAGGGGGAGCAGGAGAGGGAGAAGCAGGCTCCCCGCCAAGCAGGGAGCCTGACGTGGAGCTCAATCCCAGGACTCTGGGATCATGACCTGAGCTGAGGGCAGATGCTCAACCCACACTGAGCCACCCAGATGCCCCTATGGCTGTTCTTTAAGTCTTCCCTGATGAATTCTATTCTGATTTCCCAAAGTTGGAGTAGCACAGAGCTCACTCTAGTTTTCTTCTTGATTTCAAGTTACCTTAAGTAATCTTATCTAGCGCCATGGCTTTCAATACTACCTGCCGATCACTCCCAAATTACATCCTTAGTCTTGACTTACTGGGCTCTGGACTTATATCCAACTAACAATATAACAACTCGCTTACATGTCTAAACAGGCATCTCAAAATCAGCATGTGTAAAATAGAGCTCTTGATTCCCCATGTGAGGCTGAATAGGTTATTGATATCTGACACAATTATTTTAAGTTTTCAAAGCATTTTCTTATAAATTTTAAAATATTATCTTTAAAAAAGCCTTGTTAGATTTGTCAGATGAACATTCTATGACTCAGATAAGTCGGGTAGGTTTTTAAAGAGGTCATATTTGATTATCTTATGTAAGTCAGAGTAAGCAATGGGATCTGAGTCTCCTTGTTATTTCTATGTGTTTTCTGCTGAGTTATAATGCCTAGCAAGTCATATTTAATCTTTAGGAATGATGACTTGAAAGGCAAGTGTCTGATTCACAGGCAAAGGAGCATACAAAATAGCATGGCGGAAGACAGATAGGACTTACTTGCCATGAGTACTGGTCAACAACATACCCTTATAAATGGTTCCCTTTTGCCAGTTATTGTTTACATATCATTGCTATGATATCTTCCCGAATAATTTCACTATTCTTTAGAAAGATCCCATTTTACTGAGTACTCTACTCTTTAGAAGGCAGTTAAGCAGTCTTGTCTGAAAATCCATTCTGGTTACAGTGATATTTATTTTTACAATGAAAAATACCATCTTTGTTCTCCATGTGCCCGGCACATAGTAGGTGCTCAACATTTATCAAAAAACCCCGAGCAAGTGGAAATAATTATTTATTTTAACACCACATATTCTCTAACTTATATAAACTTACATGAATGTCTGTTTTAGGTTTAGGTTCTGTATTTTTTAGTTTATAGGCTTTACTTTTAGAACAGTTTTCGTCTTATAGCTGTTTCTAAGTTTTAAGGAAAAAATGCAGTGAAGTTCTAACTGCTAGAGACATATAAAAAAAGCCCTCAATTTCAAAAGGCCACCATCTATCATATAACATAGCTAATTATGTATAAATATTTGCAATTTTAAAAATCATTGAAATATGTTCTCTACGTCCATAAATTAAATTTTTATTTGTATATATATATATATTTAAAGATTTTATTTATTTATCTGACAGAGACAGCGAGAGAGGGAACACAAGCAGGGAGAGTGGGAGAAGGAGAAGCAGGCTTCCCGCTGAGCAGGGAGCCCGATGCGGGGCTCGATCGCAGGACCCTGGGATCACGACCTGAGCCGAAGGCAGACGCTTAACGACTGAGCCACCCAGGCGCCCCTATTTGTATATTAAAACATAAAATAACATCTTAAAACACCAAATGAAAAATTCCTTTCAATAGCCACATTGAACATAGTGAGTTACAACCACAATATAAGGAAAACCATCAAATAACTATTTCAATATAATATTATTATATAAGGCTCAGATTCCAGAATTGCTGTTATAATTATATAAAATCAAGATTAGTCGGGTCCAGGAATTAACGTAGCCTCCAATTCTTTTGTGTTGCAGATTTTTGTCCAGATTTCTGTGTATAAGAACCCTAGTAATTCAAACATAAATGAGATCTCACCTATTTGCCTATAATTTATTTGCTGTAAAAGGAACACCATATTATATGCTTTTGTTTGTTAAGTAGAAGACATGTTATTATTTCCAAGATACCAGGGATTTAATGTTTAATTATCAACCACCATTTGGAAAGACATGGCTTTGACTCACAAATTTCTTAATTGCTAACTGTGGCTTTTCTGAGTAGGAGTAGGAGTGCCGTATCTAATTTACTTTTGCAGATGTGAGTTAGAAACTGAATGTTAAAGTTGCAAAGCTTTGAATATCTTCACTATCAGCAGAACGTTCCTCCATCCCCGCTGCTGGAGAATATTGCTGCTTGAAGTTTTCGCAGGAAAATAGAAACCGCAGTAAGAAAATTGATACTCCCGGTAAATGGTGCTTACAAACCGAAAAAGAAGTTAGGTTGTCAGCAATAAAAGAACTATATTATTCACACAAAATATGACGTGTCATCTCCATCAGGGTAACTTGCCGAGGATGAAAACTAATTTGGCCGGTTCCCTCCTGAGGAACCTAAAGGAAGCAAATATGTCACAGATCAGATAACCTTTAGGAAGGATCCACCACTGGCAATCCGGCGCCCACAGCTTGACTCCCCCCCGAGGAGGAAAGACACTGCATGCCCCTCAAGAAGAGGGGCCGACGTTCGCTTCAAAGCAGCTTCATTTGTCACTGCAAAACAAAGTTACTGTTTTATTTTCAGAAAGGTTTACCCAGTTTAAAAGGCCCCTATGTCTCTGGGACATGTCCTCTTCCACTAATGACTGCAATAAAATGAGCAAGAGAAAAGAATGCGTATTTGAAGGACAACTCAAATATGAAGTCAAAAGTCACATAAAAATGCCTACCCGTTTGGCTGAGCTGGGAAGCGCTGCGGCTTTTCCGGGAGAGGCCAACAATAGCTACCATTTTGGCGCCAATGCTAAAGCGCCGCTTTTTGCCGCTGGTGCCCAGGGCCCCCACCGCCGTGTCGGACTGGCTGCCGTCTGTCTTGTCCAGCGAGCACATGTCTCCACTGATGCTGGTGCTTTTGGTCAGGTTCTTCCCTGAGATGCCCATTTGTCTGCTTTGCATTTTGGAGGTAAAGACACTGTAGGCCGATGGATCGTTAAAAGGGAGGACAGGAGTGAAAAGGAAAAGACAGAAAATGTATTTTAGATGAAACATCTGGAGTATAGTTAAATGATACCATTTATGGGACCTATTTCTAGGGTTTGAACAGTTTCAAGTATCACGGGCTCGAATGGGCTTTACGATTCAGGGTCAACATCACGCAACTACTGCAGCTCATGCTCCTGATTTCACTTCCGCTGTCAGAGAAGGTACCAGTTTGCATGGCCACAGAGGGGAAAAAAAAATTCGCAAAAAATCAGAGGGCTTATTGAAGACAATATACTGTCCTTCAAGGGCAAATATGCTGTAAAACAGCTATACAGCAAAGGAAGACGTTTGCAAAAGCACTCTTCTCTAGTTTGCTTTCCTATTGCCTTCAAAAAGAAATTACAGGAGAGGGAAAATTCTTCAAAAAATAGCAAAACTGACAGCATCCACTGCTAAGAGTGGCCCTTCAACGTAAGTTTCCCTTGTCTCATAAGATTTGTAAGATTTCTCTAATAATGGTTAAATTTTCTAACAGAGATTGATGTTTTCATTAGTTTTGAATTAAAGATAAGTTATTTCACTTAACATAAAAATAAGTTATTTCACTTAACATGAATTAAAAATAAGTTACTTCACTGGACGTTAAAATAAGTTATTCCAACTTAACTCACTTATGAACATATGTTCATAAACATAATTTTATATTTGTTGATGTCTATATTCCAAAAATAAAGAAAAGGAAAATTTCCTTCTTGCATTCATTTGAAAGAAGGAAAACTCATTATCAGTTTTCTAGGCAATATGGTCAGAAAGCAATCAATGTCTCAATGAAGCATGTGAGCTGATTAACGATTACTGATTACTGATGACGATTACTGATTAGCTGATTACTCCCATTGGCAGTGTTAGCAGTGATTACTGATTACTCCCTAGCGTTAGTCAGTAGACTAACACTGCCAACGGGAGTAATTAAAGACAGGACCCTCGATTTTTCTGTGATCACTGGAGCGTAGTGGGAAGTAGTATGGGGGTTGGAGAATCTGGAAGCAGGCTATCCAGCTGGCCCCCAAAACCCAAGAGAATGTGAAGGAAGCGGCCTGTGTTGCAGGAATGGGAAGACTTATTTACACATCATTTTGACTAGGATTAGAGTAATAATTTCTGCTTTAATTTGGTTTTGATAATATGAGTGAATAATACATAATTATAGAAGCAAAAGAAACAAAATCAAGAAATATTAGAAATATATATTTTTAAAGATTTTATTTATTTGAGACAGAGTCTGTGCCGGGGCGGGGGCGGCGGGGGGGCAGGGGGAGGTGAGGCAGAAGCAGATTCCCTGCTCAGCAGGGAGCCCTGACTTGAGGCTTGATCTCAGGACCAAAGTGTTTGCAGATACTTAACGCACTGAGCCACGCAGGAGCCCTAGAAATCTATTTATAGTTCATTGAAAGAATGAGAATTAGAAAACTGACCTATTGAGGTAAGCTCTTATTTCTAATTCAATTTCTTGGTCTTTCTAAAAAAATTTTTTTTACTGTATCTTAGAGTAAAATCTGCTAAAATGCCAGGACCACATGTTAATTTTACATACATTTCCTCCAAGTATTTCAGAGGGGAAAGGGCTAGTGTAAAATTGTCTTAAAAATATAGTGAGCTAAGGGGGCACCTGGGTGGCTCAGACGGTTAAGCGTCTGCCTTCGGCTCTGGTCATGATCCCAGAGTCCTGGGATCGAGCCCCACATAGGGCTCCCTGCTGAGCAGGGAGCCTTCTTCTCCCTCTCCCTCTGCCTGCTGTTCCCCCTGCTTGTACTCTCTCCCTGTCTAATAAAAAAATAGAAAATCTTTGGAAAAAAAATATATAGTAAGCTGGGGGCGCCTGGGTGGCTCAGTCAGTTAAGCGTTTGCCTTCGGCTCAGGTCATGATCCAGGGGTCCTGGGACCGAGCCCCGTGTCGGGCTCCCTGCTTCTGCCTCTGCCTGCTGCCCCGCCCCCCCCCCCGCCCCCGCTTGTGCTCTCTCACACTCTCTGTCAAATAAATTAAAAAAAAAAATTAAAAAAAAAAAGTAAACTATACTATTTTACCCCTCACATTAGTTTAAGAAGAAATGAGGCATAAACAGGCCAAAAGAGAGAACAGTGTACATGCTTCTACAATACCCCCAATTAATCATTTTCAAGCTTGTCTGATTTTGCTCTTCTTTAATAAACAACAACAGAATAAAACAGAAAGAGTTTTGGAGGCAAACAGATATGGGCTCGACTCCCAATTTTACTGTTACTTAACTGAATTCCTTGGAAGAGTTAATTGCTCTACTCTGAGCCTCAGATTCCTCATTTATAACATTAGAATAGTCTATTTTCCCTTCTTATTTTAAAGAATAGAGATAATATAGGGTAAAAATTTGATGAATTGAAATCATAACAATTTTTATTAAGGAATATGGGCAACAGATAGAAAAAGGCTAAAGCCCTTCAACAAGTGTCATATAAATACTTAACAGCATCCATAGAAATGATATTTATAATTATAAATTTACAAACTTTCTAAGTTAAAATGTCTAGTCTCTTCAAGATAGCCAGCATTATATAATGGACAGCAGACTACACTGAGAGTCAGGAAATCCAGGTTTGATCTTTGGCTGATTCATTTGGGAGAGTTGTTAGCCTTTTCTGAAACTTAATTTCCTCACTTAATAAATGAGAAAATGTAAGTAAAGCACTAAACGGAATGCCAGTCACAGAAGAGCTCCAGAAATTAGTCTCCCCCTCCTTCTCCTTATTATCACCACCACCACCATTGTCCACTGAGCATCCATTAAACATCTTAAACTGGTGTTTCGGTAAGGTCCCCTTTAACTATGAAACACTTTGCCGCCCTATGATATTACTTATTCCATGGATTCTAGGCAAATAAACACAGAAATGCAAAATACAGTTTTCATTGTATGCTGTCATCAGAAAAGCCTAAAAAAGTTAAAGTTTATCCTGTCATGTAGGCATCTTTCTCTCAAACACATGCTTTTCTAAAAGAGCCACTTAAGCTATTCCCACTCAAGGAAGAAAAAGACATACTCACAAAATATTGCTTAATTTACCTTATGTTTTTTGCATTTTAATTTTCATGGTTGGCTATTAAAGCCATAAAGAACTTCGCCAAAATTAAGCAGAATACAATAAAATACTAACTGGAACTGATAAGTCAGTGTGTGGATAAATATTTTAATGACAATTTGGTTTTACAGAAGTATATTCTCTTCGGGCGCCTGGGTGGCTCAGTCGGTTGGGCGACTGCCTTCAGCTCAGGTCATGATCCTGGAGTCCCGGGATCGAGTCCCGCATCGGGCTCCCTGCTCAGCGGGGAGTCTGCTTCTCCCTCTCCCGCTCCCCCTCTCATGTTCACTCTCTCTCTCTCTCAAATAAATAAATAAAGTCTTTAAAAAAAAAAAAAGAAGTATATTCTCTTCAACCTAACAACTTTGATAATGCATTATCTACAAAAAAAAAAGGGTTATTAAAGTTTTGTAAGAGGGATCTACTCTTCATCTTCTAAAACCTTCGAGATCACCAGGGATGAGTTTTGAATAGCTACCCCCCAGTGCTGTGTTTTGAGAAGACAGAGACTGAGGCTAGGGTATCGCTACTGATTTCCTTGACTTTTCCTGCTCCACATCACTTAAAACTACAAGCAAACAATGTTGCAAGCAAACGAGCTATTAACCAAAATTTTTAAAGCTTTATGACTCCTGATTCATGAAATACTTTGCAGTAAAAAAATCTGTAAACATGGGTGATCATTTGGAATGCTCTGTGTGGTTAAGAAAACACAGATCCATTACATTATCAGTTACAAAAGAGAGTGTTTCTAAGGGTCTGGTGATACGGTAAATCTCCAGTACAGCTGTTGGGGTCTCAGTGATGGACTTCTGAAGGGCAATCTGGCAATACGTATCAAAAGCCTTTAAAAAACCCAGCCTAGCTTTTAACCTATCGATTCTACTTTTAGGTATATCCTAAAGGAAAACTTAGCAATGTGTACAGATTTGGCAATAACATTTACTGCAGAAGTGATTATAACAACACACTCACATACACAAGGGAAAACCTCATAAATGTCCAATAGTTGAGGGTATTTAAATAAGTTATGTTCATCAATAAAATAGAATGTACCTTTGAAAATGCTGTTGTAAAAAAGTATTTATTGACATAAAATATGTTCTTGATATGGGGGGGTGGGCAGAAGCAGATATTTGTAGCCTAGCTTTGGCTGGCTCTCATACCAAATATGGATTTACCTTACTGCAAGGGGACACAGATAAATTCAAACCCTGGAGGCTATCCATTCTATCTATCTATCTATCTATCTATCTATCTATCTATCTATCTATCATCTATCTATCTATCCTTGCTAAACTAGGTGGTTGGGGAAGCCTGGATTTGTGAGATGATCTACCATTTCCCTGCACAAGAGGCAAATGAGCAGAATATGAAAAATAAAATATATGTTCAGAATGTTTATGTTCTTATGGGGAAAAAAGTATAAATGCACACAGCAAAAGATCTAGAAGGATATGCTGTGAACAGTACACTAAAAGTAGTTTTAATTTTCTCTGGTTGGTAATCATGCTTTTTAAAAATGTTCTTTTTTTTTTTCTATTTTCCCCCCAACATACACAGCAATATGTATGACTTTAGAAAAATTAAAACAAATAAAAAGAGCAATCAAGGACTAGCATACATTTTTCTTTTAGATAGGTCAAGTTATTCAATCCACATAGTTCATTCTGTGGGCTAAAGGTATAGCATGGCTTTCAAGCTAATCCTAAGAGATTACCACACAATAATACTGGGTGTTGATATAGGATGCTCAGTTCTAGAAAGAGATGCAGGCATTTCTACATTTCTAAATATTGTTTTATACATGTTTTCTAATTTTTGACTTTAGAAAAACAATGGAAAACTTTATATACATTTAGTACTCTCACAGTAAAATACGTGAAATTGCCCATGCAAGCAATCTATTTTATGACATAATTATAAATGGTGAAATTGTGTCCTGAAAGATTTTTCAAAAGGGAAATTTAGTATTGTCAATCATTAGGAGAAAGGTAATAAAAGGCAAGTGAAATATTTGTAGATATTCCTCCAAGACTTAATTTAAATAGCATATCAGGAGTTACAGCAGTATGTGATTAAATTAAATGAAGTTTATAGGCTACAGGGCCAAACATATTAATTAATAGTTTGAATGAATTGACTTAAGTCGTTTGGCTTAAAGTAATAAATAGCAAACATAGGACAAAGTCTGAGTGTGTGAGCTGGGAGGGTGGTAGGAGAGACTTAGCCAAAGTGTTAGAGACTGAGCTGATTCAGAACGTTGTGGCCAGAGCTACAGAGGGCCAGCAGCTGATACAGTGGAGTATGAGAATGGCAGCTCAGGAACAGAAGAGACACTTCTAGATAGGAAGTAGGCAGAGATAATTCCAGGAGTGGAAGTGCTTATAACATCTGGGCTAAGAAGTGGTGCTAGAGAGGGTCTACAGGGCTCAAAAGGTAGAAGACAACAGTCATAATGGTAGAATGGGAAAAAAGCACCCAGTGAGACTGGCCAAGCTCTCAAACATTATGGCACCTTGAAAGGTTTAATTCCTTATCCTTCCCATTGTTGTGTTTCTGGAGCCAGGTGCCAATGGCTAACCATATACCTATCACAGTGATAACTCATACTTGATTGCAGCAGTTGCCAGCTGTTGGGCAGATGTCTGGATTATAAAGCGTCACTTCTTGAATTCTGGCATGTTCCTTGGGTGCGGGAGAGAGGGGTAACAAACTCAGCTCCTGTCATAATTTCTCTTAATTAAAATTTTTCTCTACATTAAATGCTATGGCTTTCCTAAAATGTGGAACTTGAAATTATTATTACCCTAATTTATGATTTAATAAGCTTTATTTCACTTACTCAAATGACCATCTATAATTTTAGGCTTGGAAAGTAGTAATCATCTATTCAACCAATGTTTATTTAACATCTATCTCCACAAATAGAAAGATAAACCCATGATATGACATAGTTTCTTTTAATTAATTTACTGGCAAATATCAGCATGAGAAACAAAAATATGGCTGCATAATGACATGGCCTTTGTTTATAATTGAAATTCCGATGACCAACTCTAATGTCAGGAAACCTTAATTAACAATTCAAAAAAAAATCTCTCTCTGAGGAGTATGTAAAAACTGAGTGTCCTATACTAATTCTTTGATTTCTGAAAATGACACAAATTTAAAATTCAGTATTTTTAGTATTATTGCAGTACTATATATAAATGCATTTGATTAATATACCATAATTTATTAGTATAGTATCTAAGTGTATCGGAGGGGATGTGCGCTTGTCTAGGCCACAAAGTTGATATCCAGAGTTAGGGAGGAATATTTAGCTAATTAATGAAGTATTTTTAGCCAAAAATACCTGCCTTGATGAGAGCCATTAGTCACAGAGCAGGGTGTAAGGTTCAAGTCTTGGGTCTCAGGGAAGGAAGCAGTGCCTCAGAGTTAACAGAACAGATCACTGCTTACTTAGAATAGTTTAAGGAGCACCAGGAAGGCCTGTAAGCTCCAAAATTCCCTCCCAGCTTCTTGTTAATGCCTAAAGTTCTGCTATATTAAAAATTTCTTAAAAACAAAACAAAATATTCTTTAAGGAAAAAAAAGATTTATTTCTTAGTTTGAGGTTTGATCCTCTTTAATATGTCACTACCTCTAGGATTTGATCATTCATTTAAAAGATACTTATTTTGTACCTCCTATGTGGCAGTTCTTGGAGTCAGAAGTACAGCAGAGAAGGACAGAGAACGCCCCTGTTTTCATGGAGCTTTCATTCAGATCATCGTGGGGAATGACAATAAACAAGTAAATAAAGGCCAATTTCAGATGGTGATATGTGATCTGAAGAAAATAAGCTAGAATAAAGTGATAACGGGGACTGGAAAGTTTGGGGGAAGGATAACATTAAATAGGGTGGTCAAGGAAGGCCTCTCTGAAGAGGAGACAACTGAGCTGAGTCCGGAATGATGAAGCCAGTCATGCTAAGGAAGGATACAGAGAGGGGAGCAAGTGCAAATATCCTGAGGCCAAAACAAGCTTGGCTGTTAGAGGGAATTTATGAAACCAATGTTAATTGAATGAGGTGAATTCATAAGGGGATACTGACATAAGATGAGGTCAAGAGAGAAGAGGGCCTGGATGTGTTCGGATCAATGTATGTCCTGTCCTACTTACCCTTATTGAACTGCCTGTTCAGATATTACATCAGAGCAACCCTAAGTCTGTGGGGACACACACTGCACATGAGACCTGGCACCAAGAGACCTGGGATCCAGACCAATATTTTATCTCTAAATATACCATTAAAGGCCATTTTGGAGAGAACATGACTGCCTTCTTTAAACAGCGACAAATTTATAAAGGCTAGATTAGGAATATTCATTTACTCACTGAACATTCATAAATTTATTTAAACTCTTAAGTCTACCTATATATTAATTCCTCACAGTTCCTTAATTTTATAAGTTCACCACCAAATCGCTGAATAACATATCCCACTACCACCACTTTGAGTATGAAGAAACTTACTTTAAGAAAAAAATTTAAACTTAACACTTTATAAATCCTAAGTCTATGTTTCTCTCTGTCACACAGTCTGTTTCTCTCTGTCACAAAATAACATATTTTGCCCATCCTTATATGATTATTTTTCAATATCTTTTATTACGCTGTTGTGTTCTGTCTTCCTTAAAAAGTTAAACACGAAAACTACACTTAGGGTATACACATTTCCATCCTGCCACTTGCTTTCATTATTGGTTTAAGATAACAATTTATAAAGAAACTTTATACAAGGATTATGATTTTAAGATGTTTTCATTATAACATGTATCTTATGAAAACTACATCTCTGACTTCAGCTTCTTCTTTATAATGTCCTCAGCGACAAGATCTAATTTATATTTTGTTTCGTTTTCTCCTTGAATTTTTAGGCCTGCACACATTTCTGGACTCAGCTAATTTACACTACAGTAAACATTCTTGCCACTAATTAATGGATTCCATTAGCAAATATCTACACCTACTTGGCGTTACGTCCTAAAGAAGCAAGTGGAGGCTGAAAGAGTGTCTGAGTTCCATCTTCCTGCTCAGCGGGGCCAAAACTGATGGGAAGAGAACTTTTTATTCTGTACACAAAGGGAGAATTTTCTCTGAGTGGTCTGTTCAAAACAAGTATCTGTTTCTAATAACCTACCTAGGGGAACAGCTTTTTCTAATTGGTGCTAAAGCTCTATTTAGGCTAGAGTAGGGTTGGCCTGGTGGTGAATAAAAACACTGAATGAGGCACAGTCATAATTGAAGAAGCATATAGTTTAAGAATGCAAATAAGAGGAGAAAGGCTTATACAAATTAGTTTAAAAAATATAAATATCAGAGAACATCTCACAGTAGTATGAGATTTTACTATAGAGAAAGAGACCATTAAAAATCAGAGATCTGGAAAGTTTCATGAACCTGGGTCTTAAATAATGGGTAAAAATTATCACATGTACAGAGAAAGAAAACTGTTAAAGAGAAGAGAATACTAGGCATTAAATGCAGAGGTAAGAAAGAACATGCCATGTTTTTAGGATGAGTAGTGCAGTTTGGCTGAAGTGGAAGATGTTATAGGCTAAGAGTAGCAGAGGTTAAGTCCAGAAAAGCAGATTAGACTCAGGTTGCTATGTGGATTCCTGTAAAAAGAGTCACTGAAGCTGATGGAGCTAGAGAATAACATACAAATGATAAATACGGAAGATTATGTAACATAGTGGAGGGAGTCATTAGGCTGTTTACAATACTCTGTTCTCCTTGCAGGTGCAAGGTAAGCTTATTTTTCCTTACCCCGTTGAGGCTAGAAGTGATCTTTTGACTTGTTTTGACAAGTGAAATGTTAGTGGAAATGAGTCATGTTGCTTCTGGGTGGAAGCATTTAACTGATGTCGATAAACTCCAACTTCTCTTTACTTCTGCCTGGGACTGTGGAAGAGGGGGCCGCTATCAGGCTAGGTCCCTGAATGACTACAATGGGAAGAAATAACTTGTGTTGGTTAATGTCACTAGGAGTTTAGGGTTGTTTATCACAACAGCACAATCTCATTTGTTTTGACTAACAAAGAGACTGGAATAAAAGAGACACAATAAAAACCCAGGCTCCTATATTGCTATTACTAGAAGAAAGCAAAGACTAATGTAAAAGTTATTTGGAAGGTACCATCTGTACAGCTTAGTATCTGGATCTGGGAATAAGATATAAATAAGAGCTCAAATTAGTAAGCATTTACCATATGCCAATGGCTACTCTACATGCTTTATAGGAATCAACTCACAACAACCTTTTTGGAAGAGGAAACTAACACCCTTAAAGAGCGTAGTGTTTGCCTGTGTAGTGCTGGTTTAGAAAGCGATCACCACTGAACCAGTGGAATTTTCCGATGGAGAGGTTCCATAGGAGGAAGCTGCACACTTAGGACAAGTGCTCAAGGGAAGAGTCGGGGCTAAAAAGATGGAGTGAATAAATATTTGTTGAATAGGAGAGGATAGAGGAAGTTAGGAGGCAGCTTACATAGGGAAGCCAAGAGTGTAAAGACCGAAATAACAAGGCTTGAGAAGATACTCTGCAGAATACTTATAAAGGTTAGGAAGAAGAGGACTGAGAGAAGAATAGAGACATATTCTCAGAAATAAGAAAAATAGAATAGGGCTAAATTCCATGAAAGACAAGAGAAGAATGCGGTTCAAGAAAGTTGAGGTGGTCAAGTGATGCAAAGAATTCATCAGCAGGAACATTTAAGAAAGGCTCTTGATTTAGCACTTGAGAGAACACAACTGGCCTTTAAGAAAGCAGCTACTGAAATAGAGATCAAAGTCAGTTTCCAAGAAGCTGACAAAGAAACTCGAACAGAGAGGAAGCTATTAAGGTGGATACAATGTTGGAGAGATTTGAAATTGAAGAGAAAGAAAGAAATGGTAAAGTCTTGGGAGTGTCAAAATGAAGAGAACAGTTATGAAAATAAGGATTACTAGTATATTACTTTTTTTAAAGGCAAAATCAGAGGAACTTGAAGAGAGAAAGATTAAAAAGAAAGTCAAAAATTGATACAAGATATTCTTCAAGATGGATAAGTATCTGAGTTTAAGAACTCAAGTGAAAAAGTTTGATTTAGCACATTAAACTTCTTTGTTTCTTTGCTCATTGGGCCTTCTTTTCCTAACCTAGCACATGAGGAGGTTAGAGATCATTAATAGATTTTAACCTCCACATTTTTATGGCTTTAATACCTCTGTTAATCTTTTTAGAATTAATTCCTTTCAAATTTTCATGGTTCTTTTTCTCTTTTTAATTCAGCTTTGCCTATTGTTCCTCCCAGTTTTCCTTGGTATATGATTTTTAAGTAATAACATCTTTCCCTTCACAGGTGTTTGAAATAAACTCCACAATTCTAACCCAGCTACTCAATGTGTGTATCATCCCCTTAAATTGTTCTATTGTTTCATCTGTACTTTTCAGCTAAACTCGATTATTTCTATGTGTAACTATTTGAGGCAAGAATAGACTTCCCTCGCACTCATTTTCATTTCAGCTTCTTCTGATTTCACCACATGATTCCACAGTATATGCTACCCCATAAAAAGGTCCATGACAAATATCAGAAGGTATCCTCACAGGCCTATAATTTCAAGCATCAATTTGCATTTTTCACCATTCTTATCAAAGGAACACTAATAGTTAAGATTTTGTGAAAATAAAAAAAATAGACTGAGAGCTTTGATTTATTCTTGCTAATCGTCCAACTCCATAAGTGTATCAAGTTTGTAGAGTATTTAACAAATGATGACTATTCCACACTATCAAAATGATTACACTAAATAAAAATTCACATTATGCCTCTAAAGATAATACTGAAAGCTAGGCTATAATATGAAAATATTCTTGGACTATAACTTACCCACATCAAATCATGTATTATGAAAATATTTCTGGACTGTAATTTTTACTGGTATGAAATGACTAGATGTTGTGTTTCAAAATGTATAAAAATGTATGAATGGCTATATATTAAGAATATTAATTCTCCAGACTATAAAGTACAAAATACATTAGTCCCATATTTTGAAAAATAGTGGGTACTCTGATTTTTTTGAAAACTTGATTACAGATCAAATCCAAATTTTAAATATATCTCTACTTTCTGTAATCACATTGCGTGCATCATTTCAGAGAATGAGAACATGCTTTAAACTTACATATCTTGATGAAATCTAATTACTCATTATCTATGTAACTTCCATAGCTAATCAAATCAATCTTTCAAATTCACAGAAGAATCTACCATAATTTCTGGAGTCTCAAGGGATTAAAAAAATCCAGAACTGATTCTACAGTTTTTTTCCAAGAGGCCAAATACATATTCCCCGTACTTTATTCTTTTATATTTGGAAACAGTGATGCTTTTATTAAAGTTGTGTATGTTTTCCTTCTATTTGGCTGACAATGACTGAGAAAAGACAAGTAGTTCCTTGCCCTTTTGCCTTTCTTAGCAACTGTTAGAGACAGGTAAAATGATTTGTAGGGCACCACTGTTCCAAGTTCCTGGAACTTGTGGCTTTATGTCACATTATTCTTCTTAATGAGCTCTGAATTATTGCTCGCAAAAGATAGCCATTTTTTACCATCTATCTTCTTTGCAGCAGGGCTCAGGAGACTGGGCCACAGGATTTGGAAATGTCAGGGAAGAGCACATTGTGCTTTCTGAGACAGTGTTGTTAACAGTTATCAGTCCTCTTGCTCGCGTGGGAAAAAATTAGGGCTCTGGGCTTAGAAATAAAAGACCAAGAAAGGGTCTTTCCTCCAATAGTACACACTAACAGGCCACAATTACAGATATTTAAAAAATATCTAAACAACAAAGCTCCAAGTGAGAATTTTTTATACTTCTTAATTTAATTTTAGTGGGGATTAAAAATCGTCTAAAGATTATATGTGTGAGTGCATATATGCATATGTATGTGTACTGTTTATATTTTTTATTTTCCGTATATTATGATGTTTTGACAACTTAAAAATCTTCCTGACTGGAAAGAAATTGCCAATTGTTAGAGATAGTGAAGGGCTCAGCCCCGTGCTTGCCTTTGGTATGCAAATTAGACAAATTCAGAGCCTCGCCTTCTCTATTTGGCTTAGTCAAACCAAACCCATACTTGCCCTGCCCTAAATCATTCCAGGGCCTGGTACCAGGCAATAGAAGACCACTCCTAAAACCCAAAGCCCAGCTGGAAGGAATTACTCAAACCTGCCAATCTGAAACTGTTTACTCTGCCCTATCTTGTCTTTCTAGTCCCCCAAAAAGGTTCTGGCCTTAACTCTTGCCTCATTCCTGCCCCTTCTACCTTCTGAACCCTACACATGACGTGACACGCCTCCTGGTTCCTAGGACCTGTTACCATAAACTTCATTTTCCTGAGCTCCTCCTGTGTCTCCCCTTGTGGCCACACCTGAACTGACCATCACATAGAACACTGAAGACTGTGTATGTATGTATCTATAAATTGACTGTACTTCCTGTCAAGGACCATGGTTTATTGTCTTAGTTAATCAGTTTAGAAAAACAAGATAATAAACTAGAAGAATTATGAAGCAAAATTCCCAGGTAGCTTTAATGTGTAAATTATTTTGTGAAGTATAGTACTGTATCTAGGTTAAGACTTAAACTTGCATATTTTAAGTTCAATTTAGGCATTTCATGTGGAAAACAAAATACTTATATGACAGGTAATCCCTTACTTTTTGTTAAAATATACTGTTCTTGCCTAATTAGATGAATACCGGTAATTTCCCTTTGACTAAATCCAGCGTTAATAAATGCACTATATTAAAATTCCCAAGATTATGCCTTTATACACCACTAAAGAGCATTTTATTATTCTTTCATGTGAAGACACACGGATATACCTGATTTAACTTAGAATATTGCTTAGCTTGTGTCTGTGCATGTAGACAATGTAACTCAAGTATAAGTTTGTATAAGATTATAATCTAATTTAATGATTAAAATGACAGTAATATTTTGACTAGGTGTGCTTGGTCATACATACTGAATCCTCCTTGGAATCTCTTAAAGAAAGGCTTTCAGCTCATTAGAAATCTAAACTTATTTTTTTCCTTCCTTCAGTCCCACAAATATTATGAATTTCTGCTCTGGAATGATGTCTCAGAGCAGGCACAGTGCTAGGCTTTGAAGGGTAGGAAAGCCACTGGACTTGGAGTTGACATAGGAAAGGAAGTTACGTAAGCTATCTTTTAGTCTAGTATATAGTGTTTGAAGTTTTCTTACTATTATTATAAATCTGAAGGACATAAAGAATAACATGATAAAACTATGCAGTATACAATAAATAAATAAATAAATAAATAAATAAATAAATAAATAAATAAATAAATAAATAAAACCAAACCACTGCCAGATTTTTCTGGAGCTAAAGTGATTTATTCAAGGCAACAAAATCTGGTAATTTTTCAAGAAGTGAGACCTAAATTTAAGTTCTGAAACAGTCAGACATGGTTTTCTATCCTATTTCTATCATTTAATAGTTCATGACCTTGAGCATATTTTTTAACCTGTTCTGAGCTTTTGTTTTCTTGTGTATTTATTATATACCCTTCCTCTTGAATGGAAGCTATCTGCATGGGGCAAGGACTTTACCTCTTCTGTTCACTGCTAAATCCCAGGTTTTAAAATAATGCCTGCTGCCTGGTTAAGTATTCAGTAAATATTTATTGAATAAGTGAATTAATTCATCTAACAAAAATAATAATACTCTCACAAGTTTGTGATGAGGATTAAATGAAATAAAATATATACAGCATTTAGCACAACATCTAGAATATGGTTAAGCTATGTTAGCTCTAAATTATATATGTTTACAATTAAATAGGGACATTGAGGCTTTACTAAGCACAGAAACTTAAACTTGCTAGGTTTATTTGAAGAAGCAGCTATATTACATTGAGAAGTACTGTGGCCTCATAGAAATGGTCTCTCAGACTTCATGTAGGTAAATAATTCCCATACCGTCAGTCATTTCAAAGTTAAAAAGATGTGTTTCGGTGAAAATATTTATAAGATGACTTTGTTACACAGATATTAAATTAATAATGCGTTTACAAGTAAATTCAATTTAGCAGACATTTACTGAGTAACTATAAAATGTCATATACTGTGGTTGGTAGTGAATGAAAAATTATACACTTTGGGCACTAAATGAAATGGTACATACAATCTATGTGAATAAATGCACTCTTCCATTTTGTTGGTAAATAATGATTACAATGGGAAATTCTCTTTATTCTACAGATCATCCTCCTGAAAACACTCCCACACTCCAAAACTCAGACTTTACCTTAAACTCCCTTTTGCCTAGAAAGAATGCCAATTTAAGTGCTATTTATTGCTTTTAGCTCACTGTTATTAAGATTGGATAAAAATCTCACTGAGGTTAGAGACTTAGCGAAAGACAAGGAAGAGGTCATTGAAAAGGAGTCACCATTTAACCCGGGGTACACTCGTGGCAGAAGCATTCCCATGAAACATTAAAATATTATTTTCTCAAGTTTGTTTTGAAAACTAACAGCCAAAACTTAAGTCAAGGATATTATGACTTCCATTACAGAAACTAATAAAGTTCCCTTTTCAAATGAATTTTGTGATGTCAAAGGCTAGAAAATAATAAATAATAGTGAAAATAAATACCGATTAATCATCATAATGAAATAATAAATCGAATTTAACAAATAAATGTCATGTCTCAAACATTCTACTCTTTTACATTTGTAAGCTACTTTTTGCTTTCATGGATATTTATTTTTCATTTTCTTTAATGAATATAACCTGCCACTTGAACTCATGTTTGAGTGAGTGAATAATGAATTGCATGTACAAAAAAATAAATAGAAGGTATTCTTCTTCGCCTTGACATTTCTTACAGAATTCAATTATAAGCATAAAATAAGCATATATTGTTATTATGTTTTCTATTGCCCTGAATGTTTGTTTTATAGTAGAATTCTGATTTAAAATATTGAAACCAATAATCTTGCTAATTGGCATTAAATGGAGACCCTAAAATTTTAATTTAAATATATAAATTATTTATTAAATTTTTTATTAAATGTTTATTAAATTCTACATGATTAAATCCTTACATTCAGAAATTCTTACGTTCCCAAAATGGAAATTATAAATCCTCAGAAATTTTTGAATGATTATGTTTTAGATTATTACACAATGGAGCTATCAAATTGCCCAAGATTTATCGCTAGCCATTTAAAGTCAAATTTATATAAATAAACACAATTAGGCCATTTTTTTCAAGTAGTCACATATAAAAGTTTAATACAAAAATACTATGGCTCTAAAAGATAGGATTACCAATCAAACTGTTGTACTATAAAAAGACCAGACTGTGTACCAATTTGATTGCTCGTCTATTTCCTTAAAAAAAACAACAACAAAAAACTACTATCCTTCCTTTCTTCTTTCCAACAAACATGTATCTTTTCTAACCAAGATTTCTTAAACCATGCTTCTCTCAGGAGAAATCACAAAGAGCTTGACTTTATTTGAGTATTTTACTTTGCTGAATTATACTTCATGAACGCTCCACATCTGCACCGTCCAGGACTATAGGCGCTAGCAACATGTGGCTAATGAACACTTGAAATGAGCTTTGTCCAAACTGAGATGCATTGTAAGTGTAATATACACACTGGTTTAGAAGTCTTAGTACACTCCTCCCCAAGATAAAATACAGCATTCATTTTTCATATAGATTAAAATCTGAAATGGAATTATTTTGACTATATTAGGTTAAATAAAAGATATTGTTAAATTATTTTACCTGTTCCCTTTTTATTATTTTAATGTACCTATTAAGATTATTAAACTTACCTATGCGGCTCACATTATATTTATTGGATATTGCTGCTCTAGATAAATGGTTTAAAATGGCATAATTCCAGCAGAAATATTTGATATAAAATGTATTTCCCTATGTAAATTATCCTTTCCCTTTGACATTAATTATGGAATTAGTGACATGTGAATAAAATGGACTAAAACAAAAACTTTTATAAAGGCAACCAAACGATATCACTGACAAAACATTAAGCTTAATACTAAAAATTACGACTATAATACAATTGATATTCAAAATAAAACACAAAGAAAGTGCATTAAAAGGAAAAACACAAAGCAGAATAATATTTAGCAAAAGAAATGTTATAAAGATAAGGCACACATAGGCTCTAAAACAAACAATCCATCTTTGTATTTTAACACTTATTTGGACATTTGTACTTTATTTCTGTTAAAGGCAATGATTCCTAATCTTGAACAAAGAATATCTATGATTTGCATATCTACTAAGAAAAGTAATTATCTACTGCGAAGCCAGGTGAATTTAATCAAGACACTCACACTCAAGATGTAGCTGTACTACTCAGGCCGTAACCGAGGAAACAACATAGTTTGTGCCTCAGTTGCCCTATTATATAAAAAGAGGATAATAAGATCTCAACCTTATTCAGAAAGTTGCTACAAGCCTTTCTGTCTCCCTTCTTTCTAGCTCATTTAATCAGGTATTCTTACTCTTCAATATTATGAGAACTTCGATTCTCTCGCTTTTTCTCCAATTATCTTTGAGTAACTTAGAGTCCATAGCCCATCATTTCAATTCACCTTTTTTAGTGTCCCTCCTCCTATGACATCCAACTGACAGAATCCTTTTTTTTTTTTTTTAAAGATTTACTTATTTATTTGAGAGAGAGAAATAAAAAGAGAGAAAGCACGTGAGTGGGGTGGGGCTGCGGGAGAGAATTTTCAAGCAGACTCCCCACTGAGCGTGGAGCCCTGCACAGGGCTTGGTCTCAAGACTCATGAGATCATGACCTTAGCCGAAACCAAGAGTTGGACACTTAACCGACTGAGCCACCTGGGTGCTCCCTGGCAGAACCTTTTGATGAATCCTACCACGTGCTTCTTCTACGCCTATATCTCTCAACACCGTAGGATTGTTGAAAATAAAAATCAGTAGGACACATTGGTTCCACTATAATTCACTGGCGTGAGCCTCAACAGTTACTCTACACATGTGCTCCTCACTCTCCGCAATAACCACTGCACCCCTTCTTCACGGTACTCAAACTTTCCACCTTTTGCTATTTTCCCTATATTTCATTGAGAAAAATGGAAGCTATCAGAAGCAATTAATTCTTACCTTAAAAATAGTATATATATGCTAATATTTATACCCACGTGTACATACACACACATAAATATGCCAATCATCTCTAAATTTAAGTTAGCTGAGTAGCTTCTTTTCCAAATGCCAGAACTATTTATCCAATTGCCTACTTGTAATAAGCAATCAGATGTCACACAGGATGTTACAAATGTGATGTGCCACAAACTGAACTGAACCCTTTTTTTTCCCTCAAATATATTCCTCTCTCAGCCTTCCCTGTTCCACTAAAGAGTATAACTACTCATCAAGTTGCCTAACCTGGACATCCAAGAGACTCCCTTGACCTCTCCCTTTCCTTCAGCTCCACACCTAATCTATCACTAGGGCTTACAGATCCTACCTCTAAGATATAATCAGACCTTCCATTTCTTGCCATCCTGACTTCTACTGCTCAAGTCCATGCCACTCTTGTGCACCCTACCACAATAGCATCCTAGCTGCTCGTGTTCCATTTTCCACACAAGCAGCCAGAGCGATTTTTTTTTTCCTAAAACATAAATTGGGTTAGTCACTCTTATGCTAAAATTCTTCAATGTTTTCTCATCATTCTTGGGAAAAATCCAAAATCTATAAAATAGAAACTATCAGAAGAAATTCCCTTATCTTCCAACAGATAGTCTATAAACCTAATTGCCTTTGCACATTATTCTTTTTGCCCTCCTAAGGAAAAAAAAAAAAAGTCCCTCCTCCTTGAAAATACCAATTCCTCCAAGGAGCGGAGGACCCCACCGTTGCTCCAAGGTCCTACAAGACTGTGCATGATTTTTTTTTTTTAAAGATTTTATTTATTTATTTGGCAGAGAGAGACACAGCGAGAGAGGGAACACAAGCAGGGGGAGTGGGAGAGGGAGAAACAGGCTTCCTGTGGAGCAGGGAGCCCGATGCGGGGCTCGATCCCAGAACCCTGGGATCATGACCCGAGCCAAAGGCAGACGCTTAACCGACTGAGCCACCCAGGCGCCCCAAGACTGTGCATGATTGACCTTCTCTTTCACCTCATCTCATTTTTCTTTATACTTTACAGCCACAGAAGCCTCTTTTAAATTTATGAAAAAATGCCAAGAACTTTTCCACCTCAGGACTTTCACATATATTATACTCCACTTGAAATATTCCTCTGAATAACTTATGAAATAGAAACTACTATAAGCACGCAAAAAGAATGTGAAGCACAGAAAGGTTATGAGGTTTGTCCAGGTTCTCATTGCTAGGAAGTCATGAAGCTGGAATTGGAACCCAGCAGTCTGCTTCTAGAACACATGCTCCTAGCCATCAGACTTTACCAATACTTCAAGAAGAAGAAAACAAATGCCACTTAGCTTATACCACGGGTTGCCAAAGTTCAGCCTGCATCAGAATAATCTGGAGGGCTTATTAAAACAGATTACTCTGCCCCATTCCCAGAGTTTTTGACTCACTAAAAGTGGAGTGGTGCCTGAAAATCTGCATTTCTAACAAGTTCCCAGGAGATGCTGATGCTACAGATCCAGCAACCATATTTTGAGACTTATTAGCTAGGACTTACGTAGTACAACTGTATCTTATGTAACAAGACAGTAGGCCTTCATCTGCTGTTTGGTAAACAACATTCAGGTCACTCCTTTTGTTTTGCTCAGTTAAAAGACTTGCATTTATTACCTACCTAGATGTAGCCCCCAATCAGAGTTTGATTTTATCTCTACTTACCCAAACAGCATTTTTGCTTTCATGTCCTCCTATAATAGTAGGTCAGAGAAAAGTTAGGGTGGAAATTCAAGTATTCCACCCATTAAAGGATAGTTCTATATTTTAAAATTATTAGCAAAATGATGTTAATAAGTAACGCCATAGGCTTATGAAACTGGAGTTCTGACTTTAGGACTATATAGCATCTGTCTTGAGACAAATAATTTGATCTCTCAGGTCTCAGTACTTCGACTGTAAACTTAAGGGGATGAATATTATAGAACGTAATATAATTCAGTTACAGAAGGCAGAAATTCTAAAATGACCCAAAGAGAAAGTTGCAAAGCAGAGGTTTTTATTAAGGCTAATAAGCTTAGAGTAATACAGAACATGATTATTCTATCTAAGAAAATAACAAATATATTAAAATGCATTTAGCTTGGTCCTAATTATATTAACATGAAAAACAGAAAAGGAAAATGAATAATTTTCACAATTATTTGAATGTATATATGAATTGGTCACTGAAACAGAAAACGTTTAAGAATTTAGAAAACTATTAGCTATGAGCCTCTGGCGTTCCCTCTCCAGTCGTTAACTATAGTAACATTAATACTAATAACGATAATACTAATAGCTACTGCTTATCTAATACTTACTTTGCACTGGGCTTTATGCAAGAGAATTCACATACTTTCTAATCCATACAACCCTATGAAATGAGTACTATTATCTCTTATTTCACAGATGAGAAAACGGAGTTTTATAGTGATCTTTTACAAATAAAATTTCTGCAAAAATTTCTTTAATGGGGGTGCCTGGGTGGCTCAGTCTGTTGGGCATCTGCCTTCGGCTCAGGTCATGATCCCACGATCCTGAGATCGAGCCCCGCATTGGGCTCTCTGTTCAGCGGGGAGCCTGCTTCTCCCTCTCCCTCTGCTGATGCTCGCCCTGCTTGTGCTCTCTCTCTGTCAAATAAATAAAAATAAAATCTTAAAAAAAAATTTCTTTAATGGCTCCTTTGTTTATCGAACGAGACAGAAACTGTTGCATGGCCTACAAATGAGTCATGGTCTGACCCATGCCAAACATTTCATCTCTGTTTCTTTCTCCCTTAGCTCTCAAACTTCATACTCTAGAAATACATGTAGTTCTCTGAAATACCTACACCCTTTCAGCTTTCTGCGCCCTGACATCTGCTTTTTTTTCTCTCTCATAAACATCCTTCTTCACATGGCCACCTGGCAAGCCACCACATTTCTTTTGAGTCACTGCTGGAACAAGGACTCTTCTGTGAAGACTTCCCCAATCTCTCACCCACCAGCTCGGGTAGCTTCGATGGGTTTTCCCTAGGTCAACTGTATATAGGGTAAGACCTCGCAATAACATATGCCACACTAATGTGAAATTAGATAGAACACGATTGCCAATCTGCTCCCATCTTCTGCCTAGCACCTGCTGGCAAATGCATGGGCTCAAATTCTTCTCTCCTGGGAGGGGGATGGCAAGGCTCTGGAGCCCATCTGGAGAAACAGGCTAGTCCTCCCAGTCCTCTGACATGTCCTGGGAAAACCAACACGGAGATAACTGGACTCTGCCACTATCCTGAAAGTCTCCGTCAGCCACAGAATTCAGAATTGCTTTCATTTTTGGTGTGTTCACTAAACAACTGCAGCCAGGTGGTGCCGAAATGCAACTGGAATCTGGGCATTTGGGCTCAGGCAGCATGACTGCTGGTTGTCCCAGGCTTACCCAGGTCATCGAATGAATCTAACAATGTGGCAACATTACACTAGACGCCACGAATTTTTGGATACAAATTACAGTGTTTTCTCAGGGTCTTATGATATCTCCATCACAGAAATTCTATTACAATTGTGCACTCTCTTCTCATGGAGCTTGGAAAGCTCATTTGGCCAGAGTCCTTCAGCAGCCTAGCACCTGAGACTTGGTACTAAGTAGCTCTAAAGAAATAGCTTACTGAATAAATGAATTCAGTAAATTCATTATGTGAATGAACGCTCCCAGTAACGTAGGGATAATTCAATAATAATGTGTAAGCGGCATCTAGTGAGTTTCGTAAGTTATTTTGTACTGAATAAATATTGGCTGATGATAAAACAGAAGTTCCTAATACATGTTTTGGAAATCTATAGATGCCAATCAATTCCCAAATATTTATTTGCACATCTACCGTGTACAAGACACTGGAGTCAATGTTATGCCAACTCTAAAGAAGCAGAAGCCATGGTATTTGTTCTAAAACCACTTATAACACAGTTTTGCTAAATGAAACTTAGAGACAAAATAGAACCCAAGGCGACACCTGGTAAGTGTCAAGTAAATGCTAAAGACATCAAATAGTCAAGAATTCCAGCGAATAAATTAAGGAATGCCACTGATCTCCTCTGTCCATCTGTCCATGTCACAACAGCTTTCCATCCCCTCTAGGCCACGCGGCTGCTTACGGCTGCATGCATGCTTCTGTGCCGACACAGAAAGCATTGCACTGACTTGCGGCAGCTTCCTTCCTTCTTCCACTTAAGCTAACCCTTCCACCTTCTAGGGTCCCCACACTATATTTAAGTTATATCTTCAATCATGTGCAGACACCTAAAGCATATAGTGGGATGTCAATAAATATTTTCATTGATTTGTTATACAATCTAATTAAGTCTCAGTTCTGTCCCTATATAAAAAAAAATATCTAGTCCAGAATATATCACTTTGCTGTTCGGTTGCTAATTAAAGTAGAGATCTAAGGCATAATTTAAGGAAGAATTTATATTTGAATCCAACGTGGAGTGACATTCAGGAATTGCTAAATCAGATCACATTGTAGCCCATCTAGCTAGCCCAAGGTTCTGTAGACAATAAATATTTTTTTCTCTTACAAATTGAAGATGTTTAGCCACTCTAAAACAGGTGAAACTATATTTTTATTTATGTATGTATTTATTTATTTTTATTATTATGTTCAGTTAGCCAACATATAGTACATCATTAGTTTTTGATGTAGTGTTCAACGATTCATTAGTTGCGTATAACACCCAGTGCTCATCACAACATGTGCCTGTATTTTTAAAATTTAGTCTAGCATATCAAGAAAATAAAAATTGTAATGAAATAGAGTGCAGCTGACTAGACAGTATCTCTTACTCTGTTATGTAAGAGATTATTTTTATATCTTAATGCCTCAAAGATTAGAAGATAAAATGACTTCTTATTTGAGTATCTAAAATGTAGTGTTTTTTAAAAAAGATTTATTTATTTTAGAGAGAGAGAGAGAGACAGTGAGCAAGCATGAGAAGGGGCAGAGGGAGAGGAAGAGAGAAAATCTCAAGCAGACTCCCCACTGAGCGCAGAGCCCGACAGGGGGCTCGAGCCCATGATCCCAAGATCATGACCTGAGCTGAAATCGAGTCAGATGCTCAACTGACTGAGCCACCCAGGTGCCCCTAAAATGTAGTCTTTTGATAACATTTTGAAAAGCCATTACTCTTGGAAACACCCCTGATACTCAAATATCCAACTGAACAGCACAGAGGAACTTCTAAATACCCTCCACAAAATTGGACAAATGTATTCTTGCCCATGTTATCAGTATGTCCCTGCTGATCAGACAGTAACTGGGGAGAACACAAATTTAGAGCTAGATCATTCCCACTCCTAAAACTGGCACATCTGGGGATCTCCCCAAGTATGACCAATAAGCTATCCTTTCATTAGACTCAGAAGAACCTCCCTGTTTTGCCTGTTGTAAATAGAGTGACTAAATAGCTTTTACATTTATAAGAGGAAAATATTTATTTGTCACTTATGGAATCTTGGGCGAGATGGGTTAAGATGTGATCTCATGTAGCAATTGCCTGAGTGTTACTCCAGACTAGATTCAAATTCCCTCCCCCACCTCACTGATATGAGGAATTCTTAATCGCAGGAAACAAACTGAGGGTTGCTGGAGTGGGGGGTGGGGTGGGAGGGATGGGATGACTGGGTGATAGACACTGGGGAGGGTATGTGCTCTGGTAAGCGCTGTGAATTGTGCAAGACTGTTGAATCTCAGATCTGTACCTCTGAAACAAATAATGCAATATATGTTAAGAAAAAAAAAAGGAGAAGAAGAAGAAGGTAGCAGGAGGGGAAGAATGAAGCGGGGGAAATCGGAGGGGTAGACGAACCATGAGAGACGATGGACTCTGAAAAACAAACTGAGGGTTCTAGAGGGGAGGGGGGTGGGAGGATGGGTTAGCCTGGTGATGGGTATTAAAGAGGGCACATTCTGTATGGAGCACTGGGTGTTATGCACAAACAATGAATCATGGAACACTACATCTAAAACTAATGATGTAATGTATGGGGATTAACATAAGAATAAAAAAAAAAAATTCCCTCCCCCTTTTCCCAAGTCACCAACCACTGAAAGAAAGCCTTGCAAATGAGAAACATGGACCGGGTCAGTATCAGTTGGCTACAGTTGACTTACCAACCCAGTCTTCATTCCTAGCAATTTTAAATTAGTAGTGCATGACTTTGTAAGTGTTGGTGTTTCACATATAAATTTTGCCTTTAAAGCTGTAGTTAATATTTCTTTTTCATTGTGTTTATCTTAGCAAATATTTACCGGTGTTTACTATGTGTCACTGTTATAAATACTTGGCTAGTTTTAATTTATGTAATCCTCAAACAATCCGATGAGGAAACTGTTATTATCATCACAATTTCATAGATGAGAAAATTGGGCCCAGAGAGGC
Source organism: Mirounga angustirostris (assembly GCF_029215605.1). Lineage (NCBI taxonomy): Eukaryota > Metazoa > Chordata > Mammalia > Carnivora > Phocidae > Mirounga > Mirounga angustirostris. The sequence goes on from NW_026991712.1 coordinate 33,226,686, forward strand.
TAAGTAACTTTTCCAAGATATGAAGTGGGAGATAATAAGTGGGGGAGGCAGGATTCAAACCCAACTGTCTGGTTCCAGAGCCTGTACTCTTATTAAACATAATGCTATATTCTACACACATTCTTCTTTCATTTATTTACCCATCCATCCATTCTAACATTTAGTGAGCATTTACTATATATGCCAGCTCCAGGCTGAACATTGGCAATAGGCAGAGACAAGTAAGATACTCAGAAGATGTTTGTGAATTAATGGCTTTACTTCAACTTTATTCTACTTAGTGAATCCTTAGGTTACTTCTTCTTCTTCTTTTTTTTTTTTTTAAGATTTATTTATTTATTTAGAGGGTGGGGAGGGGCAGAGGGAAAGGATCTTTTTTTTTTTTTTTTAAGATTTTAGTTTTTTATTTTTTTGATAGAGACATAGCAAGAGCAGGAACACAAGCAGGGGGAGTGGGAGAGGGAGAAGCAGGCTTCCCGCGGAGCAGGGACCCCGATGCGGGGCTCGATCCCAGGACCCTGGGATCATGACCTGAGCCGAAGGCAGACGCTTAACGACTGAGCCACCCAGGCGCCCAAGGGAAAGGATCTTAAGCAGACTCCTGGCTCGTGGAGCCCAGCACATGACTCAGTCTCATGACCCTGAGATCATGAACTGAGCTGAAATCAAGAGTTTGATAATTCACCAACTGAGCCACTCAGGCACCGCCCCCACCATAGGTTACTTCTTAAGTAACTGTAAATTAAAACAAGTACAACCTTAAAAGGCAATATTTTAGGATAGCCAAGAACAGACCCATTTATAGAAAAAATTAACTTGAAATAGGTGAATGTTCTAGAGAGCTAACACTTAACTAAAATTAAATTCATATGGTGTTATAGATTTTCCTATCTTTTAAAAGCCACTAAAATACTTTAACTTTTTCTTGATGACCAGGATAAGAATCGTAAATATCAGTTATTATTCTGAGTTTTAGATAATTTGTAACTCAGGGCTGAATGGACACTAGGTTCAGAGTGGCCATAATGAAAATTGGCTTGAAAACTTGTACTTCCTCTTTGATCCATTATCTCTGGAGACAAATGTGGCTTTTCATATCTTGAAAATTATTGAGGAAATCAAAGACCAAAGCAGCTTTACTGAAGGATATTTGTCTTTAAAAAAAAAATTTTCATGTATATAGAACAGGGCCTGGCAAGTAATAAGCACTCAATAAATATTTATTGAATATATGAATGAAGTAATTCAACCAATCATCAAACCCTACTTGATTCATTCTTTGTAATAATCTTGGACTTTTCCCTTACTTGTCCTTTTTTGCTACCTCTTTAGTCCAGCACCTTATTAAAACCAAACTAAAATAACTTCATTTTTCAGATTAATTGGAATAGTTAGTAACACTCTGAGGCAATATATCAAATGCTGGAATACGGTGAAACTGGGAATGTGAATTTGAGCCTCAGAACTTAACTGGTATCACATAAGACTGTTCCCCTTACATTTATTTCCTTACACAAGACAAATACAGAATCATTGGTTATTTAATATGTGTAACCATCTAACATTCAATATATGTAACTATGAAATATTCAATAATGGAATATATCATTATAATAACGGTTATTATATTGTATTATAATTATTTAAATGTCCATGTCTTCCTCCAGCTTTGACTTCCTCAAGACAAGAACTATTTTCATATATCTCAGTATCTTTCTGAAATTATCACAATGGACAAAATGTTGCTACTGGACAAATGGCTAGAGGAAGGAAAGGAGGTAAAGAAAGAGAGAGGACAGGATGTGGGAAGAAAGAAGGAAAGGAGGAAGCTAATTAGTTCATTGCCTATCAAACACCACTAAGGAGAGAGTCCACTTAGTTAATCTACATGTTCATTTCTTTCTATATTTCACTGGTGACTAGGGGAAAAGGCTGACTCTTTCCCATATATGGTGTTATTTCCACCACAGTGCAATGAAATTAATAATGTCTCGACACTGAAAAATGTGACTTTTGCAGGTCTTTTCCTTTTTTTCCTGCTTTTTGTATTTTAGTTTTATAATACTGTTGCTGTCTGTTTTAAGACTGATATCCCAACATTCTTCCTAGAAAACTTGTTTAAAAAGTCTTAAATAATAATCACTGCTTGATTATATGCTGTATGTTTTTTTATACGCTGTATGTTATAAAATGAACCAAAACAGTGAATAAGAATCACCTATAACTTTTTAAGCTAATGAGTTATTTATTTAATCTAAAGCAACACACAGTTCTCAGTGAGAAGAATTACTGCTTTTCGTTAATGGATATAGAAATGACTAACATGTGTCTTTACCCTCATGAAGACTGCAGTCCAGAAATACCTCAATATTATCCCAAGGAGGAAGAAAGCACAGATGAAAAGGTTACTAGATACTCTTTCAAGAAATTATCAATAATTAACTTAAGGAACTAAGTGGCTCATTCAAATAATAATATAAATATGCTTTATATGGTTGGGTAAAAAGCAAAAAATATTAAGCATTCATTTTTCAAAGATATAAATTATAATCTAGTTCATGTTCTTTGGAGTTTAGGTTAAATGTTAAAAGTTTACATTAAATGTTACTTAAATGTTAAAATGATGATCTAAACCTGAATTGCATAGAGACAAGAGACTTGAAGACCATCTGGCTCTCTTTATGAATGATAAAACTGAAAAATGACAATACTCGCCCCAGGTCTCAGTGTTAACAGCGAATGGAATTAGAATATATCCAACCGAGTGCCAATTCTACCATAACATATGGAAATATGCTAGGAAAATCGTTGGATATTAACTCTGCTTATCACATTGTGCTCTACATTTGTCTAAAAATACAAGAGCTTTATTATGCTTTAAGTAAAAATAGAGTTATGAAATAATCTTTTCTTAGACATGACAGACTAAATCTCAATCAAAATTTCTGTCCATACATGCATTTGCTTTCGCTGTTCAAGCAACAAATAAGGGTGTCCACCTTGGCAGGCTTGAGGACGCCGATTTTTCAGTCACCTCGGGTTTTATTTTGAGCAAGATTGCAGCAATATGACAGGCAAGAATGGTTAAATTGCCCCTTTCAGCTCCAACCTAGGAGCGCTGATTCATAGGCATCAATCAGGTGGAAGCTGACTGACAGAACAGCATGTTTTATTTTTATTGCAAATTTTGTTTCAGAGAGAATATTGAGAAGTCAAATTTAGAATTAAAAAAAATGAATAACATACCATAATCTTTTTAACTTAAAAATAATTCTTTGTATTAACATTTAGACAATTTTATTCTCTCTAACAAAGGAGTTAACACTGGGATTTTAAACTTCTTTGAAAATTTTACTCCCCAAGTTAGGAGCAAAGTGTATTTTGCCAATCATTTTCCTTTAACTGACATATATATATCAGCATTTCTAAAGTACTATAATCACATATAAAGTGAAGTTCTGCTCTATACAATAATTAAAAAGACTGTGTATTATGAACACTAAGTGTGAAACTTTAACCTAAAAATTTGTAATCATCAACTAGAAATAGAGTGACTCTCTTTATTAAGTTTTATTCTATGAATTCTCATAAGTGTCTTTAAGTTCTTCCTTTATAGTACTATCTCACACTACATAAGGAATTCTAAAATTTTTATATTTCTTATCCATTGTAATAAACACATAAAGTGGGGTTAAAAAAGGAAACTCCTCTATCATTGAGATGACTTTCCTAGTTATTGCAAGTATTTTTACTTCCTTCTAGTAATTTATTTCCTCTGCTGAAATTTTCAGTAGGCAGTGCCAATGGAAGTTCATAGTGTACTGTCCAGAGCTGCTGTCCATTTGTATTTATTGTGTCCTTAATATGATTCTAAATAATATTTGTAGTCATATCATAAATGTTCTGGTAAGAAATCAATGTAGTGGCTTAAGAATTTCCTTAAATTATACACTTAAATATATAAATGTATACAGATCTTTGGCAGCCTGAGGACAAGCAGAAATTTGATAAGGCTATGCGAATAGCTCAGAATTCAGCACAAGAGAGAAGAAAAAATTTCCCCAAAACTTATCTTAAGGTACTGGGTTTTGTTGATTAAAGCAGAAGACAACATTCCACATAACCTAATCAGTACAAAATGTAAAGATTATTTTGCTCATAATTATAGTCTCTAGAAATTCACAAAGATATATTTTCTTTTAAATGTATATATTCCTACACATTTTAAAAGTCCATTACCCTAAAAATGTAAACCTATTTGAATACATTAGATTATAAGATATCCATGAAATACAGAATGTATGCCAATATACACAATGACAGCTCATATATATAATTTTTATAATTTAAATATTAATATGTATAGTGTGATTAATTTTGCACAAAGCTGAGTTAAGCTGTACATATAAATTTCTGAGTTACTAGGTCAGAAAAAAGAAGGTAAAGCTGTGGGCAGATTTCCAAAGCATAGTTATTGGTGTTACTCACTGTATATAGAAGTATTCCAAATTCTAGAGTGATATAAGAAAAGCTCTCTATCATTTAAAAAACAAATCTGAGAAGGATATTATGATTACTATTTATACTTAAGTTACATCAATAGACAAAAGAGGGCTCTTTTTAAAAAAATCTTATCTATTATTACTATACTATTACTATATTATAATTGTAGTAATTATAATCTAATAGTGCCATACTTGTTTGATTTCAGATAACACTCTTGATCAGAGTTAAAAACAGAATTAAAACCTTCCTCTCCCATGGTAAATTAAGTAATTTCCAAAACTACTAGCTGAAAATATAGAATTCAGTCTAACTCACTGTATACCCTGTGAACCTTAAACCGATCAAGAATAGTTATTTAATTTTGCATTTAAAATTTTTTTTTAAAGATTTTATTTATTTATTTGAGAGAGAGGATGAGAGGAGAGAGAGAGAGAGCACATGAGAGGGGGGAGGGTCAGAGGGAGAAGCAGACTCCCTGCCGAGCAGGGAGCCCAATGTGGGACTCGATCCCAGGACTCCAGGATCTTGACCTGAGCCGAAGGCAGTCGCTTAACCAACTGAGCCACCCAGGCGCCCTAATTTTGCATTTTAAAGAACTGCTTTTATTAAAACCATTTTTAAAAATTTTGTTTTATTTAAAATCAACATATAGTATATTATTAGTTTCAGAGGTAGAATTCAGTTATTCATCCGTTGCATTTAACACCCAGTGCTCATTACATCCCGTGCCCTCCTTAATGCCCATCACCAAGTTGCCCCATCCCCCCACCCCTCTCCCCTCCAGCAACCCTCAGTTTGTTTCCTATAGTTAAGAGTCTCTATGGTTTGTCTCCCTCTCTGATTTCATCTTATTTTTCCCTCCCATTTTAAGAACAAACTTAACTGTCTTTTATTTTCTAGCAATCTCAATGAAGCTTAATTTAATTTCCCCTTAATTTAGGTAATCATACTGTAACACATAGAAGACAAAGTTTTCCACATTGGCAACATCATTTATTTATACTTATTAGCATTTCTATAATTAGCTCCACCCCTGGATACTTAAATCCATCACAGCACTTTTTTTTCTATCTGTTAAGGGCTGTATAGTATTCTGTATAACAATTCCATATTGTTATTATTCCATCCTATTATTATGCTTGTTTCTACCATCTATCTAACAATCAATCAATTTATATATTTACATCTATCTCCCTCTCCATTAACAAGAATATTTTAGAAATGTAATATTCTGATTAATCTGTTTGTATTTACATTACTAAAGGGTGTTCTAAAACATATGAGCAGTTTTCTGACTTAGAATAATATGAAGAATATGATTATTTCCTTTTTTTATCATTTGGAACTTTTGGTAACTCAGAGTCATTATTCCTAGGAATAATTACTATTTCAGATGCTAACCAGTACCCCAGCCCCCCACCAGTGAATCTGGCCCACTGATATACTTTCTTTAGCCAGAAGAGTTTTTACAAAGTTAACATAAGGATTAGGGGATTAGGGGCTTGGGTCTCCTGAAACGTCCCATCTGGCAATACTGCCCATATTCCAGTCTGACAGGGACTAGCTGGACCTGAGCAGCACTGGACCCATTTAAAGGGAACACGTGCTCTTCAGTGGGCTACAGTTCGCATACTACCTAGTCCTCAAACCTGATTTTAATCACTTATATTATCTGCTTGGCCTCTGTAAGACCTTGAATTTGAGATCCCCAGACTAGTATTAGAACACTGTTACTGTAGGAGTCATAGAAATTAAACTTAATAGGTCTGGAGAAAATTCTGTCAAAGTTGCCTTTAAAAGAATCTCAGGAACCTTGGTGTAGGCAGTATCTCTGGTCACTTTCCTATTTCTGGTAAAGCATGGGAGTAAAATATAGTTAATAACAATTCTAGTTAATTTCTAGTTGGTCAACACCAGATACACTGAGCAATTGTTTCTATATTATTGGAAGGAACAATCAAAGATTTTGTTCTAATAAAATTAACAATCCTAGCCTCCTCACTGAACCATCTAAAAGATCATTAAGGCATTTTTTGCATGTGATTTTCATTATAAATATGCAAATACCAAAACCAGAAATATTTAATGACTCAGTAGAGACATCAAGGGGGATACTGTCAATCCAGCACTGAAGAAACTTAATCCTTGAGTTAATGAACAGAATACCTTCTTGAAAAAACAACTCTTTCTGAAGTAAAAAGAAATGAGGGCAGCTGTTATTCCTATGCAATTTATTTTGCTAAAAGCTTACGAATTTAGGGCGCCTGGGTGACTCAGTTGGTTAAGCGACTGCCTTCGGCTCAGGTCATGATCCTGGAGTCCCGGGATCGAGTCCCATATCGGGCTCCCTGCTTGGCGGGGAGTCTGCTTCTCCCTCTGACCCTGCCCCCTCTCATGCTCTCTCTCACTCTCAAATAAATAAAATCTTAAAAAAAAAAAAGCTTAAGAATTTAAACACCATTATTAACATTGTATTTTAAGGTTTATAATAAATTGAATGCAAATTTAGAGTGCACTTATAGTCTTAGCTTCAGAGCACTATTACCTTTTGTCATGCAGAATAATTATTATAAACTATTATGCAGTAATATTCTGAGACAATGCATCTAGTTATTTTCAATTCAAAAAGAAATACTGACTCACAGGTGTTCTCATAGTTATTAGAGTTTGAAAATCTGCAATCCTTCAATACATGTTTAAAAAGCTATTGGGGCTTAAATATTTTTCTTATAATCTATGTAAATGAGACTTTTAAATGATAAAAAAGAGGAAAATTTGAACAATAAAAGCACTGTAAGAATATTGAGTTTTTAGTCTATCATTTTCCACAGCAACTCTGCGGATGATTAGGGCATGGATATCTACTCCATCAATTCAGAAAAATGGAACTGTAAGATTTTTCAAAATAAATGATGTGGTCCTAGAGTCTTAACTTTGGCTAACAGAAATATTAGCTATTAACATTTATGAGCAAATTCCTAAGGGGCTTAAATACTACTAGTGACTACATTTGATTTTATACAAAAGACTAATAAAAATGTTTTATAGCACAACTTATCTATTTCTTAAAATATATTAATTAATCCTTTCAATACCTTTCTGTTCTTTTCTTCATCTTTCATCTTCCCTTCTTGTTTTTTTCTATATCATTGTTACAAACATAATGTTTTTAAATTGTGCTAAAGAGGTAAAATTTCACTCTTTTGCATCCTTTCAATACAAGATGCATGCTATGTTGATTTACTATCAAATTGCGGAATAACTTCAAATGGGCAAAACAATTTGTACAAAGCAAGTGAAATGCAAATTTAATGTAGTAGAGATTGGTGGAATACGACAAATCTTTAATTTGGATAAATGCTATTTAAAGATAGCATTCTGGGCGCCTGGGTGGCTCAGTTGGTTAAGCAACTGCCTTCAGCTCAGGTCATGATCCTGGAATCCTAGGATCGAGTCCCACATCGGGCTCCAGGCTCAGTGGGGAGTCTACTTCTCCCTCTGACCCTCTCCCCTCTCATGTTCTCTCTCTCTCTCTCAAATAAATAAATAATCTTTAAAAAAAAAATAAAGATAGAATTCTTCTTAGGTATGTGTTGTTTTTGTCTTAAAGGCAAATAATAATTATATAATTAATGAACATAAATTAATTAATGAACATAAATTAATTAAAATAAAATTATTTAAAAATATTTTTTATTTTTATATATATTTTACACCCCTCCCCAACCCTCCACCCCGCCCAGTGGGTCAAACATAACTTGGTTCAATTCTGAGATGATAGTCCCTGATACAACTTTCCCTTCCAATTCAATTTTCATGTTCTTAAACTTGTGAAATATATCATAAATACAAAGGAGTATGTAAGACATATGTTCAATTGCAGGATAATTATAAAGTGAATACCTTTATAATCACTCTCCAGGTTAAGACAGTGAACATTTTTTTAAAAGTTATAGGCAGGTAGGGTTTGGCTCCATTTAAAAAAGTCTAATAGTTACAAATGTCCAAAAATATAGTGGACTTGGGTCATAAGGTAGAAAGGTCTGAATTCTTTACACAGATTTAACAATCAACTATCAGTGATATTGTATAGGGTTGCTGATTATCATATCTAGATATACTGGAACAGAATTCTCATGCTAAGGTCAGAGAATTGATGTTTTTAAAACGGTCCCCTGGCAATTTATCAGGTTGGTTTGGGAACCACTGATATAGGAGTCTAACTCTAGTTAGTTCAGAGAACTAGGGAACTTCTAAAGTCCCTTCCAATAATGGTCTGTGGCTTTCTGTATATAATAGTTTAATTATAGAGGCGCCTGGGTGGCTCAGTCATTAAGCGTCTGCCTTCGGCTCAGGTCACGATCCCAGGGTCCAGGGATCGAGCCCCGCATCGGGCTCCCTGCTCGGCGGGAAGCCTACTTCTCCCTCTCCCACTCCCCCTGCTTGTCGTTCCTGCTCTCGCTATCTCTCTCTCTATCAAATAAATAAAATCTTTAAAAAAAATAGTTTAATTATAAGAGAAGCACTACAACTACTGGTATTTACCCCCAAAATACAAAAATACTGATTCAAAGGAATACATGCACCCTGATGTTGTGTATATATATACAAGAGAATATTATCCAGCCATAAAAAAGAATGAAATCTTGCCATTTGCAATGACATTGATGGAGCTAGAGAGTATTTTGCTAAGCGAAATAAGTCAGAGAAAGACAAATACCATATAATTTCACTCATATACAGAATTCAAGAAAACAGATGAACATGGGATAAGAAAGAGAGAGGCAAACCATAAAGCTGACCCTTAACTCTAGAGAACAAACTGATGGTTACCAGAGGGAAGGTGGGGTGGGTGAAATAGGTGATGGGGATTAAGGAGGTCATTTGTTGTGATTAGCACTGGGTGTTGTATGGAAGTGCTGAATCACTAAATGCCATCCTGAAACTAATATTATACTCTATGTTAACTAACTGGAATTTAAATAAAATCTTGGAAGAAAAAAAAAAGAGAAGCACTACATTAAGATTTTAAGAATGAATCATTAACAAGGAAAATTGTAATCAAGAAGAGGTATATGGTGATTAAATATTTCATAATAGTTTGAGGATTAGTGGGAAAAGGCACTCAATTTAATCTAATTACTTGGTATTTAAAAATCTTTATTTTTTAAAATTATCATTCTAATTCATTATCTAAGTTCAATTGTTTTAGTGAAAAACCACATTTTAAAAAATTACTGAAATAGGCATTCATTTATCCATTTATTCTTCAACAAATATGTGTTGAGGACCTACACTAAGCCAGGAAGTGCTCTAGGAAGTGCCAAGACAGATGAAGACTCTGCTCCCATGAAGTCAAGATTTTAGCATCCCCTAAATATCATTATTCTGAGAGAAGTATGCCTAAATCACAGATTCTTTTTATTTTTTACAGTGGTAACCACTTGTACAGATTGAACCTAAATTCTAAGTTTATTTCATTAGAGCAGCATTAGAATCCTAAACCAGGAAAATCCTCATCTCAAAATGTAAATAATAAAACCTGCTTACAATCTCTCACGTCTACGTAGTGTTACCATCTCATGATATACACATATACATACGTACATAGAGCTATATGTAACATACATATGATGTATGGATATACTATATTATATGTTAATATGTACATATATTTGTATGTATTATATATAAAATTAGTTTTTAACCAGTAAAGTACTCTGTAAATATATTAACATTATTTATTTATTTATTGTTAAAGATTTTATTTATTTATTTGAGAGAGAGACAGAGCAGAGGGGAGGAGCAGAGGGAGAGGGACAAGCACACCCCGTGCTGAGCACAGAGCCCCAAGCAGGGCTCTATCCCACGACCCTGAGATCACGACATGAGCCAAAATCAAGAGTTGGATGCTTGACTGACTGAGCCACTTAGGTGCCCCTTAACATTATTATTTACTAAAAGAATAACAATAAAGCGGTGAAGCCTTTGAAAGTATAATAGGACAATGAATTAGCTATATATTGAATTTAAAAATGAGTCTATAAATATCTCCCTTATATATTCACTCATTATTATATTGACAGACCTTGATGAATATTTTATATATCCTTAAACGTAAGAGAATGTTCATGTTTGTCCTATATAATATGTATAATTAATCCTTTTGGTGAAGAGGGTGTATTCTAATGACAGTAGAAATAGTAAAGTTTAATGATGTGTTAAAATATTAGCTGTGGGAGTAATGGACTACATTAAATAACAATGTAAAATCAGCTCTGGAAGCCTAGAAAATTAGACATAAGGCCTCAAGTTCAGAGCAAGATAGAGTACTTCTTAAAGAGGGAAATTGGGAGAGAGTTCCATTAAGCATGTGCTAGAGTGTAGCGCATGCACGTGCGTGCACATACATAGGGACACACATGCACATATGACATCAGTGGAACTCAAGCTATTATCTCCTTTGATCTCAGCAACTAATAGTCCAAGCAAATAGAAAAGGATAGACAAGGTAGAAATGGGCTATTAACCATCAACTCCATCTCTACAGTGCGACTCAACTGCCTTGTTTGAAGTGACTTCTTAAATAGGAGACAGGGTAAATTAAATTTTAAAATACATGTGAAAAGTCAGCAAAAATTATAAATGTCATGATATTTGTTGAATTATATAAGTCATTTTTATGCAGCCCTTTGGTAGCGTCATTATTTGGAGGATAAATCTTATCTCATATTCTTTGGATCATACTTTTCCTTGTCAGATTTGTGAATTTCTAGTTGATTTTACAATTCTTTTCCTAGCCCCACCCATCTGCTTCTTTAGGGTCAAGATTAATCCCTATAAGCAAGTTTTCTCAGCTCTAAGAATCTCTTCTGGGAAACCCCAAATTTTGCACCATAATTCCATGCCTAATCTCATCAAGAATAAAAATATTTATTTCACTGAGAGAATGCAAGCCAAAGTTAGGAATGAAAAATGAATGCATGTCATTGAGTTTAAAACATGTTTCTCAGAATAAAATGTGAAAATATTACATTAAAATAATCTATCATAAAGTTTAGGAAATACTTTTTTAAATACAACTTTATTACAGAACTTCTCAGAATGCTAATATAGACTACGAATCTCAAAGAGAAGGACAGTATGTATGCTGGTTTCCCACACTTGTTGACCTTAAAGCCATTTATTTTTAAGCATTAGTTCATGGGGTTAATTTTCTGGAAATATACTTAGAAAGCACCAATTTAAAAGATTCGATTTATATTTCTAAGTATTCATACTTCATAATCTTGCCTTGCTGATTGATTTTAGCTAGAGACCCTTTCAGATTTATATGACAGGAAGATTAAAAAACAAAACAAATGAACAAAAAATGAAATAGGAGAACCCAGGAGTCCCAAGTACAAAATAGTATGTAATGTTTTAATTATTGTATTTTTTAGATTTTAAAAGCCTTATGTTTGGTATGCATCAGAGCTAAGAAAAACTATTTAACAAAGGTTCTCAAATATGTTCTTTTTTATTTTATTTTATTTATTTATTTGACAGAGAGAGAGAGACAGCGAGAGAGGGAACACAAGCAGGGGGAGTGAGAGAGGGAGAAGCAGGCTTCCGGCAGAGCAGGAAACCCAATGCAGGGCTCTATCCCAGTACCCTGGGATCATGACCTGAGCCGAAGGCAGACGCTTAACGACTGAGCCAATCAGGTGCCCACCCCCCCAGATATGTTCTTAAGCTATTAAGTCAGAATTTTTAAATAGTTAGAGGTTTATAAGACCTAATGGATTTTCTTCTGAGGATGTTTTCCTAGCTTGTATAATGCTGAAAGAGTCACCTGTTTCTACTTCAGTTTAAATGATTTAATATTGGGCAATTTAGATAATGCCTTATAACTTTCATTTTCCATACACCTGTGTTTTAAAGTTAGTAGAGAGCTTTAAATGAGATGATTAAGTGGGTTGTTAAAATGATGTACTAAGGGGGTTATTATCAAATCACATGTTAGAATTAATTTTTATACTTTTACTTACTGTAATTACTTCTTGTAACCATTTATTTATTTCTAATTACTCTATCTCCCCTCTAGACTTTAAGCTCTTTGAAGGAAAGGTCTTATCAACCCATTTTACCAGAGGATCTGGCATATGTAAGATGCTCAAAAATATTTGCTGAATAAATTAAGGCAATTTAAGGAATAAAACCACTACAACTCCAAGACCATTAAAGGTCAACCATATCAAACTCTGAAACAAACCTTATAAACATTGTTCAGAATCTCTACCATATTACTTTGTGAAATTATCTTATCATGAAATCTCTTTGGTATTTTGGGAATTATTTTCTCTTGTACAAAATGTAAGATGGATTTATCTTATTCTGAATTATCTGTCAAAGTGTTACAGGAAAGTTTCTATGAAATACACAGTTAAAAAGGCCAAAAAAGTGAGAATTTTATAATTTATTTTTCCTCTCCTTTCTTTTTTTTTTTTTTTTAAGATTTCATTTATTATTTGAGAGAGACAGTGAGAGCATGAATGGGTGGGAGAGGGAGAAGCAGGCCTCCCGCTGAGCAGGGAGTCCAATGTGGGGCTCAATCCCAGGATCCTGAGATCATGACCTGAGTCAAAGGCAGACGCTTAACCGACTGAGCCACCCAGGTGCCTCCTTTTTCTTTCCTTACTAATCTCTACTATTTATCAAATGCTTATCATGTGCCAGGAATGCCAGGAATGGTGTTAAAGCTTTAAGGATATAATTTCATTGAATTTTCATGACGACCCTGTGAAAAATTATTATTATTATCCATAATATATAGATGAAAAGAGTGATTTTTATTTGCTTACATTTATATTGTTAGGAATTGACAGAACCAGGATTCAATCCAGTTCTGTCAGAATCCACAGCTAAGTTTTAACCTTACGCTATATTATCTCTCATGTATATTTTTGGAGGACTTATGTGTTATTTATTATAATACTAAAACAAATTTTGTTTGATGATAAGTTATATTCTGCTTACTGTGAGTCAGTGCAACATGGCATCAAGTTCTCATTCACAACTTTGCCAAGCAAGCCAGCTGAATCCTTCCTGAGTCAGACTGAAACTAAATCTCTACAGATGACAGGTCTACCATGCAAAGCAGTAATTCATAATCTATGATAAATAGAAATAGTAAAGTAAGTTGGTTAATTCACAGATTGTTCTGAAAATATGCAGTTGTCTCAGACAACTTCAACATTAAGTCCTATGTATCACTTATTCAAAATATCTTGATAGAAAGTCTCAGAAGAGGGACGCCTGGGTGGCTCAGTCGTTAAGGGCCTGCCTTCGGCTCAGGTCATGATCCCAGGGTCCTGGGATCGAGCCCCGCATCGGGCTCCCTGCTCAGCAGGAAGCCTGCTTCTCCCTCTCCCACTCCCCCTGCTTGTGTTCCCTCTCTCACTGTGTCTCTCTCTGTCAAATAAATAAATAAAATCTTAAAAAAAAAAAAGTCTCAGAAGACTAATTTACAAGTCTCCTTATTTTTGCCATTCTAATGATAATCACTATTTTATATGTAAAAATCCTGTATGAAGTCTGACAAGGGTGGGGGAAAAACATATAAGTAAAAATAACAAAAGGGTTCCCTAAGATAGTATTTAAAGATTAGACAAATGAATGCCAATCTAATGCACCCCAAAAGAACAGTGTAAAATTAATTCTAAAATCCTATCAAAAAGTATAAAGATGAGAAAGATAACTATTCTCATATATTAAATCAGTAAACCAACACATCAATTAACTAAATCTTTCCTAAATGAATTACAAATGACCTCTTGGACTATTTAAAAACTTTCATCAAAGAAGACTGAGATGGGCATATTGAGTATTGCACTATGTTGGAAGCCAGAAGCACTATGTTGGAAGCTCTTCATACCTCTAAATTTTCACTGCTTTATTGCAATCTTACTTATTCATATATTCATACACAAACTTTTATTGAGCGCCTACTTTGTGTGATGTATTGGAGATACTGGGAGATAAGACAATAAAAAGATAAAAATGATAGATAATTTATCTTCAAAAGGCTAACTAATGGTTAACCATGGTTGATTTTTTAAAAAATTTTATTTATTTATTTGAGAGAGAGAGAATGAGAGACAGAGAGCATGAAAGGGAGGAGGGTCAGAGGGAGAAGCAGACTCCCTGCCGAGCAGGGAGCCCGATGCGGGGCTCGATCCTGGGACTCCAGGATCGTGACCTGAGCCAAAGGCAGTGGCTTAACCAACTGAGCCACCCAGGCGCCCCTCAACCATGGTTGATTAAATGGATATATAATTAATTATATTCAGAGGAGAAAAATGAATACCACAAGAGAAACTGTTATTGTAAAAGGATATTAGATAAATTGTGAAGGAAGAGAAGAGACAGTATTTCTTAGATGAATTTATGTTTGAGTTGGTATTGAAGGATGGGTAGGTACTTTACTCATAAACAGAAAGGAAGAAACCACAATTTAGGCACAAGAATTGATGTGAGCATATACACAAGAGTACAAAAGCAAGAGCCTGTAAGGAGAAAGATCAGTAAGTATAAAAGACCGAAGTCAAAATAAGGCTAAAATATAAAGATTGAATTGTGTCATTAAGGTTCTAAAGTCTCAGGCCAGGTATTTGTGGATTTTTTTTCCATGACTTTTGCTTCCTTAAGATTAGATCCCATTTTTCTACATGGAGAATCAGAAGCTGAAAATGAAGCCATACTATATAGTACCACATTATACTGATATACTGCCAATAATATTCATGCATGAAAATTCGACTTTAAACTTGATCTTACTTTTATTATTTCTATAAAAATCAAACTTCTATATGTTAAATTTGTTCATCCTAAGGGATAACTGTAGTTCTGCTAGGAGTCACTAGCTCCAAATATCTCATTTAGTTTAGAATAACAACTGTAGATTAATTGTCCTTATTGGCTTGTAAAAACAAATATTAAATATGATGGAAACTACTGCAGTAGTTTTTTTCTGCTATTATTTTGTATGGTGAAAGTCATTCCAATTTAATTGTTTCTCTACTTTCACAGTAAATTTATTTTACTCTCTAACATGCAGCTAGTAGTGAAAATGTTAGAAAGAAATGAAAAAAAGAGCAACAGAACTAATTTTATCTATTATAGAAGGTAAGTCCATAGAAACATTATTTACTTATAGCTTAACCAATGGTGGTAATACCAGAAAACAAAAGTTCAATATATAAATGAAGGCTAATAGACATTTTAAATGTATATAACCTTCAATTGCTGTTCTATCTATAGGGAAATTGATTCATCAGTAAAAATGAATCTGTGTAGACATCTCTGAGCAGGATTTTCTGGTGGTAACAGGATAGAATAACCAGTTATCAGAGAAATACAAATGAAGAGACTTGCTAATAATGATTACATTACGAAGCCCATTAAATTTTATAAGTCTCTTAAAATTTATGCAGGATGTGGGAGTAAATTTTAATTAACACTGACCTCTAATTTCATATCAAAAAATAGAGATGTGGTATTGAAGTATAAATACTATGAGTGAGCTGAAAAGAAGACCCCAAAAAAGCGGTGACACCAACAGCAGAGGAAAAGCCAGGTGGCTCTATTACAAAGCTATACTCTTGTTACTTATTCCAAACCCTTTTCATTATGGTCAAGAAAACAATCTCTATCTTGTCTTAACTAAAATCTGGTGCTTCCTTGAACACATTCCTTCCCTTGAAGTCCTCTCTAGTGACAAATACTTGTCCTTCTTCATAGGTTGTAATATTTCTAACTACTGGCTACCTTTTTTTTGAATATTTCTCTTCTACTTTTACTTAAAAGTTTATTTTTTTAATTTTTTTTTTTTTTTTTTTTTTTTTGCAGTTTATGACTTCTGGCTATGCCAACAGGTACTTCTCCTCTTTTTCTCCTCTTATCATCTGGTGACTTCATGGCCATTGACTCATTCACTCAAGTCTTTAGGAGCTGGCTTAGTCTTCTTTTCAATTCTCATTTTTACTGTAATCCTATGAAACTTATATATTTATTCATTAAGAAGACCTAACCAACTGCTTCATAACTCTAAAACTTACCTATCTCCATCTACCTTCACATTTACTCTTTTCATCCACTCTATTCTACTTGCTTCAATGGCTATGTCTTAAAATTTGCTAACTAGTTAAATAGCTCCATCACACAATCTTAAGTTTCACTGTCAAACTGTGATGTTAAAACCTCTCACGTTTCCAGTTCCCCAGATTTGCTTTTGTACTACATGACATAGTTTTCCAATTTTTGAATTTTCTCTACCTTCTCCTAGTATATCAGTTCCTGTCTGGACTTTTCTTCCTTCTTGTCTAGCATTGATATTTACATAAGAACCCTTAATTTCTTTCCACTACTATTTTTCTAACAGCCCCTCCCATCGAAATTCCCATCCTCCACAAATGCTACAATCTGACTTCTGTACCTACACTTGGATTGGCTCAGTACTGCTAGAAAAGATCACACTACTCTCCCATGCTGGTGTCTCTTGGAAATGTCCCTCAGTTGGATTTACTGAGTTATTCATCAACCTTTTAATTTGTCTTTGGTCAGCTACCTTTCCAATTTTCTTCAGCAATTATTCAAAATCTTCAAATCAAACCTCTAATTCAACTTACAAACTCTTACATTCTGCCTCTTATGTGTTTGAGAAAATTAAGGCTATCAGGTAGTGACAACCAACTTCCCAACTCCCAGTCTAACTTATCTATTTTCATATTTGCCTTTTTTCTGCTTTGAGCCAATCTATCCACCTATGCTTCTGACCCAAAGCCCTCCTCCATCTTCAGGTTCTCACTCTAGTAGCTATGCCTTCTCAGTACTTTATCGTCAAATGCTCCTTCTCTTTAGACCGTATACATAATCAAGTCTCAAAGCTTTCACTCAGTGATCCGATATGGAGACCATGAAGTCATAAGCACACTCAGATTTACCACACATAGAAAACAGTGTGATGGAGAATCATTTAACCCAGTAATTTTTCCAAATTTGTATGAGAATAGCTTATTATTAACTGAGCATCTTCGGTATATAAATAGAGTTCATAGTTTCAGGCCAACAACTATATTTATGTGCAAAGGAGAAATCTGGGACTATAAAAAAGGGGAAAAGAAAGTCATCACCTTTTCTTAAGAATAAGGCTGTATTTTATTCATCTTAAGCACCCTGGTGATGTTAAAAATGTATGCAAGAATTTTTTAAAAAGAGAGATAAATATTTTACGGAAAGGTAGCTCTTAAGGAGAAATGGAATAGAAGAAAACATGCTTGACAAACTAAGCCCTAAACAAAATACCTACATTTATCACCACTATACTCATAATATTTACTGAAGAAGCAACATAGATCACAGTTTCACTTTTTTTTTGCAGATACTTTTTGAGCATTTAAATTTTTTTAGTATTTTTTGAGCATTTTAGAAGATCTAATTCACATACCATAAAACTCATCTTTTAAAAGTATATAATTCATAAATGCTATTATCATAATGAGCTCAGAGTTATGAGTTATTATTTTTAAAAGATAAGAGTTTCCTACTAAACTAATCTCTGTAAGAGATAATAGATTAATTCATGGAAGAGGAAATAGGTTTTGGGAGAAATGGACATATTTCAGAAATGATTAAGCATTAGAATCCATAAGACTTGGTGACTGGAGGCAGGGAATTGTGTTCAGTAAAGAGTGATGTCCGGGTTGCTACACTTGGGCAAGTGTAAGAATATGGGAGCCATGCACTGAGAAAGACAGTACAAGAGAAGCAGACCATTCATTTTGGTTGCTTGTTTGGTGAGGAGTATGATGAATTTAATTTTACATTTTTTAAAAAGATTTTATCTATATATGTGTGAGAGAGAGAGAAAACATAAGTGTTGGGGAGGGGCAAAGGGAGAGGGAGAAGCAGGCTCCCCACTGAGCTGGGAGCCTGATGACGGGCTCAATCCCAAGACCCCGTGATCGTGACCTGAGCTGAAGGCAGATGCTTAACCAACTGAGCCACCCAGGCATCCTTTAATTTTATATGTTGAGCTTGGTATGTCTCCAGGACGGACAAGAAGATGGACAGAACAGGACCGGATAGATCTGGTGGAGGATTAAGAAAGAGATCTGGACTGGAAATATAGTTTGGGAAGTCATTAATATACTGATACTACTTGAAGCCATGGAATTAAAAATGCACTGACAAGATATGTGTAGAGTGTGTAGAGTGTAGAGTAAAAAAATGTGTAGAGTAAAAAAAGGGGGGCCTAGGATGGGACCCTGGAAAATATTAACATAAAAGGGGCATACAGAAAGCTCACAAAAAAAAAAACAGGGGACCAGAGAGATGGGCGGAGAATTAAAGGACTGTACAATCACAAAAGCTTTGAGAAAAAAGCATTTCAAGAAGAGAAGGGTAATGGGGTCAAATTCTAAAAGTCTGCACAATAAAATATGAAAACTGTTAAGACTGAGCAGCATATATAATTTGAGGAAGTTTTAAGAAAAAGTTATAGAACTCTAAATTATAGTAAAATAGAAGTAGAAAAGCAAAGCCTCAAAAAAGAGGCAAAAGTGAAAATGTCAATTATTATATGTAATATAATTTTAATATCATGTAGTTCAAGAAATTGAATGGCATTAATAGGTGTTGACTATGAACTTGACTTCCTGATAGACTAGGTAAAGAGAACATACAGTGGGCTACAATGTTTTGTTTCCTGTGAAGCAGATACATCAGTTGTTTAGGAGAAATACTCAGAGAATTTTAAAAGAAAGTTTTGCATAGACTATTCTAAAATGGATGAGTGGCATCGGAGAAAATATCCTCAAAAATGCTGTGACAGTTAATTCAGAGTAATTCTATATGGTTTTTTCTTTTAAGAACTTTCTATGAGTCACTTCTGTTTAACACCGTAGTGACGGTTTTAGCCAGGTCATTAGACAAGAAAAGGAAGTAAAAGGCATTCAGATTGGAAGGAAGAAGTAAAACTACCTTTATTCACAGATGACATGATCTCTTATATAGAATATCCTAAGGAATTAACAAAAAAAACCTTTTAAAACTAATAAATGAAATACAGCAAGGTTGTAGGATACAAGATCAATATATATATAGAAATGAATTGTATTTCTATATACTAGCAATGAACAGCACTAAAAGTAAATTAATAAAACAATTCCATTTATAATAGCACGCAAAAATGCTTAGAATAAATTTAACAAAAGAAGTGTAAGATGTGTACACTGAAAACTATAAAACATCATTGTAAGAAAGTTAAGAAAATAAATGGAACATCTCATGCTCACAGATTGGAAGATAATATTTTTAAGATGGTAACAGTCCCTAAACTGATCTAATTAAACAAATCCCCATCAGAATCCCAGCTGCTTTTTTTTCACCCCAAAACTGACAAGCTGATCATAAAATTCATTAGGAAATATAAGCAACCCCAAAGAAAGAATAGATAGCATCATAACCACTTGGGGTATTTGTTTTAAAAATGCAAATTCCTGGGCCCCACCCCAAACTTACAGAATCAAAATTCTAAGAGTGATATTTACGTATTTTTTTAAAAATTCCCTTTTCATGCACAATCATAAAATAGAGGAGAACTTACACAAGCTTGTAAGATTTCAGTAGTACTAACTAGAAGATAGCCTTAATGAGAAAGAAAAAAGCAAAAGAAAACACAGACCACTAGTAATAAGGTGTAGAACAGCATAGTCGTTCAGTATGCCCGATGGGATGAGTTCGCACTGAAACATATTTCCAGAAAACTGAAAGACTCAGCTTGATCTATGGAGTATTAAATACTGGTCACCTAAATTTTGGAAACACCTGCCAAATGCTGGAAACTTACGTTGAGCTGTTTGTTCTACTAGTGGTTAGCTGCAGAACCAATGATCTCTTGAGCTCATGATAATAAAGACAAATCTCAGTGTAACAGAAGATGTTTCCTTTCCTGTTGGCGGTGTACTTTGGGAAGGGGTATGAATCATTCATTCCTCTAACTGGCAAACAAAAAAGCCCAGAGAAAGTGAGCGGGTAAATGTGACAGAGTCAGGATGAGAATCCAGGTATCTTAGATTCATTCCTCATCCACAATTACTTTTATGAGACATACTGTTTCTCCTTTAAAAGTCTGTAATGTGGGCATAAATATGCTGTATGTACCAACGAATATCACATGGTCATGAAAATGTTCAACTCCAATCTATAACTCTGATCCACATGTTAGTAGCAATAAATATTTCATTAATAATTACTCTGCTTGCTATTCTAAAGATTTTAAGAATTTTTATCTACACAATTTAGATGGCTTAAGTTTCTTAAAAACAGTTTTTCATGAATATTTGAACAGATGCCAACCTTTTTCCTTTAAAAAATGTCCCTATCTCAAGAACATTCTCTTTAAAAAGAAATTATAACTCTCTAGCATTTACAGACATACCGGAGAACTAAAAGTTTATAGAGAACTAATTTCTTGAATTTTTCCTTTTGTCTTATAGCCCTAGAACAAAACCTAGAAGAATAGATAAGTCCAGTTTGATCATAAAGCTACCAGTATTGTTGGTTTTGACAATACTATATTTTTCAGTATTTGTTTTTTCTATCTTCCATTGCAGATTTACTTAAGATGCCCTCCTTTCTGTGCCAAATTCCTTCCTTAAATATGCTTGTGAATTTGTTTAGGTATATTAATAACATTTTTTGGATATGAAGCTATCCTTAAATGTCCACTCACACAAGGCTAAGAAACTTATTCACTCTCAGGCTTAGATATTTAGAAATGCTTAATTTCATTTCTATCCCCAGTTTTTAGTAGAGTGCTTGAGAAAGTATTGGTTGAATAAATGATTTCTCCTTACCTCTGAACTCTGAACACTGTTTTTTTCTGAGCCAGCTTACCATTTTATATATATGTGTAATATATACATATATATAGGCAAATGTATAATGGATATATATATATATAATTGGCAAATGTAAATGGATATAAAATTTAGAACATGCACACATGTACACAGACTGAGAAAAAATATTTTAAATGGTTAAAATAATCTTGGATTTTCTAGAGCTTACCAAAAGATCATTAATGATATAGGGGCATTAACCTGACTTATATACATGTATGTAAATGTAAATATATAAATATGAATATATTATTTATCAACTTTGAAAAATATTATATTCAAAAATTTAATGAACCAT
Organism: Mirounga angustirostris; assembly: GCF_029215605.1. NCBI lineage: Eukaryota > Metazoa > Chordata > Mammalia > Carnivora > Phocidae > Mirounga > Mirounga angustirostris. Next base: position 33,248,433 of record NW_026991712.1, read on the forward strand.
TTTTGAATTTACTTTTTCCTATTCATTTTCTACTTGTATATTCAGAAGACGTACTCTAATGTGACTACTAGACCACAAAAAAACATAATTCTGTATTATGCAATGAGATTCAATTACTGTAATGAAAACAGCAACTATAATGGATTTGGTACATTGTAGTCACTGTGTTAATTTTAAGTTCTAGCATTGCTATAAATTCTTAAATTCTGAAGTCAAAAATTTTTTTCCTTTATAAAACTTGGATTACTAGTAAAAGGCATAAAATGTCAATGGTGTATTATAGAATAAGATTATTTCCAGTAATTTCGTATAAGCACATAAGCTGTTTTTAGTGTTTAAACAATCTATGATTGCGTTCATCAATGACCAAAACAAAATATTACTGGGAGTACTCAGACATATATCCTCTAATAAAGATTGTTCACTTTATTCTAAGAAATGAAAGCAATTTCAAGATCTTATGTTGTAATAATTAGTGACACCAAAAGTTTCCTACAAATAATTGCAGTTGATACTTCTCGTCATCTTATAGAATCTATGTTCCCTAGAGACATCTGCCTGGCCCCCTTTATAATTTCAGAAGGATTATATAGTTACTTCAGCTGAGTACAGTGCCTTGATGTCTCAGATTGCTAGGAATATATCATCTTTCCCTTTCCCCTGCAAAATAATGTACTCTTTCCCTAAAGGAAATGATAAAGAAAGTAATAAATTAAAAACTGAAAACTTAAAATCTTTGTCCACCAAGCCAGGTATGTCAGACTTTTGGCTCCAGGCAAACACCAATGGGCTCAGGTGTTCTCTACACAGTATACAGAAAGAAAAATAGTAGAGACCTGGATTTTGCTCTGCTTTTGAAAGAAAGGAAACTCTTCCAAGGAAAGCTTTTCTCTGTGAACCAATGATGAAATTATTCTACGCCCAACAAATCAGAAAAATGGTCTTTATTGCTAAACCACTGTAATTATTGGAAGTTAGATAAGTAATGAAGGTAGATTTGCAATTACTAGTTTAGATTCAAATCACATTAACAGGCCAAATTTAGGATTCCTTTTAGGTTTAATGTCTGTTACACAGAAACGTTCATAGATCACAGATATAGTAATATACCAATCTGAGACAAAAAGTGAAATGTCATAGACTAAAACACTGAATTGTATACTGAAGGGATAAACATCTGCCCCAGTTACCTTTCTCATTAATTATGAATAAGTACAAACTGCGATTGGAGCTAGATATAATAATGCAAAGTTTGGCTTATACTAAGGTATGCTTATCAAGCCAACTATGTACTAACACAAAATCAAATTCTGGATTGACCACTAGAAATCCAAATTCCTCCAAAATGGACATGATGTACAATTCTCAGTCTCTGAGAAGTATAATTAGAGAAACCTCATCTCCTCAGGCAGAAAGATGAAGTCTACTGCATAATTGTGCTGATGTGCTTTTCAGCACAGCACTGTAAAGAAAGATAGCTTCATACTTACTTGGTGCCTGTGTTATGAAAATGAAAACATAGTTATTTTTATACCTTGCTGCTTATGTTTTTCCCCTTTCTTTCCTGTTCAAAGTTCCTTCTCTGGCAGTTTCTCTAGCTGACTAAATTTTTTGAGGGAGCTAACCCAACGTGCTTGCCGTCTAACAAACCCTGGGGCATCTATCCTTTTCCTAGTAACAGAGTACTGCCCCTGATTCGCAATCTTCCTCAGTACTCAAAACTGGGTTAGAACCCACCAGAAAACTAAGAGGCAAGGGAGCCGGAGAATGAATAAAGCTTACTTTTTGCTAGCTATTTTGCCACTCATTTTTAGAGTTAATCTCCAGCGTGTCATACTTTTTATGAAGTAGGCCAATTTTTTTCAGGCTCTTCAGAAGCTCATTCTAAAAATTTTGACTCTACAAATGGAGAAGTTATACAGCAATTAACATTAAAGGAACTAAGGGAAATTCACATTGGATTCAGAGAGTCATCAAGAAAACCAAATAAAGCAGACCCTCAGAGCTAGTGGATACAAATTAAAGACTGTTTCATAAGTCAATCTGTTTGATAATAATTTGCCAATATAGGAATTAGTTGTATTAGAAGCTAAATAGATAAAACACAAGGAAATAAACCAAATGAAAATGGCAAAATACTTTTTAGGATTAGGAAAAAGGACTACGTTACTAATGGGAAATGTCTACACAAATAAGCAAATTTTACCTGTCATCATCTTGTGAAAATCGTCTTTGCAAATCCTCTTTATTCCACTGTTCTTTTTCTTTCCCTTGCTCAGGTATATCTTGTGCTTTTTCCTCGTCTCCTGATTGTCTGTTTTTCTCCTTATCACATGTTTTTGTGATCTCTGTCCCTTTCTCATTCTCATTAAGTTTTTCTTCCTTTACCTCTTCCTTCTCATGAACTATCTCTTCATGCTTATCCCCTTCTTGCCCTCCCTCTTCTATTCCCTTTGGCCTTTTGAAAGCAACACAAATCGAAGGCATGCAAAGAAACACAAACAAGAAAGAAAAAGTCAAGGAAAAAACTGCACATGAAATTAAACAGAAATGTAATGAAAACTACTCAAACAAACAAAAATTCTGTCTTTTAAATGATGAATACTTTTTTCTCCAGCGTATACCAGAAGCAGCACTGTGTGAGCAACACTCAGTCATCATTGTTTTTAGATCAGATTTTCCTGTCACAAAGTTGCATGGAAAAAAGTTGTAGTCTCCATTACAGACGTTTTCTGATGTAATGGGAGTAAAAAAACCCAGCTTAGGTGCCTATAAAATCTATAGGTCAGGTGATAAGTAAAAATTGTACTAACATATATGACATTTATACATTTTCTTGAGAAGCCGAGGACTTTTTCCATGCATTTCTAAAAGTTTCAGGAGAATGAGAGAGCATCCTACTAAAAAAGTCATATTCTTATGTATTCTGAATCACTGAAGTGTATTAGGCTAGGGAAAAAAACCCCTTCAAAATATTATTTTTCATATTCTTTGGAACGTTAACAAATTCAAGTCTTAACTTAGCCATCACTTTAATTTCAGGAAAGATATAATGATAACAGAATTACTTTTTAAAACAGCAAGCATGAAAAAATAACTCGTGACAGGATTTCAAGTAGTCTAGTAAGAAAACTACGTTCTACAAAACTTTTCTGTGCAAGTAGTTTGAATAGAGACCAAAATATAATAGTGATATGTTCAGAACTTCTTATTGCCTTAACAACACGTATTAACCACTTTGAAATCCAGGATTTTATGTTTGTCCAAAGAAAAATCAAAGACCTCCTAGAATATGTTTAGAAAAAAGAAGTGCCTGCTACAGTCCCCTTACTCACCTGGTTTTCTTGTTTCCTCCTGGCCGTTCTGATTGGACAGACATGTAGCTCGTGCTGCTGAAACGAGAAGCACTACTAGTCCTCGAAACCGCAGACACATCACTTACATCACTGTCCGAAGATTTAGTGGAAATATTATCTGCCCCTCTACGAGGATCCCATCCTGATCGATACTGTTAACACAGATTGACAAACACGCAGAGGTGGTCAGTGTTACCACACACAGCAATCATTAGCTTCTCCTATTTCAGCACTTCAATTGTCCACAGAGGAGACTGCAAAACCCCACTCAGTGGCATATAAAACAAAAGTGAATGGCAATTATCCTAAAAGAGAAATCCAATTTATATGAAACCTTGTTTTTAGCAAAGGCAATTAGAGCATTTTCACCACACCCCAGTGAAGGCCATTAAAACAGTTTCACAAGAGCAATGGCCCCAGGGAAGAACACTTAGGTAAAATCTGGGAAATAAATGTAATATAAGGAAGTGGAATTGTTTGATTGCTGTATAGAATTTGAAAAAGAAAGCGTATAAGGTTGCCATTGTAACTTATAAAGACCAATTTTAGTAGCCACCAAGGTTCTCTTGTAATCCATTATGCTTCACTGAAAACGTAGAGATAGTATAGAATCTAAGTATTAAAACACTAACTTTTTATTTTTTTTATTTTTTATTTTTTTTTCAAGATTTTATTTATTTATTTGAGAGAGAGAGAATGAGAGAGAGAGAAAGCACATGAGAGGGGGGAGGGTCAGAGGGAGAAGCAGACTCCCTGACAAGCAGGGAGCCCGATGCGGGACTCGATCCAGAGACTCCAAGATCATGACCTGAGCCGAAGGCAGTCGCTTAACCAACTGAGCCACCCAGGCACCCCAAAACACTAACTTTTTAAAAGAAAAGCCAAGAAAAAAGAGAGTTTAATTTTTGCATGGTGGCTGGAGTTTTGATGAATCCTAGAAATACTAGAAAAAGTCATTATTATTTACAATAGTTCAAATTTCCTGGAATTGAAATAATCAAATCGTTATCTGGCACAGCCAGCCTGCAGGGTGTTCTGGGTGGTCAAATATTCTGGTAAGTTGCAAGCCATTATGAATGCTTTGTGTTCATGGCACTTGGGATGTAAAAAAAGAACAGACTTTGGAGTCTGGAAAACCTGGGGTAAGAAAAACTCTTACTAGCTGGGTAAACTCGAGCAAATTATCTGACCTTTACAAGCCTGTTTATAAAATAACAGGGATAATAATATCTTCCTTGCAGGGTTGTTTTGAAAATTAGAAATAATACATGTCTGCTATCTAATAATATAAATAAATAATTATGATTGTATCATTACTACCTGATGGCTACTAGTGGGTTAAGAGAATATCTGCTAATAGGTCTTTCTTTGTTTATATGCACTTCAAACATCATGTTGAAACATCCTTATTTGGTCGATTTTGCAATGGAGATTTTTCTAATCACAGATACTAGCAAGTATCACAAAGCCCTAAAAGATGATTACCTTATATAAACAATTTACTGTGACTTGAAGAATCTTTACTTAATAAATCATCTGGTAAGAATAACAATTCACTGCAAATATTAGATAGATATAAACATTCTGGCTAAGATAAATTGAATGGTAATAGGGTATAGTATAAACAGTAAATCAGATTAAAATGATCTGTTTTTTTTTTCCCCAAGGATCTCTCAGTGTCTAGTTATATATTTTTGAGTTAATGACTGATTCTTTTCTTCAAATATAAAATGAGGGGATTAATTTTAAGGCTCCTTAAAATTTGATAATCAAATCCTTAATCTAGAAATATACATTCAAATTAGGTGAGGTACTGGCCTTCCTTAGTACATTTTAACTTTCAACTTTGTTGGGTAAATCCAAGTATCAAAGAGAATACACTTAAGTTCTGCAAAATTCGCTGCCTTTTTTTCAGGAAATACCGATGTAAATAGAACCTTCATGTTGATTTTAAAGGTGGATTATTTATTTACAGTGAATTTATTGGAGAACATTTGGTCCATGATATTCTTTTTCAAACTAACGTCACTTTAAAATATTAAAAACAATTTTTTGTGACATTGTGTGACATTTTGAAGTGACAATGTCTTCAGCCATTGTGTAGAATAGCATCTCGATGGCTGGATCCAACTGTAAGAGGTAGTAAGAAATAATAATGTAACCAGAGCACATGCCCTGGAGTGAGAATGAATTGTTGGTCTGAATCGTAGCTACATAAAATTCTTAGGTTTGTAATCTCAGGCCAATTGCTTCTATAAGTCCCAGTTTTTTATCTGTTAAAACATGGACAACAACTGTATCCATCTCCCATGTTTGCTGCAAGGATTAAAGAAGATAATGTATGTAACAAAGCACTTAGCACAATATCGACATACAACAAGTGTTTAATAAATGACAAATGATGATGATGATGATGATTCGATAGTAGTTGAATACTGGTTTAGTATCAATTCCACGTATATCTTTACCGAAAAAAATACTAGGTAGAAATACCCCAAAATAAATACACTATTTTAAGACTGCGCTAAGCTACAATAAAAATATATCCAATTTTACATATCTCCAAGAGATTCATTTCAGAAAATATGTTTATAAAGCAAAATTGAAATATGAAACCAAACTTTGCCACTGACTCCTACTCTGTCCTCAGGTCTCACCTTCCCCATTTGACCAGCTTCATCCATATCCCATTATTTTATGGAGAACTACTGATTCCCAGACACAGGATGAGAAGTAGCTTTATCTCAGCAGGAAATCCATGACACTTCTTGGCTGACACAGAACATGCCTCATTTTTAATATCTGTCTCTGGTACGTTATCTCAATACACAAAGCCATCTGGTACCTGTGTATTCTGTGTTTCCCTGATTGGTTCTTGTCTGATTGTTATGCCTTCATTTCTGAATCCTAAATCTTACTTGATTTTTATATTTCACTAGTTAGGATTCTGACTTTGCATGCTCTAGTCTTTGTCTTTTTGAGTTGTCGTGACTTTTAACCCTGTTGCTATGATGCATAGGTACATACAGGCTAGCCTAAGGCTTAAGAATTTGTCTTAAAAGATACATACACAAAGATACATGTACATTGCACGTATCTTTGGCTAAAACCTCTTAGATAATCGAGTTTGCTGAGCTAAAATTTTGGATATGCAAAACTTAGGGAAAGATAAGATTACACATATACAGTTTTATAGAATTCAACACACGCTAACTCTTGTTAAAGATGTGTGTTTGTGTGTGTGTGTGTGTGTTTAAGTGTGTTCATTTTTAATTTTCAAACCCTCTACTAGAATATAAGCTCCTAAAGGCCAGGACAATATCTTCCTTATTTTTGTAACTCTCTTAGCACCTAAGAGTCAAAGATTTAATTTGATTTAACTTAAACTCTGAAGCTTAGTTTTTGTACCAGTAAGATAAGGATAAATCTCATTTTAAGGATTCTTGCGAGGAGTTAAGAGACATGATATATTTAAAATACCCCGTAGTGTGCTTAGCACACAGCAACTGCTCATTTCCAATGCCTAAAGCAGAAAGTCATTAAATAAAAAGACACTGAGTGGAAAAGTTTATATAAAGAAAGAATACAAATTAGCTAACAGCTCTAGTTTGATGATGATTATACTGCATTCTCAAGGCTTGTATTAAGTGCATTTCTCTGTCTACTTCTGGGCAACTAAGTAGGTTTACCTTTAGGGTATAGATCAGGTTTCCATTACAAATTTACACATGATACACAGAATGAGAAATATAGAAAGTGAGAAATAATAGAAAAAAATCTTTTTATAAATAGAACTTCAGAAGAACATATTTTGAATATACTTAGAATATAATATCTTCACATATACAATTGCAAAAACCCCAAAATTCAAAGTCATAAATGACCTAATATTAGAGTTTACTTTTAAAGCAATTCATTTTTTAAAAATTTCTTAAATGTATTTTTTTCTTTTCCTAAATTATGGTAAACAAAAGTTTCTAGTTTAATAGTGAGATAGCAGCAGCTAAATTATTATTGTACCAAGGTATTATGAATGCAAATCAGCTCATTTATTTAGAAAACAGTTGGTGTTGTCTTGGCACCATACAATAAAAAATGTTTTCAACAATCAGCATGTATTAATTTACAGCTGACAGATCAACAATGGATGATATGCTCACCATTCTCTTTAATGGAACAAAAACAAAGAAGATTTATTGCATAGGATTACATGATCTCAGCTGAAAATTGTGCCCTGATTGGAGATCATTAAAATCTTGGAAGACAGTAAGGAAGCCTTTCCCGACAGCATTTTGATGTTTTGTACATTGCTATTAAGTAGATCATGAACTAGAAAAATTTACGGGAAATTATTATTCTTCAGGATGTTCCAGACTCTAAAGCGTTCTTAAGTGGCCTAGAAAAGTTAATGTTCTCTCTATTCATCTGACAATAGTGGAAAGTAACAGCATATCATCAAAGCTCTATTAAAAAGAAAGTTATTATTAAAATTTTAGAATATTCCTGAGAAAAAAGTAAATTCAAATTTCTAAAATAAGATTTCCATTTCTCCAGTATACTCATCTGAAGCTCTCAGATTAGGCAATTTCCCAGCTTGATTTCTCTACCAGCATTTCAGCAACTCAGGTTGTTTGAGTTTTGTACATGAACTTCTCAGACAAGACACGGGAGTGGGATTATGAGTTGCCTTGAGCATTGCTTATCTTTGATTTATTAAATTTCACCAGAAAACTGCAATTTGTTGTCTGGGAATCTAGTCCAAGACTTGGTTATTGCAAAATACCAGGCAGGAAAAAAGTCCAAGTTTGAAGAAAAATAAGTTTTATGTCATCAAGAAATACTTGGAGGAATATTCATATCATATTCAGAGAGAAAACACAATGAATAGATCATAAGATTGGAAAAAAATAGGGCAAACATAATCTTTGGAAGGTAAAGGAGAAGCTGAAGTTCTGGACAGGGCTCTCCACACCAACGTGGGGGTCTGGAGGAGACAAGAACAGAGCAGGGGGAGTCTTGGCACTGTGGTCAATGAAATAATCATGTGAGCAAGAAGATGCTCTCATTTTTGCTAACCTATTTTACAGTATTTCAGATCATAATTCAAAAAGTCCTGTTGTCTTTTGATAGTACCAAAATTGCAGAAACTCCCTCTTTGAGGAGCTACTTCCAGATGATTTCCCCTCTGTCCTAGCCAAGGCTCTTATCAGTGCTTGATAGGAATGTTGCGCTATGCGAAAATCTGTTAGGAGATCATTCTGTTTAGATACGACTCCTAAAGAGGGTATTGTGTAATAAGGTCTCTACCTGAGAGGGAGAAGAGAGTGAGGAAAAGCTACAGAAAACTGAGGGCTAATTTAAGATTTAGCCCTAAAAACAATATTCTGCAAATGAAATCCCTGCTAGGAAACTCTTCCTTAATTCCTTCAAGACAGTTAGTCACTGCCTGGAGTTTTCCTATACTACTTTATTCATGAATTTCTTACAATTTTTTCATGTATTTCTTTCTCACACATTAGCTATCTATCATCTATCTATCTATCTATCTATCTATCTATCTATCTATCTATCTATCTATCTATCTATCTATCCATCCTGCTTAGATTATAAACTCCCTGAGAATAATGACTGTCTTACTTATTTTAGTATGTACAGATTATGGGAATTACCTAGATCCTTGCCTGGCAGGTAGTAGGAACTCAATAAACGTTTAATGAATTGAAATGAAGGGAATGGTTGTTTTATCTGGACTATATACTGGAGTATAATCTCCAGGACGAAGCATTAAGTCAGAGTATAAAATACTGTGAAGATAGATGAATAGAGTTTAGTCATGCAATCCTCTTATTCCCTGTGATAGGTATACGCAGTGATGTGCTGATATGTTTAACAACCAGTATCCAAGAGGTAAAAGGTCTGATTTACAGCGTTTGCTAATTTCTGAGGAATAAATATTCCCACCATGGTTGATTTCAAGTTACCAAGTGGTTACCAAATGCAGACTTGGTGTATACCACCAAGCATGGGGTTTAGAAATATGTGCACTGTTTGTAGGATTCATTGAGATTCATCAGGAGACAATGAGTAAGGGACAATAAGATACATTATCTGTAAGTTATTCATCCAGGGAAATCTTGAGAAAGATGGAATAGCAAGAACAGCTTAAGGGAAAGAACTATAATAGTAGAAAGGGTAGCCATTAGCCTATCAGCCAAGACTTACTAAAAAGCCAACTGTCTTTTGGTTTGAGGGAAACTTGTAAGATTAATAATTTTTCCTGGAGAATTTATAGAGGAGGAATTATTGCTAGTAGTCAATTATGACTCACAAAGGCTTGGCTCTGTGGGAACTACATGTCTGTTAGTAAGCAGCTGCTCTCATCATCTGTTATTTAGTTCCATCAATGTCTCACAATTTTAGAAATGGAAATGCCAGTTCTGTGAAGAAATTCCAGATCTGCAGATCTCAGGTAGCTACAGAACTCATGCTTTTGCTCTTAGCAAATGCCCTTACCACTTTTCTCCTCAGAATCCATAACTCTCACCCATTCTAGTCTACCGTTTACTGAAACTGTTCTCAAAAACAAACAGAAAACACCAAAAATATCCGAATTTACCAGCCAGTAGTGTCTTCAGTTCTTTCTTGATGTTGCTGCTACATCTAATATTGAAGTCCTCTCTCCTGAAATGTTTCCATGAATGGTTTCTCAGATAATGTTACTCATGGTTTCTCCCCTGGCTCTCTCACTGTTCCTTCTTAATCTCCTTTGCCAGTTTCACTTTCTCTGACCTGATTTTAAATTATATTTTCCCCAAATTTTGATCAATAGTCCACTTTTCTTTACACTATGCATATCCCCCCCAGGATGACCTGATCCATTATCTGTGCATTTTCACTGCCATGTAATGACGAATAAATCCTTATCGTCTGCTCTCACTACCCTCCAAACTTCAGACTTGTATTTCCAGGTGTTAGCAGGGCATCTACCACATGTTGTTTTTCAGGTATATCACATTCAACTGTGACCAAAACCAAATTTATTCTCTTTCACCTCAAACCAGCTATTCTTATATCTCCTATATTCCCTGCATTATTTAATAGGCTCTAAATTGAACTAAATATTGAACTAAAACAGAAATTTGTGCTACCTTTGACTTCTCCTTCTTCAATATTCTCCACTCTAATTAGTCAAGAAGTATCACTCATTTTATTGTAACAAATATCTGGATATTTAGCTATTAGGGGTGTATGAATAGGTCCTTGGTCTTTCATGTTTGTAATTCAAGTCTACTACTCCTATTCATTGGTCACAGTTGCTGCTGAATGCCTACCAATATTCTTTCTCCATTTTTGTTCTTTAAAACTCAAAGAATCAGGATTTATATTAGTAGTCTAACAATGACAACAACAAGAACAAAACAAAACAACTTCATTTTTCATTTTCCTTGTAGCCAGGGTGATCACTTGACTTGAGTCTGGTCCCTGTGATATAAGCAGGAAAATAGAAGGTGGGGGTTGGCGAGAGCGATTACAGTGGGCTGACTCAGCTGGGATGGCCATTTGCCTTTCCCTCTTTGCTTTTCTTTCTAATTGGAGTTTAAACATGGGCCTAGGGGTGCAGTCATCATTCTGTGACAATGAGCATGAATGTCCTACTCTGAGAACAGGGAGCAGGGAGAGAAGCTCTAAGGAAGCTTGGCTCCTTAAATAGCAGGATCAGCCTTGGGCAGCTGTTTGGATTTCTTGTTTGTGAAAAAAAAATTTTTATTCAGGTAATTTTGTCAGGCTTTTTTTTTTTTTTTTTTTATCATGAACATGTGAATACACACCTGAATGATATACCACTCATTCTGTTCTGGGTCAAAAAAATTATTTTCTGACCTCATAGTATAAAGGCACATTCTTTAACTAACAATATTGATAAAATCTATAATGTGGTCTAATTTTGATGGTAAGAGGCAAGGTATCATATTGACCCTGGGCTACAGAGTGGAAAGACATGGATGTGTAACTGCTCTCCCACTCACTGGGAGCTGTGTTATCTTGGGCAAGTCTCTTAACTTCTCTGAGCCTGAGGTGAGCTTTAAATGAGATCACAGGTCTTGACACATAGTAAATATTTATATCATGATAATAATTAGGCATAGTCTGTGATGAAATTAAAGAAGCTCTAGGCTGTGATACTCCGTTTCTTCATCATTCCAGCTATCACCTCAAACATTTTCTCTTGGCTAAAAAAAAAAACTTGAAAAGAGCTATGAAAACTTTGTAAGTTCCTACTTCCGTATCATTAAAAAAAATAAGGCATTGTCCTTTGACACCAGCTTGGTTTATTTACTTAGAGTAGGACAACACCAAACCTGACTTGGAAATTCATGTTTTTTATTCTTGAAACTATTAACCTGGGTTACTTTTTGTAACTATGCTTCTACTAGGCATCAAGGAAAGTTAAACCAGGGAACGTAACAATTCATGACTGTAACACTAATAATTATTAAAATGTGGATACATTTTATGCTTATAAACTTCCAAATATTTTATATATTGTTTTCTTTTCCCAATGCCTAAGCCAGCTATTATTTTCTAAGTTTACATATGTGTTAACACTTAGCCATCTCTTGATTCAGATGTATTCACATAAGGTAAATGATTTTTTTCTCTTTTTCAACAGCCTTAATGAGTCTTACATTCATTTTTATGCCTTTCTTATTCAGTAATATCTCAAACAAATTCTGAAATTTCTGCCTCAATGAAGAAGTGTTCTCGAAGTCTGTTCTTCCCAGACCGTTAAGTATATTAATGATAATATCTCATTGTGATATACACAACCATTTCATTTATAGCCAAGCTGACAGAGGGGAGAACAGAATGCCTGCTGCCTGTGCAAACCCACAAACCCAGACTTCTCCAAAAGACAGAAGGGTCAATATTAAAGCACTGGTACCATTATCGTGACCAAATGTTTTCCAAACCCTCAGATAAGAAACCTGTAAGATCTACCTAGAACTGAGTATCACAAAGAAGCTCTCCTTGGCCATAAGAATCCCTTATACTTGATCCTTTGTGAATATCTTTAAATATTCCATGGTTTATTATATGATTTTTGTATTTTTGAGAGAATATTTATAGCTTGCATTGGGATATGGGGTAGGGACATTACAGATATTGAGTGGCAAGCTAGCATTCCAAAAGCTGCAACAGAAAGAAAACATGGCAAGACAGCATCAGGACAAGGGTCCTAGGAAAGTGAAGCAGGCAGACACACAACAAAATTTAATGGACTGGGGATATGGAGAGGGCTCCTTTTCAAATTAGTACCTTAGAAAGCAACAGAGTAACTCAAGGTACTTGTATTTGAGAGAATCAGGGTTAAATAACAGCCCAAATAACCACAAAGTGTTGAAAAACTTGGAAGGGTCTGAGAATTGCCATGATCCATTAAATTCAGGAAGAGGGCAGATGTAATTATTCTGTTGAAAATCTGGAAGAAGCCCACTACGCTCATTCCTCATGTGAGAAGACAGAGCAGCATCAGCTGGGTTTGCATTAAGACCATTTGGGTTGGAGGCAACAGTTAAAACATGGCAAGGAATAACAATTACATCTTGTTTAGACCATAGCAGTAGCCTCTGAATAGGACTTCTTGTCTTTAATCTCCCTTTCAAATGCATCTTAAGTTTACCACTAGAATTAATATTTGTTCATATCGGTGACTTCTTCAAATATCTTCAAAGCCAATGTTTATAATGAAAACATTCTGGATTTTTAACTAAGTGATTCAAAGCCCTCTGCAATCTGGTCCCAGCCAATTTTTCCATTCTTATATCCTAATATGTAACCTAATTTGTTGGGTATTTCCATTCCAAAGAACTACTAGGTGTTCCTTAAACATATGGCTTTTGCTCATATGCTTCTGCATTTTTGCTTAAGCTCTTCCTCTACTTGACATGTCCTTCATCTAAGTATTATTCTACGATATGTTCCAGATTTCTCCAAGCCAAATGAATATTTCTCTTCTTATGCTTCCTTTGCATGGTTAAGTTTTATTATATCAGTTAACATAGCCTATTTTGTAAAAGTAACACTGATGTACCTGTGTTTCCCTAATTCAATTAGGAGCTCTTAGACTGGAAGGTTTTTGCCTGCCTGCCTCCCTTCTCCCATTCCTCCTTCCTTCCTTTGCTTTCAAACTCTCTTTTTTTTCATTACTCCCTCCCTTCCTCCCTTCCTCCCTCCATTTGCTCAGTCCTTCATTTTATTGCTATTCATTTGATTGTTTCTCTGGAAATTTTTTTTTCTTTTAATGTTGCAGAACCGGAAACCAGAATTACAGCTGATTAGCTTTAGAGACATACAAGGCATGCAGTTTTGAGTTGCAGGAAAGAGAAAGCTACTAAATGTCCCCTGAGATTATGTTCAGATACACAGAAGAGGACTCATCTATAACCACCCTTTGTTTAAGAAAAAAAAGCCCAGGAAAGTTACTTGGTGCTGAAACATACTTTTAGTTATTCGCTCATCACTGAGTCTTTAAAAAGAAATCATAGTATTTTAAAGCTGAAAGTGACCTCAGAGAGGATATAATCTAGATTCTTAATTTTATAGATGAGAAAATTAAGAAACAGAGAAGTGAATTGACTAAGCTTATATAAGTTGTTAGTATTGAAGTCTTTCAATTTCATTTAAAAATGTGTTAACTATAATTTCATGTTTAATGGGATACTTGGCAAGCGTATGTAGAACATAAGTCATTTCTTTTTAAAACATTCACATTTTTAAGTATATACTTCAGAATAAAGATTTTCTTCCTTTTCTGAATTTTAAAACTCTACCTAAAATGACATACATAATCAGAAAACAAAAACTTACAACTATAACTGGACAGATCTTAAATAAAACTTGAAAAAAAAAAAACAGTATCTTGCAAACTAACTTGAATAAAAAGATAAAGATGTTTTATGTCCTATTGAAATAACCCCTTTACATTCCATTTAAAATTCAGGTCATCTTTTTTGGGGGGGGAGGTGGGGTAGGCAGAAAATGGTAATGGGCTTAAGAAGTAACATGTTCTTACATGGCTGGATCTTGAAGACTATTAGCTTTGCTGTGAGTATGCCTGGTCATGAAAATGACCTGAAAAGGGCCAATCATAAAATCATAGCCATTTTCTTTGTTAGTCAGGAAGTTGTATTGAACTAGTATATTTTGATTCATCTATGAGAATGAAGTTCAACTGTAAGGTTTTTCTTTTATTACCCCTGCATCACATATATAATAATAAATATAACTACCATTACTGGGCGCTCCCATGTGCCAAGCCAAGTTCTGTACCCTTTACACACAACATTTCTACCTCTCGAAGTTATCACCAGCCAAAAGTTCCTTCTCTTATAGGTTAGCTATATTATTTCCAGACTAGAGTATTATTTTGCAATCTTCAAAACTGATGAAATAGAAATAATCAAGATTCCATGTTAAGGAAAACAGTAGTGAATTTATTTTGCTAATAAATAATATCTGTAATTCTTCCAATTGAGGAAAAACTACAACTAATTTTTGTGCTCATGAACAAGCTGTTACATAACAAAATTGTAGACATGTTCAAATTATAATTAGCCAACTTAGATTGAAATGATAGGTGTAGACAGCTCCACGCTGTCCTACTTGACTGACTGCCTAACTGACTAAAGGTTTGGAATTAAGTGTCAATTCAAACCTAGCTGTCAATTATTTCATGTGAAGTAATAGGCTAAAATATTATACATATAAATTTATTCTCTAAATCATAATTAATATGACATAAATTAATTTAAAAATACATAGATTCAATCCTTTGTGAGACTATATCTAATAGAGAGCCTGACCCTGATCAGAGATTGTTGAATCACTTAGATGAAGAAAATGAAATATAGAAAATCTTACTTCAAACCTAATTTTAAATATTAGGCCATGAGATTAAATGATTCACTTATTAATGATGAGGTTGCCTAAAACCCAAATGTTAATACATAGTGTTTTTTTTTTTTCAATGCAGCCTCCAAAGTACCATGTATTTGTGTAACACTTCATAGATTACCAGGTTTCCTCGATTTTTACACAGAAGAAAGCTGGGTTGTGAAGAACTCTAATTTTTATTCTACCACTTATGTGATAAGACTTTGGGTAACAAAGTTACCCAAAAGTTACCCAAAAGTATCACATAAGTGGTAGAATAAAAATTAGAGCCCAAATCTTCTAGTGGTAGAATAAAAATTAGAGCCCAAATCTTCTAGTTTTTTGTCTCAGTATTCTTTCTACTATGATTAACTCTAGACACAAATCAATAATTACATACCCATTAGAAAATTTGCTTCTGACTCTCATGCAATAACCTACCCATACCTTCTCCCGGGGTTCTTATCCTGTCCTTACCTTGGTACAAAATATTTGACATTCATCTCCTCTAAAGCCTTTTCCAAACATATACCACCCCTGACACTCTAGCTTCCTCTCAGCATTGATGTCCATATTCTAGAAAAATATCCCTTTGAGTGCCTATTATAGCCAAAGCAAAGTGCTTGCCACTAGAGAGACTACCAAGATGAAAAAAACATAGTCCCCATTCTCAAGAAGATAAAAAATAAGCAAATTATCATATAAGGCAGAATATATGCATTTTAGGAGGTGATAAATGCCATGATTGGTTCAGAAGGTATATATGTTTTCACCTCTCTGTTTCGAATATTCTTATACTTGTCATTTTTTTTTCTGAAAATACTTAATGCTTCTAGATTACATGGGCTTTGAGTTGGAAATAATATTTCTGCCCTACTTATCACATTTTCTTCCTTCTTTATTTCTCATATCCTCCTTGATTCTATAAAGCAAGATTTCTCTCCTCTTGGTGATCCATATCATTCATCCCTTATATTCCCTATAAGGTATGCTAGTAGTTAGCAATCCAGCAACTCTGGAGGCTTGATGAAAGCAAAGGTGAATGCATGAATTTTTTTGGCGGGGGGGAGGTAAAAGAGAAATGTTTTCCCTGTGTATTCTTACGCAATATACTAAAAGAATTGTGATCTTGGCAATAGCAGCTATTCTTCATAGATTGACCTTTTTAGCAGCAGGTAGCTCAATACATGTTACTTAAAATTCTTTTGTCAGTTTTTAGCAACATTATACTTACGAAAAAGGGAGAAATGATAATTTCTTCTGAAATCTTATAGTGTTCTACAACATATAAATTGCTGTCTTAGTAATCTCAAATGACTTCTTCATAATTAAAAAATATCATCTTCATATTTCTTGGCCTGACATGTGGTTAGATAGTAATAGGTAGCAATTCACAAATATATGTGAAGAAAAAAAGAGTCATGGCTTGAATGTCATAATAAAATTATGACCAAGAAAACCATATTTAAATTTAAATGTGGTTTTATCACTAAGAAAAATAGTTTTAAAAATGAACTTGTTGATACAAAAACAAAATATTTCATCTCCTAGGATGTGACAATGTAGTTGGTGAAATAAAAAAAGTAACAAAATTTTTAAAAAATCATAAAGTTTGAAACAAAATAGCTATATTTAGCTACTTGCCTTAAAATCTCTATTCATATTATAATCAAATATGCTTTTATAAGGCAGCAGTTATTTTAAAAGACCATTAATTATTTTGTAGACATAGGTTATGATTCAGCTGTGTATCCCCCAAATTCGTATATTGTAATCCTAATTCCTAGTACCTCAGAATATGACTATATTTGTAAATAGTGCCTTTAAAGAAATAATTAAGGTAAAATGAGCTCATATGGGCAGGCCCTAATCCAATACACAGAGCGATGACCATGTGAACACACAGCAAGAACGTAGCCATCTGCAGCCAAGGAGAGAGGTCTCAGAATAAACCAAACCTGTCAACTCTTTGATCTTGGACCTCAAGCCTCCAGAACTATAAGAAACTTAGTTTCTTTTTTTAAAGTTACCTAGTCTGTGGCAATTTGTTATGGCAGTCCTAGCAAACTAATACAAGATATTAAGGGGAAAAGGAAGCTAAAGTTAGAAAGTTTTGAATTCAAAGATTAACCACACATAAAAATACCACATTTCTAAAACGGCATTAAAATTATTTACCATTAAGTTTTTAACTGTGGGTCTTTTACATAAAGTAGGTATATTTGTATCTATGGGATAAGCAAGAAATGAATAGTTGTTACCTCTATCAGCTAAAATATGGAGAACAGAAATTCTCCTTGGCTCAGAGCTCTAGGGTGTGTGCAGGTGCGTGTACAAATAGATAAATTTATGTGCAAAATAATTTTATCTCTCTCTCTTGTTAAACTAAAATCGAAGTACAACCAGCTTACTAAGGAGTAGAAGTGGTAAGAAAAATAATTTTGGGTAAATAAAGATTTGACTAAACTGGTAAAAAATAATACAACCTTAATCAATTTTTAGACTTTTATAATTATCATTAATTTTTATATTTTTCCTCCATTTCCACCCAATTATTTTTAGGATTACCTTAGAGATATGCTTATCTCTACCTAGTAGATTGTTAATGGCAACAAATACAGACTTGAACCCCCAAGGATTTTGGTAAGAGCAAGTTATCTGCTGGAAATGAATCTTCTTTTTCTTCTTCTTCCCCATCATCACCATCATCATCACCATCATCATATCGCAGCTAACACGTATGTATTGCTTACTATATCCCAAACTCTGTTCAGGCGTTATACATGTATATAAATAGATTTAATCTTGAAAACAATCCAATGAGGTAGGCACTATTCTTAGCACATCTTCCAGAATAAGAAACCTAACTTGCCCAAGGTCATATAAATAATGACAGGTAGATTTGAGCCCAGGCAGTTTGGTTTTGGAGTCCATACTTTTAATGCTACTCTGCAGCCTGTATTTAATCATAATCACTAAAAATAAATTGAAGAGTGACTAACAAACTGGTTATATATCTCCATTACTGTAATCAAGACTCCAGACGTTGTGCTGTGATTATAGTTGCTACTATGGTTATTGATAATGCTTCCCATTAGCATGAAGCTATACTTCCAATGGCCCCTTCTCCCTTAATGATGCCTTGATCATCCCTTTATTTATTTCAAAGGTAAAGGAAGAAATTATATAAATGTATACGGAAATTTTTTATTTACTTTTAAATTCTAGTTTGGTGGACGTTTAATGGAATATAAATGAGAAATCTACCCTCACAAACATGAGTAAGAGACTACAGAAGAGGGGAAAATAGGATATAAAGGCTCTTACAATATGATTTTACCTGGTTCCTTTTTCATTTCAATCTCCAACTCTCTTTTCATTAGGCTTATAGAGCCATTTGTCAGTTTCGTAGGTGAGACTGAAGTTTTTTTTATTCAGGCCTTGATAAGATTACCACTAAATCTCTTGTACTTGTAGCATTGTATTATATATGGCTGCTCTTACTAGTTTAATAATTTAGATTTTAAAATCTAGTTTTACTTCTCTTCATAAATATACTTGGAAAAGGAACAACCAGAGAGTAACCGTAAAAAAAGTACACAGCAGGTGACTAATAAAAGGCCTGGAGGCTTGTCTGGCTTGGGTAAGTAGCAAGATAGTACAGAAGGATGTGGTCTGGTTTGGGGCCAGGAAGCAACCTAAAGCGTGCAGTACTTGGACAAAATGTATCCTTAAGTGGTGGAGGAGAGGTAGAGAATATTAAGAAGGGACAGCGGCACCCAGGACTCTGTACACTTTCTCAGAACCTTGGTGGCTAAGTTTGGCAATAAGAATGCTTCCAGGTATGTTGGCAAGTGGAATTTAAATTAAAAAAAAAAAAAAAAAAAAAGAATGCTTCTAGGTAAAGTAACTTGTTCGTTTTTCTTCCTACTATGCTCGCATATCAGCCACTTTCAGTGAATTCCAGAAGTTTGTCTTGGGATTTTGCTACCGATCTTGAAGCTCGCTGATTGCAGGGTTATAGAGAAATTAACACAACAATAGAAACATCTGCCAAAGCAGACGGGAAGGTTAGAGAAATGGTGTGTTTCACTGAAGAAATCCAGGTGCAGCTGCTGGCATTCTGGCTGTGGCAGCCCCATCAGTGAGGGGTAAGATTTCTTGACCTAGCTTGGGATGGAACTCACAGGTAAGTAATCTTAATTCTGATTTTTACAAATGAAACCATTCTGTTCGCTATTTGGCCAGACGAAGCCTTGCAGCAATTTTTTCTGAAAACCTGAACCCTACCTCTGTTCATGAAACAATGAACTGCTTCTTCCAAGAAAGGAAGCTTCATGACTTCCTACGGGACATTTTAACCTATTCCTTGAGGGCCTTGCAGGGGAGAGACTGAGTTTCTGAGATCGCTCCTGCCCTATTTATCAGATGATTCCATCTACGTAATGCTGGCACAATGGGGTCTGTTTCATGCAAATACCAGGTTCTCTTGGGAGCTTGAGAAGGGATTCTGCAAGCAGGATTTCCTCCAATGCGCACAAAGCCCAACTCAACTGTTCTGTTGCTGGCCTGTGTTCTATGCTGCCAGCAACTCAACTTTTCTGCCAAAAAAATTTGAGCATTTTATTTCAATCACTGCTTATAAAAATCAAAAGGTAGCATTCATTTCTTCACTTCTGCTAAATACATGTATTTTCTCGCAATTTCTTAATTTGCACAAGGCCACCTATCCACATTTTAAATTTTACTTTTTATAAATTTCGTCTTTGAGTGTTCAGATCCATGTACATCACTGCTATTAAGGAGCATTTCCTGTTAAATGCCCATGCCTGCGCGTGCACCTGTTAACCACTTTCCAAGGACCACGCCCATTAACATCAGCCTTGATAACATAATTTCTTAATTTCAGTAATTTAGTTTGTAATTTCCCATCCCACGTTATGTTCCAGGCTTGCGTTTTTAATCTCCATATCCCTTGAAGATTCATAAATTCCTTCCCCCTAAATCTGATTGTTCATTTTAGATCTCTGATGCTTGAATTCTCTGAGAACAAAGGGAACATTCGATGATATGTGAGTTACCCTGAAATCCTTTTCATTAGCTCAATTATTTCTTTACTATTTCTTTTCGACCTTGTCATTTTAATTTCTGGTGTCTATGATTACATTTGCTGTTGTTATTACAAAAATAAAAACAAATGTTATCTGCACCACGTATTCAGCATTTAATCACTAAATGCTACGCCATTTATATACATCATCTCATTTCACCCTATCATCACCCTATGAAACAGGTCTCAAAGCCCAGTTTAATAGATAAAGAAACTGAGAATAAAGGGTTAACCTACCCAAAGTCACCCAGGGGGGAGTTTCTGCAGACTGTACCTCCATCTACTACACTACAGGCACGAACCACTGCCTCGATACTGAGGTCTTCAAGTACTCCTGTTTACAAACAGCAAACTTACAAACACCCGATATGCCGCCACTCCTAACCTGCCCCAGCCTGTCTCCCTCTTCTGGTGTCCCTGTGGCCTATGTCTTGAAAAATCAATTTAAAACACTCAAGACTGGCCCTAAATGTGTATTCTCAGTGTGGAGAAGAGAATGAGCTCTAATAAAGGGAACAGCTTAGTTAACAGAGGCGACCCATCTGTCAAAAATACTTAAACTGTCTGAATTTTTTTTAAAGATTTTATTTTATTTATTTGAGAGAGAGAGAGAGAGCACAAGAGGGGTACGGTCAGAGGGAGAAGCAGACTCTCCGCTGAGCAAGAAGCCCATTGTGATGCAGGGCTCCATCCCAGGACCCTGGAATCATGACCTGAGCCGAAGGCAGTCGCTTAACTGACTGAGCCACCCAGGTGCCCAAACTGTCTGAAATTTTTTACATTGATATTGATGGCAATCGCATCAATGTGAGTTTTGGTTGTATTTATAGGTTTAAAAAACTGAAACTATTTCTGTGTTACGTTATTCATATTATAATGTAAATTACTTTAGTTGGATTGCTTTCCTTTTGATAGGTCTCTTTGAAATGGGTGAATGGGTCCTTAAAGGACAAAAAGCCTGAGACTAATTAGGGTGACAAGAGGTAGGGTTCAGGTGTGTACAATGAATGGAGTAAAACCCTTTTCCTTTCTTTTACTACACCGTCCTCTGCTCCCTGAACACTAAGTCAGTCTATCAGATTAAGGGTTAAATGCATTAATTTAGACTTTTGGTTCACATTTGAAAAGTTCTGGGCACTTATGAGTTTTATTACTTAATTCTAGGGAGATAAATAAGAAAACAAAATTATAATATGATATTTATATATAGCACTTATGCTGTAATAAGAGTAAGATATTTTTGTGGGAACACAAAATCACTTAATTATTTAATTTAAAAAACAGCATTATTTCTACAGAGATAAAAGCTTTGAATTCCAAATAAATACTGTACCAATGAACTGTATAGCATTCTCTATTGAAATGTTAGGGACTACCCTTTTAAAAAAGTATCTTCCTGGATCATTTTAAAATAATAAATATAGCTAATTAAAAAAATAAACATTATATATTTAAATAAACATTATCAAATTCTCCATATTAATTTTCAGGTATAGCTACATATTGTTTGACATTCAATTATTGCCAATTCTGTTAATTAGTAATTATATAACTCACAGAAGCATAGTTGGTCTATGCTGAATTATATTTTGCACTGTTAAACTTAATAGACAAATCACTTTTTTCTGAACCAACGAAGAGCAGAGAATATTGATCTTATAGGGAAAAATCAAAGTTGCTCCTTAAATTTCTGCTGAGAGTGGAATAGATGTCTTAAACTGGGATAAAGAGAGGCAGGGGTGTGCTCTGGCTACACAGTTAAATTCTGTTTTGAGGGAAGACCCCCTGAGAAATTGGAATCATGTCTGCACATGCCTTTTACTGCTCTTATTAAACAAAAATTTTCTGTTTTCAAATCTCTAGTATAGTTAAAATATTCTTAGATAGTAACTTAGTAGTTATTGTTCTACAGATGCTTCTGTAATTTTCTTTTTGATCCATGACAGAGGAAGATCATGTTAGGGATGATGGGGAGATAGATGACCCAGCAAAGATAGTCCATATCAGTAAGTAATTTGTAGGGTAATGAAACAGAGTTGTGTTTTGGACCCTTTAAAGAAGTTATACCTTAATGGCTTAAATACATTTTTAGTTAAGCTGAATGCATAACTTCATAATGATAAGCATTTGATATCCAAATGATAGGA
This sequence comes from Mirounga angustirostris, assembly GCF_029215605.1. Lineage (NCBI taxonomy): Eukaryota > Metazoa > Chordata > Mammalia > Carnivora > Phocidae > Mirounga > Mirounga angustirostris. Next base: position 33,270,980 of record NW_026991712.1, read on the forward strand.
TGTTATAAAGTATGAGCACCCTGTAAAGGTGTCAGATCATCTGATCTCAAAGTCTCCATTTTTTAAGGACATCATTCATCATGGCTTCCAGCTAAGACCCTAATAGAGGAAGTCAATTTTATAAGCGGCTCACCTTAGAGCAGTTCTCAAACTTTGGTGTACACCTGGTAGGTTTGTTAAAACACAGGGACCTGACCCCCAGAGTTCTGATTAAGTACTTGGGCCAGAGAATTGCACTTCTAGAAGTCCTCAGGTGATGACGCCACTGGTCTGAGACTACACTTAGAAAACCACTTCCTTACAGAATACCTATGAAATTATATTGCTTAGTATAGTTTGTCCTTTGCCAAGATTTAAATTTTCTCCAGCCCAAAATAATTGGTCTCAAAGTTATAAAACTTTGAAGATTCAAGAATTAATTTATGAATTGGAATGGCATCAAAACTTATTTTTTTGAAAAAAAATCTGGAGCCATGCCTATTGTATTCCATTGGTCCATCCTCCTACAGCAAATTTCTGTCAGGTATCTATAAAAGGAATCATTGAAATTGCAACTAAAGAACTTGTTTTTATTGTATAAACAATGGGAATCATACAACCGACCCAGTTTCCCCTTCTGTCTTTGCTGCTTTTTAGGAAGTTCACAGTCAAAATACATGCTTCACATGCAGCAGGTATATAGGGTCTCACATTATGCATTTTGTTCACAAACTTTACTTCTGCTGTTACTTTGTTTTGCCTTAACTTCATTTTCTCTTGATATTCATCTCTTCATTGACAGTATTATTGAGAGTATTATATGTACTTTAAAAAATCATCTACATTCTTTCCTAAAATACAGTGGGAGATAAAAAAAAATTGATGTTAGTTGAAGACATGTTTCTAGAAGTTTTTAGAACCTATTTTATTAGGACTACATGCCTTGGTCTTTGGATTATATATAGTGAATATATATAGAGTATAAGAGATGCCACAAAAGATCAGGTGTATCTACTTAGCCCTAAGAAGAAATACTGACAAAGTACCTGGGAAGACAGATATCATTTCTGACATTAAGCTCAAAAGATTGGTAGTATCTGAAATACTATATCATTACAAAACTATTTTCTATGAAATTCACTGAGGCTATTTGAAGTTATTCATATTTTTATTTTAGAAAATGAATATAGGGCGCCTGGGTGGCTCAGTTGGTTAAGCGACTGCCTTTGGCTCGGGTCATGGTCCCGGAGTCCTGGGATCGAGTCCCACATCGGGCTCCCGGCTCAGCGGGGAGCCTGCTTCTCCCTCTGACCCTCTCCCCTCTCATGCTGTTTCTCTCTCTCTCTCAAATAAATAAATAAATAAAATCTTTAAAAAAAAAAAAGAAAATGAATATATTTTAGGACCCGCTGAGTAAAGGTAAGACTTTATTTGTCTTGAATTTACCTTTCTCTGGCTTTAGGCCTATGTCATTTCCAGTACATCAGAACTCTGTGATGAACAATTCTACATTCACCATGTCAGTATTTGTGTAATTTTGGGAAGAGATTGGTGATTTGGAAGATGATGCTGATGTAAGAATCTCTGCCTCTGTTAGGTGGTATAGTGGGGAAACTAGAAACGTATATATGCATATCCAATGTAGCCAGTTATGCTTTCCTTAGTAAGTCTTGACTTCACCAAAGAATGCAGTATAATGGAGAGGAACTAAAGGTTAAGTAGGTAAAAATAAAATAGACCTAAGCGTATAAAAATCTAAACTGCTTTTCTCTAATACACAGAAATATATAGACCACAAATATTACACGATTGCAATGATCACATTACTAAGCCACAGAACACATAGTAACTAAATGTTATATGAGTAAATTTGCTATTTTCATTCTCTTATTAAATCTTAAATAGGTACATCAGAGCAAAGTCTTTTCATGACTTTGACCATGAATAATATCACGAACCTAAACATGTTTTGAAAATATAAAAGCAATGAAGGGCAAGAATCTTCCCTGGTTGACCTCATACCTCAACTTATTCCCAAAAAGTAGCTCAAAAGGATGCTCACTTTTGAACTTACAGCATCTCATATGAATATGTATTTTGTTCTAATGACTCATTAATAAACCAGGTTCCATTAAAATGCTATAAAATTTTTAAAAAAATCTATGTATGGGAAAACCACAGCCGTTCTTCCTAAACATTTTTGAGGGTGTTAGAGCCTTGTAAGTTCTATAAAATAAAAAATTCTAAAAGATCTGTTCTTCAGATCATTTATGAGTTTCATTTCTTTAATCTCCTATATTATTATAATGACTTTTTTAATAAGACAATTTCTATGCCTAAAAGTTGGAATATAAGCACATTATAAATTTTAGCATTTGATATCATGGGGCCATTGCATTATATGTTTGTGTCTAACTAATCTGTGTTCAGAAGTTGAAGAGAATCTAACGGTTTCATATGATTGTTTATTTTACAACTTTTAAAAAGAAAAATGTCTTGCCTTTGAATGGTAATCTTGTTCCAGTCTGGGATCTGATCCGGCTACCTGTTTGTATTTGTTAATTTTCATTTGGCGATTTCTCTCCTCTATATCCATAGCACCTATCGAGTAGAAAAAAACCCATAAAATTAATGTTCAGTTCTTATTTCTGAGCCCTACTTTCAGGATGTATAATAGAAGAAATGTTAGGCTGATATATTACTTTCATTCAAGGTAGTACATACAAATTAAAATGTCATATTATTTCTTAGATTTATTTAAAGTATGCAATTTGGTGAATAAAAGCATGATTACTAAATCTGTAAAAAAAATTTAGTCTAAATAAAATGTAAATGAATTTTAACAGAACAACAAATCTTAACTAGATAGAAAACATTTCTGGTACATGTATGCCCAGGAGAATATATTTGACAGCGCATAAACCTGACAATAATAATCCTATAAATAAAAACTGGCTTGTAACTCATCAGGATTTGATTTATTTACTGAAAAATAGCTGTAAGTCTAATTGGTTTCAAATGCAATTTTACAATTGTGTTTAGAAACTACCATAAAATTAGCCCATGTGTTAAAAAGTAGGTTGTCCAAGCTTACATATGGATCTTTTGAACTTGAATTTTCTAGAACTAGCACCAAGAAAGAGGCACTTGGAATAATACTCCTGAGAACAAACCATGCCAATAAAGGCAGAGTATAACTGAAATCATTTCAGAAAAAAAAAATGTAAGGAGGTGAGAAAATGAGATGGTAAGCCTATTACAAAATGAGACTAATACTCTCGATAACAGGTCTACCTCCAAATGCATCAATTATAGATATCAAGAGGGTCTTTAAAAACTTTGGTTAGAATAAGAACTAAATTCAGTTAGCAAATCTTAGCAAACATGAAAAAGTGTTTTTAAGGTATATTTATAACTTTTATTAAAGAGATTTTATATGAAAATTCCATTTCTCATAAATATGCATAATGAGATTATGCTCACAAAATCTCAATTGTATACTACAAATGTACAAACTGGGAAAAATAATCATAGCTTACTGGGCTCAAGTGGGTATCTACAACATGTCATCATGTAAATTCATAACCACTCAGCGTTGGGAGGAATGTAAACATACCACATATATACCCCTTGCTTAACATCATAACCTGAAAACTGCAGTAAAGATCTCTATACAAAAGTGTGCCTATTCAAGAATAAGTATTTTATGAGAGATGATGGACTCTGAAAAACAAACTGAGGGTTCTAGAGGGGAGGGGGGTGGGAGGATGGGTTAGCCTGGTGGTGGGTATTGAGGAGGGCACATTCTGCATGGAGCACTGGGTGTTATGCACAAACAATGAATCATGGAACACTTCATCTAAAACTAATGATGTAATGTATGGGGATTAACATAAGAATTAAAAAAAAAAAAGAAAGAAACTAGGAAGATCCTTCAGAAGCCATGTCTAGAATAGTAAAGGTAAAGTTTTGCTTTGAAGAGCCTCTGTTTTCCAGCACTGTCCATTATAATATTAAAGTACTTGGCCAGAATCCTGATTCTGTGGGTGTATCTGCCTGGAGTGCTGAAATGGTTGAAAAACTTTGATTCAGCAATTTGACTTAGTCATATGACAAACAGTAGTAGCTTGAGAGATGGCGGAGACATTAGGTGTCCTATAGTTCAACCACTTCACCTAAGAGACAAAGACATTGAGCTCCATGTCTTCCATTATCTGGTTGAAGATACATAATAGCAGAGCTAAATGAAGTACCTCTTGGGATTAGAGTTTTTGTTTATGCATGACTTTGTTTTGGATTAAAAACAGTGCTGTACACAACTGGTGAACCATTGAACACTACATCAAAAACTGAGGATGTACTCTATTTTGGCTAATTTAATTTAAATTAAAAAATAAAGCCGTGCCTGTTTGCTAAGTTAAAAAAAATAAGTATTTTAATACTTATTCTGAAAAAAAATCTCATTGTATATCAGAAAATTCTTGTTGGTAACAAATTTTAAGTAAAAACCGATTAATTTAAAATAAAGAGTAAAAAAAGAAAAAATTTCAAAAAAATCCTAAGTAAAAGAATGTATAAAGAGTCTATATTACATGACCTCTAAGTATAACAGCAAATTTAAGTCAACTATTCAATAAAGTGAGGCAATTTGTTCCTTTTAAGAGTCTCTTTTTAATAATGATTTGATTAAGTCTGTGCCAAATTAAAAAATAGGGATATGTGTCATATTGATATAAATTGAATGATACATAAAATCAAGTGAGTGCCTCCATGATATGAATGTGAAATACAGTGAAGTATAAATGTCTACTAGCCTATTAAAATACAATTTTGTAGTTATTTGTACCTTAAGAGATATTCTCAGGTAAATGTGTTTATTTTCTCCAAGGGCAATGGAACAAAAAGCCATCCCTGTATCAAAAAAATTATGTGTACTTAAAGATACTAGCTAAATTGAGTGTTTGGGAAGTTCTTTTAAAAAGTTTCATTTTGATATCATGGTAGCAAGATAGTATATTAATATGAATAGCACCAACAGACAAAAAAGCTTGAACAGATTTTATATATTCATATTTAAATATATATACATACACATAGATATATATACATACATACATATATACGCATTTTCTAATATTTAGACTTTTTTCTGGACATCAGCCTCCTATGAAGCTACATCAAATTCTTTTTAATAACCAGGTAGTAATGTGATATATACTGGCAGGAGTCGACAAACTTGTTCTGTAAACGGCCAATAATAAGTATCTTAGGCTTTGCAGACTGTATATTTTCTACCACAACTCTACCACTATAACATGAAAGCAGGTATAGACAATGCATACATAAATGAGTGTCACTCTTCTATGAAAACCTTATTTACAAAACAGGCAGTGGGCCTGATTTGGTCTGTGGGCCATGGTTTCATGATCCCTGCATTAAAGCATAATTTTTAAAAAAACATATTGATTTAATATTGCTTTGCAAAGGAGCCTTTCTCCTTAGTAAGGGTTTAAAGATTTTGTAGACTCAGATTTATGGGACATCATTTATATTTAACAGATCATTGGGGGGGCCTAAGAAGAATATTAATTTGTATTTGCTATAAGTAAACAAAGATGCAAATAGAGAGAGTGATATAATTACTTAAATATGTTATCAACTAAATTCCAATTTCAAACACATCTCTCATCTCCAGACTCAATTACCATCTATAGACAGACCTTAGATGGAAAGATTCTTTGTTAGCACCTTACCTAATGAAATTTCAAGTGACCACCTTATTTGATATACAGTCAACACACTTCAGTAAATATACTTTTAACTTACAACTTTAAATTCTTCTAGGAGGTAATCCTTAGGACAAACAGTAACCAGACATTCCTCTCTCCAAAACTATTTGGCTCCTATGAAGTCTTCCATTGCTTTTCTACATTTTTATCAACCTATTCTCATAAAGAAAACACTTCACAAACAATGATATCCATAGAGAGAAAAGTATCCTACTGGTAAAGAGATCCATCATAGGAAATATAAAACTGTCTTCTGTTGAGACTCCCCAAACTCTTGATGACAATATGGCCGAAGTGTAGCTTTAATAAATCTAATTGATTTTCATAAAATACACAGAGATACACTAAATGGAATCTGAGCATAAAACAAAATATTATGTGAGACAGTTTTCTGATTAAGATTAAAGAAGTATATTACTTATATGTATGTACCAAATAAAGTGCAATAAAGAAAAAGGTGGAACCAGCGTATGCAATCGCTACTTGCCCACTTTGAGGTGACAGTTACACAGGAGAAAGCATCGTTCCTTCTGTCTATTTTCTAGTTTCAGTAGGATAGACTATAAAAATAACTTATTAATGTCTTTCACTAGTCAGAGGACTGGAATAGAAACTGTTAAAATGACTACATAAGATATAATGAGATAAATAAGAATAAATAAAAATGTATATGAGATAAAAGAAATGTAACATTTTGTTACATTATTATTTTCAAAGGCCAAGCAATTCAAAAAGAAAATATTGTCCTTGACTTTTATTGAATATTTTAACTGTCTTTCAATATCTGTTAACTGTGAAAAAATTTGTTTTTCAGATTGACAGTCATTGACAGCTTTTGACAAAAAGTTGATAGTCATTTATATGAATGTTTTCCAAAGTACCTGATGTACAATGATACAAAGTAAATTGCTTAAAAATACAACATATTTGGTACTGTGTATCAAAAGGCTTTACAATGGTCATATATTTGAATGTGAAATTTTACTTCCCAGGATTGTTCCTAAAGAAATCAATGTGCAAGATGTACATACAAGTGTATTTATTGCTCACTGTTTGAAAATTGTAAAGGCCTAGGAAAAGAAACTCTAAATGTCCAACAATTTACTAACACCAACAATAGCTGTTAGTAAATTGTACTTGTGGTGTATCTACAGAATACTATGATGCATCCATGAAAAAGAATGCATATGATGTGCATGTGCATTCACACATATAAATGTAAAATAAAGACATTGCAATCGGTAATTATAAAACAGATTAAATGGTGATATAGTACTATAGTTTATAAACTATAATTTTAAAAAATGATATATATATTCATAAAGATATATATACACATAACCTATACAAAAGACAAAGAGAGGGAAAAAAATTAAGATTTACATACTAGAATGTTAGCAGTTATTGCTCGTTATTGAAATTAAGTGCTATTGTTTTCTTATTTGGGTTAATATATAGTTTATAAAATGCCCACAAAGGCACTATACAGAAGAAAAATATTACTTTAAAAAACACAAAACATAGTGTTTTTGTAAAAAAGGACAAATTATTCAGTTTGAAAACCTGTATTTTTGTTGTGATTCTATAAAAGTGCTTTGGAAATAAATGTCAAATAATTTTTAAAATGCAAATATACAACCATTCATTGCTTAACTTATCTAAGGGATATATATTTATTTTTTCATTGCTTAATTTATCTTAGAGATATATATTTATTTGTTAAATAAAAGCATTTGGGTGTATTGATTGAAAATGGTATATAATGAGAAATATTTCCAAACATAATAAAGTACAGATCTTTTCAAATTTTATGAATATTAAAAAGTGACCTGGCATGTTTTAAAATTTTCCTTCTCAGGTTTTTCAAAAGTGGGACTTAAGAAACTATGCAACAAAATTTTTCGAAGTTACTTTAAAATGATTTCTTCATAATCACTTAATAAATTTTGATTTTTTAATACTAAAACTTTATTATATACTAGAAACTCATAAAAAGCACACTTTTGTTAGCTAAATTATTTGTTTAAATATATGTAACACAGAGAATAACAAACATTGGAACAAGTTAAATTTAAAAAGTATGGAAATAAATATTGAGATAAAAATTATAAATTATGTACCAGATTATTTCCACTTCAGTACTGGGGCAAAGAGAAGCATTTTCCTTCTTTCTTTTTTTTTTTTTTAAAGATTTTATTTATTTGACAGAGAGAGAGAGGGAACACCAGCAGGGGGAGTGGGAGAGGGAGAAGTAGGCTTCCCGCTGAGCAGGGAGCCCGATGTGGGACTCGATCCCAGGACCCTGGGATCATGACCTGAGCCGAAGGCAGAGGCTTAATGACTGAGCCACCCAGATGCCCCCAAAAGCATTTTCTTTTAAAGTGTAAACAAACTTAATCTTTTTCTTTAAGTTTTTATTTAAATTCCAGTTAGTTAACATACAGTATAATATTAGTTTCAGGTGTACAATATAGTGATTCAACGCTTCCATACAACACCCAGTGCTCATCACAAGCACATTCCTTAATTCCCCCTATCCCCCTGCCCACCTCCTTCTGGTAACCATCAGTTTGTTCTTATAGTTGAGTCTATTTCTTGGTTTGACTTTCTCTCTCTTCTTTTCCCTTTGCTCAAACACACTTAATCTTAACCGGGCAACTAAGATACACAAATTTTGAGGAATACTTATTTCCAAATCAATCAATTTTGAGGATGTTTCTACTGTGGTTACTAGGAGCTAACACACTGGGAACGAAAGAAAATATAATGTGATTTGGTTTATAATGTGTTTGTTTATAAAATGATCTTTCCTTTGCTCCTAGGAATGTAGGAAGACTGAACTCTATATGTGCCTAAGTGAAACATGGAATTAACGGAAACATAAAGGCTCTAGGAACTTACAAAACTATTGTACTACCTTGAAGCTCATAGGTTTTTAAAGTATGTCCCAAACTTTGACAACCTATTTTAGATATTTAGGTTACCTGTTGCTGTGTGTATCTGTCTGCTATTTCTCTGTTAACTCTCTACCATATTCATTAAATAATACTTCAAAGGAGATGCTATAGCAAATGGCACAGAGTCCTTTCCCTATCATCAAAAGAAGCTGATATTCAGACTACTTTAGGACATATGTTATTAGGAGTGACCTAGTATTTACGGAAAAAGCGTATATCTGTTTTTGACATCTAAACTCAGTGAACAGAATTACTGAGATTTTATCATTCAGAAGACTTGGATTTCAGCACCATTTTAGGTTTTAACATTTAAAATCGGGATATGTTTGGGGGCGCCTGGGTGGCTCAGTCGTTAAGCATCTGCCTTTGGCTCAGGTCATGATCCCAGGGTCCTGGGATTGAGCCCCGCGTCGGGCTCCAGCCCCGCGTCGGGCTCCCTGCTCAGCAGGAAGCCTGCTTCTCTCTCTCCCACTCCCCCAATTGTGTCCCTCTCTTGCTGTGTCTCTGTCAAATTAATAAATAAAATCTTAAAAAAAATAAAATTGGGATATGTTTGGCCTATAGGGGAAAGTCAGGGTTTTGTGTATGGAGAGTGTAATGCAGATAATCATTACAGAGTTGATGGGACTTTGGGACTATCCAGATTTAGGGTAATGGGTATACTTATGATACATAGGAATGAACAAAATCTTAAAAACAAAATCTTAAAAGATAAGAAGAGACAAGACTTAGGTTCAAGTCTTGATTTCACAAGCCTTATAACTGTAAGCACCTCACTTACCTTTCTGGCCATAAAATTCACCATCTGTAAAATTAATAGTCTTAGACCAGATATTCTTTATGTTTCCTTCTGCTATAAAACTATCTGGTTGGTTAATTTTGAGGCCAAATAATGTTTAAGTATTTTTCTTTTATATTATCATATTTATTTCATTAATATAAATAGTATAAAGTGGTCTAGAAATCCCTACTCTATTTGCCTGGTATTGCATTCATTAAAATTTACCTTACTCTGTGTGTGTGCGTGTGTGTGTGTGTGTGTACAGAGACAGGGACAGAAATGAGATGAAGAGAGGGAAGGAGAAAGACAAGGAAAAGAGGGAGGGAGGAAAGAGGGGGAGGAAAGAGGCAGAGAGAAATCTTAAGAGTGATCCTGGCTGGGAGAGGCATAGAGATAGACACTACTGAAAAGTTCATTAAACCAGAGAATTTGCCCAGCAAAAAGAATCATAAGGATGATCTAGTATAGGAGACTAGGAGGATCTTTTAGACTAGCTCAAGCATAATTGTCTTACTGTATATGTTTTTCCCCCTATACACAGTGAGGTGTTTAAAAGAAAATATTAGTAACTTTCTAATAACTTAGTTATTTTTAACTTGTTAGTCACAATTCCTGTCTCTGAAAAAACAAGATCTATCTTATAGGATAAACTTAATTTTCAAGTAAAAGTCCCTCAGAGAAGGAAACAATGGTTATTATTAAAAATGCTCCTGAGAGAAAGTGCAGTAACTACTGAGAAAAGATAGAAACATGAGTCAGATTCATTGAGTTAATAAACCATTCCCCATATGTGTTAAGCACTTTTGGAATCTCCTGCCTTTTTCCTGATGGAAAAAAATCTACCTTGAGGAAGAGATGATCCACAGAGTAGCACATATTATTGCCCATCTTATAACGGTGGGGTATGACATTATGAAAGACCGCTGTGTCTCACATCTGGCGTCTAATGAATGTAGCCATGAGATATATTTCAACTACATCCGCTATTATACATATCGCAGATTGCATGGAAGGTTTGAGAGGAGCGTCATGAAGAAATTTAAATGCAACTTTAAATTTATGTTAATTTAGAAATAGAAATTTAAGTATATTTAGGAATGCTAAGAATGTTAACTTAAATCATAAAAAGATAAAAATGTCCATCATACAAAAACTGTAATGAGGCCTATTCTAGGAAGAGACCCGTATTTCTTTTTCTTATGAATACTGGAAACTCAGTATATTTTTCGTGCTATAATTAAAGACTTATCTAAATTTGCCCACATTACATTAAAATTGAGATCTCTGCATTCCAACTTGTGTTTAGCCTTAATATTGATACTCTAAATTCTTTTTAAAAAATAGTCATGGTATGATTCCAAACACATGGTGAAATTTTGGATTTTCAATTAGTTAGATATTTTGCTTATGAAAATGTGTTTAGTCTGTTGATTTTTTCCTATATAAAGAATTCTAACCATCTCACAAAGTTTGTATAGCAAAGAAATGATAATGATGATTAACAAAATGTTGGACCTAAGGTATGTAACTCATAAAAATGGAAATCCAAACAATATAAATCCCCCCAAAATCAATTTTTGTGGTATTTGATATTGTTCATACTGACTACTTCTTTAGTTTTCATTTCTTTAGGTTTCATTTCAGCATTTCTAAAACTCCTGTGAGAGCTTGTTTATTCAAAAAAGCTTCCGTACAGTGAAGGAAACAATCAACAAAACTAAAAGGCAACTTATGGAATGGGAGAAGATATTTGCAAATGACATATCTGATAAAGGGTTAGTATCCAAATTATATAAAGAACTTGCAAAACTTGACACCCAGAAACCAAACAATCCAATTTAAAAATGGGTGGAAGACATGAATAGACATTTCTCCATAAAAGACATACAGATGGCCAACAGACACATGAAAAGATGCTCAACATCACTCATCATCAGGGAAATACAAATCAAAACTACAATGAGATATCACCTCACACCTGTCAGAATGGCTAAAATAAAAAATGCAAGAAACAAATATTGGATGTGGAGAAAAAAGAACCTTGTTGGTAGGACTGCAAACTGGTGCAACCGCTCTGGAAAACACTATGGAGATTCCTCAGAAAGTTAAAAATAGAACTACCCTATGATCCAGTAATAACACTACTCGGTATTTACCCTAAGAATACAAAAATACTAATTCACAGGGATACGTGCACCCCAAAGTTTATAGCAGCATTATCTATAATAGCAAAATTATGGAAACAGCCCAAGCATCTATCTGATGAATGGATAAAGAAGATATATATATAATGGAATATTACTCAGCCATAAAAAGAATATAATCTTGCCATTTGCAAGGACATGGATGGAGCTAGAGCGTACTATGCTGAGCGAAATAAGGCAGAGAAAGAGAAATACCATATGATTTCCCTCATATGTGGAATTTAAGAAACAAAACAAACGAGCAAAGGGGAAAAAGGTGAAAGAGAAAAGAAGGGAAAACAAGAAACAGACTCTTAACTACAGAGAACAAACGGATGGTTACCAGAAAGGAGAAGGGGGGAGGGGGCTAAATAGGTGATGGGAATTGAGGAGGGCACTTGTTGTGATGAGCACTGGGTGATGTATGGAAGTGTTGAATCACTATATTACACACCAGAAACTAATATCACACTGTATGTTAACTAACAGGAATTTAAATAAAAACTTAAAAACTAAGTTATATTAACTATGGCATTAAAATGATAACATAAATATTTTTGAAGGTAACAAAGAGATCTCTTTTTTTTAAGATTTTATTTTATTTATTTGAGAGAGAGAGCATGAGCAGCAGGGAGAAGGCAGAGGGAGAGGGAGAAGCAGACTTCCTGCTGAGCAGGGAGCCCGATGCGGAGCTCGATCCCAGGACTCTGGGACCATGACCTGAGCCGAAGGCAGACGCTTAATTGACTGAGCCACCCAGGCGTCCCCCTAAATATAGAGATTTTAAATAATACTCATGCTTGGATATCAAGCTGTTTATCTTTTTCCATAGGTGCTCATGATGACTGTCATCAGTCAAGGGAATTAGAAGAACCATACAGAGTGACTAATGTCCTGCAGTTTAATACTTCCTCAGAATTCAAAGGAACGCATCCTAAATGTTTCCCGAATAGGGACAACTCCTGAAATGCTTCTGTTCAATACTGAGAAGAAAGAGGAATAAAAGTTAGGCAGGATGTCTCTCAGAGACAGATAGGATTCGATGGAGACACCAGGAGAGACCAGCCCAAGCTAGAGACAAGGCTGAACGTCATTCAACCTTCCAAATTCTCACACTGGAATATGAGTTACACTGAGGATCCTAAATAAAACTGCAAACTAGAATGAGTTGGTCTCTGTTGACATTAAATCTCTGCTTCTGAATTCCTCTCTTCCTTTTCTCCTTTTCCTAGACATTTAGCATTGTTCTCTAATGGTATTCACTGCACATGTCCCAGCTTCTTGGCTTTAACATTTCTGTATCTTCTACCTTGTCCAATTGCTTTAAATTCCAGCTTCAAATGGTTGGAATAAGTTATTAACTGACCTGTACCTTAATTTTTCAATCTGTAAACTAGAAATAAAAATTGTACTTATAATGGGTCCTAAACTCAATTATGGTTAAAATAATTTGTACCACAGTGACTTAATTATCCATAATGTTTGACTGCTGAAGACTCTTAACCTTCAGCTCCTACCTCTCCTATAAGCTTAAGATTCACATTTCTAGTTGTCTCCTAGCCATCCCCAAATGAATATCCCATCAGTACCTAAAACTCAGTTTGTCCAAAACAATTTTACATTACTTCTCATATCTGTTCTTCTTCCTTTAGTTATTATTAATGAATATCTAGAATATCCAGAATCCATATCTTTGTTAATGTCTTGCCTGTTCTTGCAACTGTCAACCCTAAACACTTTTCTTACTCTTTGTTGGTTTCTTGACCACTGCTTTAGATTCAGAGCTTTAGGCCTTCCTTTGTTAGTTCAACCACTATAGTCATCTCTTCTCTCTGTGTTATGGACTTAACGGCTAACCCCATCCATTACCATGCCCCCTGAACCCTTGTGGGGATGGGACTTGGCTCTTAATTGCTTGGGATGTGTCAGATCAAATAAATTTTCTATTAGCATATATTTAGTACTATTTGGGTAATGTATTAAAAATTCGTTTAAATTTTGTGTATTTTCAGTTATTTTTAAAGTCAGATTTATGAAGGCATACTTACATAAATTAAAATTCACACTATTTAGGTGCAACGTTCTATGGCATCTGACAAATGTATATAGTCATGGAACCTCGCCAAAATCAAGATACAGGGTATTTCTGTCACTGTAAAAAGCTCCCTGGTGCCACCTGTGGTCAATACTCTCCCTGCCAGCCCAGATGACCAATGATAAGATTTCTGTCTAGCTGTTAATTTTTTTTCAACAATGTTTAATTTTACTTTATCAAGGCATAGAAAATAAAATATAACAAGGCTTTTAAGGGTACATGGTTAAAATCTTGTATTCGAGACTTAATACTAATGTTCCTGAACAATTAAGATCTTAACAAGAATAATACTTTGCACACGCCGGGAATTGTGCTAAGAGCTTTGCATGTATTATGATCATGTCACTTAATTAGTACAACTGTATGTGATAGGACTATTTTCACAGTTTTACTTATTAGAAAATTTATACAAGGTCATATAACTAGTAGATGGCTGAGATTGGTCTGTTTTCCAAAACTTACGATCTGAAATACTTAGTCTTTAAAGGACTCTCTCTTGTCTTTCTCTCTATCTCTTTCACATACACACACATACGACTCAACTCTTTTGCCCCAACATTTCTTCCTTTCAACATTTCCCCCCTTTCCTTTTCTAACTACATCATCTTCTCTTTGGCTTTTTTTTTTTTTTTTTGGTCATACTTTAACTTATTTCCGTATGACCCAACCTTAAACTATAATATGGTCATTTTAAATATTTAATCTTCTTTTTAGAGATTCCTTCTGATTCTCATTCCATTACTCTGAAATGGCCTATCAACCTCCTTCACATTCTTCATGACCTTAGAATCTATAACTGTGACCTCCCCATCAGTTAGGTCACATGATTAATGAATCTAATCACTTTTACTTATTATCATTTTGCTTTCCATTAAACTTTGCCTTTCCTACTATCAGTTCCCTTCCTCATCCTTACTCTCACCTCCCACACCCCATCCCCTGAAGCCTTCATACAGACTAATAAAAAGAAACTATCACCTATATGTCAAATAAATCCTTCTCTTCAGTTGAATTGTAATCTAATTTAAACTCCCTTAGCAATTATCTTCAATGTAGCATTATTCATGCCAACTTACCCTCTTTCATATGCAACTGATTTAGCATTCATGCCAACCCTTTTATATTATAATGCTTTCATTATAGATATAAAAGTATAGAGCTTTAATGAGCGAAGAGAAAGTGATCTGAAAACAATCATAACTTATTTTAACCATGTGCTAATGAATACTTAGTATTTTGTACAAGTTAATACTAAATAACTTGATTCCTAACTTATTACATTGAATCCTTTCCTTTCAACTCAAATGGTTTTAAAAATATTTTAATCACAACTTTACCATCCAGAGTTATACTTTATTCCTTCACCTCCCTGAAAATCTTCAATATTTAAAACTCTCATCCATCGCTGACACTTAAATGTCTTCTCAGAAAAGGAAGATTTATAGCAAAAATTATTCTCCTCTTCTGAACTTAGAAGTCCTGACTTTATCTGCCATATATTGATCTTAATTACTTATGTATCTCCTGGTTCCTTTGCATAGTTTATTTCTTCTTACTCTTCTTACTACAATTCAAATTATCACCTCTTCAGAAAGACTTCCTGGATTGCTCCATCTAAAATAATGCCTTCCCACTCCACTCACACTAAGTACATAAGGGTTTTAAATAATAGTATTTATAACAATCTAAACTTATCTTCTTTAGTGACTATTTGCTCTCCCAAGAATATAATTTCCATGACAGGGGAGACCTGTTACGTTCCCAGCACCTAGAATAAGGCCTAGCATATGAAAATGTTTATTAGATATTTGTTAAACAAATGAATTTTTCAGATGTGAAATACCTTTATACCACTAAAATAAGAATTTCAGGCATAAACTCTCCTTTATATAAGCCAGTTATGTTATATGATAGTTTAATATGCCATTTTGATACCTAAAGAAGGATTTGGGTCTAGCATAGCCAAGTTTACATATTATTGGGCTATTTTACAGGCATTTTATTAGTCTCTGCTTTGGATTTTTATTCCTATTTTATTTTTATTCTCATTTTAAATAAAGACTCACCTTTATTATTCATTGTTTACCTTATATATCTGTCTGAAAATGAAATTTTTGGCATAATTGGTTTCAGTAGTTAATAGGAACTACCATTTTTTTACTTTCTAGTATGGAAAGAACTCTGTGACAAGTTCCTTACAGATATTATCACTTCCAATTTTTTTCAAATTACAAAAAAATATAGAAATAAGTGTTTCTAATTTCTATGGCAATAAAATTATTCAATTAAATGGCTGCATATGTATCATAATTTAGCCATTCCCCATTATTCAACATTCATGGTAACATCCTTTTCATCGCTACAAATAATGCTTTAGTGATACTCTGGTACATACATTTTTATCTGAACTCTATTTCCACCAGGTCAAAAGTCTGTGAATATTTTTGAGGCTCTTGATTTATATTGGAAAATTACTTTTTAGGAAGATTATACTAAATTATGCCGCCACTCGTGGATCACATTCTCACCAGCATTAAAGTGTTGTTTTTTAAACAGATGAAACACAGTATCTCATTTTTTAAAAAGTCATCTATTTGGTTATATTGGAATGAAATGCTTTTTATATATTTACTGTCCACTAAATTTCTTGCTTAGTGAAATGTCTGTACATGTCTTTTGCCCATTTTTCTATTAGAGTTTTACAGACTACATAATTCATTTGTCAGAGTGAATCAGATGTTAAGGCTCTTAATACTCTGAGTTGCTGCAAATTTCCCAGTTTGTTGTTTGCCTTTTAATTTGTTTATGCTGATTTTGAGATTCTGAAGTTTATACCTGTCACACTGTAGTCAAGTCTGTTTTCAAATTTCATTACTTAGGAATGTATTTATTTTATTCTTAGAAAGTCCTGCTCTTTTCAGAGAAAAGCTCTTTTATGCTTTCATTAAAACATAATTAACCCTTTAATCTAACTGCAGCCCCAAGTCACATCCCTAGTGGGTGACAGAAACTGGATTGGAATTCAGACCGATCGGATTTCAGTGTTCTTGATTTCTACCCAACTCTGTTGTCCCAGAAATGACAAAGCTCTCCAGTCTGGGTGCAGCAGTTCTGATGCTCGGGTTTGTATGGCCCCCATGTCCTAAACCAGAAGTCACAAGCTAGTAGAAGATATTTGTGATGCACATAACAAAAATAACTAATTCTGTATCATAGAATGAAGGACCACCCATCAAAATGCCTGGGCTTCAATATACCCGACTCAAAATAAAAATTCTGGTTTTTAGTGTATTTTATAAAATTAAAAAGAATACTAGTTTCACTTATATAGTGCCTACTAAGTACCAGACACTGCTTTTAGGTGATTTACGATCATATATTAATGAATTTAATCCATACAATAACCCGTTGATGTACTATTATTATCCCTGTTTTTGAGAGGAGGAATCTGAGGAATCTACAAAGAACAACTTTGTCCAGATCACCCAGCAAATACGTGGTGGGGCTGATCAGGTGGTCTAGTTCCAGAGTCTGTGCTCTAATATTGCTTCTCAGGCTAACATTTCTTTTTTTTTTTTTTTTTAAGGTTTTATTTATTTATTTGACAGAGAGAGACACAGCGAGAGAGGGAACACAATCAGGGGGAGTGGGAGAGGGAGAAGCAGGCTCCCCGCTGAGCAGGGAGCCAGACGTGGGGCTCGATCCCAGGACCCTGGGATCATGACCTGAGCCGAAGGCAGACGCTTAACGACTGAGCCACCGAGGCGCCTCTCAGGCTAACATTTCTTATAGGAACAAATACTTTCCTCAATAACTGAAATTTTCAGGAAAGAGAGCTAAGGTGGACAATAGGCCAAGGTAAAATAAAATGTTACAGTATTCAGAGTGCAAGGTAACATCTCAAATTCAGGATGTATCTTCCAAGGCAGATGGAATTTTCTATCCATAAAAAAATTAAAAAACAATGCATTCCAAACCCCAATTTAAAAGCGAGATACCTGAAACCCAAAGATCTGAAATTATGTGTCTAGGATCACAGAGCTCCGTAGCAAGACTAAAGCTAAAACTAGCTCTCTTGACACCTATTCTAAAAATCTATTATATTAATCTTTTATTCATATTAATTAATATTCTAATAATCTATTCTAATAATCTTTTCAATTTCCCTCACACCAACCACACAAGGAAGAAATACTCAAGACCATTCTTACTCCACGTGTGGCTATCCCTATTATTACAAGTTCCAAGAACTTTCTAAACTCTCCTTTTATATTTGAGTATTTATATGCTTTAGGGAATTAGTCTTTAAGTATTATATTTTATTAATAGGAGCTTTCATATAGATGTGATATGTTTTTATATATATGCACATATACTCATATTTCATTTGATACTTTTTTGGTTAAAATATCACAATACTGCTTAATAAAACGTTAAACTTAAACTTACATAAAATATTCCAAGCTGCTGTGTCTCTTGTAACGTCTAAGGTAGCCAGCACAGTAAGGAAGAGGGAGTTAACACTCCATTCCTCCTTAGGAACTGACTGATTTACATTTTCTAGTAGAATTTCAGTATACTACAGAGTTATGGTTTCCATGACTGAGCAAATCTTGAGTATCTATGTCAGACTTTCATCAATAACAGAGTTCATTAAATATAGGTAGGATAGAATCAATGCACAGAAAATACCTAAAAATGGGTAGAATCTGTGTGTAATGATAAGACTGATAATAAATCAATAATTGAAAGATTTTGGGAAATTTCAGTAACAGCTTATATACATGTTTATATGTGTACATATTCATAGATACAGTAAATTTCCCCTACAATGAATGTTACTTCTCTTTACCTTTTAGGATATAACACAAGTAGAACAAGATGTCAAGTGAAAGCATTCAGAACATGGCATATATGCCAACCAAATCTGATAAAAACTGAAATGCAGGTTTGGACTAACATATCTCAAGGAGCAACATTCAGGATAATCACAAAAATAAAGCAAAAAAGAGGAACTGTTTTAATGCTAAAAACAATACTGTAATTGTATTAATTTTGAAAACTTTCCCTTAGCTAACCCTAACAGGAAGTGAAGTAATAATTTTATTAAGAATTATAGAATGTTAACCAGACTTATTATGGAAATAATTTCATAATTTATACATATTCAAATCATGGTGTTGTCCTAATACTAATATTAATACAATGTTTGTCTTTTTAAGTCATCTCTATGCCCAACGTGGGGCTTGAACTCATGACCCTGAGATCAAGAGTCACATGCTCTACTGACTGGGCCAGCCAGGTGCCCCCTCAAACTAATACAATATTATATGCCAATTATATCTCAAAAATGTTGGAAAATTTTTAAAAGAATTAAAAATAAATTTTTAAAAATTAGAAAAGAATAATTACAATGCAAAGGACATGTTATTTATTCCCAGTTGTATTTTTATTAAGAAGTGTTTAAAATCTGTTCAACTTGAATTGTTAAGCTTTTCAAATTAACATTAGTACCTGGCAGACCAATGGACCAGTCTGAAATAGAAATTTTTAAATATATTTTCCAAAACTCTTGATGTAGCACAGAACCAACTATAATAATGTAAGAAGCTAATTAACATAATAATATAATAATTGGTATTATAATATAATAATTTACCTAAGTAATTAATAAGAAATATGGCTGACAAAACATCTTTTGTTTTTGAGATCTCCTTAGGAGTAAGACATATATTACACAAGCACTAAGATCGCTAGATGCTCTAGACCAGGTCTGGGAGTAATTCTGAAAATTTGTGTAGTTAAAACTTGAATTCAAAAACATGAGCAGTTATTTTATGGAACTTACGAACAGTATTTTTAAAATCCCTTTGTATCATTAGCTCTCTTTCAAATGGTCTCTAAGATCTGTTTTACAATTATCTAAAAAAAATAAAATTGTCATATGAAATTTCTTAAGAGTAAGAGGAAAAGTGTAAGCCCTAA
Source organism: Mirounga angustirostris (assembly GCF_029215605.1). Classification (NCBI taxonomy): domain Eukaryota; kingdom Metazoa; phylum Chordata; class Mammalia; order Carnivora; family Phocidae; genus Mirounga; species Mirounga angustirostris. The sequence continues at coordinate 33,290,749 of NW_026991712.1, forward strand.
TAAAACTCACTACTTCTCATTTAAAAGAAACTCAGTTATTATTTGCAAGGGCTAAAATTAGTGGGGGGGGGGGGTTTGCCACTTCAAAATGTGTGATCAAACTCCATTCTTTCATTCACTGTGTAGAATTGTGTTGCAATGACCATATTTGGACCTATTGACAGATGTGAAGGTCCTTTGTGGTGTTAAATGTAAAATACACACTTCAACTTAATATGTCAGGAAAATGATTAGCCTTATGAAATTATTTTCCCATCACATTTTGGCTTGAAGTATTAATAGGTGGTGTTTGATACAGAGAAATAACCAACTTACATATTCATTAGAGATGTGATGATAGTTTAATAAAGATATTATTTTACTGGTCAAGTCTCCAGTCAGTTTTTGAAAAGTTTTAGCTTCATCTAACTTTTATTAAACAGTTGGAAATCCATTCTGGATTGCTTGTCACAAAATTTACTGTTTTCTAAAATTATCTCCTTTTTCTCTGAAGCTCTTCTTACTATCTTCTCTATAATTCTCTCCTTACTCATATTTCCCTTGGAATGGAATGCATTAGTCTTCATTTATCTCTAGGCTTTGGAGAGTCTGTGGAATCCTAAATTCAGTGCTAGTTAATAAGATCAAATCCCCACTTAAAGTGTTGGGAGTCTACAACTAGAACTGAGAAAGCTCACTCCAGCTTCCTCCCACCAGACGGAAAGTAAGTGTTGTAGATCTATAGCTACGACTGCAGCTTTAAAGTTTACACTAAGAAAGACTTCAAATTATGTTTAGGTAAAAATTAAAAGTAATTTAGGACCTGATATTTGAACATAACAAAATTCTCTTTCCTCTGTATTTTAACCATTCCACATATGTCCTAGATAGCACTGATTTTTTTCTTAAGAAAAGTTGCTTCCTTTATCAATCTTCTCCTCTTCCTAATTTTCAAACTCCCTCAACTAAGTACTTTCCTTTTACCTTTATGCCTATCATGGAGATTCCTTTGTTCAATCTGTTGAATTCCCCCTTCCAAAGCTTAGCTTACATTCTCTATTTTTCTCCGTGTTTTCTCCCCTACCATATTCAATAGTTCATTTCTTCCTTATCTTAGCACCTATTCTTTTCTCAACATTTTCTGATTTGTACCCTCAGCCACACCTATCCTGAGCTTTTTTCTCTAATTTTTCCCTCATTCCTTCCCACATCCTAATCTTTTCTACTGTGAATTCTGATGCCCGATTGCTTTTACTTAAATCTTATGCATTCTCAGCCTCATCTGAGTCCCCATCTCACCCTGTTAGCCTGAATGGAAAGTTGACTTTTCCACAAGAATACTACCTCTGTCAGGAACATTTTGAGGAGAAACTGCCCCAAATCTTATACTTTAAGTAATATGGAATCCCAGAAGTGGGATCAGCATTCTTCTAGATCTGGTCTGCGGCTTCCACATTCTTACTTTTCTAATTTCATATAAAATTTACTCCTTTTATGTTCATATCATTATACTTCCTTGCTGCTACTGTCTTCTTTCTGGGCAATTTCCTTCATCCATTTCCTGTCAAACTTAGGCTATCAGGGACTTCAATGCCTATATAAAAATTCTACATCAAAATTTATTACTTTTCCTTTCCTTTCCAAACTGTAATCCATGCTCCACTTCAGAAATTCACTCCCAGGACCAAACCTTGTATCTTTATATTACTCGGAATTGTCTAACATCTGAAAACCTCTAAGCATTATTAAATCAGTCTCTGAAAATAACCTTCTCGATTTGCCTCCATTAGCCTTGAATATTTCCACAAATTCCTGTTCTTTCATTGAACCCCTTCTCTTCCAGTTCACGGAAAACTCTGCATCTGAACATGATTTAACAAGACCGCATGATTTCACATGACTAGCGACTTCCCTAATCTATCTTGGACAAAACTTTATTTTTTTTTCTTAAGATTTTATTTATTTATTTGAGAGAGAGAGAGACAGCAAGAGAGAGCATAAGTAGGGTGAAGGGTAGAGGGAGAAGCAGACCCCCCTGCTGAGCAGGGAGCACAATGCGGGACTTGACCCTAGGGTCACCAGGATCACGACCTGAGCCCAAGGCAGACGCTTAACTGACTGAGCCACCCAGGCACCCTTGGACATTACTTTAAATGCTTTCCTTGCCAGCCACCCTCAACATCCCCTTTTTCTTTCTACTATAACTGCCCACAAACTTCCAACAATTTATCTGAAGTGTGCTAATGAGTCAATCACACATTAGAGAACCAATGCCATCACAAATTTAAGTTCTTCACTTAAACTATCATCTTTCTACATATCTTTGGTGAGCTCTCTCTTGTAGCCCCAGGGTAGCTACTCTTCATTTTATAATTTCCCCCAAGCCATTCATTCATTCACCTAGTCTACAATCATCTTCATTTTTTTTTTCTTTTAGATCTCTCTTTCCTTCTCTTCCATCTGGCTTCCACCATCCACAACTTCACTAACACCAATTAGGCAAAGATCGTTATTGGTTAGTTTTGTCATTTAACAATATTTGTTCTTCTCTTGAATTTTTCTGATGAGTATACCCTTCTTGAAACACTTTCCTTTCTTGAATTCTGTTCCTTTCTGGATATGCTACTGTCTTTCAAAAGTTCTTTTTGTCATGGTTTTCTGGCTCTAGTTCTTTCAACCACTCCTTAAATGTAAATAAATGTTGGTAACCCCAGAAATGTGATTCTTGGCTCTCTTCTTATTCTTCATATGCTTCTGATAATTCCATTCATTCCAATGGAATCAGTTAAGTGCTGATACTCTATTCTATGTCTCTAGCCCAGACTTCTCTGCTGAGTTTCCAGACCCATACATTCAATCACTTCTATTAGATAGCCATACCTGAATTTCCAAAGGAATGTCAAATTCAACCCATCCTCAAACTGAATTCTTTTATTTCTTTCCCTAAAACTTGTTCAGCCTACATTCCTTATCCTAACAAAATATGCCACCATCTATCCATATATTTAAGCCATCTGAAATTATCTTATTCTCTCCTTTTCTTGCATCAACAATATCCAATCAGTGACTAAGTCCTACAGATTTTACATCTTTATATAACTTCTCATGTATCAATTTCCTATGCTACTGATACCTTATGTGAGCCCATTATCATCTCTTTACTTATCTGTTCAATAGCCTCATAAATGATTTTTCTGCTTTTACTGCTCTAGTCCATTTTTTTATATAGCTTCCACAGCAGTATTTCTAGGAAAAAATATCTGATCTTGTTCCTGTCTTGCTTTACATGTTTCAATATCCTACATGATCTTCAGAAACCCTCCCCTGCCTACTTTTGGCTGAACTTGTTGGAAGTCATTTTTCCCATATTGTTTCCTCTGACTGAAATGTTCTCTACACATGAGGGCAACATCTTTCTAGTTTTTAATGTTCAATTCATTATATTATCTTTCTTACGAAGTCTTTCTTGAACTAATATCCATACTTTCCAGGTGGAAATGATCATACCATCCTTTATGATCCCACTGTATTCTATATACATAGATTTCTCATAGCACCTGTAATATTATTGCATTTACTTAATCAGACTCACGCTAGAAAAAGCCTGCAAGGATAGGGAGCAATTTTGTGTGTCCTGTTATTTCCAGCACCTAGAACAGGACCATGTCACCGTGCGCATAATAAACGAGTATTGAATGAATGTTCAAGTTTCAGTTCAAGTGTTATTTCTTCCATGAAGCCTTTTCTGGCCATCTAGCTGAAACAGATTTTATTTAACTTTATATCTTTGTAGACCATGTTGCTAGAATCATCCATATTGGCACATTAACACAGCACGTTACCCGCATATTTTAACTCCTCAGTGGTATTGAGAGCTTGTTTAGGACATGTATTAGATCTTCACTGTTCTCCACATGTCTAGCACATTGCAGAACTCATGATAAAAATAAAATACTTTTAGAATTATGTAAAATAAAGTTGAAAACAAGGTTTAAGTCTAAAATAAGTTGAAGAATGAAATATGATCAGTTTGTTAATTTAATCTCGCTGGCTAAATACTATATATCTATGTGTATATATGTATAAACATATATACATATACATATATTTGGATCTGGAGTTAGTTACCCATTATGGAAAAAATACACACACACATATATATATATGCATATATATATATACACACACATATTACATAAAAATTAATCATTTTATTTTTATCAATCTAATTGGAGCAGTTGCTGTTAAAAGTTGAATATACTACTACCTGAAATAAAAATGCCTGCAAGATTTAACATTTTTTTATATTAGAGGAAAATGAAAAATTATGAAATGAATAAAAAATAGTAAAAAATTTCTAAAACAAGTTAGATACATGAAAAAATAACAAAGAAAAGCAGTAGAAGAGACAGACCTGCATGTCTTCTCCTTGTGGAGTCCACTTCTTCTGTGGTCACATCGTGTTATGGACAGACATAGACAAAGGAGATGAGTGTGAGTGGATGTACTCAACAGGTAAAAAGTGACACTGAAGGAAAGGGCCCCAAATCATTTTGAGAAAGAATCCTGTACACAGTTGTAGGGAAGATATAATAAAATACGTACCATATTAAAAAAAATTAAAAAAAAGAATACGGAAGAACTGATGGAGAATTGGTTAAGCTATTATGGATTAGCAGAATCAGAAAAATAAAGTTAGTGTAGAAATAAAGAAGATTCAAAAGTTTACGATTATTTATAGACAGCCAATCCTGAACACTGACGCTGAAGAAAGATACCATTAGTGAAAACAATGTTACTTGTATGACCATATTGTTCAAGACATTCCTGAGTCCATTTAAAACCTGTGAAAATGCTTTTAGAATTTTTAATTATCATTTAAAGAAAATAATTTAATTGAATAAACTTTAAAAAGAACATTAAAAATAGTTCCAACAGATTTCTATGTCTTTCAAGTTTCCCAAATTGATGAGTGCACACATGGGCCATCAGGCCAATATTCCACCAAATTACTTCACTACAGCAAAATATTACCATAAAACATTATATTATAAAATATAGAGAGTAACAACTAAAAGATTCATTATAAAAAGAGTAGCTGAAATATATGGCTTTATCTAAATATTAAAAATTCAATGAACCTTAAATTTAGACAAATCTTATTTGATCATATTCTCTTATAATACCTATTTATTCGGAAAATTCTTACAGACACCACATAACACATCACGGACATCTCTATTCAAATTTGCCCATCAAAATCCAACATCTACTATAATAGATACGGCACACATTTTGGAAACACTTCTTTCTCCACTGCTAGTGGAGTTCAGAAGACATTTTATACAGTGATTGAAAGCAGGAAATACCTGCTAAACTCAGCATTCTAGGAAAAAAAATTCTTCCAAAGATATTAGTGAGTTAGTATGACTGACACAGATAAACACAGTAATACAAAACCAAAATCTCCCATTTAATCACATACTTAGTTTTGAGTCAGGTACCATAAAATTCTTAAATCAAAACACCAAATTTACTTCTGCAATGGTTATATCATAGTTTTTGAGAGCTATATAGAAAAACATATCAAAATATGCTTGGAATATTGGTATATTGAAATTATAACTCTTGAGAGGATTCTTTCCTATAACAAATTTATCTCCTTTCTTGAATAGTCAGAAAATGAAAACTTTCCACTAGGAAAAGATTGCTAAGATAACCAAAACTTGTTTTCTTAGAAAAAAAAGAAATCCTAGTATGAATTATAGAGAACTGTAAAGGAATGACACATTTTGAAATTTAACAATGTCATTTTGATTATTGTTTGAGCACATCTTTGATCTATTCAAAATTGGACACTAAATTTCATCATAATTATATTGCAAACCAGGCTGTGTTGATAGGATTGACCACTAGGAAAAGTATTACCCTGCTGAAATGTACTCTATACATTAATATGATATATGTCATATTTTGTTTTCCATCCCCAGTCCACCCACTTCTCAAAGAAGATAGAAAAATCAGAGATATAATAACACAGTTTAATTCTGAATTGTATTATATCTTGTATTATTTCTCATATGCAAAATTTGTCTATATACATATTTACCATACTACTAAAATAAATTCATTGCATGTTAAAATGAAATTGATATGAATTGGATAAAATGACTGCTTAGGTATATTCCTTCTCTAAGAAAAAATTTTATTATTATTACTATTATTTTTTGCAGAAAATGTAAACACAACATAAATAAGTGAAGCTCTTTCTCTACCTAGCATTTTTCTGTATCTTGAATTACTTTAAAATGGCATTGAGGCAATGTTCTTCATGTTATATAGATTCAAAACATTCAAAATTCTTCTCCACTCATCCATTCATTAATAACAAAGGCACACAGAGTTCAAGTGACTTACCCAAGGTCACACAACAAGTTCAGTGGCAGAACCAGAAATAGAACAGAGGTCTCCTGATTACCAGGTCAACTTTCTTTCTACCAGATGCTATATGACCCAATAAAAACACGTGAAATAAAAAGTCAAGCAAAGAAAAAACAAAAAAAATCTTCTCATGGTGGCACCTGATCTGGACATTTTATTATATAGTATTTAGTTAGAATTTTTTTTTACAAAAAGGTAACTGCCACAACTATGCAAGTAATTCACTAATGTTTTTACTCTTGTGAGAAATATGATAACACTTAGCACTGGTAATTTAATTTTTTAATAAAATAATACAAAATTTATATTACATAAAAGGATGAAACTGAAAGATTTGACAATGATCTCACTACTAACTGAAAGTTCCCATTAAATCATTTTTCCATCATTTATGTGAAGATGATCCATTAATAAATAGGTCATAACCAATCTTATGTAAAAATCACTCAATTTCAATTAGCAGGTAGAATATTCTTTAAATCATAAAATCTCAAAAATTTAGTTATACCAAATATATTTTTTTAAAAAAATGGCTTTCTTGTCTTCCTGGTTGTTAGAATTTGTATTATACATTATTTGTATTAAAACAGCCTCATTTTAAAAGAAAAACTTATAGTCAGCATCATTTAAGCAGCCAGGTCTTATTTAAATGGCAATAAACTGTAAATACTTACTTCACATATACAACTGAAATGAACTGCAGACTTCTGTAAGTCTTGAAGAAGCTAAGAGTAACTGCTTCCACAATTCCTATCTCTCTACTTTTCCTTTGATCATTACTATGCCACAAACATTCTACTTTTCAGTGTTGTTTTAATGTCCGTTCTAATGAGAACTCTTTCTAACGCTTCCTTTAACCAACAACCAGTAAGAAGTTAAGGATAGTAGATAGTATAGTAAGATAGTAAGAAGTTAAGGATAGTAAAAGTATACCCTCTCTTTGGTATCCATTACTGTCATAGTTATGGCTGAATCGTAGTTTTAGTTTTAGACTTAGGAAATATAAAGACTTTGCAAAGAGAATATACAGTATTTTTTTTTTTTTTGGTTCTTTCCATCATATGAGCCAACAAAGAAGAAATAAAATATTTTCATATATTATATCGAAAAAGACCTTTATAAGATATGATGAATACTTCATAAGCCCCATAATATCATTTCACCACTTATAGTATATATATATATATAGTATAGTATATATATACTATAGTAGCCCTCATAATATGATTAGTTTTTAATTATATGAAAGTTCTATTTTAAAGTATTAAGTCTTCTGTTTCATTGTCAGGAATCTTTAACAGAATGCTTTGTCCTATAGTATACTATAGTATATATATCTATATACTATGTAGTATATATATAGTAAATTATTTTTGAGAAGTGCTTTTAAATTTAGGTGCATCAAGGTGCAAACTATAAAAAGAATGGGGTTTTGGGGCGCCTGGGTGGCTCAGTTGGTTAAGCGACTGCCTCTGGCTCAGGTCATGATCCTGGAGTCCTGGGATCGAGTCCCACATCGGGCTCCCTGCTCAGCAGGGAGTCTGCTTCTCCCTCTGACCCTCCTCCCTCTGGTGCTCTCTCTCATTCTCTCTCTCGCAAAAAAAAAAAAAAAAAGAATGGGGTTTTAATCAAGCAAAGTAATACAATATCTATGTGTTTATCTATTTACCTATCTACCTACCTACCAACTAAAGTTGTTGTATTTTTGGTCCTTAAAATTAAAAAAAAATCTACTGAAGATAAATAGATATATAATTACTTTCATTGATTTATTTGGTAAAAAGTAAATTTGTAAGAATGTATATGATGCCAAATTTTATGCAAAATTTTGTACAAACCAAAACTTTTCTCTTGCTAATATAATGTATTAACTATCATTATATTTCAACTTAATACACCTCAAGTTCAAAAAGAAATATTAATCTGTAATCAACTTAATTTTAAAAGGCATGTACATGGGTCTGTTTATCTACAAATACAGTTTTTACCAAGTGTGTATGATATCTATTTAAAACCCATTGATGGCTAATGTTCTTTCTCATTTATCACCATTTACAACAGACATAAGGTCCTATTATCAGATGTAATTGTACTTGAGTAAACACATGTCCTCAGGACAAAGCATTCTGTTAAAGATTCCTGACAATGAAACAGAAGCCTTAATACTTTAAAATAGAACTTTCATATAATTAAAAACTAATCATATTATGAGGGCTTTTTAAAGATCATAGAGTCTCAGGATGTCCCTTTGGGGTAAGGAGAGATACCTTTCAAAATGAAGCCTAAATAAGCAACTACTTTGTGGGAGAGCCTCAATGGGGTACAAAGATCAGGATGGATCTAGAATATAAAAACAAAATGTTTACCAAATTTACAGATTTCAAACTAAAACTCTCCACTGTGACAAAAGCTTGTTGAAGAATTCCTCAACCAAGTGATCTGAGCTTATTTTTTAAACTAATTATTACTTTCTGTAATTTTGTCAGCAACCCTAAAATTATTGAATATTTACAATAACCTCTACCTCTTAAAATAGGCAAGGTACAATCTTTTAAAATACTTTGCTGTTTTTAAAAACTCACTAATAAAAATGTTTATCTTTTAAACATCTTCTTTCCTAGCTGTACTGTTTTTTACTGATTCTGTCCTTGAGGTCTGACACATAATGCAATTTTAAATATATTAGAAAAATATACTCAGAGAATGTATTGAGGGAGTTTAAAATAACTGACTTTCAAAATATATCACACTATTTATCATAAACACAACAGTCACTGAATTACAGTTTGGCCTTATAAGCTTATCTGTGTGTTTAGAGGAAACTGAACTAACTTTAAGCAACTAAACTCATAAATCATGAAATTTCACTTTATTGATAGGAAAACATAGTTGTTAACAAAGAATGCTATATTTACATCTGAAGGTATCAATAGTATTTAATTCTGAAATTCCATCAGTTGATTTGTCTTGCATAAAATATTTACTTTGTTTTATATCACTTTTTTTCTTTCAAAAATAAAATTCATTTATTCTACAACAATCTGGAAATTACCAGCTTCTAATACTGACCAAGATCATAATCTTGATTCTCTTTTCCAGATTAGATGGATTAGACTAGCATCTAACTAGAAGACTAATTTAGATTATTGATTTAGATGGAAATACATTGTTTCCACCTTTAAGAAACATCAAAGTACTCAAAAATAAAAGGAAGCAACAGTCCATTACATCAAAATACTAAAAAAAGTTAAGTATTAAATTCACTAACAAAGCACATCTTTGAATATTTACTTTTTCTTAAAATAAATTTCATAAAGCATAAATCCAAAGGTAGAAGAAAAAAAATCCCTACCTTCACCACAGTTACAGATCCACAAAGAATACAATATGGAAATGTCCATGTTGGAAAAAATTAAATGTTATTAACTTAATCATATAATGCTAAAAACTAAGGGCTTATGCATCAAGATGTTATAGTATGTAATAAAACACAACTTGTTACTTTGAATAGTTTCTATTTCCAAAATATTGTATAATCATACAGTAACCCAGCAAAGTGTTTCACTGCCCTTACTTTCCCAGAAAAGCACAGACTTATTTTCTAGAGAAGAAACAGCAAAGTAGCATCATCACGGTTTCAGGGTAATTACAATAAGGGTAGCTAAGTCATTTCAAAATTTTCCTTGCTATAGCATATCTTACACTTAAAAAGTAATGAATCGAGGCACATAATCCTTTTAGGAATAGTATCAGTTAATCATCAAACATATCAGAAATCATTTAAAATTGTATCTCAAAGTCCATTGTTAACTTTTTAAGTCCAAGATCTTTATTTGGAGAAACTCTATCAGTTCTAAAACATTCATTCAGCCTAACTAAATTTAGCTTTCTCACCAGAGTTTTTTGCGGGTGAGTTTAAGCAAAATATGAGATAAAATATTTTATGTAAATTATGCTCTTTTCTCAGATACATTTCAATTACTACAAGAACAGATAGACTCACAAAGTGAAAATATAAAGTTCAACAGATTAAAGTTTTTCAATGTTTAATAGCAATGCATTATTATAGACCATAGTATTGTAATCTAGAATCAGATTGCTCATTGAAAAATTAAGCAACAGATTTTCCATACTCAAATAACCTTGTTTATGTTAAGAATGTTTTATTAACTTTATGACCTAAACAAAATCTAATTCACATCTCCCTGAGGAAGATATTAGTGATTTACACTAAACATTATCCATAAAACCTGAAGTTTAAAATCATTTGTACAATACTTATATTTTTGCTCATATTTAAGATACTAATGTGATAAACACCATTATATTTCCCAGGGATCTTCATCTATATCATCAATTAAGTAAGAGATATGGAAAATAAATCACCCCTCTTGCTGATAATCCCCTCAGGGCAGTCTAGTTTTGAAATATCAAGGTTTTTCTTTAAAAGAAGCAGATACTAGTCCATAATAGTTAAAGTTCATCCAAATATTTATTAGCATATTTTCTAGCCTACATAGTGCCATTTAGTCCTCTGGTTCTATACTCTTATATTTAAAGTAAAAATTTCAAATGATTTTTTTAAGATGTTAGTGTACATCCTAAAAATGGTAAAATTCCCAGCTATTATTCTTGCACAGATTTTCAGAAAACAGCAACAAAAAAGACAATATATGCTATTGATACACATAGTTGACTTTGCATCTCAGATTTGGGTTCAAGTCCTTACAAACTTTTCCTAACACCACAAGTTTACCACAACAGTCTTCTGATGAAGAATCTCTGACAGTTAATGGAAAATGCTATCTTAGATTTTAGTGAATAAAAATTATGTATTAAACATGGATTACAATCAATAGATTATTACTACCATAGATGTACTTAAATATGAAAGAAAGGATGACTCCAAACACGTCTTCCATAAAGCCCACACTCACAACATGTTACTGAAATGTAATTAGCCCCACTCACCTGATATCCCACTATGTTCCTCCCATTTTATCACTTCAAAGTTTCAATAATTAAAAATATTCCCTACATATCCCACCTTTAAGAAACAAACAAAAATATTTAGGAACACTAACATTTAACATAGTGTTTGCTGCCTTAGCATAGTGCATACTTACTCGCGACATTTAGGGTGGGAATTTCCAGGGCCAGTTGAATTTCCTAGTATATAGGAAAATGCACAATTGCCAAAATAGAAAAATCTATAACCATATTAAACCATGACATTAAGGCACTCTAATTACATTAATTTTCCTCTTCTACACATGAAGTTTATCTTTAATTAGAGTACTCAAGGAATAAAGTGTATATATGCTATGAGAATATAGAAATTAATAATATTTCGGAGATTTAAAAAATTTTGTTTGTGAGATTTAAATTTTTTTTAAGCCAACAATTGCATTGTTCCATGACTTTAATATTCAATGTAATTTATTTACATAGATCTATATGGCCACAAACCTTTATGTAATCAGACATGATGGCAAACAAGACAAACAAATAACAGTTTATGACCAAGGGTAACCCGTATCACACAATATTGCAAGGAAAGATTTTTACAGTAATAATTTTTGTTACATAAATCATAACATAAATCATTAATTTTACACTGTTTATCTTTAAATCCCATTAAATATATTAAGGTGATTATTATCTTCCAAACAAACTGTGATGCTTTATTGAAAAATTGAAACAAAAAAGCAAGATATTTTTCTTACAATGTACAACTATATTTAAATTCCCAATGTAAATTCCTGCTTATTTTATTAAATTTTCAGAATGTGTTTTACTAAAAGAGAATTCACAGATAAAGCCATTTGGGCTGTGGCAGTTTTCCTTGCTCACCAGACTTACATGACATAATTCTTTTTCTCAAAGCAACTTATTCTTCTCCTGAACAGTACTATCACAATTGTGGTAGCTTAATCATTAGTATAATTACTTATAATTTATGTATTTTTGCCAGAATGCAAGCTCAATGAAGACAATTGCTGCACTGGGGTGGTTTACCTGAATAACTCAGTACCAACCACAATTCCTGGCATACAACAGGATAGCAGTGAATACTCATTAATAAGTTAGTTTAATTTATACATTGACATATTTTAAAGCCTAAGTTTTAGAGATGTGAGATGAACTGAGTCACCATATAAAAATACATTAACACTGTTACCATAGACACAGTCATTTTAATGATAATATCACTATCAGAAACGCCATCCTAAAATTTTGAATGAAATTTTCAATATACTCTCATCCAGTTACTGATTAAAACTCGGACTGATTATTCCGTTTACTGATTACCTCTGCCCTTTGCTTCTCTTCCTTTTACTCCTGGTGCAAGTTTTTGTCTTCTACTTAGTTAATAATACCTCTCCAAATAAGAAAAGAAGAGGAAAATAAAATCACTTCATTTCAATTCATTTGATGGACTAAAGAGACTACTGAATTCACATAATAAGCTATCGTTCCTTCTTGCTGTTGTTAGCAATATTTTAGCTGCAAAAGTTGTAAATAAGTCATTACCAATATCTGATATAGTGCCTTGACAGTATTATTGAGCGTTGTAGAGTACTTTTTAAGGAAGCAGGTAATACCTCCCCATTAAGGTACTTTAATTATACATATTTATATTTAATTATACACATTATATTTAATTATATATTGTGATGCCTCTCCACGAAGGTACTTTAATTTGGGTCATGACAACCAAATATATAAATGACCATTTGTGCTTAAATTAGTCAATTTTTCTCCTAGAGAAGTAATCTTGATAACAAAAAAATATATTTTTTCCAAAATATGTAGAATTCGTTTTCTATACAAATCTTGAAATAAAGTGTTCACCACTCTAATTTAAATAGGCTCTACACACTATAAAGTTCACACCAAAATGAGAAAAATGAGGTATAACAAGCACACACATATTTAAAAAGCATGAAATGCAATGCTTAGAGTCTCATGCTTTCAGTAGTTTTCCAAACCCTGACAAACCTGGCTCAGATTGGTGTTTCTTTTTCGGCAATGGTTTGTCATCACTTATTGTACCATTCACCTTTTTCTGCTGGTCTTCCCATGTAACTTCTAGTATAAATCAAAAAACAATAATCAGAGCTTGTCAGAAGTATAGATAATGTGTGTAACGAGAACCTAAAAATACTTCAGAACCTAATTATTTTTTAGATTTTTTCCCCTATGTTTTCCCATAAACTTTAAGTAATATGTAGTCAATATTTTAAATACAGCAATGTGACACTTGAATTTTTTATAGGTTTCAAAATCCAGAGTACTAAAATTTATTCCAGTAATCTCCAAAATTTATTTTCAATAAAATGAGTGGGGCCAAGATAAGAAAATATAATTAAAATGGTTTGGCAAATAAAGTTTTTTTCTTAGTTGATATTAAATAATATTAATTTATTTTAGAAATAAACATTTTGCTAAACATTGTGTTATTATGGTGCAATAAAATGTTTATTTGGAATTAAAATGCATTGACTTCCATACATACCAAGAGAAAATCTATACATTTTAATATATGATAAGATAAAATGACTAGTTTTTTGCTACCACATTTAGCACTTTCATTAAATGACAGAAAAATTTATGTGCTGTGGGGATATTATTTCAAAGAAAACTATTAAGTTTGGTGTCACTGAATATGAGTTATCTGTCTTATCTAAGATTATCCAGAATTATTTGTAGTATTGTAAAATATATTTAAATCCAACAAATACATATTCAGCACCTACTATAATTCAGGCATGTCTAGGTACTGGGAATTTAACCACAAACAAAACAGACACAAGTCCATACTCTCAAAAAGTTTATATTCCAGGGGAGAAATAGATTAAACAAGATAAATAAGTAAAATGTTTTGTGACTTAGATATTGGTAAGTGCTAAGAAAACAAAAATGAAGTAGGTAAGAAAAAAATAAAATGTCCAGAGGGTGACAGACATTTGAATAGGCTAGTCATAGACAGCCTCACTAAGAAGGCAAGTTTGAGTACAGAACTTATGGAAGGTAAGGGAGTTAGCCAAATGGTTATTTGGGGAGAAGGCATTACAACCAGAAGAACAGTACATGCAAATGTCTTGAGGTAAGAGCATGTCTGACATGTTCTAGAAAAGCATGGAGACCTCTGTGACTGGAACAGAGTGAATGAAGGGGAAAGTAGTAGAAGATGAGGTTAAAGAGGTAATGAAATGGGAAGCGGGGGAGTACAGATCATGTAGGGCCTTGTAAGTTGTGTATCAAAAGGTTCACAGATCACCATTTAATCTCATAGCAGCATTCATAGATACTTAAGTATACACTTGCCTGTTTTTTACTCACATGTTTCTAAAGCTATATTATAAGTAGCTGGTTACTATCAATGTACATTTTAATCCCCATGAAGTTTCACCATGTCATACAAAATTTTCTGGTGTCTTATCCACCTTCGGCCATAAATAATGGGATACTAACATTTTATGATATTAACCAAAATTTTATGATATTAAGCAAAACATAACTAGGAAGATGAAATCACTGTCAAAATGGAAAATATGCTATATTGCAACATCAAATATAGGTGATTTGGGATAAACTACTGTTTTTGATTACTTATACTGCTAGAATCAGCTGCATTAATTGTAAGGGTTTTCCAGTTCCTAAACCTAAAATAAATGCTATTAATAATAAGACGCTTTATTCTGGCCCAACATAAATCAGCTATTGTGAAGAAGCAAACTCCTTGATTTGGGAGTATTAAAGTTACAGTTAGGTGTGTAGTTGATACCCTGATTTTCTTTTTTTTTTTTCTTTTAAAGATTTTATTTATTTGACAGAGAGAGACATAGCGAGAGAGGAAACACAAGCAGGGGGAGCGGGAGAGGGAGAAGCAGGCTTCCCGCGGAGCAGGGAGCCCAATGTGGGGCTCGATCCCAGGACCCTGGGATCATGACCTGAGCTGAAGGCAGATGCTTAGCGACTGAGCCACCCAGGTGCCTGATACCCTGATTTTCTAATTGGTAAATAATCTGCTAAAGATGTAATATAGGACTCTGGAATGGTAAACAATCTTGATAAAGATACTATATTTCAATCAACCACTAGTGGAAAGAAAATTCTTAAAACCTTTAAAGAATATACAAACTTTCTAGTAAACTCAAAAACTCTAGTTAAGCCCTCTTTAGTTATAGGAATAAAGGAATCATCTGCCCCTTTATCCAAATTAATCTGTAATATAAAAAACCAACAGACTAATTTCTCTGGGCAAAAATAATAAGCTCATAAAAAAAAGTATTTCTCTGCAC
This sequence comes from Mirounga angustirostris, assembly GCF_029215605.1. Lineage (NCBI taxonomy): Eukaryota > Metazoa > Chordata > Mammalia > Carnivora > Phocidae > Mirounga > Mirounga angustirostris. The sequence goes on from NW_026991712.1 coordinate 33,306,477, forward strand.
TTTTGGTTATCCACCAATATAATACGAAAGATTTAACAAGCATTACAGAGTTGTTCCTAAAATTTGCTAAAATCCTACACATTTGTCATTTTAAAGAGTTGTTTCGCCCTTGATAGCTTGTGATGTTACAAAATAGAAGACATGCTACTTAAGATTGAGTATGTAGAAGTAGAAATGGCTTGTTTTGAAAATGGTTCAGCCTACCTGTAAATTGGCAGAAAGCACCTTAACACATAACACATTTAATTTTTAAACACTTTCTTTGAGTTGACAAACACTTTAGTGGAAGAGAAGTTGTCTATAGTCATTTGTCTTGTGTTGACAGAGTGAAATTAGCAAGTATTTGTTGAAAATTTATTCTATGCCAGTAACGAAAGAAGTCCCATAACCATCAATTTATAAATGACAGCCAATATACAATGAAAGAAGACCTAGATCAAGGCTATCGCTGGTTGATAAAAAATGTCACAGATATGTTACCAGTCTGAGCCAGGAATGGTGGCTTCTAGAACATTTCTGCTATTAACTATGAGTACAGCCTTAGGCAAGCTTCATAGCCTCTCTGGCCTCTCATATGTTATATTTGAAGTGAGAAAGTTGATCTTGAAAAGTTGAAAGGTTATTTCCATCTCTAAAATTACAGAGTTGCTCTTGCTTCATATTATTCTAGACTAGTCAGATTCTGTGGAAGAATATCTACAGCAGAGATGATGAAATTTGGACACTGAGATACAGAAGATTTTCCAAAAGTTCTAAATGTGACTATCATTAATCCCTATGTTGAAACTCAAATGTCTATTTTAAAACAGAATTAAAGTCATAAAAAGAACGGAACTGACTACTGACTCATTAATTCATTTATCACCCAAAAATCAATGCAGAGAGCTACCCATATCTAGCCCTCTTGGAATTATGGGCCATAGTATTAAAATGAAACTAGCAAACTAGTTTTGTATCAGGAAAATGTTCAATTGTTTGAAAGTTGTTTTAGATATACTAAACAAAAATAGCAAAAATACACTGATGGAACACCTTAAAGACAGTTTTTTCTGTTAAAGGACTATTTTGATAATTAAAAAAAAATAGCCTCCTTAATGTTAAATAATAATGAACTTAAAATTGAAATTTAAGTACAAAGTGCTAGCCCATGATATTGTACACTTAGTACCCAAGGGTAAAAAGTGAAAATCAAAGATGTACAATGTAGGAATAATTTAATTGGTAAGTATTACTTTGAAAGAATATATGTCAAATAGCCCAGACTAGGAATCCATTCAAGTACACACAAAAAGTTTGCTCTAGACAGATATTTTTCTTTCTTTCTTTCTTTCTTTCTTTCTTTCTTTCTTTCTTTCTTTCTTTCTTTCTTTCTTCTTTTTACTAACACTCCCATTGAGTGTTTTAAAATTGAATTGAGTAAATATTCAGTTGTGAATTTAATTTGTAGATGAGAAAGCTTAAAGATTGATTTAATAAACATTAGATAATATGAAGAATGATTTTACACATGGATACTTAACCATGAAGTGAGCTTTTAAGTGACATCTAAGAAACTCATGTCTTTAAAATAACTATTTCAGCTACTTTCCATCACACCAGGTAGCCAATCCTACAAATGCTACAATTTAAAGAGCACAAATTCTTACGTTAATAAGACTATATTTGTATAATACTATATGCTTCAATTGCCTCCACATACAGCACCATATTTAATCCTATAAAACACAAAAAGGACCTTCTATCAGGTGGTTGGTTTCTACAGGTAAGAAAACAAAGAGCTGGTTATTAAGGATAACTGAATAGTTACAAACAATCTAGTGTACAAACAATCTCACATTCATTACCTCATTTGATTCTCAAAGTAGCATATTGGGCATAAAAGAAATACGGTAAGATTTCCTTTTCTCAGATGAACTGACTTAGGTTAAAGGCCTAGAGTCACATAGTTGGTACATAATAAAGACAGTCCCTGAGCCAAGGTCGAAAACCTGCGCTCTTTCTCTAGTCTATCATCTTCCTAAGATCACATTATTTTTAACAACAAACAGAAGATGGCTTTAGGATTACATTTAGGAAGTCAGTGATGGTATGGCTTGAGTAATGGTTGAAGTATGCAGAAAGGTATGAGGTAGGTAGAAGCGAGTTTTTCACTAAATCTCATTAGCCAATTGAGGCTTTGGAAGTATAGAAGAAATAAAATGAGCAAAAGGGAAAGAAAGTAAAATAAGGAGAAATGGCCTCCAAGAAGGAAAGGAAAGATTAGGAAAAGAAATTTTAAAATATTTGTTTATAAGTACTTAACTTCTACAACTGATTCACTTAGGCTTATGGATTCGAATGAGGAGGGAAATTTTTAAAACACATTTATTCTTCTCCTTGCTCTAGTTCAGAATATGATAGTGGATTATTGAAATACCCAAAATGGTCATGTCCTCTGTCTCTTTTCTTTCCAGCCATCTTGCTCATTGTCACCAAGTTACTATTCCATAATACAGATGTGATTGAATGCTCATCCTGAGAAAAATCATATGATAAATTCTTTTTTATGATATCCTTGATTTCTCCCATATAATTTTTAGTCAAATCATCATTCATCTACATTGGCAAGGAATGCTGTATTTAGGAAATATAAAATCCATTGTTATCTAGATATAAATCAAATTTGGAAATTAAGACATGGGTACCGTACTTTCCTTGCCCTAGAAGCATTCACAAGCATACAGAGAGGTAGCAAAACAAAGCCTACCCATACCCTAAATGCTATCCAACTTCTAGAATGCTTATAGAAGTAAGTATTCATTACAGACTGTCAAAATTACTTCATTATTTTTGGTACCTTTGTAACCTGTTTTTTTTCCTCTTCTTCCTCCTTTCCTTTCTTTCTTATCTACAAGGTTATCTATGTTTGAAATAATGTAGGCAACAATACATTGAGGCTTAAAGGGATAAAATATTTTTCCTTCTGTATGTTTAAGGACATGATTTTTTGATAGGTAGTACAATAGGGTTTATTTAGTCTATCATCCTGACAGTGAATGACTCACTAACAGCCAATTAAAGGTTGTATCTGTTAAGTTTCCAAAACCAAACAGAATTAACAAATAGCAGTAACAACATAGATAATAAATTGGAAACAAAACTATTTGAGACTTTAGATTTCATTAGGTACATCTCCAAACACACTTAGTTTCTATAAAAAAAATTCTTATAGGATACTTCATTTTACAGAAGAGGAAACTGAGGTGCAGAGAAACTAAAGGCCTCACCAGAGGTCATATGCCTAGGAGTAGAAATGAGCTTAAGAGCCAAGTATTGATGTCCAATGGAGTCCTCTAAACACTATAAAACTTGAAAAGTATTAATAATTTAAATAGTTCTCTTAGAGAAAAGTATTCTATTTGCATATTGATTTTTACACATGGATTAAAACATATACAAATGCATTAGTGTATTATGCAGTAACTAATGCTGCAATTTGATCTGATTTATTCCCCCAGGTATTGTTTCTTATGCAAGCTATCTGATCAAGAACAGCATCAAGATTAATAATTTCCTAAAAACTACTAAACAAAATGCATTGAATAAATGGTTCAGGTTTACTTTTATAATCAGGTGTGCTTTTACTTTAAATTGAAAGTTTTCAGAGTTTGTGCTGAAAATACAAAATCGGAGCAAGATATCACTAAGAAACATTAATAATAACAGCTAACACTTATACGGTACTTATTACGTGACAAGTATTGTTCTGAACAATTTAAATATAACAAATTCATTAGGAAAGTAAATTTAGAGCATATCTACATAGCCAGGAACACTATTTAGAGCAGACTAATAGACTAGAGGAGGGCTTGTTCAAGGCAGAATTCGTTATTATCACTCTTCCAAGGTACCTAGTGCTCTGTTGCATTTTTCAGCATCCCTCTCCCTACACTGACTTTCTCCACTCACAGGCTCTAACTTGCTTCCTATAAAGATCTGTATGTAATAATAGCTCAGGTCAGTCTCCTCAGGACTATTTACATTTCAGTGTTCTGGAAAACCTAAAATCTTTATTTATTAAAATAATTAAGCCACTAGAGAAATGGCAGAATATGAACTATAGCAAGCAGGGGAAGAAATTTCTTAAGCTGAAAATCTACCCAGAACCCCTCAAAACTTACCTCTTCTTTGTATGTATCACAATCTCAAGACACTTTATGTAAGTGACATGCTATAAAATAATTTTACCAGTTCTGTTTTGTTATTCTCATTATATTATCATTTTTTTTTAATCTTGGGACCTCCCCAAAGCAGGGAACACATCTGATTTGTCAGTGTATCCTCAATAACCACCTAGTACAATACACTAAAAATAGCAGATATTGGTTGAGCTGAACTAAGCCATTCATTAATATTTAAAATAAAATGAATGGTTGAAACCCATGCAAGAAGATTGCTATTTATCTGAAGAGGCATGGTATAGAAATGCAAACATTGGAAGTCAAGACTAGAGATCTGCTACTATGTGGATTGAATAAAGCTGATTATCTTCTAGCTTTCTGCTCCTTTGTCAATGAAGAAATACAGTTTTATTAAAAGATTTATAAGGTTCCTTCTACATCAAAAAGTCTTGATTCTAAATCTAGGACCGAAGCCCCAGAATACTGAGATACCTTGGTAAACTATATGGAGATGGCCAGGGCCTGGTAGCTCTACAAAGCGAACCAACAATCTGGATTTAGAAACAAAAGCACACCAAATTTCCCACGTATCCTGCATGCATCCATTCCCATGATCTCACCCCTCAGTTTTAGATTTTTATTTCTTTTCTTTCCTTTACAGCCAAACTTTTTTTTTTTTTTTAAAGATTTGATTTATTTATTTGACAGAGAGAGAGAGACAGTGAGAAAGGGAACACAAGCAGGGGGATCGGGAGAGGGAGAAGCAGGCTCCCCGCTGAGCAGGGAGCCCGATGCGGGGCTCAATCCCAGGACCCCGGGATCATGACCTGAGCTGAAGGCAGACGCTTAACGACTGAGCCACCAAGGCACCTCTACAGCCAAACTTTTTCAAAGGCATCTATATTCACTGTCACCTTTCTCTCTTCTTTTAAATCCATTCTACTCAGCCTTCTGCTGCTTACGACTCCACCAAAACTGCTCTTAATGAAGGTTAATGTGATGACCTCATACTTGCTAAACCTAGTGATGGTTTCACACTCAATAGTTCTCTCCCACTTCAAGTACTTTCTTCACCTGTACTCAAAGACACTGTGCTCCATGGTTTCCCCCCTAGTTCTCAGTCTCCTGCTGCTTCATCTTGTCAACTTCTAAATATCTGAGAGTAGTTCAGGGCAGAGTCCCTTGACCTCTTCTACTCTTGTTCTCTCACTGATCTCAACTAGTCTTGTGGTTTCAATCTCTTCTCTTTATGAGAGTAACTCCCAAACAGTCCAAATCTCCAACCTGAAATCCAGACCGAAATTTTAGCCGCCAATTTGACATCTTATCTTAGATATCTAGGACCTAGGTCTCTAACTTATATCCAAAACTGAGCACCTGATGTTCCCACCAAACAATTCTTCTCAAGTTTTTTCCTCTATCAGTTAATAGAAACTCCATATTTTCCAGTTACCTAGGCCCCAAACTTGGATGTTATCACTGAATCTCTCTCTTTTCCCCTATCAGGTAATTCTGCTGGCTCCATCTTTAAACAACTAATAACTATCCAGAATCCAACTACTCCTGTCACTATGGTCTAAGCCACTGTCTCCTTTTTCCTGGGTTATTGCAAAAGCTTCCCTGTTTCTAATCTCAATTCTTCCAGGTTAGCCTTAACATAGCAATTAAACTGATTTTATTTCAAAAAGAAATGGCATTATGTCACTTGAATCAAATCCTCCCATTTCACTCAGTGAAAACAAGATCCTAATATTGATTGATAGATAATATGAGTCACCTGCCCCAGCCCCTTCTGACCACACCTACTACGATTCACTCTGCTCACTGGGTCATACTCAAGTGACCTCTTCCTCGCTCCTCCAACAAGTCAAGCTGGCTCCCATTACAGAGCCTTTCTTCTTGCAGTTCCCTCTGCCAGGGACACTCTTCTTTCCAGGCCTTCACATGGTAATTCTGTCACTTTATTAGGGTTATCTGCTCAAATACTACGTTGGTGGGAATACTTCTCAGAATGCATTATCAAGAATTATTTACACCCTACTTTCTTGAACACTATCCATCCCATTATCCTGAATTTTCTTCTTTGTACTTACCAGTATATGAAATGGTATTCTTTTTTTTTTTTTTTTAAGATTTTATTTATTTATTTGACAGAGAGAGACACAGCAAGAGAGGGAACACAAGCAGGGGGAGTGGGAGAGGGAGAAGCAGGTTTCCTGCCAAGCAGGGAGCCCGATGTGGGACTCGATCCCAGGACCCTGGGATCATGACCTGAGCTGAAGGCAGACGCTTAACGACTGAGCCACCCAGGCGCCCGGTATGATGTATTCTTTCATTTATTGTTTGCTTCCCCCAATAAATGTAAGGATTATGAAGGCAGGGGGTTTTGTTTGACATGTACACTAGCATATTTCCAGCACTCAGAACAAAGACTGGAACATAGTAGGTACCCCAAAACGATTTGTAGAATGAATAAGTTAAAAAAAATTGTAAGTAGCTAGAAACTCACCAATTATGCTGTTCTTTGAGTCTTTTTTTTTTTTTTAAGATTTTATTTATTTATTTGAGAGAGAGAGCACAAGAGGGAGGAGCGGGAGAGGGAGTAGCAGACTCCCCGCCGAGCAGGGAGCCCGATGCGGGACTCGATCCCGGGACTCCAGGATCATGACCTGAGCCGAAGGCAGACGCTTAACCAACTGAGCCACCCAGGCGCCCTGTTCTTTGAGTCTTAATTTATAGTGCCATGCTATGGAATAAGGATAGTCTCATTTTAGCTCATTAGAGGTATGAAGATCATGTATCTAAGGGACTGGCTTAGGTAGATTGTCATTTGAGAACTGTGAAACCGATTCCACCTACCAAAGAATCTGACCTTAATACAGGGTTAATGGAGATGCTCTGGCTGACTGATCACATATCTCACTAACTGAAGGGCAGCATACACTATGTCTATTCCAAAATGATATGTGGGCACTTCACAGAAAGATGTAAAATAAACCTATCTTTATCTTTATTATTTCCTCCCTTTGCATTTTAAATCAGAAGAGAGGACGGGCATAAATCCATCATTCAATTCAATGTTTGGCCATTTCTAATACATGGTTACAGCCGGAATTCATAGTTACCTCTTTTTTTTTTTTTTCACTCTGAATATATAAGTAGAAGAAGGAATATAGTAACATCCCTTTAACCTATGGAATTTTCCTTAATCCACAAATATGCTTTAGCCAATTTAAAAACAACCTCCCACCTTAATCTTACTCATGAACTTTACTGTGAAATTCAACACAAACAGTAAATTTGTCTCTCCCCAAAGAAAACAGCAAAAGGAAAAATTAGGTGCCTAGACCTTAATTATAGGTAGGCTATCAAAAGATTATGCTAATTAAAATGTGAGTTGGTATACATAAAATATCCAGAGTTTTCATCTTTCAAATTTTTATTCATTAATTTCTTTCTAGGTCCAACTATTTCCTATGTAGGATTGATCTATATAACAATAGTGATGTTTTGCAGTAAAGAGGATTTTTATGTAAATGATAAAAATACATTAATAATGAGTGGGAGGGACTCAACAGTCATTGTCATTTTAACCTTTACAAGCAAGATCAAAGGAATAACAAGAATGCAGAACAGCTTAGAGGTGAAAGACTTAACAGCATTTAGGGCCAACTGGAGCTCAGAAGGCCCAAAAAACCTGCTCAGAGTACTTCCTCAGTTAAAGTATTTACCTTAGTGACCTCCTGGGAAGTCTTTATTCTTTTGATACATTTAAACGTACTTAAATTAAAAAAAAAATGGCATTAAATGTCCTTAAAACTTGTTACACTCTAACAATTGAACATTTAAGAAGATGTATCTACATTTCAGATCACTGATACAAATTTCAGTACATATAAACATAGCCTTTCGTAGATACTAAGCAAAAATCATGGAGGTTAAAATATAGATAAAAATGACACATATGTAAGTATACACTAAAAGATTATTTAAATTTTTATTTTTTTATGGAGAATGTTAATATTTTATAAAACTTGATTTCATTTTATTTATTTTGTAACATTATTTTCACCTTCTCTTACCTATAATATCCTAGCGTATTTTAAGAATTTTATGCTGGAAGGGGTGTTAATGAATAATTAAATTAACACTCCACAGTAAATAAAATCACAAAATTATTTTAGTGCTAATTAAATATCACACAGAACATTGTAGACATTATAACAGGTGAAGACATGGAAGAAAGAATATATTCAAGACTAAAGGACATTTTAACTAAAGTTACTGAAGCAAAAACTATTCATTTTTTAATATGGCCCCAACAACAAGGGCAGATTGTTATGATATAGAGAAATTTTAGAACATTGGTTTTTTTTTAATAACCATCTTAAATTCTGACATTCTGAGTCAATACCTGTAGCTATATTTGATTATCAATTACTATAAAACATACACAGTCCTGCTGTTTTTGAAAGAATTTAGTTGTTGCTAGGTTATAGAATTAAGTCACCAATAATCATAAGAAAACTAAACCTAAGTATTGAAACTGATCTTTTTTACTCACTCAGGCAATATATTAATTCATGTGTATAAAACTGAAAAATCTACAAATATTATAAGTATTCATTTAATATTGTTGAACTAATTATTAAGTTCATATCATTTTCTAATTAAAAATTCTGCTTAAAATATTTCTTAAATCACTCTTTTAAAACAATTTCTGGATTGAAAAATATCTATGTTGTGTTTTTCACAAGATAACTTGGCCATCACTCTTTCCCTCAGAATCTTAAATGACCAACAAAGCCAAACTTCTGACTTTAATGACATACATTTCAATAGAATAGGATTGTACTAGGATATTTTTTATGTTTATTTAATTTAAGAAAGTATATTCACACACATCATAAGTGTCAATGATGACATATAGAAAGGCATGATTAACTTCGTATTAGACTTGCCTTTTTTCCCATTATTAGATGGGCTTGGTGTTTCTCCCTCATTGTCTTCTTAACATTGGAAACAGACAATAGTGGTTAATAATTAAGGTCACTAACAACCCAAATAAAAACCAAGCACACTACAAAAGATGAAATCACACACTAGGGAAACAAATTCATGCATTAAACATGACATCTCACATTAATGAACACAAAAGTAAAGTATATCCTTCCCATCCTATGAGAAAAGTAATAAAAACAAAAATAAAATGAGGAATAAAGAGTCATTCTATAGTAAGTTAGAAAGATTATAGTTACGGTTTTATGTTAACTTAATAATTGATGTATTCACTAAGTTAATTTTGAGAATAAAGCATAAGTGACAATCTGGTTCAACAAATAGGCTTTATCTTAATGAAGTGAAAAATAAATAAAAATATTAACTACCACCGAAGCTTCCAAATTAATGATTTCCTAAAAAATGACTTTCCTGTAGAAGCCAATTCATGAACAGTGTGAAAGCATTTCAGTGTTCATATGGACTAATATGAGATACATAAGAATGGGCAAATAGGAAAACATTAATTGTACAGCTAAATTAAAATGAAATTCATTTTTTATCATATTCTCTAAACATGGGATTCCTATAGCATTGCAGGAAAATGGAAGATGCGTGATACTCAGAAGAGAGATAGTTATTTCTGGAAATAATGCAGCTAAACCTGCCTTTGTTTCGTGGTCAGATGCACTCTGATGATTATTCTCATCTTTATGACATTAAAAATAGTTACCGATAATCAGTAACTATAGCTTAAGAGGTTTTGTGTCTTATACTATAAATACAGCCTTGAAAATACATGTTATGCACAATATACATAAGGACATTGCTTTCACACAGTTGAAAAGGAGAGAACATAAGGCACATAAAGTACACTCTTCTGTTCACAAATGAAAAGTGATGATGAGTTAAACATGATGAAATTAGGACTACAGTTATTCTTCATCGTTCAAAGAAATTTAAACTTTTTTAAAAAAATTGATATCTTAGAAAAGATTAGGAGTCAATTCTGTGTTTCAAATAAAAATAGTGAAAATTTGATAAAAGAAGCATATTAATACATTTACTGATTATATAATATTTTAAGTTTTAAAATCCTTTCAGGAACATTCTGACAAAGAAAGTGGCAAAAATTATGACATGTAAACATAACAGGGACTTAAAAAAACACCAAAATGAAGGCCTTCCACACCATTCAGAAGACAGACTCTTTAGTAAGAAATTATGATTGTCAATAAATATTAGAGCAATATTGAGCTGGGATGAAGAACAGGAATATATGGTTAATTGTTCTCATTTTATGAAAAAAATTTATGAAGAAAATTGTGATAGTCCCTAAAAATTTTAATAGACTTTATATTCTGCTCTATATTTACTTGTAATTTGCCTCTACAAAACCAAAAATCTTTAGAGAAGAGGCTAGGACTGTAACATACTACTCAGTTTAACCCACAGTAGGAACTCAGTTTTTAATAAATAAATGAACTGAATACAGAGTTGGGGTAAAGGATAAGTATGAATTTGATCAGAGGCACTGTCTATAATTTTAGTTTGATTTAAATATTAAGGAACATGTTCAGATGGATAAATTAAATATTCTAGTAAGTTATCTAGATTAGATAGCTTATATAATATTTCTCCATTAATAAAATCAGGCAATTTATTTAAAAATCCATACTGAAAAATGAACTTTTTATTGTGCATTTATAAATTTAGAGCCCAAAGTCTTATGTGAAATTGAAAAGTCATACTTCTAAAACATTCAGTTATTTATTTTAGACACACAGTCAGACAGACCTGCCTTGACCTCTTCACCCTGCTTTTCTCCCCACTGCTCTTCCACATGCCCAGTTTCTTCATTAACTTCTGTATTTGCACGAGTAAAGAAAAAAATAATACCAGATATGTATATTTGTTACCCTTAGTGACAAAAAATTTCAAATTATTCATGATATTATGAATGACTATAAGGAGCTTAATAGATTATTTTTAATGAGTTTCTCACATTATGGAAGCAAATAAGTATTCTATTAATAAATTATCATATTATCTCCTTTTATGATGGCTTTGATTTGTGAAAGAGAAATTATAGCCCCTAAAATATTTGCATATGTGATAACTGTGTAAAGTATGCAAAATATTCTGTCTATAAACTTGATACATTCTTAGAAAAATAATATATTATCTTTTCTTCTACAGAACCAAAAAAAAAAATGATATTACAAACTCTCTTTTATTTTCACAAAATGCCAGGACATCAAAGTTAGGAGAAAATTTTAAAAAATATTAATGCCTTAACAGTTGTTTAGCACATTGTACTTTTCTTATATTGCCCCTATTTTTTCTGGTTCTCAAACAAAGAGAAGATAACCAATATTGTACCATCATGAAAACCAACATATCCAAGGTTTTAAATTAACTTACTTAACTGACTAAAATATAACCAAAATCAAAAGGAGTTAAAAGTAGGAGTTACTCATTTTTTAGTTGTTGAACAGGATGAGAAAAATAAACACGTCATTACCTTGATTTTAAAATAATGCCATTAAATTACTTCTGACAACTTTTTAAGAGATAATCCAAACATCATTTGATTTAGACCACCAACTGATAGCCTGTTTTAGGTTATGCACCTTTAACTTCAGTCGGAATTTGAAAACTTCTAAAAGAGATATTTTGTATCTCCATTAAAGCTAAAGAAAATTACACAATTATGTACCTGCTGAAGTCTTCATATCAACATTTACAAAAACACTGCTGAAATCATTCATACGATCAAGCAAAACAAAACAAACAAAAAATCCTTTTATCTCATAATGGTAAGGGAGGTTTTAGCTCTCCTTCCTTTTACTTATAAAAAAAAATCACAAAGAAAGGGGATATTAAAGGAAAACCATGGTTTTAATAGATTCTATAGGGCAAAAACTGATGGCATATACAATGTTGGTTGACAAGCCCATTAAAAACTTCCTGAACCCCGACTTTCAGCATTAGCTCTATGTTGACTTTCTGGTAGGTTTATTATTACAAAGAACAGAACTACTCACATCTCAACAGAGTATTGCTATAAAAAATATTAAAGCTGAATTTTTTAAAAAGTTGTGACATAAACTACGTTTCTGACTTCATATGCCAAGTGAAGTCAAACTCTGTCTTTAAATATCCTGGGGAGACAAAAAATTTCCTACGTACCACAGAACTTTCTTTCTGGAAAGTACTTTTTAAAATTATGTAACCCATTCTAATGCAAATAATTAAGAACTACAGAAATGCTGCTGTAATCTCCTTGTCAGACAGCATAAGAAAACATTAGTCATAATAGCATGGAGTTGCTTAAAATCATGGTACGTAGGATAGAAAGAACCTCAATATAGAAGGCCATAAATCACTCAGTAACTAACAAAAACACAACTGTTCCAAGTTATATAAAGCAATAAAAGTATTGCTTCCCAAATGCAGTGCACTTAAAATTTTGTTACAAATAGGTTATAGATATCTTAATATAAAACATATTTTAATAGAAACATCTATAGAATGACAAGATTATTTTAGGGATATATTATACACTATTTGAAGTAGTTTTTCAATTTTTAAACAGTGTTTCATGCATTCATTCAACAAATATTTTTTGAGGGCCTATAATGTGCCAGGCATTATTCTATGTGCTGGAAATTCATAAGTAAATAAAACAGTTAACAATTCTTTAAATTTACAAAGTTAATTTCAGAATTCTTTCATTGGCAGAGGAATTTTTATTATTTAGTAAATGTATTACACTCCATATATCATGACTCAATATTTTCTCTTGAGGCATAAATGTAGTGTAGATAATAAAACTGTATATATTTAACTTTGGTATACTGTAAACAGTCTTGGTACAACATAAAAAGTGATGTAGGAAATACAAACCACAATCACTATCTAATTCAACAACTTTCTTTTCTAGAAAGCCAAATTTAATAACTGAAAGATCATCATAAATACGAAATGAAATATATGATGATAAGTATCACTAGACTAGGTGTACATCTTCAGTGACATAAACACAGACTGCAATTGATATCTTTGGTTAAAAGTCCACGACATATAGAATTCTGCTTGAAAGGCAAATTAAAATTTTTAGAAACAGAACATTTTATCTTGTCATTTAAAGGAAGTTCAACTCTTTGCATTCTTAGTTAAATGAATCAAAGAAACTTAACTCCTTGGTGTAATTTCCAAGTAAAGCAAAAGCTGAATACCAAAAATCATAAAAGAAAATCATTTACCATATATAAAAGTCTACACAATGGAGGGACATCAATTGCAGTTGGGTTTATTTTTGCTTACACAGCCCCCCAAAAAGGCTGTCAGCACAAAACAAACCCTCCTTTATGTACAGACCTTCATAAGGTTCTATCTCCTTGACTCCATTGTCTAGGAAAAACAAAATAAAAACAAAACAAAAAAGGGAACCAAAGCACAGGGGTTAAAAACAACAGAAATTTCCAAAGGCACAAAATGTATGTATCATCCATTAAAGAAAAGTTAAATGGTGATTTAAATATATATATATATGTATTTTTTTGGCAAAGCACATTCAGTTACTAAATAAAGGGACCATTTAAAAAATGAGGTTAAAACTTATTATATTCTATCATCCATGCTTTTAGAGGTCCTTTATCTAAGAATTTATAGATGTTTGGGGAGTATGCTCATCTGTGTATAAACAAATAGTGTTTCTTAGGCAAAAATTTGAAAGTATTAAAAATATCAGTACAACATGCATCTTTCTTTGTATATTCATGATTACCTTTTCTCTGGTTCTCCAGTTTTGAGAAGGATCACCACTGTTGTGCATCAGCTAACCAGTCCTTTGCAGTGTGTGAAAATTGATTTGGCTAGTTACTAATAAACTTTATGTAACTATCAACAATTACATACACTTAGTTGTAGCAAAGAAACATCATCCAACTGCTTATTTAAGAGTATTAAGTTTACTCTTTAAAATGCATTTATTCAGATTTTGAAAATGTGCAAGAGCAATAACAGTAGGTTATTTTACCTCCAAATATTACAAATTTTAAATGCAAAATATGTAACATTTATAAATATATTTATAAATATAACTACTAGCAAATGCGGCTAAGGCGTTCAATTAACAAAAGAATGCTAACACAAAGGTAGTAAAAAAAATCTTGATTCACCTTAGCTTCCATGTGTATTTCCTACATGACATAATTAGAAATAAAACTTACTTCTCTCCAATGTTCCCTTTGGCGGAAGTTGTGGAAGTTGCCGGCCCCTTCGTCCTGCCACTGGAGTACTTGATGGGCTGGTTTGGACTGACCCAGTACGAGGATGAGACCTACAAGATACACCATCGATGCTCATTTTCAGTAGGATGAATGAAATAATTTGAATACATTTGGTTCATATGATAGCTGTGCAAGTGCAATTTTAAAAGAGGTGTAGCTGCTGATTAAAAGGTTAGGAAAGTAGGACAAAATATGGATATTTGAATGATTGTCGGAAGATGTTTCTACTTTTGCGTCATATGCATACATACACAGATACATGCACACAAAATCCTACAGTAACGTCCATGGAATTGTTCATGTAAATTAGTATTCTATCCATTCGAAAGCAACAGGAGAGTTCTGCAGCTCAAAACATAAAAGGTAATGTTTTACATTTCTTTCTACCAGATTTTAAACTCTCAGCACTACTAACCTCCCTCCCTTGATCCAAGGAGATTTTTACTCAGGCTTATATTAGATATCCCTTTATTAGAAAATATCTCCTGAAACTACAAATAAAACCCTGAACAATTCAAAATTCAACTAAAGAAGGTACTGGTTAATACATGATATTAGTATTGATAGAAAGAAACAAAAATCTAGTTTTAGTCATTGTCATTATGATGATTATTCCAAAAGTGATGTCTAATGGACACAAACAATTTCTCATTCTGTAGGAGAAGAACATGATAGTTATGAGGTGCATTATGGGGGGATTTACCCAGGACTCCTGATAAATGAGAAATCACAAAACAAATGTGGTCAGGACAGTTAAAAACAAATTACAATGGTAGCCACACACTATTATATCCACTGAATATAAATAGTGTGCTTACACTGAAAAGGTTAGTATCGATTGTTATTAGTGATCAGCCAAGGATGATAGAAGAGACCATTTAGCTGCTGGGAAAATAAATAGGTGTGCTGGTGGGGCAAAGGGGAGGTTAGTCTGATTGATTTATCTTTCACCTCGATAAGGCAGGTGAAGGAGGGGCAGATCTTCCAGTCATTAATGAAGGCATCGACCTCATGAGGTTTGTATCAGGACGCTCAGTGGATCTGGAGCGGGTGGTGGTCCGCTCTAGGAGAGGCCGTTGTTCTGTTGATCTGGATCTGTGATATGGCTGTCTATCTGCTGCTTCACAATCCCTGAAACGTTAGTCAAAAAGCAGCTCAGTTGATCTTCAGTGCCCTTCTGCTATTTGGTTATGATGCATCAAATTGATTTTGAAAAAGGTCATTGTTTAATATTATCGAATTCGCAAAAACATATTCTGAGCAATTTTCACTAAACTTCTTCAGCGTATCTAAGGAAACCCAAATCTGCCTTTAACAGCAATTCCCAATGAAGCTACTAGGAGTTGCTCAGTTGTCATCAGTGACAAACGAAATTGTCTGCTTTCCAAAATGAGCTCCCTAAATGGAACAGGTGAAATATTGTGAAGTATTCTATTTCAAAGAATTCAATGGCTTTTCCTAACATTTTTCGTTAAGAGTGAAGAAAACCATATAAGCATTAATTCTAAAGCCACTAAGGTTATTATATGTCAGCTGAACTATAAAAAGGCTTTAGGCACAAAAATAGTATATTGATGCACCCAAACATTCTAAGAGAAGAATCGAAATGTTGTAAGAGAACACTGCAACTTCGCAGGCTGTAGTCCTACTAGTCATACTTAAACACATGGTCCACAGGAAGAATCACAGACAACTGGTTAATCAGCCAGTCTATGCCCCCTATTTGGGGGCACTTTAGCAATGCCAACCGATACCATTCAGAAATGTATTAACAGATCAAAAATAATAATGGTTCTGAAACAATGGGATCTCTTTGACCACAAGTAGGACCAATATCAAAACCGAACCCTTGTTGAAAGAAGTATACTTAAATTTCAGGAATCCATCATTACTGACTTTTGTATCCCTGGAATTTAGCATGCTTTTAACACCTAATGTGTGATCAATAAATGTTTTCCAACACCAGCCCCACTATCTGCGAGACAACCCTAAGAACACAATTTTGGCTCGAGAGCTCCAAAGTAACACATACGCCAAATTATACTTCAAACTGTGCCCTCCCCATCTAGTTGTAACCATAGAAATGGAAATGCTTACATATTATGGACTGTAAAAACAAGCATTAGTCTCCCCCAAGACTAATTTAAACAACTTCCACTTCACCTGTAAGTTCTCCCAATCTCATTTTTGATAATGAAAAATGCGGGCAATTAAAGAAAAACAAGAAAAGAAAGGACACAATTTCCCACATGTATTTAATTATATGGCATATAATTTTGGACCAGCAGACATGAGATTAGATGACTTTAGGAAGTGAATGCTGGGTTTATTCTACAATATAGCTTGTCATTCTCTTACACTTTAAATTTACAAGGTAATAATATATCAGTCAAATCATTCTAATATTTTAAAATCCATGTGCCATGATATGATTGATTTCCTAAGATAAATTTAGTATTTTAATATAAGTATATCCAGGATATGTCAAAAAAGCTGACATATACAAAGTGTAAATACATATACAATATTTAACTACTTTCAAAGAGAGATATAAAAAAGGCAACCTGATGGTATAAAAATTTATAGTTCTATTTCTGTTCCTGAAAAACTATTTGAGAGAGAACACTTTTCTTTAGAAATAAATGTGCTAAATAGTTTGTTAAATGTTTTTAGTGTACATATCTTTGTATAGCTTCATCACAGTACATAAGCAGAAGCAAAGGAACATATATATCTTAGATTCCTTAAAACCTATTTTTTTTAGAGAGACCAATCTTTACATTATTTTCAGATTTCCTATTATCTTAAATTAATAATAAACTTATCTTATTATATGACATGTAGTGACAAAATTTTGTGGAATATCTTTGACAGAAAAGCAGGCTAATCTTTCCTGTATTTATGCAAAATTTGATTTATTCTGATTCCATCAAGCAATTTTCCCAAGTGAAAACTAAGATGTTAGGATATATACTCTTACTTCTTTGACACTATATTTTAAATAATTGAAATACATGATTGTGAGTGAAATCCAGAGAATTATTTCAAATTTGTTGCTATGTCCTTAAAAGGATACTGTTACTTTTATATAAAGCAAACAGGTCACTCTTTAGGAAATATCCCTTATTAAAATTTCTCTTTAGCAGAAAAGTTGTTTGAAGACTATGTCAATGTTTTAAATTCTGCTTGTAATGCTTCTCTCCATATTCATAAATAATATGAATTATACGATTTCCATAGTGTGAAAGGAAAATTGGTTGATAAGTGAAACACAGACATACACAAAAAACCCACAGTAGAAGGTAGCAATTTCCTAAAATGTCTACCATAGTTAAGGGGAATAAAAAGCTACCATATTTTAAACTTAGATAACACAACAGAAGATCAACACAGGCTCCTGCTCCCACAATTGGGTGAGAATAAGCCTTCCTAAGTAGGAACTAGGACAATTACTTAGAAAATTGAAAGCAGGGCGCCTGGGTGGCTCAGTTGGTTAAGTGACTGCCTTCAGCTCAGGTCATGATCCTGGAGTCACAGGATCGAGTCCCGCATCGGGCTCCCTGCTCGGCAGGGAGTCTGCTTCTCCCTCTGACCCTCCTCCCTCTCATGCTCTCTGTCTCTCATTCTCTCTCTCTCAAATAAATAAATAAAACCTTTAAAAAAAAAAAAAAAGAAAATTAAAAGCAGCAATGCCTACGTCTTACATATAACACCCAGTCTTATAGCAGGTTCTTTAAGGGAATGAGATACAAACCTTGACAACTTCTACCTAAATTCTTAGTGAATTTTAGTTTTAAGATAAGAACTTAAAAGTAATTAATTTTGAATGATAGCAACTGAGATGTGGGAAATATGCATTTACAAGGCATAAAATATTTTAGTGCCTAAACTTTGGTTCTTAACTTGGGGTCTATATTTCAGTGTAAGTAGTTTTCTTTGTACCTCCACTTAATTTACTTTATTTTACTTTAGGCATTTTAAAACATTCTTCTAAAGAATGGCCATAGGTTTTCCAAGACCGCCGAAGGGCAAGCCATATAAAATGTTAGGAACCATGCATCTCTAGATTTAAATCTTTCTTAAGGTAAATAATTTTGCTGTCTTTTAAAAAGTGATATCATTTCTAGTAACTTGCTATCTTTCATGGTTCTATTTTTTAATAAATAGTTTATAATTTGTAACATATGTGTAAAATAGTTCAGATTTTTGCATGCATCATTTACCTGGATAAATACCAATTACCGCTCTGCATTATTTAGGGGCTCCTATTCCAAGTGGCAAGCGTTTGCAGAGGACCTGTTTAATAGCCCTTCCACAAACAGAGCTAATTCATCTTGACTGATAATACCGTAACAGGAGCCAGTATTGTAACAACTCAGTTTTATTTTTTTTTTATTTTTTATTGTTTACAACTCAGCTTTAAAAGCCTATAATAGCACAGAGAGACATTGAGCTGAGGATTTCTAAGGGAAAAATAATTTTATAATCATCTTGTAAAGTTGTCCATTTTGAGTTATTTTTCCCTTCACTATAGTTGCTCTTAAAAGACTTTTTAAATTTCCAAGTATCTAGCACAGCTTTCTACTTATTTCATTTACTTTTCCTATTCTCGATTTACTTTTCCTATTCTCAGTTACAGCACAATGTAACAGGGAAGAATAAGGCAGTGGGCCTTCTTTTCTATAACCACTTACATTCGACCATCACAATGATTCAACTCCATAAAAACAAAAGCTCAATGTAGAGCATCTCTGTAGGTATGACAAAAGAATACTAAAAATACTCAAAAAAAAAAAAAAAAGAGAGAGAGAGAGAGAAAGAAAGAAAGAAAAGAAAAAACAACCACCAGCACAATACAAAATTTCAAAGTAATTTGCAGATACTAGTGAAAATTATCCTAGAACTTATAGTCTATGATAAATTAGACAGGCTCATTTCACACTTAGATTGTAAAGATGCCATAAATAAATGTAAAAGGTTTTCTTAAAAAATAAACTTGTAAAAAGTGAAGCTATTTATTCTTTTTTTCCTTTTCATAAAGAAATTATTTCTCTAATGCTGAAATCTTATATTAAAAAAATTTTCAATGTATCTCTAAAGGACAACAAGTACATCTCTCATTTGGGGCAAGAAATGTCTTCCTTGTATCCATATTGTGTAATACAGTAAGCTGATTAACAGCAGAAGCATTACACTTTTGATAAAATATATTGAATGTCTAGAGATTTTCTGAGAATTAACTGCATAACTGAAGAAGTAAATACAGGATAAAATTTTAAAAATAGACGTTTTAGGGTAATTAACAAAAAATATATTTATATAATATAACAAATCATTTAAATTCTATGACTCAACTCTATAATTTTCATGCTCATCATAAATTATAATGTACAAGTTAACTTCTTAAAAACTTGAGTTTATATTATTTTAGTATTGCTTCCAAGGTAAAGAGAATTGCAAGACACACAATACTCACCATGAAACTCATGGTAAATAAAGAAAGAGATACTGTGTACAGATAGGAACACTTTTATTATCCTGGTAGAAGGTAGATTAATTTATCCTTAGGCATGATAGCAACTCTTTACAGAACATTTCTGCTCATTTAAATGTAAATTCTGTATGTTAGTTAAAAGTAAGTGAGTTTATTCAAAAATAATAGCAGTATCTAGTGTTAGCCAAGTTAACAACCTAAGATGTGAAAACAGCAATAATACATATAGTGAGGTGAGAAAGTAAGACACTTCTAATGTGGGAAAACATATTACTGTTACTGATAAGCCTAGTTTATCATCAAAAAGAGAAGTAAACTGTTCTCATATCTAGAGATGCATTTTTCTTAGAAATAGGAGATAGCAAGAAGAAAAGATTATATATCTCAATTTCCTGAAGAAAATTAGGGACAAATGCAATACTGAAAAATAAAGATATATTGTATTATTAAATATACACACACAGAAACATAAAATCTGTAAATGTCTTGAGGATATTTTGAGTATTCTATTAAATATTTATAAGATTCACTGTTATTTTTTACTTCAAAAAATAACAGAAACAAAACCACAAATAAGCAGGGTTATTTACTCAGCAGCAATTAACATGCAGCAAATTAATACATCTTTAAAATATATTTTTTAAAAATCCTGAGATATATAATTACCATCAATAATCTATAAAATTCTTACTTTACTAAATAGATAATTTTCATTGTCAGTGGATGTTCAAGTTTAATAACATTTTGTCAATTGTAAAAAAATTATTGTTATTCCACTACGGTAGGGGATCCCTACGCTTTCCCTTCCCAGGTCCTCAAATTTTCCATAAAATAACAAACATTTTAAAGATTTTATTTATTTATTTATTTGAGAGAGAATGAGAGACAGAGAGCACGAGAGGGAAGAGGGCAGAGGGAGAAGCAGACCCCCCGCCGAGCAGGGAGCCCGATGTGGGACTCGATCCCGGGACTCCAGGATCATGACCTGAGCCGAAGGCAGTCGCGCAACCAACTGAGCCACCCAGGCGCCCGAAATAACAAACATTTTAAAGATATATGTCTAAAAGACCAAATTATACATGGTTACTGTAATATATGTGTAAATGTGATGAGGCTTGGTCCTCACACTAGAATGCTGTGTTCAACAGTTTCACTGATCAACTCTGAACAATTCATTAATCTTCCTTCGTTTTGTTGGGTTTACATGGAGAATGGAATGGGCACAGTGTGATGAGGTCATACACACCGCTACCAGCTGCCCTTAGCTGCCACTTCAGGTCACTCCCAATCACACGGTCAGAGGTGGTGGTCAGAGGATTAATTCCCCCAACACACACACACACACACACACACACACACACACACACATACGTCTAACACAGCAAGAGGTATGCACATTTTCAGACATAAATACTGCCTTACTCACAACTGATGACATGATGAAAATAGTCAATAAAAAATGACTAGATCTCAGAGCTGTACCTCTGAAACAAATAATGCAATATATGTTAAGAAAAAAAAAAAGAAGATAGCAGGAGGGGAAGAATGAAGGGGGGGAAATCGGAGGGGGAGACGAACCATGAGAGATGATGGACTCTGAAAAACAAACAGGGTTCTAGAGGGGAAGGGGGTGGGAGGATGGGTTAGCCTGGTGATGGGTATTAAAGAGGGCATGTTCTGCATGGAGCACTGGGTGTTATGCACAAACAACGAATCATGGAACACTACATCTAAAACTAATGATGTAATGTATGGTGATTAACATAACAATAAAAAAATTTTTTAAATGACTAGAAACACCAAAAAGCAAGAAAAATAGGGCCCACTGTCAAGAGACAAACTCAGAGATGACAGAGATGTTGGAATGAATAGACAGGGAATTTCAAATAAGATAATTGATATATTAAAGTCTACATTAGAGAAGATGGACAACATGCATGGAAAGATGGATGGATTACTTTCAGCAGATAGATGGAAACCATCAAAAAGGGTCAAGTGGGAGACATGCGGTAGAAAAGGGACACAATGTGCTCTGGGGTCCCGGGCTGGAGTGGATCATGGGGGTGATGGAGGAGACTCTGGAGCAGCCCTTGGAGGACACAGTGAAGAATCTGTCCATCATTTGAATCCTGGGCACAGGTTCATAAGGACTTAACCTGGGCTGCTGTGGAATCCTGTCAGATGAGCATGCTGGGTGCTATCTGTTCTAGCCCAGCAAGCAGCCAGGCTAGCCTCTGACCCCACTGATACTCCTGCGAGACGCCTAGAATCAGATAACGGGAACATTATTCTCCAGAAATGTGGTGTCACAGTGGCCGTGCAAAACAAGGCTTCTTGATGTCTTATATCAAATTCTCCAGCAGCCAGTCATCTAGGGACTTAATCCTATTGAAGTTCCAGAAGTTAGGCCATTCGTTTCAAGTGCATTAGGTGCTTTTCTATTCATTTTAGATTAAGCTTTTTTACACTCTATGGACTGCCTTATCAAAAATATTAGTAAGGAAGGGTCACATTTTGAAGCAGAAGGTCCAGGTCATTTTGTATACAGAATTTTGTTATGTTCAATAAATCAAGTTGGAGGGGGAAAGAAGTCAAATGGAACTGCTAGAAATACAGAAAGTAAAATATGGCAAAATATTAGTTAGAAAATTTTCCTGGACTCAGTTTATAGGGGTCTTAAATGCCTAGTTAAGAAGTTTAGATAGGGTTTAATTTTCTTTTTTTTATTTTATTATGTTATGTTAATCACCATACATTACAAAATTAATTTTTGATGTAGTGTTCCATGATTCATTGTTTGCGTATAACACCCAGTGCTCCATGCAGAGCGTGCCCTCTTTAATACCCATCACCAGGCTCACCCATCCCCCCACCCCCTCCCCTCTAGAACCCTCAGTTTGTTTCTCAGAGTCCGTAGTCTCTCATGGTTCGTCTTCGATAGGGTTTAATTTTCAATGAGAGTGACTAAAGCTTCTGAACAAAGGTAATCTTTAAATAATGAATTAAGAAGCTAAATTCAGCAGTAGTGTATGGAATGAATTAGAGTAGGAATAGGCTAACTTATACTAAGAGGGGTGAAAATAGAGACGAAAGTATGGATGACAATTATAAATCACAATGTACAAAATATGCAACATGCAGTATACACAATATACACAATATACAGAATTATATAAGCAGAATTTTAGGGTTAGAAGGAATCACAGAAGTCATATAATCCAATCTTTGTCATTTTAGAAATAAGCAAACTAAGGCTCACAGAAACTTGGGACACGTCACACAAGCAGATGTTTTCTTAGCTGGAACTAGAATCGAGCTTTCTCAATTCTAAAGCCTGTTAACTTCACTGAACTATAAATTCTCTGATAGCAGGGACTTTTTTTTTTTTTTCTCTCAAACATGTTTGACATCACCATATGAATTAAATGTAGAAATAAACAAACTAAAGAAAAAACCTGAAATTCCCAGCCTCCAAAATGAAATGATGATCTATTAACAGAAATGAAAGGATTCTAGGGAGGAATGACAGTAACTTCAGGTTTGAACTTAAATTTGTGAGGGGTGGAAAAATATTCTGTACTGATGTCAATCAGATAGAGAAATCTGGCCTTCAAAGGACAGAGCTGTACTGGAGATACGTTTTGAGAAGTCACTGCATAGTGTTAATATTTCAGGATAGGTTGATTGATTCCTTATTTCAATACTATTTACTGCATTCATATTATGGGCCAGGAACTATACCAGCTATTGGAAATTTAGGTCAAAACCACAGAGATGATAGGATATGGCTCAACACACAGTCAAAAAGTTGAGGACATGAGGAATAGAAAAGAAGAGAAGGAGACAGAGAACAGTCAAAAGGTAGAATGAGAATCAGGATAGTAATGCATTAGAGAAACTAAAAAAAAACAGTGATTAATAATGGCAGGTGCAAAGAGGCAACACAGATAAATATGTATAAAAGCCTTGGCAAATAATAACCATGGGGAAAATAATTTAAAATAAAGTGCTGGAGGCAGAGGTCAAACTGTAGAGGGCTGAAGCTTAGGAGCTGATGAAGGAGTGTTGGAAGCATACGTAAAAATACATACTCAAGAAACATGACTTATTTATAAGACAGAACGGAATCATTCTCAAAGCAGCTTGAAGGTGTGGCAGAATAAAAAGAAGGTGTTATTTAGACTTCATCCATAATTCAAGAAGAAACAAAATCATGAAAACATGAGATTGAAATGCAAGAGAAACAAGAAATAATTAGCGAAGAAAAATTCGAAAGGCATTAAGAGAGGTTACAGTCAGAAACACAAATAGAAGATGAGTTATGATGGAAAAGAAAATACTTGTAAGAGAGAAGATTGGTAACAATGCAAAGAAGTTAAGACAAAAAGGAAGGTAGCTCAGGAAGTATGAGTTACTTGGATTTGATCACGTTTACTAAGGGCTCTCAGTACTACTTGCCAGATAGGGCATCTATTTATAAGCAAACAGGAAACTCCTCCCTCCTGTGACTCTGCTAACTTTGTCAGAATCCTTTCTCTAATCTTAATTAGATTAGTCTTAATCATGGCCCCAAATACCCTGAGATAAGACCAGTCACTGCCTCTCTTCAAACTCCATGGCATCCCTCAGCATTACTCTAGACACAGCTCAGACCCTTCCCAGAACCTTGCTCTGTTCTAGCACCAAAACAAGTTCCAGTTCTCGCACTAAAACAACTTATGATAAATTTAGGATATTTGACATAAATCACTTCTACTCAAGCATCTTATCCCTGTCATTCTTAGTTTTCAATTAAAGGGCAAGCTCAGTTGCCCCTGATGTCATCTCTCTAAATTCTTCATCTCCTGTACTTTCTTCTATATCATTTTAATCTCCCCTAATTCTCTTAGCTGTATTTTCAAAAATCCTTATCCATCGTTAACAAACTTCCTTGTATCATCAAAATCCCTTTGCCTTCCTTCCTTACCTATCCTAGACTCCTATGATTGATCACCTGACCCACTCCCATATCAACACTCAGATTCCCCCTTTTTTTTAAAAAAAGATTTTACTTATTTATTTGTCAGAGAGAGAGAGCACAAGCAGGGGGAACGGCAGGCAGAGAGAGAAGCAGGCTCCCCACTGAGCAGGGAGACTGACACAGGACTCAACCCCAGGGCTCTGGGATCATGACCTGAGCAGAAGGCAGATGCTTAACTGACTAAGCCACCCAGGCGTCCCCTCAGATTCCCTTCTAACCCAATCTTTCAAACATTCATCAGAACCCCAAAATTGGTTCAATGCCATAATTGGATTTCTCTACATCTAGGCAACTGGGTATAGTTTAAGCAAAAGTTATATTCATTCAGGTTGGCACAATGCAAATTCATGGCTTCCAACTTCTGCTGCGCTATCACCAATAATCTTTTTACTTTTATTTCATCGGTTCCCATCACTTTTTAACCAATGACCATTTTAAACTTCATTTCCAATCAAACACCATGTTCAACCTTGGGCCTCCCTGCTCAAGAATTTGTCTCAAAAACAATCACCATGATCTTGATGTACAGCAACAACAAATTGAGGCTATCAAACATAATTACCTTCAATTTAACAACTTTTTTCTAAAAACTTATTTAGTTTCAACTCTCTCATCTATTTTCTTCCTGTCTCAAAAGGAAACAAGAGCTTCTTTCTGTTTACATACTCCATCTGTGTGTTTAGACCAATCTCCTGCCCTAAGACCTTTCTAACAGTCATCCTCTCTTTTCTATATTTTCAATCTAACTTTTCCTAGAGGATCTGTTCCTCCAGCCTACAAACTCATGATGCATTTTGTAATCTAAAGAAGGAAATTACTTTGATATCACATACCCCTATCCAGTATTTCTCCTCCACACTCATAGTGCATCTATTTTTTTAGCTCCCAGGTATGCCTCAGGCCACTGCAATCTGCTTTTTTCAATCACCCCCTTCTGAAATCATTGAAGAAGTCACCGATGAATCCTCACTTGCCAAATCTAATGGGCATTTTTCAGTTATTATTTTTCCTGTTGACATCATTTCTTCCTGCCTTAAACTCTATTTTGTTAGCTCTATTCTTCTCACTCTTCCTTCTCTAGGTCTCTTCCTTTATCTACCACTTAAATGTTAATGTTTCCCAGAGTGGAGAAAAAGTCCTTGGCCTTCATTTCATGGGTTGTTTCTCTGATTTCACTTTCATTTTTGTAGCTACTTACTGTTATTAGTGAATTTACTCTCAAATTACTCTACATGCTCAAACTACTTTAAGTTTTAAAATTATTGATTTTACTCCCTGCTGGAGGTTTCCCCTTAACTCTCTCAGTAATTCCAGAACTGAACTTGTCTCTTGCCTAAACTAATTTCTCTCTGAACATTCCTCCCCCCATTCACCTTTGTTAAGGTACCACATGCATCCAGTTACCCAAACTATAAGACTCATTATGTTTCTTGACTCTGCTCCCCATCAACATCCATTATTTACCATGTATTACTGATTTCAATTGATTAAATCTCCTGTCTTCTATCTCTCCATCCATTACCTTACTTAGTTCAGGCCCTCAAAGAGTTCTCTGCTGCCCAAGACCAAGGCAGCAAATATCTTTATGCATGCTTTTCTTTCACACACCCTGTTCTCTCAAATCAACCATCCACATAGTCTCTAGAGTAATTATTCTAGAATGAATAAATATATTATAACCATCTCCTAATTAAAACTCTTTGAAGTACCTCTATCACTTACAGTCTTAGATCTAAATTCCTTAACAGAACATACAAGGTTATCCATAATTGGGACCATCTCTATCATCCCAGATTCATTTCTTGCTATTCCCTGCCTTGTGGATAATGCTCCAATAGCACTAAAACATGGTATTTATTACTTTAGGGAGTTTGCTCATACATTTCTTTAGAATTCCACTGACATCCTACCTTGTCTATATAAATCTAAATAATTCCAAT
Organism: Mirounga angustirostris; assembly: GCF_029215605.1. Classification (NCBI taxonomy): domain Eukaryota; kingdom Metazoa; phylum Chordata; class Mammalia; order Carnivora; family Phocidae; genus Mirounga; species Mirounga angustirostris. Next base: position 33,333,386 of record NW_026991712.1, read on the forward strand.
TCCTCTTTTAAGATATAGCCTAGTTGTCTTCTCCATGACCTCTTTACATGAAAGTCCACCATCATGCTGCCAAACAATGACTTAAGTAGAGATAAATACTAGGGGGAAAAAAGTAAGGTATGGGGATAAATTTTTTAAATATAAAAGATATTATTTATTAAAATAAAGGCTGTATCTTAATAAAGGGATATTAATAAAAGGTAACATGATACCTATTCTAAATATGTTTGTTTAAATGTTGACTGTGTTTAAAAATACACAATAACTCAGATAGATCTGTACTGGTTAGCATAACCTGGTCAGAAGAAAAAGAGTTTCGATTCCTAATATTAGTTAATATTTGTCTCCTGAAATAATATAAAAAGTTTAGCAGCCATTATTTAAGCCGCTATTCATCTGTTCCAAAGAGATAGCTCTCAAAATTTTTCATTTTACAAGGCTGGGGTAGAGAGACTGGTGATTCTGATTCTTCACAGACTGGGGATGCCACATTTAATTTACTACATTCGTTCCATTCAGAAAAATGCAGATTTCATATAGTGTAGTGTAGCTACACTATAGTTCACTTGGAGCTCTTAACACATATTTACCCCCAGAAAGGGAATTTCCAGACCATGAGAGTAAATGTCACCTTGAAATCTGGGCAGGGAAATTGGACACTTAGAGAGTTGATGCCACTTTCTTTTCTTTCTTATTCTTTCTTCTTTTTCCTCCCTCTCTCCTCTTTTCCCTCCCTCTTTCCATCCTTTCTTTCTTTCACAACTCTCAATAAAGAGGTCACTTTTCATTTAAGCATTCAGCTGAGTTGGGGAGAATTTGGAAAATTTAGTTCAGAACAATTCCGCAAAAGAAAGAGATTGGTCCAGATGTGAACTCTGTCAAATAGGTAAAAGAAGAACAATGTAGCAAGGGAATTGAAGATATTTCTAAGAATGGAATCAACCTCTGGATATGTAAGTAAGTAAAGTGGAGACTAATAGGGAAAAGAAAAGGGGTCAAGAGTGTGGAGTTCTCTATTGAGATACAAGAGCTAGTGCAGTAAAAGTAACTCAGTGAGAAAATAAGAAAGAACCATGTGTAGTTCTGGTCCAAGAGTGAAGTATTTGAATTAAGACTTTAGAGGTGTAATAATTTCAAATGATGATAAGATTCAGATATGGCCACGGCAGTAACTGACTAAAGTAGAATTGGGAAAAAGTTCACTACGTCCAATTTGAGACAGCCAAGGAAGTGAGTGGCTGCTGCACAGATCATTCAGGTGAACACTAACATCACGCTGGTTGATGGCAGGAATTATTAAAAGTTAGACTAAAGCCAGGTGCTAAAATCTTCAGTGAATAAAATGGAATAACCAAGAGGTCACCAGATGATCTCAACATGGAAGGGCTGTGCTCAGTTACATTACATACAAAGGTACAGGGGTTAAATTAAAGACAAGAAGCCTAGAGAATTATGGTAACAAACATAGGAGAATGGATACCTGATTATATCCTCAATAATCCTAGAATCTCATAGTGGATTGAGGTGAGGGTCAGAAAGACTGAGTAACTCAAAAAAGTTAGCAGAGTGAAAACAAATGACCAAAGTCACTTTAAAAAAAGCAAAGAAAGGGGATGTTAAACTGAAAATCAGTATAGTGTTTACTACTTATATGAAAGAGGCATATGGATTCAATAGGCAAAGATTCTACAGATAGATGCAATAAGTAAAACCATAAATTCTGGTTTTCAGTTTGGGTAGCAGATTCATGGATTTCATTTTATCATTATGCTTTGAAAGGTGCACATATTCTTTTTTGTGTATTAAACTGATAATGATGAAAGATAGTATTTTTAAAAGCAACTAAAGAATTTCATTCTTACAAAATCCACCCAAATTTGTCTAGGAGTAGGTGTACATTAGTCTCACATACTGGAATCGTCTAAGTGATGGCAAATCTTCAGTAAGAAGATTTTTTGTTACACTCTTCTCTGCCTGCAGGGTCTCGAAATGTCACAGGATGGCTCAAATCCCTACTTGATTACTTGTTTTCTAAAGTTGATTTTTTAAACTGTGTTTTACCTTAATATAAACATTAATGATACTGTGTTTCCTGACCACAAAATAAATCATGGCATAAAAGGCAATTCAGAAATATATCATGCAAAATAGGCCAGCTAGGCTATGTTCAGAATTTGAATAAGTACATGAAATTGATAACCAACCTAGAGCTGATCAAGAACTGATTCTACACATGTTGGCTCATTGAAAAGATAAATAATATGAAGCAATTTACTTATTGATAACTAAGATAAGTAGAATATAAAAAAAACTAATGTGGTGCAAGATTTTAACTTGAATTTAAATGAAGATACCAGTGTAATTAGAATAAGCCTATAATCAGTAATGTCTCATTCATGTCACCCACTTTAAGAAAGGTCTTGTTCAATTATAGGGACAGTTATAGAACTACTTCCTTACATTTTTGTAAGGTAATTGTATAATCACTGCAAACCCAAATAGAATGTAATATACAGCAAAAGTAAAAATAAAAAGACATAACAAAAAGGAATTATTTAGTATTAAAGCAAAATAACAGAAAAGAGACTGAGAAAATACAAAAGACAATAAAATACAGCAATAATCACTATCATATAATAAACTGGAAGGCGCTACATTTCAATTATATTTACTGAAAGACATCACAAAACTTCCATCGTTAGGAATCTATTGTTGATATTATCTCTTATGTTTCCTTCTACATTTATCTACATGAATTCAATCCTTAGGAATTTATTCATTAGTTTCAATTTTTTTTCTAAACCCTTTTATGAATAACTCTTAATGAATTAAATTAATAGTACAAAAGTGGTCACACACAACCCAGATCACTTTGAAACAACTGAGTAGAGCCCATAATTCTTAATCTAGCTGAACCCACTACCACATTATCACTGTTACTTTCTTCTCTGCCTTCAGGGCCTCGAAATGTCACAGGCTCAAATCCCTAAAGCTACATAAAGCCTGGAGAAACTGTAAGCTTTTAGAGACCTTCTTTCCCTTCTCTTTCTAGTTTATCCTTCTTTCGGTTAAATGCCGAATAATTGATATTTCCCTTCAATGTAAGGAGAATGGTGGTAAAGTAGAAATGAAACAAGGATTTTCCCACAGACCCAATATTCTCCATGGATCCAGGATTATCTATGACCAGTTGAGTAGATCACAGCCACCTCTGACAAGGTAAACTATAAACTGATCAGTTCAACCTAAGCATTTCTAGGACTGGTTCCTCAACTGTGGGGGATGGGAGGTGGGGGAGCAGATGATTAAGATATGTAAAAACCAGTGCTGTCTAAATATATAATTATGAAGGTGGTCAGTCAAATGCAATTAATTTTTAAAAATACTGTTATTCTATCCTTCTAGGTAATCAAGGGTTAACTGTAAAGCCTGGTGACCTAAATTTTTAGAGTCATCAAGGAGATGATACTAGCTCATTAAAGGGAAGCTTTGTTTTTGACATCTTACTACAATTAAAGTATTTACATATGCTTTATTTTCTATTATCTTATATAGTAAGGATAATATTTCTATATTCATGAATAATCATATATGTATATATATAAAAAGCAGAAATAGAAGTGAATTATACCATATCATTAGACAGGCACATGCAATTCTACGAACAGACTCAATTGTAAGAAAAATATACCTGCCATCCCTGTGATGATGTTCAGTGTTCTGACTGTATCTGGAGCGAGGTAGAGTAAGAAAATGACTGCAAGCATGGCAGAAACAAGAATATAAATGAGACTCAGGAAAGAAATGAAAAGGTATAGTTTACTTTTAAAAAGTGAAATTCAAAAAAGATAAGCAGACAGTAAGCAAAGCAAATGAAAACTGTTACTAGAAAGCTTGCTCTTTCCTCCCAATGTCCATTGTAATATGGCCATGCTAAAGGTTAAAATATTCTAAGTATTCCAAAATAAACACAACAAAAACATAGCAAATCAAGATTTAAACAAATTATATTTCAAAATAAAATCTTATCAATTATCACTCAAACATCTCTAGCACCATCTATAAAATGTTATACAATCTATAGTTGCTTTCCCTTTTTGAGGAGGAAAGATGGAAAGAGAAAACTAATAAAATAACAAGGAAGTTTAAGAAGAAAATAATTAAAGAGGTAATTCCTAATACACAGGAGATTTTATAAGGTAATTATTTCTTCTTCAATCATGAATAAGTAAAAGTAACTAAAAGGACTTAAAAATTCCATTTAGTAAGGAATAAGCTGACTTGAATTATTATTTGGTTATTACTTTCATTTATTAGGTTCATTGGATGCTACCCATTTTTCCATTCACTATGTTTAGTATATGTTTACTACCTACTGTGGGCTGTGCTACACTTCACGCCCCATGACTATCCTACACCATCAAAGCAGCACGCTGACGTTTTCACCCATCTCTAGGGGCTCCTCTTCTTTCCACAGCGCTGATTTAAACTTTTCCGTTTTTGTAAAACCTCTCATGCCAACACACCTAATTTTGGCAGATGATCATTATGTTTCAGTTTTTTAAAAAAGGAAACCAACTTTGAATCCTCTCTGTCATATTTCTGCCACTAAATGCAGAGTACCTATAGAATATCTTCACTTGTCATTTTCTTTTGCACCAAAGGAAGAAACTCCTCTACTTGTAATCCTGATTTCCCACATTCGCTCTTCCTTCCTTCCTTCATTGTCTCATGCCTTCCATTCCTGAACTGCACTGAATCCTAAAAATAAACCCTTCACTAACCTCGCTCGCCATCCTCTCAAGCCTTTGCATGTCTCTAACATTCATCATACAACATCTTAGCCATACCTACTTCCTCACTTCTCATCCAAGCTTTAAGTTCACTGTATGTAACGGGACTTTCAGTGTCCACCCTTCTCTGGAAGCTAGCCTATGAACGCTACCTGTGAAATCCTGAAAAATCCTTTAACTTCTTGATCTTCCTCATATTACCCTTATCTATGGTGTTACACAGTGATTTTCAACCTATGTTTCTTGACACTCTCTCTTCTCTTGGTTTTTGAAACATGATTCTCTCAGGCTATTAAAAAATAGTATTTATGTAACACTTAATGAGGTGACAAGTACTCCATTAACGGTTTGTCTGCTTTATCTCATTTATTTCTCATAACAACTCTTTGAGGTAGGTTCTAGTATTGCCACAGACAGAAAAACTGAGGCTGTGAGTGCCATATAGGAAGTAGCTGGACTGGGTTTCAAACTCAGGGCTTCCTTAATCCAAAATTCAGGCTCTTAACATTTACACATACGGCCTGGTTTCCCACCTATCTAACTGCTTCTTTACCCATTTCATTTACTGGATTCTCCTTCTCTTTATTCCATAGAGGCAGTGGTTTCCCAAGATGGGTTCTTCAAATTTCTTTATATTCCAACACATTCTTTCTGGATTATATCATTTCCTTTAGAGTGTGAACTCTCACTTTGTTTAGCTTTCATTTTTCTTTGGGTTTCACAGCACATTTCCAGCTGCTTCCTGGGCTCCCCACACAGCTGCCTAACTGTTGTGTAGACACTTCAGAAAAACGCATGTTAATTTTAAGGTTCGAGCAAGACATTCGCCTATTTGGACGCCTGGTGCTGCATTTGTGAAATGAGGGGGCTGGAGCAGTAGTTTTCAAACTTTCTTTCTGATCAGAAGACCAATGTTTTTTTGGAGCAGATTTTTATGTAAAACCCATCATTAGGAAGCCAATAAAATCCGAATGACTCTGGCTAAAGAGGGAGTGAGAAGACTAGTCCCTATCCATTTGGCGTGGTCCTTACCTACAACCGCAGTCCCTCAGTTACCTCCATGATCTCTAAAAGACCCTCTAGTTTCAAATATAATTCTTTAACCCTCCTTTGAAACTTAATATAATACTTCAGCTGTTCCTCTTTGTGTAATCCCAGTTTTAACTAAAGATTTAAATATTTACTTAACAAGCCAAGTTTTAAAAAATCTCATAATTTAACTCCTCCATTTTCCTTATTTTCCACATTTAATTGATTTATAAACCTTGCTAGTTCTAATGCTTAAATAACTCAGATTTATCTCTTCTATTCCTTTCCTCCTGCTACTACCTTCAATCAGGCTTACCATGTCTACTAAAATAATCTATTGCTCCCCTCCTTCAACCCCAACCCTTTCCTGATCCAATCCATTCTCCACTCTGTCTACAAGCAAGATAATTATAAATTATGCTTTTGATCATGTAGGTACTTTGCTTAAATTCCTTCTCTGGTTTCACGTATCAAAAACAAGTCATATTCCTTAAAACAGCATACAAATTAAGTTCTAAACTACTTCAATCTTCAGTATAGTCTATCACTTCCCACCCCTCATACTATAACTTTTTATGTAGGTATGCCAGACCACCTAAGATTCTCTAAATATATCCCATACTTTCCTGACTCTGAGACTGTTCATGCTTATCACTCTGCCAAGAATGCCATTATCCTCCCTCTGTCTCCACTTTATTGCCTTTGAAAATTCTACTCAATCTTTAAAGTCCAACTTCCCTTTAAAGCTTTTTTTCCAATACTCAAGCAAGTAATTTTCTCTCCAATCTATTCCAATAATATTATGCTTGGCCTGACAGGCTTCTATGTTTTATAATTAGTTGGTATATTATATATTAGTTGGTATATATGAGTTGGTATAATTAGTTGGATCATCTGTTTATTTAGGCCAGGATAATGTCTATTTTAAATCTTTGTGCACAATTGGGTGGCACACTCAATAAATATATTTTGGATTGAACTAAAAAGTAAAAACAGAATTATACTATTTTCATGGTGAGCCTACCCTCCAAAGAGAGCAATGGTTCACATAATCACAGAAACTTCTAGAAATGTAAACAGAACATTACAAACCTATGTGGTATAAAAAGAAAGTAAAACAGTATTCAAAAAAGATATTCCTGGCACTACAAAGAGTAGAAGTAATACCCAACAGTTGTGATGTTAGGATTTATTGCATTAAGAACAAATAGATCTTCTCTGAAAATTACTTGAGGAATGAAAATATATAAACTTCAAAACTTATTAAAATTTTCAAATTCATAGAACATATATATCATCATCAATTTCTAATATTCTCCTTGAGGAGCCTTATAGTTAATTTTGTCTCTACAAAGCCAAAGAAAACATTAAGCAAGGATCACCTTTATCAAACATCAGTTTGTTTTATTTCCCTTTTTGTGACTGTTAATTTAACTGGCCCAAGGGGTGCTCACATTTAATGTTATTTCTGAGGGGTGTCTGTGAGGGTGCTTCAGGATGATATTAGCGTTTGAATCAGTGGACTCAGTAGACTGCCCTCCTCAATCAGGGTGAGCATCATAGAATCTGGTGAGAGGCTCAACAGAACAAAATAGGAAAAAGGATGAATTCCTCCCTTTTTCCTGCCTCAACTTTAGAGCTAGACATCTCTTACCTCTCTGTTCCTCAGACTGGGATTTATAACATTGGCCACCCTGGTTCTCAAGCCTTCAGACTTGGACCGAATTATACCATCATTTCATGGGTCTCCAGCTTGCATAGAGCAGATGGTAGGCCTTTTGACTTCTATAATTATGTGAGCCAAATCCTTATTATCTATCTATCCTACTGGCTCTGTTTTGTTGGAGAACCCGAAATGCATAGTTTTCTATAGTCATGTTGTACCTCTTAACTCAATCTGGTCATGATACCCCTTGAGATTCTGTTGACAACTATAAAAATGCATCACTGAATATTACATAAATTTAAATCCACATTGTTTTGGAAGTAATATCCACCTAAGATCCAGAGATGCATTCAAGGTCCTTTCCCACATCCACTTGATACAACTTAAAAACATTTCATTTACTCTTCTCAGTTAAATCATTCTTACATTTCTTCCAAAATTAATGGAATTATAAAACCTAAGTAAACAATACTGTCGCCAATATACATAATGAGTTAAAAAATTGTGTTAAAAATTGCAATTTATCCAATCTCTTTGAAAATTTTTTAAAATTGAGCAGAGCAGTAATTCATTGTAAAAAAAATAGAAAACTAAAAGAATTACTAAATTTTAAAGAGTGAAAAAAAGAAGTTATAGATTCAAAAATCATAATGACAAATTTCACTATTCAAATAATTGAACTGGATTACTGATCTAATTTCTAGACACTCTGATTCTTATTAAGGAATGTAATCTTTAAAGACAGAACAAAACTGTATTTATAATGAATTATCCTTCCATTATATCAGATGAATCTGAATGTCTCCTTTTAGAAACCACCAGACAAAAAGGACTGCAAAAAGAAGAAATAAAATATCTCATCCTTAAATAACCTATAGTTTTTGAAAGCAAAGTTTCCAACAATCTCAACTTAATGCAAAACTTTCTGTTCTGTCTTCAATATTGTTAATGTTTTGCTACTTTATAGTTCCTAAAACATTCTAAGTATGATTTAACTATGTTAAAATATATTCCTGAAATGTAATAAAATGTATTGCTTTTAATTTACTTTCTCTGTATTTTCAAACTTGCAGAGATGTGTTCCCCTCATTGTTGATAACTAAAAGGACCAAGAAGACTGTAAATAGTTATGGGTAATTTTGACACTTCCTTACAGCTGGTTGGCTGATAAAGAGTAAGAAATGGCATAAGTGTGTGAGGTATCCTAGAGATCCATATAATATGACATTTTTCTTTTTAGAATATAAATGTATTAATTGAATGCACACACAAAAAAAGCCTATGAAGTGATGTATCTTAGGCCAGTGTTAATTGTACTTTTTTTTTCTTATTATGCTAAAGGTATACTGCATAGAATTAAAGGTACCCAATATATTTTGGCCTCCAGGATAGACATAAAAATGAGTACTGCATGATATCTCTGACATGTTACAGAAATATTATCTAGTACTCTATATTTACTCTAATAGTAAATTAACTCATGTAAACAAATAAGCTCTTGAAATGGTTTCTAATACTAAAGCCACATAGGTTGCCCCAGGAAAATTATGTTCCTAGTCATAGTTACCATGATTTACCAGAGAAACAATGATCTAAAAAGTATGGGGGATGGAGAGGAAGATGAACGATGTCTGTTATAATTCTTCATTTGGCTAACAGCCCTGCATCCAAGTTTCTGAATTACTTACAAAGAACCTATTTTCTTTTCAAAACAGAATAGGATTTTGACTAATGATAACAGAGTGAGATGTGCAGAGATATAAAGATCCAGTCAAATTTTGATATATAATTCTTTTTAACATTACCTGCAAGAAAAAGGGAATCCGAATACTATTATCTCCTTCTTATACCACTTAGGTTTAGCCAGGCACTATAAATTAATGCCAAAGAGCATCATTTCTCACCCAATGTAGCCAATGTAAAAGCTATTATCTTCATGCACAACTTTCCAATATGTCCCAAGTCCTTCATCCTTCATACTGAGTCTTTCTGATATATATGTATGTTTTGCCTCTGTACTTATGCTTTTGTTCTTGCCTAAATAAGCATGTCCATTTTTCAAGGTCCAACTCATGCTCTACACTCTCTACAAAGCTTTTTTTAAAAAAAATACCTGTATTAACTGATTTCTTTTTTTTCTGCTTAGTTAATAAGCACATTAAGATGTCAATTATTTGTAAGCCACAAGATCTTTTAAAATGTTAAGAGTAAGGCACATTTTCTGAGCACGTACTATGCAACTGGAGGTGCTGTGCCATTTAATCTGCCCCACAACCTTACAAAGTTGGTACTAATGTTCTAATTTTATAGATAAGGAAATCAAGTGTCAAAGACATTAATTTTCCCAAAGAAACACAGCTAGCAAGTAATAAAAAGCCTACATTAAAATGCAATGCCATTTGGTTCCAAATCCTACAAAAAAAAGAGTATATTCAATAAAATACTCTTCTGGTCCAGTGCACCATTTATTACTGACAAGAATAGTTAATGTACCACTCAAAATGCCTACATTTTACTTACTATCTCAAAGGAAATTCTCTTTTAGGCTTTTTAATCAACAGTATTATTGATTGACTATATAAAACACTATCATGAAAATTCACTGTAAGAGTTCTAGAGAATTATTACCTTCTAAAGAGTGCATAAAAATTATGATGTCTTCACATGCATTCTATTATTGAAAATCTTTTAAAATATTTAGAATATAAAGCATAAAACAGAAATTAAGAACCCATTGTTTAATAATTTGATAGACTACCTAACATGGATACTATTGTACTTCTTGATTTTTGATCCCTCATGTTAATAAGTAATGTTTACACAGATAACCTAAATATAATATTAGAAATAGTTTTATAGTCTTATTTAAAAGAAATTCTATTTTAGTTATTTAAAAAAATGTAGAACAGCTCACAATTAGGGGTAACTATGATTTGATAATCTACAGCACTCTAAAAAAGTGATGAAACCCCAGTAATTATGATTTGGTAATCTACAGCACTCCAAAAAAGTGATGAAGCCCCAGGGGTCAAATTCCTCCAAAACTTCTGAATTACTTGAACATTTTTGTCAAACTAAATGATTCATAAAGTTATAAACAAGAAAAAATATAATGACATAGCAGTTATGACCATAATAGCTATATACCAAGGATTTAACAGCAAGTCTTTTATCATTAATGCTATGGCCATTTGTCTTAAAATACTCATAAATTATTATGTGTTTGCATGATAGTGACTATTTTTGTTTGTGAATATAATTGTAGAGGTTAATTTTATTCTATTCCTCTCTGCAAGATTTAGACCATATTGTCTTCAGAGAAAATATCAAGTCCATTTCTCATCTAAAGAAAAATTTTATGCAAACTTGAAGGATTTAAAGTCATTTCAGACTTTTTTCTTTCCTCATTGCCTTAAGGAACTTTCAAAGAACAAGGAGTTTATGAATCACTATATAAATAAAATTTCCAGAGATGATCAAACTTATTAGAATTCTATAATGTTTAATGAAAGTACCTATTCACCCACCCTAATATGACTTCTTCCAACTCCTGATCGTGCCCATACAGTTATTTTTCTTTCACTAGTATCATACTTGATGTGATACAATTTCTTTAGGTACCACACCTATAATTACCACTAAAGACACAGATCACTATGAAAAAGTTAAGCAAATAAAAAAAAATACCACATTAACTTTTATTTAACAATTAATAAAGATACTAATTTAATAACTTCTATTTCTTCTTAGATCTCAGATACAAAAGCTAATACTTGTTTGACACTATTGAAGATTAGGATAGATGTTCCCTACCTTTTCTTTTGGAAAAGTTTACTTAACACAATGAAATTATAAGCCTGAATTGAGTATAACCTTAGATTTAGATGAAAACAATTAAGTTTACAAATATTGACAATGATGAACATTGGGAACTTCTCAAGTCAGTTGATTTAAGATGTTCTTATTAAAATTGGTTTAGGTCTCATACAAAGAGACTTCTGCATTCCCTTGTTACTTTATCATAATATTCTTTATCATATCAAAATACTTTATCATAACAGCTTTCTTTGCGAATCCTTATCTCAAACCTATTTGATAGTGTGGGGGAAATACCATAGCATTTTTCATTTTATATAGAACTAAACCATGAATTCAAGGGTTAATTAATTTGTTTAACTTAAAAACAAATTAGTAGTAATTAGTGTGATTAATGCATTGAAACATATGTTATTTCCAAGTATGTCACATTTAATGGAGCAAACTTGGAGAATTCCTCCAAATACAGAAACCAATAAGCATAATTCTTTAAGATGCTTAAAAGGTTTACTGAAAGCCATGAGGAAAAACCTCTTCATGAATCAGTTTTTGTGTCTGTTTCCTAAACAAACCAGACTTGCGTCAATACTTTTATATATAAAGTCACACTGGTTTCCCTGATGAATATAAAAGACCTTAAATCTATTGTCTCATGAAGTATATTTATATGTAATGATTGGTTATGATAAATGAAAATAATAAAATGTCTATTTTCGTTATAATTATCCTTATAGCCTCATGTGCAAACTCACTAGCTTAACTGTTTGATTTAACAAAGGACCAAAACTGCAAAAGCAAGATGATTTTTTTTAAACCAAAGAAAAGGTTGTTCTTGTTTGTTTTATTTTTTTACACGGGGGTCATAAGAACAAATGTAGGCATTGTAAAGGAAATGGTGTTAGAAGCTAAGATTAACAAATATCCAAGTTCTGGATGAAAATATTTTATGGTAATACCTTCGTCCTGAAGGCAGCGATTATAATAAGGTCTAATAGTATTTAATCCTATTTACCTGTCTCTATCTGGAGAGTAACGGTCATCCATGACACGATGTCTATCCATTCGGCTAATTGTATTATAATGTCCAGCAGTAGAGCGTGTCCCTCGAAGCCCCTGTTCCACATTCCGACTGCAATAGCAAAATCCATTAAATATTTTAATAAACCATAATCATGCACTACACTAAAAAGGAGGTTTATTAATAAAGAATGTAGAAAAAGGTAAAAATCAGTGTAATGCGAAGTCCCAAGTTTTTTGTTTTAACTAATTGCATCTCGGGCTAATGGGATACATTTCAACTGGAGGCTGACAGTGAAGTTGGAGATTGCTGCTATAACAGAGATAAACATAAACATGGTATCAATGGGGGTGGAGATAAGGATTATCAAAATTATTAATGGATGACACCCAGGTTTCCAAAAGTGATTTTTATACGCAATACAGGAGAAGGAATAAATTTGTGTGGAGAAAATGAGTTTAGCATGTTGCTTATAGATAATATTGGTGTATCTTGTTTTAGGACATGATTATGATCTGTTTTTTAAAATCTAAATTGAAGTCTTTATAAATGATCAATGATGATTTATTTTAAGCTACCAATCTTGGCCTGGACTGACAACTTACACATTTCTTTTTCATGATAGAATAAGCCTCTACATAGCTTTTGCTATTGCTTTCTGTTAGGCACAGCTGAATCTATTCTAAAACTTTGCCTATTTTTTTTAGGTGTGTTCCAATATTCTTTCCCTGGTAAAAGTCGAGCATCCTTTTTTTTTAAATTTTTTTATTTAAATTCAATTAGCCAAGCTATAGTACATCATTGGTTTTTGATATAATGTTCAATGTCCTTTTTTTAAAAATAAGAAATGGCTTAATTTATTAAAGTTAAAATCCAAAATCTAGTTCTTTCTTAAATTTAAATTTCAGATTAAAAATATTATTCTATTGATAGGTCTACCATATTTGAACAATTACTTTTCAGAAGACTTTTAATAATTTTAGTCCCATTTACAAACTTAGTTAATCAATCATTTTAAATTTTTATAAACTTAATATATTTTTAATTACTTTAATTGTCTAAATTAAGTAAACACTTTCTAGTACTTACATCTTTATACACTAAATAAATTAAATTCATAAATATAACAAATCTTAAGTTCTCTTAGAAAGCCCAGTACCATGTATAAAATTAAAATCATAAGGAAAAAGTCTAAATCTAAAAATAAATCAATTATTCATTCAAAATAGGCATTATAAAACTATCATTCTAAGAGTTCAAATTTTCTTAAACTTTGCAAGTATATAAAATGTGAATTCTATCAATATTTCTTGTTAGTAAATATATTATTTCCATGGCTCTTACTCCTGTAAGCTTTCTGTACTTAACTGGATTGATGAGAGTTTTCTACGAGGCATAAGACTTAGAGCTGTAGATTTTCTGAGTCACTCTTCCCTCTGCCTGTCCTTTTTTTTTTTATTCTTTGCATGATTTCTCCTAACTTTAAAACCCCATCAGATGTTTATTTTCTCCTATTTCTTAAATTATCAATACCTATACCATTCAAGAGTATAGTTCGTTGGCTCTAACTAGATACGCTCAGTTCAGCATATCTGAAAGCTGGGTCTTCTTTATGATTTTGAACTCTCACATAAAAGAAACATACATCAACCGAAGTTACAAAGTAGTCCATATTTCATATTACTCTCAATATTTAGGTTGTGGAAGAACATATCTGTTTTTTCTTAAGTCACTTTCCCCCACAAGAATTTATTACCTTTAGAAATTATTGAATTCTTTGTGATAAATAGGCTTTTAATAGCATCCTACAAATAAAACGTGTATGGTATCCTACCTTTGTGGAGGAGGGACACTGGGTGACCATGATCTAGTCCTTCCTATAACATCTACTCGGTGAGGAGATCCTGATGGTGAACAATGGTTTGATGACATTACTTGTTCTGGCACTGATAAGGTTGAGCTTTGAAGATCTCGACCATCGTGTCGATAATCTAGAGAGGTGCAAAGATGAAGAGTGCAGTCATCTACTCACTAAGTCCTTTGGCATTTTGTACTTCAGTGAAAAAACTAAATGTTAGTGAAATTGAAAGCCTCTGAACATTTTAAATGTAAAGCATAATGAGTAAAACATGATACCATCATAAAATAATATTTTGTGAACACTTAAATTAAAAATGAATGACAAATATTTAGATAGCTACTATGTCCAAGGCACTGTGCTAGTTAGGCTAAAACTTTTTTTTTTTTTAAGATTTTTATTTATTTATTTGACAGAGAGAGAGACAGCGAGAGAGGGAACACAAGTAGGGGGAGTGGGAGAGGGAGAAGCAGGCTTCCCGCTGAGCAGGGAGCCCGACGCAGGGCTCGATCCCAGGACCCTGGGATCATGACCTGAGCCGAAGGCAGACACTTAATGACTGAGCCACCCAGGCGCCCCTAAGCTAAAACTTTTATATACAGTTAGTTATCCTCACTAAAAGAGGCAAGTTTACTCTAAAAACATTTTCATCTCTTCAATAAACTAGAAGAGCTTTAATCACTTTGCAACAATTATAAATATTCAGAATTATGAACTTCACAAAAATTCCTAAAAGTCTATGGTTATTTTTTTTTTTTAAGATTTTATTTATTTGACAGAGAGAGAGCACAGCAGGGGGAGCAGCAGGAAGAGGGAGAAGCAGCCTCCCCATTGAGCAGGGAGCCCGATGAGGGACTCGATCCCAGGACCCTGAGATCATGACCTGAGCCAAAGGCAGATGCTTAACCAACTGAGCCACCCAGGCGCCCTATGGTTATTTCTTTAAGAGATAAACATATTAGAAAGTATTTGGAATACCATCTGAAGTACCTATGTAAACTGTTTTTCTTATAGTGATTGACAGGGCTGAGATACAAGAGATGCCTGAGAATAAAAACACGACAGTTTGGAGGAAGAAAACAGCTCAATGATTTGACATACTTAGAAAAAGTGTATTAGAAGTGATAGAACTCAAACGAATCTTAGGAAGCAATAGATATTTGACTGATGGAGAGAAAAGTAGAAGGAATTCAAAGTTGCTAGAAAAACCGCAGTTCAATGGGGGGCAGCGGTAGGGAACTAAACAGTAAGTTTGACCCACGTTGTGTATATCTAAAACATCATGAGGCTTGTAATGGAAAAAACCTGAACATTTCTGGGCAGGAACTGGTGTTTGCCCCACCACCATTATCTTCAGCATGTTCATCATGGCTGCTATTGACTTTTACTATGTGCCAGGACCTCTGCTAGTACTGTACAAAGTGTTCTGCTACAACATTTGTCTCAGAAATAACTCAGAAGTATTGGTTCATGTGTGATTTTTCCCAGCATGTTCACATTTTGCAGTATTATCTGAAGTTAGGTTCCCAAGGAATGCAGCAGGAGAAAGATTTGAGTGCACAGAAACGACTGAAGGAGAGGTCTCAAGAGAAAGGAATTAGAACAGGGCACGCGAAGAAACTAAGTAAGAATGTGATGTCAGCTTGATTCCACTGGCCTGTGAATTGTACCAGAGCTGCTCTGATTTTGAAGTAAGGGTCCAATGTCAGCCAGTCATGACTGAAGACTGCCAGTGGGAAGGGGGTGAGATTGTTTTCTGTTTGTCTAAGGCCAATTCTCCGGAACATGGGGCAGCTGTGAGTTGTTAGCAGCCAACATTCACTGGCGATGTGTAAACCAGCTGAACTAAAGAGGCTGGGGGAGCGTCAACAGTGTCCACTCTATCTACCAATAAAAGCAACTGAAAGCAAAGAACATTAACACAGTTGGATGCAGAAAGCTAGAGAAATACAGAACTAAATATGATGCTCATTCATCCCATGTTCTTCCTTTTGGCTCACTTTGGCCAAAAAAAACTCCATCTTAGAAGTATTTCTTGCATGGGTTCTTCCTGGCTGTGTGAATATTTCCCTTGACACCATAACTGTGTAGACTTGTCCTCCTTTCCATCTAGACATACTCCTTCCATCTAGATACCTTCATTTTATTTTTAAATCCCACATTTACTACTTTTATTGCTTAAAAGTTAACATGACTTTTAAAAATTGTGCTTGTACTTTTATTTTTAGTGTTTTGATTACAAAGCTACATGAGTTTTGAATGGTCTGATCCAACTGGTATTCCCAGATGCCCTGTTGTTTTTAGTCCATGATTTTGCAGAGCACAAGGTTTTTTCAGGAATCTATAAACGATGTGAAAGAACCAACTCTGCAAAGAAGATAATGTTATCCCCATTTTGGAGCACCTGGGTGGCTCAGTCGGTTAAGCATCTGCCTTCAGCTCAGATCATGATCCCAGGGTCCTGGGATAGAGTCGTGCATCAGGCTCCCTGCTCAGCGGGGAGGCTGCTTCTCCCTCTGCCTGCCGTTCCCCCAGCTTGTCCTCTCTCTCTCTGACAAATAAATAACTAAAATCTTTAAAAAAATATTAGCCCCATTTTATATTTAAGGAAACTGAAATTTACATTAAGAAATTTGCTAAGAAATTTTAATTGTCAAATACAAGATCCGGGATTTAAAGCAAATTCTATCTCACTCTCAATGCTCTCACTGTGCTCTAAGACTACATCTTTCATGATCAAAGTAATAATTTAGGAAGATGAAGCTGACAGCAGTATACAATTCAACCTAAAGGTTAGAGAGGTTGCAGCAAGATTAATTGCTCTTATAAAACATAGAACAGATTGTCCAACAGAACTCTCTAAAATGATAAAAATGTTCTCTATCAGCACTGTCCAATATGGTAGCCACTAGACACACATGACTATTGAGCACTTGAAATCTTGCTAGTGTTAATGAGAAACTGAATTTTTAACGTATTTATTTTAAATCAATTTAAATATAAATAGCCACATATAGCTAGCGGTACAACTTTGGAGTATGACAACTGGTAGTAGCAACAGACTACACAATCTTTCATTCAACAAGTATTTATGACTGTATGAGCATGTTATTCTATGAGCTACAGTGAGCAAAACAAACAAAAAGCTTCGCCCTTATGGAGTTATCTTCTTTAAACAGGATCTCTTCAGTTGCCATGCTGAGAACAGACTGAAAGGAGAAAGGCAGTAAGTCAGGCAAGAGATGAACCAGGACGACAGCAATGGAGACATGGAAAATAATCAGATTCTGGACATATTTTGAAGGTAGAGGCACTGGGACAATTTTGTCTAAGATTTGATGTTGGACATAGGAGGAAGAGTAGGAGAAGAACAAATGTAAAATTTTAATTCAAGTAAAAGAATGGAGTTACCATCAGTAACTTGGTTTGGTGGGAAAGATCAGGAGTTCAGTTTTAGACATGTTAAGCTGAAGATAACGGCTACATTTCCAAGCACAGATGTCAAGTGGTCAGTAGAAAATAAAAATTTAGAATACAAATAAGTGGTTTTGACTGGACATGTGGGAAGTTTAGCATATGAAGGCATGGGACTTTAAAGAGATGCAATCACTAGAGTAGTGAATGTAGACAGCAAAAAAGTCCAACAATGGAGTCTGGGGACCTTCTAGTATGAACCAACAATTTGTGATCAGATACAAAAGCAAAAAAAGGGAAGAAATAAATGACTCTTAACATTTGATTAGCCCACCAGGAAGTTAAAAGTATACTACAAAGAGGTGCCTGGGTGGCTCAGTTGGTTAAGCATCTGCCTTCGGCTCAGGTCATGATCCCAGGGTCCTGGGATCGAGCCCCACATTGGGCTCCCTGCTGAGTGGGAAGCCTGCTTCTCCCTCTCCTTCTGCCCCTCCCCCTGCTTGTGCTCTCTCTCTCTCTCTCTCTCTCTCTGTGTGTGTGTGTGTGTGTGTCAAGTGTCAAATGTTAGATCTTTGGGGGGAAAAAAGTATACTACAAAGAGAGAAGTTTAGGAGGTTTACCAGTTTGGAGACGAGGAGGTAACAGTATTTTCAGTCTCATAGGCAAACAGTTACACATGTGGAAAAGAATCTTGGGAAAGGCATTAGGACTGTCAATAAAGTTTTGAGAGGCATTTATAAAAGGAGCATCATTGAAATCCAAGGTAAGGGAATATATAGAGAGAAAAGAGATATGACTATGGAGTTTAAAGGAGACTATTGAGAAAAGGAGGAAGAGTTACTACAAGAAGAAAATTCAAATAATGCAGTCTCATGAAAACTGAAAAGAAAGAGTTTTAAGAAAATATTCATTATTAATAATATAAAGAGCTACTCCAAAGTGATAAAATATGAGTATTGAATTTAGGTAATTAACTTAGGAAATCAGAATATTATATGTGACATTTAAGAGTTAATTATTAAAACGTCACTCTACCTTCCCAATGGAAAATAAATTATTTACATGTATTTGTATATTGTTTCAGGTCAGAGTAGAAAATAACACTAACATTCTAAGTGGCTATAATCTCATATTTTATATATATATTCCATTTATTAGCATTGTGGGGTGAGTCAACTGGTTCAAAGAATAGTTGGTCTAGAGGGGAGGAGGGAGGGGGGATAGGTTAGCCTGGTGATGGGTATTAAAGAGGGCACATATTGAATGGAGCACTGGGTGTTATAAGCAAACAATGAATCATGGAACACTACATCAAAAACTAATGATGCAATGTATGGTGATTAACACAATAAAAAAAAAAAAAAGAATAGTTGGTGTACAACACCATTCTTTCCCTACTCAGTATACCCCTGGGGCACAAAACTCATGCCAGCAGTCGCTTCCCTGAGAACCCTAAATTTCAATATCAATCAAAGTTTCTATTTCCTTGGAAGAATAACATTAGCAATGCAAATATAAAAAAGTACCTCTGACTTGAATTATCAGAATAAATGAAGTAAGTAAGCACATGGGAAATACTCCCTCTGGCATAGTTAATTTTCAAGACATCTGCCTTGTAAACTTGGAAAAATGAAATAAAGCAGCTGAAACTGCTCATTATTGAGAGAAGGCTGATAGTTCAGGTTAAAAGGGTTTTGAACGGTTGTAACAGATACTTTGAATTTGACAGATATGTAATGTGCAATTGGAAACGAATCTCGGCATATGGGGAAGAAAGTACTAACAGATTTGCTGGTGTCTAGACTTAGGTTAGTTGTTTAAAATGCTAGTTAACATGGGGGGTAAGAAGGTACTGTGTATATGAATATATGCAATTCACATTCGAAATGCCTTAGGAGCAATTTCACAGAGAATATAGGATTATTTGGTTCAGTGGACAGTCAAATTACTTGACAAACTATTGATTGAAGCATTTAGTCTCTATTGAAACTACTGTTAATGATGGAGCTTAAAACAAAAAGGACATTAAAAAAAAGAAAACATAGAAAAGTATTTTTTAATAGAATTAACGTTTAAGTCTTAGTTATCATGATAGTTATGTAAATGTAATTTATTAAAGTTATGAGCCTATGAAAAGATAACATTTCAAAAACCACAATACCATAATCCTGATTTTCAGGTTGATAAAAAGAATATGAAAAAAAAAGAATATGGTGATGCTTCAGCTTTCTAATAGTAACAGATTTCGAGGATTTGAAATCATCTTCATATTTTTTAAATCATCAGATAAATTTCCAACCATAAATCAGGCAAAATTTAAACTACAATACCATAATTTGAAAATAAAGCTGTGCCTGATATATAATCATGACAATGAAAAAAATTTCAAAAAGTGCAAATATTTGACATATTTGGGTATGTTGGTGACGTCAAAAAGATTTTATTTTTTTTCACACTGTTATGCAGTATAAAGAAGTTTCAACTATACAATAACTTCAAATTTATGGTGAAGTCCTTATTATTTAGTAGTTTAAAAATAGAAAACTTAGAAGTATTCACTTATCTGACATATTTCAGTAGAATATTCAGTTTAATAATTGATACAAGAGTTCCAGCAACTGGAATTATTCAAGAGGTTAAACTGCCATAAGGTTGTTTTTTTTGGGGGGGGGTGGATAAAGAGGCAAGTTATTTCTTTCTCATTTTATTTATTATTTAATCTGTTTATTGGTAGATAATGATGAATAACCCTTCCTTATTACTATAAAATAATTCTGAAATTCTTACCTGATACTATACCAATTCCATCATCACAGTCATAGTCAGAGACTTCACTATCACTTATTCTTTTTGACCCTATGAAGCAAACAATAGCAATAATTAAAATTGCTGATTAATAAGGAAAAAGAAAACTCCTCATCAACCTGAAAAACAAACGAAAGAAATCTGAATGAAATACTTGAGAATAAAAAATAGAGAGAGAAGGAAAGTCATTATAAGCTCATGCTTATTTTTACACATATTTCATAATGTGAAGATATTATTCTTAAAATAAATTATTCTTAAAATGGATAAAATAAATTTCCTAAATGCCTTAAAGCTTGAAATAATATTAAATAATATATGTATGTGATTTGATGCTGATTGATAAAATCTATTGAACAAAAAGCTAAGTTAAAAATAGCTATGTTAAGTCAGTTTCAGATGCTTTTAGACAAAGGTATTTAAGTCTATATAAATTTCAAAGCAAGACAATATGTTATTTCAAGAGCATTCATGTGCCTTTTTCTAATATGCATGACTAATAAATTAAATGTACCCAATTCTTCATTTTTCACACTCATGGAGAAGTATAATTTAAGAGATCTTAAACCATCTACTTTTTAGTATTAGTTTAGCTGTTCCTCCATTGCTTTGAAAAGAAAATGAGAAATCATCCACAAACTTATTAATACATCTAAATTGTGTATTGATTACACACAATTGTTATATTTTCTAAGAAATTAGCCTAAATTTAACAGAGCAGTAATAATTAACATAATTAAAGACCTCTATAACAAAATTTTAAAATGTTTATCATGCTATGGCAAAAATAGCACTGAATTGATGGTTACAGCAGATTGTCTTCACATTTAATTATGAAATATATTACATATATAAATAAACATGTTATAATTTGTTTTTTAATATATTTTTTCTCCTACGTGTGTCTCAAAAATAGGCACATCTTATACAATAGAATCCCTTATTACAGTATTTTTTCCTTCCTTACAATCAGAAAATGCTTAATGATCAATGAAAACAGTGTTGCTATTTCAAGAAATGACTTCTTTTGTCTGTCTACTTACACCATACATTATTCATTAAATAGACCAAATTCAATTATCAGAAAATAAATGCTTTCCTGTAACGTATATAAAATACTGAGAGTTCACGTTTTACAAGGTGTCTAAAGTAGCAATAATTAAATGTTCTAGAAATGCCTTCCAATATTTCCAACTTCCTCTGAGAAATACTCTATACATTTTTTTCTCTTTTTGTTTGTATTTACCCCTGCCCTCTTGGGAAGGGGAAGAGTCTGTTGCCAGGAACTCTTGTTTTCCTCCTTTTAATGGTTACATAAAAGACACTGATCTGTTTTGATCATGTGGTCCCACTGAATGGGTTCACTGCTATTTTTCTTCCAAAGCCTTTAAAAAATTTAAACTCAATCAAATCATAGACTCTTACAGCCCCAACTGATATGGAAACTACAATTACCACACAATATCCCAAAAGACTGAGCACAAAATGATTTACAGAATTAGTGTATACATTCAAAATGGATTTGGGGAAAAAAAGGATACCACAGATAGAAGCTGTTGAAGAGAGACATAATAAGAATTGCTACTCATCTTGTAACATGATTTCACTTTGTAAATGCAAATGCTCAAGGACAGGGTAATGATAGTTTAATGTGCCACATATACTAGGGCCTAAAGATTATATGCTTTTGGTATTGGTCAAGAATCAGATCTGCCTCTGGTGTAAAATAAGAATGACAACAGCAAAAAATGAAGTTCATTTTATCGGCCTTTGTGAGTGGTCTTGTGTGGGTTTGTGCATAGAGTTGGGGGTGGATGGGTATATGTGATCTGTAAATGCTGCTTCCTTCCAAATCTTATTATGTTCCTGATAGAAGTCAATCTATTTTGCTAGTAATTCTACAGAGATTTAATATATTGCAATTATGTTATCTCTACTTGGAACTTGTCATTTAACATCCTGATGAATTCAAGTACTTAATTTAATGTCATTGAATGCATCAATCTTCTCTTTTAAAAGTAGTGTTTTCGGTGTCTTGTTTAAGAAATTGTTCCTAAGCTTATGAATGGACAGATATTCTCATATTTTTTTCTGAAATTTAAAAAAAAATTTGTTTTTAGCATTTACATCCTTTTCTATCTTGAAGTGAGTTTATGTACGGTTTGAGATATGGATGCAACTTCGCTTTTTCCATATGTATAACACATATTTTGGCATTATTTAATATTTCCACTTCCCCCAATGATCTGTGATGTCACCTCAGTCATAAATAAATGTATCCTATCTGCTAGGATCTATTTCTTTTTCCTTGTACTGGCCATTTATCCATAAACCAATAACTCACTGTCTTTGTTATTATATTGTTAAATATCAAAAAGCAAATTCCCTCATATCTCAAATCTTTCCTCTTTGCTCTTCCTTTAGATTCAGGTTATTAAATTGCACAAAACATCCTACTGGAATTTTGATATGAACTGTAATGAATCAATACATCAATTTAGGGAGCGTTGGCATGTAGTACAGCATTGTTTTACCAGCCAAGAGCTAGGCATTCTCCATTTAAATTTCTGTGAAATTTAACTTCGCTCATTAAAATTTCCCACATTTGTTGGATTTATCCTTTGTATCTTATCATTTCCACTGCTATAAGAAATACTGTTAAAATTCTGATTACTAATCTAATTGCTCATATATGGAAATACTTTATTGTAAAATAATGTTAACCAACCACCTTGTTAAAGGCTCTCTCTTTTTACTTCTAATAAATTTTATATGGTTCAATTTGGATTTTTCTCCATAGACAATGTTTCTAATCCTAAAGTCTTTCTTCTTTCTTTTTCTTGTCTTTCTATGCTGATAATCACAATGTTGGAAAGAAGCAGTTAAATTTTACATTCCTTTTTAAATTCTGATTTTAAATAGAAATTTTCTAGTATTTTACCATTAAAAATGATATCTGCTGATGTTACATTTTATCAGATTGAGGAAGGTCTCTTAAATTCAGTGATATTTCATTAAGGATTTTTACATTTTTTTTTTTACAAGTGATTCTGACGTGTTAAAAATTTCCTTTCTTTCACTAACCTTTTGATGTAGGATCAAGGCTATACTGGCATAATAAAAACTTGAGAATTAGTCTTTTTATTCTCTGGTTAAATTTGTGTAGGACTGTAAAAAAAAAATCTGTTGTTTGAAATTTTGATGGAACTCATCTATAAAACTACCACGATCTGGTGTTTCCTTCATGGAAATATTTTAAATTACTAATTTCTATTTTCAGTAGACATTGAATGACCTATTGACTCAAGGTTTAGTAAGTTATATTTTTCACAGGAATTTGTTCACTTTGTTCGTTTTCAGTGTTTGCTACAATGTTCATAATTTTATCGTATTATGTATTTATTTTCTGATGTGTCTTTTATGTGTCCATTTGAATCCTGTACCTTCTTTTTATCCTGTCAGTAAATTTCACCACAAGATTTATTTTGCCATTCATTTCAAATGGTTAACTTTTAGGCTCCATAATCTTATCCACTAGAAATTTGTTTCTTACTTTATTAATTTCTACTCTTACAGTTATGATTTCTTTCTTTCTACTTTAAATTTATTTATTTTTCCTAAACTCTTAAATTAGATGAATATGTCAAAATTTTCAGCCTTCTAATCTTTACTAACATAAGCATTCCCCCTCTGAGTACTTTCCTGCATTACTCAAATATTTATAGGCATTGTATTATTTAAAGTTCAGGTCTAGGTATTTTCTTCTTGGGTCTATAAGATATTTACTATACATCATTAAATCTAAGACACCATTGTCTGAATAATACATGATAATTGCAGAGAGAATAAATATTGGAAGGAAATGTTCATTAGAGTAAAAATGTCTATTTTTAAAAATTTTGAAATATATGGGTATGATTTATCAATTTTTTTTAAAAATTGACATAGTAACACTGGTGTTGAAGGAAACAGCCTATATTTGTCAAGTCTTCAAGTCTTTGAACTTTGTCAGAAAATGAATTATTAAATAATATATTAATAATCCTTACAAATGTTTCATGGATATAACAGGAATATAAATTCATTAACTATTAGATGCAGAGTTCTTTTTTTGACCATGAGATTAAACTCATTAATTGTATGGTTTGATTCTTTTGTATCTCTCCTAAATTTTTGTTTGCTTGATCTATCAATGATTGAGAGAAAATTATAATGGAATTTTCTTCAACAGTGGTTAATTTGCTAATTTTTCTTTCTAGCTTACTATTTCTAGCTTACTCTAGTTATTGGTTTATGGAGTTATTTCATTTATACATGCAATTTTAAAATTATTTCAATAGATGTAGAAGAATCATTTGAAAATGCTTACCCCTATTCATGATAAAATACCTCAGTTAACTAGTCTGAAGAAAATTTCCTCAAATCAATAAAGGGCATCTACAAAAAACCTAGAGCTCACATCAGACTGACTTATGAAATATAGAATGTAGTCCCCCTAAAACAAAGAATAAGCTAAGGATGCCCACTCCAACCCTTTCTGTTCAACACTGCACTTGCATTACAGTAAAATACAGCAAGGAAAATAAATGAATGGCATATAGATTGGAAAGTAAGTAGTAACATGATCATGTAAATGAAAACTCCTAAGGAAGCTATAAAAAACTTATTAAGACTAATAATTTAGCAAGATTGCAGAATACATACATAGTCAACATACAAAAATGAACTATATTTTTTAAAGAATAGCAATGAACAACTAGAAATAAATTTCAAAGCCTCTATCACTTACAAGAACACATGAAAAATCTAGGAATACATTGTAACAAAAAATGTGCGAAACATGTACACCTCCAAACCACAAAACACTGCTGTATTAGTTTCCTAGGGCTGCTGTAAGAAAGGACCAACCACAGGCTGACTTAAAACAACGGAAATTTATTGTCTCACAGTTCTGGAGAGTAGAAGTCCAAAATCAGGGTGTCAGCTGTACCAGGCTCTCTCTGATGGCTCCAGGAAAGAATCCTTCCTTGTCTCTTCTAGCTTCTGGTGTTTGCTAGCAATCTTTAGTGTTCTTTTCACTTGTAGATACAGCCCTCCAGTCACATGGCTATCTGAATGTCTTCATATTGTTTTCCCACTGTTCATGTCTTTCTGTATCCAAATTTCCACTTTATATAAGGACATCAGTCATATTGGATTAAGTCTATCTTAGTGACCTCAAAAATGAAAACTTGATTACTTCTGTATTAACTCTATATACAAATAAGGTCACATCCTTAGGTACTGGGGGTTAGGACATACACTTTTGGTGGGACACAATTAAACTCATAACAACTGTTAACAATTTAAAGAAAATTTACATAAATGGAGAGACTTTTCTACAAGGATGGAAGCCAGAAGTTATTAAAATAACATTGTCAGGATGCTGAGAGAAAATAAAAGTAATTCTAGAATTTTATATATAGCTAAACTTTTCATCAGGAATTAAGAAATAAAGACATATTCCGAAAAACACAGCATGTTTCCAGATCGTCATTGAAAGTACTCCTAAAATATGTGTTCTTCAAAAATAGAGAAATTCATCCCAGAAAAAAAAAGGATAAAATGAAAAGAAAAAGGTTGGAAGCAAAGGAAGTGGTAAAAATTCAGGTAAATCTAAACAAACTCTGAATGAACAAAATGACATTATAATAAACTACTAATTAGGAGGCAGAGTAAAATTCTGGCAATAATATGTTAAATTGTAGGGGTGATGGTACAAATCAGATTTTACAATATTTATGTAGATTGGAAAAAAAGGTAGAGATGTTAATTAATGTTACTTTGTTAAGCGTGCAAGGTTGTGATTCCAATAGTAACCACTAAAAGAATAGAGATAAAAATTTAAAAATCAGGAGGTACACAATGATACTATGTTACTATTTATATTAGAAAAAAGAGAGGAAAAATCCATACATTTTTTTACATAAACATAGACTATCTGTGCAAACACATGGAAACTGGTAACAGCAGTTCATTCAAGTAAGGAGAACTAGATGTTTGAGAAACAGTGGGGGGAGATTTTTTTACTTTTAAATTTATACCATATGAATGTATTACTTAAAAATTTATAGCAACATTTTACATATGTTTCATTTGTAGATGAAGAGAGTGTATATTCTCTATTTGTTGGGAGAATGTTCTATTTATTCAAATTCATCAGTTCTGTAGGTCACATTTGTGAGATTGTTATGATAATTGGGGTTTTTCAATTTCTCTTTCTAATTCTTTCTGGTTTTTAAAATAGGTATGATATAACCAAGTCTGGGATTTTAGATGCTCCTCTGGCTCCTGCTAGATCTCTTTCTTCAGATTTCCCTATCCTGTGCCAAACACATCTGCAGATCCATGACAAAGGATCTACATACCTTCTTCTGCCTGCCACCCACAAAATTACAGTATGAGGGGATGTTTTGCATGCATCTTTCCTTCCCAACCCGTCCTTATGACCTATAGTGACTTCAAGACCCCTAGTGAATGAAGGGGCAAAAGCCCTTCAAATTTTTTCACTAGGTCCTCTCTGTTGCCTCTGGCACATGACTCTTTTCAGATTCTTTGACCATTCTCTTTCTTACAAACCTTCTTACAAAGAACTCCCAGCCTCTGCAATTTTGTAGTTTAAACTTTATAATAAATATTTTGTTTCATATCTCTAATAGTTCTTCAGCTTCCTAATGGACCCTTAACTTTATCTGTCCTTAATCCATCTAAAGTTTATGTACATGTTGCCGGATAGGGATCTAATTTCATCTATGTTCTTTTTTTATGGATAGTACTTTTCCAGCTCAATCTATTAAATCACTTACTTTTCCTCTCTGGATCTGACATGTCACCTCAGATCCTTATAAAAGACTGTCTCATGTTAAAAGAGTCTGCTTCTGGGCTCTCAATCTTATTCCACTGATTGATTTATTCTCATGCCAGTTGTACACTGTGTCAAACTACAGTAAATGTTGATATTTAAGAAAGTTTCTCCTCCTGCTCTCGTAAGACTCCTTCTAGCTATCTTTGGCCCTTTAGTCCTCTATATAATTAGAATCTATTCATCAGTTTCCATGAAGATATCTGATAGGATTAGAACTGAATTAAATATATATGTCAAATAGGGGAAATTAAAGATAATGTCTTCTTATCAATGATTATGGGAATATATCCATTTTGTTAGCTATTCTTTAATGTTTCTTTTTTTTTTTTCTATATGCTCAATTTCACTGTCGTGATTACAAAATGAGATATACTTTTCACCCAGCAGGTGGTCAAAATGCCCAAAGGGTAGACCCCATTCCTGTGGTTGGCTGTGTGGAAGTGGGTGTTCGCAGCCCCCCGGGGGAGGGCATGTGAGTGCAGGCGCTCTGGAGGGGCATTTGGCTCCAGCGGATACTTTACGAATGTGCACACTTTTGAGGACCCCCCCCAGCTAGGAATTTACCGTCTTTAATGTTTCTTAATAAAACTTTAAATTTTTTTCCTGTAGTTCTTTTATATAACTTTTGTTAGGTTTATTCCTAGGTATCTGATATTCTGTTACTATTGTAAAGTATGTCTGTTTGTACTGGTGTATAGAAATGCAAATGACCTTTGTATGTTATTCTTACATCCAGACATCTTGGTAAACCATAATTTGTCTGTATATTCTTTTCAGAGTTTGAGGAAAACAATTACATCATCTATAAATAATGATAGTTTTATTTCTTCCTTTCAATCCTTATTATTTATAAATTCTTCCTGTCTTATTGCACTAGAATCTCCATTACAATCACATTCTTGTTCATATTTTTTTATAAATAATTCTATCATTGGCCATTTGAGTTTATATTTCCTGTAAGTTTTTAGTAGACATTCTATCAGATTGAAGAAGTTTCTTTCTAATTCATGATTTGAATTCTGTTGAATTCTATAAAATTTTTAATTCATTATGAAGAAATGAACATATTTTTTCTCCTTTTATCTGTAAATGTCTAAGATGACATTTATAGAATTTTATGAAACTATTGGATTTGATTTGCTGTTTTATGTAGCTTTTTCTGTCATTTATATTTAAGAGTGAAATTGGACTATGAATTTCCTTTTTTAGAATGGATTTGTAGATTTTTGGTATAAAAGTTATGTTTTCCTCATAAATGAGCTTGGAAATATTCTTATTTTATGTATATTATGCAAGAGCTTTATTAAGTTGAAATAATATGTTAAGATTAAATATGAACTACTTGAAAAGAATGTCTGAGTCTAGTGTTTTCTCTGTAAATCAAAGATTTATTTCAACTTTTAACATATTAATATTTGTAGTTACAGGAATTCAGTTAGCTATTTTTTTCTGTTATTTTTCCATTTAATTCATTAGTTTGAATTTCTTAAAATTGTTCATTTTTTTAAAAAAGATTTTATTTATTTTTTGACAGAGAGAGAGACAGCGAGAGAGGGAACACAAGCAGGGGGAGTGGGAGAGGAAGAAGCAGGCTTCCCAGGACCCTGGGATCATGATCTGAGGCGAAGGCAGATGCTTAACGACTGAGCCACCCAGGTACCCCTTAAAATTGTTTATGAGTGGAATCAGACTGGCATTCTTTTGTCTCCTTCCACTCAGTATAATTATTCTGAGATTTATCCATGTTATCAATGTATATCAATAGTTCATTCTTTTTTTGCTAAATAATATTCTCTATTATGGCTGTACCACAGTTTGTTTATCTATTACCCAGTTGAAGGGCATTGGATTATCTGATTATTACAAATCAAGTTACAATGAACATTCATATGTAAGTTGTTGTATGGGCATATATTTACACTTTTCTTTGGTAAAGACTTAGCAGTGAGATGACTGAATTATATGGCAGGGGTATATCTAACTTTTTAGGAAAAACTTCCAAAGTGTTTTCCAAAGAGGCTATCACATTTTACATTCCCACTAAAAGTATATGAAAATTTCAGTAAATTCCCATCCTCACCAATACTTTGTTTCATAGTTTTTTTTTCATTTTAACCATCTTAATAGGGTCTAATGGCATCTCATTTACATTTACCTAAAGACTAATGTTGAATATCTTTTCATGTGTCTATTTCTTTAAAAAAGATTTTATTTATTTATTTGACAGAGAGAGACAGCGCGAGAGAAGGAACACAAGCAGGGGGAGCAGCAGGGAGAGGGAGAAGCAGGCTTCCTGCTGAGCAGGGAGCCCAATGCGGGGCTCGAACCCAGGACCCTGGGATCATGACCTGAGCCAAAGGTAGACGCTTAATGACTGAGCCACCCAGGCGCCCCTTCATATGTCTATTTTTAATCTCTAAATATTTTTAATGGTCTTTCAAATCTTATGTCCATTTTTTATTGTTATGTTCTCTTATTCATGAGTTTTAACATACACAACTAATGAATCATTGAACACTACATCAAAAACTAATGATGTACTCTATGGTGGCTAACTGAACATAATTAAAAAAAGAAAATAATTATATATTTCATCTCTGCAAAAAAAAACCCAGTTATCTCTATATTTTGTACACAAGTCTTTTATTACATATGTGATTTGCAAATATTTCTTCTGAACTGTGGCTTGGTTTTTCATTATCTTAATAGTGTCCTTTAAAGAAAAAAAAGATTTTATTTTGAGAGGGTCCAATTTAATCAATGCACATGACTTTCATGCCCCAAGAAATTTTTGCCTAACCAAAGGCGATAAAGTTTTCTCCTAGGAGTTTTATAATTTTAGGGTTTACATTGATCCATTTTGAGTTAACTTTTGCATATGGTATAAATAGAAGTCTCTTTTTTTGTTGTTGTTGTTGTTAAAAGGACTATCTTTAGGGCGCCTGGGTGGCTCAGTTGGTTAAGCGACTGCCTTCGGCTCAGGTCATGATCCTGGAGTCCTGGGATCGAGTCTCACATCGGGCTCCCTGCTCAGCAGGGAGTCTTCTTCTCCCTCTGACCCTCCCCCGTCTCATGCTCTCTCTATCTCATTCTCTCTCTCAAATAAATAAATAAAATCTTTAAAAATCTTTACACCACTGAATTGCCTTTTCAGCTTTGTTGAAAATCAGTTATCCATATATGTGTCGGTTTATATCTGCATTCTATATACTGTTCTTTTAAAGCATTTTCCTGTTTTTTAAAAGATCTATTTATTTATTTTAGAGAGAGAGAGAGAATGAATAGGAGGGGCAGAGGGGGAGGGAAAGAGAATCTCAAGCAGACTCCACCCTGAGCACAGAGCCTAACACGGGGCTGGATCTCAAGACCCTGAGATCATGACCTGAGCTGAAACCAAGAGTCAGATGCTTAACTGACTGCACGACCCAGGCACCCCTTCGTTTGTCTATTTTTATCACAATGTCTCATTTATTACAGCTTTATAGTAAGTTCTGAAATCAACTATTGTTACGGCTTCCAACTTTGATCTTTCATCAAAGTTGTTTTTAGCAATTCTGGGTACTAAATATTTTCAGTTAAGTTCTAGAGTCAGTTTGTCAATTTACACAAAAATGCCTGTTGAGATTTTTTTAACTGAATTGAGTCTGTAGATCAAGTTGGGGAAAATTAACATAATATTGGTTCTTCTGACGCACGAATGCAGTATTTCTCTTCATTAATTTGTCTTTTAAAATTCATTTTTACAGTGTTCTATAATTTTTAGTTTAGAAATCCTTTACATTTGTCAAATTTACTCCTAAATATTTCATATTTTTGACATATTTAAAAGGCATTGTATACTAAATTTCAATTTTCAATTGTTCATTGCAGGTACATATAAATACAATTGTATCCAACAAGCTCATAAACTCACTTCTTAATTATAATAGCTTTTGTGTAGATTCCATCTGACTTTCTATATAGATGAAGATGTTGTATTCAAATACAGACCATACTACTTCTTTTTCAATTTGGGTGCATTTTCTTTCTTTTTCTTTCCTTATGTACCAGCTAGAACCACCAGTACAATTCTGAATAGAAGTAGGGAGAATAGACAACCTTTTCTTGTTCTGATCTTAGGAAGAAAGATTTCGGTCTTTTATCACTAAGTATGATTCAGCTGTAGATTTTGATAAATGCCTTTTACCTATTTTTTGAGAAAGCTCCTTTCTATTCTACTTTGCTTAGAGTTTCTTCTTCTTTTCTTTTCTTTTTTTTAACAGAAATGGATGTTTGATTTTCTCAAATGCTTTTTCTGAATCTCTTGAGATAATGATTTTGTGTTTTTTAAATATGATGAATAACATTAATTTTCATATGTTATGAATATTGAATTCATATTGAATTCTGAGATGAACACCACTTGGTCATGCTACATTATCCTTTTTATGTATTGTGGTATTCAATTTGCTAAATTTTTCTTTTGCTAAATCTTCTAAAATTAAATTTGCTAAACTTGCCATAATTTCTATAAGGTCTATAGATTTCATTCTTTTAGTATTTTGGTCAGGTATTGGTATCATGGTAACGTTTCTCTCATAAAATGAGTTGGGGAGTTTTCCCAAACATACATTTTTCTGGAAGAGCTTTTGTAGAACTGGTATTATATTGTCCTTAAATGTTTGGTACACCTCATTGGTTAAGTCATCTGGTCCTCGACATTTCTTTGTGGGAAAGTTTTTAACCATAGATACAGGGCTATTCAAGTTCTTTCTTTTTGAACAAGCACTGAGTTTCTGTCTTTCAAAGAAATTTTCTATTTTTCTAAGCTGTCAAATGTATTGACATAATGTTATTCATAACTTTTCCTTATTATCCCTTTAATGTTTGTAGATCTGTAGCAACATTAGCTATTTTCTCATATTGGTAATTTCTGTCTTTTTTTGCTCATCATTCTGCCTAAAAGTTGAACAATTTTATTGATCTCATAGAGTCAACCTTTGGTTTCATTAACTTTTTTTATTGCTTTTTGGTTTTTATTTCATTGATATCTGTTTTGATTTTTACTATATATAACTTGAGCTTAATTTGTTCTCTCTCTTTTTATATTTTATTAAGGTGAAAAGAGGTCATTGATTTGAGAATTTTGTTTTTGTAATATAAATATCTGGTGCTATAAATTTCCCATCTCTCTTCTGCTGTAGTTGCACCCCATGAATTTGGTATGTTGTGTTTTCATTTCATTCAGTTCAAAATATATTTTATTTTCCCTTTGAGTTCTCCTTTGACTCATGGTTATTTAGAAGTGTGTTAGTTTCTAAATACTTGAAGATTATCTGGAGATATTTCTATTACTGATTTCTAATTTAATTCTATTATGGTCAGATAATATACTTTGTATGATTTGAATACTTTTAAATTTATTGAGACATTTTTTGGCCAGAATATTATCTATCTTAGTAGGTTCTCTGAATGCACTTGAAAAGAATGTGTATTCTGATGTTGTTATGTGGAATGTTCTATAAACATTAATTAGGTTAAGTTAGTTGAAATTATTGATCCTCTCCAGGATTACTGTTTCTGTCTACTTATTCTATGAATTACTAGGAAAAGAGCATTAAAATCTGACTATAACTGAGGTTTTATCTATTTCTTCTGTAGTTTCTTCACTGTATTTTAAAAATAGAGGTATAATTTATATAATATAAATTTAATTGGCTTTAGGTATACTATCCAGTAATTTTTAGTAAATTTTAAGAGTTGTGTAATCATCACTACAATCTACATTTAGAGCATTTCCATCATCCCCCCAAAATTGCTCATACTCATTCTCACTCATTCCCCATTTCTACCCCCAGCCAGACAACTACTAATCTAATCTCTGCTCTATAGATTTGCCTTTTCTGTACATGTACATTTTCATCAGCAAATATATGAGGATTCCATTTTCTCAAAATCCTTGCCAAAAATTGTTAGTCTTTTTTTATTGCACTCATTTTAGTAAATGTAAAGTGATATCTCATTGTTATAATTTGCATTTCACTAATAACTAATGATACTGGGAGTATTTTCATGTGCTTATTTACTATCCATATATCTTCAGTGAAATGACTATTCAAATATTTTGCCTTTTGATTGCATTATTTGTCTCCTCATTATTGACTTTTAAGATTTCTTGAGCATTCTGGATGCAAGTCCTTTTTAAAATATGTGCTTTGCAAATATTTTGTCCAAGTCTGTGGCTTATCTTTTACCTTCTTAATGGTGTCTTTGAATCACATTTTACATTTTATGAAGTCCAATTTATCACTTCATTCTTTTATTGATAATGCTTTTCCTTTTGTTTTGAAGAAACCTCTGCCTAACCCAAGGTAATGACAATTTTCTCCTATATTTTCTTCTAAGAGTTTTGTAGTTTTAACTCTTACAGTTAAGTTTATGATCCATTTTAAGTCAGGTTTTGTGGATGGTGTGAGACAGAGTCTAAGTTAATCTTTTTGCATGTGGATATTCAAGTGTTCAAGTATTAATAGTTAAGAAACAATTTTCCCCATGAATTACCATGGCACCTGTGTTGTAAATCAACTGACCATAAATATAAGGGTTTATTTCTGAATTCTGACTTAGATTCCATTATGCCAGTACCCCAATGTTGTGATTACCATAGTGTTGTAGTAAGTTTAAAATCAGAAAGTCTTCCAAATTTGTTTCTTTTTGGCCATTCTGGATCTTGTGCATTTCCATATAAGTTTTAAGGTCAGTTTATTAATTACAGCAAAAATATTGCTTAGATTTTGTTAGGGATTGTACTGAATCTATAGACAAATCTGGGGGAGAACTGCCATCCTAATAATATTGAGTCTTCCAATCCATTAATTTGGAATATCTCTTCATTTACTTAGATGTTCCTTTAATTTTCTTGAGCAATATTTTCTGATTATTTAGTATTCAAGTTTGTACTTATTTTATGAAATTTATTCATAAGTATTTAAAAAATTTTGATACTATGGGTATGAAAATATTTCTTAATTTCCTTTTTCAAAATGTTAGTGGCTAGTATATAAAATACAATTGATTTTGTATATTGTTCATATACAATATACATATACAATGATTCCCCAAAATATTCCCAAAGTAATCCTTTTAACTTGTTCAATTGGTAGTGATTTCCAATGCATTACTGGTTTTAGTAATATGTGTCGTTTCTCTTGGTCAAACTAGTTGTTTGTTAATTTTGTTGAGCTTTTCAAAGCACCATAGTTGGATCTTGTTTTTTTCTTTTATAAAATCCAGTCTAACAATCTCTCTTTAAATTTTTACCCATATAATTTGAAGCTCTATTATTACGTGCTTAAATGTTTAGGATTGATATGTCCTCTTGATCAATTTACCTTTTTATTATTACAAAATAACCTCCATCCTTGGTAATACTCTTTGCTCTAAAGTCTTATTTGTCTAATATTAATATGGGTACTTCATATTTCTTTAAATTAGTGTTAGTAGGGTATAATTCCATCCTTTTAAGCTAAAACTCTTTGTGTTTTTATATTTAAAGTGGGTTTCTTATAGGCAATATTTAGCTGGCTTTGCCTTTTTAAAAATCCAATTTGATAATCTCTGCCTTTTAATTGCAGTATTTTGACTATTTACATTTAATGTGATTGATTTGGTTAGTTTACATCTATCAACTTGTTGTTTATTTTCTACTTTTCCCATTTGTTCTTTGTTCCATTTTCCCCACTTTCTGTATTCTTTTGGATGAAATGGATACTTTCATGGTTCTATTTTATCTTTTCTGTTTGTGGTTTATTATAACCCTTTGTTTTGTGGTTTTTGGGCTTAGAGCATATATATTTATCCTATTATAATCTACTTTCAAGTGATATCATACTTATTCTCATATAGTACAGTATAAAAACATAATCAGGGCGCCTGGGTGGCTCTGCCGTTAAGCATATGCCTTCGCCTGAGGTCATGATCTCGGGGTCCTGGGATCGAGCCCCACATTGGGCTCCCTGCTCAGCTGGAAGTCTGATTCTCCCTCTCCCACTCTCCCTGCTTGTGTTCCCTCTCTCTCGCTGTGTCTCTCTCTGTTAAATAAATAAATAAAATCTTTAAGAAAAAATTACAATCATACATTTCTATTTTCCTCTCCTAACCTTCCTGTTGCTATTGTCATATATTTTACTTTTACGTATGTTGCAAACCTTATACTGCATTGCTATGTGTTTTAACAGTCAATTAGATTTAAAGGTATTTAAACAAGAATAAACCTTATATATTTACCCGTCTGGTTATCATTTCTTGTGTTCCTTATTCCTTTATATACATCTATATTCTATATTTCCACCTGGTATCATTATTCTTCTGCCTGAGGGACTTCCTTTAATATTTGTTGTAGTGCATATCTTCTGATGATGAGTTCTTTTAGCAGTTGTATGTTTGAAAAAAATCATTATTTCACCTTCATTTTTAAAAGAAATATGAATGGGTCTGGACTGATATCTTTTTCTCTGAGTACTTTCATGGTTTCCAATGAAAAATCTGCAGTCTATTTTATTTCTCAGTTATGTATTGAGACTTGTTTCCTCCAGATGCTTTATACTTTTTTATTTATTATTGGTTTTTTTAAAAAATTTAATTATGAGTTATCTTCATATATTCTTATTCATATTTCTTGTATTTAGAGTTGATTGAGCTTCCTGGATATGTGGGTTTGTAGTTTTCATCAAATTTGGACAATTTTCAGCCATTATGTCTTCAAATATTTGCCTCTCCTCTCCTGCATGACTTAAATTACTTGTGTATTAGGCAGCTTCAAGTTGTCCATTGCTCACAGATACTGTTATTTTTTTTTAATTCTCTTTTTTTACTTGTTCTTCATTTTGGGTAGTCTTTATTGCTGTCTCTCTAAGTTCACAAATTTTTCTCTACAATGTTTATTGTTGTTAATCCCATTCAGTGTATTTTTATTTTAGATAGTGTAGTTTTCATTTACAGATGTTTCATTTGGATCCATTTATATCTTTTGTGTCTTAACATTTTGAACGTAAGTAGCTTTAACTGTTTAATATCGTTGTCTACTAATTATAACATCTGTACCAGTTCTTGTTTAGTTTTGATTGATTTAAATCTTTTTTATGGGTCTTTTTTTTTTCTCTTTTGTATGGCTGGTAATTTTTTATTAGAGGCCAGCTATTGTGAATTTTCCCTTGTTATGTGTTACATATTTCTTTTTTTTTTTAATGTTTTTTTTTTTAAAGATTTCATTTATTTGACAGAGAGAGACACAGTGAGACAGGGAACACAAGCAGGGGGAGAGGGAAAGGGAGAAGCAGGCTACCCCGCGGAGCAGGGAGCCCAACGCGGGACTCAATCCCAGGACCCTGGGATCATGACCTGAGCTGAAGGCAGACGCTTAACGACTGAGCCACCCAGGCGCCCCTATGTGTTAGATATTTCTGTATTTCTATAACTATTTTTGAGCTTTTTCTACATGTAGTTGTGTACTTAGAAACATTTTGAACCTTTCAGTTCTTGCTTTTAAGATTTTTTTTTTAGGTGATACAGTGTCAGTCTAGGGCCAAATATTCTTCACTACTGAGGCCAGAGACTTCTGTGAACTCAACCCAATGTCCTTTGAAATCTGTTGTTATCCAGCCTCATGGGGAAAAAAAAACAAAAACAAAAACAAAAAACAAAAAACAGGCACTATTCTCAGGCATTGTTACTTTTATACCTTTTGGGTGGTCCTTTCTCAAGGCTTGGGTAGATTCCTCCATTCATGCACTGATCAATACTCAGCTGAACACTTGAGAGGGACCCTCTGAAGTTCTTTGGAGTTCTCTCTCTGGATAGTTCTCTCCTCTTCAGTAGAGTTCAGTGAACTCTAGATACTGTTGTCTCTCCAAACTCTTAGTTCCATCACCTTACCTCAGGGAGTCCATAGGTTCCATCTGCTTTTCTCCCCCTATGCTCTGTGCAGGATATTCTCTTAAAGTGGCAGGCTAAGGCAATTTTAGGATTCAACTCATTTGTCTTCCTACTCTTAATAATTACTGTCCTCAGTTGCCTGATATCCAGTGTTATTAAATCAATTAACTTATATATTTGTCCATTTTTGTTGTCTGAGGTAGGAAGTCCAGTCCCTTCTATTTCATCCTGGTTGTAAGTGGTAGCCTTCCTCAGTAGATCTGAAACTTTTGTGTGGCATTCCTGAAGCTTTTTATAATTATTTCCTAAACTTATTCAAGAAGATAATTTTTAAAAATATAAATGTTCATTAGACTAAATATATGTAAAATACTTTCATATTAAAAGTATTAAAACTAAAGTAAGTCCCAGTGACCAGTTATAAAATTTCACATTAGTTTAAAATATCTTGATATACTCTGTGCATGTGTGAATTTAAAACTTATAATACATTAGAGTAATACAAGTAAATCTATTCAGTTTTCCTTAGAAGATATGACAGAATAGCTAAAATGATGGAAACTACAGCAAACATCATAGTTTTAATTGTATTTTAATTCAACATACTAGAATTTTTAACACTACCCCTCCATAAGTAAAAAACATTAAAAATTGTATCCATATAAATTCAAATTTTATGAAACAATGCACACAGTAACACAGAATATATTGAACCATAATTCATTGATGAACTAGTACCATACTATAAGAGACAATATTAGACACACTGAAATCATGAATCACTATATTTCAACAAATGGCTTTTAATACCAAAATAATAAAGATGTAAGCATGGAAATGCTGGAAAAGTACTAAAGGCAGAAAAAGGAAGCTACTAACATTTTGTTTAGGAATTTAACATATGCACAATAACCAGACAAAGCACAAAACAACAAAACCAACTAAACTGTGCATATGAATACATGCATTAAACATTGTGCATGCTAAAATTTACCTGAATTATATGAACATAAGGCTTTATCTGGAAAAAAAACGTTAAAATAATGTCAAAAATATATTTAAAAATCTTTATATGTAATAGGGATATTGAAATCTAATCTCCACTTTACAGTACAGACTGTATTTTAACATTTTTGTTATAAAATAAAAAGGGCATACTAATTTGGAATAAAATAAGATAGAAAGACACATCATATCTGAATTAGTAAAAAATCCAAGTTATGCTAGCAGACACTTTGATTAAATGAAATAATTACAGGCTCAGAGAAGGTACATAAAATAAAAAATTAATAATAGACCTGCCTTGCATATTAATGGCATCAATTTTATTTAATAATACATGGTTATATAACAAACCAAGAAATGTAAGAGGTATTGGCTACACACAGAAATTTAGCATGCAATAAGCATCTAATGAGCTTAAATTGAAGGAATCTTAGAAAACATTACTAATTTTGGAATCCTTGATTTTGAAAAAGTATATTTTAAAACTGATTTCTTTTGGAGAAGGAACAATTTGAAAATTTACAGGGAACAAGTTATTTTGATATTCTCACTTGGTAAAAATGAATATAGAGAAAGAGAAATTGTCACAAGTAAGTTAGCAGAATACAAATTAGATTTTTTTCTATGTATAAATATTTACAAAGTTTTAAAAGGTAGGAAAATATTAATAAATTGTTTTCACATTGAAAGATAAGTAAGTTATCATGTGAATGTCATTAGAAATTTAAGGGAATGTATAACCATCATGCCATAAAAATACCAGAGAAATGTAATTATGCCCTAATACCTGAAAAAATGTAAATATTTATCCTGACACATCTAAGTCATTAGCCCAAAGATAATAAGTCACAGGAAAATAAAATAATAGATTCGAAGGTTATCACAGAAGCTTAGTTTCTAATGTTCAACTAAAAGGTTTAAAATTTGAATGAAATTATTCTGAACTTTATTTAACAAATAGAGAAATAGCATATTTGACAATATTTTACATGATTGATTTTTCTGATTAATAATCTACACAGTGGTGGAATTATATAAAGTATTTTGAGGAAAAAAATAACTACTCTAACCACTGCATAGGAATTTCTGTGGTCAGAGTATAATTGTAGAAATTAAAAAAAAACTGTAGAGTTGAATAATTTTATAAGTATTGTAACATTTATCTGGGACATATGTTCATAAACTAAAGAAAAATCGCATCAACTAGCTTAAATGAGAACTTTAAAAAATCAACATAAAGTTTCAGGTTTGACCAACCAACACTTACCATCACCTCACTTACCAGGTTACCAAGTTACCTTCCACCATTTTCATTTAAAATAGATTTAATATATTTACCATATAGTTTTAAAACCTATTGATACTCTTTTTTGAGTTTCCTTTCATTGTTTTCATATACAGCTTGTTTAAATACTCACTGGGTGTTATAGGCAACTAATAAATTGTTGAACACTACATCAAAAACTAATGATGTACTATATCCTGTCTAATTTAACATAACATAAAAAAATAATTTAAAAAGCAGTTGGATAAAATAAATTACTATTAAAAAAAACAAATAAAAATAAAGTGATTAATTTTCCAATGTAAAAAAAATAAATACTCATGTATATTTTTCTAGTCCTTTAACATTTTGACTTTTTGCATTTAAATTTTGTTAAATCTAAAATTAATTTTGATATACTATATAAGGCAGTGGTATGCTGGTAAATGTTTAACAACTATCCATCTGGTGAAGAAAAAGCCCTGATTTGTGATATTTGTCAATTTCCATCATGTAAATACTCCCAGATAGCCAATTCAAGCTACTAACATCAATGACTGTGAAGAGAAGAAATATGCACAACTGGTTCTATCAGAAAAAAAATTATTAACCATACTGAAGTTAAAATGTAATAGTAGAAGAATGCCTAGGTAAAGCCACAAACATAAACTGAAAATGGGAAGACTGAAGATGCTTTCAGATGTCAAAAACACTTATATCACAAAGAAAAAGAAAACTCTGAGAGTAATAATAATGAAGAATCTCAACATCCAAAAAACAAAGACAATGAAAATAACAAAAGAAGACAGTGTTTCTAAGCAAGAAAAAAAGCAGAATAAAAGTAATATAAAGAAAAAGAATTTGGAACTTGTATAATCAACAGAGCACACATGTATATAACTGATAGTACAAAACTGTCTTATGAAGAGGTGATCACAAGGTATGCAGCAAAAAGTTATAGGAAAAAGTAATAGAAATGTGTTACACAGTTAATAAATAAAATTATCACGTTACTTTAAAAACTGAATTGCTATAGTGTATATAATTTAAATTGTAATACCAATGAGTTGTTATATAAATATTTCCTTAAGTGAAAACACTGAACATAATTGTAAATCTAAGTAAATGTCTATATTGAAATCGTATTTTACATGCTGAAACAATTAACATTTTTACCAGTTTTATAATTCTTCATACATATCTTTGTATAATGTTAAATACTTTTTATTAAAATATTTAGGATGATGATATTCATATTCATATTGATTTACCCACATATGCAAATTAATGCTAATATAACATATCCAAACCCTAGAATTTCAAATGGATAAATATTTAGTAAAGCAAATATTTCTGTTGTGGTCTTTTTACTTTATGTCACTCTACTGTTCAGGTGTTCTGATTTTTTAAAAGATTTTATTTTTGGGCGCCTGGGTGGCTCAGTTGGTTAAGCAACTGCCTTCGGCTCAGGTCATGATCCTGGAGTCCCGGAATCGAGTCCTGCATCGGGCTCCCTGCTCAGCGAGGAGCCTGCTTCTCCTTCTGACCCTTCCCCATCTCATGTACTCTCTCATTCTCGCTCTCTCAAATAAATAAATAAAATCTTAAAAAAAAAATAAAAAATAAAAAAAATAAAAGATTTTATTTTTAAGTAATCTCTACATCTAATGTGGGGCTCCAGCTTAAAACCTTGATATCAAGAGTTGCATGCTCCACTGACTGAGCCAGCCAGGTGCCCCTACTGTTTATGTTTTTTAGTAGTAACTCTGAATGGTGGAACTTCATTCTTGGCAACAATGTTCCCACATGTAACAGTGTGTCTTCAAAAAAACTGAATGTATGTCCCATATTGATATTACAGTATATATAATGGTTTTCTTTTTTAAGAACATCAGGATAAAAGTATTATTTCATGTTCTTTTTACATCTTGAATGATCTGGACATTGTGTTTTAATGACAGGTTTAATTCATTAAGTTTATTATCTCTTTTTCCTATTTGAAAGATATTATTTGAAGATTTTCTGCAAA
This sequence comes from Mirounga angustirostris, assembly GCF_029215605.1. Taxonomy (NCBI): domain Eukaryota; kingdom Metazoa; phylum Chordata; class Mammalia; order Carnivora; family Phocidae; genus Mirounga; species Mirounga angustirostris. The sequence continues at coordinate 33,374,899 of NW_026991712.1, forward strand.
GCACACTGTTGTTAACCTGATCCCCAAAGTGGCTTTTTGAAAATCACTTGTATCACTACGTCAATTTTAAAGTCAGAGGGTAGTCCCATATGGTTTTCCTTTTTATCACTGTCTAATATGCCCTTAGGAAAAGGACATAAAGTGAAATAATCAGTTCCACTACCAAGAAGTATAAGACTTAATTCAGCAGTGCAGTTTTTACTGCCAGAATTTAGAACAAGACATATTAATGAGTTTCAGATTAATAGTCAAAGGATTACACTATTTCTTAAAACTGTAAGAAAAGGATCACTATAATTTAGGATAAAAGACATTAACTAAACTTCTCAAACTATAGCTCTTTCTCTACAGATCTTGTTAAATACCTAATATTTTAAAAAGAAATAAGAGAATGAATATGGGTGTTCTCTTTCAAGGGTGTAGTTCCTTTGTCTTTTTAAAATTATAGTTTCTATTCATTATTAAAAATTCACAATTTATAAGAAGTTTTTAAATTGGAAAAAAGGTATCAATATTTCAAGCTATTAAAGCTTACATTTTTATTACAGGGATTTTAATAATAAATATTTTTAAAAGTCCCAAATATATGTATTTATATTTATTATATATAATACACTTATATAGAACATAACTTTCCTATAGCATATATATAATATTTTTTAAATAATGTACATATTTTGGCACAAGCTGTGATGCTGAAAAATACTGAAAGAGATTTTTATGAGAGGAGATAGGGAATTATTTACTTATTGTGACATTTACCAATTGGAAACCATTATGGTCATTGTCTAATTAAAGAACTTATAATCTAAATGCAAGCAAAAACATTTCCCTCCTAATTTTTTCCATTGCAGTTCTCTACTTTCCCTAACATTTTCCTAATATAAATGTCATTTAACTTTCTCCAATTTCAAAATACATGAGATTTCATTTATAAGCAAGGTAGGCATTTGTTTATATGGTATAATGAAAGGAAACTCCTCCCCTTAAAACATTTTTTTTCCAGGTTGCAACACATCAAGGAGAGGGAATACATCACGTTAAGACATTATTGTACTACTTCTTTCAGACTTCTACCCTCAAATTATATTTTAAAATGATAAATTTCATAAACCGTAGCCTGGCACTCAATGCTTTCTACATATAAGTCTCATACTATTTAGATTTTATGTCTTTACCCTAGCATACTTAACAATTTACTTTTCTCACCTCCATTTACTGAAATCTTATTATTCTTTTAAGCCCTAGCTAAAATGCTTATCACAGCTTGCATTATTCTCTAATAACTCCACATAAGCTTACAATTTTAATTTTACAACTCTCCTTTCTATATATAATAAAAAATTATACAAATTCCAAGATTATGGTATGATCATGTACTGAGATATAAATTATGGCTTATTATCCTTATATTTCCCCTTATACATTTTAAAGAGGTGACAAGCTTGTTTGTGTTTCTTTTAATTAGGGAAATTAATGTTTCAGGTTGAATAGCAAAGTGACATATAGCACTTTACTTTCCATACTCTAGGCTTATTAATGAGATTTTGCTAGAGGAGAGAAATGAGAGAGGAGTGTAGAGTGGGCAGAGAAAGAAGGAAGGCACTGCTAAAGGTCAATATTTCTCAAAATTAGTAAGGAGACAATGGTGAGAGAGCTTTGTGAATAATAGGGAACCAGGCTCTAGGACCTCTCTGGAGTCCAGTGTTATTTTAGGATTCTGGGATGGTAGCTCCATGATCAAGCTGGATGCTAAACACCAAAGAACCAGCATTAGTAAAAACTTCTATGCATAGACCTAGTTTCAAGTAGCCATTGTGTATTAGACAAATCAGCAAAGTTCTAGAAGGATTTAAAATTAATGGGTCTTTTCTGAATATTTTCCTTTCTTTTTAGGGCTTCCTGCAACCTCCATTAAGAGGTGGGAGTAGGTAAGGAGAAGGAATATTGATATTTGACCGGGAACAGAGAAACCTAAGTAAGATTAAATATAATTTTTGAAAAAAATGTGTATTTTACATGCAAGTTTGTGAATAAGTTTATTGCTACCTAAATATAATGTATCTTTGGATCAATCACAAGTACCATAACGAGTAACTAAATATTTGTGGATATAAATAAAATAATGTGAATTTCAAAAGAAAGCAAGAAAGAAGAAAAAAGGACAAATCAAAAATAACCAACATTGTGTAAAATATTAAGGAAAATTTATAAGAAATTACATTAAATGTAAATGTATGAATTACCCCAATAAAAAATAAATCTTGTCATAATGGATTTAAGAAGACGAACTTTACATTGTTTTCAAAAGACAAACCTTAAATATAAGGACACAAAGAAGTGGAAAGTAAAAGGATTGAGAGAAATACACCACACCAAAAAATGTTAACCAAAGAAAAGCAGCTACAGCATTATTAACATCAAGCAAAGAGGGTCTTAAGAAAAAAGCATGCCTAGATATAAAAAGACATGTTATGTAACGATAAAATTATCAGTCTATTAGAAGAAGTATAACAATTTAGTTTGTTAATGTATTTTAGTTTTTTACATCTTGAATGATCTGGACATTGTGTTTTAATGACAGGTTTAACTCATTAAGTTTATTATCTCTTTTTCCTATTTGAAAGATATTATTTGAAGATTTTCTGCAAAGCACACTGTTGTTAACCTGATAATAAAGTTGTATATGCCCAATAACATAACTTCAAAATCCACGAAGCAAATAGTGACAAAATTAAAAGGAGAAACTCCACAATCATACATTGAAATGTTAACAACTTTCAATAACTGATGGAATACTCAGATCAGAAAAAAAAAAACAACCCAGATTTGAACAACAAAACTGATAAACCTGAATAACTTGTAGAACATGTACAGAACTGTGACAAAATAAACATTCTTTTCAAGAACATTGGCCAAAATTGGTTACATGAAGCACCAGAAAGAAAATTAGTAATTTTAAGGATTCCAAATGATTCAAAGTATATATACTCTTACAAGAGGAGAAATATGCCAGACATCAAAAAATAAATAAATAAATAAACAAACAAACAAACAAACGTTTGGAAACTTAATAATACACTCCTAAATAACTGATAGGTAAATGAAAGCACCACAGTAAAAAATTATGTAAGTATTTTCTGAAGAAATGAGGAGAAACAAACAAACTACATCTAAGAAAAGTAAAGGAGAGATATAATAAGAATAAAAATTAGTGGAAAAGAAAAACAAATACAACCTAGAAAATAAACAAAACAGGTTTTTTGTTTGAAAGACTAATATAAGTCTGACCAAGAAAAACAGGAAAGGAAAAAGAAGGAGCAAATTACCAACACTGGGGAAAAGAGGACATCCCTACACATCCAATGGACATGAACTAGATAACAAGATATTATTATGAGTATTTTAATGTAAATAATTTTTTAATTAGGAGAAATGTACAAATTCCAAGAAAAATCCAACTTAACAATGCTGACACAAGTCACAAATTTTGAAAAGTTCTAAATTTAGCAGAGAAATTGAAATTATAATTTAAAGCTTACACACTAAGAAACTGTCAACCTCGATGACTTAAATGGTGAATACTTCTAAAAATTTAAAGAAATAATACCAATAATGGAGAAATTCTTCCAAATAGAAAATAATGGTATACTTCCAAACACTTTTTATGAGGCCAGCACAACACTGAAATCAAAACTTGACAGAGATTATTACAAGAAAGGGAAATAAGATATCTAAAAGAAAAAGAAGAAACATTTCCTGGTACTTTTTTGAAGCCAGTATAGCATTGATAACAAAAGCTAATAAAAGACAATCTTTCTTTCTTATGAATATAGAGGCAAAAATTCTAAACATAGTATCAGCAAATTGAAACATGGGATAGATAAAATGACAATGCATCGTGAGCTACCTGAATTCATCACAGGAGTGCTAGATTAACATTTGAAAATCAAAGTAATATACCACATTAATAGAATAAAAGAGAAATATCATATGCTTGTACACATATATGCAGAAAAAATTGATACAATTCAATATCCACCCAGGATTAAAAACTTTCATCAAACTAGGAATAAAATAGAACTTCCTGAATCTCAGTGTAGTGTAAAAATCTTACACTAATTACAGAAAAATATCGACTATAATTGAGAAATATTTAAAGATTTTTCCTAAGGAATGGGGAACAAAACATGGATGGCAATTTCTACTCAACAATACCCTCAGCATTTTATGATAAGACCTTGCCAAAACATTAAGTAAGAAAAAGAAAAGCAAGGTATAACAATTTGAAAGAAGAGAAATTGTCATTATTCAGAGGTAACATAATATTGTACATCAAAACTCAAAATAATGTATGGAAATGTTATTAGGACTCGTTGAATAATAATAAATAACTTTTATTTCTGAATACCAACATCAATTTGAATCAAATTCCTAGATACCGATATAGTAAAGATTTGAAACCTATTAAAATATTACTTAGAGATATATCAGATTCATGGAGTGGAATATTCCTCACTCCCTGGAGAGACTTCAGTTCTCCCCAAACTGATGAATGTAATTTGAATCAAAATTCCAGAAGGGTATTTATGAAAAATGATCATTTGATACTCAATTTGTTTATTAAGTGCAAAAAAATTAAGAATATTAAAAATGATCTTAAAGAAGAACGAAGCTGGGTTAGTTACACTTCCAGATACCACAATTTATTACAGAGCTACAGTAATTAAGACACTTTGGTATTGGCACAAGAATAGAAAAGTTGCCTAATTGAAAGGGATAGACTTCAAAAAGCTACCCACATGCACATGGCTTTTTTAATAAATGTACTGGATCAAGTGGACATCCAGAGGGTTAAGAATGAATTTTGATCCCTGCCTCACACAATATACAAAACTCAATTCCAAATGAGTTGTAGATTTAACAAGCAGAGTAAAGCACTATTCTAGAAGAAAACATATAAAAATATCACTATGACCTTGAAGAAGATAAAGATATTTTTATACAGATCACAACACACTAACACTAAAGAAAAAAATTGAAAACTAAAATACATTTAACATAAAAAATTTATTGATTAAAAGATCCCATTAAAGAATGGAAAGGCAAGTCATAAAGTAAAATATATTTGTAATACATTTATGCTATAAAGAATTCAAATTTATAATTTCAAAAAAACCCCTCATAAAGCAATAAGAAAAGACAGAACCCAAATGAAAAATGAGCTAAAAATTTGACTAGTCTCTTCATAAAAGAGGATATCTAAACGGTTTATTAACCTATGAAAAAGTCATTAAAGAAATGCAAATTAAAGCCACAATGAGGTAACACCAAACATCCATGTGAATGGGTAAGTGAACATAAAAATTCCAAAAACAAGTAATGATGTGGAGAAACTCAAACCCTCAACACTACCATAGGAAGTACAAATTGGTACAGTTTTTTACTGTAGGAAGTAAAATGGGTACAGTTTGAGAAACTGTTTAATAATATCTACTGCAGTTGAATATATGCATAGCCTATTACCCATCTATTCTATTATCAGGTATATTCAAAGCAAAAATGAACACATATGATTACAAAAAGGTATGTATGAGAAAGTTCATAGCAGCACTATTAGGAATGGCCAAAATCTGAAAGCAAACTATTAGTCAACTGCAAAATGCATAAATTCTTGTATACTTATAGAAAGGAATTGTGTATAGCAATGAAAGTACGTTAACTGCAATTATTTGCAACAATATTGATAAATCTCACAAACATATTAGTATGAAAAAAAAGCCAGATGTGAAAGAATAATCTATTTTGCAATTCCAATTCTATAAAATTCAGATGTGTGTGTGTGTGAGTATTCCATTTACATGAAATTAAAAATAAGCAAAACTATTTTATGGTGTTTGACATCAGGTTAGCTGTTACCTTGGCAGGAGGAATACTTACTAGAAGAGAGCAAGAGGGAGGCTGGTGATGTTCTATTTCTTGATGTGGGTGCTACTTACATGTTGCTGTTACTTTGTGAAAATTCACTTGGGGGCATATTTATGATTTATACACATTTCTGTATAGATGCTATACTTCAGTAAAAAGTTTACTAAAAACGTAGAGTTCTGCTTCTGTGAATGACAGAGTAACTTATATTGGACTAACTCCCCTGCCAGTAATAATTACAAATTCTGGACAAATATTTTAATAAAAAACTGTTTAAAGACATCAGACAACAAACAAATGCAGGCAGAAATTGGTGATATGACCCTTGAAATAAGAAAAGTGCATATTAAAACAGCTTTTCTGCTAAGGGCCTTACCAATTTGGTGCCCTGCAGAGGAGGTATAGCCCAAGAAAAAAGTTTCATTCTTACATGGCTGAAGAGCCAGAGGTCAGAATTCAGAGTTGTCAGAGCAGCTAGAATTTTAATGAAAATCCTGAAAAAGAGGGAGCCAGAAAAGAGAAGACACAAAATTTACACACAACAGCCCCCTAAATCCTTCCCTAAATTGTAAACTGCAGTAGGAAAAACAAGAAGAAAGCCACAGCTGAAAAGCTAAAAGAGATGCAAGGAGATTTCAGCAACTTCTTGATGCACAGGACACAGAGTCTGGAGTTAAGTCCAGTGATGTGATAGGATTTTGGCCAATATCTTGGACTTTGCTTGGAAAGTTCACACATTAGGAATGAGAACCACAAACCAGACTAAGGACTATGCCTTAGAACTATGGAAGAACACTTAATATATGCTCCATAGGTTTTAGGTGATCCTTCAATAATTTCACTGTGTGCCAAAATAAAAACCAACCTTTTTCCAAATCCAGAGTCTCTAAAATGTATGAAACTCAATGTCCAGTATTCAATAAAAATTATTATATATATAAAACAAGTAGAATGTGGTCCAGAAGCAAAGGGAAAACCAGAAATATAAGTAGACCCACAGAAGACTAAGATATTGGAGTTAGCAGACTTTAAAATAAGTATTATAAATATATGAGAGAATTCACAGGATTACACATACACACACATGCATTACATATAAGTAAATATATTATAGATACTGCACATACATATGTATGTATGTATATATGTAATGCTATGGATTTTTCATATTTACATATGTGATCCTGTAAATTATTTAATATATTTACACACATACACATCATATATGTATATAATATTATACACGCAGGGATATAATAAAAGAAAGGGAATTTCAGGAAGGATATAGGAAGTTCTAAGAAAACCAAATGTAAATCTTAAAATGAAAAATATATTTTTGCTAAAACAATTCATAGTATGGATTTCAAGGAAATTGGACTCTATAGAAGAAAATACCAGTAACTTGAAGACAGATGAGTAAAAATAATCAAAACTGAGTAAGAGAGGAAAAAAAGATTAGAAAATAAACAGAACTCAATAACCTGTAGAACAATGTTAAGAGGTCTTTATATATGTACTGCAGTCCAAGAAAGAGATAAATAAGAGAATGGGGTAGAAAATTAGAATACTGGCCAAAAATCATCCCAAATAGTTGAAATCTTGAGAAACTTAAATGATTAAATCACATCTCTTTTATCGTACACCTCTCAAAACCATCATATTGATTTTGTCCCAATAATTTATTTCCATTCACTTTTCTAAAGACTTGTGGTTATGAGACTGTATAAAAATATAGTAGATATGGTGTTATCTATTTTAAAAAGTGAAAAGGTAATAATGTTACATTTTGCTAAATAAAGAATTAACATTTGAGATGTCAAAGAGATGAACCTGATTAAAATGGGACTAGGAAAAGAATAAAGGATCAAAAAAGAAAACTCTTTTTCATCTGTATAGTTCAATTTGTGATGAGAATGGTGAATAAGATACCAAGCAACAAATTTGTAAATGACTTCTGTCATATTAAAAAGGAAAACACTTCACTTAAGACACTATGCAACTTTAACTGAATGACAGTAAAGAATATATAAAAATAAAAACTTAAACATCAAAATACACCTTCAAAAACAATTTCTTTATGTGTCAGGACAGTAATGAATAGTTTCTTACCAATGAGTCAAAATTAAATTATGTGAATATGTGAGACATGTTACCATCTAAAAAAGCAATCTCACTTCTCTATTGATAAATTTTAGTTATTTGAACATATGGTTCCAATCTTGCTTACATCTTTTTAAAAATGCTTAATCAATCACTCTTTGAAATATGCACGGTCCCATCATTTGGTAATGTCTAAATAATATCTGGGATAGGAGTGGTAAATGTAGACTGAAGTTAAAAATTGTAGAAAATATTACTTTCATATTAAAATTTTAATTTCTCATAACCTAATTTCTTTCAGACGTGAGCAATGAGCAAGTGGCCCTTTCTACAGATGTTTTAATACATAGAACCTTCTTATTTTGCCACATACAGAAATACTGGTGTAAGAAGAAGCCATCTATTTCAAATACTTTCACTAATTCCTTTACTAGGGAAACCATTCAAACCTTATAATCAAGGTTGCCTGGACTTCTATCTCAAAAAGAATTAAGAAAATATTAAAGTTAGCTATAAGATATATGAAATAATTATTATTAGAGTGGTTTTTAAAATATCTCCTTACATGTTTAAAATTATAAATTACAAATTTCCATGGAAATGAAGTACTTTTTTGAATCATTTGAATCTACAAATTTAAAATAGGAAATCATGAGCAGAGAAAACAGAATTCCAACAATACCAGTAAATACCCATATATATTCAATAAGCTCATAGCCTCAGCTCATGGCCTCAGAGATTGAATTACCAACATATTCTACTATGCAGATGTAGAGAATAAATGAGGGATTATTATATATTTTTGATGATAACTGTTCATTCATATGTTCCATCAAATATGTTAATAACCATGATTTTTTACCAAATAAGACATACTTATAAATAAATGCAATATTTACTCTCTCCATGAAAAAAAAAAACCTTGAAGGAGGTCATTCTTATGAATGAATTTTTAAAGTAATTAATGTTTATTTATACATGTCTTAACTTGACAAAGAATCCTCTTATTTTGCCACATACAGAAATACTGGTGTAAGAAGAAGCCATCTGTTTCAAATACTTTCACTAATTCCTTTACTGGGGAAACCATTCAAACCTTATAATCAAGGTTGCCTGGACTTCTATCTCAAAAAGAATTAAGAAAATATTAAATGCTCAACACTGATGAACAATATATCCTCAGCCAATAGTAATGTCTTTAACTTTCTAACTATTTCTAAGTGTAATTTCCTAATCTTCATTTCCTTTATGCATATGTACATATTTTTACATATCTTCAGTCCTACACATTGCTAATAAATTATGATTACATTTTAGGTGTAAAACACCAATTTTTCCCATATGTTCAAATATTGAAAATCTATTTATTAGAGGTTAGTTGGTAGGTAGTGACAAGACTGAATGGTGCAACATGAAACCATATTACCCATGAATGAATTTAATACTATTAATGATTAAGTAGCAGAGGAGCCATTTGGGGGATGATTAAATATTAAAAGCTACAAACTCGACTAAGTCAAATTAATTGCATGAAAATCTATGATACATGTAGCTAACTAGAAAGAACTCTATTCTCATTGTTCTTCACATACACTATTCTTAATTCACTGGGGAGGAAAAAAGTAATGAAAATTGTTGGTAGATTTAAGAGTTTCAGATATTAAAAGTCATCAAAACTAGTTATTATAATAGCAACTAGAATAAGTATTAGCATTAGCTATAAGAATTAGTACAAATTGATTTACATTAGTAAACTTAAGCTATAAACTTAAGCTATAAGAATTAGTACAAATTGATTTACATTAGTAAACTTCATGTTCTAACCCATGATCCTGTATTGTGATTTAGAGAGAATGACTTAGTAGATTACAGTGACCCAAAAGAATAGACACTAAATGAGTCCACATAAAATTCATAGTAGTGTAATTATTACAACAAAAAATGATGTTAAGGCCAATGCAAATAACAGTGGGTAAATGTTTACTCTGTGGAGAAGCTGAAAAAAGTGAGTGCTGTAAAATTAGTGTTTAAATAATACCACCCAAGTATAAAAGACTGTAGCTAGTGAAAATAAAATTCTAGTCATCAGAGACATTATTTTAAAAAGGAGTGAAGGTAATTCTCTAGGCTTTCCTATGACTAAATATCCCATAAGACCTATCCTTTGCTCTAATTCTCTATTCATCAAATAGCCTTCTGATATATAATTTAGTCCTCTATTCAGCAGGGAGATTGTGATCCATGTAGACAACAGTCATTTGTTATGTTGCCAAATATATTTCCCATGATTGATAAATGACATGGCTTTTGTGCTTATAAATTTACACTTCTGCAATTTGTTTAATGTCAATCAATTCTCCATTACTTCACAAAAAAAAATGTTGCTAAGCCTGGAACGTGCTGACTCCATGAAGATAAAATTATCCCATGAACGCTACACAAAGAAGCAAACAGACAACCCCCCCCCTTTATAATAGACACATCAAGAAAACAAATTAGATTCGCACGAACAACAAACCAATAATGCCACTTTTCAGTCTAGAAAACATTTCCAAGTTTCTTTTAATATTCTCTGAGTTGATCAAATTCTACTTGATACTTTGGACTATGTATATAATTCAAGGTAAAATGCAAACAATGATGATGATAATAATAACAACAACAATAATCACATCAGTTTATATTCCTGAGAATATTTAACTTTTATAACCACCCTTAATGTAGGTATTATTTCCTGAGGAAATAATGAGGAAAGTGAATCATAGAGAGAAAACCTACCTGAAGTCATATGGCTCTTAAGTGAGAGAATCAAATTCAAAACCCATGTTTGTTTGACTAATGCTCATGGTCATGGTTTCAACCACTATGCTATACTTGCCATCCTCCATATTTATAAAACACTTGGCATAATGAAGATGGAAATCATAATTTCAGACATGTATAGCTACATGACCAAATTTTACTATAGCTGCTTTCTCATTCTGACATAAGTTTCCAATAGCCAAAATTAAAACATAACTGTGTTTCATTTGGGGTCATACTATGATAAATGAATGCTATAAATATAACCTCATTTTAGTGTATCAATTTAAAACCATCAATAGCTATGAAAACACTAATAGATGCTTGTTAATACCCATAATGGGATCTTCAAATTCTATGACATATATATCGTTTAAGATAATTCAATAAAGGTCTGATAAATCTCACTGAAAACTTACTTTGCAACCTCCTTGTTGGGCTTTCTCCATGGAGCTGTCGTCGCGGCATATATGGAGAAGGGTGGGGAAGTGGTAATGAAGAAACATCATGGGTCTGAAGTTTGTACCAATGTGGCTCATCATCTAATAATGCTGTTTCTAATTCAATTAAAATCTACAAAATCAAGAGACAAAAGAAGATTATATATCTACAATATAGAAACTCCCTTAAATGGTCTCATAACTTTTATAATAATGATAATTATAATAATAATGTTGTTAGGTCAAAAGCAATGTCATGTTACAAAATTGTCCATATGTTTTGACAATAACTAAATAAAAGATAAATATGCATAACTTTTTATTGACTTAATAATTTTAAATATCTAGATATTTTATAGACCTCTGACCACCCACCTACTGTTAAATTTGCCATTACATAAAGACACTACAAAAAAAAAAAAAAAAAAAAACCTACAGGCCAATATCTCTGATAAACACAGATGCAAAAATTCTCAATAAAATATTAGCAAACCAAATCCAAAAATACATTAAAAAATCATTCACCACAATCAAGTGGGATTTATTCCTGGTATGCAGGGTAGTTCAATATACACAAATCTATCAATGTGATACATCATATCAATAAGAGAAAGGAAAAAAACCATACAATCATTTCAGTAGATGCAGAAAAGCATTTGACAAAGTACATTCATGATAAAAACCCTAAAAAAGTAGGTTTAGAGGGAACATACCTCAACGTAATAAAGGCCATATATGAAAAACCTACAGCTAACATCATATTCAAAGGTGAAAAACTGAAAACTTTTCCTGTAAGATTAGAAAAAAGACAAAGATGTCCACTCTCACCACTGTTATTCAACATAGTAGGGGAAGTCCTAGCCATAGCAATCAGTCAAGAAAAAGAAATAAAAGGCATCCAAATTGGTAAGGAAGAAGCAAAATTTTCACTATTTGCAGATGACATGATACTATATATAGATAATCCTAAGGACTAACAAAAAAATACTAGAACTGATAAATTCAGTAAGGTCACAGGATACAAAATCAAAATGCAGAAATCTGGTACATTTCTACACACTAATAATGAAGTAGCAGAAAGAGAAATTAAGAAAACAATCCTATTTACAATGGCACAAAAAATAAAAAAATACCTAGGAATAAACTTAACCAAGGAGGTGAAAGACCTGTACTCTGAAAACTGTAAAACACTGATGAAAGAAATTGAAGATGACACAAACAAATGGGAAGATATTCCATGCTCGTGCATTGGAAGATTATTATTAAAACATGCATATTCCTAAAGCAATCTATAGATTTAATGCAACCCTATCCAAATACCAACAACATTTTTCAAAGAACTAGAACAAATCATCCTAAAATTTATATGGAACCACAGAAGACTCCAAATAGCCAAAACAATCTTGAAAAAGAAAAACAAAAATAGAGGTATCAAATCCCAGATTTCAAGATACGGTAATCAAAACAGTATGGTGCTGGCACAAAAATAGATACATAGATCAATGGAACAGAATGGAGAGTCCCACAATTGTGGGAAATCAACCCACAATTATATGGTCAGTTAATCTTCAACAAAGGAAGCAAGAATATATAATGGGAAAAATATAGTCTCTTCAACAAATGATGTTGGAAAAACTGGACATCTACATGAGAAGAATGAAACTGGACCACTTTCTTACACCATATACAAAATCAAAATGGGTTAAAGACTTAAATGAGACCTGAAACCATAAAAATCCTAGAGGAGAGCATGGGCAGTAATTTCTCTGACATGGGCCATAGCAACATTTTTCTAAATATTGTCTCCTAAGGTAAGGGAAACAAAAGCAAAAATAAACTATTGGGACTACATTAAAACAGAAAGCTTTTTCACAACAAAGGAAACATTCAACAAAACAACAAGGCAACCCACTGAACAGGAGAAGATATTTGCAAATGATATATGCAGCAAGGGATTAATATAAAAAATATATAAAGAACTTATGTAATTCAACACCAAAAAACCCAAATAATCCAATTTAAAAAATGGGCAGAAGACATGAGCAGACATTTTTCCATGGAAGACATACAGATGGCCAATAGACACATAAACAGATGCTCAACATCACTAATCATCAGGGAAATGCAGTTTTCCCATTACAGAAATAATGCTTATTACTACAAGTCTGTAATAACTAATATTTGTATATCATTTGATAATTTAAAAAACATTTTTATTTACATTTAATTTAACCCTTACAAAAACTCTTAAATGGGGAGACAAAACCAAATTAGAAGTGTCTACTGTATGTTAAGAACGATGTCATATATTATCTTAATTCTCAGAAAGAAACTGCTAGATTGGTCTTATTCAACTTTTACAGATAAGGATACCAAGGCTAACAAAGGTCAAAAGAACTTGTCTAAGCTCAAACTAACTGGTAAGTGAAAAAGGTTTAATATGAATCAAAGTCTGTCTTATTTAAAACTCTTGTGTTCAACATATCATGCCACTAGGAATTCAAAACGGGAAAGAAAGTGAAGAATAGATTTTTAATATGAACCATATCATAATATGGATTTTATAATATGAATATTTAATAAATTTACAGAGGAAATCAGCCCACAGGAATAAATGAATCTTTTATTTCCTTTTAGGGTCCTGTGCAAACATGATAGTGTTTGTGATTATGTATATGAGAACTGCTGTGTAATGATAAATCACTATTTAGCTCTGGGAGCTAAACAGAACTGTATTAACTGCCACAAATACAATACATTTGTGAAACACAAACCAACCTTTCAGCATCAACACTGAGATTTCTACAATAGGAATAAACATCTAAAAATTGTCACAGATTATTTAGAAGCCATTTTTTATGGCATCAATGTTTTGTCTTGGAGTAGTAGCTAAATATATTCCATTAAAGAAACTGTTTACTTTTCCAGATATTCAAAATATAAGATTTTACTGATAATCACATAAAGAAAAGTATTTAAGAGGACATGAATAGTCTCAGCTTTAAAATTCCAGATACCTCTCCTAAGAATTCACTTTCTTCCTCTCGAACTCGAGCTTGATCCCAGAGAGTAATCTCTAGCATTCGTTCCCTAAATTCTCTTCGGTGGACTGGGGAATAAATGAATGTTTGGTTCCATTTGGGTTCCAATGTTTTCTTTACTGTCTTAGTTCTTCTTTTGTTTTTATCACTATAAAAAAGATAAGAACATATGAACTTAAACCTTTAAGTTTTGCCCTAAAAATTATTCATTTAAAATTTCTCAGGCAGGGAGTGAAATTTTACCACAATTTATCATACATTATAAATATTATAATCATTTAAATTCCTACTAAAATTTATAAGGATATAATTACATCACTTTATAAAGGCAATATTTCTTTTTTTAAAATTTTATTATGTTAGTCACCATACAGTACATCATTAGTTTTTGATGTGGTGTTCCATGATTGTTTGCACATAACACCCAGTGCTCCATAAGGCAATATTTCAATAAATCTGAAATCCTTCCATGATAATTAAAAACTTCATCTTTCTCAAAATCTAAATAAAACCAGACTGAAGAATATTAACTCTATAATACATATTGCCCTATTGGGAACCTTCAAAATGGCATGAACCAATAACATTACATATGCTGCTCACTTAAACTACAGAAGTGTAATTGCACAAAAGTCCAATAAATTGTGATGTTTACTTTTTATCCATATAGTTCAGCTGAGCAATTATAATTACATTTTATCAAGTTACTTTCTTGCATAAAGAAATACATACTTGTCCATTTGAGAGTTATCAGGTCTTTAAAAGCACTGTAAAATTATTTCTTTTTTTTTCTTTTTTTAGAGAGGGTGGGGGAGGGGTAGAGGGAGAGAGAGAACCTTAAGCAGGCTTCACACCCCATAGGGCTCCACACAGGGCTCCATCTCAGGACCCTGAGATCATGACCTGGGCTGAAATCAAGAATCAGCTGCTTAACCAACTGAGCCACCCAGGTGCCCCTGTATTTTTAACTTTTTGAGGAACCACTATACTGTTTTCCATACTGACTGCACCAATTTATATTCCTACCACCAGCGCACAAGGTCCCCGAAGAGTCAGATGCTTAACTGACTGAGCCACCCAGGCGCCCCTGTAAAATTATTTCTATGTGAGGTCACCACTATAATGTGGGCTGGAAATGCAAGCTGGCCATCCCTAATAGATGGGGCTTCCAGCTCAGAGGCTTCTGTACTTTTTTTGACTGCATATTTCTATCAAGTGAATGTTTTTGACAAAGCATCCCATTATATGCATATATATTTATGAAATATATACGTGTATTACTGTACTGTTGTACTAATATATTGTGTGAATTTGTGAATATACAAAATTAGAAATTAAAAATAATTAGGTAAAAATTTAGAAAATTCAAATATTTCTTCCTGAACTCCAATGGATTGTCTTAGACATCCCCTGGGTGCATCCATTCCTTTTGGAGATCACTACTCTAGCTTATTAGACAGGATCAATGGCTAGATAGGAATAAAGAAAATCATCTAGGAAGAAAACGTTAAGCTATCTAGAGAGCTTATTTGAAGTGAGAAGTGGACCATAAACTCTGAGAAGAACCGTATCAACTGCCACAAATTCCCTCAGCACAACACAATTCTAAGACTGTTGGAATATAGGAAGCAGGGAGAACTAAGAAAGGACAGGGTGTCTCTGGACTGGGGAGGCTATGCAACTTCTTCTCTTAGGTAAATACAAGGTGTAATGCTCAATACAGATTGGATTTAACTAATCAAGAGCACATATGTTTCCAGAGCTCATATATTTAATATGGCAGAAAGCCAGTTTAAAACAATGTATCTTTATTAATTTCTATGGTCTTGTTAGGAAAATAACTTTGCAAACACATGTAGGAAATTTTAACTCTATTCCATGTTATGGAAATGTGGTATTATAAATAAAAATAACTAAATAATAGAAATAATAACAAGGATTATGATTTCTTACTCCTGTCGTCTCCTCTCTTCATCTAAAATTTTCGCAAATATTTATAAAGCATCTATGTATATTCCACACTTTAAAAAATTAATTATGAGACCCTGTGAAGAGAGAAAGTTCCCTCCTTTAAAGCCAGGAAGAAAGCATTTAGTGGGAGCCTTGTTGCATAATTCAACAATGGTTTATACTGCAATCCGAAAGGGAATAGAAGAATAAACCTTGACTTCCTCTTAAGGAGTGAAAAAAGTTCTCAGATAAAGAGGACTATTTCAGAAGGGATTTCTATACTGGGTAGGAGGGAGAGTAGATAATCACTGAAATTCCGAGCACATCCACCATGTACAATTAACATTTAATAAGGTAATTTAGTGTGTACTGAACCACCAATCCATGCAAAGAACCATGAAAAATTATCTTCAGCAAGTTAAAAAAAAAAGCACATGAGTTTTTATTTTAGAAGTATAACAAAGGGGCGCCTGAGTGGCTCAGTTGGTTAAGCGACTGCCTTCGGCTCAGGTCATGATCCTGGAGTCCCGGGATCGAGTCCCGCATCAGGCTCCCTGCTCAGCGGGGGGGTCTGCTTCTCCCTCTGATCCGCTTCCCTCTTATGCTCTCTGTCTCTCATTCTCTCTCTCAAATAAATAAAATCTTAAAAAAAAAAAAAGAAGTATAACAAAAACCTTCAAAATAACATCAGGTTAAAAGGGGGGGCAGCTCAGTCAGTGGAACATGCAACTCTTGATCTCGGGGTTGTGAGTTCGAGCCCCATGTTGGGTATACAGATTACTTAAAAATAAAATTGTAAATCAAATAAACATAGACATTGGCGAGGGTATGTGCTATGGTGAGCGCTGTGAATTGTGTAAGACTATTGAATCACAGACCTGTATCTCTGAAACAAATAATACACTATATGTTAAGAAGAAGAAGAAGGAGGAGGAGGAGGAGGAGGAGGAGGAGGAGGAGAAGAAGATAGCAGGAAGGGAAAAATGAAGGGGGATAAATCGGAGGGGGAGACAAACCATGACAGACTATGGACTCTGAGAAACAAACTGAGGGTTCTAGAGGGGAGGGGGGTGAGGGGATGGGTTAGCCTGGTGATGGGTATTAAAGAGGGCACATACTGAATGGAGCACTGGGTGTTATATGCAAACAATGAATCATGGAACACTACATCAAAAACTAATGATGTAATGTATGGTGATTAACATAACATAATAAAATAAAAAAAACAAAGAAACAAACAAAATAAGATCAGGTTGTATAAGTCAAACACTGAAAAGTTGCTAAGAGTATTTAAAAACTAAGATCGGTACGCATACTATTGAGATTTTTTTTAATAGCAGCCCAACGGCAATAAAATAAATCATTGATCTAACAGCATCATTTACCTGTTAAGAATGGAAACTATTTTTTTAAATAAAATCTAACCTAAAGTCTTTTCTATGTATTTTCATGCTACCAGTATTTTTGGTTTCCATTTAATTTACTAGAGTAACTGTATGCAAAGACTTGATGTGTTCACTCAAAATGAGAGAAAGAAATGTATTTTGACTGAAAACCAACTTTACTTCAAGATATAAAAGAGTGGAAAGCACACCCAGCTATTTTTTAGAGTACATAGTTCATTACTTAGAAAATAACGTTTTGAATGGATTGACTGACACAGTGACGTTCCAGTCTAAATCTCTTCAATGCAGTCTCACGTGTCCCTCCAGGAATTCTTAACGATAAAAAGGCATCAATTATTTTCTACATTCACCTATTCAAATAGTTTTTCTCCCAGAAAAACTCAAGAAAAATGGAATAATTCATACCAAAAGCATAAATAGTCCTTTATGCATGTGTAAAAACTTGTATCAACAGGAAAAAAAAAAAAAAACTGATAATGTAGCTGTTTCTGAGTTAACCAAAGAATTCTTTTCTCTTTTAAAGATAAAAAACCCTGGGGTTCCTGGGTGGCTCAGTCGGTTAAGCATCTGCCTTCAGCTCAGGTCATGCTCTCAGGGTCCTGGGATCAAGTCCCATGTCCAGCTCCCTGCTCAGCAGGGAATCTGCTTCTCCCTCTCCCTCCGCTCATGTGCTCTCTCACTCACTCTCTCTTTCCAATAAATAAAGATAAACCCCAACACAACTTTATCAATCAATGAACTAAGCAACAAACTTGCTTAAATATTCTTCAAATTCCTGATACTAGACAAGAAAACAGCTGAGAAATAATTTGAAAATGAAATATTTAAGTGTTTCCCACATTCTTTGGTGTTGAGAAAAGATAAAAAACACTACATTTAAAACATAAAGGAGTGGTGAAGGGGACCTTCCTTTCCATTTGAGATCTATCTGCTCAGAAAGGGGGAGAGGGTATGTAAAAGAAAATAAAACTAAACAAAAAGAGTCAATCAAATAATAAATTCCATAACTTGAAAGACTTTTATCATCTTCAAAAGTATCTTTCTTCAAAGATTTGAGCGAGTAGAAACTTAAGCTCTATGTACACATAAGAACATAGGTGGGAAGGCAGCATGTCCTGCAGGTTGTTAGGATGGCATTCTAAGAATGCTTGCACTAGAAACCACGTGTGCTCTAACAAGCCAGGTGATGTGGCCTCCAGGATGGCAGGGTAATGTGCCTATGAAATCTGTCATCCAACTAAAATTTAAGCTAGGTAAAAGCCCCAGTTATGAATATCCTCTTTCTTTGCAGTTCAAAGTATATCCCTATCCAAAAGACAACCTAAGTTGTGAGAAAACAACTTTTCTTCAAGCAAACTTTGTAAGATAAAATTATATGGCAAATAGTTTCTAATCACTTTAGATGTGATAGCACCTTGACATATTTTCTGAGGAATTTTCTTCACAAATTTCACTTCAAAACAGGTATCACATAAAATGTAAGGCCTTTGTTAATGGTCTACTTCCTTTCTTTTCTCCTTTTCTTTGAGATATTGTTCTTCAGATGATACTTGGGCACTCAAATCTGATGATTTTCAACTTGAACTAAGTACATGTGGGTCCAGAAGTGTGTAAACGTGTTGAGGATCACATCTGTGCCTGGCCACTTCCAGCCTGAGAAAAAATGACCAGACCTTGAAAGCACTCTGTCCTGAAAACCAGGGATGCAGAACAGCTGGGGAAAAGGTAATTGGTGCCATTAATTCTCTCTTTTTTCATGATGTCTATTCAATAGTCTTATTTGTTTATGTACCAGAAATTAAAAATGATTAGATAATTTTTGAAAAGCTCTTTCTCCAATCCTAATTCCTCTGTTTAAATTAGGGCAGAACAATATCATTTATGCTAGTTAGCATGGACACAAACCAATGATGCTTGAAGAAGCTGATTCTGGGCCCCGTGGTAAAGTTTCCTGGATGATATGGTGTGGTGAAACATAAAACACTCATTAATTTTATGGAATATAAAGAAATGATATCTTAGTATGAGGAGGTAGAAGTCGTAAAGGAATATGATGAATACCTTTCAGTATCATTTCCAGCTTTTTGCTTCTGTAGATTGTGCTAAAAATGCACTTGATTTTAAAAAGTATAATTTTTAATGATTTTGATAAATGAAAATACACATCATTTAAGAATCCATACAATGTAAAATAAATATTAAAAATATCATCTATATTATAACATTTGATATATGTTTTAAAACAATCTTGAAGCATTTACTGTCACTGTTTTGAAGACTAATATGAATCATATGAGTAATATGAATCATATGAATAATATGAATCATTATGCTTATGTTAAACTTCATAAATATCTGACTCGCATGATACATAAAAATAAATAAGACAGAATTGAAACACCCACTGTTATTAACATTTTTTATATATTTTTAAGAACATTTATTTTTGTTTCACATCCCTACCTTCTGTCTGGAAGAAAGTAAATTTTAACATAAGGATTCCTTGGCCTCCCATCTTCCCTGGAAGGGAGATCCTTTGCTCCCAAAATTGTAACTATTAATTGATGACCAACCTTGTCAAACCACAGTTTTATCTGAAAAGCAAAAATATTCATTTATCAGCTCAAACTTTTATTGCCATACCATAATGTTTATATTTCCAATCTTTGCCCCATTCTCTTACAGTAATGTGAGCACAGAATGTAAGTTCTACTAGTAAGTTGCAGAGAGTTAAAATAAAAGGATATGCTATAATAACTTCAATGAATAGAGGAAATAATTCAGGTATTTTGGGTTGACTGATAAATCACTTGAGCTTTTTGTTATCCTAATTTGATTGCTTATTAACATGCATGTAATAATTATACTGCCATAACTAAGAACTTTATATACAATGACTGCTCTGTGTCTATCTTTATGAAAGAATCACTGTGGTTCATTTTAGTTCCCCTACAATAATGAGTTCAAAATAATTGCTCAAATGAATTGAATAGATACCTTATTTATATGGCATTCATAGGGAATTTTTAAGCAAATGTTTTAAAAGACAAAACATTTCATTTAAAAGAAATTTCAAAGATTATAAGCAAGGTGGAATTATTAGTAGCTTTAGTCAATAGACTCCTTAAGTTTGTATTTAAAACCATAATAAATTCATCTTTATAGATTTTTCTTACACAGATATAAAGTCCCCTTTTCATTAGTGAGAAAGATGTATCACATCCTTAGAATAACAGGGTATATTTTATCACTGGAGATGAGAAAATGTGAGTAATTTCCCCATGACATAATTAGGGATTAGAACTTCACATCCAGCTGCTAAATTCATTTGATTTAACAATTATCACCTCCCACACACATACCTCACACTCCCACACCTAGCTAGCTGTTTCTACCATGTCAGGATTTATAACTGTGGCTCTATCCCACATTTTGGCTCAGAACTCAGCACATCTTTGACCACTATCTTGATATTGAATCCAAAACCTGAAATTTGGGAATAAAATTATGGTTTATATATAGTTTTGGGGTTTATATGCTTTTTAATAGTTTAATTTTTCCTTTAATTTGGATGTACAATATTTGCAGCAGTTTAAAAAATTTAAATATATATCTCATGTCAGTCCTTCCCTCTCCTCCTGAAGTGTATATATATACATATATATAAAAATCATATAAAATAAATATATATGCATGTATATATGATATACTGGTAGTGCAGTTCCATTTCTAGCATGGTTTTATTGTGTCCCTCACTTCATATTTTAGAGAATGAGAGGCTGAGCAAGACTTTGACTCAGGAGAGGAAGACTTATGGCCCGGAAGAGTACATAAAATTATTTATTCTGCTTTTCACTCAAATGAAATTAGTCCTCTTAGTAATAGTAAGAAAATTAATTTTTAAAAACTATAATTATTACTCTTTATGTTGTACTAAGTCCTTATGTTTAATGCAGGTATTATCTTGCTGTTGTGTAACAAAGTTTTCCTAATAGAGCTGCCAGGTATGGTCTCTAGACAAGTTTTTCTTAAAGTGTGGTTCCCTAACCTCCTTATATCAGTGTTATCTGGCTTATTTGTAAAAAAGTTCCTGTGGCCCACCTCTCACCTACTGTATCAGAATGGGGCCCAGGAACTCGCATTTTAACAAATCCTCCTGGTGATTCTCATAGGCATTAAAGTTTGAGAATCACTGCCTTAAACTAGGGGATCAACAACCTGGAAAAAAAAAAGACTCTAACATGCAAATAGAAAAAAAGTTCAAATATTTCCTTGTGTAACAATATGAGAACATAGATACAGATGAGGGTAAGTGGAAAAAAGAAACTATTCTTCTGGCAAAAGACATAAGGGGAAAACAACAACAAAAGTAAGAAATACAAGAATGTCTTGTATATGAGATGAAACAGAGATGTTGTCAGATAGCATCATGGTTCCTCTAAAATGTGTCACCAAAACCATATTAATTTCTGATATTCTCTATTTTCTATAGCAATAAAAGCTTATGGCTTTATTTTCCCATGATATTAAAAATCCTTCTCTGAGGATCATGACATGACTATTAGGCACTTCAAAGAGAAAAAGATTCTGAAAGGCTAAAGAAAAAATTTCTGATAAACTTTACGCAAACAATAATAATTATTATTAGACTACGCTCATAATTATTCAAGAAAATCACTGATTTCTGCCCATTTTTTTGAGGGATGAAACTAAGCACTTGCCATCTCCACAGGCGATCTTTTTGCTCCTCTAAAATTGTTAAAGAGAAACATTTCAGATACATAACTTCTAATGTTTGATAAGGAGTATTCTTTTTAGATTTCTTATGCCATAGAAAACCAAAAATATCATTTGTCAATAATATTCATTTTTCATGCAAACAGGTATTAGGCATATGGCCTTCATATTTTCACAATTATACTTTACAGTCTATTAAATCATACTTTCGAAATATATAAATGTTAAAATAATATAGATTAAAAAACAGGCACTTTTTAATTTTACTGATTTTTTAATCAAAATTACAACTTTTAATAAACTGTCTTAAATTAGGCATTTGATCAATAGCCCTAATTTTCATTTTATATTACAGGACTTGCATTGAAGTTTTTAATAGATATCCAGTTCACCTTATCAAAACAGAATTATCTTAGCTAGATTATTTTATCACATTCCTAAATTTCTTATCTGTGCTTTTCAAATGAATGGTTAAAATATATGTTGATTTCCCCAAAATATAACAAATGTATCTCCACAATTCTAGATATGACATACTTCTTATTTTAGCTCTATTTCATTAATAGAAATCCTGGCATCATTTTGATTGTTTTAATATAACAATCATTCCAGCTTTACCATGTACCCATTCTTAAATTTCCTAAGGAGAACTGAACAGCACAAGTAAATATTTAACTCTAAATAACATTAACTAAAACAAGTGCAATTTTTAAAATTTAAACTAAATTAGTATTATTCAAAGCCAACAAAAAAAAAAACATGCAGCAAAGCAAGGAAAGCATACTACTACTTAAAAAAAAAAAAAACTATATTGTCATTACTTTACCATATAAGGGTTTCCTAATGAAAAGAGGCAAACAACTTGTACCAAGTATTACAGTAAAATTAAACGACATTTCAATTACAAAATGTAAACAACATAAATAAACCCAACACATTTTATTTAGTTATTTTGTTCTTTCAAAGTACTACACTTTCCAAAGTTGAACCTTATATATAATATGCATAAAATTCATATTTTAGATACGGTACAAATTTATTTGCCAATCTCCTCAAGGAGTTGTTGCTTGGAAAATGCAAGAGAATGTAGATGTTAAGTGATATAATGAATTATTTAAAGAGACAGCAACCTTAGTGTAATAAAGGATAATATCAACAGTATAAAATTAGCTATTTTTGTCAATGTTATATATATATATGTGTATATATATATATATGTACATATATATATGTACAGTCTGAAGCCTATCAGTTTTAGTATTTGGTTCATCATATAAAATCACTAACAAAGATTGTCTCTTTAAATTTTTATTGTATTTTAATCCCCATGCAGAATTTTACAAGCTGGCTTATAAAATGATTTGAAAGTCAATAATATGGTTTGGAGCAACATACCAAAAAAAGTTTCCTACTACGCATTTTCCAAAAACATACAAATAAGGGTTAAAACACAACTTTAGTTTCTATCAGGCAGACAAGGCCTTTACCTGAACCCTAGGAACAAAAGGCGTTGTTCTTCTACTAAGGCTTTGGCTCTGGTAAGCAAAATTAAAGAAAAAAGCAATAAAACAAAACCAAAAAGGACAACACGCTGGAACTAAAAGACCAAAGTAAAATAAACACATAAAACTATCCCTTAAATATACTTTTTCCATAACGATATATATCTAAATTAAGTACTTCAATATAATAAGTTAATTTTGCCAAAATGTTAAAACATATAAAAACTATATAAAATCTTAGAATTTTTAAATGTAATCAACATAACAAGAATTAAGACTGAATGTAAAGTTACACTTTTGGGCTCATGTACTCTGAAAAAATTAGTATAAACATAATCCAAGAGTCAAGAAATTTCAGGTTTCACCCTTAAACACACTACCATAGGAAAAAATCATAGTCCAAGAAGACGTTACATGAAAATGCATCATAGAATTTTAGTGAAAAGTTATTTGTAGAACTGTATGACTTCTCCAAAATTTATCTAACAAAAGTTTAAAAAACATTAGCCAAGTTGGCTTTAGCATTTCTTAAAAGAATAAACACAGTAAGATAAAAGTGTGCAGAAGGCACTAGACTAGTTGATTTATATCTTAAGAATTGATATCAGATTCTAGTATTTAAACATCATTTTTAAACATTTATTAGGTACCACTCAAGATAACACTGTTTATTGCTAATAACACTTATTAATGATAATACCTCATTTCTTTTTGTTTATATAGTACTTTATATATTTCCAAGCTTTTACTGACAATTTATTGCAAGTTCATTGCCTCCAACAACAGTAGGAGGTAGTTGCTATTATGTCTAATTCAAGATGAGGAAACAGAGACAGAAAAGGGGTGCATACAGTTGCCCATACTCAAACAAAAAGTAAGATAGTGTAAAGACAGAAAATAAAGCTGGGTTCTAAAAACCAAACCAAACCAAACCAAACCAAACCAAACCAAGAGAAGAGAAGAGGGAAAGGGAAAGGGAAAGGGAAAGGGAAAGGAAAGGAAAGGAAAGGAAAGGAAAGGAAAGGAAAGGAAAGGAAAGGAAAGGAAAGGAAAGGAAAGGAAAGGAAAGGAAAGGAAAGGAAAGGAAAGGAAAGGAAAGGAAAGGAAAGGAAAGGAAAAGGAAAAGGGAAAGGGAAAGGGAAAGGGAAAGGGAAAGGGAAAGGGAAAGGAAAGAAAAGAAAAGAAAAGAAAAGAAAAGAAAAGAAAAGAAAAGAAAAGAAAAGGAAGCCCAGTTCTGATGAAGGCATTCTATTTCAAATTCTCAGAATAAAATCAAATTTTCTTTCTCTTCTGGCTTATGCTGTATTCACTTTGAAACAGTTTCCAAAAGACACCACGATAATCAGAATTTTGTGCCTTTATTAAGGCATGCCAATGGTTAAATCAGGAACAAAATCAGATGCATATCTCTGGGTTTGGAGATGGATTTCAAGGCATTTAATTCTGCTTCTTTCACCAAGATTCTATCCCATTCCTCATACTTCTCACGGATGTTTCTCTTGTCTAATTCAAAGAGTTATAAATAGAGGTTTCAGACCTTTCCACTGTTATAAGGAAACAGATAATAGGTAGTAGAAGGACTGTTGCCTAATTCAACTATCATCAGATAGAGATTGTTTAAGACATAAATCCAAAAGCCAAAGGAAAGCAGACCTTAAAAGCAGGTATCAATCATATGAGTCATCTTTCTCTCTCTCCAAAAACCAAGGCAGTCTCAAATCTAAGCAGTCTTCCTTTTCATGTAGAGACATTTCCAAAGGAAGAAAGAAATCTTTAGGTATAGAGTATTTACTGATATCTGTCTGCATAATCCTAGGTGGATACTTCTCTAGCAAATGGACCAGGGATGTATGAAATGCATAGAGATTAACAAGGCAAGCTGAACAGAGGGACTAACAAAATACTCTATTTGGAAATAGATTTTATTTTCCTTGCTCTCTCACCTGTTCTGCCTGTTTTAGACCCAAATAACAAGGTAATGGAAGATTGTTGCAAGTAAGTATTACTTCATAAACTAAAAAAAAATTAATTTCAAACAAACAGCACTTTGAAATAAATTAGTCCTTTAAGGCAAACATTTTCCATCTTCTAAAATGGTCTCAAATAAGCAACTCACAGATTTCTGAAATCGGTTGTCTACAATCTATGGTAATTTAAACCTAATCTTCACCTATAAATTTATACATTAAACATATGTTTGTTTTGCTAGTTTTTTAAATTGAGATGAAATTCAAATATCATAAAAGTAACCACTTTAAAGTGTACAATTCAGTGGCATTTAGTACATTCACAATGCTGTGCAACCTCTACCTCCCTCTAGTTTCAAAACTTTTTATTACCCCAGCATATACTGTACCTATGAAGGAATCAATCCCCATTCTCCTATTGCCCCAACTCTTGGCAAGTACTAAGCTGCTTTCTGCCTCTATGGATTCTGGATATTTCATACAGGAATGGTGAAGTATTATATATTGCATTGTAATTTGTAATTAATACTAATTCATGTATTTTAAACAGGAAATATCTGACCTGTAACAAGTCAGCCTCATACAAATGAAGCAGTGAATTTGTACACAATTTGTTTTGCATTTTTTATTGTCTATCTTTAAGGCATTCCTTTTATGCAGTTCTTCTGGAATAACAAGGTTGTGACGATGAGGTATAATAGGTAAAAGCTCAAAGGAAAACACTTTCACTTACAGAAAGGTTTAAAAAGGCTATAGAATTTCTAAGGAGATATGAAGGATACATACCTATTCTTCAGTTACTTATTCCACTTAAAAGGGCATACAAAATGATTATGTACAATATTTACAAATAATCACCAAAAATGGAGTCAAAAAAATATCAAAACAAAGTAACTTGAGGAAACATTATAGCTGTAAATCAACCACAGACTCAGAAGTAAAATAAAATATGATTGTCAATAAGAATCAATGTGTTCCTATAGAAAGAAAGAATTTTGAGCCATTTCTCACTTTTAAAAAGAGTTGAAGGCTATATTTTATCTTAACGCTCTATCAAAAACTAGCCAAAGACTCCAGATTAATTTAAAAATAATGAAAGAACTACAGAAGTAATCCTCTGATGAAGGAAACTGTTTAACTGTGGAAGAACATAAATATTAAAAAGAATCAAAATAAGGGAGTGTTGGCACTGAGAAGGCTAACACATACTCCAGGTGTCCTAAACCTGAGCTCATACTGAGTTTCTCACCAAATGTATTCATGGCACTTTTACAGTTATGCCCTAGGATAATAACAAGCAGCCAGCAGAATTCAAGCATAAAGAGGAAATAAACAGCATAAATTTTCTAAAATCATCCATAGTCTTTAAAAGAAAGTTTAAACAACAATTTAAATTATATGTGTATTTCTATTTGAGAAAATATCAGTCCATGAACTGACATAATATATTAGGAGGTCAGCTCACAAGCCATACAAATTACCTTTGTTCCCTGGAATTAGCAACATCATAAATTTGTAAGTGAGTTATGAGCCCAGGTAAAATCTCACCAAAATAAAAATGCCCAAAGGTAAAATAAGTAGAAGGAGATAGGAACTGTAATGTTGCCTGATGACTTCCTAGGAATTTTCCCAAAAGGTGATATATGCAGATGTATTTCCTAGACTCTACATCATTAGAGCAAACCAAAATTGTCTCCAGTTGGCAGGAATAGGGTTAAATATAAAGGAAATAATATCAGAAGGGTATCTTGCTCATGTTTTTCTGCATGCAAAGAACGAACATAAAATTAAGTTTCATGAGGATAAAATCCATGTCTGTCTTGTTCATTGCTGTATTCCCGGCAACTAGTACTATGGCTGACCTGGGGTCAGAACTTAACAGGTATTTCTTGAATAGATGACTGCACTTGATCTTAGCCAAAAGGCAGAGAAGCGATCTTGAATAGATGATTGAAGATTAATTTCATAAAAACATTTTTGAGGAAAATGTTGGCAATAGATTTTAAGAATCTTAATTTTTTTTCTCTTTTCTTTCATATTGTAATTTTACTTCTGAAAAGTTTCCTGACAAAAGAATTTTGTCTGACCTAACAGAATATGTAAGAGTTATATTCAAGGATTTCCATGGCATCATTGTTTATAGTACTATAAATTAAGAACAAGATGTCCCATAATAGAGAATTAAATTAAAAAATGGTATATTAGCTCTTAAAATCATTTTAAGATAAATATTTAAAGAAAAAAATTTTAAAGAAAAAAGCGTACAATATATTACTAAGTGGAAAAGCAGGTCTCAAAATACTATACACAGATTAATCACTTTTGTTTAAAAACTTGTATGTATGTGAAAAGTTACATTTTAGTGGTAGGATTATAGGTGATTTTTATTTTTTAGTTACTTATCTGTACTCTCTAGATTTACCACAACAAATATGTATTGTATTTATTAATGTTATCTTACTGGAGCATACCCCTTCCAAGTCATAAGAAAATGATAAAATGTACACATTTTAAATTACAATTACATGGATTTTAAACTAACAACATTTATAAATGTACATACTATTACTTTAAATCACTAATTATACCCTTAGAAGTAAAACTTTTAAGTTTTTATTTCCCCAAAATATTTAAGTCTTACCTTTCTAGTATATTCATTCTGAACCATGATAAAAAAAAAATAGCTGAATTTGCAATTTGTTTAAATGCCTGCATTAGGCTCCTCAATCTCCCCCCACCCCCCACCTGCCTCCCCAGTCCAATTTCTATAGGGGCTTGGGATTTCAAAGACGGTAACAAAGCGATACTTACTTACTATGGAAGTCTAACTTCTACTCCCTCCTCCACCAACTGAAGCCAACTATACACACATACACACACACACACACACACACACACATTTATGTACTGGCATCATCCAGCCATCCTAAGCATTATTTAAAGATGGACTATTTGAATGGAGCCATAATGATTTAATTAAAAAGGTTAATATTAGCACTTTCTAAAATGGTGTAAGAAAACACACATACATTTGTAACTATAAGTGACATCTGTGCTGTAAATATATGTAAAAGAATAAGCAGAAAGATGCTACTTATTATAGAAAATGAAAGAAAGACCACTGTCTTCAAATGAAAAAGATCACTCTATGAGAGAAAGGAAAAGAAAATAATAAAGAAATCAATTTTAGTAAGACATTTACAAGCTCCTAATAGTATCTCAACTTCTTTCTTGCATAATTTTTCTGTTATTGTCACCTTTGTGATCAAAACAGTCCCAGAATGGACATGTCTAAGAACTATTTCAATAATTTTAATGTTAGCTCTGCTTATACTTCCTATAGCTTTTAATTAATAAAAATTCTTCAGTAAAAATCAAATACCTCTCCCACCCCCCAAAAAATAAAAGGAGAAATTTCACAGCTGATTAAACAAAAAGCTTTTTCTATTACTCTTAAAATATCAGCCCAAGAATAGTTTAATTTTCAATTATAACATTTTTTATCCAAAATTCAATGTCTGGATTTTGAGAATCTAAATAGTTCTTAATACATATAAAATTGCAAGTTTAGTAACTCATCAACATGATGTTTCTAAAATACAACTGGATGAATTTATATATTTTAATATTTTAAATAGTTTAAAAAGAGAATGGCAACTGAAGAAATTGATAAAAAGTGAGGGCTCAAATTTGTAAAGCTCTTCTAATATGGACAGAAAATGCCTAATTGAATTTTTAATTTTTATATAAGGTGTTCAAATTAGGGATCCCTTACTATGAAATCACCCAGTATACTCAGTTATCTATTATATATTTCCCCATTTACTGAGTATTGTCTGTTGACCAAAGCTTCTCAAATATCATTATACTTACAGCAATATTCATACCCCAATGATTTACTATGAAATTCATACCAAATTTCCTTAAACTTGAAAAGCAGGGAATGTATAAAATTTACTTTCATCTTAAATATACCATCTTTGTACAGTACTGCAATGTGATTTCTCTCAAAAGTCTAGGACAAATTATAGTCATTTTAAGATAGTGAGCAAATATCATGACCTTGAATTTTGGAATAAAATTACTAAGGTAAAGAAGGTTTTAGATATCTCTACAAATTCTCTCACTGAATTCCAGAAAATCTAATATACTTTAATAAAGAAACTCTATGCTAAATAATTAAAATTAAATTTCAATTAATCAGAACTACTAGAATGAGAAAACTGATGGTTAAAAACACAATTACATTCTAAGAAGAAGTTGGTTTACAAAAAGCTATTGTCATATGGTAATAACATTACTTGGTATTTCAAAAAGAGAAATTAATGTAGTGATTACATACTGAAAGTTGTCCAGATAAGTATTGTGGAACATCCCTCAACATGCCAGGACTCATGGGAGAGGTAACGGAAATAGAAGGGCGATCCATTTTTTGAGATTCAAAAGAGCTAGAACCTGAAATGGTAATTAAACATAAAGAACAATAATGATGACTCTTCATTAGTACTTAATAATCTTTACCATATGTCTTTTAAATTATCTATTTATTTAAAATGTCCACAAATGTCATTATATAGACCATTTTCTTAGCCACAATGTTCCAGATATACTTACAGCTATTTTTTTTTAAAGATTTTATTTATTTGACACAGAGAGAGAGAGAGAGAGAGAGGGAACACAAGCAGGGGAAGTAGGAGAGGGAGAAGCAGGCTTCCCGCCAAGCAGCGAGCCTGATGCGGAGCTCGATCCCAGGACCCCAGAATCATGACCTGAGCCGAAGGCAGACGCTTAACGACTGAGCCACCCAGGTGCCCCAACTTACAGCTATTTTTTGAAGCATAAGTACAGCTGAAGGATTCTCTTAAGACCAAGAGTGAAACATTTTCTCTGCCAATTATAGTAGAGACAGACCTCTACATCAGGACTTGGTTACCTTGTCTGTTATGTGTATACTAAATTCATATCTTATAATAACATATTAAGAAAGTTTTAAAAATAGAAACTTAGGAAAAATCAAAACCTAAACCAATAAAGCAACTTGAAGATGGTCTATACTTGTAATTCTAAAAACATAAGTACTAGAGGGTGCCTGGGTGGCTCAGTTGGTTAAGCGACTGCCTTCGGCTCAGGTCATGATCCTGGAGTCCTGGGATCGAGTCCCACATCGGGCTCCCTGCTCGGCAGGGAGCCTGCTTCTCCCTCTGACCCTCCCCCCTCTCATGTGCTCTCTCTCTCTCATTCTCTCGGTCTCAAATAAATAAATAAAATCTTTAAAAAAATTAAAAAATTAAAAAAAAACATAAGTACTAGAATGTTAATCATGAAGCCTTTCTGGGAGGTGATAATTTCAAACCACATCTGGAAAAGCATATAATAAATTAGGCAGAAAGGAAGTAAAGGTCCTTGAAAAAAGAGACAGCAGAGCAGAAAAAGCAGAGCCTCAACACCCAGAAGTGATATGTATGAATTTATCTCTACGGAAAGGAAGGAACAATTCAGAAAGTGAGTCAAAATGTAGCTAATGGGATAGCGGGGGGAATTAAGTGCCTGGAATTCTGGGCTACACATTTTGGCACTAATTGACTATCAAAGCTAGCTCTTCTGAATGAGGCAATAACTACATTTGCAGATGACTTTATCACTTACTTAAAGCATGGATTGATTTAAGAGCGATGGAAAATACTTAAAAACAGGTGGAATTCAATAAAACAATAATAGGAAATGTTGTGAAAATGGAATGGAAAGAAAGAATTCTGGTGATAGCACAAAATAAACAAAGGAGGACTCAGAAACTAATTAGATAGGAGAGATAAAGGGAAGAGGGGAAACTTGAAGATTTCAAGCCTTGTAGCCAGACATGAGATCAAGAAAGTCCTGGGCGCCTGGGTGGCTCAGTTGGTTAAGTGACTGCCTTCGGCTCAGGTCATGATCCTGGAGTCCCTGGATCGAGTCCCGCATTGGGCTCCCTGCTTGGCAGAGAGCCTGCTTCTGCCTCTGACCCTCCCCCCTCTCATGTGCTCTCTCTCTCTCATTCTCTCTGTCTCAAATAAATAAATAAAATCTTTAAAAAAAAAAAAAGAAAGTCCTTAAGGTCTGTCTTGTTCTCTGCACGGAACACTGCTGATATTCCTTGGGATGTGGAACCCTGGAGATAGTCCTGTGCTTAAGGGAATGGGTGGAGATGTTACTTTGTAACACGGTGACCCCGTGGTACCTCTGAGAAATCCAAGGGGAGATGTCAAGCAGGTAATGGGATCTATGGATGGGACCAAATGTCAAGTAGATATTAGTGTTAGAAATCAAAGTGTAAAGTGTCTGCTGGGTTGGAGCCATAAGAGGATAAAATACACCTCTAGGAAGAGTACAGTATAAACTGAGGGGGAAACTTCAGGCTTTGGGATCAGAAGTGGGGAGACTATGGACTCTGAGAAACAAACTGAGAGTTCTAGAGGGGAGGTGGTGGGGGGATGGGTTAGCCTGGTGATGGGTATTAAAGAGGGCACATACTGAATGGAGCACTGGGTGTTATACACAAACAATGAATCATAGAACACTACATCAAAAACTAATGATGTAAGGTACGGTGATTAACATAACATAATAAAATAAAATAAAAAAAAGAAATACAGTGGTACCTTATATAATATTTAGAAGTGGAAAGAAATAAGCTCAGTTTCTACACGTTAAGCTTCAAGTAACAGGAAGACACTTAACAGAACATATTATTTAAACATCCAAGCATAAAGGAATGATGACAGATCATCTTGGTACTATAAACCTAGGAGTCATGTGGCAATCAAAAGCATTAGGAAGAGAAGAATTTACTGAGGAACTAAGGACAGAGATTAATAATTGGGCCTATTCTTCAACATTTAAAGAATAAAGGATTGATTCTAATTTAATTTGATAAAGGACCCTTATCTCCTCAGAAACAATTGTAAAATTGTAGACCAGGGGATTTTTTTTAATAGCTATAATAAGATAAAGGGTTCCACCCTGCTCATACAATATGAGTGATGTTACTTAAGTGAATAAAAGTTGGACTCTTGTAAGAAATACGTGTGATAATGTAGGCACATCAACCACAATCCCAGGCACTCAGTAAAATGGGAGCAATGATGATAATGATGATGATATCATTATATCAGTACAGTTGACCCTGAGGGTTAAGGGCGCTAACCCCCCGCACAGTCAAAAAAAACCCGCAGTAACTTGTGACGCCTCCAAAACTTAACTACCAATAGCCTACTATTGACCAGAAGACGCACCAACAAACAGCTGATTAACACATATTTTGTACATTTATATATATTATATACTGTATTCTTACAGTAAAGTGAGCTAGAGAAAAGAAAATGTTATTTAAACAATCATAAGGAAGAGAAAATACATTTATAGTAATACACTGTATTTACTGAAAAAATGTGTACATAAGTGGACCCCTGCAGTTCAAACCCATGTTATTCAAGGGTCAACTGTATTTATTTATTGTTATAGTTTTTTTGTGATCATGGTATTATTTTGGATAAAATGATTTAGTACGTAGCTAAAGGTACTAAATCAAGTAAGTCATTCGATCATATTTTAAAATATAGTGCTACGCCATTCCTGGGGCGCCTGGGTGGCTCAGTTGGTTAAGCGACTGCCTTCGGCTCAGGTCATGATCCTGGAGTCCCGGGATCGAGTCCCGCATCGGGCTCCCTGCTTGGCAGGGAGTCTGCTTCTCCCTCTGACCCTCCTCCCTCTCATGCTCTCTGTCTCTCATTCTCTCTCTCAAATAGATAAATAAAATCTTTAAAAAATAATAAAAAAAATAATAATAATAAAAATAAAATATAGTGCTACGCCATTCCCAAAGTATTTCACCTCTCTGGTAAAGATTTTAAAGACACTTGTAATTGTGATATAAAAGTAAAAAAATCTTTTAATAGTATGTTCTTAATTATTGTAGGATCCGATCACTTCTCATCACCTCATTGCTACCACCAATAGCCTAAGTCACCATATAAAATACTAAATATAGAAATAGTTCTCTCACTACTCTCTCTGCTTTCACCCTTGACTCCATTTAAACTATTTTCAACACAATAGCCAGATTTTAAAACATAAATCTCTCCTCAAAACCATCGTATGTAGCTACTGATTTCCCACAGAGTAAAAGCCCAAAACAAAGCAGTCTTCACAGCGGTTTACAAACTCTATGCAATTTGGCTGCCAGGACTCCCCTATCCTTCATCCTTCCTGCTGCTCATCCTTCATCCTTCCCGCTGCTCAGTCTAGTGCAGCAACACTGACCTCCTTGCTTTTCCTCAAGTGCATCGTAGGCTTTCCTGCCTGAGAACCTCTGCACCACTTGGTCCCTGTACCTGGAAAGTTTTTCCCCCAGATAGCCATTCCTCCAAATCTTCGTTCCAATCATTCCTTCTCAGTATGGTCTCTCCTGAGCAACATATTTCAAATGGCAACCCTTCTCCTCTCTTCTTTTACAATATCCCTTACTCTCAATCAATCAAGAAACTTAGTTCACTGGGAAAAAAGCCCTTTGTTTAACATCTGAAATAGCACTCAAACAAAAGTAATAAAAAGCGTCTATGTATTTAACATTACTTAAACTTACTTGTCTATTGTTCCATTTCTACCATGATGCCAAATCAGAACTACTATCCTATTTTCTAAAAATGTAAATTTGGATATTATTCACTAGATTGTCCCAAGGATCCCCCCCACCCCACTCACTGAGGGTTAGTTTACAAAGTAGTAAATTTTAAAATTAGAAGAAATTAAGGAAGGAGGGGGGTAAAACTTTTAGGAGAGATGGGTGTGTTCATTATTTTTATTGTGATGATGGTTTCATCTGTACATCAAAATTTACCCCGTTGTGCACTTAGGTCCAATTTATTGTAGTGTACCTTAATAAAGCTATCTAAAAACATGTAGCAGTTAAGAGGGCATGATTAAAATAAAACTATCTTTAAAATATTATAGAATTTGTATTTTATCCCATAATAACATGAAATAATGCTAAATTTTTCATTTGTATAATAACTATATATTTGATAACAAGATTATTCTATTTCTTACTTCATATTAATAGATAAAATAATTCATCTGACCCCTGAAAAATGACACTATTAATATTTTCTTCTAGAATGAATGAGACTTACTGGACTCCAGTTGTGCATGTGTGCCATCAGGGATTCTAGGGATATCTCTGAAATGATAGAACAAGAAAAACAAGAAATTGTTTCAACAATTAATGCAACTGCTATTTTGATGATCATCAACTTATATATAACAGGAGAGTGTAAAATGAACAAAATTGTATATGATAGTAGCATTATATAAGTAAGAGAAAACAAGACGTAGTACTTTATTGCTAATCAAAGTATTCTGAACTAACCTCAACTGCTTAGAAAGGAATAAACAGTCATATGCATTTATAGCAGATTCATAAAAACATACTTTATTTTCTATGTGCTTTACTACATGATCATCCATTCTAATAAATTTTTGAATTAAAGATAGGTTTTATGATATATTTTAATTCTATTCTATTCTTTAATCAATAACATTGAAGTATAAATAAAATATCATCACAAGAAAAATTTAAAGATTCAGATTGCGAATGAAATTTTTTAAATGTAATAACTCCATTGAGGAAAAAATGCAAACATGTTTTTCATTGGGACTTACAGATGGTAACTGCATTTATGTCGAAAGTATGTACATTTTTGTTTGAGATTTGCCAAGATTGGTAGAAAAAATTTTAATAGTTAAGGTCATTCATAAAAGTACATAAAAGAATATTTAAGATATTAAAAATATGATTAGAGGATCCTTTAATACCAATAAATATATTTGATTAATATATTAATATTTGATTAATACCAAATATAAATATATTTGATTAATATATTTGATTAATAACCTGATACACAGCAGTTTTACCATATTACAAAACTATGAATAGAAAAATGAAAAAGATACAATTTCGTGTGCCAGATTCATTACTTTGAAAGGAACATTTCAATAAAACTAAGTTACTTTTTACACACAAACAATGAATCATGGAACACTACATCAAAAACTAATGATGTAATGTATGGTGATTAACATAACCTAATAAAATTAAATTAAATTAAAAAAACTAAGTTACCAACATAAATCATTTTCTCCAACATAAAAAGAGATCAAAATAATATAGTCCAATCATTTCCTAAGTGAAAGACAACTGGCCATTGGTACTCTACAACAAAAAAAGAATTTTTATAGCTTCTACCCTCAAATACTTTTACCCCAAACTTGCACTTAATAATTTGCTGTCATTGTGTATATTTTTTCTATTGCTTTTACTTAGTTATAGGTATATCTCTTACATCGGCCTAGAATATAAGCTTCTATAAGGGAAACACTGCTGTGATATTTAATGAGAAATTATCAGGATACAGCACAAAGGATTATATTTATTGTCAACTTTTGGAAATTGCTAATTTAATCTATAGGCAAAAAATTACAAAAGCCAAGGAGTACTTTGGTTCTGTTTCCTTAAACACATCATGTTGTTCCTTAAACTGTTCCTCTATTTAGGAATAGTGTGTCCTTGGGACCTCTCTTTCCTATGTTGAAATCTCCATTTTGAAAAAAAAAAATATGTAAAATTCATTGACCCTCATTTTCACAATGTAGAGGACCATACTTCATGAACTTTCTTTTAAAAGTAATTGTTATTATAGTCCCCTTCTCCTACTATGCCTTTAGCCACCTACTAAGCTACTAAGACAATAAAAATAATAAACACCTAAATATTTCTTCTTCTTTTATAATAACTGTGTATTCTAGCATGATCAAATAAAGAAATGTCATGATTTTTGGTGAGCTGTTTTAGCAAAAAAGGAGAAAAGAAGCACTGTCCTCAAAACAATAATTTTTATGGAGCAATCAGATATTTTTAGATTGCACACTACAAATTGTATAACAGTAGTCAACTTTATAAGGTATGTGCATAAAGTACACAAACCGACTCACCCAATAGGTCTTGAAACAAGAAGCTCCACTTGTGGTTCAGGTTTGGATTCCAGAATGATGTTATATACTTCCTCAAATGTGGCTCCTTGCAATAACCTTCCATTCCATTCTAATACTTCATCACCTATAGTGTATTCAGGTAATGATAATTTTAGAAAGAAAAACTAATCCCATAAAATGCACTTGAAACCAAAGCATCCTTAAACTGCAATGAACTCAATAGAATAAAGTCACCATTATGGAATAAGACATACTGAGAACAGCTCCATTGGCATAAAATTTGATGGTAAGGATGATTAGTACTTTTACCCAAAAGGACAAAGGTCTGAGGAATAAAGTTATGTAAAAGTTATCTCTGTGGTTTCTTAATAGGAATCTAATTCTAGAAATTATTAAAATCTGTTAACTCTTTGAAAATTTTACGACTATATTCTAGGTTTGTCAATATATATGCAACTGAGCACCTTGTCTAAAATTTCTCTTTTTTTTTTTTTTAGATTTTATTTATTTATTTGGGAGAGAGCACACGTGAGAGAGAGCACAAGCGGGGTAGTGGAGGGGGGTGGGGAGCAAGGGAGAGAGGGAGAAGCAGACTCCCTGCTGAGTGAGCAGGGAGCTCGATGCTGTGCGGGCCTCAATCCCAGGACCCTGGGACCATGACCTAAGCTGAAGACAGACACTTAACCAACCACCCATATACCCCTACAGTTTCTTATAAAATGTTTAAAGCTTAGCATCTTATCATATTCTCTCCAAGGGACTCAAGGATCTCTCCAATAGTATCCATTACCAAAGAGATAAGGAGTCACACATTGTAGGAAATATGTATTTATCCATAATGTTTGTTTCCTAAACTGTTGGAATTTTTTCAAAAGAAAAGTAAAGCCTTATGGGAAGCAAAATAGATTAATACTAGATACAAAATAAGAATATCCATCAGGAAAAAAAATCAGTAAATATAAAAATCTTTCTATCTGATGTGACTCAAGAAATAATAGTTACACTTGCCATTAAGAATAAAGATTTTTTTATTTAAGTTAAAAATGAGTTCCTTGTTTTTGGTCAAATCATTTCTAAGTGAGGACAACTTTTTTATAACTACTTGAGTTTAGCAGTTTAAATATAAATAATCCAAGATAGAAACCTACCTGGTCTAAGATGCCCTACAGTATCAGCTAAACTTCCCTTTTTTACTTTGGTAATAAATGCACAAAGCCGACCTGATTCAGTCATCTTTCCTCCTACAACCTGTTTAAAAGAGAAAAGTGTTAAAACAGGCATATTGTTCAAAGGAACATAGCTGAAGATTCAAGTAAAAAATAACTAGACAATTTGTAGCTTTTAAAACTGTAATATTCTAAAAATAATTTTTAATAATATAGTGTTATTGGAAACTGAGTACATGTTCCATAAGTGGACTCTTTTGAGATATTCTAAAATTTTCACAATTTAATCTAGTATTTGTGAAAAAAATATTGGGGAAATTGGAGAGGGAGACGAACCATGAGAGACTATGGACTCTGAAAAACAAACTGAGGGTTCTAGAGATGGGGGGGGGATGGGTTAGCCTGGTGATGGGTATTAAAGTTCTGCATGGAGCACTGGGTGTTACACACAAACAATGAATCATGGAACACTACATCAAAAACTAATGATGTAATGTATGGTGATTAGCATAACATAATAATAAAAAAAATTACATACCTTAGAAAGAATTTAATAATTTGTACTTTCTCTTAGAGAATTATTTTTATCATTTCCCAAAACATGCTATTACAGTATTATAGAATTATATTAATGTTTCTAGTTATAGATTTCAAATATCATAACCACATAAATATTTGTTACTTTGACTATAGTTATGATAACCCACCAAAATTTCATTATTTAGTAATCTTTTAGGCTCATTGATAATGTAAATGATAATGATGGATTTTTCCTAAGAAAATTACAAAATGTACTTAATCTCATTAGAACTCATGTAAACTTTACGCTATTTGCATCCCAATTTTTCTATTTTTATGTTTCTATTAATATATATCTTTTAGAAAGAGGAAAAACAAATGTTAGCAATAATGCTGCAGAGTCATATGTGTACCTGTAAGACCGGCCCCTTACAAACTTAATGCTTGTGATCAACTACCATTCAACCAATATATCAACTTTATAGCATGTTAAGCAAATAACAGTAATTGACTTCATTAATTAGTTTTTTTCCCTCTAAATTGAGTGAACAATATCTGAATTTTAAAAATCACTGGCTTTTTCTATGTATTTATTCCCAAGTTGCAGTGAAACACCCCCAGTTGCAGTTCAGTTCATACTAACTAATTAGTGCTATGTTTGATTCTGAAAATTAAATGTATAGATATCATGGGCTGACATCCTTCTGTTAATATTTTAAAACTTTCTTGGCTTGATAAACTTCAATAATAATAATTAATGATACTTTATACTATGATTATTATTATTATTAAAATCTTACAGTGTGCTAGTCACTGTGCTAAATGCTTGTATATTGCTTTATTTAAGTTTATTATAATAATTCAATAAGCATTATTATCTCCATTTTACAGATGAGAAATCTGAGGCTAACAGAAGCTTAGTTGCCCAATGTCATGTTGCTTGTAATGGCCGTAGTCAGGATTCAAGCCAAGACTCCCTAACCTCTACTTTTCACTGCTCTAACACTCTATTGGACAGATCTGGATTTAAATCTCACCTTCATCATCATCTTTGTGACCGTGGGCAAGTTATGACACCTCTCTAAGCCTATTTCTCATCTGCTGCATTAAATAATATGATAGAAGTAAAATGCTCAGATGAGTGCCAGCTACATGGCAGGCACCTAATAAATGTTTGTTGGCCAATTCCACTTATACCCAAAGTTTTCTAATATCTCACTATATTCTATAGGGCAACTTCTGTGGTAATTGCTTAACTCTAAAAACCACTTACTCTTTTTTCATTTCAGTTTTTAATTCACCATACAGATGAACAATAACAACAACAAAAAACCACCACCACCACCAACAACAACAACAAAACCCCAAAACCACAAAGTTCTGTTTGATCTACTTACCAAATAACTGTCTGGTATTTTACAGTCAAATATGAATTAATAGTTATATTAAATCTCCTACCATAAGTATTTTTGAGTTTCCAGACTTTAAACAGTATACTCTTTCTCACACACACAAATACACACACACCCACATTTTCCTACCCTTAAACAAAAATTATATTGTTTGCTAAAAAACAAAATTCAACCACATAAATTTGAAGATCTAATTGGCTTTATTAAGTGATTCATGAATTGGACAGCATCCCATCTAGCAAGCAGAGGAGAGCTCTTCTGAGGTCAACAAAAGAAAGGTTTTCAAAGGCTGAGAGAGGGCATTAAAAAAAAAAAT
The DNA here is from genome assembly GCF_029215605.1 of Mirounga angustirostris. Taxonomy (NCBI): domain Eukaryota; kingdom Metazoa; phylum Chordata; class Mammalia; order Carnivora; family Phocidae; genus Mirounga; species Mirounga angustirostris. The sequence goes on from NW_026991712.1 coordinate 33,415,210, forward strand.
AGAAGAAAGGAATTTATTAGCAAGGAATGCACTGTTAAGGCAAGACTGCCCTCCAAAAGGGGGTCTATCAATAAATTTCCTAGTATTGACCAGGAAATTCCATGTTGACTGGATAGAGGTTACACTGCTGGGAGACTGAAACTGCATTAAGCTAGGGATTAAGTTTTGTTTAACTGACATGGGGCCTTAACCTAAGTGATGCTATTTGAGGCCTGTGGTTTTCCTTTAAACACCATGTCATAAATATACTACATTTCCCAAGTTTGCATATTTAGTCATTGGTTAAAACCATTGTTTTAACAGAATATAAACACAGATACAGACTTAAAGGACAGCACTGTATTCAGTATTCAAGCATATCACTCGAGTTGTATTTTCCAAAATCATATATACAAGTATTATCGTGGAATAAATAATACTTGGAAAATGAAAAGGTTTTGGGTCATGAGTGCAAATACTTGGGAATTCTTGAAAATGGGAAAGAAATACTAAGTTGGCATAAGTTGGAAAGAGTTATTAAATTTTTGCTTTTCTCATAAATCAGTAAAGGAGTAGGGAGCCAAAATCTCATATTTCATCACATACCTTCAAGCCAAGCATTGCTCCTGAATCTCGAGGCACACTTCCATCTTTTAGACGCTTATTTAACAAAATGCGACCAATTAAACGATCTCCATCTTTAGATGGCTGCCACGTCACAGGGTGCTGACATATTGCATCAACAAACAAAAAAAAATTAATGTTCTTTTATGATAAATAACCCTTTGTTGTACAGTCTCTCTAAACTCCAGATTTCCAAAGAGTTATGATTACACAAACCAGTTTGCATTCAAAACACTGATCAAAAGGGCTTACTACGTTATGCTGACATGCTCCAAATCTCAAGATTTTTCAAAATCCAATTACTGCAAATTCTTACAGTGCCCTGACACATTATTGCAGTTATATGTTCTATGAAATCTGAGAAATCTTGAAAATATATGCAAACTATCTACATGCTGAAGATTAATTAAAAATTCACATGACAGAAGAGATAGATTGAAATTCTATGAGGTTAAATTCATTTAAAAATGATATTTTAATATTCAAACACTATTGGAGACTTTGAAAGACTTAATTACAGTATAAGTTAAAAGGTAAAATTATATTAATACATCAAATTTGAGCCTATGATGAGGGCTTCTTTGAAATAGGTTTTTAGATTAAAATTATAAAAATACACAAGCCCCAGTAACTTTTCAGCTGAATCTACATGACAGAGAGAGAGACCTAATTCAAAGGTGAGGCTAGTTTATATTTCTCACTTTTTGCAGGTTCATTGATTCTTTCAGGTCTTTGATCTATTTAGTAAATTAAATTTATTAGATAATTCAATGGTATCCACTGTTAAATAAGCTTGAAAATGTGAGGAGTTTCTCTCTTTCTCAGGGCAGAGCCAAGCCCTTTATAAATCATAACACCGTCCATTATGAATTATATGTCAAATAACAAAGTAAACGATTTGTGTAATCATAGTTTCAGTCATCTAAAAGTAACATGCACATCTTCATGCAAAATTTGGCAGGCAAAAGACAAGTTCTAGTCAATCACATCTATATGGTAAAAAGATTTCAAAAGTCTCACTATTCTAAAAGCAAAAATAATAAATACCAAAGCAGATGGCAATGGTTCTAGTACTAATTAATACTACATTAAAATGCTATGACAATAAAACAAAAGAGCAAAACGACAGTGAAAGGGAAAAAAGAAAAACAACTTTTTCTGTGCAAACAGACCCAATTATCTCCCTTTTGCCTGGGATTGAAACTATTAATAATTTAATTTTCATCCCAAGGAAAATATATGCAAGCAATCAAATAAGCCAATCCAAAAATTCTTTATATTTGTGGTTTATAAAAACATCACAAAGTTCTCTCATGCGACCATAGACAGAGCATTCCTTTGTTCCTAAATTTTTTATTTCATTTACTTATTTTTTGGTATGCCGTCGAACAATAAAAACAGCAAAGCAAGCAAGAAGTATTTTGGTTTGTTTGTTTGGGTTTTGTTTTTCTTTTCTGCACCTTAAGAAATGCTACATTGACCCTTGAAATGCCCTGTCCTTTTATTATGTTCCATTTGAATGAGTGACAGAGAGCAAACGAAGACCAAATGAGCAGGTTAAAAGGCAGGCTCCACAATCTCAGTACCTTATCACTATGGCTATGCTCCTCGTTAAGGGTTGTGCTACTACAGGTATCTACCCCAGAGTCCTTAATCTGAGGCTCAGACCATTCCAAGTCCTCTTCCAAAGAGTGGCCACCAAAGTACATCATTTTCTTTTGTCTCTCAGACTTGGTGTTAGAGTCCGACAAAACTGCCTGCTCACTAGTTTTTCTTTTTCCCTTTTGACTGTCCCCTACAGGTGTGGGATAAAAATAAAAATAAATAAAAATAAAAAAAAAGATACAAAAAAGAAAACATGCAAAGGTGTAAATAAAAAAGGAAAAGTGAAATGAAAAACGAAAATTGAATAGTAAGGCTCCACATGTCTCACCAAAGACATTGGGGATGCCTCACTGCTATGCCAAGACGTATGGTCCAACCAGTTGTAATCCATGTCTCCTGTGAGAGTCAGACAGACAAAGAGTGCAGTAAAGGAGACAGCGAAAGATAGGACAGACAAAGACATTATAAACATTTTAAACTATGTGGTCCTGTCTGGTTTCAAGAACTTTGTCTGCAGCACTCACTATATATACCAAGAGAAAGCTAAGGTTCCAAATGAGTAAAATTTATAGAATGCAGAATATAAAGTTTATGTACTCTAGATGGATCCTACAGATCAAAAGTTCTGCAAGAAGAGAAAAGGCATATAAACAGGAATAGAAATGAAAAAATTATATATTCCAAAAAAGAAAAAGATTATCCACTGTGTCTATTATTCATGCTATTTTTTTCCATGCTGGCCTACAGACATGAGGTCGTTCTCCAAAGATTAAGGAACATTTTCAGAATTAAACAGCGGTTTGCCAATAACCACTATAACAAAAAACCAAGTAATTAAATGTTGTTCCTGGAATGTAGTATGATATTCTTTATAATGCTGAAACCTCCCAAAAAATTGGGGTGGTTTAAAAAAGAATTGGTTACACAAAAGATTAATTTTGTATGAAAATGAAAAAAAACAGAATCACTCAATTTCTATTAGTAAAAATAAAATAAACTTTACTTAAATATCATGAATTACTTAAAATTCTTTGAAATAATTTTTCAACTTTTTTGCAGAAATTGCATTCTCATAAAAAGTAAATTTTCTTTTAAAATGATTTTGTCAAACAATGTATATAATTAGCAACTAAGAATGAATATCCATTTCCCAAATTTATGTGCTCCTTATTTGCTTTACATTTAAAAAAAATTCTTTTTAGTCTATATGTGTACATATGCATCTTTTTAAGCTCTAGTCATATTTTCTTTTACTTAAAAATATTTACTAAATACCTTCCATTTGCTATGTATTGTGCTAAGCTCTAGCATAAGGAGTAAAACAATGAGACACAGAACACAGTGAAGATAAACACAGTAAATAAATCATGAATGCCATACAGGAAAGCACACTATGAGAGAGTACAATAAGTGCAAAGGGCAGAACTCTCAAAACACCATGAAAGAGTATAATAAGATATAATGTAGATTTTGGGGTCAGCAATGACCTCTAAAGAAGTGATCTTTAAAATGAGAAATGAAATATGTGGCCTAAAAGACAAGTAAGGAGATAGGTAGATGGAAAGTGGAGGAAAGAACATTCCAGGAAGAAGCAACAACAGGATACTGTAGAAAAACTGATGGAACACCAGTGTGTCTGAACCAAAAAGAATGCTAAGTGAGAGGGCACCTGGGTGGCTCAGTTGTTAAGTGAATGCCTCTCGCTAAGGTCATGGTCCCAGGGTCCTGGGATCGAGCCCCGTATCGAGCTCCCTGTGCCACGGGAAGCCTGCTTCTCCCTCTCCCACTCCCCCTGCTTGTGTTCCCTCTCTCACTGTATCTCTCTCTGTCAAATAAATAAATAAAATCTTTAAAAAAAAAAAAAAAAGGAATGCTAAGTGAAGTGAGGCAGCACAAACCAGCTTAGAGAGGACTTTTTATGCTATATTAAAGATTACGGATTTCATTCACTGAAGGATTTTAAGCAAGATGTTGACATGAACTGATTTACATTTTAAAAAGATGAATCTAAGTACTAACTACAGATTGGGTTGGAAGACACCAAGGTTAATAGGCATTTGCAATAATCCATGGGACAGGTAATTATAGTTTGAACAAAGGTGACAGCAACAGATAAGGTATGAAAAGGGAACTGAGAGATGTTTTGGCGGTAGAAATAAGAGAAGAAAGACTGAAGAGGGGCATCTTGACTGGCTCAGTCAGTAGAGCATGTGACTCTTGATCTCAGTGTCACAAGTTTGAGCCCCATGTTGGGTGTAGAGATTACTAAAAAAAAAGAATAAAAAATTTAAGAAAGACTCAAGAGTCAAGGAGAAGTCCCAGGTTTCTGGCATTAACAACTGAATGGAAGGAAAGACTACTTATAAGATGGAGAAAGCTGGAGGAAGAGCACTTTTTATTAGAAAGGGGTAGGAAGGAAATACTCCATTTCATAGACTCTAAGATGTCACTGACTATAGAATTCACACATACTAAAATGATAGAAATATGCATCTTAGAATTTATTCAATATGGTGATTGATTTTGGATATATTATTAAAAATATCTATAAGTTATTCAAGTGGGCATATAAAAAATCGATTTGTTAAGCTGTAACAAAGAAAAGTCCGAGCTGCAGACATAAATTGGAATTATTAGCACACAGATAGGACTCAGTGGATCATTTAGGAACAGAAGGTAAAATAAGATATGAAGAGGAGCCCGACTGAATCCTAACATTTAGAGTTTGGTTTGAGAAAAAGAGAGGCTGAGAAAGAGCATGCCAGAAAGAAAAGAAGGAGGGAGGGAGAGGGAGTTCCCCAAACCAAACAGAAGAGAGTTTCCTCAGCAGGAGGAGAAAGGAACTATGGTGAATGATTTCTGTACAGTAGGTAAGATAAGGAACAGAAAAGTGTGCATTTGATGTGGCAACATGAAGATCAGAAGGAGGCTAGAGAAAACTTTGGAAAGAATTATGAAAATTAAAATCTGTTGAAGTAACTGAAAAATCAAAGGGAGACAAGGAAGTAGAAAAATTGTGTGTAGACAAATGGTTCACAAAGTGAAATCCCCTAAATAGCATAATCAACATCACCCTGGGACTTGTTAAAAGTGCCAGATTTTTAGGCACCAGCTGAGACTTAAGTAATCAGAAATTCTGTAGATAAGGCCTAGCAATCTGTTTTTTAACAACCCACCAGGTGATTATGATCTCAATAATGTTTGAAAACCGCTGGAGATAATTCTCTTAAGAAGTTTATTTGTGAAGGATGATGCTATTGGGCTAAATACACAAAATTTACTTTGTAGGGGAAAAATACTCTTTAATCTACAAAATAGACAAGTGCTTCCCAATCTTTCTCATGGCACAAATTGACAATTAAAATTTTATGGCTACCCAAAAAGTTAAGAGTATTTGTATCTCAGAAAACCCTTTGAAAATACAATATTGCTCCACACAAAAGCACTGATAAATCTCCAAACTGAATTAAAAACAGTGTGGAAACCCTAAAGGAAAATTCTTGGCTGGTTTATGTGAAGGTGTGAGAACCTAGCTCACAATGTCTCTTTCTCCCAATGCCTACAACCTACCAAAAAAGGAAGAAATGAAGTTCTTTCCTGAGTAAATAAAGGACAAGCTGTTTAACCATTTGAAGCCAAAGCAAAAATATTTGACTGACCAAAAAAAAAAAAAAGTGTTATATATGGTAGGTAGCCAGTAAACATTTGTTGAATGAGTAAAAGATAGAATTACTTAAGAATTAAATACAGTAACCAATGTAAATCATACACAAAATAGTCCTCAACCACTAGGACTATTAGTATTAATATTCTTATTTTGTATAGCTTCAAAGGGCAGAACTAAGATAATAAAATATTCTTCCTTTAGTAACATTTCAAAAATGTATTGCTAGGCTTTCCAGTTCCAGAACAAGAAAAAGAAGACACAGAAAGAACCTAATAGAAATTTTAAAACTGAAAAATAACAAATTGAAAAAGCAAATGGATGACCTCAACTGTAGAATGCAGAAAACAGAGGAACAACTCAATGAACTTGAAAATAGAACAACAGAAATCACTCAATCTGAAAAACATAAAGTAGACTAATAAAATAAAATAATAAAATAAAATAAAAATAAAAATAAATAAAATAAGCGAGGACTCCGGGGCTTGAAGAATTACAACAAAAGATCCAAAATTCACATCATTGTAGTCCCAGAAGGAGAGGAAAAAGAAGCTAAGCCTGAAAAAGTATTTAAAGAAACAGTGACTGAAAAGTTCCCAAATTTGTAAAACGTGTAAGCTGAGCCTACTGATTCAAAAAACTACATAAACTCCCAAACAAGAAACACTCAAAGAAATCTGTGCAAGACATACTATAATCAGACTAAAAACTAAAGACAAACTGTCTTGAAAGCAGCAAGAGAAAAAACACCTTACCTAAAGAGGGAAAATAATTTGAATGACAGTGGATTTCTGATCAGAAACTTTGGAGGCCAGAAGAAAATGGAACAATATTTTTAATTGCTGAAATAAAAGAATGTCAACCCTGAATTCTAAACATGGTAAATTACATCTCAGAAATGAATGAGAAATAAAGACATTCTCAGACAAAATAAAACTAAGAGAATTTGTCACCAACAGACCTACCCTAAAAGAATGTCTAAAGAAAAGTTCTGGAAACAAAAATAAACAAAAAAAGAGGGAACCTTGAAATACTGAGAAGGAATAAAGAACATAGTAAGCAAAAATATGGGTAAATACAACAGACTTTCCTTTTCCTCTTGAGCTTTCTAAATTATGTTTGGTGTTTGAGCCAAAAAGTATACATTGTCTGATGTGCTTTTTGACATATATAGAAGAAATATTTAAGAAAATTACATTAGAAACAGGGAAAGGCAAAGGAATGTAAGGTATGTAAGGTTTCTACACTTCACTCTAGTAAAATGTAAACACCAGTAGGATGTGATAGTGCATATGTAATATATTATCTAGAGCAACCACTAAAAAAAGTCTTTGCAAAGAAATACACTCAAAAAACACTAGAGATGAATCAAAATGCAACTCAAAAAAATGTTCAAATAACCCATTGGAAGGCAAGAAAAAGAAAGCAGAGAAATAAAAATCAGAGGGAACAGAATACAAAAAAGAAAATGGCAAACAACAAAAAAATGCAGACCAATGTCCCTCACAAACATAGAAATACTTAACAAAATATTAGCAAATAGAATTCAGCAATATATAAAAAGTATAATACACTCTGACCAAATGAGGTTTATTGCTGGAATGTCAGACTGGTTGAATATTGAAAATCAGTGCAACCTACCATATTCACAAATTAAAAGAGAAAAATCACACAATCCTATTCACTGATGCAGAAAAAAAATTCATGATTAAAAAAAACTCTCAAAAAACAAGGAATACAGGAGAACTTGCTCAAATAAATAATCAACCAAGAACCTACAGCTAAGATCATACTTAATGGTAAAAGGCTAAAATCTCTATGTGAAGAGAAATTTCACCAAAAAGAATATCTTTATTTGTAAAGGTAGCTAAAAGGTGGAAACAACCAAAATATCTTTCAATAGGCAAATGACCAAACAAACTGTGGTATATCCATACCATTGAATACTACTCAGTAATAAAAAAAAAACAAAAATTATTTATACATACAACACAGATGGACCTCAAGGGCAATATGCAGAATGGGGAAAAAAGTCACAAAATGTTACATACCATATGATTTCATTCATACAATATTCTCTAAATGATAAAATTATAGAGATGAAAAATAAATTAGTGGTTAGCAGAGGTTAGGGATGAGCAGGGGTGGGGGGGAATGTTACTATAAAGGGGTAGCATAACCAAGATCTTTGTGGTGGTATAGTAGTTCTGTACCTTTATAATAGCAGGGGTTTATAAATCCATATATGTGATGTCATAAAACTATATAAACTATATAAATTGATGTCAATTTCCTGGTTTTGATATTGTACTATAATTATCCAAGATGTAATCATTGAAGGAAACCAGGTGAAGGGCACACGGGATCTCTGTGTACTATCATTGCAGCTTTACAATTCAAAGAAAAGGCTAGAATACCACTTGTCAGCATGACTTAGAGAAAATTGGTGCTTCAGTTAGGAAGTTACACAAAAAGCACACTAAATTTAATGTAACTCTAACATTCAATGATTCTATTACTGCAAGTTAAACATTCTTAAATATGAAACCTGATTAAAAATAGTAATCAAAGACTCACATCTTAGGCTAAGATTTTCTCCTTCACTTACCTCTACTGTAAAACACAAACTAATCCAACAGTGTGTGTGTGTGTGTATGTTGAATACACAGAGAAAAAAGTTTGAATATTCTATTTATTACATTTTTTTCTAAGTCATTAAGTGAATGCAAGAGTTTATTAACTGTTTACGTCATTGTTTTCATTACTTTAACAGAGGTTTTATAATTAAATCACATATTATATAAAGGTATTCTTCAATATCCTCATTTTTAAGTTAAACCAAATTTAAGTCCACAGCATATGATGACAGAAAGAGTTTTGTAGCTAGAGCCACAAAACCTATGTTAAAGTATCTGTTTCATTCCTTATTAATTTTAGGACTTGGGCAAGTCAAGTAATACATTAGGCCTCATTGCCTCATCCATATAAAAAGAGATTAATTGTGATATCTCACAGATTGTTGAGAGGTTTAAATATGATAATGGCAATCAAAGTTCTCTGCAAATTGTAGAGTCATCCCCATTTGATCATCATTATTAAAATGAAATAATCAAACTTCCATTCTAAAATAGACAGGGAAAATTCATTTATAATCTTTTATTTTTCCTCTCATTTCTCTTCCTGATATTTTGCCCTCCTCTTCAACTTGTCAAGTTATAAATGTTGGCATTTCCCAACATGGAACACTGACTGCAAAATGTTAATAGGTCGAGTAATATAAAGGTCCTCTAGTCAAATAAGTTTGGAAAACTCTAGATTAAATGTAATTAAATAGATTTCTGGAGTGAATGATTTTTCACATAGTAATGACAATATGTTTCTTTACATGAATTATATAACATATAGTTTCCACGAACCTAATTGGAACACTAACCTTTCTAATGGAACAAGTGTTTCGGGAACTGTATTTTGAGACATAATGCTGAAACCTTCCTGGAAGGTCATTTTTCTTCATAAGGTAACCATTAAAACTGATAATAAGATGTAAGTATTTCTCCCCTAAAGAAAATGTTCAGTATTAAAGGAGACTCAAAGTTAAAAAAAAAAAAAGTTATATAGAGTGAATATTTTCTAAGGCAATGATTTTCCAACTATGTTCCATGGAGTTGCTTCAGAAACAACTGTTAGGGTATATGTGGAAAACTGATTCTAAGGTGCTGCCCCATTATCCCCACCTTGTGGTGTTCATGCTTTTGCTCCTAATTAAGATGGTGAAATGACAAGGTGATAGAATGATATCATTAGCAAGACTGTGTAGCTAGTCAATTTGCTCTAGAGATTATCTTTGCTAGCTTGATGAAGTAAGCAGCCATGATGAGAAGCCCATGTGCCAAGGAACAGCAGGCTGTCTTTAGGAACTGTGGGTACCATCTAAGAACTTTGGGTAGTATCCAGTCACAAGGAAATGAATTCTGCTGACAATCTCACTGAACTTGGAATCAGATTCCTCCTCAGTTGAGCCTCCAGATAAGAACACAGCCCAACCAACACCCTTATTGTAGCTTTGAGACTCTAAGCAGAGGGCACAGCTAAGCCATGCTGAGACTCCTGAATAACAGAAATTGTGAGATGGTAAATATGTATTGTTTTAAGCCACTAGGTTTATGGTAATTTGTTCCTAATATACTGCCAGCTTCCAAAGCAGCAAATTTTAAAGATATGGACCAAAACATAAAAGTCAGTAGATCTAAAGGCCAGATAGATTCTTTAGACCAAATTTCAACCTCCAAAGCAAAACTAAGACTACTCAAAATACATTAGCACTTTAAATAGAAAGATAAACATTATTCATAATTAGCTTGTTTTTTTTTTTAATCTTGCTCCTCTGGTGTTATTAATATATTCTTCTTTAATTATATGTGATTTTAATCAATTTTAATCAATCACATGTTATTAAAGAATATATTGATAACATGATGGTATATATTACATCCATTAGAATTCATTTTAATTATTACACAGCGTGAAACTGTTCTAGGTTCTGTGGGTACAAATAGGATCTCAAGAAACTCACATTCTAGAAAGATAGGTAGGTAAAATATATAACACAGCATAACATAGTGTAACATACCTTAATATAATATACATCCATTTTATTCTATTTCACTTCATCTAAGTTGCTATCAATTATAATATATACCAATTATCTCATGTATCACTAAAAAAATGCTACCATTAAACAATGATAAGCATTTAATGGTAAGAATTACCTCTATTCCTAAGATATTATAATGTAAAAAAATTTCTTTGAATCAAAATTGTGGTATTTCATGAAAAAATTGTTGATTATTCAGAAAAAGGAGAGATTAATACTTAGGAAATGCTTATAGGTGATATTTAAACTGTACCTTGAGAGATACAGTAAATTTTTACTTACTGGAGGCTTTTACTTTCTTAATGGGAAACAACATGTACAATCTTGGCAAAGACAGGAGAATATATCAAACTACTGCTTCCAATATGAATATATATAATATGCCTGGGAATTGGTAAGTAGTAGAATATTAGCAAATAATCCTTCCCTCAACCTGTAAGTGTGTATTATTTCATGATCTGCATCAGTAGTACTCCGCCACTCTGTTATAACACGGTTGTAAACTGTCACAAACAATGCTAGTACTGATGAAGTAATGTAGTTTACAAATTATTTAATTTTTTTACCCAAAGTGAATTTCAAAGTAGAATTAATTCAAAATTGCATCTATGCTATTATCAATCTCAATTTCGTTAATGAAAAAGAAAGGAGAGGAGTAAAGCTACACAAGAAATTAGAAATTATCCATATCACTAGGAAAGGAATATGACCTGAGTATGAATTATGTTTCATACTGGAAACAATGTTTGGGAATTGTTGATCTTTATTATCAGCTCACGTAACTAATTTCATCAGATGTGAGATAACAGCAACTGTTTTATGCATTAAGAGAACGATAAAATGCTTGGTTTGAAAAGGACAGCATGGTTTCCTTCTGACATTGTCTCAGAACATGTGCTTTGGGAATCCATAAGAAGTCCATTTCCTTGAGGCTGCCATTCTAGAGCGATCACATGGAGAGAGAGAGAGAGAGAAATACCTGAGGAGGCTCAGCTGTTCCAGCCTCCCCACCCTCACCCTCACTGAGGTCCCAGACAAGAACAGAAACAATCAGTCCCTGCTAAGCCCTGTTCAAATTCCTGACCCACAGATACCATGAGCATATTAAATGGTTGTTTTATGCCACTAAGTTTGGGTGTTATTTGTAGTAACTGGAATACACACTCTATATGATTATCTTACTTAACCCTCACAATAACCATTTAAATTAGATAACGGTGATATATTTTGCAGGTGAGAAAAGTATAATTGAGAGGCTCAAATAATTTGCCCAAGATCACATTATTAGGCTATAATAGAGCCAGGATTAAAAACCCATGTAGTCTGTCTTGAAAATTCACATTCTTTTTTTTTTTTTTTAAAGATTTTATTTATTTATTTGACAGAGAAAGACACAGAGAGAGAGGGAACACAAACGGGGAGTGGGAGAGGGAGAAGCAGACTCCCTGCCGAGCAGGGAGCCCGATGCGGGACTCAATCCCAGGATGCTGGGATCATGACCTGAGCTGAAGGCAGTCGCTTAACCAACTGAGCCACCCAGGCGCCCCGAAAATTCACATTCTTAAATCCTGTGCTAAAAATAAATTCTATGGAATTATCATCCTACAGATTTTATCCTATTTAGTAACTCGAAGGTCACATAATCCAAATCAGCCTCTAATTATGCATGATATTAAAAATAACCTTGATTAAGTAATTACTTTTCAATGGATTTTAAACAATTTTAAGGAGCTATCTAAAAGTGGTTAAAAATAAAATTAATCCAATGCCAGTAAGCAAGAATAAAACCTCCATTTTTTATTTAAATTTATTAAATTTATTTAAAAATCCATTATTTAAATTTTAGTAAGTATTCCTCTTATCATTTGGGTTATATTCATTTAATCTGAAGTGAGATAACCTGAATCTCTCAAAATTAGGAAACTAGGTCCGTAAGAATGTGCTTTCATAACTATATGCGAAGTCTACTTATTTATTGTTTCCAAGTTGTGTGGGGTTTTTTTTAAGATTTTATTTATTTACTTGACAAAGAGCAAGAGTGAGAGAGAATGCAGAGAGGGAGAGGGAGGAGCAGACTCCCTGCTGAGCAGAGAGCCCCACCCGGGGCTTGAGCCAAGGATCCTGAGATCATGACCTGAGCCGAAGGAAGATGCTTAACTGAGCCACCCAGGTGCCCCTTCATGTTGTTTTTATACATAGTTCTAATTTTATGTTTTTTACTTAAAAATTCTTTCATTTGTTTTATTTGATATTATGTAGTACACTCTGAGCTTTATAACCAAAGCAAAATAATTTTTTTAAGCTAAGATGTAACTGAGAGAAATCATACAATGTTGGAGCAAAAAGAAATCATAAAAACATTGTTTCATTCATTCACTCATTCATTGTTCCATATAGTCACCCATTTATTCAAAAAATATCTGTTGAGAGCCTACCAGGTGCCAGGATTCAGGCTAATATCTGGGATACAACAAGAAAGAACATAAATAAGATCTTCAAGGAGGTTACATAGTGTAACAGGAAAACAAAACAAAACAATTAAGAAGCTCATTCTCTATAGTATTTTTTTTAAAACTGTTGTAGACGCTGGCATACAGAGTATTGCATGGAACATAAACATTAACTGAATAAATTAATGAATTCAAATAACAAGTCTAGTCATTGCTACACTTCTTTACACCATGGAGCCTCCTTCCTAACAAAACCTCCAAATACAAACTGGTTAAGAACAAAGTTTGGCTGAAACAAAGTGGAAGATCCAGATGCACATCCATATCCTCATATCCTCTTCAGCAGTTCTTAAAACTTTAGCACAGATATCTGGTGCTTCATTGAGCATAGTTTTAAAAATATTGAATTAATCTATTTTCCTCACTTTAAAGAAGAAATTGAAGCCCAGAAAATGAAATAATTTTCCAAAGATTACAGTGGGGTCACTGGCAGAGCCTAGAATGGCACCTGTATCTTCAATCCATTGCTCTTTCTAATACACCACACTGTCTCGCTATAAAAAAGGATAAGTAATAAACCTATCAACCATACTAGCTCCTCAATAGCTTATAAATGTCTCTTTTCTTCTTTTTTTCATCCCAAACATCATATATTTAACTGTCCCAAACATACCCAAATGAATACAGTTGAGATAGTACTTATCCATTTCTTGGTAATAGAAAATATAGTTAAAACCTTAAATTTCTAGTTAAAATGTAAGTATAGTATTAACCATTAAGCAAATGCCCTCTTTACTGACAGTGTTTCAAAAATTGATAAATTAATTGTTGGCTCTAGCTATATAGGGAACTATCAGAACTTCCAGTACGGAATATTTAAGCTTAGTTGGAATAACTGTTTCAGCATTCTTCACAGCAGAAAATGTCTGGAAAAATGTATGTCAAATACAAATTATTGGAAAGATTTTTTTTTAAAGATTTTATTTAGTTGTCAGAGAGAGAGAGAGCACAAGCAGGGGGAGCAGCAGACAGAGGGAGAAGCAGGCTTCCCACTGAGCAACGAGCCCAGTGTGGGACTTGATCCCAGCACGTGGGATCATGACCTGAGCCAAAGGCAGACGCTTAACTGACTGAGCCACCCAGGCGTCCCTAGAAAGTTTTTACAAAGAATCAGGCTGACAGGTAAAATGAATGATGATATTACTGAATCAGAAAAACAAATTTCAGAAGAGTACTTTTAGTATGGCTTATTTATGTTAAAATATTTACATTAACCTATTTAACCTTTATAACAACCATGTGGAATAGATGCTATTATGACATGTATTTACAAATGTGGCAAATGAGGTTAGTGAACAACAAAACAATAAGTGAGGGGCGCCTGGGTGGCTCAGTTGGTTAAGCGACTGCCTTTGGCTCAGGTCGTGATCCTGGAGTCCCGGGATCGAGTCCCGCATCGGGCTCCCTGCTCGGCAGGGAGTCTGCTTCTCCCTCTGACCCTCCTCCCTCTCATGCTCTCTGTCTCTCATTCTCTCTCTCTCAAATATATAAATAAATTCTAAAAAAAAATAAAAATAAAATAAGTGAAAAAAACAACAAAACAAAAGTGCTCAAGGAACTGGGATTTTAATCCAGGCAATCTGTTACCAGTGTACAGCTTTCCTACTCCAGTCACTTATTGTTTTAGAGAAGGGGTGATATCACTGACTTAATGAAGAGAAAAAAGAAAAAAAAATGTATATATAGAACAAACCAATCAAAATGCAATCCAAAGTTTAATGACAAGATTTTTTTTCAAAAGATAGCTAAATTTAAAATTTAAGTACAATCTTCATTTCATAGAAAGTCTACCAAAAGGGGATTTTCAGGGGCAGAAGAGGGGAAAAGGCATTACGTTGTATTATCTCTTTTCTCTATAGCTCTCAAGGTAGCCTAATACTAAAAAAGTACCTGTACTAGCACTTCTACTTTTCTAACATTAGAAGTGTTTAATTAATAAAACCTGTCCCTTAAAATGTGGGTTATATAAAATAGATTTATCTTTTAAATGGGGGCTGGATTAAAATAAAGAGATAGGCAATTTATTAGCATACCTGATACAAAATAAATAAATCTTGACAGAAGACACCATACAAAAATGTTAAGTGCATGAAGTGGGGCTAGGGAAGATGAAGCGTGAACCATAAAAATTCAACACTCTAGAAATTTGATGGAGTTGTAAGGAAAATGTTATGGAGAGATGAATGTTGTTATAAAGTAAATACAGTTTTTTTTACATGTTTTAGGCATTAAGCATGACCTATGTAATACATAAGATTATATTTATGATATTTTTCATATGTACTCTGAGAGTGTCCGGGGGTGTGATCACTAAAAATGAAATATAGTAAGACAATTTAATCAATAGAACTTCCTTTTTTCATGTTTATTACATAAATATTATAGCCACACTAATGAAATTCTACATTAAGTTTTTCCTACAAACTACTGCTCCAAGAAATAAAACTTCTAATTTATCCTTATTTCTTTCTGGTTCTATATGCACATGTCATTTTAACATAGCAGATATAAGTTTCAATCAAGCTTCTAAAAAAAGTTTACATTATACCCTGGACAATTTCCCGTATTGCCATAGTCTCCACAGGTTATCAAAACTTCCAATAGATATCAGTGGTATGGTGATCAATGTTTACCTACCAGTTTTCTGGGAGAAAAACAGGCCCTGTTTTGTAACATTTGTCTATTTTTACGGTGCAAATACTTCCACTTTGGCCAATTTTGAGCTACTAAAACTATGTCATTGAATGTGGGGTTGGGAAGAGATGCACACGACTAGTTCTCACAAGCTGGCACAAGCAAGCTCCATCACACTATTTTTGGACATATGAATTGTTTCCAGTTTTGCATTATTATAATCCTTACAATGAATATCTCTGGCAGGCATAAATGGTTATCTACCAGTCATTTTTTATCCCCTTAGAACTGTGAACTCTAAGCCAATCTTGACAATTCTAACTCTACCATCAGTGGTTAATTAGGAACTGGCATGAGTAGCAACTGTGACACAAATACACATCCCCCAAAATACACATCTATGAAGAAGTCTACAGAGGAGACTTCTAGAACATTTTCCCGCAGTTTCAAAAGGGCATATGAGTAAGAGAGGCTTAAAATTGTTATATCTCTCTTGTAAAAATAAGGGGACAATTCTAAGAAAAAAATCTTACTGGATATTGCTGTATACCATCTATAATTGCGCTCATTCCTCAAGCTGCCCCAAGTGTTGCATGCTCACTGCTTATAGCTGTGTCCTTCACCCTAGAAATATACTCTGGCCAAGACCTGCCTTGCCCTCCCCAGGGAGCAGCCAAATCTAGCCCTCCTGACCCCTTCCTTAATTAGGTCATCTCTGAAGATCTACCCCAGCTTCAAACTCCTGTGGGTTTAGTTGAAACACCTGTCCACAATTTAACTTCTCTTCCAAGTCTTTCCGCCCTTGTTTCCCCACAGATGTTGTTTCCAAGTTATGCAGTTGTTACAGGAGTAATTGCCGCAGTCCCCAAATGGACAGACTTGGTATTTGGAAGAACTAATGCTCCTTGGCTTGTGGGGTTAAAACTATCAAATGGGAAAAGTCATATGGAAGCTTATGATAATGCCCTCCCCAAGCAGCAAAGATTAAATCAAAAACAAAGGATGCAAACATGATGGTTCACATTATATCCTCCTTTTAATTTACCAGGGTGGTGCCTAAAAAAACAAGCATCAACACATCCTGGAAGATGACAATGGAGTACTATAAACTCAACCAGGTAGCCCCAGTCAAAACTGCTATGCCATTGTGGTATCCTTCCCAGAGACAACTAATATGGACTCAAATATAAGAAATAAAGCCACTGAAGTGACAGATGTGTTTTTTCCCATCCCTATCAAGAAAGACTGGAATCATTCACATATGCTTGGGATGGACAAGAATACATATTGACTAGTCTTCCCCAGGGTTATGTTAACTCTACTGTCCTCTATCATAATATAGCCCCGAAAGACCAAGACCGTAAGGACACTCCAGAGAACATCACATTGGTTCACTGTATCATTGAGAAAGAAGTTCGGCAATTATATTGGAGACCTTGTTTAAACACATCTTCTCCTGAGGGTAGAAGATAATCCTACAAAGATTCAGGAGCCCAAAACATCAGAGAAATATTTAGGAACCCAATGGTCATTGGCATGGCCAATCATCCCTCCAAAGCAAAAGAAAAATTATTATATCTTGTCCCTACCACCAATGAGAAAAAAGCACAAATGCCTGATAGACAGCCTCTGGATTCTGAAGGCAACATATTCCACACTGCGGAATACTGCTTTGATTCACTTACCAAGAATTACAGGGTTGCTGGCTTCAAATGGAACCCAGAGCAAGAAGCAGCTCTAGATTAAGTTCAGGCTATAGTGTGAGCAGCCCTGAACTTGGCCTATACAATGCAACAGAAGGTGTGCTATTAGAAGCATCAATGGTGGGAAGAGATGCCATGTGAAATTTATGGCAAGCCTCAATAGGGGAATCAGGATGTACATTCCTAGGTTTGTGGATCAAGACCATGCAGCCTGCGGTGGAGAATTATACACTACTTGAAAAACTGCCCCTGGTATGCTCCTGGCCTTGGTAGGGACAAAGATCTGATCAAGTGACCAAACAGCCAGAAATGCCCAACATAGGCTAGGGCCTGTTAGGCTCAACAAATCAAAAGGTTCGACACGTCAAACAACAATCCATTGTAAGATAGAAGTGATGCATCCATGTTTGAGCATAAGTAGGGCCAAGGGATATAAGAAAAATGCATGTGCAGGTGGTGCAGACTTAAACACCAACTACTATTATTGTATCAGCGTCTCTTCCTCAGCTCACATCTATGGCCATATAAGGGGCCATTATGACTGGAAAAAGGAGACAAAGTCATGCCTGGTTCATAGATAGGTCAGCTCAATATATATATATATATATATATATATATATATATATGTATATATATATATATATTCTGAATATATATATTCAATATATATATATATTCTGCAATAATAATGCTGCCTGGTGCTATCTGTCTATGCAATGCTGGTTAACACTTTACATTACTTGATCCAAAGCTGCTTTGCACATTTTTGAAAAGTTGTGCACAAGCATGAAAAGAGACAGAAATGTAAAGACAATGAGAAAGATGTCTCAGGTTTAAAACACCTTCTTTGGGGTCATTTAGCCTAGGGATAATAAAGCAAAGAGATAACTATCTTTTAAAAGTTGGTTGGTCCTCATCAAAATGATATATCCACATATAAGCATACAGGGAAAAAATGCTGCTAATAAAACTTCTCTAATTATTAGAAGGAATTTTCAAACATTAGTTAACTACCAATGATGGCTATGGATCACAGTGCTAGATAGCTTAATGAGTAGCTTATTCCAAAAGTAGACTGATACTGTTTCCACAAATAACCAAAAGTGCTTCTCTCTTGATGAAAAGCCAAGATATGACAAAATTTAATCTCTGTCCCAGTCTCTCAACAGCTATAACTTCATATCAGTGAATAGTACTACCAGGGGTAACATCCAATAGGAAAAGTTTGTTTTACTTAAATTTCTTCCTCCAAAGCTGAAGTAAATTATGACTGCAGAAACCACACCCTGTGATGCAGATTATTAGGCAGATGAGAACAACCATCTCTCAGGGTCTACTAGGAGTTCAAGACAGGGAGGATACAGATGTGAGTGACATTAAGTTTCTTTCCATATTTGATAAATGTTTTAAGTTCTGCTAAATAGCATTATGTAAGATTTTAATTCAACTCATGTACAGCTTTTTATTTATGTGAGATTTTTATGTTTACTTTTTACATCTTTAAGTGGTAAAACTGAAGGCATTACTTTAGCAAAGAATAACAGAATTATATAAGAGAATCTAAACTAATCCACTAAAGATAACCAAGCTATCTGTTTGTCACCTTTTAGTAGTATTATATACTCAGGCAACTATGGAAAACAACCAAATTAAAAATTATTAATGATACTTAAAGTATTACAGCTTCTGGGAAATAAACCTTCTATATGTCCTATGATAAAATTAAGATCCACAGTTTCTCTTTCTAGACCTTTCTATTTTAACAAACACAATTTTCTTATTATTTATAATCTCAATGCAACTTCTATAAAATGAGGCTCTAACTTGGTTTTCTTTTTTCACTGTATATGCATCTTCCCCAAGCCCATCTGTTGAATAACTGATCTCTTCCCCTTTGGTTTGTGGCACTTTCTATGTTCTTATTATTTATTTGTTCTAATATGAATTTTGGTATAAGGATTATTTTCAGCAGAAGGCACCTGAGAAGAAGCAAATACAAGAAAACTGCCTACCCTCCCCCCATTTGCCTGAAAGTAGGACATAAATTGTAAAGGTGTCCCCCCTGCCCTCTATTAGGAAGGACAGAAGTTAATTGCTCTTTAGCAGGCAAGAGATGGCTCCATAGAAGTCTACATAACAAACTTTACCAGCTAGCCCTTACCTTCCATTAGTTCCCTCATACACTCACCTTCCCATGATTTGCTACCCTAGAAACTCAAAGTCCTTTTTCTTTGTCTTGTCATCTCTCTAAAAATCTATTGTTCTTTTGTAAAGAGACTATATAAGCACAAACTCTAACCACCCCTTTAAGTTTCAGGTAGCTGAAAGCTCCCACATGTACGCACAATGAACATGATAATAAACTAGTTTTTTTCTTGTTAATCTGTCTTTTGTCATTCCCCTGCCCCAATGAGCCTAAAAGGCATGGGGGGGGGGGAAGAGTTAAGTTTTTTTCTCTGTACACCTTCCAGATTAACTTGTAGAAATAAAATATAGGCATCAATTGAGATTATAATTAGAATGGCCTTAACCCCAAGACATTGCTTAGAAAGAATATGCATCTTTACAATATTTAGCCATCCCAATCAGGAACATGAAATGAATATCTACTCACTCAATGACTATCTTCCTTTATGTTACTCAGTAAGTTTTATAGCTTTCTTCATCTAGGCCCCCTTCATTTCTTATTAGTTATTTTTAAATCACATTTTCTGTTTTTAGCTCAGAATGGGAACTGCTTTTCATTCACTTTTCTAACTATTTTTGGTACAGCACAAAATGATTGCATATTAATTTCATATCTAGCTGCCATTTTGAATTCCTTTATTGATTCCTGTTGATTCTTATGAAGAAGTCGATTATTCATCAAATGGTGTCAGAAAATTGTGTGTGTGGTGGGCAAGAGGTGGGTGGTACAGGAGATTCATGTTAGATACTCACATATCTGGTATATTTCGGCATATACCAAAATAAATTACAGAAAGATTAAAAAGTTAAAGGTTAAAAGCAAATAATAAAAACACGAGAAAATATACAGCTAAATATTTAACTGACTTGGGGATGAATAAAGAGTTTCTATGGATTAAAAAAATGGGAAAAAATCACCAAAGATACAAAGACAGCTATATTAAATTCAATATTCCCAAGTGACCACAGAAAATTAGTAGATAAACATCCAATATGGGAAATACACTTGAAACATGACAGTTAAATGGGTAAAAATCCTAACCATATAAAAAGCTCTTATAAACCAGTAAGAGAAAAACTAATTAATACTCATAGGAACATGGGCAGAAGAAATAACAGGAATGAACAGGTAATTCATAGAAGATACCACACACCAATAAAATACAAAACATTCAACTGCACAATCAAATTCAAATTAAAATGACAAAGAGATAGCATTTTTGTGGCCTATTCAACTGCAAAGATTTGGTGCTTTGAGACTGAAAACTTTAACTTCTGACAGGAGTATGGAGCGTTATAACCTTCCTGGAAAGCAAGTTGGTATTCTGAAATAAAAGCTTGTAAGAATCAAAGCATGAATATATATTTGTGAAATACTCAGGGATTAGACAAAAATTCTTATATAAAGATAACCATTAGAATATTATTTGTGCTAGCAACTGGAAGCAACAGCAACACCCCCAAATAAAGGAACAGTTTGTGGTACATCCATATGATAATATGATAGACTATTACTGCAGCCATTTTTAAAACATATTTCAGAAGAACAACTAATGGCTTGGGAAAAAGTTAATGATATGGTATCAATTGAAAAAAATCAGAATACAAATTATGCATAGCATGATACCAATTTTACAAATACGTGAAATATACATGCATAGGAAAAAGAGAAGAAAATACAAAATGTTAACAACGGTTAGATTTGGGGGGAAGATTATGGATAGTTTGTATTTCATTCTTTACACTGAAGAATTTTTCAGATATTCTATAGTAAATACATTGCTATTTGTAAAAGGAAACACACACAGAATATTATTTTACAAAATAGATATTTCTTAATACACCAAGAAGTGATGCAAGAAAATTTTCAGAAACAAAGTGGAAAAGTTTTTTTTTTAAAAAATCAGTAAACTTCTCTTCCACATGAACAACAGAAGATATTTACTTTTAAAAACTTGAAACTTTCTTCACATAACTGGCACCATTAAGAAACTTTTAAAATAAAGGTAGTAATCTCTAACTATTAAGGGTTTATTACAAATACAACCTAAAAAGAAAGCCCCCAGGGAATCAACTATAGGGAAAGTGTGATTAGAAGACAGTACTTACCTTTTTCACTTACACTCTCACTTTCAATCTCAACGTCATCACAACTTGTGTATTCAGGTGTGGAAGCTAATTCCTCCTCTGAACTGCTCAATGAAACCTGGCGCATTTTACCTCCCTTCTTTGATTTATGAGGCTTTGGTGGTGGAGGTCTCACAGACTCTGACTGATCGGAACTGAGAGAATCATTCCTTAACATTGTTTCCATCTTTTCCCGTTTTGTTTTCCTCACAGCAGAGCTAGGATCTAAGTGGTGGTGTTTCCTCAGTGGGTCAGTACGTCTCATGTCTGGTCTATCAATGGGTATTGGACTCCTCCGGGGGGTGGGAGGACTATGGTTTGTGGTCCTTTGTGGGTAAGAACTTGGTCCCTGAGCCTCTCGAGTTCTTTCCATTGAGTAAGATCGCTGATTTTCCATGGCAGCTCTACGTTCAGATATAGATCTCTGCCTTGATGGTCGTTCCATCCTCAGCATAGAAATCCTAGAATCTTCCAGCTCAGCATTTGCCAAAGAAACATCACTATGCCTTCTCTCATGCCTCGCTCTGGACACTTCCGCATGAATACGCATTTGTTCTTCATAGGGCTGTGGCTTTACTGGATAACGGGCCAAATTTGGGTCACTTCGATAGCGTGCCTGGTATTCTTCCTCTCTCCTTTGCCTTTCATACTCATCTCTGCTCTCCGCATCCTCATCATCTACAATGTATTCTTTGGAATGCCTATGACTTCTCCTGTTGGAGTCCCTGTAATTTATATGGTCAGACTCTTCATAAAACTGAGGTTCACGCTGAGACCTCCTATCAGCATAATCTGATGGAGATCTAGGCATGGTGTTATCTGAAGTAGCATACTGTGGATATTCTTCTCGTTCTTCTCTTTGGTCGTATCTTCTATTCTGATCTCTGGATACTGATGGACTTCGTGTCCTAAGTAAGCAAAGGAAAAGAATGATGAGAAGAGCAACGTCTAAACAATTCAACATTTTATTAATTCACTGGTGGGTTGATGAATTAAATTCAAATAGTTCTTTTGCTTTTTTAAAAAAAATTCTTTTTAAAGTCATGCTTAACAAAAGATTTACTAATATTCATTTTATTCAGTTCAAATAGGAAATTTAAAAGGTATTTTTGATATGGTTCTTTAATGCCTGGCATACTACATATGGAATATATCTATGCCCTGAAATAAGATAGCATCATACTCTGCTGCTGCAAGATGGACTTTTCTATAATTTCTTTGCTTGGCTCAATACACTTCGACAATCTCCCAACTGCTATTCAGAAGCTTTGAAAAACTCCACCTGACATTCTCTCTATTCCTGACACCTTGATATAGTCTCTTGAAAACATAATGAAGCCAAACTAATTTGGTTCAAGAGTTGAATACTTTCTGACTAAAATTAAATACTGGCTCTTAAAAATCATTTTTCATAGGGGCCCCTGCATGGCTCAGTTGGTTAAGCATCCGATGCTTGGTTTCAGCTCAGGTCATGACCTTGGGGTTGTGAGATCAAGCCCCATGTCCCGCTCTGTGCTAGGTGCAGAGTCTACTTGTCCCTCTCCGTCTGCTCTTCTCCCCACTCTCTCTCTCTCTCAAATAAATAAGTGAATAAAATCTTTTTTAAAAAATCATTTTTCATTCATCAGCTACCTAGATCACTCCTAGTATTGGTTCATCTAAATCATTTATCTCCAACCCTTCTTTATTGCTCTAACTTGAGATAAGCAATTTAAATAAATAACAACAATAATGACTTATTCATCACACACACACACACACACACACACACACACACAGTCTTTGTAGAACTCAGAAGGGACTGCTATTTTTATTCTATCTTCATTGAGATTAAGGCCAGCTCCATGAAACTTGTCTTTGTCTTCACATCTGACCCCGCATACTTCCTTATAGCCTCAGATGAAGAGACCGTATATTAAGTTCTCAGCCTGCCCCTCTAACACTAGTACAACACAGCGGACCTTGTAATCATAATAATACTCCTTGTCAACAAAATATTCACACTGACCTCTTCCCTGGTACGAACCCAAATAGTGTCAACCACTAGCCGTGAAAAGCAGTGGGACTGGACTCCTGAAGATGACAGAAGTTCAGAATATCTGTTACAGGGATTTTTGCCAGGACATATGAACAGGAGATAATAAAAAGTGAGGTCAGTTGAAGTTCAAGATGACCAACATTAGATAGCTCAGTTGTAAATTTCTTAGATGTTATTTGGCGGGGGCGTGGGGTGGGGGAGCCTAAAAGCAAAAGCAGAGAAAGGCTACATGTGGAATGACCCCACTCAGCAACAGCATCATTCTCCTCTAAAGTCTCCCATGTCACCGAATCTCCCCTGTATCTGAAATACAGCCTGCCAACGTGCCAATCAAGATTTGTTAATAAAAACAGAAGTCACTCTAGGTTTTCCAGGGAGTAAGGGTTTTAATACAGTAATCAAGAGCTATGCAACTGCACCAGCCATGAAGGCCAGAGAAGTTAGTGATCTTGTTCTTGCCTGCAGAGCCAAAGACAAGGGTTCTCAAGATGTTCTTTAGGAAGCTGCTGTGAAGCTCAACAGTCGTCAGGAATTTGCCACCAGTTATCTCAGCTGCCGAGAGCAGTAGGGTGGTCCATTAAGAGGAGCTTGCCAGGAGCCACTGAGACTTTCCCATCCTGTGTGCCTGCCAACAACTGCAGCTGGACAGTACTGGCTTCGGTACGTCCCCCACCTTCCAGTGTCACATAGGTGCACAGCCTGGGGAGACTACCCTGAGCCAGAAAATGAAGGAACTAGTCTGTTTTATGATTAGGCAAGTGGACGTGATTTCTTTTTTACATTTATATCTTATGTCTGCATATAAAACATTTAGGACTTGAAAACAACTCTTTTCAGTTACAACCGTTACATAAAACCATAGACTCCTATATTTTAAAATATACAACCAAAACAGAGCACTCAAAATAAATTTTAGAGTATTGACCTACATAATATCTTATATGTGTATCTGTTAGGCATAATTCATTGTACTTTTTTGTCATTTTTTATACATATGACTAAAGGAAAAAATACTGCAGCACGGTGGCAATGTAAAAAGAACAGAATCAAGGGCTCTGGGTTTCTTAGTCCTACTTTTGTTATTACCCAGTTATTTGAACCCATATGGCCAGTTAATCTTTGAGAGTCTGTATTTTAAAGTGAGAAACATAGATTATACACATTAACTCATATATTATTTTAACACACATGTATTAGGCAAGAACTAAACGCTACATACTACAATATAGATTAGAATAAGGAAATGTGGGGCACCTGGGTGGCTCAGTCGATTAAGTTATGATCTATCATAAGTTCATCAAGTTAGTATGCTTAAATGAAAGCTTTAAGGAGAGCAAAAAATAATACTTCTGGCAAGATATAATTAACTGACTGGTGCAAATTTTCAACATACATCTCATTAACTGGCTACTTATATATACTTACTATATTAAAAAATGAGATAAATGAGAGTTTCTCTAGAGAACTCTAAAAAATAAACAATTACATCAGTTCTTTTTTAAGTTCTTTTTTTAAAGATTTTATTTATTTATTTATTTATTTGAGAGAGAGAGAGAGAGAGATTGCATACGAGCAGGAGGGGAAAGGCAGAAGAAGAGGGGGAAGCAGACTCCCACCTGAGCAGGGAGTCCGACGTGGGGCTCAATCCCAGGACCCTGGAATCAAGACCCGACCTGAGGCAGACACTTAACCAACTGAGCCACCCAGGTGCCCTACATCAGTTCTTCTAACTGACCATTTAACCTCCATTAGATGCAGACTTTGTTAGGAATTCAAATACATTTCGGTATGTTATTTTTTTCCAATCTAAGTTAATGAATATATTTGTCTCCAAAAATATAGGTTACTCATTAACCAAATTTAATATCTAGAAATTGATTCTGTTCCAAGAGTAAGATTCTAGTGTTTCTCAGATTTATTCGGTACATAAGAAAACAATTTTTTAAACTTTATTTTTAAAACTTTTTTTTTTTGCTGTGCCTTTTATTCCTGTAACTTATTCTTCTGTAACTAGAAGTCTGTATCTCCCACTCTCCTTCGCCCATCTTGACCATGCCCTCATTGTTTAAGTTCTAATTTCTCTAAAATCCAGTCTGGATTGAATAGGAAATTTTAAAATTGTATGTACGTATATAAATTTTGAAAGCAGTATTACCTCATTACTATAGACCAGGAAGATCAGGTCATCAGTTAGAGCTCACTTTTGTGCCTTTGTATTTCTCCAACATATACTACCCCATCCTATTTACCATTACCTAATTTGTGCTCTGTACTGTCCACTAGACTTTAAATTTTGAACCATAAAGGACTGTGCCAATTATACCTTTGTAGTTCCACTATTAATTCATTCATTCAACATTTATTCAGGGCTTAATATGTGCCAGCTGATTCTGGTTGCTGGTTGCTGGAAATTCAATCAAGAAAAGACACATAAGGTCCCTGCCCTCAATAAGCTTTCTTTCTAGTAGAGGAGACAAACAATAAGCAAATAAATTAAGCAGTAAATAAAGTAATTCCATACAGTGATAAGTACTATAAAGGAAAACTGAAACACGGTAAATTTACAAAAAGTCTCTGAGGGAAGCTACTTTCAATCAGAAAGGTCTTCCTGAAAAGGTACATTTGAACTAAGACCTGAGTAATGTAATTACACTGAATGTAGCCCATTTATATAAAATATACAACTTCATTGGAAATGTTTTGGGTATTGTCATTAGGTTGCTATTTTTCTTTCTTTCTTTCTTTCTTTCTTTCTTTCTTTCTTTCTTCTTTCTTTCACTTAAAGCTGTTTTATTAAATATAAAATCTACTGAATTCTCAACTGTTGTTTTACTAAATCAAGGATTTTCCAAGGTAGTTCATCTCTAGAACCCACCTAAAAGCAGCTCACCAAGCCTTTTTCATGTACCCCTCCTTTTCAAAAGATTTCATTCTCTCAAACTGAGTAAATTCCAATTCCCCATTATCCTTGATCTCAGATGGGAGTCAAAAGAAAAGCAATCAGATTAAATCAGAATGAATGGATATTGGCTTTATAATATTATCAAAAATACTTATATGCTTTAAGATTTCTAATGCAAATTAATCTCCAAAATGTGGGACTTACGGCCATGCAAGAAAGTAAAAAAATTCAGAAAATGTTAAGGGAGAAATTGGATAGTTTGAAGGCAGTTCAACCTAACGATGGCCTTCCTCCTCACTGTACCTATTCCCTAGGTAATTGTATCCATTTCTATCCAGGAATGTCTACAATACTCTAAGAACTGAAGGTTCATGAGGAGCAGCATTCTGGATCTATGTAAGCTGCACTTAGTAGGTGCTTGAAAAACATTTGTTGAATTAAAGAACTCATTGATTCTCCCTTAGATTATCTCTACTTTTCATGATATGTTCTTTTCTTCTATATTCAAACCCACTGATGTGATAAAATAGTCGTTCTTCTCTTTTCCCTAGTGTTCCTTCAGCAGTAATATCACCCACTGTGGGTAAAAGGAACTGCTTTTAGTAGTGATGTACATTATATGTTAATTTGACTTTTGTTGTTGGGCTTCAAAATCCAACAATTGCTTATAAAATTATTTCTTTAGCAAAATATATTTAGAGTGTCAATCACTTTACAACTAAACATTTAGAACAAAACCTCTGTAAGTTAAGGATTTCTAGTAATATATTTAGTATCACACTTGTTATGGGACAGAGGTAGGGGGTAAGAAAAGAAACACTTCATCTCCTGAGGAATTAATGTAAATTTTTGAAAGTAGGATATAAATAAAGTGACGATAGTGAGCCTTTACAATATAGGAAATATATTTTATTTGATTGATAAAAAAAGAGTATTTGTCATAGAATTCAGTTCCAAAAGAAAGTTTATCATTAATTAGCACTAAGCAAGTCATCTAAGGAGTTTTCAAAAATCATACCTTAGAAAATTGAATTCAATATTAAATCCTGCAATCACGTTGTTCTAGAGATTATGAAATTTGCCTGAAGCCTATGAATCATACTCTAGATGCTGATTTGTACTGAATTTAAGTAAAAATAGAACAGTGCTCATGATTTCTGAAGTTGGGATAACTATTGTCATTGTTACTTAAAATGGAATAAAGTTTTTAAAAATATATTTTAAGGTAGTACATTAAAGCTCTGCAAGGAGCAAGGCAAGATTTTAGTCTATGACTACTCTTACCAAACAATGAAGAGTCTGCTATCAATTACTCCAAAATATTAAAATATTCTGTCAAATAATTTTGCCAACTAGATCATGACTATTTCATATATACTCTCCTTTAAATTAAAACTGCTGTGTTTTTAGACACTATA
This sequence comes from Mirounga angustirostris, assembly GCF_029215605.1. Lineage (NCBI taxonomy): Eukaryota > Metazoa > Chordata > Mammalia > Carnivora > Phocidae > Mirounga > Mirounga angustirostris. Next base: position 33,443,255 of record NW_026991712.1, read on the forward strand.
TATTTTTTCAGGACCTGGAGAAAACCCATGAAAATTCAAGTACTATATCTCTAATCTCTACCTTTGCTGCTGCCCTCTATAAGCAAGTCTTAGCATTTATTATTATCAGGTGGAAAACATTTAATTGGTAAAGAATTGAAAGATAAATTGTACAATTCTCTAAGCAATCATAAAGCATTTAACAGTATTTCACCCACAAGTTATAATTCAGAAGAATAGAGCAATTCATCTAAGATGTTGTATTTCACTTAATCCTTCAAAGACACTGAGAAATTAAGAGGCAGAATCCAAAATTACGCCTTTCTTTAGAATAAAATGTATTTGTGACATTATATAGTTCCTTACTTTTTACTCCTATGCATCAGTCAATCCCTATTTCTGATATAACAATATCAGCATATATTTGCATTCACTTTATATTCACCTAATATCTGTTCACTTTACCTCTTTTTATTGAAATCTACATTGTTAACAATTATTTTCTCTTTCCCCATATTATAGGGGTCTTAACCAGAACCAGTTTATAGAAAATCACATACGGACTCTGAGAAACAAACTGAGGGTTCTAGAGGGGAGGGGGGTGGGGAGACGGGTTAGCCTGGTGATGGGTATTAAAGAGGGCACATTCTGCATGGAGCACTGGGTGTTATACGCAAACAAAGAATCATGGAACACTACATCAAAAACTAATGATGTAATGTATGGTGATTAACATAACAATAAAATAAAAAGAAAATACAAAAAAAAGAAATACTGTAAATGAATCTTAATCAGTAGCATTTCTGTTCATTGCTTACAATTTTTTTGTTATATGGACTATTCAATCTATTTCTAAATATTCTAGCTGTATATTCACACCTAACACTCCATTATAAATGGTATTCTGATTAGGCATAATAGTTTGAGCAAGAAACTCTACCAATTAGTCTCTTTAAAGCTCCATGTCTAAAAATCAGACTGACTGATAGAAAAACTCCAAATAGAAAGATTCTTTCCCAATTAAAGTCATTTTCAACAGTTTCCCAAAGGCAGATGCAACTTATGTGCTGTGTAACAATTCACCATGTTTTTACCATAGTTTCCATTTTAATATTGACAACTTTTACCATGCTATGTGGTTTGTGTTATTATACCACCTACAATACTGACTATATATACTACAAAATAATCATCAAGTCTCTGAAAATATAATCTAGTATAAAACATCTGAAAACGTTTATAACAACAATGAAAGCTTACATGGAAACTCTAAGCTTTAATATTTGTGTACTTTTAACTCTTAATACCTATACAATTTTTAAGAATCATGATATTGAAAGTAAAGAATTTAAAGATTACTGATTTCTGCAAATTCAAATTTTATGCTATTCGATTAAGCACTACCTAAAGAAAAGCCCTTACTCATAATCTTTATTAGTAGAGATCATTAAATAAATGTCATTTATAAATAATAGAAATGATATTTGAAGAATCAATAATCTGAAAAGAACCTCCATCTTTTTAAAAGCTTTATAAAGCATGGCTATTGCTAAATAAATTAAAATGATACTTCATTAATTCAATGACACAATTCTTACCATATAGATTAAACATAACATTATAATCAAATTCTAAAATTTGAAGCAATTAAGACACATTAAATCCAGGATTTAACAGAAATATAGGATCGTATAAAATATGAAATGTACAGATCCCATGCCTAGAATTCATACAAAAAGCTTCTAATAAGTCAAACCATTTATATTCACCAAAAAACACACCAAAAAAGACCAATCTTTTTTTTACATATCACAATATCTAACACATTTTTATAGTTTTACCTTTTGCTCAACCAATGCACATCTGTCGAGCATGAAGCATCATGTTGACAAAAATACAGCCACACTGTGCCAGGCAGTGCTTTCATTTAATCCTTCTAGCTCTAGCAAAATCATAGGATCCATCCTTAATCAGATGATTTGAAAGTCTCTACTTGCTTACAATCATTTTATTTCAAAACCGAATTATTAAAAATTTACACATAAAACAACACTCATTCATGGATGGAGTCATAAAATCCTGTAGGGATGGACCTGTTAAGAAAAAGGTTATTCTTTAATGCTGTTACTATGTGGCTGGATATAGCTCCAGGTCAAGTAAGAGTGTACCCTGTAAGGAGGATTACGGTACTTAGCTGATTAGTGCCTCACAATACTGAATACCAAATGCATCCTACATCCATGGCATTTCCGGGCACCCTACTTAAAACAGACAGATTGAGAAATTTGTAAACCACGTTCTCCTACATGAATTACAGTATTACTAAAATAACAGAATTCCCTCATGTTTGCTATTGGTGTCCACTGTGCTATCACTATAAAATGTATAGTGACAATAAACATTGTTGGTTTAGCAGATCTATAATTTTTTTTTCAATTTTCAGTAAGTGTTTTAATCTTCCCTAAAAAGAGAATGCTTCCCCAGAGGTGTAATGGGACACGAAATACCAGTTTCTGTAGAAACTTTAAAAAATAATGTGTTCCATGAACTAAGAAATTCATTAGACATTGAGTTTAAATCAAGTTTTGTTCACTTCATCACTTGGCCTCTCAATGCCTCTGTTCAGTCACTCAAAAAATAAAAAATAGTAAAGACAATAACACCACAGACTCTTTTCTACCAGAAACAATCACCTAGATGTTAATAACTTCTGAGAATTATATTTAAGTGATTCCAAATAAATTTATAAAGAACTGAGGAAAGGCCCGTGTTTGAAGACTGGGGAAAGATACGAAAGTACTGTGCTGTTTTTTGGTCTCCTGAATTTCAAGTTTAAATAAGGGTCTACTTTTGTGCAGTATTCATCTATCCAATTCTCTTCTAGAATTAAGTATAAATCTTGGAGAGATTGTAGAGGGGCAGTGGGGACAGATAAAGTGGTTAAACACTGAGATTCCCAATAAAGACTTGTAGCTTATTGAAACAAATGTGATAAAAATTCAGGAGCACTCATTTTCATAGGAATGCTAACTAATAACAAAATTCAACCGTTTAGACCCCATAGTTAATATCAAACTGAAAAAAAAAAAAAAAAAGATTCGCCAGAATACTTTGATTCTTCCAAGCTGGTTAGTCCAGAAAATTTCAGACACGGGATTACAGTTGATATTATGATAGCTAATCTTCCTCTTTATTTTTCCTGCCATTCACTTTTCCCACTTCATGTGTTCTCTTGGCAGTGTTATACCAACTGAAGTACACACTCCACTGCCAGTCCTCTCCTCCACCATCAGAATTGTTTCCTGCTCCTCTTAGTTGCCCACCTCAGACCTTCATTCATATCATTCCTAATATGTTTGCTCTCTATCCATCTTTCTAGGTCTCCAATTCCCTCCTCCCTACACTTTGAGAGTTATATTTTCCTTTTAGGACTATTTTCCCCATTTTTAACTCTTTACTTTTGTATTTTTTTTTTAATTCTTTGGGTAAGTACTTCCCATGCATTCAAATTTATAAGGACCTAATTTGGGATTTAAAAGGTTTTCATGAGAATATTTATAACTTTAGTATCCACTGACCTCTCCAGAAGTACAAAATAAAGATTCTACAAATCAGACACCAGTTTAAATTAACTTTGATTTTATTCATGAAAATATTTTCAACTTATATTTTAATAGAAAATAGTGCACAAATGATGCTCCCCTATAATAACCCACTGTGTCCCACTCCCCTCTTGCCACTATCCCTCCCAAAACTGCCATGTCAAAACAAAAAACAACAAAAACCAAACAACCAAACCAAACCAAACCAAAAACCCACAAAGACTAGGAACGATTCTATACCAGAAGACAATTTCAAACTGTAGTGATTTTATTCCCCTTCTTTAAGGTGCTCTTTCTGAGTTTATGACAGCCTTAGAAACAACCGTATGATATTCAAACCATATGTTTGAAAACAATACAAAGAAGTACAATGAGCAAGAAATAGAAGAAGAAAAAAGTATAAATACATTTAGCTAACAACTACCTTCCATCATCATCAGTGAAAGCCCCCAGAGTTATTTTATCCCATTATCCCCTGAGGCCTTTATATTATTTTAATATTACAGTTCCTTTACTGAACTGTAATTGCACCTATGGCATTCTCTCCTTTTTCTATTTGTTCCAAAAAAACAACTTAAGAGATTTGGGTTGGGGCTTACAACTACAGTTATCAGAGAAGAGAAATCTCTTCCTATAAAAGGAAATAAACACATCTAGAAATATATATCAGATTAAAAAACAGATGCTGCTTATCTGCAAACCAAACGTGTGTAATTAAATTTTTGTCCTAAGTGTTTATTTTCTTATTGGGAAAAAGAATCATCCAGTGTTTTAAAATACGAGAAATAGAGTAAGTGGGTTTAAGGAGAAGCCAGTGCATTCCATCGCAGTTCATGGTAATTCTTTCCTTCCAGTTGCTTGTCCAATCGATGAGGAAATTCTATAGGATCTACTTACAGAATATATCTAGAGCCCAAAACACTTCTCCCCATCTCACCACCTCCTGTGGCACAAGCCTGGAGAAGTCACCACCCTTTCTCATGGGAGTCACTGCAAAAACTTCCTAACTTGTCTCTCTGCTTCTACTCTATCCCCCTTCAGCTCAGCGTCAACACAGCAGCAAGAAAGTAAGTCAGATATGCTTGACACCTTTCAGTAAGTCCCCGTTTTGCTGACAAGGCTTATGAGATCTGGCACCCATCACACCCTACCCCTCCCCACTGGCTCACTCAGATCCAGCCACCATGGCTTCCCTACCCTGACCACTCTATTTAATACCTCGATTTGTCTCCAACCTCTGCACTCCCAATCCCAATCCCCTTAGCCTGCTTTATTTTTTAAAATCTTTTGCATAACATGTATCACCTTGTAATTATGGTATATTTTTTATTTGTCATGTTTATTGTTTCTTGCTTTGCACGTTTTGCAGGTTGTGGGCAGGGATCACTGTTCTGGTTACTTGATCCCCAAATACCCGGCACATAGTAGATGCTCAATAAACATTTATTGAATAAGCAAATAAAGCTACATAAGCAAGGTATTTTTTTACACCATAATAAAAATAAATATCATTTGTCCTTTTTGACCAGCCTACCTACAATAGAAACGTAAAAGGATTAGCCAAAACTCATACTATTTGTCTCCCTTTTTTGTATTTTACCTTAAAAAATAAACTCACAAATTACCCAAAATACCACTCCCAGGGGAACAAGTAAAAGATGTGCCTTCAGTGGATGAATTTTAAGAACATCAACCTCTGCACTCTCCCAGCTACCGAATTTTTTCTGTGCAATTCTATTGATCTGTAAGAGTGATCTGAGAATTTAAATTATGTTTTCAGAGATGTGGAGAAAACTGTATAGCGATATGCAGATAGGGAGAGGTGAGGAGTCAACAAACAGGCTGTTTCTTGAGAGGAGAACAGAAAGAATCCTTAAAAACCAGAGCTACCATTCTGTCAAGTAGCCTGCCACCAAACTGCATGAGAATCCAACTCACTCAAATTATTTTAGAGAGTGACAGGTACAAAGGAAGCTCCTGCTAAACAAGATTTTTCTTGGAAGAGAACTGATGATAACCAACTCAATACTAAAGTACTGTGTGGAGCAACTACCATGACAAAATAAAAACAAAGACAAAAACACAAAACACATTTTATTTAAATGTGGGAACCATCATTATACCAGTATTTGAGGTCATAGAAGTCTTCCGATATAATTCCTGTATGTTCGTGTGCCAATAAATACACACATAGCATGCTATCTATCTTCACACGAAGCTAAAGGAACAGGCACAAATTCTTTCTGCATGATCTTCACCTTCAGATCTGACTATTAGACCAATTAATGAAACCTGATTTATCTTCCCGTTAACAGAATGTTCTTGCTCAAACAGAGAAAACAGCACCTAACATCTGCAGGCCGGCACGATCTGTTGGAATTCCTTAGCCCTCTATAGCAATACTGAATTGCTTCAAATGATGCATCAATCAGCCCCACTGTTTACATAGGCAGTGTATTTTCTGGAAGATAGATACTCTTGATTCCTTAATTCTTTAAGACTTTAAGTAAAATACTATGAAATGGAATCTTTAGTAGATTGTCTTCAAAAGTGGCTGAGAATAATAAACAATTGTTTTTCAGGGTACCACTGTTTTCACTCCATTCCCAGTCTGAGAAAGTCTGCCCCAAACCCATTTATCTACACCATGAATGTATTAAAACATAATGGAAATTTTAAGGAAGGGGTACTGAGGAGTTGAAGAAGATAACATTGCACCCCATAGAGCATTCCATAAAACAACCTCTTTTTAATAATTCTTTCCTTGAAGTAGTTCTCCCTTCAATAAATCTCTTTTAACCTCTTACCAGCTTATCCCCCACACTCCTCTACAAATTTCCTCGGCCAGTGTCGTGTTACAGCTAGCCACACCAACCCTCCAAAAAAGTACGATGCTTACTGGAGCTCAACCCCAAATCATATGAGGCAGAATGTAATGGGAACCACTGCTGGAGCTGAGCTTTGAGAAAGAAGTCTGTTAAATTTTAACAAGTGCCTTTGTGTGGTTTCATAATATTTAAAACATGATGTTCTCTTTTAGACACCACATTGGAAAAGGGATATTATTTAAGAGGCATGTCAGAAACCATGAGAATGATGAGTCATCAGATCAGATGCTGGAGTTAGGACTTTCTTTTCAATGTGGACATGTTTTTAAATATAAATGCCTCCAGATAAATTATGCATTTCACCACTTTTATGGCAAAGTTTCTTTAGCAATTTTTAAAGGAACTGATAGAAAATAATACCTTAGAATGAAATTATTTCTTTAATCTTTAATTTATGCCTAGTCTCTAAAAATAGGTTAGGTAAAAAATGAAAAATGGGCGAATTTGGGGGGTTACTTATAATCTTCTAAATGAAGAAAATAGGAAATGTACGCTGGAAACAATATAATGAGTTATCTGTTGCTGGCCCTCTGTCATTGATTTCTCTTCTTTCTTGGAAGGGAAGGAATATCTCCTCCACTCTCAGCTTTGTGGTTTGGATTGAAATGGCCTCACTTGACCTCGGGGTGCACCATGATGAGCAGAGTATCATCCCTGCATGTACCATCCCCATTCATGACTAGCACAATGACCTAAGCTGGTCCCACCACAGTGATTTAAAATATCTGACAGTACTGAGACAGATTCCTATTTTAGGATTGAGGACTCGTGTCACTCTCAGAGCCCTGAAATCAATTTAGGCTCATGATTTGAGGGAGTCTTCCTAAAATCAAGTCATAAAATTGAGTGACACCTAGTGACAATTAAAAATAGAAAGAAATTAGGTCTTGAGTCATGTTAAATGAGATTCAAGATCAATCCCAATGGCAGTAACATTTACCTCTGGAGTTTTCAATCAGGTAAACCAATAAATCCCCTTTATTTTTTTAAGCCAGGCTCAGTTGAATTTTCTATTATTAGCAACTGAAATCTTCTTGGCTCACATAGAATCTGTACGTTACTTTCTCATCAGCTGTCATGATGCCTATGAACTCCGTTTCTATGAAAACTGGTTTTGTCCTTTGTGAAAAGTAGGCATACTGGTACCCTTATGTATCTTGCAGTCACATAATTTCTTTAAAGTGTTTGCCATTTTTTAAAGTTTTTATTTAAATTCCAGTTAACGTACAGTGTAATATTAGTTTCAGGTGTATGATATAGTGATTCAACAATTTCATATATCACCCAGCAGTGCTCATCACAGCAAGTGCACTCCTTAATCCCCATCACCTATTTCACCCATCCCCCCACCCACCTCTCCTCTAGTAACCATCAGTTTGTTATCTATTGTTAAGAGTCTGTTTCTTGGTTTGCCTTTTTCTCTTTTTTTTTCACCTTTGCTCGTCTGTTTTGTTCCTTAAATTCTACATATGAGTGAAATCATATAGTATTTGTCTTTCTCTGACTTACTTTTCTTAGCATAATATTCTCTAGCTCCATCCATGTTGTTGCAAATGGCAAGATTTCATTCCTTTTTATGGCTAATATTCCTGTGTGTGTGTGTGTGACATTTTCTTTATATACTCATCAGCCAATGGACACTTGGGCTGTTTCCATAATTTGGCTATTGTAGATAATGCTGCTATAAACATCAGGATGCACATATCCCTATAAATTAGTATTTTTTATTCTTTGGGTAAATACCTAGTAATGCAATTGCTGGATTGTAGGGTAACTGTATTTTTAACTTTTTGAGGAATCTCCATACTGTTTTCCAGAGTGATTGCACCAGTTTGCATTCCCACAAACGTTTCTCATTTTACACTAAAAATAGTCATTTAATGAGACCAAACTCTTTTGAGATCAAAAATCACAAGATTGCTTGCTTAATATTAAATTTCATATGATAATTATGACATTAGACTTGTTCTATTTAAGGCTAGAAAGTTATCAAAACAAGTCACACTCAACATGTCTCAAGCAACAGCAACAAGTTGCTTTTTTAAAGTAATTCACATTAAGCTATCTCCCACCCCAACTTCTAAGCTAATTCAGAAACACATATAAGAGATAAATAGAGCATAAAATATTACTTCTATTACTGGTAAAACTGAATTCGGAGAATTGGCCTACATCTATGCAAAAGCAGATTTTCTAATACCAAGCCTCAGAACCATACAAACACACCTATCCAAGCACAGACAACACTGGTGTAAGGCTATTTTATAGCTTATCCCTATAAAACTTAAGGCAGAAACAGAAGAGAATGCATGCTATCCCATAGGCAGCTTGTTCCCAAGAGAAAGAGAAAAGAAAAAGAAAGTGCTACTTAAGCTTACTTCCTTTTCCCCAAGGGCAGAGTGGAACAGGGAGTCCAAGGGAGCCGGGAATATTATTGTAGTGCAGCTCTCTCCACATGGAAGGAAACATAGGAGAGAGAAAGAAGGGTACCTTATCAACTAGTTAAGTCTAGAATTGCATTAAGCTAAAGCCATTCTATTGAACACAGGACTTCATGATTTAGGGTTCAAAATACACTTTGCTTGGGGCACCTGTGTGGCTCAGTCGGTTAAGCATTTGCTTTCTGCTCAGGTCATGATCTCAGGGTCCTGGGATCAAGGCCCGTATCGGGCTCCTTGCTCAGAGGGGAGCCTGCTTCTCCCTTTCCTTCTGCCAATCCCCCTGCTCATGCTTTCTCTCATTCTCCACCTCCTCTCTCTCTCAAATAAATAAATAAAATCTTAAAAAAAATACACTTTGCTTAAACTGTAAGTTGAGGAGATAGCAGTAAGAAATTATAGTTTTACAGAGTTCATAGGGTTGAACCAGGACCAAAGGCAAAACAGACCGTGGCAGACACAGCTGGTTGCCTGCCGAATATATCTAAATCTCTTTTCTTTCTTACAAATAGAATCCTAATTTTATTCAGATCCACAGTGTACCTAGTCCAAAATATTTATATGCCAGGCTCTTTTGTGGCTAGGGGTGGTCATGTGACATAGTTCAGGTCAATAACAGTCAGAAGCTGACTAAATACAGGCTCTACAAAGCTATTTATTCCTAATGAAAAGAGAGAGCCAGCTGGTACGCCCTTCCTCCTTTTTGACTGGAATGTGGTCCTGTTCCTATTACTCAACAGATCTCTTTTAACTGTGAGTTTGAGAGCTCCATACTGTGGGCAGCAGGGCAGGAAACAACAACAAAAAGCACAGGTCTCTGCTGATTTCCTTGAGCAGTTGTAGCATCCTTGAGTTGGCTATCTCCAGACTTGTTTTTATCTGAGCAAAACATAAAACTCTTTCTTTATTTAAGCATGTGGCTATGCTATATATGTTATATGTAGCTAAACCCAATGCTAACTGAGGCCAGAGAAAGACTTACCTCCAGTGAGAATTCTAAGACATCTGGGGTCATTAGTAACCTGGCTGCTATTTCAGTAGAAACTAAACAAGTGACAAAGGTCCAGGAACAGAAAATATGTGCAGGTTTACTAATAAATATAAGCCAAGGGGAGAGTGCCTTCAAATGAAAGAGGCAGAATAGTATAGGAAAGACCCTAATTCCTTATCCAGTGGTGTAGCGCCACCAGCCTACTGTAAACATTTCCTCCCAACTCTGTGTTCAGTGATGTCATATTGGTACCTTAAAATCAGCCATGTTGGGACATAGTCATTTACATCATGAAAATTAATAAATGCTATAAATCAAGATTTTTTTTTCACTTTGGAGAGCTGATTGTCAAACATTTACCAGCACACTACCGCTGATACCCTACTGCTCAACTAAACAAGAACCTAGAAAAAAGTGCAATAGTTAGCCCACAGCTATCATTATTCAACTGAAAACTTCAATTCATAAGTGCAAAGAATACCTAATACAGAGCCTGACATTTAGCAGTATCTCAGTCACTATTTGAGAAAGGACAGTAAAAGAATTCCTCAGTCACTGATAACTGAAGAGTTAATTTTACTTTTCAAAAGTATGAAAAATAGGAAAACAAACTCCTCAGGTTTTAATTTAATAATACCTGAAAATCTCTGCAATTCTTTGAATAGGGCATTCCACCCCCAATTTTACAGTCTTTTGTTTGAATTGCAAGGTATGACCATATTTAAGTGCATTTGTGAAACCATAACATGTTAGAACTTTAAAAAACCTGGGTAAGTACGATTTTCAAAGATCCAATGATCAGTGCAATGACAGTAGGCAGGGAAAGGGGTGTCAAACTGCATTTGAAGTTCTCCAGTGGATTATGTAGAGAAAACTGAAAGTATTTACCACCAGATGGCACTAGATTATATAATTGAATCCATTATCTTGGGACATCCACTATAAAGAACTATTCTCATTTTTTCATTATTCTAGATTTTTATATCATGTAAAATCCCTTTTCCATTATCTTATTCATTGGAATTCTTTATATCAGAACTCTATGCACAAAGAACTTGAAGTGGCACAAAAAATAAAATACAGAAAACAGTTCAGTAGAGAAGAAAATCAGGATCAAACTCGAAAGTGGCAGGGGAGGCCAGAAATCAAAGTTGGATGAAGATTTAAAAGGCGCATGTACCATGCTAAGCATTTTGGGCTTTCATTCTGTAGACAAGGAGAAGGTCATCAGATGTTTTGTGTTAGAAAGTTAACTCATGCAATAATCTGGCTAAAACAAGGAACAGGAGCAAATCTAGTGGGAGGAAGATCAATTGGAGTATTCCAATGACTCTGGTGAGAAATTATGAGATCTTGACTAAGGCAGTAGAAAGGAATGAAACAAAATATACTTAGGAGATTAAATCTGTGAAACTTTGACAGATTTGATATAGAAGGATAAGGAAAAGGGGAGAAAAAAGTTGACTATGAATTTAATTCTTGAGTGACTACATGAATAGATTTAGAATAGAAAGGAAAAGGTTTGTAGGAAAATGTTTTATTGCCCAATGAATAAATGTATTTCATAAATGACACTGAACAGTAAGAAGCTATGTGTGTTCCTCTATCACTGAACAAAAGAGATGTTCTGACTATATGAGCATTTTTGTCTACTTGGTGGATTATATTTCTATACTGGGTATGAGTGCTTGAATACACTAGGCCATAAATTAATGTGTGTGATGAAGAGTATTATAAATTATTGTTGTTATTATTATTATTGTGATACTTTAGCTAAACTGAGCACTGATTATGTACCAGGTAGTGTTCTGGGCATTTTACATGTATCTGCTCATTCATCTTTCAAAATAATCCTATGAAAAAGGTATTATCATTATCCCCATTTTTCTGATGATTGAGTGCAAAGTTATTTATCTCACCTAAAATCACACGGCTAGTAATGGCAGAGGAGGAATTTAAAACTAGTGAGAGAAAAAGCTGCCCTTATAGCTCTCAGCTTGTGGCTGGTTTAGTTGCTATCAGTTAGGCTCTGGTATGCGTCTGGTAAATGTAAACAGTTCCACAGAATGTCAACAATGGAAAGGACTCTCTATTACAGAACAAGGCTTTACAATACTACGCCATCATCATGTCTGAACAGATGTAAAAGCAAAGACATCGTGCAACCGAAATGATCAACCATTCTCTTTCCCTAGCTACAAAAGTGACTACTGCTTCTCTCAGGTAACAACTCTAGCACTGTTCTATTCCTCCCACCTCCTAAATGAAAGTTAAGATACTCAAACTGCCCCTACTTTCTAATAGCATCCAAATTCAACACGGATCCCCATTTTTTTAATCTTCCCCCAAACTACCTTCTACAAGCCCAAATTCTATAACAAGCTTCCTTTACCCCTTCTCACTAAGATACCCTACAATTTCACAAGGTGTGTGGCCCCTCTTGCAGTAGCAAATAATAAAACCCAACTTTGTTTGACTAGAGATGTGTTCTTGGTTGTCTTTGACTGGTGGACATCACTAGCTCCTAGGCTCCAAGGCTTCTTAAACACTATACTATGAGAAAAACAAAACAAAACAAACAAAAACACTATGCTACGTGTAAACACTCCTCATACAATGAAAAGTACATGATATTAGGGAAACTGTCAACCTTAAAAACAATTGAACAGCTAAGAAAACAAAAAAAAAAAAAAACACTAAAAAATAATGGATTTGGTTTAAAAAAGTAAGTTCTTACAGCTAAATGCTTAACCTATTGCCTAATTACAATGACAATGCATGAGATGCTATACGTTAAATTAGTTTTCTTAATAAGTCTTCTTCCACAATATAACTGTACTATATTCATAACGGCTTATTAAGAATGAAAATTCAGTCATTACTTTAACCAAAAAAAAATGGCAAAGTTGGTTTTAAACCTAGCTCTATGATCAGTCGTGTGACCTCAGTTTCCTGATCTGTTATTGGGAATAAGACATATAGTAAAAATTAAATGAGATAATATATGTTCAGTGCTTAACACAATGCCTGGAACACAATAAGTGCTCAATGATGAAAGGCATTATTTTTGGATATTACTGCTTACTGGGACTGCAGATGGCACAAGAGTATAAAAAGCAAATTTTCTTTCCTTTACTTGAACCTAGAAAAAATGCTGAATTTAAAAAATTTTGTCAAACATATTTCCCCACATCATTTTCTTTAGCCCTAGTTTACCTCCTACTCCAGCCTCTCCCTAAGCCCCCAAATACCTAAAAACAACAATGGCCATTAACATTTACTGAATACTTACTATCTGCTAAATACTATGCATGGTGACTTATTATAGTATCTCATTTACTCCTAACAAACAACTCTATGAAGAAAGTTCGATTATAGTTCTCTTTATACAAATAAGGAAAGTGGAACTTAGAGAGCTTAAGTAAAAGAATACAATTAAAGAAAGTCCTAGCCACAGCAATCAGACAAGAAAAGGAAATAAAAGGCATCCAAATTGGTAAGGAAGAAATTAGAAAGTCATGACATGATACTATACAAAACCCTAAAGGCTCCACTAAAAAACTATTAGAAATAAAAAATGAAATCAGTAACATTGCCGGATACAAAATTAACACACAGAAATTAGTTGTGTTTCTATATGCTAACAAAAAAGTAGAAAGAGAAATTAAGAAAGCAATTCCACCTACAGTTTGTGCCAAAACTTACACAACTTACAGTTGTGCCAAAAAGAATAAAATACCCAAGAAAGCAATTAGGGAGTGACAGAGCCTGAATGTGAGGCCAGTTTGTTTTACTCCAGAACCCATATTCTTACAACAGTCCATTCCTTTATGTGTTCGGTTTCATGAGCTGTCTCAGCTTGCCAGAGAATAGATATGAAAATATTATTTTTCTCTACTCAGTGCATTCCACTATGTTCTGTTGAATCCACCTTTCCAATTCCATAATGACATCTAGAATAGCCACCTTCAATGATGTCAATTGACCTATAGGAAATTAGTTGTGACAGATATTGCTAGAGTCCTATGATATCCAATTTTTCTCCCCTTCTGGGCACCCAGAAGACTATACTTCTCATCCCCCTTCCAGATGGAAGAGGCCAAATGATAGATACTGTCCAGTGAGCTATGAGGGAAAGTATATCATTTGTGAGCTGAGGTGTAAAACCCAGGCTCCATTCTCCCATCTCCCTTCCTCTGCCCATATGTACCAGATAGTGCAGATGCAAGATGATAGAGTTGATACAGCTAAACAACATAGGAATGGTAGGTGATTACTCTGAAGAGTCACCTTTACCCACAGTACCACAATATACCACACTATACAAGAGCAAGAAGTAAACTTTTTAAAATATGAATCACTGGGATTTTAGAGTTGCTTGTTACTGCTACACAACCTTGCCAATCCTGAATAATACACTTGAACGTTCCTTTCATCCCACACATGGAAATACAGGCTGTTCTCTGCCCACACATCCCCTACTCCCACTTTCTTCCCAAGTATCTTCTCCTCTGTTGAAATAGACACAGGATGGTAGATCAATAACTCTACTACCTAGGAAGTTAGCTAACCAGGAAATAGAATGTTATTATCCCTTTCCTGTTAGAACCTCTAATCACTTCAAATAACTCAGAGATTCCCTTCACTTAGTTTTTGGTAGAGGGGGATAATATATTCCTTCCCAAAATGTGGAAAAGAGGAGAGAAGTCCACTGCACTCCCCACTAGACTCCAGATTCGTTATTCAGGTTGTTCTCTTTCCCCTACTCTCTCTCCAGTCTTCTTTTATATTATGGAAAGTGAAGATTCCACTGGGGTTGAAGGCTGAAGGTAGCTACCAGCTAATCTACTTTTAGAAAATCTTGAGAGAAGTGTTGGGTCTCAATTATTGCCAAGACTTTTGTTTAAGGATGGGGTACTTAATGCTTTTTTTTTGGTCCATATTAGGCTTCAGTCTATAATTCCAAAGCAACAGGAAAAGACCCACTCCATATCCTATTACAAGTACTTAGTGTCCCAGGTTATCCCAAGCTGTTATTTATAGTACTTATCTAAGGTATTCAATACTGAGAATTTCTTCAAACCATGATTATCTATTTCAACTGCATATTATAAAGAACCACTCAGGTTGAACCCATCACATATGTGTATGAATGCCAAAAATACCTTTATAGATGGCTTCTATTTTCCCTTCTCTGTAAAATGCATGATTCGAAGTATATAATGAAGATCCCCTCTAGTTCTACCCTACTATAATCCTATAATACTGCATATTATATGGTTGTAATTGATGAACCTCTAATATTATATACATTGTTATAGAATTTTTACTACACTACCCAGCTAGGAGAGATATATCATGATAACTTTAGGTAACTAGGTTCTGAGTTAAGGTAAGCCCAGCTATCCCTAGCTAAGGTTTTCTTTAACTTAATTCTGCTAATTTTATATGACAATCCAATGCTTTTCTGCACCAACATTAAAGCAACTTGGAAAGTTCACTTTTTTATTTTAAAATTAAAAAGATAAGGGGCATTTTCCTTTATGATTGAATAAAGGTAAAAAGGATCCAATGACCACTACCAAAATCAACTTCTATAAATACATAACACAATCTAAGGAAAGTTGGTTAAATAATGTTAACAGCAGCAATTTTCATTTGTTCAAAGGTTTCTGCACCTCCTACTATGGGGTTGGAATTTAGCAATTTTATAAACTAATATTCTCCTGGCAGTCATGAAATAATAGGGTCTTGAATTTCTTGGTCTTCTGGTAACCAAATATAATTATACAAATGTGAAAAGAGGTATTATATTATTTGGGTTTTTCTAAGGTACTCTTCCAGAATTCTAAGTTGTCCATTAATAATATTTCATATAAGAATATATGCATACATAAATAATGTACAAATGTTACTTATTTTCCTAATATAAATATATATTAAAAGGACTGTAATAGAACTAATGACTGAATACAATATACAACTTTCTGACCCTTCAAAAACAAAAACAAGAAAATTAGATTTAAGCTCTCCTAATAAACCCTTATAGTTTTTCCTTTTTAGTTTTCATATACTGGCTAGATTTCTTGAAACCTGAATGAAATATTAGAAGTTGGTAGATTTTTTTGATGGTAACCGATTTTTTTATATATATACACACTATCAACAAGCATTGAAAATCTTCAGTTCTAATTTTTCTAATGAAAGAGCAGTATGTAGATCTAGCTTAATGTAGTGGTATTTTAGTTAGCAAGCCTATAAAGTTACTTTCTTAATACTATTTTTTAATGTATAAAATAATTTCATTCAAAAAATTAGTGTAGAGTCTAAGTAAAAAATTATAAAGGCAAAATAAACCCTAAAAATTAAAATCAGAAAGTCTATATTAATAAAAAGTTATTAGAAGCAGTAGCAAATAATTTATATATTCTCTTACACTCAGTTTTTATTCCTTTATACGTATCTTAATTTACTACTGCTGCAAAGCATTGTGGTAGACATGAGTGGGATTAAAAACATTAATAAAGTAGTATTCACTGTATCTTTTAATGTTTTCTGAGAATATACCTAAGAAGGTTACACAAGCCTAGCCAGGACAATGTCTCATGTTTGTTTTAGCAATAATGTGCAAACGTTTTTGAAGATCAATTCTAAAAGCTAATCTAATAATCATTTAAGAACTGCCTTTGGCTACAAGTCCCAGAAAATCCGTCAAACAGCATTTTTAACAGGAGAAGTATTTATCTGTCTTGCACAACAAGATGTTAGTCCAGGACTGGTGCAGCACTAAAGGATGCCGAGAAGGCACCAGACCCTCTGCAACGTATTGTTCTACAATCCTGGACTTTGGACACTGCATGTGCCAGAAGAGGTTGCACTAGTAGGCCA
The DNA here is from genome assembly GCF_029215605.1 of Mirounga angustirostris. NCBI lineage: Eukaryota > Metazoa > Chordata > Mammalia > Carnivora > Phocidae > Mirounga > Mirounga angustirostris. The sequence continues at coordinate 33,460,041 of NW_026991712.1, forward strand.
TTTTCTCTTTCTCCAGAACTGAGTCACAAGGCTGCCTGAAGCTACAAAGAAAAGGTGGGCTTTTCATTTTGCAGCTTCTGTAGTAAAAAAGAATCTATAGTAGAGATCTTAGTAAGACTGCAGAGAGTATCTACACAACCTTGTGATCTGTTAATTATTTTGTTTTCCCAATTAGTGTAATTCTAAACATAATAAGTTGAACAGAGTATCATAATAGTAATTTTATAGTAAAGTTTAATATAGTAAATATTCGTACACTTAGGTGGGAAATTGATGATCATCAAATACTCTGAGATGAAAATAAAGGCCAAAATATACAATCTCATATAAATATACATCTTCAAGTAAACCTATATATCCCAAAGCAAAACTTAAGATTCATAGCTCAAAGAAACTAGTAAATGAGTACCTTTATAATAAATACTATAGTAAATACTGAGAAACAATTTTATTGTAATACACATGAACAAAAAGTTGCTTAAGAGTAAGGACAAATATGAAAAGAAGTGATCATGGTTATACACAAATGATTTAAAAAAACATTTCAACAAATTAGAAGTGTCCTATCCTACCCATTTCAAAATAAGAAAATGTTTCAATGAAAGATTCTGAGGTACTAGCTATGTTCTCGGAGTCTTCATTAAATGCTGCATATATTTGTATACTTGTACTCATATATTAATAAGTAACTCCTTACCTGATTTCTTTACCTATCAACTTTGGTAACAGAATCAGTACTCATGAATTCCCCTGAGTAAAATTTTATACCATACAACAGTATAAAGTACTCTGTTAGCTATTATCAAACCTCTCTGAAGACAGTCTTCAGATTTGGAGGGGAAAAAACTTAAAGGTTAATGTAATGATACTGAATGTCTCTATCTATTATATGAGTATTGAAAGGGGGAAAAAACCTAGCTTAAACTTCTTTGGAAAGCTTTGTAAAGAGACCTGATTTAGAGATTAATCTCCAAAATACATAAAGAACTTACACAACTCAACAACACAAAAACAAACAATCCTATTAAAAAATGGGCAGAAGAAACAAATAGACATTTTTCAAAAGAAGTCCTACAGATGGCCCACAGAAACATGAAAAGATGCTCAACATCACTAATCATCAAGAAAATCAAATCAGAAACCACAATAAGATATCACCTTATGCCTGTCAGAATGGCTAAAATAAAAAAGACATAAAAAAACAAGTGTTGGCAAGGATATGGAGAAAAAGGGAACCCTCACCCACTGTTAGTGTGAATGTAAACAGAATGGAGGTTCCTCAAAAAATTAAAAATAGAAATACCATATGATCCAATAATTCCCCTACTGGGTATTTATCCAAAGAAAATGAAAATACTAATTTGAAAAGAATTATGTTTACTGCAGCATTACTTACAATAGCCAAAATATGGAAGCAACCTAAATTAATGGACAAATGGATAAGGAAGATGTGGTATATATTTATAATGGGATATTACACAGCCATAAAAAAGGGCAACATGAATGGACCTAGAGGGTATTATGCTAAGCAAAGTAAGTCAGACTGAGAAAAAAAAATTCCATATGATGTCACTCATATGTTGAATTTTTTTTAATTTTATTTTTTTTATTCTTATGTTAATCCCCATACATTACATCATTAGTTTTAGATGAAGTGTTCCATGATTCATTGTTTGTGCATAACACCCAGTGCTCCATGCAGAATGTGCCCTCCTCAATAACCACCACCAGGCTAACCCATCCTCCCACCACCCTCCCCTCTAGAACCCTCAGTTTGTTTTTCAGAGTCCATCGTCTCTCATGGTTCGTCTGCCCCTCCAATTTCCCCCGCTTCATTCTACATATGTTGAATTTTTTAAAAAACAAATAAACAAACAAAGAGCAAAATAAGACCTATAAATACGGGAATAAACTGATGGTTGCCAGAGGGAAGGGGGATGGAGGATAGGCAAAATGGGTGAAGGGTGGGAAATACAGTCTTCCAATTATGGAATGAATAAATCACAAGAATAAAATGTACAACATAAGGAATGTAGTCATGATATTGTAATAGAGTCATATGGTAACAGATGGTAGATATGCTTGTGGTTAAGTATGGCATAATATATAAATTTGTGGAATCACTATGCTATACCTGAAACTAATATAGTATTTTATGTCACCTATATTCAAATATATTTTTTAAAGAGAGATCTGATTTATCCATACTATGCCACCAACTTAAAATGGTAAATCAAATAATTAATGGAAATATTTAATTGCTGTTTATTATAGCTAGCATTAGATATACACCATGTTTGTCATTAAGTAGAATCAGTGTTTTGGTTATTTAAAAATGAATGCTTTCAGATATATCCCGATAAGCTGTAAAAGGTCTTCAACTTTCTTCTTTTCTTGTGCCCTCTTTTATGCCTTTTATCACTTCTTTTCAAATTGCCATGTGAACTTGCCCTCCCAAATTAATCAGCTACAACTGAAAATTATTATTGTGAAACAGACATGACAACTTCTTTTGAATAAAAAATGTTTGGAATGCCCTTCCAATGCAAACAGTCACATATAAAATATAGTTTTTTACTTATTATGTGCCATGTTAGTAAATTAAAACTTGTATGTGAGAATATTTTGTAAACTACAAAATTAAAATGTTACTAATGTAACATTACCTATGATCTTTCAAAATTCAAATAAATATTTTTGTGCATATTTCCTTTTTTTCTTTTTTATGTGTATTTCATTCATTGATAACCAAAGTGCTAAAATTATTCGCAATTCCCCATGTGAGTCCACTGCTATTACTTTCATGCTATCTTGTGTTTACCAGTTGCTGTGTTGCTCAATTCTATTAATGCTGATTCCACTTATGCAAACCAGCTACTATGCCGTAAGAAACACACAGAATCCAGTCTTGCTGGAAGTTGCAGCCACTTCATTGTCAAAGACCTCTTCAGTCTCAAAAATAACACTTTGGGGGGAAAAAAGTCATTAGTATCTATTCTATTTTGGAGTAAGGTGGAAGGATATAGAAACCACAGTGGAAGACTTCCCTAAACACCCTCAATAACCACCTGCCTGAATATCACTTGCAGCATCTATGCAGGAAAGATAGGGAGCTACAATCTAGATGCCTCTAATGTTTTCTTGGCTCTTCACGGTCCTGAATCATGAAATAATTAATGATTTTCCTAAAAGTGCAATTACATTTTCATGTTTTATTTGTCCTTACAGTACAATCAATACTAGATACAGAAAATGAAATGCTATATTAAGAAGTCCCATTTGGGGCATCACTGTAAATAATTTCTTTGGTTTTATTTATTTAAGATCAAATATATGTCATCCTTTGAATCTTCAGCTTTTGGGTTGTGTGTTTATGCATGTACATACATACAAGCATATACACATACACACACAATTGACCTGTGGCTAGCAATGAAATAATATTGAAATCAAACTATATTCTGAACATGAAGAAAACATACTCAACTGTTAGTCACATATCTGAAAGTTCATTGTTCTATCTTTGTAGAATACAACTTTCTTGTTTACATTATTTTTCTAAATTACTTATCCCACTCTTATTTAAAGGACTCACCCCCATAACATTATCAGATTTTTTCTTACTTTATGGGTCATTATAAATATTTTTGGATTGTCAAAATTATAGGGCAACTCTAAAGATAACTAATGAAACATATAACATATAGCCTATAATTCTTATTTCAAATATATTACACACACCAATAGAAAATTCACAACCATTTTAAAACCAGCTTCCCTGGCTCTAAAAAATACCAGTAAGAAAACTGACCTATAACTATTGGCTGCAACTATGCACTTATTATTTTCTTTTTAATCTACCATATTACTTCATAAAGAAGGAAACTTTAAATGAATATTAAGAGGTGCTCTCTAGGTACTTTTTCCTTCATGCCTAAATGCAAAAACTCACATCAGGTATGACAGTAAACAATGTACAATGTAAAACTATAAAGTATAATGAGGGTTTAGAAATTGACTTTCTAAAATTCTGACACAGTGAATAAATGACTAGAATGTTCTTTAACATTTATCTAAAAGTTACCAAAATCTTGCTCCCACTCAAAGACATCACAGATTTAATATAGAAAATTATATCATTAATATACTTCATACTCAAGAATTAGCTGCCTTATCCAGCAGTAGATGTTAGATAAGAAAAAATACAGGATTCTAAATATACTTTCAGATAAGAAGATCATGTGCAACAAGGCAGATCCAGTACATTTCAATCATTCACATTAAAAATATATGACTTACCTACTAAACTCCAAGCCTACTTCCTTAGCTCTGCTCCCTTAGACTTGTTAACAGAAAATATACATGTAAGGTAAAATTAGGAAGTCATAGTCATGCAGGAAGAATAGATGGTTACAGAAGATAAAAAGGTCAGAATAGGGTGCTTCCGATTCCTTCACCCTCAACCAAAAACCAGAGCATTTGGTCTTTGGCATTCACTGGAGAACTAAAGAGGCACCAGGGAGCTACACTGGAAGATGATCCTTCCTCCAAGATAGTGTACTCAGCAGCCACTGTAACAGGACTCCAAATGGCACAAGCACCAGAGGAAATCTACTGAGCTGTCAATGACTTAGGGACCCCAAATGCACTGGAATGAGAATTTTGTTGACAATTCATTATCAATATCAAGTATATATTATATTTTAAAATGGCATATCCATTTCATTAAAATGTTTTCTTCAAATGTGATAGTATTTCATTCTTTTGCTCTACAAATAGAAGTTATAGATGCAAATCTTGGAAATTTTTCCGCTTGTGCAGTATGTAGCCATATGTATGTGTTGAATAAATACATTTAAACAGTGAACACATCATCGTAGGGTTATCTTCAAGTATAAAGAAAAATTTCTGGAAAAGTGAGTGAAAAGAAAAAAAATGTTAATTCCCTATTAGATAAAATACTGGCAAATTTCCCAATATTAAACTATGGCTGTTTTGCAGTATGCAACCCGTTCAATACTTGTCTTTTTCTACATTCAACCTCTTTAGCAAAATTATATGTAAACACATATTTAGATCATTTTTCTTTTCAACATTTTTTCTAACTACTTTCTGAAATATATAGATTCCTCTTTCTTTAGACAAAACAGCTAACTTTCCTTAAAGATTTTATTTATTTGAGAGAGAGTACGCATACATGCATGAGCCAGGTAACAAGCAAAGAGGGTGGGAGAGGGAGAAACAGACTCTACACTGTTCGGGGAACCATGGGGCTCCATCCCAGGACCCTGAGATGGTGACCTGAGCCGAAACCAAGAGTCAGACACTTAACCAACTGAGCCACCGAGGTACCCCCAAAACAGCTAATTTTTATGATATGGTAAAACACTGAAATCTATAGACAATTCCTAAGTCTCTTTATTCCAAGGAGATATACATAATTTTTGTTTCTCCTTATGGTAGACACTGTTAGTGTCCTTCCCAGATCCCCAAGTTGATGAATCCTTCCCTCAGCTGCCATGAGTATTGGCTGCTATAATGGCATGTACTTCCTCCCTTCAATGAACTGCCCTCCTCAACTAGCAGAAGTCACCTTCCCTGGAAAGGAGCACTGCCATTCCCTCCCCAGGCACGGCGCAGAGCCCATGACCTACTAATATGGGACATCAAAGTCTGCCACTCTTGCCTCAAAGGATAAAACACTACCTTGTGATTTATACTTGAGATCCAAGCCCCCAAACACACAACTTCCCATACATACATACACTCAGGATCAAGCCATGGCTAGACTTTGCCTGAGACTAACTGGGAGAGTAGGACTGGCAGTAAATCCTAAAGTGCTGGGTCAAAGAGGGCAAAATGTAAAGCTGGATAAGAGATTTAGATAAACAGGATTTTAACACTCTGGCAAGGGCCACAGCAGATGGTATTAATATGCAATCACATAGTCCCAAAAGCTTAAAAAGTGATGGTTCCCATTAAATGAAGTAGAAACATCAGTATTATCCTGGAAAATTGTCAAGGAAGAAATCAAAAGATTTAGTGAAGTGTATATGCGAGAACAGTTTTGCTATATGAGACTGGAAAACACATTACCTGACTATATTCCTCAGGAGAACTCAAGGGGCATTCCATTTACCACGTTGATACAAATACATTGGCAAAAGGAACATGAGCATAAGTAAGAAGCTACTGATGACTGTCCTCTGTAGGCCCAAGCTCAGGGTAGAACATGCTATTAGAAAACTGGGCTCTCTGGTGTCAATGGGGATGGTACGAAAGGAGAATATCCAGACTTTTTGAAGGTTGGATACAGGATCCAAATGGGCACTACCATCCAGGAACCCTCCATCATCACCATCATCACCCTCACACACACTCCCAATTAGAGGAGGAACATGCAATGTCACACAATAAATGGAGTCCCAGCCTATGTCTATCTCACAGGGGACCCACCCAGGTCCACTGATTCCAATTATTTCCCAAATGTGCAATCAGAATGAACATACTTAGCAACTGGCAGAACTGTAACATTTTTTTTTTTAACCTGGAGAGTACCTGCCACCCCACCACCACCACCCAGATAGTAAATGAAAAACGACTGGCATTCTGAGGGAAATGATTACTGCCACCCTCAAAGACTTAAATGATGCCTCTCTGGTGGTCCCTATAACATCTCCACTTAATTCACCAGTCTGGCCTTTGCAAATCCAAATGGACCATGGGAGATGACACACTACCATAAGTATAACCAAGTAGCAGCCCCAGCTGCAACTACTGGGCCAAATGTGGTATCTTTATTAGAGATGATAAACATGCTCTTGAATATGTGATGTGTTGTTACTCATTTGGTGAAAGTATTCTTTCAACATCAGAAAGGAGGATTATAAGCAATTCATATTCACATAGGCCAAACAGCTGTATATATATTCACAGACTTGCTCCAAGGATATGTTAATTCTCCTGCTCTCTGACATAATATAGTTGGAAGGAACCCACTATCTAAATGTTCTACAGAACATCACTTTGGTCCACTACATTGATAATAGCATGTTAACAGGACCAGAACAGCAAGCTGAAAGTAAGGTATATGCACTCCAGAAGGTGAAGTGAGAAATAAATTTCAAAAAGTTTATATTTTTAGGATTCAGTGGTATGGAACATGCCACAACATCTCCAACCTAAAGGAATGTTGATTGCACTTCGTACCTCCAAATACTAAGAGAAAAGCCTACTTGTTAGGATCCTTTGGGTTTTGAAGGTAATATATTCTGTACTTGAGAATACTTCTCTGATCCACTTCACTTTGGTGGAGAAGACAATGGCCAATTATTTTGAGTAGGGCCGAGAACAACAACAAAAAAAAAACCAAGAAGAAGAAAGAAATCTGCAATGGATCCTGGCTGTTTCACAATCCCATATAATCCATAGTACTAGAGAGAACGGTAGTAGACAAAGAAGCCATCTGTAGTCTCTGGAAAGCCCCAACAGGAGAACTGAAACACAAACCCATAGGATTCTGAAACAAGGCCATGACAACACAGCAGAGAACTATTAAAAAATCTGCTTCTGTCATGGTTGAGATGGAACATCTGACCTTGGGACATCAAGCCATCATGCATCCAGAAGAGCCCATCTTGAGACCACCAAATCATAAGGTCAGATAGATTCTGCAGCATTCCATAATAAAATGAAAGCAGTTCATCTGGGATTGGGTTGAGCAGGTCCAGAGGCGACAAGTAAGTTGTCCAAACAGATGGCCCAGGCTATCAAGTCACTTAACACTATTGCATCAGTGCTTCCTCTGAAGTTCATATCCAAGAAAGAAAAACGCCGAGCTTAGATCATGAATGGACCTGCTCAGTATGTAAATATAAGCTATAAATGGAGTGCTGCTAGACCTCAGCCCCATTCAAGGTTAGCCCTGAAAAGCAGTGGTGAGGAGAAATCCTCTCAATAGGCCAAGTTTCAGGGAGTACACATGGTTATCCATTTTGTGTGCAGAGAAAAAACTATATATGGGTTCTTGGATAATGGTGAATTGCTTAGATGACTAATCAGGGGCCAGAAAAAAAGCAACACTGGAAGATCTGAGACAAAGAGTTCCAATAAAGAAAAAAGTGGGTAGACCTACAGGAGTGGGCTGATGGTGTGTGGATTCTAGTATTGTACATTATGCATGCCAGAGAATATCTGCCTCAAAAGAGCTTTTAAATAACCAAGTAGACCAATGAATTGGTCATGAGATGTCAGCCGGCCTCTGTCCTCACCAACCCCACCCAACCCCATAAGTGGAATAAAGCCATCGCGGCAGATACGTAAGCTATTCATGTGCCCAACAGCATATTCTACTCTCACCCTGACTAATAAAGACACCCTGCTGAGTGTCTGACCTCTCACCCAATATAATTCCATCTTTCAAAGAGACCACAAAACATTTAGTAATAAGGTGGCTATATCAGACACCTTCTACCCTGGAAGGGTCAGTAATTCACTCAAATGGGCATAGAGAGGTGTTCTGATATGGGTTTGCCTTCCCTGCCCAAAGTGCCTCAACAAGTACCACGGTACATGCACTGAGTGCCTGGTTTACCTACATGGATATCACAGAACATACTTCTGACCAAACAAAGGATATATGCCTCCTTTGTAGTGCTAATGCAGTGAGGACATCAATCAATCATGGGATCCACTTGACCCTGACACATACCATGGCATCCAGACTCTTTCAGCCTGCTAGAGCAGTAGCATGTTCTCGTAAACATGCAGCTGAGACTCCAGATTAGGTAGACACCCTGCAAGGAAGGGATACTATCCTTTAGGAAATGCTATATTCTTTAAGTCACTGGCTATCATATGTTACTATGCTCCTGATAGATACACAGGCCAGGAACCAAGGGGTAGAAATAAGAGTGGCCCGCTAACCATTACTGCCAATTATCAACTTGGGAAATGTGTGTCATACTTCTGCTTCAGGCCCTATGGGTCTAGAGATCCTGATTCCCAAAACAGGGAATGCTTCATCAGGAACATATAACCAAAGCTACAGCTACCGCCTGGTCACTTTGTGCTCCTTGCGCCAGAAAAGAATAGTCATACTGGCAGGAGTAATTGACCCTGATCATTGTGAGGCGGTAAGATGGCTGCTATAAAATGGGGGCAGGAGCATGTGTTTGACATTCAGGCTATCCACTGGAGTGTCTCTTGTTATTTGCAAGTCATGTTGCCACTATCAAGGGGAATCCACCAAAGGACATGGTGCTAAGGTGCTTAGACTCTGCAGTGATAAGCGTCCAGGGTCTACCTAGCAGATGAGTCACTTAGACCAATAAAAGGGTGGGGGTTGGGGGCAGGGAGGGGGGAGAAGGAGTTGATAAGTATCAATTATGGCCACAGGGTTAACTGCAGTAGTCGTGGATCTAGCACTCCTCAAGTAAGTTTTTAAAGAAATTGTGAGCACAGAATCCTGGAGGACCTGTGCCTGAATGGAGTAAACTTAACTGGCAGAGGCAATTGGCTCCAAATTGTGCAAGGGATAGACTAAAGTATACATTATTGGTGGTCCCCCAGTCCCTTTTCCCAGGCCAGTTCACCCACTTTCCAGCTGCTGTAAGTGGTGGCTGCTAGTTGCTCACAGGTACCCCCATTTGTCAAAGAAATGCTCTCAAAGCATGACTGCCATCTCACCTGGGAGGTTACCCCCATCCCAGGGATAACTCCTACCCAATGAGTGACTGGGATAAAAAGAACAACTCCGAGGAATGACTCATGATCAAGAGGCCCCACCCCCATGGCTAGACTTAACCTGAGACCACATCCTTGATTAGCTCTTCCATATCCTGCTTCACTCAGTCCCTGTTATTTTTTTTTTTCCTGAAGAGCACTTACTCAATAAAATATACATACCTGAATTCCTGTCAGGCTCTGTTTCTAGGCAACTTGTACTAAGATACTCCTCTCTTTCTAACTCTTATCATAAATCCTAATGAACCGGACTTTTCAAGTGCAAGGCAGCAAGAAGAAAATAGACATCAAGATTAAGTTTAATTAAGTGTCAGGATTCTGACTTCTAGTCCTCAGGCCCTAGACTCCACACAAACTTCAAAAGGAAATGAGAGTCAGTCATCTGCCAGTGACTTTTCAATTAGGGCAGAACCAAGGTGAGACCAAAGTCCTACTTTAAGAATGGTTCTTTTGGACATATGTTTTCCTTGTAGTGAGTTGACCTGTCACAGTTCTAAATTCTCCAAGGACAGAGACCTTGGAGACCTACTGCCTCTTTCACCACCTTCCCCCTTGGTGACTCTAAAGCACTTGGCAAATTATAGTTAAACAAACATTAGCTGATAAAATAAAAAGTACTTGATAGCTGCCTTTGTTTAAAATAGATGCTTTTTAACCTGTCACAGGAAGAAAATTACGGTACTTAGTGTCCTAGGAAAGGACTCAGTAAAATTTAATACCTACACCAAAGTTCCAGATTTAAATTGGTTCCAGATTAAAATCAGAGGATAAAGCTAGCTTTTGTCTAAGGTTGCACAATTCTCAATAAAGGTGGGGGGGGGGGGAAACAGAGAGAAAAGAATCTGCACAAAAGAGGTTGTGGGGAAAAAAGCCAAGTAACATTTCAAACGGTGTATGTGACAGCAAATTAGGAACAAGAGGAAAGGGAGCAAAGCAGTATATGATAAACTGAGAAAAAGCATCAAAAACATACCAAACTCCGAGGTAAAGTGGAGATAACATTTATGCCACTTGATTTGATCAAATCCTTCTATTACTTTTGCTATAATAGAAACATATTTGGGGTGCAGTGTGGTCTCAAACCCATTAAAGGCAGGGAAACGATTATCAAACATCCTTGCAAAGGCTATGAATTCCTTTCTGACTATGACTGTGCTTGTTCTTTCTCGCATTTTTGTTTTATTCTGCAGTCTGTATATTCAGATCCACATACCTACTCCTCTTCCACTTAACTAACCATTATGTTTCCTTCTGACCAGCCTTATGTCACTAATGTCACTAATACCAACATGCTAGCATACGCGTGCCTGCCAGAGTAGAAATGTCTGAGTTAGGAATACAGCCCTAATCCAATCTAATTGGTATCCTTATAAAAGGAAGTTTGGACCCACGGACAGATACCAAGGATGCACACATACACAGGAAAGACCACAAGGCCACAGCAAGAAATCAGGCCCCTGCAATCCAAGGAGAGAGGCTTCAGAAGAAACCAAACCTGCTGATACCTTGATCTTGAGCTTCTAATCTCCAGAACTCAAAGAAAAATGTCTGCTCTTTAAGCCACCTAATCTGTGGTACGTTGTAATGGCAGCCCTAGCAAATTAATACAGATAAGTGAATGTTTTTATACATATTTTAAAAACTTATATAACAAACAATGAAATTAAACATACGACAATATGAAAGCAACCAATGCCATTTATGAAGAGCAATTTCATGCGTTCACTGTGGAAATGTAATTCGTTTAACCTTTTAGGAAAGCAATTTAGCAATGATGGGAGTCTTAGAAAAGTTGATCGCTTTTGACCTGGAAATTGGACTTCAAAGAATCTTTCAGAGTAAAATCTTGAATAGAAGAAAAGAGGTAATTAATAAAAATAATTCTTATTATTTATTTAGTGTTCATTACTTGTCAGGCCATGTTCTAAATGCTTTATATATTTTAGCACATTTAATTTTCATAAAATTCATTGTCACATTATTTTTTAGTTATATTTAATTATAAAACCCAAAGCATTGGCTGTTAATATCTTGGTATATTTTCTTCAATTCTTTTTTCTATGGTTTTCTTTCCTATTTGTAAAACAAAACGAAAGCTACATCTATGTTCTTTTTTCACTTGACATAGGTGAAGGAAGTAAAAAAGCACTATTATCAATCTTCTATTATCAATCACTGTAAATATAATGGAAGTCAATAGAAAACAGGGATCTTGCTTTATGTGCAAAATCTTATGAACCCAAATAAAAGGAGATTAACCTCTATTTCTTTGAATACACTAATCTCATACATGTTTTGTTTTTGTTTTTGTTTATTTTTCACTTCAATTACAGCTTCACTAGAAGTAATGTTAGTATAGGATAAGTATAAGATATAAAGCCATTTCTTAATGACAATCTTCAAATGTCTACAGATGTATAATCAAGCGTAACCACAAATAGGATTCAAACAAATTTGGTAAAAGCAGTTTGAAGATTTTAAACAGATGCTAAGAGACTTCTGAAACATCCGAACCATCTGTAAGATCTGACGGAGGAAGACATCTAGCTGATTGGGTTAACAAGGCTCACCTGCATTTCTGCAGCTAGAGGCAATGCGAAAGTGCACCATCCGGCTGTGAGAATGGAAAATCTTACTGATTCACTTGCTTGCATCTTTTTGCTGATAATGAAGATTTACACGGACAGAGAAAATTGTCAAGTCCAGTGTTTTCACCATTTAACAATCAACATTCAAATAAAAGAGGTAATTCATAAACTACCATATATGAGAGGGGAAAAAAGTAAGGAAATATTCTTCAGAGCTAGTTTAAAAAGAAGGCAACTATTTCAGATGTGGAAACAAATTTTAGAGATCTAGCATTTATTGTTTCTGGAGATACAAATCAAGAAGAAATTCATTTCCTGATAGAGTTGTGTGTAGAAAGGGGGAAACTGTGGTAACTAATTGAGAATAAACAAATAATTCTCAAGCAACAGCATGAAGGACCTAAATGAGCCCAAATAACCTAATTTAGTATCATTACAGACAATGCAGTTTTTCTTAGCAATCTGGAGACTTTATCCATGAAAATCCTAGACTCTGTGTTCTTTAAGGCCTGCTGAACCCCTGCTACTCCTGCCTATTTCAAAGATCTTTCTTTACCGATGTAGAGGTTTATACCTTGCTTTGGTAAAAAGAAAGAAAGAGAGAGAAGAAAGAAAGAAAAGAAAGAAAGAAAGAAAGAAAGAAAGAAAGAAAGAAAGAAAGAAAGAAAGAAAGAAAGAAAGAAAGAAAGAAAGAAAGAAAGAGAGAGAGAGAGAGAGAGAGAGAGAGAAAGAAAGAAAGAAAGAAAGAAAGAAAGAAAGAAAGAAAGAAAGAAAGAAAGAAAGAAGAAAAGAGAAGGGAAAGGTAGAGAAAGAGAGAAAGAAAGAAGAGAAAGGTAGAGAGGGAAAAAAGAGGGAAGAAGGAAGGAAGGAAAGTGGAAAGGACGAAGAGAGGGATGGAAGGAGAACAGGAAGGAGACAGGAAAGGATGAAAACAAATTTCTGGTATGGGCAGGCTCATTTAAAATATATTTATTCTAAGGTGGTTTTTGCCAAATTAACAAGGGCACCTCTCAGTGACAGCTATGGTTAAAACTATCCAACTTTTTTATTAAGGTTTTGCTTTTGAATCATTTCATTCTCAATTATGAATGCATTGAATTATCATTGCCTAAAAAACCAGCTGGAAAACATTTTGGCATTATCTCTTAAAGTTGAACATACGAATGAAATATATCCAAGAGAAACTCCTGCATATGTACAAGAGATATCTGAGAATATTCACCAGAGCATTTTCACAATAGAGAAAATTTAGAAACAATCCAAATGCCCATTGGCAGGATAGTGTATTAAAAACTGTGATATAGTTACTCTATGTAATATCATACGGCAATCAAAATTAATGAACTACCACAACCCATAACAATATGATACAATGTAGAATTAAGTGTAAAAAACAAACAACACCTTTTGATAAAGATAAAACAACTAACACTTTGGGGGAATACATACATCTAAGAAACCTATATTTAAAAGGAAGGCAAAGGAATGATGAATGTGGGGTTTAGTATTAAAATTGCCACTGGAGGAGCCAAGGGAATGAGATGAAGTTAAAAAAACGATTAGATATAAATTACTGCTAAGGTTCCAGCTCTTGTTTGGGATGGTGGGTTCATAGGTGCTTATTAAATTATTATAAAATAATTAAGAGATTCCTGAGTAGTTAGTATAAGGTTTTCCTTCTTGCCATAAAAAACGAGAAAACTGGGAGGAATTGATGAAACAATCACCTTAAGGCATTGAATAGGACACAAGGTTGAGATTCTTAAGAAAAGAAAAGCATATAAGGTACACTCCATACTAGCTTTTCTGCCTGGAAACAATTTCACAACAATTTCACGATGAGGAACTGGAGCCCAGGCGGTCAGAGGGCATAGGGCTTACTAAGCATAAGAAACAGCCTGGTGTTAAAAACAGAGATTAGAATCAGTCCTGTTAATGCAGTGGGAATTTGTGACGCAGATTACTAGAGAGAAGAGAGCTAAGAGAATAAACCTCAGAAATAGGCACAGAGTTTTTACTCAGGTTCCTGCCCAAATCCTAAGCTATACATATGCAGGCTTTCTGGAGCCCGGTAGAGTACACTTGGCTGAGGGCTGAGAGATGAAGAGAAATGTCAGACGTCACACGATATAATGAAACTCTCTGATAAAGCAGGCTTGGAAAGATATTTGTGAAAATCTCAAGGCATTCAGTTGAGAACCTAGAAAGATCACGCATTAAGAGTAAGAAACCATACCTTAGGAGTAAGGGCTGTGCCCCATGACAAAAGAAAAAAGTAAAGAGTACTATCTAAACGAAGCCTAAAACTATACTTTGATAAGATCAAGGTGATGCTCCTTAATTTAACTGCCTGTTTTTTTAAAAAAAGCATTTAGATAAAAACATAAATGAATACATTATATATGTATTTGGAGTCATAAAGGGAAAGGGGGGACAGAGAAAAGATTGAAGAGATAATGACCAACATATTTTTAAATTGATGATTGATATCAACCTATAAATCCAAGCAGCTCAGTGACCCACAATGAGAATAAATATAAAGAAAAATACTTCAAGTTGCTGAAAACAAAAGACAAAGAGATATATTAAAAGCAATCATAGAAAAAAGACACAATATCTACAGGAAAAAAACAATAAAAATTAGAGCTGATCTCTCTCCATAAAGAGTGGAGGCCAGACGACAATTGAATGACTTAAGCACTAGAGGAAAAAAACAAAGTTCACCTAAATCTATACCTAATCTGTAATTACCCTTCCAAAAACTGAAGGAAAAAAAAATACAGATTTTTTTTTTTAACCTACAAAGGCTGAAAGAATTCATCACCATTAGACCCATACACCATGAAATACTAATAGAATTTCTTCAGGTAGAAGAGATATGATGCCAAAAAGAGGTCCAGATCTGGAGAGAGAAATGAAGATAATCAAAAACAGTAAATGTGTAGGTAATTGTAAAAAGTTCTTCTTAAAAATAAAAAAGTTGATCATTTAATGCAAAATTAATAATAATGGCTGGTGAAGTTTATAATATTTGTATACAATAAAGTATATAACAACAATAGCACAAAGGGCAACTGAGGTAAAAATTAAATTATACT
The DNA here is from genome assembly GCF_029215605.1 of Mirounga angustirostris. Taxonomy (NCBI): domain Eukaryota; kingdom Metazoa; phylum Chordata; class Mammalia; order Carnivora; family Phocidae; genus Mirounga; species Mirounga angustirostris. The sequence continues at coordinate 33,475,471 of NW_026991712.1, forward strand.
AGCTAGAGTGATATCACCAAGATGGCAACACCGGTTGTTCCTGACTTCAGTCCCGCCACCCCCCACAGTAAGAACAACTAGAACTATTCAAGAACAAGACACACTGAGAGAATCCCAGAACACAGGGCTGAGGCTAAAGCACCCCTGCCACAGAGACCAAGACAGACTGCATTAGGAGGGTAAGAGAAGTGACTACACGTTGACTGCAGTCTGGTTCCTCCAGTGGGAAAAGAGAACCCCTGGGGTACAACCAGCACCCCCAGCATTGTGGGTCGCTTTACAAGAGCTGCTATTCTGATCTTGCAGCAAGAGGATTACTGGGGAATCTGAAGGCGCATCCACTGAGAATCGGACTTTGACTGAGATGGGGGGAGGGTCTTGAAACAACTAGCACACAGATCTTGGCTGAGAGTTCCTACCCGCAGTGCCCAAGTAGTAATCCCAACCAGTGACTTTGCTCATCTGCAGAACCAAGTCAGGGGTACACTCTGACCAGAGAACTTGTTGGGGTGCAAATCTGTCTGATTCAGATGTTCAAAGGAGGAGTTTTGCCAGCCTTAGAGCCTGGTTGCCCATGCCCAGTCAAGGAGCTGAATCATAGCCCCACCCACTGTGGAGTGTCTTCTGGCCCCATCTGACCAAGGGCTGGTGACAACTCCTGGAAGCTGTGCTGCCCCAGCAGCACTTGAGCCAAGAGGCAGGCAGCAGAGCTGATCACCCTCAGAGCAAAGCCAGTATCACCTGTGTAGTGTTCCCATGCTAGGCACAGGTAGGGCGATTAATTCATAGCCAAAGCAGAGGGTAGCTCCTGGCCCCTCCCCACTGGAGAGCCTATTTGGGAAACCGAAAGTGGCCTGGAACAGCACCTCCCACCCACACAGGCAAGCTGCAACGTAGCTCTACCTGCTGTAGAAAATATCTTTCAGCCCCATCTTACCAGGAGGGCTGAGGACAAGTCCTGGAAGTTATGTGACCCAGTAGCACTCAATCCAAGAGGTAGGCAGGCAGAGTCAATAGTTTACAGAGCAAAGCCAGTGGCCCTGTTTGCTCAGGGAATGAGGGGTGCAGGTCGGCTTGAGTTAAGACAATAAACTAAGAGCTTTACCAGCTTTAGAGCTGCCTCTCCCACTGTGCCCAGGCATGGAATCTAATTTGTAGCCCCGCTCATCACTGTACAGCCTTCAGCCTGTCCAATCAGGGAACCTAACCAGAGCACACAGGAAGCTGCACAGCCCATTCAACACCCCTACGTAGATTGGCACAGGAACAAAGAGCAGAGCCTGGGGATTCCCCTGTCTGCAGAGCAAAACCAGTGGCCTTACCTGACCAGAGGATTCAGTGCATACTCTGGGCTGATTTGGGTCCCCAAACAACTAGCTACCACAGGTCCTGGGTCCTGCCAGGACAAGGAAGCTAATTAATAGCTGCATCTTGGGGCACCTGGCTAGCTCAGTCCATAGAACATGTGCGACTTTTGATCTAGGGGTCATGAGTTTGAGTGCCACATTGGGTTTAGAGATTATTTTTTTTAAATATTAAATAGCCCCATGTGGTACTGAATGAGGCACCCACTCCTGACCATCTAGGAATCCTGACCAGAGAATTCAGGCAACCATGGAGCCCATCCTACAGCCTCACTTGGGTAGGGAACCAAGCCAGCAGTCCTATCTAACTGTTCTTAGCCAGCAGCACACACAACCCCATCCCAGTCCTCACAACTCAAACAGCTGCCTCAACCAAAAACAGGCCATAATATCAGGCACCACCTGCCCAAGGACAGTAGACAGACCCAGACCCAGAACCCAAACTCAGCTGACTGGTGAAGAACTGTCTCTGCCAAAGCAACCCTGTAAACTTTGGAAGAGAAGCCCAACTACTCAAATGTGCAGGTGCCAACATAAGGAATCAAGGATCATGAAAAATCAGGTAAATATGACACCACTAGAGGAAAGTAACAAGTTCCAGTAACAAACCCTTATGAAATAAACATCTATAAACTATCAAAGAAGTCCAAATAATCCTCTTAAAAAAGTTTAGTGAACTACAAGAAAACACAGACAACTAAAAAAAGGAAAACAATGCATGAACAAAAAGAGAAGTTTAACAAGGAAATAGGAATGATAAAAAAAGAAAGAAAGAAAACCAAAGAGAAATACCAGAGCTGAAAAATGCAATAACTGAACTGAAGAATTCAATAGAGAATTTAAAAAGTAGACTCAATCATGCAAAAGAAAGAGTCAGTGACCAGGAAGATAGGACATTGGCAATTAGTCAGAGGAGCAAAAAGAAAAAAGGAATGAAAAAGAATGAAGAAAATCTGTGTGGATTATAGGACACAATGAAAAGAAGCAATATTCACATCGTGGGAATTCCAGAAGGAGAACAGAAAGGGATAGGGACAGAAAATATACTCAAAGCAATAATGGCTGAGAACTTCCCAAACCTGAGGAGAGAAATGGACGTCTAGATCCATGAGGCCAAAGGACACCAGATAGGCTGAACCTGAATAGGACTATATCAAGACATAATATAATTAAATTGTCAAAAATCAAAGACAAAAAATTTTAAGAACAGCAAGAAAAAAAAAGGGAGAGAAGTTACATATAAGGGAATCCCCATAAGACTACCAATGGATTTCTCAACAGAAACTATTCAGGCCCAGAAAGAATGGGATGACATATTCAAAATATTAAAAGAAAATAACTGTCTACCAAGAATTCTACACACAGTGAAGCTGTCTTTCAAAAATGCAAGAGGGACAAAGACTTTCCCAAACAAATAAAGGTTGGGAGAGTTCATTACCACCAGACCTGCCCTACAAGAAATGCTAACCATATATCCAATAAGAGGTCAACTTCCAAAATATATATAAAGAACTCATACAACTCAATAGCAAAAAGGAAAAACCCAGTTAAAAAAATGGGCAAAGGTTCTGAGTGGACATTTTTTCAAAAAAAAAACCACTTAAGGCCAACAAGTATATGAAAAGATGTTCAACATCACTAGTCATTAGGGAAATGCAAATTAAAACCACAATAGAATATCACCTAATGCCAGTTACAATGACTATAATCAAAAAGACAAGAGATAACAAATGCTGGCATGGATGTGGAGAAAAGGGAACCCGTGTACACTGTTGGTGGGAATGTAAATTGGTGCAGTCACTATGGAAAATAGTACAGAGGATCGTCAAAACATAAAAATAAAACTACCTTGTGATCCAGCAATTCCACGTCTGGGAATATATCCAAAGGAAATGAAAGCACCAACAAAAAGACTTCTGCACCCCATGTTCATAGCAGCATTATTTATAATAGCCAAGACATGGAAACAACCTAAGTGTGATATATAGCATGGTGACTATAGTTAACAATACTGTATTATATATTTCAAAGTTGCTAAGAGACTAAATAAAAAAAAAAGTTCTTGCCACAAGATAAAAAAAAGTGTAACTCTGTGTGGTGATGGATGGTAACTAAACTTATTTTAGCAGTCATTTTGCAATATATACATACATCAAACCATTATGTTGTATATCTACAACTAATAAAAGGTTATATGTCAGTTATGTCTCAATTTAAAAATAATTACTTTAAGAATGAAAAATGAAAACAGAACCATGAGCCAAGGAATGTAAGAGACCTATAGATGCTGACAGCAGCCCCCAGCTGACAGCCAGCAAGGAAAAAGGGACCTCAGTCCACAACTACAAAGAACTGGGTTCTGCCAACAATCTTAGTACCTTGGATGTAGATTCTTCCCATGACCTTCCAGATAAGAGCCCATCTAGCTGACACTGTGATCCAGCTTTGTGAAACCCTGAGCAGAGAACTCAGATGACTCTGCCTAGAATTCTGACCTACAGAACTGCAAGATAGAACTGGGTATTATTTTAACCCACTAAGCTTGTGGTGATAGAAAACTAATACATGATACACTCACATTAAGTGTTTTATACAGTAATAAATCATTTTTTTAAGTAGTTTCCATGACCAGTGTGGAGCCCAACTCGAGTTGAACTTGAACTCAGGACTCTGAAATCAAGACCTGAGCTGAGATCAAGAGTCGGGTGCTCAACCAACTGAGGGACCCAGGAGCCCCATGAATCTTTTTGACATAAGCCAACATAAACATAAACAAAAGTAACTTTAAAAAGACAATTAAAAGATGGGGCGCCTGGCTGGCTCAGTTGGTAGAGCATGCAACTCTTGATCTCAGAGTCATGAGTTTGAGCCCTATTTTGGGTGCAGAGATTGCTTAAAAAAACAATAAAATAAAATTTAAAAAGATGAGTGCTCATGCAGGTGAAGAACTCCACATAATCTTTGGACTGTATCTAATTGTGGTACCACTTTTCATTGAAACTGCTCATCTATATATGTGTTGCAACACCAATGGTAAACGCTATAATGAACATTTCTTCAGCTCTGTGGGCTTCATGGGAAACATGGTAATATTCTTTGAAGCACATATTGCTCTTAAGTGTATTTTCATCACCAGGTTTATATTTTGTGCATATAGTTTTATAACAAGCTGTTCAGTTTCTGGAGAAAAGGTAGTGTATCCTATTTTATGTACGCAGAATTTTGTTTCCAAATTAAAATAGAACTTCACAGGACCCAAAGAAGTAATGTTCAAAATTCATTGCAAAAAATGCATGTGGCATTGGAAAACTTTATTAATTTAAAAGACGGGCCATTATTACAAGTGATTATCATCAAATTTTCAGCACACACATTTTATGACTTATACTGTGATCGACACCAGTTAAAGAACTGGTGACTACTCTCACAAAGTGGGATTTCATCTTTAGTCTACTCATTCCCATCAAAAACATCATCAAATTTCCTTTAAAAAAGCCACATGGAAATTATTTTGAAATGGATGCCCACCTAACTAAGAGATGAAGAATAAATATGATGCCTTTTGTTTCTTCATTGTATCCGAACAAACATTTTATTTTACTGATAGATCAGAAATATCAAACTTCTGTTTTCTGTGAAGAAAACCTGTGCACATGTTGCTCGTATTTTACCATTAGCAAAAGTCATTAAAATATGGATGAAATAGAATAGCAAAAAAAAAAAAGGGTAATTAAAAGTTATGTATTCTCTATATATTCTGATGACACAATATTAATTTAATTAGAACATGAGGTTCCCAAAGTAGCCACTGGACAACTGGCTATCCAATGATTTGGAAAAATATAACATATTATAAACAATGAAGCTACGATTACAAAAGAAACTACAAATATATTTTCTGCCAGCATACTGTTTAATAAATATAATTTAAAATGTTATAGAATTGATTCTTCTTTGGATAATGGCCAAGGAACTCCCATCAAACTAACCCTCCCGAAGATAATAAGTTCTGGACAAAACATGAACAAATAACTATTTGAAGGTCCTAGAAAGTAACAAAAAGAAGATAGATACTGGGGTGTAACTGACATTTTAAGAAAGGAATAACTTAGATATGCTTCCCATTTTTATGACTTAACTAAATCCATTCAGTGCTTGCAGGCTAAATCTATGTTAGAAAATTCAGAATCTTACTAACTTGAAAAACCAGAGGAAAGAGTTTGAGCAAATAGAGAAGGTGGAAAGTGAGGGGGAAATGACAAAAAGAAAGCTACAGGAAGGAAAAAGAAATTTCTGTGAATAATAAACACTGCCAAATCTCATGCATGCACAGAAAGACTTCAAGCAGCTCAGCTAAAATTAAAATAATTAAACTAAAATTTCAGCTGCTATACCTCAAGGGAAACAAAGTCTGTAGCTCAAGTTCAACCAAGTTAAATTCCTGCTTTAAAAATAATCAGCACTCTTCAAAACAGATTTCACAGTCTCTATACAGTATTGTTAAACATGTCCAAGATAAAATTTAAGATTACTCAATATATTAAGAAATAGGAAAACATGACCCATACTCAAGAGAAAAAAGAATCAGTGGAGACTGATCAAGAGAAAACTTAGCAGAAAAGAATATCAAAGCTAGAGTATGGTAACTATGTTAAAGAAAGTGAATGTAATATGCTCATAATAAGTTAAAAGACAGGAAATCTCAACAGAGAAATAACCATAAATAAATAACCTTCTAGGAGCTACATAAGAGGATAGTTTCATGACTTAGGGATTGGCAAAGCATTTTTGGACAGCACACAGAAAACAAAAACCCTAAGAGAAAAAAGTAATAAATTATAAATATAATAAATTATATTTCATCAAAATTTAAATAAATTATATTTCATCAAAATTTTAACTCATCTAAAGGCATTATTAAGAAAACAAGCAAAAAAAAATGAACAGACAAACCACAGACTGGGAGAAAATATTCATGGAACACATATCTGACAAATGACTGATATCCAGGTAGATTACAAAAAACTTCTACAACTCATTAAGAAAAACAAAACCTAATTTTTAAAAAAATTGAACAGACTTCACAAAGGAAGATATACAACTCGCCAATGAACATATGAAAAAGTGCTTGACATTGTTAGTTATGAGGCAAATACAAAATCGTGTCATAAGGAAATGCTATTATACACTCATTGGAATGACAAAAATTAAAAAGACACATCATCAAAGGTTGGACACTGTGGAATCACCAAAACTCTCAAATATATTTGGTAGGAATTTAAAATGAACAACCCCTTTTTAAAATGGTCAGCATTCTAAAACTAAACATACATTATCTACCCTGTGACCCAAGAACTCCTCTTCTAGGTATTCATGTAAGAGAAATAAAAATATATGACCACAAAAAAGACTTAATTGAGGGTAAGTATATTCATAAAATGGAACACTACTCAGCAATCAAAAGGGAAAAAACTACTCAGGCATGCAACAACGTGGATAAATATTTTTAAGCTATGCTGATTAAAAGTCTTTTATAAAATAATACATTCTATGACTTCAATTATATGAAGTTCTAGAATAGACATAGCTAATCTATACTGAGGGAGAAAAAAACAGAACAAGCTGGGGGAAGCCGGTATGGACTAGAAAGGAGCATGCAGGATATGATAAGTGTTGGAATTCAGAGGTTAATAAATATATAATCCTCTTAACTCAAGAACTCACAATGCAGTGATTTTACCAATATCACACAGCCAGTAAGTAGCAGACCTGAGATATGAACATGAGTTCCATGTTCAACACTACACAGCATAAAGCTAACACAATATTGATAGAAAAATCAGGCACAGATCAATTCTTGACTAAACACGGCAGCTCTCCTTGCCATTTTCCATTACCTCTATCTCTGACACTTCAAAGGTCACACCGTGAGATGGAAAGTTTAAAGGAATTGAAATGACAAGTCCTGAGTTTGATTTTAAGTAAGCAGCTGAAAATTGTTTCTAGAACCTAATGTCCCACTTTCTAAATCAGAGCTGCTCCACTTTTACCTGCTTTACCTACTGAGGTACATTCTGAAGGAAGTATTCTCTGGCAAAAACAAAAAACAAACAAAAAGCATAGTTTGAAAAACATTAAGCAAAAGAAAGCCATCTTCAATGGCTTTTCCCACTTTGCCCAAATAGAAGTGTTCACACACATTTCTGAGATATTTAAAACTTCTCAAATTCAGAAGCTTAACTCAAATTATGGATCAGTTCTGGGAATTCTTTTGTCATACACATGAATCTCTGTATGTAACTGATAAGTGAATATGAACATGAGAGCTCATAGCACGTATGAAATTAATTCATTTTACTAATTGGTGAATAGTGCCAACATTAAACAGAAAATTTACCGATAATTATCTTGAGTTTTCTAAGATCCTTCATGAGCTCATAAAACTTGGTAACAAATAAGCACAGTTAACATTTACCTGTCAGTCATCAACAAAAATAGTAGCTTTATAAAAATGTTCCCAAAAAGAAAATATTTAAAAACTGTGTATCACTGTCAGAGTAAGTATCTGTACTAATAATTGTGGTCTATAGCTAAGGTCCACAGTAAATATTCTAGTAAAAATACATATGATACACATTCATGAATCACAGGTCATTTTGATTAGGAATAAATATAAAGAGATAATTGTTAAGATTAGCTTTTATAACTATAATATATAATTATTAGTTTTATAATACTTAGTATATATATTTAACAAGGTTAAATAAATATGTGAATCTGTGTGTGTACACATGTGCACATGTGTATCAGACTACTGGGTGCTTTACACTTCAGAATAAAGACAGTTCATAAAAAAATGTTCCTATAATAGAAAATCAATTGTGCTATGATCATACCAACTCCAAACAATGCATACTGTGCAGACTGCAGTCTCAGAGCTATGAAAAGTAAGCATGCTGTTCTTTTAATGTCAAAGTAGTCATTAATGTGCCATGATGAATAACAGGAGTTTATGCCAAAAATCCTGAACACAAATTGAAGGCTTCATTATAAACCAAAGCAAGAGTAAATGCTATGTAGGGAACTAAATACTTCTCACCAAAAATACTACGAGACTAAATAATTAAACATTTATTTTGCAAGATTGAATTTTATTTAAATAATATTAATGTTCTAGATCTGTGAAAATTTGTCAGTGGAAAAGAGTCCATTTGCCCTAGGTAATTTCAAGCCTTACATTTCATTTTTATAGAGTGGCCCTGTAATTTATCATCAAATAGCAACGCTTTTGAGAAGTACTAACAATAATTAGTGGAGGATGGCAGGCATAAGATGGGGCTACTCCAGGCAAACCAGGTCATATGGTTACCTTACTAGGAACTGAAAACACCAAAAAATCCAAATATCCTTTGGTCTGTTAAGTTCTTTGTAATCTTACTTTGAAATATGGAAGTCTGCCTATCTCATTAGATGTATATGGAAGGGAGAGAAAGATTGTCTTTAATGTCTATTCTGAATAAATTCCAGTCTTATTATGCCCCTGTGTGGCCAGCCGGCACAGCAATTCACTACCACCCATTTAGTTACAAAGAAAAAAATCACATCTGGAAAAAAAAAAACAGAGATTTCTTCACCATACAAGAGAGATTACTAAAAATCAGTAAATGGAAAAACTTGAAAGATATTAAGTACATTTTTCCACAAGTTTTATCACAAAAGATAGTCATCATTATCATGTATTTGAATACTGCTCAAAGCAATTGATTACTCAATGCAGTGAGCTCTGTTAAAAACCTATGTTCTAGCATCCCAATATTTACGTTTGCTTCCAAAGACAAGATCACATAATGAATTTAGTACTTAATGATTTTTTTATTGGCAACAAAAGCAATTATCTTTGTATCTGATTAAATATTTCATTTGGAAAATGAGTTTACAGTAAGAAAACTTGATAACAAGAATTTAAATTAAAGTGGCATTTCATCAAAACCTATCAAGTGGATTTATGTAGGATGCAGATACTGATTTTTTTTTCTTGCTTTACCTTCAATTGTTTCATTTTAGTTGTAAAAGCACAGAGGATATCTTGCCACCTCCTTTATGCACTGAAATGGTACTCAAGAACCACAATGATAAGAGAATAAGCTAAGAACGTTCAGTATGAAACATAAGGGTCATTCTATATGGCTTCCAACAACAAGTCTAAAATATTCTAATGATTTTCACTCATAAATAAATTTCAATTATTCATTTGATAATAAAATACTTTAACAATCTATATTCATAAACAGTTTTAGTAATTTACTGTCCATAAAATATCCCTGGTGTATTTAAAATCTTGGCTCTTTGACAAGTTGACCTGCCAATGTTTTTGGAGTAACTATTATGGGAGATTTTCATCTTTTAACCTTTTATTGCTTATATGTCATAGTAGTAAACTGCCCTACCATCTGAAACCTGATGAAAGTTGAGTTGCAGATTTCAGGATATGATTAGTTACCTAGGAAAAGTCTAAAGAATATTACTTGAAAGGGTCCCCTCAATGATATGTCATCTACAATTGATGTATAGTACTATTCTAGCAATTTCTCCTTGAAAGCAATTCAGAAAAAAATATAATCTAATTGGCCATATCTATGATGTTATTTTTCTATCAGCTTAAAGATCATACTTTATGTCACAACACAAATACCGAATATTTCATTTGAACTAGTCCAAACAATTAAATCATTACTAAACATGTTATAACAACCAAAACTGCTCTTTCCATAGAGATAGTTACATAATTGATGCCTCAAATCGCAAGACCGTTAATGTCCAGTCTACAAGGTTGAAAGGCTCATTTATTTAGGAAGATTTTTAAAGTTGTAAGATCACATCTTCTGATGACATACTAGGGTCATTATTTTTCCATGACTTTTCCTTCAGGAATGATTTTTTAGTCTACATCTTACTTTCTAATTCAATGCTAACTGAAATGTTGATGTCAAGGCATTTGTATTTTTTTAAAGAATCAAAGCAGGGAAAGAGTTCTAAAGGACCACTTATATCTCATCTGAACACAAAGTAACCAAAACGTTAAAATATGTGGAGACACTGAGAGTTATATAAACTTATTTTCACTCTTCATACTTCTAAAATAACTATTTGTATAACTGGTTTTGACTGATTTTAAAAGGAATTCGAGTAGGTGATTATTTATGAAAATCAATAGATCTGCATGTGAAAAAAATGTCATATGTTTTTTGAAGACTAAGAAGTTGAGAACACAGAAAGCAGGTATATTTTTTCCCCTAAACCAGAATAAATTTTTTATTGATTAAGTGGTAGTTTCAGATAATCTTAGATAAAAAAATCAAAGCAAGTTAAATAAGACTGGTCTTATAGAAGCATCAGAAACGTCACATTTTAATATTTAATTGCAAAAACATAAAATGCTAGATTTTTAATAATGAGAGCAATGCAATTATAAGCATGCCAATAATAAAAGAAACTTGAAGCTAAAACAAAAGCATAGTGATAGGAATCCACAATCCCGTCAAAATATGGATATTCTCACATTTTAAAACTAACATTTCTTTTAAAACTAATTCCATGCCATACTGTTCACAGCACAATTTCTAATGTGAAAATACACCCAGACTTGATATTAATATTTTTAAACACATAAATTCTTGGCATTAAGAAAAGATAGGAATCAAGCAAAGAGAAGATTTATAAAGGATGAGTACAAATCCTAAAACTCTGGTAGCTCCGGTCATGGAAATTTTAAGAAACCCATACTGCCTCCTCTATTTAAATATAACATGCAACACAGATTATTTCTACCATAAATTACAGACACTCAAGACTCAAGTGATATATTACTAAATTAAAAGCCCTAATATCTACATCACATCATAGCATTTCATACACTGTTACATACTTTATCTAAAAACTAAACATAAAATAAAATTAGTCAATTGAATAGAACTGTACTGAGGAAAGAAGTGAAATTTTATTTAAAAAAAAACAAAAAAAACAGATATGTTATTCCATTTTCAGTGAAAAGATCATAGATATGTTTATCATCAGTAAACATTTTAAATGCCAACAAATTTTAAAAGCCTCCTTTTCATTTGCTAAATTAAGACACATACTGTGTAATAGGTTTTTTTAAATCTCTAAATAGGCTGCCTCACATTGTTCAGAAGAGACCAGCAGAACCATTCAATATTCTATGCACTATTAGTTCTCCCTCAATTTCCAGAAGGTTTAGTGCATTATTATCATGTTCACAGAATTTCTTCCTTAGGCTTTCTCCACGTATATTTAGTTAAAATGGGATCTTTTCTATAGGAGGTATATAACATTAGAAATTTTCACAACACAAACAACTGGGTAATAAAACTGCATTTTAAAAGCCTTCTTTAATAGACTGTCTCTTTTAGTGTAAGCCAGAGAAACCGTCTAAAACATATGTTCCTAATTTAACAATCTTCACCACACACACACACACACACACAAAATGATGAGGTTGAAGAAACAATAGGAATTTATAACAAAGCATCTTTTCAAACTAGCCGACCAAATACAAAGCATTATTAGCGGTCTGATGATATAGCTTGTTTAAAAGTGATTATTGATCTACCCTGCATAGAGAAATGTCTCAGACCCAGGAAACATCTTCCGCATGTTTTACAAAGAGATGCATGACTGCTAATTCACATTTTCCAACAAATCACATATGATTATATATCCCCATCCTATATATGCATTGTAATCACTGCCATGATCACAAAGGAAAAAAAAATCTATCAGGCATTTTAAGTTAAGCATCTTATTTATTAGAAAATGAAATCATGAAACAGCCTGTATTACGTTTCAGAGGTCAAACTAGTTAAATTTAAGATGCTTTAGTGCCTTGAAGTAAGCTTATTTTCCTTCTTAAAATCAATTAAGAAGAATACTATATAAAATTTTATATGTATGGTAAAAAAAGCCTTATAATACTAATATTTCAATACAGAAAAATTTGTATAGACATACAAGATTATTACTCTGAAAATATCAATGCCAAAAGAAATACAGTTTAGCTTTACTCACCTTGCATTGTTCAACGTTTGTCCAAAAAGCTCATTTTGTAAAATATTTGGTGGGGATGAGAAAACCCCATGAAAATGAGATAAAACAGAATTGCAGACCTGGCGCAATGTCTCAAATTGCATTTTCTTTCTTTTTTTTTTTTTTCCTTCTCTTATTTTTCCTTACCACCTGTCTTTAAAGTCATCTATTTACAGACACCATCAAATAAAAACATGCCAATCAAGTTCCATATTTCTCCTGAGCTCTGTAGAAACTGTGTTTAAATGAGCAGAGGTTGATAGCTAATTGTACAGTCATTATTCTTCTAATTCAGTCGTGGAAGATTTGGTACCCGTACAGCTTCGGCTTTCTCCTGACTGTAGCAAGAATTCTAAACAGCAGTAAGCTTTTTGGGCATTCCCAGCTGAAGTGTGAAGCTGAGCTGCTTTCATGTACTCTACTCATATTTCTCTAAGCCTATTAAAAACACGCAATGAATAGATGCTGTCGTCAGGAGTTCCAGCACATCTGGCTGCCAGCAATGAAATCTCAGAAGTAATAAAAATGGGGACAAGGTATCTTCTGAATGTTGCTACTGGGTAAGAGAAAGAGAAATGATGCACTTCCCAAGCCTTTCTTCTTTCCCTGAAAAACGAGTAACTCCAGCCACGGAGTATGTAGGTCTCTTCACTGTGAAGGCCGCTGCAAAGGACAGAACACTCTAAAAATAAGTGGTATATCCTTCTTTTGATATCATGAAGCTATAAAAATATGACAGACAATAGGGCTTTTTTTTTTTTTTTAAGATTTTATTTATTTTTTAGAGAGTGAGCGAGAGAGAAACAGCATGAGAGGGGAGAGGATCAGAGGGAGAAGCAGGCTCCCCGCCGAGCCAGGAGCCTGATGCGGGACTCGATCCCAGGACCCCAGGATCATGACCTGAGCCGAAGGCAGACGCTTAACCATCTGAGCCACCCAGACGCCCCAGACAATAGGGCTTTTACTGACTGCATTTATAATGCTGTGCTTCCAAAGAGACTTTTGGAAAACTTACTCGTCTTAATTTCTTAATTTTAAAATGTCCTCATTTATCCTTAAAGAGAAGTGAATCATGTTCAGTCCAGTCCCTTTCTAAGCGCCATACATAGTGACTACGTGATTATTTGTGCGAAGAAATTTGTGCATAGAAAAAAAATGATCCTCTATCAATTAAAATTCACTTAAGCAGCACACATTAAATATGAACTTCTCCACAAATTTAAAAAAAAAAACACACACACAACTAAGCCCAGAGAGACTTTATAAATTATTATTAACTTATTTCAACAAATGGTGGTCATAGCACTTTTCAGAAAGGAATATTTCCTGAAGGCTCCAATTCTCTTAGAGTGCCTCAGAGCACCATCCATTCGCAAAAGAACAATTCTGGTTTAGATAAAATCTTGCCTATTCTATAGCCAGGTGCGTCCATCTTTCTACAAAAGAGGCTCTAAAAGTAGTGTATAAACCAAATTTTAAAAATCAACTCCCTTATAGAGACAATTAATATATTTATAAATCTTTAACTGCTCCTAAACCATGACATTTCTATAACAGATCTATCCCTTTTAGCCCTTTTTTCACCTCAACTTTTAGCCTTAGCCCCTTCTATCCCCTTCCACACACGTACCACAATCAATAAATAAGCACTTAAATACACTAAGAAGTTTTTTTAAAAACCTGTGAATTCTTTGTTGACATGAATAAACCCCATGTCACAAAAGAGCAAAACAAAATAAACATGCAACAATAAATATTTTTTAATGACACAAAATAAACATGCAATAATGCACATTCTTAAATAACTAACTCATTTCTTTTAGAAACTAAGATGTTCAATTATGGGTTTGTCCTCAACTAAGTGTGCTTATTATTTATTACTTTGTATTTTTATGGGTGCATATTAATCTATTTATGAAACAATAATCATAAAGTATTTTTTGTTTATAAAGTACTTCTATATTTATTTTTTAATTTTTTAAAGATCACTTATTTATTTGAGAGAGAGAGCACAAGTGAGAACAGGAGCAAGGGGGACAGTCAGAGGGAGAGGGAGAAGCAGACCCCCGCTGAGCAGGGAGCCCGACGTGGGGCTCGATCCCAAGACCCTGTGATCATGACCTGAGCTGAAGGAAGACGCTTAACCGACTGAGCCACCCAGGTGCCCCGGGAATTCTAAATCTATTTTTTTTAATATCCAGAAAATGTGAGCAGGTTGTAATTCTACTATTGTCTTATAGATGAAAAGAAAGTGAGGCTTTAAAGGATTAGAGATCACACAGCTTATAAAAATAGAGTATTTGAATGAAGGTCTTTGCTTTGGACCCCATGTCACATGCTCCTTCCTTATCATTCCATCTTCTATGCATGTACACGTATGGGCACAAGCACACACGTCCGCACACACCCACACACACACACCTATTTGTGACCAGGTCAGTCTCTAGACATGAATAGGAAAACTACCTGCCAGTGACCGAATCAAGAATATTTCAGTTCAAGCAAACATCTCAATTATTTTAACTCACAAGTAACTTTGAATAGGTTTCTTTCCTTTAACTCAAACAGAAGCAACCTGATGTACTTCAAATTTTTAAACCTCTGATCATGTTGATTTTTTACATCTGTAAAAGGTCAATTTCTGTAAGTGAAAACCTATAGTTTTAAAATTCTTAATTTCCAAGCTTATACTATCTGTAATGCATATACGTATGCATGTATATATTTCCCCCTTGTGGGTAGATTCAATTTTTATAAATAATCAAAAGCCCTTTTGAAGCAAGTCTGTTAGATAAGAAGGTGATTACATTGCAAAACAGTTTGTTGCTTTAAAAAAAAAAAAGTTTCTTTTGTTCCAAAATTGGATCTGAAGGAAAGGTCATAGGAAGAGTTTCAAAAAATGGTCTCAGCAACGGAAGAAGCATCACTGGAAGGAACTGTAACATGACTTCTTTGAAAGACTAAAGAATATAGCAACTACCTTCCTCAGAGCCTTCTTTTTCGGCTCTTGCCATACAACACACACTAATGCTCAGCTTTCTCTTAGTTCCCTCAACATTCCAGAAGTTATTTCTTTCACTTCCCCAGCCCTTACCAGCCTTTCACCTACCCCCATTCACCCTAAAGGACTCAACTGTCACTTTCTCAAGAAGACTTTCTCTGACCTGGATTAGGTCCCCTATCGCACTCTCGTCATACCCTGTGTTTGTTCTTCATGCATCTTCATAAAAGTGTCACTATATATTTACTTGAAAAAAAATGTTTAATTTCTTTCACCTTCAGTCCCATGAGGTTAAGGCTCACATTTTTTTTATTCCAGCATAGTGCCTAGTACAGAGTAAGTGCTCAATAAATATTTGTTGAATGAACAGTTGCCTATATTTTACTGAAAAGGTAATTAGCTTTTAGTCACATCCCATAAGTAGGATAGGAAACTGCTCATGGCTCAGTTTGGTTCTTTTTTTCTGTGTTTATTTTAGCTGACCACACCATATCATAAAGTTCATAAATATAAGAGCAACCAATATTTGCAATCAAAAACACTGTGTAATTTGTTGGAATATCCTGAATATTTTATGAATGTTTATAGCTAATATTTATTTTACATTTTCTATACACTGTAGACCACAAGTAACATAAATATTGGAGGCTTCTATGAGGACAGAAAGAACATGGCACTTGGAGCTTAATGGCCTGGTTTAAGTATTAACTCCAAACCTAACCAGCCATTATACCTCAGGACATTCGCTTTATATATACGGGCTATGGTTTCTTCAAGCTACGTCATTTACCTCACAGGGTTATTATTGTACTTCCACATGTAATGTATATAAATACATTTTATAAACTCTTAAGTACATACTAATTGGAAGTAACCTCACTATGAGCTACCTAAGGAATCAAATTATTGGAACCAAGATTCTAACAATTATGTTCAGGTATCTTTTATTTATCATATTTATTCATGCATTTCTTGGTGCATTTATTCACAAATTTCTTTGTGCAAGGCTCTATCCCTCTGTCTGTTAGATATTGACAGGATACAATGCTTACACTTACTTCTTTCTGGGAAAATTAGATAATTAACTCTATATTTACACTGAGTCCAGCAGAGAGGCATTAACTCTCACAAGTGATGTAGATGGTGCAAACTTGGCTGCACTATTAGAATCTTTTAGCACCTCACTGGTAATGAAAAGCTAATTAGAGTTCTCCCAGAAGAAGAGGTGTTAAGAAACTTCTAGCAGCAAAGGCAATTTTATTAAAGAAGATATCTAAAAGGCTAACCAACACCTGGAAGAGTATTATCTAAGTCATCAAAAGAATTTAAATGAAAATAATAACAATATAATGTATCATTGGCAAAATATGGGCCAGAGGGTCAGAGAATGGGCACACTCTCCTACTATATTTATTGGTAGAAGTGTACACAGGTAGAACCTTTCTGAGAAATATTTAGTAATATGTACCAAAAACTTTAAAAGTGTCCAAAATCTGAGAGAACACTAGAAGAATAAAACCAAAATGTTAAAATTGATTATATTTGAGCAAGAACATCACAGATTTTTTTCTTCATTATACTTCCTTATACATTATCCACAAGAAAAGCCCAAAGTTTAATCCACCTGCAAGTGGGCAATTTTACAATTACAATGAAATCATAACCATACATGTTAAGTACGATGTTGGCCCATGAACTTTTTCTTAGCAATGCTCAAGTAAGTCAAATACTAGATTATTAGTTTTCACATGATTAACTATATCCATTAGCAAAGGTATTCTCTTCTTTATCAGTAAGTTCCTAAAATTCTGTAAGAACTCAAATTGTTTAATTAGTACTATGAAACATCCAAATGAGAGGAGGAAAAAAAAATAGCACTAACATGTTTACATCATCCTCAAAAATACTGGAAGTATAAGATCTTAAAAATTAAAATTACTTAAGAGTCTTGGTTTACAAATGCCTAATGGCCGTGGGCTAAATGTCTTAAGAAATTTAACACAAACTCAAATATTAAATGAAAGAATAAAAATTGAGAACTTACTCTCTTCTAAATTAATAACAACACAAGCCTCTTACTTGATAAGGTTCAATCACTCATGACATATTTCAATTTTATAATTTTAAACATGTCTGGGCTTATTTTGAATTTTTAAGAGTACCAAAGTGTGTCTATTAAAATGCCCCATACATTCAAACATTTAAATATAGCTAATCAATTACTGAAATAATATGATATATAATATGTATAATCCATAACAAAAATCCCAGAAATACTTCCAAGGAATTTTTCATTTTCTTAAAATACACACCTGTAGCTCTAGCTATATAATTAAAACAACTGCACTGTCTCTTCTGTTGCATTAGTCTTGTCCCATTGACTATTTGAAGCATCTGACTGATAAAAATCTAAGGGTTATAGATAAGAAAGATGGTCCAGAGAACAAGTGTCTTCATATGTTTTGCAAATTAGTGTCATGCATCGTAAATATTTCCCTGAGGCAAGACCATAGAACCACTCACCCCAGGGATAATAAATAAGCAAATAAAAGGCAGATGATGAAATTTTGAACAAAAGTAGAAAGGAAAAGGCATTCAATAAAGGTAAATGGGCCTGTACTTCAACATAGGGTGGACAGTATATGGTATATCTAGGGATAAGGAGGAGGAAGAATGGCCCAGACTTAAATAAACACACTACAGGTCTAGAGATTCCAGAGTAAAATCAGAAAACAGTGGAGTTCAAAATACCTACAGCAGTTTCCATAATAAGTTTTTAAAAACGTGTTGATACTGTTATTTTCTGATGCACAAAAAAGTTCTATAGTATTTCCTGGGGCTTGAACTCTATATTATCTGTCCCTAAGTTTTGGCCATTGCTACAGAACAGACTCCTAGTAGTTTCTACCAACTACTACATAAAGGAAAAGGGAAGCATAATGAAATCCTCCACAAATGCAAGAAGCCCCACCATCATTATCATCTCTGTGACTCATCTTTCTAGGCCAGAAAATGAGGGCTAATCCTACACGCTTGGCTCAAGGTGCTTTATTAAGAGAGGTATTACAGGGTGGCTTCAACAGTCCAGTGCCAAGCAGCTCTTACCAGAGTAGTTCCCCCACCTACAGGTTGGCAGCGAAAGGAATTTCTTTTCCATTGGACACAAGAGCCAGGCCTAGACTTAAGCTACAGAATGACAATATCCAGAGTGATTTTATCTAATCTGGCACCTAGAGTTTCTACCTGTTAGAAGAGAGAGAACGAAGATCTCTGAAAACACAATTTGGTAAACCCCTCCAGGGTTAAGACTACTAGTTCCAAGTATATATCTCCTTGATAACTATCAAGAGAATCACTGGAAGCAACAAAAATTTCAGGGAGCTATGTCAATATGAATAAGAGCCAACTCAATCTCTAACAGCTACATTCACCAGGAACCACAGTATAAGAAATGTTTATAGCTTTGGGACTCCAAACACTCACACCTAAGCTTGCAAACTGAATGCCCATTGTTATCACATGAAAACTAGAAAGAACAATCATTGACACAACTATAAATTTGTTTTAGCAAAATACGGGAGCAAATGGAATACTATGCAGGGCGCCTGGGTGGCTCAGTCGGTTAAGCGACTGCCTTCGGCTCAGGTCATGATCCTGGAGTCCCGGGATCGAGTCCTGCATCGGGCTCCCTGCTCGGCAGGCAGTCTGCTTCTCCCTCTGACCCTCCTCCCTCTCATGCTCTCTCTATCTCATTCTCTCTGTCTCAAATAAATAAATAAAATCTTTTAAAAAAAAATGGAATACTATGCAGTAATACTGGCCTCCAAGAGTTCCCATCCACAATTCCTTTCTTTCATGCAATCTCCTTCTACTCATTACATCATGAGCAAATGGAAACATCATAAATACACCAAGATAGTATCTCACTACATATGGATGCAGGGAAATCCATTAAGAAGCTAAAGCATTAGTCAAAGCAAGATACTAGTTGGCTTGGATTAAAATGATTACAGTATGATGCAGACAAAGAAGGACCGAAAAAGTAGATGTTGAATCAACAGGACATAATGACTGATTTGCCACAGGGATGGGAGGTAGTGTACAAAGGTCAAGAGTGAAGTCAAAAATGACTTTCCGATTTCTCTCTTAAGTAACCAAGCAGATAGTTTTAAAATTTGCTGAGACAGAAAATGCTAAAGGAGGAGCAGACTGAGGGAGAAGGAAAGGGAAGATGATGAGTTGTTGAATTTAAGAAGCATGCAAGATAGCTAAAAAAACAAATAAGTAAGCAATTGGACATGTCACTCTAGAGTTTAGAAGAGTTCTCATCTAAAGATCTAAATTCAGGAAGCATCAGCATGTCAGTAATGATTTCAATCAAGTAAGTAAATGAGATTACACAAAGAGAAAGTTCAAATGAAAAGAGGAAAAAAAATTTAAGACAGAACACAGGGAAACTAAGTTCCACATTAAGCCATCAGGTAAAGAAGAAGCAAGTAAAGGAGAAAGAGGAGGAACAACCACAAAAGTAGGAGGGAAATCAGGAGAGTGTGGTGACCTAGAAGCCAATAAAAGGCAATGTTTTAAGAAGAATGGTATGATCAATTCTCTGTTACATATTCTGTCATTTGGAATTTGAATAATTACCATTTGTGACCCTGTGCTTCAAACCAATTCTGAAAAGAGCTCTTCTGGCCTGAAATCACTCACTCCACAGGACCCAAACCTGGCCTATGAAAACAGACCAAGAACAGACATCTAAGCTTCCATCATCTACCCCACTTTCCTCCCTTGGTGGAAGGTATGCACACAAAATTTTTAGTCTTGGTTCAGCCAAAGCAGAAGACCTTATGCAAATAAACTCATGCAAATCTACAGGTATCTTGATCCAACGCTACCAACTTAAAAATACAATTAGATATGCCTGGCCCTTAGAAATGAACCGAGATCAAGATTAATCAGAGAACCCAGCTACTTATGAGTGAAGGTGATTAAGCACCAAATTTGAAAGTAGAAAGGAAAGTATAAAACAAACAAGACCTATTCTATCAATTTTCCGTCTAGCTTTCCCTTTTCCTTACAAGCTCCTTCTTGAAATATTGGGTTTATTTATTATTGAATCTAGTTTAGAAGCCTCTTGGTTCTAATGATATTTGTTATGATGAAGAATAACATTTATTTTAAGTGTGAATCAAGTCACCAATGATTTCATTACTGTTATTTCCTATCTTAAAAGAACCTCCCTTAATCCCACATTCCTGGGATGCCTGGGTGGCTCAGTCGGTTAAGCGTCTGCCTTCAGCTCAGGTCATGATCCCAGGGTCCTGGGATCGAGTCCCGCATCGGGCTCCCTGCTCCGCGGGGAGCCTGCTTCTCCCTCTGCCTCTGCCTCTCTCTCTCTCTCTCTCTCTATCTCTATCTCTCATGAATAAATAAATAAAATCTTAAAAAAAAAAATCCCACATTCCTTCCTAGGTACTGCTCCATTTTTTGTTTGTTTGTTTGTTTGTTTTTGTTTTTTGTATTTTGTTAGAAATTTGTTTTTTTTAATTTAATTAATTAACATATAGTATATTATTAGTTTCAAGGTAGAGGTCAGTGATTCATCACTTGTAATATAATACCTGGTGCTCATTACATAACGTGCCCTCCTTAATGTCCATCCCCCAGTTACTCCTACCCCCTACCCCTCTCCCCTCTAGCAACCCTGTTTGTTTCCTATGATTAAGAGTCTCTTATGGTTTGTTTCCCTCTCTGATTTCATCTCCATTTTTATGATCCTCTTCACAACAAAGTTTCTCAAGGAGTTGTCTATAGTTGTCATGTCTACTTCCTCATTTCACATCCTCTTCTCAATTCCAACTCTAATATTCCATCAAGATTGCACTCACCAATGACTTCCATGTTGCCAAATTCAAATGCAATTCTGTTCTTTTCTCTTTTTTAAAGTATCTTT
Source organism: Mirounga angustirostris (assembly GCF_029215605.1). Lineage (NCBI taxonomy): Eukaryota > Metazoa > Chordata > Mammalia > Carnivora > Phocidae > Mirounga > Mirounga angustirostris. The sequence goes on from NW_026991712.1 coordinate 33,496,895, forward strand.
TTCAATTCCACTTAGTTAACATACAGTGTTATATTAACCTTCATCTCTCTTCTTTTCTTAACATGAACTTTAACTTAACGTGACTTCCCTCCACAGCATTTGATACTGATACTATGCTGTCCATGGCCCTTTAACATTTTTTGTCCTCTTCGTTCTTGAAATACATTCTTCTGATTTTCCTCCTACTCAGTGGCAATTTTTTCTCAGTGTCTTTTGCCAGCCCTTACTCCTTTCTTAGACCTCTAAATGTTGGGAATGTCCAGGGCTCTATTTTGACTATGTTATGGACCTCTTCTGTTCATTTTTTTTTTTTAAGTAAACTCTACCCCTAATATGGGGCTTGAACACACGACCTCAAGTTCAAGAGTTGCATGCTCTACCAACTGAGCCAGCCAGGTGCCTCAACACCTTCTTTGTTTGATCTACATGCTCTTCCTACGTGACTTAGATCCATAGCCTTAAATACCTTGTATAGGTTATACCTTTGTCCTTATCTTTCCCTAGAACTCTAAACTGATATAACTGTCTGTCAACTTGACATCCCCAAATGGAAATCAAAAGGTCATCTCAAATATATGGCCAAACAAAATTTCTCATTTCCTCAGCCAAACCTATTCCTCCTCAGCTTTTCCTATCTTGGAACAACATCATGATTTATCTAGGAATTATCCTTGATATCTCTTTTTCTTTTACACTCTACCACCCACCCACATCAATCATTAGGTTCTGTCAACTTTACCTTTGAAATGGAACACAAATCCATCAAAATTTCCATCTTGCCACTACAATTCAAATTCAAGCTACGAATATCTCTCTCAGACTACTTCAACAGCCTCCTAATTTCTCTGTACATCAACACTTGTCCTCTATAACCATTCTCCACACAACAGAATGACCATACAAAAACATTAATAATATCATGTCCCTTCCATGTTTAATCCCTACAATGGTATCCTATCACATTTAAAACAAAACCTAAACTCCTTCATTTTGCAGAAAGTAAGTAACCTGCATTTTTTTGTTGTTGTTGTTCAAGTGGTTGGTGACAAAGTGTTTGGTGACAAAGTTAGAGTGAGCATCCACATCTCCTTACAGTCCAGTGCTCCTTACACAGTATTGCCATGTCTCTGTCAGTCAGCAACTTCTCATGAATGCTCTCATTTAAAATGTAAGCTAATTTTACAGTTTATAAGTGTCTCCAGAAGGCAAAAAAGAAGGAATGATGTGAAAACACAAATAAAAAGATCAATGTAGACTTGGACATAAACATAACTCCAAAATCTCATATTTTTTGAGGGAGTAAAATACAAAGATGCACCAAAGCACTGGATCAAAATATATTTAAGTAGGAAAGGGAAATATTCCAATGAAAAAAATCAAATTTTCCTAATCCTCCCCCACTCACATGACTCGAATTCTCTTTTTTTTTAAGATTCTATTTATTTATTTGACAGAGAGAGACACAGCAAGAGAGGGAACACAAGCAGGGGGAGTGGGAGAGGGAGAAGCAAGCTTCCCGCAGAGCAGGGAGCCCAGGACCCTGGGATCATGACCAGAGCCAAAGGCAGACACTTAACGACTGAGCCACCCAGGCGCCCCACATGACTCTAATTCTTATTAAGCAAAGTTGACTATAAGAAACAGGTTTCTTACCACTTTCCAGGCAGTGTTTTTAAATCATACCTCAAAACTTTCAATCATGTCAAATAATTTACATAAGCAAATTTCAGATATATATCACTTCTGTGATATATATCTGAAAAGTGCAAAACAATTTTATCTCAAAGTAAGTTTGAGTACATATATTCTGTAGTCTTGCAGGCATGAAAAATATAAACTTCTTTTGAGAAATGTAAATAAAATTTGTCAATTCTGCTCTATCAACACAAATCAATTCTCATGCAGAGCAAAGGAAGACTAAAATAGTTAAAGCAACTGGATAAAAAGAAAACTCAGTAAGATTTTGAAAATATTACTGAGGAAAAATAAATTGAAAACTAACATCTAAGAAACAGACCAAAAAAATGCTCAGGTGAAAATATATAAAAAGAAAGAAGAACTGAAAAGAAAAAAATAGAAGGGGGTTGTATCAGTAGAGAAGGGGAAGTCACCCTTAAGTTTAATTTTCCAGTTCAAGCACTGTGTAATTATGTAAGCACAGTAAGAACTGTCCCACCAATAACCTTCAAACCAACCTTGAAAGACCTTTCCAGACAAAGAGCTCAAAATCATACCTCAAAACTTCTTTTTTTTTTTTTTTAAGATTTCATCCATTTATCTGAGAGAGAGAATGAGAGCACACGAGGGGGGAGGGTCAGAGGGAGAAGCAGACTCCCCGCTGAGCAGGGAGCCCGACGCGGGACTCGATCCCGGAACTCCAGGATCATGACCTGAGCCGAAGGCAGTCGCTTAACCAACTCCAGGCACCCCATACCTCAAAACTTCTAACTGTGTCAAATAATATATACAAGCATGCTTGGGTATATATCACAGAAATAAAAACAGTTGGTTATAGGTAACAACAATTTGTTTTCTCTACACTATTTACTTTTGCTGCATTATTTGTTTGAAAAAACTAGAGTAGCCACAGATTACTAAGGAAGAAATCCATATGATCTGTATCAATGTTCCTAACAACAAACTGTATCCCAAATCTTAGCATAATAGCAATTTATCATGTATTGAGCTATCTTGAGATGCATGAGACTAATTCTTTCTTCAGGATTCCTAGGGATAAAAGAGATCACACAATATTAAAACAAAAACACTTATAAGAAATATACACTAGTACCATTATTAAGTAATGCACTCACATATATACACAGGCAAAAGTGGACATACACAATTAAAAATAAAGAGACAATTTCTATAAACTTCTTTTAAGTTATAAAAAAAATTTTTACAAACTCCTCCTGAGTTTTAAACTAAAATCTCTCAATGGCTACAATACTTTTGTAGGTAGAGTCTAGAGTCAAAACATGCCAGGATCATTTCTGGAAAAATCCTGTCCCAATTCACTACATATTAAACATATTCCTACCTATTCCTCCTAGAAACTAAAGTCAACGAAGATCTTTTATGTTTGTTTATCAAGAGGAGCAGAGAAAATAAACCACATGGACAAACTTAAGGGGAAAAACAGAAATCAAGTGAAAAATAGGGAAAGAAACTGAGTCTCATATACTTCAGCTTATCTTATATAATTCCGTGTATACACAATTAAATATTCTATTGGTAATGGAGTAAGAGACTAGCAAAAACATTCTCTAATCTAGCAATTCTCAAAAGTATAGTCTAATGACTTCAGGGGGATCCCCAAGACTCTTTCGGAGGATCTGCAGGGTCAAACTGACAGTCCTAACAATACTAAAATATTATTTGCCTTTTGGACTCTCTTTTCTCATGGATCTTAGGGTAGAGTTTTCCAGAAGCTAAATTATGTATGATATCTCAAGATACTAAATACAGAAGGAGATAAAAGAATCCAGCTCCAGCTGTCTTCCACTAAATCAGACATTAAAGGGATTTGCAAAAACGTAAAATAATGCCAATTTCCTTACTAAGTTTTTCTTTTCTTTTTGAAATATGTTGTATTAATTCTCTGTTGTAGCTATAAAACAAATCCTCACAATCATGGTGGCTTAAAAAATACATTTATTATCTTACAGTTTCTATAGATCAGGAGCCCAAGCATGGTTTAAAGGGTGTAATCAAGGTGTTGGCTGGACCACATTTCCTTTGGAGCTCAGGGTCCTTTCCAAGCTCATGTGACTGTTGGCAGAATTCAGTTCCTTGTGACCCTAAGATTGAAATCCCCTTTTCCTGCTTTCAGATCCCAGAGACTCCCCCACAGATCCCACAATGATACTGACTACCATTATTCATGTTATTAGGTACTAATAAACTTAGATGCCTGAATCCTTAAACAATTAAAGATATTAAATAGGAAAATACATCTTTAACTTTATTTAAAGCTTTGACTCCAACTCCCTATTTTTTTTTAACTCTGGTGAGATATGCTAGACCTTGTACAAGCCTTAAAAAGACTATTCTTGCATCTAAAGTTTCAATATTCAACAAGATAAAGCCAGTGACTGGCTCCTTAGTCTCACTCTCTTCCCCTATGATCTTCCAAAAGATATCACCCAGTTGTTTTACCCCAGAACTGTCTTATCACATCATCTACGAGATGAAAATATACAGTAAAAAAAAAATGGAAGCAGTTATTTACCTCAAACCAGTTTCATTTATTACCACTTTATTTACTTGACTAAAAGATCTTAAACACTTCTACACTCACCAACCCTTGCCCATCTTAGTATGGCAGTCCAATTTTGTAATCTTTATTCATTACATCCTTGACCAATATCAGAACTGTTTCATTTGGTATATATCAGGAGAGCGAAAGGGTACGGGAAGAGGTGGGTGAAATGCCCTAGAAGTCAGTATATAACATTAATACCACCATAAAAGCCCAACTACAAATATTCCCATAGTTCACCGTGCAGACTCAAACATACACTTCTGTCAATATATCAGTAACTATACAGTAAAAAACTATACAGTGGAAGATTATATAAGCACATATGCTAATATTAATTAAGAACTTGTGGGCGCCTGGGTGGCTCAGTTGATTAAGTGACTGCCTTCGGCTCAGGTCATGATCCCAGGGTCCTGGGATCGAGTCCCGCATCGGGCTCCCTGCTCTGCGGGGAGCTTGCTTCTCCCTCTCCCACTCCCCCTGCTTGTGTTCCCTCTCTCGCTGTGTCTCTCTCTGTCAAATAAATAAATAAAATCTTTAAAAAAAAAAAAAAAAGAACTTGTTATAATTTGGGGCGCCTGGGTGGCTCAGTCATTAAGCCTCTGCCTTCGGCTCAGGTCATGATCCCCAGGGTCCTGGGATCGAGCCCCGCATCAGGCTCCCTGCTCAGTGGGAGGCCTGCTTCTTCCTCTCCCTCTTCCCACTCCCCCTGCTTGTGTTCCCTCTCTTGCTGTCTCTCTCTCTCTGTCAAAAAATAAATAAAATCTTAAAAAAAAAGAACCTGTTATAATTTATTAAATTTTATATTTTTATGCATGAGTGACTTGAGTAACCCAAGATACTCATTAGTGTTGGAATGACTTAAAGTCACAAAAATGGTCATTTTGGTGTTAGCCAATAATTTTCTCAGCAACAGCTTAAAAAAGAGTGCTGCTGGCTAACAAAACCACCACCACTAGCTAACAAATTACTCTATCCTAATGTCTTTCCGGCCTTCCTTTCCTTCTAATTTTACTACTAATGCATTTTCCTTGTTATAATCATCAGTACCAAAACAAAACTATTTAAGTGAATATATGGCACCAAAAGAAGCTTGTTAAAAATGAATTTATAGGGGCACCTGGGTGGCTCAGTCGTTGAGCGTCTGCCTTCGGCTCGGGTCATGGTCCCAGGGTCCTGGGAGAGAGCCCCACATCGGGCTCCCTGCTCCACGGGAGGCCTGCTTCTCCCTCTCCCACTCCCCCTGCTTGTGTTCCCTCTCTCCTTGTGTCTCTCTGTCAAATAAATAAATCTTAAAAAAAAATGAATTTATAGGGGCGCCTGGGTGGTTTAGTCTGTTGGGTGTCAGACTCTTGGTTTCGGCTCAGGTCATGATCTCATGGGATGTGGGATCTGGCCCTGAGTCCAGCTCCATGCTCAGCAGGGAGTCTGCTTGAGATTCTCTCCCTCTGCCCGTACCCCACTCGGTGTGCACTCTCTTTCTCTCTCAAACAAATAAATCTTTTTTAAGAAATGAATTTATAGACACTTTTTTCCCAAGAAATAGTAAGCAACAAGTACAGTCTAAGTCAATTAAATGTCACTGATTAGGAGAATGGATATTGGCTTATAATATCTGAAATATGACTGAAAAGCAATTACTTCTAAAGTGACCAGTATAGTCAAGTCATACTCTAAACGAAGTGGGTAACAACTTCCTAAGACTTTGAATAAGAAGGACAAAACAAAATATTAGTAAACCAAATCCATCAATAAATAAATAGAATAATACCATAATGACCAAAAGGGGTATCCCAGGAATGCAGAATGGTACAACACTTGAGAACAGTACAATTTATTATATAAACAGACTAAAAAAGAAAAATCACATTATCATCCCAATAGAGGCAGAAAAAAGCAAGTGACAAAATTCCACAGCCAACCATGATTTAAAAAAAAAATTCTCAGCAAACTAATACTGGAAGAGGATTTTTTCTTAATTTCATAAAGGATATCTATGTAAATCCTACAACTAACTTCACATTTGCTTATAAAATATTCAAAGCATTCACCCTAAGGTTGGGAAGAAAGTAAAGATCACCTCAATTTAACATTATAGTGGAGGCACTAGTCAGTAAAATAGTACCAAAAAATGGAATTTTTTATAAACCGCTTACAAACTGAAAAGAAATAATGCTGTCTTTTTTACACATGACACAATATCACCTATGAAAAAAATCTCAAAGAATGTTTAGAAAAATAGTGTGGTACTGTCACAGTATAAATAAACCAATAGGATAGAATAGAGAACCAAAAATGGCCCAACTACATACAGAAATATGTTATAAATAGGTGGTACCAAAACCCAGTAGTGGGCAAATAGATTATTTAATAGCTGCTGCTGGGAACCCTGGTTTACTATATGGGAAGAATAAACTTGAACTGTATTTCACTATAACCATATTATATTCAGGTTGATTAAAGATATATATGAGACAGGGAGACCATAAAAGCTAATAGTAGAAAGCGCAAAAGAATATTTCTACAGTCTTTGAGTGAGGTCGGACTTCTTAATCATGACTAAAAGATCACAAAGTTTGTTCATTTAAGCCTCTAATTCTATATACTTCTAAGTTATATTTTGTTACCTTCGTTTTTACCAATTTCAAATAGTTACATTTCTATAACTAGATCATTAGTCCTGACTTACTAGATTATAAATTCTTATGGCAGAGAGCATCTTCTACTGTGTTTGTATTTCTCTGCATAAACTGGTGTTATAAATAACGTATATACTCAATAAATATTGCAGGCTAAGTACCTGAAGTAGTATTTGCTGCAGTAAAGTTCCATGGGGAGCTTTCTATAAGTCTAACAAGTACTAGGCAGTATTTTCATTAGATATTACACAGAAAGCCTCCAAGAAGAACAGAGAGATCATGTGATTTATTGTCCGCCCCAGAACACTTTTGAGAGTAAAGTAAGTGCTCTTAATAATGATTCTGGGACAGGCGCCTGGGTGGCTCAGTCGGTTGAGCGACTGCCTTCGGCTCAGGTCATGATCCTGGAGTCCCGGGATCGAGTCCCGCATCGGGCTCCCTGCTCGGCGGGGGGTCTGCTTCTCCCTCTGACCCTCCCCCCTCTCATGCTCTCTCTCTCTCATTCTCTCTCAAATAAATAAATAAAATCTTAAAAAAAAATAATAATGATTCTGGGACAACAGGTATAAGCCAGGACGGGCCCTGACAAACTGGGATATAGGTCGCCTTACCCAAAAATAGATTGAAGAACATAGAAAACAGCAAGATATTTAGTCACATTCTTTAAATTGAAGCTAAAAGGTGACAGATCAGAGCAAACATGCATAAGAATTGCTTTAAAAATATGTTAAAGCACTTAAAATGCCCCATCATCAGTGTAGGTGTCTAAGAGAAATAGACAATAGTATTCTAGAGATCAATCAGATATGCAGCAACCAGTAGTTTAGTTCTTTTATGCAGCTTAACATGTTTTTATAAAGACATTGCCAAAAAAATTATTCTAAGGGGCAGAGAAAAATACAGTACTGGATTACATAAATAAATTCAATTTTTGTAAATACAGCATAATTGTAAAAGGTAAAAGGTATGGAAAAGACCATCAGTTATCTACTTGTCTTTCCAGTGATTCAATTTATTTCAATTCAACTACTATTCATTGAGTCCCTACTATTTCTAGAACCTAAACTAGGCATGTATGGACACAAAGATGTAAAAGACAGAATGCTCTAAAGTTGCTCAAAATTTAGTAAGGGGGAAACAAGTTGATAACAAGCGTACTGAAGGTCAGATGGGGGTAAGTGCTATTATAAAGGTATACTTTATAAGCAAAAAATTTAATTCCTGCTGGAAAAATATAAGGGAAGCCTTCATGTAAGTAGGGACACTTAGGCTGGGGCTTGAAAAAAAAGTTAAGATTTAGGCAGAAATGCCAAGGTACACCCTTACTTAAGGATCTTGGCACTTACTATTTCTGGGCCTGGAGTGTTCTCTCCCCAGATATCCACATGACTTACTCCTTCACCTCCTTCAGGTCTGGATGTGAAGGTGTTCCATAACCTCTGATTTAAAATTGTTAACTCTCTCTCTTCTCCCACAAAAATCCCTTTCTCTCTTCGCCTGTATTATTTTCCTCTGCAGCACTCTTGACCAGAGCCTAGGAGGTGCCAACTCCAAGTGAATGGCGCCCCCTGGAGGTCTGCTCTGCACAGCCTGTAGCGTCAAAAGCAAGTTCTATTATCATCCAGGTTACTGGTTATTTCTTATTTGTCTTCCCCAACTAAAAAGCAACCTCCATGAGGGATTTTGTATATTTTGTTCACTGCTATACCCTTAACACCTAGAAATCTTTCTGGCACACAATCAACAATAAATATTTATTAAATCATATGTGCATAGCTCAACAGAACTGTAGATAAAAGGAATAGCATGATCAAATACTTTAAATTTTAAGAATGAAAGATATTTTTAAATTCATTAGTTATCTGCTATAGCTATATTACAGATTACATGTGGGGGGGAAGGGATGGAAGATGAGGTTTAAAAATACAGATAATATAAAATCTTTTTTAAAAAAAGGTGGGGGGACACCTGGGTGGCTCAGTCACTTAAGCATCTGCCTTCGGCTCAGGTCATGATCCCAGGGTCCTGGGATCAAGGTCCGCACCGGGTTCCCTGCTCGGCGGGGAGCCTGCTTCTCCCTCTGTCTGCCGCTCCCCCTGCTTGTGCTCTCTCACTCTCTCTCTCTCTCTCTGACAAATAAATAAATAAATAAAATCTTTAAAGAAAATAAAAATACAGATAATAGTGAGCCTTGAAAAGTAAAATAACAGGATTTTGAGTCAGAAAAATGTATGTTGCGATTGAAACTGGTCCTCTAATTTTGGAATCTTGAGAAATCATTTCAGTACCAAAAAAAGGTATCTTAAACCACACCTTACAACTTTGTGGGAATTAAAAGTAAATGCCTTACATTTTTCTCACAGAGCCTAGAATGTAGTAGGTAATCAATGAATGTTAGTTTCCCTTAGAAAACTAAGGATTTGAAATTTAAGTACAAAATGGGAAGGCATCAAAAGGCAGGAAATGAATGACTTCATCATATCTGTACTTAAAAAAAATCCTCATTCTGGAAACAAAGAAAAATGGAGAAAAGCAAACAGAGAGGCAGAAAGCCAGAAAGAAAGCAAGACACAGTTAATGCCTAAACAGGGACTGATGTTATGCATACTGGAATGGAAGGGTTGAATACAAGAAATACAATAAAGATGAAATTGACAAAAACTTAAATAAATATTCATTGACTTTGAAAATCAAGAGGAAGAGGGTTAGGAAATAATATGTAAGTTTCTTAACTTGGGCAGCAGGATGACTGAAGGTGCAATCAGAAGAGCTGGGGAATGACAACAAACCTGCTTCCTTGGGAGGAAGCACTTAGATTCAGAACATTTTGATTTTGAAATATTTGTGAAACAAAAAGTAAGATTGTACACCCTCCAGTTGTAAATACAAGTCTGGTACATGGAGATCTCAAAACTAGAGATAAACATTTGTCAATAAATATAATATTCCCATAGGAAAGACAATGGTACACAAGAAGTTCTGTTTTTCACAATCTCGAATGCCAGCTTAATGCACTTACCAGTCCATCGCCCCCTGTGCAACTAGTTCAGATGAAATAAGCACAGAATCAAAATCAGTCTGCTTTAGGCATGCACCCTCGCCATCTGGTGGCAAAAATGATAAATACAGGTTTAGCCTTGATCATTCAAAAGCTGAAACCTCTTGTCATTTATCGTCATTCCCAGCAATATATTACAGGGAAAGAATCTTTTATATTTCATTTATTTTTTTAAAAGATTTTATTTATTTATTTGACAGAGAGAGACACAGCAAGAGAGGGAACACAAGCAGGGGGAGTGGGAGAGGGAGAAGCAGGCTTCCCGCTGAGCAGGGAGCCCAAGGCGGGGCTCAACCCCAGGACACTGGGATCATGACCTGAGCCGAAGGCAGAGGCTTAACGACTGAGCCACCCAGGCGCCCCCATATTTCATTTCTAACACAATTGCTATTTCTCTTCTCACTTTTCACTCTGACCACTAATACATTCAAACTATATAACTGGAAGAAGTATTATTGGTAAAAAAATATAACCTCCCTACTCTCCAGGACCTTCCCACTTCTTCATAATTCACTCATTGCATAGTCCAATATACACCACAAAGCAGTTAAGTAATTATGAAATTTAATGTATTACTAAAGCTCATGTAGCCAAGTTTCTTGCTTTCAACAACTTAACAGTTTGAGTTGCTTACGTAGCAGAAATGGGCTTTTTGAAACCAGATACATGCTTTGAACAGACTGATCAATAGGACAGTACAGAACATCTATAAATATACCCTAAAATATAATAATTCAAGATGTGATAAAAATGGCATCTCAAATCAGTGGGATGAAAAGATTCACCACTCAATAAATAATTGTGGGACTAAGGGGTAACCATGTATAAAAGAGTAAGGTTGGATCTGTACTCCACACCATAGTCTAGTAAGTTTCAGATTGATCACTGTTTTATAATGTAAAAGTAAAATTATAATAGTGTAAGAATAAATCATGGAAATATTTTTAATCTTAGTGAAGAGAGGGCCACAACAAAGGATTAGAACTGTATACTTCTCCACTGAAGATACATAAATAGCCCAATAAGCACAAGAAAAGATGATCAATATCATTATTCCTGAGGGAATTATGAATCAAAACCACAATGAGATAAAATTTACACTCACAGGGATGACTGTAATAGAAAAGACAGGAAGACTGAAAACATATATCCACACAAAAACTTGTGTAACAGCATTATTCATAATAGTCCAAATGTGGAAACAATTGAAATGTATATCAAGTGATGAATGGATAAGCAAAATGTGGTATATTTATACAATTAAATAATATTCAGCCATAAAAATGAATTAATTACTGATTTATGCTACAACATGCATGAACCCTGAAAACATTATTCTAAGTGAAAGAAGGGAGACACAAAAGGCCATGTACTGCATGATTCCACTTTTATGAAATGTCTGGAACAGACAAATCCATAGAGATATAAAGTAGATTGGTAATTGCCAGGGAGCTGAGGGCAGGGGAGAATGGTGAATGACTGCTAATGGGTAGTTTCTTCTGGGGATGATGGAAGTTGCTTTGGAATTAGTGGTAATGGTTGTACAAATTCATAAATATACTAAAATCCACTGAATCATGTAATTTAAAAGGCCGAATTTTACTGCAAGTGAATTATATATCTCCATTAAAATAAGTAAATGGAGTCATGAAAGGAAAAAAAAATTCCAAACACTGTAAAAGACATGTTTATGTTTATGCATTGGAAAAAGAATATAAGCAAAGCCAAAAGATAATAACAAACTCAGAAGAAACATCTGCAATCTGAGGTGAGCAGAAATCTACAATGATCCCCTACAATTCCTGCCACCAGGTGTACATGCCTGGTGTTACCGCCTCCTTTTGAGTGTAGGTGGATCTGAGAGTATGATGGGATTATCAGTCCCATACATTATATGATGAAAGTGAAGGGCTTTTGTGGATATGAGTAAGGCCCTACACAGTTGACTTTAAGTTAATGAAAAAGGAAATTATGAGAGGTGGGCCTTATGATTAAGGAGCAAGTTAAACCTTTAAAAGAGTTAATAGAAATCAGAGACAAAAGTCAAAAGATTCAAAGCGGCATAGACATTCTCCTGTTGGTTCTGAAGACAAAAACTGTCATGCTATGGGAAGGGACACTTGGCAAAGAACCGTGGGTGGCCTCTAAGAGCTAAGGACCTCAGTCATACAGTTTCAAGGCACTGAGTTTTGCCAATAATCAGTGAGCTTTGGAAAAGGACCCTGAGCATCAGATGACATTGCAGCTGCAGGCAACACCTTGATTTCAGTCTAATGAGACTCAGAGCCGAGGATCCAGCTTACCTGTACCCTGACCTTGACTCACAAAAACTGTGAGATAATAAGTTTATGTTGTTTTAAGCCATTAGGTTTGTGATAATTTGTTATACAGCAGCAGAAAGCTAATACACAACCCACTGCACAAAGAATTATCTTCCATAATATAAATAGAGATGCTAAAAATCCATTTTGATAAAGACAAACCCAGAAAAATAGGCAACAGAGTTCAAAAAGAAAAAAGTAATACAAATATTCTTAAACATATGCAGAAATGCTCGATTTGACTCATTTATGATATAAGATAGAAATATTACAAGTTCTATAACAGTGTGTTGGCTGAGGAGTTAGAAAGCAGGGGGCCGCCTGGCTGGCTCAGTCGTTAAGCCTCTGCCTTCGGCTCAGGTCATGATCCCAGAGCCCCGCATCGGACTCCCTGCTCAGTGGGAAGCCTGCTTCTCCCTCTCCCACTCACTCCTTCCCTCTCCCCCTCCCCCTGCTTGTGTTCCCTCTCTCACTGTCTCTCTCTCTGTTAAATAAATAAATAAAATCTTAAAAAAAAAAAAGAGCTAGAAAGCAGGAACACTAATAATTGTTGACAGAAGTATAGATTGGTACATCCTCTGTAGCAAGCAATTTGGCAATGTTACAAAAAATTAAAACTGCACATGCACTTTGACCAAGTGATTTCCACTTCTGGGAATTTTAGTTTATCTTCTAGATTTACTCTGATACAAAACTGGCAATAACCTAAGTGTCCATCATAGGGACTGAATAATTTTGACACATCCATTAAAAGGAATGATAAAGCACACTCATCGTGTACTGGTTAAAAAAAAAAGATCTCCAATATATGCCTTTAAATGAAAAAAGAAAGATAAAAGTATATATATACACATATGTATATATCATTTTAAAGGAACAAACATATATATAAAAATATATATATCCCTATATTTGCAGAGAATATCTATAAAAATATATGCAAACAAAAATAGTAACAGTGGTTGCAGAGGGAAAAGAAACTGAGTGTCTTGGGTATGGAACAGAAATATAGAATAGGGAGATCCCACACAGAAGAAGAAATATACCTTGAAGCCTAAGAAAATCCTTCTCCATGAGCTCAGAGGTCTTAAAATTCGCTCCAGAAAGCAAGAATTCAAAAAGAAAATGCATATCAAAAGATTGGGGTAATCATGGAACCAGATCTTAAACTGTATTTTAAATCAGCATGGCAATTTTTCAGGTGCTATCAAATTCATCTCTATCACAATAATACTAAGTCATTTTCAACAAAATAACTTCTACACTTGTTGCTAAAGAAAAAATTAATTTAATCTAATTTTACTAAAAATATGTACTTTTCATATGCTATTCATTTCTTTTACTTCTAACCTATGAAGAAAGGTAAACTTTTCCAAAATATCAAAGCTATGGCGAGCTTTAATATCAGAAGACAGGCTAACTCCAAACTTTATGCTGTAAATGAGTTCAGAAGTTGTTACTCTTGCTGTGCACCCAGTTTAAGAGGCACAAAACATAAAATTCTATTTATATCCTTTTGTCAGGGTAATCTTTTCATGGTCCACTGGCAAGATCAATTTTGATATTCAGTGTCAGATCAAAATGTCTATAGCCCATTCTAAAACACTTTTATATGTGTACCATATGTACATAATCAAATGGTGAGACATTTTAATAGCTTTCAAATGGCAGAGTTTATAATTATGTACTATCTATGTCAACCCCAATTAGCATAAATCTCAGTTCAACTATGTGTTATCTTGGACCTTAACCCTATTTTCATAGCAAAGCTTTGTTTCTTGACTACTAAATCTGTCTCTGTAGCTTTCAGTGAACTAATCATATGAATTTCCAAGCATTATGTAAAATATATATGCCAACAATGTACTGATTTCCAATATGAAGGCTACTATCCCTTTCATTCAATTACTTAACAAATTTCTATGCAGGGTCATTTTTCCCACCACGTAGAACAGTTGAGCAGCGAAAACCTTTTTGGAGAGCATGAGAGTAACACAGACAAGCTAAGAAACAGAGACAAAAAACTGAGACAGAGTTCACAGTATTTGAGCCCGTAACTCCAGTTGTTCATAAGGTCTATCCTCATTCTTTTCCTGGGGTTCTGTCAAACACTGCAATGCCCTTATGATTCATTTCTCTTTTTCTTAAGCTCTTCTATGATTCCACTCATTCAGTATTTCAACAACTATTCACTGAGTACAACTATGTGTCAGTTACTGTGCAAACTGCTAGGAATACATTGATGAAGAAGATAACACGTGACTCTTGCATCAGAATTTTTTTTAATTTGTTCAATTCCTCCCTTACTTTCATAGAGAAAATTTATGTCTTTTAAAATGCTTTTTAGAACGTCAGCATTTACTGGTTCAGTGAAGTTCTTCTTTTAATGGAGTTTACTTGTGGGGTACGCACACACACACAACACATACACACACACAAACAACTTAGAATTGAAAATGACTAAAATTAGTTTTAAAGAAAAATCATCAAAAAGAAAAGTCATGCTTGACAGAATGCGTGTAAAATACACCTTCTGTATCTGTAAGTATGATTTTGACATCTTTAGATCTAAAATAACTGACTTCTAAAATAGATGTTCCTTCTTCGCGGGATATTATTTTCTTTTTTGAACGTATGTTTTCAGTGACTACAGGCCCCCTAGTGGAAGTCAAATGAAACAAAAATTTGTGCAAATTACACAATCATCAATAAAAATGCAGTTTTCTTTTTTTACCACCTTGCTAATGAAATACTTATCACAAAGTTTTTAAAAACTACAAAATAATAAAATACATAAACAGTTATAGTTTATACTACACAATAAATGACAATACCACTGTAGAAAAAAACACCCAGACTACCCTCTATACACCCTACAACGAAACTGTTCATCCTCTATTTCCTGCACATGCTTCACATACACCTCACCCATAATTTCTAAAGTCTCCCACAAACCTTACTTCCTGCATCTCACATGCTAAAGAATGAGCCATGATAAAACTGGCCTCGATACCAAAGGGCAAGTGGAACAGTCATGTCAGATCTTCCCCCACCACCAGCAGCGACATTTAGACCACACTTTGCTTTGTCAGTGAGCACCTCGCATCCTGCTCTTAAAAGAGAAATGTTAACTATCGTGAGTCTGAAGAGTTAGGGGAAAGATGGATTCTTGCTGGTTGCATTTCAGAAGAGAGCTCTGTTCACTGCACAGGCATCCCACACAGAATGAACTCATGTCGGGAGCTGTTAAGTACGAAGTGGAGACCTACCAAACTTACCCCAACTTATTTTAGTGCAACTGTTAATGAAACACTTCATATAAAAAAAATCCAGGATAAATGCCAACCTCTGCAGACTGCCAAGAGAGAGCAGGTGCAAACTGGGACCATCCTAGGCAAACTGGCACACATTGCAATTCCTTTTATAGGTCACTTAAAGGAAGGAAACTGGAGAATGGTTCAAGTTTAATTCAGTTGAAAATAGAACTAAAAATTCTTTTTCATCTAAATATTGACATTAAAACTGTTAAAGTTATTTATTCCGAGAGACATAGCTTGCCTTTCAGAGCTCATATCATATTCTTAAAAATAGGTCTCAAGTGTCGGCTATATTAGAAAATGTCATCATATATTTTCAAGCCTGTGGTTTGATCATTCTGCCAATAAAAGACAAAGATGTACAGAAATGACATCAGTCATGTTAAACACATTAGTATGATAATTTTCAATCATTCGTCATCTGTTCCAAGCATTTATTGAATGTGCATAATTCAGTGGAAGTGGCACCAAACACACAGCCATCTTTGTTGCCTTTTTGTTTCGTCTGATATTCTAAAAAGTATAAAAAGAAATATCTAGGAATAAAGGTTATAAAGCTACTTGCTTCCAAGTTACTAAGATTCTTCCTTCTCCTAAGGCAACCATCAGAGCTTTACCTTTTCTAGTTCCTTAGTTCTTTATAATTAATCTCTTTCTTAACCATGCTTTGATTCCCTTCCTTTTTTTTAAGATTTCATTTATTTATTTATTTATTTATTTATTTATTTATTTATTTGACACAGAGAGAGAGCACAAGCAGGGGGAGCAGCAGGGAGAGGGAGAAGCAGGCTCCCCACTGAGCAGTGAGCCCAATGCGGAACTCGATCCCAGGACCCTGAGATCATGACCTGAGCCGAAGGCAGTTGCCCAACTGACTCAGTGTTCCCTTTGATTCCCTTTCTAAAATTATTTCCCTTGGTGTGCCTGAGTGGCTCAGTCCATTAAGCATCTGCCTTCAGTTCAGGTCATGATCCCAGAGTCCTGGGATTGAGCCCCACATCGGGCTCCCTGCTCAGCGGGGAGCCTGTTTCCCCTCCCTCTCTCTCTCTTCCTCTCAAATAAATAAATAAAATCTTTTTAAAAATAAAATTATTTCCCCTTATATATTTTTATCTTCTTTCTCTCATCTTCATGTTACTTGTCCCTCATTACATATCTCAGGTAAAGAATTAGAATAAGATCCCCATCAAAATACCATCCACTTTTTTCAAAGAAATGGAACAAATAATCCTAAAATTCGTATGGAACCAGAAAAGACCCCGCATAGCCAGAGGAATGTTGAAAAAGAAAACCAAAGCTGGCGGCATCACAATTCCGGACTTCCAGCTCTATTACAAAGCTGTCATCATCAAGACAGTGTGGTACTGGCACAAAAACAGGCACATAGATCAATGGAACAGAATAGAGAGCCCAGAAATGGACCCTCAACTCTATGGTCAACTAATCTTTGACAAAGCAGGAAAGACTGTCCAATGGAAAAAAGACAGTCTCTTCAACAAATGGTGTTGGGAAAATTGGATAGCCACATGCATAAGAATGAAACTGGACCATTTCCTTACACCACACACAAAAATAGACTCCAAATGGTTGAAAGACCTCAATGTGAGACAGGAGTCCATCAAAATCCTAAAGGAGAACACAGGCAGCAACCTCTTCGACCTCAGCCAAAGCAACTTCTTCCTAGAAACATCGCCAATGGCAAGGGAAGCAAGGGCAAAAATGAACTATTAGGACTTCATCAATATAAAAAGCTTTTGCACAGCAAAGGAAACAGTCAACAAAACCAAAAGACAACCGACAGAATGGGAAAAGATATTTGCAAATGACATATCAGATAAAGGGCTAGTATCCAAAATCTATAAAGAACTCATGAAACTCAACACCTGAAGAACAAAGAATCCAATCAAGAAATGGGCAGAAGACATGAACACACATTTTTCCAAAGAAGACATCCAAATGGCCAACAGACACATGAAAAAGTGCTCAATATTGCTTGGCATCAGGGAAATCCAAATCAAAACCTCAATGAGATACTACCTCACACCAGTCAGAATGGCTAAAATTAACAAGTCAGGAAACGACAGATGTTGGCGAGGATGCGGAGAAAGGGGACCCCTCCTACACTGTTGGTGGGAATGCAAGCTGGTGCAGCCACTCTGGAAAACAGTATGGAGGTTCCTCAAAAAGTCGAAAATAGAGCTACCATATGATCCAGCAATTGCACTACTGGGTATTTACCCCAAAGATACAAAAGTAGGGATCCGAAGGGGTACATGCACTCCGATGTTTATAGCAGCAATGTCCACAATAGCCAAACTGTGGAAAGAGCCAAGATGTCCATCGGCAGATGAATGGATAAAGAACATGTGGTATATATATATACAATGGAATATTATGCAGCCATCAAAAGGAATGAGATCTTGCCATTTGCAATGACGTGGATGGAACTGGAGGGTGTTATGTTGAGCGAAATAAGTCAATCAGAGAAAGACATGTATCATATGACCTCACTGATATGAGGAATTCTTAATCGCAGGAAACAAACTGAGGGTTGCTGGAGTGGGGGGTGGGGTGGGAGGGAGGGGGTGACTGGGTAATAGACACTGGGGAGGGTATGTGCTCTGGGAAGTGCTGTGAATTGTGCAAGACTGTTGAATCTCAGATCTGTACCTCTGAAACAAATAATGCAATATATGTTAAGAAAAAAAAAAAAAGAAGGTAGCAGGAGGGGAAGAATGAAGGGGGGGAAATCGGAGGGGTAGACGAACCATGAGAGACGATGGACTCTGAAAAACAAACTGAGGGTTCTAGAGGGGAGGGGGGTGGGAGGATGGGTTAGCCTAGTGATGGGTATTGAGGAGGGCACATCTGCATGGAACACTGGGTGTTATGCACAAACAATGAATCATGGAACACTACATCTAAAACTAATGATGTAGTGTATGGGGATTAACATAAGAATAAAAAAAAATTGGGTGCCTGGGTGGCTCAGTCATTAAGCGTCTGCCTTCGGCTCGGGTCGTGATCCCAGGGTCCTGGGATCAAGTCCCACATCGGGCTCCCTGCTCTGCGGGAAGCCTGCTTCTCCCTCTCCCACTCCCCCTGCTTGTGTTCCTGCTCTCGCTATGTCTCTCTCTGTCAAAAAAATAAATAAAATCTTTAAAAAAAAAAATAAAAGAATAAAAAAAATTAAAAAAAAAAAGAAACATAGGAGATGTGTAAAAAAGGTATAAGGAATGGGAATGCATTTTTGTCGAAGGTCAAAGAAGGTAATATTGTCCTAAATAAGATGGTTGTTTGGGGGGAAAGGTCTTGGGACAATATCTAAATGCAAAAGGAAGTTGTAGAAGGTTTGTGAAGGGAAATCTCTGAAAAGGAATTTTAGGTGTGGTCAGGACAGACGAAGGTTGAAATAAAAGGATTTTAAAAGTACAGTGGTATAAGATTGAAATTCTCTCTCTGTTCAAAAGACAAAGTTTTCTTGAATTAGTGGTCTGCTCTTAATAAGAAATTGTAAACAAACTTTTTTCCTCTTTTGTCTGCCCAGAAAACCAGTTTCTATGTTTTGTCATTCTCAGGTCTTTGATTACTTGGTTAAAACTTCTCAGTGGGTGCCTGCGTGGCTCAGTCAGTAGGCCTTTGGCTCAGCTCATGGTCCTGGAGTCTCAGATTGGAGTCCCCCATGGGGCTCTGCGCTCAGCCCAGCCTGAGTCTGCTTCTCCCTCAGACCTTCCCCCACTCTCTTGCTTTCTCTCTCTCTCTCTCAAATAAATAAAATCTTAAAAAAAAAAAAAAACCTCCTCAAAGAAAGGAGCTAAGTGTTGCTAGCAACTATATAACCCTACATATTTGCCTTTGGGATCTCTTATTGTCACCTTGGTTAAATAAAAATAATTAAGTTTTGTAATAAAAAAAAGAATTAGAATAAGATTTCATGAGAACTATGTCACAGTTTCAGAAAACAGCTCACAGAAATAGGCTACATAGTCCCTAAGTCGTATGTAATCCACAGTTAATAAATTCTAAATACAACTGATTTGGTTCTAGGTCCACTATCAGCATTCTATAAATATAAGCATCTCTGAATATATTGAAAAGAACCGTTGTTGAAAGGTTATGAAGAAAAATTCATTATTTCTAATCCAAATTCATAACAAATCTTAAACACTTAGTACCAATAAAATTTTAATGAAACTGGGACCCCTGGGTGGCTCAGTCAGTTAAGCATCTGCCTTCAGCTCAGGTCATGATCCCAGGGTTCTGGGATCGAGTCCTGCATCGGGCTCCTTGCTCAGTAGAGAACCTGCTTCTCCCTCTCCCTGCCACTCCCCCTGCTCATGTGTGCTCTCTCTCTTTCTCTTTCTGACAAATAAATGGATAAAATCTTTAAAAATTTCAATGAAACCGGCACTTAAAAATGTAGCAAATATAAGAATAGATCTTAAAAGTTCTCATCACAAGAAAAATATATATTATGTGAGGTGAAGGATTAACTAAACTTATTTTGATACTCATTTTACAATATACACATATATAAAATCAATATGTTGTACACAAACTAATACCATGTTACATGTCAACTGTATTCAATAAAACTGGAAAATTTTTTAAAGATAAAAAATTTTAATGTAGCGGGGCACCTGGGTGGCTCAGACGGTTAAGCGTCTGCCTTCGGCTCAGGTCATGATCCCAGGGTCCTGGGATCGAGTCCCGCATCGGGCTTCTTGCTCGGCGGGGAGCCTGCTTCTCCCTCTGCCTGCCTCTCCCCCCACTCGTTTTCTGTCTCTCTCTCTGACAAATAAATAAATAAAATCTTTAAAAATAAATAAATAAATAAATTCTTGTTTGTTAACATATAGTGTAATACTGGTTTCAGGTAAAAAGTACACAAATCTTAAGTGTCACACTGCAATAGCTATTGACAAATATACACAATTACTAATCCATATCTCTGTCGAGATACAGAACATTACTATCATTCCAGAAAGTTCCCACAAGGAAAACATTGTTATGATTTCTTCCTCTACCCATTTTTTGGTCTCTTTTTAAACTTTATATAAATGGAACCATATAATATGTACTCTTTAATGTCCGGCTTCTTTTACTCAGCACAATAGTTTTGAGACTTATCCATGTTTCTGTGCATGTAAATAGTTCCCTCATTTTATTTGAATATACCACAATTTGTTTATTCATTTTCCTGATTGATGGACATATGGAAAGTTTCCATTTCCGAACTACTAAGAATAAAGCTAATACAAACATTACTATATAAGTATTTTTATAGACATATGATTTCATTTTTCTTAGGTTAATACCCAGAAGTAGACTTACTGGGTCACAGGCTAAGTGTATATTTAGTTGGGTTTGTTTTTTTTTTTTTAAGATTTATTTATTTATTTGAGGGGGGTGGGGAGGGTGGAGAGGGAGAGAGAGAGAATCTCAAGCAGACTCCCCACTGAGCGCAAAGCCCAATGCCGGGCTCAATCTCATGACCTTGAGATCATGACCTGAGCCAAAACCAAGAGTCGGAGGCTTAACCGACTGAGTCACCCAGGCACCCCAATATGTATTTAGTTTTATAAGAAACTGTCAAAGACTTTTCCAAAACACTCGTACCATTTCACATGTTTTACACTCTCACCAGCAAAGAATTAGAATTCCAATTTGCTCTAAGTCCTCACAAATATTACGTGATACCAGCTTTTTGTTGTTCTAAATTGTAGCCTTCCTAGTGAGTGCATCAAACTATCTGCAGTCTTGATTTGCATCTCACAAATGACTAAAGACACCAGACATTTTTTCTTATGTTTATTAACCATTCATACATTTTCTTTTGTGAAGAGCTTATTCCAATTTTTTGCATTTGGGGGCTATTTTTATCGTTTAAATGTAAATGTTCATTATATCCCTTTTTAAGCTACACGTATTACAAATATTTTGTCTTGAAATTTCTTGAAATACAAATTGATTATACATTTTACTAAGAATGTCTTCTGATGAGCAGAAGTTCTTATTTTGATGAAGCCTGACTTGTCATTTTTTTCCATGATTAGTGTTTTCTGTGCCTAAGAAAACACTGCCTACCCTAAAGTCATGAAGATATTCTCCTCTAGTTCCTCCCAAAAGCTTTATAGTTTTAGCCTAAACAAAGGTCACAATAATTTTCCCCTATATTTTCTCTAGGAGTTTTTTACTTTTAGGTTTACATTTAGATTATGATCTATTTTCAGTTATGTTTATATGGTAAAAAAGTAAACCTCAAACTCCTTTTTTTTTTAGTGGGTATTCAATTGTTCCAGTACCATTTGCTAAAAAGACTATCCTTTCTTTACTGATTTGCCTTTGTACCTTTGTCAAAAATTAGTGTCAATACATGTGTGGGTCTATGTATAGGCTCTCCATTCTATTTCATTGATCTATTTGTGTTTATTTATGCCAATACTGCACTATTTTAATTACTGTAGATTTATCATGTCTTCAAATCACGGAGTGTTAGGTTTTCTATCTTCATTCTTTTTAAAAGCTGTTTTGGTTATTCCAAACACTTCTATATGAATTTAAGAATCTATTTTTATATACGGATTCAACCAGAGAGAAATGACATCTTAACAATATTTAGTCTTTTAATCCATGAACACGATATATTTCATTTATTCAGAACTTTTACTTCTTTCATCAGCATTTCATTGTTTTCAGCATACAGATCCCGTGCATATTTTGTCAGAGTTATATCTAAGTACTTCAATCAGTTGGTGCTAGTGAAAATATATTTCATATTTTTAAGCTCTTATAAATAATACTATTTTTTTTAAGATTTTATTTATTTGACAGAGAGAGAGACAGCCAGAGAGGGAACAGAAGCAGGGGGAGTGGGAGAGGGAGAAGCAGGCCTCCCGCAGAGCAGGGAGCCCAATGCGGGGCTCAATCCCAGGACCCTGGGATCATGACCTGAGCTGAAGGCAGATGTTTAACAACTGAGCCATCCAGGTGCCCCATAAATAATACTATTTTAAATTCCATTTTCAAGTTGTTCTTTGTTAGTATTTAAAAATACAAATGGTGGGGCGCCTGGGTGGCTCAGTCAGTTAAGCGTCTGCCTTCAGCTCAGATTGTGATCCCAGAGTCCTGGATCGAGCCCCACATCGGGCTCTCTGCTCAGCAGGGAGTCTGCTTCTCCCTCTGCCTGTCACTCTGCCTACTTGTGCGCACACTCTCTCTCTCTGTCAAATAAATAAATAAAATCTTTAAAAAAAAATACAAATGGTTATCTGATATTGACTTTATATCCTGCCACCTTGCTAAACTCACTTATTAGTTCTGATAGCATTCTTATAGACTCCTCTGATTTTTCTTATAAAGGCAGTCATGTTCTCTGTAAATTAAGAAAGTATTTCTTTTCAATCTGGATGCCTTTTATTTTATTTACTTATTTTAGTCTTATTTCATTCACTAGAAACTCCACTACAGTGTTGATTAGAAGTGGTGAAAATGGGCATCCTTGTTTTGTTTTTGATTTAAGGGGAAAGTATTCATTTTTCAAGAGTAGATGTGATATCAGCTGCAGAATCACCATTAATACATTTGATTGGGTTAAGGCAGTTCCTTTCTATTCCTAGTTTGCTGGGAGTTTTTATTAAAAATGGATGTTGGAGTTTGTCAAATGATTTTTCTGTATCTATTGAAATAATTTGATGTTTCTATTTTGTTAAAATGGTGAATTACCATGACTTTCAAATGTTAAACTAACTGTACATTCCTGAGATAAACCCCACTTGGTCATGATGTAGTATCCTTCTAATATCCTGATGGATTTAATTTGCTAAATTTGTTTCAAAATTTTGCATCTCTATATATGAGGGATGTTCATCTGTAGTTTGGTTTTGGTTTTGGTATCAGGATAATGTTAGCTAAGAGAAGGAGTTGGGAAGTATTCCCTCCTCTTTAATTTTCTGGAGGAGTTTATGTAGAAATGGCATTTTTTCCTTAAAAGTCTGTTAGGGCGCCTGGGTGGCTCAGTCGTTAAGTGTCTGCCTTCGGCTCAGGTCATGGTCCCAGGGTCCTGGGATCGAACCCCGCATCGGGCTCCCTGCTCAGCGGGAAGCCTGCTTTTCCCTCTCCCACTCCCCCTGCTTGTGTTCCCTCTCTCGCTGTGTCTTTCTCTGTCAAATAAATAAAAAAAATCTTTAGGAAAAAAAAAAAAAGTCTGTTAGAATTTACCAGTGATGCCATCAGGTCCATGGTTTTATTTGTGGGAAGGTTTTTAACCACAAATACAATCTCTTTAGTACATATAAGGTTATTTAAGCTATCAATTTCTTGGGCGAGCTTTGGTAATTTGTGTCTTTCAAGGAATTTGTCCAGTTCATCTAACTTGTCGATTTTGTAGGAAGAACGTTTTTCAAAATATCTCCTTTTTTAGCATGTTAATATCATTGAAGTCCATGGTGATGTCATCTCTCTTGTTCATGATACAGGGAATTTCTATCTTCTCTTTCTTTTCCCAATTAGTCTGTCTAGAGGTTTAGCGATCTTATTGATCTTCTCAAAGAATCAGCTTTTGGTGGGGCGCCTGGGTGGTTCAGTCGTTAGGCGTCTGCCTTCGGCGCAGGTCATGATCCCAGGGTCCTGGGATCGAGCCCCGCATCGGGCTCCCTGCTCGGCCAGGAGCCTGCTTCTCCCTCTCCCACTCCCCCTGCTTGTGTTCCCTCTCTCGCTGTCTCTCTCTCTGTCAAATAAATAAATAAAATCTATAAAAAAAAAAATCAGCTTTTGGCTTCATTTCTATTTTCTCTTTCACTGAGTTTTGCTCTCATTTTTATTGTTTTCTTTATTCTTCTTACTTGGGTTTAATTTACTTTTCTGTTTCTTAAGGTGGACGCTGAGATCAATGCTTTGAGATCTTTCCTATTTTCTAATATAGGTGCCTAGTGCTATAAATTCTGCCCTGAGTACCGCTTTAATGGCAGCCTACAAATTCTGTGCTGTGTTTTCATTTTAATTCATTTAATTAGTTAAAAATGTTTTCTATACTCTCTTTTGAAATCTTCTTTGAT
The DNA here is from genome assembly GCF_029215605.1 of Mirounga angustirostris. Lineage (NCBI taxonomy): Eukaryota > Metazoa > Chordata > Mammalia > Carnivora > Phocidae > Mirounga > Mirounga angustirostris. The sequence continues at coordinate 33,521,547 of NW_026991712.1, forward strand.
CATTACGTTATTTAAAAGTACATTATTTAGCTCCCAAATATTAGGAGATACTTTCATAGATCTTTCTATTACTGGTTTCTAATTTATTTCCATTGTGATCAGTGAATATATTTTGTATTACTTGGATTCCTTTCAATTTAATGAGGCTTGTTTAATGGCTAGAATATGGTCTATCCTGGTAACTGTTCTGTGTAAACCTAATAAGAATGAATATTCTGCTGTTGTTTAGTGGATTGTTCTATAAAGATCAGCTAGGTCACATTGTTTGATACAATTGCTCAAGTCTACTCTATCTTTGCTGATTTTCTGCATACTTGTTCTATTAGTTATTAAGACAAGAGTATCGAAATCTCCAACTACAATTGTGGATTTGCCTAATCTCTCCTTACAGTTTTATCAGTTTTTGCTTCATATATTTTGAAGGTCTGTTAATAGAGACATAAACATTTAAAATTTGTGTTCTCGGGTGCCTGGGTGGCTCAGTTGGTTAAGCGACTGCCTTCTGCTTAGGTCATGATCCCAGGGTCCTGGGATCGAGTCTCACATCAGGCTCCCTGCTCAGCAGGGCGTCTGCTTCTTCCTCCGACCCTCCCCCTCTCATGCTCTCTCTCTGTCTCATTCTTTCTCTCTCAAATAAATAAATAAAATCTTTAAAAATAAATAAATAAAATGTTTATGTTCTCTTGATTAACTGACCTTTTTCATTATGAAGCAACATTCTTCATTCCTGGTAATATTGTTTACTCTGATATCTACTTTGGTCTTAGTATAACCAGTCCAGCTTTCTTTCTGGCTTTATTAGTAGTTTTAGCATGATATATCTTTTCCATTCATTTACTTTTAACTGTATTTGTCTTTATATTTAAAATGTGTTTAACTGATAGTTACCAGTGGGGAGGGGGTGTGGAGAGGGGTTAAATAGGTGATGGGGATTAAGGAGTGCACTTGTTGCGATGAGCACTGGGAATTGTATGTAAGTGATGAATCACTAAATTCTACACCTGAAATTAATATTACACTGTATGTTAAATAATTGGAATTTAAATAAAAATTTGGAAAAAGAAAAAAAATTTGACCACTATTCCTTCAAATTTTTCTTAGTGCTCTTCATGCTCTCCTCTCCTTCAAGGACCACCCAGTTACATGTATATTAAATACTTGATACTATTCCATAACTAATGATGGTCTTTCACTTTTTAAATTATTTATTCATTTTTTATCCTGTATTTCATTTTGCATCATTTCTGTTGGTCTTCAATTCACTAATCCTTTCTTCCTTGGTACCTAATCTTCCATTATCTCCATTAAGTATATTTTAATTCTCATCTTTACAAGTTTAATTTGATTTTATTTTTCTATGTTACTTATTTCTACTTTTTTAAATTGTATGGGATACAATTATAATAACTATTTTTAAGTTCTTGCCTGCTAGTTCTAATATCTGTATCACTTCTGGGTTGACGTCCAGTGTCTAGTTTTACTGTCCCATTATTGATTGAGTTTTCCTGCTATTTTGTACCTGGTTATCTTTGATTGGATGTCAAACACTGTGAATTTTATCTTGTAGGGTACTGAATATTTTTGTATTCCTATAAATCTTCTTGAACTTCTGGGGGGCAGTTAAATTACTTGGAAACAGCCTGATCTTTTCAGGTTTTGCTTTTATGATTTGCTATTCTGTCCCACAGTAGTGCTCATTTTAGCATTAATTATTCCCCATTGCTGAGATAAAACTTTCTAAAATACTCTACACAATATTCCAGGAATCTTGAGGGTTTGTAGTCTGTCTGCTGGGAACAGACATTATTCTTGGTCCTATGTGAATGCAGGCCAGTGTTCCCTCTAATCATTTTGAGTGATTCTTTCCCTGGCCACAAATAGTTTCTTCACACACATGTGCCAATCGTTAGTCCACTGAATACACAAAAAGAACCCTCTTCAGATCTCCAGGGTATCTTTATGTTCATCTGTCTCCTCTCTGGTACTCTGTCTAGCAAACTACAGCTGCCTTGGTCTCCCCAAGCCCTCAGAACTGTCTCCTCAACACAGGAAGACATCTAGGCTCTGCCTATACTCCTCTCCCTGTGGAATAGCTTATAAACTCTCTCAAAGCAGGATGTTAGGGCAATCATGGGGCTCACTTTGTTCATTTTCCATCTCTCAGGTAGTACTCTCCTTTGTTGCCTAGTGCCCAATTTCCAAAAAACCACTGTTCCAAATATATTGTCTATTTTTTCAGATATCTCTGGCTGAAGGGTAAATCTAGGCCCTATTACTCCATCTATACTGGAAGCAAAAGTCTTAAGCGTGTATTTTAACTATTGCTTTTACTTTAATCAAATGTTACACAGCAAAGGAAACAATCAATGAAACTAAAAGGCAACCTACGGAATGGGAGAAGATATTTGCAAATGACATATCTGATAAAGGGTTAGTATCCAAAATATATGAAGAACTTATAAAACTCCATACCCCCCCTAAAAATAATCCAATTAAAAATGGGCAGAAAACATGAATGGATACCTTTCCAAAGAAAACATATGGATGGTCAACAGATATGAAAAAATGCTCAACATCACTCATCATCAGGGAAGTACAAATCAAAACTACAATGCGGTATCACCCATACCAATCAGAATGGCAAAAATCAACAACACAAGAAACAACAGGTGTTGGCAAGGAAGTGGAGAAAGGGGAACCCTCTTACACTCTTAGTGGGAATGCAAACTGGTGCAGCCACTCTGGAAAACAGTATGGAGTTTCCTGAAAAAGTTAAAAATAGAACTCTCCTATGATCCAGCAATAGCACTACTAGGTCTTATACCAAAGAACACAGAAAGAGTAATTCAAAAGGATACATGCACCCCAATGTTTATAGCAGCATTATCTACAGTAGCCAAATTATGGAAACAGCCCAAGTGTCCATCGACTGAAGAATGCATAACGAAGTTATGGTACACACACACACAGAGTGGAATATTACTCAGCCAGAAAAAAGAATGAAATCTTGCCATTTGCAACAACATGGATGGAGCTAGAGAGTATTATGCTAAGAGAAATAAGTTAGAGAAAGACAAATACTATATAATTTCACTCATATGTGGAACTTAAGAAACAAAACAAATGAGCAAAGGAGAAACGAGAGAGAGAAGGAGAGAGAGAGAGAGAGACAAACCAAGAAAGAGACTCTTAACTATAAAAAACAAACCAATGCTTAGGGGTGCCTGGGTGGCTCAGTCGTTAAGCGTCTGCCTTCGGCTCAGGTCATGATCCCAGGGTCCTGGGATCGAGCCCCGCATTGGACTCCCTGCTCAGTGGGAAGCCTGCTTCTCCCTCTCCCACTCCTCCTGCTTGTGTTCCCTCTCTTGCTGTGTCTCTCTCTGTCAAATAAATTTTAAAAATCTTTAAAAAAAAAAAAGAAAGAAAAAGAAAACAAACCGATGCTTACCAGAGGGAAAGTGGGTGGGGGGATGAGTAAATAGGTGATGGGGATTAAGGAGGGTGCTGGCTGTGATGAGCACCAGGTGTTGTAGGGAATCACTACATGGTACACCTGAAACTAATAATACACTGTATGTTAACTGAAATTTGAATCAAACTTTTTAATTAATTATTTAATGAAATGTCACAAAAGTAGTTGGTAGGTTATTAAGTATCAGACATAAGGAAATTATGGTGATTACCAAACTACTAAATTTTCATTATATTTTATTTGCCTTAAAACTTTACATTTTTATCCAAGATAATAACCTTATATTTTTATTACTCTCTTGTCATCAATTACACCTGGTAGCATGCTCACCATCTAACAGAATGCACTGAAATGTAATTGAGTCATGACATTTTTTTTAGTTTTCCACTCTCACCTAATTAAAATTCCAGAAAAAATGATAATAAAGTTTCTCAGTACTTCCATTAAGTGTCATTATTTAAGCAGTAAAAGGTAGAAACAAATACTTAAGAATCTGGGATGCCTATGAAATATTATTTGCGTTATGTTTCTTAAAATTCTTCATAGTCCATTAGAAGCAGTTAACTCTGTTACTTTTTCCTATTACTTCTTAATTTTTGTTTTGTAATAGAATAAGGAAGTAGGGAAAATAGAGTAAGAAATATTACAAAGTAATATAATTACAAGATCAGAGTCAAAATGTCCTTATTGGAGATTTAATCTAACATGTCAGATACATTCAGTTTTATATATGAATCATGGTGAAATTATCTGAGACATGTAGTAACAGATAATATCTAACTGAAATTTGATAAATGTCTGTTGAATAAGTGGATTCTAACAATGAGTTGTTACAATATGGAAGATAACCCTCTATTAATTGAACACAAGACTACCAGTTATAGGAAAGAAAAAAATAATGGAAGAGAATACTTTCAAGTTTATACCATGGCAGAGACCTTAAAATACAACAAAGCAAAGAATTTTACAACTGGAAGTCTTTTTGAGATCTTGCAGACTGCCTTTCTTATTTCAGAGATGAGACAATGGAGACACAAAGAAAAGGTATACATCTACAAATGATAATAGTAAAGAGAAGAAGTAAGAACAGTAACTATGCCTTCTGATTTCCAGTTTTCATCCCTTCACCAAACAAATTAGCCATAATATTTCTTACTTTTTAACTTCTCCCAATGTCCTAGGAAGTGCTAAATAAATACTAAAATTATACATAAAAGAAAAAAATTAACTGTTTCCTAAATTTTAACTACTTTTCAACTATGAAAATTATGAAGCATCCAACTTTTAAATAATTTCAAGTGTATAAAATGTCAACTAAATGTTGTAAGACAAATTTATTTTAGTTTTTATTTAGTTTTATTTTCTTAACAAAAATATAGTTTTTATTTTTTTTAAAGATTTTATTTATTTATTTGACAGAGAGAGAGAGAGCACAAGCAGGGGGAGCAGCAGAGGGAGAGGGAGAAGCAGGCTCCCCGCTGAGCAGGGAGCCAGATGTGGGGCTCGATCCCAGGGCCCTGGGATCATGACCTGAGCCGAAGGCAGACACTTAACCAACCAGGCCACCCAGGTGTCCCGAAAATTTAGTTTTTACATGGTTATTTCACCCACCCTCCTCTAGATCCCACCTTAGATTCCTTAACCCAGCGGTTCACATCCCTCCTCCAGCCCAAGGCCTCTCTGTAAAATAAATATTCTGTAACATCCCCTTTACTCTTTTGAAAATGAATCCAGAGGTAAAATGTCCTAACTATATATATATACTTATATGCTAAGAGAAGTAAGTTAGAGAAAGACAAATACTATATAATTTCACTCATGTGGAACTTAAGAAACAAAACAAATGAGCAAAGGAGAAATAGAGAGAGAGAGAATATAATATATATATGAGAATATAATATATATTATATATAAGGAATATTATATTATTATATTTTTATTTTATTTTATTATTATTATATATAATATATATATAACTTTTAAGATATATATATTCCTTACTGTATAATAATAGGGAAATAAGTAATTTATAAAAAATAGAACATATTTAAATAAGTAAATGCTCAGCCACAACATCATAATAAAGGAGTTAGGTGCTTGCAGCTACATGAATGTAGTCAATCTGCCACCAGGTAGCTAGCTGGTTTCCACCTTTGTCCTCCATTCAATAAATATGTCAGAACGGTATATTCAAATGAACGATTACGTCGCTTCTAAGAACCTTACATGTGCACTGAGTGGTATGCCTCTTGGTGGTAGAGCCAAAGAGGACAACCGCCATTGAGCTATTAAAGGCCAGTGGTGTTTCCCTCCCGAAGATCTTCTTAGATGCCCTGCTGCCTCACTACCGGCCTGCACGAGAAGTACTGGTATCACTTGGAAGCTTGTGAAAATACAGATTATCAAGTCCTACTTCAGAAGTACAGAATTCAAATCTATATTTTAACAAGGTCACCACATTATATGAGTGTAAATTAAAGGCTGGGAAGCCACTGGGCATTCCTGAGGGACATAACAAAGGGTAAGCAAACTGCACATAATTTTTTAAAAATGGTGATTTCAAAATTTATTCTGAAATAAAAAACATATTTGAAAACTTCTAACAATATTTTGCATCTAAACTGATGATAAACATATGCCATTGTTATGAATAAACTAATTAGGTAAATATTCATTAACTCAAAGCCAAGATCTAGGGCCAATTGATATTCATTCACTCAATAAATACTAAGCGTCCAAAACCTGTGAGGGAAGAAAAAAGTCATAAAACAGGTCAAAGCTCCTGTAGTTAAAGATTAAACTAAAACTCCTTAAAAGAAGAAAATGTAAAATACTTTTGTATCTGTCAAACACAATTCTAAGATCTATAGAGATTTAAATTAATTGAGCCAAAGCTTCTCTTCTTGAGAGCACTAGTTTCTGAATGATACTGAGGAAACAAATTACTAATAATACTTTAAACCGAAGTTATATTCCTTATCAGTAGCTCCATTTCACTGTCTAGCTCAAACTGCTAGAAGATCCATTCTGGTAAGGAAGGAGAGCGATGCGGAGAGAAAAAGAGAAAGAGAGAGAGACAGGGGACCCAGAGAAAAAAAGGAAGGAAAGAGGGAGGGAGAGCCTGGGAGAGGGACAGGGAGAAAGCAGAACAAGAAAACAGGCCTAAAATATGGAAAGAGCTCAGATGTCCATCCATAGATGAATGGATAAAGAAGATGTGGTATATCTACAAGAAAACAGGCTTAACTGAAATGATTTAAAGAGTAACAAAAAATGGGCAAAGAAAGCAGACCTATCAACAGAACAAGAGAACTAACTACTCTCTAGGGTAGGAGTTGGCCAACATTTTCTGCAAAGGGTCAGAGTAAATATTTTAGGCTATGAGAGCCATATAGTCCCTTAAAACTACCCAACCCTGGAGTTGTAGCTGAAAATAGCCAGGAAACACTAAGTAAATGAATAGTATGGGGTGTTCCAGGAAATCTTTATTTACAAAACACAGGAGGCAAGCCAGATGTGGCCTGGAGGCACAGTTTGCTGACCCCATGCTCTAGGAGAAAGAATTCCGTGGGTTCATAGATGCACACATGACAAATTGCTACAGAATCTACATTTAAAAATAATAAAACAAACGCTCTGTTTTTGCTTATGATAAGGGGAATTGAATTATTCTTGAAGAGAAAGTATTTTTCAAATAAAAGCTTTTACAAATAATAACCAATTCCATTTTCTAGGCATAACTACTAAATCTAAAACACTCTTCTTTCCTGACTAGAGTAATTCTTTTTTTTTTTTTTATTTGAGACAGAGAGAACGAGAGAGAGAGAGCACATGAGAGGGGGGAGAATCAGAGGCAGAAGCAGGCTCCCTGCCGAGCAGGGAGCCCGATGCGGGACTCGATCCAGGGACTCCAGGATCATGACCTGAGCCGAAGGCAGTCGCTTAACCAACTGAGCCACCCAAGCGCCCACTAGAGTAATTCTTATACACAAAAGGAGCTACTGGTTTGACTTATATGAGCTTCAGAAAGGAAGGATATACTTACAGAATACTTTGAGTCATTAAGGTACACACTTACTAGTAATGGCAGCCAAAGTCACCGGGCAAAAGAGAAGGGAAAAAAAAAAAAAGAACTACTATATCTTGCTTCCCCACAATGGATCAGATTCTACTGTTCATCCAGGCTAATCCTTTGTCAACAGAAGAGTTGAGAGATAATACTGAAAGAGATATATTTGTTCTCATCACCGCCATCTTCAAAGATTAGAGAGATGAATCTAGCTTCCTTACAAAGATGAATTAATCATTCATAAACTTGTTGGATTTATTTTTAACATCCACAACTTCCTGATGAAATGCATCCCAAAACTTCATAATCTATTACATGATCTAGTGTTTTAGTATTTCCTTTTATTCTTCCTAAACCATCTTTCTAAACTCCAAAGGAAACTATCTCATGTATCTATCTAGTTTTTGCAGAATGCATCTATGTTCGCATTATCCGTTTTACTTAGTCATTCATTCATTGAAAATCCTACCTCCACTGGTTATCATCTATTTTTTCACCCAAATTCATATACCGTGACCACTGTAGTTGCCATTTTACAGGCTTTATTGATTTCTAAAGTCCTCCCCACTCACACTGCCTCATCATTTACCAGTCCCTACACAGCACTGTCTCCTTACCATATTTGTAATACTCTGCCTGAGTGCTTTCTCTGGCCACAAGAACATGCTTGGCCAGTGAGTTCCAAAGAGTTAACACCCTCCGGAACAACCCCAGACCAATAACAAAGGAGAGATAGGGATAAATACCCCAATCTCCTTGCCCATTAGGTAGGATAACTCTGAGGCCATTGTACCCTGTCTCCCAGAAGTCTCAGTAAAATTGAGACACATTGGCCAAAAGAGGTAACCTGCTCTTGAATACACCTACTATTGTGTTTTTCTCTCTTAACCGAATCATTGCTCACTCCCCTATAGGTGGTGCCTGGGTCCGCCCTCCAAATAAACTATTTTGTCTGCTTAAGGTGGACCTCAATCGAAGATGGTCCTCTAAACTTAAAATTCTTGGGTTCCTGAGATTTTACACTGAGACATGTTCATGGTATTTCAGCCATGAAACCACCACTGTTTTGCCCAAAGATAGGATTACATTGTTTAACTTTTGCTAGTTTTCAAAAGAACTGGTGAAGTCATCATTTTATTATTCTCCTAAGACATAGCAATACATCGGGGTGACACTTTAGGCACTGTATAAAGTGACTTCCAATTATCTTACCTGTGATAAATGAATGCTCAGAACCCACCATCCTATTAGTATAATTTTAGGTTTGATTTTCCACAAATGCATGACTTTGGACTTATTCACACAGAAATTTATTGGCCACTTCTGGGTGACAGAAATAGTATAAAACAGATTTTTTTTTTAATTTGCAATTCAAATAGGAATGTGGTATAGAAAAATAATCTTCCCATGAAAATGTTTCATTCTCCCCTTCCAAAGGCAGGAAACATAGAACCATAAATACTATTTGTAAAAGTCTAACATTTTTAACACGAAGAAGCCCATGGAATTGATCCCAAATAGTAGTAACAGAGTTAGCCCACAGATAACAGCAAACTTGTGAAATCCTTTCATCGGGATCTACCTGCCTGGAAAACTACCTCATCCTTCAGCCCAAGGTGGAACTTTTAGAGACCTCAGTAACTTTTCCCATTCTCTTACCTCCCACTTCTGGCTAGTTCCTTCAATGCAACCTCTCTAAAATGTCTTAAAAGCATCTCTTCTTCATTCCCATGGCTCTTATCCCAGTCTGTCTTTCCTATGCCAATAGCCTTCTATCTAAATCCCCTGTTTTATTTCATTTCTTCCTTCTGGAAAATCAGAATAAACCTAAGATTGTTCAAACTTCTAAAAGCTCAAGTCCTGAACATCACTTCCGGCATTTATATATAACACATGGACATTGACATTACATTTAGACAACTTGTTGCCTAAACATTTCATATATTTTTATTTCTGTTTGGAATGAAGGTTAAAAATAATGTTTACCTAAAGATTAAACAAAATGTTTACCTGTCTGAAGCTATGTCACTGGCAATTTGGTGCTTCACTCCTGACCCATTTTTAATAGAATCCTGTCTTGTGAGCCCATGAGAGCGACTTTTCTCCACTGCAGGTACAGATAAGTCACCTGAGGGTCCTTGGAACTGGGCCTGCTCATGCACTTTTGCTTTCTTCTCCTGAGGCGCCTCCTCATTCCGCAGTCCTTGGAGAGCCTTCTGATCAGGTTGCTGTGGTGTATTAGATCCACTATTATAAAACCATGCTCCTGATTTAGTGAGGATTTCTTGTTGTTTTCGGCACAAATTACATACCCACATAACCTGCACACGAAGACAGAGGGAAGAAAAATTAGTGTCTCCAAAAGTTAAACACAAATCAAAAGAGAAGGCAGTTCAAACCAACAACAAAAAATCCTATGCTTATCCTTTCTGAAGTTAAAATACAATCCCAATTAACTGCTACCATTTATTATAGCACGTATCTTTTAATTTTGTCAGCATAATTATAATATAACAGGCAATGTTAACCAACAGCAGAAATACCAAACTAGAGTCCCAAATTACTGGTTGTTTATATGTATTCTTTAATTACTTTTTATTTAAATTAGGAGCATGGTGTAGTATAGGGAAAATGGATTTTGAGGCTAGACAGACTTAGGTTAAAACACCAACTCCAAGATTAGAAACTGTGCAACCTTGAACAAGGTGCTGAACCTTCATATCTATAAAACAGTTTCCTTAGTGATAAAATAGGGAAACTGGGATGATAGTACTATTTTTTCCTATATTGTTTTGAGAACTAAAGATTGGAAATAACTTATATAAAATGTCCAGCACAATGCTTGCTATATTTAGACTTCTAGTAGATGACCTACTAATAATTAGGTTAATCTTCTATCACCAATTAATTACATTATAAGCTTCTTGAAGGGGTATTTATTTCTTTTAAGTAGCTCTTAATGGCTAAAATAAAGCTAGGAACACTGTTGATCCTCAATATAAACCTATTAATTGCTCATAATTTATAAAGGATACTTGTTTTTTTTCCTTTTTGTGGTAAAAAAAATTTACCACTTTAACCATTTTTAAGTACACAGTTTGATGGTGCTAAGTATATTCACAGAGCAGTGAAACATATCTTCAAAACTTGTTCATTTTGCAAAACTCAAACTATACTCCTTAAACAGCAAATCCCCTTTCTGCCCACCCCCCACCCCTGGTAACCACCATTCTACACTTGATTTTTTAATAGATATGTTTTTCAGACTCCAGGAATCTAAGAATATTTTAACTACTATCTTTGTGACCACAAAACCTTCACCTTCTTCTAAGAAATCTTTTTTCAATTAATCAGAAAAAATAAAATTATATATTCATGAAATAAAAGGTGAGTTCATATTTCGAGTGTTTTCTGACGTTTATGTCAAATACTGAAACTTACACAGCTCTCAAGATTGCCAAACACTTCTTTATAGTTTAAATAAGTTATAATAATAATAGATAGATAATCGCAGTAAAAGGAAGATTCATTATGGTGTTTTCAACTGATACAAAGATTTTTTGTAAAATGCCATTTAAAATTTTTGCTTAATTGGCCTCATTCTTCTTCATAATGTTTGTATAATCCATATCGTACTACATTGTACTTAATCATTTTTATTATTTTGTTATCTCTTTGAACTGTATATACATTTCTTTTGCCCCCCCAACTAAATTCAAAGCTCATTGGGGACAGGGTTTACATCGTCTATTTGCATAAAGGGACGTTATCAATCACAGGACAGTAAGACCTTTAAATGCTTACTAACTTGAATTCTTTTGAAATCCTTCTTGGGAAAAGATGATAAGATATTGGATACTATTACACTAAGATTTATGTTTCACTGATTTCTAAAAGAATTAGTCATCAATAATGTCAATATATGTGCCTATTTTATTTTTATAAGTAAATAAGAAAGTATTTCTGATATGAAAATACCAAAATATCACCCATATTAAAAAAAAATACCTCATGGTACAAATTTCTTTTGGTTTGAATACTCATGAAATACATCCAACTCTCAAAAATGAAGTTTCAACCAAAATCTTCAGCCTTTTGATGCCATCTTGTGACAAATATTGGTACTGCAGATCTCTCTTAAATGTGAAAGGTAAACTAAATATAGAACCACAAAATAATGTTTATAAAATAAAGTTTGAATTTCAACCTTTCTGTCTTATTTTAAACAGATTACTATTCATATTACAGTGACAATATAAGCTATATGATTTCATGATATGAATCCATTTAGAATAAGTCAGAGTACTGAAAAATAATACCCTTTGTGCCTGGTGACTGACAATAAAACAGAAGTGAGTTGGTGAGACAGACAAGCATCCAATCACAATCATCTGCAGAAACAACCTACTGCTGCTTCATTATTTGCGACAAAGTAAGCAAGTTACAAGTTCTTCTGGAGCAGAGATTCTCAGAGACTATCCCTGGGACAATGGCATCCATATCACCTGGGAACTTGTTAGAAGTGCAGATTCTCGGGGCGCCTGGGTGGCTCAGTCGTTAGGCGTCCGCCTTCGGCTCAGGTCATGATCCCAGGGTCCTGGGATAGAGCCCCGCATCGGGCTCCCTGCTCAGCGGGGAGTCTGCTTCTCCCTCTCCCTCTGCAGCTCCCCCTGCTTGTGTTCCCTCTCTCTCTGTCAAGAGGATAGATAAAATCTTTTTTTTTTTTTTTTAAAGTGCAAATTCTCAGACCCCATTCCAGACCTACTGAATCAGAAATTCTGGGGCAGGACCCAGAAATCTGTGACTTTTTGGCCAAATGCTATAGGTGATTCTGATGCAGGGTAAAGTTAGAGAACCACTGGTTGAAGCAGAGATTCCCAACTTGATATGAGGAATGGGTTACATGTATGCTCCTCAGTGACTACAGGGGGCTGTGCGTAGCCTCACCCATTTACCTAGCGTGAACTAGTCATCGTACAAATGGTAACAGTAACATTTCTGTGTAGCCCAAAATGAGAACAAGACTTGGAAGAACGATGCGCTTCATTTTCCTCACCTGTTAACACCCAGGGGCTACTAATATAAGATAAATGAGTAGAAGGCTTGAAGGATGCTGTACAATTCCTGTTAACGACTCTCTCAGTATTCTCTCCCCATACTCTCCGGGATACCCACGTTGGCTGCTTGCTTTTCTGACTAGACTATGCTCCCCCCTGAACTGCCAGCTCTTAGGATCCTCATATCCTAACACCCAATTCACTTTCCTTTTCTTCTTTTACTATCTCTGCTCATTCCTGGATTAAAAGCTTGTTCATCTTTAAAGCTCAGGAAACAAATCCACTCACTTGAAGTAGTACAGAGGCTGACGCTTCCACTCAAAGCCCCTCACACACACAGCAATGTAACTTCTGAACTGAGGATACTGGACTCCGTCTCACAAACACATACGCACGTGTACGTAGGAGAGGACTTTTAACTAACTGGTTATGAAATTATTAATGTCTATCAGAGGTAAGGTATGTGTCTATGAAACAAAATTAAACTGATTTGGGAACAAAATCACAGGGCTTTTGTTAATGAAACCCTTTAACCAGTTAAGTTAATCGGCAAGTGTATCATACGATGAATGCTGTTAAAAAATATCTTAGTAATACATATGCTTGTAAATAGCCATGGTTAGGGCCTATTAACTTTGCTGATCTTCATAAATATCGAAAACACCAAGGCCCTGAGAATACAAAGGCATATAGGATTCAAAATTATAAGGTATTATTACCTTCATTTCTAAATATGCCAAATTTTTCAGAGTAGTATAGCAATATTAAGAGATGGAATACTCTCTAATGACCCAAATTTGCCACTTATTATCATATGTTCCGTTCTACAAACAACCTTGGTGGGTTTGAAAGGGAGGGAAAAAAAACTAAGGAAAATAGAAATATTTCTTAAAAATTATATAAATAATAAATGCAAGCGCTAAGCTGAACAGCCAAAGAAAAACAAAATTATGTCAAGTGCATACAATAATTTAAAAGAATTTAAAGCCCTGCAAAAAATGTAATTTTCATTTAAATAGGGATAATAAATAATAGAGTAATTCAGGGAAGCAAAGGATTATTGGTTAGACCATAGACCAATTTATAAGATCCAGCGAACTCTGTACACATAAAAGAATTTACTAGACTCCACTTCTCATCATTGCAGCCTGCTTATAAATGTGTATATTAGTCAGAGAATATAAATTGATCAGCTTAATCTGTCATATGACTAGAAAACTGAAAGATCCTGGCTAACTATTAAATTTATTTTCTTTTTCCCCAGGATGCTGCATTTCTCAATCTCCCTTGTACTTAGGGATGGCCATGGCCATATGACTATGTCCTGGTTATTTGATTATAAGTACAATGATGTGTGCCATTAAAAAATTCTCATATATGGGGCACCCGGGTGGCTCAGTCGGTTAAGTGTGTGCCTTCAGCTCAGGTCATGATCCCAGGGTCCTGGGATCGAGCCCCACATCAGGCTCCCCGCTCAGCAAGGAGCCTGCTTCTCCCTCTCCTTCTGCCTGCCACTCCCCCTGCTTGTACCCTCTCTCTCTCTGTCAAATAAATAAATAAAATCTTTTTTAAAAAAAACACCTCTCATATACTACCATCACGCTCTTCATTCAAGACCTAGGAGATAAAGGAGCTACCAAAAAAGGAGCCCAGAGCAAAAATGAACTATTGGGACTTCATCAAGATAAAAAGCTTTTGCACAGCAAAAGAAACAGTCAACAAAATCAAATGACAACCGACAGAATGAGAGAAGATATTTGCAAATGACATATCAGGTAAAGGGCTAGTATCTGAAATCTATAAAGAACTTATCAAACTCAACACCCAAAGAACAAATAATCCAATCAAGGAATGGGCAGAAGACATGAACACACATTTTTCCAAAGACGACATCCAAATGGCCAACAGACACACGAAAAAGTGTTCAACATCGCTCAGCATCAGGGAAATCCAAATCAAAACCTCAATGAGATACCACCTCACACCAGTCAGAATGGCTAAAATTTACAAGTCAGGAAACGACAGATGTTGGCGAGCATGTGGAGAAAAGGGAACCCTCCTACACTGTTGGTGGAAATGCAAGCTGGTGCAGCCACTCTGCACAGTGTGGAGGTTCCTCAAAAAGTTGAAAATAGAGCTACCATATGGTCCAGCAATTACACTACTGGGTATTTACCCCAAAGATACAAATGTAGTGATCTGAAGGGGTACATGCACCCCGATGTTTATAGCAGCAATGTCCACAATAGCCAAACTATGGAAAGAGCCAAGATGTCCATCGGCAGATGAATGGATAAAGAACATGTGGTATATATATATACAATGGAATATTATGCAGCCATCAAAAGGAATGAAATCTTGCCACTTGCTATGATGTGGCTGGAACTGGAGGGTATTATGCTAAGCGAAGTAAGTCAATCAGAGAAAGACATGTATCATATGACCTCACTGATATGAGGAATTCTTAATCTCTGGAAATAAACTGAGGGTTGCTGGAGTGGTGGGGGTGGGAGGGATGGGGTGGCTGGGTGATAGACATTGGGGAGGGTATGTGCTATGGTGAGCACTGTGAATTGTGTAAGACTGATGAATCACAGACCAGTACCTCTGAAACAAATAATACATTATATGTTAAAAAAAAGATAGTAGGAAGGGAAAAATGAAGGGGGGGAAATCGGAGGGGGAGACGAACCATGAGGACTATGGACTCTGAGAAACAAACTGAGGGTTTTAGAGGGGAGGGGGCTGTGGGGATGGGTTAGCCTGGTGGTGGGTATTGAGGAGGGCACATTCTGTATGGAGCACTGGGTGTTATATGCAAACAATGAATCATGGAACAGTACAACAAAAACTAATGATGTAATGTATGGTGACTAATATAACATAATAAAATTAAATTAAAAAAAAAAAAAAAAGGAGCCCAGGAACCTGAATGAGCCCTTGGAAGAGAGCCCTCTGCTGATCAGCCAGACCAATGTGGACTGTAATGTGGACTGTAAATAAGAAACAAACGTCCATAATATTGAGCTACAGACACTTTTTGAGTTTATCCTTCATAGCTGATAGCATTCCCTTAGCTAACTGAGATTAGATTAGATTAGATTAGATTAGATTAGATTACATGTTGTTGAATGTGTATCACCAGCACAACCTTTGTATGTGAAGAACAGTACATTCCTAAACTCACACAGGAAAGTGCTTCAGGGCAGTTCTGGAGCCAGCTTTCACCGAGTCATAAGATCCAGTTGTGCACATTTCTTCCCAACTCCACATTCAACAGAGTAATGTGGCTTAGCTTGAAATCAGCCCTGGAGGCGTATTTAGACAACAGAAATTGGAAAATGCCACAAATCAGGGCTTTTTCTTACAGAAAACTTGTTGTTAATCCAACTAGTAATATTAAAAGATTAATACTGCATTCAGTATTAGTAAGTAAACTTGGATGAAGCTGCAATTTATCATAAAAATTAATTCAGACCATAAAATTCCAGTTTATTTATAGATGGGCCAATAGCTATTAATACTAATTCATTAATTATTTACTCATTCAGACAATATTCACCAAATGCCTCGTATATGGCAGGCACTATGTTAAGCACTGGTAAATACAGTTCAACAGACATAGTCTTTACTGGGGAATTTAAAGTGTCATGGGAGAGACAAGAAGCAAAACAAATAATTGTACAAATACTGTTTCTATTACAATTATGATAAATGCTACAAAATGAATGCATTCCCACCATAGATCCCTTGATATCTTCTTCTCCCCTGACCCAGGCTGTGTTTGAAAAGAACAAGGATTCAGAAAAGGTCTGCAAGAGACCTGGAAATCCAGACAGGCTCAATCACAGCATTACCCAGAAGTCCCCATCACCAGAGCCATGGTGTCTCCGTGTCTCAAAAGGCAGAATTTGGTGGAATTTGTAACTACTAACTGACAAGCCCCTCCCCCAGCACTGTCCCAGTAGATTTGCAAAGTTGAAGTACTGACACATATTCTAGAAGTCTCCAGTTTTCAAATACATTCCTTAAGCAATTAAGAGATCACTGTAATCGCTAAGTAACAGGCTTCCGGATTACAAAACAAAAATCAGAAATTTTGCTTCATCTAATACCTCAAGACAAACAGCAAGACTTTCCCAAATTCCCCTTGAACGACAAGCATGGCCTCTCTAGCTACAGCCGCATTTGCGGACTGAAGCAAGAAAATTCTATGGTGTCTTCCGTAAGTCTCTCAGCAGATAGCAGGACAGAAGAAGCTTTAACCTGGAACATCTCCAAATCTTAGTTGTTGCAAACTCTTTTCTGTTACCAATTGTTGTAGCTTTGAAAACTTACTTGCAACAAAACATAGCTTATTTATTTTTTATCTGATTTTCCTCAACAGCATACTAGCCAAATTAAAAAAAAAAAAAACACTCACATAATTTTAGTCTGTTAAATAGCTCCTTTGGATAAATTCTCTATTTCTGATATTTCTGCCCCTTTCCCTGCTGTATTCCAAGAATGTGTCTAGGTGTTCTATGGGGCTTCTGCTGCTGAAATCTGCAACTCATCTAATTCATTCTGGTTCTTCTCAATTTTGATAGGATTGTGCTCCACTATTGACTCGATCTCACCTCAGATCTCAAGGCACTGCTGAATCCGCTTAGTCCCCAAATAATCCTCTATTCAGCCATGGCTCAAGCTATCTGTTTGGAAGCCTCTTCTGCAAAGTCATCTCATCCTTCATCTCTCATCCCTCAGGATAGGGGGATGTCATGACAGGGACACGCAGCTACTTTCATGTCCTCCATGCCACACTGGAACTAAGGATAGTTCTGGAAAGCTAATGCTGGCCCTTTCTTGGCCATGATGCACTGCTGAATTCATCTGAAGTAGCCATGCCCCCAGTGGGTGCTAGAGCATCCAGATAGGTGGTCTCTTGCAAGAACCTCAAATATTAAGAAGGGTAAAAGCTGCCCTTCAATTTAACCAATAGGCATCCTCCTCCTGGGTCAAAGCCTAGAAAGAAGTTATTAGACCAAACTTCTGATCATCTACTGGCCTTACCTCTGTCTTCTTTCTCCTTCCCTACAATGCACAAGGATAGAAGGGGGGCGGGGGGGCCGGCTTTTCCTTGACTTTCCTTTTCTGTATACCTAACGCTGTCCCCAATTACCTTTAGGCTTGAAGTAATGAGCTTCAGGTTTCCCATTTTGTAGCTTCTCTTAACCCACCCATTGCCTTAAATAGCAAAAAAAAAGAAAGAAAGAAAGAAAAAAGAAGCTGGCTTACTGATCAAAGAATCCAAACTGGGAGGCACTTCAAATATAATATACCTATTATACCATGATTCGAGCATTGTCAGCTATGTTCAGGGATTAATAATTGCCTAAGTACAAAGTATGGACCAGACCCATATGCAGACAGAAAAGTCTGATTCCTCTGCTCTGGGTAGTTGTGGGATAGGAGGCTGGAGGAGAGAGAAACCTAGTCCAGGCAAAGTGTCCCCAGGGAATATGACAATAGCCTATACTACCCAGAGTTGATACTACTTAAAGAAAAGAGGTTAAAAGTGCCAGGTTTTACAGCAAAATTAACTGAAGTCTGTAATCTAAAAAAAAAAAAAAAACAGCAGAAAACATCAGGGGTAGGAGGGCCTGAGGCAAACTTCAGAAACTAGAGAAAAGAGCCAGTTTGGGAGAGTCAAAAGGAAAAATCTGTGTAATTACGGGGGGAGAACCACGAGGACCTATGGTTGAGCTATACCGTGCTATACATAGCATGTTAGTAGTAGCGAGTTCCTTTGGAAAAAACCAGAAAGCAATATCGTAAGTATTAAGGGACTCATTCACTTTTTGAGTGTTCTCCAAAAAGAGTTACCGAATGAAGCTGAAACTGGATTCAACCAATTAAATTACAGAACTGAGGTGGTTAGATCATATTAGTATTCAGTTGCACGACCTTACAGTAAGCAACCAATTAAGTTAGAAAATTGAAACGATCAGATAATTGAGTAGCAATTTCAACAACATTATAATACCCATAGTATGATGGGTCCATCTCACATTTTGGCAATTCGAGATGCCAAATATTAATTAAAAGACAAGAAATGATAATGAAAATGAAGGACAAGATAATTAAGTTGAAAATACAATGATTTATTATATTACCAGTCAGTCAATATTACTTAAATTTCAGATATCCGCCCTATTTAGCCAAACAAAACACCCAATTGAGAAAAAAAACACAATTTAACTCATACTTTAAAGGCTCAGAGAAATAAAAGAATTAAAAATTATACCACCCTACCTAAATTTGAACCTTTACTCCTCTTTCCACTTTCCCTAAACTCTATTTTTATCTCTACATATTAAAGTAGTTTGTTTTATGCCATGATACAATTCTTAATTTTTAACATCTTTCTGCTAAAACAGACATAACTGTTATAGAAAGATTTTTGGTTTTGCACCCAGAATTTTAGCTTATAAATTTACATAGCAATAAATTAAATTAAGATAAAACAGAAGAGAGATGAAACTCTTAGAAAAAGAGACCAGACTTGTGGTTACTAGTGACAGACTTGATGGAGGAAGGTGGTCAAAAGGTACAAACTTCCAGTTATAAGTACTAGGGATGTCATGTACAACATGGGGACTATAGTCAACACCACTATATGATATATAGGAAAGTTGTTAAAAGAGTAGATCCTAAAAGTTCTCCACACAAAAAGTTTTTTCTTTTCTTTTTATTGTATCTATATGAGATGAGTATCTATTGTATCTATATGAGATGATGGAAGTTAAAAATAAAAAAGATAAATTCTATTGTATTAAAAGGTTTACTTTTGAATAGTAAAATAATAAAGTAAAAAGAGAAACCACCATCTGGAAGAGGTTTTATTACAACGGATACAGCTAACAAAGGGTATGCATTCAGAGTATATGGAGAGTTTCCATATTCAATAAGAGAGAGACAAACATCACAGTAGGATAACAGGTCATCAGTTTGGCAATATTTAAAAGTCTGACAGTAGCAAACATTGCAGGGGCGCCTGGGTGGCTCAGTCGTTAAGCGGCTGCCTTCGGCTCAGGTCATGATCCCAGGGTCCTGGGATCGAGCCCCGCATCGGGCTCCCTGCTCCGCGGGAAGCCTGCTTCTCCCTCTCCCATTCCCCCTGCTTGTATTCCCTCTTTCGCTGTGTCTCTCTCTGTCAAATAAATAAATAAAATCTTAAAAAAAAAAAAAAGGCAAGAAGACATGAACAGGTATGTATAAGTAGCACCGCTTCCATTAGAAGAAATCTGGATAACCTAAATCAACATGACAATGGATAAAGTGTAGCATATTCATACAGAAGAATTCTATTCAGCAGTCAAAACGAATGAATTGGGTTTTGATGAGTCTAAATGTTGAGATAACTAGAACTACAGAGTTAATAAATAAAACAAGCTTCAGAGGAGTAAATACAGTATGATCCGTGATACAGCATTACAAACCTTGCAAAATAATACTATCTACGGATTAGCAGCATATATGTATAAAGTATTCAAGATAATCGCTCTAGCTCTAAAAAAAGAAAAAGAAAAATATAAAACAAATATGGCAAAACACTAAGATTTGTATAAGGTTGGTATTATTCTCTAAACTTGACATTTTTGAAATGTTTCAAAATAAAAAAGAAAGGGGCGTCAGGGTGGTTCAGTCGTTAAGCATCTGCCTTCGGCTCAGGTCATGATCCCAGGGTCCTGGGATCGAGCCCCACATTGGGCTCCCTGCTCAGCGAGGAGTCTGCTTCTCCTTCTGACCTTCCCCCTGCTCGTTTTCCCTCTCTCACTGTCCATCTCTCTGTCAAATAAATAAAATCTTTAAAAAATAAATAAATAAATAAGAAGGAAAAGAAAAAAACAGGAGGAGGAGTTGGGAATATGTAAGAAGGAAAGTCAGACTAGAAACCAATCAAGGTTAACTGGACTAGTGAAAATATTTACTGATACTTATAATCACACTGAAAGTAAAGATGTATTTAACATAAATATATTAGTTAACTGAGAATCAATTACTGAATTTTCATACAAATGTTTTTAAAAATAGAATATAGCTTACTTTCAGGGGCTTTTATATGGAGGGGTGTGAGTAAAGGAGTCAATTATATCAAAGGTAATCAATTAGCTGTACATATTTTGTGGTGTTGTTTTATTTTTCTCTTCATCAAAGTATGTGATTTATTTTATAAACTCTGTTCTAAATTGAATGTTACCAAAAAACTAGGGAAGTGGTTGCCAAAGTAGTCATTAAAAAGATTTTATTGCATATTATTATCAGGATAAGGTAATCGTTGCCTTCATAATAAATATTTGACTTCCAAATCTCATTTTAATTCACAACTGCATTTTAAGTTTAAATTTCTTTAAGTAATTTTTTTTTAGGACAACTCTTACACAGTAGGTATACCCAGCAAGATTAAGGAAAGTGAATGTTTCTGCAATTACTAAGTTTTCCCACTAGTCTGTGCTACAGCACTTTGTTCAAGCTGAACTCACTGGCTTCTTTGTATATTAGCTCTACATTGTTAACCCCTTTTTCCCTAAAAATAAATTAAATTTCAGTTAAAAAACAGTAACTTTAACAAAATTAAAAAGTGAGTTCAAAGAGTATATTATAAAATGTGATATTAATTAGAATAATTATTTTTCACTGCATACTGACTCAAAGATGTGAATAAATACAACTATCAGTTGTCAGTTTTCTTTTCCATCATTTAGAAGAATTTAAAAGTTACGTCTAAATTATAGAATTATAAAATCATTTCAATAAATTTAAAGTAAAATTATGATTTAAAAATGGGGGAAGCAAGTTTAACTTTTCTTAAATAGAAAGCATATTCATCTTGAGGATTTCATTTAAAATGGAAAACAGAACGTGACAATTTCTGAAGAGGACATGTTATAAAAGGAAGGAGGCCAGAACATTTATATGAAGGTTATCAGACAGTAAAGATGATGATAATTCATCCAAATTGAAGAAAACAGGGAGTATAAAACTAGACGCTATCCTAACATAATACTAACAAGATATGGTGATATGGAAATCACTGGAACTCTTGGGGGGGGGGGTATTTTTAAGGAAGAGGTAGTAATTCAGAGAAAAAATTCCCAAGTATAAAGCTTCATTTACCTGTTTCTCAGATTCTTACTAGTAATTCTTTAAAACTTTAAAGTTAAGGGACAAAACTGTTTGGGATCTTCCATGGTTTCCTGTAAGTAAATTTTCAGAAGCCATAGACTACTATATGGACTTCCTTTAAATTGTACTTCCTGCTCCTGTAACTGCTAAAAAGCAATAACATCACTCATCACATACAGTCGTGTGACCTACTTCAAAGCAAGGTTCAATAAAAGGCAAGTCATACTTGACCTATCCAAGAGACATTTACTATTCTAAGAATTTACAATTCTAGTGTGTTGATACTCACAACACTATCACAACACAAAATTAAAAACATAGCCTTATATCTAAGCTTTAGTGCATCTGTATTTTGATTCATCTCAAATTTAACATGTCCAAACTGAATTCCAGACCTTCACCCCAAAACTGTCCCATCCAGTCTCACTCATAGCAGTTAATGCTGACTCTGAAGCCTCCCAGTTTGCCTCAGGCCAGACATCTTGGAATCATCTTTTTCTCCCACATCCCATAGATTCCGCCAGAAAATCTTCTTGGTTCTACTTTAAACTATATCTACAGAGACGACATCTCACCATCTCTACCTCAACCACCCTGGTCTAAGTCACCAACATCACTTGCCTAAATTACTGCAATAATCTCATAACTGGTCTCCCAGGTTCCATCCTTTTCTCACTTTTCCCATTAATCTATCTCAACAAAACAGTGAAGTAAACCCTTTAAAATATTTTAAAATGTAGGGCGCCTGGGTGGCTCAGTTGGTTAAGTGACTGCCTTTGGCTCAGGTCATGATCCTGGAGTCCCAGGATCGAGTCCGCATCGGGCTCCCTGCTCAGCAGGGAGTCTGCTTCTCCCTCTGACCCTCCCCCCTCTCATGTGCACTCTCTCTCTCATTCTATCTCTCAAATAAATAAATAAAATCTTTAAAAATAAATAAATAAATAAATAAATAAAATATTTTAAAATGTAACTCACATCATGTCACATTTTTGGTCAGAATCTTTTAATACTCCCCATCTTGCTCAGAATAAATGCCGAAGTCCTTAGCATTTCCTCTGCAATCTTACTGTCCAGAAGGTCCTCTGCAATCTTACTGTCTAACTCTTGTCTATCACTCTTCTCACCCACTTGCTCTACTCCAGCCATACACTTCCTTGCTATTTTCCAACATGTCAAGCACTCTCGTACCATAGGACTCTTGTATTCACTGTTACCTCAATCTGGACTGCTTTTCGCCTACTTATCTACAATGCCAATAACTCCCTCATCTCTTTCAAGTCGTTGCTCAACTGTCACTCTTAAGGCCATCCAAATTAAATTTCCAACACCACCCAAAAGTATCTAGATTTTAATTTTTTTCCAGCGCATTTACACCTTCTTAATAATACTTATTCATCATTAATATTCATGTTGTGTGCATCTCCTAATTAGAATATATTGTCCAGGAAAGTAGAGATGTTTGTCTGTTTTAGTTTACTGCTCTATCCCACATGCCTAGAAAACACCAAGACAAGCTCAAGGAATGAGTGAATTAATATATTAACAATAAGTACATAACAGTTATATGTTTCTTTCTTTAAAATGTTTACTTAGCAAATTTCTACAGTCCAAATACATAGGCTTTCATGAAATTGTCTTTAAGAAAAAAATCAAATAATATTTAAGAACTTTCCAGATTCCAAATGTTTATCACTCTTGACTGCGGTGATGGTTTCACAAGTGTATGCATTTGCTCAAGTCCATCAAATTGTTTACATTAAAGATGTGCATTTTCTTGTATAACAATTACACCTCAATAAAGCTGTTAAAATAAATTAAAAACAAACTTGTGGATACTGCCTGCTATAAGGAGTTGGATAAGTTGAGAGCAGCAAGATGATAGACTAAACCAGTGCTCATCAAACTGCAATGTGCATTTGAGTCACCAAGGGATCTTGTTAAAATGTAGATTCTGAGTCCTGGGTCTGAGGGCAAAGATGCAGGGATTCTATGTCTTTAACAGTCTCTCAGCTGTGCTGCTTCTGCAGGTCTGCAGACCTCACTCTGCATAGCCAGGCTCTGGTCTGTAAACTGCTTTGTAACCAAACTCTGGTCCTAGTAAGAGCACCACCACCACAGCTACTAACAACAACAATACTAACAACAGTAAGTAGCATTGGTTGAGTTTTCCCTATGTTCCAGGCACTCTTCTAATTCTTGTATATTTGTTATCCCATTTAATGTATGCTAATTCCTCTCAGTTAAAGGATGAAGAAACTGAAGATTGAGGAGGTTAAGTCACATAGACAGTGTCTTCCAGCTGATAAGCAATGCAGTCAGAATTCAAACCCCAGTCTCTAATGAGCAAGGGATACTAGATTTTTCACATTAAGTCCATTTTAAATCTCATGTGGATAATTTTGGTACCCAGTGTCAAATCTCTTGGACTCCCATCTGATTCTAGGAATAGCTGTTGTGGACAGTAGTGGTAGCAAATGAACCCAAATCAACTTCATACCCACTGGGATGGATGTAATTTTTTTTTTAAGGAAAATAACAAGTATTGGTGAGAATATAGGATATTGTAACCCTTGTACATTGATGGTAAAGAACATAAAATGGAGCAGTCACTGTGGAAAACAGTTTGGCAGTTCTTCAAAAACTTATACAGAATTATCACATGACCCAGCAATTCCAGTACTAGGTAATTACTGCCCAAGATAATTGAAAATGTATGTTCACAGAACATACATCGTAAATGTATGTTCCTAAAAGCATTATTCATAATAGCCAAAAAGCATAAACAATCCAGTGCCCTTCACTTGTTGAACAAATAAACAACATGTGGTATATCCATACAAGGAAATATTATTCAGCGATAAAGAGAAATGAAGTACTAATTCTTGCTACAACACAGATGAAACTTTATAGCATTATGCCAAGTGAAAGAAGCCAGACGCAAAAGGCAACATACTATATAAATCCATTTATATGAACTTTCCAAAATAGGTAAATCCATTGAGAAGGAAAGTAGTTTGGAAGTTGTCTGGGTGTAAAGTGAGATAGGAGTGACTGCTAATGACTATAGGGTTTCTTTTCAGGGTGATGGAATGTTCTGGAATTTGATATTGATGATAGTTGCACAACACTGTGAATATACGAAAAACCACTAACTTACATACTTTAAAATAGTGGATTTGATGTTATGTGAATTATATTGCAATTTAATAATTTTTTTAAATACCTCTTCTACAAAAAATACCAGACCTAGGTGGTTTTTATCTTTTTTGGGTTTCTCCACAATCAGATCCTGACCCAAAGATCTGAATGCAAAGTTGTCTGTTTATTTGAAAGATGATCCCAAAAAGTACAGTAAAACGAGGGGAAGTGAAATATGTAAAAGAGAAAAGCCAATAAACAGTCAAAGAGTAGGTTATTTCTGAAGGCAAATGAAGCTTGGTCTTGATAGAACCCTCAGACTCATCACACTAAGAGGCAAGGAAGTGGGGGTATTTATCTATTAGCTCATTGGCACTTCTGTCCTTCTCCCTCAGGTTAAGCCTACTTCATTGGTCATAAAATGCCCTTAAGCAGAGAAATGCAGGAAGCTGTTGGTATGTTCAAGAACCATTTGCAGGTGTCATCTGGGATGGGCTGAAGTCTATGAGTAGGGTACCTGTAGTAATTGCTATAATTTTACTGGTGAATTCTACCAAAGTTTTAAGGGACAGTTATTAATTCATATCCTATATAAATTATTCCATAAATTAAATTTTAAAAAGAATAAAAGTCACATATCTCATTTTATGAGCCAAATATAATTTTGACATAAGCTAAGCATAGGCCAATTCTACTCATGTATATGTAAAGAGAGCCAAAACATAAGCTAAAACTTAAATAACAAAATCCAAAACAATTAGAAAACATGTCCTGTCACAGTCAACCACCAATTAACCACAGGAATGTAAGGATGGTGCAACATCAGAAAATTTAGTTATATAATGCAATATAACAGACTAAGGAAGAAAAATCAGATGATTATCTCAATCAATGAAGAAAAGCATATGATAAAATTCCACACCATTTTATGATTTAAAGTAACTCTTAGAAAATTAGGAATACAAGTATATTTCTTTAACTTGGTAAGAGAAGTAGGAATAAAAGGGCATTTCCTTAGGTTGGTAAATATTATTTTTCAAAAATCCTCAGCAAAAATTAAACTTAGTGGAAAAACTGCAGATCTATCTGACCAAATATAACTGTGCTTTCTCAAATACTTCCTTAGAGTATAAAGCACTATATATTTGCAAGATAAAGTAAACAGAAGAATCTGATATATCAACAAAACTGTAAGACAAATAATCCAGAAATATAGACAGAAATGAGACTTTAGTTCAGTTATATTGTTAATGATTTTGATAGTTGCATAAATTGCAAATAAATAAAATGTGGGGGCTTTTCATGTCGATAATCTAGAGTTACCAATTTTTAGAGAATATTTTCAAATCAGACACTAGTATTACACCTTGATGTAACAGAAACTACAGATGAACAAATTCACCTGGCAGTCTTATTCTGCACTGTAATTGCGATTTTCTTAACTTAGCTTCTCAATACATCTGTAAGGTATTCATTCGTAACTGGCAGATGGCTTGAGAACTTCCTGTTATATATACATGATATACACAATACACTTGTAGATTACTGTTATAAGTGTAGCTGTGTCACCACGCAATACCAATACTTGCTTATTAAATGTGCAGAGTTTTCTTAAGTGTTCAGTGAACACTAGGGAAGCTATAGTTATATACCAATAACTAAGCATGGTACTGGCTGAACAAAGTTTGAAAAATTAAGAAAGAACCTAACCGTGATTGTAGTAATACTGAAAAATATCAGAGTGCCTGGGTGTCTCAGTTGAGCCTCCCACTCTTGATCACAGTTCAGGTCTTGATCTCAGGGTAGTGAGTTCAAGCCCTGTGTTGGGGTCCATGCTGGGCGTGGAGCCTGCTTAAAAAAATATATGTTAAAAAAATACTGAAATATCATTTGAAGGTAAGAAACAGTGAAGATTATCACTTTTAACTGGCATTGTTCTTTTTTTAAGATTTTATGTATTTATTTACTTGAGAGAGAGAGAGCACAAGTGGGGCGAGGGGCAGAGGGAGAAGGAGAAGCAGACTGAAGTAGATCATACCTTATAAAGCCTGTTCATTATATGCTATCCAATAATAAACTAATGCCATTTAATACCTTGCAATTTGTTAAAAGTTAGGAAGGGAGGTATGAGAATATACAAGAAAATGCTCTTTGATATATAGTTCCCAGTTATATATCCAACCTGTGGAAGACTGCATTGCTCCAGAGACCCTGAGAGACTCTGCTCTTAAGACATAATCATCAAACAACAGTGTGAACCCATCTCTCTTGCAGCATCATTTATTAACAAAACATTCAAACCCTAAAGAAATCTATTAATGTTACATGAAGAAAACTGAAGTTATTAGCAGCATACAAGCAGTAATCAAGACTGGCTTTGGAAAACTTTTACAAATTAATATTGCTCACTGGTAAAGATAGGAAATCCTTCATGAGAAAAAAGGTTATTCTTCTGTTCCACAAGTGAGTAGCAAAAAAGATGTTAACTGGTGAGTCCATAAGTATAATTTTATTAAAACTTTCATAGGTACCACTATATTTAATAAAGTTCATCAAATTGCAGGAAGCAATGTTCAGCAGCTTGTGGAGATAGAAGATACTACTTACAGACTGAGTAATCTAGATGCTTCCAATCATTCCCAGTTATACTGAAAACAACATAACTGATAAAATTATGGCACACAAAGACTTTATAGGAATCAACTGGTGAAGAGATTTCAAAACTATGAATACCCATATTCAGGTTGTTTTGGACTTAGTTGGAAATGTATTTAAGGATCTTTACTTCATGTAGGAAAGCCATAATCATACACAATCACTACATGAAACAGATTTAAAAAAAAAAATGCTCTTGCCCACTAATCATCCACAGTCTATAGGCATTAACTAAGCACCTAGGAATAATATCCAGACAGGATATGAAAGTATAGAGTAATAGCCATTGCCTATTCTGCTTAGTCAGGTATATATTCTGATTGGCTGGCATCCAGGGTCTGCTGACTGTTAAATAATTTGAATATCAACCATGTAAGTATTTCCTATCCCTTAGTAATTGTGTTAAATACTTATGATAAAGACATTAATAAAAAACAATCTCTGCTCTTAAGAAACCAACAGGCAAAACATATAACTAAACAAATAAATCACAGTACAATCTGGACAGTAATAAAAACATATAGAAGATACTGAGCAAGTACTGATAAAAGCTATTAGGATTTATGAAGAAAGAAATATCTAAGCTGGATTTGGAAGAATCTGTATAAATGGACAAAATAGAGAAGAGGACTCTAGACAGAGGAAACAATGAGTAAAAAGGCACAGAAGCATTAAAGAGAATTATGTCTCCTTAATAAAAGATGTAGTTCCAAAGGTGATGAATTTTAAATTATGAAAACAAAAGTGGAAGAAGGTGAAGTAGAGAATTTGGTAAAATCCCAATGATGGGAAGATGGTAGAGTAGGAAGCACAGGAATCTGTCTCCCCATCTAGACGATAATTGTACCGGCAGAATCTGTCTAATATACCTATTTTGAAACTTTGGAGTTTATTGAAACAATTACAATTTCCAGGAGAAAATTTGGTGGTAAACTGCAGTTACTTTCAGTCAATTTCAGCTTTCAGCACAGTGGCAGCTACCCATCCTCCATCCTTTCCCCTTTGGCTAGCCTCACACGTGTTCCTAGAGCAGCTTCACGCAACTTGCAGAGACCAGGGTCAGCAAAAAGGGAAAGGCAAATCAAAACTACAATGCAGTATCACCTCATACCTGTCAGAATGGCTAAAATCAACAAAACAAGAAATAAGTGTTGGCAAGGATGTGGAGAAAAAGGAACCCTCATGTACTGTTGGTGGGAATGCAAACTGGTGCAGCCACGCTGGAAAACAGTATGTAGATTACTCAAAAAATTAAAAATAGAACTACCTTATGATCCAGCAATTTCATTAGTAGGTATTTACCCAAAGAATACAAAAACACTAATTCAAAGATATACATGCATCCCTATGTTTATAGCAGCATTATTTACAATAGCCAAATTATGCAAGCAGCCCAAGTGTCCCTCAATAGATGAATGGACAAAGAATATGTGGTGTATATATACGATGGAATATTATTCAGCCATAAAGAAAGAATGAAATCTTGCCATTTGCAATGATGTGGATGGAGCTAGGGAGTATTATGCTAAGCAAAATAAGTCAGAGAAAAACAAATACCATACGATTTCACTCATATGTAGAATTTAAGAAATGAGCAAAGGGGAAAAAGAGAAAGACAAACCAAGAAACAGATATTAACTACAGAGAACAAACTGATGGTTACCAGAGGAGAGGTGGGTGGGAGGATGGGTTAGACAGGTGATGGGGATTAAAGAGTGCACTTGTGATGAGCACCAGGAGATATATGGAAATGCTGACTCATTATGTTGTACACCTGAAACTAATATAACACTGTATGTTAAATAACTGGAATTAAAATAAAAACCTTAAAAAAAGGATCCTGGCCTCCAAATATTATACACCTGTACTCTGATTGTGGATTACTATGTCTGGTCCAAGAGGTACAGACAAAAACCAGGGCAGCCATTATTACTGCACCTATCCCTAGTGTTGCAAACACCTGTCACTCTGGGTGAAGTTACCTCCAGGGGATTTAAAGAGCTAGTGCCCTTTTTCTCCCTTTCTTTCCCTTTATTTTTCTCTTTTTCCCCTCCTGAGAGCCAGATATTGAAGACTATAATATTTAAAAGCAAGAACATATTCAGGAAAAATTAGAAAAATGACTATACATTCCCAGAGAAAGGTGTTTGCTCAGGAAAGACCTGAGAAGACTTTAAGTTCATACCTCATGCTGACCTTTGGCACAGAGACAGCCAATAACAATCAAAAAATAAAAACAATAAGAAAAAAAAGCAACAAACCCTAAAGAAAAGGGAAACTCTGATTTCCAGAGATACCGCATTATTAGATTCAAATGTCCAGTTTCCAACAACAACAATGCAATCATGAGGCATAAAGAAAAACAGGAAATAAGAGCCACTCAAAGGAAAAAACAGAAACTGTCCCTAAAAAGACCTGGTGGAGGATCTAACAGACAAAGACTTTAGAACAACAATCTTAAAGATGTTCAGAGAACTAAAGAAAGATGTGAAAAAAGTCAAGAAAATGATGTGTGAACAAAATGGAAATAGCAGTAAAGAAAAAAAAAGATCTACATAGAAACCAAAAAGAAATCCCGGGGCTGAAAAGTACAATAGCTGATATGAAAAATTCACTAGAGGGAGGAGTCAAAGGGAGATTTGAGCAGGCAGAGGAACAGATCAACAAATGTGAAGCTACGGCAATGGAAATACTGAGTCTGAGGAACAGAAATCAAAAAGAATGAAGAAAAGTGAATAGAACCTAAGGGCCTTCAGACACCATCAAGGTAACAAACATATGCATTCTGGTTATCCCAGAAGGAGAAAGAAATGAGCAAGGAGAATATTTGAAGAAATAATGGCTGAAAACTTCCCAAATTTGATGAAAGACATAAATGTAAACATCCAAGAAAATCAACAAACTCCAAGTAAGATGAACTCAAAGAGTGAGACACATTATAACCAAACCTTCTAAAGCCATAGATAAAGAAAGAACCTTAAGAGGAGCAGCAGATAAGTGGCTTGTCACATATACACGATACTCAGTAAGATTACTAGCAGATTTCTCATCAGAAACTTCGGAAACCAGAAGGCAGTGGCCAGATATATTCGATGTGTTAAAGGAAAACTGTCAAACAAGAATCCTATATCCAGCAAAACTATCATTCAAAAGTGAGAGAGAAATCCCAGATAAACAGAAGAAAGGGGAGTTTGTTACCCGCTTCAAGACAGGCTAATGGGAGTCCTGCAGGGTAAAATGAACACTAGACTGTAACTCGAAGCCAAATGAAGAAATAAAGATCTCAATAAAGGTAACTGCATGAGAAATTATAAAAGCTAATATTGTTGTAACAATTTGTAATTCCACTTTTTATTCTCTACATGATTTAAGACATTAATA
Organism: Mirounga angustirostris; assembly: GCF_029215605.1. Classification (NCBI taxonomy): domain Eukaryota; kingdom Metazoa; phylum Chordata; class Mammalia; order Carnivora; family Phocidae; genus Mirounga; species Mirounga angustirostris. The sequence goes on from NW_026991712.1 coordinate 33,552,487, forward strand.
CATTATTTTGTTAATTATTAGTCTAAAAGCTAGCATTATCATAACTTCAGTCTGTAATTCCAAATGTTGTTTTCTACATAATTTAAGAGACTACTGCATTTAAAAGAATTATTAGTTTATATATTTGGGCACACAATATATAAACAGGTAATTTGGTGACATCAACAACTGTAAGGGGGAAGGATGGAGCTGTAATGAGCAGAGGTTTTTTATGTCATTGAAGTTAAGCTGATAAAAATTCAAAATTAGAGTTTTATTACTTGAGAATGCTAAATGTAATCCCTGTGGTAACCACAAAAAAAACAGTTTGTACAGAAAAGGGTATGAAAAAGTAAATGTCTCACTACAAAAAAATCAACTAAATACAAAAGATGCAGGAAATGAAGGATAAAGAAACTATAAAGCATATGGAATACAAACACCAAAATTAAAGAAGTCCTTCTTCATTGAGAATTACTTTTAATGTAAATGGGTTAAACTCTTCAAAGACAGCTATTTGAAGAATGGATAAAATTACATGATCCAACTATAGGCTCCATCAGACTCGTTTTAGATCCAAAGTCACAAATAGATTGAAAGTGAAAGGATAGAAAAAGATATTCCATGCAAATAGTAACCAAAAGAGAGCCAGGAGGGCAATACTAAGATCACACAAAATAGACTTTAAGTCAAAAAAAGTTACAAGAGACAAAGAAGGACATTATATATTAATAAAATTTTCAATAGCAAGAAGATGTAACAATTATAGACAATTACATATCTAATAATAGACCAGCAAAATATATGAAGCAAAAACTGACAGAATTGAAGAGAGAAATAGGCAGCTCTACACTAGCGGTTAGAGACTTCAATACCACACTTTCGATAATGGATGGAACAAACAGACAGAAGATGACTAAGGAAATCGAAGACTTGAACAACACAATAAACCAAGTAGAGCTAACAGACATATACACAATGTTCCATCCAACAACAATAGCAGACATATTCTTCTCAACTGCACATGGAATATTTTCTAGGACAGACCCTACTTTAGGTCACAAATTAAGTCTCAATAAATTTAAAAAGATAGATATTACACAAAGTAAGTATTCCAACCACAAAAGGATGAAGTTAAAAATCAATAATGAAGAAAAACTGGAAAGTTCACTAATTTGTGGAAATTAAACAATACTCTCTTAAACAACCGATGGATCAGAGAAGAAATCACAAGGGAAATTAGAGAATACATAGAGGTAAATGGAAAGTGAAAACTAAATATGTATTTTTTATTACAAACCACAGTCTCACAGCCTCACTAATCATTAGGGAAATGCAAATCAGAACTACTACAAGATACCACCTCATACTCATTAGGGTAGCTACTATCAAAAAAGCAAAAATTGAGAATTTTTTCTCAAAAAATTCATTTTCTCAAAAAATACAAAACAGAAAGTAGCAAGTACTGGTAAGGATGTAGAGAAACTGGAACACTTGTGCACTGTTGGGAGGAATATAAAATAGTATAGTCCCTGTGAAAAACAGAACGGCAATTCCTCAAAAAATTATAAATAGAATTATCATATGATCCAGCAGTTCCTCTTCTAGGTATAGCCTCAGAAGAATTAAAAGCAGGGCCTTGAGGTTACTTATAGCAGCATTCACAATAGCTAAACATGAAAGCAACACAAGTGTCCTTCAACAAGTAAATAAGCAAAATGTGGTACACACACATACACACACACACACACATATACACACAGGGGAATATTCAGCTTTAGGAAGTAAGGAAATACTGACATTTGCTACAACAGGAATGAACCTTGAGGACATTATGCTAAATGAAATAAGCCAGGCACAAAAAGACAAATACTGTACAATTCCACTTATATGAGTTACTTAAGAGTAGTCAGAATCATAGAGATAGAAAGTAGAATGGTGGTTGCCAGGAGCTGGGGAAATGGGGGAATAGAGTAGTTAATGGTTAATGGGTACAGAATTTCAATTTTACAAGATAAAAAGAGTTATAGAGATAGATAATGGTGATGGTTCCATAGCATTATGAATATATTTAATACCACTGAACTATACACTTAACAAGTGTCACAATGGTAAACTTTCTATCTGTGTATTTTACCACAATAAAAAAATTTTAAGAAGCACAGAACAGAAAAAAATCCCAATGATGATTTTATGCCATAATAACTAAATTTCAATAGCAGTAATTAGCTTCTGCTTTACCCTGTCCTCTCCCAAACTAAATATATTTAATCAAGTCGATGGTTCTTGGATTTTCATAGACTCTGTCTGGCTCTAGTATGGGTTATTTTCAGTGTACTTCTAGTGAACATGATCTTACCTTTAGTTGGCCATTTCTCTGCTTTTTCAACATCACAATAAATTTTAATACTAGGCTATTAGGTTAACACAAGCCTCACTGGGTGTCACCTACAACTAAATAAGTGTACCCTCAATTCCAAAATGCACAATGTGCTGGCATTTTTAAAAGGCACACAAACAACCCAGCAAATTCTCTCATGATAAATACCTAAAAAGAAATTCTGGACACAAAGTTAGGCCACCTACCAATGTACATCCTGCGTAGCAGACACAGGTCCCTGAAACCACCACCTTATTCACTGAAAGCCCAGGTTACTCTGTGGATGGCTAGAGCTAATGCAGAGCTATTCTTAGAGACCCAATTCAGTCAGCTCCCAGGCTGATTATACTCTGGTAGGCTCTCATATAAGTGTGGATCCAGAGTTTGTTGTAATGAAGCACTGAATCTGAATTCCCATTACAGGTTATATTTTCCTGTATCTACTAGGAGGGCTCCAGACCAGAGCATACCTTTCTCACCTATGCCCATTTTAATCTGGTTCTACCATCCAGTATAATAAGAATGACTCTCAAAATTGGAACAGACCACAACATACATGACTATGGCACTTAAAGACCTAGTCTGTGATGAAAAGAAACAGACTCTGAACCATTAAGTACTGTGTTAGATATAAGGTATTATATTAGGAAACAATCAACAAAACTAAAAGGCAATCTACTGAATGGGAGAAAATATTTGCAAATGACATATCTAATAAAGGGTTAGTATCCAAAATCTATAAAGAACTTATAGAGCTCAATACACAAAAAAATAAATAATCCAATCTAAAAGTGGGCAGAAAACATGCCCAGACATTTCTCCAAAGAAGACATCCAGATGGCCAAGAGACATGAAAAGATGCTCAACGTCACTCATCATCAGGGAAATGCAAATCAAAACTACAACATGGTAACACCTCACAACTGTCAGAATGGCTAAAATCAACAACACAAGAAACAGCAGGTGTTGGCAAGGATGTAGAGAAAAAGGAATCCTCATGCACTGATGGTGGAATGCAAACTGGTGCAGCCACTGTGGAAAACAGCATGGAGATACCTTAAAAAATTAAAAACAGAATTACCATATGATCCAGTAATTCCACTACTGGGTTTTTACCCAAAGAATACAAAAACACTAATTCAAAAAGATATATGCACCCCTGTGTTTATAGCAGCATTATTTATAATAGCCAAATTATGGAAGCAAATGTCCATTAAGAGATGAATGGATAAAGAAGTTGTGGTATATATACACAATGGAATATTACTCCGCCATAAAAAATAATGAAATCTTGTTACTTGCAACAATATGGATGGATTTAGAGGGTATAATGCTAAGTGAAGTAAGTCAGAGAAAGACAAATACTATACAATTTCACTCAGATGTGAAATCTAAGAAACCAAACAAAGAAAAAAAGAAAGAAACAAACAAACAAAAGACTCTTGAAGATTAAGAGAACAGACTGATGGTTCCCAAAGGGAAGGTGGGCAGGGGGATGGGTGAAATAGGTGAAGGGAATAAAGAGTACATTTATCATGATGAGCATTGAGTCATGTATACAGTTGTTGAATCACTATACTGTACACCTGAAACTAATATAACGCTCTAAGTTAATTATATTGGAGTTAAAATTTAATAACAAACAAACAAACAAATACATTTTAAAAGAGAAAGGTACTATATTTTGTTCCTAGACATAACTGGTACCTGAGACACAGATTAAAAAAAAAAAATCCCTCAGAATGCACAGTGAGGGATGGGAAGTACTGATAAAGAGATGATTGTCACAGTCATCTGAAGTAATTGAACTGTTCACTTTTATTTTCTAAGCTCTCTTAATACTAAATGACAGGACCAAATACTGAAAACTTGCGTTAATAGAGAAAGAATCACCTGGCCAGACATAGCCATTTTTATCCAAGCTCATGCCTGACACATTGTTTTTTTATTTTAAATCATAGTGAAGCTTAAAGTGATTGAAATTTAAAATCTTTCCACTTCAATTTTGGTTTCATGATGCTATTATTTCTTAAAAACAATAAAATAATTATCTCATTTTATGTCTATTATTTTATCTGCTTATTTGGGGCTGCGGACAGGGGAAAATTAATGATATCAGGAAATTATTTCATTCAAGCACTTAATTATTCATATATTTGCAGAGTTTTGAAACCGACTACAATATGCCAAGTCCTATGCGACTTACTAGAGATACAGTGATAAAGAAGACAAACCAGTTCTTTTCCGTGGGGCTTATGGTCCATTGGGGGAGACAGATAATAAATTAACAAATAGGCAAACAAGGAAACTATACATATGTGCTTCGGAGAAAATGAAGTGCAGTATGATAGAGAGTAAGTGGTGCTGAAAGAGAGTTAGAGCCTCCAGAGGGCAATCAGAGAAGGCTTCCTTGAAGTGAGGACAGGTGAAATGATAGCAAAGATGAGGATGAGTTCTGCACAGAAAAAGCTGCTGAAATGCATGCCAGGTAGAGGACAGCAACATAGGTCAGTGCCTACAGGCCAGAAAGGGCTTGGTAGCTCCAGGGACAGAAATGCCTGTGAAAGAAAGCAATGAGGGAGAGGATGGTATGGGAATGATGTTGAAGAGACAGCCAGAAGCCAGAAAGTATATCATCTTCCCTGGATGTCCCAGTAAGAAGTGGTGGGAGAAAGCTCTTAAGGGATGTAAGCAGAGCAATGACATAATCTGATTTCATTTTGAAAAAGATCACTCAAAGAGATGTATGGAGGAGCGCCTGGGTGGCTCAGATGGTTAAGCATCTGCCTTTGGCTCAGGTCATGATCCCAGGGTCCTGGGATCGAGCCTCGCATCAGGCTCCCTGCTCGGCAAGGAGCCTGCTTCTCCCTCTCCTTCTGCTGCTCCCCCTGCTTGTGCTCTCGCTCTCTCTGTCAAATAAATAAATAAAATCTTTTTAAAAAAGAGAGAGAGAGAGATGTATGAAGACTAGGTTGGAGAAAGGAAGCAGACTAATTAGAAGGTTATTGGAAGAATTCAAATGAGACATAGAAGCCACGAGGATTTAGTGATAAAATTGTTGAGAAGGAAAGGGGAAGAATGAAGGATTATGCCTAGGTTTTTGGCTCAAGGAACAGGGTATCCAATGATGCTCTCTTTTGAGGGCTGTATATTAAGTCTGAGATACCTATTATATATCCAAGGGGAGATGTCAAGTAGAAAATTAGATATATGATTCTAGAGTACAGGTCAGGACTAGACTATACATTTGGAAAACATTAGTTGCTATGGACTAAATATCTTTCATTCCCCCCCACCTCAAATTTACAGGTTGAATCCTAACCCCCAAGGTGATGGTATTAAGAGGTGGAGACTTTTAAGGTGACTGAGTCATAAGGATGGAGCCCCTGTGAATAGGATTGATGCCCTTATAAAAGGGATCCCTCACCCCTTCCACCATGTGAGGACACAGCAAAAAGATACCATCTATGAAACAGAAAGTGAATCCTTACCAGACACTCAATCTGCCAGTGCCTTGATCTTGGACTTCCCAGTCTCCAGATCTGTGAGAAATGATTTCTATTGTCTATAACCCACCTAGTCTGTGGTATTTTGTTATAGCAGCCCAAGTGGACTCAGACATTAGTAAGCTGTGCACATGATACTTAAAGCCATTGGGATTTCCCATATTCTACTTTCTAATCCTTAGAATTTGGTTTACATTCAGTTGATCTTTGGTGAAATGGAGGGTGGTTCTGAGGAATACAAGCCTAATAATTCATAATATGCTCCTGCTCAGAAAGGCCTGTAAGTTTCTGTTCTAGCTAAATATTGCTCCAGTATAAAAAAAATAAAACATTCATAGGAATCATTTTTAGTGACAAAAGTTGATTTGAGGCCATTATATTATGCTTCATGAATCCCCTAGAACCTTCCCCAAAATACACCAAAATGCTTTTCCATATAAAAGCCCATTCTCAGATTAAAATCAGTCAGGAACCAAAACTGAGCCAAACCTTGAATAACTCTAAAGAGAATAGGTTTGCCAGATTCATTCTAGCCAATTCATAACTGCTCACAATAGGTGAAAATTAGTCGATGGTAAGGTCTAAAAAACAAAAATCAAAGCTACAATCTTTTCAATGCCAGAATACAGTTTTATGTTTCCTCACATTGTTAAAGAACTTGAGTAAGTCATTTCTTTTTTTTTTTTTTAAGATTTTTTTATTTATTTGACAGAGAGAGAGACAGCGAGAGAGGGAACACAAGCAGCGGGAGTGGGAGAAGGAGAAGCAGGCTTCCCGCGGAGCAGGGAGCCCGATGCGGGGCTCGATCCCAGGACCCTGGGATCATGACCTGAACCGAAGGCAGACACTTAACGACTGAGCCACCCAGGCGCCCCAGAGTAAGTCATTTCTTATAAATGACTAGACAAGCATAATTTCCAACAAGCATAATTTCAAAGCTAGTAAAGTGGTCACGTCTATTCTTGCTAGTGACAAAATAGAACAAGCTATTTACTGTTGGACTGTTCTCTTATTCACAACATGGCTTTATACGTAACACATCTTTGATGTAAAAAAAAAAAACAACTATATTATCCATTGCTTTGTCGACGTTAAATAATAGTCAGAAAATTATTCTACCTAGATAATAATGTATAAAAGATAACAAATAATTTGGATGCAAAGCTAAGTACATAAGGAAGGAAAAGCTGAGGTGCCAAAAAGGAAAATAGAATTACAAACCAGAGCAGTATGCTCAAAGACTGACACTGTGTAGTTTAAGACTTTAACACTTACGCAGGAACCACACAAAGATAAAAAAATAAAGCCCAGGGACTACACAGGCTAAGGAGTTGAATCTACGATGATGCACAGTACAGGGTACTGAGAACTTTATGGTTTCAATGAAGGGATAAGCTAGAAAAATTTCATCTACTGACTGGGAAAGCACAGGAAGTACATCTCTGCTTACACTCTAGACTAACAAAGATATTTCCCCTGAGAATTCAAAACATTATCTTGCACTTCACACAGGTTTATAATTTGTAGCATGATCCAGGAACCCACAAACCCATTTAGCCCAAGTTCTAAATCCAGCAAACATATGCTTCAAGAATATGGATGAAATGGGGACATTTTCAGACATACAAAAGCTGACATACTTGATCTCCAGCAGACCTGAGCTAAAAGAAGTATTAAAAGATTTGGGCTGAAGGAAAAAGATATGTTTGTACAAGAAGGAATAAAGAACACCAGAAAGAATAAATGTTAGTAAAAGTCTGTTGTTTAAATTTATTTATATATACATATACAGACATATACAAATTTATTTTTAAAAACTATTGAGGGCGCCTGGGTGGCTCAGTTGGTTAGGCGACTGCCTTCAGCTCAGGTCATGATCCTGGAGTCCCTGGATCGAGTCCCGCATCAGGCTCCCTGCTCGGCAGGGAGTCTGCTTCTCCCTCTGACCCTCCCCCCTCTCATGTGCTCTCTCTCATTCTCTCTCTCTCTCAAATAAATATAAAATCTTAAAAAAAAAACTATTGACTACTTAGTTATTTTTAATAACAACGTAATGTGGGTTTTTTAGCATATATAGATAAAGTACGTAGAGCACAAAAAGCAGGAGGGTAGTCACTGAAAGTAACCTGATGTAAGACTCTCACATTATTCATGAAGCAAAAGAATATTTTCAAAGTAGACTGTGATAGGTTAAAGATGTATACCGTAATCTCTTGAGCAATCCATTAAAAACACCAGAAAGAGACATAATTAAAAAGTCAATAGAGGTAATGAAATAAAATATGGGGGAAAAAAATCACTTGATACTCCCCAAAGGAGACAAGAGAAAAGAAACAGAGGAACAAAGAAAGGAGAGGACAAATAGAAAAAAAATACCAAAGGCAGTAGACTTAAATATATCAATAATTACATGTTAATACACTCATTAAAAGCAGAGATTGCCAGACAGGATACAAAAAGCAAGACTCAACTAGATGTTATTTATAAGAAATTCATCTTAAACATAAGACCTGTGGAGTACTTTTTTACTTATTTTATCAGTTAACGGAGGGAAGGGTGTTGAAGTCCCATAACTCTGATTGTGGATTTGTCTACTTTTCTCTTTAAAACTTCCGATAAGGACAAAGACAGGTTCAAGGTAAAAGTATGGCAAAAAGATCTACCATGAAAACACTAAGCAGAAGAAAGCTGGTGTGGCTTTATTAATATCAGAAAAAGTAAACATCAAAATTGAGTTCTACCAAACATAAAGAGAAGCACTATGTGATAATAAAAGATCAATTCATCAAAAAAACCCCATAATATTTGCATTCACAATCTTGAATGTGAGTGACCTAATGATAAAGCTCTCAAACAGATGATGCAAAATTTAAAGTATGAAAGAGAAAAGTAAATAAATCCAAAGTGAAGACACTTTAACCCTTCTCCCTCACTAACTTATTTCACAAAATACCAGTAAGAATTTAAAAGTTTTGAACCATGCCATTAACCAATTTGATCTAACTGATAAGTATGAAACAATATATTGAATAATATCAGAAAGCACAATCTGCAGTGCACAATGGATCATTCTCTAAGAAGGACCACATGAGTCTCAACAAATTCCAAAGGAATAACATCTCAGACAATATATTCTCTAACGGCAATGGCATTAGATTGGGAATCAATAAAGTATCTTAAAAAATCCAAATATTTGTAAATAAAGCAACATGTTTTTAAATAACCTATAAATTCAATTAAAAATCAAAAGAGAAATGTTTAAAATAGTTTAACCTAATGATAAAATGTAAGCACATCTATCAAAATTGATGTGATGCCCCTAAAGCAGTTCTTAAAGAGAAATTTACAGTTTTAACGGCTTGTGTTAGAAAGGAAGAACAGTATAAAATTAATAAGGCATGCTTCTACTTTAAGATACTAGCAAAGGAAAAAGAGTAAACCCAAAGTAAAGAAACGAAAGAAACAATGAAGATAAGAAAAAAAACCAACAAAGCAAAACAAATAAACAAAAAGAAAAGAAAGCAAAAATTGATTCACCCCTACCAAGACTGATTGTGGAGACAGACAGAAACAGAGAGACAGAGAAAACACAAATTCTCTATTTCAAGCATGAAAGAGGGGACATCTCTACAGATCATATTAACATTAATGGTTAATAAGCAGATATGATGAACAGTTTTATGGCAACAAATTCAAAAATTTGGATAAAATAAATAAAGTCCCTCACAAAACTTACCGAAATGTGCAATAAGAAATAGTGTGAATGGTTCTATATATCTTTTAAAAATCGAACACAGAATTTTAGACCTTCCCACAGAGAACTCCAAACTCCATTGGCTCAAAGGTAAAGTCTATCAATGTTTAAAGAAGAAATAAAACAAACTTTCAAAATAGAGAAGGAATAAAATCATTCATTCTATGAGATCAGCATAACTTTGAAACTAAAACCAGAAAAGAACATAGAAGAATAGAAAAGTATAGAGCATTATCTTTCATGAACATAGATGGAGAAATCCTCAACAAAACACGAGCAAATCAAATCCCAAACTATATGCATATATTTTTAAGAATATTATATCATAACCCAGCGAGTTTTATCCCAAGGATGCAAGATCACTTATGAAAATCCAAGATTTTGATTTACCACATAACAGATTGAAGGAGAAAAATCATGTGATGATATCAGTAACATGTCTCAGTGACTAGTCTTAGAACTGGAGCTGGCCAGAAGGTAGCGGAAGAAAGACAGTTGGATGATTTACAACCGTTAAAGACCATGAAGTAGGAAGTTGGTAGGTCAAGAAACCTCTGAACAAAACTGAGTTAAATCTGCAACAGAAATGGAAAACCTGCTTGCACAGGAGTGGTGGGGGCAGGCATTTAAAAGTAATCATACAATTATAAAGTAAATTTTAAAATACAACAAAATGACAAGTTACATAGGTTATTTTAATTACATAAGTGAATAAATTTTTATTTCACATTGTTCTGAAAGTTCTGGCTAATGTAATTAAACAAGGGAAATCATAAAGGAGGGCATGGATTATATTATTATTTTCAGGTCCTATGGTTTCATAGTGCTAAAACCCAAAAGAAACAACTGGCAAACTCTAAGAAGCAATATAATTCAGAAACGTGACTATGCACAATTAACATACAAAAATCAATATATTCCTATATAAAAATACATGAAAAAAGTAATAAAATATTTCATTTATAATTTTAAAATAAAATTATTGAGAAGTACACAAAATTAATATAAATACTACCGAGGGATATAAAAGAACATTAATAAATCAAAAATCATATTCTAATTTTGAATATGATGACTTCATATCATAAAGATGACAATTCTTCCCAAATATATCCATAATTAAATATGATTAAGTAAAAATTACCTATATGGTTTATTTAGAACTAAACAAATTGATCCTAACATATAGAAGGAAAAATAAATAAGCAAGTATAGCCAAGAGAATACCTTGCAACCTTGGAGCAGACAAGGATATCTTAGAATACAAAAAGCATTAACCAATAAAGGAAAAGCTAATAAATTAGAGTTCCTCGAAATTAAATTTTTCTGTTCTCCAAAATACACCACTAAGAAATGAAAAAGCAACCCACAGAGAGGGAGAAAATATTCTTTTTTTTTTAATTTTTTTATTGTTATGTTAATCCCCATACATTACATCATTAGTTTTAGATGTAGTGTTTCATGATTCACTGTTTGTGCATAACACCCAGTGCTCCATGCAGAACGTGCCCTCCTCAATACCCATCACCAGGCTAACCCATCCTCCCACCCCCCAGGGAGAAAATATTCTTAATACATACATCTGATACTTGTATCTAGAATATGGAAAAAAACTCCTGCAAATCAATAATAAAAAGACAATAGGCAAAAGATTCAAGTAGACATTTCACAAAAGAAGTAATACGAATGGCCAATAAACCCTAATGATGCTCAACATCATTAGACATTCAGGAAATAAAAATAAAAATCAAACCACTTCATGCTCACACCAAATGCTGGTAACTGGAGTAACCAGAACTTTTGAATATTGCTGATGGAAGTGTAAAATTGTACATGAACTTCGGAAAACTGTTTGTAATAGAAGTTAAATGCATACCTCATTTTTTGCCCCAGCAACTCTACTCTTCAGTATTTTACAAAGAGAAGTAAAAATATGTGCCCGCAAAAGACCTGGAACAATATTTATAGCATCTCTGTATTTTGTATTAAAGGGAATCTAGGAAGTGGTCATCTGGACTTTACCTCATCAGTACAAAGATTCATCATTTGAACTCATTAGAGTATAAAACTAAATGTGTCAATTCAAAAGAAGATGTGGTATATATATACAATGGAATATTATGCAGCCAACAACAAAAAAAAAAGAAATCTTGCCATTTGCAACGATGTGGATGGAACTGGAGGGTATTATGCTGAGCGAAATAAGTCAATGAGAGAAAGACATGTTATCATATGATCTCACCGATATGAGGAATTCTTAATCTCAGGAAACAAACTGAGGGTTGCTGGAGTGGTGGGGGGTGGGAGGGATGGGGTGGCTGGGTGATAGACATTGGGGAGGGTATGTGCTATGGTGAGTGCAGTGAATTGTGTAAGGCTGATGAATCACAGACCTGTACCTCTGAAACAGATAATACATTATATGTTAAAAAAAAAAAATAGTAGGAAGGGAAAAATGAAGGGGGGGAAATCGGAGGGGGAGACGAACCATGAGAGACTATGGACTCTGAGAAACAAACTGAGGGTTCTGGGGGCGGGGAGGAGGATGGGTTAGCCTGGCGATGGGTATTAAAGAGGGCACGTATTGAATGGAGCACTGGGTGTTATAAGCAAACAATGAATCATGGAACACTACATCAAAAACTAATGATGTAATGTATGGTGATTAACATAACATAATAAAATAAAATTTAAAAAAAAGTAGTTAGCTATGTTGCAATTGTAAATATACATCATATTCTCTCCAACTTCCTCGGATCTCTATCGTAGCCAAATTGAGAGTCACTTTAAATCAGTTCTTATTAGTAACATGAACTTCTAGAACCTTCAACATATTATAGTTATCAGTATTTTCACTTGTCATATATATTCTTTACAATTTCCCTGTAGGATATTTTATCTTACAGATATGTCATTTCACAGAATTTGCACAATGTGAGTTTTAATCCCTTTATATAAGAGATCTAAATGAGATTTCCAAAGTTCATTTGCCCATTTACAAAAACTATGCAACTGATCAGGTGAATGATTTTTATTATTATAAATTTTTCACTGAATTTAGAATATATAATATATCCAAGTAAATATTCAGCAGTCCCTATCTTTTTTTTTTACTGATGTGATTTTTATTCCTGTCTTTTAAATAGGCACAATATTTTCCCGGCTCTACAATTTCCCTGTCTTTCAATTTCTCCTACTCAAAACTCTTCCCGTCTTTTTTTTTAATTGAAGTATAATTAGCATACAATGTTCTATTAGTTTCAGGTATACAACATATTGATTTGACAATTCTATACATTATTCAGTGCTCACCACAATAAGTGTAGTCACCATCTGTCACCATACAATGTTATTACAATATTATTGATAATTTCCCCTACGCTGTACTTTTCATCTACTTATTTTGTAACTGGAAGCCTGTATCTCTTAATCCCCTTTACCTATTTCACCCATTCCCTCCACCCTCTCCCTGCTTTCTAAATGCATCTTTCCACATTTCTGTGGTAGGGTATGTTGTCTAAATAATATTGTTCAAAATACTTCTATTTTGCTAACAAAATCCCTGGAGGTTTGTATAGTATTCTTAGTGAAAATGTATAAATTCTGGTCTTTGTCAGACTTATAATAAGAGGCAGAATGGTAGTGGTAGCATTTAAATTTGTGATTTTATTATAAAAGTGGCCCGGACAGAGCTCTTATATTCAATTTCTAGAACAATTTTATTAATATCATATACATGTTATTTTATTGTCAAATAAAATGCAAAAGCAAATAAGCTAATTTATCACTGTTAAGACAGTATTTACTGGAATGCAGCTCTGCACAGCTATTGCCCAGATGAAATGGAACAATCAACCATACTATAAACATACTTTCTTACCAAATTGCAACTCCAAAGGAGAACTACAATGAGCAGCTAGATAAACACATAGGTATGGAATCCTGAATAATGTGCTTAAATCAGAAAAAGCATTAAATTTCAGTGAAAACAAAGCACTTTGCTCTGAATATCATAGCTGCAGCTGCAACCCAACAGATAACTCCTGTTTCTTGAAATGTGAGAAATACTACCAGTCACATATCATCCTTCCACACCCTTCATTTCAATAACAATAACCACTAGTAATACTGGTATCCTAAAAGAATTCATCACTGTTGTAAAAAAAGAAAGAGGATCCTCGTTAAAGTGGTCTTTATATAAACAGATAATATTATCTCTAGACAGTGAAATGAGCATCACTTTGCTCCCAAAGCTATAATTTCATTATGCTCTCACTAGACATGAATGGGTCAATGTTTATTACAAGATAAACAAAGATATGCTTTAACCTATGGGCAAATACTTTACCATAGAACTTTAGTTTCCTCATTTGTTCCACACAAAATTCAAAGAAACAACCAAATTATATTTTTTAAAAAATTCAATCCCTTTTCTTTCATTCTATGTGAAATAGGATAAATTCATATTTAAGAAAATATTCTATCTCTAAGACCAACATATTCATATTAATTTACCATTTACAATCTGAAGTAATTTATATGTAATATATAAGCAGACATGTTAAGTGATCCTAATTCTTCAAACATTTAGAGGCAAAAGCAGATAGATGAGTATCTGGACAGTGATCAATATGTATTTCTTTCTTCTAGTTCCGTATTTCTGAAGAACAACGCTGGATGTTTGTATGGTTTCTCTGCAGCACATTACATCTCCACTAAGGTTTCCATTAGGAATACTTTTGTCTACAAGTAACAGAAAATCTGACTCCTAGTGGCAGAAACTAATTGAGGGTGGGTACTTCTCTCACATTGAAGAAAGGTGTCCGATACTATTAAATCAGTAGCTCAACAATGTCATGCCTAATGATTCCAATACTCTTGGCTTTTCCCTCATCTTCACAAAGGGCTGGTAAAGCTCAAGATAACACTTTTGCATTAAAAGGTAGTGCCAGATACATCTTTCTTTTTTTATCATGACTTTCTAGAAGCCCTCATAAATTTTCTTTTGTTAGAACTGTGTCACAGCCATTCCCAGTTGTAAGGAAATCTAGAAATTTTTATATCTTTCAGGTCCTTCCATTGGGGATTGCAAGAGAGAAGAAAGTTAGGATAGCTATTGAACAAGTTCTAGAACAGTCTGCTCTTTCAACTAGTCAACAGTCCATATGTGTGTTTGTGTACATATATATGCACATGTCTATATGTAACGTATGTATGTGTAAAGTATATATATGTATATGTATAATGTGTGTATAACATGTATATATGTATATACACATGTGTGTGTGTGTGTGTGTGTATATATATATATATATATATATATATATATATATATGTATACACATTACACATAACACATTTCACTCCCTCCCTAAGGGAGATAGTCCCAAAGTCTCATCTAGTTACAAAATCTAGCTCTGAATCTAGGATCTCTAGCAAATCTTTCCATCAAGGTTGAGTGTACCTCACTGTGAACCACTGACTACACACTGAAAGACAAGTTTATCTGTTCCCAACACATTCAATACACAATGATGGAGAAAGAACAGAGTGACTGCCACAACTCTCATCCAAAAACAGGAAGAATCAGAAAGATACAGTGGTTAACTACCCATAGCACACAGCAATCCCTACATGGACATATCTTCATTTCTCTGGTTACCCCATCTGGCAGCCCCTGATTCAGCTCATCTCCTTTGACTGTTGTCATTCATGTCCCCTGGTTCTGCCCTTTGGGAGGTTGCCCCTTGTCCATTATTCTCCTGGGCTATATAAGAGACCGGCACTGGCGAGTGTAGCCTTCCTACATTCCGTGCAGCTTGAATCTCCACGACCGTCTACACATTATACTGCTACTGTGAGGACAGGGTAGTGCCTTAGAGGCTGACTAGTCACAGAATGTTTGCTACCCATGCTTGGGGTTTCTCTAGCCACTAGCTATCTATGGCTATTTAAATTTAATTAAAATTAAATAAAATTTCCATTTCAGTTCTTCAGCCACACTAGCCACATTTCACATGTTCAATAGCTACCTGTGATGAGAACCTACTGCATCGGATATTAACGATATAAAACACTGTCATCACTGGTGAAAGTTCTATTAAACAGGGCTGCATAAAGAGTGTCATTAAAAAGGCCTATTGAGTTTTATTTGTGATGTTCCAAACCCACATAAAATTCACATACTTTTATCTGTTAGCCTCTCTGTGGTTGAAAATACAGACTGTTATATTATGAAATCTTGTCAGTACCTGAGAGTCATTTCTGCAGCTAAGTTAGCACCAAGAGTCTCATCTCTAGGATAGGTGTCAGAATTCATTATGGAAACTACAGATGACAAACTATTATGTAGCCTGTGTTAACTCTGGACACAAAAGTAGCACGAGAGATTCTAAAGGTTTCGAATGGCCTGAATTGTCCTACTTGAGAGTCAGCTAATAAAGTTGGCTGGTAGAAAGCTGGTAGGTTCTCTAGGGAACCTGCCCTGAAGTGAGGATGATGTAGTCTGGGACAGTTCTACGATAATTGAATGTACATCCTCAAAACTGCCTTCAAAATTTAGTAGAATTCCTATAGGTTTAAAAAAAAAAAAAGAAGGTCGTCACTATCTTTTCTTCTGCTCAGAGATTTCATTCTAAACCTACATCAGTATTTGCCAACACCCATATTATCCCAACCAAGTAAATGAAAAGTGAACAGAATAAAAATACTCCAACCAACAAAAAAGAACATACTCTTAGAAGATAATCAGCTAAAGGATCTCTCTTTGGGTATTATGCCAATTTGAATTTGGAAAACTTGAAAAGACCTCAAGTTTTAGTCTGACTCATCAAAGGAATCAGAATAGAAAGATTTTTATCTATGTTTGCAGGAAGTCACCAGTCTCCAGAGCAGATTCAAATCCAAATCAGACTTCCACAGACATTAGCAGATTATTCAAATCCTGCCTGTGGTCAAATTCTATATACCTGAGTATTTTAAAATTATAGTTATATCTAATATTCAACATGAGGATATAAGATAGACATTTTACCAATCTCTAAAACATATTGTTAACAAAAATAAAAATATAAAGGCTCAAATCAACTATAACTATACACTTCAGAAAATCCATGTTCAATGTTATTGAGACTCATTATTAGAAAGATTAAATCTTTATATTAAATCAGAAACTTCTTTCGAAAACTCTGACCAATACAATGATGAGTTTAGAGAAGCATAAGATGAAAGGAATTCTTATCACAATGAAGAATAGTAGAATATCTCTCCTTTAAAAAAAATATGAAACTCTAAAGAAGCAAGCTTTTTCAAGAATCAAATGAAGTAATCAAATTTTCATCTATAATATAATAAAATGTGTTTATCAGTAAAATCAGATAGCATGCTTAAAATATATCAATGTATAGCAATAACCATGCACTACAGCTGTAACAAAACACTTAGAAGTGTATAAATTAAATACAGCTATAAAATTAAAATTAGCAATAACAGCAAGAAAAAAATAATATTAGACAGAAAAAAAGACTCTAACCACTTTGTCCTCCTGGTGTGAAATCCACGAAAGCAAGTTAGAAAGGACAGAAAAGACAAAACAAAAAAAAATAATAATTAATTCCATTCTTAAAACAAGTAAGAGTTTTTAAGAGTTTGTAAGTGAAATAAAAATTCTGAAGAAGTCTAATTTACCATTTTGATTGAAATATAAACATTTTAAAAGGAAAAGTTTTTCCACACATTTCAAGCAAGAGCATGCCATATACTAGAATATATAAAGATACATAAACAATAGTTTCTATAAAAGCAATAAATATACAATCAGAAAAATGAGAATGTTCTTTCCACAAATAAAATCCCAATTAAACACTCAATTAATCCAAAGAGAGAAACTGAAAAATGTTAAATAGCTTTCTAAGTGCAGAGACAATAAACCACAGCATCACTCTTTATCTTTAATTTCATCATATACTGTCAAAAGTAGACAAAATTTTATATGAATTATGCATATTGCTTCTAAAAGTTATTTCTGTCCCATTAATTTAGAAGCCTTCTAAACTTTATAACTAAAAAGAAAAAAAATTAGAAAAAAGCATTAAAGATGAAATGTTATGATTACAGTCAATAATTTTGGATTATGGTTTCCCATTATAAATGTGGAAAATAAAATAGCAAGATACATGACTTGGTCAAGAGAACATATTTAGATATTCTCTAGTTAAAAATCGTTGCATTTCTCTTTACTTAAATATAAAATAATGATAACAGTAAAAGTGATAACGTAATACTAATGATCTGATATAAGAACTTACATAAATTAAAAATTAAAATCATGTGTTTTGAAGATCACTGCTTCTCTGAAATATGGGTGGCCGTATATAATACTTGTGACAAAGAGGAAGAGACCTATCTTAAAATTCCACCTTTTTTTTAAATAACATTTTTACCTGTATATCTTGTGCAATTTTCTTAAGCTCTCTAAGCCTTTATCTGCAAAATAGGGAATTAATATTTACTTTATAGGATTTTCTGACATAAAATAACATGGAAAGCTCTTCAATACAGTGCCTGGCATAGAGTTCTATATCCAATATTCTAACCTACTGAAACATAGGATATTGCCTAGAAGGGAGAGAACTGCATTCTTTACATTATACTGTGTTCTTGATTGCTTCATTTGTTACAAATGATAAAACTAAAGATCATAAAAAAGCTATTGTACACAGTCCAGGACATCTATTGCTAATCATTTAGTCCAACAAAAATCATTTATGAAGCACTCAATATATATGTATCAGGCACTAAACTAGATTTCTGGGACATAATAATTAAGTAAGGCAGTTTCTGCCATCAAAGAACTAAATGTAGTAAGAAAAAAAAATTAAAAACCCATTGCAGAACAGAGAGACTTCTGAAAGCAGGAAAACAACAAAGCACTAACTATAGAAACACAATGATTGAGGAGATCACAGGACTTTAAGAAAAAGGATTAAGAGAAAGTTTCTGAGATGTAAGCAGGTCTTCAAAGAATAAAGAAGAGAATGTTAAGCAAGACCAGTAAGGAAGAATATTTTATGCAAAGAACATGAAATATGCAAAAAGCACAAAGGCACAAATAAGACTGGTATATTTGGAATACAAGTATGTGGGAATGACTAAATTATAACTGGTATGTTTGAACTAAAGTCTCCATGGTTAACTAAAAGCATAACAATCTTTAACAAAAATTAATTCACACTGCAGAAATTTAAAAAATGAAACAAAATGAAGCTATAACTAATGAATTTGCCAAGTTAATCCCTCTGAACAGATAAGTTAAATTTCAGCTATAACACATACATGAAAAACTTAGCTATAAAACATTATGAAATATTATTGTCATCATATCTTTATTATCTTTCAACAGGAATAAAAAAATAACAAAAAACCTATCATATGATTTATAAATAAGGCATAATATTATTACCTACTATTTACTGAGTCTTCAACTATGCTACAAAGTGCACACTGACTGGAAGGAGACAAATCTGGAAGCTGAGAGAACGATTAAGAAGATACTGAAATATGGGGTGTCTGGGTGGCTCAGACAGTTAAGCATCTACCTTCAGCTCAGGTCATGATCCTAAGGTTCTAGGATGGAGCCCCATGGCGGGCTCCCTGCCCAGTGGGGAGTCTGCTTCTCTCTCTCCCTCTGCCCCTTCCCACACTCATGCACACTCTCTCTCTCTCTCTCAAATAAATAAAATCTTAAAAAAAAAGATATTGAAATATTTTGGGTAAGAAACAAATTTGAGAGCATTATGAACTACAGTAGTAGCAAGAGAAATGGAGAGAAATAGACTGATTTAGGAGATACTGAGAGTAAGGCTATTAATACTTGAATGAAGATGTAGAGGAGGACTCCGAGTCTGGCTTGAGCAACTGGAAGAGAACCATTCCTTAAAGAAGAAACACATGAGAAACATACTTGGAAAATAATGAATTCAGGTATAGACAAGGTAAATTTGAGGTGCCAATTAATATATCCAAACAGAGATTTTTTAGTAGGAATTATATATGTGGATCTGGAGCTCAAAAGAATAATCTGGCTAGTGAAATCATATCATAAATCATCAGCATATATACTGTATTTGAAGGTATCGGAGTGCATAAAATCCCCCAGGAAGTTGTTAGAAGAAAGAGGAAGAATGAGAATGATGACTCCTAATCAAAATGGTCCTTCTCTTTGAACTAGCAAGCCTTCCAAGAAAAGAAATTAAAAACAGATTTTAATTTCTAATCAAATTTTAGTAATACAATTAAGTCAGAAATTTCAATGTATTGGTCAAAAGTGATATAAGGCTCATTAATAAACTGGAATTGAGTTGCATGAAAATCAAAGGTAGTGTATAAATATAAAATATTATCAAGGATCTTAGGACAAAGACTGATGAAATATAAAATATTATATTCTGAAATATAAAATATAAATATATGAAATATAAAAATAACTTGCTGTGGAGAAATATTTTTATTTTAAGCATATGGATAATTTGAATTTTAAAATGTTCTTTAGGGGCACTTGGGTGGCTCAGTTGGTTAAGCGTCCAACTCTTGGATTTCAGTTCAGGTCATGATCTCAGGGTGGTGAGATCGAGCCCCATGTCGGGCTCTGTGCTAAATGTGGAGCCTGCTTAAGATTCTCTTTCTCCCTCTCCCTCTGCCCCAGCTCCCCTCTCTCTCCCTCTTCTCAAATAAATAAATAAAGTGTTCTTTAAAAGTGAATTTAATTGATCAATAAATTATTTCAGGTCATAATTACTAGACCTGAAAACTCTAATAACTTAAGAGTATGTCCAAAAGTTATTTATTAAAAGTTTAATAGTACAAATATATATATTTAAAACTTCTTTCAAAAAGCTATTAAAAATGTATTTTATTTTCTAATAATTTTATACTCACCATTTTGTCCCCATAATCAACTCTCCCTATGGCCATCCTTACTAGCTTATCACTTCTGCTAATAACCAATTTACATTGCCTCTCCTGAAGATCAGTTGAAGTGTTAATCTACCTTCTCATTATCATTCACTATTCTTTGTATAACTTTCCATTATTAGTTCCCCAGTCACCTAGTAAACCAATGTCAGTTTCCCTCTGACTCCTTCTCTAGATATTCAATCACGGGGCACCTGGGTGGCTCAGTTGGTAAGGATCGGACTCTTGATTTTGCCTCAGGTCAAGATCTCAGGATCATGACATTGAGCCCTGCGTTGGGCTCCGCACTCATAGCACAGAGTCTGCTTGAGATTTTTTCCCCCTCCTTATCCCTCCCCCTCTGCTCCTCCCCCTACTCTCATGCTCTCTCTCACTTTCTCACCCTCTCTCTCAAATAAGTCAATAAAATCTCTAGATATTCAATCTTTCTCCTACTGTTTCCTTCTTTGTATTGCCAAAAAGATAAATCCCTCCCTCTATATCAGTACAATATACTCTCCATAGTTAAACTACCATCACATCTCTCTCTTCTTGCCTACCTTGTATAATCAATCCCAAACCACTTCTCACACCACTACAATATTACTCCATCTTCTCTGTCAAGTCTAATCCCTTCTTCCAAGAATTGCAATAATTACATACTGCCTATAAAATTTGTCTTTTTTATTCATTTGTTCACAAGTTTGGACTGCCATCTTCAAAAAACCATTGTCACAGTGCTGAGCTGCAGCAAGGAGCTGGATCAAAAGACAATGCCTGGGGCGCCTGGGCGGCTCATTCGGGTAAGTGACTGCCTTCGGCTCAGGTCATGATCCTGGAGTCCCAGGATTGAGTCCCACATCGGGCTCCCTGCTCAGCAGGGAGTCTGCTTCTCCCTCTGACCCTCCCCTGTCTCATGCTCTCTCTCTCTCTCTCTCAAATAAATAAATAAAATCTTAAAAAAAAAAAGACAATGCCTATCCCAGAATAACATGTCCATGGTAAGTACACCAGATTTCTTTCTTCCCTTCATTCACTCAGCAAGTATTTATACTGATCTACTATGTGCCAAACACATGGAAACCTACAGTAAACAAGAGGACTTAGAGAAATAGAGTCACTTAATAATAAAATATTAGGAGTACTAGATTAGAAGTGTTCAGAATCCATTGAGGCACAAAAGAGTGATTAATTCACATGAGTTACCCAAAGAAAACACTATGGGGAGATGATATTAAAAACCAGAAAAATGAGTAAATGTTCATCAAGTGGGTAGGGGTTATGGGTAGGAGCAGGGTCTAGGGGAAAGCAGAGCTGTAATTCAGATTAAAGTGGCAGGGTAAGCAAAAGCATAAGAGATAAATGGCAGTAATAATTTAAGAAAAACGCAATAGTGTAGTTTGGCTGGGGCATACAGAATGGAGTGAAGCATGTGCCTTGAGTTAGGCAGGGTACGAATCATAGGGCTCTTTACGCCACTAGAAACTTCATGAGTCGTGATGACTTCATGACTCATCAAAAAATGAGTCGTCATTAAATAGGTTTTAAGCAGAAGGTAAAATAATCAGTACATTTTACAAATATCACAGTAACAATATGTGAAGTATGTGTATGAGGAATCAAGCCAAGAGCAGAGAGACCAGTTAGGAGACTAACATTAGTCCAGGTGATGGAAGATGAAAGCCTAAATAAAACCGCAGTTAGTAGTTCATATAGGTAGTGAGGAAATGATCATATCCAAACATTGTGAGTAAAGAGGGGTGATGGATAGAAACCTGAAAGTATTCCTGGTTTTCTGGTTTAGGTGACAGAGTAGATAGTGGTGCCATTCAAAATGTTGAAAATTATAGAAGGAATAGATCTGGGGGTTGTTTCAGTGATAGAAAATACATAGCCTGTTTCTGACCTAAGTGAGATTCAGTGGTATTCTAATATACTTATTGAAAGGGAATTAAAAAGACAAGATTTCAAAAGAAGAATCTTACGTACTTTTTTTTTTCCAATTGGGTCATGCATTGATTTATTTAGATATACAAAAAAAATGCATATATTTGTGTATACAACTTGATGAGTTTAAACATGAATACATCCATGAAACCATCACCACAATGGAGTTAATAGACATATCTGTCACCTCCAAAAGTTCCTTTGTGCCCCCTTATGCCCTTTCTTTTTATGGATCAGGATTATTTTTAACTTAAAAAATTGTTTCAGATAAGATCTCATTTATTTTTTTGCTTATGTTTGAAGCTAAATATTTTATTGTGATTGTTTGAAAAAGAATTGGGTGAGATTTATTGTGTATTCCATTTAAAAAGGGTAGAGGAATTCATTACTATTTCTAACCCTCCTCTCACACAGGGTCTGCATTCCATTTCCTTTGTGCTCCCCTACCTACTGTCTGTTTATGCTGCAGTTTTGGTGATATCCTGAATTTCTTTATCTATTAAACTACCACATAGTCTACTTTTATGATTAGAATTCATTGCAGATGCTATCATTAATCTTCCCCTTATAAGCTAAGTAAAATCTATTTAACCTGGTGCTCATCTTATCTACTGATAAGGAACTTACTTCATTTATTGATGAGGATATTAGGTACTGAGCAGGATTCTTCCCACCAAGTGGTTAGGAGCAAGTAGATAGCAAGTAAATAGCAAGCTTTCAAATGCACATTAGCCAAGCCATTGGTTAACAATATGCCATTAACCAAGCATACCTATGCACCTGCTATATAACAGTAGTCTAAATATATTTTTTCTTTTTCTCTAAAATAAATTTCTAAAACCATCTACCCCTCACACATTTTTAGGATAACATTTAAATTTTAAGTTTCAATAGTTGGAAAGGATGCATTTTCAGATATGTTGTATATTGTAGGTATGTTTTAATTATATTTTTATCAAATCTTGGAGTTGCAGATTTACCTCATTCAATATATGGAAAATGTCTACTATATAACCTATTTGGAAAACCAGGCCACATTGAGAAACCATCAGACAAATATGTCTTTCTCTCAAAGAGTCCAAATTCATTTTTAAATTCAAATAAATGTGGCATTAGGGGTCACAGTAATCACCACACATCAAAGTTCTAATTCTGAAAAAGAGACATGAGGCACCAGAGTCTCACCAGAAGTCTGCTGCCTGCATGAAATAAGGTGCTGCCCCTTTCTATATTTCTTAGAAAAACCTCTAACTGCTCTGCCCTCAAGGAACTCTCCCTCAGGACAATACATTCTAGAATTGTCCCTTTGTTTCACGCCCCAGAAATTTTTACATCCTGAAGCAATACATTATATAAAGACTAGATTCACATTAGGTAGGGTTAAGGAGCTGCCTTTTGGTTTGAAGAGTATAAAGGCAATTGTAAAAGTGAGTTAGAAAGAAAATTCCACAAAACAGAAATGTTCTCAGGTAGATCAATTTTAAGAAAAAATGAAAGAATACACATGGAAATTTTTGCCCCTTAAGTTATTCACATTCATCTACTCTTCAGAAAGCCTTCCTTCCATAGCAGGGGGTACACTACCTCACTTTCAAGCCCACTGCCATATACCTCAGAGTATAAAATGCCTATGGAATCATCCAGAGATTCCTGAAGAGAAACAATCCCAAACTGGTAACTACCATAGTCTTTGTAAGCTTACTAACTCTTCTAGGTAATATTACCCACACTGAATCATGCTCTACAGGTGATGGAGGTGGGGCTGAGCCAGGTGAAAATTATAAAAGATGCCATGTGGAGAGGGAATGAGTTCATGTAAACTTTGGCGAAAATGTTTTTCTTTATGCTCAATTTGCAACATTATTTTGCCTCCTCCCATGATGCTGACATGCATGAAGAAGTGTAAAATGTCCTAAGACTCTGCAAGTTAGATTGTTTCTCACAGTCCCTATATTACTCTTACCATTAGGGAGGCTGACATCAATGAGGGTAAATAATTCTTCCTTTTAAATTCAACAACCATTTCAAATAACATTCTCACACATTCTAGGTTATTGAGCCTAAAGGCTTGAAATTGAGGATCCACCTAATGCAGCCACTTCCTTAAGGGTAGTTCTATGAATTACATAATTCTAATAACCTTGCCTGCTACCTATTTCTCAAACTCCTATGAACACAGTTTACTAACATAGTGATGCCCTCAACACTCCTATGTTCTATAAATGTGGGATGGGATAAAAACCAAAGTTTAACACACAGTGTACTAGATACTGTAACATAAGAGAATTAATGGAGCTTTTCAAATCCATTTTAAAATTATTTAAGCAGTAAATATATTTGGCTATATGAATATACTTTTTAGGTACTTCAAGCAAGTTATCTAGTATTAATTTTAAAATTATAAAATGTCAAACCCAGAAGAGATCTTAGAAATCACAAACTGATGCTTTCATTTTACAGATTTGGAAACAGAAGCACTAAGATATGAAGTGACATGTCAAACAAAAGTCACACAACACCAGGGCAGAAACAAAACTTGGTTCTTTTACTGTCTCAACTTATGCCAACCACTTCCTGGAGAATGTCAAGTGTTTCCTGATATAGTGGTATGTAGTAATTCTATGAAATTTAAAAGAAAATTCATATATGATATGCTTGCCTTGGGCATGTGGGAACTGATTATATATAACTATATATTATATAACTATATCACACCAGCACAATAGCTAAAGACTTGCCTGTAATCACAGTGACCTGAAATTTTTTTTAATTTTATTTATTTATTTTAAGTAATCTCTACACCCAATTTAGGGCTTGAATTCACAACCCTGAGATCAAGAGTTGCATGTTCTTCCAACTGAGCCAGCCAGACGCCCTGTGACTTGAAATTTCTAAAAAAGAAAGAACTACCTGAAGGATTGCAGAAATACTCTAATCATTATTTTATCTCTCAGTGAACAATTTAAAAGTTAATCATTAAAATCATTCATATAAATGATACTTAATGACATGGTTATACAGTAGAAACGTCTTATTATTTCACTCTTACCATATAATATATTGAACAATGTATGTCAATATATTTTAAGGGACTTGCTTAAGGATCATTTGCTTTTATAACCATTCTAAAGTTATAATTCATTCTGCTTCAAATCTGATAATTTATAGTAAAAAAAAAATCACATCTATTACATTTGTAAATTAATACAATTCTGAAAAATGTATATTACTTACTTTTTCAAAATTAGATCTTTTAAGCACATGGTAATCTATTTTTCCCACCAAAAAGCAAAAGAAAGAAAAAATGCTGCTATGCTTTGAAGCTTAAAATAATCCTCATTGTAAATTACCTTTCATGTCTGTCCTACTAGAATCACCATTCGATGACTACAAAATAATTTCTTCCTTATAATGTCATTATTTTTAAATCTGAACTAAATATATAGCTTTTATTTACTAAGGGAGTGTCATCTTAAAAGGAAATAAATGAAAGCAACATTTCATAAAAACTTATTATACTGGTACTTCCATATGTCCTGCACTACATTTATTCTTGTTGCATCATAAATATATCTCAAAAGAGTTAATTAATTGTTAAGGATGGCGCCACATGAAAGAGCCTCAAAATTAAACAAAAGGTTCTTTTATCTTGTTCTCATAGGAGATTACTAAAATAATTTTTAAATAGCTTTATAATTAAATTTTAAGCTATAAAATATTTGTATTCTCATTATTCTACTTTATAAAAATTATCTGAACAAATTTCACTGAGCTTAA
Organism: Mirounga angustirostris; assembly: GCF_029215605.1. Classification (NCBI taxonomy): domain Eukaryota; kingdom Metazoa; phylum Chordata; class Mammalia; order Carnivora; family Phocidae; genus Mirounga; species Mirounga angustirostris. The sequence goes on from NW_026991712.1 coordinate 33,578,780, forward strand.
TCCTTTGGGGCTATGATAAATCAAAAAGTGCATTCAGCAACTATTGAGAGCAAAAGCCTTCTTCTATTACACAAGGTAACCAAGCATACATAGGATGATCCAATTTAAAAAGAGAAATTGAACTCAATACTTTTTCATTTAGAGTATAGACAAGCTTTATACATATCGTACAAAGGAATGCTTCCTCAAGTAGATATTGAATGAAAATGTAGAAAAACTAATAAAAGAAATCCAAAGTTATGCTCCTTGAGCTAAAATCTAGATTATTTTTTCTTATGTTTCATTCCCCTAATACTTCCCTCAGATATAAGAAAAAAACATGAGAAAAGTGGGAAGTACTACTTCTGGTTCCTTCTTTCTTCCATAAGCCATCCACCAGGCTAATCCACAACATACAGAGTTCTATAGTTGACCACAATAAAACAGACTTTCAAGGGGCATTCCAATTTTTCACTGTATTTAATTTACTGACTAAAACTTGGCTCAGGATAAAGTGACCATAAATTAAAAACCAGAAAATATATAATCAAGCAAACTATAATCAGATGTCATTAGAGACTTCTACTTGTGGCCTAAGTGGGGTAGCAAGAATAAGATTTCTCCATCTGCCTGGCAAACAAACATAATATGGGAAAAACATACGAAGGAATGGTTTTCAAGACAGTGGACATCAGGCAAAAATGTACTGAGATAGCTAAACTATGGGAAATGAACAAGATAAGCTCTACAATTGCCCCAGCTTACTTCTTTGAGAGACTGTCCAGGCAGCAGAGCAGTACAGAGGAGCTGGAGTTCAGCTTGGCAAATATCCTCAGGTGAAGAGAACAAACTGAGAACAAGCACTCTGAGGAGGCCAACACAGCTGCATTTCATAGGCCAACTTACTAGAGAAGAGAAAACCGCAGAGGGAGAACCCTACAGATCTGCAGGGAGTCCCTTCAAGTATTCAGCTAGTAATGATGAGTGAGCATGCATGTGAAAAAAGTCATCTGAAGGGTTAGAGCCAACAGTGGATGTTTCCATCAGCAAAACTAGAAAAACTCTTAATTCACATCTAATAAACATATATAAAAGTGGTTAAAGTACTCAGGAGAGAGTCAGGAAAACACATATCATAATGAGAATAATCAATCAAAACCAACCAAAAACTGACAAGATGTTGAAAATAGCAGAAGAGAACATCAAAACAGTTATTAAGAGCATGTATTCTACATGTACAAAAACTTAAGTAGATCATAGAAGATATTTTAAAAAGTTCAAAATTGAAATTCTGAGATGAAAAAATACACTGAATGGTATTAACAGCAGATATGACATTGACAAAAAAAAAATGAGTAAACCCAAAAGCACAGCAATAAAACATACTTAAAATGAAAAGCAAAGAGAAAAATAAAATTTGGTTTAATGAAAATAACATAAGTGAGCTGTAAAACACTTCAAGCAGCCTAATGTATGGGTAATGGGAGTTCCTGAAGGAAAAGAGAAAAAGAAAAGCCCAATAAAAATATTTGGTATGTGTTGTGGTGAGCACTGTGTATTATGTAAGACTGATGAATCACAGACCTGTACCCCCGAAACAATACATTATATGTTAATTAAAAAAATATTTTTAAGAAATGACGGCCAAAATTTTCCAAAACCCTACAAAAACTATAAACTCACAGATCAAAAAAGCTCAAAAAGGCTCCAAACACAAGAAACATGAATAAAAATACACAAAGAAACATCATAATTAAATTTCACATAACCAGTGATAAAAAGAATTATCTTAAAAGCAATTAGACAGGGGAACCTGGGTGGTGCAGTTGGTTAAGTGTTTAACTCTTGGTTTCGGCTCAGGTCGTGATCTCAGGACAGTGAGATGGAGCCCCACAGTTGGCTCTACACTCAGCGTGAAATCTGCTTAAGACTGCCCCTCCTCTCCACCCCTACCCCACGCTCAATAATAAATAAATAAATCTTTAAAAAAAAAGCATTCAGAAAAAAAGAACCTATTATATAGAGAAGAACAAAGATGAGAATGGTATCACACTTCTAATTGGAAACAGTGAAACAACATCTTTAAAATACTGAAAGAAAGCAACCCTCAACCTAGAATTCTATACCTAGAAAAAAAATCTTTAAAATAAAAAAAGCAAAATTTTCAGCAGAAAAAGTTTAAAGTATTCATCATCAGCAGACTCACACTACAATAAATATTGAAGGAAATATTTCAGGCAAATAAAATACGATACCATACAGAAATACAGAACTCTGAAAAGAAATGAATAGTACCAGAAATGATAATGATGACAGTGAATATACAATATTTCTTTTATTATTTAAAACGCCTTAAAAGATAAACTTTTTAAACAAAAAAGAATAACAGTGTATTGTCAGGTTATAAGACAAGTAAAAGTAAAATACATCACACCATAACATAAAGTCCAAAAGAGTAGAAATGGAAACACACTATTAGAAGGTTCTTATATTATACTATACGTAAAATAGTATAATATCGGTTAAGTCTGATGATGATAATTTAAAGATGTATACTACAGATCCTGAAGCAATTAATAAAATGACAAAACAAAGAACCAACAAAGCTATAAAATAGTCACAAAGCTAATGAGGTAACAAAGGAGATAACCTGAATCATAAAAAGTGCTTGACTAATTCAAAGGAGACTTAAAAAAAAAAAACAGATGGTACAAGTAGAAAAAAAGGAAAATGATATAACCAAAGTAACCATATCAAATATTATATTAAATGTAAATTATCTAAGACCCCAATTAAAAGGTAGAGATTATCAGGTTGAATAAGAAAGCAAGGCCCAATTATATGCTGCCTATAAGAAAAATACTTTAAATATGAAGACACAAATTAGTCTAAAGTAAAAGAGAAAAATGTAAACCATGTTAATACTATCTATTAAAGAAAGTTAGAGTAGCTTTATTAAGATTAGACAAAGTGGATTTCAGAGCAAAGAATATTACCAGGAATAAAGGAAGCCATTTTATGATTATAAAGTGATCAATTTATTAATAGGAACTGAATAATTCTAAATGTTTATGCATTTAAAAACAGAACTTAATAAAATACATAAAACAAAAACAAAAATACATAGAACTGCAAAAGGAAACAGACTAATTCAAGTATGTTGTATATTTCAATATCCTTCTCTTAAATAATTGATAAAATAAATAAGCAAAAGATCAAAAAGGATATACTAGACTTGAATAACTCTATTAACCAACTTGACTTAAAGGACATTTAAAAACACTCCATCAAAAAATTAAAGAAGGAGCACCTGGGTGGCTCAGATCGTTAAGCATCTGCCTTTGGCTCAGGTCATGATCTCCAGGTCCTGGGATCGAGCCCCGAGTCAGGCTCCCAGCTCAGTGGGGAGTCTGCTTCTCTCTCTCCCTCTGCCTCTCCCCCCTGCTTGTGCTCTCTTTGTCTCTCTCTCTTCAAATGAATAAGTAAAATCTTAAAAAAAAAAAATTAAAGAATATATATCCTTTTCAAGTATACACAGACATTTAACAAAATAAACCATGTACTAATCATAAAATAAGTATGAATACATTTCAAAGGATTCAAGGTATTCAAAGTATGTCTGGGACCACAACAGAATTAAATTAAAAATCATTACCATCAAGATCTCTGGAAACTCCCTAAATATGTGGAAAATAAACAACATACTTCTAAATTATTCATGCGTCAAAGAAGAAAAGGAAAACCTGAAAGTATTTTAAACTGAATGAAAATGAAAGATAACATATCAGAATTTGGGGGATGTCACCAAAGAAGTACTTAGGGGAAACTGACAGCATGTAATGCCTATATTAGAAAAGAAGAGACATCTCAAAGCAAAGACCTCAGCTCCCACCTTAAGGAACCAGAAAAAGAGAAAATTAAACCCCAAATCAGCAGAATTAAAGAAATAATAAAGATCAAAGATGAAATCAACAACAGAAAACCAATGGAACAAAAAACTCATTATTTGAGAAGATCATTAAAATTGATATATTTCTAGCCAAATTAAGCAGGAAAAAAGAGAGAAGATGCAAATTACCAATATCAGAAATGAAAAAGGTAGCATCACTACAGAATCTACAGGTATTAAAGAATAATAATGGAATACTGTGAATAGGTTTATGCCAATAAATTTGACAAATTATGAGGATCTGGAGAAATTCCTTGAAAAACACCAAAGCTCATTCAAGAAAAAAATAAATGACTGGAACAATTCTATACCTATTAAAAGAAATTGAAACTGTACTTTAAAACCTTCCCAAAAATTAAACAGCATGCCCAGACGGCTTCCCTGGTAAAATCTACAAAACATTAAAGGATAAATAATACCAATCCTACAGAAACTTTTCTAAAACACTGAAGAGAGGGAAATACTTCCCAATTTATTTTATCAGGCCAGCATTACTGTGATACCAAAATCAAAGAAACACATTTCAAGAAAAGAAAACTACAGACACTAACACTCATGAAGCAAAAGTTATATACAAAACTTTAATAAATCAAACTCATTATTACATAAAAGGGTTAATCCATCTTAAGCAAATGGGATGTGTCCAGGGGAATATAGTTGGTTTAGCATTTCAAAATCAACCAATGTAGTTCATTACTACATTAACAGGCAAAGAAAAAACATGATTAATTTCAATAGACGGAGGGAAAGCATTTGACAATTTCCATCACATATTCCTGATGTAAAAACAAACAAATAAACCAAAAAAATCTCTCAGCAAATTAGGAATAGATAGCATCTATGAAAAGCTGACAGCTAATATAATATCTAATAGAGAAGGACTGAATGCTTCCTCCCTAAGATCAAGAACAAAACAGGGAGTGTGCTCTCACCATTTCTATTCAGAACTGTGCTGGAGTTTCTAGCCAATGTAACTAGTCGAGGAAAAGAAAAATAATCAGGTAAACCAGGGGGAAAGACTAGAGGTAAAAATGGGAAATTATTTATTCTGGGCAAAACAAAACAATGAGAAACAGGAAACGGTGAGAAAATGGAGACATGAAATCACACAGGAGAACAAATCCCCATAATTATGTCTAAGTAATGTATGTACAAACATCAGCTTCCTATTTTAAAGCTGCCTAAGTAAAGAATTAAGTGATGAAATACTAGGGAGGAGATAAATGCAAATTCTAAAGAACTTACTGAGAAAAACATAATAACTATTTTTGCTTATTTCAGCAAAGCATTCCTTGGGCAGCATTAACATATTCCCTAAAGTGGATGGATAAACTACAAAAATCTAGTATAAAACATTTCCTTAACATTTCTTTAAATTCCATAGTCTAATGTTTATTTCATTAATGTTAAAACAAAAATAAAGGGTAATGTAGCTTCAAAAGCTATAAAATTATAAAACATAGACTCTATAAGCTGGGAAGAGCCTCTTTGAAAGGAAAGAAAACAGGGATCAAAGGACAGGTAGATCTACAAAGTTATAAAATTATGTATAGTAATGGAAAAAGCAATGTCACTGCTCTAACATTAATCAGTTGTGTGACTTTAAGAATGACCTTAATTCTCCCTGAATCGGAGTTTTCTGCATCTGTGAAATAAAGGAGTTAGACCAATTGATCTCTACATTATCTTCATCATCTTTGAAAGTTTAAGATCCTATGATTCTAAACAAAATCATTAGCTAAAAGACATAAACAATAGACAAATCTCTTTAACTGAAAGGAAAAATTAAAAATTTCTTATCTAAAATGAGGACACTATAGGTTTTTTTGTTCATTGGTTAACCTGAATATTAATTTCAATTGTCTGCTTTATTTTATTCACAATTAGCTTAACTGTATTATAAGCTTAGTTATAACTGAATTATGTGTAGTTTTCATTCTGTACCTTGTTTGAACGTAATGACACTCGACCTCCACAACGAGCACAGAACTTTGTTTGGCAATATGAACAGTTATGGCCACATCCATCAGCAAATTTTGTTTTGTGGCAAATACCACAGGTTGGGGCATCACCCTTCTGTTCTTGCTGCTGTTGTGATTCTTCTCCCATCTTCTTCACCTGCTCCTTGTACATTTCAAACTGCTGATGAAGTTTTCTGCAGAGAAAATAGATAAGAAAAATTTGATTTCCTGATGGTCTCAAAAAAATAATAATTACAACAATCTATACACAATTTTATATCCAAAAAATTCATAAAATGAGCATAAAGAATAAAAATTTAATTTTCTGATTATAGAATAACATCCTACATGGCACATTACAAGAGTGTTACAACTAGTTCTGCCCTCTGATATACATGGTAATTTAAGGGCCAATTAATACATGTTAATAGAGATATCTCTTTGAGTTATAATTGTAATTTCTATCTACCATTTGTAACATATTTCAATAATATGCCCTAAAATATTTAAAATATTATTTTTCAAAGGTTTAGCTCAGAAATAGACTGAGCTGATTTGACTTACACAGTACAGCCAAAATCTATGAACTTCAAATCATTGAGACAACTCTCAGTTGGAGTGATCTTAAGAATCCAAACAGAGGGGAAAACACTGGATGAGTGCTTTCACTAATTGTTTAAATCTGCTTACAGTCTGGATATTAGTTGGCTTTAAAAACACTGAGAAATATTAGGAGCCTAGCAAATAAGGCTGTACAAATAAAAGTAAGGCCAATTTTTATCTTAAAAACAAACCAAAAAAATGAGAAAAAAGTTGCCTGGAAAGAGGTATTATTTACTCTTTAAAAATAAATACTGATAAAATTTTTCACCCCCACTATCTTCATAAAGGAAATTTAAAAATGTTTTAAAACTATAATTAACTCTGCTTAGGACTTACAAAACTGTAAATAATGTCACTCCCAACCTAAAAATGCTAAAAGGCTAACTAATCTACAAAATCATAACTTTTCTTGAGCCCATCAGAGAGTTGAGGATATAAGGCAAACAAATAATAATCTGAACTCCAAAGAACAGCAAGCCCCTCCAAAGAGAAACGAAATACACTGTTTCACCATTGGCAGGGCAGAAGAGAAGGAGAAAGAGGGGCCACCATTCAAGCAGGTAAGAGGAAATCAGTTAAAATTTTGACAAATTGTAAAAGGCCAAGTGTGGGCTAACATGACAGTTTGGAATAGCTAGAGGCCCAGGTGCAAGGAAAGTTCACATTCACTCACAGCACTTTTCTGCAGGCCTCTACTGGTTACTTATGAGGAAGATAGGGAGCAAGGCATAAGAATAATTCTTTGGGGTACACATGTGTAGGTGTAAAAGAGTAACTAGTGGTTGCTGGGGTACAGGCACATTCCCCAGACTATCTCTCCTAAAAATGTCAAAGCTATAAACCATAGGGAGAAGAAGGAAACTCTGTCATCCCCAGGGCAAAGGCAAAGATCCACTGCAGCTAGGGAAAAGGTTAAATGGAAAAACAACCTCTACCCATGAAAGAGGGACAGGAAACCATCTTCAGCCAACATCCTTAGCTCAAATCAAAGGCCTTTCATAACTAGGGAAGGGATGGAAATTCCCATCCCAAACCTATCAGAGATACAAGGCAGATTTACTTCTATGGGAAGAAGGCCCTAAGAACTCTGAGCAAACCTCATCCATGAGGCCCAGATGGACAGGTCCCGACAAAGATGAAGGGCAGGAAAACAACAAAACACCTTGCCCCTGCCACAAATCTAGAATCAAGAAATAAGCATCAATAGACTACTGCTGGGGAAGGGGCAAGACCATATGGAGAGATGCCCCCTGTGGAGTAAGTAAATGGAAATGGCTGACGGGGTAGCAAAACACTGGAAAAAACTTCTGATACTCCTGCATCCATCCTAAATACAATGCAGCAGTAGCCCACTGGAGGAATCTGGAGGAATTTGAAGACTGTGATGCACTAAAGATAATGATGGCAAAAACAAAATCCAAACCTATCTGAACTTCTGACCTGACGATAATTTAATTTCCAACACTAACATTCTGACAGAAAAGGCATGCCCACTTTAAGGCATAAATACAATTCAAAGCCACCATACTCAGGGGAAAATAGCAAGGAATAAAGAACCCATTGTTGAGAGAGAAAATAATTAACATAATTAGATTCAGAGATGACAAGGATAATGGAATTATCAGAATTATCAGACTGACTTGAAAATGATTATAATTATTAAGGTAAAAGATTTATAGAAAAAGGGGGACAACAGGCATGAACAGATGGGGTACCAAAGCAGAAAGATGGGAAGTGTAAGAGTCATCTGAAAATGCTGGAAATAGAAAACATGGCATCAGAGATGAAGAATTTCTTTGATGGGCTAATGGATATGCTTGAAAGAACTAAGGAAAAGATTAGTAAACTTGAAATAAGTCAATAAAAAATATCCAAACAAACAAAAAAGAATTGGAGAAGGAAAGAAAAAAAACAGAGCATCCAAGAGCTAAATTGATCTAACATGTGAAATCAGAGTCCCAAAAGGAGAAAACAGAACAGAGGAAATATTTGAAGGTATAATGGCCATGAACTTTCCAAAATTAATGAAAGCGACCAAATCACAGACACATAAACCTCAAAGAAGCCTTTGTAGAACAAACACCAAATACACACACCCTAGACTCATTATAGTCAAACTGCTAAAAACCAAAGAAAACTATGAAAGCAGCCAGAGAAAATGACACATTATATGTACAGAACCAATGATAAAAGTTACAGAAGATCATCTTTCAGAAACCATGGAAGCTAGAAGACTTTGCAGTAATAGCTATATATAGTACTGACGGAAAAAAAATCTGTCAACCCAAGATCCCATATGCAGTGAAATTATGCTTCAAAAAATAAAGGCAGGGGGAGGAGCAAGATGACAGAGAAGTAGGAGACCTAAATTTCGTCTGGTCCCAGGAATTCAGCTGGATAGGGATCAAACCATTCTGAACACCTACGAACTCAACAGGAGATTGAAGAAAAGAATAGCAACAACTCTCTGAAGAGAAAGGCGACCACTTTCTGGAAGGTAGGATGTGAAGAGAAGTGAATCTGAGGTGATATTCGGGAGGATAGACGGCAGGGGAGGGGGCCTCCATTGGCTGCTTCTGGCAAGTGATAGAGCAGCGGAGGACAAAATCAGAAGTTTTAGAAGTCTGCTCTGCTAAGGGACGTCGCTCCAGTGGCTAAGCGGGGGGTGGAACCCTCGTGGGACAGTGTGGTCTCAGGACCCTCGGGGTCACAGAAAGACCGGGGGTGCCTGAGTGCGGCAGAGATCCCAGGTATCAGAGTGCCGAAGCCGGCTGCAGAGACGAGCCGAGAAGTGGGCTCTCAGCTCGGGGTTGCACTAAACCGTGATCCACGGTACAGTCGGGCCACTGCTCTTCCAGCAGAGACCCAACAACTGGCAGATCTGGGGAGACTCCCCTTCCTCCCCCTGGGGAGAAGCGGCACTAGAGCGCACCGCAGGGATCTGCTGGGTTTGGAGACTCCACACGGGGTTGTGTGCCAAAGATAGAAATGCTCGGTCACAGGCTGGGTGAGCATAGAGTGTGGCTGGAGACCGGGGAGACGGGAGTGACTGACTGCTTTTCTCTAGGGGCTCACTGAGGAGTGGGGCCCTGAGTTCTCGGCTCCTCTGGGGTGGAAATTGGGAGGCCGCCATTTTCACCCCACAAGGGGGGGGCAATTCTGCCTCCGGTAAAGACACTTGAGAACCATGGCAACAGGCCCCTCCCCCAGATCAGCAGGAACAGCCAGCCAAGGCCAAGTTTACCGATCAATGAGAACAGCAGAACGCCAGTGCTAGGGGAATACAGCACATAGAATTCATGGCTTTTTTCCCCCTGATTCTTTAGTCTTTTAAAGGTAATTTTTTAAATTTTCTTTTTGTTCTTTTTATTTCTTTCTTTTTTGAATTTTTCTTTTTCCCTTTTTCAACCAACATCTTAATCCCTTTTTTAAAATCTTTTTTATTTTTTATTTTATTATAAAATATTTTATTATTTATTTTATTATAAAATAAAATCTTTTTTATTTTTCATTTTTAGAGTCATAGTCTATCCCTTCATAGTAGTTAACCTTATTTTTGGTATATATATATAAGTTGTTCTCTCTTTAAAATTTTGGGATACAGTTTATTCTAACAGACCAAAATATACCCTAAATCTGTAGTGTATGGCTTTGTTCTAGTCTCCTGCCTGATCACATTCTCTCCCTTTTTTTTTCTTTTAATTTCTCTTTTCTTTTTTCAACCAACATCTTATTAATTCCTTTCATAAAATCTTTTGGCTCTAACTGCTAGGATAAATGAGGCAGAAGAGAGAATTAGTGATATAAAAGACCAAATGATGGAAAATAAAGAAGCTGAGAAAAAGAGAGATAAACAACTACTGGATCATGAGGGCAGAATTCAAGAGATAAGCAATACCGTAAGACGAAACAACATTAGAATAATTGGGATCCCAGAAGAAGAAAGAGAGAGAGGGGCAGAAGGTATATTGGAGCAAATTATAGCAGAGAACTTCCCTAATTTGGGGAAGGAAACAGGCATCAAAATCCAGGAGGCACAGACAACCCCTCTCAAAATCAATAAAAATAGGTCAACACCCCGACATCTAATAGTAAAACTTACGAGTCTCACAGACAAAGAGAAAATCCTGAAAGCAGCTCAGGAGAAGAGATCTGTAACCTACAATAGTAGAAACATTAGATTGGCAACAGACCTAGCCACAGAGACCTGGCAGGCCAGAAAGGACTGGCAGGATATATTCAGAGCACTAAGTGAGAAAAATATGCAGCCAAGAATACTATATCCAGCTAGGCTGTCATTGAAAATAGAAGGAGAGATAAAAAGCTTCCAGGACAAACAAAAACTAAAGGAATTTGCAAACATGAAACCAGCCCTGCAAGAAATATTGAAAGGGGTCCTCTAAGCAAAGAGAGAGCCTAAAAGCAACACAGACCAGAAAGAAACACAGACAATATACAGTAACAGTCACCTTATAGGCAATACAATGGCACTAAATTCATATCTTTCAATAGTTACCCTGAATGTAAATGGGCTAAATGCCCCAATCAAAAGACACAGGCTATCAGATTGGATTAAAAAACAAGACCCATCGATATGCTGTCTGCAAGAGATTCATTTTAGACCCAAAGACACCCCAGATTGAAAGTGAGGGGGTGGAAAACCATTTACCGTGCTAATGGACACCAAAAGAAAGCTGGGGTGGCAATCCTTATCTCAGACAAATTAGATTTTAAACCAAAGACTGTAATAAGAGATGAGGAAGGACACTATATCCTACTTAAAGGGTCTATCCAACAAGAAGATCTAACAATTGTAAATATCTATGCCCCTAACATGGGAGCAGCCAATTATATAAGGCAATTAATAACAAAAGCAAAGAAACACATTGACAACAATACAATAATAGTGGGGGACTTTAACACCTCCCTCACTGAAATGGACAGATCATCTAAGCAAAAGACCAGCAAGAAATAAAGACTTTAAATGACACACTGGACCAAACAGACTTCACAGATATATTCAGAACATTCCATACCAATGCAACAGAATACACATTCTTCTCTAGTGCCCATGGAACATTCTCCAGAATAGATCACATCCTAGGTCACAAATCAGGTCTCAACCAGTACCAAAAGATTGGGATCATTCCCTGCATAGTTCCGTACCACAATGCTTTGAAACTAGAACTCAATCACGAGAGGAAAGTTGGAAAGAACTCAAATACATGGAGGCTAAAGAGCATCCTATTAAAGAATGAATGGGCCGGGCGCCTGGGTGGCTCAGTCGTTAAACATCTGCCTTCGGCTCAGGTCATGATCTCAGGGTCCTGGGATCAAGTCCTGCATCGGGCTCCCTGCTCCACAGGAAGCCTGCTTCTCCTTCTCCCACTCCCCCTGCTTGTGTTCCTGCTCTCACTGTGTCTCTCTCTGTCAAATAAATAAATAAAATCTTTAAAAAAAAAAAAAGAATGAATGGGTCAACCAGGAAATTAAAGAAGAATTTTAAAAATTCATGGAAACAAATGAAAATGAAAACACAACTGTTCAAAACCTTTGGGACGCAGCAAAGGCGGTCCTAAGAGGAAAGTATATAGCAATACAAGCCTTTCTCAAGAAACAAGAAAGGTCTCAAGTACACAACATAACCCTACACCTAAAGGAGCTGGAGAAAGAACAGCAAAGAAAGCCTAAACCCAGCAAGAAAAGAGAAATAATAAAGATCAGAGCAGAAGTCAATGAAATAGAAACCAAAAGAACAGTAGAAAGCTCAGATCAACGAAACTAGGAGCTGGTTCTTTGAAAGAATTAACAAGATTGATAAAACCCCTGGCCAGACTTATCAAAAAGAAAAGAGAAATGACCCAAATAAATAAAATCATGAATGAAAGAGGAGAGATCACAACCAACACCAAAGAAATACAAACAATTATAAGAACGTATTATGCGCAAATATATGTCAGCAAATTAGATAATCTGGAAGAAATGGATGCATTCCTAGAGATGTATAAACTACCAAAACTGAACCAGGAAGAAATAGAAAACCTGAACAGACCTATAACCACTAAGGAAATTGAAGCAGTCATCAAAAATCTCCCAAGACACAAGAGCCCAGGGCCAGATGGCTTCCCAGGGGAATTCTACCAAACATTTCAAGAAGAATTAATACCTATTCTTCTGAAACTGTTCCAAAAAATAGAAATGGAAGGAAAACTTCCAAACTCATTTTATGAGGCTCCACCATTACCTTGATCCCAAAACCAGACAAAGACCCCATCAAAAAGGAGAATTACAGACCAATATCCCTGATGAACATGGAGCAAAAATTTTCACCAAAATACTAGTCAATAGGATCCAACAGTTCATTAAAAGGATTTTTCACCACAACCAAGTGGGATTTATCCCTGGGCTGCAAGGTTGGTTCAACATCTGCAAATCAATCAATGTGATACAATACATTAATAAAAGAACAAGAAGCATATGATCCTCTCAATAGATGCAGTAAAAGCATTTGACAAAGTACAGCATCCTTTCTTGATCAAAACTCTTCAGAGTATAGGGATAGAGGGTACATACCTCAATATCATAAAAGCCATCTATGAAAAACCCACAGCGAATATCATTCTCAATGGGGAAAAACTGAGAGCTTCCCCCCTAAGGTCAGGAACAGGGCAGGGATGTCCACTATCACCACTGCTATTCAACATAGTATTAGAAGTCCTAGCCACAGCAATTAGACAACAAAAAGAAATAAAAGGCATCCGAATCAGCAAAGAAGAAGTCAAACTCTCACTCTTTGCAGATGATATGATACTTTATGTGGAAAACCCAAAAGACTCTACCCCAAAACTGCTAGAACTCATACAGGAATTCAGTAAAGTGGCAGGATATAAAATCAATGCACAGAAATCAGTGGCATTCCTATACACCAACAACAAGACAGAAGAAAGAGCATTTAAGGAGTCAATCTGATTTACAATTGCACCCAAAACCATAAGATACCTACGAATAAATCTAACCAAAGAGGCAAAGGATCTGTACTCAGAAAACTATAAAATACTCATGAAAGAAATTGAGGAAGACACCAAAAAATGGAAAAACGTTCCATGCTCATGGATTGGAAGAAAAAATATTGTGAAGATGTCAATGCTACCTAGAGCAATCTACACATTCAATGCAATCCCTATCAAAATACCATCCACTTTTTTCAAAGAAATGCAACAAATAATCCTAAAATTTGTATGGAACCAGAAAAGACCCCGAATAGCCAGAGAAATGTTGAAAAAGAAAAGCAAAGCTGGTGGCATCACAATTCCGGACTTCAAGCTCTATTACAAAGCTGTAATCATCAAGACAGTATGGTACTGGCACAAAAACAGACATATAGATCAATGGAACAGAATAGAGAGCCCAGAAATGGACCCTCAATTCTATGGTCAACTAATCTTCAACAAAGCAGGAAAGACTGTCCAATGAAAAAAAGACAGTCTCTTCAACAAACAGTGTTGGGAAAATTGGACAGCAACATGCAGAAGAATGAAACTGGACCATTTCCTTACACCACACACAAAAATAGACTCAAAATGGTTGAAAGACCTCAACGTGAGACAGGAGTCCATCAAAATCCTAAAGGAGAACACAGGCAGCAACCTCTTCGACCTCAGCCAAAGCAACTTCTTCCTAGAAACATCGCCAAAGGCAAGGGAAGCAAGGGCAAAAATGAACTATTGGTACTTCATCAAGATAAAAAGCTTTTGCACAGCAAAGGAAACAGTCAACAAAACCAAAAGACAACCGACAGAATGGGAGAAGATATTTGCAAATGACATATCAGATAAAGGGCTAGTATCCAAAATCTATAAGAACTTATCAAAGTCAACACCCAAAGAACAAATAATCCAATCAAGAAATGGGCAGAAGACATGAACAGACATTTTTCCAAAGAAGACATCCAAATGGCCAACAGACACATGAAAAAGTGCTCAACATCACTTGGCATCAGGGAAATCCAAATCAAAACCTCAATGAGATACTACCTCACACCAGTCAGAATGACTAAAATTTACAAGTCAGGAAATGACAGATGTTGGCAAGAATGCGGAGAAAGGGGACCCCTCCTACACTGTTGGTGGGAATGCAAGCTGGTGCAGCCACTCTGGAAAACAGTATGGAGATTCCTCAAAAAGCTGAAAATAGAGCTACCATATGACCCAGCAATTTCACTACTGGGTATTTACCCCAAAGATACAAATGTACGGATCCGAAGGGGTACGTGCACCCCATGTTTATAGCAGCAATGTCCACAATAGCCAAACTGTGGAAAGAGCCAAGATGTCCATCAACAGATGAATGGATAAAGAATATGTAGTATATATATATACAATGGAATATTATGCAGCCATCAAAAGGAATGAAATCTTGCCATTTGCAACGATGTGGATGGAACTGGAGGGTATTATGCTGAGCGAAATAAGTCAATCAGAGAAAGACATGTATCAGATGATCTCACTGATATGAGGATTTCTTAATCTCAGGAAATAAACTGAAGGTTGCTGGTGTGGTGGGGGGTGGGAGGCATGGGGTGGCTGGGTGATAGACATTGGGGAGGGTATGTGCTACGGTGAGTGCTGTGAATTGTGTAAGACTGTTGAATCACAGACCTGTACCTCTGAAACAAATAATACATTATATGTTAAAAAAAAAAAAGAAGAAGAAGAAGATAGTAGCAAGGGAAAAATGAAGGGGGGGCAAAATTGGAGGGGGAGACGATCCATGAGAGACTATGGACTCTGAGAAACAAACTGAGTGTTCTAGAGGGGAGGGAGGTGAGGGGATGGGTTAGCCTGGTGATGGGTATTAAAGAGAGCACGTACTGCATGGAGCACTGCTGTTATATGCAAACAATGAATCATGGAACACTACATCAAGAACTAATGATGTAATGTATGGTGATTAACATAACAGAATAAAATAAAATAAAAAATAAAGGCAAAATAAAGACTTTTCAGGCAAAGAAATGTTGAAAGAATTTATTGTCAGAAGACATTAAGCACAGGAATTTAAAGTAAGTTCTTTAAGCAGAAGGAGTATGATATTTCTTGAAAGTATCATATAGAAACCTGGAACACATAAAAATAAATGCTTATATTAAAAAGAAAACAGTCTCAAATCAATTTCCAAAGAAAGGAGAGAAAATTAAAACCAAAGAAAGTATTTTTAAAAAGTTTTTTAAATTATAGAAGAAATCAATGAAACCAAATGCTGCTTCTTTAAAAAAAAAAAATCAATAAGGGCGCCTGGGTGGCTCAGTTGGTTAAGCGACTGCCTTCGGCTCAGGTCATGATCCCGGAGTCCCAGGATCAAGTCCCGCATCGGGCTCCCTGCTCAGCAGGGAGTCTGCTTCTCCCTCTGACCCTCCCCCCTCTCATGCTCTCTATCTCATTCTCTCCCTCAAATAAATAAATAAAATCTTTAAAAAAATCAATAAAATCAATAAACCTCAGTCAAAATGGTCAAGAGGGGGGAAAAAAGAGAGAAAATAAAAATTACCTAGAGAAAGAATGATAGAGGGAACATCACTACAGACTCCACAATTAATCAAAATTAAATGCAAAAGATTACAAGAGAAAACTGTGAACAATTTTATGCCCATAAATTCTATAACTTACATGAGAAATAGACTATAATAAAATAGACTATTTCCTTGAAAGACTGAAACTAGCACACCACACTCAAGAAGAAACAGAAAGCCTGACAAGTCCCATATGTGTTAAAGAAATTTAATTCCTAGTTTAAAACCTTTAGAATAAAGCTCCCGTTCTCACTGGCTTTTTTGATGACTTCCACCAAACATTTAAGGAAGAAATAACACCAATTTTACATAATCTCTTCCAGAAAATAGAAAATAAGGGAACACATCCTAATTTCCTAAGGCCAGCATTACTGTGATACCAAAACCATATAAAAATATAACGGAAAATTATAGACCAATATTCCTCATGGGAAGATGAAAAATCCTCACACATTATCAAGCCAAATCCAGAAATATGTTAAAGAATAATACATCACAAACAGGTGTACCCGGCTTATCCTGGGAATGCAAGGTTGATTCCACATTCTAAATTCAAGCAATATACGTCACCATATTAACAGAGTAAGGAGAAAAAAACATATAATTATGTCAAAATATAATGAGAAAGCACTTGACTCAGCAAACTAGGAATACATAGAAACTTCCTGAATGCAATAAGGGTTTCAACAAAAAAGACAACAGCTAATATCATACTGTATTGTGAAAGATTTAATGCTTTCCCTCTGAAGTCAGGAACAAAGCAAGGTGTCCTCTCTCACTACCCCTAATCAACATTGAACTGGAAATCCTAGCCAGTGCATTAAAACAATAAAAAGCATAGAGACTGGAAAGGGGGAGAAATAAAATTGTGTGCAGATGGCATAATTATCTATATATAAAATCCCAAAGAAACTACAAAAAATCTCCTAAATGTGCTTTGGCAAGGTCACAAGATACAAACTAAGTATACCCCCAAAACTTGCATTTTTATATACTAGCATTGCATAATTGGAAATCAAAATTTTAAAAAGTAGTCTGCAAAGGCATCAAAAAACAAAAGAAAGAAAACACTCAGGTATAAACTGAACAAAATATATACAGGCTTTTTATGGTGAGAACTATAAAATACTAAAAAAAAAGAATCAAAGGGGATCTAAGAAACAGGAGAAATATGCTGTATTCATCAATGAGGAAACGCTATATTGTTAAGATATCAGTTCTTTCCAAATTAATCTCTCAATTCAATGTTATCTCAATCAAAAACTCAGCATGATTTGTTTTAGGAAATTGACAAGCTACCTCTAAAATTTATGTGGAAAAGCAAAAATCCTACAACAGGCAAAATATTTTGAAAAAGAAGTTTGCAGGACTCATACCACCAGATTTCAAGACTTATTATAAAAGCGACAGAAGTAATCAAGTCAATGTAAGATAAACACATACACCAATGGAATAGAATAGAGTCCAAAATGGTCCAACACTTAAATGGTCATTAATTTTTTTAAAAAAGGTGTCAAGGCAATTTAATGGAGAAAGAATAATGTTTTAAGCAGTGAGAAATTCATGTGCCAAAAAAGTAATTGGAAACCTATGTGTTAAAAAAAAAAAGAACCTCAATTCATACTTTACACCTTATACAAAAATGAACTCAATGTATTATATAACTACAATCAACAGATTACAGAACTAAATATAATGACTAAAACTATAAAACTCCTAGAAAAAAACACTGAAGGAAATCATGACCTTAGGTTAAACAAAGACTTCTTAGATAGGCTAGGCAAGTATTTCTTCAATAAGATATAAAAAGTGTGAACCAGAAAGCAGTCATTGGCAATATGTTAAATGAATAAGCATGGCTGTATTCCAATAAAACGTTATTTATAAACACAAAATTTTAATTTCATGTAATTTTTATAGTCACAAAATGTTATCATTAAAAAATTTTTTTCTATGATTTTAAAATGTAAAAACCATTCTTAACTCACCACTTACACAAAAACAGCCAGTAGGCCATGTTTGACCTATGGGCCATAGTTTGCCCACTTCTATACAATATGAGTTCATTTATATGACATTCTAGAAAAGGCAAAGTTAGGAGGACAGAAATCAGACCAATGGTCACTAGGGACTGGAGCAGAGCAAGCGAATTAACTACAAAGGGGCACAAGGAACTTTTGGGGGTGAAGGAAATGTTCTATGTCTTCCTTATGGTAGTAGATATACAACTGTATGTTTCTTCAGAATTCACTGAAGTGCATACCTCAAAGGGGTGAATTTTATTGTAAATAAATTACACCTCAAAAATCTTGACTTTAAAAAAAGCTCCTTTCAAATGCTAACCTAAAGTCAGTAAGTAAATTAAAAATAGACTATGAGTGAGTCCGTTGTATCTACTTAATTACAAACACACACTTCCTTCTTCACACCTAATATCAATACACTTAAATAGTTATGCCAGTTTGATTAACTTTTTCTGTAACTTCAGATAATACACTGTTTTTTCCCTGATTATCTCCCACCATAAGGGACACTCTGCTAACACAAAACAAGCACCACCACCCATAAAATGTGTACCAGAGCAGGCATGAGTTTGAGTGGACCCCTAGATGAGCTCTGCACCATTTAGAAGAATTATTTTTCCATGTGTGAGGTATCTTGTACATTTCTATTGTATACCTGTTGATACACTTATGATCTCTGACATTCCTCTCAGGAAATGGCTGAACCCAGCGGGGAGAAAGGAAGGCAGGAGGAGGAATATTAGGACCAGCGAGGTTTTGATTCAGTTCTAGAGGCACTGGAATACTAGGCTAATCACCAAGGCACGCTGAAACAAAAAAAGCAGTCTACTGAAGTGAACTGTGCTAAAATAGTGTCTCAAGGGAAGCGGAAGCCCCATTTCACACATGAGAAAGGCCCATCATATTAGTCGCAACGTTAGGAATCATGTATCCCAAAGAACTATTTAAAGAACTATTTGAAACCCTCTTACAGAGAACTGTAGAAATCCCAGAGACTGGAGCAGTAAGGCTGCAGGATGGGATCCAATGGTCCCAGCTGTGGGGAGAAAAGAGATAAAGAAGATGCAATCCAGGGAGGACATAACGACAATAGTTTGAGATAACAAGAGAAGATTTAGAGAGATTTTGTGTATGCATCCTGCCAATCCTATAAAGTGAGAAACTACTATACGTGGAAGTGGTGGTTTACAGGGGAGCCTGGGTCACTCAGTCGCTTAAGCGTCTGACTTGTTTTGGTTCAGGTCCTGATCTCGAGGTCCTGAATCGAACACCACATGGGGCTCTGTGCTCAGTGCAGAGTCTGCTTCAGATTCTCTCTCCCTCTCCCTCCTGGTCTCGCTCTCTCTCAAATGAATAAATAAAATCTTAAAAAAAAAAAAAAGAAAGAAAGAAAGAAAGAATGGAAGATTCAGGAGCTAAACAGGAGATTCAGATTCCTTGCGGAGAAGAATGTATCTCCCCTTCCCATTTATAAATAAGCAAAATTCTATCTCTGCTTCCTCACCCCATTCTTTAACCAATCTAATCTAGTTTCCAGTCTACTTACTAATTCTCACAAAGTTCATCAGTGGTCTCCCTGTACCTAAAATTAGTGAGCAAAATTTTTACTTTTTATTTTACTGAGTTCTAACAATATTTGAAATTATGTTCAACTATGTTCACTGCCCCCTTGGCTTTCACAATTCTCTCCTCATTTTCCTGTATCTGGAGCCTTTCATTTTCTTTCTCCTTTAAAGGTCAAGACTCAGGCCCTCTTCTCTTTTCATTCTATAATGTCTTCTTAGGCAGTCTTATCCCATATCCAAGGCTTCAATTTCTACCTACTTATAAATTACTTATAAATGTAAAAGTCCAGCTCAGACTTCTCCTCTGAGCTTTAAAATTCAATTGCCTACTCGACATCTCTATTTGGAAATCTCAATGCCACCTAAAATTCAGTATGTGTAAAACTGAAATCACCATTTTCCTACACAAACCAGATTCCCTTCCAAGTGTTCCCTATTTCAGTAAATGGTGCTACCATTCAATTACATGGCCTGAAATCTAGAATTGTTCTGGAACTCTCTCTCGACCTCACATGCATAATCTATCTAACACTAAGTCCTTTCAGTTTTACTTCCTATATGTGTCTTGAATCCTTCCACTTGTCTCTATATCCCCCATGAATACCATAGGCCTTGTTACCACCCATGCCCACCTGGTCTCCTAACGAAGCTACTCACTTCCATATTTCTCTCCCTCAATCTGTTCTGTACACTACAGGAAAACTGAGTTTTCCTAAAAGACACTGTTTAAAATACTCTACTGGCTTCTGATTGCTCTTAAATAAAAAGAAAACACTTCTTATGAAGACCTACAAAGAGCCCTGAATGTTCTGGCATACATTCCCTCTTCAAGCGCATGTTTTGCACTGTTTTTTTACCCTCATTCTGTTAATGCCGTTCTGGCTTTCTTTCATCCTTTAGATTCATCATTTTGCATCTCATTACTGGCCTTTGCACTTTATACATGCTCTTGCCTCCACCTGAAATGGATTGCAATGCACACTTTTTTGCTTTCTTTCTTGCACTTTTTTTAAACCTTGGGTATCCAGAACAGAACTGATCATAAGCTTGGTAGTACATATCCATACTTGGCTCCTATTTTAATTAATAATTTTCCCTTCCCCAATGTGATTTCTCTTCCATCGGGTAACCAGTCTTGTCAATTTACATAAATGGCATTGTGCCATTTACTTATTTCTGCTTCTTGTATTTGTCATTCAGCTTTACTTTTTTATATTTAAATCTAAATAGATAAACTATAGCTAATGCCTATGGTGTTTATGGTATATCAGGTAGATAGGTACTATTATTATTATTTCTATTTTTATTCCTATTCTTCAGAAAAACTATTTTGCTCATGGTCACACAGATGGTAAGTCGTTAAAGCCAGATCCAAATTCAGTGCTGCTCCAGAATCCATGCTTTCAACCACTACGGTTTTTGCATCTAGTTCATGCATTTTAATGGATGTATAGCGTTCTGTTTACATAAATCACATTTTATTCATTATTTTTTTAAGTTGGCCCTTTATAATTCATTATTATACATATTTCTGTAATGATATATTTATAAACCCATATACAGGCATGCCTCATTTTATTGTGCTTCACTTTATTGTACTTTGCAGATACTGCCTATTTAACCAGTTGAAGGTTTGTGGCAACCCTGCATTGGGCAAGTCTATCAGCCATTTCTCCAACAGCATTTGCTCACTTCGTGTTTTGGCGTCATTTTGGCAGTTCTCACAATATTTCAAACTTTTTCATTATTATTATATTACAGTGATCGGTAATCAGTGACAATATAGCATTCTTTAGCAATAAAGTATTTTTTTTTTTAGATTTTATTTATTTATTTGCGAGACAGAGTAAGAGAGAGAAAGCATGAGTAGAGGGGGGAGGCAGAGGGAGAAGCAGACTCCCCGCCCAGCAGGGAGCCCAATGTGGGGCTCCATCCCAGGACCCTGAGATCAGGACCCGAGCTGAAGGCAGACAACCGACTGAGCCACCCAGGCGCTCCTAGCAATAAAGTATGTTTAATTAAGATATATACATTTATTTTAGACAGAATGCTACTGCACACTATAGACTACCATATAATGCACACCTAACTTTTATATGCACTTGGAAACCAAAAGCTTCATTTGACTCATATATTTCCACATTCACTTTATTGCAGTCGTCTGGAACTGAATCCACTATATCTCTGAGGTAAGCCTGTATGGTTTTCTCTGGGGTATATATGCAGGAATATAGTATACATCCTCAAGTTCACTAAGTATTTCTAAACTACTTTCCCAAGTGGCTTAACCCAGTTAGCATCCCTGCAAGAAGGGTCTGAAGGTTCCAGTTCTTTCTTGTCTGTGCCAATGTGTGATATTACTTAACTTATAAAATTTTTGCAGCTTTAATAGATATGAATTGATGTGTTTTGGTGGGGTTTTTTTTCCAGTTCATGTTTGTCTGACTTCTAATGAAGTTCAGCCGATTGGACTGCCCCTCCAAAGAACTGTCTGTTCACTCCACTCTTTACCAATACTCTGTTGGATTTCCTGTATTCTCCTTGCTGATTTGCAGTAGTATCCTACATAGCCTATATGTTAATCATTTATAAGTTAAACAAAACAAATATCCTGGTCTGACAATTGATTGTTAATTTTGTACATGGTGTCCTTTGTTAAACAGAAATCTTGAATTTTGATGTAGTCAAATACATCAATTTCTCCCTTCATGGTTTGTGGTTTCAGTGGCTGGATATAAAAAATTCTTACTAATCCCTAAGTCAGTCACAAGAAAATCCTACAGTTTCTTCTAATAGCTTTATAATTTTGTCTCTCACATTTAGGTTTTTAATCGATCTGAAGTTTATTTTTATATGTGATGTGATGCAAGAATTTAATTTCAATCTTCTCCATATAGAGACTGCATTTTCCCAGCACCATTAAATAGCCCATCCTTTCTTCCACTT
Organism: Mirounga angustirostris; assembly: GCF_029215605.1. NCBI lineage: Eukaryota > Metazoa > Chordata > Mammalia > Carnivora > Phocidae > Mirounga > Mirounga angustirostris. The sequence goes on from NW_026991712.1 coordinate 33,601,375, forward strand.
ATTCGTGATGGCAATCTATCAGATACTAAGTTCCCACATGTGCATAGGTCTATTTACAGATTCTGTATTTTATTTCATTGGTTTTTGTATTTGTTCCTACTCCGGAACACTGTCAGAACCAAACTCCAAATACAATGAAAAGTCTAAAAGATCTTAAATATGTAAATTTGAATATATCATTTTCCAATTATATAAATCAGAGGTCAGCAAACCTTTTCTTTAAAGAGCCAGGCAGATATTTTAGGTCTTGTGGGCCATAAGACCTCAACTATTCAACTCTGTCACAACTACTCAACTCTGCCTTTAGGATGTGGAAGTAGTCATAGATAATATGAAAATAAGTAAGTTTGACTGTGTTCCAATAAAACTTTATTTACAGAAACAGGCAGCTGAGCAGGCAGGATTTGACCCACAGGCCACAGTTTGCAGATCCTGGATATAGTCAAAAGAGTCAAAGATATACTTTAATTTAAAACTTTTATTACAAATAAATATTTAAAAGACATACACAATAAGATATCAGTTTAGAAATACTGCTTATTTCCACCTTCTTATTTCATAAAGCTATTTTATCCAAAATTTTTAAAGATTTTATTTTTAAGGGATCTCTACAACCAATGTGGGGCTTGAACTTACAACCCCGAGATCAAGAGTCACATGCTATAATGACTGAGCCAGCCAGGTATCCCTATTTTATCCAAATTTTCATGTGTATTTTTTGCATCAATGTCTCCATCATCACTAAAGCAACTCAATGAACTCAGTGTTTTCCAAAGCAAATTTGCTTCCCTTTCTGAGTTATTTGAAAAGTTGAATTTTTTCAATCCCCTAGTTCCTGGAAATCCTGCTATTTCTGGTAATTTTATACCCAACCACATGTTTTTGTTGCTACTGTTTTCTCACTCATCTCATAGGTATGTTTTCATGATCGTCACAAGCTAACCATTTACATTACCCCTTTTTTAAAGTAATCTTTTTTTATAAAAAAGATTTATTTATTTGAGAGAGAGAGAAAGCATGTGGGGAAGGGCAGTGGGAGAGAGAGAGAGAGAGTCTTAAGAGACTCCACACTGAGTGCAGAGTCCGACGTGGGGCTTGATCTCATGACCCTGAGATCAGAACTTGAGCCAAAACCAAGAGTTGGACATTTAATGGACTGAGCCACCCAGGCGCCCCTAAAGTAATCTTTAAAAGATTTGTTTACTACAACTTCCAATACTAGCCATCGTGAGGTCATATCCCCAGGAATTTCCAGACTGATGCTGAATTTCTTGATCTCCCCTTTCACAGGTTCGGGCCAGATAATCTCTATAGGTACAGGTATGTTTGTTTGAGGTCCTTTCAGGGTAACGTGTCTTCACCAAGCAGTACTTTGTAATTCAAACTAAAGAAACCCTGGGCTTTTCCTAATAAAATAGATGTTGTAACAACTCAAAATAAAGCAATTTCCTTTTACTAGAAGGATAATCTCAGGAAAAAAATTTTTTTAAGGAATGCCACATATTCCCAAATATATACTACTTGGGCTTTGTAACTCATTTTGGTATCTGGCAAAATGAACCCTCCTCCTTGCTCTTCTTTTTGAAAATTGTTTTCCTACTTATAAATGTTTTTCTTCCATTTAAGTGTTTTAATCTTTTTATTACATTCTCTTGAAAATCTTGGTAGAATTTCTACTAAAATTGCATTGCCTTTATAGATTAGTTTTAGGAGACTTGACATCTTTACAATGTTGTGTCTTCCCTCCTACTAACATGATGAGTCCATTTATTGCTAATCTTCAAAAAACAGTAGCCACCTATATGGCTTTACAGGTGAATTATTTAACTCAAGTTTTTTCACTTTAACTCATAATCCACCCCCAAGGAGTCCATAGATAGACCCATTTTTCAATTTAATTGGCTCCCTAATTATATTTTGCTTTGCATTATATCTTATGCATTTAAAAAGATTATTTTGAGATTAATTTGAGATTTTGAGTCTATAGGATTCACCAACTTGTCAAAGCATCCATATAAAAAACAGATTAAAGATCTCTATGAGATACTCTCATGTTTTATATGTTGTTTCAGAAGAAAAGTAAAAGCAAGTCCCCCAACAATTTCATGAAGTCAATGTAACCATGATACTTTGTTCTCTTCACTTCTATAACTCCTTATTATTCTCACAGCATCACTTCATTGGGAAGGTATTTCTTAGCATCTCTGACTATGTCAAATCCTTCCATTAAATATACCAAGCGCTATAGTATATTGCATTTCCACATTCCAGTATTTGTATATATGATTATCTGATTAATGCCTATCTCTCTAATAGAAAATATAATCCATGAGGTTGTTTTGTCTGTTTCTGCTGTCCATTTTATCCCACTGATGGGCATGATGCATGGCCCATCGCCAAGTTCTCAATGAATATTTACCAAATATTTGAATTAATAGTGAATAAACAAATGTGTACTATGTGTGTATTGTTTCACAAGTGGTGGAGCAAAAATATAATATAAAGTTGAATATAAATCAATCCTGTCATCAGTAAGATAAACATATATGAACAAGTATAGACATGAGATGAATATAAACTATGTAATACAAGGCAAAATGATACATACACTAAATAAATATGTAAGAAAAATGGTACTGGAGCACAAAGAAAAGAGCCATTAATTGTGAATGGTGTTGGCATGACTTCATAGAAGACTTCTATGACTTCACAGAAGTTTTAGTTTTTAAATATCCTGCACATCCTGGACTTGAAGGATTTGCAAAATTGTGATCGGCAGAAAATGAAGAATGATTCAACCTGACGTATGCAAAGCACGAAAACAGATGGAGAATTCAGGAAGCTGAAAGTATTGTCTTGGCATAAAGTATGTATGAAAAAAGAAGGGGAAGAGAAATAGAATAGAAGCTGAAGAGGCAACTTGGGGGAGAATATCCTGACTTCCTTGCTAAGAATAATTTCCCATACTATTTGATATCCAACATAGTTTGCCACATCACATGTTACAGGGATCAGTAAAGGAAAGCTGAGAAATATTATAAAACTATCTCAAATAAATCAGATATTTGGCTCACTCCCTGTAGGCTAAAAATACTTTTCCAAAACAATGTAACTATTGCACACACACACACAAAAAAAGAACCCACATTGAAACATGCTTTATATTAAAATTTACATGAAGTTCTTTAGGTAATATTAATTCTTTATCTTTAATATATATCCTTAATATAAATGACCTTGCTTCTGTGTTTCATGATGCCACCATAACCAATATCCAAAAGGCAAAGAAATTCAGAAGGTCTATTAAACAACAACAAAAACTTATATAATCACCAGATATAGAATCTTTGGATTGAAATGATTATTTCATTCACAAGACGATATCATCTTGATGTTAGAAACTGAGATTTAAAATAAGTAAAAGTACACTCATAGCCTATTATTGACATTAGGAAATGATTCATCTTCAATACGTAGATACCCCTCTCTGGTGCTGAGAGGAAAGTATATTTCATTGCTTCTCTGAAATTTGTTTCTTAAAGAAAAGTATTTAACAAATTCAATTCTGGGGGGGAGATATATAGAAGAAACATTTTAAGACCATTATAGATATCCAACCTTCAAGTTCTTTCTGCTTAACCAAAATAAAGTACTTCTTTGAAAAAGACATTAGGAAGTAAAACACTTTTATGCACTGCTCCTGGGTAAAATACTATTTTCTCATCATCTAAAAAATTATGATAAAAGGAAAAAAGAAAACTCTGATCACATTATTTACATTTTTTGCTAAGTTTATCACACTTAATCTCAGATTGATGTAGATAACTGTAATGATTGAAATTGAAATACTGAATGATCTAGTAGCACAGTGCTATTTACCTTGCTGGCAAACAAGATATCTGAATACTAACTCTAACATTTACACTAGAACACTAATGTTCTCTCCACAGTTCTCCAAGCACATCATGCAGATGCTGTTCCAGCCACTAGAATATAATTTACTGGCTTTTTTTTTTTTTACTTAGTACACTCTTTTTCAGCATTCAAGACCTAGTTCAGATTTTAGCAACCCTGTCTTCCCCACCACCTGGCAGAGTCAAACACTCACTCTTAGGATACACTTCTAAACAATATATTATACTGTAATTATTCTTATGTATATTATCTGTCTAGGACCATGCATCTTTTGCCCAGCACTGTGTCCGGGACACATGCTAGGTTATTATTTTTGCCTTATTTAAAATTGAGTTGAGGTATTTTAAATAAGCAAGAAAAAAATCAGTATTTCAAGGAAATCTATGGCAGGAAAAAATAAAGATTTTTCTTTAAACATGGCCTAAGTCCTGATTTCACTTCCTATTAGCTGTATGAGACTGCTGGAAAATTACTTAGCTTAGTTTTCATCTGTCAGGTGGGATTTTAACATAGACTTCAGAGTCACTATGATTGAGATAACATATGAAGACAACCTGGCTCAAAGTTTCCCCATTCTTTCTTCTCCTTTATGTGTTCTTCATGTCTATATTTGTTTTTTTTTTTCTTCATGTCTATATTTGAACTTGGTTGGCTCCTTTCCTTATAGAAGAAGCATATGTTCCCCATGTTCCACATTACCTAAAGTACAATGTTTTAGTATTGTCTAAGTGTCTATCCTTTTTATCTTTGAAGGAACTAAAATTATGTATTGGATTAATCAAATACGAAACTACATTTCTATATCCTCACTCTTCTTAATTATGATTATTATTCTAAGGCTTAAATTGAAATGATATTTATAAAGCTTTTCTTTAACAGTCCAAATCTGTGACACTCTAACCTTAATGTAAGACTTGATTATTAACAAACCTGAAGCATTAAAATAAATATCATTTTAACACTGGTTTCCATCAGAGAATGAATTTGAAGTAGTGCTTTCTACAAGTTCATGGCATGCAGTTTTGGAACGATATCATAAAGTGTAGTCACACACTTTTCCTAGAGTGCTTTTCAAACTGCAGAGTACAACCCAGCACTAGGCACAAACCAATTTAGCTGGCCAAGACTCACGATTTTTTAATAAAAATAGATCAGAGCATTGGAAAGAGTGCAAGTAAGCATTTCATGCAAATCTTGTTTCTATTTTGTATTAATATTTGTATGTAGTATGTATATACGGGGTTATAGCACAAAATAGATTTCTTTAATGGATGGAAGCTTAAAAAAAAGTATGAAAGCTACTGCATTACTAATCAGCTAAGAGAAAGAATTTATGTCCTTTTATGATAAAAGAATAAATATATGCCACATAGCTGGCCATCCCAGACCCTTGGCAGATCTCTCATCTGAACTTCTACAAAGCTCCCTAAGTGACTATTGTAACTCTAATGTTTGTTATAAAGTGCAAATCAGATCATATCATCCTATGTGCTGTTCCTCTGCCTGGAATGCCTTTTCTCCCTTCCTTGGCCAGATGCAGAGCCACCAAAACATCAAACAGTAGGGCATACTCAAGAAACAGTACCAAATAAATAAAAGGGAAACTACAGAGTAACAACCCTGACATAATGATTAGCTTTATTATTTGAAAATATTTTGAAATAGCTTAAGTACTTCATTTTCACAAATAACTACAAAATTCTCCTCTAGAGTAACAGGAAAAAAAAAAATAATGGCATCAGAATATATATAGCAGCACTATCCATAATAACCAAAACCTGGAAAAACCCCATGTGTATCAGTAGTAAAACAGATAAAGAGATTGTAGTATATTCAGATACTAGAGCATCATTAAGCCAGAGAATGAATGAAGTACAACAACATGCAATCATTTAGGTGAATCTCACAAATATGTTGAACAAAATAACACAGATCCAATAGAATACATACTACATGATTCTGTTTGGATAAAATCTAAATATATTATATATATAAATAATCTGTGGTGCCAGATAAAAGGATAAGGTTACCCTTTGGGGTGGGAAGTGGGAGTATGAGGATGGTATGGAGGGCTGGTAATGTTCTGCTTCTTGCTCTGAGTAATGGTTTCGAAACAGATATGTTCCGGCAATTCAACGAGTTGCGTATTTTCAATTTGTGCACTTTTCACTACATATGTTACGTTTTAATAAAAACTTTACTTGGCAATAAGCACTTTGCTACTTTTATCAATTTTTCTAAATGCATTTTCTGAATAAGCAATCTATCATTCATAATTCTTATTTATTTATCTCTTTCTTGAATCACAAGGAATTTAAGGTAGTTCAAAGGTACATGACTGATGTGGTCAATTTTAGACTAGACTGAAGAATATCTATGTCAAACCTGGAAACTCACCATGTGCAGGAACTGCCTCACTATCTCACAACTGCATGTCAAGTGCTTTGACCAGTCAAGCACCAATAAGAAGCATATAGCTTACGTGAAAACATCCTTATCCATATCATTCTCAATCTTCAGAAAAAGCAGAAAGACCAAGTGGATTTTTTTTTTTTGAGCTAGAGCATGCATGTTTGTGGGAGCAGCAGGGGGAGGGACAAAGGGAAGGGGAGAGAGGGAATCCCAAGCAGATTCTATGCCCAGTGCGGAGCAAGAAGCAAGCTCAATCTCACAGCCCCGAGATCATGACCTGAGCCAAAATCAAGAGTTGGGTGCTTAACAGGCTGAGCCACCCAGTTGCCCCCCAGTTGGATTTTTTTTTAATTTTTTTAAAGATTTTATTTATTTGAGAGAGAGAGAGAGCACGAGCAGGGGAGAGGGGCAGAGGGAAAGGGAGAAGCAGACTCCCCCACTGAGCCGGGAGCCCAAAGCGGAACTCAATCCCAGGACCCTGGGATCATGACCTGAGCCAAAGGCAGACGCTTAACCCACTGAGCCACCCATGCGCCCCCCACCCCGCCACTGGAATTTTTAAAGTAAAATCAAATTAACAATATTATCAAGGAATTTTCAACTTCCATTGACATCTGCCTTCAAAACAAGAAAAATCAACACTTTTTGAGGTCCATCAGCTCTCCCTTATCACTTAATAATAGGCTGTGCTTATGCACTTAGAAATTTCACCTCTGACCCTAGACTCAGCTCTATTGCGAGTTAACATGGTTAAGTACAGCAAAAGAATCAAGTGATACACTTATTCTTATCATCAACAGGTATAAGCAGTCTCCAAAACATTCTTCTAAGGTACTCTCCGTGACCTGAAACTTAGAAATTCAGTCTTCTGGAAGAGACAGGAGAGAAAAAGTGCCCCGGAGTCTTAAGGAAAAGACTGTAACAAGCCATGTTAACAATTAGCACTTCAGTAAAAGCCTCAAAATGTGGATCCTTGGATTCATGTTTTGCACCTAAAAAGACAAATAATTTTGCCTGGGCTGTTGGAAATCTGCTCCATCAGGGGATCTTAAATAGGAGGATCTTAAGATTCCTCCAGAAGCAAATGATCTTCAGATCATTCGGATCCGAATTTCAGATTGAAACAGCTAACCAGTGATTCTTGGATCAGGCAGATGACTAATCAAAATCGATAGCTTCCATCCAAGAAAAGAAGAATGATTTTCTGATATCTCTACTTCTCCTTTTAAAAATTATTTTGTTTACTGTTTATCTTAGTTATTATTATGCTTCGTACTCTAATGATCAACTAAAGGTTTCTCATATGCTTTCATATATTTTCATTCTTATCACATTTTTAATCTCCTTTAGTCTTTCACTACCACCTAAGAAAATGCAAAAATCTCCCTATAATCCCACTGACAAAATTTAATAGATGTTCCGGGAAACACTACATACAGTAAATTTCCTCCTCCTGGAGCATTTCTGTATTGGAATTTTCTTCATGTTATTAACCCTAACCTTCAGTCTTACAAAAATTCGACCTTGATCGCAAGTCATCACAGCAGTTTCAACAGAATCAACAGTACCAGGCATGGGGACTAAAATTGTAGTTATCTTTGCTTTAGCAGCAAATCTTTATCTTTGGGCATCCTGAAATTTCCATCTCATTGCAATAAATGAAAATCAAATATAAACTAACCGCAGTAGATGTACTACTGCTCATTATATAGAGTCACCTCTCTTCATGATCACATGGAAAGGCTTTTTAGACTTCCTTGCAGTTAGTTAAGAGCCTTGTGACAGGTTTAGAGAATGAGCTGTGAGCCAAAGTGACTGGTCTTAGGTAGTTAATAAGTTCTCCATTCTCCATTCACTCTCTTCCCTGATGCAGCAACCCTGGTAGCTATGTGTTCCAGTTGGCTTACCAGTAAGATGGAAACAGCCTGGATCCCTGAATTTGAAGAGAAGCATTCTATAATCCTATAGCTAAGTCTCAGTGCTTTTTAGTGGGCCTGTGCCGCTGGGCTGTGACCTTCACAAGTGCTTCTGAGCCTCTTTTCCCCTTTCAGTGAGACGGGAAGTCTAGCGGGGACTGCAATTGGGTATTTCCCTTCTCTCATGTTGACTAGGTAAAGTAGAATTTCCCTTGAGAACAAAAAGCTCTGGAAATATTTCAAAATGGTTACTTTTACCCTCCCCCTGCTGAAAGTGCAAGAGAATTTTTCACTGACCTTCACCTTGAGAACGTGGTGAGGTTTCTAGAGGTAAAACTCACAAAATTGGGGAGGTTGGGAGGTTGTTCCCCTAAGGCTGGGCTCCCAGGAATTTTTAACTCCTAAGTCAGTCCACACTCAGCCTTCAGTCAGAGTTCCATCAATTATAGTTTAAGTTTTCTTACCAGATCCTAGCTCCAAGAGTTTCTGTTCCCAGTAAGCTGTGGTTCTCTTTCTTCACCTCTCCCTCCACTTGTCAGGGCATTGATTTGCCCTGTGATTTCAATTATGTGACAAATCTTAGAAGAGTTTTTGATTTTCAGTTTGTTCTGAACAAGCCTTTTCTTGTTGCGAGGATGAGAGTAACAACTTCCAAACTCTTTACATGTCAAAGAGGAAACCAGAAAATCTCCACAATATTGTTTTTCATTGTTCATCAGCATGTCTTTTTCCCACTTGAATGTGAAATATTTGTGAGAGCGGAAACCATAGTCCTTTTATCCCTGGATTCCTAGTACCCTGCACAGCGTCAGAATTCTTCAGGGCTCAATCATGGACCTTCTTATCTGCTCTTCTTCACACACTCTCTAAGTCATCCTATCTATTCATCTAGCTTTAACACTAAAAGTTATAACTCTAGCCAATCCATATCTCTCCTTCAAAGTTGGCTAATTTATAACATCTGAAACATAAAAAGTTTAAAACTTATATTTTAGTTGTTAGTCCAACCTATTCATCCTTTCCTTGTCTTCATCAGTTAATGGCATCACCACCCAATTAGTTCTTCCAATCAGAAATCTGGCAGTCATCTTTGGCTCTTTTCTCTTCCTTACTAACTTCCTCCATATCTACTACACTAAAAAAAATCCTGTCATTTCAACCTCCAAATATATCCCCAATCCACTCCTCTCCATCTTCACTCTAATCAACCTGGTCCAAGTCATCTTCATCTCTAGCAAGTCTTTCATAAAAGCCTCCTCATTGTTCTATCCACTTCTAGTCTCACTCACCCTACTCATTGAGCAGCCAGATTGATCTTTACACATAAATTTAATCATGCCAATCCCATGTTTAAAAGTTTCCAATTATCTTCTTTTTTTACTGAGACTCAGATCCTTTTATACTGAGACTCAGACGTATCATTCTTTATAAAAACACTGCCCTATCTGAGTCCTACCTCTGGAATCTCATATCCTGCCATACTCCATTTTGTCCACTATATTATAGTCACACTGGTCTTCCTTGTCTCTCAAACCCTTCTCTACTTAAAAACTTTCACAAATGATGTTCCCTATGCTTAAAAAATACTCTTTCTCTTAGCATTTTTTCCTATTAAAAGACCTCATAATCAAAGAGGATTACTATATTAAGTGGCCATTTGATTCTCATGATTAAAATTTTAGATTTTTCCAGTTTTTCAAAAGTGTAATTTTTATTATGTCCCAACATGAATAAAATTGTTATTACATGAAAATTCAAAACAAACTAATCCAACTGACTGGTTTAATTAATCTGTATTTTAAAACTTTCTAACTTACCTTTGATATTATGCTAGATGTTGGGAATGCAAGTTAAATTAACAGTTGTATTACAAAGAATTTAACAGTTTTTTTCCTAGTATGCCCATCCTTAATTACCCAGGGACTTGTTTTACACTTTATATATAACCTATATTACATTGCCTTTAGAGAAACTTTCCCTCATTTTGATGCTGAGGCAAAAATAGTTTAAAAAAAAAAAGAAAGAAAGAAAAAGTAAAATTAAAATTATTTAATTTGTATATTAAGGAATTTCTGCAAAGGTTGAATGAGCTGATAATTGACACAAATAGCTCAATTGATTTTCTATGCCTTAAAACTTACGGAAAGTCAAAGTTGGACCACTGTTCTACTTATACCTACAGTTTCACATGAATTACCAATATCAAAATTAGTAAATCTTCCTGTTATATTAAAGAACTATGAAATACACAAACTCCAAAATGCAGATTCAAGAAACCTACAATATTATAGCTTTGAATAACCACAAAATGGGATTTATATAAATTCATTAAAATGAAATTACTGTTCAGGAAATATTAGACTTTTAATATTATCTAATAGAATACTTAGTTATTCTACTAATGAAAATGTCTATACGGAGTATGAAGAAACATGAGTCCTATTTTTTATATATTAAATGAATACCTGGAATTCAGTTCTTAGAAATAATTTTATAAATGAATGAACAGAAAGTAAGCAGATAGGAAGTTATCCCAATCAAATGGTAGTCAAAGAGAGAAAAAAATTAGATGACTCAGAAAGAAGTCTTAGAACATGGAAAGATGAATTAAAAGAGAAGATTCACAAGTATCCTGGTTTTTGGATCAGAAAGATAAAAGGAAAGCTCCTGGAAAATTATATACCAAAAATCTTCAGCATAACAGGAATGTAAGATGAAAAAGGTAACTATTGAGAGAATCTATTAATTCTCAATTTTTCTTAAAGTAGGCTCCATGCCCAGTGTGGAGCCCAATGTGGGGCTTGAATTCATGACCCTGAGATCAAGACCTGAGCTGAAATCAAGAGTTGGACACTCAACTGACTGAGCCACCCAGGTGCCCCTAATTCTGAATTTTTAAAACTGCATAAATCACAGATCAACAACAAGAATGAGTTGCCCAAGATACTTTAATGGAAATAGTACCTATTAAACAAGAATTAGTTTTTAAAACATCCAAAAGTACTGGTCTTTTCTCCTATCATCTTCCTATCCAAAAACCAAAGCAAACTGAATTATATTTATTATTGAAGTAAAGCTATTTCTTTTCAAGATTGCCTTGATCTTTGATTATGCCAATCAAATGTCACTTTATTTCAATAATTAGACATCACTTTTTAAAGTTATTATCTATTTTATTTAACGCACATTGTAATCTACTAAATAATATAACTTAATCTTGATTACTTTCTGAAACTTACAAATAAGACACATAACTGAAGTCATTTAATACTGAGGCAAATTTGCATCTAATTATATTTTGATAGTAATTTTACTATTTTATGACGTTTCAGTGCCTAAGAGAAAATCAGCAACATAATGACATGGTATGCCATTTTAACACAAATTTTTATTAGAAAAGAGCTTATTAAATTCATTTCTATTCCTTGTAGCACAGTATTCTTATACTATAAAAGGATAAAACATGTAAAATCAGTTGTGAAGAAAGGTTTGCTGAGTTCCTCCTACAGAATGCTATCAAGCATTCTGCTAGATGCCAAAGATAAAACAGTAGATAGGACAAAACAGGTCTTGACTTAACCTAGATTAAATACAGCAACAGTTCCCATTTTAGAGCTACATATACAGTAGACCCCCCACCCCCAAGCCTCACCCTCAGTTTCACTTTCTGTGCTTCCAGTGACCCGTGATCCACTGGGGTCTGGAAGAAGAGGATCCTCCTGCCATATCCTCAGAAGATCAATAGTAGCGTAACACTATGTCACAGGACCTCTCTCATTCCCCTCACTTTATCTCATCATGTAGGCACTTAATCATCTCACATCATCACAAGAAGAAGAGTGAATATTGTACAAGATATCTTGAGAGAGAGAATCCACCTTTACATAACTTTTATTACAGCATATTATAATTGTTCTATTTTATTATTAGTTATTGTTGTTTATCTCTTACTGTACCTAATGTATAAAGTAAACTTTATCATAGTTATGTATGTATAGGAAAAAAAAAAAAAAAAACAGTAAATATGGCGATTATGTGCCGGCCGCTGTTTCAGGCATCCAGTGGGGGTCTTGGAACATATATGCAGATGGGGGTGAAGGGGACTACTCTAAACTATTAGAAGTAGTATACTACAACATAATTTTAGGTTGGTTAAAACTAAAACACTGACAAAATTTAAAATAAAATGCATACAAGGTAGTATAAAATGAATGAGCAGATTACCCTCAGCCATAACAAGACGTTTATCCTCTAGTTTGCATTAAAGGCAAACATCAAAGTTTCTCTGAATATTTCAACTTAGGGCTCCTATAGTAGTCATTCTCATCCTCTCCTAGAGTTCATGTCACTTCTCAATCTGAGCATCCCTACAACCAAACCATCTTTTCCAAAGCCAGAGCTCCCACTTTAAAAAAGCATAGAGGCTGAGTGGTAAGACTGCGTTGGAGTAAGACGACAGTTATCATGGAGAGATTAGAATTTAAATATATACAATCTTTCTCACATTCTCAAAGTTACTTCCACTTCAAAATATAAATAATATTACTTGCACAGAGTTAAAAAAAAGATGTGTGAACAATTTTTTAAAGAATGTTTTCTATTCTACGAAAAACTAAAATAAATGGAATTGACTTTTTTTAATGTTTCAGGTCAATGTGAGAATAAATTGCTGCATTTCCCAAATTATGTTGATAACTTAATGAAATGTTCAATGAAAACAGGACTCAGTGGTCAAATATGTTTAGTAAACACTCAATGTTCTAACCCCTTTGGAGCATTTTTAGACACTCAGAAGTATTACAATAAAGAAAATTTCTTGACCTTTTTTTTAAAAGAACCTTTCCAAAACTATTTGACCAAAGACTGAATTGGGGGGTTAATATTTCTTAATGTCCTCTGAATTATTTTTGAAAGAAACACACTTTAGAATATATTGCATAATTGGAGAAAGGGGAGAATTACCTCTCTTCGTTTTTACTACCTTATAAATTATCCTGTCTTCTTTTTAGATTTCCATGATAATTAAAGATGAAAGTATCAAACTCATAACCTAACAATTTTTGTTTCTGAGGAATAATATTCCAAGGGCAGCATTTTAATACATACTCTTCAGTATGTTATGCTATCAGAGATAATATTTAGTCTGTACAGATCAGCTTACTTACGTCTGGGGCTCCTTTTCATTTTGTTGTTTTTGCTGGGGCTGAAGAACGTTATTTACCAGTTCAGTGATCCCACTAAAGGGAAACCACCTGTTTAAATAAGCAAATAATGTGACTGAATAACCAAATGAATAACAACGTAGGTCAAATGTTTTCTTATCCATAATAATAAAAATACACAGGCACAAAAGCTACAGCCAATGGAAATGTGAGCTCCCATTATCATCAGGCAGTCAGAAAGTACGGAAATTAAGTTTGAACACTTAACCAGTCCACAAGCAGGCAGCAAAAAACTACATCCAGTCAGTGTGTGGATGAAGTAAGAAGCTGCAGGCAGCTCTCTTACAAGCCAGAGAGTCAGAAAGCAGAAGACACACTAGCTGCAGCCTATCCAGTATTAGTGTAAGCTAATACCATCCAAGGTGCAGAAAGCAGAATACGGCAAAGGTACAGAAATCAAGCCTACTGCACTCTTAATACATTTACTTACTGTGTCGGCTGTGGTTTGTGTTCTTCTTTGACCCTAAAAAGATAAGTTTGCACAACTGAGTGCACTGTACTGAGAAAAAATGTCTATCTACAATTTGTGGTCATATAAAAATAAAAAATGAGGTTTGTTACATTGAAAAGGTTAGTGCTTTGCTACTCGGAATTATACATTTAAACTAAGCTAACACAAAAAAAGAGAAGTTGAATCACTTGTTCTGAATAAAGGACTGATATTAAAACTCTACTACTGTTTTAATGATTCCATGATTTAGTCCTCAAGTTCTCTGCATATTTTTATTAATATTGATAGTGAAGCTTTTAAAATATTTATTTTAAAGTACCATATTAAACACAGCTACATTTGTTTTACTGAAGATAAATCGATTTCCTCTTTATTTTTTAAAATTCTTCCTTAATATAAATTGAAGGCCTAAATATTTTAAATAAAATGTATAGTTCTATAAATGTATTTTAAAAGCCTTATAAATGAGTTTATTTATTGCTTAAAAGAGCAGATAAAAGAATTGGGGTTATGTATTCAATCTACCTAAAAATAACTACTAAAATAACTATGTATATTAAATTTTAAATATTTATAAGCTAAAGTAAATTACTCATATAAGATAACAGACTAAAAATGCATTTAAACTATAATCAACTCAGTGCTTCACTGAAATAGCACTGGATATTTACAAGGCAGAGAAAGATCATACCCAAGGGTATTGGATTCCTCTGATATTTGGCTTCCCACACTTTACCTAGGACCAGTCCTGAGAGGTAAACTTATGATTCAATGATCAGTTCATCAGCTTTTACTTTCCCAAAGAAAAGCTAAGGATTGGTAACTAAAATTCACCACCAAAATCTAGGACTTCCATAAGGAAATTATATTAACACTGTGCATTAAATACTTTTTAGATCAAATTGATTTTCTTTTCCAGTGTGCTCTTATTTATAATGATAAAAGCAATAAATGAAAAGGTATACCCTTATACATTTTTGTGTCCCAATAGATAAATATAATTGGTAATTACGTATCTCTATATTAAACCAAAAAGGAATATCTTGTGTTCTCTGAATAAACTTCAAAAAAGTGGAACAGTTTTATCCTAGAGTTAAAGCCACATCATTTAATACTTAAATATAGTCACATAGTGGATTAATAAAGACTGTATTTAGCACCAAATATCCTATCACCAAACAAACACCAAAAACTTAGAGTGACACACGGAGTCTATCCTGAAAACATATTGTATTTCCTACAGAATAAGATAAAAATCTCTTAACATTTCAAAACAAAATAGGTCCCAAACAGATAATGACAAAGAAAGATTACCATATCAGCTCATCAGAATGGAGAACAATGCAAGATTACCCTTCACCAAATGATATGTATGTTAAAAACAATAAATATTTAAATAAATAAATAAATAAATAAATATTGAAATAAATATGTAAATGAGGAAACAATATTGTTAAAGAATTCTTGGGTGATCTCTGCAAGGGATCATGTTGCTATTTTAATTAGTGACAAAGTTTTCATCATAAACAAATTGATATTAATCTACCAATCAGTTCCTAATTTCAAAATCTTTACTTGAAAAATTAACAGACATAAAAATGTTAATTACCAATTCAGGAAGTATTTCTGGGCATTGTAAAATATCTATATGTGAAATATACAAACATTTATATCAGCTTCCCAAATAAAATATGTATCATCGCTTCTCGGCCTTTTGGCTAAGATCAAGTGCAATAAAATATGTATCATAATAAGGCAGTTAAAATATTTATCCTGTCAGGTGGCCAACAGACATATGAAAAGATGTTCATCATCACTTACTCTCAGGATAATGCAAATCAAACTACAATGAGTTATCCCCTCACACCTATCAGAATGGCTATAATCAACAACACAAGAGACAACAGGTGCTGGTGAGGATGTGGAGAAAAAGGAACACTTGTGCACTGTTGGGAATGTAAACTGGTGCAGCCACTCTGGAAAACAGTATGGAAGTTCCTCAAAAAATTAAAAAAGATAACTACCCTATGATCCAGCAGTCACACTACTGGGTATTTACCCAAAGAATATAAAAAACACTAAGCTCAAAGGGACACATGCACCCTGATGTTTATAGCAGCATTGTCTACAACAGCCAAATTATGGAAGCAGCCCAAGTGTCCATTAATAGATGAATGGAAAAAGAATATGTGGTATATATACAATGGAATATTATTCAGCCATAAAAAAGAATGAAATCTTGCCATTTGCAATGACATGAATGTGCTAGAGAGTATAATGCTAAACAAAAGTCAATCAGAAAAAGACAAAAACCATATGATTTCACTCATATGTGGAATTTAAGAAACAAAACAAATGAGCAAAAGACAAAGAGAAAGAGAGAAACCAAGAAACAAGCTCTTAACTATAGACAACAAACTGATGGTTACCAGAGGGGAGGTTGATGGGGGAATAGGTTAAATGGGTGATGGGGATTAAGGAGTACACTTGTTGTGATGAGCACCGGGTGATGTATGGAATTGTTGAATCACTGTATTTTACACCTGAAACTAACAAAACACTATATTAAAAAAATTTACCCTGTCTTTAAATACAATCAAGAGTATAAAATTATTCTCCTTTTTTCCTAATATTTTAAATAAAATCAAACCTCAAAATGTCTGGACATAATTAAAATTCATGATGAGATCATTTAAGAACTGGTAATATGAAAAAGTAATCATATATATTTCTTTTACAATATACTAACATTATTAACAATGAACACCTACATTCCTGCATTCCAAAAAGTGTGTGAGGGGCTTCCAGTTTCCAGTCTGATACATAAAAAACTTAGAAATCATCACTTCCATCCTTACAACAAGCAGAAAGGTGAATGAACTGAAAATCAACAACTCTTCTTAGAGCCATCAAAGAATTTAGGTTACCAGATAAACTGTTGCCCTGAAAATGAAAGAAACAGACAAATAGATACAGACTATCACATTTTACCAAAAGTACGAGCCAAGGGGCAGAAGACCACACCTGAAGCTACTATCTGTAGAAATATTTTTAACTATAACTGACCAATAACTAGAGACTCAGTGTGGACTGGGTTGAGAGTTTAAAATTCCAAAGGGTCCCAGTCTTAGTTTTGCCACCACATTTCCATAAATTTTATCTCCAGGAGCCCTACCAGTTGCTCACTGTGAAAATCAAAGAAAAAAATCTCCTCCTACATCCAGCAGGAGAAGGGGAAAGTAACCATTATGAAATATTCCCAGAGCTCTCTACTCTCCTTACCAATCCTAAACTCAAGGGAAAATATTTTACCAAAGCCTAAATAATTGAGGTTCTACCAAAACCAAACAAGCCTGAAGAAGTTAATTACCTCTTCTAGCCTTTGATGTGGGAGAAAACACACACACACACACACACACACACACAAAACTATACCCCCTCTAGCCTTCAACATGGGGAAAGAGAAATACCTAACTCAGGCTCACCAAAAGACAGACTACAGAATGTTTCTCATATATCAACACCTAACCACCAAATCAATAGAGTTCCTGAAAAATGACGACATTAAACTAAAAGAACTACAAGCTTTAGACACTATTTAGTTGAAAGTCTCTAGGGAAACACAAGGGAAAGGAAGGAAGGAAAAGAAAGGAAAATATAAATAAAGACAATAGAGAAGATTCTGGGAGGATGATGGAGTAGAGAGCAATAGAAATCTGTCTCCCCACCTAGACAACAATGGCAAAATCTGTCCGATGTAACTATTTTGGAAATTTGGAGTCTAATGAAGGCTTTCAACTTCGGGAGAAGGCTTAAACAATACACTGCAGTTAATTTTGGTCAACTTGGGCTCTTAGCATAATATCAGCTACCCATTCCCACCTGCCAGACCCATAGCACACTGCTGTGCACCTGCTCCTGGAGCAACCTGCACACAGCTTGCAGGGGTCTGGATAGGTAAAAAGGACTCTGTCCTCCAAATATCAGTGATTTGTGCTTCAGATCATGGGCTATTGCTTCTTATCTCAGAGGTGCAGACAAAAAACTGGGTGGCTATTGTTGTTGCAACTCCTCACACTGTTGAAGCCCTTCCCCTTCTGGCTAAGGTGATTTCCAGGATATTTAAATGGCCAGCACATCCTACCCCCCACCCTGCTCTGTTTTTCAATTTTTCTCCCTTTGGGAGCCAGACATTAAAGACTGAAACATTCAAAAACAACTGCATGTATGAGAGAAAGTCAAGTCACTATACATGCCCAGAGAAAGGCCCAGGCATAGCAAAGACCTGAAAAGACCTTAAATTTATACCACAGGATAATCCTCAGCACAGAGACAGCCTACAATTAAATACACACACACACACAAAAAAAAAAAATAAACAAAAATAATAACAGAAAACAAGAAAACCCAGTGAAGGGAAAAAACCTGATTTCCAGAGTTACCACATTAGATTCAAATGTCCAATTATCAATTAAAAAAAAAATCCTAACACATACAAACAGGAAAGTATTACCCATTCAAAGGGAAAAAGGATGAATAGAAACTGTCCTTGAAAAAGACCTGACAGCAGATCAAAAAAAAACAAAGACTTTAAAACAACCATCTTAAAGAAGCTCAAAGAATTAAAGGAAGATGTGGGAAAAGTCAAGAAAATGTGTGAACAAAGTGGGAATATCAATAAAGAGATAGAAAACCTAAAAAAAATGAAGCAGGGTTTCTGGAGATGAAAGTACAATAACATAAAAAATTCACTAGAGGGATTCAAACTACAGACCAATACCCAAATACTACCCAAAGCAATGTACAGATTCAATGCAATCCCTATCAAAATCCCAATGTTTTTGGCAGAAAGACAAAAACCCATCCTAAATTCATACGGAATCAGAAGGCACCCTAAATAGCCAAAATAATCTTGGAAAAAAAAAAAAAGAACAAAGCTGGATGACTCACATATACTGATTTCAAAACTTACTACACAGCTATAGATAATCTGTGGTACTGGCATAAAGGCAGACATAGACCAGTGAAATAGTATAGAGAGCCCAGAAATAAACCCTCATATATATAGCCAAATGGTTTTTGACAAGGGTGCCAAGACTATTCCATGGGGAAAGGACAGTCTTTTCAACAAATGGGACTGGGAAAACTGGATATCCACATAAAAAGAATGAAGTTGGTCCCTTACCTAACTTATACAAGAATTAAATCAAAATCAAAGACCTAAATGTAAGATCTAAAACTATAAAATTCTTAGATGATAACATAAGAGCAAAAGCTGTACAACATTGGATTTGTCAATGATATATTGGATATGACACCAAAAGTTCAGGCAACAAAAGATAAAGCAGACAAACTGAACTTCACAAAAATTTTTAAATTTTGTGCATCAACAGAGTAAAAATGCAACCCACACAACAGAAGAAAATGTTTGAAAATTATATCTAATCATAAGTGACTATTATCCAGAATATATAGAGAACTCCTAAAACTTAACATACACCAAAAAAGGAACTCAGTCCAAAAACAAAGGACTTGAATAGACGTTTCTCCCAAGAAGATATACAAATGGCCAAAAAGCACATGAAAAGGTGCTCAATCTCACTGATCATTAGAAAAATGCAAATCTGAACTATTATGAGATATCATCTCACACCCATTAGGATATCTACTATCAAAAAAACAAGATAACAGGTGTTGGTAAGAATATGGAGAAATTGGAACCCTTGTGCATTGTTGGTGGGAATGCAAAATAGTATAGTCACTGTGGAAAACAGTATGGTGTTTCCTTAAAAAATTAAAAATTATTTTATGATCCAGCAATTCCACTTCTGGGTATATACTAGAAAGAACTGATAGCAGACACTGATAGATTAAAAGCAAAGGAATGAAGAAAGATATACCATACTAACATTAATAAAAAGAAAGCTGAAGTATCTAGTTAATTTCAAAGTCAACTTCAGAGCAAGGGAATTATCAAGGATAAAGAGGGGCATTCCATAATGACAAAGGGGTGAATTCTCCAAGAAAACAGAATAATCCTTAATGTGTTTGTGCCTAACAACAGAGTGTCAAAATATGAGAGACAAAAATTGATAGACCTGCCACAAAAAAAAGACAAATCCACTGTTAGAGTTATAACACTTCACACTTCGATTGAATAATTGACAGATCCAGCAGGCAGAAAATCAGTAAGGACATAGCTGAATGAACAGCATCATCAATAAAATGTATCTAATTGACATTCTCTAATACATCATCCAATAATACCAGAATACACATTATTCTCAAGTTCAAATGGAATATTTACCAAGCTAGAACACATTCTGGTCCCTAACACACTCTTTAACAACTTTAAAAGAATACAAATCATACGAAGTTCCTCCGAGTTCACAAAGAAATTAAACTAGAAACAAATAACAAAACTGTGGTGGAAAATCCAAAAATACCTGGAGATTAAACAATATACTTCTAAATAACACCTGGACCAAAAAAGAAGTCTCGAGAAAATTCTGAAGTATTTTGAACTAAATGAAAATGAAAAACAATCTATCAAAATTTGTGAGATGCTGCTAAATCAGTACTTAGACAAAACTTTCAACACTGGATGCAAAAAAAAGGTCTAAAATCCATAAACTAAGATTCCATCTTAGGAAACTAGAAAAGAAGAGTGAATTAAATCTAAAGTAAAACAAAGAAAAGAAATAATAAAAATAAGAGCATAAATCAATGAAATTTAAAATAGAAAATCAATAGTCAAAATCAACAAAACCAAAAGCTGCTTTTTTATAAAAACCAATAAAATGATAAACCTAGCACAGGTAGGCTAGTCAAGAAAAAGAGAGAAGACACAAATTACTAATATCAGAAATGAAAGACGGTCCATCACTACTGATCCCATGACATTAAAAAAGATATAGATAATAAATATTAAGAATAACTCTATGCTCAGAAATTTAATAACTTTAATAAAATGAACCACTTCCTTGAAAGATACTCTCTATGACAGCTCATACAAGGAGAAATAGATCATCTGAATAGGTCTAACATCTATTAAAGTAATTGAATCAATAGTTAAAACCTTGCAAAAGAGAAATCACCAAGGTCCAAATGGTTCCATTTGTGAACTCTACCAAACATTTAAATAGGAAATTATACCAATCCTCTATAATCTCTTTCAGAAAAAGAAGCTAAGAGAACACTTTCTCAGTCTCTTAGAACAGCATCACCATAATACAAAAACCAAAGACATTAAAAGAAATGAAAATTTATAATATCTTTCATGACCACAAATGCAAATATATTCAACAACGTATTAGTAGATTGAACCCAACATTGTATAAAACAATTGTACCCCATGACCAGGTTGGGTTTATCCCAGATATGCTGGTTCAATACTCAAAAATCAGTTAGTGTAATCTATCACATCAACAAGTCAAAGAAGAAAAATCATCTATCATATTTGACAAAATCCAACAACCATTCATAATAAAAACTCTCAACACACTATGAATTGAGAATATTTCCTCAATTTGATAAACAAAAAAAGCTACAGATATCATCATACTTAATGATGAAAAACTAAAAGTCTTCCCCCTTAAGATCAAGGAGGAATCCACTACATAGAGATCAAACAAAAGAATTTTGGCAGTGTCGGAACTGTTCTAAATGATACTGTGTTGCTGTATACATGACCATATATCTTTGTAAAAACCCACAGAACTATACATCACAAAGAGTAAATCTTAGTGTATATAAATTTTTAAATAATCAACCACAAGGGCAGGCGCATCCTAGGATGAAATGCAGAATATGATAAATGAATCCAACTCTGTTTGGAAAATGGATAATAAACCTCAATGATTCAGAAAAAGTTGCTGCTCTAAGCAACAATGGGAAAGGATATTTTAAGTAGATATTTCCAATGATAAAGACAAAAAAGAACTATACTTAAACACTGTACACTAATTGGTAAATTTGTTTGCACACTGCACAGGTTAGCAATTCTGAAACTATCGTGCATGCAGACAGGAGTTGAACAATAACTAAATAGATTGTAGATAATGAGAGCCAGGTTTCTCACTGTCAGAAAAAGAAGTTACAAATAAACAGAGGGGAGGCTAAAATGAATGAACCCTGCCTACAGTGCTGGATTTAGAGTCAAAGATATTAGTCTGAAGTTATGCATATTTACATATTATAGATAGAGATGATAATGATGAGAGAGAAAGAAAGCCTATAGAATATCATTAATAAATTAGAGCTATTGCACTCAAACAATTAGATTAATCAAAAGTGGAGCTGTAAATACAAGCATTTAGTTTCATTCTCTCCCCAAAACTCCCCCA
Organism: Mirounga angustirostris; assembly: GCF_029215605.1. NCBI lineage: Eukaryota > Metazoa > Chordata > Mammalia > Carnivora > Phocidae > Mirounga > Mirounga angustirostris. The sequence goes on from NW_026991712.1 coordinate 33,623,636, forward strand.
ATGACAGGGTTTCTTTGTTTGTTTGTTAAAATGGGTTAGGGTTCAAGGCTAGTAAAATTTATAGAATTGCAAGCAGACAGACAAGTGGTAACTGACTTCAGTCAGCAGTCCTGAAAAGCTGAATCCTAATGCAATGAAGAAAAGAGGCAAATTAACATCATAGAATCCCAGAAGGCTCAAGAATGGGCAGGACCAGGTATCTCTAGAAATGGAGAGTAAAAGTGAGACTGAAAATAGATTGAAAGTGTCTTCACGGGGTGCCTGGGTGGCTCAGTCGTTAAGCGTCTGCCTTCGGCTCAGGTCACGATCTCAGGGTCCTGGGATAGAGCCCCACATCGGGCTCCCTGCTCAGTGGGAGGCCGGCTTCTCCCTCTCCCACTCCCCCTGCTTGTGTCCCTTCTCTCGCTGTGTCTCTCTCTGTCAAATGAATAAATAAAATAAAATAAAATTTAAAAAAAGAAAGTGTCTTCACGAACAAGTGAAAGTGTCTTCACGAACAATAGGACCCAGATTCCCTCACTCACTCCATGCCTTTCCCCAGCCTCAGCAGAAGCTTAACAAGCATCTTCTCTGGAGAAGATAAAACAGAATGATTAAACTAGGGGAGACCAGGCAGATACACAACAGGGGCAATACACTGAACACAGACAAATTAAATGAAATCTTACATAATGAATGTTAAGACTCTAGCTTTTTCCCCAACATGGTCCCCAGCGCACTAGAAGCCAGGCATATGCCCTCTAGCATAAAATCTGGAAGATTCTGCTCTGGAAAATCTAACTCAAGAGTAAAGGACTGTGTTCCCTAACAGTCCAGCCCATCTATATTACAGACTATGTTATTACTGTTAGGGAACCAATTCTAAAGAAAGAGGAGGCTGAGGATATTTTGAAAAGATTAAAATTAAACTAAGCCACCAAACATTTATAATATCAGAACTACAAAAATGGGGAGAAAGGGCAAAGAAAACATTACATACTGAAAGATTTCTACTCTTTACTGTAAATGTAAAATCAAATAATAAGACAGACAAGAGGCCAAACACTTTCTCAGGGCATCTACCTCTACCATTGGTCCTTAAAGCTATTACTACCATCTGCCCCCATCTATTCAGAATCCCCCCCTTAATCTGTACTTCAGTCACTCTGGTTCTCTTTTAGTTCCTAAAAAGGGCCAAGCACCTTTCTGCCACAAGATCTATGTAAATATCTGGCCATATTCAGGGGAAAATATGAACATTTTCACTAACAACTACATAATTTCCTATTTAATGCCACTTATTTTAACATTTGTATACATCTATAAATGGACTGATTTTTTTGGCATTTTACTCACAGCAAACAGACCAGTGTTTTAGAAACTATGGCTCCTAAATTCTAGCTGTCACTACCTTTGCCTATGAGAAAAAGCCACTCACAAATACCTGGAATACTTATGAATAATGGAAGAGAACATTCATCAAACTGTTAAGTCAATAAGGTGGTTGTCGATGAATGCTGAAGTCCTTTCCATATTAGAGTTAGTCCACAAATGTTACATAATCAATCTGGATTATATATGTGGCAACTTTTCAATGCCAAGTTATTTTCCCCCTGACACCAAAGATGTTCCTTCAATACCAGATGGTATTTGCTCAGAGAATGCAAGCTTAATTTTTTTTCTAAGTTATAGATAGATAGATAGATGATAGATAGATAGATGATAGATGATAGATAGACAGATAGATGATAGATAGATGATAGATAGATAGATAGATAGATAGATAGATAGATAGATAGATAGATAGATAGATAGATATCCACAGTGGAAGGTAAATTTAAAACAAAATGATTTTTAATTCTTATTTTATATTAACATGAACAACTAAATACTTGAGTGTATCATTTAAAAACTGTAATCTTTTCTTTATGTATCTTTTCCCAAATTTCTTTCACTAGTTACTCAAGCTTGTCATTATCAGTTTGGGGTAAAGATCTATTTCCTAACCATTTTCTGAGGGAAAATCAATTTAAAAACTTTTAAAGTAACTCAACTGAAATTCCAAAGCATTAATTTTGTATAAAATAGCTGGTGAAAAGAAAATGGGCTCAGGAGAATTTAGACAGACGTAGATCCTATTTCTTAGCTATGTTCCCTGGTATTTATGTGATCATGAGCAAATTATTTAATTGAGCCTCTGTTTGTAATTAGTAAAATTGTGATAGTGGATAAAAAATATTTAAAAGATTAAAATAGTGCACATAGTGCTTACACAATAAGTGAAAGTACCCTTTTCAAAACTGAACTTCCTTTCAAAACTAAATTCACAATATTTAATTATCCAATTTTAAAATATTTATATTTCGGGGCACCTGGGTGGCTCAGTCTGTTAAGTGTCTGCCTTCGGCTCAGGTCATGATCTCAGGGTCCTGGGATGGAGCTCCATGTCGGGCTTCCTGCTGAGCAGGGAACCTGCTTGTCCCTATGCCCCTCCCCGCTTATGCTTTCTCTCTTTCTCTCTCTCTTCCTCTCAAATAAATAAACAAAATCTTAAAAACATATGTATATTTATATTTCATTTCTGTGAATATATTCTCCTAAGGAGAGGACAATAATAGGTGGATAGGAGAAAGGTTTGGAAAAGAAACTTTTCATTGTAAATTTTTTGTAACTTTCGTATTATATTTGAAAATAAGTGAATAAAAATTAAATAAACATAGTAAACTACTATAACCAAAAATATTAATCAAATTCAGTACATAAAGTCCTAATAATTTCATGTAAGTGAGTCCCCTGAAAACAGAGATTATGTCTTATTCATCCATGGGACCCAAGAATTTTGAACAATGCTGGGCACCTAATAAACTTTCAAAAACATCAGGAAGAATGGGTGCATAGTTGAGACCTCTGTCTACAGTTTGGTCATATTTATGTGGTTGCAAAAATAAGACTGAAAATGTCTCTCTAGCTACCTAAATTACATAATAGAATACAACTACTTAACTGTGCTATCACAGAAGCCAAAAGTAACTGATCTATATATAGAGAGAGAGGGGAGAGGCAATCCAAAAACTTTGGTGATTTCCCATAGCATGAAACCCCTTAAAAAAAAACTATCATTCATTTCAAGAGATTTATAGAGAAAAATACATCCTCAAAAATCTAAAAAGCGCTCACAAAAAATAGGGTCATTACTTTTTACAATTGAGAAACCAAGTAAATTGTGAAGATTGAAAAACTATTTTTCCGTTGTTGATTATAAAAATTAATAACTCAGAGTAAACACAACAAATCAGTCCACATTAGAAGGCTATCTATATCTGATTAAGTGAATACACACAATGACAAAAATATACACATTTGGAAATTTCTCAGCATCATCACTGTAAATCACGTAATGTTGGGTCCAGAAGAGGTGTTAAGATATTATCTGGGAGACTAGCTCTAAGGTTTTTTTATTTCAAATGCATAAGATTTTAAAAAAAGATAAGCATGAAATACATCAAAATATTATTACTATTTTTACTAGAGTGGCAAGATTGTGGGTGATTTTATGCTTCCTGCCTCGATTTTTTCAAATTTTCCCTAATGTAATTAAATATATATAATATTTTTAAGATATCGTCTGGTTTAAAAAAGAAGAAACATCTGGTGTACCCTATGCTTATAGGCAGTTTAAAAATTAAACAATCTTACACATTTAGATGTAAAATCCATTTTCGAAGTTCCCAAGGAAGAGATTTATAGTTAGCACCACCTGTTCAGCGAGGAGACTTGCTGAACAAGTTCTTTCTGCCCTCATCACAATGACAGAGTTGCTCAAAGAACAGAAATAACCCATATGTATTCTCTGATGCTTTGAAATGTTGGGGCAGTTCTCTGTGGGGATCGTTAGAGGAGAAATGGGGATACGATCCTGTACAGGTCTTGTGTGAAGAACCATATTTATTCTCCTTTTTCTCTTCTCTGCCATCCAATGGAGCACTGTCCACGGGCAGGTAGCCAAACAGCCAGCTGAACTGCTCTAGCTGTTCATGCATTTGCACCTGCCTAAAATACTTTAATATCCTTTAATGATAAAATTACTCAAAACATAAAGAAAGGAAGTAGCAGCAATAAATCATGCTGGCATAGCCCAGGTTATTTATTCGGAACAGGATGGCTGACAAAGGAACCTGCTGTCACAACATATGAGAGCACTTAAAATAATGAGGTTTTTCAGAAAAAAATGAAAAAGAACACAGAAAAACACTAAGTCCCTCTTGCCATCCATAAGACACTCAAAGAAAATGAAGATGATGAGGGGTTTGGTGTGACATATTGGAGGTTAATAAAGAAACAATGTGATCTCCCAATTTAATTTTGTCAGTTTTTATATGGAAGAGTATGGGGCTTTGGAGTCAAGCAGACAGGGGGTTTGAATACCCGCTCCAATGTTCACTACCTGGCAAGTTATTTAACCATTTTATAATTCATTTATAAAAATGGACACTGAAATAGCTAACTCATAAAGTGACAGTCAGATTAAATAAAGTAATGGGAAAATGCATGGCACATGTTTTATTACTCTCTAAACTTTTCTCTATGTTTGCAGTATTACACAAACACATCATACAATGAGTGGCACATAATGGGCTCTCAATAAATGTTGACTCACTTCCTTGTTACAGACATGAAAATTAAACCAGAGCTTTAAGTTAAAAAAAAAAAAAAGGAAGGGACTAGAGGTCACCAAGTTCAGACCCCTACCTCTAGGCAGATTTATCACATTAAATAAACATCATTGGATGACTTTCAGCACAAGAGTGTAAGAGGAACTTTTCTCAATGCCTAAGAGAAAAAGATCATAAATAGGAAAATAATGATTAATTAAATCCAAAATAGACAAAGTTGGTGCTAAATGTAAAAAGGAACCCACTTCTAAGGATCACTGCAGTTTAAATGTCTAAAACGTGGGCGCCTGGGTGGCTCAGTCATTAAGCATCTGCCTTCCGCTCGGGTCATGATCCCAGCCTCCTGGGATCGAGCCCCGCATCGGGCTCCCTGCTCCGCGGGAAACCTGCTTCTCCCTCTCCCACTCCCCCTGCTTGTGTTCCCTCTCTAGCTGTGTCTCTCTCTGTCAAATAAATAAATAAAATCTTTTAAAAAATAAAATAAATGTCTAAAACGTACAAAGCCATAGTGATTAAAATAAACAAAACCTACAGAATAGTTAGTATCATAAATCAATGGGGGGAAAAATGCATGTTTTGGTTGATGATGTCACAAAAATTCACTCACTGTAAGGAAAAAAATGAAATTATAGTTGAACCTGAAACAACACAGGCTTAAGGATGGCAAGCCCTATAGAGTCAAATATCAGTGTATAACTTTTGACTCCCCAAAAACTTAACCAATAGCCTACTGTTGACCAGAAGACTTACCAATAACATAAACAGTCGATTAACATACATTTTGTATATGACTATATACTGTATTCTTACAGTAAACTAGAGAAATGAAAATGTTATTTGGAAAATACATTTACAGTACTGTACTGTATTTATGGAAAAAAATTTGCATGTAAGTGGACCCACACAGTTCAAACCTGTGTTGTGCAAGCATCTGGTGATCTGTCTTACTATAGAGATCAGTTTTTAAAACTTGAGAGGGGGGCGCCTGGGTGACTCAGTCGGTTAAGCATTCGCCTTTGGCTCAGGTCGTGATGACAAGGTCCTGGCATCGAGACCCCCATGTGGGGCTCCCCGCTCAGCAGGTGAGCCTGCTTCTTCCTCTCCCTCTGCCCCTCCACATCATCCATTCTCTCTCTCTCTCTCAAATAAATAAAATCTTTATAAATAAATAAATAAATAAAACTTGAGAGGGAAAAAAAGAGTTACCATAATCACCATGATTTAAGAATGCAAACTCAAGTCAGACACGCTAGGTTTATACCCTGATTTCACCACTACCTATGATACCATGGACAATGCCCTCCTTTCTCTTGAGCCAGATTCCTTATTTGTAAAAATGGGGATTAAAACAATATTTACTTCACAAAGTTGACCTTTGAATAAAATATAGACAGAAAAGTCCTGGTCCACATTTTAAGTACTCAACAGTTGGTAGTAGTAGTGGTACTTGTTTTTAAGAAAAAAAAAAAGGAAGAGGAAAGGGAGAAGGACAGTTTTAACATGCCTTTGAGAACATTCTTGTGTTTCAGCTGTCTCTCCCTAACTCTGAACAAAACAAAACAAAACCAAAAAATCATTATCTCGATGAATTCGATTTCTATAAGATTTCAATAGTGGAGCCCCTGGGTGACACAGTCAGTTAAGCGACCAACTCTTGATTTCAGCTCAGGTCAGGATCTCAGGGTCATGAGATCAAGCCCTGTGTTGGGGGTCCATGCTCAGCACAGAGTCTGCTGAAGTTTCTCTCTCCCGCTCCCTCTCCCCATCCCCATGCTCACTCTCACTCTCTCTCATTCTCTAAGATAAATAAATAAACCTTAAAAAAAAAAAGATTTCAATAGGAAGATGAATAAGGACTTCAATATCTACACATCTTTCAGTGCAATCCTCTTAGCCTAGTCACTTCCAATGTAGCATTAAGACCATAAGAGCTGCAACAGAGCTTCAAATGCCCATATGCTGCTGAATTACACTTTGGAATCCCAGTTTTCACAGTGGCTTCACCAGATGAAGTGTTAAGTCAGGCATCTCTGGGTAATGTTGTTCTAGGGCTCATGCAAAGGTTGTGATAGAATTCAAAGGCTTCTGCTAAATTTGATGTAGTTCACACCAACTCTTTCAAGGTTTTTTATATATACTTCTAAAGTTGATCATAACCATGTGGAATGATCTCTTTTGATTTGTTTTTTTTTAAGTAGGTTCCAGGTGTGGAGCCCATCACAGGGCTCAAACTCATGACCCTGAGATCAAGACCTGAGCTGAGATCAAGAGTTGGACACTTAACGGACTGAGCCACCCAGGCGCCCCAGGACTGATCTCTGAATTAGTATCATCTAAAAGCAACCAAGGCTGAAAGTAAATTTTCTATGCAATGACATTCAAATATTTTTTGACTTGACCCACAATAATAAAGTTTTACATAGAGTATATATTTATATATATTTATATAAATGCATACAATAAAATTTCATTAAACAATACTTACAAAGGACAATGCACAATAATATCATCTTTTCTTTTCCATTTACATCTTTATTATTAATTGCTAGTTATACTCCCACTAAATTGATTTCATGACCCAGTGAAAAACATTCCTCTAACAGTAACTAGAGATAGATTACACCTTATAACCTCAGGACAAATCTCTATCTTCTGAGTTCCCCATGACTTTGAGACTCTTCCTAAAGTTTCAGAGAGTAGGTTAAGACTTGCAGATGTGACAGGTGGCTGGGTCACCCTATAGATTTCAAATCATTGTAATTCTGTGTGCACAAGTCAGAAGAGGGAGGTTTATTAGGGCCAGAAGGTAAGTATAACCATTGAACAGAGAAAAGGAAATGAACTTTAGAGAGGCAGGAGGTGTGGGACCTTCTGGGCTGACAAAGGAAGCAGAGAATGGAAGATAAACACAGCCAGAGCCAGGAAAACAAGTCAAACCTGAAGCAGGAGGCTAAATGAAGCCAGAGCCAGAAGGGAAAGCAGAAACAGGCACATAAGAGGAAACAAGGCCAACACAAAATAATGTGCTATGCCAGAAAGGAAAAAAGGCTGATGGCATTTGGCTGCATCATGCATGAGAGCAGAAAGGCATGTGCTCTTATATGTGTTCTCTCAGGCTATCAGAGAACTAGAACTTTATATGCAGCTAAAACTCCGTAGTTGAAAAAATGTGGTCTTTGTTAATTATGCTCTATTAATTAGCACTCCTTTCCTACCAATAATGTTGACCTGTTTTTATTAAAAATGCTTGACTGAGTAAATAAACATATGCTCCTTATCTATTTGGTAATTTCCCACTGCCAGAATTTAGAATCAATTTTAATTTCTGTGACATTGTTTTATAATTCTTTGCAGATCCAAATGGTTTCCTAGTTTCTTTAATACTTTATGTACACAACCCTGCTACGGAAAACCTATGTTGTCTTAGCAGAAAAATGCATTAAAATTAATACTACAAGGAGCTAACTTTTATTTATCTTTTTCACATTCTGTACTAATAAAAAAATTATCTCCAAGAGATTTCAATAAATTAGTGATGCAATTACTACAAAGTTATTAACATTTAGCAATGTGTAAACTGTGTCTTTGAAAAATGGATACAATAAAAACAGTAGCAAAATGAAAAAAAAAAGAAAAATGACTGGGTAGGTTTTTTTATATTTATTAGAAAATAACAAGAATCAGTAACTATGTAACAAATTAAATAAAATTCAAACTGAGGTCAGATTTAAATTTATCAAAATTAGTCAGACATTTACATTTATAAGCAGAGCTAATTCACTACCTGGTAACTTACCAAAATCTACTCAATCCAGTTCACGGTTAGGCAAATATACCACAAAACAAAAATTTTTAAAGGCTTATGTGGTATTAGCTGTCATATTAATTGACAAATATCCAAATCAATAGGGCAAACTATTATTCACAGTGAAATTTCAGTAACAAGTTAACAAAATTAAAAATATGAATTTAGGTAAATATTTCATAAAATAAAATATATGTGGTACTAATATCCTCAACAATTTTGCTATTTAGAAACTGTCCCTAGTCAACTGACTTCTTATTTTAGTAGGACATTACAATAACTTTTACCAAAAAAGGGTGTTTTTTCCCAAAAAGCTTTTGGGAAACTTTTACAAAAAAAAAGTTCAATTAAAGATAAATTTCAGAAATATCAGTTTAGAAAAACCTAAAAGAGGTGCAAATGCCCTACAATCCAAAATATATAAGCATGTTCACTGCAACATGGTTTGTAAGAGAGAAATACTGAAAGTAACCTGTAGTAGGAGATAGGATACCAAAACAACAATCTCCCATCATCTTTGGTTGGTTGGTTTGGTTTGGTTTTATTATTGAGATATAATTGACATATAACATTGTGAACTTTTAAGGCGTACAACATGTTGATTTGACACATCTATACACTGCCATACAATTACTACCTTAGTGTTATCTAACACCTCTACTGAGCCACATAATTATCATTTCTTTTTTGAAAAGATTTAAGGATTCAATCTCTCAGTAACTTTAGTGTACATAATACAGTATTACTGACCATAATCACTATGCTGTGCATTAGATCTCCAGAATTTATTCATCTTCTAGTTGCAAGTTTGTACCCTTTAACATTTCCCTAGTTTCGTCACCCCCAGCCCCAAGTAACCACAATTGTACTCTATATTTCTATGAGTTCAGACTTTTTAGATTCCACATATAAGTGATATCATACAGCATGTGTCTTTCTAGGTCTGATTTATCTCACTCAGCATTATGACCTAAAGGTCCATCATGTTGTCACAGAAGGCAGGATTTCCTTCTTTCTCATGACTGAATAATACTCAATTGTGTACACACACACACACACACACATATTACAATCTTCTTTATCCATTCATCCATAAATGGGCACTCAGATTATTTCCCTATCTTGGCTATTGTGAATAATGCTGCAATAAAATTGGGAGTGCAGGTTATCTCTTCAATATCCTATTTTCATATCCTTTGGATATAAACCCATATACTGAATCATATGATAATTCTTCTTTTAGTCTTTTGAGAAACCTCCATACTGTTTTCCATAGTACCTAAACATTCCATTCCCTCCAACAGTACACAAGAGTTCTCTTTTCTGCACATCCACATCCACCACCACGTGTTATCTCTTATCTTCTTAGGCAGGCAGGGGGGCTTAAAACAACATATATCTCTTCTCTTACAGTTCTGGATGTCAAAAGCTCTAAATCAGTTGCACTGGGCTGAAATCAAGGTGTGAGCAGGGGTGCCCTTTCTCTGCAGATTCCAAGAGAAAATCCATTCCCTTGCCTTTTCTAGCTCCTAGACCTGTAGTCCTTCCATTCCTTGGTTCATGGTCCCTAACTCATCTTCAAAGCAAGAAGCATAGCATTTGGCTTCACCCATTATATTTTCTCCAGTAGTAGAATCTCCCTCTGTCTTCCCCTGGTAAGAATATTTATGATTATATCATTGGGTCCACCTGATTAATCCAGGATACTCTCTTCATCTCAAGATTGTTAATCACATCTGCGAAGTCCTTTTTGCCATATAAGGTAATGTATTTACATAGTCACAGAGTCTAGAGATTATAACATGGACATATTAGAGGGTTATTATCCAGCCTACTACATGGGGCAAGAGAGATCTCTTTTCTTTTTGAAGATAGCCACTCTAACAGATACAAGGTAATATCTCACTGGGGTTTTGATTTGCATCACTCTGATGATTCGCAATATTGGGCGAATCTTCATAGACATGTTGGTCACTTGTATGTCTTCTTTGGAAAAAATATTCAGTTCCTCTGTCCATTTTTAAATCAGACTGTTTACTTTTTGTTATTGAGTTGTATGAATTCTTTATATAAACTTTGGACATTAACACCTTATCCAATATATGGTTTGCAAGTATTTTCTCCCATTCTGTAGGTTGCCTTTTCATTTTTGTTGTTTCTTTTGCTGTGCAGAAGCTTTTCAGTTTGATGTAGTCCCAACTTGTTTATTTTTAATTTTATTGCTTGTGGTTTGGTATCATATCCAAAAAATCATTGACAAGACCAATGTCAAGGAGCTTACCATCTATGTTTTCTTCTCCTTTTATGGTTTCAGGTCTTATGTTCAAATCTTCAATCCATTTTGAGTTGATTTTTGTGCATAGTATAAGATAGGGGACCAACTTCGTTATTTTACATAATAAGTGTAAAGTTTTCCCAACACTATTTATTGAACAGACTATGCTTTCCCCATTGTATATTCTTGGCTCCTCTGTTATAAATTAATTGACCATATACACATGGGTTTATTTTTGGACTCCCTATTGTTTCATTGATCTGTGTGTTTGTTTTCATGCCAATACCCTACTGTTTTGATTACCATCCCTTTGTAATGTAATTTGAAATCAGGAAGTGTGATCACTCCAGCTCTGTTCTTTCTCAAGATTGTTTAGGCTATTTTTATGGTTCCATACATATTTTAGGACTACTTTTTCTATTTCTGTGAAAAATGCCATTGGAATTTTGATAGAGATTACACTGAATCTATAAATGCCATTGGATAGGATAGACATTTTAACAAAAATAATCCTTCCAATCCAGGAGCACAAAACATTTTTCCATTTATTTGTGTCTCCTTTAATTTTTTTAATCAATGTGTTAGCTTTCAGTATACAGATCGTTCACCTCCTTGGTCAAATTCATGCCTAGGTATTTTATTCTTTTCAATGCAGTTGTAAATGGAATTGTTTTCTTAATTCCTCTTTCTGATAGTTTGTTATTAGTGTATAGAAACACAAGAGATTTTTGTATATTGATTTTGTATCCCACAACTTTACTGAATTAATCAGTTTTAACAGTTTTTTCGTGGATCTTTTCTATATATAATATCATGTCATCTTCAAGTAAAGACAGTTTTACTTCTTCCTTTCTGATTTACAGGACTTTTATTTCTTTTCCTTAGCCTAATTGCTCTGGCTAGAACTTCCAGTACTGTGTTAAATAAACATGCAGAGTTGGCATCCTTGTCTTGTTCCTGATCTTAGGTGAAAAACTGAAAACCACCACTGAGTATACAACATTAGCTGTGGGCTTGTCATATATGACCTTTATTCTGTGGAGGTATGTTCCCTCTATACCCAGTGTGTTGAGAGTTTTTATCATGAATGGATATTAAATTTCATCAAATGCCTTTTCTGCATCTACTGATAGGATCATGATTTTTATCCTTTCTTTTGTTAATGGGGTGAATTACATTTGTTGAAGATAGAGAATCATCCTTGCATGCATGCCTCGAATACATCCCACTTCCTCATGCTGTATGATCTTTTTAATGCATTGTTGAATTTGGTGTAGTAATATTTTGTTGAGAATTTTGTATATATGTTCATCAGGAGTATTGGCCAATAATTTTTTTTCCTTGTAGTGTCCTTCTGGTTTTGATATCAGGGTAATGCTGGCCTCACAAAATGAATTTGGAAGTCCTCCCTCCTCTTCAATTTTTGGAATAATTTGAGGATTGGTATTAATTCTTTAAATCTTCGGTAGAATTCATCAGTCTTGGACTTTTGCTTGTTGGGAGGTTTTTGATTATTGATTCACTCTCCTGTCTATTCAGATTTTCTATTTCTTTATGATTCAGTCTTGGTCGTTTGTATATTTCTAGGAATTTATCCATTTCTTTTAGGTTATCAACTTGTTAGTATATGCTTGTTCATAGTAGTCTCTTATGATACTCTATATGGTATCACTTGAAATATCTTCATTTTTAATTTTGAGTCCTTTCTACATTTTTTTAGGGAGTCTAGCTAAAGTTTTGTCTATTTTTTTCCTTTTTCAAGTTTTTATTTTAAATTCCAGTTAGCATACAGTGTAATAATAGCTTTAGGTATAGAATTTAGTGATTCATCACTTACATACAACACCCAGTGCTCATCACAAGTGCTCTCCTTAATCCCCATCACCTACTTCACCCATCCCTCTGTGCCCCTCCTGTCCAGCAACCCTCAGTTTGTTCTCTATAGTTAGGAGTGTGTTTTCTGATTTGCCTCTTTTTTTTTTTTCTTCTATGTTCATCTGTTTTGTTTCTTAAATTCCACATATGAGTGAAATAATAAGGTACTTATCTTTCTCTGACTTATTTCACTCTCTCTAGCTCCATCCACATCATTGCAAATGGGAAGATTTTGTTCTTTTTTATAGCTGAGTAATATTCCATTTCACACACACACACACACACACACACACCACTTCTTTATCCATTCATCAGTCAATGGACATTTGGGCTCTTTCCATAATTTGGCTGTTGTTTATAATGCTGCTATAAACATCAGGGTGCATGTGTCCCTTCCAATCAGTATTTTTGTATCCTTTAGGTAAATACCTAGTAGTACAATTGCTGGATCATAGGGTAGCCCTATTTTTAACTCTTTGAGGAACCCCCATACTGTTTTTCCACAGCGGCTGCCCCAGTTTGCATTCCCACCAACAGTTTAAGAGGGTTCCCCTTTCTCCACATCCTCACCAACACCTGTTGTTTCCTATATTATTAATTTTAGCCATTCTGACAAGTGTGAGTGATATCTCATTATAGTTTTGATTGGCATTTCCCTCATCATCAGTGATGTTGAGCATCTTTTCATGTGTCTGTTGGCCATCTATATGTCTTCTTTGGCAAAATGTCTATTCATGTCTTCTGCCCATTTCTTAACTGGATTACTTGATTTTTGGGTGTTGAGTTTGATAAGTTCTTTATAGATTTTGGATACTAACCCTTTACCAGATATGTCATTTACAAATATCTTCTCCCATTCTGAAGGTTGCCTTTTAGTTTTCTTGATTGTTTCCTTCGCTGTACAGAAGCCTTTTATCTTGATGAAGTCCCAATCCTTCAATTTTGCCTTTGTTTCCCTTGTCTAAGGAAACATATCTAGTAAGAAGTTGCTACAGCCAATGTCAAAGAGGTTGCTGCCTGTGTTCTCCTCTAGGATTTTGATGGTTTCCTGTCTCACATTTAGGTCTTTTATCCATTTTGAACTTATTTTTGTGTATGGTATAAGAAAGTAGGGGCGCCTGGGTGGCTCAGTCATTAAGCATCTGACTTCAGCTCAGGTCATGATCCCAGGGTCCTGGGATCGAGCCCCGCATCGGGCTCCCTGCTCTGCGAGAAGCTGCTTCTCCCTCTCCCACTCCCCCTGCTTGTGTTCCCTCTCTCGCTGTGTCTCTGTCAAATAAAGAAATAAAATCTTTAAAAAAAAAAATGGTCCAGTTTCATTCTTTGACATGTTACTGTCCAGTTTTCCCAACACCGTTTGTTGAAGAAACTCTCTTTTTTCCATTGGATATCCTTTCCTGCTTTGTTGATTAGTTGACCATACAATTGTGGGTTAATTTCTGGGTTTTCCTATACTGTTCCATTGACCTACATGTCTATTTTTGTGCCAGAACCACACTGTCTTGATCACTACAGCTTTGTAATATAACTTGAAGTCCGGAATTCTGATGCCTCTAGCTTCACTTTTCTTTTTCAAGATTGCTTTGGCTATTTGGGGTCTTTTGTGGTTCCATACAAATTTTTGGATTATTTGTTCTAGCTCTGTGAAAAATGATGGTAGTATCTTGACAGGGATTGCATTAAGTGTGTAGATTGCTCTGGGTAGTATAGACATTTTAACCATATTTCTTCTTCCAATCCATGAGCATGGAATGTCTTTCCATTTGTGTCCTCTTCAATTTCTTTCATCAGTGTTCCATAGTTTTCAGAGTACAGATCTTTTACTTCTTTGATTAGGTTTATTCCCAGGTATCTTATGGGTTTTGGTGCACTTGTAAACGGGATTAACTCCTTGATTTCTCTTTCTGCTGCTTCATTACTGAGTGTATAAAAATGCAACAGATTTCTGTACATGGATTTTTATCCTGAGAATTTACTGAATTGGTGTATCACTTCTAGCAGTTTTTTGGTGGAGTCATTTGGGTTTTCTACATAGAGTATCATGTCATTTGCAAATAGTGAAAGTTTGACTTCTTCCTTGCAGATCCGGATGCCTTTTCCTTGTGTTATCTGCTTGCTGAGGCTCGGACTTCCAGTAATATGTTAAATAACAGTGGTGATAGTGGACATCCCTGTCTTATCCATGACCATAGAGGAAAAGTTCTCAGTTTTTCTCCATTCAGGATTAAATTAGCTATGGGTTTTTGGTATGTCGGCTTTATGATGTTTAGATATGCTCCCTCTATCCCTACTTTGTTGAGGGTTTTTGTCAAGAATGGATGCTGTAATTTGTCAGATGCTTGTTCTGCATTTATTGAGAGGATCATACAGTTCCTATCCTTTCTTTTATTAATGTGGTATATCAAGTTGATTGATTTGCAAATATTGAATCACCCTTGCAGCCCAGGAATAAATCCCACTTGATCATGGTGACTGATTCATTTAATGTACTGCTGGATTCTATTTGGTAGTATTTTGTTGGGAATTTTTACATCCATGTTCATGAGGGATATTGGGCTGTGGTTCTCTTTTTTTTATTATTATTATGTTATGTTAATCACCATACATTACATCATTAGTTTTTGATGTAGTGTTCCATGATTCATTGCTTGCGTATAACACCCAGTGCTAGTTCTCTTTTTTAGTGGAGTCTTTCGTTTTAGAATCAGGGTAATGCTGGCCTCATAGAATGAATTTGGAAGTTTTCCTTCCATTTTTATTTTTTGGAATAGTTTGAGAAGAATAGGTATTAACTCTTCTTTAAATGTTTAGTAGAATTCACCCACAAAGCCATCTGGCTCTGGACTTCTATTTGTTGGGAGATTTCTGATTATTGATTCAATTTCTTTTCTGGTTTTTGGTCTGTTCAAGTTTTCTATTTCTTCCTATTTCAGTTTTGGTAGTTTATGTTTCTAGGATTTTATCCACTTCTTCCAGATTGCCCGATTTGGTGGTATATAATTTTTCATAATATTCTCTTATGATTGTTTGTATATATGTGGTGTTGGTTGTTATTTATCCTCTCCCGGTTGTGATTTTATTTATTTGGGTCCTTTCACTTTTCTTTTTGATAAGTCTGGCTAGGGGTTTATCAATTTTATTAATTTTTTCAAAGAACCAGGTCCTGGTTTCATTGATCTGCTCTACTCTTTTTTTAGTTTCTGTATCATTTATTTCTGCTCTAATCTTTATTATTTTCCTTCTTCTGCTGGCTTTAGGCTTTGTTTGTTGTTTTTTTTTTTTTAGCTCCTTTAAATGTAACGTTAGGTTGGTTATTTGAGACTTTTCTTGCTTCCTGAGGTAGGTCTGTATTGCTATATACTTCCCTCTTATAGCCACTTTTGCTGCATTCCCAAAGGTTTTGGAGCATCGTGTTTTCATTTTCATTTGTTTCCATGTATTTTTTTATTTCTTCTTTAATTTCCTGGTTGAACCATTCATTCTTTAGTAGAATGTTCTTTAACTTCTATGTATTTGTGGTCTTTCCGAATTTTTTCTTGTGGTTGACTTCAAGTTTCATAGCACTATAGTCAAAGAAGATGCATGGTATGATCTCAGTCTTTTTGTACTTGTTGAGGCCTGATTTGTGACCTAATATGTGATCTGCTCTGGAGAACGTCCCATGTGCACTTGACAGGAACGTGTATTCTGCTGCTTTAGGATGAAGTGTTCTGAATATATGTTAAGTCCATCTGGTCCAGTGTGTCATTCAAAGCTATTGCTTCCTTGTTAATTTTCTGCTTAGATAATCTGCCCACTGATGTAAGTGGGGTGTTAAAGTCCCCTATATTATTGTATTATTATCAATGAGTTCCTTTATGTTTGTTATTAATTGTTTTATATATTTGGGAGCTCCCAACTTGAGGGCATAAATATTTACAGTTGTTAGATCTCGTTGATGGATAGACCCCTTTATTATGATATAGTGCCTTTCTTCATTTCTTGTTACCATCTCTGGTTTAAAATCCAGTTTGTCTGATATAAGTATTGCTACTTGGGATTTCTTTTGATGTCCATTAGCATGATAAATGGTTCTCCATCCCCTCACTTTCAACCTACAGGTGTCTTTAGGTCTAAAATGAGTCTCTTGGGGCTCCTGGGCAATTCAGTCAGTTAAGCATCTGCCTTTGGCTCAGGTTATGATCCCAGGGTCCTGGGATTGAGCCCATCAGGCTCCCTGCTCAGTGGGGAGTCTGCTTCTTCCTCTGCCCCTCCCCCTGCCCATGCTTGTGCTTTCTCTCTCTCTCTGAAATAAATAAAATCTTTAAAAAATAAAATAAAATAATAAAATGAGTCTCTTGTAGGCAGCATATAGATGGGTGGTTTTTTTTTTTAATCCATTCTGACACCCTTGTCTTTTGATTAGAACATTTAGTCCATTTACACTCAGAGTTATTATTGATAGATAGGCATTTAGTGCCATTTTGTTACTTGTTTTGTCATTTCTGGAGATTTTCTCTGTTCCTTTCTAGTCTTTGCTGCTTTAGGTCTCTCTTTTCCATTCAGAGTTCCATTTAATATTTTTTGCAGGGCTAGTTTAGCGGTCAGGAACTCCTTTAGTTTTTGTTTGTCTGGGAAACTCTATCTTTCCTTCTATTCTGAATGACAGCCTTGCTGTACAGGGTATTTTTACCATTCAGCAAATTGAATACATCATGCCACTTTCTTCTGGCCTGCCAACTTTCTGTGGAGAGATCTGCAACTAGTCTTATGGGTCTTCCCTTGTAAGTTAGGGGCTTCTTTTGTCTTGCTGCTTTTAGGGTTTTTTTGCAAATTTAACTACAATATGTCTTGGTGTTGGCCTGTTTTTGTTGATTTTGATTGGAGTTCTCTGTGGCCTGGATTAGGAAGTCTGTTTCCTTTCCCAGATCAGGGAAGTTTTCAGCTATTATTTCTTCCAATAAAACTTCTGCCCCCTTTTCTGTCTTCTTCTTCTGGGACCCCTATGATACAAATATTATTACATTTGAGAGAGGCACTGAGTTCCCCAATTCTACTTTCATTATCCAAAAACTTCCTTTCTCTCTTTTGTCAGCTTCATTATTTTCCATAATTCTATCTTCTATATCACTTATTCATTCCTCTGCTTCTTCCATCCTTGTGGTCATTACATTCAGTTGGTTTTGAATACATGCTTGCTGACCTCAGGGAAGGACTTTCAGAGGAATGAATAATTCCTCCTCATGGATCACAGGCATTTTTCAGATTGCTGATTTCACACTGTCTATCTCTGGGTCGTTTACCTGCCTGGAGCAGCACAGCACCCCTTGGGCTGTACTCTAGCCAGGTCTGCTGACTTTTAAAATCCCAAACTTCAGGGACCTGGTGTGGTAGGGACTTGTACTGGTCCTCTGGGAAAGGATCTTGCCACACTGAGACCATGCAAATTTGACCCAGAACAGCAGTCACACCAGAACACAGGGGCATGGAATTTGCAGCAAGCAAGCTAAACAGCCAGTGTCCCAGTTAGCTGCCCTCAGCAGGTGTCTCTGAACCTATGCTGAGGGATAGGGGAGGGAGATGGCTCCCACAGGTTCTTTTGTCCCCAGAGAGGCAATGCTACCTCTCACAGATGTGTTCCAAAAAGTATGAACAGTCTCTTCCCCATGTCCCTAAGGTGATCCTCAGATCATGCAGTATGCCCCAAGGTTGTTTCCCTGTCTCCTCTCCAGGAGTAGGGCAGCACCCTCAGGACTCTATGTCAGCCAAGCCTGGGGACATCTAAAACTCCAGTCTTTGAGCCCCACTGGTTGCAAAAACTCGTGAAATTCAGCCCCTCTTGTTTTCCCAGCCAATGGCTTTGGGGAAGTGTTTTCCTTGTGTCTATCCCTGCACGTTCCACTCTCTCTCCCCCTTCTTCATGACCAGGGCTCCCTCCTCTCCACAGCACCCACAATCTATTACTCCTCCAAATCATTTCCCCACACTTACTAACTTCCTTAAAGAGGCCTCCTCTCTCTCTCTCTCTAGCTGTGTAGTTTGTTCTATCAGTCCTCAGGTCAATTTCTTGAGTATTCAGAATGATTTGATATTTATCTAGCCATGTTTGAGGGGTGAGGCAAGCCTAGGGTCTTCCTACTATGCTGCCATCTTTGTCTTTTTATTAATCTATTTTTTTAAAGGCTCTTAGTTTTATGGAACTTTCCTATTATGTTTTTAGTCTCTATTTCATTTTTTTCTGCTCTGATCTATGTTAATTCCTTCCTTCTACTAACTTTGGGCTTAGTTTGTTCTTCTTTTCTGGTTCCTTGAAGTGTGAAGTTAAGTTTTTTAGTTGAGCTCTGTTTTTTCTTAATGAAGGCATCTGTCACTATGGATTTCCCTCTTAGAAATGCTTTGGCTGCATCCCATAAGTTGTGGTATGCTGTATTTCCATTTGCTTCAAGATATTTTTTGATTTCCCTTTCGATTTTCTTTTATCCATTTGTTGTTCAGTAGCACGCCATTTAATCTCCAAATTTTTTTAATTTTCCAGTTTTCTTCTTGTAAATGATTTCTAGTTCATTATCATTGTGGTTAGAAAAGATGTTTGAGGGGCGCCTAGATGGCTCAGTTGGTTAAGCATCCAACTCTTGATTTCAGCTCAGGTCATGATCTCAGGGTCATGGGATCAAGCCACGCTGAGCATGGAGCCTACTTGGGATTTGGGATTCTCTCTCCCCCTCTCTCTCTCTGCCCTACCCCTGTTCATGCACTCGCTCTCATTCTCTCTCTCAAAAAAAAAAAAAAGAGAGATGCTTGATATGATTTCAATCTTCTTAAATTTACTAAGACTTGTTTTGTGGCCTAAATTTTTATCTATCCTGGAGAATGTTTCACGTGCACTTGAGAAGAATGTGTATTCTGCTGCTGTTGGATGGAATGCTCTGTAAACGTCTATGATGTCCATCTGATCTAACATGTAGTTTAAATCCAATGTTTCCTTTATTGATTTTGTCTGGATGATCTATCCATTATGGGGTACTAAAGTCCCCTACTATTACTGTATTGCTATATTTCTCCCTTCAGATCTATTAATATTTGTTTTCCATATTTATGTGCTACTTTTTGCAACTTTAAGATTCTGTTTTTCCTTTTCTTTCCCAAACCACAATAGAGAATATCAAATACAGCCAACTTCCTCATTATACCTAACTTCTGAAATTTAGTCAATTCTAAATCTAAATATTTCCATTACATAATTTCCCTAATCTATTCCCTCTTCCTATGCTGTACACACACATACACACACACACACACTCAACTTGTATTTCACCAGAACTGTTAAACATGCCTGTTAATCAAGCAAACCGTACTTCTTACAGTAGATGTTGTAGTGTACTGCCCACATTCCTCTTTAGGACAAAGTCATGCAATCCCCCAATTCTGCCAAAAGTATTGCCTGCTGAGAGCTTAAAATGGAACAGCTCCCCCAGAAACTGCCCTCAGCTGAAGGGAGCTGCCTCATCCAAATTTATGAGCCTCCTCAAAGGCAGTCCACATCCAGTCACCCATGGACAAGAACAAACAAAACCACAGCTCCTTGCCTCAGGTCAGGGGAAACCTGAAGGGCCATCCCACCTCCAGAACTCCCCTTGGGATTGCTTAAAGCCTTTGTTGAAAATGTATCACAGTACTATTTCTCCCTCCTCCTAGTTCTGCTTCCTTCACTTCCTCCCTGGTATTACCAAAAGCACTTTCCAATAAACTTCCTGCAGACCTATCTCCACCTCGAAATCTATTCCTGGGAACACAACCAAAGATAGACTTTCACTGCTCTCCTCTAGTTATTCTTCTGATTTGTCATCAAAATTGGCTTTTCTACTTGAATCATATCTATGCTCTCTTCCTCAATACTTAACAAAGAATTTTACTTCACTACTCTATGTAACTCATTTCCCTTATCCCTCATCAGTAAGCATTCAACTTCTTAAAATTGACTGGAAAAGAGCTGGTAATTCCCTTATTTCAAAAGCTTATAATTTGAACTAATAGTTACTCAGGGTATCCTTACTACAATATAATACATGTACAGAAAAGTGCACGAATCATATGTGTACAACCCAGTTAAGTTTTACAAAGTGAGTACACCTGTGTAATAGTACCAAATCATGAAACAGATTATTACCAGCATTCCAAAAGTTCTCTTTGTGCTCAGTCATTAACACTTCCTTAGGTTAACTATGTTGCTTACTTAAATAACTATAGGTTAATTCTGCCTGGTTTTGAACTTTATATAATCTCTTGAATCTGGCTTCTTTTATAAACATTATGTTCGAAAAAGATACATCCATGTTTCTGGGCTGAGTATGCGTTCTTTCATTTGTATTACTAGTTGGTATTCAATTATATGAATATACCATTGCGTATTTATCCATTCTGTTCTTTTTTTCTTAAAGATGTATTTATTTATTTGAGAGAGAGAGAGCAAGTGTGAGTGGGAGGAGGGAGAGGTGCAGAGAGAGAGGAAGAGGGGAAGCAGACTCCCAGCTGAGTGCAGAGCCCTTTGCAGAGCTCAACTCACAACCCTGACATCAGGACTTGAGGTGAAACCAAGAGTTGGATGCTTAACCGACTAAGCCACCCAGGCACCCCAACACATTCTGTTCTCTCTTTTTTTTTTAAGATTTTATTTATTTGAGAGACAGAAAGCATGAGCAGGGGTAGGGGCAGAGGGAGCCTGACACAGGGCTCAATCCCAGGACCCCGAAATCACCTGAGCCAAAGGCAGACACTTAACCAACTGAGCCACCCAGGCGCCCCCCCAATCCGTTCTGTTTTTTTTTTTTTTTAAGATTTTAACCATTTATTTGAGAGAGAGAATGAGAGAGAGCACATGAAAGGGGGGAGGTGAGAGGGAGAAGCAGACTCCCCGCTGAGCAGGGAGCCCGACGGGGGACTCGATCCCCGGACTCCAGGATCATGACCTGAGCCGAAGGCAGTCGCTTAACCGACTGAGCCACCCAGGCAGGCGCCCCCGTTCTGTTCTTAATGAACATCCGGGTTGTTTCCAGTTTGGGAATTATAGTAGGCCAAATAATGGCCCTCCAGAGATGTCCACACCCTAATCGTCAGAACCTTAAACGTTATCTTATGCGGCAAAAGGAACTTTGCTGATTTGATTAAATTAAGGATCTTGAGATGAGAATACTGGTGGGCCAAATGTAATCATAAGGGTCTTTATAAGAGGGATGCAAGAAAGTCAGAAAAGAAGGCCACGTAAAAACAGAAGCAAAAGGAGAAAAGGCAATGCAGGACTACAAACCAAGACAGCCGATGGAAGCTGAAAAGGGCATGGAAAGGGATTCTCTAGAGTCTCCAAAAGGAAGCAGCCTGCCAACACCTTGCTTTTAGCTCAGTAAGACCCATTTTGGCCTTTGACCTCAAGAACTATAAAAGAATAAGTCTGTGTTGCTTTAAGCTACTAAGTTTGTGGTAATTTGTTATAGCAGCAATGGGAAACTAAGCAGGAATATTCCAAATAATGCTGCTATGGACATTTTTTACTTTTCTTTTGGTGTGTATGTGTACTCATTTCTGCTAAGCATGTCTAGAAATGGAATTGATGGGTCATGAGCATCACACATTCAGTTTTAATAGGTATTGCCAGTTTTCCAAAGTGGTTGAGTTATTTTAAACTCCCAAAAGGAGTATATTTGAAGTGCAGTTATTGTACTTGACATTGTCTTTTTTAGATTTTATCCAATCTCGTGGGTACACAGTAGAGTTTTGTTGTGATTTTGATCTGTATTCCCATTGTGATTAGTGATGCTGAGCACTTTTCACATGTTTATTGGCCATGTGTATAACCTCTTTTATCTAATACTTTCACAAGTGTCTTACCCATTTTTTCACTGAATCGTTTCTTGTTTTATTGATTGGCTTGAGTTGTTTACATATTCTAGATGAATCACATAAATTAGGACCTTTTGAGAGTAAAAAAGGAACCATTCCAGTGGTTCTGCTGGGGATTCTTCCTTATAAGAAATGGATAACTACAATACAGACATCATGATTTGTCATCATAAGCATTCAATGTACTATTGCCAAAAGTCTAGATTAAAAGATACCTCAGAGAAGGGGCTAAAAATATCTCCTATCTCCTTTGTGTCTTCTGCAGATCCTAAGCACTAATTAACATTCAGTATATACTACATATACATTCAAATGAAAGAGTCCCCTAAGATAAACAGAATCCATTTAGCTTCCAAAGTAAGAACTTTCTGGTAACCAGCCAGTCACAATTACTAAAGCTCAAGCAAATGTACACCAGGCAAGTACCAGGAAGTCCCAGGAACCAGGCAGGACCAAGAAGCATATTTTTACAGGGTAATGAAAGACACCTTAGAAAGAGAGAATGAAATTGTATTGAATGTAAACACCAGAGACAGAGAATTACTTTACCAGAGAAGTTACATATCACAGCAGTAAAGTGAAGAAATAAATAGGAAAATGAAGCTCTAGAAACAGGAACAAGTCAACCATAGCAAACTAGGGTAAGGAGTTTAGGATGAAGCTATAAACAATATGAGGCTGAGAGGTAACCTGTTTTGATGTGACAAAGTCTTAGTGGAAAGTACAGGAGGGAAGACTGGTGTAGGAAAGTATTGTCTGAAGATTCACTGCTGTAAAAAGAATAACAACAGCACCCCATACCAGAATTATTATGGTTTTTAGAAATATCTTCAATTTAAATCTTTTTTTTATTTAATAAACTGGGGAAGCCTAGGTCAAATATGATATCTAATTTTTCTTTGACTAGCATCCAGTGTTGTCTCTTAGATAGTTCCAAATAGATTACAAGTAAATAGTTCACCTCACAAAACAATGAAGCCTACACATATTAGCCAGATGAAATATTTTTGATGAGGAAAAAAACCCAAACAGTTTGCTTACTGGAGTCAATGGCCAATTGAGAAAATTATGGGGAAAATGCAAAAACCTGAAAACAGCTAAACATAATATTGACACACCAGTTGAAAATAATACAAATATCTAAAAACCAATCTAGTTAAAGGCAGAAGTCAAATTCTGCCTTAATCACTAAGATTATTCTAGTCATTTGCTTTTAACAAGCTTGGTCTTATCTAGACTGAATTTCAGTATTTTTTTTAAAAAGTCTAAATAATATTTTGAAAAGTATCTTTTATCATTATTTTATATGCTTCATTTTCTTTTTCTCCATCTAAGATTTTTTAATTATCATAAACCAAATTTCTTTTAAAATATAGATGGCTTCATCCAAAATGATCTATTTTTAAAAGTTTTAAAAAGTTCATTAGTCTAAGATTTTCATAATTTAACCACTCAAACAATGTCCTACTAGCAAATGGAATCACCTGAAAAAAGCAAACACATTGAAGGAGTCTATAATCCAAACTGACAATAGTGTTGGCCTCTGACAGTTGCAACTGAGCTTTCAATGTTTAATATGGAAATCTCTGTTGCTAAGCAGCATGGTCAATAAAATGTTTGTTTAGTAGACATATGTGTTTTTCTATATGCTCAAGATCACTTTCTGTAGGGAATCACCCTCCCCCATGCTACGTGGTTCTAATAAGATTGCCACTGGGGCCAGGTAAGATAGCGCAGCTCTGAGTAAATATGGGACCATTATCTTTCTGCACAGAGTAATTGGTGTGAGAATGGGCATGTGACCATGTGACCGAAGCAAAGATAGTAAGAGTTCTTCCCTAGATTGACAGTAAGCAGACAAAATAGCACACTGGTAAGCACACACCATCTCCTAGACTTGAATTCTTGGCTCTATTACTAACTAGCTGAATGATTAAGCCAGTTACTTAATTGGTCTGTCTCTTAATTTCCTCATCTTTAAAATGTAGCTGCTAATAATACCTTTCTCATAGAATCATTATGAAAATTAAATACAGTGAAATGCATAAAGCACTTAGCATAGTAACTGCCATATAAAAAAGCTTTAAATAAATTTAATGTTAACTATCAGTACCATTATTACTACTATTCCTACTGCTGTTGCTTCTGTTATTGGTCTTATAAATACATAAAAGTGCTAAATTTAGACAATGTGGCGTAAATATGCAAGCAGCCTGTCTTTGTCACTTGCAGAGCAAATAGAAAAAAAGTTTTGAAGCCAACAAATAAAAGGAAGCAGAACCAAGAAAACAGAGAACAGAGTCCCAACAACATTCTTTGAGCTCCCGGATCCAATCACCGACTGGGCTTTCCGTTATTTGAGCCAGTATTTTTTTTTCCTTATGCTAATTTGAGTTTTTTTTACTTAAAGAAAAAAGTATTGACTAATAAAACATCTTATGTCTAAAATCACAAAAGAAAACGTGTACACACTTACACACACAAGGAAAGCAGCTTTAGGGACACCTGGGTGGTTCAGTCGGTTAAGCAACTACTTTCAGCTCGGGTCATGATCCCAGCGTCCTGGGATTGAGTCCCGCATGGGGCTCCTTGCTCAGCGGAGAGCCTGCTTCTCCCTCTGCCTGCCACTCCCCCTGCATGTGCTCTCTCTCTCTCTGACAAATAAATAAATAAAATCTTTAAAAAAAAAAAAGGAAAACAGCTTTATTCTATATACTCAGATGATAAAGATGATACAACTCTACTGGGTGGTAGTATCTGTTGCCTTAGAATTTTGGCCAAATCTTCAAATTAATATCCTATTTCCATTAAAGTACTGTTACAGTATTTTCAGGAAATCTCAAGCAGACTGGTATGGGTAAGGTGGGAAAAAGGGAATAATGCAGTGGAGTTTGGAAAGGTAAATTGATCAGATTATCATGGACTTTATATGTTATATTAAGGAATTTAAAATTTATTCTGTTAAAAACAGGGATCCATGATGTTTTTAAGAAAATAAGTTACACTCATTTATTCATTCAGTAAGTATTTATTGAATACCTACTATGTACCAGACACTACATTAGAACATATAAACACATGAGAGCTGCTTTAGTGGAATTTAAAATATAGTGATCAGGTCTATGCTCTTTAAAGATAACATTGATGACAGACAAGAATGGATGAGAATAGATACAGATAGATTAAAAAAAGGAAAAATTAGAAGTAATTTGGTCAGTAGGGTCAAAATGATTCCAAAATATCTACTTTTAAGTAACTGATATTGGAAAAACAGTAAAAAGCAATTGCTTTTATTAATAAATACCATGAGCTTGATTTGAAAATTTTTTGTCTAAGTTCTTTTTTCTAGAAGGTCAGCTCCATGAAAGTTTTAGTCACTGTTTAAACCCAAGGTCTAGAATAGTGTTTGGCCCTTAGCAGATGCTCAATAAATGTTATTTTTGAATAAGGTAGCTTTAAGATTTATAGGTAAAAACATTCATTCAATAATGGATTTACTGAATGTGTCAGGTACTGTGCTAACAATAAATAAAACACAATTCCTTGCCCTTAAGGAAGTCTGCTGGAGTATTCTTTTTTCCAAAAAAAAGATTGTATTTATTTATTTGACAGAGAGAGGGAATACAAGCAGCGGGAGTGGGAGAGGGAGAAGCAGGCTTCCCACAGAGCAGGGAGCCTGATGCAGGGCTTGATACTAGGACCCTGGGATCATGACTTGAGCGAAGGCAGACCCTTAATGACTGAGCCACCCAGGCTCCCCCCTGCTGGAGTATTCTTAACCTTTTCCATCGCTAAACACATTTGCATTCTCATGCCAAAAGTTTTCCTGAAAGAAGTGTTCACAGAGTTAAAGCATCAGAGAATTGATGGAGAAGGGGAGAGTTATTCATTAAAACATTTGATATTCATGTGACTTTAGTGAACTCATTAAAGAACTTAAAAAATTG
Organism: Mirounga angustirostris; assembly: GCF_029215605.1. Classification (NCBI taxonomy): domain Eukaryota; kingdom Metazoa; phylum Chordata; class Mammalia; order Carnivora; family Phocidae; genus Mirounga; species Mirounga angustirostris. The sequence goes on from NW_026991712.1 coordinate 33,650,063, forward strand.
TCATTTTATGGGATAAATAAGAAATAAAGAATAAGAAATAAGACTCATAATCTTTTAAATCCTGAACTCTATTTGTTAATTGGTCTTTTTCCCCCAAAATTCCACTCTCTAGGTATTATAAATGAGGGAATGAATACCATTAAAAGAAAAATAAACCTTACTTTGTTGTCAGACTCAGAATTTGCAGTTTTAATATTACCTATTATTAACTAGTAAATCATTCAGAAACTTCAGTACTTCAAATTATTGTTAGTTAGAAATATTTGGGACAAACCTTTTCACTAAACTTGGCACACAAGTATGTTACAATGTCAGGACTAAAAGCCAATCTAATAATTTAGATGAGAGGTCTAGAAATAAGCTCTATAACTCTATAAGTCTATAACAAAATAGTATGAAAGTGAATTGTACAGTGATGGTATGAGGAGGTATTTACAGCAACATAAAGGTTACCTAATTCAGTCCAGAAGGATCTGTGAAAACTTCCCAGAGAAGACGATATTTGAGAAGTCCTAACTGAGTAGATTACAACTATTTGCAAGATAGAAGCCAAATATATTAAAAAAAAAATCTATTGTATTTCTGAACAGTAACAGTGAACATTCCAAAAATGAAATTAAGGAAACAATCGCATTTAAAAATAGCATCAAAAGGGAGTGGAATGAAAATTCCAGCTAGCTGAATGAGAGGTGGGTTTTGTGGTACAGCACCCTAGCATTTTGGCTTAGTGACTACAATGTAAGGCCACATCAGTAGGCACTTCAGTACTGGTTAGGTAGATTATATATGGCATATGAAGATGATAGGTTAGTACCCTTAAAGACCTCTGGGCTTGATTTAACTGATCTGAACAGCTATATGGGTGCCCCAGAGCAAAGGAGAGCTCAAGGTTCTGGGGGCTATTCATACATCCAAATGGTGATTAAAATAAGAACAGAGGAGTTGGATAGATTATAGAATGCCAACAAGGAACTAAGAGCTCTGGAGCTCTGGAGACCCACATTCTCAGGAATTATAAATGAAGAAACCTCTTTGTAAAGAAGTCCAGATGTCCAAGAAGAAATAGTGTAACATGCTGATGCTTCCTACCTAAAAGTGAGTTGGAAAAGAGTCAGCCTAGTCTTCTCTGCCCTTAGACTTTAATGACTTCCCATTCTACTGCTCCAGATTGTTTCAAGAGCCATTTGATGATCCAAGTAAAATATAAAGAGCTATTCATACAATTACCTTCCTTTTAAAAAAAATAATAGCATCAAATGGAATAAAATATTTAGTATAAATTTAACAAAAGATGTGTAAGACTTGTATACTAAAAACTATAAATCATTGTTGAAAGGAATTAAGAAGAGCTAAATAAATGAGAAGACATCCCATGTCCATGGATCAGAAGTCTTAATATTGCTAAGATGGCAGTACCCACTAAATTGATCTACCAATTCAAAGCAATCATTATCAAAACCCAAGTTGGCTTTTTTGCACATATTGACAAACTGATCCTAAAATTCAAAAGGAAATTCAAAGGACCCAGAGTAGCCAAAACACTGTTGAAAATGTTCTTCACTTCCTGATTTCAAAAGTTACTACAAATCTACAATAATTAAAACAGTACGGTACCAGCATAAGAAGAGGCATAGAGATCAATAGAATAGAACTGAAATTCCAAAAATAAGCCCTTATATCAATGATGAGTTGATTTTCAACAAAAGTGTCAAGACAATTTAATAGGAAATAAATGGTGCTGGGAAAACTGTATATCCACATTCAAGAGAATGAAACTAGACAGACACCTACCTCACATAATATAAAATTAACTTGAAATGGATTAAAGACCTAAATGTCAGGCTAAAACAATAAAACTCTTACAAAAAAAGAGAATTAAATTTTTATAATCTTGGGTTAGGCAATGTTTTACAGATAGGACACTAAAGCAGTAACAATTGGACTGCATCAAAATTAAAAACTTTTGGTGGTGACTGGCCAGCTCAGTCAGTGGAATATGCAACACTTGATCTCAGGGTTGTGAGTTCAAGCCCCATGTTGGGTATAGAAATTAAAATTTAAAATCTTAAAAATTTTTTTTTAAATAAGTGGACATGATCAAGAAAGTGAAAAAACAAAGCATGGAATGAGAGAAAATATTTGTAAATCACATATACAATAAGGGACTTGCAAGATACACAAGCCTCAAACTCAATAATAAAAAGACAACTCAATTTAAAACTGGGCAAAAGATCTGAATAGACATTTATTCAAGGAGATAAAAGAATGGTCACTGAGCACATGAAAAGGGGCGCCTGGGTGGCTCAGTCGTTAAGTGCCTGCCTTTGGCTGAGGTCATGGTCCCAGGGTCCTGGGATCGAGCCCCACATCGGGCTCCCTGCTTGGCGGGAAGCCTGCTTCTCCCTCTCCCACTCCCCCTGCTTGTGTTCCCTCTCTCACTGTGTGTCTCTCTCTGTCAAATAAATAAATAAAATCTTAAAAAAAAAATGAGCACATGAAAAGATGCTCAACATCAATAGTCATTAGGGAAATGCAAATCATATACACAATGAAGGACAATGAACTTCTGTACACATACATGGTTTTAGTCCATATGTCTGTCAAGTCTCAAATGAGAGCCCAAACAGGACCCAGCCAGAGTCTCTAGCATAAGGAAGAACCACAGATGTGGCTAAAAATTTATGGATGGAAATATGCCACTTAACAGTCTCTCTCTCACTTTTTTGCTCTCACTCTTACAAAAAAAAAAAAAAAGATGGCCATGCCTAATCCCTAAAAAATGTGAACAGCAATGACAGGATAGTTGGAATATACCCACAATGCCTAAGGAGACAAAATTAACTCAAAGGTATAGGATCTGATGTGTTTACTACAATTAAACACATGAAATGAGAGTTGAAAGGAGAGATGAACTTGAGTCCATGTGTTACAAAAGTTCTGTTCCTCCTCTATACAGAAGTAGGACCAAGAATATGCAACAGACTTAGACATTACAATGCAACAAACTGTGATTTGAGGCCATTAAGAACAGGCCAGGGAAAAACACTTGCCTATATAAAGATCTTAAGTAACCCAGTCAGGTAGGTGCTAACTCATTTTTATTGTTGTGAAGTAACTAATATTTATGAAGTCAAGATATATTAGCTGCATATCTTTTTTGTTTTGTTGCTGTTGTATTGTAGTTGCTGCTAGTGCGAATAAGGAAATGGGTTTTGTTTTGGTTTTTTGAAGGGAAACGGTTCTCAGTGGGTCAGCATTGGTAATTTATGTATCTCTTGATTTCCACTATAGTCATAATAGATAATCTTAATCATTACAAAAGCAATAGATCAGATGTCAAGACACAGTAATTGGGCTATATACCAAATATTAAAGTAGCTATCTCTAAGTGAAAGGAGGATTTCTTTTATATGCCTAAATTTTCTAAATTGATACGATGAGCATGGGCTTCTTACTTTAAAAATACATATCATCTGGAATTCCTATTATTTTTATCTATCCAGATGAAAGTATCTAAAATAAAAACGTATGAAAACCGCTCTTCATAAAGCCTACACTAGACTGTTATTCTTAAATATGACAACTGAGATAATCCCTTAAGATGTATATATTTCAGATTCTTGATCACAGAGAGGAAAAAACGGCAGGAAGCTGTACTCTGTTAAATTAAGCCAGATAGTATAAAAAGCTCATGACCAATAATTTGGAACAGCTGCAACTGAGTCACTGCGCTAAATTTTAAAACCAACCTAACTTTGTCCAACAAATTCCAAAACACATTTAAGAATTTAAAGATACAGACAGTAATTTTGGTTGTTGGTTTGTTTTCATAGGTCTTTGGTTTGCATTTTTGTTGTTGTTTGTTTGTTTGCGGGCAATACAAGTCAAGCTGCTAACCAATTCCTACTTGATGTAAAGAGTACATCTATATTTATTAACAAAAAAGAAACCAAAAAATTAAAAGAACATAAGTATGCTATCTGGGGTTTCATTTTTCATTAAGGAATTTGACAAAGTGAATGAGTCTTGCAATTAACTTATTTTTAAAATTTAAAACATCGTAAATTTCATGATTGTTCCCAGATATTGAGATATAGCCTCATTACTTAATATGTAAAGCACCTGAATTACTATATGAGCTGCCTTTCCATCTCTCTTGATTCAAAGAGTAAACACAGTCAATGTTCGATCTGTGTATTCAGCAACATTCAATAATTTACTTAAATATTGCCTTCAGAGTGTACTCTTTTCTGAAGATTTTTAAATAGAGGTCACATGTTTTCAGTTTCTAGTATTTTAGTGGATAGAGACAGATAAAATCTAAATTTGTCTTTTCACCCTCTAATATAACAATAATGCTAATAAAAAAATCTATGATGGAAGATAATTCTCCATGGTCTCTCATTTTCACATGTCTTATAAGCAGAGGCACTGACTTCTTATTCTTCTATACCGTCTTCTCAAGGATGTTTGTACAGAAAAGACCTGGAAGTTAAGATCTGCCTCCAAAGCCAAGAAGGGCAGATTTGCTTACAGCCTTTGAAGATAAAGATAATGTCTCCTTCAAAGCAAAGCGTAGGCATGCTTACCGCATGTTATAAAAGATACGGGGTCCCTAGGCTCAGAAATCCTCTCGTATAATCTGGTCCACTGTGTGGGGTACAGGAGTAAAAAGAATTGGCACAAATGATAGATACTCTGGCTACTATTATAGTAAGTAACAACTATCTTTCATCTCGGACCCAAAGTCTCATATCTTCTACCAGCATCCATGAAACTTGTAACTTGCAGGCTAACTTGTAAACAGGGTAAAATCTCAGACCTTTCACAGTTCTTGATAATCTAATGAATCAATATAATCCAGTAAATGCTTATTAATTATATTCCATGTACTTAGCACTATGCTAAGACACCTTTTGAACTATTCTAAGTTTTCACTTCCAAACATCAGAGTTTCTCAGTTCTGTTCCATCTTCTTCAGGATTCAATGCCATCTGCTCTGAGGAGTTATACCCTTAGCATTTGTACATATCTTCATTACAATTATAATTACTGTTCATTTCTCTGTCTCCTTTATTAGACTATAGTATTGAGTCCCTATTATGTGACCAAGTGCTTTATAAGAATTTAAATGGATTCTCTTATTTAAACCTCACACACACACACACACACACACACGCACACACAAATCCTTTAAGGTTAAGTATTATGAACTAATTGTATAGATAAGGAAACTGACTTAGATAGATTAAGAAAAAGACCATGTCTTATATTCCTCAGTGCCTGGCAAAAATGTTATCACATAGTGGAGATAAAAGTTTGATGAACAGATCAATGAATTAATTAATCAATTGTTAGTTTGGTTTTTGGTTTTTTAGCCAATTGACCACATTTTAGGTTTTTCTTGGTAGACCTCTTAATATCTTTCCTAAACTTCACAATTCAAATATGGACATTACTCAAGGTCTGATCAGTGCATATCTTGAGATTATCTGACAATTTTTATATACTGTATTAATTCTTATTAATTCTTCCTTATTACTTTCTCTTAGGTCCAAGGAGACTCTTGAAGCCTCCTCTACCATAAAGCACATCTACAAAAATATGTAAACTTTAAATATTTTTCTTATGTAAAATCTCTCTTCAATCTCATATCCACAGAAGTGCCCTTGTGTGTTTTACTAAGGCAAAGTTGAGAGAGCTTCCTCCTAGAGCTTAACAACCAAAATAGAGATAAGGATATTTTCTGCAGCTCCTGTCCCAGAAAAGATCTTTAGATGAAACACAATCGGGCTTCCCAATAAAACACTATATGATAAAGCTGAAATCAGAGGTGTCCCAAACTGCTGTTTTATTATTGGCCTTTTCTCCTTTTCCTCTAATATCTACTCGTGTCAACTGTATTATCAGAGTCAAGTATTGACAGACAGACTAGGCTTTTAATCTACTGCTTACAACTTTAAATTACTTTATCTCTGAGTTTCACCTATAAAATAAGCATGGTAGTAGCCCTCGCCCAGATGTTTTGCTGTAAATTTAATAAAATGATAGATGTGAAACACCTAGTCAGTGTCTGCTACTCTATACATTTTAGTTCCTTCCTGAACTTTGCTCCTTATGCCTTTTCACATTCTCTCCTTCACTTAGCTCACAGTATTCAGAAGATTGTTCTACTCATCATTAGCTACCTGAAAGCCTAACTCTTGCTAAACCTATCATTAATCAAAATGCGCCAAATCATTGCCTCACTATTTGGCAGGAACTGCAAGTGTAGAAGACCAGATGGCCAAGATTCACCACTGGCTCCTGGAGCCTTGCCGAAGGTTAATGTTGAATGCTGGCAAAGCTCTGCGGGTGCTCAGAGCGGTTCTTTTGGCTGTGATCACCTCAGTGATAGGGTTAAACATGATAATATTAAAACCTTGGAGAAATATTTGAGCCTGGTATGCTACTAATGGAATAATCATATTTATGAACAAGGTTCTTGAAAGTTTCTACTATTAGAGTCAAAAGTTTAGAATATGGGTGTAGATAAGGCTTTTCAGGCAGTATAGCTAGCTCATTGCTAGACTCTATAGAAGTAATTAAGGATAAACTGGGGGTGCCTGGGTGGCTCAACTGGTTAAGCGACTGCCTTCGGCTCAGGTCAAGATCCTGGGGTCCTGGGATCTAGCCCTGCATCGGGCTCCCTGCTCCGCAGAGCCTGCTTCTCCCTCTGCCTGCAGCTCCCCCTGCTTGTGCTCTCTATGTCAAATAAATAAATAAATAAATCTTTTTAAAAAAATTACGGATGAACTGAGAAGCTACACTGGAAAGGAGAAGGAAGCATTTATACTACCCCTCCATACCTAGTCTACTCCCACTAGCCTAACCTCTAGAAGAGATTGTGCTTTCATGATGCTAAGATAAAATTTCACTGGGAAAAAGGAGCTCTGACATTCAGAACTAAAGATGAAGATAGCTGTTCTAGTTTTGTCCACAGTTTACAGTTGCTTCTGGCTGGTCCACACTTTGCAAAAGATGCAATAAAAAGGATGTGATAATGCTGAGACCAACCATGCATAATTACATTCTTAAGTTGTAAATAACAATTTATGTTCAAAGTTTCCTCCAAAAAATCCTTTAGCCAGAAGGAGGTCATAATAAACTGGATATTTCAAGCTACAGGGAAGCAAATTCCTCTTGATTAGACAAAGAAAACCAGTACAATGTACAGATTTCAGATTAGTATCTACTGGTATTTACGTGCCTAAATCAAAGCAAACCTTTTCTGTAAAAGGCCACATGGTAAATATTTTAGGTTTTGTGGGTATGAGATAGGGAAACTAAGGGACTCCATAAAAATCTGCTTTTGCTCCTTTTCCTGCTTCTGTTCTTGCTAGGACCTGCACCCCCACACCACTTTACACATGCCTTGTAATACAAATAGCATACCTCCTCCCCATAGGGACTGGAGTTAATGATTTCTCTAGAATAGATAATATCTAAGGAAGGAACAGGTGAGAATGACTGGATGAAGCCATCATGAGTATTCCAGACCATGGGAGCTAGACATCTTCACACCAAGGCCCCCTGGCTCCAGGGAATAACCTGGGCCCTCGTCTTTGTTCTAACCATTTCCTGGATGCCTGAGAGGAAAGGTACACCAAGCCACCATCCTCAATAAAAAAAACTCCAGACCCCGAACAAAGACGAAACTCATGCTGCTTTCCTTTCCCAGTTTCCCAGATGCTCTGTCTGTATTTGTTCTCTCTCTATATTCAATAAATTCTGCTCTCACTTCCTACTGGCTCACATTTGATTTTTATCCTATGCAAAGCCAAGATCCTCTTTGGTCCTGCATGACCCCCTCTGGGTCCCTGGACCTGGCCTGCCAGCATTAGGTCAAAAGGCAAAATTAAGAATAATATGTACTACTAATATAAGAGAGAAAACACATTTCCACAAATTTCTTATTGACAAAATTTAAATAACTGAGTATAACAAGATAGGTCCATTAATGAGAATATAATGGAATTCTTGTGGGGTAGTAGTTGGGATTCAAAGTTAGTACTCCAAATCATTCAAATTAATTGCAAATGTTCTTCTGTTAATGCTGATCTGTAATATGATTTTATGAATTTCAACTTAGAAATGTCATTTCATACAGATAAGTCTCAAGTACTGATACTGACCACTGCATCACTAGAGGACACTTCTAGAATTGAATTAGATTCTTCTCCTGGTTTGTCTTTTAGCATGTCATTGCAGTGCTGACTAAGGTCGAGTGGTAGTTCTACAATTGCACAATTAAAAGAATTTTTAAATACATATTTTTTTTTTTGCATTTGCATCAAAGTCTGAAAAATGCTATTGGAACCATAGTCTGAGCTGGGAAAATACATTCCCTGAAAATTGTGGAGGATTAGAGAGCTTACTACTTGTTTTAACTTTTGACAGCATGAGAAGCATATAAAGCAGCTGAAATTATTCATGATAAAGATTAGTGGTCACTGAAGTTAAAATGACTTTACCATAGTGTAAGTGTCACAGATAAGCATACTTCTGTCTTGTAATTATGAGTTGAACTCAGAAACTATCAGTGCAAAAACAAATTTCCAAAGCCATTCAGTGTTCAATAACAGTGGTTAAGGGTATTTTTCTCATGCAGAGACAGTTCAAATATTGGCCCTGAGTTCAAAAACCCACATAAAATTTTATTTTTCTAAGCCATCAATCTTATTGTAACAGAGCAAGTCATGATATTGTTTCTATTTCTGACAAAAAGTACATAGAATTGATGGCTAAATTCACAAGAGGGAATGGTTTACTTTTGACAATACCAATTCAATAATCCATGATGATTCAAAAATTCCTACAAAGTATCTACTCACAACACAATGAATAACCATGAGCTGTAAACATTTTATATTTTCACAACATTTGTAAATGTATCCAACTTAGTCTTTTTCTACTCCACACATATTTTTGTCATCATCAATTTTTTTTTTTAAAGATTTTATTTATTTATTTGACAGAGAGAGACACAGCGAGAGAGGGAACACAAGTAGGGGGAGTGGGAGAGGGAGAAGCAGGCTTCCCGCGGAGCAGGGAGCCCAATGCGGGGCTTGATCCCAGGACCCTGGGATCATGACCTGAGCCGAAGGCAGACGCTTAACCGACTGAGCCACCCAGGCGCCCCTGTCATCATCAATTTTAACACATCTTAGCAGATTCCACTTCAGGCTGTACTGACTCTTCTCAAATTCTTTGAAATGTTCTTGCCTCTTGTTATTCCATACTGACTTCATAGAGCCTTATTCTTCAGTCACTTCAAATTCAGTACCAACTCTTCAAATAAACAAAAGCAGATCATTACCAAAACATCTGTAAACTAAGCAAGAACCAAGGAAAACCATTCAAAATCATTAGCCTTGTTTTTTAATTGACTGTAAGGTGTTGTTCCTAATGTCCTCAACTCTTTGAGAAATTTCTCATTGAAAAGCTAATAGTCGTAAACAAGTTTATTTTCTCTGAACACATATTTGCATCTGCTACAATCAAATGTGATTTAATTAACTCATCATGGTAAGTGGACTGGCTAACAGATGAGCCATTTGGCAACTTTTTTTGATTGAAGTCTCATTTTCATTTTTTATTTTTGTTAAGAAATTCTGCTATAATGAAATATTCCACTTTAAATTTCTAATTTACCCTAATGGAAATATTGCGATAGGTGCTTAGTAGGGTGACATCAACATATATTGTATTCTTTTAGCACAACTACATTGTCAACACATAATAAGCACACAAATAATAAACACAACACTTTGTTATCTAATTTGATAACAAAATAATCCACACTCCACTGTGTTTTAAAAGCATACTTGAAGTCTACTTTTCTCTTCTTGTTTTGACATGATGGATATGCACTGTAAGTAAAAAATAAAACAGAACTAAATATCATAGTACAGCAGTATACATTGCACCCAAAATGCTGTTCAATTTTAATTGCATCATTGCAATTTGTAGTGGATCAAGCAGCAGTGCAAAGTGAGAGAGTGCCACATGTGGTCTCCATCCTAACCACTCAACTCTGCCATGGGCAACTGACCAGAGGCAGGCCAGATTGCCTCTCTACCAGTAAATGTGAACCTTAAATGGTAAATAATGAAGCTGATCCATACAAACAGCAAGTAGCACCTTGAACGGGGCATCCATTAGTTTCTGCAAACTAGCTATCCAGAGCTACTCCAATTTCTTATCCAGAGACTAGATATTTCACATTTCTGAGCACTATCCAATATCCTTATAATAAATGTATTTTCTCTTAAGTGAACCAGGGTCCAGTTTTGCTGCTTGAAACTAAAACACCCTAATTGGTATATCTCAGTTTCAAAGGTTTTTGACCAGTCTTTATAACCTAATCTTTCTTTCAACCAGAAAAAAATGAAAAAAGGGTCTTGACATTGCTCAGAAAAGTTGCAAAAATGTTTCTTTTCTCTATCATGATTAAAGAATCAGTGTTTTATAACTTCTCTCTGTGCTTGTTCTTTATTGGCTCTCAGTTCCATCTCTGCCCTTCCATGCTCTCCCTTTATTTCAGGGGGCTAGAAGCCTATATAGACTACATTTCTCACCCTCTCTCAACAGCTGGTTTCCAATTAAGTTCTGCTACTGGGACATACCGGTGAAAATTAGATGGCAGGGGAAGATAAACCATTTAATTTTTTTCCTTCTCTTTCTAGTTCCTGCAGAGGCAGCAACAATACTCCAGGAAGCTCAGCAAGTTTAATCATGGGCTCTGGTTCCAGGAGTAATAGCAGTACCAACACAAGCACCAGCAACAGCAGTGACTACGGGCTCCAGCATCCTCCATGGTGAGTCCAGCATCATCAACAAGACTGTAGCCTTTCTACATCATTAGAAGTGCAGGCTCCTGGGCTCCAAGGGTAGCAGTGGCACTCCAACAATCCTAGCATCATAGTACTTATGGGCTCTGCTTAGCACCATTTCCAGCTTTTCTCTCCTAGCCCTAGGAAAGGTAGTGGATTCCTCCAGTTGCCCATCTTTTTTGGTAAATTCATCATCCACTTTTTGCTTCTCCAGCCCTACCAATACTTTTGGTAATTAATTCCCTATATTAAGTTGCCTTTGTATGAAATATTCAGAGTGGCTTTTGTTCTCCTAATTACACAACTTTCAGTGCCATGGGCTTCTTTTTCTATTTCCCTATCTGTGTGTTTCTTTTATCCACTCTTCCTCTTTTTCATTCATCCACTCCATTTCTCTATCCTCTCTCTTCCTTTCCTTTTTTCTTTCTTCCTGACCTATTTCTTAAATATATCAACAATATCTATGTCATCATTTATTATAATGATGCTCAGGGCAAAAGCAGTTGGAACACTTTCAATTTAATTAATCAGCAGTTCAAGTGAAAAAACAATAATTTCCTCAGAACTCTTTATTAAAATCCAATTTTTATTATAATTACAACAGTCAATACCTAGAAAATATTTTATGTGCCACTTGAGTGGCAACATCATCTTAGCCCAAAATACTTAAGTAATAATTTTAATTCAAATGGAAATTATAATTCACAGCTTTAGATGATATTTCATATTTCATTTCAAATGTATCATCATTATCCCGTAATAAACAAGAAAATCTAGTACATGTTTTAGAAGATAGCAGAAAACAATCTTTAGATATTTTAACTCATTTGAAAAGTTGTAAAAACATCTGCAAGTTGTTTCTGTGTCTATTCACTTGGGATCACAAACCAAACTCCACATTTGTTTAGAACTGAACTCTTGTTTGAGACAGAAACTTGCAACCTCCCCTGCCCCACTCTAAACACCTCCCACCACCACTTCCCCACATCATACCACTCAACCCATCTCCTTAAATTGTCATTTTATTTAGAATAAAATCAAATTCTCTGCCATGTCATATAAGTCCCTCTCTAATCTAGCTCCTACCTACTGGTCCATCCTCAACTTATCTACTTTCCTTATTCAACACAGACATAAGGAAAACAACCAATGGTCACAGAACGACTCATTCCTAACTCATCATACATACACACACACAATGGCATATACACATACACAAAAGTATATATGCGTGCACAAAGTTCCTCAGTCCTTGGGCAAGATCCTCCTACACAGCCTATGTTCCACACATACTTTCTTGTCTCCTGCCCTCCCTCTTCTTCCAGAAAAGTGGCTGGAATCAAAATCAATCACATCTTCCTTCAGCAAATAATAGGTGGAAAGTGAGTTGATGCTCAATCCAAAATTGAAGTTGGAACTTGCACAGTTTGGCAAGGTATACATTAACATAGAACAGATGCTGGAGATTCAAGATATCCACTCTTTTGCCTCCATAGTGAAAAGTAAACTATCTCTTATGCTCTTCTCCCATCTCTCTCTCTATCTCTCACATAAACACACACAGACACACACCCCACATCCTCATTTCTGGCTACACCAAAATGATTAATTCAGATTTACCTGCAAGGTCAGCTTTTAAAGTGTTTCTAATATAGGGATAACCAGGGAACATAGCGGAGTAGGAAGATCTTAGACTCACCTCATCCCACAGATACACCTAGATAACACCCACATCACTGTAAATAACCTAAAAAACAACCTGAAGACTGGTAAAACAGACTCTCCACAGCTAAAGGTAGAAAAGAGGCCACGTTGAAGAGGATAGGAAGGGCAGAGACATAGTCAGGAGTCAAATGGACCTGCGGGACTGTCTGCAAGTGGGAAGGTCACTGTGGGCAAAGAGAGGGGAGAGGAGCAGACCCCACCCATACCAGGCACCCTAAGCAAGGGGGACCCGCACTGGGAAGACAAATCTCCACAACATTTAGCTTTGAAAACCAGAGGGGCCTAACTTTGCAAGTTCTTTTTTTTTTTTAAGATTTTATTTATTTGACAGAGAGAGAGAGACAGCTAGAGAGGGAACACAAGCAGGAGGAGTGGGAGAGGGAGAAGCAGGCTTCCCACTGAGCAGGGAGCCCGATGCAGGGATCGATCCCAGGACCCTGGGATCATGACCTGAGCTGAAGGCAGACGCTTAAAGGCTGAGCCACCCAGGCGTCCCTAACTTTGCAAGTTCTTACGATCAATGGGTTTTAACACCTGAAACACTGAAAATCAACAGACTCAGCTCTGGAGATAACCACACACACCAGCCCAACGACAGCCCCAGCAATGAGCTGGGAGCAGACATCTGGTCTAACTGCAGGTCCCACCCACCAATTAAAGCTTTCAGGGAACAACACAGGGAAAGTGTCCTCTAGTTCAGTGTTACCCTAGTTCTGGCAAATACCTGATCTGATTCAACTCAAGTCCAAGGTGGCCCCAGACTGCCCCACTAACAACATAAGAACCAAACCCTGCCCACAGCAGGCAAAGAGAACTATTGCAGACAACTGGACTGAAGGCAAACATGGCTCAGCCACAACAGTAGGGTACATGCAACACATAGGAAACACCCTTGAAATGCCAGGTTCTGGCAAACAGGGGACATTCACTGCAGGGCACTATACAGGACCTCTTCTTCACTTGGTCACTATTTTCAAGAACAGATGTAGTTGACTTTTTGAACACAGAAACAGTCACAAGCAGTTTGACAAAATGGGGAGACAGAGGAATATGTCCCAAATCAAAGAACAGGACAAAAATCACAGCAAAAGAGCTAAATGAAATGGAAATAAGTAATATGCCTGATAAAGAATTTAAAATGGTCATAAAACTACTCACTAGATTTAAGAAAAGAGAGGAGGACCTCAGTGAGACCAACACAAAGAGAGAGAAAACATAAAAAATAACCAGAGATGAAGAACTCAATAATTGAAATTAAAAATACACTAGAGGGAATATATGGTAGACTAGAGGAAGCAGAAGAATGGATCAGTGACTTGGAGGGCAGAATAATGGAAAACAATCAAGCCAAACTAGAAGGAGAAAAAAACACAATAAAAAATGAAAATAGATTAAGGGCATTCAGCAACACCATTAAGCGTAATAACATTCGCATTATAGAGATCCCAGAAGGAGAAGAGAGAGAAAAGGGGACAGAAAATGTATTTGAAAAAATAGTAGCTGAAAAATTCCCAAATCTGGGGAAGGAAACAGGAATCTAGATCCAGGAGGCACAGAAAGCCCCCAGCAAAATCAACCCAAGAAGGTCCACATCAAGACACATAATAATTAAAATGGCAAAAAGTAGTGATAAATCGAATTTTAAAAGCAGCAAGAGAAAAGAAAACAGCTATAAAAAAGGGAAACCCAATAAGGCTATCAGCTTATTTTTTAGCAGAAACTTTGCAGGCCAGAAGAAAATGGCATGGTATATTTAAAGTGCTGAGAGAAAAATGTCAACCAAGAATACACTATCTAGCAAGGCTATCATTCAGAATAGGAGAAATAGAGTTTCCCAGACAAACAAAAGTTAAAGGAATTCATGACCATTATACCAGCCCTATAAGAAATGTTAAAGGGGATTCTTTGAGTGGAGAGGAAAGGCCATATGCAAGAGTAAGAAAAATAGGTAGCACAAAAGCAGTAAAAGTAAGTATATCTATAAAAATCGGGGCACCTGGGTGGATCAGTTGGTTAAGTGGCTGCCTTCGGCTCAGGTCATGATCCCGGGGTCCTGGGATCGAGGCCCACATCCGGCTCCCTGCCCAGCAGAGAGCTTGCTTCTCCCTCCCCCTCTACCTGCCACTCTGCCTACTTGTGCTCTCTCTCTATCTCTCTGTCAAATAAATAAATAAAATATTTTTTTAAAAATCAATAAAAGGATTCATAAAATAAAAGGATGTAAAGTATGACACCATATACCTAAAACAAGGGGGGAGGAGTAAAAATTTAGTGCTTTTAGAATGGGTTCAAACTTAAGCAACCATCAAATTAATATAGACTACTAAATGCATAAGATGTTATATATAAACCTAATGGTAACCATAAATCAAAAACTGAGAACAGATACATGGAGACAAGTGAAAATGAAATACAATGGTCCGAAATCTTTGGGTTTCAGCAAAAGCTGTTCTAAAAGGAAAGTTTATAGCAATATAGGCCTACCTCAAGAAGCAAGAAAAATCTCAAATAAACAACCTAACCTTACACCTAAAGGAGCTTGAAAAAGAACAAACAAAACCCAAGACCAGCAAAATGAAGAAAATAATAAAGATTAAAGCAGAAATAAGTGAAACAGAAACAAACAACAACAATAACAACAATAACAAATAATAATAATAATAGAACAGATCAATGAAACCAGGAGCTGGCTCTTTGAGAAGATCAGCAAAAATGATAAATCTCTAGCCAAACTCATTAAAAAAAAAAAAAAGGGAGGGCTCAAATAAACAAAATCAGAAATGAAAGAGGAAGAATAGCTGACACCACAGAAATACAAAAGATTGTAAGAGATTATGAGGGGCTCCTGGCTCCTGGGTGGCTCCGGCCTTAAGCGTCTGCCTTCGGCTCGGGTCATGATCCCAGGGTCCTGGGATGGAGCCCCGCGTCAGGCTCCCTGCTCAGCGGGAGGCCTGCTTCTCCCTCTCCCGCTCCCCCTGCTTGTGTTCCCTCTCTTACTGTGTCTCTCCCTGTCAAATAAATAAATAAAATCTTAAAAAAAAAAAAAAGGATTATGAGAGATTATGAAAAATGATACACCAACAAATTGGACAACCTAGAAGAAATGGATAAATTCCTAAAAATATATAACCTCCCAAAACTGAATCAGGAAGAAATAGAAAATTTGAACAGACTGATTAACAGCAATGAAATCAAATAAAAAAACTCCCAACACACAAAAGTCTGGGGCCACATGGCTTCACAGGTGAATTCTACCAAACATTTAAAGAGAGTTAATACCTATTCTTCTCGGGGCGCCTGGGTGGCTCAGTTGTTAAGTGTCTGCCTTCAGCTCAGGTCATGATCCCAGGGTTCTGGGATCGAGCCCCGCATCGGGCTCCCTGCTCCGCAGGAAGCCTGCTTCTCCCTCTCCCACTCCCCCTGCTTGTGTTCCTGCTCTTGCTATCTCTCTCTCTCTCTCTGTCAAATAAATAAATAAAATCTTAAAAAAAAAAAAAGCAATTACTCATATACATTTAATATAAAAAAAAAATACCTATTCTTCTCAAACTATTCCAAAAAATAGAAGAGGAAACTAAGTTGCCAAATTCATTCTATGAGACCAACATTACCCTGATAAGAAAACCAGATAAAAACACTACAAAAAAAAAGAACTACAGGCCAATATCTCTAATGAACATAGATACAAAAATCCTCAACAAAATCCTCAACAAACCAAATCCAACAATACATTTAAAAAAATCATTCACCACAGTCAAGTGGGATTCAGTCTTAGATGCAAGGGTCATTCCTTATTTGCAAATCAATCAACACGATATATTACATCAACAAAAAATGATAAAAACAGGGGCGCTTGAGTGGCTCAGTCCGTCAAGCGTCTGTTTGGCTCAGGTCATGATCCCAGGGTCCTGGGATTAAGGCCCGCATCAGGCTCCCTGCTCAGCGGAAACCCTGCTTCTCCCTCTCCCTCTGCTTGTGCTCACTTGCTTGCTCTCTCTCCCTCTCTCTCTCTGTCAAATAAATAAGAAATCTTAATTTTAAAAAGTGATTTAAAAAAATGATAAAAACCATACGATCATTTCAATAGATGCAGAAGCATTTGACAAAGCACACATCCATTCATGATAAAAACCCTCAACAAAGCAGGTTTAGAGGGAACATACCTCAACATTAAGGCCATATATTAAAAACCCACAGCTAACATCATACTCAATGGTGAAAAACTGAGAGCTTTTCCCCTAAGATCAGGATTAAGACATGGACGTCCACTCTCTGCACTTTTATTCAACATAGTACTGGAAGCCCTAGACACAACAGTCAGACAACAAAAAGAAATAAAAGGCATCCAAACTAGTAAAGAAGAAGTAAATTATTCACTATTTGCAGATGCCATTATATATAGAAAACCCTAAAGACTCCACCAAAAACTACTAGAACTGATTAATGAATTCAGTAAAGTCACAGGATACAAAATAAATATACAGAAACTCACTGCATTTCTATACACTAATAATGAAGTAGCAGAAAGAGGAATTACGAAAACAATCCCATTTACAATATACCAAAACTAATAAAATATCTAGGAAGTTAAAGACCTGTACTCTGAAAACTATAAAACACTGATGAAAGAAATTGAAGATGACACAAATGGAAAGATACTCCATGCTCATGGATTGGGAAACCAAGTATTGTTAAAATGCCATACTACCCAAAGCGATCTATATACTTAATGCAATCCCTATCAAAATACCAATAGCATCTTTCACAGAACTAGAACATATAATACAAAATTTGTATGGGACCATAAAATACCCTGAATAGTCAAAGAAATCTTGAGAAAGAACAAAACTAGAGTATCACAATCCCAGACTTCAAGATATACTACAAAGCTATAGTTATTGAAATAGTATGATACTGGCACAAAAACAGACACATAGATCAACAGAACGGAATAGAGAGCCCAGAATGATATGGTCAATTCTCCCACAAAGGAGACAAGAACACGCAATGGCGAAAAGACAGTCTCTTCAACAAATGATGTTGGGAAAATTGGACACCTACATGCAAAAGAATGAAAATGGACCACATTCTTACACCATACACAAAAATGAACCAAAATGGAAAAAGACCTAAATGTGAGACCTGAAACCACAAAAACCCTGGAAGAGAGCACAGGCAGTAATTTCTCTGACATCAGCCATAGCAACATTTTTCTAGATATGTCTCCTAAGGCAAGGAGAACAAAAGCAAAAATAAACTATTGCGACTACATCAAAATAAAAAGCTCCTGCACATCAAAGGAAACAATGAAAAAAACTAAAAGACAACTACTGAATAGGAGAATATATTTGCAAATGGCATATCCAGTAAAGGATTGGTATCTAAAATGTACAAAGAACTTACACAACTCAACACCAAAAAACAAATAATCCAATTAAAAAATGGGCAGAAGACATGAATAGACATTTCTCCAAAGAAGACATAGAGATGACCCACAGACACATGAAAAGATGTGCAACATCACTAATAATCAGGGAAATGCAAATCAAAACCACATGATATATCACCTCACTCCTTTCAGAGTGGCTAAAATCAACAAGATAAGAAACAAGTGTTGGCAAAGATGTGGAGAAAAAGGTAACCTTATGCATTATTGGTGGGAATGCAAACTGATGCAGCCATTGTGGAAAACTGCATGGAGTTTCCTCAAAAATGTAAATACCATATGATCAAGTAATTCCATTACTGGGTATTTACCCAAAGAATACAAAAACACTAATTTGAAAAGATATATGCACCTCTATGCTTACTGCAGCATTACTTACAATAGCCAAGATATGGAAGCAACCCAACTGTCCATCAACAGATGAATAGATAAAGAAGTTGTGGTATATATACACAATGGAATATTATCAGCCATATAAAGAATGAAGTTTACCCATTTGCAGCAACATGGATGGACCTAGTGCTAAGTGAAATAAGTCAGAGAAAGACAAATACCATATAATTTCACTCATATGTGGAATTTAAGAAACAAAACAAAGGAACAGAGGAAAAAACAGACAAACAAACAAAAAAAAACAGAGAACAAACTAATGGTTACCTGAAAGGAGGTGGGTGAAGGGATGGATGATATAGGTAAAGGGGATAAAGAGTATACTTATCATAACAAGTATTGGTGAGGATATGGAGAAGTCTTCATGCACTGTTGGTGGGCATGTAAATTGGTATAGCTACTGTGGAAAACAGTATGGAGGTTCCTCAAAAAAATAAAATAAAAATAGAAATACCATATGATCCAATAATTCCACTACTGGATATTTACCCAGGGAAAACAAACACACTAACTTGAAAAGATATATGCACTCCTATGTTTATTGCAGCATCATTTACAATAGCTAAGACATGGAAGCAACCTAAGTGTCCATCAGTAGACAAATGGATAAGGAAAATGTGGTATACATATACAATGGAATATTACACAACCATAAAAAAAGGATAGGATTTAGCCATTTGAGACAGCATGGATGGACCTAGAGGATATTATGTTAAGTGAAGTAAGTCAGACTGAGAAAGACAAATACTTATGATTCCACTCATAAATGGAATCTAAAAAACAAAAAAAACAAACAAACAAAAAGCAGAATCAGCACCACTATAAATACAGAGAATAAACTGATGGTTACCAGAGGGTAGCAAGTGGAAGACTGGACAAAAGGGTGAAGGGGAAAGAGAGATACAGACTTTCAGTTATGGAATGACTATGTCATGGGAATAAAAAGCAGAGCATAAGGAATACAGTCAATGATATTGTAATAGCAATGTAATGGGTAGCTATACTTGTAGTGAATATAGCATAATGTATAAAGTTGTCAAATCACTAAGCTGTATACCTGAAACTAATGTAACATTGTGTGTCAACTGTACTAATAAAAAAAAAAAAAAAGTACACTTATCTTGACCACTGAGTAAGTATAGAGTTGCTGAAATCATTATTGTTATATACCTGAAACTAATATAACATTGTATGTTAATTTTGCTGGAATTAAAATTGAAAAACTAAATAATTTCTGATCCAGGCATACCTCTTTTTTTATGGTAGTTCTGTTTTTAATTTTTTGAGGAACGTCCATACCGTTCTCCATAGTAGCTGCACCAATTTACATTCCCACCAACAGTGCACAAGGGTTCTTTTCTCTTCAAATCCTCACCAACACTAATTTCTTTTTGATTTTAGCCATTCTGAGAAGTGTGAGTTCATATCTCATTGTGGTTTTGATTTGCACTTCCCTGATGATTAATGATATAGAGCCTCTCTTTATGTATCTGTTACCCAGCTATGTATCTTCTTTACAATAGTGTTCATTCAGATTTTCAGGCATACCTCTTTCTTATTCCACTTCACTTTATTGCACTTCAGAGACACTGCATTTTTTTTACAAATTGAAGGTTTGTGACAACCTGAGCAAGCCCTTCTATCGGAGCCATTTTTCTTTTTTTTTATTATTATTTTTTATTATGTTCAGTTAGCCAATATATAGTACATCATTAGTTTTTGATGTAGTGTTCAATGATTCATTAAGGAGCCATTTTTTCAATAGTATTTGCTCACTTCCTGTCTCTGTGTCACATTTTGGTAAGTCTCACAATATTTCAAACTTTTTAATTATTATTATATTTATTATGGTGATCTGTAATCAATGATCTCTGATGTTACTATTGTAATTGTTTTGAGGCATCATGCCCATATAAGATGGTGAACTTAATAAATGTTGTTTATATTCTGACTGCTCCACTGACCAGTCATTCCCGTCTCTCTCTCTCTCTCTTTGGACCTCCCTATTCCCCGAGACAAAATAATATTTAAATTAGCCTAATTAATAACCCTACAATGGCTTCTACTGTTCAAATGAAAGTTACACATCTCTCACTTTAAATTAAATGCTAGAAATGATTAAGCTTAGTGAAAAGAGACATGTCAAAAAAGCTGAGATTCGCCAAAAACTAGGCCTCTTGTGTCAGTTAGCCAAATTGTGAATGCAAAAGAAAAGTTCCTGGGGCTCCTGGGTGGCTCAGTCGTTAAGCGTCTGCCTTCAGCTCAGGTCATGATCCCAGGGTCCTGGGATCGAGGCCCGCATCGGGCTCCCTGCTCAGCAGGAAGCCTGCTGCTCCCTCTCCCACTCTTCCTGCTTGTGTTGCCTCTCTCACTGTGTCTCTCTCTGTCAAATAAATAAATAAAATCTTTTAAAAAAAAAAAAAGAAAGAAAAGCTCCTGAAGAAAATTAAAAGTGTTACTCCAGTAAACACGAAAACGGTAAGAAAGTGAAACAGCTTTATTGCTGATATGGAAAAAAGTTTTCGCGGTCTTGATAGAAGATGAAACCAGCTACAACATCCCCTTAAGCCAAAGCCTAACCCAGAGTATGGCCCTCACCCTCTTTAATTTTATGAAGGCATAGAGTGGTGAGGAAGCTGCAGAAGAAAAGTTTGAAGCTAGCAGAAGCTGGTTCATGAGGTTTAAGTAAAGACACTGCTCCATAACAACCAAGAGCAAGGTGAAGCAGCAAGGGCCAATACAGAAGCTACAAGTTATCAAGAAGATCTAGCTAAATAGTTAATGAAGGGGGCTACACTAAACAGCATTTTTGTGGATGAAACAGCCTTATATTGAAAGAAGATGCCACCTAGGACTTTCATAGCTAGAGAGGAGAAGTCAACGCTTAGCTTCAAAGCTTCAAATGGCAAGCTGACTCTCTGGTTAGGGTCTAATGCAACTGGTGACTTTTTGAAGTCAAAGCTCATTTACCATTCAGAAGATCCTAGGGCCCTTAAGAATTATGCTAAATCTACTCCATCTGTGCTGTAAAAATGGAACAAGAAAAACTGGATGAGAGCACATCTGTTGACAATGTGGTTTACTACACATTTTAAGCCCACTTTTGAGACCTACTGCTCAATAAAAAAAAAGATTCCTTTCAAAACAGTACTGTTCATTGACAAGATACCGGGTCACCCAAGAGCTCTGATGCAAATGTACAAGATTAAGTTCATTTTCATACCTGCTATCACTACATCCATTCTGCAGCCCATGGATCAAGGAGTAATTCTGACTTTCAAGTCTTATTAAGAAATACAATTTGGGAGTGCCTGGGTGGTGCAGTCGGGGCAGCATCCAACTCTTGGTTTTTTGGCTCAGGTCGTGATCTCAGGGTCGTGCAATCAAGCCCGATGGTGGGCTCCATGCTCAGCATGGAGTCTTCCTGAGGTTCTCTCTCTCCCTCTGTCCCTCCCCCCGCCCCACTCCTGTGTGCGCGCACACTCTCTCTCTCTCTGAAATAAATAAATACATATTTTTTAAAAATACATTTTATAAGGCTATAGCTGCCATAAATAGGGATTCCTCTGATGAATCTAGACAAAGTAAAGGAAAAACCCTCTAAAAGATTCACCATTCTAGATGCCATTAAAAACATATGTGATTCACGGGAAGAGGTCAAAATATCAACATGAACAGGAGTTTGGAAGAAGTTGATTGCAGCTCTCATGGATGACTTTGAAGGGTTGAAAACGTCACTGGAGGAAGTAACTGCAGATGTGGTGGAAATAGCAAGAGAACTAGAATTAGAAGTGGAGCCTGAAGATGGGACTGAATTGCTGCAATCTCGTGATAAACTTGAATGGACGGAGTCGCTTCTTAGGAATGAGCAAAGAAACTGGTTTCTTGAGAAGGAATCTACTAGGGAATATGTAAAGATTGTTGAAATGACAACAAAAGATTTAGAATATTACATAAACTTAGTTGATAAAGCAACGGCAGGTTTTAAAGAACTGAGTCCAGTTTTGAAAGAAATACTACTATGGGTAAAATGCTATCAAACAGCATCACATGCTACAGAGAAATTGTTTGTGAAAGGAAGAGTCAATCAATATGGCAAATTTCATTGTTGACTTATTTTAAGGAATTGCCACAGCCACTCCCACCTTCAGCAACCACCATCCGATCAGTCAGCAGCCATCAACAGACAGGCAAAAAGATTACAACTCACTGAAAGCTTAGATGATGGTTAGCATTTTTTAATAAAGTATTTTTTCAATTAAGACATGTACCTTGCTTTTCTGTAGACTTAATGCTATCATACACTTAATAGACCACAGTGTAGTGTAAACGTAACTTTTACATGCACTGGGAAACCAAGGAATTCATTGGACTCACATGACTGTAATATTCACTTTACTGAAGGGTCTGGAATGGAACCCACAGAATCTCTGAGATATGCTTGTGCTATTCTAAATTTCTGTGACATTGTACTCCTTCATACTTTTTATCAGTACCTTGAAGCTGTTTAAATAAGTGTCCTTAATTCCTTCATTAATTCATTACTGGGCACCTACTACATGTCAGGCACTGTGATAACCTCAAAAAGGAATAGAATGATACATCGCACACAATTCCTGCCCTCAGTCTCCACATAAACATAACTTATTAATACCTGGCTTAACCTATAAATATCTGTTACAGTTATAACTTTATTATTCCCCACTTGGAAAATTTAAGGGTTTTTTTTATTATCTGCCATTTGGGAAAATACAAATGATTGATTATTCTTTTTCTAATGTGCTAGTGATTGGGGAGAGAAGATTAAAGAGCAGGAGAGCAGTAGATGCCCAAAGTCATTGGCAAATGGGGAAAAAGGCATCAAGTGGGAAAGCTAGGAAGGATAAGAGATATATTCCACCAAGTTCACTATTTTACCGTGGCCCAACCCTCTTTATCTTTATCTCTTTATCATTCAAACTTGGGCAGATAAATAGAAACTGCATTGTCATTAGGAACATTGTCTTTGGGCCACAAGAATCACAACATTTCTGTTTCACAAGACTAATGACATTTTTTCTATTTTACTGAGGCTATTGCAACAGTGCTATGGCTTCAGAGGGTCTGTTAATCAAGGTTATCACTCTACTCCATATAAACCTAAGAAAAATATTGGTGAAATTTAATTATAATGTCAACCTGGTGTTCCTCAACCTTTCTCTTAAGTAGATGCAATAAAACTCTCATCCACATTTTAATATTATTCAGGCCCAAGTGAACTTATAGTCTGAAGGAATCCCCTATCAACCAACCAAGAGCAACTGAACAACAATTTATGAAAAAAAACTTATGCAACAGAATGGAGAAAAAATATTTGACCAAATGATATTGGTGATTTTTTTTTCTTTAGGAAGAAACTACGTACATTTAGAAACATACCCTGATAAGCTACTTCAGGGTGGAAGAGGAACTCCAAGGGAACAGATTGAAAGAAAATAAAAAGAACAGAAAGAAAACATAGCTAACCTGATATGTATAAAAATTAACAGAAATTGGAGAGTGAAGAAGAAATGGGAGAGAAAAGAAAGGGTAAGCTAAAAGAAGGTAGGGCTAACAATATGGCCCAAGTTGGAACCCACTGGGTGGAAATGCTTAGAGACTTTTCAAGAATGGGAAAGTTTAATTCAGTTTTGACTTATCACTGTATGGAAACCTCATCATGATTATCCCTCAATCTCCAAAGAAATGCTATGAACACAGCTGCCTAATGATATGAGTAAAAGTTTAGAATCCAGGAAATAGGGCTGTGTCCCACATTTGGCTTAATGCCAGAGCAGAGATAAAGGCAAAACATAAAGCAAAATCAATAGTGGAATGTTGAACTTTTTGTTGTAATTGTAATGAAATGTTCTATAAGTATTAAAAATTAGAATGGAGGAGAACCTATTTAACTGAATATGCCTGGCATGTGACAGGTGGTGACATAGATGGTTGAGAAAATATATTCATGGATAAACATCTATGATATTCTACTAAGTAAAAAAAAAAATTTATATGAAGTACTAAGCAGAATATAAAATACATTCACTATAATTATATATATGTAAAACATTTGATGCACAGAGATAAAAACTGTAAGGGAATATATAAAAACAAACAGTTGTGTAGGGAAACAAGAGTATATAGAATTTTATCTTTTTAAAAAAATGTCTACTATTGTTATTAAGTTTAAGTAAAATTTGAGATGAAAATAGTCTTTGAATTTTCTATTTTTATATAATGTAATCAGCCCTTTATGTGAAAGTATTTGAAAGATGGTGATTTCAATAGCTAAGATGATCAAAAGAGAATAAATATAAATTTAGGAGTACTGCTATTTGGATCAATTTGAAAAAGGTATGAATAGCCTTGAAATAGACACTTGTCAAATTAGATGGTAGGTCCATAGCAGGGCTTAGATTTTTTGCAGAATTTATAAAACAAAACAGTTTTTTTTAAATACTACTACTTTTTTACATATTATGAAAAAAAGCCTTTTAAAATTCTGATTAACTAAACTTCCAGCCTCAAGAGGGCAATTTGCTATCACCAACAATCTCAAAAATCCTTTAGCGAAGAAAATGTTCAAGGACAAATATCCAGATGAATTTCACCTGTGTTCTCACTTCCTCTCACTCTAGTCTCATCTAATCTCAAGACTGACCTTCATAGAAACAAATGAGTCTAACTTCAGATAGGGATGACAAGCACACGAGTAGGAGCAGAAAAAGTAACCTAGAAGGCAAACTGTTTATTTTTCCTATTGACGTCTATTGCCTATCCTCTGTATGCCAGGTACGTTATATTTGCATCTCACCACAACCCTAGGAACCAGGCATTATTTATAGATAAAGCAACAGAGAGTCCCAACAATTAAGTGACTTGCTCAAGGTCACACAACTAGCAAATTAGGCTATGACCCAGAGTTGATTTATGCCAAAGCCTTTCCTTTACGGGAAAAGCGTAGCTGCTTACACACTTTGCACCGCCTTGACTCCCTGAAACCAGCTAAGGAAATACTGGATTAGGAGGAAAATAAGCAGCAAAGGCCTTATTTGCAGTCATAAAGATCCAGCGACTTATACAAAGCTGTCTTAACTGATGAGATTTAGACCATAGAAAGTCCCCTAAATTCTAACCAGACAAAAACAGGATTCGTAAGAGGGAAATTTTTACTGGAACTGCTATCTTACACTGTTACAGGAGCCAGCCTAACTCTAAATCATGTTTCTGATTCCAGCGACTTTTAGACAGAGGAAAAAGACAAGTAGCAAAGCCATAAAAACGAGTACTGAGATGACAGTGCTGAACCTAGGCCAGGAATCGAGAGTTCTACAGTGAGGATTAAGCATTGTCTGTGTTAATAGTCTAGAAAAAGGTCCAGGAAAGAGAACTAGTACAGAACTGACTCTAAACTGGAAGGCTATAGCAGGTGATTCATGAATCACAGAAGTGAATGAGAACTACGAGGTAAAGGCCAGGACAAAGCTGAGAAATGTAAACTGGAAAGGGTGGGAAAGAGGAGTATTTGCAAACATTGGAAATACTGAAACATATGGTAAATCGTGAGACAGGCTGAGCTATGGCATGGTTATGTAAATTCCTGCTGCAAAATCTGGTGGCAGATTGGAAGCATGGGTTCCAAAACAATTCCATAAGATTTCCTATTAAAGTTGAAGAAAACCGAGTAGTAAGGGTTTTTTGCCTTTACTGGCATCTGAGATTCGTCAAAAGGTGATTTTAATGTAACTTTTTATTTATCTTTTTGAAGACTTTTTATTTATTTATTTGAGGGCCGGAGAGAGAGAGACTGCGCACAGAGGTAGAGGGAGAAACAGACTCCCTGCTGAGCAGGGAGCCCGATGCCGGCCTAAATCCCAGGAGTCCTCGATCCCAGCAGTCGGGGATCATGACCTGAGCCAAAGGCAGATGCTTAACCCTTAACCGGCTGAGCCAGCCAGGTGTCCCTTCCCAACATCTTCCTATTAAAATGACAGTCATTGGTTCCTGGTGCCCAGGAGCACTTTGTTGCAGCAGTAAAGGGTTGGGCATGCTGTTTGCATGTCATTGTCACTAAGCATTTGAATGCTAGTGTTTCCTACAGGGCATGAAACCCCTGTGCCTCAGGACACCCCCAAAAAATAGTGCCACAAAAACTACCTGTGCCACAGCCTGTTCCATTGCCTCCAACACCAACAGGACACTCCGGAGTATAAGGCAAGCACTGATGACTTCCCAGGGCCACATCAATCCACACCGGCAAGGTTACTAGGGCCCATAATCTACACCCTACCAATGGCACTAGACAACATCATCAGGCAACGTAGTCTCTCAATAAAATTTACCAATCTGCATGAAAGCGATTCAATATTTTAATAACCAGTATCTCTGTACTGGTGAATATAGTTGAATAATACCAGTCCTACATACAACTGACTCCAACAACCAGCTTCCACCACTCCATCCCTTCCTCCCATCTTCCACACACCTAGCAATATAGGAATACTGGCTATTCCCCAAAGACACTATGTTCTTTCACAGCCCAGACTCTGCACATATCTAGAATGCACTACTCCTCCACATACTGAATTATAATTTTCCTGCAAAGCCAGGAAATGTTCTCTTTGGTTATAAAACCTTTCCCCCTAAATCCTCCACGTTCATATAGTCACCCCTTTCCCTTGTTCAGCTCAACAATTGATAAATACCTATTTTAAAGCATTTATCATGTATTTTACTATTTATTTACATGATTTTTACCCACGAGTTTATGAGCAACTCAAAGGTAGAAACTATCTCCTATTCCTCTCCATTTCCTAAATGAGTCCAGGGGCTCATATATGTCAGACACTCAAGGCACATGATTTAAAAGAAGAATGAATAAATACCTATGTGAAAAAAAAATTATTCTTTTTTCTATACTGTATGCTATAATTGGAAAATTTTACATGCAAACAAACATGTACAAGAGAATACTTATTTTTTCTAAATTCTTCTAGAGAGTACAGAGTATATATGGTTTTGTAGAGGTGGCACCATGTAGCCCCTCTCCCTGCCTTCCCACGGGATTATCTCAGGTAGTCTAATTATTACTTTTGTCACAGTGGGATTATTATTGGTGAAGTTCTTTGTTTTATATAGATATGCAAGAAATTTATTTTTATTTAATTTGCCCTTATTTTCACATTTTTCTAGCATTTAAGTCTGTATGACTGCTATCATAATCCTCATCAGCATCACCATCTCGATTGTCCCTATTAGAATGTAAATTATTTTGTCAATTTTTTTGTTTGTTTTTCTTTCTTTCCTTCGTCTTTCTTTCTGTTCTTTCTTATTGGCTTTTTTTTTTTTTTTTTAGTTAAAAGTGGTAACAACATCATATTAGTTTTAGGTGTCCGACATAATAACTCAGTATCTGTATACACTACAAAGTGATCACAAGAGTCTCGAGACCATCCATCACCATACAATTGACCCCCTTCACACTTTCCCCTCTGATAGCTACCAGTCTGTTCTCTGTATCCATGAGTTCAGTTTTGTTTTATTTTTTGTTTATTAGATTCCACATAAAAGTGAAATCATACGGTATTTGTCTTTCCTTGTTTGACATACTTCACTTAGCATAACACCCTCAAGATCCATCCATTTGTCACAAATGACAAGATTTCTTTTTGGGGGCGCCTGGGTGGCTCAGTCGTTGAGCGTCTGCCTTCGACTCGGGTCATGATTCCAGGGTCCTGGGATCAAGTCCGGCATCGGGCTCCCTGCTCGGCGGGAGGCCTGCTTCTCCCTCTCCCACTCCCCCTGCTTGTGTTCCTGCTCTCACTCTCTCTCTCTGTCAAATGAATAAATGAAATCTTAAAAAAAAAAAAAAAGATTTCTTTTTGGTGGCTGAGTATCACTCCATATTGTGTGTGTGTATACCACACATCTTCTTTATCTATTCATCCATCAAAGGACACAGGTTGTTTCCACATCTTGACTATTGTAAACAATGCTTCAATGAACACAGGATTAAATATATCTTTTAAAATTCGTATCTTCATTTTCTTTCAATAAACACCCAGAAGTGGAATAGTGGGATCATATAGAAGATCTATTTTTAATTTTTTGAGGAACATCCATACTGTTTTCATAGTGGCTGCACCAGCTTGCATTCCCACCAACAGTATACTTGGGTTCCCCTTTCTCCACATCCTCTCCAACATTTATTTCTTGTCTCTTTGATAACAGCCATTCTAACAAGTGTGAGGTGGTATCTCATTGTGGTTTTGATTTGAAACTACCTAATACGCAGTAATGTTGAACATCTTTTCATGTGCCTATTGGCCATCTGTATGACTTCTTTGGGAAAATGTGTATGTAGCTCCTCTGCCCATTTTTTAATCAAATTGTTTGGTTTTTTGTTATTGAGTTGCGTTCTTTATATATTTGGATATTAACCCCTTACTGGATATATGATTTGTAAATATTTTCTCTTACTCAGTAAGTTGCCTTTTCATTTTATTGATGGTTTCTTTTGCTGTACAGAAGCTTTCAGTTAGATGTAGTCCCACCTGTTTATATTTGCTTTTGTCACTTTTGCTTTTGGAGTCACATCCAAAAATTCAATGCCAAGACCAATGTCAAGGCACCCATAAGATATGCTTTCTTCTAGCATCAGTGCAACTGTGAATTTTTGAAAACTTTAATTATTGAAGTAAAAATTTAAATCACTAGTTAAGCAATATAATAAGGATCTCAAATTTGGATTCCCATACCCTGATAATTCTTCTCAACAAAATGTCTTACTGCATGAAAAGTTTATCACAAAGCAGTGGGGCCAAATAAACAATGCCAGTACCTGACCACAAAGCAAAAGATTTTAACTTTTTCGAGCATCTGCAAATGAAGGGGCACCTGGCTGGCCAGCGAGAAGAGCATGCGGCTCTTGATCTCAGGGTCATGAGTTCGAGCCTCATGCTGGGCTTAGAGATTACTTAAATAAATAAACTTTTTTTTAAGATTTTATTTTTAAGTAATCTCCACACCCAGTATGGGGCTCGAACTCACAACCTGGAGCTCAAGAGCCACAAGCTCCCCCAACTGAGCCAGCCAGGAACCCCAAATAAATAAACTTAAAAAAAAAGTGTCTGCAAGTGAAAAATAACAAAGCACAACTGCAGAACTGCTTATTTATCAGTTTGCATAAAAACTGCCAACATTAGGGCGCCTGGGTAGCTCAGTCACTTAAGTGTCTGCCTTCGCATTAGGCTCCCTGCTCAGCGGGGAATCTGCTTGTCCCTCTCCCTCTGCCCCTCCCCCCTCCATGTGCTCTCTCTTTCTCTCAAATAAATAAATAAAATCCTTTAAAAAAAACTGGCAACACTATATTTTAAATCAATAAATCAAAAAGGAGAGAAAAGGAGACAGAGAATGAATGACACTTTCAACAATATTATTAGTAAGTGTACTGATGGCATGTGAGGGGATATGGAGACAACTCTAGTCAAGAAAATTACTAAAATTTTCATTGCAGATTAATGAATCTACAGTTAGTAATCTAGTTAATAACTGACATTATAGCACCTGAAGAGAAATGACAAAAAAATATGTAATTTGTCCTGCAAAAAAGTACCAGATTTTGAAACAAAATATTATAGAAATACTGTATAATTTTATAACAAAAAAGTATAAAGTTTCTACAACCAGAGTTTATTCTGGAAAAAACTGAAATTCAAGTAACACTATCTTGTTCCAGAGAAGGTCTTAAATGCAAAATCTTGCCTATAGATATAGATTCCACATTAAATAATGTTTTAATGAAGAATCTAGTCAATCCCAAGCTGCTTTTGGCTTTATAGAGATAAATGAGTTCAGAATACTACTCTCTGCTATTCCATACCTCAGTGCGTTGTCTATTCAAAAGGAAGCTTTCATTTTAAAGTTTCTGGGTTAAAAATAAGCATTGACATTGTGAGTGATTCTTACTTTATAGATTTGTTGAAGCCTGGTAATTGGCTTTAAAAAATGGCTCATTTAAGTTACAGTTTCAAACACCTAGATGAACCCAATCAAAGATTTCCATGAACTGTGCAACGCATTGAGTATGACAAAGTTTACAGGTTCAAAGCAATAGTTCAGCTTCATAAAAATTAAGTTAAAATGATTCACCAGTGACAGTCAATGTTATAATCTGAGTCCTAATTAAGGCTAGCAGAGTACTGTATATGCTTGAAGAAGAATATCAACATTATTATTAAATTGATATTTTTACATTTCAATTGGATTTGAAATCCATTCACATTATGGGAAGAAATTCCAACATTACATTTGTCAATGAAAGAAAAGGAAGAGCAAGCAGTTAAATGTTACCACCACTAAAGTAAAATTTAAAGAGAGTGAATTTTCAAGATTAATAGCATAAAAGGAATTTCCATCAACCAAAGAAAAAGAAGTTCTTTCTTGCAGTTTGCTACCAACTACTTGTACAGTTTCTTGTCAATAGTGAGCAACAAGAATTTGAAGAGATCATCATTAAACAGTCTTGATCAGGAATTATGTATATATGTTTCAAAAATAAGTATATAAATGTGATAAAAAGTATGCTCATAGAAGCCAGCTAAGTTTCTCATTTTAGATGTTGAAGGATATTATTTAAAAGTTTTTACAATTCAACATTTATTATCTTCCATAATAGCCTGCATTTTGTTTTGCTTATAATTATATAATAGAAAATGTGATTTTTTTTCTCTAAGTCTAAAGTCTATTTCTTGGTGTTCCTCTCTTTTCCCCCTATGCTCATTTGTTTTGTTTCTTAAATTCCACATATGAGTGAAATCATATGGTATTTGTCTTTCTGTGACTGACTTATTTCTTTTTCTTTGCGATTTTTATTTATTTATTTGACAGAGAGAGAGAAAACACAAGCAGGGGGAGCGGCAGAGGGAGAGTGAGAAGCAGGTTCCCCAATGAGCAGGGAGCCCAATGTGAGACTCAATCCCAGGACCCCCAGATCATGACTTGAGCTGAAGGCAGATGCTTAACCAACTGAGCCACCCAGGTGCCCCTGTGACGGACTTACTTCATTTAGCGTAATACTCTCTGGCTCCATCATGTCGCTGCAAATGGCAAGGTTTCATTCTTTTTATGGCTGAGTAATATTCCATTACACACACACACACACACACACACACCCTATCTTCTTTTTCCATTCATCAGTCAATGGACATTTGGGCTCTTTCCATAATTTGGCTATTGTTGAAAATGCTGCTATAAACATCAGGGTGCATGTATCCTTTCCAATCAGTATTTTTGTATCCTTTGGGTAAATGCCTAGTCGTGCAATTGGTGGATTGTAGGTACTTCTATTTTTTAACTTTTTGAGGAACCTCCATACTATTTTCCACAATGGCTGCCCCAGTATGAATGCCCACAAACACAGGTGTGAGAAGGTTCCTCTTTCTCCACATCCTCACCAACACCTGTTGTTCCCTGTATCGTCAATTTTAACCATTCTGACTGGTGTAAGGTGATATCTCATTGTAGTTTTGATTTGTATTTCCCTCATCATCAGTGATGTTGAGCATCTTTTCATGTGTCTGTTGGCCATCTGTATGTCTTCTTTGGCAAAATGTCTATTCATGTCTTCTGCCCATTTCTTAACTGGACTATTTGGTTTGGGGGTGTTGAGCTTGATAAGCTCTTTATAGATTTTGGATACTAGCCCTTTATCTGATATGTCATTTGCAAATATCTTCTCCCATTCCGTAAGTTGCCTTTTAGTTTTGTTGATTGTTTTCTTTGCTGTGCATGAGCTTTTTATCTTGATGAAGTCCCAGTAGTTCATTTTTGCTTTTATTTCTCTTGCCTCAGGAGACATATCTAGTAAGAAGTTGCCACGGCCAATGTCAAAGAAGTCATTGCCTATGTTCTCCTCTAGGATTTTGATGGTTTCCTGCCTCACATTTAGGTCTTTTATCCATTTGGAATTTATTTTTGTGTATGGTATAAGAAAGTGGTCCAGTTTCATTCTTTGGCATGTTGCTGTCCAGTTTTCCCAACTTCATTTGTTGAAGAGACTCTCGTTTTTCCATGGATATTCTTTTATGCTTTGTCAAGATTAGTTGACCATACAGTTGTGGATTCATTTCCGAGTTTTCTAATCTGTTCCATTGATCTACTTGTCTGTTTTTTTGCCAGTACCACATTGTCTTGATCACTACAGCCTTGGAATATAACTTGAAGTCCAGAATTGTGATGCCTACAAAGATTGCTTTGGCTATTTGGGGTCTTTTGTGGTTCCATACAAATTTTTGGATGTTTGTTCTAGCTCTGTGAAAAATGCTGGTGGTATTTTGATAGAGATTGCATTAAATGTGTAGGTTGCTTTGGGTAATATAGGCATTTTAACAATATTTGTTTTTCCAATCCATGAGCATGGAATGTCTTTCCATTTCTTTGTGTCCTCTTAAATTTCTTTCATCAGTGTTCCACAGTTTTCAGAGTACAGATCTTTTACTCTTTGGTTAGGTTTATTCCCAGGTATCTTATGATTTTTGGTGCAATTATATATGGGACTGATTCCTTGATTTCTCTGTCTGCTGCTTCATTACTGGTGTATAGAAATGTAAGAGATTTCTGTGCACTGATTTTGTATCCTGCAATTTTACTGAATTCGTAAATTCTAGCAATTTTTTGGTGGAGCCATTTAGGTTTTCTACATAGTGTACCATGTCATATGCAAATAGTGAAAGTTTGACTTCTTCCTTGCAGATCTGGATGCCTTTTATTTCTTTGTGTTTTCTGATTGCTGAGGCTGGGACTTCCAGTACTGTGTTAAATAACAGTGGTGAGAGTGAACATCCCTGTCTTATTCATGACCATAGCGGAAAAGCTCTCAGTTTTTCCCCACTAAGGATGATACCAACTGCAGGTTTTTCACATATGACCTTTATTAAGTTGTGGTATGATCCCTCTAACCTTACTTTGTCAAGGGTTTTTATCATGAATGGATATTCTACTTTGTCAAATGCTTTTTCTGCATCTATTGAAAGGATCATATGGTTCTTATCCTTTGTTTTATTAATGTGGTGAGAAAATGTCATTTATTTTTTTCACAAAATCACATATAGATGTCTCCAAATCTTTTCCAGTTTACCTCAACATGACATACATGTCTATTATTGTTTTCTGTGTGTAGCATGACATGAAAGAGGTTAGGAATCACTAAGTAAAGGAATGTAACTAGTCAGCTAAAATATATGGTAGAAGGGGAAAAAACAAGCCTACAAATAGTAAACGGGACAGATCACAACAGGTCTTGTTTGCCTTGCAAAGAACTGTATACTCTCACCAGCCTTCATCAACCAGAAATCTGAAAGAGAATTATGCTGTAAAGTCCTAAAGCATCCATTGTATTTAACAAATTAATTTATCTCTAATGCATCCCAGTATGGTAGTAGCTATATACCCATCCTGGGAGAAGTAAGAAAATAATTTTCATCATTTGTGTGTACTATCATTCAGAGGAAGGACTCCAGTTAAAGGCTACATGCAAGTAGCAATGGGGAGACACAGATATTTTAAGCAAAAGAGTGACATGATCAGATTGTTCATGTGTAAACCTCCTTCTGGCAACAGTCCCATTTAAATCTTTTTAATAAAAATTCAAATGATCTGAGATCAATAAAGACCCCAATACTGATCTATTTAAATGAGCCTACAGCAGCAAAATTCAATTTTCAATTCTTTCCTTTAAATATTATTTTAGAGGCACCTGGGTGGTTCAGTCGTTAAGTGTCTGCCTTCGGCTTAGGTCATGATCCTGGAGTCCTGGTATCGAGCCCCGCACCAGGCTCCCTCCCAGCTTGCCTGCCCCAGCGTGTGGCAGCTCCCTGGGCCACTTCTCCCTCTCCCACTCCCCCTGCTTGTGTTCCCTCTCTCACTCTCTTTCTCTCTGTCAAATAAATAAATAAAATCTTAAAAAAAAAAAGACTATCAAAAAATAATAAATAAATAAATATTATTTTAAATGGCTAATTATAATGATAACATTGATGGCTATTGTGATTGTAATAATCAGCATGTTATAGCGATTTATAACTCAAAGGTACTTTCATTTACATAGTGTCACTTTAACCCTATGATAAAAATACCAAAAACCTTTCTCTACATAAAGACATTTCACACTGCATGTAACATCATGTCAGCATAAGTTAATGTAAAATTTTTAATGCAAACTTTAAAAATAAAGTCTGTATCTAACCTTCAAAAAAATATATTTCCTGCTGCTTACATTGTTTACAGCTTCACTGTTTCATACAAATGACTAAGTTCACGATCTGGTTTGAGGTTCCTGACCCAGAAGTTAAGAACACCGTCAACTTTTATTTTGATGCTACTTTTCACTAAAATTTATTAAAACTACAAAGCAAATAAAATTTCGGAGGGAGGCGGTGCCTGGGTGGCTCAGTCGTTAAGCATCTGCCTTTGGCTCAGGTCATGGTCCCAGGGTCCTGGGATCGAGCCCCACATGGAGCTCCCCGCTCTGTGGGAAGCCTGTTTCTCCATCTCTCACTCCCCCTGCTTATGTTCCCGCTCTCGCTGTGTCCCTCTCTGTCAAATAAGTAAATAAAATCTTTAAAAAAAAAAAAATTCAGAGGGAGAAATATAAGTAATTATCCTAGGGAGTGCAAATTTTCTATTACCAATCCTGTCCATCTTGTAGTAATTATATTTTTCGACAAACATTCTTGATTTTCCTTCCATACATGGTAGGACTGTACTACTCCACCCTGAGTGAGGCACAGTCAGGAACTTGCTTGGGCCAGTGAAATGTGAGCACAACTTTTATATATATTTCTGAGAGGAAACTTGAAGAGACAGCTTGCAGCTGACCACAGTCTCTCTTTTCCTTTGCTCTCAATGTTCCAGATAGCTTCTCCCTCGGCCTGTCCCAGAATGAGGATGACACAGAGACCCAAAGTGCCCCAGAGAAAACATACAGTGTGAAAAGGCAACACACCTATATTGTTTTAAGCTACTGATATTTAGGGAGAGCATAGTTTATGAATTTATAAATTTACTGTCTCTCAGCTCCAAATCCACCCTTCTTTGTCCTGTTGTGATACTGGATCTGGACTCGGTAGCCATTTGTCTTTCACCAGTTGGCACAGTGTTAAGCTCTGTCGGCAGAGGGAGCCAGAGCAGCGTTAAAGGAAGAAGGGGCTTCTCTTTCTGGTTCTGGATGCTTCCTTGTTATTTTCTGTGTTCCTGGCTGCCAGGAGTTTCCAGGACACCAGTGGCATTCACCCTCCTAGCATGTTTCCCTGGCACCCCAGTGGGCATCTTTCCGTCACTTTCAGTAGCACCCCAGCAGGCACCCCATAGGTGGCTTCCCGGCGAGTTCCCTGGGAACTCCAGCCAGCTTCTCTGCAAGCCCTACCAACACCCTCACAGATGATTTCCAGCTTGCCTGCCCCAGCGTGTGGCAGCTCCCTGGGCCATAGCCACACCCTCTGACAAGGGCTGAATCTCAGCTTTAGCCTTGGGGGAAAGGGATCTCTTCCAAATTTGTTCCTTCCTTGGGTACTCAGCCTCAGCATTAAAAGAGGTGGCTGCTCCCAGCTACAGGTTAATAATCCTTTATATTAAAGTTTTCCTGTTCAAATTACTACTGTAGTTTCTGTCTCCTGACTGGACTCTGACATCTAGTCTATCCTAACATATACAACTATATACTGAGACATGGATTTATGTTAGTAATTTTGAAGGACAACTTGGGTTCTTTTTCTACTTTATTTCATAGCTACTTTTAATGTTCTATTGCCTAAGTTAAACCAAGTTATAATATAAACTAAGTTATATTTTAAACACTGACATAAAGTTTGTCATAATATACACTGTATCTTTTCATTCATTCAGACTTCTTAGCTAATCATTATAAGAAAAAAAAAATACATGAAGGCACACTCATTGCAGGGTAAGATAAGGTTCTTTGACCAAACATGCAAGAGAAACCGTAATCTCGTCAAAAGATTTAAGTCCAAATCGTTATTTACTCATACTGTGAATAAAGTTTATGCTGAATCTTAAAAATGACTATCAGATAATGAAAATACTGCATTTGGAAACATTTCAATAACTCCTCACTACCTAATCATATGGCAAAATTACTCCTCCCTCTATAAAAATAAATCCAAGTATTAACTAAAATGACTACTTAGGAAGAGTACATACATTCTCCTTCTGTATAGAGCCCAGAATAATTCACACTCTTTGCCCCTAATTCTCCTACCCCAACTCCAGATAAGCCAAAATTTTCATTCAGGAGGAAATTGTTAAATAAATTAAAAAATGAAGAGCAAATTGTGAGTGATTTGAGGGAAATAAGGTATTATAAATCCGTGGAAAAGTGCGTTATAAAATATTACTTCAGAGATATCATTTTGGAATTTGTATCATTGAATACAAACATATTTTAAAAAAACAATAGTAGTACAAGGTCTACTTTATAAAAAACATATATCCAAACTTGTATCTAGTGGCACTTACTAGAAAAATGTAAGGAGAATAATGGCCTCCCAAAGATGTTCACATTCAAATTCCAAGAACATGTAAATGCATAGCCTTACACAGCAAAAGGGAGTTTACAGATGTGGTTAAGATGGGAAGATTATTCTGGAATATCTGCGTGGGCCCAATCTAATCACATGAGTACTTAAAAGAGAAAAATCTTCCCCTCCTTTAGGCAGAGAGAGATGCAATGACAGAAGAAGGGCTAGAGATGGCATCAGGAGAAAGATTCAACACCCCATTGCTGGTTCCAAGTCGTAGGAGGCTGTGTGCAAGCACCGGAAAGAAGACTCTAGGACATTAGAACAGCATCCGGCTGACAGCCATCAGGAAACAGGGATCTAACTCAGTCCTATAACCTCAAGGAAGTGAATTCTTTCAACAATCCAAATGAGCAAGGAAACATCCCCCCTCTAGCTTCCAGGAAGAAATGCAGCCAATTCCTTTCATTTTAGTGCAGTGAGACCCACGATAGACTTCTGACCCACAGAACTGTGAGATAATAAATGTGTGTTGTTTCAAGCCTCTAATTTTGTTAGTAGTAGAAAACTAATAGAAAGAATACTATTTAAACCTTGGAAGATCTAGGTCTTACTTTATTAAAGAAAGTAGCAATGTTCTTTCAGGAATTAAAAAACTGAGTGTTCATAAAAGTATTTACTGATGATAAACTGGACTGATATCCTCTATAGTTATCAATGCTTTCCTCTTCTAGCTATTTACTTATTTAACAAACATTTGAATTTACTATGTGCTAGAAACTCTTCTAAGAGCTTTACAAATGTAAACTCAATTAATCCACATAATAACTTCTGAAGTAGGTATTATATTTTGTCCTCACTGATTTCATGTATTGTTAAAAACATATGCTTGTTAGTTTAATTAATCCATGCACCATAACCAATAGCTCTCATGTCCAAGAGAGGTAACAATGAAACTTCTTACAAATGTGTCCACTAAATTCCAAAGATAATCACTTCTTAAGGTATCAGCTCCTATCCACCGTTACGCAGTGCCAGGCTTAATTATTCATTCAAAAAACATTTATATCCATTCACAATGGACCACCCACTGCAAAGACAGTCCTTTCTCTAAAATCTATTAGAAAAGAGTTTTAAAGTAAGACAATAACTATAATATAATAAAGTGTAGTTATTAAAAGTGCAAATTCTAGAGTATGACTGTTTAGGCTAAAATCCTGGCTCCCTACTGAAAACTTTGAGCATACAACTTGAGTCTGCATTTTTTTCATCCATAAAAATGAGAAAATAGTTAAGTATCTCATAAGATTGTGTAGGGGCTGAAATCAGATAATGCATATATAGTGTAGCATATTAATAATACAATAAGCATCCAGTACATGTTGGCTATTGAGTATTAATGTTGTAAGAGTTATAACAGAGGTATGCAATAAGGGTTACAAGAACACAAAGGAGAGTCATCTAACCCAGTTTTCAGCTGGCTGGAAACCTGAGATGAATCTGAGTTAAGAAGGAGTAGGGACTGGGGCTCCTGGGTGGCTCAGTCGGTTAAGTGTCTGCCTTCAGCTCAGGTCATGGTCCTGGAGTCCCAGGATCGAGTCCCACATCGGGTTCCCTGCTCAGCAGGGAATCTGCTTCTCCCTCTGACCCTCTGCCCTCTCATGCTCTCTCTCTCTCTCTCAAATAAATAAATTAAAATCTTAAAAAAAAAAAAAAAAAGAAGTAGTAGGACTTAGGGGCACCTGGCTGACTCAGTCGGTGGAACATGGGACTCTTGATCTCAGGGTTGTGAGTTCAAGCCCCACATTGGGTGTAGAGATTACTTAAAAATAAAATCTTTTTAAAAAAAGAAAGAACTAGTAGGACTTAGCCAGAGAAAAGTGGGTTGCGCTTTCTAGGCACAGAGACCAGTATATGCTAAACTATAGATGAAAGATTAAAAAAAAATAGGGAACTAACTTCACTTCAGTATAACCAAAACAGGTGGAGTGCTTCCCATGAAAGACTACCAGCATATAAAGACTGATAAAACATCACAAAAGGACTTCTGTGACACACCTAGACATCTAGGCTGTATACTAAATGCAGTGGAGAGGCACTGATGAATATTGATGACTTTAAAATAGATTTGTGTATTAGAGTGTTGTAGTATTACGGAAGTTGAGTTAGAGGAGGTGAGCCTGAAAGTGGAGATACCTATTTAGAAACGAATAATTAAGGAAAATATAATAAAGGCATGAAACAGTGAAGCAATAATGAAGATGGAGAGGCGACAGATTTCAAAGATCTTTGGGAGATAATAATGACAGGATTTGGTAACTGATTATATTTGAGAGCTGAGGGAGAAGAAGGAAATTAGAATGATCCCCCCACACACACACATACACACACACCAAGCTTTATTAACAAAGGTTTATTGGCTAACAACTACGTGCCTGGCACTGCCCTGAGCATAAAAAGATGATTAAACTTGGCCCATGACTTCAAAGAAACCAATGATACCAAGGAGAAAGTAGAGATTAGTAACTACTGTTGCATATCAGAAACATTATAAAATAGTTATGTACAAAATGCTATAACAATTGAGAGAAGAGACAGCTAACAAATGTACCAAAGGACTGTATCTCTTCAGGGCAATGGAGGTGGGCACAAAACTGCTCACCAGGTAAAGAGTAAGGGCATGTGCATAATCAAAGAATTAAAAAAAAAAAAAGAATTAAAGAACATGACATACAGAGAGATTCATTAAAAGATTACTGTGGATACATTGAAGAAAGTAGATTGTGAATACCTCAGGTCATGGTCCATTCACATTCACAATCCCAATAAATTTTTACTGAACCACAGTGTATCCAGCAAACAGATGGCATATCCAAACTGCATAACTAGTGTTTAATAAAGAGACTATTTTACAAAGGTGTGGGCGGGGTTTAAGGAAACCAACAAGCAGTATGGGGGGCTGGCAACAGTGAAAAGCGATTTCCAGGACCAGAAGAAAGTAGTTATACTAAGAGGGCCAGCAGATGGAACTGTTGTTTTCAATAGAAAGACACAACCAACTGCAAAGTCCTGCTCTGAAGGAACCCTGGGAACAAATAATATGATCTCACTGTCCTCCTTCCCTCCAAACCACAAATATCTCACGACACAGAACCCAACTAAAAGTCAGAACCAAGAGAGCCCACTGGTGCAATCCATAGAGGTCAGCTTCCCACTGTATACAGCAAAGTGAGGGAAAAGTCGTACAGTAGGAGTAGATCTACGCAGGTGAATGAAAAAATAAGTAACATGCAGTAATAAAAGTTCAACGACATTCAACTAGATCTCTTTCTGGTCTTATAAAATTCGCTTCCAATTTTATAAACCTTCCTAACCTTTAGTTCGGAAATGGAATTTAACCATTATAGCCTTCAACCTGCAAAACTTCTAACACGAGACTTCAGTTTGTTCTAAAATAGATCGGAGGATTGCAAATTTTTCTGTCTCATCATGAAGTCTGTATCCTATATCTGCTTCCAGAGCAAGTATCTCTTTTATGATTCAGCAGATGTACCTTCTTGCACACTCAATAACAAATCCCCAGTTGGGGTACAGCCCAGTTGTCACCAAGCAGATAGAACAGACCCTTCCTGGTAAATTCTGTACTCAAGAATCCTATGGCTGAGTTAAGACTTAAGTTAGCTTAGACCAGAAAATTGTTAAAGAGAAATCAACCTGTGGTAATAAAGTTCAGTACCACGGAAGTACTTCTGGAGTCGACCAGTGCAGATGGGAACTTTAAAGCTTTCCCAAAGTTGTTTTTTTGTTTTTTAATTTAAATTCAATTAGCCAACTTATAGGACATCACTAGTTTCAGATGTAGCATTCAACAATCCATCAGTTGAGTACAGCACCCAGTGCTCATCACATCACGTGCCTTCCTTAATGCCCATCACCCAATTACCCCATCGCCCCACCCACCTCCCCTCCAGCAACCCTCAGTTTGTTTCCTAGAGTTAAGAGTCTCTCATGGTTTTTCTCCCTCTCTGATGACTTCCCATTCTGGCAAGTCCCCTATGGTCCTCTGCCCTGTTCCTTATGTTCCACATATGAGTGAAACCATATGATAACTGTCTTTCTCTGACTGACTTATTTCACTCAGCATAATACCCTCCAGTTCCATCCACATCAATGTAAATGGTAAGTACTCATCCTTTCTGATGGCTGAGTAAAGCTTTCCCAGAGTTAAATAAGTAATAGATAATAAGGGAATTGATATTACTTAAGATAGCCACAGTTATAGATACACTCCTAAAATCAGTGACTTAACACAGAAATGTATCTCTTATTCATACAAAGTCTAATGCGGGGGGGCGGGAGGGGAAGCCAGGGTAGGGGAGGGGAGGCCGGGGTAGGGGAGGTTAAGTCATCAGCCAGAACTTAATCACATGAACCCATTTAGAAACACGGAAAGCTGGAAAAGGTAGTCCAGGGCTGGGCAGCTGGGCAGCAACAACTCTGTGAAAGAGGAATGTAAATCTTTGATGAAAACCTAGCTATTTCCACTACAAAATTCATTTTTTACAAAAAAAAAATTGTGCAAATAAAAGCATTAATTCTTTCAGCTTTTAGTCAAAAGGAATTCTGTGTGATGTGATGAATGATGAAACAGATTATTCATATATGTGCCTGAGAAGCAAACCCTTTACCAAAACCACCATTATGGTTATTCTGTTATCTAGCTATATTGTTTAGTATAAACCTTTTTTCCCAGTTTTAGCATCTCAGTAGCCTAGTTGCAGGATGCACGAAACTGCTAAGTTATTTTTCCCTTACAGCTAAACATAAACTTAGTTGGGAAAAAAAAAAAAAAAAGCTGCCTAAGTGCATAGAGAGTTCCATCTTCCTCCTGTGCCTGAAAGGGCATTTAACCAGCATCTCTGTTTAGCAGAACCTACCAAATTCTGTGTGTGTTACATAAGGATGTTAAATGTTTACAATCTATAAACTGTATATAAGTTCTTAACTCTAAATGCCAGATGATATGCTATGATATGGAAAATACAAATTAGAGCTTTTTGACATGTATATATAACATAGATATAATCCATGTTCATAATACATAAACTGTATAAAAGTTGTCCATTCTTAGCCTTAGACTATCTAGTTGCCTACAGTTTTGGCGGGTAACAACAGTTCTAGAGAGAAGTAGGTAAAATAATATTGTATCATTCCTGGGTCTAGACCTGTTCTTAACTTTTCCCTTTCTATAATCCTATTTCTAATCCTATTTCTGAAACTGCCCATCACAAAATCCAACAAAACTTATCTCTCTCTCATAACACAACACTGAAATCTGCAATAATTCACTAATATAAAGAGGAACAGAATCTTCACCAACCACAATGTCATTCCACAGCTAATATCTTTCCTATATTTCCCTAAACTACACTCACATTTCCAAAATTCCCTAGAAGGTGATGTAGGAATATATACAAAAAAGGAAATTTGTAGGGCATCTGGGTGGCTCAGTCGTTAAGCGTCTGCCTTCAGCTCAGGTCATGATCCCAGGGTCCTGGGATCGAGCCCCGCAACGGGCTCCCTGCTCAGCAGGAAACCTGCTTCTCCCTCTCCCACTCCCTCTGCTTGTGTTCCCTCTCTCGCTATGTCTCTCTCTGTCAAATAAATAAATAAAATCTTTTAAAAAAAAAGAATTTAAAAGGACAAAATGTCTGACACCCTCTAACAATACCAAAGAGACAACACTCTCACTTGATTAGTCTGATATATTTTTTACTATGGTCATGATGTACTAAAAACACCTTTATTGGGGCGCCTGGGTGGCTCAGTCGTTGGGCGTCTGCCTTCGGCTTGGGTCATGATCTCAGGGTCCTGGAATCGAGCCCCACATCGGGCTCCCTGCTCGGCGGGAGGCCTGCTTCTCCCTCTTCCACTCCCCCTGCTGTGTTCCCTCTCTCGCTGTGCCTCTCTCTGTCAAATAAATAAATAAAATCTTAAAAAAAAAAGATTAAGAAAAAAAAAACCTTTATTGTGTTTTTTCATGACACTTTATATTTCAATGTGTTCATATGATTATGGTTGGCCTCCGACTGTCTCTGGGGAGAATTGTTTCTATCCAAAATATTCTGTACATCACTTACCATTCAGCTCTGTGAAGCACATTGGAAATTTTTTTTTTTAATTTATTATGTTATGTTAGTCACCATACAATACATCATTGGTTTTTGATGTTGTGATCCACGATCCATTGTTTTCATATAACACCCAGTGCTCCATGCAATACATGCCCTCCTTAATACCCATCACCGAGCTACCAAATCCCCCCTCCCCCCTCCCCTCTAAAACCCTGTTTCTCAGGGTCCATAGTCTCTCATGGTTCATCTCTCCCTCCAATCCCCCCCCCCATTTTTCCCTTCCTTCTCCTAATATCCTCCATGCTATTCCTTGTTTCACAAATAAGTGAAACCATATGATAATTGACTTTCTCTGCTTGACTTATTTCACTTAGCATAATCTCCTCCAGTCCCATCCATGTTGATGTAAAAGTTGGGTATTCATCCTTTCTGATGGCTGAGTAATATTCCATTGTATATAAGGACCACATCTTCTTTATCCATTCATCTGTTGAAGGGCATCTCGGCTCTTTCCATAGTTTGGCTATTGCGGACATTGCTGCTATGAACATTGGGGTGCATATGGCCCTTCTTTTCACTACATCTGTGTCTTTGGGGTAAATACCCAGGAGTGCAATTGCTGGGTCATAGGGTAGCTCTATTTTTAAATTTTTGAGGAACCTCCACACTGTTTTCCAAAGTGGCTGTACCAACGTGCATTCCCACCAACAGTGTAAGAGGGTTCCCCTTTCTCCACAACCTCTCCAACATTTGTTGTTTCTTTCCCTGTCCATTTTTGCCATTCTAACTGGTGTAAGGTGGTATCTCAGTGTGGTTTTGATTTGGATTTCCCTGATGGCTAATGATGATGAACATTTTTTCATGTGTCTGTTAGCCATTTGTATGTCTTCTTCAGAGAAGTGTCTGTTCATCTTTTCTGCCCACTTTTTGACTTGATTATTTGTTTTTTGGGTGTTGAGTTTGAGAAGTTCTT
Source organism: Mirounga angustirostris (assembly GCF_029215605.1). NCBI lineage: Eukaryota > Metazoa > Chordata > Mammalia > Carnivora > Phocidae > Mirounga > Mirounga angustirostris. The sequence continues at coordinate 33,694,159 of NW_026991712.1, forward strand.
TATAGATTTTGGATACCAGCCCTTTATCTGTAGTGTCATTTGCAAATATCTTCTCCCATTCTGTGGGTTGCCTCTTTGTTTTGTTGACTGTTTCCTTTGCTGTGCAGAAGCTTTTTATCTTGATGAAGTCCCAAAAGTTCATTTTTGCTTTTGTTTCACCAGCTTTTGGAGATGTATCTTGAAAGAAGTTGCTGTGGGCGATGTCAAAGAGGTTACTGCCTATGTTCTCCTCTAGGATTTTGATGGATTCCTGTCTCACATTGAGGTCTTTCATCCACTTTGAGTTTATCTTTGTGAATGGTGTTAGAGAATGGTCGAGTTTCATTCTTCAAGCCCATTGGAAATTTACAAACACTTCCAAATTAAAGTAATAATTTTTAAAGCAAAATATTCCTTATATTAAACAAATTAAAATTTCAAAATGACATATCACAATATTCTTCTGGTTTCTAGTCAAAACAGATATGTGCTTAATCTGAAAGAAAGAGGAGTTGCAATCATACACAAATACTGTAAGTTTGCTTCGAGCAATATAAGCAAAATTGGACGTATGTTTAAAAATTATAGTTGATTTCAAAAATAAGGGCACTAATACCTAAGCAAACCTTTTTCTTTTCGATTATTGAATTTCACCTTGAAAGGAATCAGTACCTAAATGAACACAGTATCTCATTCCCAATGTTTCATTCATTCACCCAACTAATAATTTTGAGTACTACTATGCATAAAGCATTGTGTTAGGTTAGAAGCAGAGACTGAAATAGTGAGCAAGACAGACAGGGTGTTTGCTCTCTGGGAGTTTATAATCTAGCAAGGTAGACAGACCATAAACAAATAAATTGTAAATTTTAATAAGCATAAGTGGGGAAACATTAAAGATGTTGTAGAAAAGAAGAAAGAGAACCTACTTAAGAAAGAGGCAAGAACACAAACTTGAAGCTAAGGTCAGAAAGATGAGAAAGAGGCAGTCATACAAAGATTGTGTGCATCTAAGAAGCAATGCAAAGGAGAAGAGCACTCTGAACTGTAATAATTCTTCAGAATCCATTAACATGATAAGATTCTCTGAGTTCTCAGATATAATATGAATAAGACAAATAAATAAATACATATTTTTATTAGTAGAGTAAAAAATTGATCCCAGGCAAATCTAAGGACAATCATAGAGTAATCTGCACAAATTAGTTTCCTCACATTCACCCAAAACAATCAGTATTTTGCCAATAACCAATAATTTGGTGTATTATTTTCACTACTACCCCTTAGTTTCCAGACTCTTTACGAATGGTTTTTGCTGTGGAAACTGCTTCCAATTCATCACCTTCCCTGACCTTCTAGATAACTAATGAAGTCACTTAAAAATCTTCAGGTATTCTTCTAACTTCCCAGTAGACAAGGAAGAGAATGTCTCAATTTAAAAAAAAAAAGGTAAGATTTCACCCAGGAATGCTATAATAATATTAAGGCCTAGAAACTGTTGTCTATAATCAGTTAATAACAACTATTCGTTGCACACCTACTTATGCCAGGACATTTAGTCTATATTGATCACAACAATCCTTCAAGGTAGGCATTATTATTCAGATAACAGAGCTGAGGAAACACGGGCTCAGAGTGCTTAACAACATAAGTAAGACCTTACAGTTATTAATTAGTAAAATAAGGTTTCAAGTCAAAATCCATCTGGTCCCTCACACTTGCCTCCATTACCTCTCTCTTTGTCACACAGTATGACTAGTTCCTTATCAACATATATTGTCAACAAAAAGATATTATTTAATTGTCCTAGTTAATTTAAAATACAGAATATATATAATTTATTACGTACTGTCTCATAAAATGCCAATCAATGTTTTAGAATGCATTTTAAATTCTTAGAAACTATAGGTTTTCAATTTTTGACAATGGCCATGGCTATTTACGTGTACAATAATGATTTTTATTTAAAAGTCTTCATGATTAAATTGCATCTATTATTTGACATGCCTTGTTCTTAAAATTTCATTTAGCTCTAAGAAGACAATATGGTAGTTTTTTAAATATTAGAATGAAGAAGATCATTCTAACTACATCATAAACCTCAAAGCCATAAAAAAAGTAATAAATTCAAACACATTTTAAAAAAAATCCTGACCAATAAAAAAAGGTCATAAAACAAATGACAATAAAAAGAGCTTCTACAAATCACTAAAAATGACCAACAGAAAAATAAGACTTTAAACAAATGTAAAAGGCTCTCAGCCTCACTGATAATAAGTAAACTTCAATTAAATCTACAATGGCATATTTTTCACCAAAATATTGGCAAAGATTATCACACACTGAATTGGAAAGGATGTAGGAGTCTCCCTAGTTTATGTCACTTATGCATACTTATTCTATGAAAGTAAATTTGGCAATATTTATTAAAATTTAAAATACACTGACCTTTTGACCCAACAATGCATTTCTAGGAATTTATTCCAAAGATACATTCACACACATAGGAAATGATATATGTACAAAGATATTTATCACAGTGCTTTTCTAATGGCAAAATAATTAGAATCAACCTAAATATCCAAAAATCTGGTTCTAGTTAAAGAAATTACAGAGTATTCACAAAATGAGATATTATGCAGCCACTAAAATGAATGAGAAAACTATATATTAATGGGTGTGGAACTGATCTCCTAAAAAGTAAACTGCAGTACACATTTGTGGTTTTTATATGTACACATATATATCCACATATCTGTGTGCACACACATACACACATACACATACATATGTGTGATGTACACACATATCTACTCCTACATATAGAATATTTCTAGCATGGTATACAATAAACTGGCAAGAGTAGTTGCCTCTAGCTTGGGGAAAAACACAGCTAAGAAATTTTGTACTATAGGTATATATTATCCATTAAATAAAGAAGCTTATAAATTGACTTTGAAAAATACTTTTAAATTATTTTTAAAAATCTAGAACTGCTCATCTATGTTTTAAATGTAAGTTAAATTGTCACTCTGATCTATCATGAAACTTTTGCTCATTGTCTTCCTTTATTTGGGGAGTAAATTATCTCTTTGACATTAACAGAAAATCCAAACTAAGAATAAAAAGATAATTTATACATCAAGAAACATAATTTCTAATTTGATATAAAAAAACTCTCATCTGAAAGACTATAATATGCACTAGTAGAAACTCAATAAATATTTATTGAATGAATACTTTTCTATTGATTTCAGTGGTTTTGCTTTTCTCATGCATTTTTTTCACAATACCACCACAACAACAACAAAACCTCACTGAAAAATACAAACTTAATAAATTATGCTTTAATTTCAAAGAAATCATTCTTCATTTTCCCAACAAAATTTGTAATCTGCCTCATTAACATTACCACAAGTCATAGCAACATTACTTATTAGGTACCTAATATGTGTAGGTGTTAAAGATGCTGCAAAACAGAAACTTCAAAGAAGAGTACATTTTTATTCTTGCCCTCAAGAAGCTTACAATCTTGAAAGACAAGACTTAAAAATATTAATAAGTAAAAGAACATTATAGATTTTACCAGTAGATTGAGTTATCAAAACTAAAACTATAAAAGGATTTTCATGTAAGGATAAAAAAAGTAATTACTGATCTATTGAGGGATCTACTGAGATATAAAATGCTTCCAAACTTTTAGTATCTCAATTCCATGTAAAATGAAATTACTTGATGGTGACAGAAGATTTCTTGAGTATGTGGATGTTCAGCAAGGCTTTGAAGAAATTGCTAATAATTAAATATAAATAGTTCTTAATTAATCTCTTCCCAAAGAGAGAGATTACTATAGTAATGGTCTCAATAGTGGTCTCAATCTCCTTTGATTGCTCACCTCTCTCATTAAAAATATCTCAGGCATGAACTTCTTAATACGTGTGTATTTATTCACAAATTATATGTATCTTAATATTGTCAAACTATATATTAAATATCAGTAAAACGATTTCTTTTTCAAATAGAAATAGAAGTTTTAATATTCTCTTCCTGTACCCCAACATATCATCTTGTGATGTACTTTGGTATGCACACCCCACTCTGTATGAATACTTAGTATGAAAATATTTTCATCCAATGGTTTCAGTTTTTCACACATCAAACTTATCTTCTAATATAGTTGTTACAAGCAGCAGACATGAATTTGATTTTCAGCTTCTCTCTGCCCATGACCTTCTCTCAGAATAGATGTTAACATGCAATTAAATGGACATTACTAAAGAAAAACAAAGGATAATATAGTCTTGACCAGATGAACAGTCCCTAAAACTTAATGAGAAATAGTAATCATTGAAGAATACTAGTATTATTTTTTCTTATACATAGTATTTATAACTTAATACCCAATATAATATTACTTAATAAATTATAAAATTCTTCAAAACTATCTTTATTATAATTCTATCATAAAGTCTATTCTTTTCCTCATTTTCCTTGCCTCATCTTACTTTATTACAAAAGCCAAAAACATTTTTAAACAACATTTAAAATTAAATGTTTTATGCTTTAACCTCCAAAAAACTTCTTGTTAAAATGAATATAAAAATAATTCTGAAACCATATAGGCCACTTTGAGGTATGACTCCTTCCAAGACTATTAGGTAGAAATGCAAAAAGATATTTAAAATAAATATGAACAGATTTTTCATCAATGTAATTTCATAGACTGTATGAGTATATGTTTAGAGAATGTTTTTACCTAAACTATGCAATTATGAATGCATGAACATTATATGTATTTGCATAGTATGTAGGTTTACATAGAAATGTAATGTATATAATATACCTACGTGAAAAAACCTTTCACAACATTTTCCTAATGTAATATACTGGTCACTCTGAGTAATTCTTAATTTAGTATTCAAAAGTTGGTTTACATTTCTATATATCAGCACAAGAGTGAACTAGCCAGTAAATACTACGATTTAGCCTACTACAAAGAAATAAAAACACATTGTACATTTAAATATGTGGGTCAAAGAAATAAAACTACATTTTATTTGACATCATTTTGGCACCACTAATTTTATTGCAATTATAGTAAAAAGTATAGATTCATATATCTGAATATCACACTCTAAGTTATCAAAAGCTTGGTATTGTCAGTATATATAGTTAAAGCAAAGTGAGTAGAATGCTCATAAAGCTTTTAAAAATAATGCTTTATTCCTCCATTAGTTAAAATAAGCTACTTAATCTCTTAACCGTTTTTCATTTCCCAAGCCTACTAATAAATCATATTCCCAAACAAGTCTCCAAACCCAGAAATTAGCTTTGAAAAAGTAATTCTTCTTTATTCCAGTTAATATGTCAGGAACATTTGCTCTCTTAGCGCTTCAATATTTTTTTAGAAATTGTATTTTTCTCAGATATTTGATACATTTGTTACCACAATTTATAGTATTTTTCATTAAAATATGAAAATATATATGTATAGACAGAAACTTGTTTCTTTATAAATGTATTAAAGAATACTGAATTGAACAACCTGTTTTTAAAATTTACATGATTAGAGGTCATGTATTAGTTCCTTCATAGAGGAACTCTACTCTTTCAATTGTGTGTTTCTGTGGAGAATATGGGAAAAGTGTATTTGATAACACGCAGAACCATCCCACCTTTAACATATAAACTGTACAAGTTAATCTCTTAGTACATAATTCATTTCAAGTAAAAAGAAAAAAGTTGAGTTGGAAAAACATAAAAAGGTTACGCGTCTTCTGCACAATCTCTTTCATACAGTAACTGAGAAATCAAATGCCCATAAAACATTTAAAAGCAAACCTGTAGAAACAAATCTCTTTGCTAGACTGAAAGAAAAGGAGTCTCGAAGCTGTATATGTCTGGACAGTTCCCTGGTGCTGAAGTTACACAGCGCTAAACCGATGCCTGGGTGCTGCTTTTACTATCCCACCCTCGTCAAAATCCTGGCTGCCTACACTATGAACACGAGTACTAGAACTTCGCAAGGTAGGAAGCATCCCAAACTGCAGTAATGGTAGGAAAGGGAGCCTCTTCAGAGTCTCCTCAGGATTAAACAGATTTACTAGTTGCAAACAGAAAGAGCAGCAGAGTGCAGGGTGTTAGAACCCGCCGAGGGGGAGGGGCTGGAAGATGGCGGCGGCCGCACACCCACCCGACACATGCCAGAGCTTAGGCCCCTCGCCTGCACCGCCGCCCTCCTGCCTGCAGCGACCGTGGGCAGCTCTGCTCGTCTCCGCGTTGGAGGCAGAGCCGCCCTGCGGAAACGCCGGACTAGGCGCTCCGGCTGCGCCCGCATCCCCGGCGGCGCGCCTTCGCCCGGGTCCCGGCCGGGGAGCACCTGTGCACGGCCATATTGGATTCACTGCCCCAGTCACTGCCTCCGCACCGGGGCGGCTGGAAGGGAGAGGGGACGCGCGGAGCCTGGGTTCAGCTTCAGCCCCGTGGGGGCCCTGGAGCCCAACTGGCCCGCGAGGGAAGTCGGAAGGACGCCCGGGAAAATTACAGCGTCCAAGGGCTCGCCATCCTCATCTCAACCGGCCTCGGCGCCCTCCCTCCCCGACACACACCCCCGCACTCTGACACCCAGAAAGCAGCCCCGGCGGCCGGCGCCGGCCGCAACCCTCGTGGCCCAGGCGCCGCCGGCTGGAGGGAGGGCGGCGATCCCCGGCGCGCAGGCGGCCGCAGGGCAGCCGCCGTGGGGGCGGAGGGGAGGGAGGGAGGGGGGAAGATGGAGCCGGGTCCTTACTTGAGCACCGACTGCTCCTTCTCCTCTTCTTTCTTCTGCCGATCCATGACGGCCAGGATGATTTTCCTCTCCTCCTCCGTGAGGTGGCTGAGGTCGGGCATCTCGGGCTGCAGGGGCGGCTGAGAAGCCGCCGGGGTGGGAGCCGGGCGGCCCCGCGGCCCGACAGGAGCCGACATGTTTGGTGGAGCTTAACCACCCTAGGGAAGCAGGGAGGCAACTCCACTGGCGGCGGCGGCGGCACCCGCGCGGGCGGCTGGGGCAGCCTCCGGCGCTGGGACAAATACATACAAATCAATGGCCTTCAATCCGAGGCGACAGCCCCCCTCCCCCAAGAAAGAAAGAGCCGGGGCGGGGGGACGGGCGAGAGGGCGAGCGCGGGGGTAGTGAGGGCTGAGGAGTGCGCTCCGGGAAATGTTTCTTCTTCCCGGGGGCGAAGGGCTGGCAAGTGAGCGGTTTGGCAGAGAGAGCGGGAGGCCGGGCCGGGACGCGGTGTGCGCGGAGCGGCGGGGGAGGGTGGTGGAGTAAGGTGGCGGGGACGGCTAAGGGTGGGGTGACTGGAAGGAGCGGGCGGGAGGGCGGCGCGCCGGCCGGGGCGCGAGTGTGTCCGGCGGGGGCGCGCGCCGCCGCGGAGGGGAAAGGGGTAAGCTGCGAAGTAGCCCCCTGGGGGAGTCCCGGGGACTCGCTCCAGGCGCTGGGAGGCAGCGTCCTGCCAGCCGGAGGGGCCGCCGGGGCGGGAGCCGAGAGGGTAGTAAGGAAACAGGGGCTAATTTCCCAGAGAAGCAGCTCAGCTGTCCCGCCGACTGACGCGTCACTGGGCTTCCAGGCGCCGCGGAGGGAGGACCCCTCCAGAAACAGCCGGGAGAGGGCCGCGGGGCCGAGGACGGCCGCCGGAGACCGCTCCAGGCTAGAGCGGAGAAGCGAAAGCGAGGAGGGGATGACAAGGGCTCGCGGCGGAGATTCCCGGGGCCCATCGGCTGCCAACGCCCGGATCCGAGCGAGCTCCGACGCGTAGCACGGTCGGGCGCTGGTGCTTCCTCATCACGCGCCTGCCGGCGGACCCTCAGCCGCCGCCGCCCCTTGGCTCCCTGGAGTCGGCGCCGAGGGCCGACTCCCTACGCCGCTGCCGCTGCTGCCGCCGCCGCTCGGTGCCGCCGCCAGCGCCTCCTCCGCCCCTCCGCCTCCCGGGCTCCTCCCGCGGGGGCCGCGTCACCTCCCGGCCGCCCAGGCCAGGGCACGGCGAGCACCCCTCCCGAGCGCGACCTGTGGGCTGGGGGCGGGCGGGGAGGGGGGGTGGGGAGCGAGTTTTCGGGGGGCGCTGGAGAACGAGAGCCTGTGAGGGGGCGCCTGAGGAGTCGAGAGTCGGGGCGAACAGTGAGCCTTGGTAGATGGGGGCGCCCTGGGGGTCGGGTCGGGCGGTAAAGGAGTGGGAGCCTGGGGGCAGGGGAGGAGATGGGGTGCGACTGGGAAGTGGGGGCACCTCTGGTTTTAGAAAGGAGGGAACTGTTCGGAATAAGGGAGAGGATGTCCAGGTGTCGGGCTTGGAGGTGTAAGAGTGAGTGCGTGGAGGGGCTCCCGAGGTGTCATGGGTGGGGTCCTGGAAGGAGGGTCCCCTTGGGTGCCGGGGGTGAGGGGGCTCGCCAGGTTTCCTTAAAAGGAGGGAGAGGGAGCTATGAGCAAGTAGGGAGTGCAGGTGATGTCGAGGACCAGGAACCCTGTGCAGGAGGTGGGGGGTGGGGAGGGGAGGATGAGGAAGTTCTGGAAAACTGAGGGCTTTTGGCCAAGAATGCGTGGAGAGGTACTGAGGGGACAACATGGGAGAGCGCAGAGAAGTAGGGATATGAGATTGGGGGAGTTAGGGTTTGTCTGGGAGAGGTGTGAGGATGAAGAGGAGCCGGGAAGCCGTGAGGGTGCTAGGATAATCCGGTGGGTGAGAATGAGCCTGAGCCTGGGCCAAGGGCTGCGGTCTATTTGGCCCTTCCTGGGGGGCCTCGTCTAGAGAGAAGAGGCAGAGAAACAAGGGGATCAGGTTAACGTCTGCGTCTGTTTTTAGAGGCACAGAGATGGATTCAGTGAAAGATACAGAGAACCAGCTGAGGGAGAATGGCAGTGGCTGCCGCCGCCTTCTCTGGACCCAGCTGTGCGCAGTCCGGACAACCCTCCGGGTGGGGGCAAGACTGGGAGCGAACTGGGAGGGGTGGAGGAGAGGCCCCATGGCCCTGACTGGGGGTGCATCACTAGTGACCATCCTCTTCTGGGCGCTCTCCACAAGAGAGTTGGGGAGTGTGTGTGTGTGTGTGTGTGTGTATTATGTGCACACCCCTACCTCACCTTCCACACTTGCAGTGTTTAGTACCAAGCCAGATTATGGTCAGATGAGTAGTGTAAGGCCTTTGGGGGTTGTATTATATTTACCTTCTTGGTGTGTAGTAAGCACTCTCCCTCCTGCCTCTGTTCCCCAGGTACCATATGACTAACTCCCAATTTAAGAGAGCTGGGGACAGACAAAGCAGCCCTAGAAGTCTCTTGTGACTTCTAAGCTTAAATGTCTGTGTTTCTTTTCTCCCATGCCTTGTAATTGGGAAGAGGGAAGAAGGAAAAGTTTACTTAAGTGCTCTTGTTTTTTTAACTCCCTTGCTTCAAACCAAAAGAGCATACTCCAAATGATTCCTTTTTCATCTTTTTAGAGCTAAGCAAACTAGAAGAGATCATATGTATCCCAATTTACTACATCAAAAACTAATGATGTAATGTATGGTGATTAACATAACATAATAATAAAAAAATTTTTGTTTTAGTTGAGAGTTAGAGAACTTAATAAATCTCTAAGCCAGCCTCGTCATCCTACGGGAAATTGAAGACTTAAAAATCAGCCACCTAGTAATGGCAGCACTACAACTAGAACCTAGATATTTTTACTCCAGTGTGAAACCATGGTGGTTTTCAACCCTGGCTGCACATTAAAATTATCTGGGTCACTTTTCAAAAATACCACCTGGGTCCAACCCTAGATCAAATGAATCAATCTCTGGGGTTAGGACCCTGGCCTGGTCATGGGTATATTTTGACACTCCCTAAGTGACTAATGTACAACAAAGGTTCAGAATTACACCGTGAGCATCGCAAAATAGAAAACAGGAGGAACTGGGAGGCGGAGAACAAGAAGAACACTTCTTTTAGTTATTTTAGGTTGAGTACGTAAAGGTAAACTTAAAAGCGGTTGTCCAAATTAAACAGTTTCGGTGTTCCCTTTACAGTAGAGCCACATCCTGGACCCTGCACTATTTTCTACCAGTAACACAGCATGCGGGGTGCCAGTGGCTGTGTTTCCCTGCACCCCCACTGCCTCTCACCTCCCTGGAGACACTGTGAAATACAATGCACAGGAGATGGTATCATGGGGACAGCTGACTTCTTACAGGATTGAAACAGAAGTGAGTGATCTTACTGTGTTTCATTTTTACATTTCTTTACTACAACACATGATTTTCCTATTAAAGGGAATCCTCAGGAAGTATCTTAAAATCATCTTCTACCTTGATTCATGTATCTTTCCAAGATAAAAATGGGTCAGACTATATATCATATGGATAAAATATCACATAGAGGGGCGCCTGGGTGGCTCAGTCATTAAGCGTCTGCCTTCGGCTCAGGTCATGGTCCCAGGGTCCTGGGATTGAGCCCCACATCGGGCCCTCTGCTCGGCGGGAAGCCTGCTTCTCCCTCTCACACTCCCCCTGCTTGTGTTCCTTCTCTTGCTGTGTCTGTCAAATAAATAAAATCTTTAAAATATATATATATCACATAGAATTTTTAATGGGCTACTTTTCAAAGTAATAGGCCCAACTTAATATAAGATTGCTATGCTCAGAACTAAAAGTACCTTCAAAATACCTCTATCCTTCAAAAGATCTCTATCTTTTGATCTATAGTCTGGAGCTTAGAGGCATTTTGTTTTGTTTGTTCTGGTTTTGTATTTACTTAAAATGCTTATCATATCTTACTGTATCCTGTATGGCATATGTTTTGCTTGGGCATGTCCCTCAAATATATGAATTTGAGGTTGAGTTCAAACTGATTGTTCTTAACTTTAGAAGTAACTGACCGTCTTCATCATTGAATTCTCAAGGTCCTCTTGACAGGCTACACACTAACTCCAAAGTGCAAGTCCTTTCTTCAATTCCGATAGGGACACAAGTTTGTAAAGCCTTTAAGTCTGTGGACTTTAATTTTTACATGTGAGTAAGAGCTACTTGTAATCTACTAAATAAGTCATATGAAGCATATCTAAACTAAAATCATAAACTAATCACTAGAATCTACTGAGGACTCAGCACTCTGCTAAGATTATCTGGCTCCCTGAAATCATTGAAATCATTGCAGCTTTCTTACTGTACATGAATATATGTAGGTGGTTGGTATTTCTATAGTTTCTCCTAACAGATCTCCCTGCTTGTATCCTTGCAACTCTACAGTCTTTTCTCAACACAGCATGAAGAGCAAGCCTCCTAAAACATGAATCAAATCATATCACTCCACTGGTCAAAATCTTGTGGTGGCTCTCCATATTCAGTAAGTCAAAGTTAAACTCTTTAATTGGCCTACAAGTCCCACATAATCTCTCTGACCTCATCCACTACTTTCTTTCAGGCTTTCCTCTAGCTGTTCCCTCTGCCTAGAACACTCTTCGCTGAAGTATTCACTTGCTGACTTCCTCTGCTCCTTCAAACTTTTGCTCAGTTATTCATCCTGTTTAATATTCCAGCCTGCCCCACTGCTCCCTGGTTGCTCCAGTCTCCATTACTGTACCCTACTTTTCTTTTTTCCATAGCACTGGCCGTTCTCTGACAACTTTTACTGCACGTTCACTAATATCCCAATACTAATGTATATCATTAGTTATCAACTTCCCTCTACTGGAACATAAGCATATGCACAGAGCAGGATTTTTACTCATGTAGCCCAAACACCTAGACAGTACATAGCACATTGTAGGTGTTCCAACAAACACCTGTTGAATGAATTTCTGGAGAGAGAATTTGTCATCATTATTGGTTTAAGTTGGGCAGGAGAAAGGGGAAAAAGCATTCTCAAAAGAGGGAAACACAGGTACAGAGAAGTAAGATCTAAACTTTGTCAAGGTATATAGGTTCCTTTACAGTTCATCTCCTGCCTACCTCTAGGCTTTTCTCCAATCCAGCCTACCAACATATTCCCCTCTGCAGCCATGACAACCTTGATGCACTTTACTGAATGTGTAGTTTCTCATTTCTGTGACTTTCTACTCCCTCTCCCATAACCCTCTTCTCAGTCAGTTATCTTCTTTGTCTTCATATGCTCATCCCTCCCTTTCTCCTCTTTCCAACATTTTAGCCCGGGCTCTCTCAGCACTGCCCAGACCTTGCTCACAGATAGCACTTGTCACATGGCATTGTAAGCATTTACTTCCTTCTCTGTAGCCTCAACTACACCATGAATTCTTTAAGAGCAAGGAATATGCCTTCCACTCCAGTTTCCCCACGGCCTGCCAAACTATCTTATATGTTATAGGGGCTCAATAAATATATGCTCCACAATTACATGAGTGGTCACAAAGTAATGAGAAAAATCACTGTTACTGGAGTATGCGGGGAAAGAGGCAGAGAACTGTAGCAAGACATAAAGCCGGAGAAATAGGTTGTAGGAAGATTATGCTACAACCTTATATGCTGTGATGAAGAATTTGAACTTGCCCTATAGTCCTTGGACAGGCAGTGGAGGGTTTTTTTATGCACAGGACTGACATGATCAGCTTTAATTTTCAGGAGAATATCCTGCCTTCAATTCCTCATCCACATCCAAAACAGCTGCTAATCGAATTACGGAAAGGACACAGATGTGCAGTGGGCTTGGAGACACAATACCAGAGTTTTTACCTCCTGTCTCCAGAATTCATTTTTCGGGCCATTTTACTCAGTAGATTAAAACAGCATGATAATGAGGCCAAGGTCATGGTTTAAATCCCTGGGTGAGTCAGTCAGTGCAGTGGCCACAGCTGACTGTTCATCTTGCCAGTTGTCAAATGACAACATGTTATTCCTTGACCAGGAACTGTGTGGAAGAATATGACTGGTTCACCAAAAGTTAATCAGCATTATTGGAAAAGCAACACATAGTACTTAGCTGTGGTTATAGGACCATACTGTCATTTTAATTAAAATAACAGTATTATATTAGGGATAACAAAAGAGCAAGCATCAGAGAAAGAATACATTGTTTATTCCTAGAAAAGAAGCTCAAGATTAGTACAGTTTAATTATTGGGATTTGAGGCCAAGAAGTAATGAAAAATTTAGTGGATATTGGTGTAGCTAAGCTTTATTAATTACTTTTTGTGTATTTAGCCATGTAGGAGGTTATTTCTTAATTATTATGTCATAAAACCCATAGAGTCATTTATATTAAAAGGATCTGGGAAAATCATATTCTAATCATCTTTCATTTATAGCATTATAAAGTTATTTCTATTTTTATTCCCTCCTAGCAGTCAGGGAGCACATCTTTAAAGTGAAAAAGGACAATATTAGAGATTGGGACATAGAGGCATAACTGATGTTACTATTTTCTTAATTATACCTTCATCTTAGTTACAACTCTGACCACTTATAGAAGTAAAAAAACAAGTGAATTTTATGAGATCAGAAATAAATTAAAAATCCCTAATGAACAAATGGATCTAGGCATTATAGCAATTAAATAGCAACAGCTGCTAACATCATAAAAGATAATCAGCCAGGCATTATGTGCTTCCTGATAGAAGAACACAGAACACAACACAACCTGTGAAGTTGTCTTGCAAAAAAAGGAAAAAAAAAAAAAAAAAACCTGAATTTGAACATCTTCTGGTTCCACCTATCAATTACAGGAAACACCGAGAACAAAGGACCATATTAAACTGCACCATGTAATATGTGGAATGAAATTCAGGTTTTTTAGCAAAATACATTACATGGAAAAAATAAAGAGCTGGAGGGAGGATCTATACTTTAAATGAAACCTAACAGACCTCATCCAAGAATTACATGAACCTCATTTGGACCTTGATTTTTAAAAAAAGACTGGAAAAACTTTTGAGAGAACTGGAAATTTGTACAGTAGCAAGGTATTTGATAATAATAGGTAATTATTGGTTTTTTAGGTTAATAATGATACTGTGATGATATTAAAAAATAAAGATTCCCTAGTGATACATACTAAAATACCTATGGATGAAATTACTGGATGCGATATCTGAGATTTGCTTCAAAATAATATAGATGGGGGTGTGAATGGAGCAAAAGTAGTCATGGAAGACAGTAAAAAATCCTTCATAACAAAAGTTTTTAGCAAAAGAATAAGAGTCTCTAGCTTCCATTCTGGCTGACTTTCATTAAACTGGAGAATCAACAAACTCAGATAACCTTTTCTCAAGCATTTATTATTTGATACATACCAGGTTAGCTGCTTTCACATTTTTTACCACCTTCTCACACCATCCCATGAAGAATTAGTATCACTCCATTTCACAGGTTAGAAAACACCCTGAGAGGTTAATTGATTTGACTGGAGGAAGAGCTTGAATTCCAAGGCAAATTTTCAAATCGAGGTCTCCCAGCTCCCTGTCCAAAATTAATGCCACTACACACAATTGCTTAATATGGTTATATGCATATATTGTTTCCCTGACTAAAATACGAGTAAACTTTTACTGCAATATTTAACGTATAACAGACATCATAAGATAGTTATATTTAACCCAAACTGTCACACTTAAAATGGCAAAAAAAAAAAAAAAAAAACAATTATAACAGAAACTAATGTGTAGTTAAGGTGACCGTATGTTCCAGTTTGCCTGACACTATCCCAGCTTGCCCAGGACAGCCCTTGTGTAATCTGTGGATCAGGGGTAATTACTAATTACAACTCCTTTCACTCTCAAAAGTACCCCAGTTTGCCCATCAGATTTTGTGGTTGTGCCACACTTGGTGCAATATGAACTGGGCTCAGATGGACAATATGTAATGGGTATAGAAAATCTATTTCAATTCAAACAGTGTGTTCCAAGATAAAGGTCTGTGTCATAACCATCATGTATTTACCATACTACATTCTAGACATTTAATAAATTTGATTGAAATAGAGTTAACGAATTCTCCATTAGAAAAGAGTAAAACCCCTCTGATTAGATTATACTCTCCCCTAGGACAAGATTTTGACTCCTTCTGGAATCCAGAAATAGGAATACCAAGAATACTGAGCCCATCTTCTAATGCAGATTCATGGCAAAAATGGATCAAACAGCCTAGGATTTGTAAGATAAGCATAATAATGGTTATAGATGTCATCCACATAGGCTAAAATACAGTGCAAGAAGATAAAGAAATAACAATCTTCCCAAATGGAAGCAAAGATAATAGTTGTTTATTTGAAAACATGTAGGAAGTGATTGTGGAAGTGTTGGCCAAAATCTAATGACTTAGGAATAGCCTGCAATCTAAGATTTCCAACAAAATTGTGGCTTTCGGAGACACGGAATGGGTTGATCTTCTGCAACATGAACTGGCTGCTGTATATTTCAGATGTCTGCCTCTGCCTGTGAGGATCACTGTAGCCTTATCTAGATGGTGCCTGATCCAAATGCTTTCGTCCATGTCCTTTACTCTGCCAGACACTGAAATTCAAGAAACTGCCTCCTAGATCTGATGGAAGGAGAGGCAAAGCTTACTATCAGCTTTGTACTGATGGTACTGCCTCCCTAATTACTTCACTATCTTTCTGATTAGCATCATATAACACTAAACTGAAAGGGAGATAGAACAGAGTCCTGTCATTTCCCACAAGGGAAAGGTGAAGAAAAGATTAGCAGAAGAGATCAAGACTAATTCAAGTCTATTAGAGTCTTTACCTTAGTGATAATTTAGTTCATCCAAATACCAGAGAGAGTAATAGATTTATCATATTTATTGGCTGGGTATTTTATAGGGCGCCTCATATATAGAGAAAATGTCACCATGCCAATAATTTTGGAGAAGTTATTCAACTTTGGGAGCTTTGGTTTTTCTCTTATAAAATAAAATTCTTCTACCAGGTGATCAGTGAGATTCTTTCTACCTTTCAAATGTAATGATTCTATAAAATACTACCATTATCTAACACTTCCAAAACGTATCACTCAAACAGCAAGCATGTACCAGGAACTACTGAGAAGAACATAGCTGTATTTCTCAAGAAATAATGTCTCCCTCAAAAACTTCATAAGTCTAGCATGAGGCACAAATATTTATAATCCATTGTGGTACACGCTATAAGAGAGGTATCTATATAATTCTGTGGGAGTACAAAGAGAGGATATACTTACCTTTTATGAGAAACCATAGAAAATTTTCAGATTTTTTTTGTTTTTTTTAAAGATTTTATTTATTTATTTATTTATTTATTTATTTATTTATTTATTTATTTGAGAGAGAGAGAAAGCATGAGTGGAGAGAGGGGCAGAGGGAGAGGGAGAAGCAAGCTTCCCACTGAGCAGGGAGCCTGATGAGGAACTCGATCCCAAGACCCTGGAATCATGACCTGAGCTGAAGGCAGCTGCTTAACGGACTGAGCCACCCAGGTACCCCAAAACCATAGAAAATTTTCAAATGGGTTTTGAAAGAAAGGTTATTTAGGCAGAAAAACAAATTATTTTGTATGACTTTGTGTGGGTTTTAAGAGGTTGGGAAGGGGCGGTTGCTGCAAATGAGGCTGGAAACAACCTCTAAGATATGGTAAGGAGTTGGACTTCATCCTGCAATAGTGCTTCCCAAACTTGAATGTGCATAAAAATCACCTTTGTAGATTTCATTAAAATGCAGATTCAGATTCACTTGGTTTTGGGTAGAGCCTGAAAGTCTACATATCTAGTGAGCTCCAAGTGATGCCTCGCATACCACTGATCCATGGACCACATTTTAAGTGTGAAGTGTATTCTAAAGTAGGAAAGTGGGCGCCTGGGTGGCTCAGTTGGTTAAGTGACTGCCTTCGGCTCAGGTCATGATCCTGGAGTCCCTGGATCGAGTCCCGCATCGGGCTCCCTGCTCGGCAGGGAGTCTGCTTCTCCCTCTCCCACTCCCTGTTTGTGTTCCCTCTCTCGCTGTGTCTTTCTCTGTCAAATAAATAAATAAAATCTTTAAAAAAATAAAATAAAATAAATAAAGTAGGAAAGTGATATGGTAAGATTGTTTTTAGGAAAGGTTACTCTATGAACAGGTAGGAAGTGAAATGAACAGAAGCAAGAGTGGTGCTAAAGAGAAAAATGAGGAAGCTATTGAAATAATGGAGGTCACATAGAACCTGAACCACGGTAATGGAGATGGAAAGGAGGGGGTGTCTTTAGAATATTTCTAAGATGTAGGATGAATAGGACTTGATGACCAATCAGTTGTGACAGGTGAGGGAGAGAGAGGAGTCCACACAAGAATCCAGTAGTCTCAATTTGATTTAAAGATAGAAAATCTCATTAAATCAGTATTGAACTACATCCGCAAAATAAGAAAAGACCATAAAAACACACTTGTTTGGCTATAGCCATCTTTGGCTATTGTTCTATTTAACCCTGTAACAGTCTCAGATGGATCTAGAACTATGTTGTCCAACATGGTAGCCACTAGCCATAGCCACACTAGCCACATGTGGCTATTTAGATTTAAATCAATTTATTATTATATTAATTAAAATTAAATAACATTAGAAATTCAGTTCTTCAGTTACACTAGTCACATTTCAAGCACTCAATAGCTATATATGTGGCCAGTGGCTACATATTGCAGAGTACCAGTATAGAACATTTTCACCTTAGAAGAAATTTCTATTCCACAGCATGATAAAGGATCAGTTCAGCATCTGTATTGCAGGGAATCAACATAAAAAGCATCCCAATGTCTTTATTTTTTTATTTCTTTTAAATAAAATATATCATTTTATAAGATTTTTTAATATTTTTTTTTACCCAACAGTCAAGGAATTAAGAAATGGTAACATTTGAAAACCACGTTGAAGGTGAGGAAATCTTGGCAGGCTCAACAACATCATTTTCCTTTGAGAGACACCACCAGTGTTTGGAAATCCCAGAAGATGTCTCAAGATTATAACACCCTTGAGAAAATGAGCTCATTTGTAAGTAAGTGCATGAGAATGGTAACAGACACATTCCCCATATGTAAGCAATGGATAAATAAGGCTTCATTGTAAAGCTTCATGCAATTGCCATGAGTAGTTTAAAGATTTATTTATCTGAGAGAGAGCAAGTGAGAGCATGAGCAGGGGGAGGGGGCAAAGAGAGAGGGAGAGGAAGAATCTCAAGCAGACTCTGTGCTGAGTGTGGAACCTTGAGATCATGACCTGATCCAAAACCAAGAATCAGATGCTTAACTGACTGAGCCACCCAGGAACGCCTGCCATGAGTAGTTTAGACAAGAAGGAAGAACTGAGTACAACGGTTTAAAGATGGAGTCTGTTCTAGGGCTTTTCCCCATAGCAACAGACAACTTACCAATAAAGAAAGAAAGCATCCCTGTTTTACTCTTACTTTATGTTTAATGAGAAAACTGTGGTTTCAATGACTACCTCAATGAAACTAGTATCTAAAATTGTATCTCTGGGGCGCATGGGTGGCTCAGTTGGTTAAGCGTCTGCCTTCCGCTCAGGTCATGATCCCAGGAGCACCCCCATCAGGCTCTCTGCTCAGCTGGGCACCTGCTTCTCCCTCCCCCTCTGCCTGCCTCTCTGCCTAACTTTTGCGTGTGCTCGCTCTCACTCTCTGTGTCAAATAAAATCTTAAAAAAATAAATAAAAATAAATAAAATTGTATCTCCAACTTCAGTCCTTCATACTCAACTGTCTGTACAGCACTTATACTTGAGGGTTCCACTACCGCCTCAAACTTAATATGCCTAAAACAGAATTTATCCACGACTCCCTTCCTCAACAAAAAAAATAAAGTTCCTTTTCTGACTTCCACTTTTCTATCACTGGAGTCATCATTTCCCCCCAGATCTTCTGGAGCAGAAATGTCAAAAATATCTGTAATTATTCCTTATGTTTTGCTTACATCTAATCAGCCCCTACATACTATTATTTCTTTATAATATCTCAAAGATAAATTCTTCTCACTACCACCACTCTAACTTAGGTTATTATCACATCCCACTCAAATAATTACAGTATCCTAAGTATGTTGTGGAAGAAAAACCACTGGACTTTGAGTCAGTGTACCACTAGTTAGTTATGTCATCTCAGGTGTCACAATCTCTGAACCCTAAATTCCTCTATAAAATGAATAGAACTGGACAAGATAATCACTGTGTTCTCTTCAGTTCTAAAACTTTGTGCCAGAACTACTTTTCCTTGCTTCACTCCTTTCTATTCTTCCCTCCAAATCATTCCACACACCACTCGAAGATTAACCTTTTAAAAGCATCACTTTTGGGTGCCTGGGTGGCTGGTTGGTTGGTTGGTTAAGTGGCTGCCTTTGGCTCAAGTCATGATCTCAAGGTCCTGGGATTGTGTCCTGCATCGGGTTCCCTGCTCAGCGGGGGACCTGCTTCTCCCTCTGCCTCTGCCACTCCCCCTGCTTGTGCTCTCTCTTTCTCTGTCAAATAAATAAATAAATTATTTAAAAAGCATCACTTTTATTATTACATGAAGGAGGCACACTAAAGCAATAGTTAAGGATATCAGCCCTAACGTCAGAATGCAAGTATTCTAATCTCAGCTCTGCCAATTGCCAATCATGTTACTAAGCATGTACCTCATCTGTCAAACAGGAAAAGAGAGAGCACCTCATTAAAGATTTCAATAATTAAATGGGGTAATACATGTATAAAGCCTGGCACATTGTAAGTGCTCGATAAATGTTATTCTGACATTTCCCAATCAAAACTCATTAATTGACCCTGCCTACAAAACAAGTCCAAAATCCATACCCTGAGTTTTCAATGTTTCCTTACACTTGCCCTGACAATTATATTCTATAGACCCTCCACCCCAAACATATTAGTCTATTCTCTATCTTCAAGGGGTTTCTGACTTATTTCCATCTCTTCAGTATCACTTATGCCCAGAACACCCCAGCCTCTTTACTTATCTGAAATGTAGCCATCTGAATCAGAAGGCTTTCAGCTACATGATACAAAAGACCAACTTAGACTAGGTTAAATAATAAGGAAATATATTGGTCTAGTGGTAAAACAGGTTTCAGATTGGCTTGATCCAGTGGCTCTACCTCTGTTTCTTTGCAGTTCTCTTGCCAGTGCCCTCCTCCATATATTTCCTTGGCCCTTAAGCTGACTGACATCTGGAAAGATGGCTGTAATGGTCCCAGGCTTCACCTTGTTGTTGGAGGAAGAGAGAGATACTTTCCAGCATTCTAAACAAGATTCCTGAAACTCACCTTGATTGGGTCATATCCTCCTCTCCCCCATCCCCTACCCATAGCCCCAACTGAACAGTGATGTGACCAGGGGAAATGGAGTGTGCTAATGACTGGATTAAACCAACCACAACTCCTCCTGAAGCTTGATGTGGATGTGGGATAAGCTTCCTTCAAAGTACTTGAGCTTAGAGTAGAGGATATTATCCAAGTTAAAGTCTAGATGCTGTTAGTAATGGGAAAGTAGGTAATGAATATTAGTTGCGGAGCCAAGAATGTCCATTCTACCATCCCTAAAGTCCAATTAAAGACCATCTCTTTGACAATGTCAGTTTCTATGAATACTGCCTGGCTTGCCCTATACTGTGTCTTTTATGCATATATCTCTTGCCTCCTTAAGTAGATTATAAGTTCCTTGAAGTCAGGGACATTATATTTCTATTCAGTACTGAGCTGCAAACAGCACTTAATGAAGGATAAAATAGTTTTATGGTGGATTCAGTGCTGTATATTTGGAAAATGGAACTAGGTGGTTAAAAGGAGTGGCCTGGGTGGGAAAAAGTATCACAGCTCTCAGAATTGCCCTTTGAGAAGAGAAACAAGTTAAGCAATGGATCTCTGGGTTAAAAACAAAACAAAACAAAAACAAAAACAAAAAACCTCAATTCCACTCCCTGAAACAGGAGCCCACAGAATCCCATCTCTCCTTTCAGAATGAGTTTGAAGCCAACATGATTTTATCTTTTTTTAAAGATTTATTTATTTTAGAGAGAGAGAGAGAACTTAAAGGAATGGGGGGGGGGCAGGGGAGTGGAGGAGGAGTAGGGGGAAAGGAAGAGAAAGTCTTAATCAGACTGAGTGCTGAGCACAGAGCCTGACCTGGGGCTTGATCTCACAACCCTGAGATCACGACCTGAGCCAAAATCAAATGCACCCCCGAGGCACTCCCCTAACATGATTTTATAATAAATAGCTGTGTTTGATGATTATATTTATGCCTCCACCAGTGGCTTTCTCAGCCTTGACAATCTCAATTTAAGTTTCTTATTTCCTTTGGATTTTCCAAAGTGTTCTCCCTCAAGTGGCATCTGGGAAAACATATTCATTTATTTCATAACTGCTCTTTTGACCTCTTTATTACTTCCCTGACTATTAGAACCCAAGATGCTCTTGCAAACAGGACTTATTGACAGTTTTCATCCTTTGCAAATAGAAGTGATGACAGACCCTCTACTTTGTATAAAAATATTTTGCTATTTCTATACAAAATATTTTATTAAAGGAAACTACACATTATGTATTTTACTGAAATGTTATGACTTGAAATTTGGGTATCTAATATGTCTCTAATAATAAAGGCTTCATAATGCAACTGTTGCTTGTAGATTTGCAGCTGGCTGGCATTTTAATTTTGGAATTCAAATATGACTGATTTGAAATATTAAGAAAAATTCTCCTTGAATCATTGCACTTCAAAAGAAGAAAGAAAATCCAGCTAATTATGATGCAATCTTTTTTTATACACTGAGATCATTAACATTCACCTAATGCTTTTTTCTCTCCATTAAATGTACTCACTAATAATGCTAAATGAAGTGAAGACTCTGTAAAGTTCAACTCACCAGAGCAACATAACAAAGTATAGAGGGAAGAATTTTTAAGGAATAAACTCATTTCTAAAAACAGTTTCGATAAATAATAAGTATGCAAATAATTACTCATTCTCAAACCTTAAAAAATGTATTCCTAGGTAATGGTTCTAATAATTGTTCTGTCTTTCCCACTGGCCTATGAACTCCTGAAGGCATGTGAAATGCTTTCTTCTTACTATTATTCACCTACCGTCTAGCATAGTGCTGAGTATTTATTGAATTTAATTTAAAATCAATAAGCCCTGCTGATGAGCCAACAATTGATAGGCAATGTTTTGACTCTAAAATCTTTTTTTTTTTTTAAGATTTTTATTTATTTATTTGACAGAGAGAGACACATCAAGAGAGGGAACACAAGCAGGGGGAATGGGAGAGGGAGAAGCAGGCTTCCCGTGGAGTGGGGAGCCCGATATGGGGCTCGATCCCAGGACCCTAGGATCATGACCTGAGCCGAAGGCAGATGCTTAACGACTGAGCCACCCAGGCGCCCCTTGACTCTAAAATCCTGACACTTGAAAGAAAAACATGGAAGCATACCAATATGATTTTCTTTGTTTAAAATGAGAGATTGTTTTTTCCTTTTGGTTTTTATTAACAAGTATTGAAAAAAAATTTAATATATCTGGTTAGGCGAATTGATGAAACATTACTTCACCTTTCCAAATTCTAGCTCACCTTCATTTTAGTTTTAATTCTCTCTTTTAATTTAATTGTCCTTTTTTTTTTTTTTAGGAAAAAAATGACTAAACTCTTTTCTAACAGAGTGTAGGAGGTCATAATTTTTTCCTCCAGGATTGCTCATATTTTTTCCTTCTTCATATCTTATGTGTTTCTCTGAGATTACTATTCTGTTGTTCCTGTGTATGTGTTATAGTGATACGATTAGGGTCATTTTGAAATGATGAGGATATTGATGATGATGGTGGTAACCTTTTAGATCACTTCCTCACAGATGCTCAAGAAGTTAGCACAATCTGTTAACCTCAGCCAGAAAGGTTTGGGTAACTCATTGTGTGAATTATAATAATTCCAGTAATCTACTATGGATAAATAAGGTATACAGCTCAGGTTAGAAACCTGAACTGCATGAGAAGACCTCAGTTAGTCTGAGACATTTAAACCAGGCTCCTAAACTTTGGTCCAAGGATGAGTCAGTATGTCAGGAAAATAGCTCTTTTGTGATGGTAAATGAGATGCCCTGTCATATAGAGGCAAGAAGATGAAAGGGAAGGAAACCATGCTTGCAAAGTGGATCTAATCCTTTAAGGTTGCTGTATAGTTATAATTATTTCATAATCAAAACTTACATCTTTTGTGGTTTTTTGTTTTTAATTTGCTATGTTCTGTAATTTTTTACTCTATCTTACTATTTGGTGAAGTTTTCAAAATGACCACCTATTTCTTCTGTCCTAAGGAGACGCAAGGAAGAATATGTTGTTCACATTTGGCCAGAGTTTTGTACCCAGCATAATTCAAAGTAGGACAGCACAAATCTTCCCAAAGGGAGATGAAAATGGAGGTGAAAGAATTAAGGTCATTTACTTGGCTTCTCCTTGTAGAGATTTTCCTTCCAGTATTTTCAATGACTGAACTTTGGAAGATTTTGTGTTTTAGCCATTATTAAGAAAAGGGCATTGCTTGTCACATAGCATATAATACTTTTACAAGGTTTATAAGATCATTCTGAAACATGTCAACTCATGTAGTTTCCCTAAGAGAAGGAGGTAGAAAAAGAGGAAAATCTCAGCAAAAACAAGACTGAAGATGTGGGGATATCTTTGACTATTACCATCATCATTAATTTAATTATAGATCTTCATGGTACCTGATGATTGCCTTCTACTCTACATGTTGCTATGTTGGGCTGGTACAAAGATAACTCCCTAAAGACTTCAAGTATTCAGATAATTGGGAGCATGAGATTTAATGGAGTTGAAATAATACTGAGAAATAAGAAAAAAAGAAGATATAAAGATTAAGTTAGAGGAAAGCTTAGCGGATTTAAAAATAAAAGATAAATAGCACTGAAATCAAGGGGAATTGTGGGTTGGGTCTTTACAAATATAATGGAGAAAAAAAATGACAGAAGAAATGGTTGGGGAAAACATCTTAATGTTCCTGAATTTGAAGGGAAGAGATTATATCCAGGAGGTACATAAAGAGTGGAGAAATATGGTTCTCATTAGCTTCCATCAATCAATTAACTGTGTTGCCTAGAGCATTTTAATCAGTTCTTCTAGGCTTGTAGGCTAGAGAAAATGAGAGCTACTTTTGACTCTTTCCCATAGTGCATCCCCTATATCAGCACCGTTACTAAATCCTTCTATTTTAATCATTTTCTCTACTTTCGCCTTTCTTCTTCTCCACTGCCATTGCCCCAGTACAGTTCACCCTACTCAGTCTATCTCATATGTGACTCTCAGAGTAATATTGCTAATAATTATTTTCATCATGTCACTACTCATCCTCTCAAGAATCTACATCGCCGGGGCACCTGGCTGGGTGTCGCAGTCCGTTAAGCGCCCAACTTTTGCTTTGAGCTCCGGTTGAGAGTCGTGACCTCAGGGTCTCTCGGGTGAGATGAGCGGGCGACGGACTGTGCGCTCAGTGCAGAGTCTGCTTAAAAGACTCTCTCTGCCTCTGCCCCTCCCCTGCTCAAATAAATAAATAAATAAATCTTTTTAAAAATCTACATTGCCTAGAGTATGAAAGTCAAGTTTCTCCTTGTGAGAAAAAGTTTCTCATTTCAGAGAAATGAGAGCCCTCCACAATCCAACTCCACCCTACTTGTATAAAATTGATTTCCTAACACGTACTCTCATTTTAGACAGGGACATCTATCTGGGCACTTCCCTACAATGCCAAGCACATTCTTGCTTCAGTGCCTGTTCAAGAGCCAGTATATTGCTGAAATGACCTTGCTACTTCCCTCTCCTCTCAACTGTCTCATTTCCAAAGTTGAGTTCAAGTCCCACTGCCTGGCTGAGGCCATTTCTAGTTACTCTAGCACTTACAACACGGATGGCCCCTATTTCTGAAATCATTCTGTCCTTAGATTTAGTGCAGAGAAGAACTTTTTTTTAATGCTTTAGTAGGAAGATTTTAAGCTACTTGAGGACATGGACCATGTTTTTAATTCCTTTTTTCCTCCAGTAGTGTATAAAATGAGCTGAGCCTTTGTTTATTCTTAGTGGTTTGACTCAGAAAAAGTGAAATTTGAAGATAATTTAAAAGTTTATAAGACATTTGTGTGCTGTAAGTTTTTGCAATTTATATTAGTTTCTTAAAAATAAACTATACTCGGGGCGCCTGGGTGGCTCAGTCGTTAAGCGTCTGCCTTCGGCTCAGGTCATGATCCCAGGGTCCTGGGATCGAGCCCCGCATCGGGCTCCCTGCTCCGCGGGAAGCCTGCCTCTCCCTCTCCCACGCCCCCTGCTTGTGTTCCCTCTCTCGCTGTGTCTCTCTCTCTGTCAAATAAATAAATAAAATCTTTAAAAAATAAATAAATAAAAAATAAATAAATAAACTATACTCATAGCAAAACAAAACAAAACCTTTTTTTCAAAAGTTTTCCTCTTTTTGTCAGCAGCTAACCAGGTGGAGATTTAGTAGCACTAAAACCAAAATTGAACAAGTTAGGCTTAAAGTTTACAGACTTTATCTGTGGCAGCACTAGAAAATGAGCCATGGTGTTATTCTGGAATATTTGCTCTAAAAAGAACACATTAGGGGACGCCTGGGTGGCTCAGTCGGTTAAGCGTCTGCCTTCGGCTCAGGTCATGATCTCAGGGTCTTGGGATCAAGTCCTGCATCTGGCTCCCTGCTCACCAGGGAGTCTGTTTCTCCCTCTCCCTCTGTCTCTTCCCCCTGCTCGTGCTCTCTCTCTCAAATAAATAAATAAAATCTTTAAAAAAAAAAAAAAAGAACACATTAGTTATACTTCAGGGTGTTAATGGTTAATGGGGGTGGGAATAAAGAAGTGTTCACATTAGTGTTGGAGTGTACATAATAATCAGTTGTATAGTTAAAAAAAATTTAGCACAGGAATAAATATAATAATTATATACATAATTTCTAAAAATATGAAAAAAATAAAAGGCCAGCCACTCTATAGAGGTTACCATTATTAAGTTCCTTCCAAAATCATGCATGAATTTGCTATGCATATACAGTATGTAATTACGGCAAGTGGGATAATATAATACTCTTCTGCCAATTTGCATTTTTATTTTAAAATATATCTAGGAACCATTCCCATATGAGTATTGCAGATTTACATCTGCAATGTTTTGCTTAGTTTTCCATTTATATCAGAGCACCATAGTTATTTAACCAAGTCCCTATTGATAGGGAATGAAGTTATTTCCAGTTTTATTGCTATTACAATGCTACAATGAACACCTTTTTTATACATTCTTGTGGATTCATGCAAGCATATCCTAGAAGAGAAATTTGTACGTCAAATAGTAGATGCATGTTACATTTTTTAATGATTGTTAAATTCTGTCTTCTAACAAATTTTACACAAACTCATACTCCCACCAACTATGCAAGAATGTTTCCTGTTTCCCTATGCCCTTACCAGCACTGGATGTTACAACTATTTTAAATCCTTGCCAGTCTAATAGATGAAAAATAATATCTTCTATTTTAAGATTAATTTCTTTAACTATGAATGACAAATGTTTATTAGCCATTTATGGAGAGTTACTGCAAAAGGTCTGTTCCTCTCCTTTTTAATCTTTTTCTCACTAATTTATAAAAATTCTTTGTATATGAGGGGTGCCTGGGTGGCTCAGTTGGTTAAGCAATCAACTCTTGGTTTTGGCTCAGGTCATGACCGCAGGGTCATGGGATTGAGCCCCGTGTGGGGCTCTGCAGTCAGTGGGGAGTCTGCTTGAGATTCTCTCCTTCTCCCTCTCTCTCTGCCCCTCCACCCACTCACATGCTCTCTCTCTCTAAAATATATAAACCTTTAAAAAAATTCTTTGTATATGATAGATATGTCTTTTGTCTGTCACATATGTTGAGAATATATTTTCCAGTTTGCCTTTTTTCTTTTTAAATATTTTTATGGTATATTTTTCTCAAATAAATGTTTCAATTATTTTTAAAGATTTATTTATTTTAGAGAGACAGCGTGCGTGTGTGCTTGAGCGAGGGGAGGGACAGAGGGAGAGAGAGAATCCTTAAGCAGACTCCCTGTCAAGCACAGAGCCCATTATGGGCCCAATCCTAGGACCCTGAGTTCATGACATGAGCCGAAGTCAAGAATCAGATGCTTAACCCACTGGGCTACCCAGGCACCCCTAAATGTAATTTTTTATGTTGTCAATTTTATCATCATTCTTTTGTTTTATAAAGTCTGCACTTCCTGCCATACGAAAGATCTTCTCATCTCCAAAAGCATGTTTGAAAATTTATTCATTTTCTCATTGACATTTTCATGGTCTCATTTCTTTCTTTCTTTCTTTCTTTCTTTCTTTCTTTCTTTCTTTCTTTCTTTCTTTCTTTCTTTCTTTTGACTAAATATTTTATCTCTCTGAATTGGGGAGGGGGACATTATAAGAAATGAAGTACAGATACAGATTTTTTCTAGCCAGTTGCCCCAAAATGATTTATTGAAAAATCCACCTTTTTCTGATGTATTTAAGACACACACACACACATAAACATAATTTGTTACTAGCTATTTTACTATTGTCAAGTGCAAGGTAAGGTATGACTAACACATTTGACCAGAAAAGAAACAATAGCCCTTTTTTTTAGATTCAGACAGTTTACTACCAACATAGACAACAGAAGGAAGAGTATCCAAAGTGCCAGCTCCCCATGGCAATACTAAAGCATAAAAGGCCTGATGACCACACACAAATGATGGGACACCCTGTTGCTGAGAAGCCAATGTCATGCTGCAGCTAAGTAGTTTTATAGGCTACAGCTGTACCCTAAGTAGGGCATGGGGGCAAGTCAGAAAGCCTCAGACCTCATCAGTACCCAGGAGGTGATGAGAAACTGTTTTATGACACCCTCCCTGGTAGATATAGGGGCAGGTGGGAAGGACCATGTAGCAACAACTTATTAAGCCTCCCATGCGCCCATGTTCTGGGAAAATCATAAGCCTTCTGCCAAATCAGCTGTTGTTCAGTCTTGCTTAACATGGCCTATGAGGATACACACAAGGTCATCAAGTGCCAGCATGAAGCTATTCCTCTACAACTGATGAAGTCTATTCTTGCTGCTGTCATGTGAAACTTGAAACCTCAATATATAGGATTAACGAGCCCATAATAGCTCAAGTTTGTTTGAGACAAATTTGTATCATATGGTTGAATAAGAGTATTATCTGGCCTAAGCAGAGTGAGGGAGTGAAAGTGAAATGAATTATACTTCAAAAGTCAAATATTGGGGCACCTGGGTGGCTCAGTCCATTGAGTGCCTTCAGCTCAGCTCATGATCCCAGGGTCCTGAGATCAAGCCCCACGTGGGGCTCCCTGCTCAGTGGGGTGTCTGCTTCTCCCTCTCCCTTTGCCCTCACCCCCACTCCTGTGCAGGCACATGGGGTCTCTCTTTCTCTCTCAAATACATAAAATATTCAAAAAAATCAAAAAAAAAGAAAAAAGAAAAATCAAATATTTCCTCTAAAACTTTCTTTAAAGAAAGACTGTAAATAGAAATCTTAAAACCACGGTGCCTGGGTGGCTCAGCTGATTAAGCACCTGCCTTTGGCTCAGGTCATGATCCCAGGATCCTGGGATGGAGCCCCACCACGTCAGGCCCTGTGCTCAGCGGGGAGCCTGCTTCTCCCTCTCTCTGCCCTTCCCCCTGCTTGTGGTCTCGCACTCTCTCTCAAACAAATAAATAAAATCTTTAAAAAAATAAATAATGTACCAATGCATTATTATAAGTACAGCTGAGAGTCTAATGAAAAATTTTCAACTGGCTACACTAATTGTTATTAGTATATTTCTTTCTTAAACAATATCTTCTCAGATTTTAATTAATTCATTTTGCAATAAATTTTTAAATTAGATGTTATTGTACTCAAAATATTAGCATACTCTATATAACCATATTAATTAGAAATATGAATTTGTTGATTCCTTATGAATCTTAAATATACTGAACAATTTTTCAGTGCTATATTTGCATACAAAAATTTCCAGGCAACATGTTTCCAAATCATTATATTTATGAAAGGTCACATTAAAAATAAGCATTTATCCTAGGAATAAATTTTACCGAAGAGGTGAAAGACCTGTACTCTGAAAACTATAAAACACTGATGAAAGAAATTGAAGATGACACAAATGGAAAGATATTCCATGCTCATGGATTGGGAAAACCAATATTGTTAAAATGTCCAAACTACCCAAAGCAACCTACAGATTTAAAGCAATCCCTATCAAAATACCAACAGCATTTTGCACAGAACTAGAACAAACGATCCTAAAATTTGTATAAAATAAAAAAGACCCCGAATAGTCAAATCTTGAGAAAGAAGAACAATGATGGTAGTATCACAATCCCAGATTTCAAGATACAATACAAAGCTGTAGTAATCAAACAATATGGTACTGGCACAAAAACAGACACACAGATCAAAAGAACAGAATAGAAAGCCCAGAAATAAACTCAGAATTACATGGTCAATTAAAGACAAAGGAGGCAAGAATATGCAATGGGGAAAGGACAGTCTCTTCAACAAATGGTGTTGGTGAAATTGGACAGCTACATGAAAAAATGAAATTGGACCACTTTTTTACACCACACACAAAAATAAACTCAAGATGGATTAAAGACCTAAACGTGAAACCTGAAACCATAAAAATTCTAGAAGAAAACATAGGAAGTAGTTTCTTTGACATTGGCCATAGCAACATTTTTCTGGATATGTCTCCTGAAGCAAGGGAAACAAAAGCAAAAATAAACTATTGGTACTACATCAAAATAAAAAGCTTCTGCACAGCAAAGGAAACAATCAACTAAACTAAAAGACAACTACTGAATGAGAGAAGATATTTGCAAATGGTATATCCAACAAGGGGTTAGTATCCAAAATATATAAACAACTTATAATCAAGTCAACACCGAAAAACCCCCAAATAATCCAATTAAAAAATGGGCAGAAGACATGAACAGACATTTCTCCAAAGAAGACATACGGATGGCCAATAGACACATGAAAAGATGCTCAACATCACTAATAATCAGGGAAATGCAAATCAAAACAACAATGAGGGATGCCTGGCTGGCTGAGTAACAGAAGTATGACTTTTGATGTCAGGGTCATGAGTTCGGGTCCCATGTGGGCTGTAGAGATTACTTAAATAAATAAAATTTATAAAAAACCACAGTGATATATCACCTCACACTGTCAGAATGGCTAAAATAAAAAACACAAGAAAAAACAGGTGAAGATGTGGGGAAAAAAAGGAACCCTCATGCACTGTTGGTGGGAATGCAAACTGGTGCACCCACTGTGGAAGACAGTATGGAGGTTCTTCAAAAAATTAAAAATTTCATTACTGGGTATTTACCCAAAGAATACAAAAACACTTATTTGAACAGATATATGCACCTCTGTACTTACTGCAGCATTATTTATAATAGCCAAGAATGGAAGCAACCCAAGTACCAAGTGTCCATCAATAGATGAATGGATAAAGAAGAAGATATATATATATGGGAATATATATAATGGAATATTACTCAGCCATAAAAAAGAATAAGATCTTGCCCTTTGCAACAACATGGATGGACCTACAGGATATAATACTACGTGAAATAAGTCAGGGAAAGAAAATGCCATATGATTCCATTGATTTGTAGAATTTTTAAAATCTCTTTTTTAAAACGATTTTATTTATTTATTTAGTGAGTGAGAATGTGCACACGAGTGGGGGGGAGGGGCAGAGGGAGAGAGATAATCCCAAACAGCCTGCACACTGAGCACAGAGCCCCACATGGGGCTCAATCTCACAACCCTGAAATCATGACCGGAGCCGAAATCAAGAGTCAGACACCTAACTGACTGAGCCACCCAGGTGCCCCATGTAGAATTTAATAAACAAAACAAATGAACATACTAAGGAAAAACAAACAAACAAAAAAAACAGACTTAAACACAGAGAACAAACTGGTGGTTGCCAGAGGGGAGGTTGGTAGGGGGGGATGGGTAATACAAAGGGGATTAAGAATACACTTACTGTTATGAGCACTGAATAATGTATAGAATTGTGGAATCATTATATTATACACCAGAGATTAATATAATTTTGTTAATTATACTTCAATTAAAATATGTATATATTTAAACAACAAAAAACAAGCTTTTTTTTTTTAAGATTTTATTTATTTGACAGAGACAGAGATAGAGAGAGCAGAAACACAAGCAGGGGGAGTGGGCAAGGGAGAAGCAGGCTTCCTGCTGAGCTGGGAGCCCGATGTGGGCCTCGATCCCAGGACCCTGGGATCATGACCTGAGCCAAAGGCAGACGCTTAACAACTGAGCCACCCAGGCACCCAAAAACAAGCATTTTTTTAAAACAAATTAATGTAAAATTATTTGGCCCTATTATTCAAAAATGAAGGCTCCTTAAAACATCTTTTTTTATAAGAGAATATTTCTAAGTGAAAGAGGGGGATTTTTAAATATTAGCCTCCTTGATGCCAATTCAACATGTGAACATTGAGATTTACAGACAAATTAGGGCATAATTATTTGCTCTCTTTCATAGGAAATTCAGATTCAAGTAATATCTTTCAAATTCTTACTATATGACAATTACTATGCCTAGTATGCTTTCAGACACAGTAGCTCATGTTTTTCTATGAGCCTATATGAAAGTCAACTTTTCTCATCTATTTTAACAACAGCCTACCCATGGTGAAGTGTGGAGAAGTGGCAACAGATTTAGCTGAGTAGATTAGGCCAAAACATAAAGTGCTTGCTGGGGGTGAAGTTGGGGGTGGGGTGGGCAGGGAGGGAGGCTATTAAAGAGAATGAAAAACAACCCTAAAACCACTGGAAGGCTTCGATTTGAAGGCCCAAGATAAAGCAAATGACAGAGGTGAGGTTTGGGGCTGAAAGAAGGATTGATTGAAAAATCTGGACAGAAAATAATTAAACTCCCTAGGCTCCTTTCTCAACCTCACAAAATCTGTGACTCCACATTCACCTACACCATCTTCTACCCAACTATGTACCCAAACATTTTTGTCAAGATACCATAGATACATGGGCACCCCAAACCAAAGAGGCTCTGGACTAAGGTCCCAGGCTTGGGGGTAAGGAAGGAAGATAAAGGGCTAAAATAAGAAATTAAGAACATGTAATGGACCCTCTCCCCTACTTTGGTCCCAGGACATAGGCACCAATACCTGTTGTAGTTGATTAAAATGTGTCCTCCAAAAATTCATGTCCACCCAGAACCTTAGCATGTGACCTTATTTGGAAATAGGATCTTTGTAGATGTAATTAAGTTAAGAAGACATCATACTGGATTAGGGTGGGCTCTAATTATCTACATGCAATGATCAGTGTCCTTAGGAGAGGCCACACAGACACACACAGAGAGAAAGTCATGTGGAGATGGAGGCAGAGCCCGGAGCAATGTAGCTACAAGTCAAGAACATCAAGGATTGCTGGGAGCCATCCGAAGCAATCAAGCATTGCTGGGGTCATCAAATACAATGGCTAATACTTGAGCCATCTTTGTTACAATACCTTAGCTTCTCACCTACTAATTCAGCACTATTTTGCTTTTTAATTACTTGATAAAAACAAAAATTTATTTTAAAAGCAAAAAGACTCAAGGAATAGAATATATATATTGTATCAAAATACCAGGCAAGCAGGATTTATAAACAAAGGAGATTTAGGGGATTTATACGTCTTACATATCCTTTTTCCTTGGTGCATATACAGCTTATTCTTTGTTTGGAAAGGGCACAGAAAAATTTAATGTACCTTGCTAACTAGCAGTAGACCATCATCATGGTTTGCTAATCTGAAGGCTGAGCCAAAGGCAGATGCTTAACTGACTGAGCCACCCTGACGCCCCTTGGTGAGCATTTTGCGAGTTAATATATACAAAGTTCTCAGAATAGGACTGGGCTAGAATGTGGGCTGTGAAGCTAGACTGGGTTTACATCCCAGCTCTACCACCTATGAGCTATGTGGCCCTGGGCAAGTTCCCTAACTTACCAGTGCCTGGGACTCCTCAACTGTACAATGAATGTGGCAAGAACAGTACCTACACCTCAGAGTTTTTATGAGGATTGAATGCATTATATCTGTAAAATGCTTAACAGTGTCTGGCAAATAAGCTTCTCCCCATTCTCTCTCTTTTCCTGGGACTCCAGCTATATGTGTTAAACCTAATCACCGTGTCCCATTTGACTTTTACTCTCTTTTCTGTGTTTTCCATCCCATTTTGTTCTCAAGTTTGAATATTTTCTTCTAACTCTTCTTCCAGTTCATCGTATCAAAAATAAATCAGATACGTGCATGTACTTTATTGTTCTAAAAGAAGAATTTTGTGCACTCAGAAAATAAAAGTAAGTATGTGAAAAATACTCTGTGCATGGCATATACTTGACAAATGTTAGCTGTGACGATTAACCCCTATGTAACATTAGAGGAAACCAAAATCTGGGGAGAGCAAATCACTTGTCAAGGTTGCACAGCTAGTGGCTGATGCAGCCGGGATTTAAGCTCAGAGTCCATAGCCTTAATTACTTTAATTATCACGCCACGGCTGCTACTGCCAGAAAAGAACTACCTTGATCTTGAGGGTGGATACTGCCTTTGTTATTGAGCATGTGTGTGTGTGTGTGTGTATTTTAAGGGCTTTGTCAGACTGGGGTTCGTTTCAACCTAATCCACCCTACCTATATCATGCTCAGTTGTGCTCAAAATACCTACCTCCCAAATAGAAAGCCTAATTCTCATCTGTCATTCTGTAGATGCAATCAGTGGGAGCTCCCACCCAGAAGAGATGATCAGTGAAAGTTCTCAAGCAAACAGCCTGTGATTCCAGAATTAACCTCATGCTGCTGCCGTCCTGAGCCCTTGGGCTGAGATGTGGTTCATCTGAGGAAATGAATGAATCACCATTTGTTGTTGTTTTTTTTTTAATTAGTCTTTAGCTATTTGGAGCAGTACCACTTTAAATAATTAAAGGAATCCAAAGGGGAAAAAAATAAAAGAAATAGTGATTACTTTCTTTGCTGATAAAGCCAGAATGTACCAGTATTGACTAGTTGAGAGAGAAAAGAGGAAAAACTTTCAGATGATTCTCTAGAAACAGGTCTGCTTAACTAAAGGGCAAACATAGCAGGAAAACAGATTAAAAACTGGAATGATAGACTACAAAGAAAGTTTAATTATTTTGTTCAACCATCCACTTCCCATCAAACACAGACATATATACATTATCTTCTTTTACAGTAAGTTCAATGATTTCATTCTCCAACCAACAGCACTTTTTTTGCAGTTTATTTTTCCCCTAAAATATCATATTCTATCAGCTCTCATGATCACATCTGCAGATAACTCCTGAATTTTCATGTCTTTTGTCTCACATTTGTTACTACTTCTTAAAAATAGCTGCATGCTTATCCTGCCATAAACCCAAATCAAATATAATTAAAAGTAAACACAATTCTAGTTCTATCTAGGATATAGGGAGCTGGAAATAATATTGTTTCCACCCTAACAAGAGAGAAAAAGCAGGATAATCAATATAATCATACCTTTTCTTAAACTTATCAAAGAGCTGGTATCACTGGACAACAAAGTGCTTTGAAATCCAAGGAAAGACAAAAACTTCCAAGGACAGAGAACACTGGCTCGCTTGTGGCAGAACATTGGAGGAAGAAACTCCAGATGCCATACAAGCAGGTAAGAAAAGAATACAACTAGTTTTTTCTTAGTAGACTCCATGCCCAATGGGGGGCTTCGACTCATGACCCCAAGATCAAGAGTCGCATACCCCACTGATTGAGCCAGCCAGGAATCCCCAGAATACAACTAATTTTTAAATGAATTGCTGAAGTGAGAGTCTGGTGAGAGTGTTTCGAATCCCTGCAAACTGCAGACACAAGGGGAAATCACATCCACTTACAGGCTCTTCTTCATGAATATCCACTGAGTGTGTATAATAGGTGCTTAATATATGTGTAGTGGAGAGAATATGGTGTCTGAACAGGGCCATTCCAGAGACAGGACACATTTAGAGATGAACATCAGACACACCTTGATGGAAAAAAAAAGTGACAGAGAACTACAAAGAACCTGAATATCATGTGCACATATGCACTTGTTTGGGAAGGAAGATAGAAGAGGCAGGAGGAGGACATGAGTTCTCACTTGATTTGACTTGGAGAATAAGGGTTTTAGGTATCCACCATAGTGTGGCTCCCTTTCCACAGTTTCCTAACATGAGACCTGACCATTGTTAACACTGTGAAGGGAAGATATAGAGGAAGACGTGTGAAATCAAGACTGAGAAACGGTCGAGAAGGAAGACAAAATTTGACAGCTGTTTACATGGTTGCTACCTTCTCAAAAAAAAAAAAAAAAGCCTTTATCCATCACCCATACTCACCCCCCTGCTCCCTCAGGCTTATATGTGCAAATATCAAATTCTGCCTTCATTTCCAGCTCCAAGTGTATGTTTAGGAAATTCTCTTCTTATTACCTGCAATATAGAGTATCTTGTTCTCCCCTTGGCCAAATGCCCACCTGAGTTTTTATCCTACTGCACTGCATGGGGGTAGGGCACTAACCAAAGAGCCAGGATAGTATCCCCAGGTTTATCTTATCTGGGTGATGGCTGTCCCGGGTGAGCAAGGTGCCATCTACTACTGACACTGGACACCGGTCTCCCATTTCTGAGATAGCACAGTGTCATATGCCCCGTTTTCCTTTTTTCACCCAATGTCTGATTCTACCACCAAGTCATTTCATTTCAGTAAACCTCCAAATTTTTTCCATATCCCCGAATCAAAATTTTATACTGCCTATGATGACCACCAGATTCAATTAGCAGCTTTGCTTTTAAAACAAGCCAACAACAACAAAAAAAAAACTCTTTTAACATGGAACCGGTCTTTGAGGGGAAGAGCTCTAAGAAAAATGTGTATGGAATTTCATCACACCCAAAAAAAGGAATTTTAAAGTAACCTGAATCAGAAGCAATCAAAAACTTACCATTGCTTGCCAAACCTAAATGGTAACATGATCCTCCACCTGTAGAGAAGAATAGAGCAATTGTGGTAGAAAAAGAGAGAATACAGAATTTCACCATGTGTTTCTTTGGTTTCACTTCTGACATAAGGAAAATTTGGTTTGAAAGAAAACGTATCTAAAAATATTTTACTTATGCTTCAGCTATAATTGAATTTCAGTGTGAATATATATGTATTTAAGTATTCAATAATATATATATTTAAAGTGCATTCTGACCCACCTCAGTTCATACTCAGAACTAGATATGGCAAGATTTGAAGAGTACTAGAAAGATCTCATATCCCTAAATAATCCTTTTTATACCTTGGGACAAAGATGTATCATAGTAGTCCCCAAGAAAATCTTCCTAGTAGTCCATGACCGGTAAGTTTCCCCATCACCACTTACCATGCACACCGTGGCCTTGTCCTTGTCTGATTTATTTGTATGTTTGTTTGTTTCTGGTTTCTTCTCCTTTCTGGGTCTTGCTGTCTCAGCCCAGTTAGTCACTTAGGTTTCAACAAGGCTTTGTTCTGAAGTGAGGAGATTGCAGGATACAAATTATCCCGAGTGACAGGAATACAGTCTGGCTTCTTAAAACAGCTTAATGATTTTTAACTCACTAAACCCAATTTTAACAGATTGTTACTCAAATTTCACTGTCAGGTCAGGTGGTCATTAAGCTCAGTTCTAGCCACCATGCGTTGTCCTTGGTCCCAGCTAAACACCACTTTCTCTCTGCAACCTCCAGATACTGCTTGAGCAGTTGACTGTGGATTCCTTTCTAACTCTCTTCATCAAATTTCCCATCTCAAGATCCCTTCGGTCTGTTCAGAGGAAGTGGTTTAAGCTGCTATTTCCTCTTTCCGAGCCTTTTCTGGATACTTATCTCTATAAGGCTAATGTACTTCTCCCACGGACTCCACTAGCATATCCTTCCAACCTCCTATCCCTGCTCTAGTTTTCCATTTTTCTGGAATTTTCCCCAAGTGTCTCTTTAAGTAACTTCTACATTTCATTTTATCCATCTTCTTCTCTCACCGTTATACCTCCAGTACTTCCAGAGACTTCATCCTTTCCCTCTTGAGACGACATAAAACCCATTTACATTTCTATTATTCTTACCTCCATATGGACAGGAGTACTGTACTCTTAAATCCATACATTCATTAGGGAAGGGTTATCTTTATTTATTTATTTATTTATTTATATGGATTTTATTTTTTTAAGTAATCTCTACACCCAGTTTGGGGCTCAAACTTACAACCCCGAGATCAAGAGTCACACGCTCTACTAACTGAGCCAGCCCAGTGCCCTGGGTTCCCTTTTTTAATCACAACTGCTAATCAATGAAAACTTTGTTAGCAAAGATCACTTTACATCTGGGCACCTGACTGAGACAGGAAGGCCCTGTCACAGGTCACAGACTAAGGCCTGCATACAGAGATGCTGAAACATTGCATGGAACAGTGCAGTAATTCATTAAGGTTCCAAACAGGAGATAGCTCCGAAATTTAGGGATGAAGTTAAGGAAAGGTTAGCTTCTGATACTAAAACTGATGGAAAGTGAATAAGACTGCATCTGCAGAAATGACTCATTTGAAGTCATTTATAAACATGTCCAAAATAGAGCCATTGTCTCTTAGTCCAGTTAAGAAAGTCACTGGGTTTCTCAAACACAAAAACAAAAACAAAACTGCAGTCTTGTCAGTGATATTGCCAAATGCCTCAGATTTTTGTTGTGCTGTCATAACAGAAGGAGGGCTGGAAGTCTGCCTTAGACCTAAGAAAAGGAAGGCAGGAGACCAAGCTGATGTTAGGTTTATCCAGCCTCCCCAGATGGAAGGGCACTTTGACTTCAGAGGGCCAATGTCAATTATTTAGTTAGAATATACCTAGAATAGAGCAGGGGCAAGCTACACTTAATTTTATAAAAATAGCGAGTAATTACATCTAACTATTTTTGTTGTCATTATTTTCACCAAGTGTTGCACTAGGCAGAAAGAACTAGGAGGAGAGGAGAGGAATGTCATGGGTGAGGAAAATAATGTACATTTAGTGCCAGATAGGAAAATAAATTACTAAATGGAAGTTTCAAGAGAAATACAGCTCAGGGATGGGTGAAGAGAAAGGAAGACTAGGAGAAAGGCAAGGCTGACTTACTGATAAGAGGAAGTCAGGATGAGGCATAATCACAAGGGAGTGCATTTACAGATAAATGCTGAATCTGAATGCTTGAATGAAGAGGAAAATTGGGAGAAACGTCCATGGAGAGCTTGCCATAGTAAGCATTTTTTTTTTCCAAATGAAGTTCATACTTTGTAATGTCAAGCAATTGAGGGGTAAGCATTTAAAACCAGTCAAAGTAGGAGATAGGGAATGGAATGTGATTAGTTGGATTTATTAAATCAGCTATCAGACATATTGCAGAAAAGCTGCTAAAACTTTGTCACTTAATATAAGACAAATAAATTCAGTGTTTCCCAAATTTTGCTCTTTGGTTATTTACCTTTATCATCTTTGCTATATTCTCCTACCACCTATACTCTTCAATGTAATTCTTTAAAACAGCTCATGGAGTTCTTTAAAACAGTTAATTAATAATATTTTTCATACTTTAGTTTCACCCTAAGCAATGGTATCTATGACACCATGAGTTTGATAAGCTAGTTAGATATTTTTCTAACACACATTAACATAAATGCATAACCTTAAAAATAAAATCTCTGCATCTGGGTAACGGCTGAAATCAACCTCTGCACTGCTGGTAACACCCAGACCCGTTTTGAGAAACCCTAAGATAGGTATTGCTTGTCCACAGTAATGTTGTGGTTTGGTGTGTGAGAAGGGAAGTGTTAAATGCTCTTACTTTTTTTTCAGGCTCCTTCTTGCTTTTTGAAAGAAAGTGTTAAATGCACTTACTTTTTTTTTTAGATTCTTTCTTGCTTTTAAAAAGCAAGAGAAAATAAAACACCATTAACTCCCTGCTGCTTGGGATGGCTCAGAGCTTAATTTTTAAGTTATTAAACTCCTGAATTACTCAAAGTGTAATTCGGCGTTTGCCTCTGGGCTTGAGATTCATGGAAGAGCAAGATCTCCCCTAATATGGAAGGAACTGTGGGTAGAGACATGTAGATAGAATGATGTTCCTGGATACTCTGAATATGCTTTTGTCCAGGCTACGACCCACCAAAGAGAAAAGCTGTACATGGGAATTAGCGGTGCACCTCTTAAAAGACAGAACCTCTTTGGGGAAGGTCAACTAATATTTATACATGAGTACCCTCCTTCTATGAGCTGAGAGGGGCAGGTGAAGATCCATACTACCTGGAACCATCACATGCACTTTTACTGTATTTCTACCAAAATGCAGCACCAATTTATTCTCCCAGTGGTTTTACCCCTAAGGTAGAGAAGTTGAAGCAAATAGCCAATGTTGGCCTCTGGGCAGATATAATCTCTATAAATCCTGAAACTGCCATTCTAACTGATACAGCAACCTCTTGTGAGTTGTTAGAATGAAATGAATGCCTCCTAAACTTGAACAATTTCTTAATAAGTCAAAAATAATTTCTCAACCTGCAAAGCTAAACATCTACGGAGACTAGCCATAAAAACCACTCACATCTGGGATATAGGCTGGTCAGAAGGCTGTCTCACTGTGTTTGAAACCTTAGTAGGTACAATAGGTACAAACTTAATCTCTAGTCCAGTTTTCCAAAGGCTGGCCCTGCTTTGGATAGCATTATGAGGGCATCCTACTACTCATTTCAAAGCTGTGTCTAACATCTTATTGGTGGAGGCTCTGCCTTGATATTCAGTGAAAGGTATTAACTAATGGAGCTGCTTAAGAAATGAAATTAATTTGTGTGACAGCTAAAATATTTTGAAACACAGCAAGGATTGGTTTGTGCTGTAAGCCTTCATTTGGTAAGAAGCTTGGCGTCATGTTACAGAACCATCTGCCTATCTTCCAAGGGCTATGTTGACCTTCTTATTAAATTGTCTTTCTCTCACTTAGCTCATCAGTTAACAACCTCTGTTAATTAGATGCTAAGAGGACAATGTGACGTCTAGGTAGCAGAATCTAGGACCAACTTCTAATTATATAGTACTGAAAACAAACAGTCTTCAGCATTAGATAAGCTCTACTCTGGAGCAGGTTAGTACGTAAACTTTATTGCTTTTTACTTTTGTTTTTAGCAGTCACGCTGTGCTAACTTCACAAAAGCATTTGATGCTATAAAACTCTTAGAAGAAAACACAGTGTGGTAAATCGTCATGACCTTGGATTTGGCAATGGATTCTTAGATATGAGATCAAAAACACAAGCAATGAAAGGACAAATAAGCTGGACTTCATCAAAATTAAAAACCTTTGCGCATCAAAGGGCATTATTTAAAAACTGAAAAGAAAACCCACATAACTGAAAAGAATATTTGCAAATCACATATCCAAGAGGGAACCTTTACCCAGAATATATAAAGAACTCTTACAACTCAACAATGCAGACAAACAACCCATTTTAAAAATGGGCAAAGAACTTGTAAAGACATTTCTGTAAAGAAGATATGCAAACAGCCAACAAGCACATGAAAAGATGCTAAACATCATTAATCATTAGGGAAATGCAAGTCAAAACCACAATGAGATGCCACTTTATACCCACTAAGATGGCCATAATAAAAAAACAAAAGGAAAACAAGTGTTGGTAAGGATGGGAACAAACTGGAACTTCTGTATATTGCTGGTGGGTATGTAAAATGGTGTAGCTGCTGTGGAAAACAGTGTGGTCCTTCCTCAAAATGCTAAACACAAAACTACCATCTGACCGAGCAATTCCACTCCAAGGAACATAGCCAACAGAATTTTAAAAAGATACTCAAACAAATACTTGTACATACATTTCTATAGCAGCACTACTCCCAATACCCCAAAGATAGAAACAACCCAAATGTTCATCAATAATAAATGGATAAGCAAAATGTGGTAGATCAATACAATGGAATAGTATTCAGCCATAAAAAGAAATAAAGTACTGATACATGCTATGATGTGGCTGGACCTCAAAAACATTATGCTGAATGAAAGAAGCCAGACACAAAAGGTCACATATTGTATGACCCCATTTATATGGATTATCCAGAATAGGTAAATCCATAAAAACAAAAAGCAGATTGGTGGTTGTCCCAGGCTGGAGGGAGACAATGGCGAGTGACTGCTGAATTGGTATGGGATTTTCTTTTGGGGTGATAAAAATGTCTGGAAATTGATAGAGGCGGCAACTGCACAATATCGTGAATGCACTAAATGCCACTGAGTTGTATACTTTAAACTGGTTAATTTTATGTTATGTGAATTTAACCTCAATTTATAACAAAAAGCAGTTGGTGATTGTTATTGAATGATCTGACATGCAAATTTGGAGCCAGAATCAACAGAATGCAACACTGTTATTCATACCCATGGTGTTTGATGATGTATATAGCTCACTGAACTGAAATAATTTTCCAAAGAATCATAAAAGGCTATCTTTTCAGGGAACCCTTTTATGACTGTGTATGTTCAAAGTTTAGGGGCTCTCTGTTAAATAGCAGTGTAAATTATTTAGCTTTGTTCCCCATAACTGATGGAGAATTGGTTCAGAACAAGTGACACTAACCTGAACATGACTGACTATCTGAAGTGACTGGGAGATCATGGGGAACTTGAGAGTGTCAAATGATGATGCTGATAGATACACGGCATTGCAGCTGGCTGCTTAGAAACTACACAAGTGTGTCTGTCACTCTGGGGAGTACTAATCAGAACCAGGGGGAGTCGAAAGGAGAAGTGCTTTGGAAGACCTGTACATCTTTCCACTAAAAACAGATGAGTCTGCCAAGAGAGCATGTCCGATTCCCAGAGATACAAAATTGGGGTAGAAAAAATAAGAATACTTACAGAGAAGACATGCTTTCTACTTTATGGAAGTCAGTTTCATTTCATTAACTTGCACAGAAAATGACTTGATTTGAGTTATCTGCACTTCTGATACAAAGAGATTAACTTTAAATTTTCTCCTTCCTGGTCTGTAATTGGCCTCATTGACCGAACTGGTTAAAAGGATGATTCTTGAACTGTGTTACATACACATCTTGATAATGTGCTAAAGTTTGCAACACTAAACTATCCCCTTTGGAAAGGTCCAGCTTACTTACTGAATTGAAAACAGCTTATAATGATTAGTACAGATGAAACAATCTCACCTAAAATAGACAAGAGATAAAATGGAAAGTATTAACATCGTTTAGGGTGGGGGTGGTTCTCAGACTGAAATTCAAACCAAACCTTGTATCAGTTAGGGTCTTTTCTTGGTTGTAAGTATTCAGAAAATCAAACTAACAGTGGCTTGAGTCAGTAAGGATTTATTTGTCTCATTACAATCAGAAAATCTAACAGTGGCTTGAGTCAGTAAGGATTTATTTGTCTCATTACAATTAGGAAACAGGAAGTTGTATCTCCTTTCTGAATGATGTCATCAGAGACCCTGGCCCTTTCTATCTTCCATTCCATCACCTTTAGCTTAATACGTTGGACTCATGGTCACAATATGGCCACCACAGTACCAGACGTCACTTTCACATTTAAGGCATAAAGAAATTGGTGAGGAGGAGGAAAAAAGGGTAGCACCAACCACATCTGTCCCTTTATTAAAAAAGAAAAGCTTAAAAAAAAAAAAGAAAAGAAAAGCTTTCCCAGAAATCTCACAGTAGACTTCTGTTTATGCCATATTCGCCAGGACAGATTCTCATGGCCACCCCCAGCCATAGGGAGGTAGAAAGAAAGTATTTCTTTCTAAAAAGCTAGCATTTCTAGCCTCTCTAGTGGAAAACTGGGAATGGAGAAGAGGGAGGGGAATGTTTTAGACTAGTAAAATTTCACTGTTTGCCATGCTTTTCCTTGTACAAACATGAAAGAGGTTCTTAGGTAAAGAAATAAAATAACTGATTTTATGCATAATAAGAAGAACCTGAACAATGTATGACTCCTATTTCAACTCTCCTAATGTACAGAGTATGAGTTGTTTATGTTTTCACTTCATCTCAGAAAAAAAAGAAAACTAGCATTCTACCTTAAATGATGTGTGGCCTTCAGGAACTAAGAGATCTTCATGCATATTGACTCATTTGGTTTTACTACATCTAAGAGAAGGACTTTGGGGGTGGCGGATGAGGGAAAGATGGGAAACAAGCTATATGATCATTTACTCACTTAAATTTAGAACTTTAAGATTCCTGGTTTGAAGTTCAGGATATTTGGCAGGTACTTTTTCTCTACTATTCTTCCTCCCCTTAAATGCCCAATTAAACACATATACTTCACACACACACACACATACACACACACACACACACGATATAAATAGTTGCCACCAGCATAAGGTACGGAAACAATTCCCTAAATGTTGGCATGAGCAAAGGAAGGTTGTGACTGAATCCCCAATGCCCAGGAAAAGAGGGAAATTATTATTTTCCTAGGGAATACAATCTCTTTTAAGTTACCAGATCTGAAAAATGAATTTATACAGCAATATTTCAGGGAACAGTGGTCAGATTTATGATGACATAAAATTCATTCAATTTTAGAGGAAAAAAAATCCAGCCTCTTTGTTATCTACAGAACCTATCTTACCCAACCAGGCAAAATAAGCTTAACCTTGACAAATTTTCTTCCTGCAGCAAATGCTCACATCGACTGGCAGATTCTCCTGGCTGTGGATTTGTAATTACTTTCTGAATTTTGAAGAACAAATGAAATGACTACATAAGGATCTAAATATTATCATCCACAAATCTTTCTGCTGATTACTATGAGTAATTAAATGAGTTTTCCACGTTTCATAAGCATTTCCTGTGCTGGTCCATCCTTAGCAATACTACATATTGCCTCTGACAAATAATTCAAAAATAAAATATGAGCGTCAAAGAAAATAAAGCCAACTGTATGACAGAATAGATTTCAAGGAAGATTTTTATAATATCTTAGGGGGAAGAACTTTAAACATACATTTTCCAAGACAAAAAGATAGCAGCCTTTAAGGGTTGCACATAAATGTTAAAATAAATTTTATCAAAAGAACAAAAGTCTTTATAAGTTGCTATGTTTATAGGTTTAGCATTTGAACTTTAATAACTTGGACTGCAACTGTGATAGAAATAATCTGTAAAGATCACTTAGAGACAGAATGCATTCTCTTCTCCTAGGTTGAAATGGACTTCTAATCTGCTAGCCAAAGGGCATAGTTTAACTATCTCTATGGCAACCATTTTTTTTTTTCATTTATTGCAGCATCTGAAGAAAGAACACACTGTGTACAGCTGGGTAACACAGTTGTCCTAGACTTTAATAAATTTGCTTTTCTAAGCTATTTATAGATTTCTATCATATCCACAATCTTAGACATTAAGGTTGAGAGATACACAGAGTCTTCATAAAGTTCTACAGATATCTGGTTATATTAATCCCCCTTGGTAAACTCCTATAGTACAGTGTTTTATATTTGGAAAGTACATTCTAATCATTTCCGTTTATCTTCTCAATATCCGTAAGGATGGAGTAAGTTCTGGACAGGGGAAGTGTTAGCTAATATTGAAGGCAGAGGAGTCTGCTGGGCTTTCACAGAGATTTTATAACAGTGAGCAGAAGTTGAGAAGATAGAAGATCATCTTGTTGGAAATGCCTTAATAAAGTCAGACAGACAAGGAGGCAGAACTGAGAACCTAATGCTGGAACTGAGAGAAAGGAAGACACCTACTAGACCTACTAGCTTCCAAGCTCAGAGGGTAACAATAGTCCATAATTGGTGAGCTTAGTGTGCTGGGCACTGAGATA
Organism: Mirounga angustirostris; assembly: GCF_029215605.1. Lineage (NCBI taxonomy): Eukaryota > Metazoa > Chordata > Mammalia > Carnivora > Phocidae > Mirounga > Mirounga angustirostris. The sequence continues at coordinate 33,739,109 of NW_026991712.1, forward strand.
AGCATTTTACATCATTTATTATCACTCAAATCTCACAACAGTCCTGTGAGAAAGATATTACCACCATTTTCAGGTAAGGAGAGGAGGTTTGTGGAAATTGCTCAATAAAATTTAGGTCCCTTCTAGGGCGCCTGGCTGGTTCAGTGGGTAGAGCACGTGACTCTTGATTTCAGAATCCTGAATTCAAGCCCCACATTGGGTGTAGAGCTTACTTAAAAAAAAAAAAGTTAGGTCCCTTCTCTGCTATTCTCCATTATGATGATGCCTAACAAATGATGACCATCCTTGATTTCAAGTCATCCTTGATTTCAAGCTACAAGTATTTAATGTACAACTACTTAGTGCTAAGATAAAGTGCTAATCATTGAGAATACCAAAATAAAGAAGGCAGGCCCAAGCCCTACCCTCACAGGGTTAACTTTATTAGTCTAATGTAGCACAGAGTCCATGTTTAAGAAATGATAATAGCTGGGCGCCTGGGTGGCTCAGTTGGTTAAGCGACTGCCTTTGGCTCAGGTCATGATCCTGGAGTCCCTGGATCGAGTCCCGCATCGGGCTCCCTGCTCAGCGGGGAGTCTGCTTCTCCCTCTGACCCTCCCCCCTCTCATGTGCTCTCTCTCATTCTCTCTCTCAAATAAATAAATAAATAAATCTTTAAAAAAAAAAAAAGAAATTATAATAGCTAATATTTGCCTAACATATATTACATACCAGGCACTGTTCTAAGTGTTTGACGTATATTAATTCATTTAATTCTCCCAACAACCCTATAATGTATTACACTACTCCACAGATGAGGAAACTCAGTCAAGGCTAGAGATTAAATAATTTACCTAGACTTACATTCCTTGTGATTGACAAAGTCAGGATTTGAACCCAAGTGGTCTAACTTGAGGGACCACTATCTTAACTAATCTACCATTCTTTCTCTCTAAAATTTCTTATTGAAAGAAACAGTTTGATTAGAGCCCTCTCTCATTGACTCCCAGGGCTGTAGAATTTTAAATGAGGGATATATTTCTCTAAGAGAGTTCAAAATGAGAAAACGAAGACAGAAATAACATCTACTCCTTAGAGTATAGGAAAAAGGGGACTTGTGGAAGGTATAATAAAGCAGAGAGGTCAGGGAGTTGAGAACACACCCAAGGATAACAGACATGGTCCATGACTTCCTAAGGCTCACAGTTGGCAGAGCAGTCCTCTGGGATTACATCATAAGGGACCTACCTGACTTATAGGGACAGGAAACTGTTCTCTGAGGAAATGATGTTTGAGGTGACTTGAAGAATTTGGGACAAGTCCCCTAAGGGCAGAGGGAACAATCTGTGGAAGTCTTGGGGCAGAAGAAAGCCAGCATAACTAAAGAAACTGAGAGTAATCCAGTTGGCTGAACATAGAGATGGAAGAGGAGTGTGGCATCAGAAAGAAATGTGATGTTGATCAAGAGAGCAGACCATGGAGAGCCTTGTAAGCCATGTGATACTTTGGACTTTATTCTAATGGCAAGAATAAGCTATTGAAAGGCTTTTAAACACAGGAGAGTCGTCATGGTGAATTTACTTTTTGAAATGATTACTTTGCCAAAGGGTAGAGAACAAATTAAAAAGGGGAGAAATTTATGTAAAAAGACCCATTAGGGGGGTGCCTGGGTGGCTCAGTCATTAAGCGTCTGCCTTCAGCCCAGGTCATGGTCCCAGGGTCCTGGGATTGAACCCCGCATTGGGCTCTCTACTCCGCGGGAAGCCTGCTTCTCCCTCTCCCACTCCTCCTGCTTGTGTTCCCTCTCTCACTGTGTCTCTCTCTGTCAAATAAATAAATAAAATCTTTAAAAAAAAAAAAAAAAAGACCCATTGGGGGAAGAACTAAGATGGCAGAGTAGTAGGAGGGCCCTAGGCTTGCCCCATCCCTGGAACACAGCTAGATAAGTATCAAATCATTCTGAATATCCAAGAAATCGATCTAAGGACTAACAACAAAATGCAAGAGAGGGAGAGAAGAGGCCACATCTTGGAAGCTGGGAGTTGCAGAGATGTAACTGGGGGAGAAAAGGAATGTGGGTGCTGCAGAGGGGAGGGAGCCTGGTCACAGAGGGAAGGGGGACAGAGAGAGAGAGAGAGAGAGGAGTCCATAGGGGATCGCACAAGGAGAACATTTCCCCAAAGATAATGACTGGAAAAATGAGAGGGGTGGATTTTTGTGTGCAGGTGCTGCTTTTCTAGAGCAAGCATGCCTGAGAACCAGAGCAGTGCCCACCACCAACCCCCAAGATCAGCACAAACCCTCCGCGTGCACCACGCCTACTGACCATAGAGTTCTGCAAAGCTTCAGTTCTAGTGGAAATAGCATCAGGTATCATTTAACAAGCAGACCAGAACACACCCAGTTAAAACTCACCACACTCTGGCCAAGGTCCAAATACTCCCCACTGCAGGTAAGGAGAAACTCGGCAGATGACTGGCCTGAGGGATAGAGCAGCCAAAACACAACAGCAGAATACAAACAGCACACTCCAGAGACACTTCCTGAAGTGGCAGGCCCTAGACACTATCTGACCTCTTCTTCATAAAGCCATTACTCTCAGGAGCAGGAAACACAACGGCTGTTCCTAACACAGAGAAGGAGACAGAGACCTAGACAAAATGCTAAGACGGAGGAATTCATCCCAGAAGAAAGAACACGAAAAGGTCACAGCCAGGGATCTAATTAAAACAGATATATGTAATATGCCTGATCCAGAATATAAAATAACAATCAGAAGGATACTAGCTGGGCTTGAGAAAGGCATGGAAAATACCAGAGAGTCCATTACCTCAGAGATAAAAGAGCTAAAAAATAGGCCAAAATAAAAAAATGTTATGACTGAGATGTGAAACTGACTGGATGTAATGACCACAAGGATGGAAGAAGTAGAGGAACAAAACGGGATATAGAAGATAGAATTATGGAAAGGGACACCTGGGTGGCTCAGTCAGTTAAGCGTCTGCCTGTGGCTCAGGTCATGGTCCCAGGGCCTGGGACTGAGTCCCATGTCGAGCTCCTTGCTCAATGGGGAGCCTCCTCTCCCTGCTGCTTCCTCTGCTTGGGCTCTCTCTCTCTGTCAAATAAATAAATAAAATCTTTTTTAAAAAAGATAGAATAATGGAAAATAATGAAGCTGAAAAAAAGAGAGGAAAATTTGGGATCATGAAAGTAGACTTAGGGAACTCAGTGCCCGCATAAAGCATAATAATGTTCGTATCATAACAGAAGAAGGGAAATAATAAAGATGAGAGCAGAAATAAATGATATAGAAACAACAACAACAAAAAAAAAAACAGAATGGATCAAAGAAAGCAGGAGTGGCTTCTTTGGAAAAATTAATAAAATTGATAAACCCCTAGCCAGACTTACCAAAAAGAAAAGAGAAAGGACCCAAATAAATGAAATCATGAATGAGAGGGGAGAGATCACAACCAACACTACAGAAATACAAGCAATTTTAAGAGAATATTTTTTTAAAGATTTTATTTAGTCATTTGAGAGAGAGAGAGAGAGCATAAGCAGGCGGAGGGGCAGAGGGAGAAGGAGAAGCAGACACCCCCCTGCCGAGCTGGGACCCCCAACAAGGGGCTCTATCCCAGGACCTGGAGATCATGACCTTAGCTGAAGGTAGACACTTCTGACTGAGCCACCCAGGCATCCCCAATTATAAGAGAATATTATGAAAAATTATATGACAACGAATTGGGCAAGCTGGAAGAAATGGATGAATTCCTAGAAATATATAAACTACCAAAACTGAAACAAGAAGAAATAGAAAACTTGAACAGACTAATAACCAGCAAAGAAATTGAATCAGTAATCAAAAATCTCCCAAGAAACAGAAGTCCAGGGACAGATGGCTTCCCAGGGGAATTCTACCAAACATTTAAAGAAGAGGAGCGCGTGGGTGGCTCAGTCGGTTAAGACTCTACCTTCAGATCAGGTCATGATCCCAGGGTCCTGGGATGGAGTTCTTCCTGGGACTTCCTGCTCAGCAGGGAGTCTGTTTCTCCCTCTCCCTCTGCATTTCCCCCTCCCCACCCCACCTCCGTGCTCTCTCTCTTTCTCTCTCAAATAAATAAATAAAATATTTTTAAAAAATTAAATAAGAGCTAATCCATAGTCTTCTCAAACTGTTCCAAAAAATTGAAATAGAAGGAAAACTTCCAAACTCATTCTACAGGACTAGCATTACCTTGATTCCAAAACCAAAGACCCCACTTAAAAGGAGAATTACAGACCAATATCCCAGATGAACATGGATGCAAAAATTCTCAACAAGATTCTAGCAAATTGAATCCAACAGTACATTAAAAGAATCTTTCACCACGACCAAGTGGGATTTATTCCTGGGTTGCAAGGTGGTTCAATATTTGCAAATCAATCAATGTGATACACCACATTAATAAAACAAAGGATAAGAACCATATGATTCTTTCAATAGAACAGAAAAAGCATTGGGGCGCCTGGGTGGCTCAGTCGTTAAGTGTCTGCCTTCGGCTCAGGTCATGATCCCAGGTTCCTGGGATCGAGCCCTGCATCGGGCTCCCTGCTCTGCGGGAAGCTGCTTCTCCCTCTCCCACTCCCCCTGCTTGTGTTCTCTCTCTAGCTGTCTCTCTCTCTCTGTCAAATAAATAAAATAAAATCTTAAAAAAAAAAAAAGAACAGAAAAAGCATCTGACAAAGTACAGCATCCATTCTTGACAAAAACCCTCAACAAAGTAGAGATAGAGGGAACATATCTCAACATCATAAAGCCCATATACAAAAGATCCACAGCTAATATAATCCTGAATGGGGAAAACCTGAGAGCTTTTCCTCTATGGTCAGGAACAAGACGGGATGTCCACTCTCACCACTGTTAATTTAACACAGCACTAGAGTCCTAGCCTCAGCAATCAGACAACACAAAGAAATAAAAGGTATCCAAATCGGCAAAGATGAAATCAAACTTTCACTATTCACAAATGACATGATACTCTTTATAGAAAACCCAAATGACTCCACCAAAAAATTGCTAAAAGTGATATACAAATTCAGTAAAGTTGCAGGATCAACATACAGAAATCTGTTGCATTTCTATACACCAATAATGAAGCAGCAGAGAAATCAAGGAATCAGTCCCATTTACAATTGCACCAAAAACCATAAGATACCTAGGAATAAACCTAACCACAGAGGTAAAAGATCTGCACTCTGAAAACTATGGAACACTGATGAAAGAAATTGAAGAGGACACAAAGAATTGGAAAGACATTCCATGCACATGGATTGGAAGAACAAATATTGTTAAAATGTCTATACCACTCAAAGCAATCTACACATTCAATGCAATCCCTATCAAAATACCACCAGTATTTTTCACAGAGCTAGAACAAACATCCAAAAATTTGTATGGAACCACAAAAGACCCCGAATAGCCAAAGCAATCTTTGGAGGCATCAGAATTCAAGTTATATTACAAAGCTGTAGTGATCAAGACAGCATGGTACTGGCATAAAAATAGACATGTAGATCAATGGAACAGAATTGAAAACTCAGAAATGAACCCACACTGTATGGTCAACTAATCTTTGACAAAACAGAAAAGACTATCCAATGGAAAAGCGAGAGTCTCTTCAACAAATGGAGTTGGGAAAACTGGACAGCAACAGGCAAAAGAATGAAACTGGACCACTTTCTTATACCATACACAAAAATAAATTCCAAATGGATGAAAGAGCTAAATGTGAGGCAGAAAACCATTAAAATCCTAGAGGAGAACACAGGCAGCATTGGCTGTAGCAACTTCTTACTAGATATGTCTTCTTAGGCAAGGGAAACAAAGGCAAAAATGAAGTATTGGGACTTCATCAAGATAAAAAGCTTTTGTACAGCAAAGGAAACAATCAAGGAAACTAAAAGGCAACCTTTGGAATGTGAGAAGATATTTGCAAATGACATATCTGGTAAAGGGTTAGTATGTAAAACCTATAAAGAACTTATCAAACTCAACACCCAAAAACCAAATAATCCAGTTAAGAAATGGGCAGAAAACATGAATAGACATTTTGCCAAAGAAGACATATAGATGGCCAACAGACACATGAAAAGATGCTCAACATCACTGATGATGAGGGAAATACAAATATCACCTTACACCAGTCAGAATGGCTAAAATTAATGACATGGGAAACCATAGGTGTTGGTGAGGATGTGGAGAAAGGGAAACCCTCTTACACTGATTGTGGGAATGCAAACTGGGGCAGCCACTGTGGAAAAACAGTATGGGGGTTCCTCAAAGAGTTAAAAATAGCTACCCTATGATCCAGCAATTGTACTACTAGGTATTTACCCAAAGGATACAAAAATACTGATTGGAAGGGACACATGCACCCTGATGTTTATAGCAGCATTATCAGCAACAGCCAAATTATGGAAAGAGCCCAAATGTCCATTGACTGATGAATGGATAAAAAAGTGGTGTATATATATACAATGGAATATTACTCAGGGATAACAAAGAATTAAATATTGCCATTTGCAAAAACATGGATGGGGCTAGCGTGTATTTTGCTAATTGAAATAGTCAGAGAAAGACAAATACCACATGATCTCACTTTTATGTGGAATTTAAGAAATGAAGCAGATCAACAAAGGGGAAAAAAAGAGAAAGGCAAACCATAAAACAAACTCTTAACCATAGAGAACAGACTGAGGGTTGCTGGAGGGGACATGGGTGGGGAGTTGGGTTGAATGGGTGATGGGTTTTGAGGAGGGCACTTGTTGTGATGAGCACTGGATGTTGTATGTAAGCGATGAATCACTGAATTCAAGTCCTGAAACTAATATTACACAATATTTTAACTAACTGAAATTTAAATAAAAACTTGAAAAAAAAAAGAGGCCATTGCCATGGTCTGAGTGATGTTTGATGGTGGGCTAGATTAGGGTATTGGCAGTGGGGATGAAGAGGAGAGGGAATATTCGAAGATAATTAGGAAGTATGTAGGACTTGATGGCTGATGGAAAGACAGAACAGAGCCAAGGACATCCAGAAGTAGAAGTCTAGTGCCTGGGTAAGTATCAAATGAATTATTGGAGCAATGTTAGCATGTTGCAGGGCAGATAGAAGGAGCCGAGGATTGGGATATAGGATGATGGTATGAGAGCTGGAAGAGAAAACAGGCATTGATGCCTAAGATGACAGTAGGAGAAGTGTCTGTGGGTATGGGCAGTCTTCAAGCTGCGGAGGGGGTTCCTGAAGCTTCTTTGGCATTTTCAAAAACAATTCTTCTTCTTCTTTTTTTTTTTTTTACTAATTTGCTTTAGTTATCTGGTGCAGATTCACTGCTGAAAGAAAAATTCGAGCAAACATTTTAAAATGGAGAGCAGTTACTAGTGAATATTAAATATTTTCTTTATTAACTCAAATCGACTTTGGGTAAAAGTCTCTTGTATTAAAGCCATCACTGCTGACATTAGTTCTCTTCCTAGGAAGGGCAGTCCCTAACCAACCAGAAATTGCCTTACAAAAGCTTATTTGTAAGACCACTATATGATTCTTTTTTTTTTTTTTTTAAGATTTTATTTACTTGAGAGAGAGAGAGCACGAGCAGGAGGAGAGGCAAAGGGAGAGGGAGAAGCAGACTCCCCACTGAGGAGGGAGCCCAATGTGCGGCTTGATCCCAGGACCCCAAGATCATGACCTGAGCCAAAGTCAGATGCTTAACTGACTGAGCCACACAGGCACCCTGACCATTCTCTGACTCTTGCAATATAATTTCTAATATAACAAGTTACAAATTGTGGCTAAGTTCCCAAAGTAGCTCATAAGAAGTTATTTTAAGCCTTAATATAGTTAGGCTAAGACTCTATATAAATCATGTTGAAGAGATTCACCACATTTATTCAACAAACCCAATCAAGTATCTATGATTCCATAGACTCTGTTTATATGCTGAGAAGTCAATAAACAACACAAAGTCCCTTGCAGTTCAGTTGGAAATAAAAGGCTGAGGATCGAAAGTAGTGACAAGAAGATTTTCTTTCTTCTTCTGCCTTGACCCCTGTCTCATTTCTCTACCACAGGAGTGGAAAGCAGAAACTGCAGGGAACGTAGGAGAGTGAAGTTTACTAAAGTAAAAATGTGATAAGCTTCCTTCTTCTTCTACCCGCCCCAGATGCTGACCACAGTTTTTCCTTCCTTTGTGCTCCTTCTCCCTATGGAATCCCCCTTCTGTGAAAAACTGGAGCTAACCAATAAATCAGTGAATGTGGAGTGGGGCAGGGATTGAGAGATGAGAAAAAAAAATCATCTTGAGAAGAGCAAGACAGAGTTACAAGGAACAGAGAGAGGAAAATGTGCAGGTCCAAAAGGAGGAAACCTGTCCCCATCAGTTCATATGCAAGATACCCAGGTCAACAGATTGTACAGGGATTACTCTTCTTTGTAGGGTTTCCACTCAACTGCTTTTTTTAAAGAAAAATGATTCTCAGAAAGGCAAGACTGACTTAAGAAAAGCTGGTAGAGGGACACCTGGGTGGCTTAGTTGGTTAAGCGGCTGCCTTCCACTCAGGTCATGATCCCAGGGTCCTGGGATCAATTCCCGCATCGGGCTTCTTGCTCAGCAGGGAGCCTGCTTCTCCCTCTGCCTGCTCTGCCTGCCACTCCCCCCTGCTTGTGCTCTCTGACAAATAAATAAATAAAATCTTTAAAAAAAAAAAAAAAAGAATGAAAAAGAAAAGCTAGTAAATTAGACTCTTTTCTAATGCAAACGCCAAAAGGTAATTTCCTAATGAATTAGTTGGCCAAGAGCTACACACTTATTCTTGAAAACAGACAGAAACTGACTGTTGCTAACTTCAGCAGAAAAGGAATTTGCTGGAAAGGTATAGGGTAGATCACAGATTGGATATGAAGGCTGGAGTTCAAGGCTAGAAATTTGATAGGGGCCAGGGAAGGTTATGGAACTGGAAGCAGGCCAAAGTCCCACTGCAGGAATGATCTGTTTGGGGTGTCTTGATGGACAGGTCCTCCACTGCTGCCCTCCACTGCTGCTGGATGCACCTCTATGTGTCAGTTCAGAACTGGCCCTACATGATAGTTTCACTTACCCCAGATTCAAAGCACTGGGCAGAAGCATCTAATTGGCTTTGCCCATACGGGAATAGGGAGAGGGAGTGTCTGGCTCCATCACTTCCAAGAATCACACAGTGCAGATTCCATCAAAGTAAATACTGGGCAACCACAAAAAGGACAAATGCCCACTGCATACTGCTTATGATAATTTACTAAAGTGTTATTTTAATGAAGGGGTAGAATTTCTGCCAAGAATTTCAGACATGTTTGTAAGCGTAGCAAAGAAACTGCTCAAGTAACCTCCACTAGTTGATTCATTTGACAGATCCCTTCTAGGTCTCTCCTTGACTTTAATTTTAAGATCTTTAAGCAAGCACCTTTGTCAAGATTGCTATTTGGCTAGGGTATGGCATTGTCTCACTAGAAACCCTCAGCCCTGTGAAGGTGTGCATAGAACCACCTTAATATACCCATTTTTTTGTATGACATGGCTGAGTCTCAGACAGGATTTTGGCCTATAGTCACACACTATCAGCATAATTGGTAATACAAATGTAATACAAACAGATTTGGAGTAATTAATTTCTTCTACCTTATTTACTCCAATTTAAGCAAAACATGATTAGTAAAATTATTTTAAAATATGTATTTCCTCTAGGAAATTGTTCACATTTTTTTCCTTATAAAATGAATGATGGTGATTTGGAAATCCCTGATGGATGAATAGGAAATTTTGTTACAACAGAAATTGAGTTCATTAATTATAAATTGGAATGGATAATGCTATTCAAAGCTTCACATTTCACCTGGAAAGAATCTAATTAACAAGATTGCTTTTTATAAATTAATTTTCTGACCTATTTCCTTATAGAATTGAAACTAGACCCAAATATATTTGTTCTAGTTACTTGTTATATTTGAGCTTGAAATTTTTGTATTTGGGATTCTATGTACTGTTGTAACATGTGTTAGGTTCAAATGAATTTTTAAATTAAAATTACAAATATTGAGAACAATAGCTTTGAGGAGCATGTATTACCATCATACCAAACTCAATATTTGGGCTTATATTCCCTACCAATTCTAATTGCTTAAGGAAACTTTCTCACAAATCTAATGTTGTAATGTTTTGATTAAGGAATCTTTGGGGAAATAAGTTTCTTCATGAGGAAGTTAAGGTGTTAAAGCCAATAAAAAGCTTCATAAAGCATGCAAAGCAAGGCTTCCTGAGCATGTTAGCAGGACAACACCACCTCTGTACATAGCCTCTATTTTTCCCTGCTAAGGTGATGATAAAATTCCCTTTGAAGTAATAATGAAGGCCGTGATCGTATAGTGGTTAGTACTCTGCATTGTGAAGTAATAATGAAGTCTGCAAAGTTTATGTTTTTCTCAGATACAAGGCAGGCTGGAACCTCAGCAGCAAGAGAGAAGCTCAGGCTTGGCAAAATGGCGGCTGCAGTTGCTGGTCCTGGCTGTGGCTTTGTGAGCTTGGCAGAATTCTGGGGCTCATGGTTGTTGGCCAGGGCATGGAGGGACGGTTTCTGAGTGCTGAAGTTTAGGAGCCAAAGAACTTACTACCCTCCATTAGGCCAGTAAGCAGGGCACGGGCTATTAGGATCCAGTGATGGGGAAGTCAATTTGGTAGGAGCTAGTTAGGGTTCCATGGCATTACTCACTGCAGGGACTCAGGGTGGAGCCACATGGAGAAAGGATGGTAATTGGGATCTACACCCAGATCCAGGGAGACACTGAGGGTATAGGGACAGTAACAGAATTCCAAGACCCCCTTACAGTTCCCATCTCAGGAGGAATAGAGGCAAGACTGAGCCTGCTCCCACATATTTGGGGGTGACCATCAGGAGACACAGGGTTGAGAAGCTAGGAAAACGGAGGCAGTCAAAGTGAGTTAAGGATGAAATCAGCCTCCTCTTTCTGTGCCCTTTTATCAACTCAGAGTGACCTATCCCCCACTTTGGACTCCCAAGTCCGTTTCCTACTATTCCTTGCCCATATCAAAATATTGATAGGATGTTGCTATTCCTTTTGATCATTAACTGAAATGTACTAAACATTTTAGTGGCTTAGTACCGACAGCTCATTTTGAAAACTCCCACCTCTAGCTCATGCTACATAAGAGGTCAAGGGCAGACCTGTTAACCAGGGCCTCCAAGTGACTCTGATGCAAAGGACTCTGCCCTCAAGTAGCTGATCTCAACTAAGGGGTTTTCCTCTATGGGAAACTGAAATTGAAAGACACAGAGGTAAGCAGCCAAATGATGGGGCACTGGAACTGAGAAGTCATGTCTAGTCAGGCTGGGGCAGTTGTTTGGGTACAGGAAGAGCTGAAGTTGTAAGAAATTCCGAGCAAGGGAAAGAGGCCAATTGGTAGGGAACACATAGAGCAGATGCAGAAGGAGTCTCATCTCCTTGTGGCTCTCCAGTGCCCAGCTCCAGATCCCTGAATGTCTGGCTCAGTGGTGGTTCTGGAGTTCTTGTCCCTGGAGTTCCATGAGATTTCTTCCCCACATATTTCTTGAGCTGCCTTGAGGAAAATATTGTTCCTTGCAACAAAATGATCCCTAATCTACAACAAAGCTATAGTGAGTTTAAATCAATGTATTAACTCAACCAATCATTATATATTAATCTTTGTGTTTCGTTGCAGTAAAGAGATATTTTATTTAGTGGGGGCAGGAGAGAGGAAGTCACAAAATCATTCAGGCCTATTTTTAAAGCTGGCCCTAAAAGTATATCTAATTTCTTCATTTGGTTGGGTGAATTATGGGGGTAAAGATCAGAAGAGATGCTTTCCCTTTTTGTTGCTGTCAGTCTTCTCTCCGCTCCCTCACGCAAACATAGGCATATGTGTGTGCACTTGCTGTAAGCTTCTTTCCTGTCACTGTTGACTGATCTTGTCATGGGCCTCTCCACCAGGATCTGCCGCACATCCTGTTCTGCCTCAGTGCCTCCAATTCTCACACCAACCTTCATCTTTACCTAACAGTCATTCTTTCTGCCCCATGTCCTACACCCCTAAATATGTTTTTTGTGTTTTCTGATCCATTCATCTTTAATACCTAGTAAGACTTCTATCCCATAACTCTCTTATCTCTCTGGAGAACATGAGCCCAAACCTTATATATCATTTGACCTAGGGTAATCGTTTTCTGATAATATAGCATTGCTGCAACAGATTCTTTCATTAATAGTAACATATCTGAATGAGGGGATCACAGATTTATTTTGAAAACAGCCCTGCTATACTTCTACTCGTCCATGCAATATACTAGAACTAGCTGGCACTGATAAACATCATTCACTTCTGGAGGGCTTCTTCCTTTCCCAGCAGGAAGCTAAGGTTTTCCTCATGGGTGCTGCTATGGTATCCTGCTGAGGCATCACAATGGACTGCCATGACTTGTTTTCAATTACTTGTCTATCTCCTTTGAGACTGAGCTCCTTTCAGAATCTTTTATAGATTGAGTGCCAAGTACAGAGACTAAATATGGATTATAACAGGGCCTATAAAGGTTCTATTATAATAGAACCTTTTGGGGTTCTTAAGAGAATTAAATTAGTTTAAATTAAGTGCATGTAAAACATTTGCTGTATTATGAGTGTTCAATAAACATTAGCAGCTATTGTTATTAACACTATTATTAATAATAAAATCTGCTTCCTTATACCCAGGTTTCTGTCTGGGTATCTTTCTGTGTGACACACCATTCAGAAAAAGGTAATGCAGAAGGAGATGAAATTTGGCAGATGGAACAGAATAATGAGTTCATTTTTGGACATTACCTTTACTGCTTGTGAAGAGACCCAGGCATAAAGCTGACTTAAGACACACACCCATAGCTGGGACTCAAATGTCAACTAAATGAAAGAATGTTCACTCAATCTAGAGGGGAGGGGGGTGGGGGGATGGGTTAGCCTGGTGATGGGTATTAAAGAGGGCACATATCGCATGGAGCACTGGGTGTTATACGCAAACAGTGAATCATGGAACACTACATCAAAAACTAATGATGTAATGTATGGTGAGTAACATAACATAATAATAAAAAATAAATAAAATAAATAAATAAATCATTAATTAATTCACTCATTCATTCATTCAGTGAAAGAGTTCTTGGCCCTGACTTAATCCTAGTTATTTAATAACTTTGAAAGGAGGGATCAAAGCAAACTTACATTTACTTTAACATGTATGCACCATTAGCACTATTACAAGTCATAATACTACAAAACTGGAAAACACTGATCAATTTTATGTTTTAAAACCTCCTTCACCAAATAATCAAATGCTTATTTAGTACCTTCTATTATGCAGCTTTAAGGCCCTGTATAAATCACCAGTGTTCACTAGGCTGCAACCAATTTTGGATTCACTGCTCAAACATCCAAGCTGACCATGAATGTTCTCTAAAGACTCAAGATGCCAGATTTCCTGAGTATCTCTTTTTTCCCATGACACAGTCCTTAAGTCTCTCTAGTACTGAGATGTCACACCAATTTTTAAAAATCTCTGTAATCTATTCTGCAATTGTAAAAATGTAGAAGATAAAGAAGTGGAGGAGATGGAGGAGGAAGGAATGAAAGGAAGAAGAAGAGAGGGAGGGAGGGAGGAAGAAAGGAAGGACAGACAGGACAGAAAGACTGCTCTATGTCCACATCACTAAATGGGTAGCAAGTAGAGGGAAATCAATTCCTCTTTCCCTTCTTTTTCTCTTTAAAAAAATTTTTTTTATTTTTATTTTAATTCCAGTATAGTTAACATACAGTGTTACATTAGTTGCAGGTGTACTCCCTTCCTCTTTTTTTTTTTAAAGATTTTATTTTAAGTAATCTCTACGCCCAACGTGGGGCTTAAACTTACAGCCCTGAGATAAAGAGTTGCGTGCTCTACCGACTTAGCCAACCAGGCAACCCCCTTTCTTTTTTCTTAAAATAAGATGATGAGTGGCAATCATAAAAAAAAAAAATTGTTGGATAACAACCTGCTTTCTCTGGTTCCATCAAAGATAAGGCCTAGGGGCGCCTGGGTGGCTCAGTTGGTTGAGCGTCCGACTCTTGATTCAGCTCAGATCATGATCTCAGGGTCGTGGGATCGAGCCCAGCATCACACTCCACACTCAGTGTGGAGTCTGCTTGTCCCTCTCCCTCTACTCCTTCCCCTCCCTCTCTCTGTCTTCTCTCTCTCTCTCAAATAAATAAAAATCTTTAAAAAAAATAAAAAATAAACAAAAAATAAAGATAAGGCCTATAGCAGTGACCAAGTGGCAAGACTTAATAACAAGGTATTTGATGAAACTTCTCTTTCCTGAAGGTTACTAACAATCTTTTGTATTCGCTAGCATTTCTCTACCTCCTTAAGCAACTCTTTCATATCACCTCCATCCTTATTTCCTTCCTTTCCTGTTAGGGTTTCACCCTAACAACCACACTCTTAAAACATATCTTTCCTTTTTTTTTTTTTTTTTAAAGATTTTTTATTTTATTTATTTGACAGAGAGAGACACAGCGAGAGAGGGAACACAAGCAGGGGGAGTGGGAGAGGGAGAAGCAGGCTCCCCGCAGAGCAGGGAGCCCGATGCGGGACTCGATCCCAGGACCCCGGGATCATGACCTGAGCCGAAGGCAGACGCTTAACGACTGAGCCACCCAGGCGCCCACATATCTTTCCTTTTTATTCCAAAAGATTTTGACTGATAAAGTCAAATTCAAAAATGGTCAAAATCATGTTCCCATTTCTAGATTAATAGAAAGCTTGAATTACAGGAAATTGCTCATGTCTTTCACCAGTCAGGATCTGTTGAGTGCAATTCACTGAGACATCACTATGGAAACCACAGGGTGTAGCAGAAGGTAGTATCAGTGACTCAGCAGGTGTTATTTCCAAGTCAGTAGGACCCAATGCCCTGACAAGAAGCCAGGCAAACACCATACTATGCCTGTTTCATTTTTTAAGTGGTATATACATTGACACCGGGCTAAGGTGCAAATCAGACTTCATTCAGATCAGCCAAAACAGGACCAGGAAAAATAGCAAGAGAAAGATCAGAGTCAAATGATGAAAGAGAAAGAAAAAAATAATAAATTTCCATTCTACTCAACTTTGTAAATCAGTGAATGTTGGCCTCAGTGACTGGAACTGATTACTCAGAGGAAGCTGTAAGGGAAGGATGCGCTTTCCTGCTAGGCTCATTCTTATTACCCGTAAGTGTAAGATATTGCTAGATAATGAAACAGCTTTCCTACCTGTTTTTTCTTTCTTAATGAATTATAAACTGCTTAAAATTTGCAGTTTTGAATTTTGATTTAAAAAAAGAAGGATCCCTGTTGTTATTTCTGTAGTGGCTTGGCTAAATTTGACCAAAGCAAGGTTTCTCAACAATGGCACAATTGAGATTTTTGTACCAGATAATTCTTTGTTGTGGGGGTGTTGTCTTATGCATTATAGGATATTTAGCAGCATCCCTCCCTGGCTTCTACCTACTAGATGCTAGCAACAACCCTTTCCCCACCAGGTATAACAATAAAAAAAAGTCTCAGACATTGTCAAATGTCCCCAAAGGTACAAAACTGGCCCCAGTTGAGAACCACAGGGCTAAAAGTAAAAAGCCCTGCTCTAAGGTAACTGAGAGCTATAAAGCCAGACTCTTCTTAAAGATTTTTAAGAAAAAAAAAAGTAAGTTTTTTATTAAACACCTAAACTTCAATGACAGAGGATTAAGACTCATTTCAGAAGTGACTCCCCTTCCTGGGGCACCTGGGTGGCTCAGTTGGTTAAGCGTCTGCCTTCAGCTCAGGTCGTGCTCTCAGGATCCTGGGATCAAGTCCTACATCGGGCTCCCTGCTCAGTGGGGAGCCTGCTTCTCCCTCTCCCTCTGCCCTTCCCCTCCTGCTTGTGCTCTCTCTCTCTCAAATAAATAAATAAATAAAATTAATAAATAAAATGTAAAAAAAAAAAAAGTGATTCCCCTTCCTGAATATTTGCAATATGTGCCAAGTGTTTGGGGTTTTTTTAAAAACATAATTTTATACTGCTTTTTAAAAAAGCCTCTATGACATGATATTACTAAAAGCTCCACCAAAAAACTATTAGAATAAACAAATTCAGTAAAGTTGCAGGAAACAACATCAACATAAAAAAATCTGTTATGTTTCTATACACTAATAATAAACTATTAGAGAAATTAGGGGCACGTGGGTGGCTCAGTCGTTAAGCATCTGCCTTCAACTCAGGTCATGATCCCAGGGTCCTGGGATGGAGTCCCACATCAGGCTCCCTGCTTGATGTGGATCCTGCTTCTCCCTCTCCCACTCCCCCTGCTTGTGTTCCCTCTCTCGCTGTCTCTCTCTCTGTCAAATAAATAAATAAAATCTTAAAAAAAAAAAGAAAAATTAGAAAACAATCTCATTTACAATTACATCAAAAAGAATAAAATACCTAGGAATAAACTTAACCATGGTGGTGAAAGACCTGTACACTGAAAACTATAAGACCTTGATGAAAGAAATTGAAGATGACACAAAAGAGTGGAAAGATATGCCACGCTCATGGATTGGAAGAACCAATATTGTTAAAATGTCCATACTTCTCAGAGCAATCTATAGATTCAATGCAATCTCCATTAAACTTTCAATGGCATTTTTCACAGAACTAGAACAAAGAATTCTCAAATTTGTATGGAACCACAAAAACTCCTAAATCGCCAAAATAGGATGAGAAAGAAGGATGAAGCTAGGCATACTTCCTGATTTCAAACCATATTATAGAGCTATAGTAATTAAATTATAGTGTAGTATTGGCATAAAAAAAGATGCATAGATCAGAACAGAGAACTCAGAAATAAGCCCACACATATATAATTTAGTACTGATGACAAAGGAGCCAAGAATATACAATGGAGAAAGAACCATCTCTTCAATAAATGGTGTTGGGAAAACTGGACAGCCGCATGCAAAAGAATGAAAATAAACCACTTAAATCATACACAATAATTAACTCAAAATACAATAAAGACTTGAATGTAAGAGCTGAAGCCATAAAACTATAAGCTCATTAACACTGGTCTTGGTGAAGACTTTTTGTATCTGACACCAAAAGTAAAAATAAATAAGTGGGACTACATCAAGCTACTACACTACAAAGGAAACCATCAACAAAACAAAAGGCAACCTACCAAATGAGATAATATATTTGCAAATCATGTATCTGATAAGGGGTTAATATCCAAAACATATAAAGAACTCATACAACTCAATAGCAAAAAACAATCCAATTAAAAAATGGGCAGGGGCGTCTGGGTGGCTCAGTCAGTTAAGTGGCCAACTCTTTATTTTGGCTCAGGTTGTGATCTCAGGGTCCTGGGATCACCCGGTGTCAGGCTCTGTGCTCAGCAAGGAGTCTGCTTCAGGATTCTCTCTCTCCCTCTGCCCCTCCCCCCCAACTCTCTCTCAAATAAATAAATAAATCTTTTTTTAAAAATGGGCAGAGAGGGCGCCTGGGTGGCTCAGTTGGTTAAGCGACTGCCTTCGGCTCAGGTCATGATCCCAGAGTCCCGGGATCGAGTCCCACATCGGGCTCCCTGCTCAGCGGGGGGTCTGCTTCCCCCTCTGCCCTCTCCCTCTCGTGCTGTCTCTCATTCTCTCTCTCTCTCAAATAAATAAATAAAATCTTTAAAAAAAAAAATGGGCAGAGAATCTGAATACATATTTTTCCAAAGAAGACAAAGATGGCGAACAGGTACATGAAAAGGCACTCAAATCACGAATCATTAGGGAAGTGCACATCAAGGCCACAATGAGATAATCACTTCACGCCTTTTAGGATAAAAGAGAGAAAGAGGAAAGAAAAAGAAAAGAAAAGAAAGAAAGAGAGAGAGAGAAAGAGGGAGAGAGAGAGAGAAAGAAAGAAAGAGAGAGAAAGAGAAAGAGAGAGAAAGAAAGAGAGAAAGAAAGAAAGAGAGAGAGAAAGAAAGAAAGAGAGAGAAAGAAAAAGAAAGAAAGAGAGAGAGAGAGAAAGAGAGAGAAAGAAAGAAAGAGAAGGAACACAAGTGCTGGCAAGGATGTGGAGAAAAGGGGAACCCTTGTACACCTTTGGTGGGTATGTAAATTGGTATGGCCATTATGGAAAACCATATGGAGGTTCCACAAAAAACTAAAAACAGAACCACCATATGATCCAGCAATCCCACTTTTGGATATATACTTCAAAGCATTGAAATCAGGATCTCAAAGAGATATCTGCACTCTCATGTTCACTGCAGCGTTATTCACAATAGCCAAGACACGGAAGCAACTTCATTATCCATCAACAGATGAAAGGATAAAAAACCACATACACATACACAGTGTAATATTATTCAGCCATAAAAAAGAAGGAAATCTTGCCATCTACAGCAAAAAGGATGTGTGCCAGTCTCAGCCTATCAATAACCAATGCTGTGGCTGAACCAGCCCTTATGGTTCTTATTATAATTGCAAGATGCCCTCAGCAATAGCCATCAGGAAACTTCGAAAGAAACAAGGTTAATTACTAGAAATTACATGGCACATCTGTGGCTACAGAGGGAGGTTGTGGGTAGAGAGAAAAAGAGAGAGGGCATGTGTGGCCCTGGGGTCCTGATTTTATTAGGGCTGAGAATGAGGGCCTAGGGTTCAGGCTCACTTTTTATTGGTGAATTATTTAAAGCAGAATAGAAGGAATTTAAAGTGTGGAAAAAGAAAAACAAACAAACAAACAAACAAAACAAGTGGCCCAAGTGGTCACTTAACAAAACCAAGATCTCTAAAATAAAGGAGACTGGTATGGGAGGGGGGACTTGTGGCCTGACTCTAGTCCTATGGCAGGCAAGTGTTTTTTCAAGATGGCCATCTTTGAAGTAGATGCCTCTTTGAAGTAGATGGCTCAGCAATCAAAACTTAAGTCAGGCACTTGCATTACAAAAAGAAAAGCCAAAGGGCTTATGCTACAGGGGAATTACGCTAAGTGAAATAAATCAGACAGATAAAGATAGATATATGATCTTACTTATATGTGAAATCTAAAACAAGAACAAACACGAACTCAGAGATACAGACAACAGATTGTTGGTTGCCACAGGCAGGTTGGGCAGAGTGGCAGGTAAGCGAAATGGGTGAAGGGGGTCAAAAGGTACAAAAACTTCAGTTATAAAATAAAAAGTCCTTGGGGATGTAATGTACAGCATGGGTACTATAGTTAATACTGTACTGTGTATTTTATTTTTTTTATTTTATTTATTTATTTTTTTTAAAGATTTTATTTATTTGCGAGAGAGAGAATGAGAGACAGAGAGCATGAGAGGGAGGAGGGTCAGAGGGAGAAGCAGACTCCCTGCTGAGCAGGGAGCCCGATGCGGGACTCGATCCCGATCCCGGGACTCCAGGATCATGACCTGAGCCGAAGGCAGTCACTTAACCAACTGAGCCACCCAGGCGCCCCTGTACTGTGTATTTTAAAGTTGCTAAAAGAACAGATCTTTAGACTTCTCATTACAAGAAAAAGAACTATAATTATGTATGGTGATCATTTCACAGTATGCACAAATACTGAATCATATGTTGTACATTTGAAACTAATGTTACATGGCTATTACATCTCAAAAAAAGGTTTATCCTATACATTCATTTCATCAACATCTTTGAGTTGAGAACTCAGTGGCTATAAGTGATAAGCTCTGTGACTATTCATCTTTCATCACTCCCCTCTGCACTCCCTTCAAGTAAAAATGAAAAAGAATGAGGGCAAATATCTAAACTTTCAAAAGTGGTCAGATGGTTTGTGGATAGGCCAGAACCCTGAAATAGTGTTTTTCCATCATTGAAAACCCCTGTCCATCCCCTTCAATAAGTAGAAAAATCTTTGGTCCTCCTTCGTGTTTTATAAAGTTGAAGAAAAAACATAAAAAGAAATCAAGCAAAGGGGAAAACTGGGGCTTTGTTTCTTTCTTTCTTTCTTTTTATTTATTTATTTTAGAGAGATTGAGAGTGCAAGCAGGGGGAGGAGCAGAGGGAAAGGGAGTATCTCAAACAGACTCCACGCGGAGCACAGAGCCCAACGTGGGGCTTGATTCCAGGACCCTGAGATCATGACCTGAGTCAAAAACAAGACCTGGATGCTTAACTAACTGAGCCACCTAGGCACCCCTGGGGCTTTGTTTCTTAACAGCATGATTTGATATATGCAGTCTCATCCCCCATCCCTTAAGAATCACGGTTGGGTCCTGCTTCAGTTATAGTGATTACTCTTCAACGAAACCATAAAATCAGAAAGGTATTTTGTAATATTCATTTGGCCTGACTTTAAATATTTGACTGTATTTTTGGGTATGGATATGTTTTCATGATTTGAATCAATTATTTCAATTAGTTGATTCAAACTGAGGTGTGGTATGAATGACAGAAATAGCCTGCATATCTTCATAAAGGTAAATTTAAGCAGTTATGAGGCAGAGTTCAATGGCTTGAAATTAGTCAACTTTTTATTTTATCAAATAAATTTTTTGATGTTAGCACCATCAAAACTTGAGTTACTTGTTTTTATTCATGCATGTGAACAATACACTTTTTAATATTTCAGAACAAAATATACTTTAAAAAGGCACTCTCCGTAAATAGAGACATTCTGCATTCTCAGCCTTATGGAGGACAAAGGAATTAGGAGAAAAGTGTTAAGTCATGAAAATATATAACTAAAATCAGTAAATATTCCACCAGGAATGCAAGTCTGGGTTTTATTTTATGTCAACAAACATTTAACAAGCACCCACTACGTGCCAAGAGCTAAATGTTGAACTTGGCTTCTTTCTCTGCCATTGGTCACCTCCAATTCCATGAGAGTTAACATTACTTAAGACCAATATTTAAATAACACTTTGCAAATGAATTACACTTTCACTTACATTAAGTTCAAGTAAAAAACTACTGTGTATTTATTGAATC
Organism: Mirounga angustirostris; assembly: GCF_029215605.1. Classification (NCBI taxonomy): domain Eukaryota; kingdom Metazoa; phylum Chordata; class Mammalia; order Carnivora; family Phocidae; genus Mirounga; species Mirounga angustirostris. The sequence continues at coordinate 33,760,164 of NW_026991712.1, forward strand.
ATCTATATGTAGAAATATAAACAGATCCTAATTCATAATGACATGGGTATGAAAGCAGGTAGCTGTGGCAGCCACGGAAATGTGCCCCTCGGATCTCCTTCAAGTACTGGCAGTAAGGAGCACAGTCTACTAAGAACCCCAGTGGCAGCCCATCACCAGGCTCCTGCCAAGGCTACACTTTCCTCCGCTGTTCCCAGTCAAAGACTGAGCACAGTAGGGGTCTTAGTTCTGGCCCATCCCTGAGGGATTAAGAATTCTCTAGTAGGCAACTCCCCATTGGCTTGGCTAAAGCTTTCTTAGAAATGCACGGCTGCCTGAGGCTCTCCTGTCACAGGTGTCAAGCCTACAGAATGGACAGAAGGCTCTCCCTGCCTTTTTATTTTTTTATTTCTTGGCTCCCTGCCCTTTCACCTTCACAGACACTTCCCTCCAATAAATCTCTCGCTTGCTTAACCCTGTCTTGGCATCTGTTTCTCAGAGAACCTAACTAGAACCTGGTACTAGGAATAGAGCAAGAAAAAAAGAGGTAAGGTGGATATTAGAGACAGGCTCACTCACTGCCTGGCTGATAAAAATGGCTCCAGTCTGAGTGGCTCAACTGCTGAAGATTTCAGTGTGATGACCTAGGAAAATGTCCTGATGGGAGAAACTACCTTTGCAGGTGTGATGATTCAAGCATGTGAAAGACGAGGGCACAATGTCTCCAAGGACAGCAGAGTTGCTGGTTATTAAGTTGTACTGGTGCCTGGCAGAGGAATAATGAGAAACTGAGGGCCATTAATTAAAGGCTTACTGTGAGAATCAGAGACCGGACTCGCTAGTTTACAAAGCAGCCCTTCCCTCCTGCAGTGAAGGTGCAGACAAAGCTGAGGAGCAGACAAAAGATCTGATCATGAGAGTTGCACAGCTCTGTAAACATTTAAATGCTCAGCCAGTGTAGTCTGTTTTGCTAAGGACAAGGCTCTGGTAGGGAAAACCTAGAGCTCTGAAATAGGAGGTGGGAGAACTCCAAGGATATTCTGATGATGTGGGCACTGCAAACCTCCCTGAACCCCTAGTGCTTGGAGAGGAGGTCCACCCTTTCCTAGTAAGAGCTAGCATTCTCCTGTATGGGAAGATACCACACAGGCTTCTTCCCAGCAAGGTAACACATATGGAGCACTCCCTGTCTACACTTTGGACTGCTGAGCCAATAACTAGAGTTAAATCCCAGTATTTCCTGGCTAGGGATATGTTGAGCCTGACAAGAAAAGAAATAGATTACACACCAAAAGAGCTGCAAGAATTGGTGTATCCTGGCAGAAGCCAAGGGAATACTGCTGGGATTGAATTTCAAGGGGGGAGGGGCATCACATTGAAAAAGGAAGAATCATGTCTTTTGTCATGGGATTTGGCACCCTGGCAAGGACCCTAGGGAAAGGGGGACACTCACTGTTAGGATGGCTCCTAGAAGCCTGAAGAAAGTGATGGCCAATGTTGAGCAAAGTGGAAACACCTTGTTGCCCTGGCAGCCTGTAGAGGAAGAAATAGAGCTGAGGGAAGTTGGCATGATGGATGGATATATTATGTAAGGCAGAGACCATCAGATTATGTGCAAGGGAAAGCCTAGGAGACACACCATTTACCAAGGTCAATAGGAATGTGCTGGTGAGAGCAGCAGTAACATCACCAAAAAGTTCAGTGCTAGTTCTCCTCTACAGACCAGAACCGATGGTAGAAAAAGGAATCCGAGAGCTGAGCTCATTAAAATCCATGGTGATCATGCCCTTGCCCCCAAACACATACAAGTAAGAGAGGTCAAGTGGTGGTGCTTAACCATTAGAAGCCAGGAGGCAGTCATGACCAGCAAGGTTGGAGGGGCAGCCAAATAGCCTTAATCTGCAGGGAGTTTGGGAAATCACTAAAGCATCATGTCCTTGAGGCAATTAGATGGATATCCAATAATGGTACTCCGACATCTAGAGCCATAAAAAGACAAGAATGGAGGAGGCCGGGTGTAATCACAGTAAAAAGGCACAATCCCTTGCTCAGTTACCAGACTTGAGCTGGAACTGCTGACTGCAGAGGTGGTTGGGTCCTTAGGGGGAGGGACCTTGCAAAACCACAAGTATATGATATAATGGTTTCTCAAGAGGACCTATGGCCATTTACTTACTGTAACTGTGCACGGGGAAAAGAGGGATACACAGATGTTGCAAGGATTATTTGGCCCAAGATCGGAGTTGACATTTTATTCCCAAGACCTGAGGAGTCATTACGACCCTGTTAGAATGGCAACCTACGGGGATCTTATAGATGGAGATCTGAAGTCTAACTTACAGTACGGTCTACTGAGTCCATGGACATACCCAGTTGTCATTTCCTCAGTTCCCAAGTGTATAATTGGAAATGATATAGTTGGAATAACTACCACATTGGGTCCTTGACCCATGAAATAAGAGCTGTGACAGGAAAAACAAGTAAAAAGCCTCTTACATGCCACCTCTTCCCCCCCAGGACAGTAAATCAAAATCAATATTGCATTGGGGGTGGGTAGGCTAGGGGAGATTAGTGTCAGCATTAAGGACCTAAAAAATACTGGAGTTGGGTGGGCAGGAAAGGAGGAGGTACAGTCTCTTTCGTATCTCCATTGAATCTGCCAGTCTGACCTCTGCACAAACCGGATGGATTGTGGAGAACGACTAACTTATGCCACTGCAAGCAGTCAAGGGTGGTAGCGCTGATCCCCCGCTGCTGTGCTGGACACAGCACTGTTGCTAGAGCAGGTATGCTGGTAGGCCTCAGGTACACGGTGTGCAGCTACGCATTTGGCAAATGTGGTTTCTATTCCGGCTAGAAAAGAGGATCAGAAAGTTCAGGCTCACATGGAATGAACAATATTCACTTAATTTTGCCCTCGGACTATGAACTCTCCTGTACTCTCTCCCAGTCCAGAGATCGAGGCTGACTGGACATCCGTCCACTAATCCTATCAAGGTTCAGTAATCTGCCACATTAGTGACTTTTTATGAGTCCAGTGATCAGGGGGCATACCACAAGACCTCTTCCAAAGCGTAACTGCTGCATTGGAAGGAAGCATTGGGCTTGGCAGACCCATTTGAGTTTTGTAGGCAACACATTTCACACCTAAGAATACTTACTGCTTTGGCTCATCTGCTGGGTAATACAGAAGGCTACAAGCCTTGAGTGGAGCCCAGATCAGGAAATAGTTCTGGGGATGCCTAGGTGGCTCAGCCAATTAAGCGTCTGCCTTTGGCTCAGGTCATGATCCCAGGGTCCTGGGATCGAGTCCCACATTGGTCTCTTGCTCAGTGGGGAGCCTGCTTCTCCCTCTGCCTGCCACTCCCCCTCCTTGTGCTCGCTCTCTCTCTGACAAATAAATAAAATCTTAAAAAATAAAAATAAAAAAGGAAATAGTTTTATATCAGGTCTAGGCTCTGGTACAAGCAGCCCTGATGCTTGGGCCACAAGAATCAGTAGACCTTACAGTATAGGAAGCATTACTGGTGGAAAAAAACACAGTGTGAAGTTTACGGTAAGCCCCAGTGGGAGAATCACAAGACCCTGGGATTCCGCCGGAGCAAGGCTATGCTATCTGCAGTGGAAAGTTAGACCTTTCAAGAAGTAGCTTCTGGAATGTGACTGACCTCTGGTAGACACAGAATGCTTGATGAGCACCAAATCACCGTGTGTCCACAACTGCCCATTTTGAGATGAATTTAGTCAGAACTACCAATATATGAAGTTGTATGAACTCAGCAGCAGTCCATCAGAAGACAAGAATGGTACATCTGAGATAGAGCCTAAGCAAGCTATAGGAGTAGGTAGCACAGACTTCCACATCACCCACCATAGTTGCATCAGTGTCATTCCTCCCATTTGCACCAACAGCCTTGGGGGGTAAACCAGCTGAAGGGAGTGGATAATGCCCAAGCTTAGTTTACTGAGGGGGTTGGCTTGGCTCAATATGTGGGCACAAGGCACAAATGGACCATGGCTGCCTTAAAAACACACCAAGGGATGGCCTTGAAAGACAGCAGTGAGGGAAAATCTTCCCAGTGGGTGGATCTATGAGCAATGTACCTGGTTATCATTTTATGTAAAGGCGGCCTTAGAGGAGATTCCTGGGCAGCGGTCAATGGCTGGTCAGGGTATAGAAGTCAAAGGGCTAGAAGATCTGACAAGGAAGTCTGGAGTAGAGGCATATGGATGGATATGAGGGAGTCAAGAGTAAATATTTTGTATAACATGTTAATGTCCACCAAAAAAATCCACCATGGAAGAGGCACTGAAGCACCAAGTAGACAGAATAACTCCACTAGTTGACATTAGCCAATCTGGAAGAGGCACAAGGGGCACATGGATGGAATGGCTTGTGGCAGAGATAGAGGCAATGAATGAGCTCAACAAATGAACTCCCACTTACCAAAGCTGATCTAGCTATTGTGTCTCTGACTGTCCAAACTGTTAGTAACAGAGACCAATGCTGTGTTGATATAGCACTATTTATTCCCCGAGGAGAACAAAAGACCATTTGGTGTCAACATGACTATACTGATCCCTTTGATCCTAGAAGGGCCAGCGATTCATTTTCACAGAGATATCTACGCCAGTATCCCCAGGTATCAGTCCCAAAGTCTCAGCCAGCACCACTATCTGGGCATTACCAGAATGCCTAATTCACAGGCATGAATCCCACTCAACACAGTATTCATCCAGGGAGCCTACTTCAAAGCAAAGGAGGTAAGAGACTGGGCCCAACCAAAGGACCCCACTGGTCATAGCACATACACAGTGCAGAAATACACAGTCTCACAGATTACTGGAATGGCCTGCCAATGACATAATGTAAGCACCAGCCCAGATACAATACAGTAAAAGGATGGGGTACCATCCTTCTGAATGCATTAAATCCATCAAATCACAAACCTTTGTGTCCAAGGACCAAGAAAGAAAAGGAATGGCTCCACCATTCCTAGTGACCCACTGCTTCCCATTCCTAAAACTCTGGGCTCTGCAGGGTTGGAAGAATTATTGCCAAAGGGGTACATACTCTTGCTAGGGAACACTGCAAAAGTCCTACTCCTAAGTTATAACTTTTAAGTTATGACTACCACCAAGGTACTTTGAACTTATGTCCAGGGACCAGCAGGCTGGACGAGTGGTCAGCCTCCTGGCAGGAGTACTGACTTTGACCAGAGGCAGTTTGGGAGAGCTGGGAGAAATACGTGCAGAACACAGGCAATCTCTTTGGTGTCTGCTGATATTCCCTTGCTCCACTGCAACTGTTAATGGGTATGTGTAGCAACCCCTATCTGAGAAGGTTATGATTACCAAAGGTTCAGACCCCCCAGGAATGAAGGTTTGGGTCATGCTGTTAGGTAAGCCACCAAAACTTGCTAATAAGGTGATAGCTGTGGATGAGGAAAATTTTAAAAAGATGACAGAAGACAGAGAAGATGAGTACTAGTTGCAGCCCTTCAGAGACAGGAGTTCCTGACCATCCAACCAAACTCCCTCTTCTAAAAGAGGTGCATGGAAATCATGGAGGAGTTGCTCCCCAAACCTGTAAGAAGTGGATCTGTGTGGCACAAGGGGGTGCAGCTATAGAATGCTCTGCTCAGAATTCCTTCAAGAACCGGCTGCAGGAAGTACAGCTGACGGAGTCCTAGCTGAGGACCCCACGGCTGCTCCCTGCCACTGACTGAGCACAGTGAGGGTACTAGTGCTGGCCCATTCTTGAATGTGGGACTCCTTTGACAAGCAACTTTGGTTCCAGGACACCCCATCAGCCTGGCCCAACCTTTCTTAGAACCACACTGCAGCCTGAGGCTCCTTCTACTCAGTCCTTTCTTCCTGCTCTCCTGTCACAGGTGTCAAGCCTACAGTCCAGACAGAAGGCTCTCCCTGTGCACTCCTGCTCCCGCCTCTTAATCCTTTACAGACAGTTCCGGCCAATCAATCTCTTGCCCATCTAATCTCATTTAGGTATCTGCTTCTTGTAGGACTTAAACTACACCAAAGCTCATATTTTTGGATCAGTTTTTGCATATTTCTTTGAAACCACACCCGAACTAATAGCAGTATAGATGCAAACACAACTTCGTTCATCTTGCAAATCAAGTAAGTAGGGCCTACAATAGATCATATGAATTAGAAAGGTAGACAGATGATCTCTTCTCAGCCTTAAGAAAAATATGGTGAAATATCCAAGATATCCAAGAAAGCATAAATAATACAATGACCACACAGCTTAAGAAACTGAACATTAGTGAGAGTTGGAGTCTCCTGTGTATCCCACCCTATCTTCCTCTCTCTCTCCAGATTTGGATCTTTATCATCCCTGTGCATTTCTTTATATTTTTAATACAAATATATGCATTCTTAACATATGTATTTGTGTGTTTTAAAAAATCTCTTCTTTCAGTTTTTTGTCTTTTTAAGTAGGCTCCACAACCAGCATGGAGCTCAGTGCAGGGCTTGACCCCATGACTTTGAGATCAAGACCTGAGCTACAATCAAGAGTCGGATGCTTAACCAACTGAGCCACCCAGGTGCCCCTAAAAATCTATTCTTTACTTAAAATTTCCTAAAATTTGGGTTATATATACTCATAGTAAAGTTTACTCAACTACAATTAAAAAAAAAAAACAACATATGTCACACAGAAGTATTTATGATTTACTGAGATTGAGAAATTAGAAATGGATCAAAGTTACAATGTTGAGAAAAGGAGGTTTTATTATCTTAACTTGACCATAAATTATAATTTTTATAAAAGTTATATAAATGCAAGCTGATCATCTTTAAAGTCTCAAAGAGCCAAATACAAACAAAGCACAGAGAATTAATTGAATTAAAAAAGTTCTTACATAATTCTTCCATGTTATATGTAATCATAGGAAGAATCATTGCAATAATTACCCAAAGTAATATTAAAGGTAACAGAAGAGATGTTTGGTCTTAAATGTAAATTCAAATGTATAGTATATCTATAATAACAGATCAAAGCGAAAGTGTATCTGCAATTTCTAACAGTAATAAACATGTTAGTTTGCAAATACTGTATTCTTCAATGAAATAAGAAAGCAGATCAAGGATAAAATGTTGGATAGTCTTATCAACCAGGCCACCTTTCCGGACAGTTTTTCAGGGTAGTGTTCTACACATGTAACTCAACTGTTTGTTATTATTCTAAAGCCAGTACTTTATTTGCAGTCTGCACATCAAAATGTAACAAATAATTATTCATCAGGATTGGCAGGAATACCAAGTATTATTTCACAACTGCCACTATGTGTTTCTTCTTCTCTGACACAATTGATACAGATCCAGGCTTGCTATGTTTGAGACGATTCACCTCCCTAGAAATAAAATAAACATAATTAAACGTAAGCAAGTTTATGAGAAATCACCCTAACCAAAGAAAGCTTTCTTAGAAAAACCACAGTCTTTTCTTTCACTAGAAAACTCCTTATTGGGGCGCCTGGGTGGCTCAGTTGGTTAAGCGACTGCCTTCGGCTCAGGTCATGATCCTGGAGTCCCGGGATCGAGTCCCGCATCGGGCTCCCTGCTCAGCAGGGAGTCTGCTTCTCCCTCTGACCCTCCCCCCTCTCATGTGCTCTCTCTCTCTCAAATAAATAAATAAAATCTTAAAAAAAAAAAAAAGAAAACTCCTTATTAAAAAAGAAGTTTTCACAAGGAGATTGGGTAAAAAGTAGCTAGAGATCAACTTTGTTTAACTTATTTGCTTCTTCTCTTATCACATAACAATGTCCTATTACGAAGAAAAGAACATTCTACTGGGAAAATGGTAGTGAGAGCTCTGTCTTAGATCCAAAATTCTATGATGAATAAAAATTTTTCTAACATGTTTCAAGAAATGGATGCTATGAGTTCTTTGCATTCTTTAACTTGGAAAATATACAATACCTCTTAATTCCATTGGAAATCATTTTTTAAAACATTATTTACAATAATTTTTTTTAGTATGAGCAGAAATGTTTTCTTATTTTGATTGAATTCATTTTTACTGGTTGCCCTTTAAACATAATCTCAAAAAATAGGTAATGGAAATTCCCAGATAATCATTGCTTCCCCTTCAGGGAGTATCCAAAAACATCTCTACTGTGTAACAGCACATAAACTATTCCCTCAAAAGGCAGGTTTTTGTTTATTTCCAGTGAGCTGAGAGGAGAAGTTAGAAAAGGGTACTCAGAGAGAATCAAATGCCCCAAATCATACTTCCGTCGGCGAGCTTCCTTCATGATGCGCTGTTCCTGGATCTGGCTGTAGATAGATTTTGGTAGATGGCGGTGACGAGCAATGCGTTTTATATGAGGATGATGTTGAAATTTCTCCTTCAACTTCTGGTTATAATCTTTGGCTGCTTTTTCTCGTGATGTAAGCTAGAAAAATGCATTTTGGTATTTCAATGAATGGTTTGTTCTTTTTCTTCATATAACAAAGCTAGGAAGCACCGTTTGTCCCAAAAACTAAACTTCTAGGACATGCAACCAAAATTGCTAACGTAATTCTACCCTTTACAAGGTTATGTGAGTCATATCTCTGCAAACACTGAATTTCCTTTTAGGCTGTATGCCCCCATGTAGATAGGTGCCACCAAGTTAAAATATCAGTGCTGAGGGAGTAGGGCTATGTGGACCACTGAATTGGACCTTCTCTGGGCATAACTAACAGAGAAAAAGCTCCTAAAATAATCCCTCAATATTTTTCCATAAAAATAACTACTCAAACTGAAAACAAAAAGTGTTCAATTCTGTAATGACAAGGTCTTGTTTAACAAATGTTAAAGAAGATATGATTTTAAGGAACTTGTAATGATGAACTGAAACCTAGGCATAGTGTAATACTTACCGATCATTAAGCCTAAAATAAAATTGTCTTTAATTACTATTTATCATATCTTGATTTTCTTACTGGGGCTAAGTAGAAAATAACTCACATTTAACCTTTCCTTTTTAAACTCAGTATTTGTTGCTGATATAAACACTCATATTTGATACGTCTCATGTTTCTGCTATGTTTTTGATGTTTTTCTAAATGTCTCATATTTCTGCTATGAAACATGAGACATTTAGGATAACACCAAAAGAAAAACCAACCATAACCCCAACCCAGACGTAGCCAGCCAATGATAATATGTGTTATATCTTCACTGAATCTTTTTTATACCCCTAAGCTTTCTGTAATTTTTTTTTAAGTTAATGTTCCACAGTTTTTGAAATTAAAAGACCTCCCAGGCACTTGCAGCCTTTGATGTGCCGGATTACTATTCCTTTAACAGAAGAAACAGGTATTCTCAGTTCTAACCTTCTAGTCTCTACACCTTCTCTCCTTATCTCAAGAAAAACACAAAGAATCAAGAAGGCTCAAATATTATCAAACATTTTAATTAACAAAGGCCCCTGAAGGTGCCTGTGACATGAAAAAAGCAAATCTCAATACAGATTTGTCTATTTTGTTGCTAACTTATTTCTTTTTATCACAACTATGCCAGTTTAATCAAAATACTTAAAGAACTTCAAATAAATTCCTTACAATATAATAATACCCACTAAATTAGAAACTAGTTTTATGATAATGAAAGAAAACGAGTTCTCTTACCACACCCAATTTTTCAGAAGCATTAGCTTTCCATAGACGAATGTTCATTTCATCAGATCCACACATAATATATTTGCTGTCAGAAGTCCATTTTACACAGATAACATGTTGCATTCTCTTTGTGTGATAGACTTCCCTAAAGAAGAGGAATTAAGTTAAAATTAGGATTTTGATACAGATTTTCTTTAACCATTGCCCATGAAGTATCAGGATAGCACTTCTGAGTCTGAAGAGAGTATAAAAGGGAAATTCAAATTAATTTTAACATATTTTTATTGAACCAAATTAACAAGGTTCTATGCTAAACCCTGGGGACTTAAAAAAATTCCTGACCTCAGAGAAATTACAATTCAATAAGAAAAATAAACAAACTAAGCAAAACCAGATGCCCAGGATAAAGTTCACAAAATTACTGAAGGCATATAACACAAATAAAATATGTTTAAGCTAGAGTAGTTTTTTAACAATAAGAAATAGGTTGTCTCCTCCCTCCAAATCAATACAGGTCAATAATCACTTTTTTTTTTTCATTTTACTGGAGAATAAAATAAATGTAATAGCATTCAAAGAGCACATCCTGATATGTTGATCCTAATGTCTGATTTTTGTTTCAGTCAAATTGTTTTAAAAAGCTTGCTTAATTAAAGTGAGAGTTGATGATTTACATGTGTGAACAGAAAGGGAAGGCTATAGAAGTATCTGATGAGTTAAGAATCATTTTATAAATGGAAATGTAAAATATCGTACCTATTTGGAAAGGCTGTGAAACATGTTAAGTGAATTCACAGAAGATACTATATTGGGAAAGTGTTAAGAAGAGCATTAAAAAACAAGTAAAAGACGGGGTCAGGAAAAATAGAGACTTGAAGAAATGAACTTTCCACATCTGGGTTAGATGATTCAAAATGTAGACTCGAGAGAAAGGAAACGAGCCTGGCCACTCTGCACAGTAAAAGAAAACCCACACATGATGACCAGATCAAAAAGAATTTGGATTTATAAAAAATATCTGAGATACACTCACGACACTAGTCTTTTACACTGTTTCTAACGGATATGTTTCGAGCTCTTGAGTGAACACGTAGAGAAACACTAAGAAATGTATTTCTAAAAGGTGAAGGATGGTTAGAAAGAACATCAACTATTAAAATAAAAACATGATAGACTGCATTTTTCCCCCTCTCTATTCTCTGCTTTTACAAGATTCATTTCTCATAATCTCTACCTATTTAAGCGGCCCTTCTTTTCTTTAGCAATATAATGTATGTATGTATGTATGTATTTATTTAAAAAGATTTTATTTATTTGTCAGAGAGAGAGAAAGAGAGAGAACACAAGCAGGGGGAATAGCAGGCAGGGGGAGAAGCAGGCTCCTCACAAAGCAAGGAGCCTGATGCAAGCAAGACTTGATCAGAGGACCCTGGGATCATGACCTAGGCCAAAGGCAAACCCTTAACCAACTTAGCCACCCAGGCATCCCATAATGAATTTAAATGACAGGAAATTCAGGGTGCCTGGATGGCTCTGTTGGTTAAGTGTCTGCCTTTGGCTCAGGTCATAATCTCAGGGTCCTGTGGCGGATTCCCTGCTCAGTGGGTAGCCTACTTTTCCCTCTCCCTCTGCAGTTCCCCCTGCTTGTGCTTGCTTGCATGCTCTCTCTCTCAAATACATAAAATCTTAAAAAAAAAAAAGCCAAATGATAGGAAATTCATCAGGCTTTAACCATTAAAAATAATCTGTTGATATATGAAACCAGTCAAATCCAATGGTTAGTTCCTTAACCAAAATAGAGCCTCCTTAATGGTAAACTATGCAGAGTTCTTAACTTCTAGATATGTTTATACGTGTTAAAGATTTACAAAAGTGGGGCGCCTGGGTGGCTCAGTCGGTTGAGCGGCTGCCTTCGGCTCAGGTCATGATCCCAGGGTCCTGGGATTGAGCCCCGTGTCGGGCTCCCTGCTCATCTGGGAGCCTGCTTCTCCCTCTCCCACCCTCCCTGCTTGTGTTCCCTCTCTCGCTGTGTCTCTCTCTGTCAAATAAATAAAATCTTTAAAAAAAAAAAAAAAAAAGATTTACAACAGCTCACTAAAAGTTATACTATTAGGAGATACCTTTTAAAAACTTAAATTCTTTACTACACAATCAAATTATTCCATGTGAATGCAAGTAATTTACTAGTTTGCTTAGTAAATATTGAATGAAATAGCAATTAAAGTCTAATTTCATTTTTTAAGCTCTCAAATCAGTAACTTTATTATTTTTTTATTATGTTCGGTTAGCCACCATATAGTACACATCATTAGCTTTTGATGTAGTGTTCAACGATTCATTAGTTGTGTATAACACCCAGTACTCGTCACAGTATGTGCCTTCCTTAATACCCATCACCTGCTACCCCATCCCCCCATACCCCTCCCTTCTGAAACCCTTGGTTTGTTTCCCGGAGTCCATAGTCTCTCATGGTTTGTCTCCCTCCCTGATTTCCCCCTTCAGTTTTCCCTCCCTTCCCCTATGGTCTTCTGTGCTACTTCTTATGTTCCACATATGAATGAAACCATATGGTAATTGTCTTTCTCTACTTGACTTATTTCACTTAGCATAATTCCCTCCAGTTCCATCCATGTCGATGCAAGTGGTGTGTATTCATCCTTTCTGATGGCTGAGTAATATTCCATTGCATATATGGACCACATCTTCTTTATCCATTCATCTGTTGAAGGGCATCTCGGCTCCTTCCACAGTTTGGCTATTGCAGACATTGCTGCTATGAACACTGGGGGTGCATGTGCCCCTTCTTTCCACTACATCTGTATGTTTGGGGTAAATATCTAGTAGTGCAATTGCTGGGTCATAGGGTAGCTCTATTTTTAACTTTTTGAGGAAACTCCATACTGTTTTCTAATTTCAAATACTGACTTATTGTAGTTTTTAATAATCTATTAAAAATTTACTTTAAAAATACATTTTACCATTTTAAAGTCTTTCAAAGAAAAACAGTTTAAAAATAAAGATTATTCAAAGCACTGGCTGTGCTTTTGATGTTTGTAATGAACTAGAGCAGACCACAGAACAAACCAGAACTACCTGTTAAGCAGATGAAGGCAAAGATCAGAGGAAATACCACTCGTATCTAAACCCAATCACAAGTGCCATATATCACCGCTGTGATATACAAAGTTAGTCCCACCATATACCCATAACCAAACAACCTTTCAAAAAAGGTAAATGATGATCAAGACAAGAAAACATCAAAAAGAAAAAATAGTTTACTGGTAGTCACATACCTGCTTCTACTTTTGTCCACAGGAAAGATACGAATAGATTTATCAAAACTAGCGGACACAAACTCTTTCCCAGTGGGAGAATAATCCACATCAAGCACCGCAGACACGTGATCCATATGTACCATTACAGGAGTGTCCAGTGCACGCATATCAAAAGTATACAAGCTGTAAATGAAATTCTGATTATTCCATACAAATTTCTATAAAGAAACATATGCAGTACTAAGAGACACTAGGGAAATTAAGACCATTAGCTAAATAATGCACACCTAAATATACAGCTTTTTTACATAGCAGCAAGGGATAGGGAAAAATATTACCAGCTTTTACTATTCCTTAAGATTACACTTATACACTTTCATCCTCATTGTGGAAAATGTGAGTGAAACTTTCAAAAAAGTACAGAGTACAAAGCTTACCTTCAATTCCACCACCCAGAGAAACAACAGTTAGTGCAGTGTAATTACTTCTAATCTTTTCACTATGCTAATATTTAAATATATACTTTTAACAAAATTTGTAACATTGTATAAAGTTCTGTATTCTGATATTTCATGTAGCATATTATAAACACTTATGGCTGCATACTTAAATGAGTTAAAATAACTTATAAATTATTTAAAAATGTAAATATATTTATTTATAATTTATTAATAAAAAATTTCCAACTTTCAATTTTAAATAATTCTTAAATTCCAGTATTTGAATTTTTGAAATTCAATCTTTAACTGAATGGGACAAATTCAATTAAATCTGGACAAATTCCTGCAAGTAAATTACTAAGTCCAAAAGCATGAGAACTTTTAAGGTTTTTGAGTTGACAAGTCATTTCCAACTAAGTTCCACTCCTGTCGGTGATATATAAAAGTGACTATGGCTTTTCAAAGGGTGTATTAAAATTAGAAAGCTATACTTTGTGCACAGCTGGTAAAAAAAAAATGAGTTCATTATTTTCAAGATTTAAAAATTCTTTTTTTTTAATAAGATTTTATTTATTTATTTGACAGAGAGATATAGAGAGAGCACAAGTAGGCAGAGAGGTAGGCAGAGGGAGAGGGAGACGCACGCTCTCCGCTGAGCAGGGAGCCCAATGCGGGACTCGATCCCAGGACCCTGGGATCATGACCTGAGCCTAAGGCAGCCACCTAACTGACTAAGCCACCCAGGTGCCCCAAGATTTAAAAATTCTTAATCAACAGCTAAAATAATAATGCTTCAAATGAACCAATGTGCATAACCGACAACAGTAACACAGCATTACTGTAATCAAGTTCCTAACATTACAACACTTCAAAATGCTAAGATTACTGAGCAAAAGTTTGAGGAGAAACCAGGTATCTACATAATTTCAAGGTATCTCTCCAAAGATTAGTGTTAATTACGAAAGGAAAAAAAAAATTGTTAACTTTATAGTGCAGAAACTTGGCAGATACCATCTTAACTAAGTGATCAAGATTAACACCACCAGTAGTAAGTGACATCATGTACCCCTGAAGTGATGAGCCAAGAAGGGCACATCTGTATTGTGGTATTCTTGCAAAAATTGTATAATCTCAATCTAATAATGAGAAAACATCAGTTTAGGCCAAATTAAGGGCAGTCTACAAGGTAAACTAACAAGCAAATCCTTTTCAAAAGTACTAAGGTCATCAAAAACAAGGGAAGATTGAGCAACAGTCACAGACTGAGCAGACTAAGGAGACATGACAATTAAATGCAACATGGAATCCTGTGTTGGATTCTAGAATGGACAAAGAACATTAATGGAAAGACTGGTGATGGAGTAAAGTCTGTAGTTTAGTTAATCAATGTCAAATGTATTGTACCAATGTTAATCTCTTGTTTTTGCTAATTGAACTATGGTTACATAAGATGTTAATCTTGGGGGAAGCTGGCTGACAGATACTATTTTTGCATCTTTTCAATAGCCTAAAAAAATGTTTAAAAAATTGACCTAACACTTAAAGAATACTTTTTAACATCATTACTATGAAAAATCACTCATGGTATTGGTAAAATATCCCAAATGATACAAAATTCTCAAGAGACAAGTCACTGCTGGTGGTGGTGTTTAAATCTCCCAACATACCACAGGATGGTCAGCCAATGTCATACTGATCTTTGAGGTTAAACTTCTGAGTTGACAACTGCTTTATATTCACTGTCTAGAGCAGTGGTTCTCAACCAGGTTTTCTTTGTTTTAGCACACTGATTTGTTAGTAAATTCTGTTAATCTCTACACAAGAAAAAGGTTAAGAACTTATTCAAAATCTAAGTAAATCAACCCATTTGAATAGAAAATGTTTACATAAACAAAGTTTCAAGTTACAGGAGTCTTTAGGGATTATCTATTTCAACCCTATTATCTTACTGATGATGAAACTATGGCATGGAGTTAGTTTACATGACTAAGTCCAAATTTTTACAGCGGTTACTTGGGTGGGTTTTAAATTCAGAATGATTAGATTATTTGGTGGGCAATAAAAGAAAATACAAAAAAACATAGACTACCAAGGCAAGATCACTTTCAAGTAAGAGCAATTATGGTAGTCTAACAGCCTTCTTACAAGGGATGTGCTTGTTTCAGGTGTCATATGAAATTCTTCCCAAGGCAAGAACTGAGAAATCCCAGAAATACTCTGTAAAAAGGTATCTTGCCAAAAGAGCTAATTAGAACAAACTTTAGAAACCTTAATAAGGGGGCGCCTGGGTGGCTCAGTTGGTTAAGCTACTGCCTTCGGCTCAGGTCATGATCCTGGAGTCCCGGGATCGAGTCCCGCATCAGGCTCCCTGCTCGGCAGGGAGTCTGCTTTGCCCTCCGACCCTATCCCCTCTCATGTGTTCTCTCTCATTCTCTCTCTCTCAAATAAATAGATAAAATCTTTAAAAAAAAAAAAAAAAGAAACCTTAATAAGGTTGGTCAGCAAAACACTATTTTATTACCTTTAACTGGAATAAGGCCATTTAATTTCTAACCGTTCATAAAGACTTAAAGGCCTTCAACTAATTTGGTTTGATATTACCACCTAATGAGAATCCAACTGAGCATAAGTAAAGAAAGTCATATCAGATGTTTTTAGTTGGTACCACTAAAACATCATGTAATAAATCCTATATCTGAGCTAATTTATGTTTTCATAAATAATGACAGTGGAAAGAACAAAGAATTTAAATGCTGAAGATCTAAAGTTCAATCCAGTGACAAACTTTCACCTTCTCAAAAAAACATGTATTAAGAATCTACCATATGCATTGTACTACAACAAATGCTTTGGATTAAAGAAAAGGTAAGACACTCTTTCCTCCCTAGGGGATTAAACTCCCAGCTTTAACACCCTCATGTCTAAAAAGGGGATAACATACATGTCCTCCTATCTACCTTACAGGGATACTGAGAAGATAAAATAAGACAGCCAATGTGAAATGCCTCAACAAGTTTTAAGGCAATATATAAGGGATCATAAAATTCCATCTAGG
The DNA here is from genome assembly GCF_029215605.1 of Mirounga angustirostris. Lineage (NCBI taxonomy): Eukaryota > Metazoa > Chordata > Mammalia > Carnivora > Phocidae > Mirounga > Mirounga angustirostris. The sequence continues at coordinate 33,776,552 of NW_026991712.1, forward strand.
TCAAAAATGTAAGGCTGCTAAGTAAGTCACTTTGCACGGAGTCTATAAACATTAAGGTAAAAATTGAAACTTTATTTTTCCTTTTGTCTTACTGAAGTTAATAGTGATGCTGATAACATGACTATATGAATATCAGCTATGTGAAGAACTACACATTTGGTAGGCAAATATTTTTAGTTTCTATTAAAACATGTATGGTTCAGTCATTATTTATATGGTACAGAGATCAGCCAACTTTTTCTGTGAAGGGCCACATAATAAATAGCTTTTAGCTTTGTGGGCCATGTGGTCTCTGTTGCAACCACTCAACTCAGGCATGATAGCACAAAAGCAGCCATATTCAACATATAAATGTGTATCATTATATTCCAATAACTATGTACAAAAACAGGCAGCAGATAGGATTTGGTCCATGGGTTGTAGATTACTGTCTCTGGTCTATATCACTTTGAAAACTGAGAATATTTTTCTAAGAAGCTCTTCTCCAATTTGGGAAATACATTTACTTTAGCAAAACAAGTGACAATTTTCTAATATTTGAAGGACTATTACCTACGAAAACATATTAGTAAGATTTATACAACTGAGCCACTTCACATAGAAACAAGTAAGTTTTAAAAAGAAGAAAACTTACTTGTAATCTTCATTTGCTGCAGTAAAAATGAAAGCTTCCATAGGGTTCCAACAAATTGTATTTGTTCTCATATCTAAGATGACCTGAGAAAGGAAGAATACACTAACCCATTACCATGAAATCAATTCCCTCTCAAATGGATAAGTCTCCCACTTCATTTCCTTTCCTTTTTTCTTAATTGATTTAAGCAAATATTTAGTAAACACCTGTTATGTGCAAAGTACTCAGTTCGGTGCAACAGGAAAAGAAATCAATCAATCATTGTTTCCAGAGTACACAGGCTACTTTTGAAAAGTACAAAAATGCTTAATAAATGGTCCTTCAACCACGAATAACTTATAGTTTAGTGAGAAAAATGAGATATATGTAAGAAAAGTTAAAATACAAACAAACAGTAAATGATTAAGTATCAAATTGGGGGCAAAATTAACAGTGATTTAACAGTGATTTTAGGGTTAAAGAAGAGAAGAAAGGTTTCAAAAAAGACAAGCATGATTTGAGCTGACCTGAGAAGGACCAGCATATTAGTGTTCTCAGCAAGAACACTCCTGGCATTTTGAGTAGAATAATCTTTTGTTTTGTGTAACTGTCCACTGTAGATGTTTAGCCTCTCAGGCACATGTCCACTAAAGGCTAGTCTCTAAAATGTCTCTCCCACATTTCTAAAAATATACCCCTTGTTGAGAACTAATTAAGTGTAGGAGAGAAAAGACAGAAGACATAATGACAGCCTACTATATAGAATAAAGAAATGAGAGAAAATAGTATCTCTACCTCCATCAAGGCGACTCGCATATGACAAACCCTATTTAAATTTTGTCTTACTGACTGAAACAAATGTATCAATGGAATGCAAACTGGGACCGGATCTGGAAGGCCTTGAAAGCCAGGCTATAGTTCTTTTCTTCAACTAAAAGTAATGGAGCACCATTCAAAACAGAAAATATAAGGGCAGAGGGGGCAGAAACTACTATTTATTAAGCTAGATTTCATCTTAGCATTCGGCTAAGTGGTTAAAATATCATGTTTTATTCTCACCAATGTGCTGGAAAGTAATTATTAATATCATTTTACAGGAGAAACACAGATTAAGTTGCCTGCTTAAGGTCTAACACCAAAGTTCATGCAAGATTTGCCCACTATACCATGTGAATGAGTAAAATGATTAAAATGGTACTTTGGAAAGATCATCATTTTTATGTAGTTCAAACCTCAATGAATATACTCTACTTCTAATATTTTCGAATTTACTACATGTAGTAAAAATGGTTTAGAAACAACAAAAATGTTAAAAGCATTTCTTTCACATGTGGACTATCACAATGGACTTGTGGCACATGAGTGGTGTCCAGGCTCTTCTGCACTCTGAGTTGGAGCACTTGAAATCAACTTTATACCCTTTCACTTACAGGGGCACTCCTCTCTTTCCTGACAATACATCTGTCCCTCTTGAGAGTCAGCTTAAGGTTGTTTCAGTTTTGGTATCTGAGTCCTGGAATGACTGCCTTAATTAAAACTGCTGGGAGATGTGTCACCTTGAACAAGATAGTGCCTATCTAAACAAAACGGCAACAACAGTATCCATTAGCATGTAATTAAACAAAGCTGGTTATGGGAATCCATTACAAAACATTCTACAACAGAATACTTTATGTGTCTTTTGAAAACCATGGGGTGTGAAGTAATGGGATGCAATACTTAAGAACTCTGAGCTCAGTAAGTACCAATTTTGGTGCCTAAAATTTACTGGCATTATGGAAGACAGGCAGTTGACTAGGATATAGAACTTAGTGAAGATTTAAGGGTCTTGAAAAAGCAACAATGAGATGAGAGAATGCCATTATAATCACTGTGGCTTCTAAGAACAAGCCTGTGAAAATATTTAATTCTGAAAAAAAATTTGCTCCCTATTTTTTTGTCACTCACTTCATAGAGGAATGCATTAACAATTGTACTTGAAACTCACCTTTTTCAGGGGAGTAGATTGCCTCATATCATATAGTACTATATTCCTGTCAGAAGCACAACTTCCCAAGAGGAATGTCTAAAAAATAACAATCATCAGTTAAAAGCCACCTTGGCAGCAAACCCTGTCCATTCAAAAACAAATGATTCACATGCCCTTATTGTTTATGTTTAAGATACAAAGTTATAATAATATCAAAGTCCATTTTTAAGATAGAACAATGAATCACTCATAACCTCAGCAACCTAAGTCAAGTATTTTCTTTTTTTTTTTTAAAGTCATGTTTTTTTTTTTAAAGATTTTATTTATTTATTTAACAGAGAGAGACATAGCAAGAGCAGGAACACAAGCAGGGGGAGTGGGAGAGGGAGAAGCAGGCTTCCCGCCGAGCAGGAAGCCCGATGTGGGGCTCGGTCCCAGGACCCTGGGATCATGACCTGAGCCGAAGGCAGACGCTTAATGACTGAGCCACCCAGGCGCCCGGGAAAGGTCTTAAGTAAGGGCTAGCTTAGCCTTTAGGGCAGCCTCCTTTCCTAAATTCAGACCTCAATAAACAATAAGTAGAGTTTAATCTCCAATTCTTCCCTCAGACCTCGAAGGACTTAGGAATCACCATATCAGACATCTGAGCAAAGAAAAATATACTTATCATCATGCAGTATAGTAGTAATCGTGCATATTATTATAGATCTTTAGTGCCCTTGTCACTTACAAATAATTAAAGAAAACAATGCTCAATGCCCCTCTGACCTCGATGAGAGTTAAGAAATGAACATCTCCCCAAACATACAATGATGCAATCTGTGGAACATGAGCACTGAAGGCATGAGTAAAACCGTTCACAGTACAGTATTTGCTTGACTTCTACTCCTAAGAGCACATGCACACACCTTCCTTTAATGCTACGTAACACTGGTACATGGGGCTAAACTGTGCGCAAACATGTCAAGATTGACCAAAGGTGTCAGAACTCAGATATCTCTGGAAAACTAACCAAATGTCAGAAGCCCACTAAAATTTAAACAAATTCTTATATCATACACTCAAAAGCTTCCTAAACAGAGCTGAAATTATTAAAGAAACAACAAGCAGAAGTATTTCAAAAAGCAGCATTACCTCAATTGGGTTAAATTTAACACTACTTATACTGTCGAATCCCCAGGTCATTGAACATACAGGACTTGTTCTTTGTTCATCCCAAATGTCCACTTGCTGTCCACATGTGGCAAAAACAGCTTCTTTCCAGTGATGATCAATTCCCGTATACACCGTCTTTAAGAGCAAAGATGTTGTTTTAGATGGGTCTTTCTATCATTAATATTTCAAATCTGCATATTTTAAATATATTTACCCACACTCTCATTTTTTTAAGAAAATTCCTGTTTACAAAGAAACTCCTTTGAAGCCTTTACTTAAAGACTCAGTAGAGCATACAACTCTTGATCTCGGGGTCGTGAGTTCAAGCCCCACACTAGGGGTGGAACCTACTTAAAAAATGAAAAAAAAAATAAAGGAGAGACGAACCATGAGAGACTATGGACTCTGAAAAACAAACTGAGGGTTCTAGAGGGGAGGGGGGTGGGGGGATGGGTTAGCCTGGTGATGGGTATTGAGGAGGGCACGTTCTGCATGGAGCACTGAGTGTTACACGCAAACAATGAATCATGGAACACTACATCAAAAACTAATGATGTAACGTATGGGGATTAACATAACATAATAAAATAAAATATATACTCATAATAAATAAATAAAGGATAAAACAGTATGATAAGAAGTAATGATTCCTATCACACATTCTAGGAATAAAGAAAACTGTTAACATGGATGTATTTAAGTTTGAATACATATCTGAAGTAATCCCTAAATCATCACTGGGTATTCAAGGATCTTGCAAACAATTAATGAAATGCAGAAGTAAGGTCTAAAACACTCAGTTCCACATTTAACATATGAAGTACTGATTCCAGGACAAAAACACCAAAACCAACAACTGGATTAAAATTTTGGGGGAGAAATAAACCTGGCAAAGATGGATGCTAATACTGTTAAAATCTCATAAATTTGGTATTATCCATTTAAAAGATGTAATTGATCTATTCAGGGCCAGATTAAAATCTGTCTTTATACTATGTGGTAAAAAATGTTTGCAAAGCAAATTAAAGGGAACTATTTAGCCAACACTTTAGGCTTTTAAAAACTCTTAGCAGCATCTGCAGGCTTCCAATTATATTTTCTATTCACGAAAGCAAGTCTGACAAACTTTTCCACGGTAAGAATTAATCCCCATTACCACAGATATAGGGGTAAGACGAAATATTTCAAAAATATTTGGAGCTCCTAGAGAGAAGACATTTTCAAGAATGAAGCCAATTTTGTTTTAGGAATTACTACTTTTTTTTACCACCTACAAATTATTTCCATCTTATACTCATGCCCCACCTACATGTGCCTTTAAAAACATTTACAATTTCTTGAAATCTGAAAAGCAGAACTTAAATATATACCAACATAATACTAAAATGATGAACTGATTTTAAAAATGCATTTATTTAAAGATTAAATCTAACTTTAGAAGTTTGCTTAATATCAAAATGTAAGCATTATGAAACATGGGTAAAGGCCATATGATCTGAATTACACTTAAGCTATAATTAACCATATCATCTGATTTGCAGAATAATGTTCTAAGAAATGTAAATGCGATTTATACAAATAGCATCATATTATAATACCTCTTTGTTGCCTAAAGGGTTCTTTCAAGTAAGAAATTCTGAGCTTTGTGTAAGATCTATGATAATATAAATCAGAGAGAAGCTGAAGCATTATTTTTCTTATAGATTTCCTCCCATGGACTTACCATAGGAAATGTTTCATTGAATCCCCCAGCTAAACACAGAAACTGAACCCAGTAAAATGAACACCAAAGACCCGTTCAAATTCTTTAGCTGCAAAACACCTTAACTGCATTAAATATTGCTTAAAATAGGTCAATTATTGCAGCCCAAAGTCTCATTTACATCTTTTTTTTTTAATTAAATTCTGACATAATTTTAAGAGAAGAATTTTAATAGACAAAGTACAGGTCAATTTATTTCCGTACCTTTCCTAATATTGTATGCAATGGTTCCTCCTCTTCTCCATAGCTCGGTCCATCCATTTTCCACTGCTTCACAGTTTTGTCATCACCAACCTCGAAACATTAATGATTCAGATGATAATGAACTACTGTTATTAACTGTAAACTTGATAACATATATATCAAATTATAAACATCTCTAATTTAAAAAATACACATCCCATATCCTTCCAGTACTGTATTTGTTGATGCATTTATGTCCCACCATGTTATAGTATGGTACAGTATAGATTTGTGACAAATACACAGGGTAGATAAAATTAAAAATAAGATAGTGTAAGTCAAGCAAAAGGAGAGTAGAAACAAAGGTCATAAATATTGCAAGAAATTGCATACTGTGATAAGGATGGCATTTCAAATTAGGGGAAAAAGTGGATTATAATAAAATGGTATTATGATATCAAGTTAGTCATTTAAAAAGTTTGAAGCAATCTGATACCTGACATAAATATAAAATTCCACATAATTTTAAATGTAAAAAATTAAATACAAAACATAAAAATAGTAGACAGAAGTCATTTTCATTGCCATGGGTAAAGCCCTTCTTTGCATGATATAAGACTCTAAAACTATTAAGTCAGTGTTTTCAAACTGTGAAATGCAGACCTCTGAAGGACCCTGAGAATTTTCCAGGGGTCCATGAGGTCAAAACTATTTTCATAATGTTGTAAAGACATCATTTGCCTTTTCACTGAACTGACAGTTGCAGCAGATGGTAAAAAAGCCATGGTGGGTAGGACTGTTGGCACCTGAGCCCAAATCAAGGCAAGGTAACAAACAATGGTAGTTTAGACTTGGGCATGTGGCAGATACATTCAAGATATTAGGTGAAATAAGCTGTAAAACAGAATGCACAATATAACTTAGTTTAGGGTTAAAAACATAAAATAATCATATACAGGGTACGAACAATTGTATATATACACCAAACCACTAGTTTTAACTGAAAGTAGAAATACAGGGTATGTTAACTTTCTAGCTTACATTTACATTACACACAATCTACATCTACTTTCTAAATAAAAATATTAACAAAGATATATATTTATCTAGGAGAGGAGTGTAAATTTAGTTCTTTCCTTACAGCAAATTCAAAAAGGGAAACCCTTTCTGCAAAACAATTCATAGTGCCCATGATATTAGAACAGGTAAGTGATTAGGAAAGAAGTTTTAGTACTAAGGTCAGACAGGAATTTCTTTTTTTGAGGATGCTAACAGAATCCTTAACAACATCCTTATAATAGACAAGGAAGTATTTAATAGAGCTATATCTTTTTTTTTTTAAGATTTTATTTATTTCTTTGAGAGAGACAGAGAGAGAGATAGAGCATGAGAGGGGAGAGGGTCAGAGGGAGAAGCAGACTCCCTGTCGAGCAGGGAGCCCGATGTGGGACTCGATCCCAGGACTCCGGGATCATGACCTGAGCCAAAGGCAGTCACTTAACCACTGAGCCACCCGGGCGCCCAATAGGGCTATATCTTAATAACAATCTGAATCTGAGCTTTTGGCATCATACCAAAAACTCAATATTGGAAACCCATTACTGGGAGCTAGTAAGATGTAATTTAGGTACTGAGGTCTTCGCTAATCTGGCTTGACCCACTGGAATTTTAGCATTTATGAAAGACAGGATAAATTGTCATTGAGAATGTCTACCCTAAAGACTGCTTCTTTCAATCAAGCTTCTGATAGTATCTGCAAGCCCAAGACTGAATTCCCTTGTAATCGACTAAGCTACTCTATACAGTCTGTTGAGTATAAGCCTTAGCAGATCCATCAATCCTAAGAAAGGATTAACGTTTTGTAGAAATGAGGAGCCAAGCATTATATGCCTGGCCAGAATATCTTATCTCAAGGCTGAGTAAGAAGAAAGACCTGTTGGTGCCACAAATTGAGATATAGTAGATGTTATTTTGCAACATTGTATATTGAACATTTTTTGAAACATTAAGTGCTAAAATTTGGCCAACAAGTAGTTTTCACATGTCTTACCTGAAGAAAGGAAGTGAATAGTGAATATGAAATACTTTTCAGCCTTTATTCATTTTAAGCGTTAAAAAAAAAAAAACTAGCCAGGAAATCCTCTGGCTGGGATATTAAACTAATCAATATATCCAAAAGAATAACCAACTGGAAGTGCAGTTATAGTCAGTCTACTCCAACTTCCCACCCAATTCCTTCTATAACATACTGTATACAGGGTCATGAAGGTTGTTTAAACCCCTTTAGTGAAAAATGCCTGAATTCCCTGCCAACTAGCCTATTTCGGTTTTTGACAGCAAGTAAGTCTGTCCCTACATGGAAACCAAATCTTTTAACATTAACAACTATTCCTAATGCTACTATACAGAAAAGTCCATTTCTTCTTTCACACGACAATCTTTCAAATATTTAAAGGTTTCCCAGAAGTCATCTCTTCCCTTTGCTATGCCTTTTCAATCTACCTTGGCACCCAGCATGCTACTCAAGATTTACATGGTTGATTAGTGTGTAGGTATACACAAACTGCTATATATATGAAAGGATAGACACCAAACTGCCAACAGTGGTAAACTGAAAGATGAGAATCACAGGACCTTTAACTTTCTATTTTTTACAGGTCTATATTCCTAAAATATTTCTTTCAGTCTTCATCCTCATCATCCTTTCTAGAAGTTCACACAACCAATGATCCTTTCCTCCTGGGACATAAAGCTCGTTTACAGGGTCTTCTAGCTCTGGCTACTCCCAGAGTTTTCCTACTTCCTAGGAGCAGGTATTCCCCAAGGCTATTTCTTTGACATTTCTGGTTTTCTACATTTTCCCTGTCACTTTCCCCCAATGATGCCATACCATGGCTTCAATCATTATTCCTGTACTGATGAATACCAAGTTTAGTTCTGACTTCCTTCCTCAACTCCAGACCTACATCTGTAAGGGTCTGATAGACCTCTTCACTCATAGCCCACTTTAGTCCAGTTCATCATACCATATCCTTCCCATTCCCTCTCTCCTCTAAAGTTTCTGACACTCTTGACTTCCCCATTTCTGGAAGGAAAAGGAATCTTCCTATATACCCCTCAGTTGCCACGCCTGTCACACCTCCAAAATGTTTCTAAACCTAACAACTACTTTCCACGGTTTTCCCTCCCTAGCACAGGTTCATTATTGCTTACCCAAATTACTAAAACAGCCTCCAAACTGATCACTTACTGCTGTCAAATTAATTACCCCAAAGCACAGCTTAGATTCTTTCATTCCTGTTACAAAACTTTCAATGAACTTGAGCAGGTATTTGCACACCAATGTTTACAGCAGCATTATTCATAAAAGCAGAAAGGTGGAGACAAATGTCCACTGATGGATGAATGGATAAACAATACATATGTATGTACAATTAGAGTATTATTCAACCTTAGAAAGGAAGAAATTCTGACAGCTGCTACAACATGGCAGATGCACAGAAAAAGAAAGTGAAACAGTGGTTACAAAGGGTTGGGGGCAGAGGGGAATAAGGAGTTACTGTTTAATGGACATGAGTTTCAGTTTGGGAAGATGAAAAAGTGGTGACAGTCACACAATAATGTGAATGTGCTTAATGCCACTGAAATGTACACTTAAAAATTATTAAAATGGTAAACTGTACATTCTGTATACATTACTACACACACAAATACTTCAAAAATTTACTACTATCTGACAAAGTACAAATTACTCATCTCCAACACTGAAAATCTTCCAGAGTAAACAACCTTTCTAGCCTTGCCTTGCATTAATCCCACTTCTCAGTGTTCTACAGAATATTAATTCGATAACATGTTAAGTATTTATTTAAAAAAATCAAGAAGTATGAAGAAGGCTGGAGTATATAAAGAAAACCAGGACTTTTCAAGGCTTTAAGAAGTGATTTTGGGTTGTGAAACTCCAAAACTTGGAACAAATAAATGAATTCAGAAAACATTAGCTCAGTCTTACACATGTTGAAAAGAGTTAATGACTTAATTGCATTATACTTACAGTAAAAAAAGAAGTCCCACAAAAGCGAGTACATATTCCTCGTACAAAACCTTCATGTGCTTGTATTGTACGGTTACATTTTCGTTTAGTCAAGTTCCAAATTCTAACCTATGGTAAAGCATACCAGGAAATTTTAGTGAACTATAAACATAAAATGTTCAGGCGCAGGAGTACTACATTCCAAGAAAAATAAATTCACACTGAAAGGGCTATGACTCACTCTACCAGATTGCTAAAAACAAAATCCTCTAGTTTAAAATACTGCGCTGCATATGGATAGTGTATCAACAAGCAAAAAATTCAATCTGTTAAGTACTCTGTTGATACTAGTTTAAAGTGTTTCAAAGCTTTTTCTTGCCAGAGTGGAAATAAGTGTTGAATCATTAATAACATCCTCTGTGGGGAAAAAAGAAAAAAACCTCACCAATACCTTTACTACTGTAAACATGCTTGAGCCTTCAGCTCAATTAAGCCTTCAGCTGCTATGTTTCTAATTTCTGAGGCTTAGATGAGAAACTACTGTAGTTTGTAATTCAAACAGAATTCATTCTTGAGAATTAATAGAAAACAGGACATAGAAAAATGAAATCAAATCAATTAAAATCCAAAGTAACGCAAAACTAAAGAACATTTGCAACACAACTATTTTTAGTTTAAAATAGCAATGTTTAGAATGACACTTGCCTCTCCATCACATGCCCCAGACAGGACAGTAGCCAGGCTCTTTGGATGCTTTGCCAAGCAATTGACTCCATCTCGGTGACCATCCAGAGAAGCAAGGAATGGTTTTGCAAATACCCGTTCCAGTTTGGTAGCATTTAAAGCTCTTATGTATTCTCGTGGGACCTCAAAAGGATGTAAGGTAGGATCATAATTTCTTGGAACTGAAATAAAAATGTCTCCTCTTAATAAAATAAAATAGTTAGATTTTAATATTTCCTGTGGTCTTCCTCAGCTAATTATTCAATTTGTTACCCAATAAGCCTTTGTTAGGAACACTGTTCTATGCCTAGCACTGTGAAAAATACAAAAGCAGAGGACGTTTTACTCAGAAACCTTTCCAAAACTACCGGAAAATCATGGAATGCATACATCTTGCAAAATAATTAGACCCTACATATAACCTCAGCTTTTCCTTTTACATGTCTGACTATTCTTTAACTGGATTGTAAAGCCTTCATGGGCAGGGCTTTCACCACATTCTTCACTTTACTACTTATGCCTAGCACAGTGCTTGGTACAAAACAAATATATGACAAATGTTTACTCAACCGAACTCTCCTTTTGAGGCACGGAACACTTAATCTCCAGTGCTAGTCACTATACTGATAGGCATACACTGTTGTGACTATGATTATAGTTACTTTTTATTGAGCATTTCACACATTTGTTTACTTATTTAAAAAAGTTTACCATGTCCCAGGCACTGTTCCAAATACTGTATATTAATCATTTAATCTCCACAGCACCCTATGGGGTAAGTTCTATTACTATTTCCCATTTTATAGCTGGGAAATTGAGGCACGGAGAGGTAACTTGCCTATGAAGTGATAAAGCCAGCCAAACATGTTGTCTCAGTTAACAGTTGTGCTATTTCCCATTTTATAGCTGGGAAATTGAGGCACGGAGAGGTAACTTGCCTATGAAGTGATAAAGCTGCCAAACATGTTGTCTCAGTTAACAGTTGTGCTCAGGAAATATTTCTAAGCACACGTCTAAAAAACCGTTAATGTTTAAAAAGTAAATGCATTTTCTTACCCCACATCTTCACCTTGCTGTCTTTTAATCCTCTAACTCCCTATTAATGGTACTATATCCAACATTCAATCAAAATTTACAAGGGGGTGCCTTGGTGGCTCAGTTGGTTAAGCGACTGCCTTCGGCTCAGGTCATGATCCTGGAGTCCCTGGATCGAGTCCCGCATCGGGCTCCCTGCTCGGCAGGGGGTCTGCTTCTCCCTCTGCCCTCTTCCCTCTCGTGCTCTCTGTCTCTCATTCTCTCTCTCTCTCTCAAATAAATAAATAAATCTTTAAAAAAAAAAAAATTTACAAGGAAATAACACCTAAACACCTAAACAAGAATGAAAGAATAAAAAAAGGTAACAAATGGAGCGCCTGGGTGGCTTATTTGGTTAAGCAGCTGACTACTGATTTCGGCTCAGGTCATAATCTTGGGGTCCTGGGATTGAGGCGCGCGTTGGGCTCTGCACTCAGAGGGGAGTTGGCTTGAGATTCTTTCTCTCTCTCAAATAAATAAATAAATAAATATCTTTTAAAAAAAGGGGGGGTAACAAATGTCTTCCTTGATTTATGTTTTACAGAGCTCCTAAACTTCTATTTTTCCATTTTGCTATTAAAACTTCCATCAAAGGTGCTGGGTGGCTCACTCAGCTAAACGTCTGCCTTCAGCTCAGGTCATGATCTCAGGGTCCTGGTAATGAGCCCTGGGACAGGCTCCCTGCTCAGCGGGGAGTCTGCTTCTCCTTCTCCCTCTGCCCCTCCCCCTGCTCATGCTTGCTTTCTCTCAAATAAATAAATAAATAAAATTTAAAAAAAAAACCACTTCCATCAGAAACTATAAAGAAATAGGAAGATATAGAAAATAAGACACTCAATAACATCAGATGACGAATAATCTCCTAACATGGAGTCTACGACCAGCCACTCACTCACTCATTCCTTCCTTCAGACATTTATAAAGCAACCACTATGTGCCAGGTGTTGTCTAGACACAGTGGATATAGAAACAAATAAGATTCTTCCCTTCTACACAAGCTCAGTCTGATGGAAAGGACTAATAACCAAAATAATCATGAGACAGTGTGATACACACTCTGACGTTAGTACAAAAATGTGATCAAAGCACAGAAGAAGGGTGCTTTAAATGGCTGGGGGGGGCAACTACAGGGAATAAATATGCAAAGATTATTGTTCAGAGGAAGGAGCTAAATTGAGTAAGGGTGTGTGCCACAGGACATCTGAAAGAGAAATGTCTGAAATGCACTCAGATTTCTAAGGGTAAATGTAAGCTACTTGCAAAGAAAGTAGTAACTAGGGAAATTAGAGAGGAAGATGGGACCAGAGGTTCAAGAAGCAGAGATGATGTCAGGTCCAAACGACATAACCTAATTTGCATTTTAGAAATATTACTATCTTGTTACCTAACCTGTAAACATCTTGTGAACAGAGGTCACATATTTACCTCTCTGCATTACTCATATATATGTGGATAATCTCTACTATTCAATCAAAATACTGAAATATCATCCGAGCCTCATCTTCTATGGCTTATCCCCCTCACTCAAACTCCGAAGACATGGCCCTTCTCTTATGCTTTATCTTTATTCCTGCCTTAAGGCCTTTGTTATTCTCTTTTCAGACATGGGTAGTCCCTCGTCATTTAGATACTATGATCTATAAACGATAAGCAGTCAGGATGCTAATGGGGGAACAGACCAGTAAATAAGAATAATAAATAAGACCAATAAATAAGACTTATTAATTTCATTGTAGCCATTTTCCCCATCAGACTTCTGCACAAGAGTTTAGAAAATCGATGGCTTTACGTTTCACCTTTTCTCTTTCCACATTTAGAAGGACGTAACTTTAAGAAGTAAAGTCGCCGAAAGTTCGAGAGGTTTAAAGAAGCCTGTTAAATTCTTGAATTCACGAGTTTGGCTTTCACGTTCCACTTCTCAACAACTGGAATCTGAGAAAAATCAGAGAGCAGCAGCTGGAAAGGGGAAGGCGGAAGCATTCCAGGTATGACCAACTTTCCCCCTTACCACTAGAAAAAGTTCTTCAAAAACGGCCTTGAAGAGAAGTTCCCTGCTACCCAGTCCCGCAACGTCCTTATCTGCACAAAGTCAGCCTCGGCAAAAGGGAACAGGGAAAGAACCAGACTGGAGCGCCAGTGTGCCCCCAGCTTTGCTCCGGGGACGCTGAGGCCACACTCACGGGCGGACTCCCTAATAACTTGTCTCACCTCTTTGTAAGTCCAGCTTGGTTTCGCGGACATAGTTGTCCGGGTTTCGGCTCAGCATCTTCACCTTCATTTTGGCGGCTAGTTAGCCCAGACCACCCAAGCCTTTCCTCCGCATTCGGGTTACCCCCGCCTCCTCAGGCACATGCTACTTCCGCTTCAATACTACTTCCTGTCATGTGACTTCCACGGTGTGGAAGCCAGCCGCCTCAGCAGGACCCTGCGGCGCTCCGTAGTTCTGCCGACCGAGGTTGGCCCGAGGTGGTTCTTAGCAGTGCTCTCGGGTCCGCTTCCCTCGGCCCGAAACGGCCGCAGCTGGGGGCGGGGCGGGGCGGGGCGGGGAGGGAGGGGCGGGGACTTGGCGGAGGCCGGCGCCCCGCCTCCTTCGCCCTCTCCGCTGGCGTGACGTGCTACCTCGCCCCTCTCACGCCGGCTCTGCGCTGGGGTCTCTCCGCTTAGTTACCGCGTCCTAGCGCTGGTCCCGGAAGTGGGCTCGCCCCCCGCGGTTTCTGGTCCTGCGCGGCGACGGTCGCCACGGTGGCGGCCACTGCATCTCCTACCACCTCCGCGGCCCTGGGCGTGGTATCAGCGGGCCCTGGGACTATGACGGGCCAGGGCCAGTCGGCGTCAGGGTCGTCGGCGTGGAGCACGATATTCCGCCACGTCCGGTACGAGAACCTGGTGGCGGGCGTGAGCGGCGGGGTCCTGTCCAACCTCGCGCTGCACCCGCTGGACCTCGTGAAGATCCGCTTCGCGGGTAAGAGCCCACTCGGACCCTGGGCTCCTTCTCCTTGCTGGTACCCCGAACTGGGTGATAAGCAAAAGGAGGCCTTGCTTTCCCCTGCCCCTTGCATACTGCGAGGCGAGCGTTGAAGCAAATGCTGCTTATCCGGCCTCACCTGGAACTAGATTTGAGGAAGGGGAGCCTGGGAAAGGGATCCGGCCGGCCTTGTCCCAGTTCCCCAAGTCTAAGGGATGGAGAACAGGGATAGAAAAGTCTGAGAAAAGTTCAAATTGGCGTAGGATGGGGGACTCAACGCCGTATTTGTAAAGTGAGAAAGGGATTGGCACATTTTAGGGTTTAGCCCTCGCATGTGCTAATCATTCACCAACCGTTGGAGGTACTTTGAAATCTTACGGTAGCCACGTGTTTGGCAGCTGAACTGAGAAAAAGTGCTTGGGCTACGGCGTAATCCTCAGCGGGTGGCTGGGAATAGGTTTGGTTTAGGATTCTCTTGAAGTCTTGTTTTTTGGTGTTTATAGTGTGGTACAAAGTCCTATGAAGGAATAGATAGCTAGAATCCAAGTGCTATTTTTTTTAAATTTATGTTTATTGAATTAAGTGCAGGGAGTTAAGTGAAATTTACACAGCACCTTAGAAGTTAAACTCAACAGTAAATTCCGGAAAAGATAGTTTCGAAGAAGGTCTTGATAACTTTACTGGGAAACTATTCTCTGGCATTTGGTTTTCTTACTACAAGTTCTGCCTTGAGAATTAGATCTGCAGAAGTGGTTCATCTTCAAGAGTCAGAATGATTCTATCCGCCTAAAATATATTGTTCTCTTAATATTTGTAGACTGCTGTATAGGATACAGAGGTACCTAAACAAAGTTCTTATCCTCAAGGGACTTATAGTCTAATTGTAGGCTTGAGTGTTAGTCACATAAAAGATAATTCTAAGACAACATAAAATCGAGGGCAAAATCCAAATATCAAAATATGAGTAGAGACAGACTATCAGGAGAATTATAGATTGCTGACAGCCATATGTATCTGTATCTGTAAGATTCCATTAGATCTTGAGGTTCCCCACAAAAGGACTGATATTTTGACAGCTGGAAAGGAGTCAAGAAGCTATTCTACAGAGGAAAATCAGTGAAAATTATGGAGTATACTTCCTAGAAGAAAACCCAGAAAGGCATATAATTTTGTCTAGGAGAAAAGGTGACAGTTGGGATGATCACTGAGGAATAGTGTTGGCTTGGTGAGTTTAAGACTGTGCTATGAAGCAGATTATGCCTGAAGAAAGGGAATTCTTGGTACCTGAGAAGATTGGTCATCTTGATGAAATGGGGAGAGTCTTAGGAAACCAGTGTGGCCAGGGTAATAGGTAAGATGATTGAGACTGGATGGGAGGACAAAATTAAAGATCTAGGAATCAAAGTAGGACTTTGTAATGATAAAGTGTGGCTGTGAAATCGCGATAGAAAAGAGGAAAATGTAGGAAGATGAATAACTGAAATCAAAATAGTTGATTGGCCATCAGCATTAATGCTGTAGTTTTTATGCTTCATAAAACTTACGCCCTTGTAATGAAATTTTAATTACCTAGTGACAGGGGTATTAGTACTGAATGTCCCATTAAACCAAACCTGGAATATTTCGATGAGTTCAGGTGCAAATTGGAACTCAGAAGTGTCCAGAGTGGTAGAAAGATTAGAAATCACTTGTGAGAAATGACTGAAGAACTAGTTTGGCTGCAGGTGGGTGGAGGGCAGGGACAGGTATTTGAAGAGCTGCCATGTGTGAAAGGGATTTATCTTATTATGAGTTCATCTAAAGACCAGGTAGAGGTTGAGTGGAAATGACAGGCAGGCAGATTGTGGCCTGCCCCAAGTGGGGGTGCTCAGAAATGAAACTGGTGATATCTGGAAGTGGTTCAGGACTAGAATACAGTAGATAGAAGATACTCTTGGTTGAGTGGAAAGGTCTTGAGGACCCTTCTAACTTTAAGATACAATTTTAAATCATCCAAGAATGATGAGAGAGAGGGGTGCCTGGCTGGCTCAGTTGGAGGAGGGTGCGACTCGATCTTGGGGTCGTAAGTTCAAGCCCCATGTGGGATGTAGAGATTATTTAAATAAAACTTAAAAAAAGACTGATGAGAGAGAGAATGCATGCCCCAATGAAGAATGAGGTATAAAAACAGTAAGTTTCTAAAATAACCTGAAAGCCTAATAATCCATAAGTTAATCGAGGAACCAAAATGTAAAATCAAGTAACAAGAATACCATATAGTCCAGTTTTGTATATATAGGGTAATATTGCACGACCCTGTAGCTTAAAGAAACTAATACTCACTTAATGCTTGCTGTGTGCCATACATGATTTTAAGGGCTGTATATGTATTAATTCATTTAGCCCTTTGTAATTTTTATAGTTAGGTTCTATTATCTTTCCCATTCTGTGGATGAGATAACCACAGAGTAATCAGGTAAGTGATGCAGGGTCACACACACATTAAGTGTTGGAGTGGAAGGGGGCTGCAAAGGAAATTTAGTGGCCCGCGAAGAAAGAGGAAAATCAGGAGAGTGTGGTGTAAAAATAGCCCAAAGAAGAGTGTTTAGGAGGTAGACAGTCTTAGGTGCTGCTGAATGGTTGGAAGAAAGAGGATTCCCAAAGTTCCCTTTAGGGGCTTTGGAGCACTTGCAGTAATGGGTGGAGGCCCAAATCACAGGGCAGTGGACAGTTCATACTATCACACCATTGTCCTACTTTCTAGCCTAATTTCCTACCATCCCTTCCCTCCATCAACTGTACACTTTTCACCAAAGCCCTAATGTTCTCCCAGACGGTGCCAGGCACTGGGATGCTTGCAGGTTATCTACACCAGCTATTGCACTTGTCTAGAGACAAACCTTTCTCTCCTGTCCCCAAAGACAAGTTTCTAATCAATCTTCAGGGCTCCACCCAAGCATTTCTCTCATGTTCCCTGTCACTCTACTGCATCTCCCCAGTTCCTTCTATACAGAACATTTTTTTGTGTTTCTTCTGTAATCCTATAGCATTTCATTCACCATAGTGCTTGTAACTTTGCAACGTGATTGTTCCTGTTTGGCCTTGAAGATTATGTCTTCCTCAGGGTCAGGGTTTGTGTCCTACTTATGTTTAGATTCCCCCTTTGCCTGGCAATAATAAGGAGTCAATAGTTTTTCAATTTTTTTATAAATTGATAGGTGTACAAATGAATATTTTTCAGATTTAAAGATTTGATCCTAACTATATAATGGAGACAAGATTATAGTATCAGGGAAGTATAGGGTATAGAATGTTGTTGCCTGTTACTGAGATACTTAATACTCTACTTTTATAATTAAGTGACCTGTCAAAACAGTAAAGAAATCATTGGTTCATACCCATGAAAAGCAAAGATGGTGTTTCTGTGGTTTTGTTTTTTACCTCAAGAGAGAAATTGTGTTGTGAGCTTATTATTGAAAGGAAAATGGAAAGGTACTTAGAAGAAATTTATGAGGAGAATAAGAGATGTGAAATTCAAATTCTGATGTTTATCAGAAAGATTATGAAATAAACACAGCAAAATGTTTCTTGGGAGCCAGTCCCTCTATTACTTGCTTTTAAACTTGGTATCTTGTATAAACTTGACAGCAACCTGTGAGGTAGGTCATATTTATCCCCATTTTATAAATGAGGATGCTAAAGCTCAGAAAGATTAAGATCATGTAGCTAATTAGGGAAATTAGATATCAAACCCAGGTCTTCTGACAAAACCTCATGTACTTTAATCTCATTTCATGGTGTAACATTGTTAGGTTAATGATGAAAGAAATTGACTTTTCTCCCTTTCCCTGGCAATGGCAAACAGTGATTCTTTGCCAGGCTGCGTTTTGTGGTGGAGTAGTGACAAAGGGGACAATGAACTGGGCGTGCTTTTATATGGCCAGAGGACTGTAATTTGCATAAACTAGAGGGCAGTTTCAGTATGTACTTAAAACCTTTGACCCATATTAATTCCCATTCTAGTAGTTAATTCTAAGGATATAGGAATTTGAATGTTGTACAGAATATTCTCTAGAAACCTTTTAATAATAGCAAAAAAAAAAAAAAAATGAGAACAACTCAAAGGAGAGAAAGGTTTGTCTCTAGACAAGTGCAATAGCTGGTGTAGATAAACTGCAAGCATCCCAGTGCCTGGCACGGTCTGGGAGAACATTAGGGCTTTGGTGAAAAGTGTACAGTTGATGGAGGGAAGGGATGGTAGGAAATTAGGCTAGAAAGTAGGACAATGGTGTGATAGTATGAACTGTCCACTGCCCTGTCAAGTAGGGGAATGATTGTACAAATGATGGGATATCTATGAGAGGGAAAACCATCATACCATTTTTAAAAATCTTTTGATAGTCTATTTAATTACAAATAACAAGTTTATAATAACAGAGGAATTCTCACAATATACTCTTGAGTGAAGAAAAAAGCAGTATACAAAACTATATGTAGTAAAATTCCAATTTTAAAAAATCTAGATTATAAATTTGACATTATTTCATTCCATTTCCCCATAGGAAACAGAAGGCACATTCAAAATAAGATAATTAAGGGCGTGGCGGGGGGGAGGTTGCTTAACAGGACTGTTTACAAAGATACGGGATTATAACAAAACTAGTACAAAAGTATAAAAGAGATTATAGCAAAACTAGTATAAAAGTATAAAAAGGAATACTGCAGTATTCTGGAGCTAGAAACCGTTTGGGCTGTTGCCACCTGAAGGGCCAAATGTCAAGGGGGAGAAGGTCACTGAGAGAGGGCCCCCTTGAGAGGAGCTGTGACTGGCAGTAGAAAAGTGCAGCCCACCTAAGGCAACCCCATAGGAAGGGAGGTAAAAGAGGAAATACCTGCATCCACTCTCTTCCATCCCTCTGATCTCTTGTCAGGCCTCCCCACTAGCCCAACTCAACCAGAAACTAGAAGACAAGGTCAGGCTGCTAGGCAGAACGTGGTAGAGAGGGATGGACAATGGATCTGGAAAAGAAACAATATTCAGGATATAATAATTGAGCAAATATATATTGAGCGCCTACAGTGTACAAAGCACTAAGATAGGAGTAGAAATATTGCATCAAAGAAGTAGTAATCTCTGCCCTCACAGAGCATCTTCCTACTGGGCAGCCAGAATAATTGAACAATAATGATTGCAATGAAGTGTGTTTTTATTATGGTAGGGAAAGTATGGTATGCCATGGGTGCAAAGAAACTTGAGCTCATCTAGGGGATAGGAAAAGGATCACCAAGGGAAATTATTAAACAGACCTGAAAGAGGAATCAAAGTTAGCTGTGTAAAGGAGTTAGGTGACTGAGAAGACAAGAGTGTTCATGGCAGACAGAATAGCCTGTGTAAAAGCTTTAAGGTTCAGAGACTGTAAGAACTGAAAGTTGTTGAAGATTCTAGCAATATGCATCAGATATTTTAAAGAGAAATTAATAAAGAGTAAATAATTCCAAAAAATAAAGAGAAATATTTTTCTCTATCTAAAAAGGGTTTTCTTCTGAATTTATCTCCGTACTAGGACTATGTGATGTCTGTGTTTATATGTGATTCAGAGCTAGAACTTGCCTCTCACCTAATTTTGTGCCTTTACTGCAGTGAGTGATGGATTGGAACTGAGACCAAAATATAAAGGAATTGTGCATTGCTTGACTACCATTTGGAAACTTGATGGACTACGGGGACTTTACCAAGGAGTAACCCCAAATGTGTGGGGTGCAGGTTTATCCTGGGGACTCTACTTTTTCTTGTGAGTAGATCTGGGAGATTTTACAGTATTAAATAAAAGGAGTTTTTGTTTTCAGTGATCTGTACATTTCAGTTGATGAAGCAAGATGAGTCATTTCATCAGTTTCTGTGAATAGAAAGGGTCAGAAAGAGCAAAAGGCTTATTACTTTCCTTCTCTCTCAGCTATTATCAGAGGCATTTGGTCTGCAAGAAAGTTCTAAATAGGAAGAAGGTGAAGGATGAGAAGCCACCTCTGTGAGGTGAATTCGGGAAGATGCCTTATCAAAGTACTCCTGATTCGTAAGGAAGTTGGAAAGCCGAAGAGGACATGTCTTGGGGTCCTCATAAGAACACATACACTGGGAGCCCCCTCTTGGGAACAGAAAGTAAAAGCCAGTGCGCGGCTAAGAGCTTGAGGCACATCCCTTCTTGCCTCCTGTTTGACCTGCTCCATCGTCTTCCTAGCTCGTTCATTTCCTTCCTCCTTCCCCTGTCAGGTATGGTCACCGTGTGAAATAGCTGTGATTCTGTGAGCAGTGAAGAAGCCGCAGAAAGTGCCTGTGACAGGCGCACCCAGCTTACTGACTGTGCAAGAGCGTGGGAACAGAGCACTGCATTGCAGGAGCGCTTGCTGCCTCTGATATTTGAACCTGAATCCAGGATTGGGGAGGCTTGTTTTTGTTTTAATAGATGGCATTTTTAGGAGAACATCAGGACCTGGTCTATTTGCCTTTTTCTCTTTTGTGTTGTATATTTTACTTTATCTGCCATAATTCTATGGCAGTATCCAAACCACAGTCTTCTTGGCAGTGGGGAGGAGCAGAGGGAGAGAGAGAATCTTAAGCAGGTTCCCCACCCAGCGCAGAGCCTGGTGTGTGGTTCGATCTCACAACCCTGAGATCATGACCTGAGCCAAAGTCAAGAGTTGGAAGCTTAACCGACTGAGCCACCCAGGTGCCGCCAAACCACAATCTTAAAATATTTTTTAAGTGAATGCAAAACAGATTCAACCTCAAAATTGTTTAAAAATGTATTTTTCTTCTTTTTGGTTCTGAAACACACTTAGATGGGTGAAACTATAGGTTTAAAATTGATTCTATTATGAATTTTAAGTTGTGTAGGTTCTCTAAAGAGAGTTTCTAAGGACATGCTCTATGAATGTAAGGTTTATGTGATGAGAATTTCTTTAAAAAGTGTACTTGCCTCATGTTAGAATAGTATTGGTAAAGTTTGGAAGGATTTATGTAGCTGAACTCTTCTTCCAAGAGGAAAATGGAAATTGGAGTTAGAGAGAATAGGCTGATCTGACTCCTCCGCTGAGAAACATTGAGTGGCTCTCAGTTTCCTGCCAGATAAAGCGCACGTGTCAGTCTGCCACTCAAGTGTGTCTCGGTTTTCTCTGTCTTCCCCTGCCGCCCTTATTATAACCGTGGCTCATGCTCACCTGTTTCCCCATTGAAACTGTACCTGTCTCCACGCCCCACCAGTGCCGCCTCCTACACAAGCCTTCTGTGAGCTCAGCCATAGTTTCTCTAGCTCTTATGACACCATCTCTGCTGTCTTTGTTATGATTACTTGTGTGCTGCCTCTGGTCCTTGTTATTCCATAAGAAAGACCCACTGAGTGTTTTATCTAGCAGAATTGCCAACCACAGTACCTGAACATGGTGCTCAGCACTTCTTTGTTAGGGGCCCCCTTTTGTCCTTCTGCCTTGTCTGCCCCATTGTGGCACCACTGCTACAGCCCTCCCCCTCCTAGTGTTCCTGTTGTCGCTATTAATTGGTTAAGTATGTGATTAAAATATTTTGCATATGTAGTGGTAGCCGTATACATTTCGGGGGCGGGATGGGTAAACTCTTAGAGTAAACCATTTCCAGCAAATCCATTCTTGGTTGCCTTATGCATTGACTTTGACTTCTGGGGTACTGCTGTTAAGTTACACACATTTTAAAACAGACTTTACTGCTCTATGACACCTATTTAAATATTTATCAAACTGCTTATGTTTAATTCTCTTAGTTACAATGCCATCAAATCATATAAGACAGAAGGAAGAGCAGAACGTTTAGAGGCAACAGAGTACCTCGTCTCCGCTGCCGAAGCTGGTAAGGCAGTGTGTGAAATCTAAAACAGCAACTACCAACTTGATTTTCACTTTTGTATTTTGTTTGCTTTTTTCCCCCCATTGAACAATAGAGTTTAAGTATGCTTATGTAACCAGTTATCACATGGAATTTCTTAGAAAGCAACTCTTCTTACTGGTTACTCTGGACAGATTTCAAGAATTCTAGTTATCACAAAGGAAGTAAAATTTAGAAAAGTTATGAATTCTTGATAGTTTAAGATGATTTGGTATGGTGTTTTCTTCAATTAAAGTATAATTTCAGTTTTCAAATTAGACAGTTTAGTAGCCTTGTTTAATTGTCTCATGTATGTATAATATTCTGAAGAGAAAAGCAGAACAGGACCCATAAATCTTTATAACTCATACTTTGACACTTTGTTTACTGATAGTTCTTGTCTTAAAAAACCTACTCATTTTTGAATACCTAGCTGCTCGCACAGACCTGAATCACAATGGGACTTAGTAAATGTTTGTTGAGTAAAAGACTACTTAGGAAACTCAGTAAATGAGAAACTTAACCAGGTGAAATTCTTCATATACAAAATTGTCACTTTCTGTAAAGAATGTAAAATATTATTTATCGTAGTTCTTTAAGTTTTGAGATGTGTTAGCTACTTTGAATGGATTTGAGGAGGATTGTGGTAAAGTTGGGATGGATACATATATAGGCACATGTAGAAATTATTGAGGTGTTGGATTCCTGATCCTTTTCCCCTAATATCCAACCCCTCTGGGTTATACTTTGTCCTACTCCTAAATATTTATATCTTATCAGAGTACTCTTCCTAGGACTCCCATCTGTTCTCTACACCAAACCATACTGTTTAGGAGCCAGGACATCTTTGCTGTCTTCACACCTCAAAGGGAAAGTGTTTCACATTTCCATTTCCCTTTTAATTTACCTCCCACTAACTGAGTGAGGAACTTTTTATGACCACCAAAAACTATGGCTACCCTTTAACCCTCAGACTTCCTCAGAGATTATATCTCACTGTTTCAGGTACAACCCCTGGGCAACCCATTGTTTATATTAAAGGACTGTTCTTAATCTGGATTGTCATAAGTGACAAAGTACCTGTATGCTGAGTAATCTTATTTAAATTTGATTTTAGGAGCCATGACCCTCTGCATTACAAACCCATTATGGGTAACAAAAACTCGCCTTATGTTACAGTACAATGGTGTTGTTAACTCCTCACAACGACAATATAAAGGAATGTTTGATACACTTCTGAAAATATATAAGTATGAAGGTGTGCGTGGATTGTATAAGGTAATGAATTATCAATATTTCTTGAATAACTGACCATTGTAACTTCCCTTGACTCTGTTGTCTGAGTTCTGAATGACCTCTAGTCGGTCCTCAAAAGAAGCCAGACTCAGGCAAGAAACAATTTAATGAAAACCGAAGTTCTAGTTTATAAACAGAAATTGTGCTTTAATCTGTTTATCCTAATTACCATAAGGTACATCATCGTGACACTGGTGGGTGTGAGAAGGCCTGTCTAAAATTTTGTACAGTAACCATATGTCTAAGTCACACATCGAGGCCACCCATTCCTTACTCCTGTCCCTGGAAACTGTGGTCCTTTGGGAACTGGCTTAGTTTTTGTTTTTTTGTTTTTTTAATTGTTCCCTTTTAGGGATTTATTCCTGGGCTGTTTGGAACATCACATGGTGCCCTTCAATTTATGGCATATGAATTGTTGAAGTTGAAATACAACCAGCATATCAACAGATTACCAGAAGCCCAGTTGGTAAGGTGGCTCTTTATAAAAGAAAAAGGATATCATTTACGTTTATGAGCATTTAATAGATGGAAATTTTGTTATGTTTACTTTGGTAATATTGCTATGATGACAACTGCCACTAATTTAATTTACAGTTAAATATTTTATAGGCAAATGACACGTGTTAAAAATAGAACCCCTTATTTGCTAGAGCTTGTATTAAATGGGAAAACCATATTTTTCACTCTCAGATCCATTTAAACGCTTTCCTATATAATGTTTACTTTTATATTTGTAGAGGAATCCCGTCTAAAGAAAAATAAATGTTTTGTTTTGTCATTTTAGAGCACAATAGAATATATATCTGTTGCAGCACTCTCCAAAATATTTGCTGTGGCAGCCACGTACCCGTATCAGGTCGTGAGAGCCCGTCTTCAGGATCAGCACATGTTTTACAAGGGCGTGCTGGACGTGATCACAAAGACGTGGAGGTGAGAGCATGCGGCGTCTCAAAACGGCTCTCAGGAGCTGCCCTGCATGCCTCAAAGTATCCGGTTGCTATTAGTTGGGTAGCAAACGCCACTGTGCTGTGGGGAAAACATGGCTGGTGGCCCCTGCTTTTCTGTTTCCCATTGACTACCTATAGAACCACAGACTTAATCTCTGAGGCTTGATTCCTTCATTTGTAAAATCAGAAAATCTAGGCTGACAAGGTTGTTAAAAAAATCAAGTGAGATTAGGGCTCCTGGGTGGCTCGGTCGGTTAAGCATCCGACTCTTGATTTTGGCTCAGGTGATGATCTCAGGGTTGTGAGATCGAGCCCTGTGTCAGGCGCTGCACTGGGCGTGGAGCCTGCTTACAATTCTCTCTCTCCCTCTTTCTCCTCCCCACCCCACCCACCCCCACCTGCTCACACTCTCTTTCAAAAAAAAAACTGTGCTTCAGCAAATTAATATACCAAAATTTAGGTGTCAAAAGATAGTTGAATGGCATTGAATATAGGAAGTCATAAAAACCCTAGTTTAATATAATTAAACTGCTACTTGCACAATAATTTGCAAACAGTTGTCTCCATATAGGGAAGAGATGCTCGCTCTTTAGCCTGTGGAGAAACTGTTATAGGTAGACATCCCCGTATTTTTCTGTAATTCTGAAAGGCCAGAGCAGAATATTTAGGATGTTTACATTGAGTTCAGTTCAGTAAATATTTATTGAGAACCCAAGTGATAAGTTCAAAGGCCATATTTCCATTCTAGGTATTAAGGAAATAAAGTTTTGTTTTTGTATGTGCTAGATTTAGTGTCACCTCGCATTTATATAAGCTATAAGGTTTTTAACGCGTACATCAGTTAATCAGTTAATGCTCCTGTATGCTTGTACGTTTAGAGACATTTGAAAGATGGTAGTCATCATAGCACTTTTCAGTTTTGGAGTGCCTCTGCCCTCTCTTCCTGAGTCAGTCACAGAAGGAATGGAAGCCCCTACAAATAGCTCGTAAACTACATTACTTTAGCATGTCGAAAACATGGACTTAAAGCACAGGGAGGCTTGAATGCTGATTTCATGCCCTATGCCAATTAAGCTTCTGTATCGTCAGGTTAGCTATGTAGGAAATTAAGCATGTTTCTATTTTTCCCTCTAAAGGAAAGAAGGCATCGGTGGATTTTACAAAGGAATTGCCCCCAATTTGATTAGAGTGACTCCAGCCTGCTGTATCACTTTTGTGGTATATGAGAATGTCTCACATTTTCTACTTGACCTTAGAGAAAAAAAAAAAGTAAGCTAGAAGAAGATAATTCCAGTACATCTGCTTAAGGGAGCAACTGTTCTTTCTTTGTGTTTGAGATGTAAACCTCGGAAGAAGACTGCACAGCAACGTGGTTCACAATGGAAATCGGTCTGTAATCATTAGAAGTCAGAGAACTGCTAAGACTTGGCAATGTTTTTCTGCTCTTTGCCTTCCCCGTACGTATGGGACTTGGCTACCTCCGCCAGAAATGGCTCCCACCAACACAGTAGTAAAACTGACATCAAGCGGAGAGTTTCACAGATTTCTGTATGTGTCCGTTCACGTAGAAGCTGATTACAGTATTTGCTTAAATGGATTAGATAAATGTGCTTCTTTTTCTGAACTCATTTGCCTGGATTGGCTTTAAAATCAGTCTCTGTGCAATAGAAAGAAAATGGCTTCTGAAAAGAATTATCATTGCTGTTTCAAGGGTAAATTAAACTTTAAGGATTTGCTGGGAAAAGTACTGCTTAAATCCAGACCATTTTTGAATTGGGAAATTTTGGTAAGAAAAAAAAAAAAAACGCTGTCAGTGTGCTTTAGTTGTAATTCAATTGGAATGTGCTAACTAGGGAAATTTGAGAAGTTCTATACTTCTCTTAATTTGAGAAATATCTGGTATTTGTTGTCATTCTGTCATTAATTTTTTTCTCCAGGGGCTCTTCCATAATTTAAAATGTAATTGTGGATCCAGTTATTATATTTTTTGACATAGGTACTTAGTTTCTCTTAAACTTAGAAAATCTGAATTAGGATCCAGCTTTGTCAGCCCTTACTTAGCATATTTGGCTATAAATCACTAATTGGCTGTAGATGACTAGTAGATCACCTCATACAGATACTGGAAGGATTGGAATGTGTTTGTTGAGAAAGTGTGTGAAAATAAGAAACTAACTTCCTACTTCAGCTATCGGATATATGGGTTCAGATCCCAAATAAATGATTAATCTCCATTGGTTGTTCATATTCAGGTTTAAATACAAATTACATTGACAGCCATTATTGATTTTACTTCTTTAAGCCATTGTAAATATCTATAAAAGCTTGCCCCCAAAAGGATGCCAGAATAATATTTTTATTTATCATAAACCTTTATGAATGCTGTTGCACTTCCATCTATTTGTTGTAAATAAAACATTGTGGTTTTCAAAGCCATATTTTAATGGTTCTTTGAAAATAGGTCTATTTTTTATATTTTGAAAATGGCATTGTTTTAAAAACATGAAACAGTAAGTATCTAATTGTATTTACTCTAATCTCTTGTAACATGCACAGGAATACTTTATAAATTAAATGAGATGTATTTTTTCATACTTCTGGATTTACTATAATTAATATGAAATTACTGTTTGGAGTTTTAGAGGTAGTGCCATTGTTTGAATGCCTCCTGTGTACTCCCAAATTACTAAAACATAATTCCTGTCTTCTAAAAGCATACAAGCTTGCAGAAAAAATAAATAAGCATTAAGTAACTGATAGTTCTAAACTAACAGGCAAGAAGATTTCTACAAAGCCCTGTCAGAGTTCTGAGAAAAGAGAACTCATTGCACTCATGCAACAACAAATTGTTACTGAGCTCTTGCTCGGCACCGTGCCAGCCCTGGAGATAAGCAGGAAACAGGCCGGACAACCCTTCCTGCCCTCAGGGGGTTTTCATTTTAGTGCGAGCAACAAAAAACATAAATTATGCATAATACAATCTCAGATATTAAATGCTGTAAGTAGAACTAAAGCAGAGTTGGAAATAGTGCTGCTATCTTAGGATGGTTAGGGTAAGGAAAGACCTCTTGGAAGAGGTAGTATTTGAAACATTTTGAAAGAAAGGAGGAAGCAAGCCACAATGAGATAGGGAAGCACATTCTAGGCAGAGAACTTATGAAGTACAAAGGCCCTGAGGCAGGAATTAATTTAGCTGGAGGGGATGAGTGAGGAGAGGGTGGCCAGGGAGGAGGAAGTTGGAGAAATGACCCTTATAGTATGGTAGGAAAGAGTACAGGATTGTCTTTAAATTTCAGTTTTCCCATTTGCTATTTGGCCTCAGGCCAATCAAGTTTTCTCATATGTAAAGTGTGTCTTAGATTTGTTCCCTTGTGAATGAGGATGATATGAGGATGCCTGGGCAAGTGATTATTGAGGGAGTGCTCTTATGAGAATCTGTAATGGAGTGAAGAAAACAGAAGTTTCAGCCTGACCCTACAGGACACTCTGCAGTATGAATTAGACCACAGAGATTGTCCTGCCCTGAGGTGAGAGGCTGGGCTGTTGTGTTCTCACATCAGGCAGTCATTGACAGGTATACCTGTCATGGGAGGAGGGGAGGCTAGGTCCCTCTCAGTCAAGAGCAATCCTCCAAGTAAGGTGGAGGTGACAGCTCTTAGCAGCCCTGTAAGAAAAAAGGGATTTGGTGGGTCATCAACAGCGTCTGCCAATGAGGATATTAAAAAGTAGGTAGCTCATAGGATCATTGATCGGATTAAATGGATCAGTCTGTGTAAAGTGCTTAGCATTTTACAAACAGCATGGGCCAGATCTTATAGGCCATGGTCAGAGGTTTAGATTGTGGGAGAGATCATTCTAGTGATTGTATGAGGAAACAATTAGGAGACAAGAAACAGGGTTACTAGTTAGGAAGCTTTCACAGATACCTAGTGAAGAGCTGGTGATAGCATGGACCTGGTTGATGGAGTTAGAGATAGTTTATAGCTTGGGGGGAACTAGAGCAGGGTTCATGGAAGGGAAAACTTGAAGCTTGGCCTTGATGGTAGAGATTTCAAAGGGAACCATGGAAAACACAGGTGACATGTCTTGAGCAGTGTGTCGTCAATGTGGTAATAAAAGGAAGAAGAGAAAGCTGAAAGACCAGGACCAGAATGTGAAACTCTGGAGTCTTACTAAATGTGTTTGGGTTTTATTTGATGAGTAAAAGAGAAATGAGAGACATGGTTACGTCTTAAGGGTGTCAGAAGACAACCAATCAGATAAGAGGAGCAAACTCAAAGGGAAGGGGTTATCAACCATGTAAATATTTCAGTAAGATGAAGATGAATGTCACTGATAACTTTAAGCAGATTCCAGTTATAGAGGCTGAAGACAGATTGCAAGCAGCTAAGCAGGTGGGGCAAAGAGCAAGTATTCATTCCACTCTAGGTTCATCTTTCTTGGATTTCAGCAGATAAAGGAAAGGTAGAGAGAAAACTTTAGCTTGAAAAAGGTACAGGGAGTCTAGGAAAGGGTGCGAGCGGGGAGGTTGGCCAAGGGAAAACCAGAACACGATCGTAAAAATGCTCGAAGGTTAAGATCTAGGCCAAAACAAAACTTGGAGTTCAGCATCAGAGAATGAACATATGGTAGAATGTGAACGAAGACAATGTTGGGTGCCATGCCTTGTGAAAAGAAGGTTATTACGTTGTCAGTATGTGCTTTTGTAGTGTGGCAATTTTAGAAGGTCATGTTGTTTAAAGCTGTACTGGAGAAGGGATATCAAACTAAAAAACACGTTTGAGTTCAGGAGTCATCAGAGCAAGGTCTGTCTTTTGAATGTGGACACATTACTGAACATAAAATCCTCCAGACAGAGTGTTACTACTTTACTAGCAAGGCCTCTTTAGTGACTGTAGAATTACAGAAATAAAATACCAGGAAATGATTTAACTGTTTCTTTTCTAAAAATGTATTAGTTAACATGCAGAAAGTATGTGAAGTTTTGGGTTACTTTGGGTGAGGTCTTAAATTTCTTTCGGAGTGAGTGAATAAGAAATAGACTCTGGAAGTATCTATAGTGAATACCTTGTTACCGGCTGCTTGGCATCTATTTCCCTTCTGAGACTAGTAGCTGGAATTTCTTTTCAGAACCTCTCTCCTCCCTCCATTCTCACCTTTGTGGTTTAGATGGAATTGGCCCCACCTGCCCCAGAGGGGGCCCTCATTAGCAGAGCCAATCTACATGTGCCAGCTCTGTTCATAAGGAACGTTTGGAATTGACACAGTTGCCTAAGCTGGCCCAGTCGGATGACTCTGAAAAAGACATTTTTTTTCTGTGTGTCCTGACATAAGTTCTCTCTTTGTTGTTTCATCAGTTAGGATTTGTGTCCTGATTCACAAAGCTCCTCAAAGCCAATTCAGATTATGAATTGGGAAGTGGGAGTTTGGAGTCAAAATGAAATAAAAACCAGGGAAATGACAATAAAAATTGAAAGAAACTAGGACCTAAATCAGGTCATATGAGATTCTGGATCAATTCTGACCCCCAGCTACATGTACCTCTATAGTTTTCATTTGAGTGAACCAATAACTTTATTTTTTAAGCCACTCTCAGTTGGATCTTTCTATTACTCGCTGTGACTGGAAGCTTCCCAGATGACACAGAATCTGTGATACAGACCCTTAAGTCTGTGTGTCATTTTCCCATCAACTGTCATGATGTTGAACTCTCGTTTCTGTGGAAATTGATGTTACCTTTAGGAAAAAGGAGCGCTTTGTGACCCTTCCATAGGTTGTATAGGTTTTTGAAAATGTTTTTACCTTAACTGAAAAACATTAGTTATTTAATATTTATAAAGAATTAAAGGGGTTATTCACCTCACCATGAGACGCATGAAAGAGGAAGACGGATCAATAGCCTTAGAAAAATAACTAAAATCTGCTATTGGAGAAGGTCCAACTGTACAAGTGTTGGATGATTTGAAAGTTGTCCCCTATGTATTTTCTGACATCAAATATTACAAAATTGTGTGTTTATATTAAATTTCAGTATATATTAATTGTGATGCCAGGCAAGGCTAGAAAGTGATAAAACCAGTTCATACTCAACATGTCAAAAAGCAACAAGATGCTTTTGTTAAGTAATTCACATTAACCTCTTTCTCATCCAGGCTTTAAAAGATTTCATAACTAGGGGGCACCCAGGTGGCTCAGTTGGTTGAGCATCTGACTCTTGATTTCAGCTCAGGTCATGATCTCAGGGTCCTGGGATAGAGCCAGCATCAGGGTCCCGGCTCAGCAGGGAGTCTACTTGTCTCCCTCTGCCCCTCCCCCTGCTTGTGAGCTCGCTCGCTCTCAAATAAATAAATCCTTTTTAAAAAAAAAAAAAACTAATTCATAAATTGATAAGGTAAGTGAAGCATGAAATATTATCCTTAGTAGTAGTAAGGCAGAAATTAGAGAATGAGGCTTATAACTGTGTAAAAGAGGGCTTCCTTATACTAAGCCTGAGTCATACAGACCTACCCATCCAGCCACAGAGAGCACTGGACCAACACTCTTACAGTCTGTCCTTGTAAAACAGTAAGGAGGGAGTGCCTGGGTGGCTCATTCGGTTGGGTATCTGCTTTGGCTCAGGTCATGCTCCCAGAGTCCCAGAACCGAGCCCCATGGCGGGCCCCCTGCTCAGTGGGGAGTCTGCTTCTCCTTCTCCCTCTGCCCCTACCCCCAGCTCCTTCTCTCCCACTCTCACTCAAAATCTTTAAAAAAACAAAAAACCAGCAAGGAGATACAGGGCTGAACTCATGCTGTGAGCAGCTTGTTCCCAAAGAGGAGAGAGAGAAAGCATCACTTGTGCTCACTTCCTTGTCCCCAACTCTTAACAACTGATCACACTCTTACCAATCTAAGTCAAGCAGGAGACAGATTTAACCAGGAGAAGATTAAGGAATTGCTAAGCTATGATAAATATATTACAGGAACTCTAAACAGTACCCTAAAGCTGAGAAAGTAGCCACAGAAGGACAAGCTTGGAAGAGGGTCCCCCTTTGAAATTCAGACCTCTTGAAGAAAGTGCTGATGCAGACCACTGGATGATGAGGAAGTCTGCTGGGTTTACTGGGTCAGAGCTGTTTTAGAATTACATAATAGGAGGCAGGAAAAGATCCCTTAGGACACAAAGCCAAGGCTAGTTGAGCAGGTGGCCAAGGGAGTTGGGACATTTTTGCAGGTGCAAAACCAGGGCAGACTTTGTCCACGTTGGAAAGGCGTCAGGAACAACTCTGGGACAGGCAAGCCGAGACTTGTGGATGAGCATGCTGGGGAATGACGGGCACTGCTGCAGCGGAGGCCAGGAGTATGTGGCGTCCCTCTCAAGTGCAGCAAGATAATCAGACCACCGGGGCTGGGGCTGCAAGTCCTAAAGGACTGTGCATTCTGGGTGTGCAGCTGGAGCAAAGTACCACGAGATAGACACACACACCACTGATAGGAGCAAGAAAAAGCACGTTGCGGCACACTGAAACCATGTGCTTGCTTGCTTCTGCAATGTCCCTCCAGTATTCTCTTAGCAGGCTCCTTCTAAAGGAGAAATACTTAGAGGCCAGTTCATTATCGCAGCTGTAGGCACTGAAGATAGAATTTAGAGCTCAGAAGCAACAAATTGATGAGTAGTTTAATTGACCCTTTGGAGTACTTAGCTTCATTTGCAACCTTCTACACACATTCCAATTCCCGCACAAGGACGAAGCAACTAACTGTATTTTAACCCTAGCATGAGACAGCCATCCCGATAAGTGAAGTGCCTGCCCTTCCCCCATATGAGAAAACAAAGCCCAACAGTCATGGAATCCATTGCTGGCTATATTAAATACTCCTCAAATTCAGTCATGGTCCCAATGAATATTTTGTTAACTAAAGACTACATTGTAAAGTTGACCTCCACCAACTTTTATACAAAATAAAGATGGGAAGGAGAGAAAGGAAGAAAAGGGGTTAGCATGTATAAACAGGCATATAACAAAGAGAAAATATCCAAAATTACCACAGTCCTGGTTTCTGTCCTTGTTCACAAGGCCGTAGTTGGTATCTATAGCTTCCACCTTTAACTACCCATTCCACATCTTCCTTGCCCACAGCCATAACCCACAGCTCTGGGCTCTTTACCTGGTGAAGTCGATCCAAATCCTCCTTTCTGAAAGGTCTGGATCCCCAGTCACTCTGTCTTTTCTGGTTCCTGCAGTTCTCCATTAATCTTTGACAAGGAAGTACTTTTTAGAACCTCAGAAAATATTCTGGGTTCCAAACACTTCCACCATAGTAGCAACCAATTTCCCTTGGTCATTGGGATCCATCAGCAAAGCCGATAGATAAACCTCCTGTTTTTCACCTGTTGGTTCAGTGGTATAAAGAGTGCAAAATGGCCAGGTGGCGGTCTGCAGTAGGTGGGCTTCTAACACATGTTATGATCCCTGCCCCCTGATGTAAACAACCTATTTCTACTTGAGCATAGTTGGTTATCAAGTCCGTGATTATGTTATATGGCAGAAGGAATTCTGCAAGTGTAATTAGGGTCCCTAATCAGTTGGCTATAATCCAAAAGGAGATTATCCTGGGTGGGTCCAACCTACCTAATCAGGCAAGCCTTAAAAGCAGACAATTTCTCTTGCTGGTCTGGAAGAAAAACAGCCATGTTGTAAGAGGAGGGGCCACATAGCAAGCACCTGGGAGCAACCTCCAAGAGGTAAAACCAGGCCTCAGCTCACATCAAGAAAACAAGCTATTCAACACAGCTGCAAGGAATTGGATGCTGCTAACAATCACATGAGCTGACAAGAGAATCCTGAGTGTCAGATGAGACAACTGAGCCAATATTTTGATTTCAGCCTAGTGACACCACGAGCAGAAGACTCAACTAACCTGTACCTAGACCCTTGGCCCACAGAAACCATGAGATAAATAAATTTGTGTTGTCTTAGTCTACTAAATTAGTTATGCAGTCAACAGAAAACTAGCACAGTCCCATCTTCCAATTCAGCGGAACTACTTTTGTGTCCCCTGGTGGAAGCAGTCCCCTCTTGGATACCAAGATCTCCAAACCAGCCATTCAAGGTTGCCAGGACAGGAAGCAAAAAGTCTACAAATGAGTTATTAGGTATAATAGTGAGAGAACACGCTCTCACTTCCACTGCTTGTATTCTGGCTACAGGAGAGATAACAGCATATAATGATTTCTGATCCAAGCACATAGTGTGTCTTGTAAGACAAACCCCCATTCTTCTAGGATGCTGTCTATTGACTGGTACCATAATGAGTCCTCAGTAAGCCATTTCACCTTTCCTTTAGACTAGGCACTCCCAGGTGATGGGGTATGTAGTAAGACCAGTTAATTCCATGTGGTGAGCCCCATTGCTGCACTTCTCTGTTGTAAAATGAGGTTTCTGGATCTGGAGCAGTGCGGAGTAGAATGCCATGACAGTGGTTAAGGCATTCTGTAGGTCCATGCATAGTAGTGCTGGCGGAAGTATTATGGGCATGGAGGGCAAATCTATATCCAGAATATATGTCTATTTGCATGAGAAAGAATCTCTGCCCCTCCATGGTAGAAGAGGTCCACTAGGTGTCTGGCTTGTCCTCTCAGGGAATGGTGCCAATATTACATACTCAATGCTGGTCTCTAAGTAGTAACATTAGCCAGGCCAACCTTTTAAGGGAAATTCCATGCTGTTGAATAGCCTCCATCCTTGCCACCATGGCCCCTTTGTTCATGGGTCCATTGAACTAGCACTGGCGTGGCTGGGGAAAGGAGCTGACATCAATAGTGTGTTATTTTGTCTATCTCATTATTAAGAGCCTCCTCTGCAATGGATGTTCTTTGGTAGACATTCACATGGAACCCAAGTATCTTCACAGTCTGTGCCAATTTAAAGAGGTCTGAACTAACTTGTCCCCACCCAAAATGTTCTTAATCCCAGTCCCATTTCTCAAAATTTTTACCCATCTTGGTTAACTTCTCTTTTCAACATTATTTCATCTAGACTCCTTTTCACCCACTTTTCCTTTCCAGATATTCTGAAGCAAATTCCAGACATCATATCACTTTACCTTAAATATCGCAGGACCTCTAAAACATAAACATTATTCAAAAATAACCACAATATGGGGTGCCTGGCTGGCTCAGTGGAGCATATGACTCTTGATCTCGGGTTTGTGAATCTGAGCCCCATGTTGGGTGTAGAGATTACTTAAAAATAAAATCTTTTTTTTTAAATATTTTATTTATTTGAGATAGTGAATGAGAGAGAGAGAGAGCATGAGTGAGAGGGGGGGCAGAGGGAAAGGGCAAAGCAGGCTCCCCACTGAGCAGGAAGCCCTATGCAGGGCTTGATCCTAGAACCCCAGGATCATGACCTGAGCCAAAGGCAGATGCTTAACCAACTGAGCCATCCAGGTGCCCCTTAAAAATAAAATCTTAAAAAAAAAAAAGTTCAAAAAAATAACAATACCATTATCATACCTAAAAAATAAGTAATTATTTGATATCAAATATCCAGTTAATGTTCAAATGTCCTCAACTATCTCAAGCATCCAATTAAAGTTCAAACATTGAGATGGATTGATATGATAGTAAATCTCTTTTAATCCATGTTTTTTCTTTCTCTTGTTTTGCAATTTATTTTTTGTTGAAGAAACCAAGTTGTCTTTCAAGTTTCCCACAGTCTAGATTTGCTGATTATGATTATGTCAATTAACATGTTCTTCTATCCCTTGAAAATATTCCTAAAATTTAAGGGTTATATCTGGAAGCTATATCAAATCCAAGTTTGATTGTTTCTTGGCAAAACTACTTCTTGGGTGGTATTACATACTTTCATTAAGAGGTACATAGTCTGGTCCCTCCCTTTTTGGAATGTTATCAGTCACTGATGGTCATTGCTAGATCCCTTAATTTGTGAGGGGTTGCAAATTTGATATTCTAATTCCATCACTCTTCATTTGTTATCTATACCAATACACACTACAAAATACACACACACACTTCTATAAGGACAAATTTCCCTTCATCAACAATTTGGTCACCCAGAAATGTGGTTCATATTGAGAAAGTAGAATAAACGCTTGTTTTTTTCTATTTACCAATTTTCAAAGTAACAAGTTGGTTTGCTGGCATCCTCCAAGTTGACCAATGAAATTTGTTAATATCATTATGAACTCCTGCATTAAAACATATTTGATGTGTTGCAAACCATTGCAGTTATTATCTTTATTGACACTTACATTGTACCATCGTTGCCAGTGGGAACCAATTCAAGCTGGATCTTGGATCCTTTTCAGTTGTCTTTCAGAGCTGCCTTGTTTTCCAGTATGCCACGATGTTCCAGACTCACACTGTACATTTCCTGCCCCAGAGCTGAAATCACCCATTTCTTCAAGGAGGCTTAGTTCCTTTTAGTAGGAAATGGAATGTGGAGATCTCAGTCGGGGTGTTACCCGACTTGTCATCATTTCTAAGCCTTTTCTAGGTCATTGTTTGCAGGCCAAAAACTAGGAGGCTTTATTGTTATTGTTTTATAGGCTTCTTTAAGATAAAGTACTTCAGGAGTTCCTGATACTTCCAATTCAAGGCCAGGATTCACCTAACTTTATCAGTCTGACATCTGTACTTCCTTCATCATGAATTCTTTCTGATCACCTCAGCCAGAGGTAATAGAACATCCTTTGAATTGTACCACCCCTCAATCAACTTTTATGTCAATCAACTTTTATGTCAATCAACATACTGGTCTTTGATTTATTGTTATTTTTGTATATATCTTATCTTCCCTACCAAGTGGCAAGCAGTTTGAGGACAGAATTCCTCTTTTTATTCTTTGTTAAAAATAATGATCTTTTTGGGCGCCTGGGTGGCTCAGTCATTAAGCGTCTGCCTTCAGCTCAGGTCATGATCCCAGGGTCCTGGGAAAGAGCCCCACATCGGACTCCCTGCTCCGCGGGAAGCCTGCTTCTTTCTCTCCCACTCCCCCTGCTTGTGTTCCCTCTCTCTCTCTGTCAAATAAATAAATAAAATCTTAAAAAAAAAATAACCTTTTTATTCTTTGTTAAAGATAAAATTCCGAAAATGCTAATGTATTTCCTGACAGGTAAATATCCTTTTTTTCTTTATATTCTTCAAAATATGGAACTCTAATTTTACTGGCAATTAGGTTAACATACTGAAGTTGTTTGAAATAACTTTTATTTCACAGATATAAAACAGTTCTGAACATTTACAACTTGTACAAAGCACTGGTATGTTAGCCTTTCTGTTTTAAAAAGTGCTATCCTAAAAGAATAGAAGAAGTTCAAGACCACAATGACATTCCAAATTATAGGTACAGGGAATGGGGAATATGAAGAAAGTATTCTAATCAACTACAAAATCCTGAAACCATTTTTGATGGAAGGAAAATGAATAATACTGGATTTTCAAACAGTGTGAAATCACACTTTGGTCTGAAACACGTTTCGCTTTGCTTTTTATTCAGATGTATACATAAAAATTATATAAAAATGCCACTAAAATGAACCCTTCAAAGGCTTAATTAAAAAGAGGTAGGGAATGAAAATTAAAGGATTTATTTTGGCAGTTCTTCAATAATGATGCGAGATACTGAATTCCATCCAGTAGAGGCGTCTCCTTTCGGGTAATCCGAACAAGTCCCAACCCAGATGGCAACATCCACTAATCCAGCTCCAATTCCTTCACAAAGCCCTTCCACTGCAGAACAGAGATGAAAGTTAGAGCTTTCTTTAGAACAAAAAGCAAAAATCTTCACCTAAATGTTATTACTTTAGCAAAGTAGGTGACAAATCTATTGAATGCACAGTGAATTAAAAATTCTAATGCTCAATAAGGACTTCATAAAGATAAGGTCTCTTTTTCTTACCACATAAATATTTTTTAAAAACCTATATCTACCCATCTGATGATATAAGCTGAACAGGCAGTTTTCTTGCAGGTTTCAGCCATAAAACCAGAATCTGTTTAGTTACTGAAAGTTACCGTTTAGGTGACTGAAAACAAAAAAGCAATTTATTTGACTAAACAAAGGAAGCCAAGACTTTTATTTGCTTTGCAGGTCTTTTTTAAAGAAAGCCTTTTCTAACACTTACCTATACACTTGATGCATAGAAGAAAGGACTTTTGTAACATTAAAAGAAATTCTAGCATAATCATTATACCAGTCCTTCGATCTGGGAATCCCATTGTACATGGACTTTCCTCACCGTGAACAAACAAACAATCTTGCTTTTCCTCTATGTTCTTATGCTTTATAAATATACGACTTTTCTCAGGGTCTCTGGACTTTCACATACTAATATACAACTTGCAGTCCATCTTACCAAGATCCTTCTATATTAAAAAAAAAAAAAAAAATCCCCCAATGGTCATTTTAACAGACAAAAAGGTATGTGTCTGTGTAAGGGGGTAAAGGAACCAGAGGTTGCCAGATTCTTTCAGAAAATGAGTCCTGACATACAAGTAGTGTAGGGATTGCCATCATGTGACTGGTCAGGTTTCCCATCTGGTAGGTTAGTACATTCCAACTGAGCCTCGGGATGTAGTGCTGGAGCAATCTTCTTCCTTGAGCTGACACATCAATGAATCTAAGGTAAGTCCCTCAGAATCCAGACTTGACTGGTTCAGGCCCCTTTCAAAGCTGGGAGAACGAAGCAGTGTGGCCACAATCCCATTTAATCTAGCACCACACCGAGTGAGAATGCCCAGAAATACTCATGTTCTCCCAAGTTCTGCACGTCCATGGCCTAGAAACTTGTTCACCTCACGCTACAGGCCGTAAGACAAATTTGGGTCTAGCATCAGTCTCACATGAGGAGAATCAAATGGTCACTTCACGGTCTTTAACCTGTGCAGTAATATTTTTTGAATGAATGAACATTTTTGCTATGATAAGGTAATATTGCTACTTATTAAGCACCTAAAATATGTTGGATTAGGGGGTTCTAGACCTGTTTTCCTCTTGGCCCTAGGTAACAAGGTGACATTCAAATGTTTTTCAAACTCCCCATGGGCATATCCAAGGCTCTAAGTCATCCTCAATGTGCTAAGTGTGTCTCCTTTCTCTCAAGAAAGAGTTTCAGTGTATGAGGGAAAGTGATTTTATTGCAGAGGTAACCTTCTATCATCTTAATACAAAAACTGTTATAAATAACAAATTACTTCTGACATTCCACCCAAGTGATCACACCAAATAAATTTCTACACCATGGTCGGGAACTGCTATGTTAAATAAGTTATAAAGCATATGCATGTATAGGGCACAGTTCCTGGGCCTGAGGGCTTATATTACAGCAAGATATTAGCACAAACACCTTAAAGGTAATACAGTAGAAAGTAAGTTGCTTATACCAACTATTTTTATCACATACATACTATAGAGTATGTAATGTTTAATATATATACTTATATATATAATTTAATAACATATATACTAAACATATATCACTTCCTAATTAAATTTTGATGTTATATCTAGATTTTTCTTATTGTAGAGACTGCTTCTCAGATGGAAAACACATCATCCTTTCCAGCACAAGTATCTAAGGACTTAGTGATGAAGCTTTTTAACCTGATCAAAGAGAGGGCTGGGGAGACAAGACGGCAGGCAAGGAGCTGGTTTCTGCTCTCTTGAACACTGATTCTACTGTCCTGCATAACACACTTTATTTCCCTGGACCTTCTCTATAGGCCAAGAGAGGGGGTTCAAATATCTTCTTTATGTCTCAAGGATAGTGTGGGGATTTGAGGAATAATGCAGAAGGGATGCCCTTGATTTCTCAGGAATAAACGTGCTCTGTTAATTTTTGGGTTCAGTATCTGACTTGGATCCCCAAAGCATGCTGAAATAGAATTTCCTCTATTAACAGTGGAGGGATCTCTTCTCTTCCCTCTGCCATTTTTTAAGTACAAGGTTAGTGAGAAATCCCTGCAAGACATCAGGGGAATGAAGCTAGTGATACATACATCTTGTGATTCTCCCAGCAGGGACTGTCATGATGTACAATCCCACTGCAACTCAAGAAACCAAAATGGCCAGCAGCCAAATATCGATAGAGGTGTGTCTGGGTGAGGACATTAATAGACACCCCGACCCCTTCTATTTCTTTGGTATCTTCCAAGCTTTCTTTAATGAACCTTAAAATAGAATAAAACAAACCAATAATTTTTTTTTCTTACAGCTTAAGTGACCACTGGTTTAAATGAATGTCTTTTCTCTTATACGAGGCAGAAACAAAGAATGCACTATAGAAATGTCCTCTTTTACAAATTCAGCAGACAATATCTATCCTTTTAAAGGACAAGGTGGAGAAATAATCTCCTTATCAAGTGGATCTCAACCTTGGCTGAGCATTAGGCTACCTGGAAACGATTCTGAAATCCCAGGGCCTTGGCTGCATCTAGACCCATTAAGTCAGACTCCCTGGAAGGGTGGTACCCAGGTATGGGGATTTTTTTAAGTTCCGTAGTTGAGCCTAATGTGTAGCCAGGGTTGAAAACCACTGCTCTGTGGCATTATGGGCTGTTTTGCCATTTCATCTAATTCAGTGATTTTCAACCTTGGGGATCTTTAAAAAAAAAATACGGTATTATCCCCAGAGATTCTGATTCAGTCCGTCAGAGGCAGAGCCCAGTTATCTGTACATTTTTTTAAAGATCCATTTCAGGGAATTCTGAATGCAACCAGAGTGAGTAGTTAGGTACTGAAAACTTGCTATAGGTCTCTTTATCACAGGCTGGGGAACCAACATGATCGTGGCTTTAAGACCAGTCTTTCGTGTCCAAAGTCATCAGGCACATCCTGCAGTCACTCTTCCACGTACCAGAAGAAGTGCGATGAATATTAATTGTTGAATTGAGTTCGGGGCTTCCTTGGTCCAAATAAATGATGGCTTCAATGGGAAGAGGTCCTGAACATTCAGCTCCATTGAACGTGAAATACCAACGCTGACAGCATGCATTCCTGCATTTTAACCGAAGGGAGCCACTGAACAAAACCCTCAGAGCACTGTTTGAGCGCATCTTCGTAAATGTACACTCCTATCACAAACACAGAAATAGGGTTCAATTAGCATTTTCAATCTTCATTCAAAAGATGCTTTCAAGTTGTAGTGTGAATGTTATTCAATTTTCCTTTTCCTCAAACTACATTTTAAAAAGCTTAGCTTTTACAGAAGGAGAGAGATTCTCTGCAAGGCAGAGAAGAGACTCATATTGATATTAGACACTCTAAGAAAATCAAATTATGGCATTCTTAGAATTCTTCACACCACGGAAGGTATCTTTTAGTCTTACTCAAAACAGCTGGTCTTCAGTATTTTAAGCCAAACCAGTCTATGTATTTACTTTTCTTTTTTCATTCCAAAAATATTTCCTGAGCCCTACGTGCTGGATGCTACAGTTAACGACAGTAAATGAAACAGAATCTCTGCTCTCATGGAACTTATATTCTAGACTATATATTTATTCTTGACCAGTTTCTTTTTGCGCAACAGCAAACAGTATCAGGGGTAAAGCAGAGGTGGAGGTTTTAGGCTTATATAATGACACAATGAGAAGGCCCCGGGTTTTTTCTCTAATTACTCTTTGCAAAATTTGTCTCTCTACTGGCTCATGGTCTACTATCCTTTACTTTCAGAAAGCTCCCAAACTCATTCTGACCGCTCCTAAAAGAAACTTAAAAACATATTAATAATTCAGAGTGCACAGGGATAGTTTCAGAGAGAACTCAGCAACTTTTGATGAACTATAAATAAGTAACCAGTCTATCAATGTCAGGAGTTTAAAGAAGCAGGCAACATTTTAACACATTTAAACACAATGCTTTCTAAGAAGTAACAGGAAAATAAAAATGGTCACAGTCACCAAAATTCTGGAGGCTCTATGGAAATTCTAGTACAAAAAATCAAATCAAGACAGCCTCAAACATTTTTATAGATAATGGAACAGACAGTAAAGAGCTGAGATGAGGAGCATCTCAGAGTTCTGTGAAAGTAAGATCTCTTCTACTTGCATTTGCCTGGTGGTAGGAGTGGTTGATATCAAGGAATAATGTATTGTTGAATAATAATAATATACACACGGAACCATGTACAGAGTTGGTCAACAAAAGAAAGAGCCTTAGGAATAGCACCAGTTTCTTCAATTCTGTGCCATCCCAGTCGTCTGGCCAGTTACCTTTAAAGCAAACACTAATTAAAGTGACTGAATCATTAACCAAAATGCGTTGCTAGACAGGCTCTTTTGAGTACTTTTCCCCCCTAAATGTTGCAGAAAAATTTTAAATGCTTACTGTTGTACATCTCTGGTCCGTTCCACTTCTCGTAAGCTTAGTAATTTTAAGCCACATCTGCTACCCAGAATAAGGACAAATACCAATGGACTTCCCACTTGGGAGATCATTCC
Source organism: Mirounga angustirostris (assembly GCF_029215605.1). Lineage (NCBI taxonomy): Eukaryota > Metazoa > Chordata > Mammalia > Carnivora > Phocidae > Mirounga > Mirounga angustirostris. The sequence continues at coordinate 33,818,585 of NW_026991712.1, forward strand.
TATCACAGGGTTAGTTTCTTGGAAATTTCTTCCCACCCTTATGGTGTCTGGAGCCACAGCAGAATTTCTTATACTCATTTATTTATTTATTTATTTTAAAGATTTTATTTATTTATTTGACAGAGAGAGACACAGCGAGAGAGGGAACACAAGCAGGGGGACTGGGAGAGGGAGAAGCAGGCTTCCCACTAGGCAGGGAGCCCGATGCGATGCGCGGCTCCATCCCAGGACCCTGGGATCATGACCTGAGCTGAAGGCAGACGCTTAATGACTGAGCCACCCAGGAGCCCCTTTCTTATACTAATTTAAAGTTAAGTTCACTTTCAAACAAGATTGGAAAGTTGCTTACTGTCCAGCACAGATACTTATGCTCTCTCTTTTTGCTTGCGTTTTTAAAAAAGGAGTGTTATTTTAGATATTATTAGGTTTAAAATAACATGGTGATTTATTTGTCTTAGAAATACCTTTATAAAATTAACTCTGAAATGTTATCTTTTTTATTCATTAATTCTAACTTAGCCACAGGGTCCCTACTCCTTAATTTTGTAAAAGTCTTTTAGCAAAAATAAAATAAAATCTTAAATTCGCACTCAACTATGAACACTCTTAAGTTTTGCTTCAACTTTAAAATAATTCAGACTTCACTTACCGCAATTTTTCCAAGATCTATGCCATAATTGAGTGAACTCCATGAACACTGCTTGTAGTTAGGTGTCCAGGACTCCTCAAAGCTTTCCCTCAAGCATTCCCCCTTTTCTCCTTTGAATCCATCCCGACCTGGGATCCCAGGGGTACCGGGAATGCCATTGGCCCCAGGGCTTCCATCTCGCCCAGGCATCCCTGCAGGTCCTTGTAAGCACATTCCATTATACTAGAGCAGAAAAAGGAAAAGGGGACAAACCCTCATCATTCAAGATTCAAAGCTCTTTCTGATTAGTTGCATTCTTAAAAGATTTATTTTATTTATTTTAGAGAGGGAGAGAGAGCAGAAGGGGCAGAGAGAGAGGGAGACAAGAAGACACCCGCTGATCATGGAGCCCAACATGGGGCTTCGCTTGGGGCTCAATGGGCTCGACTGGGGGCTCAGCTGGGGGTTCAATGAGGGGGGCTTGATCCCAGGACCCTGAGATCATGACATGAACTGAAACCAAGAGTTGGTCGCTTAACCAAGTGAGCCACCCAGGGGCCCCTAGAATTGCATTTATTTTGAGCCCTTGGAGTCAAGAATCCCTTCATACCACTTGCACATGTTCTAGATGAGTTACTATAGAGAACTGATTTTAAAGTTGTTTCTAAAATATTGAGATTTCTTTCCCATTTTTTTTTGCACAGACTGCTCACACACACACACACACACAGAGAAATCAAAAAAGACAAAATGTTTTCATTTGCCTGCCTTTTCTCTACTGCTTATTAAAAGCATACATGATTTAAAAAAAAAAAAGCATACATGATTTTTAAATTGCTGTATTCCAGGGTGAACATAATTAGATATACTGCTTTTTTCTTCTAACCCTATATGTTGTAAAGCACTGTAAAGTATCATAATGATACTTTAAAAATTTTATGCAAACATTGCACTATTTTGGGATACTTAGGTTATTTCTATTTTTTCTATCATTAGTATTATTGTAATGAAAATTTTCACCCGTATAACTTTTTTTGTCTTTTGAATTATTTCCCTAAGACATAGTCCTAGGGATATAATTATCAAAAAATCTTAGTTAATAATTATCTTACACCAGCAATATCTTTGAATTGGATTGCACATCTCCCGCTTCTATTTTATGTGAAGGAAGTGTCATTAGATTAAAACTTCTGGCCTCCAACCTCACATCTCCTCAGGAGCAAATGGCCTGGTCACAGGTGACCACTGGTAAGTGCCACCAGTAAGGTGGCAGTAATCTCTCAAACCTCTTTTTTTTTTTTTTTAAGATTTTATTTATTTATTTGACAGAGAGAGAGATAGTGAGAGCAGGAACACAAGCAGGGGGAGTGGGAGAGGGAGAAGCAGGCTTCCCGCCGAGCAGGGAGCCCGATGTGGGACTCGATCCCAGGACCCTGGGATTATGACCTGAGCTGAAGGCAGATGCTTAACGACTGAGCCACCCAGGCACCCCTCTCTCAAACCTCTTAAGTGCCAGGATTCTCTCTGGTTTTCTTGGTGGGCCGACAGCAAGAGTATCAGGTAGAAATTAAGAGCATGGATTCTCTGGATTTTTAATCCTGGTTCCACTGCTTATTAGCTATGTGAGATAAGGCAACTTGCTCAACATTTCAGTGCCTGTTCCCTTCCCTGTATAAGAGGGAAAATAATAAAGATTCTTACCTGGCAGGGTTCATGTGAGATTTAAGTGAGATCCTATATAAAACCGTGCTTAGACCCGTGCAGGGCACATAGTATGCACTGCGTATGTCAACCATGATGATTCTTATTACCCCCCAAGATCACGTGAGGCAGTGACACTGGGCAGGTGTGTCTACTCCCTTGGGGGGACCTTACCAGGGTCTAGACCTGGGACAGACAGCATTGGCAAACCCGTCGGCCAGCACGCACACACAAGCCACACACACCAACATAGTTGGGTATGTGGTAAAGGTAATATTTTATCTCCATCTGTCTAATTCCCCTGTCTTTTTTGGAATTGGTCCATTTATTAGGACCCCAACCTCAAATGCAATCCACTTAAATTTTTACTTTAACATTCCCCTATTGGTGTAAATTGTACTATCATTCTGTATAACGACACTGTCCAGTGAGAACAACAACAACAAAAACCAAGATTCCTTATATATTAAAATAACTTCTGGACTTAGACATGGTCATATCATAAAATCCAGCAATGCCGCTGCCTAGGAAGGATCCTCATGTACATAATGTTTCCCAATCAATTTCTTCTCACATCACCAATTTCATCTATCAAATCACTGATAAATGATTTTTGTCATGACTTTGGCCACTACCATTTTCCTGGTGTAAGAAAAGGCACTATTTATTTATTACCAAAGAAACACTAAAAGTGTTTAACAAAATTACAAATGTATTTAACAAAATTTGAAGACAAGCTAAAGTATAAAATATTCTAAAACAGTTTGGTTTATTTTAGACTTACTTTTCATTTTAGTAATCTCATTCACTTTCACTAGCAGATACATGTTTAGACATAGATTTCAAGTGGGAAGGGAGAAACAAGACTTCTGATTTTTTTTTAAGATTTTTTTTTTATTATTTATTCATTTGAGACACAGAGATAGAGAGAGAGAGCATGAGCAGTGGGAGAGGCAGAGGGAGAGGGAGAAGCAGACTCCCAGCCGAGCCAGGAGCCCGATGTGGGGCTCGATCCCAGGACCCCGGGATCACGACCTGAGCCGAAGGCAGACGCTTAACCATCTGAGCCACCCAGGTGCCCCATGATTTTTTTTTTTCACTATTATCCCTGCCCCCCCGGAGGCAAGATGATACACAAAGTTTTATTTTCCTATGTATCACTAGTTTTCAATCAGGGATGATTTTGTCCCCCAGGGTATACTTAGCAAATGTCTGGAGGCATTTTTGGTTGTCACAACTTGGGAGGGGAGGGTACCACTGGCATCTAATGGGGATAGGGACCGCGGGTGCTGCTAAACATCCTACGATGTGCAGGACGGTCCCCACAACAAAGAATTATCTAGCCCCAAATGTCAGTAGGGCCAAGGTTGAGAATGTTTATTCAGATTTTTATCTAAAACCTGCATTTCAGTGGCCACATAATTTTATTGAATTTGGTTCCACGGGTATTACATGTCCTCTTTCACTTTAAAAATGTTAACCCAGGGGCGCCTGGGTGGCTCAGATGGTTGGGCGTCTGCCTTCGGCTCAGGTCATGATCCCGGGGTCCTGGGATCGAGTCCCGCATCGGGCTCTCTGCTCCTTGGGAGCCTGCTTCTCCCTCTGCCTCTCTCTCTCTCTGTCTCTCATGAATGAATAAATAAAGTCTTTAAAAAAAATAAAAATTAAAAATTAATAATAAAAAAATAAAAATGGGGCGCCTGGGTGGCTCAGTTGGTTAAGCGACTGCCTTCGGCTCAGGTCATGATCCTGGAGTCCCGGGATCGAGTCCCACATCGGGCTCCCTGCTCGGCGGGGAGCCTGCTTCTCCCTCTGACCCTCCCCCCTCTCATGTGCTCTCTCTCTCTCATTCTCTCTGTCTCAAATAAATAAATAAATAAATATCTTTAAAAAAAAAATAAAATAAAATAAAAATAAAAATGTTAACCCAGCATAGGCTTAGTACTAGGCAGGCGTTCTGTAAATGTCTGTAGAATGAACCCCTGTTTTTCCACTGGCCACCAGGGGGCAGAGCTTGCTGGAAGCTTGAAAGGAACGCTTTGAAAGGTCCCGTACAAAGAAGTTGCTTTATAGAAACCTTCTTGAAACCTTCTCAGTGACCACATGAACATTTTTTTTTTCTCCAGCAAAACCAAACCTAATCTACAGGATGCACCTGAGCTTGGTTGCACAATAAGCTTTTCCAAGTTGGGCGAGAGTTGTGGGAAACCGCAGGTACTGTAAATCCGTGGAGGAAAAGAAAAAATTGCTAGCTTTATGGAGAAAAGGGGTATTTTGTGCATCATAATTACAAATTCATAAAATGCAAACTGCACATGAACCCCAGCCATTTGGTACAGTTTTAGGCAATTTAGACACTTAAAATAAAACCGTAGCCCTGAACACATTGTCTGCTTTGTGGAGCAAAATTACATAGCGCATCACCAAAAAGTGCAGTGTGCAATGGCAGGAATTTTTTTCCAGAGGTTTTGAATCTGGCATAGAACTAGCTGCCAGGGAGTTTGGTTTATTAGCTCAGTTTATAATGGCAGCTTAGAGAAACAGGTGTTTTGTTTTGTTTTTTATCAAAATAATGCCCCCCCACCTTAGGTCCTGCAATGCCTGTAAACGACACTTGTCTGCAAATAAGATTGGCCTAAGGACTGAAGTTTATTATGTGCCAAGGAATATGGTAGTTGTGAAAGGACAGCTCTTGACACAGGGCAGAGGACTGCTCTGCTCTCCACTGGGTTTGTTGACTTTTGGAGGGAAAGAGCTTTAAGCAAACAGACCTTCCCATAGATTAGACCCTCAGAAAGCACTTGGGCTGTTTGTTTTCTCTTCTGAAAACTGTCTTCTCCCTTAGCTCCACTGTGGTGCTCCTGCTTGGTGGCCACAGGCTGAGGACCCAGGGTATCTGGAAGGACTGACTGCCCATCTGACTATAAACAGAACAATGACTTGGGTCCTGGGAAGGTTAGTGCAGGGTCCCTTCATTTTCCCCTTCTGGCCTTAATCCCTCTGAACCATTCCTGTCCTGAGCTGTGGTTGTCCGACAAAGTAAATTGCAGCCCACACTCCCTAGGAAGATGACCCAACATGACTCATAGTGTTCAAGTTACAAAGAGTTGGACGGATACTTTGTGAGGGTTATTATTCTCTCCTGCAGGCAGACGTGGCCACCAGCCCCAACACAGGACACGTCGCAGGGCTCTGGCCCAGGCCCACCCAGGGGAACAGCGAGTCCAGGGTCTCCCAGACAGCTCCCAGGCCCACCTTCTAACCGACTCAAGCTTCTCATTCTCCCCCCTTGCCGCCCTAACCCTCTCTGTCCTCCCGGGGTGTTGGGGGTGGGGGGACGAGGCCCTCAGAGGCCAGAAATGTATTTTGGGACATCCCACTCGACCCACGTCGCATCTCCGCTCCAGCATTTGGGTCTCCCGTGCGAGTTCCATGTCCCCATGTTGGGGGTGGGGGGGACGGGCGCATTGCTCGCATTGCCCAGGTCATACCTTACACGCGGACTCCGACAAAGCGGGACACCCGGGCGCACGCACGACCCACAGACGCAGCTGTACAGACCACCCCCCACCCCACCAGCCGGACTCCCGTCGCCCCCGTGCGGCCCGCGGCTCTGTCCCCGCCGCCGGACTCACCAGGTCCACCACCTCCCTCTGCCGCAACAGAGCCTTTTGCTTCCCCTTGGGGCTCTCGGAGGCGCTCGACGGCGCCCGCAGCTGCAGCAGCAAGAGCAGCAGGAGGCCGAGGAGCCGCCGCGGGGAGGCGGCGGCGGGGCCGTGGGGGCGCATGGCGCGCGGCGGCCCCGGGACGCGCGGAGCAGGAGCACCAGGCGGAGACGCGGCGCCGGGACGTGATCAGAGTCTGGCCCCGCCGCGTTGCGAGGCCGCCGCAGGCTGTATCAATGCCCCTTTCACCGGCGCGCCTCCCTCCCGGCCTCCCTCCCGCCCCTCCGGACACCGAGTTTCCATCCTGTAATAGGCGGGAACCCCCACCCCAAGCCCGACACGGGGCGGGCCCACAGCCGGGCCCGCCCCCTCCGGCGCAGCCGCCCGGACCCCGGCAGAGAAGCCGCCTGCGGAGTCGGGGCGGGGGGGGGGGGGGTGGGAGGCCACAGGTGGAGGCTTCCAGGCGGGGGTGGAGATGGCACCGCCTAAAGGAACATTGAGGGGCACGTGCCCTTACCGGGGTCCAGAAACCACCTTCAGGGGTTGTCAGACTGTCACAGTAGGCAAGCTCTTCTTCGGAGATGACATTTGGGGGCGGAGCAGGGGTGGGGGAGGAACCATAGGTATCATCGGGTTCTCCCAGGGGCCCATGACCTAACTGATTAAGAACCGATGTTTCATAAACCAAAAAGCAGACTCTTAAATACAGAGAACAAACTGGTGGTTGCCAAAGGGATGGCGGGTGGGGGGATGGGTGAAATAGATGAAGGGGATTAGGAGATATAAACTTTCAGTTAGAGAACAAGTCACTGAGGTGAAAAGTACATCATAGGAAATATAGTGGATACTATTGTAATAACCTTGTATGGTGACAGATCGTGATTACGCTTATTGTGGTGAGCACCGAGTGATGGTATAGAGTTGTTGAATCAATATGTTGTGCACCTGAAACTAATATAACATTGTATGTTAATTATACTTCAATAAACATTTTTTAAAAATACATTAAAAATTTAAAAAGAACTGATGTTTCAGGGCGCCTGGGTGGCTCAGTCGTTGGTCATGATCCCAGAGTCCTGGAATCGAGCCCTGCATTGGGCTCCCTGCATCAGCGGGAAGGCTGCTTCTCCCTCTCCCACTTGCCCTGCTTGTGTTCCCTCTCTCTCTGTGTCTCTCTCTGTCAAATAAATAAATAAAATCTTCAAAAAAAAAGAAAAAGAACTGATGTTTCATGAGCATTAACACTTACTAAGCACCAGGAACCACCCAGGCCACCAGATAGGGTCCTTTATACACCACTGGCTGAAATCTGGCAGGAGAGAGGTTTTGCCACACCTGGAACAACGTGGAGGTTGTTGACAGAATGGCAATGCTGCTGAGGTCAAATTCATCTCAGCAAGGTTCTCTTTAGAGACCCATCCAGTTTCCTGGAAGTTGCAGTAGACCCAACCGATGGACATTACAGAAAAGGAACAGTGGCAGGGGAGCATGTCAGGGCATTTGGAGGAATGCTCCCTCCTGGGCCACTGCGTAACTGCAAGTAAATTTCATTCCTGTTTGTCAGAAGAAGCAAAAATCCAATGGGTTCTAAAGCCAGGACTGGCTACATAATTTTCAGGGCTCAGCGCAAAATGAAAATGCAGGGTCCTTTGTTTAAAAAAATTGTTAAGAATTTCAAGACAGTTTTAACAGAACTATATACCAAGCATAGGATTCTTTTAAGCATAGCTGCACAGGTCACTCACGCATGAGACAGCCCTGCATAAAGCTGAACAAGGTCCCCGCTGGTGCCTTTATGTGCCAAACCACTGCGGTGGCAGCAATCTATAGGCTGGAGAGGAGGGGAGGGCACCCCCAGAGGGTATCCAATCGCAACTCCTGCTGCAGTTCCACCCAGGGAGTTCAAATGGTCCTTCTCTGTGTAAATTTGGGGGTCCAGATTGGATTTTTAGAAAACAGCTCATCTTGTATTACCATCCACGTGCTTTTTTTCCCCATTTCTTTTGCTTAAAAAAAAACTTTTTTAGGGGTGCCTGGGTGGCTCAGTCGGTTAAGCGTCTGCTTTTGGCTCAGGTCATGATCTCAAGGTCCTGGAATTGAGTCCTGCATTGGGCTCCCTGCTCAGTGGGGGGTCTGCTTCTCCCTCACCCTCTCCCCCAGCTTGTGCTCTCTCTCTCAAATAAATAAATAAAATCTTAAAAAAAAACTTTTTAATTTTAATTTTTTTAAGATTTAAAAAAATTTTTCAAAGATTTTATTTATTTGACAGAGAGACAGCGAGAGAGGGAACACAGCAGGGGGAGTAGGAGAGGGAGAAACAGGCCTCCCGCTGAGCAGAGAGCCCAATGCGGGACTCCATCCCTCCGGACCTGAGCCGAAGGCAGATGCCTAACTGAGCCACCCAGGTGCCCCCAGAAACTTTTTTAATTGAAGTATAGTTGACACCCAGTGTTACATTAATTTCAGTGTACAACATGATGATTCAACAACTCTACACGTTATGTTGTACTTGCCATAAGTGTAGCTACCATCTGACACCATAATATCAATATGTTTTTAAAGTACACATTCACGGGGCACCTGGGTGGCGCAGTCGGTAAGCATCTGCCTTCGGCTCAGGTCATGATCCCAGGGTCCTGGGATCGAGCCCCGCATCGGGCTCCCTGCTCCGCGGGAGGCCTGCTTCTCCCTCTCCCACTCCGCCTGCTTGTGTTCCCTCTCTCACTGTGTCTCTCTCTCTGTCAAATAAATAAATAAAATCTTTAAAAAATAAATAAATAAATAAATAAATAAATAAATAAATAAATAAATAAATAAATAAAGTGCACATTCACATAACTAATCAAATTACACTGTAAGATAAGTTAACCAGATATCATTATCTATATTTCAAAGATAATCCATAATAATGTATAAGTGCCTTACACATACCCTCTCGGGTCCTAAAGTTATCACATATCTCTTCCCACTATGGGTTTGATTAACTTCACTGTCTCTGAGCTTACTTCCATATACCTCTGTGTGCTTGCTAAGTCATTTTTCCTACCACCTCTAGAATTTACTATTTCAGTCGAGTTTTCTTGGTCTAAAACTTATGTTCATTCTACCATTACAGATTTTAGTTCCAGTTAGAGATTATGGACTAGTTTAGTGTCTCAGATGTTTCCAGAGTGACCTTTCCCAGAGATTTCCAAATGTTCTGCATATTTTCTGTTCAGATATTTTACTTCTTTTTCTATTGGACTATTCATGCACTTCTTATCTATCATAAAAACTACTTTAAGGTTGACATCTTTAAAACATTTGATCTTCCCATTAGGGACATAATATATCTCCCCAGTTTTCCAAATCCTCTTTTATGCATCAGTAAAATTTTAGGATTTTCTTTATATATTTCTTATTGTTGCTATGATGTATTTTGCTGCTATTGCAAATGGAATCTGCACACACACCCCATAGACTATATTATTTTTCTATTACTGCATAACAAATTACCACAAACTTAGTGACGTAACACAACACAAATTTGTTACCTCCCAGTCTTGTGGGTCAGGGGTCCAGCTCAGATTAGTGTCACAGGAAGCTGAAGTCAAGCAGTCAGCCAGGTCAGTCCTCATCAGGAAGCTTGACTAGGGAAAGATGCACTTCTAATCCTCCTTGGGTTCTTGGCAGAATTCATTTCCTCGTGGTTGTAAGACTAAGGTCCCTGCTTTTTTGGCTGTTTGTTGTCTGGGGTCCGTTCTCATCTACCAGAGGCTACTCTCATGTCTTTACCATGTGGCGCCTCCCTGTAAGCCTTTGAATCTGTGGGGAAGAGTGTAGTACCTTTTAAGGTCTGATATGATTAAGTCAGGCCCATCCAGGATAAGTCAAAGTCAACTGATTAGGGAACCTAATTACACCTTCAAAATTCCTTCTGCCATATAACACAATCATGGAGGTGACAGCCATCATCTTCACAGTTTTGCTCATACTCAAGGGGAGGGGATTATTTACCACAGGGCAGAAATCTTAGGGTGCTGTCTTAGAAATCTGTCTACCCCATGTATCAATGGGCTATGGCTGGGAGCTTTTGATTGTCATCACTTGTTTCCTTATAGCATAAGAAGTGATGTTTTCTAACATAAAAAGTTCTGGCAGGTGACAAGAAGATCAAGGTGGTCAATAAAAATATTGTAATCACACTAGTGGTAGGAGTCAGCCCACAGAATTCTGCATTTCCCTTGCAGGAAAGGAAGCACAGGGAGTCCTCAACTTTTAAACTGTTAGGCATTCACATATCTCTCAGTCACCCTTTGTTTGCCAAGTGCATCTTCCACGCATCACTTGATAATGAACATTTCAAAGTATCATGTAATCATAGCCTGCCAGTCAAAATTCCAGCAGCATCTCTATCTTCGTAAACAGTATTTGTGCAATTATTTGACAGCTTGTATTTGTTAGACCCCACGCCCAGCGTGGAGCCCAACATGGGGCTTGAACTCACAACCCTGAGATCAAGACCTGAGCTGAGATCGTGAGTCAGACGCTTAACCGAACGAGCCACTCAGGCGCCCCTGTTCTTATTATTTTCTAAAAAAAAGAGCAAAAGGGAAAAGAAAGGTAGCGATGTAAATAAGAACTCATAAAGTTAGTATAGTTGAAATAAAATAGAAATAAATGGGCTGAAAGTGCCATTTTTTAAAGACTCAAGGGGACACTTACTGGAATTAAGGTAGAAGAGCGTATAGCATCAGTCGAGGTCTAGTCAGAGTAACATAAACCATGCAGGCGAGTTCAAACAGAGGAGATTTATCAGCCGCTACCAGGAGAAACTGGAGGCTAAAGCTGTAGCTATCCTCTGTGTAGGGGCTTACTAAGTGCTTTTCCCTGGTACTCACGGAGTGCTCTCTCTATATTAGCTATTATTATTTTTATTGTAAGAGTTGGGGATTCCATACAAAATTAAAAGGAGCCATGGTTCAGTAGAGGACACTTAACATATACATCAGTTGTATTATTCAGAACCCAGTGAGGAAACAGAAACCACTCTGAGTATGTAAAAAGAATTTACATGTAGGAACTAACGTAGGAAATTGACTACAAAGTCTAAAATGTCAACAGGGGACAGTGAAGCGACCCACAATTAGCCATGGCCATAAGCTGCTACCACTCTTAAGCTGGAGAGACCTAAGTTGACCAGTCAAAGCTGGAATCATGGTGGGTTTATCCACTGGAACCTGGAACCGTGAAAGAGATGGAGCCACTGCCAGAGAAGGAAGATGAGTAATACCGGGGCTATTCCCTTCTTCCCCCCTCCAATCTCGGATTGGTCAAACCCAGCTAGCAGCCCCCAGAAACAGGAATCTGGGAAACAGCCTGCAGAGCTCAGCCTCCGGAGATACAGAGCAGAGCTGGGGAAGCTTGAAGAATGATCTGAGGGCAAAGAGCACCGATCAGTCCTGAAGGGGGTCCTGAAGTCCTCCCTCCACTGGCTCATGCTTACGTGTGTACATGCAGCTCTCAAATCCAACCCTGCGGTGGCTTCATCTGCAATCTGAAATATGTAAAGTACCAGACTGTTTGGACTGGTATTAAACCATTAATCTATCCACATCCGGCACTGATAAACAGTAAGTATCTAGCACCCTTCCCAGCACATGAGTGACTGGGATTTTTATAGTTCTACAAGAAGAAATGGAAAATTATAGAACCCAAATTGTTGATAAAAGGTAAGTGTAAGTCCCTTGCCTGTGATTATGGCGAGGACATTCTTCATGTACCCTTTTTTATTTGTGCACATGCCTGAGGGCAAGCCCTGGTGGTCTGTGTTAGACCTGCAAGAGTTACATTTCATTTATTCTGAATCATAGCATGTGACGTGCTTTCAGCTTGAGTAGTCTTTCATTTCCTGTCAAATTTTCTTCCCTTTCTTAAGTTACCCGAAGCTGTGTGCTTTCTGCCCCTCTTCATTATGCCCTGTGTACAGAAGTTTTGAAATCAGCATCCCTCTGAACAGGCTCTGCATTGTAAGAATTCCTTAGAAGATGGTTCACCATGGAGATCTGTGTTTGAGAATGGTCAAGATTAAAGGCATCTCTGGGCAGTTCAGATGACTCTGCAGCCTGTGTGTCTCTTTCAAGGCACAAAGAGCTGCCTGTTTTCTGCTAAAAGAAAACCAAAGTAAGCAGGATATTTGGAATTACATCCTAAAACATTTAGGTTTACAAAATGCATCCAGGTCTCTTGTTCCCCTGCACACATCTCCAACCCCATCAGCTAGACCATGGTTTCTGGTTATTGCTTAGTTGATATAAAGTCAGGTCATTGGAGTGGAAATCAAAACAAGCCAAAATATTAATCCCCTCCCTCACCTATCAGAGTTTTTAGCAAATAACAAAGCAAGCTGAATGCAATTTCACTTCCTCCCAAACTGCCCAATAGAGAATGCTGGATAGTGACAACATGGGAATTGATTGGTGGCAGGAGGGAGAAAATCAAGAGGTTTGGATATGAAACAAGAAATGGTTAACTGAGGGTGCCTGGGTGGCTCAGTTGTTAAGCATCTGCCTTCGGCCCAGGTCATGATCCCAGGGTCCTGGGATCAAGCCCCACATTGGGCCCCTGCTCAGCGGGGAGTCTGCTTCTCCCTCTCCCACTCCCCCTGCTTGTGTTCCTGCTCTCGCTCTCTGTCAAACAAATAAATAAAATCTTTAAAAGAAAAAAAAAAAAAAGAAATGGCTAACTGTCCAAAGAAAAAACAAGAGTGAATGGAACAAATCACTATTTATTATGGCATGGAAGTTAGTACCATTTGCTAACCACCACATGTAGAAAATTGAAACTAATTTTAATTAAGTTAAAATTGGTTTAGGCAAATTCTCTTCCTATGTTCTTTACCATGATTTGAAAATAACCCTTTGGCAATATTATCAGATACTTTGGCATTGTTATCAGAATCATCAGCCTTACAAAATTATCAGCATTATCAGAAACATCCTGTTGCCCCTTTTCCTTCTAACTCTTGGCTAAATGAATGATTCCTATTTTTATGGACTGTTGACCTCCTCATTTATTTATGGGTTCTATAGAAAGCATGCTTTGCTATTTATAGATGACCCAAAGCTGGGAGAGGTTGTCAAACTCCTTGCAGCAAAGTGTCTCAGGGGTGGGGCACAAGAGGGAAAACTGAATTAGCCACTTGTTAAATGAAAAACAAAGAATTATTATACAGAAAAAAGTCACCTGAAATTGAATGGGAGACCACAAAAATCCTCACCCGTTAAACAGATATAAACATCCAATGACCCCAGCCATATGCAAATTTTCTTTTTGGATCTTAAATTCACCAGTTAAATGTGGCAGCAGGTAGTTGTATGTGATCCCCACACCAGGGATGAGAAGAGATACCCTACAGCTTGATCCCCTCATGGTTTTGTTGCGAAATCTCGTCAGCTAACTGGAGTCCTTGCCATGGGCCCTCATTTTTTTGTTATTGAGGTTATATTAACATATAACATTAAATCAGTGTGAGATATGTTCCCATACTTGTATATATTGCAAAATCATCACCACAATAAATCTAGGTAACATCCATTGCCACATGTAGTTACAATTTTTTTCTTATGATCATAACTTTGAAGGTCTACTCTCTTAGAAGCTTTCAAATACACAATACGGTATTATTAACTATCTTATCATGCTGTACATTACATCTCCAGGACTCACTTATTTTATAACTGGAAGTTTGTACCTTTTGACCCCGTTTCCCCAATTTTTAAGGTGATTGCTCCCTTGGGCATGAAAGGAAATTTGCACCCATACCCCCTTTCATTTAGGTAGAATTCTTCTAAGAGCCGGGTCACTTCCTCAGCATCTGCTTAATATGTCCCCAGGAATTTCTGCTTCTTGGTAATTCATTAGTGTCTGATGACAAGTCAAGGTATGGTTGGAATATTACATTCTGGGGCTATGGCCCAGTCACCACGCCTTCCTGGCCCATATTCATGCACATAGACAAAGGCAAAGTCCTGCATTTCTACTTTGACGATAATTATATTGCTCCATATTTCACTACTAAAAACCAAGCTAACCTTAGTGATATCGTAACCACGATAAGAAATAAAAAGCATTGACAGACGTAAACTGTCCTGCATGGTTAAAAACCCTGCTGGATTGTGGTGCTCAATGCCAGGCAACATGTTTGTTTTAAAGATTTGTTTATTTGAGAGAGAGAAAGAGAGAGCACCTGTGAGCGGGCGGAGGGGCAAAGGGAGAGGGAGAGAGAGAGAGAGTATCTCAAGCAGACTCTCTGCTGAACACAAGAGCCCAACAGGGCGGCTCGATCTCCCGACCCTGAGATCCTGACCTGAGCCAAAATCAAGAGTCAGACACTTAACTGACTGAGCCACCCAGGCGCCCCAGGGAACATGTTTTAAGAGGAACGAGGGCAAATAGAGCACAGGGATGTTTCTTGGCAGAGGGAGCTCAAAAATCATGTCAGAGATGGAACAGTTGGAAAGTTGGAGCAGGGTGGTGAGGAGGAGACAAGGGCTGTCACGAAAGGGAGGGAGGAGCCTTGATCTACTGTGCTCTGTGCTCGGGCGGATGGCATGAGCTTCTCGGAGATTATCTGTGGCATTCCAGCACATGTCAGGGTGGAAGCGGTCGTTGAGGATGATGTTGGCTTCATAGTAACCGACCAGCTGCCCCCACAGTGAGCAGGCAGGAGCAGGGGTGCTGTCCGAATGGGCAGTGGCACCTCCACAAGGCGTCTCCTTGAGGGGAGTTTGCATAGGCAGTGGGTTGATTCTAGGAGACAATGATTACTACGTTCCAGAAATAGGATATGAATTGGCAATGTCTAAATCCCCGAAACTGAGCTTAATAGGTAGTGAGTGTCTCGGGGACTGAAATCAGATACCTACTCTCCAAACAGCCTGGAGGCAGAGCCAATTTAAGAGCGATGAGGCTGGGGGGGGCAGACCCCAAGCTTTATAAAGCAGGGCTCGGGGACATCATTTTCCTCTCAACGTTATCTCAGGACTTTTAATTTCGAAGAGACTCCACCCAGTCCTGCCTTGCCCAGCAACTGTGCCAACCCTCTATTTCACGTTGGGTTGACTCTGCCACTTGAGTTAGCTCCATTATTCCTGGAAGTCATTCACTCACTTATTTAACATTTATGCAGCACCTACTATGAATTAGGATCCAGTGTTAGACACTGGGAATAAAAATAAGAGAAAGGCACAGTTCTGTCTTCAGAGAGCTCTGAGTCTGATGAGAAAGGCAGATTTCTAAAAACAAATTTCTAAACATACGAATGCAGAACAGGATGGTGAATGCCATGGTAGGGGTGCGTACAGGTTGCCCGAGATGGGGAGAGGGAAGAGGAAGAGGCGCTGCCATGGAAGGCTTCCTGGAGCAGGTGATGTCTGGCTATTTGCAAGAGTATGGCATGGAGGGTAATGAGAGGAAGAGCATTTGGTCAGCGTGGCAGCACAGAGGTAAGGAATAGCCCCCATTTCAGGGAACTACAGACTTGGGGTTGCCAGAGCTTATGGTGCAAGGCAGGGGTGTCCGGCAATGAGCTGGAGAGGCCAGCAGGAGTAGAGCATGGTGAGCTCTGTATTCCTTGCAGAGGTGATTGGGTTTGTAACCAGGACTGGCCTGGTCAGGTTGTTTAGGCAGACCCTCCTGGCTGCAAGCAGGGGCTGGACTTGAGGGAGCCCAGTGGTATCTGGAAGATCGTTCAGGCCAACAGCTGTCTGCAATGCGACTGTGTCCTGATCGATCTGAGAACGGTCTCTGCGAGAGTCCACGGAACTGCCCAGGATTTGAAGTCTATTTTGTCTGGACCGCCTGCCCTAGGAGCAGCCTGAGCATACCTGCTATGATCATGCATGAGTATATTTTTCTCAGAAGAAAAAAGATGCCCACTGGTGTGGGTGAGAGATAACAGGGATCGAAACTTGCATACTGATAGCTGGGTTGATGAGGGAAGGGTGACAATGAGAAAAATCTAGAGGATGCAATCAGAGGATTTAGTGATTGATCAGTCTAAGGTGGTGGTGTGAGAGAGTGAGAGGACCACCAGGATCTCCTCCCTTGCCAGGATTTCTAGCTTGGGTGGCAATTCACAGACTGGGGTGCCGCCGAGTGGAATGTAAGTGCAGCCAAAGAAACAGTGTTCAGAACGCACAGAAGGAAGACCGTGTGAGGACACAGCCAGAAGGAGGCCATCTGCAAGCCAAGGACAGAAGCCTCAGGAGAAACGAAACCTGCTGACACCTCGATCTCAGACTTCTATCCTTCAGGACTGTGGGAAACCAAACGTCTGTTGTTTAAGCCCCCCAGCCTCTGGTATCTTGTTATGGTAGCCCGAGCTGACCAAGACAGGTCCATAACTCAGAACCGGACCCTACCTCTCAACACTTGCATTCAGAAGACTCAGGCATGTGCTTCTACTCACTTTGGGGAACCAGTTCTGCGGGGGAGATGTATTAGCACAGCGGCTGTCAAGCTTCGATGATCATGAGCATCTCCTGGAGCTTGTCAAACCCCAGTTGCTGACCCCACCTCCAAGCCTTCTGAGTCCATAAGGTCTGGGGAGGGGCCCGAGAATCTGCATTTCTACCAAGCCCGGCGGAGGCTGCCGGGCCAGGTGGCATGCATTAAAAATTGAAATAGAAAGCTAAAAAATATTTTTACAAATTCATTTTAAAATAGCAATAATTAGCTCCATTATGTTAGAATAAATAGCACTATAATGAAAAAATAGCTATATTTTCTAAAACAAAAAAGTTAACAAAGAGAATAGCATTATTTTGCATCTTTTGCAAATCTTTTTTGCAGCCAGATTCTCCTATTTACTTCTGTATTCAATCTGTGACCATATCACACATCATGTGGCCTCTGGAAAACTCCGCTGTGCACACGTGACAGAATGAGGGTGGAAAAGATAAACAACATCTTATTATTATGAACATAGTTTCGATGTCACATTTTCCCTGAGACTGTCTCAAGCAGCCCCAAGGGTCTCTGGACCCCACTATGAGAACAGATGATTTGTGGGATGGGCAGAAGAAGAGAGCCCCAAAGAACGGGCCAGAGAAACAGGAGGAAATCCAAGAGAGGCTCAGCAGCGGGAGTAGAACTGCGGTCTGCGCTGTGGTCAGAGCCCAGCCAGCTGGGTTGGAGTCAGTCCTCCTCTGGCCACATGCACATGGCTGAGCACACGTGTGCCTTGCACACTGGGGAAATTAAAATCATGGCACAGAGCAAACATACTTGGTGTATGATTAGCAGCTTCATCCCATTCAAGCCCATGGTGGGCTTCCAGATTCTCGGACTATAGGTTCTGCTCTTCAGCCCTGGACTTTGGTACTAGATCCTCTTATGAATCTTTGCGGACCTCCTGGGCTTTGGAGTTTGTTGATTTTCTTGGAACCCTGGTGCTGTTCTTCTCCTTCCTATCTCCTTGCCTTTAGCCTTTGTCCACAGCATGCATTTCCTTCTCCCCGGCCTCTCCACCAAGCTGGGCCTTCAGAACTGCTCAGCCAGAAAACCAGCCCTTAGTTCTTCCGGGCTGCTAATTCCCTTACATTTACACTCTATTTTTAAGGGACAGGACTTTATTGGAATATGCCTTTAAAACTCGCCTATAGTCATTTAATTAAAAATTTTATTTTTTTGAAACTCGCCTATAATCTTATTTAATTCAATTAATTATTTTTTTTTTGAAACTCACCTATAATTTTAAAGTCACCCCTTTCCAGTTCAAGAATAGGTAGACTTTGGATTTCAGGACACAGGCTGGGCAATAAATATTTATTAAGTGAATAAAGAAATAAATATATATTAGCATTCTTCCAGAGGCAGAAACATGAAATGACCCTGTGATGTGTCCCTTTTCAAGAGTGAGAAAATTCTTTCCAGAGTCCTTCTGGCACATTTCCTTCTTGTCTCATTGGCCAGGATTATTGCACATGCCTGTTCCCTAAAACAAATCACTTGGCATGAGACATTCGCCTCCCGGGGCTAGAAAAAGACCATGCCTTCCCTGAAAGATGTGGCTGCTTGGAGGACAGTGAACAACATTTGGGTTCTATTAGCAAGGAAGAAGGGCAAGTGGCAGGCCTGGTGACTGACTGTTGGGTAGACAACTGAGAGTATCTGCCAGAGTACAGTCTTCCTCATAGTGATAATCTTACCATTTCCCCACTCCTGTCACCCACAGGAAAGCCCTTGGTTTGTTCTGCAACCTACTGTCAGCTCTGGGTACCTTTTGGAAATAGGAGACCTCCAGGGAACGGGCTTAGGATAAAGCATCAGGGAAAGTAAGCCTCTAAGTCCAAAGGATGTGTCACAAAGTTCCATTTGTGGATATTAACTACTCTCTTCTTGCACCAGTAGTTTTTCTACTACACAAAGGCCTATCAGAGAACTCAGGTCTGTTTTTTAGGGAAGTAGCCCCATCTCTGTGTGGTTGCTGTGGAATGTTCCTGAGAGGATCCATTTTCATGAGTGTTTTATGTAAAGACTAAGGAGCTTACATAAATTTCTGGCTCACTCAGTATCTTGCCTGTAATGTTTGCTTCCTGCCTCCCCAGGGATCTAATCTCCATGGAATGTGCTTTCCCGCCCCCATCCTGGGGTGATCATTCCTGGGGCCCCACTTACTGAGGAGCCTTGTGTAAGCCTGGGAGCTCTCACTTGAGAAGACAGTTTTTTGGGTCTGTCATTTTGCCACAGGCCCTTCATTGTCTCTTGATAATTCTTCAAATGAAATTTCGGCTCTCTCATAATGCCTGTATTCTTTCCTAGACTCAGAAACTGAATTATCAGGAATTTGTTTCCAAATTGCTACTAATGATTACCACCATATCTCTGTTATGATGATTGTTACTATACTTTAGCTCACTGGTTGGTCGTTTCCACACTGGTTGTTATTTCCACCGGTGTGGTCTTCATTTCTACACTAAAGAAAAAAGTATGAATCCTTGTGATAAATTTCTTCATTTACAGAGTTCTCCACCAGTTTATTTATTTAAAAGAAGTGTAAGATGATTGTTCCATTCCCTCTTCTATTCTGCCTGCTGTACTTTAGTCCGCCAGTAAAAAATAAAATGTATATACAGCTTATAAGTTTACAGATTAATGGTTCTCAGTAACACACCTGCCCAACTGATTGTCACCTTTCATGAAATAACTTTTAAATATATGTATTTAGAAAATTTGCGGTTTAATCAGATAAAGGAGTTTCATCGGAAGTCCCTGAAGGGGATACCACCCATTTAGCAATTAATTTGTCTTCATTGCCATATTTTTGGTTTCCCCAAAGATTGGCAAGATGGTAGGGGCTGTATTTGACAGTTCTTTGTATCTTCCACAATACTTAAAACAATGTGCTGGGCACAGAACATAATGATGTTAAGTGATGCATATTGCATTGAACTGAAATCCTAGGCTTGCCTTCCTGTGAGTTTCAGAGAACAGATGGATAGAATCTGGTTGGGAAAAGGATCAATCCCTTTTAAATCTGTCACCAAAATGAAGTTAAAAACTTGGCTCGACAATTAGAAAACAAACAACCCGATTAAAAAATGGGCCAAAGACCCGAAGATACACAGATAGCAAATAAGCATATGGAAATTCTCTACATCATATGTCAAGGAATTACAAATTAAAACAACACTGATATGCCAAGGCTTACCTATTAGAATGGCCAAAATCCAGAACACTGACAGCAACAAATGCTGATGAGGATGTGGAGCAACAGGAACTCTCATTCATTGCTGGTGGGAATGCAAAATGGTACAGCCACTTTGGAAGATAGTTGGCCATTTCTTACAAAACTAAACATATTCTTACCATTTGACCCAGCTATTATACTCTTTAGCATTTGCATGAGTTGAAAAGAGTTGAAAATTTATGTCCACACAAAAACCTGTTTATAGCAGCTTTATTTATAATTGACAAAACTTGGAAGTAACCAAGATGTCGTTTAGTAGGTGGATGGATAAATAAACTGTCCTACATCAAGACAATGGGATATTATTCATCACTAAGAAGAAGTAAGCTATCAAGCCATGGAAAGACACAGATGAAAATTAAATGCATGTTACTAAGTGAAAGAAGCCAACCGAAAAGCCCGCATATTATAATATGATTCCAACTATATGACATTCTGGAAAAGGCAAAACTATGGAGACAGTAAAAAGATCACTGGTTGCCAGGGGTTGTGGGGGAGGGATGAGTCAGCAAAAGAGAGTTTTCAGGGTGGTGAAACTATTCTGTATGAAACTATAATGGTGGATACATGTCATTACACATTTGTCAAACCACAGAATGTACAACACCAGAACAATCTGTAGTATAAAGTATAGACTTTGGGTGATAATGATGTGTCAATGTAGTTCATCAAATGTAACAAATGTACCAGTCCAGTAGTGATGGTGATCATGGGGGAGGCTATGAATGTGTAGAATAGGAGGTATATGGAAAAGCTCTGTACCTTCCATTCAGTTTTGCTGTGAACTTAAAACTGCTCCCAAAATAAGGTCTGTTTAAAAAGACGAGTACGATTGGGTGGAACAGTACAATGTTGACAAAGGTCCCCATAAAGTCATGGCTCTGTGTCATTGTTTGAACAAAGTCTTCCTAGAATTGCCATTATCCCCATTGTAAAAATCACTTTGGCTGTGGCAGTATGCAAAGCAGATCGGCAGGTGACATTTCTCTAAGTACCAAAGAGTACAGGAACACAGGGCATAACCCAAAACTTTAAACCTTTTGTTCTAGAGGCTCAGTATCTATTTCATTTGTCTTTACCAGACCTCAGATGGGGAAAAGCTTTCAGCTTATCACTTATTACCCTGTGCTGCCATCATTCCCCTATGTTTACAGCAGAATTTTCAAGGATTTTGTACTGAAGGTCGAAGTCCCTGTAGGAATAAATCACATTTTTCCAGCCAGATGGTTACTGCTATGTTCCCTGCCTACTCTTGACCAATAGTGAGTCCTAGATGTACTCAGTCCAGATGATCCTACAATGTCCTCTTACTTTGCTACTCGTTTTGCAGTCTAAAGAAGCTCAAATTTAGGCTTGTTTGGGTGGAATAATGCAACTCTAGTTGAGGTCACCGAAGGGTCTGAGATTCCCATTCCTAGAATATTTCAACAACCAGGTATTGAGTGTCTTTTATGTGACAGACACTCCACTGGTGACTATGTATCACCCCCAAGGAATGGACTGTTGTATCAGTTAAGATGCTTTCAGCAGCAAATAATAGAAACTTCTACTTATTGTGGCTTAAATAAGGACATTTATTGAACACGAAATTCAGAGGGAGGGCTGCTCCAGAGTTGGTTAATTCAGTGACTCAACCACATCATCAAGGATTCAGATGTTGTCAACTTTTATGTTCTGCCACCCTTAGGATTTGGGATTTCTCCCCATGTCATCATTCCCCCCCTGGGGCAACAGTTGGTCCAGGTGTCCCTGCTGGATGAAGCAATGTCTAGAAGAGGCCCAGTTCTTGTGGTATCTCCTGGTTTAAGAGGAAGAGAATCTTTTCCAGTAGCCCCCTGCCCTTGCACATCCCATTGGCCAGAAGGAGGTCATCTCCCCAACCCTCAAATACTTCTCAAACAGGAAAAGGAGATAACCATAATAGAAATTAAGCAAAGGAAGAAGAAACTCCATGTAGAAAGAGGAGGCCCAGACTCTAGTAGGATTATCCAGGGGATTCCTGGGGATTCCCTAAGAAGGCAAGGAAGTACAGATTTCCCTCCCCTTATAACTTGTCACCAGGACTCTTATTGTTCTTCTTGGACTTTGCATCAGAAGCAAGGATTCAAGTTATACCATGGGCAGCTGTGAAGATATTTTCCCCCTCCTGCCTGACAGAGCCTTGGGAAACCAAAGGCAGAGGGAGGTGGGGAGGTTCCCCTCCTGTCTGAGCCCAACAGGGTGCATTATTAGCAAACTCTTGGCTTTGAAGTTAGGAGTCAAGTCCAGTATATCTAATTCAATTCAAATTTTCTGTTGGAGTTATGGTAATCCTAGACCTCAGCTCATCCAGAACTATGAGCTAAACACTTAATTCCTCAGTATATTTAACTCATGTGGTTATGAGTCATTGTTAATATGTTCAACAGATATGCTGGTTTCCAAGCTGCATATCCAAAGTCAGGGTTTTAATTGTTTTTCTTAGTGATTTGCTCATGTCTGCATACCAGCAGTCAGGCTTGGCTGACCAAAGCCATCTTGAAATATTTAACTTAGAATTGAGTATAGGACCAAACATGTTAAATATTTCCAAGATCTCTATCCAAAGACCTACAGATCCTTCATCAAAGTTAAGGTCCAAACCAAGTTACAGTAGTAGGTAAAACCAACGATGTATTTTATACATTAATATCATCTATGTGATGAATGAAATTTTACATGCCATGTAGACATTTTTTTTGCATGTAAGAACAAACCTATTGTGTCTTTTGCAAAATTGGGGGAAAAGAGGAAATGTTTATCTGGTGAGCAATAGTTTTGAATTCTAGAATAATATCGATAATAACGAAATTCATAAAGTTGCTTATCTTCATATTGATGTATATCTTGAACTGCAATATGCCTTCATTTAGCTGAAGTATGAAATAAAACAAGTAATAAAAGTTTGCAAAACAGGCTGTTCTTTCTTACCACTTTGAGTATGCCCCATGGCACCCAATTTTGGAGGCAGGTGGTAGTAGGTGCTCATTTTGAAATCAGACGATATAGAAGTGTATAAATCTGAAAATGAAAGGTTTCCTTGTTATTAACTCTCACCATGATCTCACTCCTTGAAAAGAACTATTGCCCATAGCTTAGTACATAGCTAGATGTTTCTAGTCATCAAACATATACACAAGACAGTGTTTGTTAAATAGGATTATTGTATTCATATGTGATATTGTGACATAATAAGAAATATTTGATCTTTGTCCCCACTTCTGGCACAGAGCTTCTAAAACCCTTGGAATTTCTGAAGTGATAAGCGTGTTAAATGGGTCTTGATATTCATAACAAACCCCTTTCAACCACCTGGGTTTATGTGAATGAGATGACTTTTGGAAAATACCTAAGGATGGATACTGATTGCTGGGGGACCAACCACATGATTAGAGGGTTGGCTCTTTCAGTCCTACCCCGTGACCTCCAAGGAGAGGAGAGGGGCTGGAGGTTGAATCAGTCACCAATGGCCAAAGATTTAATCGATCCTTATAATGAAGCCTCCATAAAAAACCCAAAAAGGTGGGCTTTGGAGAGCTTCCAGGCTGGTGAACTCGTGGAGGTGCTGAGTGGTTGCTCAGAGACCGTGGAAGCTTTATGCCCATTTCCCCAAACCTTGCCCAATGGACCTCTTCACCTGGCTGTTCATCTGTGTCCTTTATACTATCCTTTATCATAAACTAGTAAATGTAAGGAAATGTTTCTCTGACTTCTGTGAGCCGCTCTAGCAAATTAGTTGAACCTGTGGAGGTAGTTATGAGACCCTCCAACTGTAGCAGTGGGTCAGAAGCAATGGGGACAACCTGGTCTTGCAATTGGCATCTGAAGTCAGGGGCAATCTTCTAGGACTGAACCCTGACAGTGGGATCTCCAGACAGTCAGTGTCAGAACTGACTTAATTGCTGGATGGCGTTGAAAAAAACGTACACATTGGAACACATTTTGTAACCTGCTCTTTTCACTAATGATACTTCCTGGACATCTCTCCCCGTGAACATTTAGAGTTCCTCCTTTTCCTTTATGACATTTTCACAGCATTCTAATGAATAGAATAAGTTATATAACCAGTTGCATATTTATAGATACTTAAGTTTCAGGTTTTTTTTTTTAAAGATTCATTTCTTTGAGAGAGAGAGAGTGGGGGAAGGGCACAGGGAGAGGGAGAGAGAGAGAATCTCAAGCAGACTCCCCACTGAGTGCAGAGCCAGACATGGGGCTCAATCAGACAACTCTGAGATCCCACGACCTGAGCCAAAACCAAGAGTTGGACGCTTAACAGACTGAGCCACCCAGGCGCCCACTTAAGTTTCAGTTTTAAATGATGTTTCAATTAATATCATTGAGTAATATTCTAGTATAATGCTAATCTCTATCAGAACTTATTGTCTATTTAGTTACTTGCTCATTGTCTGACACCCCCTGGAAAATAAGCTCTGTGAATGCAGGGGCTCGTCCCTTGTTCCCAATTAAAGATTTTTATTTATTTATTTGACAGAGAGAGACACAGCGAGAGAGGGAACACAAGCAGGGGGAGTGGGAGAGGGAGAAGGAGACTCCCGGCTGAGCAGGGACCCCGATGCGGGGCTCGATCCCATGACCCTGGGATCATGACCTGAGCCGAAGGCAGAGGCTTAATGACTGAGTCACCCAGGCGCCCCCTCCTTGTTCCCAATTATATCCTTAGCAGCTGGGACAGTACCTGACAGATAATATCACTTGTTGTTGTTACTGGGAGCACATAGATATTTCTAGGTCTTTTCAACAATCCAACCTGGGGTGAGGTGGCTACTTCTGGCCCTCTCCCTACCTAGTCCTCTGACTTAGCTAGTTACAACTCCTTCTTGCCTAAGCAGTGCCCTTGTGGGGATTCTGCTTCTCTAACACCTTGAAATAGTCACAGTTTGAAAATTAGGAACCAGTTCAGAGCTCAGGAATTCCACCCCCACCACGTGTC
Source organism: Mirounga angustirostris (assembly GCF_029215605.1). NCBI lineage: Eukaryota > Metazoa > Chordata > Mammalia > Carnivora > Phocidae > Mirounga > Mirounga angustirostris. Next base: position 33,843,283 of record NW_026991712.1, read on the forward strand.
CTTTCCTCTTGGCGACTTATCTGACTGTATGAGGCAGGTGGGGAGCCAGGACACATTGGGTCACTCACGTCCTTTGACACGTGTGCTCTTGGTAAAATCCAATGGCTCATTTACCATCCATCTGCATATCTTCTTTGGTATCTGTTAAGGTCCTATGCCCATTTTTTAGTTTGGGTTGTCTGTTTTCTTATTGTTGAATTTTAAGAGCTCTTTGTATATTTTAGATAACAATCCTTTATCAGATGTATCTTTGCAAATATTTTCTCCCAGTCTGTGGCTTGTTCTCTGCTACCCTTGACATTGTCTTTCACAGAAGTTTGTAATTTTATTTTTTTTAAGGTTTTATTTATTTGAGAGAGAGAGTGAAAAAGAGAGAGATCACAAGCAGGGAGGAGGGGTAGAGGGAGAAGCAGGCTCCCTGCTGAGCAAGGAGCCCAGTGTGGGACTTGATCCCAGGACCCTGGGATCATGACCTGAGCCAAAGGCAGACATTTAACCAACTGAACCACCCAGGTGCCCTAGAAGTTTGTAATTTTAATGAAGTCCAGCTTATCAATAATTTCTTTCACGAATCATGTCTTTAGTGTTGTATCTAAAAAGTAATCACCAAACCCAAGGTCATCTAGGTTTTGTGTTTTACAGTTAAGTGTATGATCCATTTTGACTTAATTTTTGTGAAGGATGTAAAGTCTTGTGTAGACTCATTTTTTTTTTGCATGTAAATGTCCAGTTGTTCCAGCATCATTTGTTGAAGTATGGGAGTTTTTCCAATCTTTACTTTTACCCAACTAACTGTGATGAGCAACAGAGCGCTGAGAAGAAAGCACAACCTGCCTTTTTCCACTTGATTTATTAATAGATTTACCAAAAATCTCTATGGTTTGTCTGAGTGGTTCCTCGTTTAGTTTTACCTCCCCTGATTTTTGAGACTGTATGCTAATTTTTGTGTTTGAGGGTCCTGAATGGTGCCTACATCTGAAAGCCCTCAAGAAGTGACAAGAGTCAGGCAGGTGAAGATAACAATCCCACTTTTGTTAATGTTAAGGCCGTTGCTGCAAAGCATGGCTTGTGAGCCTAGTGGGCTTGCTTCTGCTCCTTGCCTCCTAACCCTCCTGAGTTTAGACCTTCGAACAGGCCACTTAAGGGAAAACAGCTTACACCCACTACCCTCCCAAACACACATGTTGGATATTTATTGATTTTAAAACCTAGAATGCTAAACACACACTTCAGTAAAAGGCCTTTATAACCAGGAAATGGCCGTTTCCAAATCCAGAGCAATTTGGAATTTGGAATAAGCATCTCAGCAAAATATAAAAATAAATTTAAGGTTGTATTGTTGTCGTGGGCCTTTTTTTTTTTTTAAGATTTTACTTTAGTTATTTGCCAGACAGAGAGAGAAAGAGGGCGCACAAGCGGAGGGGAGGGGCGGCAGGCAGAGGGAGAAGCAGACTCCCTGCCGAGCAGGGAGTCCGATGCGGAACTCGATCCCAGGACTCTGGGATCATGACCTGAGCCGAAGGCAGACGCTTAACCTACTGAGCCACCCAGGCCGCCCGTTGGCCCGTGTTCTTTATGAGACACATGATTTTAACTCTTTGGTATATCTCGAGTTCTATCCTATGAGGACCTTGCCTGCCGCCAGAAATACAAACAGTTGACTTTAACACCCCCACCCCATGGAAATGACGCCGAAGGAATGCAGCTCACAGGAGGAACACAATCCAGTATGGACACCAGCCTCTCATTCTGCAGAAACCGTAAAACCAAAACATATGAACGAAATAGCTATGGGGAGTCACTGAGTTCAGGATCTATAGTGTGTATATAATCTTGCCAAAATATAACTTACGTGTTCTTCTTGGCTGTGCACCAGAGGTGAGCGGTACATCCAGTAGGGAGAGAGGGATCCCTCGGAAAGCTCCAGTAATCTCCCAGGACACAGCTGGGCCTTCTCTGTGGCTAACGTATGCGGTATTTTATCCCCCCGATTAAAAATAACGAATCTCCGGCTTAGGTGTCAGGTGGGTAGGAACGTTATTTTTGCTCTCGGCAAACACGTTAAGAGGAAAAGTTGACTCACCTGCTCTGGAGGGAAAGGACTAAGGCATTTTCTAAAAGCAAGAGCTAATCTCTCAGCTGTTTTGGCAGTAGGCAGGGACAGACAAGAAACATCTGGCCTTCACAGTTCTGCCCAAGTTTGGAACTACCCAGCCAATTGGGAGCTGCTGATCAAAACGGGGTGGTCCCTGAGAATACCTCGCTGTAGCTACTAGACCAGAGCCAGTTATAAATGGCCAACATCCCTCTCACATGCCCCGTCTGAACTCAGCAGCCTGGGCCGACTGCATTGCTCTCAGGGGTGCGTGAATGCACTGGCGGAGTCTCTGGAGAAGGCCAGGGGTCTGCCTTCTGCCGAAAGTCACCAACGCCTTAGCCTTAGACTCTCCCTGACCTTCAGCCCTCAGACTTCTGCATTCACTTCTGAAGTTGGTGAGTATGAATTATCCACGGCCCGGGGCACTTAAGACGTGGGTGAGGCGGGGGGTGTGGCGGATGGAAAGAATTTGCCATCATGGGTTTTCTGAGGACTTCAGTCTTCCCTTGTGTCCCTCCATATCACATCCTGGGGGGTTGGTCGTCTGGCCTCCTGTGTCTCCCAGTGCTGGGATTAAGTAAGCAGGTCTAAGCTTTACTCGTGGGGGTAGGAGTAGAGTCTCGGGAAGGGTCTCGAGAAAGAAGTAGGCACAGAGGTTCTCAAAACACCTGTGGGATTGCCAACAAAAGAGAAAATGGCTTCGGGGACTGAGAAGCACAGCAGGGAGGAAGCAAAGAAAGTTTGCACTAGATGAACTGGGGGCCTTCTGGGGTCTCAGTGGGGTCTGCTGCCCGCGCCCCCCCCCCCCCCCCGCAAGGCATGCGGCTCACAGCAGGATGCCTTGACTGCCCGCAGGCTCCGTCCCCCTCAGGCAGCTGGGCTGGACCCACTGCAGCAGCATCAGCTAGATCCGGGCTCAGTAAATTTTCTTAAAAAAAAAAAAAATTAATTTGTAATTACACCACATGATCTATTAACAGATTCTCTTTATAAAAATTTGAACATTACAGACTGGGTTCAAGTCTGCTTTGATTATCACCTACAAGGCTGATCTCCTCCCCAGAGATCACGCATGTTATCACATTTTCTGGAGTCTTCTTGTGCATTTACATTTATGTATCTATATAACATATACAGGGTTATTCTGTGTGGAGAGGAATTGCTTACATGCATGGTATCATTATGCATTTAGATACATGTATATTTAACAAGAGAAAACATAGTACGGTTCTATGGGGGAGGGTTTACATACACGGTATTCTGTAAGTATAGTTTTGGGACTTGTTTTTTGGTGCATAACAATGCCTTGGAACTCTTCCACATCCGTGGCTTTAGATTTCACTCCTCTTAAGTGCTAATTCTTTAGGTGTTCTCGCCTCTTTCACACGTGGATTCATTCTCCTCCATCGCTCTGGACACTTGGTGAGTAGAGGACAGAATTTTATATTGTTTAGATCTCTCCCGAGTGTCCAGGGTAGCCAGACTCTGCCCTGCCTCTGAAGTCCCTGAGGCTCCCGCCCCCTGGTTTCGGGTGTATTTGCCCCTTTCCTGGTCTTTGCTTCATCAAGAAAACGGTGGGGCCTCTCCGTGTCTGCGGGGCAGGCCTGGAAAGCCCTGGCCAGAGCCTGAGGACCAGGGACAAAGAGGCAGTGATGACGGTCAGTCGACGAAACACAGTCCTCCTGTTTTGTTTTACTGTACTTTTTCTTTGCCCACCGCCTGCCAACCAGGTCAGCTCTAGAAACACAGCGTGCCATTCTCCTTCCCTCGGAGCCTGCCCGGATAGAGGTGGCGGCGAGTGCCAGCAAAGATTTTGCCGGTGGTCAACTTTGTTTACCAGCTCTGGAGGTTTCGGTTTTACGAAGGTTTACATGAGGGCCACTGGACTGGCCATTCGAAAGGATGAAAACGGCTACCGGAGCTTATACTTGTGAATTTTTCCAGATAAAGTCTAAAATCTATTCAGCCTTATATATTTTCTGACCGTGAAACTAATTAGATCCTAGAATAGGCTCCCAAGAAAATAAACCCACAAACTTGCCAGTTTTACTTTAGTTAGCACCTTAGAAAATAAGGTGGAGAAAATATTAAGGTATTTTATTTTCTTTTGCTGTTAAGAAAAACTTTTCTTAATCTTTCTTGATTTTTGCTCTCAACATTTTCTGAACGTAATATGTAGATTATTAAACATCGAGTTTAACCGACTCTTTGCACTTATGTCAAAACTGTATACAAGCCACGTTAAGTAGGAAATATTTGTGATAATAATGTAAATAAATGGCATGAGTTTGGAGAAAATGGCTTATTTGAAAAACTTTAAGATGTTTCTGTTGAAACTTAAGTAGATTCTCTCTCTCTCTCTCTCACCCCTCCTTCTGTGGTGGATATCCTTAGAAGTTTTTCTGGTTTTCTCCTTTTTCCTTCTAGGGATGGAAAATAAGAGCCTTGGATTTGGCTGGTGAAATTTATTCATTTTAGCGTCATTTTTTTCATTTATTTTCATTTCTAACTAGTGTTTACCACTTCTAGTCCTTTCTTTTCCTCTTCCCTACTTTTTCCATATGGCTACCTTTTGCTTCCCCTCCCCCAGCGGTGTCCACAACAGACTTTCCTGTGCTGTTCACCCTTCACCCCTATGGTTCAGCTCTGGGTGCCAATGCATTTGGAGAAGTCTGGATTAGGCTTTTAATCTTGTCTGCTCTCTCTGTTGGTGCAAAGAAGTTAATGAAAGTTTGATTCTTCTGCACATACAGATCACAGTGGCCACTGTTAAAAACCTTCAGCGTCTGGAACTTTCAGTCTTTGACTTGCGCTGGGGGCAGTGAGGTATTAAAGATTACGCTTTCCATGCAGAAGAGTTATAGCAAGACTTCTTGTGATTATTAAAAAATATATCTTTCCTTTCTTGAGAGTACCAGTGCTTGCCTTGGCAACGTTAAAACTTTCCAGCAGTGGTAACTGGATGAGCCCACCAGTGGCATATTTCTGAGAAGTAAGGAAGCACTAAAGCGGTGATTTTGATGATCGATGGTAATTACAAGCTGGTTTTGGTCTAGTTCTTCGAGGGAAGTCTAGGAAAGACTCCTTCACTACCATAAATAACCTAGCAGATGGATCCTAATGGATGTACTTTTTGAAAGATGGCATTCCATAAAATTTGGTTGATTTGTGGCTGATTTTCAAGGTGAAATGCTTTATCATATTTTTTCTGCTGTGGAGTTGAGCTGCACAATGCTCATGCCAATATTGTTATTGAAAATGTAAATCTGTAATTTAGGTCCACTTTCTTGGTCAAAAAATGCTCTGTAATTCTTATAAAAATTGAAGTCACCACTTCTGAAACAGTTGGCTCTTTTTGCATCACAGACTCTGGTCTCATGAAAAAGAGAAACTGCTGTTTTCTTTTGAATTAGATGATAGTCTTGAAGTCTGCTCTTAGAAATAGAATATTTTTAAAAATTTAAGCTTACTGATTACAAATGCTATGTTCCTGGTTGAGGAATCATTTAGAATACAGGTAGGTATGGATGTACATTTTTATCTTAAATTGCTAACAAATCAAATCCAGCAGGATATTAAATGATACACCATGATGATTTTGAATTATTCAAAGAAGGAGAGAATGGCATTATACTGGGAAATTTATTTTACGACATTAGATTTGTAGATTGCAACATTGCTGGCCGATGACTGAGTAAGGTGGTTCCTCCTTTCCCCCCCCCTTCCGCCCCCCCAGCCCAGGCACACACGTAGACTGTATTTCCCAGCCTGCCTTGCAGTTAGGTGTGATTCTGTGCCTGGGTTCTGGCAAGTGGAATGTAGCTGGAAATGATGTGTGCCACTTCCCACTCGGACCCATAACAATCTTCCTGTGCAATCGGTTACTCTCTCTTCCTCCATCTACTGGCTGGGTGCAGAGAATCCTGCAAAGAATCTGCAGCTCTAAGGGATGGCTGTGGATGGCTGTGGATGGCTGCGGATGGCTGCATCGGAAGCTGGAAGTGGTGGGTCCTTGAAGAATCCGTTGGAGGGCTACCTCAAGAACATTTGCACCTGTTCCTTCAGCTGCTACCATCTTGAGGATGGTTACAGCAGTTAGCCTACCTTGACTAATACAGCAACAAGGCATTCAATAAAATTCGGCACCTACTGCTAATTTGAAAAAAATTGTCAGAATAGGATTCATTATTAACTAGTGAAAAAAGATCTATCTTCTATCAAATGCCAACGTTGTTTTTAATGATGAAATACTAGAGACATTCTCATTCAAATAAACAAGACCAGGATGCCCGCTGACACCGCTATTAACAGTGATGGGTTCCCAGTTCAGGCTAATAGCTGAGAAATAAAATTACCATTATTTGACATGAAAAGATCATCTACATTGAAAATCCAGGAAAAACCAACTATAAAATTATTAGAGTGACTAGGATACGTTAATAAAGTCACTGCTTCTCCCTCTCCCTCTGCTTGTGTTTCCTCTCTTGCTGTGTCTCTGTCAGATAAATAAAATCTTTAAAACAAACAAACTTCTGGCTTATTAGTCATGGAGCCACTGCTCTGAAAAATTCTACCACTTCCTGGGTCAGGACCACTAAGAATAAGCACAGAATACTCCACAATCTCTTACACAGAGAAAATTTTATTACTGGAGAGATCACACAATGTTTTTGTATACAAAGTTCAAAATGTGGAAAAGTTAATATTTACATTTTCCATACAGTACATGATAATCTTTCTCTTATGCCTAATAGAATGCTAAATAGAGGAAAAAACCAAAACCATCAGAAAACATTGTTCAAGGTATAACACTTAGTTGGAAATAAAATTAAGAAAATTCTTTAATATTTTAAAGTACGTTATATAAAATACATTTTATCAAGACACATTTTTTTCCCATTTGATTGGCACTAATGCTAACACATTTTTTAACACTTTTAAATGTTCAGCAAAATCCTATTTAAGTACAGAAATGAATTCTACATAATGTCTGACAAAGATACTGTACAAACTTTAGAATTCTAAATGTTAAAAAGCAAAAGTTAAAACAAAAGTATAAGCAACTATAAATGGTCATAAAAATACAATCTTGAGTGGTCATAAAACATTTTTTTAAAAAGGAAATCAATTGCCCTTGGTTTAATTTCTAAAGAGTAAATTTCATCTAATCCTTCAGGACGTACTATTTAAAAATGTCGAAGGATCAGCGAGCAGCATAATACAATCAACACTGGACATCAAGCACCTTATTTTAGTGGCATAACAGATGTATGAAATTCCTAAAACAATAAGTCTTTTTAAAATTCACACAGGGAAGATGATAAAGTGGAATAAGTGGATTCCATTACAACACCTTCTGGTGTGTCAAATATTTTTTATACTATAAAAGAATACTATTTTTCAATTTTCTTAGAAACTCAGTGTCAAAGCTACCAAAGTAGTGCTAAAATCTGAGAAGAACATAACAAAAATAGTTGGATAGCTTTTCCAGGATTCCTAAAAAAAGTTCAAATACATATAAACTTATTTTCAAATATATAAAAAAGATACAAAGATAAGCTTTAAATACTTTAGCAAAGAAATATCTTGATTTTATACCATAAAAGTGAAATAGCATATAGTACATCTTAAAATACTTTTAACAAGAGTAGAATCTTCATAAATAGAAAAGGAAGATTCCTCTCACTGCCTCCTCCCACACAACTTAAAAAAATATTATTAACCAGCACATTTCTGCTTTCTGGGTACACGGTCATTGTTAACCTCTGTGCGAAATGAATCCTTTTATTCTCGGAATCTACTGTTTCCAGTGTAACAGCCCGCAGTGTAGCTGTCGGTGCAAAAGAACAGAACAGGGATACTGATGAGACAGCGCGCTGTCCCCTCCAGTGTAACACGAATCCACTTCTCAGCGGCGGGCGAACCTGTCCCTCAGGTATCAGAGTGACTGCCGGGGCCCTGTTCTTTTCTGCCCCCAGAAGCCGAGTGAACGAGCAGTGACGTGGAGCCTCCCGGGCTGCCCGGCTCCGAGGAACCTGGGGCCTGCAAGCTGTAGCTCTGCCCTGGGCCGGCTTCGGTGACGTCACTTTTTGCAGTCACCCTAGGTAAAAAGACGAAAGGTGACATACTACAGACCAAAGCACACACGTGAGGCCAAATGTCCTCACCCACTGCCATCCCCTTCTCATGAGTTTTACTCCCAAGCAGCATCCACCCTTATCAGAGCACATATCTATTTCAAAGGCACAAATCTACTTAGAATCCAGTCTGCAAAAGCGGTTATGGGAACACAAAGAAGGTGCATCTGGTTTAGTCTGGGAGGAGGGAAGTGAGACAACCTTGAGACCTAAAAGTACTTAGCTGTCGGCATTCTGGCTAATTCGATGTTTACCTGTGTTTGGATCACCTATGACCATTTGGGAAAATTCATTAAAGATAATGTCAATATCCTTTCATGTTCAGAAAATAAAAAACATTTTATAATCATCTTCATATGAAATGACAACTGCCTTTTAGTACTATGATACAGTGCTAATTACAACTTAATAGCCTGTATTTCAGAAGGATCTTAAACATTTACCCAAATATACATGCAACACTTAACAACTGCCATTGAAATGAACATCACTTTCCTACTTGAACAACATTCACGAAGGCTCTCTTCCAAGCTAAGAATCAAACTACCGAATAGCACATTTATAGGCTGAACCCAAACTTCTTAAAGCCAAACTTCCTTGGATGAAGTGTATGGACATGTCCTGTCCTAGAACATTTTCTTTGCAGATGTGCTATGCTTTAATAAAAAACGGATAATGCAGTATTCAAAGTAGTCCCGATTTAAGGTAACAAAATCCAAGCTCACCTTCCTTCACTCCGCGTACTTTCAGACACGCTGATCTTATCATTCCCATTGCCTGCCCGGCCTTTCCTGTCGGCCTGTTCTCCACAGAGTTTGGAGCTGGATGCTGCTGGGGAGGCCGGCTCCCCACAGTCCTCTTCTCTGGATCTGGGGGTGCTCGCTCCATCTGCTCTCACCTCTCTCACGGACGTCTCTGGGGAGGTTGGTATTTCTGTCGAAGCTTCTTGTCCTAAGTAATCGTGGTTAGTGATTGCCACCGAGGATGTGCCGTGATTTCCTGTGGTGCCTGTGCTGGTTCCCATGGATTTGGAAATGACCTTCAGCTTGTGCGAACTGGGTTTGCAGTGCTTCTTTTTGTGTTTAACTTTGGAATTGTGCTTTAAGAAGAACTCACATGACTCCTGTAGAACTCTGCGGCTTTCACTGATTGGACTGCAAGAGAAACCAAGGACAGGGCTTACTCGGTAAATGTTAAGTGCTATCGAGAAGCCAAAAAGCACACCACATCTCTTATGCCAAAAATCCTGAGTCAACCCAGTCAAAAATTCTAAATGATCTATAGTTACGAAATCTGGGATTATAGATATCACGAGCTATAAGTAGATGGTCATGAAATGAAGTCTTTTTTGCATCACTGTTAGTTGCCTTTGTCAGCATAAGTAGATTGGTAAGAAATGAAAGAAGCTAAACCAAAGGATGAGGACAAGGAAACTCAAAGCAGCACAGAGTAGGGCACAATCTGTGTATCACACGTAAATACATCAAATATAAAAGTAAACTAGAAGAGAAAGGAGATAGAATGGTTGTTGTTAAATTTGTTTGCTTTCTAACATTAAAGTTTGCAAGTTATACTTCAGTGTGAGTATATAAATACAGGATAGATATGTAATAATAGTGCAAAATAATTCAAGTCCAGTTAAATGCAATTCTTCAATCGGGCTCCCTGCTCAGCTCCCTCTCCCCCTGCTTGTGTGCTCTCTCTGTCAAATAAAGAAAAATCTTTAAAAAAAAAAATGCAATTCTTCAGACTTCAAAAACTTAGAAAAGATCTATAGTTCTGAAGTTTTTACCCCAAAAAAGTTTATTAATCAAACCAGTGGGGAATAGTTTAAAAACCTATACTACACTGTTGATTGTATAGAGCGTACAATGTACATAAATAACCAAAATGAACTATTTACTTGTAAATCTACTATATTGTTACAAAATACTACGTAAGTTTAAAATTTTACCATCTTAAGCAAGGCAAATAAGTGACTTTTTTTTTTTTTTAAAGATTTTATTTATTTGACAGAGACACAGTGAGAGAGGGAACACAAGCAGGGGGAGTGGGAGAGGGAGAAGCAGGCTTCCCATGAGCAGGGAGCCCGATGTGGGGCTCGATCCCAGGACCCTGGGATCATGACCTGAGCCGAAGGCAGACGCTTAATGACTGAGCCACCCAGGCGCCCCAATAAGTGACATTTTTAAGCCAGCACTATGTGTAATAAAATTTAAAGGTAGTAAACAATGACCATACAATATATTTGAATCATACTCTATAGATTTCCTTACATATATTTGATCCCATTTAATCTTTTATCACTGATAATTAAAATTTAAAATGCTGCACCCAAAATAATGAATCCAGTGATAGCAGTGATAATATTAAATATAAGCTGTGTAAAGAAAATAAACACTTTACAAAACTTTCATTCATATTTCAATAGAATAGTATAGGTCAAAGACTATTTTAATGAATGCCAAACAAAATAAAGTATATTTCCCCAGGAAAAAGATTTCCAAATTTGTCCTAACAGTTGACATACGAAAGTACAATAATGACTTGAATAGTTCCTTGGTTTTTGTTCTATTTAATTTAAAACAACATCAGATAATTCAATAGCTTCTTACTCTCTCTTACGATTTCGTTTAAAAAACCCAGCCCATTCCGTGCATGTCTTTTTGCTTCCAACCCAGAAGACGGCAGAGATGCCAACAATTAATGTCATCAGATATTTTATCATAAATAAAGCCAGTTCTGGTCGAGTTTCTGTTTTTGCCTACAAAGAAAAGTGAATAATAAAAATTTCAGTGATACATTTTCAGTGGAAAGAAGTCTATATAGTCAATGTAAAACTTGAACAAAAAGTATAAATCTTCAGTCTGTTTTATTATAAAATGTTTGACATAGCATAATATAATGACTAGTGCTGCATTAAGTATATTCTTCACTAAAGTTGTGAATGAAGAACTTATCTGTGTATCAAAATATATAGCTAGAAAAGGAAAACACTTAAATATATTTAGGAAGCACATCCTAAATCTTGGCCTGATTTCTCAGCATTTTTTCCCTGTAAGTGTAGCAGCCTCTTGTAATTGCCAAAATATCCTGCTTTAAGTATTCATCTACTTTGCTTCATGAGAATCTACCAAAAAATTACATTTAAATTCACTGGAACAACATACTATTTTAGAGTCTTTATGCATTGTTGTTTATGTTTTAAAAAAATTTGGTTGGTCAGAGTGAAATAAGTATTAATACAATACAGTAAAATAAGTTCTGTTTTTATAAGCATATATATGAAACAAAAATTATGATACGATCACATTCAATATACCCAAGTAAGTTTTCCCCCCACTAACTGAAGAATTAAAAACAACTCCCAATTCAGCTGAAATTGACAGATCTGTTCTTCTGTTTCTGTTCCTCATTATTATTTATCTGCCTTTGCAACCAAATTTAACTTTAGGAAGCATTTTAACTATTGTAACCAAAGCCTAAACTTGAGGAAAGAACTCTTGAGGCACTGACCCCAGTTTCTTCTTTTTTTTTGTTAATTAAAGATTATTTATTTATTTGACAGAGAGACACAGCGAGAGAGGGATCACAAGCGGGGGAGCGGGAGAGGGAGAAGCAGGCTTCCCGCCGAGCAGGGAGCCCGCCCGATGCAGGGCTCGATTCCAGGACCCTGGGACCATGACCTGAACTGAAGGCAGATGCTTTAACGACTGAGCCACCCAGGTGCCCCGACCCCAGTTTCTTCTGATGCCCAAGGAATCATTCCGTCTATTGGATTTTCTTATGGGAAATCTAAGGTCATGCTCATGACTAGTTCAAGTGTGCTTCCAGGGAACATCCTCTATGTTAAAGTTAAATAGTGAACTAATACAGGGGTCCCTGAGTGGCTCAGTTGGTTAAGCGTCTGCCTTCAGCTCAGGTGATGATCTCAGGGCTTTGGGATCGAGCCCCGTGTCTCGGGCTCCCTGCTCAGCGGGGAGTCTGCTTCTCCCTCTCCCTCTGCCCATCCCCACTGGCTTGTGCGCGCTCTCTCTCTCAAATAAATAAATAAAATCTTTAAAAAAGATAGCAAACTAAATCAAATGCTCTTTACCTGATAAGGACACGGGATGTGGTACTGACGACAGTGGTCGGAGACCCAGGTTATCTCCCAGGTGATCCTGTTCACTTGCTCATAGACGTAACATCCTAGAAGTGTCACCAGGGGCACAAGATACAGGCCACTAAAGACCCCAATTCGAATCATAAATTTCTTTAGTTTCTCTTGGTTCCGGCCATCATGCTGGATAACTTGCCGAACGTGATTTAAGGAAATAATGCCAGCTAAAAGAAGAGACAGTCCGACAAACACACAAAGGCAAAGTGGCAGGAGCACAAAGTAGCGGGAAGCATCCAGGTCATAAAGACCGACGAAGCAAACGCCACTAATGTTGTCTCCTTCAACTTTGTTCATAGCAAGAAGCATAACGGTCAGAAAACCCGGTATTCCCCACGCAACAGCATGAAACCAAACCGCTTTTTGTTCAATGGCTTCACAACTCCATTTTCTTCCTGCCGCCAGGAACCACGTGATGGTAAGAATCACCCACCACACTGTGCCGGCCATTGTGAAAAAATACAAAAACATAAACAGAACAGTGCAAGCCTTATTCTGAGAGCCCAGAACGACGGTGTCCCCGAGTTCTAGCTTCTCATCTGCTTTGTTGCACGCTGTGCGGTCGCCTAACAAGAATCCGATAAAGTACATCAGGGACACGATGCTGTAGCAGACAGAGTAATATATAATTGGTCTCTCTGGGTATCTGAATCTTTTAACATCAATTAAGAAAGTAAGGAATGTGAACAGAGTTGCACAAAGACAAAATATTGAAACTATCCCGATAAAACTTTTTGCAAACTCTAGCTCATCACTTTTAAAATACATGTTAGGGCATGGAGGTGCGCACTGGTCAATTCCCAGAAACTTATAGCCTTGTCCCCCGGAAGTCTTAAGGTGCCTTGGACACCAAAATCCAATGTCTCTTTGAACTTCCTCTGTTTTCTTCTGAGGACCAAGAAACTGTGTGTGTGGATCAAAAGTTACAGGAACGGTCTCATCACAGTATTGCAATCTGTAGAGATTATAAAAATTGAAGGTAACATTTTTACTGATTCACTATTTTAACGCTATGCTTTCCAACTATAAAGTATTACCTTATGCATTCATAATTGAAGGGAAGACACACAACCTGGATAGATTATAGGCTAGAGCTTTGAAGTTAACCAAAAACTTGTAGTTGTTAGTGAGGCCCCAACACGCTAACATATATTTAATACGAGGCAAGTGAATATGAAAATTCCCTTACTCAGAAAATGATCAATTAATAATTTTTATTTTGTAAACTTTTTTTTAAGTAAGCTCTACACCCTAGGTGGGGCTTGAACTCAGAACCCCGAGATCAAGAGTTGCATGCTCCACTGACTGAGCCAGCCAGGTGCCCCAATTAATTTTTAAATAATTTCTGCTTCCAAGACTAAATACTTAAGAAAGAATTTATCCTAAAAAAAAAGAAAGAAAGAATTTATCTTAATCAGTAGTCTCCAGACAAAAAAGTGCTGGCTTATCTGTTACAGCATTAGAAATATAAAACTTGGGGAAGTTCACTTGTTGTTTTTTTTTTTTAAAGATTTTTTTTAATTTGACAGAGAGAGAGAGAGGTAGAGAGGGAAAACAAGCAGGGGGAGTGGGAGAGGGAGAAGCAGGCTTCCCGCCGAGCAGGCAGGCCGATGCGGGGCTCGATCTCAGGACCCTGGAATCATGACCTGAGCCGAAGGCAGGCGCTTAACGACTGAGCCACCCAGGCGCCCCGTTCACTTGTTTTTTAATGCCCACAAGCAAAGTAGCTCAACCATATGACTAAGGTTTTGACAGTTAAAATTGACTGAAATGAGACCCTTCCCCTTCCTGGATTGAGTTCAGGTGATCTCTACATTCTTAAAGGCAAGAAGATCACCAAGAGGTAGACTGGGACCAGCTTAATTCACATCACTATTCTGTTTCAGTTTGGCTGGGTTTTTTTTAATTGAGGTATAACTGACATACACTATTATATGAGTTTTAGGTGTACAACATAGTGATTCGACATTTATATACATTGAGAAATGGTCACCATAGTAAACCTAATCACCATCTGTCACAAAATTAATACGATGTTATTGGCTATATTCCCCAGGCTGTACATTATATCCCCATGACATACTTATTTTATAACTGGAAGTCTGTACTCCTTGCCTCCCTTGTTTATGGGAGACCAGAGTGATATACACAGGTATATTTCTATTTTGTGAAAAACTTCATTACTCAGTTGAGTTCTATACAACAGTATTAATTTGGAGGATCTATATAGTTTAAAAATTAGTGGGAGTTTTGGGGCATCTGGGTGGCTCAGTCAGTTAAGCATCTGATTTTGGCTCAGGTCATGATCTTCGGGTCCTGGGATTGAGCCCCACATTGGGCTCCCTACTCATGTGGGAGTCTGCTTGTCCCTCTCCCTCTTCCTCTGTCCCTACCCCCACTTGTGCTCTCTCTCTTAAATAAATAAATAAAATCTTTTAAAAAAATAAAAATTAGGGCGCCTGGGTGGCTCAGTTGGTTAAGCGACTGCCTTTGGCTCAGGTCATGGTCCTGGAGTCCCGGGATCGAGTCCCGCATCGGGCTCCCTGCTCGGCAGGGAGTCTGCTTCTCCCTCTGACCCTCCTCCCTCTCATGCTCTCTGTCTCTCATTCTCTCTCTCAAAATAAATAAATAAATAAAATCTTTAAAAAAAATAAAAAATAAAAAAATAAAAATTAGTGGGAGTTTCTAACAAGAAAACATTTTATTTATTTATTTACTTGTTTATTTTTGTGTTTTTTTCAGATTTTATTTTTAAGTAATCTCTACACACCCAAAGTAGGACTCAAACTCATAACCCCAAGGTCAAGAGTCTCATGCTCCGGGGCGCCTGGGTGGCTCAGTCATTAAGCGTCTGCCTTTGGCTCAGGTCATGATCCCATGGCCCTGGGATCGAGCCCCGCATCGGGCTCCCTGCTCAGCGGGAAGCCTGCTTCTCCCTCTCCCACTCCCCCTGCTTGTGTTCCCTCTCTCGCTGTGTCTCTCTCTGTCAAATAAATAAATAAAATCTTAAAAAAAGAGTCTCATGCACCACTAGCTGAGCCAGCCAAGCACCCCAAGCAGAAAACGTTTAAAATATGCTTTAGATATAGATAAGAGTAGCAAATATTAAAATGTATGCCCATAAAAAGAACACTATGTATCTACCAGCATTTTTAAAATGTAATATTATGTCAGTTTTGCTTTATATCTTTTAAAATAACTAATATAACAGTAGAGATCAGTTGGGACCCCTTTCTGGTCCTATTCTCTTTGCTCTCACCCCAGAAATACTCATTAGTACAAGTTCAGTTTTTATTCTCCTTATGCATTTAAAAAAATTTTACTATGTGACTTTCTAACCATAATGTTATATATAATACTGTTTTATGAAGGTTTTGAATTTTATATAAATGACATACTATATATATTATCCTGTAGCATCCTTTTTTAACTTAACACTATAATTTTTAGATTTATCCATGTTTACAGAGGTGGATCAACTACATTAATTTTATCAACTGTATCATGGTATTCTAGTGTGTAAGTACATCACAGTTTACTAGTCATTCTTCTACACTGGAGTTTCACTTTTTCCCTTTTTAAAAAAAATTAGAAATAATGTGGCAATCAGTATTCTTAGCATGATTCCTTATTTGTGTAAAAGTTGCTATAGAAGGGGATTGTCTAGAGTGTAAGGTATGAGCATCCTCATCTTTACTATATATTATCAATTGTTCCTGAAAACAATTATCCACCAGAAGTATATGACTTCTACAAAGCTTCTATACTTTAGTCTATAAATAAAGACACAAAAAGATAGACACAGCTTCCTTCCCAGCTTTATCATGTGAAGTCTCATTATATCAGTAGAATATTTCAAATTACAATCCACCAATGTCTAGAGAATAGGAGACGAAAGTAATAAGCCAAGGTCAATGTGCAAAAAGGTCAGTGAATTGATAATAAGTTCATTTCCCCCCAGTTTGGGTCAAAGGCACCCTTACATCTTCTCAGAGAACTGTGTACTTCTCCCTGTTGTATCTAGCATGGTTATAATTTTACATTTATTATTATAATCATTTGATTACCATCTGTTCCTCCCACCCCACTGTACGTTCCCACCACAAATCTGTTTTTGCTCACCATTGTGTCCAAAACACTGTCGCCACAGTGGCTGGCACATGTTAAGTGTGCAATAAACGTGTTAAATAATGAAAGCCTGTCACGAACATTCTGGAAAACTACTATCAACATTAGAAGATCACTGGTAGCTTTCAGTTGAAAACATAATTTACCTGTCACATTCAAGTTCCTCAGGCCATCGCATACCAAAAGTGTCGATTAATTTTTTGCAATCAGAATATACTTTCTCACAAAAGTTACGACAAGGTGGAACCACGTTAATTTGTTCTGTGCAGGCTGGTACAAAAGCTTTGCAAAGGAAAGTTTCGATGTTTGGTGAACACTCCAAATTTGCAAGAGGAAGAAAAGGCTATTAAAAACAGCAAGATAAGGTTAGAAAACATTTTAATAACAAATGAATGGAACTTACTTACTATTTAAGGTATATACCTTTTTACTTACACTCCAAAAGAATATTTCACTCTCAATACAGTTAATTTCTTTCACTTTTATTCATTTCTTTATTTTTAAACTAATCTCTATGCCCAACATGGGGTTTGAACTCATGACCCTGAGATCAAGAGTCATAAGCTCTACTGACTGAGCCAGCCAGGTGCCCCTCATACAATCAAATTTAAAGGAGATAATTTCAGTTAGTCTGTTAGACTTATGAACCCTTCACACATAATGGAATATTATTATTTTATTCAATTATACATTTTTCAAGAAGACATGCTAAATCAAATCAAAAGCATGAGTTGATTGCTAGATAAAATAAATTATGCAAATATTCAGTTTAATAAAATGGAATACCCTAACATTGTACTGAGCATTCTAGAGAATGAAGGAATGTTTGGGGCAGAGGAACAGCATGAAAAAGGCATGAGGATCATTAGAACCTTGTCCATGCAGGGCAAGCTTAGTGTGGCTAGAATATAAGGTCAAAGAGGTGGTGTTAAGGGCAGAGCAGAGAGAGGTGAGATTGGAGAGGTATGCTGGGCCTGATCCTGAAGAACGGGAATGGCATGCTAAATTGTCTGGATTTTAGAAATCAAGGAATAAAATACTATTGGAGAGTTTTAAAAGCAGGAAGTATCTCTAGAGTCTGACGGCTGAGTTGGAATGCTAGTCCCCTACTTACTGGCTGTGTAACTTTGTCAAGTTAACTTTTCTGTGCCTTAGTTTCTTCATCTGTAAAATGGCAATAATAATAGTACCTATTGCATAAGATTGTTATGAGTACGGAATTAATAAATGTAAAGCACTTCAAACAGTGTCTGGCATGTAGTAATAAGCACTCAATAAACATTATTGCAATGATTACACTTCAGAGAGGCAGATGGGTTCTGGATAAACCTGGCACATTAACCACATATGTTTACCCTCTTTTCCTCCTCATGCTTCCTTACTAAAATTATAATAAAGAAAAAAAAGGCACTAACCCATTAGTAAGTGAACAGAAGAGACTACATTAGCATATCTGACTTTTCCAATGACAAAAAAAAAAAGAAAGCCCCAGCCTTTCCATGATGGAAAGCTATCAGAGGAGTGGAAAGTGACTTAATGGGACATGGGGTGGATTATGAAGTAGGAGTGGAGGGATTCAGATGACAATGAGCTGATGTGCTCTAAATAATCCAAGAGTCTCAGTTCTTTGAGGTACCAAGTAGCACAAAAGGCTACCCTCACCCCTACCCCAGCCCAGATAACTACTGCATTCTACCAGGGTTGTTTCTGGGAGAAATGGAGATGGAGATGTTCTGCACTTGAGGCATCAAGCACAGGGGAGGGATAATGCACAAAATGAAAAGAGGGGGACTGAGTAACAGTCTACCTATAGGAACATAAAGCCCTCATCTTCCTCCTCCTGTTCTGTTCAGGCACATACCTACCATCCCCATTCTTTGAAAAAACTCAACAGTCTTGAAGAGCTCTACACACTGACAATGAAAAAGCCAGCTGACCTTGAGCTCATCCTACTATGAAGCCCACCAGTAACAAGTCCCGTTCTTGCACACGGAGCTTTTTAGTGCCCCACACAAATAAAAATGGGCAGCCAAGGATCATCAGACATTTGAAGAAAGCCTCCCACATCAAAGAGAGACCAAAGCAAGCAAGCAGATAATTGAATATTTGGAGGAAACAGAGACTATGCAGAGAACAGAAGAAAGCAAATCACAGAACAAATAAAAACCTTAATATCTTAAATGAGAAGTTACTGCATTCATTTAAAAGGGATAGGATGCTATGAAAAATTAAAATAGTAAGATAGCTCAAATTAAAAAAAAAAAAAACTCTACAGAAGGATTAGAAGATAAGGCTGAGGGAAGAGATGGACAATCGGAGAGAAAATCCTCCCAATCAGAGGATCAGTCCAAGTGTCCAACACATGACTAAAGGAGTTCCAGAAAGAACAGGGAGACTGGGGTATGGATGATAATCAGATACAGAATATAAGAACATTTTTCAGAACAGAAGGGTACTAGTTTACAAACTGAAAAAGCTGGTATCACACTGCAATCTTATTACTAAAACATTTCTGGGCTAAAACTTCAGTCAATTTTCTTTTCTTTTTTAAGATTTATTTATTTGAAAGAGAGAACGCGAGCAGGGTGAGAGGCAGAGGGAGAGAGAGAGCCTTAAGCAGACTCCATGCTGAGCATGGAGCCCGACGTGGGGCTCAATCTCATGACTCTGAGATCATGAGCTGAGCTGAAATCAAAAGTTGGATGCTTAACCAACTGTGCCACCCAGGTGCCCCCAGTCAATTTTATTTTAGAGATCTCTCTCATAGTCTCCTCTCTTCCAACCCCCTAATTCCAAACCCTATGCTACAGTGATTATCCCACCAGACAAACTTGTTCTATTATCTCCCACCACAAACAAAACAAAACAATAATATCTTTCCTTGACTCCACATCCCAATCCCCATCCAGCCATTATCCCATTTTTCTGTTCCCCTTTATAGAAAAACTCCTCAAAATAGTTGTCTTTACTTTCTTTCTCTAATTCTGCTCTTCCCATTCCCTCTTGAGCCTCCCTCCAATCATGCTCATACTTCAGTGAAACTGCTTGTCAGAGCCACCAATAAACTCCACATTGTCAAATCCAATAGTCAATTCTAAGTCCTCATCCTACTAAACTCTTAACAACATTTTACACAGTGGATCCTGCCCTCCTCATGGAACATTTTTTTCAACTGGCTTCTAGAATATGAATTCTCCTGGATTTCTACCTATCTCACTGCTGTTCTTTTTTTGATTCTCTTCCATTTCCCAATTCTAAACATTGGAGTGCTCGAGAGTTCCATCCTCAGATCACTATCTTATCTATACTCACTCCCCAGGGGAACTCATCCAGAACCATGGTATTAAATACCAACTGTACATGAAGGATTCCCAAAGTTATCTCTGGCCCCATCTCTCATGTGAACCCTCTACTTGATGACCACCTGCCTCCAAGGAGAATTCCAATAAGCTGTCAACATGCATCTCAAACCCAGTATGTCCAAAACACAACTCAATCCCCTGCACCCTATCTCCCAAACAATCCCTCAGTCTTCCTCATCTCAGTTAGGTGGTGCCACCATTCACCAAGTTGCTCTGGCCAAGAATCCAAAGATTCATCTTTTACTCCTCTCTTTCTCTTACCCCATATCCAACCCAGCAGCAAATCCTGTTGGTTCTCCCTGTAGGATGTATTTCAAATCTGACCATTTCTCACTATTACTAAGTTACTACGTCTAAGCCACTAAATCTTTCACCTAGACTACTGAAATAGCTTCCTAATGGTCTCACTACTTAACATTCTTGCAAATTTGACAGTCAATTTCCATTCAGATCCACCCTCCAACCAATGTGATTCTTTAAAATGTAAGTTTGTCCTTGTTCAAAAGACTCCATTAGAATAAATTCCAGAGTCCTTATCAAGTCCTATGAGGCCTTAAATTTCCTGGCCCCTGGCTACAAATCCACTTTCCTACCACCCTTTTCCTCATTTCCTACCATGCTTTCTCTTATTCACTCCAGTGCCACCAAATTGGCCTTTTGCTTTTCATCATTCCATGTGTATTTCTGCTTCAGAGTCTTTGTATTTGCTGTTCCCTTAACCTAGAACACTCTTCCTCCACAGAGTCACATAGCTTATGTCCTCATTCATTTGGGTCTCTGCATAACTGTCACTTCAGAGAAGCATTCCCTACCCACCCTATGTAAAAAATTGTCCTTCCATTCTCTGTTCCATTATTCTGCTTTGTATTTCTTTATAGTCCTTACCACTATCTGACATTTCATTATATATTAGTTTATTTCTTAATTTCTGCCTTTACCACTAGAATGTAAATTCCATGAGGGAAAGGGATTTTGTCTATTTTTTTTCACTGCTATATCCCTACTGCCTAGAACAACGTGTGTGTGTGTGTGTGTGTGTGTATAGAATGATTTTTTTCTATAAATATTTGTCAAATAAATGAACAATCCAGAGCAATGAATGAACCAGGCACATCAATAAAAAATTTCAGAGCATCAAGAGATCATAAATGCTTCCAAATAGAAAAAAACAGGTCACACACAAAGGAATTAAATTCTGAATATCTAATAATATCAGATACTAGAAGACAATGCAAAAATAACTCTAATATTCTGAAGGAATATTACTTTTAAGCTAGAATTCTATACCTAACCATTTAGGTGACAGTAAAATAATGACATTTTAAGCTCTGTAAGGAATAAAAAATATTAACTTACAAGTATCCCTTTTTAGGAAGTAACTAGAGGATGTAGTATTCATAAAACCAATTGAAGGAATATATGAATAAACCATGAAGGAAAATGACATGGGACTCAGGAATTAGTTGCCAACAATGGAGAATGGCAAGAGGAAGCCTTAGCATGACGGCTATGTATCTAGTCCAGAAAGCAATCAGGGCATATATAGGAGGACAGACAGC
This sequence comes from Mirounga angustirostris, assembly GCF_029215605.1. Lineage (NCBI taxonomy): Eukaryota > Metazoa > Chordata > Mammalia > Carnivora > Phocidae > Mirounga > Mirounga angustirostris. Next base: position 33,864,726 of record NW_026991712.1, read on the forward strand.
TGCAGGAGGACTGTCTCAAGGGAATGGGAATGGGGGACTGGAACTGAGAGATTGTATCATATTTTGAGCATCTGAAAAAATTGCTGTTAGATGTCTAAAAGTCTGTTGGGACATCAGGGAAAAAAATTAGCTATAGGTACATAAAAAACAAAGCAAATAAGGGAAAATGCAGTTACTGTATTAACCAAGAGGGAAGGTATTAAAGAAAGACATGCAATCAAAGCATATTACTTGACTCAGTAATGTACAATATTTAATGTTCCTAATAATGCTAGCACTGATTTTTTTTTAAGATTTCTATTTATTTATTTATTTATTTATTGAGAGAGAGAGAATGATAGAGAGAGAGCATGAGTAGGGAAGAGGGTCAGAGGGAGAAGCAGACTCCCTGCTGAGCAAGGAGCCCGATGTGGGACTCGATCCCAGGTCTCTAGGATCATGACCTGAGCCGAAGGCAGTTGCTCAACCAACTGAACCACCCAGGCACCCCCGTGTTTTAACCAAGAACTGTATTAGAACATTGGGAAGAGAAGTAAAAATAGTAGAGTGAGACAAATAAATTATCAACTACTGTAATAGGAAAGAATAAACAGAGACTGCCTGAAGTTCTAAATGGAAGAATCAATAAGTAACAGACTAAGCATATTAGAACATGGCCTATGTATCAGGGGCGCCTGGGTGGCTCAGTCGTTGGGCGTCTGCCTTTGGCTCAGGTCATGATCCCAGGGTCCTGGGATCGAGCCCCGCATCGGGCTCCCTGCTCAGCGGGAAACCTGCTTCTCCCTCTCCCACTCCCCCTGCTTGTGTTCCCTCTTTTGCTGTGTCTCTCTCTGTCAAATAAATAAATAAAATCTTAAAAAAAAAAAAAGAACATGGCCTATGTATCAGAAGAGCTCTGGAAGAGTTCAAAGCGTCTGCCTTTGGGGAGGAGGATTGGGATGGGGATAGAGAAGAGTGGGCAGGAACTGCCATTTTTCTGTTAAAAGCCTTTAATACTGAGGGTTTTCTTCCAGCTTTATTTAGGTATAATTGGCATATGATAAATTGAACATGTATAAAGTGTAAACTTTGATGGGTTTTGAAACCATTACCACAACCAAGGAAATAAATAGATCCATCACCACGAAAAGTTTCCTCTTGCCTCTTTGTAATCCTTCCCTCCTATCTCCCCTCTCACCTCCTACCCCCACCCCAAGCCAATAACCTCCCCTGGCAACCACTGATATGCTTTCTGTCATTATAGAGTGGTGTTTTCTAGAGTTTTACAGCAATGGAATCATACAGCATATATTCTTTTTTGTCTGGCTTCTTTCACTTGGCATCATTATTTTGAGATTCATCCATATTGTTCCATACATCAACAGTTCATTTTTTTAATTGCTAAGTAGTATTCCATTGTGTGGCTACACCATAATTTGTTTATCCATTCACCTGCTGATGGACAGTTTGAAGTGCCCATGGGACATGTGAGTGTGGATACCTACTAGCAGACAGTTAAATAAATAGAGCTCTGCAAGCAAGAGACTTTAGGTAAAGGACATAGATTTGGAAGCCATCACTATAAAAATGGTAATTAAATTATGTGAATGAAATTGCCCAAAGAGAACATATAGAGTAAGAGATGAAAATTCTGATTCAAGAGGAATGCACTGGACTTACATATTAACATCCTCTTCCTCTCCAAATGCCCCTGAAATGGGAAAAAAGGTCTAAGGATAAAAAAGAAAATCTATAGCTCTACAAAAAACTAGGAAAAGATCTTATCAATGAACTATAAACACTGAGACATTTCTGAAAGATAAAAAGGAATGGAGGTGGACCATCTGGTAAGATGGAGGAATGGGAGGACCCTAAGCTCACCTTGGCCCACAGATACAACTAGATAACGCTCACATCAGTGTAAAAAACCCAGAAAACCACCCAAAGACTGGTGGAACCAACTCCACAACTAAAGGTAGAGAAGAGGCCACACTGAAGAGGGTAGGAAGGGTGGAGATGTGATCAGAGCTAAATGAACCCTGGCAGTCCTTAGAAAGGAGGGAACCATGGACACGGAGAGGGCAGAGCAAGACTATCACACAGGGGAGCCTGCATGGGGAAAATGAAGTGCCATAACATTTGGCTTTCAAAACTAGAGGGGCTGAATTTTGTGAGTTCTCACAATCAGTGGAACTTAAAGCCTCGGATTTTAAAAATCAGCAGGCTGGTTTCTGGGAGAGCCAGCTGAGTCCCCAACCTTAAAGAGATAGCACTACAAACAACCCGTGGGGATACAGCCTAGACACAGCAGTCTGGGGCATACAGGAGGGTTATTTACTAATTTCAGAGTGTGTCCCCAGGGGTTAGAGATCCTTGGGAGACTCCCCCAGGAACAAAGGAGCTGGCAGGCACCATTTCCCTTCCCCACCCCCAGCACAAACACATGGCCATCTTTGGGAACTAGCCCAGAGCTGACATTCATTACCTAACTTGCTTATACCACCACCTGCCCTGTTAAGGGATCTGCCCCACCCCCCCCAGCCAAGCTTGCCTCAGTCCCAGCACTGAGGGTCTTCTCCCCAGAATACTGGTGCACCTTGGCCAACACCTTGTCTCCCAACCCCTGTGCTTTGTGAAGCCTCAATCCTCCAGTGGTGGTGGGTCCCACTACAGACCAGCATGCCTTGTTAAAACTGCAGGCCCCATACCAGCGGCTGCACTGGCCACACCCTGCACTGGCAGCTCCCTCTGCCAACACAAACCTTGTAGACACTGTGGGCCCTGCCTCCTCCAACAGCTCTTGGTTGGAGCCTATTCCAACTGGAGCCACAAGCCAGGCAGTATGCAAGGAGCCGTGACAGGGGTCACAGCACCACTCCAAAGTGACTCCTGCCCTTGGGTGAGGGGAAGATAACCACACACCCCAGTCGGACAGTCCCAGCAGTGGGCTGGGGGCAGACAGTTGGTCTGCTTGCAGGCCTACCAACCAATAAAAGCTTCTCAAGGGACAACACAGGGAAAACACCCTTCAGTTTGGTGCTATAGCAACTCAGGCAAATGCCTGGTCTGACGAAACTCAAGCCCAAGGTGACCCCAGACTGGCCCACTAACAACACAGGGATGAAACACTGCCCACAACAGGCAAAGAGAGCCATTGCAGAAGACTGGACTAAAGGCAAAAGTGGCCAACACACAGCAGTAGGGCACATGCAATACACATAGGACATACCCCTAAAGCACCAGATTCTGGGGAACAGGGGACACTGCACCACAGGGCTCTACAGGATCTCTTATTCATAAGGCCATTACTTTCAAGAGCAGGAGATGTAGCTGACTTTCCTAACACACAGAAACAGACACAGAGAGTTAGACAAAATGAGGAGACAGAGGAATATGTACCAAATAAAAGAACAGGACAACACCATAACAAGAGACCTCAGGAAAACAGAGATAAGTAATGTGTCTGACAGAGAAGTTAAAGTAATGATCATAAAGATACTCACTGGACTTGAGTAAAGAGTGGAGGACATTAGTGAGACTCTTAAAAAAAAGAGATAAAAAGAGCTAATTAAAGATGAAGAACACAATAAATGAAATTAAAAATACACTAGAGGGAGGGGTGCCTGAGTGGCTCAGTCAGTTAAGTGTCCAACTTGATTTCAGCTCAGGTCTCCACCTTGGGGTTGTGAAGTTCAAGTCACACACTGGGCTTCTGGCTGGGCATGGAGGCTGCTTAAAAAAATACACTAGATGGAATAGATAGCAAGCTAGAGGAAGCAAAAAAATGAATTAGCAACCTGGAGGACAGAGTAATGGAAAGCAATCAAGTTTGGCAGGTGAGAGAAAAAAAAATTATGCAAAATGAGAACAGACTTAGGAAACTCAGCAACTTTATCAAGCATAACATTCTCATTACGGGAATCCCAGAAGAAGAAGAGAGGGGAATGGGGACAGAAAATTTATTTGAATAAATAACAGCTGAAAACTTCCCTAATCTGCAGAAGGAAATAGATAACCAGATCCAGGAGGCACAGAAATCCTCCAACAAGATCAACCCTAGAAAGCCAAACCAACACACATAGTAATTAAAATGGCAAAAAGTAGTAATAGAGAGAAAATTTTAAAAGCAATCAAGAGAAAAGAAGACAGTTACATACAGGGGGAAGCCCCATGAGGCCATCAGCAGACTTTTCAGCAGAAACTTTGCAGGCAGAAGAAAGTGGCATGATATATTCAAAGTGCTGAAAGGAAAAAAAAATCTGCAGCCAAGAATAATCTATCCAGCAAGGTTATCATTCAGAATAGAAGGAGAGAGAGAGAGTTTCCCAGACAACAAAGGTTAAGGGAGTTCATGACTACTATAGCAAGCCAGCAAGAAATGGTAAAGGGGACTCTTCTGCGTGGAAAGGAAAGACCATAAGTAAGAGTAAGAAAAGTAGGAAGCATAAAAGCAGTAAAATTTAAGTATATCTGTAAAAATCGGTCAAGCGACTCACAAATTAAAAGAATATAAAGTATGACTCCATATATGTAAAACACAGCAGGGGGAGAGTAAAGAAGTTTCAAAACTTGGGCAACCATCAACTTAATGTAAACTGATATATACAGAAGATGTTATATACAAACCTGATGGTAACCACAATCAAAAAACAGTAATAGATATAAAAAAAATAAAGAAAAGGAATCCAAGTATATCACTAAAGAAAGCCAGCAAACCATGAGAGAAGAGAGCAAGAGAAGAAAGGAACAGAGAAGAACTATAAAAATAACCACACAACAAGTAACAAAATAGCAATACATACATATCTATCATTAATTACTCTGAATGTAAATGGACAAAACACTCCAGTCAAAAGACATAGGGTGATGGAATGGATAAAAAAACAAGACCCGTCTATATGCTACCCACAAGAGACTTATTTCTGACCTAAAGACACAAGCAGATTGAAAGTGAAGGGATGGAAAAGCATTTATCATGCAAATAGATGTGAAAAGAAAGCTGTGGCATAACATACTTATATTGGACAAAATAGACTTTAAAACAAAGACTGTAACAAGAGACAAAAAAGGACACTATATTATCATAAAGGGCACAATCCAACAAGAAGATATAACAATTGTAAATATTTATGCACCCAACATGGGAGCACTCAAATACATAAAACAGTTAATAACAAACATAAAGGAACTACTGATAGTAATACAATAACAGTAGGAGACTTTAACACCCCACTTACATCAATGGACAGATCACCCAAACAGAAAATCAACAAGGAAACAGTGACTTTGAATGACACAGATACATTCAGAACATTCCTTCCTAAGACAGCAGAATATATATTCTTTTCAAGTGCATATGAAACATTCTCCAGAACAGATCACATATCAGGCCACAAAACAAGTCTCAACCAATTCAAAAAGATCAAAGTCATACAAAGCATCTTTTCTGACCACAATGCTATGAACCTAGAAGTCAACCACAAGAAAAAATCTGGAAAGAACACATATATATTCAGGTTAAATAACAAGTTACTAAAAATAAATGGATCAACCAAGAAATCAAAGAAGAAATAAAAAATTACATGGACAGAAATGAAAATGAAAACACAATGGTCTAAAATCTTCGAGATGCAGCAAAACTGGTTCTAAGAGGGAAGTTTATAGCAATACAGGTATACCCGAAGAAGCAAGAAAAATCTCAAATAAACAACCTAACCTTACACCTAAAAGAACTAGAAAAAGAATAACAAACAAAACCGAAAGCCAACAGAAGACAGAAAATAATAAAAATTAGAGCAGATATAGATGACATAGAAACTAAAAAAAACAATAGAACAGATCAATGAAACCAGGAGCTGGTTCTTTGAAAAGATCAACAACAAACAAACAAAGAGAGAGAGAGAGAGAGGACTCAAATAACCAAATCAGAAATGAAAGAGAAGAAATAACAACCAACACCATAGAAATACAAAGGATTGTAAGAGAATATGAAAAATTATATGTCAACAAATTGGACAACCTAGAAGAAATGGATAAATTCCTAGAAACATATAGCCTTGCAATATTGAATCAGGAAAAAATAGAAAATTTGAACAGACCAATTACCAGCAATGAAATTGAATGGGTAATTTAAAAACTCCCAACAAACAAAAGTCCAGGACCAGACAGCTTCACAGGTGAATTCTAACAACATTTAAAGAAGAGTTAATACCTATTCTTCTCAAACTTTTCTAAAAATATAGAAGAGGAAGGAAAACTTCCATATTCATTCTATGAGGCCAGCATCCCTGATACCAAAACCAGATAAAGACAGAACACAAAAAGGAGAACTACAGGCCAATATTTTTAATGAACATAGACACAAAAATCCTCAACAAAATATTAGTGAATCGAATCCAACAATACATTAAAAAGATCATTCACCACAATCAAGTGGGATTTATTCCTGGATGCAAGGGTGGTTCAATATTCACAAATCAATCAACAAGATGCATCACATCAATAAGAGAAATGATAAAAACCATACGATCATTTCAATAGATGCAGAAAAAAGCATTTGACAAAATACAACATCCACTCACGATAAAAGTCTTCAACAAAGTAGGTTTAGAGGGAACATACAATAATATAAAAAAGGTCTTATATCAAAAACTCACAGCCAACATCATACTCAATGGGGAAAAACTGAGAACTTTTCCCCTAAGGTCAGGAACAAGACAAGGATGTCCACTCTCTGCACTTTTATTCAACATAGTACTGGAAATCCTAGCCACAGCACTCAGACAACAAAAAGAAATGAAAGGCATTCAAACTGGTAAGGAAGAAGTAAAATTTTCACTATTTGCAGATGACATGACTTTATATATAGGATAGGAAACCCTAAACACTCCACCAAAAAACTACTAGAACTGATAAATGAATTCAGCAAGGTCGCAGGATACAAAATCAGTGTAGGGAAATTCATTGCGTTTCTACACAATAATAATGACGCAGTAGAAAGAGAAATTAAGAAAAGAATCCCATTTACAATTTCACCAAAAATAATAAAATACCTTGGAATAGAGATATCTTTTTTTTTTTTTTTTTAAGATTTTTTATTTATTTATTTGACAGAGAGAGACATAGAGAGAGCAGGAACACAAGCAGGGGGAGAGGGAGAAGCAGGCTTCCTGCTGAGCAGGGAGCCCGATGTGGGACTCGATCCCAGGACCCTGGGATCATGACCTGAGCCGAAGGCAGACGCTTAACGACTGAGCCACCCAGGCGCCCAAAAATACCTTGGAATAAACTTAACCAAAGAGATGAAAGACCTGTACTCTGAAACCTGTAAAACACTGATGAAAGAAACTGAAGATGACACAAACAAATGGAAAGATATTCCACGTTTGTGGATTGGAAGAACAAATGTTGTTAAAATGTCTATACTACCCAAAGCAATGTACACATTTAATGCAATCCCTATGAAACAGCATTTTTCACACTCCTAAAAAAAACAACTCTAAAATTTGTATGGAACCACAGAAGACCCTGAATAGCCAAAGCAATCTTGAAAAAGAAAAACAAAACTGGAGGTATCACAATTCCAGACTTCAAGCTATATTACAAAGCTGTAGTAATCAAAACAGTATGGTACTGGCACAAAAATAGACACAAAGATCAATGGAACAGAAAAGTTCAGAATTAAACCCATAATTATATGGTCAATTAATCTTTAACAAAGGAGGCAAGAATACACAATGGGGAAAAGACAGTCTCTTTAACAAATGTGTTAGCAAAACTGGACAGCTACATGCAAAAGAATGAAACTGAATAACTTCTTTACACCAAACACAAAAATAAAGTCAAAATGAATGAAAGAACTAAATGTGAGACCTGAAACCATAAAAATCCTAGAAGGGAGCACAGGCAGTAATTTCTCTGACATCAGCCATAACAACATCTTTCTAGATATGTCTCCTGAGGCAAAAGAAATAAAGGCAAAGATAAACTACTGGGACTACATCAAAATAAAAAGCTTCTACACAGCAAAGGAAATAATCAACAAAACTAAAAGATAACCTACTGAGTGGGAGAATATGTTTACAAATGATGTATCCAATAAAGGGTTAGTATCCAAAATATATAAAAGAACTCAACACCAGAAAACCAAATAATCCAAGTAAGAAATGGGCAGAAGACATGGACAGACATTTCTCCAAAGAAGACATACAGATGGCCAACAGACCCATGAAAAGATGCTCAACATCACTCATCATCAGGGAAACGCAAATCAAAACCACAACGAGGTATCAACTCATACTTGTCAGAATGGCTAAAATTAAAAACTCAAGAAAGAACAAGTGTTGGTGGAGATGTGGAGAAAATGGAACCTTCTTGCACCGCTGATGGGAATGCAAACTGGTGCCGTCATGGTGGAAGACAGTATGGATGTTCCCTCAAAGAATAAAAAACGGAACTACACTATGATCCAGTAATTGCACTACTGGGTATTTACCCACAGAATACAAAAACACTAATTTGAAGGGATATATGCACCCCTTTGTTTACTGCAGCATTATTTACAATAGCCAAATTATGGAAACAGCCTAAGTGTCCATCGATAGATGAATGGATAAAGAAGATGTCGTAGATATATAATGGAATATTATTCAGCCATAAAAATAAATGAAATCTTGCCATTTCCAACAACACGGATGGAGCTAGAGAGTATAATGCTAAATGAAATAAGCCAGTCAGTGAAAGACAAATACCATATGATTTTACTCATAAATGGAATTTAAGAAACAAAACAAAGGAACAACAACAAAAAAAGACAATCCCGCCCCCCTAAAAACAAACTCTTAACTACAGAAAACAAATAGATGTTTATTAGAAGGGAGGTGGGTTGGGGATGGGTGAGACAGGTGATGAGGATTAAAGAGTGCACTTATCTTGATGAGCACTGAGTAATACACTGAACTGCTGAATCACTACATTGTACACCTGAAACCAATATAACACTACAGGGTAACTACACTGGAATTAAAATTTAAAAAATAAAATAAAAATGTGACATGATGCTGAGCAACTGAAAGAATGTAGGAAATGAAAGAAAAAAGAATGAGGACTTCTACTTTCTAGGAGTGTGACCAACTAAATATCTCCTACCAAAAAACATTTAGATTCTGGATAAATTGCAACAGATATACTTTAAAACACATTGCTGAGCACTGTATACACCTAATAAAATAGCATAAAATGTATAAAGTAAAAAGCAACGAAACTACAAGGAGAAATGGAGAATTCCATGATCTTCATGAGAAATTTCAATGCATATTTCCCGGTAAATGAAAGGACAAACATAGAAAAAATAAGTAAATATGAGATGTGATTACAACACTACAGTTAACAAGTGTGATGTAAAGGGCACCTACAGAACCCACACCCAACAATTAGAGAACAAGAGCTTTCAAGGACGTTGGACCAGTGGAGAGTTCACCGTGTGCTGATGGGGCAAAGTGACCAGGCAAAGAGAGGCCCTCCACAGGTGGTGTACCATATCGCCCTTATACGAATGATCTAAGTCCGACCCTTTGCTGCCTAACAGGAGCTTGTTAGAGAACAAACAGCAGAATACTTCTCTCAGTTTTCTCTACTGCAAGGGGGAGAATGCCCAGACTGTGCGAGTACCCGTTCTGGAGCTGAGGTGGAAGAAGGAGAACCATGGGCAACTAGTAGCATTTATTTCCTTATTCCCAAATAAGCCTCGTTCCTAAAATTTTTGAGTATCTGTTAATCACACCTATAGTGGAAAGAATGAAAATACACTGTGTTTAATTCTAACTCAGGAGTCATTCTGTAATAGCTAGTCAGCATTTAAGAACTCTTTACTGTCCAGTTTAAGGGCAGGCGGAATGAAAGTGACACGTCCTTTTGCTATGTTAAAATCATTTCCTTACAGGGCAAATATGGCAAGTCCCATCCTTTGCTTAATTCTTCTAGAATGCCAGCACGGGTTAATCCAATAATGCTGGGGTTTATGCAATGAGCAGACAATAAATCAGATGTTGAACCCTCAAATACCTTCAGAGGCCAGGCAGGTAAATTCAGAGGGCAGAAGAGAGCGGGAGCAGCTGGGGGCGGCTGCCATGGGGGCACAGACTTGTCAGAGATATCAATCTTTCAGAAGGAAACAGAATCTAGATTTTTATGTAAAATCTCCAAATATTAAATTTTGGCACTTTAATATAAACATTTAAGATACCGTACAGGACAAATAAAACATGTCTTCGGGTCAGATCCAGTGTGGACCACTTTCAAGTTCTTCTGCAAACTAACAGACATGAAGAATTTTAGATTTGGAAGGGACTTGAGTGGACTTTTAAGTCTATTATTTTCTAAATGTGTTTGTGTGTGTGTGTGTGTGTGTATTTTGCCAAAGAAGATTTTCTTTAAATAAGAGATTACAAAGAAGCCCGATATATTAAATAAATAAAAGCACAGCTGCTCCGGCTGAAAAGGAAGCCCTCCCCCGGAGAGACCTCTCACTGCTCCCCTCCCCTGCCACTGACCTCAAAGCATTTCCAGAGATCACAGTCTGAAAACCACTGACCTAATCCAGACCTTCAGGTTAAAAGTGAGAAAACAGAATCCAACTGCTTTTTGAAGTTGTTCCTGAAGTCCCCAAATCTAACCTGAATTAGAATTTCAGTGCCCTTACTCCTGTTTAATGCTCCTTTTACCAACACTAGAGCTACTGATAACAAATCAGAGTTGCACTTGCTATAAACTAGGCACTGTGGTTTTTCATGTGCCAATTCTTTTACAACAATCCTCTGTGAGAGATGTTCTTATCTTCACCCTGCAGATGAGGACACCGAGGCTCTATGAGCAACTTTCATCGAGCGTCCTAAGTAGTAAGTGGCAACCAAGATGTGAACGTGCGTCTATACGACTCCAGAGTATGTCCTCTTTAACTCTGACACTACCCTACCACCCAACTCTCCCTGAAAACTACCCTTCCCCAAACCACAAGATGGGCAAGAAGGCCAATAAGGATGAAGGGGAAAACAGATATCCAAAGAGGGCTGGTAAACTTCTACATGAAACGAAAGTCTTCAGTTTGAAAAATAGATGTTCACAGTACACATAATCCAAGAGTATAACACCTCAAACTCTGTTTATCACATTTCAGATGACACATGTACCTCCTGATGCAGGTGGTTTATTAAAACAAATAATTATAGAATAAGAGCACTTCAAATAATGGGTAGTCGGCCTGTTACTGAACTCATCCCAATCGAGTGAAAACAACAAACAGAACGAGCATATTTCCCCAATCATTTGAACTAAAAAACTTGATAGGAATCACTTATGGTTTTCCACAAAATGTCCTGTGTTTCTCAGAAACCAAGCCCTGAGATGGAAAAACTTCTAACTTGGCTCATGTGACATTTCTTATGTCCATAATCTTATACTCTGAATTCCATCATATTATTAAACTAGTATTTCTATTTAGCAGGACAAGTGCTATGTAAATATGTGAATTTAGCAAAGATTCAAAGCTCCTAGTCTGATCAGTCTGCTCCCTTTCTTCCCCCCTTAGTAACATACTTCCTTCAAGTCTCTCAGTAAGTAACCTTCATGCTGTCACTTGTGAATTTCTCCTTTTCAAATTTCATTCTCAAAGAAGGCTCAGAAACTCATCAGGTAACCAACCACAACATAAAATATCAATGCTTTTGAGATTCTACTATTCAATAGTAACTAAAATAGTCCAGCTGGGACGCCTGGGTGGCTCAGTCGGTTAGGCGTCTGCCTTCGGCTCAGGCTATGATCTCACAGTCCTGAGCCCCACATTGGGCTCCTTGCTCGGCAGGGAGCCTGCTTCTCCCTCTGCCTGCAGCTCCCCCGGCTTGAGCTCGCACTCTCTCTCTCCTCTCTCTGACAAATAAATAAAATCGTTAAAAAATAAAATAAGATAAAATAAAATTGTCCAGAGGCGCCTGGGTGGCTCAGTCATTAAGCGTCTGCCTTCGGCTCAGGTCATGATCCTAAGGGTCCTGGGATCGAGCCCCCATTGGGCTCCCTGCTCTGCGGGGAGCCTGCTTCTCCCTCTCCCACTCCCCCTGCTTGTGTTTCCTCTCTCGCTGTGTCTCTGTCAAATAAATAAATAAAATCTTAAAAAATAAAAAAATAAAATAAAATAGTCAGCTGATTATAGTTTTAACATTCAGAGAAATTAAACGTAGCCTCCTTTAAGGAAATGGTTAGCCCCTGGCAGAAATCCTGTGGTAGTTACTATTAGTACTAGCAGGGATGAGGAAGAAGTGGGCAATTAAGAAGGCAACTGATGCCTCCATTCTCAAATATAACCAGAGTCAAACTATGATAAATAGACAATAAGAACCAAAATATGCAAAGTATTTTATATAATCCTTTGTCAGAAAAAATGCCAGTGTTCCAATTCCGGCTCTAGCCGTGTCATGAACTAACTACTCCTGCCCACCTGTGGCAGATCATTTTCCGTGTTGGAGTCTCAGACCATCCACCAGTAAAATGAGAGTGATGAATTGCCAGATAAAATGTCTAAGGACATTTTATGACTCAGAAAGTTTACAAAGAAGGTAACAAAGACTTGAGTAGCAGAGCTGGACATAAATTTCTAAACAACTGTAGGCACTACAATGAAATTTCCTCCTTGATAGGTAATCCTGTCTTGTGCTGAGCTCTGGAGTGAAGGCTTATCATTTCCATCTGCCCAGCAGCCCTATTTTGGGAATCCCAAAGTAGGTGAGATGCTACAGAAGCTTAAGGACAGGTGCAGGGGTGCGACCTGACAATAAACACATAGGCACGTAATCTAAGCGTGGCCATTTGGGTGCTCCAAGGATTGTGATTCTTGGGGAGAAGGCTGTGCAAAAGAACAGATCCACTCAGATTACTTAAGGCATCGATAAGGCCCACAGTGCCAAAATAAATATCCAGGGACAATGGTCTAGTAAGTGTCCAATGGCCTTGGCACTGGCGAAAGACTGATCCTATGGTATGATCTTAGCTGTGTCCTGGTTCCCTCTGCTCCCCTCTCTATTCTGAACCTGGTTCTCCAGTCTCCCCAGCGATTCAAGAAGCTATCCAATATCCGTCCATTTTCTGCTTAAATTAGGCAAAGTTGGTTTCTATCGTTTGCAGCCAAGAAGACTGACTGGTACAGCAATTATATAAAGAATGGGTTGGAAGTGACCTCGGTGAGACAGGAGGAATCCTAGAACTGGTGTTCTGGCCTAACCGGGGCCAAGAGCAGTGAACACTCTGCCAGCACTTGGGAGATGCAAATCTGGCAACCCATGGTATGTAGTAGGAAACCAGCTAATTGCATTTTCCTTGTAATCACTTAAATTCCCCGAATGTCTTAAGATGATGTGCCCAGTAAAGGTAAGGCTGAGTGGCTACTGCCAGAGAAACCAAAGATCATATGGAAAGCATGAGGTATTCAAGCACTGTGGGCTGAGGTGTGAGCTTCTAGAGACACTGTTTAGCTTAGGAAAAGAGTGACAAACTGGCATCCTTCAATTCTTGGTTCAAGGAGTGGAATGAAATACAAAGATGAAAAGGATTTAAGGTTTAAGAAGTTGAAAACCAAATGCACAGTTTGATCCCGCAGGTTGCCAAATTATATTTTGGTTAAATCTGCTTCTCTTTCAAATAAGAGATGGAGAGATATTGTGATCTGGAAGCAGTGGGACCCCCAGATCTGAAGTGGGGGTACAAGACAAGGTTCAGAGTACTCACACAGAGCTCTCTGAACCTGAAGACCTCGGAGCAGACTCTCATCCCTTGTCTGTTGGGGCAGGTGCTCCTCATCTGAAAGATCTGCTTTGTCAGAAGAAAAGAAATAGCCTCATACCACATCTCAACCACTCTTCAGCGTCTCAACCTATAAGCAGAGTTCTACCACAGCATGCCCTAGGAGGGTCAAGTCAAAATCAAATCTGGAAAAGAGGACTATACATTACTTGTAAGACAATGTTCACTATATTGGTATTGGTTTCTGAGTGTGCTGGATTAAGGCGGAAAGAACAGAATTTTAGACAGGGCTAAAATACACTGATACGGGTGTATTCATTCTCGATTCAATGAGCTAGTTTCAGAAATGGGGCTTCTGGAGGTCAGATGACAAATGGGCTCATGACAGGGGCTTGGTGGGACCCCAAAGGCAACCCACTGTAATTTCCCAAGTCCGTGCATGCATACTTGAAATAGCTGTATTTAGCAACAGCACAATCACCATACGGCTTCCTGGATAAACATTATTATGGTAGAAGAGGCCAAACGAAAACCACTAGAAATCTCCCTCTGCCATGGCAGAAAATCAAAAGCAATACTACAAGTTGGGGTGGGGGGCACTTTCAGGGACTAATAACACCACTGAAAACATACTTAGGGGTGTAATTCTTAGCACCTGTCCACTTGAACCCTCCAGCACAACCAAATACGTTATTAGTAGATTGTCTCAAGCAACCTTAATCCAATGGCTAAGATGCTTTTCCAGATGTGCTCTCTATGAGAGCAAATCAGTACAGTCTTGGCACCTCATACGCAGGCCAGTGTTAATCCGGCCAATGCTTTTTGCTTCCAAAAGCCATTTACTTTCACCTAGGGAGGACGGCAACACATCCCCCCCACGTGCCTTAGCGCGGTGGCTCTCAGAGTGGCCCCTGAGTAAGCAGCGGCGGCATCGCGGGGGAACTTGTGGGCAGTGCAAACTCCCCATCCCACCCCAGCCCACAGATGCAGGTGGGGGCAGCGATCTGTGCTTCAACAGGCCTTCAGATGGTCCTCACGCACACCAAAGCTTGAGAAGCACCACCTTGGAGTAACATCAGCTCTTCCGCTCTGTGCCTCAACTTCATCGTCAAAGGCTCTAACCGTATGGCTGCTTCACAGGGCATCGCACTGGCCCACGACATCTAGGACATAAGGCTGCCACAGATATAGTCCGATGAGGAGATTAACCTTAAATAAACAAAAGGGCCTTCTACCTTGGTTTTGCCAGTAGTTCCCGGCAGAGACCAGATACACCTATGGGACACCTACACACAACCACTGGACGCTACCTCTCACGAACTGAGTATTATCTCAGTTAACTCACCAACTCATGACCTCAGGTATACCCAGCAGCATTCCACCTTCAAGTGCCCTAGCGGATACTTAAGACACGGGAAAGCAGCACGAGCGAACTGTGTACCCTCTCTGAGGGTCTGCTTCTGCCATATTACCATCTTTTTCCTTAAAACACACCAGCTAGGGCGCCTGGGTGGCTCAGTTGGTTAAGCGGCTGCCTTTGGCTCAGGTCATGATCCTGGAGTCCCGGGATCGAGTCCCGCATCGGGCTCCCTGCTTGGCGGGGAGTCTGCTTCTCCCTCTGACCCTCCTCCCTCTCATGCTCTCTGTCTCTCATTCTCTCTCAAAATAAATAAATAAATAAAATCTTTAAAAAAAAAAAAAAAGATTGTTTAAAAAAAAAAAAAAAACACACCAGCTAGCTGCCCATGCCATGACTTGACAATGGAAGGAATCATAATGTAAGCCTGGAGTTGGTGACGCTGTAAGATCCTCAAGAGAAAGTCTGGGTTAGAATTTTCTAGAGAGCGATCAAAAGAAGAAAGATATTTTGATTTTTTAAAAATACACAAAGCTACCCCACCCCAGAACAGAGTGGTGCTGTGCCAGTATCCGAGCTACGCCTTGACTCCCTCAGTACTAAACTAAAAGACAGAGCATATATAAGCATCTGTCACTTTGCTGAAACATGAATCCCACATGGAAGCAAGGAAGCAAGCCCTTTACTACTGCACAAGACTGAGTGCCGCAAAATATCGGATTCTCAGCTCGGGATCTGTGCTTTCTGCTTATGGGGACATACACAGTAATTCTCAAAAAGTGCTGAAAGCTTTATTCCTTATTTTAAAAAAGCACCAAAACAAAGTCAACTTCTAGTGATGGTAATGAAAATTAGGGTGAAGCGAAGAAGTCTAAAAAATAATTGAGGAAAAAAAAGTGATAGGCCTTAGCTAGACAACAGAGTCACTTAAGATCTAAAGGGGTCTTTATTTATTTTTTAAAAAGATTTTATTTATTTGAGAGAGAGCGCGCGTGCGTGCAAGAGAGCACAAGCAGTGGAGAGGGAGAAGCAAGGTGCCCGCCGAGCAGGGAGCCCGACGTGGGGCTCGATCCCAGGACCCCGGGATCATGACCTGAGCTGAAGGCAGACGCTTAACAACTGAGCCACCCAGGCACACCTAAAGGGGTCCTTATATGTTTACACCTCAGACAGTAAATACCATTAAAGTGGCTACAGAGATCTCAAGTAAATTCTAGGAGATTATTAACAGACACAAGAAAGTGATGCAAACTTTGTCACTTATTTTCATGAATGTGACCAATATCAGGCAAGTGAGCTTCTTTAAATAATACAAACCAGAGCCTGGAATACAAGAGAAGAAAAAGCAGGAATTGCATTATTTCCACAATGGAATACTTGTTATTTTTAAAATAGTTCTTAACAGGCAGCATTATAAATCTTAAATTATTTCTCCAAAAGACTGTTTATTTTGGAAATTAGACAAATATACACAATAACTGGTTGATACTACAAAAGAATCTGTCCAGTAAAGAGCCAACTTTTTAATTTAAAACTTGTAACTTGGAAAAACTCTAATTCCAGGGAAACTACACATTCAGGTACACATTCAACAAATATTAATGAATGAATACATGACAAATATACAAACCAGAGTAATAAGGCTTCATTATCTACATGTCACATTCTCAAGGAAAGGAAATAACCACAACACGACAGTCTTCTCACGGTCTGAAAGAACCATGTCTCTTTGTGGACAGGCTTTCCTGAAGGCATAACTAGTAATGTCCTAGATTGTGGAATATCAAGGAATGGCCCTGTAGGGACCTTGTGCCTATCAGCTCAGTCTCCCAGGAGAAGTACTGTTCTCTGTTCACATACACATCTAACCCTGATTCTGCAGACGCAGAAATAGTCATGGTACTTTCTTACTACCGATGTGGGAAACAAAGGTAAAAGAAAAATTAAATTTCCTTACTACTTAGAGCCCACTGACAAGTCCTTAAACAGGCAGAGTGACATTCCTCTAGGAACTCCTGCCTTCATGTTAATACTTCGCTAAGTGCAAAAGGCAATCTTAGCCCGACCCCCAGGATCCTGTAAGTCTACTTTAACATAAAAATTTCTTTGGAAACTTCCTTTTCTCTACCTCCCCCCAGATACATGTTGGCAATCATCCTCCAAGCATATGACCTGCTGAAATATATCTGAAGAGTCTCATGACTGAGCTTTTACCAAAGAGTAATAAATGACCTTTTCCTAACAATAGCTAGCCCCGCTCTGGATCCTTGTTTCCAAAATACCTGGGAGGCTTAGGCTATCCCTAACCCCCTCCCAACTTGAAAGTATAAAATGAGCCATTCCTCATGACCCAATGCAGCTCTTTCTACACTCCTGTCCCCGTGCTTTAACAAAACAACCTTTTTCCATCAAAGACGTCTCAAGAATTCTTTCTTGGCCCTTGGCTCTGAACCCTAACAACTTTCCTACATCACTACTATAACCCAGTATCACAAAGGAAGTTAAGTTTGTGAGTTCTACATTTAAAATACAAAGGTAGCCACTAATCACACACGGACTTGGAACACATTTCAATATCTGTTTCATTTTGAAAGACTCAACAACTTACTTTCAGAATAGTTACAGCTATATTCAGAAAGTCTTTCCTGAAAAACAAAAGTTATCACACTAAATATTTTCTTTCCTTCTATACGGAGATGTAAGAGTAGAGAATAAGGAGGAAATGAAGGGGCCCACTAGACTCTTCTAAAAGCAGGAAAGTGAAAATGTTTAAAAATCACTGCCTGGCAGAAATAGGTTTTTTTCCTTAGAAGTTTGTTTATACAGTTCCTCTCCATTCCTTTATTTTTAATTGGATAGAGAGACATTTTAGTGGTGCATATTAACAGGTGGAAAGGAAAAGAGTTTTTTTTGGCTTACTTCCCTTTAGACTGTTCAAAAGTGGAAGGGCCACATGCTGTTCCAAACACAATACCTGACTTTGCTTTTGCCTAGACCTCCATGAAGGCGATTCAAAAAGAAAAATACAATATTCCTGTTTCCATTTTCCCTAGATCAGTCTCAGCTCTTTCTGGACAAAATCAGTCTCTCCAGGGACATCAACCTCACAATCTGGGAAACAATGCTCTAGATACGAAACAAAAAGGAACACAATGGAAACCCAGAAGCCATTTGTTTTTCTACTCGGGAGAGTGAGGCAGCACAACACCCTTTTCGTTACCAAGCCGAGTTACTACTCAGAATTGTAAATTCACCCTTTGAAATACAAATGACTTCAGCTTCCAATAAACAAAAGAAAAAACTAAAGTCCCTCATTTCGAGCAATCTCTGAAACAAAACCGAAGAACCAGAATATCCCAGTCAGTGGTCTGTGATAAATTTGGCCTAAGAAAAATTTATGTAGAAAGTAAATAACATACAGCTCAGGTAACATATTAACAAGAATGAACAATAATGTTTACTTATTACATACTGTGTGTGTATAATCCTTAAGAACACTTTCAAATACCTTAAACCAGGTCGAGCAAACTACAGCCTGTGGGCCAAAAAATGACCCACTGCCTGTTTTTGTAAATAAAGTTTTACTGAAAACACATCCACACTCATTTGTTTACATATTGTTTATGGCTGTTTTGCTACAATTGCAGAGTTGAATAGCTGTGACAGAGCCTGTATGGTCTGCAAAGCCAAAAATACTTATTATTTGGTCCTTTACATAAAGTTTGCATTCCTTGCTCTAAACCAATGGGTCTCAAACTTTAACGTTCATAAGAAACACTTAGACAGCTTGTTAAAACACAGCCTCCTGGGCTCTAGCTTCACAGATCATGATTCATTAGGTTGGGATTGGGGGTGGGGGTGGGGGGAGTCCATGAACGTGCATTTCTGACAAGCTCACAAGCTGCTGGTCTATGAACTCGACTTTGAGAACCACTGTTCTAAACCATCTCCTGTAATCACAGATGAGCAAGGACAACAGATGCTATAAATTCTATCACTATAAAACAGGATAGCCCTCATACAAAATGGAAACTAAGGCGTAAAAGAGGAGACAGATCTGTTGACATAGGGAATTCTTGATAGCTAAGAAAACAAACTGGTTGCTGTAATCAGCTGATAATTCTTCAGCCCCTCATCCTAACATTAAGTCATAGTGAACACTGGAAATTCAACAGGGACCAGCAGGAACGGAAGGCAGCGGGTTAGAAGTGTAAAACACAATCTGTTCTTTAGAGAAGTTATAAAGCGCTTTTTTTTAGTAAAAGCCAGGCTATGTGCAGTTATGATTTAGTATTTGACTACAGTACAATGTTTGAAAAAAAAACTGAGACATGTGGTTTATAATACAATGAGCCAATCAAAAGATGAATTCTTTCACTCCATATAAATGGTTAAAGAGAACAATCTTTTTTTTTTAAAAAAAGATTTTATTTATTTGACAGAGAGACACAGCGAGAGAGGGAACACAAGCAGGGGGGGTGGGAGAGGGAGAAGCAGGATCCCCGCAGAGCAGGGAGCCCAACGTGGGGGCTCAATCCCAGGACGCTGGGATCATGACCTGAGCCGAAGACAGACGCTTAACAACTGAGCCAACCAGGGACCCCCAAAATCTTTTTTTTTTTTAAGATTTTATTTATTTATTTGAGAGAGAGAGACTGAGAGAGAGAGAGCATGAAAGGGGGGAGGGTTGGAGGGAGAAGCAGACTCCCCGCCGAGCAGGGAGCCGGATGCGGGACTCGATCCAGGGACTCCAGGATCATGACCTGAGCCGAAGGCAGTCGCTTAACCAACTGAGCCACCCAGGTGCCCGCCCCCAAAATCTTTTAACATTTATTTTTTTTTTTGAGAGAGAGCACATGTGAGCAGGGGGAGGGGCAGAGAGAAAGGGAGACAAGTAGACTCCCTGCTGAGCAGGGAGCCCTGCAGTGGGGCTAGATTCTAGGACCCAGAGATCATGACCTGAGCTGAAACCAAGAGTTGGATGCTTAACCGACTGAGCCACCCAGGTGCCCCCAAAATAAGATTCTTTAAATAAATTCTAAGAAACATGTATCATGCTAATATGGGAAAGAATACAGAGGATGTCAACTAATACACTTCATTAGAACTAGGCTCAGGTAGATCCAAAGTGGGTGATATGCAAACCACCTAAAAATATCAGAGTTTCTTTCACTTGAATACTGCAGATGATAGAGGTGGAAAGTAAAGATTTGGAGGTAAAATTCTCTTTGCTGATTTATTAGAACAGGAAACACCACCTTTTCTTTATTCAGCTTTTACTGTGCATCTACAGTGCTCCGAGGCACTGTACTAGGCACTGGGAAAAAAATGAATAAACACCATCCTTACTCTCAACACACCTGCAATCTAATGAGAACCACATAAATAACTGCAATACAGCATAATAAGTGTAAGAACCATTGTATATTTTAAGTACTATCAGAGTACAGAAAGTGAGCAGCTTACATATGCTTGGGAGAAAGGTGAAAGAAGGCCTCAATGAGCAGATTTACTGCTTTAACTGAGACCTGCAGAAACGGAGCACGTGAACGATAGGTAGAGAGCCTAGGAAGCAATGCATACAATGTGTACAAAGGTACAGAAGTGAGAGAGAGTAATATGCATGTGAGTGCTACAAAGAGGTCAGTTTGGCTGAAGCAGAGTGTGTAACGTCTAAAGGGACAAGTGGGGAAGCTGGACAGGAAGGCAAGGTCCCATATGAAGAGACTGGGCTGTCATGCTAGAGTCAGATCTATTCTTCTAGCTCTAGGGAAATGGTGAAAAATGTTACCCCCAAAGTGGACTGTGTGGATTTTTTTTTTAAGATTTTATTTATTTATTTGACAGAGAAAGCACAAGCAGGGGGAGCAGGAGAAGGAGAGGGAGAAGGAGACTCCCCACTGACCAGGGAGCCCGATGCAGGGCTTGATCCCAGGACCCCGGGATCATGACCTGAGCCAAAGGCAGACCCTCAACCATCTAAGCCACCCAGGCGCCCCTGGATTTTCGTTTTAATAAAATCACTTTGACATCACCAGAGAGGAGCAACTGGTGAAAACTGTTGAGAGCCACGTAAAAACTGTTGAGAGGAGACTTGGTATTCATGGCACAGATGAGAAGGAGAAAGAGAGGTAGGTCTTAATAGGGGTTAAAAAAAAAAGTACCAAAATTCCCAGTTTAATTTTTATAGAAATTTTATAGAAATGAAATTTGCATGGGGCGCCTGGGTGGCTCAGTTGGTTAAGCAACTGCTTTCGGCTCAGGTCATGATCCTGGAGTCCCAGGATCGAGTTCCGCATCAGGATCCCTGCTTAGCGGGGAATCTGCTTCTCCTTCTGAGCCTCCCCACACTCGTGCTCTCTCTCTCAAATAAATAAAATCTTAAAAAAAAAAAAAATGTCCATCACCCAGCCACCCCATCCCTCCCAAAGCTCTGCTATTTTAGACCTGAATCTACAAATGAGGTAGTCGAAAAACTATTCAACTAAACAACAGTGGAAGACTTTTGAATGCACAAAATCAAATCTAATCACTTTTTAAATTAGTATATACATTAAAATTGTAGGAGTTTCATCTCTTAGCAACGTTCTGAGGGGGGAAAAGCCTTTACCACCCCTGGACATTTCTTCTGGAGAAAAACTACAAAAATCTTTGTCTTCTTCCCTTCATGAGACTTCTTATCAATCTGACAGATCTGTTCAGGAGGGCAGGTTCCCGTCTCCACAGGTAACTCTTCCCACACATCCCTGGCAATCTGCATATCTCTAAACCGGAAGCAGGTAACTGAGGTACCTAAGGCCATCTTTAGTGCCACTCTGCTCCTCCCCAGACATGTGCTTTCTTTTAACAGGTATCTTAGAAAGAGTACTTAAGTGCCTCGCTTAAAAAAAGTCACTTTTTAGTGAAACACTACAGCCCCCAAATCTTCCAGTAATGGATTTATTTCAGAAAACCTGGGCCAGGTGAACATTACAAGTACTTATGAAAATACAGGGATGTAGTTCAAGCACTTCTAGTCCAAGCAATATAGGATATATGTGCAATGATTAGGAAAAATTCAGAATTCACATTTCCAGAGGAACTACCATAATTGATTCAGGGAAGCAAAATATTTGCTAGGTGCAAGAATATTTCAAAATCATCACTACGTCTCATATAAAATAAACCCTACCTTAAGCAAATCCACTAACAAGGGCCACAAAACCACACAAAACCTAAGTTAATAGGGGAAATTAATTTTCAAAAGAATGTATTCAAAATATGAAGTTGTGCACAACTTAAAGGAATCCCTTACTGTGTTTAAAAAAAAAAAAAAAAAGTCACATTTATAGTTTATTCCAGAGCAGAACATAAACTATTTCTCTATCAATGTATGAAGAAATACCTCCATTTTCACAGCAGCTGTACTCTGGTCATAATGCCTCATCAAATTAGGGAAAAATGTCATGTTGTAGGCCATTTTCATACATCTGGGAACAGTAATTGGTTCACAGGTGAAAAGACTGTGCCCTCTTATGAAGGGGAGAAAAACACATGTCCACAAAAATGTCAACATTTCCATTTTCTTCAAATTCCTGGTTTTACCACATGGCTGGGATTAATCGCTCTTTTCATCCTCAGATTTCCATCCAAAAATAAAATGTTCAAATTCCTCTTTCATTATTTTGCCATTTTGAAGGAAGCTCTTTTCCTGAAATGAGTTCTGGGTCAATTACTGTAAAAACAACCAAGAGAGGGCATCTGCAACATTTGTCATAAACTCAAATGCGGACATCAAAGTGCAGAGTTAAGATTTTCACCCTGGGTAACTAACACTGGAAAAAGGACGGAAAATTCCGTCCTTTGGAGATACTCTTCCACCTGCTTTGGCACAGAATACAGAATTTGCTGAGGAAGTCTCATCTCTAGGGAACTGATGATAGAACGTTTGTGCTGTCTGGAACAGATGGTAAAAGGGGGGCAGAGGATGAGTGGGGTGCAGGAAAAAAAAATCATGCTAGGTTTGGGAATAAGTTAAAAAGCATTAATAGAATTGTAAAATCTAAGGGGCCCTGTTGGGTATCTGATTACGCACGAGAAAACTTGGGTCCCGGGGAAATTCCTTAACACCTAGTGAGTTCCTCAACTCTTTAAGGACTCCAAAGAGCCAGTCTGTGGGGCAGTCTCTGGGAGATAGACTTTCCTGCTTTTCAAAGGGCCAACTAGGGGGAGACGTCCAGGATTCCTCCCGGAGGAGCGAGATTAGCTCTCACCGGCTGGGGCGAGGAGTGACCCCGCCGAAAGGGAAAAGGAACAAAGCTGGACCGGGAGGGTGACGGATGTCTGGGGGAGGAAAGGCTGTGGGCCCCGAGTCGCGACGAACCGCACCCCGCACCCCAACACCCCCGCCCCCGCCCGGTGCCAGGCTTCCAGCGCCTGGCACGGTAACTCGCCCCACACCCCGCACCTGCCCCGGGGCCTAGAGCCGGGCAGAGCGTCCCGGCCCGGCTGGGCGGCGCGGGGCCCCGGCCCCGTCCTTCAGGAGCTGGCCGCAACTTCTGCGGAAACTCCGGCCTGCGCGGCCTGTCCCGCCGCCGCCGCCGCCCCCGCCGCCCCCGCCGGCCCCGCACCTGCGGCTCCCAGCCCGCCGCGCGCCCCCGAGGCCCCCCCGCTCGCCCCGGGACCCACCGGGCCGCGGCCGCGCGCCCAGCCGGCCCGAGGAGCCTCACCTCCCTCCGGTCCTCGTCCGGTCGGCCGTCCGCCCACCGCGACCTGCGACGGCGGCTCCGGGAAGCGTCCGGAACTCCAGCTGCCTCCCGAGCGGCCCGCGGAGTGAGGGCCGAGCGATCCCGCGAGACTGCGCCGCCAGGTCGGGCGGGCAGGTCTGGGCTCGCGGCGGCGGCGGCGGCGGCGGCGGCGGCGGCGGCGGCGGCGGCGGCGGCGGCGGCGGCGGCGGCGGCGGCGGCGGCGGCGGCGGCGGCGGCGGCGGCGGCGGCGGCGGCGGCGGCGGCGGCGGCGGCGGCGGCCCTGGCCCTCCGCCCGGCCCCGCCTGCGCTGCGGCCCGGGCGGCGCCCCAGTGGCCGAGGTCGGGCTGCGGGTCCGCTGTGCGGCCGGCAGGTCCCCTCCACCGTGCCGTCTGTCCTGGTACCCGCAGCGCACGACTGGGCCGCGCGGCTCGCTATCCAGGTCCAGAGGGGTTCGGCCTGGAAGGGTTTTCCTGAAGCTCTTGGTCATCCCCTGAATAAAACTTCCTTTAAGAGAACCCACTGCATTTCGGATCTCAGGACACACAAGAGTTCTTCAAAGGGGGCAGATGTGCTCTGTAAAGTCAATCGTCCAAGGGTCCTTAGTTGGAGAGTGGGTAACTTCCTCGATAACTATCCTAAAAAAAAAAAAATCCCTTTTGTTAATTCTGGGAGTCCTGCCACCAACCTGAGGCACAGGTGGCAATGGGATTCCAGCCCTGGCAGGTCCCACAGTTTTACTGAGGCAAAACCCTAATAGAAAGTTGAACTACTTTTTTTTTTTTTTTTTAAGATTTTTGATTTATGTATCTGTCAGAGAGCGCAAGCAGGGGGAGCGGCAGGCAGAGGGAGAAGCAGGCTTCCCGCTGAGCAGGGAGCCCGATGCGGGACTTGGTCCCAGGACCCTGGGATCATGACCTGAGCCGAAAGCAGTCGCTTAACTGACTGAGCCGCCCAGGCCACCCAAAAGTTGGACTACTTTAGAAGTCAACCTGGTTTTTAGTACCAACCATGTCACACAACATCTCATGTGTTTCACCTATTATTCATCCCTCCTTTCTTCCTAAGACCCAACGACCAGGGATATTTTTCCTCTCTCCATAGTTTTGTCTTTTCTAGAATGTCATATAGTTGGAATTGTATATGTAGCCTTTGCAGATTGGCCTCTTTTCACTTAGTAATATTCTTTAACGTCTTCTCATGGCTGGACAGCTCATTTCTTATTAGTGCTGAATAAAATTCCATTGTCTGGATGTACCATCATTTATTTATCTATTCACCTCTGGAAGGAGGTCTTGGTTTTGGCAATTGTGACTAAAACTGCTATAAACATCCGTGTGCAGGTTTTCGTATTGATGTTAGGTTTTCAACTCTTTGGGGCAAATACTAAGGAGCCCAATTGCTGGATCCTAAGGTAAGAGCATGTTTCGTTATACAAGAAACTGCCAAACTGTCTTCCAAATTGGCTGTACCATTTTGCCTTACCACTAGCAAAGTTTGAGAGTTCCTCTTGCTCCACATCCTCAACAGCATTTGGTGTTGTCAGTGTTCCAGATTTTGGCTATTCTAATAGGAGCAGAGTGGAATCCCATTGTTGTTTTAACTTGCACTTTTCTGATGACATATGATGTGAACATCTTTTCATGCACTATTTACTGTCTGTGTATCTTCTTTTTTTAAAAAGATTTTATTTTATTCGACAGAGAGAGACACAGCAAGAGAGGGGACAAGCAAGGGCAGAGGGAGAGGGAGAACTGGACTCCCCGCTGAGCAGGGACCCCGATGCGGGGCTCAATCCCAGGACCCTGGGATCATGACCTGAGCCTAACGCAGACGCTTAATGACTGAATCACCCACTGTGTATCTTCTCTGATGAGGTTTCTGTTAAGGTCTTTCGCCTATTTTTTAATGGGTTGTTTGCTTTCTTCTGGTTGGGTTTTAAGAGTCCTTTGTATATTTTGGATAACAATCCTTTATCAGATATATCTTTTGCAAATATTTTCTCCCAGTCTGTGGCTTATCTCTTAGTTCTCTTGACACTTTCGCAGAGCAGAAGTGTTTAATTTTAATGAAGTCCAGCTCATCAATTATTTCTTTCATGGATCATGCCTTTGGTGTTGTACAGAAAAAGTCATCAACAAACCCAAGGAATTCCAGACTTTCTCCTATGTTATCTTCTAGGAGTTTTATAGTTCTGTGCTTTATATTTAGGTCTATGATCCATTTTGAGTTAATTTTTGTGAAGATTTTGTGTAAGATTTGTGACCAGATTCATTGTTTCTCATGTGAATGTCCAGTTGTTCCAGCCCTGTTGGTTGAAAAGATTCTCTTTGCTCCATGTATTGTCTTCCCTCCTTTGTCAAGGATGAGTTGCTATATTTATATGGGTGTATTTCTGGGCTCTCTATCCTGTTCCTAATGAACAAAGCTGGACCAGGAGGGTGACAGAATGTCTGGGGGAGGAAGACTGTGGGCCCTGAATCACAAGTAACTGCACCCTCCAACACACACGCCCTGCCCAGGCTTCCAGCACTGAGCAGGGTGACTCGCCTCACACCCCAGCACCTGTCCCTGTGTTGAGCATGTCTATTGGTACCATTTTTGCAATGGCATTTGCTCACTTCATGTTTCTGTGCCATATTTTGGTAACTCTCAAATTATTTCAAACTTTTTCATTACTATTATATCTGTTATGCTGATCTGTGATCAGTGATTATGACTCACTGAAAGTTCAGACCACGGTTAGCTATTTAGGTTAATTATTAAAAATAATTAAGGTACGTACATTGTTTCTTTAGACATAATGCTATTGCACACCTACTATACTACAGCATAGTGTAAACATAACTTTTATATGCACCAGGAAACCAAAACATTCATGTGACTTGCTTTATTGCAATATTTGCTTTATTGCAGTGGTCTGGAACCAAACCATAGTATCTCTGAGGTATGCATGTATCTGCTTATAGTACCCATCTGTTTTTGCATGGTGTCTACTTTTTCCTTTAGATCCCTTAGCATATTAATCATAGTTCTTTTAAATTCCTGGTCTGATCATTCCAACATTTCTGTATATCTGAGTCTAGTTCTGGGGCTTGCTCTGTTTCTTCAGATTGAGTCTTTTTGCATTGTAAGTATGCCCTGTAACTTTTTGTTGAAAGCCAGACATGAGGTACTAGGAAAAAGAACTGTAGTAAATGAGGCTTTAGTGATGTGGTATTAAAGTGGGGATGGCAGGGGGCGCCTGGGTGGTTCAGTTAATAAGTGTCTGCCTTCGGCTCAGGTCATGATCCCAGGTTCCTGGGATGGAGTCCTGCGTTGGGCTCCTTGCTCAGGGGGAGTCTGTTTCTCCCTCTCCCTCTGCTGCTCCCCCTGCTTGTGTTCCCTCTCTCGCTCTCTCTCCTGCTCTATCAAATAAATAAATAAAATCGTAAAAAGAAAAAATAAAGTGGGGGGTGGGGTGGGGAAGCATTCTATAGACCTATGATCAGGTCTCAGTTTTTTAGGGAGCTTGTGAACTTTACAAGTGTTTATCAGTTTATACTCCTCTCAGGTGGGACAATATCGCTGGAGTGGGCTGAGTGGGGTCCGGTATTTTTCTTCCCGCAACTCAGTTAGGCTCTGATAAAATCCCAATAGATTAGGCTTTGACAAAATAATTTCCCTGGAAGTCAGGCCTTATTAAGAAGAACAGAATGCTCAGGCATATTTTAATATGGTTTCTTTGCTCCTTCCCCTGCCAGAAACATGAGGGGATTTTTCTCCAGTAGTCACTGTCAGAAGCTGGTAGAGCTTCGGGGGTTGCAGATGCACAAACCCACAAGTTTGGGGGTTCCCTGAAGACTGGGTCCCCGTGGGGTTTTTAACGCTCAGACTTGTCTACACTGAGTCTCCAGCAAATCATCAATTAGAATTCAAGTTTTCCTATCCCCTACTCTTTCCCCTGGAAGGTTTCTGCTCTGATAGGTTGTGATTCTCTGTGTCTGTCTCTCCAATTTGAGGAACAGCAGTGGCCTTATGATCTCAGTTCTCTGAGAGATCTAAGAAAAGTTAGTGATCTTCAGTTTATTCAGCTTTTCACTTGTTCAGATGGAGTGATAACTTCTCAGTTATTTACATGCCAGACCAGAAACTCCAATCCTTCATTTTCTAAAATAAGTATTGCTTTAAGAAATGGCTCAATATTTCAGTGGCTACTGCCTTAGCAGAACAAAGTTTCTCTGAATTAAAATTAAGTTCAAACATTCCAAGAGCTATAACAACTCAGGAAAGTTATGTAATTTAACGTTGTTGTTAACGGAACACTGATTATATGAAAATCATGATTATAATAACAAAATTAAGTGATCTTGCTAAAATGAAGAGAAGAAAATGAAGTTTATGGAGTAAACATATCACTTGTAAATTGTGCTAAGTTTTTATTTTATTACTTATCCAAACATCTCCAGCCCGTCACCAGGCTAAGCAGATGCACACAATAATAATAACATTTCTTGAACTTGGTAATTTGCCTATACTCATTAAAATATAGCTTTATACATTAAATTTTTTTAAATTTTATGATAAAGGTAGGGAGGCAGAACATATTTTATTTAACAGTCTGTTAGCTTGATTTATGGCTTTTAAGTGTGTAGACATATAGTATGGTGTCCTCCTTTGTGCTCTTGCCTGGAGCCTGCACAGGTCATGTGGGTAGACCTGCTTGTAATCGCTGACCGGATGCCCAGGCCTTAGGAGTGGAGGGAGCAAACAGCAGTAGGGGGACCCCAGCTGGAGGAAGCTGAGTGAGCGGGAGCAAAGAAGGCGACAGAGGAAGAGAGGAGCTTGGGCTCCAGGGGCTCCTTCCCTCTTGAAGTTCCCTCCCAAACTCTTGTTTGCCTTACCCTTGAAAGCTCTGCCTGAGGCTGCAGTCCCTCCAAGTGACACGTGCGAATGTGATTGCTTATTGACTTAATTTGGGGGAGTCTATGAACACAAGTAGAGGACAGCCTTTATTGAAAAACTTTCACTTGAAGTGCATGGCCTGTCGCTCCCTGCTCCAAAAGCTAATTGCTGCAGCGTCTCTAGCCTAGCCATTAACCTTTTTGCTGTAGTTGTATCCACTGTGGTTGCCCAGAAATTATACACCTTCTAATTACTACCCCCAGTATTACTGGGAAATAAAAATTTCAGTAGTAACATGACACTGCAGGAAGGAGGGGGGGTCTTTGGGAGGTAACTGGGTTTTGATGAGCTATGAGGGTAGATTAGTATGGGATTAGTATCCTTAGAAGAGACACCAGAGCTTTCTTTTTCCATCATGTGAGGACATAGCCAGAAGGTGGGCACCTGCAAGCCAAGAAGCAAGCCCTCACAAAGTACAAAGAACCAGATCTGCTGGCACCTTGATTTTAGACTTCTCAGCCTCCAGAGCTGTGAGGGATAAATACTTGTTGCTTAAGTCACCCAATCTACAGTATTTTGTTGTAGCACCATAAGCTGACTGAGACAGTAGGTGAATGAATAAGTAAACTATGGTACATTCAGACAATGGAATATTTATTATTCAGCGCTAAAAAGAAATGAGCTATCAAGCCATAAAAAGACATGAAGAAACCTTAAAAACATATTACTAACTAAAGAAGCCAATTTGAAAAAAGCTAAGAATTATAGGATGAGTCCAACTATATGACACTTAGGAAAAGGCAAAATTATGGAGACAGTAAAAAAAGATCAGTGGTTGCCAGGGATTGAAGGGGAAGTGGGATGAATAGGCAGAGCATAGAGGCTTTTTAGAGCAGTGAAACCATTCCGTATGATTCTATAACTGTGGACCCAAGCCATTTTACATCCGTCAAAACCCATGGAATATACAACACCAAGAGTGAACCCTAACATAAAGTATGGACTCTGGCTGGGGCGCCTGGGTGGCTCAGTCAGTTAAGCATCTGCCTTTGGCTCAGGTCATGATCTCAGAGTTCTGGGATTGAGCCCTGTAGGGCTCCCTGCTCAGCGGGGAGTCTGCTTCTCCCTCTCCCTCTGCCCCTCCCTCCTGCTCATGCTGGCTCTCTCTTTCTCTCTCTCAAATAAAGAAATAAAATCTTTTTTAAAAAAGTTAGACTCTGGTTGATAATGGTGTGTCAATGTAGGTTCAACAGTTGTAACAAATGCACCACTCTGTATGGGTTGCTGATAGTGGGGGAGACTGTGTGCTTGTGAGGACCAGGGGTATACCAGGGGTATGTGGGAGCTCTCTGTACTTCCCACTCAATTTTACTGTGAACCTAAAACCGTTCTGAAATATAAAGTTCATTAAAAAAGAAAAAGAAAGCGTTCCATGAAAACTTCCCTGAACAAGACTGGCATACTGGCACCTTGGGTTTGAGAGCCCGATGGTTAATTTCAAGAGGTGGGAGAAATGAGGGGTTCCTATCAGGGTCTTTAAAAACTACAGGCAAGAAGGAGATGAGATTATAGGAATGCTCTAAAATAATTAGTTAGACAAATAGGTGAAATAAAAAGAAGGTCTATAAGCAGATAGACAAGTATTTATACTACTCCGCCTAGAGGCAGCAGTCAAGTCCCTAGCAGTGGGATTGAGGTGAGAGGTAGTAGAGGATTCCCACTGTCCCACATCAAGTCAAGAATGACAAAGTCCTACTGTGTGTATCTGTGGAATGCGGGGGGAGGGGGTGTTGTACCAGGGCCCCAAGAGGTGTCAGAAAAAAAATACTAGTAGGGAAATGAGTAATACTGCCTGCTCTGAGGGAGAAATTAAATAAGGTAGAGGAAATTTCTAGAAAAGTGTATATGTCTTGGTCATGTTTCATCCAGTCTGGCGACTGGAATTCTCATTTAAGAAATCTTATAGCAGAGAGCTATACACTACCAAACTGCAGAAAACGTTGGAATGGAACATTCCTTGGCTTTTTTCCTGCTGGACTAATTTAACTATGATTGAAGTGTTGGCAGTCCATTGTACTCAACGACAACAACAAAAAAATAGTCATTTGAGACATTTTGTAACTATCATGAGCTGCAGAGAAATATATCATGGAAGAAAAAAACTGGACACATCTTGGACATTAGGCATGACTATTAGATCTGCTTTTATCATTTGATTTAGCATTTGATTCCCTGCTGAAGCCTTTTGCATAAGCCCATCTCATACATTTTTCTAAACCTAATTTATGCACACTTCTATTTCTGGGTAGGATGGAAACTCTCACAATGGAAAATTGATTCTCTTTTGGGAAAGGAGTGTTTTTTTCTAATTGCTCCCATACTTTTGGTAATGAGCCTTTTTAAACATTTCTCCTGATCACGGTTCTAAGCTTCAAATGTAACAGTGAAATTCCTTAGAAACAGGAAGTAAGAAAAATGACTTTGAGGTTGGAGAAGCCTGGAAAATGAATGAGGTACTTGGTGACATCTGGTGCTCTGGAGAGAGCCTGGTGAAAGGTGTTGGGGGCTACTTACAACCACCAGGTTTTGTGAAGGTAAGTATAGTCCCTGCTGACAATCTTCCCCTTTACACTGGATAGCAAGAGGCAATGTAGGATGGTTAGTCGAAAGGGCTGTAACTTTAGACTTCCTGGGTTAGAAACCTGTGCTAGACATTTACTAACTCCGTACCCTGGGTAAGTGTCTTCAGTTCTCTCTCATGGCTTCTATACCTGTCAAATCAGTTCAATGATAATAATATATTTCTCATTGGGTGTTGTGAGACTTAAGAATTAATTTACATAAAGCATTACAACTAGTATCTGGCAAGTGGTAAGATGTCCAATTAATGTTGGCTATTAAGTCCACTGAAGAAAGTTCTTGCAGGCCTTCTGGGATACAGGCACTTGATGGTGACATGACCTATTCTGATCAGGACATCAGGCATTCCCTATCTCTTTCCATCTCAGGAGGTGTTTCTGAGAATCACACAGCAACCATTTACTATTGCCTGTGAATTTATAGGTTAACTGGGTGGGTCTTCTGGTCTCAGCTAAGCTTCTTCATGCATCTGTGGTCCGCTACAGGTCAGCAAGGTGGTTATGCTTCCAGAGATTGGCTGGCTATTGGCTCTGCCACTTCTCTCCCCCATATCTCCTTGTGTTTTCCAGCAGGCTTGTCTAGCTAGCGTTTGTTCATAGGGTTCTCAGAGTTTCTAGAAGGAGAGCAAAACTCTGCAAGGTTTTTTGAGAACTAGACTCAGAACTGGCAAAATATTGCCTCCGATGTATTATCTTAGGTAAAGTGAGCCACAAGGGGTGGGGGAATGCCATCACTCAGTGGGAGGAGCTTCAACATCATCTTGCAAAGGGGAAAGGGGAAAGAGAAGAAAGTGTAGCCACTTTTGTAAACAGTCTTCTACGCTACCCAATTGAATAATTTCTTCTACAGCATTTCCAGCAGGTGGTCACATGGGACCCCTTGAAAGATGGGCAGATCACTGTTTTACAGGGCAGCTCTATGTTGGAAGGTTCTTCATTATTACGCCTCTATAAAGACACTGATTCTCATAGAATCTTTGAATCACAGGATTGAAGGTCATCCAGGCAATGAACACGTTGAAGCCAGATTCCTGGGCAGGAAGCCACAGGAAGTCTGCAATTTCCATGGATTTGTCCCAGTTCTACCTTTCGGAGCAAAACAAAGCATTATATATTTGTTACTCATTTATTTTTAAGAGATTCTTATCCAGGCCTACTTGGGCATTACGTAACAGGTACATATTCCATTGCAGTCCCCATTCATTCATTTTTTCCATTCATTTATTCACACATTTGGCAGCTATTAAATAGATTCTGTGGCCAGGCACTCATCTTAAAATGAGTAAGAGCAGACGTTTCAAATCACTTAGATTTACCTATCAGTCTCATTTTATCACTTTCCAACTCTGTGACTTGGGAAGTTATTTAATTTCTTCATTTCTCAGGTCCTCATCTGAAAAATGGGTATGTAATTATCCCTACCTCACAGAGTGGTTGTAATAATTCAATTAAATAATGAAAACAAAGGCCTGGTCTTTAGCAGGCACTCAGTTATTGGTAGCTATCACCATTATTATTACTCTTAAGGGATGATCCCCGCCCTGGATGTTTCCTGGGATCTCACTGTCTCCTGGGGTCTCTAATTACTCCACATGTCTTGGCAATAAGTTATATTTTACATAGACAACATAGTGTAGCATAGCAGTTTGAACAAATGGCCTTTGCATATTTGGGTTTGAATCCTGGCTCAGCCATTCACTATTCTGTGACTTAGACTCTCCAAGCTTTAGTTTATGAATCTGAAAAATTAGCATAATAATAATTCATAGATTTGATATGAGGATTATGTGAGAGAATGTACATAAAACCCTTAGCATGGTGTCTGACATTTAATAAGTCCCTCCACTACCCACTCTCCACCTAATGGAAGTTAGGAATTTAATTCAATGCATTTTCATGATGTGTAGCATTGTGTCCTGGAAAGAATCAGAAGAAAACTTGAATCAAGTTACTCCAGCTCTCGGAGTCTTCACCTCAATGTGTAAGGAAGGGGATGGATCCTGAGGTCCCCAGGACAGCTTATAGCTCATGATTCACTTCTTCCAGGTTCTCTCATTCTTTTGATCAGAAATAGAATTATGGAGGAGTGTCGGAGTTACAGTAGAGAGCACAAGAAAGTGGAAATTCAACCCTTCCAAGATTAAGTAATCCCTCACTGTAAGAGTTTCTTCTCTGCTTCCCAAGAATATGCCAGGCCACCCTCTCATTGACAATCAAGTACCATGGTCTGGAAGGCCAAAGTTAGGGAGAAATTGCCCTCTTCTGTCCAGGCTTTTTGCCAGGAGTTTAAGAAAGTGCTAGATAGAATACAAGGTGTCACAGCAGCTGAAACTGAGGGGACAGGCCACTGGACAAAGGCTGTTCTGGAAAGCAAAAACACCACTGTCAAATGTCACAGGTAAATGTTTGATAAGCTTTACTGTTTTTCTTACATTTCCCTTTCCGTGTCCTCAAAAGTATAGAAAAACAACTGTTTGCCTCTTCCTCTGCATCTTCTCATGTGCTTTTTGTGTGTGATTTTCTTCGAGTGACAGTCTCAAATACATAACAGGTGTGGAAATAACCTAAAAGTGAAAGATGGCAGTAACGAAGGACCCGGGACTAACTTCCTGGCACTGGCTTAGCTCTTGTTCAGAGGTTAGAAAGGAAGACTGTAGCAAATTATTTACTTCCATGTTCTAGTGACTTATGCTAAGGCTAAGCATGCACTTAAAAAAAAATTTATCTAAGTTTTGGCAGATGATGTCCTTAAGGTTAAAGTCTCCTAGACATAAGGACTGGATCTAACATGAGAGGGAGAAGTTTGCAGAACAACGGTGGGTCTTGTGATATTTTTTCCCTAATGTCAAGAGCTCCCACTAGTGTTAAAAGCACATCCACAGGAAATATTCAGAGCAATCCACGACTCTGGCCGGCTTAAGTGAAAGGTCTGATGTGCCTGTGTTTGGGTCATCACATTATACTGAGAGCAACTTATCCAGGCTCATAGCTGCATGCAGGCTAATCTTGTTATTGTTGGCTTAGGTTCCATTTAGGGCTCAACATTCCTTTTATGTTAACCCTTCCCTCAAAAATGCTCCCTTGTAAGTTATCTAAGAAATGTACCATATTTAACAATGTAGTTGAGCAATAAAAATGTATGTGTGTATATATATATATATATATATATTTTTTTTTTTTTTTTTTTTTTAACTTATGATAGAATGTTCCACTCCCAGGGTACCTCATTAGTGCTGTTTCTGACTTGAACCAAGATGCTCCTTCAACCATTGCAAAGGGCAGTCATGTCTTGTGAAATTCCTGTCAATTTCAACCGGAATATTGTTCTCCAGGCCGCTGACAATATATAGGCATATCTATGTTATTTGTGTAAAAAATAAGTATCCAGATGCTAGTCCGCTCTCTTAAACCATGGAAAGAGAAGAGATTGTGGGAGACAGTGCTAGTTTTGGCAAAAATAATAGATTTTGTAATAAATCAAGCCCCACAATGTATCAGAGCTATTATAAAACATTTGCGAACATTTATAAATCTCATCTTTAAGAATATAATAAGGAGGGGCCCCTGGGTGGCTCACTGGATTAAGTGTCCAACTCTTGATTTCAGCTCAGTCATGATTTCAGGGTTGCGTCTGGCTCCACGCTCAGCTCAGAGTCTGCTTGTCCCCACCACCCCTTCGTCTCCGCGCACTCTCTCTCTTTCTCTCAAATAAATAAAGAAATAAAATCTTCTTTTAAAAAAAGAATATAATAAGGAAAAGTCAGTCAGACATAAACTTACCATGCAGTGTATTATGGATAAAGCCCCGTGACATGTCATAGTGGTGTCAGAAAAATCACCCCTGGGAACAAAACAATAATTAGCAAGAAAACTTATATCACTGTGGCAGGTCCATCAAACATTATTTTGACATAATTGCAGACTTCTATAGCGTGTAATCATTAGTCAGTTTTCCATATTAGTATGGCTTTAACAGTATGATAATTAAGTCAGTCAAGTAAAAAACAGAGTAAAACAAACAGTCCATACTATAAGAAGAATAGAAAGAATGAAATCATCAGACAGACAAAGAATAACACAGAGGAGAAAGAAACTGTTTAGCAAATACACCCACGGAATTTACAGCTCTAAGAAGTGTTGGGAGCCAAATCGGCCTACTATCGCTCCGTTAGACATCCTGCATCTTGCCCTGCCTCCCCAAGATCAAGTTTTGGAAATATTTTAGATGATAATTATAATGAACATTTATTGGGTACTTACCATGTGTCAGACATGTGCTGAATGGTTGCATCATCTTGCCTGGTTCTGCCAGTAAACTGTCTTCCTAGTAGGTAGGTACTATTCTATAACTGACTTCTGGAGACTGAGTCTCTTGCCCAAGGTTACACATCAAGGAAGTGAGAGAGCCAGGGAGGGAACCCACATCTCTCTGGCTTTGACCCTCTGGCCATCATTTGCTTGTTGCTCTCAGCTGCAATCTAGCCCTTCCATGATCTGCTGCGCATCACGGGGAGCTAAATCTGTGCTGTCCAGTTCGAAACCACTAGCTGCACGTGGTGCCCCAAATTAATTTAAAATGAAATAAAGTTTAAAATTCAGTTCCTCAGTGTGCCTCGGTGGCCCAGTCAGTTAAGCCTCCAACTCTTGGTTTTGGCTCAGGTGGTGATCTCCGGGCCCTGAGATCGAGCCCCGCCTCGGGCTCCGCACTTAATTGCAGAATCTGCTTAAGACTCTCTCTCTCTCTCTATCCCTCTACCCCTGCCCTCCTCTCTTTCTCTCAAATAAATAAATAAAATCTTAAAAAATAAAATAAATTGAGCTCATTGTTCATGGAGACCACTTGACACCTGTTTCCTGTGATTGGAGGAAGCTTTTTTTTTTTAATTCCTATCTCTATTGGCCTGATAGCGTCACTTCCTCAAGTTTGATTTTTCTTCAGTAATTCTTCCTTCTCTCCTCCACCCCTGAAAAGGTAGGAAATTTCAATATTCTGTGGAAAAGACCACCATCTCGTGGGTTGGGGAGATTCCCTCCTCGGTTTCCCCCATTGGGGTCTTTGCTTACCCCAGGGCTCACATTTAGTTGTTTATGGATCTGTCCTCTTCCCCACTAAATGGAGGACCCTGACCACTTGCAAGGAGAGACAGTTACACCTCCTTGCATCCCTAATTCTTATCCCAGGGTTTGGTAGACCCGAAGAGTTCAAAATAGAGTGTTGGAATGAATGAATATTACAGCTTATGAAACATATTCATTTATTCAGCATCAAAATATTTTACATAGAATATTTTAATATGAGAAATGCATGCCAGAAACTTTACCTATGTTAACATTAATATGTGAGGAACAGATGTACTTGAAATACCATGTACCATGCTGTTTGGTTCATTTTAAGCTCATCAATTTTTCAGGAACTTCCAGCACCAGCAGATGGCACCAACAAATATTGTCATGGGACTGAATTGGAAATTGGTTGATATTTTTCGACATGTATTTAAAAATAAAAGCAAAATGAACACAACTTACTTAGTTCAAATGATAATAATAACTGGCCTTTATTTAGCATTTTCCAGTTAACAAAGTGTTTTTACACCCTTGTCTCAATTCTGTCTCAGATTCTATCAATGTGCTGAGAAAATCTTATTATGAACTTTAGATTTTTGTTGACATCTCATGTAGTCCTAGTAACAGGATAATTTATGCCACCTAATGACTGTTTATATTTATGACGCACCAATTTTTCAAAGACCAAAATTTTCTATGGAAAATTTGGGCATGATCCTACACATGAGAACTGAACAGTCACTCAGACACTAATAATTTAGTGAACTATTCTTCTGGCTCATGAAACAGTAATGATTCCTTTCATTTACATGGTGTGCTGTGGATGCAAAGCACTTGCGTAGACACGGCATCCTTTGATGCCCTATAAAGTGGGTGAAGAGACTATCTCTCCTCCTGTCCTTTCCCATTCTTCATGCCTCCTCTTGGGCCCCATTGCTGCCCTTCCCAGCTTCACTTCAGGCCTAATATGTCATCAATCTTAGCAAAATTCCAGTGACACATGAATGGCAGTTAATATTGGTTTCACTTAGAAAATTGCAAGGAAATGCTTAGGTTAAAACTCATTTCTAAGGGCACAGAGTTATCTGATACTAAGGTCCCAGACAGGAATGTCTATCTTTCCTCTCCCTTCCCAACCAGACAGAGTCATGTTTCCTCCCCACAGCTTCTAGAAACCACTACTATACTTTCTAGCTCTATGGATACACCTATTCTGAACAGTTTCTATAAATGGGATCATTCAATGTATGTATTTTGTGGTTAACATTCTCTTAGCACAGCATTCTCAAGGTTCATTCATGTCTGTTAGGTCTGGTTGGTGTATCGTATTGTTCGATTCTATTTCCTTACTGATTTTCTGCCTGGTTGTTCTATTATTAAAAGTGGGATAGGGGCAGCTGGGTGGCTCAGTCGTTAGCGTCTGCCTTCGGCTCAGGTCATGATCCCAGGGTCCTGGGATCGAGCCCCGCATTGGGCTCCCTGCTTGGCGGGAGGCCTGCTTCTCCCTCTCCCACTCCCCCTGCTTGTGTTCCCTCTCTCGCTGTGTCTCTCTCTGTCAAATAAATAATTTAAAAAAAAAAAAGCGGGATAAAGAATGATTCTACCCTTTTGTTCTACCCCGTAACTTGAAGAATTGTATATAAAGTGCCTTCCAAAAAATGGATGAAATAATTATAATAGGTTCATTACAAGCATAACAGGAGAGAAAAACAAAAGTAAAAATGTAAAAACTGCAACATATGATGATTTTATACCTTTTAAATAACCCAATGGGTAAAGAGTTTCTATTGGGATAGGAAGCCAAATTTTGAGAGGGGCAAAAAAAGGATTATGTTGATTCTTTTGTCTTGTTAGAATGGGACAAAAGTTTACACAAAACGTCTCTTGCGAAGTGTCTTTTGCAAGTCAGAAAAGGATTTTTAAACTGAGTCAAAGATGGCAGTGTAAGGTGTCTGCAAAGGCATAAGAGAATCGGGCTAATGCAATGTGCACTGCTTCCAGGTTCTAATACAGAGCATGCTGACTGGAGTTACCAATATTGTATTACGTACCTGAAATTTGCTAAAAGAGTAGATCTTAAATGTTCTCACTATACACACACACACACACAAATGGTAATTATGTGAGGTGATGGAGGTGTTAACAAACCTTATTAAGGTAATCACTTTGCAATACACACGTGTATCAAATCACCATACCGCACACCTTGAATTTACACAACATTATGTATCAATTATATCTCAATAAAGCTGGAAAATAAAACAGAGAAAAATGTACGGTACTTCCCTGCGTTTGTCAATGCTATTGGTACGTGCAGTGATGGGTTATCAGTGCATGCAGACCCACTCTCCAGGTCTTGGCAGAAGTGCTGCTTTATCAGGAGGAGTATTTTTTTTAAAGATTTTATTTATTTATTTGACAGAGACACAGCGAGAGCGGGAACACAAGCTGGGGGAGCAGGAGAAGGAGAGGGAGAAGCAGGCTTCCTGCTGAGCAGGGAGCCCGATGTGGGGCTCGATCCCAGGACCCTGGGATCATGACCTGAGCCGAAGGCAGATGCTTAACCATCTGAGCCACCCAGGCGCCCCTATCAGGAGGAGTATTAACTTTAATATCTAGTACTGAGTCTGTACATATGCATAACCCAATTTCAAGGATTTAATTGGCATGTTTGAGTTAATATTAAGGACGGTCTACATTGAGTTGGCGAGGATGCAAAGAAAGGGGAACCCTCTTACACTACTGGTGGGAATGCAAACTGGTGCAGCCACTCTGGAGAACAGTATGGAGGCTCCTCAAAAAGTTAAAAATAGAACTGCCCTATGATCTAGCAATCACACTATTTACCCAAAGGATACAAAAATACAGATTCAAAGGAGTACATGTACCCCGATGTTTAAAGCAGCATTATCAATAATA
This sequence comes from Mirounga angustirostris, assembly GCF_029215605.1. Classification (NCBI taxonomy): domain Eukaryota; kingdom Metazoa; phylum Chordata; class Mammalia; order Carnivora; family Phocidae; genus Mirounga; species Mirounga angustirostris. Next base: position 33,904,076 of record NW_026991712.1, read on the forward strand.
GCCAAACTATGGAAACAGCCCAAATATTCATCAACTAATGAATGAATAAAGAAGACGTGGTATAATGGAATATTACTCAGCCATCAAAAAGAATGAAATCTTGCCATTTCCAATGACATGGATGGAACTAGAGTGTATTATGCTAAAAGTGAAATAAGTCAGAAAAAGACAAGTACCATATGATTTCACTCATATGAGGAATTTAGGAAACAAAACAGATGAACATATGGGAGGGGAGAAAAGAGAGAGAGAAACAAACCATAAGAGATTCTTAATGATAGAGAACAAACTGAGGGTTGATTGAGGGAGGTGGGTGGGGATGGGCTAGATAGGTGATGGGTATTAAGCACTTGTCATGATGACCACTGGGTGTTGTAAGTCAGTGATAAACCACTGAATTCTACACCTGAAACCAATGTTGCACTTTATGTTAACTAACTAAATTTTAAATAAAAAATTGGGGGAAAAAAGGACTGCCTACATTGAGATTTCATAATTTACTTTGTCCCCCACCATGCTTGATGCAAGCAAATTAGTGACCTTGTAGTTGAGAGTATGTTTGCCATCTCTTTTTCCTTTCTACCTTACATAATGAATGAATTTTTTAAGGCTTAAACAAAAAATCAAAAGGAATGGCTGTGAAGTTGATCTCCTGGGAGATGTTTGAGAATTTGGGGACTCCTTTCTTCTCAATTGTACTTACTCCTCTTAGCGTGGCAGGACCTGGGTCTCTAGAAGTCTTCACTGGGCTCAGGTGATTTTACTGTGTCTAGTTGTGTTCAGATTTGTGATCTTCTAGGGTAAGACACTGTGCTGGGGGAGACTGGTTAGACCACAGAAGGATCACCATGACCTTCAAGTCTGTTCATTTCCATATGTTAGACAAACAGAGTTTGCTTTTGTTGTATACAGAGTTAGAGCAAGCTTATTGTTCTGAGAGGAGGGATGATGTCATTTCTTCGCTGACTATAGTAATTGTTCAGGAACGTATTGATATGGTTTTCTATAGCTGGGTTTGTAAGTGTTTTGCTCGTAAATTGCCGAGGTGGGCATGGACATCTTTGTCTAGACAGGCTTTGGCACTCACAGGAAATCTCTGCTTTTCCTTCTCCCCTGCTCACTGAAATGTGCACAAACTCCTCTCCCCTTTTCTTTACCGCTTCTCAAACTGTGTTCCAGGGTCCCATGATTTGTCAGCCAGGATTCAGCTACAGATAACAGAACACTCTTTTGCTGGTTTTAGCAGGAAAGGATTCAATATAAAAAATTATGTGCTTATAGAACTTCTAGAGGGGCTGGAGGGACAGGTTCTAGGCTAAACCCCCCGGGGGATGAGCTCTAGTTCAGCCCCACAGAGCTGGCCTGGCAAGGGAATTGCTAGAAAAGAAGAGGAGAGAAATTTAAGATCTTGGTCAAAGTTTTTTTTTTTTTAAGATTTTATTTATTCATTTGACAGAGAGAGACACAGCGAGAGCAGGAACACAAGCAGGGGGAGTGGGAGAGGGAGAAGCAGGCCTCCCGCGGAGCAGGGAGCCCGATGCAGGGCTCGATCCCAGGACCCTGGGATCATGACCTGAGCCGAAGGCAGACGCTTAACGACTGAGCCACCCAGGTGCCCCTTGGTCAAAGTTTTTGCCACAAGTGCGTCATTGACTAAATACATGGATCAATATCATTGCTTTATTATGTTAAGACTGGGAAAACACTGGGACTGCTGGGTGGCTCAGGTCATGATCCCGGGGTCCTGGGATGGAGCCCTGCATCGGCTCCTTGCTCAGCAGGGAGCCTGCTTCCCCCTCTGCCTGCTGCTCCCCCTGCTTGTTCTCTCTCTCTCTGACAAATAAATGAATACAATCTTAAAAAAAAAAAAAAGACTGGGAAAAAACTGACCTGTTCCTTGGGCCCGTACAACATGGTCCACAGACCTACAGCATCAAATCGCCCAAGAGCTCGTTAACAAATGCAAAATCTCGGGCTTCAACCCCCACCGCTGCTGAATTAGACACTCTGAGGGTGGAGCCTGGGAATCTATGCTAACCAAGGCCTCCAGGTGAGTCTGACACAGCAAGGGTGACCAATGGTCCTGGTTTGCCGGGACGGGTTGAAGAGAGTCCCCGGGGCACGGGACTTCCATTGCTAAAACTGGAAAAGCCCTGGGGAGGACAGAACCAATTGGTCACCTCAGATGAAGCAAAAGTTTGGGAAATACATGTTGGGACTTCGGTGTAGACGCTTGTCGGTGGGGAGTAGAAAGGGGGTTTGTGACTCACAGACATGAGGTACAATATTACTGAGGCAAAGTGACAGTGAAATTCTGTTCACTCAAAATAACTTTAGTTGAAATAGCAAAATGCTCATTTGTCACTACTTTTCACATACCACTGAAGAAAGAAGGTGCCAAAATTCTGAGCTGAATGACTCGAGAGTGAGATATGACAAACCAAGAAAGCACGTGTGGCCGAGGAATGTCCACACACCACACACTCAGTGGTACAGAATTTTTTTGCTATAACTGAATTTAATTTTAATCTCAAGCCCCCACTTTGTCTAGTAGCATAGCTTAATCCCAGCCATTTTAGAGAAAACCCAGTCAAATCAGAGTTTTTTTCATTCAGATCCGTATTTTTTTTTCAGTCCATTCAGGATTTTCACCACCATCCCCACCTCATTCCCTGGATTATGGCTAAATTCTGGAAGCTCTCACAGAGCCACAGTGCTTGAGGACCAGGAGGTGTATGTCCCAGCTGGCATCTATGGAGATGTGCGTCACCCCTCCTGGACATTTCTAGAACATCTGGGTTCTCCATCTGGTCTCTGGTAGTAGGTCCAGGAAGGTCACCCTGCCTCCCTCTTATCTCCATCTCAAAGTATCTTCAGGCCTGCTGACCTTTGTCAGCTACCTTTGAGCTCCTCCGAATGGAACGGGAAGGGCTTGCAGACATTGATTTTGGATGTTCTCCCAAACTACCCTAGGGTCATAGGCGATCTATTAATAGTTGTCTCAGGCTCTCCCTGCCTAGACACATCAGGCTGCCATTTCTATTATGGATAACTCACCACATAGGCCTGTCACCTCCTGGATTTTCACCTGGGAGCAAGGCACAGAACCTCTGTTCTTGCATCCCCCAGGCTATCTGAGGTTTTTTTAGAGGATTTGGTCATGAATCTTCGGGCATAGGAACCTGCTTGGGACCCACAACATCCATTTTCTCCTTACTTCCTTTCTGTTCCTCCCCCATCACCCAGTCTGAAGGATGGTTATCTCATCCTGAGAAAATTTGCCATTGCATGATCAAGGACTACTCTCAATTTGTATTTATGGTATCAACTTTATACCTTGACTTCTTCAGGGTTGTGGCAGAAACTGCTATTTGTGACCCTATATCCACTCTTTCTTTCTACTTTAGTAACAGAGTGCTGATTTTATTTGTAGTGTGTATGCCCTACAAAAGATTATGTTTTCTGGGCTCCCTTGCAGCTAAGCATAGCCATGTGACTAAGTTCTGGCAAATGAAATACAACATGAGTGTTTGTGGGACCTCTGTGGTGCCTTATGTAAGTGATCTGACTCTGTAGAAGGAATCCTTTCTCCTTTCCCTAGTTCCTATTGCCTCAGATGTGGATATAATGGTTGGAGCTCTAGCAACCATTTTGTACCAGGAGGTAATCGTAAGGCTGTAAACCAGTACTAGGAGGGAACTAAAATACAGATGGAATCTGGTATCTGGTGACAATGTCAGGTCTACATGATGAGGCTTTTTTTTTTTTATAAGAAAGAGACATAAACTTCTATATTTAAGTCTTTGCACTTTCTGTCTTATGCTGTCTGACTCTAACAAGGTTAACAAGGGCATTCCTGAAAACCCTTTTTTTCTCAAGCCATTTTCTCTGCCCTGAGTTTACAAGATCTATGTTGAAACCCAAAAGCTAAAATTGAACTCTTTCTGTTTCTTTGAGTTTATATTGCGACAATTCTTTTCTGAGAACCATGAGGAGGACATCTTCTTGCTACCTGAAAGAATAGAGCAGCTGCAAATAATATACTCCAAACTCTCTCTCCCGGCTCCTACTCAACACCTGAGCATTCTCCCCTCAAAGGTTGAGGAGTCAATGTCTATATCCCATTTCTTTGTATCGCCTACTGAATTTCACAATGTGCCCTTAGTTAACATCTGCTTATTGGTCTGGGGCTTGCCGGGCTGCCCCTTTAATGAATGGTACAGGTAATCAACCTCATGAGTAATTTACTGCTCCTCTGTGTTGCAAATTCTATTCCTTGTTAAGGAAGTAATGGTTAGTCAACCATAGTTAACTAAATTAAGTTTCCTCAAATAGATATATAACATAGGGCATGTCTGCCTTTCTTGATTTTATTTTTCTGCAAGGTTGTGAATGGAAGCACAACCTGCCACCCAAAAATATGCCACTTTGGCACATGATTTTAAACTAAAGTTACTTGAGAAACAGCTGGTGCAAGAAGGACACTCTGACTGTCCTTCATTTCCCTGAAAGCAGGAAATAAATCTCCCATGTGAAGGTATCCTCCCTATACCAGGAGGACAGAAGGCATCCTTATGGCCAGAGATAGGGAATTCAAAGCCAAGAAGGTTGTATAAATAAACCTTGTTGCTTCATTAATTTGCCACCCGAGCCTAAACCCCATTGTTGTGTCAATTCTTCACAAATGTGTTGTTTCTTTGTCTAAAAGGTATAAAAGTTGCCTGCTTTGGTCACTTTTTTGAGCCTCATATCTTTGACGCTCCCATACGTAGGAAATTAAATGTGTTTTTCTCCTGTTAATTTCTCATGTCAACTTAATTATTAGACCAGCCAAAGGCCCTAGAAGGGAAGAAGGAAAAAGTTTCCCTCCCCTACAGTTGTGATTAATATGGTTGCCTAATTTGGTGGTATGGATGTTCAGTTAGCTCAGCAATCTAGAGAAGTAGAATTAGTTCTAATAAAAGTTCAATTTATATTAGAATATAGTCAAATAAAAGAAAAGGTATTTATGTTTCATCTCTAGAAATAGATGCCCCTGTGAAGACTTACTTCCCTCCTTTTATTAGATATTCATAAGACATAATTTCAATTATGTAGTATAATTTCAATTTTATAGTATCGATGCAAATGAATTAACTGGATTCCTTGATCAGGCATTACAGGGATGACCATGTTGACAAGGCCATGTGACTTATATTTTTTCAAGACAGTCTTGATTCATGTTTGTTTATACTCCACCCCATTCCACAAAGAATGTCATGTCACAAGAACATACACAATAATACCAATAAAATTCAAATACAGAATCAGGACCGAGGAAAATCAAGATCAGATAAAAGAAAACATAAATACGTAAAATCCAGGAACCTGAGCCAACAATTGTTTCCCATTTGTCTCTGAGCTTCCGGAAAGCCAAAGCAGAAGAGAAGACACAGTAAGTCACATAATTCTCATTATTAGAAAAAAGGAAGCAGACAATTTCCTCAGGAGGTGTTTATTTTGTCCTGGCCCCAAATTCTCACAGAAACTGTTTTGCGATTACATAGGTTGCCCTGAGTTGTGTAGGGGACAAAATCCTCAAGAATATTCACAAAGTAGCAAATTGTTTGTGACTCACTTTCTTCTACTTTAAGCCAACGCTAAGGAAATAACTCTTAATTAAAATTCAGTGAACGACCTCCCAAATTGGTGTTCCGGGGAACAATGTTCTGAAGGAAACTCAAAGGATTGTCACTTTTTAAAAAAATGTGTTCCATAGGCAAATATGTTTGGGAACCTCTGAGTTCACAACCAGTCAGGCAGGTTTCTTTGTTGCAGAATTTTTCAGAAACTTTGATATATTGTGCATTGAGGTTCTCAAAAACAAAAACAAAAACAGGACCATAGGATGAAGTGTTTCTTATTTTACCAGAGAAGTTTTTCTTCTGAGGCTCACCTATGAATAATCTCTGAATTCTGTGACACATAGTTTGGAAAGGATGAGCCACAACCCCCTGATGGAAATGCGAGAATGAGAGGGCAGTGCAGTGGTTTTTGTGCTTACTAGCATGTGCGTCGGTCTTGGGCAGATTTGGGTATGAATCCTGTCTCTAACACCTACCAGTTGCATGACTTTGAAAAAGTTACCCAAATTCACGGAGTCTTAGTTTCCTCATCCATAACATGAAATGCATTAATTAGACATGTATTTGGCCCAAGGAACAGAAAATTTGTCAGAGTTACTTCATGGTTTATTTTTCTGATCTAATAATAAGTCCATATTTGGGCCATTCGGGGCCCTTGTAGCTGCTCATGAATGTTGTGGGGCTCTTTCTGCTTTGACATCCTCAGCATGGAGGCATCCGTCTTCCTGCTTGCTGTCCCGTGGTTGCAAAATGGCTGCTGCACACTCGTCCTCACATCAGCATTCCAGTCATGAAGAAGGAAAGGGATGTAAATGACTTTTGAGTAGCCAATCCACAGTGTCAGCCATAAGGGGTAGTAAGAGAAACTTCCTCAAAGAATTATTTTGAGAATTAAGTGAAATAATGAATGTGCTTGCATAAGTGCCTAGTACTGGTTAGTGGTCAAGAAACATCAGTTATTTTGGGTGCCTGGGTGGCTCAGTTAAGCGTCTGCCTTCAGCTCAGGTTGTGATCCCAGGATGGAGCCTTGCATTGGGCTCTTTGCTCAGTGGGGAGTCTGCTTCTCCCTCTGCCTGTCACTCTGCCTACTTGTGCGCACACTCTCTCTGTCAAATAAATAAATAAATTTTTTTTAAAAAGAAAGAAATATTAACTACTGAATATGTATATTAAGTACCATGAGTCCAATATTGTCTCATGGTTGTGTGGAGCTGACTGACACCTTTGTGGGTCACTTTGGGAAATAGTGGGATAAATATCTATTTATACAGATTCATAACAGCCGTGTTTTGGTTTCAAATAGGAAAGAAAACTATTATTATTATTATTATTATTATTATTATTATTATTATTATTATTATAGAAACCTAATAGAAACAGAAGAGGAAAGGAATCTACACGTAGACGAAGGGAATAGTGGGCAATAAATGAGAACGAGGCAAAGTTACATCAAATCGGGTACTTACAACATCCCACCTCATCAGCTGGGGAAGCCCTGGGGAGACAGCCAGGCTGGAGTCCCATTGAGAGGAGCGTCCTCCCCTCAGGTGAGACTTCCAACTGACCATCCCCATAAGGGCCATATTTATAGGGCAAATAACAGGGTTTGAAATTAAACATTTGGTCGCCTACGTGCAATTTGGAGCGAGCTGCATTTTCATGTGATCATGTTTCTCTATTTTCAAGGAGCCTGGGCTATGTCTGCCTCCCCTCCCGGATTCCATTCCAGGGGGCCAGCCCCGCCTGCAGCACTAGGGGGATGTGAGAAGATTTGATTTGTAGCTCTTGGCATCCAGAACAGAAGGGCCAGTTCTGACCTGGAGGCCAGATAATATATTTTAAACAATTAGGTTCCCAAGGTTATTCACACAGCAGGAGTCTCACAAACAACATTCTTTTAGCCTGCCTGTGTGCATGCAGGCCCAGGTGGTCGGTTATGCAGGACAAATCACAAAACTTTATCTATACAGAACAGTATCCTACGTATTAGGAGAAATGCATTGGCAATTAGAGGGAAAAGAAGAAAAGCATTCCAAAAGTAACTCGGAACTGAGTATCGTTACAGGTAATGAAATCAGCTACTAGGGTGATGAAGAAGAGGAGGGCAAAGGGGCACCTGGGTGGCTCAGTCGTTAAGCGTCTGCCTTCGGCTCAGGTCATGATCCCAGGGTCCTGGTATCAAGCCCCGCATCGAGCCCCGCATCGGGCTCCCCGCTCACCGGGAGTCTGCTTCTCCCTCTCCCACCCCTCCTGCTTGTGTTCCCTCTCTCCTGTCTCTCTCTCTCTGTCAAATAAATAAATAAAATATTTAAAAAAAAAAAAAAAGAGGAGGGCAGGGCTGCTGATGATAATGGCTGGGGTTCAATCAACACCATGCCAGACACTGTTCTAAGTGCTTTGCAGACCATGAATTCCAAATATGTAATCCCCCCCCATTTTTAGTATCAATAGCTCACTTGGAGTGACTGCTTTGTGTCCAGCACCAGCACCTCGTCCTCACAGCAGATCTCTGATAAGATTTGCACTACTATCATTCTCATTCCAAGGATGAGGAACCTGAGGCTTAGCAGGATAGCTACCTAGCTACTAACTGGGAAGCTGAGATTGGATAGAGATCTGTCCTCCTGAGCCCAAGCACTTAGACTGCACCGTAGGACATAAAATATATACACTATGTATATATTGTATGTATGCTATGGATGCACATAGCTTTTATAAGAAAATGTTAACTTCTTTTCTTTCAAGAAAAATATGAATTGGGGATTTATTTCTTATGAATTGAGCATTGTTTTGCTGATTGAACTGAACCACCCAGGTTCTCTTACGGCTACATGATTTTTTGTTTTCATCATAGAATCTAATATCCATATCCTTTAAGTAGGGGTGGGAGAGCAATACAACATTGAGTCATCCCCTGGGCTAGGCAAGCTCCTCAGTCTTTGGGACCAAGAGGAAAAAGATCTCTTTGACCCTCTGCTCAGCTGACTTCCAAGAGTTTCTATAAGGTTATTCAAAACCAATCGGCTGGGCCATGTTCCGCATTACCCGATTTATAACTAAATAAAGTTATCTTGTTCTATTGGGTATTTTTAAGTATTGTTTTGTTTTTTAATGTTGTGAACATCCAACTGATAGCCACCATTAGCGAACAAGCAAATAAAAAAAGTAAATGGAGGGACGCCTGGGTGGCTCAGTCGTTAAGCGTCTGCCTTCGGCTCAGGTCATGATCCCAGGGTCCTGGGATCGAGTCCCGCATCGGGCTCCCTGCTCCGCGGGGAACCTGCTTCTCCCTGTCCCTCTGTCTCTCTCTCTGTCTCTCATGAATAAATAAATAAAATCTTTAAAAAAAAAAAGTAAATGGAGCAGAAAACCCAAGTAATTCTTGATTTCTAAAAATACCTCAGAAAAAAGTTTGTTAGATGTTTAAAATAAAAATTCTGAAAAAAAAAATAAATTCTGTAGTATGGTACTGCAAAATTTAATTGAAAACAACAACAATAGAATATTCTGAGACCTGTGATTTGCAACCCTTATATGATTATCCATCACAGAGTAAAATGAGATTTGACCTCATCCTTCCTTTATCTACCCAGATCAATACCAATGTGCTCTTACTTCCATTCTTGACAGAAGGTCAATGGGTTTTGCCCCCTTTTCTGTAAGGATTATCACTTGAATCTGTTAAAAATGATTACGTATTAAAGGGAGAAAGAGCACAGATATTTATAAGATATTCATTCTGTGCCAGGCAATTTCATATTTTACCTATGTTAGTTATCTCATTTAATCTTTAATGCAAACCCATTAAGCTCTACTTCATCTTCCTCGACAAAGGAGAAAATTGAGGCTTTAAATCATTAATAAATCCACCTTAAGTCACACAACTAGAAAATGCAGACCCAGGGTTTGAACAAAAGTCTAACTCCACAGCCCGTGTCCTTTCCCCTCAACGAGCCATTCTCAACCCCGGCTGCAGACCAGAGTCACCTGGGGAGCTTTTTCAAATATACTGACACCCTCGGTCCCACTCCCACCCAAATTAGTACAGATCCAAATCTTACGTATGACTAGTGTATGGCACACTCCTTAATTATGACAAAAACTTCTCATAGCAAAAGAGCTTGACTTTCAAATGTATTCACTGCTGTTAGAAATGTAATTAGCATTGTTTTCTCCAACTTGAATCCAGAGGAGGAAACTGAGCACAAAGTCTCAAGCTATTTTCTCCAGATTACCTCAGTGGTAAATAAGAACTTGGCAGGAGAATGAGAATTTTCAGCCTTCTGTGTCATCCCTGGAGCCCTGAGCTTCTGCTGACCACTGCCCATCATGGTACAGCAAATCGATTCTGAAGGACCAGGGGCAAATGCATCTTGAAACGGGAGCAAGTCAGATATTGCTTCCCTGTGAAAAGTAGAAAATATCTTCAGTGCTGTGTTTCAATACCCTTATTTCTTCTTCTTCCTGAAGCCCCTGAGTGGCGCTTTCAAAGGCTGTACTTCCAAGAGGCACTTTGTGTTCAGGTCTCAAAAGGACCATTCTTTCCTGAGTTGTCACCTGGCATGTCTTACCTTTCCTGGTAGAATAGTTCCTCTGGATCTTATTGTCTCCAGGCCAAGTATCCCTGGTTCCTTTGACGTCTGGGTCTTCAGGGCAAGGGGCAAGTTCTCACAGCTTCCGATCAGTAGTTCCAGTCCCTAGAATAGATGCCTACACGACGTTTAGGCCACTCAGGAGCCTTCAGGTAGTGGTCTGACTGCTGACCGGAAAGGGATATCACAGGCCGAATGATATCAGAGAGTCCTGGGTTTAAAAGCTGGCTAAGAACTTCTAATTGTACGACCTTCTCCGAGTTACACAACAAATCTTAAACCAAGTTTCCTCATCTATAAAATGAAGATACTAATAATATCCCCCAAGATCTCTGACAATGAGATAATGTCTATGCATTGCACGGCACTTAGTAGGCATTTGGAAGTAAAAATTCTTTGCTCCCTTTTCTAAGCTACCATGGCTAGGTGTATATATCTAGATGCTGGGATTTTACAAAGACTAAAATAGAGTCTTTTAAGGAGTTTTATAATAGTCAGCAATAATAGGGGCGCCTGGGTGGCTCAGTTGGTTAAGCGGCTGCCTTCGGCTCAGGTCGTGATCCTGGAGTCCCAGGATCGAGTCCTGCATCGGGCTCCCTGCTCGGCGGGGAGTCTGCTTCTCCCTCTGACTCTCCTCCCTCTCATGCTCTCTGTCTCTCATTCTCTCACTCTCGCAAATAAATAAAATCTTAAAAAAAAAAAAAATAGTCAGCAATAATAAAGTCTTTATACTCGTGTTTATCTTCTGATTTCCTATTGTGTTTATCGTTCTATATTTTAGCTGTCTGATTAGGCTATGAGATCATGAGGAGTTGGATCTCTGTTTAAAATTCTTTCTATGCCCACAGGACTTAAAAGCACTCAGTAAATGCTTGATAAATGACAAATGAATTCATGACTTCCTAAGTAAGCATTTAGGTCATGGACTTCTCTAATCCCTATGTCCCACTAGTGCTTTCAGTCTAATAAACATTTGCTGAGCATACAGAATGCTCAACACAGTACCTTCTATGGAGCTAAGGCCCTTCCCATAAAGTGAAGTATCTTTATCACTTTATAGACGAGCATAAGAACATCTATGATAGGGATAGATTGGTGCCAGAAGCTCTAGAGAGAGCCCTGGGGTGTTCAGGGGAAAGAGAGGTTACATTTGGTTGAGGGGATTAAGAAATTTTCATTGAAGAATGAGTTATCACTGGCACTGAACCTCGGAAGATCAGTAAGATTCCCATCGCGGTGGGGAGAGGATGTGCCAGAGGAGACTTGAGCCAAAGGAAGAATGTGTAATGGGCACTCGGAGCGCTGCAAGGAGCCTGATCTGAAGCACAAAATATGTGCAGCTTGGTTAGAGCTGCAAGGGAAGGAGGGCTTTGAAAGACTGAGAAACTGGTTCTTAAGTCAGGCAATGAGAGCTACTGAAAATTTAGAGCAGGGAAGTTTCTGATTTACAGTAGCCCCCCCTTATCCCCGGGGGATATGTTCCCAAACCCCGAACGGATTTCTGACACCGTGGAAAGTAGTGAACCCCATATACACTACGGTTTTTCCTGTACCATATATACCTATGAAAGAGTTTAATTTCCAAACTAGGCATAGTAAGAGATTAACAACAACAGTAATCAAATAGAAACAATTATAACAATATACTGTAATAAAAATTATCTGAATGTGGTTTCCCTCTCTCAAAATCTTCCTGTACCGTATTCATCCTTCTTGTGTTGATAAAATGCCTATGGGATGAGATGAAGTGATGTGACTGACACATGACTCAGGCACTGGGACATCGCGTTAGGCTACCATTGACCTTCTGAGGACAGGTCAAAAGGATTATCTGCTTCCAGAAGCAGTGGAAAGTGAAACCACAGATAAGGGAGGACTACTATAATCAATGTTTATTGAGTGTCCTTGTTTTACAGATTAGATAAACGAGGCTCAGATAGATTAAAATACTTGGGCGGATTTGAAGGTGGCAGGGATGGAAATCTACAGGGGTCCCTTGATATTCCCACCACACCGAAACCCTTCCTTGGGAAGATTGCATCGTGGAGCTGGGTAGCTTGGGCTGGAGCCAGGGAGACAGAAGCTAGATGAGAGGACATGATTGATGTTTCCTTTACATGCATCCAGCGAATCGCTGCCACAAAGAAAGTGACCTCAGACATAAGATGGTCTTCTATTTTCCCCACGAGAAGATGCAAAAGGATTTTCCGATCCACATGCAGACACTGGCTAAAGGTGGTAGAAGGAGCCAGAGTTCGAAGTGAATATTCAGTAAGCCAGTCTTACTGAGTCTGGATCTTGAGGGCAGTGAACAATTCTAGAAAGGTCATTTTGCCAGCAGTGTGGAGCCTGGATTTCAGGCAAACAGGGAGGCAGAGAGGTAAGGAGAGGTCTGCAGAAACCCAGGAGGCGTGGTGGCCTGGGGGCGAAGGTGGTGGTTGGGAAGCATGCTGGAAAAGACGGGTGGGAAAGACGTTGTCAAGGGTATGAAACAGGATTCCATGACAGAGGCGGAGGGAAGAGCCAAAGGCGACTCCAGAGTTTCTCCTTCGAGCACTCTGGTGGAGAGAGGGCCACTGACTGTGAGATGTAAGGTACACGGATGAGGACACATTTACAGAGCTAGGCACTGGCATTAGGAAGGGAGAGATAAAGGCAAAGGATGGGAGAGAAAGGATGTGACCAAAATATAAGCAGAAACTGAGTTGGGCAAGAGGCTGGGCTCAGGGGAGCTTCATTCTCTCCTGTGCCTCCCCTACCAGCTTACGTTTCCACATTGTCTGGAGGGTTAATCACGTGGTACCATCCAGAAGGATTCGCTTTCCTGCTCTGAGCATTCCAGAAGGAGCAGGAAAACATGGTAATTACTGCTCATATTTTCCTCTCAGGAAAAGCTAAATCTCCTCCAAAATGAACATAATAGTTCATGGACATAGAACAAAAATGGACATAGAACAAGAATGAAAACAATCTTCCTTCGAAAACAAGAATAAACAGAGTCATGGACTATAATCACTCAAGTCTCAACTGCCGTTGCCAAAGGAGAAAATGGCCAGAAGATCATTGGTCTGGGACCAGGGTGATCAGATTGTCCTGGGTTGCCTGGGACTGCCATGATTTTAGCACTGAGAGTCTCCCATCCCAGAATCCTTCAGTGTCACCCTAGCCAGCAATTAGACTTGGGTCCTAGTCCTGATTCTGTTGCTGATTGGCTGTGAAAACTTGGCACACAGCTTCTCTGAGGGGAGTTTTCTCATCCATAAAATGAGAGGAAGGGCTTCTCTTTGTACATCCCCCACTCCAGGTGAGTTCATTCAGTCCCATGAATTTAAACATCGTGTATTGCTGATGTGATACTGCAATATTATAATGCGAAGTATATATTTGGTCTTCATCCCCTTTCTTGGCTCAGAGCTCCTAAAACCCTTGGAATTTCCTAAATGATAGGAACCATAAAGGTGTCTTTTGTTAATGAGGTGACTTTCGGAAAGTCCTCAGTGATGTGGGAAAGAAAGGCCGAAGAAAAATTATTAAATTTCCTTACTACTTCCAGCCCACTGACATGGAAACAGGCAGAGTGACCTTCCTCTGGTCACTCAGCTGCCTTCGATGTTGACACTTTGCCAAGGGCAAAAGACAGTCTTAGCCTGACCCTCCAGGATCCTGTGAGTCTACTTTAAACATATAGAAATTCCCTTGGAAGCTCCCTTTTTCTCTATGCCAACCCCCCCACAAAAAATACATGTTAGGAATCATCCTCTAAGCATGTGACTCACTGATACACATCTGAAGGGTCTCACAGTTGAGGGTTTACTAAACCAGTAATACAGTGAGTAAAATGTTTATCTCAGTTCTGTGAGCTGCTCTAGCAAATGAATGGAACCCAGGGATTGGGTCATGGGAACCTCTGATCTATAGCACACGTGACAACCTGGACTTTTGATTGGCATCTGAAGTGGGGTGGGGGCAGCAGTCTTGTGGAACTGAATCTGGATTCTGCAGGGAAATAATGTCAGAATTGAATTGAACTGCGGAACACCCACATGGTGTCGAAGACTTGCTTGGTGGCGTGAGAAAAAGCCCACATTTTGGATCAAATGACTCTGAAATCTGTGTGACCATCTCATCTCACCCTCAAGCTACAGAACTTGAATTTCCAACTGCTACTCAATATCTTCACTGTGTAATAGCCTCCAGACACTGCAAGGGCAAAAAAAAAACCTCTTGATTTTCTCTCCCAAACCTGTCCTTCCCCTAGTTTCTCTTTCTTAGTAAATGACGCCACCAAGCAGCCAATTGCTTGAACCCGAAACGTAGGGATCATCTTTATTTCCTCACTTGTTCTCTGTCTCGATTCTAAGCCAAAGAGCAAGTTCTGTGGCTCAACCTCTAAAATGTATCCCAAATCCATCTACTTCTCCAAATAGCAGCCAGAGGACCTTGTAAAAATAAAACTCCAACTCCTTGCCACGGCTCGTGATGCCCTCCCGATCCGGCCTCTGCCTTGCTATCCCACCTGACCCCCGCCCCTCGCCCCGCTCTCCCTTGGCTCCAGCCACGCTGGCCTTGCCCAGTCCCCAGCTGCACTCAGAGCCCTTGCACTTGCTTGTCACTTTGCCCGGACTCCTCTCTGCCCAGATGGCAGCTTTGTGCCGCAGGTTCCCTCTAGTCACTCAGCTCTCGGCTCAAATGTCCCCTTGGCAGAGGCCAGCTCTGACCACCCACCCTGTGCCAGGCCAGATGCTGTCCAGGGGGAACCAGAGCTGGGCCTGAGTCATGTGGACTCCTGCCCGGACGGACAGCTTGGGGGATGGGCTTCAACAGAGTGAGACTATATGGAGTGGATCCCCAGAACCAAGGCAGAGTGGGATCAACAGCCACAGGGCCCCAGCCCAGGAGGTGCGCTTGGAGGGGTCCAGCAAGGGAGTTTATGAGAACACAGAAATGCCCAGAAAACAAAACAAAACAAAAACACCAAAGCAGCAAAAATAAGAGCTTTAAGTATTACAAGAACTTGAGAGCTGGAAGCAAACCTTTTTTTTTTTTTTTTAAAGATTTATTTATTTATTTGAGAGAGAGGGAGAGAAAGAGAGAGAGAGAGAGAAACTCGAAGCAGGCTCGAAGCCTGACACGGGGCTCAATCTCACAACCCTGAGATCAGAGCCTGAGCCAAAACCAAGAGTCAGATGTTTCAACCGACTGCACCACCTGGATGCCCCTGAAAGCAAACTTCAAACTGTGAAATGAGAACTCTCCATTCCCTTCCCCCTCATCCTTTGGCAGACTCCGGAATGGAGGAAAGAGGAGGTGAGCAAATAAGGGGCAGGAGCTGACCTGGACTTCTGCCCCGTGGCCGGTCAGCCACTTCCTCCAGGCCCTCCCTGCGGCCGCCAGCCCAGCGGGGCAGAGAGCTTACCTTTGAGTGAAGATCCACATCACTGTTGGTAACTTCCCTGGGACTTGCTATTCCCATTTCTGAATGGAGATCACGTTTGTGACTCCCAGTGACTAGCTGGCTTTCTGATATCTAAGAGTGCCCAGAAAAGTCTCAGGGCTGCTGTAGGTGCCAAGGAAAAACCTTCCCTTTTAGGATACATTTTTAAGAGACAGAGACAAAAATAAAGCCATACTGGAATCCCAGCCCACGAGCTGTGCTACCTCACGGCGAGTAGCCCAGCCTGGAGCCAAGCCGGGGTCTGTCCTTATTCCAGGCCTTTGGCCCGAGGCTGTAAGAATGGAGTCAAGGCTACAGCAGTAAATGTAGGGTTACCAGAGTCTCCTCCACTCTTTGTCCAGAGGCTTTTCTGCGTCTCACAAATTAGCCTTGATTTTACTCAAGAATTAGGTGAGGGAGCGCCTGGGTGGCTCAGTTGGTTAAGCGACTGCCTTCGGCTCAGGTCATGATCCTGGAGTCCCGGGATCGAGTCCCGCATCGGGCTCCCTGCTCGGCAGGGAGTCTGCTTCTCCCTCTGACCCTCCTCCCTCTCATTCTCTCTCTCATTCTCTCTCTCGCAAATAAATAAAATCTTAAAAAAAAAAAAAAAGAATTAGGTGAATTGCCAATATTCTTTGTCTTTCAGGGATGTCAAATAAAGCTGTTCTAGAAGGATCTTTAAAAGAATTTAATTTTCCATGTCCCGTAAGTGATCTTTTTGAATATACTTGGGTCTTTCCTGGGTCTGACAGCCAGGAAGGAAGCTAAGAGGTCTTAAACAGACGAGGAGAATCCAATGAGCTTACCCTGGGCCTGCAGGGGACATCACCAGCTTTGGCACACGGGCTGGAGCTGAGCATTCTCCCTTCCCAGAGAACAGCTTTGCATCTTTGATGCCAGGTTCCAGACATTTTATTGGTGCAAAACAAATATGTGAAAATCCCCAATCCACTGCCAGACAGCTCCTCACTAGGGACTCCCTTACATCTAAAATCATGTCTCACTTGCTAGTTACCAGTTTAACTCCAGAGAGCTTGCAAATGGAAGCTCAGACACCTTTAAAGGGAAACACCAACCCCTTACAGCCTAAAGCCAAGGAAGCAAGTTTTCTTCTGCATTATTCGGAGTCAGTTTTTCTGCCCAGAGCCAAGGACATGTTCCTTAGGACAATTTCTTGAAGGTGGCTGCTCTCCTCATCCCATGGTGCCCCAGGTACATTTTGTATTGAATAATGACCAAGAAAGAATTCACTGAAAATTTAAGTAAACAGGCATTTATGTGGGCAATTAGAATTGCAATTCGGGAGGCACCGCTTCAGGTGGAAACCTGACTCCTGTTCCAAGGAAGACAAAGAAGAGCAGAGTTAGAAAGACAGAGGTCATGTGTGCAGTTCTCATTTAGATCCTCTGTGCAGAACAGGGATTGAAACTGTGGTGTGGGATTGGTTGGGTTAATACGAAAATGAGGGAATAAAACTTGTCAAATCACATGGGCTCTTTTCAAAGTGAGGAATGCGAATGAGTCAGGTGTCATGGTGAGGAGGGAGTTAGGTCCTTGCCAAGGGCTTGCAGCTGACAAAAAGTTCATAGTTTCTCTGATGAGGACGCCCGTAAATTCTTCCTCCCTTATGGCCTCCCAACCCAATTTCAAAGAGATTTTTCTCAGCTATGCTTGCTAGCTCCATTTTGAAATCTCCTTTATAATAAGAAGTGCCTATCTTGAAAAAAGGTACATTTGTGGTGAATTGGAGGATACAACGTGCTCAAATAAGGGCCCAGCTCTCTGGTACATTTACCCTTGAGCTGAGTTTTATATGTCAGGCCTTGCCCATGTCCTGGAATTTCAGGGTTGTAGCACAGTTCAACAGTAATTAATAACCCTGTGTTTATCTTCATATGCTGGGCAGCGTGCTAAGGGCTTTACAGACAGAGCCTTACTAAATGCCCCCGCTACCTTGGGCTACCAATTAGCCTCATTTTATAAATGTGCAGACCAGAGCATAAAGAAGTTAAATGACTTGCCCAAGGTCACAAAGCTAGTAAGTGGTGAAACTGGGATTCAAACCCAGGGATTCGGATTTAAGATCCACTCACAGCGTTTTGGAGACACTAATTCTGTCTGTGATCAGCTAAGCCAGTAGTTCTCAGCCCTGGCTGTGCACGAGAACCCTCTAGGGAATTTTGAAACCTCTTCCCCTGCAGATTTGCACCCCAGACAAATTAAACCAGAATCTCTGGGGCGGGACCCAGGCATAAATTGTTTTCGAAAGCTCCCCAGGTGATTCCACTGTGCAGCCATATTGCAAACCATCCATGCCAAGCGATCCTCATTCTTTCCACCTGCTAAGTTTTTTTTTAACGAGGAAAAAATTCGATTCCATTTTGTTCCTTTCCAGAAACGGTGGCTGAGAGGCCTCCATGGCTCGGTGCTACCATCTGCATGCTACCTTTCTCCTTGACAACCCAGCTGTCTCAGGCCATCACTTTCCTGTTCTGGAACAAAAAGGAAGGAGTGATCACTATGGTAGATCTATAATACCCAGGTTTGCAGTACGTTTTAGAAAGATCCCCCAAATGTATTAGTATTACCTTCAAAAGAATTTTAATATTATAGCACAATTCAAAAGATGGCCACTGCCTTTGCTGTTAAGAAAAAAAAGAGAAAAGTTGAGAACAAATGAGGGTGAGATTTCACAGATTCGTATGTAGGGTGCAATCATTGATCCCGGCGTTAGCGCTGGCAGCTTGGAAGTGCTGAGACACGGACGCTATAAATGGGGCTGCGAAGTCACTTGCCATCCACCAGGACAGGAAGGAAATTCACACTGATGATGCAATGGACCGAGCATGGGGTTTCACGGGCAGGCATGTCCCAGCTCCCTGTTTGCAGGCGGTGGCATCCTGCCTTTCAGTCTTGGTTTCTTCATCTGTGAAGGGGGCCGACGAGGCTCACCTGGCAGGACTGCTTTACTGATTAGAGAGAAGAGCGTGTGTGCGAGGCACCCAGCTCTGTACCTGGTGCGGGGCCATTATTATTATAAGGTGACCGACACCATGTGACCTACATTTGTTGTCTCACTGAATCCTCACAACAGACCCTCAAAAGATGCTATTATTTCCGCTGAAAGGAAGTGAGCCTCTGAGAGCCTCCACAATTTGCAACACCTCCCCCCGGGCACACAGTTGGAAAATGACACGTTAGGATTTGTCTCCTGCACCTGAGGCCTGTGCTCTGTTTTTCCTGGCCGGCTGGCTGCCAGCCCCTATTTCACAGTCCATCCCATGGCTGATGTAGCTATTAGAACAGAAGGACATAGTCTCTCTATGAGAGACTGAGAGAATGAGTCTCTCTATGAGAGAATGAATGAAATAAAAATGCAAACAAAAATTTTGGGCTCTCTCCCTGGCACATGGCCATGTTATGGAAAAGGATCAGAAAGGGCAATATTAGTCACCCCTTTTTCTTTTTTTTTTTTAAGGTTTTTTTATTTATTCATTTGAGACACAGAGATAGAGAGAGAGAGAGAGAATATGAGCAGGAGGAGAAGCAGGCCCCCTGCCGAGCAGGAAGCCTGATGCGGGGCTCGATGTGGGGCTCAATCCCAGGACCCTGGGATCATGACCCGAGCTGAAGGCAGATGCTTAACCAACTGAGCCACCCAGGCGCCCCACCCCTTTTTCTTTTAAAGTGGAGTTCCACCTGGAGAAGGCCTAGTTAAAAAACTAAAACTGCAAAGCTCGGGCTGACAATAACACAGACATGCTCTCTGCTGGGTTAAAAAACCTGGGTGATCCGTTGTCTGATTGTGTCAGGATCTTCTAATAGGTCCCATATTCCTACGAGAATTAAGAATACACTCCAAAAAAAAAATAATAATACACTCCTTCTGATGCTGGTTTCTACGGTCTTCCCTGCGGGGTGGCTTGCGGGAACAACCCAAGGTAATTGAAGGAGACGTAAAGTGCTGAAATAGTTTAGGAGCTCACTGCCAGAGAAACAGGGAAGGATAGCCCAGCTGTGTGAACCACTAACAACAAAATGTCTCTCACCCTGTCGTACCCTGTCTTACCAAGAACCATGTTGAACTTTGGAATCTTAGCAATCTTTGGATTCTTAGGAATAGCCCTGATTCCTTCCTTCTTTCCACCTCCTACACCCATTCCATCAGCAAATCTTAATGTTTCTATTTCCAAAATAGAAACTTCTATCCATCTACCCTCTTCCTTGCCACTAACATCCCTCCCCAGGGCCACTGTGGGAGTCTCCTCAATGGTCTCCTGCTTGCATTCCTGCCTCCTTCTAGTCCATTCTTCTGTTAATAGTCTTGTATTTATTTATTTAGTAAAAGATTTACTTATTTGAGAGAGAACATGTGCACGTGTGCATGTGGGGGGAGGGACAGACTCTTCAAGCAGACTCCCCGCTGAGCACGGGGCGGGGGGCGCCACTCCGCTCTCTGTCCAACAACCCATGATGAGATCACAACCTGAGCCGAAACCAAGAGCCTGACGCTCAAACGACTGGGCTACCCAGGTGCCCCTCCTGTTAATGTTCTTTTAGCAGTTATCACCATCTTAAATTATCGTGATGATTTATTTCTTTTCATCTGTTTTTATTGTGTTTCCTTCACTAGAATGCCAGCTTGATGAGGGCAGGGGGCCAGGTCTGTTTTATTCTTCACTCACATTGAAGCTTTGAGATAAATACACATGGAGTAAATGAAAGTGTGAGTGAACACATAACTTTAAATATTAAGTCACGTTTGGGTTTTTTTTTTTAAGATTTTATTTATTTGACGGAGAGAGAGCGAGCACAGGCAGGGGGAGCCGCAGAGGGAGAGGGAGAAGCAGGCTTCCTGCTGAGGGAGCCCAATGTGGGGCTCAATCCCAGGACCCTGGGATCATGACCTGAGCCAAAGGCAGACAACCAACTGAGCCACCCAGGTGCCTCTTGAGTCACGTTTGTAATTTGCCTGCCCAGAAAATTCTTATGAGAATGGCTTCCCAGACTGCTGGGATGGGGAAAAGGACCTTCTATATTTTGATGACTCCTGAAAAGAACATGTTGGGAACACAATTTGGGGCAGGGGTTGCAAATGCCAATGTCTCAGGGCTCAGGCAGGTAACACCAATCTGGAAGCTGCTGTGTGTAAGCCACAATGAGTGGTGGGGGCCATGACAATCTAGAGACCTCGTAACTTAGCTAATGCACCCTTATCAGCTGCAGCCAACTGTAGCCGAGTGGCAGTAAGAGACCAGAGGTGTAAGATCTCCCAAATTTTCAAAAGAAGACGGAAAGTTTGTATATCAACTAGAATTGGGTTTGGCTGTGAGTAGTGACATGAAACAGTAGCTTAAATGAGGTAGAAGTATATTTCTCTCTCACAAAAAGAGGTCTGGGGTGTGCAATCCATGGAGACTCAGTGGAACGAGGAACCTAGGCTTCTTCTAATTTATTGCTCAGCTCAGCATGGCTTCCATTCTCAAGGTCACCTCATGACCCAGCGGACTGCTGTGGCTCCAGCCATTACCTCTTCATTCCAGGAAGCAGGAAGGAAAAGGAGAAAAGAAAGGAGACTTCCTGGAGGCTTCCATGCCCCGCTATTATTTTTCATTGGCCAGAACTAAATCATATAGCTACTCCTAGCTGCAAAGGAGGCTGAAAAATATAATCTTTTTTCTAAGTGGATATGGGCCCAGCTAAGGAAGAACGGGAGGATGGATAATGGAGTTCTAAACTAGAAGTCCCTACCAGAGCTAGCTTTTTCTGTGAAATTCTCGGGTTTTAACACCATGACAGACAAACAGTAAGCATGTCTGTCATCTGGTCCAGCAGAGATACTGCTGGTTTGTGACCCTGCTTGGGGGAGCAAACATGGATGGGATACATTTCTGTGGCAGGTGGGGTAGCTGGCGAGTGGGGCTGGTGAGGGTCATTAGCAGGTGAAGATTAACAGGGAGTCCAAACAGGAGTGTGTTCAGGTAGCCTGGGGTAGCGGGGAGCACTGTGGAGGTGATGGCGGGACAGGCGAGGAGGTACAGTCCTTGGCCTGTGCACCCAAGGAGCGCTTGGGGCCTGGGCAGATCAGGGAGGTTCCTGGTGGCCCCTGTTCCTCTCAGCTTGAAGTCTTAGCAGCTCTTCTGACCTTCACCAAAGATGCCCTCTTGAGCTAGGTCAGGGTCACCCTCTCTGGAGGGATAAGGAAGCCTGGGTCAGACCCAAAATCCCCAAGCTCCCCAGCCCTTCTCAGTCACTGCTGTCACCCTCTCAGACTGGGGCTCAGCTTCCTCTCAGACCTTGTGAAATGGCTCAGCCTCCCAGCCACATTAGACCTTCTTGCCAGGAAAGGCACCACGCTATACATCGGAAAAATCCCGGGATTTGCAGGCAGACTTCTCTCCCTTGAGTCTCTGCTCAACTGGAGAATAGTGGTCTCCTTACCTACTTCATAATATGCTTTTTGAAGGGTTCACAGAGATCACTTATATAAAAGACATTTCTGTCAAAGAAAAAAATCTAAACAGCCCTAAATATAAATTTAAGGTTCCAGTAAAGACTCTCTATATTGTCCATATGGGCTTGAAATTGATGACTTTATCGCCACAAACTTCACGATAGAAAGTGATGGTAATAGGATTGTGAGAATCGGTTCTTGTATCACACGCACATGAAAAAATTGCCAGATGAATTTCCAGTAGCATGGCTTAACTTCTGATCACTACCTTTGTGAAATCCAGATTGTTCCAGGGAGAGGCAGATCATATATGCCCTTCATTCCCTTCTCCCCCAGAAGTGAGACCTTGTTTCTACATGAAACAGACGCTCTCTTGAGTTAAATCCCAAACAGCGTGCAGCAGTAAGTGAGGCAAAAAGAAGGATGTGAAGAGAAACTGGTGTTGTCCACGACTGATAGCACATGGGGCGGGGGTGGGGGGGGGCAGGAACACCCCACACAGAAACACGACGCATGTGCCCTGGGAGAACGAGCCCTTGAACTTGCAGGACCATTGCCAACCTTTGGCAGTTGGGGGCTCCTGAGTAATGCCGGTGGGGCCATAGAAGTCACAGGTTTTGCTTTTATTTTATCATTATTTTTTCATTTTCAAAACATGAAGTCCCCTAAAAGCCCTTTCTCAAAGAACCTCAAAATGATGGAGGTTTGGGAAAACTAGTTTTGTGCAGGGTAAAGGCTTGTGCAGTGATTAGGAGAATGCCCAGATCCAGGGTTTAAGAGAGAAACCTATTCTGAATGTAAAAGTGAGTTCCACTGTGGAACAATTGACAACATACCCTATACCTTAGGGTTGAATGTAGTCACCTAGTTATTAAGTCCACTGTTAGAGTCAGGATATACAAGTGTGACCGGCCAGACTCCAAATCTCTCAACATCTGCAAGGTGCCTGGTGCAGGGTTGGTATTTAATGTTAAATGGATAAATACACAGTCTACGGAAGGAAGGAAGGAAGGAAGGAAGGAAGGAAGGAAGGAAGGAAGGAAGGAAGGAAGGAAGGAAGGGAGGAAGGACGGGCACTATTTTCCTGTGTTTGAGGAATAACAAAATTGGCAGGTCATGAGGCCGTTTCTAAATTGTAATCTAGGCATGTCAATTCTCTGGACCATATTATATAAACACACCATTAGGCTGCCTATTTCTGCTAAACACGGAGTTTATTGGTACTGTCTGGTACATCTTTAGTCCTACCTTTCACAATCCAGGCTATGTTAACAGTCCTTTAAAAATCATGTTACATTACTTTGGAGGAAGTACTTCCACCTGAACATGTTTAAAGAAATGTTAGATAATAACATTTTCCCCACCTCTGATGTCTAACACAGGGCGCATCAGTCTCATGTCAACGTGAATGCACAGCAACCAGGTCCGGGCTTTCTAAAACAACTCCTTCACAGACAGCACATGGCACAGTCCTGGCGCCGTGGTCAAGAGGCCAGAGCGAAGCCGTGTATGCTGCTGGTGGGTTCTGGATCATCGCCCTCTTGTGAGCTATGCCCGCGCTTTGATCAACAATTGCAAATGACCCACCTAGAGAGAACAAACACCAAGAGCACAAGCAGAGAGACCTGGAAAGCTCTGTAAATGCGGTGTCTGGCTGAGCCCTGAAGGGCGTCCCAGGTTGGGTGCGTGGACCATGGTGACCGCGGTATTGTGGTACGGAGGCTGACGTGGACACCGGTATGGGGGGCGGACATGGAAGGCAGATGAGAAATGGGTGTGACTGCCTCATGGAGAGCTCCCAAAACACGCTGTGGGTGTTGGGGGGGTTAGTTTGTGTGACAGGGGATCTGAATCTGTCTCCTACTGAGCTAAGGAAACAAGTAGAGCTGGGAGTTTTCCTGGTTCGTGATTTCTCCTATATCTGGGTTTGCAGTTGGGTGAAAGACAGCTGTTAAGTGAACACGGTAAGCTTTCTGATGGCGGTATTGGCGGTATTCCGAAGGAACGAATGAAAGAACTAGCTGGCCCGCAACAGTGCACACGGCCACGCGCGGGAGAGCTCAGAACCCACGTGAGCATCTCTCACCAGGGAACCTACTCCTACTTGTCTCTGTTTCATCAGCCACCTGTGGCTTTCGCTCACCACTTTTCCATCAGACCACACTGCAGGAGTTGCAAAGAGGCAAACTGCACATTTGCAGCTTATTACCCTAGGCAAGTACTGTGCCAATTCATCAACGTGGTAAGTAGGAGGCAGAGAATGTCCCAAAAGCCCAGGCGGCCACTGGCCTGCCAGGTAAGAGCGTCTCAAGCAGCAGCATTCTTCACACCCAGCAAGGGCCACCCACTTCTTTGAGACTCCTTGACGGGGTCCAGCATGTGGAGGGCACCAAAGAAGTCCGTCCGCCCTTCTAGTAGAACACTCTGCTAGTTAACACAGTTCTTCGCCATTCTTCGATTTCTGTCCACCTGTCGGATACTGTCTGTAACGTTAATGGTGACTTCTTTTGCAGACATTCGCTTAGCATCTCTTTTAGCCTGTTAAAGTTTAACATCATGAATTGAGTTAGTAGAAAATATTCAAATTTGCATTCATCTCTTGAGATTGTTACATAAACGTGCACGTGCGCGCACACACACACACACACACACAGAGGCAGGAAGAAGAACCCACGAGAACACATGCACATATACTCCTTTTCAGAGGTTTCTCTGTTGAAACTCTAATACTGACCTAGCACAGAGCCTGGCATAAGGCATGCTCAGTAAAACATTGCGGAATGAATGCATTTATCGCTAAGGTCCATCAAGGGCTAGTGTGGAAGGTTCCACAGTTAGCTTTAGTAAAGCAGCGAAGGAGTGGAGCTTTGGAGCCAGACAGACTTTGTGGTTCAAACACTGACTAGATAATTCCACCATGAGCAAGTTTTTTTCTAACCTAACCCTCAGTTTTCTCATCCATAAAATAGGGAATATTAATAGTACCTATCTCACCAGATTATTGTAAGGATTAAATAAGGTCATGCATTAAGGGACTCAGCATAATGCCTGTCACTAAAAAACAAATGACCACGGGGGCCCTTGGTGGCTCAGTCGTTAAGCGTCTGCCTTCGGCTCAGGTCACGATCTTAGGGTCCTGGGATCGAGGCCCGCATCGGGCTCCCTGCTCAGACGGGAGTCTGCTTCTCCCTCTCCTACTCCCCCTGCTTGTGTTCCCTCTCTGGCTGTCTCTCACTCTGTCAAATAAATAAACTCTTTAAAAAAAAATGACCACAAAAAGATTTAGTAAGTATAATAAGTAGAAAGTAAGATAGATTATCCACTTCTAAGTGAAGATAAACCAATGATAAAAGTCCAGAGTTCATATTAAATACTAAAGCACTGACTAAACTGTAGGTTCTTCAACTACATGTGTCCCACCTCAAGAGTAAACTTTAACTAGTGGGGAGTGATTTTGTGCCCGTTCTGCTCAACTGCTTGGAGTGAGCACGGGAGGGGTCACAGGAGTTGCCTCCACAGTGGATGGACAGAGACAGGTGGCACCCAATCCCCAGCCCAGGAAGACCTGGTGCCTAGCTCCTGGGAACGGGGTCAGTAAATAACTTCCCAGTTAGCTGGCCCAATGTGGGGGTACAAAGGCCTGGCCATTTGGACACAAAGCAGGCCAGCTCTGACAAGCCGCTAGGCTCTACAGGTCCCCACGGGGTGGGGTCAGCTGCAGCTGCTGCTCAGCCTGCATCTGGCTGGCTCACCTCCTCCGTCTGGCCACTCCTGCTTCCATCCGTCCTCACCACAGTGGTTGATGCCCAATGAGCATCCTGTATAATGACATCTCAACGTCTGCCTCCTGGAAAACACGGTCCGCCTCAGATCTGAGGGAGCATCTCCCAGTGCATGAGCATCTCCCCATGCTGGGTGTGAGTGTGGATAGATGCATGTTCGTAATATAATATGATCCCTGAATACAAGACAACTACTTTATCTGTAGTGCATCCAAAGACATGGTGGACTATGGGGCCACTGGAGAAAAAGAAAGTGGCCTGTTTGATTTACTAACAAATGATCTGTAGTCTGTAACCTGTCACATAAATCCTGTGTAGTAGCTGTTGGGATACCCCTTCCAGATTCTCTTACATGCCTGCTGCATCCATCCCCCAACTGTTGTGAGTTTTGGCAGCTAACTGCTCACAGCAGCACCCATGTTTTGAAAATTGCCCTCATCTGATCAGAGCCACCTTGCTCAGAAATGCGACAGAGGTCACAAACTAATTCCTGGAAACAGCCCAAAGCCAATGTCTCATTGTTGGGGATACAAAAGGCTGGCCATTTTGCCTTGAGGGGATATAAATCTATGGCATCTTCATGCTCCAGAGCCCCTGTGGGATCAGGCTCCATGTGGGATTCAGCAGAGCTCATATAAGCCTGAACTGGGTCCTCTGCCCCAGAAACTGTGAAATCTTGCTTTCAATCAATTGCTTGCACAAGAATCCTCGTCTTGGGCTCTGCTTCTAGGGAACCTGACCTAAGAATACTTTATGGGTGATCTGAGGGGCGTTTAGGGGATAATTTTGTCTATATGCAATTTTAGTCCTGTCCGTTGATGTCATGAGCTAGGACTTCACTGTTCTCCTCTTCATGTTCCCAGTGCCTGGCACCATCTGAAACAGAGCAGGCTCTCTACTGAAGTTTGGTTGAATTAGTGGATGAATGAATGAATGAGCACACTGCATTTGTCAATGCGCCCTTGTTTGAACAACCAGAAGTCAATGCTGTTTTAAGGACTTAGTCTTACTCTCAGCTTTTCCAAGCCTGAACTGGCACCAGGGTAAGCAGTGACTTTGATGGGTTTATTTTTCCCTAAAAGCAGAGAACTCCTGAAGTCCCACAAACAATTTTGTCTCCTAAAGAAAGAAAAGTGCGGCAATTAGGAGGCCGATTCCATCGGATTTGCGTTCCGGGTGTTGCTGCATACAAGCCTTGCGGACAGGGCATGGAATGGAGACACAGAGGCTTTATTTGAAATGAGCCAAGTTGACAACAGCTTTCCCCTCAAACCGGTAGGCAGTAAGAGAGCTTTCCAGAATGGAAATGTAAACTTTCCAAACAGTATAACTGCTTTTCTTTAGAGTTCCTGGCAAGATTTCACAAAAGGTTATTACAGATTATACACAGAAAATGCTCTGTTCTATATTTTAGTCTGCTTTTCTAAGCTTAAAAATGTAAGCAAAAATTCAATAGTTGGATGATTCTTCATTTCCTTGCCTGTTTAAGCATCCAAAGCTACACAATAGTCACTCCCAGAACAGCCACAGAATATGTATGGTTTTAATCTCAAGAACAACGGGGCAATTTCTGTTTTTTCTTTTTGCAGTTTCTTAAATCTGGATATCCAAAGCCCATCCAAAGTGGCATTATTCAGAGCACAAGCTTTGGGGCCAGACAGAGCTCGCCTTAGGGCAAGGCTTTGTCACCTGTTAGCTGCTGCAAGATATGCTGCTTTAGCCTTACCTGAAACATGGGGCACTAATGCCTGATTCTTTGTGGGCCTTTTTGAGAGAATTAAGCATGTCACTCAGCATTAATAGGGTGACCAACTTTTCCCAATTGGCCCAAGATTGGCCCGTTTTAAAACTGGAAGTCCTCCGTTCTGGCAACCTGGTCAGGCCCCCGCAAACCAGGATGGTCGGTCAGTCCAGTTAGAGCTGCCATTAATTCTATTTGCAAAATGATGATGTCAAACATTCTAAATTTCAGCTGAAAACCTTCTTATTCTACCAGAACTATGGGTCTTGCGGCAGCTTCTTCTAAACAACACCGACGGTAAGCCTGCGCCGTGTGCATTTGGATAAAGGGCAACTGAAGTTCTGTACTCCCGTGGTGGGTACAGCCTCTAAGCCATAAACAAGTCCACTCTCAAATAATCACGCTGTGTGAACTCTATCAAGTTAAACAGAACAACAAGGCATTCTCTTGCAAGTGCTTTATGAAAGAGCAATGCAGACATTCGGGGGTGGGGGGGGTGGGTCGTTGCTGGAATCTAGGTACACCTTGGAAATCTCAGATTTCAAACCCAAATGAGAGGGAGAAAGAGAATTACAATGCCAGATTATTTTCTCTAGAAGCCCTCTTGAGAAGTTGCACTGCCCTCCTACAAGAGAAGAGCTATCGGGATACACGGAACAATTTTCCTATTTAGTTCCTCAGACAGTGTGTAGAAGAGGCCTTTTCCCCTATGATGTGCTTCTCAGCGAGCCAAACCTTTTTATTTCACAGCCCACTCCCTTTATTTAACTACAGGAAAAGAAAACATGTCCCATTTGCAATTACTGGCTTAAAAAAAAAAAATCTCCTGGTTTGCAACTCAGTGATGAGAGAAACCTAGTTGGCACCTTTTTCTTCTGTGGCTCTCTGCTCATTCGATCCTTCTCCCACTTCTAAAATTCTTGCTTTGTGAGTTTTATCACCACTGACTCTTGTTAATGGGCCACCTCTTGTTTCTCACTCAGCTTTACAGCTTTTCTCTTCTTCCCTCTGCCTCATTTTCATTTCTGCAGGTTTAGAACTCTATGAATCATGGATTTTAGTCCTCCTGATGCTGCCTCTTTAATTAAAAGTAATTTATCGGCTGCCGTTTCTCAAGGGTAACCAGATTGACCATGATAACTTCCTGGCAGCCTCAAACTCAGATGAACCTGTTTCTCTTGGGGTTTTTTAAGTCAACGACTCAGCTCATTCTCTATGGAAGTAAGGGCAGTGTACCTGGACTCAGGGTGCAGCTGAGTCTGCTCACCACTTCTCACGTCCCCCCAACATGGGAATACAGATGTTCTCAACTTTACTTTGACTCCACAAATACATCTATACCTAACACGGGATCATCTGAACCTTTTCACAGTTCCTCACACACAACAAAGACAAGCAAGGCTTACTGAGATTATGATTTAGCAGACATCGATTTTTCTATAACTGTATTTTTTATTTATAAAATCAATACAAAATTATAGTAAAAGAAATTCAAAGAGTAGAGAAGGCACAATGAAAGGCATTGTTATGCTCTGGCCACACTTGTGCTTCTCCCAGGGGTAAACACAGCTAATGATTTCTCTCTCCCAGTATTCTTTACTTCCTTCCTGGCCTTAACCGTGGTTTGGATTATGTATTTGCTTTTTCACTTGCATATTTTCCACATCCTCATCAGATTATAAACTTCAAGAAGGTAGGGACCCAGTGTGTTGCGTTCACCAGAATATATCCCCAGAATATAATTTAGTGCCTACCACGTAATAGACACCCAACAAATAACTTGATGAGCACATGTATAAAAAGAAATCTTCAGAAAGAAGACAAAAAATGTCCTGGGAAGGGGCGCCTGGGTGGCTCAGTCGTTAAGCGTCTGCCTTCGGCTCAGGTCATGATCCCTCGAGCCCAACATCAGGTTCCTTGCTCAGCGGGGAGCCTGCTTCTCCCTCTCCCACTCCCCCTGCTTGTGTTCCCTCTCTCGCTGCATCTCTCTCTGTCAAAAAAAAAAAAAAAATGTCCTGGGAATAGCACACCTGTTTGTACTGCCCTGCCCTACAACTTTCATACAGTATTTACATTATGCTTACAATTGATTGTTTCTCGCGCCATCCCTGAGAGACAGCCCGAAATAGTACTGCACTCCCTTTCCCAATGAGACAGGGGAATTCACTCAAGCCAACATAATTTGCCCAAGGCCAATGTCAATGAAGACGGTGGGATGAACTAAAGATGGTAGACTCGGGTCCCACATCCAGCCTCCCACAACTCTGCCAAAGCTTACTCTGAATTCTCCACTGTTTTTTGGTAATGGGAAGGAAGAACATGGGGTTTGGAGGCAGACAGATCTGGGTTTTAAGTCTAACAGAGCCACACCACTATTCCTTGGGCCATGTTGGCCAAATACCTAACCTTCCTGAGCCTGTTTTCCCAAGTGGGAAATGCTGCTTCCCCCCTAGAGTGAGGGGTAAAGATGATGCCATATGCAGTGTGTTTGGCTCATGGTAGACACTGAAAATATCAGCTCCCCTCTCTTCCTTCCCAAAAGATTAAAGACTGAGCCTTGTCAGCTGCAACTCAAGACATTTTTCTTCTTTTCAGTCAAGCCCCATTAAAGGGAAACAGATAACAACTAACGTCTAGCTATTCCTGAATTCTGTGATTTTACTTGCTGCTGCTTCATGGCATTCATTCGAGGTCATCAGGAAACATTTGATCGTAGCAACTCCACCCAGGGCCAGATGCTAGGCTCCAAAGGCAGGGGTCAGGTTACACCTCAGGCAAAACTCTCCAGAAACCCCCAAGCCTGGAGCAAATCCTGTGCCGGCCACAGCCTCATGCATGGCACTCACTTAGGCTACTCAGCATAGGGGTTTAGATCTATCTGGTAGCAAGTGCCAAAAGGAGTTGTTGCTTTTCAACTTCAACCTCAGGTAGATCAAACACTAGGAAGGCAGCAGAACCTGCTTGAGAAAAGTACTGGGGATCCCACAGTACAGTCATCAATCATATGATGGTGGCGCCGGGTAGGAGTGGTGCTGTGGGAAAACTTTCTAATCCTAGTGAGGTTCTAGGCCAGCCTCATTCAATCAAGGAGGCCCAGTCAAGGATTTCTCAGATGCTGAGATGCCAGGAAGGTCCCAAGGAGTTAGTGAGTACATACTAGATTCATAACCCTGAAGTAGGCTCAGGGGGCAAGGGAATAATGAATAAGGAGGTCTCTGCCCTGAGAGTCTTCCAGTAGGATTGGTGTTTCTACAGACCGTTAGATGAATAGTGAGTCTTGCAATTCTTCATGTATATAAGGTGGCAGCCAGCAGATAGATAGCTGCAAATATGGAGGTAGTGAAATCACCACACACACACACCCCTCCACATCCCTATACTGCTAAATTCCCTCCTTTCCCAGGCTCAAACGAAAATGTGTATCAAAGTGCCCTTCTGACAGGTCTCCCTCTCTGGTTTTCCTCAATGGTTTCTTTTGTTTTCTCCCTCCTTTTTTTTTTTTTTTTTAAGATTTTATTTATTTATTTGAGAGAGAGAGAAAATGAGAGACAGAAAGCATGAGAGGGAAGAGGGTAGAGGGAGAAGCAGACCCCCTGCTGAGCAGGGAGCCCGATGCGGGACTCGATCCCGGGATTCCAGGATCATGACCTGAGCCGAAGGCAGTCGCTTAACCGACTGAGCCACCCAGGCGCCCCTCTCCCTCCTTTTAATGGCATGTTTTTGTTTTGCAAGGAGAAACTCATATTTACTTTCCAAACACTTCTCATATATCTCCTATTACCACCACCCCGGAGAAATTCTGGGCTTATCCCATCCTCCTTTCTGGAGCAGGCCTCGCTCTTTGGCCACAGCCATTTCTGGCTGAAGTCCATCTTCCCTGGACTGGACCGAGCCTGGCCACCGGTCAGACACTGGGTTGGGGCGGGGGAGGGGGCAGGAGCAGAAGGAGGAAGCTCCTCTGCTGAGAACCAGTCAGGACATCGGTGGAGTTCTTCGGCACAGTCTGGCCACTTTGTCAAGAATAACAAAGTAACTCACAATGATGCAGCTTCCGAAGACATGCGGGCTCATCGGGAGGCCAGCCACACACTCAAGTTTCGTCTGCTCAGAGCTGTATCCACACATACATTTCTACCTTAGCTGAATACCTGAGGAGACAGTTCTGGGGGAGAAAAACAGGAGTCCTAAGGCTGAGGAAACGGCACATTCAGCCTGGAGAGCAAATGTCTGGAGGCAGCCCAGAGTTTCCTGAACGATTAATTAGCAGGACAGAAGAGCAGCTACAGGACTTGCTCCTGGGTTTTTGTCCAGCTCAGGGAAGAGGCTGGGGGAAGGAGACCCAGTCAAGGATTTCTCAGACGCGGAGACGTCAGGAAGGTCCCGAGGGACTGGAGGGAATCAAGACACAGTAGAGAAAGAGAAGGAGCTCTCCACCGAGACAGTTCCAACTTGCCGAATATCCCTACCGTCACGTTCCTCTCGCTAGCTAGCACCTATTCACACCAGGCGGGAGACAGGGCCGAGGGGACTGCAAGAAGGAAGCTCTGGTTTGTCTGCTGGGACATGCAGTGGCGAGGGGCTCAGAGCAGGAGATGCTGCTACCCGCAGCCATTAGCCCCGCTAGCTGTCCCCAGCGCCCTCCAGAAAGCAGCGCGACCTGTGCGGAGGTGTCTGCCTTAATGGGAGGAGTTGCCATCCCCTATTGATGGCCTTTTAGCTCCTTGAAATAGACAGCACTGCTTCAAATCGGCGAGGCCCTTGTTCAACTTGAATCTCAGGTAGATCAAACATGAATATTCTGTAGTATCTGACCCCCCCAGCCTCACCCCCATTAAAACTGGCAGTCGCTTCAGAGCACAGGACACGTGTTCCTTTTCCACCCCTGGGTCCCTGGCATCAGAACAGTGCCTGGCACCTCGATGGCCCTCCATGGGAGAACATGACACGAATGAATCCAAGGAGTGCTTACAGGAACCGAGCAGAACTTTTCCAGGCCTAGCAAGGATTGCCTCTAACACGCAGACTTGTTTTCTACGTCGGAATGTAGGCAGGTGCATAAAGATGCATGCTTCGTGAATAGGTTCTTCTGGAGAAAGAAAGCTCTTAGAAAGTGCCCAAAGCCATCAGCCCGGTGGCCGGATGCCGTACAGGGGAACGCGGTGAAATGGTAATAGGTCATCTTGGAGGGGAGAGGAAGAGAGAAGAGGCGAGTGGATACTGCCTGAGCCAGTCACTGAAAAGGCAGGAAGCTTTGGCCCAGAGTATAGGGGAGCAGCGAGGAAGAGGTATGTCAGAGGCCCTGGAGGGTTTAGGAAGAAAATGATTTTCCTTGAGCAGATTCACCGCTGAGAGCTATGTTGGGACGAGATAGCGCTGCTGACAGGAGCTTCAATCAGAGGTAAGCTTGGCTTGTAAACCGCCACTGTGGGTGGAAGAACCTCTGCCATGGCTTTTGGGGGGGCGCAAGACGTCTGGCGGCTGGTGAGATCCCAGGACACAAAGACCACTGATGCACTTGAGCAACTGTCTGAACACTCGGAACCGAAGCCCGCTGCTCCCTGATCCCGTTTGGGAAGTGGCTACACCACAGCCATTGCTCCCTGGGTTGTGAAAACAACCTGCATGGATGGCCTCTCAGCGGGTACCACCTGCTCCCGGGGATGTGCTGGTCAGGTGGGCTAGCTCCTCACCGCCCCCCCGCCTCCGGGGGGGGCCCCACCGTGTGTGTGTGTGTGTGTGTATGTGTGTGTGTGTGTGGTGCGAGGGCTGCTTCCCTCGGCCATCTCTGAGTTTCCGTTCTCCTCTGTCAACTGGTGACAATATCAACATTTTACAGTCATTGTGAGGATTGGGTGAGATAATAGAACAAAGTGCTTAGTGCCCTATGCCTGCCTGCAAGGCTGCTGTCATGGGCCTAAGGAAGACTAAGCACAACTTACTGGCTTTATTTATGTATTTGTTAAAAGATTTTATTTATTTATCTATTTATTTATTTGAGAGAGAGAGAGAGAGAGCAAGGGAGGAGCAGAAGGAGAGAGACAAGCAGACTCCCTGATGAGTGCGGAGCCTGACGTGGGGCTCTATCCCAGGACTCTGAGATCATGACCTGAGCCAAAATCAAGAGTCCGTCCCTTAAGCAATTGAGCCACCCAGGGGCCC
The DNA here is from genome assembly GCF_029215605.1 of Mirounga angustirostris. Lineage (NCBI taxonomy): Eukaryota > Metazoa > Chordata > Mammalia > Carnivora > Phocidae > Mirounga > Mirounga angustirostris. The sequence continues at coordinate 33,937,862 of NW_026991712.1, forward strand.
TAACTTTCTGGCTTTAAATTCTTATGTTCCATAACTGGAATTCATCCACGGCTCGTTAGCGTGTAAAGCTGGTTAGCGTGGAAAACGACTTGTCAGTATCTACAGAAGTTGAATATATCCCCATCCTATGAACCAGCAGTTCTACTTCTAGGAATATACGGAAAAGAAATGAATGTCCACCAGCAGGCATGCACACAAAGGTTAACAGCTGTATTGTTCACAGTAGCCCCAGACCAGAAACAACCCAAGTGTCCTTCAATAGAATGGTTACGTTCATGTAAGGGGATACACATAACAATGAAAATGAGCAAATCTTTACAACTCACAACAGCACAGATGAGTCTCACCAGCCCCATGTTGAACAAAAGAAGCCAGGCACAAAAGAGCACATACCATATGGTTCCATTTACAAACGTCTAAAAAATAAACACAACTGGCCTAGAATCTAGCTAGCTGTCAGAAGAGTGGTTAGGCTGCAGAGGTGGACAGTGACTGGCATATCCCAGTCACCACGGTGAGGGGCACAAGGGAGATTTCTGGAGTACGGAGAATGTTCTGTGTCTTCACATGGATGACGGTTACATGGGTGTGTCGCCTTATAAAGATTCATTGCACTTACGACCGATGTGGGCGTTTTTCTGAATGTACGTTCTGTGTGGTAGGTAGCGTGATTGCCCTTAATCCTTTGCTGTCTCTCCACTGGGGACAGTGTGTACTTCCTTGCCCTCTTGATGTTGGGCTTGTCCATGTGACCTGCTTGGGCCAAGAGGAGATTGGCAGGCAGGATACGAGCAGAGACATGAAATGGGTTCGATAGTTTGGGTTTGCCCTCTTGGGTCTCTACTGTAGTCATGAGAAGGCATGTAGACATGCCCCAGAGATGCTGCTTTTCTGGCCCGATTCCCAAAATAATATACACGGAACAGCTGGAACTACACGTGGAGCCTGGTGTCGAAAGTCAGGCCTAGCCACTCAACTTGCAACTGATTGTGAGGGGAAAAACCAAAGATGACTGTTCGAAGCCACCGAACCTGGTGTGCTTTGGTATGCAGCATTACTGTGGCCATAAAGGACCAATGCCTTATTCTTCAGTAAAGAGTCCGTTCACATCTGTATGCTCCATCTTTATAATAGCAGCCTGTTTCAAGTTCAAGTCACTGGCACCCACCTCCAGCACTTACATGAACAACTCATGTCATAAGTCAAATGAATCGGTTTCCTTTTCTATAAACTGGGGATGATGCTTACTTTACAGCGCTCTCGGGAGAATTTAATGCCCCAGCAGACCTAAAAGCACTTTGTAAATTGCGGAGCACAATTTTAAAGGGCTGAATGCTGGGGGTGGGGGGGCAGGAAGCCAGTGTATGGATCATGGCCACACATCAGGCAAAGCTGCTTCCTGCCCACCAGGACCCAGCCTGACTCAAAGGGTGAGGGCACATGCGTGGGAAGGAGGCTCCGGAACAAATGTCAGGCCTGCGCTAAAGCAGTCACCCAGCTTTTGAGCACAGTTCTGTGGGGCCTACCCTTGGGGGGCAGGCAATGATGCTTACGTCTCTAGAAGGCCAGCTCATGCACAGGCCGAGTGGGTGATCCAGGACCCTCAGAGGGCCACCCTCAAGTTCAAGTCTATCCCCTCCCCTCCATGTCTTTCTTCTGAGTCTAAAGAGCTACCACCAGTGCTTCATTCCATCCTGTTGGGTGCTGTGTGCCTAACCATCCGCTGCTAATCCCTACTGCCTGTCTTACAACACTTCTCAGTTTACACAGAGCGGGCCCATCTGTTCTCTCATTGTGCTATTATTTCCATCGTGTGGATAAGGAACCTGAGATTCCGAAAGATTAAGTGGTTCCTGCCAGGCCACTTAGTTAACAAGCATTAAAGCTGAATTGGCAACAGGTTTTCTAACCAAGGGTTAGGGAGGTAACTCACTCAACTGAGCAAGAATTCCATCATTAAAGAACCAGTTGTAGAATCAGGAAACAGGTGGCCCTGGCCTGAGGGGACAGGACAAGTAAATTTTGACAGGGGAGAGTGGGGCGGGGGAATAGGTTTGGAAAATCAGCATCAGGTAAGCAGTGGACTTTGAGGAGGGTGGGGCAGGGGCAGATGAGGAGGTGGGGGAGGAAGGAAGAGGGAGGAGGCCAACCCCTGGTGGGCCTACTAAGGGCAGTCTTTCCCGTGGGAGGAGCTAGGGCCATCAGGGGGAGCACTTCCCCACAACAGCTCTGGGAGAAAGGAAAGACTCCAAAGGAGGCCCCCTGGCTCTGTGATGCCACAGCCCTGCCTCTTCTTCAACACTAACAGTCTGAGGGTGATGCTGCCACCACATTCTGCAATGATAGCCCCCCACCACCACCACCGTGGGGATGCTCCCACTGCCTGCCTCGGGGGAGGGTGTGAGGTAAAAACGCCTGGCCTGTCTCCTACCACACCTGTCTTCTCTCTCTCCTTCCCTGCCCACTGCCTGGCCCCAAACTGGTTCCTGTGCCCAGTAGCATCCTCAGTATCAAGATGGTGAGAGCTGTGCTGAAGGGATCCTCGAACAAAGCTGTATTTAAGCAAACACACGCTTCCTTTAGAGTGCAGACAGCAAGGGCCCATCTCTGCTGATTCAACAAAACATGGCAACCCTCGAGGCAGGGATGGGAATAGGGTGGGGTCCTGCCTTTGCAACAGTTTTCCCATGGGTGGAGTAGAAGACTCTCCATTGGCATGGGGAGCCGTCACTGCTCCTTTCCTGGGCACCATCTCAGCGTGGCCCTATTCTGAAGCAAGCTTCTCCCCGTTTCTCCAGAACCAAGTGGCTTATGTGGCTGTGACCTACCTCCGTGGTCCGAAGGCCATTCTGTTTCTGGGTCAGAGGACCTGAGCTGAGGCTCTGGGGATTCGGGCACTGGGTCCCACAGCTCATCTTCTTGTCTGGGTTGGAGATTCCACCTGGGGCTGTAGATCGGGGCACACCAGTGGAGGAGAGTCCATCTTCCAGCACACCTTGGGGAAAGAAGCAGAGGATGGCACGGGAGTCTTGCACATGACAGTTGCTGCAAACAATCCCCAAGCGTGTGGGGGGAAAAGCCACAAAGAAATAAGTCACCACAATCCCACCATGCGGAATTACCCTTTCCTAAAAGAACATGTGTGGGGGGGTTTAAATATACATATATATATATGTGTGTGTGTGTGTGTGTGTGTGTGTGTATATATATATATATATATGTATGTATGTATAGGCTCCACACCCAGTGTGGAGCCTGATGTGGGGCTTGAACTCATGACCCTGCGATCAAGAGTCAGATGCTTAACTGACTGAGCCACCCAGGTGCCCCTTTGTGTGTATTTTTTTTTTTAACAAAAATGAGACTTTAAAATAATTTTGTAACCTGAAACTTGACATTTTTCCATGCAATTCAATATTCTGCCTTGTTAGTTTTCACACAATAAGTTTGCCATTGTACAGATGTGTCACCATTTACTTATTTTTAATTTTTTTTAAGTAAGCTCTATGCCCAATGTGGGGCTTGAACTCATGACCCCAAGATCAAGGAGTTGGATGCTCTACCGACTGAGTCAGCCAGCCAACTAATCCCCTCTAGCTGGTTATTTGTTTTCACAATAAATGTCACTGTGGTTGAAACTCCTTAGGCTTTAAGCTTTCTTCTTCTCCTTTTTTTTTTAAGATTGATTTATTTATTTGAGAGGGAGAGAGAGAGCAGGAGAAAGGGCAGGGTGAGAGGGAGAGAGAGAATCCCAAGCAGACTCCCCAATGAGCTTAAAGCCTGATGTGGGGCTTGATCTCAAGACCCATGAGATCACCACCTGAGCTGAAATCAAGAGTTTGATGTCAATGGACTGAGCCACCCAGGTGCCCCTTAAAACTTCATTCTTAATTACCTCCTTAGGATAAATTCCTGTAAGTGGAGTTACTGGTTTGAAGGTTATACAGTTTTTTACACCATTCCACCTGCAGGTGTTGGACTGAGCATATGTTCCTTCCATAACAAATGCCAAGAAATGATAGAATGGGGTTTAAATAAATAGCCTCACTGAAAAGCAAGAGGGCTACATCAAGGAATACTTGGTTGAAGAGTACCTGACTGAACAGAGCAAAGGCGGCCCAGGAAGCATGAGGGGGGCGAGCAGGTGGGAGACCAGAAGCGGGCAGAAGCTCTGCAGCAGCCACAGGGAGGCCAAGGGCAACCAGCTGGACTGGTCATTCTACTCCTCCAGCAGCTGAGGCCAGTCAGCAGTCACAGAGCGTTCTGTGAGGTGGGATGTTGTGACAGAACAAGAAATACATATGTGGTCTTTCCCCCCAGTTCCTGGCACAGATCTCCAAAAACCCTGGTAATTACCTGAGTGACAGGGTGATAGGAGCATCTTTTGTTATAACATTTGGTCTTTGCTCCAGTTCATGACACAGAGCTCCTAAATTCCTTGGAATTTTGTGAGTGACAGGAGAGACAGGAGCGCCATTTATTCTAATGAGGCAACTCTTGGAGGTCCCCTTGATAGCTTCAGGATAGGGGCCTGTTGCCAGAAAAACCTAATCTTGACTAAGAGCTTGGAACTTTCAGCCCCACCTCCCAAACTCTGGGGAGGAGGATGGGGCTGGAAATTGAGCCATTTAATTATGCCTACATGATGAAACTTCCAATTAAAAAAACCCTTAAATAACAATATTGGGGGAGCATCCAGGTTGGTAAAAGCATCCATGTGCCAAGAGGGTGACAAACCCCAACTCCACAGGAACAGAATGCACTTACGAATCTTCTAGACCACGCCCTATGTACCTCTTCACCTGGCTGTTCATTTGTATCCTTTACAATATCCTTTACAATAAACCGGCAAACATAAGTAAAGTGTCCCTGAGTTCTGTGAGCCATGCTAGCAAATTATTGAACCTGAGGAGGGGATATAAGAACTCCAACTTACAGCTGACTGGTCACACGTACAGGTGGCGACCTAGGACTTAGGACTGGCATCTGAAGTGGGCGACAGTCTTGTGGGACTGAGCCCTTCACCTGTGGGGGCTGTGCTGACTCCAGGTAGTTGGTGTCAGAATTGAGCTGAATTGTAGGACACCTAGTCAGTATCCGGAGAGGTGGAGAACTGGTTGATTTGGTGGGGAAAAAATCCCACACATTTGGTGTCAGAACTGTTTTAAGTAGAAACAGCACAGAGAGGGGCCTGCCGCAGGGAGAAGAGCAGTACTCTCAAGGGCCGGTGACCCCTGAGAGAAAGAGAAAGAGAAAACCCACACCATGAGGGCTGACTCTGGAAATAGTGCCAAGAGTTAGGCCAGTAGTTTCCATCCCTGCCTTCCAAGTGGGCTTCTTAAAAGAAGTAGGTGCAGGGGCGCCTGGGTGGCTCAGTCGTTACGCGTCTGCCTTCGGCTCAGGTCATGATCCCAGGGTCCGGGGATCGAGCCCCACATCGGGCTCCCTGCTCCGCGGGAAGCCTGCTTCTCCCTCTCCCACTCCCCCTGCTCGTGTTCCCTCTCTCGCTGTGTCTCTCTCTGTCAAATAAATAAATAAAATCTTAAAAAAAAAAAAAAAAGATTTAAAAAAAGAAGTAGGTGCAGCTGACGTTCTACATGAAATTTCAGTTACAGAAATTAGCACAAAACAAGAATAAACAAACATTTAGAGAAGGCCAATACCATAGAAGAGAGACAGCAAACTTTACGGTGGAGACCCTAGGAAAGGTAGCTAAAGGTATGTAGCAGAAAATCTTAAATAAGTGTAGTTAATCTGCCCAGAAAAATGAGGGAAGATAAGGAAAGCACAAAACAAGGACAAGAGTGACTAAAGATATTTGAAATAATAATTTTAACTGTTGAAATGAATTTTTAAAAACTCAGTAGAGAAGCTGAAGAGCAGGACAAACATAAGGAGCAAGTGAATGAGCTGCCCTAGGGATTCTCCTGGAAGGAGCAAGTGAAGGTATGAAAAACACACTGGGAACACAGGATCAAAATCCAGACATTACAACCTCAATTGAAGATTGGTTCCAGAAGGAGAGAGTAGAGAAAAATGAAGGGAAGTGTTATTCACAGAAATAATAGTATTTCTCAGAACTGAATGAAGAAAGATGTGAAACCCCAAATTGAACTAGCCTACCAAAAACTTGACAAGACCAATGAAAAGAAAAGCCAACCTAGATAGAGCTTAGTGAAAATTCAAACCCTGTCAATAACAAGAAAAGCTTCAGAAGAGGAAAACAAAAACAAAAAGCGGAATGAGACTGACAGACTTTTTATCAACAACCAATGGATGTAAGAAAATATGGAACAATGACTTCAAGATTTCAAAGGATAGGCACATTGTAAAGTCTTTTGCAATACTTTGCCAGATTTACCTCTCTAAATCTCCAATTACCCTACTGCCCTCTGCCAACAGTATATGAAATGGCAATATTCCCCAAACCTGCACAAACCCTGAATATTTTCTTTTTTGTTTCTCATCTTTGCCAAATTTAAGAGGCAAAATAAAGTATCTCGCTGCTTGGATTTACACTTCTTAATTTACTAGAGATACCATATTATTTATGTGCCTATTGGCTAATTGTGTGGGGTTTTTTTAAAACTGTCAAGTCATTTGCCTATCTTTCTTTTGGGGTGTTAGCCTGCGTTTGCTTTTAATCAAACTTAAGGAAAACAAACAAAATCCTTTCCCAGAGTGTTGAGAAATTACTTGCCATGAGGCACGCATCAGAAGCACAGCGTGTTTGATGTACAAAGAGAGGGAGGCTTGGCTGACTAGACAGAGCTGGTAAGGCCACAGCCCCAGCGCAGCCGAGGAAGCAGTGATCCAAAGAACACACACATCCACCTAGGACAGTGTATATATAGCCTACATGCCGGATATATTCCTTCTGTTCCTCCACACTCACTTTCCCCTCCTCTCTACCCTGTTCTATGTCCCATGACACTGACCTGAAGAAACCATGTCAACAGGCTCCCCCGTCCACTGGTTTCTGTTTGGGTTTGCCAATGGGTACCACTAGCTCCCGAGCAGAGGAGTCTAGAGTAGCGTACTGAGGTCAGGTCTTTGTTCCCCTAGCTGCCTCCCCGCAGGGTCGCCATGGGTGCACTGTGTCCTCTATACACTCCTCCACCAAAAAAATGTACAGAACCAAGAAAAGCCAGAGAGACCGTGCAATTAGGAGGCTCCTGGTGACTTCTGGGAGGGCTCAGAGTGGGAGGAATGGAGGACAGATGGCAAGTTGTTGAGTAGGAAGTTATAGATGCTGCATCGGTCAGGGTTCTCAGCTACAAGCAACAGAAATTGACTCTAGGGAATTAAAGTAGGAAAGCAATTCTTTTAAATGCTCTGGGAGGCTCTCAGACTTTCTGGGAGGGTTGGATGTTGAGTCACAGAGGTTATCTATTCAAGCACAATGTCCCAAATCCCTCCATAGAGCTTGGTCTCCCAAGCCCTACACCCTGGAAACTGGCCTCAGCATTGCTGCCACGCTTGTATTAAAAAAATTATTGTTGTTTTTCTGAAATTCCTGAATTTTATCTGACAACCCTTCTGGGTGCCAAGTGCCCCAGGCAGGGGTACATTGTTGTGAAAGCTGCATTGTACTAGACCCTAAGCTGCACCTGCAATTCTACTCCATGCCAGCCCTCTCAAGTCTGAAAGATGGGAGAGTGACTCTTATTTTACAGCAGAAGAAACAAGTTTAATGCAGGTTCTGTATGTTTCCAAAGCTTGCGGTCTTAGCAAGTATTCATATATCCTTCAAAGAAAAAATCCGAAATAGGCAGTTCTCAAATTTTAGTGGGCATGAGACCCACCTGGGGTGTCCGATAAAATGCAGATCCCTGTGTCCAACCCCCAGAACTTCTGATTCAGTAGGGGCCCAGGAGTATGCAGTTTAACAAGTTCCCTCCACCCCTACCCACTTCCAGTGATTCTGAGACATGGAATTCTAAAAATTGCACTTTTAGGCTCCTGACATGGAAACTGATGTTCATGCTAGTTTTGAGGGTTACATGCAAAATGCCCAACTATATTTCTTTCCACAGTGAACTCTGTAGTAGGAAATTGAGAGACATCTGTGTGCCCCTGGGGTATGTCTTTTTTTGACATCCTTCACAAAATTTTCATTCCATCCAGAAGACAAGCCAAATCACCGACTTTGCCAAAAGATAGGAAACAGCTGTGTCCAAAGCTTGCTGAGAACTTGCAACCGATGACTTCTTGCCAGTTTCTTGCTATTTTGGAAATGGAGCTGGGAGGGGGTCAGCACAGAGAAATTAAAAATGATAGTGGAGGGGCGCCTGAGTGGCTCAGTCGGTTAAGCGTCTGCCTTCGGCTCAGGTCGTGATCCCGGGGTCCCGGGATCGAGTTCCACATCGGGCTCCTTGCTCCGCGGGAGTCCTGCTTCTCCCTCTCCCACTCCCCCTGCTTGTGTTCCCTCTCTGACTGTGTCTCTCTCTGTCAAAAAAATAAATAAAATCTTAAAAAAAAAATGATAGTGGAAGCCATGTGGAGAGCAGGACAAGGGGCAACTCCTCTGTAACCCATGCATCTGGCTTTCTTTGGTGAAGGTGATCTCAGTGTCCAAAGTCATTGAAACCACCTGCAAGTCAGACCCTCGATGACTGAAAAGCAAAGTATAAGACACTAGCAGTCTATTGGGGAAGAATCTCCTAAAGCCACATCAGATGAAAACTCTGGCTCATCAGCGTCTGGGCTTAGGCCCTGAGCACGTGGCTGATGATAATTTTGCCTGAACTGAGGTATATATTAAATAAACTGCAACTACCCAGCCACTTAGAATTTGTCTCCTTATTTTTCAAAATGAACTAAAATGGAGAGGTAGCTGTCATTTCTTCAATGTGATGAGTAATTTCTGAGTACACACTATGTGTAAGAAGCTGGTATGCGGCTTTTTGTAAGGCTAATATCAGGAAGTCCTTTAAAAGTGGTGAGCAACCCTTACATTTATTGTCAATTGATTTTGAACAAGGGTGCCAATGGAGAAAGAGTTTTTTCTTCTTTTTTTTTTGGTGGGGGGGAGATGGGGGAGAGTTTTTTCAACTAGTGTATGGGGCAACTGGATATCTACATTTGAAATAATGAAACTGGACCCCTATCTCATACCATATACAAAAGTTAACCCAAAATGGATAAAAAATCTAAATGTAATTGCTAAAACTATAAAACACTTAAAAGAAAACACAAGCATAAATCTTCATGACCTTGGATTAGGCAATGGTTTCTTAAAAATGATCCCACAACCACAAACAACAATAGCAATTGGGCATCAAACCCCCAACCAAAATTTTGGTTGGACACCAAAATTTAAAACTTTTGTACCTCAAAGGACATCATAAAGAAAATGAAAAGACAATCCACAAAACAGGAGAAAATTTTTGCAAATTTATATCTGATAAGGGACAACTAACCAAATGAAAACATAGGCAAAGGATATGAATAGACATTTCTTCAAACAAGAATGCAAATGGCCAATAAGCACATGAAAAGATGTTCAACATCACTAGCTATTGGGGAAATATAAATCAAAACCATGAGATACTACTTCACACCCACTGGAATGGCTTTAATAGAAAAAGGCAGATAATAACAAGTGCTGGCGAATATATGTAGAATTCAGAACCCTCACTCACTGCTGGAAAAACAGTGCAGCCACTTTAGACATCGTCTGGCAGTTCCTTCAAAGGTTAGACACAGAGTTACCATAGGACCCAGAAATTCCACTCTACGTCTATGAAATGAAATGAAATGAAAACCCACGTCCACACAAAGACTTGTACATAAGTGTTCACAGAGCATTATTCATAGTAGCCCCAAAATGGAAACACCCCTAATATCCAACAATGACAGATGGATAAATAAAATGTGGTATACACATACAATAGAATATTATTTGGCAATAAAGAAAACAAAGTACTGATACATGTTACAACACTGATAAACCTTGAAAACATTATGCTAAGTGAAAGAAGCCAGTTACAGGTCACATAGTATACCATTTATATGAAATGTGCAGAAATAGGTAAATCTCTAGACAGAAAAAGAGATTAATGATTGCCTGGAGCTGGGGTTGTTGGGGGGAAATAAGGAATGACTACTAACAAAGGATTTCTTTTTAAGGTGATGAACATGTTCTGAAATTGATTGTTCACAACTCTGAGAATATACTAAAAACCATTTAATTGTACACTTTAAGCAGGTCAATTGTATAGTATGTGAATTATAGCTCAATAAAGCTGTAATTTAAAAAAATGTCAGCAACGTATTATATTGACTAAAGAAAAGAAAGAAGCACATTTGGCTTCGAACAGCAATGGGCTGTTCCTGGTCAGGGAGAGAGACTGACCGATGGACTTGTACATCTACAGGGATAACGGCAATTCAAGTCTAACAGTTGCCAAAGGCCATGGGTCCTGGGTAGGAGGGTGTCAGAGGGCCCCTGTTCCCTGAGATGAGTTGCCAGCCTATCACATCTGCCCTTGGCCATGGGGATTGGTGGTGCAAATGGCTTCCCCCTGGTATTCCACAGCGTGCAAAAAAGACTCCTGCTGAGAGCAACAGCTGAACTGAAAGGATCCCAAGAGAACCAAGGGGAGTCCCGTCTGTCCGCACTGAATTCAGGCAGGCCTGGATGCCTCTCTCCCCAGAGACACCCAAGGACAACAAACAAGCTAATGAACTGGGAGGCAGACAAAAGGAAAGATCAAGATCTCACTCTCCTTCTCCGTGCTGATACTGTTAGAATCTGTCAGTCTTACTTTTCCCTCTCTCCCTTTGATCCGCTCCTTCACGTGCTTCTTCCTCATCATCATAAGTGATCACTTATTTGTTCTTTTATCCTCTGTCTTAGAATTAGCCAGTCATTTGAAAAACAGTTGTTCCGTGCCTACGACGTGCCAGGCACTCTGCTGGGTGCTGCGTTACACCCGAGCTTATGGTGCAGGAGGATGGCGGTCTCTCAGCGAAATCTTCCCTCCACCCACTTTCCCTTTCTTCCTGCCTCTCCCAGTCTGCACTAAACCCTCCAGGTCCACACCGGAGAGGGTAATGGGAGATGGATGGCAAAGGCTGAATTCCCATTGGCGGGGGGTGGAGGGGAGACAGAAGACAAGAATTTGGACTGGTGTTGACAATTATCTGTGACAGGTAGAGGGCGAGACGAGGCAGCAAACATTTAGAAGACAATGCATCATATCCATCCAGGCATCTAACTTTCCCTTCCTTTTCCATGAAACCCAGTCCGGATCCCACCTTCTTACTCAGGCTGAAACTGCCTCTCCAGAGAATTGTCTACCTGAGCAATCCCAGGCAATCCCCAACAAGTGGCGCCCTTAGCATGGCTGGGAAGGCAGTCCTGGGAATAGGGTGGAGTCCCAGGAGGCCCCTCCAGTGCCCTGCCCATCATGGCACCATTTCTGCTTGAATCGGGAGGCTTACTTTGATCTTTCATTCCTACCCCACTTCCTTATGTGTGCAGACAAGGTGTACCGGCTTGTGGCCTGGCTTCTTCCCACAAAGACGGCAGATCTAATCAGTTAGGGTTTTAAAAACACTCCAGGGTTGCACCCTAATGCTGCTCACAGGATGCCTGGCCCCATGCTAGTCTTCATGGCCTGCCCTTCACTCTTTTACTTAGTGAAATTTTTCTTTAAGCAAAGAGTCACCCAATGAAATTTTCCTCTGTTTTCTTTTATTCCTTGGTTCATTTTGGGGGGTGGTTAGCCCTTTAAGGAAGTGGCAGCTTGTTTCCTGGTGGTTGTTTTTCTTTTTACTCCTTGACACCTCCGGAGTTTAGTACAACTAGCTTTTTCAGCAGGCTCTTTCCAGGCTGGCTGTAGCTGCACTAAATTGTCCTCCTAGGTGGATGTTAGAAATTAGGCAAGACATCCTTATCAGACAGAAGTGTATGTGGCTCAATCAGAATTAGGAGATTTAAGTCAATTGTATTGTTTTAATTCTTGACATTTTAAAATGATCCAAAGCAATCAATCAATCCTCTAGCATCTATAAGTGCCCACCCTGTCTAGCACTGGGCTGCTATTAGTGGATATAAAGCATTTGCCTACCTGAATTCTTTATGCTTCTGTCCCTTAATTGGAAACTTCACAGCTTATTTAAAAATTACTGAAAAACAGAGCCGTGCAAAATTTAAAAAACAAAATACTGTTTCTTACCTATCAGAATGGCAAAAGTTAAGTCTGATAATATTCAATGTTGAAAGGGTGTGGGTCCATGGGTTCTCTCATAGGTTGCTGCTGGGAGTGTAAATCAAACAATTTTGGAGGACAATTAGCAGAATCTATTCAAGTTTAAAATGTGCACACTATCATGAGTCAGCGATTCCAGTCGTCAGTGTCTACTGTGGAAAAGCTCTTATCACTGCACAAAGAGGCCTGTTGAGGACACTCTTTATACCACTGAAACAGTGGAAAATGGAACCAGCAGACCAATCAGTTTACTAAGCCAATTTAGTAAATAAACTGTGCTTTACCTATCCTACAGAATTCTGTACAACTTAAAAGTATAAAGATTTATACAAAAAGAAGTCCAATAGATAATAATGAGTGTAAGGCAACTAGAGGATAAATATATTAAAAATGACAGCTTTTGGGGCGCCTGGGTGGCTCAGTCGTTAAGCGTCTGCCTTCGGCTCAGGTCATGATCCCAGGGTCCTGGGATCGAGCCCCGCATCGGGCTCCCTGCTCCGCGGGAAGCCTGCTTCTCCCTCTCCCACGCCCCCTGCTTGTGTTCCCTCTCTCGCGGTCTCTCTCTGTCAAATAAATAAATAAAATCTTTAAAAAAACAAAATGACAGCTTTTATGTAGGAAAAACACTGTTATATACGTTATTATATTTTTTCGCACAGCAATACACACGTGTGTGTATATATCTTTATGTATATATATGTATTTATATGTATACATATATGTGTATGTATATATGTGTGTATGTGTACACCCAACAACCTGATAACGATGTTTGTGTCTGAGGAAAAGGCAGGGAACCAAGATCAGAGGGTGGTTAATGGGGCCTTATCTATAACATGTCTCCTTTTAAAATATATTACTTCTGAAATAAAAATGATTTTTTAAAAATAGAGCTATGTCATATTCTGCCTTTTCTCATTAGTAGTGGCTCTGGACCCACGTAGAATATCTGGCTATTTAACTTGTAGTTATTAGGTTATATTTGATCATCAAATACGCTATCAAGAATAGTAATCAAATACAACGACACACAAGAACAATAACAGCCCACAAGCTGTTGCTTAACATGTTGCTATTAATCCATTCTACAAAGAAAGGTCAACCATTTTAAAATCAAGAGATGAGATGTCTAACTCTCTGTAGGGCCGTCAGACAATTCACTGGGGCATCCTAACAGTGAATGTGGATGGAACTAATTATAGATGTTGGTTAGAACCTGGGGATCACTTACATGACTGAAATCAGGCATGGTTAGTCCCCACAGAGGAGAGGATTCTTGCACAATGTTTAGAAGGAAAGACTGGGCATTGTTGACATGAAGATAATAAAAGAAATGAAATGAAACTCACATTTGTGGGCTCCCATTGAGTGCCAGCCCATGCTAAGAACTGAGGATCTAAAGACAGGAGGACTCCTGAAAGGACTGGTAGCTAAGAGCATGGCATTGGAATTTGGTTCCCAACTCTATTTCTCTGTCACACCAACCATATAAGTAGGTCTTACAATCCCTTATTTTCCCAGAAGAGGAGACTGAGGCTCACGGAGCTTAAGTACTCTGCCTGAGGTCCTACAGCTGGGGCCAGAGCCAGGCTTCCACCCCAGGTCTGTCAGACTCTAAAACCTTTGCTTTCAATGCATTTGTGTTTATTCCCATCATTTAGAAAAAAAGAAAAAAGAAAACCTACAATGAATCATGTTCTCCCTTTTCAAGGCTAGGCAATAACAGAGGTGTATGGTATCATCAAAATAAATGAAAGACTTTTTGTTTGTTGTTTAAAAGATAATTCCACAGCTCAAAGGTCTTACTCCTCAGGGTGGAGCTGGTCTTCAGAAAGACTTAGAATCTGGGCGCCTGGATGGCTCAGGCAGTTAAGCGTCTGCCTTCAGCTCAGGTCATGATTCTAGGGTCCTGGGATGGAGTCTACTTCTCCCTCTCCCTCTGCCTGCAGCTCCCCCTGCTTGTGCTCTCTCTCTGCCAAATAAATTAATAAAATCTTCAAAAAAAAAAAAAGAAGAAGAAGAAGAAGAATACTTAGAATTCAAGTAACTTGCCAACAGATTCAAGTGGGTGGCAATGAAGTACAGACAGGGAGAAGATGAGTGTATTTAATTAAACTACCTTGGTGCATTTTCTACCCCTTGGAACCCTGAGATTGTTCTGCCAGGTGCGCAGCCCTCTGGGTCACCCACTACACATTCATCACTTGTCCTCGAACACTCAGAAGCCACTGCCAAGGCTCATTTTCTGCACTCAACACCTCCCGTTTCAGGGGTGCAGCCAGCTGGCCTCGGGCAATCTCTGCTCCAGGTGGGATCAGGACTACTTGCTCCGGGATGGAAAAGAATTCCAGGGAAGCAAACAAAACCAGTGTTGCAGACACTTGGTGATCCAATCAAGGGGACGAGAGAGGCTGCGGAACAAAGGGATAATGGCCTGGGGATTCCATTGCACAGCCAGAACAATCTTTTAGGACTAGGCATCAGATCCTAGCCCAGCCCTTCACTGACTTCTCCACGCCTTTGGGATAAAGGTCCCAAATCCCCACGTGTCCCGCAGGGCTCTATGTGAGCACTCTTGCCTCTCCTGGCTTCAGGAGTTTATGCTCTCCCGACCGTTCCCTATGTTCCAGCCTTATTAGACATCGAAGGCACCTCACTGCCTTTATCACGCTGTCCCTTCTAATAGATTGCTCCTCCTTTGGCCTGGTTAGTTCTCTGCCTCAACTTAAACATGACTTCCTTGAAGGCGGAGGGCAAGGGAGCTTCCCAGACTCCTTCCTCCCACTAGGTCGGGTTCCCCTAGTTCTGTCCCATAGCACCTTGTACTTCTTGGGAGCATCCAGCCCAGTTGGGAGTTTTTATTCTATGCCCGCCTGTCCCATTAGCCTGGTTGCTCCATGAAGACAAGGACCATGCCTGTCTTGTTCATTACCATGCTTGGCATATATGAGGCATTCAAGAAATGGTCCTGAAGCACTGAGGATGCCAGCGCTAGTACCATGACGCAAGGAGAAGCCGCCCTCCAGACCTCTATACGTTGAGTGTTTTCTCCCTCCTGTACCAAATGGCTGAAATTCCAAAGGAAGCAAGTGCAAATGTGAACCATGCTTGCTGTTCTGATTACTGTGCAATTATCAGGGAGTGAAGGAAAGTGCACGTAAACAGTGAAATCAGCCTCCGACAGCCCTGTCCTATGACGCAGACCACTCTCCCCACATCCTTTCCAGGTTGCTGTGGCTCCCAAGGGCCCCCAGTCAAGGCCGGCGTCTTTCCAGGATCCAGGGCTAAATACAAAGACAAAGACAGTACTGTAGCTCTCCCCAGACTCCATTTTCACTTTAGGGGTTTGTGCTGCCAAACAAAGGGATGGCAGCTCATTGTGAACATCACAGCCCTCTGGTGAAAGCAGTCCCCTGACAATCTCGGCTAAGGGCACCCTGAGCCGAGGAACAAGAAGGGTTGGTAACAAGGCTGGGCAATGCTGCTGGGGGCTGGCGACGGTACAGAGAGGTGAGTCACACTGGGCTGTCCCTTCCTCTCTCTACAGATGGCAGCACCGCTGCTAGAAAGGGGAGCTTTGATGATGGGGCCCTGGAAACATGCTGATGGCCTGACCCTTGGGCCTCTGATTCCAGGATGAAAAATCTCCAGGGGCAACTTTGTGTAGAAAAGGAAAGACCCTCCAAGCCTCCAAAATGTTCCCTCCTTTCTGCTGATGCTTGAAATTCCTTGCCCCGGGGGAACAGTAACCTTTACGCTGCAATTAGCACTAAGTTTTAAAATTGAGTTAATTCCAAGAGAGTGACATGGTAACTTAAATTCACCTCTGTCCACTTCTCCCAATCATTTCAGAGCAGGAAGGCTTCTTGTTTGCTAGAATGACCTCACGGCTGCTTCTGGGTTTAAGAATCCATGTAAAACAAAACAAAACAAAACAAAACAAAACAAAAAACCCAGTGGAAAGGAAGTCAAAGAAAAGAGCGACATTCAGTTGATTTATTTAATAGGGTTTAGGTGGAGAAGGAATAGGAAGCAGAAGAGTGGTATGGGCAGAAGGAGAGAGGAGAGAGATTTGGGGAGAGAGGAGCCACTGCCTGGTTTGTTTAAAAAAAAAAAATGTCTGCAAGTCAGAAGATTTCCAAGAAGTTTTGTTGTGCATCAAAAGTAAACTCCTTCCAAACTCCTGCCACTTGTGACAACATGGATGAACTTGGAGGGCATTATGCTAAATGAAACAAACCAGACAGAAAAAGACAAATACTGCGTAGTATCACTTTTATGTGGAATCTGGGGGAAAAAAAAAAAACAGGATAGAGAGAAAGAAAGAAAAGGAAATAAAAGAAAAAGCTGAACTCAGAGAGATTAGAAAAGTGGCTGCCAGGGGCTGGGAGTGGGAGAAATAGGAAGAGTTGGTAAAGGACAACCTTTCAGCTGTAAGGTGCTTAGTGTGAGGATCTAATGTATAACGTGGTGACTGTAGTAGGTAACACTGTACTGAATCACTAAAATTTGCTAAGACAGTAGAACTTGAGTGTTCTCTCTCACACACAGACAAAAGGGAAATATGTGAGGTGATGAATGTGCTACTTAATTCAATGGTGGGATCCTTTTATAATGGATTTCAAGTCACATTGAACACTTTAAATATCTTTTTTTAAAAACATTTTATTTATTAATTTGAGAGAGAGAGCACGAGGGGGTGGGGAGGAGCAGAGGGAGAGGGAGAAGCAGACTCCCAGCTGAGCAGGGAGCCTGATGCGGGGCTCGATCCCAGGACCCTGGGATCATGACCCGAGCCGAAGGCAGATGCTTAACTAACTGAGCCACCCAGGCGCCCCGAACACTTTAAATATCTTACAATTTTGTCAGCTTTACCTCAGTAAAGCTGAAAAAATAAACTCCTTCCCTTGTGATACTTTTCTTTGTGAGACACAAGATTTGAATTACTTTTTTTCTTCATTCCATCTCTCTGAACCTGACTCTATTTCTTTAAAAGATTTTATTCATTTATTTGAGAGAGAGAGCACACAAGCAGGGAGGAGTGGCAGAGGGAGAAGCAGATTCCCCACCGAGCGGGGAGCCCGATGCAGGATGCGATCCCAGGACCCGGGATCATGACCTGAGCCGAAGGCAGCCGCTCAACTGACTGAGCCACCCAGTGCCCTGAACCTGACTCTATTTTGACACTGAATCTCTTGGGGCCCTACGAGTCTGTGAGTTGAATGACTTAAGTCTATGTTCATTCAACATGTATCACTGATGCCTGGAGACTGTACACCCAGGAGAAATGTGCTAGAGTCGGGCAGGCACTGCCTCTGGAGCCAGGCAGGCCTGGGTTCAAAGCTCAGCTCTGCCCCTTGCGAGCCGTGTGACCTTTCTTGAAGTGACAAAATAATAACATTTATTGTTTGTCAAACTCTCCACTATGATGACTCCCATTTTACTCACTGCCTCAGAGAAGCCAAGTAACTCAAAGAGGAACAAACAGCCAACAGTGCAGCCAGGACTCAACACTCAGATCTGTGTGACTCGAAAGACATCTTGTTCCCATCTACCATCATGACCTGAGCCAAAGGCAGACACTTAACTGACTGAGCCACCCAGGTGCCCTTTTCCTTTTTTCTTTTTTTTTTTTCAGTTCAATGGATTTTATTTAGAGGTGAAAGCTTGAGGCAGGGTGACCAAGCTGTTAGCTATTCTAATTACAAAAGAAACCTTAGAGACAAGGTGCCAGAAACCCAAGGTTATCCTTGAAGCATTTCAAGGGATTCAGTAGTGATTTTAAGTACACAACAATGGAGAAGACTCCATTAGATTTAGTTTAGCATACTAGAACCAGGGGATGTGAAGCTTGAGAAAATACAAAATTCCTTCCAGAGCCAGAGAAAAACAGACCACTGGGGAGCGGGTCGTGCTGCCATGCGCATTTCCTGCACCTTTTCAATGTGCCAGGCTCTGCTCTAGAGCTGGGGATGCGGCAGTGAAGGAGATAGGCACCATCTTTGCCCTTTGGCGGTGATATTTGGGAGGTGGGGAAGAGAGATGTCCAAGGGGTATTGCTGGTGGCCAAGTACAAAGCAGGTCAAAGAGAGGCAGAGGGAGAATCATGGGTAGCCATCGGCACCTCGTTAAGGAGTTTGGATGGTGCCCTGTGGGCAAGGGCAGCCTTGGGACAGGGCTTGAGCGAAGGGCTCAAGCCTGGAGGCAGGGAGTCCAGTAAGAAGAGCCTTGCCTTTGGGGATCTGCCTCCTTCCAGAGCTTCCCTAGCCCTCTGAATGCATTTTTGAGATGATTATCTTCCCAGCTGCACTCACCAAGTTGGAAACCACTCTCAGAAGGCTGTGACTGGTAATTATGCTGCCTCAGAAAGACAGCTTTTGCCAAAATACGCATCTGAAAAGTGCAATGGAGTATTTAGAAAGAAATAGGGGGAAAAGAGAAAAATAATAGTAATTTAATTAGGATAATCATCTGTAACCACAATCTAGATGACAAGGATTTTGGTAACAATTTTGAAAGGACACAGCCAGAATGAACAGGATTAAGCTTGAGAACCTACTCACTACGTAGCTCACTGTTAATGTTTAAGTAGTTGGTAATATCCAAAAATCTCTTCTGTAGCAGCCACATAAGACAGAAATGCTGTGGGTTTTCTGTAGGAAGCATACATTTAAGAACTCCAAATGGGCCAATCTGATTTTGTATTTCTGAAATGCAGTAACTGGCTCTTAAATCCCCGGTTCCTGTCTGCGCAGCTTTCCCCAGATAAAAGCAAGTTTAAGCTTACTTTTTTCTCCTAAGAAGTCAAGTTCAAGCTTCCCCCTTTTGACAAGTTCCTGCAAGGTTCTGGGAGTAGGTGCAGTTGGTTTCGCTTTAAATCATATTACCATTTTGATATTTATAGGAGGAGGCGGCTTTTCCAATGGTGTTTGGACCACATCATCTATAAAGACAACAACCTGTTTGTGTGACCTGATCCCACCCTAAATGCACAAAATCCATTCTGAAACAGTTTTGCTTAGTTTAGCATACTAGAACCAGGGGATGTGAAGCTTGAGAAAAATCAAAATTCCGTCCAGGGATTTTCCTCTCGGGCAGTTTTTCTTCGGTGTAAAATAATAGCAAAACTGATTTTTCTCCAGCACTCCCATTCAAACTGGATGTACGAGAGGGTAGCCAGCCCTGTGGAAAAGTTCATGAGTCCCAGGTTCATACAGGGATCCCACAGATGCAGTACGGGGACTGGCTTACCCAGGCCCCCCACTATTGACCCACATGGTGTCATAGTTTCTGTTCAGGGAAAAAACCCAGTACCTGGTGGTTTGTGCATCACTGAGATGGCCACTTATCGAAACGTCTTATTCCCTGCTCTCTCATATGCTCCTCAGAAATGACACCTGTCCTCACTGGAGTGGCTCACATTGGATACTGAGCTCTCTGCTCCTTTCAGTTCATCTTACCCGGTATCCGCTGATGCCCAACACGTGCCAGACATGTCACCAGGCTCCGCTGACTCACAGAGGCATACTTTGCCCCGCAAGTCCTCACATCTAGTGGGAGAGTCAGAAACAGAAATCAATGCAGTCCTTCTAAATCAAGTCATCCTCATGGTCCAGTCTTAGAATGACATTATACTGAAGAAAACAACGGTCAACACTCGTAAGTTATTCAAAAGTAATCTAAAGCCTTTACTTGCTTTTCTTAGAAAAAAGCAAAGGGAGTTCCCAACAATTTATACTATTCCTAGATAAATACTGAATTAGTGATCTGGAAAACGAAATTATGGGCATAATGAAAATAAGATAAAAAGTTCAAAGACGGGGAAGATGACAGATTAAAGAGGCTGAGCCTGGAGGAAGGAAAATTGGTCAGGACTGCTACACTATCTGGAGGACCTCAACTCGAGCAATGGGATGGGCAACAGGATGTGTTGAAGAGATGGGGGGAAAAGAGGAAGAGATTCAGATAGAGATGTAGACAGCCCTGCAGAACCAGCTGCAGTCTAACTTTTCCACTTGGAAGTCCCTCAAGTCACTTTAGACTCAATATGTCCAAATTGAACTTATTACCTTCAATCTGGTTCTCCTTGACTCTCTCCTCTATATCAGTCATGCCACCCATTTTCTAGCCTCTGGCCTTAAAACATGTGAGTTATTTCCTTTCCCTTCTCCTTCATCCCCTATCATCAAGTCTGACACTAAGCCCTGTCACTTCTTCCTTTTACACATCTTCCCATAGAGCTCTTTGCCCTCCACCTATGCTCGCATTGGAAAGGTCCAGTGCACCTCACTTCCAGATTATTGCAGTAGCACGCAGCTGGCCTCCTTGATTCCAGTCTCTCTCCACTGTTTGGAATGTCCACATCATGACAGGAAGATGAGTCTTCCCCAAACATGGCTTTCTTCCTCACTGCATCAGATCCAAACACCTCTGCCCGGCTTTCAAGTGTTCCATCGAATGGGCTCACTGTAACTATCTTGCCTTGGTTCTCATCACATACCTTATCCTCCAGGCAGGCTGGTGTCCTTTGTGCCCCATAAGTGCCAGACTCCTGCCGACTTTGGTGTTACTGCTCAGGATGACGCTCTACCTGCAGTGTTCTTCCTCACTCCTTCACCTTTCCAACCTGGTGAGGGCAACACTGATCGGTGTTTGCTCCACAACCTAGGCATCTGTAGTCAATATCACTCAAGTAGGGCTCATTGATTCCTTGCTTGTTCCAAGTGCCCAGGTTTTCTCTCCCCAGCGAGGCTATTCATTTGTTCAGGAACAAAATCTATGACTTTGCCCAGATACTTTTACTAACCTGGGAGGAAGAAAGATCTCCAGGGAGCTTTAGCATTTTGGTTTTTGCTCTCATTTACCTATATTATTCTCAAATGGAGCATGGGAAATATAACAATAATTTGTGACCAATTCTTACAATTTGTTCTTTAATTCATTTTTAATTATTAAATGATATATTTTATTTAAACTGAAACTATAAAGCAAGTTCAAGTCTTATAACCTCCTGGCTCACATGAACATCACTACCTCTACAAACTGCAGTGAATAATTTTTTTTCATCAGAGATTTTCAAAGGTTCTAAAAATGAGCAGAAGGGAGTTTCTATTTATAAAGAGCCCCCTGCATGTCAGGCACTGAATTGGGTGCCTGGCTTTTAAAAAGCCTCATTACTATCCTGCAATAGGTGCAAAGACATTTTTTCCTTAAAAATTTTTTTTTATTTTAAAATTATGCTTTTAAAAAGTACTTGGATATGAAGTTGAAGAAAAGCATTTTAAAGTCTAATGGAAATTAAAAGTACTTTAATTGCCACATTTTGACTTTACAAAGAAAATAATGAAACATTGTTTTAGAAAGTTGCCTCCTGAAATGAAGATGTGAAATTTCACAAGCAGTTTTAGGAAAAATCTAAAACATGAATAAATTAAGATCTAGAAAAATATAAGTACTCATTACTGTTGAATACATCTTGGCATATCATCAAGCAAAAATCAAAGTGTTTATAAATTTCATGTACTGAAAGGTTTAGGAAGGGAAAAACACTCCAAATTATGGGGCTATAAAAAGCATAACTGGAGGAACATGCAGGTAATATTTCCTTTTCATCAAAGTTTCCTTAGAACTTTCTACACCTTCCTAGCTCCCAGCTCCCCACACCATGCATTCCAATTTGCTTAAAGATAAAATCATCAATCCTTTCTCATTTTAAAAGGATATATTCTTGCGGCACCTGGGTGGTTCAGTCCACTGAGCTACTGATTCTAGATTTCAGCTCAGGTCATGATCTCAGGGTCCACAGATGGGATCCTCTGAGCATGGAGCCCACTTAAGATTCTCTCTCTCCCCTCTCTCTCCCTCCCCTACGCACATACTCTCTCTCTCTCTCTCTTTCTCGGATAAATAAATAAAATCTTAAAGAAATAAAAGGACATATTCCTCCTTAGAGAGTCTCTTCCGGATCTCCCTAATGATCCCACAGTTTGTTTGACAGCCCCTAAGATTCTAAACCACGTGCAGCGGCCTTTTCCCCACCATTGGGCTCTTGTTCCCAGGAACACCACCCCCCCACTCTCAGACCTGATGGTCTGGGTAGGAGCATGTGACCAAGGGCAAAGCCAATCACCATTCTGTATTCTCAGCGACCATGTGATTGGTTCAGGGGCATCACATGACCCCAGTAAGTGACACTCAGGCCGTCTGCAGGAGCTATTTTAAGAGTCTGGCTCTTTCCCAGTAGATTTGAGTCTAGGAACTGCACGGTGGGTCTGTGGCAGTGGTCTGACCTGTACAAGGGGAGACCCTTTCCGAGGATGAAACCCACACGGAAGAATGGGCTTGAGAGAAAGAGAGGGAGACACGGTTTACTGGCACCATGGGAGCCTTGAACCCAGCCTCACCCCAAACCAATACAGTCTTTGCTTAGTGTTTTTGCGTAGTGTTTTGTTTTGGTGGATGTTGATATGTTTATTACTTGCTCCCAAAAGAGTCCTAACTGACACAGAAAGTAAACCACAAGCTTTACCCTTCAACTGCGCTCATACAAGTTCTGTAGCACCTGGGCATCGACTCACAAAAAAATCCTCTCATTTGAGCGTAAGCTGGAATCCAGACTGGAGTGCAGACACAGCAGGACAAACTGGTGGGGGCTAGCAGCATATCTGCATCAGGGCCTGAGGAGCCTCCTGAAAATAACTTGCCCTAAGGGAAGAGAAGCCAGGCCCAGCAGGCCTTACCCAGCAAGAAGAGCCAAGCCTCAAGGTCAGAGGAAGGAACAGTTTTAAAGACAATCAGTGCTTGTCCCTAAGACCTGTCTGCTGTCCACGACCTGACCCCAGGGAGAGGACATGGGCCATAAGCAAAAATTCAGAAAGCTGCTTTTCAAAAAATTATCTAAGATACAGGGTGCAAGCAACGCTACGTGGGGGCCCCTCTAAAATCACAGCATAACACAAAGTGGGGAGCAAGGTTTTCTTTCCTACTTTATAGCTCTGCTTATTCAGAATATCCTGGCTCTAGAGCAGGGTTTCTCCACCTCAGCACTACTGACTTTTGGGGACAGATGATTTTTTGTCGTGGGGGACTGTCCTGAGCATCGTGGGGCGTTTGGCAGCACTCCTGATTGCTACCCACTAGATGCCAATAGCACCCACCCCCTGTGGTGACAACCCAGTCTCCACACTTTGTCCAGTGTCCCCTAGGGAGTGAAACGGCCTGGTTGAACACAACTGCTTTAGAGTATTAGTGGCGGGGGCACTAAGAGGGGACGAGTGCAGACTGGAAGTAGCAGTGATGCTCTGCCACAGAATTAATGTGCCTGGAAAACAGGCCAGGGCCTTGGGTGTGTGTGGGGGCGGGGGGGGGGGGAGAGGGGAGGAACGGTGAGGTGGGAGGCAGTTTCCAAAGCAGAAAGTCAAGAGACAAAAAGCAAAGACAGAACCCCATGGGAGCGGACAACTGCTGGTTGGTCTCACTGGTGAGCTGCACCCTGGGGACCCCGGAACTACTGTGACAAACTGCAACAGAGCTAGGGGCCTGAGAGAACAAATGGTGGCAAGAAACAGTGAGAGAGGCTCTTTGCTTTTCATAGGAACCCATTTGTCCCCAGAGGCCAGTGAGACCTGAGGATATACGGATTGAATTCGGACAAATCCCCAAACGTTGAACCCTATCAAATAGCTTAGCTCACCATTACCCACAATTCTTCTCTCTGTCACAAGTAAATTTCCCCCCGGCCACAGGGGAATACACTCCAGACTCCACTTCTGGGGCTGAGGCATTCGGGTATGTGTACCAGGAGACCAAGAAAGCAGGAAGGTGTCTTCTGGGCAAATTTAATCAAGAGTGTCCAGGATAGCAGGGAGATCAGTTTGGATGCAGAGGAGGCATTGAGGCAGATGCAAAATAATCCCTGTGCCGCAAGAATCCCAGGGGCGCCTGGGTGGGCTCAGTTCGTTAAGTGTCTGCCTTCGGCTCAGATCATGATCCCAGAGTCCTGGGATCGAGCCCCACAATGGGCTCCCTGCTCGGCGGGAAGCCTGCTTCTCCCTCTCCCACTCCCCCTGTTTGTGTTCCCTCTCTCACTGTCTCTCTCTCTGTCAAATAAATAAATAAAATCTTTAAAAAAAAAAAAAAAGAAGGAGTTTGGTGATGAGAAACAAAGCCCTTTGGGATTTTCAGAAGGAACCAGATTCTTCTATTCACCACAGTTTTCTTGACCTCTTATGTCTGTGGCCGAGGTGTTACAGTGTAATGAGAATTGACTTCGCCACCAGACAGAACTGGGGTCCAATCCCTTCACCATCCCCTATTTGTTAAATAAGCTTAGGCAAGTCACTTCTCAAAGTCTCAGTTTCCTCATCTAATAAAGTACCAAGAGCAGGTCTGACACTTAGTAGGTGCCTTACCACACACTAGCTGACCTTCCATAAAGGGAAACAGGAAGTGACTCCCAGACATTGGCTCCATGGACAGTGATCGTGGGTGCTGTTACTCAGCGGCCTCTGGGGCAGGCCCTAAGGACCACAGATGGATGAGGCTTGGCCCTCTGGGCTGAAGGGGCTTAACATCTCATTCTTCAATCCCATTCAACTAACATTTAAATTGTGCAAGTATAGAAATGGGTGTGTGGGCTCCAGTGAGGACTAATGCAAGACCCTGGCAATAAAAGAGGTCTCATACAAACAAAGAAATGGAAAGTGGGCCCGATTCCACAGGCATGTACCAAATGGGAAAGGAGGTGAGTTAGTGAAAGCAAGGTTCCCATGGTGGCCACTCCCACAGTGCTTTGTATTTCAAGTTCAAAGCCCTTAGCACATTTGTGACTCTCTTATTAATGACTTGGTTAATGTTTGTCTCCAGTGTAAGAGGATAAAGCCCTATGAGGGTAAGGACTGTGTCTGACTTTTCTCCATTATAACTCTTAGCACCAGCACTTAGAAGATAACTCCAAAATAGCATATATCTTGAATTCCAAACAACACATTTTTGTTTCTGAAATTATGGTATATTTTTAAATTGATGTGCATATTTAATCTGCTCAGCATTTTCCCCGTCTTAAAAGCTGTTATTAAATTGATCTCACAGGACTCCTGGGTGGCTCAGACAGTTAAGCATCTGCCTTTGGCTCAGGTCATGATCCCAAGGTCCTGGGATCGAGCCCCACATCAGGCTCCCTGCTCAGCGGGGAGTCTGCTTGTCCCTCTGCCTGCCGCTCCCCCTGCTTGTGTGCACTCTCTCTCTCTCTGACAAATAAATAAATAAAACTTAAAAAAAAAAAATGATCTTACAACCTGCAGAGTTCTCAGAATTGCAGAAAGGTGTTTTCTAGTCAATTGAACAACGCAGGCAGGAAGTGATGTTTAAACTGCCCGTCTGCTCTCCTCCCTTTAGAGATGAGGGATGGGTTTCCATTACAGTTCTAGTGAACAAGAAAACTCAGGGATTGAGATGCCCCATCATTCAACCATTTCTAAGAAAGACACTGTTTGACCTAGGTGGATTTGGGAAGGGCAAAGAAACACAAATTTAAGACAGGTACACCTAATAAAACAGAGCCCTCGGTAAGCATATATGGTACCTAAGGTATTGCAAAACCTAACTATTCCCTGGAGGTAAGAGGTCTTCCATAGAAATGCAGCTGTCCTTCCAGAACAGAGCCCCGACAAGGGTAGGGTGCACATCTGGCTTTCGATGGACGGCACACCAGTCTCCATTCTCCCAGGCCACCTATGAGACACTAGTGTAGGCCAGCTGGGTGGGGAGACGCTGGTATAAAGTATAATGCTTTATTAGGGAAAAAGACAGCCTTCAACAGATGGTGTTGGTAAAACTGCACATTCACATGCTGAAGAATGAAACTGGACCCCTGTCTTACACCACTCACAAGAATTAACTCAAAATGGATTAAAGACTTCAGTGTAAGACCTGAGACCATGAAACTCCCACAAGAAAACACAGGAGAGAATCTCCTTGACATGGGTCTTGGCAATTATTTTTTGGATTTGGCACCCAAAGCACAAGCAATAAAAGCAAAAATAAATAACTGAGACTACATCATACTAAAAGCCTTCTGCACAGCAAAGGAAAACATCAGTACAATGAAAACGCATACTGTGGAGTGGGAGAAAATATTTGCAGATCCTCTATCTGACAAGGGGCTAATATCCAAAATATATGAGGAATTCATACAATTCAATAGTAAAAAAACCCAAACAACCCAATTTAAAAAAATGGGCAAAGGACCTAAATAGACATTTTTCCAAAGAAGACATACAGATGGCCAACAGGTACATGAAAGGGTGATCAACATCACTCATCATCAGGGCAGTGCAAATCAAAACCACAATGAGATATCATTTTGCACCTTTTAGGATGGCTAATATCAGAAAGACAAGAGATAATAAATGCTGACAAGGATGCAGAGAAAAGGGAACCCCCTGCACTGCTGGTGAGAATGCAAACTGGTGCAGCCACTGTGGAAAACAGTATGGAGGTTTCTCAAAAAATTAAAACTAGAACTACCATATGATCCAGCAATTCCACTTCTGGGTATGTATCTGAAGGAAAGGAAATTACTATCTTGAAGAGATATCTGCACCCCTTGTTCATTGCAGCATTATTTACAATGGCCAAGACAATGGAAACAACCTAAGTATCCATTGATAGATGATGGATAAAGAAAATATGGTACATATATACTCAATGGAATATTAGCCACAAAAAGAAATCTTAGCGTTTTCAATAAAATGGATGAATCCTGAGAGCATTATGTTAAATAAGTTAGAGAAAGACAAATACTGTATGATCTCATTTATATATGGAATCTAAAAAAACAACAAAACAAAACAAAACAAACAGAACTCCCAGAAACAGGGGGGTGGAGGTGAATGTGGTCAAACTTCCAGTTATAAGATGAGTAAGTTCTAGGGATCTAATGGACAGCTTGGTGACTATACCCAACAGTACTGTCTTGTATACTTGAAAGTTGCTAAGAGAGTAGATCATAAAAGTCCTCACCACACAGAAAAAGGTAGCTATATGAGGGGATGGAGGTGTAAACTAATCTTACTATGGTAATCATTTTGCAATATATGCATATATCAAATCATAATGTTTCATACCTTAAACTTACACAATGGTGTATGTCAATTGTATCTCAATAAAGGGGGAAAAATGAATTACAATGTTTTATTAGTACCACTGAGGTCAAACCCTCAGGTTCAAAAGTACCTTTCAGATACACTGTAATTTTTTTTTCACAAATGCATTAGAAAGTATAAGTATACTTACTATACTTAGTAGTTTACTTAGTGTATTAGTCTAATGGATGGTGTCTCCTAAAATTCAAGTGCTGTAGTCCTAATCCCCAGGACCTCAGAATGTGACTTCATTTGGAGACCATTGCAGATGAAGTTAGTTAACTTAGTTAAGATGAGATCCTGGGGTGCCTGGGTGGCTCAGTCATTAAGCGTCTGCCTTCGGCTCAGGTCATGATCCAGGGTCCTGGGATGGAGCCCCGCATCGGGCTCCCCGCTCGGCGGGAAGCCTGCTTCTCCCTCTCCCACTCCCCCTGCTTGTGTTCCCTCTCTCACTGTGTCTCTGTCAAATAAATAAAATCTTAAAAAAAAAAAAAAAAAGATGAGATCATTAGGGTGGGCCCTAATCCAAAACAACTGGTGTCCTTTATAAAAAAGGGAAATTTGGACACAGACGCATGCACATAAGGAGAAACAACATGAAGGCAGAGATTGGGGTGATGCTGTTACAAACGAAAAAAACACTAAAAATTGCCAGCAGACCATCAGAGCTAGGAGAGAGGCACGGAGCAGGTTCTCCCTCCCAGCTCACAGAAGGAACCAACCCTGCCGACACCATGATCTCAGACGTCAGCCTCCAGAACGGGGAGGGAACAAATTCCTGTTGCTCTAAGGCCCCCAGGCTGTGGTACTTTGTTAAGGGGCCCTAGAAAATGAACACACTTAGTAACTAAAGAGAACAGACTAGCAGGAATCCAAGGTGGTGGCAGGGGACTGAGTCCTTTTGCAGTTCCTCCCTCTGATCCTCCCAGATCACACACCAGGGTGTCTCTGGCCACGGTTTCTTGGGGTCACATAACTTTGAGGCCTGAGGCACAGCCCCATGTGTGGCTCTCAAGCATGGATGCCTTTTTTTCTAGGAAAGAAGGAAGCTAATACAGGAACAGGAGAAGTATCGATAAACATTAGATCTTGATAAGTGAAGCAGATGTGTGAAAACTTTAGGATAACCACAGGAAGAGAAAGAGAAGGCTCATAGTGGTTAACGAGAAGGAACGAGAGAAGAGGCCAGCAGAGATTGAGTCAAATGTTCCATCCAGGCCTGGGAGTGGTGAAGCCACGGACAGGGACTATTCTACCCTCCCTCATGACACTGTGCCCTCCCTTTACAGAGGGTTGAATAAAAACCTGAGGCCTCTTTATGACTCATTCTTATGCCTTGATCAGACTCCACAGGTACCCCTGCATCAGGCAAGTTATAAACCAACTGACTAAAAGACAGCTCTCTGCACTTTCGTCCAGATGGGTCTCCTGGGCCGGCGCCCTGACGACCCTGTTGTCAGCAGCCGAACAGCCAACAATTCCTCTCGGATGAGTCACTGCACCTGCTTGCCGCTCTCATCTATTTTAAGTTGATTCTTTTTCGCTTCAAGTTCAGAAGGTGACTTCTCACTGTGTTTTTGTCCCTCAGCCTCACCCCCCCCACACACACACACGTGTTCACATACATCTGGAAGCCTCTGGGCCCATTTGGGAGGGAGCTAAGGCTAACCCAAGGCAGCACGGACTAGAGGACATGCAGACAGAATTCCACAGTCGCCAGCTCTGGACTTTGGGCAAGTCACTAAACCTCTCAGAACCAGCATTTTCTCACTTGCAAACGAGGCGCTGCATGTTGGGAGACTAAATGAGATCATCTGTAACGGGCCCAGGTTACTGTCCGACACCTAGTAGGCACTCGATAAATGGCGGACCTCTTCCTCTGCAGCTCTGTTTGACCACAGCTCTACCAGGGACATGGTGTGGTCTGCAGAATAATGCCCCCCCAACCCCCCCAAAAAAGTGCACTCTTAATCCCCAGACCCTGTGATATATTAAGTTACTTGGCAAAGGGGAATTAAGGTTGCTAAACTAATTAAGGCAGCTATTTTAAACTGACCTTTAAAATAGCCGAGCCTGGATTATCCAGGTGGGTCCAGTGTAATCACAAGAGTCCTTAAAAGTGGAAGAGGAAAGCAGAAGAGCGAGAAGCAAAGGGTGATGGGACTATGAAAAAAACACACAGAGGTGCAGTATCACAGGCTTTGAAGATGGAGGAAAAGGCCATAAACCAAGAAATGCGGGCAGCCTCTAGAAGCTGGGAAGGGGAATGAACTCTCCCCTAGAGCATCCAGAGAGGAGCACAGCCCTGCTGACCCCTCAGGCCAGAGAGAGGAGGTCAGGCGTCTAAACTACAGAGCTGGAAGAGAACAAATCGTGTTCACCACATCTGTGGTGATTTGTTACAACAGTAACACGAAACGAATACACTGGCACCGTGGGAGTTTTCCCATCCTGCTTTGCAAACCTAGGTATTCCAATGACAACCCTGACTTCTGTGTCTGGGACCGATCTGGGTGATGAGATGCCTTCGCAGTGGGGCAATATAGCGTAGGGGCGGTGGGGCTGCACTGTTCGTCACCCCAACCTCTGCCGAAAAAGCACTGCTGGCAATCCTGTAGCTGCTGCGCGGAAGCCTACGTGTCCGCCTGTCACCAGGAAAGATGCCCGGACACACCTGGGCCACGGGGCTCGCCCAACGTATGGATCCCCACCTAAGTGCCTCACCCCAAATCTTTGTGAGGAGGGATCAGGAGTTGGCCACAGAATGACACTGCAAAATCCAGCCAGTATATAAAGTATGGTTACATGGAGGGGCACCTGGATGGCTCAGTGGGTTAAGCATCTGCCTTCGGCCCAGGTCATGATCCCAGGGTCCTGGGATCGAGTCCCACATTGGGATCCCTGCTCAGCCGGGAGTCTGCTTCTCTCTCTCTCTCTGCCCCTCCCCCTGCTTGTGCTCTCTCGCTCTCTCTCAAATAAATAAAATCTTTTCTTTAAAAAAAAGTATGGTTACATGTATTCAGGTCTAGCAAACAGGGTTTACTTTATAATGTAGGTGTGGAGGTTCTCAGCTTCCCTTTGTTGCAAAGTCCCAGGTTAACCCATACCAAAGCGGGCCCTATCACCGGTCGGCGGCAGCCCAGGGCAATGTCTGAACAAGGTTCATCCTGGTCTGGTGGGCCAAGCCCCATAGCAATGGGACAAAGCAAGAGATAAATGTGACCTCTTCCAAGCAGCAGAGGAACCACCATTCCTAAAGGGTCTGACTTTTGGCTCTTCCAGGTACTCTGTGGACCTTTTGGCAAGTTGTTTATTCTCGCTAACCCTTAGTTTTCTCATCTATAAAATGAGTGTGTGATGGCTGTGAGACTCCAATGAAATAATCCATTCAGCGTGCGTGAATTGGCCCATAGAGAGTGCCAAGAAATGTTAGTATTTATATTAGCTATTATTAACCAAATTCTCATTTATTCTGTTATGGCTATTAGGTCCAAATCCATGGTAGCTGTGGCCCCTAGGTCCTGGGAAATCAATATAGACTAAGACAGATAGATGCCAGATAGACAGACATACAGCACAGGGGGAATTTTATTAGTTAGCAGCATGGAGTTACCACAAACCACTTACACGACTCCCTAGTCACAGCATGACCTGCCCAGGAAAATTTTGCAAAGGTTAATGATCTAAAATTACAACTTCCCACCAATCAATTCCTGCCTCTTCCACCCCCACAGCATAACCAACCCACCTCCATAAGACGAGGGGAGTGGCGGAGAGGGACCCTTCCAAGAGAGCCTAACTGCTGCATCCTCTATCCTAAGGAGAGGAAAACCAACTCTCTCCCCCTTTTCCCCTATCAAGCTTTGTTTTCAGGAATGCTGTTACTGAGGTTTATCAGGCTTTTCTAATCTAAGTATCCAGAGAGGAAAAGAAAGTAGAAAAACCACTACATAGATGATAGAATGTTTGGTTAGCCAGAGTCTTAAAGAAGTTGGACTGATAAAAATCTGGGGATGGGAAAATCTTCGACTCGGTTCCTTTGCAGTGCTATCTTTATCTGCATATAATCCTGGCGATTCCGCCTCCACATATTTTCCTCCTTTCTGGAAAGGATCTTCCCCCAGGAAAGCTTGCTGCCCGCCAGAGAACTTCCAGGCAGCGCCTCACCTGGCACCTCTCGAGCTCCCTGATTCTGTCTGATCCTTTCCAGAAATCCCACGGGGGCCTATATTCCAGCTTACCTCTCACTGACCCTGCAGTGAATCACGAGGAAGGAGGCAAGGGCTGGAAGGCGAGAGCCTCCTTCCTTTAACTGCTACAGTGGGAGAGGTTGATGCTCTGCATGCGAAGTATCTCGGAAGCAGCCCCCCCGCCAGCCCTGCCCTCCCTCCTCTCCAGGGTTTTGTTCGGAAGGTCGAGTCTAGGTTCCAGAGGCCGGTTCCTCCAGGGAGCCTCCGGGAGCCCCGCTGCAGCCAGCATGGAAGTCCCATCTTCAGATTTTCGAGCCTGTGACTGTGAGCTCCCCACGGCCCCATCATGACCTGTAACAACCAGCCCCTGGCACCGCCAGGCTCCAAACGCTGAGTGGCCTGACCCCATTCTCTTCTCCCTCAGCTCCAGCTCTCTTCCGTCTCCATCTGGGGATTGCATTCCTCCCACTGGCCCACCCTGTCCTATCTTTGGCCTTTTCTCTTGGCTGTCAATTGGCTCCTTTCTCCCCCTTGTTCTTCACAGGTCCCATTTCTGCATCCCCTCTCTTATCATTCTTTTCTGGCTTCCAGTCATCCCAGAACCTGGCCCAGGCCTGCCCTGTGGGCAGATCCCTGTCAGACCTCACATTCCCCCTGGGCCAGGAGTGACAACTTCAGGCTCCTGCCGAGGATACGACCACCCCTCCTTGATCAGGATCTGGGAATTCTAGGCCTCATTAGGTTTCCCTAAGCCCTGAGACCCTAAGGCCATCGTGACCCTCTACCAGCCCCCATCCACCTTCATATTATTTCCAAGTCTCACAGTTGTGATTTGCCCACAGCCCCATCTCCGCAGTCAGACCCCAATACCCTGAGGACAGGAGCTCAAATGTTAGTCATCACCCAAGCCTGGAGCCTAGTACAGGACCCGGCACCTGATTGGTGCTCACAAAGTTTTAATGACTCCATAACAACTGCCTCAAATCCATTTTGGAACAAGAGAGGGTTTCACTGAACATACTCTGCCACAAACTAGCTGTTTGCCTTTTGGGAAGCCATCTCCACTCACATTCCTCAGCTGTAAAACGAGGAGGTTGGATCAAGCCTGGTGAATCTCCAAGGCTCCTGTTGTGCTGAACGTCTATGGCTCCTGACAGAGCACACTGTGCTTCTGTCCAGCACAATGACCCTGTAATTGGTGGGTTTATTTGTGAACAATTATCCAAAACCTGGGAATAATGCCAAAAGATGATTTATGTCACGCTAGGAGCACTTAATAACAAGTTCACCTAAAGGTCGTCTTGCTCTGTGGGCCCTAAGAGCCTAGCATCATGGCTCTCAACCAGAACGACTATACCCCCAGAAGATATCCAGAGACACTTTGGTTATTGACTGGGAGAAGCTACTGGTATCTAGTGGATAGAGGCCAGGAATGCCACTAAACATCCTACAATGTATGGGACAGCCTCCCACAACCCAGAATTTTCCAGACCCAAAATGTCAATAATGCTGAGGATGAGAAACTCTGCTCTAGAGTGTGCAACTTTGTTCACACATTTGACTGTGACCCAAGTATGTTACAATTCTATGAACTGAAAATGTGTGGTAAGTTTCTTTTCCAGCTGCTAGAGAGGATAAACCCAAAGACGATGGAGCTGCTTTTCTGCCCATAAAATAGAATGAGTTTTGTATTTAATTTAGCAATGTTATCTCAGCTTTCCTTCTTTCCAAAGTCTATTTAAAATAAACCAACCAGTTTCTCATATTCTCTTTTTTCTGAGCTATTTATTTTGTTTTGTCATTAACCTTTTATTTGAGATCAGCTGGAAGAAATAATACACAGAGGTCTGTATGCCCTTTAGTGGTTCCCCCCAGAACTATAGGACAAGACCATATCCATGATGTTGACACTGATACAATCCACCCAGCTTACTCAGATTTCCCAAACTTTACGTGGACTCTTTTCTGTATTTGTGTTTAGTGCTGTGCAATTTCATCACATGAGTAGGGCCATGTAGCCACCACCACAGTCAAGATACAGAACAGTTCCATCACGACAAGAAGCCCTCATGTTGCCTTTTTAATAACCACATCCTCATCTTCTCTTTTGACCAGTTTATCATCCTGCTGTGACCCTCATTAATGAGTCCAATAGATAGTGACACCTACTCACTATTTCTATGAGAATTAAGTTTTTAACAATTTGAGAAACATGCCTTGATATATTCCTTTTCCATTAATGAAATTTCCCTATTAAGTAGCAGCTCCAGGCTGAGCTCTGAAGACAATCATAGACCAGATGGTTCCTAATATCTTCATCAGAGACTATATTAATGAAAACCATCACCCTTTGTGTGAGGAACACAGAGTAATCTTGAGAAAGCTACTTAACTTCTCTGCGATTCAGCTCCATCTTCTGTAAAATGGAGACAATAATGGCTCCTATCAGAAGGAGTTTGTGGCAAACTCACCTGGTTAATACACACAAAGCACTGAGACTGGCATGTGGTGCATAATAGAGTCTCAATCCATTTTAGCTACCATGCATGCTCTCATTTAATACCCGCAACAACCCTATGAGGTAGACACTCTTATTATCTCAGCATACCAGATAAGAAAACCAGGGTTCAGAAAGTTCAAGTCACTTTCCCAAGGTCTCAGCCTAGTCAGAGGCAGAGCTATGATTAGAACTCTGGGCTCTGTGATTCTAAGTGCCAAGTGGCCCTACTCACTTCATGAGAATTTGGGACAATGTACTCAGAGAAAAAAGACAGAAACTCAGGTTCTAGAGGAACCCAGGCTGCTGAGAAGGTGGGAAACATTTCATGAGTTGGGTGGCTATAGAGAGAAACTGATCTTCTGAGATCCGAACACCTCTACCATCTTATTTCTAGTTTGAGAAACACCTTTGAACAAAAACTTCAACAACAAAACCCAAAGAAAAACCTTCCTAATACAAATGAAAGGGTATTTTGCATAAATTTTCTTCCCCCAGGCAGCTGGAAACACATGGGGAGAACACACCAGTCATCACGGGCTCAGGCTCCTTTAGCAAGTCTAGCAAAGGGAAGGGAGCACGGTAGAAGGGCAGGCAGCACAGCGCCCCATAACATCTGTCCTCAAGAAGCAGAAGTTTTTGATTCATAGTTCTTTCCTGGTAATATTGATTTGCTCTGAGGCATAATGAGAAACTTCCTGGATCATGTTTTAGGCAAGACAAGACCTCAGCCAATCAGTAGCCTAGGAAATGAAAGCCAACTGTTAGAAAAGGCCCGGGGGGGGGGGGGGGGTTGCGCCTGGGTGGCTCAGTTGGTTGGGTGACTGCCTTCGGCTCAGGTCATGATCCTGGAGTCCCGGGATCGAGTTCCGCATCAGGCTCCCTGCTCGGCGGGGAGCCTGCTTCTCCCTCTGACCCTCCTCCTTCTCATGCTGTCTCTCATTCTCTCTCTCTCAAATAAATAAATAAAAAATCTTAAAAAAAAAAAAAAAGAAAGAAAGAAAGAAAAGGCCGGGGGGTGGGTGTGGGTGTGGGGTGGGGGGATGAACCAGCAGCACAGCCTGAACCACCCTCACCAGTGCCTCCCATCCCCACTTCTATGGAGCTAGGACAGCCCAGCGTAGGGGTTTCCACATGTCAGGTCCTAGATGCAAGCTCCCCAGTGTGTGGTAAGTGAGAAAAATGACATCACGTTGTGGGTATGTGTGTGTGCTAGGATTGCACACAGCCTCTTTCAGCAAGAATGGTGTGCTCCTTCACTTTCAACAAGGCCTTCCTCCCCCACACACTCGTATCCCTCTTCCCAGCCCTATTTTTTCCCCTACAGCACTCATTTCTAACATACTATGTGCTTTCTGTCTTTTTTTTTAAATTGTATCATGCCTTATTAGAATTTAATAAGGGAGAAATTTTTGTTTATTTTGTCACTACTATTCTTCAGTGCCTGGCACATAACAGATGCTCAATAAATACTTGCTGAATTAATTTAGAAATGTTTTCTCTGTGTGTGTGTGAGAGAGAGAGAGAGAGGAGACAGAAATATTCTTTCCACCAAAATGGTAATAATAACAAATGACAGACCTTTTCCATGCCCTGATGCAAAATGAAAAATTAGCTCCTCTATATTAGCATGTACACATACAAACACATCTTTTTTTTAAGTTAAAAAATTTTTTTAGGGGCGCCTTGGTGGCTCAGCCGTTAAGCGTCTGCCTTCGGCTCAGGTCACGATCCCAGGGTCCTGGGATCGAGCCCCGCATCGGGCTCCCTGCTCCATGGGAAGCCTGCTTCTCCCTCTCCCACTCTCCCTGCTTGTGTTCCCTCTCTCACTGTGTCTCTGTCAAATAAATAAAATCTTTAAAAAAAAAATTTTTTTTTTTAAATTTTACTGGCCCAAGAATTCTAAAAGTCTGAGACTCTTATGGCTGCAGGGAAGGGTTTTTGGAGGAAGGGCTTGGTTTGAATCTGTCTCCACCAGCTGCGTGATCTTGGGCAAGTTCCTTTTTTTTTTTAGATTTATTTATTTTAGAGAGAGAGAGAGAGAGTGGGGGAAGGGGTGGAGGGAGAGAGAATACCCAAGCAGACTCCTGCTGAACGTGGAGCCCGACATGGGGCTTGATCTCATGAACCCTGAGATCACGACCTGAGCTGAAACCAAGAGTCAGACGCTCTGAGCCACCCAGGCGCCCCCCCCTTCTATCTTTAAGCCTCCATTTCATGACCTGCAAAATGGGACTAGTAATTGAGAGGATGATATACATAAAGTAGGGACTGGTAAGAGTAAGTTTAGTTCAGTGAGTCACTGTGCTCAGCCATGGTCGAGGCTGGCCTTCTCCACCAGAACCTCTTCTCAAAAGCCCACTGGGGGGTGGCGGGGTATGCTCTGCGCTCCTGGTCCACAGCCCAACAACTGGGGCCAAGCTGGAGAAAGGCCACCCAAAGGCAGTTTCCTGGCATTCAAAGGAGCTAATCTTAATTTAGTATTCAATTCCGTTGCTATAAATATGAATGATAAAATCAAAAGGTTTCCAGGTACCATTTCCAAATTGCTGGAGTCAGTCTATTTACATGAGGGTGGCAACTTTGGAGACCCTTAGAAATGAATAGATTTATACATAAATTCCTTTCCTCAGTATATCTAGGAAAGAGAGGAATCAGATCAGGAACCACTGCCATGGGGATATTTTTCAGAAATGATAAAATAACCCTGAAACTAGAACATAAGCAAGAACAGGAATTCTTTTCACAGCAATTTGATTTGCATGCATTTTCAATTTTTTGTTTTGCTTTCATTCAAGCATAACCTTGCCTTTCATTGGAGTTCATGCTATCGGAGAATTATGTTAATAAAGGAAAATGAGTAAACCAAGGGTGGTGGAAACCGAGGGAAGGTGAAGGCAGAGGTGGGAAGAGAGAGCTGCTTCACTTTGAGAAAGAACTGAGTCAAAGCAAAGAGAGACAAGTCTCTGGGTTTTCCAGTGTTTGGGGAGGGAGGGCATGATGAATAACAGAAGAGGCTAGAGCAGTTTGGCCACACTGACAGGCTCTGTCCTGGGGTTTTGCTGAGTGGATAGCAACCTGTGTAATTCCAGGCAATAGAGACAAAGGGGGAAAGCCTCCTTCAGCCGTGGTTCCCATGTTTTCTAAATGATTCAAAAAAGTTTGGGGGGCTGTGGGCATACTGCTAACGGCCATCTGATGTTAAGCCTTTGCTTTGCCTTCGTCACAGAATCTTGGTTTTTAGCCTGGTGTGTGGCCAATTAGCTAAAAGTCATTTCCCATCTTCCCTGGCAGCTAGATGTGGTCATGTGACTAAATTCTGGCCAATGAGATGGAAGTGATAGTGGATGCTACCGGAAGGTTGCCTTTCTTTTTTTAAGTTTTTATTTTAATTCCAGTTAGTTAACATACAGTGTTATGTTCATTTCAGGTGTACAATACAGTAATTCAACATCAGAACGTTTCCTTAAAGGCAGGAGGCAGGTCATTCCCTTCTCTTTCTCTACCCTGGAATGTGACATCACACCCGGACCATGAGTCCAAAGGCCCCCCAAGCATAGCAGAGGAGTAAGCTCATGGCAGAGCCGTGAGGTAGGAGAAGGCTGAGTCCCTGAGAACTTCTGGAGCCAACCTACTAGCCCTGGAGGGAAACAGACCTCTCTCATTGTAAAACACAGCTCTTCCGGTTTCTTCTTCACAACTAAACCAAACCCTAACTGATACAGAAAACAACACAGGGTTGTAGACTTTTTTGTCACATAAAACTTAGGAAATAAAACCAAACTACTATATTCTATCACACTAAGAAAGTGACATCAAAATAAAGAACCGTCTTTTAAGTTGAACGATTTTTTTTCATTTACTCAGTAACCATTGAGCATTTACAATGTGGCAGGCACTGTACTAGGGCTGAGGGTATAGCAGTAAACATATACAGAAGACATGGGCCCTACCCTTGTGGGGCCAACACTGTAGTGAGACTACAAAGAGCTCCATACACTGGCTGTGTTTCTGACATTTTTGATATTATAAAACATTGCTTATACTCAAGGTGGTGAAAACTATGCTGGAACAGTTTATTAATAAAAGTGACCTAATGTCTTTCTGGCTAGAAGCATCTAAGTTTCTCTGGTTGACCATAATTTCATGGAGATGGGATGCCAGTAACCTAATCCAACAATGTTCTCTTCTTCCTAAGCAGGGCTTTTCTGAAGCTCCAAGGGGTTTAGCCATGGTAGAAAAACCAAGGCACCAAGAATGGGCCTTTTTTTTTTTTTTTTAAACTCGCAGAAGAGATAGGTCTTTATTTCCAACACTGTTATCCATGCACACACGTGGTGACCAGAACTGTCAGAAGTAAAGTGTTCTGTGTGAGTAGGAAAGGAGACACACAGGAGGTAGACCGAACTGAGTCTTTCTAATAGAAAAAGTCCATCTTGGGGA
This sequence comes from Mirounga angustirostris, assembly GCF_029215605.1. Lineage (NCBI taxonomy): Eukaryota > Metazoa > Chordata > Mammalia > Carnivora > Phocidae > Mirounga > Mirounga angustirostris. The sequence goes on from NW_026991712.1 coordinate 33,976,353, forward strand.
AGAAGGCTGCATGAGGAGATTGAGGATCTAGCCCCCTTTCAGAGTCTAATTAGCCATTTGCTTCTGGAGTTTTATTCCCCTGAAAGCTGCGCAGTGTCCTCTCTGGGTATTTTTCATTCTCTAGATTGCTTATGGATCAAGTGTTCTCTACAAGGGGAACCAGTGCTCTCCACATGGACAGCTGATGCTCCTCCTTACAGCATCTTCCTCCTTGACGCAATAGGGTTTTTTTAAGAGTTGTTTTTGTTTTGTTTTGTTTTGTTTTTTAAAGTAATCTCTACACCCAATATGGGGCTTGAATTTATAATCCCGAGATCAAGAATTGTACTCTCCACTGACTGAGCCAGCCAGACGCCACATGTGATAGGTTTTTAAAAGAAATTTCTCAGGGGCCTCCTGGTGACTTTGAGAACTGCAAGACTGTGGGGCAAGAAGCATAACTAAGTTTGCATTCCTCAGATCACTTTACTCACTTCTGGCACCACTGTTACCAGTTATTTGAGATTCAAATTCAACTCTGTCAGGGTTTAATTTGAATAATATTCTTCCTAATATCTTATTAATCTTTTGGAACACGGAGTCATTGAAATCCGGTTGATTTAACCTTAAAAATACAGGTTGGCAATCTCTGGTCTTAGTGGATGGTTCTGATGTAAATTTCACAACAATTTCCCTTTACCAAGTGCCTTCTACATGCCAAATACTTTCCTACATTTTGGCCAATGTGCTTAAAAATGCAGGGGTCAGCAAACTCCTGGGGGAACTGAGGATATATTCTCCTGCTTCCATCTGGATGATAACTGTAACTTATTATTTACAATTTAATTTACAATTTAATTTATTTTCAATTTAACTAATTAAAAAATTATAATCTTCATATTTAAGGTCATCCAGATGGATGAAGTAGAATTCCATGATTTGGGTGCCCCCGTTGGTATTGTTTTTAAGGCTGTATTGGCACCAACTCCCTTAATAGTCTTGAAATGCAAAAAAAATGTATAAATGAGACCTCTGCACTACAAACATAAAAGGGAAATGACATCTTAAATGAAGACTTTTGAGTCATTTTAATAGCGAAGAGAGTGGGAGAGTTGAATAATCACCCAGCATAAGGAAATACAGGGGTGCTGAGCTGGAAATGATGGCATCCCATTGTAACAGATGTGGTATGCAGTTCCCATCCTTCAAGGTACTGACTTGGTGGATGATGAAAACTGGCATTACTTTTAAAATGAAAAAGAATTACAATAATGATGATGACTCATCAGATGGTCCACTGTGCTCCCAAATTAAAAGCATCAAGTGCACAAAAGTGAAATAGAAAACAAGTGAACGTATCTTTCTACCACTAAAATCAACAGTATCACTCATTTTCTACAAAACGAAATTATCTGCTAAATTAATACTATTGTTCACAATGTTACTGGCTTTCTAGTTTGTAGGTCTCACCTTTGTAAATTGTTTTTTGTTTTATGACTGAGCTGTAAGGGGTAGCTTTACCTAATTTAATATGTGCATTTTTAAATAGATTATGATTTAAATTCTTTTTAAAAATCTGTTTAGGTTATCTTTGGGGTCAATTAACCTTTGGCATTATTATCCCCATCTTATAGGGAAACTGGAGCTTAGGTGATGTGGAAATTTGCCTCAGTAATAAGAAGCCAGCCAGAACAGAATTCAGGATACCTATTCAGGATACCTAATCCTTACAACCTTCTACTGATTTCCTAAAGCAAAAGATGGCCTCTGGGTCATTTTGTCAAAAAACAATTCACCCAAATCAATTCACTGAAAGACCAATTTGCCAAAAGCTAACTGATCAAATACTCTTTTCACTGGGGCGGAGGTGGGGGGAGTGGAGCCCAATAATTAATCCCCTAAGCATGATCAGAACAATTTTACCCGTGGTCTAGGAAAGTTCACTGGAACTATATGTGGTCCTACCCAGCAGGAGAGCAGTCAAGGACAGGGGCAGAAGTTGGAGTGGATACAGGAACCCAGCAGCAGTCCAAAGAGGGAGGGCAGACAGCAACAATGATTTAAGGAAAAGCCCCATTATTTACACTTAAAACAATCCTGGACTAACTGTTCTAAGACAAAGCAGCTGCAGGAAAGTTGAGGCAGGACCCCAAGTTGGGGAAAGCCCTTAGGCAATCAGTGGATTTCCTACCTGGCAAATTGACTTGTGGAGAACTGGCCTTTGGACTGATAGTCAATTCCTCTCTTGCATGCAATCTCGATTTGGGGTGGGAAGCTCACTTTGCCCAGGTTTCCTGAGTTCATCCAGGCCCTCACTCTGACCTGAGAGGTAAACAGAGGTGGGGGACACCTAAAATCTGCTGGTGAGATCTTTCCTCCTCTCTCCTTGTTGCTGTTCTCTGCTCTCCATGGGTCCCTGTGGTTGCCCAGCACTTACTAATGTGTTCTTTAAAATGAATGGTTCCACTGTTGGTGGGATTGCAAACTGGTGCAGCCATTGTAGAAAACAGTATGGAGGTTCCTCAAAATGTTAAAAACAGAACTACCCTACAGTCCAGTAATCACATTACTGGGTATTTCCCCCCAAAATACAAAAACACTAATTCAAAAGGATACGTGCACCCCTATGTCTATTGTAGCATTACTTACAATAGCCAAATTATGGAAGAAGCCCAAGTGTCCATCGACTGATGAATGGATAAAGAAGATATGATATATATACTCATTGGAATATTATTCTGCCATAAAAAATAATGAAATGTTGCCATTTGCAATGACATGGATGGAGCTAAAATAATGCTAAGCAAAATATGTCAGTAAGAGGAAGACAAATACCATATGACTTCCCTCATATGTGGAATTTAAGAAACAAAACAAACGAACAAAGGAAAAAGACAAACCAAGAAACGGACTCTTAACTATAGAGAACAAACTGATGGCTACCAGAGGGGAGGTGGGGTGGGAGGATGGGGGAAATAGGTGAAGAGGACTAAGGAGGGCACTTGTGAGGAGCACCAGGTGTTGTATGGAAGGGCTGAATCACTATATTGTACCCTTGAAACTAATATAACACTGTATGTTAACTATACTGGAATTAAAAAAAATAAAATAAAATGAGTGTTCCCAAGATAATTGAAAAATCCTAGTGGATGGCCACCAGTAAGGGACTTGTCATGGTGGCAGAATTAGATAATATCAGGTCCTTAGAAAAATCCATGTGGAGGAACTAGAATCTGGATTGCATGGAAGAATTTGGGGGGCCCAACTTAGATTCTGGGGGTTCCCAGTAACCTCAGGAGGAAGACACAGCAGGAGGTGGGGAGAAAGTCCTACTAGATTCATTGTTGTTAGAAGATCCAGTGTTGGATCAAGAGGAATCAAGATATATTTGGACTCTCTCCTTTTTTCAGATTGGCTTTCCTAAACTTCAGCTGGCTCTGTTTGACTTGATGGTTTTCCAAAGAAATCAGACAGGCATTTTAAAAGCTAGCCAGAAATTAAGATACATACAGATGTGTGCTACACTATGACAATTTTTATAGTTTCAAAAAAAATTAAGACTATACTCAATGAAACTGACAGATAAATGATATAGAGAACAAATTCCTATTTCAGGGTAAATCACCTTTCATATCTGCAGGCATATTCAATTTCTAGGAAAACTGAAAGTTTCTCCAAGCACCTTCCATTTCTAAGAACACTAAATTGCATAATTTAATACCCACCCTTATTAGTTTCCTAGGACTGCCATAACAAAATACCACAAACTGGGGGTTTAAAACAACAGAAATTTATTCTCTCACGGTTCTGGAGGCTGGAAGCCTGAAACCAAAATGTGGGCAGAGTTGGTTCTTTCTAGAGGCCCTGAGAGAAAATCTGTTCCATGCCTCTCTCCTAGCTTCTGGTGGTTGCTGGCAATCCTTGGTATTTCTTGGCCCGTAGATGCATCACTCCAATCTCTGCCTCTGTCTTCACATGGTGTTTTCTCCTCTCTGCCTGTGTCCAAATCTCCTTTTCTTATAAGGATATCAGTCATTGGATTAAGGCTCGCCTTAATCCAGTATAACCTTATCTTAACTTGATTACACTTACAAAGACCCTATATCCAAATAAGGCGACATTCACAGGCACTGGAAATTAGGACTTGAACATATATCTTCCTGGGAGACATATTCTACCCAGTACTTCATATAATTAACACAAGGACCAGGAACCACCAAATCCATTTTCCACACTATAACCAAGGTGGGTTTTTTTTTTTTTTTAACAAAACAAAACCAAAACAAAATAGGCTCATTGAATTCCAATTTTTAAATGAAGAATTTTATCATTGCAACTGCGATTAGCTCTGTTCCACTCCCCAATCCCACAAAAACACATGTAAGAGATCCTCCAAGGACAAAGAGAAGGGAAAGAAGAAATATTATTAAATTTTCTCAACAGCAATACTGGACCCTAGCAGACATGGACTAATACCTTCAGACCTCTAAAGGAATGGGATTTCCGTACTAGACTTTTACATCTAGCCAAACTATCAATTGAAGAGAGAAAGCATAAAGAAATTTTTTTAATGCAGTCTCAAAAATGTTACCTCCCACACAGGAAGCTACTAGAGCATGTTCTTGGCTAAATAAAAAGAACCGTCTAAGAAAGAGGAAGACACAGGAGCCAGGAAATATGGTATCAACTCAACACAAGAGAGGCTAAGAGGGTCCTTAGGTCAATGGTGAAGATAGATTCCAAGCCAAGGGCTGTGCAGTGAGCCTGGAAAGCAAGCAGCCCAGACTGGAGCAGGTCAGAAAGCGCCAAGGGCAATTTCTTCAAAAAGAAAAAAATTGATAGAATTCCTAATGTGCTTAAACATGTTAAAAGGAAATTTACACAACCAGAGGATAGTTTAACGTGAATCAGTGATGAGTTCAAATTTTTAAAAAAATTCCTAGTGCAAAAATAAAATATTGTGTGAAAGAAATAATCACAATAGATCATGTTTCAGCTGTGAATAGTGTTGACAAAGTCATAATAATACAAACATTGACCATCCATCTAACCAAATTATGCTACAACTCTATTGGGAGTGGCGGGGGTGGGGGGGGGGGGGTGGGGAGAAAGAGTGACATCTTCACCCTCCCTGTGGGTAATCAGTAGACCAGGTCTTCAACTGCAACACTGAGAGAGAGTAACACTTGCAAAGTATTTAGAGACACAGAAGTAAAAACCAAGAGAATCAGGTGAAAGAACTGGAAGTAGTTACCTTGAGGGCACTGAAAACTGGAAAGTACAGCAGGGGACCTGTTGATTTTCATAGCAAGCCTTGTAGAAACTGTTTGACTCTAAAATCTGTACATGTATATAACTGGAAAATATTTAACATTACAAATATATATCATTGGATCAAGTTACTTTCCTGCTCAAGGCTTCTCACTGCTGTTAGGATAACATCCAAGATCCTTAATGTGGCCTATGGGGTCCTAATGTGACCCAGCCCCGCCTCTTCTCCACTCCTCACCTCCAACCTTTCCAGCCCTTCAGCCCCTCTTCTGCCTCCTCTCATGCATTGCTTCATGATGGTTTAATCACACTGGTTGGAGAGTGCCAAGCTCTTCCTGCCCCCAAAGCCTTTGTACATGCTCTTTTTTTTTTTTTTAAGATTTTATTTATTTGAGACAGGAGGGAGCACAAGCAGGGAGGAGGGTCAGAGGGAGGAGGAGAAGCAGACTCCCCACTGAAAAGGGAGCCAATGGGGGGCCTGATCCCAGGACCCTGAGATCATGACCTGAGCCAAAGGCAGCTGCTTAACTGACTGAGTCACCCAGGCATCCCTATGTTCTTCCTTTTGCTAAAAATGTTGCCCACACCAACCCCAACCTAGTGAATCTCAAGCACTTCAGTTTTTAACACAAACATCAATATCTCAGAGAAGTCTCAGCCAAGCTTTAGATTAGGTTACGAGCCTTAGATTAGGTTACATTTCCCAGTTTCATCTTCCCAGAGTACCTGTCTTCTCTTTTGTAACATTTACAACAATTGTAATTAACTGTGTGAATCAGGTTATTCTCTCTTCTACCTCCCTTTCTAATATGGTAGTCACTAGCTACATTTGAGCTATGTAAATTTAACATTAAAGAATATGAGGGTGCCTGGGTGGCTCAGTCGTTAAGCATCTGCCTTCAGCTCAGGTCATGATCCCAGGGTCCTGGGATCGAGTCCCACATCAGGCTCCCTGCTCAGCAGGAAGTCTGCTTCTCCCTCTCCCCCTGCTTGTGTTCCCTCTCTCACCGTGTCTCTCTCTGTCAAATAAATAAAATCTTAAAAAATAATAATAATAATATGAGAAATTCAGCTGCACTAGCCCCATTTCAAGTGATCGAGAGCTGTAGCTAGGGTATCAGTGCAGATACAGAACATTCCATCATCACAGAAAGTTCTATTGGACAGCACTGCACTTAAGTGTAAACTCCACCAAGGGCTCTTCATGGATCTCTCCTGACTGCTTAGGACTATATTAAGGGCTTTGAAAGTGCTCCCTACATAACTATTAAATAAAGAAATTCATTCATAGAGGGCAAAAAGTAAGGTCACTTCTCTAATTGGAAGGATAGAGATATTTGATCCATCTTAGTCTCCAGTCCTTTGATAACATCTATTTCCATATCATCCCAAAAGCAAAACCTGGACCAAAGAAAATTAAAACCTAGGTAACTAAATAAACACTCTGGGCACCATTCGAGGCAAAATAGTGTAGGTAAGTGACTCATGAAGGCAAAAAAATTATACATTTCAAAAGGATTATCATTCCTAGAATGAGACTCTTGATTTGTCTTATGAACTAATCATTAGAATTAACTGTTAAAGACATGTATTTTCAGAGTCCATTTAGACTTAAAGCATCCTAATGTGCCTTGTGACTGTGGCAAGCTAAGTCCCTTTGGGCATCAGTGGAGTATAAATCCAGTTTAGATGCTGTCTTTAGTATTACACACAAAGAAAGAGATTAAGTGGTTATGCTTTCCCTTTAAGAGGATTATTACCAGCCTTTCAAAGAGGCACAAGTACCTCATTAATGGTTAATGTGTTCATTGGGTTTCAACAAATTCAACAACCCAGAGATATATTCAAATATATTTATTTAAGCACTCTGGAGATTTTTAAAAAAAATAAAAACAGGTATTTTTTAATAACAGTAAATCACTATCTGCCTCTTCCCAACATGCTGGCTAGGGGAGTCTCCTTACCAGTATTCTTGCCCATTCCAGAAAGCGGTATCTGCCCTCAGGTGCTCCCCCTCCCCATCCATATCTCTTCTCCATTTCAAGCCCAGATTCAAGGAGGTCCCTGGCAATGTAGAAAGTATTCCTGAGGCCTGCAAAAAGCAGTCTGGGAAAGCAGGGCTCTCTCCTACTCTTTTCAATGACGAATATTTTTGCTTCTGCCTTCTTTTTTATCTGCCTCCCTTCCCTCTTGTTCTCACCCTCTCTGGAACCAAAACAACCAAAGGGAAGCCTACAGCCTTTCAGGAGCAGGGACTGGCAAAAAAAGTGCGTATAGAAGCCAAGTGGATTCTGAGAATCAAGCATGACACAAAAGGCAGAAGTTTAAATTGGGTCCCTGGGGCGCCTGGGTGGCTCAGTCGTTAAGCGTCTGCCTTCGGCTCAGGTCATGATCTCAGGGTCCTGGGATTGAGCCCCGCATCGGGCTCCCTGCTCCGCGGGAAGCCTGCTTCTCCCTCTCCCATTCCCCCTGCTTGTATTCCCTCTTTCGCTGTGTCTCTCTCTGTCAAATAAATAAATAAAATCTTAAAAAAAAAAAAATTCAGGGTCCCTAAAAAAACCTTGTGTGAAGATGACCTCCACTCCCCAAGACAGATCCGTGTCCTGTACCCATCATGTGTGGTCATTTCAGGGAAAAGCAAACAACAGAGGCCCTACTTGGATGACAGACCTAAAACATATAAAAGGACTTGAACTTGTATAGCCTAGATGAGGGAAGTACATTGGGAAGGGGGACAGGGTCACAGCGTAATGAATGATGGCCAGTATTCAGAGAGCACATACGAGAGCTGTGTCCTTGACATACATTACAGCATTCAGTCGGCCCCACAACGTTCTAGGGTTGTGCTTTATTATAAGACAACCGTGTCGTAAAGTGCTGTGTGGCCTCATCTGCAAGGGCCAGGGGGTGAGGGGTAATGTGACCTCACAGGGTTGCTACAAGTATTCCATGATTAGAACAGTGTCTGGCCCAAAGTAAGTAAAATATGTAAGTACTTGTTATACGGAAACAAGTAAATCTCCAATTTGCAGATCACAGGTAAGAAAATACATTCTAGTCTGCATCCTGCTGACAAGCTGGGGCATCAGGAAGGCCCTATGCTCCCAGGTCTTGAACGTCTCATAAAAACTTTAGGGCTTATTTGGATCCGTTTTAGCTATAAACTTTTGCTGATGAACACAGTTTCTCTGTAATTTTCCTTCACTTTATCCCCCTTGTGCTCATGATCTCGGGGTCTTAGGTGGAGAGAGAGGTAGTTTAGAAAGGTATGAGGGCATTCTGGTGTCTTAAAGGGAGCCACACTGCCATTTGGTGGTTGGATCAAGAGATGCTAAATGTCCAGCAATGCACGCAGCAGTCCCACCCCAAATGCCAATGGCTTCCCTACAGACAACACAACCAGCCTCAGAATGTTGCTGGAAATCCTGATGTAACTCACAGAAAAAGCAAAGGGAAGGTTTTCCGTCAAGCAATGGAAACAAATGGGTATGCAGCCACACAGTCCCATGGTAAAGTAGCTACCCAGCCATGCAGCCATGCACACAGTGGCCAGACAGCTAGGTTTCTATATATTCATGCAGTTAAACAGCCACACAACTATGCAGCCATGCGGTCATGCAGCAAAGCAACGGTGTGGTCACTGGAGCATGGAGTTCTGTAGCCGTGCAACCACCCAGCTTTACGTCCATGGAGCCATGCCTGAAATCTCACAGTTTTATAGCCAAGCAATAGCCCGTCATCTTCTTCAAATGCAAGATAGGATAACAAAGTATGTGTGCCGATCTTGTCAATCTCAGAAAACATTAATGGAGCTCCTATTCCATGCAAGGCTTTATAAGGGACAGATGATGAGCAAGACACGACTTTTACCCCCAAGGAGCCCTCATTCCTATGGCAGGGTGGGCCTGTGCACATGTACACGAGGCTAACTATACAACAGTGGAAATAATGATAAAAAGGACAAAAAAATAGAATGGGGATATGGGGAGACAGATTAGTTCCACCTGGGGAGAACTTAGGGAGGTTTTGCAGAGGGTTGGCCTTTGGGTTAGACTTGTACAATGAACAAGTGCGAAGGTGAAATGTTCCATCTGGGGAAAATGTAAGACGAACGACAGAACAGAAAGAAAAGGCCAGGCCTAGGAAACAGTAAGGACTCAGGAATGTGGAACTGGTAGGGAGAGAAGGCTCAGGCCAGGTGGCCAAGGCCCTGGAATGCCATGCTGAAAATTTCATCATTTGTCCAATAGGAAACAGGGGTCATAAGACGTTTTGGGGCAGGAGAGTGACAGGATCACATCTATGGTCAGGCAGGAGTGTGAGGAATGACCAGAGAATGGAAAGGTCAGAACCTAATATGAGACTTCGAGTTGTAGCAGGGGCACCTAATCTTAGCCCTCCTTCCTGCCACCACTGGAATGAAGCCCAAACTCCGCCCATCATCCACAGGCTATTCATATTCCATCCCCTACAAAGATCCTCTCCTACCACACACTGCCTCTCAGTTCCCTCCCAACACTTTGGCCTCCTTCTGTGCCTCAATCACATCAAGTTCATTCCAGCCTCAGGGCCTTTGCACTTGCTGGTGGTTCTTCCCGAGGAATTCTGGCTCCTAACATTCCTGAGTCCGTCCCCCCACCCCCCCACTTTTCACTCACAATTTAGCTCAAATACCACTTTTCATAGAGGCCTTCCCTAACCACTCAATCTGTTATTTCCTCCAACCCTCATCCCAGTTATTCTCTATTTCATTATCTGGGTTGTTTCTCCCCCTCCGCCATGGTGCTTACCAATATCTAAAATTACCTATCTTATTTATTTCTCTGCCCATCACCATTACCCCCAACCTGAATGTAAGCTCCAAGAGCAGTCTTGGCTGTCTTCTTTACTGCTACAATATTTAAAACAGTGCCCACCCCACACTGGGTGCTGAAGAATATTTGTAGAAAGGGAGGAAGGGAAAACTAAAAAAGAGCATTCTCTATCTGAGAAATGCATAAGATTAAACTGAGCTTATGGTTTAGGGAGAGATAAGCAGGAGCAATGAGAGAGGAGGGGGATGCCTGCCTAGCTATCAAGATGCCCCACATCCAGAGAGGTCAATGGGAAACAATTTGAAGATGAACATTACTAAGGGCCTGAACTAGGGTAATATTCCTGGGGCTGGAAAGATGGAAATGATTCATTACAGGAGACATTTCAGAGACAGTCTGTGGGATCTGATACCGCATTAGATGTGCAGAGAGAGAGAGAAAGATGGGAGTGAAAGCAAAATAACTGCCAAGTCTTGCACTTGGCCACCTAGAGGAGGACCATGGTGAACTGCGTGGGGACACATAGCAGCAGGGACCGATGTGTGGAAGAAGAGGTCAATCAGGCCTCGGGCAAGTTGAATTTGATGAACCGGGCTGACGATGATCAGATGTCTTGTGACCAGCTGGAAATGTGGGTCTAGAGTCCGGAGAATCATGGAGCCACCACCAGGGGAAAACTGAAGTCAGAGGAGTGGATGAGCTCATGCTGAATGAGGGAAGACTACTGGAGGAGGGTGTGAAGAGTCACATCTCCATGGGTGGGGGCGACAGGAACCAGGAAGGAAGGAGCCAAGAAAGGAGGAGGAGGCAGAGAAGACATAATCAGAGGTAGAAGAGAAAGTCACCAGCAGTGGGGGTGGTGAAACCAAGGGGAAAAGCCGATTTCCAAAGTGGGGAGGAGGGTGTGGGCAGAGGAGATGAGCCAGATCCACAGTGCTGAGAGCTGCAGAGAGCTCACGGGGAGCACTGACTGCATTTATAAGACCACTCTTCGTGGGAAGAGTTTCAGCAGATTAGGGGGCACAGAAATCTCTGGTAATGCAGTCTACTGCATGTGCAGATGTCTACCTGGACTCATCCCCGTGGCCCCTGTGAGACTTGGGGAAAGGGGATCAGAGCCAACATGCTGACACTTGTGAGGCTTGCTGTGCCTTTGTTTCTGACCCAGGAGTCTCGTGTCTCATTTACTTCCAAGAAACTCACAGCTAACTAGTCGAGTAAAATCTCAGACCCTTCACAGTTCTTAAAACTGCCGTGCTCTTCTAGAATCTTGTCATCCCTTCATCTGGGGTGGGGTCTAATTCCCTCCCTTTGAATCTAGGGAGGCTTGTGACTCACTTGTAACCAAGAATGCAGGAGAAGTGACACTGCGTAATTCCGTAATTCCGAGGCTAAGTCATAAAGAGGCAATGCAGCTTCTCTTTTTAGCTGGGACTGTGCTGGAGCTCAGAGCAGTTATCTAAAGAGTCCAACTGCCCTGAGGCCACCATGCTGTGAGGAAGCCCAAGCTAGCCATGCAGAAAGACCATATGGAGAAGCCCAGCCAGCCCCCAGCTGCTCCATCTGATAGCAAAAAACCAACAATTTTATTTACCAAATAACATTAGGGACTTTTTTGCTTTTCAAAATATCTCAGTCAACGTCAAAGGACAAAGATTGGCAACTACTAAATATGATCAAAAGAACAGGCCTAGAGATATGAACAAATTGTATACAGGAGGGAAAAAGCAATGTGCCCATAATCATGTAAAAAGACAGCAACCTCACTCATACAAATGCACAGAAAAACTAACTGAGCTACAATGTCTTATCTATTAAAGTGACAAAGCCCCCTAAGTTTAACAATATACTGTGTTGGCAAGGATGTGGAAAAATAGGCACTCTCATACACTGCTGGTGAAAATGCAAAATGTACAAGGCCTGAGGAGAGGAATTGGGCAATACTGAGCAAAATTACACTTGCATTCAGGCTTTGGCCTAGCCATCCCACTTTTAAGAATCTACCTAAAGATAACACTGGCAAAAATGAAAAAATACGTGGATAAGATTATTTGTGTAGCAAAAGTCTAGAAACAATCCCAATGGCCATTAATAGGAGACCAGTTTAACAAACTATAACATATCCACACAACTGAGCACCACACAAATGTAGCTATAAAAAAGAATGAAGAACTTATCTATATACTGCTTTGAAATGATCCCTGGAATACGTTAAGTAAAAAGGTATAGAACAAAGGGTATAGTATGTGTGTATACTTTTTTTTAATGAAAAGATGAAACAAAAAACTAATAAAATGAGTATCTATAGGAGGACAAAGGGAACAGAGTAAAGGGGGCAGAGATGAAAATTAGACTTCTTAAATGTAACTTTTGTAGATTTGCCATTGGAATCATGTAAACTCCTTACCTAAATATAAGACAAGACAAAATTTAACTGAAATGAAAAAAAAAAAGAGAATTTATCACAAAAGCAAAATGAAACATATGAACCTTTAAAACAAAGCAATCTAGGGGTGCCTGGGTGGTTCATTCAGTCTGTTAAGTATCTGACTCTTGATTTCAGCTCAGGTCATGATCCCAGGGTCCTGGGACTGAATCCTGCATTGGGCTCCCTGCTCAGCGGGGAGCCTGCTTCTCCCTCTACCCTTCCTCCCAGCTTGTGCACTGCTCTCTCTCTCAAATAAATAAATAAAATCGTAAATATAAAATACCTGTTGATCCCCTTTGAAGAAACTAAGGAATACACTGAAAACTGATCATCAAAGGGAAATAAAGAGGCATTTACTCCACCTTTTCAGGGAAACCAAAGCCAAAGTTATTCTTTTTTTTTTTTAATTTTATTTTATTATGTTATGTTAGTCACCATACATTACATCATTAGTTTTTGATGTAGTGTTCCATGATTCATTGTTTTTGTATAACACCCAGTGCTCCATTCAATATGTGCCCTCCTTAATACCCATCACCAGGCTAACCCATCCCCCCCACCCCCCTCCCCTCTAAAAGAATTCCAGCTAAGAAATGTTAGAATATTATCGTTTTGCAATTCCTAATAAAATAATTGATGTAGGGAATGATTATCAGCAACGGGAAGCTGAGATACTCTATAATGGATGGATCGGGTTGGCACAGCTGATCGTAACCTCACAGCAATGAGAGATAACCAGATACTGTTCGGTCCCTGATGTGTACAGCGGGAAGAGTACATCATCACTTACGATGCATTCTTGCCCCCAAAACTGAACCTGAAGCCCTTCAAGCATGCAGTTCTAATTACTAGTTTACAGGGAACACAGGGACACATTTTAAACAACACCATAGGCATGCAATCAGCAAAATCCCCCAAAATGGGAAAACCTACAGAACAAAAAAACAGGTTTCTTCAATAAATAAAAATTGAAAGGGGGGAGGAGGAAATGGGAAATCTATAAGTTGAAGGAAATTTAGGAAAAAGATCAATGAAATACAATGTGTGGACATCTTTTGTATCCCAGTTCAAACAAACCAGTTGTAGAAAAAACATTGGTGAGACCATTGGCGAAATCTGGACATGACTGAATTTCAGTTATATTAGAGAATTAAGGAATTTCCATTAATTTTTAGGTGTGATAATGGTATTGTGGTTATAAGGTTAAAGCATATAGAATTGCTGATATTACACCATTTCAACTTAAAGAAATGACCACTTCATATGGTTCAATCTTATCTTTTTAAAAAGCATCCCCATCTTTTGGCGATCCATACAAAAGTATTTATGAACGAAGTTACATGACTTCTGGAATTTGCTTCAAACTAGTCCAATTGGTGAAAGGGAATGGAGGTAGGGAGGAAACAAGATTTGCCATGCGTTGATAATTGTTGAAGCTGGGTAACAGATATGTGGGGGCTTGTTATACCATTCTCCCAATTATATATAGATTTTTGAAATACTTGTGTATATCATTTTAAGGTCTTAAACTATTATATGTGTGGAAATGTTATGTTAAAAAAATGCCTGAGGCTACAGTTAAGGGATTCCAGAGTTGTTTTGAGCAATTGCAAGCAGCTGGTGTCCACTGCGAAGAGCAATGCTCAGTTGAAAATATAATTGCTGATATGTGTGTGTGTGTGTGTGTGTATGTGACTACATGTATGTTTAAATCACCTTCTCATGTAAGTTTTCATTACATTTCCCTCTGATTCTTTTGCTTGTGGCTGTGGGATTTGGGGGTTCTAACAAGAGTCAGTGTTTGAATTTTGAATTCCCGTGCAAAAGAAAAAAAATAAACTAATCGGCTTGGGCACACTCTCCCTGGGTCTCTTCGTTAACGTTTTTGGCAGTTTCAATTTAAATGATCCCTCTTCTCTAAGTTCACTGGGTGTTTTCTGTAGCCTTACGTAATGGCTAGAAGCCCCCATCTCTACAAAGGAACACCTGATTCAGAAAAACAAACATCATAACAGAAACCCATTCATCAGCTGCCCAGACTCACAACCAACCAGACATGTGGCGACTTTATTTGAAAAGAGAGAGAGAGGCAGACTGAGAGAACAAGTGGGAGGAGGGGCAGAGGGAGAAGCGGACTCCCTGCTGAGCAGGGAGCCCCATGTGGGGCTCCATCCCAGGACCCTAGGATCAAGACCTGAGCCCAAGGCAGATGCTTAACCAACAGAGCCACCCAGGTGCCCATGGGCAACCTTTTAAACACTCTCAGCAACGGCGTCACAGGCTGTGGGGGAAACTGAGTTAAGGGAAGGTGAGCAAAGCTCCGAGAAACCCAGGAAACTGACTATTCCTCACACCTTCTGGAAGCAGCTCCACACTCTTAGAAGAGTTGCCAGCTGGGAAATGCATTTCTGGAGGCAATGTTCCCAGCACTGAATCAACGTGACCTGTGCTGAAGGGATGGAAGAGTCCCAATTCCTGGAAGCCCGAGGCAAAGAGAGCTCCCCAGAGAACCGGGCACCTTACTCCGGGTGGTGCCAGGATACTGTGCTTCCCAGACCCCACTCCACTCAGGAGCATGATTTGCATAATAAAATATCTAATGCCTTAATGACCTAATGTTATCAGAGATACTTTCACAACCTTCAAAAATTGCCCTCAAGGTGAGAAATGCTCTTAGTCCCATTTATTTGCTCATCCCACCAATATTGCTAAGGGCTTGGTATGTGCTAAGCTCTTTAGAGGTGCATTTGAGGGCTGGGACTCGTAACTGCAAGCCCTGTTCTTTTCTCTCTTCCACGCTGCCTTGAGGGTTAAAGACCGCGGTTCTTAAACCTGGCCGAGCCTCTGCATCACCTAGGACAGGAATCGGTGTTGGCACAGGGCCACGGCCAGTCATTTCTGTATCACCCTTGGCTGCTTTGGTACTAAAAACATCAAGTTGAGTAGCTGCAACAAAGATCACATGGCCCACAAAGCCTAAAATGTTTACCATCTGGCCCTTTACAGCAAAGGTTTGCCAGCCTGTGATTTAGGACCCGCTTCTCTGAGAGGTCCCTGGGCCAGCAGCATCAGCATCACCTGGGACCTGGGTGGCTCAGTCGGTTGGGTGTCTGCCTTCGGCTCGGGTCGTGGTCCCAGGGTCCTGGGATCCAGCCCCATATCAGGCTCTCTGCTCAGTGGGGAGCCTGCTTCTCCCTCTCCCTCTGCCTGCTGCTCTGCCTACTTGTGCTCTCTCTCTCTCTCTGTCAAATAAATAAACAAAATCGAAAGAAAGAAAGGAGAGAGAGAGAAAGAAGAAAGAAAGAAAGAAAGAAAGAAAGAAAGAAAGAAAGAAAGAAAGAAAGAAAGAAAGAAAGAAAGGAAAGAAACTGCAGAATCCTAAGCCCCATCCCAGACCCAGAGAATTCCACTCTGCCCTGACCTAGAGAACTTGTCAAACCTGCAGCCTTTCTGGCCCCTATAGAAGCCCTGGGGTGGGGCCTTTTGTTTACATTGCCCAAATGAATCTGATGTGTAGCCTTAGGGAAGCTGACTGAGAAATCAGGAGTATGGGCCCTCCCAGGATCTCCCTACAGGACAGGCACCAGATCCTCAAGAGGCCAGGAGAGGTGACCACTGAAGGCTCATAGCTGAGCGCCTCTCTAAGAATTGCCCTCCGTCGAAGGAAGTGATCCCACCCAAGATCCCTTCCCCTTGCTGGGGGCAGCCTGTGGCTAAAACTTGGCTGGTAGAGGGTGAAAACGCCTCTCATTACAATATCTGAAGGGCCATCCCTGCTCCCTTAGCCCAGTCCCGCCCTCCTCACCCCTCACACGTGTTGGTCCCTAAAGCTCGCCCCAGTAAAAGCCCACCTCAGTCTATTTCCTGACAGTCTGTAAGAGTATATGGCGTGATAGTAGACATGACATGGCCATAAATAAGAAAATGCAAACCAGAATAAGCGTGCTAGGTGTGTGTTAGAAGGGAACACAGGACTGAGGTGGGCACACAGGAGCTGTGGGGCTTTCAGTGGGGGTGGGGGTGGGGCAACAGGATAAGGTGCTTCAGGCAAAGGGCAAACCCTGCGTCAGGCTAAGTGGAGAGGACCTGCAGACAGCTAGTGGAAGGGAAGGCTGAAGAGAAAGCCTTAAATGCCAGGCTAAGACATTTGCATTCAGTTGGCAAAGAAAAATCATGAAAGGCTCTGAGCAGGAGAGTAACACAATAATGATCCCAGTTATGCCTCAGGAATATTCACCTGGCAATGGTATGAAAGATACTGGAGCGGCACGGACTGGGGTCGGGGGACAGGTCACAAAGCTGTTGCAGACGTCGAGCTGCAAGGCAATGAGGCCCAGAGCTAGTGATCGGTTAGGCGGCTGGCATGAAGGAAAGAGCACAGGGCTCAGAATGAAGACAGAGCCGGGTTCCAGAGCCCCCTCAGCCACTTACAACTTTCAAGCTCTGGCGCAGGCCACCTGGCCTCCCTGACTTCTCCCACCTGTAAAACGGGGATAACAGAATTAGGTAATACAGATTCCATGCGGGGCCCACACTGGGCACTCGGCTAAGGGAAACCACGCTCGGGAGCCAGTGGCTGGGTTTATCTGCATTTGCACACACACCACTTATCACCCCAGCCAAGCAAACCTGAGCCTGGCTGCGCCGGAGACGGTCCCTGAAAAGCGATTCTCACACGTCGCAATTTAATGAGGCCTCGGTTTCATGCTTCAACTTGAACCGTCCCCCTTATGAAGGGTGCGCAGGCAATTGGCACTTCCATTGTAGCTGCCGCTGTGCCCTGTTGTTATGACGACCGGTTTCCCAAACAGCCCTGCTATTTTCTTCAAAGCCTTTCAGTTTCCTCCTGCCCTCAAGTCCATAAGCCCAAGAGACAATAGCGGGGTGGTTTTTTTAGATTTCCGCAGGAAATACTGTCAAGGCTTTAAATGAGCTGACTAGCTGTCTTGCTTCTCCACCAGAAGCCCCCAGCCTGAGCATCCGTGTGACCCTGCACAGCAGACCTCCACAAACGTTCCTGCCCACTGGAAATTGGTGCCACTGAGTAGCAGGGGGCACATCAGTTTCCGGCTGGCATTAACTTTGCAGGAAAATGAAGCAGAAAACAAAGGAATGCCCACTGCACATCTCGTGTACACCACACAGGGTCTGACGTTAAAAGACTATTCCAAAAGATTTAAGTTTAAGCTATTGTATTATTTCTCAAATCAGTTCAATATTAGCACATGTAACTTTCCCAACAAATATCAACCTTTGTGAACTCACTTAACACAAGGTAATACTAAAAACAGTTTTATTATTATTATTATTACTAGTGTAAATTCTTCATACCAATAATTATGTTGCTCTGGTGTCTAGTAGACCTCCCTCTCCTCGTTTTCCTTTCCCCTTCTCCTTCCTTTCTTTCCTCCTTCCCTTTCTCCTACTAATCTTCTCTCCCCTCTGACGTAGCCTTAGGATGAAAGGTGTAGTTACCCTGCTGCAGCCTACCCAATATCCGTTCTCCCCCTTTTTTCTTTGCCAAAAGGACCACGAGACTTTTAGGGTGGTGTGCGCCCAACTAAAAGTCCCGATCTCCTAGACTATCTTGCAGCCAGGGATGGCCATGTAACACAGTTCTGGCCAATGAGACTCAAGCAAAGCTTACTGGCTTCTGAGAAAGCTATCATTTTGCAGATAAAAAGGAACAGACTCGGGTAGAATGCGCCTTTCCCCCTTCTGCCTATCTAAAGTAAGATGCAACAATACCTTGCAACTATGAGGATGAAATCCACACACCACGGATGGCAAAGCAATCAACTCGGGTCCTTGACAGCATTCCCGAGCAGTGCAGCTGCTTCCCTCCAGACTCTCTGTGAAGCACAGAAGCTAAAGCCTCTACTTGCTATCCCACGTTCCCCTGGTTTCTGTTCCTGCCACCAAAAGCAGTTCCTTACTGATACAGAAGATGAGGAGGGTTCCCTCCATTCAACAAATATTCTTTGAGTGCCTAGTCTGTGCTGAGCACCATGCTAAGTACTTGGGCGACAGTATCGAATATGACCCGCAGCCCTTCATCTCCTAGAGTGAAGGAGTAAAGACATAAACAGTAAATGAACAAGACAATGACAGGCTCAGTGATCAGAAGAAAAAAAATAATCCGATGGTAACTGGGGAAGGCTGGTCTCTCTGAGGAGGTGCCATCTGAACTGAGAGCTGAAGGGTGAGGTGGAGTCAACGAGGGGGAAGGGGGAGGGGCCACATTCCAGCAGGTGCCCCAGGAAAGTGGAGGAAGCCAGCGTGGCTGGAACACTGTGAGCCAGAGAAAGAGAGAGCAGGATAAGCAAAGCTGGAGAAGCAGCGGGACCAGGCTATGCAGGTCAAGGAAAGGGGTTGTGTGGGGTTTTATTCTATATATAATAGATTTGGAAGCTACCGGAGGCCATTAAACAAGAGAGGGACAAGAGCTGATAAATGTTTTTAAAAGATTTTTCTCCCTCTAACATGAAGATGACTTGTCAAAGGCAAGAACAGAAGCAGGCTATTGCTGAGGTTCAAGTAAAACATGACGGTGGCCTGGGCTCAGGGAGGACCAATGGAGACGCAGAGTAGCCCTCACCCTGTGGATGGTACTGCCTGTGATGTCCTCACCTATGAACAACCTCATCAGTGCACTTAGAATCCAACCAGGCAGAGATGAGGACAGGGTAGCTAAGATGTTTTTTAAATGCTGAGGTGCCCAGAACATACAACAGGTGATTGGAGGGAAAGATGGGAGAATTCATAGCAAGTCTTTGATTTTTTTTTTATTTAGTATTCAGAGGGAAAGAACAGCAAAGTGTTGGGAGCTATTACATGGGGACTGTCACAGCATGTTAATAAGGAATTAATAGAATTGCCAAGAAGTGGTAAGAACACTGAGGTTCTCAAGAATAAACTGCCATTGGGTGCAATCACCAATACCCATGAGTTGCTCCAGCAATACCAGGCAACTCAGAACCAGGGATGTAAGGAGCACAGGGGAAGAGTACCCCAGGTTTGACACTGAGCCCAGGGCAAGACTGAAGAGGTGAGGAGAACCTAGGTACCAGAATGGCAGCTCTGAGAGCCCACACACTTCATATTTGTGAACACATTCATTCTACAATGATTCCTATCCTACATTGTGGAAACAGAAACCTAGACAAGCTAAGAAACTTGCTCAAGGTCACAGAGGTGGTCAATGTCTGCTGTCAGAGACTAATTCCCTAACCACTGAACTATAATCTTCAAGCAAAACAATAAGGAAGATGATGATGATAAAGAAGAAAGCCCAGAAAGGTCCAGAGACTAGAGGTCATGATGGGTGTGAGAAGCTGGCTCATCAAAAGGGAAGGAAGCATATGAAATTATAAACCGACAGCAGGTCAGGCTGGGTGGTCCTGTGCGAAAGGATGTGTTACAGGCTGATGCAGCGGCTTGCAGGAGAAGCTCAACAGGCTCTGGGTTGGACTTTGGGGCTGAAGGGCATCTGGCCAGGAGCCACCCACTCAGTCTTGCCCAACTGCCCACTAAAATGCCTTATGAAGACAGAAAAAGACCAAGACTCACAATCACCCAAATGAAGACTAACAGAAAACCTAATCCCAGACTCTGGGAGAAATTGGCACTATTCATAAAGAAGATGGAGCTGGATTAAGAAAAATCTAAGGCTTCTGGTTTTGCTTCCTTATACAGACACCACATGGCAGGATGTAGGTAGACACTCTGTACTATTGCTCTGACACAGATCCAGAGCTGGAAGGGAATGGGGTTGTACCTGAAGCAGAACACTGAGCAGCCAGTCTACATGACCTCACGGGCATCTGAGGCTCAGACAGAGAGCTGGCCCCTACACCCCCCCCCACACACACACACCATAGACCATGTTGCTACAACCATAAAGCAACCATAAATCCCAGAAACAGCTGGGCAGAATATAAAACTCAGCCTGAGCCAACTGTGGGGGGTGACAGGGAGGTGACAGGGGGATATGATTATCGTAAACGGTGGAGTCACGATATGCATTTGCCTTATATGTTATTTACCTGAATTCAACTATATTTGCTTAGTATTGAAAGGAAAAAGGGGAGAAAAATCCCTTCACTTATCCAGGGACTTCCCTACCCCTCACCCCTTCCCCCGTTCAAACTAGCCTTTGGCTGCCATGACCTCCAAATAGTGTCCAAAACACAAAGAGAAACAGAACTACTTTTTTTCTCTTGGCCTTTGAGCTTCCAAGAAATTTGAGGAAGTTCTCCTATGTCCCCCAAACTTTAAACATAATCCCCACAGAAGATACCAGACGCCCCATTGGCACCTAGATGCAGGACCTGAAGGGTAAAACACCCAAATGCTGACAGAGGCGTTCTCTCTTTCTGCGCGCTTCTCTAACACTTTCTAAAGTTTCTTAAGCAACATCCTTGTATTTGAAACAAACAAACAAAAAAATTATTCTGCCCCGAGACTGCTCATTTTTAAGGAGGCCATCAGGTGACTGGGATGCGGGTGATTTTCGGGGCACTGTCTGCAGCCTGCTCAGGGCGCTCAGCAAGGCGGTGGGGTAGTGCTCGTCCCACAGGGTTGCCGGTGTCTGCTCAGGGACTCCTGTCCTCAGCCTTGTAAATGCTGGCAGGAGGCTCCCACTCCAAGTATTTTTTCAAAACCACTAAAGGCAGATGGGGTGGAGGAGGGCAATAACTCCGTGCTCAGCAGTTATGGCATGATGGCCACTGCCCTGGATTTAGAAACAAGACACCTGATTTCCGATGCGGGCTCTTCCACTCCCTCTGCCGGTGACCTTACTCGCTCTCCTCATCTCACTGAATCTCAGTTTCCTCATCCAGTAAATGGGGATCACGATGGCTTATGAGATTATTTTAGAGTTATGTAAACTAATGTCCGAAAGAAAAATTCTCACATACATTAGATGCTCAATCAATGGTATTAGAATTTAAATGACAAGAGAATAGACCCAATCTCTGAAGGAAGTGTGAGGTAGTGACAATAGAAATTCATGATTTCCAAATGTTCACAATGTTAGTGCTCATAAAGACACTCATATTAGTTTTCCAGAGCTGCTGTAACAAAGGACCACAAACTGGTGGCCTAAGCAGGAGAAATCTATTGTCACACAGGTCTGAGACCAGGAATCTGAGATCGGGGTGGTTCCTTCTGGGGGCTGTGAGGGAGAATCTGTTTGAGGCCTCTTTCTTAGCTCCTGGTGGCTTGCTGACAATCTTGGATGTTCCTTGGCTTGGAGAAGCATCACCCTGACCTCTGCCTTCACCTTCACATGGGGTTCTCCCTGGGTGTCTATTTGTGTGTTCAAATTTCCCTTTTTATAAGGACGCCAGTCACATTGGATTAGGGCCCACATTAATGACCTCATTTTAACCTCTGTGAAGATCCTATCTCCAAAAAGGTCCCATTTGGATGTACTGGGGGTTAGGACTTCAACATAGAAATCTGGGGGGCAGACAATTGAGCCCATAACAACAGAGCGATGGAGGTGGTTGGGGGGTAGAGTGGGAGGAGAGCATGTAAGGTGAATGTTGGTGGCAGCTAAGACGGAAGGTACTAGATCATAATGTGGGCTCACGATACACCATCCAGCCTCCTTTCCAGATGAAAGCTAAGGAGGTGTTCAGACTAGCCAGAGAATCTCTGTAGGAGTCCCGGCAGAGATAGGATTTTGCAACTGAAGCAAAATGGTCTCCTGAGTGTGGCTAGAGGCCGTGGGCCTGACACAGAAAGGCTCCCGGGATACAAGCCCAGGTCATCTGCCGGGAACGACAGGCTCAGACATCCGATTGCACCAAAGGCCAGGACGGCCTTATCAGCAGGAAGGGGTTGTGGGTGCAGAGATCCCTAAGCAAAGGCAGGACCAGTAGGGGTCTAAGCCTGAGAGATTGCTGAGTACAGGACAAGCCCGGAAAAAACTCTGTGCCCACTGAGAGGGGACGATGTTCCTCTGAGTGGGGCCCAAGTCTGGAATCTTAAATTCATCTCTGGTTAGAGTCAAAATAGTTTATCTAGTGTCTAACAAAGACACAGGTCAGTGGACTGATTTCTAAGACAAAATCATCTAAGATAAAACTCAGGAAAGAGGATATAAGATAAAACTTCACTTGCTTAGTGGGATCATTTCTCCAACCATTCATTAATTTCTACAGGCAGGCGTGCAATGGTCACTCATGCAGCGCCCAAGCCGGCAGAGCTCCCAGGCTACCTGGAAAGACAAAACAACGCAGTGTGACTGGGGCCACCACGGGACTGGAGAGCCTGTGGCAGGCTGTATGTCACTCTGCCCAGGTGAGGCCTGGGCCATGAGCACAGGAGACTTCCTAAACTTTATGAATTGCCTGGGTTTGCTCCCACCTGTTTTTGTAGTGATTTTTGCAAAACAATCCTGGTAACAGAGGCTTGTGTTTGGCAAAGGGAGCCGAGAAAAGTGGAGGTGTTTTCTTACTTTGCAACCAATCAGGTAGACAAGAACCCCAAAAGGATGAACAGATGGAACTTCCGAGGAAGGAAAACATTATCTCTGGGGAATCCAGGAGAACGAAATGGACACAGAGAAGCGTTAGGAGATTTAGTCATTAAAGAAAGATCACTTGAGGTCCTACTACAGACACAGTGTTAGGCACAGGGATCCGGTGGTGAGCAAAAAAGACCCCTAACCTAACTCATACAGCTTGTCATGCTTGAGGGGGCAGGCATTCATGGATAAATTATCTGAAAATATAACCACAACTGTAACAGGTAGATAGAGGGAGCTGGGGGGAGGGGGAGGGAGGAGTCTTATTCATCAGAAAGCCCCAGGTGGGCTCTCTACTGGTACTCCCTCTCAAGGAAGGAAACAGGATAACCTTCCTTCACCTTGCCCATGGTGACAGCCATCGGGAACAGTCCTGCTTCCTCTGCCATGCTCCTACAGGGGTCTGTACACACACTGCGCCCCGCCCTCCACTCCCCTGCAAAATGAACTACTCAGTCTCCTGTACTCCTCCAGCATCTTTCCCCCATGCTGTTCCAGGATGGTCCACAGGCTGACCTGAAGTGCATCCACCTTTGTATCTGTCTCCACTATATTATTCATTTCTTACAGTTCCAGGAACATACCTTTTTTTTTTTTAAGATTTTATTTATTTGCGAGAGAATGAGAGACAGAGAGGGAGGAGGGTCAGAGGGAGAAGCAGACTCCCCGCTGAGCAGGGAGCCCAATGTGGGACTCGATCCCGGGACTCCAGGATCATGACCTGAGCCGAAGGCAGTCGCTTAACCAACTGAGCCACCCAGGTGCCCTCCAGGAACATATCTTAATCAACTTTGTGCCTAATGTATATTGAATGAGTAAGAGAGCAAATAAATGTCTTATCTTTAGTCTGTCAACACAGGGAAACAAAGACCTAGAATACTGTCTTAATGGCACTATCAAGATGAATCAAGGTCAGCACATTTAAGTATTAAACTGAAACCAACAAGATACATTTTAATAGGAGTAAATACAAAATCTCAACTTTGGATGACTGAAATCAATAATATGACTGCAGGATTCATGAGGGGGAAAAGCCATTCATTTGGCAAACATTTACTGAGTGCCACCTATGTTCCAGTCACTGTTCCAGGTGCTGGATTTATAGCACAGACAACATCTCTGATGTCATAGGACTTAAATTTGACTAAAAAGTAGGATCTGAGGGTTTTAACTCATCGCAAGTCTAATGTGAGTCATCAAAGCAATACAGCCCCAGCAACCCCAGCCGGAAACCAGACAAATCCTAACCTGATTTTACCTGCACTAGGAGAGCTTCAGCGCCCACGTGTTGCTCCGTGCTGCTCAGCTAATACCCAAGAGCTTGGAGCTAACCACAGGTCTCTTGTATCTAGAGGGACTTTGACAAACCAAACGGCATATTTGGAAATAATATGGTCAGGTCCCCACAAGTCTGAGAGATGACTGAAAGATTTGCATGTCTTTGAACTGGAGAACCAATGGTCAGAGGAGATGCAACAGCTCTCTTCAAATATTGAGAGTTGTCTGTACAAGACTTGATTGCAAGGGCATGGAGTTCACCAGGTAGAAATTACAAGGCAGCCAAAAGAGTTTCTCACAAGGGGAACTGCTCCACTAAGGTATGGGGGGCCTCCTTCCCTAGGGAAGACATACCACATCCTCAGGGATGCTGCAGAAGAAAACTATGCTGAGACCAGACTAGAATATCAAGAGATCACAGTAGATTTTGAGTCCCATCAACTGTAAAAGCAAGAATTCTATAGTTACTCTCCCATCAATCAGGAAGGCAATATTTAGGAGTATGGGCTTTGGATTCAGGCAGAGCTGGACTGGGCAGTCACTCCCACACTCTACGCCTCATTCCCTTACTAGTAAGAGAAGGATGGTCACAGCTCCTACCTCATCCTGGCCATGAGGACTTGTGAGATGATTTATGTTAAGTGCTGCTTTGTACAGTCCCCAGCCCTCGGTAAGTCATCAATAAACATTAACTGATGGTAATATTAAGTGTTCTTCATTTTATTTTACATATTTCAATTTATTTAGGTAAACTGTTTTCCTGTGAGTCTCTAACTTTGTAATCCTCCATCCTGCATTTACTAAAGCAATTATTATAGCAATCTAAAACTGTAAAGTAGAAGGACTTTAGAGAAATTTGATTTCAGTTCAGGTCTTGATCTCAGGGTCTTGAGATGGAGCCCAGTTTGGGGCTCTGTGCTGGGCATGGAGCCTGCTTAAGATTCTCTCTCCGCTTCTGCCCCTCTCTACCCCACCCCAGCCCCTGCTCAGGCTCTCGCTCTCTCTCTCTCAAAAAAAAAAAAAAAAAAAAAGAGCAGCTGCACGATGAGAAAGGCACTTTGAAGAATCTAGGTTGAATGGGTCCAAGTGGGCAAACTTCAGTAGCAAGGACATCTTGAGGACCACCTGCCTGGCAAGGCTGCCCCATATTTGGCAAGGAACCACAAATGAGCATGCTTGTCCTAGGCCCTACCTGCTGCAGGGCCCTGATCTGATGAGGCACAGTGGGATAGGAGTCAGGATGGCAGACTAAAAAGGAATAAGTACTGGAAATGAATATTTAGCCATCCCATAATAACCATCTCATACCCACACACGTAGGTACACACACCATATACTCCCAGTTACCAAGGCAACCAGTCCTTGAAGCTGTACTTTTTTTTTCACACTAGATCTTTTCAACCATTTTTCCTTGGAGTGCAGCTCTGGCCTTTGACTCTGCTGAGAAGTACCACACCTCCTGGGGAAATGCTGTTAAATCTAACATTTACCAGGTCCCTTGTGAAGGCTTATGTCTTATCCTCATTTCTGACACTGAACTGAGCCAACACATCATTTGGAGATTTGCTGAAAGCACCAGCAACACAAAGTAACCATTATGATTACTGCTGTGAGTCAGAAACATTAGAGACAAATACAGTGTTATGTCTTCCACCATTTTTTTTCACTGACAGTTCTTGCTTTTTTAAAAAAAGGGACTCACCAAGTTCATATGAAAAAGGAGCCAGCTTTGGTCCTACAAGATGGAGGGACTGATTCTTAAAATTAAAACGGCAGCTCTTACGTAGGAAGCATGGATTTCGGATTATTGAACTTTTAAGAGTATTTCACATTTCTTTCCTCCTCCTTATAATATACAGTATGCTTCAAATTAACCTCATTTTCTATCTCAGATTTCATTATTCAAAAATGCCAACAACATAAAGGGGTCTGGAAAGAGTTAAAATATTTTATGCAAATAAGGATCTGGCTTTTGACAACATCCATATACTAAGTAGTGAGGTATTCTCCTTTTCCACCAACACATTTATGACTAAAGGTCAGTCTGTGGCAACAGACTATTTTCATTTCTACTCTACAATTATTAGTGTCTCCTTTAAAAAAAAAATCTGATGTGTGACCCGAGGAGAAAGTTCTTTGCATATTCTTCTGTTAAATTTCTGCTACTGGGGGAATGGTGAGAGTATGTGATTTACAGCCCTAGTCCACGCCTGTGCCCTGCCTCATATGAAGCAGGGAGGCACCACAGGGTGGGGAGAGAGTCCTCACTCAGGAACACCTGCTGGAGAAGTAAGCTTAAGTGCAGAATTAGTGATGGGGTGGGCAGGCGTGCACTGTGCCCTGGATCCTGGTTTTCGCAGCCCGAGGGAACTCCTTCCCTGCAGGGAGAGAAGGGGAAGCGAAGGGGAAGCGAAGGGGAAGCGAAGGGGAAGCGAAGGGGAAGCGAAGGGGAAGCGAAGGGGAAGACTCCACCCAGGCAATCTGGGTCAGGCGCCGTGTCTATAAATCAAGGCAGAGAGGGTCCAGGCGGCGGGTGGATGGAGACGTGGCCGGATCGGGTACACAAGGGCCGGCGTGGGGTGTGTGTGTGTGTGTGTTGGGGGGGAACGAAGCGGGACAGAGGCGAAGGCAGGCGGGCCGGCGTGCGCGTGGGCTGAGGGGCAGGTGTGCGTGTCAGGTGGGCTGTCCTCCCAGCGATGCATGGGTCCCCGCACTGAGCGAGCACTGGCGGAGGCAGGGAGCTGGGTTCCCCGCGGCTCCGGGGATTGGCTCAGCCTCTGTAAGGGTCTCGCGCTGACCCCACTCCCTGGGCCTGGGTCTGTCGGTCTGTCTTCCTCACCGCCCCCCCAGCCCCCTACCACCCGGACGGAAATCTCAGGCTGCCCCTGGCGCCCCTCATCCCTCCCGCTTCTCTGTCGGCTCCGGCCTCCCGGCGCCTGGGGTCCGCAGGAGCCGCCTCACTCACCCGCGTGCAGGCCGCCCGCCTCGGGGCCGCTGTCGGTGGCCGCGGCGCTGGGCGGCGCGTCCGAGTCGGTGTAGGTGAGCCAGGTGGACTCGGTCTCCCGGGTCCAGCTCTCGTAGTAGCGGGGCTCGATGGCATCGGCCCGGCTACTGCCACAGCCCATTCTCCCGCGCTGCGGTCGCGCCTGGCGGCCCCTCGGCTCACGGCTCCGGCTCCCGCGGGAGCGGCGGCGGCTGCTCAGCCCCGGCAGCGCAGCCCAGGCGGCGACGGCGGCGGCGACATCGTGCCCCCGCCCGCCCGTGCCGAAGCCAGGCGCCCAGCTCCCGCCGCGCCCCCCGCCCCCTACGCGTCGCCCTCTCCCCGCGCCCCTCCTCCCCGCCTCCCAGGCCCTCCCTTCCCTCGTTCCCCTCCCCTCCCCCTCGTCCCCCGCTCCCTCCCTCGGAGCGCCCAAGCTGGTCGGGGGCGCAGGAGCGGTGGCCAGAGAACGAGAGGAAGGCGGGGTCCCAAGAGCGGTTCGGCCTCGCGGGCTGGGGTCACGCTACCAGGGTCCTGTGCATCCATCCGTCCGCACATTCCCCCGTTCACCCATTCATGCATGTATCCTTCTTCCCACTTTCCTCCTCTCCTTCCTTCCTTCCATTCATCTATTCTGGGAAGAACTGAAGCGCTTAGGAAGGGATCCCAAGCGTTCTGGCCACTTGTTTCAAAAGCAGTAAAGCTGAGGACAATCTCCCCCCTGCCCCCCAAAATGGGCAGAAAGTAATGCCACTAAGAATTAAGGAACAGTCAGAGACCTTTTCTGGTCTTAGCTGGTTTGGAGAGTAGGGAATGGGGCCTATGATTTCTGAGGGAGTTGGGCTAGACTCTATCACTAACACCTCTCCAGTTCTGTGACTTTTAACTTTGTTTTCAAGAAAGCAAAACAGGACCAGGAACCGTTGAGCATCCAGGACATCCTCTCTGGATGAGGCTGGCAGGCATGGCTGGCTTCCCTCCAAGCCCACCTGCAGCCTTGACATTCCTGTGTGCACAGCCCAGCTGTCAGCCCTTCATTCATTCCCTGTTGCACACTCAGCAACTTGTTGCACACTAGAACTCAGACCTGGGTGGGCCAATGAATTTGCCTGTCCCAGAGAAGCCAGAACACCTGGTAAAAGAAGAAAACTGCCCTGGGCGCCTGGGTGGCTCAGATGGTTAAGCGTCTGCCTTCGGCTCAGGTCACGATCCCAGGGTCCTGGGATAGAGTCCCGCATCGGGCTCCCTGCTCAGCGGGGAGCCTGCTTCTCCCTCTGCCTCTCTCTCTCTGATGAATAAATAAATTTGAAAAAAAAGAAGAAGAAGAAAACTGTCCTTAAAGGAGAGGGCTGGAAAGGGGAAGAACTGGAAGAATAAATCCTCAGTGATCCAGCTCTGCCAGAATAGAACGTGATGTTGAATGAATATCGTTTTCATTCATTCAACATATATTTACTAAATACCTATTATGGCAAAACATTGCTAGTATATATATAATACCCATATAATATATTGTGTATATTACCCATTGTATATAGACTGTAGTGTGTACTGTTTGATATACATCTTATAAAGTATATAGAATAAAAGTATAGTATTCATTATATCCTACATAATGTATAGAATGTAGACTACATTGTCTATAATACATAGCATCTAGTAAATAGACCAAGTCTAGGGCATTGCCTTCAAATACTGTTCATCAAATATTTTCTTAATGAATTAATGACAAGAGGCAATATGGGGATGTGGTTAAGAGCACAGATCTAGGGCCAAACTCTCTGAGTTTGGAGCTTGGCTCTGCCACTTACCAAATGAATGGCCTTGGGTAAGTTTCCTAACCTCTCTGTGCCTCAGTTTCCTCATCTGTGAATGGGGATAATAAATGGTCTAAGTACGTGTAAAGTGCTTGGGAGTGTGCCTGGCACATAGAAAGCACTCAATGTTAGCTATCATGCACATTTGGGGCAAGAAGCAAAAATGGCATTTCTGTCCCTTAAAGAGGAAATCACTGAAATATTATATTCACATGAGATAATGTCTGTGAAGTTCTTAGCACATAGAAGTTTGGTAAATCGTATTTTTTCTTTTCCCTCCTTCCCTTTTCCTTCCTTTATGATGTTACTAGCAACCTTCCTGCAAATTTCTTACCACCATTCCTACATAATCATCACCGACAGAGCAACATTCTATTTTTTCATGGAATCTCTTCTGCTGTTATATAACACCACAAATTCAGAAAATTTTTGAACCTAGAAAAAGTTAGAGATCAGCTGATCCAGTCCTTTGATTTTACCAACTAGGAAATCATAGTCCAGAGAGGTTTGTGGTATCACCCAAATCACAAAGTAAAGTGTGATCTCTGGCAGAAATGAAGTTTCAATCCGTGTGCTTGGGCCTCAGACTGCTGGCTCTGTACTCTTTTAATTATAACTCTTTAGTTGGTACTGAATTTTCTCCCAAAACTTTAGAAACAAATGTAATAAATTAAATGTAAATATGAAAAGTGTAATAAATTATCTTAAACCATCTGTTCCAAATCTATAACTCAACTGGCATGAATTGGTCACCTTTTTTCAAGTTTAAAAGAAACAACAGGAGGGGCGCCTGGGTGGCTCAGTCATTAAGCATCTGCTTTTGGCTCAGGTCATGATCCCAGGGTCCTGGGATCGAGCCCCACATTGGGCTCCCTGCTCAGCGGGGAGCCTGCTTCCCTCTCCCTCTGCTGCTCCCCTTCCTTGTGCTCTCTCTCTCTCTCTGTGTCAAATAAATAAATAAAATCTTTTAAAAAGAAAAAGAAAAAGAAAAGAAACAACAGGGACATTCAGTGGGTTAAGCATCCAACTCTTGACCTCAGCTCAGGTCTTGATCTCAGGTTGTGAGTTCAAGCCCTGCATTGGGCTCCATGCGTGGAGCCTACATACATACATACATATATACATACATACATACATACAATAAAAGCAACAACAAAGAATAATTATTTTAAAGGAAGGAGGGTTGCAACAAGGAATTGAAAGCCTTAGCCAAAGCCATCCTGAGCAATGAAGTACATTATGCCTTTAAAAACTATTGCGGAGGGGCGCTTGGGTGGCTCAGTTGGTTGGGTGACTGCCTTCAGCTCAGGTCATGATCCTGGAGTCCCAGGATCGAGTCTGCAACGGGCTCCCTGCTCAGCAGGGAGTCTGTTCTCCCTCTGACCCTCCCCCCTCTTGTGCTCTCTCTCTCTCAAATAAATAAATAAAATCTTAAAAAAACAAAGAAACAAACAAACTATTGCTGAATGGTATTTGTAACGTGATGGGATTCTCAGAATGAAGTATCTGTGGCTTTAAGAGCCCTGGTGGTGGGTATCACCCCTGGCTTGTTTCTGTGGAAACTAGAGCAGAGGGCTTTAGGGACCAAAGCCCTTTCACCTCCAGATCTTATTTATGTGGCCTAGCATCACAGAGCTCTGCCCAACTGTCAGCGAGCTGAAGAAAGGCGACCTTCACTGAGACAGTCACAGTCCAGGACAGAACAGAGGCTCTGCAGGACCTTCAACCTGTCCTCAGGATCAGTCATCTGAAAAAAGAATACAGACAGATTCACTGCCTTCTACGTTTCGAATTTTACAAGCAAAAAAGTAACACAAATGAGCAGCTATAGCAGCAGTAATTTTGGCCAACAGGATGCAGACCCCAGGTACATCTCTTTAGTCCTGAATGCCAAACCTCAGCAAGTATCCCACAACTCCAAATTCAGTGAGCAAACCAGAACTGTAGCCCCATGCCCTCTGTCTGGAGGATTCTCAAGTAGTTTCCACTGAGCATCCCTCCTGTTCCCCAATCTTGACCAGCTGACACATCCTCATGGATCTACAAATTCTAATTTTGCTGTAAAGGAAAAGAGCTCCACGTTAGCGCCCCAAAGCACAAAATCTAATTGCATTCCTCACATCTGGGTAAAAAAAAGGTGAGCGAAGTGTCACATGGGCCCATTTCCTCCTCTCTCACCCTTAAAAAATGACTCCAACCCTGGGGAGATGTGTGGCACTGGAGTTCAGGAAATACAAGGTAAACATGACAACTGGAGTAAAAACAAAGAGAAACTGAAATATTAAAACAGCAAGAAGATAAATGAGTTTTGGATTTGGTTTAAGAAGTTAGAAAGGGTGAAAGCAGAAACTTGGAAAAAAGAAAGTAATTGCATGTTACCCCAAGTGAAACTAAACACTGTAAATTCTTCCCCATGAATCTTTAAACCAAGTAAATCTCAGGAGAGGAGAGGTCAGCTCCTCTGGGTTAATTCTAAAGAGATTCAGCAAATTCCTTCAATGTCTTCAGAATTTATCTCGGCGCCTGGATGAATGTCCTGTGGCGCTTTGTTATATCCCAGAGGAAAACCCAGGACAAAGCAGTTGCCAGTGTTTCCAAGTTTCTGATTTCAGTATAGTTCCTTTCTGTGTAGGACTAGCTCATTGATAAGGTGTAATGAATAACCAATTTGTTCTCTCAATGGGGAGAATAAGCCACATTCTCCTGGAAACGGCCTGGAGAGGAAAATCAGATGATGAAGTGGATGTGTAATGTTTTAAAATGACAGGACTTCAAATTGTAGACTATAATAGTTGGAAGAAAAGGGGACTGAATTAGAGGTGAGAAGAGATCCAGAGAGCCATAGTCCCACAGGACTAATTTCAGAGACAATTCTGAAAGCCCAGAGAAGGTTTTGATAAAGTGTCCACAGAGCACGACCTAGCACTTTGGCGCCCTCATTATCTATGTTTCCTACCATCACCCTGGGTGAATTCAGTGTTGTTTCCGCACTTCCTCTTCACCTGAAACAAGGAAAGGTTGAATCATTTGCCAAAGGTTACTCTAAATGTCAGGAAGAGGAAGATTAGAGCCTAGATCTCTCAGTCCATACACAGGGAGGCTTCCTTCTCTTTAGGGCAAAGGAAGGGCAGGTTGTAACTTCTGCCCGAGTTTGTAGAAAGAGCATTTTCTATGGCTTTGCATGTTGCTGTCTTTATTTAAAGTGCAGTGTTTTTTAAGAACAATGGTCTCAATTCCATGCATCAGCTCTCTCTGATCGAGCCTTCACCTTGAACCCAGGAAGATTCTGACAGCATGTGAATCGGAAAAGTAGTTTGAGAACGAGCAGGCACTTGTCAGAATATAATCTGATGAAGAGAGAGGAACTGAAAGGGAGAACAGATTCGGTCTGCTGCTGCTGGCAGGGGATTGCGAGTTTACAATGCCAGGAGCCTAGGAATGCAGGGTTTGGGTTTTTAAGGCGAAGCTCAAGTACAGAACAGAATGTTCTCCTCACCTCTGACCATGGCCTAGAGCACGGAGGCAAACTGTAGCTTGGAGCTCTTGACCGTTCTCAGAAATGTTCACGTAGCCTAGAGTAGGCCAGATCATTGAGACGCTTTCTCTGAAAGAAAGCACATACAATTTTTTTGTTTGCCGTTTGCTTACCTACAGGACACTTAACCTGGACCTCCAATCATTAAAGAGATGTGGTGTATCTTATTTATTTCCCTTTGCAAAGAGTTGCTTGCCTTACTGAGTCAGAGCAAATAAAAATGAGTCCCAGGCAAGTGAAAACATACAAATTAATTTTCATATTTATTATATTGCTCCTTAGAGTGGGGCAGGCTGTTAACTGTACTTATGTATAATGTTAGACCACAGCATGGCAAAGCTCAGGGGAACAGATGGTGACTTTTGTTCATCTTTCCCAGATGAAGGCGGACCACAGTCAGTTACTCTGTTGATGCCATCTTGGTTGTTGCCACTGGAATTGACTGCCTTCATCAGGGAAGGTATAGATGTAAGAGACAGGGGTGAGATGCAGGAAAGTCAGGCCATCTCTCAATCCTGTCCCTGTAAAATTAACATGGAAAGGAGGTTCAGTTTGCTTTCTGCTAGTCTTCAGTCAACAGAAAAGTAATCGCCTTATCCTACATGAAAAACATGACTTCCTGATTATAGTAAAGAGAGGGAAGGAAAAAAAATGAGCAGGGCAGACACCAGGTCTTTCATTTGTAATAACCCAGTGAAAACACTGCCTCCTGAGAGAGCTGGTCGCTCAGGGGCTGATGGGAGAGCAGCTGAGGCAGCATGTGGGGCATTCTGAAGACTGAAGTTGTCCAGATACATGAAGCTCCCGATACACTACCCAGGAGAGGGGGATCCATCTGACTGCCTACATTTCAGGGTCATTAAATCAAGAATTTAGAGTGTTTTTGGCACTTTTGCCCCCCTCGAATGAACCTGTGTTCCAATTCGGACTCCGATGCTTACTCACGTGAGACCAGAGGCACTGTTCTGTGCCTTGCTCTCATCTATGAAATGGACATAAACACAGTACCCGCTTCACAGTGTTGCTAAGAGGGGACAGTGAACACAAGTCCTAACACACAGCGAGTGTTCAACAGAGGCTGGCTATTGTTTTAATCTTCAAAACTGTTCTATTCTCATCATTGCTATTCCTTGACTGGCTGGGACGGCTAGGTCTTCTTTCTGTCCCGCTTTTGACATCACGGGGCTGACCTTACACATTCTCCTTCAATGTCCTTAAAGCCTTGGCCTCCTCAGAGCAAGACAGAGCAGGAACAAGCCAAGTGAACCCCAAGGGGGCTCCAAATGTACGGAGGCACCTCTCCCTTGGTGTCTCCACCTCTGGCCAGAGAGGCAGAGCTCAGAGGCAGGACCAGCTTTCTACACAGACGCAGCTGCATTTTTCACCCAGAGGCGACATGGAAACCAACTGGGGGCTCTGGAGGGTGACCATGCCCGCAAGGACGCCCTTTCTGATAAACAGTGCATCAGATGGACCTTTGGTGCCCACCGACAGGCTTCCCAGACTGCAGCAGGTATGCTCAGGGGGCAGGCAGTGGTCTTCCACCCAGCTCCCATGACTAATTCTAGCGAACAGTTATGGAACACTTGTACGTCCCAGTCTCTCTATAACAGGCACTTTGCCTACGGATTAGCTCATTTAATCCTCACAGCAATACCAGGAGGTAGGTGCTATTAAAAGCCCCATTTTTATAACAAGACACTGAGACTTACAGAGGTTAAGTGACTTGTCTAATGTCAAGCATAATACCAAAGCCAAGATTTAAACACAGGTACAGGCAACACCAAAGTGCACCCATTGATCACATTGCCAGTGCCAGTCTTCCATTTGAGAGCTGTTCAGATGGGGCTGGCTACCTGCAAACATCTAAGGAGAGGTCTTCTCCAAGGGCAACCCCATTTGGAAAAGCTACATGTGCTCCTACTATTCACAGGAGGAAAAATGAAGATTAGTAGAGCCTTGGGAGAAATTTTCCAGTTTCAGGCAGTATCTATGCTGTTAGTAATCCTATTTGGAATTGAGAAAAATGAAACAGTTACTGGAAATAGGATGAAAAATACTCCACACTTTAGAACTCCCTCGTAAACAGTCACATGACCGAATCCAGGAACAAGCCATGAATGTGAGAACAATGATTTGATCTCTATGTTGATTACCTATATTGCATAGGGTGTTTATCCTGGCAGTGCTGGGGAGAAACAAGCTAGTAAAAATTATGTGTGGGCTGCTAGAATGTTTTATCTGCATTGTTGATTTTACCTCCTGATAGATTCCTTCATAAGGTTGAATTAACTGATGTGCATTTCAAGTTCTCAGCTAACAGCAAGCAACTCACTTAGGAATCTCAGGGAATGGGGCGCCTGGGTGGCTCAGTCGTTAAGCGTCTGCCTTCGGCTCAGGTCATGATCCCAGGGTCCTGAGACTGAGTCCCTCATCGGGCTCCCTCCTCAGCAGGAAGCCTGCTTCTCCCTCTCCCACTCCCCCTGCTTATGTTCCCTCTTGCTGTCTCTGTCAAAAAATAAATAAAATCTTAAAAAAAAAAAGGAATCTCAGGGAAATGCTGCCATCACAGGTCAGAAAGCAGGCAGTTTCATGCTTATCAAAGCATCTCAAATAATAATAGAAGTAGGATGGGGGAAGGGGGAGAGAAAAGGCACCTTCCTGAATAAGCCCTATACAGGAAGAACAGTATATCTCTTTTGGTCCCTCAAAAATGTACGGAGACATTTTAGGGGGAAAAGGTATGGGGGGGGAGATGATTAGAGAATTAAAGAAAAGTAAGTGGTCATGGTGAGGAACAAGTTAAAGCTAAATATCTAAATCTCTCTGGACAAAGCTCAGGGGAACTCTACTTGCTTCAGAGACTGAAAGCCTCCTGGGAAGATTTGGGAAAAGCAAGCTTGCTCATAAAGGAAGGTCTTAGCAGTCAGAAAGAAGGCAGGCTCTTAGTGCAGCCTCACAGTGGTTATCCAGATTCACCTCCTGCCCCACGCATGTCCCCAGGCTTCCAAATTCTCTTCCTCTATGAACTTGTGCCCAAGCCTATAGAAAGGAGGCGACTGGAAGCAAAATGAGAAAATAGTTCCACTCGAAGCTGTCTGTGGTGGTTGCCAGGGGTGGGGGGTGGAGAGCAGGTGAAATGGGTGAAGGTGGTCAAAAGGTAGAACTTCCAGTTATAAAATAAATAAGTCCCGGGGATGTAATGTAGAGCATGGCGCCCATAGGTAAATGATACTGTGTTGCATATTTGAGCATTGCTGAAAGTAGATGGATGGTAACTAGACTTCTTGTAGTGATCATTTCACAATATGTACAGATAGGGAATCGCTATATTGTCCATCTGAAGCTAATATATGTCAATTATACTCAATAAATAAGATTTTTAAAAGTTTTACAGCTGTCTGGTATTAGGGCATAAATTTCACTCCTCTGGCACTCTACTAACCAGATGAAACACACAGAAAAGTAAGAGAGGTGTGTGGTCTGGCATGTCTAGGGCTCCTAACAGGAGACTGCAGTGCCTAGAAGTGGTGGCACCCAGGGAAATAACAAGGGTGCCCAGCAGAGAAGCCATGGCATCTGGTGGAGACATGGCAACAAGTGTGAATTTTGTTATAAGAACAACACAAAGTATTTTTCTCAGAAGAGAAACTAATCTGCTGTTCGGTTTTTAAAAGATCACTTGGGTGGAGAACTGATTTTAGGGAGCCAAGAAAATAAGTAGGGAGACCAGTTCACAGACTGCTGCAATCATCAAAGCAAGAGACAGACAACAGTAGCTCACAGGCTCGGGAAGGTGGCAGTGAAGATGGGAAAAATGGACAGACTGGAGGCACATTACAGAGGGAGAGTCAGGAAGGCCGGCTGATGTTTTGGATGTCAGGGGTAAGGAAGAGGGAGAAAACAAGAATGACTCTCTGATTTCTGCTTGAGTAGCAGGGTGGGTAAGAAAGACTGGATAAGAAATAAATTTAGAGAAAAAAAATCAGGAGTTCCACTTTAGATGCTTCGAAGTTAAACATGTCTGGGAGTTGAGAGAAGATGGGAGATCAAGGAAGGTCAGTGGTGGAGCCATGAACAAAAGTGTGGGGTTCCCTAAGAAGAGAGGAGAGAGTGGAGAGGGAGAGAAGGGAGGGTGGTCTGGGACCAGCCCTGAAGAGACCACTCTTCAGAGGATGGGTAGAGGAAAATGAACTTGAGAAGAACATGAGAAGGGGACATCAAAGAAGCGGGAGGTGGTATCCCAGAAGCAGAGAGAAAAGGACCTGCCAAGAAGAGGGCATTCAGTTCTGACAAAAGCTGCTGAGAGGTGGTGTAGGTCAGGGACAAAGAACAGCGTGCTGGATTTGGGAACATGGAGTCACTGGTGACCTTGGTGAGAGAGAGGTCAGTGGGGCCGGGGCCGGAGCCAATAAACAAATGAACACACGCATCCAACTCTACTCCCTCTTGAAACCCCACATAAACCCCAATAACAGGACTATCTTTACCGTAAACCCAGAAGGACAGTGAGAAGGGGAGAGCATGAAACAACCACATTTGGAAAGCTGAAAATCCCATAGATAAGCTGTAACTGATAAAGCAGACTGAAGAAAGCTGCATCTGAGTCAGCAGTGAGGAAGCCTCGAACCAACACAACTGACACTTTCAAAGTCGCAGAGACTGGCGGCACCAGGAAACTTTAAAAGTAGAGGTAAGGCAAGGGGGCTGGGAATTGGCATGAGAACAAGGAGAACTGGTTGAAAGGAGTCTTAAAAATAATTGTATATGCAGAACCCCCACCATGTCCTGAATAGTCTTTTACTGCTCTCCCTCAGATGGGCTTCATTCTCTGGAAAGATAAAACAATGGGTCTCTAGGCTGGGGTACCAAGCAGGAAGATGAGGAGACTGTATGCTTACGTATGCTGAGACTCCTTGGGGCTCTTTCCCCTCCTCACCTTCCAGAACACAGGCAAGGAAGATTCTCTTGGGAAATTGTCCAGTCCAGAGGCAAGATACCTGCATCAGGGTTACCCAAGTGAACAGTCAGGCCAGAGTGCCCTCCTATGAAGGTCACAGTTGATAAGCTCTACTCATGTTAACAAAGCTTCAAACCAGCTTTTTGGCCCCCACTGTCAAGCATAAGCAGACAGCAACTATTACAAGATATCTGCAGAAAGCCTGTCATATGAAAGAGCTACTTAGAGAAAATAAAGACTATATAAGAGGAAAAAAACTTCCAGAAAATAATATACGTTTAGTATCCTCAGAGATATTAGAGGAGATGCTACAACCATGAAAGAAAAACAGATTGCAAGTAAAATAGGACCTTCAGAGGACAAACAACAACAAACTAGAGTCCTTGGCAATTAAATTTAAGATGGTAGAAATGAAAGACTCAGTAGAAGGGCTAGAAAAATAAAACTTAGGCAAAAAAGCCATTAAGATGGAGTACAGGAAAGAAAATATACGGAAATTAGAGGATCTGCCTAGGAGTTCCAATACCCAAATAATAGGAATCCCAGAAAGAGATATGAAAACACAGAGGGAAGGAAATCATCAATGAAATAATTCAAGAAAATTTTCTAGAGTTGAACTGTCGAAATAGATGAAGGCAAACCTATCCCGAAGCACATCATTGTAAAATTTCAGAACACTGGGGACACAGAGGAGAGCCTACAGGCGTCACAAGAGAAAACAGGTGACATTCAGAGGATTAAGAATCAGAATGTCTTTGGACTTCTCAATCATAACACTGGAGGCTAGATCAAAGTGGAACATTGCCTTGAAAATTCTGAAGAAGTTATTTTCAACCTAGATTCTTTTTATACCCAGCCCAACCATCTATTAAGTAAAATCTTAGAATACAGGCAGTTTCATTTGCAAGGTCCTCCCAAATCTACCTCCCATCCACTTTTCTCAAGAAGTAACTGGAAGATGTGCCCCACAAAAACAGGAAGGAAGAAGAGTTTAGACTCAG
Source organism: Mirounga angustirostris (assembly GCF_029215605.1). Classification (NCBI taxonomy): domain Eukaryota; kingdom Metazoa; phylum Chordata; class Mammalia; order Carnivora; family Phocidae; genus Mirounga; species Mirounga angustirostris. Next base: position 34,014,950 of record NW_026991712.1, read on the forward strand.
GACCGAAAAGAAGATGAAGAGAATCCCAGGCTGATGGTGAAGGGACCTCCTAAGAGACAGTGCCAACTACACCAGCTCAGGAAGGCAGACTGGAGAAGAACTAAATTTGCAAAGGTCAGAAGGTTCTGGAAGAGATTTCCTCAAGAGGATAAACAAAATTGATAGCTAAATCTAAATGATTTGAGAGGAGAGTTAAATAGTGACAGCTTGAAGTTGAACTGGTGATAAGTACATGGAAACTAAGCAAATAAAAAAAAGGCATTCCCAGGGAAAATTAAAGATTGTATAAGAAAGAAAAAGTCATCTAAATTTATGACATAGTCAACTCTCAATATCTTAATAAAATAAAAACTGATTTTTGAATCAAGCAAACCTGTAATGTAACCATATCCTTAATCTGATGTAAGAGTGTACGTGAGTGCTGTGGGAAGAAGAAGAAATGATGGAAAAAATGAGAGTCAAATCTTCACTCTCTCTAAGGGGGAGTCAGTAGATAAAATTGCCTAAAAGTCCCTGAAATTGAGGGATCAAGAAGCAACTTGATATTAGCATTTTATTTAAAAACACAGAATTAAATGCCAAAAAGAAAATCAGCAAAAAGAATTATAAGTAGCTGTCTTTCATGGGGGAAACAGAGTAGGGGACTGTTTTTCATAACAAGCCTTATAGAACTACTTGGCTAAAAAATGTGTGTGAATCACCTCACTAAAATTAGAAACCAAAGAGAAAAGAAGGTAAATGGAAAGTGAAGAAGTGATGGGGGCATGTATAGCCAAGTTTTTGAGATATTTGGTTCTAAAGGGGATTAGAATAGTGAGGATAGGGTAGCTTGAGTCAAGGGTGGTTTTTTTAAAGATGGGAAATGGAGCACATTTGGCATGAGAATTATCTACCAAGGGGGTGGGGGGGAGAAGCTGATGGTGTAGCAGAGGGAGGATTCCAGAAGGAGCAAAGTCCCTGAGAAGATTAGAGGGATGGAATCCCAAACCCACAGAGTGGGGACAGACGTTGATATGGGAGGAACATCTCCTTCCCTGAAATGAGAGGGAAGAAAAAGATAGGCGCAGACACAAATAACACTGTAGAATTTGTTGGGACTCTGCTTTTTGCCTTGTCAGGCCTCAACAAGATACTCTGGGTGCAACCCAGTGGAAAACACCTACAGTTATCTGAGAAGTCACACACAGACCATCTCCTGGCATGTTCCTGTCTCCTTCAACCCTCCTACGGTGTGGGATGCCAAACTGCCTCTGCTGAATAACTCCCACAATGGATTACCCTTTTATCTCACAGGAATAAGCACGTCTACCTTTGAAAATAAAGACTTCCACTGGTCATGTGCTGGATTCAATATTCTGGGGGGCCCTCCTGCTGCAAAATGACTACAGTTACGGATGCAACACTGGGCTTACAGGAAATTGGGGAAGTTGCCAAGGCACCCCTCCCCAGAAAAAGGAGCAGACCAGAAATGGAAATTCGAGCTGCAAGCAGTGATCAGGCAGGGAAGAACAGAACTGTCCTCTGAGCAAATGGTGGTAGCAGTGGCATGGTCCAGATACAACCCTTGAGCCAGTGGCCAGGGGGAGGAGCCAAGCCTTGGACTCTTCCATTAGGCTACCATTCTAGAAGACATCTGAGTGGTTCCAAGTTAGCAGCGCTTGGCAGAAACAGATGCAAATCCTTCCTAAAGAGAGAATCCCCAATTTAAACCTGGGAGATTCCCACAGATGAAGATCTAACAAATATGAGTGTACACTCAGAGATTGGCAGGCCCAGGAGGGGCAACACCACCATGAGTGAGAGTCAGCAGACACATTTTTACGAAAAGATAGGAAAAGGAGATTAAAACAAACAACCCCTGTGTTTTGCTTTCATACCACTATCACCTGAGTTACTAAAATGCACATTCCTGGGTCCAAGTCCAGGCCCACTGAGATGGGGCCCTGGGGGTTGAGCCTGGGAATCTGCATTAATATTCTCCACAGAGAGAAAACCAGACACATAGACCTGGCCTTCCTTTCCGTAATCATATTCCTGTAGCTTTTACTGTCCACTCATCAAGATATGATCACAGCAGGCTCATCCATTCAAAAGCTAAAGCAAAACTTAAGAAAATAGCTAAACAAGATAGCGCCCCCTAGTGCCAGCAAGATACAAGGACAGAGTTGGCATGGATCCTATCTCTCCGGTTAGAAGCAACATGGCCCTAGTCTATCCAGCCCCAGAGCGCTGCAGCCATCACTGTGCTGGAATCCTGCTCACACTTTTGTGACTACGATGCATCAAATACTGTGCCTGAAGACAATGGGAAGTGGGAACCATAATAACTAACATCATAGCTTAAGGTGTTCACCGGGCAGTTACACGTGCTTAGAGAATCCATGGGTGGGCTGTTAGGAGACTCTGCAGAAGGGACTAAGAAGGGACTGGAAGAACTCACTTCCAAAGAAAGATAGGCATAGGCTGGATCCAAAGACAATGAGCCCATTTCAAATAGAAGACTGATTTTAAGCACAACGGAGGCTGATTCTAATTTACTTGGCCCAACTTCCATGGCCCTTATTCTGGGGAGAATATTGGACAAAAACAAACAAACAAACAAGACAAAAATGCCAACAAAATATAGCACTGCTTTGAAATTTTGCATCTTAAGGAGCACGGGACAGGCTAGGAGGGTAATGTTAAGTGCCTTGTGGGAAAATTGGCGATGGCAACAGCCAGTCAAAGTTGAATGGCAGCTATGGGCCACACAGGGTAGAGTATTGCCAACAGTCCTATCAGGCTAGCATTACTGTTATTATTTTACAAATAAAGCCGAGTTCAGAGAGGTTGAGTAACTTGTTCGATAACACACAGCAATAAATTGTGGAGCCAAACTTGAACCCAGGACTGCTCAACTTCATAAGGCACATTTTTAAGACTATTTTTTTCCTGATGTGATTGTTTAAGTGGGTGATTTAATTTCAGGTTCTATATTTAGAAAAGTCATTATGGGATGTTCAATGAAAATTCCTTCTCTCACTCCTGCTGCCAGCCACCCAGCTCCCCTCCTGATGGACAACCAGTGTCATTAGATTATGTGTGATATTCCAGAGATATTTTATGAATTTCATTTTGCTGCCCAAGTGATGGCAGATTATACATACTGTTCTGAACCTCACACTTTTTGCTGAGGAAAATGTCCTGTGGATCACTCCATACTGGTACATAAAGGGTTTCCTTGTACTGTTTTCCAGCTGTAGGATCTCATGATGGTGTGGATGCCATGATCCTGTTTACCAGCCCCCGGTCAGCAGACATCATGGCATTTCCATTTTTCAAATAGAGTAGCTGATGCACTTTACTCTGAGCAAACTCTGCACCTCTGCAGGGACCTTGCGATTCTCCCAGGGCGATCAGGCTCCTCTAAACTGAGAGACAGAGCAACACTCCCAGGTTACCTTAACCAGTGGGTGTTTATAGTGAAGGCAGGAAAGAAAGGAAACTGAAAACAGCTAGAGAACAGCAGGGGGCAGAGCAGCTTCTCCCAGGCACCAGGCACCTTTGCGCCCAAAGCAGGTGAGGTGCGCCATGAGCTACCCTCACTCTGCTCCCAAAGCTCCCACTCCCATCCAGTGCACCTGAGTGTCTGCACAGGAGAGGGGAGGGTCTCCAGTGCATGGGCCCCTGGGGAGACTTGGGGAGTGGCTGGCCCATCAGAGACCCTGGGAGCAGGGCCCACCCCTAGTCCCACCAGCTGTAGCCAAGGCGGTGAGGTCAAGTGGGTGAAAATGGGAGGGCCTGTGCATAAGAGGCCATTTCCCTGGAAGGGCTTGGAGCCCCTTAAAGCAAAACAGATGCTTTGGTGGTACCTCTAGCCCAGCGATTTCTGAACTGCTTGAGAGGAATTTAAGTGGACTGGAACTCCTACCAAGCAAGTGAGGCCAGAGTCACAGAGTGCCTGTTAAAGTTACCTTGTTCTTAGATTCAGTCTGAGGGGGGAAAATGATTAAATGGAACCACTTATAAAGCTTTCTAGCTTAAAAAACAAGCTCACATACTTTAGTTCACCAAAGTCTCCGGAAATGGCTATTATCAGTAGCAGTCCCATTTTAGGGATGAGAAAACTGACGCCCGCAAGGTTATGTGGGTTACCTGGGATCACACAGCCAGTAAGCAGTGGAGCTGAGACGCAAATCCAGGCCCTCTGACTCCAGTTTGCGCTTCCTTCCGATTCCTCATCGCTACAGTAGCCCCCCCTTATCAGCGGGGGGAACACACTGCAAGACCCGCAGTGATGCCTGAAACCGAGGACAGTACCGAACCCCAGACACACCATGTTGTTTCCTGGATGCACGTACCTCTGATGCAGTTTCATGCGTAAATCAGGCACAGCAGGACATTAACAACAAAAGAGGAGAACAATTACAACAATATGCTGTAATAAAAGTTACGTGAACGTGGCCTCTCTCTCCGAATAGCTTACCGTAGGTACTCGCCCCTGTCCTGGGGAGGACGTGAGAGGACAGACCGCCCAGCCGCGCCGATCAGGTCACGTGAACGACGCAGGCGTGCTGACGCAGGGTGAGGCTACTAGTGACGTGTGCTGATTGGTCAGGAGGATCATCTGCGGCGGGCGGGGCGGGCTGCGGGGAACTGAAACCGCCGGAAGTGAGAGCACGGGTAAGGGGCTTCTGCACGTGCCTTTTTGCTGTTCCCGAATGGTGGTGCTGCCCACGCCCTCCGTTCGGCCCTCCGTTCCGCTCCCTGTCTGGACTCTCTCGGCCTGTTGCCCTTTACTGGCCTGGTCGAATTCTAAAAGAGTGATGGCCCCCCGTTCCTCTGCGCAGCCCAGGCCTTCCTCCAGAGCCCCAAACTCGTATCGGTCATATCCTCCTGGACACCCCCACGTAACCGCCCAAGTCACCGCAAGGGCAACGTCTCTAGAATGAGACTGCCTGTCTCCCTAAACCGCTTCTCCTCCCTGCTCCCTGTCTCCGGAGCAATGGCTGCCACTTCTCGAGCACGCCGAGCACGCCGTGTGCCATTTTATACTGGCAGCAGAGCGGTACTACCATCCCATTTTACAGGTGAAGAAACCAAGGCACAGAGATGCGCACTGACTTGCACAAGGCCACGGCGCTAAGTAGTTGACAGGCAGGATTCAAACTGAGCTCCACTGTGCAGTGCTCCCTCTCTACGAGACTGCGAACTGTAGGGCCACAGCTGTCCACACCGCTGAACGAGCCAGAAGTCGCGGGGTCGTCCTCCCACTCCTCCCTCCTCACGGTCCCCACAGCTGCTCCAGAGCCAAGTCAACCAGTTCTGCTTCCTAAATGTCTCTCAGGCCCTGCCTTCTCTCCGTTCCTATCACCACTCACTCAGCTCGACCCTCTATGACGGCTTCCCCCATTACTGGAACAGCTTCCTAACTAGTTGGTCTCTAGCATCAGCCCCCGCTTCAAATCCTCTCTGTGAATGAGCCTTCTAAAGTGTACCTGATCATCACACCCCACTGGTTAAGAGCCTCCGAAGGCTTCCTGTTACCCTGAGGATGAACTCTCAACTCGCTGAGCCTGCCATGGCCCGTCCCTCTACACAATCTCTTGCTGGGTCTCTGCGAAAGCCCGTCGCATGATTAATAAAAATGGGCTCACCTCTTGGAGGTTTCCACTAACTGAGCCAGGATGCATCCACTGTCATGGTGCATTCCACCGATACAGGTCATCTACACTGTATTCCAGGGAATTACAGAATGATGCCTGCGTGAGTGCCCTTCATGTGCAGCACAAAGAAAGGCTGAATTATGCAGGAACTACTGACAAGCCTCCAGTAATCCATCATGCTGTTGTTTACCCACTTCATCACTTCTATATTGTCTTTGGTAAAATGTAATTTGGTGTTAGAACAGTGTCACCAATTACCCAGGATGGCAGGATGTTAAGTGTTACTGAGTGATTTATTACTCCACACCTCATAGAAAAGTGCACTTTATAAACTTTCCCAAACTGTTCGACGCAGAGAGCATGATTTGTGCTCTGCAAAGGATTCTGTTGTTGGATGCACATTAACATATTAAAGACCCAGAGAAAACCAGCAATGCTGAAAGGAGAGCAATTTTGTTCAGTTTTCTCTCTGCACATCTATTCAGTAACATCTTTTTAAAAATATATATTTATTTGAGACAGAGAGCATGTGAGAGCATGAGCAGGGGGGAGAGAGCATGAACGGGGGGGGAATGAGAAGGGGAGAGAGCAGGGGGGAGAGGGAGAAGCAGGCTCCCCACGAGCAGGGAGCCTGACGTGGGGCTCCATCCCAGGCCCCTGGGATCATGATCTGAGCCAAAGGCAGACGCTTAACTGGCTGAGCCACCCAAGCGCCCCTATCCAGTAACATCTTCTGAAAGCGTTTTCCCTTCATAGATGTTTGGGGAAGCACTAGAACACAATGCAGAGGCCCTAAAGCCTTCTGAAATTTCACCTACTCTGATGGCAGGATGCAAGCACAGGCCCGCCACTGTCTGGAAAAGCTTTGGTTAATTCCTAACAGTCTTTCAAGATTCAGGTCAGGCATCACTTCCTTCCAGAAACCATTACACACACACACACACAGTCTCTCTCTTTCACACACACACACACACACACACACAGTCTCTCTTTCACACACACACACACGTTTGTGACACATAATTGTATATGATCCCGTAACACCCCTCTTTCATAATACCTCTCTCTATTTTCTTTTGGTTTCTATAGAGAATTGGGCTCAGACTGCCTGGAGCTGAAGGAGCATTACAGGCCCAGGCACTGGAGGCGTGCTGCTAGAGTAGTCCCTGCCCCCCTCCCTCCCAGGTTCAAGTTCAGCAGGAAACCAGGCACGTGACTCCTCAGTGGGCCCAACCCCTTGGTCACATGCCTAATCATGGAAATGAGTACAGGATTTCAGCCTAGACCTTGGATGCCACCTCTCAAGTTGGGGGAAGAAAACCTCTTGGGTAGGACACGGTTTTCAAGAGAAAAGGTGGAGAGAGAGATCCAGGATGGCCCAAACCACGAGTGCATAGCCCAGAGCAAACACAGCCTACGTCTTCTGTCTACTTACCTATCTGCCCAGGCAGACTGTGAGCTCCCTGAAGGTAGACCCGCTCTCTTTTCTCCCTACCCAGCCCCTAGAACCTTACCTGGCATACCTCATTTTGAACCAATGATACATGGGGGCACAAAATATTTAAAGCAAGACTTCTACCTTGAAGGAGTTTATGGTCTAGTTCCAGAGTTAGTATTTATATAGTAAAAATCAATTAACCATTTAAGGGAGCACTTGATAAGGGCCAAATGAGTGATTTGGGGTATTGCCAAAGGAAGTCAAAGAAGGAAACGTTGAGGAAGGGGACCATGGACACCTGAAGCCACCACCCTACCCTCACGAGCCCCCACACCTCAGGAGGAAAGGGAGCCAAGCCAGCTACCCCAGCATGGGGAAACTTTCCTCATCCTGCTACGTCATTTTCCCCATAGATTTTGCCACTAGAATTTGAACAAGTTTGGTTTTAAGAGGGGGAGGGCAGTCTTCAATCTGTAGAATTCGGACAACAAACCCTGCTGGGCAGAACTTGTCAGAAGTGAGGAGGGAGAGCTGGTGAACAGTGGTCTTTTGGAGGCCCCTGAAGACATTTCAGCGGCTCCACATCACACAAGGACAAAATTTAAACTCTGTAAATGACTGCCACAGCCCTCTCTGTGACCTGCAAGCCAGGCTCATCTCTCAGCACAACCTGACTTGCACATTACCTTCTAGTACCTCAGAACTGCTCATGGCCCCCACATATACCATTCCATGCCCTTGTTCATGCTGTTCCCTCCACTTAATACTTTCCACCTCCTGTCAGCCTGGTGAACTGCTGTTCTTTAAGCCTCAGGTCAGCTGTCATCTGCTCCAGGAAGCCTTCCCTGATCTTTCTGCCTATCGAGGAGTAAGGGTTCCGGTAATACATTGTAAGCATCTCTATTCCTATGAGCTGAGGGTAGGAAATATCCATGCCTTGCATCTAATGTTCAGCCGGGCATGTTGTGGACATTCAATACAATTTTTGAATGACAATGAATAAATACATTCATACAGGAATGAATCTTTGTCTCTGGCACACCAATCTCTGAACGCTTTTCCTTTTGGGTGGTGTCTGTTCCACGTTTTCACTGTTCTATTTCTTTCCTTCCTTCCCTCTCTCCCTTCCTTCCTTCTTTTTCTCTCCCTCCCTTACCCCCAGCTGCCATTAATATCTTCCAACCGGAAAGCTTCCTATAAACTCAGTCTCATTGAGTATAAATGACTAATATGATATAATAGGTCTCCACCCACCAATGCCACCACCACTGAGGATTTTTTAAAACACCATACACAGTCTGAAAGCTAAAGGGACAAAACTATAGCATTGGGGTTGAGGCCCTGGCTGGAAGTGATCATCTTGGATCTGTGAGGCCCCACTGGCCCCGCCTCTGCTCACATGCTCTACTTCTCTGCTGCTGGGTGACAGAGCGCATGTGCGTGAGGTCAGAGGAGATGCTACTACCCAGCAGAAAAGTCATGAACAAAGGGAACGCTGCATGTGCAGGTCTTGGTGGTTGGGAGCTTAGACCCCAGATCAGACTGTCATCCACTGTCAGGTGACCTTGGACAGATCACTTGACTTCTCGGAGGGTGAGTGAAAATGCTTATCTCAGAGGAATAGTCAGGATTAAATGAGGTAATCTCCATCAAGTACCTAGCACAGTGCTTGACTCAGTCAGTACTTGACAAATATTAAATGTTGTATCAGCTATTGAGACATAACAAATCATCCCTAAAGTTAGTGGCTTAAAACAACAATAATTTATTATTACCTCATAGACCTGGGGATTCTCCCTTAGGGTCCCCTCTGTAGTTAGGTGGTGAGTGGGGCTAGAACCCCCTGAAGGTTCGCTCGTGTGTCTGGCACCCGGGCTGAGAAGACTCCAAGAGCTGATGGCTGAACGGCAGGGCTCCTCAACCGCCATACTGTCTCTATATCATGAGATATATAGATATTTGCTCTGTGGACTCTCCTGCATGGTGGCTTCCAGTAGCCAGACTTCTCACGTGGAGGCTCGGGGCGCCAGAGAAAGTGGAGAGAGAGAGACCTTTTCTGATCTAGCATCAGAAGACTCAGAGCATCGCTTCCTCCATACTCTTCTAGTCAAGGCAGTCACAAAAGCCCATCCAGGTTCAAGGGGAGGGAGCATAGTCCTCACCTCCCCTCTTGGGGGAGTGGCAAGGTTCTAAAAGAATATATGGGGTGGGAAAGACTGTTATGACCATATTTAGAAAATACAATCCAACACAGCGTTCTTTTTTTTTTAGATTTTTTTTTTTATTTATTTATTTGAGACAGAGAGAATGAGAGTACATGAGAGGGGGGAGGGTCCGAGGGAGAAGCAGAGTCCCTGCCGAGCAGGGAGCCCGATGCGGGACTCGATCCCGGGACTCGATCCCGGGACTCCAGGATCATGACCTGAGCCGAAGGCAGTCGCTTAACCAACTGAGCCACCCAGGCGCCCCCAACCAACACAGCGTTCTTAACAGTTACCATTTACTGAGTGCCTACCATGTGTTTTATGATTTCCATATACTATCTTGAAATATCTTAAAGCACTGGAGGGGTGCCTGGGTGGCTCAGTCATTAAGCGTCTGCCTTCGGCTCAGGTCATGATCCCGGGGTCCTGGGATCGAGCCCCGCATCGGGCTCCCTGCTCGGCGGGAAGCCTTCTTCTCTCTCTCCCACTCCCCCTGCTTGTGTTCCCTCTCTCGCTGTCTCTCTCTCTGTGTCAAATAAATAAATAAAGTCTTTGGGAAAAAAAACTGTCTTTAAAAAAAAATAAAGCACTGGATTGGTTGAATAAATTGTAGGTTTAGGAACTGAGCATGAAAATAGACATGCTATGGGGGATCTGAAAGAATCACAGAAGATAAAATCCTTTTCCACAGAAAGGGGAAGGAGGAGTAGTTGTTCATGACCAAAGGTACAACAGTTACACACAATTCATAGTTCAAATTGCATTGAAGTACTCAAAACAAAGCTTAGCAAATTTTGTTTAAACTGCTTGAGAAAATTAAACTAATTTATCTGTACCAGCTAAAAATGATTTGTTCTATTTCTAACAAATAACATCTTTGAGGCTTTGGCAGCCTTGCTCTCTCATACTAACCAACGTTAGAATGCATTAGCCTGATTGTGCTTTAACCTTCCCACCGGCCCAGATGGGAAGGTGTCAAAGGAGGAAGAAACACGCAATGCCCTCATGTTACCTTACACATGGACAGAGTAGATGACTGTGTCTATGTGCATGGAAGCCTCTAGTTAGCCCCTGGGACTGAGATTTCCTCCATCTCTGACATTCCCTAAAGGCCTTCTTAAGAAGCATGTTTATCTAAACCAAGGAAGTAGTTTATCTGGGAGAGAAACATTTCAACTAGCTAGCAAACTAGGGGATTGGGCGATCTTACCAACATCCATGACCAGGTACAGTCACCCAGCAGAACGCAGCCCCTGGAGTGTGGGTGACGGAGAGAAAAGAATGGAAGGCTGGCAGGGTGGTGTGGAGCCTGGGGCTGCCAGAAGCATCTGGGAGTCAGAGCCTGGAAAGGTGTCCTGGATCCAAGAACAAACTTCATCCTTTCACAGCCAGCCCTACACGTGTAATCGGTCTCAAAGGGATGTGTTTCAATCAATTGGGGGCCAGTCAGGAAAACGGAAACTACATGAGTTGTTTTCACAGAAAACTTAAAACAAGTATAAATAATGTATAAATAAATGACAGGTGGATTTAAAAAATAAATCCTGATGCTTTAAGGAGAAAACTACACATACTCAAAATAGGATCTCTTTCCAGGCCAGTCCCTCCATGACTTGGGCTCAGATGGGTAGGTCGACTCTGAGTGCTATCAGACAATAGTGGCATGGGGTAAAGGGACGTCACTTCGACTCCAGACCTAGAAAGTGCCAACTGAATAGTCTCTGTGAATAAAGAAGAAAACGGAGCTTGTCATGTGCTAAGGCAGCATGCATGCTATTCCATCCCCTTCTAAAAACTTCTTGACCATTCTGTGAGGTCCATTAAATGGACTGTCAACCATTGTGCGACAGACAGCCTCCTTCGACAGAGATGGCCACATGACCCAAGCTGGCCAGTCAGAGCTTCCCATCTCTTAGCCAAAGAGGTTGGTTCGGGGTGGAATATGACTGGGTTGTCTTTGGGGCTTATAGCTCTGTGGACACTGCTGAGACAAGTTCACTTTCTACCATGGTTGCTGAGCATGGGAGATAGAAGGGGACGGGAGACATTTTCCCCACCATATCGGGGAAAGTTTGTTGAATGAAGCAAAACATCACTAGCAGACCTGAGAGAAAGAGAGAAGCAGCCCTACATCCAGCCATGTCTGAAACCAGATCCACCCCTGGACTTCCCGGCTATATGAACCAATGCATTCTCTTTCAGAAGCTAGTCTGAGTTGGGTTTCTGTTACTCCCAAAGAAGTGTTAATTAACACCAAGAGTAATATATTACCAGATTCAAGCACTAGAATTTCTGGTACTCAAGATACATCAGATCCTTTATAAACTATAAGGCTGTTCTTTTTTTTTTTTTAAGATTTTATTTATTTATTTGATAGAGAGATAGACAGAAGAGCACAAGCAGAGGGAGTGGCAGAGGGAGAGGGAGAAGCAGGCTCTGCACTGAGCAGGGAACCCGATGCGGGACTCGATCCCAGGACCCTGAGATCATGACCTGAGCCGAAGGCAGACGCTTAACCATCTGAGCCACCCAGGCGCCCACTATAAGGCTGTTCTAATGCTATTTTATGATTTAATGCATTCCTACGCATTTCAAGTTGCTTAAAAACCTTTAACGCTTAATTGTAATCTTATATAGTTATCTCGCAAATGTCATGCAAAGTACAACTTAAGGAATACTCACCTTCTTTGAATGCAAATAGAAATCCTTAATGGAAACCTATGTTTATTGCTAATTCAGGATTCACTCTAAGTAAAATTAATGACATGCCCATTATGTGGATATTCATTTAGCTACAATAAGGAGAGTGAGCTCTGTTGATCCTTTTATTCCCAGGAAAGGAGGTTCCAAAGTTAACATTTATCTAACTATAACCTCTTTGTTAAAACAGTAAGATGCAGGGCGCCTGGGTGGCTTAAGCATCTGATTTAACCTCAGGTCATGATCTTAGGGTCCTGGGGTCAGGCCCCTGTGGGGAGTCTGCCTTTCCCTCTCACTCTCCCTCTGCCCCTCTCCTTCTGCCCCTCCCCCTCTGCACCTCTCCTCCCCTGCTCTCACACACACTCTCTCTCTCAAATAAATAAAATCTTAAAAAAAAAAAAAAGGAATAAAATGCAATATGGTACAAACAGAAAAAAAATCTTGATTCTTTCTGACCACTGCTTCTTTAAGCAACTGCTCTCTGGTTGTTCTTCCCTGTCCCGGGATGAATTCTGAGAAAAGTTCCACAGCTTTTCCAGTCACTCCACTGATTAGTGAATACACCTTCTTCAGATACTGGAAAGTCCAATTCAGTCTACTATCAAAGCTAAAATCCCACAACCAATGTAAAACTCAGGACTGACTCAGGCTGAGGAACTCTAAACAGAAGAGGAAAAGCATGGTGTACTTCTCCCCCATTTCTCACCTCACTCAAATACTGTTCTGGCACCCCCAGACTGAGAGTAGGGAGGGGAGAGGGATAAAGCGTAGTACTTGATCAGCACGGGTAGTTTCAGGACAGGACCCAGGGGTGTGGCCTGCCAGAATGCTTACTCTCTCCCACAGGGAGCTCTTGCAGATTCCCCAGAGGTCTCTCTGTGAGGCAATATTAGACATCGGGGATGTTCCTTGAGCTGCCCAGTTATAACTGTCCCTGGCCCCTGGCTTCTGATGTCTGCCCCATCCTGAGTGATACTGCTGGGGTCACCTTGCCTTGCAGATGGTCCTTCAGGGCAAGCGTCCCTTTTAAGGTAACTCAGTGGCAGCTCTCCTCTGTGGGGTCCTCATGCAGCTGCAAGAAGCTCTCCTCTGAGCCCTGTGGTCACGAGTGCAGCGCACTACCCTGTCTCTCTCTCCTTGTCCTGCCATCATGGGCTCCTCCAACCAGGCTCTGCATTTGTGATTTGAAATGTGGTTCAAGTATCAGTCCTTTGTCCTTCCCACTCCAGAGGGCACCCGTCGAGCATTCTGTGGGCACTCTGAAGCCAGAGTCTCACTAGGCTTATTGTGGGGAGAGTACGAGGCCAAGGGGGAGAAGCAGCTCCTCACACCACAATAGCTCCCACGCTGAAGAGCTGCTCTCCACCTGTCCTGTGCTGCACCCCGCCCCCCAGCCTTTTCTTCTATGGTCTCCAGGTCGGTGACAAGCTGAAGGTCTCAAAGCTGATTGCATAAGCTCTTAGTGAGTCCTGCATTGATAAGCAGCTACATATTTCTCTTTCCCTTTGGGGTCTCTGTCGAAACTCTGAAACAACAGAAGGTGCATCTAACACCCTGTGCATGTGATTCACAAGACGTTTTCAAACCGTCTCCTCTGTTCCTCGCCAGCACCCGGAGAGATGGGCAGGCCAGGCGTCATGCTCTCCCCACCCCACCCAGCCACGTTCCAGATGAGCAACGTGGAAAGTGAGCTCCATAGGGACAGGCAGCCAGAGGACATGGGGCTGGGAGACTCCCCTACGGAGGTCCCAGCCAGAGGGATGGTGGAGGCCTGCTTTCCACACATCGAGCTACGACGGCCTTGCAACCTTTCTTCACCCACGCGGGCTCTTTTTCCCACCCGTGCTTTGGTACCAGCTTGCTCGGGCTACCAGAACAAAGTACCACAAAGTAGCACAAGCTGGGAGCGCAAGCAGCTGAGCTGTATCCCCCCGCGGGTCTGGAGGCCAGGAGGCTGACGTCAGGTGTTGGCTGGGTGCTTCCTTCCAAGGGCTTCGAGGGCGAGTCTGGGCCACGCCTCTCTGCTGGCTTCTGGCCACAGCCCGAAATCCTGTCCCCAGGCTTGGATGTGATCACTCCTGTCTCTGCTTCACCTCTTTCTTCCCCCAAGCCTTCCTAAGGCAGATGGAAATCCGATGAATCCACAGAAGCCTCTTAAAAAATCTCCCTAGGATCCCATTCTGGTGTCTGCAGGCCTCGAGATGTCCATTTTATAAAACAACGAATTACAATTCAGGCCCGTCTTCCCCTGCCTGCCCCTCGAGGGTGGGAAAACCAGTCCGAGAAGGGCCATGTCGCTGGCTCACGGAACCAAGAGAGAGGCGGGTTTCCCCTCCGCATCTGGTAATCATGGAGAGTTTGGTGATTTCCCTGCACCCTACACGGTCTTGTTCCGAGGAGGGATTGGACTTAACCAATATAAGGCCTGACAGGTATGTCTCTCAAATGAGTCAGTGGGGAGGAGCTGAAATGACATTTACCAAAAAAAAAGTAATATTGAAAGAGAGAGTTTTCTGCTCCCCGCTCGAGTGGAGAAGGGAGCCCTTACTATTCCCATCAAGGTGACGCGTGAGTCACGGCCCTTTCATTCCTGTAAGAGCCGCAGGATCATCACAACCTGCCAGCCGTGGGCTCCTCTGACAGAGCCGCTTCCCCTGGAGACGAGCTCTGGGAACACACCACCCCCAGCTGCGCGACACTGCGAGCCCGCCTCAGTCTACAGCCCTTCGGAGATGGGGACAGACCAGCATAATCTTGCCGCCGGCTGGGAGCTGGTTCCGCAGAGGGGCGGCGTCCCAGCATCCTGCGAACCAAGTCCCCACAGCTGGGAAAGCAAACTGCAGTTTGTGTTTTTATGTCACATTTTGTGCACAAAGAAAAATTTATTTTTTGAATAAATTTGCTGAATTATTTACAGTTAACTACAGCCATTTTATGCATATAGTTCGAGTTTTGATAAAGGGATATACCCGGGCCACTTTTGCCCTAATCAAGAAATAGGACATTTCCGCCATCCCAGAAAGTTCCCTCGTGCCCCTTTATAGTCAGCCTCTCCCACTCCCACTCCAGGTAAGCACTGAGCTGCTTTCCATCACTAGAGATTGGTTTGGCTTATTACAGAACACCATGGAAGCGGACTCACACAGTGTGTGCTCTTTTGTGTCTGGCTTCTCTAGCTCAGTGGACTGTTTTTGAGACTCACTCATGTTATTGCATGTTATCAGCAGTTGAGTTCAGTGGCTGAGTGGTATTCCATTGTATGGATACATCACAACTGCTTTTTTTTTTTTAAGATTTTATTTTTTATTTATTTGAGAGAGAGAGTGAGAGAGAGAGAGTATAAGAGGGGGTAGGGTCAGAGGGAGGAGCAGACTCCCTGCTGAGCAGGGAGCCCGATGCGGGACTCGATCCCGGGACTCCGGGATCATGACCTGAGCCGAAGGCAGTCGCTTAACCAACTGAGCCACCCAGGCGCCCACATCACAACTGCTTTATCCATTCACCTGTTGATAGGCGTTTTGGTTGTTTCCAGTTCTGGCTATCATGAATAAAACTGCTATGAACATTACTGTACCAGCCCTTCTGTGGAAATATGCACTTATTTCTCTTGCACATACATCTAGGAGGAGAGCAAATTGCTTTTTTTTGTAGATTTTATTTATTTATTTGTGTGAGAGAGAGAGAGCACGAGCAGGGGGGAGAGACAGAGGGAGAGAGAGAAGCAGGCTCCCCGCTGAGCGGGGAGCCCGTTCTGGGTCTCGATCCCAGGACCCTGGGATCATGACCTGAGCAGAAGGCAGACTGAGCCACCCAGGCGCCCTGCAAATTGCATTTTTAACCATTCATCAAATGTGATGATGCAGATCATGAGCAGGAACTTGGGGGATATGTGACTATTACAGATGATTAGAAAAGAAAATTATAATATTATAACAGTGAAAATCAAGTGGTATGGGGTCCTAGGGGCTGGGCGACAGGACAGCAAATACGGAGTGTCCTGGGATTTAACGCTTCTTACCTTTCTCCAGTCAACATGAACTCGGACAAGCCCCGCACCTTCTGCAACCACCATAAAATGGAAGTAGTTTTATCTGCTCCTTCCTTCATTGAGCTTTAAAATCATCTCTTAGCAAACGTTTGGGTCCTTTAAGAGAACTTCAGCTATAAAAAGGCAAGGTGACATATATTGTACTTATAAATATGGACTGAGCGCAGGCAGCCACAGAACAGACATAAGGTGAGGATGGCTGGAGAAATACAATCAAAACCAAAATCTTCTTTCAACCCACAAATTCTCTCCACAAAGGGCGTATAGAGAACAAAATCAGTTTTATTACTGAATAAGCATTAAACCAGAGTGTAATGCACAGCACAGACAATCCACTAGGAATTGCAGAGAAAGCAAGCAAGCTCACTCTTTCATAGGACCAAGCAGATGCCCATTCCATACATTTTCTCAGGATGAACCATGACTAGTCCTCAAATAAAGGGACTTCACAGCACCACTGGTCACACAGAGTTCATCCTAACTTTACCTGGTAATCGAGGACCTTCTGCGCTAGCTAATTGGCTTTATCCAGGGGAGAAACAACCTTCTCCGACTTTATGATAGGATGTTATTTTGCAGTTCAGAAGGAGGTGCCCACTGAAGTTAGGCTCCTACCCTCCCACCTAAGCTGAGAGACAGAACACCATCTCCCCTGATGTTCACATTTCAAAGAGATGGTGCCCAGGTCCCAGGAGGAAGACATTCGTGGGCCATAGCGCTGACAAAATGCCAATCTCATCTTCCAAATGATCTGTGTATTTTTCAAAGATGAGAGAAGGTACTTTCAATGGCAAGTGTCCTAAAGTCAGTGCTTGGGGGAAAAAAAGAAAGAAAGAAAAGAAAAGAAAGAAAGAAAGGAAAGAAAGAAAGAAAGAAAGAAAGAAAGAAAGAAAGAAAGAAAGAAAGAAAGAAAGAAAGAAAGAAAGGAAAGAAAGGAAAGAAAGAGAGAAAGAGAGAAAGGAAAGAAAGAGAGAGAAAGGGAAATCTTTTCCTTTATTTTCAGCAGAGAATCAAACCTATTTTTAATTTGTATTGGTCCTGACAGTACACACTGAATGTTCCTTAAAATGATGCACACAAAATAAATCATTTTTGATCCCTGCTCCCCATCTGGAGCCTCTAGCTTCGGCCCGAGTAAAGCTGAGGGATGCAGCCCAAGGCTTCAAACCCCAGCAACCTTTGACGAGCTGGACTCTGTCTCCGGACTCTTCTCTCCAACCCTTCCCATCTCATTCTTCTTCATTAGATGGCTGCTCCTAAGAAATTGCCCTCCCCTCCTCCCACTGCTAGCTCAAGGGCTTTGATTTTTGTTTGGTCCCTGCAAGCCTCCAGAAGTCCCAGTAAAGTCCCTGATTGAGCCCTCGCCTCTGGGGGCGCCCGGGGTCAAGGATAACACGAGGCAGCCATGGTGGCTGGGCACCGTTTGAGCTCAGTGAATCACAGAGGAACTCATGGGATCCAAACCCGGCATGACCTGTGCCCCCTTTCCTGAGCTCATGCCCCTTTATTGTTCTATCTACAAAGAGACATCAGAAGCTGCCAATCCAATTACTGCAGTTTCTTCCCCTCTCGAGTGCTAGAGATTTCTAACTGAAATGGGCGGCTTCCCTTTCTAATGAACTCGCGTGTCCTCTTCCCTGAAGGTGGCAGCTGTCATTACGGCTCACTTCATTCTGAGAGGACCGCTGAAACTTGGGGGACATACAAAGTCACCTTTTTGTTCCCCCTTGGTCATCTGGCCTGGTTTGGGGGGATGAAAAGGACACTGCTCAGCAGATGCCTGCCTTCACCCTGTCGGCTCGAGGGGATGCGCTGAGACACCCGGGGGTCGTTCCAGCCTTCTCGATCTCCCACGGAGTGGCTGACTCAGTTCAGTGGGTGCGGGGCTGAGTTTGTGTGTGGTGATGTGTGACACCGCGGGAGGAGGAAGACGGTTGATACTGTCATTATTTAAAATCACTTCCACCTACTGGGCTGAGTCACTGGCACGTCACTGCCTGGGATTCTGCATCAGTCTCAAAAATAGATCTCTGTGGAGCTTTCCATCCTCAGCAGCACGCCCGTTCCCTCACTCAGGCTGCCTAGTGGACCTTGCACCCAGCCACGTCTCTGCCGAGTGCCTAAATCTCCCTCTGCAGCCTCCTGAGAACAGTGATGTGGCATGCTTGTGCAACACGACCTGAGCTTGAGGGAGGCCGTGCGGTGCCCCCACTTCACGCACAAAAAGGCTAAGGTGGAGGAGGCTGAAGGGCCCGCCCCGGGGTCCCCAAGAGCAGCCTGGGCTGGCTGGAATCTGCGCCCCCAGCCTCCTGGCCCAATCCTGAACCAGGAAGAGAGGAGAAAGGAGCTTTGGGTCTGACAACATGGACCCCCAAAGCGCACCTGCGGCGGGCCAAGCAGAGACCAAAATCCACTGTGGCTGAAGTGATCTGACCACTTGACATGTGATTTCAGAAGACATGAGACCAATTTCCTTTTTTTCCTTATACCTCAGACTACGATAAATATTCTCTCCCTGCCCCTCAAAGTCCAAAACAAGAGCTTTCGTCTAATAGGCGTGACTGGTTTCCAGAACCCTTGTGACTATGCATAAGGAAAACTAATGATTTCCCAAGCAGTGAGTTCGAATGGTTCTAAGAACACAGCTTTGGGGCTGAAGCCAGCTTGTGTGGCTTTGGGTGAGTGACCGTGGCTATCTAGT
This sequence comes from Mirounga angustirostris, assembly GCF_029215605.1. NCBI lineage: Eukaryota > Metazoa > Chordata > Mammalia > Carnivora > Phocidae > Mirounga > Mirounga angustirostris. The sequence continues at coordinate 34,033,686 of NW_026991712.1, forward strand.
CACTCATGATTATTGTCATCACAGGGTTGCCAGGAAGGTGACACGAGATAACTAAGCACTCAGTACAGAGTCTGGCACTTATTAAACCCTCTGGAAATGATGATGATAGTATTATACATTTTCAGTTAATTATCTCATGCTAGCTATCTGGTAGATCCTGGATACTGTAATGGCCCAGTCTTACTTTTTAAGCACTTTCTATAATGACAGTCCCTTAAGATTTATTTTACATTTGTCATATGGGTGACTGGAGCCCCCTACTGTCAGGGGAGCCCCCAACTACCTGGTTTATGGGTTTTTTCCATCCAATTTCCAGACAAACTCTTGGGAGCCTTCAAGGAACCCAGCAAGTCTCAGGAGGGTTGGTTAACCCACGTGAACAGTTCCCACACTGCTAAGAACATGAGAAGAGCCACCCTCTGCATAATAATGGGGCATGCTCTCCAACAGGGATGTGAGTTGGGATTTCTGGATGCTTGAATATTCCAGAGCCCCCTCTCCAGACAGGAACCTCCATCCTCCTCACCTCCTCACAGAGTCATGCCTCCTCTCACTGCACCTCTGGATCCGAGGTGTCCTTGTGGCTCTTTGCTACATGGATGCCAACCAGAACTGCTCATGGCAGATGCCTCATTGTCCCCACTTTGTCCTGCTCTGAGGAAGGAATGGGGCTTGGGAGCTTCCCCCAGCCTCCTACACTTCAGAAAGGAAGTTCTCAAAAGAGGCAGCAGAGGGATCTAGTCACATGACATTAGCAAGGGTTGGTGTAGAGATGGGCCATAGAGGAGCCATCTGCCCATAGAGGGGCCATCTGCCCATAGAGGGGCCATCTGCCCAAAAGTGGCCTGCATAGAATTCAGACCAGCACTCCCACCGCTAATGGCTGCTCAAATGAAAAGTCCAGGTCCATCTGTCTGATCATCTGGGGACTAAAACAACAGGATCACAACAATAGACAGATATTTATACAGCACTCACTCTGTGCCAGGCATGGTTCTCAGCACATTACGTACATTACACTAACTCTTTAGTTCTGTCCTTAGGCCCCAGAATGGACAGAAATCTGCATTCCTTCCAGGTACTGGGGTGAGGAAGCATGGCAGGTGAGAGGGGTAGGAAAGGAGAGAGCTTTCTCTTTTCCCGAATATCTGAGAACTTGGAATCCTTCCCTCCCTATCTCCTCTGAGATGTTCCTGCTTCACAGAAATCCAGACTTTCTTCTGTTTTGGAATTCAGGCATCCCCCAAAACATTCCCCCGCCCTGCTCCCCAGCCTGCAATGCCCAGTGTCCCTCCCCAACACCATCACCAGGCCACCAGGTGGCCGGGGGTCACATTTGCCTTCTCTGGGCCTCAGCTTTCTAGATCATCACCAGCATCCCTACCCTAAGCAGCCACCTTCACATCCGGTAGGACATAAAGGTAGAATTCATCTGGCCCCAGTAGGACATAAAGATCCTCAGTCCACGAGGAAATTTCCGAAAGGGACCCCTGAGCTAGAGAGTAAATATTTTGAATCCTTTCAATATTGCTAAACAAAAAACCCATGAGCTTCTCCAGGGTTGGAATTTTTTTCTTTGGCTTTCTATCTCCTGCAGCTCCTGTGACCAACACACAGCAGGCACTCCATAAATGTCTACTCGGGAAAAGAATGATACCATCGTCCCAGTCCGCACACTCGTACCTCTCTTCAAGAAGATCCAGATTCAGTATGCAGTTGATGAGCAACCGGTGGGCACTTCTAACTGGAACACAATACCTGTAACCGAGTTGAGAGACTGTGGTGGAATCATAAAATCCTTCGTCCATCTACCGAGACAGAGTGAAGGCGGAAGTGGTCCTGATAAGGGCAGACACAGGCCATCCTGTAGAAACCCTGTCAGTTCAAGGAATTCACACCAGGTCAAAATTTCAGAGAGACTCCATGATGGGTCAGTAACAGACGATGGGAAAAGACATTAGGCTCTAGGGGCGCCTGGGTGGCTCAGTTGGTTAAGCATCCGACTCTTGGTTTCTGCTCAGGTCATGATCTCAGGGTCATGAGATCCAACTCTGGCTCCACGCTCAGTGGGGAGTCTGCTTGAGATTCTTTCCCTACCCCCTCCCTTTTCCTTTGCCACTCCTCTTTCTCTCTCATTCCCTCATAAATAAATAAGTAAATAAATAAATAAATGTCTTTAAAAAAAAAAGAAATGGAGCTCTAGCTTCTCTCAGCGATTCCCCAGAATGAGCACTGCCCCCCAGACCTGAACCCATCTTCTTTAGTCAGAGCCTCCAGCTGCCACCGACATGCCCAAGAGAAAGGCCCAAGGAGAAAAAATGCAAAGGGAGAAACGAACCAGGTAGAAGACAACAGGGTTACTTGCTAAATCCGTTCCCCTGAGAGGGAGGGAGAAGAGTTACCCGAAAGGAAGCTCTCATAGGTAATGGAGATGCCATATCAATGCATAGAGAGCTGAAGGTGCTGGAGAGGCCAGGCGATATGGTGCACTTTTAAAATAACTGATAATAAATGTATAGTTTTGATCAAATGTTATTTACCAAGTTTTTAAAATGCAAATTTTGGTTTCCTTTAAAACAGCCCCAAATATTTTATGTCACTGTTGCCTTTGGGGAGGGGAAATGTCACTGACAAAATGAGTCCAAATGAAGCCAAACAAAATTCCATTGCCTGGTACGTGAGGGAATGCCTTTTGAATTTTCAGGGTTTTCCAGAAATCCACACACATTGACTATATGACTTGCAGGTAATTTTAAAAGCAGTCCTATTCTGCTTTGCTGTCTACGGTGGTATAGAACAACCCAGGCAGGTGGGGACCTCCGACAACCAATTGCAGGACACGGCATCCGCCAGCCAGGCATTCCGAAGGGCATTGGTGAAGAGGCATTGTCTAAGCTTCCCTGGTCCGAAGCAGGGCCCTCCCCCATCTGGCTCCTGTGAAGCTCTGGAACCTGGTCTGTTCCTAGTTCACCCTTGTTCACTCCATTCCAGCCACACTGACCTGAACAGTTTTCATCCATGCTGAGCCATCTCCTGCCTGAGCTTCTCCCTCTGCTGGGATGCTCCCACCCCAGGTGTCTATATGGCTGGCTGCCTCCTTATCTCCTTTGTGCACATCTCTCTTTCTCAGGAACCCTGATCTCTACTGAAAACTACAAATCCACCCGCCTATCTCTATCATGCTGATCATCCTCTTAGACTCTCCGTTTTCCTTTACTTGCTTGTGGTCTGTCTTCCCCCTCTAAAATGTAAACTCCACGAGGGCAGAAACTTCTTTCTTTCTGTACACTGCTCTATCCCTAGCACATAGATCTTGGCTCTGAAAATACTTAAATGGATGAAGATTATGTATCGGATTTGAAAGTGGCTTTGCCTTTTTGACAGATCACAAAGGAACAAAGTTGAAAAGTTTTAAAATGTTATTTGTGATTTTTTACCCATGTCCTCTTTGAAATATTAATACTACGAGTGTTAACCACAGGCATCTGTAAAAAGGCTAGAGTTTTTTGAATGGATACAAGGCTTAAAATATTAACTGATATTGTTTTCTGGTTTTTTCCCTTCTACCTACTTTATCCTCTCCCCACCCCCACCCCAGCTCTGCCTTCCACTACAACATATACATGTCCTGTTGGCTTTTTCCCCATTTAAGCATCGAGGCTGTTTTGTAAATTGAAAAATGCTACAGTGGAAGGAGAATAAAGGGATATTTTTAGCTTTACAAGCGTAGGCCCTGAGAAAGTTCAGAGCACAGAAAAATCAGGATGAACATGGGCCAGCTTTTTATACACTCAGATTAGAAAAAGATTTCCCAGGCTGTTGGGGGCAGAGACTAGGAGGGCAACAGGAATAAGGGGAAGAACCCAAGACATGGGGCCTTTATACCTGACAGGGCCTTTGGTTAAGGAGCTAAGTCACCATCCTCAGCCTCTGCCCCAGCGGGCACCAAACACCACCAGGGCTGGGGAGCTCCCTGGATGTCCTTCTCATTGACTTCTTTTTACAACACTTTTGGCTGTAAGTAACACACCTGTCTAAAGATAATGTAACAACAGAGATACTTAATCATCTTATATCAGATGTCCTTAGAAAGAAAAGTTGGTTTGGCAACTTAATGTCATTTAAAAACCAGGCTCTCTCTTTTCCTACCTCAGAGGACTGTTTTTTTGCTTGTTTGTTTTGTTTTGTTTTTAGGCTTGTCACCTCATGGATGCAAGATGTCTTCCACAGCTCCAAGCATCACATCCTCATACGACTGCATCCAAAGATATAATGAAATGAGACAGGGAAGAAGGGTTCTTGTGCATATTTCTTTTTAGTGGGGAGGAAAATCTTTCCTAGATGCCCTTCAGCAGACTTCCCTTTACATCTCATTGGTTAGGACTAGGTCACATTCTCTCCCCTAGCTGCAGTGGAGGCCGGGAACATCTGACATAGTCAGTCTCTGTTGTGGGTAGAGAGCTCTTCTAACAGGGTATGAGAGGAAAGGGAATCTGGACTACTCTACTGAGAGACAACCAACAGTGTCTGCCACAATCTGATACCAGGTTGTCTGCCATGCATTAACCACCTCCAGCCACCATTAGGGGGCACCTGTCTGTGCCCAGGAATCTGTCCCTTTCTGACTTATGTTTTAATGTCCTGAACACACGTAAAGCTTCTTCAAGAAGAGGAGGTCCCTAGACACCTGTCAAGGTGAAGGTACTGGGGGAGGGAAACATTCGACATTGTACCTGGGGCAGGGCTAACTGGAGGGTTTGCTTGGGATTCAACTCCTTCAAGCTACCCCTTCAAGCCAAGACAAAGGGGCACTCCCTAGCCCCCCATCATACTAGAACACGAAGGCCCTTAGCCACTCCAGGCCCTGCCATCACAATGGTCACCAACACGATACCGTGAGAAGTGTGGATTCCAAATCATAGTTTTTCCAATGACCAGTCTAAGTGGAATAGCCCAAGGAATAATATGGATTGGAAATAGAACGTGGTTCTGAGAAGGCTGGTAGGGGGGATTTATTTCAGTAGTAAATAAGGCAAGACTGGCTGCTGCTTTATTTAGGACTTAGAAGCACTGTTTCGATGAGTAAAAATAGGTTCAAATAACATGAGCATCTGTATCTAGCTGTATTTCCTTTTTTATTAAAATGGAAGAGCCCAAACACTGGCAGCAAAATCAATATGGATAATCAGGCATACTAAGGAAGAAGGCAATGGGTTAAGTGAGAACAGAATACCAAACAGGACGTTAAAAATAATTGTACTTACACACATACACACACAATGTAATGTATTATAAAAGTAACAGTTATGTGGGATTATGGATTAGTTAAGCTGTTCTCTTTTGTAGAAAACAGATATGAAAGATAACTGACTTACTTTGGCTTTAGACATATTGGAGCAAGATTTTGCTAGAGCTTCGCTCCCTCCCTTGCACTGAGGCTCTTTCACACCCGTTACAAGTCCCACACTGCAGTGGACGCATCAAGAACTAACTTAGCTTGGGCGCCTGGGTGGCTCAGATGGTTAAGCGTCTGCCTTCGGCTCAGGTCATGATCCCAGGGTCCTGGGATCGAGTCCCACATCGGGCTCTCTGCTCCTTGGGAGCCTGCTTCTCCCTCTGCCTCTCTGTCTGTCATGAATAAATAAATAAAATCTTAAAAAAAAAAAAAAAAAAAAGAACTAACTTAGCTCCAAGAGAAGATGAGTAAAATGAGCTGGCTGGGATCAGGGAAAGCAGCGAGAGAGGACAGTTAAGTCTCCATGTGTAAATGTAGATCATGTGTGTTGAGCTCAGAAATTTCTCTTATTAAACATATTCTATGTGATTCATACAGCGTATTAGGTTTAGGAGAATAAATATAACTATACCGTTGCACAGCAAAGACAAGTTGTATGCCTATCCTAGACACATGACTTCCGAAAATTCACCTTCCAAATTCTTCCTTGTATATGCTATGGCTTCTCGATCCTTTATTGACAATCTGTTTTAAAATGTTATTCGTAATTTTTTTACTCATGTCCTCCTTGAAATATTAATACTATGAGTGTTTATCACAAGCATCTCTAAAAAGGCTAGAGTGATTCTAAATGTCCCTTTGTGATATTTTGTAACTGGAAATCTAGGTTGAAAGAAATTCTTGACAGGTTACTTAGTTGCTGGCTAGTTTCCTCATTAAGTTACAAAGGAATGATGTACTTTAGAAGCTAGAAGCAGCTTCTTGACCCTCACTTGGAGAGATTCTTGGACCGTGCTAATGAGCACTTAGAAGGAGGAGACAAAGTTCCTGCATCATTTACACATTCTGTTGGTTCTGCTTTTCAAAGTTGAACCTATTGAGGAAATGGCAAAAATAAATCTGCATGAGTGTTTCTTGTTTGCTTTAGTATTTAATTATTCAAGATAATGTATTCTGCAAAAACACTAAAGGAAAAAATTCAGTTTCATTTAGCAGCCTCACAGGGAGAAAGCGAGTTAGACTGGTGTTTTTTCAAACTTTTAGGGCCACAAGCCACAGTAAGAAATACATTTCACATCACAAAGTTTCACAAAACAGTATTTCTGCTTACAACTTGTGAAACACACTAATGTTTTTTATTTTATTCTACTCTGTTCTGCTCAGTTGTCTTTTTTTTTTTCTTTCTTTCTTTCTCTCTCTCTAAGAAAGTGCTGCTTGAACCCCTCTACACTGGTTTCACCACCCTCTGATGGATCTTGGCCTGCATCTCAAAAACACTGGATCAAATGGTGATTATACATTAACAAGGATTAATATAAAGGATATTTTAACAGTTGTTTATAATACTGGGGCTAAGGGAATTAAAAAAGCCCCATGTTATAGACAAGATTATATTAGCAGGCTTTTGGAGGACTCATTAAAATGTTCAGTTGGATTGAGAATAAATCATTTCTTAGAAAGCCTTTTAACCTTTTAATGTTTAACAATTCCCGGGATGCCTAGCTCTGTGTCTATAAACATGAATCTTCATATATTTTTTCAACAAGTCTTACCCTACTTATCTGATTCATGTTTCCTTCCATGTTATTTTCTCGTCCCGTTCAGCAGGTTGGTTTTCCTCAAATGTCGGGGGATCCCCGGCTATGGCTTGTGCTGAGTGTCCTTCTAGGTCTGTCTGTGAGCACTGGGTCTGGCTAGCAGACTGCCTGGGGAACAGACAGGAGGGGGAGCGGGCAGGGCTCCTTCCTCCTCGTCCCTTGCTCAAAGCCTGCTCTGTCCCCGGGGCATAGCTCTTCACTGTCCTGCCAACATCTCCCTAGAAGCACACACACCTTCTTATTGCAGCTTGGCACAGAATGATTCATTTAAAATTTTTAAAAAATGAATAAACAACCACTGAAACTAGAGGTGTCCCTAAAAAGAAGTTCTTCCACTAAGTTGTAGGAACAGAGAATCCTCGGAAAAACTCTGGAGAAATAATAACAAGCACCACCAGGAGCAAAAAGTCCTTCCACAAAATCTCAGTGAAGACCTGGAAGAGAGAGCTCCATTATCTGAACGCATCAGCTCTGGGATTCCACCTTCGCTCACGGTTATAGTCAGGACACACAGTCATCACAAACCCAACTGAACACTGCTAAGGACAAAAAAGGGAATTTATTGAGATGTTATAACTTAAAAGTCCAGGTACACATCAGGCTTCAGAAAATTCTAAATCCAGGGGCTCAAACTAGGTCAGCAGAAATCTATCAGTTTCCATTTTTTAGGTCTGCTTTGATTTTCCAGGTTGGCCTCATTCTCTGGCAGGTTCTTCCCTCTCCTGGTGATGTCAAGATAACCACCTCCATCTCTGGGCTGCCTTTCTATCCAATCGTCTGTCCCACTGGAAGGAGAAAGGCCTCCTGCCCAATAGTTCCAGCAAACGTCCCAGGTCAATGTCTCAGGGGCCTGGTGTGGGGCGGGTCCCCATCCCTGGCCCAATCACTCTTAAGCTGTGTCATCAGGGCCCACCAACCACCCCTGAGCTGGCCGGCCGGCTAAGTACCACCTCACAAACACAGAGAAGTGGGGCTAGAGGATCAGGGTACCATTACCCAAAGGAGGAGGACCAGATCTGGGCTACCAAAAACAACCAACAACTACCTCGCTCACTGTGTGCAAGAAGAGCTGTCTGGTATCACAGAAACAAAGGATTCTTTGGCAGACAACGACCACAGGATCATCAAGGAAGGGAATAACATTCACAGTGATATTTCAGAGAGTTTAGAGGCATGATAGGTGTAGCAGGCAGAATAAGGGCCCCTCAAAATGTCTACACTGTAGTCCCCGGGACTGTGCATATGTTATCTCACATGGCAAAAGGGCCTTTATGGATGTGATTGGTCAGAGGGGGCGGAATGAGATGTGATGTCTCATGCCTGGTGCTGAGCTCTAGGGAGCCCCACGCAAGGACCTGAGACAGACTGCTATCTGCTCAGGGTGGCCCCAGGCAACAGCCAGCAAGGAAACGGGAACCTCAGTCTTACAACCTCCTGGAGGTAAAGTATGCCAACAACCCAAACCAAGCAAGGAAACTGATTATCCCCTAGAGCCTCCAGGACACAACCCTGCCCTTACTGGATAAGGCTGTGTCTGACTTTTGACCTACCAAACTGTAAGATGATCATCAACTTGTGTTGTCAAAACTACTGAGTTTGCAGTAACTAGTTATGTCAGCAACAGAAAACAAATACAATTGGAATGGCCCTGCCTAGTGCCTCTCGGACTAAGGGCAGTGGAGAGCCCCGGGGGGCATTTTGCCAAATGATTCCCCACTGAGAAATGTATCAGGTGTCTTAATGATGTGATCTCATCTGACCCAGGGAGGCAGAGAGGAGAACCCAAACACCACTCACGAACAAAGGGGCTACGTGCCAATGTCACACGCCTCCACAGTGGCTGAGTCAGAATGCAGCCCGAGGTGTGTGTCGTGGGAAAGAGCCTGTGCTCCTTTGACCACATCACACTCAGCAAGTGAAGGAGAAACTGGAAATCAGCTAAAGACAACACACACGCGAAAACACAGGCACACACCTCCCACAATGGGAGCCGAGGGTCAAAGGAGGCACAGGGAAAAGACTTCCCAAAAAGAAAGGGACATTCGAGCCGGCCTAGAAGGAGCAGGCCCTTCCTAGGCAAAGAAGAAACATGGGGATGTGAAGGGGGCGGGGGGGGGGGGGGGCAGTGAGTCCTTGAGAGAGAGAGAGAGAATGCAAGCTGGCAGGGTGGGGGGTTGGGGGGGTGGTGAGCGGAGGGAGCAGGTTGACAGACAAGAGTAAGGCTGGAAGACTGGGTTGGAATCGTATTTCCAAAGAGCTCTGTAGGCCACGCTAAGGAGTTTAACTGTATGTGCAATGGGGATCCATGAAGATTCCTAAGCAGAGAGTGGCCTGGCCAGGCTACATTTGTAAAAGCTCCTTGGGCGGTGCCCAGCAAGGGCTGGGGCACAGAGACTGGAGGCAGGCAGGGGGCCCCTGCACTGGTCTAAGGTGGGAATTGCCAGGCCCGTCTGTGTCAGGCAAAAGTGCTTAGTACTCACTGCCAATCCTCACAATAACGCTATGAAGGAGTTATCTTCTTTTTATGGATTGAAGAGACAGACTCCGAGAGATTAGTTAGCTTGCCTAAGGTCATAAAGCTACTAAAAGGCCAAGTTAGGATTTTAATTTGAACTCCTGTCAAGAAGCCAGACGTTAAAACCTGTGCTTATTAATTGCAGGAAACAAACTGAGGGTTGCTGGAGTGGGTGGTGGGGTGGGAGGGATGGGGTGACTGGGTGATAGACACTGGGGAGGGTATGTGCTCTGGTAAGCGCTGTGAATTGTGCAAGACTGTTGAATCTCAGATCTGTACCTCTGAAACAAATAATGCAATATATGTTAAGAAAAAAAAAAAGAAGAAGGTAGCGGGAGGGGAAGAATGAAGCGGGGGAAATCGGAGGGGTAGACGAACCATGAGAGACGATGGACTCTGAAAAACAAACTGAGAGTTCTAGAGGGGAGGGGGGTGGGAGGATGGGTTAGCCTGGTGGTGGGTATTGAGGAGGGCACATTCTGCATGGAGCACTGGGTGTTATGCACGAACAATGAATCATGGAACACTACATCTAAAACTAATGATGTAATGTATGGGGATTAACATAAGAATAAGAAATTTAAAAAATAAATTAATTAATTAAAAAAAAACCAAAAACCTGTGCTTAAAACTACAGAAGAGGGGGCAGAATTAAGAGCTATTTTAGAAATAAATGGATGGAATTTGGTAACCAATTAAAAGGGAGGAAGGTTGAGGTAGAAGGGCAAGGTCTCCACTTGATTGACTAGGCATGTGCTAGGATACAGGAGGTGCGGGATGGGGGAACCTAGTGAGCTTCCCAACCAGGGACAGCACCACACCCCCAGGGGCATTTGGAAATGTGCAGGGGTGGGGGTTGTCTTGGTTGTTCCAGTGACTGGGTGGAACCAAACATCCTTCGGGGCACAGGACCATCCCACTCAGCAGAGAACCGTCACATCCCAAATGCCAAAAGTACCCTTCCAAGAAATACTGAAGACAATCTCAAAGGACATCTACCTGCCAGACCAGAGAGATGTGGAGATGAGAGACTGAATTTCAGAAAATAAATGACATCAGAATCCATGAGAGAGGATGACACTAAGGGGAACTCACAATGAGAGAACATTCTGGAAAACCTGCAACATCAGTGTCAAAGTGTGGTCTCTGGAGCAGCCGCAGCATCACCTGGAGTCCAGTTAGATGCAAAGCCCTGGGGCCCACCTAGACCTGCTGGATCGGCAGCCCTGGGGTGGGGCCGCCACCTAGGGTGCCACGCGCCCTCAGGGTGATGCTCATGCACAGTCAAGCATGAGAACCGCGGCGGAGGGGCCGGACGGAAGGTGGGGGAAGCTGAGCAAGAGCAGAGAAGGAACGAGAGTTCCTGGGGGAAGAAATGGTCAGCAGTGACAGATGCTGTGGAGTCAAGCAGAGCAGTCACGACACGGGACTGAACAGGATGCTCTCCAGGTCTCTGCCAAGAATAGTGGATGGACAGACAGCAGCAGCAGCTTGGGTCTCAGCAGGCCGAGGACTTATTGGGAGTTAAAAATAAAGAATGGGGAGTAAAAGGAAGAGAAGGGATCAGTAATAACTTGAGAGGGACACAGGGTCAAGGGAGAGTTTTTAAGGATGAAAGAGCGAAGGATGTTTTATACCAAATATAAAGGGGGAAAATAAACAGGAAAGAAAATTACAGGAGCAGAGTGCCAGAGGCCTGTGCACTAAGAAGCAGGCACTAGTCAGTAAGATCTGAGCAATGCTGGGTGCTTGGAACAGGACACACCCTTCCAGAAATGGGAAGGACAGAGGCATCAAGGTTAGAGACGTTGGGGAAACGAGGGCATTTAGCGCTCAGCATGGTGTCTGGCACCCAGGGGGGCTCCCAGGAAGGACAAGGCCCATTGCTTCAAATGCCATCCGTTTGCCCACTCAACAGCTGTGTGACTTTGGGCGAATTAACAGACCTGTCCAAGTCTGTTTCTCCCGTCCACGAAAGAAGAGGCCAGATCTCACATGGGAAGCAAAGGGGTAGGAGTTAGGAAAAGAACTTGAAAAATAAGGAAATTTGGAGCAATTCCTGTGATGCATGAGAGGCCACTGACCAGCGACCAGTAAAAAGAGCATGTACAAAACATGATGAGAGGGTGCATGACCAGAAGCGTAAGAGCAGAGAGGCGTCAAACTACAAAATGATGTCCCAGCTCTGACCTGAGGTCAGCTTCTGTACGTGTCAAACAACATACAGCTCCCAGCCCAGGAGCTGCCTTGATGTTAATCTGACAGGGCCACAGGGTGCCCAGGGAGTTGGGCAAACACAATGCTGGATGTTTCTGTAGGAGATTAGCACTTCAATTGGTGCACTGCCTTAAGCAGACTGCTCTTCCTGGTGTGGGTGGGTCTCACCCAATCAGTTGAAGGCCTGAATGGAACAAAAGGCTGACCTGCCCCAAGTAAGACAGAATTCTCCTGACTCATGGCCATCCAGCTAGGACATCAGCTCTTCCTGGTTCTACAGCAGTTCTGGCCTCTGGGGACTCAAACTGGGACATGGACTCTGGAGATTCTGTACTTTCCAGCTTCCATAATCCTGCGGGCCAATGCATTATAATAAATCCCTTTTGTACACATACACACACACACACACACACGGTTGACCCTTGAACAACACAGATTTGAATTGTATTGGTCTACTTACACAGATTTTTTAATAGTACAGTATTATAAATGTATTTTCCTTACAATTTTCTTAGTAACATGTTCCCTAGCTTACTTTATTGTAAGGAATACAGTATATAATACATGTGACATAAAAGAATGTGTTAATCAACTGTTTATGTTATTGGCAAGGCTTCTGGTCAACAGTAGACTATTAGTTAAGTTTTTGGAGAGTCAACATACAGTCAACATAAAGTTATACAGAGGGAACACCTGGGTGGCTGAGTCAGTTAAGCCTCTCATTCTTAGTTTTGGTTTAGGTCATGATCTCAGAGTCGTGGGATCGAGCCCTGCATCTGGCTCCATGCTCTGCGTGGAGTCTGCTTGTCCCTCCCCCTCTGCTCCTCCCCGCCCCGCCCCCCTCTCTTACTCTCAAATAAATAATCTTTCTTTCTTTTTTTAAGATTTTATTTATTTGAGAGAGAGAATGAGAGATAGAGAGCACAAGAGGGAAGAGGGTCAGAGGGAGAAGCAGACTCCCTGCTGAGCAGGGAGCCCGATGCGGGACTCGATCCCGGGACTCCAGGATCATGACCTGAGCCGAAGGCAGTCGCTTAACCAACTGAGCCACCCAGCACCCAATAAGTAATCTTTCTTTTTTTTTTTTTTTAAAGATTTTATTTTTTATTTATTTGAGAGAGAGAGAATGAGAGACAGAGAGCATGAGAGGGAGGAGGGTCAGAGGGAGAAGCAGACTCCCTGCCGAGCAGGGAGCCCGATGCGGGACTCGATCCCGGGACTCCAGGATCATGACCTGAGCCGAAGGCAGTCGCTTAACCAACTGAGCCACCCAGGCGCCCATAAGTAATCTTTCTTAAAAGAAAAAGTTATACACAGATTTCTGACTGTGCAGGGTGGGGGGTCGGTGCCTCTAACCCCCACACTGTTCAAGAATCACATGTATATCACATTGGTTCCGTTTCTCTGGAGACCCTGATGAATACACTGCCTAACTGCATGATCTTATCATTCATTCCCTCAGCTTAAGAAAGGATGTGAAACGGCTGCATAGCAACATGAAGTTCCAGGCAACTCAGCTTTCTCTTCAACGGCAATCCTTGCAGGAGGAAAAAAAGCAGGTTCATGGGAAAGGGGTGTTCTGAATTCGAGAGAGAAAACAATAGAAAGAATAAGCAGAGGAATTACCAAGGTGGAACAGGCCTAAGGGAACCCAAATGTTAAAAGAAAGATTTTGACCAAACAAAACTAAGAAGAAAGAATAGGGGGTAAAACCAGGAACCAAAAAGGAAAGCCAGAAAAAACAACAATGGCATCAAAGTGGGGGGAGGCGGGGGAAGAATCAACTTTGCTGTCACCTTACAATTTTAATGTGCGGTTTAATGAGGTTTTGGAAGCTGATTAAACCAGGACGACGCTGTGCACCGTATCACAGCTGGGGAGTTAACTTTCCCAGGCAGGAGGAACTGCAACTGTGTGTCTGGGTGGCAAGAGAAGAACGTTCCAAATCATTTATTTTAGAAAAGAAATTCCCACTCAGGGGCAAGCAGCCAACCAAGTTCTGGAAAGCTCGGACTATGGAAAATTTGACACTTCCTTTCAGCATTAGTACCTATGACAGAGGCCCCATTCCAGAACCTACATGAACACTTCTCAAGCAGTCGACTCACAGACCCCAGCGTTCCCGTCTCTCCAAAGCTGCATCAGTTCCCCTTGGAAGAATGTGAGGGATCCGCCGTAGATGAGCCGGACAAATGCCTTAAATGACTGAAGAGGCAGAGGCAAGACGGAAGTTAAAGCGGCAGCAATTCATGTGATAGATTTTCACTTCCTGCATTAAGTTAGTGGATGAAGATCATATAGCCTCTGGTCTCCCAGCAAAAGGCCGGAGCAGTTTGAAGCAAACAAGAAGACAATTTTCCTGGGGCGCCGGGGTGGCTCAGTCCGTTAGGCATCCGACTCTTGGTTTCCGCTCGGGTTGAGATCTCAGGGTCCTGAGAGAGAGCCCCACATGGGGCTCCGTGCTCAGTGTGGAGTCTCCCTAAGATCCTCTCCCTACCCCCGCTCGTGCTCTCTCTAAAATAAATGAATAAAATCTTAAAAAAAAAAAAAAAAAGACAGTTTTTCCCTCTAAGGAGCATGGAAGCAAGAAATTCAGACACACTGGAAAAATGAGTTAGAACCCAGAGCGCCCCTTCTATCCCCCAAAAGCCCTGCTGTTGTGTTGGCTCTTAGCAGAGAACGACTCTGTTACTAGTTACTAGGTGCAGTTAGCCAGTTATGTATCAAATATGGTTTAAAATGCCAGCTCATTTTATAAACATGTGATGACCGTGATTTTGAAATCAGGGCAGTTGCAAAAAAAAATCAGTAATAAGTTTATAAATTGTTAGATTCTGCCTGCCTCTTCATGTACATTTGCAGGAGAATACTAAGTGTGTTTACAAAACACTCTTAAAAGAGTGACAAGGTGAAGAGCTTCTGGGGTCAGCATCAGGCACACTCCCTGGCGTGGGGTACACCCCATATGCCCACCCACTGGACGAACCAGCACCTACTATGAACGTGCCAAACACGAAGTGAGAAATTGCGGTTACAAACACATGAGTAAGACTGCTGCTGGCATGATCCTTGAAAAATGTAAATTAGACCATACAATGGGTTCCCTTTGTAGAACAAAATCTCAGTTCTCCACCATGCTTGTAAGCCCTGCCCCACCTTCATGTGTTGCACTTTCTACACCCCCTCGCTCATGAAGCTTCCGCCTCGCTGACCGGCCACTCCGACTCTCTGAGCCAGTTCTCTCTTGGGGCTCTTTGCATCTGCTGTTTCTTCAGCCAGGGATATTCTCCCCCTGGCTCTGGCTGGCATCTTCCCCCCCTCGTCTGCCACAGCCCCCCTTACCCCTTCCCAGCCCAGGTCACTATCACCTCACACATTCAGAAGTGAAGCGTCTTGTTTATTACGTGTCCATTGCCACCAACCCCCAGCAGGTGAGCTCCATACCAGCAGGAGCCCTCTCCTCACTGCTCACTCCTGTTCCAGCAACTGGTACTGAGCCACAGCTAAGTATGTGCTGAGTGAATGAGGATTCTACCCTCAAGGAACTCATAACGTATGTCCTCAGTCAGGAACTGGCTGTTGAAGGAATGAATGAATGAAGGATTCTTTTATCTAGACAAGTCGTTGGGGTCATGTACCCTAAACCATTAGGCCAGTAAAGTCTCAGAGAATGGACCTTTTCCTCAGAGACTGCTGGGAAGGCGGGCTGAGCGCTGACGCTGATGACCAGTGGCATCAGAGTTTCCTGAAACCAATGCGTCCCCGCCCTGGAAGCAGAGGAGGGGTTTGGCAGCTGCTGCAGCCAAGTCTCACTGGGATGATGAGTGGAACGAAGGAAAACACAAAAGATAAACAGAGACTAACAGAAAAGGAGAAAACCTCATAATGAATAGCAAGACCACAGAAAGGAGTAAAACCCTAAAACACAAAACTCTTTCACCAAAGGGAATTCAAATTAATTTTTACAACTACACTGACATAAACACATGAGCCAAGAATTGAGAGAATCTGTCGAAAATCTGATTTCATTCTTGATAGGTTTTTTGAGAAATAATACATAGAGCGTAATTTATTCTCTTCAGTTATACAATTCAGTGATTTTTGGTATATCCACATTGTCCAGTCATCACCATTATATAACCCCAGAACATGTTTATTCCCCCAAAAAGAAACCCCGTATCCATTAGCAGCCACTCTAAATCCCCAGCTTCTCCCTGGTCCCCACCAACCACTCATCTGGTTTCTCTATCTTTGGATTTGCCTACTCCTATCATCTCATGTAACAGGAATCAGACATTTTGTGACCTTCTGTGTCTGGCTTCTTTCACTCAGCACAACGTCCTCAAGGTTCAGCCATGTTGTAGCATGGATCAGGACTTCATTCCTTTTTGTGGCTGAGTAATATTCTCTTGTATGGACGTACCATATTTTGTTTATCCATTCATTCATCTTAAGTGGATGGCCACTTGGGTCTCCGCTTTTCAGTTATTATAAATAATTCTGCTACAAATTTCCATGTACAAGCTTTTGTGTGAATCTATGTTTTGTTTTGTTTTTTAAGATTTTATTTACTTGACAGAGAGACACAGCGAGAGAGGGAACACAAGCAGGGAGAGTGGGAGAGGGAGAAGCAGGCTTTCCGCTGAGCAAGGAGCCCAATGCGGGGCTCGATCCTAGGATCCTGGGATCATGACCTGAGCCGAAGGCAGACACTTAACGACTGAGCCACCCAGGCGCCCCTGAATCTATGTTTTCAGTTCTTTTGGGGACACACACACACACACACACACACACCCCTTGGAATTGCCTATCCTATGATCCTGGTGGATTTTTAATGAAGGAATTTGCCTTCTAAATAGATATAGTTAAAGGGAAACTAATTTCAATTCACATAAGCTAGAGAAGCCAAGAAACAAAAAAGAAACAAAAATCAAGTAGCATAAAAAGTAATACTGGGCGCCTGGGTGGCTCAGTCGTTAAGCGTCTGCCTTCGACTCGGGTCATGATCCCAGGGTCCTTGGGATAGAGCCCCGCATCAGGCTCCCTGCTCAGTGGGAAGCCTGCTTCTCCCTCTCCCACTCCCCCTGCTTGTGTTCCCTCTCTCGCTGTGTCTCTCTCTGTCAAATAAATAAAATCTTAAAAAATACTACTACTACTAACAAAAGTGGCCATTAGCATGCTGAATCCCCTCTTCGATGCATATACCTTGTCAAAAAATCTGAACACACCATGAGGTTTAATTCTCACAATAATCCTGCACTGTTATCACCATCCCTCTTCTGTAAATGAAGAAATGGAGTCAGACCCAGGGTGGCAGGCTGCCTAAGATCACAGTAGGATCTGGATCTAGCACACAGGGCCAGCTCCAAGGCGCCAGAAGAGAAAAGCAGACCCTTAGAGCACTCGTAACAAATACCCATAGTCTAAATTCCCCCATCAAAGAAATTGCAGACGAAATTAAAAACATTAAACCACATCCCGCTTTCAGAAAACACATAAGAGAAGCTAACTTAAAAAGAAGGAAACAATCCAACTTGAACAAAGGGACTTTCTTCTGTGGGTAAATAAGGAAGAGCTCTTCAGGATTTGTGGGCAGTGACCTGACAGTCCCCTGGCAGCCGAGCAAGGGTGCTACGAAGGTGAGCAGAGAGGACAAGGCCAGTTAGGAGGCTCTCAAAACAAACTGGGGCAAGGAAGGACTGGGAAGGGGAGAGGGGAGAGAAGCTCCAGAATGCCTGAGTGCCTGGCTGCCAAGGGGGAGAGAGACAACGAGCACACAGCAGAGGGGGAGCCTGGGGCTCGGGTGGAGGACGCGGGGAGGAGCTGGCTTTCTGACTGCGCTCCTTCCTCCCTTGGCCAGCTGTCCTGCAGGCTGGTGCCACTGGGCTCAAGAACGGGGCAAGATCCAGGCCAACATACCACTGATGAAAACAACCTGCAGACAGGTGCTATCCTTTCATACATAACTCTCCTCTTTCCAAGGGTTGGTTCCCTGTAAATTGTCACTCTTCTTGCTAGAGACCTGGACTGCTTCACTCTTCTATGAACTTCTTAAATTCCTAAGAGTCAACAGAGACCAAAAAAACGTCATTCAAGAACACGTGTTGAGCATCTCCCTGATGTCTCCCTACAGATGCGAGTGCCCTGCACACAATGAGTACTAAGTGAGCACTGACTGACAGAAGAAATTATATCCCCTTCAGAACCACACAGCTGTGTTTCCAATTCTGCGGATTCAATATTTCCCATCAGAAACAGCTTTTGGTCTTTCAATATTGCAACCAGTTTACCCTCATGCACATAAAGGCACAAAGTATATGTACTTGTCTTTCGTGATCCAAGTGAAAGCTGTCTGTGTAGCAATCTGGGCACATCAACAATGACTCAGAAAGCCTTCTTTCTCAGGCTGGCAGGGAAGTTAAATCTGGCAATCAGAGTGAACAGAAGCTAGGCTGGCTCTTCCAGTTAGAGGAACACAAAAAGCCAAAGGACACAGGGCATATTGGGAACTCAAAGGCAAAACAGCTCATGACTCAAGCATAACCAACTAGGCCTGTGCTGGCCAGTGCAGTAACCACTGGCCACAGGTAGCTACTTACATTAATTAAAGATTAAAAATGTACTTCCTTGAACACATCAGCCATATTTCAAGTGGACTATGGCCCCATGTGGCAGAGGCTACCACAATGAGTGGCATAAATACAGAATGTCCGTCATCGTGGAAAATTGTTTTGGACAGTGCTGAACCAGGCCAACTGTATGGTCGTATTCGCGGGGTGGGGGGGAGGGGAGATCTATTCTTCACTCACTGACTGATAGTACAGGTTGACTTTTCTGGACAGATATCCTCAGAGATGTTTTCAGACTTTTGATTTCACAGATCAGTAATTACAGTGCTTTTTCTCATTTCTCACTGTGCCTTTTTACTGCTCAGCATCACACCCCTGGCACCGAAACCTATGCCTGATTTGTAGTATGTGCTCAATTTACTGAATAAATGAACATATGCGCACACAGACGGACAGACGTATCTATAGAGCCTTAGTTTTTTCATCTTGTCTTTGGGGAAAACTATCACTGGCTGGCACCAGTGTTTGGGCTCTAAAACACTGCTTCTATATACATAGACACTCACACAGGCTGGATTAATTCACAAAATGAATATAAGTCGTCTAAAACTTTCTGAGAACTTTATATTAATAACATTAACTTGTAACAAAATATTGCAAATCAGAGCACTACCTAGTGTTTGTGGGCTTCTCTAAATTGACTATATGTTTCGTAACCAGCCATGAGGGGGATTGGGGGATTAAGCTACCTGTTTGCTTCTAAATGGCACCAGAGCACCCTCTTGTGGTGAAATGTACTACCCGTGTATAGTCACAATTCTTTTTTAAAGAAACAAGTGACTTTATGCTTCCAACAACACATTAAAACCTGTACTGACCTGTAACTACTCAGCCCAAATAGGTACCCAAAATAGTTAAATATAAAATCTGGCAAGTTGTGTTGGTGAAAAAGGTAATTAAGAATGTCCTGTCAGGGGCGCCTGGGTGGCTCAGTCCGTTCAGCGGCTGCTTTCGGCTCGGGTCATGATCCTGGGGTCTTGGGATCTATTCTATAATATTTGTATATATGGTTTTTAACCTAGTGCATTTGTTACTCTGATTTTCTTTAAGATTTATTATTTGACAGAGAGAAAGAAAGAGCAGGGGTGTGTGGCGGGGAAGGTGCAGAGGGAGAGGGATACAGTGTGTCTTAAGCAGACTTCATGCTGAGCATGGAGCCCAACACAGGGCTTAATCTCACGACCCCAAAATCACGACCTGAACTGAAACCAAGAATCAGAGATTCAACTGACTGCACCACTCAGGCACCCTATTACTCTGATTTAAGGGAAAAAAAGGAAATGCAGCTGTGAATAAAGGTGAATAACTTCATATCTATATCAATTTCTTATATTTTATTTCCAACATTTGGGACTATTTAAATTTGAAGTTCATGTTTGCTGAGTATTTGTGATGCACGAAGTATTACTTGAAGGGTATTACTTGGCATATGCTTATTCAAAAAGCTACATTGGAGTCTGTTCCACCCAGACCACACAGTGTCTGCCTAAGAGCAACTTCAGCAGGCAGGAAAACGTTCCAGTCTGAATAACTTGGGCTACTGAAATTAGCATGCAACAGCTAGACACATCACTGAAAAAAAGGTGTGGGTTCCTATGTTCCTGCCAAATACCAGCACAATTTAATATCTCATGAAGCACATGTAATGCCTTTTCCTTCTCTATATCACATGGACTAAGTTGAAGGAAAGTGTCTGTCTCACTCATACAGGACCCTGTAGAGGGAAAGAGGCATGATATGGATAAAAGAGCCCAGGAGTCAGAAAGCTTAGATTCAAATTCTGAATCTAACTCAAAATCTGTGAGATCTAACAAAGAAATCACCAAAGTCCTTTGTCCCTAAGCCTCCACAAGTAGAATGGGGACCACCAGTCCTCCCAACACAAACAACATGGGGAAGGAATGAGGCAACGGGTACTGAGAGCATTGGCAGAATGGTCTCGAACAGACACCCAATAAATGTCTAATGAATCTCAAAGTAATCTGAGCTCTATCCTAGAGGAGAACCAATAGACACTGAAGCAAACAAGGCAAGAGGAATAGAAGAGTCCCTTCCCAGGAATGGTAGCTACCATCAAAAATACAAAAAAATCCAACACAGACTGAAGCTCAGAGACACTCAAACTGCTTTAACATTAGGCTACATACACAAAGTCTACTCACCCCACCACACACACACACACACACACAAAATTACTTCCTTCTAACCTTCAAACTCCACAATGTCATGACTAAACACAGGTGAAAAGAAGCTCTAGGCACTCATCTAGGATTCTGAGTACATGCCTCCAGCTCTCACCGGGCACCATGTCAAAGCCCTGCACGTGCAGGTGGGAACTCTTGCACTTAGAACAACAGCCCTATGAGGTGGGCACGCTAGTTATCCCCATTCTATGAAGGAGGGATGGGGCGTGGAGATCACAGGGCTCAGCAGCAGCAGAACTGGGCTTGGGCTCCACAAGAGCTTGAGAGCTACATCTTGGTCACTCTGCATCCCTGATGGAAATTACAGTGAAAGTCCTGAAGTTCCAAACACACACTGGGATTTTAAACTTGAAACAACCCTACCTACCCATGTCAGAACAATGTTACTGTCCAGGTAAAACCTTAAAGTCATCACGTAGGCCTATCAATCTTTCACTTTGTCAAAACACATCCTCTATCACAGACTATGCCCACTGTACAGATACTAAGACTCAAAAAACACTTGCAAAAGATGACAGAAAACCAGAATTTCCTGACACCAAAACCAAAAATTTTCAGCCTCCTTTTATCCAAAGGAAAACTGAAAATAAAATCTGCAACATGTCTTAAACATGTCTTAAATTTAGAATTCTGACAGGGAACTTGGCAGTACATGTCAGAACTTTAAATATACCCTATGATCTACGAACCCCACTTGCAGGGTCTTTCTTACAGAAATACTAACACAAGTAAACAAAGGTACCTGTAGAAGGAGGTTTACTGCAGCAGTGTTTGTTAAGAGCAAAAACAAAAAATAACCCGAATATCCAACCAGTCAGCTATCTTATGGCAGAAATACATGATGGAAAACCATGCAGCCAGTGGGAAAAAATGAGGTAGCTCTAGATAGACTGACATCTACCTATTTTGGATACACTAGTAAGCAAAAAAGCAAGTGACAGAATATATGCAGTCTGATCCTACATTTATTTAAAAATAAACTATGTTTGCATGTGTGTGATATATATGCTGTGGAAACCTAGAAAAAGGCCTGGAAGAATACATCAACTCCCTTGAGAAGAAATCTGGGGGGGAGGAAGGGTCATCTCTCATTTTTTACTTTCTAGAAGTCTGAATGTTTGAGGTAAATTTCTTTTGAAATAACAATATAAATTTGTGAAGTAAAAAGGATTTGGAAGGTGAATTTCTAGAAGGAATAGAATAGCTGAGAAATGCCCTGGGAGTGCACAGGAAGGGGAGCACTGCCACAGAACCCTCTTTAGAAGCTCCTCCAGGATGCTCAATGAAGTCGTCCAGAGATTTTTACAACAAACAACGTCTTTTTTCAGACGATGCCATAAATGACATATATGTGAAAACAAAGGCTTGTATAATCAAAAAATCCTAGAAAGGAAACATGTAAAGTAAGGACTTACACAGAACAAATGACTGAAGCTGCACGGTTTCGCTACACTTTATTCAAAGTCGGCCCCACTTCCTAATTATTTGCGGGAAACTCAAAATCTAGTGTCCAAATGTAAATATCCATCATACACTGAAAAATTACCTTTACATTTCTGCTGTGATCCAAAATTGGCACACTTAAATCATATGTGAGCCAGACCCAAACGGTTGACCCTCGATACAGAACAAAAGCCTGGAAGTGGCACAGCAAGGTAGCTATGCTCTCCTTTATTAAATTCTCAACCTGAACTGTTACCTTCCGAAGTTACACACACCACAATATACCTTTGCACAGGTAATTTTATTCTCTCCTGTGGGTGTCAACAGCGCTCATAGATTGGAATTTGAAACATTCAGAAAGCACATACCTGAATATCGTCACATTTCGTTACATCATGATTCAGTAACTATTAAACAGTTATGTCTACTAAATACAATGAACAAATGGTATAAACATTTACCATTACCTTGTAAACAAGGCTTTTGTGCACAACAGTAACAAATGGAATTAATGCATACCACAGTATCAATGAAGACCTTCTCTTTAAATAAACTATTCTGTTTATAAATAAACTCTGATTTTTTTTAGTACACATTTACAGACCTGATCAATAAAAAGAAATAAGACATCTATTTTCCTTTAAGAAGAAAATATTGAGAGATGGACCACTATGGAAGAACTTACTAGGAAAAGTGGTCAGAAGCAAGCAAAGGACAAGAGGGAGTTAAAAGTACTGTCATACTGCAACCTATTTCTGTTAGAATACACCAACACAAGGACAGGATTGTCTGGGAAGGAGCTCATTTTTACTTGAATTCCAGCAAGTTGCAATCAATCTTGTAGTACACATAGGGATAGTATTCCTGTTGACTCAGGTTTAAGCCTGGAATATCCATAGGAGCCTATAGGGAAAATCAGACAATTATCCAAATGAGTACTTACAGAAATCAGAAAAAAAAAAAAAAATTAAATATTACCATTTACCTTCTTATTGAACATCTACTCTGGGCTAAGTGTATATGTTTATGCTAATTTAATCTGAGTTAGGCATTATTACTCCAATTTTGCCAATGAGGAAACACAGTGGGTAGTAAAGCCAGATTTAAGCACTCACTGACTCCAAAGCCTGTATGTGTTTAACTATAACCCTGTGATCCATTTTTATGCATAATGTATAAAATTACTTTTTAAATCTCAGGCTTGGGGTATTCAGTTTATGGGGCACTTGGCTTATTAAAATGTTGAATAGAAGTAAACCAAGTATGATTTTAATGGTGTCACTTATCATTTACGCATGTTTTAAGAATATACTGGTAGGAGGGGTGCCTGGGTGGCTCCAGTTGGGCATCTGCTTCTGGCTCAGGTCATGATCTTGGGGTCCTGGGATCGAGCCCCGAGTTGGCTCCCTGCTCAGTGGGGAGTCTGCTTCTCCCTCTACCTCTGCCCCTCCCCTCCACTCATGCTCTCTCTCCCTCAAATAAATAAAATCTTTAAAAAAAAAAAAAAAAAGAATATACTGGTAGGAAATTATGTATCAAATAGTTGAACCTCATATTTTATTGACAATTACATGAAAATGTAGAATGTAATTTCCTGCATTTTCTTCTATCAAGAAAATCTGACATTTCGTGGGTTCTAACTAATGCAAATGTGAGATACTACCATCCTAAAAAGAAAAAAAAACCCAACAAGATATTTGAAATAAAAAAATATGAAATAAAACCCACTACAATTTTAAACAGCAGTAGTGTGCTTAAATACCCTCTGTTTGAAAGAAGATAGAAACACACCAGTTTAGAAAAATGGTAGTTCCTTTTAAATTGCTCCTCTACTGACATCGCTACTTGTACCGAATACAACTGAATTAACTACTTCGTTTCGTCTTCTCTGCAATTCATTAACTTCGGTAAGTAAGTACTATAGTATGACCGGTTGCTTCTGTATTTCTGCAGCTATAAACATCTGATCTATAGCAAGACAATGACTGGCTCAGAAGCAAAAGCACTGATCTAACTAGTATAAAACAGAGTGAACAATGTAAACTACTTGCTATGTTTATCTAACAAATTAACTGAGACCCTCAAAGTAATAAAAACATAGATTAAATAATACAATATTTACTATCCCTTTTCCATTTATCTCCTTCCAATGATTTTTTTCTGAAATTCATTCCAGTTGCTACTCTTCCAAGGTGCCTAGTAAGTACTTACATCAATAATAGCTGCTGCACTGCTGTCTAGATGTTTATACAATTCATATAATACTTCTCTTAGTTTCTTCATTGTTTTCTTATTGGGCTGAAGTAGCATTGCTTGAAAGTTCACTGGCAAGCCATACCTTAGCAGGAAGCAAATGTACAGTACGTAACATAAGTAAACATAAAAACAGATTTTCTTTTCAAAGCAAATATTCTCATAGTCTTCTTTAATCAGTTAACAGAGAGAGGGTATCTCATTTTAATGACCACCTCTACAAGTTCAACTAATATACAAAGAAACTCAAATCTTCTCTGGTCCTCACTGTCCACTAGAAAACTTCCTTAAAATGAGAACCCGCTGTCTACTAAGAATTACTTTTAATTACTCTTTAATTTTTAATCTACGAATACCCTCAGCAATAATATGTATACTTAGTGGAGACACCTTCATGATAAGGAATAACATAATTACATCTTGAAAAGCCAATGAAATTTAAAAATAGCGAGCATGGCTACAAATAAGTATTTTGAACTACATCCAATATGAGCAAACTGTATAGAAGATCACAAGATGATTGAGATTTTAAGTATCTCAAAATAATAAAATATTTAAGGTTAATATGAAACAGTGATTTCAAATACATCATCAGTATACTGTGTGCCAAACTACATGTAAAGTATGTGAAAGATCTTCTTTTAAACAAACATTAGCTAAATATTTTATAATCTACTTTTAACTTAACTACACCAGCAAAGAACCAGGGAATATAGCAGTATGGATCGCTTTTTCCAAACCTGGCATCAAGGACAAGACTAATATGAATGTATGATACTGACAATCTCTCTCTCATGGTTGTCCCTTTGGTTTCTCCGCATCAACTTCCTATTACTGGACCATATATTATAACAAAGAGGTCTAATGTAAAGGGATCTATAAACCCTTCAGTTCCAAGTTTCTCGACAACTTTCTTTACCTTAAAACAGACTCAACAAAAACCCTCAACGCTTTCACATGAATCCACGCAATAAACGCCTCACTGAAATTTACTTTCAGCCACCGTACAAGCGGTCCCTATAAAAAGGAAAAAAAAAAAAAAATCACTACAAATTTGGTCTTGAAAATGGCAATTAGAAATAAATAAACCAAATATTTTTAAAGGAGTGACTATCCAGTAAGAATCTACAGAAGAATTAAATCACATTATATTCACTTTAAAAATGTTTCATTTTTCTCATTATCTTGGACACTTCATCTTAAATAAGATTAAAAGGTCAGCCACTACACTGAAACCTCAGTAGACACCCAAACTGATGGATCCTACTCGCTATACTGAAAAAGGCATGTATTTTCATGAAAGCAGTTTAAACTGATACATAATATATATGTGCCCTAGGTTTGAAAACCGAAATATAAAAACCTGAACTTATTATGCAATACATTTCAAACATTTGAAATAGAATTCAACTTACAAACAACATCTCAGGAACAGGACAAACAGTTATGTAGTAAGTCATTTAATACATATATCCCTAGGTCTAAATTTTTTCATCTGTAAAATCAGGGGTGTTGATCTAGATCCCTTAAACCTCTTCACATTCTAAATTCTTAATGATTCTATTACATAGGATAACTTCTCTTTGAACTTAAAACATTCAATATGATTTCCAGTACTAAATAAAAATACACCTTTAAACAGATTTTAAATAATACTGCCTTTCAGTATGTAAAAGACATACGTGATCAGTTCAGCTAAATTATTTACAGAACATCATTAGGTTCATTTGATGTACTAACCAATTAATTTAAGCAAAAAGGACATGACAAAGTGGAAATCTTTGGTTAAAGTATCTATTCTTTAAAAACGCTCTGGACCTTTGTAACAAGTTGGTTTTACTGGGCATTACTTGGTTAGGATTAGTTTTCTCCCAACTTAGAGGATATGGTTTATAAAGTACTTAGGAAAAATTTTAAATGGGATTTGCTTTTATTTTCTCTTTCATTACAAGAGAAATAAATTTTCACTCACCACCCCTTCCATACTAGCTTCTAGTCTTCACAGTAATCCGGCACTTAAAGATGACAAGGAAGTTGACACCATCTTCCCTTGTCACAATTCCATCCCCTTTCTCCATTTTGCCTAAAACATACTAACTCTCCAGGGGTTTTAAATAGAAATTGCTTCAGTATAATATTGCAGCATTAAAAAAATTTGCCTCAAGAAAATGAAAAATTCTTCCTGAAAAAACTATTATTAATTAAAATAATACCTCACTATACTGCATTTAAAATTAATTCCTGATACAGATTTAGATGGAGTAAATAACTTTAAGGTATGGACTTCAAGATCTATGTTTGATTAAATTCATTTTGATTAATAGAAAAAGTAACTAAAATCAAATGTCTTAAAATAAAATCAGTTTTAAAAAAATTTTAAATAAAATAAAAAGCAGTACTGCTTTTTCTTCTGCTTAATGCTGATAATACTAAATATTAAGAACACATACAAACTGCTTTTTCTTGTCAGTAGAAAGCCTGTTCATTTCTTCTTTATCTGCTTTCATCTCCTCTTCATTATACTGGAAGTCACGAACGATGAATCTAAATTTGGGGTGGGGGGAAAAACAAAATTGTCCATACTGTGTATATAGGTGATCTAACAAATTAAAAAACAAAAAATAATTATCTTACTTGTTTTCCCTGGCTTTGTGCCTGAAGTCATCAACTGCCTTCCTAAACAAGGTGACATTACAAAGGTAACTGTCTTGGTCCTCTGAGAGAACACTATGGGGGGAGAAAAACACACACAAAAAAGTCCATTTAAAGCTTTATATGGATTGCTCTCTTTCACACTGAGGGCAGAACTCACAAACAGAAGGAGGACAAACAATAGGGTACGGCAGCCCTTCCCAAACCACCTCAAGGCTAAGCACGTGTATTGCCTCCAACACTGAGGACACTCAGTGTTTACAATGTGTTTATTTACAATGCCTTAACAGCCCTATGCCATTTACCTCTTCCTAACCCAACAAAATCCAACATTTACTCAAGTAAAATGTCCAAGCTCTAAGAACCATGCTTTTCCATCTATCACTGCCAGGCTGGCATTTTATTTACAATGTGGTACTTCTGAAATCCAAAAAAATAATGTTTTACAAAACCAGTAGCTAGTTTATTCCAGAGTCTCCCTGCTTCCCTGCTAATAATAAGCACCTTCTTCTCTTCTGGAAATCAAATTCTCTCTACCTCTCTCCAGTCCAGCCCAGCCCACTGAGGCCTGGCTCACCATCTATGTACTGCCAATAGCTCCTACCTCAGATCTTTCCTTCCCCACTGCCCCCAACACCCTAACTCAACAAGACAAATGGAGTGGTCTAAATATCCTCTGACAAAACACACTTTTATGCACCTCAGGGCTTCCTCCTAGGCTCTAGAAGATCCCAGCGAGGTCAGAACTTCTATCCAGTCGTGGGTCTCATGGACATCACTGGAAAAACCTTTCCAGACACAACTATGTAGGGAAATTTTAACTGTCATATAAATTTCTAATGCCCTGGGGAAAAGCTGTTTGGAGAGGCAAACTGTACAGTTCATGTATACTATGACTCTCATTTGACTTTCAAAAGTTACCTATAGCGGGCGCCTGGGTGGCTCAGTTGGTTAGGTGACTGCCTTCGGCTCAGGTCATGATCCTGGAGTCCCGGGATCGAGTCCCGCATCGGACTCCCTGCTCGGCGGGGAGTCTGCTTCTCCCTCTGACCCTCCCCCCTCTCATGCTCTCTCTCTCTGTCTCATTCTCTCTCTCAAATAAATAAATAAAAATCTTTAAAAAAAAAAAAAAAGTTACCTATAGCTATTTATGCAGAGAATCCCAGACACGGGGTCTACGAAGCTATACTGTGAATTGTTCAACAGTGATGATGCTGGGGCAGGAGCATCACTTAATGGTGTGTGGAAGGGTCTCTTTTCCTTTCTATTTTCCAAGTATTAGGGTTTTTTGTTTGTTTAGTTTTTATTTACAATGTGGTACTTCTGAAATCCAAAAAAATAATGTTTTACAAACCTGAGGGAGTGCTTGTGGAATTCAAAGATACTTTACTAAATATGGGGGGAGGAAAAAAAAAAAAGCAAGTTTAGTTTTTCCAAGAAATCTAAGAATTGCTTGATTAGGTTAATTCAGGTAAATTCAGGAGGCAACAACAATACTTAATGGCAGAATGGCTATAAGAACTGACGCTAGTCTGGCTCTTGGTCTACCTCTCCAGCAATAGGACCAGCAGACATCTCTGGGAGGACTGACCACTGTCATCACCAACACAGAGAGAAACTCAGCTACTCTGGATTTGGAACATTTAAACTTCCTTTTCAAAGGTGTCCTCTCGGGGCGCCTGTGTGGCTCAGTCAGTTAAGCATCCAACTCTTGATTTCGGCTCAAGTCATGATCTCAGGGTTGCTGAGATCGAGCTCCCTATCGGGCTCTGCACTGGGAGTAGAGCCTGCTTAAGATTCTCTCTCTCCCTCTGCCCTCTCCCCCTCCCTCTTAAATTTAAAAAAAAAAAGGTGCCCTCTCTGGCTGGCTCAGTCAATAGAGCTAGAGCATGTATCTCGATCTTGTGAGTTCGAGCTGCACACTGGGTCTACAGATTACTTAAAAATAAAATCTTTTAAAAACTTAAGAATTAGGGCGCCTGGGTAGCTCAGTTGGTTAAGCGTCTGGCTTCGGCTCAGGTCATGATCCCTGGGTCCTGGAATCGAGTCCTGCGTCGGGCTCCCTGCTCAGTGGGGAGTCTGCTTCTCCCTCTTCCTCTGCCTGCCACTCCCCCTGCCTGTGCTCTCTCTCTCGCTCACTCTCTCTCAAATAAATAAAATCTTAAAAAAAAACCCTTAAAAATTAAAAAAAATAATAAATAAGAGGTACTTTCACAAAACTATTACCCTTAGTTCTTGCTCTCGGTGCCTATCAAATCCAAGGCACAGCAAGTACCAAGTGGACAGAACTCAATAAAAAACCTTTTATGATCTTCAGGTCTCCCAGGCTTATCTCTGTAAAATGCACACTGCAATCTAACAAATCCAAATCCAACCTGACAGGCCAGTGCAGACCCCTAACAATATTCCTCCATTGTCATAGTTATCTTTTAAATTCACACAGTACTTTGCCATTTTAAAGACCATTTCAAAAGCCTTTGATGTTTGACACGGCTCTGTGACAATGAGCAGGGTGTCTATTACGCAGGCTCCTCTATCATGTAAAGACCTGGGTCACAGCAAAGCTGTTTGACTATTCAAAATCCTATGGTGAAGAAAGCCAAGATAAAAATTTAGTCTTATTTTATGACTAAATCCTGCTGTGCTATCTTATTAAGAAAAAATAAATAGAAACCACCTGCTTTTCCTTCCTATCCCAGGAGAAGTATTTCTTAAAACATTATAAAAAAGAAACCATGAGTCCTTGGCATAATGGACTTTCAATCATTTAACATGTACTGAGCCTCTATAAACGTGCCCAGCTCTGGCTACATATTCGGAATAAAACTAAGACATCATGGTTCGCTGACCTCAAAGCATGGGTCTAATCAAGGAAACAGACAGAAACAAGTAATACAATACAAAATTGCAAATGTTATAATAGAAGATATATGTGACATATTGGGGCAAAAAGGGAACGGACAACTTTATCTCAGGGGACATTAAAGAGTTTCACAAAAGCAGTAATGCCAAGTGCAAGTCCGAAAGACAGGCGAAGGAGAGAACATGCCAGGCGAGCCCCACACAAATGCACACAGGTGTGGAATAGCATGGCACATCTGGGGCTCTGCCAGATACAAGCATAGCTGGAACAGAGCACACGGGGTGGGTGTGTGTGCATGCTCCTGTGTCAGTAATAGATCAGCGCACCACAAAAATGAAAACGGCATCAATGCAGGAGACTGATGAGAGGAAAAAAAGAGTGGCAATAAAGGAGACCAGCTCATGGCAATTCCAACAGTCCAGGCAAGAGACGGGAATCCAAACTGAAGCAGTGCCTATAGCTACGGGGGGGTAGGGGGGGTGT
The DNA here is from genome assembly GCF_029215605.1 of Mirounga angustirostris. Classification (NCBI taxonomy): domain Eukaryota; kingdom Metazoa; phylum Chordata; class Mammalia; order Carnivora; family Phocidae; genus Mirounga; species Mirounga angustirostris. Next base: position 34,063,998 of record NW_026991712.1, read on the forward strand.
CAAGTCAGCTGAACCATATGAAGTTGATGGTATCTGACCATTTTTGACCTACAAGATAGCAATTTCGTAGGTGTCAACCAAATGCTACTGAAGGTAGAAATAACACAGCTGTTAGACTGGGTGGTGGAAGGGCAGGCAGTGAGGGAGAGGTAAGAGTCCAAAACGACTACCATGGTCTGGTTTGGTAACTAGGCACACGTTGGGCCACACACTACAAGGGAGATGGACGACTGAGGCTGAGGTTGGAGGGGATAACGTCCTATTGGTAGTTACCTGTGGCGTAGACATGTGCAGTGCCCAAGAGGAACCCAGGTGTGGGAGTCTGAAACTATGGGGATAGCCAGGCCACGGACGGAGATTTCGGAGTCCCAAAGCTGCAGGCAGAAGTCAGAGCCCTGGGTGTGGCTGAAAAGGCGCTGAGAGAAGAATAGGCTGTCCCACTAAGACAGAAGAGCCCATGTCTAGACTCGCCAATACTCAGGGCTAAGAGATTCTCTCCGGCTCTCAGGCGCAGAAGCCAGCAGGCTGCATTACAGATTAATTCGGAGACAGAGTTTGCAGGAGGTCACGGGGCCAGAGATGAGGGTGCAGGCAAGACAACAGCTGAAGAATGACTCGAGAGTCCAGGCTCAGCAGAAGAGGAAGCACGACTGGGGGAAATCAACAGTGTCAGAGCAAAGGAGTGGGGACTAGAGATGTGGACAAGGTCAAAGAGCAGGTTCTGGGACAGTGGAAAAGATGGAAAGAAGGCTTCGCTTCAAGAACTGGATTACAGATTTAAGAGCCCAGAAGTAAAGCCTTTTTAGAGGTCAAGAGTGAGGCAAGGCAAAAGCTTACAAAACTCAAGTGGAGAGGCACGTGCATGGCTCAGTCAGTGAAGTGTCTGCCTTCAGCTCAGGTCACGATCCCAGGGTCCTGGGATTGAGTCCCACACATCAGGCTCCTTGCTCAGTGGGGAGCCTACTTCTCCCTCTGCCTGCCGCTCCCCCTGCTTGTGTGCTCGCTCGCTCTCTCTGACAAATAAATAACATCTTTCTAAAAATAATAAATAAATAAACAACAACCAAAAAAACTCAAGTGGAGGTGATGGTTTGTGAGCTGCAGGGATCGGGGAAATGAGAAGCCAGAAGCTGGAGGGATTTCAAACCAAGCCAAAACCAGCAGTGACCTTAAGTGACATAGGAGACCAAGGCAGAGAAACAAAATGAAAGCCAGAAGGAGAGGAAAGAGTCAAGAAAGTGCCATCTTCTCGTGATGAAACATGGACTTGGACTGTGCCTGAAAGGGAGCTTAGTTTAGCTTAAGCCAGGCTGCACAAGTTCTACCACGTTCAAATAAATGACCCAAACGCACACCTTCCTTTAGTTCTACCGTTACGTAGAAGTAGCAGCACGACCTTCACACAGGTATAAGCGGGCCTGAAGGAGACGCCAACGTTTTCCAGACACTGCACAGCATTTGCAGTCACCTGTGTGAGCAGCCTTGCTTCTAGAGCTCACTAGCGCTGTCTGCTGCTTCGGATTTCTTGGCTCGGTCCTAAAACTCAGACCTGCCATCTTCTCTGTTCCCTAACTAATCTTCCTATGTCACTGCCAAGACATCTCTCCTGCTTTTCTTCGTAAAAGTTATCTTTGCAACCCCTGCTCCAAAACACAGGGGAAACTTTTCTCTGCACAATGGCTAGTACAGTTTTTCCGAGGCTTTCGTAGCTGGGTCCTTCTAGCTCCCCAACCAAAAACCTCTGGGAAGCACCAATGCGTTTGTGGTACTGTTTCCAAAAATAGAGAAAAGGCAAAAGTCAACTAGTGATCGGACCTGGTCAGACCACCTTCGCAAGGAAAAGTAGACAAAAAGGGAACTGGTAATCCTGAGTACCAGTGAAAAACACTGTTCTCTGAACAGTTTTCCCAACGAGCGGCAGCCAGCAACCCAGCCTCCACTTCTCTGGCCGTAACTGTGCAGCATTGACGCACAGCCCTGCACTTACCCACACAACAATGGTGGGAGCTCAAACTGTCCAGTGATTTTAAGACTCAAGTAGAATATTTTACAAATAGCTGGGTTCTAAGCATTTTTTAAATGGAATTCTTTCCTTCAGATTTGAAGACCGTATTTTTCAATCCGTTCTTCTACCTCACAATTCTACTTTCATCTTCACTGCTCCCAAGAGTAAGGACTCAAGTGCCAAAAAGCAACAAGTCAAAGTATTACTACTTACAAATGACTTAAAAATGAAGCACTTAGAACAATCACGAGCACACAGCAGCTACTCAAAAATGTTATTATGATAAGCTAAAAATCCAGCATCAAGTCACAGAGATCTTTCCTGAACACTGGACAAAATGCCAAACTAACCCAGCACAGCCTGTCTGCCCCACATGATGAGCCGTCCTGTCACGGCACTGGCTGAGCTGCTGTTCTCGTGGACTAAATTTAAACAGCGAAGCTTTCATGTCAGCGGTTCCAAAGGCCTTCAGAACAGAGACACAGGCAGAAAAGAGGTTTGCACTGACTGGTGGTCAGGGAGCACTTATTCGTCATCCAGAAGACAGGCGTTGTCTACACTGAACTCTTACCGCTTGGCATTTTTTCCTTCAAGCTACTAGAGTAATGTTCAAGAGATGTAAATCTCTGAAGTAGTACTTTTAATGTCCTTCTTTCAGAGTAAACCCGAACACAGGTACACACCACTCCCCGGGACCTTGGGTCTGGCATATGTACAACCTGTGAGGACATTCTGTATACACTGGGTCCTTGGTCTCCTCCTTACCCTCCTCTCAGACATAAAGTCAACCTCTATGGCTTTAATGTCCTACAGAGTATAAAGGTATAAGAAGTTGTTATTCGTCAGGATAAACAGCTTCAGTGGGAAACTAATATGAAGACTAAGGCTGTCCCTTAGTCTTTAGTCTACCATGTGAAGGGCTGGTGAGAATGGAAGGTATTCCCCAAAATGGGAAAAAAAAAATTCGTATGAGCAGAGGTTTGTGGTTTAGTTCTCAAAAAAATCAACATTTGTGAAACTATGATAATCATATTACCTTATATTTTGTATATCTTATCAAGCCTTCAAATAGCCTCATAATGTGTACTAGGAAGGGGCTATGCTCATTTTTCAGACAACGAAAAATGAGGCCAGAGAAGGTAAAAGATTTATCCCAGGTCACACAGCAAGTTGGTAGCAGAACCAGCAACAGAACTCAAATCCCTGGGCCCAGCACTCTTTCCATTATACTAAGCTACCTCCCATATGACATAATGAAACTGGAGAAGAAAATACTGCATGGGCCTACCCTTACTGATACCACTTCTTTACTCTCTGCTGTAACCTTCTCTCAGTGCACGTTGCCACCTCTTGAGGCACAGCCATACGAAAGAATCCTCGGGGGGTGCATATCCACCATACTCAATATTTTCTCAAAGAACATCTCGTGCGGAATGACAGAATACAGGAAAAAATGACATGGTAGTGTCAACAGTGTAAGACCTAACATTAAAAAACCTGACTTTTAGTCCTAACTGTCTCCCTGGACACTAACACAGCCAATGCAGCCAAATGCCTTAGGCAACTATTTAATTCTTCTGTATTTTTACTTCTTTCTCCACAAGAATAACTGCTCCAACTACTTCACAGAATCGTTGTAAATATCAAATTAGATAATGTATTATCAATCCGTATATTTAAAAACACTTAATACAAGTTTTTTTTAATGGAAGATATAGATTAGGTAGAATCTATGCTCACTGAAAATTGAGATCAACATGGTACTCTAGCAGCCATTTTGGTATACTTCCTTTGCAAGAGAAATGAAGAATTATAGACATATAGTAGGTATACAATAAATACTGAATGAAGAATTTTCAGAAGGTGGCAAAGCATGGCAGAAAAAGTACCACACCAGTGACCTGGGTTCTAATTCTAGCCCTGCCATCAATGAGATGTGTGACTCTGGGCAAACCACTTCACCCCTGTGGCCTCAAACTTCTCCACCTATAAACATGAGACAGTCGATCAGCCTGTACAAAGTCCCTTCCAGGTCTTTAACTGCGATAACTAGAGTTACTTATTTCTAAGGTGAAAAAGATGGTCCTGAAACCGTAAATTTACCACAAAGAAAAGATAAAGCTATTTCCTAACCCAACATCCCAACTCTAAAAAGGAATTCTAGGAAAGAAAGAAACGGGTTTTACAAAGACTACTACTTACTTGCTAGACCTTGGAACTACCATTTCAGCTAGTGTTTCGTACTGCTTAATCCAGTCGTTGTGGTTTAACCTGCAGAAAAGGTACAGTAAGTAGTGGAAAAGAAAAAAGAAGTCTTACCGCCTGCCATAACCAGAAAGAGAAAAACACATGGGACAAACAGGAAATTCAACTAATGTATACCTCAAATCTATGTAACCAAAAAAAAATTCAAGTTTCCTCCTGAGAAACAGTAAGTGTGAAGCAGGAAATACAGTTCACCACTCTTATATCCAGTAACTATTGCAAAAGAGGCACATCCTAGAACTAAGTTTCGAAAGGAAGTAAAGCAAAGTACAGATTCTAAATGACTTTCAAACTTCAGAGGTAAATGCATTATCTTATTAAAAATAAATTAATTAATTTAAAGGCCATACTGAAATCTCTATCATGTCTATTCACTGGCCGTTACAAAAGGCTGGATCAAACCGTATTTACTAAAAGCACAGTGTACCAGGAAGCATTGAGTAAATTAAGTGACAGCAAACCATGCTGCACAGAACGTTGTGCAACAACCCTCTGTAGAGGCCAACGGATTTGGGCGTGTGCAGAAAGACAATTATGTTTGCAATTTAATGAACTGAAGTATTTGTAGGCCACATAGTGAATAATTCAACATGGAAGGTACCCTAGGTCCTATGTTTCAATTACTATGTACAGAAAACTATAAAAATTTCTGATCTTAAACACAAATTTTCAATAAAGATTGTGGCAAATCTTTTATCTGCGCAAAGGTTATTTTCCTACAGAGTATAAAGACACAGATACAAAGAAGTTTATTATAAATAATCAGTGCTCTGGTATTCTGCAGTAAGGGGAGAAAAGCAGAAGCCAGATAATATTGTAGCCACAGTAAATTCAATGCGGGTGCTTTCCTACCATTTTCCAATATTCCCAGCTCCCTAACCAGATAGAAATGGAGAACACAGCAAAGGAAGAATTCGTGCAAGAATTCTGTGAAGAATCCCCAAATCTCCCACCTCAGTTTGGATCCTCCAAAGATTCCTGATAGCGAGACTTCAGTCCAAGTCAGAAGTGAAACCATTAACAGTGTTTCTCTCTCATACACACGCATGCATGTGCACAGAGTTCTAATCCTTCCTATGAGTGTCCAAAGGTTTCATTTTACCAAGACAAACTGTGATCACAGAAGAGCTGATCTCAAGAAGATTTCAAAGGATTCTCTAATCCAGGAAAACTATGCCCAGAGCCTATGCTTGTTTTCATAAATAAAGTTTTACTGAAACACAGCCACATCCATTTTGTATGTACTATGTACAGCTGCTTTCAGCTACAACCACAAAGTTGACATGGCAGAGATGAGTAGTTGTAAGAGACCCTTGGGCTTGCAAAATGTAAAATATTGACTATATGGCCCTTGAAAGAAAAAATTTGCTAACCCCTGACCTAATCCATCCTTTGCTTCTTAAAGGGTTTAATTCATCCTAACCAATCAAAGATTTTTCAGAAAAACAAATACAAAGGGCTTCCTACTTTGAAAAGCCTAAAATCTGTATTTTTTTAAAAATCTAAAAATTTAGCATTATTTAATTTTTAAATAAGCCCACTCTACTAAGCTGCTAAATTTGATTTGGAATTGCAATTTATAACTGATGTCTCCATTACCAGATTATGAACTCAATTCTACTATGTGTGCCATATGAATACATGTTGGTTCACAGAATGAAGGACAATGTAACAGTCCCTTTACAATTGGGTTCTATGGAACACTTCAAATTACAATATCAGATACTAACATTTTTCTTATATTTTAACAAGTAAAAAACTTTTGTAATTACAAGACATACTTGGGAACTACGACCAGTAATGTGATGAGATACTCTGAATCAAGAACAAAGTCATCCTTCTTCACAATTTCTGCTAAACTTCTAGTTAGCAAACTTCCTCTGAGGAGTAAGAAAAAAATAATCAGGCTGATAATGCCTCCATAACACAAGTAAAGAAATAGCAGGCTAATTATATTCACATATATTCACATGTACTATATATACATCTCGAGAAATGGATTAATTTTATTAGTTAACGTTTTTACTTTGCAAGAAGTCAAAATTTAGCTATTTCCCGCCCTCACTATTAAAGAAATGTCAACATTTATCAAAATTTGCCTTTAGTATCTTCCTTTGTGTTTGCTTTAATTATTATAACTCACCTCTTCTCTTGATTACATATGTAATACCCTGACTGGGCAAGTGTTATTCATTATATGTCAATTAAAGTCTATTTCATAATTACAAAATGATATCATCTAAGGACAACCTTTGATTTTCTTCCCTCTCCCTGGGTATCATCTGATACTAAGCAATTTTGGTTAGTTAACCCAATAATCAACTCTTTCAAATCAGTCTTCATTTGGTCTCCCAGTACATTTCATAATGAAAATGACTTGCCCTGTTTGTACCATTGATGGTATCCAACCAATTTTCCCTCTGGAATATGAACGCATAACTTGAATAGTTAAATGCTTAAAGCTACACTTGCAGTAGTCATAGTACGATGAGATCAAGAAAACAAACGTGTCCTATCTTTTAAAAACCTAACGTAAAAAAGCTAAACTTGGAAAACAGAAAAGCAGATAAATTACATTGTAAAAGGATTCTTCGATAGAATTCTTTTAAGCAAGTAATTGCTATGCAATTAAACTATGATTTGATTTAAAACAATCTTAGACAATTTTTCAGTAAAAACTTAAATGCATAAAGGGATAAACAAACAAGTACAATAAATCAGTCTCGCATCTGTTTTGACTAGGCTGAATTAATAAACTTTTCTCCATGAAGTAAACAAACACCGTTTTGATTACAAAAACAGCATAAACTGGAATTCACTAAACCCCAACAATAGCTCGCGTTCAGTGCATGCTGGAGTGCTTCCCCAATTCTTAATAGTCACATATACTTGATACGCTTACGCATTCTTCCGTTCCAAATTCTGAAGATTTCCCTTCAAGTTATTATATGCGGATGCTCTAGATTTCAGGTCATTGTCAATTTGAGTCACTCCCTTTAAAAATGAGAAAGAAAAATAGGCAAAATTTTCCTAAATCTGCCTCTACTAACACAAAGTAGCTGTACCTGAACATTTACTTTAAAAAACACCATCACTGGTTGCTGATGTAATAACCATTATTTTAAAAGCACAACTTTAAAAAAGGTCATTTAAAAAAATAACCTACTTTTTTTTTTTAAAAGATTTTATTTATTTGAGAGACAGAATGATAGAGAGAGCATGAGAGGGGGGAGGGTCAGAGGGAGAAGCAGACTCCCCGCTGAGCAGGGAGCCCGATGTGGGACTCGATCCCGGGACTCCAGGATCATGACCTGAGCCGAAGGCAGTTGCTTAACCAACTGAGCCACCCAGGCGCCCAACCTACTTCATTTTTAATAACTCTGGTAATTTCCATATGAATCTTTTCTACTAAAGATGTTTTAGTCCACATATATTTTAATTACTGTTATGATACTATTTCTTAAACCACATAAATGCAATCTAGGCTACTGGGTACAGAGATTATTGATTAAAAGTCTTTAACTTCAGAAGGCTGAAGAATTAATTTCCAAAAGTAATAAACTACATGGTTTTGTTGTTCACAACACCACTATTCTTACACAAAATATTTTTGCAATTAAATTACAATTGTGGATGAATATTATTTATAAATGTTACAAAAGCTGATTTAAAAAAAAAACTACTAACAATTTAGGAAGAAAGTACAAATCAGCAGATTTAACATTTGAAGAACTAGTTCCAACTCAGCTCTACCATTATTACCATTCCTCTATGAGCCTGTTTCCTCATCTATACTAGTATCAGAAGATGATGATTAGATCCTTGATAAGGATCAAAAGAAAAGGCTCAGTCATAGTAAGAGCATCATTTTATATAATCAAACTACTCACTTTCATTAAATTATAATGATGACTTCAGTTTTAAAACCCTTAATAATCTACTCATTTATATAGAGCACATTGTCAAATAAAGTCATTGGGACCCAGGAAAAAGTCTGTCCAAATAATTTAAACCATAATTTTCATCCTAGCCAGATCATAACAATGTTGACAATTAAAAGGGCCTCGTCTATTTGCCCTGTTTATAGCTTCAGGTAAGACTTTTACATTTTCTCTCAAGTTCAAGGACTACAATATAAAAGGTGAGCTGTTCATGGATGAGCTTCACAGGATCTGTGTACTCCCTGAAACTGTACATAAAATCACGTGTACATGAATACAGGCATTTTTTTGGGCAGAGGATCGATACTGAATGTCAGAAGGTGTCAGAGAACCCATAAAGTTTAATGTCTGACTCAGTACTATACATAACCATGCTAAAGTAATCATTTTTGGGGCGCCTGGGTGGCTCAGTCACTAAGCATCTGCCTTTGGCTCAGGTCATGATCCCAGGGTCCTGGGATTGAGCCCCGCATTGGGCTCCCTGCTCTGCAGGAAGCCTGCTTCTCCCTCTCCCACTCCCCTTGCTTGTGTTCCCTCTTTCGCTGTGTCTCTCTCTGTCAAATAAATAAATAAAATCTTAAAAAAAATAATCATTTTCATCTACCTGAATGACTACTAAATCTTCAATAGATTCCAGTTTCCTGTTCTACATAATCTGTTACCCTTAAATTTGCATAAATCATAAATACAGAATTTTAAAGTTTACTTTCTTACTTAAACACCATTGATAAAATATCTAAGTTAACCACTTAAGTAAGTAAACAGCACAACTTGGATAATGTACACAGCAAAGTGTTATATTTTAACATCTTTCTTTTTTGGTAAAGTTGTACTAAGGGTACCTCCTGTTTGTATCAGTCACATATCATTTAGTTGCTTTGTCAAAACCTAAAGGGTATTTCCCAGCTAAATACTTATAAAATAAATAAAGCCACTATAAATCACTGTGTCCTACCTGTGTCATTTTTTATCTTACCTTGGCGATTATTTCAGAAATATTTTTCAGGGACTGCTTGATTGGATACTTAGCCATGTCCCACTGAAACCTTGTTATATAAGTAACCAAGTCAACTGAAATAAGGAAATAAATTAATTACTGAGAAGCAACAGAATATTTATAGTTTCCTACACAGTAATAACTTTTAATGGAATCAGTAAAGATGTCATCATTGCTGGAGAGTCCTGATTTTAAAAATGTGGAACTATATTAAATAACATGGATTAATCAACATTTTTTACCTTGTAATCTGACTGGCTCTCTTCTCCTTACTCAAAATTTTATATATTTTTTTTATTCTTATGTTAATCCCCATACATTACATCATTAGTTTTAGATGAAGTGTTCCATGATTCATTGTTTGTGCATAAAATTTTATATTTTTATATATACACATTTTTATGTGTGTATGTGTGTATATATAGCTATATATTAAAATGCTCCTTCTAATTTGATGACTTAAAAAATGGAATATGTGCATACCCATGATATGCCTCAAATGTCAGAGAAAGAGACACAAAGATTAAGAAACTTCAAACTGTCTCCTCAATAAGTAGAATCTGACAAAAGTATGTTCTTTCTTCGCCAACTTAAACTGAAAATAAATCTATTAAAACCAGGTGATAATTGTTTCTAGGAGTCTATACTTCAACAATCTTCAAAACATAGACCCTTTCACATTCAAATGAAAAGAATAAAAAATGTAGAGTCAAAGAGACACTCAACTACTATTCCCTGTTTTCATAGCTAAATCATTCACCTTATGTAAGTCAGTATCAAATCCTCAAGTATTAGCTTACCTCCATTGGCCAACAGATTCTCCTGAACTTTATCTTTACTATCCTCCAATACATCAGCCATGTATTGAGCCACTTTCTTAACCACCCTTGGGAGGCACAAAAAAAAAAAAAAAAAAAAAAAATCAACAATCATTTTCAGGAAAAAGACCTATATTCCATGCTATACAATGAACACATTACATAAGCACATGAATCTGACCATATCTGTTCCCATTACATCTATCTGTATAATATAGAACATGGGTCATAACTTCTACAAATAAGGTTTTAAGGATAAAAGGGACCAAGATTTTGTTATATGTGAAGCTCAACTGAGTAACTGTACAGATTTAAAGAGACTACATGCAAAATGTTTATTAAGTCTGGAAAGAAAGTGATGGGAAACTAATGAGAAACATACATTGTATGACAAAAATGGATCAATGAATCTGACTGCAAGGACCAACAACAAAGGATGGAGGCTGGGAGCTAGCATTCACCACTTACATGCTTTCACTTAGGACAAAAGAGATCTGACAGGCAACAGAATACAAGCAACACTAATGATGAAGAATGAGGTCCTGTATTATTTATTCATTAACTATTTATTAAGCATCTACTACATGCAAGGAACAGTGCTAAAGAGAAACCATAGTGCCATAACTACTGAGGCACCTAGATATCACTTTGTCAATCCCTTCATTTTATATAAGTAAAGACGTTAAGGTATAAAGAGAATAAGTGACTTAATCACAAAAAGTCACAAAGTCACAAAACCAGCTAATGGCAGAGCTGGGACTAGAAACATAGTGTCTGTGGACTTTGGTGTTCTCTCTCCAGTTCCATGTCTGCCTCTGGACCCTGGGTGGGATACAAAAGTATACAAGACAAAAACAAACAAACAACACTAGTTTCACATCGAAATGGAGAGACACCAAAAGACACAAATGACTAAATACAAAGTAATCTATGGTTAAGTGCCAGCTGAGAATACCAGGTTACAGAGAGAAGCACAAAGGAAAAAGGGATCACTTCCAGCTACTATAATAAAAAAAGCATAATGACTCATGAGCAGGGCAATGAAGGACAGGAATGGTTTTGAAAGGATGATTAGATGGGAAGAAAGTACATTCTTGCTGCAGGGCATCCTTTGAGTCAAGATCAGGAGGGGCAGAAAAGCAAGGGCATTCAGAGGATGACAAGGGATCCACACTGCCCAGAGGGCTGTGTTGAGAAGGGGAGGTTAGGCTAGGAAGGTAGCCTAGAGCCAGACTGCAGATAGATAGCCTCTGATGTCAGACTTTAGAGAGAAGTGTAACATGGTCAAAACAACGCTTTGGACAATCTGAGGACCATATGCTCAATGGCAGGGAGGATAAACAGGTAGACAAATTAAGAAACTCCTGCAAGGGGCACCTCGGTGCCTCAGTCAGTTGAGCATCCAACTCTTGGTTTCGGTTGAGGTCATGATCTCATGGGTCCTGGGGATTTAGCTTGGGGATTTGTACACACACTTGGTATGTCTCCAAAATTCACTTATCCCTTCAAAGGAGACAAGGCATTATTCCCGTGTAATTTCACAAGCATCTTATAAACAGAACCATTTGCTATGAACACGCAAAAATGGCCATATGTTTACCGCAGAAATAGTTCAGAGTGTAGAATTGCCTAGTGTCAAATTTATACACCGAGTGTGTAATTCAGAACTTCCCAATCTCCCTGTGCAGCTCTACAAGAGTATCTATGTCAAAGTACACATGGTCACCTTAAAAACTGCTCTGATGATTAGATTACTTGATAAGTAAAAACTGTAATCTACTCCATATATCACAGTGTTCAGCCTTTAAAAACTGGAACATTTAAGTCATTAAGCTCCCATCTGTCAATTCTACCAAGGTCTAACAACTACAGGATTTTTAAATTCCTCATTGTTTCAAAAAAACTGACAAAGACAAGATTGCGTAACAGTGCAGAAAAGAACAGCAGACAAACTGCACAGGTAACTTTTAATTCCACAACCAAATGTACTACATTTAACCTAAATACTTTCCAGATTCCTCCCCTAAAAAATGTGAGCAAACCTTACACTACATTCAGGATATCCCAATGACAATTTAAGGAAAGACCAACAGCGCCAACGAGATGATTAATAAGAATCCAAATAATCACATTCTCAGGGACCTCCCTTCTTTACGTCTCTGGTGGTTATGACCTGAAACTATAATGAGGGGATGGGACTGTAGGGAATATAATCACCTCAGCGATGGCAACTACAAAGAGATTCCTCAAACTTTTTCATAATCAAGAAACAAAGAGATGTTCATACCATCAATATAGTGCTCTGAGAATATCATCAATACTTATTTTCACATTTGCCCTATAATGAATGCATGGAATTACTCACCGTAAAGTACTTTTAACTTTTTAAAGTTACTTTTTCTTTCATCCTTTCATTCTTTTTTTTTTTTTCAAGATTTTATTTATTTATTTGACAGAGACACAGTGAGAGGGAACACAAGCAGGGGGAGTGGGAGGGAGAAGCAGGCTTCCCGCTGAGCAGGGAGCCCAATGCAGGGCTCGATTCCAGGACCCCAGAATCATGACCTGAGCCAAAAGCAGGCGCTTAACAACTGAGCCACCCAGGCGCCCCCCTTTGACTCATTCTTATTGCCAAGTGCCTCGTCTTAAAACTTTTAATATCTCTTGCTTAATCTACTGTAAATGTGTCTGCTGACTTTTTTGCCTCCAATATTAAAGACCATCAGTACATCTGTCTATTTACTTACTACACGCTGCTATGTTAAAAGGTCTCTCTGCAACATAGCCTCTATTACCCAGAGACGCTGTATTATGGCTGTTCCATCAATAAAGAAAAGCCTAATAGCATACATGGGAAACCCTTCCAAACAGACTTCAAGAATAAGTTCCCTTAGAGCTTCAATCAAATATACATTTCTAAAATTCTCCAAAATTCTGTTATCTTACAAAATTGTACCTCTTTACCCAAACCCTAAGTATTTAAATGCTCTGTATTCCAAGAATCAAAGGAATCGTAGACTGGTTCTGCCAATTAATCAAAATGCAAAAAGTGTTCAAGGATCCCATATCCATCTTCAGCTGAAATACAGAGCAAGTAAGTATCAGGAGTGACTAAAACTGTGGTTTAGAAAAACTCTTTTACTGTAACTGAATTTTAAAAACAAGAGCATCATTATCTTCAAATAAATGGCATAACATCTTATGTTCACAGAACAAAGACTTAAAATTATTAAGATGGCAATATTCCCCAAACTGACCTACAGATTCAACACAATCCCCATCAAAATTCCAGCTGACTTCTTTCCCGAATTTTGACATGATGATCCTAAAATTCATATGAAAATGAAAGGTATAAGAATGGCCAAGAAAACCTTGAGAAAGAACAGAGAATTCACACTTTCTGATTTCAAAACTTACTACAAAGCGACAATAATAAAGACAATGTGGTGCTGGCATAAAGACAGAAATAAGGATTAGAAAGAAATATAAAACTGAGAGTCCAGAAATAAACCCTCACATTTACACTCAGTTGGTTTTCAGCAAGGGTGCCAGGGCAATTCAATGGAGAAAAAATAGTCTTTTCAACAAATGGTGCTAGGACAACTGGATACCCACATGCGAAAAAGTGAATTTGGGACTCCCTCACATCATATACAAAAATTAACTCAAAAAGGGGATGGAAGACCTGGGGAGCCTGGGTGGCTCAGTCAGTTAAGTGTCCAACTGTTGATTTTGACTCAGATCATGATCTCAGGTTTGTGGGATCGAGCCCTACATCAGGCTCCACACTTGGCCCAGTCTGCTTGAGATTCTCTCTCTCCCCCTGCTCATACTCACTCACTCTCTAAATAAATAAAATCTTAAAAAGAAAAAAAGGATGTAAGACCTAATGTAAAAGCTAAAACTATAAAACTCATGGAAGAAAATATAGCTATAAAACTGTGTCACCTTGAATTAGGCAATAGTTTCTTAGACATGATATCAAAAACAAAAGCAACAAAAAATAAATACATTGGATATCAAAATTTTAAATTTTATGATTCAGAGGCACCTGGCTGGCTCAGTCAGTGGAGCAGCGACTCTTGATCTCGGGGTTGTGAGTTTGCGCTCCACACTAGGTGTAGAGATTACTTATAAAATCCTTTAAAAAAAAATTGTGGGGGGCACAATGGGTGGCTCAATCTTAAGCGTCCAACTCTTGATTTCGGCTCAGGTCATGATCTCAGGGTCTGAGATGGATCCCTGCAGCAGGCTCTGTGCTCAGCAGGGAGTCTGCTTGAGATTCTGTCCCTCTCCCTCTCCCTTTGCCTCTCCCCACTGTTTGCATGTATGCACTCTCTCTCTCACTCTAAAATAAGTAAATAAATCTTTAAAAAAAAATTGTGCCCCAAAGGACACTATTAAGAAAGTGAAGACAGGGTGTCTGGGTGGCTCAGTCGTTAAGCATCTGCCTTCAGCTCAGGTCATGGTCCCAGGGTCCTGGGATGGAGCCTCGCATCGGGCTCCCTGCTCAGCGGGAAGCCTGCTTCTCCCTCTCCCACTCCCCCTGCTTGTGTTCCCTCTCTCGCTGTCAAATAAATAAAATCTTTTAAAAAAAAGTGAAGACAACCACAACCCAGAATGAAAGAAAATATGTATAACTCACATCTGATAAGTGACTTGTCTCTAGAATTATAAAGAACTCTTACAATTCAATAATAAAAAGACAAGTAAGACGATTAAAAAATGGGCAAAGGATCCAACAGACATTTCTCAAAAGAAGAAACACAAATGGCCGGTGTAAATGCATGAAAAAATGCTCAACACATCACTAATCTTTAGGGAAATGCAAACGGAAAATGCAATGAAATACTACTTCATATCCGCTAGAATGGCTATAATAAAAAAGATGAACAGTAACAAGTTTGTCAAGAATGTGGAGAAACTAGAACCTCTATACAGTGCTAGCGGGACTATAAAATGGTGCAGCCTCTTTGGAAAACAGTCTGGCAATTCCTCAAAATGTTAAAAATAGAGCTACCATATGATCAGTAACCCCACATAGGAATATACAAACACTTGTATACAAATATTCATACCAGTATTCTTATTAGCCAAAAAATGGAAATAAAGAACCTAAGTGTCCACCAACTGATAAATGGATTAATAAAATACAGTGTTACATGTACAATGGAATATTCTTTGGTAGTTAAAAAAAAAATTGAAATGGGGCACCTGGGTGGCTCAGTCGTTAAGCGTCTGCCTTTGGCTCAGGTCATGATCCCAGGGTCCTGGGATCGAGCCCCGCATCGGGCTCCCTGCTCAGTGGGAAGCCTGCTTCTCCCTCTCCCACTCCCCCTGCTTGTGTTCCCTCTCTCGCTGTGTCTCTCTCTGTCAAATAAATAAAATCTTAAAAAAAATAAAATAAAAATAAAAATAAATAAATAAAAATTGAAATATCAATGCATGCTATGACATGGATAAACCTTGAAACATGCCAAGGAAAAGAAACTAGTCACAAGAGACCATATACTGTATGATTCCATTTATATGAAATGTCCAAAATAAGCAAATCTTATACATATGTCAGAAAATAGATTAACGGGCAGGGAGTAAGGGGGGACAAGTAACAGAAGGTTTGTGATGGTGGAAGTGGGAGAGTGGTGAAAATGTACTGTAACAGACTGTGGCGATGGCTGCACAACTCTGTGACTATATTAAAAATTGCAGTACACTTCAAATAGCTGAATTGCATGGGATGTAAATTATATCTCAATAAAAATATGAAAAAGACAGTCACGATTTTCATACTTCAAACAGGTATATTTTATTGTATATAAATTGTACCTTCATAAAGATGATTTACAAAGAAAAAAGAAGTCATTATTTTCTAAAACCATTCCAATAAGCAGAGTATCCATGTGATAATAAGCCCAATGTCCAGTTAGCCTGATAACAGTGACTCTCATTTTGCTCTAGTCTATGTATGTAAGTACATTACCCTTCTACAAATGCATCCAGTTTAGCCAGTTCATCCGACAAACCAACCAAGACATCCAGTGTGCCAACCTAGGAGGGAAATAGACCATTTTACTACCTAGGTTTCATCCCCCCCACTTTTTTTTTACAAGGTGATACAACATCTTGATTTGAAGGGCCCTCAAATCTTAAGTTTTCCGTATTTTATTTCATAATGCACAAGTGTGGTTAAAAAATGTTTGTCAGACATTTCGAAGCTATTTATATGTGGAAGATAATCCTCTAATTCATGGGTACAACCACTATTTAAGATGTGCAGATTCCCTAATGGCAGGCCTCTGCCCTTAACCCGTGCTACTCAGCGACAGGTGGATCATCTGAAGTCATGGTTTACAGCAGCACCTCTTAAATAGGGGTCCATGACTATCAGTGTCTCAAAGCAATTCATAACTCCCCAAATACAATCTTAAGTATTTCTTAAATGAATGCAATGTATAAGTGCCTAAGTTAACCAGCAAAATAAAAGTATCATGATTTTTTCTATTCTGTAAAATTACTGACAGCCTGCTTCCCTTTGAGGCTGCCAGGTTACAGACCTTCAATAACTGTTAAATAAATTAATCACATTAAATAACTAGGTGAGATGTGCCAAGTATGATTAAAGAGGTACAAAGGTAAAACATTTACAACATTACTGAACACTATATCAATTTAATTAACAAAAAATCGGGTTCACTGTGAAATTTAATATATATTACTAAGATTTTTCACTTCTGAAGATCATATTTGTGAATGTAATATATCAAATATTTTCATAAGATTTCTCATTACAATTTATAGAAAAAGCACAAAAGTTTTTAAAAACGTTATCTCACTTTGGTTGTTTACTTCTAAAATCTCAATTTCCTCATTATTTAAAATCTGAAGATCAGAGAGAACAAGGTAAGTTTTCAATTATGCCAATGACTGGAAATGAGCTTTTTTTTTTTTTTTTTTTTAAGGAACCCAGCTATCTCATTTCTTCTAAAAGGTAAGCACAGACAACTGTCCTCTTCATGATGAACTCACACACTATTTTGCACCACGCAGTTTTACCTTTAAGTCAGGAATGTTAAACTTTGAAGCAATAGCAAGATTATTGTTCTTCGTAGTTGCTGCGTGCAATTTCTCCCAAGTTTGCTGACATGTTTTCTCCCCCGGAGCAGATATAAGCCAGAACTCAGTCATATTTGTTACCAAGTATTTTTTCCAAAATCAAGAGTGACTCTGAAAGGTAAAACAAAACAAACAAAAAATACCTTTAATACCATTTGTTCCTAAAGTATTTCAGAGTCACAGGATAAGATAATTATTAACCTGTTTCAAAACTAATCCAACACTGGCAGATGATCTCAAGCAAAGTCAAATTTACTTACCTGGAAGTAAATCCACATAAATGGTAAAAGGGGATTTATTTATGATACTAGAAAAAAAAAATGAGGGGCACCTGGGTGGCTCAGTTGGTTAAGCGACTGCCTTCGGCTCAGGTCATGATCCTGCAGTCCCGGGATCAAGTCCCGCATGGGGCTCCCTGCTCAGCAGGTAGTCTGCCTCTCCCTCTGACCCGCCCGCCTCTCATGCTCTCTATCTCATTCTCTCTCAAATAAATAAATAAAATCTTAAAAAAAAAAAAAATGACAAAGACCTAACACAGGAAGTATCTAATTTTTTTTAAGCTACAAAACATCTAAAATGGAATTACTCAAAGAAGTGAGACTACTCAAAATACTAGCTACCAACGGTTTCATTTCACAAAAGAAGTAGAAGAGTCACAAATTTACAGGTTTATCTTAAACTTTTAAAACATAAAACCAAAATAGGAAATTTAAAAACATGCATAACTTTTACCTTTGAGAAGGAATTGAACGAATGCATTTGAACAGTAGCCACTAAATAAATTTGTCATATCTGGCTTAGCAACTCCAACAAAGTTAGCCAAATTGGTCATTAACTTTAATCCATATTCAACCTAAAGGAATCTCCTCAAATCCCTGGCATATACTTAGTTACCATCAAACATTTATAAATTTGCAAAAGAAATCTCGCCAATTGGCCTTTTATGTAAAAATATGATGGGGGGGTAGTGATACAATCCCACTGGATCTGAGTGAGAGGCTGTGTGTGGATCCCCTTTCCAAAGAATTCCATTAAGACACAACCAACCCTCAGACGCCTGCGTGGCTCAGTTGGTTAAGCATTTGCCTTCAGCTCAGGTCATGATCTCAGGGTACTCCTACTCAGCAGAGAGCCTGCTTCTCCCTCTCCCTTTGCCTGCCACTCTCCTCTCTTCCTCTCTCTCTCTCTCTGTGTCAAATAAATAAATAAATAAAATCTTTAGGGCGCCTGGGTGGCTCAGTTGGTTAAGCGACTGCCTTCGGCTCAGGTCATGATCCTGGAGTCCCGGGATGGAGTCCCGCATCGGGCTCCCTGCTCGGCGGGGAGTCTGCTTCTCCTTCTGACCCTCCCCCCTCTCATGTGCTCTCTCTCTCTCATTCTCTCTCTCAAATAAATAAAATCTTTAAAAATAAATAAATAAATAAATAAATAAATAAAATCTTTAAAAAAAAAAAAACACAACTAACCCTCTTCTACAACCTCCCTTTTTCCTCCCTCCCTCTCACACGGAAAAACAAAAGTCTAGAGCCAAATGTATTCAGAATCTAAGTAGGTAAAGTATACAAACTCAAAAATGAAAATATTACCATACCATTATTTCCACTTTAATATGTCTTCATTAGAACCACCATAAACTTTCCTACTACCTGTGACTGTTGACGCTCCCCTGAATAGAAAATAACTACCTTACAAAGTTGTCCTGATAACAAAATCATATAATGAATGTGAAAAGACTTTGTAAATTTAAATTTCCTTTAAGATGTAAAGTATTATAGCTAATCATAATGGACTTTTATTAATTTCATGATTTCATTCAGCCTATTTTTAGAATTATAATTGAAGTAATCCCATGCAATTATTATACAACTGAAGTGCAGTGAACACAGATGCCATTCTATATATCTTTTTCCAATTTCTGCTTGTAGAGCATCTACTATATACCAGGTACTGTTGTAAATGTTTTCTACATTATCACGATCTTCCCAATACCTCTATGAGATACACATCATCCTCCCCATTTACAGATAAGAAATTCAGACAGGTTAAACTGGTAAAAATATAGATGGTGGTATTAAATGACTATCTCAAAAATTCTACTCTAAAATGATTTTTCCAGGGCGCCTGGGTGGCTCAGTTGGTTAAGAGACTGCCTTTGGTTCAGGTCATGATCCTAGAGCCCTGGGATCAAGTCCTGCACTGGGCTCCCTGCTCAGCCGGGAGTCTGCTTCTCCCTCTGACTCTCCCCTTTCTCGTGCTCTCTAATAAATAAACTAAAAAAAATAAAATAAAATGATTTTTCCAGCATTAATAATAAAGATGCATTGAAGAGCTACACTCTCTCAAATGATCAACAAACTAAGCACAGGCTTGTTAGTGATGGCAAGCCCAGACAAAGCATTTAGTCTGGCCAGAAAATAGTACAGCTTAACTGGCCATCCATGGAAGGAAGCCACTCAGAGCACCAAGTTCTAAAGAAGCCGTCCAGAGATAAGCTTTGACTTGAAAACAAAACCATCACTAGACTACCTGAGAAACTTCAAATGTTAAATTTTAAAGCTATTATATAAATATCATTCTACCCATATTCTTTTCCAACTTAATTTTTTCATTCAACCTGTTTTTGGACTTATTCATGGTGATCCATATATGTAGTTCATTCATTTTAATTGCTATAAGGTATTTTATGAATAACCTAAAATTTATTATCCATTTTCCTCTGGAAGGATAGTTACATTTTACTTTTTTGCTATTATAAACAATTTTGCAGTGAACGCTTGTGCATGTCTGTTTTTGTGAAAGAATTTCTGCAGAATAGAAGTAAAACTGCTGAATTGAGTATGATCACGTGGTAGGCTGTCTTCAAATATGGAGGCGACAAGTGTTTCCATGCTCCAATGCAATGTGACTGTCACTCCTCCCATCAAAAGGTGGATTCTATTTCCCCTCATCTTGAATCTGGGCTGGTCTTGTTACTTGCTCTGACGAAAACTCAAGGAAGCCACACTATATGAGTTCAGGGCCCAGGCTTCAAGAGGCCTTGCAACTTCCACTTCTGTTTCTTATGGTCCTCAAACCACCATGGAAGGAAGCATGTAGTCTAGTCTAGTGGAAAATAGGCCACATGGCAGAGAAACAGCAACACTAGGGCTGATAACCAACAGAAACTACGGAATAGCTGAGTTTCTTGAAACTTCCAGCATAGTGAATGTTCCAGCTGAATACAGCCCCATCAATGAGCCCAAGTGAAACAAGCAGAAGAAGCACTGAGACAACCCACAGAATCAGGAGAAATAAGAAATCACTGTTTTAAGCCCCTAAAGTTTGGGGTGGTTTGTTATATATCATGAGATAACTGACAAAAACCATCATCAACTTTGCTGGGTACTGACAAACTGTTCTCCAAAGCAGTTACCAACTGAAGTTCCCACACAATGGTATAGATTGTTCATAAATATGTATTTACAGAAAATACAGAAAGGAGCAAGGTGCTTCAGCTATGTATTTAAGATTTATTTAAAAAAATATCTGGGGCATGAGTGTTGTTGGAGTGGGGGGTGGGGTGGGAGGGATGGGGTGACTGGGTGATAGACACTGGGGAGGGTATGTGCTCTGGGTAAGCGCTGTGAATTGTGCAAGACTGTTGAATCTCAGATCTGTACCTCTGAAACAAATAATGCAATATATGTTAAGAAAAAAAAAAAAGAAGAAGAAGAAGAGGGTAGCGGGAGGGGAAGAGTGAAGCGGGGGAAATCGGAAGGGTAGACGAACCATGAGAGACGTTGGACTCTGAAAAACAAACGGGGTTCTAGAGGGGAGGGGGGTGGGAGGATGGGTTAGCCTGGTGGTGGGTATTGAGGAGGGCACGTTCTGCATGGAGCACTGGGTGTTGTGCACAAACAATGAATCATGGAACACTTCATCTAAAACTAATGATGTAAGGTATGGGGATTAACATAAGAATAAAATAAAATAAAATAAAATAAAAGTTTGAATAGTAAAAAAAAAAATATCTGGGGCAAATATGGCAAAATGTTAATACCTGTTAAATCTGGGTAGTGGATACATGGATATCTGTCAATCTGAAATATTTGAGCTTTTCTGTATACTTGAAATATTTCAAAATTATTTTAACTGTTGGGCGCCTGGGTGGCTCAGTTGGTTAAGCGACTGCCTTCGGCTCGGGTCGTGGTCCCGGAGTCCTGGGATCGAGTCCCACATCGGGCTCCCTGCTCGGTGGGGGGTCTGCTTCTCCCTCTGACCCTCCCCCCTCTCGTGCTGTTTCTCTCTCTCTCTCAAATAAATAAATAAATAAAATCTTTAAAAAAAAATATTTTAACTGTTACAAGAATATAATTACTTTATGATAAAATAAAACAGAATACTTAGCAAATTTATAAAAATTATAATTTTAATGACTTTCAAATGGAATATCTGGAGAATAAAGTAGCCTTGTTACTACGCTAATCCTCCAAACACAACTTTTCTGTTTTAATACTAGTAAAGATGCTTTCAAATCTGTTTATGTTATGACCAAGTATAATAATATATTGAACAGGAAACCTTTCTGATGTTTTGGAATTTTTAAAAAATATTTTAGGGTCGACATATTCAGCAACTCTAATCACATAAGGTTGTAAAGGTAAGAGCTTGGACTACACACCTATATTAACTACAGGATCCATCTCAGTAAGTTGCTTTTTAAATTAAACTGCTGATGAAATGTGGTTCTATCTCCTGCTTTCCTGTCATTGCCTAATCCTGTTCTCTACTGTACCTGGGTCACCTCACCTAAGCTGCTCCAACCCTGCTATCTTTTCACTTACCTTTGGCCACTTCAGCTTTGGCTTTTCCCTATCTCTGGTCTCCTCCATCTAATATTCTTAGACTTATCAAATCTAGCTTTTTTTTTTTAACCCAAACACCAATTACAGGACTACCTTGAACTTTAAAATTCTTGATTGATTAGAGAATCCAATAATATCTTTCAACCTCTTTTTTAATAATCCAGATCTTCTACGTGATGGTAGTTTTTGGAAATCTGAGGTTTTATTATTATTATTTATACAAATGGTTCCGTTAAAGTATATCTGATGACATTTTATACCTCCTCTCCCCTCAAAAGAGCAGGTGATTAAATCAATTAAGTTCTTCCTAAGATTTTAAAATTATTCAAAATGTACCTTCTTCAAAGACTGTAATAATATGAGCTACTACAGTAGATGTCACTATCATACCATTTAGAGTTCTAGAAACTCTTTTTCATCCAACAGGTTTCCAAAGTATTTCAAGAAATAAGGAAAAGGACCCCATTTCTTATCTATAAATACCTGCCCTACCCTATTTCACTGAGCTTTTATTAGGATTAAATGAAATAATGTCATAATAGTTCTAAGCAAAAGTAGAGTCTAGTAATGTCTAGGAAACGGGTGCCAGGCTGGCTCAATCAGTGGAACATGTGACTCTTTATCACAGGGTCCTGAGTTTGAGCCCCACGTTGGGTGCAGAGATTACTAAAAAAAAAATAAATAAACTTAAAAAAATGTCTAGGAAACTTACAGAAAGTACTCTAATTCCATCTTTCAACTGGAGACTTCTCTAGGGCCTGTTTGGTGATGGGGAGGAAGAGGTGTCCTCTATGTTTGGTACTGTGTTAGACACGTCTCCCATGCTATCTCATTTAATTCTCAAGACAGCCCTATGAATTAAGCAGTAATACCTGAAGAGGTTACTAATTTACCAAGGTTACATAAGTGGCAAATGGGGTTCAAATCTCACTGAGTTTGACTGTAAAGCTATGTTCTTTCTACTGTGTCATGCTAGAAGAAAATGTTCTGCACTCAGACCCACCTGAGCTCTCTCCTATTTGGAGAGATCCACTTGTAACCTTAAACCCTTTTGTCCTGTTTCCTTCCAGGCTCCGAGGAACCCATAGGCCCAAGGAATTCTGCTAGATAAAGGGACCTGATCTGAGCTTCCCTTCCCTTTTTGTTTCATCCAGGATCATCACAATTTCTAAAACAGCAACACCCAACATCGCAGACTATCCTAGCTCCTAGAAGGAACAATATTTCCAAACAGAAAAGCAAAATAAATAAGAGATTCAAAAGACCTGGAGACAGAATTTAAATTAAATTTAAAAAGAGACCTTGATTTCAGAAAGAAAAAAAGCACAAACTTTGGAGTCCATAATAGTTAAAATCCTAACTAACTATATCCTCTCACTAGTTTCCTCATCTGTGGAATACTACAAATCTCTTCACAGAGCTGTTGGAAGGAGTCAACAAAACGATGAATGTAAGAAATGCCCATGAGAACAGCCATCAGTAAATCTTTTGCAAAATCCGTTTTTCTCTGTTTCTGAACAATGTCCACTGTTATCCGGTGGACACAAGTCACATAAAAGATATTTCTCCTTGAGGGGCACCTGGCTGGTTCAGTTAGTAGAGATGTGACACTTGATCTTGGGGTCACTGAGTTCAAGCCCCACACTGAGTGTAGAGCTTACTTAATTAAAAAAAATTCTCCCTGAAATTTAAGAAACCAGTTCCAGATAAAATTTATCTTTGCAGATGAATACACATATGTACATTTTGGGATCAGAAAATGAAATCCATATTGCTAAAAACATTTCCCCTTTTATCTTAGCTGTATGGAAAAAGAGTCAAAATTGGGTGTCCACTGGTTATCTTCTCATTAAGAACCTAGACACTTCCACCTCCTCTGAACGCTTCAAATGACTTCTGTTTTTATTCCTAATCATTTCCCTTTATTTCATCTTAAATATTGGAATTCAGGCATAAATACAGACAAATCATCTGTAAACAAAAGAGAAAATTAAAAGGCACTCCAATCAAATGTTGGAGTTCCTCAAGACTCAGATCTAGGTCTAAGTCCCTCTGCTATATGTGGGTATAAATGTGTGTATACAGGGCGCCTGGGTGGCTCAGTCAGTTAAGCGCCTGACTCTTCATTTCAGCTCAGGTCATGATCTCAGGGTCGTGGGATCAAGCCCTGCAACGAGCTCCATGCTCAGCCAGGAATCTGCTTCTCTTTCTCTGCCCCAACTCCGACTTGCGCACTCTCTAAAATGGTTTTTTTTAAATCTTTAAAAAATTTTTTTTAAATGTGTGTATAGTTTTTCTCTTGAAGATATTATCTATACTCAAGGAAATTCCAGGCTAGATGCTAAACACTCTCCCAAATTTTTATCTCCAGCCCAGGCCCCTCCGCTGCATCTAGAGCTGTACCCAACAAGCCTCCTCAACTAACTAGAAGATGTCTCCACTTGGATGTCTCCAAAGCACCTAAAACCCAACATTTCTAGTCAAACTCATAATCTCTTCCCCAAAACCTTGTCCTACTCCAGTGTTCCCTGAGTTAGTACAGGTGGACCCCTGCAACATTAGACAATCAGAATGTCAAATGTCATCAAGATAACGGCCAATACTTATTAGGCACTTCCTATTTGCTAGCACCAGTCAAAACACTCCATACATATTAACTCAGTATGTTTAAAACAACCTTATCAAATAGGTAGTAGTTACAAATGAAGAAACCAAGGCACAGAAAGTGCCTCATCTATTAGGAGATATATAACATGTATCATATATCATGATTTGCTAAGATGATACCATATATCATTATATGCTAAGAATGAAATGTATTATATGCTTTCATAGCACCTCCTTTTCAGTATTTCCCTGAGGGACACTTTTTATTAATGTCTTTTTTCCAAATAAACTTCCCCTTGGAGTAGATAGAAACCATGACAGTTTTTGCTCACAACTCAGTATCCTCAGTACCTGGCACAGAGGCCAGTATGTAGAACCTCAAAAAGTATCTGATGAATATTTTTTTTTAAGATTTTATTTATTTGAGAGAGCGCATGCGCTCATGAGTGGGGGGAGGGGCAGAGGGAGAGGGAGAAGCAGACTCCCCGCTGAGCAGGGAGCCCTACAAAGGGCTCCATCTCAGGACCCTGAGACAATGACCTGAGCCAAAGTCAGATGCTTAAATAACTGAATACTCTTGAATGAATAAATAACTGTGAGGATTAAATGAGATAATACAGTTAAAGTACCTGGTTTATAACTGGTTACCTCCCTTCACTTCCCCTGTATTTTTTAAAATCAACTTTACTGAAATATAGACAATAAAATGCACTCATTATAAAAGTACTGTTTAATGCATTGACAAACGTATACACCTGTGGAACCACCACCACAACCAAGATTAAAAACATTTCTGTCATCCCAAAGCCTTCCCTCACACCCAATCCCAGTCAATTCCTACTGCATTGCCAGCCCTGGACAGATGCTGATCTGCTGTCACACTATAAATTAGTTTTGCCTGATCTAGAAGTCCACTGTAAATGGAAAATACATTATATATTCTTTGTATCAGACTCCTTTTGTTCAGCAGATCTTTGATATTTATCCATATTGTGGGTATCAGAAGTACACTGTTTTATGCTTACTATTCATTACATGAATGTACTACAGTTGGCTTATTTATTTGTCTGTTGATGGACATTTAGACTGCTTCTGGTTTGGGGCCATGGACAACAAAGGTGCTGTGAACATTCCACTACAAAGCTTTCTGTGAAAATATATTTTCATTTCTCTTGGATAAACATCAAGAAGTGGAATTCCTGAGTCAAATAATTAACATATACTTAACTTCATAAGAAGCTGCCAAACTGTTTTCCAAAGTAGATACATTAACTAGGTATGCAAGTTCCAGTTGTTATACTGCTCACCAACACTTAGTGCTGTGAAGTGTTCAATTCTGCTAATTTACCATTTTTCTTTTATAATATATGCTGTGGCATAAGAAAAATTTGCCTACTCCACAGCTTGGACTTCACTGAGCTTCTTCAATCTGTGTTTAGTTTTCATCAAATCTGAAAAAATTTCATCCATTATCTTTTTCAATTTTTTTTTCTGCTCCCCTTTCCCTTCTTTTGAGACAAAAATCACATGTTGAACCCCCAACATTGTCCCACACGTCAAAAAGCTTCTATCCATTTTTTTCAGTTGTTTTTCTATGCTTCAGTTTGGGTACACTCTTGCTCTATATTTTAGATTGCTGAACTTTTCTTTAGAGTATTCTGCTATTCATCTCATAAAGTGAATTTTTCACCTTAGATGTATTTTTCAGCTTTTTAAGTTCCATTTTTTTAAAAGTAGGCTTCAAAGCAAAGCTTGACTGTAGTTATGCTGTGAGCACAACAATGAAAATGTATTGCTTTGGTAATAAGGGGAGAAATGTTCACTTCTGTTTAAAAAACAAAAACAAAAACAGGGGCGCCTGGGTGGCTCAGTCGCTGGGCGTCTGCCTTCGGCTCAGGTCATGAGCCCAGGGTCCTGGGATCGAGTCTCTCCCACTCCCCCAGCTTGTGTTCTCTCTTGCTATGTCTCTCTCTGTCAAATAAATAAATAAAATCTTTAAAAAAAAAAATTAAAATAAAAAAAAAAACAGCGCCTGAATAAACATACCATACATTCATACACGTATAATTAATTTGGAAATGTATGACATGGTAACATGATTGATAAGATATAAATTCATTTTAAAGCATTAAGAAGATGTAACTTGCCATTATTAATATCCCCAGTATTGCTAGTTCTATATTACAGAAATGATTTCTGTTCTGTGGCACTTAGAAACCCTATATATCAACCTACTTTTTGCATGTTTTCTATGGCAGGTTATAAACTTAAAAAGTGAAAAGCAATATGAAATATGAAATCAAGTACAGAACAAAACAAAATCTGAGTAAACTCTTGCTGGGCTCAAGAAATGCAAGTTTTTATTTAATTTATGAAGGACAGAATAGAGAGGATTTTAAATGCCCTATATAAACATAGTGGGTGGCTTTGTGACCACAATGTAGAGTCCTGATTCATTCCCAAAATATCCCCTTGAAAAATTTTTCCAGGTCTAAAAATATTGGTGATAGAAGGCTGTATAACTCACAGAAATGTATCTCCTAGTTTGCTTCTTTCTTGGAAATAAAACTCAAATCTGCCAGTCTTCACTGTCATCACTAGTGTCCTCGTCTGAGTTTTTCTGCCTTACCTTCATAATCTTCCTGAACTCTTATCAATCTTGACCTCAGGCCTGCCTGCCTTTAGTTCTCTTCCTACTTGCCTCTGCTCAGACAGTCCATTTTGCACAAAACTTCTCTTCCTGTCTTAACCAACTCAAACTTTCCTTAACAAAAAGGTTTTCCCAACTAAGCCTCACCATGCACTAAATCCATTATTATAATCCCAAACCAGTATGTTCCCGTCAGTATGTTCTCCTTCAACCCGTTTAAACCCATGTAATTAACTGCATTAAAGCAGACATCTATTTGGTGTTTTGTTACGTATCTCTTGCTTGACTATAACTGTTTTCAATTTAGGGTCATATCATTCATGTCACCAAATGTTGTAGGTGCTTAAGTTTTCAGAACTGTGGTAGGATCTAAAAGCAAAACAAATAAAATGCACTCCCTATCTCGAAGGAGCTTACAAACACGTGCACACAGGTCTGTGTAAGTAAGTAGGTCTCTGTGTGCTGATAGGGGTGGGAGGAAAACTTAATGCAGATGACAACACAAAAAAGAAAAATCGAGGCAGAATACATTGGAGGGGCTCCTGGGTAGTTCAGTCGATGAAATGTCTGACTCTCGATTTCAGCTCAGGTCATGATCTCAGGGGTGGTAGATGAAGCCCCAAGTCAGGCTCTGTGCTCAGGGCAAAACCTGCTTGCGATTCTCTCCCTCTCTCTCTCCCCCTGCCCCGCCCCCCTGCTTTTGCATGTGTGCATGCACATGCACTCTTTCTCTAATCTTAAAAAAAAAAAAAAAAGACTACATCGGAGCACAAGAGAAACACTGGTCCAATTTTTAAAATATTATTTTGTCTGACTGCAATAAGGGTGCTGCTTAAAAAAAAAAAAAGTTAACAATTATTTTTCAAAACGGGATAAAGGAAAGGAGAGAAAGGAAAACCTGGGTACAAAGCTCTGTTTATTTACTGTGTCAACCCACTACTGGGAATTTGAAGGTTGTAGATTATTTTCCTACCACAACTGACTTGAATATAAAAAACAGTAAAGCAATAACCATCACAACAACATAAAAGGTTAGGATAATAAGCTCAAAAAGAGACCTGCTGGCATCTCTTCTTGAAAGTGTGAGCCCTTGGGCGCCTGGGTGGCTCAGTCGTTAAGCGTCTGCCTTCGGCTCAGGTCATGATCCCAGGGTCCTGGGATCGAGCCCCGCATCAGGCTCCCTGCTCAGTGGGAAGCCTGCTTCTCCCTCTCCCACTCCCCCTGCTCGTGTTCCTGCTCTCGCTCTCTATCAAATAAACAAATAAAATCTTTAAAAATTTTTTTCACAATAAATTAAGACTGAAGGTGGTTTACGTGCAAAACAACCTCCTTTTCAGTACTTGAAAATACCAAGTTTACTAAAGTGGCCTATTTCAACAAGCTCAAGAAACACCTCAGATGTTAGTGAAATATCAATCACACAGCCTTCCAACTGCGATACATCAACTTTTAAGAGAATTCATCAATGCAAAAGATTTACCACAATCCATTCATTTTAAAAAGTTGCCACATCCTACCCCAGAAACTGTTAACACCATACAAATAAAAAGCAAGAACAACTATTTCCTCTTTGAATGATAAAATTCTACCCTTCAAAACAGAAGCATCTTAATTGAGATTGTGGGAAGGGCTTACTGGTAATAAAACTTGTTTAAAAGTTTCCAATAACTAAAAGGGGAATTTTACCTTTCAAGGAGTAGTTTCATGATTCATACAGAATGAAATTTTGAAACTGTCAGAACATACACCTTCTTTAAATAAACCTTGATTTTTGCTTTTTGTTTTCAACTGACATATTTAAAATTGCTCTATAATCCCATTACAGATTACCTGAATTTCACGCCATAAATACATTTAAAGATGGAAGACAATTTTATCTTTAATAGACATATTTTATAAACTACCATCTTTTTAAAAAAAGATTTGAGAGAAAGGAGAGCACATGCGCACATGAGCGAGGGAGTGGGGGGTGGGCAGAGAGAAAGAATCTCAGGCAGACTCCCTGCTGAGCACAGAGTCCAATGCAGGACTCAATCCCAAAACCTACGAGATCACGAAGTGAGCGGAAATCAAGAGTTGGATGCTTAACTGACTGAGCCACCTAGGCGCCCCTAAACTACTATCTTTTTATTTCACAGTTGGCTAAAAATAAATTTGTAAAAGCCAAGCCTTAACTTTTACATAGCTATCAGTCATAAAAACTGAAATGTGGGGGGGTAGGGGAGAGTGGAGGTGGATGGTGTTAGGGTGTCTTAAGGAAAATATCTTGTAATTTCTAGTAAAGCTAGATGAAGACAGGAGGGCATTGTACACCTATTACTGAAAGTAATC
The DNA here is from genome assembly GCF_029215605.1 of Mirounga angustirostris. Taxonomy (NCBI): domain Eukaryota; kingdom Metazoa; phylum Chordata; class Mammalia; order Carnivora; family Phocidae; genus Mirounga; species Mirounga angustirostris. The sequence goes on from NW_026991712.1 coordinate 34,093,569, forward strand.
ATCAGGACCTTCTGAGCTCCCAGAGACTTCCTCTCTGCCACAGGCAACTCAGCAATGACCCAAGGAACAAACAATTCTTTCCATGCCAAGGGAATCCCTGGATCTACACTCATGGCTCCCAAAGTGTTACTTCCCTTTTACTTTGGGCTGGTATTTTATAACAGTAATTGGACCACAATATCACATTCCACCAGAAGTGCTTATATCTCTAACACAATGTAGCCTGAAATTCATCAAGTTACAGACTTAAAACAAGTTAGTTTTTCCCAGTTCATCACTCCAGTAAGCTTGAGATTCTGTTTATTGATAGTGACAACCACTTACTGAATATGCACTATGTGATAAGCACTTCAGTATGCTATGCAATTTTGTGTTTAACTTCTTCAAAGATGTTATTACCACTCCCACTTGTAGATCAAAGAACAGTTAATGAAATTATCTGCCCAAGATCACACAGCTAGTGACTATACACATTTTACATGCTAGTTTATTAAAATACTACTCTTAACTTCTATACCCCCAACAACTAACAGTGCCTGTCACTTAACAAGCACTCAAATATCTGTCCAGCAAATGAATGGTAGCACCACATGCAAGTGTTTTGTAACCAAATGGTATCTCTCTTCCCCAGGAGGAGTTTGGAAACGTATGGGAACATTTTAGATCGTCCCAACGTGGAGGCTACTAGCTGCATTTAGTGGATGGGGACCAAACAACAGACCGTCCTGTCCAAAATGCCAGTAACACCCATACAGAAACATTAAGCGATAGCCTGGTTCATAACGAAAACCCTTCATGGTAAAGTTAATCCAACTGTTAATCAGTTTAGTTTATAAATAACTTCCTATTCACTGGTAGTTTGCTTAAAAATACACTAGTTTCTTTTTATAAAACACCATTTTTGCACTTACCTGGCATTTCATTTTCATATATACACACAACTCATTTTAGATAAAAAGCTAATGCTCTTTTATCCTCTGATGTAACCAAAGCACCTCTCCTCTACTGCTCACCTGGCTCCTTTTTGAACTCAATAAATGTATAGCAGATTTACACAGTGATATAACATTAGAAGTAGATTTACCACTAGAAAATAACTTTGCTTCATTATCAAGAATATAGTTTGAAATTTCTGGTTCCAAGGCTCACTCGTGTCAATAAGAAATTTTAGAATGCCCTGGGTCATCGCCTGAGCTATCTTTCCAAGGGCACTATAGTAATGGCTTCTACTATGTCTTTTTTTTTTTTTTTAAAGATTTTATTTATTTATTTGACAAAGAGAGAGGGAACACAAGCAGGGGGAGTGGGAGAGGGAGAAACAGGCTTCCCGCGGGGCAGGGAGCCCGATGCGGGGCTCGATCCCAGGACGCCGGGATCACAACCTGAGCCGAAGGCAGACGCCTAACAACTAAGCCACCCAGGTGCCCCAGGCTTCTACTATGTCTTTAAAATGTCAATGAAATGGGAATCTAACATGAATTAGTTTACAACGAAAATAGCATATAATTTCACATCAAAAGGGTGAAAAAGACTGACTTCTGCAGACAGATCAAAATATGTACAAGAACAAAATTTAACTAGGAGATACTTGTAGCTATCCCTAAACAAGTTCAATAGGAAGACTGCTTCGGAACCGGTGGACTCCAAGGAGATCCTTCTGCAAAGGTTTATTCTGGCATTCCAGTTTTGCTCTTTGGCCAATGGAATTATTTCATGAGTTATGGAAATAATCACAGAATAAAATTTTTGAAGCTCTAAATTTTCTTTTTAGGTTGTAAAAGCCAATGTAAATGAGATTCCTAATATTGATATGCCAAAAGTTAAAAACAAGTATCTCCTGCCCAGTTCTAAAAGCAGAATTACATTAACTACCTAGCTCTCAGCATTTACTTCAGTCAGATCCCGAGTACTGTTTCCTTAGATTTTATCTAGTCCCTGCAAGATACACCAAAAGAGAAGAAGATCCGGGAGTTCTGAGACACAACCCCAAGGCCCGGTCTTCAGCACAACTTGAGACTTGCTTATTGCCAAAGAACCGTGATTGACAACCTGAGCACTGTGCACTCCACTTTGTTGCTTATTATCTCCTCCAGCAGAACTGTAAATTGACTAGCTTTACCCAAGCTTACAGAGAAGCAGTTTTTAAAGCACTGACCACCACTGCCAAATCCCTTGAAGGTGTCCTACTAGAAAAAGTACACCAAGAGTGCTAACGTGCTGAATCAAAGATTACAACGTACTTCAGCCAACTCATCCTCTCTAGATGTGATTATGGGTAAGTATTATGTAGGTAATCAGCAGGAACAGGACACCAGCAGTCAGCACACTGTGAAAGTTCTGCCAGACTGAGACAAACCTGTTTCTAGTTCCAAGGTTCTAGATAGGTTCCCATCTATAAAATGAAATGCATTTTCATCTACTCTCTCTCAAAGATCTGTGAGAACAAAATAAACATGAAAGTTAATTGAGTCTACCCTGTTACTACTATTCAATAAAAGGTATTCTGGAGAGTAACATTACCAAAGGATAAGTCTGGAAGGCCAAAACAGATTTTTGCAAAGGAATCTCCAGTCACCCACCAAATGATTCAGCCTCCCCTGTCCTCAGGACTGCTTAGGGGGTAGTTATAACTACCCTCAGTGAAGGGTCAAAATAGAATCTAATCATTCTTCCCCTTCCCCAACTCCTTAGCTCCTCTGAAAGTGAATACTGTTAAACCTTCTCCTTAATTCCTTAGTGGAGAGAGAAAGTATCCTGCCTTCAAGTCCTTCAGTGGCTCTCCATTTCCTACAGGAGGAAACTATTAAATTGCTTTGCCATCTCTTGGCAGGAATTACAACAATGACCTCATGAAGTGGTTTCCCCTCATTCAGTTTTGCACCCTCCACATTCCCAACAAAATTTTATTTTTAAAAACCACGTCTAACTCAACTCTACTGCCTATCATCTTCACTGGCTTCCCTTTGCTTTTAGGATAAAAGCCCTGCTGGGCCTGATCCCAGCTTTCCCCTGCCTGCCTCTCTCACATAGTTCTCTGCAGATTCAACCCTGCTAGTCCTCCTACAATGTCTCAAAAGCTTTATTCCTCTTCACATCTCAGGGCACTGACATACGCTGTTCCTTCTGTCTGGAATGTTTTTACTCACACCTTCACATCCTTTTTAGCCGCTTTTCAGATACCAGTTTGGAAGTCATATGCTCCAAAAGCCTCCTTTGAACTTTCTATAAAGACCATGTCCTTTACAAACTCTCTCACACCACTGTTATTCCTTCCAAGCATATTTCACACGTGCATAATTATTTATTAAGACCCATCTCTCCTCCACTCCACTGGAAGCTCTAGGAGAGTGATCCTGTTTTCTAAACCTTCACACCAGCATAGCACTTGGTATATAGCTCAATATATATCAGTTGAATGAATGAGTAAATATTCAAAGTCTTCATTATCTGATCCCAACTTTATTTTTCACTTTTCTGGAATCCAAATACACCATAAACCTGGGCTTCTGACTCCCCTAGGAGTACTCTTTCTTTTCATCTTCAGGCCTTCAAATCCTGTGCCTTTCCCTGCCGAGAAAGTTCTCTTTTCTCTCCACCTGTTCAAATCCTACTGGCTTGCAAAGACCCAACCCCCGTTATCTTTCCTCCAGGATACTTCCTGATTAGTGTCAGTTCATACCTCTGTCCTGCTCCACAATTCCAAAGCACTTAGCAATTTTTTTGATAATTACATTAACCTCATAGTACTTCAATGTGTCATGTGTGTGTGACTTATCTCCCCAACACTGGTGCGAACTCCTAAGGCTGGACTGTTTACACCCCCACTCCTGCACTCCGAGAGCAGTGCTAAGTACTGAGCTCTCACTGAAATACTTGATCTTTCCCTAACATACCAGATTTTTCCTCCGAAAAGAGTATCAGCTTCTCTTTACTCGTTTTCTCAAGTGATTGAATTTACCGTATGTGACTCTCCCCTCAAGTTCCTTTTCGGGGATTTCTTGCCTACCCTTCCCCCATTCTAATAAAAAAATGGTTTGAGTTCTCTGGATTCTTGTTCTTTCCCCTGCCTACAAAGACCCTGCATCCTCTGTGAGAGTCCCCTGCATGTAGTGAGGGGCTCCTAGACCCTTTAAACTGCCATCCCCGCGCTACTCACAAGCGCGTAAGCCCAGTGAGGGCTTCTGAGCTCGCTGTGACCTCACACACACCACCCCAGATCCTCATCTGGGCCACTCTATCACATTTCATCCCTCTAAATCAAGGGGCGTGGATTCGCTCCCCGCCCCCCTTGCAAGGAGAAATGTCCCAGACCCGCAGTGTTTCTCCTTCCTGTCTCGGCTATTCAGTACCCCCTAGGGCCATTTCTTTTTCCCTTCTTCCTCTTCCTTAGAAACAGAACCCACGCCCAAGGTTTCAACGAACCGACGCAGAGAAACCAAACACAACCACCCAGCCAGCTCCAACGCCACAGCCTCGGCCCCTGCGCCCACCCCCATCCCTCCCAGACGGCGACCGCACCGCAAGGTTCGGCCTGGCCAGGACTCCCCATCCGGGGTAACCATCGCTCACTGACCCAGGAAGGTGTCAAACGACGAAGTGGCTGCACTAACAGGTACGGAGGCGGACAGCCTTGCAGACGTTAACGGCTCAGCGCTCCATCCCTCCCGGACCTAAGCTCCGGCCTCACGGCTTTCTCGACCCCAGCGCCTACAGAGCAAGTCACGTGCCAGCCGGAGCAGTCAGCTGACCGCGGCGCGCGCCGCTTCGCCTACGCGCGCGCCACTGCGCAGCCGCAGCTGCCGTCGCAGCCGCGACCTCCGCGGAGGGGCGGGGCTGGGAGGCTCTCCGGGGAGCCCGGGAGACCCGGGAGGGCTGGCGGCCGCCGTTCCGGGGTGTGGGGGGGTTGCCGCCTCTTCCAGCGTCCTGGCGCCGTCTGGTCCGCCCCCTGGTCCATCCCTAACGTTATCCCACTGTTTGAGATTTCTGTGGGTCAGACTGTCTCTAGCCCCCTACACAGGTTACTCCACTCGGGGTTTTTTTCAGACAGCCCCGTTTTCTGAGTAACATCCTTAATAGTTTACTTCGGCTGATTCACATTTTCCTTCTAGTCCACTTCCAGTTAATTCCATAAGTGTTCCTGGAACGTTTACTGTGCACTAGGCATTCTGCTAATTTTTTTTCAGGGTTTATCTACCAGAGCGAATCACTCCTTGCCATGAGAGGGCACGTTATCTAGTTTAGGCGTATGTGTGGCGTGTGATAAACATCACAATAGTTGAAACCACATTACATAATGAGAAACCATGAAAGGTTTCAGAACAAAGCTATGGACAGGGGAAAAAGCATATCCTTTGAGAGGAAGAAGGTAGCAGGCCGCTCTTTTAAACCCTGCATATTCCATTGGCTTGGGAAAATAAGGGGGGGTTCTAATTTAGAGTATAGTTTTAGAAACGGTAGAGAACTTTGGGATTTTCTAATGTAGTCCTTTCAGATTTACAGATGAGGAAAGTGAAGAATCAGAGGTCAACAGAGCTGTTTAGCACAAGAGCATAAACATACCTCGTTTTAAATCCTCGTTCTACTACTATCTGTGTGACCTTAGGCCTCTAAAGTTCAGCTTCTTCACCCGTGAAATGGTGGTAATGATACACACCTTTTAGAGGTATTGTGAGGATTGAAGGAAGTATGCATTTAGCACAGTGGCTGGCACATAGAAACACCCAGCAAATGATCACCAGGATTACTGTACATTACAGGACCCAGGTTTTCTGAGCTATCCCATGCCTTTTCTGCTCTTGGGTCCCTGTAGAAATTCAACACAAAATTTCTTAAAGCCTCAGTATTAAACTGGACAGAAAGTAACAACCAACCAAACTATCCCCAACCTGATATTTTTCACCAATTCTGAATGAAGTTCAGGCAATTCCAACAACCAGTTCTATAACACAGCTTTGGAAACTTATCAGGAATTTCAAAAGTTTTATCTGGCTTCACAAAAATGGGCCTAAAAGCAATATTTTATTGGCTCTGTACTGTCCAATGAAACTTTCTTCAATGATGGAAATGTTATTCTGTCCTGTTGATATGGCATGCACTAGCCTTATGTGGCTACTGAGCACTTGAAATGTGGCAGTGTGACCAAAACTGAATCTTAAATTTTATTTCACTTTAATTAAAATTTAAATACACACAGGAGGTTAGTAGCAACTGGTTTGGACAGTGCAATTTTAGGGTCTGCATTTGAAATCTTTTGGGGTTTTTTGTTTGTATGTGGCCCTGAAGCAGAATTCTCCTCTCAGTTTCTTAAATTTTAAACTCAAGTGATCCACTTCTGTCCTCCTGACACTTTCCAATGTTTTAAACACCATGTTATACTTGAGAGGCAGTGTAATGTAGTGCTCAATAAATGTTAGCTCTATTACTAGGTCTAGCATATCTCATTCAAAAATCTAGCAAGCGTATTTAATATAAGCAGGGCATGATTGCTTCCTAATGCTTCTAATAGTAAGAGAATATGCTTTACAAAAAGAGAGGAAGCTCACTTTTCTATACTACACGTAGGAGCGTGCTAATATGTCAGGATGCCCAGCAGGCATGCCACACTTTTCCCTCCATTTCCAAATACCTACATACTCCCCACGAGGAAGTACATTTTAAGCTTAAAGGAACTGAAAAAATGCATAGAGAATATCTATTTTTTCCTCATATTTTTTAAGGGAAAAAGATAAATGTTTTAATTAAACAAAGTGGGGGAAGTATTTGAAACTAATAGCACAATAGAAATCAAAATCACTTCACCCTCCTATAATATTTAAAATATCTTGAAAGTTGGTACTGGCATTCCCCTGAGGAAAGGAATTGTCCTTGCTTAGGAAAATGTCTTGATAAACTAGCAAAAACCAAAGATAAACTGAGCTTGGGTAAATGGAGACAAACCAAGACATAACTAAACTAGTTTCCAGATTGGAAAGAAACAGAACTGGGGTGAAGAGGTGGGAGGAAAGCATAGGGAAGTGAAGGGAAGAGAGAAGAGAAAGGAAGCAACATGATAAAGAGCTTACAAAAACAGGAGTGCTTAGAACTCCATTTGAGATTGCTGTGATGTAAATCTTTTGCCATCTGCCCAAGTTTTTAATAAAGTCTAAGTTCAGATGCTTCATACAAGCTTTTATTTTGTAGAAATTTCTGCTCTCAGGTTACATTACATAAAGAGCTCAAACAAATGGATAAGAACAATCAGTAAGACCCCAACACACAAATGAAGAAAAGACACAAACAATTAGGAGAAGAAATACCACTGCTAAAACATATGAGAAAATATTCACCCTTACTAGTGTTCAAAAATATAAATAGGCCAACGGCGCCTGGGTGCAGTTGGTTGAGCGACCTACTCCTGGTTTCAGCTCAGGTCATGATCTCCGGGTGGTGGGATCATGCCTTACATCTGCTCCACGCTCAGCGTGGAATCTGCTCAGAGTTTGTCTCTCCCTCACCTTCTGCCCCCTCCCCTGCATGTGCACTCTCTTTCTCTCTCAAATAAATAGATAAACCTTTAAAATATATATAGAAATAAGACAATATAAATATCTATAAAAATAATATATAAATATAAGTGAGAACTTATATTAGCAAAGATAGAAATATGTACATAACAGCCAATACTGGTGAAAATGTGGTAAGATAGACTCCCTTATCCTGCTAGCAGAAATGTAAACTGGTACAACTTTTACCGTCACCAATTTGACTTATGAAAGTGAAGGCTTAAAAATGTTCATTTATTTGCTCTACATTAGGGTGGAAATAATTCACAAGATAGGAAAATATTTATGCAAAATATGTCCATTATATCATAAAGTCTGTTTTTATCAACAACAACATCAATTAAAGATTTAGCCAAAGAACTAAGCCCCCTATGAAGGTGAAGTATTGAAAATGGTTTGAGGGGCGCCTGGGTGGCTCAGTCGTGAAGTGTCTGCCTTCAGCTCAGGTCATGATCCCAGGGTCCTGGGATCGAGCTGGCATTGGGCTCCCTGCTCCGCGGGAAGCCTGCTTCTGTCTCTCCCACTCCCCCTGCTTGTGTTTCCTCTCTCGCTGTGTCTCTTTTTGTCAAATAAATAAATAAAATCTTTAAAAAAAAAAAGAAAAGACAATGGTTTGAGTTTATATCTTGAATGTTTGGAGTTTAATATTCATAATTAATGAATAGAATACACTAAACCAGTGGTTCTCAATCAGAGGATATTTGGCAATGTCTGGAGATGTTTTTGCTTGTCACAACCTGTGAGGAAAGGGATATTACAGGTATTTAGTGAGTAGAAACTAGGGATGCTGCTAAACATCCTACAATGCACAGGTCAAACCCCCACAACAAAGAATTATCTGATCCAAAATGTCAATAGTGCTAAGGAATGAGGACCCTAGTACTAGACCCATGATATTCTCAGATGCCAAAGGTCTTTTTTTAAAGATTAATTGATTGACTGATTTTAGAGAGATAAAGATAGAGAGCATGGGGGGAGGGGCAAAGAGAGAGGGAGAGAGAAACTTTAGCAGACTCCATGCTGAGTGTGGAGCCCTGCACCCCCGTGCTCAATGCCACGACTCTGAGATCACAACCTGAGCCAAAACCAAGAGCTGGATGCTTAACCAACAGCACCACCCAAGGGCCTCCAAAGTTTGTTTAACTTTTATTTTTTTAAGTAATCTCTATGCTCAATGTGGGCCTCAAAGTCATGACCTCAAGATCAAGAGTCATATGCTCTACTGACTGAGCCAGCCAGGTATTCCATTAGATTCCCAAATTCTTGACTACCAACATGAAATATAATACTCTCAGTTTTTTTCTGTAAAATTGAGACAATAATATCTACCTCTATTGTTGTAAGAATTAAATGGAATCATGTAATAAGTTATAGTCACATTGCCACTTCGGCTTGTCAACCAGGCTCACTCACCAGCTAAGAAATTGGTTCCCATATGCCAGCCTCATAGTGAATTCTGGATTTGTCAGAGTCACAAATTTCTACATATCATACCCCTTGCTTGAGAAGAATAGACAGAAATTTTTTATCGATAAATGCCAACTATTTAATGAATAATGGCTTTTTAAAATAGGTTTTCATTTATTCCTATTATAACAATATATATTAATTATTTCATAATTAGAAAGTATAGATAAGCAAAAAGAAGAAAATGAACATCACCCATCATTCCACAAGGCAGGGAAAATCAATTTGGTACATCCTTCGAGAATATTTCAATTCAGATGCATGCACATATGTAATCTTTGCCGTAGGTTCAGAGCAGTGGGTGGGGAATGTCTGTGTCTGATCTTCCCCAGAGCAAGAGCCTAGGACATCCGTCTTCCTGGTGCCTCAGCTGGGCTGTCAGCTGAGGGATGTCTAACGTTGTCTCCATTCCATCCCCTGCTGTTAACCAGGGTTACCTATAATGCTTCCTCATTCATAAGGTTTTTTTCTGAGCCCCATAATCATACATATAACAACAGCCAATTAGAGCTGGACTTCTAAAGCCCTTAGTTTTGTGCCCAGCACTGTTCTGTGTGCTTTGAATAGATTAATTCATTTAACCCTCAAAACAACCCTTTGATACAAGTATTATTATTATCCCCATTTTACATATGAGGAAACTGAGGCATGGAGTGATAATGTAATTTTACTAATTAGTAAGGGGCAGATCTGAGTTCTGAACCCAAGTTGTCTGGCTCCTGAGTCCATGCTCTTAACCTCTGCAGCATAAATCTTCTTGAACTATCTCTTAGACATACTTCTTTTATACTCTGAATTCTCATGGCATTCTTATGGCATTTAGCCAGTTTCACTTGCATTACAATTTATCAATCTTACCAAGACCACCTTTTACTCAGTCTTGAATGTGCATTGTACATGGTAAGCATCCAATAGATGATTAAATAGATTTTACAATTAAAGGAAAGGTCGGATTTTCAAACATTTAAGGACAGAGGGGCAGGGAAGAGGTCACTGAGTAATTAAACCTGTAAGTTCCTTTCTTCTGTTCCCTACATTATTGGTCCCTGAACTAATAGAAATTATATCTTCACCATTATCTCCTTGGAAATGTTACGGAACCTTCTTGGGAGCAGCAGATGTTCATAGGAGTAGGAAGATAAAATATGTTTTTTTAAAAAGCAGTTCTGTCCTTTCACCTGTATTTCAAGATTTTGTTCACTTTATTATTACTTTCTAATTTGCTCATTCCAGCTTTAAATAACATATTAGGAAAGATTTTGAACAACTACTGTTCTGTACTAGGAAGTGGCTGGCTACAGACTAAATCTATTCAATTTTCATCTTATTTACAACAATAGCCTAAAAGTGTTAGCACAAGAAGTTAGCATTCAGTAGTTATAAGGAACCAATCAGTTAAAGGAAAAAAAAAAAAAGGAAAAAACATGCAAAAAACAACTGATAATTATAAACATGTTTTCTTTAGTCGCCCACTTATTGTTACATCTAACTCCTCAATTTACAAACATACATCGTTCAAAACAGTCAATAATACAATTGATTTACTGAAGGGAGAATGTGTTTAAAAAATTACCAACAGGGGCGCCTGGGTGGCTCAGACGGTTGAGCGTCTGCCTTTGGCTCGGGTTGTGAGATCTAGCCCCATATCGCATGGGGCTCCCTGCTCAGCGGGGAGCCTGCTTCTCCCTCTCCCTCTGCTCCCCTGCTCCTGCTCTCTCACTCTCTATCTCAGATAAATAAATAAAATCTTTAAAAGAAATAATAAATGAATAAATAAATAAAAATCACCAACAGAAATAATGAACACTCATTTTAAGTATCCTTTCAATACTTTCATCTCAGCCCTCACTATTTTATTAAATGTATTGATTTATGTGACTCCTGTAGGCAAATGATTCTCGATGGATCTCTCACATTTCTGCATGCCCTGTTAGTAGAGGCACTAACTGCCTTTTGCTCGGACTGTCTTTGCAAGGATGTTCGTATGGCCCCCGGCGTTGGAACATAGAGATCACATCTTCTAAAGTGCGGGACAGCCATACTCACTGTGGAGTATGAAAGATCTGGGTTCCCTGAGCACAGTGTTACTTTCCTGTAATGAAATCGACTGTGTGTCCCCACATCCATCCGGGCCCATCCATGTCCCCGCCGTGGAAATTGGGGTGCGGGAACGGATACGAATATGCTGATGCTCACATACTGTGCTGTGAGTAAAAGTCCTCTGTCTCTCACCCAGGGGTCTTGGGTCTACCGCTAGCATCCTTGAAACTCTGACAGGCCCGGCTACCTTGTAGGGTTAAATCTCAGACCGTTCCCAGTTCTCCATAGTGTTTGTGACAGGAAATAATACATCAGAGACACAGCTTTCTGGAAGAGGAAGGATGAGGATCTCATGGGCTGATTAATGGAATTTGCAAGATGGCCATGAAAATAGATAATAAGCCAAATTGTATGGTCCCCAGGAATCAGTTGTAGGCTAAATTGTATGTCTGCTGAGCAATAAATGGCCTTCTGCTTTATAGGCTGTTACTGTTGTGGAGGTGGTTGCAGGCCATGCAGTCTCAAAGACTAGATAGGGCCATGGTTGCTATGCTGCTAACTCTCCTCCAGGCAGAGGCACTTCCTCACCATTCTGGCAATCAACCTCAGGTCCTCCCTTTATAATGACTCGTACTCATATTTGTCCTGGATGAGCAGAAGGTCACCACCCCACCAATCAAAGAACAGTTACAAAGATCATAAGGATAGTGACCGCTAGGTTGAATACACCACTCACCAAGTCTCCCTACAGTGATGGCATAATAAATCACTGTAAGTTTATAAAAATGCCTTGTCCTTCTTGCATGGTTCTTGCAGATGAAAGTCTGGGTGAGAGTAGGGAATAACTGGTGAAAGTGAAGCGGTAGCCACTGGAATGGGACATGCTGATTTTGTGATGGAGGAAGAAGAACAACCAGTGCCTGGGCAAGTAACACTCTAGACCTCAGCAGGTGCAGAGGAGGAAGGACCTTGAGGATCTTTGTCCTTTAGATCATCCCTGGAGCCTTCTTCAGGCAGGAGAACATGTTATTGTGATTCTCCTAAACTGTTGTAAGCACTTTCAATTTAATTCACTGCTTTACCCTGCCAGATGGCTCTGAGAACAGCTTGAGGTTTGATCATCATTTCCCTTAACCTTACCAACATGTTTATCTGAAATAGCAATGAATGGTCCCAGCTCCTGCATGTCCCACACAAAACACCTGTCAGCAGCTCTAGATGTCTTCCCCAACCCTATTCCTATAATCATTGCTCAGCCATTCCAAGGGGTGGATAAATGCCACCTGCCTAGTGACATGGACAGACAATTTTAGTCTGATTTCCCTCAGGCAGCCCCTCCTTAAACAGAACTAGACTCAATTATTCAAAGTGACCTGAGAACTCTAAGATTTAACAGCTGGTGGGCGACCATGTTAAAGGTACTATTGAGCTATGCCCATTGAATGATGTGGGTTTAACTTGGGGGGGGGGGCACCAACAATTGTAAATGACACTTTCTTTCCAGGGCTATCATGTACACCTCCAGGACTGTATTGCTTGCATGGCATCCGGGCATTATTTTGACTTACTTCCAGAAACATGGTGATTTGCACCTTAGGAATGATCATGAGACCATCAAGGGTTTAAGGAAACACTATTAGTAGATCACATAACCGTCAAATGACTGTGAACCCAAAATGAAGTTCAAAATCAAGACTTTGATTACCTGGAAGAGTTTCCCAAAGGGATAACTGGCTCATTTTTTTTATGGGCAGTTGGTGTTTAGTTCCTGCTACAATGAAAGCCATCCAGTCAGAAAATACAGTACAAAATTTGTCCCTGAGTTGAACTGAAGTGACCAGTGACACCACCTTGGCCCTGGAAAGCATTCAGGTCAGCCTCAACTAACTGGCCAGGGATATTATCGAAGGTGGAATTGCTTTAAACTTCTTCCCCATGGGCCAAGGCAGAGTCTATATGATTGTAAATACATCCTGCTGTACCTACAGTAATGCCTTGGGCCAAGGGGAAAGACCAGCGGAGAAACTTGGGAGAGTCCCCTGACTTCTCTTAAGTTAGACCCTGGTGGTTTATGGGATCTACTCAATGGGTTGATTCTAAGATCCTGGGATACATAGCTGAGGTCATTGCTGCAGGACGGTCACCTCCTCCTGCTGGGATTCCTGTTCACAGTGGCTTTAACAGGATGAGACATATTGAACATATTTGGCCCCAGCCTCTGTCAGTTAGGTTAATCAAAGTGGCCAAGGGAATGGCAGACATATTTATGAAAAAATTCACAAGAAATCAAGACGGTGTAGAAAAGGGGGTAGATATCGCCAGGAGATAATTCTTCATGGGTTTCTTGTATTTCTGCTGTTGTTCTGGGCTCTCCTCCCCCCACCCCCATTTTCAGGGCCAGTTGATTCACCAGGTAAGTTGTTACACACTTCTTAGCAGATTCTGACCTACATGGCCACCGTCCTGCTTGGACTCTCTTATTAAGGATGTTTGTGTAAGAAACAGTATTGGAAGATAGAAATATTATCTCTAGAGCAAAATTCTGGTAAACATTTTTTTAAGATTTTATTTATTTATTAATTTTAGAGAGAGAGCACATGTGAGCAGAGGGAGGGGTACAGGGGGAGGGAGAGGAAGAGAGAGAGAGAATTTCAAGCAGACCCTATACTGAGCACAGAGCCTCACACAGGGCTCGATCTCATGACCCTGAGATTATGACCTGAGCTGAAACCAAGAGTTGGGTGCTAAACCGACTGAGCTACCCAGAAGTCCCTTGGTAAGCAATTTTAAAATATTTATTTTAGAATAGCTTCAGATTTATAGAAAGATTGTGAAGATAGAGTTTTCATGAACCCTCCACTCAGTTTGTACTACTATCATCCTGTATCGGTATGGAACATTTGTCTAAGTAAGCTTTTATGGCATCCAGTCTGAAAGATTTGGGTTTCTTAAGCTCAGGGTCCTCTCCTACAATGCAAGCCACTGTGGGTCCAGACACCCACCTGGTCTGTCCACATCACCCATGTGGGACTCAGAGGCAAGGGTAGCAAACATAAATATGCTTATAATTATGCTGCTTACCATGTGGTGAGTTTCAAATAAAGTCCTTTTTGGGGCTCCTGGCTGGCTCAGTCAGTGGAGCATGTGACTCTTGATCTCAGGGTCATGAGTTCAAGCCCCATGTTGGGTGTAGAGCTTACTTAAAAAAATAAATAACAATAATAATAATAATTTGATTAAAATTGAAAAAATATATATATAAAGTCCTTTTTCTCTGACCGCAGAGATTTGTGCCTTATACCAGCATCCATTAAAACATGGCGGACTCACTCGTTAGCTTGTAAGCAAGGTAAAATCCCACCCTGCACATGTTTTGACAACCCCTCTCTTCCTCCACCAACTCAACTCCTTAAAGGCATGGAACAAGTTCCTGTTCAATAAACAGATACTGAACTGACCTAAAATGAGCTAATAATTTAACAATTGTGTAGAATGAATTTGAGGTTAAAGTTCAGGCTGGTACCTACACAGAACTTGGTCCTGTCGATCAATCTTTGCCTACCAGTTGAAGGGGAATGGGACACCCTATACAGGCCCATGGGAGTAGAACAATCACAGATTCAAGGTAAGAGACAGTGGGACGTTGGGGAAGTTGGACAAGTAAGAGGGCTGGAGTACACAGGAAGTCATGCCCATGCTGCCCAGTGACAGGCAGTCACGGCAGACGTTCAGGGAGGCCCATGAGCCTCTGGCCTGAAGTTCAGCAACAGGACTGTGGTCCTGAACTGCACAGCAGGAAAAGGCACGCTAGATGTGGGACCTGGATTCCAAAGTAGCGATCCTCAAACAGGGTGAGGATGGACTTTAAAAAGTACAGTTAATAGCACTTCGTTTGTGGGGGAAGGAAACTGTATGTTGAACACAAATTAACATCTGACAAAATATTCTTGGCACAACCGATTCTCTGGGGACATGAGAGTTTTGTGATTATCAAGAGTGAGCATGGGCTGGATAAAGGGAAGGGGGGCTGTAAAGCACGATCTTAGAGAGATTGGGTGTTAGGCAGGGACTCAATGCAGCAGGAAAGGTGGTCTAGCTCTGCCCCTGCCACCATGTGGCAGGAGCATCCAAATATGGCTATTGTTGTGTAAAAGCATATAAGATGATCTTTTGGGTTTAAAAAAATAATCCTATAAAATTAAATCCAGCTTGTATAACACTACCAAATCCACCATAGCATATAATTTTTTTTTTCCTGACAGCATTATTTACTAGCTGTATGATCCTGGACAAATATCAAATTCCTAACCTGTTAGATAATATGAATATTAGCACCTCATAAGTTTTGAAGTTTGAGATAATGGAAGTGAGAGTGCTTTGAAATCATGCTTGCTGTATAATTTGCATTATAGTTATGATTATTATATACATTCTCCAACCAGGCTTTACACACACACGCCAGCAAAGGGAGTGAGTACAATGCAGAAGTAAAAGGGTGAATTAAGAAAAGGAGGTAAATACCGGATATAAATGAAAATGACGTCAGCATCATGAAAGCAAGCAATAGTGAAACTGCTGGTTGGAATTCAGACTCTATTTCTTCACTTTGGACTGTTAAATAAGAGCTGTGACAAACTAAGGTTTTCTTCCAATAAATGTAAATTTTGCAATCCAGAAGGAAAGAATAGTCTCTCCTTCCATCTGTTAAGTTTCTGGGTATGATAAATTATAAAGAATTCGGGGTAGGGAGGGGCTGGTCAACTCGTGTTGGGAATGGATAAATCTGAGCAAATATTTTCAATCCATTATTAAAAAGCAGCCTGATAATTGTATGTGATTGTATTCTAAAATAAAACAAATACCTTCAAATTTGGAATTTGGAAACACTGTTTAATTCACCTTTTCCTCAGCAGCCAATAAGTTTGGGCCCAGAAGGGAAGAGTTGCACAATAAATCTCCTTTGTACATACGGTCCTTTGATAAGAACTATAAAATACTATTTTGTATCCTAGCAACCACTTTACAAATATCAGAAGTTAAATCACTAGTTGTTTAATTTGATGATTCATTAAATGCTTTTTTAAGAAATTATGCCTACCTACCCCAACCACACCCATACAGCTACCCTCCCTAACACCCATGGGACTTATACTAGAACCCCCTAGGCTTCTTGTTAAAAATGCAGGCAACTGAGGGGCACCTGGGTGGCTCATTCGTTGGGCGTCTGCCTTCGGCTCAGGTCACGATCCCAGGGTCCTGGGATCGAGCCCCGCATCCGGCTCCCTGCTCAGCAGGAAGCCTGCTTCTCCCTCTCCCACTCCCCCTGCTTGTGTTCCCTCTCTCGCTGTGTCCCTCTCTGTCAAATAAAAATAAAATCTTTAGGGCGCCTGGGTGGCTCAGTTGGTTAAGCGACTGCCTTCGGCTCAGGTCATGATCCTGGAGTCCTGGGATCGAGTCCCGCATCGGGCTCCCTGCTTGGCAGGGAGTCTGCTTCTCCCTCTGACCCTCCTCCCTCTTGTGCTCTCTGTCTCTCATTCTCTCTCTCTCAAATAAATAAATAAAACCTTTAAAAAAAATAAATAAAAAAAATAAAAAATAAAAATAAAATCTTTAAAAAAAAATGCAGGCAACTGGAGCCATGAAAAAAACTGACTTTGAATTCTGGAGAATTGTGGCTTCGGGGTCTGCATTTTATTTTTTAAGACTTTATTAATTTATTTTGAGAGAGAGAGAGTGAGCGTGAGCAGGGGGAGGGGTAGAGGCAGAGGGAGAGAGAGAATCTCAAGCAGACTCCGTACTGGGTGCAGAGACCCTGAGATCATGACCTGACTGGAAACCAAGAGTCAGATGCTTAACCGACTGAACCACCCAGGTGCTCCTTGGGTAGGTGTATTTTAATAGAACTTCACAGAATTTGATAAATCTTTGTACTAGAACTGGTCCAATAATAGATGTGAATCTCTGCACATGGTTGTATAATTCATTTAGCATTTAGGGTGTACTAGTGTGTATTCATGCATCCAACAAATATTCATAAGTGCCTACTGAGTATCAAAACTGTACTAAAAAAAATCTGTTGTCATTTTTGGAGTGTCTACCACCAACTACATTAAAAGGCCCTTTCAGATAAGGACCCTAAGCAAACATTTCTTTGTAATCCTAGAGACTGATAATGTAACCTCCATATAAGAGTTGCCCACTCGGGGTCCATTCACTCCTCCTTCCTTTCTAACAGAATCCCAGTTTTGTCCAGGGACCCATCCGTATAGCCAAGATTTCAGAAGAAATTGTCAGGAATAGATCGGATTCCTCTGAAGGCAATGCCATTACCCCTACCAAGATTGTGTCAGGTATTTGCATGTGGCCTATTTCTGGCCAATGAGGCACAAGGGGATGCTTCGGTGAAGTTTCCTGCCTTGTCCAAGAGAGGTACAGGAAAAGGTGGTCTCTTTCCTCCAAAATAGCTATAATTCTGTGATATCTGGAACTGCAGTAGCCATCTTGCTACTTCTCTAAGGAAGAAGTTTCCACCGGGGACAGCAGAGAGGAGAAATGGGAATGCTTGGGTCCTTAATTACTTTGTTGAGCCTCAAATCAACCAAAGGCAATGTCTACTCTACCTCAGCACTTCCAACTCATCGTTAACACCAGTTTGAGTCTGTGTTTCTGTATCTGCAGCCACTGCGTCCCGATGGTTCAAGATGATGTTGACGATGACTGGAAAAATAAAATGATAGGCTTGCCATATTCAGAGATGGTGTTGCTGACCACAAGTGAGGTTTATCTGTGGGGCTGGGAATAAAAACATCAATGTAAGACCTATAGTCTTTACTCCACAGAGCTACCCTCTTTCTCCTAAGCCCCTATAACCTCCTCGTAGGCCTTTCAGATGCAAGAAGGTCAGGAGAAAGTGAGTGGCTCCCACAAATGTCTCGTGGCCACCACTGTCCTCTTTGGCCACCCCCTCCCAGCTTGAATCTGTCTCCTCTTGGCTCACCTGACACTTGTTTACTTTATCACTTCTCTTCCTTACATGTCGAAAGTGTTCTCCCTCTCCTTCAATGGCTCCCTTCCTCCACTACCCACAAAAGAGGAGTCTTTCTACAGGCGCCTGGGTGGCTCAGTCGGTTAGGCAGCTGCCTTCAGCTCAGGTCATGATCTCGGGGTCCTGGGATTGAGCCCCTCGTCAAGGTCTCTGCTCAGTGGGGAGTCTGCTTCTCTGCCTCTCCCCACTGCTCGGGCCTGCTCATGCATGCACTCTCTCTCTCAAATAAATAAATAAAATCTTTAAAAAGAAAAAAAAAATGAGTCCTTCTAAAGAATGGACTCTCCATTCTCCATTTCTTCCATTCTACTAGAGTTTGTGACTGCGTAGCAGACAATTTCACCTAAATATTGCACTCTAATCAAAATCAGTGTGTTCAAAGTCAGACCTACCAATTTATATCTGAACACCATCTCCTTTATCTGGAAATGATACTGTAATTTTTTCAAGATTAAGATCTTGATTACGATCCTCTTTGATTTCTCCATCTTCCCCCCACAATTTTCACCTGGTTCCAAGTCCCAACAAGCCCTCTTGCATAATTTCTCTTATACATACCCCTTCCTTCTGTTCTTACAGCCACTACCCTGGTTCAGGCTCTGACTTTATCACTTCAGACCTGGAATACTGCAGTATCTCTAAAATGCATTCCTCTCTGTGCCTTCCCCCTGCCTTGTCCCCAGTCCTTCCTGCATACTCCAAAGCAGCTCCCCAAATCAGAAACCTTCGGTGAGTTCCCACTGCCTTTAAATTCATGTCCAAACTCCCAGGCCTAGCAAGTTTCTATAACTTTTTTTTTTTTTAAGATTTTTTTATTATTATTTATTTATTTGAGAGAGAGAGAGCACATGAGAGGGGGTAGGGTCAGAGGGAGAAGCAGACTCCCCGCCGAGCAGGGAGCCCGATGCGGGACTCGATCCCGGGACTCCAGGATCATGACCTGAGCCGAAGGCAGTCGCTTAACCGACTGAGCCACACAGGCGCCCCTTTTTTTTTCTTAAAGATTTTATTTATTTATTTGAGAGAGAGAATGAGATAGAGAGAGAGCATGAGAGGGGGAGGGTCAGAGGGAGAAGCAGACTCCCCGCCGAGCAGGGAGCCCGATGCGGGACTCGATCCCGGGACTCCAGGATCACGACCTGAGCCGAAGGCAGTCGCCCAACCGACTGAGCCACCCAGGCGCCCCAGGCCTAGCAAGGTTCTAGAAGGAGACCCACAGTTATCTTTCCAGGCATGGCTCCAACATGCCTCTCTCCAAACTCTTCAAGGACAAGCAAATTTACTCCTCATTTTTCACATACTCCTTATAGTTTCCTTCCTTCAGCCTTGGGTTTACACTGGACTACCCTTTGCCTCCTCCCTGTCTCCAGCTAGCAAAACTGAACCTATTTTCCAAGGCCCAAGTAAGAGTCTGAAAGTGTTCTGATTTCCTCATATGGAAGTTATTCATAAAAGTAATAATGATGATTTAAAACAATAAGTAGTCTTTAATGAGTGCTTACTCTGTGCCAGCCACTTATAAAATGTGGGTGATAAAACCTACCTAATGGAGTTACTATGCAGAGTCCATGAGCCCGTGTACATACAAGACTGAGCCCAGACCCTGGAATATGTGGAAGGGGCCCAATACAAATCGGCTGAATTGTCACTGATTACGCCATTGAAATGTCGCAATGAGCTCTTGCTACCGGTCAAAATGCCATGTCTCCTCTACTCAAAACAGAACGAATGTGGAAGAAGTGCCTAAGATTACCGTTGGGCTTGGGAAAGGAGAGACCCGGTTCTGGTTCCTCAGCGTCCCCAGCACAACTTCCTGAGTCTTAGGCAAATAATTATGTCTTTGTTCCAAATGACATATATTGTCTGGTGATGTACTTGTTCTCTCTGTTTCTATTATGTGTGCATGTGACATAGCTCTTCACTTCCTTGTTCTAGGCATCAAAATGTGGAACTCAGATAGTATTAGGGAAAAAGTTCTTTCCAAGGTGGTTAGAGGAATAAAATAATGTGGGAGACTAAAGAGAAAGCTCTTTTCTGGTGGGCAAAAGCTCCTCATAAATTTTTATCCCCTTTAAAATAAACAACAAAGTTCCCCTCCTCGTGCTATATTTATTCTTGCTGTTTCTCAAACCAAAACACTACTTAAGAGACCATTACTACATAGTAATGTAAACTACGCGGTTTGCATGCCAAATCTGTGACAATCCTTACTCACATTCCAACTCTAGGAAGGAAATTAGCAATTTAAATCTCTCTTTGAAACATACTGTGGATTTACTCAGAACTTCCCCCAAAATCCCAAGCTGCATTCAATCACACTAAGCTTAAGACATTATGATTTACATAATAAGTATTTGATAATAAGTAAATATTTCACCCTTTATAAAACGGAGATAGGAAGCATAGTTAGAATTTAGAGCTACTTAAAAAGATCCATTTAGTCCAAGCAAAGCCCCGATCGATCTGGTGCTTTGAAAAATATGGCACCATACATTCATGAATGACACAGGATTTAAATAAATTCCTGGAGGGAGAAGGTCACCTGCCCCAGTAGGGGGCTGGATTATAACACACAGGGATGCAATTTCCACTTCTTGGGAAGTCAGGTATAAATTAGCATGTCAAGGACAGCCGAGTTGTTCCCTGGAAAGGGATTCTCTTCTACCCCAACATTCTTATATAGTCAAGACTCCCTGCTTAGGTTTTATCCCCAAATCACCTGGGGTGCTTGTTAAAAATACAGATTCCTATGTTCTACCCAAGGCCTGAAAATCTGTATTTTTAACAAACACCCACATTTTGGCTGACTCATCCTTCAATCCACATCACTTTGCAAAAAAGAAGGTTGTTTTTTTGTTTGTTTGTTGTAACAGATCCTTTGGCTTTCTGTTTTCTGAAGCATGTCCTCCCAGCGTGTTGAAGATTCCCCAGGTGTGGTGCCAACATCCAGCTCTGTCCTCTGAAGCAGATATTTCTCTTCTTTTTCCCCTCATTAATATTCACCTTTTCTGTTGTATCCTTTCTTGGGGGGTGGGGTGGCGAGGGGGAATGAAGCTCTTCCGAAGAGCGTTAAGAGGAAACCGGTAACAATTATTCATGGGAGCTTTTATCTGTGACTTTCAATGCCTTCATTATTATATTTTTTTTCTTCCATGGATCCCTTTTCAGAATAATGATTTTAAATTCATAAAATAAAAAGGAAACCAATTATATTGAAATACTGCTCTCAAATATGTTCTAAAAGGTGCAATGGTAATGTGTTCTTCTTTATTAATATACTAGAAAACAAGATCTAGAGGCATGCTTAGGTGTTTTCTTAATTTTAAAATATAGGGAGTATAAATGATATTTTGAAATATTCATAGCAACTTGAAAATATCTATGATTTCTATTAGTGACAAGGTCTTAGGTAGTGCAAAGTTTTGTTGACTATATTCAAAATTAAACTTTCAGTTCGATGAGAATGGACATAAAGATAAAATTGTTTTCTTCATGCAAGTTCATGGACACCCCGCTGCATTCAAGGTCCTTGGACCTTGGGTTCAGGTTGAGAAATCTTGCCTTAATCAAATGGCTTGATTAATTGTGGAAATTCCAGTCACCGTGGTTGGCCAGTGCAGGCTCTTCTTACACAAATAGGGTGGGTGGCTTGGAGTTTTTTAGCCATAAGTCTCTGACAGTTACCCGCCATGTTGCCTGGCAGTTAGTAAGGGATTACGAAGGTTTTGGAAGCTTCTCTTCTTTGGGTGTTTATTTGTCCTGTATCCCTTGCAGTTTCACCTTTTCCAGTAATGCCCCAGGCCTTCCCACTGCCATCCCATCCCTCTGTGGAATCTTCCCACTGACCAGGCCCCTTGTCCCCTCCCCGGTCCACCTTGATGTTCCAGCCTGTTCCTCTTCCACTCCCTCCCCTTCAGCTTCTACTTTCCACTGTGTCCCCTACAAAGTGCCCGTCCCTTCTGGAAGTTACCTGGCTGTGTTTTCCAGTCTGCCAACAAGTACTTACAAAATCCTTCAGTGGTCTAGTCCCATGAGGGAAATGGAAAAATACCATTTCTCTTGCCCCACTGATCAGCCAGATTCGGAACATTTTTTTCACCCTGTAGTCATAGGCATTAGTGATAGACACGTCAGCAAGTTATTTGGCTACAGTCTCACTGCACACCAAAGCACTGACCTGGCCAGCTTCTCTAATTGAGTGCCAAGCCCCCAATTCACATCCACATAAAAACAGGCAGTTGGGGTGGGAGGTGGGGAGGGAGGAAGGGGAGGGAACAGAGCGGATGGAGGGTAGGGAGAGAGAAATTTCCACGTTTACACAGGAGGAAAATTAGATATGAGAGGCTCAATAACATGTCTAAAATAATAACATAATATATTAATAAATATAAAATAAAATTAAAAATAAAATAATAACAATAAATATATTATTGTTGTATTAATAAGTCTTGATACAATAATAATATTATTATTTCAGACTTGGTTTTTCACTTGTATTTCCTGGAAACAGATTCTGAGACCGGGAAAATTCATAGGAAACTGATGTATTAGGGAGTGTTCGCGGGAAAAATCATTAGGAGAATAAAGAAGTGGGGCACGGAGGAAAAGAGGACCCCGTAAGGGAGTGACATGAAGCAGAGGTGACTTGGGGAGGGGTAAGTCACACTTCAAGAGTTGTCCCATCAGAGGACAGGGATGGGAACATGTTTATCCCCATATCTGCCAGTCCTCGATTAAGGGCTGCCCTCGGGGGTCGGGGGTGGGGGGATCATCGCCTGGGAAATCCAGCTCTCTGGAGCGCAGGTAAAGTAGGTTGTGGCCAAGAAGGTGTGGCCGGTGGCGGAAAACACACCCAGAGCCAGTGCACCTCGTGCAATCTCAGAGGCAACAATGGAGATGCCAAGTAAACACTGGTGGGTTGACTAAAATTGTATTATTTCAGCACGGTAGGAATTTAGGTGGTGGCTAACCTCCAAGCTCCCTTCCTGCTGGGTCTTTAACAGCGAGACTTCCTCTCGGTTTCCATGTTTCTGTTATTCTTCTAGAGGAGCTTGCTTTTGTATATGTGATTCAGCTCTTCAGAGGGCACTCATGACAGTCATGTGAGATGTGTTTAATTCTGTACAGTTTAATTGTCTATTAGCAACAGGGTTTACTAGATGACTCCGCTCTTCCAAGGAAAAATCATTCAAGATTTTTGTTCTAGGAGACTTAAAAGAGGGAAATATAAATGCCAATTTTCTTTGCTAGTATCCATGTTGTGATAAAGAAATAACAAAGAGTGGCTTTTTCTCCAAAATATATGAATAAATGACTTTTTTTTCCACTCTCGGGATGAGATTTATGCTGTTAGACTTGTACTTCAGTTCTGTAGTATTCTACGATCGGCTTACAAGTAGAATAAATGTCGTCGATGCTGTTACGTGAGGCAGAGTCATGTGCGACGGTCTCTCCCCCAAGCAGTAGACACGGAGGCGCGGCCCAGATCCCCCTTCAAGGAGGGATGTGCTGCCCGGTGGGGGTGGTACTGCTGGCTCAGCTCCTTCTAGGTGGGCCTCAGCTGCTTAAACTGCTTCCTCCGAGGTCATGCCCTGCCCAGGAGAGCCCGAGTCCGGTGACTGAGAAAAGTGGGGATATTGAAACATAACCGTTTTGGCCTAACTGGGGAAACCATGCCAATAAATGCATGCTCCAGATTTTCCTGTTGGGCTACTACAGGCTTTGTTGGGTGGATGTGGTAGCTGACTTCTTCCTCAAAGCAGTCCTGCTTCCTCTCACATCCTTTTACAGGTATTAGTCTCTAATAAACATCTTGACCCCAAAGTTCCGGAGACTCTAACCTGCAACAGTTGGTGCTGGGAGTGGTCCCAGAAAGCAGGCAATAAAGTGAGGGTTTGGAAGTGGATCACACACCACTGAGCTGACCGTGGGGACCCCATCCCTCACTGGGTGACTGCTAATACAGGTGGCCATTCAACTGTTACATCTCCCAAGGGGGGGGGAGGGTGATTTGGGCATGAGTACCAGGAAGAGCAAATGCACCAGTGGGTTCAATGTATCAGGTGTTTGAGACTTGGAAGGAAAAGGTAGATACAAGGATAATGGGATTGGGAGGCTATTGCCAAGTCCCACTAACAGCTACAGAAAGTTAAGGAGCAGCTGAGGTGAAAACCAAGTATGAAATTGAGGTGTGAAAGCCAGAAGGCTCATGGATATTCCAGCCGTGGTAGAACAAGAGCAGTTTTGGACTTTTTCAGCCAAGAGACTAGACTTCATAAAAAATGAAGGCAAGTCTGTGTCAAGATCAGGGCCTAGGTTAGAAAAACCTTTAATCCGAACAGATGGAATGAGACGTTTTGGTGGATGTCCCCAAAGATTTTGACATCTCAGACTCTGAACTTCCTAAGCCGTTGGCCGCCCTAGGACTGGCATGATGGGCACATGAATGGAGAGGCCACGGTGACAGAGATGGAGGCTGAGAATATTTCCAAGAGCACATAAAGGCAGTTCTCGCCTTGCCCAGTAGTGTGGGATGGTAAAAATGACCATGTACCCTGGGGCATCTGGGTGGCACAGTCGGTTAAGTGTCCAACTCTTGGTTTCGGCTCAGGCCATGATCTCGGGTCATGAGATCCAGCCCTGCATCGGGCTCTGTGCTCAGCTCAAAGTCTGCTTGAGACTCTCTCTCCCTCTGCCCCTGCCCCCAGCGTGTGCACGCAGTCTCTCTCTCTCTCGTATAAATAAATAAATCTTAAAAAAAAAAATGACCATGCACCCTGAAACCATGCAAAGCAATGTTAATAATCAATGGGAAAAATTATGATTGTACTGCGACTTTTAAAAACTTTTGTCCAAAAAAAAAAAAGAATAAAAATCAGCTTAAAAAAAAGTTTTATCAAAATACTAGAAACTGTGTTACTGTTGGTTATAAATGTACAGGGATTGAAAAACAATAGTACAACTAATATATATTTAGTACACTGTAACTTAAAACATGAGAAAACCTGGAAATTAGTGGTTTATTCCTGTGTAAATAAAGTTAGCAGGAATAGTTTGGGCAGTGTTTACCAGACTCTCGCATACTTTCGACATGGAGAGAGCATCATCTTTTTACGCCTCTGTGGAGAACTATTGTATTTCTTTCTAGGTCTGGATCAGCTTTCCACAGTTTACGCTTTGTGCTTTCAAAGAAATTGAAATTGAAATTGAATTTCATGAAAAACTTCAAAGAGTTGCTTCAGCGTGAAGTGTTTGCCAGGTCCACTTCCTCTGGGACAGCTCCATCCTCTCATTCCTCGCACTTTCTCAGTCCTGTCTCTACCTTTGGCCTCCACTAAGTTCCTCTACTGTACATCTATCCAAAGGCACCCCCCCCGCCCCCCGAGGGCAGCTGGGTGCGCACTCCCACACTCAGCTGTTTCTTCTACCATTTGCTTGACTCCAGTTGCGCTTCCAGCATTATCACTTCTGGAATTTTTTGCTGCACTTTCATCTTTGCTGGCCAGTTCCCTCTTGCGAGTGTCCATTATTGCCAACTGTCACATGGGTTTCTCCAGGGGAAAACAGGCAACACAACTAGATGCTTGGCTGCCTGTGTATGAATTGAGCAAAGATGGGTAGTGAACAATTGCCAACTGACTTTGAAAGAGGTGATGTGATCAGTACTGATCATGACATGCATCTTCTATTTACATAGCGATCTGTGGACTAAAGAGCTAACATCAGGGTTTGTACTCTCTGCGGTCCTGCACAGTTAATACACTGTTATAACTGAAATTTGAGCCACGGTTGTTGGGGGGCTGGTGTTATTTAACTGAACTTTATGCATATTGGAACCATGCAAAGCAAGGACTCACTGTACTTCCAACACTTGCCACGACCAATCTAGCTAGGCCACTGTCCAACGGCCAATTTGTCTGCAACAGAGATCAGTACTGAGCCCCTCATTCCTCAATGAGGCCAACTGGCCACTTGATGGCAAGTTGGCTACATTAGGCCCCTTCCATTTTGGAAGGGCCAGCAGTTTGTTCCCACAGGACATATTCTGGGACGAGCTTTCTTTTCCTGCCTGTAGAGCCTCATCCAGCACCACTGCCTGAGGACTTAGAGTGTTTGACCCACGAGGACAAGATCCCACATTGTGTCAGACAGGGGAACTAACTTAACCAGAGAGGAGTTGTGGAAGTGGGCCATGACCATGGGATCCACTGATCCTCTCACCCAGACACCGCCAGCCTGATGGGGTTGCAATAGCCTGCTGAAGACAGAGCTGAAGTGCCAGCTAGAGACATTATTCTGTGAGGAGGCCTCCTGCAGAGCACAGTATGTGCATCGAACCAACGTCTTTAGGTAGATTTGTATCCCCAACAGGAAGAATAAATAAGCCCAGATGGCCCTATTTAGCACCATTCTCACTGACCCACTTTTGAGGGACCTTGTGTTTCCTGTCCCCACATTGCTGGGCTTTGCAGGGTTAGAGGTCCTTGGCCCCAAAGAGGACTCAGTTTTGCCAGGGGACCCAGCAGGAGTGCGTGGAATCATAAGCTACAGCTGTTGCCCAAACACTTTGGGTTTCTTGTGTCCAGGGACCAGCAGGTAAGAAGAGAAGTCACCATTTTGGCAGGGATAATTGACCCTGATCATCAGGAGTGAGTAAGGCTATTATTACACAATGGGGCAGGGAGAAATATGTGCCAAATCACAACTGTAATTGGACAGGTACAGGAGCCTGACCTGAGAAAGAAACGGTGGCCAGGTCTCAGGCCCCTCATTGATGACAGTCTAGTTCAAGCTCCCAGGTAAGACTCCAAGGCCAGAAGATGTGGTAGCTGAGGGTGAGGGGGATCTAGAATAGATAGTGAAGGAGGGAAATGATGTAGGTCAATTGTGGCCCAAGACCAATTGTAGTTATGGGGGCAGAATTTGTTTCTCCAAAAGTATACCTTAAGAAGGGAGGCCACTGGAATCCTGAAGAAGCTGCTTTCTCAATGCACATGGAGACCGGATCCAAGCAGCATAAAGAGATGGAGACCATGGAGATAGACAGCCCAGGATCTCTCTTCAAGGAAGGACAGAGGTGTGGCCCAGTTGCAGGGAGAGGGGTCATGTGATTTTCATATTTCAATTTTATTTTAGAAGTAATATTTTTTAAAAAATTTATTCTGTGATGAAGATATTGTCATTGGAAGAAAGCTCTTAGTCCCCTAAATGTAAGATCTCCAGTAAGCCAGATTGCAGAGATCACTGTACTGAGGTGTGAATGATGATGCTGTTCATTTATATGACGTGTCACAATATACAAAGCATTTTTATATTTACAGGGTTACTTGTTCCAAACAGCCATCCCATACACTAGGCACATATTTGTATTCTCTCTTTTAAGAAAAAAAAAATTAAGATAAACTGCAGGATGTTTAGGTATAAATCCCAGAGAAAATCCCCCACTTGTGCTCCAGGAGAAAATATAAGGTTATTCACGTAAGTGAAAAATTGAAATAGTGAAAGGTTGGAGCAACCTAAATGCCCCTCAGTAGGGGAATAGATAAATAAAATGTGATATATTCATAAATTAACAATACCATACAGCTAGTTAAAACAGATGAAATACAATACATAATTTATAAAATATATCAAATTTCAATATAAATCTCTGACAATAATATTGAGTCAATGAATGGAAAATTTCAGAATATATATATCATATCACTTAAGTAAATTTTATTTATTTTTTTAAAGATTTTATTTATTTATTTGACAGGAAGAGACACAGCGAGAGAGGGAACACAAGCAGGGGGAGTGGGAGAGGGAGAAGCAGGCTTCCTGCGGAGCAGGGAGCCCGATGCGGGGCTCGATCCCAGGACCCTGGGATCATGACCTGAGCCGAAGGCAGACGCTTAACAACTGAGCCACCCAGGCGCCCCTAAGTAAATTTTAAAATAATGTAAAAACAATACTAAACTTTTTAAGGATTTCTATTTTGTTTTTTTAAGTTTGTTTATTTATTTTTTACTAATCTCTACACCCAGTGTGGGGCTTGAACTCACAACCCTGAGATCAAGAGTCACAGGCTCTTCCAACTTAGGCAGCCAGGTGCCCCAAGCTTTTTAAGTATATTTAAATTGACTGATTAGCTACACACTATACTCCTGGCAAGGCTTCAGGTGGCAGAGCGTAAAGGCAGGGAAGATCCCTTGCTTTGCAGCAATTTTTCTTCAATTCAGGGTACTTATATGACTGTATTGGGAGCTGGCAAACAAAGACCCCATTGAATTACAGTCGGTAAATAAGCACAGCCTGGTTTTTTAACTTCCAGCTCTTTGCAGAGACCCGTGATCCTCATTTCCCTTTCTCCAGGGCTAAGCCACCTCTTCCCACACTCAGATTTCAGATTCTAGAATACAACGTGTGCTCTGTGAAAGTCTGAGGCAAAGGAATGCCCTTCACACCCCAACCCCACCAGCCCCTCAGCGCCTCCACACCCCCATCACAATGAAGTTTAGTTCTGGGGTTAAGCTCAGTGGCGGTGAGCACCAGTCAGCCTGCCACTCAGCACTTGGGGCGGTTGTATGGACCCTCTGTCTGCTACCCCCATGACTGGGGGAGTCCATGAAATCTTTCTTATTGAAAGGCATTTAATGAGAATGGGAGGTCCATTGAAAACCAACCCAGTGAGCAAGTCATGCACAGGATCCTGGCTCTTGATAGTGCCCGCATCAGGATTGCTGCTGGTACTTCTTCTACCCTGTTCAGTGGAGCTGAGCCCTGAGCACAGGGAGAAGCAAGAAGGTACAACAAGGTACAACAATTTTATCTTTTCCTAGTCTGGACAAGGCAAGGAAAGTTTGTCAT
Source organism: Mirounga angustirostris (assembly GCF_029215605.1). Classification (NCBI taxonomy): domain Eukaryota; kingdom Metazoa; phylum Chordata; class Mammalia; order Carnivora; family Phocidae; genus Mirounga; species Mirounga angustirostris. Next base: position 34,122,510 of record NW_026991712.1, read on the forward strand.
CAATGCCGCCTCGGGAAAGAGAGGGCTTAGCCTCTTTTTGCATAAACCGCTAAGGCATGCAGTGCTGTAAGATTACCCAGGATCTGTTCCAAACTCTCTTAAGATTTGGCTCAATCCAATTTATCATTCCTAAAGGCCACTTAACAGTACGTATTTCTTGCTTTTTTTTAAACCCCTGTTCTAACCAAAGTGCTTCTGAGTTGCATCTCATTTCTCATAGGTTGAAATTATCAAGGCATCTGAGGTCATCCCAACCGTAAGAGTTTGCAACCCAGGGAACAAACGGAGTAAAAAATATTATGTAAAAATATTTTATGTATTGAATTTTAAAAAGCAATTATTTGAGGTTTTGAGACACTAATGCATTCTTGATACCAAGTTCAACTGAAGGGATCACAGAGAGCAGAGAAGATTGTTTCATTATTGAGAATAAAGATCACCTCTATTTCACAAGACTGGGACATTTGAGAATTAAGTAAGACAGGGTTTGCAAAGCACTTGGGAGTTTGCCTGGCTCATAGTAGGTACTTCATAAACTCAGCTGCCATTCTGTCCTGGTGTACCATATTAACTCTTCGGTTCAGTTTAAGAAGATTCCTGCTTTCTCTAAAACAGCCCCTGTCACAGGTTATATGCAAATAAAATTACCTGGGGATTTTGTTAAATTGTAGATTCTGACTCGGTGGGTCTGGGGTGAGGCCTGACAGTCCAAACTTCTAGCCAGCTTCCTGATGTTGCTGATGCTGCTGGAATGAGATCCACTCGAACAATCACGGTTCTACCTCAGGGGTTAAAATGATCATTCCTAAGGCACCTGGCTGACTCATTCTGAAGAGCGTGCGACTCTTTTTTTTTCTCCCCCCCTTTTTTTCTTTTTTTTCCCCTTTTTTTCTTTTCTTTTCTTTCTTTTTTTTTTTTTTCCATTTCATTTCAGGTCAGACATTTGATCAACATCATAGAGCATGCGACTCTTAATCTCGGGGTCGTGAGTTCGAGCCCCACATTGGGTGTAAAGATTACTTAAAAAAAAAAGATTTTATTTATTTATTTGACAGAGAGAGACACAGCAAGAGAGGGAACACAAGCAGGGGGAGCGGGAGAGGGAGAAGCAGGCTTCCCGCTGAGCAGGGAGCCCGACATGGTTGCTGGATCCCAGGACCCTGGGATCATGACCCGAGCCGAAGCCATACGCTTAACGACTGAACCACCCAGGCACCCCGAGATTACTTTAAAAAAAAAAATCATTCCTACTTACTTCTACCCGACAGTTGTGAATATGCTGTTTCATCCCATGTGCCCCCAATCACCGATTCAGATCCTACATAACTTACAAGGAGTAGTTTAAGCCCCACTCTTTTGATAAAAGCTTCTTCCCCAATTTTTGCAGCCCTAAATGATTAATACCATCTCTGAAGACCTGAATCAAATTTAATAAGACTGGAGAGACATTGGTTAGTTAACATTTAGTAAAGTGGGAATATAATTTAAATGTACCTGCTTTAAACTTTACTAAAAACATCTAAATACACATTTGCTGACCAATTTTTTTGTTGCTTGAGACCTGTTCAAGTCGGTCTCCATTGAGAAGTGCTCTGCTTCAGCTTTCTTACACAGCAGCTCCGGTCGCACATGGTTTAATTCTATTGGGTCTGACATTTTTTTTCTCAAATTTGCAGATTTCCTGGCCACACCTAACTCGACCACATTTTTAAAGTGACTTGCCTTAGTTTATTTAACTCGTTCCATAGACATTGCAGTTCGGTCTTTTTGCCCCCAGATTTCACTGGCTTCCTAATATTCAAGTTAAATTAGGTAGTTACGAGAACAAGCCCCAAAAGAGGGCTGGAAACAAACACAACCAACGGTTGCTAAGAGTATGATTCATCTGTGAGAGAGGAAGCGGGGGGTGGGGAGGAACCTGCCAAAGATGCCCCTTTCCTAATCCCAGGAACCTATGAGTACTACCTTATATGGCTACGAAAATTCATGAAGGGAAACCTCACTTAACATAGACTCCGGAGGCCAGAAGGGGGAGCCCTCGGGCACTACCACTTGATACCAACGACAGACCCCAACAGGAAGAATCCGCAATGAGGGACCTCAACAGGAAGAGAGGCATGTTGCTAGTTCATACTACCTTACTACTCCAGCAAGAGAAAGGAAGATTTTTCTCTTTGCCTGGCAACAGCCCGATGATAGACAGTCACAACTCAGCCTATGAAAAGCCAGTACAATTTGAACTCCCAGTTTATTCCAATGGACTTTTTGTTTATAAAAGCCTTCCCAACTTCCCCCTTTCCTCTATAAAAGAGCGTTCCTCTCCTTTGGACTTGCCTATGGCTTTTGCTATAGCTTGCTTGTTCTGAATTGCAAATCCTTTGCTATTCTCAAATAAGCCCATTTTGCTGGTAAAACAACTGGCTGTTTTACTTTCAATGTCAACATGGCAAATAGGATTTTGCAGATGTGATTAAGAGAAGGATTTTGAGATGGCGAGATAATCCTGGATTATCTGGATGAGCCCAACATAATCTCTTATACGGGTCCTTATAAGAGAGAGGCAGGAGGTTCAGAGTTGGTGGTATAATGTGTAACTATACAAGCAAGAGGTCGGAGTGACATGAGGAAGGGGCCATGAACAAGAATACAGAAGCTCTCTAGAAGCTGAAAAAGGCAAGAGAACAGATATTCCTCCCAGAACTTCCGAAGGAATCAGCCTGGCCAACACCTTGCCCTTAGCCCAGTGAGACTGATTTCAGACTTCTGACCTCCAGAGCTGTAAGATCACAGAAGGGTGTTGTTTTAAGCCATTAGGTCTGTGGTAATTTGCTGCAGCTTCATTGGTCCTAACACAGGGCCCAAGGGTTCCGCTCTGGAGAGGTACTCAGAGTGCTGTGGGCAGGGTGGTACCGAGGGAAAGTGTTGGTCTGTCTGGCAAGTGCTGTCAGTGAAGAGTAAAATCAAAAGTGCTTCTACTGGGGCGCCTGGGTGGCTCAGTCGTTAAGCGTCTGCCTTCAGCTCAGGTCAGGATCCCAGGTCCCGGGATCGAGCCCCACATCGGGCTCCCTGCTCCGCGGGAAGCGTGCTTCTCCCTCTCCCAGTCCCCCTGCTTGTGTTCCCTCTCTCGTTGAGTCTCTCTCTGTCAAATAAATAAAATCTTTAAAAAAAAAAAAAGACGCTTCTACTGTAATTCATTTGGCATTGTATTTTGTTCACTAATCCTTTCATATGTCTTGCCAGAAGGATGCGGAGATTTTTAAATTTTTAATTTTTATTTAGCCAACATACAGTACATCATTAGTTTTTGGTGTAGTGTTCAATGATTCATGAGTTGTGTATATAACCCCAGTGCTCATCACATCACATGCCCTCCTTAATGCCCATCACCCAGTTACCCCATCTCCCCACCTACCTCCCTTTCCACGACCCTCAGTTTGTTTCCTGGAGTCAAGAGTCTTTCGACTCTTGGTTTGGCTCCCTTTCTGGTTTCTTCCCACTCAGTTTTCCCTCCTTTTGCCTATGATCCTCTGCACTATTTCTTATATTCCACATATGAGTGAAACCATATGGTAATTGTCTTTCTCTGTTTGACTTATTTCACTTAGCATAATCCCCTCCAGTTCCATCCATGTTGATGTAAATGGTAGGTATTCATCCTTTCTGGTGGCTGAGTAATATTCCATTGTATATGTGAACCACATCTTCTTTATCCATTCATCTGTTGAGGGACATCTCAGCTCCTTCCACAGTTTGGCTATTGTGGACATTGCTGCTACGAACATTGGGGTGCATGTGCCCCTTCTTTTCACTACATCTGTGTCTTTGGGGTAAATCCCAGTAGTGCAATTGCTGGGTCATAGGGGAGTTCTGTTTTTATAAATTGTTTTTTTTAAGATTTTATTTATTTATTTGAGAGAGAGAATGAGAGAGAGAGAGCATGAGAGGGAGGAGGGTCAGAGGGAGAAGCAGACTCCCCGCCGAGCAGGGAGCCCGATGCGGGACTCGATCCCGGGACTGCAGGATCATGACCTGAGCCGAAGGCAGTCGCTTAACCGACTGAGCCACCCAGGCGCCCAGGGGAGTTCTGTTTTTAACTTCCTGAGGAACCTCCATACTATTTTCCAGAGTGCCTGCACCAGCTTACATTCCCACCAACAGTGTAAAAGGGTTCAGGATGGGGAGATTTTTGAGGGCATCAAGATATTCTTTTGCCAGCTTTGCATCTTGAGAGATAGCATTTTAAGTCAGGAACTGATCACTTCAGTTGTTTATAAATTAAAAGACAGTCTGTGTGGAATGTCTGTGGCTTAATCTTTAGTATATTTAAAGTTTTTGTTTCCCTGTCAAGAAAACTGGATTCTCTACTGTGCTAAAACCCTTTAAGCTAGGAGACCTGAGATGGAGAAAACAGAGCAAAGGTTTTGGAGGCCTACTGGCCTGCTTCTTGCTATTGCCAGCACTATGGCCTGGGACCTGGTGGGGAACTTCTCTTATCTTCATTCCTTCTTACTAAATTGGTGATTATAATAGTATTCACCTAGTAGTCTTGTTGTGAGGAATAAATAAGTACAAAAAAACATGCTTGGTCTATAGGTACGTAAATAGTGCTCACGGATTCTTGCCATTGTGTGTTTGTTGATAGAGAGAATGTTCTAGAATGGTGTGAAGGAGTAAAAAGATACCCATAACGACAGTGCAGATCATCAGATCTATATTTTAAAGCTGGAAGGACTCTTAGGGGCTGACAAACTCTGGTCCACAGGCCAAATTTGCCTGCTTCCTGTTTTCATAAATAAAGTTTTATTGGAACACAGCTATTCATTTACCAATTGTCTATGGCAGCTTTGCACGACAACGGCGGAGTTGAGTACTTGTTACAGAGACTTTATGGCCTGTGGCGTCCAAAATACTACCTGACCTACGGAAAAGCTTTGACCACCTGATTTAGAACACCTAATTTTACAAATAAGGAAAAAAAACCCCAATAAGATAAGTGATTTGGGGGCGCCTGGGTCGCTCAGTCGGTTAAGTGTCTGCCTTCAGCTCAGGTCATGATCCCAGGGTCCTGGGATCGAGTCCCGCATGGGGCTCCCTGCTGAGAGGGGAACCTGCTTCTCCCTCTGCCCCTTCCCCTTGCTCATGCTCTTGCTTGCTCTCTCTCTCTCTCTCAAATGAATAAATAAAAGATCTTTAAAAAAAAAAAAAGATAAGTGATTTGGTCCAAAGTCACATGGCTAGTTAGGGACCGAACTAGGACTATAACTCAGAGGCCTTGACTCCCAGGTCAAAGCCTGTATGGGGCGGAGAAACTGGCGGTTCTCTGAATCCAGTTCAAAATGGGGTCCTTTGGTGGAGTTGTGCTCTGATCTAGGCTTCTGCGGAAAAGACTGCTAGATGCCCTCCCCAGAAACTCCCTGGTTGATTCACACCTTCACATCCTCACATGTGCAACTTGAAGACCTGCCCTAGAAGCAATGCTCACGTGGAAGTAGAAGGATACTGGACCTAACATGAAGCCATATGGAGAAATAAAGAGCGCCGGTAAATAGAACTACCAAGGTAAATACAAAGCCAGTATTATATTTTAGTTGGTAACTCATTTATCCTCTATATGGTTTAAAATGCAAATGCATGAACAATAATCATAGATGTACGTTAACGGGCACACAATGTATAATGATGTAACTTGTGACAATAACAACATAAAGGAGGAATGGTGTTGCACAGAAGCAGAGGTTTTGGTTTTTTGGGGTTTTTTAACATTTTATTTATTTATTTGACAGAGAGAGACACAGCAAGAGAGGGAACACAAACAGGGGGAGTGGGAGAGGGAGAAGCAGGTCTCCTGCTGAGCAGAGAGCCTGATGCGGGGCTTGATCCCAGGACCCCGGCATTATGACCTGAGCCGAAGGCGGACGCTTAACGACTGAGCCACCCAGGCTCTCCAGAAGCAGAGTTTTGATATACTATTGAAGCTAAAGTGGTATGAATTCAAAACTGATTGTTGTATGGTTAAGAGTTGAATTATGATCTCCAGACTAACCACTAAGAATACGACTAAAAACAAATAAACAAAACATAAAAAGATGGAAAAGGAAATAAGAAAGGAATCAAAACAGTACACTACCAAAAAAAAAAAAAAATCAAACACAAAAGCAAAGCAATAATGGAGAAGCTGAGGAGCACTGATTTCTTTCCCAGGTTCTTCTCCTGATTTAACTTTTGTGTTAACGACTGCAAAATAAGATGAAAACAAGATACTGCCCATTGACGAATATTTTGCAGTGTTTCTCCAGCAATTGGGTGTCACAAAACAGAAGCCATCGCTCGTTCGTCTGAGCCTCCCACTGATTCCTAGTCATTGCCAGTCCTTTCAGTGGACTGGGGTGATGGGGGCTTCCGTGGGGCTCCTGTAGGGCAGCAGGGGCACTGGTTTAACTCATTTCTTGAGGTTTTATTATGCTGTTTGAAAGGTGTTTGAGTTAACTTTCTTGTATTGCTTTTGACCATGATCTTATTTACATGTCTTTCATGTAAAACATTCAAAATACCTGAAGAAGCTCAAGTAGACAGTGAATGCAGGGAAACCGCCTTGCTATGTCAGGGTCTATGACAACTGCTGTTAGCATTTGAAATTCTCGAGCCCCTTTTAATACAATTGGGTGTTAGTGAAACGAGATTTGGGGCACGAACATATTCAGGCTCTTTCCGCATAAGATAGAAACCCCGATAAGAAAGCCTGTTGGCTCAAGAAACTGAGAAGGCCAAGGCTTCAGGCACTCTAACTATGTCCTCAGGACCTGTAGGTTCCCCCACCGCTAGGGCTCTGCTGCTTCCGTGTTGGCTCACTTCTGAGACAGGTGCCCCCTGCTGATGACATCGCCGTGGCTCCTCCAGCTTCACATCCTTCCTGGCTCAGGTAGAAAGGCCAAGTCCTGGGACTCATTCTGACCAGACTGGTCTTGGGTCCTGGAGGATTTGGGACCCTGATATCCAGGCCTGTCCCGGAGTCTGGGTCGGAGCCCCACCCAGAGCACAGGGACAGGGAGTAGGGGCAGGGGTGGCTCCCCTAAAGGAACTCAGAGTGTTACCAACGGATGGGGGCATGGATGCAGGGGGGCCTCTGCACTCCTTCCTACGTAGAATGCCAGATGGCACGAAGACCACCGACGTCCACACACTCCTCACGCAGATGCTCCAGAGGGGAGATATTGGCCAAGAAGGGAGTCAGTCCCAGGATGTAAGAAGCAGCCGTGTCCTCAGGGACCCTTTAGTCCAACCCCTTCATTGTGCAACTAAAGAAGCTGAATCCAGAAACATTAATGAGGTCTACAAGGTTAGCACTTCTTTGTAGAGCTTGGTTGGGAGGTGGGGGAGTCCAGGTATTCTGACCCTTCATGCAGACCACTCTAATAAGTACCCCTAGCAGAAGGGGTTAACTAGTAGAACTTTCTGAGTGCCTTAAGATAAAAATCTTCCTCAGCAATGGACAAAGATTATAATTTCTATTTTCTCTATCTCCCCATATGCCCAATAAGATGTTGAAGTAGATATCTGTATACGTACATGGGTAATACATACAGATTTATATGTATATGTGTGTATATAGATATTGCATAGATCTATGTGTGCGGGTATGTGTATATATATATATACACATATATACATATATATATGGCAAGAGAGAGAGAAAGAGAGTGATTGCATTTTAGACTCATGCTTAAGTAGAAACACTTAAGTAAAGAAAGGTTTTTTCCCCCTTCAAAATGCATAGAGTTATGGGATAATTATAGTTCAACACCAGGGAGAAGGAATTGATTATCTTCAAGTTCCCCCACAGTCTGTGTTATTTTTATTGATTTTTCTGAAGCTCATTTCCAAACATCTGAGTAAATATACAAAATAAATATTCCTCTTAAGTCATTACTATCGTTGCTGGGGCTGGGAGCCAGGCCCTCGCATCTGTCCCCTTTCCCATATGCATCAGTAAAGTGCCAAGTGAACAGATGGCTTGTGTGCTCTGCTGAAACATCTGGCGAGCTTGGGTTGTGTTTGGCTACAGTCACAGATGCGGCTGGGCACTGCCTCCAGGCACAGCTCGTTTGACTATATCATACTGGGACGGAGGAAGAGGCCCTGAACTGAGGACATGAACATGGAAATCTCACACTTGAGACAGCGGGGTGTTTGTTCCTCTGATTTAAGAGACATCAAATGAATCTAATCCAATAATCCAGCAGGCGTACTAGGCCCAACATTTGCCCCCCGCCCCCCCACCCCGCCCACAGATAACCCAACATGCAACATATCCTACCAAAAATAAGCCTTGTTAAGACCTCCTTCTGTAAGTTGGCTGCTCACCTGGTCTTTTCATTGTGGCCACTAGTCTTGACTACAGTTTTTAGGTGTGGATCACATAAGTATCTAAAGGGGTCCTTTGACTTACAGCATTTTTTTAAAGATTTATTTTATTTTAGAGAGAGCACAGGGAGGGGCAGAGGGAGAGAGAGAAGCCCAAGCCGACTTCCCCCTGAGCGGGAAGCCCAACGCAGGGCTCAATCCCACAACCCTGAGATCAGGACTCAAGCTGATACCAAGAGTCGGACACTTAGCCGACTGAGTCACCCAGATGCCCTGACTTAAAACTTTATAAATGTAATAGTAGGAAGGGAAAAATTAAGGGGGGGAAATCGGAGGGGGAGATGAACCATGAGAGACTATGGACTCTGAGAAACAAACTGAGGGTTCTAGAGGGGAGGGGAGTGGGGAGATGGGTTAGCCTGGTGATGGGTATTAAAGAGGGCACGAACTGAATGGAGCACTGGGTGTTATATGCAAACAATGAATCATGGAACACTACATCAAAAACTAATGATGTAATGTATGGTGATTAACATAACATAATAAAATAAAATTTAAAAAAACTTTATAAATGTATATAATAAAATGAACTTGGTACAGCTGTTTTTGAAGACAGGTTGGCAGTTCCTTATAAACTAAACATACACTTACCACACCATCCAGCAATTGTGCTTCTTGGTCCTATATTTACCCAAAAGAATCAAAAGCTATCAGAAGCTTATGTCCACACAAAAACTTGCCCATGGATGTTTCTAGCAGCTTTATTCATAATTGCCAAAATGTGGAAGCAACCAAGATGCCTTTCAGTAGAATGGATAAATAAACTGTGGTTCATCCAGGCAATAGAATATTATTCAGCACTAAAGAAATAAACTGTCAAGCCATGAAAAGATATGGAGGAAACTTTAATGCATATTATTAAGTAAAAGAAGCCAATCTGAAAAGGCTATATGGTGGATGATTCCATCTAGAATCATAAGATCTGTGGTTGTCGGGGGACGAGGCCAGGGATGAATAGGTGGAGCACAGAGGATTTGGGGTATGGTGAAAATACTCTGTACAATACTATAATAGTGGATATATATTATCATACATTTGTCCAAACCCACAGAATGTACAACACCAAGAGTGAATACAAAGATAAACTATGGACTCTGGGTGATGATGATGTGTCAATGTGTCAATGTAGGTTCATCAATTGTAACAAATGTACCACACTGGTGGGGGATATTGGTAATGGGGACAGGAGGCATATGGGAAATCTCTGTACCTTCCCCTCAATTTTTCTGTGAAGCTAAACATGCTCTAAAAAAATAAGATTTTTTAAAATTTATTTTTATTTTTTTTAAAGATTTTATTTATTTATCCATGAGAGACAGGGAGAGAGAGAGAGACAGGCAGAGGCAGAGGGAGAAGCAGGCTCCCTGCTGACCAGGGAGCCGGATGCAGGACTCAATCCCAGGACTCCAGGATCATGACCTGAGCCGAAAGCAGACGCTTAACCATCTGAGCCACCCAGGCACTCATAAGATTTTTTTTTAAGATTTTATTTATTTATTTGACAGAGAGAGAGAGACAGTGAGAGAGGGAACACAAGCAGGGGGAGTGGGAGAGGGAGAAGCAGGCTTCCCACTGAGCAGGGAGCCCGATGCGGGGCTCAATCGCAGGACCCTGGGATCATGACCTGAGCCAAAGGCAGACGCTTAACGACTGAGCCACCCAGGTGCCCCTAAAAAAATAAGATCTTAATAATACAAATAAATAAATAAAATGAACTCTATGCAACAGCCACCAGTTAAATTGAAGCTGCTTACATTTATTCATTCATTCTAAAAACTATTACTGAGTGCTTCCTACATTCTAGACATGGAGCTACTGAGCCAAGGGCAGGAAGCAACACCTCGAATAATACACAATTGTTTTTATAGGAACCCATCCTCCCTCTTATGTAAATTGGTAAAAACCCTTAGATATTCTGATCCAGAAGTCTCTCTCTGTGGTTCAACTCGGCTCCTTTCCTTCCGTTGTCCATTAAACCTTTTCTCCCTCACCCAAGAGTTTGTGCTGTCAATAGCTGTTAATCCCATCTGCAGAAAATTTGCTCTCCATTTGTACATAAAGTTCATTCTCTAAGTTCAGCCATCTCTTTGGCAATAATATTCATGAATATGGGCTATGGCAGGAATCCACATACTGCTGGAATGTAGGAAATCTCAATTCTTTCAATATGTATTTTTCACAGTTTAGGCTGAAACCAGGTATCTTGTCACCTGCTCTGCCTGGAAATGCAGCTCTCAGGGTCCCTCAGTACTTCGGTAGAGTATTGAGAGGGCTTTTGCAATCACTCACTCTTTGAAGGAAGTGAAAAGCTTCTAAGTTGAGAACAAATTCCAGGTACTTCAATTACCTGGAAGAGTTTCCTCTATTGCTAAGAAGTTCTTGAACTAGATGATACTTCCTGTTCAACATCATCAGGAGCTTCCTCTAAAGTTGGCATTCTTCCGACTCCCCCAAATGGCTACGATTCTCTTCCATAGTTCTACCTGAAGTAGGGGGTTGCTAATATTAAATACTTTGTTTAGTGCACTAAACGGGAACTGGATGGTCCTGGGGTGGGTAATTGAGAGAAGGTCAAGGTGTCTCAGTAGGAGTTTCCCATGAGACTCTTGGTTTCCCATGAGACTCTTCAGGACCTTATTCCAAACTCCCCTGCTCCCCTGACCTGCTCAGCTGGGCACTGTTCAAGCTCCAGCTCAAGCCCACTTGCCACAAGTCTACAATGGACTGTTTCTTTCCCTTTATGCATTTTTAAGAAAATGTTTCATTTTCAACAGTCATATTTAAGGTCAAGGGCACAGTCTGGAAAACTGCATAAAGTTGAGAGTTTTGGATGGCAGATTTGGCCAAGTGATCAGCAGTCCCTGTTCTAGCAAATTATCTGAAGGTTGCTTCTTCCGAAATTCACTGTTCGTAATTACCAGGACTTGATTAGGTCAGCTTGCCAAAATTGGCCAGGTTTTTAATTTATTAAATAGAAGAAAACTGTTCAAACTATTTGTCCAGTAGATATCACATTCTCTGTCTGTTCTGGTGTCCCAGGCTCAAGGCCCCCAGTGCCATCAAACTTGGTGTCCATTAGTGGAGGGATGGATGAATAAGTAGGTAGGCTGCATACTGTGGAATCCTGTGCAGCAGATAAAGCAACAAATTAGATGATGGACAACAATTCTTAGCTCTTTTTTTTTTTTAAAGATTTTATTTATTCATTCATGAGAGACAGAGAGAGAGAGAGAGGCAGAGGGAGAAGCAGGCTCCCGAGGAGCAGGGAGCCTGATGTGGGACTCGATCCCAGGACCCTGGGATCATGACCTGAGCCAAAGGCAGACGCTTAACCATCTGAGCCCCCAGGCGCCCAATTCTTAGCTCTTTAAAACACAGTACTGGGTGAGAAAAAAATAGTGGGAAAAAATAATACATAAAGTGTATATACACAAAATACTATATTTATAAGAAAGGCATATTTAAGGAACATAGGAAACATATGAAAGTGGGTACTTAAGGTGGGGAGTGGGGGGTTGGTGATAAAGGGGAAAAATACAATACAAGAGAAGCCTGGTTCAAATTGTGATCATAAGGTAGTGTGATCTGAGGATGAGATGGACTCTTTCGAGGTCTCAAAAAAGGCATCAATAAATAATAGTTTTCAGAAACATCATCCTGTAAGTTAGTGTGTCCCAATGAGCTTCCATGGGACTTGAGCATTCTGAAAGGTGTTAATAGGTATTTCCCAAAAGCAGATTCTACGATCAAGCACATTTGGGAAACTTAGGTGAAACAAAGCTAATCAGGGTTCTTCGCTTTAGGTGTTCTCAGAGCATGTAATACATAATGTAATCCAAGACGGATATATGCAGCATTTCCCAAACTTCTTCGGTCTTAGAATGTTCTTTGCCAAATGCCATTTTTGCAAAGCCCAGAGCAGGAAATGCTATTGTAAACATTTACCCCAGTTAACTTTCTTCCCTCAGGACAATCTTTATAATCTATCCCTACCTGTGCTCCAGGCCTCACCTCTGCCGTGAAGCACCCTTTGCAGCCCACAGTAATGTCTATTCTGATTTTATTGCTACAATTCTCTGGCCTTCGGACAGAGGCCAATGAGCAATAAGACCAGAATACTTCACTGTTGCTGCAAAATAGTTATTACTGCGGCACTAAGATCAGAATACAGCAGGAAACTTTACTGTTGCTTCTGCAAAGACTGTTTGCTTTCTTAAGGAGGAGTGTGAAATAATCGTTCCTCTACATCCGAGCTTTTGGTTAAGTTGGCTTGAATAATTACAGGGAAGGTCCTTTCAGCCAATCATTTTACCCCATCTATTCAGATCGGATCACAGTAATACTTACTGTCTATTTCTCTCACTGGCAGGTGAGGGTGGGTGAGTCATATTTACAAAGCATCCTAACAGCCACAGGGGGAAAAAAAGTTTTCTTCACAATGTTTTGATGCTTTAATAAATTTAAAGAAAAATGAGAGGGCGAAACAAGGAGCTTGCAGGCTTTCAAACACCTTCAAGTCAATCAGATGGTTTCATAGCTTTGCCAAGCTCTGCCCGTCACTAGTATTCAATGACGATGATGACGATGAAGAAGAGAATGAGGATGCAGGTGGTGGTAGCTACCTTATAAAGTCTATACTTCAGGCAACTACTATGCTGAGCTCATCTTCTGCCCTCACAGGTTTAACGAGAGAGGTCACTAAAAAGCGCCTTTGACCAAAACCACCGTCCCCACCTGCCTCCCAGAGACCTAAAATTTCCATCTTTATATATAAGTTCCTATAGCCCCTTCTACATTTGTAAAAATGCCACAAGTATTATTCTTGATGATACCTTTGTATAAATTTGTTTATTGTGGATTTTATTTACTTTTTTTAAAAAAAGATTGTATGTATTTGAGAGAGGGTATGAGCAGGAGGAGGGGCAGAAGGACAAGCAGATTCTCCACCAAGCAGGGAGCCCCTTGCGGGGCTTGATCCCAGGACCCTGAGATGATGACCTGAGCCGAAGGCAGACGCTTAACCAACTGAGCCACCCAGCACCCCTGCTTATTATGGATTTTAAAAATTCACCCAGCAGAAGACATTGTTCAAATATTCAGCTTTGACTGTGGTGTGAGGGAGTACTCTTTGGGAGAACAGAGACAGATGAAACAAAGCAATCCTGTTTTCCTCCTACTTTGTACTTAATCAAATACTTGACATTCACTAAAAACTCACTATTTATAAAAGATACTTTCAAGGTCCCTGGAGTTTTAAAGATCAATGTAGACTACAATCTTTGCACTTAGCACTTATCAAGGAGGCAATCACAAATAATTATAATACGATAAAATGCTTTAATAAAGACATGAGAATTAGGTATGTAAAGCACCCAACCCAGATGCTCAGCACAGAGGAGTTGCTTTTTTCTCCCTGTTCCTCTGTGCAAGTCAAAGAAAGCGTCACAGAGAAGCACTCTATCTTGGAGGAGAAGGAGGAATCTTCCAGGCAAAGAGTAGGAGATGACAATGGTGTGCCAGTGAATGTTTAACAACCAGAACTCCAGGAGGGAGGGAAAAAAAAAAAAAAAAAAGCCCTGATGTGTAAGATTTGCTAATTTCCATGGTGTACATTTTCCTACTGTGACAGATTTCAAGGTACCAACGTGATGCCACTGAACAGAGTTGGGACCAGAGATGTGCCTGAGCTAGTAAGAGCCAGCTCCAGCATACCACTGGAGGACCAGATGGAAGGAACAGCACATGCTAAGGCATGGAGGTCTGAAAAAGCCAGTAATCGGTCGGCTCATATCCTGAAGGGTGTGAGTTAGGGTCCGGAAAAGAGATGGAAATGGGGAAGCTCGCACAGTCTGATCCAGATAATCCCTGAAGACTAGATAGGTGTAGCCTGTGTGTGGAGAAACAGACCATGAAAGAATTTGGAAAGTGGTTTGGGAAGAGATTACAAAAGGCATTAAACTTTTGCAATTTTCTCTTTTACGCAATTGATAGCGATCTAAACCATCCAGGATTTGCCTCTAAACTCTAGTGGCAGTGTGGAGGACTTACTGGAGGACAAGAAGACGGGGAGGAAGGTGACTGGTTAATAAATTTTCAAAACGGTCTTGAAAAGCGCACCAAACTGCCAATGCTTGGCATCTTTGGGCCACAACTCAGCCATTTCGGTCAGACTCATATATATCCCATCTTGTGGGGTTCTTTAACTCCGGTCTCTGGAAAACAACAAAAGGAAATAAAAATAATTTTTAAAACACAACTAAATAAAAACTATGCAATATAGTGCATGGCTTTCTCAAACATAAATGTTTGCATATATTTTTATATACAGTGCATTCTTTTGTGAATCCCTGTTCCTCCACAATAGGGAATACTTTGTCTGCTTCTGCTTATCTTCTTATTATTAACTCTTATTGCCTCTTCCTGAGTATCACCCTGGTCCCATTAAACTCCCATATTTGTGATATATTGGCTTGATGTTCAATTATACAAGTGCTCACCCCCTTTAAGCACAGAAAAGTCTGTTTTTGCAGCTGCAGCACCCCGGCAGCTCATTACGCTGAGCCAGATTTCCTAGGTGGGAAGTGCTCTCGCTGAACTCAGCATCTACCCTCGAGATGTCAGACTTTCTCAGGCCTAAGCCACACTCCTGGCCCTCAGCCGCATGGCCGGGGCGATTGATGGCCCTGTGTCTCTGTCAGCTGACCGGTTGGAAGGCTCCCTGACATAGTTCTAGTTCCCTGGTCAATGGTGCTCCATCAGATGGTCATGTAACTGTAGCCTCTGCCACACATTACTGTGTGATGCTTTCCAGGGACCCGCAGTTCCTTGTGGGTGGTCCTGTGATTTACAAAGAGGGGGGTGAGTGTGACAGTGTCTGCAGAACTCCATACCCTCTCTCTCTCTCCCTCTCTCTCTCTCCTTCTTTCTCATTTTTTCCTGTTTTCCTTTTCCTTCTGTATTTGGCATCAGAACCAAGCATTTATTACCAAAGGCTGCATTGCCCGGCTCCCTTAACTCTGGTACCACCAGCAGGTGGGGATAGCAGAAGCAACAGGAGAGCCCAGGAGGTGAGGGAAGGGTGGAAAAGTCCACTGCAGCTTCTCACGCCCTCTCAAGCTCACATCTGAGCCAACAAGGCAAGTCTGCTCACTTCCTCCCATGCACGCTAGCCCATGTCTCTGCCCCACTGGAATGCAGGGGTTGAACGTGCGGACCCTAGAGTCTGGCCACCTGAGACAAACCTTGTTCTATCGCCTCCCAGTAGCGTGACCTCAGTAGGATTGCCAGATTTAGCAAAAACAAACAAATGCAAACCGGAGACTCATTTGAACTTGTCAGATAAACAATGAACACTTTCTAGTGTAAGTACCTCCCACGCAATATTCATACCAACCTATTATTTGTTATTTATCAAATGTAGCTGGCTGCTCTGTATTTTATTTGGCAACCTTAGACCTCAGGCAAGTTACTTCACTTCTCTGTGTCCAAATTTCCTTGTCCAGAACTTGAGAATAATGAGCTGCCTACCAGAAAGGGCTGTTAACTTGAGGACTAAATGAGATAATATATATAAAGTGTTAGGACCCTGCCTACTGGCACATACTAAGACATGTTATGTGGATATTCAATATGGTATGGTGGAATGCATGGACTTGGGAATCATATAAGACCAGGTTCAATGTGACCTTGGGCGAGGTAAACTTCTCTGTGCCTCAGTCTCATCATCTACAGAATGGGGATAGAGTTCTTATGTTGTTGAGAGGAGTAAATAAGACTATACATGGAAATCATTTAGCACATTGCCTGACTCATAGTAAATGCAACCAGTAGTATCCTGTGTAATATACAGTCATAAGAACACCATCCTCACTCCCTCCATGAGCCATCTTTTTTCTTTTCATGTAAGCTTTACTCCCGACGTGGGGCTTGAGCTCAAGTTCATGACCCCAGGATCAAGAGTCCCATGCTCTACCAGCTGAGCCAGTGAGCCACCCTTTTGTGTGGTACCTGTGTTATGCATCTTTTCCATCCTATTCCAACAGGCACTGATTTCACTTCCTCTGAATTTCTGCGGTCCTTGCTGATTTTACCACCAACTGAACCCTTGACTATATTCCACCATGCACTGTTTGCTAACTGTCCCGTTCATGGATGCCTTATCTCATCGGTCAGATCCCGGAGGCCTCTTCTTCCAACTGCTGCCTTCGGTGCTGGGCACCATTTTCAGTACCTATCTTTCGACTGATTAATTTTTTTAGTGCCATCGTCACGGATGTAAGGACCGAGAGAAAGAGGCAAACCTGCATATCCAATGATCTACTTCCTGAGATGGACAGTGCAGACTCTCTCCTGCATGTAGAACCCTGGAGAAACAAGACAAAGTGTCAGGGCTACCATTATGGTGAGCTTGGTCAAGCAAACCATTACGTTGCTTGTCTTCTCCAAGTCTCTGGCACTGGTAGCCTCCTTCTCTCAAATCCTGCTGGTGAGGCTTAAGACATGAAGATGTTCAGCACACGGGTACCGAGCAGATCAATGATAATGCACTGGAAACAGCCTTAGTACTTAAGAAGGGACAAAAACAGGACGTTTAGGTACATCGGAACAGGGTGACAATAGTAAAACCTCTATCCCAGTGATTCTCAACTTGGACTTAATATTATAATCACCTGGAGAGCTTTCAAAACTACCAACATTCTGATTTAGTTGGTCTGGGTGGGGGAGCCTGGCTGTCTGGAGTTTGGAAAGTTCCCCAGGTGACTTAAATGGGCAGCCGTGGCTGAGAAACTCTGCTTATACTGCTTTAGATGGAAACTGACGGCCTGCCTGACATGTGATTTTTGCTACGTACAGAAAGCTGAATTGGCAACAGGTTGAGACCTAAATACCTTTTTTTTTTTTGCTTCTGGACAGTAGATAAAACAACTCAAAAATGACTTGATGTTCTTCCAAATTACTGTGTAATTAACTATCACTGAAAAAACTTCTTGCAAGGCTTTGCCAATGGCATATTTCTATATCCTGTTCGGCGAGCACACAGAGAGCCAATTTTCCAGTGTGGGGTAAACTCTGGTTTGTGGGTACTGATTACTAAAATCACTGGGTGGCCCCCCGCAAAGGCCTGGATCACAAAACTACAGACTGTTAGAGCTGGGATGCTGGAGCAGAGCCTTCTGCTCTTGAATGTGCACACAAATCACCTGGGGTCTTGTTAATGCCCACCTGCTGACTCAGTGGGTCTGGGGAGGGGCCTGGGAGTGTGCCTTTCCAATAAGCTCCCAGCTTGGTCCCAGGACCACATTTTGATAGCAAGACCTTGGAGTAAATCTGCCTTATGGAGCTTTTAAATATTTCTCGTGCCTAAGCCCCACCCCAGACCTAGTGAATCAGAATCTTTGAGCATCAGCATTTTTTCAAAGTTCCCCAACTGATTCTTATATGAAGCCAAGACTGAGAACCACCCATCTGGCAGCTGAGGAAAGTGAGGCCCATAGAAGTGAAGTAGTAAGAGAGCTGGCTGAGGGTCCAATACTTTGAAACCAGCACCCCACACAAAAACCTTCTTCCTCTTCCTCTTCCATTGAGACAGAAAGTAGATTAGAAGTTGCCGGGCCCAGAGACAGGAAGGAAATGGGGAGTGACTGCTAATGGACACAGGGCTTCTTTTGGGGTGATGAGAATGTTCTAAAATTAGCCGGGGGTGATGGTTGCAGAACTCTGTAAATGTACTAAATACCACTGGGTGGTGCACTCTAAATGGGTAAATGTTATGGTATGTGAATTATATCTCAATAAAACTATATAACAAACTTTTTAAACTTCCACTTCTCCTCACTATCATTTTCCTTTATCTGATTAAAGAAATTCTAACAAGAGCAGCTGGAGGTGGAGAAGGGGGGTGGGGCAGGGTGTATATAAAGAGGTTGACACCTGCTTGGATGTAGGTTAATTCAGGGCTGTTCCTAGCTGAGCTTCTTCCTCCCTGTGCCCCGTTAACTACCATAATTTTAAGGCATCCCGGGGTCTTCATTCTGAATGGGCTTTCAGTTGCAGGGTGAAATTTGGGGTTGAGTCATCAAAGTTTCAGTCTCTGCCAGGTCACAGGCATCTCAAAAGCAGACCTCTTACACTTAGGGAAAGAAGACTGTTCTGTGCAAATGAGGGCTGCCATAAAATAATTTCCTTGGGATGGCTTTTCACTTCAGAAGACAAGGAAATAGGAAGTGAAAATTTTTTTCCATAGAACTCATCACCATCATTTTAACATATTTATGGTTCAAGCATATTTATATTTCAGAAGATTAAGTAGATCCCAGTAATAGGTTTAAGGTGATAAACACTCAGCAAT
Source organism: Mirounga angustirostris (assembly GCF_029215605.1). Taxonomy (NCBI): domain Eukaryota; kingdom Metazoa; phylum Chordata; class Mammalia; order Carnivora; family Phocidae; genus Mirounga; species Mirounga angustirostris. The sequence continues at coordinate 34,141,279 of NW_026991712.1, forward strand.
CTGTTCGTAACTGGTAGGCAAAGTGTTTAAAAGGATATATCCACCAATTTAACACTAAAATAAGGGAAAGAGATCCTGAAATTCTATATTCTTAATCCTCTTCATAGCAAAGAGTGGAGAAGTTAGGGAGAAATATCTTCATGGGATCTGATAGAGTCTCCTTTTTCAATTTTACCCAAAAAGCGTTTCAAATGACTCAGGCCAACTATGATTCCAGAACATTCCATGCCCTGAAAGACATTTTATTCTACCAGTTAATTCCTAAAGTTCAACTTTAGACAGTCAGGGAGCTGTTCCTCCAGTCACTGGACTCAGACTAATTGTTAATCCACACACAATTTCAAGGCCATTAACCAACAGAGGATTTCTTTATAAACACTCTTCAAAACCTTTCTCTTAGGAATAGGAGGGTGAAAGAAAGCTGTAATTATTCTTTCATTGCTTCAGTGAAAATGGGAAGTCTTAATAGATTGATGTGAAGGCAGGTATTCAAAACCATTTATTTTTTGGGAAAGGATCAAAATCCCTTTCAGGTCGCAGGATGAATTTCCCATCCACTGAGGGTGGTTAAGAAGTCTGCAAGATATGGGCGCCTGGGTGGCTCAGTCAGTTAAGTGTCTGACTCTTGATTTTGGCTTAGGTCATGATCTCAAGGTCCTGAGATTGAGCCATGCTGGGCGTGGAGCCTGCTTAAGATTCTCCCCTCCACCCCCCCCACTCTCTCTCTCTCCCTCTCTTAAAAAAAAAAAAGTCTGCAAGATAAGCCACATTTGTTGTGTGGCATCTTCTAACCTACCTTTAAGGGAAGATAAAAGACTTGGGTCTTTTTTTTTTTGCCTTTCTTTCTGGAAGGGTTTTTTGTTTTGTTTTGTTTTTTTGCCTTTCTTTCTGGAAGAAGCTAGGTCCTTGTTACTCAAAGTGGTGTCTGAGGACCAGCAGCCTTGGCACAACCAGGGAGCTTGTTAAAAAATGCAGAATCTCAGGCCCCTCCCCAGAACTACTACATCAGAACCTTCACTTTAATCAGGTGCCAGGTAATTCATTATCACATTAAAGTTTGAGAAGCACTAGTCCACGTCAACTGTTGTTGAACTTGGCTGCACATTAACTACTTGGGAAACTTTTAAAAGTCCCAGTCTCTAGACCAATTAGAATCAGACCAGGCATCAGTAGCATCAATATTTTTTAAGTTTCCCCAATGATTACAACGTGCAGCCCAAACAGAGACTAATGGTTCCAGGTCAGGTGTTGGCAAACGTTTTCTGTAAAGAATCAGATAGTAAGTATTTTAGGTTTCCTGGGCCATACTATTTTAATCACAATTTATCTGCCATTGTAGCAGGAGAGTATCCAAAGACAATATATGAATGAATGAGTATGGCTGTATTCCAATAAAGCTGACACTGGACGCTGAAACTTGAATTTCACATAATGTCATGTGTCATGAAAAAATTTTTTTTGTATTGTTTCAACAATTTAAACACATAAAAACCATTCTCAGCTTGAAGGTCATACAAAAACAGGTGACAGGGTGAGATTTTGCCCTCCAGCCCTGGTTTGCCCATCCCTTAACTGGGTCACTTTCTTACCAAAGGGAGGAAAAAGCCCTGAAGACTTTCACTTTCACTTGGGCTGATGCAGAAGACTGAAGGCCAGCCACCAAATACCAATTAGCATTCTAATGCAGCGAGCTTGATTAGAATGCTCCGTCTGCAGAGGACACTGGTGGTGCTCCTGGGATAACCCCAGGTGACTAACGAAAACCTAAATGGGAGTCCTCCCACTCAACTGCCACTGCTCACTTCGGTTTTGAGGATTTGGGTTCACACAGCTCAGTGTCAATCCAGGCTCGTTGCCTGCAGGACATTTCCTTCGTTGCTTGGAGGAGTTTTAAAGGAACTAAAGAAAGCTAAATTCCTGCCCTTGAAGGTCTTGAAAGGTAATGGGTGAGAAGACAAAAGATACTGTAGGAAGCCGGACATATAGTATGCTTATTTTTTCTTGCTGGCATTTTCATTCTAAATAGGGAAACGGTTACGTGAGCATCTGGATCATGGTCCTCTACAAGATTAGCAATGCGCTTTCATTGGATATAGTCATGCCTGTTTTCTAAAGAAGTGATTCATAGACTTATACGGCAGTCAGGGGGAATAAGGGTCATTTAATTTTCTCCCTTGATTCAGCCTTGGTGCTGTGGTTTTGTGTGTGTGCACATCTGCTTTCCGGACGATTTAAAGCTGAGGTGTATCGTTTAGCATTTCCATTTCCTTTAAGATTTAGATTTGCCATGCATCCTTCCCACTCCCAGCCAGTTCCCAGTGTGATCTGGTGCCCCAGCGGAGGGGCGCCCCTTCGGTCGCCGGGCCCCAGCTCCCTTCTTTTTTTTTTTTTTTTAAAGATTTTATTTATTTATTTGACAGAGAGAGACACAGCGAGAGAGGGAATACAAGCAGGGGAATGGGAGAGGGAGAAGCAGGCTTCCCGCGGAGCAGGGAGCCCGATGCGGGGCTCGATCCCAGGACCCTGGGATCATGACCTGAGCCGAAGGCAGACGCTTAACGACTGAGCCACCCAGGCGCCCCCCCCCCCCAGCTCCCTTCTGTAGGCTGCCTCAACGGGCTCTTTCTAACTTTCCTCTTAACCCTTTCCTGATGACTTCAAGAAGGAAGTCTCAATTAGCTACTAGTGGCCTTTAAGACTTCGCTAACAATTGGTACTTTAAAAAATTTTTTAAATTATTTTTTTCTTACTAATCTCTATCCCCAATGTGGGGCTAGAACTCATGACCCCAGAGATCAACCGTCACGGGCTCTACTGACTGAGCCAGCCAGACACCCTGCTATTTTTCTTTTCTTTTAAACATAAAACAGTCTTAGGGCTCAGGGCCTACAGTCAGCAATGGTATCCAGCTGGAATTCAATGACATCATTTTATCTTTATTGTACTACTTATCATTACAGTTAGCTATAACCGAGCTATCCATTTAGAGCAGTGAAATAGAGTTTTCAAAATGAACTGATGTAATCATGGTACAAATGTATTTAAGTTTATAAAAGTAAACTGATTTGAATAAAAAATTATGAGGGCACCTGGGTGGCTCAGTCATTGAGCGTCCGCCTTCGGTTCAGGTCGTGATCCCAGGGTCCTGGGATCGAGCCCCGCATCGGGCTCCCTGCTCGGCGGGAAGCCTGCTTCTCCCTCTCCCACTCCCCCTGCTTGTGTTCCTGCTGTCACTGTCTCTCTGTCAAATAAATAAATAAAATCTTTAAAATAAATAAATAAATAAATAAATAAATAAATAAATAAATAAATAATTATGTGTCCCGCAAAAAAGGAGTAATTGTGATAAGATAGAGGTATGAGCTCACACTAAAGTGGTAACCATGTTGCAAGTATAAACGTATCAAATCAACAATTCAACTTACACAATATTATATGTCATTATATCTCAATCAAAATAAAAATAAATATAAACATCATGTAAATATTCTGTATCTATATGTACAGCAGGTACGTACATTATCACAAATTGTGACATGGTATGAGAATAACTGAAATATGGGGAACAAGCCTTGGGAAGAACGAACAGGCAGCTAATGCAGCCCAAGGCCAAAGAGCTGAAAGAACCTAGGGGCTCAGGCAGTCTTTCAAAGGAGGTAATGGGTAGATAAAGAAGGGGGCCATGAGGAGTAGCTGGGCGGGGTGGAGAGGTCAGTACTCATTGTCTTCTCTCCAGTCAAATCAGAAGGCCACTGAAACTTAACTCTTTAACTGCTCTACAAATCTATTAAGCTTTCAGGAGCCTCTTCTAGTAGTTGCTATTTTAAGAGAGAAAGAAGTAGCAAAGAAAAATATTTTTTAGTTTCTTTTCAAACCAATAAGAGGAAGGCAATATATGCTCAAGGAATAAAATATGTGTTTAAATGTGGACTTAGAAATAAAACTTGTAAAGTATCTTGATAATCAACACTTAAATACATACCAAGAGATTAGTAGATATTATATTAACTAATAGGTAGCATTTGTCAGTTTACAAACAGCTTTTCAAATACATTCTTGAAATTCACTTTTTTTTTTTTAAGATTATATTTATTTGACAGAGAGGGAGAGCTGGAGAGCACAAGCAGGGGATGCTGCAGAGGAAGAGGGAGAAGCAGACTCCCTGCTGAGCAGGGAGCCTGATGCAGGACTCCTGGATCACGACCTGAGCTGAAGGCAGAGGCTGGTTAACCAACTGAGCCACCCAGGCACCCCTTGAAATTCACTTTTATAACTGTTAGTGGTTTTCTTTTTTTCTCTATATTACATATCAAGCAGTTTGTGACCCACGGAGATCACGTTGATTTCCAGATAACACACAGCTGAAGCTTGAGTTCAAGTGTCCTGGTTCCAAACTCCACCCCCTTTTGGCCCTGCATGCACTAAAACATCCACCATTGGAGACAAAAGGTAAAGTTTTAGAAGTGTTTTGAGAAGGGACATGTTTTTATCCATCGGCAAATATTTCTTGAGGGCTTACTGTGTTCCAGTTGCTAGGAGGACTCCACACAAAGGAGTATGACGCAATTTCTCGAATACAACTTAAAAAGTGATGAAGACAATGCTTCGGGGGCCACTAGAAACGGCCTTCAGGCTCTGCATCCCACATCCTACAGTGCAGTTGGATGTTGCCTGCGGTAGCCCAGTGCTGGTAGGGAAAAGGACGTTCTCAGTTCTCAGCTGGGAACTGTGAAGGTTTTTAGAAAGCAACCCAGCAATTCTATTAAAATTTAAAATACATAGATCCTTTCAGCATGCGGGGAGCTTTTAGGGTATTGGTAATCTATTTCTTGATCCAGGCGTTGGTTACACAGGGGCATTCAGTTTGTAAAATTCAGCAAGCTGTACAACATATATATTTTAATGTATATTGTTTCTGTATGTATATTTTAATAAGTTGTAAACAATAAAAGTATACCCTCTGATCCAGGAATCCTTTTCCAAGGAAGATATTCCATAGAAACAGGATGTTTATTCAAACATTCATAGTGACAAAATTTGGAAACATCATGAAAGCCCATTAATGTAGTATTTGTGGTACATCTGTGTGTGGAATAGTATTCACCTATTAAAAAGAACAAATTACATTTTTTAAAAAGAATGAATTATATGGACTTGGAAAGATTTCCATATTTGTTGTTGAATGAGATCTAGCGAGGTGGATATAATTTTATTAAAAAATAACATAAAAATTCCTCGGTACAAATATATCAAATGTCTATGTCAGATATTATGGCACTGAGAAATGAGGGATGAATATACACAAAGCTGTTAACGTTGATTTCTGGGGAAATAAAGAGGGGATAAACTTAATTCTTCTACCCATTATGAAGCAAGAATCACAATGGAATTTTTCTGAAAATAGACTTTGTTTTGTTTTGTTTTTTTAAAGATTTTATTTATTTATTTGACAGAAAGAGACACAGTGAGAGAAGGAACACAAGCAGGGGGAATGGGAGAGGGAGAAGCAGGATCCCCACGGATCAGGGAGCCCGATGCGGGGCTCAATCGCAGGACCCTGGGATCATGACCTGAGCCAAAGACAGACGCTTAACGACTGAGCCACCCAGACGCCCCTAGACTTTGTTTTTTTTTTTTAAAAAAAAACAAAAAAGTTTGAGATTACAGAAAAATCTTTAGAGTACAGAAAAACTGAGCAGCTAGTACAGATTTCCCATATACCTCAGCCCTGTTAGTAGCATGTTACATTAGTATGGGACGTGTTACAATTAATCCACCAATATTTAAAACATTATTATTAACTCCAGACTATAGTTTCTTCAGACTTCCTTAGCTTTTACCCCAGGCCCTGTTTCTGTTCTGGGATCCCATCCAGGATACCACAGTACATTTATTTAGTTGTCATGTCTCCTTGGGCTCCTCTGTGACAGTTTCTCAGGCTTTCCTTGTTGTCGTTCGTTGAAGTAGAGTTGTGACATTAGTAACATAATGTAAACAATGTTACAGTAGTTACAGGCGTACAACACAGTGATTCCTCAACTCTGTGCTCACCTCCTATGTCTAGCTGCCATCTGTCAGGCTGTCCTTGTTCTAGATGACCTTGATAGTTCTGAAGAGTATTGTTAGGTACATTATTGCAGGCACGGAGATGTGAGGCTAAACACGTGTGGTGGGGGGTGGGCATTAACTCGGGACAAATTCTGTTAACTGGATGGGTCTCATCAACCAGGCGGGAAGACAAGGGCAGAAAAGAACCAGCAACCTGGGGGGACACGTGCAGCTCTTCCCTCACAAACGAGAAATCAGACGCGGAGAGATTTTGTATGAGGCGGTGTGGCTTGGCAGTTTAGAGGTAGATGCAAAGCCAGCCTGCCTAGCCCCATTCCCAGCTCTCCACTTGCCAGCATGTGGTCTTAACTAAGGTTCTTCACCTCTCCGGGCCCAAGTGTCATAATCTCCCCACCCTTTATTTTCTACTTCAGCCTCTCATTTGTTTCCTTCCTTGCAGAAGAAAATAGGCAAATTAATTTGTCTGATTACTTGCTTTTTTGTGTCTTTCTGGTAGAATGCAAACTGCACAAGGTAACAACCCTGACTCTCCTGTTTACTACTGTGTCCCCAGTACCAACCACAATGCATAATACATACTAGATGCTCAATGAACGTTTGTTGAATGGATGTTTGGATGGATGCATAGATGATGTAAAGACGGATGGATGGATGGATAGATGCAGGAATGAACAAAGACAAAAATAAAGTTTCTGAATCTGCAGGACTGATGACCTGCAAGGTCTAGTGACCTGACCACGTCACATCTACCCACTAAAACCTATCCTGGAAAAGTCTCCATACACCTTTGCTATGATCTGCTTCCAAACTCATTTATTTGTAAAATGTCCCATTTTTTTATATTCCTTGCTGATATACTATATCAGCATACAAACCTAAGAATTTTTTTTAATTTTTAAAAAGATTTTATTTATTTATTTATTTATTTATTTGAGAGAGACAGAGATAGGGAGAGAGAGCATGAGCAGGGAGGAAAGGGAGAAGCAGGCTCCCCACTGAGCAGGGAGCCCAATGTTGAGGCTCAACCCCAGGACCCTGGGATCATGACCTGAACTGAAGGCAGACGCTTAACCTACTTAGCCACCCAGGCGCCCCCTGAGAATATTTCTTAAACATGGGATGGAAATCATCTACCATTTGAAGGAGTGCTCTGCCTACTCTATTCTCTCGGAGATAAAATACAGCAAGGCAGGTCCTATAGCAACAGAAAGTAAATTCTACACAAGAAAGGCACTTTTCTCTGCACTGGAAAGTCACATTTGTGTTTGGGTACGGTATCTAAATAATTAGATTCATTCCTGGTCCTAGAGTTCTTAGGGTTACCCACTGCTATTTGCATCTTATATTTGAGAATATCAGATATTCTGTGATCACACATCGTTTTCTCTCCCACATCTTACAATCACATTCCTTGGGGCCGGTGGACGAGGATTAATCCAAACCATGAGGTGATCTTAGAGACACTGCCAGCTCCTAATATTGCCCCTAGCACCAGGCCCTGATGTACCCTTTTTATTTTTTTAGAATTCACATTTGTGAAAGACTAGATGGAAAGTAGGACTACAGGAGGGGGGAGGGTAGACATGCGGTCCAAATCGGCCATTCGGAAGCTCACACCAAGACTTGTCATCTCTAAGGACTGACACAACAGTCCGGTGCGGGGACACTATTCAGTATGGCGGCAGCAAGGTCGAAAGTCCCCTGGAAGGTGAAAGCAGGTTGTGATTTCTTCAGCAGTAACTCCACAACTCCGTGGTTGTTTTTCCTGTGGTGTGACCCGGCCATGTTTTTCCTGCTGCTCAGCTCTCACGGCTATTTTCTGAGCCCCATTCTCCACCCTCCCGTTGATTCTGTGAACACAGTACCCTTCTAGTGCATTCCAGTAAACAAGTTATCAAGAGTCTGTTTAGTAGTGTCTGTAATAGACACTGTGATGGGCTCTCCAAAATCCCTTTCAAGTCTGAAGAATTTATTTTCTCAGCTGTTGAGTGGGCGGCCCTCAGCTGTCAGCCCTCTTCAGAATGGCCTCAGCTGAGGAGTCTTATTACCCAAGGTCACACCTGCTTTACTGGACCAGTCTGAATCCAGAGACTGGTCAACATAGGGCAGATAGACCTGACCCCTCAGCCCCATTCAAGTGGGATTGCCAGCTAAAAAACACAACGCTCAGATAATTTCAGATAAACAATGAAACATTCTTTCAGTATAATTATGTTAAAAGTATTGTATGAAGATACTGATGGTAAAAAGTTATCCATTATTCATCTGGGATTCAAATTTAACTGGCCATCATTTGTTGTTATTTGCGAAATCTGGCAACACTAAACTCAGGGCAACTCCAAAGTTCCATCCCAGCCTCAGAGCATTCCGTAGGCTTGGCTAGGGCAGCATTTCAGCTAATCTCCTGCCTCTGCACATGCCGGCTTCCATCTCTTCTTTTCCTTTCCTTAGGTGGTGATCCCAACGCCCACCCTCTGATATAGCGTCTGCAAGCCGAGCCCTGTCTCAGAGTCTGCTCCCTAGGCAACCCAACCTGTGACACGTCTCTTCCTTGCAATAGGGTGACCAACTGTCCTGGTTTGCCTATGACTGGGATGGTGCTCAGATGAGTCAATCATCCTGCCTTGCAACCAGGAATTCTAACAGATAGAACTCTTCATGGCTTGGGTGACCAGAAAGTGTCACTGCTGCTTGGCCCTCCGAGGTGCCTAATACACAGTATGTGGACCAGGGCTTTTGCTTTATTTTCTGATCCCAGTGCTTCCATGTCCTGCCGGGACCAAATCTTTGTACTGAATCCAAGCCTATTCCACTGTGGCCCCGAGATCCTGCCTCCCCTCACAGGAGATCAGATCCTGTGCTGCCTGGAACTCTAAAGCTGCTACTTCCTGATGTGGGCAATTGTCTGGAGGCTGGACTCTCCCTGTTCTAACTGCAGGATTGGTCTACCCAACCCCCACCCCCCTTTCTTACTTGCCTCCAATTATACTCGGGATTTCTATTGATTACTAGCTCAGATGCCTTCTCCAGGGTCAGTCTCTCTTTCCAGAGATGACTTTTTCTTTTCTTTTCTTTTAAAGATTTTATTTTTAAGTAATCTCCACACCCAACATGGGGCTTGACCTCACAACCCCAAGATCAAGTTGCATGCTTTACCAACTGAGCCAGCCAGGTGCCCCTGATATATATATAATATTATATATATTAATAATATTTATTTATTTATTTATTTATTTATTTATGAGAAAGAGAGAGAGTGTGCTTGAGCCGGGGTGAGGGGGAGGCAGAGGGAGAGAGAGAATCCTGGGGCAGGAATAGGAAAATGCAGCCCATTTACTTCACGGTGGGATAAATTTAGGCAGGATTCATACTGTAGGGGTGCCCTATGGGATCAGGTTGAGGCTGGGACTTTACCTGAAATCCCATCCTTATCTGTCCTCTTCCCCATCCCTGTTCTGCTACCCCCCCACTCCTTTAGCTGTCTCCCTTAGAAATAGTTCCTTAATAAATCACTTGCACCTGAATCCTCTTCTCAAGCTCTAATCCTAGTGAGTCCGACCTAAAACAGCAAGTAAGTAAATAAGTAATGATAAGCTGTGATCAGTCTATGAAGAAATGAGTATGGGGATAGAGGGACCTACTGTAGACTAGGTGAACAGGAAAGGCTACCCAGGGGGGAGACATTTCAGCCAAGAAGGAACCAGATACATGAAAAGCCAGGGGGAGAGGATTTCAAGAGGAGGGAATGATGGGGCGCCTGGGTGGCTGAGTCGTTAAGCGTCAGCTTACGGCTCAGGTCATGATCCCAGGACCCTGCATCGGGCTCCCTGCTCAGTGGGAAGCCTGCTTCTGTCTCTCCCACTCCCCCTGCTTGTTTTCCCTCTCTTGCTGTCTCTCTCTGTCAAATAAAAAATAAAAAAATAAACATAAATTTAAAAAATTTTAAAAAAGAGGAGGGAATGAGAAGGACAAGTTCTCAAGGCATGAAAGAGCCTGGCATTTGGCATGTTCTAGGAATTGTCTGAAGGCTAGTGGAGATGGATGACAAGTCGTGATGGGGACAGGGGGACGGGAAGGCAGATGCCAACCCATAGAGGACCTTGTAGGCCATGATAAGGCCTTTGGTGAGATGGAAAACCACTGGAGAGTTTTCAGCTGGGGTGTGATACACCTGATTCACATTTCAAGACAATGGCTAGGGCAACTTTGTGGAGGTTTTGAGAGGCAGAAAAGCAGTTGGGATGCTATGACAATAGTCTAGTACTCACATAACAGGTGGTGTCAGCTGGGACTAAGGAAGTAGAGGCGGAGAGAGAAAAGGTGTATTTTGGAGGTAGAATTGACAGGACCAGCTGACGGGTATTAGCAAGAGGGATTAAGAATGACTCTCAGGTTTCTGATTTTAGCAATTGGGTGAACATGGATGCCTTTCACCAAGATAGGGGTCACCGGGAAAGAAGGGCTGGGAGCAGAGAAGCCCACACATCATCTAATTCTTGTAAAAGCCCTTTACCCAATGGGGAAGCAGGCAGGGAGAAGTGTCTGGCCACCCTTTACAGCTAGTACAGCAGAGGAGAAGTGAAACCCAGGTCTGAATACTGACCTTGGCAACCCTGGGCTGTCACAGCAGGCCACCAGAGTCTTATTTGCATAAGAGGTCCTCTGTTCCCAGAGACAAAGACTGAGGAAGGCTCATAACAGATGCTGAGCTTAGAAGAGAAGGGGGGAGATGAAGCCACCCTTACCCCTCACGAGACCAATCAGGGAGCTCACCTGGGAAATTTTCTTAACTCCTATCAAAGGTTGGCTGAGAGAGCATCTCACAAAATCACCATGTGGAACAGAAAAGTGATGCCTCTTTGCAGGGGAAGCTATGGAGTGGTGGGGGTTGCGGGGTGGTATGGCCCAGACTCAGCAGACCCTTCCCCACCCAACAGCCTTAGCTTCCCAGGCCCCTCTCCACCCACACAGTCCTGACTCCAGCCAGGAGCACCTATCTGCTGTTTCCTGCACGCAGCAAGCTTTTTCATGCCTTTGTCAAAGCCGAGCTGTTCTCTGCTGGGGGACAGGGAGCGGGGATCCTTCCCAACCCTTTACCTTGTGGCAACACTTCCTTTGCCTTGAGGATTTAGCTCTAAAATTAGCTGCTTTGTGAAGTCTTCTCTACTTCCCCGGCAGCATTAGTCACCTCTGTATTCCCACAATGTTCTGCCGAGGCATGTGTTATGGATTTAACTATCCCCGTCTTGCAGGCGGCGAAAATCTGAGCCTATACAACTGAAGGTTGGGGGCGGAGGGGATAGTGTGGGGCTGGAGGTGGGCACAAGAACATTCTATATCACATGAGCCAGATGGGGCAAGAAAGTTTCCAGATGACCCCTCCAGGCCTAACAGGGTGAGAATGGAGGATCCAGGAATGATAGCAATGAAGGCCAACTAAGGGAAGGCTCCTTGGGGAGGCTATAACATGGGTTATTTTATTCTGCTACTAAAACCTTTCCCCAGTGAGGGTTACAAATTGAAATTATTCCTGGATGTGTCTTTTCTCCGGAGCTTCTAAAGGGACTGTGGACATGGGCACTTGACTCCATTTGTCTGCCTTACTCAAGAAGGTCCTAAGTGTGGCTTTTCACCAAAGTATCCTGGATTTGTCCTGTTTGCACATGGCACTGTGCAAAGCAAATTAAAGAGAACTAGACCCTGTTTTATATCTGTCACTGGGTTCCTACGAAAGTTTGCATTAATAGCATCCCCCATTTATGCAGCACCTTACCATTCACAAACCACCAAATTGTTTTAATTTTCACACAACACCAGGGTGTTCTGCTGTAAACCCATGTAACAGATGAGGAAACTGAGGCTCCCACAGGTCAGGCACCCTGGCAGGAGGTGCAGAGCCAGGATTAGAACCCGGATGCCTCGTACTTCTTTAAAGAATGACCAACAGGGGCGCCTGGGTGGCTCAGTTGGTTAAGCGACTGCCTTCGGCTCAGGTCGTGATCCTGGAGTCCCGGGATCGAGCCCTGCATCGGGCTCCCTGCTCAGCAGGGAGTCTGCTTCTCCCTCTGCCCTCTTCCCTCTCGTGCTCTCTGTCTCTCATTCTCTCTCTCTCAAATAAATAAATAAAATCTTTAAAAAAAAAAAAGAAGAAGAATGACCAACAAATGCTCCCTGAAGAAAAGCCTTGCTTCCACTCCTCTAAAAGCCTGAGAAAATTCTAATTGCTTGACCTTTGGAACTCAGGAAGACCTTTCTGACTGTGGTTTGTGGTCATGGCCAAAGAAAGCATTATCGCAGGGCCTTGCAATTATAGGGGCAGTGTGCGGCATGCCCTAACCACACTGAGAAGAGCTCAATCCTAGGTTGATAAATAACCCTGCTTCCATAAAGGAGAAAAGATTCCAGAGAAAATAAGCATACAGCAAACTGCTCCTTGTAGTAGGAATGTTCCAGTGTGTGAGTACAAATAAGAAGCATTTTGTAAAGAAGGAAGAGAATGATGTGATAAAGAACTGAGAAGGAATACCAAGGAGCAAAACTCAGGATGGAACCATGGGCTGAAAGAAAAAGATGGAGAACGTGGTTCAAGAGAAAGGCCATGAAATGTCAAAGATAGACATTTAACAATCCAAAAGTAAGAATGAAAAAAAACTGCGAGCTTCTGTATTGAATTAATGGGTACTGAATCCCATAGGGTGATTGTGCCTTGAGAGACATCAGTGACAAGAGAGGGCAAAGATCCTAACAGTGGTATTTACCGAGTTCTTGCTATGTGCCAGGGGCTGTCCTAGGGCTGTAAAGATATAATCCCATTAGTGTGCACAATAACCCTTTAAGAGTTTTGCAAATTGTACAGATGAGAAGCTAAGGCACAATTTAGGGACCTTACTCAAGATCAATTAGCTAGTTGGTGGCGAAGACAGGATGTGAACCCAGGGCTCTTGAGCAGATGCTCTTAAGCTGTATGCTCTGTCACCTCCTGTAGGTGGCCCGCCTTGACAACACAAGGTTTATATGAGAGTATTCAGACTAACATTTAAATCCAATGAGCTCCAAAGTCATCTTAGCAAAAGGCAGGGGCTTGGGGGAAGAGTCTCTGGATAGGAAGTGCTAGCAACACAATTTAAACTGGTTTAAGCTCAAAGGGAGATTTTTGGCAGCAGACTGAGGTGACTCCCAGGATGAAAGAAGAATTTGATAGCTAAGCCTTGGGAGCTCAGGAAACAGGGAGTCTCTGAGATTTCAGCTCCTGGAATTAGGGATGTGAAAGGTCTCACAACACTCCTACCTGTCACCCTGTTTCTCTCCTTGAGTTGACTTCATTTTCTCCTGTTGCTGGAGGATTCCTTCAACGGTGGTGATGTGGCCTCTGGTAGTTCTGTGCACCTCACCTGACAAGAAACCCCACAAGCAGAGAGAGAGAGAGGGAAAAAAAAGCCCTCTTCTTTCCCAACTTCTTTCCCCTTTTCCCCAAGGTCAAAAAAGATCCCAGGGAAGAATTGTAATTGGTCCGGCTTGGGTCATGTGCTCAACCATGGGCCAATCACTGTGGCCCTGGGGGCAGGGTTCTGTGATTGTCAGCCCCCACTCACTAGGGTTACATGGGGCTGTGACAGAGCTTTTCCCAGAAGAAGGGAGCTGCTGTTCTGGAGAGTCAAAACAACAAATACCCATGAGAAATCGGACTACTGGGGAGAAGATTACAAACATCAGAAGAGATGCAAAAACAGCCAAGAAAGAAGAGTTGACAGCAAGGATAAAATGTTCAATAAACTTTGGAAACAGTATTTAATGAAAACAGGATTTAGGCATGATGAGAGGAAATTTATCTAACAAAGTAGAGGGTCTAAAAAGCAATTTAAGAGATGAATTAGGATGTCAGCTCTGAAACCTTTAAATAGTGCTATTATTAAGACAGATGCATTCTGGGAGAATTAACTAATGCAGGGTCATGCTCCTAGTTCGTGCCCACTAACTACTAATTCATTTTGATGACAGGTTTTATTAGAAGTTATTGCTTGCAGCACTTACATATTTATAACATATTTTTAGCAGAATAATCTGCATATGTAAAGTTCTGCATAAATGCAACCAATAATAATTTATTATTGAGTCATTGAGCTTATGTTGACTCTTTCATGCATGCATTTATTCATTCACCTGTTAGTTACTAATCGAGTGGATACTGTATTTCAGGTACTCTGTTGGGCACACCTGTTTTTCTGCCTTCAAGGCGCTTCGAGTACAGGGGAGGAGATAGCTATAAATAAACTGCCTGGGGCGCCTGGGTGGCTCAGTTGGTTAAGCGACTGCCTTCGGCTCAGGTCGTGATCCTGGAGTCCCGGGATCAAGTCCCGCATCGGGCTCCCTGCTTGGCGGGGAGTCTGCTTCGCCCTCTGACCCTATCCCCTCTCATGTGTTCTTTCTCTCTAATAAATAAAATCTTTAAAAAAATAAATAAATAAACTGCCTGGATGGGTAGATAGTAGACACTGTGGTGTACCGCCAGGTCTTCCCTTCAAGACTGAGACACTTTGGGGCGCCTGGCTGGCTCATTTGGTACCGCATGTGGCTCTTGATCTAGGGGTTGTGAGTTCGAGCCCCATGTTGGGTGTAGAGGTTACTTAAGTAAATTTTGTTTTTTTTAAAGATTTTATTTATTTACCTGAGACAGAGAGAATGAGAGAGAGAGAGAGCACATGAGAGGGGGGAGGGTCAGAGGGAGAAGCAGGCTCCTCGCCGAGCAGGGAGCCCGATGCGGGACTCGATCCCTGGACTCCAGGATCATGACCTGAGCCGAAGGCAGTCGCTTAACCAACTGAGCCACCCAGGTGCCCAAGGTTACTTAAGTAAATAAATAAAACTGAGACTCTTTTGCTGCCACTAATGGGGAGTGTGCTAATGTTAAAGGCTCACAGATGAGTCCACCCTCAGGAATTGCCCTTGGCTGATGGGAGGTGCCTCCACCAAGGTTATGACCTCTAGAGCTGGGGCAGTCCCCATCCTAGGACTGGTCAGTGACTGGTCACTGAGAGGGTACGATGGCCAGCCTCCTTGCTTCCTCTGGAGACAATGCTGAAGAGTCATCCTAGCCCCAGAGCTCCCTGTGGGACCCCCTGAGGCCTCTGTTACAACCATGTCACAGCCCAGCTCCTTCCTTTGCCCAAACTGGCTCCTCTTACTCTCCTACTTATTCCTGAGAAAATTCTCCCCACAACAGTCTGCACGCAAATCTCCACTTCTGAGTCTTTTGCAGAAAACCCCACCTAAGACAAGGTACAACTCAGAAAATTCTCATCAGATAAAGCTGTCATGTTCACAAATTACCAGAGCCTGCTTTCCAGACAGAAAATATTAGTCACCCTGGAGCAAGTCTTTGTTGGAAGAATCACCTGGATAGTCCCTCTATTTTTTTGTAAATATAGGAAAGAAGGTACCCTTTGCTCTAAAGGAAGAAAGTAATAGAACATTGTTTGCAGCATGAGAAAGCCTGGCCCTCTCCATTGTTCCAGCATACACAGCGGGTCTGCTGAGGAGAAAAAAGGGTATTTTGCATAGCAGACCAGGAGCTTCCCAGGAAGGGAGGAATAGAGACTTGGACCCTCTCCCTTGTGAGGTTCAATGTTATCATAACCCCTCTGATAAATGGGATGGTCCCTACTCGGGTCCCCTGGTGAGAGAGGAGGAAAAGGCCCCAAAGAAGAACTTAACCAGAGCAAAGGGGGAGTCCCTGGAAAGCCCCTCCTGTCCTGGCCGACTGGAATGCGGGGTGGGCTTTGAGAGAAAGGATGAGCACAAAATTGTAAGTTAAAGAGTCAAAGAGAAACATTTCTAACTCAGGGCAACTCTGAAGGGATCTTCACTCAGAGGACAGTGAGGAATATGAAATGCAAGGCTGTTCATCTCTGTGGTAGACAAATTTATACTATTTTACAAAACCAACTTTCAGTATCAACCCTATAGAATAGTAACAGAATCAACCACAAAGTAAAATAGGGGCCTACTAGGGGACTGATGACGTTTCCTAGTTCTCATTTTTGAATTCAGGCAACTGGAGTCCCACTAATTGGGGAAGGGAGGCTCTGAGCAATTTATTTAACCCTTAGAAGAAATGCAATTGGTACTTTAATCTGGGAGAAGGTGCTGTACAGTGGCAAATAATTCCAAAACAATGTGAGGAGTATCATAGGAAGAAGAATGCCTGCTGCCAGGGAGAAAGCCTTCCGAGAGGAAAAGAACCAAGCCAAGTCTTGTAGGCTGAGCAGGAGTCAGAAGGTGAATGATGAGAGGTGGTCATGGGTCGGAAGAGCATCCAAGACTTCCCAGGACAAAAGCACAGAGGCAGGCAGGCATACTGTCCCCTGTACCTAATCTGTGTGGGTTTGGAGTCCAGGAGGCTCTGAAGGAGTAACTGGAGACAGGGTGAGACAACAGGAGGCCCAGAAGCCAGGACAAGACATTGAAACTTGCCCAGGTTACCAAATCTTGTCTAGAAAAGCTGTAATTCCTGACTTTTATCAGACAGACCCAGATTTTTTAAGATGGCAATTATTAAAAAAAAAAAATTTTTTTTTTTTTTTTGAGTTGTGGGAGCTAGACAAAACATCTTTAGATTTGCCCACAGGCCTCTAGTTCAGGACTTCCGTTAGAATGAAGAACAGATAAGTAGAAAGATCGTATTTGTATATTAAGAGTTCACTCTTGGCAGTATGATTAGAGAAAGAAAGAGACTAGACAGGAAGATGGTTAATTCAACAACAAATATGCTGAGACTTCTGTGTATGACAAGAGCTGCCGTCCCAGTAGTGGGTTGTGGGCCCTAAGCTTGGTGCAGGAGGCCGATTTAACCAACAATCGCACAAATGTGTGAGTACTCACTGTGAGCTTACTCCAGGGAAGAAAGAAAGGGGAGCAAAAGATGGAAGAGACGGGATTAAAGGGATATTTGGAAAGTTTGGTAACAATGCTTAGCTGGGAAGAAAAGAGAGAGGGAGTTTCGAGGTCTTATTTGGGTGAGTGGGTAGATGCTGTTTTTTAGAAAAAAAACTGATCACTGGGACCTTTGCCACTCTCGAGAGTTCCATAAACAGAGTGAGCTTGGTTTAAACAGACAGTGAAAAAGAACAAGAGTTAAGACCTACCTTTTAATTTCTGTCGTCTTACTGAGCCCTCCAAACAGTCCTATTCGTCTCTTTCTGGAGATAATACCTGCCCCAGCAGGCTCAAGATGCAAGAGGAGCCAATGTTTCAGATCAAATCCAAATGCAGGGAAAAGCCCAGGGTCCCATCTCGAAGGCAGTCAGGCAGAGGACTTAGTTAAGGAAAAGTCAGCCCTTTTGGTCTATTCAGGCCTTCAACAGATTAGATGAGGTCCCATCCACAGTAGAGAGAGCAATTTGCTTTACTCAGTCTATGGATTCAAATGTTAATCTCATCCAGAAACATCCTCACAGAAGCATCCAGAATAATGTTTGACCAAATGTCTGGACACCCTGTGATCCAGTCGAGTTGACATATAAAATTAACCATCACATACTTTTGAGTATAAAATGAAACAACTCATTTGAAATTACCTTAGACAGTTCAAGGGCCGTACAAATACAGTGTAGTAAGTGGAGAAAAAATTCATTGCTTATAAGGTACTGTTGAATATTTTCCTATAGATCCATTGCCTCTCCTGCCCTGTGCCTGGAAGGCTGGTCTCTGCCCAGCCCAGTACGGGGACTCCCTGAGCCTCTGGTTTCTGTTGGGAGGTAGAGAAAAGATTGAGAATCAGAAGAGACAAAGGCTGGGCAGGGCATTTACTCTCCCAGGGGAGGCTTAGGTCCTGCTGGTGTCCCCTCTTCCTTGACTGCAGCTCCCTCCCCTGCCCCCAACAGGCTTAGAGCTAACAGCTTCCCTCTGCTTGAGTTTCTGGGTGCTTCTCCACCCCTCATTGCGCTCTTACCCTGTCAAAGAGCAGGTATCCAGTAACTGTCTTGATAATATTAATATTAAATTCATCCCTAAGCTCTCAGAGGAAATTCTTTTTTTTTTAAGATTTTATTTATTTATTTGACAGAGAGACACAGTGAGAGAGAGAGAGAGAGCACAAGCAGGGGGAATGGGAGAGGGAGAAGCAGGCTTCCAACTGAGCAGAGAGCCCGATGCGGGGCTTGATCCCAGGACCCTGGGATCATGACCTGAGCCGAAGGCAGACGCTTAAGGACTGAGCCACCCAGGCGCCCCTCAGAGAAAATTCTTATCAATTCTATCACTAACCTCAAATCAATTCTTGCCATTTTTTTTTCTTTTAATAATGACCACTTAAATATGAACATGTTTGACCCTCAAGAAACTGTCATACGGCGACGGGAAGAGTGAGCCACTACTGAAAGGAGTGCCTGATGCTTAGGCATGGATGGCAAGCTGTTCCAGCCGGTATTCATACATATCAAAGCTCCTGATAGGGGCGCCTGGGTGGCTCGGTCGGTTAGGCGTCTGCTTTCGGCTCGGGTCATGATCCCAGGGTCCTGGGATCGAGCCCCGCATCGGGCTCCCTGCTCAGCGGGGAGCCTGCTTCTCCCTCTACCTCTGCCTGTCACTCTACTTGTGCTCTCTCTCTATCTCTCTGTCAAATTAATTAATTAATTAAAAAAGCTCCTGATAACAGTAGTCATTTGAATATAGTCACTTCTTCAAATACTGGGTCACTTCTTCCTCGGAGTAGGAAGGGCCTGAGCACTACGGGAGTGGTGACACTCTCGGGCTGCTCCAGCCACAGCACGGGTTTCACGCGCCCTTGCAGGGTCTCAGCTCCCGGAGGGCCGCCTGCTCCGGGGTCTCAGGGCCACCTTGTGCGTGCGCTGCGGGCCCTGGGCGTGCGCAGCCTGGCGCGCGTGGTGGCCGTGGCTGTGTGACAAGCCTGCGCTACCGAGGCCCCCACTGGCCAGGGGAGCGGAGCCTGCGATAGGGCCTTTAATAACAGCAACTGTAGCCCCAGGCACTGCGGCTTTGTGCCCGAGGCTGCCGCCTTCCTGTCCTATTGCTTGCCATCTCCACTGCTGGTACCCGAGTCCATGCCACCATGTCTCTCCCAGGTGGCTGCACTGGCCTCCTAACTGGCCTTGATTGCTCCGAGATCCCCTTCTAAGCTCTGCTCTGTAATAGGGATTTGGGAGGATGCAAACTTCATCTCCCCACCCCTTGCAGCTAGCCGGCCTCCTGCTGGGTTTGGTCATGTGAAGCATTCGAAGAAGAGCGGAGAGAAGGGACAAGGGAGAAGGGAGAAGGAACTTCGTTCCTGTTTTTCACTTCCCGTTTCTCAGTTGTCGCTCCAGCGGCAGCTTGTAACTGGCCCCAGCTTCCAGGGACTTGGTACCCCAGGGGCCGGGCCTGCCCACGCCCTCACCTGCTGAGCAGCGCCCCTGAGAGGTCTGAGAATCTGCAGAGCCACAGTGCTTTGGTGAGAGCCCCAGCCAGACAGCAGCCCCTCCTCAGAGGTCTGATCGGGTAGGGCTTCCCTCCGAGATCCCAGCACCAGCTCCAGGAAGCCCCTCCTCCAGGCTCCTAGGTCCGGGTCACACAACCTGTTCTCCAGCCTTAGGAGGTAGGAGCTGCTTCATGCCGTTACCAATCCCTGGCTTATTACCCTCTTCCTTTTTTCTTGTACTCTTCCTTTTACTTTCAGCCTTCTAAGGCCTGTGAAAGCAGTTCTTTATAGTAAAGCCCCTCTGTTTGAAATACCTACTGTGATTTGTTTCTGATTGGCCCTTGGCTGATACACCTTTTAAGCCGTTTTCCGCTTGGCAGCCAGTTATCCTTTGAAAAGGTGCCTCAGATTGCATCACACCCCGGCTGTGCTAGTCAAGGTGCTTGGCTTCCAACAGCGCAAGCCAACGCTGGCTAACTTCCAGAGGAAGACTGGAGACCAAAGTACAGAGGAAGGCATGCACGGTGAAGCTCCTGGAATGGTTTGCTGAGGATGCAGTCCCTGCTTGCCTTCCACAGAACGCTTAGGGCAGCCAGGAGCCAGTGGCCATTGATCACCATATGCCGGACTCCGCTGCCCGTGTGCACGCATCCCTGTGCACTCCTGACTGCACAGTGGCCGCCCTAATAATTTCTAACTGGCCTTGCATCTTTGAGACACACCCTCATGATGCAGAGTCCCACAGTGGGGCATCAGATTGGCCTTGTTCTAAATGTCCCTTCTAAGCCTTGGCTTCCATAGCGAGAATTGGGACCCTGCCTTCCATTACTTTTGTGATTATCACAAATAAGAAGAGCGTTGGCGGGCGCCTGGGTGGCTCAGTTGGTTAAGCGACTGCCTTCGGCTCGGGTCATGATCCTGGAGTCCCTGGATCGAGTCCCGCATCGGGCTCCCTGCTCGGCAGGGAGTCTGCTTCTCCCTCTGACCCTCTCATGCTCTATCTCATTCTCTCTCTCAAATAAATAAATAAAATCTTTAAAAAAAAAAAAAAAAGAAGAAGAAGAAGAGCGTTGGCGTGCTGGCCAGCCAGAGTGACAAACGTCTGCCATGCTGCCTAAAACCCTTCAATAGCTTCCCCCGCCACTTAGAGCAAAATCCCCTAACTGGGCCTTCACGGCTGGCATGATGGGGCCCATCAGACTTTTGGACCTCACCCCATGCATTCTCCCTTGCTCATGTTCCCGTCACATGGGCCTTCTTTCATGGTTGAACATGCCACACTCGTTCCGACCCCAGGACATCACTGTTCCCTCAGTCTGGAAGGCCCTTCCCTGATCTTTCCAAGGCACTTCCTTTTCACTACCAAGTCTCAGCTCAAATATCTCCTCCTCAGTGAAACCTTCCTAAAGGAGCCTCTACCACTTCCTTCCTCTGCCTCACAGGTTTGCCCCTGATATTTTCTTGTGTCTGTATTTGTTAGTTGGTTCATTTTCTGCCTTGCTTTCTGCAGAATGTGAATTCTACCTTGTCTGTCATTGCTGCAGTATCCCAGCTCAGGGGAGAGTGCCTGGCGCAGAACAGGTGCTGAATGTTTGTTGAATGAATGATCGGGTGGATGGATAGCTCAATTCTGTTTATGATGGAGTTCTATTTGATGATGAAAGAAGCAAAACAATTTTGTAATGGAAGCAACGGCTAATCGGATTCCATGAATGCTTTTTAAAGTAATTAACTTTTTGGAATCCATCCATGACATTTCTTTTGGAGGTTTTACTAAGGAGTAAGGGAACTTAGGTGGGTCCTAATAAGTCTGTTTTGATCTTTTGGAGAAACCATGGGTCTCCTTCTAATGGCCATAGCTAGTGGTCCTCCATTTTGTCAATTAAAGGAGAAGGTAAAATTGGGGTAAGGAAAACCACAAAGTGCGCCATATTCATACTGAGTATGAAAGAGACCATACAGTTACAGTTGTTACAAGGATAATACAATTGTTACATGGATTTGGTGTCAGACAGACCTGAGTTCTACTCCCACATCTAATTCCTATTAGCTGTGTGTTGTTGGCTCTGCCACTTCTATCTGGGTGACCTTGGCTAAGTCACTGAATCTCTCTTTGCTTCAATTTCCACATTTGCAAAATGGGAATAACAACAGCACCTACATTTTAGGTTGTTGTGAGGCCAAAGTTAGTCAATATATAGAAACAACTTAGAAAAGTGTCTGGCATGTGTGCTTTGATAAAGCACACTGTAAGCATGAGCTATTATTATAGTTAGGATTGTGTTTGTTGGTTGATAAAAGAAACTTGAACAAGATAGAAGTTTATTTATCTCTCATACATGTTAGAGCTAGGCAGCCCAGGGCAGATGTAGCAGTTCCAAAGTCATCAAGGACCGAAATTCCTTCTTTCTCCACTACCATCTAATACGTAATTTATAGCCTCGAAGTACAAGATGGCTACTGAAGCTCCTATCACCATGTCTGCATTCCAGGCATCAGGAAGAAGGGATGAAGAAGGACCTCATGGCAGGGTTAATACTCTTTAAAGAACCTTCCCAGAGGACCCACACAGTACTCTCATTTGCAGTTTTTTTCACTGGGCGCATTACCACCCCAAATAGCCTTGTTTACTGAAGAAGAAAGAGAGAATGTATATTGCACCTTGTGCAAGTTATTTAACTTCCCCCAATTCTAGGTTTTTTTCATTTGTACAATGGGAACAATGGTACAAATCTCCTACAGCCAGCTGGAAGGTTACATGAAATAAAGCCTAAAAACCGCTAGCACAGGGCGCCTGGGTGGCTCAGTTGGTTAAGCGACTGCCTTCGGCTCAGGTCATGATCCCGGAGTCCCAGGATCGAGTCCCGCATCGGGCTCCCGGCTCAGTGGGGAGCTTGCTTCTCCCTCTGACCCTATCCCCTCTCATGCTGTTTTTCTCTCTCTCTCTCTCAAATAAATAAATTAATTAATTAAAAAAAAAAAAAAACAAGGGCGCCTGGGTGGCTCAGTCGTTGAGCGTCTGCCTTCGGCTCAGGTCATGATCCCAGGGTCCTGGGATCGAGTCCCGCATCGGGCTCCCTGCTCCACGGAAGGCCTGCTTCTCCCTCTCCCACTCCCCCTGCTTGTGTTCCTGCTCTCGCTGTCTCTCTGTCAAATAAATAAATAAAATCTTTAAAAAAAAAAACAAAAAAAACCAAAAAACGCTAGCACAGTGCCCACCACATACTAAATAAACCGTAGCCATATCATAAGAAGGGCAAAATGTATGTCTGAATACTTTTTAAAATAAGCTAGACAAAACCAAAAGGAACCAAAAGTAGAAAAAATATCCCTAAAATAAAGTACTGATTAACTCCAGAAAGAAACCTACTCTGTCTACAGGTTTCTTCCACCTTTTCATTACTTTGGCCCTCTTTATCTCAACTGGTTTTCAGCTGACAAAGTTCCAGCTTTAAATATCACATCACGCCGCCATGCTAGAAACAAAGGGCCACTGTGTGTCTGGGTGGGGCCATCTCAAACTCACTGTTCTGAATCTTTCTGGTCTCGCCCACCATCCAACTTCTGTCCAACTGTGTCCAGGGTTCTAGACCCGTGGCTTATGAACCCGGCTGGTCCTAAGACTCACTCACTTGGAGAGGTTTGTAAAAATACAGATTCCCAGACCCCACAGCAGGAATCAACTGGAAAAACGTCTACCTCTGCCTCAGCTGTGTCAAACGGACTCTGGGTTTTTGGATTAAATGACTCACCAGCTTGAATGTTTACATAATACAGATGAATGTACTTTGAAACAGAAACATTGAGTGTTACGAGGGCCTGGCATTGTTCTAAGCATGTTACATGGGCTAACTCATTTAGATACTATGATTCCCCTTTATACAGATCAGGAAACTGAGGCACTGAGAGGATAAGCAAGTTGCTCAAGGTCACGCAGCTAATAAATGGGGAAACTGGGAGCTGGCATTCAGCCCAGACAGTCTGGCTTCTGAAAGTCTGTACGCTTAACCCTTATACTCTACCACCCTCCGATCTATATGGAAGAGTGAGGCGCTCCAATACAAATTATAAAAAATCTGAACAGACTTCCTCCTAGCATCTATCAAATAAATTGCAAAATATTCTTATTCATGATCATTTATCTTCCCAAGCATGCTGTGGCATCGGTAAGTGGGTTAGAAAAGTATTTCAAGGCAAGTATCAAAAATGGTGTTGAAAACTATATTTTTATGTGTGCATACGTTCACAATGGTGTTCTTTTTTTTTTTTTAAAGATTTTATTTATTTATTTGAGAGAGAGAGAATGAGAGAGAGAGAACACATGAGAGGGGATAGGGTCAGAGGACGAAGCAGACTCCCTGCCGAGCAGGGAGCCCGATACGGGACTCGATCCAGGGACTCCAGGATCATGACCTGAGCCAAAGGCAGCCGCTTAACCAACTGAGCCACCCAGGCGCCCGACAATGGTGTTCTTTACGTAAAGAAATATATCTGCACACACATATACATACACATGCTGTATAGGCCTATAGAAAATCCAGGGGGAAATGTAGCAACACGTGACAGTTAATTCTGGGTGGTGTTTATTTATCTGAAATACACATTTGAATTTTGCCTAATAAAAAATTCTTAAATTTTAAAAATAACGCATTTTATGTATTTTGAAGCAAAGAAAGTATAAAACAGCAGCTATATCCTGTTTTCGTGGAGAGTCTTACAAGCCCTTCATCTGAAATTCCTCCTTGCGCCTCCGGCGAGGCAACGAGAACCGGAAATTCCTCCTCAAAAAGAAATCTGATGGAAAGTTGGGATTACAGGTATGTTCACCTGGTGGCCGAGCTATTGGTCTTAGAGTCTAACGGATGTGGGTTTATATGCTAGCTGGGACATAGAGGTCAGGCAAGTCACGGAATGGTCCAGCCTCACGCACGCTCGGTATAAAGGTCCGGAGGCTGATGCCTTTCGCAGGGCTAAACACACACACGCACAGCTCAATACAACATAATGATCACGGTTAGCAAGAAGTTATCATCATCAGAACATAACTCAGAATTGTTAAATGCCAATCGCCAAACCAGCACCTCTTGGCTAATAATAAGGGTCATAAATAATTAATTAGAATTAAGTGTCCACTCTTGCGAAGAAGTTTGAGGATGGAAAAGGTCAGTCTGCCTTCGGGGATCCAGCGGAGGTCAGTTTAAGTATTGTTTCTAGTTCAAAGCATGGATGTTCTTTGGGACAGGCAATCACCCTAAGCCCTGGCCTCTCAGCTTCTGAACTTTCCATTTTCCAAAACGCAGATTTGTGTGAGTCACACCCTCGTGTGCCTTTCTGCTGTTTCTGTGGCCTGGCTGTTTCCATCCTACCCACAGCCATCCCCACCCCTTCTGCTCTAAGAGCAGCTGTTAAGGCCTTGCTCTCCTCTCTCTGCTTCCATCTGGATTCCTTCCCACCCCCCACGCTGCAGAAATTGCAGTCTCGAGGGTTACCAGTGACATTCTTCTTGCCACATCCAGGGTTCAGCCTTATCTTCCTGGACCTTGCTCTATTAATCGTCACTCTCTCCATGTCTCCAGGCACCTTTCTTTCAGTCTATAAACGTTCTCCAAGCTCCAGCAGCCTTAAAAAAAATAATAAAAATTAATAACCTTGGCCTCATGTCGCTCTCTGGCAAGTGCCTCATTTCTGGAATTCCAGCTTCTTTGTGGTCAAGAGTTTAGATTCTGGAAATTTTAGTTCCCAGTTCTGCCATTTGTAACTATAGGACTTTTTGCTTCACCTTCCTGTGCCTCAGTTTCCTCCTCTGTAAAATAAGGCTATGGATACTATCTACCTCTCAGGCTGTTGTGAGAATCAACGTGTCAATGCAGAACCTCGTCATACAGAAGCTGGTCCATGTTAACTATTATCGGAGTCCTACATTCTCCCTTTTATTCTTCAGTGTACCAGTACCTGGCTCAGGACTTACTGCTCCTGAGATACTTCTCTGAAAAGGTCACCCGTGACTTGCTACTTGTTAGTCAATGGCCCTCTGTTGCATTTGACATTACTGGTTACTTCCTCCTTCCTGAAACTCTCTATTCCCTCATCTCTTGCCCCATCCTGCTGCGCACGCACGTCATCAGGCCCTAGTTAAACTTGAGTTCTGCACACACGCACGCACACACGCACACACGCACGCTCTTACCTTCAAGCCTTTGCTCTTGTGAAACTGTACCACGGCCATCACCATGGAAGGCTCCTCCTCAGTCCAGGCCTCGCCTCCAGTGCCCAAGCCCTCACTCTCCAGGGCCTCCTCCCCTCGTGCCTTCCTCAGGTTAACTTCCACTTGTCCTTCAAGATTCCTCTCAGACCTCGCTTCCCCTGGAACCCCTCCCTAACACTCCTTTCCCACCAAAACTGGGTTAGGCGCACCTTCCTGGTGCTTACATATCTATCACTAGTGCACTTCTCATGCTGTGTTATCGTTCTGTCTCCCCAAATGACTGTGAGCTACCTGGTAAAACTATCAGAATCGTTTCTGACTCCTCTCTTAGTTTCTAGCACTTGATAGGGCATGAGATACATAGGAGGAACTCAGTCAATGTTCATGGAATTAAATAATCAACTAATTAGTATCAATCAACACCCATCTATATCCCCTGAGTCTTAGGTAGTAGATGCAGAACAACCCGACTTGCCAGGAGTCAAGGGTTTAGAAGTCAGAGGCAAGGCAAAGAATAGGCTGGGGGCTCCTGGCTGGCTCAGCTGGTAGAGCCTGCAACTCTTGATCTTGGGGTTGTAGGTTCAAGTCCCATGTTGAGTGTAGAGATTACTTAAAAATAAAATCTTTTAAAATGAAAAAGAATTTAAAAAAGAATGCACAAGGCTTGACAACATGTGGTAAGGAAGTTGGCAGAGCTGAGCAGTTTGGCAGGAGTGGGGTGGGGGCTGTCATGTACATAAACTGTCGAAATGGAGAGGCGGCACCCTTCGGAAAGCTGACTTCACCTTCCTTTAAGCTCTCAGGTTCTCGCAGAAAATCGCTAGCTAAAAGGAATGCCAAAGAAATGTAAAGAAAAACATATTCCCTTTCTTGCTTGCTTCTTTCCAAAAGAACCCAGTTAAAACGATAATGCTAGGGCGCCTGGGTGGCTCAGTCGTTAAGCGTCTGCCTTCGGCTCAGGTCATGATCCCAGGGTCCTGGGATCGAGTCCCGCATCGGGCTCTCTGCTTGGCGGGAAGCCTGCTTCTCCCTCTCCCACTCCCCCTGCTTGTGTTCCTGCTCTCGCTGTCTTTCTCTGTCAAATAAATAAATAAAATCTTTAAAAAAAAAAAACAAAAAACGATAATGCTAGAAAACTTCTGGATACATGCTATTTGTTTTTAAGGCTAGAAAGAAAGAAATGCAAGAAAGAAAAATTTGTTTTCAAAAACTTAGGAGAAATTCAGAACATTCTCTGCAAGCTGATATACATTCCCACAGGCACAGTTTATTATCTGCTTGTGGGCATCTCTTTGCAAGCCAACTATTACACCATCAAGCACAGAACCCAAAGAATGTCTGGATATTTAGTATCTTTGTTACCAATGATTTCCTTCTGACATTAAGGCAGATTCACGGGGAAGAGAAATTCACCATTGCTAAAACTAGTCATCAGCTAGAGGCATTGGGCATTCAGAGTTCTGGTTAGACAAAAGAATACATAAACATGTACATTTCCCCCTGCTGTCTGCTTTTTGCTATTTTCAACTATACATTGGATCTTACACCTTGCTTTTTTCGCCTAACAATCAATTTTGGAGAGTGTTCCACATGAGTGCATGAAGGAACCTTCTTATTTTATTGGTTACATGATATAGATACCCCATGATTTGTTTAACCATTTCCCTGCTCACGGACATAGAGGTGGCTTCCAATATTTTGACACTCAAACAGTGCTGTAATGAATAACCTTTACATACATCATTTTGCATGTGTGCCCAGGTATCAGTAGCATAAATTCCTAGAAGGGGATTAGCTGGGCCAATGGGAATGCTCTTGTGTAATTTCGTTAGCTATTGCCAATATTCTTTCCAGGAAGCTGGTTGTACCTACTTCACTCTCCTGCCTGCCTCCTTATATCTCCATCGACAGTGTTAGCCGACTTTCTAGGCTTTGCCAATTTGGAAGGTGACGAATGCCATCTCCATGTACCTCTAGCTTGCATTTTTCTTATTTTGAGTATGGCTATACTTTTTCTTCCCTTTCTCTTCCCTTCCTTCCTTCCTTTCTTCTTCTTCTTCTTCTTCTTCTTCTTCTTCTTCTTCTTCTTCTTCTTCTTCTTCTTCTTCTTCTTCTTCTTCTTCTTCTTCTTCTTCTTCTTCTTCTTCTTCTTCTTCTTCTTCCTCTTCTTCTTCTTCTTCTTCTTCTTCTTCTTCTTCTTCTTCTTCTTCTTCTTCCTTCTTCTTCTTCTTCTTCTTCTTCTTCTTCTTCTTCTTCTTCTTCTTCTTCTTCTTCTTCTTCTCAGTGCTATTCATATTTTTCCCCTCTTGGTATAAAACAACCACCACAACCACCCCAATAATAATAGCTAACACTTATGGGGCGGCTTACCATCTGCCTAATACATTCAGGCATCTCATTTACACCTCTCAACAGTTCTGTTGTTGGCTGTTTTGTTGTTGTTGTTTTTTAAGATTTTATTTATTTATTTGACAGAGAGAGAGAGCACACAGCAGGGGGAGCAGCAGAGGGAGAGAAAGAAGGAGGCTCTCTGCTGAGCAGGGAGCCCGATGCGGGGCTTGATCTCAGGACCCTGGGATCGTGACCTGAGCCGAAGGCACTTAATCGACTGAGCCCCCCAGGCGCCCCAACAGTTCTGTTGTTGTAGGTATTATTACTATCCCCAATTCACAAATGGGGAAACTGAGGTATAGAGAGTGGAAGTATTGCCCAGGGTCTCAGAGCAATCTATGGCAGTGCCAGGGTTTGAACCCAGGTTTTCCTGACCACAAAGTCCATGTTCATAGAAACGAGGCAACTATACCCACTCCTCAACAACCACACCACAAAAACAGAGGCCCTCAGGCATCAGCTCCCAGATTCCAAACTCCCTGAAATTCCACAAAAGTCGCCGGCTAATGTTCTCTCATGCTCTAACCTCCTTTTGAGGTTACTGTCTTCTCAGGCTCTAGCCTCCTTTCCAGATGTGCTCTTCAGGGACCACACTATCACACGGGCCCGGGGCTCCCAGAAATGCAGCCATGTGAGAGGAGTAATCGAGCATCTGAGTGGACATCAGCTCACGGATAGCAACCGCAGGCCTAAAGTAAGGAAGACGTGACGTTCGTTCGGCAAACATTTATTGAATGAACATCTATTATGTGCCAGGCACTCAGACACGGCAGTGAACAAGACAAACCAGGTTCCTGTTCTCATAAAACTTATATTACATTGGGCAATAAATAAACAAGAAAAAAACTGGTAGTGGGGTGCCTGGGTGGCTCAGTTGGTTAAGCGACTGCCTTCGGCTCAGGTCATGATCCTGGAGTCCCTGGATCGAGTCCCGCATCGGGCTCCCTGCTCGGCGGGAAGCCTGTTTCTCCTTCTGACCCTCCCCCCTCTCATGCTCTCTCTCTCTCTCAAATAAATAAATAAAATCTTTAAAAAAAAAAAAAACTGCTAGTAATCAGTACTATGCAGAGGGCTAAAACCTTGTAATTTGGAAAAGGGGGGCTTCTTTGGGCTGGTTAGTTGGTGAGGGCCTCTCTAGAGGAGGTGGCAGGTACACTGAGAAGCAAATGACGTGAGGGAAGCAGTTATTGCAGTTCAGGCGGAGAGAACTGCAGGCCGAGGAACAGCCCGTGCAAAGGCCCCAAGTCGGGAACAGGCTGAGCGGGTTGGCTGAAGGGAGAGGCCAGTGTACCTGGGAGCCCAGGGAAAGGGAGCGGGGAGGGTCTGTGAGAGATGTGGCCAGAACTCGCCTCAGGGCTCTGAGGAGCTGAAAAGAGAACCTGGATTGTGCTATGCCCAGTGGGAAGCTATGAGGTCTTGAAACTGCTGTGGGGGATGGGAGCATGTGTATGTGTGTGACATAATCTGATTTAATTGATTTTAGAAACAATCCCTTTGGCTGCTAGGAGGACAGCAGCTAATAGTGGGGCAAGGCAGCAAATATGAAGACCAGCTGGAGGCTATCGAAGTGGCTTGGACCGGCGGAGACCATGAAGGCTTGGACCAGAGTAGTGCTTCTCAAGCTTTAGGGCTTCAGAATCCTCTGGGGGATCCCAAACCCTGTGTTTCTGATTCTGGAGAGGACTCTAAGCTTTTTGCATTTCTAACCAGCTCCCAGGGGGTGCTGACGCTGCGGGTCTGCAAATCACACAGCGAGCAGTGTTGGACTAGATGAAAGAGGGGAGAAGTGGACAGATTTCAGCATATTTTGGAACTAGAGTCCACAGGACTTAGTAATGGATTGCAGGAAAGAGGAGAATCAAGGGTGACTTTGGGGTTCTGGTTAAGCAACCGAGGAACCAATACCTCGGGCATACACTGAGAAGTGGAGAACGTGCGCAGGAGCAGATGGGGGGCGGAAATCCAGACTTCTACTGTGGGCATGTGGAAATGTCAGTCATGAGGTGGTGAGTTCTGGTGTTGGGGTGAGAGGTCAGGCCTGGGATGTGATTTAAAGTGACAGCACGGGAGGAGGTGGCCCGGGGAGAGTGTGTTCTTGGGGAGAAGGAGCATAGGTCAGAGCCCTGGGCATCCAGCATGTAGAGAGTCAGGAAGGGCAGGGGAATCCGTGGGCAGGCCACGCAGCTGGAAGCAAGGTGCAGGATGAGAGACCCAGACTGCAGAGGACAGCACCCTCTGGGAAAGGAAAAGAAGAACCAGTGAAAGTGAGGGAAGGACGCCGTGAGATCCTGTAACCTTAACCGCAGCTAGGTTCTTCACACATCGTGATCAGCCATCAACTCCAAATGCTTTTCTTCTGGGAAAGTGAAGAAGGTGGAAACCCCAGCCATTACAGCTCCCTCTCCAGCCAGCCTTAAGTCCTGGAATGGTGGCAGCATTTGAGGAGAGAAAGAAACAGACTGAGTTCTGGGAGTTGGGCCTGGAAAGGAGACTAGGGATTCAGAAATGACCATGGATGTCTTCTCAGATAGAAGGCCTACACCATTTTGGAAACTTCTTCACTTTCACCTCGAAGAACAAGCATCCCTACTCCTCTCTCCAAGAGCAATTAATTCCTCACCCGGTGTTTGTGAGCCCTGAGCCTCTGAGCTGAACCCTGGCTCCAGGGAGGTCTCCTCCCTCGTCTGCATTTTTGATGGCTTCCTCTGGCCTGGCTCCTTCCCCTCAGACTACAATAATGCCACTCCAACCTAAAATAAAGCTCTGTTCCTCCACCCTTCCTCCCCTGCAGCTACTGCTTTCATTGCTTTTACCCCAAACTTCCTACACCGATGCTCATGCTTCCTCACTTTCTTTCTCGTCTGCACCCCCTGGAATTTGGCTTCTGTCCCTGCCACTGTCTCCGAAGCCACGGCCACCTCCTCTCAAACACAGGGCCTGCTCCTTTAGGTCCTTGGCTCAGCAGTGTCTGTGCGGCATTTCACACAATGACCACCCCCTCCTTCTGGAAACTCTCGCCTCTACCATTCCATACAAATGCTTTCCTCTCCCCCAGTGTGGCCTTGGAGTCCAGGACCCTCTGAGTCCCACCACTGGTGGTCTGGTCTCCTTCTCTGCCCTCTCCTGGATGATCTCAGCCATACCTTTCCATAATCACTTGGCCATGAACTGATGACTGATGACACTGGTATTTGTAGCTGCCTGTTTGACATTTCCATGTTCCCCAGGCATGTCAGAGATATCCAAAGCAAAACCTAGAGCCACAGGGCGCCTGGGTGGCTCAGTCGTTAAGCATCTGCCTTCGGCCCAGGTCATGATCCCAGGGTCTTGGGATCGAGTCCCACATCGGGCTCCCTGCTTGGAGGAGTGGGAAGCCTGTTTCTCCCTCTCCCACTCCCCCTGCTTGTGTTCCTGCTCTCGCTATCTCTCTCTCTGTCAAATAAATAAATAAAATCTTAAAAAAAAAAAAACTAGAGCCACAGTTTGCACTTAAGAACGTATAGTAAGTCCATTTTTTTTTCCCCCCTGGCTCACGCCGATCTCCTACATATTAAAGAAAAGGCAATAAGCAATAAACAGAACACTAACACCTCTTCCCCTTCTGTCTGTGTTCGTGAAGTGACCTCACACCCTCCTTTCCCACTACATCTAATTGGTCACCCAGCCTTGTAGATTCTATCTCCAAAATGTTTCTGGAATCTTCCTTCTTTATTCTTTTCTGTTCCTACTCTGCTGTTATTTCCTTTTCTCCAGCTGACCAATGGTAGCCTAACCCCGTGGTTCTCAAAGCTGGCTACACATTAGAATCACCTGGAAGATTTTAAAAATCCTGACACCCAGGCCCACCTAGACTAATTAAACCAGAATGTCTGAGGGGTGAAGTTTAAGCAGTGGTATTTCTAAAAAGCTCCACAGCTGATTATAGTATGCAGTCAGATTTGTGAACCACAGATGGTTCCCCTCTCTAATATCTAGTATTTCCCTCTAAAAAAAATCATCTCTCTTCTGTTTTAAAACTTCAGATGACTCCCTATATCTTATAGCAGGATTTTAAACTCAGGATCCGGTTTCAGGGGATCTGTGAACTCCATTAAATTACACCCAAAATATTGTGTGTAGGGAGATGATTCATCCATTCTCAAGGAAGTCTGATTCAAAAAAGGTAAGGAAATACTAGCTGGATGGTAGTTAACAGTTATTCAACACTTACTATGTGCTAAGCACTTTAACATACCCAAGTCATTAATACTCAAAACTAACCCATAAGTATGAGTATCACCTCCATTTTACAGCTGATGGTTAAATAACTTCCCCAAGTCAGCAAGCCCTTGGAGTCTGGACTTACACCCAACTAGATCTACTCTTTACCACCTTCTGGATTTGCAGGACTAATCCAGACCAGGTAGTTCTGGTAAACAAGGCCCTCCACCATATACCTAACCAAATGCATCCCTCCTCCCACCCCCATGCTCTAGCCACCCACTTCTCTCCATTTCCTGAAATCACATAGTCCATGCCTCTGTCCCCCACACATGCTGTGGCCACTCCCTAGAATGTCCTCCCTACACTTCCTTGCCAGGCAGAACCCTACTTACACTTCAGCAAAAACGTCCCCTCCGATTCTCTGAATCCTTCTCTCCCCCACCCTCCTTCCCCAGAAGACATGGATTATGGCACTTTTAGCATCAGATGATAGAGAGTGGTGTTCTCGTCTCTCCTCTGACAGGTGGAATTCCTTGAGAGAAGCAACTGCATCTTGTTCATCTGTGGCATCCCAACATTTCATAGCACCCTGGCCCACAGGATGGGCTCAATGAATATTTGTTGAAAATAACATAATTTAATTGTATGAGGACCCAGGTTTGATCCCCAGCATCTCCACCGGAAGAAAGAGAGAAAGAAAGAGAGAAAGAAAGAAAGAAAGAAAGAAAGAAAGAAAGAAAGAAAGAAAGAAAGAAAGAAAGAAAGAAAGAAAGAAAGAAAGAAAAATATAATTTAAGTGTGCTTTCTACTTACTGGGGAGTACCCGTGTTCTAAAGTAGGAAGAGTAGGCCTTTGTCTTGTGAGAATGACGTTTAGGATGTTCTTATGTTGCCAAGATGTCCCTGCCGATCTCATGGAGTTATTGTTAAGATTAGATGAAATAATTATTTAAAAGCACTCTGTATTGTTAAACACACTATGAAAATGAAGTCCCGAGTATTAACTAACTGCTCACGTCCAGTGGCTAACGGGCCATTATGAATGTCAGGAAATGTAGATTGAACAGCCACCAGCTACATGACTTATGAAAGTGTCTGTCATTGCATCGGCATCTCCTGCTCTGAAACAAACAATTTCCTCATTGCTGTGGCATTCTGCACAGCTGAAAGAGCCACACCAGGAAGGCTCCATTGAATTAATACTTACTTAAAATTGGTTTTGTAAAACATGCCTCAAGTGTCCTGAGAGGTTCAGACAAAGTTGCTTTTACCGGGGGTGAGAAAACAAAGAGGCATCGGAGTGCAGTTAGACATGCATGGGCCATTATGAAGCTTCCTGATTTCAATAGTACCTGCTAAGGTAATCCTAAAATAGAGCACTTGGGAATGAATAAAACTGGTCTTTTAATGAAAATTATAGAATTGTGGCAAATTCATGAGGTTTGACATATCTTAATTTTGAAAGTTCCCACACTATCTAAGTATTTTTAAAAATTACCCTAGCTTGCCCCACTTGCTAATGAAAGATTGGGAATTTTCATTTGTGGAGAGTGATTTCTAAGCCCAATCCTACAGTGGCAGAGAAAATCATTAAACTGATGATGGCATAATATACCAAGCATCACAGAGTGTGAGGCATTTGGCAAATGCCAAGAAAGAAAGTGAGAGAGAGGAAGGAAGGAAGACGGAGGGAGGAAGGAAGGAAGGAAGGAAGGAAACTAACAATGGAAAGTCTATAAGGACAGAGTGAAAGGAAACATTACCTGACTCCCCTTCAGTGGACACCATATTGAAAAACGTTTTCACTGGAAGAGTTACAAGCAGTATCATTCACACTTGTGCATCCTCATGCACATACACAAAGCAGGATATTTTTTAAAAAGTCTCTATCCATTCATCTGTTGAAGGGCATCTCGGCTCTTTCCACAGTTTGGCTATTGCGGACATGCATGGAGCACTGGGTGTTATACAAAAACAATGAATCATGGATCACTACATCAAAAACTAATGATGTATTGTATGGTGACTAACATAATAAAATTAAATTAAAGAAAGGAATATCTGATCAATGCTATGAAATTTTCAATAAAGGTAGGACTTTTCAATCTATTAAAAAAAAAAAGTCTCAGACCAAACCAACTCCTGACCCTCATGTAATTTTTCTTGGACAACAGTATGATGAGCATAATGGTTAAGAGTTCTGGCTTGGAAGTCAAAATGCTGGGATTAAATCCCAGTTCTACTTCTGACTGTGGTAGAGATCACTATTTGTCCTCCAGTATCTATTCTCCCCCTTTCCCCTGAATTTTAACTGGACATGTGACCTTCAAGAATAACTACTACTGGGCGCCTGGGTGGCTCAGTTGGTTAAGCGACTGCCTTCGGCTCAGGTCATGATCCTGGAGTCCCGGGATTGAGTCCCGCATCGGGCTCCCTGCTCAGCAGGGGGTCTGCTTCTCCCTCTGCCCTCCTCCCTCTCGTGCTCTCTGTCTCTCATTCTCTCTCTCTCAAATAAATAAATAAAATCTTTTAAAAAAAAAAAGAATACTACATTTCCTAGCGTGCTTTGCAACTATGCATGGTCATGTGATGACATTCTGGCCAATGGGATCTGAACACAACCTCAGGTCACGCCCTTAAAGGGGCGGGCTGGATCCTCCTTTTCCTTTCTTCCTCTGTTGCAAATAGGGAAGAGATGTTGCTCCCTCCTTGACAAAGCGGAATCACATGGCCCCTAAGGAAGGCAGAGCTACATGAAAGAAGTCTGCCGCCCCGACAAGGTCGAGCTGCCTTCTCAGCCCTGGACTGCTCATGATGAGACTAACATAAGAGAGAATTAAACTTCTATCTTGTCTAAGCCATTGTTACTTTGGGCGTTGTTAGCAGCCGAACTGACATCCTAACAGAGTAACTGATGAAAAGCAAGTCACTTAACTGCTACTGGCCTCCGTTTTCTCATCTGTCAATTGTGCAAAATACAGTTAACAGCAAAAACAGCTGCAGTAATAATACCTTCCTCCTAGGGACAGGGTATGTAAAATGATGAGACCAATTTCTGGCACCTAGTAAGTACTTACAAGTGTTAGCTCTTAGTAATACTGAAGCTGAGTTACTGAATGCTGATTATATATGTGGCATGACAGTAGCCTCTGGTAGGTCTGAGTTCATGCTCTACACAGCTGTGCCCTTCTCACTGGCATTTAAATATCTGTGTAAAATTACTAAAACTCTCTTATATTTGGTGGGTATCAAGTTGTATCCCGTGAGCATTGTACAGTGTATTGTTTTGCACATCCTGTATAAATAAGTTCCAGAATATGACTTTCTTAGTTAAGAAAATCCAGGAGAAGCTTAAAGTTAACCATGAAAGGTATAGACTTGAGAAAATTTGCAGGTGGGCAGCTTTGAAACCCCA
Source organism: Mirounga angustirostris (assembly GCF_029215605.1). Taxonomy (NCBI): domain Eukaryota; kingdom Metazoa; phylum Chordata; class Mammalia; order Carnivora; family Phocidae; genus Mirounga; species Mirounga angustirostris. Next base: position 34,176,972 of record NW_026991712.1, read on the forward strand.
TTAAAGCCAGGATTTATGTTTATAATAGGAGGCTGAGAGGTCACAGGGATAAACCCAACATGTTCAGAACTGATTTCACCTCCCTGGCCCTCCCCAAACTCAGTCTTCCTCCTTTATGATCACAAACTTACCCACTTTATACTCTGAAAAGAACTCAGCCCCAAGCATGTGAAATCAAAAACCTCTCGTGTCCCTAAGTCCTTGGGGCTGAGCTGCTTTTGTGTGTGAAATGAGGTGGTGCTCCTTTCAAGTGGTGCTCCTCCTTGCAACCTGCAAGAACTTTCTGGAAGGAAACAGTAAGACTTATAGCCTCCTCTTTATTTCAGGGGGAGGGGCAGAGGGAGAGGGAGAATCTTAAGCAGGTCCCAAGCCCAGCAGAGCCAAAATCAAGAGCTGGACACTTAACTGACTGAGCCACCCAGGTGCCCCCAGCCTCTTCTTTTACTTTCAAAGTAAATGTGATATCCTTGCTGGACTCAGGGTGCAGCCCGAGGTGGCTTGGGCTGAGGTCGGCTGGCAGGAAAGAACAGCCAGCAGTGCCCCTGAGTAGGGGTTCTCTTTTGGAAAGCTAACTGTGGGAGCAGTGCCCAGAGCTGGTCCCCTGTGGTCTAGCCACTTGACCTCACGGGTGAGCCCAGGGAAAATGGCTAACGGTCACTGAGAATGTGGGTCCCCTTGGCTGTGGAGCAGTCATATCCAAGCATAATGCAGGGCTCCTCTGTCCGCAGCCTGAGACCGTGGGTCCTCAGTGAAGCCTGTGCTTCCCACTGTGGTCATGGTCTCACCTCGACTGCCCGGTGCTGACCAGCATGCATCCCTCAATTATTGCAGTAGGTCCAGGAATGGAAGGGGCCTCCTGATGAGATAAGGCCTCGCCCTGCTGGATGCCTTTCTGCCTTGGGGCTCTTATACCTTCAGGTGCTGCAGAGGAGAAGGGCTTATCAGTAGATATAATCATAGCCAGGACTGACTCCTTAAGACTGAATGAGCTCCCTTAGGATTTCTTAAACTTACCCTGAGAAGGAACCTCAAGAAGGAAAAGAAATAAGATGAGAAAGGGAAGAAAGTATCATCCTGTTTTCTCGGATATACATTTAAAAATGTCTCTGGAAGGATACCTAAGGAACTAGAAACGTGGTTACCTTTTGTGGGTTGGGGGAGAATTGAGTGCATGGGGAACAGGTGAGACTTCATGGTCTTCTTCTACTTTCTTGATTTTTGAAGCATCTGTGAAACTGAGTAAAAAAAAAATAAAATAGAATAAATTAAAAGCAGTAAATAAAAACCAGATGATTGAGGGAGGTTGAGCCAGGGTGAGAAGAGGAAGGAGGGGGTGTAGCAGTTACAGACCTAGTTCCTATGCCAGGCTCCATCTCGATATAATAGAAGTCCAAGATGCAAAGAAAAATGTGGCCTCATTTTGGACCTCCATCTATTAAAATAGTTATAGTTATTATCTTGTCTCTGCTACCTCTGAACTTGCTCTTCAATCTGGGCTTGCTTTCTCTCTCACCTTCATTACTCTGACAGCCTTCCAACTGGCCTCCTTGTGCCAAGCTTCTAATCCCTCAGGTCCATCCCCCAAACTTTACATTTCTTTTTGGAAATGAAAACCTGATTGCACCCCTCCAGGCTCCCTCCATGCTTAAAGTCCTTTGTGGTTGCCCACTGAGCATATGATAACCTCGAAATTCCTTCCACATCCTTCCAGGATCTTGCCACTCTCCCCCTCACCTTGCTCTACCCACACGTGCCTGCTGGTGGTTTTCTGAATGGCCCATCTGGCTGTGTTTTGTGGCTTTGCACATGCCATTCCTTCACTCTGAAGTCCCCCCTCGTGTTTTGTCACCCTGGAAAGCTCCATTCCTTCGTCCGGATTTGGCTCAAATACCATCTTCTCTGTGATCCATGGGGTCCCCTCTTCCACCCCCAACCCTGACCCGTCACCCCACAACACTTTGGACACACGCCCATTAACTTTTAGCACTATTTCTACAGTTTTATTAGACTCCCAGCCTCATAAGAGCAGGAGTCATGCCTTATTCATCTTAAATTTTTTTTATTATTGAAGTATAGTTTACACACAATGTTATACTAGTTTCAGGGGTACAACATAGTGATTTGACAGTTCTACACATTACTCAATGCTCACCGTGATAAGTGTAGTTACTATCTGTCACCATATAACATTATATATATATATATATTTTTTTTTTTTAAAGATTTTATGTATTTGTCAGAGAGAGAGAGAGAGAGAGTACAAGCAGGGGGAGCGGCAGGCAGAGGGAGAGGGAGAAGCAGGCTCCCCGCCGAGCAGGGAGCCCAATGTGGGGCTCGATCCCGGGACCCTGGGATCATGACCTGAGCCAAAGGCAGATGCTCAACTGTCTGAGCCACCCAGGCATCCCACAACATTATACATTTTTCAAAGATTTTAAGTAATGTTTACACCCAACATGGGGCTCAAATGGACAACCCCGAGTTTGAGAGTTGCATGCTCTCCTGACTGAGCCAGCCAGGTGCCCCCACCATACAATGTTATTACAATATTATTGAATATCTTCCCTATGCTGTACTTTTCTATTCATCTTTATACTTCCAATACATAGAAGAAAATTGGGTTGGAAATGGATGAACGGTTTGCTCCAAATGAAATCCTCAGGGTTGGCTACAGAGAGCAACTGCTGAAGGTACCCTAAGGTTAAGCTTGCCTTGCAGAATTCTGTAAACTTGGCTCTGTCCCTGTCTAAATAATAATGAAGTTTAAACACTACAATTGGCTCTGTCCCTGACTAAACAATGGCTGGAGTTTAAATTGTAGCCAGATAAATCCTTAGCTCACTTTTTTTTTTCCCTTAATGATTAAGTACTTGAAGGAGATGTGGCCTGATACCAAGGAGCACAGAGTGGTTTTCTGCACCACGTGAATGCTTTGGAAGTCAGGACATGTCACATTCCTTAGTAACAGCATAGTGATACTGTAGCAACAGGTAGGGTCCAATAGCAACCATGTGTGGACAGATTCACTTTGGGGGAACTCCAAGGAGTAGAGTAGGGGTGTTTTTAGTTCCAGCTTAGAGCGCCAAGTGTGGTTTTCACATGGTACCCCTCTCTGTAGGGTAGGTGAGGTGAATGTTAATGGAATTATAAGCTGCTCAAAGACTAAACTCCACAGAACTTTTTGCATAACACTTTTTTGTGATTTTTTTTTCACTCTGGTAAAATATACAGAATTTACCATTGTAACCACTTAGGGAGTAAACTTCAATGGCATTAAGTACATTTACAATGTTGCATAGCCACTGTCCATTTCCACAATTTGCTCATTATCCTAAACAGAAGCTTTGTCTCTACTAAATGTCTCATTCCGCCCCCCTCCAGTTCCTGATAACCTCTATTCTACTTCCTCTCTCGATGAATTTGCCTCTTCTAGGTACCTCCTACAAGTGCAGTCATACAGTATTTGTCCTTTTGTGTTTGGCTTATTTCACTTAGCATAGTATTTTCAACGTTCATCCCCGTTGTAGCAGGTACCAGACTGTCATTCCTTTTTATGGCTGAATAATATGTCATTGTATGGATATACCACATTCTGTTCCTCTGTTCACCCACTGATAGACATTTGGGTGGCTTCCACCTTTTGGCTATTGTGAATAATGCTGCTATGAACAATGGTGTATGAGTATCTGAGTCCTTGCTGTTCATTCTTTTGGGGTATATACCTACGGCAGCTCCACCAGTTCACATTCCCATGAACAATACACAAGAGTTCCACTTTCTCTGCACCCTTACCAACATTTGTTTCCCTTTTTTTTTTTTTTGGTAATAGCCTTCCTAATGGGTTTTGTAGTTTCAATTTACATTTCACTAATGACTAGTAATGATGAGCAGCTTTTTCATGTGCTTACTGGCCATTTGTAGATCTTCTTTGGAGAAATGTCTGTTCAAGTCCTTGCTTCATGTTTTTTGTTTTTTGTTTTTAAGATTTTTATTTATTTATTTGAGAGAGAGAGCATGAGTGGGGAGGAGCGGCAGAGGAAGAGGGGGAAGCAGACTCCCTACTGAGCAGGGAGCCGGACATATGTGGGGCTCGATCCCAGGACCCCGGGATCATGACCTGAGCCAACGCAGACGCTTAACTGACTGAGCCACCCACATGCCTTCTTGCCTCATGTTTTAGTGAGGTCATTTTTTTTCTTGTTGAGTTGTAGGAGTTCCTTATATATTCTGGATATTAATCCCTTATCAGATATATGATTTGCAGAGATAATTTTTAAACTCCATTCAAAAGAAAGCAGTAATGTTATAATCAGTAGCCACCAAAGTGGTGCCCAGCCTTCTGAATGCTAAAATGAAAACTTGCCAGCTGGGAGATTCAATCCCTTCCTGTCAGCACCTAAGAAATGGGGGCAAGCAACCAACAGCGATAGGTGGCAAGAATGAGAGCCCAGTGAGGCCAAGGCAGGAGGGCAAGGATGACCAGAACTCAGACGGTCAAGGGAAAGACCCCAGGGTTGTCCCTTCCCATTTCCCCTGCTGCCTCAGATGTTGACTAAGAAAGCCTCTTCTGATTCCTCCTCCCGGTGCCCACCTGGGGATATCCTGCCCCAACTTCTCCCCTCCCAACCCTGTTCCCCAACTGGGAGTCACATGTTATTTTAGGTCAGGCTTTCTTTTCACTTTGTTTCTGGGGCCTCATTCATTCAAGGCTGACAATGCAGCTATTATAAGATGGGTGAAAGTCCCCATCTCCCCCAAACAGAGCTGCGGTTAAGAAAGGGGCATCAGGTGTAGCGCCATGTTTAAGCTCCGTCTTGGAAGCCACTGGCCGCGTTTGAATGCTGGATCCCCTTTTTACGAGCCCTGTGATCTTGGGAAATCACTTCTCTGTGTCTCATTTTTTTCATCTGCCAAAGGGGGATAATAATAGGATCCACATCAGAGGGCGGCGGCGAGGATTAAATGAGATACTTCCTGGAATGTGCTTAGACCAGGGATGGCACGTTGTGAGGGCTTCATAAGCATTAGCTATTATTATCCTCACTGCATCCAAGGTGCCTCTTAAGTTCTGCAATTGGCACATTCCCGTGAGTGACCCCACACATTGTTCCTCCTCTGATGTTCTCCTGTGTGTCTTTCCCGGATGGCTGACTGCATGTTCTACGAATAGGTAATGATGCGGCCAATGGTGTCCAGCATCATAGTCAATAACATTAGAAACTGAGTCATAGTGCCCGCAGGAGAAGCGTTTGTCCCAGGGGAAGGGGAATCACTCAGAGAGCACTGACAACACCCTGTGATATTTCCCTGGACTACCCCAAATACCACGGCATTCACCTGGGAATGTGGTATCTTGCACTATTGCAGCCAAGGGCCAGTGGGGCGCCCAGGAAGAGACGCATGAATGAACACCTGGCTCGGGCCGAGGGCACCACGCAGAGCAGCTAAGGGTGTGAGTACTAGAGTCAGGAGGCCTTGATTCCGACCCTGGCTCTGCCACGTGTGTGACACGGGCGAGGAGCTGAACCTCTCAGGGCCTCAACTATTACCACCTGTAAAATGGAGACAATAGTGCTGCCCACTTGACGCCAACTGATACATATATAGGACTCAGAACAGTGCCTGGCATAGAGTAAGCATTCTCTTAAAAATGCATGTAACGCTCTGGGGGCGCCTGGGTGGCTCAGTTGTTAAGCGTCTGCCTTCGGCCCAGGTCATGATCCCAGGGTCCTGGGATCGAGTCCCACATCGGGCTCCCTGCTCAGCGGGAAGCCTGCTTCTCCCTCTCCCACTCCCCCTACTTGTGTTCCCTCTCTGTCAAATAAATGAAATCTTTAAAAAAAAAAAAAAATACATGTAACGCTCTGGATTCATCAACCAGCACACAAACACAGGTAATGGAAGAGGAATGTGCCTATCAAAGACAGACAGACGGAGAGGGTGACCCCAGGCCCACCAAGCAGCACGTTAGGCTGGGTGGTGAAGGAGAAGATAGCTTGGTGCCTTGCCTTGGTGTTGGCACTCACTGGAGTGGACACCCTCGTTATCACACAGAGACACCTGCAGCCAGTGGGGTGGGGCTAGGAAGCTGAGGTGAAGAAGGATGAAGAAGGCTCCCCGGGGCTTTTTGGGGGGCTAGCTATTGGGAAGTATCCAGGGAAGGGGCATTCATCTCATTCAGAATCTCTTGGAAGAAGACCAGTTTATACTTGCATATGACTTAAGCAACATCAGCTTCATTATTTTTTTTTTCCACCAGCCCTTAGCTGTGAAATTACATTAAAATAAATTGTAAACCCTTCCCATGGCTCTCTATACCTCTGCAGTTTGCAAAGTGGGTTAGTATCAGGCCGAGGGTGGGCTTCTAGTGAGGCATGCAGGCGCTGCCGTGGGTGTCCCCACTTGGTGTCCCAGAAACACCTCCACTGGCCCTGTGGTTTCCCAGGAGTGAACTGCCAATTCTCAGGTTTCAAACTCCTCTCGGTTTGGCATTTTGGCAATGGCTCCCTTCCTGGCTCAACCGGCATTTCCTGGCACCACTCCTGTTAAATTCAGCCGCTTGAAGGAGGCGTACAGCCCGATGCTTAAAAGTGCGGAATCGGGACAGTTCAAACCTGCTTTCAGGACTTCCTGGCTACATGAGTTGAGGCGGATCACTCCATCTCTTAGAGCCTTAGTTTCCCCATCATCAAAATGGGGACCACCTGCGCCTTCCAGAGCTGCCGTGAGGATTACAGGAGACAAGTGAGCCGTGCTTAGTGCATCCCTGGCATGGCTGGTGCCACATAAGTGGGAGCTATTATTAGCCCGCAGAGGCAAGCACAGCTAGGCCCTGCAGCTGCTCTTCTGACTCCCTACCCCTCCCTGCTCCCTCCTTCTTCCTGGGCTCCAGGTTTTAGGAGGAAGATAATTACGAATGTGTTGAAATCTGAGTGGGGTGCAGGTGTATCTAAAATTACAAACCAAAAAAAATAGACATAAAAAGAAATGAAATTATAAAACAGTTTGTGCCAAACTATTCCAGCTGTCCAGATTGTGGGGCCCCACTTGCCCCAGGCAGCTAATTGTGGCTGTTTTGTGAAGTAATTTGAATGGGGGGTGGGAGTGAGGACAGTGTGCTTGCGCGCATGCGGTAGGGTCCCAGATGCTGGGCTCTGTTGTTGGCTGATCTGGGAAAAACTCTAATGGAACCCACCCACAGGAAGGGGGAAGTCAGTCCCTCTCTTGTTCTCTGTGTTCTAACTGGATGACATGCAAGGGCTGGGGACAATTGAGCCAGAAGCGGGAGGTACTAGGATTTGTTTTTGGCACCAGGGTAACCAGACTCTAAAGTGCTTGTTAAACCCACTCTTGCAAAACAAAACAAAACAAACAACAACAAACCCAGGTGTCTTTGGCCAATATTAAGCAGGATCTTGTCTTCCAAAGGGAGTTCACAGAAAGTTACTACGACAAGGAGTGCCAGTATGCGTGACCTTCTCCAGGGCTGGAATGAGCTCTTCCAGAGAGTGTCTTCCAGAGAGAAACAAAACACAGAGATCTTGGGTCCTTTAGCTCAAAGGAAAACAGTCTTTATCTCTTTGAGGTCAGTCTCCTCCCTTCTTGTCTAGTTATATTAATAATCAAATGAAGGACACAGAAAGGTCAAACGTGCCCCTGCTTATCTCTTGGCCAAATCCAGCCTTTCTTTGCTGAAAGCAAGCTTCTAAGACAGGCATTTCAGGGAACCAGATCATTCTGGAGTTCCCTGGGGCTGCCGCCCTTGGGGCCCCAAAAGCCCCCCAGAGGTCCTTCTTCCTACCAGGAAGTATCAGGTTCCATCCTCCTGGCTTCGTGAAAGAAACCTGAAGTGGCTGTAGAGACTCCGTAGTCCTTCCCTGCTGCCTTTGTGCAGTCCAGACTAGAGCTTTAGGGTGAATGAAAGGGAAACGGGGGATCTAGGCAAACACAAAGTTCCCTGTGGCATTTCTTCTTTTTTTTTTTTTAACAAATTGGCAGAAATGCACTTTTTTTTAAAAGATTTTATTTATTTATTTGAGAGAGAGAATGGAAGAGAGAGAACGAGATGGGGGAGGGTCAGAGGGAGAAGCAGACTCCCTGCTGAGCAGGGAGCCCGATGCAGGACTCGATTCTGGGACTCCAGGATCATGACCTGAGCCGAAGGCAGTCGCTTAACCAACTGAGCCACCCAGGCGCCCTCCCTGTGGCATTTCTAAGTGGGGCTGTAATTATACACACACAGATAACATTATCTGCTCTAAAGACAAAACTTGTGATTTTTGGGGGGGTGCAGATTAACTTTCCCTGAAAAATCTCCTAAGAGAATCCTTGCAATTGGTTTTTCTCCTCCTCTCCCTTTCCCCTCATCTTTCCTAGTTCCTTCTTCTCCTCTGTGGACACTTCTGGAGGGAAAGCACATCAGCTCTATCAGTCCCTGCAGAGCTTGAAAATGGAAGTCGAGATGATGGGACCCGCAAACGGTGGCACAATTTTCAAATCTTGCACAGAATCCTCTAGTAGCCAGTGCCTCTGAACAGAGCTGTCCCGAAACAGCCAGAGAAGTCTTGAGTCACTGGCTTATAGACTCTTTTCTTGTCTTTAATCCTCACGCCCACCAACTCTTGGCAGGTCTCTTGGGGCGATCTCAGAAGTGGCCCCCTTGTCCCAGCCCTCTCTGCTCCGTCCCTCCCACGGGGGTCTGGAGCACCCGGAGTGTTCTGGAGTGCTGACGTGAACACCGGAGTGGCTAAAACCCCATGGGTAAGTGTGAGCAGATGAGGTCCCTGGGCCTGAGCAGACAACACACATCTGAGCCCCAAAGGACTGGAAAAGGAAACAAAAATCAAAAAAGGAACCCCAGAGTCTCATCTACAAGCTCCTAGGTTCCTTCTTGATGAGGTGGGTGAGCAGGAACTTCTCCCCACAGAAGGGCTGAGCTGCATCAAGGGGTCGCCTCCCTTGAGAGGAGATGCAAGAATCCCTTTGGTATGCAGGGAAGCCAGACCTGGAGTCTCCCTGGGGCTTCTCTTGGGCCCCTCAGTTTCACCTCCGCTTTGGAATTGGAGGGAGGTACCAGGATGGTGGGAAACCCACCCCCACCCCATCCCACCCCCGCTTCTACAAAGCTGCCCCTGCCCAAGAAGGAAAAAGCTGTCCTTCCCTTATACACGGGAGCCTTGGACATAAGTGGTGCTACTTGATCTGTTCTCTTTGTTTTCCCGTGTGTGCATGTGAGCCCAGAAAAAACAAAACCAGGAGGGTTGTTGTTATTGCTATGGAGATTTTTTTTTTTTTAACAGTTAAGCAAAGTTATAGAAGAATCTCTAAACTTGTTGCTTGGAGGGGTAAACATAACCCTCACTCCTTGAAGGAGTCCTGGAATACTGTTTAGGTGAGCAGAGAATCCCCACTGATCCCACAGGGTTTTTGATCTTGGCTCCCCGGCCTCTCCACACATGCTGGACGGACAACGTGTCCTAGCCCCAGAAGCTGCAGGTCTTGTGAAGTTCACTCAGAAAGTTGTCTGAAGGGGGCTGAGAAGAAGCAGAGCAGCAGGCCTGCAGAGACACCAACAGCAGCTCACACTGTTTTGCATGCAGGCACCGTGGCCACACGGTAAACGGATTATCCCACTTGAATATCACAATGCCGTAGGAAGGAGGCATCACATTTACCCCCAGGTTACAATTCACGAATCAGTGTAGGAGAGCGGCCCAACGCTCAGTTCCTAGAGTCACACGGTCAGGTTCAAATCCTCACTCCACCACTACCTGGCCGTGTGACCTTAAGCAAACTCCCCGACTATCCCATGCCTCAGTTTCCTCACCTGTCAAATGGGGACAGTAATAGTGCCTGGAGTTGCTGTGAAGAGTGAGAAGAGACACCAAGTGATGAAAGCAGTGCCAGGCATGTAGAGAATTGCATTTTATCACTGTGACCTTGTCCAACCCAATCAGAGGCCATGGAGCCATGATTAGATCAGAGGATTAGATCCAAGTTATCTGGCCACCAAGGCCTCTGGCTCCAGGTTCTGCGGGTAGCTTCTAGGAAGCAAGAAGCAGGGAGCTGCTGACAAAGCCCTGGGGCAGGGCCTTGCCTCTCAGGCTTCAGGTGTCTCTGGCTCACCCAGGTCTGGGTTTTCTCTTTCACACGAAGGCTAAGCTGCAGTGCAAACACCCTCTGACACCTTCAGCAAAAGCAAATCACAAACAGACCAGACCTGTGAGATCCCTTCTGTCCCTGCCATGGCCAGCTTGTGACGCAAAACCCTGCCCTGAGAAGCGATTCTGGGAGGCCTTTACTGTACCTTTCAGCCCTGATGTCCTGCCAAGCACTGTGCTTGAGGCAGCCGCATTCTCCAGCCCTGGCCTCCTGTGCACCGCTCTTTTCCATGAACAACTCAATGAGCTCTTTCTTCAGCCCAGCCATGCATCAGCAAGGCCCGACGTGGGTTTGGCTCACACTGCCAATCAGTGGGATTGCTGGATTCCCGTTACCAGTGTGTGTGTTTGGGGGGGGGGGGGGCTCCCTGCTGGGGGCTGCTCTTTCTAGGGTATTCCCTTGGCTGGTACCCTCACCCTGGTAACTATTCCCCAGGGACTTCTGTGATTGTTGCTGAAGCAATCACGCCCTACCCCCACACCCACAGTCAGGCAGTGCCTCCCTGAGCTTAGGGAAATAGACCCAAAACTCGGGCCCATGTCACTGCTTAGTGGAAAGGCTCAAGGAACATCTAGGAACTACCATCCCAAATATCTTCCCCACTGATCAACCTTCCAGCCTGAGATCCTCTTCATTATAGGCATTCTTTTATTTTATTTTATTTTATTTTTATTTATTCATGAGAGTCAGAGAGAGAGAGAGAGGCAGGGGCAGAGGGAGAAGCAGGCCTCCCGCCCAGCAGGGAGCCCGATGCGGGACTCGATCCCAGGACCCTGGGATTATGACCTGGGCCGAAGGCAGCCGCTTAACCAACTGAGCCACCCAGGCGTCCCTCAAATAAATACAATCTTAAAACAATTTTTTTTCCCCTGAATAAGTGAATCTGAGACTCAATTTCTGCATCTGTAAAAGGGAAAACCTAGTCTTGCAAGATGGGTGTGAGACATAGAGATATTTGTGTACACTGTTTAGCACATGTCCAGCTACTATAGACTTCCATTAAATAAGAACTGAGATGCTATCATCATTATTAGTCATGCATCAACCTCGAAGCAGTCCCACTCAAACCAAGCTGGAAGACTGGAAATGCACCTCCCAGAGAGCTGCTACCTTATTGTGATATACTTCTCCCTCTCTAGGCTGCCTCTAAAGTTCAATGTCAGTTGGGTTCCCGTACAGGGACTTCGTGGCATAGGTGGGGAAACACACAAGGTGATTTGTTCCACACTCACTTAGGGTCACCTGTTCTTTGAAAATAAAGCAAATAAATCAAATGGGTGGGGGAAGCACTAGGTGTTTGGGAAGGGGCTATCACATCATTGGCTGCAGAAAATGGGGGTGAGGTGCAAAGCGTACAGAGCAAACGTGAAAAGTGGGAAAGGTGTTCCAAGGTGTTCATCTGCTTTGCAGTATTGTGCAGGACCAGGATATCAGCTCCATTCCCTATTCCATCCTCAGAAAGTCCTATGAGATGGGGTCTTATTACCCCATTTTCACTTGAGAACCCTGAAGGGGGTGGTTAGATAGCTTACCTAGGGTTCAACGGCTGTTGAGATGCAACACTGAGCACTGGGATTCACTCCTGGTCTGCCTGAGCTGGAGCCTACACACATTCTTCCCAGCTTACTGTCTTCCCCAAGGTGGCCCCGGGGTGAGGAAAGCAAGAAGAATCTGAGATGAGGTAGCCTAATTTCATGTCCTGACCCCAGCTACAGGAGGTGGGACAACTGGGGCTCACCCCCCAGCATAGGGCCTGGCCCACAGTAGGCTCTTGGCAAACATCAAATGGAGCCAATGAGAACTGAGCTCAGGTGAGCTCTTGCCAGACCATGGTAGTAGGGCAGGAAATACCATTTGCATCATTTTCAAATGACCTTTATTTGCTTCTTCCACAGGTTCCTGAATCAGGAACCCAGAGAGAAATGTAATTATATATAGTTTGCTCAGAAACTATAACTTTTCATTCTATTGATTGATTGATTGATTTGAGAGAAAGAAATTGCGTGTGCGAGCTCATGCGTGAGTGGGGGGAGGGGCAGAGGGAGAGAGAGAGAGAAAATCTCAGGCAGACCCCCCACTGAGCACAGAGCCCCACCTGTGCGTCTTGATCTCCCTACCCATTAGATCATGATCTGAGCCAAAACCAAGAGTTACTCTTAACCGACTGAGCCATGCAGGTACCCCTCATTTTATTTATTTTAAATAGGAGAGATAAGAGTGCCCATGAGATGCCTATAAAAATAGAGTTGGCCTAAATAGCATATATATATACAATTTATGCTTAATAAACTTTTCTTTCATTCCGAGACATTTTAAAATGAGATTTTATACTTACAATATTTTGGAGCTGGGAAGAATCTTGGCGTTTATCTGATCAAATGCCTCATTCTTCAGATGAGAAAGGTGAGACACAGTATCATGTGGTTTGTCTAAGGCCAAGCTCTATGGACTGACTGAACCGGTTAGAAAGCCAGAGCACTCTCTCTAGGCCACATGTTTTCAAATTGTGGAGGGCGAACCATTAGTGAGTAGTGAAATCGATATTACAGGCTACAACCAACCTTTAATTTAATTTTATTTTTAAAAAAGTATTTTTAATAGACTTCATTCTTCAGAGCATATTTTGGTTAATATAAAAATTGCACAGAAGATAAATCTGTTACAACTGCTGAACCAATATTGATACATGGTTATTAACTAAAGTCCATAGTTTATATTAGGGTTCACTATTTGTGTTGTACATTCTATGGGTTTTGACAAATGCATTATGTCATGTGCCCATCACTATCATATCATACAGAATAGTCTCAGTGACCTAAAAATGCTCTGTACTCCATCCATTCATCCCTCCCCTACTTCTCATGGACCTCTGGTTCAATTTTTTAATATATAAGAATAGAATTTTAAAAATCAGAGTGCATACATTATAGTATGGGTACTATTTCATGAAACCTTTTCTGGGAGGGGGCAGAGAGAGAATCTCAAGCAGGCTCCACTCCTAGCACAGAGCCCAATGTGGGGCTTGATCCCACAATCCTGAGATTATGACCCAAGCCGAAACCAAGAGTTGGACGCTTAACCTACTGAGCAACTCAGGCGCCCTGAAACTTTTTAGATATATATGTAAATATGTGTATATTTAGGTTAAAATGTAAAATATATTTCTTACTGTGGATTGGAGGGGAAAAAAAGTCGAGAAACACTGCTCTGTGAACATTCGCGTACACAAAATTCTAGGGAATTAATCCAGAAAATGAATACACAGATGGAACATTTCACATATAAGACCAAAACAAGAAAAAAAAAAAAACATAACTAAGAGACATTAAGAAAATAAACAAGCATACAAAAATTCCCTGAAGAGTGAGTTCAAAGAGGTCGGAAAGTTACGGCTTTTCCCCAAATCAGTTCTGATTTTAGTTTCTTTGTTGGGACCGCAGATCATTCAGATTCAGAAACTTTAATGTTCTCAGGCTACAAGATACAGAAAGGGGGAGAAGTGTTGGGTGGGAGCGAGGGTTTCATCCTTGCAAACTAATTCTGTTCAAAGTTTCCAAAAATGTTATCTCTGGATGGTAATCAACAACAACAAAAAATTGCTTTTCAGGAGGGTTTATTGAGGGTCGTTTGGCTCTACGGCTATTGACTTTTTCATCAACAGAGCTACTGTTGTATTTAACTTCATGTCATGCCAAGCGTCTGAAGATTTCCAAAGGATTCGCATTTATGCTTGAGTCAGATTCCTCAATTTTTAAACATCTCCTTTTCATATATATTGGTACTTCATCTGTCCAGGGGAGATGTGGAATCCAGATACACCAATGTGTCTCAGAGAAATCCTGATTTCAAATTTTGAATTGCATTGGCCCATTGTGCAGCCTACAAATACAAATAGCCTAGGGCTCAAATCCCGGGTCCTACTAATTACTGCATGAGCCTGAAAAGGGATTCTCTTAGTATTCTTTTTCAAGAATGATATATACAAGTTCTATATTAAATGATGCTAAGATTATATTAGGAGCCTCTCTTTGTATAAGTAACTTGCTGGGCTAAGCTCTCTGGATAGGATTTTGAATCCTAGCAATAACCTATGACATAGAAATTAGTGTACCCATTTAACAGTTGAACACATTCAAGCTCAGAAAGCTTAAGGAGATGCCCAACATCACCCAGAAATATAGTGGTTAAGCTAATTTGGAACCCATGTCTGGAAGAGCATGTGTCCCCGGGGCCTAACGTAGTACTTGATACATAGTACGTGCTCGGTAACGTTTCCTGTGGAAATGCCTGATGGAAGAGCAAAGGCTTAGCAAACATTTGGGGGTGGTTTTAAGGATAAGTAAGATGTACTACTACTCTGTCATTCATTGAGCACTTTGTGTCAGGTACCGTGTTAAAGGCTTTCCGTGTATTATATACACAGAGCACGTAAAGGAATTAGCATGAGGTCGGGCATAGAGTAAAGACATCAGTGCCACCAACATCATTATAGATCACTATAATAGTAGCTATCATCATTATGGCCCAAGAGCTTCTAACGTTATGATCCCTTCGTCCTACACACTCAGTGCTTTTCTCTGAGCCGTACTGACCAGGTCAGCTGAGGGTCAGCCCTTTCAGCAGGGAACCAGCCCCCAACCTGAGGTTTCCCTCCACTTCTTTCTCACTCAGGCTTACGACATGCTGTGTTGGCCAATCCCCTCTCCCCCCACCCCCACCCCCCACCCCCCCGCCGCCTTTTTTAAAGTAGACGCGCTGCTGAAGCAAGCACGGTGTTGGCCAATCCCTAAATTACATAAGGAGCCCCCAGGGTGCTTTTTGGGGGGAGGGAGGAAAGGGGTTGTGGTCCGGGGCTGGCACCTCATTTGCATAACGTGCTCGGCGCTTTCGGGTTGAATTGAGAAAGAAGCCAAGTGGTCTGGTGGCAGTAGCTGGGAGGGAAGAGTGGTGACTCAGCAGCGCTGCGCGCGCCGAACTGTACAGGGCAGCTCTGCGCAGCCGCAGCGACCAGCCTCCCCCCCCCTCCCCGGCCCCGAGGGAGGGGCGGGCTCGCGGCAAAATCAGGCTCGCGGCAAAATCAGCCTCGCGGACAGCGCCCCGCGACAGGAAGGAAAGGAAGCCAGCTGCCTGTGGTGGGACCCGGTCAGGCTGTGTCCGTGGGCTTGGGGACAATGTGAAGGTCCGGGGCACTGAACCATGCGGTATCGTCTTAGTCCTGGAAGTTTTTTGTGACCTGAGCAAGTGGGGAAGTACCAGGGATTGCCCATGGGTCTACGTAAGGTCTTGAGCTCACAGCCTTGAAATTAAACTTCTAGATGGTAACCGGAATCCTCATGAAGCACATGCCACGAGCAGGAATATTATGCATATTTTTAGAAGTAGAGCCCTTTATCACAATCATAGGTCTTCCATCTAGTGGCCCGACTACCGAACTCAGTATCAATACATTTTGAAACAGGACTCATAGAAAGTCACTGTTACCTGATGACTTGAAAGACTTTTCAACAAAAATTCTCCTAAGAGTTCATTCCTTCGTTTGTTTACTCATTCATTCAATCTGCAATTTATCATCCTTTTGAGAAATTATTTATATTCTCTCAGGTACAGCTGATGGTGACCTGAGTAGAAAGTCAGAAGAAGACTAGTGTTTGAGTCCCATTTTCACTAGGATTTAATTGTGAGATCTTGGGAAAGTTGGTAAAATGTGGGTAAAAATTCTTTGCCTATATTCTAAGAAACCTAAAAAAATTCACCTGAGATAATGTATGGAAAGTGCGTAAGTGGTAAAGTACTATAGGAAATTACTGTGTTTTACCTATTAAAGAAACCAAGACATAGAGTGAACAAAGAATTTGCCCAAAGTCATAATTAGCCAGTAAGGGAGGGCCAAAGATGAAATATAAATTCAGGTGACTGGACATGTTACAAGCTGGAGCTGATTCAGCAAAATGGTATCTTTTTAGCAGTCAGGATGATTTTGACTGTGAGAAACATCAATCCACCAACGTATGAAGGGTTACTTCCTTAGAGTATATACAGATCTCAAGGATCCAAGGATGGACAACAAAGTGTTGGTGGGCTTCATTCAAATTGGCCAGAGAAGGGGGAAGCCCTCAGGAACAGGGGGTTGCGCTTTCCCATGTTTCTCTGTCTCTGATTCTGAGCCAGCTCAGCCTTTCCTCCATCTTGCCTGCCTTCCTCCACTCGTTCATCCTGTGAGAGACACAACACGACTGCTCATCCTGGACCTACACCATGACCACCAAGCTCCAGCACCCACCCGCAATTGGCAATCCACCCTGAAATTCTTTCAGGGATGAGGGAATTAGCCTGGGTCACAGGAGTCATTTCTGAGCAAGTGATTGGTTCTTCCCAGGTCAGGTGTGTGCCCATCCCTGGTCCAATCAGCTGTGGGCTTCCCCACCTCCACCATCACCACCACCCATCTCTAGAAGTCACATTATCTCACATTATCTTGTATAGCTTCCAGAGAGCTGTGGGAGGCAAGGGTGCTAAATTGCCAGGCTGGATGTTATCACATAGAGAGAGGAACTATTTATAGGCAGAGTGTACTTGGAATGATTTTATGATGTATTTCAGTTATGAAATTGAAGACCCAAATTTCCTGGTCAAAAAAATCAATTCAAGTTAATAAATATTGTGTTGGGCTCTGAAGATAGACATATATGTCTACAAGATATGCCCACAAATAACCGTAATATAAGACAGTCTATGAAAGTTTCTTAAAAGATGAAAGTTTCTCTTAAAAGAACAAATTCTTTGTTCACAAAATCATATGGAAGCACAAAAAAGGATTACATCTCCTGGGGGAGCAGAATGGTTTCACTGAGTAAGTGCAATTTGAGATATGTCTTCAAGTATTCATTTAGCATTTACAGAGAGAGGTGGGAGATCAGGAGGACACACATGAAGTAGTGGGAAAAGAATGAGCAAAAAAATGGGAGTGAAGTTAACTTGTGGTTCTGAGAGGTCAAAAAACTACAGTGTGGCTGAAGAGCAGGGTGCAGGGGGAGGAAAAGAAACCACCAGGAACTGACTGCCTTGGCTGTATGCCAGACATTTCCAGATGCTCCCTCATTCAATTCTTTCAGCAAACCTCGAGAAGGCACCTATTGTCCCTATTTCACCAAGTGCACAAAGGCAGAAACCATGCCCTCCATTGTACCATGATGAGGATGAGGTGGTGAGGGTGTCAGAGGGCAGATGGAGGGAGGTCTGCCTGCTATGTAACAAGTCCATGCTTGGCATGCCTGGCTGGCTCAGTCGGTAGAGCATGCGACTTTTGATCTGGGGGTTGTGAGTTCGAGCCCCTCGTTGGGTGTGGCGATTACTTAAAAATAAAATCTTAAAAAATCAAAAGAAAAAAACAAAAACAAAAACCAGTCCACACTTGATTCTGAAGCCACTGGGCAGGAAGTCATGCAAGAATTCTGAGCAAAGAACAGAGACCAGACTGTCAGGAGTAACACATTACAGAAAAATGTTCTTAACTCACAAACTTGAAAACCCATCCTTCTTAGACCTCAAAATGTCCCATCTGTCTGCCAGTCCCTGATGCTCCCTCTTTCTCCATTCCCTAATGTGGCGAGGATGCCATATTAACAGAATAGTCTCTTTGGGGAGTCACCTGATACAATAAAAAAGAAGATAGTAAAACAAAACAAAATTCTGAGCAAAGAACAGCATGATCAGATCTGAATTATAGAAAAGTAATGCCGGTGGTAATGTGAGGATTAAATAGAGTATTTTTCTTTCTCCTTCATTCATTTCATTAAAAATATATATTGAAGGGGTGCCTGGGTGGCTCAGTTGGTTAAGCCTCCGATTCTTGGTTTTGGCTCAGGTCGTGATCTCAGAGGCCATGATATCAGGGTCGTGAGGTTGAGCCCTGTGCTCAGCATGGAGTCTGCTTGAAATTCTCTCTCTCCCTCTCCCTCTCACCCCCTTCCCCCCAACTCATGTGTACTCTCTCTCTCTGTCCTTCTCTCTCTAAAATATATATTAAACTTACTGTGGGCCAAGATCTTTTACCAGGCCTTAGGAAAAACTGTTACACATGCCAGACACAGTCCCAAATCTCATGAAGTTTATAGTCTCTCTTTGTGTGTGTGCATATAATAGCTTTATATACACTTTTCTCTATTTTATAATACACACACGTACATATATATGACAAGAGTAAACTTTTACATTTTAACTTTTTTTAGCTCACAAAAATAGTAAGATGACATTCTTTTAAAAATTATCTATATATTCTAGATATTAATCCCTTATCAGGTACATAATTTGCAAGGATTTTCTCTCATTTTGTGAGTTGCCATTTTCTTCTGTTAATAGTGCCTTTTGATGCACAAAAGTATTTAATTTTCATAAAGTCAAATCAGTCTATTTTTTTCCTTTTTTTGCCTGTGCGCTGGTGTCATATCCAAGAAATCACTGCCAAATCCAATGTCATGAAGATATTCCCTTATTTCTTTGGTAAGAGTTTTATAGTTTTAGGTCTTATATTTAGGTCTTTGATCCATTTGAGTTAATTTTTGTCTATGATGTAAAGTAAGTGTCCATCTTCATTCTTTTGCATGTGGATATACATTTTCCCAGCACCATTTGTTGAAAAGACTATCTTTTCGTCACTGTGTGGTCTTGGCACCCTTTTAAAAAATCATTTGAGGGTGTCTGGATGGCTCAGTCGGTTAAGTGTCTGCCTTCGGCTCAGGTCGTGATCCCAGGGTCCTGGCATCGAGTCCTGCATCAGGCTCCCTGCTCAGTGGGGAGCCTGCTTCTCCCTCTCCCTCTGCCACTCGTGCTCATTCTCTCTCTCAAAAATAAATAAACAAATAATCTTTAAAAATCATTTGAAAATCATATAATTGAGGGTTTATTTCTGGGTTATTTTCTTTCATTGATCTATATGTCTGTCCTATGCCAATACCACACTGTTTTGATTACTATGGCTTTGTAGTAGGTTTCGAAATCAAGAGGTATAAGTCCTCCAAATCTGTTCTTTATCAAGGTTGTTTTGGCTATTTGGGATCCCTTGAGATTCCATATGAATTTTAGGAATTCTATTTTCTCTTTCTGTAAAAAAAAAAAAAAAAAAAAAGCCATTGAGATTTTGATAGCAATTACATTTGAATCTGTAAATTACTTCGGGTAGTATTTATATAGCATTTTGAATACACGAAATGCCACTGAATTGTATACTTTAAAATGGTTAATTGTATGTTATGTGAATTTCAGGTCCATTAAAAAAAAAAAAGATTGAGCAATTATACCTGAAAAGCAAGTCTGGGGGTGGCAAAAGGCAGCTGGAAAGGCAAGGAGGAACGCTGGGATTGAGGAACTCTAATGCAGGATACTTTAGGGTAGGTGAAGATCTCTGGAGTTGAGCAGTAAAAATGCTGGGAGGCTAAGATGCTCCAAAGGTATCTACAAAGACACTGTTCACAGGGAGATTCAAGACTGCAGTTTCAGGACACATATGAGGCTGGGAATGGTGGTCATCGCTGGAATGCAGTAGAGATAGATGGGATTATAGGGGAATTTTACTATTATAGTATCTTTTTAAAGAGAAAGAATAATGAAAATTGTCTTGAAGTTGTAATATAGTAACTTTAATTTAGGAAAAAGAAGATAATGAACTAGATGCCTTTTTTTTTTTTTTTAATTATCATGGGAGTGGCAGGAAGGTGTTACGTGATACAAGCATGAGTAGGGAGTGGGCATGCCAGCTGGCTTAATCTCTTATTTATTTTCAGAGTAATGGTCTGGCGATAGTACTGAGGAGCTGGAAAAAGGCCAACTCTGCTTCCCGACCCTGAAGTATATGAGGTTTGGTAGAGCAAACACGCCTCGATTCAAAACTGAGGCAGGGGAAGCTATGGTTTTTTTTTTTTTTTTTTTGCGGTTTGGCATAACATTTAAAAAAAAATTTTTTTATTGTTATGTTAATCCCCATACATTACATCATTAGTTTTAGATGTAGTGTTCCATGATTCATTGTTTGTGCATAACACCCAGTGCTCCATGCAGAACGTGCCCTCTTTAATACCCATCACCAGGCTTACCCATCCTCCCACCCCCTCCCGTCTAGAACCCTCAGTTTGTTTTTCAGAGTCCATCGTCTCTCATGGTTCGTCTACCCCTCCCATTTCCCCCCCTTCATTCTTCCCCTCCTGCTATCTTCTTTTTTTTTTTCTTAACATATATTGCATTATTTGTTTCATAGGTACAGATCTGAGATTCAACAGTCTTGCACAATTCACAGCACTTACCAGAGCACATACCCTAGGGGAAGCTATGTTCTTATAAGATAACCAGGTTTCAGTTAAGGCAAGCAATGGGAGACAGTTCTGGGCTTGTTCACCATGAAATGGGGGTCCAAAGGAAGCAGCAGAAGGGCGTGAGAAAGAAAGGAGCAGCAGGGGAATGGGTGTAGGAAGGCACAGGGCAGTCTGGGGTCCAGTGTGCAGGATAAGATGGATGGATAATGATAAGATGGATTTGCATACTATGTAAGGTGCCTAAAATGTAAATGGAGGCATTTACATTTTAGGCACCTTACATAGTATGCAAATAGGGTGGTTCAGTGAGGAATAGCAGCCATAGGGCCCAGAGAGACCTGTGATGTCACGTTTAGTGACAGTGGAACAGGCCTCCTGGGATCCGAACAAGATGTTCAACTTGAGCTGGGACACTGGATGGTAGAATCTGGGTAGACAATAAAATAACAGTACAAAGTCACAGAAGTAAAGAGTAGTGGATTACTTTAGGGCCCTTGAGCAAACCAGACTAAAGCTGAAGGTTTAGGTTGGGATTAGAATGCTATCTCCCAAGGGTGGGGTTGGGTTCTGGAGAGATTTATAAGCCAGCAAAGAAGTCAAGACATGATTTATAAGAAACAGAGTTTCATTACAGGCTTTTGCCAGGGGAAGGACAGATGAAAGGAGCATTTAAGGAAGATTAGTGTGAGAAATACCCATGCAGGGTGAATAAGGGCTGGAAAAATTGGACTTGCTACATACTTTTCTATCTAAACATGACAAGTGGTATAGGATTAGACTAGGAAGGAGAAGATAATTTCAAAATAAAAACAAGCAGCACTTGTTTTATATATGGATGAGGTGATGAAAAGAAAGGATTAAAATTTACAATACTTTGAACCTGGCTGATTGAGAGAAAAAAGGAATAGGATCAGTCGATGGGGAAGGGGTAGATAGTGATAAATTTAGTTTGGGATCTAGATTTGTTTGAATCTTATAGCTAAATGAGACTTTTACATCTGGCCATGTGTGACAAATATGACAGAAGAAGAAATCTTGAGTTTGAGATGACACAGGACATCCTAGAAAAGATGTCCTAGGGGCTCCTGGCTGGCTCAGTTTGTACAGCATGCGACTCTTGATCTCAGGGTCATGAGTTCGAGCCCCACATTGGGTGTAGAGAGGACTTAAATAAATAAAACTTAAAAAAAAAAAAAAGATGTCCTAAAGGCAGCTGGCCATTTATAGCTGCACTGTAGTGACAGAACAAAACTAGTGATACCAATTTTTGAGTCATGAATAGTCTTGTCAAACAATTCTGTAAGAATGGATGAATTATCCAAGAGAGAGGACATAGATTGAGGAGAGAAGACAGAGGACATAGAAGATAGCAGAGAATTGAATCAAGAGGTAGAAAAGAGACAGGAATTGGGACTTTGCTATTGGATAGCTCTAGGAACTTGACAACTTACTGACTTCCTCTGGGTCTTAGGCTGCAGTCTTATCAAGGCTTGGGGGATAGCAGGAAGGGTCTGCTTCCAAGTTCACTCTGTGGCCTCTGATCTCTGCTGGCTGTTGGCTGGAGTCATCAGGATGATACTACTACGGTAAGGGCACTTACAACATGGCATCTGGCTTCTCTCTGGGCGATTGAGTGAAGGAAAGAAGGTGCTTAAGATGAAGTCCCAGTCTTCTTAGAACCTAATCTCAGAAGTAACATCTCCCTTTTGCCAAATTGTGTTCATTAGAAAAAAAGTCAATATGGGGCACCTGGGTGGCTCAGTGGGTTAAGCGTCTGCCATCAGCTCAGGTCATGATCCCAGGGTCCTGGGATCGAGTCCCACATTGGGCTCTCTGTTCAGTGGGGAGTCTGTTTCTCCCTCTCCCTCTGCCCCTCCCTCTGCTCATACTCGCTCTCTGTGTGTCTCTCTCTCTCAAATAAATAAAATCTTAAAAAAAAAAAAAAGAAAGAAACAAGTCAATAAGTACAGCCCACATTTGAGGAGAAAGGATTGCACAAGGGTATGAACAAGAGAAGGCAGGATTACTGGGGGTCATTTTAGCAGGTAACACTTACATTCATAGATGCTCATACTCATTTATTTTTGTAGCTAGTTCACCTAAATTGGGCAAGTCAATAAATATTGCATCCACTGAGCTGCATACAGACACAGTTGGGGCACAAAGAAGGCAAAAACTTTTTTTTACTCAGAGGGAAAAGTCACAGAAATTTCCAGAGAGGAAAATTATGCTTGCACTGATTCCTAATTAAAGAATAAACAGTAGTTTATCAGGAGACAAGATGGCCAAGTTAAAAGCTTAATGATTAGGGGCGCCTGGGTGGTTCAGTTGGTTAAGTATCCAACTCTTGATTTTGGTTCAAGTCATAATCTCAGGGTCCTGGGAATCAAACCCCACATCGGGCTCCCCGCTCAGGGGGATGTCTGTTTCTCTCCCTCTCCCTCTCCCTTTGCTTCTCTCCCCCTCCCTTTGCTTCTCTCCCCAAACTGCTCCCCACCCCCGGGGCTTGTTCTTTCCTTCTCTAAAATAATAAATAAATAAACCTTCAAAAAAAAGCTTAATGATTATAATTTGGACTGTGGAGTTGTTTTTTTTCCTAAGATTTGAGAGAGAGAGAGAGGGTGCACGTGAGCAGGGGGAGGAGCAGAGAGAGAGGGAGAGAGAATCTTAAGCAGGGTCCCCACCGAGGCTGGAGCCTGCCACTGGGCTCGATCCCACAACTCTGAGATCACAACCTAAGCCAAAATCAAGAGTCAGATGCTCAACTGACTGAGACACCCAGGTGCCCCTAGACTATGGAGTTCTTACGTACTGACTTTAAAGCTGGAAATATGGCAAGCATGAAGAAAATATTTCATAATTTGAAAAATCTCCACCTTATTAAAATATGAAATATTGATCCATAGAATTTTATCATGATTTCATATATATCTTCAGAAATCCTAATAGTTTAACTTAGTCAACGGTTTTTAGAAATCAGCGTTCCTAAGTCTCATCTCTTTTCTAAAAATATTTTAGGAGTACACTAACTAAAAACTTGCATGAAATTGTTCAGAAATTTAAGATTACAATTCAGATGTACCTAGGAAAAACATAAAAGCTGTTCTCCTATTTCAAGGCTATCACTCTGTTACAACAAAGCTGATACTCTAGTTTTGTTTTTCATTGTTAATTTTATTAATTCCGTGAGCTTTGTATGCCTCCATACTTGACCCCACATTCTAGCACCTTGCTTTCTTCACCTACAGATTTAGTATTCTGGATACTGGTTTAAGAGTATGGCTGACCTTGATGGGGCTCCTGGGTGGCTCAGATGGTTAAGCGTCTGCCTTCGGCTCAGGTCATGATCCCAGGGTCCTGGGATCGAGTTCCGCATCAGGCTCCCTGCTAGGCGGGGAGCCTGCTTCTCCCTCTGCCTCTGCCTCTCTCTCTCTCTCTGACTTTCATGAATAAATAAATAAAACATTAAAAAAAAAAAAGAGTATGGCTGACCTTGAAATAAGCTCATTTGGCAATTTCCCAAAGTGACACACATGACAGAACATGCAGTGGGTTTTCCAAGGGCTTCTCTCCTCAGAACTAGGGCTGTCACTGTAGAAACGGTTGCCCTGTATTCTTCCCCACAAGTCTGCATTAATCTCTGGGGCTGTCTGATCACCCAGGCTTTGGCCCAATCTGATCTGTCTCCCCCAGATCCAAGCAACCAGAGGGGCAGATGAAGCATCGATGGGAGGCCCTAAGCAATGCCAGCTCATCATTTTGGAAGAATACTGATTTTGCTTCTCTGACCATTGTTCTCTGACAACTAAAAGGTTGAGTTCATCATTTCACTGTGGTATTAGCCAGACAGTGTTGGATCCCAGTGCTCGAAAGTCATGTAATTCTGCTGCCCGAGGGTCCGGTGCCTGGGAAGTAGGAGGCATGCCACAACACACTCCCTCTGCATTAGATCAGCTCCCACTCGAGAGCTGCTGCTGCTATTTGATTTAGGAGTCAATATGCTGTTAAGAACCATTGTTTTGTGTGCAAAGAACAATGGCTGGCTTTTTTGTTTTTAAAGCATTCTTGATGTTGTACTAGTATAGTGTTCCTCATTTTCTATTCATTCACTTTCTTTGAATAGCAAACACTCTTTTCTTGGAAACTAGGTACACAGATATAATACGAAACACCCCCGTTTTTGTTTGACAGTTCATTCCCACTTTTGTGGCTACAACTTAAAATTTATTTTAAAAATACTATTCTTCCTCTCAAAGTAGACACAGTCATTTTCTTTTCTTTTCTTTTTTCTATTGTAGGCTATTGATGTCCCTGGGAAGAGGAGGACTCAATAAAATGGCGAATCACAGATAAAAAGCATCCTTTCATATAAGCAAGTGAAGAATGATAAAGAAAACTTCTTTATATGTTGATATACAATCATCACATTTAAAGTTAAAATAATGTCAAATTCTGTTTTTAAAAAATAGTATATAATGAACAGCAATGAGTATGTTTCACCTCTACATTGTGGTTAGGGAAGGAAAGTGTTTAGGAGGTCCCTCGGGTCCAACATCCTCCCAGGGCAGAAACCTCCTCTGTACCTCTGAGCAAACCGTGGCAAGATAGCTTTCTGCTCTGTAAGACATCCCATGGCATTATCCGTTAATTACCTTGTTGGGAAGTAACTAGAGGTCTATGTGTAAGGTACCGTGCTGAGTGTTCTGTAAGATTTTAAAAAACTATCAAAATCCTTGCCCTAAAGAAGCTTAATACCTTGTTCACAAATTCAGACAATATTAACATAAGACAAAGAAGTAAAAGGGGCACAGTAAGGCCCAAACCAAACCTTGTGGGAACTCAGGGCAAGGGATAAGATGCACATCTAGGCAAGGGAACCCACTGGTCCTAGCTCTGCCATCTGGACTGACACCATAGTTTCTCCCACCCATCCATCTACAGAGCCTGACATATTCTATAGATGTAGTCAAAGAGGCAATATGGGTGAGGGGCTTGAAGCTGGATCTTGGGCATTAGACATCTTTGGATACAAATCTGGACCTTCTCTTTTCAGCTGGGTGACCTTGAGCAAGCTGCTTAACCTCACCGTACTTCTCTTTCCTCCTTTGTACAATGGGGCGTTGGTGGTATAGTGGTGAGCATAGCTGCCTTCCTTTGTACAATGGGCACAGTAAGACCTACCTGATAGGCTTATTGAAAGATTAAATAATTAATACAAAGGGCTTTAGAATAGTGCCTGGGACTTGGTGTGTAAAAAAAAAAATGGTAGCTTTTGTTTGTACTTTTTTTCATTTTCCCTCTGTCTTTTTCTGCCAACCTCTAACATTTTTATCATTCCTAGTAATATGTTGTTTTCTAGACTCCTCACCTGTATGGCTATCTTCCTCCAAGCTGTGTGGTTTTCACTCTCCTGTACAATGTACTACCTAGAACTTTACAACAACAAAACTGTTTGCAAGTTGTGTTTACAAACCCCAAAACAGAAAAGCTACAGTTGGGGTTTAAGCAAAATAGTAAACTAAACTGCTACCTCCCTTCTGACCTGTACTTTTATTAATGCAGCCCCAAATTATTGCATTCAGATTTTTTGTTTTTGTTTTTAGCAGTTCCATGCCTTTGTTGGTTCATGGCAAGCTTGTGGGCGACTACCTTCCCTAGGTGCCACTTAGAGAACAATCAGGACTCTCTTGTCTTGTACTTGTGCAATTGATTTTTTGAACTAAATGAATATCTTTTCTTTTTATCTTGTGTAGGCCTGGATTCTTGGTTGTAAGTGACAAAAAGCTAAGCTATTAGGTTAGACAAGAAAGATGGAATTTCTCTGTTTGGTATAACTGAAGAGCAAGAAAAATGGGACAACTGGAATGCTAACTCTCCCTTCTTCATGATGTGACTTGGCTTCATTTTTTTCACATAGATTTCTTCTGGGATCATGGGTACTGGCAACTCCTGGCTCATATTGTCATAATTGGAGCCCTAGAAGAAATGATTCCCTCGTCAGTCCTCCTTCCTCTAACCAAGGAAAGAATGGTCTGAATCCAACATGCACCAATGATTATTAAGCTGTCTCTGCACCCCAGATAGCATGAGAAGCTGTTAATTCTTGAACTAGTTCCTGTCGCTTAGGAGGCCAGGGTGAAGAAGATGGCAGTTACCAGAAGATCTCAAGATATGGCAGGGGAGAAGTACTTCCAAAGGGATAAGGAATACATTTTTTTTTCTTAAAGAAATGGAGGTAGCTTAGAATTAAGTGACTGAGCCAAGTAGAGCCAAGACTAAATGAAGGTTTTTAAACTGTTATATAATAGATGATTGAATGGCACAAAAAGATTATTATTTTTTTTTTTTAAAGATTTTATTTATTTATTTGTCAGAGAGAGAGAGACAGAACACAAGCAGGGGGAGAGGCAGGCAGAGGGAGAAGCAGGCTCCCTGCTGAGCAAGGAGCCCGATGTGGGACTCGATCCCAGGACCCTGGGATCATGACCTGCGCCGAAGGCAGTCGCTTAACCAACTGAGCCACCCAGGCGTCCCAAAAAAGATTATTTTTGTGAAAGCAAGTCATCTACATTTCTTCTCCCTATTTTGGTAAAGAACTAATCTTTTATTGTATTTTTTGCATGGACTCCTCTCCTTCCAGTTAAAATTAGATAAAACAAATTTAGATTGATATAAATGTTTACAAGAGCATTTGCAAAATTTCAAATTAAGTGACAAAGTAATTTAAAAATTCTTGTTAAATACAATGTAGCCCACAGTTACTGTTATTAACAATAATGTAGGTGCTCACCTAGGTTATTTATTAAAGAAAATAAAGCAAACCATAATTCAAACTGGATAAGAATAGATTTCAGAGCTCCTATTTTCTATGCCCATAACCAAAAAGTTTAGGAATATCTGCCAAACAGCTTTTTTGAGACAGAGAAATACAAGCCTATCTTACTATATATTACCTAACCAATAAAACACTTGTTATCAGACAATGCCTTGCAGCAAAGTGACAATGAAATTAACTTTCCAAGGATTTCCTCACTTCCAAAGATTAGATGAAGATATAAAAGAGCAAACTCATGGATCATGTCCATTGATTATTCTAGTCATGTATGTTACATTTAATTTGTAAAACTGGATTATTGCTTTGGCCGCTTACATAGGTTTCTGAAGCAGTCCTCTTAAATTATCAGTAACTTGTTACTTCTTTTATTTGTAATAAAAGACATCAGTGTATTGCTTATGACCTGCTTATCACAGAAACCATCCAGGTCACTTGAGAGAGGTAAAATGCTGACCCATATCTAATGACATATATGGCCACTGAAATGAAAATAGAAAAACTGCTTTTTCCTTACACCAGGGTTTGAATCTAGGTTCCATCACCCTTTGCTTGCCAGACATACTGTTCTACGGGTTAAATTATCCTGTGGACAAAGATGGGTGATGGACATGAACAACTTCAAGTCAGTGCTGGGATGCAGGGCCACAGAACTCTACTGACCTGGTACCTAAATTCTGTGAGAAAAAAAATTAAACATGACAATCAAAAATCTCTTTTCAAAATAAGTGATTTCTCATCTGAGATGAAAATCAACCTAGGTAAAGGAATTACAGCTCTAAAAGATTTTTAACAACAGATATTTAACAAATAAAGGGCAGCACCTTAGATCTATTTCATTCAAGGAGAGAATGGTATATAATCTGTATTCTGTACTCTGCAAAGTAATTTGGAAACACTTTTACCCATTTTTACTAGTCCATAAAAGCCATAGCACTAGGTTCTTGTGAAGCAGGTTAGCTTTTTAGAAGATTATGAGTTCACCAAAAGATGTAGTAGACAACTGAAATATCATGTTTTAAAATGTGAATGTTTGGGGCAACCCTCTTGGGTCCCCTCCCTCTTTGGGAGCTTTGTGCTATCACTTTACTATCGTTCAATAAACTTTGCTTTGCTGCCCGCCAAAAAAAAAAAAAAAAAAAAGTGAATGTTTGGGGCACCTAGGTGGCTCAGTTGGAACAGCATGTGCCTCTTGATCCTGGGGTTGTGAGTTTAAGCCTCACGTTGGGTGTTGAGATTACTTAAACTTTTTTAAAAATGTGAATGTTTAACTATTCAAAACCTATATATTTTGCCTATGTGAAAATTTGAACTATGGAAATATGGCTAAAAATTATTAATCTGTCATATTTCTTCTATTGTATATCAGTTTGGAAATGTTATTTTTACAAAGTATTCTTTAAAATGTTTGAATTTCAAAGAATATTACCATTTCCTATGAAACTTAACATTAAAACTTTAAAAGTCTCAAAAAAACACCCAAAACAAAATCTATATATTTTAGTTTTCTATATGATAAAGAGTACTCTAAGAATGTACTGTAGCAATAAAAGTGCTTGTTAAGCTGTATTTAAACATTCCCATTAAACTGGTATTTTTACTCTCGATTAAATTGGACTCTTTACATTTGTCACATTTATACATGTGATAACAAGATATTTCTATTATAGGCTGGTGGTTTTAGTATACCTATTGTTTTTGAATAACTTGTCTTTATCAGCAATCTAATTCATTCCAACTTTTATATCTATTGGCATGAAAGCAAATGAGTTTGAATCAATAGACCAAGATGATCTAAGTGTGAATGGTACTGTATCACTTAGGGCTCTCCGTTTAATAATAATAATACTTTCCCTGGCACTAGCTGTGTTTTTATATATGAGTAACCTGACTTGGCAAAAAAAACCAACCTCAAACCCCAAACACAATTAAATATGCTGTTCTCATTAGGAAGCTATCGTTTTGCTAAAGTTACATACTATGTTGGTTAGTCCACTGAAGTACAATTTTTAGGGTTCTGTTGTATTCATTGAATACAATAAATAGTGCTAGCTGCATTATTCTTTAATTTTGAATACACAAACACTAATCATGAGGGCACATAGTTTGAATTATAGGTTGTTGAATAGCTTCATAGTATAAATGATGTTGAATTAGGCTCAGGTCCAGTACCTTCCACTTGAAAGAGTGGTCAACATCTAATGACTTCACTTCAGCTACTCCTCACTCAAATTTCACTCTGTGCCACCCACTCCACTGAAATTACTCAGTTAAAAGTCACAGATAACTTCTTTTCAGGACCTTATCATTCTCAATGGATCACTACCATAGCTTTCCAAGTGTTCTCTCCGCCATACACTCATAGCCCTTCTTCTTCCCATCCTCACATTCTCCTTTTTCTAAAATTCAGAACACTCCCATGATTGAAATTTTTTTGGGACAAAAATCCAAACTTAACATGAGATTGGAGTTTACCAATGATTTGCCATTTGCCAGAATCAGAACCCCCTTCCCATCCTGTTTGAGTGATGGGACATCTTGATCACTTGTTCCATCTTGGAACACCCTCCTTGCATGGCTTGACATTGTACTATGGTGAGTCTCCTTCTTCTTCTCTGGCTGGTCCTCTTGGTTTTCTCTGCTAGCTTCTCTTCTTTCTGGCATTTCTCAGGTTCCTTTGCTTATATCCCTTTTCCTGTAGGCCTCAACATTTCCTTAATCATCATGTCCAAAGCAGAGGATCCCAAATTCATAGCCAAAAGGGCTCCAGATCTCCCTGTTTCCAGGGGCCTTTGGACCCCTTTACGTGGGTATTATATCAACAGCTTTAACTATGCTCAAAGCAGGCTCATATTCTACCCTCCAAACTGGGTCCTTCTATTTCTACCTGTGTTCATGATTCCAGAATTCTCCCTGTTGATTAGCTTAATATACCCAAATCATTTGACACCTTCTTATCCCTCTTGACATTCAAGATTACCTTCTACTCTTTCTATGCCTTTTCCCTTCCATCCATTCTGAACCCTTAGAATTCTTAACTTTTTTAAGTCTCCTTTACTTTGTCTTCCAAACTTTCTATTTTCAAGCCAACTGATGCCATGTTTCAAGCCAAAACATGCCAAAGATGTTTTAAAAACATCTTTGAGTATATCGTGTCCAAGCTTAAATGGTTCCAGAATAAAGTCCAAACTCTGATCACTTCTTGATCTCACCCTAACCTACCTTTTCAATCTCACTAGCAACCAGGTCCCTATGTTGGAGCCAGAAAGCCCACTCAGAGTTCTCTAAACTAGTCCATTTCTGTGCCTTCTCTCACTTGGTTCCCTTGCCTATAATATCTGCTCTCAAAATCACTTTTTCCCAATGACTGGAACATCTGCTCTCAAAATTTATCACTACCTTTCCCCAGCAGCCTTTCTCACTTAGCTGCAATCATTTCCTCCCTCCACTAGGTTCCACGCAGCATATTACTTATTTACCTGTAAAAACAATCTAGTT
The DNA here is from genome assembly GCF_029215605.1 of Mirounga angustirostris. Taxonomy (NCBI): domain Eukaryota; kingdom Metazoa; phylum Chordata; class Mammalia; order Carnivora; family Phocidae; genus Mirounga; species Mirounga angustirostris. Next base: position 34,207,767 of record NW_026991712.1, read on the forward strand.
ATTTTGGGTAGTTTTCTTATTTCTCCTGCTGGATTGTAAGCAAAATTTCAAGTAGTGTATTCATCTCTAGCCTCCTCCTTCCACCAGGGGGTCTAGTAAAGTGCTGTGTTTATAAATATTCTGAATCAAAGAGAATTTTTATAGAATGAAGGGGAAGTCAAGATATAGCAAAATGAAATACGGAAAAACGAAATTAGGAAGAGTCCACAGCTCCCAATTTTTACCTAATAACTTCCTCCAAAAGCCCACATTTCAGCGTTGCTACCTTTCCACCCAGGAAGGCTCTTTCTCTTCCTTCCTAATTTATGATTTATTAATCAACCACAGTGCTGCTCACAAAGCAAGCTGAAAGTGTGGAAGAACGAAAAAAAAAAAAAGTCAGGGTCTTAATCTCATAGATCTTAACTTGGGAGGGATGTGTAAATACGTATTTCACTTGTGTCATTGACTCCGAGTCGCAAGACGTTAGCATGAGAGGACTCAACGTTTCTGATCACTAATATGAAGACATTCTTGAAAGATGAGAATAAAAGTTAATGTAGGTCGTACTAGGTTCCCCCGTTAAAAAAAAAAAAGTTTATTAAGTAGTAAAATTAAAATGCGAAAACGAGATGGAGGATTAAAGTAATGTGCGTTTATAACATCAGTAATCCTCTCTCCAACACTGGTCCTTCATCAATAAGGACTGGGTGTGACTGCACCAACCCTTTAAATTAGGACACAGAGGCCACATTCCTTAAAAAAAAAAAATTCCTACTGCACCATATTGTAACATACAAGCACTGGGGATCTTTTCACGCGGTCACGAGGCTCTGTAACCTCACCGCGCTGGGCCCACCCATCCCGGGCAAGAGGAACTCGTTTCCATAAAGGAGCGCGGTATCCTACGAGTGCTGAAACCTCACTCTGGGAGGGCGGTTCCCAGGCATAGCCTGTGGAACCCTCAAAAAGCGTAGTGCTCTCGAGGGGGGAGTTCCGGCGAAGGCCTTCACAGGCCTCCCTTACAGCCTCTCCGGGCAGTGCACGCGGGCCGCCGCCCCTGGCCCAGCACGGCTCCCGGCGTCCTGGCCGCCAGAGAGCCGGGCCCAACTCCCAAAGCGCCGGGGCCAGCGACAGGCGTGAGCGTAGGCGCCTGAGGAGTGGAGGCGCGGGGCGACGCTGCGCTCCGGCCCAGGCGCGCCCCTTTTCCTTCGACCGCCCCCGTCCGCGCGCCAGGAGCTCTGCGGGCGGAGGAGCTACCGCCCGCGGGAGAGCGGGAAGCCACCACCAGGCGGTCGGCACCTGCACCCGGGGTCGGCCGTCCTGCCCCGCCCCCTTTCGCCCCCCGTCCCCCTCAGCCTCCCCAGTCCTCGTCTCACGCCTTTCTCTTCCGCTCCCTCCCTTCGCCCCGGGCCGCAGCCCGGCTCCGCCCCGCTCGCGCGGCGGCCCGGCCGGCTGTGACGTCATCAGACCACGCCCCCTCACTATAAATACTGGCGTCCCCGGCGCCGCCTTCCCACACTCTCTGGCTTTTCGCTCGGCTGCAGTGTTTCTTTTTTTTTCTCCTCGCCTCTTCTCATCCTTTCTCGTTCTTCGGCTCTGCAGTGTGAGGAGGCCGAATCCTCTCCCCACCCAGCCCTCGCCATTCTTTTACCTGCGCTGTTCTATTTCTCCCTCCGGCCGCCGCCGCCACTGCTGCACAGCTGGTGTCGGTGCCGCGCTTTTTCCCCCACGTCGTCCCCGCAGCCTATGGCCCAGGCCGCCTTGGGTATTTCTGCTCAAGGTAACCACATCCCTCTTTAAAAATTCCGCCGAAAAAGAGAAGACGCTTTACCCGACTCTTTGGGCCGTTATCTCACGTGAGTACCGACCCCGAGGGGCGCGGGGGCGCGGGGCCGGCCTCGGGGAGCTGCCGGGTGCCTACCGGCTGGGCCCCGCAGCGCCCCGCGGCCGGCTGCCTCGAACATGGCGGACGGCGGTGTGTGTGTGGCGGCGGTCGGTCCCTCCGCGGCGGCGGGCTGGGGTGGCGGGCGCGCTTCGGGGCCCTCAGGCGGCCGCCTGCGGCTCGACGGAGCAGGACCGCCGCGGTTAAAGCGAGGGGGCGTGTGCGTGTGGGGGCGCTCGCGGGGGTCTCCGCCGGGGGTCGGCGTCGTCTCCTGGCGGCGTGCGGCCCCCACCCCTCTCCCGTGGTGCATTGCTGTTTCCGGGGAGGGGGCCGGGCTGCAGCCTTGAGGGGCCTTGGTCCCGCAGCCCCGGCCAGGAGCCCGGTCGCACCATCGCCTCCGGTATTCCCGCAGGCGGCGCGAAGGGCTGCAACGGCCGGGGCCTTATGAATGGAGCGGGGCGGGCCTGGCGGCGACCTCCTCTGACAGCTGCCGGAGGAGGACGGGTTCTTGGGGGTGCGGGGAGTGCGGCCCCCCTCTGGTGGAGGAAAGTTGACGCCACTCGGGGCCCGGAGGCAGGGAAGCCCCGGTGTCAGGTAGCGAGGGAGAGGCCTTTGGCCCCTTCTGGAAGCCTCGGGGCTGCCGCTCCGCCCCCTGCGGCGCTCCTGATTGGGCCAAGTCGCGTTCACTCAACCTCAGTCACCTCTTGGAGCCTGAGGATTAGTCACCATGGCTTCGTTTTCCCGTCCGCGCCACGATTCCTGGGGAGTGAGAGGGAGAACGGTAGGCTTGGGTGGCTTATCAAGTACTATTTTGACTGCCAAAAGGAATGATGGTGACGTTTTTAACTCTTGCCCAGAATATTTCATGAGCGTGTATGTTTCTTGGGCTACACTGCTGACTCGGAAACCTGATGTTCATATTTAACTGAGTTTTGTGGTGGCATCTTGGATCTGTTAAGATGTTTTCTGTTCCGTGGTGTTTCCACCTTTAAGCCCCCAGCTTGGGTGGGAACCTAAGGACTCTTAGGGGAGAGAGAAGTGCTCTGTGATGGGGAAGAGTTGATGGGACGAACCTGGCAGAAATATGGCTAATGATTGTCGGGCAAGGTCCTAATCTTTTAATTTTTTACAAATATGTGAGTGCAGATGCTGGTCATGAAGACAAAGGAGCCCTGAGGAGTTTACATTTAGTGGGAAAGATAGGCTCCTAATGATTAAATGTGATATAGTAGGTGCAGTAATCAAGTAATCAGTGCCTACTCTTTTGCCACTCTGGTTTAATTCATACATTTTCAAACATACAGAGAAGGCGAAAGAATTGTACCCTCTCCTAGATGCATTTAACACTTTGCTTTATTTGCCATCCTATCCTTTCATCAATCCATCTCATTGTTCCATGTATTTCAAAGTTGGAGACGCCAGAAACACTTCACCCCTCTTAACTTCAGTTCATAAGAACATATCATAGTTTAATACTGTTTATTCCTTAAAAAAAAAAACAAAAAAAAACTTTGGATAAAATTCACGTAACGGTAAAGTGCACAGATTTAAGTCTTACCATTTTATGAGTTTTGACCAAAAAAAGAGTTGTGTAATCCAGACCTGTCAAGAAGTAGAACATTGCCCTCACCCCAGAAACTTCTCTTTTGTGCCTTCAAATGCCATCCCCCCACTCTCCAGAGGCAACCAGGATTCTGATTTTTTTTAAACCATAGATTAGTTCTGTCTACTCTAGAACTCCCATGTAAATGGAATTACACTGTTTAGCATTATTTTGTGTAAAAGGCTTTAACTCAGCAGGTTTTTGATACTCTTCCGTGGTACATATATCAGTAGGTGGTTACTTATATTCCTCAATGGTAGTCCATTATGTGAATATTTTGCCTGATTTTATAAAATAAACTTTTGGAATAATTTTAGATTTATAGAAAAGTTGCAAAGGTACAGAGCTGCATACTTCTCACCCAGTTCACATTATTATTAGCATCTTACTGTGGTATATTTGTCAAAACTAAAAGTGACTTTGATGCATTACTTTTAACTAAACTGCAGACTTTATTTGAATTTCATCAGTTTTTAATGTCCTTTTTCTGTTCCAGGATAATCCAAGGTACCACATTACGTTCAGTTGTCATGTCTTCCCCATTTCTCTCTGATCTATGACAGTTTCTTAACCTTGTTTGTCATGTCCTTTTGACAGCCTAGAGAAGTATTGGCCAGATATTCAGTAGAATGTCCCCCAATTTGGCTTGTCCGATGTTTTTCTCATAATTAGGGTGGAGTTTGGGGGTTTTGGAAAGAACACCACATGGCAACTTTCAAAGTCATTGGTAAAGGCAATCGATATGTGTCATTCAGAGAAATACTGATGATTTGGGGCTTCTAGGCTTCGGGATAGTTACTGTAAAAGTAATGGGAGGGTGTGGGTGTGTGTGTGTTAGTGACCTGCTGACCAGTCAAGACTAGTTCTCCCTATGCTTGTTCACCTAGATATGAGACATTCTCTTCAGTTAAAAGAACTAGATTGCAATGTTGTTCGTGATCCAACTGATTTACACATTCCATTCTAAATGAGATTTATCTTTTCCTGTACCTCTTTTTCTCCACATTTTCATTTAATTTCCTTTATGGTTTATTTTAACTGTACAAATATTCTATTTATCCTGTATGTAAATGGCCCTCTTACCCTGTGTACCCCTTTTATTTTACTAAGGTGTGCCTTTCATATTTTAGGACCTTCATTTCCTACTAGTATCTTTTTGTTAGGTGGAAATGTTTTAGAGATCATGCTGAAGAACATTTTTGAATGTCTGAAGTTTAATATCCTTAACATTTTACATCACTGCTCTTGGGTTGCATTAAGCAGAATAGCTGTGTGGATACATGGGGGGGGGGGGCGCGATGAGAGTGTCTCACCCAGGATAATTCGTTAGGATAATTGAGAATGAACTCTATCTCTGTCTCCAGCATGAGTCAGCTTTTAGTTTATTTTTAAAATTATCTTGGTGTGGGAAGAATCAATCTTTGTTTTGTTGGAGTATATCATTTGGAATCTAATGTAAGGTTATAATCACTGTTACATGTTGGTATGGGTTCTTGACTCATGTGAGTGTGTGAGCAGATTCTCCTAGTAGGTTGAAAGAACCACAAGGATGCTTCTATCCTGGTGGAGACGAGAGATGCTTTATTTATTTTTTAATTTTTATTTTTTTGAGATGCTTTAGAGATGCCTAGAGTAATTCTGAAATTTCTCTGATTCTTAACATTCTAATTTCTAGTTTCATCATTTTTCTGGTTTCCTCGTCACCCTTTCTAGCAAATGCTGTCAGGTTATACTTCTTTAAAGTAGCAATCACCTAATTATTAGAAGTATAGATGTAGCAGTTTAGAAGTGAGAAGTCCATCCAAGCAAACCATAATAGGTAATAACCATTGCTAAAACTTAACATTTTGTAACATGTTAAGCACTTTTCACATTCATATGTTGTTCTAGTGATTGTAGACTTAAGTCTAGGTAGGTTAAGGTATAAGGAAGAGAGGTGTAAACCTTAAGTTACTTGCCTAATACACAAAGCAGCTGTCAAGTGTTACTTCACATACATGATGTATCAGCTAAGTCATAGATCTTCTTTGTGGTATGTAGTAAGATTTTACACTTTTTAAGTAAAGAACTTGGAATTTGGAGAGTAAGAGAAATGTCCTGGGTAGTTCCAGATTACAGATCATGCCAGAACATTATACATTAGGTTGATAAGGGTACTTGCAAATTTTCAATTTTAGGCCACTTAGAAATTTGGGTTTTTGGAGGATAAATAAAAGTGAAAATGAAATTAGATGAAGGCTGGAAACTGAGTGAGTAGATAAAACAAGTTGGTAAGAGGATCATGATATCAGGCTCTGAGAATTTTGTACTATAGCAGCTTGGAAATTTTTACTACAGAAAAAAGTGCTTTGGTAAACCCTTTGAAAACATCATTTGTGTAATGTGACTAATGAAACACTTTTAAAACTGAAAGTTATTCCTACAGTTAATCTTTAAGTCAATTTAATCTGCTTGAAGCACAACCTAACTTTTTTTTTTTTTAGTTTAGGACTGTTTACTACTACTTCTATTTCATTCTTTAGGGCGAACTTTCTGACCAAGTATACAACTACCCAGAGGGCCTAGGAGAAGTGCTGTATAGAGAGCAGTTCGACTTCAACGCTGAGCCACCTTGGGAACCTAGCTGATGATAGGGGGGTTCCATCTCCTAACTTGTCCATGTAAGTATTTTCACATCTAAGCTGGGGGTCATGTAAGATTGAAGTAAAGGAGAGTTCTTGTTGCTCAGTTTTTTTCAAAACTTGAAAGTGTACTTATCTCTTAAAGCGAAGTGACTCTTAAAGCTCTTTTAAAAATCTCTAAAGGCTTGGCAGTTATGGGTATACTGATTGTTTTGTATGCATTGTTTACCAATGATTAGATCACTTAATTTATTTTGGGTACATAAAAAGTATTACTGTATTTAAGTACGGAACACAAACTTAAGTTTTAGGAAATCTTACTAGTCCAGGTTTTAATATAAGTTGGAGAGATTTTTGTATTTCTGTTTTTAATTTAAGGTGTAGGCAGTGGTTTAGTCCATCATTCAACTGTTTGACTTGGTGAATTTTTAAATATTTGGGCTTAATCAGAAAAAAGAGACATATTTATTTATTTATTTTTTTAAAGATTTTATTTATTTGACAGAGACAGTGAGAGAGGGAACACAAGCAGGGGGAGTGGGAGAGGGAGAAGCAGGCCTCCCCGAGGAGCAGGGAGCCCGACACGGGGCTCGATCCCAGGACGCTGGGGTCATGACCCGAGCCGAAGGCAGACGCTTAACGACTGAGCCACCCAGGCGCCCCAAAAGAGACATATTTAAATAGAGCAAAAGATTCTTTTCTTCATTCCATTCACTGACGCTATGTACCCCACAGTATGGGATAGAAGAGCTGAATCTTGTTTTTCTAGCTTGAGCATCTTGCCAGGTATAATGTGATTACTAGAGTTTATAATTGTTTTATGAAATGACTTTCTGTGATACTCAGCTGGTGGGGCAAAATTGGTGGTTTTTAGAGGACTTACCGAGAGATGATATATGTGTGTCTCCCAGCATGTTACTTACTGAACAGATTTTCTTGGATGAATTTTGACTGAACTTAAAACTGCAAAATATAATTCTACAGTAAACTGTTCTTTGAATTTGTGCTGCTAAATTTGTATAGTTGTTTTTTTTTTTATATAGGTTTCTTGCTATTGAAATTTAGGTTTTGAGATTTGGATGTTTCTAAGTTGTCCAGAGACTTGGAGGTAATAATTGAAATTTTCAGGAAAGTTTAGGGTATCAATTTAGTGTTTCTATGGTCTGATGTTAGATTCTACCAAATAAAAATGTATGTTCTATCTAATTAAAGTAAGTTAAAGCAGACCTTTTCAACACATTTGCAAGGCTAAAGAGAGGGTAAAATAAACAGTTTAAATAATAGGATTTCTTGAAAGTTCTACTGACAGAAACCCGACTGGAGGATTTCTCATACTTGCTTTGTCCTAGCTGTGTGAGTTTGAGCAAACTGCTTATTTTTAAAATCATAGCTATAACTAGAACAGTTCCTTTAGCCCTGAACTGATAACGATGATTTTTCATTTTTGAGTGTATTAAGCACCCCTCGTTAATGTAGTGTGGGTTTTGGGATTATAGCATCATCTGTAACAGAAATACAGAATCTCAGCCCCACCCAAACCTGACTCAAGCTGCATTTTAACCAGGTGGCTTGTATACATAGTTAAAGAGAAGCACTGTTGCTGCCATCTCAGCCCCAAGTCTGTTATCCCTTGATTTTTGTTAGTCCTCTGTTCTATTTCCAATATATCTGATATTTCCCCCTCATTGGCTTGGACATTTAACTTTTCTGGGGTGGGGTCTAGTTGACCTCACAGTCATGAATAGATTCTAAAATGGAAATTCAAGAACAAGCTTCATGATTTAAGGAAGATCATATTAAAAGACAGGCTTTTAATTGAAACCTCTTTAATGTAAATATAACTGCATTATATTTAATATTTCTAGTGATGTTTCCTCTTAAACTTGTATCAGTGAACTGATAGGTTAATAAATGATTCTGCCAAATCTGGGAAAGTAGTTTTTATTTAAAATAATTAACGTAGTACTGGGAAAGTTCATAGTTTACTCCTCTTTTGGGGTTGGATGAGCACAGGTAGAATATCCTAAAGATACTTATTCTGCCGGTTCTGGCAGCCAGAGTAACTGATTTATTATGTCCAGGTACAATGTATATTATTCTGTTGAACAAAACTTTAGTACTGGAAGCTTTGCTACAAAGCTACAGGTCCACAATCCTTTATGCATATAATTCTAAAGTCTAAAAGTTACTTAAAATTTTATAGCCTTCTTGAAGAAACCTAAACTGATTTGGGAACAAAACCTTCAGCTGATGCTATTTTTATCTTATCCCAGTTAGTGCCAATATTCCTAAATTTTGTTGCAGAAATGTTATTACAGGGTGTTAGCTTGGCCTCCTGGAGAATGTTATATAAAGTATGTGTACTATAGTACTTTTCTAAAATCTGAGAAATTTTAAATTCAGAGAAGATCTGACTCCAAAGGTTCTTGACTAGAATTAGTAGAAATGGCAAATGAAAGTTCTACATTCCAGAAATGTCCTTAGATATCAGTAGGAGTTTGTTATACTGAACATTAAAATCCTGTGGAGCAACAATACTGTTTGGAAAACCAGAAGTCCTTAAAAGGGCTTAACACACTGGTCTTTGTGGAAAATACTTGGCATTGCAAAGCATATAGCTATGTGAACTCTATTTGAAAACGGTGTAATACTCCACTAGTTCTGTACAAGTGGTCTAAACTCTAGGATTTCCCTTCAGGTAAAATCAGGTAACTGTCTGAATTTTTAGATAGTTTATTAAGTATTTGGAAACTTGGGCAGGTGCTTACATAAGAGTTTTTCTTTGAAAACTTTTCTTTGGAATATGTGTATGATGTAATTTATGAGCACTATAAAGATATTTAACACTTGTAGTATCTGAGATTAATGAAGGTCCTGTAATTGTGGAAAAGCTTTTGAATGCCTTTAAAAGAGTTCCTTATGGCTTTATGCTGGTGTGGTTTTTTTTCCAGTGGGCTGATTCTCAACTTATTTTAGCTATCGCTGTTTTCTAATAAATTAATTAGCCTAATGGAAAAATTTTAAATAATCCTTTCCAGAAAACTAAATTCTCTTCTTTATTTTTTTTTTTTAAAGATTTTATTTATTTGACAGAGAGCGAGCGAGAGCAGGAACACCAGCAGGGGGAGTGGGAGAGGGAGAAGCAGGGTTCCCGCTGAGCAGGGAGCCTGATGCGGGGCTCGATCCCAGGACCCTGGGGTCATGGCCTGAGCCGAAGGCAGATGATTAATGACTGAGCCACCCAGGCGCCCCCTAAATTCTCTTCAACTGCTTTATTAGCAGACCTGGTGATGAAGTCAGATTGGATTAATAATTACCATATACTTTTTAATAAGTTGTATCTAAATCTAGAAATAGGTTTCTATTAATAGAGTGGTTTAAATGGGCTCTTAAAATTTGTCTAAAATATTTTATGTGGTTGTCATTAGTTGACCATGTTCATGTAGGAACTTCATAAGAATCATCATTTTAGGGCGCCTGGGTGGCTCAGTTGGTTAAGCGACTGCCTTCGGCTCAGGTCATGATCCTGGAGTCCCTGGATCAAATCCCGCATCGGGCTTCCTGCTCGGCAGGGAGTCTGCTTCGTCCTCTGACCCTATCCCCTCTCAGGTGTTCCTCTCTCTTATTCTCTCTCTCTCAAATAAATAAATAAAATCTTTAAAAAAAAAAAATCATCATTTTAAATATTCCTGTTTTGTCTCCTGATTGGTGATATTTACATATGCCTTAATAGGACCTGCCCTAACTAAATTGGAATTATTTTAACTAGGGAAAAAAATGTTCTGTATGAATTTACTAGTATTGTTTTCTCATGTTTTGCTGTTGTCAGTAGTCAGGTCAGGTTTTTGATTTACTATGGAGAAAATTGTTTGGATAATTTACAGAGTCTGTGCAAACAAATTCAACAGAACATTCATTAATGGTTGTTGGTGCTCTTTGACAAAAAAACAAAACAAAACAAAACAAAACTGAATAAAACTGCTATCCTTGAAATACACCATTTTTAAAGTATGTGTATCCCCTGGCATATGTAAAATAGTATTTGATGGTTCCTCACTGCTGGTGTAAATTAGGAAAGTACTCTGTACAAGCACAAGGTGAAGATATGTTAATGAATAACAGTGTTTGGGGAGCATGGCTTTTTTTGGGGGGGCAAATTTAGAATCTTTTCTGGGAGGGCCAAAAAGATTGGAAAGCAGTATAGACCAATTTTTAAAGGGGATAAAATGGTTCTTGCATTTATTACAAAAGATAGTTGAGCCAGGAGGATTAATAATGGCTACCAAGTTTTGTGTTCCATTACACTCCCTTGTGTAGTCTTATTTTCAGTGTTTTTGAGACCCCCTCTCCCCCCGAAATTTTGAGACACTTAATTCCAATTAGGAGTGAATGAGGTATTTGTACCTTGTAAACTATAAAATCTAGGTAAATAGAAGGCTGTTCTACGCTGGCCATTGTTCAGAGAAGCCTAAGGAGGCTGTCGCAAGTGAAGTGCTCTCACATTGGTAAGGCTTAGGAAACCGGTATTATTTTTGTCCTTCACCTCCATTCCAGGGTCATCCTTGCACACTTAAGCAATTTGTCACAAGCTAACTGAAGCAGAGATTTAGCCATCCTTTTCTCTATTCCAATGAATAATTTGAAGAACATTACGGCATGAATAGAAAATATTTGTACAGCATACTGAGTTACAAGGATTAGACTGATGTTCAGCCTGCCTGGGCCATACTTAGCCACCATGAGGTCTTAAAAGGCTGTAACTAATTGACTTGGAGAAGGACCCAAGATAAATTATTTTCAAATGCTGCTCTCTGAACTTTTTGCCTTTTTTTCATTGTCTTATGTAAACACACATTTTAAACATCTTTTCTAAACTTACTATGGAGTTTGTTATTTTTTGTGCCCCTACAGTCTAACTTTGTAAACTTGTGAATTGATCTTTGTTACCTTGAACAAAGTTATTTGGAGGTGGGGCAGTTTTTAATCTGTGTGTGTGGACCTGATCCTTAGAAATTTAAAATTTGTTAGGAAAATAGCATCCTCTAAGCACTGCTGTGTTCAGTATAGTAGCCACTAGCCAGGCAGCTATTTAAATTTTTAAAGTTAAAACTAAATAAAAATTTAAAATTCACTTCTCAGTTGCATGAGCCACATTGTGAGTGCTGGGGAGCTATATGTGGCTAATGGCTATTGTTTTGGGCAGTGATAAAGTTTCAATTATCACAGAAAATTCTTGGACAGCATTGCTGTAAGATATTGTTACTGGGAACATAAGTAGCCGTAGTAATCTTAATAACATTGATTAGTAAGAATCATAAGTTACACGTTCTCTTCTTTCTCCTTATATTTAATTAAAAAACTTCTTTAACTTGTAGGGGCTTTTCAGTTTTATATTTTGGCTGAATTCTTTTTTTTTTTTTTTTTTTAAGGTTAAAACTCCCTACTATGATTTATGTGCCTATGCAGACAATATTAGGTTTATTTGAATGTATGACTTTTCATCTATTTCTTGCTTTTTGCTGTAAGGATCCTCTTGGGCCCAGTTTATAAAGAGCTCCTAAATAAGTATTGTATCATCTAAGTTCAGTATGGTCAACATACTCTATTTGGCATGACCAAAAGTAGGAAGGGGTCTTTTTTTTTTTTTTTTAATTGACAGAGAGAGAGAGAGAGCAGGGACAAAAGCAGGGGGAGTGGGAGAGGGAGAAGCAGGCTTCCAACAGAGCAGGGAGCCCGATGCGGGGCTCGATCCCAGGACCTGGAATCATGACCTGGGCCGAAGGCAGACGCTTAACGACTGAGCCACCCAGGCACCCCAGGAAGGGGTCTTATGTTCAACGTGGACACTGTAACAAAAACGATCCCCAAATAATTCTCAAAATGAGGTATTGTTATCCTAAATTCATGAAGAGCTCCCACAAGTAAAAAAAAAAAAAAAAGAAAGAAAGAAAAAGCCAAAAAAGGAAAAATGAGCAAAAGAGTTGAAGACCATTTTTCACTAAAAACCTAACAGTTCTATGTAGCCGTGGACCAGTGCTACCTAAACTGCCAGTCAGCAAGCTAGGCTCTTGTACCACAATGTAAAGCATTGTACTGCTTGGTTCTTAACTTCTGAATCAGCTAGTTTGCAGGCCATAGTTTGAATGGCACTGCCTCTTAGGTACATAAATAATAAAAGTTATGTCGTAAATAATATTATAAGTAATGTGGGAAGTAACCCATGGATCCAGGTCAGATAAATAAATGGAATATCTACACAGAATACTACACAGCAATGAAAATTAATGGACCCTGGTCATATCTATCTGCATGGGTGAATGAAGCCTATAAAGTTGAACAAAAGTCAGTCATGGTAGAAAAATAACAGGGATGCTATTTATAGTTCAGAACCAGTAAAGCCAATGTTTTAGGGGCATAAAGAACAATAAAACTATTACTAAAAAGGAAATGATTATTAGAAAAGCAGGAACATGCTTATTCTAGGGGACATGCAACCACTGCCACGTAGGAAAGATGTATAGGGTTTCTAAGGTATTCTATTTTTTAACCTTGTATTTGCTGCAGTCATTGTATTGCACGTGTGTTTAATCTTTCTAATTGGAGAGGTGACAGATCTGCCCTATAAGGTAATCAAAATAGTAATTGGTTTAAATAGTAATTTGTTTAAAGAGTTATTCCCTATACTACACCAGGAAAGCTCAGAAAGCTTAATACAGCTATAGATATCCTGTTCATGTTGTATTACAGTAGTTATCTTTAATGTTACTGCATCTTAATTACCAAAAGGGATTTAAGTATTTTTACTTGCGTGAAGTACATATACTTCTTCCAGAAAAAACTAGCCTTCACATCAAATAGTCAAGACAGATTTTTTTAAAGGGAGCCTAATCTTGTTGGCTCCATATGTAAAAGTATATTGGTATTAAAATCCTATGTTTTGTTTTCTCATTAAGATGTATTTTTAGAATCTTGAGACTTTTCATGGGGCAGCCTATTGGGCTCATTTCCTTTAGGGTTTTTTCCCCACCCAGATGTATCTCCTATTCTTGCTCTTGTCTTTTTTTTTTTTTTTTTTTAAAGATTTTATTTATTTATTTGAGAGAGCGAGAAAGAGAGAAGAGCACATGAGAGGGGGAAGGGTCAGAGGGAGAAGCGACTCCCCGCTGAGCGGGAAGCCCGATGTGGGACTCAATCCCGGGACTCCAGGATCATGACCTGAGCCGAAGGCAGTCACTTAACCACCTAAGCCACCTAGGCGCCCTGCTCTTGTCTTTTAAAATAATTCTTCAGCAGTAAACCTTTAATGTTCTTCCTCTAGGGTTAATCAGGGTGTTCTTTTTCTTTTTTTTTTTTTTTAACCTCATCACCTGAAAAGTAACTTTAAGGGTGTTTATTGCCATTACTGGTTTTCCACTTACTGTTGATTGAAGCAAGCTCTGTCCTGATTATCCTAAGTACTCAGTGTAGGTTGTTGTTGTTATCCATCACTTATTTTTAGTCCGGTATGGCAAAAATCCATATGGTCTTAACAGTCATCGCACAATTTATTGGACTTCCTGCCATTTCCAGTATGTAGCTTCCTGTCACTGTTCTGGTGGTTCGAACCTTCTTCAGACCTCACATCTATAATGGCAAAGTCATCTTTGAGAATCCTCTTCTAATGTTCTTTTGCCCAGTTATTCCTAAAGGTATTCTATGTGGTAAGTAACATTTCGGTCAGAGGTAGAATGCAGAGGTGACTTCGACAGCATTGTGTCTATTGTTAAAGCTGTGAGCTGAGTTTTAAGTCCTCAAATCATATGTTAAAAAACAAAAAGTGCTCTTAGGCTTCTTTACAGTAGTGGTTGTAATTTCAAAATATCTGAAGTTCTCATTCTTTAATGAGTAAACGTCCTTTTAGAAAAGTGGTTGATATATTAAGGTTGGGTTTCCTGCTTACATGTATCTGAAACAGTACTCTCAACCTTTCAGCTCTCCCTGTTCTACTTCCAGGGAGGTCTTCACTTCAGAAATCCAAGACTCATATTCATCCAGCTTGGTGTCAAGTGGGCTGTTGCTGCCAGAATTATCTTGTGATTATTTGAGAGATGTATCAGTTTCTTCTGAAGTACAACCAACTATAGAAGCCTTTGTAGCAGGTGTGTAACAAGGCAAGTGCCCAGCTGCTGCAGCAACTACTCTTGGAGCTACCCTGTCAGTGAACATGAGGACTCAGCGGCCTCATGGAAGGCTCCAGGGAGCAGGGTGCAGTTCTTTGGAGCCTTTTGTTTCTTTGGCAGCTCTTCGTTAAAAAAAAAAAATGTGTTATCAGAAAGCACCAATATGAAGGTGTGAATAAGGAATGTTAAACACTTTTTTCTTCCCAGCTACAATATCTAAGAGGAAATCACTTACAAAAGTAGTATTGTGATTACAGCAATTGTATTAGTGTGAAGTAAGCTGAGCTTGCTTTCACCATACATTGGTAAGGTGTTTGGTTGTGAACATGGCGTAAAGGCTTGTAAGTAGAGAATACTTCCTACTATCTGTTGGTAAAAACTTCAGAGCTTTTATGGAAAGTGAATTTGCTCCTTTTGGAAATCTAAGATTTACACAGATTTTTCTGAAGTTTAATGTAAACAATTAAATGTCTAGCAACACCAAAGTATACATAGTGGGTCATAATGTGTTAGAGCCAGTAAATCAGTCCCATTTCTGATTTATAAGCCATAAAAAACGGTGCGGTGTCTGTTGAAAATTAACACCCAGGATTGGAACGTTGGGGTAAAGTTTGGCATTGCCTGGGTTGGAGTGGCTTGATGGAGAGATGTCTGGAAAATCCCTGTGGTATTTAAAATTGAGGTGGATTAACTTGGTAGATCTGGTATACAATATAAACTGTTCACCCACAACACATACACACTTATATTTTCATTCTGGTTCCATAGGACATGCTGTATATGTCCTAGATTTTTGGTTTAACATCACCAAGTAACTTTAAATGCTTCTTGGAAAACTAGCAAAATATTTCTTTAGTGCCTTGAGGCAGAAATGTAGAACATAAACCTTTTTGAGATAGTGGCGCTTTAAAATATTTTTTGCTAACATGTTAAAATTAGGCAAAGGCTCCTGGAGGTATGATTATGAACTACTTTTTAGGACTCTTTCAGTGAGATTGGGGTATAATATTGGGGATAGGAGAGAAATAATCAGCCTACCCATAACCACCTACTTCAGCCTTTTCAGTTGTTGGAAATCTTGGGCTTCCAAGTGACATTTCATTTGAACAAAGGATTTGTTGGCTCAGAAAGTGCTAGAAAATTTCTCTCTTGAAGATCTTTATGTTTTGCAGATTCTTTAGAGGTAATTAGTTTTTCCTGGGCATAACTTTTAGTTTTTAGCAGTAACTGACAGTTGAGCTTTGCATTTATATGTGAGTTACTTTTGTATCCTGTTTTGGGGCACCTTTTAAGAATGTGAACGATGGACCATCTTTTTCAACACTTTGAAGGAGTTCATTGCTGTCACATCCTAAGCTTAAGAACTCCCCATTCTTGGGGCGCCTGGGTGGCTCAGTCGTTAAGCGTCTGCCTTTGGCTCTGGTCATGATCCCAGGGTTCTGGGATTGAGCCCCGCGTTGGGCTCCCTGCTCGGTGGGAAGCCTGCTTCTCCCTCTCCCACTCCCCCTGCTTGTGTTCCTTCTCTCGCTATCTCCCTCTCTGTCGAAAAATAAAATCTTTAAAAAAAAACCCCAAAACTCCCCTTTCTTAAGAGTTGTGAACTCCTTTGTCTACCTGTTGTGAGCACCTGTTCTGAGCTAGGAATTATGGGAGCATCAAAACCTTTAGGGACCATCCAAAAAGATAAACTGAGATCTCACTTATGTCCGCTGTCTTTTTTTCGTGTTGGTTTAACAATTGCAATGCTCAGTATAATTAAGGAAATCAAATAATGTTACATGTACTACATCTATTTTAGTGGTTTGGGTGTGTTTGTCTCTTCATTCTTTTTGTTAGGTACTGCCAGTAGAGCAAATGAATTTTATTTTTCCATCAGAGTCCTTATGTGAGTCAAATAGGGATTGGTGAACCAAACTATGGCTACTTTTGAAGTGAGAGTTGAATTTTAATGATAAAACCATTTCACAAGCATTCTGTGCTTAGAGCATGATGCACTTTCCAATGTTTTTATTCATGTTTTTCATTATTTGTCAACTGTTTTAGTTTGGTCCTGGGTTATCCTTTAAAATTATTTCACTTCTACAAAAGTCTCATCTATAGTGACAGCTCAATGGTTAGCTGAAGTGGATTTGGGGATTTACTGCAAAAGCGACATGAGGGAACTTAAGCTAATAGAAGGGGTTATGCAGGTGTATACATTTGTCAAAATGGGTGCACATTGTTTCATGTAAACTGTTGATAAAATGGATTAAAAAAGGAAAAATAATTTCAAAGATTTTGTCAGAGAGAGAGCACACAGTGCAGGAGCCCCATGCGGGACTCAGTCCCAGGACCCTGGGATCATGACCTGAGCCAAAGGCAGACGCTTAACCGACTGAGCCACCCAGGTGTCCCAGGAAAAAATTTCAGATTTGGGGTTTACCTGAGAATTAGACAAAAGATAACGAAAGGAACAGCAAAGTTAAAATCTAGAAAATAGTTACAAAGGCTAAAAGGCTATGAGTAGGCTTAATAGGATGTTTTCATACCATATGTAAATTTAGTTTATTAGAACTATGGGAATTTATAAATCTGAGAAATGGTTACTTGATCGTGGAAATTCGATAAAGCTCTATCAGACTGAGAGTTACTGTTGGGTTTCTAAAAGGAATTCTCTTTTTTCTGAGGGTGAGGGTGCTCGGGAGACAGATTTTTTTTTCCTTTTAAAAAATTTGATCGTCACCATCTCTAGGGCTAACTAATTGTTCTGTGCCTCAGTGTCTTCACCTCTAAAGTGGGGGGTAATACCGTTATTATGGTTTTAAGGATTGAGAAAATTAATATGTATAAAATATTTAAAACAGTGCCTGGTACGTTGCTCAAAAAACTGTTAAGAACGTGGCCATTCAGCAGGTAAGTAAGACTGGATGGGTTGGTCTGATGTTTTTAAGTATTGAGGATCCTGATGCTAGAGGAAAATTTCCCTTTCTGTAAGGACTGCAGCTATAGGAAATTGAGGTACATATCGTTGTGACTTTAGACTTTTTGGCAGCAGTTGCCTTGGAGGTCTATGATTGCTAACCTAAGGTTCCCAGTTAAATACATAGAGACTTAGTCTCATGAACTGAAATATTAGGCTGAAGATCTTAAGTATTTTTCATTATTAATAGAAGAAATGAAAGGGGTTTGACCACAAAGATTTGTGATGCTAAACTTAACTGAAAGTTTCAACTGTACTCTTTCTTACACCTACCTTTGAATTGATTTTTTTTTTTTAATAACCTTTATCTTTTCTCTTTCCCTTAGTGCATAGTTGAATGTCCGCCTAAATTGTTAAAGGTTGTTTAAAATAAATATGTATCCTCAGGCCTAGAATGTCTGCTTTCTGGGCACAGGTTTACATCAGTCCTTATATAACAACCTTTAGAGAATGTCCAGGCTACAATTTCACTTTACTGCCTAAGTATTAAGTCTCACTTAGATATGCCTAAGTTAACTCCTTTCATAAAATATCCTCAACTTTTCCTGTTTGTGCTGTTGCTTGAAAGAGATTTGGAGAGCTAAACTGAATGTAGTTGACTTCTTGGAAATGAAGTTGTGTTTTAAACGTTAAGAAAAACTAAATCTTGGTTGTATATCATGGAATTTGATTAATATTATGACTTAATGGAATTTGTTTTGGTGCATTCAAAAAGCTGACCCTTTGAGAACCACTGAAATGGAGTATACCTTTAAGATGAGGGCCATCACTGAAGGTGAACACTAGCACATAGAGTAGCATTGGAGGGAGGGAAAGGGAGAATCAAGAACACAGGAAAGGCTGTGCAAGTTTTAAAATAGATGGCCAAGAGCTGGTCTGTGCGCATTATTAATGTGGCACCCAGAAATCAGGACCAGACAATGAGTATCCTGTCTGGAGGACTTGTTTTGCTAATGGACTTTTTATTTATGTTAAAAGAAATCCTTGCCTAAAGTAACCTTTAAGGACCAGTGAATTCAGCAAAGAAGATAAATAGTATATGCTACCCAGAGGAGAATGGGTGTTCTGGGGG
Organism: Mirounga angustirostris; assembly: GCF_029215605.1. Classification (NCBI taxonomy): domain Eukaryota; kingdom Metazoa; phylum Chordata; class Mammalia; order Carnivora; family Phocidae; genus Mirounga; species Mirounga angustirostris. The sequence continues at coordinate 34,226,045 of NW_026991712.1, forward strand.
AGGGGAAAGATTTCTTCTGTGGGAGAGAGATTGGATTTAGCCTGCCTTTTTAGAGTTCTTAGTAAATGGTTTAGGATGTACCAAGTGCCTAGCTTGTACCTAGTTTTAAATTACGCTGGTATTTTTGTGTTTCTGGCAATTGGCAACTTAATTTTAGCTCTATTCTGAAGCAACACTTAAGTATTTTTTTTTAAGATTTTATTTATTTATTTTACAGACACAGCGAGAGGGGGAACACAAGCGGGGGAGTGGGAGAGGGAGAAGCAGGCTTCCTGCTGAGCAGGGAGCCCGATGCGGGGCTTGATCCCAGGACCCTGGGATCATGACTTGAACCGAAGGCAGATGTTTAAAGACTGAGCCACCAAGGCGTCCCTTAAACAAGTATTTTTTATTCATATGCTATACTTTTTTTTTTTTTTTTTAACAGCAACCTTTTGAGGAAGCAGTTAATATAATTAACTGAAGTTTAGAGAAATTGAGCTAGGATCACATAGCTATTAAATGATACAGCCACAACCACTGAGTCTCCTGACTTCTAGTCCAGTAAGGATTTCAGCTTACTTCATGATAAACTTGAACGTTGCTAACCTGATGTAGCCGGTACCATTTTCAGATTGAGGTGAGACCTAGGCAGTCTGTATCAAAGCTACAGACGGTCCATTAAAGTCACTCTCCACCCCCACCCATTTCTGTTCACTTCTCGCTTACTGTAGAATTTAGAAGACTTATATCTGCAGTTACCTGCTAGCACGCCATGGGATATGCCTGGTAGTGTATTGAAGCTTAGACCAGTATTTTAATTTCTTGGCTGCAGATAGGTATTTCACTAGCTTTTTTTACTTACAATGAATTTTTACTGAAAATTGTGTTATGAAAAAAAGCAAGATGAATAATACAGACTGGGTCTACAACTCTGTGTAAATAAGGTGACCATATTGACTGGTAATAAACTGCACATGTGTGGATTATCTTAAATTGTCATATTGAGCTCAATTTTTAAATGTATAAAATACATTCACTTTAAAATGGGCACTAAAAGATATTGAATGATCCAGTGTATCTGCAAGTGTTAAGTGAGCACAGATTCCTCACTAAATTAGGCACTTAGCGCACTTTCATTGACAACTCCTACACTAAGGTTAACTAGTGAAATAATACAGACTTTGAAAAAACTTCTATTTTGACAGTTTGTTGCATATTCTAAGGACCCAGACATAAGGCTTGGTGGCCCGTCTCTTGTTTTTCCTGGTTTATGACTTTCGGCTTTGTGGAATACGGCTGAGATGAAAGGATTTCTTGACGATGCAAACTACTCCGTTGGCCTGTTGGATGAAGGAACAAACCTTGGAAATGTTATTGATAACTATGTTTATGAACATACCCTGGTAAGTGTGCCATATCACATTTCTCAGATACAGCGTTTATAAATTACTGAATTCTAAAACATTGCTCTATTTCCAAGATGTTGGTCTGATAAAAGTACTTTCTTCAGATGTTACCTTTTCCAGGTTGTCTTAATTTGATGCCCCCACTTCCCTTGAGTAGTGATGAAGTTCTTTCTAGCCCACATTAAAACAAATGCTTCTAACAGCTCTTTCTCTCCTGTGCCTTTTAGCACTCAGCTCTTGTATGTTGTTTTCTTGATATGTTGCTGTCCTAGTAGTCACTACATGGCTTCTTACTCATTTTTCTCAACTATATGCTTGAGTAGATTATAATTTATATTTCAGTTAATCTTGGTTGTATATTGGCTGAGAATTTGATAAGTTACACAGAATGCTTACTCTCTACTGCACCAAGTGTCAGCTTCTACAGACTCATATTCACTGCTACATAAGATTATTTTTGTTTTGTACTTAGTGATAGAGTTAACTTTATTGCCTTACTGATAAAATTTGCTTCTTTGTTGGAGCTAATTTCCCATATTCCTCAAATTTGTTGAAAAATTTTCATGTTATTGGTGTTCAATAATAGGATAACAAAAAACTTCCTTGACCTTTACTGATGTGCTCAAATCTCCCCACACCTCAGCAAAATCCCTTTCTCTCTCTTCTGCCATCAAAATTTGGGGGTGGGGGGAGTGACACCTGTCATACTGTTCAGTCTGTTGTATAACCAAGCCATTCTATAATTAATTCTCTCCTGTCACTAGGGAACCTCCTAGTGGAAGTATGCTGACCTTTCTCTTCTCTAATTTTTGCAACGTTCTTTGTGGGTCAGATAATGATCTTTGAAATATTCCTTTCATTCATTCATTGTCCTACAATTCTTGAATTATCCCACATTCAGTAACATTTAGTGAGGGTTATTCTGAAATCCTATTCTCTCCTAGCAGTGTCATCTAATTATATGGCTCAAGAGTGATTACAACCGAACATCTTGTGGGTTGTTTTGTTTTTAAATCCCAGTTCTCTTGCTGGTAGCCATAGTTGCCTTGGTTTTTTTGTTTTTTGTGTTTCTTCTTCTTCTTTTTTTTTGTATTAAAAATAAGTTTTCTGTCTCTAGAACATTAGGGATGGCATATCTTGAAAGGATGGAGTAACTTGAGTTTAACTGTCCCCTATCTGCCATGCAAAAACCATAATTTGCAATCATGTCTATTTCCTGGTCAGTATGTTCCAATAATGTACATTTTTAAGTGTGTATTAACTGAAAGCAGTAATACTGTCTTCGTGGCTTTTCAAGCAATATTTAGATGTGTATTATAAATAAGATTATTTTTATTTTTTTAAAGGTATTTGACAGCAAGAGAGGGAACACAAGCGGGGTGGGGCGGGCAGTGTGAGAGGGAGAAGCAGGCTTCTCACTGAACAGGGAGCTCGATGCGGGGCTCCATTGCAGGACCCTCCTGAGCTGAAGGCAGACGCTTAAGGGCTGAGCCCCCGAGGAGCCCCTATAAATAAGATTATTGTCTGCCGTCCAACCTTACTGCTTTCCCTGACATGTTATAGTCCTTTTACCCCTAGAGTAGCTATGTTAAAATCATTTTATAGATCTCCCCAGATCCCTAATTAAAATCTGTTTTTAGTTTTGAGGGAAGAATATCCTTACTCAGGTTTATCTGACGTTTAGTGTGCTAGTGTATTTTTCAAATACAATTTTGTCATCTCTACCAACTTTGTCTCCTTAAACATTGGTTTTGCTAGTGTTGCTTTACCATCCTGTGTTGCTTTACCATCCTGTCGTTAGGTGCAATTTATAATGGAGATATGTAGCTTATTTTGTTTAACATTCCTGATTCTACTCACTGTAATAGGAAGTTAGATCCTGAACTATCAAAGTGAATGTATTTTAAACAGTATAGGAAAACATGGAAGGAAACAGGTGGTCTCCTCCTCCTCTACTCCCCCAAATGGAGGCAATTATGAAGTAGAAAGTCCCTATAATTGATAATTTTTTAAAAAGCAAAGTAGAGAATATTTTATATGCCAGCTTAGCACAGCAAAAAGTCAAGTTTAAAAAGAAAAAGGTGTTTGGATTCTCCTGTGTTTGCTGAATCTAGCTTAATTACTCTTAAACCTTAAATGTAGTAGTGTATGTAAATGTATATATCGGCTTATTTGTGGAGGAAAAAGGGAGTTCTTTACTACTTATGGTACTCTATTTTCAGTAGTTCTTTGATTTTTTTTCCCCCCCATGATCATAACAGACGGGGAAAAATGCATTTTTTGTGGGAGATCTTGGAAAGATTGTGAAGAAACACAGTCAGTGGCAGAACATAGTGGCTCAGATAAAGCCATTCTACACAGTAAAGTGCAACTCCGCTCCAGCTGTACTTGAGATTTTGGCAGCTCTTGGAACTGGATTTGCTTGCTCCAGTAAAGTAAGTATTTTTCATTATTTTGTCACTGAACTGCAACGTTTTAGAACTCGACTTTAACTTTTGGTTACAGTAAGAAAAATTGCAAGAAGTCTCAGTTTTGGATGTTTTTAAACTCTTATGTAAATTTGCAGCCTAATGGAAATTTACAGAGTTTTCAGGTATACCAGTGAAAGGAAAGTTTCAGTGAGATGAGACTTTAAAAAGCCTTTTTTTTCTTTATCTTTGATCAGGAACTTTTTATTTGTTCCTCATTCTTAGGTTAGAGCTAGCTAGACCATTAACTTCCAATGAGAGTAAAATAATTCTAAACCATGAGATTTCTCTGATGGTGGTTACACCTTTTTGAAGGATTTTAACACAGGTAGTGTAACGTATAAAGTAGTAATTAAATGAAAAGTAATAGAAATGTTGCTTTTTAGATGACACTATTTAAAATGTGTTTTTATAGACTGAAATGGCTTTAGTGCAAGAATTGGGTGTATCTCCAGAAAACATCATTTATATAAGTCCTTGCAAGCAAGTGTCTCAAATAAAGTATGCAGCAAAGATTGGAGTGAACATCATGACTTGTGACAATGAAGTTGAATTGAAGAAAATCGCACGTAATCACCCAAATGCCAAGTAAGTGTAAAACTAAGTACATGGGAATATTACCTTATGGCTTAGGGTTTGGGTTTGTCTTTGGCCTGGGAAAAGTACTTTTATGTAGAGCAGTGGTGTGTATTAGAATTATTATTATTTTTTTTAACTTACTTAAAATCCTATATGGAAAATGCTAATAGCATTTTATTGGCTGCCCACTTCTGATCCTTCTTGTAGAGTTGGGATGAGATAAGGACAGTTTGGAATATGAATTTATAAGCTTTAATTCAAGGAAGAAGATGTGGTTGTTGGAATAATAAAATGAGGGCCACAGTTGTATTTTCATAATCATATCAACCCTACTAGTTATTTATCATGTTGGGGACAGGATGTGTGTTGGTCAGCTTCTTTTCCTAGTTGGCTGAGGATTTAATCTGCCTTTGGCTGTAGCTCCTAAATGCTTGTCCTTAGTGACAGTGTCTGTCTTAGGAGCCTAGTCTGTAGATTGGAGGGGTTTCTTTTTTAAAGACCCACTCTTCTCTTTGAATAGGAAGTTTAATATATATTTTTTTACTTGTACCTGCATGTATCACAAGATATTTTTTTTTTTTAAAGATTTATTTATTTATTTGAGAGAGCGAGAATGAGAGAGAGTACATGAGGGGGGGGGGAGGGTCAGAGGGAGAAGCAGGCTCCTTGCTGAGTAGGGAGCCTCATGCGGGACTCGATCCCGGGACTCCAGGATCATGACCCGAGCCGAAGGCAGTCGCCCAACCAACTGAGCCACCTAGGCGCCCTCACAAGATATTTTTAATTAAAAAGTTTACTTTTTAAAAGCAAAAAAGGCAAATTTCATGAACTGGTATGTCAAGAGCACTTTAGGATCTACTAAAATTATATTGTATTAGTACAAAATTGCTTCTTTTTAATGGGTTATTACATGTGTTCCTGAAAATGTGTATCATATCCATATATTTCTTGTACATTTATAATTTTCTTACTGACTTTGATGGTATTCTTAGGTGTTCCAACAGGATTGAGTACCCTGAAAACCTTTGTTTGGATAAAGGCCTTTTGGGGGAAATTTTAGTGAACCACTTGTCTCTAGGAAAATCTTTCTGTTCTGTGATCTTCTGAAGATAAGCCCTGATTTGGGGTTACTGTGTTAACTATAAAGTGGATGGTACATTCTTAATAGAGCTGATTCAACCCATAGGAAGAATAATTTGCTTTTATGAGACTTAACCCCTTCTGATCAGCAGTCATTCATCAGGACTTCCTTGGGAAAACGGTCTTACAAAACAGCATTTGCATATTTTTGGGTTTTAGTGGTTTGTAATTAACTTGAGTATCTCCTGAGACCGTCTCAATCATTTGTCTTGGTTGTCATGATTTGGAAGAAAATACTAAGTAGATTTGAATCAGTATCTAAAAGGCTACTGTTTAGACACATAAAATAACTCCAAGCTTGCCAATTTTTTTTTAATAAGATGGAAGAGATTAATAGGAATTTTCAGAATAAGTGGTAGAAGGTTAACTAGCTGAAACAGTTTAGGAAACTTGAAACATGTAAAAGCCCTGATATTTTTCACTGAAAGACAATGATGGCATTGCTATTCAATTTAGTCTCTCTAGGTGGTTTTATGGACTGATGGACTTCATTTGAAAGTAATGTCGTCTTTCATTACAGAGCCCAACTGACTCTTGCTGCTACAACAGAGTCTTAACTTCCTGCATTTTCCAAATTCCCATCCTTGTAAGCTTCATGCTTTAGGCCCTAATGGCTAGTTTTTTCTCTATACAGGATTGTTTTTCATTAGGTTCACTTGATTCAACCGTCGCTGGATTTGGGAGCAATGGCAACATAATCAACATACTTCCTACAATCTTCAGGCTTCACATGTGCTGATGATGATGTAAACCAACTCTGCCCCAATCATCTTCCCCTTCTCTTAGGGTCTTACTACATATTGCAACAGAAGATAATATTGGAGGCGAAGAGGGTCACATGAAGTTTGGCACTACCCTGAAGAACTGTAGGCATCTCTTGGAATGTGCCAAGGAACTTGATGTCCAAATTATTGGGGTTAAGTGAGTATTTTGTTTTAAGCTTCCATCTTACGGTGATAAGTCTTTGTCTTTCCGATGATAGATTACTTAACGCTTCATTTGCATGAAGTCTAATAGATTGAATTTTCAGTTTAATATTTATTTTTTTAGTCTAGGAAAAACAAATATGTTTTATCCTTCATATAACTTTGTGCATATACCTCCCCCTTGCCTAATTAAGAGATAAAATAGTAAATGAAAATTTAGTTAGGTTAGGAATGTAAAACCCCTCCTTTTAAATTGGAGAGGCTGTACTAGAGTTCTAATGAATACCAAAATAACATTCATCTGAGTTGTCATTTTGCTTTATTTTTTCAGCCCATCTTTAAATTTTTTTCCTTCTCTTTTTAATCCCTTGGGCACACCAGTACGACATTGTGTTACTTTCTTGATTTTTATGTGTGCAGAAATGGATACCCAGGTTTAATGATTTGATCGTAATCTCAGAACTATGATCTGAGTCAGATTTGGAACACAAAGCTCCACAGTTTTTGAGATGCCGGTCCATTGCCAATCTTACTACAGTACAAGATCTTGCTTTTTAAATATTCATAACACTGTTAAGTTTAATTCTGTCTTAGGTGAAAAATATTGACATATATTTGAGAATTCTCATATTTCTATTTTTAAAGTTAATATACAGTAAAATTGACTTTTGGGTTTATACTTTATACCACTGCCATGATCAGGATACAGAACCGTATTTCATTTAAATTTAAGTATTCTGTTCTGAATTTCTGATAAGTATCTCTTAAGTAATACAAGTGCTCAGCTGAATTAATGTTCGTTTGTATTTCACAGTAGACATTTTTATATTTTGTCAGATAAAACTATACATTCAAATTAAAGATTTCATGACCCAATTTTACTGCTAGTGCTTGTTACTTTACTATGTATACATAAAAGCATGCCCTTACCTGATAGTTATAAAGTCTGATAACTCATTGTTAAAAATTCTTTATAAAATTACAGTATTACTCAAACATTGTCTTTTCTGAAAGGCTGGTTATTATAACTTGGATAATTAGAGGCTTGTGCTTCCAATTCTTTAAATATTTGATAAGGTTACTGTGAATACTGTGTCAATATGGTGAATGAGAACTGAAAAGAATTACAGGAAGGGCTTCTGAAATGTACTGTTGCTTTAAATTTATTACTCTTTCTTCCAGATTTCACGTTTCAAGTGCTTGCAAAGAATCTCAAGTATATGTACATGCTCTATCTGATGCTCGATGTGTGTTTGACATGGCTGTAAGTTTTTTTCCTTAAATTATTTTGATATTTTAAGCCAGGATCTTATTTATTTTTCTTTTTCTCTTCATCTCTTTCTTTTCAAAGATTTTATTCATTTATTTGAGAGCGAGAGAACTTGCACGCGTGCAAGTGCGCATACCCTAGAGCAGGAGGTGGAGCAGAGGGAGAGGGATAAGCAGACTCCCAAGCAGCAAGAGTTGCATACAGTCAATATTTTTTAAGTGCGTAAAGGGATGAAATAGTAATTTACTTGCGTATGTCTATAAGACAGTACAGACATCATCAGGAAGACGGTATATACACAACACTGAATAAATCTATTTCTGTTGGTAGAGACCAAAACCATTGCCATACTAAGGATTAGAACAGATATTTACTTCCTTGGGAAGGGGTTTTTGAAATGTCCTTGTAGTCCTAACTATTTGGATAAGCATTTAAAGTATTTTTTTCCATCTCTAGGGAGAATTTGGCTTCACAATGAACATGTTAGATATTGGCGGAGGCTTCACAGGAACTGAATTTCAGTTGGAAGAGGTAAACTTTGTTCAGTGGATGGATATACTGGAATAATCTCATTTCTTTGCTACTTAAGTGGTAGATATAGACAAGGGTTTAACAATGGCAGGAAATAAACCCTGTAACAAACATCTGTTTAAAATTTGATTCTAAGAAGATGAAGAGGCAATGAGAAGACCTAGCTAACTTTGAAAAGCTTAATAAAATTCTATGAACTCTATAGCATAAAACGTTTGTATTCAGTTGTGTTTCTGCTCTAATGGAGTACTTGATAGTACAAGTGAATTTATAATTTGGACAGTTGAAGCTGTTTTATCCGATACACATTACTACTCATCTTCCTGCTCTGCCTTCCATCCCTCATTCTGTAGTATCTAGAAACTGATTTGATGTTTTGCTCCTTCATTGCTGTTGTTAAGGAGTATAGAAACATATCTTTAAACAGTCACCAGTAACTATTTGCTATTGGGATTATGAAATTTTTAAAAATAATGTCATTCTGATAATATAAATTTTGATGTCTCAAAAGTCTGCTTAATTGCTTGAAGATAATTGCTAAATAAGCTTTCTGGTCTGTAATTGGAACTACTTTGGTTTTAAATTTTTTAGGAAACCTATCAGTCTCTTACTGTGACTTATCTAGTTCAATACTGAAATCATAATGGGTTTAAAATTCATAGGTTAATCATGTTATCAGCCCTTTGTTGGATGTCTACTTTCCTGAAGGATCTGGCATTAAGATAATCTCAGAACCTGGAAGCTACTATGTGTCTTCTGCATTTACACTTGCAGTTAATATCATTGCAAAGAAAGTTGTTGAAAATGATAAATTTTCCTCTGGAGGTAAGTTACAAAGTTTATAATTTTGTTTCTGTTTGATAAATTCATCTTCAAACTAATTGCAATTATTTGATACTAGTCGAGTGTAAAATACTGTAGGACATGGAAATTTACGGATTACGAGGTTGTGGGTGATCTTCAGTCAGCTGTAAGCAGCTGGGGAGCATTTTAAAATGCCCTCTGAAGTTGCCATAAGACCTCTGAAATCTAACTCTTGGTTCTGATATTTAGATATGCATATTTTATTTATTATTTTTTGGAGACACCCCAAGCCCATGTGAGGTTGGGGTGGGGCAGAGGGGGAGAGAGAGTTTTAAGCAGACTCCCTGCCCAGTGCAGAGCCTGAGACAGGGCTCAGTCTCATGACCCTAAGATCATGATCTGAGCCAAAATCAGGAGTCAGTTGCTTAACCGACTGAGTCACCCAGGTGCCCCTAGTTATTCGTGTTTTATATAAACTTCCCCCAGATGATTGATTCTCCTATCTTATTTAAGAACCAGTGTTTTATTGTAATGTCTCTTGCCCTGTTCCTCTTAGTCAGATGAGTCACTGGGAGGCTGTACTTTATACTTTTTTTACAAAACAAGGGCCAACAGGGTCTTCATTTGTCTCTAGTCAAACCAACAAAAAGGCACTAGACAGTCTGTCTTGCTGACAAATACCACTTTAAAAAACGTAGAAAGTACTGTTCTACATTAAGAAGACTAACTCCTATAGTTTTTTTTTTTCTTTAAGTTAGGAAGAATAAGGTTTTTTTTCTTTTGAGTTTTTAAAATATCTCAAAGTTGAAGAGCTGCAAGAATAATATAAGGAACTTCCCATTCTGATCACTTGGTTAAGATGGTGTCAGGTGGGTTTCTTCATTATAAAGTGGAAAGATAATTTGTAAATAACGTTTTTCTTTTCATACTTTCACCCCATTACTTTTAACATCAGTGAATTTCTGACTCCATTATTCAGTCTAAGAATAGCTTTCTCTATTTATAATAGTTTAGACTCCTAGATACTTACTCAATAGATTATATAATCGATTATTTTTATTTACTGTCCAAAATTGGGGTCCTTTTGACATGTCCCCATCGTTCTCTGAGTGCTTCTTTATTTCATGGTACATCAAGATGTTCCAGGTTCTTTACCTGCCTCAGTACTAGAATTGGCTATGTCTCCAAGGAGAGTGGTATTTTAAAAACCAAGAAAGGAGTGAGTATTGGTTGTGCTTACTACTGACACATCATTTCATCTAGGCTTTCTCACTGAACAGAACCAGGAAATGGGTGTGTGCATATATATACATAGCACGCATAACTATATATCATCAAAAGCTGCGCATGCAGTATACCACATGGTGCATTCTGTTTTTCTCCTTACGTATTGTAACTCTTTCCCAACAGTGAGAAACCTAGCTCCCATTATCCTACACCTACACACATTTGCTTAAGTCTGGAATACGCAGAAGGTGTTTCCTGAATAGCTAACTCATACCACTGCAGATAACCAAACCACTTAACCTGTAGTTCAGTATCTGTTGAGGGTTGGTTTTTGACATAAGATTTTACTCGCTATATAAAAATTTAAGTGTATAATTTGACAAATTAATGAAAGCATATACTGACATCCCTATAAAAACATAAATTTCATATCAGAATTTTTTCTTTCCAGGTTTGTTCCTTTGCCAGACAGTCATTGTTGTGATGGTTTTTTGCACCATTGAGTAGTTTAGGCTGCCCTCAAGCTTCATATAAATGGAATCATCTAGCATATATTTTAGGACAGCTCAGTATAAGGGCGCCTGGGTGGCTCAGTCATTGAGCATCTGCCTTGGGTTCAGGTCAGGATCCCAGGGTTCTGGGATCGAGCCCTGCATCGGACTCCCTGCTCCGCGGGAAGCCTGCTTCTCCCTCTCCCACTCCCTCTGCTTGTGTCCCCTCTCTCTCTCTGTCTCTCTCTATCAAATAAATTTAAAAAATCTTAAAAAAAAAAAAGGGCAGCTCAGCATAATGTTTGATTGAACTACTTTGTTTCATGTTTATTGCTAATATTCCACTGTGAATAGACAATTTATCCATTATCTTTGCTGATGAATATTTGGTTGTTTCCACTTCTGAGCTATTACGAATAAAACGTAACATTCTTGTTTAAGTCTTGTGGACATTTTTCATTTCATTGGGGAAATGACTAAGAATAGAATTGCTGGGTCACAGAGTAGATGTTTTTAAAGATTTCAAAGTGCTATTTTACTCTACCACTGGTGGTGTACATGTGCAAGTTCTGATCCCTCACTTTTATTGATTTTTTTGTATTGTCATTTTTTAATTTTATCCATTCAGTAGGGGTGTGGTGGTGGAAGCTCATTGTAGTTTTAATTTGCATTTATCTGGTGACTTCTGTAGAGCACTTCTTTCATGTGTTCATTGGTCATCTTTGTGAAGTATGTTTTCAGTTTTTTAGGCTAACAGTTTTAAGGTATGACAGTATATATCAGGTTTTTTCAAGTTAATTTAAATATTTTGGGAAATGTGAAAACTGAGTCTATTCTATAAATACTCAGTCTGCTATGCCTTGCATAGTTTTAACTGTATTAGACAATTTAGTGTAAATTCATCTTCATTTTTTCTGCTTTATTTCAGTAGAAAAAACCGGAAGTGATGAACCAGCCTTCATGTATTATATGAATGATGGTGTTTATGGTTCTTTTGCAAGTAAACTGTCTGAGGACTTAGATACCATTCCAGAGGTTCACAAGGCAAGTTGTATTATAAATAATAGAACTGCTTATTTGGCAGTTTATTAACTGACTTTTTTTTTTTTTAAGGTGCATCCCAATTTTTGGAGGAATACTTTAGAATGGGGAATATTGCCCTTTTTTGAGGATTTGCCTTCCTTAGATGGAGTTAAGGAGCACCATTGCCCTTCTAGGCCTGCCTTTTATAGGCATATTTAATCTGATCTAATGAAAAATGCTCTCATCCACCCTCAGATTCAATACCTGTATGAACATGAGTAAAAACTTAATTTAAAAAGTTTCTTTTTCCCTGACAGAAATACAAGGAAGATGAGCCTCTGTTTACAAGCAGCCTTTGGGGTCCATCCTGTGATGAGCTTGATCAAATTGTGGAAAGCTGTCTTCTTCCTGAGCTGAATGTGGGAGATTGGCTTATCTTTGATAACATGGGAGCAGACTCTCTCCATGAACCATCTGCTTTTAATGATTTTCAGAGGCCAGCTATTTACTACATGATGTCATTTAGTGATTGGTAAGGTACTGTTTTCATTTTAAAGCTGATTGGATATTTGAGATGACATTAAATGTTGGCTAATTTTAATTCTGTAACAAATGCCTAACTTACAAGTAATAGCAAAATGCTCCTCTGGTAAGGGTTATTGGAAGACTCGTTACTTTATAATCTGATTTCATTGTCCACTTGTTATGTGTTAGTGTGGTCTTTGTGCTTAAACTTAGAATTACGGTTTTGTGTTTGGTTTTTTGAAAGGTATGAGATGCAAGATGCTGGAATTACTTCAGACACAATGATGAAGAACTTCTTCTTTGTGCCTTCTTGCATTCAGCTGAGCCAAGGAGATAGCTTTTCCTCTGAAGCTTAAACAGGCATCAATGCTTCTTTAGATCTGAAGTTGCAGGTTAAGCTTGTCTGGTCTACATTCCAGTGTGAAACAAATTCAATCTTACTCTGTTAATTCTATTGGAAACAAAATCTATTAGTGATAGCTATTTGGGACCAGACAAAATCAGCTTTCATCTATAATTCATTGGGGGGTAATTGGGAGATTTAGATAATGTATCCAGATTTAAACTTACCAGTTTGTCCTACCCCTTAAGCGTTTAAAATAAAATATGCAACAAAATGGATGACTTAGTGGAGATGGAAGCCCATTAATTGGGTTCCCCATTAAATCGTTTACATACAAGTACACAGTTTTTATACTAAGGATTCATGTTAAAAAGTCTTGTAAAGTTAAATGTCTTTCACCCAGATATATCAAATGTCAGTGGAAGACCAGTGTGACTTCATTAGATACGTTTAGTGTATTTAGAATGTGTAAATTTGTGCTTTGAACTGTAGTTTAATAAATGTAAAATTGCATCATAGTATTTGTTGTATTTGACCTAATGTAACCCTTGTATGATTGCAATAAAATTTTGTGTAGATTTTACTGTTTTTTCAGGCTAAAACTTTGGGAAAGGGGGCTAGCTAGCAAAGGTAGTTTTGAAATAGATGTGTATATGGACTGTTTTGAAGGTTTTTTTTTTTTCCCCTTTATAGCCCATTTAAGTTTAGTTTGGCTCAGTACATTTTTTTCAGTTATTTAAATAGTAATTTAAGTAAAATGTTTGGTAAATCATTGTGAAGTTCAGATTCATTATGGAGAGTTGATGTGCAGTAAGCATGATGTTTAACAATTTTAACACCAAAAATGTTAATTCTGCATAAACCAATTGTAATAATTAATAGGTGTTTCTGTATAGATAGAATGCGTAGAATACCTTAGTAAATCTTTGAATTACAAATCTTTCGGCTGAAATGGAAGATTCTATTAAATACTTTGAATAAATCTGGGGTGGGGGAGGGAAATAAAATCGCAGAAAACTCTGCAGCGCACTAAAACTTAAAGAAGGGCTACATCTATATCCAGAAACCTGATGCTCTTTTGCACGGAATACTATTTAAATTCAGAGTTGTAAGGGGTAGGGTGAGGCACACCTGTTCTCAATTTCTTAATTGCAATGATTTCAGACTTTAGTAGGAGTTTGTTTTTAGTTATGCTTAGTTTCTTGTTATTTCCCATTTGTTCAGCTTAGTAATTTTAATTCTTTTCATACTAAAATTTTGTGACTGGGGGAGGGGAGTTAGCGTTACTAACCTGACAGTTGTTGCCAGGAGTTTGCGCGTTGTTCACTGCTAGTATATTAGTAATCCTAGATCTCAGAATCACAATAGTAATAAAATAAACAACAGGGGTCATTTTTTTCCTAACTTACTCTATGTTCAGATGTGGAATTTCTGTCTTCCAAGAGGAAATGTGACTTGACTTTGGTGCCAATGGACAGAAAATTCTACCTGTGCTACATAGGAGAAGTTTGGAATGCACTTAATAGCTGGTTTTTACACCTTGATTTCAAGGTGGAAAGAAATTGATCATGAATCTCTAATAAATTTCAATCTAAACCAGTAGGTGCTTAATATTTTTTGATTTGATGCCCATTTGAATTTCATGGGTTCTAATTAAATTTAAGACCCCAGTCCATTGTCATCTATAATTACCCTTGGACTTTACCAAGGTATAATACGGGGTTTTATGCAAAATTCCAAGTTACATGCAACTTTTTTAACCGTAATAAAGAGGAGTAATTATTCCCAGTCTTCTTTACATGTTGTGCTTTGTGGTCCAGAAATGGCAGACCTTTTAGAAGATGGTACAACTGTGAGTCCTTGGCTTGACATACAGCTCTGAGCTTCATGGCATATCAACTTTGCCATATTCATAGGAGAATTGTTCTATGTATAACGGCTCAGAGTTGCAAATTTCACATGTGAATGAGATGGTAACTTTAAGAAATGTCTGTATTGTATTTGAAGACTGTTCGCCATAAATCTGAAGTTTGAACTTATGTATTTCAATTTGGTATGCTAAAAAGTACTGAATTAATGTAACAATCCTTTTTTTTTAAACAATATTGTAATCTCAGTTCAGAATTTAACTGAAAATATAAAACCCAAATGATTTCTATATAGTAAATTGAACTGTAAAGGTAATTTGTGTGTGATTCTGAATACACAAGATAAAATGTTTTTATTCCTCCTTACGTTTTACTTTGGCTTCTATCATGAAAGAGTTAATTCTGCATATCAATTTTGTATATATTTTAACTTAAAAGCATTCTTTCAGAATCTTTATAAAGTAGCAAATCTGATAAAATGATGCTGGGCATTACATATGAAAGATTTTGATAAAGTTCAATACATGTGAGCACTAAGATATTTCCTAGACCCATTAATTTGCCAGCCTCTTAAATTTTAAACTTAGACTAACTAAAATTGATTTATATAAGTTAAGGTAGGTATTCCAAGTAATTGTGGGCACTGTAACATTCAATGCAAATATTGTAGTTAAGAAGCCACTCACTGTTAAATCTTTTTTGTCCCTTGTTGGGGACTTTGTATTTTCTCACTGTAGATATTAGCAACTTGACCAACAGTATAGTAAGAATACTTGCTTACTTGGCTTCAGAGTATAAGATCAGAAAAGAATTAGTAGCCTTCCACATTCAAGTTGTGAATAAATCTTCCAAATACTTCAGTTCCTGTCTTGTCCATCCTGAAGGCAGAATAAAAGAATGGTGTATTTACAGATTCAGGCTTTCATAATGGGAATAAACCTAGCCTAGGAATGAGAAACGAAAACCGGTCTGATCTTTACTGGCACTGCTGGAGGCTAATCTATACCTACTTAAAAAATAATAAGCTACCGGGCGCCTGGGTGGCTCAGTTGGTTAAGTGACTGCCTTTGGCTCAGGTCATGATCCTGGAGTCCTGGGATCGAGTCCCACATCGGGTTCCCTGCTCGGCGGGGAGTCTGCTTCTCCCTCTGACCCTCCCCCCTTCTCATGTTCTCTCTATCTCATTCTCTCTCGCAAATAAATAAAATTAAAAAATAAGCTACCAACTTTAAGGTGGTTGTATTTTCATAACAAGTTATGATTTCTGAACCCTTTTACTCTGCTGGGACTGCAATCAAATTTGAGTAAGGATGGTGTGGATTTGATTTTTTATTTTCTCCTAGCTCTTTGTTACTAATTCAGGACAGTAGAAAGTATTGAAATAGGAAAGCATTTTAAGTTTTAAAGAAATTCTGGTAATGTATGATCATCCATTTGGGCAAGTTAAAGTTAATCTGAAAAGTAGTGCCTGCTCTTAAATGTTACTGGGGAATTCTTTTTCCTTTGCTTACTACAAATTGTACATACTATGTGGATCTTAATCATAGTTCAGATCTTCACCTAGAATGGAGTATAGATAGGGGAACACAAAACAGCTCCAGGCACTCTGTCCAGTGTTACACAGTTGAAGGATCTACTTTTATCTGTTGGAAACTTGAGACTGGGCAAACTTTTAAAAAATGACCGTGAATAGAAATTTATCTAACATGCTCATTTTGTGTGTTGTTATAACTCCTGAATTCCTTGACCTAACTTCAGCTTCAAAAGCAGTTCCACTGTTGAGTGGTCTTTCAAATCCTGGTTCTACCATAATACTGCTTATGCCTGTCAAAACCCTTTGCAGTTGATGGCCTAGTTTAAGAAGTTTGCCACTGGATCAATTACAGAAAGTTTGAAAAGTTAAGAATCTGCAATTTACAGATGAAGTGATCATGCATTCCCCCCCCCTCCATGTTGTGCAAGAGTGCAAAAGAAAATCTTGCAGTAAACTAGTAGGCTATTACTCATTAAATTTAGGCCCAGGTAAATTAAAGCTTTTCCTAAATAATAGTGCCAGACTATCTGGTGTGTGCCTGTGCCTAAAACTTAGCCACCATTCAGTTTTTAGCAGCAGAATGTAAAAGCGGGGATACTTGACTAAAGGTTGGGAATTTTCCCTGGATTTCATTGATTTCCTCCCATCTATTCTGTGTCTTAAGTTGATTTCTGGGGGTTTTTCTTCACTCCGTATTCCAAGTCTGTTTTTCACTGCTGTGAATTTCCAAGCTAAGGGTGCAGTATCTTTTATCTCAGAATGTCCCTCAGCATTAATTCTTCATGACTTAAACCTACCCTCTTAAGATACTTTCCTTACTCTTCTCGACAGAAATGAAGCAAGAGTATTTTCCATGTTTGATTTTTCTCCTTTTCTGGTTCTACAAGGATGCAACAACTTGCTGGGGTGGGAGGAGCACTTTATTGGTTCCCAAAAAAGCATCATTTAAAAATGTATGAATATTACCTTCATCTTGCCTGGATAAGAACTGGGTTTAGAGTTAGACCGAAGGGGGGAGGGCATTGGAGTGTAAAGCTGGACGAGAAAAGTTCACATTGAGGAGGAAAATATTCCCAAGTAGGATGATGCTCTGTCCCCTCCCTTTTATGTACAGTCAGTGTTGCTATAATTTGACCTGCTTCCCTAAAAAGGGTTACACTCTGAAATTGCACCACAGGCTGTTGGAAAACGTTGCGTTCATAGCACAACACTGTCAGTGCAACATTATAATATGGATAGTAACTAATTAAAACCTCAGTACAGGGGCGCCTGGGTGGCTCAGTCGTTAAGCGTCTGCCTTCGGCTCAGGTCATGATCCCAGGGTCCTGGGATCGAGCCCCGCATTGGGCTCCCTGCTCCGCGGGAAGCCTGCTTCTCCCTCTCCCATTCCCCCTGCTTGTATTCCCTCTCTCGCTGTGTCTCTCTCTGTCAAATAAATAAAATCTTAAAAAAAAAAAAAAAAAGTACAGGGGCGACTGGGTGGCTCAGATGGTTAAGTGTCTGCCTTAGGCTCGGGTCCTGATCCTGGGGTCCTGGGAGCGAGCCCCACATTGGGCTCCTGGCTCGGCGGGAAGCCTGCTTCTCCTCCTCCCTATTCCTCTCCCCCTGCTCATGCTCTCTCTCTCTGTCTCAAATGATTAAAGTATTTAAAAAGAAAAAAAACAACAACCCAGTACAGTTTTACACTTAGTTAAATACACAAGTAGAACAAACCGTAGCACTTGGAGAAAGACCCGAGGTTTGTGGAAGTGGGAGGGTTGCAGACTTGTGAAGTGATGGAAGAAGGGTTATCTGAAATTGGAAAGTTGTAACACCAGTTGTGGATGGGTGTGGCTCCTAACACTTGGTGAACTGAGGTGGCTGGTAGATAGTTGAGCAATGTGCATTTTTGTATAATCCTAAACTTGATTCAGCTGGGTGTCGCATTCTGCTTTCACTAATGTTTCTAGAAGACAAAAATACCAAGTACCATGAAGTTCGTGTTAGGTTAGCAGTGGTCCCTAATAAAACCAATCACCTTGGAACAAAGCAGTTTCAAAACGTAGTAGAGCTTACATTCACTCCGTCAGGAGGGAGTAGAGTTGAAAAGTACCAATAATAAAGGATTTCATATCAAGCCTTCACCATCAGCAACCCCACTCTCCAATGACAGCAATTTGGTGGCAGTTGAGCAAATTAAACAGGACACAGACCTTGGAAATAAAGCCTAGCCTTAAGCCATGCACTCAAGGACTAACCTCTCCACAGGCTCATGGCACTGCTGTGTGACACACGAGTGAGAAGCTGTAAGCGTCCTAGAGATTTTTCTCCTCTAATTTCCTTGTTTTGCGTTTGAAGAAATAAACACCCAGATAGGTTAAGGAATTTGCCCAGGATTTTACGGCTAGAGCAGGTCAGAGCAGGGATTCCAGCACAACACTTGATACCTGGGTTTCCTGGACACGCCACATGCAGAATGTTGGTTGGAAGTGCTCAGCCCTGCAGAAAACCTTGGAGGAGGACCCCCGTGCCCAGTCCTTAAAAAGGCTATACTGTGGCAGTCTGGTTTGGTTGATTGATTTTTAGGGCTATACTACATTTAATGTCTAAGGTCAGAACCACAGTTTCTGCCAAGATGTGTATTCATTGCTAGGTCTGCCGTAACAGTACCACAAACGGGGGCTTCAGCAAGTTTATGGTCTCAGTTCTAGAGGCTAGAATTCCAAGATGAAGGCTTAATTCTAAGGGTTAGTTACTTGTGAGTGCCGTGAGGGAAGGATCTTCTCCTTCTCTCCTTGCCTTGTAGATGGCCATTTTCACGTCCACGTGGTGTTCTCCCTGTATATACGTCTGTGCCCAAATTTCCCCTTTTATAAGGACACCAGTTATATTGGATTAGGCTCCACCCTAATGACCTTATGTTAGCTTTAATTACATCTGCAATGACCCTATTTCCAAATAAGGTCATATTCTGAGGTACTGAGCATTAGGACTTCAGTATGAACTTTGGTGGGACAAAGCCCATACCAACAGGTATGCTGCCATTCAGAATGGGGCAATATCTGGACCCTGGACCCCTGGCCTTGACTGCCTTGGTGGTCCCTGCCTGTCCACTCCTTCCCTCTCAGTGGCTGCTCCTTTCTTCTGCCCCCTCCCTTTCTTTGCTTATTAAATGTTCCAGCTTTCCTTCTTTCTTTTATCTTCCTTTTTTCCTATAGAGATATCTTGGTTTTTTCCTATTATGAAATTATTTTGTTACAAAAATTGCAATAATACAGAAAAGCATAAAGAAGACAGACCGTTTTTAAAACTCACCTGAAAACTCTCCATAACTTCTTTTAATATTTGGTAGCACTGCCTCCTAGACACCTCTGTTTTCTTCCAACATTCCAACCCCCTTTCTCCTCCCTGGAAAAGCATGATGTCATTAACACGAATGCCCAGCATTTTACTTCTGCCACTTCCAATCATTTTTTTCTCACCTAAAGCAGGGAACTGCCTTCGAGTATTACAGGTGGGCTGTGACTCTGGAGAAGAAAATCCAGGGAGACAGTCTGAAGTCAGCCCACCCCTCAGGTGAGTCCTCAGGGACACTGGCACAGTGATTCAGGAGCCTGGACATGGTAGATTCAAATTGTACCGAAGGGGTGTGGCTACTTTGTAACTCTCCAGATGGTTCTCTATGGGAGAGTGAAGCCCGGGGTTCAGGCGTCCATGGCGTAGCCCAGAGGGCAACTGAGGGCATGAGAGCATGTCCAAGAACTAGTTTCTTAAGAGTGGCCCCTTTTTGTTCTCAGCATGTTAAACCTCCCTCTCCCCATAACTCTGCTCCCAGACCAGCAGCTCAGAAGGCCCTCACCCATCTCCTTGTACCTCACTCACCATTCCCAGCTTTAGCCTGCTGACCACCCACACTGCATGACCCAGAGGATACACAGCATCAAACCTACCCAGACACCCACGTGAGGGCAAAGGGCACACTACAAATCATGCCTGGTTCTAGAGACTTGTCAGTTTGGGGGCACCTGGGTGGCTTAGTTGGTTGAGCGACCGACTCTTGATTTCGGCTCAGGTCATGATCTCACCCCAGGTCCGGCTCTGCACTGGGTGTGGAGCCTTCTTAGGATTCTCTATCTCCCTCTCCCTCTGCCCCTCCCTGCCCCTCTAAAAAAAAAAAAAAGACTTGTCAGTTTGACTTCCTCGCTCTCTGTCTCTCTCTCTCTCTGTCTCTCTCTCTCGTTTTAAAAGATTTTCTTTATTCATGAGAGACAGAGGGAGAAGCAGGCTCCCCACAGAGCAGGGAGCCCGATTCGAGACTCGGACCTTGAGATCATGACCCAAGCTAAAGGCAGATGCATAACGACTGAGCCACCCAGGCGCCCTTGACTTCCTGTCTCTTAACTGACTATTTCAATAGTTTCTAGCTGGTCTCTTTGCTACCAGGAACCCCTCTAAGGCCACCATCCTTACGGCTGCAAAGTGAGCTTCTGAAACTGTTCTGATTGAATGATTAATCTACTTTACAATCTCCCTTCGCAGTTCTGTTTGGGATCTGTGCTTTCTAAAAGGCAGGCCTCGGTTGGCCTTAGGCACCATCTTGCTACCCTTCCCGTGAGATCTCTCAGCACCTCACGTAGCTCGATTCTTTCATGGCAACGCCTGAGGGAGGGTTAAACTTTATCATTTATTCATTCATTTGATTGTTCACTCATTCTCCAAGTATCTTGATATTTAGAGGCCAGGCACTATTTTAACAGTAGGACAATAAACAAAATAGCCCTAAATCCTTGCCCACATGGCACTTCCATTCCAGGGAGCCAACTAGACTTTCAACTGACTTCTAGATAATGTCTGAGAGACAAACCAGCTCTCACTTGGTCTTTAGACCTGGCATAGTAAGTGGTCTGAGCCTGTACACGCCCCATATCGCTCATCTAGGATGCTGGGCTGGGCAGAAGTAAACAACTGTGTCATGTCCACACAACCCCAATCACATAGCAAGCAACTGCAGGTGATTCTGTGTCACACAGCACCCCCCACCCCACCCCCCACCCAGCTCTCTCTGCTGGCAAATTCCTCTTCCATCCTGTGACCCTGAAACATGGAGCCCTGCTTTTCCCACTCTGGCTTTGGCTGATGCCTGACTCAGAGCTCATGAAGCCTCAGTAGAGCCTAGTGATTAAGAACATGGACTTGGAGCATCCTAACTCCATCCTAACTCCACACATCCAAGCTGTGTGACTTTGGATGAATCACTTAACCTCTCTGAGCCTCAGTCACCTCTTCCATAAAAAGTGCGTATTAGTTATTTATTGCTGTATAGAAAATTGCCTCAAGCCTCTGAGCTTTATTTCCTCACCTACAGAAATTGGATTGTAAGAATGCAATGAATTTTACATTTAGTGCTTAGAAAAGTGTCCAGCATATAGGAAACGTTCAATACGTGATAGCCTTTATCATCTCCCAGGTTCCTGCTCACTGGATTTTAGCTTGCTGCATCCTGGGGCTCTGAACCCTCTCACTCCTGATGACTCCTGGGTAAGATGTTTGGGAAGCTAATGGAGACCCTGTGTGAAGTAACTGATGACTCCACTTTTTCCAAAAATTTGGAAAAATGTTTCCTATAAGATAGAAACTAGATAAGGAAAATGGCAATAAATTGGGGGGGGGGGCTTTAAAAATTAGATAAAACGTAGGTGAGGTTAGTACACAAGTGACCATTATAATGTCCTGTTAAAGATTGACCCCCATTTTAGCGCTGAAGCTCCTAGCGGCCTGGTTAAAGGGAAACACGTCTTTAAAAAATTTCACAAAATTTGGGGCGCCTGGGTGGCTCAGTCGGTTAAGCGACTGCCTTCGGCTCAGGTCATGATCCTGGAGTCCCGGGATCGAGTCCCGCATCGGGCTCCCTGCTCGGCGGGGAGTCTGCTTCTCCCTCTGACCCTCCCCCCTCTCATGTGCGCTCGCTCTCTCTCAAATAAATAAGTAAATAAAATCTTTAAAAAAATAAAAAAATGTCACAAAATTCAAAGCATCTATAGGTTATGAGTGAGACTTTCTTGGCTTCATTTTTACAGCGCGGAGTACCGCGCCAGGGGTAATTAAGCTCAAAAATTCTCTCTGACCAGGGCACAGGGGGCCCGCTCTTGGTGCGGAAAAACTCAGGTATCTCACGCCGTGCGCGGCTCCTTCAAAAGAGCTCCGGGGATGGGCGGCAATGACAGGTATTCCCCACTAGGTGGCGCCCGTGGATTACCTTTGCTTAGAGCCTCGGAAGTTACGGCAAACGGTCTCCGGGTGCCCTAGCTGATTTCACTTAGTATTAAATTCTTAGGTTCTATCATGTTTCTGAACCTCACAAGCGCCCCCGCCTCCCTGTCCTTTTGCATTGCTACAGTGGGTTTTGAGGTGGGGAGGAGCTAGGAGGAAGAGGGGATCCCTGCCTCACTTGCCCCGCGCTCTTCCGTACACCCACTCCTCGGAGTAACAGCCTTCGCCACTGCAAGTCCCACACAAAGGACAGGTTTCCAGGGGCCGCGACAACTTCTGGAGCCCCGAGCGCCATGTGAACCGCTGTTCCCGGGTGTGAGACAAGGTAAGGAAAGGCTAGAACTGGATATTCAAGGGATGTGTGGTGGTTACACTTTGTGGGTGACTTTTTCCAGGTGGGGTTTGAACTTCTTCAAGCTGGAATGTCAGGCTTACCAAGGACATGCCTATGGCCACACAAAGCCAAGTTTACTTAGCTGGATGCACCTGAGGAACTCCCACACCAGGCAAGCCTTCAAAGCCTGTGGATCTGAGAGGGGTGAGGATGGGGCTTTGAAGGGTCTCAGGTGGTTGAGGCACTCACACAGCCGGGAGCCATTAGGCCTGGTTGGTGGGGAGAAAGGGGATTTTTGCTGCTTGGTTCAGGCTCACAGAAGGGACCTTTTATCTGTGGGGGGTTGCAGTTTTGCTAGATGCTTGGGTTTGTTTTTGTGATTTAAACGCGAAGATCTTGAAGGCAGTCACTGAATTGGTTGCTCAGGATGCCTTGTTTCAGTAGCTCCTGAGGACAGGGCTGCATCTTTTTTCTATCCCCAGAGCCCGGCACAGAACAGATGCTCTTTGTTGGAACTCACAAACGTCCCCTCTTTCCTCTGCTTCTGGTTCTCTTCCTGGGCTTGTCCTGAGATGGGTGAGCCGAGGGGAGCCAACATTCGTTCACTTGCCCGTGGATGAAGCACCTACTGCAGGCCCTGGGCCAGGGGCTGGCAACACTGTTGTAGGCAGCCCAGGCACGACAGTCTCCTGAGGGGGATAGGCGTGGGGCGGATCAGCAGATACAGCTAAGACTCCGAGAGTCTTTCTGGCTCCTGGGTGGCTCAGTCCGATAAGCGTCTGCCTTCGGCTCAGGTCATGGTCCCAGGGTCCTGGGATCGAGCCCCGCATTGGGCTCCCTGCTCCTCAGGGAGTCAGCTTCTCCCTCTGCTCCTCCTCCCACTCATTCTCTCAATCTCTCTCTCTCTCTCTCTCTCAAATAAATTCTTAAAAACACACACACACACAACACAGGGTGCTAAAGGGCCCAGGATGAAGGAAGAAGGCCAGTGTCCCCTGGAACATAGAGGCTCATAATGCAAGCACCATGCAGGACAGAGCCAGACCAGGCAGGGCTCTGCAGGCCTTTTCATGGATTTCCATTTTTTATCCTAGGAGAAGTGGGGGAGATGTAGCTATAGTTTGTGTAACTGGGGGGATGACGGGTTTGATCACTGACATGGGTCACAACAGAAGAGGAACCAGGTTTTGAGGGGAGGTTTGTGAGTGTGGTCCTGGACATGTTGCATTTGAGGTGAATTTGGGGTGGGAATCAAGTGCGGATGTCAGTAGGAGGTTGGATATTCAGTCTGGAGCTTGGAGAGAGACCCAGCACAAAGGCTACGCATATGAATGTCTTGGCTCCCATACCCTTCTTGAGAAGTTATGGTAGTGTCCTTTTTGTCGTGGTAGTGCTCTGGGAGGGTGGGGGCATTTCCGGGGAGTTTGGCTCCCCTCTTTCAAAATCCCCAGGTGGGGTCCACGGGGTCAAGCTGGATCCTGGAAGAAGATGCAACCACCAAGTGCTAAAGTCTATTGGTTTGAAGGTGGCAGCTGGGAGTAGGGAAGGAGGTGTGACCACATCCGAAAGTCCAACCCAACCGAATCCCACCCCTTCACACCCACACCCCACATTGAATCACATCTAATCAGTTAGCACTTCAACTATCTGGAGTTACTGGGCACACCGAGTGTGCAAGAGACAGGCAAATGGAAAAGCACAAGCTCATAGCACAGATTCATGTCATCATACCCTCGGGTGTTACCAGAGGTTAGTGCAAGTCCACAGTCTCTACAAATTCAACATTCAAAATGCTCTGGAAACCCAAAGTTTTGAGTTTAGTTTGGTGAAAACTCCTTCGGCCTCAAAAGTTGACTACACTGACCTGCAGCTGTTTACAGTGTTTGTCCTACTTGGTGTGAAGAGCCACACGCTTTGCTGCAGGAATCTGGTGTGTTTCATTGCAGGGTGTTGTCCAGACTCTGGGTGTGTGGGGCGTACCTTATATATGTACTGTGAATAATTCTGAATCCCAAACACATCTGCCTTCAGATTCTAGCTAAGGGAGCTAGGGGACCCTTTATCATCAGTCTCTTACATACATCTACGGAGTCAGTGGATCATAAAAGAAAATTAAGCACGAGAACAGTGATGATCCTGACAATGTGTAAAGCATGATCCCATGTAGACAGAAACAGAGGGTTTCTGAGCATCTAGAATACTGCCAGTGTTCTAGACACAGAGAGCAGTGAATAAAATAAGGCCTCTGTGTTCACGAAGCTGACAATATTGTATTTTTTATTTTTAAACAAAATTTTAAAAAGATTTTATTTATTTATTTGACAGAGAGCGCGAGAGAGCACAAGCAGGGGGAGCAGGAGAGGGAGAGGGAGAAGCGGACTCCCCGCTGAGCAGGGAGCCTGATGCAGGATGCAGGGCTCAGGCTCATCCCAGGACCCTGGGATCATGACCTGAGCAGAAGGCAGACGCTTAACCATCTGAGCCACCCAGGCGCCCCTGTATTTTTTATTCTATAAAGAATGCACACACAGAGATTTGCCGATATGAAGCACTGAAAGGGTAGACACTAAAACTCTCTTAACAGTGTTCGTTTCTGGATACAGGCACTATTGAGTGATTTCTTTTCCTCCACATTTCCACATTTTCCTGCAATGTCCAGGACTCAGTTTTGAATTCTTTTTTTTTTTCTTTGAAAAAGAATTATGGTCTTTAAGTTACCAGTAGTTTCTACTGCCCAGACCCGAGCAGCCCTCTGCCTCCCGAGGCTACTTGTCGCCGTAGGTGCAGGTGGGGTCTGCGTGCAGTTACGAGGCCGCACCAGCAGAGGGCGCAGCGCCCGCGGGGCTCGGGGCGGGGCCGCGGCGGCGCTTTTCTCCCCAGCAACACTGGCCCGCGCGCCGCTCGGGAAGCGCGGCCTCGCGGCTTCCCCGGCGGGGCCTCCCCCGCCCCGCCCCCCGCCCGCTGCGGCCTCGCCCGCGCCTCGCCCTGTGGGCCGGGGCCGACTGGGGCGCGGCGGGCGGGGTTCGGCCCCTGCAGACGCGCCCCGCGCCGCGCGGGAGGGGGGAGTGGGGGGTGGGCCAAGCGCACGGCCCCGCCCGCCCGGGCCACCTCCCCTCCCCCTACCCCCCCGCCCCCGCCCCGCCCTTCCCCGGCCCCCGCCTCTCGACGGGGTCGGCCGGGCAGCGGCTGACTCGCACTTTGGAGCCGAATGGGGAGACGTGACTGGCGAGACGCGGGCCGCGCCGAGAACAGGCGCGGGGGCGGGAGGGGGAGGCCGGGTTTCTGGGCACCTGGCGGCCGGGCGGGGTGGGGAGGGCAGCGGCCGCCCACTCCCTCGGCGGCGGGTTCCCAGGGGAGGGGGGGAAGGGAAATGGGCTCCTCCCAGGCGCTCCGGCTCCCCCCCCGACCCCCCCCCCGGGCTGTGGGCTCGGGCGTGTGCGCGCGCAGCGAGACGGTGCCGCCCGTTTGCCCCGCCGCGGCCCGGGCCGCCCTGCAGCCGGGAGGGCCTGGCCTGGGAGTGCGGCCGGCTTAGGGCGCCCGTCCGCAGTAGGTGGTCCCGCGTGCCTCTGCGACGCGACGGGGGAGGGAACTTAGGGAGTCCGATCCAGACACAGTTGTTTCCCAGAGATACTTCTGTCCAGCCTCAAGTTTCCTAATCTGTAAAACGTAGCTTCCACACCGGGAATCTCGTGACGCTGCAAGGAGAGGTGCCGGGAGAATCCCAAGGGAGAGCTGTCCATGCCTAAATCCAAGAAGGGGCCATCGCGTGGCGCCTCGCCCTCTGCTGTATTTCTCGAGACCTTGGGCAGTCTCTAGCTTGCCCTAATTTTGGCCAGGAAAGACCTTCCAATAAACATTGGTTACCTTCATAGAGTTTCCTCGAACATGATGGGGATTCAAAGGAAGAAGAGTGCACAGCATTTCAAGGACACTTTCCCCTTGGATTTAATGCCCAAACCCTAGGATTAAGTGTGGCTTCTCTAGGGCTCTGGTCGCAAGGCTGAAGATAAAAAACACAAAATCCTAGGATATTACAGTCAAAAGGCAGGGAGGGATTGCCCCACTACTTTTAACTGCTGGTCTTTCAGATTCCAGCCCCCTCCCTGCCTCTTGACGTGGCTGCTTCACCAAGTTACTGAATGTCTCTCAGCCTCAGTTTCCTCAGCTGTCAAATGGGAACAACGCTGCTTGGTGGTGACAGGGTCAGGTGCTCAGGGCGAATCTCCAACTTTCACAGACTCTCATGAGTCCTTTAGGCAACATTGTTATTTGTCAGGAAATTCTTCCTACAGTTCTAAATCGTCCCCAGGCTCAAGGCTCTATTTCTGCTTCTCAGTCAGTCCCAGGGAAGGTTGGCTGGTTACCCTTTTGTTAATCCACATCATTTCCCTCGCAGTGGGGAGGCCACTGCCAGGTTGGTCAGCCTGACCTTCCTAACACAGGGCCTCAGATACGGCTTCAAGGTCTTCCCCAAAGCCGTGGATTAGGGAGGTGGGGGTGGACAGACCAGGGAGTTGTGAAGCCCAGATTTGGAGATCTTTCCCTAAATTTGTGAAAGGAGTTACTAGCAAAACAGGAGGAAGGGAAGGTTTACTGAAAACTGTCCCCACACTGAGGTGACTTATGTGAAAACCGTCACAGGGGCAGGAATCCTCACCTCCATTTTGCCGGTAAGAAAGAGAGGACCTGTAGGCCAGGTCCCCAATCTGTCCTTAGCTGGGCCCTCCGCCACTGCTGAGGGCCAGCGGCGCAGGAGATGGCGCCACCTCCACTGAGGCCCCCACCAGGCATGTGGAGTCCATGGGAAATGCCTGCCGTTCCCACTGGCTCCTGTTCTCCTGCCGGTGGGGCTCAGGGTGGCCATCACTGGCTTGGAAGGCCAGATGGCTCTTGGGAAGCAAACAGAAGCCTCACCCTCCCTTCCTGTTGGAAACTTTGGCCTCCGCTACAGAGTAGATGCCTGGGAAACACATTTCAGCTCCAGCCTCAGGGAGTCCAACTGCTCCTGGAGATCTGCCAAAGCTGTTCTCAGGGTTTGTTGGAGTTGGGAAGTCTGAAGGCCAGGAGGCCCCACTCTGAGTGTGGGCCTGACCTGGGCACGCTCGGTGGTGACATCTGCATCAGTGCTTCTCATCCCTGCCTGCCCAGTGAAAGAATGCTAATGCCTGGGCTCCACCCCAGACCTGTGAAGTCAAATTTCAGGGAGGGGGCCCATGCATCAACATTTTTGTTTTCTAAAGCACCCCCAGGTAATTCTACCGTGCTGCTGGGGTTGAGAAACCCTGAGGGAGACCAGTACAAATACCTAATGATCAAAGGACAGACGAGGAAAGTATTTGAAATCGGAACAAAAGAGGATTTGCATTAGACACCAACTAGTAAAAGCCATCCAAGGCCGGGAGGCTCCAGCAGCTGTGACCGAGCAGGACTACGGGAATTCTTGGAAGGAATCCATCTGTCTGGGAACCGGCATGACGCAGTGCCCTGGGGCAGAGGGCGGAACCCTGTGGCTCCAGGTCCCTCTGGGCCACTGTGCCTGCTTCTGAGATCTACATCTGTCTGCTAGGCCAAGCTGCTGATGCTCTTGTGAGCCTCAGCTCTTCCGGTCCAGCTAGACTGCTTGCCATTCCCAGAACTCACCCCACTCTTTCCCGCCTCTAGGTTTTGGTTCCAGGCATTTGTTTCTGTCTGGAATGTCCTTTCCCCATCTGTTCAAGTCATTCCTCTTCAAGGCCCCTACCTTAATGCCAGCTCCACTAGGAAGCCTTGTTACCCCTGTCCCCCCAATTCTGCTCAAGGTGTGCCCACAGTTGCTTCCCTGGCCAGCTTGTATCTGCAGGGTGAGGACCAATAGACTCTTCTGTGCCTCTTCCTCCCCAACCTGTCATTGGGGATGGGGAGCACCTTGCATAGAAGTCTTTCTTGAATGCTACAGAATTTGTCCCAGTTCCAGGACAGGGTGGACAGTCACCCAGAGAAATTCTCTCTGCTCATGCGCTTTCCTGAAGCTCTCTGGTCCCTCTGTTCTATTTCCTGAGAGCACAGGGCCTTGTGGTTAGCCAGCAGGGACAGGAAAGCGCCGGGGCCAGGCCTTGACCCAGCACGTGGTGGCTACAGCACCAGGGTAGGTGCCCCTGGAGAGGGGCGGGGTACAAAGAGGGAGACCGGGAATGCAGGCGTCCAGGCCCTGGAAGCTGGTGCGGTCTCTTCCCAGACACACCGAATGTCTTAAAGGGAGGGGGAAGAGCGCCGCGACCTCGGGCGCCACCGAGGCCAGTGCTGGTGTCTCTCCCGATAGCTGGGCGTGTGGGCGTGTGCGACACGGGGCGGGGGAGCCTCCCGCGGCCTTCACCCCCCCACCCCGGCGGGGGCCCCGCGAGGCACAGCAAGACCGCGGAAGGGGGGCGGGTAGGCCCCAGACGCGGCGCGCCGGCTGCCGGGGGGCGGGGACTGGTCCCCTCTCCGGTCGCCTGCCGCCGACCCCGCGCTTCAGGTGACCCCGGCAGCTGCCAGCCGGCCCCAGCGCCCCCTCGGCGGCCGCCTTCTTGGGGTTTTCCGGCTCCGCGCGCCCTGGCCTCTCCCCTCCCCCAAGCCCTCCCCCGCCCCCCGGGCCGCGCGGCGGGCTTTCTGATGAGTCAGCGGGACCCCGGGAGCCTCCGGCCGCCCCGGGCATCTGCTCCGGTGACGCACTGTGACTCACGGGCGCCCGGGCCGCCGCAGCCGCCGAGCGCGCCGCACAGCCCCCCGCGGCGGCCGGGCGGCCCCCGGGCCCTGCCCCGCGCCCCGCGCCTCCCTTCCCCCAGCGCTCCCGCCCCCTCTCCCCTTGGCCCCGCTCCAAGCTGACATCAGACGCTGGCCGCCCGGCCACCCTCTGAGTCAACAGTTTCCGAAGCGGAGCCCGCTGCCAGGGGAGGAGAAAGCGCTGCCTCCGGGGGGAGGCGGAGGGGGGCCGGCCCCGGTCTGGCAGCCGCGGGAGGGCGGAGGTGGGTGGGGACGGGCGAAGCTCTTTACAAGAAGTCACGGGGGGTAGGGACGAAAGAGGGTGAAAACCACCCTGCGGTGCGGCCGCGGCGGGGAGGAAACCTGCCGCCCCGAGCCACGTGCTGAAGCCGGCGCTGGGTGGGTGGCTGGCCCCGCCCCGGAGTGGCTCGGGGAAGTGGGGGGGCTTGCTGGGAAAGGCTGCAGGCCAACTTCCCGGGGGAGGAAGAGAACCCCGGGTGAACACCCTCGGCCCCGGGGCACCAGGGAACAGGGGTGTCTGGAGTAGGAGGTCCGGTTCCCTTCGATGGGAGCAGCTCTGGCCGAGCCGGAAGAAATGTACCGGCCTAACCTAACTTCCTCCCCTGACCCTCGGGTGATGGGGTGGGGGCTGGAGACTCCCCCCCACCTCACAGCCTTCAAAGAGGATGCGTGTCCCAGGGTTTCCAGAACCTCAGTAAATAGAGGGTGGGTGGCGGTTTAGTGAAGAGGGTGGTGGTAGGAAGACGGAAGGAAGCTGTATAAAAAGAGGAAAGAATTTTAAGAACATGTGAAGAACAGCACCGGACTCCTTGCGCAGGTGAGTTTCTTACTGCCTGAGAATTTAGGCCGAAGCCTCCCGAAGACAGAAGATGGGCTACTTGCAGGCAGTAATGAGACACGTGGTGAAGGAGTCTGGGCTTCTTCCTCCGGGTAACAAGGCTGGAGGGGCTCAGGGCGCTATGGTCCTCCACTGAGGCCGTGTTCAGGAACACTTTGAGAGGCTGCATCCTGTGGTTCTAGGATGCTCAAGGAGGGCAAAAGCACCCTTTAAAAAGCACCCACCTGCAGTGGCCTAAGAGGCACCCAGAAGCTGCTTTAACCCGGATAGGTTTCCCCCGCCCCTGGCGGACAGGAAGGAAGACAGAGGAGCCAGGAGGACAGAAAGGCAGCCGAGCTCCACAGGCGCTTGGGTTTCTTCCACTCCCTCTCCATCCCACCTCACCCCACCATCCTGGGACCTGTGTGGTGGTCCTTCCAGGAAGCTGGTGGGCAGCATCAGCTGGAGTTATCCTGGGAGCTAAGGCCAGGTGCCGGAGGGGGGCTGTGGCTGCCAGGATGAGCAAGACACAACTGTCCTTGGTGGGCCTCCAGCTGGATTTCATTCTCGGGCTCTTTCCGGGATTTAACTCGCTGTTCTTTCCAAAGCCACAGCTCAACAAGTGATGCCAACCCGGGGAGGGGGGGTGTCCGTGTCTCATCTTGCAGGCAGAAGTAGCACAACAGCTGGGTGAACAAAACCCGCCCGGATCTGTCCAGAGCTGTTTGTCAGCACAGCCTCGACAGGGACCCTGGGAGCTGCTTCTTGCCCCATATGACCCTCGTTCCAACTCACATAGAGCAGGAGCTCTGGGCCCCCTTCTCCTTGGGCAGCCTTTTCCGCCACTGTGCGGGTGGGCGGCTCATTTCTGCCAATCCAGTCCAACTCAAAATAGCACTGAACCAGACTTCTGGGAAAGCTCTGTGCTACAGGCCTCTGCAGAAAAGAGTTAAAAATGACAGCTCTGGGGAAATCAAGGGGTGTAATTTGCTGAGATGGGTCAAGATGCCGAGGCCTGTGACATCAGAGGGCAGAAATAGTGGCCAGGGATTGGTATGGAAAGTGTTAGTGGTGGAAGGGCCTGGGCCCTGTGTGGCTGCCCCTTGGGGAAGCTGGTGGGCTGGACCAGTGGAGATTATCTTCGGAGCTAAGGCCAGGTGCAGGAGGGGGGTGGTGACCGGATACTTAAGCTACAAACGCTGCCACACCCAACTTCCACATTTTTTTTTTTTTTCCCCAGGCTGAGAACTCCCTTGGTAGGGGTTACCTCCTCCAGCATTTCACATTCTGATTTCTCATGGTTCTGGTTTGGGCCCAGTTCAGTTGCCATCTTCTCTGGGAAGCTCCTTTCTCCTGCCCCATCCATGGTCTGAGTGCACCTGGGCTCATGCATCCAGGTAACTCTTACTTTGCTTTGTTTGGCCTCAGAGGTTTTGCTGAATTCAACTCCCCGCTCCACCCAGACAGAGGCCCACTGGGAGGCCCAGAGTTTCATCTTTACTGCTCCGCCTTGATGGAACTCCTGAGGAAATGAATTAGCTGTCAACTTTGCCTTCCTCTGCCCAATGCTTGGCCTCATAGGCTTCCTTTGTGTCTAACTGGGCTTCCTTCTTGCTGTGTCTGCTTCCATGAGAGCCTCATCTTGGGTTTTGACCCAGCCTGCTCTTTGCTTGATGGTTTAGCCCAGCCTCTGGGCCCCTGGTTCATCATCCTCATTGATTCCAGCAGCCATTCAGCAGAAGTCTATGCTCCTTCCCTTAGCAATTGGAACGAGGGCAGAGGGTCAATGGAATTTAAGTGCAACTCACTAAAGCTAGCCCATTGTGTGTACATCCATACTCAAGAATACAGATGGACTTCATTAAAGCTAACACGTCATGTGTAAATACATTCATACAAAAAATATTAGGGGCTGTTTCCCCCTTCACGCTTTTTTTTTTTCCCCTCGAGGGGTTAAGTCTCTTCACAAAACTTTTTCAAAGACCATTAAATGTAAGATTCCTCATATGCATTTAGAGGGCTTACTTTTTTTTTTTTTTTGCAACTTTTGGGGAAAAGATACATTGAAAGTGAGGTATAAAATCAAGAGATGAATTAGCAGAGATTAGACTGTTTTCAGGGGTCATGTAACAAAATTCTATATTACTGCAGATGCCAGAAAATTTGGCATGAAACTGAGCTAAATTTGGAATATCTGCCTCCAGAAGTTTGGCATAACTCCTCAAAACATCTGGCATCCTGGGGTAGCATTTATTACTCCACTGAGAATTGAACCTCCTCTAAGCCATCCTTGGCCACGTAATAGAGCAGAGAGCCCAGGACACTGTTAGAAAATCTTGGCCTCTGGCTCTGCCATGGCTGAGCTCTGCTACCTTGGGCCCCCTGCTGATCTGCCTGAGCTGTGGTTTTACTTACCTGTAAAATAGAGATCATTCCATCCACATCTTAGGGCCCTTGTGAGGACCAGAAGAAGTAAGAGACACTCAGTAAGAGCTACTCAAGAAAGAGTAGCTTCAGGTGTTTCAGACTTTCTAACTGTAGAGGTAAAAACTTCCTGATAGGGGCACCTGGGTGGCTCAGTTGTTAAGCGTCTGCCTTCGGCTCAGGTCATGATCCCGGGGTCCTGGGATCGAGCCCCGCATCGGGCTCTCTGCTTGGCCAGGAGCCTGCTTCTCCTTCCCCCACTCCCCCTGCTTGTGTTCCCTCTCTAGCTGTCTCTCTCTCTCTGTCAAATAAATAAAATAAAATCTTTAAAAACAAAAACTTCCTGATATAATTTTCTTCCTCTGTATAATTTTCTCCATTTGGGATTCTTTAGGTCCAGGTTCTGTCCAGGGTCAAGAAGGTCAACTTGAGAGAGAAATGAGCTCTTTTTCAGAATCCACTGGAGAAAAGACCAACATTTCTAGGAGAAGTAAAGAATGTAATAGCAGTACAATCTACCAACCAATCATGGGTTAAGGGCCTGAGAGAAACCTGATCATGAACCAGTCTGAGGCCTATCAGTGACAAAAATGACCTTTGCCCAGACACTAGGCATGTCTGAGCCGCTGAACAAGGTTTTAATCCAGGAGGTGTTGAAAGAGCCTATTAAATACTTATTCTATTGAGTCAAATCCAAGAGTTTGAAGAAAAATGCGAAGTTTGTTTTCTGTGCCCCTCTACCATGTGAGATGTGACTGAGGGAAAATGGTAAACCAGACCCTCTAATAGACGCTCTGATGGATGATGGGCCCCAGAGTCCCATGCTGGGCCCTAGACTATTGTTCCTGTGCACAGAAGTGGGAAATGCTCCCAGGAAGGACAGATTAACTGGCTGTGCTGGACACCTTTCAGAAAGGGAGCAAGAACTGTCCTTTGCACCTCGGCCATTTCTGCCCCAGATGACACCAATCAAGGGAATATATATATATTCATTTCCTAGGAATGCGTAACCAAGCACCACAGAAATTTATTTGCTCAGAGTTCTGGAGGCTAGAGATCCAAAATCAAGGTGTCAGCAGGGTCATACTCCCTCTGAGACTCTGGGTAGAAGCCTTCCTTGTCGCTTCCTAGCTTCAGGTGGTATTCCTTGGCATGCAGCTGCATCATTCCAATCTCTGCCTCTGTGAGCACATGATGTTCTCCCTGTGTGTCTGTGTCTTCACATGGCATTCTCCTCTTAATGAAGACATCCATCATATTGGACAAAGGCCCACCCTAATTACCTCCTCTTAACTTGATTACACCTGCAAAGACTGCTTCCAAATAAGGTCACAGGTACGGGGGGGTTAGGACTCCACAGTATCTTTTTAGGGAAAATAATTCAACCCATAACATAAGGTAAGAGTGATATCTTTGCAATCAGGGTGCAGCACAGGCCGAGGGGGTGGTCAACCCAGGGGCATTCTACTCTACGCTGGCGAGGGGGCAAATTGGAACAGCAAGTCGGCAGTCTCTTTATCAGAAGCCTTAAAAGCATTCATATCCTTTAATCCAGTGGTCCACTTCTAGGAATCCAGCTATTGGAGTCAGCAAAAATGTTGAGAAAGCTTTATGCATAGAGATAGCCAACTCAATATTGTTTATAATACTTAAATCGGGAACAACTTCAACACCTAACACTTAGGGATGGTTATTAAGATAAGTCACATCCACACGAGGGGGATATTATATAGCCTTAGAAATGATATATTCAGAAAAGAAATAGTAATATGGGGGAAGTGAAATAACATGATATATTCAGTATGTTGTCAGCTTTATAAAAATTATACAGAGAAGAAAAACACAACATAATGTTAATAGTCCCACCCCTTACGGAGGGATTACGAGTGACTGTTATTGTTTTATTATGGCATTATATAAGTTGTCTGCAATAGCTTTATTTATTTATTTATTTGAGATTTTATTTATTTATTTAAGAGAGAAAGAGAGAGAGTGAGCCCAAGCAGGAGGCAGAGGGAGAAGCAGGCTTCCCGCCAAGCAGGGAGCCCGATGTGGGGCTCGATCCCAGGACCCTGAGATCATGACCTGAGCTGAACGCAGATGCTTAACCGACTGAGCCACCCAGGTGCCCCTCTGCAATAGCTTTATAACCAAGGAGAAAAAAAATCATGTTATTTAAAAAATAGATATATAAATAGTTTCCTGGAATATACATTCCAGGAAAGTTCTGGCTGGGAGAAGAGCAGCAGCTGCTGGGTGTCCGGCTGATTTCTACGCTTATAAGCCACAGCCATAACCCCTCTGGAATTTTTCAGCATGTAGTTGGGTGGCTACTTGCATCAGAATCACCCATGATGCTTATTTAAAAATGCAGAATTCTAGGGGTGCCTGGGTGGCTCAGTCGTTAAGCGTCTGCCTTTGGCTCAGGTGGTGATCCCAGGGTCCTGGGATCGAGCCCCGCATCGGGCTCCCTGTTCCACGGGAAGCCTGCTTCTCCCTCTCCCACTCCCCCTGCTTGTGTTCCTACTCTCGCCATCTCGCTGTCTGTCAAATAAATAAATAAATAAATAAATCTTAAAAAAAAAAAGCAAAATTCTAGGCCCCACCCAGACCTACTAAATCAGGATGTCTGGGCGCAGGGCCCAGGAATTGGCATTCTCACAGGCTCTGCACATTTGAGCTGAATTCCACCCCCCCCCCGCCCCCCACCACCGCCTTAGAGGCCGAGGACATCCTGCTCATCAGTAATCCATTGTGGTTTGTCACACCAGTCAGTTATGCCCTCTCAGCCTACTGTGCTTTGAAGAATCAAGGCAAATGAACAGAGGAGTTATTTATTTATTTATTTTTAGAGTCCACTCTTGGTTGTCCCTAAGACGAGAAGCTGTAAAACACGATATTCAAAAGAATAGAAAAATTCACATTTTTATTTTATTTTGGAATCCAGTAGCAGCAGATTGTGTTTCTTAAATTATGCTAGGCTAATAATTAAAATGAATTAACATTCCCAGACTCTGCCCTAATTTGGAATTAGGAAGGGTGTAGTGCAGGAGGACGGCAACCCACAATGAAAGGTTTGCCCCATTAAAAAGCAGTTAATCTGTGTGCAGTTAGTTGAGAATCGTAATTACAGGCCTGATTGCTTTTAACTCACAACCTTGAGGCTTCCTTTATTGCTGGTTTACCGGAGCGGTATTGGAGGATGGTAGAAAGTTCTCTACTTTAAGGTGTGTCTTGGCTTGGGGCAGGGGTTGGCCAAGAGGGCCCTCCGACCCTGCGGTGCTGTGACTTGTCAAGACCAGGGGAGTCGTAGCATGCTCGGCGAGGGCCCCACAGCTGAGCCACTAGCCTTCTCATCAGGTGAAATTCCACACCTCAAAGAGGCAGTAATTCAAGGTATTAGTCCACACTTGTTGCTTCCGGAGTTGGTCATCGCCCCTTAAGAGAAAAGGTGAGCCATCTCAGGAATGAACTATCTGCCTACAGCTGGGAGCAATCGGAAAAAAGAACCAAGAACAGCAACTGCGAAAAACTCTACATCAAACCTCCTGGCAGGGGTCCTGTTCCCTTTCTGCGCCTTCACTCACATGGCTTCAGGATGCCCTCCTCACGCTGCCCTCCACTCGGTGCCCCTGTTGGGGGGGGTGCAAAAGGAGATCGACTGCGGAGGGGCCGAGTGCCGGGCCGCGAAATAACACCTTCCACCTGCGCTTGGTCATGATCACCGGCACCCAGGATCTCCCGGCAGCGGAGCAGGGCACCTGGCTGGGTAGGGCTGTCCCTGAGGGGTCAGCAGCCGGGAGCCGGGCTCCGAGGGGTGCAGGGCCGGAGGGCAGGCCTGCTCCTCCTCCCTGCGCGCCCCGCTTTCCTGCAGCACGCGGAAGAGGCAGAGGCAGGCGGCCGAAAGGGTTAGGACCCATCAAGGAGAAGAAAAAATGTAAAAGGAAGCCCTGTATCTTTCACACAACATGTAATTAACTCCCCGCAGAAGATGCCATGGATTCATAATGGGAGCCGACAGCGGGGGAGGAAGGCTCTGACAAGCATGAGATTTCTTGTGGGGTTTTTTAATTTGATTTTTTTAAAGGAACATGAACAGTTGCCATTGTAATCTGGACCTGCAGTGATGGTGTCTCCCCAGCAGCGAACCAGATGATGCCGTATCTCACTCCTATCCAGGCAGGACCAACGGGCTTTCTCCTCCACCCCAGCGGCTGGCTGTTTCTTGTCCCTGGCTCCCCAGGGTGGGCCTGTCGGCAGCCCCTGCTCTGTCAGCCGCCCCAGCGTGAGGGCAGCAGTCCTTGGAGTCACCCTGGCCTCTAGCCAGGGGCTCCCAGGGTCGTGCTTCTGGCAAAGCCCAGGCCTCCTACCGAGTGTTCTGCCCTCAGTAAGGTGGTGGCTGCGCTGTGGGAGGAAGGGAGGCCCAGCTGGAGAGGAAAGGTGGGGAGCTCCGGGGTGGGGCGGGGTGGCTGCAGGGGGGCAGGGCCTGGCAGCCGGCCAGAACAAACCGGGGCCAATCCTCTCCTGGGCACAAAGGGCTCTCTGGGAGGGACACGCCCAGCCCCTCCGCAATCCGCAATCCGGCAGGGAGGCCCATTCCCAGACAGGCCTGGGTGTGGCCTGTAGGCTGAACCCTGCTGGGCCCTGTGGACTTCTGGTGACCCATCTGGGTGACTTTAGTCCTCATTATGATCTGGTCTGCAAATGAAGATGGAGAGAGGCCTGGGCAGGCCGCTTAACGTCACAGAACACGGGGCAGTCGCCTCTTCTCCCTCTGGGAAAGGGCCTTCCTAGGTCGGCGTCCCCCCACCCCACCACTTTTTCTCATACAGATATACTCCTATGCACTCACTCATACACTCATACACTGGAGAGGTCTCCAGTCATACTTAGACTAGTCAGCTATGCTGTGCAGATCTTTGCCCCCATCCCCAAGCCATTGTCACAGAGGAATTAGCCTAGGTCCAAAGAAATCAGAAGAAATCAGGCTAGGAAATGTGCAACAAGAACCACTTTACTGGCCGCAGGCATAATTATCACTTTTCTTCAGAACTCAGAGTCTCTCCCTGCCACTAAGTACCTTCTCATTATGACCCTGCTATGCATGAAAAAAGAAAAGAAATGAAAAGAAAAGCAGGAGGGAAGGGAGGGAGGGAGGGAGGGAGGAAGGAAGGGATCATGATTAGCCCCCTTTCGCAGATGAGGAAGGGAAGGAAGGGAGGGAGGGAGGAAGGAAACTTTGGGGTAAGCAAAATAGCATGGAAGACATATTGAAAGGGTCCGTGCTGCTGTATGTTTTAGCTGAGCTTGAGGTTTACCTGGGTGGCTGTGCCATGCCATGGAAAGGCATGGGTCAGGAAGTCACTTATAGCCCCCACGGGCCTTGTGGGTTTTAAAACTGAAAGCGTTCAAGTACGATTTCTAAGGTCTCTTCAGTAAAGCCCCAAGGCCATGAGGCCACCCACCGGACCCTCCTGCCCACACAGGGCCTGAGGGGGCTGTGCAGACGTCTGGCAGGCGTGTTCCCTCCCCAACCACAGCTGAGCTGGATGGTAATGGATGAGAGCGCCATCTATGACTGGAGGACCTTTCTCTGTCCTGTATGCCCTGTGCTGTCAACTATGAAGAAGACATTTGTTGAACATAGATTTCTTTGGCACCATCTATGTGCTGGTAAATAAAACAAATGAAATTGCCTGTTCCCAGGAGTTTCCACTTGACACAGAAGCATTGGAACTTGCCCTCTGTGTTCATTTTCTAGGGCTGCTGTACCCCAAACTGGGGGGGCTTAAACAACAGAAGTGTATTTTCCCACAGTTCTGGAAGCTAGAAATCTGAGATCAAGGTCTTGGCAGGGTGGTTCCTCCTGGCGGATCGCTGGCTGTCTTTGGCCTTCCTTGGCTTACAGATGCAGCCCTCCATCTCTGCCTCCACCTTCACATGGCGTTCTCCCTGTGTGCATGTTTCTGGGTCCAAATTCCCCCCTTTTCATAAGGACGTCAGTCATATTGGATTAGAGCGCACCCTAATGATCTCATTAACTTATCTCTGAAAAGATTCCAATTCCAAAAAAGGTCACATTCTGAGGTATGGAGGGTTAGGATTCTAACATACCTTTGAGGGGGGGGGGGTGGCCACAGTTCAGTTTATAACATCCTCTATAGAAAAGCATAGGAAAGCATGGAGGAGAGTCATCTGCCCTTGAGGTGCCTGAAGTCTCCTGCATCCTCAAGGTCTCATGTGAAGGCATCTGATTGGTGGAGCCTGTCTCCACTGCAAGGGAGGCTGGGAGATCAAGTTTCTGCCTTCTGCCTGGGGGAGGCATGGACCTCTACTGTGGGATTTTCCCCAAACACAGGTAGAGCATTCAAAGGATTCATGCAAAGGTGGCCACAAAGCACAACAGAAATCTACCACGAAGGTGCTCTCAGGTTTTCTCCAAGGGGACACAGAACCGAGAATGAAGACCACAGCTTTCCTTTCGTATGACTTCCCTTCAGTGCCTAGCGTTGTGTACGCACCGCTCACCCTGTTGATGACTATGGAGGACACCTGGCAAATCTCGATAATGGCCAGTAATATTTAGTAAACATTCACTACATGCCAGGCATTTTTCTAAGCTCTTTATATGCATTGCCTCATTTAATCCTTACGACAGCTTTATGAGCTAGGGATCATGATTAGCCCCCTTTCACAGATGAGGAAACTGAGGCACAGAGAGGTTAAGTGATCTAACCCAGAAGGGGGGAAAGCCGGAATTTGAACCCAGCAATTTCAGCCTGAGACCGAGAGCTTAACCGCAGTTCTTCCTAATAGGGGGCAGGAGATGAGAGGTAGGAGAAATGCCTCCCCAGCCAGCGCTCCGGGAAGGCAGGTGCGTGCCGTGAACCTGACAGAACTACCCCTGAGTGGCATGTATATTGTCTCTCACATGCTCTGAGTCAGGGTGGGTGTGATGTTGGTGTGAGGCACACTGACAAAGTCCTCGGGAATCCTGGGAGGGAGGCATGGGAAGAGGCGGGAGGGGGGAGGAGGAGGGAACATGCAGCTGGAGGCCTGCGGGTTCAACCCGGGAGGCTCTGCCTGGTGCGGCTGAGGAAGGCCTGCGTCACAGGCCTGGCTTCTGAGCTTCTGGACTCAGCGGGGCTGGGCAGCTGGAAGCCGGGTTCCCGTGCCAACGTAGGGAGGGACCAAGCTGGTCCCCTGCCAGGGTGCTGCCCAGAGAGGGCCAGCATATTTCCAAGAATTCTTCCCCAGTGACCTAGAGCTGGACCTTGGAGGGGCCCAGTGGCCGCCAGGTCAGGCCCTCCAAGCCGAGGTGTGTTGGAACCCCTCGCACGTGGCAAATGTGGCTCACGTAGCTGCCACGTGCCCAGAGGCTGAGACCAGGGAGCTCTGTGCCTGTCCCGGAGGAGCTCTAGCCACTCCTTACTGCTGTGATCACGGACATTGGGACATTGCTATTTCGATGACCTTTTTGCAGAAGGAGGCAAAAATAGAAGGGATACATTCTTATATCCCCAAGCATGCCCAACGGGAGACTCCCCTGTGGCCCTGGCCAATTGGATTGGGCCTCGGATCTCGCATACTCCAAGTCCAGAGCACAGTTTCAAGAATGTGCATGTACCAGGAATGTTTGCCATTCACCAGTGAGCACCCCTTCGAGAAAGCTGGGACCCACCTGGTAGCTTCCCTTTCCAAAGGGAAACAGAAAGAAAAGCCCAGGGTGGCTGGGCCTTTCTTAAAAAGAACTGAAGAGGGGCACCTGGTTGGCACAGTGGGTTAACATCCGACTTTTGGTCTCAGCTCAGGTCGTGGTCTCAGGGTTGTGAGATTGAGCCCCGCCTTGGGCTCTGCACTCAGTGTGGAGTCTGCTTGGGCTTCTCTCTCTCTCTCCCTTTGCCCACACCCCCCACCCTTACTCTCCCTCTCTCAAATAAATAAATAAATCTAAAAAAAAAAAAAAAGAACAGAAGAAAGGTAAAAGAATATTTTCCTTTAAAAGCATTGATATTAAGGTAAGAATAATGTGGTTTCTTATACACTAGTAGGGCATTTCCAAAACACATAAGGGTAACAAAAATAAGAAGAAAAGCAAGGGAAAAGAAATTATCTACTGGAGGTTTTTATTACAATAAATGACTACAAAATATGTAGTTAATAAAAAGTTCAGTTTAAGAAATGTTTGCAAACATCAGTAGAGTTCCAGAGTTTTAAAACCAGATTAATATTTGTAATAACATGAAAAACACTAATGCCTTGCACGTACCCTACTGTCCAGTTGTCTCCCCACAGATAAGATGCAGAGAAGAAGGACATTCTTAGAATTTAAAGAATGAGGTGGGGCCAGGGTTACAAGATAAAATACAAGATGGCCTATTAAACTGGAAAGCCAGATAAAACAACAAATATTTTGTGAGAAGTATGTTCCAAATATCGCATGGTACATATCTATACTACAATAATTATTCGTTGTTTCTCTGAAATTCAAATTTAACTATTCATTGTGTATTTTTATTTGCTCCATCTGGCAACCTCGGGTAGACCTCATAGGGGAAGCAAGACGGGGGAGTTGTGGGAGAGAGGCTGGTAGGACTTTGCCAGGTCACGGGGACTCCAGAGCGGCCAGGCCTCTAGCTCCAGGGCGGCCACAGAGGGGCCCTGGGAAAAAGCTCTGGGCCTCTTCTCGGAGCTCTGCGTCCCTGGAGGGAAGAGGCAGGGCCCAACAGCTGCAGAAGGAAGCCTTGAAGTCAACCTGAAAACTCTTCCAGCTTCTCTGGGTGGCTGCCAGTGGAGGAGAAGACAGCCTCAGGGTGGCAACGTGGGGAATGTATAAGTGCAGCAGCCTGGCTTGAGGGGTCACCCTGACTCCCAGGGGTATGGACACACGGCCCCACGCCTCAGCTGACCCTGTAAACTGCCTAGCCTGCCCTGACCTCCCCTTCAGGTCTGGCTGTGTCGGCCCCACCTCACGCTGAATTCCCCCACATTCTCCGGGGCTGAGGTCACTGAATATCCCCAGGCCTTTCCTGCAAGGTTGGAACGCAAATCCGGGGCATTAGCCGCGTGAGTTATTTGTGTACTGCCCAAAGGTACCCTGGGAAGGGGAAGTGTGGGCACCCGTGCCCAGGAACCCCGGAGAAACCACTGGGTGAGAGTCCCATAGTCTCTTCCGGGGGCCCGTGGAGCTCGCCGGCCTGAGAGCCGCAACCGCCCCCCCCAGCCCCCCCTGCTAGGCTAGCTGTGATGAAGTGTGGGCCCTCCTCAGGGTCTTCCCCCCAGGGCTGTGTGGGAGCTGCTCTTGTGTCCTTTCCCAGTGAACAGGGCGGGAGAGGGAGGGAGAAGGGGCAGGCCTGCCCTGGGAAGTTTCAGTTTGTATGTTGGACCAGAACATTCACTGGAGGGCCGAGAAAGGAAGGAAAGACAGCCTATGAGCAGAATATCTCTCTGATAATCTTGTGAGGTGCTTTTAATCCCATTGTTACAGAAGACGAAACAGGCCCAGAGAGGTTATG
This sequence comes from Mirounga angustirostris, assembly GCF_029215605.1. Lineage (NCBI taxonomy): Eukaryota > Metazoa > Chordata > Mammalia > Carnivora > Phocidae > Mirounga > Mirounga angustirostris. Next base: position 34,268,242 of record NW_026991712.1, read on the forward strand.
GAACTTTCCTTAGGTCACACAATGAATAAGTGGTGGGGTCAGAAATCCTACCCAGGCCACTCTGGCTCTAAAATCTGGGCCCATTCTGGGCGCCTGGGTGGCTCAGTTGGTTAAGCGACTGCCTTCGGCTCAGGCCATGATCCTGGAGTCCCGGGATCGAGTCCCGCATTGGGCTCCCTGCTCGGCGGGGGGTCTGCTTCTCCCTCTGACCCTCCCGGCCATCCCCCCTCTCATGCTCTCTCTCTCTCATTCTCTCTCTCAAATAAATAAATAAAATCTTAATAAAATAAAATAAAATCTGGGCCCATTCTATTCCACTTTGCTGCCCAGGAAAATTCTAGCTCAGGAGGGAATATCTACCAGCAACTCTGTTACTCTGCTCTTGTCAGCTTCCTGCCTTCCCTGTGACCCCCAACACTTGGCTGTGATTGAAATTTGCACTAGAAAATAATGCTAAAAGGAAACAGCTGTGCTTCTGTGTGTGCACACCAGGAGCTCCATCTCCTGGGCTCTCAGCCCTCCTCCCCCAGAGCCCAGTGGGTGCTCAGGGCTAGGCTGTGGTGGTTTTAGCACAGGCCAGAATTGTCCCCAGTCCCTGCCCTTGCACGCCTTACCTAATAATCCCTGAGACGGAAAACCACGTTCCCTGGTGAGCAAAGTAAATCTAGCCTGTGTGGTTGGTTGAGTTCGGTCAAACTGTGGGACATAGGCCCCCATGATGTCCTCGCCACCCCCAAGGGATGCTAGGTGCTGTCCCTGCCACCTCAGCTCTTCTCAGATCTCTCCCCACACAGGGGGTCAAGCCTTCCTTGTCTTCCCCTTAGGGCTTTGGGTGTTTCTCGTGTTCTCTGACATCCTGCCACCTTGCATCGCTATCCCTCCCACTCAACACCTCACAGCAGTAAGATGGCAGAGACTTTCAGTTCCGAGTGTGGTGAGGAGAGAGTGGAGGAGGCTTGAGGAGGGTGAGCTGGGATTCTCCCAATCATGAACCTCACTCGTGCATTCGTTTATTTGCCCCTGCATGTACGTTGGCTGGGTGGGGAAACACAGCAGGAGTTGGAGGCTGGGCGTGAAAAAACCAGCCAGGGCCCACACAGCCCAGCTTTTGCTCACCGTCTGCTCAAAGAGGCTCACCATCCGTCAAGGAAAAGTCATGAAAATGGGCTTCCAAGCTCTCTCTATGCCTCCTCCCCTGAGGTTCAACTCTTCTTTCACATTTGTGGCTCCTCCAAGTTTCTAGAAACATCCAGCCTACACCATGTCTTCTCTTGGTTGCAGTGTGGATTTTGCCTGAGTTCTAATTCTGGCTCCGAAACTTCTCAGACTTGGGCACATTACTTAATCCCTCTCAGTTTCAGATCCCTTGTTTCTGATGTGGTTGACTGCTGAGGCTTGTTGTGAGGATTATTATGTTAACAGTTGTCAAAGACTGGAAGTCGCCTTGGCCCATGGCCGACACCACGTAAGAGTTAGTAGCTGTCATTACTGTTACTATTATGAATATTCTCTCTCCCTTTCCCTTTCGTCCCACACCCCGAGTCTGATCTTTATCAACCCACTGTCCTCCTGAAGCCTTGGCAGGCTGGCTGAGCACGAGCCCTCCTCAGAGGTTTGGGGCAGGGGGGCGGGTTGGAAAGCTGCAGATGTTCACAGGGCAATGAACCTGCACCAGATGTTTGAGAAGGTGTGGGGACCCTGCAGATGATCCTGAGGTGGAAAGAAGCACCGGCCTCCACTACGCTGGAATGGGCGAGGGGCCTGGTGCTTGCACAGGAGGTGTGTCTCCTGGCCGTGAGAGAGAACTGCCACTTTAGGTCCAGTCTAGTTTAGAGGAAAACTCATCAGGCAGAAGCCTGCTGAGGGTGACCAGATGAAGGGGGCAATCAAGCCACTCATGCAACAGGACTTGCATGGGTTGACTGGTGGCTTCCCAAAAGGTATGTCCAAGTCCTAATCCCCCAAACCTGTGAACATGACCTTATTTTGAAAAAGGGTCTTTGAGGTTGTAATTAGGAATCCTGAGATGAGAGCATCTCGGATTACGCGGGGGTGTACTAAGTCCAATGACAAATGTCCTTTGAGCAGAAGAGAAGGATTCATAGACACAGACGAGAAGACCGTGTAGAGGCGGGGACAGAGATTGGAGTGATGCAGCTGCAAGCCAAAGAAAGCCTGGAGCCACCAGAAGCTGGGAGAGGCCGGGAAGGAAAACTCTGGAGAGGGGGCAGCCCTGCTGACACCCTGACTTTGAATTTCTGTGAGAGAATACATTTCTGTTGTTTTAAGCCACCCTCTTTTCGGTAATCTGTTACTACAGCTCTAGGACACTAATACAGAGGCCAACAGCAAAACACCTCCAGAAGGGAAAAGATAAGAGGCCATGGTCTGAAGTGGGAAAGACAGAGAGAAGTGAAACTCAAAAGATCAATGAAGGACTTTCATCAAGGTGGTGCAGGTTGTACACTGCACAACAGTGGGGGTGCCATTTACAGCATGGTTGTAGTTTGAATATTTATTGCTCTCTTGTTCTTGCAAAGGTCAGTGAGATGTCTTGAGGAAGGGGTACCTTTTTCTAAAACACACAAAGGCGAGAAAATCTAGAAGGCTCTATATATCTGCACCATCCAATACAGTAGTCAGTTGTCACACATGGTTCTTGGGCACTTAGAATGTGGCTTGTGCAACTGAGGAGCTGAATTTTAAAATCTGTTTAATTTTAATTAATGTGAATTTAACTGGCCACATGTCGCTGACAGCTACCACGTTGGACACACAGCTCTAGGACAGGAAACTGGAAACTCAGCACTGCTTGATGCAGAATTTGGTCACCAAAAACATGGCTGCTATCTACTGGTATTGTTCAGAGGTCCCTCCACAATTGCATTCCTTGTTGAGTAGGGGTGAGGGTGTCAAACAGGGACCAAGGTGCTGGTGGAGGGGTTGGAAGGCATCAAGGCGTGCTGGAGAGCATGAGAAATGCCCACCCCTGGATGGGTGCAAGGACCGAGCAGCAGAAGGAGCGAGAGAGAAAGGGTTGCCTGAGGAGGTAAGAGTCTCCTCTCCAATTTGCTGATTCCTTGTATCCCTTAGGAACTATTTATGAATCTGTCAGTCCTGAAGTAAGCTAAGTTCTTGAACCTATTTTTGTTTTCAACCCTCAATTTAGGATAATGGACTTTTAAAAAAAGTTTTTATTTACTTAAGTCATCTCTACACCCAGTGTGGGCCTCGAACTTACAACCCCGAGATCAAGAGTCACATGCTCTTCCGACTGAGCCAAGCAGGCGCCCCGGGGACTGATGAACTTTTATATGGGGATAATCGTAGAGATGGACAGGGGACGCCAGGTTAGGGGTTCCTGGGCCTCAGGGTCATTTCTTTTTTGAAAGCAGGCTCTTTGGAAGCAGGTCTGTTTTAGCTCCCAGTTAAGTCTGCTGTGGGAAGGTTGGGAGCCCAATCCTGTCCACGCCACCTGGTCGTTACCCAAGTGCAGTAGGATATGGTGTCAAAACTTGTGTTTTAACTGCCGCAGAGAAGGACCTTTACCCAGCTGTGGCTTCATCCCTCGGAGAGATGTGAAGACTTCTCAGAGGTGGGAAGAGAGGTCTAATATGTCCCTTGGTGATCATCACATTTTGCCTGCATGCATGTTGGTAAGCAAAGAGGATGGACTTACCAGACTTTTAGGGCTCAGTCTCAGCCAGACAGTGGGGACCTGGCTATTCTGGCAGCCTCGGCATTGCCTGGGAGCTTGTTAAAAAGGCAGACTCTCAGTCCCGGCCCCAGACCTGTGGAATCAAGATTTGGTTGTAAGGATCCCCAAGTGATTGGAGGGCACAGCAAAGCTAGAGAAGCACTGAGCTAGAACAAGGCCCATTTCCTGGCCTTGATTTAATGGACTTGTCTTAAATTAGCTCAGAGCTGAACTGACCTTGTTGTTTCAGAATTTTGTTGGCTTCACCACCCTGGAGAAACTTCCTCTGAAACATAAATCTACCAAAATGGCTTCCAAGCTTGATTATCCCAAGTGGACGCCCTTCTAAAGCAGATGTTCTGAAAGCTGAGGGTCAAATGTGTTCCATGTCCCTGATCTTTGGGTGGGTGACCCTTGGAGAGGGGTAGAGAGCGAGAACATCCTCTCGGGGCTAGCTCCAAAGCTTGGCTCTGCCTCTGTGGCCACTTTTCCGGCCTCACCTGGGAGGACCTGTGCTCTGCCCCATGGAGACCGGTTGTGCCAACTCCACCCTCACCTGTGGCTTCCCCACACCAAAGCCTGGAGAAGAGGTGATCCCTCTCAGGATTTTTGGAGAGAGCCAGCAGCCCATGGCTGATATCAAAAAAAGCATATGAGGGGCGCCTGGGTGGCTCAGTCGGTTAGGCGTCTGCCTTTGGCTCAGGTCATGATCCTGGGGTCCTGGGATCGAGCCCGGAGTTGGGCTCCCTGCTCAACGGGGAGTCTGCTTCCCCCCCTCCCCATGCCCCTCCACAAGTCTTGTGCTCTCTTTCTTTCTCAAATAAATGAATAAAATCTTAAAAAAGAAAAAGCATATGAGCCTACTCTCAATAGACTTAAAGAGACACAACATCACACAATTAGAATGGTATTAGCGAGTCTACAACATCCATACAGTAAGAGATGCAGCTGTTTAAAATGATGATTTTCTTAAGATATTGTTAATTTAACAAAAGGTACAGTGCAAATTAGAATTACAGTGTCTTCTCATTTTAAAAATAAAGCTATATCTATATGCATAGGAAAATGATATCTGGAAGGATATATTCCCAAATCCACCATTTCAGTGCTCTTTAGCTGAAAGCCACTGGGAATGCAGGTGCAGTTGAGTTTATCTGCTTGTTGCAATGAGGGAGAGTGCACAGCATGGGCAACACTGGGTATCTCAGTACAAGGATGCAAAGAGAGAATTAGTACCAGGCTTGCACTTGTGGTTGGTACTTTGGGGAGATGGTTCAAGCAAGCAGGGCTTTGCGAAGAGAGGTAGTTTTACGGTTAGATATCTTAATAATTCTTGTCAATGGAGCGATAAGAATGAAGAAAGAAATGGAACTAGGCTATAATTGGTAAAAATAAAAACAACAGTCATCCATTAGCCAGGATGGGGGATGTTTGGTTATTTTTGTGGTTTGTACAATGCTCTTGTTTTTGTCTCCTTCAGACATGATTGCAGAATGGTCTTGTTTTTGTCTTGACCTTCACAATCCAGTAGCTTGGCTGATGTTCTGTGAAGCTGGTCAGGCTTGGCAGGAGCAGACCGAGACTCGGCTGTGAGTGCCAGGCAAGCTCCCGGCTGGCAGGGGCTTTGCTCTCTCTCCATGGGGGCACCTCCAGGAGTTGGAATCAAGGGTGATTTTCACTTTCTACTTCATATTCTGGAAAAAAAAGATTTCTATTACAACAATCAGGCACTATATTAGTTTTAAGAAAAAGAGCTATTTCCTTTCTGGGAAAAACAAATCACCTATATAAGAAAATGCTTAATGGATGAACCGTAGGCCAGTGCATTTGGTGGGCAGGGCACACAGCCCAGCATGCTGAGCCCCCCACCTCCTGGGGAACAAGAGTCCGAAACAGCTGTCCCCAGGGTGTGCCAGGGTGAGCGTTTAGATTGGATAGAAACTGGTGTTGCTCAAGACCTCAGTCCAGGGTCTAGACGGTGAGAAGTATGGCTGGCTGTCAACAATGGGCGGTGGCCACCTGGACACCTTGGACCCCTGCTTGGTGGGGCTCCCAAGGCCAGAGACTGTGGCATGGCCCAGAGCTCTGGCTGTCGGCTTGGCCTGCCATTAGAAACACCTGGGCGGCTTTGACACCCACCCCACCCCACTCCCGTGCCACGTTCAGCAACCTGGACCAATCAAATCAGGATCCCTGGGGGTGGGGCCCAGGTACCAGCATTTCTTGGCTCCTCAGGTGATTCCTCCAACTTTCCCCTGCTGGGCCTTAACCCTGCTCTGGCCCGTGTTCATTCTCCTTCTGTGATCTCTACCCTCTTCTTTCCATTCCCATCACCTCTAGTCCGGGTCAGGCCCTCACTTCTCTCCCCTGAATCATCTCTGTCCTCCACACTGCCTGACTGATCCTTGTAAATAAAAATCCAGGTCAGTGGTTCTCCGCCCTGGCAGCATATTAGAATCACCAGAGGAGATTGAAAAAGGGCCCCACCCTCTGAGTTTCTGATTCCATTGGTCTGGGGTGGAGTCCAGGCACTGTTTTTTTTTTTTTTTTTTAGTTTCCCAGGGGATGCTACTGGGCAGCCAGGGCTGAGAACTGTAGCTTCCCATGCTTTTATTCCCTAGCCCAGCAAGGGCGAAATAAAGAGCTAACCTTGTAAACTGAGGCACAGGAGTCCTTGAGGGCTCCTCTAGGGGAGTGTGTCACAAAGGGAAAGCAACCTCCTCCCCCATTTTGCTAGGAAAAAACCACATAGCTCTGTTTCTGTGCAGGCAGCCAGGTGGTGTGCTAGGGGAGGAATTCAGCAGCTCCAGTGGTAGTAGGGTGATGACAGGGGAGGCGTGAGGAGGGGGAAGATGGGAACTATGTTCTAGGTGATGTCCTGAAACACTCGAAGGAAACTGCTGAGGGCTGGCTCTCTAATGGCGAGCGGCTCTATGAACACTTCATTGCAAAGAGCTCTGAGCCCAGGAGGCTGGCAGTGGATGTCGTGGGGCCCTGCCCAGACCCGCCTTCAGAACCCAGGCACCCTACCCCCTGTCTCTCCCCAGGAAGTGCCCCCAGTTGAAGCGAGCTGTCACGTTCAAGGCTGTGCCCCCTCCTGGAGCGCAGCCTGAATCCAATGACTGACAGGTGGATGAGGGGTGCAAAGACCCGGCCCCTTGCCTTATTCAGGACATCCCAGCTTCAGAGCTTTCTGTGGGATGGGCTAAGGTGTCTGTTGCAAATGCATCCCAGTTCAGCTTCTGCCTCTACCCAATCTTGCTTCCTTTACTCCCCTGTAGGTGTTACTCTACCCTTCTCCCCTGTGGGCCACCCCACATACAAACCGCTCCCTCAGAGTCTGTTTCCAGGGCACCTGACCATGAGAACGCCTCTCAATATATGTGTGAGTGAAGAATGAACAGGGTCCATAGGGTGTGAAGGGGGAATTGTGTCACAGCTGCTTTTGGGGCCTCATGGAACATCCCTAGTTTCAAGGACATGCAAACTGCAAATCTGATTGTGTAACTCCCCTCTTAAAATTCCTCAGTGACTCCCTACTGCCTATGGGGTCACGTCCGAGCTCCTCACTCAGGTGAGAGAGCTCTTCTGTAGTCTGGCCTGACCACCACTGCAGGATCCCCTTTCTCTCCCTTGCTCTCCAGGCAACCCAAACTATCAGCTGTTTTCCAAACCGCCAAGCTGTCTCCCACCCCTGCCTCCATGCAAGCTGCTCACTGTTTCTGGAAACCCTTTCTCCACCTGGGTCATTTGCATTCCCTCGGCATTGAAATCATCTGTCTCCTTGCTCCCCTTCTGGCCTGAATATTCTGTGAGGCTCAGGCCAGGACTTAGTTGTCTGCCTCTCCGGGGTCCAGCACTATAATACCGTGGCCGTGGCTGATTCCTTCCTTCCTTCATTTATTTTTGTTTATTGTGGTAAAACACACATAACATAAAATTTACCATCGTAACCATTTTAAAGGGTACAATTCAGTGACATTTGGTATATTCACAATGTTGTACAAACATCACTACTAACTCCAGAACATTTTCATCCCTCCCAAAGGGAACCTCCCCCGCCATCCCTACATAGTCAGTCGTCATTACCCTCTCCTCCCAGCTGCTGGAAACCATTGTTCTATGGATTTGCCTATTCTGGATATTTTACATGGAATCATACAACGTGTGGCCCTTCTTTTTTTTTTTTTTTTTAAAGATTTATTTATTTATTTATTTGAGAGCAAGAGAATGGTGGGGAGGGGCAGAGCGAGAGCATCCCAAGCAGATTCCTGGCTGAGTGCAGAGCCCAAGGTGGGGCTCGATCTCACGACCCTGAGATCATGACCTGCGCTGAAACCAACCTGTGTTGGATGCTCAACCAACTGAGCCACCCAGGCGCTCCTGAGTCTGGCTTCTTTAGCCTATAATGTTCAGCCATGTGTTAGCATGTATCAGTACTTCATCCCTTTTTGTGACTGAGTAATATTCCATTGTATGGATAGGTCACATTTTGTTTATCCATTCATCACCTGATGGACATTTGGGTTGTTGCTACCTTTTGGCTGTTGTGAATAGTGTTATGAACATCTGTGTATAAGTTTTTGTTTGAACACCTGCATTCAATTCTGTAGGACGTATGCCCACGAGTGGAATTGCTAGGTTATACTGTAACTCTATGTTTAACTTTTTGAGGAACTGCTAGACTGTTCTTGACAGTGGCTGCCCCAGTTTGCATTCCCATCAGCAATGTACGAGGGCTCCAGTTTCTCGACACCCTTGCCAACACTTGTTAGTTTCCATGTTTTAATTAGAGCCATCCCAGTGGGTGTGAAGTGTATCTCATTGTGGTTGTGATTTGCTGGTGCATATTTTCGAGCCCCCTCCTGTGTGCCAGACACCGTGCTAGGCTCTGGGGGCACGCCAGAGAGCAAACCAGACACAGGTCCTGCTTTGGTGAAAGTTCCATCCTAGTGGGGAGACGACACAGGACAATGCCGTCAGGAGACGGAGCTCCACGAGGCGGCGGGGCCATCACTGTCACTTGGTTGCAGCTGGGGAAGGAGCTCTTTGGGCTTCCTCTACCCCTGTCCAGCCGGCAGGATGGAGCAGAGGCTGCGGCCAGAGGAGAAACACAGAAGGTGAGCGCACGAGCGTCGGTGTGTGTATTGGAGGGGGGGTGCTGAGGTGAACTGGGGGGCACCAGCCCTGCCTCGAAGGGCAGAGGCTGCTTAGCACTGGGGTTTGGTTTTTTTTTTTTTACTGCCAAGTGGTAATGTAGACCTGGGCCTGGCCTCGTGCAAGATGGAGATGAGGGGGGCGCCTGGGTGGCTCAGTTGGTTAAGCGACTGCCTTCGGCTCAGGTCATGATCCTGGAGTCCCGGGATCGAGTCCCGCATCGGGCTCCCTGCGCAGCGGGGAGTCTGCTTCTCCCTCTGACCCTCCTCCCTCTCGTGCTCTCTGTCTCTCATTCTCTCTCGCAAATAAATAAATAAAATCTTTAAAAAAAAAAAAGATGGAGATGAGGTTTTTTTACACAAAAGCTTCCAATTTGTACCTGATGGCACAGTCATTTTTGAAAGCATTGTCTGGGGGCCAGTTTGGGTGAACTGTCTACCAGTATGTGATTTGGACACGGACATGGTTCTCAAATGCGGAGCATCATTCACAGGGTCAGAAGGTCTGGGGGTGGACCTGGGACTCTGCCTTCTTCACAAGCCTCCTCTCTGCCCTCCCCCCCCCAGGGTGGTCTGATGCGCAGTGGAGTCTGAGAGCCACCGAACCGGAGTCGCGAGGGAGGCAGCTTCCCACGTAGGGGCGGGCCAGGCGGGCAGGACCACATTCCCTGTTTGCACCGGCCTGAGCGTCCGTGGCCTGGCCCCAGTTTCTCAGGGCCAACGGTGGCCAGAGCACATACCTCTGTGTGCCAGCAACAGGGGGAGGCGGAGAGGGGCCCTGCAGGAAGAGGACGTCCCTGCTCCCTCCCAGCCTCCCTCTGGCTCTCCACAGCCCCACATGGTCCCATGCCAGTCTGCGTAGCTTTTAGCCTAGTGGGCAGTGTGACCGCCAGCCTGATGCCTGTTGCCTTCCGGGGAACTTTGTCTGGATGGGAACTCTTTGTGGGGAGACGGCCCAAATAGAGATGTCAAGTTCTGGGAGAAGGCGGGTGCCGGCCTCTGGACTGGCTGGGCACTGACGGGTGGGTATGAAGCAATGTGTTTGTAGGCCTCTTGCTTAATTGTCACAAGCGCAGTTAAAATTGGCAGTTCTCGGGCTGGGTTGTCTGCTCTGAAAATCCGCGGGCTCCTCTTTAGCAGCTGGGAACCGCCTGGCTTCTGTAGCTGTTTATTCTGAAGCCACTAGAACGCTTTACAGGGTTCACCTGGTGACTCGGATGTTCTGTGGGATTCGTGTTCCAGCCCAATATTTACAGGTCCCTGTAGTTCAAGAACTCTGGAAAGTATCCTTCCCTCTCCATGTCCCCTGTCACTTCTCTAGGACAGGGTACACGGGAGGAGCAAATACGTTTGTTGGTAGAGCAACATGAAAGACAATATCAATCTGGGGTTTGTCTCTCCAGGGATAATTATCAGAGGGATCCATTCCGTTCACCCCACCAGCCTGCGAAGGCTCATTTCCATATTACAGCTGAAGAAGAAACTTTGATTTCCCCAACAGAAAATAACAAGAAACAGGGGCGCCTGGGTGGCTCAGTCGTTAAGCGTCTACCTTCGGCTCAGGTCATGGTCCCGGGGTCCTGGGATCTAGCGCCGCGTCGGGCTCCCTGCTCTGCAGGAAGCCTGCTTTTCCCTCTCCCATTCCCTCTGCTTGTGTTCCCTCTCTTGCTGTGTCTCTCTGTCAAATAAATAAAATCTTTAAAAGAAAAAAAAAATAACAAGAAACAAATTAATGAGACATGTTTCTATGTACATTTCTATCCCTAAAGGGTCTGCTTTGAGTCTTCTGCCTAGATTACTCTTAGCAAATATTTTTAGTTGTTAAGAACCATAATCAACATAAAATATAGCTGCTCTAAGGCTGTATAGTGGTTTTAATACCCGTAATAAAATAGCAAACTTAGTGGAGACTACGAGCCATAACAAGAGCTAACATTTTCTGAGCACTTTCTATGGGCCAGGCTCAGAACTAAGTGCTTTACTTGGGTTATTTCATTTAGTCTTTACAAGTCCGTGAGATTTAATCCTCAAAACCACTCAACTGGGGAAGTCATACCAGCATTTTACAGATGGGGAACGTGAATCTTAGAGGCTGAATGTGCTAGATGCTTTACATGGTTTGTATTATGTGATCCTCAGGTCAATCCTGTATGATTCCCCTCCCAACAGCCCTATAGGAAGGCATTATTGCCTTTTTAGGGATGAAGGAACTGAAGTGTCAGTGTTCATAAAGGGGAAAAACCTGGGAAACACCTATATGTCCATCCCTAGAAACTATGAGAGATAACAAACGAATACCTTTGTTTTAGTTTTGGGGTGATTTGTCATTCAGGAAAAAGTCTAATACAAGCTGGGAGGGAGGGTAGGGACTAATTTCCAGCAGGCATCCTGACGGTCCCTGGAGACTGTCCTTGTGGAAGAAAGAGCAGAACAAGGATCCCTGTTGCCTCCTCACCCTTGACCTAGGAATCCAAGAGTATTTGTCCTTCATACTCGTTGCCTCCCAGCCTGTCTCAAGGACAGCTGTCCATCATGCCAGCATCCATTCTTGACTTCTTCCCTTCTCTGATTACCCTCATTTCCTTTCAGAGCAACTGAGTCCTCTTATTTCCTCTCTGTCCCCACCCTGCTGCCCAGTCAGCCCCAGGGGATCCTGGCCCATTGTGTTATGTGGGCCTGGATTCAGAGAGTTTTCCCACTCATCAGTTGTACCCAGAGGGCACTTGGGTCCAAAAATGTCTCTACCCCCTTCTTCTTGGAACTGGCCCCTGCCATAGCTCTGACCAAGAATTAGAACGGAAACTCCCATCGTCTTACAGATCCCCCACTCCTTGCTCTCTGTCGACTGGCCAGTCAGAGCCCTTGTCTGGAAGTTTCCAACTTGGGAGCACAGAGAGAGGGCAGTTTGTTTCTCTTTGGGGGCTGGATGGAGCTCTGGAGCTGCCAGAAGCCAGGTTCCCCTTTATGGGTGGAGGAAATCAAGGTGCAGTAGATGAAAATCAGTCTAGCCTACAGGAAAACAAGAACTAAAGACTGAGAAGGGGAGTCCCGGGGCATGCTTGTTCCTGTCACCTGTCTTCCAAGCCCCACCTGCATCCTGCCTCTGTGGGATCAGGGGACATGTGCTCACACAAACCTCTCTCTTCCTGTTCAATCTCAAGAGGCAGGAAAGGGTAGGAGTGAGGAACAACATCTGTGAGTTTTAATCCTGGCTTGCCACGTTGTGTGATCTTGAGCAGGTTCCTCAGTGACTTTGTGTAAAATGGGGAGAAGAATAGAACTGTTGAGAGGGATAGCAGTTAAGGTATAGAGGACTTAGATAAAGCGTGATGCGCGGTAAATGCTATGCAACATTACCTATTATTACTTGTACTTGAGTTGAATTTTCTGTCACTTCAGCTGGAAGAGTCTTGATCAACACAAAACCTTCCCTTACTTGCCTCTGGGTTAAAATGTTCCCGAGCACCCATATGTCTCAGGAGCAGGAAATTACCAAGCCACTCAGGTGTGCCAGGAAATGCCAGTCAGAAGTGTTATCTCCCTGCCGTGCTGGGCCCCGGCACCCACCATCCGTGGCTGAACTGTCCTGTTCCCACATCTGGAAAGGGTCGAGTCAACATGGTCTTTCTCCCTGCCCTCTGGCCTACTCGGGCTGTTTACAGACTTCTGCCCTCTGATTTGGAAACCAGACCCCCTGCTTCCGGGGAGTTCACCTGGGCTGCAGCCCAGCCCTGCCTGGGTCTCTGTGCCTACAGGAAACCGGATGTGAAGCTGGCTTACGGAGGAGCAAGCAGAAAATACAATCTCTCAGGATGTTTGTTCCAGTTCCTTTCTAACTCTGTCAGCTTATTTAGTTACTTAGCCTCTATTAAGTATTTGTGTTCACCACCATCCGGGGAACTGAATTAGAGGGATGAGGGGACTTCTGGGAAGACAAAAAATGAAGGGAAACTCAAGCCGGTAGGGATTTGCTGGGAACCTGCCGTGTGCACATCACTGCATGGGAGACTTGGACCCACAGAGGCCCTAGTAGAGGGTAAAGGCAGTGACTAATAACTCCCTGCAGGATGACCTCCCTCTGCTCCCAGCCTCCCCTCTGCTGCCACCTCTGACCTCCAGGAGGGCTGGGGGTACTCTGCTGGGCGTGGGGCATGCTGGGAGGCAAGGTGGGGGAGCAAGCAAAACTGAGGGGCGAACGCCGAGGCCGAAGTAGCAATCTCAGGAGAAGTGCTGGACAGTTGGCGCTCAAATCCAAATTGTGGCCCGGGAGCTCCACGTCAGTTCCAGGAGTCAATCTGATTTGAAAGAGCACAATGGGACCTGAGCTTCTGGTGCGTGGCAGAGAGATGGTATGAGGGCTAATGGGCTAACGTAGGAGCCAGCCTGGGAGAGCAGGAGCCTGAGGGAACCCAGCAGAAAAGGCTGTCCGGGCAGCCTGGCCTCTCCTTGAAATATTCTGGAATGCCTAGAATACAGAGGGGGGGCTCTGCTCTCTAGGGACAGTAGCCCTTGGGACTACAGTGTCAGAGTCAATCTTTCTAAACCCTATTAGCCAGTGGGTAGAGAGAGGGACTCATGTTCTGCTTTGCTGTTTCAGTGATGCCCAGGGAGGGGTAGGGCAGTCTACAGGGGTCTGAATGTTCTTGGGGGCTGCCGGGCAGGGCAGGGGCTAGGGTGAGGTTTGGCATTTGCTTAGCAGATCCCTAAATTTGGCTCATAACCAAATGACGGGAAGAGCATTCCTTATTTCTCAAGGAGGCTGAGGTGAGTGAAGTCCACTTCACTTCGCTGGTCTTCAATTAAATATTTGGGTGGGGCCAGTCCCTAAGCTCCCATGTTTAAGGCACTGTGCGAGGCATCATACTTTCCTTTGGAAGAGCCTTGCGTGCATCCTGGATCATCTCATCTCTCAGTTCAGTTCTGTAAGGCAGGGATTTAATTCTACTCTGACAGTCTATGGGTCTATGTGATCATTTATTCAAAACAGGCCCACTACGTGCTAGGCACTGTGCTAGGTGCTGGGAACAGGACCAAGTCCCTGCTCCCATGGTGCTCGCTCACTGGGCAGAGATGCGATTAGCAGGGGACAAATACCCAAAGGAGGTCAGTTCATGTAGTATTAAGTGCTCTGAAGACAGGGGATGATGTGTTAGGGGGTGGGGTGAGTAGTGGTTGATGGCAACCATGTCTCCCGGATCTCTACCCGTCTTTCTGGTTGAGTAAGGAGGAGGCTAGGACACCCGGGCCTCTGCTAAGTGGAACTTTCAGGCGAGTCAAAGTGTGAACTGGGCCAGGAGATGCGAGAACCCACTTGTACCGCTCAGCCAAGGTGGTGACAGGTTATTATTTATCACAATAAATCCCCAAAGCATGAAGTGCTTGGCTGGTTCTGGAGGCTGGCAGGTGTCACAAGGGCTTGTGCTACAAAAAGCACGTATTGTGGGTCGATTTGAGGTCATAACACCTTCTGAATATATTTGGGTAACTTTTTAAAAAACATGTTTTATTTTTTAAAGGGCAAGATACACACAGAATGCTAGATTTGAAAGATATAAAGATGGTATATATTACAAAGTCAGTCTTCCTCCAACCCTGACCCAGGCCTGCCCTCGCCTTTCCTTCAGGCCACCATGCTGTCCAGGCTCACGTAAACTTGAGGGGTCTGCATGGCTCCCATGAGGGCCCATGGGCTTCTTACACATTTGTGTTTGGATTGATATTCATCAAACTTTACAACACTTGTCCTTCTCCTCTGCTAAAAACTATGCCTGCTACCTGAAGAGAAGGCCCAGGGGAGAATCCCAGAGTCTACTCGAGGCTTTTAGTGGGAGGAATAGAAGCAGGTCCTGTCTCAGTGGGGGCAGATCCTGGAATAACTAAGAGCGTGAGTTTGGAGTCAGCAGACTTGGGCACAAATCTTGACTCTGCCTCTTTCCACTCACTTGGGTGAGTGAAGGAATCTCCCCAAGCCCAGGCTCCTCCTTTGTAAGCTGGGAATAATCGTTACTCCTCTGAGGCCACGAGGATTACATGAGCTACTGCAGGTAGGGCTTGGCCCCGTCCTTGGCACAGAGCTGAGCTGCTGTAATCATCATGGAGGGGGTTCCAGGTGCCCCTTGAGTCTACATTTGTGTGCAAATGTCCTTGGGTCAAAGGCATTCCCATTAGGGTGTGGGAGTCACACCCTAATGCTACTGGTGTTCCTTTGGTAGGTCCCAGGTTCTAACCCTAGTTTTGCCACCCACTCTCTGATTTTGAGCATGTCCTTCAGCACCTCTGGGCCCCAGTCTCCTCATCTATTAGATGACAGGGTCGGTCTTAGTCATCTCCAGGCGTGTCCTGCTCTCATACACCAGCATTCCTTACTCAGGAGGGTGAGCTGGGGATATGCCCTCACGCTCTGGCCTTCAGGCTCCAAGCTGAGGCCGCTCCTGCCCACCGGCTTGAGGAATGGAGGGCTCTGAGCCCCTGCTCCATGTTCTCTTTTCTCCTGTGTTTTCTGTAACCCTTCTCGCCCCGGACTGAGTTCCCGGGAACAGGTCTGCCTGCCCTAGGCCTCTGCTTCGTCTGATCGGCCAAACTCAGACTCCCACGGGATGGGGACAGACACGCCCAGCTGACATCTCTGGGCCACGGGGACCACAGTCACGGTGGCAGATCCCTGCCGTCCCTGTCCCTGGAGCTGGGCTCCAGGCCGCCGGCGTCAGGAGCAGAGAGGGTTGCTATGAAAATAAAGGGGGTGCAGCAGGCAGCTGTGTGGCGCCGGCCCGGAAGAGGAGCACCGTGGGGGACCCCCTATTTCAGCCCGCCTGACAGGAAGCCGCGGGAGAAAAAGCGCTTGGCAGCGACCGCTCCTGCAGGTTAAGATTCGCTGGGGGGGTCTGGGGACGCGCTCTGTAAGCGCAACGGGCTGAAGGGTCGTCCCGTACTTCCCATGGACAAGCGAGAGTTCCCAAAGCCAGGCGCCACTCCGCTGTGTCCGACCTGCCGCGGTCATTCTGTGCTCCCGCCTTGTTTCCTCAGGTAGACCGGAAGCCGGAAGCCGGAAGCTGGAAGCCGGAAGTCGCCGGGGCCAGGAAGCCAAAGGGACGCCCCCGCTCCCCTCGCAGCCCCACTGCCTCACTCCTAGTCTCGGGGCCTGCGGTAAAACACTGTGTATAGTGTTAGTTGTCAGGGACGACAGGGAGGAGGAGAAGCCGTAGCGTGACCCACGGCTGTGCAGAAGGCTGAGCGGCTTCAGAGGCAGGCGCCCGTCTCCGCCCCCACTCTGTCCCCAGGTGACCTGACCATGCTGACCATATGTCCTCCCAGACCCCAAACCCTGAGGAAGACGCAGTGGAGCCTCTCCTACAGGCCTTCTGCACCCCCTTTTCCCCCAGACCCCATCACGAAGCCGCTGAAATCTGAGGGACCGTGTGTGACGGACGGAAAGCCCTGGACGTCTAGATGTCTTCAGAGCTTCTACTTAAGTCTTCTTGTTTTGGGACTGTTGTCCGTCTGTTCGTTTTCTTCTGGAAAAGCAAAGCTCCCCTGGAAAGGCCCCTCAAAGCTGGCTGTGCAGAGTCAGGGGCCGGGGCGCTCTTGGGAGACCGGCTTCTTTGCCCTTCGGGGCTCCCTCCCCTTTCCTCCTCAGGCCCGGGAGCCCAGCTGGCCCCACCAGCCAGGTGCAGGAGTGAATAGGGAAGGACTCGGGCCTTCAGGAAAGGACCTCAGCCGCCTCCTTATCTGCCTGACGGACTCCTGTACCTAGGGCCCTCCTCTACTTTTTCCAGGGGTAGGATCTTTTTATAACATCCTGGTAGTCTGAATATTGGCCCCTCGAAGACAACGATGTCCAGATCTTTGGAACCTGGGAATATGTAATCTTACAAGGTGAAGCCGACTTTGCAGATCTGATTCAGTCAGGGATTTTGAGACGGGAAGGTTTTCCTGGATTACCTGGCAGGCCCAATGTAATCACAAAGGTTCTTATAAGGGGGAGGCAGGAGGTCAGAGAGGACAGAAGATGCTATGCTCTTGGCTTTGAAAATGGAAGAACAGGCCGAGAGCCAAGGAATGCAGATGACCTCTGGAAGCTGGCAAAGTCGAGGAAATAGATTCTCCCCTGGAGCTACCAGGAGGAATGCAGCCGTGTTGATTCTAGACCTCTGACTTCCAGAACTGTAAAAGAGTAAAGGTATGTTGTTTAGAGCCACTAAACTTGTAATTTGTTACAACAGCAACTGCGAGCAAATACAAACATGAGCAAATTCCACGGCCCCTCCTGTGATTGGTTTTTAGCATGTATCGATGAACCGAACACATAAGGACAAAAGGCCACCTCGAATTCAGTAATGCACTAATAGTTTGTTAACTACACAGCAGCTGCAAACATTCGAGAAGCAATATAACTCACACCCAGCAAGGCGATGGATTCATTCATTCACTCATTCATTCATTCATCCTGAACATGACCTCTGACCCAGACTGTGGGGGTTCAGATCTCAGCCTCAGCATCCTCACCTGTAAATGGGAATAATTACAACACCTGCCTTATATTGTTGGGAGGATTAAATAACTCAGTATCATCTGGGAAACATGCTTGGCATATTGTAAGTGCTGTGAAAGTAATGACTATGATTTTATTAAAACACAGGATAGCTGTGAGAGACATGTTATTTATTCTTCCAATAGATAATGCACGAGTGATTTTTCATCCTGCTTTACTTCACTGTACTTTTGTTTTTTAATATGTCCTGAGAATGCCTAGCCTCGCAGAGAAGAAAATACAAAAGCTCTCCTCAAATCAGTACAAACACAACTGATTGATTCTCTTTCTGATGGGTTCTCAGCCTGATCATGAAGCCCAGTCTTTAGACCTTCATTTCTACCATCAGTCAGACTTGGAAGACAAACCCCGCTCCCAGTCCAACTTGTCTTATTAGGGACCCTCCAAACCAGACTCGGGTCTCCCAAGCTCTGGGTAACAGAAACTATAGATGCCAGCACAATGGCCATTTCCCTCTTTGTTCAAGCATGGGGCAGCAATATGCCCAACCCTGGGGGAGGTGGGGGGGCATGAATCCTGCCTGGGTTAAGCCTGTTACGGTAATCCCATTTATCTTTGCCAATGGACTTGGGTCTGTGACTAGCTCTAGACAATCGGATGTCAGTAGAAGTCTGATGGTGGATTTCTAGGGAAGTTCTTCTTCCCTGAAAAAAGAAAATGTTTAGTATATGGTTCAGCTGGGAAGACAGACACCACTCTAGGTATTTCAGCAGGAGGGACTTTAATACATGGAATTAAGTGGTTACACGACTGCTGAAAAGGCTGGAGGAGCAAAAGTAAAGACAAACCAGCCCAAGCTGTCAGGCCGGCTGCTGGCAGAGACTGTGGAGATGGCAATAATGATCACAGGTCTCTGCAGACCACAGCAGGTGATTTTCAGGCACATTTCTAGAGGCCACTACAAATTCTCATGTTCACCCTTCTCTTCCTCCTTTCAAATCTTGCACAGGCACCTCTAATGACTACATTCGAACCCAGATCCCTGCTAGCGAAGGATTCTGGGATCTGTAATTTTCAGGCTCTCAGCCTCCATGGCAGAGGGGATGCCTAGGAGGTAGGGAATGGTGAAGAGGCTCTGGGACAAAGAGAGGAACTTTCTCTTCCTTCTTTTTCACTTTTCTTTTCTTTAAAATCAGGACACGGAACGGATATAGCTCGATCTAACTCATCTTGTGACTAGAAGGTGAAGGATTAATTCACTCATTCATGCATTCACTTGTTCAATAGACACATGTAGGGGATCATCCTAGGTAGAAGCTCTGGCCTTTCACTCTCATTGGTCATTTGACTGCCACACTGCTGTATGAATGAGAACAACACAACAGCAACTGGACTTTTTCAAACACTTTTTTGTTCTGGATAATTTACTGAGCGTTTGATATACATCATCTTATTTCATCCTCATCCATACCAAGTGATCATACACATCCACATTCCACCCTGGGAGCATACTAGGAACACTAAGAGGACGTGTACTGTGTATTCATTTAGTTCTAGGCACTGTTGTGAACTCTTTATACATTTCTAACTCATTTAATTCTTCCCACAACCCTGGACGTGGGTCCTGTTCTCATCACCCTCCTCATGTGTTGAGACTAAGGCAGAGGTGTTAAACTGCTGGCCCAAGCTGACCAGCTTGCCAGTGGTTGGGCGGAGACTGAAATCCAGGCAAAATGTGTATATTCAGTCACTATGTGCTGGTATCAAAGGCAGGGGCTGCCTTTTCCAGGAGGGGGGCACTGCGGGTCAACCTGGGTTGGAGTTATTTTACTGCATATCCCTCTGTATGGCTTGACTTTTCCATAGAGGTTCCTAAAGATAAGTTAAGGCATTTCCCTGCAGTGGAGGGTTTAACTGCCAAGTTCCTATTTATCCTTCAAAACCCAGCTCATTTAGGAAGACTTCCTTGATCCTTCTCCCAGATCTTTGTTCTTTTCTTTATCTCTGTGTCTACACCTCCTACCTGGTGTATACTTGGTTCCCAGGACATGTTTGCTAAATAGCATCCTCTAAAAGCCACCTCTGTATCTCACGGCTTCCTGTCTCTCCTGTCTGGCATTGACAATGTTTCTTGGAAGGCCACCATCTCAGTGTTATTCCTTGGCTGAAAAGCGTCCACAGATCCCTCTTTCCTAACGCCATCAGGTCTGAATTCGGCCTGAGTTTTTAGGTTGTCCTCAGGTGGGCCTCACTCCACCTCATTAAGCTTGCTCACAGTGCTTCGAATCCTACCCACCCATTGATACTCAGCCTTCAGGAGGCTACACATGATCACTCCAAGCCTCAGCAAGAGCTTTCTCCTCTGGCTCCTGTCCACAGGGTCTGTACCACCATGATTATTAGCATGTGATCTGTCTGGGATTGCCTGTCACTACCCCCTGCACAAGAAATGAGCAGGCAACATGGTGGCTGTCTTTTTTTCCTCCTGTCCCCCTTCTCCTTCGGACAGCATGATAAACTCAGCTAGCCTCTAGGAGTGTGACAACAAAGATGGGCAATCATATGGGTAGTCACCATTTACAGATCATCACTGGTGGGTCAGCTTCTGGATTTCCTTCCTTCCCCTAACAGCCCTTACTTGTTGGCTCCTGTATTTTTGGCTGCTTCATGAGGAGTTTGAGTCTCCCTGCTCTATCCCATGGCAGTTAATGGTCCCTTTTCTATTTCATATCTATTGTCTTTTTGGCCTGCCCCCCTTTACCTTCCCTCGGGAAAGAGCCTATGCTGACCTCCAGGCCTGAGCATCTGACTGCTGATTGGGAAGCCTGATGGGCCCCAAAGTGAACTCCCTAACCCACCCCCTGCTAGCCTGTTTCTCCTCTGATTCACCCTCTCATGACAGGGAGACAGCACTTCCATCCCCCCCAGAAACCTGGAAATAAGCCTTAACCCCTCCCTCTCTTACTCCTCATGCTCTGTCACTTCTTCCAAACTCGGATTCTGGACATTTCCACCTAGCTACTCCTCTACTTGGCTACTAACTACTCTGATATCTCCCAAACTGTATTCATCACTACAATAAGCATCTTTTCTCTTGAAACTGGCTTAAAAGACCAACTTCCCGACTTTCAGTGGCATGATTAGCAGGTTCACTTTTGACCCAGCCTCCCCTTTCCCCTCCAGCTGGCCACTGATTCTTGTTGATTTTTCCTTGCCCTCCTTGTGGGAGGCGGGTTATATTGAAAGCAGTATAGACTTTGGTTTTTCAAACTTGGGCTCGGTCACTAGCTCACTGTGCAACTTCAAACTAGTTACTTAATCTCTTTGAGATTCTGTTTCTTATCTGTGAAATGGAGATAAAATACACAAAATTTTAGTGTATGAAAAAGTTGGTATTTGAAACCAAATGAGAAAAATGGACAGTTCACTTGATGCTCTTAGGACAACTAGATAGCCATTTGACTAAATAAACTTTTATTCCTACCTCATTCCAAGCATCACATAAATTACAAATGAATCAAAGTTTAAATGTGAATTATGAAACTATTAAAGTATTAGAAGAAACTCTGCATGAGCATTGTTATTATTTTGAAGTGATCAATAAATATGTTTCCCTGAAGAGTTAAATTCCTAAGCAATAGAGAAAAAAAGACACACACATGGGAGGGGGCAGCAACAAATTGGGAAAAATATCAGTAATATATTTGACAGTCAAAGGTGCTAATTTTTACATGAGAAGGGCTTGTAGAATTTGATAAAAAAGAATACTGCTATATAGAAAAGTGGATAAAAATATGCATGGATAATTTGCAAAAGAAAAAAACAAATGCCCAATAAACAAATGAAAAGACAGTCAGCCTGACTGACAGTCACAGGAATACAGATTAGAAGAACAATGAAAAAAAAAAAAAAAAGAACAATGAAATATCACAGTGACAAGGATTTTAGGAAGTTATTGATATCCAGTCTTGGTAAGAACACAGGTCTTTTCATAAGCCATTGTTGGGACTGCAAATCAGTACATTCTTTTTGAAGCAGAATTAGGCAATATCTATTATACCAAAAATATCCATACCTTTTGACTGTTACTAGAAATATATCTTGCATATTTTCTTGCTCATATAATCAAATACCTTTGTTCTAAGATGCTTATTAAGGCATAATTTGTAACAGGAAAAATTGGAAATAATACAAATATTCACTGAAGCATAAGTAGATAAATTAGGGAAAAATCCACTGGACTATATTATGCAGCTAAAGGTCAATTATTAGGGGACTGAAGGACAAGGATGGGAACAGGCTTTGTACTGAATGCTTTTTAAATATTTTTTTATTTTTAACCATGAGCATGCATTTTCTATTAAAATTTAAATGAAAAGTGCTTCTGGGCTCTCTCCTCCCCTGTATCCCCACCACCACTGCCCTAGATCCCTATCAATTCTTGCCTAAACTATGAAAAGAGCTCCCCTGGCTGTTTGCTCTGCTTCTGTGCGTTCAGGCCCCTTTAAGTGGACCTGGTTGGGGTGGGGGGGTTGTTCCTGCAGGTTCTCTCTGTGATGGAGAGCCTGTGGGAGTCCACACTAACTCCAAAATTGTTTCTGCTCACTTCCTATTCGCCAGCTCTGCCATTCCTTGCCTTGGGCTTTGCCCTTCCTTCCAACCTCTACTCCCCTTCCAGCCTCCCCTTTGGGCCTCCACTCCTGGTCAACCCACTCCCATCAGCCCTTTGGACTGAGGACCCAGTTTGGAAGCTGGGTGGTTGACACCTCTGGCTGTTGAGACCATTCACCCCCTGTGCTTACATTAGCTCCGGCATTCCCTTCCTGCCTGCCCACCAGGGGAGGAGGCCTGGTCACCAGACTCCCCAACGCTGTTCACATCTCCACATCACCACCGTGTGCTGTTCATCAAACACAGCTCCCACCCTGGCTCTCCATGGCCGTCCACATCTAAGAATGGAGTCCACACTGTTGAACCATACATGCGAGGCTCATCTCAGGTCCTCACCTGGCCTCCGACCGCTGGCTGTCATGTACCCTGCATGCCAACCCTGCAGGACTAAATTCTCCCAAACTCTGGAGTGCTTTCCTCCTCCCTCTTTGCTCTCCCCCCTGGAATGCCTTTCTTCCTCTACCAGGCTTCATCCGTGTTTCCAGGACTTCTGTACATGAATGTATGTATATGACTCGTAAGGATTTACCTGCATATTTATGTGCTCACTTAGGGGAGCAACTAAATATGGGATAAGTATATTCACCTTCAATTCTAGCTATGTTTGTAACGGTCTCTATTGCTTTTTAAGCACCCCGAGCGCAGGAACTGTGCATTAACTAGCACCCTCAGTTTACACAATCACAAGGACTAGAAACGCAATTCAAACTCACTTAGGGACCTACTAGGTAAAAGTTTTGCGTGAAGGGCTGAGAATGTACCACAGTTGGCCCAATGTGGGTCCGGTGCCACCCCCGGATGGATCCCCTAGGACATGATGTCCTAACGGCTTCCGTAGAAACCCCAGAGATGCGGGTGGGGGCGGGGAAGGAGTCGAGAAAGGTCTCAGGAGGGAAGGGGTGTGGGGTGTGGCTGCCTGGCCCAGGAACCAATAGGTGTCCGCTACTTCTGCACTAACACTGGGTTCTGGCCAGGGGTGTCTCCTCCCTAAGTCTCATTCACGATTCATTCCAACTCTTTTCTTTGTAATTCCAGGCCCTCCTCTTCTCTGCGCAGGGTGTCTGTTGTTTAGCCTGCCTAGCCAGCAGTTTGCCTCCCTTGCTTTTCTGCCAAATGGCCCCTCCTCTTTTCCTTTAAGGAACTAGTCCCTTCCAGTGAGCTGCCAATCACAGGCCACGCCTCCTGGGGGTGGGTTCCTAGTCAAGGTAAGCCAACCAGTTCTCTCTGAAAATTCGAGTCCGGGTCCCCAGGGAGAGAGCCAAGCTGCCACCTCCAGAGTGCCCACCCTGCTCCCCAGAGTGTCTGGTCCTATCCTTCCTGAGTGCAGTCATTCCTTCTTGTTTGTGAACTTCCTTCAGGATGTGGTTCTGGATCCCCCAACCAGATGTGGCCCATTCCTGCCTTCTAGCATTTTCTTCAGACGTTCTTTTAGTATATGTCGCTTTCCGACTTGCCTATCGACTTGCCTATCGTTTTTTGACATTTCGTCTCCATTGATTCAACCTTTATTCACACACTGATTATAAGTGCCCAATAAATTCGTCTGTTAGCCCAAGTTAGAATTATATTTTATAGTTTGGAACCCAAACCACCTGAGCTGATAAAGCCGCCCTACACCCAACGAGCGGGGAGGGGTCTGGTGCTGCCCCAGGTGTGGCCACTCACCGCTCCTCCCTCCCAGCAAAGCTGGGTTACGGAGAGCGGGTACTGGGGCCCTGCACCGCTCACCCCCGCCCCTGCTTGCTGTCTTGCCCCTCAGCTCCAGTGTGAGCCGTGGAGTGCGGGCACCATAGCGTTTACTCACAGCACGGGGTGGGGGGTGGGGGTGGGGGGACTGGCCCCATGCCTTGCAATCCATTAATATGGGTGGAACAGTTTCCTTCAGCCTGACTCTGTTTCTCGAGGTGGGCTACCATGACCTTTCCACCCAGAGAATCCTCTACTTTTGTTGGGTAGGACAGAGGGACAGATAGCTGACTGGGATCATTCCTGCCCAGAAGCCAACGCTGAATTCCTGTTGCCTGGCAAGGTCCAAATCCCCAGCTGGCCCTTGGAGGGCCTCCCAAGCTGTATTCGTTTTCTGGGGGCTGCCACAACGAAGTACCACAAACTGGGTGGTTTAAACAACTGGAATTTATTCTCCTGGTTCTAGAGACTAGAAGTCTGAGATCAAGGTGTGGACAGGGTGGTTCATTCTAGCAGCTGTGAGGGAGAATCTGTTCCATGCCTTTTATTTTCTTTCTTTGAACGATTTTATTTATTTATTTGAGAGAGAGAGAGAGACTGAGCACCTGCAACCTGCTCCAGAGCAGGGTGAGGGGCAGAGCGGGAGGAAGGGAGAACCTGGAGCAGAGTCTATACTGAGTGCAGAGCCTACAACTGGGAGATGGTGACCCGAGAGGAAACCAAGGGTCCGATGCTCAACTGACCGAGCCACCCAGGCGCCTGGTGTTCCCTGCCTTTTCGCCTAGCTTCTGGTGGTTTGCTGGCAACCGTTGGTGTTTCTTGGCTTGCAGACACAATACAATCATTCCAATCTCTACCTTCATCCTCACATGTTATTCTTTCGGTGTGCAGGTCTCTCCCCACAGCACCCCAGCATGCTGTTCCATTCCCCTAATCCATAGCTGTTTGCACACTTGGCATTTAAGCTCCGAGGCCTATGCTCTTCCCATGGCTGACGTCCTCCCACACTCCTCCCTATGCTTTGTGCTAAAACCCAGCCAGGCCCAAGGTTCAAACCAGATGCCGCCTCCTCTTTCCTCAGAAAAGCTTTCCTGATTCCCCACCCAGGTGTGACCACTTCGTGCTCCAAACTTCTTGTTTTATTGTTGTTGTCCAGATCCTTCTTCTGGTATTTGCCATAGTCTCTCCATGTATTGTTACTTGCCTATTTATCTTTATTCATTCATTCAACATTTTACTCAATATTAGTCAACATTTCTTATGCTCTGTGTACCAGGCACCCTGCCAGGCCCTGGGCAATATACAGAGATCAAATGGAACACCTACCCTGGAGAAGTTCCTACATAGAGCAAGAGTCATGAGCAGTAGTTACACTGGAATGAGGTATGGACAATAAGGGAACTCTGTTTTGTTTTGTTTTGTTTTAAAGATTTTATTTATTTGATAGAGAAAGACACAGAGAGGGAACACAAGCAGGGGGAGTGGGAGAGGGAGAAGCAGGCTTCCCACTGAGCAGGGAGCCCGATGCGGGGCTCGATCCCAGGACCCTGGGATCACGACCTGAGCCAAAGGCAGACGCTTAACGACTAAGCCACCCAGGCGCCCCTGAGGGAATTCTATTTTTGAGTCCGTTAATTAATTGCATCTTGGGGTGCAGTGAGTCTTTCACTTCCTGGGGGACGTTAGAGACTGTTTGGTCTTGACACAGGTATGGAGTCAAGCAGCCCCGGTTTTGAACCCGGTTTTGGCACCGAGTTTCCTGTGAGTAGGTGTGCCAATTACTTTGTCTTTAGGATGGGTGCTCACAGGGCCAACCGCACGCGGCTGCTCTCAACACTCAAGGAGCAGTGATATAAAACGCTCAGCAGAGTGTCTGGTACTTAGTAAGTCCTCAAGAAACGTGAATTCATTGTGCTGCTTCATCCTGCAGGTTGGATGCCTTCGGAGGTGGGGGCAGAGAGGGAAGAAGAGCCTCTCCGCAGCAGGAATAGCATGTGCCGAGACATCAGGGCAGGGGGCAGTGCAGCCTCCTTGGTGGGGGGGGCGGAGTACACAGAAGATGGGAAGAGGGCAAGGGAAGGTAGAGAGCCTGGTCTTGGTGCAGAGGTGGAGTGTTTCTCACTCTGTATCCTTCCCTGAGCAAGCTTATAATCCTAATCCCTCAATCAGTGTTTTTTTTTGTTTCGTTTTGTTTTTTTAAAGATTTTATTTATTTATTTGACAGAGAGAGAGATAGCGAGAGCAGGAACACAAGCAAGGGGAGTGGGAGAGGGAGAAACAGGCTTCCTGCTGAGCAGGGAGCCGGATGCAGGCTTGATGCAGGGCTCGATCCCGGGATCATGACCTGAGCCGAAGGCAGATGCTTAATGACTGAGCCACCCAGGCGCCCCTCAATCAGTGTTTATTAAAGTGAGTTCAATGGTGGGATTCAGTTTCCTCCAGGGACATACTCTTATGCTGGGAAATATGAACCAGCAAAAAAAAAAAATCTTCAACAAACTTAAGCCAGAGAGATGTGGTACAGGGCATCTCAGGGCTCGTGAGGCCCTAAAACCTTCCAGAAGTGGGCAAGGCTTCAGCCCATCGTCTGGGCCCCCTGGTGGCCTAGACCCTCCTCCTGCCCTCAGGCCCCTATCTTCCTCTCCTGCTCTCGGGGCATGCAAGCAGCTATGCCCAGGATTAGGGCTGCTTTAGGGGCCAACTGTGCTACTGTACCTCTGCTGGCCTTCAGAGCAGCTCTGGCTGGCTCAGCCGAGGACACGCAGTGGCCCGTGCCATCTCCCTGCACTGTCCGAGGGAGGAAAGGCTTCGGGAACTGCCTCTGATATCCTGGGAATCGGTCTCCCGCGTTTCCAGTTCTGCCCTCTTTTCCTTTCTCTCAGGCTTCTTAACAATTCCATTTGACCAAGACAGGGGAGTCAAAAAGTCCCCAGGACTTGTGGCGAGCAGAAGGTATCGCCCGAGTCGTGGGCTGCCCAACACCCGGCCCACCCACCTGTCTCACCCTGGCAAACCCAAACCCAGGCTGCTTTCCAACCACACCCCTTCCAACAGGACAGACTCGACTTGCCAAGGTCACAGGACTTGCCAAAGGTCAGAGAACACATTCCCTGTCAGGCAGGAAGACACTGAGATCATGCTGCTGGGGCCTTGCTCTTTTTTTTTTTTTTTTTCAACTTTTTACTGAAATTCAGTTAGCCAACATACAGTACGTCATTAAGGGGCCCTGCTCTTGGTGGCCCGATGATGACGGCTAGAGAGGGTTGTTTCGAAACTGACAGTTCTCCAATTCAATCTTGATTTCAAAAAAGACTTTTTTCCCCACCATGATTTGAACTTGCCAGATAGCATTTCTTGATTTTTCGTTTGGAAAGGCACACAACACTTTTGTGCAACATAATAATCATAACCCACACTTTTGTAAACACTTGCACATCGGCATTTTTCTAAGTGCTCTATGCCCTTAAAGGACTGCTCTGTCCCAGACCGGGCTAAGCCGGGTGGCCTGCTCTGTCACCAATTATGGTTTAGCAATGCCAGGTGGTCCAACTCTGATTCAAGAATGAGGCAGAAAGAAAAGTGCTGGTCTTAGAGATAGAAGAGCTGGGATTCAAGTCCCCCCTGGGCCAGTTAATTAGCTCAGTGACCTCGGGCAAATTGCTTAGCCTCTCAGAGCTTCAGTTCCATCCACTGTGAAGTGGACTTGATCATTCCTTCAGGCTCACCTCCTGGTGCAGGTGTGAAGACCAAATGGGATAACGCGTGGGAAAACTCTGTAGACGCTTGGAGCTGTGCAAATGGAGCTTTGTCATAAATAGCAAGAACTCTCACTGGTCTCCCTGGCTGAGGAGGGGAGTGTGCCTCTCACAGGAGTGTGGACCGGGGGAATAAGGAAGCCAGGGCCATCCCAGCCAGGGCGCATCCCAAATGGGTGGGCTTTTGTGTGTTGGGTAGAGAAAGCTGGGTTTTGAAGTCAGATCTGAATTCCCATCACACCTCTGCCCCTTAGCAGTGACAACTCTAGAGCGATCTAACTGTTGAGTCCCTTAATGTCCCAGCAGCTCGGTTTGTCACCTGTAGCGTGGGCCTAAGGATACCTTGTGGGGCAGTGGGCAGTGGGCTGCACATGGTAGGGGCTTGAGAAATGTTAGTTTTCTCCTCCTTCCCCCTTAGTGGTAGGTCGGGTCCACAGTGGTTCCCAACATGTATCTTAGAGCCGCCTGGGGGGACTTTTAATAAATTCTGCCCACTGAGGCGCCTGGGTGGCTCAGTCGGTTGAGTGTCTGCCTTCGGCTCAGGTCATGATCCCGGACTCCTGGGATCGAGCCCTGCATCTGGCTCCCTGCTCAGCAGGAAGTCTGCTTCTCCCTCTGTCCCTCACACCACTCGTGCGCTTTCTCTCAAATAAATAAATAAAATCTTAAAAACAAAATAAATTCTGCCCAGGACCCCTCCCAGACCAATGAACGCAGAATGTCTGCGGGTAGGGCCCAAGCTGCAGGTGTTTTCAAAATTCCCCAGGTGATTGCTGAGGGCAGTCAGCTTGGGGAGAGGCCTAGGGCTGCAGGGTAGAATGCATCTGCGCCACAGCTGGGTCTGGCACCCGGGCTGGCCCCCTCCCTCTCTCCCATTTCCTCACCGTGCTTCCCTTGAATGCAGCCCGCATCAGAGCTGAGCAGGGCAAGAGTAAGTAAGCCCACCGTCGAGGCCACATGCACAGTTTCTCCCACCCAGCCTGGTGGTGGCCAAAGAATGGTCCCCTTAGCGATGGGGTTCCTGTCTCGGTCACCTCTGCTTTCCTCTCCTCCCCTCCCCACCTGCACCCACACCCTCTCTTCTGTCATTCATGGCACATCTATCCAGGCACAGGCCCCAGGACAGGCATCAGGAGTTTCAGACCCAGGTGAGAGACCAGGATCCCTGCCACAAAGGCACTCACCTCCACGCCAGTGCAGGCAGCGTGGGGAGGGGTGGGGGTGGGGGCGCGAGCAAGTGCCCTGCAGTCAGGCAGAACTGGCTCCAGGTCTGGATCTACTGCGTAACTTTGTCCATGTAATTGAACCTGAGCTATTCCATCTACGAATGGGGTTAATCATACTTCCGGTTTGTTGTGAAAGTCAAAGTCAATGATGGGAGTGAAGCATGTGCGTATAATAGGTCCTCAGTTATAAGAAAGGCCAGTCAGTGGTGACCGAAGCATGAGCAAAGCTCTGTGGGCTCCCTCCTTCCTCTCACTTGATCTCACCTTATTGCCACTGCATCTCTTCCTCCTCCTTCCTTTTTCTCTCCTGGGAGTCTCTCCTCTCTTTCCTTTAACCAGGTGGGAAAGGACCGCTGCCTCTATCCTGTAGCCCTTGGCCATGCAATTGACAAACCTTTACTGAATAGCTGTTCTATCCCTGCTTTCAATTTTAAAAGCACGTGACTAGAATGTATTACCCTCAACTAAGTTTCCCGTGTGCACCTGCGGGCACGTGCTTGCGTGCTGGGCGTCTCCCCTCTCCCAGGGCTGCTGCCGGCGAGACATCACAGTTTCCTTTCCTGCAGGCCAAGCAGCCACTGGGCAGACCGAGTTGGAGACTCTTCTGACCCTTTTGGCTGCTGGTCCCCTCGTGGGTGGTGTCAGACTGAGAGTTTCCTTGAGTGAAGGAGTCAGATAGGCCTGGTACTGGCTCCTTTCTGAGGGCCCCCCACCAGCCCCTTCTTCCTGACCACAGGGGAGCTGGTCCTCAGGGCTGAAGGTTGGGGCCTGCTTCCAATGACTCTATGGAGTATAGACTGTTCCTTGGAGTGCTCCCACGTGGGCCTCACTCTGTGTCACTCCCGTAGCTGCTGTCCCCTCACTAGCCACCTGACCGCTCCCTCCTGGCCTCACTGAAACCACCCACACCCCGCGTGCCTAACTAAAGGCCTACTTCCATGCCTACTTCTTCCCTCTCCCCACCCGAGGCTCAGATTTCTGTGGAAGAGAAAAGTGGCACCACTGCCCGCCAGGAAACCACAAGGGGAGCCTTACCTGCAGCCCCCCGGCTCCCCGTAACTATCCAGAATGGGCAGAAGCTGATCCCTGTACAGGGATTCAAACTCAAAGGCTGGGCTGACAAAATTGTACTGTAGTAACTTTGTATAGTGACAGAGGGTAACTGCACCTATGGAGGTGAGCATTTCGTAAAGTATAAAAATACTGAATCGCGGTGTTGTACACCTGAGAATAATATAGTGTATGTCAATTATAATTCAGTTTAAAAATTGTTATGCACAAGAAGTCCCCCATAGCTGGCAGCTCGCTCCTGAACTGCTGACTGGTCAGACAGAGTTTTGCTCGTGGAACATTTAAACTGCTAATTCTTCCATAAAATATACCACTACCTTATTTACTCCCTTGTTAAATTGGAGAACTGCAAAAGCAAATACAGTAACTCTGGGAAGTGACAATGTGCAGGCCTTGGGACTTAGCTTATCAGTAGGAGGCTCCCAGACAAATCCATCTCTGAATGATAAAGCCGATCAGTTTCCAGAAACTTCTAAGACCTGCTGTGCTGCATGAAGAGGCACAAAGAGAAAGGGGTCCAGCTCACAGTTCTGATTTAGCCTCTTGGCAAGTGGGCCCTGAGTTGTTCGATCATAAAAAACATACCTTTTTAGTAAGAACATAATGGAGTCTTTTTGTTAATAGCTAAAGTCAGAGCTCTTTCTTTTTAAAACACGTTTTGAAAATAATCATCTTGGAGTAAAACCAAAGAGTTGTGAGGAAGTCCATGTGTCAGATTTTTAGGACACGGGACACAGATTCTTAGGACTGCTCTGGGCATAGTCATGGCATGCGTGGTCAGAGTGGGTCATATTAAACATGCAGATAGCCTCCTTGTGTTGGCAAGACTCTAGCCAATTCCTTCTTGATCTCCCCAAACTCCCAGAAGTCCAGGGCCCATCCCAGCTCCAGAGCTAGCTCCATATCCCCTGTGTCAAACTTGCTAGTGACTTTGGCCAGGCAATCTTTTCCTTCCTTCCTTTCATCTCTCTGGCATTACGTATCAGCTGCATGATTCTCTCTCTGGCTAAGACTTCCCCACACAGGCTGCAAGCTTCAGGAGGGCAGGCGCCAGTTGGCTTGCTTACCTCTGTACCTCTCGTGCGGAGCTCTCGTGTGGCAAACAGTCGGTGCTCCATTGCTGGCTGCTGGATGAATGAGCTGAATGGTAGCAGCTCTGTGTCCCAGCTCTAGATTTTTGGGATATTCTGCTTCCCCAGCCACCCCAATTCCAGTTGCTTTAGATGAGGCTCTTCATTAAGGAGAGGGCGGAATTCAGGGAGAAGCTAGCAAATGGGTAAGCAGCAGTCCTTCCCCGTCTCAAAGGGCGATCGTGAGGATTCCATGTGGTTGTATCTGGCATATTAGTACTGAAAGGACTTTAGAAGATTGTATCTGTTTGTTACTTCTGCACATCTCTCCGACCTTAAATCTCTGCAACAGCCTTACTTACTGTGAGGACAGGATGCTCCAAGAATTTCCTAAGACACCAGGTGCAGAATGGGTGCAGTCGGAGGCCCACTGGGATCTGTTCTCACTGCCCCTCTCAGTAGTAGGATCCAGGCAAATACAGCGGCGTGGACAAGACAAGAGTTTATTTGCCTGCACGTCAGTGGTCCAGAGTTTTTAGGGGAGACCCTACCATTCTCCTTGCATCGACCTCTAGCTCCAAAGTTGCTTTAGTTCTTGTGATCTCCCAGAGCTGACAGAAGGGGGAAAGAGAGACAGGGGAGCCCTCACCTAATCAGGACAACAGAAATCACTTCTGCCTTTATCCCGTTGGCCAGCACTCGGTCACATGACCACATCTTGCTTCAAGGGAGGCTGGGAAATATAGTCCTTAGCTGGGCAACCACGTTCCCCCCCAAAACTCTAGTATTATGAAAGAAAGGGAGAGTGGCTACTGGAGGGCAACTAGGCGGGTTCTGCCACCACTGCATTATGACATCTGGTGAGATCAGGACATCCGTGAGCTAGGCACTGCCCTGCTCGATACATTTCAGGGTTTCCTCATTACCCTCGGGATAAAGCCCACATTCTTTAAAGCCTCCCCTGTGTACAGCTCTCCAGCGGTCCATCATTCTGGAACTCTCTTACCCACCCTAACCTGTCCCCGCTTCATGGAACGACTTTTGGTTTCCCAAGTGTGTCTTGCTTTATCTCAGCCGAGCTGGGCGTGAACATGCCAGCCCTTCTGCCTATCTTTCCCCCCAGAGTCTCCCCCTTATCTTGAGCTTCACAGCCCAGATATTTGCACCCATGTGCTCCCTTAGGCCTGTTCCCCACGTGGTCTCCTGAGCGCCAGACTCTTGTATGTATCTGTCCCCTGGATTGCCTCCACTTGAGGCCCCACAGCACCTTACACTCAGGTCCCACATGAGATCATCATTTCCCTTCTGTCCAAGCCTGCTCTCCTCTTGGATCCCTGAGAATAACCCCACCATCCATCTACCCAGAAGCCCAAGACAGAAGTCTGGGAGTTCTCTTCTCTCCTTGATCCTGCATCCTCTCATCCATGTTGGTTCACCTGCACTTCCAGGTCCTACCCTCATTGCCTTCACCTTGGTTCCAGCCACCGCCACCTGGCACCCAGATTCCTGCAGCAGCCTCCTAATTCTGATTCCAGTCTTGTCCTCCTATCCATTCTTCCTACTGCAGCCAGAGGTTGGTTCCAAAATAATGGTTCAGTCAGGATTCCTCCTTTGTAAAACCCTTCAGTGGTTTCCCATTGACCTGGTTCCTACTCTTCCTCACTGCATCTCTTACTGGCTTGCTCACTGAATTCCTTGCACATCTTTAAAGTGATGCCAAGCTCCCTCTAATAACCTTCTTGCATCATTCTGTGCTTTACCCCAGGGTACTTCCCACGTTTGTCTGGCTGAGCCCTTGGACTTGGCTCAGATGCTACCTCCTTCGAGAAGCCCTCCCTGAGCATCCAGGGGTGGCAGGTCCCCCTCTCATGCAGTCCCACGCGCTCTCTGGACTGTGGGGAGTGGATGGATTTCATGTTTCCTTGGCTGCAGGTCAGGGAGCCAGGCAGCCCATTCTGCGTGAGTCAGCTTGCCCACCTCCCCTGAGCCTTCACCCGTTTCTCAGGATTCATGGCTGCCACACCACGTCCTGACCTTCACTCAGTGATTAAGGTGGCCATGGAGAGGACACTGTGTGCCCAGCACTCTCCTCGGTGTCCCTTTATAACAGAGTCCATCTGACCTCCGTCATCCAGTGCTGCTGGGATGGTGACTGTCCTTCATAGGTGAAGAAACACGCTTCCACACACCTGGGACATGCCGGGTCTGTCTGACCCCACCATGCAGCGCTGCCGATGAGTGCTTCTCTAGCCCCACCCTTCCCCCAGGAACTGGGGCCTCTCACAAAGTCTGGAACCATCTCGTTCCTTGCCTCCTGGAACTCCACAGGCCATTCTCTGTGGCCTTTTGCCAGGGCAAAGGTCCTGTCCAGCTTGTCCTGGGCCAGGACAAGGATGGACAGACTGGCCAGCCCTGGTTGAAGCCCAGGCCGAGGCTACCGGCTCTGTCTCTGTCATCATCCCACGGCTCAGCATGGCTACCGTAGGGTGTCCCCTTCTACCCCAGGACACAGAGCAGTTTCCCTGGAGATTCCAACCTTGCCTTTTTCTGTGAAGCCCATACATTGACCCAGAAGAGCAGGAATGTCTGAAGGGAAGGCTGGTCCTCCTTTTTCCCAGGGAAGAAAGAGGCACTTCATGCTTCGCTCCTGTCCTTATCATTAAGAGGAGGCTTCAACTCTTACTAGTTCACTGGCTCTGTGTCCCTGGACAGGCGCCTCAACCTCTGTGAGCCTCAGTTTGCAGACTTGTAAAGTGAAGTAAATACTGGTGAGGGTTAAAAGGGGCCACTGGCGGAAAGCACCGGAACAGTCCTGACGGTAGGGTAGCTCTCGCCATTATGACTGTTGACTCCGTTCCCTCCGCCCACCTCCTGAGAGCTCTATGCTCCGGGCAGAGGCCTTGGCTCTCTCCTGGGCCTCTCTCTCCCTTCCCTTTTTAAGGGCATTTCTGCTGCTCCAGCTGCTGCGTCAGCTCCAGTTCAGACCTTCTCAGAGTCCTGAGGCCCTGCCAGCAATCACAGCCCCAGCCAACCGGAGTCCTCCACTCACATTCCTGCTCACTGTGGTCAGGGATCTGCCGAGGTCTGTCCGGGTGTGTCTGCGCCTGCCGGGGTGGGGGGGGGGGTGCGGGGAGCGACAACTGCTCTTTTGTCAACCAGTCCCGGCGGGTGAGGCCAGGGCACAGCCTGTCCCGGCCAAGAACAGGAAACAGGTGGACTTTGCAGAGGCCCAGGTGGGGGTGGGATGTGAGGAGGCCCATGTCTGGGCATGAGAGGGTGCGGGGCGGAACAAGAAGGACTCACTTGTGTGTTCCCAGGCCCGGGAGTCTAGAGGCCCTCAGCTGGCTTTCAGGTTGCTTTGGGACAAGGCAAGCAACTGACTCATGCAGCCGTGTACTGAAGATTGCTTAGTCACCGTCCACCTCTGTCTTAGGGTACAGGGTAAGTTGCTATAACAAAAAGACCCCCAAAGACGAACGGATCGATGAGGCAGGACTTTCACTCTGTCTCACGGAGCAGCCAGGCCGCTTCCCCTGGACAGGGTGGCTCTGCCTCATGCAGTCATTCCTGAATGTAGTTTTTTTTTTCCTGGCTCGTGGTTCTGCCATCCCCAAAGACTGATATTCTAAACCTGGGCTCTAAACAGGGTTGGCCAGAATTCACTGGCTCTCTGAACTTGCATGGGAAAACATCACACCTTGATATCCACCAGGGTCTACCTAGAAGTTGGCATTTCCTTCCATTACGACAGCAGGCCACAAACATAGGAGTATTGGCAATACCTGTGACCTCATCTCTGACAGAAATCACAGAGATTTTCATATCCCATTTAGTTGTTGCAGATATTGTGAAATACCACTTATCCTCATTAGCACTACTTTGAAAACAGGGTAGTTATTAATATGAGCTAGGCGATTGTAATCTTTAATATTTCTGTAATATTTCAATATAGTTGTTTTCCTTTGTCATCTTACGATTTTTATTCCGTGAATTTGAGAACATTATTCTGACAAGTATCCATTGGCTCCTCCAGACAGCCCAAGGTGTCCAAGGCCCAAAATCCAAGCAGCCCTGCCTCACGTGTTTCTCCCTCCACTGCTTGAAACTGGGCCCCTGCATGTCAGCATTCCAGAAAGGGAGAAGGGTACAGGTGTGGGGCGAGCAAATTCCTTCTATGCAAGTGATATGGAACTTGCACACTTCACTTCTGTCACCCTCCACCACCAGAACTCAGTCACATGGCTACGCCTAGCTGCAAGGGAGGCTGAGAAATATGCCTTGTCCCTGGGCAGGAGTGTGCACAGTAGGACTCTGTAGTTACAGAAGAAGGGGAAAATGGAATGGGGGCCAACCAGGGGTCTTCCACAATCTCCAGTGATTCTGCTGCCCTCCCAGGACCCAGACCCTCTGAAGCCATCCCCTTCTCACCGTGCCTGCTGCCTGCCTCATGGCCACACCTCACACTCAGCCCTCTTCAGTTACTTCCTACACTCCAACTCCTAGTCCTCCCTCACTTGGTACGAGGGTCAACGGTCCCATCCGTCTTTGTTGCCAGTCTGGGTGCTCCGCTCCGAGGCTCATGCTCACCTGTTGGAGTCTGT
The DNA here is from genome assembly GCF_029215605.1 of Mirounga angustirostris. Classification (NCBI taxonomy): domain Eukaryota; kingdom Metazoa; phylum Chordata; class Mammalia; order Carnivora; family Phocidae; genus Mirounga; species Mirounga angustirostris. The sequence continues at coordinate 34,303,663 of NW_026991712.1, forward strand.
CCCTCCTGCACTCTCTGTTCCTCTCCCGTGTCATCTCTTCCCTACTGCATTGTTCCCAGTGACAGGGAAACACACCCTTATTTCCCCATCCTCAGGAAACATCTCTTGACCCCACTTCCCCCACCAGCTTTTGTCCCTTTCTTTGTTCGCCTTCATAGCAAAACTCCTCAGGACAGTGGTCTGTACTTGCTCTCCACACTTCCTCTCTCTGCTTTTCTCTCAGACCACCCCAGTCAGCCTTCCTTCCCCACCACTCTGTGGAAACTTCTACTGACTGGGTCACCAAAATCTTCATGTCATTAATCTGGTGATCATTCCTCTCATCTACCAGACTCAGCAGCAGCACTGGGCCCAGATGATCACTCCCTCCTACTAGAAACACTGTCTTTCCTTGGCTTCTGTGACACTACGCTCTCTGGTTTTCTCTCTGATCTTGGGGTGGCTCCTTCTCCCTGACCTAGCACTGGCAAGCCCCAGAGATCAGACCATGGCCATCTTCTCTGTCTACAGTCCCTTGGTGATCTCATTCAGTCTCATGGCCTTGAATACCAACCATATGTGGATGACTCCCAGTTTTATTTCTTCTCCTGGACATCTCCCCCGATGACAGTCTTGTGCACACAGTTGCCCTCTTGACTTCAAGAAATATCTCAACAGGTGCCTGGGTGGCTCAGTTGGTTAAGCGACTGCCTTCGGCTCAGGTCATGATCCTGGAGTCCCTGGCTCGAGTCCCACGTCGGGCTCCCTGCTCGGCAGGGAGTCTGCTTCTCCCTCTGATCCTCCCCCCCTCTCATGTGCTCTCTCTCTCTCTCTCTCAAATAAATAAATAAAATCTTTAAAAAAAAAAAAAAAAGAAAGAAATATCTCAAGCTTCACATGTCCAAACCTCAAATCGTAATCTTATCCCCAAATGCCTCTTCTCCCCTAGACTTCCCCATCTTTCCAGTGACTCAGGCCAGAGATCTCAGAGTCATCTTTATTCTATCCTTTCCCTCACATCCTACTTCCTGATGGCTTTGTCTTCAAAATACCTGGAAACAGGCCACCTCTTCTCACCCCTCCACAGCCACCAACCCAATCCTCATTGCAACCATCTCCCACCTGAATTCTTGAAATAATCTCTAACTGGTCTCCCTGGTTCAAGTCTGGCTTCCTACAGTTTAATCTCAAGGTGGCAGATGGAGGGATCCTTCTAAGGTAAAAGTCAGGCTCCCATCTCTCTCTGAGTAGAACCCAAATTCTTCATGATTGCCCACAGTACCTCTCTCATCTGGCCCCTGTCCCTTTCCTGATCCTTCTCACACATTTTCCCCTCACTCACAATAGGCCTTGTTACTATTCCTCTCACTCATCAGGCATGCTCCTACCTCGGGGCCTTTGCACTGGCAGTTCCTTCTGCTGGGAAGGCCCTTCCCCAGATAGCCACATGACTCACTCACTGCCTCTTCTTCAGGGCTTTCTCATATGTCACTTTTTGCATGAGATCCTCCTACACACCCCACTTCCCCTAGCAAACCTGATCTCCTTTCCTGCCTTATTTTTCTCCATAGCACTTATCAGCATCTGTCAGGCTATGATATTATTTATTTTGCTATAGTCTATTTCCCCTCAGTAGCATGCAGACTTCTTGGAAGCAGGGATATTTATTTAGAATGGTACCTAATAAACAGTTGTCGAAGGTAGAAATTGATTATCTTCTTCTACAGCCCTGTTAGACCCTATAGGAAGGTTCCTTTCTCCCCTCCCTACCCCCGCCATGCTCCCTAAAAACTCTATCCAAAACATTAAGGTAGGACTGGGAACCCATGAGCATGAAACAGTTTAGTTGGTGGAGACCAAGGGCACAAAACAGACAAGGTGGAGTGTGTGTATTTATTCAACATGCCTTTATTGAGTGCCTTCTATGGCCATCCCCCCCGCAGCCCCTCACCCCCCCACATATGCTGACATTATGGTGGAGAGGAGACAGCTGGGCAACTGGTGTTTACAGCGCCCTATCTTCACAGGGTGAGCCCTGTAATGGAGGGATGAGCCTGATGACAGTCTCTACCCATCAGGGACAGCCGGGAATGCCAATGTAATACAATGGCCGAGGGCACAATCTTAGGCAAATGACTTCTCTCCGAGTCTCGCTGTCTATGTCTGGATGTGGAGATACTTATGGGAACAATACTTACCACTTCGCTTGACTACTATGGGGTTTACAGGAGACCAGAGATGGGTTTACCATGAATCTGACAAAGCTTAAGCATCAAGGCCCTCACTTGCCCAGACTCTTTCCAAGGCCCTACCTATGTGTTCACAAGTTTTTTGTTTTATAAACTTTATAAAACCTTTTTGTTTTATAAACTTTATAAAATCAGGTAGTTTTTCATTCTTTTTTAAAAGAAAGCCTCCTAAACTGTTTAAGTGTCAGGCCCCACAAAACCTGAATCTGTCTCTGCAGGAGACCTATGCAGAGTGCTCAGCATAGATCCTAGCTTAAGGTCGTCACTTAATAATGTAAAAATAATGGGCATGAAATAAATAAATGTATTTATAAAGAGGCATGAAAAGGGGCGCCTTGGTGGCTCAGTCGGTTAAGTGGCCAACTCTTGATTTTAGCTCAGGGCATGATCTCAGGGTTGTGAGATCGAGCCCCACATCAGACTCTGTGCTCAGTGGTGAGTCTGTTCGAGGTTCTCTCTCTCCTTCTCCCTCTGCCCCTCTCCCTGCTCAGTTGGGCTGTCCCTCTCTAAAATAAATAAATAAATCTTAAAAAAAAAAATTGAGCATGAAGAAAGGACCTCACAGAGGAGGGGTCATTTGAACTGGTCTTTACGGACACGCAGAGGTTTAGCAGGTTCCAAACAGGGAAGCGGGAACCCAGGTGACTGCAGGTGTTGTGCAGGGCTATCTCCATGGGCCCGTAGACTGTAGGGGGTGCTTCCGCTCGGATAATAAGAGCCACCATTTTTGGCACTTGGCACGTACCGCTGTGGTGTACTAAGACATCTATTTGCTCTCTGTCCTCGGTACCTAGTACAGAGTTCCTAAAACTCTTCTGCTGTCCCAAGTGATGGGAGTGCTAGAGGCATCTTTTGTTGTAATATTTGGTCTTTGACTCCGGTTCCCGACACGAAGCTCCTAAATCTCTTGTCGTTTCCTGAGTGACAGGGGTTATAGGAGCGTTTGACCCCGAGCTCCGAATCCTTTGGGATTTTCCGGGTTACGGGAATGTCTTTTGCTCTCATGAGGCAACTCTCAGTGGGCTCGTGGGTGGGGGCTGGTCACCAGCAAGACCAAGCATGAATAAAGCTGGGAACTTTCAGTCCCACCCTCCATCCTCTGGGGAGTGGACAGGGGCTGGAGATGGAATGCATAATGATCAAGCCTACGTGATGAAGCCTCCATAAAAATCCCTATAGTACAAGGTTTGGAGAACATCTGGGCGGGTGAACACATGGGGTGCTGGCAAGGTGGTACATCCTGAGAAGGTCTGGAAGCTCCATGCCCCTTCTCTCATACCTCGCCCTATGCACCTCTTCATCGGGCTGTTCATCTGGATCCTTTATTACATAATAAACTGGTAAATGTAAATAAAGAGGTATTTCCCTGAGTTCTGTGCACCAATATAACAGATCATCCAACCCGAGGATGGGTTGTGGGAACCCCCGTTTCTAGGCAGTTGGTCAGAGTCCGGGTGACAACCTGGGACGTATGACTGGCTTCAGAGGTGGGGGTCAATCTTGTGGGACTGCGGCCTCAGCACTAACTCTGAGCAGTTAGGGAATAGGATTAGAGGACACCTAGTTGGTGTCCAAACAGTTGGAAAATCTCCACACGTTTGATGTCAGAAGTATTCCATGAGTTTAGGGGTTTTGTTTTGTTTTGTTTTTCCCTTTTAGCCACTCTAAATGCTTTCCCTGTATTAATTTGTTAATCTTCACAGTAAAGCATGAGGCAGATAGATGCTCAGAGGTACTGAGAGATTTAAGTATCTGCTCAAGTTCTAGCTACCCAAGGGCATAGCTGGGACTCACACCTAGCAGTCTGCCTTCAGAACATGGGCAGAGTCTTCACTTGGGTCTGCCTCCCGTGGGTGGCTCCTGGCTTCCCTCTGTGCCTCCAGGATGGATTGATCCTGCCTCCCTAGGGCCCTAATTCATCCTCATTCGCCTGCCTGCCGTGTCCCAGGCAGCCCCGCAGCTGATTGCAGGGAAGGAGGCAGACGTTGGCCACCACCCCCAGCCTGAGCGCCTGCCACAACCCAGCTCCCAGAGGGCGGGGGCGAGGCAATTACCCGGAAAATGCAGGCAAAACTCCCACGGAGCCACAGGGCCTTTTTTTTTTTTTTTAAAGCTCTGATGTGACAGTGTGGTGGCAGGAATCTTATCCAGCCTCATTTCCCAGCTCCCATAACAGCCCAGCCCCTGAGAACCTGCTGCTGAGCAGCTCAGAGCATCCCTTTGCTCTATGTGAAAATGAGAGTGAGACCCCCGGGAGCCAGCCCCGAACACAGTGTGTGCAAGATGAAGGCCGCCAGCATCCCGGAAGCCTGCAGCGCCTCTCTTTTCCCCTCTTAAATCTACAAAAACACCCAGATTCCAGTGCTGCCACAAAAAACTGAGGTAACTGCCCAATCCCTAGACCCTTCCAGAGTGACTGTTGTTTGAATGAATCAGGCAGTTGCCTTGCCTCGCATTGGTAGGGTCTTGCTTTAGGCATTTAACAGATATTGTCCGTTATGCTACATTTGGGGACAAACATGGCTTCCCTTATTTCTTACATGCTTACCTCACAGGGACCCAGCTGACTAGAGCAGAGAACAAAAAGAAACCAGAACTCCTTGCATGTGGACAGCATCCTGTAACATGGAATGTGCCATTGACCCATTAAACCATTTTGTAGATGAGAGCTTGTAGGCGCTGAGAGAGAGTCACGATTTCTCAAGGTCACCAGGCTGATAAGTGGCAGAGCTAAGACTGAAACTCAGGGCTCCTGGTTCCCATCCAACTCCCTTGGTTGAGCAATTTACATGGAAACAGAGGTCTGGCACTGTCAGCCCCTGGGCTAATGGAGGTAGGGAGGGAAGCAGAACCCATAAGGTGGCATAGTTGACAATTGCTGGTTTGAAGGTGGTAACTTACTATGGATTGGGGCTACTGCCTAGCCCACTTTTAGACCAGAGCTATGGGTTACGTAGGATCCAACAGGCCTCTTATGGAGGACTGTAGACCTGGAGGGTGATGCCCAGGACCCACAAAGAACCGCATCCAGCAGAGATCCCAAATCCAGGGTCTCCACTATGCATCCGGCCAACAGCTGTGTTCTATTTGGCCCCCAAAGTATCCTTTAAAATGTGAATATTTTTGCTAACATTTAAAAATTAGGAGAACTCACATAAAAATTGGTGTTTGCTGTGGTATTTCTTAAAAATGTGAAGAGGGGCAATACTAGGAGCTGAGCAGTATTGCTCGCCCTAGAAGGAGTGTGTGCTCTCCTGGGCACCAAGTCCATGGCCATTCCCTACTGCTTTGTGATGCCACCTGTCTGGCCCCTGCAAGCACTTTTGCTACAGAACAGAAACTCTCAACGTTTTGAAGGTTATGAACAGAATTCAAGGGAGTCCAAGAAGTTGTGTGGGTAAAAATTGTATCTTTATTTTCACTAACCTCTACCTAAAACTGAACATTTCCTTCCATTATGGCTATAGGCAGTGACCACAGTAGTAATGGGATCTGTGACTTTGTGACCAGAAGAAATCACAGACATTTTCCTATCACATTAGAGGGTTTTTTTTTCGCAGATGTCTCCAAATGTCATTTGTGTTTATCACTACTCTTACGTCAGGGCCTATCACTAGATCCTGTTTTTTAATGCATTTGATAAAGAAGAACCAAAATTGTGATATTAGAAGTTTGGTTTTCTTTCTTTTTTTAAATTTTATTTGTTTGACAGAGAGAGAGCACAAGCAGGGGGAGTGGCAGGCAGAGGGAGAGGGAGAAGCAGGCTCCCTGCTCAGCAGGGAGCCTGATGCAGGGCTCAATCCCAGGACCCTGGGATCACGACCTGAGCCAAAGGCAGGCGCCTAACCGACTGAGCCATTCAGGCGCCCCAGAAGTTTGGTTTTCAAAATATAGTGTGATTTTCAATATAATTGGTTTCATTTGTAATCCCATGTGTTTTATTTTATGCATTTTGAGTATTTTGTAATTCAAGTATAATTAACATACAGTGTTATATTAGTTTCAGGTGTACAGTATAATTCAATTCTATGTAGTACTCAGTGCTCACCATGATAAGTGAGCTCTTAATCCCCTTTATCTATTTCACCCATCCCCCCATCCACTTCCCCTCTGGCAACCACTGGTTTGTTCTCTGTATTTAAGAGTCTGTGTTTTTGCTCATCTGTTTTTTCTTTGTTCGTTTGTTTCTTAAATTCCAGTGAGATCATATGGTATTTGTGTTTCTCTGTCTGCTTTCTTTCACTTAGCATTATACCTTCCTAGGTTCATCCTTCTTGTTGTCAATGGCAAAATCTCTCTTTTTTGTGGCTGAGTAATATTCCAGTATATTCCATTATGTGTGTGTATATATATATATATAATATTCCATTATATATATAGATATATCTCATATCTTTATCCATTCATCTATCAATGGACACTTGGGTTGCTTCTATATCTTGGCTATTGTAAATAATGCTGCAGTAAACATAGGGGTGCATATATCTTTTCAAATTAGAGTTTTCATTTTCTTGGGTAGATAGCCAGAATTGGAATTATTAGCATATGGTAATTCTATTTTTAACTTTTTGAGAAAACTCCATACTGTTTTCCACAGTGGTTGCACCGATTTGCATTCCCACCAACAGTGCTCTCAACAACAGTTGGTGAGGTGGATACCCTCACCAACATTTGCCATTTCTTATCTTTTTGATGCTAGCCATTCTGACAGATGTAAAGTGATACTCATTGTGGTTTTGATTTGTATTTCCTTGATGATTAGTGATATCGAGCATCTTTTCATGTGTCTGTTGCCCATTTGTATGTCTTCTTTGGAAAAATGTCTATTCAGGCCCTCAGCCCATTTTCAATAAGATTATTTGGTTTTTTTGGTGTTGAGTTGTATCATTTCTTTGTACATTTTGGAAATTAACCCCTTATGGGATATATCATTTGCATATATCTTCTCCCATTCAACTGGTTGCCTTGTCATTTTGCTGATGGTTTTCCTTGCTGTGCAAAAGCTTTTTATTTTGGTGTAGTCCCAATAGTTTATTTTGCTTGTGTTTCCCTTGCCTGAGGAGCCATATCTAGAAAAATGTTTCTAAGGCCAATGTCAAAGAAATTGCTGCCTGTGTTTTCTTCTAGGATTTTTATGGTTTTAGGTCTCACATTTAGGTCTTTAATCCATTTTGAGTTTATTTTTGTATATGGCATAAGAAAGTGGTCCAGTTTCATTCTTTTGCATGTAGCTGTCCAGTTTTCCCAACACCATTTACTGAAGAGATTACTTTTCCCCATTGTATAGTCTTGCCTTCATTGTCATAGATCAATTGACTGTATAAGCATGGGTTTATTTCTGGGCTTTCTATTCTGTTCCATTGATCTCTGTGTCTAGTTTTGTGCCAGTGCCATACTATTTTGATTACCGTAGTTTTGTAGTATATCTTAAAATCTAGGATTGTGATGCCACCAGCTTTGTTCTTTCTCAGGATTGCTTTGGCTATTCAAGGTCTTTCGTGGTTCCATCCACATTTTAGATTTGTTCTAGTTCTGTGAAAAAGGTTGTTGGTATTTTGATACATTTTATGCATTTATTCTGAGAAAACGTCCATAGGCTTCCCCAACCTGGCAAAGGAATGCCAAGCACAAAACTGGACTCATATCTTCAAAATATGGTTGTCAGATCCCCTGGTGGGGAAGGCAGTTCTAGAACCTTTTGGAGAAGTGGGGCAGGAGAGGCACTCCACACTCCCATCCAGTCTCTCCCACCCCAGGCCATGGGGCCCTTCAAGGTCTCCTAGAGCCTGGGGAGCAGTTGGCCTCTGGGCAGGAGGCTGTGCTGTGCTTCTGCGTTCAGTGGCCTGAGCCCCAGGTCTCAGGTGGGGTGGGGGTGGGGGAGGGTCCTCGCCAAAGCAATCTGAGCGCTCCTTTGAAAGGAGAAAGCTTAGCCCCCCTGCCCCAGGCGCGATGCCCGCGGGAGCTGGGCGGGAGCCCCGAGCTGGTCTGCGGTGCCCGGGCGTCTCCCACCTCACTGACTGCGCGCCGTGGCTGCTGACTCATGCTCGGACTCTCCCTGTCCAGCCGGGTGCACGCCCACGACGTGCCCTCCTTCTGGTTCCTCCACCGCTTCCTCCCAGGCTCTTCCAGGCGCCTGCCAGCCCACACGCGCTCCGGGCCCGCCGCCCCTCCTAGCAACCACCCTGCGCTCCGCCCCCCTCCCGCCCCCCGCCAGATCCGGAAACGGGCGGGCTGGTCTGCAGCCTCCCGGGCCCTGGAAGCCTCCGCCTCGTCCTCCAAGTCCTTGGCACGCTGCTGAAACCACCCTGCGGAAGGTCGACAGAGCCGGCCTTCCCAGCAAGGACAGGTGGCCCTGGGCCTCCCACTCCCGCTCCCGCCCTGCGCCGATGCTCCGACAGCCGCCTCTTCCCGGATGGACCTGCTCGCTTCCCTGGTTTCCATGACACTGCACTTTCCCACGCCGCCTCCGAGTTTCTGACAGCTCGTTTCCTCGCTGCCATCGCCCCCTCCCAGCCTCTCCCCGTGGGCCTGCCCGAGGCGCTGCCCTTGGCTCTCTCTGCCTCCCGCGTGCCCCCCCCGGCCCCCCTGGAGCGCTCCTCCGCCCCTGCCTCTCGCTGCCTCCCACCACTGCCGCCTCTCCAGCCTCTGCCATCCACTGTCCCCAGTCCCGCGTAGCTGGGGTTTACAGTACTCTCCCCCCACCCCCACCCCCACCCCACGTCCGAGATCACTGGATGTCAGACTGGTGCCCCTGCAGGTGTTCAGGCGCCCTCTGGCCAGCCCCCTACATAACCCGGTGGGACGTCCCGGAGCTTAAACAGTAGGGGCTCAGTGCGCCTGAGCACGTCAGGTCTGCGAGAGGCAATCCAGTGTAAGGCCTAGAGCCTGGGATTCTGTAAACCCACTGCCCGCGTGGAAATCCTGCCTCTGCTACTTGCCCCAGGCAAGGTCCTTTATTTGTTCATCCATTTATTTAGCAAATGTTAATTGCGCCTCTACCCTGTGCCAGGCTCTGTTGAAAACACAAATGGAAAAACGAAGTGGCTCCCCATACTCCTGAAGTTAAGAGGCAGGGCATTAATCAAATAATGTCCAAACAGATGCTCAACTATGACTGTGACAAGCCATGTGAGGGACAGACACAGGCTGCTGTGAGACCCCATACCCAGAAGGTCTTATCTGGTTGGTCAGGGAAGGCTTCCTTGAGGACATGATCTCTAAGCTCAGATGTGAAGAATGAGTGTGCGGTTATGAGGTGTGACAGGTTGAATAATGCCCCCCCCAAAGATGTCTACGTACTAATCCCCAGAACCTAGGAATAGGTTACCTTGGTGGCAAGACAGCTGTGATTCGGCTAAGGATTTGAGATGTGAGAGTCTCCCGTATTGTCTGGGTGGCACAATGTAATCACAGGAGTCCTTATAAGAGGAAGGCAGGAGGGTCAGAGTCAGAGAAGATGGGAAGATGGAAGCAAAGGTCGAGTGAAGACTTTGCTGGAAGGGGGCCATGTGCCAGGGAAGCTTCTAGAAGCTGGAAAAGGCAAGGAAATGGATTCTTCCTTGGAGTCTCCAAAAAGAACAAAGGCCAGCTAGCCCATTTTAGACTTCTTTTTTTTTTTTTTTAAGATTTATTTATTTATTTGAGAGAGCGAGAATGAGAGAGAGTACATGAGAGGGGGGAGGGTCAGAGGGAGAAGCAGGCTCCTCGCTGAGCAGGGAGCCCGATGCGGGACTCGATCCTGGGACTCCAGGATCATGACCTGAGCCGAAGGCAGTTGCCCAACCAACTGAGCCACCCAGGCGCCCCCATTTTAGACTTCTGATCCCAGAAGTATAAGATAATAAATGTGTGGTGCTTTAAGCCACTGTTATCATTTGTTACAGCAACAATAAGGGACTAACACACCAGTTGAAGAGTGGAAAAGCATGTGCCAAGGCCAGGGATGCGGGATGGGTACCCTGATTTAAAGAGAAAAGGTATGGTTGGGGTGTTTGTGTGTGTATGGGTGTGTGTGAGGGGGTGTGAGCGAGGAGGCTGCACAGCTGGACAGACGCCAGACTATGATCGGCAAACAGCTATTTCAAGCAGCTGTTGATTGATTGATGTTATTAACCCCTTTGAGGCTCAGATTCCTCATAAAATGATGACTTCACAGGGTCATTGAGAAAACTAAATGAGCTAGCATGCATAATGAGCATAGCTGTTAGTAAGTGCTCATTTAATGTTAAGTCCTATTATGATCCCATAGTGTTCCTACTGGGAATTCTGTGAAGCTCCTCTGGGGCTGTTGAGAACAGGAATGGAAAGGAGGACTGGGCCGGGGGGAGTTGTGCCCTCAGCCAGAGTAGCTGAGCTTGCACTGGTTTGCACATTGGATTGGCCTCTGCTTAAGATCAGATTTTAATAAAAGGTTCCTCAGCTAAAAGAGTTTGAAACCCACTGCTTAGTCTGTCTCTGCTTCTTCCTGTAAAGAGACCCTGGTGTGGAGGTGCCACCATGAGTAGTATTGCTTCAGAGTCAGCTGGAGAACCGAGGTCCCCGACCCTAATGCCTGGATCCTTTGTGGTCCAGTGGCCTGGGCTTTGGGGTCAGACTGGGGGCTTCACCACGTGGAGTCCATTTTCCTTCATGGCACTTCCTGTGTAATGTTTTCTTGCATCTTTCTTCTACGTCCGGCTCCCTCACAGGACTCTAAGGTCCACGGGGGCAGGAATCTCATGTTTTGTTAACCACAGTATCTCCAGGGCCTGACTCTGTGTCTGACGATGATAATAACAGGAAACACTCGGAAAATGCTCGCTCAGTCCCAGGCACTGTTCTGTGTCCTCTACACACATTCATGTACTTCATGCTTAACCCTAACTCACATAGTCCGTGTTGAAGGTTTGTGCTGACTGAATGGCTTCACGTCACCCAGGCACCTGGGCGAGCTGCTTAGGCTCTTTGGCCCACAGTGGCCTCGTCTGTGAAGTGGGGAATGACACCATGGGTGGAGGCGGTGGTGAGGGCGAAATGACGTCATGACGCCTGCACGCCTCCCAGGCTGCGGGTCTGGCCACAGCCCGCACTCAGGAGAGGGTTGCCGTTACTGTGACTTCCTTCTGCGGGGTGCCCAATGCTCTGGGTCTGGCCGCACGGTCCGGACAGGGCTACTGTTGTCATCTCGTGCCCGGAGCCACAGGGGAACCGTTCCCTCCGTCGGCCCAGTCACTTCCTGCAAAGTTTCTCCTCCTCACTCCTCCTCCTCTTTCTCCCCTGGGCCCAGACCAGCACACCTGCCTTTCTGGGCTCCAGCTCCCCCCAATCCCGATTCCAATGAACCCTGCCGACAGCTGCTTCCCCCTGCTCTCCGTTTCCACTCCCTCCTTCCCTCTCAGGACCCCAGAAAGGCCCCTAGAGCCCAGACCATCAGGTGTGACCCAGCTGGGATCCCAAGGGCCAGGGGAAGACCACTCCATGCCCAGTGGCTCCCAGGCCACCACTCCCACCTCCCTCTGGCAGGAGCCTCGACCTGTGACCTGGGCCCGGCTGACAGCCTTTGGTGAGCCCTCCCTGTGCCCTCCCTCCGCCATGTCTATCTCCATCACTGGGAATACAATAGGGAATGTTGCCTGTTTGTCCCTCCTTGCCTGTCAGTTCTTTAAGGGCAGGGCCCCTGTCCCCATCACCCGGGAGCCTAAGTGAGCTTCTGGAGTAATATGTACCAGGCATTGTGCTTGGCTCCCGGGTGATGGGGACAGGGGCCCTGCCCTTAAAGAACTGACAGGCAAGTAGGGACAAACAGGCAACATTCCCTATTGTATTCCCTACAATAAAGCAGGAAGGGTATGGGGTCTGTAGGTTTACAGAGGAGGTCATGGGGCCAAGGCTACAGGTAGCCAGAGAGCCCTTTCCCAGGATGGTGTGCATCTCAGCTGAGATCTGGGTTTGAGCAGGAATTAGCCAGCGGGTAGGGGAGGGCTGGACGGGAGAAGAAAGGGAGAGTCTTGAGCAGCAGGAAGAACATTTCAATCATCTGGAAAGTTCAGTCCATTCAAGCCACTACAAGTCAATTCAGTGTGTCTCCATCCAGTTAGATGGGAGAGAGTGAAACTGGTCATGAGGGCTCTGTCTGAGGCCAGTGGAGACTCTAAAAGGGACGGCCACAAACTCATTTGTGCCTTCAAAGGATCACCCTAATGCCCAATGCGAGGGGACAAGGCCAGAGGGGACAAGGCCAGAGGAGACAGGCCATGATATTTTGTGATCATCCAGGTGAGGAACTGGGTCCTCAACTAGGGGGTGGGCATGGTGACAAGGGGACACACTCCAGAATCCCTTAAGAGCAAAAGTGATGGCAGTTCTTTCTGCCCACAGGTCGTGTTCCTGTGCTTTAATAAAAACCACCTTTTCTGGGCGCCTGAGTGGCTCAGTCGTTAAGCATCTGCCTTTGGCTCAGGTCATGATCCCAGGGTCCTGGGATCGAGTCCCATATCAGGCTCCCTCCTCGGGGGGAAGCCTGCTTCTCCCTCTCCCACTCCTGCTGCTTGTGTTCCTGCTCTCGCTATCTCTGTCTCTGTCAAATAAATAAATAAAATCTTTAAAACAAACAAACAAACAAACAAAAAAACCACCTTTTCTGCACTGAAAAAAAAAAAGAAAAGAAAAGAAAAAAAGTGACAGGAGCAAGTCCTTGTCCCCGGGATTCTCACACTTCCACCACACTTGCATCAGGCATGGGAACGACAGACACAGAGCCAAGCACAATGCCTGGTACATACTAGGTGTTTAGTAAACATCCGTCCAGTTGAACTGAACTACTCCAGAAGCTCGCTTAGGCTTCGCAATCTCTATCCCTCTCCAAATCCCACTCACTCTTCCTTATAACAAAAGCAGTGGCTGGTATTTATTTATTTATGTATTTGTTTATTTGTTTATTTATTTATTTTTAAAGATTTTATTTATTTATTTGACAGAGAGAGACATAGTGAGAGTAGGAACACAAGCAGGGGGAGTGGGAGAGGGAGAAGCAGGCTTCCCACGGAGCAGGGAGCCCGATGCGGGACTCGATCCCAGGACCCTGGGATCATGACCTGAGCCGAAGGCAGACACTTAACGACTGAGCCACCCAGGCGCCCCGGTGGCTGGTATTTATTGAGTGCTAATTGTGTGCCTGGCACCGTGTTAAGCGCCTTATGCATACTGTTTACTCCTCAACAACCCCATGAGGTAGGAACTATTTTATAGAAGCTAAGTCTTAGAGAGGTGACATAACTAGCTTAAGGTCACACAGCTAGACAGGGTAGAGCTGGATGGGAACCCAGCTAGTTGACTTCCTTCTCAACCTCAAGGCGATACTGTCCTCCATGCTCACTTGTTCCCCACGTTCTTCGCAAAGCTCTCTCCTTCCTCTGGCCTCCAGGGTCTCTGTCTCGCTAGATCCTGCTGGCCACTTCTTCTACGCTACTGCTTCCTGATGGCACACTGCCCTGAACACCTCTGCAGTGCAGTGGTATTTGCACTGTTAATCTCTCTCACTGTGACAAACTCCCCAAGGGCAAGGACCAAGATCTGTTTATCTAGAACCTCCAGGATACCCAGCACGGTGCCAGACACATGGTTGGCGCCCAGTTAATATCCCCCAGTTCACCAGTAAAACAAAGGCTATGATCTCCAGGCTCCTGTCCACCTAAGGAGGTGGCTCGGGTGGTTCTGATCTCTCGTCTACTCCCAGTTCCATTTAAATAATGAGGAGAAGTGTCAGAGCTCAAGGGCGTTCATGGATGGAGAACTCTGCCATCTTTCTAACCTTGATGTTTCTGAAAATAATGAATTGCAGGGACCCAGAGAATTTGGGGGAAGGGAGTACCAAGGGTCGTTGATGCCAAATTTGTGAGCAGCATCTCTGACTTCATTTTTCTGTCCAGGGAGTCCCATTTTTAACCATAATATGTTCCTGGAAACCATGTCATAAATCAGATTATCGAAAAGGAGGTGATATTTAGTCAGCAAAAATTTCATGCCCTGAGCACTTACTATATGCCAGGCAGTGAGCCAAGTGATGGGAATAAAGTTAAATATGACATGACCTCAGGTGTCTCACTGTCTGGCGAGAGTCATAGAGCAAGTCCTCACAGTAAAAGGCACCTAAGCTTTGCATATTCTTGCTCCCATCTGCTTCTGCAAGTTCGCTCCAAGTGTTTCTAGAAGTTTCCACCTGGGCTCATGCCTAAGTCTGGGCATTGTCGCTAACACATAATTTCCATGATTGCTTTCCCCTCTTCCCTGCTCGGTTCCGGTGCCCTGTGTACCACACCCCTGCTGGGCTGCTACAGCTGATGAAGCAGGTCCTAGACCTGGCGTGATGTCACAGAGCACACCTCTCTCCTGCCAGTGTCATACTCTGCCAGGGAGTTGTAAAGCTGGGCTGTCCGAGCCCCAGTGTCTTACAGCGCTTTTAGGGAAACAGCTCTGCGGTGTCTGACATCGATGCCCAGGAGTTCCCCACCACCACCCACCCCCCGACTGAGATCGATTCCATGGGTTCTGAGCTCAGAGCTGAGCTGGGTTATATCCAGAGGCACTCCTTTAATAATGAAGGCTTACTCATTGAGGCAAAGGCATCTGCCTGACCTTCTCTCCCCATGGGATGAGCGCTCACCTAGAAGGTTCCTCACTCCTGTATCATCAGCCCCTGGCAGCTGCCCCACCATTTCCCTACACAAGCCCAGACACTCCCGGTTTGGCCACAGACACAGCTCTCTACTCCCACCTGTTCCTCTTACATATGCACTGCTGATTTATGCTCGGATTGAGAAAAAAGACAAGAAGGAAATATTCTAAGAGGTTTTGATCCCGGGAAATGTTACTTTCTTTTTTATACTCTGCTGTCTTTTCCAAAATTTAAAAAATAAGCATGGATCACACTTATAACCGCCCCCCATAAAAGCTTTTAGTTGTGGTAGATGTTGTTAAAATACAAAAATAACAACACAAACTGTAGAAGCAAAGAAGAAGAAAAGATAAACTTTAAGGTGTCAAGGAGGAGGAGAAAAGCTTCCAAAAGGAATAATGTTACAATTGCAGGTTCCTGAACAAATAAATGAATCATAGATAGAGCCAAGAATATACCATAAAACCAATGCCATAGTAACTACAAATCTCCACACTTACTCAAAAAAGTAAAACTATTTTCCAGGCCCTACAAAATACACATATCACATTGATTATCTAAAGACCTGCAAGGAACTTTTAAGTGTACGCATCACATGCTAAACAACACACACGACTTCACAACTTTTCGAACACCCCGAGGCGTGGGAGGTCCGCTACAGTAAACAGTACACATTTAATGGACAATAGTTTCGTTCACTTTCCACTTTCAAAGTGGGGCACTGCTTCATCTCATGCCTTCCCTTTCTCTGAAGCAAGGAGGGATGTTCAAGATCACGCTGAGCATGAGGGGTGTGATTTAGTGTCTGCTTTTTTTTTTTTTAATTTTATTTATTTATTTGACAGACAGAGACACAGCGAGAGAGGGAACACAAGCGGAGGGGGAGGGAGAGGGAGAAGCAGGCTTCCCGCCGAGCAGGGAGCCCGATGCGGGGCTCGATCCCAGGACCCTGGGATCATGACCTGAGCCGAAGGCAGATGCTTAATGCCTGAGCCACCCAGGCGCCCCATAAGTGTCTGCTTTTGACAATGATGCTGCCTCTTTGACCGAAAGTTATTTTATTTTATTCGTTTTTGAAAGTCATTTTAAATATCTGGAAGGGCTGACCTGGCCTCCTCTCCGTTCTCTCTGTCTGTGTATTGAGAGCCACAAGGCAGGGATCAGCATCAGGGTTAACCCAGGCTCCAGGAGGGCTGCGGCAGGCCTTCCTGCCTCCCCTTCCTGCGGACCGCCCGGCAGCCCTAAGTAACTAAGTGCCGCGCTCGGTGCACAGAGCACGCTGCTCCTGGGTGGCTCTCTTCATCCGGGATGGTGGTGAGAAAGGGATGGCTGGGAAATGAGGGGCAGGAAAAGATCTTTGCTATGAGCTGCTCCAACTTCCAAGAGCCACCACCACGGACATGGAGGGCACACCCTGTGCCTGGAATTACTGCAGAGATGGATTAATTGTATGTGATTGTTGCAACTGTGAGAGGTAATTTCATGCCCATTCTATAGACCAGAAAGCAGAGAATCAGAATCAGTGAGCCTCCGAAACTTAACAGTGTATTAGTTTGTGGGGGCCGCCATAACGAAGTGTCGCAAACTCGGTGCCTTAACCAGTTGATTGTCTCATGATTCTGGGGGCTGGAGATCTGAGAATACGGTGTCCACAAGGTTGGTGCTGGGGGCTGTGGGGGGGATCTGTTCCATGCATGCCTTTCTCCTAGATTTTGATGTTTGCCAACATCACCCCAATCTCTCCCTTCATCTTTGATGGCATTCTCCTAGGTGTGTGCCTCTGTGTCCAAATTCCCCCTTTTCATAAGGACAGTAGTCATATCGGATTAGGGCCCCCTCTAATGACCTCATTTTAACTCTATTTCATCTGTAAAGACCCTATTTCCAAGTCAGACTACATTCTCTGGTACTGGGGGTTAAGACCTCTCTTGGGGCGGGGGAGGTGGACCGGAAAATCTCACCTCCGAAGAGTTACGGAGCCAATATTCAAAACCTAGACAATCTGACACCAGCTCTTCGCCAAACCCTACGCTGCCTGCTACCTGGCTCTGCCTGGCCACTAGGCTGTCTCCTGGGGGCCACATCTATCATGTGGAGATCAGCAACTAGAGAAGATGGAGCCCACTTACCACTTCTGTGGATTTCCTAAGTATAATCTCGCATTTTCTGTGCTTTCCCCTCGAGGAACATGCTGAGAGCGCAAGTCTTTTTTTTCCATGTAGACACTGATGGACGTTTGCTCTAATAAAGGACTATCCCCCTTTCCACCATCCACCTCTGCAGGAAGCACAGTTCCCGCTGGTGCCCCTCCGACCCATCCAGCCCTTCCTCTGGAGAAGAGAAAGGGCACTGCTGTTTGCATGCTAATGAGCCCGACACACCGCATTTTCCAGTTCTCACAATGACAGCCTACACCTGTCACTCTGTGTGCCAAGCAGGGAAGGCTGCGGATGCCACAGACACAGGGGAGGAGGTGCAGGAGGAAGGAAGGTAGGCAAAGTGCTCAACAATTCATCATGATTTGAGTACCTGCACCTTCCTATTTTTTTTTTTCATTTTAATTTAAAAAGCACCATTAGTATAACTCTCAATTAGACTTTGTCTTGGTTCTCTCACCAGAAGATCATCAACTCTGAACAGCAGTGCGTCAAACCTGACTTGGGTAATATTGGGATCCAGTTCACCCTTTTCCGGGGTCTCGACCCCTCAAGGTGGATGAAGCTGTCACTAGCAGAAACAGCAAGTGCAAAGGCCCTGAGGCAGGAGCTTGCTGTCTGTGTTGAAGGACAAGCAAGGAGGCTGGTATAACAGTGAGAACAGTGAGAACAGTGAGACGTGAAGTCAGAGATCGTGTGTGGGGGGATAATGGGACTGCAGGTATGGAGGCCCTTCTGGGCCACCGTGGGGATTTTGGCTTTGACTCTGAGTGAGACATGAGCCATTGGAAGGCTCTGAGCAGAGGAGAGACGTGATCAAAGAAAACAGCTTAAAGAACCACTCTGGCTGCTCTGTGGAGAATGACCAGGGAGGGTGAAGGCAGAGCAAGAGACCCTTTAGATGGGGATCTCAGTGAATCCAGGTGGGAGGCAGAGGTGGCTCAGCCGCGGGCTGTGCTATAGGTGGTCACATTCTGGAGTGTTTGGAAGGGAGAGCCAATGGGATTTGTTGTTGATCCTTCCAGGGAAGCCAGATGTGTGGCAGGCAGGGTCGCTCGTGTGGGCCCAGCCAGCAGCATCTCTCAATGTGACAAGCACCGTGTCGTGGCTTTGGGATGGACATGCCTGTGTGTGGCTCCTCACTCCATCCACACTAATAGCTCGTCTTGAGTGGGTCACATTGATTCTCTAAGTCTCCCATTTTTTCATTGGCAAACTGGGGACTCCTTATATCACGGGATTATTGTGAAGATTAAGTGAGATACTGTAACATGAAAAGGGCAGCCACAAGGGTAATATGATCATTTAAAATAATGCAGCTTCCCCTGCGCCCTGGAAATTGAGCAGAGGCCCATGGATGGGAAAGCAGACTGTGAGGGCAGAGGGAATGCGCAGGAGGGGCTTGGGCAGAGCCGGGGGAGGTGGGGGGCAGCCCAGACAGCGCTGAGCGCCTGGCTGGGGGGTGAGCAGGTATCCAGAGCACACACTTGCCTTCCCAACTGAGGCTAGGGGAGTCCAGAGCCTGGGCAATTTGGGGTGGGGGCGGCTTTTAGAGAAAAGATGGCTAGAGGGAACTCCTTGGATGAAGGTGGAGCAGTGGAAAATGGGAACACCCCCAGATTCTGGAGAGGATGAGGTCATCCAGCTGAAGCCAATCAAAACTCTCCCCTGGGCAGGCAAAAAAGGGTTTTACTAGGCCAAAAACTGTGGAGATGCCTAGCAGCTGCCAAGAAAGGAGGCGAGGCGAGTTCTGGGCCCAAGGCCATGAGCCCCAGAGGCCCCACCCTGGCTAGAAAAAGAGACTAGGGGAGTGTTGGGGGGCAGCCCAGAAGCCAGGGGAGGGAGGCCTGTCTGAATTGTCTGGTGATGATGGGGTATTCTCCTGGAAAAACCGTTAGCTCCTGGTCAGAGGCTGATAGAGCTCTGTGCACCAGGGCTCTGCAATTTTTTTTTTTCCTTAGGAAAGACAAAAAACAAGATTAGCGTTCTTTCCATCAGAGATGTTCTACTGATTTATACATATGTTTTTTTCCCAGTAAACCAGGACATAGCCAGAGGTTAAACTGGAGATCCCTGCACATCCCTCCTAATTAGAGAAAGCCTTGGTGTTGAACAGAATGTGGGTTCAGATCCTGGTGTGGCTGTTGACCTTGGGCAGGATGCCTGACCTCTGAGACTTGTAAAATGGAGATCACAGTTACTGGTAGGTGTTTGCTGGCGAATCTTCTCCCGTCCCCCACCCCAGAGGTGAGGAGAATGCAGAGACCTAATGAATATGAAGGTAGATGCTCTCAAGTGTACATACAGCTAGGTATTTCCTGTGTCATGAAAGCCATGGGGGCTGGTTTCTAGGGGCCAGAGTGAAGAGGTGGGGTCTGGGACCTCAGGGAGCTGGGTGCACCCCCCCCCCAGTGTCTCTGGAGCAGCACCCCAGTCCCAGGGTGGGGATGTCCTTATTCAATGTCCCCCAGTTCAGATGCCTACTCCCTACACACCACCATCTGTTCCCACTTCCGCAGGGCCCCAGAGAAATGGGACAGAGCACTTGGGAGAGGGACATCCTTTTCCCAGTCGTCCTTTGAGGTAGAAATCCCTCAAACCCAACATCTTCCAGGGGCACTGACGTCAGCCAGAAGCAGGGCTGTGGAGCTTTTCTGGTAATCTTCTCGAAGTGTCCACCTCCGGGAAGGACACCGCTGGGATGAGGCCAAGTCCCACAGCTGTTCAGCACCTGCCTGGCCTGGGGAGGCTTCCTGTGTGCCCACTCTGAATGTCACAATCCTGGGGCCCTGGGGGCAGGTGTGGTGGCTGGCCAATCCCCTCCCTGTCGCCACCCTCTGCAAGAAGCCAAATCAGCCCACCACCAGCTGACTCCTAGAGTCTCTTTCTTCCGGCACGAATGGAAACAGAAGTATCTGTCCTTCCCACTCCCTGTCCCTTGCCTGCCTTCCTCCCTGCCCCCATCCCCTTTAACGCTTCTTTCTTTGGTCATGTCACAGGCTTTGAAAGCCATTTGAATCTTGCGTAACTTGGTAGAAGATGGAAACTCTGACCCCTGGTCCCCAACCAGAGTTTTTCAGGCCAATGTGTCCCAGGATTTTAGTACAGACACAAGGATCTCCCCCACCAGCCCAGAGCCCTTTTAATGAGTGGTTTCTGTGTGCCGGGCACTGCGCCCAGTGCTTCATGGGCATTATTTACTTCTGACAACAATTTTGTGAGGGAGACACAAGGAGCTCTAGTTTACAGATGGGAAAATGGACATAGGCACTTGCCTAAGGTCACACGCAGCACGGCCTGTGCTGGGAGCCAGGTCTTAGGACTTCAAAGCTGAGCTCTTTGCCACCACGTTACACTTCTCAAAGCATGTTCCATGAATCATTCATTCCCCTAGGTCTGCCAGGAATGAAAGAGACCTGGGTCAAGCCTCCTAGGGAGATGCTAGCATCTCCACTTCTGGGAGAGACTCAGACCGTGTTGACAGATGAAAGGCTCTGAGAAGTCCTGCAGGGAGTAAATCTGTTTAACTCTCTCTAACCTAATGTGTCCCGAACTTATTTGCACTTGGATCCCACCCCCTTTTTAAAAGGGACACTGTTACCATCCCAGAGAATGCTTTGGGAAATGCCATACAAGATCATATTACCTGTCATGTTTAGATACTGCCTGGTACATATTGGAGCTCGAAAAATATTGGTTGGCTAAAACGAACATGTTTCTCCCATTTTCAGTCATCCTAAACAAATCCCCACTGTTCCTTGCCCTGAAAAGTCCCTCAGCTGTGGAAGATACCAGATCTACAGATAACCCACTCCTGATGTCACTCCTTGGTGGCTCTTCCAGGGCTGTGTTGGTCGTACGGGAAGAAAATCCCATTCAGGCAGCTCCTGAGGCCTGCCCTCGTTCAGCGCCTCGGAGCTCTCTGCTCTGAGGATGAAGGGAAAGGCCAGAGACAATTCTATTCAGTTTTGGCCACAAGAATATGGGTGTGGAAGACGGTGTGGAACCTCTCCCAGCCCTCCTAGCCCTCCAAGCAGGACAATTCTGACCTTGAGGTGTCCTCCTCCCCCCCCCCCCCCCCATTTCCACCTTCCTTCACTCCCTTCCTCTGCCTTGTACACCTCTTACTCCCTACCCTCCCGGACTCAGCCTGCACTCCGTGCTGGATTGGAATCAGAGCCCCCATTGGGGACTGCGACTAAGCAGAGCTGCACCCCAGTTCCGGAGACTCTGGTGTAATTGCTGTGGGGTGGAGCTCAGCCCTCCCGTGCCTTCAAAGGCACCACCGACTCTCACCAATAGCCACGGCCCTTTCCCTCACCCTTTGGCGGCACCCCCTTGGCAAGCCTCCTACCCTGGTTGGGGGGCCAGTGCGCCCTCTCCTCCCCTCCCCGGAGAAACACAACCCCCACAGCGTTGGCATCACTACAAACTCAGACTCCCAATTCAGCCTCACTTGGCAGCCTGGGGAGCAGCCCTGAGGCTCCTTGACTTCAAGCTGCTCCTCTGCCGGCCCGAGCTCCCTCCCGACCCCAGGTATAGCGCTTAGCTCCTTGTCTGCGACCGCAAAACAAAATTGAGGCCACTGGGAACACATGATCACCATCAAATTCTTGCCCCCTACCGAGTCTGCTACCACCATCCCTCCTGCTTTCCTGTTAATTTTAGAAGCAGGCCAAAATCCAGGTCAGATCCCCCCAGCCTATGAAGTCAGGTCACCAGGGTCCAAATCCCATTTATATCACTTCCTGGCTGTGTGATCTTGACTAGGTCTCCTCATCTCCTCGATGCCTCAGCTTCCCCATCAGTGACATGGGATAGTACTTGCCTTTACCTCATAGAGCTGATGGAAGGATTCAGTGAGATAAACCCCACAGATGGCTCGGCACAGTCTTGGCCCGGAGCAAATGCTAATGACAAGGGCTAGCTCTTGGTCCTTCCCCCTCGGCCCCCTCCAGACCTTGTTCCGTCATTATGAGCCTCTCCCCGCTTCTAGCTCATTGCTCTTGGCCTGTAAAGCTGCACAAGTCCCTCCATCCTAGAAACCTCTTCTTGATCCTATGTTCCAGATTTCTCTTGTTTCTTCTCATCCAAACTTCTCAGAAGCTTGCTTTATCGGCTCACTCATTTCTTTATCTCCCGTTTGTTCCTCAGTCCACCCCGATGTGGCGTCTGGCCCTACCATGATTCTGACATTTATTGCCATCACCAAGGAGCTGGCCGAGGTCAGTGGGCACTTCTCAGTCCCTGACTTCTGCCTACTGCACTTGACTTTGTTGATCCTTTCCTCTTTTGTGGAATAGCTTTACTTCAGTGCCTCCTTAACATACGCTTGCTTCTCCTCGTACTTCCTCTACCTTCCCTGCTCCGTCCCCTCAGGGGTCCCTCATCCTCTGCTGGCCCCAGGAGTGCTGTGGGTACCCTGAGTTTGTCCTTAGTTTATGAGTCTCCTCTGCACTCTCATGCTACCTTCAAGTGATCTTGGCAGTTCTTAGGGTCCCTGCTTCTGCTTGGTGATTGATACCTTTTATGGACTGAATTGTGTGCCCCCCAAATTCATATGTCGAAGCCCAACCTCCAGTGTGACTGTATATGGAGGTGGGGCTGCTAGGAGGTAATTAAGGGTGAATACGGTTATGCGTGCAGGGCCCTAATCTGATAGGACTGATGTCCTTGTAAGAAGAGGGAGAGTCACCAGAGATCTCTGTCCTTTTTGTGGGCTTGCACAGAGTAAACAGCATGTGAAGCCACAGCAAGTCAGGAACACAGGTCTCACCACAAACCAACTCTGCTGGTACCTTGCTCTTGGACTTCTGGCATATTGAGCCATGAGAAAACAAATTTTGGTTGTTTAAGCCGCCCAGCCTGGGGCATCTTGTTACAGCAGCTGAAACTCCTGTATCTAAGTGTATCAGTTAGCTTTCCCTGTATAACAAGCAATTCCAAAACGTAGTGGCTGAAGATAACAGCTTTTTACTTAGCTTACCTTTCTGTAGGTCCGCAGCTTGCTCTGGGCTCGGCTGGGTGGTTCTTCCGGTGTGGGCCAGGTCCACTCACGTGTCGGTGGCCGGCTGCTAGCTTGGCTGGACGCTGTTGGGTTAGGGTGGCCTCTGCTGGGCTGCCTCTTCCCTGCTCCATGCATTCTTGTCCCCCAGCACGTGGGGCTGAACTCGTTTTTACGGCAATGCAGCAAGGTTCCAAGAAAGCGAGCAGAAGAGAGGTTTGGAAGGAAAAGCCTCAAACTAGAGGCAGAGATCTGGGTCTTTCCATTCACAACTGGTACCCTGGTCATTGATTTCTCAATATCAAGACACATTGGACAATGAACTAGGAATATAGAATAATAATTAAATAAGTAAATTCTGGGAAAGCACAGAGCACTTTAAAATGTAGGTGACAGGACTTGATAGGCATAGCATGAGGAAGCATGAGGAAAAAAGGCCTCCTCCTGGGCAGATGGTTTGGCGGACTGGATAGAGGGTGGAAACAATTTGCTGAGCACTTATTTTTTTTTTTTTTTAAGATTTTATTTATTTATTTGAGAGAGAGAGCACAAGTGTGTAGGGTGGGAGGGCAGAGGGAGAGGGAGTAACAGGCTCCCCGCTGAGCAGGGAGCCTGATGCGGGGCTCCATCCCAGGACCCTGGGATCATGACCTGAGCCGAAGGCAGACACTCAACCGACTGAGCCACCCAGGCACCCCCTTCTGGGCACTTATTATATACTGGATACTGTGCTAAGCACTTTGCACACAGAGAACATGAAGGAGTCACCATAAGGACACTTACCCCAGTGCCTGGCTGCCTTAGTCGGTAGAGCATGTGACTCTTGATCTTGGGGTCATGAGTTCAAACCCCACATGGGCCTGGAGCTTATAATAATAAATAATGGCACTTACCTCACTAGGCTGTTGTGCAGATTCAATGAAATAATACATGGGAGCTACACAGAAGTGCCCAGCTCATGTGGTGCCCCCATAAATATCTGCCGTTGGCATTACTGTCTCATTGAATCCCCACAACCAACTTATGAGGTAGATGCCTTTATCTCCATTTTACAGGTAAGGAAACTGAGGCCTGGAAAGGTTAAATAATGGCTCTCGCATCATGGCTGGGATGTGGCTTTGGACCCAGGCAGCCATAACTCTAGAACCTATGCTCTTAACCACCCCTTCCTCCATGCTCCCCCACTTACCATTCATCAACAGCAAGAGAACATGTGTGAGGTTGAAGATAATGAATTTGGTTTGAGATGTCGATGCAGTGTTTCCTCGAGGACATCTAGGTAAGAGACTTCTGGTCCACAGTTGGGTTTGTACATGGAGTATAGGAATCAAGACACTGTAGACAGATGGGGATTGAGTCGTGGGTGATAAGGTCACACAGGGAGTGGGGTAGCATGACAACAGAGGAGGGTCCGGGACACATTTAAAGAGTAGATGGAGGAGAAGGAGTCTGAGGACAGGCCGCCAAGAGAAGGGAAAGGGAGGTCTTGGAAGGAGGGAGACCATACGTCTGAGTTTGCCTGGGAGATTCTTGGTTTATGACAGTTAGCCTGGCATAATAATTCATTAGTGCCCTTTGTCACTTTAAGCAATGGCCCAGTTTGGAAGACAAATGATATATTCACCCTCCTTAGAGGGTCAAGGAGGTGAAAGTATCAGGGAGGAGGAAATGCAGGTGTAAAATATCGCAGAGAGAACAATAACATGTTTGCTAAGTGGTACATTGGAGTTGGATTTGGCAAACTGATGACCTTGAGAGAGGTTTCTGAGGAAAGAGGTGGTGAATAGATTCATGCTGACATCTGAAGAAGCAGTAAGTAGAGATAACACATATGCACAAGTCACTGTTTTTGACCAGGGAGGCAGAGGTAACAAATAGACAACTCTGTCCTGATGGAATTTATTGTGTATGTGTGTGGTTTTGGAAGAATAAAGCAGAGTGACATGATAGAATCACTGGAATTTATTTGAGGCCCATGGTGGGGAGGTGGGAAGCCCTCTCAGAAGCTGTAACACTTGACCTAAGAATTCTGTGAAAAGAGCAAGCCTGCCTGTGAAGCTTGAGGGATGGAAACTTCCAGAGAGAGGCAAGAGTTCATGCAAAGGCACTGAGGTCGGAGTTTGAAAAACAGAAAGAAGGTCATTGAGGGTGGCAGTGGGCACCAGAGGGGAGAAGATGGATTCCAGAGGTAGGAGGAGTGAATTGACAGCCCTTGGTGACAGACTGGCTATGAGGGAGAAAACAGAGGATGGTCTAGGAAGGCTTCCCATGTCAACTTTGGAAATGCGGGTACCTGCTCCTCCCTACCCTCAGACAGATCCGGCAGAAGAAACTGGTTTTGATGGAATGCAATGAATTATGTAGTGAGTTGAATAGTGGGTTATCCACTTGGACATATCCTTTGTCCAACCATAACCTGTGAACCTGTGAATGTAAACTTACTTGGAAGAAGGGTCTTTGCAGATGTAATTAAGGATCTTGAGATAAGATTATCCTAGATTTAGAATGGGCCTTAAATCCAATGGCAGGTGTTCTTATAAGAGAAAGGCAGAGGGAAATCTGAGACATACAGGGGAGGAGAGAAGGCCATGTGAAGATGGAGGCAGAGATTGGATTCCTTATAGTCACAAGCCAAGGAATGCCCGGAGCTACCAGAAGCTGGAAGAGGCAAGGAAGGATCCTCCCCTAGAGCCTTCAGAGTGAGCATGGCCCAGCTGACACCTTGACTTCAGACTTCTGGCCTCCACAGCTGTGAGAGACTAAATTCCTTTGTTTTAAGCCACTAGGTATGCGCTAATCTGTTTTAACAGCCACAGGATACTAATACAAACTATTCCATGTCGAGGGTGGGGAGCTAGACAGAGGTGTTGGCTGGGCGAGTGGCTACATGGAGCACCCCTCAGGAGAGAAGCCAGGCCTGGAGATAAAGCTTTCAAAGGCGGTTGAGCAGGTGGTAGTTTAAATCAGTGTTTTTTTTTTTTTCTTAAGTAGGCTCCATGCTCAGTGTGGAGCCCAACGCGGGGCTTGAACTCATGATCCTGAGATCAAGACTTGAGCTGAGGTCAAGAGTCAGACGCTTAACCAACGGAGCCACCCAGGTATCCCTAAACCAGTGTTGTTTTTGAGGGGAAGCTGGAACACGGCTCCAGAAGCTCTTTCTCAGAAGCACAAAACAAAAAGCTTCCCAGATTTTTAAAACCAGACTTCCCTCAGCAATATAACCAAACACCCACACTATATATATCAATGAAATGTAATGTTCATATCAAAGAATCTGTTTGTATGCATTTTAACATCTCCCAATAAATGAAAGAATATTTTTGTCAGATTATTTTAAGTCAGGAATGCTCGCATTTCCTTGAACTTCTGGGTCTGCTGTGAGGCTAGCCCATTTTACAGCAGGCACTACTGAGAACATGTAAGGAGAAGGGTTTATAGGTTAGAAGGAAGCACCAGAAACAGTAGTTATTAGCTGGTGAAACTGCAGAGCATAAATTCCTCCCGATGCCCCCTGAGGGGTCAGACCAAGTGTTTCCGGGCACACACTGCATTTGTACATCCTCTTTATTGCTCCCCTCAGAACGCTTCCCCTCACAAAGACTGCAGAAGGGACATTCCACTCTCAGTCCCTGGTGTACCTTTAACGTTTGCAGGGCTTGGGCCAAGAGTACAAATGGAGGCCCAGATTGTGCATATGCAAGAATCTACCAACTATTAAACCCATAAACCATTCATTAGTGTATAGTTTGTCTCTCTACACTGACAATTCACTTTCCAGTGGAAAGTCCAGGATTGAAGTCAGAATGGTCAGGTTTTTTGGCGTTTGCACTGGAGTGTGGAACGTGGGCAGGGCTCCCTCCTGGCCCCTTCTCCTCCCACGACCTGCTCAGCACACACCTGGAGGGGCCTTTCAGGATAGAGACTGACACCAGGGCGCAGGGCCAAGCTTCGGCCACATGCACCTGCAATCAGTGCCCCAGGTCACCCTCAGGCCTGAGCACTGCAGTGGCTCCAGAGGATGGCCCAGAAGAGAGGCCCTGCATAGGCCCTAGAGTTGGTTTGGGCCATTTGGAGCAGGAAATTCTGGGATCTGGGGGAAGGGCATGGACTCTGGATAGGTTGGTCCCTTGGCCCTGTGGATTCCTTGGCCAGTGAGAAGGGGCACAGAGAACAGGACCCAGGACAGGGGCTCCTCTTGCCTGGGTAGATCTAAGGGTTCTGGTCAGTAGTCACCCTAGCAAGAGACTCAGAGAAGTAGACCAAGACCTGGCCATGGTCATGCGTGGACTTTCTTGTGTACTTTTTAGGTTCGAGAAAATGCCAGATTAAGAAATGAAATACCATAGCTATTTTGAGCCCTGATTAATAAGCACTATTATCATACCAATATTACCTTGAGTTTTAGAAATCAAAGGTCAAATCCCTAAAAAGTTTTGAATATAGTAAAATAAGACCTTAATGAAGCAGTATCTTGGGTGGTAGTGCTTTCCAGAAGTTTTTTCCCACTTCTTTCTTTCTTCCTGCCTTCCTCCCCTCCCTCCTTTCAATTGCTCTCCCTTTTTCCAAAGCAGGAAGAGCCAAAATGAAAATCATAGGCTTCGATGGAGTCAACTAGGGAAAGTGCAGCTAAAGTACAAAACGAGAGGGCCATGGCAGAATTCCAGGAAATGTCAATATCCAATAATCAAGCCAAGGAAGAGCTTCTACCAAGGAGAGTTCTGGAGTGGGATGGGAGGGAGAGGAGAGACTAGGTCTCCATAGACTGGGGAGGAAAGAGTTCCACAGGAGGGAGTTGTCCAGAAGAGCAAATGCCTCCAGGGGCCACCATCTTCCTGAGACCAAGTGAAGCAAGCCTGGTCCATGCCTCTTCCGCCACAGTCCCTCAGCCTCTCTGGAGAGCACCAGATTTTCCTCATCCCGCATCTGGGCCTGCTCTAGTCCTGCCCTTTCTTTTCTCACCCTACCTTTCCCTGTTTTATCAAGGCTGCCCACATCATTCACTTCCCAACCTCCATCTCCCTGCTCGGTCTCTTCCTTGAACCTCCAGCAGAACAATGGATCCCAAGCATGTACTTTGCTCAGGGGAGATGCTCACCTGATAATGGTTCAGTGAAGTTGTCCAAAATGGAAATGTTCACGAGTATTCCTGATTCCCAAAGCAAGGACAATCTATTTCATCTCTGGAGAGAGAAGTGTGCACACTCAGCCCTTTACCCTGTGGTCCTCCTGTCCCCTCAACACTGGAATAGTCTTGTCCTTTTCCCTCTCCTCAGAAATGCTCTTTCCTTGGCCTAGAATGTTCTCCCCACATCCTATTCTCCCAGATCAAATGTCACCTCTTGGTGACTCCTCAGGTAGGAAGACTTTTCCCAATATTGTGTGTGAGTTAACCTCTTATATTTTTCATTTTATATTTTCATTGTGTCCTCTCCCCCACCAAACTGTAAGGCTGGTAGGGAAAGTTTACTTTACCTAGTTTTATAAACCAAATCTAAGTGCCCCAAATTTGTAGAACATAGTACTACTCTCTCATAGAAGTTTATTTAAAAGGTCAAATTTAATGAAGCAATCAGAGAAGATTTTGTTCAAGAATTCTCCAATCTTTGTTAATCTGCTTTTTTTTTTTTTTTTTTTAAATCCCCAGTCTTCCAGGGGTCAGCCGCACTGGATAGATCCAGGTTTTAAAAGGGCAACCTACTATTTCCTACTCTGGATGGAATATGAGCCTACATATCTGTTGTACATATTTTGACTTCATTATAGGAGATAAGCTCTCGGACGTTCTGCAAGTATCTGGAATTTAAAATTTTTTAAACTGAGCCCCTTCCTCAATGTCTGTGGGCTTGTTCCCTCATCTCTAAATTTCATTCAAATGTAACCTTCTCAGGAAAGCCTTCCTTAGTCATTCTATTGAAATCTGCAGCCACCTCCTCCCTGGTCATGTCATAACCATTTTTCTCCATAGCACATATCACTGCCTGATATATTACATATTTATTAATATTCTGTTAATTACCTATCAGCCCCCAATAAAAGATAAGTTCCATGAGGGTGGGGCTTGTTCACTGCTGCAGATATTGCCTAGAGCACTATCTAGCACATAGTAGGTCTTTATTTATTGAATGGCAAATGAGTGGCTTATCGGATACCTACTCTCGGCTCCCACCTCAAACTCACCCTTTCTAGAAACAAATTCTGACACCTTTTTATACCAACACCCAGGTTAAAAAAATTGGCATCATTTTTCTTCCGCCTTTCTTCAGTCTCAGCTACCAGTTTCCCAAGTCCTGGCAGCTCTTGTGTTATGTCTCTCGCTGATGCTATGCCCTTAATAGATGCTCAATAGAATGCTGTAGCAAGGTTACTTCTGGCAGTTGGCATGGAGGAAAGAGAGGAAGATTTATTTTTCCTCCTTACCCTCTGAACTATTTGGTATTTAAAAAAATCAGGAGAGTTGTAGTAGACAGCGTTGGCTTCCTATCACCCATTTCCACCCCCACTTCCTTACTTAAGGTGTCCATCAGCCTCCATGGCCCACTACATGTTCAGGAGATGCTGACTCAAACTGTTCAACTTAGCTGTCAGGGAAAGGATGGGTTCGGATTAGTTTAAGCCATTGTCTGCATGTGTGTCATCACCCCCCACTGGGAGCACAGGACCCACTTAAATGTTTTCTCTATCCTCATAGATGTGGACAAGATAATGCTGACTGACTCTGGCAGCCATCTTGTGACCACAAAGGGAACCAGCCAAGGACAAAGCTGTCATTGAGCATGGCAGGGCTGAGAGATAGTTTGGGTCTTTGATGCTCGTGGGAGCCCACCCTCTGTCTGCACTGCTGGTCCATTCGTCCCCTTATTCTACAAATACTACAAATACTGACTGAGTATCTACTATGTAGCAAGCACTGTTTTAGCTGGGGAGACAGCTGTAAATCAAAACAGACAAAAATCCCTATGTCATGGAGCTTCCATTCCTGGGGGGAGGGGAGACAGTAGTGACAGATCATAAAAATAACTACAATACACAAGTAAATAATATATTAGAAAGTTATAAGTGCTATGTTAAATAAAAAAAAACCAGAGCAATTTGCTAGAATAGATTCTCCAACACTGAACTCCTGTATGTGTTGTGTGTTCTTTTCAGTAATAAATCAAAACACCCCTTTTGGAAGCTGACAGTTTTTTTAGTTTGCAATAGGTAAGAATACATCATTGTGCACTGGAGTTGGGATTCTGATCTGATTTTTTTCTAATCCAATTGAACCCATTGTGCATCAGTGGTTGAAGACAGGTGGAAATTATGAAGGACATGGGAGCATTCCTGGGTATTGGGATTTAAAAAGGCATTTGTCTTTGGGCAAGGGTAATTCGCACATGAATAAATCTCAGAACTGCCTATTAGTGTTGCAAAGGTATCAGATGCAAACAAAGCAAATGACAACAAAACAATAAAATACATACAAATGTGGTGGTTATTATTTGAAATCTGGATTACCGATGGACTGGCAATGAAAGTGAACCAATGCCATCATGCACCACATATTTTAGAGATGCTCCTAAATTCTGGCATAAACTTACCCAACATCAGGCATCATTTTGAAATGTACATAGAATACCATCTTAAAAACTGTCAAAGTAACTTAATGTTATGACTAGAACACAGTGTATCAGGAGATAAAATTGTAAACTCTGTGGAAGCCAAATGTGTAGGATTGTATTTAATTGCAATGCCTAGAACTGCTAAGTTTATTGACAAATTTTCAGTCCTGACACCAAAAAAGAAAAAAAAAAAAAGGGTAGAGAATGATGATCAAAGAAAACACAATGATTGACAAGATATCTCTGTCCCACAGAGTAAATTACAGAATGGCGGCCGATAGAAGGCAGCCATTTTTATTAGCACAACCAAGTGAAATGAGTTATTGCAAACTGGCAAACCCACTGATATTCTGAATCCTAATGTTCTTTTAGGGTTGTCAGTATGACAACCTATGAACTAGGTAAAGAAGCCCATGAAAATATTTTTAGGCTGCCAACCTTAACCGACTTGCACAGACAACTGACGAATGCCTCGTGATACAGCCCGGAAGTGAGAATCTGGGATAGGCACGCACAGGCTGAAGGTCTGGTTGGCAACACCAGAAGACCATCTCCACCTTCACGCTGTTACAAAGAAACAGTTGCCCTTCAGAATATGTATGAAGACTTAAGACAGGTACTTAATGAAGCTAATAAAATTGTCAACCACGTCCCAAGCAGGCCGTTAAATAAATACCTGGCCTTTTTTCTTGGCTGTATGAAGAGACGGGTCATGACTGCAAAGCACCATTTCAAACGAAAGCTCATTGTCTTTTGATTAGAAAAGTTTTTGTTCTTTCAAGTTGTAAAAGGAACTTTATTTTTTTCATTGAAAACTCTCCCTGGGGGAGATATTGTGCGTGGATGGGCCTGGCTTTACAAGTTAATCTCTGCGTTCATGTCAACTCCGGTGCGTGCTGTTACCAGGCAAGTGTAGGAGTGAGTGGTCCACCATGGAGACCCAGGAGTCGCAGCGCTGGAAACCTGGCCCCATCTGGCAGAGACCTTGGTCTGGGGAGTTGAGATTTTTGCCCTTGCCTGAAAGATCTGGTTAGTAACCCACCTGAAAATAGGAAGAGACACTTAGACGACTTAATAAAAGGGCTCTATAAGTCAAACTGGAAGTGGCTTGGTGGACAAGGAAACTCTTACGGCACCACTTTAGGACATCACCAAATAACTTTGGACCTTTTTAAGAAGAGCGGGTTCTAGAGATAGCTTCAGATGGTTTCTTGAAACTGCTTTTTTTGGGTTCGTTTGGGTTTTTTTTGTTTTTGAATACAGTCATTTATATCGTTTTGTTCCACTTATGTCATTTTAAGTGGGAATTATTTCTCAGCATCTGATCCAGTCAGAGAAGACCATTAAACAGAGGAGTAGTCAACATTTACTAGCACTTTCCTTGTGCAAGGTGCCGTTGGAAGTGCACATACTCCTTTAATCCTCTCGATGACGCTGGGAGGCAGATATTATCCTGTAAATAAGCGACTGTTACTATCTCTGTTTTATAGATGATGAAACAGGCACAAAAGGTTAAGCATCTTGGGGCACCTGGGTGACTCAGTCGTTAAGCGTCTGCCTTCGGCTCAGGTCAGGATCCCAGGGTCCTGGGATCGAGCCCAACATCAGGCTCCCTGCTCCACGGGAGGCCTGCTTCTCCCTCTCCCACTCCCCCTGCTTGTGTTCCTGCTCTTCCTCCCCCCCCCCCTCTCTCTGTGTCAAAAAAAAAAAAAAAAAAAAACATCTTGCCCTGGGTTGCACAGGCAGAGAAGCCAGGATTAAAACCCAGACAATTCTGGCTTCTCAAGCCAAACTTTCAACCATTATGTTATATATTTTAAGTATACAAATATGTGTGTGTATATATTTAAAATAAGTGATACTTTATTGCTGCTGGAACAAATGACCACAAGCCTATTGGCTCAAAACAACATGATTTTATTACCTTCGCATCATGGAGGTCAGTAGTCTGAAGTGGGTCTCACTGAGCTAAAATCGAGGTGTATTCAGGGCTGTGTTCCTTCTGGAGGCTCTAGGGAAAATCTGTGTCCTTGCTTTTTTCATCTTCTAGAGGTTACCTGCATTTCTTGGCTCTTAGCCCCCTTCTTCCGTTTTCAAAGACAGAAGCCTAAAACCTTCAGTTCTCTCTCTCTGACTCTGACGATGGTTCTCTTGTCTCCCTCTTTGGCTCTAAGGACTCTCGTGATTACATCTGGATAATCCAGGATAATCTCTTTATTTTAAGGTCATTGACTAGCAACCCTAATTCCATCTGCAACCCTAATTACTCCTTTCGACAACACAACATATTCACAGGTTCCAGGGATTGGGACGTGGACGTCTTAGCAAGGTCATCATTCTGCCTACCACAACTTTCTTACTTCAAAATTCAAAACTTAAAACACAAAAAGGTGTACAGTGGAAAATCTCCCTTCTGTGTCTGTGCCCTGGTCACAGATAGGAAGCTCCCTTCTCCAGAAGCAACTGATGTTATCCTGTGTCCTAGATTTATTTTATGCATATAAAGGCAAATATGTATATTTGGGTTTTTAAAAAAATTTTACCTTCACTATAAACACTGTCCTACATATTGCTTTTTTTTTTTTCCATTTAAAAAATATGTCCTGGAGTTCATTCAGGTTGATATATAAAGATCTGTGTCGTTCTTTTTGTGTCTGCATAGTCTTTGATTACATGGGATGGATCTCATGTTGTACTGATTTTTACTTATCCCCCAGGACATTTAGGGGTCTCCAGTCTTTGAGTTGTTTTGGATCTTTTGTGATGCAAACAATGCTGTAACAGCTTTGTACTGTTACCTGGCAAGTGTTTCGTGTGTCTATAAGATTAACCCTTAGAAGGAGAATGACAGGGTCAAGGAGTATGTGCATTTGCCATTTCAAAAGCTAGTGCTAACTGCTTTCTTTTACCCTTTCTGGGTAGGAATTAAAAAAAAAACAACACAAAACACATAAAGAACTTATGTTTATCTAATAAATGTAATATATATCTCTTGATGTCTAGGTATGTGTTTTAAATTTTTCAGTAGTTGTGTTATTTGGTCTTTTCGTTCTTTCTTTTTTTTTTTTAAATAGGCTCCATGCCTGGCATGGAGCCCAATGCGGGGCTTGAACTCACGACCCTGAGATCAAGACCTGAGCTGAGATTAAGAGTTGGACACTTAACCCACTGAGCCACCCAGGTGCCCTGTATTATTTTCTTTTAATCCTTTTACCATTTCAAGTTTAACAAACTATTTTATTTTTATTGTAATTTTAAAATTTCCTTCTTTATGGTGAGTGATTCTGGCTTTCTGTTTATACAGTACAATAAACTTCCATTTTTTTTTAAGGTTTTATTTATTTATTTGAGAAAGAGAGAGAGAAAGAGGGAGAGAGAGCATGAGCAGGGGGAGGGGCAGAGGGAGAAGCAGGCTCTCCACTGAGCAGGGAGCCCGAGGTGGGGCTCGATCCCAGGACCCTGGGATCATCACCTGAGCCGAAGGCAGGCACCCAACCGACCGAGCCACCCAGGTGCCCCGAAACTTCCATTTAAATATATTTCTTTACATTAAAAAGGTGAGATGATTTAAAGTATGTCAATACTAATACAGATGGTACCCTGATATGGCCAAAAATTATGAGGGAGGTATCCTAATGACTGTTCCCTCCCACCAAATCATTATCACCTGTTTAGTTTTCGTTGATTTTTTTCCATCATAGAAAATCGTAGTCAATAGCAAGATCCTTAATAGAAAGAGTGGGGTGAGTGGCAGAGCAGTCTTTGTGATATTCTCAAATGTTTTTAGCTCATATCTCATGGATGGAAGCCAGAAACTCAGGCGCCCCACAGAGAGAAAGTCAAAATCAAATAGATAAATTGAAATAATTAAAACCAGACAGTCCTAGAACATTAGGCTTCCTGTTACTAGTAAGGCAACAGCTTTTAGGGAAGTTGAGCCTTGATTCATGTGCTATAAACATGCTCATCTTTTTCATCCTTTGCTATGAAAACTCAGCCTGTCTCTCTCACCCACTTTGTAGATGGCGGGTGGCAAACTTTAATCAGGGCTCTCTCCAAGGGCCTACCCTTCTTGTGACTGAGCATATCACATTCCTTAGTTGAGAAATGAGGGGATGCAAACTCTCTTTAATATTTGCTCTGCCAACATTCCCCAAGGGTGACCTACAGAAAATAGTTTTGGAGGACTTCAATGAGTATTCCTTGGAAAAGGAATTCTATGATAAGATGTTTGGGCAACTTTGAGTTAAAAGCTTCCTTTAGTGCAGGCCGGCTCAGGGCATTTATTCTCTCTGGCGAGAACCATGAACTCAGATCACCTCAAAGGACCAACGTTCCATGGTGTTCGATGGTACTAGCCCAGACAAAACATAAGTAGGAAAGTGAAACCTTACCTGAATCAAATAATGCACTCCCAAGGCTGAGTTTGGGATAATTGGGATTATCTGCTTTTTTGGATTATCCACATGGTGAGACTTCCCAGGGACCAAGCACTTATTTTGTGTCAGCTACTGTGCTGGTATCTCAATGAATCTTAAAACAACCCTGCAAAAGTCTTCTTGAATCTCTACTTACAAAAATAAACTAAGGATTTTTCTAGATCCTTATCTAGATCCTAGATCTAGTCTTTCTAGACTAACTTGGTTCATTCATTTAACACATTTTTATTATGAAGCTCCTGCTAAATACTGGGCCTATTGTCTCCTCAGCTCTGATGACCTGCAGGTTGGGCCCTGTAATCAAGAGCGGACATTCTTCCAGGCAAACAGGCAAACAAACCTCACAGAGCTCCCTGCATATGTTTGGGAGATACCGTGACGCGGTGGCTTGGAGCAAGGGCCCTAGATTCTAAGTCTGTTGGAATCTCAGCTTTTCCATCTGAAAAATGCGTCTTGAAAGAATACCTTGCATCAGAAGGAGGTTGTGGGGATCCAGTAAAGTCATACATGGGATATATTTTGCACACAGCAGTTACACGGACGTGCTCAACAAATAACTTGATCTGTGGGGCAAGATGTGAGGAACTTGAGTATTCAGACTTTCTGTGAACACACTCCTTGTCTCCTCTATCCAAAATCACCAAGAGAGGGAGGAAGGGAGTGGAAAAGGAAAGAAATGGAAATAAAAAATGTTGATTTTTCTGGTTGAATCAATTTGGAATTGGTAGTGGAGTTCTAGAATTGGCTTCTGTGTAAAGTAAAACTCTCCACCCGGAGATCTCAGCTCACCAGGAACAGAGCACAGGAGGTTAGAGTAGCTCTCCTGGAGGGAAGCATTTCTGGATAAGAGGGCAGAGTCTTGGGGCGCCTGGGTGGCTCAGTTGGTTAAGCGACTGCCTTCGGCTCAGGTCATGATCCTGGAGTCCCGGGATCGAGTCCCACATCGGGCTCCCTGCTCGGTAGGGAGTCTGCTTCTCCCTCTGACCCTCCTCCCTCTCATTCTCTCTCTCAAATAAATAAAAAAAAAAAAAAAAGAGGGCAAAGTCTTCAGAATGGCACACAGAATGATAAAGCAAAAGAATTCTGATGCTAGACTTGAAAAATCACCACTAATGGGAACTGAGCTGATCTCTTTTCAAGCCTCTGGTAAGTCTAGTTGAGTGGGCAGCTCTTAATTAAAGAATAGACCTGGACATGATGGGGACTTTGTGACGGGTGGATCAGGCCAAACTTCCCTGAAGTCCCTGACCAATCTGAATCCCACTAAGGTTGAGTCTACCAGGCATTATGGACCTCTAGAGATCACATCATAGGAAGATCTCAGAACTGCCTATGAAGAATTCTTGCAAAAAGGTAAAAATAAAAAATTGAGCCTGACTCCAATCAAGTCTCTAGACTTGATTTGATAGGAAACCCAGGGGAAAGAGAACATGTAAAATGACACCATAAAGATGCAACCAGCCAACCCAGAGTCAGGGAAACTATAGGACAAATGAACAAATAAAGTTTGTTCAAATAAATGGTTTTTCAACAAATAAAAGGCATAAAACGGGGGTAGGGTGGGGAGGGAATTGTTAGAGATTTGATGGGATTTAAGAAATGCAAAGTGTGGAGCTTATTTGGAGTCCATTCAAAGAAACCAACTGCAAAATGGCATTTTTGGAGACAACTGGGGGAAATTGAGCCAATTGGACAATAATTGAATCCCAGGATATTGTTATTATATCTTAGCAGCAGAGTATTAGATGATGTTGAAAAGTTCTTGGTAATGTTAGGTGTGATAACAGGATCATGTTATGTTTTTATTAAAGTACTTAGTGGTTAGAGATAATTCCTGACGTATTTACAAGTGAAACGATATGTCGTCTGGAACTCACTTTGAAATAATCCAGCAAAAGCGAACAGACAATTCAACGAAATCGTTTGTTTGTGGAAGACTGGATGAATCAGCAGGACGAAGCTTGAGGCTGGGTGTTGAGTATAGGGGGCCTCATTACCCTTCTTGCCTCATTTGTGTATGTTCTAAAAATTCCATAAAAAGTGAAATGAATGAACGCGATTAATTTTTAAGATCTTGAGAGCTGCACTGAAGCGTTTTCCAGGCTCAAATCAAAGGGAAAACAGGTCCGTGGTGAGATTCCAGGAGGTGGCAGGCCTGGAGAGCCCCACTGGTGGCAGCTGCTCGGCAGCACGAGGCAGCTGCTCCCCACGGACGTGGTGGAGGAAGGCTCCCCGCGCGGCCATGGTAAAACTGTCTATTTGACGTGCTGCCCTGACTTCCATAATGTCTAGCTATCTACGGAGCTAATTAAATTATTAGATTCAGAGCTGTGAGATGGCCCAGTTTACATGCAAAGAATACCTCTTCCAGCGCTGTGACCACTGGGCGAATTCCCCTTGAAGTCATAGTCAGCCCGAGTGGTTCCCAGTCAAGTTGTGTCTCTGATAAAGAATTCCCAATTTGCTCCTAGCACTTCCCTAGTGGTGAAGTCGTTTATTGGATTTCAGCCCCAACAGCTGGAGGCAGGGCGGACCAGGACAAAGCCTTCTGGGTCTGGCCTGGAAGGGCCAGTTCTTGAGTTAGGCTGCCCAGTTAGCGGGGCCTCTATTGAACTACCAGGGACTGCGCTTACTGCTCTTCAAAGGCTCAGACAAGGCCTGCTGACGGTGGGTCAGAAACACGAGTGTCTGTGATGAGAGCACTGTGCCCCAGTCTTCTCCGCCGGCATTTGTCAAGGCCAGAGAAGGGGCCTACCCCCTTTGAAGAGAAGCGACATGGATGCGCAGCGTGGTGGGTGAAAGAGCCCCGGGCTCAGGGCAAGTCCCCACACTCCCCTCAGGTCGCAGGGTCCTCATCTGTAAGGTGGGGGCTGAACAAAGAGACTTCAAAGATTCCTTTCCAGCCACAAAATGAGTTTAAGTGGCTGGAGTTCTTTTGAGAAATGGCCCACAACCTCAGCGTGAGAGGTTTGCAGTTCGCAGCCTCAGCAGACATGGAGTATAGCTTAGTGGTCAGGAAGGGACTCTGAAGCCGGAGCGCCTTGGACCTGGCGCTGCTCCCACACTCACCAGCGCTGTGGCCGTGGGCGTGTCACTTAACCTCTTGAGCCTCAGTTTCCCCTCTGGCAAATGAAGGTAACAGCAGGACCTTCCTCATAGTTTTTATGAAGGAAATGAACCCACATGAGACATGCAGAACTTAAGAATAAGCACCATCTAGGTGGACACTGGGGAGGGTATGTGCTCTGGGAAGCGCTGTGAATTGGGCAAGACTGTTGAATCTCAGATCTGTACCTCTGAAACAAATAATGCAATATATGTTAAGAAAAAAAAAAAGAAGAAGAAGAAGAAGGTAGCAGGAGGGGAAGAATGAAGGGGGGGAAATCGGAGGGGGAGACGAACCATGAGAGACGATGGACTCTGAGAAACAAACTGAGGGTTCTAGAGGGGAGGGGGGTGGGGGGATGGGTTGGCTTGGTGGTGGGTATTGAGGAGGGCACGTTCTGCATGGAGCACTGGGTGTTATGCACAAACAATGAATCATGGAACACTACATCTAAAACTAATGATGTAATGTATGGGGATTAACATAACAATAAAAAATTAAAAAAAAAACAAAAAAAAATAAAAATAAAAGAATAAGCACCATCTAACTATTGCTGTTATGCTTATCAAGAAAAGTAACACTTCACACACCTGTAAGCCCTAGGAATCAGGCAGGATGCTGTTGATGTTTCGTGATTTGGTTAGACCCTCTGCACTGATTTTAGAGTCTGGAAGCCTTGGCCTTGACAATGGTAACTATTATGATAGGAAGTAGCATTTATTGCGCACTCTATTTCCTGAACTTGCTTTTTAAGTCAACAGGTTGGAAGACCATGAGGTTGGAAAGGATCCCTAGGGTTTTCCAGCTTAAGCCTCAATCAGAAGTTCAAGTCCCTGGGGTCACCTGGGTGGCTCAGTCAGTTAAGCAGCTGCCTTCGGCTCAGGTGATGATCTCAGGGTCCTGGATTTCAGAGCCCCACATCCTGCATCCCGAATCCCGCATCCCGCATCCCGCATCCTGCATCCTGCATCGGGTTCCCTGCTCAGTGGGGAGCCTGCTTCTCCTTCTGCCCCTCCCCACTGCTCACTCACGCTCTCTCAAATAAATAAATAATCTTTAAAAATAGAAAAAGTTCAAGTCCCTGTACAGCATCACTGCTGAGTGTCCCTTCATGTTCTGCTTGAATTCCTCCAGGGACATGGGACTCTCTCCCCTCTCACAGAGCTGTTGTTTGAATCTTGCCCCCAGGAGAAAATGTTAAAAGAACTGAGGATCTTTAAGCTGGAAAAGAGTTTAGTGGAAACATAACTGACTTTAAATATTTGAAGAACTGTTATCAATCTTACAAAGACAACAAAGTTGTCATGACGGTGATCAGTTATTCACCTTGCACCATAGGTCACATATTGCACAAAATGCTTTGCACACCTTCTAATTTAATCCTTCAACAACCCCCTAAGACAGTATTAGCCTTCTGATTTTACAGTTGAGGAAACTGAGGTAGAGTACCGTTAGGTAAAACTCTGCCCGAGGATATACAGTTGGTGAGGGGCAGAAACAGGACTCAGGTCTCGATTGGCCTGAGTTCGGGAGGTAGATTTAGAGAACAGTTGTGTGGAAGTTACTGTGACCCCAAGATACCAACTGCCTGGGAAGCAGGTTTGGCATCAACATGATGAGAACTTTCACATGAGACAAAACTCATTTCAGGCAATGAAGTGTTGCAGGGCTTTTGTGAAATACACACACACACACACACACAACCTGATCAGCCTGGAACAGCTTCCTGAAGAGGCAGTGGGTTGAAGGGAAGGGCTGGGACCTGGGGAGGCCAGATGGGGGAATCAGGCTGGTCATGGGGGTTGCCCCGGCCCGTCTCACGGCTGGAGAGAGCAGCCAGGCGGCATGATGGGCATGTCTGCACATGCGTGGCCTCCAGTGCGGTTGGGCCTCCCCAGGGGACCCCACCCTGGACCAGTCTTCCTGAGCAGACGGCGCTCTGCCTACTCCACGGGCAAAGTGGAGGTCGCAGGGCATGACTGATCTCAACTCTCAGCCTCTGTGCGGGTGAACAGGCTGCACTCCCTTCAGTCCCTCCTTCCCTGCCCCAGGAACGGGGCTCCTGGCTTCCACACTCTCCACCCTCTTTCCTGAGCCTTTATCTGCCCTGCGCTGGCTTCTTTCCATCTGCCTGTCACCTCGTCAAAAACTCAGGGAACAATAACTCTCATGATCCTGCATCCAGCTCCCAGCAAGTGTCCTGGCCCCCTTTGCAAAGCAAAGGCCCTCACTCTCTCCAGTGCTTTGTGCGTCTGCGTCAGCCCATTCCGTCTGGTTTCCCGCCACACCAGCGTAGGGACTGAGGACACCACTGGCCTCCCAGTTTCTACCAGCCAGCAGACACTCACGGCTGTTGGCTTACCAGCCCTGTTACTCACTCCCTCTTTATTAAACTCTCATCTCTCCTGATTGCTATAAAACTCTTTCTTGGTTTGCCCCTCACCTCTCTGGCTCTTTCTGGACCCTCTTTCTCTCGGGCCTCTTATTTGCTTACCAGGGGCCATCTGAGCCCCGGTGCCCAGTCTAGACCCACCGAGGACCATTCACGCCCAGATGGCTTTCCCACCATCTCCACGTTGCCCACCCTCCCTAGACAGGTCTCGGCTCCTACAGACAGCTGCCCGTGAAGCGGGCTCTGGACCCTCCTTCCAGAAAATCAAAAATTGCACCCCCCCCCCCACAAATCTGCCGGCAGCTTTAAGGGATTCTTGCGAGATGCTGAACTATACCCACCACCCTACACGATCATAAGTTTTAGGGCTTCTGATGGCCCCAGGCTAGAGAAAAGGCCAGTGGGATCCTCTGACCCAATTCCCTCTGCTCTCCTCTAACCTCAGGGATGCATCTTAAGACGCCCTGGCTTTGACATTGCCTTGGCCCTCCAAGGCTGAACTGGGGCCACGTGATCTTTCCTCCACTGTTGGCTTCACTTTGGTCCCTTCTCTCAACCCCCTGTTTTCCCACTTCCCCAACACCGGCATTCCCACACGTTACGTTTTCTGTTCCAGCCCTCTTCCCTTTCCTCTCATACGCTATTTATAGAGGCCAAACAAATGACTGCGTGTCAGTGGTCTTTGCAGCTCACTTGCATTTTTGGGGAGGATAGAAACAGCTCATACAGGAACAGTGACACATGCTATGTCCAAGTTGTGGATGAAGACCACACCCAGGGGCTTCTCAGCCCTCTGCTTGGGCTCCAGACCATGGAGAGGCCGCATCCGCTGGGCCTTAAGGCACAGGATGTCTGGAGAAGATAAGAGGGGCCTTTCCCAAGGAGGCCTCCCAGGGGACACAAAGCACCCCGGATCTCCTAAAAACAAGAGGTGACCTGGCGTCGGGACAGTGCTGAGGGTGGGTGAGAGGCAGGACAGGAGGAAGAACATGCTGGCTGTGCGGCCGGCAGACATTCTGCTGTGGATCTGCAGCCCCCGGGGCATCTCAACCAGACCTCCCTTGGCCTCCTCTGTGCTCCTTGACCTTTTCCTTCACCAGAACCAGTGCTCTTTCTTTGTCGGGAGCAGTTTTCATACTGCAGATTCTTCTCCTTTTTCTCCCTCTGAGGCCAGAATCCATGTGTGCCTCATCCCTGCCCTTTTCATTGGGTCCTGCACTGGGCTGGCCCTTGGTGGGGGTGGGAGGTCATATCTTCCTCCTTCTCCCTTCCCTCATTCTTCTCTCTGGCCTCCGTCCTCCCTCTTACCTCCCTCCTCCCACTGGCCTCACCTCCATCAGCGTGGACTCAACCCCTCATTCCTGGCCCACCAACTTTGCTTTCTGTGCTTGGTGCATTCCCACCACGGAGCAGCAGACCTGACCATCCCATAGCAGGATGCACAGGAAGGGCGTGGCTCTGAATTCAGGAACAGGTGGTCGCTAGAAATCGGGTAGGTTGGCAGTTGGCATCAGGTTTCAGGATTTTTTCATACAGGTCAGTATTTGCTTGACAACAATGCCAATTTACTTCCTCTCAAGTCTTTTACACAAAGTACATTCTTAGTATGTCTGTTAAAGGTCATGGTTTGAAGACTCTGAGTGGCAGAAAAATGCTCATGACAATGAAAAGAGCAGGCTAAAAAACTATGAACACCATTGGGGCATCTACAGTGGCAAGAGACATGATGGAATGAAGGCAGTGGGATTGTGGGTGATGCTTTCTCCTCTTTCTAAATTTCCTAAAATGTAACTTCCAACACACCTTTGCAATTTAGAAAGTAAAATGTCAGATGGCGTCCCCAGACATGGGTTCCCCACCCCACGAAACCCCCTCTCCAGGTCGTGTCCCCAGAACAGTAGTGACCCCACGCCATACAATTACAACCTGGACTCCCCGAATTACCACCTAGATCCACAGTTTGACCTCAGACAACGTCATCTGTATGGCCTGCGCTGTTTCTAAATTGCACTTAATACATTCAGATGATGAAGTTTATTAAAACTCAAAAATGACCACATTATTTTTAAGAAAAAATGGTTTATTCTTCTGTGGCCTGTCCCATTCGTGAATCTGAAACCAACAGGTGCCTCGGACGGCCCTGGAGGCTCCTGCACAGCTCCAGGGATCCCATCTCTTCTGAGGCCGCCCAGATCCAGGCGGGACC
This sequence comes from Mirounga angustirostris, assembly GCF_029215605.1. Taxonomy (NCBI): domain Eukaryota; kingdom Metazoa; phylum Chordata; class Mammalia; order Carnivora; family Phocidae; genus Mirounga; species Mirounga angustirostris. The sequence goes on from NW_026991712.1 coordinate 34,346,447, forward strand.
CTCCCCCGCAGTCACGTGTGTGCGGTAGGCCCCGCCCCTACCCTGAGCTGGGCCAATTAGGTTCTCTTTCTCAAAATAAGGAATTTTGAAGCAAGAGAGCTAGCCCTTCCTGTTACATAAGCGGCAGTTCTCTAGAAATAATAAATGCCTGCTACTTGGATCCCCAATTTCTGTTCCTTCTGAAATGCAGTTGGTCAATTTTGCCTGGAATTCTCCCCTTCCAAAAATAATGAGTGTGTTAGTTTGTTTGTTTGTTTCAGCTGGCTCTAATCGAATCTTGCTTCTTGCAGCTAAAGGAATCTTAACTCCTAGGTGTCATACTTGAGATTCCTTTATTATTCACACAAATATCAGGCCATAAGTATTCTGATCCTCTTCCCAGTGGTGACCTCTTTTGCGGTCACATCTTAAGAGCAGGAATATTGGCTTCAGTCAGACTGACTTCCTTCTCAGCTCTGCCCCGTGAAGTCCTGAGTTTCTGTCTAGGGGTAAGTGGACCCTTACTGCAGTTGCAGGGGATGGAGGGCTTTAAATGAGGGGCGTGCACAGGGCTGTTTGAGCACGCACCACCCCCTTTCCTCCTTGCATTCTGTCTCAAGCCAGAAAATACTGATTCTCCTTTATTAACTCATGGTCCCCGAAACCTAAGTCCCATTTTGCAAAATGTATTTCTCCAAGCGCTTCTCACATTTTCTTTCTCTCCCCAGATCCCAACACTTGATTTGAAGCATGTCTTCAAGGCCTTCGGTTTCCTATCCAGGATTTCCTGGACCTTAGAGATGTGTGTTAGGTTTCTTCTGACATAGAACTTGTGTCTCACATGAGTCCCTAATAATAAGTAGTGGTTAATGGGCTTGGAACATCTTTGGAGGTGCTTTACCAGCATGCCATACATTTGATCCGGAAATAGTAAAAATTACTGAGTGCTTACTATGTGCTTTGCTTGAGTTATCTCATTTAATCCTCATGCAACTCTATGAGGTAGGTGACGCCATTCTGCCCATTTTACAGAAGAAGAAATCAAGGCTCAGAGTGGTTAAATAATCTGCCCGATGTCACATAACTCGTAACTAGTAGAGCTGAGTCCAGACCATGTGTGCTTAACTGCTAAGTGTGCTAAATTTACTGCCTTCACATTACTTAGGACTTCCTGGCCTGCCCCCAGTGAAGGATGAGTCCAGCGCCATGACGCTCCTGTTCATCGTGGGCCCAGAGCAAAGTTCTCCTTATCCAGAGGCCTAAGGGTCCTTACTTCCAGTGCCCGGGAGCACACGATGCTTCTCCTCCCCAGGAAGTCCCGCCTTGTGCTGCCCCACCCTTTCAGTTAGAGTTCCTGCTCCTTCTTCTCCTTCTCTCGTCATCTACATGCCATCTACACCCTCAGCTTCTTTCACTTCTGTTTATTGAGCACTTGCTGTGGACCGCGTGAATATGCGGAACATCATTCACAACACATAGCAGCTCTTACTTTCCTCATTAGGATTCACTCACACCGGGCTCCCAACAGCCCGCAGGGCACTGTGTGATCCAGCCGAGCCGCCGTAACCCCCTCCTACCCCCGCCTCCCTCCCTCACAGGTTCCAGCCCCACTCCTTTCCTTGCTGCTGTGGGAATACTCTCGAGCATGCCGCTGCATCAGATGCTTTGCATTTACCATTCCTTCTGCCTGGCTTGCTTACCCACTTGCCTCAGTTCTCCACTCAAATAGTCCTCAAAAACTGTGCTATGCTCTCTTCCATAAATGATCTCCTTTCATCATCAGCAACCCTATGAGGTAGGGACCATATTGGGTTAAGCCCATATGAAGTCACCAGTATTTGACCTTTTGACTTAAAGGAAAGCAATTTCATGTTGTTCAACCTAATATCTTATTTTCCCTATTTTACAGAGGAAGGAAGTGGAGCCTAAATAATTTGGCAAAGGTCACACTGTTACCAAGTGGCAGAGCCAGGATTTAGTCTTAACCCTCTCCGTATCCTAAAGTCCACATTCTTAATGTCTAACCATTTGCCTCCCAGACCTTCCCTGTTTCCTTCTTGGATTTTTGTCCTTCCCTGTTGTCCAGGAGCATGACACACCCTCTGTTAAGCTGGGGTACCAAGAAACTGGAACACTAAGATTCCTACTTTAAAAGCCCTGAGCCTTTCAGTCAACACAGAGGTTGCCTGCCTGGGTGTCTCATGTCTCTGCTACCAGCCCGCTCCAAACCCCTGGTAAGGGAGCCCGGGCAACCAAGGATGTGCCCTACAGACCAGATGTGTGCTTCCTGAAAAGTGCAGAGGAACCACAAGCCATGAGGCATTGGGCACCTTGCCTGAAAAGAGAAAAATGGCTCAGAAAATGCGGAAGAGCAAAGAAACCTGAGAACTCACGAACACTAAGAAGGCAAAGAACTGTAACTCTCTTCTGCTATGAAGCCTCCCTAGGTAGTCAGCCCACAGCCAGGGGCCTGGGGAAGTGTGGGAGTCAACATCAGGGGAGTGTGCAGTGTTAATAAGCACAAGTGGAGGGCCTTTGGGGAGTACCAGCTACCATCACCCCTTGCCCCCGGCGCACAGGCAATCCGAAGGCCAGATCTGGCCCAGGCTTGGTTTTGTTGATGCCATTTTGAGTATCGCTGCCAGATGCTAGTGTGTGTTACAGACTTTGCCAATTACAGCAAATCTCCTCGGAAGAAAAGTGACTCCCACCCTCTGTTTAGCGCTCTGGCTTTCCAGTTTTACCCAGATTTGGGCCTACCTCACAACTCATTATCCCACCAGGGTCTTTGATACTTTGAGGATTCTTAGAGAATGTACCATGGAGGGTCATTCCAGAGCCTAGCTCACTCCATCACCGAACATGGAAGTCCATTAAATGTTCTTAAGCAGAGGAGTCTCATAGTATCAGGCCTTTTGCTTTGTTGTTTTTCAAAGATGACTGACAGCTGTGTGAAGGATGGTTGAACTGGGGGCAGAATCTGAACAATGGAGACCATTTCAGAGGCCATTGCATTAGTCCCGGTAAGAGATGGTGTTCACTTGGCCTGGCCTGGAGAGGTGGCAGTGGAGGGAGATGGAAAAGAACTAATTCAACAGGTATTGTTGAGGTATCTGTACCTGCTGGCAAGCTGCCCCTGTGGGTGAGCTGAGCAGGTACTCGAGAGGTCTATCCTATAATCTCAACCACATAGCCAGTGGACCAAATCACCCCCAAATTCTTCCCAACTTGATGATTCTCTGGCTTGATGTGGAATAACGATGACATGGCTATGGATAGCAATATGCAGCGTTTAGTAGGTGTGACCTGTTCCCATGTACGTGCTCTGATTTGATCTTCACAGCAACCCTGGGAAGTACATGTTATTTTTCCTATTTTAAAAATTAGAAAATCCAGGCTCAGAGAGTTTAAATGATGGATTCAAATACTAATCAAATCCAATGGCTTTTGGGTTCAAATGCAAGGCTTCTAACTCCAGAACCTACCTGTTTCTTCTATCATGAGAGTAGATAAATCTTCTGAGCAAAAGTGCCAAGGAGCCTATAAAGTTGAGACTAATAAAATCAATGCTTTACTTACCAATGTAAGGAAATATCCATGTTATTAAATTGATACAAGTATAATGATAACAACATCCCACATCTGAGTGCTTGCTATGTGTTAAGAACTGATTGAAACACCAAGTATATAGGGCGCCTGGGTGGCTCAGTCATTTAAGCATCTGCCTTCGGCTTGGGTCATGATCCCAGAGTCCTGGGATCATGGGAGTCCACTTCTCCCTCTGACCCTCCCCCCTCTCATGCTCTCTCTCTGTAATAAATAAATAAAATCTTAAAAAAAAAAAAAAAGAAACACCAAGTATATAATCATAATTTGGTCCTCACAAGAACCCAGAGAGATAGGTACAAATATGATCTCCATATTATATATGGAGAAACTGTAGCACAGTTGTTAAATATATCGCCCAAGTTCACATAGCTAGTCAGCTGTGGAATTGGGATTAAAACCCAGGTTACTTAGATACCTGAGTCCTTTGGGGTAGATGGACTCCCAAGAGAGCATATATACACAGGTGCTATTCTATGCATAGGAAGCTTCTGAAACTCCCTGTAGGAAGGAAGACCAGAAGCTAGAATGGGAGAGGAGGATACTAATTCTCACTGTCTGCATTTTCCTGTCACTTGAATTTTTTACACTTTAGCTGGCCACCAATACCCATTCTCCCCTCTTCCTTTAATTACAGAAATCCTGAGTGTTAGCTGGGCATATGGGAGCCCACCTAGACAGTGTACTTCCCAGCCTCCTTGGTAATGGGTATGACTGTGTGACTAAGTTCTAGCCAGCAGAATGAGGGCAGAAAGGATATGTGCAAATTCTGGGCCATGTCCTTAAAAAGAATGGATAAAGTTTACCCTAACACTTTTCCCTCTGGATTGCTGGGATGTAGACATGATGGCAGGAGCTCAAGTAGCCACCTTGGACCTAGAGACAAAAGCAATATATTGAGGATAAGAGAGTTATCTTATCAAATCTGGGGAGCCTATTTCTCGACCTTTACTGAGGAAAAAAAATCAAATTTCTATCTTATTTATTTATTTATTTTTAAACATTTTATTTATTTGACAGAGAAAGAGAGAGCACAAGCAAGGGGAGTGGCAGACAGAGGGAAAGGGAGAAGCAGGCTCCCTGCTGAGCAGGGAGCCAGATGCAGGACTCGATCCCAGGACCTTGGGATCATGACCTGAGCCGAAGGTGGATGCTAAAGTGACTGAGCCACCCAGGCACCCCAAATTTCTATCATATTTAAACCACTATACTGGTAGATCTATTTTTAACAAGCTTCTACTGTATCTAACACACATGCATATATTGCCTTTTTCAATGAGAAAACCAATTTAAAAAATCATGACATAGGGAACATACCACAGTTACATATTTGAGACAAGTATTCAGTGAAATAGTAGTAAATATTTGTTTGTTTATTTTAGAGAGAGAGAGAGTGAGAGCTGGGGGAGGGGCTGAAGAGAAGGAGAGAAAGAAACCCAAGCAGACTCCTCACTGAGCACGGAGCCCTACTCAGGGCTCACTCTCACACCCCGAGATCATGACCTGAGCCAAAACCAAGAGTTGGACGCTTAACTGACTGAGCCACCCAGGCACCCCAGTAGTAAATGTTTAAAAAACAGCTCTCCCGGGGAGGGGGGGAGCCCTGATTTGTAGAATTTTCCAATTTTCCTTGTGTAAATACTCCTCCAGAGCTGATTTCAAGCTACCAATGTAAGGTCACTGGGCACAAAGTTGAGAAGAGATGGTACAGAGTTGGGTCCCAAGAGTTAATATGGGCTACCTCTAGCATACCACTGCAATTATCCCTGTAACCTTTGGAGAAAATGCTTTAAATACTAATTGCAACAAACTCTGGACATGATCAAATAGGATTCTCAGGAGCCTCTAGTATAGATTAATTAGAAAGATTTTTTTTTTTAAATATTTCCTTAACTGTAAGACATTGCTTAAGTCAGAAAACTTCACAAAACATGAAAGATAATTTTACTTATCAAACTGTGGGTTTGAAATCTCTAAAAGTTTCAGACTGACTGTAACAGTAGTGTAAAAAAATGAAAGCTAGAAATGATATTGGGAACACATAGTCCTTTAACAAACGTTTATCATACTGGCTAGAATGGGAGGGCAAGTGGGAAATCAAATATGGCCCCTGCCCTTGAAACACTGGTGGCTCTTTTTTTTTTTTTTAAGATTTATTTATTCATTTTAGAGAGGGGGTACAGAGGGAGAGAGAGAATTCTGAAGCAGACTCCCCCTGAGTGCGGAGACTGACACAGGGCTCAATCCCAGGACCCCGAGATCATGACCTGAGCCTAAATCAAGAGTTTGCTGCTCAACTGACTGAGCCACACAGGTGCCCTGAATCATTGGTGGCTTTAACACGCAGTGTCTAGAAATGAAGCTCCATTTATCAGTTGGTAAGATTTCTGATGGTTATACCAAAGAAGAGTATTTCTGTCTGTCCAAAAACACAAATTAAAATGAAATCTTCCTTATTGGTATTTTAATTTAATTTTACATAAACTTCCCCTCATCATAAGGAAGCAGTGGCACGTTCTACCAAGAGCATACTCCACAGGAGGAAGTAGAAAGTGGGTACCTTTGGGGCGCCTGGGTGGCTCAGTCGGTGGGGTGTCTGACTCTTGGTTTCAGCTCATATCATGATCTCAGGGTCATGAGATCGAGCCCCGTGTTGGGCTCCGTGCTGGGCGTGAAGTCGGCTTAAGATTCTCTCTCTCCCTCTCCCTAGGCCCCTCCCCCCCACTCGAGCTCCCTCTCTTTCTCGATCTCTCTCAAATAAATAAATCTTTAAAAAAAAAAAAAAGAAAGTGGGTACCTTTGGGAAAGGCTGACACCACAGTGACAGCATTTTTAAATCTGAAGGACAGTGAGATATATGAGATAACAAATGCTGGAAACTTACGGGGTTTCAAAAGTTTCCCTAAGGAAATGGTGGAAGCCCTCTTGCCTCACCAAGTCTCACAGATCAATTTCAAAGAGTCCGAGCTCATGAACATCAGCTTACCAAATTTCCACAGATCCTTTTCCCATGAACCAGTGTTAAAACAAAAGATATACCTAGGTGAAAAGAGCTAAAGAAAGGTTATCTCACGGTCTGAATTCTTCTTTAATTAAAATAATCCTCTGCCCCTAGAACTTGCTTTATTTAATCTAGAATCAAGTGTTTTATTCCATGGCTCTGACTACAATGTCTGATTGGGGTGGGATTCAAACATCAACTGAGATCCACATGAACAAATGTCCTTGGGGCTACTGCTGCATTTGAAAGGGTAGGAGCCATCTCTACTCTCTAGGAGTTGCATCGAAAGGAAAGCAGAAGCATGTTGGATCCCAGGCTGTCTTGCTACTGGTGTCTGGTGTCTTTGCAGAGGTCACTAGTGGCCCAGAGTCAGTCCAGCTGGCAGATGGTTGGATAGCCTACCGGGCTACCCTGGGCTTATCTTCTTGGCTGCGAGCCTCTGAGCTGTGGGGCCGTGTCTGAGCTGCCAGGTTCCACACAAGCAGAGACTGTACTCCCCTGGCGACATCCAGCCAGTAAGCAGTGAGCTTCTGGGCAATTCTTTCAAAAGACTGGATGGATACCTGGAGCCGGACTTTAGCAGGCTTACTGAAGTTTGACCCTTATAAACAGTTGAGTTTTCCAGAGTTTTCTGGCTTGCATGTGGTTGAAAGTGGGACCGTGCCAAGTTCTGAGTCCAGCTTTGAAATGTTTATCTTCCACCACCTGCTCCAGAACACGAGGTAAGTGGCCAAGGCTCATGGGCTGGGTATGTGCAGGGCTGCCCGACTCGCCAGGTCACATGTCCATACAGATGGCCACCAGCCATGCTTCTGGGATTTTAGCTCCTGACAGTTTCCATTTTGGCTCCTCTGACAGGCTGTGGTTCAGGATGACATGGGGGACTATGTTTTCTTGTGCCCACTCCCATCAGGAAAACTGCATACTTTTTGCTTATGAACACTGTTCTTTCAGGCTGCCTGCGTGGCTCAGTCGTTAAGCGTCTGCCTTTGGCTCAGGTCATGATCCCAGGGTCCTGGGATCGAGCCCCGCCTCAGGCTCCCAGCTCCGCGGGAAGCCTGCTTCTCCCTCTCCCACTCCCCCTGCTTGTGTTCCTGCTCTCGCTGTCTCTCACTCTGTCAAATAAATAAATAAACTCTTAAAAACAAAACAAAACAAAACACTGTTCTTTAGAGTTCCCTGGGGCTCAAGTGCAATGATAGTGATAAACCAACTTGAAAGACAAATAGTTTACCTGAACCTTAGTCAACAAAAAATTACTAGTGCCTTCTAAATACAAGGTACTCTCGGGGCACCTGGGTTCCTCAGTCAGTTAAGCGTCTGCCTTCAGCTCACATCATGATCTCAGGGTCCTGGGATCGAGCCCCGCATCGGGCTCCCTGCTCAGTGGGAAGCCTGCTTCTCCCTCTGCCTCTGCCTGCCGCTCCCTCTGTGTTCTCTTTCTCTCTGTCAAATAAATTTTAAAAATTTAAATACATACATACATACATACATACAAGGTACTCTCCTGGGAAGTATGATGTAGGGGGAGACACTACAAAAAAGTAAAACTGGGTACAAATACAAACTAAAAAATTTGGTCCTTGCTTTTATGCAACAGAGGAGGCAAGACCTGAAATAAGGATTTCCTGTGTCTCTCCTCCTTGGTGAAGTCTGATCACCACCCCCAGCTCAGTCCAAAGTATTTAGGTTAAACCACACCTGCGGATGCACCCTACAAAATTGCTGTTTTCCCAGGCAAAAAGGTAGAATGTCGGCAACTTCATTTGGTTCAACCTAATAATCAGTTCTCCCAAAGCACTTTGCTTATTCCTGTGTGTGTGTGCGCGCGCGTGTGTTCCAAGCAGTGTGCGCGTGATGGTGCTGCAGATGAGAGGCTAAATCAACAAGGTCGATGTCCACGGTGAGCTTGAGTCTCGGTGAGACACACAGAGAAAATTTCACACCATCAAGCAGGGTTCAAGAGTGGTGCTATTGGCGTTTTCGATCAGGTAATTCCTTGTTGTGGGGCTGGCGGAGCTGTGCCTCGCATGATGCACGGGCAGCATCCCTGGCCTCTACCCAGTAGATGCCATTGGTATACCGTCCGCCCTTGACCCAGTTGTGACAATCAAAAATGTCTCTAGACATTGTCAAGTGTCCCCTCAGGAACAAAATCACCCTTGATTGAGAACCACTGTGATCGATGTGCTAAGGTGGCAGGATACCAACTGGTGATTCAGAGGAACTTCCTGGAAAGGATGACACCCGGGGTAGGTCTTGAATGACATGTAGGAACTAGCAAGGTGAAGCAAGACAGGCCACTGCACAAGCAAAGACATGACATCTTACCTGCACTTAACCTTCACTCGGCACAGGTGTGACGCACATGTGAATGAGAGCCAGCTTTCAACAGTGAACTCAAAAGAGAGTATTAGCCCACATACGCACTCTTTAAAAAGTAGATCTCGCCAAGTCTTGGTTTCTGATATAAACTTCTTTCTACAGATTCCTCTACCTTCAACAATGCTTGACTCAAACATAGGACCTTGATGAATTAAGGGAGGTCATGCCGAACGGTTTTAATGCTCGTGCAGAAGCAACGTCAAGATTTATAATAATACTGTCTTCTTTTGGCAAGGTGCTTTACAGGACTTTTCTCTCTCTACTGTTTTCTTTTTGCATTAATGTTTTAAGTACTTAATGAGATGTTGAATACATACAAAAAATATTTTTTTGATTTTTATTTTAATTCCAGTATAGTTAACATACATAGTGTTATATTAGTTTCAGGTGTACAATATAGTGATTCAACAATTCTATACATTATTCAGTGCTCATCACAAGTGAAATCCTTAGTCCCCATCACCTATTTAACTCATCCCTCCCCTACCTCCCCTCTGGTCACCATCAATTTGTTCTCTATAGTTAAGAATCTTTTTCTTGTTTTGTTTCTCTCTCTCTTTTATTTTGTCCTTTGTTCATTTGTTTTGTTTCTTAAATTCCACATACAAGTGAAAGCATATGGTATTTGTCTTTCTCTGACTGACTTATTTCAATTAGCATAATACCCTCTAGCTCCATCCATGTTGTTGCAAATGGCGAGATTTCATTCTTTTTTATGGCTGAGTAAGAGTCCATGGTGTGTGTGAGTTTGTGTGTGTGTGTGTGTATCACTTCTTCTTCACCCATTCATCTATTGATGGACACTTGGGCTGCTTCCATAATTTGGCTATTATAAATAATGCAGCGATAAACATAGGGGTGCCTGTATCCTTTCAAATTAATGTTTTTGTATTCTTTGGATAAATACCCAGTAGTGTGATTACAGATCATAGGTTAGATCTATTTTTAATTTTTTGATGAAACTCCATACTGCCTTCTATAGTGGCTGCATCAGTTTGCACTCCCACCAACAGTGCACAAGGGTTCCTTTTTCTCCAGATTCTTGCCAAAACTTGGCTCTTGTGTTTTTGATTTTAGCTATTCTGACAGATGTGAGGTGATATGTCATCGTAGTTTTGATTTGTATTTCCCTGAGGATGAGTGATGTTGAGCATCTTTTCATGTGTCTGTTGGCCATCTGGATATCTTCTTTGGAGAAATGTCCATGTCTTCTGCCCATTTTTAAATTAGATTATTTGTTTTTTAGGTGTTGTGTAAGTTCTTTATAGATTTTGGATACTAACGCTTTATCATTAGATATGTCATTTGCAAATATCTTCTCCCATTTAGTAGGTTGGCTTTTAGTTTTGTTGATTGTTTCCTTTGCTGTGCAGAAGCTTTTTATTTTGATGTAGTCTCAAAAGTTTATTTTTACTTTTGTTTCCCTCACCTCTGGAGACATATCTAGACAAATATTGCTATAGCAATATGTCAGAGAAATTACTGCCTGTGCTCTCTTCAAGGATTTTTATGGTTTCAGGTCTCACATTTAGGTCTTTAGTCCATTTTGAGTTTAATTTTGCATACGAAAGAATGTTTAACATGCAAACACACAGAGTACTAATGAAGCATGTAACTTCCAGATAGCCATAGACATAGAATGTCACCTCCAGCTTTGAAGTCTCCGTGTGCTCCTTCCTGATCCCATTCCTCCCTCTACCTCCGGGGGAGAAAGATTTTTTGTTCACAGACATTTTCCTGAACACCGCACTAGCTATGGGTCAGGCTCTGTGCTCTAAAGCCGTGGAAAAAACAAAGCCTTCCCCTCCCTAACTTAGAACACTTTCATGTCAGCCATTTCAATTTGACGTCATGGTCTTAATATTCCAATGAGATACATATAAGCAACTAATAATTACTCTTTCCCTGGCCTGAGGCTCAAACTATTGACTTGTCCCAGGTCATGTGGTTTCCAAGTGGCAGAACTGGAGCAAGAAGGCAAGTGGTTGCGCCCTTCCTGCCCACCTCCTTCCATTGCACCACGTCTTTCCTCCTCCTCTCCTGGCTTCACCTGATAGCACCCTGGGGGCTCCACCGCTGCCAAATGCCAAGCTTGGCAGCTAATGTGAGGCAACTGCAGAGCAGGGAGATGGGCGGGGTCCGGAGACCCCTAACAGCTGTGCTGGATTCAAGACAAACCAGCCTGCATGTTGGGAGGAGAGAGTCCTCTGCAGTGAAACAGCCCTGAGCGGGGCCACACTTGTGCCCAGGCACTTGAGTCCATATCCAACCTCCATCTTAAAGTAGCACCACATCTTACTCACAAAGCCATCTTTTTGCCTTTTCCAGTTGACTGGGGGGGAAATGGTTTCTCTGTGTCCATTTATTGGTCACTTAAGTTGGATGAACTTGGGGCCATTTATGTACGACTCAATTTCTGCTTCACTTGTTGGTGTTCTTTGGTGAAGACGTCCCAGTAAACAAAACAACTAAAGACTTGGATGGCCCAGATGACAGGAAAACAGCTCTTGGAGGCTGCCCAAGGGTGAAGAATGGCTTCTATCTAGTGTAGGAACTCTGAACCATAGGCAGTAACTACCTGGGGTGTTTGTTGTCCTGAGGTTTGAGGGCCATAAGAGATTAGCAATCATGGGCTCTGGAGAATTGAGTGGGGCGGGGTGGGGCTCTTATATCACATATTCATCAACCCTGATGTGGCCTGTGATTAGTCAAGATTAACCAAGCACCAACAAAGACCTCAGACCAGAGAAGACTGCGGCGCCCAGTAATTGGCTTGTCTCTCTGTGTGTGAATCACATACTCAAAGGGAGGCAAAGATCTGGTTCCTGGTTCCAGACCCTTTCAAAAGAGGACATAGCATGATAAGAAAGTCCCAGCTCTAGAACCAGATTTGACCTCTCGTGACATAATAAAAAATATATATATTTGGCCTCTGTCTGTAATTCCTGACACAGAGCTCCCAAAATCCTTATAATCTCCTGAGTGATAAAGATGCTAGGACATCTTTTGTTCTAATATTTGGTCTTTGACCCTAGTTCCTGACAGAGCTCCTAAATCTCTAGGAGTTTCCTGGGTGACAGGGGCATCTTTTGTTCTAATGAGGTGACTGTTGGTGAGCTTCTAGATAGCTTCAGGATGGGGGCTGGTGACCAGAAAGACCACACCATGATTAGAAGCGTGGAACTTTTAGCCCCACCCCAATCCTCTAGGGAGGGGAAAGGGACTGGAGATGAGTTAATAATCCATCATGCCTATGTCGTGATGAGCCTCCATAAAAATCCCTCAACTATGGGGTTTGGAGAGCTTCTGCGTTGGTGAACACTTCCATGTGCTGGCCACCCTATGGAGGTGCCCCAACTCCATAGGAGTAGAGTGTCCTGCACTAGGGATCCTTCCAGACTTTGCCCTATGTACTTGTTTATCTGGCTGCTCATCTATATTCTTTATATCCTTCACAATAAACCAATTAATGTAAGTGTTTCCCTGAGTTCTGTGAGAAAGTCTCAAACCTGAGGAGAGGGTCATGGGAACCCCTGATTTATGGCCAGCAGGTCAGATATATAAGTGACAACCTGGGACTTTTGATTGGTCTCCAAAGGGAGTAGAGGAAGACAAGAGTTTTCTTTTAGCTCTGTTCGACTCATTAACTCAGTCCACAAATATTCATTACATGCTCTTCTGTGCCAGGTCCTCCACTGGACGCTGGGGATCCAAAGATGACCAAATCAGAGACCCTGTCCGCAGGGTGCTTGCTTACCGTCAAGTGGGTAAGACAGATATCAAATAAATAGTCACATTGCAGTATAGTGAGGGCTATGATAGGGGATCATATGCAGGACCCTATCAGAACCTGGTCACGTGGGTGGTCAGGAAAGGATGGCCGCCCTCGACCCTGGTGGCAGAGAAAACCGTACACTTGTACAAAGAATCCCTATCCTTCCGTGAAGCATGTTGGTGAGGTTGTTTTGTGACCGGTCTGTGCTTGATGATACTAGGAAAGCAGTTAGAGGCTGGATTCTTTGCACTAAAGGGCAGAATAGGTACCGAGGGCCACTATCAACAGTCATGCAGGTTGTGGCTTGCATAGGGGAACTGGCTAAAGGGAAAAGCAGGAGGAAGGAAAGGGTGACTTTTACGAATTCTCCCCAAAGAGGTCACCTTCTTCTAACCTGCCCAAAGTCCTATATTTGCCGGCAGAGAACCTAGGGGAACTATATTTTTCAATTGCCCTATAATCCTGGAAGGTAGGACTGATTGGATTACCTCTTAGCAGCTTTCATGGTGTCTACACATCTTAAAATCCTTTGGATGTCAGTGGACATTTACATACTTCTTTGGATCTACATGGAAGACTAATTCCCAAGTGTTTCTTGACTGGTCAGTCAGGGTTTATTCAGAGAAGCAGAAGCTGTGGGTTCTGGTGTAAGGGATTTATGACAGGCATTAGCTTCACTCAACAGAAGGAGAAGCTGGAGAGGTGAAGGCTCTGGAGGGCCTGAGGGTCAGAGAAACAGCCACCAAACAGTCGATCAGACAAACGAAGTCGACCTACCACTGTGGAGGGAACACATGGAGAAGCCTGGGGGAGGTCTTTGGGGGACTGTGCCTTGTGTGGGTCCCTCCTCCTCTGTGGCTCTGTCACCGAGCATCCGAGGAAGTGTCTGGGGCTTCTGTCAGTTCTAGAGTCAGCAGTCAGTAAGAGAAGCCAGCTGTGGAGTGAAGGAGAGTGAGGACAAGTGAGAACCTGGCACCTTGGCGTCTGCCTGTCATCACATCTAACCCTGGTGACCTTCCAAGAGTAATGGCCACTGCTTCCGTTTTACCTTCCAGATCCTGTGCAAATTCCTCCATCAGCCATCTCTAACTCAGAACCATATGGGCAAGGGGGTCTGGGAAACGTAGTTCCGTTGTAGCCAAGTTGCCAGAGCACAAACCACCACGCTTGAAGAAAAGGCCGTGGGTGAGGGCAGCTCCCAGCCTGCTTCAATAAAGAAACAATTTAATAAATGTAATAAAGATCCCAGCTTTAATACGCTGCAGAAGTTCCTACTTCAAAGCACCGGAGGTTCTGAGACTCACGTGTGGAGCTGAATTGCTTGGGGAGCTGTTAAAAAAGACCAATTCCCAAGCCTTATCACTCCAGATTCCAAGGTGCAGCTGGGCGCGTTTCAACAAGCTCGATAGGTGATCCTGATGGGCACGAAAGCTTGAAAACCACCATCCTCAACCTTACAAGAAAATAAATAGGTTATTAATCAATTCAACTCAAATGGCCTGCTGTTGGAAGCCCTCAATCAATAACCTGACATTTCGGGACACTGGGATGGTGATCCAGATGTCAACACTACCCGAAATTCCCTCCTGAGCTGGACTTGACAGGTCTTCCATCTCCCTGCTTGAACCCTTTCAAAATCAGAGTCAAGATTCACTCAGGAATTCTTCTTGGAGGAAGCTGGGTGTGGCCGGACAGCAAGAGGAATCTCACACCGATACTGCCAAGGGGCTAATGGATTGGGAAAGCCAAAGGTATGCCCCACCCTGCAAACTGGGTTTACTGGTAATCACACAATTGACTTATTTCATTCAGGTGATCACCATTAAACAGTATGCATCTGGGGGTGCCTGGGTGGCTCAGTCGGTTAAGTGTCTGCCTTTGGCTCAGGTCATGATCCCAGGGTCCTGGGATCGAGCCCCGCATCGAGCTCCCTGCTCAGTGGGGAATCTGCTTCTCCCTCTCCCTCCATCTCTGCCCCCCACTTGTGTGCTCTCTCTCTCTCTGTCTCCCTCTCAAATAAATAAATAAAATCTTAAAAAAGAGGAAAACAGTATGCATCTGATACCTTGAAGTGCATGGGCATCCCTGCAGGGTACTATGTGAAGCAAGTAAAAATGATAGGTACCTGCCTTGGAGGTCAGGGATGACCAGACTTACAGACCCGCCCACGTTCCTTGTTGGCCCTGTGGCTCTCAGATCCTCACTCAGGCACATACCTACTCAACTTGCTGCTACCCAGCACCACTGAAACTTTTGACCCAGCTTCCAAAGCTACTGGCAGTGCCAAGCTCTCGCTCCTTAGGGAGGTAAGGGAGGCAACTCGAGAATCTCAAAGGAGGATGGGGCAGGGCCTGGAGTGGTGCAGCCAAGTGCAAGACAGAGCTGAGAGAAGATCTTCCCGTTGAGTTCCACAGGGCCAGAGTCAAGGCCAGCATGCACCCCTCAGATTGCCCCCTTCCCATGCCTGCTTTTCCTGCCTTTGCAAACAGAATCACAGAGGAATGGAAGCACATTAGAATGCCCTTCTCCCCCTGTCTTCTCCTACTCTTGGTCAGTTTCAGCATTGCTGACTGAACAAATTGGCGAGGGGGCTCAGATCCTCACCCCGTAAAGTGCCTTGACCCCCCAGGGAGCTTGTCAGTGATGCAGATTCCTGAGTTCCACCCTCGATGGGTGAGCCTGGGAAGCTGCATTTTAAATAGGTGTCACCAGGGATTCCTGCTGAGGTGGTCAGGGACAAGATTTTGGAGAACACTGTCCTGGGCAGACTGCCTTTGGAGGTGGGGTGAGCAGAGGAGGACGGGGCAGAATATGACTTCAGTCGAGGTGGGAAGGCAGGTGGCACACAAATGTAAAAGACTTAAGGATGACAACATGCACAGCCTCACAGAGAGCCTGGGAAGGGAGAGTTCACCTGGATCCATTCATCTCGGTCTGCTTTGTTCACGGCTGTATCTCCAGCAGCTAGTAGGGTCCAGACAAGGGGGAGGCAAGCGAGGCACCCAGGGCACAACAGTTAAGGAGGCTCTCAACCCAGTTCCCCTCCCTGCGCTTGTGCAACCCCAGAGAGGGCACCTGCTAAACGTTGCCCCCTGGCGTAGCCGCGGCCCCTGCAGCCATGCCTGGCACGTAGTAGGCACTCTGTAAATATTTGTTGAGTGAGTGACTGAATCCATTTAACAGACATTTCCTGAGCGCAAGGCTTTACACTAGGTGTGGGCAGTTGGGGGTGGGGTGGGTGCAGGAGAAAATGACAGCCTCAAAATGAGGAGGACACAGATCTAGCTCTGAAAGAAGTTTATGATCTGGTAAGTTTGGCAGGCCCGGAAATGAAAAATGAAGGGAACAAAGGCTGGTGGAAATGGAAGTCTGGGGGCAGCAGAGAGGGGGTCTAATAGATCTCTGCCAGCCAGCGCACTCCATGAGAGCAGCGTCCCTGCCTCCTCTGACAGTCTCTGCTCCTGGCACATTTGTCAAGTGACTGAATGCTAAGCGCCAGCCCCAGAGTTCTGGAGATATACCATGGTGTGCTATGCAGCTTTATAACTGAGTCTAAGTCCAGAAAAGCAGGTGCCTGGAATCAGGTGAGGCTCCTAACAAAGGCCCCACTAACAGTCCAGCCTAGTGGTTGCCACACTTGGCTGATCATCCAAAACGCCTGAGGAGTGTTTGGAAAATACTGATTCCCAGGCCCCACCCTAGAGCGACCAAATCAGGATCTTTAGGGCCAGAACTCAGGGATCTGTGTTTGAACTCGCTAGGTGCAGCTCATGGGCACTCAGGCTGGAACGATGGCCCTAATGGCTCTCATCAGGACTAAAAACTCCAGCTTTTATTATTTTTAAAAAATATTTTATTTATTTGACAGAGAGCACAAGTAGGCAGAGCGGTAGAGAAAGGGAGAGGGCGAAGCAGGCTCCCCGCTGAGCAGAGAGCCTGACACAGGGCTCCATCATGACCTGAACCGAAGGCAGACGCCTAACCGACTGAGCCACCCAGGTGCCCCGAAACTCCAGCTTTTAGAGAGCACTGGGCCCCAGCCTCCAGGCGGGGCCACAGCCCTCACATGAGCCCAGGCCAGGTGGGGAAGCAGAGGCAGACAAGGCATGGAAGGCAGCCTGCCTGGGCTCAAACCCACTGACCAGCTGGATGACTCATTTTGGTCTTTAAAATTATTTATTTAATAGAAATTAGATCAAAGTATTAGTGATTAGATTATTAATGATTATTTAGCATTAATATAGTAACTGTTAATATATAATAGTAGACAATATTATTAAATAGATTAGCATGGATCACAGTATTGGCGATTATATTATCTATACTTATTGGTTATTAAAATATTAATTGTTATTGATGTATATATTAGATAATTAATGTAATTAGATTATTTGTAGTTATTAGATTATTAATGTATGCTGGAATGCATTTAATGGTGTGCTTTTTTTCCTTCTTCTCCCCAATCTTTTACTGTGATAAAATACACATAAAAGTTACCATCTTAACCATTTTTAGGTGTACAGTCGGTGGCTTTAAGGACATTCACGTTTTTGTGCAGCTGTCACCACCATCTAGTTCCAGAACTCTTTTTATCCTGCAAAACTGAAACTCTCCACCCATTAAACAATGATTCCTCATGCCTCCCCTTCCCCAGCCCCTGGCAACCACCATTCTACTCTTTGTCTCTGAGTTTGACTATTCTAGGTACCTCATTGTTTCAGTCTGTTCAGGCTGCTCTAACAAAATACCATAGATTGGGATGCCTGGGTGGCTCAGTCTTTAAGTGGCTGCCTTTGGCTCAGGTCATGATCCCAGGGTTCTGGGATCGAGCCCTGCATTGGGCTCCCTGCTCCGTGGGAAGCCTGCTTCTCCCTCTCCCACTCTCCCTGCTTGTGTTCCCTCTCTTGCTGTCTCTCTCTGTCAAATAAATAAATAAAATCTTAAAAAAAAAAAAAACACCAAAATACCATAGATTGAGTGGCTGAAATAGCAAATGTTTATTTTTCACAATTCTGGAGACTGGAAAGTCCAAAACCATGAAGCTGGCACATTAGGAGTCTGGTGTGCACCAGCTTTCGGTTAACAGATGGCCATCTTTCCACTCTGTCCTCATGAGCAGCCCTCTAGGGTCTCTCTTGGAAGGGCACTGATCTCATTCAGTAGGGCTCCACCCTCATGACCTAATCACCTCCCAAAGATTCTACCTCCACATACCATCACCTTGGGTGTTAGGTTCCCAAACACATGGATTTTGGAGGGACATATTCAGTCCATACCATTCGTATAATTGGAATCATACAGTATTTGTCTTCAAGTTCCATCCATGATGTAGCATGTATCAGAATTTTCTTCCTTTTTTTTTTTTAAGATTTTATTTATTTATTTGCGACAGAGAGAATGAGAGAGAGAGAGAGTACATGAGAGGGGGGAGGGTTAGAGGGAGAAGCAGACCCCCCGCCGAGCAGGGAGCCCTATGTGGGACTCGATCCCGGGACTCCAGGATCATGACCTGAGCCGAAGGCAGTCGCTTAACCAACTGAGCCACCCAGG
Source organism: Mirounga angustirostris (assembly GCF_029215605.1). Classification (NCBI taxonomy): domain Eukaryota; kingdom Metazoa; phylum Chordata; class Mammalia; order Carnivora; family Phocidae; genus Mirounga; species Mirounga angustirostris. Next base: position 34,364,743 of record NW_026991712.1, read on the forward strand.
CGCCCCGAGAATTTTCTTCCTTTTTAAGACTGAATAATATTCCATTGTATGTGTAAACCACATTTTGCTTATCCATTCACCTGTTGTCGGACACTTGGGTTGCTTCCACATTTTAGCTACTATGAATAACGCTGCTATGAACACAAGTGTACAAATATCTCTTAGAGACCCCACTTTCAATTCTTTTCAGTACATCCCCAGTAGTGGAATTGTTGGATCACGTGATGAATCTTTTTAGTTTTTTTGAGGACCCACCATACTGTTTTCCACAGGAGCTGCGCCATTTTATTTTCCCATCAATGGCGTGCAAGCATTCCCATTTCTCCACATCTTTACCACACTTACTTTCTGTTTTTGTTTTTTTTGTTTCTTGTTTTGTTTTATTTTAATTATAGCCATCCTAATGGATGTGAGGTGGTATCTCGTTGTGGTTTTGATTTGCATTTCCCTAATGATTAGTGCCGTTGAGCATCTTTTCATGGGCTTATTGGCCTTTCATAGATCCTTGTTAGAGAAATGTCTGTTTGAGTACTTTGTCTATTTTTTAATCAGGGTTTTTTGTTGTTGCTGAGATTTAGGAGCTCTCTATATATTCTAGACATTAAGCCTGTATCAGATATATGACTTGCAGATATTTTCTCCCATTCTGTGGGTTGCCTTTTCACTCTGTTGACCTTGTCCTTTGACGCACAAAAGTTCTTAATTTCATGAAGCCCAACTTGTCTATTTTTGTTGTTGTTGCCTATGCCTTGGCTTCCTAGCTAAGGAATCATTGCCAAGTCCAATGTGCATGAATTGCTTTTAAATTTTTTTCCACATGTCTCAGTTCCTTCTGCTGCACAAAGAGAGGATACAGGTAGCTTGAATGAAGCTAAGGGAGATAATCTTCATAAAGATTTAGCTCAGAGTCCAGTGCAGTAACATGTGGTCATTGTCATATGTGCCTTTTCTAGCAACACCCCCAGCTTCTCAATTGCCTTTTCTCTTCTCTACCAAAGCCAGAAGTAGCATCAAAGGATTGGGTGCCTATGGTAGAACTTCACTGACGCTCAGGAGCGTTTTGGGGGGAGTTCCATCTGGGACCCAACAGGGGGTTCAGAAACCTGATTTTAGAGCAAAGCTAGTCTTACTAATGTTTTCTTTCAAATGCAGTGTGCACACTGTTCTCCCCTCCAGCTCTTTTCTGAATCCTCTTCCAGCACCCCTGCTCTTCCTGCCCTGCACACCACATTCTGGGGTACCTGGGTATAGAGGGGATGAGACACGTGACTTTGGGAATAGCTGAAGCTGTGGGAACATGAGGCAACCTCAGCGGGCTTTAGTTCCCCTCACAAGGAGAGGAGGGACCCATCCTTCATGTTGCTTTCTTGGGCCAGTCAAACTCTATGAGTTTGACTACTCTAGGTACCTCGGGTACCCCCCCGCCAAGGTACATGATGAGGAAACGGGGGCAAAGGAAAGCCCCTGCGCTCCCAAACCTGGAAGCATCCTTCAACTTAAAAAAAAGAAAGCCAGGAGATTACCTTCTCCCTTCTACACGCTGTCCACCAGCCTCTCCCGTCTTTGTCCAGGGAAATGAAATTGCCAGGAGGCTGCTTCTTGCACTGTAACGAGCTCCTTCTATTTCTAACAGGGAAGAACCAGCCAGATGGTAGCTACCAAAGCTCAAGTGCCATCTCTTAGAGAACCTCTGCTTTAGAAAGAGGTCAGGTGTCACAACAAACGACGAATTCAGAAGCACAGCCCCTGGAAGATCTCAAGCTGTAAGCAGTGTAGGAGGGATGCCTGGGTCAGGCCCTGGAAGTGGATTAACAACCTTGGGACCTTTCTTTACTTCACTCCTATTAGTAGTTTTAGACCCTTTTACATAGTTGTCTGGGGGCTGGGGGCAGGGGTGGGGGGAGACACCCTTTGTTTTGGAGGATTATGCAAACATTTTTACAAGTGATTTGTTGGCCTTTGTTTAACCTTTACTTAATTGGTCCTAATTCACCTTTACTAACTGATGCCCAATGCCAAGAAAAGCTCCGGTTCTAAGTTTACAGCCTACTGAAAAAGTGATTAAGATGTGTAAACACAGCAGGAAGATTCTCACCACAGTCCAGGTGATAAGGGACTTCAAATATATGAAGGGCATCCCCACAGAAAAGGAGTTTTATTTGTATGGGGGAGGAAGCCCACAATGGCAGAACTGAGATTAGTGAGGATGGGAGCTACAGGAAGGAAGATACCCACTTGGTACAAGGAAAAACTTTTGAACAATTATCATTATTATAAAATAAAAATAAAAACAAAGTGCTGTGGGAGGTGGTGAACATCTGAGCATAGAAGTGTTGAATCAGGGGGTGGAAAGATCACCTGGCAGGATGCTGGGAGGGGGTCGAGCTGAGGTCAGAGGAGGTCCAACCCAGGTCTAGGATTCTGTGATAAAGGTGTGGGTTAGAAAGCTATATATCTTATCTGGACAGAGTTATTGTCTATCTAGGGCCAGGGAAATGGTTTTCAGACTGGACAAAGGAGAAGGGATTTCTACCTCTGAAGACCTGTTATAGAACACGCCCAGTTATTTCAACAGGTAGTTACCAAAATAGAGCATGCATGTGAACTTGTTTACAAAATGGAGATGGTATTATGCACCTCAGTCACTGGGCTGCTATAAATACCAAATGAGAAAATACGGGATTGTGCTTGGAAGGAAGCCTTGGTTCAATACGCGTTAGAGATTATTATTAGCATTATTATAATGCATAAGAACTAGCTGGTGAGTTTCTTTCTCAGGACACCGTTATTAGATAGCTAGAGAAACTACTGGAAAGAGGGATGCCTGGCTGGCTCAGTTGGTAGAGCATGGGACTCTTGATCTTGAGATGGTGAGTTCAAGCCCCACATTGGGTATAGAGCCTATGTAGGATAAAACAAAAGAAATTCTAGTAATCTATGAAAATTGCCAGTGGTAGAGAGAGGTAGGTTTTTGAGTTTAGAAACTAAAACTTACAATAACTTACGTTATATAGCATATATGATACAATGTACATTGACCTCTTTTGTGTATATATGGGGACATATGGGACAAGTATTTATATGTACATTTATAATTACTCAAGTGTTCATTATCCAATTCCTTGAAGTTGGGAAGTTGAGTAGTGAAAATATACTTTAATAAACAAATCACTTATAAAATTGGTCCCTACTAAAACATGTCTCAGCTAATACTCCTATCCTACCAATAAGGTGTATGTGAATCAGTCTCTTGCTATTTAAAAAATTTAGCCAATATAGTACAGTAAAACTGCCAAACTTGCAAAAGATGAAGGATTTCATGAAGTCAACAAAAATAATATTGGAGACTTGCTTGCATCTCAAGTAAAGACGTTGGCAAATAAAGAATTGACATTTTTAAACCAGTTTACAATTGAAAAACAGAGCTCTGAGAAAGGTGTGCCATATAAGCCCTTCAGAAGAAAATGATTTAAATATCAAAGGATAAAAGAAGCTTTAGGAAAAATTGATAAACTCTTAAATATTTTGCCAAAGCAACAAACAAAACTCCAAAACCCGACCTCTTCTATGACAGGGCTTTAAAAGTCAAAGTGAAAGTTGCTACGGTATATAATTTTGTCAGAAAATGTATGCTGAAAAAAGTAACTAATACGTAATTCATTCTTTAAGAATCAGTGCAATAAACTGAGGGTTGCTGAAGGGGAGAGGGGTGGGGGGATAGGGTAATTGGGTGATGATGTTAAGGAGGACATGTGATGTAATGAACACTGGGTATTATATAAGACTGATGAATCACTGGACTCTACCTCCGAAACTAATAATACACTACATGTTAATTAATTGAATTTAAATTTAAAAAATAAAATTTTAAAAATGCAAAAAAAAAGAATCAGTGCACATTTGCAATTATAACCTGGATTTGTTAAACTTAAGAAAACATGTTTTAGTATCATTTAGTATCATTTTTCAATATGAATTTTCAATCAAGCTCCCCGCCCTCCCCGCCTATTACCAAACTGTGATTCTCTTTTTAAGTGGATTCATATTAAATGTCCTTGGCTGGCAGCAATTATCCCCAGATGTGGGAAGAGAAAGGGAGGGAGTGCGAGCAAGCACTAGCGACCTTTCTCAACAGTTGCCTAATTTTCCAGCTAAGCAGCAATGTGAGACAAACAGACCCACTGTCCTTCCTTTATTTATTTTTTATTTTTATTTTTTTTTTTTAAAGATTTTATTTATTTATTCATGAGAGACAGAGAGAGAAGCAGAGGGAGAAGCAGGCTCCCAAGGAGCAGGGAGCCCGATGTGGGACTCGATCCCAGGACCCTGGGATCATGACCTGAGCCGAAGGCAGACGCTTAACCATCTGAGCCACCCAGGCGCCCCTGTCCTTCCTTTAAAGTCTTGTGAAATGGAGGGAGAAAAACATTTACTAGAGAAAGCCCTAGAAAGTTACCTGGGTTCTTTTAGCAGACTTTTGCTGGAAGAGTCTGTAGGGTGAGTCTGAAGTAGATAGCAACATTCAAATCAGATCCTTAAAGACATTTCAGAGTTTGAACCTCAACTTGACTTTCAATTGCTATTTGACTGTATTCTTAGAACTTCAGATCTAGAAAAACATTTTACAGAATGACCCCTGAGGGTCAAAATTGTGTTGCTTTTGGTAAAATACATTTGGAAGCAATCCCTTCATTTCATAGGTAAGAAAACTAAAGAGAAAGTGAATATGTGACTTCCCCCAGACCACACTGGCTGTTAACGGCTTGATTAGAACCAACTCTGAATCAGAGCTGCAGTTCTCAACCTTGATTGCACACTGGAATCACCTGACAGCTTTTAAAACTACTGATGTTTAGGTCTCATCCCCAGAGGTGCTGGCTTAATTCATCTTGAGTACAGCTGAACTGGGGGTTTTTAAGTGCTCCCAGGTGATTCTAACATGTAACCAAGGTTGAGATCCTGATCTTTCCTAATTTTTGCTCTTGCAAAAGGACCTATATCACTTTCCACTATAGTCCTTCGTATGCTTCCACTCTTCCCTCCCAATTAATCCTATTTCTTCTCTAGTGCCGTCATATCGTAATAATTATTAAAGTCCAATGCTCGAAAAGGAGAGCTGTGGGACTACAGAGCAGCGGGCACCTAGTTGCCTCACCTGCTTAACACGGGACAGATGGCGAATTTCAAAGCCGAATGTAGTACAGAACCAATACCACTCTAGCAGCAGCCGTATACCCAAATTTAAGCTTAAATATTCTGCATATGCTCGGGTTTTGGATTCTCTCCTGGAGCTAGCAATGACTTTTGGAGCTAAAAACTGCAGACTGCTGTGGCAACGGGAGCATGAAGCCAGGCCCTGGACCAACCCATTTCACCACCTAATTGCTCTTCCCTCAGCTGTGAGACCGTCTTTTCATTCCACTTAGTAGGGTGTGTAAAAATGAGTGTTGGATCCTTGTACAAGAAGAGCAGTGGTGAAAAAGCAAACTTAAAAATTAATCTGAAACAAATAATACATTGTACGTTAAAAAAAAAGAAGATAGTAGGAAGAGAAAAATGAAGGGGGGAAGTCGGAGGGGGAGATGAACCATGAGAGACTATGGACTCTGAGAAACAAACTGAGGGTTTTAGAGGGGGAGGGGTCAGCCTGGTGATGGGTATTAAAGAAGGCACGTATTGACTGGAACACTGGGTGTTATATGCAAACAATGAATCATGGAACACTACACCAAAAACTAATGTAATGTATGGTGATTAACATAATAAAATTTAAAAAAAGTAATACTAAAAAAAATTAATCTCTCTTTTTGAGAAAAGTGATCAGTACAATGAGAAACAGTCCATCACAGAAGTCCAAGCCTTTGCAGTGCCAGGTGCCGTGCTTTGGGTCCACACTGCTCATAAGCGTAAGCAACCTCTCCACCCCACTTCCAAGAGCACCAGGGCCAGGCTCTCCAATCTCGCGAGAAGCTCTGACCCCGCCTCCTGGAGAATGAGCCAATCAGAACAGGCCTGCTGTAGTCGGCTCTAGCCTGGCGGATTCCCATGATGCTCTATCACAATGACCTGTCCTCCGGAGGGGGGTTCCGATGGCGGCTTCCTGTTCCCGCCACTCCGAAAGTGGAAGTGCAGGCCTTCCAGTAAACAACGAATCAGACAAATACCCGATCTGCTGGCCCTGTGCGCTCCAGATCTGACTGTACAGAAGGTAGCTTCCATTTTTCTGAAAGACGGCGAGGGTCCACTGATGAATACCCACTCTTCCCTGCGTGGGCTTTCAGCGGCAGTTTCAAGCGATTCGGATTTCCATCCAAAACCATGGGATTCCAAGAGTTCACCTTAATGGTATTCAAACTCCCTTTTTAGTTTTATCCAGTCATTTCTGGAGCATTCATTCCATAGTTTCTTGCAGGATAGGAAAGTAGAGATGGTACTTTAATGCCGCAGGACACAAGAACTTGAGCAACACTCTCCTCATATATTAATTTTGTGGTGTATTCTAGGACCATAATACAAAGCGTAATACAAACTACTATCAATTACAGTTTTGAGTTAGCTGTGTAAGCTAAGTAGAGGCCAGATTGCTCCACCTTTTGGTTTAGGGGTTCACGGAAGCCATTTCTCAAAGCTTATTAGAGAGGTGCTCCTTAAGTGATTAATTCTGGACAGTGGACACAAAGTTCCGACCCTCCCTGAGTTTACAGCCTAATGGAAAACAGAGATCCTTGAATTATAGATAACCATGCTGTGTGGTATGTCCTGCAGGAGAAAGATGCACTATTAAATGACTTCCTAAGGTTCTCTGTCAAATCAGTGATGTCACCCAAAGCTCAGGAAAGCAAACCCCCTGACTTAACATATCCTAACACATCTTGGGCTAAAGTTGGCCACATTGCAGAGGGGCCTAGCCCCTATCTGCTTGGGACCAATTGAAGGTGAATGTTGCAAGAGGCCATGATGAAAGGAAGCTGACTGCAGCCAAAAAGATGTCAAAGAGAGGATGCTGTGATGATGTTGTGATCTATTGTGAGGTAACTATGAAGAAGATGGCACCTGAAATGGGGATTTGATTTTGGGTTAGGTCATGTGGGGCTGGATTGTAAAGCCTTCATACATGTGGTAGAGGAGAGTTTTAGGGGGTTTTGTTTGCTTTTATCTTTTTGTTTTTTACCCCAGGTGAAGAAATTTTAAAAACTCAGCGTTTAAGCAATTCCTCATTAACCTATGCAAGATTCTTCTCTTATTTTACTTTTTCTTTTTACTTCCAAACCCTGATTTTATTTTCTTTTGCCCCCATAGCACCCACTCATATGTGTATATATATATATATATCTTTATATGTACATTTGTACCTTCTTGCAAAGGTATATCATTTTTATGCCAGTGTGTCTTTACAGAAATGATAATGTGCTCTAAATCCCATCTGTTTCCTGTAATTTCCCCTTAATGCTAGGTTTTTAAGATCCATCAAAGTTGCTGTGTACATCTGGTTGACATTTCTGTTACTTAGTTTTCAACAGTGCACATCTGCCATATTTTACTCACCCCTTTCTCCAGTGATAAGCATCTAAACTGCTTCCAACATTCAGCTACCCCAAGAAATTCCATGATAAACATCTTTACGGGCCTGTGGGAGAATTTCCTAGGAATACATATTCCAGAGTTTTTCCACAGATCATAAGGCATGTGCATGCTTCATCTCAACAGCTGCCAGATTACTTTCCCGAGTGGGGGCACCAGTTGGCCCTCCCTCCAGCAGTGCCCCCGAGTTCCATCTTCTATATTCTCAGCTGCACCATTATCTCCCTTCTGACATTGCCCATTCTTAGACATTTAAGGCAGAGCTCAGAGTAGATGCAATAGGTCATAGAGAACTATCTAAAGCTCTTCACCTGTGAGTGCCATGAGAAAGGGGATGCTTTGGAAAAAGTGTGCAGGAATGAACTGACTTGCAAAACCAAAAGATGCAACATATACATATTCTCTGGGAAGTATGGGTGATATTTAGCATGACAAATAAAAAATATTTTCTACATATACTTCTTTTTTTTGGTACAAATATCCTATTCAATATTTGCTCCCACTTCCCATGTTTGGTTAGTTTGTATGACTTGGTTTGAAACATGATTTGACTTGGCCATGGCCAGTCTTCACTATGGCTGGTAGTGGGAGGCGGGGAAGGGGAGGCAGATCTAGGAGACCAGAGTGTCCTGCTGGGCAGAAGCCTGACCTCACTTGATGAGCTGTGCCTCCCTCCCTATCTTTAGCTGTTATTCTCTTGGTGTCAGAGGACTGGGTAGAAGAGTACAGTGACAATAAATAGATTTAACAATGAACATTTGTAGAGTACTTGCTACTCAAAATGTGGCCCTCAGACTGGCAGCTTAGGCATGACCTGGGACACTGTTAGAAATTCAGAATCTGGGTGCCTGGGTGGCTCAGTTGGTTAAGCGACTGCCTTCGGCTCAGGTCATGATCCTGGAGTCCCTGGATCGAGTCCCGCATCGGGCTCCCTGCTGGGTGGGGAGCCTGCTTCTCCCTCTCCCACCCCCCCTGCTTGTGTTCCCTCTCTCGCTGTGTTTCTCTCTGTCAAAGAAATAAATAAAATCTTTAAAAAAAAAAAAAAAAAATTCGGAATCTTGGATCCCACTCCAGGCCCACTGAATCAGAATCGGCCTTTAGCAAGATCCCCAAGGGACTTTATGCACGTTAGCACTGCTTCAGTCTTCACCAAACATTTTCACATAGATTGACTTGTTTAAGCTCTTCCCAACACCCCTGGTTTCTTTGGGTATAGCTATTATGTACTTCTCATGTTACAGTTGAAGAAACTGAGGCTTGGCAGGTTAAAATGACTAGCCCAAGAGTACCAGAAGAGCCCAGAGCAAACAGATTTTCAAACCCTGCAACTGTCTCAAGGTCATACTTTGTTTATATCCCCTTCTCCCCATGCCCATTTTCTCTCATTCCAAAAGGAAAACACCCAGGAAGAGCTCATTTGAGAGCCAAACAAAAGTGGAGTGGAGGTGAAGCCTCCCAGTTTCCCCAGGGATGTAAACTGCCACTGAGACAGGAAGCAATCACTGCTCTTCAGCCTTCCTCCTCCTCCTCCTGCTGCATTGCAACCTTGGGTTAAGAGGGGTAGCCAGATCTTCTCGGAGTGTCGAGTAGGTGGAGATATTAGTGGGTCCCTCCCTTGAGTGAAGGTTCCATTTTTCCTTCTTAAAAGCAGGCCAAGCAGGGGTGCTTACTCTGGGACTCCCCAGATCCCCAAGGCATTTGGGTAGAATTGAGGAGTCTGGGAACAGCCTTTTCTGCACCATAACTAAAGGAAACAAACCCACAGCAGCTGCAGCAGGACCTGCGACTTTGTAACTAATAGAAATCACAGATATTCCCATACTGAGGAGTTGCAACTGTTGCACATCTTCAAATCTCCTTTATGCTCATCATGACTTCAGTACTCTAGGTATTAGACCCACACTAGATCCTGTTACTGAATGTGTTCAAGAAAGGGCACTATATTGCTAAGTGACAACTTTATTTTTTGATATTTTGACAATAGTATATCAATATAATGGTTTTCTTGGTGATCTTACAAATTTCATCTATGGGCTTAAAAACATTATTCTGAGAAGGAGCTCATAGGCTTCACTAAACCATAAAAGGACCATGTCAGATTTTGGAAACTATCATATCCCCCAGTCTGTTTTGGTTTGGGTCACCCCCCCATATTTGTTTTATATCTTTTTTTGGTAGCAACATAGCACCTAAAGCCAAAAGGTCCTATGTGCTTCTTTTCCTGAGAGGACTGTACTCCATTGCACAGCCAGGCTTGGTGGGAGTGAGGGCTGAAGAACTTCAAGGGAGAACATTTATGACTATTCTGTTATTCTAGAAGATCCTCTCAATGTTCAGAAGATTTCAGCTAAAAATGTCATGCCGCTTGCTGGACAGAGGGACCATTAGCCATAGCTTTCTTTGGTCACTTACCCTTCTGCAGGTCTGTGTTATGGTCTCGATTATAATTGACAAAGAAGCTGGAAGATGTTTGGCTTTTGAAAAGGAACACCCTCCTTTCGTACCCATGACCTTAACCAAGATTACCAGGATTCTAAAGTCTGAAAAGTTAAGTTAGTAACTGGCACTATCCAGAGAAAATGCAAGCTCAGACTTTGAAGGAAGCTGTAAGAATTCTACCTTGATAATTATCAATGTGTGGAGAGATGTCCATGATAGATTAAGCTTTTTTTTTTAAGCAGGTTACAAAATAGCACATTTTATTCTATAGAGAGAGGGGAAAGTGAGAGAACCGGGCAGAGGAAAAGAGTCTGAAAAAGTAAATATCAAAATATTAATTGTTAATGCTGGGTAGTGGAGTTACAGGAGATTTTCATCTTTTATTCCTTTTTGTATTTTTTTATGGTCAGCATGTATTACTTTTGTTTAAAAAAAAAGAACAAGGCAATGAGGCTATTTTCACTTTGTAAAAGTCAAAATGTTTAACAACTCTATTTTACTGCTAGTTGGAACCTTGCAGAGCCACTTAACCGCTTAACTAGCTTCATACCTCTTGGGGAAATAAAAAAGAGCAGAATGGAAAGTGGAAAAAATTTAATTCTGTACAAAAAAATTCTAACATAAAGTGCTGTAATATACCATGGACTTTGTATCGTGGGTCGAATTAGGTCCCCCATACTGTTAATGCACCAGGCGGCCACGGGTACACAGCAGGCCCTCCATCAAAGTGAGCACCTGTCCTTCTTCCTATTATTCATTTATTCCCATCACAGAGCGCCCAGTAGAGTGCTTGGAAGGGGCGGGGGCGGGGGGGGGGGATGTATATTTTTCTTCCAGATCTACACCTTTTCCATTTTTCCAAGTCATTTCTCACTCCAATTGTTCTTCCTTTCCTACTTCATCAGTTTTTCTAGTCCTCCTTCCTGGGGCTTTCTCCCAGTTGTTTTACTTTTTTTTTTTTTTTTTAAATATTCTTCTAAGATGAATATTTTGAACACTGTGGCTGCCACTCCAGAGCTGATACAATCACACACCCTCTGTTTCAGTTACTTCTTGTGGCGCAACAAACCACCCCAAAACCCAGGGACACTCCTACACGCAGAAGCGGGGGTGGGCGCCTGGTGCCTCCCTGGTGGAGGGGAGGCAGGAAATGCTGCGTGGGTTGCCCTTCCATATATCATTCATGATTCTTCGGGTCAGGAAGTCAAGTAGAGCTCATCTCTGCTCCAGGATGTGTCAGGTGGGCCTGCTTGGCTGGTGCTGGAGGGTCCCCGGTGGTCCTGCTCATGCATCTGGAGTCCTGGGCCTGCCTGTCAGTTGGGGTGCCTTGGTCTCGATATGGCCATTCTCTGTTCAAATGTTCTTATTCAGTAGTTCAGCCTCTGCCTAGTGGCTGGTTTCCTTGAGGGTGAAAATGGAAACTCCAAAGGCTTCTTAAGACCTAGGAATGAAGTCCCACAGCACCACCCCCCTGATTCTGTTGGCCAAAGCGAATCACAGGGCCAGCCCCCATTCATGGGGTTGGGGAAACAGATTTCACCTCTTAATGCAGGAGTAGCAAAGTCACCTTGGAAAAGGTTATGCGGAGTGAAAGGGGTTGTTGTGGCCATCTTTAGAAACAATCTACTCAACATAAAAAGTTTAAGATTTTATTATTATCATTTTTATTTATTTATTATTTTTTTAAATTAAGCTGTACACCCAGTGTGGGGCTTGAACTCACAGTCCCAAGAGCAAGAGTTGCATGCTCTACCTACTGAGCCAGGCACCCCTGAGAGTTCAAGATTTAAAAAAAAAATTTAATGAGCTTAAAAACCACGGTAATTAGTATAATGAAAATAATAAATAATATTCACTAGTCAGAGAGGATGTTTTTCCTAAACTGTGTGACACTTTCACTTTCTGAATCAGCCCTTGCTTGCCTCTCATCTCTACTTCATGTCATAGTAGGCCAAGAAATCGTAAGTTCTGGGTATGGAAGAGAAGTCCTTGCCTGTCACCCTTCGCCAACATTTCACCACACAGCTGTTCCCTCTCAGCCTCCCTCCTGAGCGTGTAGTTCTCCAGAGACCCACCCTCAGTTCTCTTATCTCTTGTTTACTCTTCCTAGGGGATTGCAGCCACTCTGGCTTCAGCTGCCACCTATACCCTGATTACTCCCAGATTTTAATCTCTGGCCCAGATCTTTCTCTCCTGGGCTCCAGACCTGAAATTCCAACTGCCTCCTGGGCATCTCTATTTGGATGTCCCGCAGGTAATCTTATCTTTATATGTCCTAAGTCAGATTTGACATTTATTCCTCTCCACCAAAACCTACCTCCCTATGGCCTGTTCGTTGGGCAACAGGGATCTGTTTCATCCAGTGAATCAAGCCAGAACCTGGCAGTCCTCCTCCACATCTCCCTCTTTCTCATGCCCCCTTCCAGTGAACTGCCAAATTCTCTTGTTTCCTGCTATTTCTATTCTGTTGTTTCCATGCCTGCCACTGTTTCCTTTGTTTAGGCCAGCATCATCTTTGCTGTCTACATTATTGCAAAAGCCTTCTCACTGGTGTGAGACCTCCACCCCTCTGGTCCATGCTCCACACTGAGCCAAAATGGGCTTTCTATATCATCATTCCTTGCTAAAATCTGTCAGTAGGTCCCCATTGTCCTCAGGATAGAAGTTCTACTTCCACATTCCTTAGCATGTCATGCAAAGGGCTGCTTCCCTTAACACCCTAAGCTCCTCATCCTACCTCTCAAATCTGTGATCCAGACAGTTCCAAGCACCCTGAATCCCCAATGGTCTCTCTCGTCTCCACCTCTCCTCTCGCTTAGGGATCAGCTGAGCGAAGCTTTCCCTCATCCCTTCCTTGGCCCTCCTAGGACACTCTGTGCACACCCCTTTCCTAGCATTTACCACACTCTGTAGTCATGGCGGCCTCATATATTTACTTCTCCTGCTATACTGGAAGCTCCTTCCACATACTTTTATTGTTTTTCCTCAGTGTTCAGCTAGCGCCTGGCATATGGTAGGGCAATGGATGAATGGTGATGATACCCACAGACTCAAAGAAGCAATGGGAACATGCTGTCAGTCACACTGTTTTAATCCCGTAACTCAACTGAAGGCTCTTTACATGTCAGCCGCACCGCCACTTCCTTCATTATTCTGATGGAAGGAGAAACCAGCACCATCAGCAGGAAGGGTCAGCGTCTATCTGAGATACTGCTTACTACTGCCCAGGACTTTTTTTTAGTCATGCCCAAGATGAAAGTTTTGCATGTGTGGTTCTGCAGTGATGCAAGCTAGGGGTAAGAGATAGGAGGATCTATACTTCTGCCCTAGGTGTTTGTCCACATTCTGTCTGTAACTCCTTTGGGTCTTCAGAGACAACCTACAATTTTATTTCCTCCATTAAAAAAATCTTGAGTGCCTAACATAGAACAGACACTGGGCCAGAAAGATTGTGACATGGCCACCACCTTGAAGGAGCTCAGATCTGGGTGTAGTATAAGCAGGATTCAATATTGTAAAATATTTCTTGCAGTAAGATGTGATATGTGTGGGGTGCCTGGGTGGCTCAGTCATTAAGCGGCTGCCTTCGGCTCAGGTCATGATCCCAGGGTCCTGGGATCGAGCCCTGCATCAGGCTCCCTGCTCCACAGAAGGCCTGCTTCTCCCTCTCTCGCTCCCCCTGCTTGTGTTCCCTCTCTCACTGTGTCTCTCTCTGTCAAATAAATAAATAAAATCTTAAAAAAAAAAAAAAAGATGTTATATGTGCTCTACACCCAGCATGGAGTATGGACAAAGTGCTGTGGGAGCAGAGAACAGTGGACTCATCTTGAAGTTATCAAGGAAGGCTTCAACAAGGTGGCAGTAGAACAAAGGAAGCCAAAGGAGCCTTTCAACGATAAAAATATATATTTCTTCCAAGACACCATGGCTCCTGTTACACTTTAAAGAAAATCTATATTTCACACTATGGCCTATAAATTCCTCAGTAATCTGGCTCCTCCTGCCTCACTCTCCAACCTGCCCTCCCCCATCCCCTCCTTCCCCCAGCACCCTCTAAACCTCCAGCCACACTGCATCACAGAGCAAACTCCTTCCTGGTAGGATGCTGTCATAGCTGTTCCCTCTACTCAGGTACATTCTCCCTGAATCTGCCTATCCTCTCATTAGGTTTTCAGCTTAAGTCTCTTCCTCAAAGCAAGATTCTCTTATCTCCTAAATCAAACCACAATCATAGGCACAATCATATTATCCTGTCACCCACTGCAATTCTATGTGTTGTAGTTAACTTCACCTTCATAAGTGATTTTATTATATATATATAGAGAGAGAGAGAGAGAGAGAGAGGGAGAGAGAGACTTGTCTTTGTCTTCCCATCTAGGCTTTTTGAGAGCAGGGACTTGGACTGTTTTGTTCCTTGCAGTTGTCTGGGTACCTAGAACACATAGTAGGTGTTCAATAAATATTTGTTGAACAGACTGGATAAATGAGCAACACAATGTTTACTGAATGAGGACATGGCTTAGAGATGTGGAATTGTACCATATGTTTGAGGAATAGCAAGTCATTTGCTATGGCTTTGGACAAGGGTATATCTGGGTAGGAGAGGAGCTTGGAAGGGGGGGAGAGTAGTTGGGGGCAGACTATACAGCTCTGAATGGAATAGTCTCTTATCTCCTAGGCAACAGGAGCCAAGGATCCTTTTTTAAGTAGGGAGTGTCATGATTGGATCATGACTTTCAAAAAACACCACTCTAGTGGAGTGTGGAGAGTTTGGGCACCAAAAATCAGCTGGGGTGGGGTTGGAGTTTGGGTGGGGAGATTGCAGATTATTTAATCCAAGGGAGAGTTGATACCGACTGACCTAGAGTAACAATTGAAGGACAGAAATGAAAAGTGAGGAAAAAGATATTTTAGAGGCAAAACTGTTGGAATCTGGGGGCCAACTGGATCCAGGACTTTGAGGGAGAAGGTGAAGGCTGGATGGGAGGTGATGAATCCATACAGGAAGGAGCAGAAATGATTTTAGTTTTGGTAATGTTGAGTCTGAGGTGCCTGAGGAACTTCTTTCTCTGAATCTCTAGGAATTGTGCCACCACCACACTGTTCCTCCTACCCCTTTTCTCTTTTCTTTCCTGTTTTGAATCACTCCCACAAGCCATGAATGCTCCCTGCTTCTCAGCGTGCTGGGGCATCATGCCAGCAGGCCCCACATTCCTGAAGAAGGGACTGGGTCCAGACCTGGAGGGCTGGCTGGCTGTGGCCACCCGAGGGGGCGGCTCCCTGACAGGAAGGAAGGCTGGCCTGTGGAGGGGGCGGCTCCCTGACAGGAAGGAAGGCTGGCCTGGTGGTTGGGCACAGAGTGGAGCTTCCACTGCTACAGCAGGTGCCCGGAGCCAGCTGCTCCAACCCCTCAGGCTCAGATCAACAGGATGGGACAGCCCAGGCGGAAGGAAGCCTACAGGAAGGGACACCCCTGCAGACAGAGTGGAGGCATGGGGTGGAGGGGAGATAGGAAGAGCTGCCTGGGCTGCTGAGCTGGCGCCCCTCCAGCTGATTCAGGAGAGGCAGTGACAGGAGGCCATTCAATCCCCAGCCCTGGTCAGCTGTATTATTACTGCTGTTGTTGGCTACCCTGGGCCTCAGATATCAGAAGGAACCTGGAAGATGTTCATGGATTTGCCGGTTTCTAAAATAATTCCCTTTCTATGCTCATTCTGTGGTTATTGGGAAAGAAAGGTCACTTGCATTAGCTTTTCAGTTACACGGAGAGGTGAGACAGCTTGAGGGAGGGGCAGTGATTTTTTGCCACGTGTTCAGCCTGTCCAAAGGAGATAAAATCTCTAGTTTGCTTTAAGCCGGGTTATCACTGCCCAAGTCTCCCAACAACAGCTGCTGTGAACGGGCACGCAACGGCCAAAAGAGGGCAAATCGGGAACGAAAGCAGAGTCACCCGCTCCAAATCTGAGGCCCTGGCTCTCCTCGGACCAGCCCAGGGGGTCGGAGGTGGGGTTGTCGGGGAGAAGAGGGCGGGTGGCGCTTTAGAGGGGGCGGTGTGTCTTTGACCAGGTGGGCATCCCCGCAGCATCCCCATCCCCAGGCGCGGTGGGGCGGGCGCCCGGCGACCCCAAGAGACCCCTCCCCACAAGCAGTTTCCAGGCAGGGCGTTTCCGGAGGCCCGGGTGGGGGTGGGGCCCACCTTTGAAACAGCTTGTAAAGACTGCAATTTAAACTTTACATTGGGCTCAAAACTCGATTCCGCAACCAAGCGTCGGCGCCACAGAAGGATAAAAACTCGGGTTTACAGCCCGTCATCACCCCATTGGTCCCGTTCTCAAGGCTTCTTGCAGTCCCCACACCTTTCTCTCGGCTGCCTAGAGAAAGGATGGGCGGGGAGGGCAGGGGCGGGCACTGCTGCCTGCAACGCAGAAGGGGAGGGCGAGCCCGCCCCCGTGGCCCGGGCGTGGGCGGGGGGCGCAGGAGCAGGTGTCGGCTCGGTGACAGGGTTCCCTTCCCTGCCCTCCCCGCCTCGGTGCTCCCCACAGCTCAGCGAGGCAAAACCCAGCAAATGCTCGAGAAATGCAGCTCAGTCGGTCAGCGGGCTCTGCTTTCTTGCCAGACGCCTAAGAGGACGGCGCTTCCAAATGCAAATCTCTTGGCTCCGGCGCCTTGGCTAGCAGCCGCCGCCTCCCCCGCCCGGCTGCCCGGCGTCCCGCCCACCCCGCGGCGGGCCGAGATGGGGCCCAGAGCAGAGGGGACGGGGCGGAGCGGGCATCCCTCCCCACCTCCCACGTGGGGTCGGCCCTCCGCAGTGCCTGGGCGCGCCGCCGCCGCGCCTCCGGGCTAGGCCCCCGCCCGCGGCACCGCCCCCTAGGCCGGGGCGGAGGACGGCAGGGGAGGGTGGGCGAAGGGTGGAGGGTGGGCGAGGGGTGGGGGGTGTCACTGAGTCAGGTGGCGGCGGGAGTTCCCTCGGGCAGGGTCGAGGGAACACGCTGCCGGGGATTGTGTACACGCTCCACTGACACAAGCTTCACGCTGCCGGGCAGCCGCTGATCACGCGTGGCCCCGGGAGCCCATTGGCCGGCGCCTCACACACCTTTGTCGCTGATTGGCCGGCCGCAGGCTCCGCCCCCACCCCCGCCCGCGGCGCGGGGCAGGCGGAGAGGCTACCTGAATGGGGAGGGGGCAGACGGCGCGGAGCGCGGCGGCGGCGGGAGCGGCGTCGAGTGTCTCCGGGCGTCCGTCTGTGGCCAAGCAGCCAAGCGGCATAGCAGCCAGTCAGCTCGCCGCCGGCGGCCAGGCAGCCAACCATGCTCAACTTCGGCGCTTCTCTCCAGCAGGCTGCGGTAAGTCACCTGGGGATGCCCCTGTCCTTCCCTTACGCGCTGCGTCTGAGGGGCCAGCCGGGCACCAACCCTGAGCCCTTGACATCAGCAGCGCCTGAGGACCGGGGCTGCAGCGGAGTCGTGGGGGAGGAAGGGGCTTTCTGCCTGCACATTGGGCATTGGTGAGGGCGTGTGTGTCATGGGGTGGGTCAGGACAGGCGGATTGGGATCTACAGACGAAGGGACAGGGGTCTTGCTCAAGGTGTAATGGGGAGGGGAAGGGGCAGCTCCGCTGGGACACTTGAGGCAGGTGAGGGGGAGGATGGCTGTAGGGGCGCTTAGAGTGAGGAGGGGGCTGCTGCCCTGGCAGCGAGGACAGGGGAAGGTGTGGAAGGGGAGTGTGTGTGTGTGGGGGGGGTGACAAGGGGGCTACCCTGCACCTGGCACCCGGGAGAGATGCCGCCGTCTGGATCAGGAATGCGACCCCGGGCGGGAGGGAGCTGCCTACTGGCATTTGAGGGGCGGGGTGTCCACAGGACAGGAGAGGGGGCTGTCCCTCTCGGGGGTCTGAGCGGAGGCTTGTGGTACTGGGGCTGCTCAGCAGACAGCCGGGGGCTGGGGGAGGGGGCGCCCGGCGTGGGCGCGGAGGAGCGGCACGTGGGCCCCGGACCGCCCAGGGGGGACGAGGAGGTGCGCCCCCAGACGTCGGCAGGGGACTTCCCACTCCCCGCGGGAGCAAGTGGCCGCCTTTTGAGGACCCCCTGGGAGGGGGTAGGGAGGGAGCTGCCTTGGGGACGGGAGGGTGGAAAGCAGGAGCCAGCAGCGGGGCGGGGGATGTGGGCGGGGGGAGCCGGGGCCGCGAGACGCGGGGGCCGCGTGTCGAGGCGGGAGCCGCGGGCCGTGGGGCCGCGCGTCTGGAGCCGGAGCTTGTGGGGGCTGCACGTCTGGGAACCTGTGGAGACTCGGCGGGCGGGGATGGAGCTGCCGGAAACCGCGGGGAGGGGGCGCAGCGTCTGCGGGAAAGACGGGGTGGTCTGAGGTCCCGCGGGCGGCGTGGGCGGGAAGCGCCGAGGGCTCGGCCGGATCCCCGGGGGCTGCGGCCGGGAGGAGGGCGGGGGCCGGGTTTCCGCGGGGACCCGGCTCCTCCTCCGGCAGCTGAGGCGGAGGCCCGGGGGTGGGCCGGGAGCGGGTGCGCCCAGGGAGCTTCTCGTCCCCGAGTGACCCAGCCCCGGCCTCCGCCAGGGGCGGCAGCGAGGCCCAGCCCCGCTGTCGGTTCCTAAGGGAACGGCGGCTCTCCGGGAGTGGGGAGGGGCGGGCGCTCCCGGAGTCGGCGCCCGCGGCCCCGCCCCTCCCCGCGGGCTCGGGCGCGCACTGCCGGGCGGTTGGCGGCGGTGCCCGCGGCCCCTCCCCCGGGCCGGCGCGAGGGCGGGGGCCCGCGGGCTCAGGAAGTAGGTGAAAGGTGACGGCGCGGCAATTCCCAGTTCACGTTTCCTGCGCCGCCCCGAGCAGCCGCTGATCACGCTTTGTTCACATGCCTCGCCCCCTCCTCCCCCGCGCCCCCCGCCCTTCGCGGTCCAGCCAATCCGGGCCCGAGCCGCCGGGCAGGCTGGCCAATGGCGGGGGCAGGGGCGCGGGGACGTGCGAGCGGCGAGGAATGTTCCCAGTGACTCACCCGCGAGCCTCATTGAGGTTAGGGCGGCCCCATCCGTCTGTCCCCGCCAGCGAGGATCTCCCCCGCCGTCCGCCCCCGCCCCTCGTCTGCCTCCCCCGCCCGCGCCTCCACCCGCTCTTCCCTTTCCTGCCTCGCGCCCCACTCCCTCTCCTCCCCGCTTCTCTTCCTGCCCTTCGCAGCTCACACTCCCCTGCTTGCCCGCCTTTTCTCTTTTTTCTTTCTTTGCATTGGCGTCTTGAGGCTTTTACGCATACAAGAGTTGTCCGTTGCAGCTTACATAAAGGGGCGCGAGATTATGCAATAGCGTTATTAGTGAAATTTATAAAGAGCAGGGGTTCCTTTTCTAAGGATTTCAACACGAAGAGTGTATGCATTTTTTAAAACAAGCATTGAGAATAATACCTTGCAGCGTAAAGAATGCTTTTAGGTATTTTTACACGATCTCTGTTTAGACCAAAAGAGTGGGATCACGTTAATGAAAAATGGGAGGTCGTGGGTAGTACCATTTTTTTTTAAAGTGCAGTGTAAGGAACTTTAATATGAAGCATTAAACACTTGATGGAGCTGTACAAATAAATGCCAAGCATGTGCTGTCATTCTTGTCATCAGTTATTTTAAAAATTAAAATATGTTCGATTGGACTATTGCAGATTCGTTACAGTCAGGTTTTTGCAAATTCTGGGTAGAAGATTAAATTTTATGATTGGCCATTTTTTAGTAGTGGTGCATTAGCTGGTCATAGTTGTGCATAGCAAACCATTGTGTTAAATAGATCTAGTGAAGGGCGCCTGGGTGGCTCAGTCGGTTGAGCGACTGCCTTCGGCTCAGGTCATGATCCTGGAGTCCCGGGATCGAGTCCCGCATCGGGCTCCCTCCCTGCTCGGCGGGGAGTCTGCTTCTCCCTCTGACCCTTTCATGCTCTATCTCATTCTCTGTCTCAAATAAATAAATAAAATCTTTAAAAAAAAAAAAAAATAAATAGATCTAGTGAATAGGAACACAAACATGAAGAACCTGAAGTTTCAATAAAGCTTTGGGATTTTTTCACATATTTCACTTTATCTCTGTTTACCAGAGATAATCAAACTATGAAAGATTTCAAATAACCTAATGTAGTAATTTTAAAGAGACACTGAGGATTTCTATGCTGTTGATTTTATTCTAAAGCGGAAAGTGACTTACCAAAGGTCAGACCCGTATCATCAGGCCAGAGCTCTGTCCACTACACTTTGCCTTTTTAAGAAAATTGTGGGTTTTTTTTTCCCTATTAGGAACTGGTATCTCAAAAGTCCTCATGCCACATTTGTAGTATTGAAAAAAGAACTTTTTTTAAAAAAAAGATTTTATTTATTTGACAACGAGAGACACAGCGAGAGAGGGAACACAAGCAGGGGGAGCGAGAGAGGGAGAAGCAGGCCTTCTGCGGAGCAGGGAGCCCGATGCGGGGCTCAATCCCAGGACCCTGGGATCATGACCTGAGCCGAAGGCAGACGCTTAACGACTGAGCCACCCAGGCGCCCCGAAAAAAGAACTTTTGTGGAGCATTCCCTTAGCTATTTTGTCTGACCCCAGTTGCAAATGGCTATTCTGGAGAGAATATGAAATTTCTAAATCAAGTTCTTCTCTTTTTTGAATCATATATGCATTGTTTGCTTTTAGCTTTGGTCTCCTTAATGGTGATAAGGTGCTCCTTTCTCCCTTGGAAGGATATCAGTCTTCAACCCTAAGTGTGAAAGAATGAGGAGGATTTTATTGATTTTACCATTACCATTAGTTGGAGTGAGAGAAAAATTATTTCAGAAACTTGGAAAGTTGTGTGAATTGTAAAGAAAAAAGTTGTGTGTTACTCTGTGTGTTATTTGTATGACAAAAATGTGCTTATAATCATTTGATTTTTTAGGAGGAAAGGATGGAAATGATTTCTGAAAGATCAAAAGAGAGTGTGTATTCATGGAACAAAACTGCAGAAAAGAGTGATTTTGAAGCTGTAGAAGCACTTATGTCAATGAGCTGCAGTTGGAAGTCTGATTTTAAGAAATATATTGAAAACAGACCTGTTACTCCAGTATCCGATATGTCCGAGGAAGAGAATCTACTCCCGGGTACACCCGATTTTCATACGATCCCAGCATTTGTAAGTATTATTGTTTTTCTTTTTTTTTTTAAGATTTTATTTATTTATTTATTTGAGATAGAGAATGAGATAGAGAGAGCATGAGAGGGGGGAGGTTCAGAGGGAGAAGCAGGCTCCCTGCTAGCCTGATGTGGGACTCGATTCAGGGACTCCAGGATCATGACCTGAGCCGAAGGCAGTCAGTTAACCAACTGAGCCACCCAGGTGCCCAGTATTACTGTTTCTAAGATGAGAATGCAGATGACAGAATTTTTTTTAATTTACATAATGAACTTAAGTTCTCATGCCCGTTTCCTGTATATTTTTCTTTTCTAGTGTTTGACTCCACCTTACAGTCCTTCTGACTTTGAACCCTCTCAAGTGTCAAATTTGATGGCATCAGCGCCATCTACTGGACACTTCAAATCATTCTCAGATACTGCCAAGCCTCACATCGTTGCCCCTTTCAAAGACGAAGATAAGAGCCCAGTACCTGGCCCCAAACTCCCCAAGGCTCAGGCCACAAGTGTGATCCGTCATACAGCTGATGCCCAGCTGTGTAACCACCGATCTTGCCCAGTGAAAGCAGCCAGCATTCTCAACTATCAGGACAATTCTTTTCGAAGAAGAACCCACGTAAATGTTGAGGCTGCAAGAAAAAACATACCCTGCGCAGCTGTGTCACCAAACAGATCCAAGTGTGAGAGAAACACAGCGGCAGATGTTGATGAGAAAGCAAGTCCTGCACTTTATGACTTTTCTGTGCCTTCCTCGGAAACCGTCATCTGTAGACCTCAGCCAGCCCCTGTGTCCCCACAACAGAAGTCAGTGTTGGTCTCTCCACCTGCAGTATCAACAGGGGGCGTGCCACCTATGCCAGTCATCTGTCAGATGGTTCCCCTCCCTGCAAACAACCCTGTTGTGACAACCGTCGTTCCTAGTACTCCACCCAGTCAGCCACCAGCTGTCTGCCCGCCTGTTGTGTTCATGGGCACTCAGGTGCCCAAAGGCGCTGTCATGTTTGTCGTACCCCAGCCCGTTGTTCAGAACCCAAAGCCTCCAGTGGTGAGCCCAAATGGCACCAGACTCTCTCCTATTGCCCCTGCTCCAGGGTTTTCCCCTTCTGCCGCAAAAGTCACTCCTCAGATTGACTCCTCCAGGATAAGAAGTCACATCTGTAGCCATCCAGGATGTGGCAAGACATACTTTAAAAGCTCTCATCTGAAGGCCCACATGAGAACACACACAGGTACCAACCATTTATTTGTGTCTTAGAAGTTTAGATGAATATTTTTAGGCCATGATCACAAATATAAACCAAGCATGTTACAGAAGAACTTGCTCTATTAGCCAGTTCAGTGGCTGATATTACCAGTACAAGTTCCTGCAAAAGGTTTCATCAGGTGTTTTTGTCTTAATTTCTCAAATGATTAAGTGTCTGAGTAGTTACTTTAGTAAAGTATCTCTAAGCCTTTGTACCATAGTTGAAGTCAGAAAACCTTTTTGTTTTCAGCTTTTTATAAAAGGAAGATTCCTATAAATGCGACAGAGTGAAGGTTGAAAATAGAGCAGTATACGTATTCGCTTAACAGTTGATTCATTTAGTAGCTTTTATTTTGAAAAGATTCTCTTAAGATATTTTAACATGTATATCTTTAGATATAATTAGATATGTAATTTCCAGTGATTTGGTAAATGCATAGTAACGATGATCTGAATTTCTTTGTCTCAGGAGAAAAGCCTTTTAGCTGTAGCTGGAAAGGCTGTGAAAGGAGGTTTGCCCGTTCTGATGAACTGTCCAGACACCGGCGAACCCACACAGGGGAAAAGAAATTTGCTTGCCCCATGTGTGACCGACGATTCATGAGGAGTGACCATTTGACCAAGCATGCCCGGCGCCATCTGTCAGCCAAGAAGCTACCAAACTGGCAGATGGAAGTGAGCAAGTTAAACGACATTGCCTTACCTCCAACCCCTGCCCCCACACAGTGACCGCTCAGAAGGGGAGAATCAGAAGTAACTTTGGTCATAGCCACGAACCAGCGGTGATATAAAAATGCTTCCACTGCAAGTCTGTGGCCCTCCAGCGTGGGCCGAGAGCAGAAGCCCTACAGCCTGAGGAGGAGGCTCAGCCTGAGTTAGAGGACAAGAAGTGCTGCGGCCACAGGCAGGTCACAGAGTGGCAGGATTCATTTCTTATCACATAAGAGAGATGAGAAAGCTTTTATTCCTTTAAATATTTTTTGAAGGTTTCAGATGAGGTCAACACAGGTAGCACAGATTTTGAATTTGTGTGCACAATTTATTACTTCATTTTCACCATTTATACTTGAGACCAACTTTTCAGTGTGATTCTTCTAAAGCACTGGTTTCAAGAGTAGAGAGACTGGAAATAAACATTACGGTACAGAGATGGAGATGGAAAATCGATTTGTATTATTACGAATATTGGCATCTTTTCCTAGTTACCTTGTTTACTATTCCTAGTCTTTCCAGTCAACTTCGTGGATGTAGTTGTTAAATATATCTAGAACTAGCATTTTTATACTTGCTAACATTTGGAATTAAGCAGCTGTATATTGCTAAAGAGGACCCAAAGAATTGGAATCCTCAATAATTTAATTGCTTTGAAGTATAGCTACAGTTTTTTTGCATTTCTGTTTTGAAAGTTAAACAGATGACTATATCTAGGCATTTTATTATGCTTTGAACTTTAGTTTGCCTGCAATTTCTTGTGTAGATTTGAAAATTGTATACCAATGTGTTTTCTGTAGACTCTAAGATACATTGCACTTTGTTTAGAAAAGAAATTTGAAAATAAAAATATATATTGTAAAGAAGGGATACCAAGAATTTTAGATAACTCCTTGAAAAAGATGGCTTATGTCATCAGTAAAGTACCCTTATATTATGAGGATGTAATGTGTGCTTTATTGAATTAGAAAGTTAGTGACCTTTATTCACATGGACAGATGTTGTCCTGTTAATTTATAAGGAGTTTTGGGGGGAGGTTGGGGGGGAGGTGGAACTGGGTGAGTAGAAGTTGGTTAAAACATTCACTTTTGTTAACAGTATTTCTGTTACATTCTGTTGTATAGTGGATGATATACAGAGTGGTAAAACAAAAGTAAATGGTTTAAAATATATAGTGAAAAATGGCACTATCTTCCCATTTAACATTTTTCTCTTGGGTATTGATTTCTGACATCAAAACTTGGACCCTTGGAAAACAAGAATTTTCTTTTAATAAAAAAAACTTTGTGATTTACAATTTGCACAATATTTCTTTTGTTGTACTTTATATCTTGTTTACAATAAAGAATTTCCTTTGGTATATTTACTTGGTTGATTGCATTTGTTGAAAACCATCCTCAGTCTAACCATGACAGCCATCACTTATGGTACTATCCAGAGACTTAGTATCTGAATTTCTCTAGGAGCTTCATTCAAATTTAGAACTGTAAGAGTGTATTCTTAACAGGAATCAATTTATAGAGAGTATACAGAGCAAGGCCTGGTATCCACATATTCATTGAGATAATTTGCAAGCCTGCCCAGTCTAAGAAACCAACACATTTTAAACACTCTTTTACATTTTGATGATTTGGAATTGAAGTACAGCTTTGGCTCTCAGCAAAACCTTAAGTAGCTAAGTAGCATTAAGTTAAAGGGCATACCACAGTGAATAATTACAAGCAATGAGACAGCTGCAGCAAATGAAAAGGAGCCTGACCTGTTAAATAGAGCGTAAATTACTCACCTCTAGAAGTTAGATTAGCTCAGGCCATTAAGTGAAACATTAAATGCAATAAACATACTGGTACTTAAGCTGCATGAAAGGTAATACACCTGGGAGGAGAAACACTTGCTAGTCACTTGTCAGTGGAACTAGGAGCTATAAATGCTACTTGGTGTATTGAGTATAATTCTGGAGATTGCTATTTTAGTTGGCTCTGAAACTACTGCTTGTCGTGAGAGAACATCTTCTGCAGTGTCCAACTTAACCACTGACCTGAAGGAAGTCTGGCTTACTGTTGAACACCCATGGTGAGGGGCAATGTAATGTACTCACTTGGCACCAGTTATAAGACAAGCATCTCGGGTTATCTGTGCACCTGTTGCTATTTATTTCTTGGAAACTTACCACCACCCAAGTACAACACAGCTGCTGGGGAGGGGCCTTGCTGTTCTGCATCTTCTATGCTGGGAACCTGGACCATCCCAACTCAGTTCCTCATGATGGTAGGTCTTCAGAAGTGGGAGTACAGGAAGGTAGCTGACCGAGTACCCACCCCCTTGTAATGGCATGGCCAGCGGAAATGTGCCACCATTGCTGTATTCCCAGTCCTAGTTGGCAGCGGAGACTTCTCCTTAGAAATTTTATAAATCAAATTTTAACAGAGTAATGTATTTGAGTTTTATGTTCATGCAGGCTCTGATCTTGATGCAAAAGTTCCCCCAAACAAGAACATTTGGAGCGTGTAATGATAATGTGTTAGTGGAGCTTTAGCACTAGTTTTGGTGGTTTCCTCCCTGACATATAAGTTGGACTGTATGAAATTGCTGATACGCAAGCTGTTTTAACACTTAATTCTTTTTAGATAATTTTAGACTTAGAGCTGCAAAAATAGAGTTCCCATTTACCTTTTATCCAGCTTTCGCTTGTAACATCTTACATGGTCATAGAACATTTATCAAAGCTAATAAGTTAACCTTGGTACAATACTATTAACTAAAGTATAGAACTTGTTTGGGTTTCACTAGTTTTTCTACCAATGTCTTTTTTTCTATTAGAGGACCTACCTAATCCAGGATCTCAAACGTTTACTTGTCCTAGCCAGTTTTCTCCAATCTGTGGTCATTCTGTCTTCTCTCGTCTCTCTTGAATAGTACTTGTCAGTTATTTTGTAGAATGACCCTCAGTTTGGGTTTGCGTGATGTTTTTTTTTTTTTGTGACTAGATTGAGATGATGTGTTAATTGGGAAGATACCACAGAGTGATGTCTTCAGTGCGTCATATCAAGAAATACATGGTATCTGTATTCTTGGTGATGTTAACCCTGATCACTTAGCTAAGTGATGTCCAAAGTTTTCCACTGCAACCTATTTTTCTCTTTATGATTATTGACTATTGGAGAGAGATACTTTAAGACGAATAACCTGTTTCCGCTTATACCTTTGCCCACTCAGTATGCTTAAATAGATCTTGCTTATGGCAGTTATTACTGTGATAGGCCAATAGCAATTTCCTATTTCCTTCATTATTTACTAATTGGAATTCTGGGGGAAAGAGTTGTTGCTTCTCCCCCATTTACTTATGTATTCAGTTATTTATGTCACTATGGAATTAGGGATATTTATTTCATTCTTCGAGTTATATTACAGTACTTATTTTGTGATCAATTGTTCCAACTTCGGCCTTTGCTAGTTCTCTCACTATTCAACCGTTTTTGATTGACAAAGATGGACATTTCATAGAGGTTCAACCTATCATTTCTCACTGGAATGAGAGCTGTTTGGTGTTAGTAATTTGACTTTTTGAAAGTTTTCTCTATCCATGTTGCTACCACTCATCTAATCCACCCTCTCTCACTTAAACAACTGCAAGTATCCCAAACTGGTCTCATCTTGTCTCCCACCATCCAGCCTCCTTGCAAGTCTTCCAAAAATGCAAACCTGACCGTGCCACTTCCCCATTTCTTTTTTTTTTTTAAGATTTTATTTATTTATTTATTAGAGAGCGAGCGAGAGAGAAACAGCATGAGAGAGGAGAGGGTCAGAGGGAGAAGCAGGCTCCCCGCTGAGCCGGGAGCCCAATGTGGGACTCGATCCCAAGACCCTGGGATCATGACCTGAGCCGAAGGCAGTCGCTTAACCAACTGAGCCACCCAGGCGCCCCATTTAAGGCATTTCAAAACCTTCCCAATGCTCTTAGGATCAAGTCTATGTCTCTTAACACAGTCTAGAACAGTCCTGTCTAATAGCAATATAATGTGAGCCACATATGTAATTTGAAATTTTCTAGTAGGCACATCAGAAAATTTTTAAGTTAATTTTAATATTTTTATTTGACCCAATATATCCAAAGTATTATCATCTCAACATAGAATCAATACAAACATATTAATGAGATATTATATCTTTTTTTGCACTCATCTTCAAAATCCAGTATCTATCCATGTGCACAGCACATTCGGTTGGAACTAACCCCATTTCAAGTGCTCAGTTGCTTAGGTGGCTAGCAGCTGCTGAAGGCACTGAGCAGAGCTGGAAAACCCCGCACTGCTACGCTTCTACCGACCTCGCACCACTTTCCACCTTATTCAACACACCAGGTCCAAGATCTGAGCCTTCACGTACGCCGTTTCTTCTGCTGGAAATGTTTCCCTGCCCTTTCACTTTGACATTTCTGCTCTAATAATTACACTTTGCCAAAACTGCTTAATGTCTTTTTCCCCTTGACTGTAAAACTCCACAAAGACAAGGACCCTGTGAGTCTTGCTCACTGCTCTATCACCAGCATCTAACAGTGCCTGACACACAGCAGGGGCTCACTAAATTTTGTCAAACTGAAAACTGAACTGAGAGGAGGTCTGTGCAACTTTAGGGAGTGAGAACAATTAAGGAGTTGTTAAATGACATGCAGGGTACAGACAAAGGCGATGAAAAGCTGAAGACCTCCTTTTCTTATTCCCATCAATCTCTGCTAGTGTTGGAGGGACCACTCACTACACCTTCTAAGCTCTCAAAGAGTTGCATGGAATTTAGGTTCTTGTCATTGTATTTTTAACTGGGCAGGGAAGAAATCCGATCAAGATGGACATACGCAAGGTTCACCAAAGCCCTCTCTGTGAGTCTAATTCCTCAGCCTGGAAGGGCTCAGCTCTCACCCCACCCTTTGTCTTTGGAGGATACTCAGAATGAGGCAAGGTCATAAATGGGGACATGCATTGAGAGCACTGGACAGTCAGCAAAATCTTGGAGTTAAGAGAAATCTTTTGGGAAATGAAGTCAAGGGACACCTTAAGGGAAGCCTTTTTTCTAGAGATGTCCCACTGATTTTGTGTGTGTGCACACATTTGTGTGTGTGTGTGTGTGTGTGAATCCAGTTCTGGCACTTTTCTGACTAACTTAAGAACAGTTTGGGAAAAGGCTTAGAGTTGATTCTGAAATAGAAATGCCTCTAATTTTCTACACAGGTAGCTGTGCCCTAGAGAAGGTGTAGGGGAAGAGCACCGGTCAAATTTTAAGACCTCGTGTATTAGAGTTCTCCAGAGAAAGAGAACCAATAAGATTTATATGAACAGATTAATGATAAGGAATTGCTTCATGTGGTTATGGAGGCTGGCAAGTCCCAAGATCTGCAGTGGGCAAGCTGGAGACCCAGGAGATCTGATGGTATAGTTCCAGTCCAAATAGAGGCAGTCTGGAGACTCGGGAAGAGCTGATTGATGTTTCATTCTCAGTCTGAAGACGGGAAAAAACTAATGCCCCAGCTCGGAGATAGTCAGATAGCAAGTATTCCTCCTTACTCGGTCTTTTTTGTTGTAGTCAGGCCTTCAACTGATTGGAGGAGGCCAATGCACAGTAGGGAGGGCAATCTGCTTTACTCAGTCCATGGATTCAAATATTCATCTCATATAGAAACAACCAGAATAATGTTTGATCAAATATCTAGATGCTCTGTGGCCCCATCAAGATGACACACAAAATTAACCATCACACCTGAATTCTAGTTTGGGTTATACTGATAACTGGTTTATTCCTTGGAAAAATTGCTTTATCATTCTGGGTCTCAGCATCTACTTTTAAGAACAGGGCTGAACACACCTGTCTTATTCAGCTCACAGAGCCTCTGGCAAGTTCAAACAAGGTTATGTATACAAAAGCTCTCGGAAAGTATAATACATTTTACACTTGCTAGCACTGTGTAGCACCCATGTCTGGGAACATAGGTATGGCAGTAAGTGGATTGGACTTCCCATGTAGGGTAACCACTCACAGCTGGGAAGATTAGAGAATTTTAATATCCTGGGTTTCCATACTTCTACCTATGTATCTAACTATCTGGGTGATCCATTTACAGTAATTGTCATTAAATGAGGCCAGTTGAATGGGAAGGAAAACACGAAGAATTAAGGCCATGGCTATTTGCTGAGCATAGCTAAAGCACGGACACTTGTCATTTGATTATAAAGTACAAATTTGGACAGAGTTACCAGAGAACCATCCAGTATATGCACTAATTGCCTTTATGGAGTCCATCAGTTTATGGAGTTTCCTTTGTTCGTCTTTTTCTTTTCTTTCTTTCTTTTTTTTTTTTTTTAAGATTTTATTTATTTATTCGACAGAGAGAGAGAGATAGCAAGAGCAGGAACACAAGCAGGGGAAGTGGGAGAGGGAGAAGCAGGCTTCCCCCCAAGCAGGGAGCCCGATGCGGGGCTCGATCCCAGGACCCTGGGATCATGACCTGAGCCGGAGGCAGACGCTTAACGACTGAGCCACCCAGGCGCCCCTACTTTGTTCTTCTTGTAGGTACCACACTGTCACAACTCAGATCAATCATGAAGACAGAAAAGGCTCCAAAGTTTCTAACATTAGTTAGAAATTGTGATGGTGTGGTCCCTCTTAGGAGGTCAAATTCCAAATGTCCACAAAAATGTTCACAGTTGGAGGCTAGAAGTCTGAGATCAAGGTCTCAGCAGGGCTGGTTTCTTCTGAGGCCTCTCTCCTTGGCTTAGAGATGGCCCTCTTCTTGTATCTTCACATGGTCTTCCTTCTATATCTGCCTGTGTCCTAATCTCTTCTTTCAAGGACACCAGTCATATTGGATTAGGGCCCACTCCAATGACCTCATTAATTTTTTAAAGACCCCATTTCCAAGTACAATCACATTCTGAGGTGCTGAGGATCAGGACTTCAACATATGAATTTTGAGGTGACACAAAGCAACCCATTATATTGGTCAACCTATGTTGGTCTGTATTGCTCCGTCTTAATACACAGAGAGCAGTATTTTCTAAACTGATTTTAAGTTCCTATTTCCAATGTCTGGTAAATTTCCTATGAGAGCTAAGCATCTTCAACCCCCAACCCCATGTCACACAGTGACATCATGCCCAGTGCAGTGTGTCATTCCTAGCCATCAGGGAGACATATTTTTCCATGGTGCACTCAGGTATTTCTTAGTCATGGAATCATCTTTATCCTCAACAAAGTTTTCCTTCACTACATACTTATAAACATTATTTGTAATGTAATTTGACAATCCCTTCTTTTCTCTTAATTATTTCAAAAGATAAACTTGTTCTGCCACGGATATAATTCAGATTCAGAATTCTCTGCCCAATCCCAACAATATCATGAATAGAATAGGCATTATAATGGTCTTTTGATATCCATGTTTGGATTTGCTCAATTTTATTTTTTTCTAAGAGATTAAATATTCTCTTCCCAAATTTAAATTTAGTTCAAAAAGGAGAATTCAGTCAAGGCTAGAGTCAGCCTTGCTCGTTGGAGATATAACCTAGCCCTGTTGCCTTCCAATCATTTATCACATCCATTCTATTCTTTGTCAGTGTGATTCTAATAACAGTAATCTTCAAACAGAAATCAAAAAGATTATCTCAAACAGTAATCTTCAAACAGCCTGAGGTGGGTTGGGGGGTGCCTGGGTGGCTCAGTTGGTTGAGTGACTGACTCTTGGTTTCAGCTCAGGTCATGATCTCAGGGTCCTGAGATTGAGCCCTACGTTGGGCTCTGCACTCAGCACAGATTCCTCTTGTCCCTCTCCCTCTGCTCCCCACCCGCTCCCCCGCTTTTTCTCTCTGGAATGGGTAAATAAAATCTTTAAAAAAGAACTAAAAAAGAAAGGGAGCCTGGGTCCCCATCCCTGTAGGGGTCATAATAGTGAGGTCATTAAATATTTCAGGCTTTCTGCTTTTCAGACACATGCTAGCATTGCACTTCTCCCTTGTGGCTGGACAGGGTCATGCATTCAGGCCTGGTCATGTCAGGTCTGTGAACGGAAATGCTATGTGTCACTTCTTGACCAGAGTATGTAACTGCCCATGTTAGGCCCTCCAGAGCTGTCTTTTCCTCTGTTATGGTGACCAGTCAAATTCCAGGTAGTCAACCTTAGCTCTGGAATGTGTAGGACAAAGAGTGAGAACTACCCCTTTGTAGTTTTAAGACATTGTGATTGGGGGGATTATTGGTTGCCAAGGCATAACCTTGACTTACAAATGTATACTGACTGATACAAGCCCTTTTGTCCCATGAGGCTGCTTTGCTCTAAGTGAATTTATTTACCTCTCTCCAGGGATCATTTCACCATATCATGAGGTATTGAGGGGTATGACTTTAAAGGGAAAAAAGATCTGTTACCCTTCCCCCGCATGACATTGGGTGCCTTATATTTGCGTAACTAAATGGGGCCACGTCCCAGTTCATGGATCCTGAACAAGGAAGCTCCTCCTGTAAGGTGTTTGGTCACATCTAGCTAGTCTACCTAGAGAGAAAAGCAAGCAGACTTAGTCCTCCCCCATCACACCTGGTGAAGACAAAGCAAAGGTTATAAACCACTGCTTGAATAGTACGAGGATACCATCCTAGATAATGCACAAGACATCCTGGAATTAATGCCTTAGTTTTGAGATTCACAAGTATTTAATGGGGACAGTCTATTCCTTTCCCCTGAAGCATCTTGTATGTAAGGAGGAAGGCTGGAGGGTGGAATCCTCTGGGAAGTGTGGAAGCGAACAGTGAAGGGTGAGCAGGTCTCCCCCAGCGTTTTGTTCTCAGCAGCTCTAAGGACTAGGAGAGAACGAACATAGGGTGGACAACTGCAGCTTTGTGTCTGGTTTTGATGGTGAGGATGTTACAGATGCTAAGTGGGTAAAATGCTGATCTTCTTCCCTAAATATTTTAAGAAGGCAGAGTATCCTGATGGCCCAAAGCGTGAGGTCTGGACGGTCCTTGACCTGCAAATCCTAGCTCTACCATGTAATGGTTTATGTGACTTAGGGCAAGTTCAGATTAAGTATGAAGATGAAAGGAATTAGCATCTATAAAGCACCAAGAATGCCTGGCACCTAGTGAGCATAACCTTGAAGCGTTGATGAGAATGATGGTATTCTACATTTCAAATGCCCCAGCCACAGGGATCCTGTCCAGTACAAGATGCACCTATTTGAGATCTCTGCTTTCAGGGGAAAAACAAAGGGGGGGGAGGGTTCTAACGGAGAGCTTTATAGGCATTTGGACTCAGGGAAGGCTTTATAGGCATATAGTTTTTGCAGGACACGTGTGCTCTGTAGTTAAAGATTCAGGTTAGGCCAGACAGCCGAGTGCCTGATTGTCCCCTACTTTGAGCTGAAGCTGGACCTGCAGGCCAGCCTCTTCTCTCCAGGCCTGTTGCTTGGGTGAAGAGGTGTTTAACCTTTCCCTCTGAATCTGAATGTTCTAGGGATTGTTCAGTTTTGTGTTCAGGCTTTCTTTGGCAGCTGTGAAGTAAACCCTTTTCGGCCGGGGTAAGTGTGGCTCTGCGTTAACCACCCTGCGTCTCTTGGCCAGTGTGCAGGCAGCCTGGGTGGCCTCGGCGCTAGCCACTGGTCACTGCGGGGGAGACTCGGAGCAAGGACCTGGCCCCGGCCTGCCTCCTCTGTTCTGCTTCGGCTGCCTCCACACTGCCTCTGCCCAATGGCCGAGTCTGGGATGGGGAGAACAGGGAGGAAGACTTAAGGTTGGGCGGGTCCTAGAAAGTTCCGCCCAGCCCCAGGCTATACGCCTGCCGAGTGATCCCTGGTGGCCCGCCGAGCGATCCCTGGTGGCCCGCCGAGCGATCCCTGGTGGCCGGAAGATCAGAGGGAGACTTAAGGCCCCAGTTCCACTCTCCTGTGCTTGGAAAGTTGAAAACATTGTGATCTTGGGTTCAGACCATGGTATTCTCCCTTACCTAATCTTGGGCGTATTGTTCAACTTCTCTGAGCCACATTTTTCTCACATGTCAAATGGACTGATATTAATATTTTACCTTGAACACATTTGTTTTAAGGACGGTTTGACACGGGAGGCCGGGGAGAAACATCAGCTGGCCTTGTCACCTGCACTCCCGCCTCCCTCCCTGTTGCAAAAGCATCACATCAGTGCTCATTTCTGTTCACGTTACCTCTTTTGTCTCTTGTCTAGAAATCTCTCTCTCCTCTCCACTTTATATACGCAAGTCTCGTCCACTATGAAAGCCCATTTCTGAGCAGGAAAGGGAAGGGCCCATCCAGGAACCAGTTGGATCAAATCTGTATGAGTTTAACCAGGGCTGCCGTAACAAAGTACCACAGACCAGGGGTTGGAGGGGGGGTGGGCTTAAGCGACAGAAACTGATTGTCTCACAGTTCTGGAAGCCAGATGTCTGAGATCAAGGTGTCGGCCGGGTGGTTCCTCCTGGTGGCTTCCATGCCTCTCCCTGGGTGCTGGCGGTTCACTAGTCGTCTTTGGCCATCCTTGGCTTATAGAAGCAGCACCCTGTCTCTGCCTTCCCATGGTGTTCTCCCTGTGCATGCTTCTGGGTCCCAATTACCCCCTTCTATAAGGATGTCAGTCCTGTTGGATTAGGGCCGACCCTAATGACCTCATCTTAACTACATCGGCAACAACCCTATTTCCAAATAAGGTCACGTTCTCAGGTGCTGGGGATTCAGACCTATGAATTGGGCAGGGGGTGGGGGGCACAACTGAACCCATACAGGACCCCCCTCTAAACCCTGGGGTTCCTTCTCAGGATTCCCAAGGCTGGCCTCTGGGAACCAGGGACCCCACCTGCTTTCCTCTCCTGGGCCTGCCCCTCCGCATTGTCCCTGCTCATTCTGGTGTGGCTGTAGACTGGGACTCCGGGGCTCCCCTTCCCTCCTTCTGTGCTGTCCCCTACAACAGACTCACAGGACAGGCTTTCCATGCAACTGAGTACTGAGGAACAGGTGGCTGCTGACAAGTCAGGAAAGACCTGAGCCCCTGGAGCAGCTGGGGATCCCCACAGAAGCACACCGGACCCTTGGATTCCTGATGTCCAGGCTCTCTTCCCTGGGTAGGAAGTAACATATAGGGTGGGTGGTATAGATAGGAGTTGGCCACCCTGAAAACCACTTCGCTCCAACCCTGAGATTCTTTTGGAAAGGAGAGTCCAGGGTCTCAACCCCAAATGTCGATGGGAAGGGTTGGGTGGATCCTAGAGAGGAACCAAGCCTCACATGTAGAAGACGAGCAGAGATGGCCAAGGTACCAGTGTTGCTATGAGGAAAAGCAATTTTCAGAATAGTCCAATTTTTCAAAAAACCTGGAAATCTGGATTTTTTTTTATTGTGGTAAAATCTATGTGACATAAAATTACCATTTTAACCATTTTAAGCATACAATTCAGTGGCATTGAGTACATTCATGTTGATATGCAATCATCATCACTGTCCATGGGAATCCAGATTTCTATATCAAACATTCTGATTTTTAACTTTTTTAACTTTGGCATCTAATTCATATAAAAATAAACCCTTTATGTTGGCAGGTAGCCAATCTGGAACTTCTAGGCCCACGAAGTGATTATTTGCTATTTTGGCCCTGGGATGGTGACATTGCCTGAATGGTGGGCAAAGGCAGGCCTCAAGCACAGCTTTGGGGGCGGGGGTCCTTCGGAGGAGCGGGCCCCTCCAAGAGCAGCTGCCACGTTCATGGGCCAGCACTCATCACAGGTGTTAGGTAGGAGAGCACCGAGGTTTCTTGAGCAGAGTGGAGGAAGGGGGTCCCTGAAAGGATTGACTTCAGGTTTTTCCCCACCTTGGCAAGTAGAAGCTAGAATGGATTGCATTTGAGAAAAGGTAACCTTTCTTGCATTCCTAGAGTCCCGGGGATAGTTTGTAGCCGTTACAGTGTGATGTTGGCAGGCGTTCACACTCGGTCTCTCATCTATGGCTCCTGACTCCCCTAGCCCCCTCCTGCTCCCAAGGTGGTCCCTAGTGGCCATTCGAACCTCTGTCCTCTGTGTTTATGTCCAAGAATGGGGCTCATCAGAACTCCCCCTCTCTTTGTGTCCTGCCTGGAGAAAAGCCTAGAAGACTAAGCCCCTGATGCAGTCATGAGGCAGGGGAAGCCGAGGTGTGGTCCAAAGGCGCAGTCTGGGCAGTGGCAGCGTGTGTCCCAGAGGGTCTCAGAGGTTGGGGGAGAAATCCAGCATAACAACTGAGGCAGACCAGATTTAGGAACAAGGACTGCAGCAGGAGGTCAGAGTAAAGGAGTACGGAGGTTCTGGGAGGAGGATGGGGTCCAGAGCCCAAACCTCACGAGCCAGGGAAGGATGGAATTTGAGCAGCTCTGGGTTTCTGTCCAGTGGGTCTTTGTCCCCACTTGGCTGTTTCTGACCTTTCTTCCAGTGGGGCCGGGGGCATCCTGGATGACACACCTTCTTGCCCTGCTCATGCTGAGCTCCATCCTTTCCATAGAGTTTTTTCAGGAGTCTCTGCCCTCCCCCCACGTTCTCTCTTCCCCAAATGTCCACTGTCCTCAGCCCCTGGCTTCACCCTGTCCTGACCTATTGTCATCTAGGCCCATGACCTGTCACCTTCTCTGGGCAGTTTCAGTATCTGATGCAATGTTTATCTCACTCCCTGGGCAGAGCTTTGGGCTGGACATATTTGGTATTGACCCAACCCCACCGAGTTGCCCAGGACTCTCCCTCAACTTACCTACTTGAGGTGAGGGATTTATTGCTGGCACAAATGACCCACCAGGACTTCTCTGGACCACAGGCTTCCAAGAACATTCTCAGGCCAGACAAGTGAAGGAAGAGAAGAAAGGAAAAGAGAGAGGGGGAAACCAGCAAACAACAAAACCCTGGATTCCAAGGAAATTTCACTGGCCTGAAATCTCCTCCCCCGTTAGCTGGGAGGCGGAGCCACCTGCTGACTCGGCGGCCGGCTGGCATCCTTCACCAAAGCTGTCCTGCATTCACGGAGCACAAATGGAGGATGATGTGACGTTATCTGTGTGGCTGACGTAGCCTTTTAGCCGACATCGGACCGGCATTTCCGATCCTTACCCTCAGTGACCTGTCTTCATGGCTCACTCGGGCCGCAGAACTTCGCATCCAGCCTGCTCTCTGGGGGGCCCACTAGCAACTAGCCATGCACGTAGGGTCTTGCCTTCAGCATCTGGTGGGGCGCGTGCGAGCGTGTGTGTGTGTGTGTGTGTGTGTGTGTGAGAGAGACACTGAAATACATTACGTGACGAGCAGTAATACTGCATTTTGCTTTCATTCAGCTACACAAATGTTCACTATGGTCTTACTCTGCAGGCACGGCTCCCAGGTCGAGGTTCTAAAATACAGATCTTACAAACCACAACTGAGAGTCACCCCATTGTCCACAGAGTGGGGTTCAAACTTCCCTCAGCATCTGGGGGATTTCGCAGTCTGACTTTGGTCTCCTGTTCCAGAGCTGTCCATTGCTACTGCTCCATGATCTACAGGAGCCGGGGGACAGAGTGTCCAGCAGAGCATATTCCTGCCATCAGGGAGCTCAGAGCTGGGGGGCGCGGAGGCCCGGTCACACCTCCACAGATCAGGTTTACATGGCCAGCCCCCCCTAGAAAGCCATTCATGCTGTACCCCGTGACAAGCCTGGAGGTGGACGGGGCCCAGGCGGAGGTGCCTGGCCTGCAGCTCCGCATACTCCAGCTCCTTGCCCACCTTCCTTGGCTACATTCTTCCTCTCCTGCTTTTCTCAGAAAGAGCCTGCCCTTACTCCCTGCCCTCCTGGCCCTCCTGCTGCTCTTTCACCACCGCAGGCACCGTGTTTCCACCGGCAGGGGACGGAGGATGCCTCTCAGCGGCACACTGTCTCCACCCAGGAGAGGCAGAGATGGGGACTCGCCCTGGCTCACACGTCCTGCCCAGCCCGGCCACCACTCACTCCTGCCCCGTCCAGGAGCAAGCGGGAGGTTTGGGTGGGGTGGGAGAGACCACACTGATGGCGAGGGGTGGGGGGGGGTCTGCTAGTTGGTGGCTGAGTGTAGACTAGGCCCCTGGCCCCAGGAATAGGGTTTGCTTCTCAGCTTCCCAGTTCTGACAACAGGACTTTCAGTGTATTCATAGATGGTCTGTCTTTCAGTGACAGATTAGAATGATAAATTCCACAAGACCACTGTGCAAACCAGAAGGTCAATTTATTGCTTTACAGGGCAGGGGAGGGGGTAGTTAAGATAGCTCTGGCCGCCGCAACAGATCCATCCAGAAGGGAGGTTTCCTACAGCTAACAGGGCTTCTGCCCCCCAGGTGTTCCTGCTCCCTCAGAACAGTGAGGCAGGAACCCAGGCTCGTCCCATTGGATCCCTGAGGGCTTGTCTCCATGCCAGCCAGCCAGAGGGCGATGAGCAGGGAAGACTCTGCACGGCTTTAGGGTTTAGGGCCTGGATTAGTGCCTAGGGCTGCTGTAACGAATCACCACAGCCTCATGTCTTAAAACAACAGAAGCTTATTCTCTCACAGTTCTGGAGACCAGAAGTCCAAAATCAAGGTGTCAGCAAATTGATTCTTTTTTTTTTTTTTTTAAAGATTTTATTTATTTATTTGAGACAGAGAGAATGAGAGACAGAGAGCACGAGAGGGAGGAGGGTCAGAGGGAGAAGCAGACTCCCTGCCGAGCAGGGAGCCCGATGTGGGACTCGATCCCGGGACTCCAGGATCATGACCTGAGCCGAAGGCAGTCGCTTAACCAACTGAGCCACCCAGGCGCCCCAGCAAATTGATTCTTTCTGGAGGCTCTCAGGGAGAAGTTTTTTCAAGCCTCTCTCCCAGCGTCTGGTGGCTACCAGCAATCCTTGGCATTCCTTGGCTTGTGTGTGCTTCACTCCACTCTCTGCCTCTGTTCACATGGCCTTCTTCCCCGTGTGTCTCTCTGTGACTTCTCCTTTGCTGTCTTCTATGGACACTTGTCATTGGCTTTAAGGTCCACTGTAATCCAGGATGATCTCATGGATCCGTCTTCCAAATAAGGTCACTGGGACACAAAAAGAAATATATATTTGGTCTCCACCCTAGTTCCTGACACAGAGCTCCTGACACCCTTATAATTTCCTGAGTGATAAAGATGTCAGAACATCTTTTGTTCTAATATTTGGTCTTTGACCTTAATTCCCGAGAGAGCTCCTAAATCTCTAGGAGTTTCCTGCGTGACAGGAGCATCTTTTGTTCTAATGAGGTGACTCTTGGTGAACTCCTGGATAGCTTCAGGATGGATAGCTTCAGGATGTGGACCAGAAAAACCACACCATGATTAGAAGCTTGGAACTTTTAGCCCCACCCCCATCCGCTAGGGAGGGGAGAGAGCGTGGAGATGAGTTAATGTCTATGTGATGAGCCTCCATAAAAATCCCTCGGCTACAGGGTTTGGAGAGTTTCCAGGTTGGTGGAGTTTCCATGTGCTGGGAGGATACTGCACTCCAACTCCATGGGGGCAGAAGGTCCTACAGTCAGGACCCTCCTGGACTTTGCCCTCTGTACTCTTCATCTAGCTGTTTGTTTGTATCCTTTATTATATCCTTTATAATAAACCAGTAAGTGTAAGTGAGTGTTTCCCTGAGTTCTGTGAGCATTTCCAACAAATTCTCAAACCTGAGGAGGGGATTGTGGGATTCCCCCAATTTATAGCTGATTGGCCAGAAGTGTGGGTGACAACCCAGGACTTGGAATTGGTATCTGAAGTGGGCTCCTTCTTGTGGGATTGAGCCTTTAACCTGTGGAGTCTGTGCTAACTCCAGGTAGTTAGTGTCAGAACTGAGTTAACTTAAAGGACACCCAGTTGGTGTCCACGGAGAAGTGGAGAATTGTTTGGGGTCAGGAGTATTCTGTAGGTATAGAAAAATCTTTCTTTTGGTCACATCTGAGGTTCTGGGGAGACATGAATTTTGGGGAGACACTGCATCGCACTACGGGGCATACGTGGATATGCTGCACCTCTTGTGCTCACTTTCCATTGGCCAGAAATTAGTCCCATGGATGTACCTAATTATGAGAGACACTGGAAACTATAATCGAGCTGTGCCCAGGACGACTAGGAAACTGGTTTGAGGAACGGCTACCAGTTTCTGCCACGTGGGGGAGGGTCCTGGTCCAGGACCAGAAAGCTCAGGCCTCCAGAGGGAGGAAGGACTCTCCCTGAAGCAGAACCAGTGACATACTGACAACATCTCTTATCTAGTCCCCTTGTCTGTGGCAAACACTGGCTGATCTGCCATCAGACATTTTCTCTTTGTTTGTTTATTCATGAGAGACAGAGAGAGAGAGAGAGAAGCAGGCTCCCAAGGAGCAGGGAGCCCGATGCGGGACTCGATCCCAGGACCCTGGGATCATGACCTGAGCCGAAGGCAGACGCTTAACCATCTGAGCCACCCAGGCGCCCAGACATTTTCTCTTTGATTTGCAAGTTTCGAGGTCTGTTGCCAGTGCTTTGTAGGAGCTAATGAGCTGGTTGCACCACTTGTCCTGCAGGTGAAATCCTTCAAGGCCCTAGTCCCAGAACACCTGGGTCCACTGCGAATTCTTCCCCACCCTCCGAGACAATCTCTCCCTCCTCTTGTTCATAACTCTTGTCAGGGGGAAATACTTCTTCCTCATTGCAGTTGCTTCCTTCCATGGGACAGGGTTTCCTTGGACCGTGAGCCCCTGGCAACCCCCGTCTACCACTTGCTCCCTGGAAGGAGACAAAACACATCAGGTTGGTGATTGTGGAAGGTGGAACCCACGCTCTTCCTCTTCTTTTTTTTCTCGGGTGCTAGTTTCTAATAAGGAATGCAAGTTATGTTCCGTTCCTCCAGCTGAGTGGGCAAGCCTGCCTGAGTTGAGGCTTCAGAATTAGGAAGCCAATTTGCCTGCAGATATAAGTCAGATTTTTCAATATCAACTTAACAAAGGTGATATTTCTGACCCGAAACACCTTACTCTTTTGTCCTATTTCTCATTTGGTTTCACATCAGGCTGGGAAGATGGGTGCTATTGATTGAAACTTGATATTCCCCAACACCTCTGCTGTAGTCTTTTTTTACCTCATACTACTTAGCTGGACATATTTATTTATTTTTTTTAAAGATTTTATTTATTTATTTGAGAGAGAGAATGAGATAGAGAGCATGAGAGGGAGGAAGGTCAGAGAGAGAGGCAGATTCCCTGCTGAGCAGGGAGCCCGACGTGGGACTCGATCCCGGGACTCCAGGATCATGACCTGAGTCGAAGGCAGTCGCTTAACCAACTGAGCCACCCAGGCGTCCATGACATATTTATTTTTAAGGGCTTTGTCCAGTGCCTGACACAGTTGGTGTTTGTGTTTGTTGAATGAATGAATGAAAACTGGGAAAATGATATACATTACAAAGAAATATCATCTCTAAAAAAAAAAACCCAGGAAACGGCAAAAATGGGACATTAAAAATTCCTAGTTTTCTGAAGCATAATTCAGCAACATTTATCAAGAGCCTGGGAAGTGTTCATACTTTGAATTCAGGAATTCCACTTCTAGGAATTTAACCTTTGGAAATGGATAGATATGTACAGAATTGTGTCCAGGGATGTCAGCCCCAACATTATTTAAAATGGCAAATGTTGAAACAACCTAAGCATATATTTATCACCCGGAGAACCAGGGAATCAGGCATGGAGGAGGTCAGAAATAACACTCAGAATAAGCCACAGGATGTCTAATGAAGACACCTCTGGGCACAAACACTGAAACTAATGCTGTCAACACCACAGCTGCTGAATGGCAGGGTTCTGGAACCTCCTGGAACCTGATGGAGCCATCACCCCTGCCCTACCCTTACCCGACTAGAGGCCTGAAATTTCTGCTTCTTCATATTCTAGTTTCTGGGGCAAATTCATTTCATTGGCGTGGCCTAGGATACGTGACCACATTCTCAAAGCAAGGTAGCCTGGAAAAGTATTCTTTCCAGCTTCCCTTGTGGGAGGCAGGTTCTGTCTCACTGGGTGGAGAGTATCTAGACATAGGAAAAGGGTTCAGATACAAAGTGTACTAAGTGATCCACAAAAATGATGAATATCCATTACAGCGTCCCCTAAGGACTAGTGAGTACATTATGGTACACCAAATAATTCCATTCTATGGGAGTCTTTTAAAAATCATGCTTTAGGGGAGCCTGGGTGGCTCAGTCATTAAGCGTCTGCCTTTGGCTCAGGTCATGATCCCAGGGTTCTGGGATCAAGCCCCACATCGGGCTCCCTGCTTGGTGGGAAGCCTGCTTCTCCCTCTCTCACTCCTCCTGCTTGTGTTCCCTCTCTCACTGTGTCGCTCTTTGTCAAATAAATAAAATCTTTTAAAAAAAAATCATGCTTTAGAAGAAGATGTAATGACCTGAGGAACATAGCATGATATACAAGTAAAAAAAAATTGAGTTATAAAATGGCGTGATCCCAAATATATTTTTTAAAACCCGACAGACATAAAAATGGAACTATATACAGTAGAATGTTAATAGAAGGACTCCGGGGGGATGCCTGGGTGGCTCAGTCGTTTAAGCGTCTGCCTTCGGCTCAGGTCATGGTCCCGGAGTCCTGGGATCGAGCCCCGCATCAGGCTCCCTGCTCAGTGGGGAGCCTGCTTCTCCCTCTGCCTCTCACCCCGCTTGTGCTTACTCTCACTCACTCTCTCTCAAATAAATAAATAAATAAATCTTTAAATAAATACCACGGGTGGCCTTTGCGGGGGTGGGTGTCAGGGCCAGTTCTGGGCCCGAGGTTTGGCCGTGGGAAGGGTGTCAATGTCCAAGTGGGACACAGGTGGAAATAAATTGATTGCTCCGATGTGAGCCCCAAGACATTTTTCAACTAGGGAGACTTTGGTGTGTGAAAGAAAAGGTCAAGCTTTCAGGAGTTTGAAAGACGGGAGAAAAAATGTGACAACTGAAGGTGATTTTAAAAAAACCAAAAAAACCAAAAAACAGCTAAAAGCAAAAATAGGACAAAATTCAAAATTAGCCTAAGAACATACAGCCAAAGGTTACTGGCATTGAAGAGAAGGAAGAAAGAAACCAACACTTACTTGTTGAGCATTGCCAAAGTACCCAAGAGTACTAAGGGCTTTAGGGTATATTTATCTTCTTTTAGCAGGTTAATTCCTCCGAAGGGGCCTCCAGTGTAGCGTAAGCCAAGGGCTTGAGGGTTTCAGTGACCATTTTTCTTTCAAAGGGCTTCCAAATTCTCACCAATAAAATCATTCACTTTTGTCAAACCACATAAACCAGTGAGATCTCCAGAAGTGTGTTAAAATGCCTCTTGCTGTGTTCACTTCAGTTGGAGAGGCGTATTAAAATGCAGATTCCTAGGGGCCCTGAACCCACTTCATGCTCTGGGGAGGGTCTGGAGATGGGCAAACACACCCCCAGTGAGGGTTGAGAAGCATGTGGCCAGCTGCCTCGCCAGGTCCGCTGGCTGCCCTAAGCACAGACCTTAGTCCTCTCAGCGGGTCTGGGACCTCAAGCGCTCGATCCACCTCCTTGTCCTGTCAGATACCGGTGTACTTCTTGGGGGACAAAATGAGATCCTAGAGATAACAGAAATGAAAGTGCGTTGAAAGCTAACCGCTCTCTGCAAAATGAGGCAGTGTGACCACATCAGATCATTTCATCAACGTAAAAAGTCCAGAACTCAGTGTTGGCGGGGGAGGGGCAGGCTGGGGGAGCCGCTGTATTGCCTTAACCAAGTAGAGCTGGCCCAGGAAGGGCAAACCTCGCTCCTGGGAAGGCTGGATGGCAGCTCTGTGTGGTTTGATGGGGTTAAACCACCAAGAGTTCCTGTGGCCTCTCTTCAGGCTGACCCCAGTGCCACCCTCCTGGCTCAAGGTGGTGCGGCTGTCTGCAAATCTGAGGTTAGTTCCTGTTCTGTCAAACTCCAGTGCTGAAAGCCCAACGTGGTTGATCTGGCAGTTTGTTGGAGAGAGAAGCGTCTGACTGCAGGGTGGCCTCCGCTAGGCCCTGGGCCAGGGCTGGGCCTGCTCAGATGTGGCTAAGCCACAGGGCAGGGCAAAAGAAGGCAAAAGGGCCGGAGACGCCAGGCCCTGTGTGAGAGTCCAGGAGGCCTGGCCTTGGCCTAGGCAAGCCTGAGCCCCCCAGGAGACCCTTCTTCTTCGAGCTAACTCCCACCCCAAATGATGGGGAAATAGCTCCCAGTATTCATTCATCCCTCCGCTAAATAATTGCCGATCACTTACCTGTGCCAGGCTCCAAGAAAACCACAGCAGATAACACGCCGCCATTCCTGTTTCAAATTGCTTACAGTTTAATGGTTCTTACTCTTGGGCTTGGATCTAAACCCCTAGAGAGCTTGTTAAAAAGGCTGATGCCTGAGCCCCAGCCCCAAGATTCTGATTCAGCAGGGCTGGAAGGGGGACGAAGCATCTCTTGTGATTATGCTGGGGGTAGTGGTGGGGGAGAGAGGTGGGGGTCTTCCCACCAGGCTTGGAGAAACACTGCTCTAGCCCAAAACTTTGGGGAGGAACGAGGTGAGATGCAGCCTTGAGAATGTTGCCCGTTCCGTGGGGACCACACATAGGGTCAGCTTTGGAGGGGGAAGGAGAGGGTACGCCTTGGTGAACAAGGCTGATTGTTGGAAGCTGGAGAAGCACTTTTTCTGGATTCGGTTACCCACCTTCCACCAGGCAAGCTCCCTTGCCAGCCAGCCTCCTCCTTCCTCGCATTTTCAGCACCCTGTGTAGTGAGATGTTTTGCCTGGCTGGAGGCTCACTTGGCCTGGATTCCCCTGGGCTTTGTAATTGTCTGCAGCCAGCCCGGCTGGTGCTTTTTCAGGTTATTTTCTGGATACCTTGCCCCTTGATTATTTTCCATTC
Source organism: Mirounga angustirostris (assembly GCF_029215605.1). NCBI lineage: Eukaryota > Metazoa > Chordata > Mammalia > Carnivora > Phocidae > Mirounga > Mirounga angustirostris. The sequence continues at coordinate 34,408,762 of NW_026991712.1, forward strand.
TGGTTTTCTGGCAAACTGTGAGGCTGGGTAACTTTCTACTTCTCATGCATTCTAGAATCTTATACAACATGTCTGGATTCGGACTCAGAAAACTACTGTAATTAACCCAACCCACCCTCAAATCCATTTTAATACAGAATCTGGATTAGGAGGACTATTACATGCACACAGTGAAGACTCTATTCCCTGACCACCACCCACCCCCTCCCACAAGTTTACAAATTTTTATTATTAAACCTAGAACACTTCTTTAAAAGGAAAATAACCAGGTTTAAGAAAAATTTTAGTCTGGGGCGCCTGGGTGGCTCAGTCGGTTAAGCATCAGACTCTTGATTTCGGCTCAGGTCATAATCTCAGGTCCGTGAGATGGAGCCCCAAGTCGGCTCTGTGATCAGTGGGGAGTCTGTTTCTGTCCCCCTCCCTTTGCCCCTCCCCCTACTTGAGCGCACTTACTCTTTCTCTCTCAAAAATAAGTAAATAAATCATTTTAAAAGAATTTTGTTTATTTGCTTGAGAGGATACATCTTTTTTTAAAATTATTTATTTATTTGAGAGGAGAGAGAGAGCGCGCACATGTGCATGAGCAAGAGCGTCTGCGAGGGGCAGAGGGAGAGGGAGAAGCAGACTCCTGGCTGAGCAGGAAACCTGATGTGGGCTTGATCCCAGGACCTGAGATCATGATCTGAGCCCAAGGCAGATGCTTAACCAGCTGAGCCAAACAGGTGCCCCTAAATAAATCTTTAAAAAAAGAAAAAAGAAGAGAAGAGAAAAGAAAAGAAAAGAAAAATTTAGTCTTGAGGAAAACAGATTAGGGTCTTGAGTTTTATGTCCAGAATACATTTGTATAAGATTTTTGCGGTGTCTAGGCACGGGTCTCCAAGGATCTCAATTCCAATTATTTTTAAGAGTTTTTCTAATACTTAATAAAGGGAGGGAGGCAGTCTCTCAAAAGTTTCTAGAAAAGAATGAAAAAACAAAAAGTAAAGTTTCCATATTCTAGAAATGTTTAGATGGTTTGCTGTATCATTGGAAAAATAGCACCACTGTTAACTGCAGTGATTTGGAAAGGATGGAAAACAAACCAGAGTGGTTCTATGCCTGGGCTCCCCTCAGGCTCCACCAATTACTACATCACAAGCTTCCTAATTTCTGAAAAACTCAGCTTCCTGACTGGTAAAATGAGGACATGAGGACCAGCTTATAAGTGGATTAAATGAGATAATTTGTGTAAAGTGTTTAGTGCAGTGCCTGACACAGAGAAGTAACAAATAAATGCCTACCATCCTCATCACCATCCTCATCCTCATCACCATCACCATCCTTATAACCATCCTCACCTTCATTACCATCCTTATCCTCATCACCATCTTCATCCTATTATGATCACCATCACCATCCTCATCACCAACCTCACCCTCATTACCATCCTCATCCTCAACACCATCACCATCCTCATTACCATCCTCATCCTCATCACCATCCTCACCCTCATTACCATCCTCATCCTCAACACCATCACCATCCTCATCACCATCACCATCCTCACCTTCATTACCATCCTCATCCTCATCACCATCATCTCTCATGTTAGAGAGTCCACCAGTTTGCTTCTATAGTAAAATGTAGCCACTTTAAGGGATATGGTTTTCTCTCATCCTTAAGGTAGTAGCCCATTTAGTTCTGTCATTGAGCTAAGCTTTTGGGTTTTTTTTTTCCCAAAGTGACATTTATTGACTAGTGTAATGCCAGGTTCTGAACTAGGCACTTTACATGCCATTTCTCTTTTCATTCCCTCACCACTCTTACACAGTTAAGTTCTCCTGTTATTAACATTTAGTATGGACCAGGAAATTGAGTCAGAGAGAGGATAACAATTGTCAAGGTCACACAGCTACTAAGCAGCAAAGCTAGCTCTTTAATTTGGGTCTACTTTTATTATTTTGCTTGAGGAAATACTTCACCGCTGTGAACTCTGGTCTTCATCTATATAGAAAAATATAGGATTGTTGTTAAGAGCAACTTATGAATGATCAATAAATTATTCAAAAATTGAAATTACCCATTTCATCTTGAAAATGTGGGATTGTTATGAGATTTAAATGAGAAGGCATATTTTTATAAAGCATCTAGCATATTATAGTCATTTAAGAAATGTCGAAGTCCTCTTATTTATACCTTAGTATACCACCCCATCATCTATCACCCCAAAGGACCTACCATGGGGTATGAGGAGCAAGTGTTCAATATTTATTTCTTCACTGAATGAACTTGAGCTTCTTGAGGAGCCTTGTAACTGAGAAAGTGTCCTCCGATTCTTGGTTGTCTGCCCTGTCCCACAGCATACCCCTGGGATGGCAGGGCCCTGGGCACTGCTGGTCCCCTCTGTTCTGTGGGGTCTCTTGCCAGAAGACTACAGGAGAAAATGAGGAGCGACAAAGAATATTGGGAGGGTTGAGCAGGGGTTGGAGGAGGGGAAACTTTAGAGGGAACAGAGGGAGAAAACCAAGGAGACATAGAAGGAAGGTGAGAACCGTGGCCTGAGAAACAGGGCGCCCTCCCCTCTTTCGGCTAATGCACTGGCTTGCTCTGGGTCCTGTGGGACAACTTCATGCTCTCAGTCGGGACCCTGCCCATTGCACCCTCTCTTCCGTCTTCCCTCTGTCTGTCCCAGTGGCCTCACTCTTCAGGTCCCAGTTACCAGCTAGTGCTCGAGTAGCCTGCCTACTGTGTTACCTAGGGCACAGGCTGGGCTGCTGTGACAAGGGACTGGGGTTTAGTTTCCTCACAGAATGGTTCTGGTCGGCACTCCGGGGTTGCTGTGGGGCGGGACAGTGTCAGAGGCCTGGGCTCCCCCATCCCGCTGTCCTCCTCCCAGGGGCTGCCTTCCCTGCACGAACATGGCTCAGCACCAATCCGCAGCCCATGAGGAGAGAGGAAAGTGCACGATCTGAAAGTTACACATGCTTGCCCTCAGCCGCCTGCTGACCACGGGGATTTGGTATTAGTTTGCAAGGGCTGTCATAACAAAGTCCTACAGACTGGGGGGGAGCCTAAACCATGGAAAGTTATTTTCTCCCGCTTCTGGAGGCTGGAAGTCCAAGATCGAGGGGTCACCATGTTTGGTTTCTCCCGAGGCCTCTGTCCTGGGCTTGTGGATGGCCCACGTTCTTGCTGTGTCTTCACATGGTCTTTCCTCTGTGCATATCACTAAAACCCCTCTGTGTCCAAATTTCCTCTTCTTATAACAACGCCAGTCAGGCTGGACTAGAGCCTAACCTAAGGGCCTCATTTTAATTCAATCACCTCTTTAAAGGTCCTATCTCAGTCAGTTTCTGAGGGACTGGGAGTTAGGACTTCAACGTAGGAATTTGGGGAGTACACAATTCACATCAGGGGCCCACAGGAGGGGCCCCATGTCCAGCTGAACTACAGAAGGGAGCGTTCACTGAGGAACAACCAGTAGTCCCTACCACACCCCTGTTTCCCCACCTCCAGCCTCTTCCTTCCAAAGCTTATCTCTTAGGGATTATCTAAATCACAGCTCTAACAAGCTGGCCCCCTCCTTCCTGCCTGCACCCTGTGCTTTCTGCCTCCACACCTTTGCTTAGGCGGTCTGTTTCCCTGAGGATGTCTTCCTCCCACACCTAAGCCTTGCAATGGTCCCCAACTCCTCCCACAGGTTCTTCAGGGTCTTAAGTGCCATGTCCTTGATAAAAGTTCCCATAAAATGTCATTCCATTTCCTCAATCATGCATTCAATCAATGAACTCCTGCGATGTCCCACTGTGCTCAGGGCTGGATGAGATGCTGGGTGCCCAAGGGAAATGAAAGTCCCTGCCCTTCAGTGCTCACAGTCTGGTCACAAAGTCTTGACCCCTCTGCTTTCCTCAGCGTACTTTATTGATCCCGCTTAGGTTCTGAAGGACCACTCTTGTGTCTCCTCTACTCTCCATGCTCTACTGCAGCATCCTTCTCTTCTGACGCACATCAAGCAATCCATAACCACCGCCATAACCAACCACCACTGGGAGTCCTGCAATTAAACTCGATTCTGATGCTATCTACCTGGAAATAGCATCAGGTCCCTCGGGTTAAGGGCTTAGTCCACAAGTCTGCCTTGCCCCTCAGGTCAGACACTTGTCAGGAGTCCAGATTGTCCCTTGTGCTTCTGACCCACTGGCTGTAAGTCCCAGGGTTCCATGACCCCCTCCTCACGTTTGATTAATTGGCTAGACTGGCTCACAGAACTCAGAAAAGGTTCACTTACTACACCACTAGTTATTAAAGGATGTAACTCAGGAACAGCCAGACAGAGGAGATGTATGGGCTGAGGTATGTGAGAAGGGGCACAGAGCTCCCATGCTCCCTGAGCGGCCACTCTCCCAGCACCTCTGATGTTCAGGCATCCTGTCCTTTTGGGGTTTTGTGGAGGCTTCATTCCATAGGATGATTGATTAAGACATTGACCATTGGTGACTGATTCAACCTTCAGCCCCCCTCTCCTCCCAGAGGTGGGACTGAAAGTTCCAACCCTCTAATCAAGGTTGGTGCCCCTGGCAACCAGTCCCATCCTTACGTTACTAAGGGCTTTACAAAAGTCACCTCCTGAACATAAGTTGTGGTTGAAAGGGGCTTGTTATGAATAACAAAATGACAAAAGATGCCCATTTCACCCTGATGGCTCTGGAGCCACTTCAGGAACTAGGAAGAAGAGAGGCCTCCTTAGCTCATATCACTTGGGAAATTAAAAAGGTTTTAGGAGCTAGTTCCAGGACAGAGGACCAAATATTAGGTTTCTCGCCCAAATTACAATATCACAGATGCTCTGTGCCAGGCTTTGCTGTGTGAGGCTGCTATTTAGACACTGGCTTTATCTCTTGTTCCGGAGTGGAAGTGCGAGGTCCAAGGATAAGCACGCATCACGAGCCGTCTGAGTCAATAACATGTAATTTTAAAAAGTAAACCTGATCCACTTCTGGGTATAAACCCAAAAGAATTTAAAGCAGACCTCAAATAGGTATTTGTACGTCCATGTTCCTCGTGGTATTATTCACAATAGCCAAAAGGTAGAAACAACCCAAATGTCTGTGCATGGATCAACGGGTATCTAAAAACTGGTCTATTCATACAACGGAATAGAAGCCTTAAAACGAGAGGAAATTCTGACACGTGCTACCACGGATACACCTTGAATCCATTATGCTAAATGAAATAAGCTAGTCACAAAAGAATAAGTACTGCATGATTCCACTTACCTGAGGCACCTAGAGTAGCTAAATTCCTAGATACAGAAGGTAACACAGAGGTTCCCAAGGGCGGGGGTGGGGGTGGGGGTGGGGGGTGGATGGGTGGGGACAGGGAGATCAGAGAACTATTGTTTAATGGGAACTGTTTTCAGTTCAGGAAAACAAAGTTCTGGAGATGGCTGGTGGTGACAGATGCACAACAGTGGGAATGTATGTAATGTCAATGAATTGTACACTCAAAAGTGGTTAAAATGGTGAACTTCGTTATGTATATCTTACCTCCCCCCCGCCCCCCCCCCCCAAGAAAAAGTAAACCCGGTAAGGTGGGCAGCTTGGGCAGCACCCTTCTCCTATGGCCAGCCCAAGCCTGCTTTTCGTCAGAGCACAGTGGGAGGTTTCTACCTGCACAGTTCAGTTGGATGTCAGGCCTTGGAGAATCAGGGATTATGATGGAGGAGTGGAGAATGAACAGGTACTTCCTGTTAGCCTGGAGACATGGATGACCCGCTAGAACCCCCATTCACAGAAAGCAGAAAAAAAAAAGACAGGAGCTTAAATCGTTGCAGGAAAATTTACTCATTTTTTTCCTAGCACTGTAATTTTTTTCTTTAACAACTAGAACAATCAGTCATCATCAAAGACGCAGAGTTTCTATTGTTAGGAAGGAAAGAGTCGCCATTCTGTCTCAGAGCGTCCTGGTCCCCCGTGTCAGACTGGATGCAGGGCCTTCTTGGAGTCCTGAGGCCCATCTATCAATCACCTTGTGGCTCCGCCCGCCCACTCCCTCCGGAAAGATCGGTGAAGGACAACGATCCTCCCCTGTTCTTCTACCCACACCTCCCGTGTCACAGGAAGGACCAAACTTTGAACCCAACTAGTTATGTGGTGGGCAGGGAGGGCACTTATTTGAATAAGTTTTAAAGAAACACGGGCACCCTTTCTGGACTCCTTGCTGACCGCCCCCAGCGAGGGCTTTGGCCACCCCAGAGTTGTTTCGTGAGCTTTAATAAACCTCTGATGCAGCATTGACTTGCAGAGCTGGCCTGGCCCAGCTATTTTTAGAAGGAGAACTTCTGACCCTGGTCTAGATAGGAAAGGGTGTCTGACAGCCCCCTGCTGACTAGGCGTGGAGAGAGCTAATGCTCCCGTCACCTTTTCACCCCCTGTTGCTCTGCCTGGGATGCTTCTTAGTGCCAGAAACCCAGGATGAGCTCGTCCTGTCAGAGCTTCTCCTGGATGTTGTGGGCACACTCCTGTGCCCACTGGGCTAGCTGAGGAGCTCTCTTTGGCTTGATCCCTCACTGTTCCCAATCTTCCAAGTTCCTGGAACCCGAAGTATGTGGAAATTAGGGATTTCCTGTATCTATTGGAAGTAACCATTATGGAAGGCATCCTGATTTTATTGGAAAGGAACGTATTATGAATGAAAACTAATATACCATGTATGGTCCCACACATGGTGAGGTTTAGAATTTTCTTCCTGGGTTTAAACCCCAGTAGTGTCACTTACTGTGTGGCCTTAGGCAAGTTATTTGACCTCTTTAGCCTCATTCTCTGTATCTGTAAAATGGGACTACTAGGTAGGTAGTCCCTCACAATACCTCACTGAGATATTAGGAAGATTAAATGAGATATTACATATAAAGTGCTTAGCAGAGGGTCTAGAATAGGATATGTTCGTTATTGTAATTGTCATTTTGACATTCAAGCAGAAGAATATATTCATACATAACTTTCATCCCTGACGTTTTCTAAGACATGTTCATGCTCATTCTAAATCTCTTTTCAGTAATCAATATGCAGCAAAAAGCAGAAAAACATATGAGAGCATGAGAGTGTAGAACACCGTGAAGTGCTTTGCCTTATCACAGCTCTCCAAACACCTGGCTGCCCAGCCGGCTCAAATGTGACTTTGACACCTGGAAGACTTTGAGCATTTCCAGGCAGATTCCACGTCCCTGATTTTCAGGTACCACAGAAGGAGAAAGAATGTCAGAGATGCACTTGATTTTTCACTGTCCAAATAAGCAGTAACTAAACGCAGTTGCGTGGCACTGAGTTGCATGTCTGAGGAGGCAGCTAGAGGCAGAGAACTTGGAGTTCTGAACCTTGCCCTCCAAAGAACACAGATCTAACCCAGGGCTCGCACCACCACACCGCTCTGGGAGACCAGGCCGGAGTGCTCCATATTCCTTAACCTGTTTTACGTGGCTCATCTTTAAAGACAAGACAGAATTTTGCTGGGGATCCAACCCCAGAATGAATCCAAGTCATGTCATTGTGAACAAGAGCCTTCTTTGCTCGTGCCTGGAGCAGGTTTAACAGAGTGCAGGGATGTTTGTCATGCTCTGGTTGTGTACAAAGGCCAAAGTTTGGGATCCTGGTGTGAGATGTTCACATAATATAGAGCAGTACAGAGAAGATCGTTTCCATTGATGGGACCAAATCATTTCAGCCATTGGCTTTTACTCTGAAGCCATGAATAACAGTGCTAGTTAAAGCTGTTGCTTGGTGACATGCCCACGGGTCCATGTGGCTACTACCAACTTTATAGGACTTCTTTTTCTTCTTCTTCCTCCTCTTCATCTGGTAAGATTAATGCACATTTAGCAATAGGTTAATCTCCTTATGTAAGCATCACCTCGAAAATCTTCCCAAACATTCACACCTCTCATCATTTTCCACAAATGAAGTATGTAGTTTGTAGGACCAAATGTAGTAGTTAAATAGAAGGGGACTTTGGACCTCATTTTGATGTTTCTGATGTTGGGAATTCCCTCTAAACATCAAACCAGACAGTCTGATTAATGTCCAACATTACACCTTACAGATTGTTAAGTATTACAAATCCTAATTGAATGTAATTTTGCCAGTATGGTTTCCTATAGCATCCTCAGTTCCCCTTTCCCTTTGTGGGAGTCAATTATTACTATATATCTAGGTGATGCTACTGAACCCTTGCCTCTTTAGAAGGCCCTTCCTATACTCTAAATATACGCTAAATTGCCCTCCTCCCATCAAGAGTAATGGTGAATTTGCCCTGAACCACAGCTATCTCATGCTTGTATCCAATGGCATTCATTTCACAAATTGGGAGTGTCGTGGGGATTTGTCACATTTGCTTGCTCTGAATTCATTTAAATTTTTTAAAAAGTGTTGGATTTTCCTTAGGAAACCACGTATTCCCCACTCTGAGTGCATGTGGTTGGAGTGGCTGAATCCACAACCTCACTTCCAATGCCCTCTCCCCTCTGCTCCATGGGCCACCATGCAGTGCAAGCCCCAAGTGGCGGTATAACCTACCCCCAGGTGCAGAGGTGGTGCAGGAATGAGCACTTGCTCCAGATGGCCCAATTAGACTTAGCGTAGGGAAGTTTACTGAAACACTTGTAAAAAGAATCTCTGTTTCAGGGCGGAGGGGGGGCGGCTCCAGATCGACTGGAATGTGAGCCTGGAATAGCTGGTGGCTCTTTCACCTGAGTGGGAGGAGCCTGTTTAAATGAAATCAACACAGAGAAAGCAGAGCCAAGGGACATAGAGAGAGACCAAGTCCGAAGGACATCACTGGAGCCCCTGCAGATTCCCCAAATTTTCCTCTGGACTTTGGTTATAGGTACTAATAATTGAACCTTTTTTTTTTCCACTTAAGTCAATTTGAGTTGTGTTCACTGAATCAGTGAATGGATGGGTGAATGAATGAATGAATCTGGCCACACACCAACAAACACCAAGAATACCTGCTACCATCCCAGTCGGTTTCTGTGCCATGGCCTTGTAGAACATTCTACCATTGAATCACAGTGAGTCATTCCCATGTGCGGCAGTCATTGTTAGTTAACAGGGCAACCAGGTTCTAGCCTGCAGGGATAACTCATAACTGATCTCTAGTGTGTGACCTCAACAGACCGCACATGACAAGACTTTTAGGATAGCTGGTCCCCACTCATTAAATGACAGTAGCCATTGCTGACACCTAAAAATGCCCTCCCCACTCTCCACTGTCCTCCCCCACATTTTCATACTCCTGTTACTCCTTTTTGCCAAATATTCATTTTCCCAAATTTTCTTATTTCTTTGTAAGAAATAAGAGGAGTAAAGTGCTAATAAAAAAATAAAGTTCTTTCTGGCCGTCACTCTCTTTCTTTCTACTTTGAATACAAGGGTGTGAGGATGTGATATTTGGTGAGGCAGTAGCCATATTTAGACCGTAAGTGTATTTGTTTTCTAGAGGTGCTATAGCAAATTACCACAAACTCAGTGACCTAAAACAACAGAAATTTATTTTCTCATCACTTTGGAGGCCAGAAATCTGAAGTCAAGATGTCAGCAGGGTTGGTTTCTTCCAGAACCTCTGAGTGAGAATCCATTCTGTGCCTCTGTCTTAGCCTCGGCCAGCAATCTCTGAAGCTCCTCATGGACACATCGCTCTGATCTCTTCCTCTCTCTTCACAGTGCCTCCTCCTGTTCTCTTCTAAGGACACTTGTCATTGGATTTAGGGTCCATCCTAATTCAGGATGATCAAATCTTGAGATTAATTATATCTGCAAAGACTCTTGACTCTTGATCCAAATGGGGTCACACTCACAGGTTCTGGGTGGACATCTCTTTTGTGAGGCTGCCATTTCACGCACCACAATGAGGTAACAAGTCCAGGATGGAAAGTCAACATGTGAGAATACCAGAGAAGAATGTTAGAAAGATCCAGGGTTCTCAGTGAGGTTATCCACTCATGGATGGTTCTTGAGCCACTCGTTCAAGCCTAGAGTTTGTCACCTCCAAGGCTTGTGTCAATTAATCAAGAAGTCTTAGAGCAGTCCTTCCTCAGGTCTCTGACTCGAGATTTCACTGTAGTTCATTTGTGGCTTTCATCTAACAGTCAATTTAGTGGAACCTGGCAGATTGTCAGCAATAAGACAGGGAAATTCAATTTAATTTAAATTACTCCTTTCGGTGGATTAGGAATGATGTGAGAAACAGGAAAAATAAGGGCCCTGTATCATTCAGTGTTGATTTATTTTGACTGGGAATGTTTAATTTCAATTATTCATGGTAAAATTTTGTAGGCAAGCAGCTAATGTGTTCTAGGAAGCTATGTTAAGGGAACACCTGAAGCCAAACTACAGCTTATAAGCTCACAGTCCTCCGCGCAAAACCCTTCCCTGGGGTAAGATCTGGAAGAAGGGAGGGAAGAATTAAGTCCTTCTTGCAGTCAGGCAGCTGGCATTTTTTTGTTTTGATTCTTTTAAAATCACCCAAGTAGCATGTATATTCTCTTTGTCTTTTTAATTTTTAAATTTAATTTCTTTATATATGCCTTAACGTATGCAAAATTTTCTCCAGATGCATAAATGCACTTGCATGTGGTTCCTCTTTGTTTTCCTTTTGCTTTTATTATTGGCTCCCCCCCGCTTCCCTCTCTGGTCTTCTGGTCCCCCCTTCACTACATGGTCCCTACCCCCACCTACTCACCCCTGTAACCCCTGATTATGACTATGTGTCTGTCCCTCTCATTCCCCATCTACACACATACCGTGTGAAGCTGTAGCCAGGTCTGCTCACAGAAAGCTCCTCCATGGCCATGAATTGTAAAGTCCTGGATCCTGCAAATGCAGACACACATAACAGGAAGCCACATGAGGACCTGAGACTCAGGCACCACGAAGGGGAGTCACTCAGTGTGGACGAGCCAGCAAGGGTCAGCTCTCAGGCCCTGGATGGTGGGCCTGGCCAGCAAGGTTTGCAGAGCACCAGTGATATGTGCTGAGTGATGTGTGATGTAACCAGATGCTGGCAGGGCCTTTTCGGGGGATGGGGCAGTGGAAGGCAAAAGCCCAGGAAGCCTCTATTTAGGGTGGCCTCCTCCTCTGGCCATCCCTCGAACCGCCCTCTCTCAGATCTACTCTGTGTGCTGTTCTCATATACTTTTTAGACTCCATGGAGCTTGTGAGTAGGACGGAGCCAGACTCAAGGGCTTCCTCTGTGCCATCTTTGAAGCCAGTTCAGGTCTTCTCAGATTCTGGTATAAGGCCTCAATACAGAGGAGTGTCTTTAAAATGAGTTTGTAGATCAAAACTTGGATTCAAATATTTTTTGCATTCTTCTGTATCTTCCCTTTTTCTTGCTCAAGGAATTCCCTTCAGTGTAACTGGCATGGTGCTCATGCGTTCTTCAGGAGTTGTGTGATATTCCATTCCCTTTCCAGGTAATGAGCAGCCGTGGCGCTTCTGGTTTTTTTCTTTCTCTTCCTTTTTTTTCTCTCTTTTTTCTTACTGTTGTGAAAATTTCTGCCAGAAACATTCTTGAACATATGTCCTGAGGCATGGGTGCTTTTATTGCTATGGAATGGACTCACAAGAATAAGATTATTGCAACATGGATGAACCTTGAACATATGATACTATGTGAGAGAAGCAGATTATAAATAATCCCACTTATTTTTTAAAAGATTTTATTGATTTATTTGAGAGAGAGAGAACAAGAGAGAGCACAAGCAGGGTGACGGGCAAAGGGAGAAGCAGACTCCCCCTGAGCAGGGAGCCCAATACAGGACTCGATCCCAGGACCCTGAGATCATGACCTGAGCCAAAGGCAGACGCTTCACCAACTGAGCCACCCAGGTCCCAAACAATCCCATTTGTATGAAATATTCAGGGTAGGCAAATCCAAAGAGACAGAAATAGGTTGTTGGTGGTTGCCTAGGGGTGGGTGGAAGGAGAGGAGAATTGGGAGTGATTGCTAATGGATGCAGGGCAGGGTTGGGTTCCTCTGGAGTGATGAAAATGTTCTAAAATTGGTTGTGGTAACAGTTGCACAACTCTGCATATACAAAAACCCATAGGATTGTATACCTTATAGGGGTGAAATGTATGGCACGTGAATTTTAGCAAGAGAGCTGTTAATTAAAAAAATAAAAATAAAAAGGAGATCACTGGATCAAAATGTATTATGTATTTTTATTTTAATAGATGCCACCAGACTAGTCCCCAAAGAAGCTGTAGCTCTTCCCATTTCCAGAAGCACTGAATGAGAACGCCCTCTCCCCACAGCCCACCATCCATAGGCCTTACACTTTTTTCCAGTTTCGCCAATCTGGTATAGATAAAGTGATTTCTCATTTTTACTTTAATTTTTTTTTCCTGGGTGGATGTTCCAATAATACTTAGACAAAGTAATAAATACAAGTTTCCTTTCACCTCCTATGTCACCCCTGAAGTAACCATTCTCAACAGTTGGGTTTCCAGGCCCCTTTGAATACATTTATAAACTAACACACATACACATTTATCATTTTATGATTAATAAATAGAATCACGCTATAATGAATGCTCTATGACTTGTTTTTTTCATATAACTGTATGTTTTTGAGATCTTTCCAAGTTAGTACATACAGTTCTAGCTCATTCTTTTTAATGGCTATATGATATACCATGGTATGGATTGACCCTAATTTATTTAATATTGGTGGATATTAAATTGTATCCAGTGTTTTGCTTTTCCCCAAACCATGTCTCAGTGAACAACCTCTCAGTGAACAACAACCTCAGTGAACAGTGTGGATATATTTTCTTTACTGAGGTGCAATTCACATGACATTAAATTAACCATTTTAAAGTGAACAATCCAGTGGCATTTAGTACACCCACAATGTTGTGCAATCATATCCTCTATGTAGGTCAAAAACATTTTTATCACCCCAAAAGAAAATCTCTTACCTTAAGCAGTCACTCCCCGCTCTCCCCTTTCCCGAGCCCCTGGCAACCACCAATCTGTATTCTGTCTCTATGAATTTACTTATTCTGAATATTTCATATAAATAGAATCATACACTATATGACCTTCTGTGCCTGGCTTTTTTCACTTAGCGCTATATTTTTGAGATTTATCACCATTGTAGCACATATTAGTACTTCATTCCATTTTATGGTTCAATAATATTTCATTGTATGAATAGACCACAATTTGCTTATCCACTTATTCATTAATGGGTTGTTCCTACATCTTTGAGCTCATTGAACTAATGCTCATTAATTATGTATCTGGAACTGTTCTATTGCTTTAAATGTAGAAACTCATTTAATCCTACAGCAGTCCTATAAGGTAGGTCCCTTATTCTACCTTATATCCCCAGTCCCAGACATCACTGAACCACTAAATTCACCAACTCTCAATTTGCTTACCTCCTGACTTCCTATGCTATATAATATAGCTCTCATTGCTCAAACCACTTTGAATGAATTATTCTGTTACTTGGAGCCAGAAGCACCCTAATTTGTCTAGAGTCACTACCTGCCTCCCATCCAGCCCCACCTAGACTCCAGGTTCCATGAGAGCAAAGACTGTGTCATTTGAGTTCATCAGCTCTTGGTCCAGTGCCTGGCACATCAGAGTTGCTTCACCAATATTTGTTGAATGGTGAATGAATAAAGTGCTTTGAAATTGAAGCTAAGGAGACAACAACAGGTTTTGGTTTGAGTACTGAGAGTCATCCTTATTATCATCGGAGATGGAATCTAAAAGACAAGTGGGAGTCCATTGGATGAGGAAGGCCCTCCTGCAGAAGGAAAAGTCTAAGCAAGCCCTGGAGCTGTGAGCCTGTGTAGCATGGGTCTAGCACCAGGGAGAGGGCTTCTGTAAGTTGAAGAAACGGGAAAGGCAGGAGATGAGGTCGGAAATGTTGGCTCAGACACCAGAGTCTAAGGAATGCCATGCTAAAGAATTTGGATGTTCTCCTCAATGGCTGGGAATCATTGAAGAGTTCTGGGCCTGAAGACGTGTGTCTAGACCAGCAGTATAGAAAAATCCATCTGGAAGCTGGTCAGAGGATGGAGTGGAGGCTGGCAAGCCTGAAGGCAGGAAGACCAATTAGGAGATACATTTATCAGGTCCTTTTTTGTTGCATTTAGCAAAAATCCAGTTCAAATGGCTAAAAGTGGACTGTATTAACTCACTGACCACAGGAAGGGCAGATGTATTATTGGGCTTCAGGAACACCTAGAACCTGGGTCTGGATCACTGCCAGGCCTCCCCTTGGCTGTCCTGGTCTCAGTCAGAACTACAGGTTTCATCTGCTCCCTGGAGACAAGTTCCAAATGGGAAAGGCTTGAAGCTTTCCTCTAGCCGAAGGTGAGGTCGTTGCCCTGGGCAGGAAGAGAAGTTTCCACACGGAAGTGCCAGTTTCCACATGGCTGCTACCCCCAAATGGCAGCCTCCCAAAGAAATAATAGTTGGAGGGACACCTGGGTGGCTCAGTCATTAAGCGTCTGCCTTCAGCTCAGGTCGTGGTCCCAGGGTCCTGGGATCGAGCCCCACATCGGGCTCCTTGCTTGGCAGAGAGCCTGCTTCTCCCTCTCCCACTCCCCCTGCTTGTGTTCCCTCTCTCGCTGTGTCTCTCTCTGTCAAATAAATAAAATCTTAAAAAAAAAAAAAAGAAATACTAGTTGGAACTTTCCACATGGCCTTGACTTTGGGTGGAAAGAAGGCTGGGGGAACAGAGATGATAGTGTCCCTCCTGGTTGACAGGAGGGTGACGTGGTTGTCCTCAGCTCACCCTGTTGTGGCTACTGGCTGAAGGTGTCTGGCAGGCTGGCCGGGGCTGAGGGGTGGGAAGGGGCCCTCTGCCAAGAGAACTCACGGGGCCCGGGGTCTTTGCCCACTTCTGCTAGCAGAAGCAGCTCGTTGTGAGCTCAGCAGTTCCAGCCCAGGCCCGGCAAGCCAAGGGAGGGGCCGGACCTACGGCACTCCACCAGCCCCAGAGGGAGGGAGAAAGCCAGAGGCCTTCTCCAGACCTGGGCCAAGAGAGGCTCTCTACTGGGAGAGGAAAGGCCCCGACAGTTTAGGGGAAAGTGAGGTGAAGTTGGCAGGGCTGGGAGCTGGCATTGGGGGGGGGAGGGGAGTTAAAGCATGGACCTGAGCTGCCAACAAAAGCTTACCCTACCTGGAAGATCCAAGGAGGCTCTTAGTGGGTCAGACCTTTGGGTTATTTTTAACTCTGGATCGGGTTACAGAAAGCATTTAGCCCACAGTCTGCACAGCTCTGGAAGGCAGACCACTGTGCTGGCGGGAGCCAGCAGGAGAGAGCCCCGCAGCTGATTCTTAGGTCACGCTGACGGGCCGCCAGAAGTGCAAAACCACAGCGACCTGAACCTCAGGGACCTGAACCTCAGGGACGACCTACGCCCAGCTCGCTCCACGGGGCCTCTTCCCCTCAGGAAGTTTTGCACTTTAGTAAGAAAGTGGTCAGAGAGCTAGATTCGCAGCAGGAAGAAGGATCGGACACCACCCATCCTGCATGTAGGGCAGGGAGTGTGCCCAGGGACAGAGCTCACGGCTATCCCTCAGGGACAAGTCATCTGGGCGCATCGAGGCAGGTGGGGTCAAGGGCCAAACAAGAGTTTATAAGCAAAGGGCTACAAACGCAGAGAAGTATGGGTGTCAGGGATGGGGGTGGGGTGGGAGCCGGGACTCAAGGCTAGGACACAGGAGGAGGCAGCATCCCCCCCGTCCCCCGACCCCGCCGGACCTTGGAGGATGGGGGGGATTTGCCAGGCACATGGGGAATTGGGGGGCGGGGAGAAAGCCACAGAAGAAACAGCCTGAGCCAGAAACAGGAGGGTTCTGGGCCCACTGGCGAATGGTGAGATGTTCTTCCACCCATAGTTTATGACTCTGGGAGTCCAGGAGAAAATCCTGGAAGGGTAAATTGTAACTGCCTGTCAAGGAGTTCCAACTTTCAGCCATAGGTGGCCGGAGTCAAGGAAGAATTTGAACAGGGAGTAATGTGGTCTGAGTCACACTTTACAAATGCTTCTTGGATGGCTGTGGGTAAGGCCAGGCTGGCAGGGGAGAGCCTGGAGGTGGAGAGGCTCAGTGGGAGGCTCGTATAGCAGCTCAGGGAGTGGGAAGAAAGAAACAGGAAATGGACAGGAGCCCTTATCTGGGGGTTACAGTAATGTGGGGACACAAGGCACCAAGGCACAGGGAAGGGAGTTGAAGATGATACCAGATTTGGGGCCTAAGGGACCAGGAGTGCGGGTGGCTCCTCAAGAGGACAGGGAAGGCAGAGGGAAGTTGGCAGGGAGAGCCCGCAGGTTGATCTGGGTGTGGGATGCAGTCAGGCCAGAGCCTTGGGGGTCACTGTGTGGAGAACATAACTCCTGCCAGATGGGGTGAGGTGCCCAGGGAGAGAAGAGAGGAAAAGAAGACAGGGAGGCTGGCAGAGACTGCTCACTGTTGCCAGGATCCACTGTCCCTAGTTTCAGCTGGGCACCTGGCCACCCAGCTCGATATGCTGATTCCCAGTTTCCCCCACAGCTTGCTGTGGCCTCGTGACCAGGTTCTGGCCAGCAGGAAGTGAGTGGGAGTGGTGACATGTGCAGCTCCTAGGTCATTCCTTTTAAAAAGGAAACAGTTTCCTTTCTGCCATTCTCTTTCCCCATGTCAGCAGGCTGGGACACTGGGAGGCAACTCTGAACATGGAAACATGGATACCCGGGGGCGCCTGGGTGGCTCTATCGGTGAAGCATCTGCCTTCGGCTCAGGTCATGATCCCAGGGTCCTGGGATCGAGTCCCGCATCGGGGTCCCTGCTCCGCGGGGAGTCTGCTTCTCCCCCTGCCCTGGCTCATGCTTTCTTTCTCTGTCTCTCCCTCTCTCAAATAAATAAATAAAATCTTGGAAAGAAGGGAGGGAGGGAGGAAGGAAGGAAGGAAGGAAGGAAGGAAGGAAGGAAGGAAGGAAGGAAGGAAGGAAGGAAGGGAACATGGATACCCCTCCTAGGAATGGTAGAAGAGCAAGACAGAAAGAACCCTGGCTCCTGGATGTTCTGCCAATCCTGGACGGCCTCGGCGGCTCCAGGCTAACAAGTGAGGGGGAAACCCACTTCTCTCATGTTGGGGCTGCTGTTGGGGCTTAGTCTGGAGGGAGAGTGGCTTTTTGTTACAGCAGCTAAGCCTGTATCCTAAGTACCACTAAGTTTTTATTCTGTAGAGAATTAAACTCTGAGAGATACCGACGCTGGTGAGGTACTAGTGGGGAAAGTGGGACAAAAAAGACAAGAGGAAAACCAAAGAAGTAAACTGTTATGGAATCCAAAGGAAGGAGATGAAGAAGCAGAGGGCAAATAGGGTGAAACGCACCTGGAAAGGCCACAAAAACAAGGATGATCAAGAGACTGATGTGGCCTCAGAGTCGCCGCCGCCATGGCCAGCCAGTTGCAGGGCATCCAGCAGCTGCTGCAGGCCGAGAAGCGGGCCGCCGAGAAGGTGTCGGAGGCCCTCAAGCGAAAGAACCGGAGGCTGAAGCAGGCCAAAGAAGAAGCTCAGGCTGAAATTGAACAATACCGCCTGCAAAGAGAGAAGGAGTTCAAGGCCAAGGAAGCTGCGGCTCTGGGATCCCATGGCAGCTGCAGCACCGAAGTGGAGAAGAAGACCTAGGAGAAGATGACCATCCTCCAGGCCTACTTCCAGCAGAACCGGGATGAAGTTCTGGATAACCTGCTGGCCTTTGTCTGTGACATCCGGCCAAAAATCCATGAAAACTACCGCATAAATGGATAGGGGAGGAAGGAGCAGCTCTGCGTGCAGATTGGCATGTTAGATGCCTTCATGGAATACGAAGCTTCAGCAAATCTTGAGTAGTTACATCCTTGTGAAAAGGCATTACGTTATTTCTGTATATTATGTAGTAGGTCCCTTCACTTCTTAGAGAATAGCAAATTAGCTTCTTTGTACAAACGTACAAACGTAGAGCTTATCCAAAGATTTTCTCCTTTTACCTCATATTTCTTAGAAATTTAATGTGTATACGTTGTCTGTTTTCCTATGCCTTTTAGCTCAAGCCACATATGTATCAGTACTTTTTCTTTCTTAGATGTAGTGAAAAAAAAAAAATTCTGTTTCAGAAAGACAGGGATTAAATATTTTTTTTCCCTAAAGCTTTCTTGAAGGTCAGGGGCTTTCTCTATGAAAAAGTGGTAAATAGTTACTGTAACTTGTGTGAAGCAGGAGCCGGCCTTAAGTCGTCCTTTCGGCTAAGGGTGGAACAGCGAATACCAGTATATATTGTTCGGGCTGCTCTTAGTTTCTCTTAATCAAAATTATTAGATGATAGAATTCAAGAACTTGGGCGCCTGGGTGGCTCAGTTGGTTAAGCGACTGCCTTCGGCTCAGGTCATGATCCTGGAGTCCCGGGATTGAGTCCCACATCGGGCTCCCTGCTCGGCGGGGGGTCTGCTTCTCCCTCTGACCCTCCCCCCTCTCATGTGCTCTCTCTCTCATTCTCTGTCAAATAAATAAATAAAATCTTTAAAAAAAAAAAAAGAATTCAAGAACTTGTATACATGTTCTTACTTGGTGTACTGATAATCACTTGAAAGTAAAGACTTTGTCATGCAAAAAAAAAAAAAAGAGAGACTGATGTGGCGAGTGGTTCACCAGATTGGTAGGGGCTTCCGTTAGACATGGGAGTTGACACCAGGATGGAGAGAAGAAGAATATTTTGCCCATTTCTGGGCAGACTTTTTGTAAACGTGCCATCCATTTGGACATTTTTAGTTAAATGTTTAATTAAAAATGGACATTGTTGATTAAAAAAAAATCAGGGCCATGCATGCTTGTGCTCATGAAATTATCCAAGTGTGTATACTGGTGCTTATCTGTATGAATCATGATTTCTGTGGTATCATACGCTGCCAAAACAAAATTTTTAAATATTCAAGTGTTCATCAAAGAATGCTCATTTTTCTCATCAGTTGACTTTATAATGGTAAAAAGTTAGACAGGCTGAATTATAAAGTTGATGAACTGAGCTGTACTAGCTAGGGCTTTTTTTATTGCAAGTGAAAGATAACTCAAACCAAACTTTTTTAAAACAGAAAGATAATTCACTAGCTCACCAAACTGAAAAGGTCAGGAGTAGGTCTGGTTTCAGGCACGGTTTGATCAGGAGCTCCCATTTTGTTACTGAGATTCAGGTTCTTTCTTTCTTTCCCTCAGTCTTGTGATGGCTTCATTCCTAAAGAAGCTTCCTCCCTGTGGTCACCAGATGGCTGTACCCCACTTCAAGTGCAGGGACGAACAAAAGTCTCTTAAGGAGAGGCCCCAGCAATTCCATCTAGGCTCTTATTTGGGCATAGGTACAACGCTGAACCAATCATACCAGTCAGAGGAAAATAAAGTAGCTGTGCATCTTGGGCAAGTGACTTAACTTCTCTATTTCTTAGTTTTCTTCTTTGTAAAATGGGAAAAATAGTACTTATCTGATAGGGTTATTGTGAGACTTAAATAAGTTAACATTTTAAAAGTACTTAGAAGAGTGCCTAGCTCAGCATAAGCACCATATAAGTGTTTGTTGAACAGATCTGTTGACCAGGCCCGGAGTCACAAGTCCCCATCACAACCCCCTTAGACCATAGTGACCGTGTGGGATGAATGACACAAAGTGGAAATGGATCCCAGGGAACGCAAGTGACTCATGTTCTCTAGAGGGCTGGAATGGCAGGAGTAGAAGAACTCATGACTGGATGAGGTGGAAGGATAGATTCAGGAAGGTAGGAGATTCTAATCAGGGAGGGGAGTTTCAGGGTTGGAGGCTTTAACAAACAATGCTACAATTCTGTGATGAAGGGGATCCACGAATGGTTGAGTTTTGGGGTTACTGATGTAGAAGTGAAAGGTAAAGACAAGTATAAGGCCAAGTTATCTGAAGATTTAGCTGTGAAAATCCTTGGAGACCTTTATCAACTCAATTGGGCTGAATTCTGTTCTAAAAATTATATTTTTAAAGAATGTTGGTGTTTAACATTCTAGGTTCTATACCTAAATATTTTAGGCTGGGTTTTAAATAGCCCAAAGCCAAAAGCATCTTTGTTTCTTTTGTGGGGTTTTTTGTTGTTGTTGTTGTTTGTTTTTTGTTTTTTGTTTTTGTAGGAGATCTGCCCTTATTCCTTTTTCTAGTCTATCTTTTTTCCTTTGAATCAATTTCACAGGATTTTAGGCCCAAAGAGATGTACGAGGTCACCACCAGCCCAGCTCTTTCGGGCCTTGAGGGTAAAGGGATTTAACCTGAAATCAAAGGGTGGCGGGAGGGCTTATTGAGGGATAGAGGGCCCCCATCCCTAAATGCCCTGCCCTTCCTCTCCCTCTCCCTCTCCCTCTCCTGGGCTTTGTCAGACAGGAGGAACCACAGTAGTGAAGCCAAGCATGGGTTTTGTTGCTAGTGCAATTAGATCAAACAACACAGGACACTTGGGATGGAAACAGGCCTTCTTTTCCTTCCCTCTCAGGGTTGAGCTGCCCAGACTTTGGCCAGCATGAGTGCCCCAGCCCAGGCCTGCCGGTGGGTGCATGGCTCTAGGCTGTATCCAAGGCCAGGCTGGAACCGGGAACGTGGAGGCCTGGGGAGCAGTCAGCGCAGCCCTTCCTCCCCAAGGGGAGGTGGAGGGAAGGGAGAAGGGTCTGAGTTTGCTGGCTCAAGTATCCCACTTGAAGAGAGTCCTCTGAGAACCTAGATATTCTGCCGAAGCATGGAATCCTTCTTGCATTTTCGTTTAGAAATCCAATTTGGGGGACTCCACCCTCCTTCCTACACTGATTCCTACTGTTTTCTCTTTTCTCTCTTCATGTTAAATCATGCTTAATGGGGCAGTGTGAGGGGTGGGACGTTAGAAGGACATCACACAGACCTGGACTGACTCCCAACCACCCCCTAGCCATGTGACTTTTAGGAGAGACAGTAGACCTCTCTGGACATCAGCTCTCCTTTCTGTAAAATGGAGATCACAATGGCAGTTACTTCGTGGGGCTGTACAGGGGGTGGAGGTGGGGGGTTACATGGAATAATGTTTATAAAGTGCCCTGCCCATTCCTGGAACATAGTAACATATCAGTAAATGTGGGTGATTGTCTTACTTCCTAGAAATCGGTGAGAGATTTGCATAGAAGGCTCGACTGGTTAGGGCCTCACACCCTGTCCTCACTGGCGGGCTCGCCCCTGAAACAGGAGTCTTTGTTTTGAAGAGTCTCAGCGGTGTAGTCTCCTGGGGGCTCAAAATTGCTTTGTAGCCTCGAAATCACTTCCACAGCAATCTTGTTTGCCCATCATTAATCCTGTTTTTAAGCAGTTTCCTCTGGCGATTAAAAAAGAAAAAACGGATACAAGTCAAGTGGGAAAGTGTGCACCACCCTGAAAGCTGTGTTGAGATGCAGGGTTGCCTTTTTAGAAGTATTTTTATTGTTCGTTTCATAATAAGCAAGGATTTGATAGTGGGATCGTATTAATATAATAAAATACATTTCTATGTTTGTGAAATGAAAG
The DNA here is from genome assembly GCF_029215605.1 of Mirounga angustirostris. Classification (NCBI taxonomy): domain Eukaryota; kingdom Metazoa; phylum Chordata; class Mammalia; order Carnivora; family Phocidae; genus Mirounga; species Mirounga angustirostris. The sequence goes on from NW_026991712.1 coordinate 34,430,319, forward strand.
TATAATCCCCATAAGCTAGTGTCTATGTAATTTTCACAACACAAATGCACTTAGAACCTAAAAATAGAAACATTTAGAAGTCTATTTTTATTGCTTGCTTTCATTTTTAGTCTGTCAAACCTGAATTTTATTTTAGCCTTTACCTTGTTTAAAATATATTTTTTAAAGATTTTATTTATTTGACAGAAAGAGAGAGAGAAAGCACAAACGGGGGTGGGGGGGGTGGGGGCGTGGGGGGCGGGGCAGAGGGAGAGGGAGAAGCAGGCTTCCCACCAAGCAGGGAGCCCGACTCCGGGCTCGATCCCAGGACCCTGGGATCATGACCAGTCGTTTAACGACTGAGCCACCCAGGCGCCCCCAAAATAGTTTTTTACGAAGCTGCAGATATTTAAATTTTATATTGTGAGGCTTTGGATGGAAGCCAAAGAAAGAATAATCTTGTGTGAGCAGATTATTAGGGAGACAGCTGTATTTTACTTGGGTATTTTTCTATGGCTACAGACTTAAATCGAGGAGCTGGGCTCCATGTTCTAAGAACCAGGTAGTCTTCCTAGTTACTTTATCTTTGAACTCAAACTACTTAACTTTTATACCAATGGGAAAAAATAGTTCAAGAAGCAACTCCTAAAAAAAAAAAGAAAAAAAAAAGCAACTCCTGTCCTTTAGCATTGCGTAACAGCAATTAACATGCAATTTACAGCTGTAGGTAAAAAGAGAAATCAATCCCTCCCTCAAATATGAAGAGCCAGGTCCCTTATGTTATAGGCGAAATTCAACCCCATTTCACTCTATTGTATTTCTTGCTGCTTATAAAATGATCTCACCTTTTTCTGACACGGAATCAGTGCTTTTCAGGCAACTTGAAAAACAGCATTACCTTTTGGGCTGATCCTAAGTTTTGAAATAATTCACCTTTTAGAAATCTTTCCTTCAAAGTCGACGACATATGATGTGACTCAGAAAGCAATAATTAGAAATACAGGTAGAGATTTCATACAGAGATGTTGCTTCATCACAGTGAGATGATGTAACAAACAGTTTTCATTTATTACAGGGAAAAATTACCAGCCATCCGGATGGTAGGGAAAGGTCATCTATTCCTACAGACTAAAGTGTAGCTATTACAAATACTAGATTGTGTAGCATCTTTCCTTTTTATTTTCATTATTGGCTCCTTTTTATTTATACATTAACTCAGTACAAAGTGTGCTGACGGAAAAGCTTCACAGCACAAACACTACATGGGAAGGCCTGATTTTTAAGGACTTTACTCCTAATCCAACGGTACTCAAAAAAAGGAAAAATGTAAAATTCAACATGCAACTTGATCTCAGTCACATGTATTCAGCTGTGGCAAAAGACCATAATAATGCAGGCTGCCTCTGGCTGGTGGAATTCAGATCATTTTTTCCTTTCCTCTCTTTCTTTTACTTTTCAGCATATTCCAGAATCTCTGTAATAAGCATGTAAACTTTTAGAATCAAAGCTAATAAAAGGTAAAAATTTGAAAAGAAAAATATCTAGTAGAAATGAAAAAGACAGGAGATACAAAGGCCAAAGCATTTTTTGGGTTGCACAACCAATGCATGTGTTTTGGGCTGTTTCATCCGAATGAACCTCATCCCAGGGATGGTTTCCGATGTCATTAACAAGCTTTGTTCCACCAGTAAATGTGCTCACGTGTCAGCCTGGCTGCTGACATGTGGCTGGGCTCTGGGCAAGCCATTTCATCTTCAGGGCCTTACTTCACCCTTCTGAAGGATGAGGTCCACCCAGTGTCAAAGTCCCAAGATTCAATTTCATATAATCTAATGTGTATTTTTCTAAAACCACCTACTGAAAAATATTCCACTTTGGCTCAGAAGGGTGAATTCTATTGGACACATTTGCTTTCTGCCAGGCCCTGGGATGAATTGGACATAGTCACGCAAGGAACAATCTCGGCTTTAAAGGCTTTTACCATCTGATGAGAGGGCCGGGTAGGAACAGTCGGTGGGGATATGTTAAAAGTAGGTGCGGAGAGCTGAGAGCACAGAGATGAGCATTTAGACCGGTCCTGGGCTTGGAGACGTTCTGCCCGAAGAGATGACATTCAAGCTGAGTTGCAGAGAAAAAAGAAGGTAGCCCGACCCGGGAAAGTGCAAATGGCCTTTCTCTTTGCAGTGCGCTCGGCAGTGCTTGGGGAGTGAGAGTGATCAGTTTTAAAATTCAAGGAATTCAAGGCCAAAAGACTTTCTAGTGGTTACTCAATAAAGCCAGTGAGTAGTGAGCACCAAGTAGATGGTGTCATCCACTGTGATGCCCCTCAACATCTGGGAGGACAGGAGCCACTCTCTCTTTCTCTTAATTAACATACAGTGTTATATTAGTTTCAGGTGGACAATAGAATAATTCAACAATTCTGTACATTACTCAGTGCTCACCATGATAAGTGCGCTCTTAACCCTCTTTATCCGTTTCACCCATCCCCCCACCCACCTCCCCTCTGGCAACCACAGGTCTGTTCTCCGTATTTAAGAGTCTGGTTTTTTTGTTTCTTTTTTCTTTGTTCATTTGTTTTGCTTCTTAAATTCCACATATAAGTGAAATCATATGGTATTTGTCTTTCTCAGTCTGACTTATTTCACTTAGCATAATGCCCTCCAGCCATCCATGTTGTTACAAATGGCAAGGTCTGTTTTTTTATGGTTGAGTAATATTCCATCGTCTACGTATACCACTTTTTCTTTATCCACTCATCTACCGATGGACACTTGGGTTGCTTCAATATCTTGGCTATTATAAATAATGTTGCTATAAACATAGGGGTGCATGTATCTTTTCGAATTAGTGTTTTCATATTCTTGTGTAGATACCCAGTAGTAGAATTACTGGATCATATGGTAATTCTATTTTTAATTTAATTTAATTTACTGTCTTCCAGAGTGGCTGCCCCAATTTGCATTCCCACCAACAGTGTACGAGGCTTCCTCTTTCTCCACATCCTTGCCAATATTTGTTGTTTCTTACCTTTTTGATTCTAGCCATTCTAACAGGTGTGAGGTAATATCTCATTGTGGTTTTGATTTGCATTTCCCTGATGGTTAGTGATGCTGAGCATCTTCTCATGTGACTGTTGGCCATCTGGTTGTCTTTGGAGAAATGTCTACTCAGTTCCTTGCCCATTTGTAAATTGGATTATTTGGTTTTTTGGTGTTGAGTTGTATGAGTTCTTTATATATTTTGGATCTTAACCCCTTCTTGGATATATCATTCACAAATATTTTCTCCCATTCAGTAGCGGCCTTGTTGTTCTGTTGATGATTTCCTTTGCTGTGCAAAAGCTTTTTATTTTAGTGTAGTCCCAATCATTTATTTTTGCTTTTGTTTCCCTTGCCTGAGGAGACATATCTAGAAGAATGTTTCTATGGTTGCTGTCAAAGAAATTACAGCAAGAGGGGCGCCTGGGTGGCTCAGTCAGTTAAGTGGCTGCCTTCAGCTCCAGTCGTGATCGAGGGTCCTGGGATCGAGCCCCACTTCAGGCTCCCTGCTCAGTGGGGAGCCTGCTCCTCCCTCTGCCCCTCCATTCCCGCTCCCCCAGCTTGTGCTTGCTCTCTCCCCTCCCTGCTGTGTCAAATAAATAAATAAATAAAATCTTTAAAAAGAAAAAAAGAAAATTACTGCAAGAGACACTATTATTAACAGGAAAAAAAAATCTGACTTTGAGGGTAGTCCTTAACTTTTCCCATGGAAGCATTTTAAAATTCCTACTGAGAGAGCACCTCCCTTTGGAGTCTTGGATTCTCTGATGTCCTCCCCATTACCTTTCTCCCTGCCCTTGCTACTACTATCACCACGGTCTGTAAGACAGCCTAGCCTTCCTCTTGCTAAACTAGACCTCTTGGAACGCAACTTGCACGAACTGGGCCACAAAGAGGGGCTGTGAGCCTGCCGTGTATCTTCGGACACATGCCTAAGGCCCTTGCCCTTTTCTCCATTGATAAGATATAGAGAGAACAGTAATAAAAGCTGGATACTATAACCAGGCCGAGACACTCATCACTGGGCCTGTGTCCTGCTCAGAGAGACTAGTGGCCAATTAGTTATGCAGAGCCCGCAGCAGGCCCTGGCGGGGAGGCCAGGTTTACCTTGGAGCGCTCCGTGCATTTCCCTCCGCTCTCACTGCCCTAGCCCACTCCAAATGGAAACAAGGATTGTGCACAGCCTCTGACCTGAGTGTGAGTCCTGCAAGCTTGCAGGAGAGCTGCTCGGCTCCCAGAGAACCGTTCGGACTAGGGCTTTACGAAAGGAGGGCAACAGCGGGGGCAGAGCCAGGGATGGAGAGGCTGATGCTTTTGCAATCGGGGTGGCTGAGAGGGCCCTGTCGCGTCCAAGACAAGTGGAAAGAAGGAAATGGTCTCAGAGATGAACTGCCCTCGACTGCGGTCCCCTCAGGGATCCCTGCTGAGGGGACAGCTGTACTATTCGGGCTCATGCTAGCGGCTGGCACGATTTCCAGTGCGCATGCCAGAGCTTGATTCCTTGCTCCCACGACGGCTCCTCACTGGGATTCCTGAGCAGGGACAGCTTTGCTGGGACAGACACTGTGTCTGCAGGCTACAGGGAGCTTCGGCTGCCGGGTCTAGGAGGCCTTCGGAGGGGAGGAATGAACAGGATGGGACTGAACAGCCATCCTCTGGTCCCTCTGTAAAGGGGGCTGTGCCTCCCCTTCCCAAACCTAGTTCTCATGGGTGGAGTGCCGGCATCCCAGCTCTGTCACTTGCTGGCTGTGCCTCTGGGGGCCATTTACTCTCTGAACCTTGGCCCCTCACTTGACAAACGAGGATGCACAAACGTTGTTGTGAGGATGAAGCGATGTTTAGAACATTGACATCAATACATGGTCTTCCTCTAAGCAGGGCCCCTTGCCTGGCTCTTGAATGGCTCTTGATGCTCAAAGGAATCCAGAGAAATGGTGTTAGGGTCACTGCCACCTAGAAGAAAGGAAAGGGGAATTTCCTGCCTCTTTCCTCACCCCCAAATAAATCCAAGATTCCTCTTATTATCTTGGAGTGGATGCCTTTCTGAGGATGATTCAAAAGCCAGAAACTGTGAAAGAAAGCAGTGGTCAATCTAACTATAGAAAGATTAAAAATATATATATATATCCGCCAGGGGAAAAAATAAACGTACTGAAAGAGAGATGACAAATTGTGAACATTTGCTACCCTATCCAGAAGAGCTAGTTTCCTTAATAAATAAATAATTCCCATAAATCATTAAGAAGAAAGCTAACAACCAAAATGGTCAAAGGCTACAAACAGTTCCCAGAGAAGAAATACAAACGGCCTTTAAAAGTTGAAAAGATGCCCAACCTCCCTCCTAATAATATAAATGTAAATTAAGACTACAATTAGATACCAACTTAAAACCTTTCAGACTGGCAAAGATCAAAATGTTTGGTAACATCGTTAGTGAAGGTGTAAGGAAACAGACCTTTATATATATTGCTGATAGGAGTGGAAACTGATCCACTCTTTTATGATCCACTAATTTGGTAATTCTGTCAACATTTAAATTTCATATACACTTTGATTTAGCAATGCTACTTTATGGATTTATCTTGTAGATACATAGATATAAATTACTTGAAGATTGGCAGCAACCTAAATATCCATAAATAGAAAAGTTTTTAATTAGAATATGATAATGGCATGTAAGTGAGTGCAGGGTTAACCCTATATGTGATAAGATGCAGACTTTTCCAAAGTGGAAAAGGATTAGAAAAGTGTAGGGTGTATTTGCAGTGTGCTCTCATTCAGGTTTTGAGAAAGTAGTATCATCCTCATTTTACAGATGAAGAAAGTAAGGCTCAGAGGGAATTAGGCAGCTAGCCCCGAGTCATCACATAGTCTGTGGTTGAACAACAGAAGCTGCCCAGGTGCAGGGCTATCTGGTCTCGCTGGTAATAAAATCCAGGTTCTTCACACCATCCTTTAGGGCCTTCCCTAACCTCGTAAGCAGGGAACTTTCCTATCCAGTTTCCTACTTCTTTCCTTCATACACTTCCACAAACAAGACTGACCTTTTCTGCATTTCTCCACACACGTCCTTCTTTTTACTTTCCCACACATCTCTGCGTCTTTGTTCATGCTGCTTAGAGTTCTGGGTCAAATAGATCAAATGCTTCCTCCTCCAGGAAGCCTTCATTGATTGTCCCAGACAAAATTAATCTTTGCCTCTTCTAAAACCTTGAGCACTTTATCCCATTCAGAAATCTTTGGAGGGTGGGTTCTAGAGGGAATAGGAGAACGGAAGGGAGAAAATAAACGAGTAGTTATTGCGAGCCTACTTTGCGCCAGGAATGATGCCAACGCTTCCACACAAGTCTTCTCATCTAGTATGTTAAGTATTTATGATTGGGCCATAAAATCACTGAGGGTAAGATCCATGTCTGATTGATCTGGGCATCTCTCCAAGGGCCTAGCACGGCTCCATTCCTTCAATGCAAACAATGCTTGCAATTCTACAACATGCCAGGGACCGTGTTGGGTGCTGGGGAAACCAAAATGAATAGGATGAGCAGGGCCGAGTGTCAGCCTTCCAGCTGCCGGACTAGTGGGGGAGGCACTAAATCATATTTGAACATTGTTAATAAGGGGGGGGGGGGTAGAAGAGGTTTGTTGGCTGGATGGATGCGGGCATCTGATTGCATCTGTCTCATGCCTGCCTTCACTTCAAAACTCGCACAGTTCATCATGAATCCAATCCTGTGACTGCTCATTTCACGCTCAGTGCTGGAGTTACAAAGGTCTCCCTCTCACATTGTCTAGAACTACATTGTCTGATGCTGTCGCCAATAGCCACAGGTGGGTATTTAAATTTAAGTGACTTACAACCTCAAAGAGGTGAGAAAAGCTGAGAGTCAGGAGGCAGCATCCAACATACCCCAGAGTCACGGATAACTAGCTGCTTCCCTGCGAAAGCAAGCACCCCCACTGCGTGGAGTCTCTCTAATCCTTCCTACGACCACTTCAACAGGCAGCAGATACAGACTCTTACATGCAGGGCTTGCCAGCAACCCAGCCGGGCCACACCGCGAACGCGGGCCGTGGGACCATGGAGGACTCTCCGCTCTCATGGCCCGCCCACCGGGCGTGCAGCCAGGCGAGGCGCATCCCGAGGCCACGGTGCGCCCCTTCCTTCCGCGCACAGGACAGAACCGCAAGGCAGGAGTGGCTTCCACGCTGGCTCCCCGGGCAGGTGCCGGCCCTCCTGCCATCCCCAGGCTGGGGCCTCCTGGCGAGGCTGCCCGGAGTCCGGAGGAGCTCCTACAGCTGCCAGCAACAGGGCCTGTTTTCCTGCCCGGGAGTGGGTGGTGGGGCAGAAGAGCCTGGCACCCCCGTGGGAGTAATTTTCCTCCCTCCCTCTCCTGCACAGCCTGGAGACCTTCTCAGGCTCCCCTCCCCACGGACGCCTGCTCTGCGCGGCTGTTGGCCCAGCCCCTCGGCTGTTTCAACCTGGCCAGAGCCAGCCACTAGAGGGTAGTGAAAACCCTCTTTTCCACCCTGAATAAAGTCGGGGAGAAGGACAGCTCCCAGGGTGCTCGATGCTCCCCAGCCCCGCAGAAGCGAAAATAAAACAGAAAACATTTCAGAGCGAAATTCATGCAAACTCTATTTTCATGTTTTACATGAATTTCCAGTAGATGGGAATCCGAAGAAATCCCCCGGGAAGTCAAATAAGAAACCGCCCAAAGCAAGAGGTTTCGCGTCCACTTATTATTGTGGAATCTGTATTAATAAATTCCTCTAATAACATGCTCTGCACAGCGCTGACAAGCTAACAGCATTGCAGTAGAATACTGCTTGTTCTCCAGGAGCGATTTTCCAAGGGAAGGACCAATATGTAGGTTTCCCTCCCTCCCTCCCTTGGCATTCTGCAGTCTCTTTTTATTATATTTGTCACATGGCTTAAGAACTAAATTTAGAAATGAGACGAAAATTCAATACCTGCCTCCGCTTCGTTCTTGACAATTAGCTGTGTTCTGTCTTTCCTACTGTCCACAAGGAAAGCAAGAGTCACTTTGCAGTCAGGCCCCTTTCGTTTCCACACACCGACGCCCCCTAGTGGTGACACCGAAGTCTGGCCACAGACATCCCCTTTCGCTTTTGACCCAGCAAGCTGGGGGTTAATTAACAAGAGAACTGAAAAACTTCCCAAACTGCTTTTCTGTCTGCCTTTCGGATCATAATCTGTATTGCCATGTACTATTTTTTATCTCCAATGTGCTTGCCTATCTTTAGAGAGAAGTATATTCCATTCCTCCTTATGAGGCTGTTGCATTTTTTTCTCGACAGGCAAAAACAGCACAGAAAAATTCTTGTGTAAATCCTAAGAGCTAGATTGCACCGTGGCATTTTCAAAACAGCCCTGAAAGGTTACGTATTACTCTCCCTATATTGTGGGTGAAGAAATAGGAAGTGTCCCTAGAAGTGTCTCAGCCAAGGCCACACAGCCGTTCCCCCATGAAGCCAGGATTTGAAACCTGACTGCTTTGTTCTCCCCTCTGATGAACTACTGGAGGACAGGAAATGTGTTGGGTCAGAGTCTCTGAAACCTGCTGGCCCCTGGCCTCACAATTGGCACATCCTAGGCTCTCAGAGCCTGTGGAGTAAGAAGAGGGTATGGTATATACAGAATGAGAGTGGGGTCAAAAGAATCAACAGGCCCAAAATGGAGTCCCTTGTGCTAGACCCACATCACCAAACTGGGACTTAATACCTCACCTAATTGCAGTTTCCAATCTTCCCAGGAATGTAATCTTAACTGGTCAGTCTGGAATTGCCTGGTTAGCACAGGTAAGAGAATTCATCTATTAAGGAAGGCCTTTTTGTCCCCCAGAGAGAGGTGATCTTGCCCAAAATAATCTTTTTTTTAATGACTTTCTTGTCTTGCTTTTAAAAACCTTTCCCTACCTGTAGCCCTTTGGAGCTTCTTTCAATTTGCTAGATGGGATGCTGGCCTGATTCATGAATCATTCAGTAAAGCCAATTATTATCTTTAAAATTTACTCAGTTGAATTTTTATTATTTAACAGGAGAGAGATCTAGAAATTACCCGACCCCTGGGATCCAAGGGATAGATTGTGCTTTAGTGAGCTTGCTGGGGGCTGGGGGGTAGAACACAAGGTTTGTTGGCCTCTCATTCCTGCCCTTTCCTTGCTGATTCCATTTTGCAATCCTCAGCTCAAGCCCAGGCCACAGAGAATGGAGGCCATGAGCTGATGGGACTGGGTGGGGGCAGGAAGGCAGAGAGAAATCCAGGGACATGCCTAGACTTGCCTGGGCCAATGCCAGCCCTGCTCTACCTGGAGCCAGGTGGGTTTCTTACCTTAAACTACCTAAGGTAGTTTACTGAAAACCTACTTTGTGCCTTTGATACTTGGCAGAGTTATTTTATTTAGTGCTCTCAAAACACAGCAAGGCTGTATCCTTGTACGGTAAGAAAAAGAAGCCTCAGAGAAACTAGTTACTTGTCCAGGGAACAAAAAGACTTTTTTTTTTACCTTCCTTTGTATACATATTTCCCAATTTAAATGTGTGTGTGTGTGTGTGTGTGTGTGTGTGTTTAAAATGAATGTAGGGCAATGAAGTGGAGAAAACGTGGAACTTTTACTGGGAACTGTGGTTGAAGGGGGCAGGGGGTAGAGAAAGGGTTTGCTTTGCTTTGCTTTGTTAGAGAAGAGCAGTGTATTGGTGTGTGGCTGGGGAGGCTCTAACAGAGAGAGGAACTGATCTTACCGGAGAAGGAGAGCAGGTTTGGGGCAGCAGCCTTGGGAGTTGGAGAGCGGCAACAGAGCTGAGGCGCCTGGAAGGGTCTCATGGTGGTAGGGACCACTTCATCTGTCTTGCTCCCAGCTTATGGAACCGGCTAGCCTCATGAGGGTGCAGACAGGAAACCACTTATTCTTTCTCCATCTCTAGGGGTATTTTACCCACTCGGGGTGCCCCCTCCCACTTTCTGCTTACCATCTTCCAAGTCAGTGCAGGCCATGGGCCAGCAGCCCAGGTGTCACCTGTCCAATCAGAATCTACAAGTTAACAAGAGGCCCAGGTGACGTGATAAGCAGTCAAGTTTAAGGAGCTTTTTCCTCTGCCCATCTTTGGTTCTTTGGCTGGGGGCCTGGAAATTAGACTGACAAAAGACAGAATAATAACAGAAAACAAATAGAAGTTTAGTAACGTACATTTGCATGGGGAGCACTCAGCCATGAGTAACTCAAAGGGGTGGTTAGAACTTAGGCTTATACAGCATGACAAAAGAACAAGAAAGTTTTAGAGAAGTGAGACAAAGGAAAAGAACCTTGAGCTCCCAGCGATGGCAAATTGTGGGAAAGCAAATATATGGGGAAATAAAGGCACTTTTAGCAAGGTTTGTTACGTAGACTCCTTTGGTGCTTATAAGAGTCTAGAGTTATCTCCAGTGATTAACTTCTGTCCTTCCTGGTAGAGAGGGCAGGGGGAAAACCTTTACAAATGTCCTGCTTTTAGGCAAATAGGGGGAGGGCAGGGAGCTTTTCTTGTATCTGCTTCTTCTCAATTGCCTTTAGCTCAAAATAATCCTTATACCAAAGTGGCATATTGGGGGTGGCATGGTCTACAACTCTTCAGATGCTCACCTCTTGCCCTCTCAGATCTGCAGCCTGGTAGAGCCACCCTCAAGAGAGTCACCCTCCCTTTTAGAGTTCCCAGGTGGGGTCAGATACCAGCCACTCTTCCCCGCCCAGACCCAGAGGACACACTTCAGACTCTCCAAGTGTTCTCTCAAAGCTTCTGTAGGGAAGGAAAATGTTTTCCTTGACCTCTTAGGGTACCAGCTAGGTCTGAAAATTAAACTGACAAAGACACGAACAGGAGAAAAACATACAGATTTATTTGTGGTGAGTTTTACGTGACATAGGAGCCTTCATAAGGAAATGAAGACCTGTGTATTTTTATGCCACATCTGATGAAGAGTGGGATAGATGAAGTTGTGTAGAAATATGATAGATTGAGGAGTATGAAGTAAGTGTCATGAACTGGTGCGTGAGGCCTGTTTATTAGAGTTCTTGTTGGTGTTGAAGGGGAGCAGATTTTGCCACCCAAGATATGCTTCTTTGACATATTATTTTAAGCTGGTTGTTTTTAAGAAACTGCAGACACAGAAGAAGCTTTGAAAACTGAGACATTTCCCTTTCATAAGGGACATTTAGATTTAGAAGAGGCATGTCCATTAGTAAGGGCGCCTCCCTGTCTGTAAGATGGAGAGCAGGATAACTAAATGTTTAGAAATTCTTATTGATGAAGAAGGCGATAGATTAAATCTGCATAGCAACCCTATCCTTGTTCATTGTGCTTCTCCTGGAAATCTCCCATAACAGACTCCCTGCCCCAACATCTTCCTTGGTCTTTAGCTTGAGATGGTACTTAGGGTGATGGCTTCAGCCATTTTGGAGAGTTCCCTCATTTTCCTGGGTCTCTCCCACGTATACTGGAGGTACACATGTTATTAAGCTTTTGTTTGTTTTCCTCTTGTTAACCTGTCTTATGTCAATTTAATTATTAGGCCAGCCAAGGAGTTGTAATAGGGAAGAAGGGAAAAGTTGCAGCCACTACAGGGTCCTATTGTCTTCAGATACTAGGATGCTCCTTTCCTCCGGTTGTAGGGAGGGCACCTCTCACAGGAGGGTTTGAGGACCGATTCAGAGAAGGGCAGGGGCAGGTCAAAGTGAACTTCCAGCTTCTGCTGTTTTCTCATACACCTCCAGCTTAAAATATCCAATATGCTGTTTAAAAAAAGTTAACCTTAAGAATAAAAATACCAGTTATTTTACCAGCAAAAATGAGTTTTGTCGGGAATAGCAGAAGTCTGCAATCCAGGACAGATAAGCTAAGGCAAAACCATTGGCAAGTCCAGAGAACAAAGGTGAGGAATGCTCTTTTATGGAGGAAAGGAGAAACTGGATGGCTGGTATAAACAAAAAGTCCATTGAGTAAACTGGGAGTTTGAAGTGCAGTGGCTTTTTGTTGGGACAGTGTCTCATTGGCTGGGCTGTTGCTGGGGAGGAGGAAAGGCTTTCTTCCTCTTGCTGGGAGAGTAAAGGGGTATCCAGGTGCCAAGGTTAGGGGATCGCCTTCTGTTGGGTCTGTGACTGACAGTGTGGAATGGTAGGGTGTGAGGGCTCCCCCTGCTGGCCTCCCGGCTCCATTCTAAATGAGGTTTCCTTTTATTGTCACTCTAAACACCCCCCCCAAAACAAAACAAACAAAATTCAACTGAGTAAATCTGAAGATCTAATTGACTTTATTCCATGATTTGCAAATTGGGCAGCATCCCACCTAGCAAACAGAAAAGAGCTTCAAGCAGCTGTACTAGACAGAAGGTTTTTTTTAAAGGCAGAGCAGAGGTGGGACAAAGAAGTCGTAAACAACAAAAGGATTATTTTGGGCAAAGTCACCTCCCTCTAGCAGAGCGGCACTAGATGTTGGGAGAAAGGGGTTCTTATCAGGTGGATCACCTCACGTGCCGATCAGGAAATTCCAGACTGACTGGTTAAGATTACATTCCTGGGAAAGGTTGAAAGAGCAATTACATTCGTCATTAAGCTGTGGTTTGGTGCTATGGTCCTAGCACCAGTGACTCCATTTTGGACCTGTGGTTTTCTTCTTAACAATGCCAAGGTGCCATATTTTGGGGTAGCATGTCCTGAACCCCATCACTTCCCACACTAGTTAAGGTGAGGTGAATGTATTCCTTCCCTTCCTGTGATGTGGATTAAGGGGGTGCACAGCTCAGCACACTGACATACATCTCTCTTTATGGAAAGCCTCACCACCACCTGCTTCCATGACCAGTGAACCCCCAGCCTTCTTGGAGATGCTTGGAGGGGTGGGTTATGAGCAGAGACAGTGTCACAGTCTCTTAGAAAGTCTCACCTAGGTGTTTGTATTTGTTATCCATTTCTGTGTACCAAATTACCCCAAATTTTCGCACGTAAAACAAAAAACATTTATTATCTCACAGTTACTGTGTGTTAAGGATTGAGCTGTGTCCCTCCAAAATTCATATGTTGAAACCCTACCCCTCCAGTACTTTGCAATGTAATTGGATTTGGAGATAGTGTCTTTAAAGAGGTAGGTAAGATTAAACGAGGTCATAAGGTGGGCCATGATCCAGTATGACTGGCATCCTTATAAGAAGTGGGATAGGTACCAGGGGTTATTGAGTACAGAGGAGAGGCCATGTGAGGACACAGGGGGAAGGTGGCCATCTGCAAGCCCAGGACAGAGGCTTCAGAAGAAACCAAACCTGCCAACACTTTGATCTTAGACTTCCAGCCCCCAGAACTGTGAGAAAAGGAACATAACGTCTGTTGTGTAAGCCACCCAGTCCGTGGGACTTTGTTATGGCGGCCCTGGCAAACTGATATACTGTGAGTCAGCAAAGCACAGTTTAGCTGGATGCCTTAGGCTTAGGCTCTCTCCCAAGGCTGCAGTCAAGATGTCATTTCAGGCTGTGGTCATTTCAAGGCTTGACTGGGGAGGGTCCACTTCCAAGCTCACTTTCATGACTGTCGGCAGGCCTCGGGTCCTCACTGACTGTTGGCCAGAGACGTCAGTTCTTTGCCAGGTGGGCCTCTTCCTAGGGCAGCTCACGACACGTCAGCTGGATTAACCCAGAATGAGCAAGGGAGCCCAACGGAGGCTGCAATCTAATAACCTAATCTCATAATGACATCTGTCACTTGTACGGTATTCTGTTCATTAGGAGTGAATCACTACGCTTAGTCCACACTCAAGAGGAGGCAGCTACAGAAATGCAGGAGTCCCAGGAGATGAGGCCCATGAGGAGTTATGCTAGGGGCTGCCTTCCACTGTAGACTAGTCCTCCACTTTAGGATTGAGGAGACTTAGAGCTTATGGCATTGTTTTTGTCTTCAAAACATTGTCTCTGTCTTCAATCAAAATGTGGAGAACAAGGAAAGGACCATACGACATCCTGTTACACTCGGGACAAGAGAGAAGGCGGAGAGTGTGGATACATATCCCAGTGGATTTGGTGGTAGGAAGATAAGGAAAGATTGGAATGGCTCTATTTTCCAGAGAAGTAGGAAGTGTGGTTATTAGCTAGAACTGGGACTGTGGAAGGTGTGACAACCTTGGCTACTCGTACAGCAAAGACTCATGCTCCCTCACATTCCCCTTCCATATTATAGTGTTGCCCAGCTGGGAACTACATCTCCCAGATTCCCCTACATCTAGAGGGGACCGCGTGACTAGTTGCCAATCGACGATGAGTAGAAGCAGTTTGTGGCATTTCCTGGTGAAGGAACTTACGCATTTCTCCATTTCCTCTCTCATATATATGCACAAGCCATTGGGTGGGTCTGGAGAACTTTAAGGCTCTAGGAGAGAGGAGCCACCAGATGAAAGGCCCCTGGTTCCTGAAAGCCATCTGCCAACCAGAGAATTCCCGTCCTGGACTTTTATGTGAGCACAAGATAAACTTATTTTCCAAGCTACGGAAAATTTGGAATTTGGTAGTTGCATTACTCTAGGTAGCATTACTCTAATTCTGGTGTGTAGGTTTGAGAATTGGGAAGCAGTATGAAATACTCGTGTTGGTGAGCAGGATAGAGGCAGCAGATGGTCTCAGTGGGACAGCCCACCACATGGCAGGACACTGGCCATGGGTGACCCACTCAGATGCCTCGATCGTCGGAGATGGGCCGAGGAAGGGCAAAGCTGCACAACAGAGGCTGCAGGCCAAAAGACTGCTCAACCCTCTGTGTCCCGACCCCTAGTAGAACCCTAAGAGGAGGGTGCCCTCAAAATGACTGAAAATGGACTTCCCACCACCCACATGAAAAAGAAGTATCAAAGTGCAATGACTCGTACTCCATAAATATGGGTGTGCCAGAGACAAAACACATTTTTACTTTGTCTGCATCAAATTCAGTTTCCAAGCCTCCGCCCTGCCAAACTGGGTGGAAGGTCAATTCCAGGCATTATTGGTGTTCCAACCCTCTCCCTAATGTTGCATAGTATGCAGGAGACCAACATGGTGTTCCAACAAGGCAAGGCCTATCGTCTTTGATTCAGGATGATCAGTGTTGATATTCTTTTTTTTTTTTTTTTTAAGATTTTATTTATTTATTTGATAGAGAGAGAGCGAGAGCAGGAACACAAGCAGCAGGAGTGGGAGAGGGAGAAGCAGGCTTCTTGCCGAGCAGGGAGCCCGATGCGGGACTCGATCCCAGGACCCTGGGATCATGACCTGAGCCGAAGGCAGACACTTAACGACTGAGCCACCCAGACGCCCAGTGCTGATATTCTTAAAGGGAGCACCCAAGGTCCTTTGCAGCCCTGCTGTATTCTCTGGGCAGTTATAAGAATAGGACCAGGTCTGTTAATACTTAGAAAGCCACCAATCTCAGGAATCTCGTCATATCTCTTTCTACTGCCCAGGACCCAGGCTTTTCCTCCTGCCATCTTTCCCTTGGAACAGCTCTATTACATGTCTTTGTCCTCTGCTTTCAGTGGTCCTTGATCTTGTCATCATGAAAAACAAGCTGAGTGAAAGTTTCAGGCAAGTCCTAGAAAAAATTTAAATTCTTCCTGTTAGTTACTGTCCTCACTAAATAAGAGGTGCCACCACTCCAAGAATGATGTCGTTTCCATAGTCCAAGCATAGACATTAGGCTTAGTTCACAAACACTTGTGGACAAAACTGAGGATGCCAGCGGTGGCCATGAGAGGGCATCACTCATACCCAACTGCAGGGAGTGCAACTGACCAACAACCGCAGAGGCGAGCTCTGAAATCTTTCACGTGTTCACACTAAGACCACGCCTCCCAAGGATGCTTCCAGCCAGTGAGGGAGCAGGCTCATCGCTAGGGGGCGTGGTCTCTTCTACTTGGTGCCTGGTTTGGGAACTCCCTCACAGGCGTGCAATCCTTCCTTAGATTGCCAGGCAATCTTAGTCAGTACCCCCCCGCCCCATGCCCCGCAGAGTGCCCTCCTTCCGTCTCTCCATCACTTACTGCCGGACCCGCATTATGGTCTGAAGGCAGGCTCCCCCAGCCTCTTCCGGCTCCCTCTCGGGTTTTCTCTCACAGATGTTTCTCCTAATAAATTTCTCGCACCTTTCATCATCTCACACCTGCTTTGGGAGGACCCAGCCTAATCTGTTCTCCCCATTCGATACACTCACTTTGCTTTTGATAAGTATATCATGTATTTAGATAGCAAATATTAAATGTACTTCCTGTACATTTCAACTGTGAAATGCTACATACAAGGGTAAATGTTTTAAGTATAACTGTTAAGATTTCTTCCTACCTTAAAGAGTTAACTCTTGTTTCAACTGCATTTTAACATCGATTTTTGCTAAATTTGGCAACTGCTACTATTCAGTCTGAGCTTTAATATCTCAAGTGGCTGTTGAGTTCCCTCATGGCCCTTAACTCTCCCTAGAAACTCTGAACTACTTAAAAACAAAAAAGTCAGGGCGCCTGGGTGGCTCAGTCGGTTAAGCGACTGCCTTCGGCTCAGGTCATGATCCTGGAGTCCCGGGATCGAGTCCCGCATCGGGCTCCCTGCTCAGTGGGGAGTCTGCTTCTCCCTCTGGCCCTCCCCCTCTCATGCTCTCTGTCTCTCATTCTCTCTCTCTCAAATAAATAAATAAAATCTTAAAAAAAAAATTAAAAAAAAACAAAACAAAAAAGTCAATGGCATTGGAAATACATAAAAGCAATGTAACATCATTCAGAGTAGTATAGAGATACAGGAAGGGGATTTCCCATAATGCCATCATCCTAACACAAGAGCTGCCATTTTCTGGGTCCGTGTCTCCCCCACTACCTCCCCTTCTCTCCCGAGCCTCTTCCTCTCTAGATGGTTGTTCACAGAACTGCCTGTGTTCAGCGGAAGCCTCAGGTTCTCAGACCTGGAGGTACATCAGAATCATCTCTGGAGATTTTAAAAATGACCAAGCCATGGGGTGCCTGGGTGGCTCAGTTGGTTAAGCGGCTAACTCTTGGTTTCTGCTCAGGTCATGATCTCATGGGTTGTGGGATTGAGCCTAGCTCTGGCTCCTCACGGACTCTGCTTGGGATTCTCTCTCCCTCTCCCTCTCTCTCTACCCCTGCCACTCAGGCTCTCTCTCTCTTTCTCCCTCTCTAAAACAAACAAATAAATCTTAAAACAAAAAAATGACCAAGCCCCAGGCCTGAGCTGGATCTCATTGACCTAAATCCTCTCTTCTATTTCGGAACCCAGGTGCTCAACTGAATTGGCCAGACTCTGTCATGTGTGCCATTTTACCAGCCCTGGGTTATTCACAGAGCCTTGATTTTTATTTCCTTCCACCTCCTGGTCCCTGATCCCCACTGTCACCCCCCTCCCCAAGGGTACCCTATGGGCTTTATATATGTTCTTAAGTGTGCATATATGCCTCTAAATGTGTAATGTTCTTTGGCTCTTTGTGTTCTTAAGGTAGATTCATAAATTTCATTGTTTTTCACCTTTCTCCCCTCAGTACTATGTTTTAAGGTTCTGTCTTTATTGACACATGGCTTCTCCTTTCTACACAGTATCTCTCACACTTTGCTTTTCGTCTCCTAGAGATGGACACCTGTGTTGCCTCTAGCTGTTCTCCTGCCCCAGCAGTTCTGCAGTGAAGTGTCCTCATGCATGTCCTCCCGCGAGCCTGGGTGAGAGCCTCCCGCCCCCTGGAGAGGAGTGTTCTAAGTGTCCTCAGCTGATTCTGATCTGCTGCATAGCCAGGGTTGAGGACCACTGCCATCCTCAACAAACTTTATGATCTTTGAAGATTTTCTTCACACTTCTCGCCTATGGGACTGACTCCTCCCCGGCTGAAATCTGAGATACTTGGGGTACTTTCTTTTTTTAAAGTTTCCTTTCTCTCTTTCTCTCTCTCTCTTTCTTTCTTTCAGAGGGAGAGAGTGCGCGTGAGCAGGGGGAGGAGCAGAGGGGGAGGGGGCGAGAGAGAATCTCCAGCAGACTCTGCACTAAACGCAATGGGCTACTTTTTTTTTTTAACCCCATAAAAATCTTCCTTTAGGAACTTAAAATACTAAAGTAAAAGTGATGGATATCTTAAATGTGACCCTGTATTTATTTCCTCTTGTCGCTCTAACAAAGTACCACAGTCTCAGTGGTTTAAAACAGCACAAATATATGTGCTTACAATTCTGGAGATCAGAAATCCTAAAAATAAGATGTCAGCATGAATGTGTTCCTTCTGTAGACTCTGGGGGAGAATTCATTTCCTTGCTTCTCTGAGCTTCCAGAGGCCATCTGCATTCCTTGGCTGGTGGCCCCTTGGCTCGCATCACTACAACCTCTGCTCTGTCCTACTCTGGATGGGACCCTTCGGTCTGCTTCTTCGAGGGACCCTTGTGATCACATTGGACTCACTTGGAAAATCTAGGATACTCTCCCCATTTTAAAATATTTACTCACACTTGCAAATGTCACTTGAAACTTTTTGCCATGTAAAGTAACATATCCTCAGGTTCCAGGGATTAAGATTGGGTATCCTGGGTGGGTGGGGAAAGCATTCTGCCTCCTATGTGACCATTAAATTTTTCCATTCAAATTTTACTAGATTTCTTAAAATTAAAAAGTAACACATACTTGTTTTGTATTATAAACAATACAGAGCGGTATAAGGAAAAAGATGATGGCTCAGCCCACCCTTCCCTGATACTCTTGTGGATAAACAACATTGCATCCATACCTAACCTCACACACACAAATCTGTATATTGTGTTGTTGTGTGGTATGGAACCAGGTCCATAAACCTGAATCTGCAAATTTTCCTCTTCATCTCTCATGGAATCCCTCCAGACCAATCCGTAGGGACCTTACCCATCATTTATTTTAACTAGCTAAATCTTCTGCAGGATGGGTAAACTGTAACTGATTCAGCTATTCCCTTATCGAGAGATATTCAGATGGGTTTCTGATTTCCACATCTTCAAATCAGGCTTCAAAAAGTGTCCTTTTGTTTGCATGCACCAATGCTATTATTTCTGGAAGAGCCCCTGAAGTGGAATATGGCCTCCAAAGTTAAGTGCATTTTTAGTAGACAGTCCCAGATTATTTTCCAAAAGTTTTAGGAATTTACACTTTTACCAGCAAGAAATGAGTGTGTCCACTTTACTGCAAAACTGCCTCTCAGCCAGAGTAAAATAGCATTGCTCTCTATAGTTTACGCTAATCTATAGTAAGCCATTGTTGTTTTGTCCACATTTCTATGAAGACCCCAGGGGTTGGGATATTTTTTCCATGTTTATTGACTACTCGCATATTCTTGTCTACAAATTGCCTATTGTATTCTTGCCTATTATTTTTAAAATTTTTATTTTATCTTATTATTTTATAAAGCACTTTATTTTAACAACAGTTTTAGTTTTGCAGAAAAATTATGAAATTGGTACAGATTCCATACAGGCCCATATAGGAATACAAATTCCCATATAGGCCAAACCCAGTTTCCCCTGTTAATAACATCTCACATTACTACTGTACATTTGTTACAACTAATGAACTAATACATTTGTTACCATGAATGAACTAATATCAATACATTTTTATTAAAGTCCACACTTTATCCAGATTTCCTTAGTTTTTACCTAATGTCCTTTTTCTGTTCCAGGATCCCATGCAGGATCCCACTTTACAGTTAGTTGTTTCATCTCCTTAGGCTCCCCTTGGCTTTGACAGCTTCTCAGACTTTCCTTGTTTTTGATGACCTTTGCAGTTTTGAGGAGTACTAGTTAGGCATTTTTTAAAATGTCCCTGTACTGAGATTTGTCTGATCTTTTTCTCATGACCAGATGGGTGTTAGAGCACATACCATCAACATGATTTATCACTTTTGTTATTGACCTTGATCACCCGGCTGAGGTTGTGTCTGTCAGATTTCTCCACTACAAAGTTATTCTTTCCTGCCACTTTTCCATACCGTACTCTTTGGAAGGAAGTCACTAGGAACAGCCCACACGTATGCTGTTATGCTCCACCTCCTTGAGGGCAGAGACTTCGTAAATTATTTGGAGTTCTTCTGCATGAGGGATTTGTCTCCTCTCCCTCATTTAATTATCTAATCATTCATTTATATCCATAGAGATGCATGGATATTTACACTCTGGGTTTAATCCAATACTACTTTATTTTCATTGTTCATATTGTTCCAGGTTTGACCATTGGGATCTCTTTCAATTGGCTTCCATGTCCCTTTGACGTATCCCCATCAAGGTGGTTTTTGTTTTTTTGTTTTTATGAGTATTTCCTTACTTTTTTTTTTTAAGATTTTATTTATTTATTTGAGAGAGAGAGAGCACAAGTGGGGGAGAGGGAGGAGAAGACTCCCCACTGAGCAGGGAGCCTGATGTGGGGCTCGATCCCAGGACCCCGGGACCATGACCTGAGCCAAAGGCAGACACTTAACCAACTGAGCCACCCAGGTGTCCCAAGATTTTATTTATTTATTTGAGAGAGAGAAAGAGAATGGGGGAGGGGGGGTGCAGAGGGACAAGCAGACTCCCCGCTGAGCACAAAGCCAGCATGGAGCTGGCACGGGACTCGATCCCAGGACCCTGAGATCATGACCTGAGCTGAAGTCAGACACCCAGCCGACTGAGCCACCCAGGTGCCCAAGTACTTCCTTACTTTCTGGCACTACAAGATCCTCCTGGCTTTTCTTGTATATTCCTTGCCCTTATGCTAGAATCAGCTGCCTCTCCAAGGAGTCTTGGTTTCTTTATTAGAGAATGGTATTAGCAACCAAGGTCAGAGCATAAGATATGCTCATTGTTAGTTGGGTGTTGCTGCTTCTAGGTCCTCTCAGCTGACAAAGCAAGGAAATATATGTGTGCCACAAGCCAGGGTACATATACATATCTATAAATAGTTCTATACGAACAGGATTTCATTTCTGTGTCTGCAACTCTAGTCCACAACCACATGGATCATTCTAGTCTCCTCCTTTTGCTTATTGGTAAATGACCACTCCAACAGTGAGAAGCCTGGCTCCCACCATCCACCAATATTTACTCAATTGTTCATTTCCAGCATAGGGGTATAACAGTATCAGAATTGTTAACCCCATCACCTGATGGAAAACAACTTCATCAACAAGAATACAGTTTTCTGTGCAATTCTTTTTGCGTTTAGTTTTACAATTCCACTCGTTTCCTAAGCTACTTAGGTCACCACGTTTTCCCCCACCTACTTCAGGAAGATGTTTTAATACATTTGTAATACAGATTATTTTGTGACAGTCTACATTCTATCCTGGTATCCCTTGACCTCTAAATGATTTTTCTGTAATTTGTGTGTACTGGTTTACCCTTTGTGCTTTAAAGTTCTATGGGTTTTGATAAATGTATAGTGTCCTGTACCTATAGTCACAGTACAATATAGAATAGTCTCACCACCCTAAAAAGTCCCTCTTCATCTGTCCAAGCCTCTACCCCCTCCTATCAACCCCCGACAATCACTCTTCTTACTGTCTCTCTAGTTTGGCTTTACCAGATCTCGTATCACTGGAATCCTAAAGTATGTCGCCTTTTCAAATTGCCTTCTTCATTGAGCAATATGTATTTAAGTTTTATTGTCTTTTTGTGACTTGATACTCTTTTTTTTTTTTTTAAGTTGGCTCCATGCCCAGCATGGAGCCTAACATGGGGCTTGACCTCATGACCCTGAGTTCAAGACCCGAGCTGAGATCAAGAGTTGGATGCTTAACTGGTTGAGCCTGTGACTTAATACTTTTAAAAATACATGTATCTATCACAGAATTATATCCTATTCTTTGGATGTACTACAGTTTGTTTATCCATTTGATGTCCGATTGAAGGACATCTTAGCTGCCTCCAGTTTGGGGAGATTGTAAATAAAGCTGCTATGAGCATTCTTCTTTGTCCATTTTTGAGTTGCTTGTCTTGTGCTTTTCAAATTGTCTATTAAGGATATATACCTTGTCAAGTTTCAGCTATTTTTTTCCTAGCCTATTATTTTTCTATTGACTTTATGATCTTTGCCTCAATATTTAAAAATGTAACTGAATATATCTGTATTTTTTGTTATGGCTTCTGGATACCCTGTCTTTTTTTCTTCTTTTTTTGAGGTATTATCAAATTATTTTTTTAAAAATTAAAAATAAAAGTACAGTTGACATACATATTAGTCTCAGGTTACAACATAGTGATTTGAGATTTTTATACATCATGAAATGTTCATCATAAGTGTAGTCACCATCTGTCACCTTACAAAGTTATTACAATACTGTTGACTATATCCCCATGCGGTACTTTCCATCCCCATGACTTATTTATTTTATAACTGGAAGTCTGTAGCTCTCAATCGCCTTCACCTATTTTGCCCATTCTCCCCACCCCCACCTCTGGCAACTACCAGTTTGTTCTCTGTATTTATGAGTCTGCTTCTGTTCTGTTTTGTTTGTTCATTTGTTTCTTAGAGTCTATGTATAAGTGAAATCATATGGGATTTGTCTTTGTCTTTCTCTGACTTATTTCACTTAGCATAATACTTTCTAGGTCCAACCATGCTGTAGCAAATGGCAGGATTTCATTCTTTTTTGGCTGAATAATATTCCGTTGTATATATACACCTCTTCTTTATCCATTCATCTACCAATAGACACTTAGGTTGCTTTCATATCTTGGCTATTGTAGATAATGCTGCAATAAACATAGGGGTGCACATATCTTTTTGAATTCGTGTTTTCATTTTCTTTGGGTAAATACCCAGAAGTGGAATTTCTAGGTTATATTGTATTTCAATTTTTATTTTTTATGTTTTTTAAGTTTATTTATTTGTTTTTAGTAATCTCTACACCCAGCATGGGCTCAAACCCATGATCCCAAGACCAAGAGCTGCACACTCCTCCAACTGAGCCAGCTAGGCACCCCTGTATTTTCCGTTTTTAATCTTTTGAGGAACCTCCATACTGTTTCTCACAGTGGCTGCACCAATTATATTCCCACCAACAGTGCACAAGGATTCCCTTTTCTCCATATCCTTGCCAACACTTATTTCTTCTCTTTTTGACACTAGCCATCCTGATGGGTGTGAGGTGATATCTCACTGTGGTTTTGATTTGCATTTCCCTGATGATTAGTGATGTTGAGCATCTTTTCATTGTCTGTTGGCCATATGTATGTTTTCTTTGGAAAAATGTCTATTCAGGTCCTCTGCCCAGTTTTTATCAGATTGTCCAGTTTTTTTCATATTGAGTTGTATAAGTTCTTTATATATTTTGGATATTAATTCTTTATTGTATATATCATTTGCAAATATCTTCTCTCATTCAGTAGGTTGTCTTGTCGCTTTGTTGATGGTTTCCTTCACTGTGCACTGGGAACCCTATCTTGCTTTGTTTGTTTTCCACAATCGCAAGGTTAAAAAACATCCTCCTGAATTTTTCTGTTACATATTAAGGAAGAGTGAGTAAGTTTAAGCAAAAGAGGTAGAAATGCTAAAGAATAACAGAGGATGTGGGGGATAGTGATTATGGGGCTGAGAAGCATTTTGCCTCTAAATTCCGAGTGGTCCATCATGTGGCCTTTCTAGGATCAGCTCTAAGTCAAAGTTTTCATGGGATCTCTTTAGACACTGTAATTCTAGGAGCAAGGAGCTATGTGGCCAACTTTGGAGAATCAAAACCAGACCCTGGGGTTGTTTCCCTGAGCTCATCCATCCCGTTCCTGTAACCCTTTATTTGTATGTTCCATATTTGTCTCCCTCCTAGACTATAAGCTCCATAAAATGAAGAGCCAGGTCTGACTTGTTGATCCCTGATTCCTCAATGCCTGGCATGATGCCCTATGGGCAAGCAGGTAAGGAGGAAAGAAAAAAGAAGAGAGTGTTCGTTGTTTTCCATTAATTCTAAAGTTTCACCTTAAGGTCTTCTCTATTTTGTCGTAAGCCCTGGGTGGCTAACCTCATTGGACCACATCACTGGACTTCCTTACCTTCTGGTCTCCCACTGTGGTTGGCCAATGGGATGCGCTCTCAGGGAACTGGAAGTCGGGAGGACAGAGAGGTGAGTTTTTATTTCTCTCACACCCCACCTGCTGGACAGCCCTTTTGGCAGCAGCTGCACCCTTCTATAGCCCCTCGTCCAGGGCTCCAGATGTCATCTGGACACCAGTGATCCCACTTCTTCCCTGCCTCTGCAGGTCAGATTGAGAGCAGCTTCCCCTCTGTTGGTAGTTACTGTAGGCATCAACATCCCTTAGTCCTTAAGTCTTTAAAAAATCCCAGCTGATGGCGCCTGGGTGGCTCAGTCGGTTAAGCGACTGCCTTCGGCTCAGGTCATGATCCTGGAGTCCCAGGATCGAGTCCCGCATCGGGCTCCCTGCTCGGCAGGGAGTCTGCTTCTCCCTCTGACCCTCCCCCCTCTCATGTGCTCTCTCTCATTCTCTCTCTCTGAAATAAATAAAAAAAAATCTTTAAAAATTAAAAAAAAAAAAAATCCCAGCTGAGCGTAGGCTCAGTTTCCTGCCTGGACTCTGACAGGTCCCTAAAGGGCAGGAGATAGGGAAGGCAGCAAAAGGAGTTTGGAAGGATAAGGGGGCTCCTCAGAAGAACTCACACAAACCCAGGAGGAACAATTCTTAGCCCTCTCATTCATCCACTGAGGGAAAGAGGACTTAGAAAGGGCTTGTGTGAGACCTGCCGCCCAATGGCTCACCTGAGTCACCCTAGCTACCCCGCAGCTAGTGGCTCTGTCCCCTGTGTGCCCCTCAGTGCTTGGTTCTGTCTCAGTAGGAATCCTTGAGAAGGTGTAATTATAACTTACCACTTTATGTGTCTCCCATGCTGGAATGAAAACTCCTCAAAGGCAAAGATTTGGCTGTGGACCATTTCTGCATCCTGCCTTGCTTCTCTGGGGCTGCTGGGCACAGAGCATGTCCTTGTGTGGGTTCACACGAAGAAGGAATGAAGGCTGCTCCCACAGATGGACCCTATGGGCCCACTCTTCCAGAACCAACCCCTTCCTAGGAAGTAGATCCACCTCAGAAACACCTGGCCAGGCCCTGAAGGCTAAAAATATTTGACCCTGATAATACTGGAAGGTGATTAAGCTGCTGACTCAGGAAAACCAACTTTCTCTTCCAAGACAGTTGTCTAATCTATCATCAAGTTGTTTTGACACATGCTGGTCTCAGGCATTCCCGCCACCTTTGAAAGTTTCTTCAAGGGCTGCCAGTTTGGTTCAAATACCATTTTTTTGCTGGTGTGCCCTTTCACTCTGTTGCTATTACCTGAACGATCTGTCCCAGCCCCTTAACACCCCAATCAGGAGACCCTGACCACACATAGGCAAGACGTATGGCCCACACCCTTCCATCCCCAAACCAGGACATGGTCATTTGGAATCTGGGCTGTCCTGGAAAATCTGGGCTATACACTCATTGTATTTATAGAAGCAACACTAAGCCTTGATCCATTTTCAATTCAAATGGTTTTTTTTTTTTTAAGATTTTATTTATTTATTTGAGACAGAGAGAATGAGAAAGAGAGAGCACATGAGATGGGGGAGGGTCAGAGGCAGAAGCAGGCTCCCTGCCGAGCAGGGAGCCCGATGCGGGACTTGATCCAGGGACTCCAGGATCATGACCTGAGCCGAAGGCAGTCGCTTAACCAACTGAGCCACCCAGGCGCCCTCAATTCAAATGGTTTTTAATAACCACAAACATATGGGGGGGGGGGGAACTAGGAAACAAAACTTATTTGTGTTTGACTGTAGTTGTTTTCACAGGCATGGTGACTATATTCTTAGAATTTTCTAATGCAGTATTAATTTCAAATGTTCCATGAGTGGAAATATTTTTAATGCTAAATATTATGGCTTTTTAATATTGTTGTATTGCTTTCAATAAAAGCACTTGTTTACATGTATAATGATGACATTTTCAACACCACTGTAAGATTTTTTCATCTAAAATCACTGACCAGATGACCAACCCTGGAGTTATCCCAGCCCAGGTACCAGCTAGTGAGTGAAGCAGCCTCCAGAAGATTCTAGCCATGCCCTGTCTGAATTTCTTACTTATGAATTCATGAGTATAAAAAATAGACAAACCAGGGCACAACTCTTTCCAAACCATTTTCCTTGATGTGTGCAAATGCAGTTATCACTGAAGTTGGAGTTGAAGAGAGGGGTATCTTCCCCCAGAACCTCCTAGACTGGTAATTCCAGGTACTCCAGTGTTTAGTGGTCCCCATTCTACCTAGAGCAGAAGTTATTGCAACCATGCAGGGTTATGCTCATGCCTCTGGGGGAGCTCTCTACTGAGCAAAGAGAAAGATGACCTACTGGAAGATGTTCTAACTGGTGGACCAGTTGCCTCTGGAACATGAATGCTGGATTTCAAACACCCTTTTGGCATCCTGGTTCTAGGACTCTTCCTGTTATGGACACGTTTTCTGAAGCACAGCCAAGGCCTTGGAATCACGGGCTTCATCACCTGTCAAAAGCCAGGTTTATGAGCCTTCAAGGTGTAGTGCTACATCCGCCAAGTTTGCTGACCTCCGTGTGACTAATACTGGTACCAGAACTAGGGAGTGGTTAGGGAAAAGAGTACTTACGTCTCACTGTCAAATTTTTAGACATCCAGAGGCCTAAGCAGTGATGTATTTCATTTTTTTTTTTAAGATTTTATTTATTTGTGAGAGAGAGAATGAGAGACAGAGAGCATGAGAGGGAGGAGGGTCAGAGGGAGAAGCAGACTCCCTGCTGAGCAGGGAGCCTGATGTGGGACTCGATTCCGGGACCTGAGCCGAAGGCAGTCGCTTAACCAACTGAGCCACCCAGGCACCCGATGTATTTCATTTTTGTTTTATAATTTGAGAGACAGGAACCAATACTAAATGTCCAGCTCCAGACTGGAAAGAAGTGTTTCTGGGTCAGCATGGAAAGCAGTTGCTCCCTTAGGGTAACTTCTGAGTTGATCTTCCTCCGATGATCACAAATCATGTGACTCATCTAAGAGTCTGTTGAGAACTTGCTATGATACATGCCAACAACCCTACAAACTGCTTGAATTCATCTAGGTCACCCAGCAAGACCATCCCTCCCTCCCTCTGGTTACAAACCCAGAGTTTCTTCTGGTTTCAGTATCAATTTTCCCTTAATTTTCAGCCTAAAGGCTAAATTGGAGTGTCCCAACTTTTTCCAGTCTGTGACACTCATAGATTTGTATGGGAGAGAGGGAGACAGAGAAAGAGAAACAGACAGAGAGACAGAGACAGAGAAAGAAGACTTTTTGGGAAGAGAAGTTGAGATCATTTAAAACTAATTCCACCAGTTCTGGGGACATGAACAATTTGTAAATAAGATTATTTTACAACTAAAGGACAGTCAACCGAGGATCTTTGATGTCATTTTATAGAACACTACATAAGTTCTATTTATTTTTTTTAAAGATTTTATTTTATTTATTTGAGAGAGAAAGAGAGAGTGAGAGAGAGAGAGCACAAGAGGGGGTAGGGTCAGAGGGAGAAGCAGACTCCCTGCTGTGCAGGGAGCCCGATGCGGGACTCGATCCCGGGACTCTGGGATCATGAACACTACATGAGTTTTAAAAGAAAGCACTCAAGCAATACATGGTAGCCATGGGGATGGATTCCCCTCGATGCTGTACCTGAGAAACTTTTTAAGTATAATGCTATTAAGCAGCTCTTTGGCTCCAGACTGTACCCTGTGTTCACTAAGAAGTGTAACTACTATCTCCAACTTTAGTTCTCTAATATTTACCCAGCACATGTATTAGAAGGTGGTATGATTAATATGTCCTTTCATTGTAACATGCTGGACAGTGAAGCAGCTCAGAGGCTCCCTCATCTTTCAGTTACCCCCTGGGCCAATGTCTCACCTCTGCCCGCTCAAGAGTCTCCCTGCCATTCCCATCGCCCATCCTGGTGGATGAAGGAGGGTGTTTCAGTTGGACTCGGAGCTGCAGAGCTGTCCGAGCCCCAGGGGTCCTTCCGGCCAGTGAAAGACAATTTTGAGAACAGCAAAAGTTTCTTCTCCCTCACATCCACTTTCTCCTCCTTCTCGGGAACGTGGTTAGTTCACGGAATGAACCCTGCTTTCTGCCTTCCCTCCGGGATGCAGACAAGACCCACACCCATGCTCTGCCTCCCCTGGCCTGGTCACCTCCCAGGTGCCTTTGCCATACAATTTAGTTCTTGATTCCACACTGTCAAGTGTCTTGGCAATTATATCACGGATGTTAGTCTTGCCTTGGCTAGGAGAAGCTCCTGGAGAGGCACTGTTCCTTGATAATAGCTCCTGTCATCATGCTTTGCTCATAGCAGGTACTCAGCTGATACACATTTGCCTTTATATCAAGTCTTTCCCTGTGAGGGGGAGGAGCAGACTCGGGCAACCAACCCACCGCAGGCCAGGCTCTGAGCTGAGGGGTGGCCCTCTGGCTTCCCTGAAGCATCGTGCAAGGCAGTGACGTCAACAATGCATTCCATGCAAATGCCCAAGCTCTGGAAGGTCCCTCTGGCCTCTCCTAGCCCTTGTAAATTCAGTTTCTTTGGCATTCCCTTCTTCCCCAATCCCTCCACACTACCCCTCATCAATTTAATTTGAGGCATTTGTGAAAGGGATATTTTCTTCTCTCCATCCCTGCTGCAGAGCACAGTACCTGGCATTTAAAATCATAAAATCTGTGGGGCTCCCCACGTGTGAGGGCAGACGGGTCAGGAGATGCCATGGACCCCGCCCCTGGGGAGGCTCATGCCTCCCTAGCTGGAGCTTGGAACAGACTCACGGCCCCCAAAGTGAGTTCAATGGCTGAGGTGACATACTCTGCCCAGGGGGCCTCATAACCCAATTCAGACTACTCTCCCCCGTCCTCTTAAAAAAAAAAAAAATCATCAAGACTCACTGGATGAATGAATGAATTGCTGGGTTAACAGGAGGGTGAGTAGGTGGGTGGGGGAATGAAGGAGTGAAGAGCTGCCAGGAGTGTCCTAGAATGGTGCCTTCCAGAGGACAGAGATTCCTGTTTGTCTAAGACCCACGTCTTAGGGTCCACAGGGTGAATTTTTTTCAAAATCATTTTCAAAAATTTGTAACTTAGAAACTAGAATATTTATAAATCAAGTTATGGCAAGACACTTCTAAGTGTAACTCTACAATTTAGTACCCACAAACATACTTATTTATACCTGGTTCCTAGGTAATAAATTTCTGAGATGTTCAGTGTTTTTTATTCACCACCTGTTTAGAGGGCCATTACTTCCCTCAATTGAAAGCAAAATATGTCTGCCATTACCATCAATATTCTTTAACCTTGAACTTGAAGGAAGCTTTTAAAGAAAAAAAGCTGGGAGAGCTTTAAGATCCCATGCAATTTCTCAACCTTAGCGGCATGTTTCAATTACCTGGGGAGGCATTTAAAAGTCTTGATGCCCAGGCTGCACCTCCAATCTATATTACATTATAAACTGGAAATGGGACCCAAGCATCAGTATTTTTTTTCTTTTCTAAAAAAGGCCTGTTTTTCCTTTTTTTAAAAATATTTTTCACTCTTTTCTTCTTTTCCTTTGGTTTGGCATCCATATTTTTAAAGCTCCCCCAAGTGATTCCCATGTGTGGTCGAGGCGGAAAATCACTGCTTTAATCCACATGTAGCTAAGACCGTTGAAAGAACACTGTGCAAACGTGAGGGTTTTACGTTCTCTGCAGGAGTCAGCTCGGAAACTGACCCATGTCTCATTCTGATCCCTCCCAACAGGTCCTTCTTCCTTTACACTTCTGTCTTGGCGATCATGGATGGCTCATGGTTATGTCCACGAGGATCCACCTTCAGCTGAAATGGGTTATCATTTCGTGATACTCTAGCATGTTGTGAAAGCTGTAGTTTTTCACTCATGAACTTTGAACTGAACTACTGTGCCTACAAGAAGTTTCAGGGCTTGGGTGCCTGGGTGGCTCAGTGGGTTAAGCGACTGCCTTCGGCTCAGGTCATGATCCTGGAGTCCCGGGATCGAGTCCCGCATCAGGCTCCCTGCTCAGCAGGGAGTCTGCTTCTCCCTCTGACCCTCCCCCCTCTCATGTGCTCTCTCTCTCTCTCAAATAAATAAATAAAATCTTAAAAAAAAAAAAAAGTTTCAGGGCTTGAGAAAAGCAGATAGTTGAAATAAATCACAAGGAGGTTGCAAACCAGCCTGAACCAGAGCTGGCCATTCCCCACCAAATCATAGAAATGTTGAGAAAGGAAAAGCTGTCTATGAACACCCCACCCTAAATCTGTGAACGTGCTTCCCCCCACTCCCGTCCTTTTGCACTCTGACCTGTTGACCCAGTAAAACCCCCAGCCCATTTCCTGGGCAGAGCTTGCGCCCTGGTGCTCCCCCACTGCGGTAGATTTGCAAAGCGCTTGCCTTCAACCTCACTAGTCTTCATGTCTGCTTTACCAGCTTGGTTTCTGAGCTAGGCCATCGCACCGGATCGCTTGGGAAAACAGTGTCTGGGGATGCCCACCCAGAGAGGATCTTTTCCGGGAAGCTAGCGCTCGCTGGTACAGGGAGGACACAGAGGGTTGAGCCAAAAGACTTTCACACACACCACCGGTGGGTTGCAGTTATGTATTCAGTTTCCTAGGGACTTGAGTACCACGGGCCATTGGGAAGAGGAGGAGGAACACTGGAAAAGCTGCCTGGCTGGAGTACGGGATTTCCACTAAGTCATGGGCTCCTACGCTTTACAAGATCATCTTTCTACAGGAAAATCGGCTCCCGCAGGGATAGCACGGGCTACAGGGGTCACAGGGGTTGCAGGGATTGCAGGGGCTGCAGGGGCTGCAGGGGCTGCAGGGGCTGCAGGGGTTGCAAGGGTTGCAGGGAGACGTGCAGGGGTAGCATGGAGACTCGATCTTCACGCAGCTGCCCAGCCCGTAGGAGTACGTCACGTCCTTCTCATCCACGCACGGCGGCAGGCTGAACTCTTTGCAGATGTTCATGTAGCTGTACTTTTTCGACCCGAGGCAGTCGTACCTGTTCTCCCGCTCGGCCGACACGCACACCTTGCCGTCCTTCACCCGAACTTTGACTTGATCAGGCTCAAAGCCGCACACGTTTACTGATCCTAAAATGTTACTGCTACAGCAAGAGGAGGCCAGAATTCTATTTGTGGTTCTCCTCAGTCTGGAATTGAGAAAAAGGAGAGCATCTCAGACACAGATCTCAGACACAGCTTGAGAAACAATAGTTTGATCTCTATTTTTTTGTGACTATTGTTTTTTAAGTAAGCCCTCGACCGACTTGGGGCTTGAAACTCACGACCCCAAGATCAAGAGTCACATGCTCTAGCCAGCCAGGCGCCTGATCTCTTTTTTTTTTTTAAATAGCAAACGTAAACACTAGTCATTGTGGAAAGCCAAACTCTACAGAATTGTATAAAGTGAAAAATGAGAGTCCTCCCATGTAAATCGCACTCTCCCACACGTAAACCTCTGCCAACAGCAGACAGCTGCTTGGCCTTGCAGATCTTTCTCTTGCATTTGAGTCCCAGGTCCTTCTCTTATTAATTGTGGAAACTTGCCTCAGTTTCCTCATCTGTAAAATGGAAATAATAACAGCACCTCCATCATAAGGCTCTTGGAAGATTAGATGGGATTAGTTTTGCTTAATGCCGTCCTCGACACGTTAAAAATCTTGCTCAGTTATTACTGTGATCATTATTACTACTATTAAATGTGGACTCAAGCCTTTTTTTTAAGGGGATCCAACTAATATACCATTTAAAATCTGCGTGTTAAAGACGTCTGTCAGCCTCAGAACCCAGCCCCGCTACCCACAAGACTGGTGACACCACTGGGCCATCCCACAGACCTGGCCTGAAAGCTTCATCAACCAATGACAAGGCCAAAGTGCCCCAGCTCAGCTCTGCCCACCCCCCGGGGGCCTGCCTCTTTCTGCTGCGGTGAGTCCGCTCCAAACTCGGGATGGCGGGCACCAGCAGGGACAGTCCTCTGGGAGGGGCCGTGAGCTGGATCCAGGTCCTCCCAGCTTGCAAGGGCTGATGGTGCCCATCACTAGCCACCTCCCATCCACTGACTTGCTGTTGATAGCTCGAAATCTATCATGGTGGGGTTATTTACACTATGGAAATTGGAAAACATTACAAATCCGGGCTTTTTCCCTCCTCCTCTCTCCCCAGCCCCGCACTGCTAGTCGGTAACTACCACTGTCTGCAGCCCCTGGAGCAGCGAACTCAGGTCCCCCATGGTTTTTACAGCGTTGCTCTTGCTACCGCTCGGCAGTCCTGTGTGAACCCTTCATAGTAAACAAATACCGTTGGCGGCTCTCGCTGATGGAACACCTGCAGTGTATGGGGGGTAGGAAAGCCATATGCCTCAGAGCACAGGTTCAGAGCCAGAGTTTTTAGGTTCAAATGGTGGCTCTGCCACGTGGATAAGTTACTTAGCTTCTCTGTGCCTCAGTTTCCTCATCTGTAAAATTGGAACAATAATAGTAGCTACTTCTAGGATTGTGAGGTTTAAATTAATGAATGAAAAGTATTTATAGTAGTGCTTGGCCCACAGGTTGAGCAGCCTGGCGTTAGTCCTACATGCTTTGGCCTTCCTTAGGGTCCATTTTTTTTTTTTTTTTCTATTTGTTGATCCTTCCAAAGACAACCTAATATTCTGAAATGGTCTTTTTATCCCTTAACGGGGAAAAAAAAAATCTGTGTTCTAAGAGACAGTCCTGGCAAATCTTCTTGCATCTTTTGGCCTCCAAAGGAAGGTCTTGGGAGTGTGCGATTTCTAGAACCTCTTCCAGTTTGACAAATCTAAACTTCGCAACTGGATGGTCAGTTTGAGATACCTTTTTAATTCTTTCCTTTTATGCTGAATTTTGTTTATACTCTTCTTTTTGTTATATAAGTTATACGAGTTCATTGCAGAAAACTTAGAAAATATACAGATAAGCAAAAAGATGGAATATTTTGTAAAAAAAACAAACAAACCCATAATCCTATATAGCATATAACATTTTGGTGTTAGATTTTCTTCTCTGTGTGTGTTTTGTACATACATATGTAGATTCTTACGTGTGTTCTTATGAAATCATGCTATACATACTGCCTTGAATCTGTATTTTTCACTTGATGACCCCTAACATAATTGGTTTAACAAGTGTGAGCCCTTATACGGAAGGTTACAAATCAAGGCCCTTAAGAGGCTAATTGCAAATGATTAAATGGAATAATCTCCTAGCAGACACCGAGGCCAACAGAAACAACGGTGCAAGGCACCCAGAGGACTGTAACAGTCAGCCAGCTTCCTTTCCACGTCCAGCCCCAAGGAACGTGGGCTGCCCGGGGCACAGATATCTCTCATGCCCGGAGTGTGCCAGGATACCCACAGGCCATACTAAGGACAAAGGAAGAGAACTGGACTTCTAAAAAAAATCTTCATATCTGTGGAACAAAACAAACAGGAGAAAACGCACTCTGTCTTCCCTGGATGGACCGAGAATAGCTCCCAAAGATGCCGCGTGTCCTCTCTGGATGGACCAGGGCCTGGAAGCCTGAGCAGCCAAAGCCGAGAGCAGAACAGAGAGCAGAATGGGTGCACCTGGATCTCTCAAGAACCTCCCACGGTGTGGACATGGGCTGAGAATGAAAGTTCTTCTGTTCAGCTCAGACCTTCCCATTGGAGATGAAAACCTCAAACCCTGCCGTAAAGGGGGCTGGGCCTCACAAAAGAGGACCACGGAGCCCAAGCGGGATTGCTAGGCCCCCTCACTACTGCCTTACTGATTCCATCAAAGGCCTCCTGCCCTTCACAGGAGATGGATCTGGGAGCCAGTTCTACAAGCCAAAGCCAGCTTCCAGATCCTTCTCCTCCTGTCAGCAGTCTAAGTCTCCGTGTGCAATTGCGTGTGTTGTCGTTGTTCTTGTGGCTCAGGTCCCCCTCTTCCTCTGGCCCTGTCCCTCGGGCCCCTTTGCCCCTGCAGCAGCTGCACAGAGGTCTCACCAATGAGAGTCTTCGGGAAATTGCCTAAAAAGTTTTGGCCAAGTTAGGTGTCTTCTTCCTTTTGCTTCTTGGTCAGGGGTTATCAGTGGGGATGTGTGGGTTTCGGAGAAATTGCAGGAGCCACATTTTATTCATCAGCTATAACTCTGAACTTGCAACTTGACTCCTGTCTGGCGATGTACCTATTACCCCGCAAGGGAATTTCCATGGCTCCATGGTGTTCTGGGCAAAGGGAGATTGCCTTCTGTAGTTGTTATCATGAGGGAGGAGCTGGAGTGCAGTTAATGTAGGGCAATCAGCCCCTTGGTTCGTTGCAGAAGCTTCCCAGAGAAGCTGAGGGAAAAGCGAGTGGCTGACGGTGTCTGGGGGTGCCAGCCCTCCTCCCTTCTGCAGCGTGCGACCAAGCTCCTGAAAGTGACACATCCTGCCCCCCTACCCCCCACCCCTACCCCCCAACCCCCGGCAACGATGAGCTATGTAGTCAGCCCTTTTCACAAAGATATGAATGAGGTCCAGCCTGGTGCTAAATAAAATAATGAAGATGTCAAAAAGGTCTATCTCTACCCAGGAGCAAAGGGAAATGTGCCTGCCTGTAGCTGTCCTTGGAGTACTTTGCTTTTTCTCCTAATTGTAGACCCCTTCCAAAGACCCACTAAACCCCATTCCTCCTGTCCAACTCATCTTTCACTTTCTCTTCTTTTTTCTCCCTCTTCCCCTTTCCTGCCCTGTCTCTCTCCTGACTTCTGTTTGATACGAAGAGTAGCAAATGCAGGTGCATCAGAGTCCCCGGCGGTGCTTGTTAGAGCACAGGTGGCTTCGCCCCGCCCCCAGAGTTTCCAATTCGGTGGGCCCACGGAGGAGCCAAGAATTTGCATTTCTAACGCGTTCCAGGTGATGCTGGTCCAGAGCCCACTCTGTGAGAACCACTGGCCCGGTGGTTAAGCACGTGGATTCCAGACTCAGGCAAACCTGGCTTTAAGTCCCGGCTCTTCCAACTCCTAGTGGTCAAGAACAGTGCTCCTGAATCTGTTTCATCCTCTCTAAGACAGCCAAGATGTTGCAAGGACCAAATGAAGATGGAATGTGGCACCTACTGAATGAAAACTCAATAACGGGTAAGTCTCTTTATCAGGCTGGACCTGGCTCCGCCATACTCAGATTCCCCTGAAGCCTGAGGCTTTGAGTCACCAAGCTCCAAGTCCTGTATCATTAACCAGTAAGGTCAAGCCAAATAATAGATAGGCTTTTGGCTTAGATGGGCGGCCATTCCTACCCCTGCCCTGCTGGGGGGACTGGGCTCCTAACCTGGGGGTAGGAAAGGATTAGGAGGAGAAAGGAACAGGGGGCCACACTCGCTTCCCCTCTTGCAGGGATGCTGGGGGAGAGAGAGCTATGCCCTGCCCTGTGGGTCAGAGCTTGGAAGGGTGGAGAGATTTCCTGAGGGCTTAGACCTGGGGAGGTACTCCTAGATCCCCCTGAGGCTGATAGTCCTCAGCCAGACCAAGTAAGAGTGAGTCAGTGAAAACCTTAGTCTTAGAGTGTGAAGGAGAACAAGGAAAGAGAGGAGAGGGCAGATTTTTGAAGTTTGCAGAAGATGGTGCCCCTCCAGTGTGGGGATTTTTAAGGGAATTTCTCACTGTGATTCAGACCAACCGTAGATAGTTGGGTGAGTGAAGGGAAGCGCAGTCTCAGTCTGAGTTTCCAGGTATTAAGAAGTAAAGGGTGTGGGCGCCTGGGTGGCTCAGTCGATTAAGCGACTGCCTTCGGCTCAGGTCATGATCCTGGAGTCCCAGGATCGAGTCCCGCATCGGGCTCCCTGCTCGGCGGGGAGTCTGCTTCTCCCTCTGACCCTCCTCCCTCTCATGCTCTCTGTCTCTCATTCTCTCTCTCTCAAATAAATAAATAAAATCTTTAAAAAAAAAAAAAAGAAAAGAAAATGGACCTACAGCTAGTCTAAAAACACACACATACCTCAGTCAGGTAACATACACTCAGGA
Source organism: Mirounga angustirostris (assembly GCF_029215605.1). Taxonomy (NCBI): domain Eukaryota; kingdom Metazoa; phylum Chordata; class Mammalia; order Carnivora; family Phocidae; genus Mirounga; species Mirounga angustirostris. The sequence continues at coordinate 34,466,398 of NW_026991712.1, forward strand.
ATGCTCAAGCAACGTAGGGGAGAAATGTCAGCCAAGCCTTCTTACCAGTCATTAAAAGAGCAGGTTGACTCTCACTCACACAGCAAAACAATTCCAATGGGGCTGGGGCAGCTATAGACCAGGGAATTTTCCCGCTGGAAAAAGAACCTCAGGATAATACAACCTGGCATCTGAAAGGACATGTCCTACCTAACCAAACTGGTCGCCTTCTTTAAAGGGGTAGAAGGTCGTGTGAATATGATTTCTAAACTCGCAAAGCCTTGGGCAAGGTTTCACACCAAAGGTTGTTTAAAAAAATTGAATCACCATGCTGTTTCTGGATCTATTTCGTCATGGGTTGGGAGCTAGGTGAGAGATAAGGAAAAAGAGGCATTTCATTGGAAGAAAAAATACTAACAGTAGGAGTCTTCTGGGACTGGGGCTAGATGGGGGCTTAACATTTTCATCCATGGTCAGGAAAACTGAATATTTAGGTTTGCAGGTGATACTAAGCCCTCCTGGATGGTGAAATGTCAAGCTGTCAGAAATCGAGCATAGGAGGGTTTCACAAGACGGTATGAATGGGAAGAGAGTGGCTGGGAGGAGACACAAGAGAGTAAGCCCGAGGTCTTTTCCCGGATGGACTCAGCGGTATCAGTTCAGAGACGCGGGAATTCGTGTAAAAACACCACCAACTTCATATACTGCCTCAGGCAGAGGAAAAAAGATATCAGCAAAAACCCAGACATTGTCGAGGAAAATATCACATCCCATAGAAAGCACTGTCTCTTATATACACCCTACAGCTGAGAATTCAGCTTGAGGTTGTGTCTACCGCATGCCAAGAAATAGGGACTCCTGGAGCTGGTGGAGGGTGCCCAGAGGGTGAAGAACAGAGAGGCATTCTTCTGGGAGGGTCTGGAGAGGAGGGACAGCCAGGAGACAAAGTCTGGAAGGACTTGAATCAAGGGTATTCAAGGATTCAGAGACACAGGGACAGTGGATACAGGCCTGCTCCCAAGTAACCCTCCATGTAGACCAATTAAAAAAGAAATCTCTGACTCAGTGCGCAAAACTTACGTAACTTGATACTCCAAGGAGCAAAAATAAAAACTGTTTCAAATTGAGTGTAGATGAAGTTATAAGCAATAGGCCCATCCCAAACTATTCAGAGGGGTTCATTCCTGACCTTTGGTGACCGATGACTTGGACAATAGTTGTCCCATTACTTTTCTAGTGTAATATCCCAGTCACTGGTATCAAGTGTCTGTCTCTGTCTCCAACTCTTTTTCCATCCATCCACCTACCTATTTAGCTACTTACATCCCTCCCTCCCTATCTACCCATCTAATCTATTAATCTACCATGGGGATAGGAAGGATGTTGTTTAAGGATAGAAACGTGCAATGAGTAGTAAATAAGTCCCAGAGATCTAATGAACAGTATAGTGAATATAGACAATAATATTGTATTATAATCATCAGACTTGGTAAGGGACTAGAATGTAATTATTCCAACCACTAAAAAGAAATGATCATTATGGAACATGACAGAGGTGCTAATTATCACTACAATGGCAATCATAATATATAAATGTATCAAACACACTATGCACCTTAAATTTACACGGTGGCATATGTCAAGTATATTTCTTTTTTTTTTTTTTTAAGATTTTATTTATTTATTTGAGAGAGAGAATGAGAGACAGAGAGCACGAGAGGGAAGAGGGTCAGAGGGAGAAGCAGACCCCCAGCTGAGCAGGGAGTCCGATGCGGGACTCGATCCTGGGACTCCAGGATCATGACCTAAGCCGAAGGCAGTCGCCCAACCAACTGAGCCATCCAGGCGCCCTGTCAAGTATATTTCGATCAAAAAAATCTATCATCCATTTGTGCCCATCTTGTTAAAAGTAGTAGCATATCAAGTAGTTTTTCTTGCCTCTTTCATTCAATACATCAACACGTAAAAGGCTTCGTCATTCTGCTTTACATCTACCTAGTGTCCCAGTGTACGGTTTATTTGTTTATTATCATATAAATTTATTTAGCCAGAGGGCAATGCTTTCAACCATTGTTTTCATCAATTGTACCAGACTGGCTGGCAAACAGTGGAAAGTTAGAAACGGAAAGCTTTCTCCAGGCCAGCAAAGGAAATGTAATCAAACAAAATTGTAAAAAGTGGCTTTAAGGGCGCCTGGGTGGCTCAGTTGGTTAAGCGACTGCCTTCGGCTCAGGTCATGATCCTGGAGTCCCGGGATCAAGTCCCTCATCGGGCTCCCTGCTCGGCGGGGAGTCTGCTTCTCCCTCTGACCCTCCCCCCTCTCATGCTATCTCTATGTCATTCTCTCTCTCAAATAAATAAATAAAATCTTTTAAAAAAAAAAAGTGGCTTTAAAATTACCCAATTCGATCAGAGCCCTCTCAACTCTGTTCTGAACCCTGCGACCCTCGGTTCTATCGTTCCTGTTCACCACCTTTGCTGCTGCTTGAGGGGGAGGCGGACATAATGGGCCCTAGTCCAGGTGGATTTTAAGGCTGCCTGGAGTTGGGGAACGGGAGAAGGGTTTTCCTGCCAAACCCAGGGCTTGCCTCTGTTGTTCAGTTTGCTCCCCTGCTCTTAAAGTCTCTGGCAAGCATTAAGGAGTTGATCCATTGTTATTGCTTCTCTGTAGTCATTCCTGTAAGCCCGAATCTACTCAAATCACTTTACTCATAACCAGAAAAAAAAAGGTTTAGTTTGCTTCTTCCAATAGCTTTTTAACGACACCCCCTATTTCTTCCCCTCATTAAAGCCCTGCTATTTATCAAGTTGGCACTCCGGCTCTAAACCACCCACCACCTTGCCAATCACCATCATTCCACGGTCTTTTGAGCATCCCACAATTCCCGTCATGGACCCATCTACCCTTCTTCTCTTAAACCTGCGCTAAGTCATGCCAAGTCACCCGAGTCCTCATCTCCAGCCCTTTCCATCTTTGTTCCAGTGTCTACTGTTCCGTTGCCCCGCCCCGGCCACCCCTCTGCGACTCCTAAGCCTCCATACACTGACTCTAAAAACCGTAGGAAGGTCTTTTACTTGGCGAGCTCTCTCTTCTCGTCCTCTATGGCTCTAATGGCTTTCCTCTCCAGGCTTCGGAGTGACGGTCGCATACAGTAGAGCTTGACGTCACACAGGCAGCACGGGTAGAGGTCGCAGAGCCCGCAGGAGCGCGCCCGCTTGGAGTAGCAGAGGCAGTAGGGGTAGGGGTGCAGGTCACAGCAGCAGTAGGGGTGCATGTACAGGTCACACAGACACCGCGTGCACTCGTCGATGCATCGCAGCTGCCTCAGTTCTCGGTCCACCTTCTTTATGTCCCTTCTAACGCTGTCCAGAAGACAACTCAGTGCAGCCATTACAGTCCCACTGTATGGCTTTGTGAGTACCTTTGGGAAATGGCACTCAGGGGGGAAAAAATTGTTCCAAGCTCTTCTCAGAAGTTCCTTTGAAAAATAAAGGAGGCACACATGGTTCACTTACTTTAAAGCTTGGGTTCTGTGACCTCACCACCCTCCAAGTATGTCACAGTCTTCTGGTTACCGCGTGAACCGTACAGAGTCATGGTCTCCAGAGACCCTCCTTAGGTTTACAGAGCTGCTCTCAGATCCACACTAATGTTGAGATTCCATTTGCCCTGAGGCTGGGTGGGGCCCGCAAGCAATCCCAGCTCTTTGGGGTTCATGGCCATAACCTTCAATGTCCTCGGCTCGTGCATGTCCTTAGGACTGGCTAAGATCTCAGGGTAGGGGCGTGGAAGGAGCTGCCCGGCTCCTTTCTCTATGCCCTTCCGGCTCCAGCCTTGACTTGACACTTAGCCTTGCCCCTTATACTCTAGGAGTCATTCTGGCTCCTAGTCGATATGTAGAAAGCCTTCTTTCTTTCTTTTTTTTTTTTTTTTTAAGATTTTATTTATTTATTTATTTGCGAGAGAGAGAATGAGAGACAGAGAGCACGAGAGGGAGGAGGGTCAGAGGGAGAAGCAGACTCCCCGCCGAGCAGGGAGCCTGATGCGGGACTCGATCCCGGGACTCCAGGATCATGACCTGAGCCAAAGGCAGTCGCTTAACCGACTGAGCCACCCAGGTGCCCGAAAGCCTTCTTTCTTTACAGAGCTTTTGTGCGTTCTTACCAAGTCATTCTCAAGGCAGCCTGAGTCCTTGACCTTCTTAGCCCCAAGTCTCTGAGTCCTGCCCATTCTTTTTTTTTTTTAAGATTTTATTTATTTATTTGACAGACAGAGAGATAGCGAGAGAAAGCACGAGCAGGGAGTGGGGAGAGGGGGAGAGGGAGAAGCAGACTCCCCGCTGAGCAGGGAGCCCAATGTGGAACTCGATCCCAGGACCCTGGGGGCCATGACCAGAGCTGAAGGCAAATGCTTAACGGCCTGGGCCACCCAGGTGCCCACGTCCTGCCCATTCTTTGCTATCAGGCATCCTTGCTGTCCTGGAGCTTCGGTTCTGCAGCGCCCGGGGTCCTGATCTTAAGCTCCCATCTCCCAGTGCTCAGCCTCCTATCGGTCACCACCTCCCAGCATTTCATCTCCGGTCTTTTGTCCAAGACTCTAGAAGGCTTGTCCCCAAGTGCTTCTCAAGTATTGCTCCTTGATACTCTGACAGCCAACTGTCTGAAGTTGCTTAAAGCCAACTACCTGAAATCCTCACCTGGGCCAGTTTCCTGTGCTCCCAGTTAGATCAATATGCTGGACCTTGCACTCAGCCTCAGCCTTGGCTCAGGTACTTCTAGTGCTCTGGGCCAGTCCCTTCAGCCTGCTATCCAGTTCTCAAATCCCCTTTTTATGGAGTGAGGCTTGGGTACTTGAGGACAAGCAGTTGAACGTGGCACCAGAGGAGATAAGAGCTAGGTTTGAAGGGACTGGTGGGCCAACTAAGGGGTTTGAACTTTATTTTGAGCACAATGAAGAATCACTAGTTTTCTTTTCTGTTGAGAGAAGTTGAAACGTAAGTCTGATAGATATATACAGCCCCCAGCATTGTCAGGGGACAACAGTTTAGAGGTGACTTCTGCTGGAAAGAAAGGACAGCAAAGTCTGGACTAGGGATCGTGGCTGGAGGGATGCCAAGAAGGAACCAAATGGGATCCCTTCCCCTCATGTCCACTCAGACTCATCCAATCTATTCTCCACATTGCAGCCAGAGTGATTTTCATGCATAAATCTGCCACCCCGAACCCCACCCACCCTTCTCTGTCCTCTTAGAAAAAGGGCCCAAACCCTTATAAAGTGCTGAACAATAGGGCCTCTGCCTCTCTCTCCTTCTCCTCCCCCATTATTATTCCTATAATTCATTATGCTTCAGCCACAATGGCCTTTCCCAAAGTCTTACTCATTTCACCTCATTCAGGACTGGTGTGCACACTGTTCCATCTGTTTAAAAACTGAGCTCCTCACCCCATGCCCTTGATCTGGTAGTCGTTAACTCCTGAGGCATTCTTTAGATCTCCTCTTAAATGTCCCTTCCTCAGAGAAGCCTTCCTGGTCCCCCCCCCCCCCCCGCCCGCAACAAAGCATTTATAAGTACATATTCCTTTCATAACATCATTTGTCTGTTTCCCCAACTAGGCTGTAAGCTCTATGAAGAAGGGACCTTGTCTATTTTTGCTCACCATTAGATACCTGGTGCAATGCCTGGAGCATAATAGGGCTTAAAACTTATTCACTGAGTGAACAAATGAGTGAATTAAACCGAACTTAGTGAACAGAATGAGGATGAAGTAGGGAGGAATCCGTAATGACTCCTAGGTTTCTAGCTTGGCAGAATGGTTGCCATTGACTGAGGAAGAAGAGTAAGTTTGGGGGATATGCTAAATATGAGGTATTACTGACGACTTTAAGTGGAAATGTTGAATAGCCTGCAGATAAGTGGGTCTGGAACTCAAAAGAAAACTGGGCCAGAGATACAAATTCAGGAGCCACAAGTCCATACACTGTTGGAACCCTGGAGTGGACAAGATCCTTCAGGAGAAGGAATAGATTGAGAAAAGAAGAGGGCTCAGGTACAATCCCAAGGAACAATAACAAGAAATGGAGGTAGTGAAGGAGCTCATGATTACTCATTGAAGGAGTAATCAGAGAGGTGAGAGCCTCCTACACTAAAGTCTCTTGTGACTAGACCAAGCCTAGTATTTCCCAGTGTTCCCCAGCCATGACCTAGGGGGCCCCTTTCTGTGCAGATGAAGTATCTTAGTAAAGAAAATAAGTTTCCCTGGAGCTATTAGAATGGGAGGCTGGCCCCTGGCTCACATGGGATATGGTAAAGCAAAAGTGAATCATCCTCCTCTATAGACAAATGCTTACGTCTCTCAAGAGTGATCCCACCCAATTCTGAGGAGTGAACTTGGTTAATAGGAATATGGCCCACTCCTTCCTGAGAGTTCACTGAAGGAATTATGCAGATTTCTTTAGCTCCAAGTGATAGACTTCTGAACTCTTGTATCACAATGAATTCTATCCCTTAGCAAATGTCAGCAAAGGTTAAAACAAGCAAGCTTTTGGTTTTAGATTCTTAAATACACAGGTTCAGGCATTTAAGTACACACATCTGTATATACATGGCACATTACAAAGATGGTTACAGCTTTATTTTAGCTAGAATTCTTCCATGATCCTATCCTAGTGATTTTACTCTTCACCAAAAAGCACATTCTTGACATCATTTCAAGTGACTTAAAGATAATATCTCCTTTATTTTATTTTTTTAAAGATTTTATTTATTTATTTGAGAGAGAGAATGAGAGAGAGCAAGCACATGAGAGGGGGGAAGGTCAGAGGGAGAAACAGACTCTCCGCCGAGCAGGGAGCCCGATGCGGGACTCGATCCCGGGACTCCAGGATCATGACCTGAGCTGAAGGCAGTCGCTTAACCAACTGAGCCACCCAGGCGCCCCGATAATATCTCCTTTAAAGATCAGATAGAAATGTGACCTATCCATGTCCGAAGGAGATTGTAGAAATTCACCAGATTCTACAGAAACCCACAGGAATGATCTACAGTCACAGTCCCCTGAAATGTACACACAAGGAGCTTCCATGGCCTCTAACCTGGAGGTAGGGGCCCTTTTTTACAGAGGACTATGTCTGTGGAGGCTCCCATCCCCCTGGCCCATGTCCAGATCGAACCTCGTCTGGGATGGAAGGCAGGCCTTGGCAATTTCCCAGGCTGGGCAAAGTGGATGCTTGGTCCTCAATGTTGGTGGAACTATAAGCCAAAGAAGGTCCTTCTGCCTCTTCCACCAGCTGGACAGTTACAGGTCAAGTCCATTCAATGGGCCTATGTTACGAACATACTCCTCTACCAATCACTGTTTCGATTATGTGATACTTAACACATTGAATACAAAATCCTATACATGATGAGTTCTCAACTATGTTAACAAGAATCATAGAAGGTGAGGAACCCCCTCAGAATTTAACTGTGGTTATCTCTGAGTAGTGGAATTATAGATGACTTTTTAAAATTCTCTTTTCTAGACTTTTTTTTGGTGATTTTTTAAGTGTCTTCAAAGAGGCTATTGCCAATTTTAGAATGAAACTTTTTGAGAGTGTACTGTCCGTCACACTGTCAGCTTTGCACTGAATTGCTAATCCCACCTCTGGCCTCTGCCTCTAAAATCCAAGTGGGTTTCAGAACCACCCTCTGAGGTTTGCTGTCCAGGAAGTCTTCCTATAATGGACATCCAATGTTTGACCTGCCCATTATCCAGGGCACCTTCTTTAGGTAAAATAACTATCTCCCCTCCTATCCTGCCCTCTGCCATTAGGTGCTATCAGGAAAGTTGCCCAGTTGAGGGGAGGAAGGTACACAACCAAAGACGGCCAATCCAACTCTCTTCTGGGAATCCAGTCTTTCACAGGGAGACTATCGACGGCTGGAGCTGACAGTAGACCCTAAAGAGATAATACCTTAGTTACCTGCCCTATTCTGTTGTTTTCCAATTGGTTCTTTAGCTTTGCTTTGAGTCTGTGAACTCTCCATATTTTTCCAATAAATATCCTGTTTCTCTTAAGTCTCTGTCAGTTTCAGTTACTTATAACTGAAGAACACAACTGATAAAACAACCTGTCCCCCCGGACCTGTCCAAGGAGGACCACTCCAAGCTGGACCTGTAGGTCAATTGTTGCTCCAGTGGATATGGTCCCATGCTCTTTTTTTTTTTTTTAAGATTTTATTTATTTATTTGAGAGAGAGAGAGAGAGAGCGCACATGAGAGGGGTGAGGGTCAGAGGGAGAAGCAGATTCCCCGCCGAGCAGGGAGCCCGATGTGGGACTCGATCCAGGGACTCCAGGATCATGACCCGAGCCGAAGGCAGTCGCTTAACCAACTGAGCCACCCAGGCACCCTGGTCCCATGCTCTTAACCCAGAGCTAGCTGCATCAAGGTAGCCGCCATTACTGAAGGCCCTAAGTAAGTGCACGATAACATTTTAGACCACTGACAAATCAAAACCTGATGCTGCTAAGAAATGTTGATTCATAAAAACTAATTCTCTCTCTTTCATCTGGGAGGGAAGAAGCTAAGGAGGGGAGAGAATAAGCATGGAAGGCTCCCAGAATCTGCTGTTTGTATGACCCCCAGTTGGAGCTTGGGAAAGAGATGAGCAAATGGACCAATCATGGTGATTCAAACTAGGGCAATGTCTAGAAACACCTGGGAAGGCCCATCCATGGACACTGTCTCTGGGGCAAGAGACATGTCACTGAGATCAGAACCTCAGAACTTCAGCTTTGGAAAACTGGAGTCATCTAGACCCTCTTCCTACTGGGCCAGGAATCTCTGCTTGAGCACCTCAGGCAGATAAGCATGGAAGAATTGGGGGTCGTATACGGAATGGGGTGTCCCCTTAATGGTTTAGGATGACCAGGACTCCTATGACCAACCATATTGGCTCGTATAATTTTATCCCTCTTCCCTTCCCCCTGGTCCTACAAGGTCTTTAACAAATATCTTCCTGCTAAATAAGGTGAGGAAGGATGAGAAGAAAGAAGATGTTGGTCAATAACTTTCCAGCTACGCCCAACAGGAGTGAAATTGGGGAGGAGAGTTTGCTCTTCGCTGGCAGGGTCTGAATAAGCATCTCAGCAGTTAGTTCCTTTTTTTCTTTCGGTAAATAAGATCATTCAGGCATTACTGGAAAAGAGGCATGGGAATTTTATATGTCAAGTATATATATGAGTAAATTTCCTCAAGATTTGAGGAGTGGACGTGGCACTTTGCCTGGGAATGAATGCTTTCCTGGATGTGGGACTTTAATATGAAAACTGGGGCAGGGGTTGCAGGCAGGAGAAGAAGGTGGGAGTACAAAGTGCCTCGCGTGGTCCATCCACAATGCGCCCAGTTTAAATGATGGGGCTGGCCTCCATGGGGTGCAGACCTGTGCTTCTGCTTTAAAGGCTAGTAAGGAGCCCCATTCTGAGCCCTGGGTTCTCTGTGACAGCCGTGGGCTCTCACTCCTCTTTCCCCCGCCCTCTCAGATACCCACATGTCCCTTCTCTTCCCCCTCCCAAGAAAAATCGTTGGCTCCGATCTGGATTGTTCTTGATGAGGACAGAGACCAAAACACTTCCTTGAACTTCACCCTGGAATCATTCACACATAAGAGTGCATTTCCGGGCGCCTGGGTGGCTCAGATGGTTAAGCATCTGCCTTCGGCTCAGGTCATGATCCCAGGGTCCTGGGATCGAGTCCCACATCGGGCTCCCTGCTCCTTGGGAGCCTGCTTCTCCCTCTGCCTCTCTCTCTCTCTCTGTCTCTCATGAATAAATAAATAAAATCTTAAAAAAAAAAAAAAAAGAGTGCATTTCCTTGTCCCCCTGCCAGAAACAGAAGGGCTTGCCTCTACTGCAGACGGTGTCCCGATTAGCTCGAGGGGGTCGAGAAGGTTTATTCTCCAGCCACCACCCCATGACCGCCTAACTCCTAACACGTGCTTATTTGAACAGTAATGATAGTTTACATTTAATGAGTGCTTGAGCCTGTGTCAGGCTAATCCTCACAATGAGCCCGCGAAGGAGAGACTATTTATCCCCATTTTACAGATGAGACTGAGGCACAGAGTTCACACAACAAGTGACAGAGCTAGGGTTCCACCCAGGTAGTCAGCCTCCAGGGTCTTCGTCTTCAAAGATCAGTGGCCCTTAAGACAATGTCTCTTGGGGCACCTGGGTGGCTTAGTGGGTTAAGCATCTGCCTTTGGCTCGGGTCATGATCCCAGGGTCCTGTGTCAGGCAGGGAGTCTGCTTCTCCCTCTACCCCTCCCTCCTGCTCGTGATAGCGCGCTCTCTCTCACTCACCTCTCATGCTCTTTTTCTCTCAAATAAATAAAATCTTAAAAATAAAAAGACAATGTCTCTTCCCTTTCACCTTAAAGGTGAAAGAGGAATTCGGTTGGAACATTAGGACTTTTGGCTTCCCTGCTTCTGTCGTATCCACACACCTGTGGCTTGATTGCAGTACACTCTGCTGTTCCAACGGAGTAAGGTGCTTTTCCGCACTGCTGCACCCCTGGGGCCCCCCTGCGGTCACCTTGCCGTGGGTGAGGCTGCTTCCCCAGTGCCTCTCCAGGGACTCAGACGCTCCCTACTGTCAACAACAGTTTGCCTCTCTCCCCAAAGAGCACCTCTTCCCAAGAATTTCTTCCCTCACACAGCATGGAGGGCTTATTTTGTAGAGAAGCAAGAAAGTTCTGTGAGCTCATCCCGAGGAAGATGCATTCAGAACAAGTAATCCCCACAGAGGAGACGCCGAACCTTTCTGCCAGGATTCTCTGCACGGCAGCGGGTTTGCTACCTCTCGCTGGGGCGGCTTTCAACCGAAGAACGTGAGATGCAAAACCCTCTTTTTACCTCCTGTTCATCTGACTCAGCTTTCCAGGGAAAGTGCCCAGGAGCTGAAGTACATTCAGATTCCCGACTCTTTCTCAACTCCCTGCGGTGAAAACAAGGTGGGACCCTGGGGGCTGGAGCTGGAGAGAGGCCAAGACCCAGGGTTCCTTTGAGCCCAAGGAGGAGGAAATGGTTATGTGGGTCTGATTTATCAATATGCATCGTGTTAGAAATTAAAACTGAGAAGTTTACAGACTACGCAATCATTTAAAAATAATCCTAGGGCACCCAGGTGGCCCAGTTGGGTAAGTGTCCGACTCTTGGTTTCAGCTCAGGTCATGATCTCAAGGTCGTGAGATGGAGCCCCACTTCAGGCTCTGCACTCAGCAGGCAGTCTGCTTGTCCCTCCCCACCCCACACCGTTTCCATGCTCTCTCTCTCAAATAAATACATAAAATCTTTTTTTTTTTTTTAAGTAGCAATAGGGAGCACCTGGGTAGCTCAGTTGGTTGGGCATCTGCCTTTGGCTCAGGTCATGATCCCGGGGTCCTGCGATCGAGCCCCACATCGGGCTCACTGCTCAGTGGGGAGCCTGCTTCTCCCTCTCCTCCCTGCTCGTGCTCTCTGTCGCTATCTCTTTCTCTCTCTCTCAAATAAATAATTAAATCTTTAAAAAAAAAAAAGTAACAATAGTAAACCCATTGCATGTTAATATAGGTAACAATTTTTTATGGGAACTCTGTTTCCAAAACAGAAAAAATTAAAGTAACGGGGCATTATTTTACATTTTTACAAATCTTTCTAACGTCTGGCTTTATAGAGGACCGCTGAAATATCTCCTTCTGCCTTCCAGTTTGTTGATATATGTCATCTTTTGTTAGAGTATGTTTGCTTTAAGTATAAAAGAGAATCCAGCTTTACACAAATGTGTAGTTTAAAAAGGAGGAACATCTCCTTCCCCTGAAAGGGTCTTGGGGCTCACATGCTGTGACTCACTGCTTTACTTCTAGTTCTGCAAGTTAGCACCCCGGCACCTCAAAACCACAATAACTAAGCTTTCCGTAAAACATTTAATTCAGCCTCACTTTGTAGAACGTTGTAGAGATTCTGGGGCATCTGCTTACCTGTTGATCCCCTTCTCTAAGAACTGAACCCCACTCCCACCCATCAGGGGAAAGATTTGGGGGGATCTTGGCAATAATCCTTCTAAGACCTGACCTGCTTTCCACCCTAGGTATAAATTTCTGCCCCAAGGGAGGTCCCCAACCACAGCTAGTCAGCCAGGCTCTTTCTTCTGGGACTCGGGCATTTGGGGATGTGGACTAAAGGAGTTTGAACTCAGAAATCAAGGCTGCCATTGTGGGTCAACCTTCTTAGCTGTGGAGCCCTTGGTTCTTCATGGCTTCTAGATCCTGCTTCAAATCTCTCCAAAGATGAGGCTCCTGTTTTAACACCTTGCTCATTTATTATCCCATTTATTTGTTCTTCTAGCAAACATCCCAAGGTCAATAGCAGCTGTGGATCTCAAAAGAGTAAAAAGAGTTAACAGTTCAAAATTCAGTTGTGAATATGTGTGTGCACAACTGTGGGTGTGTAAAAGAAAGAGAAGTTCATTGGTTATAAGTGAAATTTTAAAAATGTATGTAGCAGGATCCTGGCTGCAGCGGAGTTGTAACCCCTTTAGGGATGTGGTTGGGTCTGATTCATGGACTAGAATGGTAGGTCCAGCTAGTGTCCATTTGCTTCTTGAAAAGGAACCCGCCTAAAGGAAGAGGGAGCATAAAGCTCAGATTGGAGGGAATCCTGGACTCAGAGTAGCGTGGAGTCCATGGTTCGATTCTATTCTCAGCCCTGTGCTAGATCCATCCCCTTGCCTGCATAGATTCACGTTGCAATCTCAAGTACAGAGACGTAGCCAGGGCCTATGACAGAAAAAAAACAAAAAAGAGGTGTTTTTTTTTTGTTAGCTATTCTGTAAGATAAGTGTTCTAAGCAGCAATGATGGCTACACATCCCAGGCAACATTCGAGGTGCTGGTCCCGTGTTTGGGCATTCGGTCCTCACGGCCAACCCTTTGAGGTGGGTGCTGCTCTTATCACTATTTCATAGGTGAGGGATCTGCAGCGCAGGGCAGGACTCCCCAGCTGACAAGTCCCCCAGGAAAAGAGTGTGAGTGGTGACATCCCTGTGGCTCTAGGCATAACGCCCTTGGGGTTGCCCCCCTAACATTTTCAGTGGGGAAATGGTATTCCTGGAAGCTGGCACAAGGGTTTCCCTTAGGGGAAAAACTCTCTCTGTTCAAGAAGGGGAGGTGCAGAGGGGGTCAGGGGAGTGGACCCTGAGGGGTCAGGAGCCAGGGCAGAGAGACAGCTCACTTCCTGTGCTTTAGAAACCAGCAAACAGGGGCGCCTGGGCGGCTCAGTTGGTTAAGCGTCTGCCTCTTGATTTCGGCTCAGGTCATGATCTCAAGGTCGTGAGTTCAAACCCTGTGTCAGGCTCCATGCTCAGTGGGGTGTCTGCTGGAGATTCTCTCTCTCCCCCATCCCTCTCCTTGCACGCACACCTGCGCGCGCACTCTCTCTCAAATAAATCTTAAAAAAAAAAAAAAAAGAAAGAAAGAAAGAAAGAAAAAGAAACTAAAGAACAGGACCTGGAGGTTCCAAGACATGAGGGGAAGGGAGAGGAGAAGGAGGATGATGAGATGCAGGCCAACGTGGCCAATAGAAAATCCCTCAGTGGCAGGAGGGCTTTACTGAACATCCGTTTTATTGAAGAATAACATACGTCTTGAAAGTGACAAATCATGAGCATCCAGCCTGGTGAATTCTCACAAAGTGAACATACCCACATAACCCATACTTACCGCAAGAGAAAGGACATTCTGAGCGTGCCAGAAGTCCCAGCCAGGGCTCTTTCCTGCCATTAGCCACCCCCCACCCCCCGAACCGGCTCCCTGGTGCCAGAAACTCATTTTGCCTGGCTTTGAACTTTCTGTAAATGGGAAAATCCAAAAACCGACTTTTCGTGTCTCACTTGTCGCAGTCAACGGCCTGGCTTGAGTCTCCTCCCTGTTGGTGCCTGTAGCTGTGTTCACCTTCTTTTCACCGCTCTGTGCTAATCCAGCGTACCCCAGCCTACTTAGGCTTTCCACGTGGATGAACATTCCTGGATGGACATTTAGGCATTCTCCATTTGGGGCTGTTGTGGGGACTAAGGCCATATGGTCTTTCTCACACACATCTTGGTGAATGTGCATAGCGTTTTGGTGGAGTGGAATTGCTGGGTCAGGATGTAGGGGAGGCGAGTGTCCAAACTCTACGAGACACTGCTGGCCAGTTTTGTGTGTGGACCCATACACAACCGGTGGTGGGTTCTTTTTTTTTTTTTTTTTTTTAAGATTTTTATTTATTTATTTGACAGAGATAGAGAGCACAAGTAGGCAGAGAGGCAGGCAGAGGGAGAGGGAGAAGCAGACTCTCCACTGAGCAGGGAGCCTGACGCGGGGCTCGATCCCAGGACCCTGGGATCATGACCTGAGCCGAAGGCAGACGCTTAACCGACTGAGCCACCCAGGCGCCCCCGGTGGTGGGTTCTTTTTAAGACTAAGGAATGTCCGGGCACCTGGGTGGCTCAGTTGGTTAAGCGACTGACTGCCTTCGGCTCAGGTCATGATCCTGGAGTCCTGGGATCGAGTCCCGCATCGGGCTCCCTGCTCGGCGGGGAGTCTGCTTCTCCCTCTGCCCCTCCCCCCTCTCATGTGCTCTCTCTCATTCTCTCTCTCTCAAATAAATAAATAAAATCTTTAAAAAAATTAAAAAAAAAAAGACTAAGGAATGTCCAATCTCTTTATGAATTTGGGCTGCTGGAATAGAAACTTCCATCCCCTCCTCAGTGTTCAGTAATATCTAGCACATCTCACAGACCACTTATATGAATGGAGGGTTTTTTGGCTTTTGGTGTTTGTTTTTTTTTGACAAAAATCGAAGAATAAGCTGAGGTTCACGGCAGGGCCACACTGATATAAAGCCCCAAATGGCATGTGGGCGCTGGTGAGGGACACCTGAGCTGGGGGAGACACCTGAAGCCCAAGCCTGGAGATGTCTGGGAGACTGCCAGCCTCCTACAGCAACCTTGGAGAGCATCTTGGGCATGCACAGAGGGGTCCAGCCTTTAAGCAGCCAGGGCCAGAGGGACCCCAGCTGACTTTTGGGTCACACACATAAGAAGGGGGGAAATAGGCTCCTTATTTTGACATGTAGCAGGAGTTGGCTTTCTTGCATCAAAGGCTCCAGAACACAGAGCAGAGCTCTGTGCCTTCCACCCTTCACTAGCAATTGCCCTCGATGTGTCCAGAGCTGATCTAGAGGAGGTCCCGGCAGTGCAGACAGAGGTATCCAGGAACAGTGAGGTTCCAGAAAATGGCTAGAGGCAGCAATTTGGAGTCCCAGGAGATGGCACCCTTGGCTAGGATGTCAGAGTCCTCAGGCTAGAACTGCCCCAGGAAAGGTAACAAGACATCTGCAGGTGACTTCTAGGCTAGAGAACCAGGAACCTCCACAGAGAGAGTGGGAGATGAGCTGAGTGGTAGACTCCAAGTGGGGCCAGAGAGGGCCACTTGTGAGCTTCTGGAAACACCTGTGCAGAGCTCCCAGAAATAACTAGGAAAGACTCAGCAGAAGGCTGGAGGTGCTCAACTATGGGTGGCTTTGTTACTGTTTAGGTTACCAAAGAAATGTGGTTTGTTACTGTTTAGGTTACCCTTCCAGGGGTGCTCTGGGGTGGCCAGAGAACCAGGATACAGTCAGAGTACTAATAATACCTGAGTTTATATTTCACTTTTTAAATTTCATTTACTCCTGCTTTTGGAAACAAATGTTTATCTATTACATAAATAAAGCTGGAGTGTTGTTTTCCTGATGTTTCTCCAAGGTCTGTCCCCAAACCCCAGCTTTCACTGCGGTCCTAGTTACACTACCTGCCCCCCCCACACACACACAACAGCGCAGTCCACCACCCGAAGCAGGGAAATGGGGGAGCAGGGTCCTCCCTTACAACCTCCCATGCTCTCCCAGGGCCATGGGGATGGCTGGAGGGTCTGTGGTCTCAGACATGGTCTTTTCATCCAGCAATCCTACCCTCTCCATCTCCCCCACTAACTCCTGCCAACTCCCAGGCTCGCATCTCTCTGGGTTCTTAGTGTCTTGACTTGCTTCCCATTACCTTCACCTCACCTCTGGCGCAGCCCCAGCCCCGGTCCCTCCAGCTTCGGTCACCCAGAGTTGCTTCACCTCTCTCATCTTCATTCCAGAAGCTCTACTTTCTGAACACAACCTCTTAATCTCCAACTTTCTTGTTTTGTTTTGTTTTTTTTAATAATACACTGAGGGTTTGTTTTTTTTTAAACTTATGGCGGACATCAGTCCCTGAACAATCCCACCAGCCACCCCCATTCCAGCCTCCGCTAGCCTCTGAGCTCTTCCTTGCCTCTCGCCACCTCCCTACCATGCCAGGACTCAGTGGCTCATCTGAGCTGGGTGAGGGGTGGCAGGAGAAGTTCCCGAAGCGAAGGGGAGCACTGATTGCAGACAGCAGCACATACCTCCCCCTTTCTACCTCAGGACCTTGCTGTGTCCCCCATGCGTCATGCCCCCTGCTTAGCTAACCCTGCTCATTCTTCAGCTCTCAGCTCAAACACCACTTCCCAGGGGTCAGCCGCCTCTCTCCTCCCGTGCCAGGCTCTGTCTCAAGCACACATCGCAGGGGTGACCGTGGCTTACCTGTCCAGACACTCAGCCTGCCTCGTGCACCTCTGTGCACAGCACCCAGCATGGTGCCTGTCACCAGCAGACACGGAGAGGATTGTTTGGGGGTGAAGGGACTGCCAGAGAACACGCCAGGGGCTGTAGCTGATGGCGGTGAGGCAGAGCCCAGGCAGGGGTATCTGTCAGGGTCAGGACAAAGACTCGTGCCCCCGGGCCCCCCAGCCAGAGGCACCTCAGGCAATCCCCTCAGGTACAGAAGCACGTCACCCTCCCCTGGGCCCGTCTCCTCCCCTTTGGCTGTGGATACCCTCTGGCCCGGAGCTGTCAAAGCTCTGCCACAGAATGAGATCGGCCTCTCCCGACACCCCTTCCTGACTCAGCCAGGGCATATCCTTGTGGGAGTTTCTAAGGTCCCCACACTGCTGGTACCTTCAGGGGGACGGCTGAAGAGGACTTCCTCCAGTTCTATTGCCATAGCCCCGGTCCCACAGGACTTGTCCTGCTCCTCCCACCATTCACCCTCTCTACCATAAGCACATGGGCACCATTAGTTGGTTGAAATGGAGATGGTGATTTGGATGGATATGTGATAACGTCACTGAAACATTGAACTGGTCATACAGGTTACATGAACCGCCTCCCACCCCTCTCACACAGAACACTCTGGTGTTATCACCCCTAAGAAGATTATTTTTACTGTAACAGAAAACACAGTGAAAGGGAAAATGGGACTAGACAATAAAAGGGACTTGTTAACCTCCATGATGAACATGTATAATCTACCTGTGTGTCCAGCAGAGCTGCAGGCACGGTTTGATCAAGACTCTAGCTCCATTTCTCTGAGCTTCTTCCCTTGGTGCTCTCCTCAGTGTGCTGGCTTCATCCTCGGGCTCGCTACCCTCGTGCTCCCAGGATGGCTAATAACAATAACCAAGGTTACATGGTTCCTGAGTTATACCTGGATGAGGAACAGAGTCCACTCTACAGCTTTCAACAAGAGTCCCAGTCTTTGTTCGGATGGCACCAACTGATGTCACGTGCCTACTCCTTAATGCTGTAAAAAGTCGTCACTATTAGGGTCGTGCTCAGCACGTCCTGTGTAAATACTTGGATTGGAAATCTCCAAGTCTGTGTTTCCCTATGATTCCATCTTTAAGAACAAGGTGGATAGCCACTACTTTTTTCCTCTATCCTATTTCACAAAGTTGTAAATAATGCAGGATCTGGCGCCAAGGTCCCCCAGGGCTCCGTGGGAGAAGACGAGTATTTCCTAACACTTACCTTGCTAGCGGTACCACTGCCACATTGAAGCCTCCTTTATTCCACAGAATTACGACCCCCCTTCCCATGGTCTACCATGCCAGCAGGCTTGAAATCCCTATGTCTACACTGCCCTGAAAGTAAAGTGCATCCTCCCCAAGTGCCTGTCAGATAGTGTAATGGACTGAATTTTGTCACCCTGAAATTCCTATGTCAAAGCCCTCCCAATGTGATTGTATTTGAAGACAGGCCCTTTAAGGAGGCAATCAAGGTCAAATGAGGTCATATGAGGGGCCCCAATTCAGTATTACTGGTCTCCTTCTCAGGGGAGGAAGGGACATGAGGAATGTACGGAGAGGAGAGGCCTGGGGGGTCCCAGACAGAAGGTGGGCCTCTGCAAGCCCAGGACTGGGGCCTGAAGAAACCAACGCTGCCCATCCTTGATCTTAGACTTCCGGTCTCCAAACTGTGAGAACAGAAATTTCTGTTGTCTCAGGCCCCTGGTCTGTGGCATGTTGTGATGGCGGCCTGAGCAGACGAATGACATACATGGTTAGGATCCCCCACAAGTGATCAGTAGGATCACTTGCCAGAAGCAGTGTGGTGGCAGGCCCGTAGCCCCTGGTGCCCAGGGACAATCTGCCTGACGTGCAGGATTTGCCAGTTACCATGGTGTAAATGTTCCCCCGAGGGCCTATTTTAAGCTCTCAGCGGGACGTCACTGAGGAGGCATCGAGTCGAGAAGACGCACACATGGGCTCTCAGCAGCCAGTGGCTCTAAGCATTCGCTGGCCGATCCCAGGAGCAAATGTTTAGAGCGGCTCATTGCATGGCAGGGTCTCATTTGCTTGTTTTTGTTTTTTTTTTTAAATGGTATATTACTATCTGTCCCTTATTCCCACCCCAGACACACACACTCTAGGCTCGGGTTCTCGGAAGAGGAAGTGGCTTAAAAATAAAGCGATCCATCTATTCTGCTGTCCCTCAACTCCTTATCTTTTACTCCAAATCTGTTCGACACGTTAACAGAACATAGGAACGGAGCAGAGTTGTACCCAGCTGGCTTTTTGTTTTTTTGTTTTTTGGGGTTTTTTTTGCTGCCTTTTGTTTCAGAGCCAACCAGTTCTCCTTGAGGGCCAAGAGCGGGAAAGATATTTCCCATCCAGATCGGGATCTGCATTTTTGTTTCTTCACTGTTTCTTCCCTCGGGCAAAGGAGGTAATTCCCAGAGACCTCTGTTTGCTTTCCCACTATGCACCCAACACATGTTAGCCTACTTGGGAAAATATGTGCTAATTTTATATCCATCCTTGGTTTCACATCTCTCCCCAGAGCAGTTCTTTAAAGTACTTGAAATTCATAACTGAGCATCATGGTTACTTAGACACAAATTTGAATGATTAATTGGATAGCTTCCATTCCACTTCAATTCAGGTTGTGCAGAATGTATTCCACCGAGCTCTCCCACCTCCACCTGTGGCTGCGGCTAGGGTTGAAGGATCTGCTTAGGCCCGTACACGGCTACCGGCAGCACCCCCATTTCCTATACTGCGAACTCTGAGTCTTTGTTGAGTGACTAGTAGCAGGGTTCCAAAAGAACCCCTCCTCTTCCCCCCCCCCGAAAGTCTGAGTTCCTGTTTCTTCTGCATGTCCCCACTTCGCTAGGACACTGGGCTCTGCCTTAGGCAGGCCGCTGGCTTTTTGCTCAGGGAGTGTGTGCATATGGGCATCAGGCATCAGCTCCTGGGGGGCGGGGGGCACTGGCTGGGCTCAGTCCGTGTGCCCTCAGGCCCCGTTACCCCGCCTGTTCCTGTCCCAGGGGGATTCCACTAGAGCACACTTTGGTGCTGGTGCTGCAGATGCTGCTGGATATTTCCCGGGAAGACCTCCTATGAATTTGGGAAATACCCTGAGGTGTGCCAAAGCAGAGTTGTGATTCCGATTTCCCTAATTCAAAGCAGGGGTGTGCCAGGGGAAAGACCTGATTGTGTGCATCTCCTCTCAATTTTGCGCTCAGTGATAGCGCGGTGGTAGCTTAAAATTAGCCACGGAGGGAGTATTTACTCCAGGGAAACCAGCAAACATTACAAATCAAGACTAATTCTTTTTTCCCCCAGAGAACCCCCTTACAGCACACCACTGGAAATACCCCTTTTTTTTTTAAATTTTTTATTTATTTGCGAGAGAGAGAATGAGAGACAGAGAGCATGAGAGGGAGGAGGGTCAGAGGGAGAAGCAGGCTCCCCGCCGAGCAGGGAGCCCGATGCGGGACTCGATCCCGGGACTCCAGGATCATGACCTGAGCCGAAGGCAGTCGCTTAACCAACTGAGCCACCCAGGCGCCCCTGGAAATACCCCTTTAAAAGAAATCTCTCCGAGGAACCAGGAACCTGTGCACTTAGAATCTTCTCCATGCCACTCCCCAGCTCTCTGGAAGCGCCAGTGCTGGTGGGAGAAAACAAATGTGAATTACACAACCTCTCTGGAAAGGCCCATTTTCTTTGCAATCCTCTGCGAATGCCGTCCCCTCATTTGGACATCTGGTAGACTCCACTGACTGCAGAATTACAGTTGCCCTGCCATGTGATATCTCCTTTCTTTACACCGACTTCTCTGGGGATTTCTCTCTAATAACCCCATGAGCCAACAAGCAGTGCTGTCTGTTCACAGAGATTCCAGAACCCTAGGGAGGATTGCAATGAACACAGATTCCAGGGCCCAGCCTCCAAGGCAGTCTGTCAGTGGCTCTGGGTTGGGGCCCAGGAATCTGTATTTTTAATACCCCCACCCCACCCCCCAGGTGGCTCTGGTATAGCCAGCAGAGGTCCAGAAACCTGGGTTGGGCTGACATTTAGAAACCATTGCATAAACATCTGCAGATATGCTGGGCTCCTCCTCGGCAGCTTCTGACTTGGGAGCCAGCTGGGGTGAGGCTGCAGGACTCACTCAGCCTGTTCTGTTTTCCGGGTTGACAGGCAGCATCTGAGAGCTTCTGCTCTGTCATCCTTCAGCCCACAAGACACGGGGAGTCTCGGTGACTTTCCTGATTACCCAGGGACACAAAGTCTGCCTCTGAGGTACAGGAGGGGGTAAACTGATTACCTGCCTCTTGAAAAGCTTAATTGCACATCATTTTCTAATTTGTCATTTCCAAATGAAGCACAGAGGCTGCCAGGTGAGCTCAGCTGCACCCAATCAAAGGTCAGGCACATCACTCCCCTGACTCACGGTTGCACCCCAATTTTGCACTGATGATGAGTGGGTGCCCCCCCTCCAGTGACTCCCAAATTTCAGGATGCTAATGAATCACCCAAGGAGCTTGTTAAAAAGCCTGATTCCCAGGCTCCTGACTGGGTTCCTGTTTCAATAGGTCCAGGCTGGATCCAGGAATCCCCTTGTTCAACAAGCTCACCGGGTGAATTTATTTGATATAGCTAGTTTTATTGAAAGCAAAAAGTTTTACATGTAATGTCTAGTCTTTAGGGTATTATCTTCCCTTCAGGAATTCCTCTAGAGTAACAATGAATCAGCTTTTTCTATAGCTCCTTTTAAAAATAAATACTGAGTTTCAGAAATCCAACCATGCATTCCAGCAGAGGAAAATGAGTAACATTGGGGGCCATCTGCCCAGCGACACGTCCGCTCAGAAAACTGGTATATGGTGAGTGACAAGAGAACACCCCCAAGCAGGTGGGCTGTTCCTTCAAGCAAGCCCGGGCTGTAACAGCTGGATGCGATGTTCCCCCACCAGGGTTAATTCAAGTGGTGTCTTTTTGTGAGGGTAATCACCAAATTAAATGTTTTAATTACCAAAATTATATATGCATTTCTTCTGAGAAAAGAGCATCCTCGGAACACAGTATCCACTCCCCAGAGGGTAAAGCTGCTTTGCTTGCTGGGAAGGGGCTGTCTGGAGGAGTCCATTTTAATTTCATTATAAAACCAGCTTGAGAAATAAAGGCATAGATTGACGCATATTCCCAGCCAGCTGTGATTTAATGAGCACAATTCAAAGCTTGGAACCTGCCAGCCGCATCCATATTAATATGTCTCTGGGAAAAAACAAAAAAACAAAAAAACCCCAACAACAACAACAGAGAAAGTGACAAACTGCTATTTCTAGTATTTGAAATGAATTTTAAATTACTGTTAAAATGGCTAACGCGGGCGAGCATCACTTCGAGGCGGCCCAGCTGTCCGCCTCCCGGCCCTAGCTAGTGCCGGTCGCAGCAGTGGCAGACAGGGTCGTGGAAGGGAGAGACTGTTTTCACACAGAGCGGCCAGCCCCGAGTCCCGGGGACAGGTCAGCGGGTTTAGCAGCTGAAGCGTGGCTGCTGGGCTCCCGGTTCTGAGCCAGATCCATGCCCCCCGCGCGCTGGCGCCACGCAGCCCCCGCCCCCCGTGCTTTCCTCTTTGGCATTGTTTGCTGCCTGACCATCCAAGTCATCACGATCATAAAAGTCTTTGTGATTCCGATTTCCCTAGTCATGAGCACAGGAAAATAATACAAATGTCTTGTTCCAACATTTTGAGATCCTAAAAATAAAAGGTGCTGGGTAAGCCTGCGGTGTTAATAAGTACAAAGTGATAGGGTGGGTGGGGAGACAAAGGAAATGCAGCGTGAAGAGAAACCTCAGTCTGTGCATTTCCACATTGAACGAGACAGAACCACCTGCTCCAGCAGAGGGGGAGAGGGTCCCCTGGGTGGGTGAGCCGTTCTTACAGTACCGTGTGGGTGGGGGTAAGGCCCCTGCTCGTGGTTCTGGAGAGCAGGGCGTGAACACTCTCAAGGTGAAGATATTAGCATCTCCCTAAACCTGAGCTCTGCTGAGTGTTTGTTGGTGGTGTGATGGGGGGGGGGGGGGGGGTGTGTGCGTGTGTGTGTGCGTGCACTGTGTAACTGGGGGGCAGTCATGATTCAGATCATGGGCTATCAAATCAGACGAATCCTGACTCTTCCCACTTATAAGAGATTCAATTAGACCGTGGGCCTCCATTTTTTCATCTGGAAATGGGGCTAGAACACCAATCTCATTGGGCATTTTCTGTGAGTTAAGTGAGAAAACTTAAGTGCATGTTCAGACTTGGGGCCTGGCACGGGGTCGTGATGCTTGGTACCGTCTCCAACACAGGTTCCAGTGGCATGGAGTTTCCCGTTATTCTCCAATTAAAAACATCTTCCAGCACATGCTGGGCCATCAAAAGTCAGCATTTCAAATCAGGGCCTGGTCATAAAACTCTGAGAGTTGGGGCACCTCTGAGAAAAAGAGCAAAATGTTTCACTTCTTCTTTCATACACTGCTCATGGTTAAATCCAGATAAAGGATGTGACTCAGTGAGTCATGTCTAAAACGAAGAGAACGGGGGCTGTCTCCAGAATCACTGACTAGATTCTAAACCCACCTGCAGTCCAGGAATGGAAGTGGTAGACCACAAAAAGAATCCCAAATTGATCAAGTCCTAGTCTATAGACCTCACCAGGCCTCAGTTTCCTCATCTGTAAAATGGTCACGCTAACACCTACATCACAAGGGGAGAGTGTGCAGTTTACAGGTGATGCTGGGAGCATGCTTACTGCAGCACCATGCACATAGCAACACTCAACGCATGCTAGGTCCCTTTTCCAACTAGGGGCAGACTCAAACCCTTCCGTGTGTCTGAGGCCTGGTCAGTCCCTCAGGGACACCTACGGCACTTAGCTGTCATCCTCTAAAGCTTAGCAGCTTGGACCATCTTCACTGCCATCTGTTATGGCTTGAATCGTGTCTCCCCTAAAAAAGATATGTTGAAGTCCTACCCCCAGTACTTCCGAATGTAACTTTATTTGCTGATAGGCTCTCTACCGAGGTAATCAAGTTAAAATGAGATCATTAGGGTGGGCCATAAGCCAGTCTGACTGGTGACCTTCTAAAGGGGAACTGTGGATCCGGAAGACAACGTGAAGACACACAGGGGAACACCGCATGTAGACTGAGGACTGGAGAGTCATGTCTACAAACCGTGGAAGGACGGGGATGGCTGGCAAACCTCCAGAAGCTGGAAGAGGCAAGGAAGGATTTCCCCTACAAGTTTCAGAGGGAGCAGAGCCCTGTCAAAACCTTGATTGCAGACTTCTAGTTTCCAGAATTGTGAAAGAATACATTTTTGTTGTTTTAAGCCATCCAATTTGTGCCAATTTGTTAGGGCAGCCCTAGGAAACTATTACACCATCCTTCTTACAGAGGAAATTTGGTTATGCATAGGATAGAAATGAAGATTTGGGAATTAGGTCAAAGCAGTGTTGTGGGAATGCACTAGAGGGTACCTCTGGGATAAACTGAGCAACTGAACTGAAAGGAGGAGGTCATTTTGCTTTGAGATGCACAAACACACACTCATTTTCACCTCGAACAACTATTTTTCAAGCTCTATTCCCTGAAATCTTCAGGTTCCTTGGAGAATTTTATAAACATTTTCTTTCAGGGTGCCTGGCTGGTTCCGTCAGTAGAGCATGCAACTCTTGATCTCAATGTTGAAAGTTTGAGCCTCTATGCTGGGTGTAGAGATTACTTTAAAAGAAATTTTTTTTTAATTTGCTTTCAATTTCCATTTCTTTAGTATATTTTAATTATTTTACTGGCTTTAAATAAGAAGATTTTAAGTTCTTTGCACGAATACCTCGTTTAATCCTTACAACTACCCTACGAATTGGGTGCTATTATTACGCTCATTCTACAGATGAGAAAACTAAGGCATAAAGAAGCTAAGAAATTTTCCCAAGGCCATGTAGCTAGTAAATGGTGGAGCTGGGATTCGAACCTGGGGAATCTGACTCCAGAGCCTTTGTTCGTAACTACTTCACTAGAGTGTCTCTAAAAGCCCCAACACACACACACACACACACACTCAAACATTCCATATCAGATTTCAACATGGCGGACACTACCCTCGCACAGACTCGTGCTGCCAGACTAACCCTTCTGTAGAGAAAATCTCATTCATTTATTCATTCTGTTAACATGTTTATTGACTGTGTATTTGATGCTTCTGTGACCTTCCTGTAACTACACTGATGAGGAAGATCATAGTTTTATCTTCATTTGAAGAATATTCAGATCCATGCATATCCATGCACTTACAACCGAACCCAGCATCATAGTGAATTGTGCAATAATTGGCCCTTCAGCAGGCAGACACACCATATTAATCATCTTAATGTTTATTGTAGTTTGGATGATATCCGATTGCCTTTTATACCCATGATAAGAAGTATTAGCACTTAGAAGAGAATACTAGTGATTCAGTGTTTGAGAAAAAAAGTTTCTACTACTCTTCTTTCCAGCTTTTAGGTCAGTTTAATTGGAGACTATCCCGAGCTTACGAAGCGGGCAGTTAAAAGCTGTTACCACTTGCAAAAACACACATGTGGAAATCAGGGTTTTTTTGATTCCATGCAACAGAAACATAATACAAACATAATCTAAACCTAATTTCAAGTTTAATTTTTAACCAAACAGCCCATTTCCCTTGTTGCTTGATTACCAGAAATGGTAAATACTGCCATTTGAAATTATAAAATATGGGCACCTGGGTGGCTCAGTTGGTTAAGCATCAGCCTTCCACTCAGGTCATGGTCCCAGGGTCATGGGATCAAGCCCCATGTCCGGGTCCCTGCTCAGTGGGGAGCCTGCTTCTCCCTCTCTCTCTCTGCCCCTCCCCCCATTTGTGTTCTCTCTCTTTCTCTGTCAAATAAATAAAATCTTAAAAAAAAACTGGATTTATATATATTGGAATTCAGTGTAAAGTTTCTTTTGAAAACAGATAAAAAGTTTGCCAGACCACCATCCATCCAGATGGCTACTGGGCAAAACAGATAGGGTTCATTTTTCATCCCTTTTCAGCTGCCTGGATCTCCTCTGCCCTGTGATCATGGATCCAGTCTTGGGATAGTTACTTCCAATCAAATGTTCAATCTGCTCTAGAGCATTCTCAAGTGGCAAAATGTCAGACGCTGTGGCTGGAGGTCACCCCAGGGGCCGTTCATTCTGCCTGTCCCCACAAGGCAGAGCGAGGCTTCTGAAAATTCTGACTCAACCTTGTGGCAGATGAAAGTGTCCTCCTGGAAATTCTCTGCTCCGATGTGGTTCTGAGCAAAACACAAGGGTTTCTCTTCGTGGAAAGTCTTCAGTGTCAAAGCTGTTTTGTGCTCCTAATGAGAAGGAATGAATTCCATAAAAGTAAACCTCCTTCCCAAGCAAGAACGGAACAGAGTACTTCCACCAATGATGCATTTATCAACTTGATTGGAGGAATATTTTCTCATTATAGAACTGATTTCATAAATAGCTTATTTTCTTTGTTACATAGTTAATACATGTTCATTGCCAATAAAATGAGAACATACAAATAGCAAGAGTAAAAAATAAATAAAATTTTCATAATCTAAATACTCAGGAAAACCCACTGTTAATATTTTGGTATACATCGTCTAGATCCAAGCTCAGTAAACTTTTTCTTTTGAGGACTGGATAGGAAATATTGTAGGCTTTATGGGCCAAGAGCTAAAATTGAGGATATTTGTAGGTACTTAAACAATAAGAGAGAATACAAATTGCCATAAAATTCTTACTGACAAAATTCAAAATATAACAATAACAACAATAATAGAGGCACCTGGGTGGCTCAGTTGGTTGGGCATCTGACTCTTGATTTCAGCTCAGGTCATGATCTCAAGGTCTTGAGAATGAGCCCTGCACAGGGCTCTGCACTCAACAGGGAGTCTACTTCTCTCTCTCTCTCTCTCTCTCTCTCTCTCTCTCCCCTCCTTCCTCTGCCCCTCCCCCTGCTCCTGCTCTCTCTCTCTAAAATAAATAAATAAATCTTTTTTAAAAACAACAATAATAATAACAATGCAAATAACTGCCAATAACAATTACATAATTTTCAGTAATGTAGGTCTACTAATGGTAAGAATGGAATTCTTTTTTTTAAAACCAACGTTTTGCTCAATTGGGGTTCAAAGTTAGTGTTCCCACTAGCATTCATCAAAATCTGTTGCAAGTGTTCATCTCTTAATACTGACCTATAATGAGATTTCATTTATTTCATCTTTGAAAATATCTTCTCACACAGCTAGGTACTACCAAGTACCGCTATCAATCCACAGACATATAATGAATTTTGAGCACATTATTAGAAATCTGTTAGATTCTCTTCTTACTGGCCTGTTCGCATATCATTACAATGCAATAATCACTTCCAATCGAAGGTTATGTGGAAGTTCCTCGATTGCAGTCAATTGGATTTTAATATGGAAATTCCTCTTATACTTTCATGGAGGTTCAAAAAATTCTGCTGCAACTATCATTTGAGCTCTGAAAATATTTCCCCTGAAAATCTATGTGGGATTGGAGAGCTCTCTTCTCATTTTAACTTGTGAAAGCATGCCAAGTATATAAAGCAACTTGACACTACTTGTGATTCAAGCAACATTAGGTATCTCCAAATGACTTTATTGCAGTATATAAGTTTGGTACACATACAGTTTAGTCTTTTAATTTTAGACTGAATTCCTTAAGAAGCATTATCAAGCCTGCAGCCGAAGTTAATTTTCAAAGCCATTCAGTGTTCAATAATTATTGCTCAATAAATAAAGAAATAAATAAAAATAATAAAAAATTAAAAAAACTTTTTTCAGAAAAATGTGACTCTCAGGCCCAAGTTCAAAAATTGCTATAAATCTTTACCAGTGAAAAGTCCCAGAACTGTAGTGTAGTAGTGAAAGTCGGGGTATTTAGCTTCTATTTGTGACAAAAATCCACAGAACTGACAACGGTTCAGTCCACAGCAAATGACACTACTTGTTCAATCCCACATGATAGACTGAAGTATTTTCTGCCAAGTGCCAGCAGATGAATAATACAATGAATAACCACAGAGTTTTAATACCTTACATTTCCACAAGCTTGTAAAATTTTCCAACTAATACTTTCTCTTTCTGCTCCACACCTATTTTTATCACCATCAGTTCTAACACATCTTAGCGGATTCCACTTCAGTTTATACTGAATGAATTAACTTCTTTGAAAATATTCTCAACTCTAGTTGTTCCATGCAGACTCTTCATAGAGGCTCATTCCTCAGCCACTTCAAACTTGGCATTGACTTCTCCAACAACTGACCGGTATCAGTAACATCTATCATCTCAGCAAGGGCCACAGAAAACCACTCAAAATTATTTGCTTTGTTTTTTAATTGACTATTTACATTGCCCCCAAAGTCCTCAATTCTTTAGGTAATTGAAGAAAATCGAATAAACACGTTTATTTTCTCTGGACCTACTTCTTCAGCTGTTGTGATCAAACGTGATTTAATTAACGTATTATCAATAGTTGGCTTTCCTTGTTTGGCTAAGAATGGGCTACTCAAAAGTGAGTTTCTTTGGTTGCAGCTTCATTCTCATTTTTTTATGTTTGTGAAGGAATTCTACTATCATGAGATATGCCATTTTAAATTTCCTAACTGTCTGATTGTTGCTTTGCTAGGAGTTCGGAGCACTGTGAAGAGTACTTAATCTAGTACTGCTGACCTGTACTGTCTTCTTTTAGAATAGCTATGGTGTGATCACACGCTTGGCCATCAGATTCAACAATAACCCACATTCCACTGTACCCTAAAAAATATGACATTCCAAGTCCACTTTTCTCTTTTTTGGTTTATTTTGACAGGACTGGAATACACATATTTACACATATTGTGTATGTATAAAATAATAAAATACATTTAATGCCACCATACTGCGGTGTGATTTGACCCTGAACATACTGTTGAGTTTTAACTGCACCACTGCAATTTGTCGTGCACTGTTGCAATGCAATTCTGGCTCCAACTACCTGGAGGTGGATCAGATTGCACAGATTAAGGGCACAGTTCTCGGCAAGATTCCCCTCACTTTGGACACCAGTCTCAGGCTCTGGGGTTTCCAGGTCATCCACACTTCTGACCAGCTGGCTATAAATTTAGAAGCCCCCACGGCCCCCTCAGTTTTAAGAATGCACTAGAATAACTCACCGAACTCAGGAAAGTGAGTTCTACTTATGATGACTGTTTTACCATAAAGGATACAAATGAGGACCAGCCAAATGCAGAGATGCAGAGAGGGAGTTGGAGGATCCCAAAAGTGAAATTTTCTATGTTCTCAAGGTGCGCCCCTCTCCCACCATCTTGATGTGTTTCAACAACCAGGGAAGCTCATCCAAGGTTTGTGTCTAGAGTTTTAATTGGAGTTTCATTACACAGACATGATTGAATCAATGGCCAAGCAAATGAACTCAGTCTCCAGCCTCCCTGCCTTCCCCAGAGGTCACACTGATACCATGTGGCTCAAATGGCCTTTCTGATGTGGCCAGTCCCCAATCTGTACCATCTCATCGGCATAAACTATCCAGGGACCCACCCGAGAGTCACCTCATTAGCATAAACTATCAGGCCCCACCATGAATAATAAAAACACTCCTTACACTTGGGAAATTCCAAGAATTTAGAGGGTAACTTCCAGGGACCAGGAACAAAGACCTGCCCATCTTTAGTCCACAATAGCTACTGAGCTACATGCAGATCACTGAGGGTGCCACTTAACAGTCTCTGTTGCATCCATTCAACTCTGCCTTTGACCTCTGAGAGCAGCCGTGGCTGATGCATAAACAAACAAGTGTGTTCCAATAAAACTTTATTTATGGACACTGAAATTTGAATTCCCTACAATTTCATGTGTCATAAAATAATCTTCTTGGGACGCCTGGGTGGCTCAGTCGGTTAAGCATCTGCCTTCGGCCCAGGTCATGATCCCAGGGTCCTGGGATCGAGTCCCACATTGGGCTCCTTGCTCAGCAGGGAGCCTGCTTCTCTCTCTCTCTCCCTCTGCTTGTGCTCTCTCTGTCAAATAAATAAAAATCTTAAAAAAATAATAATCTTCTTCTTTTCGTTTTCCACCCATTTAAAAACATGTAAAAAGCATCCTTACCTCACAAGCTACAAAAACAGGCCGCAGGCAAGATTTGGCCTGTGGGCCATAGTTGGCTGACTCCTCTCTCATTTAGATTAAGGATTGACCAGCTACAGCTTGTGGGCCAAATCCTGCACACTGCCTGTTTTTCTAAGTCCGCTTTTATAGGTACAGCCCTGCTCACTCATTTACGTAACATCTGTGACTGGGGGCTGCGACAACAGAGTTGCATAGTTCCAACACAGACTGTGGGCTACAAAACCTAAAACATTTACAGTTTGGCCCTTTGTAGGAAAGTGGGCTGACCCCTGCTAGATCCATGGAGAGGGGGAGTCCAGGTACTGCCTCGAACACATTGACGTCATTGTCTCATCTAACCCTGTTAGCACAGGTAGGTAGGAGAGACTATCATCACCTTACAAACAGGTAACTAAAGCTTAGCGAGGTGAAGGATCTTGTCCAAGGTCACACAGCTTATAGTGTTGAAGCTGGGGTCAAACGCAAACTTCTGGTAGATGTTGGCATTTCTTGGCTTGTAGCCACATGACTCCATTCTCTGCTCTGTGTCATGTTGCCTTCTCCTGGGTCAAATGTCCCTCTGCCTCTGTGTTATAAGGAGACTTTGTGATTGCATGTAATACCCACTTGGATCCTTAATCACATCTGCAAAGATCTTTCTTCAGTATGTGGTAACACTTCGAGGGTCCAGGGATTTGGACCTGATTGTTGAGAACCATTACACAGCTTCCTAAAGTGGTAATGCCCAGTATCTATACAGGTATTATAAAGAAATAGGTGCTCTTTCACACTGCAGTTGGGTGTGAAATCGTTATCATCTTTCTTTATGGCACACTAACCTCAGTTTGCCTCTCCAGATCCACTCTACTACCCTTTTCCATCTTTCTGTGCCACTGTGACACTGGGCTCTGGCCTCTGGCTGAGCCCTGCTAAGGAGAGTCATGGGAAGGACCTGGGAAGATGGGAAGAGGGTGAGGGTACTATTTCCCCGGCTTCCTCCACGGCCTAGGTTGGCGGCATCTCTGCACCAAAGGGAATAGCTCCTATCAGGAGATGCTTTCCCTAAGTTACCCTCTCCAGCTTCTGGTAAGTGCTCCCTCTCTGCCCCCTCCAGTCCAGGGGTGGTAATCTCCCTGGGCACTATACCATCCCTAGCTAGTTTCACACCTTTTTTGTATACCATCCTTTTATTAGACATCCCTCAATTACCCAGTTTTAGTGTGCCTCCTGTTTCCCGTCAGGCCCTGACTTGTGCGGGCTGTATGGTCAAAGCAAAGATCTACTCATAAGAAAGTTCATTAGCAGAACTCTTTATAATAACAGAAACTCAAAACAGCCCAAATAACCAAAACAGGAGATGGTTAAGCAAATTATGGTCCCTCCACATAGAACATAAAAATATATTAACAATCAGGGCACCTGAGTGGCTCAGTCAGTTACGAACCATGAGAGACTACGGACTCTGAGAAACAAACTGAGGGTTCTAGAGGGGAGGGGGGTGGGGGGATGGGTCAGCCCGGTGATGGGTATTAAAGAGGGCACGTACTGAATGGAGCACTGGGTGTTATATGCAAACCATGAATCATGGAACACTACATCAAAAACTAATGATGTAATGTATGGTGATTAACATAACATAATAAAAGAAAAGAAAAATTAAAAAAAGTAAAAAATAAACAAAAATAAACTATAAAAAAAAAAGTGTCCAACTCTTAATTTCTGCTCGGGTCAAGATCTCAGAGTCATGGGATCGAGCCTTGCATCCAGCCTTGCCTCTGGCTCTGTGCTCAGCGGGGAGTCTGCTTCTCTCCCTCTTCCTCTGCCCCTCCCCCTGCTCGTGCACACTCTCTCTAAAATAAATAAATCTTTAAAACTATATGTATTAACAATCATATTGTAAAACAATATTACCAAAAGTATATTCCTAAGTAAAAACCCCACGGAATTGGATATATAATAACATCCTATTTTTATAAAGAAAAAAATTAATTGGGAAGAAAATTAAAACCATATATATTACATTTTAATAAAAAATGTATCAATATGTGCTTGTATATCTTATATGTAAAATGTGCATATTTTGTTGTGTATATATGTTATATAACATACTATATATTATATGCTATGTAATGTATTCATGTTATATTTATATAATATATACTGTATCTTAGATTTATTATATTGTATATGATGTCACTTTTGTAAAGAATGATCTACTTATCTACTTGTACATGTTTTGTCATGTGTTATATATAAAATCACACGTAATATACATGTGATAGAAACCATGCATACATATGCATGTATGAATGTGTATCTCTTCCAGATGTGGGCTGAGATCATTCAGCCCTCTGGGCTTGAAATAGTGTAGGTTGTATCCTCTAATCCATGTTTGTGTTAAAATCTATGTACGGTGTCCTACTCAAGATTCATCCAGATTCCCAGGGGCTCACTGCTGTTTCCAGAATCTTAGCCCACCGAGGCTTCTCCTCCCCCTTCACTGCCCGGCTCAAACGTGGGATTCAGCCACTTCTCCGAAACTGGAGAAATGTGGGATTTCTCCAAAACGACCTGCGCAAGGCAAATGTGTGCGTGGTGGACCTTTTCTTAAGGTTCAGAGCACTATGCGGCTACCTTTCCTGCTGTCAGCATCTCAGGGGCCCTCGCCTCTCAGGCTCTGCCCACAGTGGGGGCGAGCTTGGCTGTAGGGGTGGTGGGCATGGGTGGGTGTGGCCGTGGGAAGCCGTGGGTGGGTGTGGTCACGGACCCAGCCTTAGGCGGGACAACGAGGCCCTCTCTCTGGGGTCTCATCGGGCCGGTTTCCCCACCCCCTCTTTGTCTCGTGCTCTCCATCACAAGATTACAAACCAAGATTCCTTGATGACTCTGGTGGAGGTCACTCTGGGACAGAAGCGACCAACCAGGGGAACCTGAACCGTGAGTCCCTCCCCTACGCTAGTCTCTAAAGGGAAGCAGCTGAGCATTTGCTTCCCACCTCGACTGGAGCAAATCCCGGCTCGCCACTTGCCGGCAGTATGATTTGGGGCACGTTCTTCACGTGCCTCAGTTTCCCTATCTACAAAATAGGGATGGCACTCACAAATAAAGAGGTACTGAGAATTAAATGAGTTAAATACAGATGAGATCTTTGGATTGGGTGGTAGGCAAAAGTTTCTTAGAGTTAATATGTATGAAGTGTTCAGGATGTTTGGCTCAAAGTAAATACTATTGTTAGCTATTTAATTTTTTTCTCCACAAATATGCTTTATGTCTCACCCTACCCCTCCCATGAACATGCAGGAGTGGAAACTACAGTTTGGTTTTGAATTATTTGTATGTAGCTGTAGCTATATCTAAAATATCAGAGGAAAATATTTCAATACGTGGGAGGTGGGATTATGGTGTTTACTTTTTCCTTTGCACTTTTTCAAGTTTTCCTAGTTTCGTACATTGAGCATTTGTTATTTTTGCAACTATGGAAAATGCAAATTTTTTTCTAAAGAAAGGCAAGTGACGCCTCTTGGGATGATGGTGGTGTAAGTTAGGAGAAATCTTTCCCATGTATAAGTAGATTAAACCCTCAAGACTAGGCACGGCTTCTTGGCTCCTTGGGAAATGGGTAGACCTTTAAAATTAATGATTCCCCACTGTTTGAATTTCATAAGAATCTGTGATTATTTATTTCTCTTCAGACTTGCCATTTCAGCATCTTAAAAAGAAACCAAACAAAGAGAAATTAAAGTGCAAGACTCAATTGTTTCCTACGAACCAAATTGTTCTGAAAATTTCCCCTTCAATTCCTAGATTTTAAGAGGCTTAGCCTGCTTCCTGCCCCCTAATTGCTCCATTAATTTAATCTGTTCAAAGTCTCCCTGGAGTCTAAATCATCGGTCCTCAGGGCTGGTTCAGGCTGGTTCTAGCTGGTCTGCTCTCTTCCACAGAGTTGTGCTGAGCTCTTTTACACGTTACCCTGAGTTCTATTTTGCTAGCTTTTTCCTTCCAAGAGGGTTTCTCCTGGCCTAATTAAGTGAGCTCTGGTATTTGCACGAAGTTGCACATTAAGTGAAATGATGTGCACTCATTTTCCTTTTCTCCAGTAGACACCTGGAGCTATGCATTTGTCCTAATTTTCCTGTTTTGGTTCCTGATCATTTCTCTTATGGGCACTCAGTAGCTTTATGTTTATGTAGCATAAATCGGTTCTTTGCCTAAAAACAGACCCCAAACAAGTTAGTTCACTTTCATTTCCGTACCTATAAATGAGGATAAAAACATACGTTTTGGTTTCCTAGGGCCCCTGTAACAAATGACCACAAACACGGTGGCTTAAAATAATAGAAATTGATTCTTTTCATAATTTTAGAGGCAGGGAGTACAGAATGGAGGTGTCAGCAAAGTCATATCCACCAAAGGCTCTGGAGGAGAGTCCATCCAGCTCTGGTCTTCCTTGGTTCGTGGCAACATAACTCCCATTGTCTGCCTCCAGCTTCCCATGGCCTTTCCTGTGTCTCTCCTATCTCATGTCCTCCTTTTTTTCCTGAGATCACCAAGTCGTCCGATTTAGGGCCTTCTCTAAATCCAGGATGATGTCATCCCTAGATCCTTAACTTAATTATATTGGCAAAGACCCTGTTTCCAAATAAGATCCCATTCATACGGACTTGGGATTATGATTTGGACATATCTTTTGAGGGGACACTAGGCCACCACTACACCCTATCGACCTTGTTGAGTTGCTGTGTGAGTATTAAAAATGATATGAGAATATAGGTAATGCCGCTCCCTCAGAGCCTGACACACAGTAGGTGCTCAGCCGGTGATGATAGTTATTATCACTGAGGGTGTACTTTCCCTGGGCCGGGCCTGACACCAAGCCTGTCTCTGCCTCAACCCACTCACTCCCAACAGCCTCTCCCTGAAAGAGATAATGCCCGGTGGTACAGATGAGCAAACTGCAGTTTCAGAAGCTTAGAGGGGATGGTAGTAAGAAGTGGAGCTGGCCCTCAGACCGAGGTTTTTGTGGTCCAGAGCCTGTGGCCTTCTCCATTGCACTCGATCACCTCAGTGTTGCTTGTCTTTCTGCTCCTCGGCTGTGACCCAGCACCTTCCCTCACCCCTGTCCCACTTTGCACTCCGACCCAGAACTCTGCTTGGTAGGAATGATTAGCAATGGAGAAAGACAAGCCAGAAGTCTCTCTGGGTTTCCACACCTGCTTGAGTGTCCTGGCAACATGGCAGCTGGCTTGCCCCAGGGTGAGTGACCTGAGAGAGGAAAGTCATAGTGCCATTTATGTGCTCACCTGGGAAGTCACACACATCACTTCTGCCACATGAGTTTGTTGGAAGTGAGTCACTAAATTCAGCCCGTACTAACGGGGAGGCGGATTTGGTATCACCCTTTGAAAGACCTATCAGAGACATGTTTAAATCTTGGAAAGATGTATCTGTGGACGTGTTTAAAACTACCACACTCCATGAGAGGAAGATGGCTTTCATTGACGAACTTCATCTGGCCATTTAAACCCAGTTAGCTGTGCAAAGGTTTAGGAGAAGGAGCTGAGGAGAGCTAAGTTGTTCCACATAAACAAAGGGGGAGAATTTGAACATTAGGTCAAAAGAAGGGAAGAAGGAAAGAAAGGGAGTGAAGAGAGGGTGCATGAGCCTGGCAAAGACTGATAAGAACAGGTCTCGCTAATATGTTTGATGTTGACCAAATGAATAAACCTTTCTACACACACACACTTTTTTTTTTTAAGATTTTATTTATTTATTTGTCAGAGAGAGAGAGAGCATGCACAAGCAGAGGGAGCAGCAAGCAGAGGGAGAGGGAGAAACAGGCTCTCTGCTGAGCAAGGAGCCCATTGCAGGGCTTGATCCTAGGACCCCGGGATCATGACCTGAGCCAAAGGCAGATGCCTAACCAACTGAACTACCCAGGCACCCCCCCACATACAAACCATCTTGTGTTAGAGGCTTTTATTATTATTATTATTGGTTTTTTAAAGATTTTATTTAACATTTATTTATTTGAGAGAGAGAGAGAAGGGGTGGAGGGGCAGAGGGAGAGGGAAAGAGAACCTCAAGCAGACTCAGCACTTTAGGTCGGAGCCTGATGTAGAACTCGATCTCACAACCCTGAGATCATGACCTGAGCCAAAACCAAGAGTGGACGCTTAACCGACTGAGCCACCCAGGC
Organism: Mirounga angustirostris; assembly: GCF_029215605.1. Taxonomy (NCBI): domain Eukaryota; kingdom Metazoa; phylum Chordata; class Mammalia; order Carnivora; family Phocidae; genus Mirounga; species Mirounga angustirostris. The sequence continues at coordinate 34,502,470 of NW_026991712.1, forward strand.
ACCCCATGAGAGGCTTTTAATGGTGATGGTGGAACGGCAGTTTCAGAGTCTAAGCAGGGACCACACTTGAGGACAGTAAGCTGATTTGTGAGTTTACACTATGTTATAGAAGCAGATGCTAGAAGCCAGAAGGCCCCTGGGAATTCTCAGAAATCTTGAGAAAAGCAATGACATTTCCATGAGCTTGGAAAAAGAAGCAATAGGTGGCCCCTGCTCTGGAGTTGTCACTAAGCATGGTGCACTGAGAAGGCTTCACCTGGGAGGGGCAGAGCCCATCCTAATTTCCAAAAGCAGCCTGCAGGCAAGAGGATGGGTACTAGCTCCTTGGGGTTAATTCCGTTATTAACTGTCTTGGGAGAATTCAGGGTTTCTGACAAAATCCTAAGATTTGTAGTTTTTCCTCATTATTTCAAGTCATCTGCTCCCCTCTTCTATAATCATTGGAGATGGGGTATTTCGGGGGCTTCAGGCTTAATAAAACCTGAAAAATAAATTCAATATCACTCCACTTCAGGCATGACGTCAACATTATCATGCCCATCATTCTGTTTCCTGTAGTTACCGGGTTTGTACATCTCCTTTCTTCTGAGAAACATAAAGCCCTATTGAAAAATCTCTTGAAGAACATCCCTCATATTTTAATATTTAACAAAAACCCTTTTGACAAGGAAAGGCACCAAAGGAAAGAGGGTTAATTGGAGGAGAGAACATCATGAAGCTCAAATGTTGAACCTTTCTCCAAGACTGTATTTGGCTGAGTCATTACACATTTAAAAGTCAGGCCTGGCTTCTTTTTGTAAGTCAGTGTGGCCACCAAGGGAGGGTCCTGGTTCTCCCTGGAACCCCAGTGCTCGACATGGTCTATGTGCTATAAATATTTGTTGACTCAGGCATTCCTAAGAGATTGTTAACACTGAGAGAATAATTAGGATCTAGCTCCAGAGAATTCCCAAAAGTAAAAATACTTTGAAATAATGAAGCCCCTGATCAAAATGTCCTGAATTTCCTTGTTCTATACTAAGTCTGATCAAGATTCAGGAAGGCAGAGGGGGGCAGTTCCCTGGATGGGATTTGGGGGGCAGGGGTGGGGGGAAGGATGGCAGAGGGCTGGTGCATTTGTCCATACTATATACACACATTTAGGTTAGTGCTTTTAGACATCCTTTGGCCTGTTTTCAAAAACTTCACTACCAAAGGTCATTCAAATTAACTGAATGATGAATAAACTTTGAAAGAGGTCCTTCACTCACAGAATTAGATACTGTCTTATATTATTTTCCCTTACTTTTACCCCTACATTTTGAGTCCCTGAAGAGATGTTGAATTTCATGACAATAGGGCTCTATGTTTCCCATCTCAGGCCCCTACAGCAGCCTTCTTTGGCCCTTCCCTCCCTCCGTTACTGGCCCTTCTCCAAGTTCACCAATATGTCCTGCCTTCAGGATCAGTATACTTGCCCAGTTCCATAAATAATGGATGCATCAGCTGGAGCCTTCTTATCCCTTAAGACACAGAGAGGATTGTCTCAAGCACCCCATTCCATAGACTTTGGAAAGCCTGGTGCCTTCTCTAAGCCTTCTGCTCGTTCCTGGGGGGAGGGGGGCAGAGGGAGACCTGCATTCCGGGTCACCTCTTGTTCTGACCTTCTGTTCCTATGAATTAGTTCACCTTAGGGCTTGTCTTGCTGTTTTGTATCACCCAAATGTGAGACTCAGCCATTTCCTTATTTTCTGTAAATTCCCATGGACATACCTTTGTATGTATGGCAGACTTTATTTTTACTAAAAATTCAGGAAGATGGAAAGCTATGTATCACAGAAAGTCAGACAAGTTACTTTACTCATTCTTTATAACCTCCTTGGTCATGTTCTTAAAAACATTCTTCTGGGGGCGCCTTGGTGGCTCAGTCGTTAAGCGTCTGCCTTCAGCTCAGGTCATGATCCCAGGGTCCTGGGATCGAGCCCTGCATTGGGCTCCCTGCTTGGCAGGAAGCCTGCTTCTCCCTCTCCCACTCCCCCTCCTTGTGTTCCCTCTCTCGCTGTGTCTCTCTCTGTCAAATAAGTAAATAAAATCTTAAAAAACAAACAAACAAACATCCTTCTGGGGGCACCTGGATGGCTCAGTCAGTTGAGCATCCAACTCTTGATTTCGGCTCAGGTCATGATCTCAGGGTTGTGAGATCAAGCCCCACATTGGGCTCTGTGCTGGGTATGGAGCCTGCTTGGGATTCTCTCCTTCTCCCTCTGTCCCTCCCTATCCTCACCCCCCACCCCCACCCCAGCTTGCTCTCTCTCTCTCTCCTCAAAAACAAAACCCAAAAAACCCAAAGTCAAAACAAACCAAAACAAAACCAAAAAACATCCTTCTGCCATTTCTTCTGCCTTCTGCCAGGTTATGTAATCCTCCTCTCCATCATCTTCTCTCTCCTTTTCCTTTGTCTTAGAAGAAAACAAAACTACACAACCCCTCCCCTCCCCAATGCTTCCTGTTTTCTGAACCTCCCATACATATTCAAGGACCACACTAAAGTTTTAAAATTACCACCCCCAAGGAAAAGCTCTTCTTAAATTCTAAAACAAATCAATTCCCATCCTAGTTTTTGTCTGGATATTAATTAGTAGGAGAATATGGTGAGGGTTTAGTTTTCTAGTTACTCTGATTCCCAGTTTCCCCATCTATGAAATGGGAATACGATTGCCCCTGCTTCATTGAAGAGAGGTGAGGATGAGTAAGTTAATGTGGAAAGTCCTTAGCATAGTGCTTCGTATGTGACCCCCCTACTCTTATTTGTTCCCACTCTTCCTGCTTCTTGAGGTCCTGTTCAGAAATTTTGGCCCAAATCAAGTGCCGGCATCCCCAGAGAGACTTTTGTGAGCTCTCCTAGCCAGAGCTAATGGGTCCTTCCAGTTGCTCCCTCCTGCATGCATTCCTGTGGCACTGGATTTACACTTCCTTTCAGTGCACAGATGCGTACAGCAAGCCCCTAAATGGATTTACAGTCTGAAGGGAAAGACAGACATGGGCATATAGAAAGGGAATTACCCAAGGAACGTAGGGGTGGGTGGAGGAAGGACGAGCAAAGAGGCACATTCGCCAGCGTCAAGGTCTTAAGTTCAAAGTCCGCGAGGTGATCATGTTGCCAGTGTTGTCAGCCCCGAATACCATTATGCAGTTCTTCTCTTGGGTTTTCATCTGTCGCAGATTTTACCATGGTGTCGTTTTAGGGCTTGCCACTGTTACGCTGTGCTGATTATTTCAACATGTGTGTATCAGGCAGGGCTTGATCAGGGAAGCAGAACTACTATGAGTTATGGGATAAGGAATGTATTATAGGAAATGGACCTTACATAATTTTGGGAAGAGGGAGGGAAGAAAAGGTCTGGAAAGAGGAGTTGAAGATTCGGAGAAAAGTCACTAACCAGACCTGGCTTACGGGGAAATGTGGAAGCCAGGCAAATCCAGCTGCTGGAGTAGGATTGGGAGGGGAGCCGGGGTAGAAATCTATGGGGGATTGTTGGCTCTTTATGATGGCTTCCTCTGTACGTTCCCAGCACAGCATCTGTTGGCAGGCCCGGGGCTGCTGGCAGAGCAGGCAGACAGGAAGGAGGGCTGGATGCAGAGTGCGGAAGGATGAAGGTAAACTGGAAAGTGCTAGCATGTCTATCCATCTCACCACCTCTTACCAATGACCACCGTCAGACTGTAACGTTACCTGCCTCCTTTCTGCTTTCTCAATCTCATACCACTTCACTTTGGGCCAGCTCAACCCAGAGCCACACAGAGAAAGGAATTCTAGGAACAATCCAGCAAAACATTCATTATGAATCTCAGTATTCACTGCAAATTGGAAAAATTGCTGATTGCTAATATCTATTTCTTAGAACAAAGAATAAAGAACAAAGAGGGGAAAGTTATAGAATCTGGGTACAGTCAGATTTTTAGAACAGTCACATTTTTAGAACAGACAGCCCAAATTCAGATTCACATGTATACACATACATAATATATGATAGAGATGGTTCTGTAGAAAGGATGGTCTTTTCAGATAAATGGTGCTGGGCCAATTGGATGTTCAAATGGAATAAATATTAATCTTGACTTCCTATTTCACAGCATATATAAATATCAATTCTAAGCACATTACAGATCTAAATGTGGAAGATAGAACAGTAAATCTGCTAAAAGATAAAACAGGAGACTTTTGGGACACCTGACTGGCTCAGTTGGTAGAGCATGTGACTCTTGGTTACAGAGTTGTGAGTTCAAGCCCCACAGTGGGCAAGGAGCCTACTTAAAAAAGATAATAAAAATTGAAATATGGGCATGCCTGGGTGGCTCAGTCAGTTAAGCATCTGCCTTGATCCCAGGGTTTTGGAATCAAGCCCCGAGTCAGGCTCCCTGCTCAGCGGGGAGTCAGCTTCTCCCTCTGCTCCTCCCCCTGCTCATGCTTTCTCTCTGTCTCTCTCTCTAGATAGATAGATATAGATATGTACATTGGTATATATATCAATTAAATAAAATCTTTTTAAAAAATTAAATGTAAAAAAAATTTTTTTAAAAAGGAGTCTATCTCCATGACAGGTTACCCAAGTTGGGTAAGATTTCCTAAATAGAGCCCAAAAAGCACTAATCTCTTTTGAAAAAATGCAGAATAATTGTAAAGTACAATTGTTGGGTGGGGTATAAATTAATTCAACCACTTTGGAAAGCTGGTTGATGGTATCTACTAAAGTTGAATATATTCACACCCTATATTCCAGCAATTTCACTTTTTTTTAAAGATTTCATTTATTTATTTGACAGAGAGATAGAAGAGCACAAGCAGAGGGAGAGGGAGAAGCAGGCTCTGCACTGAGCAGGGAGCCCGATGCGGGACTCGATCCCAGGACCCTGAGATCATGACCTGAGCCGAAGGCAGACGCTTAACCATCTGAGCCACCCAGGTGCCCCAGCAATTTCACTTTTAGATATGAATGTATATGTAGGCTTATCAAAGTACTTATCTAAGAATGTTCATAACCCCCTTATTAGTAGCCAAAACCAGGAAGCAAGCTAAATGTCCATTAACAAAAGAGCAGATGGGGCACCTGGGTGACTTGGTTGGTGACCTTCAGCTCAGGTCACGATCCCAGGGTCCTGGGATCGAGCCCCACGTCGGGCACCCTGCTCAGTTGGAAGTCTGCTTCTCCCCCTCCCTCCTGCTCGTGCTCTCGCTTGCACATGCTCTCTCTCTCTCAAATGAATAAATAAAAAAATCTTTAAAATTTTTTTTTTAAAAAGACCAGATAAATAAATGTGGGTACATGTATGGAATGTTATACAGCAATGAAAATGAACACCTACTGTTTCAGGCAAAAACACAGATGAGTTTCACAAACATGATTTTGAACAGAAGAAGCCAGACACAACTGGATATACAGTGTGTGACTCTCTATAAAGCTCAAAATGGATAAAACTAACCTATCATGCCAGAAGTCAAGATAGTGGTGTCCTTTAGGTAGTGGGGGTTAATGGCTGAGAGGAGGTAAGAGGGGGAGCTTTGGATGAGCTGGGAATATTCGGTTTTTTACCTGGAAGGTGGTTACGATCTCTGATAATTCATTAAGTTATACATGTATGATGTATGCTTTCTGTATGTATGTTTTACTTCAGACTTTTTAAAAAGCTTATTTTTAGAAAAACTTTTAAAATGTCTTGTGTTACCCATCACCAACTGTCATATCTAGTAGTCTTCTTCTTACTTTTTACCTCTTTTATCCTTCCTACATTATTTTGTACCCTCTGGCTCTAAAAATGTGTTTCCTTTCATAATTCTTCTTGCACCTTGGACCCCTGACTTTATTGCTCAATAAATATTTCTTGAGTATCTACAATAAGCCAAGCACTGAGCCAGGCCTAGAGTTCATGATGGTGACTAAGCAAGCAAAGGCTTTGACCTCATGGAGCCCCAGCTTCCAAAGGAAAGAGGCTTCTAAACGGGTAATTGCATCACAACTGACTCTTCTCTCCCCTCTCAAAATGTAGGCCTTCCCCAAAGTTCTAGATTAAAGTCAGCTTCTCAAAATCCACTGTTTGTGCCCATTAATGACCCCATTTTCCCCCACATGATCGCTGTGTAAGACCTCAGCACTAACTGTGACAATTTCCTTCATCCCACATCCCAAATTCTGCTTCATCGTGCACATTTCTACCTCTGAAATGTACGTACCCACTCCTGCTTTCCAGCCCTGTAGCTTCCAACCAAGTTGAAATCCTAACTCCTTCTGTTGCCCCCTCATTTAGGGTTGATTTGTAGAACTAAAAGCCACTCAAGCTGGTTTGATCAGAGCTCAGGTTTAGGTAGCTAACAAATTGTTGAAAAATCTGGAGAAGGCATTTGAAACAGAGCTTCCCCAACCCTTGGAATCCTACTACCCCTGTCAACAATTGGAAAGTGACTCCTGTCTCTATAGAAGTCCTTGAATTAGGAAGCAAGTGACCCCAGCACCTTGTTCCCTCTGTGTCACCGATGTCCACAAAATGGATCTTTGTCCAGAAGTCCAGCTCCAAAGAGGCTGTGCATTATAGTTTCCAGCTTTCTAACCTCAGCGGCACAGGTTAGAAGGGATGTTGAGCATGCCAAACCTCACTGTCTCCCTCACCTCCTAGCCAGACTTCCGGCTTCCCTGCGCTTGCCCACGATTTCCATTCTATTCATTGCTTTGGGCTGTGATTATTATCACTCCACAGCTCAAAAGCCTCCTGTGACTCATCCTCTCCACTGAAGTAGGTTAAAATGCCCCCACCTGTCATTCAAGGCCCTGTGTGATCCGATCCCAGCTGGTTTTTCTGTTTTATGTCCTACTCCACTCCTACAATTTCCTTTACACAGTCTGCTCTTTCCCACCTCGTGCCTTTGTGCAATCTCCACCCCTTCCTGCCATCATTTCCCATTAAAATACATAATGTATGTATGTATGTATGTACTTATTTATTTATTTTTTAAAGATTTTATTTATTTATTTGAGAGAGAGAGAATGAGAGAGAGAGAGAGAGCACATGAGAGGGGGGAGGGTCAGAGGGAGAAGCAGGCTCCCCACCGAGCAGGGAGCCCGATGTGGGACTCGATCCAGGGACTCCAGGATCATGACCTGAGCCGAAGGCAGTGGCTTAACCAACTGAGCCACCCAGGCGCCCAAATACATAATGTATTTAGACATTGTGTCTGAAGACAGAGATGTGGGCTGGAATCCTAGCTCTGCCTGGGAAAACGAGATCATCCTGAACTCAAAGCCTCAGTGTCCTGCCTTGTAAAATGGGGATAATAATAGCACCTACTTTACAGGCCTGTTGGAAGGGCTGGTCGAGATAAGAACCTGAGCTGCTAATGCACACCCTCTAGAGGTGGCGACTACGGTGTTGTCCTCTTGATCTTGGCACCCCCTGACTCAGGTGCTTGGGCAATACTTGTGTAATGAATGGACCAGCCAAGCCAAGCAGCAACATGGACCTTGGCTAACCTAAGGTCAAACCAAGGTGATACTTGGTCCCTTCCAGGTCAGTATCAGGGCCCTGGGTGGGGTCAGGTATGGGTGGATGCAATTTCCACTTATTTTATCAAGTTAGGAGATATAAAAGCTAAGAATCTTTTATTTCTTTTTTTTAATTTTTTTTATTTTTAAAGATTTTTATTTATTTATTTGAGAGAGAGAGAATGAGAGAGAGCAAGCACATGAGAGGGGGGAGGGTTAGAGGGAGAAGCAGACTCCCTGCCGAGCAGGGAGCCCGATGCGGGACTCGAACCAGGGATTCCAGGATCATGACCTGAGCCGAAGGCAGTCGCTTAACCGACTGAGCCACCCAGGCGCCCCAGAGGAAGAGTTTCTTTTTTCTTTTTTCTTTTTTTTAAAGATTTTATTTATTTATTTGAGACAGAATGAGAGCGAGCGAGTACATGAGAGGGGGGAGGGTTAGAGGGAGAAGCAGACTCCCTGCCGAGCAGGGAGCCCGATGCGGGACTCGATCCCGGGACTCCAGGATCATGACCTCAGCCGAAGGCAGTCGCTTAACCAACTGAGCCACCCAGGCGCCCAAAAGCTAAGAATCTTAACAATTAGGCTGGGATGCAACCCCTTGGTCTAGGCCACAAGAAGTTACCAGTGCCTCATGGATTGAAAGCAGTTGGGCCAAGATTCCCTTCCCAAGCCTTTATTTGGACGGCTGTCATCTCTGTGCTTGGAGAAATAGGTTATCTGAACACGGAAAGTGGAAGGACGCAGGAGGTCTCAGATCAGGTGCATTCCCATCTGAGCCCTAGTGGAAAATGTTTGTGCAATCTCAGATGCTGCTGGAGGAGTAAAAATTGATATGGTCCACTTTGGAGATCCATTTGGCAGTATTTATTAAATATGAAGATGCACATACCCTATGACCCAGCAGTTCTGCTTCTAGGTCTCTGCCCTAGGAAGACACTCTCACAAGGAGACTTGCTCAAGGAGACATTTATAAGGTCCAGGAATTAAAACAACCTAAGTATCCATCAATGATGAATAAATAAAATGTGCATTTAAACATTAAAATACAAAATAGCAAATGGGAGGGCATGAACTAGATTTTTGTGTATCAGTATGGATAGATTCCAAAAGTATAATTTTGAGTGAAGAAAACAAGTTGCAGAGCAATGCACTCAGAATGTTAAATATATAAGATTGTTCAGGGATACATATCTGTACGAGCTTTAAACAATGGGCTAAAGGGATTCAAGCTGAATTCATCATTGTAGTTACTTCTGGAAGGAGGAATTAGACCAGGAATCAAGAGGACTTAAATTTTGTCTATAATATTTTTTTCTCTTTTAATTAAAAAACAAAACCTTAAAACCTTAAAGGACAAATATTAACAACTGAATTTAGAATGCTGTTTGGAGTATAAGAACTCTATTCTAAGTGAGAATATTCCTTTGTCCTCAGAAAGCAAAGATACGGCTAGGAGTCTGAGTTGGGTCTATGTCTGTGCGTTGTGTCATGCCATGCTGGGTGAGGAGGTCCTGGTGAATAACTTTCACTGCTGTCCTTGAGGAATGTCCACTCGCAGACAACAGAAATTAATCATTGCCATGGCGTTTAAATTTTAACAACTCAAATACCTAGGGGCCTTTTTGACTCTCTGATGAAGGCTATGTCCTCTTGATTCTAGGGGTAAAAATACTCATGCGCACAATTTGGCATATGATGTTGTGGGGTCTGTAGGCCTTAGGCTGAATCCTCACCACTGTGGGCTATCCAGAGGTTGGCTTCTCTTGACCTCCAGAACAGCTATTAGAAATGCATGGCAAGGAGACCAGAGAGACTTGTAAAATAATATATAAATACAACGCTGTCTTTGCAGAAAGACAGTTTGAAGGGAGGGAGGGAGTGAGAGAGAGAGAGAGAGGGAGAGAGAGAGAGAGTGTGCGTGTGTGTGTGTGTAAAAGCTGCTGAAACCCTAAAAAAATAAGCACAGCTTCTCAAGAGCTCTGAGTTTGCATCCTGAAGTGTAATGCCAGCGTAAATGCTAGCATCCCAGCATCCCAGGCCTTGGAATTTGCTTCTCTCACCCTGGAGCAGGACGATTAGAGAGACCCATTTGGTCTCAGTGATGTCTGTTCTTCCCGCAGGGACCACACAGCGTCCAGCTTGCCGCACGGCCAACCTCTGTCGCCCCTTGCTGGAAGGCCTCCGGCTATCACCCACCATCCCTGGTGAGACGGAGCCTTCCCATGAAGGGTGCACGCAGCCCCCTTTTGCCCCTTGACCTCAGGCGGAGACTAAGATGGCTTTTCAAACTGAGCATTTTTTTAAAGAATCATTTTGGTATTTGGAGTTTCTGAATTTGACTTCTAACAAAGGAATTCAAATAGAGGAATGTAACGGAGAAATAAGTTGAAATGTTTAGGTCTGCTGCATCTTTTCCGGTTGATACGAAGGTCTGTTGAGCGGAGGGTGACAAGCTGCCAGACACCCCCACCCCCCCCTCCCGAGGGCAGCTTCCCGACAGTCGTGTTCCCAGTCGCAGCGCTGTGGCCAAAACACTAGAGAATGCATTAGACATTTAGAGGAAACTTAATCTCTTCCAAAGACCCAAAGTCAGATGTAGCCTTAAATATTTTATAGGAAAATATTTGTGAAAAGTGTGACTTGGCAATAAATCACGAGATGGTACTCATTAAGGTTACTTGCTGACAGAGACAACTGGAGTAATGATCCAGGCCCAGAATTATTTTGGATACATGAAAAATCTATCCAGATACATACATAAAATCTTGTTCGTTCATTTTGCCAAGGCGAACTTCTCTTGGGTTGGGTGAATAAAGCCCAGTTTGCTCCGCTCTGAAATCCAGAGAAGCAGCGTGACCTGGGGCAGCTCACGCAGAGCCCTCACTCTGCTTTGGTTGAAACAGAAGAATCGGCCTCCCCATCCCTAGTGCAATCGACTCTCCTTCAGAATCCCACCTCTGCAGGCGGGGGTGGATTTTATAGAATTCCTTGCCTGTAGACAAGCTATGGTTCCCCAGGGCCTCCCCTGGAACCTCGTGTAGGAGGCTCTAGAAACCCATCTGGGAAATGCACACAGCTCTGGTAGCAGCTCTCTGGGGAAAATAGTTCTTTTTTTTTTTTTTTTTTTTAAGATTTTATTTATTTATTCATGAGAGACAGAGAGAGAGAGGCAGAGGGAGAAGCAGGCTTCCCGCGGAGCAGGGAGCCCGATGCGGGGCTCGATCCCAGGACCCTGGGACCATGACCTGAGCCGAAGGCAGACGCTTAACGACTGAGCCACCCAGCCGCCCTTGGGGAAAATATTTCTCCCCAACAAACACACACCCGGCGCTTTTGGGATCCAGATGGCGGTTGTACACCGTGGGCCTCTACCCCAGAGAGAAAATCCTGAGTGCCCCTACTGCACTTGGTGCCTTCTGTTTGCTTACAGGCTCCATTCTGCTAACTTGGATGGCAAGGTAGATGTCAGCGGCTCCTGGGAAGAGCAGTGGTTCTCAAACATTAGCTTCAGAATCACCTGGAGGGCTTATTAGACTGAAGGCTATTAGGCCTCATCTCCAGGGTTTTTGATTCAGTAAGTCTGGGATGGGGTCCCCAAATTTGCATTTCTAGTAAGTTCCCAGTTGATGTTGATTCTGCTGGTCCTAGGATGCTCTCTGAGAACCACTGGTCTGTGCATTTCATCTGAGGTGCCCCTAATTCCTCAGCTTGGGTCTGGTCCCAGAATGTAGCCCTCAACAAACAGCCATCCTCTACACAAACATCTTGGAAGGAAAGGCAGTGCAGATGTAGTTAGGCCGACAGAGAATCCAAAGTTATGTCTAAAACAGCCGTTTCATTTTATGTTCAGCAGAACATTCTAATCCATTCTGGAGACCACAGAGGGAGTCTGGAGTGGTCCCTCTGCTCACTCCCACCAGCTTGCCCTTCTTGGGGCTCTCTCACTAAAGAGGGGCCTCATTAGGACCCTCAGGGACCCAGGTGGCAGCTCCCTCCCTTTGGAGGAAGAGCCTTTTTTTCTAGACATCCTGTCGTGTCCCCCTTCCCCGCATGGCCCCTCATTTGGTTCATTTCTTCTGCTGGGCTATACATTGCTCATTTCCCTTTTGATATCACAAGGCTTTGAACCTGGGGAATGCAAGGTGGAAGAGGGGAGAAAAGGCATCTCATCATTTCTGCCCTCAGGATGTGTTGTATACAAGATAATCAGAACTTTCATGCTGCCTGATTAACAATGCTATGGCTATGTCCTGTGGTATTATGGTAAAAGAGTCTGTTATCTTAGACTGAACTGTATCCAATCCTAGGGACAATCCCAGGAGGGGGTAGGGGCAGTCTGCTGTCCCACAATAATGGGTCAGTGTGCTGTTGATCTCCCTGGTAACTGCTGCTTTACCCCTCAAAGGGTAGATTTAATGCTGGGAATCCCTACTCTCAGTAGCTGAGATGGTTTTGCACAGAGATTTTTGTTACCCTTAGACCACACCTAGTAGGCATCAGTTACCTTTTGTATGACATATTCACCCTAATCAGTATATAATTCCCTAGTCATGTTTCCAACCTGGCTGTCCTCAGAATTACCCAGAAAACTACAGTAGTATGTATTCTGAAAAAATACCTACAACACAGAAAGTAAGGATATACTTGTTTTCTTAATATAGGAAGAGTTCTTACAAATCAATAAGAAAAATACTAATAACTCAATAGAAAAAAAGGACAAAGGTATGATTAGGGAGATCATACACATACAAAAATACTAATATTAACATGAAAATCAATTGATATCACTCATAATTAAAGGATGAACATTGAGTTACCATTTTTTCACATATCAGACTGGCAAAGATAAAAATGTTTAACAATATTAACAATTCATTGCCAAGAATGTCAAGAAAACACATCCTCATACAGTGTTGCTGGGAGTACATGTTATTACAACCTTTTGGGATGGCAGTTTGTCAATCTAGGAAAGTATTTCAGGCATATACCCTTTGGCCCAGCATTTCACTGCTACTAGTTCAGTATAGTGATGTCTTAACACATGAATGAAAGTGTACATACGGGACATTCATAGCAGCATTGCTTGTGACGGCAGAATGCAGAGGCAATCTAAATGTTTATCAGTAAACAGTGGGTTAAATAAAGTATGCCATGGCCATTCACCAAAGCTCTCTGCCACTATAGAAAAGGATGATGTTGATCTGTGATCATGTAACAATCCCCAACATGTTTTGTTAGGTGAAAACAGCAAGATGCATTAATGTGTTGTAGCATACTGTCATTTCTATAAAAATATGGGTGGTTTATGTGTGTGTGTATGTATGTATGTATGTATGTATATATATGCATATTCACAAATATGTGTAGATTATTTCTGAAAAGATTTATAAGAAACTGGCAATAGTTGCCTTTGGGTAAGAAGACTGATAGACTCTCACTATCTTAATATAGAAAGAGTTCTTACAAATCAATAAGAAAAATACTAATAACTCGAAATGTAACGTGGTCTCCTGGATAGGATCCCGGAACAGGAAAAGGATATTGGTGGAGAAACTAGTGAAATCTACATCAAGTTTAGAAATAAGTTGATAATTAAAAACAAAAACATATCTCCAGCCAGTTTTTCTTTAGCCAGCTTGGCTCCAGGCCGCCATGAAGCACTTTAGGATCACATCAATAGAGTGGAAGTTCTCAAACTCTGGTGTGCAGTAGAATCACCCCGGGAGTTTGTTAGCTCTATAGATCCCACCATAAAAATTCTAAGTGGGTTCACAGTGGCTTGAGATAGACTTTTTTTTTAAACAAGTGCTGAGCCTATTTGTTCACTTTTTGCATTTGAAGTATTCTTTGTGACATCCTTGAGATTCTTTGCTACCTTTGTGCTTTACCACACAACTGCAATCAACACCTCTTTAGGGTTTCGCCTCTCTGTCAATTTTACAAAGGCCTGCTCAACCCCCCAGTTTCTTATTGTCATGAGCCTTAATAAGGTTAATTTGTTGTTCACCACAAAGGGCCTCCACCAACTTGACATACATAGACTCATCACAGTTGGATGCAGGCACACAAAGATGGGCTCAGTGCCAAGACATGGGCAGCTTTGCAAATCGCATGTGCCAGAGCCTGGTGGAAGAAGGCAGTCTTCAGCAGCTCTTATAAAGCAGTACTACTGTCCATTACTCCTCCAGTAGGATTGCCATGGTGGCGCGTTATGGGCGAAGCCAAATCTTGAATGGACCTTAGCCTCTGCCTCAGTTTGTTGATGGCAGGGAAAGAGGGAATATGCATTTTTAATAAGCACTATAAAGGCTTCTGAAATGCCACATTTTAGACACACTGCACTGGAAATCAAATCTGATATTCTACTCATAATTACTATGTCCATCAATAAGATGTGAGTTCAATTGGAACAAAAACCTTCTGAAGATAAAAAGATCATGAACTTCCATTCATTATGTAACATCTCCAGTCTATTTGGGGCATTCAATGAGTTTCTTAATAGAATTTTTACCACCATTTGACATGTGATAAGTGTGAAATGAAAAAATACTGAAAACAAAGAATTAATAGGAAATCTCCTGACACATCCTTTCTGATCATCCTGACCTGGTATAACCAGGAGAGTTTATTTCCTATGGCACTTAATTCACATATAGGTCGTACTCTTATTTTTCAATACAGGCACAATGTCAACCATGAATTTGTTTGCAGAATTAGAGCCTGATGAGTATGTGTTCTTCTTTCAAAGGTATCCTATGCCCTCTCTCTTCAAGTGCTCCCTGCCCACAGTCCCCTCTCCCTGGGATTGTTTTACCAAACCAATCCATAGCACCCCCACCCTCCCAAACACACATTCCTACTCAAGTCTTAGCTTAAAGATCATTTCCTCATCCAGACTCTCACATTGGTAAGGGCCCCTCCAACCTGGTCCCAGGGCACATAATCATTCCTGCAATACTATCATTACTCAAAAGAAACCTAGAATTCCTTTCTTTGTGTTTTGTTGTTTTTTAAATCTGTTGCTTGTGTTCCAGTACTCTCTAGTAGAACTTTCTATGATAGCAGAAATGTTCTTTATCTGTGTTCAGGTTTCAAGAAATCTGTTGCTTGAGCCTGTGCCCTAAACCACTATGGAAAACTGCCTCCCAACACCAAATAATGAATTACTTCATTTATAACTTACCTTTTCTGTTATGTGTTTCTTCCTATATTCCTTCATTTGGCTGAGGGGGCAGGAAAGATTAGAGGAAACTCTCACACAAGAGGTGACATTGGAGAAGGTTGAGAGCAGTGAAGAGGTGTTTCTTTGCAGAACAGAGAAAGGTCCTGAAGGCAGATGCAACACCATGGGACAAAGGTTCGGAGCTTGAAACAGCAAAACAAAGTACAGGAAGTCCCACAGAGACACTTAATGTCTAAGGAAGACATGAGTGGAACCCAACATAAAAATTTCATATAAGGGAAAATTTTATTAGAATTTGATATTGTAAAGTGAAAAGAAAAATTATAAATATAATCTATATTGTTATATATATATTTAACAGAAGTTAGGTAATGGCTGTGAGTCTGTCTTAATTTTCAGAATAAACAAAATTAGTTGATTTAGGGCTTGGGAAGCTACTTAAAAAACGTGTCTAGTAGCACATTTGATGACTACGTTCAAGTCCTTTATTTTTCTCAGTTGCCTCCCTTAATCTATGATCTTCAAATGCTTCTCTTTTGATGATCCTATTATGTCCATTTTTTTCCCCTTTAATTATAAACTGAACCCTGCAAGCCTCTTATTTAATCAATGTTTGCCAGATTCTAGCATTTCTCCAACATCACTTCCATCAATTTCATGAAACCCTGAATCAGGGTGATTTCTATTATGATGATTTTGTGTCCCAAACTAACCAGAGACATTTGGATAATGATTACCAGCCTAGGAACTGCCTACAGTTCAGCATGCCTGGAGTGTTGGGTGTGAGGTAGGGAGCAGTGGGAAAACCTTGACATTTGTAAGCTGGAGGTATTCAGCAAGTAACTGACTTTTTGACCCTCAGATTTCTCTTCTACTTTGAGGAAGCCATTGCAAGAGTTCAAGAAAAACCACAAAAATGGAAGCATGTGCCAGGAAGATAATGGTCCCTCAGCAAACACTCACGTTTTTCCTCTACAATGCTTTGGCTAGCCTGCATTTGATAGCCACATTTGGTGGATTGATTGATTTGTGCATGATTGGATTTTTTATCTTGTTACTCTGTCAAATAAGCACAAAACCTGATAGATGAATTTGTATGCTGCAAAGGGACAAAGTAAGGAAATATTTGTCAATTTTTAAGACAGGGGTTCCTAAGAAGCTAGTTTCGCATTGAATATAGAGAGAAAAGCAGAACAGGAATGCAAGATATGACATATGCTGAGGATGATATCACTGAAACTAAACAGAGCTGGCATCTGTAAGACATGCAAAGATTATTTTATTCCAGGGCCAAGGGATTCTGGAATCCAGCCCTTCCTGCATGTCATTCATTCTAGAGACATAAGTTAATTAGACAGTGAAAGAGGAGGATGAGCATGCCTCACTGCAGTCTTAAAATTGAATTTATAAATAAAAATAAGAAAATGGAGCTCATCCTGAGCTCTTCTGAGGAATTATTGATAAATGTGGGACTCACTGACATCTAATCTGAAATGCAATTTTTCTGTGTATTGTTTTCTAAAATCATTTTTTAATTCATATTTTAACATATGTGTTTTTGGAATGTTTTATTTCCCTCAAGAACAAAAGAATTCTTGGAAAAGAATTATATGTGAAAATTAGCTGAGTGGTTTGCAACCATTTACAATGGAAATTTCTGTGCAGTGGCAGTAGTCTAGAATGTAACATTTACCTTATCATACAATTCCCATTACTTCAAAGATAGCTCAGAGACTAAATCTCAGCAAGGTCCTGATTTTCTAATGAGAAACTGAAAATAATAATGAGATTTGTTGTGAGATTAGAATCATGAAATCATGGACAGAGGAAGGAACAAATTTGAGATTTTAATCTTTGTGTTCTGTGTTCCAACCACATAGTAATAGTATCTTGAAAGAAATTTCTTGTAATTTCCATGAGGTGATATTTGGAACTATTTTCCTGGTGTGGGTTAATTTCTTGGAAATAAGTCCCAAGGATGAATGATCATGGCTAAAGGAGAGAAATGCTAATAGGCTGTATCTTAATCATATACATCCTCCTTGGGGAAATTTTAACCAAGAATTGAGCATGTAAACCCTTGAAAGAATATTTAAAGAAACTAATGATTTGGGAAAAACTGTTTTGGAAGAGCAAGACCAGATACTAACAACAGGGCACAGTGAAAAATCTAATCTTCCCAACACAAATGTTGGAAAAATTCCACTCCTCCTCTGTTACTTGCCACTTCCAGTTTCCCCTTAGAAGACCATTCTTTCAGATTAATTTTATTAATATATAAATAAACTTTTCGAAATTAATAAGAGCTCAACAATTCAACAGGGGACATGAACATGCAGTTCACAGAGAAAGAAACACATGACTTTTAAATAGGAAAAATGCTTTAAGTAGACAATTATTAACTCAAAGAAAAAATAGAATGTTGTAAAAAGAAATGCAATCTTACTTCACAAGTTGGCTCAGC
Organism: Mirounga angustirostris; assembly: GCF_029215605.1. NCBI lineage: Eukaryota > Metazoa > Chordata > Mammalia > Carnivora > Phocidae > Mirounga > Mirounga angustirostris. The sequence goes on from NW_026991712.1 coordinate 34,519,631, forward strand.
AACAAATAATATTTATATAGAAATAATAGCCTAAATGCTGAACTTAATACACCTGTAAGTATCTTATTGAACAAGATGGACTTGGAGGGCTCCTCTGCCATCTTATTTTTTCAGCCCCATGGATGGAATATCAGACCATTTCTATTACTTTTCTAAGTACTTTTAGGTTATTAAGGCATAGTCTCAATTTTTTTTCAGGTTATCCAAAGTCCAGTGTAATCTGATATCAGAACACCAAGCTCTTAGCCAGTTTATACTTCTCCTCTCCCACAGCTTGGGCCTGACGCAGCCTTGAAATTTACAGTGGGCAAGAAGTATGGGTAGGGCTGCCAAATAAAACACAAAACGCCCAGCTCAATGTGAATTCCAGAATGCAACAAATACTTTTAGGAAAATTATGTCCCAAATATTGTATAGGATGTACTTATACTAAAAAAAGCATTCATTGTTTATCTATAGGTCACATTTAACTGGGCATCCTGTACTTGTATTTGCTAAGTCTGGCCACCCTAGGTAGAGGGCTAACATGACCTTCTTCTGTCTTGCTCACTCTGCTGCCTCTGGCTTCTCTAGGGTTTGATGTAGACATGGAAGGGGCAGAAGCGGGGGTGGGGGGAGCGAAAGCTCTTGGCCTGCAGGATTGTCATCCGTGATGGGTATCCTCCTCATATGTCTTAAGTCCAAGGCAGACCCATGGGAGCACCTCCATCCCTGGGGGTGTTTTAGCTGGAAAGTGCCTCGTTTGGCTGACCACTGACAACCGTCCAGTTGGTACCTGGCTTCTGGTTGTCTACTCTTTGTTGGAGTCATTTTTTTATCCTTCCATATGGTACTATTGGGTGGGAAACCTTTGAGAGGCACCATAGGCAGCTCTGCTCCACAGAATCCCGTCAGGCCTGCAGAAAACCCCGTCCTTGCTCCACCGATCCTCAGAAATGCTGGCCAGCCTTGACACTTGGTCGTGCTATCGGGAAGGCTGCTCCAGCCAGCTTCGGGCCTGCCAACTTTTTTCAAATGTCCATCACCAAGTATGTGCCTACCCCCTCAAACTTCAGGGAACCCCTATCATTCTCTCTGAGGATCCTCTTGAAATCCCCTTTACAAAGTTTAGGATGAGTGGGAGGAGTCCTCCCATCCTGCCTTGGGGATGTGGTGGAAAACAGTGCTGCTAACTCTATCCAGAGCAACCTTCAACACCGGCCACTTCAACCCCCTAGTTAATTCTTTTTTTTTTTTTTAAGATTTTATTTTTAAGTAATCTCTACACCCAACATGGGGCTTGAACTCATGACCCCAAGTTCAAGAGTTGCAATCTCGACCGACTGAGCCAGCCAGGCGCCCCCCCCCCCCCGCCCTTAGTTAATTCTTGAGAGTTCAGGGAGTTAGTGGCTCAGACTGGAAGAATCACTTTGGGGCCCCCCGACTTGCAAGCCTTGCATGGATTGTGTAGAATCTCTATTTAGAATGTGGGGGCTCTTTGTACCTATTGTTCTCATCTTTAGAGTCTCTGTTCAGTCTCAGAGACTTAGAAAATCTATTTTAACCATCTATTACATAACTAAAAATGGTTATATAATCAAATTGTGAAGATAATGAGAGGGTGTGTGTGTGTGTATAGGGATAGGGGTTGTCATAAATTAAAATCCTCATTTATCATAACAGGAAGGCAGAAGAAAGAGTCTCAAACTGATAAATCAGGAATTAACAGTACAAACACATTACTTAGAAATATGGATATAAATACCAGAGGGAAGATCCGAGTGATTCTAAAATGTTTGACTTTGGGGAGTGAGCCTAGGGGTTTGAAGATGAGTAAAGAAAGGTTATTATTTTTCATCTTAAGTCTTTAAGTACTAATTTTTTAAACAATACTACGGGCTTGATAATAAATATTTAAGTGATAAATTTTACCAAAACCACAGGAAAAAATATGCAGTCATTAAAAAGCATGAGGCCGATCTATACACTAATGACAGCTAACACTTATGTAGTATTTGATGAGTATCAGGCATAGTTGAAATTCTGGGCATATATTAACTCATTTAATCCCTGTGAGCTTGTTTGCTAGGGCCGCCGTAACAAAGTACAGCAAACTGGGTGGCTGGAACAACGGCAATTTATTTTCTCACAATTCTGCAGGATCGAAGTCGGAAATCAAGGTGTCAGCAGGGCCCTGCTCCCTCTGGAACCTGTAGGGTGGGGTCCTTCCTGTTCTCTTCCAGCTTCTGGTGGCCCCAGACGTTCCTTGGCTTGTGGCAGCATCGCTGTCATCTTCACGTGGCTTTGTCTCTGTGTGCATGTCTGTGTCCCAATTTCCCCTTTGACAAGATGATGAGGGCCCACCCTCTTGACTTCATTTTAACTTGATTACCTCTAAAAATACCCTCGTTCCAAATAAGGTCACATTCTCAGGTACTAAGAATTAGGACTTCGGGCGCCTGGGTGGCTCAGTCGGTTAAGCGACTGCCTTCGACTCAGGTCATGATCCTGGAGTCCCTGGATCGAGTCCCGCATCGGGCTCCCTGCTCGGCAGGGAGTCTGCTTCTCCCTCTGACCCTCCCCCTTCTCATGCTCTCTCTCTCTATCTCATTCTCTCTCTCAAATAAATAAATAAAATCTTAAAAAAAAAAAAAGAATTAGGACTTCAAGACATATCCTTTTTTGGGGGAGGCACAGTTCAACCCGTAACACCATGCAGAAACCCAATGAGGTAGGTACTGTTATTAGTATCGTTTGGCAGAGGAGGAAATGGGAGCACAGAGTGGTTAGGTAATTTGGTCAAGAACATGTAGAGTCTGCTTGTCCCTCTCCCTCTGCCCCTCCCCCCTCCCCCCTCCCCTGCTCCCCTCTGGTGCGCCATGCTCTCGCTCTCTCTCAAAGAAATAAAATTTTTAAAAAATTGGGATGGCTATTAATACATGCTTGCACGTGCACAGTACATCTTTGGAAGAGTGCCCGAGAGGCTGACAGCAGTGTCACATCTGGGGAAGAGAATTTGGGACGGGAACTGAAACTTTTCTTTCTTTCTTTTTTTTTTTTTTAAAGATTTTATTTATTTACTTGTGAGAGAGAATGAGATAGAGAGAGAGAGCATGAGAGGAGGGAGGGTCAGAGGGAGAAGCAGACTCCCTGCCGAGTAGGGAGCCTGATGCGGGACTCGATCCCGGGACTCCAGGATCATGACCTGAGCCGAAGGCGGTCGCTTAACCAACTGAGCCACCCAGGGGCCCCGAAACTTTTCTTTAATGTATATATTTTTTAACACTCTGAAATTTGTTGGGGGTTGTTTGTTTACCATATATATATATGAATTACATAGGAATTAATTTAAAATTTTTATTTTTATTTATTTTTAAAGACTTCTTTATTTTAGAAAGAGAGTACGTGCAGGTGGGAGGAGGGGCAGAGAGTGAGGGAGAGAGAGAAAAAGAGAGAGAGAAGCAGATTCCCTGCTGAGTGTGGAGCCTGATGCAGGGCACTACCTCACAAGCAGAGATCACCACCAGAGATCACGACCTGAGCCAAATTCAAGTTGGGCACTCAACTGACTGAGCCACCAGGCACCCCTAATTTAAAATATTTAAATTAAAAATGAAAGCAAGAGGAATGTCCTTTCATTAATGCCATCCTCCCAGACTACAGAGCTACTTGGATAATATTGTATGCAAGTGTGTAAGCACTTAGAAATAATCTAAGGAAGCACTGGTTCCCAGACAACCACTTTAAGAAAGACCATTGCTTTAAAGGACTGTTTTGGTGGGTATAGAACTTTGGATAGAACTTTGGATAATGGAATATTGTGCAGCCTTAAAATTTATATTTATGTAACATTTTTTAAATGATAATGAGAAATATACTTATAAAATATTAAGTGAACCTGTATGGATAGATATTTGTATCTCTTTAGAAACAGTGCTAAATAGAATAAAAGAAAACCAAAACCAAACAAACAAACCAATGCTGAGTAGAAAAAGCTGGAAGGAAATAGACCTAAATATTAACCATGGTTATTTTGGAGGAGGGTGAAAAAATCATGGACGATGTTTATTTTCTTTTTTGCACCTTTTCTTGTTTCCTTTAAGTCTGAGGATAGAATTTAAAGTATTTCTTAAAATGTGCTAGAATTGCTTCTGGTGAGCTCGCATCATTCCTACATCAACCGACACCGACTGCCCTGAAGAGATCATAATGACAAGATGAGTGTGTCTGCCTCACAGGATTCTCTCCTTCAAAAGTCAGCCTAGAAATCTGTTGCCCCATGTAGGCACGTCCACTCAAACTACCTCTTTCCTAGCTTGATTCCTCAACAAGATTTTTTTTAAAAGGGGAGCCAGAGGTGTGAGGGTGTTCTGTAGGGCATCAGCCATGACACTCGGAACTCGATTAGGATTAGTCTCTTTCAACTGGCCACAGGATATAACTCTGTCCCATAGGCCCAGCCCCAGCTGACCAGGAGTGGAGCCGTCCCTTAAAGCAGTAGCACCGGACAACTCAAGCTTTTGTCCACGTAGACTGATGAGAATAGTGTGTCCTAACGTGGTGCCTGGGAGCAGCCCTCATCATAAAATTTACATGGTTTTCTGGAGAGATTCGGACTTCTTCCCTCACTAGCCCGTCCCATGTCACCGTACTGCTGAAATAACATAACCCACGACCGCTCTCAGCTTAGCTTCACCACCAATGGTATGTGTGTGCATGGTGGGACCCCTGGTGCCCCTGGGCCCATGACTCAGATGGCATTACGCCATCCTCAGCCCAGAGCCCACCTAATTCTCCCGAGAGCTGGTCAGGCTCTCAGGTCTGAGTCGCTGGTCAGCAGGACTTCTGGTCTTGCTTTCTAGAAAGGATTTTTGTGGTGTGCTCAAGGATGGCTATATTAAACACCAGACTAAAATAAAATCTGCTATGAAGTAAGACAAGAGTCCTTCAGGGATTGGAAACACTCTGATCTGGAGTCCTCCCTTCTGATCAGGCTGGGAGGCTCCCATCAGCATTAATCATTCTAATACCCAGAGGGATGTACCTAACATTGTGAAGTCTATAAAGGGCTGCTGACATCCAGGTCACGTGATAGAGCCGAAAAAGTAAAATACAGAAAAAATATTGTGTGCTTGATCCTATGTATGCCGTGATAACCATAAATCGACATGATCCTAAATATATAAATATATGAAGAAATGTTTGGAGAAAGTTCACTTAAATATTATCAGTGGTTGTCTCTGCGTGGTAGAATTTGGTGCATTTTTTTTTTTTTTTTTACTTTTAAAAAGTGTAATTCTCAGTCTTATAAGAACTTTTTTAAGAAACCATAAGCAGGGGTGTGTGGGTGGTACAGTCAGTTAAGCGTCTAACTCTTGGTTTCCGCTCAGGTCATGATCTCAGGGTCGTGATCTCAGGGCTGTGAAATCGAGCCCCGGGTCGGGCTCCGCACCCAGCGCAGAGTCAGCTTCAGATTCTTTCTCCCTCTCCCACTGCCCCTCCTGCTTGTGCTCTCTGTCTCTCTCTCCCTCTGTCAAATAAATAAATAAAATCTTTTTTTTAAAGATTTTACTTATTGGGCGCCTGGGTGGCTCAGTTGGTTGAGCGACTGCCTTCGGCTCAGGTCATGATCCTGGAGTCCTGGGATCGAGTCCTGCATCGGGCTCCCTGCTCGGCGGGGAGCCTTCTTCTCCCTCTGACCCTCCCCCCTCTCATGTGCTCTCTGTCTCTCTCATTCTCTCTGTCTCAAATAAATAAATAAAATCTTTTAAAAAAAAAGATTTTACTTATTTATTTGACAGAGGGAGAGAGAGACACAGCGAGAGAGGGAACACAAGCTGGGGGAAGGGGAGAGGGAGAAGCAGAATCCCCACTGAGCAGGGAGCCCAATGCGGGGCTTGATCCCAGGACCCTGGGATCATGCCCTGAGCCGAAGGCAGACGCTTAACGACTGAGCCACCCAGGCACCCCAATAAATCTTTTTTTAAAACCCATAAGCATGCATCTTCTTTATAGACTAAGAACAGGAACATTATTTTTCTAAAGAACAATTACATCTCTTTTGACATGTGTATAACCTTAGGCAAGTTAGCTAACCTCCCTATGCCTCAGTTTCCTCCATTATAAAATGGAAATGGTAAGTTTCTACTTCATGAGACTGTGAGGGTGAAATGTGTTAATATATGTAAAGTACCTAGAACAGTGCTGAAAACACAAGCACTCATTGCTCATTATTTTGGTGGTGATGGTGGTTGGTGTTCGTTTTATTATTATAACCCCACATTATGCAACGATGTCCAAAGGACAGGAATTACCTAGAACAGAAAAGCCAAGTTATTTTTGCAAGGCCATGAGATAGATTAGTGATAGTTGAAAAGAAAAACATAAGTACGTGGATACGTACGTTTCCATGGAGAGCCAAGCGGTCTAATATATTAGTATAACTGATGATTAGTTTGCTAGTAAAACTAAATGTCAGGGGATGAAAAAGTTTCAGTCAGGCAAGTTGCTAAGCATAACTTTCCAGGAAAAATATAGTGATTTTTAGATTGATGAACTTCAAAGAAGTGTGTGACGGTCATAATGAGATGAAAACTTGTATGTGAACGTCTTTACAACACAGCCCACCTCACCTACTCAGTCTGTTTCATCAACACAGACCTCTTAAGAATCCAGGAGGGATAGTGGGCCAGGGTTGGGTATAGTAACTCCTTAGGTTTTTATTTGCAGTGGGGGTCTCTGCCAGGCATGCATATGTTGTGAAAGGCCCAGCAAGTTAATGGTTGGTTAATGTGCACAGTTCAGGGCGCCAGGCTCTCCACGTGGTTGAGCCCCTGGAGCTTAACCCTGAAATACTTTGAAGCTCTCCCTAATTCAGTTCCTGGCTCAGATGCCTCTGGATCCAGCTTTCTGGTGGTGAGGGTCCCTAGACTTGAATCCCTGGTCCAAGTTCTTTTTTTTTTTTTTTTTTAAGATTTTATTTATTTATTCATGAGAGACAGAGAGAGAGACAGAGGCAGAGGGAGAAGCAGACTCCCCGCGGAGCAGGGAGCCCGATGCGGGACTCGATCCCAGGACCCTGGGATCATGACCTGAGCTGAAGGCAGACGCTTAACCGACTGAGCCACCCAGGCGTCCCTCCAAGTTCTTTTATCTGATGACAACTGATGGAGGATGTGGCGGCAAAGGTATGTCATCATTCAATTTGAACCAGAGACCCAGGTGAAGAAACCAGTGTGTGTCTTTATCGCTGCCAACAATAAATTCCTGAACAAAACCACCTGCCCATTAAGGGTGTACAACAACAAAGATCCATTATCATTCCACTTAGAGGAATTCTGTGCTGAAAATTCCACAGTAAATGTAAGCACTTTTCACTAGCAGTGTCATGGCTGAAAGGAATTACTGTCAGCAGCATAAATAGATAATGTTTATGAACCCAGCCACAAGAAGGGCTTCCTTCTGGCAGATGAATTGCTTTGTCACCCAATGTCACCCCATGACAAAAGTAAGATATCAGAACCACTGGTGGAAAACAGACAAATGCAGACTCTTTACAAGGAGGAATAAGAAACTATTTTCATGTCCCTATATCAGTTCTTATAAAATAAAGACTACGGATATTTTGAAGTAATATTTAGCTTACTTACCTACATGTTGTAGGTTCAACGTTACCTTATTTTGCTTACTTACACCCTACTGAGGGTGGAAGGGATGACTTAGAAAATTATCTAGAGCGTGGTCTAATATAGACCGTGGGAAAAAGCCTCAAGCCTCCACCCCCATAGAGATATGGAAATCATTTTGACCTTGAAGGGTTTTAGAGAAGTTATATCAATGACCACCTAGGTCAATAAGGGAAAAATCTCTATTGATCTGAGCCACATAACTTCTTGGGGTGGTTTCCAAGATAAATAAAGTGCAAAATACTCGTTGTCAGTATTTGTCGGCTACTGAGCTGCATCCCAAGAGTCTGGAATAAGATGGTCCTCTGAGAGCTAAACTCTAAAATCAAATCATAGTGGATTGAAGTGGAAATCTTCACTGGAAGAGAATGCTACCCAGGTGGGGCTTGGCATGGAGGGAAATACAAGCATTACCCAGCCATGGGGCACTGTATAGGACACTAAGAAATCTTAGTCAACAGCTTTTGAATCTTGACTCTTTTTTTTTTTTTTTGCCTGGAAAGGCCATTCCCCGTGTTGGGGTAGAAGCAGGAGATTGTCACCAGGTGGCCACAAATGTTCAGATTCTAGACAAGAACCTCCCTAACGTGAGCTGGATGGATCATGCTGGGTGTGCCTGATACCATTAAACATTCAATTAATCCCACTTCTCTTGTTCTCTTTCAATGTTTATGAGCAGTGTCTTGATTACTCTGGCTTCCCATGTCAGTGGCCCTACAGAGGAATTTTGTATGGAGAATATGGGCACGATGTATTCCCATCGTAACGATTATCTCTGATGTGGTAAATGAATTTAATTGTTACTCAGCTTAAGATTTGGCTTCCCATTCAACTTGACTACAGAGAGAAAATGGGTTGCTTAGGTATTCAAGTCTATAGTCTCCGTTACATTTTGATTTTGTAGGCCTAAGTCTCAGTGGACACACCTTTTTTCCTGGTTCTTAGAGAATACCCTCTTTGTAGCCTGAAAGCATTGATGAACGCACATAGGCAACATGCCTTTCGGTACATCAGTGCATTGGTGTTTGGGTTTTCTATCTAACCTCATATGCCTGGTGAAGGTGAACATAACAAAACTAGGTTTCAAAGCCCATAAGACCAAGGACCATCCAGCAGACCATGGAAAATTGCCAAAGGTAACAGGTGTCACCTGAGGCCTCCTGAGAATCAGTCTGCCCACCTTCCCTGGAAAAGCACACTCTCTTGTTTCTAAGTGGGCAGATCATGTCCCTCTTCCTTTTCTACATAAATCTCGGATCATAGATGAGCTTACTGGTCTTATGGGATTATTTGAGACGAACTAGTAGAATGTTGAGGAATAGCTACTCAAATCAAAACAGTGAATTTAGCTTTGAATAATTGATCTGAAGCTGTTCTTTTTGTCAATAATTAGCCATTAGGACCAAATACCTGTTAAGACCACCCTTAGATCATGATAAATCCATATGTGTAGTCTGCATACAAGAGAACTTTGTGTTTTTATTCTCCGTAACAGGAAGTTAGGCATCCAGCTGACCCAAAAGTTGTAAAAATATTATTGTGATCTAGATTAAGTCTAAGGCTAAATAAAGGAGGGGAGGCCAAAACAAATCCAGTTTTATCCCATTAGTGATTATTAACTGATCTATCAAGAGACCTTTCCTAGTCTGACTTTCAAGGTGGTTTATAGTGTAGGTTCTAATGAGCATCACTGGTCAGGGGTCATGCAACTTAGCCTGGACCCGTTTGAAGTCCATAAAGTCACAGCCCAAGGAAAAGCCTGTTAGGAACCACCATTTGTGTTGTTATGGACAGATTTCTTTTCAAGGTAGCAAAGGATCTAGTAGTGGCTTATAGTGGAACAGTTATACCTAAAACCCCTGGCTCATATTAAGGATTGGCCTGCAAACCCAGACTTACGTTTTATAAACATAAAAACTGGCCACCTTTCGCCTGGAACATCTAATGAGTTAATAAATCTGTAATAAGGCAAAGGAAAGAGTTTTCCTTTTTTTTTTTTTAATGAAACGTTTTGTTTTGAGATAGCTGTAGATTCATATGCAATGGTAAGAAATAATGTAGAGAGATTCTGTGTCCATTTACCCAGTTTTTCCCAGTGATAACATGCTGTAAAATTGTAAAACAAGATCACAACCTGGATCTGATATTGATACAGTCAAGATATAAAACATTTCCATCACCCCAAGGATTATCATGAAACCTTTCCATAGCCACACCTACTTCCTTAGCCACACCCACTTCCCTCCCACTCTCATCACTCCTTGACCCCTGGCACCCACTAACTTATTCTCCATTTCTATAATTATGTCATTTTGAGAGTGTTATATAAGTGGAATCATGGCTTTTTTCATTCAGCATAATCTTCTGGAGATTCATCTAGGTTGTTGCATCCATCAATAGTTGGTTCCTTTTTATGGCTGAGAAGTTTTCCATGGTATGGATGTACCACAATTTGTTTGACTGTTCATCCATTGAAGGACAAATGGGTTGTTTCCAGTGTTTGGCTGTTCTGAGTAAAGCTGTTATAAATATTTGTGTACAGGATTTTGTATGAACATAAGTTTTCGTTTATCTGGGGTAAATGCCCAGGAATTGCAATTGCTGGGTCATACAGTAGTTGCATGTTTCATTTTTTTAAATAAACTGCCAACATGTTTTCTAGAGTGACTGTAGCTTTTTGCATTTCCACCAGCAATATGTGAGTGAACCAGTCTCCCCACATCCTTGCCAGCATTTGGTATGGTCACTATTTTTTATTAGACATTTTGATAGGTATTAGTGATAACTCATTGTGGTCTTATTTTTTTTTAAGATTTTATTTATTTATTTATTTGAGAGAGAGAGAGAGTACGAGTAGGTGGGAAGCAGAGGGAGAGGGAGAAGCAGACTCCTAGCTGAGCAGGGAGCCTGATACGGGGCTCGATCTGTGGACCGTGGGATCATGACCTGAGCTGAAGGCAGATGCTTAACCAACTGAGCCCCTCATTGTGGTTTTAATTTGGATTTCTCTAAAGCATAATGAGGTTGAACATCTTCTCAGGTATTTATTTGCCTTTGTATATCTTCTTTAGTGAAATGTCTCTTCGTACCTTTAGCTCATTTTCTAATTGGATTGTTTGGTTTTCTTTACTGTTGAGTTTTGAATTCTTTATATATTCTGGATACTAGTGCTTTGTCAAATATGTGGCTTGTAAATATTTTCTCCTGGTCTGCAGCTTGTCTTTTGATCCTCTTAACAGGATCTTTCATAGAATAAAGTGTCTAATTTTGATGTCCAATTATTTATTTATTTAGTTAGTTTTAGAGAGAGAGAACATGCACATGTGATCGGGTTGGGGGGGCGGTTTGAAGGCCAGATGGAGAGGGAGAGAATCTTAAGCAGCCTGGGTACTGAGCATGGAGCCCAACTGGAACTGGATCTATCGACCCTGAAGTCATGATCTGATCTGAAATCAAGAGTGGGATGCTTAACCAACTGAGCCACGCAGGCACTCCTTGATGTCCAATTTATTAATTTTTCTTTGTATGGATCTTGGTTTTGGAGTCAGGACTAACTACTCTTATCTAGTTTTAGACTCTGAAGATTTTCTCCTGTTTTTATTCTGAAAGTTTTATAGTTTTACATTTAAGTCTGTGATCAATTTTGAGTAATTTTTTTGTATAAGGTGTGATACTTAGATTGAGGCTTTTTATTTTTTTGCTTATGAAATCCAGTCACTCTAGCACCATTTGTTAAAAATATATCTTTCTTCCACTGAATTTTTTCCCCACCTTCATTACAGTAAGTTGGACATATCTGTCTGGCTCTATTTTTCTTTTCTTTTTCAAAGATTTTTATTTATTTGTCAGAGAGAGAGAGCACAAACAGGGGGAGCTGCAAGCAGAGGGAGAAGAGAAGCAGACTCCCCATTGAGCAAGGAGCCCGATGTGGGGCTCCATCCCAGGACCCTAGGATCATGACCTGGGCTGAAGGCAGATGCTTAACTGACTGAGCCACCCAGGCGTCCCTGGCTCTATTTTTCGGTTCCCTGGTCTGTTCTGTTGATCTAAGTCTATTCCTCTGCAATGCCTCACAGTTTTGATTACTGCTATTATATAGTTAAGTCTTGAAATTGGGTAGACTGCTTTTTCCCACTTTATTCTTCTTTATCAAAATGGTTTTAGCTGGGGTGCCTGGGTGGCTCAGTTGTTAAGCGTCTGCCTTTGGCTCAGGTCATGATCCCAGGGTCCTGGAATCGAGCCCCGCATCGGGCTCCCTGCTCAGCGGAAAGTCTGCTTCTCCCTTTCCCACTCCCCTGCTTGTGTTCCCTCTCTCACTGTCTGTCTCTGTCAAATAAATAAATAAATAAAATCTTTTGAAAAAAATGGTTTTAGCTATTTTAGTTCCTCTATCTTTCCATAAAAATGTTATAATAATCTAGTAATGTCTACAAAATCTTTTTGGGATTTTTATAGGAATTACATTAAGCCTATATATCAATTTGTTGAGAATTGATAATGTTAATAAGTTGAGTCTTCCAATCCATGAATACAATATGTCTCCACTTATTAGATCTTCTTTGATTTTTTTATTAACATTTTTAAAAAGTATTTTATTTCATTTGAGAGAGAGAGACAGAGCACATAAGCAGGGGGAGAGGCAGAGGGAGCGGGAGAAGCAGACTCCCCACTGAGGCAGCCAGGAGCCCGATATGGGTCTCAATCCCAGGATCTGGAAATCATGACCTGAGCCTAAGGCAGACACCCAACCATCTGAGCCATGCAGGCGCCCTTTATTAGCATTTTTTAGTTTTCAGCTTTCAAGTTCTATATGTGGGGTTTTTTTTTTTTAAGATTTTATTTATTTATTTGCAATAGAGATAGTGAGAGAGAGCACGAGCCAGAGCTGGGGTGGGGCAGAGGGAGAGGGAAAAGCAGACTCCCCTGCTGAGTAGGGAGCCCGACTCAGGGCTTGATTCTAGGACCCTGGGGTCATGACCTGAGCCAAAGGCAGACGCTTAACCAACTGAGCCACCCAGGCGCCCCATATGTGTTTTGTTAGATTGATAGCCTAAGAATTTCATTTTTTGAGTGACTTTAAATGGCATCATATTTTTAGATTTTGGTGCTTACAAGTTCATTACTCGTGTATAGAAATACAATAGGTTTTTATACATTTATCTTGCATCTGGCAACTTCAGTGAACTCAATTATTATTTCTAGGGGTTTTTTGGGGTGGCAAGGATAATTTCTCAGGAATTTCAATATAGACAATCATGTTATCTACAAATAGGGACAGTTTTATTTCTTCCTTTTCAATCTATATGTCTTTTTCCTTTTCTTATTATCCTGGCTAAAACTTCCAGCATTATGTTGGATAAAAGTGGTGAAAGCAGAAGTCCTTGCCCTGTTTTCCATCTTAGAGGAAAAGCACTCAGTCTTTCACTATTAAGTATAATGTTAACTGTAAGTATTTTGTTGATGTTCTTCATTAGTTTGAGAAAGATTATTCCCTCTATTCCTGTTTTTCTTTTTTTTTCCCAAGTGCTTTTATCATGGATGGGTGTTGAACTTTGTCAAATGTTTTTTTTTTTCATGAACTGATATGATCATGTTGTTTTTCTTCTTCAACCCATTAATATAGTAGATTACATTGATTGATTTTTGAATATTGAACCAACTTTGCATTCCTAGTATAACCCCATTTGACTATGGCAGTATAATTCTTTTTATATATAGCTGCATTCTCTTTGCTAATATTTTGTTAAGGACTTTTGTGACTCTATTTATGAAGAATATCAAGCTGACGTGTTTTTCCCTTTTTTTTGTACTGTCTTTGTCTAGTTTTGTACAATCCCCAACTTAATGATGGTTCAATTTCTGATTTTTTTGGTTTTACAATGGTGCAAAAGTGATAAATATCCAGTAGAAACTGTACTTTGAATTTTGAATTTTACTCTTTTCCTGGGCTAGCAATATATGGTACAATGCTCTCTCGTGGAGCTGGGCTGCCCAGCAAGCCCCAGCTCCCAGTTAGTCTTGTGATCATAAGGGTAAACAACCAATACACTTAAAACCATTCAGTACCCATACAACCGTTCTGTTTTTCACTTCCTGTAGAGTATTCAATAAATTACATGAGATATCTAACTCTTTATCTCTGTATTAGATAATTTTTTGAACACATTTAAGGTAGGTTAGGCTAAGCTATGATATTTGGTAGGTTAGGTGTATGAAATGCATTTTCCATTTATGATATTTTCAACTTACAATGGGTTTTTTTTTAAGGTTTTACTTATTTATTTATTTAAAGATTTTATTTATTTATTTGATGGAGAGAGAGAGCATAAGCAGGGGGAGCAGCAGGCAGAGGGAGAGGGAGAAGCAGGCTCCCCACTGATCAGGGAGCCCGATGTGGGGCTCAATCCCAGGACCCTGGGATCATGACCTGAGCTGAAGGCAGATGCTTCAGACTGAGCCACACAGGCACCCCTGCAGTGGGTTTATTGAGACTACAACCCCATGGAAGATGTATATTGTTATGTAAATGAGTCAAAGATGGCCTCTATGGGGGCACCTGGGTGGCTCAGTCGTTAAGCATCTGCCTTCAGCTCAGGTCATGATCCCAGGGTCCTGGGATCGAGCCCCACATCGGGCTCTCTGCTTAGCGGGAAGCCTGCTTCTCCCTCTCCCACTCCCCCTGCTTGTGTTCCCTCTCTCACTGTGTGTGTGTCTCTCTCTCTCTGTCAAATAAATAAATAAAATCTTAAAAAAAAAAAAAAAAGATGGCCTCTATGTATTGGCCCTTAGGTTGTTTATTTCTTCACTGAAGACTAAGACCCATTAGCTCACTGGCTCTCAGATCTTTATATATCCAACATCCAATTATTTAACAATAGTATTAACAAGCAGATGTTTAGCCATTTAGGGTTTGCCTGCTCTGCATATCCCACAAAACCTAATCCAGCATCTCCTGGTCTTTGATAAGATAGAGCCTTGTAGTTATAAGATACCAAGCTGCTGCCTTTCAGAATTCTCTGACTCACACTCCCCACCATGCTGCTGAGAGCCATCACTTAGGCTTTCATGTCTAGGGACATGTAACTCCTTTGGGAGTTCCCCCACCCACCTCCCCTTCTGGATTGTGGCCCTTTTGCCATAAGTTTCTGGATGCTGTCATACTGTGAGGGACTTCCCTTCACATACAGCACTGTCTAAACACAACCCAGTAAAGTTTGCATGTTATTTCCTTTGTGGTCATATCTTTTTTTTCCTTGATCATCCCTTAAATCCTTCAAATCCCCTGTAGATATCAGGGTAATATTAGCTTCATAAAATGAATTGGGAAGTATTCTCTTTTCTGAAAAAGATTGTGTACAATTGATGTGAATTTTTCCTTAAATATTCGGTAGCATTCTCCTGTGAAAGTCCATCTGGGCCTGGAGGTCTCTTTTGGGGATCTTTTAATGAAAAATTCGATTTCCGTAATAGTTACAAGGCTGTTCAAGTGATCTGTTTCATTCTAGGTATAGTTAGGTTATTTTTGTTTTTCAAGAAACCCAGTATGTTTTCATTACTATCCTCTTCCTCTTCTCCTTCCAGGAATCTAATGATAGAAATGTTAGGTCATTTGTTGTAGTCCCACAGGTCCCTGAGGCTCTGTTCTTCTACTTCTTCCCCTTCTCCTCCCCTTCTCCCTTCTCCTCCTCCTCCTCCCCCTCCTTGTTCTTTTCCTTCTTCTTCTTCTTTCATAGTCTATTTTCCCTCTGTGTTCAGATTGGGTAATTTCTGTTGCTCTATCTTCAACTTCACTGGTTTGTTCCTCCGTCTCCTCTGTTCTGCTGTTGAGCCCATCCACTAAGTTTTTCATTTCTGTTATTGTATTTTTCAGTTCTAAAGTTTCTACTTGGTTCTTCTTTCTATCTTCTGTTTCTGTGCTGAGATTTTTCTATTTCTTTGCTGAGTCTATTTTGTTTTGTTTCAAGCCTAATTTTAATTACTCACTGAAGCCTTTTTATCATGGCTGCTTTAAAATCTTTCTTAGATGATTCTGACGTCTCTGTCATCTTGATGTTGGCATCTCTTGATTGTCTTTCCCATTCAGTTTGTGCTCTTTGTGGATTTGGGTGGGATGAGTGAGTTTTTATTTAAACCTGAAATTTGGGGTATTATGAGAGTTTGGATCTTATCAAAGATCTGTTTTAGCTGGCTTTCTCTGACGTTGTTCTTTCAGGGGAAAGAGGATGCTGCCTCATTACTGCCAAGTAGGGGTTGAAATCCAGATTTCTCACTCAGCTCTGCTGACACCTGATGGTGCGGGGGGCGGCGTGCTCCTCATTACTGCTTGGAGGGGATGAGGGAGCTTCTCACTGGGCCTACACTGATACTTCTCTGGCGGGGAGAGTTAGGGGTGCCTTGTTATTGCTCTGCATGTGGCCTCAGCCAACACCACAGCGTGGGCTGTGGCCTTGTTCTAGCTGAGCAGTGGTTAAAGTCCTGACTCCCCACTAAGCCTCTCCTGATAGCACTCCAGTGGGAAGGAAGGAGGTGCCACATCACTGTAGGCAGAGGTGTAAGTCTAGGTCCCACCTGGGGTCTAGTTACTGCCCGTTGTGGACGAAATTCCTGGCCCTCTATTCTACCCTCTCTCACACCACCCTGGCTGTGAGTTTTACATTTTACATTTTACGTTCACAATTTACATTACAGCCTCATGAGGGTGGACATCTAGGCTCCCCACTCAACCTTTGCTAGCATTGGTGTGGGTGGGCACAGTTTTTTCTGTGGTGTGTGGCCACCATAGAGCAGTTTCTAACTAAAAATTTTCTGTTCTTGCTAGGCTGCCCTTTTCCTGCTCCTTTGGCTGGAGAGAGCAGGCTTTGGTTGGGGCTTTTCTTTTTTTTTCTTACTTTGTTGGCATTTCTAAGTTGCTGGCTTCTTTAGCTCCAAACCTGAGATATACAAGGCAAACAAAGAACTCAAAGAACTCACAACTGTGCTGTTCCTCAGGCCTCGGTGTTTCTAGCTGCTCTGCCTTCTCCCCACCTCTCAGTCTTCTTATGTTTATTTTATATATAATGTTCAAGGGGTTGTGTTGTGCTTAGTGGGAAGAAGTGTATCTATATCTATTCCATCTTCCCAGCAGCAGAAGCTCCTAGATGGCTATTTTGAAAAACAGACAAAACCCACACTCTGGGTCATACTAGAGAGCAGCATACCCATGGGATTCATGAAGGTGGCCTGGTTAATAATCACCTGAGCCAACTGTTCCAGGCAGTCCTCCAAGTAACTTTGGGGGCTGGAAGTTTCCTCCAAGCATTTATTCAGCTTGAAGTTCTTGATCAGCTATTTAAAACACGGTACAACGACCAGGTTCTGGTCAGAGAAAGATCTGAGCAGTGACCTTGTTTTGTAAATCATTGGGAGTCACCCACATCTCAAGCAGGATCTTTGGCTCCATGACCTCCATCATCAAGCTTATATCTTTGCTAACTGTCCTCAGACTCTGTACTCGTCACTGTGTCTGACAACCAGACTCACATCCTCCCGCTGGGATTTATAATTTCTATTTTTTTAAGTGATGAGAAACTTATAAGAAGCTTCAAATCTGATGATATTTTAATCACATGTGTACCATCAATCTTTGTCAGCACAAGTATTTGGAGAGTATCTACCACATTTACCAGGACACTCTGCACATAGAACTGATTTTTGGTTATCAATGATTCATTAGTAAGTGGCCTCAAAGACAGAGTTTTAAGTAGATCTCAGCCAGTAATAGGTCCCCAATTGCACTGAAAGGTCTTGGGTCTAACCTCCCCATTCCAATCTTGTGTGCAGGTAGACTCTGCATTAGAAAGAAAGAGAAAAGAGCACCTTCTGCCTCATCCAGAATATTCATTCTAAAGATGGGAACTTTATCAGGATTTGGCCCAGCTGCAAATGACACAAAAATCACAGAGACAGTGGTTTTTTTTTTGTTTTTTTGTTTTTTTGTTTTTTTTAAGATTTTATCCATTTATTTGAGAGAGAGAGAACGAGATAGAGAGCATGAGGGGGGGGAGGGTCAGAGAGAGAGGCAGACTCCCCGCTGAGCAGGGAGCCCGACGTGGGACTCGATCCCGGGACTCCAGGATCATGACCTGAGCCGAAGGCAGTCGCTTAACCAACTGAGCCACCCAGGCGCCCAGAGACAGTGGTTTTAACAAAAGAGTAATTTATTTCTCTTTTACATAGAAGTCAGAAAGGGCAGTTCAGAGCTGGTATGGCGGCACTGTGCTAAAGGGACTCATCACCTTTCATCTTCTTGCTCAACATACGGCTTTCAGGTCGTGGTTCAGAGAGAAGTAGGACACACCCTTTCCTGTAATAAGACTTCCTCAAAGTCAGGACTGCCCCTTCCCACTGGCCTGATCTGGATTACAGGCTTACAGTTAGTGGCACAGGAGGCTGGGTAAGGTTGTTCCTATTCTGAGGAGCTAAGTGCCCACATAACCCTCCATTCTATTACTGAGAAGGAAAGGGAGAGTGAATATTGGGAGCAAATAACAATTTCTGTCACTGAGACTGCCAATAATAAAAGTCTATAATGCTAACTATGGGTGACCACTCAACCCCCTGATTTACCTTCACATGCTATCACTCCTAAATATTTGAGGATTTTTCCATTTGTGACTGTATCTGTCTTTAAGTGTAGGGCCCATAAGGGAGCAACCCTCCTCTTCTCCAGCAGCTCCAAATTAGTATGATACGACTCACCAGCAGGTTTAATGTTCAGGTTCCAAGAATGATTAATTCTGCCATGGAGCCTGTGGAATAATACAGAATAAATATGGCATAGAGATCAGAAGTCCAAGCAAATAGCATGCCCTTGGCAGGGGAAATACAAATGTTAAAAGCAGATCACATCCATCCAGTTGGCCAGAGAGCCAGATTAAAATTGTAGGAAGCTCCAATCTCTCTGAAACTAGTAGAGATTTTAGTGACCAATTCAGCTTTCTCTTAATTCCACACCCCTCTCAAATTTGTAGAGACAAATCCACAAATATGAGGAGATTCATTCTAAGTCTGGCTCAATTTCAGGCATATGATGTGAAAACCCACCTGCAAAACCAGTGTTAAAAGGTTTATAATTTGGGACACCTGGGTGGCTCAGTCGGTTAGGCATCTGCCTTGGCTCAGGTCATGATCCCAGGGTCCTTGGATCGAGTCCCCCATCAGGGAGCCTGCTTTTCCCTCTGCCTGCTCTGCCTGCTGCTCCCCCTGCTTGTGCTCTCTCTCTCTGACAAATAAATAAAATCTTTAAAAAAAAAAAATGTGTTGGGATGCCTGGTGGCTCAGTCGGTTAAGCGTCCACCTTCAGCTCAGGTCATGATCCCGGAGTCCTGGGATCGAGTCCTGCACCGAGCCTGCTTCTCTGTCTGCCTGTCACTCCCCCTGCTTGTGCTCTCTCTCTCTGACAAATAAATAAAATCTTTAAAAACAAAAAAGGTTTATAATTTTAGGGTACCAGCTTGCTGTGGCACCCAGGGACTCAGTACTAAAGAACTGTATCTGAAATTTACCAAAATGAAAAATTGCCTGCTGATACATCTCGACTTTAAGATGAAAATTTTACCTATTTACAACCTCTCACTTCTCTAGAGCTCAGCAATCTGCAACCTCTCAGGAACATAGCTGAGAAACACATGTCAATGAGAAAATAAAATCGATGTTATAAGAACTCGTGTGTTTTTTTCCCTAAGGAAGTCAAGACTGTCCACTGAGTCCTGACACACACTCTATGTAGTCTTGTACTACATACAATTCTAATAAGCATGTTACCTGGCTTCCAACTCCCAAGCATATTGAAGCTATAGAAGCGAGAAGAGGGCTGTGCAAAATGGCATACGAACAGCAATTGGAAGTGATGCTTATCAACCTGCCAGCAGGAAAAGAGACAGAAATCTACAAAAGATAGAGAGGAACTCCAAAAATCTGGTTTCCATAGACATGTAATGGAAGGACAAAGAAACATGCACCTTAGCAAGCGCTGGTTAAAGTACCATGTCTTCACTCAACAAACATTCATGGAATACTTACCCTGTTACCCTTGCATCAGGACACAGGAGTGAATTCTGGCCAATGGACGTAGACAAAAGTGCTGGGTGCTGTATGCAGGTATGATTTTAAAAAATATCTTGTAAGATATTTCAAACTCTCTCTCTTATGTGTCCCCAAATGCAGAGGATACAGGGATGGAGTCCGAAGCCCTAAATAATATTAGAGTCCCAGATAAAAGCAGCCTGGTTCCTGAATGACTACATGGTGTAAAGTACCTCTACTGACCCACACTGGACTGTGATGCCAGCTAGAAATATTTCGCTGGGTCAAGTCACTGAGTTATGGGGTTGTTTGTTTGTTACAATAACCAGAATTTCTCATCCTAACTAATACAGAATTTAGAACTGAAAAATGCTGTTAAAAACAACAATCCCAAAACTCACAGTAGGCAGCAAGAAAACAGATGCAGCAGGCTGATGGCTGGAAATCCATGTAATACAGTGGCAAAAATTTGGTAAAATTGTCACCTGTGATATTTTGGATGCAGACCATATACCTATTAGCTCTGTGGGAAGAAATTAGAAAACAGCACATTAATAGTGTATGTTGGTTGTTATTGGCTGGCAGGCTATTAAAAGAAAGAGATGAGCAGGAAAAAAAAAATGGCCAATTTGCAAGCAAAAGTGAAAGGAAATAGAGAAAGTCCAGAAAATCCGATTCCCACAGAATTGGAAAATCCAACTTTTGTTCGGCTTCAGACTGAGAGATAGAAGAACAAATAGGGCTTTGGGCAACAAAGTCTGAAGAAAAAAATTCTCAGTTGAACAAATTGGCTGAGCCTTGCATCAAAGATTAGATTGAGGGTGTGGCCTTCTATCCCAGGTCTGATAGTTTGAAGGGAGCCACCATTAATTGAAGAGGCATGGGTGAAGAGGGTGGGTTAGGAATAAAGAATAAGGCAGGCTCAAAAACTGTAGGAAGCATTTTGGGTGAGGTTACTGGGACATGGAGCTGGCTGGAAGTAAAGTGATGAGAAGCCTATGAAGATTTTGAAGCTGGGAATCCAGACTAAAAACTTTTTGACTAATCAAACTTTGAGCCTCTAATCTTACTTCCAAGGTAGGCATCCTCCCAAATACACACTTCAGTTGTAGCCAAAGAAAATCATGCACAACAAAGACTATGCCAGAGGATGGATCTAGGAGCCACAGAAAACAATGGAAAGTTCTTCCTAGAGAATAGAATTAGGGCCTAATCAAGGGTAAGAATGCCTAGAGGATTTCAGATTTTTATTGACCACTGACTGTGGTGTGTGTTTCATTTTGTCTTCCAAATGTGAGTGATTTATGTGGCAATTCTGTGTTCCACCATTTTATATTAATATGTGAAGAAGGCAGGGCCAGGACCAGGATGAGGCAAGTGAGTTGCCTAGAGTGCAAATTTAAGATAAGTGCTTTCAGGGGGTGCAGGTGCTGTTTTTGCACACATGGAACCATATCCAGACTGGGTAGGACTGCACATGAACACATTATCTGCAGATCCTGTTTCTTGAGCTGAATGTAGTAACTGACTGAGACATTGGATTATTCCTCTTTGCAGGATGAAGGGGCAGTGTTCTGTGTGTGGAAGAAGGAATGAAACAGACATTTGGTTACCAGAAGTGTGGACATTGGCAAAGACTGGCAAGGCATTCCCCAGTACCTATGCTCTCTCTTACTTGGCACACTGGTAGGCCACATTTTTTTGTCCCTATGCATCCTGGTGGGGGTGGGGGGACATATGACTGTGTTTTGCCCAAAAGAATGTGTGCTGCTCAAAAGAATAGTATGCAACTTTAGGGTTGGACCCTAAAACCTCTGGTGCAATTATTACCTGCCACCTGATGCCAACAATTCAGGGAAGAGCTTTCAGGATCTAGAACGCAGCAGAACCTCAAGATAGAAAGAGCCCTAAAATCTACCTTGTCAGCAGAACACACGTTTTTCTCAAGCTCACATGGAACAATCACCAAGAGAGACCACAAAACACATCTTAACAAATATAAAACAATAGAAATCATACAATGTCTGCTTTCACACGACAATGGGATTAAAATAAAAATCAGTAACAGGAAGATAACTGGAAAGTCCTTAAACATGTGAAGATTAAACCACACACTGCTAAGTAACACATGAATCAAACAAGAAATGGTAAAGGAAATTAAAATATATTTTGAACAAAATGAAAATGAAAACACAGCTTATAAAAATGTGTAGGATGGGGCGCCTGGGTGGCTCAGTCGTTGGGCATCTGCCTTCGGCTCAGGTCATGATCCTGGAGTCCTGGGATCAAGCCCCATATCGGGCTCTCTGCTCGGTGGGAAGCCTGCTTCTCCCTCTCCCACTCCCCCTGCTGTGTTCCCTCTCTAGCTGTGTCTCTATCAAATAAATAAATAAAATCTTAAAAAAAAAAAATGTGTAGGATGCTGTAAAAGCAGTGCTTAGAGGGAAATTCATAGCATTGGATGCATAGATGTAGAAAAGAAGAAATCTCTAAAACCAATAATCTAAGTTTCCACCATAGGAAACTAGAAAAAGAAGAGCAGTTTAAATCCAAAGTAAACAGAAGAAAAGAAATAAGAATTAGAGCAGAATTCTGTATTATATTATAGTGATAGATACATGTCATCATTCCTTTGTCCAAATCCATAGACTGTACAACATCCAGAGTGAACCCTAAGGTAAGCTAAGGACTTTGGGTGATTATGATGTGTCCCTGTAGGTTCATTCTTGGTAATAAACGTACCCTCTGGTGAGTCATGTTGATAATGGGGACGCTGTGCCTTGTGTGGGAAGAGAGTATATGGGAAATTTCTGTACCTTCCCCTCAATTTTGTTTGGACCATAAACTGCTCTGGAAAAAAAAAAAATGAAATCTTTAAAAAAAAAAATCTTCATTACTGGAAGTGATATATTTGTGAAAGGTAATATTGGAAAAAGTGATTTCTTGGATGGGCTGCTGGAGACAGAACTAAGAAAAATAAAATCTTACCATTGTCACAAACAGTAGTTTCTTCTTTTCCTTTCTTTCCTTTCCTTTCCTTTCCTTTCCTTTCCTTTCCTTTCCTTTCCTTTCCTTTCTTTTCTTTCCCCCTCCCCCCCACAAATAGTAGTTTCTAATTTGTTCTCTCAGCTGGGCAGGGCTATGGTGCTATGGTCATGGAAGAAATCTTCATGTGGGCCGTTTGGTTTTCTAGTCCCAAGCCATGGATAAACCCTGCCTGTGCAGATCATGGGCTGATAGCCGTTGGTACATCAGCACTAAAGAGTCTCTCCTACTATTAAAATCATACCTCAAAGCATATAAGCTATTGATGGTATGTGGGTAGGGGTGACTTCCCGTAGGAACGACTGTTTTGTATAATATAGTTTTTTTCAGTGAATGGTGGATGAATTGAAGTAATTTTTTATGGAGCCTACTTAAATAATATCTAAGTCAGAAGTGTTTGGTCATTGTCCAAAAAATAAATAAACCTTAAAGTACTTTTCATAAGTACAAAGTTGTAGTCTCTCTGTCCATCACTCCTCAATGAAAAATGCGTCAGAAAATAAATAGAGGTGGACATAGTATATGTATCTTGCTTTCATCTAAAAGTTATCCTTAATGCTACTCACCCCTTTAAATAAGAAAAAAAGATGAAAGAAACCTGAGATCATCTAAACAAAATTGACCTAAGTTCCCTAACCACTGATAAATCCCAAAACCAAGTATATTAAAATCCAGTTGCTAGGAGGGGTAATTGAGTGAGGTTTGAAGTTGGGGAAAGCAAAGATGAATGGGTGCATATGTGTTTCCAATTAAAGAGTTCAAAAAAAATCAATCTTGATGTTTACTTAGATTTCAAGAACTGGGATTTCTAGTTATGTCTATGGTTTCAAACATTTTTTGAATCATGGATCACTCTGGGAATCTAATGAGAGCTATGGACTTTACTCCAAGAAAAATGCAGATATACACATACATAAAACTTTGCATGTAATTAATTATATTGCCTTAGAAATTTTTTTTCCTTTTCTTAGAGGATCACAAAAATGTTATGTTTTTTCTTTTCTTTCTTTCTTTCTTTCTTTCTTTCTCTTTCTTTCTTTCTTTCTTTCTTTCTTTCTTTCTTTCTTTCTTTCTTTCTTTCTTTCTTTCAGATTTTATTTATTTATTTGAGAGAGAGAGAATGAGAGAGAGCAAGCACATGAGAGGGGGGAGGGTCAGAGGGAGAAGCAGACTCCCTGCCGAGCAGGGAGCCCGATGCAGGACTCGATCCAGGGACTCCAGGATCATGACCTGAGCCGAAGGCAGTCGCTTAACCAACTGAGCCACCCAGGCGCCCTCTTTTTTTTTTTTTTTTAAAGACTTTATTTATTTGACAGAGAGAGACACAGCGAGAGAGGGAACACAAGCAGGGGGAGTGGGAGAGGGAGAAGGAGACTCCCGGCTGAGCAGGGAGCCCGATGCGGGGCTCCATCCCATGACCCTGGGATCATGACCTGAGCTGAAGGCAGACCTGAGCCACCCAGGCGCCCCTGCTTTTTTCAAGCAAAAACTGATGACCATTTCTTGAAAAAATTTTCAATAAGTAAAAGTGCACATAAAACAAAAATATGTTAATTCTGCTTGAAAGTAATTTTAGTGAAAAAGATGCTGTTCCTTTGGTTTATTTTGTCTATTTTGTTCTTTTGGGACAAAGCATCTCATTATTTCAGGGTTTCTGTTGCTCAGAAGTTAGAACACAGTAAGCCTAAGAACCCTGCAGTTGTCATCTGAAACTTAGGGTACCCTTCAAGGCCCATTCAGATTGTTAGCAGAATTCTAATTATAAGGTTGAGATCCCTGCATTCTTGCTAGCTGTTGACTGGGGACCACTCTCAGCTCCTGCCTGCTGCCCTAAGTTCCTTACCATGTGGCCTCCCTAGGCAGTTCCTGGCATGGTTGTTTGCTTGCTTCCAGGCCAACAGGAGCATGTGTCTCTGCCTTCGAAAGGGCTCAGTCCCTTTTAAAGACTCACCTGATTAGGTCTGGCCCCGCTGGATCATCTCCCTTTGGATGAACTCAAAGACAGCTGATTAGAAACCTAATCAGAGGAGTGTTAGCCTGTCGTAATCACAGGTTCTGCCTGCACTCAGGGGAAGAGATGATACAAACTGTGTATACTGGGGTGGGAGGGAGTTGGGGGCCAGGGGTGGGTGGTGGCTGGGATCAATGGGGGCCATCTTAGAATTCTGCCTACCACAGCTACTTTCCCACAACTGTCTCCAGGGAGGCTCCTTTGGTTTAATATGAAGTCGTGTAGTTTTTAAAAAGGTAAGACAAACATCATTATTACACAACTGGCTTTAACTTTTGCTTTGGTGGAAATGGTATTGCTGCCCTGACACCCTAAGGTCTGTGTAGCCAATGGAATCAGTGA
The DNA here is from genome assembly GCF_029215605.1 of Mirounga angustirostris. Classification (NCBI taxonomy): domain Eukaryota; kingdom Metazoa; phylum Chordata; class Mammalia; order Carnivora; family Phocidae; genus Mirounga; species Mirounga angustirostris. The sequence continues at coordinate 34,544,756 of NW_026991712.1, forward strand.
CCAGTTAAGGATGCACTTGGATCTAGAACACCAGACTCCATAATTCTTCAAGTTGAATTCATGTTACTTCATTTCTTTTGTTCTCAAGTCCATGAAGTCATCCTTGGCAAGGTCTGCCTCACTACAGCTATCCATGTCAACAAGGAAAGCATTACAGATTCACTTTCCACTTGAAGATTGAGCAGAAGGAACATTCAGAAGTATTCTGAGGGCTTTCAGGTTGTTATAGTTTATTGACGCAGAGAAATCACGAACTCTTCCTCGTCACTCTCAATTCCAGCCTGTAGAAGCATTTGCTTCAGTGGTAGAAAGTTTGAAGCTTCATCCCTCCAAGTTATTCTTCCAAGTATATAGGCTTGGCCAAAAGAGCTTGTAGTTTTGTTTTATTTTTCTCAGCAGAACTGCACTGCTGACTCCAGGACCTTGAACTGAATGGTTTACCTCATTCAGTATGACCAAAATGATCTGCCTAATAATCTAGGCTCAGAGCAAACTCCTCCCAGTAGCATCGCTTGGAGAACTGGTTTTCCTTTTCTTTTTGTCTTAAGCACCCACACGAACTTCTGCTTCAAGTTCAATAAGCACTTCGCGACCTGCCTTATTCTGTGTGGTTGATAATATTCTGTTACTAGTATTTGACGAAATCTCTTTAAAAGGTGGTGATTCAAGGCCCTGGCTTGGAGGAAGATGAAGATATCCACTGCTTAGACAAAGTTGTCCGTAGGGTTTTTGGCACCATGCCTGCTGAGAAACATGCAGAGAGCTGCTTCCTTCTAGAAGACAGTGTGCCCAGGTGGGCAGCTGAGCTTCCGAGGGTGCCTCCTAGAACCTGAGCTGGGAGTTTTCTTCCCATCAGAGTTTGCTTGGCAAAGACTTTTCACAGTTTTGTTTTGTTTTAAGATTATTTATTTTAGTGAGAGAGAGCAAAAGAGAGAGAAAGTGCAGGGGGGAGGGGCAGAGGGAGGGAGAAACTCAAGCAGACTCTGCACTGTGTGGAGCCCGATGCAGGGCTCGATTTCATGACCCTGAGATCACGACCGGAGCTGAAACCAAGAGCTTAACTACTGTGCCACCCAGGAGCCCCCTTTTCACAGTTTTAAAGAAGTTAGTGGTATGCATATTTTCAAAAATGGGCTCAGAAAGCATGGGTGTTTTTCTCTGATGGCATTGGTCATTAAGCTAATAGTGAACGAAACCCAGAAGGCCACAGAGGAATGTTTATAGTTTCCTTCTTTTCCATGACAAAAAGAAACACTCACTATCACTTTCAGTTATTTGAGGATCTGCTTCAAAATATGAGAAAGGAATATCACATATTTTGGAGTGGATGGCATCAACTGTAATAGTCCACCTCAGCTTCAAGCCCCCAGATAGTCCAAGTTCTGGGCATGTGACTTTGCCAAGGTCTCTCCAATCACTTGGAGATTCTTTGGCTTGGCAGTAGGATGAACAGTCTTGTGGGATTCTTCAAATTAAGGTTCTTGATTTGAGATGAATGCATGTGATAAAATTCTGGTATTTCCAAAACAGGATTCTTCTTATGAATCCACACTGTCTGAAATTGATTTTGGGGTATAGAAGTGTTAGGTCTTCCTTTAGCTTTGTTGGTCTCAGGTTTCCACTGGCAGAATCCTACCCCATCCAAGGCACCAGGACTTGGTATCTGATTGCATTCAGCAATGAAAGTAGACCAAAAAGCACAAAAGTTTGGTCATGCTATGCTTTCTTTCCTTCAACATTTCCAATTTAAGCTAGACCTAATAAAAGCAAAGGCAGATATTTATATTCAAAATGACAGAGTATATTTTATTTAACTCTCATCAATGGTAAACTATTTTAGAAATCCTAAAATGGCAACAGTGACAACTATATGTCACCCAAACACACACTTAACTAAGCATGTGATAAACACAATTTCAGCAAGCAGAAAGTCAAATTTGGAAATTTATACCAGCTAATTGTTCCACTCACTACCTGTGTAATTAAAGAGCCAATTGCAAAAGCTTTTTGAATCTTCCAAAAATCTCTGGAAGTTCTTTACTGCTGATAAGGAACTATGATGTCCACTTCTGTAGGCTTAAGAAGAATTGCATAGCTTCCAGTGTGTTATAGTTTCAATCGCATTTATAAATGTTTTTATGTTGCCAATATGTTCAGAGATACATGAGCAGTAGAAGACAAAGACTTGACAGTATTGAGAGAACTGTGATGTTCGTTCACTTCCCTACAGACCTCATATGACTAGTGTAGATGACGAGCATGACGTGGGCACCTCAGGAAATAGTCTTGGCTTTTCTTATGCTTCATGGAAACTCTTTACTAACTTGCCATTCATGTTAGCAACATGAAAGTAGACATAGTCTTATTCATATTGACTCTGATTTACTGCAAATAATCTTATAACCGTGGAGAGCTAGTGTTGGCCCTGCCTTTATCATCAGTGAAATTTCCTTTAAGTGTAGAATTTGATGTTTCCTGTAATCATCTTGCATAAATCAATAGTTGTGCTTTTTCTTTGCACGATCAGTCTTTTGTAAAATAGTATCGAATAGGCTGAGGAACAGGATCCGTTTATCACATCCTGCAACTATCCTCTCTTTATCATTCCAATGATTGTGAATTTGTACATTTACAGAAATCAACTTGTGAATGCTAAAAGATCGCTTTTATATAGAGATGAAATAAACTGGTAAAAGTAAATGGTATTTTCAAAGAAAAACAAAATATTTTCACCTAAGAATGTCAGGTATATTTTACTCTTTCAACTTGTCTTGAATGAGTGAAGGTGTAATCTTTTATCAATGGTTTTACCACCAAAATCAATATTCACTCTCGAGTTGCAGTATGTCCAAATGTAGAACTTTTTCACGCTCTCTGAAAATTTTCAATGCTTCCTAAAAATTCTCAAAGCTATTTTCCATCAGAGATTCTTAATGACTCACTTTTTTAAGTGGGGGAGACCAATAGGTATAAGTAATAGAATATTGCATTCTTTGTAATACCATATTCCAACCATGGAAACAGTTTTCTTAAAGCTTTGCGATTTACCCAGGATGTTTTGTAATCTTCAGGTAAATTTGTATTGCTGCTTCCTAACATGTAATTTCATGAACTTCAAACTGTATACAGAACCCCAAGTAGAAGCTGAGTCACAGTCTCCCTGATAGATGAACTCTGGTCAATTGCTGGTGATGATAAAGCCCTCCATTCTGGGTTACCATCATTGGCATCATTCTTCAATTTACAGTGGAATATTAGCACGTTTTATAAAAGATAAAAATAGACTTTTGTTTTGTTTTGTTTTTTAATGTTTTATTTATTTATTCATGAAAGTCAGAGAGAGAGGCAGAGGGAGAAGCAGGCTCCCCGCCTAGCAGGGAGCCTGATGCAGGACTCGATCTCAGGACCCTGGGATCATGACCTGAGCCGAAGGCAGACGCTTAACCATCTGAGCCACCCAGGCGCCCCTAGACTTTTGTTTTGACAATGTTTTAAAATAACTACAGTTCCAGCAGCACCTGGGTAGTGCAGTTGGTTAAGCATCTGACTCTTGATTTGGGCTCGGGTCATGATCTCAGGGTCATGAGATCAAGCCCCATGTTGACTCCACACTCTGTGTGGAGTCTGCTTGAGATTCTCTCTCCCTCTCCCTCTGCCCCTCCCACTTGTGCTCTCTCTATCTAAATAAATAGATAAATCTTTTAAAAAAATAAAAAAAATAACTACAGTTCCAAAACAAAATTCACATAGGTATACACAACTGACCACAGTTGAAACGTTACACTTCTAAAGAAGAGCAACAGTGGGGGCACTGGAGTGGCTCAGTCGGTGAAGCATCTGCCTTCAGCTCAGGTCATGATCCCAGGGTCCTGGGATCGAATCCTGCATGGAGCTCCATGCTCAGTGGGGAGCCTGCTTCTCCCTCTGCCTGCCGCTCCCCCTGCTTGTGCTTGCTCTCTCTCTCTCTCTGACAAATAAATAAATAAATAAAATCTTAAAAAAAAAAAAACCTACATACCAATACTTTTCCTTGCAAAACTGTGCAGTTGTTAACAGGAAAAGGCAAGTCCATATGAGGAGAGAGGCAAAACATCCATTGCACAACAATGCCAGGTCTCACCATCATTTCCAATAGGATGCTCCATAGTGTCCTTAGTGCGTTTAGGCTGCTATAACAAAAACACCACAGACTAGATGTCCTTATAAACAACAGAAATTCTGAAGGCTGCAAAGTCCAAGATCGAGGTGCTGTTAGATTCAGTGAGAACACACTTCCAGCTGACATCTTGTTGTCTCTACATGGCAGAGAGCTGAGGAGGGAAACAGGATGTCTCATGACCCTTGTGAGCGCGCTAACCCCAGTCATGAGGTCTCCACCCTCATGACCCCAGGTAATCTTTACTACCTCCCAAAGCCCCCCCCTCCTAACACCATTACATTGGGAGGTAGAGTTTCAACATGTGAATTTGAAACCTTCAGTCCATAACATAGCCCTAGTTTTTCTTTGTTTTTATTTTTTGTCTACATGAAAAATTTGGATAATTTTACATTTTCACAAGGCAAATAGAACCATGACTTACATTTTATCATTTCATGTTCCCCTCTGTACTATTGGGTAGGCCCATGCCCACCGTATCCCCATCACCATCACCACCTCATCCTCACCCTCCCTTGCCATTCTATTCATGCAGTTCTTCCAGAAACCAAATAATACCCACTTAGGCACAAGCCTGTTTTTTAGTATATGATACTTTTTATAAAAGCTTAAGTACTTTATTATTTCGTAGTTGAGAAAGGGAGGCTGTGGTATTGTCCTTTGCGGTCATTAATCCGTAAGATTTTAAAGTATGCTTTCAAGTGCCTTTGACAATGATTTCAGAGAAGAAGTGACAGGGTTATAAAAGGAGCTAGAAAGGAAGTAAAGGAAGCAAAGCTTAATAGCGAAATATCAAATGTCCTTATTTGTCACAGCTCTGCCAATAAGTGGCAGGGATATCACAGGGGTCCAGAGAACGGTTTCACAAGCAACTAAAGTACTTCTTGCAGAGTTGAGAAGTTTCAAAGACGACCTTAAGACAGCATGAACCATTTCACATGCAAATCAAGGGCTCAAAGCCAAGGAAACTGACAGAGCTTTACCCCTCACAGAAAAACTGAGAAATGACAACATGACCAGCTTAGTGGGCTACTGCTGTCGGCTAATGATACCTCTTTGTAAGTGAGGTCTGGGAGCACGGCAGCACCCACTAGGGCTTCAGTCCCAGGTTCGGAGGAAGAGCTCCATGCCAAGTGGTATTCCTTGCTTCATAAAGTCTCAGTGACCTTTCGGATCTGGGCATCCATTTCTTGCACAAAGGTTGTGTTAAGTTTCACCAATAACTAATGTACATAGTAACCAAAATGAAGAGCAGTGATCTCAAATACAGACTGGGAATTCATGTTGGAAAATGAGGATAAATAAACTATTTAAAAAGATGCAAAATAGGGGCACCTCACTGGCCCAGTTGGTGGGATGTGCAACACTTGGTCTCAGCGTTGTGAGTTCCAGCCCCACGTTGGGTGTAGAGATTACTTAAAAATAAAATCTTAAAAAAAAAAAAAAAAGATGCAGGGGCGCCTGAGTGGCTCAGTCGTTAAGCATCCAGCTTCAGCTCAGGTCATGATCCCAGGGTCCTGGGATCGAGCCCCACATCGGGCTCCCTGCTCGGCGGGAGGCCTGCTTCTCCCTCTCCCACTCCCCCTGCTTGTGTTCCTGCTCTTGCTGTGTCTCTCTCGGTCAAATAAATAAGATCTTAAAAGAAAAATCACAAACATACAAAACAAAAAAATTACAAACATTCAAATCATATTTAGAACTTGGCCAAATAAAATTCTTTACCTCAAAAGTACACCCTGTGAAATCAGAATAGTGGTATCCTTAAGGATGGCAGTACCTGGAAAGGATAAGAGAGGTCATCTGGGCTACTGGTAAAGTCTGTTGTACCTGGAACTAGTTGCATGGGTATGTTCCAGTGGTATGCTGGAGTCTCTGCAAACAGGCTATGAGAACTGATTATTTCAGTTTTCAGGAATTTGTGAGCCAGCTGCTAATTATAGGCATCATTAAAAATTAAATATTATAGGGGCACCTGGGTGTCTCAGTCACTTGAGCAACCAACACTTGATTTCGGCTCAGGTCATGATCTCAGGGTCATGAGATGGAGCCCCACATCAGGCTCTGCACTCAGTGGGGAGTCAGCTTGAGATTCTCTCTATCCCTCACCCTCTGCCCCTCCCCCTGCTCATGTGGGCACACTGTCTCTTTCAAAAAAATAAATAAATCTTTTTTAAAAATTTAATGTAAATTTACAATTAAATAAAGTATACTAAAAAGGGTCCTCAAAACTTCCCAAGTATTTTACTACATTTTATTATGACACATGCTCTTGAGGTTATTTATGTTCATTGTATCTCTATGAGGGAAATATACAAGATATATAGATATATGTGTTACTGCACATCTCTTCCCAGCTCTGCCTTCCATGATGTCACATTGCTAGTTTAAAATGGGCCATGGTGGCCAATTTGATTTGCACCCCAGAAACTGACAAATGCCAAATCAGGGCTTGAGTTTTGTTTATTTTCTAAATTTAGGAAAGTAATGACAAAAACTTTAATGATGCAACTAAACTTAAATGTACATCACATCTGTAGCAATTACATTGTAAATAGCTAGAAAAACGAAGAAATATTCTTCCAGTATTTGAAAACTATTATGCAATTCAGTCAAGTTGCTCACAGAAGTTCAGATATACCTCTTCATTCTTTCACTTTTGTCTTACTCTTTAATGTAAAGAAAAATATTAACCAAGATTCGTGTTGGAATTACATTCATTGTCAGGTGCAAATTTAGATTGTCTCAGGTACAAGAACTCAGCAAAAATCCATTTTTTCCCCATGATTTCTTTATATCCACCCCTTTTTTTTTCTGTTCTTTTTCTTTAATTCTAACTAATGAGATATAGACCTCATTACTTGTGTATTTTCCACCTTTCTGTTATTCTACTTTCTTTTTTTTTTTTTTTTAAGATTTTTAGTTATTTGTTTGACAGAAAGAGACACAGTGAGAGACGGAACAAAAGCAGGGGCAGAGAGAGAGGGAGAAGCAGGCTTCCCGCTGAGCAGGCAGCCCGATGCAGGGCTCAGTGAGGGGCTCGATGAGGGGCTCGATGTGGGGCTTGATCCCAGGACCCTGGGATCATGACCTGAGCCAAAGGCAGATGCTTAACGACTGAGGCACCCAGGCACCCCTGTTATTCTACTTTCTGAGAGATTTCTTCAACTTTATCTTCCAAGTCTTCTATCAAATCTTTTAAATTTGGTGATCATTTTAAATTTCCAAGATTTCTTTCTCATTCTTGAATTCTACTATTTTTACAGCACCCTTTTCTGTTTAAAAAGTACAATTCGTATTTCTCAGTTATTTTTGAAAATACACAAAGGCTTTTTGTTTGTTTGTTATCCACTATCCTCGGAATCTCTTGTCTCTTCTTGGATCAGTTTCTCCTTCTTTTTCTTGTTGCAGCCTTTTCTCCCCAGTCTTGTGATCCTTGGTTGCTCATTTATATTTAAAAATGAAGCAATAGAAAAGTTCATTGATTGGGAGGTTGGCTTTGTGGATGGGCTCGTTGAATGGCAGGCTTTGTTTTCAGGTGAGACCAACCAATTTGCTTGGGGACTCCAAAATGCCAAAATGCAGAGGTCCTGCACTGTTATCTAGTTGTCTCCAGGCAGGTGATCAATTTCCTTAGATAAGTGCCTTCCTGTTTATCTTAAGCTTGGGGGCAGCCTGGTATTCTATGACTGGGACAGGAAAGGGACTGTTCTATAGGCAGGCTCCTGTGTTTTGCCCCACTTGACTTCTGCCTTCTGTTGTACCCGCCATTTTTGAGTCTTTGTGTTTTTTGAAACTGAGTTTCTATAAGCAAATCAGCTTCCCTCTTGGTGGCAAGCCACCTCTTAGGTAATCCAAGCGAGTTTCCTACACCCTGCTTTATCAGTTAACACTCCATTTTCTGCTTTTGTCTCCAGAATTGTGTGGAAATTCTTGGTAGTGGATGGCCTCCCCCATCAGTTCACCATCTTGAAACAGGAGGCTCAACTCATTTCTGACCCCATTTGAGACTTATGCTTCATAAACTGGAGTCTTTCCTTTGTGGGGGAGTGGGGGTAAGAAGAATTATGGGTTTGGGGGTGTTATTGTCACTGTTTTTTAAGACCTGAGCTAATATTTCTGTAATTACCAGTTCATGCAAGGCCTCTCTCATTTTTTTAAATGTATTTATCCCCTTTCCTCACGCCTCTCTCCCGTTCCACTAGGCAACCCCTTTACTGTGTGCAATAAATATCCTTCTACTTGTAGGTACATCAGTAAAATATGTATCATTATTCTTTGTGAACTTATTTTTAATCCATGCAATGGACATTGTACTAAAGATCTCATTCTCCTTTTTACTTTTTCCAGTGAGCTCAAACCTCTTAATTTTTCAGAAATTCCCTCATGTCTATTGTTTTTTATCTGCTTGATCTGTCAGTTAAAAATCTCCAACTCTAAGTTTTGATTTATCAACAGTTGTTGTTTATTATATATTTGAGACTGTTTAAGTGCTTATATGTAAATGATGGCTATATCATCTTGTATTTATTACTAAGCATACTAACTTTTATGCTGTTTTTTACTTGGATTTTATTTTATCGGATGTTAAGATTGCTACCTCAGCTTTCTTTTAATTTCTTATTTTTGCCTGGTATATTTATTTCTGTTCTTCTATTTCTAATTTTTCTGTGTCTTCCTATTTTAATTGTGTATTTTACATATAACATCTTTCCTTTATTCCAACATGGACATCTGTTTTTTAATCAGTAACTGTGATGGTTAATTTTATGTGTCAACTTGACGAGGCCACAAGGTGCCCAGATATTTAGTCAAACATTATTCTGGGTGTGTCTGTGAGGGCACTTTTAGATGAGATTAATATTTGACTCTGTAGACTGAATTAAAGATTGTGCTCCCCAATGTGAGTGGGCCTCAACAAGATGAAGGCCTAAATAAAATAAAAAGACTGATCCTCCAGCAAGTGGGAGGGAATTTCTTCCTGTGTGACGGTCTTTTTTTTTTTTTTTAAGATTTTATTTATTTTTTTGACAGAGAGAGAGACATAGCGAGAGCAGGAACACAAGCAGGGGGAGTGGGAGAGGGAGAAGCAGGCTTCCCGCAGAGCAGAGAGCCCGATGTAGGACTCGATCCCAGGACCCTGGGATCATGACCTGAGCCGAAGGCAGATGCTTAACAACTGAGCCACCAAGGCGCCCCTGTGTGACTGTCTTGAGCTGGGTTATTGGTCTTTTCCTGCCATTGGGCTTGAACTGAAACTCTTCCTGGGTCTCAAGCCTACCAGCATTCGGACTAAAAATACATCACTGGCATTCCTGGGTCTCCAACTTGCTGACTGCTGATCTTGGTATTTGTCAGCCTCCATAATCACATGGGCTAATTGTATATATTTATATGTAATTATGTATATAATTTTTTTTTAATATTTTTTCACCTATTTCACCCATCCCCTCACCCATCTCCCCTCTGGTACCTACCAGTTTCTTCTCTATATTTAAGAGTCTCTTTTGTTGTTTGTTTCTTTTCTTTGTTCATTTGTTTTGTTTCTTAAATTCCACCTATGAGTGAAATCATATATTTGTCTTTGTCTGAGTTATTTCACTTAGCATCCCTAGGATCCCTTAGATCCAACCATGTTGTTGCAAATGGCAAGATCTTATTATTCTTATGGCTGAGTAATATTCCATTGTATATATATGTATAGATGTCCACACCTTCTTTATCCATTCATCTATGGAGGGACACTTGGGCTGCTTCCATAATTTAGCTATTGTAAATAATGCGGCAATAAACATAGGGGGGCATATATCCTTTTGAATTAGTATTTTTGTATTCTTTGAATAAATACCCAGTAGTGGAATTACTGGATCATATGGTAATTCTACTTTTAATTTTTGGGGGAACTTCTACACTGTTTTTCGCAGTGGCTGCACCAGTTTGCATTCCCACCAACAGTGCACAAGGATTCCTTTTTCTCTATATCCTCACCAACACTTGTTTCTTGTGTTTTTGATTTTAGCTATCCTGACAGGTGTGAAGTGATAACTCATTGTGGTTTTGATTTGTGGTTCCCTGATCATGAGTGATATCGAGCATTTTTTCATGTGTCTGTTGGCCATCTGGATGTCTTCTTTGGAAAAATGTCTATGCATGTCTTTTGCCCATTTTTTTAAATTGCATTTTTAATACAATAAAACCATTATGTTTTATTAATTAAAATATATTACATTTATACATAGATTAGGTTATACATTTCAAATCTACTATGATCCTTGTTCAAAATACAGACTATAGTCATTCAGCCAGCATTCTTATGCTGATATAATGATCTGGGAGTGGTGATTTCCATAATTTTCAGGCCTGAGGTAATTACTAAGAAATGTGGATATACAATTATGTGCCCTATTAAGGAAGAGTTAGCTATCCTCTGATATCTGTGAAGATTTCTTCATTTCAACCACATCAACTATTATTTTCTACTTCCAGTTATTGCTATTATGAAGATAATGTCAGTTTTTTACTGGCCTACCACCTCTTTTTCTTAAAGACCAATTGGTAAAACATTTTATTTATCTAATTCAGAACATTCCTTAGTCTTACTAACACAGAATAATGATGCCCCAACACCTATTTCATGGTAACTTACATCAATGCATCAATGTTGTGAGTCAACCACAAACATCATCTCCATTTAGATTTTCTTCATATGTTGTATATTATATTTTGTTTTCAATTAATTTAATTAAAACTATGTTTTAAGTATATACTTTAGAAAATACCAGAGAGTGCATAAAAGAAAGTAACTTGAAAATATAAAAATATAGGAAAGTAGTTAAATGAAAATCAAATGTAAATAAATATCACAGAATTCACAGTAGAAAGCAGTAAGTCAGTAACTCTTTTCAGGCATTTTTTTAAATCAGAGTATTTGTTGGGGCGCCTGGGTGGCTCAGTCGTTAAGCGTCTGCCTTCGGCTCAGGTCATGATCCCAGGGTCCTGGGATCGAGTCCCGCATCGGGCTCCCTGCTCCGTGGGAAGCCTGCTTCTCCCTCTCCCACTCCCCCTGCTTGTGTTCCCTCTCTCGCTGTGTCTCTCTCTGTCAAATAAATAAATAAAATCTTTAAAAAAAAAAAATCAGAGTATTTGTTATAGGGACTAATCCAAAGTTAAACCCTTAGATAAAGTATTTGCTAATATGCTATAAAAGATTAAGGGAATGGATTTTTGAACAGGTATAATTAATTTCAGCATAGGCTTTTTTATATTGACCCTATTTGAGATTTGTGACCAGCACATATTAATGTATTCTACTCTCAAATTCCTCCATGAAATACCTTTATTCCTAGTGGGCGTGTGAAATCATGTGGTTGATTATTGCTGCATCAGAGATATGAGATGTCCTTTTTCATTAGGTGAGATTCATACATATCTAGTTTTTCGTGGAAGATTAAGGACCATATGATATACAATATATGAAGAAGAAAAAAATATATATCTCATTGGTTCTGTTTCTCTGGAGAGCCCTAATATCATAGCTTTACCATTTATTTTAATCAATATTTTATTGGGATTTACTTCTTATTTGACATTTCTACTTTCATTTTTATTTTTTCTCCTTTCCTGCTTTCCTTTTCTTTTCATGAAGAAAGTATATACTACAGAATGCCTCTCTAGTCAATGTTCTATCAATAAAATGCTTCTTAATTTTTCATATCCAAATGTCTGAGTACATAAGTATATCACAATATAAGATTTTTGGGGGTTGATGTTTATATAGCAAAAACATTTGTTTACATTCCCCCAGCTCAGTACAATATTTTTAACAATATGATGTGAAGGAAGTCTCAAGTTATAGTTACATTCCCAATAAAAGTAGTAAAATGTCCAAATCATGTGTGGACATTTTGAAAAATGCACTGTGTGCCCAGCAAGGGGACACATGTTTCAGATGTTTTAGAAACAGAAACAGAGGAAACAAAAATTTTAAAGCTGTAAAGCGTATGGCTGTGTGGTAGGACTGAGTAGGGAGGAGAGCCAGAGCCTAGATAATTCAAGCAAGAAACTCAACATTAACCGGCAGAAATCAAGCATTTGGCAGCATCAGGTCATTCTGAACACAGGGAAGAAGTACAATCTGAAAACAATGGCAGAATAAATTTTAAAAGTCTACATTCTGAACCACTGGCCCCCTTCCCAAGCTCGGCTCTCATAACACTAGAGGTTGGGCTTGTTCCTATCACCAGCCCCACCACAGACTGAGTTCTAGAGGATTACCCTCCAGAGAAAGTGATCAGCCAACAAAGAAGAAATCTCAGACACTTTCTTCTGGGAGGGTTGCCAAAAAGAGGCTGGGACCCCATCCAATACCCTTTAGAAAATGCCATCAGAACAATCCCCAACCACTCAGAGCTTCCAATCAGCATCTATCAAGGTGATCACATGACTTTTCTCCTTTCATCTGTTACACTAGAATTCTGTCAACCAACTTACATTTAACTGATCAATACTCACCATCTCTTGGGAAAATGCACTGACAAATGTTTATGCCGTATTGCATGCTCACAGCTAGTAGGCGAATCTCTAGTATAATTACATACTTCTGTTCCTCCAAATTGAGTTATTCAGTTGTTGTTTGTGCCCAAATTGCTTTTGCCACTTGTAATTGTTATTTTAAATATTTAATTAAATCAAATATTTCGTAACTTGTGAACTATGAGTATAAAGCAAAAGAGCTGTTGATTCTATTTAGCATAGGCAGAATTGTAAAGATTTTCCCAAAGATTCCTGTCCCCTGGTTATTCAAACTCTAGGTACTGATCTAAAGGATGGAATTAAGATTATTAATCAACTGACCTTAAAATAAGGAGATTATGGGGCGCCTGGGTGGCTCAGTCGTTAAGCGTCTGCCTTCGGCTTAGGTCATGATCCCAGGGTCCTAGGATCAAGCCCCGCATAGGGCTCCCTGCTCAGCGGGAAGCCTGCTTCTCCCTCTCCCACTCCCCCTGCTTGTGTTCCCTCTCTCGCTGTCTCTCTCTCTGTCAAATAAATAAAATCTTAAAAAAAAAAAAAATAAGGAGCTTATCCTGGATTTTCTGGAAAGGTTCAAAGTAATCATATAAAAGCAGAAGAGGAAAGCAGGAGAGATGAGGCAGAAGGAAAGATCAGAAAGATTAGAAGTGTGAGTACTAACCCTGCTATTGCTGGCTTTGAGATTGAGAAAGGACGCCAAGAGCCAGGGAATGTGGGTAGCCTCCAGAACATGAGAATGAACCCTGGCCAACAGCCCACCAGGAAACAGGGACCTCAGTCCTACAACCTCATAGAACTAAATTCTGCCAACATCCCAAATGATTCTGGAAGCGATTCTCCCCTAAGAGCCTCTAGTACGGACTGAAGCGCTATCAGCACCTCTATTTCAGCCCTGTGGGACCCTAAGCAGAGGCCACTGAACTTCTGGCCTACAGACCTATGAGATCGTAAATGGGTATTGCTTTGAGCTGCTCCAGTTGTGGCAATTTGTTACAGCAACAATAGGAAAGTTATACACTCTTGAAAACTAAATTTATTACCTCAAAAAGCTTGGATGAGTTGCTGAAAAAGCTGCTTTTGAATTCAATGTGAACACCACAATTGTAAAAGACTGCAAAGAAGATTGGGAAGATCTTGCAGAAAAATGTGTTCCATTTGCTTCACAAATGCCCTTAAGATTTTGCTCTGCTTTAATAGGACCCAACCTGGAAATTGAGGGCAATACGTAAGAGTGTAGAAAAGACATATGCAAGAAAGACAACTCAGAGTTCTATTGATCCATTCTACAAGAATGGAAATTCGCTCTACATTTAAAGACTGGTGTTTATATTTTTTAAGTTAAAATGAAATATATAAGGTATCTATTGTCTTTTTTTTTAAAGACTCTATGCTCTAAGCGAGTTGTTGGATGAACAAACTCTGTCCTGATTGCCTCTGAAAAGAGAGCATCTCAACTGCTTTCCTAAAGTTCTACGCCCCTGTCTTTCACTATAAGCTTTCTGCAAAATGGTGCCTGTTGCCCTGGGGAGGCCTCTCCTTTCTGGGCTGAACTGTGGCACCCTCCCTCTGCAGCTGCCTATGTTGTAAATGTGAGAATAGTTTCCTTGGTCATCATTAAATTTCATAGGAATTTTCAGTTCCAAGTTGGGTAGGACCTGAAGTAGCCTCCCCACTGCACAGGAGTCCTTGGATTGCTGAGGTGACACATTCCTGGCTTCAGCATTTCAGGTTTTTACTGTCTCAGGGGCTACAAACTGAAATGCTTTCGGGGTGAGACAGGTAACCCGAAAGAGAAAAGCAGGAGAAAGGGATTGATGAGAGCTGGTGTAAGCGACAGGAAGTGGTTAAGTCCAGCCACTAACAAGAATGCCTTCCAAAAAAAAAGAACAGAGTGCCCATTAGTGGCCACTGATACTAATTTCATGCCCAGCTGCATTTTAGATCTTTTTTTTAACTCTCACGTTTTCTTTTTTAAGATTTTATTTATTTTTTTGAGAAAGAATGAAAAAGAGAACACAGAGGGAGAGGGAGAAGCAGACCCCCCCACTGAGCAGGGAGCCCGATGTGGGGCTCGATCCCAGGACCCTGGGATCATGACCTGAGCCGAAGGCAGATGCTTAACCTACTGAGCCACCCAGGCGCCCCTTAACATTCACTTTTAATGGCCACTTTACTGACCAAAAACATATGCATGATTTTATGAATAACTAAAAGGTATATTAATTACAAGTAGTTGCCTAAAGTTGTGTTTTGTAATATAGCACAATATCTATCCCCCACACTTCAATGAATAACTGATACACTATTTTGTCATTGTATTTTATTGTCATATGATGAAAAGAAGGTATGGGAGGAACAGTATTCTGTTTGCGGAGAGAAAGTTGAGAAAATATTAAGTTGAAGGAAGAAATGAAAAGAACGAGCAAAATAAGAATTCTGGGAGGCACTAGGTAAAGGCCTTTGAAATTTTTAATCACTAACTTGAAAAATACAGTTTTCTAGATTGTAGGCACATAGGGTGCTCAAAAGTAAGTTCAATTATATACCATGACTTTTTAAATACTGCTTTATACCCTGCAGAGGGTCATAAAATATTTCTGTGTGCTTCTGAGGAAATCTTGAGAGGTTCTTCTCTGATCATTGGTGAGAAATTAATTTTAAATGACTACTGAATCCCTTTGAGAAAAAGTTGTGTCTGTTCTTTCCCACAGCTTAATTGCATTAGAACATTAGCACAGAGATTTTTGGCAGAACAAAAATCTAGGGTATTTTGACTATTTAAGTGTTGAAAGTTTTAGGGAGAGGTTTCGTTTAGTCTGCCAAACTCTGGCTAAAACAAAGCAAATAGGCCAGCAGTATAAATTTAGGCAACAGTTACATGTCTTTTTTCATGAAATTCACTGCAAGTAGATAACTGTACAAGAAAATTATGGGGTCGCCTGGATGGTTTAGTCGGTTAAGCATCTGCCTTCAGCTCAGGTCATGATTCTAGGGTCCTGGGAAAGAGCCCCACATTGGGCTCCCCGCTCAGTGGGGAGTCTGCTCCTGCCCCTCCCCTGGCTTGTGCTCTGCTCTCTCTCACTCACTCTCTCTCTCAAATAAGTAAGTAAGTAAATAAATAAATAAATAAAATCTTTAAAAAAAAATTACGAAGTTGTAGTAGTGAAAAGAAATGAAAAACTTTCTGAAATGCATCAGACCCAAAGGCTCAGAAAGAGCTCTGCTTCTTGGTTCAAGCAAATGATAACCAAAAGGTATAGAACTTAATTCCCTTATATTTTGAAGAGCTCTTGAAGTTGCTGAAGATTAAGGATATTGAAACAATTAGAATTTCAGAGGCTGTCTTGTGATCTTATGTGGTTTGAAGCAGGATGTGATTAGGAGGTAATTTTTCACTTAAAGGAAATAGGCAGGAATGTCTAGAAAGAAAATTTAGGATAATTGCGAATTGACAATTTGTATAATTCATGGATTAATTAATATTGAGGGTAAAAATACTTGATAGTGAAACCTGACTAACTAGCTGAAAATGAAATTTACCCATAGTAGGGAACTTTCGTTTTTGACATTTTATTTCTTGCGTGCACTTAAATAAGAGTTTTACATTAAGTATTGAGTTTTTGAGGAATTATTTTAGGGAGTAAGCGATGATAGGAATAAAAGGTTAAAGCAGTGTCAAAATCAAATGCTTACATGAGCCAAGCAGTGGACATAGTAATGAGGGTGGCCCAGAGTGAGAACAAGGGGGACGGTGGAAATGGGGACCAACTGGGAGGATGCATTCCATCTGACGGGGGCAACCATTGACATGTGGGAATCTGGGTGAGGGGGCTTTTCAAGAATTTTTAAGTGATTTTGGATATCTGGATTTGATGTGACATTTCTTGGTATTTAATTCAGTAAACATTTCAATTTTTAAAAATCCTCTGAGTCAAATAAAAATCATGTACTGTCTGGATTTAGCTTGCAGACCATCCCTAGATTTACAGAATATGGTTGACATTGATATTAATTGAGCACCTATTTCATGCCAGTTAATAGACATAAGTTTATTTATATCTCAAGTAACACAGTGCATTAGATACAATCAACTCCATAACACAATGAAGAAATTGAGGTTTATAGAGATTAGCATATTATTTTTTTAAGATTTTATTTATTTATATTTATTGAGAGAGAGAGAGTGTGTGCATGTGTGCGAGGGAGAGAGAGAGAATGAGCATAAGGGAGGGGTAGAGGAATAGGAAGAAGCAGACTCCCTGCTAAGCAGGAAGGTCAACTCAGAGCGCCATCCCAGGACCCTGGGATCATGACCTGAGCAGAAGACTGTGATCCTGACCTGAGCAGAAGGCAGATGCTTAACCGACTGAGCCACCCAGGTGCCCAAGACTACCATATTATTGATAATCACTTCCCTGGGTATCAAAATGTTTAATAAGAAACAAACAAATCAAGTGATAAACAGATCACAAATGACCTAGCATAGAACAGTTGTTTAACAATGATGGGGGAAATCAAGGATGAGACTGGTATATTTCACAAAACACACTCATGACTGTATGAATAAGATAATGTTTTTGTTTAGCCTTCCTTAGGCAATTTAAACTTGGAAGGGGCTCTCTACATTTGTGGGCTCGATTTCCATCTCAGAGTACTCAGTTTTACTGAGACGGCTCCATGCTCTTTCTCTGATTATGATCCTGTTTTCTGCATTTCCACTCGCAGTAGAAGAGAGGGGAGTGGAAGCCCCGAAATAATGTGTAGTTACGAGAGGAATCTCTTCTCCCAGGGCATGTGAATACAAAGTTCCAGAAGAAGAGGTTTTCAGGACCTATGGCTGAGTTGGTGCTACAGTAGAAAGACAGTAGACATGCTCTAACCATATCATTGCTTTAAGGATTCGAATTCTTCTTTGTACTCTCCAAATTTAATTTAAAAAAATTTTTTTCTTTTTCTTGTACTCTGAATTTTAAACATATTTTAAAATCAGAAATAAGTGTTATTTTTTTATGTTTAATTGATACAGAAAACAGCATACAGCACATGTAAACACCATAAAGAAACAACTTTCCTGGACAACTTGGCCACTAAATATTCATTTATCCCCACTTTAACCCCTGAGCTCCAATGTCTGCGTCTATATTTAGGCCTTTCAGCCTCCCTGGAATTCCATGACCTTGGTCTCTTTGAAGACCCACTCTGGATGCATTGTTTCTTCTCATCTTGGGCCTGGACTTGTCCATGATCACTGGCCAGTGTGGGTAGGGGATTCCTTCCAGATCTGCCCTGGTGCAATTGCCTTTCTCCTCTCTGAGAACACTGTCTATTTTCTTCTCTCCAGGTTTAGGAGTCGTTCATTCAATTTCTTTCTCTTTTTTTTTTAAGATTTTATTTATTACAGAGAGAGAGAGGGAGAGCACAAGCTGGGGGGAGGGGCAGGGGAGAGGGAGAAAGAGGGAATCTCAAGCAGACTCTGCACTGAGGGCAGAGCCGCACGTGGGGCTTGATCTCACAACCCTGAGATCACGACCTGAAATGAAACCAAGAGTCCCATGCTTAACCGACTGAGCCACCCAGGCGCCCCCATTCAATATCCATTATTATCCTGGTTACCCTTAAGTCTTTAGTTAAGCATGTGTCATTTGACAAAGTTGAAGTTAATCCACATTGCCACATCTGTACCCTCTCTCAAACCAGACTAGGACTGTAGAGTGACTTTGTCCTTCTAAACATACTTTTTTGTAGTCCCTTCCATAAGGTCCTCTTGGTGGGGAGCTCTCTCTTATGCCTGAAAATGTCTCTATTTCATTGTTTCTCTACCATGGTAAGTTGGCAGTTATTTTCTCTCGGCGCTTTGAAAATATTATTCCATGAGTTTCTAGTTTCTCCTGTTGCTTTTACTGTCAGCCTAAGTGTTGCTCTTATGTGGGTAACCTGTTCTCTCGCTCTCACTCTCTTTGGTGTTGTGATGTTGTGAAATTTCCTGCGAAGAGTCAAGGTGTGAATGTAATTGTTATTTATTCTGCTTGGGACTTGGTGTGAATATTGAATTTTCTATTAATCTCACCTTCAGGCTTTTATCAGGAGAGCCCATGTGCAACCCGGGCTGAAGGTATGCTTTTCAGAGGTATCTGCGGGAGTGAGTGTGTGTGTGTGTTTGCTTCTGCTAGAGGGCTAGGAGAATCATTGGCCTAGAACCACATTATGTGTTAATATCTTAGCTTGAAGATTTGTAAATCACAGAAGTAGAATACACTGGAGCCCTGAACTCTTGTGAGGGTTAACCCATGGCGACAAATAACCAGCTCTGACTCTTTTTCATTTCCACCAGGAGCCTGGACTGAAACAGACATGCTTCCTTGTGGTCTCCCTAGGAAGGTGGGTGGATAGTTTCTAGTTCTTCCCCTCCTCAAGGACGTAACCCTTCAAGGGGTGTAGCTGCAGGCCCGGCTCTCAGTTCCAACTCTCTGCCCACTCTACTGTCCCCTTGTGGCCAGAAAGCCCCGAGTGCCCTGATGACCGGGATGGGGGCAGACACCACGGTCCAAACTGCTGGGTTTGCAACCCTAGCCCTCGTCTCGTCAGTTTTCAGTCCCATCTTTCATTTGGACCTTTCTATTTTGCTTGCTTTCTTAGGAGCTCAACTACACATTTAAAGGGATGTTTGTTGTGTTTTATCTAGCATTTGAAGGAGTTTGTGGGGGTGCCTGGGTGGCTCAGTCCGTTAAGTGTCTATCTTCGACTTGGGTCATGATCCCGGGGTCCTGGGATCCAGCCCCACATCAGGGAGGGGCCTGCTTCTCCTTCTCCCCTGACCCCTGCTTTTGCTCTCTCTCTGTCAATTAAAAAGGAAGGAAGGAAGGAGTTTGTGGAGGGAAGGGTTTTATGCTCTGACCCCCTGAAAGTTCTGGAAATGGAAGTCCACGTGGTTCCACTACACTTTCTTTCTTTCTTTTTTTTTTTTTTTTCTCTTCCTCCATCGGAGCTCTCAGACCAGACAAAGACTCCTGCATCCAGAATGTGGACAGGAGTTCGACTTGGTGTATCATTCTTCTTACACAATAAATCCCACCCCAGTCTCTGGGATTAAATATTTTATTGCGACAGTTCATTAGAGAGCACAGGAAGCTACCCAGGAGAGAAGCTTCCATGGAAAGTTCACCCCAGGTCTTCTCTTTTTATTCTGATTTTTGCAGACTCATTGAGCATGGAAAAAAAAAAATCTTTTTTTAAATTCAAATGATGCCCATTAAGGTAACATCTCATCCACATCTTTGAGATTCCCAGCAGCTGGGGAGGCAACCCCTTTAATCAGGCGGCATGCTAAAATGAATGGGAGGGCCTAGTTCACCAAGCAGCTCTGATTCACTTTCCATTTATTTGGAATGAAATTCACTGTAACAGCCTGATAGTCCTGTTTGTTAGAGAGGATTTTTGTTGTTGTTGTTGTTCAGGTCAAGAAACAGTGCCTTAGGGTACGTTCCTTTCATGTAGATTGATTGGAATGATGCAGGTGATCAGTAAAGGAATGGGAGGGGTGGGGGGAGATCAGGAGCTTTGAATTTGTAAAGTGAGAATCAGAGTTAAGGAGGAGGGAAATGCTGGAGACTTTCTGTGAAGGGGATGGAAAGGAGACAGGTTGAAACCTTAGGAGGAGCAAGCTTTCGGCTGGTGTACTGGTTAGAGGTCTGCCTGAAGTCAGATGGCCCTCTCAAAAGAGGCGATTTAATAAAATGCAATGAAGGGACTATGTAGAAAACCAACAAGTGTTGGTGAAGCACCTGGAGGAGAGAAGCCCCCAGGTTCTCAGCCCCAGTCTGAAGAGGAAAGGAAAGGGAACAGTGACTGGAACCTGGGGAGAGCCATAGCTGTAGGAGAGAGCTGAGCCTGTCAGTCGGGAATGCGCATTCCTCTGAAACCTTGACCTTATAGGGAGGGAGCTGGGGGTGGGGGGATAAATACGGATCATTCTCTATCCTTCAACGCTTTGATCTCCCCTAGCGTCACCATTGACTTAAGACAAATAGAGGCCAGAGGGCAAGGGAACCCCATTGATGCAGTCAACAGAAGTCAGCCTCTGAGGTCCAGAGCGCTGTGGAGGGTGTGGAGGATCCGGAGAGGCAGACAGACCAGGGCAAACACAGAAAGCAACAGCACCCTCTCTCTGACTACCTTCCTTTCATTTTTTCTAATCTGGCTTTTTCACAGCTTCTAATGGCTTTTCATGTCAAAATAGTACCTAAATAATTGTGAAAAGGTACCACTTTTGGAGACCCCTCTTCAGGGGGTGGAAATGCTGTTTTCCTGTTCCCCACTTGCCCTTCCGAGCTACACTTGTTCAGGGAAAGGTGACAAAAATCAAGCCCATCCATTAAGGCGGGCACGTGATGTGATGAGCACTGGGTGTTATACACAACTAATGAATCATTGAACACAACATCAAAAGCTAATGATGTACTATATGTTGGCTAATTGAATTAAAAAAAAAAAATCGGGGTGCCTGGGTGGCTCAGTCGTTAAGCGTCTGCCTTCGGCTCAAGTCATGATCCCGGGGTCCTGGGATTGAGCCCCGCATCGGGCTCCCTGCTCAGCGGGAAGCCTGCTTCTCCCTCTCCCACTCCCCCTGCTTGTGTTTCTTCTCTCGCTATCTCTCTCTCTGTCAAATAAATAAATAAAATCTTTAAAAAAAAAAAAAATCAAGCCCATCCCCTGGCAGGTTTTCAGGATCTCCTAGCAGTCAGAATGGCACAGAACAAAGGCAGCAGGGGTGAGTTACCCTCCTGTGGAGGAAAATATCAGGGCAAATCTAGAACTCCACCAACCTTGTCATTTCCCCAGTGGAAATGACAGTCTCCCCAGTCTCCCTGAGCCACCAGGTCTGGTCTACCCTCTCCAGTTTAGCCTCTTGTGTCTTCATTGGGTAGCTATAGAAAAAGAGTAAAAAAAGGAGAAGAAAGAAGTGAAGAAAAGATAGCACGTGGCCTTGTCCTCTTCCTCTCTTAGTCATTGAAATGAGACGCCACTGATTTTCCTAATGCATGGGTCCTTGAGCACTTGAACCCGGTCAAGGGAGGGCTCCAGAGCCAACCTTGAATCATTTGTTGATTCAATAACCATGGCCTCTAATATTATTCTCAGCATCTGATGATGACATTACTCATAATGATTGCTATCTTTGTATGCGAACAGGGCTTGTAGACCAAGGCTAGGCTCATGTTTCTTTTTAGGCTGCGCATACAAAATCTATTTTCTAGTCTGTAGGAACAGCCACTAATTGAAGCATGTGGTGCCATTTGCGAGCCTGCTTTTTTTGCCCTGTGACAGGTGACTTCCCTTCTGTAAAACTAGTCACCCCGTCTCAGTTGACAAAATACGAGTTTGGTCTTTCTGCCCCTGTCACTTCTCAGCTAATCATAAATATGATGTCCCAATTCTGGTAACAGTGCAAACCACGTAGGCTCTGCCCACAGTAACCAGTGCAGCATCCTACACATAGGTGCTCAAAAACATCTGTTGAATGAATAAATGAATGTTCTTGAGAATTGCATTTATGACTCCAGGGTGAAAGGGTATAATAATAATACAGCTGGGAATTTAAAAGCAATATTGGGATAATTAATAACTGTCTACTTACAGGGGTTGTTGAAGATTAAATGAACTAATATATGTGAAAATAAAACTTGAAAGCCCTTAACACATGTTAAGTATTGCCATTATATATATTGTCGATAACTAGTCTCTCTAGAAAGAAAATAAGATTGATACTCAGAAGATAACGTCTCCCCCTTCACAGTCCTCAGTTGTGTGACCTTGGAAAGTTGCTCACAGTTGCTCTCTGAGACTTGTTCTTCTCATCTGTAAGGTGGGGATATTAATATTGTTATTTTCCTTCCATATGAAACTCTGAGGATTGTTGAGAAATGCTTTGAAAGCTGTAAAGCCCAATGTAAACATTGATTTTTGTTTGTTTGTCTGGGTGATTAGTACACTGTGATCTAGTGGACAGATTGTCGATGGGATACACATACTACTCCAGAATGACAATGAATGTGAAAATGTACAAAGTTCAAAAAGTGTATCCATCTGGGGCCAAGACCATATGGTTGTTGAAGCAGTGGGCCGCAGGGCACCTGGGTGGCTCAGTCGTTGGGCGTCTGCCTTCGGCTCAGGTCATGATCCCAGGGTCCTGGGATCGAGTCCCGCGCCGGGCTCCCTGCTCAGCGGGGAGCCTGCTTCTCCCTCTGCCTGCGCCTCTCCCTGTTTGTGCTCTCTCTCTCTCTCTGACAAATAAATAAATAAAATCTTTAAAAGAAAGAAAGAAACTGTGGGCCGCTCAAGCAAGGGTGGACGCCACAGCCTCACTGCCCAAGTGGACGTGCCAGCTGCCAGACTGCCGGAATTCAACCTGTGGGAAACTTTTCCTCATGGTATCAGGAAACCACTCTCCCATCCAGCTCTTTCCATGACTTCTAATGGTTAGCGAAGTGAGAAATTTGCATTCCCTGATGATTTAAGGGTAATGACACTGGACAGAGAATCAGAAGCTGGGTTCAAGACCCAATTGTACTTTCTGGCTGTGTGATCACAGACAAGTCATTTATCATTGCTTAGCTGGAAAAGGAGAATAATGAAATCTATTGCATAGGACTGTTAGGAGGCTAAAATAAGTTTGTATGTGTAATGTCATTGTGTAGACTGCAAAGCACTGATCAAATGGAAGTATTAGTATTCTTCCCAGACACCGAGGAAGATGTTACTGAGCAGTAAAATTTCCTCACACGTAAATAGCAGAAGTGGAGAGGAAAAAAAGCAAAAGGACTGGATAATTCAAAAACTGGAATAACCAGCTCCTGAATCATATAGACTTGGCTAGGCTGGGTCCAGTGTAGAGCCCTGGTAGCAACTTCAGTGGCGGGAACATGGGACTTATGAGGAAAAGCCAAAGGGACGAGACAGATTGGAGGGAACCTGAGGATTTCCAAGTACAGGCAAAGTAGGCAGCTGGGCCCCATTCCACAGAAAACAGGGCTTGTGGGCGGCCGGGATGAGGACCTGTTGGGTCAGTCAATGGGAGTTTTCCGTACGTGCAATGGAACGATGGGGCAGGCCAAAGCCAGCGCCACAGCTGTTGTGAGCGGGATATGTACTCAGCCAGACTGCCCCTTCCAGACCTGACTTGGGGGGGAAGAGACTGTCATAGAGTTTAATCATGTTTTTGTTTCTGTTTTAAAGATTTATTTATTTGAGGGCGCCTGGGTGGCTCAGTTGGTTGCGCAACTGCCTTCGGCTCAGGTCATGATCCTGGAGTCCTGGGATCGAGTCCCGCATCGGGCTCCCTGCTCGGCAGGGAGTCTGCTTCTCCCTCTGACCCTCCCCCCTCTCATGTGCTCTCTCTCTCATTCTCTCTCTCTCAAATAAATAAATAAAATCTTAAAAAAAAAAGATTTATTTATTTGAGAGAGAGAGCACCAGTGGGGTTAGGGGCAGAGGGAGAGGGAGAAGCAGGCTCCCCACCGAGCAGGGATCCCCATGTGGGGCTTGATCCCAGGACTCCAGGATCATGCCTGAACAGAAGGCAGCCACTTAACCGACTGAGCCACCCAGGTGCCCCGAGTTTAATCATGTTGAGCAAAGATGGGCTGACCCCCAAGACTGAAAGGTTGATTCTTGTGAGATGGAACCTAAAGGGGCCCAAGGGACAGGAACCTTGCTTGCTTGAGCAGGTAGCTCAGCCCCAGACCTAAACTGTACTTTAATCCCTACATTGGTTATGTGGGACAATTGACTACAGACTTTCATAACCTTAAATACAAAACAAAATTTGGAGAGAGTCGTCATTCATTCATGCATGCACCCATGCATTCATTTTTGTTTTTTTTTTTTTACCCATTGAGCCAATACTGGTGACCATTACTCATGGGCAGAAAACCCAGGTGAACACGAAAGAGTCATTTCCATGAGGGGGTGCCCTCGCTGCCTACAGAAGGGTGCTAAGGCCACAAATAACAGGGACAGTAGATGGTGGGAGGAGAAGTGCGAAGAGTGAATCTTGGAGGTTCAGGGGAGGGAGCAATCTCACCTGACAGTGGAGATGAGGGTACCATCTGGGAGAAAGTGGCATTTGGGACTTCGGACTGGGGCTGAGAACCTGGGGGCTTCTCTCCCCCAGGTGCTTCACCAACACTTGTTGGTTTTTCTACATAGTCCCTTCATTACATTTTATTAAATCGCCTCTTTTGAGAGGGCCATCTGACTTCAGGTAGACCTCTAACCAGTATACCACCTGTTCCCTTTCCTTGGCCAGGGACTGAGGATGGGCCACGTTGGGCAGGATATTTGTGGCAGTGGCTACAGCATGAATTTTTGAGTGGAAGTGAGTACTTGATTTTTTTACTCATGGGTTTTATTGACTGTGTCTTTACTCAAAGTGTAAATAACTTTGTTAAGACTAGTGATTGTGCGTTACATCTCTTTTACGACTATGCTGCTTCTACCCAGTGATCCGTACATATCCAGAACTCATGTCCCTTCTTTCCACAGTTTCTCCTCGGAGACTCCTCTAACAAAACCCTTCCCTGAGGCTTTTATCTGTCATCCTTGTGTTCAAATCATATCCACTTTGCGAGACCGCCTTCCCCCTTTTTTTTCCTGGGGAGAAAGGACTCAACTGCTTTCTAACACCTGTTTATAAAGCTGAACCACACGCAACTGTTGTTTCTGTAGGTCAAAAATGGTCAAATACTGACAATTTTATATGGTTCAACCTAATGTATTCTCTTCCACTGAATTGGCACTCACTTGGTCCTGCTTTATAGTACTTCCCATTATTAGAGTTTAAGTTACCTTGTTTCTTTCTTTCTTGGCTTTCCCTGTGTCTCCCACCCCTACTCCCACCAAATATAAGTACCAAGAGAGTAAGAAAGATACTGTCTTATCTTCACTGTATCCGTAGCTCCTAGCAACTCTAAGTCCTTGATATTTGTTTAACGACAAATAAATACCCCAGGGTTTGGGCATTAAACAGATTTTTTTTTCTTTTTAAAGATTTTATTTATTTATTTGAGAGAGAGAGAATGAGAGACAGAGAGCACGAGAGGGAAGAGGGCAGAGGGAGAAGCAGACCCCCTGCCGAGCAGGGAGCCCGATGTGGGACTCGATCCCGGGACTCCAGGATCATGACCTGAGCCAAAGGCAGTCGCCTAACCAACTGAGCCACCCAGGCGCCCCCAGATTTTTTTTTTTAAGATTTTATTTATTTACTTGTCAGAGAGAGAGAGAAAGAAAGAGGGAGGGAGAGAGGCAGGCAGAGGGAGAAGCAAACTCCCCGCTGAGCAGGGAACCAGACATGGAACTCAATCCCAGGACCCTGGGATCATGACCTGAGCTGAAGGCAGACACTTAACCGACTGAGCCACCCAGGTATCCCAGGCATTCAACAGATTTTATCTAGCTGTGGGATTGGGTGAGTCTTTCCAGGTCTCGCTGAGCTCCAAAAGCTAAGTTGTGGGATATACTAGGTCAGTGGTTCCCAAAGCTGGCCGCTCACCAGAATGGCCTTGGGAGAGTGTTAAAAATACAGATTCCAAGGCCCACTCCAGACCAAGGGAATCACAGTAGTGGGGAGGGGCCCAGAAACCTCAGGTATCTTTGCCTCCCAAGATGACTCTTACATAGCCCCTGAACAGCTGTCTGCCTGCACTTGGGTACCGCCAGACCCCACAGAGTCACGGAGAGAGGCCTGCATCTGCCTTGCTCACTGTCCAGTTCCTAGCACGTTGCACAACATCTAACGCGCGGCAGACAGCAACAATCAATTGTTGAAGGCATGTTGGAGGGCTTTCCCATTTCTGAGGGGCATCTTAAGCTGCCAAAGCCCATTAGGTTGGCTGAAAGAGGTCTTATGTGGATTGACCCTGAGAGTTTTTGAAGGTCTCCTTGGGCTCCCAAACTCAAGATGCTCGTATATTTGTGATATTTGTTTAACGACATGTAACACACCACATGTCATTGGTCAGTCGCACCTCTCTGAGCCTTAGATTCTTCTGTGAAATAAGGGTATTGGGTTAAAAAAAGACCACTAGGGTCCAATAGGACTTTACCTTGCTTTCCTTAATGACTCTCCTACTTACTAACTGTGTGACTTTGGGCAAGTGACTTACCTCTTGCTAAAGCATCTGTAGCCCCATTCTCTCAGCCCTCACTGCAGGATTGTAAGCACCACCTCCTCACTACCCCCCTCTCCCCCCACCCCAGCAGAAACCTTGCCCATTCCATGGCAGCTATCCATAATACTTAGTGCTTGGCATGTACTCGTCACTCAGGAAATCATTCTTTGGATGAATGATAGAGACTTTTAAAAAATGCAACAAGTAGGTAGAAGCTAGCTTACTTAGTTAGAAATTGTATATATCATCCTGAACTCACGGCACTCCTAGTGGAATTAAGATATATTAAGATATAATTATTAAAGTGTAAAGTCAGTGGTTTTTAGTATTTCACAGAGTTGCACAACCATCACCACTATCTAATTCCAGAACATTTCCACCCCCCGCCCCCCGCAATAACCCATGTCCATTAGCTGTCATTTTCCCTTTACTACCCCATCCCCTGGCAAACACTAATCTACTTTCTGTCTTTATGGTTTGCCTCTTCTGGATGTGTCGTATGAATAGAAATGTACTATATTTTTGGCATTTTGTGTCTGGCTTCTTTCACTTACTGTAATGTTTTCAGGGTTCATTCTTGCTGTGGCATGCATCAGTGTTCCACCCCTTTTTATGGTAAATAATATTCCACTATATTGATATACCACATTGAATGTATCCATTTATCAGTTGAGAGACATTTGGGTTGTTTCCACTTTTTCTCAATTAGGAATAATGGTACTATGACCTTTTGTGTACAAGTTTTTATGAGGACCTAAGTTTTCAGTTCTCTTGGGTATACACCTAGGAGTAGTCTTATGACTACCACTCTGACTTTTTGAGTAACTGTCAAAACTGTCAAAAAACTGTTTTCCAAAGTAGCTGCTCCGTTTTGCAATCCCATCAATGGTGTCTGAGGGTTTCAGTTTCTCCCCATCCTCTCCGATGTTCCTGTTGTCTGTCTTATTTTCACTGTCCCAATAGATGAGAAGTGCTATCTCTTTGCGGGTTTGATTTGCATTTCTCTAATGACAAAAGATGTTGAGGGGCGCCTGGGTGGCTCAGTTGGTTAAGCGACTGCCTTTGGCTCAGGTCATGATCCTGGAGGCCCCGGGATCGAGTCCCGCATCAGGCTCCCTGCTCGGCGGGGAGTCTGCTTCTCCCTCTGATCCTCCCCCTCTCATGCTCTCTGTCCCCCATTTTCTCTTTCAGATAAATCAATAAAAAATCTTAAAAAAAAAAAAAAGATGTTGAGCATCTTTTCATGTGCTTATTGGCCATTTGTATATTTTCTTTGGAGAAATGTTACTGAAATCCTTGGCCTATTTTTTTCCTCAAGATTTTAAAACTTTGATTTGGCAGTGTGGTGTATGGTTTATCTGGCTCTGGAGGCTTGACTTCATTTAAGACAACTCAGTACTCTCGGATAGTCTTTTTCTACTAATCTGAGCTTTAATTGTTCACCTTCAAAATCTTTATTTTCCTATGTAGGCCAGACTGCGCTCTTTGATGGAGCAATCAGGAGTAAAACACTCTGCCTTTTGTGGGCTGCTTGTTAACATTTCTACACCTTCACAAACCAGTGCTTTACCTTTTCTTATTCATCTTCTTTCATAAACGTTAGCTCATCATCAGCCTTTTCTGCCCCCCCTTCACCTATTTCTAAATTGGATTTTTGTCTTTTGATTGTTGAGTTGTAAGAGTTTTTCATATAATCTAGATGCTGGCCTCATATCAGATACATGATTTGCAAACACTATCTCCCATTTCATGGATTGCCCTCCTACTTTCTTGCTTGGTGTCCTTTGAAGCATAAAAGTGTTAAATTTTGATGAAGTCCAGTTTATCTATGTTTAATAATTGTTTGCGTTTTTGTCCCTAAGAAAAAATTGCCTTATCTGAGGTTACGAAGATTCACTCCTATCTTTTTTTCTAAGACTCTTAAGTCTTTAGCTCTTACATTTGGGTCTATGATCCATTTTGAGTTAGTATATCTATATAGTGGGGGCACCTGGCTGGCTCAGTCAGCAGAGCATGCCACTCTTGATCTCAGGGTCATGAGTTCACTCTTGATCTCAGGGTCCTGAGTTCAAGTTCCACGTAGAGCATAGAGCTTACTTAAAAATAAATAAATAAATACATAAGATTAAAAATATATTTTTTTAAATTCTATATGGTATGAAGTAGAGCCATGTTTTTTCTTCTAACTTTTTTGTTTTTATTTTTTTGGGGAGGGACAAGAGAGAGAGAAAGAATGGTGGGAACGGGCAGAGGGAGAGGGAGAGAGGGAATCTTAGGCAGGCTCCATGCCCAGCAAGGAGCCTGATGTGGGGCTCAATCTCAGGACCCTGATATCATGACCTGAGCCAGAATCAAGAGTCAGACGCTTATCTGACTGAGCCATCCAGGTGCCCTGAGCCATCTTTCCTTTTATTTATTTATTTATTTATTTATTTAAAGATTTTATTTATTTATTTGTCAGAGAGCACAAGCAGGAGGACAGGCAGGCAGGCAGGCAGGCAGAGGGAGAAGGAGGCTCCCTGCTGAACAAGGAGCCTGACGCGGGACTCCATCCCAGGACCCTGGGATCATGACCTGAGCTGAAGGCAGACACTTAACCAACTGAGCCACCCAGGTGTCCCTCATCTTTCCTTTTAAAAAATCTTTCTCTATAGTGAAATGTAGCACACATATAGAAAAGTGCACAAAATAAAAATGTATAGCTAAATAGATTACCATAAAATGAACATCCTGTAACCAATATCCAGGTCAGGAAATAGAACACTGTTAGCATTCCAGAAGGTCCCCTTGTGCTGCTTCCCAATCAATATCCTTCCATCCCCATGAAGTTCCTGCTACCCGTTAAGGTAACCTCCTGTTTGCTTTTCTTAGTTTTACTACCTAAATAAACATCCCCAACCATATGGTTTCACTTTGCTGATTTTTGAAGTTCATATCAGCAGAACTGTACCATCTCTGGCTTTTACTCAACATTATTTTTTTGAGATTCATTCAAGTTTTGCAAGTAACTGTAGCTCATTCATGTTTATTGCTGTATTGTGTTACTTTGCGTGAACATACTGTAATATTCTATTTTTGATGGTCATTGGAATTGTTAACAGTTTGGAGCTTTTATAAAGAGTGATGTTATGAACATTATTTTTCTTGTCTCTTGGTGCACTGTGCATGCACATGTATTGAGTATATACCTTGGAGTGGAATTATTAGACATGTGTATATTTCACCCTTGCAGAGAATGACAAACCTTTTTCCAAGGTGATTATCAGTTTCAGCTCTCACCAGCTGTAAAAAAGAGTCCTTGTTCCACACTCCCCCCTCACCAATACTTTTTACTGTCAGTTTGTTTGATTATAGCCATCTTGGGGGGTGTTTAGTAGTATCTCATTGTGGTTTTAATTTGCTTTCCTCTGATGACTAATGAGGTGGGGCACCTTTTCATATGTTTATTGCTCATTTGTGTATTTCTTTGGAGGAGTGCCTATTCTAGTGTTTTGCCCATTGAAAACAATTTCATTCTCTTTTACTTTACTATGTAATTTCTAAGAATTTTACAATATATTCTGGATGTGAGTCCTCTGTCAATAATATGTATTGCAGGGGCGCCTGGGTGGCTCAGATGGTTAAGCGTCTGCCTTCGGCTCAGGTCATGATCCCAGGATCCTGGGATTGAGCCCCGCATCGGGCTCCCTGCTAGGCGGGGAGCCTGCTTCTCCCTCTGCCTCTGCCTCTCTCTCTCTCTCTCTGACTCTCATGAATAAATAAATAAATAAGTAAACATTAAAAAAAAATAATAATATGTATTGCAAATATCTTCTTTCATTCTGTGGCTTATTTTTTTCAATCTCTTAATGTTGTCTTTTTGATGAACAGAAATTCTTATTTATAATATAATCTAATGTAATGATCTTTTCTCTTTATGATCAGAACTTATATGTCTAGTTTAGGAAGTCTTCCCCTATCCTAAGGTCATGTACATATCCTTTTATATTCTTAGAGATTTTATTATTTGCAATTTATTTATTTTTATTTATTTATTTTTTTAAGTAGGCTCCAAATCCAGTGTGAAGCCCAATGCAGAGCCCAATGTAGGCTTGAACTCATGACCCTGAGATCAAGAACTAAGCGAGATCAAGAGTTGGATGCTTGGGGTGCCTTGGTGGCTCAGTTGTTGGTCAGCTCAGGTCATGATCCCAGGGTCCTGGAATCCAGCTGCATGTTGAGCTCCCTCCTCAGCGGGGAGTCTGCTTCTCCCTCTTCCTCTGTCCCTACCCCTGCTCCTGCTCTGTCAAATAAATAAATAAAATCTTAAAAAAAAAAAAAAGTTGGATGCTTTACTGACTGAACCATCCAGGCGCCCCTATTATTTGCCTGATACATTCAGATCTACAATCTACCTGGATTTTTGTGTATGATGTGGGTAAGGGTTAAGTTTAATTTCTTAAAATAATGATATCCAATCATCCTGGCACAACTTATTGCAAACACCCTTCTTTCCCAACTATCCTGAAGTGCCTATGGTGTTAAAGTTGTGTGTTTATTAACCTTTGGTCTATGTCTGAGCTGTTTATTATTTCATTGATCTCTTTGTCTCTCCCATACATTTCCGCTGGGGTGGAGGAGCAGTGTCAGAATTTTGATTGAGATGATGCTAAATGTATAGATTAGGGAGAATTTACAACTTCACCATATTAGTTGTACTAGCCCATGAGCATGCTACATTCCTCCACTTATTTAGATCATCTTTGACTTCTCTCAAAAATATTTTAAGTTTTCTGTGTAGGAGCACCTGGGTAGCTCAGTCAGTTAAGCATCAGACTCTTGATTTTGGCTCAGGTCAGGATCTTGGGGTTGTGAGATTGAGCCCCACTTTGGGCTCTGCACTCAGGGTGGAGTCTGCTTGGGATTCTCTCTCTCCCTCTGCCCCTCCCCCTGCTTGCTCTCTCTCTAAAAATAAATAAATAAAATCTTTAAAAAAATAAAGTTTTCTGTGTAGAGGTTTTATATATATTTTATTGAATTTGCTCTTAGATATTAGATGTTTTTAGTTTTTATATTAAGTGGTATTTTAAATATTTCATTTTCTAAATCTTTCTGGTTTTTTGGTTTATAAAAAAAGTTGATTTTTGGTGGACATTAACCCTATTTCTGGTTATTTTGCTAAACTTGCTTACTAATGCTAATTTTGTGTATATTAAAATATGTCTTATGAAAATAATGATGCTTTTATATCTTATTTTCTAAAACCTATACATATCTTTTTTTTTTTTCTTAAAGATTTTATTTATTTATTTGTCAGAGAGAGAGCACAGAAGCAGGCTCCCACACTGAGCAAGAAGCCTGATGTGGAACTCAATTCCAGGACCCTGGGATCATGACCTGAGCTGAAGGTGGGTGCTTAACTGACTGAGCCACCCAGGTGTCCCATAAAACCTACATATCTTTTGAGGGATGAACAGTTTTTATTTGGCTCAGATCAGGGGTCTATGAGTCTTGAAGACCTCTCTTCGTTTGTTGGTTTTCTTCTCCGTGTTCTCCTTGGCTTGTTGGAGTGACTCCTCCATGTAGTGAATCTTGGTCTCATTCTACTTCTTGTTCTCCAGGGTGGCTGTCAACATCTGGTACTTCTGGCCAGCCTCATAAGTCAGGTGCCTCAAGTAGACAAACTTACGTGTGGGCTTCAGACACACAAATCTGAGGAGAAATAATCACTTGCTCTTTCTTGTTAAATATCTTGAGGTGCTCTAAAGTGGCCTACCAATGCTTGATCTTGCAGGGTAGCATGCATCACACATTCTACCTGAAGATGTGCTTGGAGACCCAGAAATGGTAGGGACCATGGGATGAGTTGGTGTCTGTGTGCTTGTGGAAGAATTCCAAAGCCTGGTACCTCTAGTTAATTCTGTAGAAGTTGGCAGAAATGTTGTTATCCTTATAGTACATGACCACCACTTTCCACTACCTGCCTGGTCACTCTGGCCTCCAGGTGACCCTATAGATGGTGTTAACCATTGATTACCAGGACTGTCCCTCTGCTAACTTTGGCAGCTGCTTTGGAAAATTAATCCCTATGCTTTAAAATTGTTTTTCTTGTCTTATTGCACTAGCCGGAACCCTAGTGCAATGTTGAAAAGTGGTGAGAACAGACATTTCTTGTTTCCAGTGTTAGGGGGAAATTTGTCAACATTTTGCCATTGCGAAAGATGTTTTCTGTAGGGTTTTCAGAAATACCTTTTATCAAATTAAAGAAGTCTCCTTCTATTCATAGTTTACTAAGGAATTTTCTTCATGAATAGTTATACAATTTTATAACATTCTTTTTCTTACTCCTTTGGAATGATTTATTTCCTTCTTTCTGGTAATATGGTGAATTACATTTGTTGATTTCCATGTCAAATTATCCAACTTATTTATGATCTATTCTTGCTATATCCTGTTGAATTTGTTTTGCTAATATTTTTTAATAGACTTTATTTTTTAGAGCAATTTTAGGTTCACAGCAAAATTGAGAGGATGGTACAGAATTTCTCATATACTCGCTACCTCCACCCATGTATAGTCTTGCCCATTATCAACATCCCTTACCAGAGTAGTCTGTTTGTTAAAACTTATGAATCTACACTGACACATCATTATCACCCAGGATTCATAGAGTACATTAGGATTCACTCTAGGTGTTGTAAATTCTATGGGGTTAGACAAATTTATAATGAAGTATCCATCATTAGAGCATCATACAGAATAGTTTTACTACCTTAAAAATTTTTTGTGCTTTGCCTATCCATCCTTCTCTCTACTAACCTCTGGCAAACACTGATCTTTTTACTGTCTCCACAGTTTTGCCTTTTCCAGAATGTCATATAGTTGGAATCATAGACTATGTAGCCTTTCAGATTGGCTTCTTTCACTTAGTAATATGCATTTAATATTCCTCCATATCTTTTCAAGCTTGATAGCTCATTTCTTTTTAGTGCTGAGTAATATCCCATTGCGCAGATATATAACAGTTTACTTATGCATTCACCTACTAAAGGACATCTTGGTTGCCTAAAAGTTTTGGCAACTATGAATAAAGCTTCTCTAAACACCTGTGTGCAGATTTTTGTGTGGACATAAATTTTCAAGTCCTTTGGGTAAATATCAAGAAGTGTGATTACTGGATCATATATTAAGAGTTGAGAAACCACCAAACTGTCTTCTAAGAGTGGCCATACCATTTTACATTCCCATTCCTGTTGCTGTACATTTTTGCCAGCATTTGGTGTCAGTGTTTTGGATTTTTAAGCCCCATTGTTTTACGCAGTCAACTTTTATATACCTACATATTTTCTTCCCTTTTCATTCTTCTTCCTACCTTTATGCCTCTCTGAGCTTATACTGGGGCATCATTTTCCTTCTGCTTAAAGAATACCCTTTAATATGGGTTGACTGTCAAAAATCTCTCCATTTCTTTTTCTTTCTTTCTCTTTCCTTTTTTTTGGGAATGTCTTTTCTTTCATTCTTTGGCCTTAGGAGTATGTTTTACCCACAAGTGGGGAAAGTGTAAAGTGTCAGAGAGCTAACCCAGGAACAATCCTCAACCACTGAGGGATGGAATTGATGGAATAGATACCTTCAGCTTCCTCTCCACTCATTGAGATAATTCTGAGGTGTGTCCCCCCGACAGTCTGTCAGATGGTCCCCGGTGGGATTGCATTCCAATTGCCCACAGTGTTAAAACATGCATCAGCCCATCTTTCATTAAACTTCTTCCCATTCCTGTCTCATTTCTCCATTCATTTGTTTTCAAAGGGAAAATGAGTTCAAATTATTAGAAGAGAACCCTCCTTCCTCCAGTCTTTTCTAGGCTTGTATTGTACTTTGATACTTCAAAGAGGTTCTGCTTGAACACTGCTTATCTCCATTCTCTATCTGTATTCCCTCCTCCCGTGTCTTTGTGATGGGCTTGCACAACTCGATGCCTTTATTCTTGTTTTTCTCTGTGTAAAGAGTGACCCACCAAAGTGTTAGGGATCTAGAAGAGGAAAATTCTCCCTAACAAGCCAACCTGGGACAACAAAAAGGTTGCCATTCCAAAATGGTCATCAAAGACCAAATGTTTAGTTTGAATGGGCTGCCTAGAGTGAGAAGACTGGCCTTCAACTAGGAGAGAAAGTCTCAGAACTTGGAAACTAGAAGTGGATAAATCAAGGAAACAGGGTAGAAGCACGATGAAAAGACGAAGAAAAACAAATTTGGAAGAAAGAAGCAATGGATGGGTGTGGTGTGGAGTTTGTTCGGGGGCAAATATAAAATAAATAAGTTTAAGCTAGATATTCTATTTGCCCTGAACATTCTTGAAAGCTCAGCTTAAATGACTTTTCTTAATTGTCTTGGCTTGAATCACTTCCTCTGTTAACTTCCATAGCACCCTTACTGCATTTATCATATCACATTTTCCCTATGGCTTTGAATAAACTGTTCCTTTTAAATTATTAACTAGATGGCAGCTGTGGTATAGTGGAAAGAGCAGTGTAATCAGAGTTAGATGACATGGGTTTCAGTCTCAGCTTCAACACTTACCTAAAGTGCTTGAGCCTCAGTGTTCTCATCTATATAATGGGGATTATATTAATTACCCCATCGTATGATTTGGGTATCAAAAGACATAGGTATATCAAGTGGCACATAGTGAGCACTGTTGAGCCTTACCTTTGACATTTACATTTACATTTACATTACTTTACATTTGCTGAGCCTACAGAGTGTTATGAACTGCTCCAGGTGCTTGACAAACATTATCTTATTTAGACTTCACCATAACCCTATGTAGATCTGTAATTATGGAATATTTTACAAATGAGAAAAAAGACATTATGATAGGCTAAATAATTTAATCAAGGTCACACAGTTAAGTAGCAGAAACAGGACAGAAATCCAGTTCTGTCTGGCTTTAAAACTAGCAGTGTCCATTGGTCTACCCTGCTTCCCTATGGCTTTGGAGGACTAAATACCAGGCTAGAAATCACTTTTTAGTCTAAACTAATCCGGGCCAATTTTGGAGCTGGTGACCTACAAAACTGTTCCATTATCCGTCTCAAGGGGGTACCTACTCCATCCTGATTTATAAATAAATGTTCATATATTTTGCTCAGAAGAACTTCCTAAGCAAAAGTGTGTGTACATATGTAATGCATTAACAGAAGAAAAGAGATATTTAACATTAAGAACGTTTCCCAGGACCCCTGATTTAACAAACATCCACACAAACTGGAGAAGCAGCTTAGTTTTCACTCTTTGCCTTGAAAGGGGTACTTGGTTTTTTCGAAGGAGCCATGGAAGCCTTTGAGAAGAAAGCTATGAACTGGTTCCCTAGAAAAAAGGAGTTCCTTAGAAAAAAGATCCATTCAAAAATTTGCCGTGTTGATCCCACTGATCATGAGTTGAAGAACGCCTTTGTAGAAGAGATATATCATCTTTCATTTAAAAGTAGTTAAAAAACCCCATGAATCATTTAAATCAGGAAATTAGTGGAAATTTCCACATTTGGTCTTTGTGCGGTTATATGATGGTGTTGCTGGGGACATGGGGGAGAGTAGGGTGATTAAAGAAGTTGCTGCAAAGTCAGCTCTCTGATCCTACTCTAGGACCTTCTGGAAAGGTCCTTACATAACTACCTTACTTCTCCAATGAAAGGCTGTGTATTTCTCGCCCCTTAACTGATTTTGCACTTACACTTTAAATATAACTGCGGATGAAGGGCAAGAAACAACAGAAACCCCCTAAAGATACGCAAAATAATTAGGGCTGCCCCAAGGAAATCAGAGCGAGAAGCGCAGGAGCCCCTCTTCCTTCCCACCTCCCCGGGGACACACACTTAGCCTCCCTCCCAGACTTCTTCCCCGCCCCAGCGGGCTCCCCTCCGCCTCCTCCTTCCCTAACACGTGCTCTCCGGAACACTCACTCGGGAGCTATCCCACCCCCCGGGGGGCTGGGCTCGGGGCCGAACGGACCAATCCGCACGCGCCTTACAGCGCCGTGGCCCGACAACGTTGAGCCGCCCAATCGAAAGGGCCTTACCGCCCGTTTCCCGGAGCCCCGCCCCCTCGCAGCCGTGCCCCCGCCCGCCGGTCTCCTCCCTCCTTCTCCTCCTCCCGTTCGCCCCTCCCCCGCCGCTCGGGAGCGGAGCCTGCGAGACGGAGAAACTGGGGCAGAAGTGAAGATGGCGGCGGCGGTGCTGGCGGTGGCGGCGGCTTCTCGCCAGTGACGCGCGGTGCGGGCTCATCTCCCTCCCCACCTCCCTAGTCCGGACCCCGTCCGCCGCCGGGACACACCGTCCCCGCAGCCCGCCCCTCTCCTCCCTCCCCAGTCGCCCCCTCTCCCGACGCCCGGCCGCCGCTGGCGGCGGCGCGCCCCGGGTCCGGCCGCCGGCCTCGCACTCCTGCGCGCTGTCGCCGGGGGGAGCGGGTGGCGTGTTGATCCGCCCCTGCCCGCCCCGCCGGGCCGCCGGGCCGCGGACACACGCCCGGCAGGGAGGCGGCGGCGGCCCCTGCGCATTTGCTTCCCTCCATTTGGGGACTGGGAGGCGGCGGCGGCGGCAGTGGGTTTTGGGGAAGGGAAGGGGGCTCGGGGGTGGGTGGGCGAGAGCGGGAGGGGGCCGTCCTCGGGAGGAGGACGAGAAGGAAGCACCATGACGTCCATCCATTTCGTGGTTCACCCGCTGCCGGGCACCGAGGACCAGCTCAATGACAGGTAATAGGGCCGGCGGGCGGGCGGGCGGGGGGAGGGGCGCCTCCCCGCCCTCCCCTCCCCCACGGGGCCGCGTCGGGGAGGGCGCCCGTGTTTACGCGCCGGCCGGCCAGCGAGGGGGGGGGGGGTCCTCACTGCCCCCGGCTAGGCCCCTTCCGGGGCAAACTTCTGGTCCCGGGGGTCCGGGGTCGCGGGGGGAGCGCGGTGTAGACGGTGCCCGCGGTGTAGACGGGAAAGCGCGCTGCAACCTCTTTCCTCCCCCCACCCCCCCGTCTCCCTCCGAGGAGCCGCGTTGAACTCGGCGGAGATGGGGGGGGGAATCCGGCTCTCGGGGGGGGGGGCGGGCTGTAATTACCACCCGGCCCAGGCCCGAGGAATCCATATTAGTCAAAGTTGAATTGAGACAGACAATGCGGATGGGGGATGGTGGAGGTAAAAAGAGAGGGAAGAGGAGAAGCGGGGCGAGGGGCCCTGGGGTAGACTGGACTGGCCCGGGCCCCCGGGAGCTGTGTCCGGTGGGGTGGTCTGGACCTGCCAAGCCTGGAGATCCCAGGAGAGGGGGAGGCTGATTCCCGGCAGATCGCATGGGGGGGGGGGGGAAGCGCCATGATTATTGTTATTATTATTAAATTTGAGCTCCTGCAGTGAGGTTTGCCTGCCCGGGAGGGGATGAATTCAGGCGGGGGTGGGGAAGTGGATTGGATTCCCTTTGCTCTCCTTCCGAAACGGGGCTGGTAAGCTCCTTCTCCCAGCCCTTATGGTGGGAGCTTTTTTGTTTCCTTTTTTATTCTAATGATAGTGTTTTCCTGAGTTGTAATTTGACAGCTGAAAACCGTGCGTAGAGTCAAAGGAAAACTCTTACGTTTGCAGTTCGCAATGCTGCTTTCTTAACAAGCTGTAAATTTCTGGGATGGGTTTGCTATGGGCGGAGGAGGAATTATGATTTTTTTTTTGTCTTTAATAAGAAGGCTATTTTGGCTGTGGATTCCTCCCTTTGCCTCCTCCACCGTTCCCTGCCAGTTTAGGATATTGAATTGCAGGGCCGCATGCTCTCAGGGAACTAAGATAAAGCAGGAAAAGTTCCTTCACTGTTGCAAAACAGACTCGGAGAAGGTTGAGGGAGGCCTCCATTAAAGTAAGTCTTAGAATTTAGGACTCCGATCTGATGATGGGCTGAATATTTACGGGGCCACAAAGTGGGGCATTTTAAGCCTCCCTCTCCCCCAATGATATAGCTGCTTTCTATTTCTTTTGAGTGTAAATGGCCATTGGGACCCAAGTTTAGAAGTTAGATACGATTTTTGCTAAGTGACCGGGTGACATAAGTTGCATGACGCCGTTTGTCATGCGCTTCCCGGAGGGAGGAAGAGGCCTAACTTGCTGCTAAGATATTG
Source organism: Mirounga angustirostris (assembly GCF_029215605.1). Classification (NCBI taxonomy): domain Eukaryota; kingdom Metazoa; phylum Chordata; class Mammalia; order Carnivora; family Phocidae; genus Mirounga; species Mirounga angustirostris. Next base: position 34,583,722 of record NW_026991712.1, read on the forward strand.
GCCTCGGTCTCCGAGTATTTAACCGCCTCAGGTGGGGCGGACAGCTTCTCAATCCGAAAGCTGGCGGCTTGGTTTGTGGCAGTGGGTTCAGATTTGTCTAATCTTTGCTGTAGCTATATTGTATTTAACACGTTCGTGAAACTTTTGAAATAACTTTCTGAAAATACTGAAAGACGTTTTATTTTAACATTTTGTTAGGTGATCCTTACTCTGATTTTTATCTCATTAGAGATCTCTGAGATTTAATAAGGTTTTTGTTTTGTTTTGTTTTTGTAAATTTTGGAACTAGGCTATTAGTGAGGATAGCTCTACTGTCATTCATAGAACCAAGTTGGTGGTGCTTTTAGTGTAACTTACAAAATTGCACCAGGCAGGAGAGAGGTGGCCATGTTTTCTATATTAGTCCTACTTTATATATACCAAGAATCCCGACTAGCTTACTCAATTGACTGTGTATGCCAAAACCTATTTTGCAAGTTGTCTTGGGCACTTTGATTCATTTTTGAACATTCCTTTTACTTCAGTTAGTCTGGGGAATTTACAGGAAATGTATCCTTTTTTAAGCTATGTTTTTTTCATTCCTAATGTAAACAAGTAATCAGTTTTGGTTTTGATTCCTGTGGTGTCAGTACACAATATTAAGAATATTTAAACCATCATGAGTTTTTATGAAACAGAAGTGGGTCTGATTCATATTATAAAATGTGTGTATCGAGGTGGCAGATATTTGAGAAAATAGAAAGTACTGTAGGTAAAATTTTGGGGACATAACAGTTGAGCTGGTAGCAGTAAAGAATGGTCTGTTGAGATTTGTGAGGACAGCATTTGAGACAGCCATGCACCCTGTTTTGATGTAGCTGACTTACGGTGGAGCTGTTCTGTGTCTCCCCTTCAAAGGGAAAGATCCTTTTTGCATACCTCATTGCAGAGTTACAGGCTCAACCTATTGCTGCATTGCTTGACAAAAATCTGTTTATAAAACAGACTGGCTTTCTGGAGCCTTTTAAATGGAACAAGAAGCCCAGAATATTTTCATCTTCAGATAAAAACTTTACCAAGTTTTAGTAAGTTTTGGTAGTCGAAAAGGGTGTGCCACTATAGCTTGACTTTTATATGAGAAATGTGTCTGTGCCAGGAATGAAATAATAAATGATATTTTTGGATGAAAAATGGTGTAAATAAATAGACTTTATTCTTTACATGAAAAGCAGTAAGATTGGACAGGCAGTATGGTATTGCAAATAAATTGGTGAGTTAAAGAAAATATAGGGGGCCTCAAAACATCAATATTTTCTTCTCCAAATAAGTTTTCTTTTTAAAATAGCCACATCCTGGGGCGCCTGGGTGGCTCAGTCGTTAGGCGTCTGCCTTCGGCTCGGGTCATGATCCCAGGGTCCTGGAATCAAGCCCCACATCGGGCTCCCCGCTCCGCGGGAAGCCTGCGTCTCCCTCTCCCAGTCCCTCTGCTTGTGTTCCCTCTCTCGCTGTCTCTCTCTCTGTCAAATAAATAAAATCTTAAAAAAAAATAAATAAAATAGCCACATCCTGTTAAAAGTCAGATATTTTGTTGAGTGTAATGGTGTGATGTCTCAAATATCTAAAATATACTCTGTGAAAAAAGTTTGTGTTTTTTTTCTTTGTGTTTTCAGACTTGCTAATTCTGTAATAATCTTTGTATATTGGGTTAGAATCTTTAATCATTGCCCTGGGAGACCAAATAATGAATGCAGTTGATGAATATAGGTGGGGGTGGCTAGGGCAGAGGAGAGGAATTCAGAGAGCCTAGGATGTTGGTTGTGGCTTCCCAGAGTGATTAAAAGGTCCTTAGTGCTGAGTGGCTGGCCCTGTGCAAATATTCACTGTGTTGAATTGAAACCATCCCTGCTCAGATACTTTTGTGACATTTTGATTTTCTTTCTAGTGAATTTCTTGAGTTAGTACTATGTTCCTGCTTGAATCATTGTCTCCGAGAAACAGCAAAAGGATATCAAGAACACGGGAAGAGCTGGAAGTGCCTGCTCACTAAGATCTGGAAAGTGCCAGAGAAGTCCTGTAGACCAGTCTTTTCACTAATGAGTCGAAAATAACAGGCCCGGAGCTTTGTGGAATTTATCCAGGGGTACACAGTGAGCTACTGACAGATGAGGTCCACATGATGGTCTCCCTCCCCTCCCCCCGGTCCAGGTCTCTTTCCACTGTTCCACATGGCCTGTGTTCAGAGATTTCGTTGCCTTTTGAGGCATGGCAGCCTTAGATCAGCCACCTGTCTTAGAGTTTTGATTTCTTCTTCCCCTCACCTCCTCCTTCCACTTAGGCCTTTTGTCAGGGGCCTGACCCTCTTAACCCTTTCCTAGAACTGGCCTAAGAGAGGCCTTCTTAAGGTGATGTGGGTATGCCGTGACTTGTCCCTGTCCTGAATTATTCCTCATGGTGCAGGTTGGTTACAATAGGAACCAGGTCTCAGTGTCTTTATGTGGAATTTTCCTGTGAGCTTTGCTTTTTGGCATTGTAATGTGTTGTGCAGTCAAACAGTCTGGGTTGAGATTGTCGTATCAAAAGGTTTTTTCTCTGAGGAGCTTCCCCTTTAGGTACTGTAAGGCTACCAGGTAAGATAATATAGAGAGGAGTTAGAAATTTTGAATATCTAAATCTGGGTTTGTCTCATTCCTGTTACTTACTATGTGCTGGTAGGCGAGTCATTTAACCACTTAGAGCCTTACTCCCTTGTCTTCCCCCTGCTCCCCCTCCCCATCTCTAAATCAGGCGTAGTACCCATCTCAAGGTTGGTAGGGAACAACTGAGATAGTGGGTAGGAAAACACAAATATTATAATGTGGGTCATGTGGAAAATATGAAGAGATGGTTACTTTTGACTGCTTTTATGTGTTGTCTGATTTTCAAATCAAAAAGCAGGAAATCAAAGAGATTGCTCTAGAATATCCTTACCATTGAGTGCAGAATCCATACTTAGTCTTAGATCAGTGGTTCTCAACTGGGTGCAGTTTTGTGTCGTGTTTTCCCCCGCCCCCGGGTATATTTGGCAGTGTTTGGAGATACGTTTTTGATTGTCACAGCGGGAGCATTGCTACTGGCCTCTAGTGGATAGAGGCCAGGGAAGCTGCTAAACGTCCCACAATGCATAGTACAGCTCCCACACGAAAAGAATTATCCTGTCCAAAATTCTAGTTGTGCTGGGGTTGAGAAACTCTGTCCTAGCTTATCTTGAATATATACAGATGTAAAAATAAATGTAGATGACTTTTATGAAGAAAAATTCCAGCAATATAAGTTGTTAGTTTCATAATGTGACTATTTAACATTAAAATTAACAAGTCAGTTCCTTGGCAACACTAGCTACATTTCAGGTGCTCTGTAGCCACATGTAGTTAGTGGCCACCATATAGGACAGTGCAGATAACATGTCAGTGCCGTCACTGAAAGTTCTGTTGGACAACAATGATGTAGAAAGTGCTTTTTTGCATGGGGCATGGCATTCAGTAAGTGGTCCTGATTTATATTAGGAACTGTTGGGTTTTAAAGATTCAGGGATGATATCCTTGCCCTCTAAGTAGGCGCCTGAACACATGCCAGGGATTACATGGAGCTGAACCAAAGTTGTGGTGGGTAGATGTTATAATAGTGGAAAGCTGCCTGAAATTTCAGTATGCTACACCAAAAAACACAAGTATTAGTCTGTGTGGGATAGAGCATCACATCACCAAACCAGAGGGAAATCTCACTGATTATTGAGATTGTTACCCAGGCACAGTAATACTAGAGGACTGTACTGGAAAGGTACAGGCAAGTTTAACTGAAATGACTAAATGAAGCTGATTAAGGAAAGTAAAAGCTTAAAGACAGGGTATGAAATAGCCAAACAAAAAATTGAAAATCAAAACAAAGCATATCAGTTTTATAAATCAGGAAATCAGGGACTAAATTATAGGCTTAGGAGTGAACACTTGTGAAGGAAATTACGCAGTACACGGAAGTGCAACTAGGAATAATGGGGTGAATTTTAAGAAATAAGGATTTTTCCCTAGCAGTTAGGTTATTTAGGAACTGGTCTCTAAAGGAAAGTGGAATCACTGAAGGCTGCGTCAGATTGCACTGCAGTAGGGACGCCGGGCTGGCTCAGTCGGTGGAGCATGCGACAGTTGATCTCTGGATTAGAAGTTTGAGCCTCACGTTGGGTATAGAGAATACTTAAAAAAATAAAATCTTTAAAAAATAATTACACTTCAGTAGCTCCTATGGGGTGTATTGAAGGAAGCAGTATTATGTTGCGGGAGAATGTACTTGCGTCTTCTTTCCCCCACTTTTATCGTATCTACTTTTTTTTTTTTTTTTTATTCATGAGAGACAGAGCGAGAGAAAGGCAGAGGGAGAAGCAGTCTCCCAAGGAGCAGGGAGCCCGATGCGGGACTCGATCCCAGGACCCTGAGATCATGACCTGAGCCGAAGGCAGACGCCTAACCATCTGAGCCACCCGGGCGCCCTATCGTATCTACTTCTAATTAAGAAAACAAACTCCATTTGTGGTCTCTTTTTCTGTCATTTTGCCACCTTGGCGTTCTGAACAAATGAAAACAGCCTCTCCTAGCTCACTGTGATTATGAATTATTGGTTTATTTTTTTCTAATTTTATTTATCCTTTTGACAGAGACAGCGAGAGAGGGAACACAAACAAAAGGGGAGTGGGAGAGGGAGAAGCAGGCTTCCCGCAGAGCAGGGAGCCCGATGTAGGACTCGATCCCAGGACGCTGGGATCATGACCTGAGCCGAAGGCAGACGCTTAACAACTGAGCCACCCAGACACCCCAGAATGTTTTTTATAACAAGCAATTTTTAGGGGTGCCTGGGTGGCTCAGTTGTTAAGCGTCTGCCTTCGGCTCAGGTCATGATCCCAGCGTCCTGGGATCGAGTCCTACATCGGGCTCCCTGCTCTGCGGGAAGCCTGCTTCTCCCTCTCCCACTCCCCCTGCTTGTGTTCCTGCTCTCGCTATGTCTCTCTCTCTGTCAAAAAAATAAATAAAATCTTTAAAAAAAAAAACAACATTCTTGGAAAAGATCTGGAAAATACAGAAGATCAATTTAAAAAGTTTAATAGTGCGACCCCTGTTAACATTTTGTGGCTTTCTAGTCACTTTCTGTACCTGGATATTTTTGCTTGTTTTTATAATAGTTGTGATCATCCTGGGTATAGTTTTATATCCTTGAAACTTCTCTTGACTTTAATATGTTACAGTATTTTTCATACGAAATAGCTATTTATAAGAAATCTATATTTTTCTTGACAGCAAATTTATGTGTTAATTTAAAAAATTTGTATACATGAAGTGATGATATTTTAGAATCCATTAGTGTTGATGGTATTCTAGATTGCATATAGAGATACGACAGTGTCCAGTGTAGGAAGCAGTGTGGACTGAATGAATGGATAGATTTTTATTTCCTTTCCCCATCAGTTCAGGCTCCATTTTTTTGTGATCCAGAAGAAAAAGTGTTGAGAACCTACCATTTCAAGAAATTAGCTCTGCTCCAGCATGAATCTGCTGTTTCCAAATACAGGTGACAAGGTGTTCCAGATCTTTATGTGAACTAAGATACTAGGTCTTCCTCACAGCTGATCTGAAACTCCAGAGATGGCCTTTGTGTGAGTGGCTCCCACACCCTCTTACTTAGGGGTATGGTGGAGATTCGTCTGAGATTTTCTCTGATAGTCTGCTTGCTATGATGTGAGAAGTGGAGGATGATGGGTGGCTTAAACCTTAAGGAAGAAAAGGCCAGATTTGAGATTAGGAAGTTAATGTGAGGAAAGTTAAGAAAGCAGAGACAGGGACGCCTGGGTCGCTCAGTTGGTTGAGCGTCTGCCTTCAGATCAGGTCGTGATCCCGGGATTCCAGAATCGAATCCCGCATCAGGCTCCTTGCTCAGCGGGGAGTCTGCTTCTCCCTCTGCCTCTACCTGCCGCTCCCCCTGCTTGTGCGTGTGCTTGTGCGTGTGCGCGCTCGCTCTCTGACAAATGAATAAATAAAATCTTTGGAAAAAAAAAAAAGAAAGCCGAGACAATATGGTAGGGTTATTTTAATGTCTAAACGATGAAAACCAGGTTCTCTGAAAGGCGTTTCGGGGAGGGGTATTGGGTTTTGCAGTTCAACATCTATTTTCTTCTACTGTAGGAATGGCTTTGTTTCTTGTCCAGAAGTAATTTGAACTAGTCCATTTATTGTTCTGTATCATCATCTGCATGTAGAAACCCTACATTGTCTTTATTTATTTTTTTTAAAGATTTATTTATTTATTTATTTGAGAGAGAGAATGAGAGAGAGAGCACATGAGAGGGGGGAGGGTCAGAGGGAGAACCAGGCTCCCTGCCGGGCAGGGAGCCCGATGCGGGACTCGATCCCGGGACTCCAGGATCATGACCTGAGCCAAAGGCAGCCGCTTAACCAACTGAGCCACCCAGGCGCCCCCTACATTGTCTTTAAAAGAAGCACCAATCAAGTGATTTTTCTTAAATTGTGTGGCATATTTAGTTTAAACGTTCAATTCTCTTAGCATGCTTTTATTTCTAATGGTGTTTAACCTGGTCTTCACTCCTATCAGAAATCCCTTGTTGTTTTCCTTAAATGGTGATTGTGTTTTTCTTCTTATCAGGTGTTGTGATTATTGTATGTAGATGGAGAATAATTGAGCAGGAGTGAGTACTTTGATGCTGTGGACAGTGTGCTCTCTCCTTTCTGTGGTTGGTCTTCTGGGGGGGCGGGTATAGAACTACTTTTTCTCTGCCTCCTGCAGTCGCAAGCAAGGGATGAATCCAAATTACTGCCACATGTTCCTCCTGATTCCCTGTTAGGTTTCTGTCACTTCTGAAGCGATCCAGAACCAGGACCGGTATCTTCCGTTGGGCAGCTTGGCAGCCCGTGGTCTGTAGGGCAGCGATGACATGTGGGCTGATTTTGCTGGCAGCAGCTGCTCATCTTTCTACCACTTCGGAGAGCTGGAAGCTACTGAAGAATGTGCGCCACACCTGCATCCAGAGACAGGAGTCATATGTGGTTAGCAGCCACCCCATACCATTCCAGAATGTTTCTGGTTTCACAAAACTCTCTTGAGTGGAGGGGCTAGGGCAGTTGGTCTTTTTCTTTTCTTCTCCAGGGCCTCTAGATTCTCAGAAGACTTTTGGAAATGTAAAAAGCTTTTTCAGCTTTCATGAAGATTTGATCATTCTTTGGTGAATTCTAGGACATTCTTCAGGGGTGATAGCATTGGTTCTTGGGCGTGGTATGTTTAAACCATTTGTTTTTTTCTTTGGAATGGAGTTTTTCTGACAACACTGAATTTTTATAAGAGTAACATAACCTAACCAAATTGTAGTAAAAACATTTACTGTGGCTTTTCTGATTTAAGAGGTTCTATGATTTAAAGTAGTACTTCTCATAGTGTCTGAATGGACCACCATCATCAGGCACACAAAAGCTTAAGGATTACTGTATAAAAGCCCTGTTCACATTCCTTTGTATTACAATTAAAATAATTGATGACAGCAGATAGAGCTGTGCTTGCCAGGGCCTCACTGGCCCCAGACTTCCTCTCCCCCTTAAACTACAGGTTCTATATAGGCTGTTGGCTTGAGAATAGAGTGTTTTCCTGCTCCTCGAGGCTAGAGTAATTTTGGTTTTTTCTACAAATGAAATTTTAAAAGTTTGAGTAAAGTTACATAAATATTAGGTCCTCCCTAGAACTCTTTTTTTTAAAAAACATTTTATTTATTTATTTGACAGAGAGAGACACAGCTAGAGAGGGAACACAAGCAGGGAGAGTGGGAGAGGGAGAAGCAGGCTTCCCGCCGAGCCGGAAGCCCGACGTGGGACTCGATCCCAGGACCCTGGGATCATGACCTGAGCCGAAGGCAGACGCTTAACGACTGAGCCACCCAGGCGCCCCTCCCTAGAACTCTTAAGACACTGAGAGGGTAGCTTTTTAATAACACACGTCAGTACTCATAGGGTTACAGTCCAGCCGGGGGAGTGAAGCTGATCCAGACCACTAGCAAACTTTGAAAGACTGGTGCAAGAGGTAGTGGAGTTTAGCCTGTACAAATATTTGCCATGTGTTGTCAGCACTGAGTTGGAAAACTGTGTTAGATTAGTTTTCCTTATTCAGTAAACGTTTGTGTGCTTCTCACCCTCAAACATTGTGCTAGCCCAGGAGTGGGTTTCACTTGTTGCACCAGCTGTGATTCACGAATCTCTTGCACCAACCCTTTCTGGAACTTTGGGTTGAGAGGCAGTTGGAACATTTTCTGCCTCGTTGGGCAAGTTTGGAGAATAGTGAAGTGATAGATTAGTGGGCCCAGGGAGCGGCATCAGGTGGGTGTGCCATGTATTTTTTTTTTTTTAACTGTTTACTTTGAAATAATTATAGACTCACAAGTAGTTGCAAAAATAGTGCAGAGGGCCTGTGTCCCCATAATTTGGCTTACCCTAATGGTAACATCTTGATTTTACCAAGTATTTTTGACATCCTTGCAAAGTGCTAGAGATTTAAAGGAGCATTTCCCCATGTGCATTTTTGAAAATTGCTTATTTCTCTGCTAAGATAACATAGATTAGAAGACACAAATTTAGAGAAGACTTGGTATTCTTAGACGAGTTTGAATTGATGAGATATATTCTAGGTAGTGAGTAAGTTTTTAGTCATTCGGTCTTTGACATGATGGTGAGTGGGATCTAAATTGGAGGAAGTCAGAGGGAGAGGGAGGGGGAGAGGTCAGGGATTTGTTTTTTTTTTTGTATCTGACGCTAGTTGGCTATGTGACCATGAGTCAGTGGTACAGCTATTATTGGTAAGTGAATGAATTGGGCCGGATCATGTAGGTTTTCTCTGCTCAGTTTCTATGCTCTTGGGATTGTGCTAAGGAAAGGATTTTTATATTGTAGAATGGTTCAGTGGGAGAAGGAACTGTGTCTGTGGTTGTCTATGATTTCTTTCACTTAAATTTCATCGATGATGGAAAATGAACAAAGAAAGTGGGAGAATAAATTTTTACTCTTTTACTCAATTCAGTAACTTTTGCCAACTAAATTATATACATTGGGATACAAAGATGATGGCCTCTGCCCTCATGGGGCATGCATTTTACAGGAGAGGCAAACAGGTAATAGGGAATTAAGTGCTACTAGATAATATAAATGACAGGGAAGACGGACCTGATGATTAAACCTGGTGCTTATGAAGGGCTTTGAAGACAGGGTTTTGCAGGGAGTGGAGACTGGTTCATTCTCTTATTTCTGTTCTCTTGAGTGTGATGAATTTTCTTTTAGAGACATGGAAGATACTGTCAGCAGTCAGGGCTTCACCAGGGGGTGATATTGATAATCAGAGTTATGTGATAATGTGTTGTGTGAGAACAGTGTAGTGTGTGAGAGCAGTTTACATATGGACAGTGGGGTTTTTTTTGTTGTTGTTGTTTGTTTGTTTTTGTTCCTTTGCTTTTTGTTTGCGAAAGGTACTGTCCAGGCATCAGACAAGAAGATAGGTCTCAGCGGGGTGTGAAAACAGGTTGCTTCTTCCTAATGCTTAGACTGACATATTGTTGGAGTTGGCAAGGAAGGGAGAGGGGATACTTGAAGAGCTTATATGGGGAGTCTATACTCCTTTCTGCTCACTCGTGTTGCACAGGCTGGGATTGATCCTGTGATCACCTTGAATACTACCAGGAGAGAGACCCTTAAATGTGAGACTGAGTGTCCTCTGATTCCTTCATTGTTATTGTCTTCATTTAAAATACTTAATTTCAGGGGCACCTGGGTGGTTAAGCATCCTACTCTTGATTTCGGCTCAGGTCCTGATCTCAGGGTTGTGAAATCGAGCGAGCGCCACTCTGCATCCAGCTCTGAGCTGGGTGTGGAGCCTTCTTGAGATTCTCTCTTTCCCTCTGCCCCTCCCCCCCTTAATAAATAAAATAAGATACTTAATTTTATATAGTACTCTGCCAGAAATATTTCAGGATTATTTGTGGTATAGGCATTCATGGGAAAGAACTGTTTTGATGGATATGGAATTTCACATTAGATTTAAGACCCCAAGGTGAGATGAAATAGTCAAAAATATGTGGGGGCACCGGGCTGGCTCAGTCTATAGAACATCCAACTTTTGTTTTTGTTTTTTTTTTTTTGAGCATTCAACTTTTGATCCCGGGGTCATGAGTTTGAGCCCCAGTTTGGGTTTAGAGATTACTTAAATACATATCTGAATTTAGATGTATCTGCTTAATTCCTTTAAGTTTTGTACTAAGTTTTCATCTGTCTTCAGGTTTGTTTTATGACACTGACATTCAATATCAAGTATTAAAATTTCTACAGAATTTGAGTGTGTAACTGTGTATCTTTAGGATTTTATGTACCATAGATGGGTCCTGATGGGAAGAGCTGTGAGAATTAAAAAGCCACTGGACTCGGTGTCAGGAGGCTTGGTCCTTTTGCTAACTAGTTGTGTAGTCTTGGGCAAGTCATTTCCCTGCAGTGAGTCTTAGTTTACTCATTTGTAAGATGGGGGGATGTGTTTGATGTCTGAAAGTTCATTTCCGCTTGGAGTCTCTGTGAACTGTAGGGCTGTACATACTGTTTTATGAGCCGTAGTTGATGTTATGTTCCTCAGCTTTGCCACTTTAAGATTTAATTTTTATTTCCTGCCTTAGACCTGCTCTTCTTCCTTTTTGTACTCATTCTAATAGGTATGTAAAAGCAGTGGACTTGTAAATTCTTACCACCTTGGTGGGTTAAGTGGAGGGGAGCTCTTAAAAACCATCCCAACTCTTCTATATCTTTTTAAAATATTTTAAACTGTGAGAACCAATGTATTTAACTTGACACGAATGAATTCAGTGCAGTTATATTATCTTTTAATTATATTTTCCATGTAAACTTAATGGGGAAGTTTCCATGTGGCGAAAGCTTATTTGAAGTAAGGGGTGATAAAGCAAAAGCACATTGACAATGTAACGTCTCCTGGGATTGGGAGTTTTCGTTCCCCTTTGGTTTCCAGTGAGTTGAGACTGTTCTTTTTGGAAGGCTATTTAGTAGGTCCCAGTACTGTCAGGTGCTCATCAGGAATTTGTTCAATTTTTCAAGATACCTATTATCATTTTGTACATTAGTCTGTAATAGTTGACGTTAGTTTTTAACTTGAGTAGCCTACTAGTCTACTTGACAGTGACTGCTGAGTCATTTTGGAGATGTTCAGAGTTTTACACCTAAGGGGGATTTTAGGGTTTTTCATATTTTACAGCTGAGGAAATTGAGGGCAGGGGGGCCCAAGTGATTAGTTAAGTGGCAAAGACTAGACTCTGCACTAACTCAGCTTTTTATTTTTTTTAAAGATTTTATTTATTTATTTGACAGAGAGAGACACAGTGAGACAGGGAACACAAGCAGGGGGAATGGGAGAGGGAGAGGCAGGCTTCCCGCTGAGCAGGGAGCCCGATGCGGGACTCGATCCCAGGACCCTGGGATCAAACGCTTAATGACTGAGCCACCCAGGCGCCCCTTTTTTTTCTTTTTAAAGATTTTGTTTATTTATTTGAGAGAGAGCGTGAGAGAGAGAGCGCGCACAAGCAGGAGGGAGCAGCAGAGGGAGAGGGAGAAGCACACCTTCCTGCTGAGCAGGGAGCCTGTCGCAGGGTTCCATCCAGGGACCCTGGGATCATGACCTGAGCTGAAGGCAGACGCTTAACCGATTGAGCCACCCAGACGCCCCTGCACTAACTCAGCTTTATTTCTTTTCCTTTTCTTTTTGGAATGGGCATGGGAAATTCCTTGTTTTTCTGATGCATATTTATTACTATATATAAATGCAATTAAATATTGATGTATACACTTTGTGTACACACATGCCATTAAAGGAGCAAATGTGGGGGCTTCTGCTACATTATCAGTTATAGTCTTGGGTGCACGGTGGTGGAGCTTAGTCGGTGGTGCAGTGAAAGAAGTTTTGGATTCTTCCCCAGAGGCACATAGCCTGGTCTTGTGAAGAAGGAAAGCTTTCCAGAAGAGTCCAAAGGAGGATGGGGATTCTGAGTAGGAGGTAGGCTGAGAGGACCCTGGTCACCAAAGGTGTGGTGCAGGGCAGGGCGTTGAGGACTGGAAGAGCTTTGTAGGCACAAGGAACTGCATGTGTGAAGACCCTAAGGTGAGAGAACATTTGAGGAACTCTAAGAAGCCCAGAATGCTTAGAGCAATGAGTACATAGGGTTTCAAATCAGTTGAATAGTTCTTGTAGAAAGGCATACAGTGTTAACTGTCTTCAAAAATGAGCTTGGTATTATCATGAAAAATAAATTTGATGTGCTAGGTTATGCACTGGCTGTAGCTGATTAATTTAGTAGGTTAGACTTAGCAACTGAACCAGCGAAGCGCGGTAAAGGGTGTGAATTCCATCCCAGTTTAGGACAGTTGCTTGATTTCATGGCTACAAATAGCATCCTTTACCTCCATCCAGCCTAGTTGTTGGAATTTGCTACTGTTAATGAAGATGAACCAGCTTGGATGGGTGGTTCAGTTCAGATGCTTCATTGCTGTTGGGAAAACACTGCAGATGCTACGGATGAGCTAGTAATGTCACTGAGATGAAGAATAATGCATTTTTCTAAGAGAGAAAATAGTCTGTGATCTTAACTATGTTAAGGACAAAAGTTTCATGAGAAGTGCTTGAGGAAAATGACAGTGCACTTGTCTCTGGGTTATGGATGAATTACTTTTGATGTCTCAGTGTGTTTTAGCATTTTATATGCGTCTATGTGAGTATGTGTTTTTTAAATAATAGAAACAATAAATCCTTAACAAAGTATTTTAGTTTAGTTAGCTATTCACATGTACTATTCACATATGTACTAACTACGATACCTCAGGTACTAGGAATGCAAAGACCACACACAATAAGCTTGTCTTCAAAGAGGCCACCTCTCAGCATTCCCACGAAACATGAAAAGCATTGAATAAAGAACACTTAATTTCATTAAAAAATTTTTTTCTCTAGAAACCTTATATGAAATATAATAATTTGTGTAAAACTGAGGGATGATTCTGTAAATAAATTTATTATTTAAAAAATTTTATTTTGAGCTTTGATATTGAACAGAGTCCTAAATTAGGATTAGATATTTGGGCATAATTTTTCATTTGAGCTTATGGAAGTTTGTTCACAGCCTGCCCCCAAAGGAATGGTCTGTAATGAAAGCCTGTTGGATTTTGGACAAGAACTTACCATTTCCATTTTACATTCATAGTTCACCCAGGGAGAAGATAGCTTGTAAAAAACATTGTGGTAAAATTTAAGCACTTATTTTTTCTAGTAAACTGACAGAATTTTTATCATAACTTAAATATAAATGAACACTATGAGAAAGCATTTTAAAAAAATGCGACCTAAAGTTTGTCTGATTGATTGATTGATTCATTGTTAGTCAAATATTTATGAGGGCTTGTTTTGGGCCAGACTCTTGGGCTACAACAATGAATATAGGAGGCACAAATTCCTTCCCTTGTGGAGCTTACATCATCATAGTGACATGCTTTTTGTGTGTTAATTATTAGGAAACACTTCTTTTAAATGTGAGGTGTTTAATTTCCATGTTACATCTATTTGAAATGTATTCTTATTAAAAATTGTATTCAGGGGCACCTGGGTGGCTCAGTCGTTAAGTGTGTCTGCCTTTGGCTCAGGTCATGATCCCAGGGTCCTGGGATCGAGCCCCGCATCGGGCTCCCTACTCCGCGGGAAGCCTGCTTCTCCCTCTTCCACTCCCCCTGCTTGTGTTCCCTTTCTCGCTGTGTCTCTCTGTCAAATGAATAAATAGAATCTTAAAAAAAAAAATAGTATTCAGTTAGAAATGATGGGAAAGCCCACTGAATTTAACTATTCTTTGTGATATCCCTAAGTGGTTTATTAAACATTTTCATCACTGTGCAGGGCCATTCTTTAAACTTGACTTTCTTTTACTTTGAGCCTGTGAGTGCCATCTGGGAATGCTGAGAGGTGGCCTCTTTGAAGAAAGGCTTATTGTGCTTGGTCTTTGCATTCGTAGTACCTACCTGAGGTATCATAGTTAGTACATATTTTTATTAGATTAATTTGAACTTCAAAATACAAAATATTTTAATAAAAATTGATTCTTAGACAACTGTATTTTGATCTTTAGAATAAGGAATGAATTAAGGGTATGGATTTTTTTTTTTTTTTTTTTGCATGTACTATTCCAATAATATTGAAAGATACCATGGTATAACTTCACTGCTCCCCCCCCCCCATTTCTTTCTTTCTTTCTTTCTTTTTTTTTAAAGATTTTATTTATTTATTTGACAGAGAGAGACACAGCAAGAGAGGGAACACAAGCAGGGGGTGTGGGAGAGGGAGAAGCAGGCTTCCCGCAGAGCAGGGAGCGCATGTGGGGCTCGATCCCAGGAACCTGGGATCATGACCTGAGCCGAAGGCAGACGCTTAACGACTGAACCACCCAGGCGCCCCCCGCCCCCCATATTTCATGTAGGAGGCCTTCCTTAAATCCTTAAATTCTTGACTGTGTGTGTGTGTGTCTGTCTGTGTGTGTGTGTGTGTGTGTGTTTGGTTAGGTTGATTCCCCCCTCAACATTCTATTATAAACATTTTCAAACTGCAGAAAAATTGAAAGAATAAACAATAAATAACTTGGTTATACTTCTTCTAGATTCAGTAATTGTTATGATTTTGCCAAATTTGCAAAGTGTGTTTGTGTGTATGTGTGTGTATGTATATATATACACACACAAGATAAATATAAAAACTTTGGACTATTTGGAAGTTGCAGTCCTCCTGATGCTTTATCTTTTAAATACATGTACTCGTATCTCCTGAAAATCTGGACTTTCTTCTGTACAACCACCATACCATTATCACACCTTAGAAAATGAACAGGAATTCCTTAATACCATCCAAGAGCTGGTATATATTCAGGTTTTCCTCACTTGTCTTTAAAATATCTATATATGGGGTACCTGGGTGGCGTAGTCGGTTGGGCATCTGCCTTCGGCTCAGGTCATGATCCCAGGGTCCTGGGATCGAGTCCCACATCGGGCTCCTTGCTCAGTGGGAAGCCTGCTGCTCCCCCTGCTTGTGCTCTCAATCTCTCTCTCTCTCTGATAAATAAATAAAATCTTAAAAAAAAAACTATATATAATAATTGGGTTTATCAAGTCAGAATTCAGTCAAGGTTCACACATTGCATTTGGTTTCATTTGAATTTTGTCTTGGAGTCATTTTTACAAAAATGTTTGCAATTTTTACAAGGGTCACCCTTAGTGATTGAAATATGGAAATCCTTCTTTTTGAAAGTGCAATTGTCATTGTTTTTAATTTCATGAACTTTTAATTGGTCTGTGTATACAATTTTCATTTGTCAGTCGTGTATGGGTATTTTGATGAATTTTCTAGTGTTTCTTTTCCTAGACCTCATGAAACCTTGCATCTCTTGCAAGATTTGCAATTTCACTTTGGGTTGGATTTGCATTGGATTACATTGTATTGTCGGATAACATCCCATGATCAGCAACAGCTTGACTCCAAAAGATGTGGAAATGATAGCCAGGTTGTGCAGGGATGTTTGAGACCATTTTAATAAGAGATAAGTGGTTGGTGAACATTTTGGTCTTGTCGGTTTTTGTTTCCTTATGCAGTCTCCTGACTGCAGGGCTGAGGAAATGAGAACAATCTATCAGTATATATTTCATGGTGTGATTGACGGGAGAGCTGGCTTGTCAGTGTTCTATGGGAATATAGAAGTGAGGGGTTTTGTTGATGTTACATAAAGACTGGTTTTTATTTTGAGCAAAGATTTGCTCTTCAGATAAGTCTATGGTTAAATAGATTTGTTAAATAAGCTACTTGAAGTAAATGTTTAAGGGAGTTCGAGGGTGTAGATAACAAAGTTTAGTTTTGTTTTTAAACTTAGCACAGTTAAAGGAAACTGCTAAGAAAGGTGTCAAAGATGAAGTATAAATGAGGCTTTATTCATAGACCATTGGAACTAGTACCAAAGAAAATGGTGAGGTTTTCTTTGATCTTCATTCTGTTTTTTTATTGATGTGTCAGAAACCACTCCAAATTGAATGGTGTAAAGCAACAGTCATTTATTATTTCTGGAGATTGACAGTACTGGGCTGGGGGGTGGTTCTTACTCTAGGTTTCTTATGCAGTAGCAGTCAGGCGGTAGCTGGGAAGACTCAAACGGCTGGGACCTGGAACTGGGCAGGTCCTCCGGCATCTCCACCTTGGGTGGTCTCTCTGTGTGGTCTCTGCAGCATGGAGGCTTCGACATTGTTAGACTCCTTAGGTGGCAGCTCAGAGTTTCAAAAGCATGTGGCCCTGTCCTAAGAGAGAGAGTGTCAAGCTGGACTGCCTTTTTATGCCATGGCTTTAGAAGTCCTGCAGAGTCACTTCTGCCTCATGCCCTTCTCAAGAAGCAAGTCATGGGGCGCCTGGGTGGCTCAGTCATTAAGTGTCTGCCTTCGGCTCAGGTCATGATCCCAGGGTCCGGGGATCGAGCCCCACATCGGGCTCCCTGCTCCGCGGGAAGCCTGCTTCTCCCTCTCCCACTCTCCCTGCTTGTGTTCCCTTTCTCGCTGTCTCTCTCTGTCAAATAAATAAAATCTTAAAAAAAAAAAAAAAAAAAAAAAGCAAGTCATAAGGCCTGTATTAAAGGGGAGGGTAATTAGAGTCCACATCTTGGTGGGAGGAGTGTTCAAAGGATTTATAGATATATTTTTTTAAAAACCACCTTGACCATTAAAAAAGATGATAAACAGGGGCACCTGGGTGGCTCAGTCGGTTAAGCATCTGCCTTAGGCTCGGGTCCTGTGATTGAGCCCCATGTCGGGCTCCCTGCTCAGCTTGGAGTCCGCTTCTCCCTCTCCCTCTGTCCCCCCCCCCCCCCCCGCTTGTGCGTTCACTCTCTCTCAAATAAATAAAATCATAAAAAAAGATGATAAACTAATACTTACCAGAAGATTTGGATGCCATGAAAGTTTTAGAAAAGAGTGATGATACCATGTATTTGAAAATAGAAAAAAATGCAGACTTGAAATTTATGGCACTGGACATAATGCATTTTGTGGTAGTAGTAACTATTAATGAACATAATATTTCCAGACAGAAGTACTGAACTTGACAGTTCAACAGTTTAACATTGCAAAGGCCTCACCCCCACCCCCGCAAAGCATCCAGGTCCGAATCACAAGGAAGTCTGTATAATGTGTTCTTTGACATCACTGGTATTACTCATACAGTCAGGTGGTTGATTGGGTGCATTATTTAGGAAATAATGAAACATTTGATATGTTCTGAGACTTAAAAGATTGCCACGTGGGCTAGTGGTTATTAGTTCTTTACTATAACTGTGCTCAGGTGCAGGATGTATTTCCTGTGAACCAGAATTTTCTTTGGACAAGAGCATCTCAGCTTCATCACCATTTGATTAGTCAGTTTTAGGACTGAATGTTTCCTATTTGCAGAGACCCATCTGCCCTGAAATGACTAGGTTTTTATGCTGAGTCTATTTATTTTAATACTTATTTGCATGCCTACTATGTGCCAGCCATTGTACTAGCTATGGTTATGCAGTGGCATTCAAAATAAACCTTAAAGCCAGTTCCAAAAGGAGAGTTGCAAACATTTTTGGGGCAGGGTCATTATGATTGAAATAAAGGCGTTGCTTAACAGTATGATTAATAGGAAGATGATGTCTGTTCGCACGTAAAGTTTGTTAGAGGTAGGCCTTCATATTATTTATTTATTTATTATTTTTTTAAGATTTTATTTATTTTATTTGACAGCACAAGCAGGGAAAGCGGCAGGCAGAGGGAGAGGGAGAAGCAGGCTCTCCGCTGAGCAGGGAGCCCGATGTGGGGCTCGATCCCAGGACCCTGGGATCATGACCTGAGCTGAAGGCAGCCACTTAACCGACTGAGCCACCCAGGCGCCCCAGGCCTTCATATTATTTCATAGCTTTGCCTGACGTCGTATTTTGATATTATTTGTGGTCAGTTTTAAAGGGATGTTAGTCATGTGTCATTTTTCTTGGTGTTTTTGCAGTTTTTGTTAGAGTATGTGATGAAATTGCAGCATCTTTTGTGTCAGTGTGAAAAAGAAGAACTCTATTTATTTTGTACATTCAGTACCTTCTGTCATTTTGTCTCTTTCTAATCAAAAGAGGCCTTATTGTTGTCATTAGAAAATGAGGATGCGGGATCGGACAGTTAGTTACTAAGGGCCTTCCCAGGTCTAACACTCAAAGCTGGGGAAGAGAGTGGGTAGAAGTTCGGGTTGGTAAAGAGGGTGGGAGGTGTCAGCAAAGTGTCTGTTGAAGTTGATTCATATTTTAGACTTTCTAGAAGCTGAGACAAAAAAGCAGTGGCTGAAAAATAACATTGCTTATTATGTTATAGCGGAGTGAAACTTTTTCTTAATCATGCTCTGAGAAATTCCCAGTGAATCTTTTTTTTTTTTTTTTTTTTAAGATTTTCTTTATTTAACAGAGAGAGACCGCGAGAGAGGGAACACAAGCAGGGGGCGTGGGAGAGGGAGAAGCAGGCTTCCCGCGGAGCAGGGAGCCCGATGTGGGGCTCGATCCCCGGACCCTGGGATCATGACCTGAGCCGAAGGCAGCCGCTTAACTGACTGAGCCACCCAGGCGCCCCCCAGTGAATCTTTTTTACATTTAGAGACATTCAAAAGCCCAGTGGACAGCGAGGTTTATATTTGACATGCAAGTTTTCTTTATGTGATTATATTAGGCACCGGTAAAAACTGAAGTTATAATAAGTCCTTGTTTTGTTGAGGCCCTTCTTTAAGGATCGAAGAGTGTAACTTTCTGGGTTAGAATTCAAATGTTTAGAAGCTGATCCTGTACATCATGAGGTTTGCATATTTTATTTTAAGATTTTATTTATTTGAAAGAGAGGGAGAAGCAGACTCCCCACTGAGTGGGAGCCCGCCCCTGACGCCAGCGGCTGGGGACCCTGAGATCAAGACCTGAGCCAAAGGCACATGCTTCACTGACTGAGCCACCCAGGTGCCCCTGAGGTTTGCTCATTTTAAACATTATTTTTAGCGTTGTTATTTCTTACTATGTACAAAGCACTATGGTTTCCAAACATCTCGTTGAGCACTCTGGCAGCACTGTGAAGAAAGTTGAGTTGCAGGAGGTTAAGCGTGCTTCCCAGGCTACACAGCCGGGGAGTGCTAGGTGGGTCTGCAAGCCCAGGACCTTAGTTATTAAGTTGCATCAACAGGCTCTGTGGCTGAGGCTCACGGGTAGTTTTTATGTGAGCTGAAGTTTTAAACATTCCCTGATAAAAACAAAATGTCCTGGTAAAGGCCTATGCTGTAGCCTTTAAAAAGCAGTCCATTAGCAATTATCTTGTGCCTCCAGGAATACATTTTTTTATTGCTTTAAAATGTTGATCTGTTTGCGGAGGACAGGACAGGGTCATCATTGTGTGTCTTTTCTTCCCTCTTGCCTGGGGTTTGTTGGAGGAGAGGGGACCCCCGCATGAAGTGATGCATAGTCTCGGTGTTCGGTTGAATGTTGGAACCAGCACCATGTTTCATTCCTGAAGCCAGTAGGCCAGTACCTGTTCATTAAGCTCTTGCTGCGTCTGTCCTGATGTGCGTGACGTGCCAGTGTGTGGGAGGGTGGGCTTGGGGCGTGCAGTAGCGTCATTGAAGTAGTGACACCGAATTGTTCCTATCCCTTTTGTGGTGTTTGGGTGAGAAAGGTTGTGAACAGTTGGTCTCTGGTTTTGTATAACAATTTAGTATTTTTAATCTCTGCAGTACCTACAGCGTACTGAATACACAGATGTGCAAAAAGGTAATCATAGGTCATATCCTGAAGGAGTTTACCTGTATAGTTGGGAAAATAAAATAGATCTGTAAAAAGTAGAATGGCAGTATCAGAACAGTTCAAAGCAGTAAATGACTAATCGCAAAATTGAATAAATTGGTAAGTTCTGGAGTAGGTCAAAAGAGGAAGTGCCCACTGGACCATAGTATCTTAATTATACGTTTTTTTTTTAAAGATTTTATTTATTTATTTGTCAGAGAGAGAGAGAATGGGTGGAGGGGGGTAAAGGGAGAAGCAGACTCCCTGCAGGACCCTGGGACCATGACCTGAGCCAAAGGCAGACGCTTAAGGAACTGAGCCACCCAGGCGCCTTTAATTGCACTTTTTGTAGATATTTCATATATAACTTGGGTAGGATAGAAGTAATTTCAAATGTAATTTGGAGAAGTTGAGATAACCAGGATTTTATTTTTTTAAAGATTTTATTTATTTGTTTGAGAGAGAGAATGAGAGAGAGAGAGAGCGAGCATGAGAGGGGGAGGGTCAGAGGGAGAAGCAGACTCCCTGATGAGCAGGGAGCCCGATGCGGGACTCGATCCCGGGACTCCAGGATCATGACCTGAGCCGAAGGCAGTTGCTCAACCAGCTGAGCCACCCAGGCGCCCAAGATAACCAGGATTTTAATAGATGCCATAGCATCACATGTTTACATACATATGAACTGAGAAGTCCAGTTTTCTCCATGAGCTTCAGTTACGTCTAGTTGGTGTTGTTACCAGTCAGGAGATCTACTTCGGATGTCTTGCAGTGCTTTATTTAAAAGGGTATGACAGTAGATATTCGGAGTTGCTCTTTGCTGGCTTCATCCAAAGTGGTACTGCCCATCAGTTAATAGGGTTCTCCCCAAATTCCTTTTTTACCAGTTCCCATTGAGCAGTTGTTGCTGCTGTTTTTTAATTCGGTCAGAAGTGGTAATGACTGTAATAGGGGCAGCTAACATTTTGTCCCCGACGGCGTACTAAGCATACTGTGTGCTGCAGTACCCTGTTGGTTCAAAGGTGTAAGTAAAATTTGCCATGATGGCCGTAAATTTGTGGTCTAAACTATTTCTTGGGTGTGTTGAGGAACTCAGAAACCCTTTGTGGATATTTCAGATCCAAATGCTTGGTTAAGTTTAAAGGTCAGGCTTTTAAGTCCTGGTTGTTGTGGTTAAGAGTTTTTCTGGCTTGTCTGCTTTATAGACTCTGGTCAAGCCAAAACTCACTAGTAAGAGAGTTTAAAAATAAGGAAGTGTAGGGGTCAAGGTGCTCTAGACTTGCTAATTTCAGGGAATGTTTGCAAGGAACTTCTCTAGTTTTTTAAAGAGACCTTTGTCCCTAGGGTTTGTTTTGTTTTGTTTGTTTGGCTCTGTTCCTTGCTCTTGTCCCTACCTCTTGGCTTTGCTGATATTCATTCGTCTTGAGAGTATTTTAAGGCTGTCGAAAAGTTGCACATACACATTTAAACACAAATAGTACCTTTACTTTTCTATCACTTTTGTAGATGAGACCACAATCACTGCTGGGAGGTTGGTTGAACAAGTGAATCTATTTAATTTCTATGTCTAAAAAGGGAGGAGGATGGAAGTTTTTTTGTTTGTTTCTCACTTAACTGTTTTGGTGACATTTTAAGGAATTTTGGCTCCAGTTTTGATAGTTTGTTTTAAAGAGGTTTTGTTTGTTTGCTTTAAAGCTCGTACCTATTCTGTCATCGTGCCATTTTGTTACTTTATTTAGGTGAAAACAAATTGAATTTTTGTCTGTATACGGTTCTTGACTAAGTATATAATTTCTGATTGGGAATAATTTTTCCTCAAAATTTTGAAGGCATTTCATCATGGTCACATAGTTACAGTATTTCTTTTGAGGAGTTCAGTGCCATTTTGACAATCCTTTCTACACACCCCCAAAGCTTTTAGGGTCTTCCCTCGATCTCTGTTGCTAGAAGTTTCGTGCCTTTTTAGTATATATGCTGCCGAAGCGAGCACGAGAAGTTTCATGCTCAATGTAGGTCTTTTCCCCATTCACTGTATTTTGGGCCCCAAACAATTGGTAGGTCTCTTTATTCTGGAAGCTTGTATCTGAGCTTCATTTCCTGGAAATTTTGTTATATTATTTCTTTAATACTTTTTTTTTCCCATCCATTTTCTCATTTTTCTTTTTTTTGGGGGGGGGTGCGGAGAACTCCTAGTATTTAGATGTTTGACACCACCTTTGCTACTCTGATTTACTTATCTTTTCTTCCCTAATTTCCATTGCTTTGATTTTTTTTTTTGCTTTACATTATGTTGAAGCTTTTTTTCTTCTCTTGGGGCAGTTCCCTCACAGAGGAATCCTGGAAAGTAAGAGTGTGGCTTGCAAGCATCTGGGATGGGGGCTGGCTTACTCCTCATTTCAATAAATAGCTTTCACTTCTTCCAGTATGCCCATACCTGCCCAGCTAGATGTCCCCAGGCTGTTGTTCTGGTTGAATTTCTGTAGTGGGAACAGTTCTGGCAGAGTCTGGAAGGGACGGTCTCCTCATAGGGTGAGGATTTTAATTGCTCCTTATGCAAACTCACAACAGCCTTCCTGTTTGGGTACTCCCAGACTTAATAAGTTCTTGGTGCCTCCAATTAAAATTGCAGAGTTGGTCTGTTTGTTTTGGATCCCCCCCCCCCTTACCCCCTGCCCCTCGCAGGCTTTAGGTTTCTGTTTTTGTGTGTTTTTTTTTTTTTTTTTTTTTTTTAAGATTTTATTTATTTATCCATAAGAGACAGAGAGGCAGAGAGAGAGGCAGAGGGAGAGGCAGGCTCCCCGCTGAGCAGGGAACCCCATGCAGGACTCCATCCCAGGACCCTGGGATCATGACCTGAGCCGAAGGCAGACGCTTCATCGACTGAGCCACCCAGGTGTCCTGTGTCAGTTTTCTCTTATCTGCTGGGTCCTTTGCCACTTCCCTGTCTGCTTTCCAGCTTCCAGAATTTTGTTGGGATCTCTTGCTGGAATGCACTAGCCTTTTCTTTCTCTTTGTCCTTGTAACTTTAAAATTCATTTGTTGTCCTTTTAGGGGATTGCAGGAGGTAGTGGAAAGAAACAAGTTTAATTAGAAGTCTGATACATGAAAATGATTCCTCTTTAAGTACACTGACTCTCCATCCCCAGTGTCTTAGTCTGCTGGCGCTGCTGTACGGCAATGCCCTCGACTGGGAGCCTTAGACAACAACATTGATTGCCCACGGTTCTGGAGGCTGGAAGTCGGAGATCAAGGTGTGGTGTCAGTCCAGTTTTGGTCAAGGCCTGCTTCTTGGCTCGTGGACGACTGCCTTTGCATTGTATCCTCACGTCGTCAGAGAGCACAGAGTGAGAAGCCCCTCTCTCCTGTCTTCTTATAAGAGCACTAATCCATATCATGAGGACCCACCCAAAGGCTCCATCTCCACCTGCCATTACTTGGGCATTAGAGTTTTACCATATGAGTTTGGGGTGGAGGGAGGGCACTAATATTCACTCCATAGCAGCCGGTGTGATTTTTTTTAGGGCATTCTCTCTTTAGCTTGGACACATTTCCTGTAATCTCTGCTTGTATGTCTGTGGTTCTTGGCCATGGCCCTCTTTGCTCTCAGGAGTGGCTTGAAGTACGCTGTTGGCTTCCCTGTAACCCTTTGTTTGCCTCCTGAAAATGAATATCCCAGGATGTGCAGGCTTAATAATTTTTCAAAATGTACTCAAGCCTGACTCAAAATTTAATTTTGGGAGGCCTCTGTTGGTCTTTGCGGTTGTGAAAAAGGTCCTTCAAAATTTATTATAATCAGGGCTTGTTTTCTCTTTTACTACCTTCTTTTTGAAATGTTTTCTTATTTTCTTCTTCATCCGGTGAGGAGCAGGAAGAATGATTTTCTTTTACTATGTCTTTTTATTTATTAAGGTTCTTTTCAGACCACTCACGTTGTTCTCTGTAGCCTTCATTTTGTATGATTTCATATCCACACCAGGTAGCCAAGTGCAGGGAGTCTTGTGTTGGTGCCCCTTGATGTATGGGCTGTGTTAACGACGCCCACATCTGTGCGGTGCACTCGTCGTTCTTGTGGTTCCGTCCTGTCAGCTGCCTTCAAGTAGTCTATTTTGATATTTATTCAGTTTTATTCAAAGGGTGATTTTGATTCCTAACAGAGTAATTATTTGAACACAGGAAGGTGGTATATAGTTTGCCTTTTATTCTTGTAGTGGTATGTTGGCTAGCAGATTGCTCTAGCGCTATCCACACTGTTCAGATGACTTGTACGAAAAATGAAATAAGTCAGATCTTAAAATTATCTTCTTGGCTTCCTGAAGTGTTTTGGAGAGCTTTAATTTTTTTTAGTTGTGTAAGAGCCACAGTTTTTGTTGTTGTCGTTTAATAGATAAATCATCATAAATGTTTTCACTTGAATATGCCCCTTTTGTGATGAATCCCAGCACCCTTTATGGCCTATTTCAAAATCCTGATACCCCTGAAAGCCCTGGCGCTGCTTCACGAAATCTTCTCCCCTTCCCCCCTTTTAAAACTAATCTCTACACCCAATATGGGGCTTGAACTCGACCCCAAGATCAAGAGTCACATGCTCTACTAAGCTGCCTGGGAGTTCCCCTCACGAAATCTAACCCCAAATGAATCCTAGTAATTCTTCTCTTAGTAATTCATGCTTAGAGCACTCCTCTCAGCACCTGGTTATTTTTTATTTGTCTTTCTGTGTGTATAGTTCATTTTTACAAGTAGATCGTAAACTACTTAAGGTGTGTGGATTGAATCAGTGGGTTTTCAGTGTTCCTTTTATCCTCAGGGTTCCCAAGTGGTAGATCTGTCTTCTGTGGCTGTGGTTCCTGGTTAGGGGCAGTACCCCCAAGCATGGAGAGAGCTCCCTCAGGGGGATGGGTTTGGCTCCTGTCCCTCCCTAGGGTATTCTCTAGTGCAGTTTATTTCCTGTAATACTTCACACCAGGCCTTAGACTCTGGGTGTTCAGGAAGCATTGTTGATTGAACGGGACCCTTGGCAGAAGTGTTAATAATGAATGGCAAGAAGAGAGGCCTGGACAGCTTTTGTCTCACACTCTCCCTCCCATCTGTAAATTGACAATTACAGGTAAATTGATCTCTACAGTCTGCTGTTTTCTCTAATGGAAAACAGGGACACTATCACATCAATGACTTGATATTAAATACAAAAATCTGTATGTGTTTGTTTTCCTGAAATCAAATTAAGTACAAATTAAGTACAACTATGTGCTGGTACAGTTTCTAAGAAAATTTTCAGAGTCCATGACAATTTAACCAGTCCATGGTTAGAAAGAAATATGTAGATTGTTTTTACTACTTCTTAAATTTTAAATTAACCTTTTTATGAAGTATTGGTAATAGTGGCTTTTTCCCTAAATCTTACTTGGCAAAGTGAAAAGTTGACAACCTTATCTTTGTCTTTATAAATTTTTTTTAAGATTTTATTCATGTATTTGTCCAGAGAGAGAGCACAAGCTGGGGGGGTGGGGAGTGGCAGGCAGAGGCAGAGGGAGAGGGAGAGGGAGAAGCAGGCTTCCCGCTGAGCAGGGAGCCCGATGCAGGCCTCGATCCTAGGACTCTGGATCATGACCTGAGCCGAAGGCAGCCGCTTAACCAACTGAGCCACCCAGGCGTCCCTGACTTTATAATTCGAAGAAAATTTTATTTATCTGTTAAATCCAGAAGTCAGAGATAACATGCTTTATACCTTAAAAAAATCTGTGACACCCCTTTGGGGACAATTTTCTATATATTTATTTGTTAGCTCAAAGCTTGTTAATGTATCTTTTCCAAAGTTTCTGTCTTTACTAGTATTCTGTCTGCTTGAACTATCAGCTTCTGATAGAGGTACGTTAAATTTCTCACCGCAGTTGACCATTTCTCAGACGGTCAGCTCTTACTGGGTAATTTTTGAGGTTATGGTATTAGGAGCATTCAAATTTATGAATGTTAAATGTTCTTGGTGGATTATTCCTTTGATATATAGTATGTCTCTTCATTCCTGTTAATACTTTCTTTCCTTTACTCTGATAATTTTTGACTTTTAATTGTGAGATGAACAATTTGATTAAGTAGATTTATTTCTCCTGCTTGAATTTCATATCTTCTGAGCCTTTTTTCTGCTGCTTTTTTCCCCTTCTGTTAGAGTCCTAGTTTTCTGCATTCCCTTCCCTTTTTCCTCCCTCTTGGTTTGGAAGCCATAGATTGTATTTCTGTTCTTTTAGTGGTTACCATTAAAATTTTCAACTGCAACATTTTCGAACGAAACAGGCAGCCCAATTCCAGCTTCCACAGGGAATCTGGCTCTGGTACCCGTTCTCTCACTGGGGAGTACTTTTAGCTTTCTTTCCCTCCAGAGAAGATGTTGATCTTGTGTGTGGTCTCTGCTGAGTCTTCCGGTTTTCTGTTTGGTGCAGTTGTCTTTCATGGCTGTGTATTTAGAGGGGAGGTTTTCCCAGAGTGAACTCACTGTACCAGCTCTGCTCTACTCATTTTCCTCCCCTCTGGTCTGCATAACTGTACACCATAGTCACTAGATACTTGTTATACGTTGTGTTACACTTTGTTTGTTTTAGTTTTAGCCACTTTACTTTTTTCAGCTTCAGATGGAAAGGAGAGAAGGAACAGGACCACCCAAATCAGTGGAAGGCCTTTTCACTGACTGTCCTCCTCAGGCTTGGTGGAGTGCTCAGTGTTATGAGGAGGGAGGTATAGAGAACTTAGTCCAGGACAGAGCAACTGTGTAGGGTCCTAGTGCGAAGTGCTCATCTTTCCGAATTGTATTCTCACTGTAGGCTGGCTCCATTTTGTTAAGCTTGTTGGCTGTTTGGCTCTGTCAGCATTCAAGTAGTATAAAGATGCCACTTCTTTTTGTGGGAAACCGGAAGACTGTACTGCATGTTGTAGCTGTGATGATGGCGACCAAGGCTCGCAGGCTTTCCTGCTCTAGCCCAGTGCTTGCTAGGGCAGGTCTGCAACGGGATGGGAGTGACTGTGAAGAGCGCCAGGCTCGAGGCGGTTTTGTGTCCGGATATGCTCACTCGTTACTCCGCCGCCGCCATCTTCTCCTGTCGTGGGATCGACGCTCAGTATGCCCAGAGGAGGTAGCTGATTAGACCAGTCAGCCTGCTAGGGCCTGGTGCTGCAAGATTGAGAGCTTCGTTCTCTGGCTGGTACGCAGTTTTCAGGCATTAAACAAAAGCACGGGGAGAGTTGAGCAGTTTGGGGATGAATTTACCGTTTGCGGATGATAATTAGGGCTTGGTAGGAGGAGGCTGATGTCCTTCATCATCTTCCCCAGGGTTAGCCCTTTTCAAGTATCATTATCCACACGCTGTCTGAAAGCACTAAGTGTGCGTGTGTGTAAGTGGTTGAGAGATGAACAGAGTGGGGACTGAGATGGGGTGCAGATCTCTGTCAGTGATGTCAGTCTGGAAATTGGAGACTGCCTGTTGAGTCAACTTATATTAGTTTGAGCGTTTATTGTAAGACAACGGGAAGCGTTTACTGGTGGATTTCTGAAGGCCAGACTTGGGAGCCAGGCCTTCGCGGTGGTGGCTGTGTTGCCAGAGAGAACTTTGTATTCATTTGTGCTCCGTAGTGAGAAAACGAAAGGGATCTGGTAGAGCTCTTAAATGTGACCCTGCAGTGTTGTAGTTTTGACATTTGTGTGACTCCTTCGGTTTAGCTCTCCGAATTACACGTAAAGGAAGGCTTTCTGGATGAGAGGTCCAGTGTTAAGAACCCTTAGTAGGTGCAGATTTCAAAGAAGCCGTTTGATACAGCTTTCAGACCCCCTCTGGGTACACTGATGAACATGCTCTTATTAATAAGTGGGGTTGTTGGGCAGTTTGATTGTAAAGCTTACTTGATTAGTCTGGCTTCATGAGAATAAAGATGCCCAGCAATGTCTGCTTATATTATAAAAGGAAAATGATACTGAAATCTATTACTGTCTCTTAAAAGTAGGTAATTTAGAATCATATAGATCTTCTCTTTTTCCACTTTAAGGAATAAAAGTGCCTATTGCCATATTATTTGGATTTAAAAATGATCTGCTGGGGGCGCCTGGGTGGGTCAGTCGTTGAGCGTCTGCCTTTGGCTCAGGTCATGATCCTGGGGTCCTGGGATAGAGCCCCGCATGGGCTCCCTGCTCCGCGGGAAGCCTGCTTCTCCTCTCCCACTCTCCCTGCTTGTGTTCCTGCTCTCGCTGCCTCTCTCTCTCTCTCTCAAAATAAATAAAATCTTAAAAAAAAAATGATCTGCTGTAGGTAGTTGCATTTTTTAACAATATAATTTTAGGCAGAGTAGGATTGTTTATGCTATTTACTTTTTTTTAAATCCTTGAAGCTGATTAAATAGTAAGAAAATTGGGACATAGTTTTGGTTTAGGTAAAGAGAAAAGACAGTGAAGACAGCCTGTCACTGTTTTGGGGAGGCTTTTTGTGTGCTAGGTACTCTCTAGGGTTCTGGGGTAGAGAGATGGTCTTTGCCTCAGGAAACTTGGATCTTAAACCAGTGTCTTCTGGTTCCCCAAGATCTTACTAGAAAAAATGACCTGATCATGTTCAGTTTCAGTGTGGGAAGCACAAGATTAAGCATAGTTAAATGGGTTTCTTTATTGTAGGACTTAATAAAACTCTAATAGAGGTATGTGAATTGTGAATTTCTGAGAGTGAGCTATCCTAAGCAACATTTCAAGTTTCTAATACTTGAAATAGTAGGGTTATTAATGTCTCTCTAAATGGACTACTAATCTTATGACTATTTTAAGCAATCCTTAACGTGTATTCGTGGTCTTTAAGAGTAGTGTTTTTCAAAGTTAGTTAATCACCAGAATCACTTTGGCGACTTAGAAATTAAAAAAAAAACCCAAAAAGCATTTGAGTTGATAATACGTTTATGTGGTTTAAAATTCAAAAGTGTACATTGGCACACAGTGAAAAGTTCCCTCTCTGCTCTGTTCCCTAGCTGCCTACTTCCTTTTCTCATAGGTGACTAATGTTAGGCCTTTCCGAACTATTTCATGTGTATGCCATAACTTACTTAGCCAGAATATCAATCACTGAGCCTTGTATTTGGAGGTCTCTGATTTAGTAGGCTTGGGTGGGGACTGAGAATGTGTCTTTAAAAATGTTCCCTAGAGATTGTGATGATTAGCTAGATTTAGACACTATTATTTAAGATGGTACACATTACTTTTACATGTGGCGTATTATCCGATTCTTAAGAAAACTTTGAAACAGATAGGGTGATGACCGTTTTTAACAGAGGTGGAAACACGAGAGCAAATGGTAAATGACCTACTCAAGGTCATGCTCTGTCTTTTAATGGTGGAGCTGAGTCTCAAAACCCAGGGCTGTTTGCTGGTATCTAGGTAGGACTGGGCTGACACTCAGTTTGACTTCATGGCTACGATGCCGGTGATTGGCTAAATAACAACAAAACCAGACAAAACATTAATATGGGCATTTATATCTGATTCCTCCTATTTTGATACCACATTACATGTTAGAATATTTTATTGGATTACTTGCCAATAGATGTCCAGTGACCAGACTTTCTCTAGTTTGCATTTCAAGGCCCTTAGCGTGTTAGACTCATGTTATCAGTTTCAGGCACCAAAACAGGAGGCTGCACACAGACTTTTATCTGTAATGTTGCTTCCTGATGAGCTCTCTTTCTCTCTTCCCTTTGCTTCCAACTTCCTTTGGGCCCCTTCAGCTCTTTTCCCTAACACCAACCCAGATTAAACCACAGAGGAGGGAAGGAGGAAAAAAAGAGACCCTCCTCTGGGTGGAGGGTACTGAGAGAGTATACCAGGCTGTGGAGTACTGCGAGGTTTTCCTCACTGGTAAACTCTTTCTGTAGAATGAATGAATCCTGAAGAAAGAGTTTCACAAGTTTCTTATGGTATTGCAGGGGCATTTGAATTAGGGCAGAGCCTCCAGGGGGTTATTTTGTAGGACAACATTCCTTTGGTGTATTTTAAAAAACCTAGCCTCATAATATTGGTCACATAAGAGAACATCTAAAAATCTTTAAAAATAGCTATGAATCCATCATTTGAGGCAGTGTAGGACTTAGAGCCAAGACATATGAATGTCCATTCATTTGGTCAGCCACCCGTCCATCGGCACATGGTTAGGAAGGATTTACTATGTGCCAGGTGGTAGGGATTTAGAAGTAAGTAAAACATGTTTCTTGCCTTCTTAGAATTTGTCAGGCGGTGAAAGAGACAAGTATTTCATCAAACGAATAGTTACATCATATGAAGTGCTCTGGAGGAAGTGTGCCCCAGGTCTAAAGTGGGATTCAGAGAAAGGCCTAGGTTAGCCTGGAGTGAACGGTGAGGTAAGGTTTCCCACATGTTGTTTCAGCCTAGCCTTGAGGGCCTAGTAGCTAGATGTGTAGAAGGCAGTGGGGTATAATTACTCTAGGCTGAGGGAATAGATATGTTCAAAAAAAATAAGAGTAGTTTATGAGTATAATCTAGTGAAGGAATTGTGAGAGTATAGTGATGTTTGGAGTATAGAATGCTCTGGAAGAGTGAAGAGATAGATTGGAGGGGTAGTAGGGGCAAGAAGAGGAATCTCTCATGCTTTGTGAAATAAGAAAGAACCCTTGCACAAGAAACAAAGGAATTATTGTGCATATACAGATTTCTAATACCAGGAATTCCCAGACTTAGCTCTCATTCCCTGGATCCCATTCCCTGGATCCTCAGGTTCCTACCCTTGATCTCAGGATTTGAAATGGGCCCTATTTAGTTTGGCAACCAGTTAAGCCAGAACTTGGTGGATTTGAGCAGCAAAATATAGCAAGCTATCCAAGGATGAAGAATATAAATACAGTTCAGTGATGTTCATGGCTGTCATTTATTGAGCATTTAAGTGCTTGGCTCTTTCCAAGGTACATCACAAAATTACCTTTAATCCTTCTAGCAGCACTACCAGCCAGACAAGGGGTTTTATCCCCATTTTAATAGACCAAGAGACCTTCCAAGTTCTGGGAGGTTCGAGTAAGCTTGCCCAAGGTTCCAGAGCCAGTTAATGGCAGGGATGGAATCAAACCCAGGTTGGTTTGTCTGACAGCCCAGCTCATTCTTTCCCGGCCCCGTGCCCCTCGCAAGACTGCAGCTGTGGTTCCTAGGGCAGATGGAATGGCGGCTCAGGAATGTCAAATGACCATTTCAAAAGCAGTAAAACTGCAGTTTCATCTTTGATGTTAATGTTATCAAGATCCCTTGGTTAGGAATATAACCTAATTGTCTTGTTTCTGTGGGAAAGCCAGATTTCATTACAGGTGTTTTACTTGAGTTTACAATTCTATCTCAAGGATTGTGTAACTTGCCAAATGGCAGTAGTTATACTAGGACGAGTATCCGTTATCTCATGACAAGTTCGATTTATATGTAGAGTTGAAATTGGGATCATAATGATTTGAATACCTTACCTGCATCTGGCAGATACTTTAATGAATGATGTTGCGGATATTCAGAATGTAGATATGGCCTAAGGGTGAAGAAAACCAAGAATTTTCTCTTGAATTTTTGGTTGGATGCTAGCAACACTTTTTGGATGGTAGCTCAAAAGAAGTCTCATCCTGTTAGCATGTTTTGATTCTTGTCTCTGTATAGCCTTACTGTTACCAAGATGGAATTAGACAGAAGGACTTGACAAAAGAAATTGTCAAGAAAAATTAATGTATAAAGGCCATATCTTGTATCTTTTTCTACCAAAGTTCTTGTCCATTTGGCATGTGTATTTCCCTTTTCCTGTTTTGAATGGAGCTGAAAATAACGTGGTATTTTGGCTTTAAAGGAAAATGACTCATTTTGTTGTGTTCGGCATTTAGTTTCTCAGACATGTGTTTGGCTTTTCAAATGGCACAGGAGTTTGGAATTTTGGTCTCTTTTTCATTTTATTAGGAACAGTGTTATTTATGACACTACATAGGAGTTTGTAAGCAGGATATTTTCCAGGTTAGGGGAAGAAATTATTGGTGAGTGGGATGCCATTTTTTTTTTCCCCTATGCTAGTTTACAGAGCATTTCTGTAAAATGAATTTCCTTATTTTAATTTTATAGAACTCTTAACAGTTTTAACTGAAAACCATTTTAGGGGAAATAGTTTAAAGAATTTCCCATTTTAAAAAATGTGTTCATTTCATAAATTTATAGTATTTATTTAGAAACTTCTTTTCTTTTTGGTCTTGAATGCATCTTGAAGGTGAATGTACTGTATCATTTACTTAAAGTGAATACATTATATAGACTAGCATTTGTTGTCTCCATAAGCCTGAAGTATATATATATAAGTCCTACCTATAATTGTCATTTAGGAAGCTGACAGATGGATTTTCCCTCTATAAAAGCCGTCATTTGTGTGATTTGGGGTCTTTTAATAGTAAAGTCAGATGTTTGCTGCTAGGCTTAGTTCTCTTTGGGTAGGCAAAAAGTGAGAAAAGTCAGACCACTATTTTAGAAATTGTAAAGTCAATTTAAAGAAATAAAATGTGCTTATGACTTATGGCTGAGCAAAGATATATTAGGGATCACTGTACATGCTGAGATTTGAATTATAAAACTGAGCAGATTCCTCTTCACCAAGCAAATACCTTTTTCAGGGGTTGGGAGTCCAGATCACTGGCCTCAAACCCAGATGCCTACAGGTGCTTGGTACCTCTAGGTAAGGGTACTTCTAGTCACCATATGGGAAAGTAAGTGCAGTTGCTTGATCTTCTCTTTCAAAAGAAGCTAAAAACCTGAAATTCTGTGCGAAATTCTCCCCAAGTTTAAATGTTGGCCAAGACTCGTTAAAAATCTTTAAAAAATTTAAAATGCCGTGTGATTCAATATCGTGTGTACATCTGTAGGCTGGCAGTTTGTGACATCTTGAGGCTTCTCCTGCCCCCTTCTAGTAATTAACTGTAGCTTTTGCATTCAGATCTTAAAGAGACTCTTCTGTATCCTTGCCCCCATTGCCTTCTCTTCCCGTGTTGAAAACCACTGGTAAGGGGGGCACCTGGGTGGCTTAGTCCGTTAAGCATCTGCCTTCGGTTCAAGTCATGATACCACTGGGATGGAGCCCCACCTTGGGTTCCCTGCTTAGCAGGGGTCTGCTTCTCCCTCTCCCTCTGCCCTTCGTCCCTACTTGTTTTCTCTCTCTCTCTCTCTCTCTCTCTCTCTCTCAAATAAGTAAATAGAAAACCACTGGTAAGTCAATTACAGTCACTTAATGTCTTCCATGGGATTTTAATAAGGGAGGCACTATTACAAATATTAATATGCTTTATGCTACTTCATGCTACTTTATGGTGCCATTTTATTTTATTTTATTTTTTTAAGCTTTTATTTATTTGAGAGAGAGAGCGCATGTGAGCACAAGCAGGGAGAGTGGCAGGCAGAGGGAGAAGCAGGCTTCCTGCTGAGCAAGGAGCCTGATGGGGGACTCCATCCCAGGACCCTGGGATCATGACCTGAGCCAAAGGCTACAGTGCCATTTGTATCTAAACAGAATCATGCATGGGTAAATGACTCAATCAGAGTACAAGACAAACCAGTGGGTTTTAGTATAACAGTATGGAAAGTTCATTGATAGGGCTTCAGATTCCACATTGCAACCAAGCTTTAAGAAACTATCACTTGCTAAGTTTTGGTGTAGTATCAAAGAATAGCTGTAATTTAAAAACTATTTTAAAAGTATATAATTATTTGGTTGACATAGTGGCTATGTTAGTAAGATGAATGAACAGGTATTTTTTCCAACATCGATTTAGTATTGGCTACTTTAATGGCACTGTGCATTTTTTATTACTTTCATCTTTTTTATAGTATATTTATTACTGTTTATATTTTAGAAGGGAGTACTGCCATTCTCAGTGTGGTCTGCAGACTCTGGATCTCTAAGACCTTCTCATGGGCTCTGAGGTCAAAACTATCTTCATAATAAGGGTGCCTGGGTGGCTCAGTCAGTTAAGCGTCTGCCTTCAGCTCAGGTCATGATCCCAGGGTCCTGGGATGGAGCCCCCTTTTGGCTCCCTGCTCAGAGGGGCGTCTGCCTCTCCCTCTCCATTTGTCCCTCCCCCCTGCCTTGTGCACTTGCTCTCTCTCTCTCAGATAAATAAATAAAACCTTTAAGAAAAAACTATCTTCATAGTAATACTGAGACTTTGTCTTTTTCACTGTTTGGAAATTTGTGCTATTGTTCAAAAGCAATGGCAGGTAAAATACTGGCTTCTTAGCACAAATCAAAGTAGTGGCACCAAACTGTATTGAAAATTATTGTATTCTTCACTTTTTTGCACTTGTAGGAACAGCCAGTTTTCACTCAAAGGATGCCTTTGATGAAGTGGTAAAAATTACTAAATTTTATTAAATCTTAACCTTTGAGTGTATATTACTTTAATATGCAGTGTGACAAAATGAAAAGGACGTTGGTTGTCTTGAAGAAAAACACTTCTGCAGTTGTTTTAGATGCAAGCTGAACTAGCTGCTTTCTTCAGGAACACTTATTTTACTTAAAAGACTTGGGTATTTCACAGAGATTTCCTCAAAAATGACCATAGTGAGCCTGTCACTTCAAGGGAAATAACTGAAGCTGTTTGTTGCTAGTGATAAAATTAAGCTTTCAAGCAAAAATTAGAATTTTGGGAAATTTGTATCCATCATTGTGAGTTTAACAGACAAAATTTTGTAAGTCAGCAAACCATTATTTTCCATATGAGCAGTGCATGCTGTTATAGACTTGCACGTGGGCAAAAGATTTGATAGGTTTCAGAAGGTTTCACATTGCTCCCAACCTTTAAGGAATGATCACTTGTCAAGTTTTGGTGTAATATCAAAGAACGTCCACAGTGATCTGTAAGGGGTATTAAAATATCGGGGCCAGCTCATCTTCACATACTTCAACCAAAACAATGTACTGTGACGTACGGAATGCAGAAGCAGATCTGAGAATCTGGCTCTCTTATATTAAGACCAATAATAAAGAGGTCTGCAAAAATGTAAAACAGTCCCCTATCACAAATAGTTTTGGGAAAATAGTTACTTTTCATAAGGTAATGTTTGTTTATGTAATGAGTTTATTATTTTTGAAATAAATATTCCAAAATTTTCTTGGTACTTAATATTATAAATACGAGTGTTTGTGGGGACCTCAGTTTTTTTTAAGATTTTATTTAAGAGCGAGAGAACACAAGTGGGGGGGGGCAGAGAGAGAGGGAGAAGCAAAGCAGGCTCCCCACTGAGCAGAGAGCCTGATGCGGGGCTGGATCCTAGGACCCTAGGATCATGACCTGAGCCGAAGGAAGACACTTAACTGAGCCACTCAGGCGCCCCTGGGGTCCTCAATTTTTAAGAGTGTGAAGTGGTTCTAAGATAAAATTAAAATTTTTTTTTTTAAAGATTTTATTTATTTGAAAGAGAGAGAATGAGAGAGAGCACATGAGAGGGGGGAGGGTAGGAGGGAGCCCGATGCGGGACTCGATCCCAGGACTCCAGGATCATGACCTGAGCCGAAGGCAGTTGCCCAACCAACTGAGCCACCCAGGCGCCCTAAAATTTAAAATTTTAAAATACATTATGAGGGGTTGAGAAGAGAGGCTGTTGGGAAGACTCTTAAGGAATATTTGGGGAGGTGAAAAATATGCATCCAGAGATTCTGATTTACTTTTAGAGAAAACCCTTTTATAGGAGATACAAAGAAATAAACTTAATGGTCTCAGTGTTCTTGAGGCCTAAAATCTTTTGTTTCTGGTAAATTTTTAGTCTCTCTTTGGCCTTTACCATAATCTTATTCCTTGGTTACTTAGTGTTAAACTTTGAAGTTTTCTCTGGTCAGCTGTGACATGAGAAAAATTAAGGACAAAATAGTTTTTAATATAGCTAAATTTATTTAGTTTATATTTAATCTAAAATTATGGCCTCCTTACATTTTTGCTGTGAAAATGAGGTGTAGTGATTTTTTTTTTTTTTTTTTTTTAAATGTGTGTGTTGTCCAAATAGCTACCTTGCTTCTCTCATTATTCATCCAGCCCCACTCCCATTTACTGTTCTGGAAATCCTGAACCTGGGGAACCCATGATCAGGGTTAAATTCAGATAGAGGCAGTACAAAATGGATTTCAAAAAATGTATCTGAAAGTTGAATGTCTCGAAGTCAAATTTCAGACATACAATGAGTCTTTCATAATCACAAAGATGGAGAGAATTATCCCTAATGTGTTGGTGCTTCTTGCTTGCCAAGACAGCCCTAATCTTTCCAGGTTCTTCCCAGTCATCCTCAGTCCCATGGGTCAAGGTAGCTCTTAATATTTAAGTCATAACACAGAGTTGGGTGGGCAGCAAGAAAGGTTTTATCCCCTTCATAGAAAAACAGATCTCCAGTGTAGCATGAGAAGACTCAGTTGACCCCTTCCATTATATACCCAAGACCTCCTAAAGAGGATTCCCTATAAACATGCCTTAGATGGTTTGCTGTTGGCTTGCTCCAGGACTGTGTGAAAAGGGGTTTTTGGTTGGATGCTCTCCGGACTGGATTGAATAAGGCAGCACCAGATTTTCATTTAAATGCTGGGGCTGGGAATGTGCCTACTAGATGCTGGCACAAGTAAATGACCATTTCAAAAAATACCCTCTGCAGCTTTGCCCAAAGCAAAGCCTCTTCTCCCAGTGACAGTGGCCGGCAGGTGGGACCACCACATGATAGCTTGAATTTATTGATGTCAGTGATAATGTTGAACAGATGACATGCAAAGAGACAGTTCAGTGTGTCAGTGTAGATGGTATGGTGTGACACTTATATTAAAGAACAATGTGAAAGTTAAGGACTGACTGCCTGTACTTAGGAAAGTGCAGGGTGATAGAGCAGAAAAGACTGGAAGCTTGACTCCTATCTCAGCCATCTATCTAGCAACATAGTTGCTCCCAAAAAAAAAGAAGTAATTTCATTGCTTCTTGAGTTTTAGGCTTTAAGATTTAGAGTTTTCTTTTGGGGAAATGCCAGAAATATTCTTACAGTATTTCTTTTTCTACAAGAAAATAATCTGGGCACAGATTTTTAATGTATGATTTAGTGTTTTAGGTAACCTTTACTGTTGGCTGTTGTTTCTTTATATGGATTATTAAGCCCTTTGCTCCAAAATAAAATGATATGGATATGTAAAAGTTTTATTCCATGGATGGATAGGTAGAGGTTGGAGTGAGGTCACTTTAAAGGCAGGTTGCTCATATTATTGGGTAAGTGGTGAGTTACTAAATGTTCTCTTTATGGTAACTGGTCTGCTTATAAGAGCTAATATGGGCAACTATCCTAAAAGAAACCTGTATATTTGTACTTTTCTTGCCTGTTTTAAACTTTAGTTTGAGGTGGAAGACCTGGGGAGTTAATTTTGTTGAGATTAGATCAGGAAACTTTTCTTCCTCTAAAATGGATTGTATACAAGTATTATTCTCCATTTTTCACTGTTGGAACTGTATCTAAAGACGTGGAAGAGTGGGGAAAGACTTGGTTTTCTTACTGTCTCTGAAGCCATTTCAGACGGAAACAAATGAACGCAAAGTAGACACGAAGGTCCTCTAGGAGGGAGAAGCTGTCCACTTCTGCAGGAAGAAAAGTAGGGCTATTGGGACAAATTCATGGAGGATGTAACACTTGAGCTGGGCCTGAAATAAGTAGGGATGAGACTGGAAGAAATGTACTTGTGGCAGATTGTCGCTTTTCCACCATTAGGGTGATTGCTACAAACATGAAACATGGGCAGGGGTACCTGGTCCTACACTTCCAGATACATGAAGACTGTCATCTTGTAGAAGGTGGGTTGTCAGGAATATCTTTCTGTCCTGGAGAATTGAAACCTTTCGGGATCTGAATATACCTAAATTTTTTTTCGTTTTAGAAATACAGCTAAAAATGCATCAGGTTTCATTCAGTTTAGGGGTATGTATGTATGAACATGCAGGTGTGGTACATGACAGGTAGAGAATTCGAAAACCGACGGACCTGCACTGATGCTATTCCCAGTTGAGGATCGGTGAGAAGATGAATTATATTTGAAATTATAATGTTAAATTTGGGGAAAAGGAGACTGAACTTACAGGGGATTTTCAGGGCAGCGGTGAAATATGTTAGATTCCAGCAGGTTACACTTTGATTTCTTGTCTCTTTTTAAACATCCGTTTGCCGTTACCCTACCTTGGTGCTTTAAGAAAAAGAAAATCCAGCATCTGAATCTGTAAAATACCTATAAATTTAAAGGAATGAAATAGGTTATTGAATTGGAATATAGAATAAATCTTTGGTGTAGGAGTACTAAGGATTGTCAGAAGCTTATTGTTAACCTATCCATTGTGTGTTATAGCCACCTCACAAAGGCTTGCCTACCTGTCCCTGAATGAGATTAAATGCTGAGTTATGAGGTTATTTTGTAATGTTATGCTGTACTCTTCAAATTGTTTTCCATCACAGCCACCTGTAAAGATTTATTCTGAAATGGAATTTGGTGAGTTCTAGGGTACTTTTATTTTATTTTAAAAAACAAGGGAGACTTGTTCATGTTGCTCCTAGAGGAAATATAGTTAATGACTTTAAGCATTGTGAGCTTTTGGAGAAAGATCCTTTAAAGTAGATGAATGCCTAATAATTATGTAGAGACATTCAGTAACTTAGTAATTGAATTGAATTCTGTGATTTCCGTGTCTGCTGAGGACTCTGTAAAAGGAGGAACTCAGTACTCTTTTATTTTTATAGTTTTTTGTTTGTTTGTAGGTTTTTTGTCGCTATGGTCTGGGATTTATGCTTAGGGTGCCAATTTAGTCCTGATAACTGTTTTGAGATTTGCAAGCATGATATATTTTGTGTAAATTTTGGGGACTGAATTTAAGAAATTTAAAAAATTTGGTATTTGGGGAAGCATCCTAAATGTCCGTGTAAAATCAGTTTGTATGTGAAAGTTTCAGATGGGTTAGATGAAATGGAATATGACAGTAAGTGCTAGTCCCATATAAACATTATATATGTATCCCCACTGATAATATTTGCTTTTCAAACATTCATAAGAATTCCAGGACTAAAAAGAACCAGAGATGACTATTAGTCTTCCCTTATATAGATGAGAACCTGAGACTTAATGGGCTCAAATGAGCCCAGTTAGCAGTAGATGAGCTGGGAATAAGCTCCAGATTTCTTTTTACCCAGTGGGCATTGTTTCCAGTACAAATGGGTGTACATTTCAGATGTGGTTAGGAGTCCACCATGATTTTTGAGATTAGAAAATTGAATTGATGGCAGTGACTCTGTCCCCTAGCGGCCTGAAATTGGCTGTCGAGTTCTTGACTTCGTACTTCAGCATTTTTATGTTTTCAAAGCTTATTTTGGTGTTATAAATACTGTGTATGTGGAATGGTATTTGAAAACATGAGAGCAGCATTTAATACTTAATCAGCGTTATTGCCCGGTTTTGAAAAGGTTTTGACAAATTTTATCTACCCCCCAGCTCCCTTCCCTCCCCGTCACTTTATACTTTGTGGAAGCTCTCGAGACCTTGTTGGGCGAAGAGAAAGGGATGGGAGTGAATGGGTGTAGTTGTCTGCAGGAAAAATGTACCTTCTCGGGTACTGCTGTGGTTTGGGGGAAGTAAGCCTCTCTCAGCCTTTTCCCTCCAGCTCTACTCCCGCGTCTGCTCCAGGGTCCTGAAGGCCGTTCTTTGGAGCCTCCCAGTTCAGCTTATCCCCATTTCTAGTTGGCCTTCTCTCAGAGCCCGTGAATCCCACGCGTGGTCGGGCAGGTGCTCTTCTTTGGGAGTGAGAATAAAGTCACCAGTGAGTGGGAGAGAAACTAAGTATGGCGTCATTTGAAAGTTAGTGCTTAGGACTAAGATTCAGAATTGGCAAAAAAACCTGTGTATATGTTAGGTTTTGAAAGCTGCTCCTCAGCATTAAACAAAGGATAGAATTTATAGGATAAAACAAAGTTGAGAGACAGTTGGGTCCTGCTAGAATCTCTTACTGAAATATTAGGTCATTTGCCCATTTATATAATAAATGATTTATGGCAGCTTTGAATCCTAAACTGGCTTTAAGCTGTGATTTATTTTCGGAGTATGTATATCACTTTCATCTGTTAGTACAAATGATTGAAATTTGATTTTATGTATTTTTGTCACTTTTTTTTTTTAAGATTTTATTTACTTATTTGACAGAGAGAGACACACAGCAAGAGAGGGAAGGGAACACAAGCAGCGGGAATGGGAGAGGGAGAAGCAGGCTTCCCGCTGAGCAGGGAGCCCGATGCGGGGCTCGATCCCAGGACCCTGGGATCATGATCTGAGCCAAAGGCAGATGCTTAACGACTGAGCCACCCAGGCACCCCTATTTTTGTCACTTTTTAGAAAGCAAAATTCATGGAATTTCCTGTTTAAGAAAATGTTTTTTTTAAAGATTTTATTTATTTGACAGAGAGCATGCACACACACAAGCAGGGGGAGCTGCAGGCAGAGGAGAGGGAGAAGCAGGCTCCCCGCTGAGCAGGGAGCCCGATGTGGGGCTCAATCCCAGCACCCTGGGACCATGACCTGAGCTGAAGACAGACGCTTAACTGACTGAGCCACCCAGGCGCCCCCATGGAATTTCCTATTGATTGAATGTTTCAATTTTTTTCTATTGCTTTCTAAAATTCTGTTTATTTTTAAGAGAATCATCTATGAAAAAATTTGAAAGATTAGGCAGTTGTTTTGGTAACTTGATAGACTCAAACTCTTACAATCTCTGCATTTGATTACATCTTTACATTATAAAGTGAGTTCCTTAAGTTGACCGAAGGGTCTAGTTTTAATGAGTATTACAATATTTTGTATTAATTCAAGACTGTTTTCTTGAGATAAGCAGCAAAATCGTAATAGATAATATGAGTTAATATCTTTTAGTTATGCAGCCCCTTGAGATTTTTTGAAGCATATTTGATAATCTTTTAGAAATGGGGGGAGGTGTTATCCTTGTTTTGTAGATACGGACATAGAGGTCTTCATTTGTGTAGTTTTGTGTCAGAAGGCCCTTCAGGAACTGAGACTGTGTCTTAAGTCAGTTAAGCTTTCAGGCCTTTTCTGCCCCATTTTGTAAAATTCTTAGTAGATTTATGCTAGCCTAATACCTTCATTTTATGATATACATGTACATTATGTACATTTAAGAATCTCTTGGCATATATAGCACAGTGTTTAAAAAAAAAATGGCTTCCATTGGTGTTGGTTCAGGTACCAGCTCTGTTGCCACTTTGTGTATTACAAATACTAGAAACCTCAGTTTCCTCATCTGTAAAATGGGATTAATACTATTATCAAAGTCGCTAATGGGGTGGTGAGGGAAGGGAATTGTAGAGTTGACCAGGGATCTTTTTTGGGACAAAAAATCAAAGATAATATAAAAAACATTCTTGCCTTAGCAGATTTTTTGTATACTACTATTAGAAATCACCAAATAATGATACAAGTACCTATCAGAACTATTTTATTTAAAAAGATTTTGTACATGTGGTTTATTCATATTTCATTTTGTTTTTAAAGGTTACGGGAAGTTTCAGAAAAACTGAACAAATACAATTTAAACAGGTAAGAGTTTTAAGATATTTTAAATTTTCTGAAAAGAGCATTTTTTTCTTTATTAGGAAAAATAACTCCTATTTAGGCAGAAGCAACCAGAAATATTTTAATCTGTCAGCTATTTATGACTTGGATTCATTTGAATAATAGGTTCTGTTCATACTGATTGTTGAAAAATCTGGCATACCAAGGACATGTAATAACTATAAAGGATATCATAATTATTATTTTTCAATTATTGCTTATTATAATATGTAAATATTAATTTTTAAAAACAGGTTTTTCCAGCTATTTTTTCCTTTGGTTAATCAGGTAAAAAACAAACATACCAACCCTAGAATGTATTTGCCATTTAAAAAATAATTTTATTTGACTTTCTTTATTCCTTAGCCACCCCCCTTTGAATGTATTGGAACAGGCTACTATCAAGCAGTGTGTGGTAGGACCAAATCATGCTGCCTTTCTTCTTGAGGTAAATTGTTCACTGTAAGATAGAGAAATGAAAAGGAACTTAACTTAAAATGGAATCGTGCATTATCATGTATCTTCCTTTTTAACCAGGCAAAATAGAAGTTTTTTGCAAGAGATCACCCAGTTCCATTTCCTTAGTTTGTCCATTTTCTGGCTCAGAGAAAGCTTAAGTGATTTAGTACAGCTTGAAACCATAGTAATGGAGAAGTTCCTGATACCCAGTCATTTCCTTACTCTGAATTCTGTTAGAGATACTTTAAATTATTTTTACTGCTATCCTGATAATGTAATGTAAAACATACTTCCCCACGTCAGGCGTGAGTGCCTTCTGAAAAGGAACTTATTTGTTGTCTTCTGAATTGACAGTGATGGGGACATAATCTGTTTATTGAGTAAATTCATATTTTAATACACATTTTTACTTCGGCGATATTTTCTATTTTCTTGGCTTTTAGGATGGTAGAGTTTGCAGGATTGGTTTCTCAGTACAGCCAGACAGATTGGAATTGGGCAAACCTGATAACAACGATGGGTAAGACATTAATGCCGTTTCTATTTAATAAGTATTTAGCTCTTCAAAGGTATTATATTAAACCTGTGTTTTGATTTTGATAGCCTTCAAGTTTAAAAAAAGCATTGTAGAAAATGAGGCACTTAAAATAGTGAAATGGTTATCTTGTAGTTTGATTTTAATTTTTCTGCAAGCAGTGATTTATGGCTAAAATATTAATATTGAAAATAGCAGAGAAGTTGGTCACTACAGAAATTGGTTATCAGAGGAATGATTTATGTATGTGGTAGGTCCCAAGTCAGATCTGTTCTTTGATTGAAATGACTTTTTAGATCTTTTTTTTCCCTCCAAGAATTTATTTTTAAGTAATCTCTATACCCAGTGTGGGGCTTGAACTCCCAACCCTGAGATCAAGAGTCACATGCTCTACCAACTGAGCCAGCCAGGCCCCCTTCCCTGCCCTTTTTCAAGTAATATCTATACCCAATGTGGATCTCAAACTCACGGTCCCCTAGTTTGAGTCTCATGGTGTACCGACTGAGCCAGCCAGGCTCCTCATGTTTTTTCCTTCTTAATATTTCCAAATCAAGTAACTCAGTTTGAAATTGACAAGGGTCTTTAAAATTGCGGTCTTTATAAATGATTACATATAAAAAGCACTGCTAGATAATGTATGATGAATTTCAGTTGCCTGCCTCTAAGGAAAGCATGATTACTTCAAAAAGTCTAAAGAATAATTCATTTGCAGTTAAACCATGCAGACACTTTGAACCAGGAGGGTGTGCTGGATT
The DNA here is from genome assembly GCF_029215605.1 of Mirounga angustirostris. NCBI lineage: Eukaryota > Metazoa > Chordata > Mammalia > Carnivora > Phocidae > Mirounga > Mirounga angustirostris. The sequence continues at coordinate 34,627,021 of NW_026991712.1, forward strand.
GCTGGGAGGCCATAGGTTGTGCGGCTTGCTCGTTGACGGGAAGGACACATTCCAGGAGGGGCAGTCGGAGAAGAGCGAGGCTGGTGTTTCACCACAGTCACTCCCAGAGTAGGGAGGCCAGGAGTCCCAGGCTTGTGCCTAGCGAGTCTGGGACTGTTCTGTGACTGTTGCGCCTCCCGTTTTTTCCCCAGGTCAAAGTTGACCAGCAGCTCGGGGGCAGGGAGGACATCAAGGCCCGGGAGGACAAGTGACTCCCCATGGTTTCTCTCAGGTTCTGAGACTCTGGGCAGGCTGGCAGGCAACACCCTGGGGTAAGTTGTGGCCAGGTGATGGCCTCCGGTGGTCCGGGCCCACGCTCTGTGCGGGCTCTCACTCTGAGAAATTGCCTTCTGTGTTACCCAGCGGAGCAGGGAGGAAACTCCTGAACTCTGGACAGGCGCTCTGGTTGCTCATGGCGAGGCACCGTGATAAAAATAACCCATGCAGGCTAATTACAATTAACCCAGGCTCTTGACCTTTTAAAAGTATTTAATGTTGAGATGTGTTTAATATATCACTTACCAGGTCGCTTATGTTACTTCAGTTTTTCAGTGGTGTTGACTTTGGTCTTATTTATGCTAATTCTTGGGTAAAAAAATCCAACATTTATTTCTTTCTAGGTTCCAAATTTGGTAGTTCTTTCTGAATTAATTTAGTGAGGTTTGAAAATCATGTAACTAAACTTGACAGCCTTTAATTAAGTTATTTTTATTTTATTTTATTTTTTAATATTTTATTTATTTATATATTTGAAAGAGAGACAGCAAGAATGATAGAGGGAACATAAGCAGGGGGAATGGGAGAGGGAGAAGCAGGCTTCCCGCCGAACAGGGAGCCCCATGCGGGGCTCGATCCCAGGACCCTGGGGTCATGACCTGAGCTGAAGGCAGACGCTTAACGACTGAGCCACCCAGACGCCCTAAGTTATTTTTATTTTTAAAGATTTATTTATTTCTAGAGAGAGTGCAAGTGGTGGGTGCGGTGGAGCGGGAGGGGCAGAGAAAGGGGGAGACAAGCAGACTCCCTTCACTGAGCAGGGAGCCCCATGTGGGGCCCGATCCTAGGACTCTGAGATCATGACCTGAGCCAAAACTACGAGTCCGAAGCTCAACCGACTGAACCACCCAGGCGCCCCAAGTTATTTTTATTTTTTTAACAAGATACAGTTGACCTATAACATTATATTAGTTTCAGATGTACAGCATGATTTGCTATTTATGTGTTGTGAAATGATCATGGTAAGTCTAGTTAACATCCATCACCATACATAGTTTTTTTTTAAAGATTTTATTTATTTGACAGAGAGCACATGTAGGCAGACCGGCAGACCAGTAGGCAGAGGCAGAGGGAGAGGGAGAAGCAGGCTGCCCGCTGAGCAGAGAGCCTGAGGTAGGGCTTGATCCCAGGACCCTAGGATCAGGACCTGAGCCAAAGGCAGACACTTAACTGATTGAGCCACCCAGGTGCCCCTTCATTACCATACATAGTTACAATATATATTTTTTTTCTTGTGATGAGGACTTTGAAGATCTACTTTTTTAGCAACTTTCAAATATGCAGTGTTGTACATTACATGGTCATGACTTATACCTGGAAGTTTGTACCTTCTTTTTACTTTTAAATTATTTATAACATGTGTACCTCTTAAACTAGATAATCAACTTTCATTTTATCTAAAGTTGATAAGCTGTCAAATTAACAAAATCATACACAAATTCTAAGCCAGATGATTTTACTCATTTTATACCTTGATCTTGAATACCTAGATTTTCTGAAATTACCTGATGAATGGTTAGATAATGCCAAATCAGTCAAGTCAGCAAATGTGTTCAAAGGCTGATCAAAGAAATATAACTAGAAGCAATTTAAATTGTTTCAAAAAGAGGAGGAGGAAGGTTTTAAACATTTTAAAAATATTTTGACACTGAATTTCTAGGTAAAATTATATTTGAAAATTGAGAGCCCCAAATGCTTATTGTTTCTTTGCCTTTTTGTTTTTTTGCTGAACTAAGTTTATTTTGAGGTCAGAGGAAGGTCATTTAGTGGAGTACATTCTTTAGCTCATTCTGTGCTAGAACTATTAATGGGAAACATAGCTCTGGTCTTCATTAAAATATTAAGTATCTCCTTTTACTGGTCCTGTGCACACAACTAACATAACAGTGTATGATAAAGAATTCTGAAAATGATGTAATAACAAATGAAATTGTCATTTCGTTTAATAAACCTGGAGAAAGTTTGATTATATTTACTTAAGAAAGAATAACTGTTATGTATTACACCATGTCAAACTATACCTTCTTTAAAAAATTTGTTTAATTGCAGGGTCAGCAAACCACAGCCTGTGGGCTAAATCCATTCTCTCTTGTTTTTATTGAAACACAGGCATGCTTGATACTTAGTTACTGTCTGTGGCTGCTTTGTGCTAAGATGGGAGAGATGAGTAGTCTTGACAAAGACTTTAGCTCACAAAGCCTAAATAAACTATTTACTTGTCTGCTCTTTACAGAAAAGTTTGCTGATCCCTGTTTTAGTTTATCCATTTATGTGGTGGCATTTGTTAACTAATTTGTACTCTGTATTTTTAAAATGTTTATTTTGAAATCATCTGACTTCCTTTTGTTGTTCTTCAAGTACATCACTGAAGTAATTTGCCTTTTAAAAAGTTGTAAAAACTTTCACCTGGTTTCCCCAAATGTTAACATTTTACATAACCATAGTACATTGATCAAAACCAGGAAATTAACAGTGAACAGTGCTTAATCTACAGAGTTTACTCACATTCCACTAATTGTCCCACTAACACCCTTTTCTCTGGTCCAGGAGTCAATCCAGGATCCCACATTGCATTTAGTTGTCATGCTTCTGTGGGTTCCTCTAGCCTGGGGCAGTTTCTCAATCTCTTTACTTTCTGGACCCTGATGAGTTTGAAAAATGTCTGATTATTTTGTAGAATGTTTGAATTTGTCTATTTCCTCATAATTAAACCCAGGTGATGCTTTTTTTTTTTTAAGTCATCTTTTTTAGAGTGGTTTTCAGGTTCACAGCAAAAATGGGAGAAAGATAGAGATTTCCTGTATACTCCCTGTCTCTACACATGTATAGTCTCATACTATCAACATCTCCTACTTGAGCAGTCCATTTGTTAAAATTGATGAAACTACATTGATACATCATTATCACCCAGAGTCCATGGTTCCCATTATGTTTTACCCTAGATGTTGTACATTCTGTATATAAATGTATAATGACATGTATCCTCCATTGTAGTATCAGAGTAGTTGAATTTCCTTAAAAATCACCTGCACTCTGCCTATTTATCCCTCTCTCCCCTCTGATCCCTGGCAATGACTGATGTTGTTACTGTCTCCAGAGTTTTGTCTTTTCCAGAATTTTGTATAGTTGGAATCATATGTCTGGATGTACTACAGGTTATTTCTGCACTCACCCACTGGATGACATCTTGGTTGCTTCCAAGTTTTGGCAATTATGATTAGAACTGTTCATAAACATTGTGTTCAGGTTTTTTTGTGGATATAAGTTTTCAACTCCAATACCAAGGAGCACAATTGCTGGAACATGTTAGGAGTATGTTTAGTTTTCTAAGAACCTGGCTACTGTTTTCCAAAGTGGCTGTACCATTTTCTTTTCCCACCAGCAGTGAGTGAGAGTTCTTACTATTCACAGGCTCACCAGCAAAATTGGTGTTGTCAGTGTTCTGGATTTTGGCTGTTCTAATAGGCATGTAATGGTATCTCATTGTTTTAGGTTGCATTTCCGTAGTGATATACGATGTGGAATGTCTTTCTATATGCTACTTGCTATCTGTATATCTTCTCTGGTGAGGTGTCGGTAAAGGTCTTTGGCCCATTGTTTGAATGACTGTCCTTCTGTCCGTCCTTCCTTCCTTCCTTCCTTCCTTCCTTCCCTCCCTCCCTCCCTCCCTCCCTCCCTCCCTCCCTCCCTCAGGGAGTGTGTGTGCAAGCACAAGCAGGGGGAGCTGCAGGCAGAGGGTGAGGGAGAAGCAGGCTTCCTGCTGAGCAGGGAGCCCTGGGGCTCGAGCCCAGGACCCTGGGATCATGACCTGAGCCGAAGGCAGGCGCTTTTAACTGACTGAGCCACCCAGGCGCCACTCCATATAAACTTTAGAATCAGTTTATTGGTACCCATAAAATAATTTGCTAGACTTTTGATTAGGATTGCAGGTGGTGCATTTTTGTCGAGAACACTGCAGAGGTGGTGATGTCTTCTCAGTGCATCATATCAGGAGGCACATGGTGTGGATACGTCTCATCTAGGGATGAGATTACCCCTGATTAGTTAGGTAAGGTGGTGTTTGCCAGGTTTCGCAACTATAAAGTTACTATTTCCCCCTTTGTAATTAACATTATTCTGCGGGGAGATTCTTTGACCATGTAAATATATTTTTATGCTTGATTTTAGCATCCATTGATGATTTTTTGCCTTAAGTATTTCTGTGGTGTTGGCCAAATAGTTATTTTTTAAAATTTCTGTCATTCCTTTTACACTTTTACTAATTAGAATTCAAGCATAAGGAAGAATTTTTCCTCCTTGCACATTTATTTATTGTTTATTCTGTTTCTCTTCAGTTATTTATATCATTATGGTCTCATGGATATTTTATTCTATAGATTATAATTCATCACAATTTATTATGTTGCTCAAATTGTCTTAGATTTAATGTTCTCTTTATAAATAAAACTTGGATATAACCAGTTATAATAGAATGACAGAGCTGGAATTTTGTGATTTTGCTAATAAAATAACGTAACAAATAACAGTAATAAACCATAGTACATTTGATCTTGACTAAAACCTCTGTAGATCAATCCAAAGAAGATTAGGGCTAATCTTAAGGCTTTAAAATGCAGAGAGAAGCGATTTTTGAGTCCCCTTACACATCCTTGCCCACACTGCCTTTCTGTCCCTCACTCTCTTATCCACACACACGCCCCAGAACTAACTCAGCGTTGAGCTTTCTTTGGCATTTGATTCATGAGTTGAAGTATTGAGAAATGTCACAAATGTCACAGTGTCCACTGACTTAAGTCATTGCCAGTCTTTTGTTTACCTTTATTTGGTCTTGCAGATGTCCACAAAGTGTAAGCACTTCAGGACTGATTGTCTTGGCCTCAATGAAAATTCTGTTTGTTGATGGTGAAATTGTGATCAGGTTATTTTGTAAATTAAGCAGTTTTATAGAGTCAAAAATATTTTCTTCATGATACATTTTTTCCCCCATGAGTTGTGTAGTGGGTGTTTATTCCTCTTTCTGTGTTGATTACAAGGAACTTTAAAGAAGTTTGCAATTTATAGCATGTAATAGAGAATCTAGAACAAGCAGATCTTGAGACCCCAGAGGGGATTCTTATCTGCAAATTTACCAAATGCAGTCAAATATGAAAAAGCCCATCCCCATAGACTGTGGTCCCCTACCCCCTTTCTTCAGACTCCAGGCTTGCTCCCTTTGGGTTGTGAATCAGGGAGCAAATGGTCTCTGTATTTGAGAGCTGCATTTGAAAGATTTTGGAATAATTGGTTTTTCTTTCCCATCACCATAGATAATTGATAATTGATCATTTATTTTGACTTATCATTCTTAGGGATGCATAGCAGACAAAATTTATGGGACTTTTAATCTTTTTCCCTTTGGCCTTTTCACTGTTCAGCAGGTGTTTGTGCTAAAGGTTTCTAGTTGCTCCTGTTTCCTCCCTTTCATAATTACTCATATTTATCCTGGGAGATACTTCAAAAATCTCCTAGGTATTGTTGTTAAACTCATTTCAGACCAGGTTAAGGGTAAAACCACCGAATTTACTTGGGGAAGAGAGTTAATTGTGCTCAATAGTAAGTTTAAAATGGAGATAATATCTAAAGTCTCTTTATTCTGTTTGTTGTCACTGGATATAATAGATGATAGGTGTAAGCTGCTTTTCATTAATTTGAGCTACCATATTTCCTTTGGAGTCTCATCTGAGCTAATAATTAGCACTGGATTTGGAATGTAAAAGCCAAGCAGGTCACTGTAATTGTAAACTGTTGAAGCTGGCTAGGTGGGTAAGGTGGTAGGTAGTAGGGCTGTGACAAACTAAGTAGATGCCCCTTTTTAAAGGAGGCAGCTGATGAGCTGATTATTACCATAGGAGAATACAGAGCTATTGTTGCCAAGTGCAAACTTCCATGCCTCAACTTCACTTTTTTTTTTTTAAGTGAGCTCTGTGCCCGATGTGGGGCTTAAACTCACAACCCTGAGATCGAGAGTCACATGCTCCACTGACTGAACCAGCTAGGTGCCCCTCACCCCACCCCCTTTTTTGTCCCCAAGAAGCTGTAATTCTGGATCTTTATGTGAATATCTTGACTTATATGTTGGAACTAGGAATTAATATATACACCAGGCCACATACCAATCATATATATATATAGTGTGTGCATGTCTATGTGTGTATATCCTCTTTTAAAGAAACCTTTTATTTATTTTATTTATTTTTTTAATAAAGATTTTATTTATTTATTTGACAGAGAGAGACACAATGAGAGAGGGAACACAAGCAGGGGGAGTGGGAGAGGGAGAAGCAGGCTTCCCGTGGAGCAGGGAGCCCGATGCAGGGCTCGATCCCAGGACCCTGGGATCACGACCTGAGATGAAGGCAGACGCTTAACGACTGAGCCACCCAGGCGCCCAAGAAACTTTTTATTTTAAAACAGTTTCAGATTGACAGAAAAATTGCAAAGATAGTACTGAGAGTTCTCCTATATCCCGCGCCCATTTTCTACTGTTATTAATATATAACATTGGTATGGTAAATTTTTTATAATGTATGTTGGTACATTATTATTCACTGAAGACTGAAGGTTATTCATATTTCCATAGTTTTCTCCTGTTGTCTTTTTTCTGTTCCAGGATCCCATCCAGGATATCACATTACATTTAGTCATCTCCTTAGGCTCCTCTTGATTGTGATAGTTTCTCAGATTTGCCTTATTTTTGATGATGATGTGTGTATTTTTTTTTTTAAGCCAACCAACCGGGTTTATGGACAAGACTTGGTCCATGGGCTTTAAGTTTGGAAGCTGTGGACTAATTCCTATGGTGTGATTTCCTCAGTTGATTTTGAATCATTCTATTACCTTGAGTGTACTGTGTAATGGGATTAAAATAGTAGGATTAATTTTGATGAACAAAGTACAGGTAGGAGAAACTGGTTTTCCTAGTACTTTTGAGTTTAATATTAAAAAAATTACATAGCTCACTAAAACTAGAGATATTTGACATATGTCTTTCAGCTAACCTCTGTTGAGGGTTTGTATAGCAGAGATTGCGAATTGGCAGCCCTTGGTGTTTTGATGAAAGAATCCAGCAGTGAATTTGGGTGTATTAAGTAGGCTGATACTCTCCAGTCTTCCCTGTTACCTTAACTTCACTTACTTATGTAATCTATGCACCCCTCATGGAGATTTGAGTTTATGATACCTGTAAGGTCTGCCCAGGAGTAGATGTGTATTTGGATAGTATATCTGATCAGGTTTCTAGCAGTATTGGCTTGCCGGAGAAATGGTATGCAGTCCTTGGTGGAAATAAGCCACAAACTAGGACATTTTGGAGTGAAATTAATAATTAGGCTCAGATAGTAGGCTTAAACAGGCAATATCTCAAGCAAACGGGGACATATTGTCACCCTAGTTATATATTGTTAAGACTTTTTTAGAATATGGTTCTCCCTGTTTTCAAGTTGAAATAATGTATTTAGCTTTGAATGTTTAAAAATTTCAAAAGTAGTTCTACCTGATGACTTTGTTTTTGTACCTTAATAGGAAACCATGAAGTAGAAATGCTGATTTAATATTTGATTTGAGTACTTATTTATGTTTCATTGATCCGTTATTATTTTCTATTGCATAATTGTTATAATGCATATAACTTGAAAATAAGTACTTTCTAGCATATTGCTTTCTTTGATAACACATGACTTAATTTTTAAAATCAGGGTATAAAACAAAATTTACTGTCTTAGCCATTTTTAAGTGTACAGTTCAGTAATATTAAATATATTCATGTTGTTGTGAAACAGATCTCCAGAACTTTTTCATTTTGCAAAATGTAACTTTACACCCATTGTATCCCATTTATACCCTCTCCTTAACCCCTGGCAACTGCCATTCTACTTTCTGTGTCTATGAATTTGACTACTTTATTGGTATCTCATATAACTGGAATCACATGGTTTTTCTCTTTTTGTGACTGGGTTCATTCACTAGCATAATGTCTTCAAGGTTCATCCATGTTGTAACCTGTGACAGGATTTTCTTTCTTTTTAAGGCTGAATAATATTCCGGTGTATGTATATGCCACATTTTGTTTATCCATTCATCCTTTGGACATTTGGTTGCTTCCACCTCTTGGCTTCTGTGAATAATGTTGCTGTGAATGTGGGTATACAGATATCTCTTGAGACGGTTTTCAGTTCTTCTGCACATATATCCAGAAGGGGGCTTGCCTGGGTCATACGATAGGTCTATTTTTAATTTTTGATGCACCTCCATACTGTTCCATAGCATTGCACGATTTTACAGTCCCACCAACAGTGCATGAGTGTTCCAGTTTCTGCACATCTTTGCTGCTAACACTTGTAATTTTCTGTCTTTTTGTTTTTGTTTTTATTTCAATAATAGCCATTCTAATGGGTGTAAGGGGATATCTTACTTGGTTCTGATGATTAGTGATATGGAACATCTTTTCATATGTTTGTTGGCCATTTGTGTATCTTCGGAGAAATGTTTATTCACATTCTTTATCCAGTTTTTAATTGGGCTATTTTTTGTTGTTGAGTGTAGGAGCTCTTTATATATTCTGGATATTAAGTTATTATCAGATATATGATTTGCAGATATTTTCTCCCATTTTAGGTTGCCTTTTCACTCTGTTGATTATGTCCTTTGAGGTACAAAGTTTTTAGGTTTGATATAGTTCATTTTGTCTGTTTTTGCTTTTAGTGCTTGTGCTTTTTGTGTCATATCTTAAGATCATTGCCAGGTCTTACATGAAGCTTTTCCGCTGTTTTCTTCCTAGGAATTTTAAATTTTTTGGTCTTTTGTTTAGGTCTTTAATCGTTTTAAATTAATTGCTGCGTATGGTATAACGTAAGGGTCCAGTTTTATTCTTTTGCATAGAGATATCTAATTTTCCCAGCATCATTTGTTGAAGACACTGTCCTTTCCCATTGAGTGGTTTTGGCACCCTTGTCAAAGATCATTTGACCATACGTGCAAGATTTTATTTCTGGGCTCTCTATTCTGTTCCACTGGTTTATTTGTCCTTATGTCAGACCCCACAGTGTTTTAATTACAGTAGTTCTGTAATGATGTTTCAAAATCACAAAGTATTAGTTCTCCAGAATTTTATTTTTCTTTTTCAAAATTGTGTTGGCTCTTGAGGGTCTCTCAAGACCCCACATGAATTTTAGGATGTACTTTTCTATTTTTGTAAAAAATGCCATTTGGGATTTTGATAGGGATTGTGATGAATCTGTTGCTTTGAGTAATATGGACATCTTGATAATATTAAGTCTTCCAGTTCATGAACATGAGATTTGTTTCTTTTTATTTGTGCCTTCTTTAAATTTTCTTAGCTGTGTTTGATAGCTTTCAGTATATAAGTCTCACCTCCTTGGTTAGGTGTATTCTTAAGTATTGGTTTTTGTTTCTGGTTTTTTTTTTTTTGATATTGTACATGGAATTGTTTTCTTATTTTCCTTTTTGTTAATGTAATATACTTTTAATGCTCCTTTGTTTTCCTTTCGGTCTGTAAATGGTTCATTACCACTATATTTATGAAATCTGGTGCACAGCTGAGATGAAGTGATGGTTCATACTATAGCTCTGAGAATACAAAATATTGTTTTTCTCTAAAATTATCTTGGGCGGTTCTTAGGTTGTAGATACAGATACACAGACACAGTTGATAGAGTGTATCAACAAGGGTAGAAAGCCATCAAAAAGGGTGACACCAGGTTTTCTGGAGATTGCTTTCCCATTTTACTGCGGAAACTATTTTAAAAGTTTTGTTGTTTAGACAGAGATTGGGCTTTCCAATTAAGTGAGAAGATCAAGTAGTTGTATGTTAGTTTGAGAATTGTTATGATTAATATAGTCAAACATTTTTAAGGGAAAAAAAGCCTTGGAAAATCAAATTTAAACTAAATCTGTTCGCAATGGGAGGTTGAAGTTTTCAGTTTTAGGTGAGTACAATGAAGAGTAGTTGAGAGTAAAGTAGCTTTCTCTAGATTGAATGATCTCTAAGTATTAGATTCATTTTATTTTATTTTATTTTTTATTTTATTTTTTAAGATTTTATTTATTTATTTATTTGAGAGAGAGAGAGAAGCAGCATGAGAGGGGACAGGGTCAGAGGGAGAAGCAGGCTCCCCGCTGAGCCGGGAGCCCAATGTGGGACTCTATCCCAGGACTCCGGGATCATGACCTGAGCCGAAGGCAGTCGCTTAACCAACTGAGCCACCCAGGCGCCCTTAGATTCATTTTAAAGAGGCATCAACTATACTAAAAAATTTTTAAAGGAAAGAGACTGGCACTGTCATGATTTCTAAGGCTAATGTGATTTGGGGGAACGTTTTCTTTAAGATCCAATTGAATGCAGAAAAGCTATTGTTTATGGTTATCTAGTTTAGTTGATTTGAAAGTCCTTAATGCTCATGTTGGGGGCAGAAAGTGAAGATGGAAATGTCATGCTAAGTTTTCTCATACTTAAGAAAAAATTAATGATTATTTTAAAATAGTAGCTTCTCTTTGGTCAAGGTAGTTAATAGAACTAAATATTAATGGACAAATATCTTTGCAAATGAATGTTTCATTTCACGCAAAGCAGTTTGAGTCCTAAACTCTGAATTACACTTTTTGTGTAACACATTGTTGGCAGTTAATGTCTGATGAGTCTTTCATGTAGGGGCAAGGTGTATCCTATAACTCATTCTAGAATTGTGACTAGAAATACTTGGTATGTGGAGCTTTAAAACATGATTTTAAAAGATGCAAAAGTGTGATATGTATCTTTCTAAAGAGTGAATTTATATGTAAGCATTTAAAAAATGGAAACAGTTTTATTTTAAGGCTCAGTTATATTACCTTGTTCTATTAAAATACTGTAAAATCTATGTCAACTAGACAAATAGCTTTGTCTTCAGTTAAGGGAATGAATGTGAGACACAAGGTGATCTTTTATTGTTTAAAATGCTAATTCTCAAAATTGTGTACTCTTTAGAAGTCGATGGAGTTCTGGAGTCGGTGGAAGTGGAGGAGGCTCCTCTGGTAGGTCATCAGCCGGAGCTCGAGATTCCCGCCGACAGACCCGAGTTATTCGGACAGGCCGGGACCGAGGATCTGGGCTTTTGGGCAGTCAGCCACAGCCAGTTATCCCTGCGTCCGTCATCCCGGAGGAGCTGATCTCACAGGTAGAGATCTGGTAGAACACTTCACATAAGGCAGCAGAGCAAGAGGAGTTTTAACTGAATGTCCTGGGCTGTAGTCCTGACTCACAGCATGGATTGTGAAATACTGCTTTTCTGGAGTTGTCCTGGAAAGCTGATTTTGATAAAAGTGTAAGCAAAAGAGATTTAGCATAGCACTCTTCTTTATTTTGCATTTCAGGCCCAGGTCGTTTTACAAGGCAAATCCAGAAGTGTCATTATTCGGGAACTTCAACGAACAAATCTTGATGTAAACCTTGCTGTAAATAATTTACTTAGCCGGGATGATGAAGATGGAGATGATGGGGATGATACAGCCAGTGAATCTTATTTGCCTGGAGGTTGGTGGATCACCATCATGGTTTTCTCATCTCTGGAGGGAGAGACTTTTTTGACTGGAGAATGGAATTTTAAAGTACAATGGATTTTCTGATGGTTCTTCCCAAAGTGGTAGCTATTTCTCACTGGAGTGTTTAATTTGATTGTAAAATACTTTTTTTTTTTTCTTCAAAGACTTTATTTGACAGAGAGAGAGCGAGAAAGGGAACACAAGCAGGAGTGGGAGAGGGAGAAGCAGGCTTCCTGCGGAGCAGGGAGCCCGATGCGGGGCTCGATCCCAGGTTCCTGGGATCATGACCTGAGCCGAAGGCAGATGCTTAACAACTGAGCCACCCAGGCGCCCCTGTAAAATACTTTTAAGGGAAAATGGGAAATGTTTTTGCTCAGTAGACTTGTGTTTGGTTCCAGTAAAGACATGGATTGTCTGTATTATCTCTGTGACGTTACAAATATATTAAATAGAGATCTTTTTTTCTTGTGATTATTTAGTAGGTAGCCGAAGTGGCAGTCATGCCTTTCCTGCTCCTTAAAATCTTTGTTAATATTATTTCCTGGGTAGTTATTACTTTTTTTCTCAGGGTATATCAGTAGTTAGTGTCTCATTTTTATCTGATTTAATTTTCAGAGACCTTTCAGTGGTCTACGGGTATTTTCTGTGTCTGCTTTCTTTATATATATGTTTCTGTTTATAGAGGATCTGATGTCTCTTCTTGATGCTGACATTCATTCTGCCCACCCAAGTGTCATTATTGATGCGGATGCCATGTTTTCTGAGGACATTAGCTATTTTGGTTACCCTTCTTTTCGTCGTTCATCACTTTCCAGGCTAGGCTCATCTCGAGGTAATTTTGCATTTATTTCTTTGTGATCATTGGCTGGCTGTATGGAGAGAGAGTGGTACAATTCATTGTGTTTGAACTTTTAATATTACAGTAATTAATACAATAATAAATTATTACTTAGTGTTTTTGAATGCTTTGGTATTAAAGTAGTTATTTTTGATCTTGAAGAGCCACAAATAGTACTTTACTTTAGAAATTATCTTATCAACATTGTGGAATACTTATCAAGGGTTACGACTTACCTACCTATATTTTTAATTAGGAATATGGATTCTGAACTAAAAGCAGAATTCTACTTTACAGTGACATGCAGCATTCAGAAAACAAGTCTCTTTAGTTTATTTAATTAAAGTGATTATTCTGTTCATTTTAAATCTTGGTTAGACGAAGAGTGAAATGTGAAAAAACTTAGTAGAATGGGATTGGCCAATAAATATATAGAAATGATTATTTTATTAAAATGTTTTTTTCAAAAGTTTGAAATCCTTCAGAGGTATAGTACATAGTAGAGGTTAGAAGATTTTGAAATCATACAAATGTAAGACTTTCTCTGCGTATGTTGGTATAGATTTAGCTTGCATTTTAACCTTATTAAGTCAGTATTTTTACTTTCCAGAATGTAAAACTGCTTGATTCAAATAACATACAAGAATCGGTTATATATTATTTACTGATCATTAGTAAACTGGAAAAGATGCCATGTTATATTAGAACCTTGCTGCAAATATCTAGTACTTAAAAGCAAAGTTTAAAAATAACAAATCTATAATGATCTTGTAATATACTGAACCTATTATGTAATTGCTTTAAACATTTTTAAATAAGTCCATACTGTATTGCCTTAAATATATCAAGTATTGCATTTTCAAATATTCAGTATCGAGCACAAATAACTCCTTCTAAATTTCTCCCTTTTGCTTTTCCGTAGGTCATTCTGTGTAGGCATTACTTTTTATCTGAACCATATGAAATTGCTGGTACTTGACCATTTTTGACCTGCATGGATGGCAGTTTCATATGGTTCAATTTAATATTGTTTCTAGTCCTTATCCAAGTCCTGGAAAGTATGTTTTGATTAACTACTTAAAAAAAAATAATGTATGAGCAAACAGAAAAAACCAAAAACAAACCCAAAACAACAAAACCGGTTTTAGAGAGTTTGTAGGCCAGTTGCAGGGAAGCATTTTTGTAAGGGAATCTTTCTGTAAAGATTATTAAAAGAAAAAAAGCTTGTCTGGTTTCTCAGAAATGTGTAAACGAGACTGGTATGAAGATCCAGAATGTAAAATAACTCTAAATGAGGCTTGAATTATAAAAATTTTTAGTTAATGTTAATGGATTTGTATTTTAGCCTTTTCAAGTTTTTTCCCTGTATGTGTAGGGTTTTGTTTTTGTTTTGTTTTTTTAATAACTGAAGACATTCTAACAAATACTCTTTTTTGGTTTACATATGTATCTAACATGTTGAAATTCTAATTTATGCACATTTTCTAATAAAGTTATGGTAAGCATTTAAATGGAAGCCAAAAATTTTAAACTCCATTTTAAAAATCCAGTTTAAAATAAAGTAATTCTGCTCTAAAAACATGTAGTTGGAATTAAAAAAAAGTCTGCCTCTACATAGTTCTTAAAAATACTAGTTTATAATTTTCATACCTTCACTTGAAAGAGTTAATGTTTTGAATGTTGCATGTCAGGCTTATTAGATCTACATTTACATTAAATTTTTGTGAGTAGATAAACTGCTGTTAGTTGCATCCTGAAGGGTCTTTACTAGAGAGTGGCTTACTTTTATCCCACTGGTGTGACCCAATTGCATACCAGTTCTCCTTCTTCCCTTAGAGAGAGACTCTGAGCTGTTGCGTGAACGTGAATCCGTTTTACGTTTACGTGAACGAAGGTGGCTTGATGGAGCCTCATTTGATAATGAAAGGGGCTCCACCAGCAAGGAAGGAGAGCCAAACCTGGATAAGAAGAATACACCTGTTCAAAGTCCAGTGTCTTTAGGAGAAGATTTGCAGTGGTGGCCTGATAAGGTATTTGGAAAAATTTCCACCCTTTCGATTTAAATGGATTCCTGGCAAACCCCACCCCCTCAAAAAGGTTTCTCTTTTACTTCAGATATTTGTATTATCAATAAACACACAACACGCACAGACATGAAGTGATATTTTTGTTTTGTTCTAAAATATACATAGACTATCTTTATTTGACACTAGATGAGTCATCTTAGTGAGATACACTCATTGGTGCTATTTTTTGTTTTATTTTTGTTTTTCCTACTTGATGAAATAAATCAGAGAAATCGGAATGGTAGTTCCAGATAACACATCAGCATTCTGTTGCAGGACTTCTTTTCTGGTGATAATTTTGCCAATAACTGATGGCCCTTTGTAGAAATTTGTTTTGTAATGTCACATGGACCCCAGTTACTGTGGGGTAAGTTCATGGTCATTGATACAAGCATGCATGTCAGGGCAAGATTAGTTAGCTGTCCTGTTTTATGGCAATGAATTCCAACAGATCCTTTGCTCTAAATGCTGTGGGAGACAAAGCAGTCTAAACAGGAATGGACTAGGGGAGTTCTGCTCTGCATCCTGAGGAGAAGTACAATGACTGGCTTCTAGAAAGCATCCAGGATTTGTTAAGTTGATTTGAATCTTTAAAAATACATAACTGCCACATATGAAGCGGAGTGTCTACATCCTATTGATGCTGTCTAGGTCTCATTGTCATAAGTGCTTGGTAATGGCTCTTGTAGGAAGCCATGTTTTCTCTCTCTCTTTTGACGTGCCTTTTTCTTATTTCCAGAGCCAGTGGGTAGGAAATTTTCTTAAGGAGAAGTAAAGTAAAAGAACATAAGAACTTTGAGGTTAATCTCTAACAGATAAGGAGATTCTGATAGGAATTTCTTTTCTTTCTTTGAGGTTGAATTTGAATTTGGGATATTAAAGGAAAATATTGTTTAGCTTTCTGGATTTGTTTATTTTTCATAGTAATTGTGAATCTTGATGTAGTTCATTTATTTTCCTCAGTATTCAGCTCATGTGGAAAGCTTGAATGCAAGAAGGAACATGAATTTTAATCAGTCTCTTTGTAAGCAAAAGGTTATTCTGTTTTCTTTGGCAGCTGACAAAGTTTCCCTGAATTGGCATTCTCTTACTTATTTCCATAAAACTAGACATGTCCTAAGTTCTGCTTTTATTCCATATGGTAGAAGGTGATTTAAGCCTAGGCCTCCCCCTCTTTTTTCCCCCCTTTTTTCCGTACATTGTTCTGTGTTTTCCTATTTCTCTTGCCTGGATCATATTAAGCTGTGTCTACTTCATGTTGGCAGGAAGTAATAGAGGATTCATGAATCTTGTTTTAATAGTGCCATCACATATATATTAGTCTGGGCTTTTTTTTTTTTTTTTTTAAGATTTTATTTATTTGACAGAGAGAGACACAGCAAGAGAGGGAACACAAGCAGGGGGAGTGGGAGAGGGAGAAGCAGGCTTCCCGCCAAGCAGGGAGCCCGATGTGGGGCTCGATCCCAGGACCCTGGGACCATGTACCTGAGCCGAAGGCAGACGCGTAACGACTGAGCCACCCAGGCTCCCCTAGTCTGGGCTTCTTTATAATGTATTATTTTTGATGAATGAAAGTGTTTTAAACAGTACAAATTTAGCAAGCTTCTTCCCTGGCCAGTGTATGCTCTGATAGATTGAGCCAGTCTTTATTGGTCTTTACTGATGGCCATGTTTTTAGTACATCTTGTTTTCAGAGACAGTCAACAAGTACCTCATGAAACACACTTAGTGTGTTATTTCCTTGATGTTTAGATACTGAATGAAGGAGGAACAGGAGTGTGTGAAACAGTATATCCTACCTATAGCTTTTTTTTCCTATTAAACACCTAATTTAAAATATTGTCACTGAAACAGAGGAGCATAGGGGAAGAGAGGGAAAGATCAAACAAGACGAAACCAGAGAGCGAGACAAACCATAAGAGACTCTTAATTGTAGGAAAGAAACTGAGGCTTGCTGGAGGGGAGAGGGGTGGGGGGATGGGGCAACTGGGTGATGGACATGAAGGAGGGCACATGATGTTATGAGCACTGGGTATATATAAGACTGATGAATCACTGAACTCTACCTCTGAAACTAAAAAATACATCACATGTTAATGAATTGAATTTAAATAAGAAGAAAATAAAATATTGTCACTGGAAAAGATCCACTTTTTATTAGCTTATGATTGAAATTTAGACATCAAAAATTTCAATTTAGGGAAAGAAAATAGCTTAAGCCTAATCAGACTCTTAAGCATTGTCACAGTTTTCAACAAATACCAGTAAGTGATGTGAGGCTGACTGCTACCCTCAGAGAGTGCAGAGAGCTAACTATTAAAGGGAAGAAGACCTAGCCTGCAGATAACTTTCAGACACCATGCAGAACTATCATGAAGGCGCATAGGATCAGTGCTACACACAGAAATAGGTAATATGTAGGACCATATTGGTCCCCGCAAATTGGGGGTAGTGATCCCTGGGAAGTACAAGGGTTTTGGGGGAAAGCCTGGTAGGTGATCGAGAGTCAGGTGGCGAGTGCAGGGAGATGGAGCCCTGTCAGCACACACTACTTAAAAGTAGTGTCTTTTTCTTTCTTTTTCGAGGGGAGTGAGGGTCAAAGAATGCCTCCCGGCGTTAATTTCAGAAATGACCTAATCCAGTATTTTTAAATTGTAAGTTTGGGTAGTAACCATAGTATTTTCACTCTTCATTTTGTTAGGGGTCATCAGAAATTCCATTAGTAAATTATCTGGATTAGTACCGACTTCCTACCACCTATCTAGAGAAACAGCAACTTCTTCAAAATTTCGCCATTTTGTAGGCTAATAAATTAGTTCCTTTAATAGCGGAATGAGTGTTCTCTTTTCTTTAAGCCTTTTGCAGTATAATCTTGAACTGAAAATACTTTAGGTAACCTTAAATTTAAATATTTTCTTGAGTTATTCTTTGAGCTAAATGTCAAAGCTAGTATATATAAGAGCATACTTGGGAACTCTTAGGCACTGTTGGTGGGAATGTAAATTGGTGCAGCCACTATGGAAAATGGTATGGAGGTTCCTTAAAATATTAAAAATAGAACTACCATATTATCCAGCAATTCCACTTCTGGGTGTTTATACAAAGAAAATGAAAACACCCAAAAAGATACATGCACCCCCATGTTCATTTCAGCATTATGTACAATAGCCAATATATGGAAATAACCTTAAATATCCATCAATGGGTCATGGATAAAGAAGATGTTAATACATACATATACTCAAACATACACTTGAATATTATTCCGCCATAAAAAAGAAGGAAGTCTTGCCATTTTTGACAACATGGATGGTACCTCAAGGGCATTATGCTGGGTGAAATAAGTCAGAGAAAGACAAATACTGTATGGTCACTCTTATATCTGGAATCATCAGAATTAGAACAAAGCACCAAATTCATAGATACATGGAACAGATTGGTGGGTACTAGAGGCAGGGCATCAAAAGGTAAAAAGAAAAAAATTTTTAAAATTGTTAAAAAGGCATAAAAGCTTTTTCCCTTACTAATTTTTCAACATCTTAAAAAATATGGAAATTGGAAATTACCATAGGGATGTTGAAAGCTTCATGAAGACAGAAGTGAGGGTCATTCAGTCAGTGTTAATTTATTTTTAAAAGATTTATTTACTTATTTATTTATTTGTCAGAGAGAGAGTTAGAGAGGGAACACAAGCAGGGGGAGCGGGAGAGGGAGAAGCAGGCCTCCCGTGGAGCAGGGAGCCTGATGTGGGGCTCGATCCCAGGACCCTGGGATCATGACCTGAGCCGAAGGCAGACGCTTAACAACTGAGCCACGCAGGCGCCCCAGTCAGTGTTAATTTAGTAATCTTGATTCATGTGTACTTTCTGTTAGGCCTTTTGCTCAGGCGTTAGGGTAAGGGTTTTGTAGAAGGCAGAACAATTATGTTAATGCTTTGGAGTAAGTACCGTTATAGAATTAGGTACAAGAGGCTCTGGCGTATCATAAGAGGCCAGAGCAATTGCTGAGTGTGGACTCTACAGCCAGACTACTGGAGTGTTCATATCCTGGCCCTGCCACTTACCAGCTGTGTGGCCTTGGTCAAGTCCTTTAACCTCCCTGGGCCTTTGTTTCTCATCTGTAAGATGGGGATAATAATGGTTTTTACCTTGTGAGATTGTCATGAGAATTAAATAACTTGGTATATGTAAAGTGTAAAGAGCAAGGAGAAGCAGGGTCCTAGGCTACAAAGAGAACAGGCAGTTTCTGTAGGTCATAGAAGGGTAAGAGCCCAGTGGGTTTGGGTATTCCAAGTGGGACCATGAGGCAGTAGTATTTTGTGTGCCAGATTCTCTGCTGGTACAGAGTTGGGCACAAGCTGAAAGAGATACAGACCATGTCCGTAGTCTGACTGGCCTATAAAATGCAAGAAATGAAAACATTTCATTACAATAATAATATAGCATAATAGGAAATTTACGGGTAGTCTGTATCTACCTAAGGGAGAAATGGAGGGAGGGCCTTTAAGTCCAAGATCCTGATCACAGTTGAACTAGCCAAGTTCATACTAGTTTCTGAATAGTCTTACCTGAGAATGTCAACATTCTTATTAGGCTGCCCTGTCTCTTCATCTATCATTCCTCCCTCCTTCCCCAACACTCTGCTGTCCCCCATTTCTATCCCTCCTCCCCTTTGCTTTTTATACTTTATATTGCTGGTAGTTGCTGTGATAATTCAGTTACTTTGGTAAGAAGATGCAATCTTCCCATTAGGTGATCATCTCACATGGCTTCATTTCACTTCTCAGTTCTGAAATTTACTTTTCTCAGACTAGAAATTTAGTTTTATGTTGCTGAATGTCTACATGCAAAATGTAACTATATATATATTTATGCAGCTACAGTCACGAAAGACTGTTACCAAGAGAGTGAAGTAAGGGACGTGGGAGGGAGAGGAAGGAGTAAAGTTACACAGAAATCCGAGCTGAGTAAATCTGCTGAAACTGAACATAAAAATAAAAACTTCACTTTGTGCCCCATAACAGATGCTTTCAGTTAAAAGCACGCACATATCCTTTATTTTCAGCAAGTTGTGAGAGAAGAGGGTGGTGAGAGTTGTGTGGTGGGCGATGAAGGAAAAAACTGATGGGCCAAGTCTGTGCTGTTAATTTGCAGCCCCATCCCTTACCATCATGCACTCATTTTCTTATGGTCTAAGGGAAATAAGGAAATTACATTCACACTGGTCTTTTGAATTGTAGAGTTGCATGTGATCCTCAGTTTCTTTGAACGGTATTAAGAGCAAATAGCCCCATGACATTTGGCTCCTTACTTAAGCTATCGGAGCAGCCTCACTTTTGGAACCAGTTGATCAAACTTGTTGATCATACTGCTTTACCTTCAGGGTTCTAGAAGGGCAAGTTGAGTGGGGAGAGGTCTTTGTTGTTGTTGTTTTATTGACACTTGGAAGCTTCCAGGTAGTACCTGTTAAGAATTAGCTAGATGTGTCACAGATGTAATTTAATAAAAGGAGAAATGGTCATAAAAAGGAAAAGAAGGCAGGCATAAGGAGACTAGGGAAAAGTAGATAGGCAAGGAGAAATGAAGTGTGAATAATTCAATAAAGTTGACCAAATTCCAGAGTGACCTGTGGTTCTATTTCATCCACTTCGAGCATAATGCACAGTACGTTGCTGTTGGTGCTGGTACTTACTGGGAAAGCTAGTGTTGGCTGATGGTAGGCAAATTAAAAACGAACTAGTTGAAACAAAAGCAAAAATGAACTTTTGGGACTTCATCAAGATAAAAAGCTTCTGCACAGCAAAGGAAACAGTCAACAAAACAAAGAGGGAACCCACAGAATGGGAGAAGATATTTGCAAATGACACTACAGATAAAGGGCTGGTATCCAAGATCTATAAAGAACTTCTCAAACTCAACACCCAAAAAACAAATAATCAAGTCAAAAAGTGGGCAGAAGATATGAACAGACACTTCTCTGAAGAAGACATACAAATGGCTAACAGACACATGAAAAAATGTTCATCATCATTAGCCATCAGGGAAATCCAAATCAAAACCACACTGAGATACCACCTTACACCAGTTAGAATGGCAAAAATGGACAGGGAGAGAAACAACAAATGTTGGAGAGGTTGTGGAGAGAGGGGAACCCTCTTACACTGTTGGTGGGAATGCAAGTTGGTACAGCCACTTTGGAAAACCGTGTGGAGGTGCCTCAAAAATTTAAAAATAGAGCTACCCTATGACCCAGCAATTGCACTACTGGGTATTTACCCCAAAAACACAGATGTAGTGAAAAGAAGGGCCATATGCACCCCAATGTTCGTAGCAGCAATGTCCGCAATAGCCAAACTGTGGAAAGAGCCGAGATACCCTTCAACAGATGAATGGATAAAGAAGATGTGGTCCATATATACAATGGAATATTACTCAGCCATCAGAAAAGATGAATACCCAACTTTTACATCAACATGGATGGGACTGGAGGAGATTACGCTAAGTGAAATAAATCAAGCAGAGAAAGTCAAATTATCATATGGTTTCACTTATTTGTGGAGCATGAGGAATAGCATGGAGGACATTCGGAGAAGGAAGGGAAAAATGGGGAGGAGGAATTGGAGGGAGAGATGAACCATGAGAGACTATGGACTCTGAGAAACAAACAGGGTTTTAGGGGGGAGGGGGGATCGGTTAGCCCGGTGATGGGTATTAAGGAGGGCATGTACTGCATGGAGCACTGGGTGTTATACAAAAACAGTGGATCGTGGATCACCACATCAAAAACCAATGATGTATGGTGACTAACATAACATAATAAAATTAAAAAAAAAAAAAAAAGATGGGGCGCCTGGGTGGCTCAGTTGGTTAAGCGACTGCCTTCGGCTCAGGTCATGATCCTGGAGTCCCGGGATGGAGTCCCGGGATGGAGTCCCGCATCGGGCTCCCTGCTCAGCAGGGAGTCTGCTTCTCCCTCTGACCCTCTCCCTCTCATGCTCTCTGTCTCTCATTCTCTCGCAAATAAATAAAATCTTAAAAAAAAAAAAAAAATGAAAACCCAAGTTTCATGGGAGAAGTTTAGGAATAGAAAGACCAACTGTTTCAAAATAGAAGTCACTAAATGTAGATGTGGTCAGCAGGGATTCATGCTGCTGGACTTAACGTGCTTTTCAAGTTTTGGCCTCTAGGTAATTTCTTTCATATTTTTGACAGTTTCCATCTCCTTTTGGGGAGGGATTTCTAGTTTGATTGATGACCTCAGTTCAGTTTTTTATTTAGTGTCCTTCAGACAGTTGGAAGTTTATTGAGTACTTCAACCACTAATGACTTGATTTTTGTTTAAAAAAAAAAAAAATAGGGCTGCAAGCTACTATCTTTAAGGAAACATGCATATCTACTTTTTCCAGTTGGGTTGAAGCAGGCCCCAACTTGCTCAGAGGCCGCCATTATTATTTCATTAAAACAATAAAAACAATGTTTTTGATGACATTATGAAATGAGTGATCTAAAATACTGTTCTTTTGTGTTGTGTTTGTTTTATATTTCTTTACATAACGAATCTAAATAAGGCCAGAAGCAATAGGTGATTATTCCATCATCTTCCTATGGTTGGACACACAAATTTTCCACATTTGTCCATAATGGATTTTCAGGGCCTTTCGGGTTCAGTTAGCTCATTCAGGACTTACCTGGGGAACATTGGCCTATCTTGGGAGGATATAGGTAAGTCACTTCTAAGGGGCCTTGTGCACCATGCTGTTGCTATAGGGATGATTTGTTCAGGATTATACTGCTCTGGCAAGGCATTTTAGTTAAAATTCATTTGTTCATTTCTCAGGGTGCTCCTGCTATATGCTATGTGCCAAGCTGGCCTGTGGGAATGTGGAGGTGAATACAATATGGACCCGCCCCCTCTCCCCCCAGGGGATTCTGTGGGGAAGACAGACATTCACATACAATATAATGTGTTCACAGTATGTGATCAGTGATAGACTTGATGGTGTGACTACAGTGTGTAGGGGTTCACGGTGGGGAATGACTAATACTACCTGAGAGATTTGGCAGAGACTTCACAGAGGAGATGATATCTGAGCCGCATTTTTAAGGAAGGTTAAGTAGGCATTGACCAAGATGCAGAGGCATTCCACACATACCAAGCATGAGCCTCGAGTCATGAAAGGGCACGGTGTATTTGTGGAACAATGAGAAATTCAGACTTGCTGCATGTAGTAGGGAGTAGGAGAAGAGCAAGATAGAGCAAGACTGTGAGTGCCCCAGGCAACTTGCCGCACGGTTAAGATGTTCTGTAGTCTCTAGGAAGCAAACAGAGTTCTTAGAGAGGTGACATGATGAGATTTGTGGGGTTCTGTTTTATTTTTTTACGAGGTGAGCATTGTTGGCACTGTGGGAGAAAGATAGGAATACGAAAAATCTGGAGTCGGTTCAGAGACTGGTAGAATTGTGGAAAGGAATTGTGAGCATTTCAATCAAAGCAATGGCAGCAGGGACAGAGGAAGGGAAGAATCTGAGGAATTTGAGGCAAAGGCAGCACTGGTTTACTAGTCACTAGCTTGTTGGGAGAGAAGAGGAGGAGGCGACAAGAGTGCCCGGGTTTTCATGTCTCTCCTGTTACAGGGTGGGTGATGGATGTCATTCATGGAGAGGGACTGCAAGGGGTATGCAGCTTTGGAGGATATGATAAATTCATTTTCTAGGTGTTAGGGTGCTTTAAGACATCCGGGTAGATAACTCTTGCAGGTTAGTGTGGCAGTCGGAGATGTACATGTTTAAAAGCATGGCGCCCCACTGGCTGCAGTCCATTAGGCTGAGGGTGGAGTATAAGTTGAATAAAGGGACGAGGGCAGAATCAGGGGCAGGGAGTGCATGATGGTAGGCGGGAGATGGAAAAAATAGCCATGAAAATAGGAAGAAGACCACTAGGGAGTAGTGACCTGTGAACAAGGGACAGGAGAGGTTCCAGAACAGATGAACAGGGTCGAATGGTTTGAAGAGTTTAAAGAGAAGATGGATTAATTAAATGCGTGGGGCTGATATGGTGCAGTTCTGGCTCTGAGTGAAAGCTGGTAAAGTGAAGCATATGCCAAGCAATTCACTCTACCATGAATAGGATTGAAAGAAAGATTAGTTTGGATGGTTGTTGGGGTTATGAGAGAGGCTTACAGCCCGTGTGTGGAGGTTACCTTTAAATAAGAGAAGCATACTTCCTTTTTCTGAGATGAAGGTGGGGAGAAGAAGAGAATGGTGGTTTTTGTTGTTAAATAAATCAAGAAAAATAGGAATATTCAGCAAGCTTGTGCTTTTCTGGGTGAGTAGGAGGTGAAGTTGGGGGCAGAGTGATCATAGTTGAATTTGATTGAGCTCTTACTGGTGCTGGGCTCTGTGCTTGTGTACTTTATAAATGTTAACGGTCTTTGATTTTTCATCTTCTACCCCTTAGAGGTGAAGAAAAGGGGTTCAGGGAAATTATAAAACTTAACCAGAGTCACATACTTGGTAAGTGTTGGATCCTAGTTTGGGGGCTCACTTGGTCTGCATCCTTTAACCGAAGGAAGGAAGGGAGTGTGAGATAGAGATGTTAGGATTTGATGCAGTAGGCAGCCTTGGAGAGAGTAGATGAGGGTTTTCAGACACCTATGGAGAAGGAAAGAGAGGAATTGCTAACTTGCAGAATTTCAAATTTGGTCTCCCATCCCTCTATGGAATGACTTGAAAACAGGGCTGGCTGATATTGGTAAAATAGGTTAAAATTCTTTCAGTATACCTCTGCAGCATAATCTGTTGTTAAATTTTAAATTGTGGCAGACTTTATAGGCTTTAGCTGAGCACTATAACCCATCCGACCAAATAAGGTTGGAATTTGACAGAAAAGCAAAATGACACCATTAGTTTAGCATACTTCAGAGCCAGAATTCCAAAGAGAAGCAGTGTGTAGACCAATAGCAAAAGTATAACCAAAAATCTTACCTGGCAAGTTTTGCTGGGTGATTTCTGGGTAGCTTCATGACTCCGATCATATTAACATATTATGTTAAAAATTATTATTGATACTCATTTACATTTATTGTCCAAGATTTTTGGAACTTAATTGCATTGAACTTCTGGCATGTGCATCACCTTAAAACTAAATAAACTTCTGCCTTAAAACAAAACAAAACAGTGTAGACCTTTTTTTCAGCAGCTTGGAAGAGCCTAGAGGGAAGCAGTCTTCTGTCTTGACACTTGACTCTCCTAGCTTCAGCTTCTTTTTTCTTCATTTATTTGGCAATTTATTGAGCGCCTACTCTGTGCACTGTTCTACGAAGTGGGGATGTGGTGGTGGACAAGACAAAGCTTATATTCAAGTGAATGGACTATCCATGAGTAATATATAGTATGTCAAGTTGTGAAATGCAGTCACCTAAAAAGTAGAGTAAGGAGATGGAATATGAGAGTGGTGGTTTTGTAGGCAGTGTGGCCAGATGTGTCATTTGAGCAGGCTTGATTAGGGAGAGAGATTAAGTCACCTAAGAAACAAGGTAAGAAAATACCAGGGACATGGCAGGATCCTACAGGCGTGGTCCAGGAGCTGAAAGAAGGCTGATGTGCTTGGAGGACAGGGAGTGAGTTCAGGAAGGAGCCAAGGCTGCTGGATAGAGGGCCTTGCAGGCTGTCCCGAAGACTTTGCATATAGCTGTGATTTATATGTTCACAGAACTAACCCAGGTTTGATGAAGTGAATTAAAACCACTAGGTTTGGCAGTTGTTATATTTATACTTTGTATTATTTTTTACTTTATAGGACGGAACAAAATTCATCTGTATTGGGGCTCTGTATTCTGAGCTTTTGGCTGTCAGCAGTAAAGGGGAACTTTATCAGTGGAAGTGGAGTGAATCTGAGCCTTATAGAAATGCACAGGTATGTTATAATTAAACTTGCATTGAGTAGCTCTACATACTGACACACAAAATGGTAATCGTGTTTCTTATGCTTTTAAAGAATCCTTCACTGCATCATCCCCGAGCAACATTTTTGGGGCTAACCAATGAAAAGATAGTCCTGCTGTCTGCAAATAGCATAAGAGCGACTGTAGCTACAGAAAATAACAAGGTACAGAACACTGTGCATTGATTGAAAAACATTTCGTGCCTAAATTCTTGGTTTTCTTCCTCTCCCTGCCCCTTTTCCATCTTTTCATTTTCTGTCTTTCTAACTAGATCCACAAACACAAAGCATCTCAAACCTAAGAGAGTAATCCAACGTATAATCTTTTTGTGGCTGGTATATCCCTGTATTATAATCCAGCTTTTAGTGGGGGCTTTTTCCTTTAAGGGAAGGAAACAATATTCAAGATAAGGGCTGACAAAAGAGGAGCTATTGAAAAGCCAGAAGAGATGGACTGGCAAAGTATGGGGTATTATACCTCGGGTTATCAGTTTGGCTTTTGAGTGACTAAATTCTTTGGAAAATTGTTGAAGCAGATGTTTAATTTTGATTAATTTCTTAGAGATGGCTTTAGACATTCATTTCAACCATAACTGCTACTTTATTTGTGTGAAGAAAATATTTTAGGTTCTAGTCTTAATTAAGAATATTTTCTTTTTCTTTTTTTTTTTTAAAGATTTTATTTATTTCGCAGAGAGAGACAACAGTGAGAGAGGGAACACAAGCAGGGGGAGTGGGAGAGGGAGAAGCAGGCTTCCTGCTGAGCAGGGAGCCCAATGTGGGGCTCGATCCCGGGACCCTGGGATCATGACCTGAGCCGAAGGCAGACGCTTAACGACCGAGCCACCCAGGCGCCCCAAGAATCTTTCCTAAATTACTTACTTTTCTGACATTTAACTCAAAGCATTTTAGAATTCCAGTCCATAGAGTATGTATGCCTT
Organism: Mirounga angustirostris; assembly: GCF_029215605.1. Taxonomy (NCBI): domain Eukaryota; kingdom Metazoa; phylum Chordata; class Mammalia; order Carnivora; family Phocidae; genus Mirounga; species Mirounga angustirostris. The sequence goes on from NW_026991712.1 coordinate 34,653,696, forward strand.
TTCCTAGTTTTGACCACAATCCTTTTAAAAGATGACTTGTATTTTATTTATTTAAGCCCTTATTATTTTACTCTCTAGGTTGCTACATGGGTAGATGAAACTTTAAGTTCTGTGGCTTCTAAATTAGAGCACACTGCACAGACTTACTCAGAACTTCAAGGTGAACGGATTGTGTCTTTACATTGCTGTGCCCTTTACACCTGCGCCCAGCTAGAGAACAATTTATATTGGTGGTGAGTATCACCGGGAGGGGCAATTCCTTATCAGTGAATGCTTTTAGGTGCATAGATAGGTGCTTTGAGTAGTGGAATACCAACATGAGAAGGTTGGTCAAAGGATAATGCTTTAAAGGGAGGGAAATTCCACTTTGGAGCAAAGTAATATTTAAAAAAAAAAAAAACTTAAAAAAAAGAAAGCCTTATACAAGTAACGCATACTTAGTAGTGACTATAATTATGGAATTTTACAAAAGCATAAAGTAGAAACAAACATCACCTACCGTCCTACAACCTAAAGATAACTGCTGTTAGCATTTGGGAGTATTTAAATCTTATTTTCCTATACGTAAATGTGTACTTTGCTTTTACATAATTGGAAGCATAGGCTATAGGGTATTTTTTCATGCTTTTTTTCATTCAACAGTATTGCTTAAAATACAGTTTTAAAGGTTATTAAAGTATTTCATTGGATGAATATTCTATGCCTGCCTTTATCTTTTACTGTTAGGGATTTTAAATGTATTTTCCATTTTTTTAAGGAGTTAGTAGTAAATTTGCATTGGCAGAAATACAGGGGAATCTACTAATGAGATACAATTATTTGGAAGAGAATTTTGGGTGATCAATTTTCTATAAATTTTAATCCCTAAGGCTTAATAAAAATGGATCCAGTTATGTATTAAACCTATGATCAAGTTATGATTAAGAATAAGTTGTACATGTTAATCCTATTCTGAAGCAAAAATACTGTAATATGTGTAATTTCAGATTAATTTAATAGGCTTCTTTGCTGCTTGCTTGACCAATTTATACTTTTTCTTTTCAGGGGTGTAGTCCCTTTTAGTCAAAGGAAAAAAATGTTAGAGAAAGCTAGAGCAAAAAATAAAAAGCCCAAATCTAGTGCTGGTATTTCTTCGATGCCGAACATCACTGTTGGTACCCAGGTAAGTGATTAGAATGAAACCTGTCCTAAGGGACATTGTTTCTCTTCAAAATCGCTTTCTTCCCCTCTAAGCAGTTTTACAAATGAATGTCATTCAGAGGATCAGGTTCCAGTAGCATGTATGTGCTCTTTATTTAGTAGTTGAGTAACAGAGATTTCTGCCCCAATGTCAGTAGGTTTCCCTATGGGGCAGGGTTTCCAGATTTTCCTAATTTTAAGAATCACTTGGTACTTAAATGCAGAACCTGGAGCTCCTTACCTGAAACGTTCCTTCAGTTTGTCTGGGGGTATGGGCCAAGCATCATAGTGTTGAACAAACATTGCAGGTGAGAAACAGCCAGGCAGTTTGAAAGATACTGCTCTTGAGGATGCTGTCAGCATAAGGCAGGAGGCTTCATCATATCCCTGTTTCTACCAGTTTCTGTTTTTTGACTCTGAGATGGTTTTATGCTCCTATCTTATAGATAGGTAATTTTTCTGATACCTCAGTGGATCAAAGTGTGGTCTGAGGACTTCTGCTGGCTTCTCTACTCTTTCATGGAGTTTGCAGAGTCCTGTCTCTTCTGTTTACATATCTGTGTGAAGCTGGATTGTTTTCTACACTTGAATCAAAGTAATGTATCACAGCAGATGGAATGCAGAAGCAGACATGGGAATGTCTTCTGTTAAATCAGACATTTAAGAGATTTGCAAAAATGTAAATAATGCCACTTTTCTTGCTATTCTTTTTGAAAATGTAGTCATATTTCACAAAATTGTTTATATTAACTTGGGGTTTATTACTGTTAAATATTTAAAAATTTCTCAGTTTTAATTAATAACACATTAAATACCAACTAGATAGGACCCAAATAAACAAAAGATTTTTGGGTCCTCAGTAATATTTAATAGGGAAAAAGGGTTCTGACACCAAAAGAGTTTGAGAACTGTTCTCCTTCTCATTCATTAGACTCTCTAGAAGTTTATCTTCAGGATAAAACTTGATGCATGTATTATTACAGCAAATGCTGCAATAAATGTTTAAGGGCTTTAAAAACCCTGTCACTTAGACAATTTATTTTATTATTTTTTTACACAATTTTTATTACACAATGTGCTAATTTTGTCATCTTGCACCTCAGTTTTTTTTTTCTCATCACAAGGTGGTATTACTTACATTCCCTGTTTCTTAAAAAATAGTCATCATTTTAGCTGTTACTTTTCTACAAAGCCCAGCTTAAATGTATCCATTTTTGTTCTTACTTGTGGCTCCTTTTTTTTTTTTTTTTTTTTGCGGGGAGGGGTGGTCATATTCATGGTTGTCTTGTTCGGACTCCTTGCTTGGCCTCCCAGCTAGGAAGTTTTCAATGATTACCCACTATTTTGAATATTACTGTTCAGCCTTTATTATTTATGTCAGTTGCTTTGGACAGATCTGTCTCTTCGGGGAGCTCCCCTTTTCCTGTTTAGTCCAAATTCTGGTATCTGATGTTCTCAAAGTTCCTTGTTCACTGGACTCACATAATAGCAGGATATCCTAGCATTTGCCTTATTAGCTTGTAGGATGACGTTACTGTAGACAGGGAGGGTAGAAAAAATACTTTAAAGATGCAATGAAAAAAGTTTTAAACAAAACAGCTTTGCACTAAATTGCTGAGAGGTAGTGGTGTATTAAAATACTTTGTTTGTAGAGCTAAGATTTTGTTTTAAAGCTGTGAAAAACTAGAGATTAAAGACAGTGACAGCCACAGAATAAGGAAAGTATTCATGTGGTAACTGTTGATCACTTAGAGTTTTCAGCTACACCTACACTCTCGGATCATAATTATTGAGAGGGATGTATTTAGCCGTTATTCATTGGCATGTCTTGTTATGCTGGATCCTGAATACACACCTTGTTGTTTTTAAGGTGCATTTATTTTTTTTTATAAGAAGGCATTAATAAATAACCTATTTTCTAATATAACGTCTTTTTCACTGTCTTATCACATTTCTCTTTAAAATACAGACTTTTTTTTTTTTTTTAAGATTTTATCTATTTATTTGACAGAGAGAGCACTGGAGCACAAGCAGGGGGAGTGGCAGGGAGAGGGAGAAGCAGGCTCCCAGTTGAGCAGGGAGCCCAATGCGGGGTTCAGTCCCAGGACCCCGGGATCATGACCCGAGCCGAAGGCAGACGCTTAACCGACTGAGCCACCCAGGCGCCCCCAAAATATAGACTTTCTTATTAAAGACTTTTATTTATTTTTTTGAGCGAGTGAGTGACAAGAGAGAGAGAGCGCGTGCATGAGCGGGGAGGAGGAGCAAGGGAGAGGGAGAAGCAGACTCCCCACCGAGCTGGGAGCCCAACGTGGGACTCGATCCCAGAATCCTGGGATCATGACCTGAGCCGAAGGCAGACGCTTAACCGACTGAGCCACCCAGTGCCCTGTATCACCTTCTTCTATGTCACTTACGGTTAATTATAAACCACCAAACACATGATCTTCACATATGCCACTGTCAAGTACAACACGATCATTAGTTACTGGATGACTGAACAGAATGTCAGTAAGACTGAGCTCTTGGAAAAATAAGAGATTTCCAGAAATAATGCTTATCTCTCATTTGGAACTATTGGTTGTGTTTGACAGTGCCACCTTGCAGGTTGTTAGTTTCAGAGTATGACCTGAGGGTGCTCCCTGACAGAAGTTTTAGGTTATTCAGTCCTGGACTCAATTAACTTCTAACACTGATGTTAGCATATTCTTTTTTAATGGAAGAAAAAACATATTATCCAGGGAAGCTTCTGGTTTGTAGCAAACTGCAGTCTTCTGGGGGGAAGAAGTACCCATAGAGATGAAATTACAGAGCCTGTGTACTGTATAGCATCACGAATTAGGAAAGTAATTTCGAATTAAACTGACAAAAAGTGTAATTTTTTTTTTTTTTTTAAGCCAACCTTTAAAAAAACTTTCTTCTCTATTTCTGTTCTATTTCCTTAGAGCAGAATGGTCAGGATATTTGTTGCATGAAATTTGTTTGTTTTGTTGCATGATATGTTAAAGTTATTTTTTAGCAAATGTGCTCAAATTATTAGTGCTCCATAATTTTGGGAACACATTCTTGATGGAGGAGACCTTTAAGACAACGCTTTATCAGCATTATTGTTGGTGTAAGACTGTTTTTGGAACACCTAGGAAACAGTACTTTTATATGTCGTCTTCACATGCATTTGAAGCAACTCTTAGAGTTTCAAAGTTACGTCATTTTGATGGTGATTTTTCTTCTGTATGATAGGTATGCTTAAGAAATAATCCTCTTTATCATGCTGGAGCAGTTGCATTTTCAATTAGTGCTGGGATTCCTAAAGTTGGTGTCTTAATGGAGTCAGTTTGGAATATGAACGATAGCTGTAGATTCCAACTTCGATCTCCTGAGAGCTTGAAAAGCATGGACAAAGCTAGCAAAACTACTGAAGCCAAGTAAGTACTATACTCTGACTCAGCATGATTTTTTTATACCAGTTTCTAGTTTGCTGTGTCTATGAGTCAAGGCTGACTTAGAGGTGCACAGTGACATAGAAGAGTGCTCCCGTGGTGGGTCTCATGAGGATGCCTAAGAGTTTTGAAAGGAATTGGTCAGATTTACTATTTGCAGCTTGGTTAATATTTGTTATGTTATAGTTCTTGATGTTCAGCCGCTGGAGTGACCATGTAGAGATCTCTTTTTGTGTCTTTGTTTTGTCTTTAGAGTGTGTCCTTTGCCATGGTTGTGTGGCAGTAATAATGTGTTCAGCCTTACCTGTAGCAGGCCAGCTTTGCCCTTCTCTCTCCCTGTGTTATCATCTTAATTTCTACCTAATGTCTTATCTGCATCTTGATCCTCGGAAGGGTTTTACAGTTTAACGTGCTGGGAAATTCTGTTAAGGATTTGTAGATTTTTGGGTGGGAGGGATATGTAAACAGAAATACCAGAGAATTGTGTGGAGCCCACACACAGAGTCTGGCTTATTGTTTGGGAGCCGGATACGTAGATCTTACTTAACACTTGTACTTTTAGAAGCATCTACTTGTCTCTAAAAAGATTGATGTGTAATGTAATTCGGTTATTTGTTATATGAACTTAAGAAACTTTAATAAAGTTTATAAATAACCTTTTTTCTTAATCTTATAAAAATGTGTGACCATTATAAAAACATGGATGAGTAATCTTATATTTCAGAAATAACACTTTACATGTTTTAATGTATTTCCTTTTTTAAAAAAATGTATACAGGCGTTGAAAAGAAATGGGGATTGTACTATACATACAGATTTTAAAACTGCTGGAATTTTTTCGTTTGCTCAAATGCACGTAATGAATGTAAATTTGCTGTTTTTATCACTACTATTCCTCTTAATGTTAATGCAAATTGAAGTTTAGAAAACACAAGGATTACTGTTAAATAAGTTAAAAAATAATCTTTAATAAACCGAAGCTATTGTAACTTATGCCAAATTAAGGCTTCTTGCTTTGTTGTAGTGCTCTCTCTCTCTCTCTCTCTCCCCCTGTCTTGTTTGACAAAATAGATTTGTAGACCTCCTCTCTAATTACAGTGATTTTTATCCTAAAAATAAAAGTGACAAAACACATTTTCATTATTTATGAAATGTTGTAAAGGATGGTTAAAATAGTCTTGGTGTGCGCAAATATAAATGCGTTTGAAATAGAATATGCTATTGAGATTGTGTAATTTATGAGGTTCTTCATGTCTTCCTTGAAATTTGCCATCTTTATTAGTAAACTTAGTAGAAGAGCTTAGTGAAATTAAACGTTAAGAACATAGTTGTTTTCATGTGAACAGACTCTTCTTTGCTAAGTCCTTGAAATGCATTCACTTTAAAGGCATGCTTGTGATTAGTCAGCATCAGCCCGTCTCCACCATCACAAGCTTTGCGGAGCGGCCATGAGTGAGTGTTCATGTGTGCTTGTGCTGAGCACTTTGCCAGGGTGCTGGTGAAAATAATACTGGTTTTCTGTGGACTTTTTTAAACTCAGGAGAAATTCCTGGTGGAGGTAATAGGAGACGAGGCCATAAGATGATGGCCCTGATTATAAAATATACCAGGTTGATCTGTATATAACAAATTTCTTAGTAATAGGTGACTTTTCTGACTAAAAATTGACTTCTGCCTTTTAATGACTAAAAATATTTATGTTTTTACTACCTGTAGAATATCGTGTTGTTGTTGACTGTAGTTATCTTCTTAGGTATAGTTAATGAAATAACTCAGTGCAAAGGAATAGCTTATTAATTCTGTAATTTCTCATTTCGGTTGTAACAGATGATGGTTCATCACCCGATGGTTCAAGAATAAATTTTTGTAAGCCATTGTGAGTAGAGTTCCTTCTTTGAACTCTAAGAAACTAAAGATCTAGTTGGCGTTTTATTTATTTTCCTTTACCATTTTTTCAGTTAAATTGCTATGTCCAAGTCAGGGTTCACTGAAGTGTGAAACTTGTTCGCTCAAGAGGCTTAGGCTAAATTGAGTGTAGTTTTTATTGTTATTCCTAGGTAAGGCTTATCTGAATCATTGTTTCATGTTGTTGATAGCTTTATACGGTGTATTTTTCTTTCCTTTCTTTTAAAACGTTACTAAGAATTTGAAGTATGCACTGTGTACCTTTTTCAGTATCTTGAGTCCTAGAAATAGACCACTTTGTATAAGTTTTTAATATTTCATTCCCTTGTTTACAAGAATAAACTTGAGTTAAAAATCATCTGACAAGTTCCTAATATTTCATTTTCCTAATAACGAGGAGAATCTTATTTCTGATCTCAGGCCTGAAAGTAAGCAGGAACCAGTGAAAACGGAAATGGGTCCCCCGCCCTCTCCAGCCTCCACATGCAGTGATGCGTCCTCAATTGCCAGCAGTGCGTCAATGCCGTATAGTAAGTTTTATGTGTAGTGTGTGTACATTGGTCAAAATCAGGCCCCAGGCAGACAGCTGTATTCAGTCTGGGTATGATTTGAGGCAGCTCATATACCGTTTTCAAGATCTGTTCATATAAATTGTATTTCTACCAGTTTCATTTGTGTGTTTGTGTGTGCAGCTTTATTTAAGTGAAAAAAAAATGGTATTTACAGTGTTGCTATTTCTTTTGTTTTTGAGCGTTAATACTGTTTTATAATTTGTAAAATGCTTCACAGTAATAGTGGGAAATAACTGCCACTAATTAGAATATCCGCCCACCTTTTTTGACTGTTTTTATTGTAAACTGGTTATGGCTCGGTCACAGTTTTTGCTCAGAATTTGTAGAATTTAGGAACCTAGACTCACTATTGCACCTTGGATTTAAAGAGTTTTTTTAAAGGTCCTCAAGGTAAATTTATTTTGTAATATATTTGCTTTGCACCTGAGGAAACCGAAAGTTAGACTTTCAATAGTTATAGTTTTAAGAATAGCCTAACAGATCTTTTATTTTATACCTTGGTCAGATAACTCTAATTTTAAGGGTTCAAAATAAGTTTTTTATTTCTTCTTTGTGGTGTTTGCAGTAGTGTTAATATCAGTAGGCATTAACAGATATGGTTATTTTTCACTATGAAGTCATTTGAAGTGGAAATTGGTCATAAAACATCATAAAGCAGTAGTTCACAGAATTGTTATTTAGATACCTCAGTTATGTATCCCTTTACAGATGATTTTTTTGTTCATATATTTAGATGAAATCTATAAAGTCTCTTTTACATTTTCTTTTTGGTACTTACCATTTTGTTGTTGTCTAAGAACGACGACGGTCCACCCCTGCCCCGAAAGAGGAGGAAAAGGTGAACGAAGAGCAGTGGTCTCTTCGGGAAGTCGTTTTTGTGGAAGATGTTAAGAATGTTCCTGTTGGCAAGGTTTGTTTGAGATGTCTAAGAATTATTTGCTACAAGAATTAGAACAGTATTGGTTATCTAAGACTTTATGGTTGGTGAGTGAGTGTTCAGCCCTTCCTCAGAGCTGCTCCATTTATCACTTTCAGTGAGCCGTTAGCCTGTTGCAGATGTCTCCTCCATCATCTCTGTCCCTGAAGATGAATAGGTGACTAGGGGGCCTCTTCAGCATTTATGGTGGTATATTGCTTTCTTTAAAGAAAGGTGTTATTTTGGAATAATTTTAGGTTTGCTGAAAAGTTGCGAAGAGATTATATATGTATTTTTTGAGATTATATTACTCCATTCTTTGGAACTATTAGACAGTTCTGAAGGAGGGATCATCTTCCATAACATACTTAAAAATCTTTATTGTCTTCAAGTCCCCTTCTAGTTTTCTTTTCCCTTCTTTCTGGAGAGGGTCTCACTTTCTTAGAAAACAAGTGGGTAGAGTCCATCAGCTGGAATGCCATTAATTTCACCTTTCCCTCCACACATACTGCAAAACAAAATGGATCTCTAGCTGCAGAGTATCTGCAAAGTAAAGGTTTTTCTGACTGCTCATTTGTTTCTGAAATTGATGGTCTTTCATTTGTACTTAAGGGGAAGAGTAGGCATGCCATCCCCTGTAGTTTACAAAGGCCTTTTCCACACGCTGGTCCATTTGGTTCTCAAAGTAGAACTGTAGGTTCTGGGCACGTGTTTCCTCTGAGAAGATCACACTGGCTGAAAATCAGAAACAGCAAGTAGCAGAGGTAGGACTCAAGTATTCTGGTCTCAAGTCCTTTGCTTGTCTTTCTGTATATTGCTGAGTGTCTACCTATGTTGTCCCAAACGGTAGCCACTAACTATATATGTGACTAGTTAAATTTATTAAAATTAAATAACATAAAAAAGCTCTTTAGTCACATTAGCCCCACTTCAGGTGCTCAGTAGCCACTTACGGCTCTAATATCCACCATATTAGGCAGTGCCGATTTAGAACATTACCATCATCACGGAAGTTCTTTCACACAGCAGGGCTCTGAACTAATAAAGAGGAAGGATGGGAGAATTTCATATTTTCAGCCGATTGCTAAACATCTACTGACTGTAAGCACTAGCTATGTGGGTCAGTTCTCTAGTGAGCCTCAAATATAGACGTCGACAGCAAAGCTTTGGTGAGTCTGTTTAGGTTAATTTTTTCCCCCAAGTTCAGGTTAATTTTATAACTTGGTGATCATTAAAGAAATAAAAGAAATTAAATGCCTTCAATGTTAATAAATGAATTCAGTGGATATAATTTGCATATTAATTTCATATAAGTTGGTGTTAATATCCAGCATATTTGCCTATACTTCTAGGTGCTAAAAGTGGATGGTGCCTATGTTGCTGTAAAATTTCCAGGAACGTCCAGTAATACAAACTGTCAGAGCAGCTCTGGTTCAGATGCTGACCCTTCTTCTCTCCTGCAGGATTGTAGGTTACTTAGAATTGATGAACTGCAGGTAGGTGTAGAGGGATCACTCAGCAGGTAAATGTTGGGACTGACTACTTGAGTGTATTACGGAGTTTGAGAGCAAGTTTCCTTTTGTGTCATGTAGGTCGTCAAAACCGGTGGAACACCAAAAGTTCCTGACTGTTTCCAAAGGACTCCTAAAAAGCTCTGTATACCTGAAAAAACAGAAATATTAGCAGTGAATGTGGATTCCAAAGGTAAAGATTTTGTAACTTTCTCAACTGGCATACTTTATATCCTATTAATACATGTGTAGTAAATGGATATAGGATAAAGTGGTTTGAGGTGTTCGGCAGGTTTTGTCCCTTGTATATAATGTTATAGAGTAAAATGAATCTACATTTCAAATGTGACCAGAGATGTTAAAATTTGGTAGTCACTAATTAGAGATTACTAAAGAGGTATAACATTTTTTCTTAACATTTATATTTTCTGAAGGTGTGCATGCTGTTTTGAAGACTGGAAATTGGGTACGGTACTGTATCTTTGATCTTGCTACAGGAAAAGCGGAACAGGAGAATAATTTCCCTACAAGCAGCATTGCTTTCCTTGGTCAGAATGAGAGGAACGTAGCCATTTTCACTGCTGGACAGGTACAGAGCTTATTTTTGCTTTTAAAATTTGGTAGGACAACATTGACATTTTTGTAAAGCCTAGGGCTGGGCTCTAATTTGCTTGTTATTAAACTATTGAAGAATTTAGAATATCAAGCACAATTAATACTGCATTTCTTATTTGGTCAATATAAACTAATCTGATTTGAAAATAAATATACCTCTTGTAAAAGTCAAAGATGCATTTTTGATTGGGAGCCAAATTTTATTATTTTCCCTCTTTTGTAGGAGTCTCCTATTATTCTTCGAGATGGAAATGGTACTATCTACCCAATGGCCAAAGATTGCATGGGAGGAATAAGGGATCCTGATTGGCTTGATCTTCCACCTATTAGTAGTCTTGGAATGGGTGTACATTCTTTAATAAATCTTCCTGCCAATTCAACAATCAAAAAGAAGGCTGCTATTATCATTATGGCTGTAGAGGTAACTTGACTTTGGAAACTATGTGGCATTTTAATCACAGGATAGTGCTAGAATCTAGGGAAAACAATCTTGAATAGATTATTTGTTAACCCTCTTGAATAGATTGTTAACCCTCTGTATAGGTGGTAGTAGTCTATGAGGACAAGAGAGATGAGTGAACCAAAGATGACAGTGTAAGTGTTTAAGTCATGCACAGTGTTGTAGGAGCATGGGGGCGGGGCATATAAATCAAACTGTGACTGGAGAGAAGACTTCTCTGAGGAGGTGATGCCTGAATACAGCTTTGAATTGTCAGACGGGAAGACTGAAGGTGGGAGGTGTTATCCCTAGCACTAAGAACAGCCTTTATGAATCTCAGTACGTTGGGAGATCGTGTACATTCTGTTGATATAACCAGAAGATAGGGCGCATATGGGTCAGTGAGTAACAAGTGCAAAGTCTGGAGAAAGGCACTAGGGTGCCTTGTGTGTTAACCTAAGGGGTGTGAGCTTTCCCCTGACAGCTAGGAGGAGAAGGATTTTAAACTGGCTGTAGAGACCAGATAAAAAGGCTCATGAAGTTATCCAGGTTAGAAACGAAATAAGCTTGAACTCTTGGAAATGAGGAAGGGGGGATGGATTCAAAGAGATCTTCAGGAAGTAGAAGCTCTAAAGTTTGGTGCTGGTCATCAGCAGTAAATGGCAGGAAGGAATTACAAAGCTCCTGATTTTGGTGTGGTTGGTGGGGAGAGGAAAAAATAGTAGGAGGAACAAAAGGGATGACGGAAGAGGCTGAGTTTAGTTTTGAACATGTTATATATGAGGTGTTTGTTAGATGAAAAGGCAGTACCCCCAGAACTTATTGGAGCAGAGTTTGACCTGATTTGACTTGAATTTTCAAAGGATCACTGTTGACCTGCTGAGAATACTAGGGGGCAGTTTGGAAGTCGGGAGGCCTGTGAGGGGGGCTATTCAAATGGTCCAGGTGGGAGGGGATGGTGGCTTGGCCCAGGAGGTGGAGTTATGAGGGAGAAGGGATTTGATTCTAGGTATACTAGATACGACTGATGGTAGAGCCAACAGGATTTGCTTATGGCTCAATATAGGTGTCAAATAGAGGAAGCAAGAGGGCCAAAGGTTTTGGAGGAATGAAGTTGGCATTTATAGAGATGGAGACTAGGGATGGAGCAGGTTTGGGACGGGGGGGGAGGGGCAGACAGCAGGAGTTTGGTTTTAGACATGTAGAGTTTAAGGTGCCTATCAGATATCCAAGAGGAGGTGGTAAATGGAAAGTTAGATCTGTTAAGTCTGAAGACCCAGAGCAAGATGGAGAATTAGACTTAGAAGCTGACAGTACATCTGTGATACTAGAGGAATTACACTGAATGAGATTATCAAGGTCATGGAGAAGAAAAGAGGCCTAAGGATTGAGCCATGAGATTAGTATCAGCATTTAAATGTCCAGGGAGATTAAAAGGAACCTGCATAAGAGACTGAGAAGGAGCAGCATCCACAGGGGTTGGAGGAAAACTAGAATGAGTGTTGTCTTGGGAGCCAGGTGACGAGTATGTGTCAAGCAGGATGCAGTGATCAACCACGTCCAGTGATGCTGGAGGCCAGACAAGGCAAGTACTGAACGTGACTGGGGATTTGGCTCCATCTGGGTCATTCTTGACAGCAGGGATGAAAGCCTGATTAGAGTGGGCCAAGGAGAAAATAGACAACTCTTGTGAGGAGATTTTCTATAAAGAATGGAAATAGAACTTGGTATGGGGGCTTACTTACCCTCCATTAGGTTGGAGGTGAAAGCAAACTTGTTAGAATTGCATCTAAAATAGTCTGAATCCAGGTACTCCTGAGAGCTACCTGTAAGCTTGTTGTTTAGAGACATGGTATTCATATTCTTGGTTTAGTTTTGATTGTAACCTGTTAGACTAGAGGTTCCAAACTGGTAGGGGTATGGTTAAGGAGGTGGCTGTGGCCTGAACTTGACCCCTAGAAATAACCTTCGTGTCATTTTAAAATTCTTGATTGGTTGCCAACATTAAAAAATCACCGGATTTTTCTTTAAAATCCAGATTTTCAGTTCTTAAAAAATGGGAAGATCTGGAAACATTAGGCCATCAAAAAGCCATTAGCGTGCCCCCTTTAGAGGCTGTATGTGGTTTCTCCAACTTATTGCAGATCCCCATACTTAATTGCTCTGAATGTTGCCCTTTATTTATGATACAGTTTGTGTTATCTCTTTACCCCCAGCCTCCTCCATTCATTTGTATTACTTCGGATACTTATGTAGGTATTTGATTCTGTGACCCCTGGACTCTGTCAGCATCTCAAGGGTAAAGAGAAAATGTGTCATCATCCCACGGGTAGGGATAAAGTGTGCCATCATTTATCTTTGTACCTCAGTGAGCTGGGCTTGGTGCACAGTAGACCTGCGAGAAAGGTTTCACTGAATTCACTCTGCCTTTTGCTATAAATAAGTAACGAATACAACATATAGTGATGCCTAGTAAACTCTTGCTTTTAACACAGTAAGTGTGGTATTGATAACTGTCAGAGTGAGAGCCCGTGTAGAGCGGGTTGGACAGATGAGAGTTCCTTGTAGCTGCTTCCAACCAGCTGACTGGCTGATGGCTTGAAAACCTTCTATGTTACAGAGTATGCAGCAGGGTATCTTGACTTGAACTGGAGCTTACAGTGTAAGGGCTCACCTCAGTGTCTTAGTGCCACAGTCAAAATGGCCTGTCGCACATGCGGCAGGTACTGAAAATGGTTTTTTGTTTTTTGTTTTTTTTAAAGATTTTATTTATTTATTTGAAGAGAGAGACACAGTGAGAGAGGGAACACAAGCAAGGGTAGTGGCAGAGGGAGAAGGAGGCTTCCTGCTGAGCAGGGAGCCCGATGCGGGGCTCGATCCCAGGACCCCGGGATCATGACCTGAGCCGAAGGCAGACGCCTAATGACTGAGCCACCCAGGCGCCCCTGAAAATGGTTTTTTAACTGTATTTTTTTGTCCTTCCTTCCCCGCCAACCCTCACTTTTACCTTTCCTCCTCTCCATAAGATTGGGGGAAGGGATAGGTTATTTAAGTAGTTTGGGGGAGAGGTGGTAAGTTGTTCCAATACATCTTTCTTCTTCCCTTTGTATTCCACACACTCTTTTCCCAGTTCTTAATTCTAGTTAAAATGAACAAATTTACTTGTTTTCCAAAACCAATGCATTATATTTGGTCCATAAAAATCCCTTAACTACAGTTTTACATTCTGAAAGAAGTACATTTGAACTCCTTGATTTATTCATGCTGTGTATTTGTTCAAGTTGCTATAGATTAGACTGGCTTATAAACAACAGAAATTTCTTAGAGTTCTGGAGGCTGGAAGTCCAAGATCAAGGTGTGGGCAGATTTGGCATCTAGTGAGGGCCCAATGCTGTTTCATAGAGAGCCATGTATTCTCATGTGGTGGGAGGGGAGAAGTCTTGTGTCTTTTCTCAAAGGTCCCACCTCCAAATATCATTACACTGGAGATTAGCTTTCAACATATGAATTTGGGGGGCCATAGATATTCAGTCTGTTGCATGCTGTTTCTCAGGTAGTTAATGAAATGTTCTGTAAATTATTAATATTATCATGTCTTTGACAGTGAAGTACATTAGTTGTCACCTCTGAGGGATTACATCTGTCATGATTTCTGGGGGAGTTGAAGGTTTTGGTTTTCATGTACCACATGTGATATAACTTTTCATGACCATAAGAGGGTATGAGTAAGCCTATATGAAATATATAGAATGTATACCCTTTGCTTAACTGATTAACAATACTAATAGGATTCTAATTCAGTAGTTACATAAGATCTAATATAAACCAGGAGTTGGCCGACTGAACTGCAGGCCAGATCCAGTCAGTGTCATTCATTTGTGTATTGTATATGGTGGCTTTCCTGCCACAGCCAGAGTTGAGTTAGTTGCAAAAGCTGAAAATACTTACTGGTCCTTTACAGAAAATGTATCCACCCTTTTCTATTCCTGTCAGTTGTATACTGTGCTTAAAGGGTACCCTTAATTTTAACTCCTTTGATAGGCTACCTTGTCTCTACTTACTTTCAGAACTGATTATATTATTGTGTGAAATTATAAAATGAGGAATTTTTGACATGTGTAATATGCTATTCAAATTCATTGAAGTTTTTTCCCTACTTTGTCTGAGCACAGAAACAAACCTTAATGCAGCACATTCTACGCTGTGACTATGAGGCCTGTCGACAATATCTTATGAATCTTGAGCAAGCGGTTGTTTTAGAGCAGAATCTACAGATGCTACAGACATTCATCAGCCACAGATGTGATGGAAACCGAAATATTTTGCATGCTTGTGTATCAGTTTGTTTTCCAACCAGCAATAAGGAAACTAAAGAAGAAGAGGGTGAGAATAAGAACTATAACAAGGTCTTTAAAAGGAATTTTAGGCAGTTTTGAAAATATAGCAACTTTTAAAGGAAAGAAAAGGAAATCACTATGAAGAATTTGTGTACTTTTTCTTTGTTTTGTAAAACGTAGGAGTTTCAACATTCTTAGAAGGTAAAGATGTCTGTCCTCTTGTTAGGATGAGTATATAACATAAGCAGATACCTTTTTATCGGTGTGTTGTTGTCTTGAGTTATGTTATCTGATACATATAAACCATATGTCTAATATTTAATGAGATTTACTGATTTTATAATAGCCGATGACTTTTATTACCATGAGAATTATTTAGCTAGTTAGGGCAAGTTATACTGAAGCAACTTTTATCCCAATTTTCAGAATGTAGAGGGAAAAACAACCTAGTGAGTTATGAGATGTTTTTGGAAAAATACGCTTTTTTGCCCTGAAGGTTTTAATTGGTTAAATGGGGAAATCTGCAAGCCTAAAGTGCAGTTGTGTGGTTCATAATGTTTTTCCTGATTCTAAATTCTGCCGATGATACTCTGGTAGCTACATTTTTGAGTAGTGGTTTTGCAGGGTTTTCTTTCTTTTTTTTCTTCTTCTTTTCTTCTTCTTTTTTTTTTTTTTTGGTTTGCAAGTTTCTAACCTTTATTTCCTTGTCGTTAAAGGAGGATGAGTAGTATATAAGCGAAGACTGAGGTACTGAATTGTGGGTCTTTTTCTTTCTTGGTAGTGAAAGCTAGATTTCAGTCTACTTATGAATAATCTTATTTTTTAAACTTTAGGGGTTGAAAAGTAAGGCAGAATAAGGAAATAATTCACATATTAAAGGTCATAGTTAAATCTGTCTTAAGTGTCTGTTGCTCCAAGGAGGAAAAAATTAAGCTATTCATTCTCTCTAGTATGTAAATTAAAGTCCTAAAATACATAGCAGTTAGCATTTAAATTGATCCTAATTTCTTCTCTTATGTTTCAGAAGCAGAGCGCTCTGAAAGAAATACATTTGCAGAAAGGCTTTCTGCTGTTGAGGCCATAGCAAATGCAATATCAGTTGTTTCAAGTAATGGCCCAGGTAATCGGGCTGGATCATCAAGTAGTCGAAGGTAATGTGATTTTTACCAGGAAAGTTTAATTGGCGGAAACAGAATCCAAGTACAGAAAAATGTATCTCTTACCTGTCATATGCATGAATTGGTGGGTCCTTTTGCTTTGTTTTTGTTCCTTCCAATATCACCCTGGGCAAAAGATCTGATAATATCTAATTAGATTTTAAGTGTAGAACAGAAGGATCTAGGATGCTTCAAAAATTTGAGATAATTTAGACAAGTAGTTCAGCCTTGGTTCTTTGAATGTGTTTTAAGTTTATCATTCTTGTTTCCTAGGAAGTTATTTTCTTTAGTTGGAGAACAAGTAATAACAATAATCAAAAGAACTTCAATCTTTTATTTTCAGATTACTTATTTAGGTCAATTTCTCAGATGTATTAATGATCTGGGAAGAAATGAAAGGCTGGTGTGTATTGTAAATGTTGCTATTTTAAATTTTCAGGCTCTCTGGGTTGTGGGATGGACAAACCTTAATAACACATAAAAAATTACTAGGTGTTTGAATAGATGAAGAATATAAAGAATTCAGGATATAGTTGTTTTGTTTTTTGTTTTTTGTTTTTTTTTCCTGAAGGAAAAAGCACGTTTATATTAGACACGAGAGCCAGAGTTCTTGGACACTTGACAGAACATTGACGGAAGCACTGCTCACTGTGCTAATGTGATAGCTTGTAAAGTCTACTTAAAATGAAGACTTCTCTTTGCCTATTTTCTGTTCCATATCCAGCTTTCCCTTTAAAAATGATTCTCCTAAAATTGATAGCTTCCCAGGTTCAAAAATGTCCTGAAGGGAGATTTATCACAAACTATTTATGGGTGACCAAATTATAATTTAAAACAGTACAAAGACCTTATGTAGACTATACAAAATGGAAATTATCACCAGCTATTTGTTTAGGACTACACTAGGCAGACAAAGTGTTTGGTCTAAAATGGAATACAACTTAAATTCTTCATGAAGAAATTAGTTTCTGAATTATTTCAGGTATTTCATTTCCTCAGGGAAAATACAGGTGCAGATCAAGTTGGACTCTGATATGGTTGGTCCAATGCCAGTGCTGCCATCTTTTTTTCATGTAAGGATTATTTTGAAGGCAAAGACTAAAAGGAGCTTCAAGAGTGGGTGATGTGTTGCTCACAGAAATAATTTGCAGAGTAAGCTCCTTTGAGGCATTTGCCGAAGATTTCACTGCAGTGCTCTTAACCAGTTCAAACTCAGGGCTGCCGGTTGAACAGATGAAAGCACAGGAGTCTTATTATCCACGCCGGGCAGTAGGAAGTCCACAGACTCTGCTTCATTGAAGTGAAACCCTCCTCTAGCCTACAATGGATTTTCTAGGCGATGCCCCTTGATGAGTATGCAGGCTGGGATTCATGAGCTGTAAGCTCAAAACTGATGCAATTTCAATATTGAATGGAGTACTGTTAAATGTCTTCAGATGATGATTTGACTCAGAAGTTTTATTATGTGACTCATAGTTCCTGAGTACAAAGGGCAGATTTAGTGGAAAGCTTGATTGATGCATCTGATTGCAGGTGTATGTACTCTAGAGATTGTTAATCTGGAAGACACATGACCTTCGCTTTTTTGTCACAGTGGTATGTTTGAACATGACTGGATTCTAAGGCTTCTGTAGCATGGATATAACGTGCTTACAAAGAGGAAATTACATCATCCTTGAATTCTTCCATATTGTCAGAAAATACGATGACTCCAGGCAAGCCTATACGAAGAAATGTCAAAACTCTGAATCTTAGCAGCCAAGGTGGTATCTCCTCAGTATTGTCCTCAGCCACTGAGGATACAGGTGAATCTTCATGAATTGTGTACAACATCTTGAAGAATAATTTTCTTTTTTTTGTTTTTTGTTTTTTGTTTTTAAAGAATCTATATGAGGAGCTGGGCATTGTACTTAAAAATGTTCCCGAGACCTAATGAAGAAAAGTGGTTAAGGACAATTTTTTAAAATGACAAAGGAATGACCCCCTCATTTAATATTGAATTGACTACATCACAGCAACAGAGTTGGGAGTTTGCAAGTTCAAGATGAGACTATGGTCTCAGTTTATCTTCATTTTATTGTTAGTCTACTCTAAGCTAGAGGTTGGAGAATAGCCCACATATGTTTTCTTTGGCCTGTGCACTGTGAAAATTTTTTTTCTTTAAAATTGGAATGCCTTTAGATAAGCATGTACGCCTCTAGTTTGCCATTACTCCCTACTCCTTAGACCCGACTGCCCTTCCCTCAGTTGATCCTGCCTTCTGGGCCCAGTAGGCATTGAGTTTGTGACCCTGATGTAAACACTCTTTAATAGGCCCCGAACATGCATTTATTTTCAGGTTATTTGCAGTGCCTCCCACTAAACTGCTGATTCTCTCTCTCTCTCTCTCTCTCTGTTTTGAGTAAGATACACTAGGATACCAAGTGTCTGTGTTGAGCTTAATTAAGATTATTTAGGAACATCACAGTGTGAACAGTCACCCTGGTGTGTGCTGTTACCTGGTAAGGAGCCTGCCTTGCTCTCTGGGTGAGGTCTTCGGACAGAGAAGTGACCTCGACTGAAAGAATCCCTGTGCCCTGCTCCCCTCCATATTCTGAAAACTCTTAAACTCAGATTTCTAAATTGGGAGAGGGGAGACATCGATACCATAAAAAAACATTAACTGTAGGTAATTTTTGATAGTATTATAATAACTAATATATTGAGACATTAAAATTTACTTTGCAGAATCTTCCAAAGAACGTTTCTGTTCCTAGAGGTACATCATCATACATAAGCTTTATAAAATAGATGTGTTCCTGAAAGTAGCCTCTCAAAGAAATTTTTGTAAAAGCTTTTAAAAGAATTCCTTATAAATGGAAAGTGTATCGATATGGAAAACCACATTTACCCTCGGATTACACAACAGTTATAATTAGAAGATTCAAACATTAATAAAAATCTTTATAAATTACTTATTTGTAGATATATAATGCTCACCTGGTAAGGTGGTAGGTCTTTCACATCAGAGAAATGTCATGTCTTTGGGACTAAATCTGCATGGGAGAATGAAGTCCCTTATGTGGTACCTGGCCCTTTGATAATTGGATTTTTAGTCTTTATTCATATAGAGACTCTAAAACTGTGGCTGGTGGAAGGGATTTGCCTTATGTGCTCTCTCTTAATTGCCGTTAGCTTGTAACGTTAATTTTGTAGGCTTTGTAAGCTTTTGTTCAGAGGTACAGGTTTTATACAGGTAGTTAGCAGTTCCCCTAACAAGGCCTGTGTTTGTGATTGTTGCCTTTTCTTTTTAGTGATGTGCACACCTGTGCAGTATTTTTTTTTTTTTCTTGTATAGCAGGAGAAAAAAAACATCACGCCCAGACATTAATCTAACAACACATTTTATAAGCTCCAGTTTCATTAATTTCCTTGGGATGCAAGTTGTACTGTTAAAAAAAAAACTTTTTTTTTTTTTTGGGTATAAAAAATAAATCTAAATTGGTCTTTGTTTTAAAACTACTCATTGTGTGGACATTAGTTCAATTGCTTTTGAGATCACAGCAAAGGGATTTTATTTAATGAGTTAACAATATCGGTTTTGTGCTAATCAGTATGTTTGCTGATGTCTATTATTAAACTTAATTCTTACTGATTATAAACAGGGGACAGAAATTTTTTTTGTCTTAACATTCAGCTTGTTCATTTACCTTAACTGTATGAAAGATTATTTTCTAATCTTTACTGCAAGTTTTGTTCCCTATGCTTAAGTTTGTGTGGGAGCTTAATATAGTGGTTTTAGTGCTGAACTGGGTGCCCCCAGTCTCATTTCTATCCCTCACTGACTTTACTCTGTGATTCCAGAATTGGCATTTGTACTTCACTTCCCTTGCCTGGAGTATTTGCTTATAGAACAAACTTTGATCTCTGATGAGAAGTTCTGTGCACCTTTTCATCACATTTAGCCATGGTAGTGAGCTCCAATTTTGTCCATGTTCTTCTAGTTTGAGATTACGGGAAATGATGAGACGTTCGTTGAGAGCGGCTGGTTTGGGTAGACATGAAGCTGGAGCTTCATCCAGTGACCACCAGGATCCAGTTTCACCCCCCATAGCCCCCCCTAGTTGGGTTCCTGACCCTCCTGCGATGGATCCTGGTAAGATCTGTTATTTTGTTTAGTGTTTAACAAAAAAAAAAACAAGGTCCTAGAAGAAAGGAAATTGAACATTTTAATGGGTTATTTAGAAATCTGAAGTATTTAAAAGTAGTATAATGAGCAAACTGTAACTAATTTAGTTGTAGAGCTTTGGTTTATTAGGGGGTATATAACTTAAAACTTAAAATTCTAGAAGCCATTTCATTGCAATACAGATTTCCCTACTGGCAAGAAGCTAATTAGTAATACATCACAAGAAGTCAATAATTGGTCTAGTGGATTCCTTCTCTTATAGTTCGGGAAACAAATTTCCACTTAGATCTCTGTCCAGTTTGACCTTTGGCTTGCAGAGAAAAGCCTTAAGGCCGGTTAAGAGAACGGGTTAGGGATATGCTGCCTATAATGATGTACATTCCGCTGTTCTGTTTACTGAAAGATGGTGACATTGATTTTATCCTGGCCCCTGCTGTGGGATCTCTTACCACAGCCGCGACTGGCACCGGCCAAGGACCAAGCACCTCCACCATTCCCGGTGAGAATCTGTACCGCTTCACCTGCCTGGGCGTTCGGGTTTCTCCAGGTCTGCACTGCTCTCGAGGGGACTTCCTTGCCTTGAGAAACATCTCATTCTCTGCATTAGATCCTCCATTATGTCAGTGAGATTGGGATGTGTATGAACATACGTTTCATCCGTTGGGAGTTGTAAAATGTGTTCATGTGTTTAAATTCTCTATAATGACATTATTAATTTATTGCTGATAGTAGAATATTTTTCGGGTGCTTATCTAATAGATACTTGGTATGTTACTCCAGAATATTCTTTTACTCTGCCTTGTTTACTCTTGTCACCAAATGGATCTGCTTGATTACAGGTCCTTCCACAGAGCCATCTGTAGTAGAATCCAAGGATCGAAAGGCCAATGCTCATTTTATATTAAAATTGTTATGCGACAGTGTTGTATTGCAGCCCTATTTACGAGAACTCCTCTCTGCCAAGTAAGAAGTTTAATACACTTTTGATACAAAGATTTAGCTGAGCTCCTTTTACTATTTAAGTTGATCTTGCAATGTATGGACAACAGTTACCTATGTGAATTTAAAATAATTAGGATCTAGCATTGTATTCCCTCTGTAATTAACCAAGCTCTCTTCAGTGAAAGGCCTTTCTTGGTATAATTCAATGTACACTAAATGAATACAAACCAATTTTATGGAGCTTGATTAGGAGATAGATATATGTATGTTTAAAAGATCACAGTATAGTTATTCTCAAATGTGAATTCATAAATTCTATCACTGTCACCTGGAGAAATTTAAAAATGACACAGATTTGTCCCCAAGCTTTGCACTAGAAGTATGACTGAGTAGGTCTGGGATGGGGCCTGGATTCTGTATTCTAAAACTCTGTGGATGATTCTGATGGTTTCTTTGGACATCTTTTTTGGCTTGCGAAATCGCAATGAGATTATGCAGAGGTTTTGTTTTTTTTATTCTTATGTTAATCCCCATACATTATATGCAGAGTTTTTGATAAGGGTTGTGTGGCGAATGCTCATTAGCCATTGACAGATTGTAGCTCTGCTTTCAGCCTGATTGTTTATGTTCCTTTACAAACTCATAGTAATAAGCATTTTTATAAAAGTTAGCTCTTATCTGTGCCAAACTGTACTTGTATTAACTCTTCTACTTCTAGCAATAGCAGCATGGAGTAGGTAATATTAGTTCCATTTTCTATTTGAAGTAATGGTCTTAGAGGTTAATTAACCTGCCCAGGGTCACGAAGCTAGTGCATGGCACAGCTGGAATTCCAACTGTGGTCTTTGTCTTGATTCCAGAATTGAGACTCACAGCCATCACTCTTACGCTACCTCTTCCTATTTAAGAACAGGAAGGTGTTTTGAGTTTTTTATTATTGAGGGCAAGGAAATTTTTGTTTAAGGCTTATTGGCCTTAGGCCATAATGACCCAATATATGAACTTTTGATTACTTTAATCAAGGCTGCCCCACTAGTAAAATAAGTCACTGAATTGGAAATAAATTATTACTCCAGAAGCAGCTTACTAATTTATTAGTGGTTTGAGGCTTAGATAAAAATGATATATATACAAATCAGTTTTTTCTCTTTTTATTTTCTCACTTACCAGTTTTAGTTTCTATTGTGTTCTTAAGGATATTATTTTGTATCATTTCCTCCGGCATTTGGTGTTATCTAAAAATTTGTTGTATGTTCGTTCGTTCGTTCCTTCCTTCCTTCCTTTTTCTTTTCTTTTCCTTCCTTCCTTTTTCTTTCCTTTTCTTTCTTTTCTTTTCTCTTCTTTTCTTTTTTATTAGAGGGACGCCTAGGTGGCTCAGTTGGTTAAGTGTCTGCCTTCGGCTCAGGTCATGATCCCAGTATCCTGGGATCGAGCCCCTCATCGGGCTCCCTGCTCAGCGGGGAGTCTGCTTCTCCCTCTCCCTCTGCTGCTCCCCCTGCTTGTGTTCTCTCTCTCACTCTCTCTCAAATAAATAAAATCTTAAAAAAAAAAAAAATTATTTTCCTCCTTGGTAAAAGAAATGGATGTTCATGATGAAACAAAAAAGTAGTTCTGCTGTATTAAATAATAATGTCCTACCGGTCAAAGAAAATCACTGGCGGTATTTTCTAGTTTCCTACTATCTCATTTAAGAAAGAAAGCCACCTCTCTAAGAATCCTTGTCTCTCTCAAACCATGCTCTCCTTTCTTGGCCTTAGTGACACTAAAGAATAGGTCATCAAGGGCTCTAGAGTCAAACTAATATTTTCTAGATGTGGGGATAGTAATAGCCTCTATCTCATACAACTATGATGAGGATTAAATCACTTATTACCTTAAAAGCTTTTAACACAGTGCTTAGCAAATAAAATGTATTCAATAAATGTTATTTGTTATTATTATGTATTTTCTCTTAAAAATGTACTTGTTAATTTGTTTTTTTATGTATAATTGTTCTCATTTTAGGGATGCAAGAGGGATGACCCCGTTTATGTCAGCTGTAAGTGGCCGAGCTTATCCTGCTGCAATTACCATCTTAGAAACAGCCCAGAAAATTGCAAAAGGTAATTTATTTCAGGTCCTAAAAGAGTTGCTTATTTTTTAATTTGAATAGATTCTCTTCTACATGTATAATATTATTCAAACCTAATTTCTGTGTCTTGAAATGATATAATTGAGTAGAAACTATCAGTTTATTCTTTTGTGCATGTGCATTTGTGTGTAAAATTCATATGTTTGCATTTTTCCCAAGTATTGTGTCTTCTAGCTTTCCACCAAAAAAGCTGGTATAATTTTTTAAATTAAAAAAAAAATTGTATAGTGGATAATGTAGCGACTAATATTTTGAAAATAAAGATGGATTACTGATAGAACCTGTCAGTGGTTAATTGGTGGTAGTGATAAAATTTTATAGAAATAATAGGCCAGATGTCTTACTGTTCTTCCTTCTGACTTGTAATTCCTGCTTAATAGAATGCAGTAAGGAATATCAGTTCCTGCCGTCCAGCCTTTAAAAGACTTAACATAGTTAAAAAAAATAAAATAAAATAAAAAATAAAAGACTAACATAGTTTAAAATACTGGCTATAAAATTTTTGTGATTGTAGTTTGTTAGAGCTAGAACTCGAATAATGTAGAGCTATGTATTCAGCTGATGTGTGGTGTATTGTTGTCATGTGGTTATGATATAATTACACTTTGCTTTTTCTTTGTACGGGAATTGACTGAATTTCTTGCACATTGACTTGTATATCAATTTTTAAAAATATATAGTAGTTTTTTATTTATACTGTGTAAATGTTAGAGCTTTTGCATTTGAGTAAAGTAGTAGATGGCTGTGATTAAGGCCTTCTGTGTTCTTAAATCTTTTTAGCTGAAGTATCCTCAAGTGAAAAAGAGGAAGATGTATTTATGGGAATGGTTTGCCCATCAGGTACCAACCCTGATGACTCACCCTTATATGTGTTATGTTGTAATGATACCTGCAGTTTTACATGGACTGGAGCAGAGCACATTAACCAGGTAAGCTGTTTTTTATTTCCCTGTATTTATGCTGTCTTCAGATATTCTTTTCCTTTTTCTCCTTTCACCATCACTGCATTATAGTTCTTAGCTCTGGAATTCTAACTGTAGTGTTTCCTTTTATTCTAACTTATAAAATTCTCTAAAGAAAATTAATTTTTATTTAATTCCTAAATAAGTGAGGCAAAGGAGGTGACCGTTAAATTAGTTAGGCGATACCTCAAAAATGAGAAATCTTCACTCTAGTATAATCTGATCCATGGCTCTTGATATAGATTTTATAACTATAATACCTTTTTGGGGGAATGATAGGAGTTATTTTTGCCCTACTGGTAATATTTGATGTCTACTTATATAATATTATAAAATGTGTATTCGCTGTACCCGTTTATTACTCTTTGTTTACAGAGCACATTAGTTTTGCTCTGTTTTCGTTGTGATTGATTTGTTTCTGAAAATACCAGAAATGATTATGATGATGAGATGTACATGTATTCTTCTTTAAAAAAATAAATCCTTCAAATTTTAGGATATTTTTGAGTGTCGAACTTGTGGCTTGCTGGAGTCACTCTGTTGTTGTACAGAATGTGCAAGGGTTTGTCATAAAGGTCATGATTGCAAGTGAGTACAATTCTAGTTTTCTTTAATATTATAAATTGCTTAGACTCATATTGCTGTATTAAAATAATCTTTAACAGTATAATGTTCTGTTTCTTAATTAAGGAAGCATGAGGTTTTGTCAAGTTGTTCTCTTTAAACTACTTTATGTATTAAAATAGGGTTGTTGATTTAGAATGTACTTTGAAATGTTTTTCATTTGCTTTTGTCTGTATTCTCCAGCCAAAGTCTCAGGCCCCTGTAGTAGGGTCTGCTAGCAGGACATCACTGCAGGTATTAAGTGAACCATGGTGTATGTTTATTTCCTCCTTAAAGTGAATGTAATAACCTTGCATCCAGCAATAGAGTTACCATGGCTAGTTTGTTAATTGTCGCAGAGTTAAGAAGCAGTAAAATACTCCAGCATGAACATTTGCAGTGCCTCAGAGTCTCAGCAGGGACATCAGCTGTAACTGTGCTACAGTTGTGTAGATGTTACGGTTAACAGAGAATTGGTTTGTAAAAAGCCGTCTTTTTTGCTTTGAAATAAATTATATAGGACAAGTAGAAAATGTTTATAGATATTGCATTGGTACTTATTTATGATTTTTATTAAAAGAACTTTGGCTAATATGTTTGTTTTCCTTATTTTAAACTGTTTATTGTGCTAAAAGTGATAATCTGTTTATTCATTGATTGCTTACTAGGTGCTTTCACACACTAGGTGCTTGGGGGGTGGTGGACAAGAGAGTCCTTGTCCTAACAGGGTCCTTTGAGAGGACACAAGCAAGAAACACCTGCCCCTAAGGGTCTTAGGGTTTATTAGATGCCCATAGAAGGACCACCTACACTGAATGGGGGCTATGGGGAATTAAGGAAGACATTCCAAAGGAGGTGACTATACCCAAGTCATTACAAGATCCCTCTTCTCATGAGAGTTGCTTTATCGACTTCATGCCACTAAGTAATCCTTCTAATTAAGTATGCTTTAAGAATTACACTTTGCATTTAAAAACTAACAGGGGTTCTATCTGGTGTCACTAAGTTATACTTCCATAATTTCAATAGAGATCTTTGTGGGTTTTTTTTAAATTTCAGTTTTTATACTTGTGTATGAATTCTTTATAGACTCAAACGGACGTCACCAACAGCCTATTGTGATTGTTGGGAAAAATGTAAATGTAAAACTCTAATTGCTGGACAGAAGTCTGCTCGTCTTGATCTCCTTTATCGCCTGCTCACTGCTACTAACCTGGTCACTCTGCCAAACAGCAGGCAAGTGGGATTTTTTAGGACATAAATGGAAATAGCACAGCACATCTAAGTAGCCCGCCCCATCTCCCTGCTCACGACGGTGTTCCACTTTGCAGGGGAGAGCACCTCTTGCTGTTTTTAGTGCAGACGGTTGCAAGGCAGACGGTAGAGCACTGCCAGTACAGACCTCCTCGGATCAGGGAGGACCGTAACCGAAAAACAGCCAGTCCTGAAGGTGGGTGAGTCTGACAGTGAAGATGCATGTGAAAAGCATTACATTTATTTCTCTCTTACTCACTAGTTCTCTCTCTCTTTAGATTCAGATATGCCTGATCATGATTTAGAGCCCCCAAGGTTTGCCCAGCTTGCATTGGAGCGTGTTCTACAGGACTGGAATGCTTTGAAATCTATGATTATGTTTGGGTCACAGGAGAATAAAGACCCGTATGTATTCATTAAAAACGTTTTAAATTTATGTATTTCCCATGTTAATATAGGTGACTACAGTGCATTGTCTTTCCTTCCCCTTCAAGTCTCAGTGCCAGCAGTAGGATAGGCCATCTTTTGCCAGAAGAGCAAGTTTACCTCAATCAGCAAAGTGGCACCATTCGGCTGGACTGTTTCACTCATTGCCTTATAGTCAAGTGTACAGCAGATATTTTGGTAAGTTCTTTCGATGTTTATATACAAGTACATGAAAATGTTTTCTGACTTAGTTTCCCATAATTTTACTCACCCAAATTCCTAAGTACTGATGAGCTTTAATTAAACAGTACACTAAGGGGCATGGAATTTTGGGGGTGATTTAAATGACTCCGTTAACAACAGAAACTCCTTTCATTCTAAACAAAAATTCAAAAATGTGGTAAAAAGACAACAGTATACAAATGTATGGAACAGTGTTCAAAATTAATAGTAATGCAGTGCAAATTTTTGTTAAGTACTCCTTTTTGCTGTGAAATTAGAAAAGAATATAAACCATAAAACCTAGTGCTGGTGAGGTTATGGTAAAAAGAACAGCTTCAGACACTGATGGGGTGGCATTGCATTTGATATTGTAGAAAACAATTTGGCAGTAATATCACGAGCCATAAAAATATCAGTGCCCTCAGCGCTTATCATAAATAATTTTTGATATGAGAAAGAAAAAATCATGTCACAGAATAATAAAAGATGAAATACTTGATGGATCCACTAATAGTGGATTATTGAATCAAATTATAGCCCAGCCACTTGTTGAAATGTAATGTAGCAATTTAGAAATAGAAGTTATTTTAAGTAACACACACACACAAAAAACCCCAAATAACGTGAAATTGGATGTTCTCTATAATTAATATTTATATGATAGACCATGCATAGAAAAGAGACGAAGTAACAATACGAGAGGGATGGGATTTTGAATTTATTAATATAAATATTTGAATCTACTTTGCTTTTTCAATATGTACCTTATAGTGAGTAAAATATATTCTTTCTTAGATTTTATTTTTCTTCTAAATATTGATATACACAGGACTATAAAACTAAAAAGGGAAATCAGACATTTGAGACCCAGTGTAGGTCAGAGACATGGTAAGCATGTGGCATAAATTAATCACTGACATTAGAAATGTTTTGGTTAAATTTATTTTGAGATTCTTATGAAATGTTAATATTGAACGTTAGAACTTTTTGCTTTATAAATATTTGTCTAAACATCTTAAGAGCTGTCTCAACATTAATAGAGTGATTACAATTTTTTTAAAGCTTTTAGATACTCTACTAGGGACACTGGTGAAAGAACTCCAAAACAAATACACACCTGGACGTAGAGAAGAAGCTATTGCTGTAACAATGAGGTTTTTGCGTTCAGTGGCAAGAGTTTTTGTCATTCTTAGTGTGGAAATGGCTTCATCCAAAAAGAAAAAGTAAGTCCTCCTTCTTGATTTGGGCTTTTGTATCCTTTTACACACTTTTTTTTGTGATGATGATAACATTGCGTATATGAAAAAATACATAAAAGATTCCTGGATTTTCTTTTTGCTCTAGCAACTTTATCCCACAGCCAATTGGAAAATGCAAACGTGTATTCCAAGCACTACTACCTTACGCTGTAGAAGAATTATGCAATGTAGCAGAGTCGCTGATTGTCCCTGTCAGAATGGGGATCGCCCGCCCTACTGCCCCTTTTACTTTGGCTAGTACCAGCATCGATGCCATGCAGGGCAGTGAGGAACTGTTCTCCGTGGAACCACTGCCACCACGACCTTCATCTGATCAGTCTAGCAGGTAAATTTCCACATGGTAACAGACTGATGAATTCTTCCTCTGGAAATACCATTTGGCTTACTAAACCTTTGCATAAGCACTCAGGTGGTGTCCATGATCATTTATGCAATAAGTGGTAGAGATTTTATTGTGTTTGGAACATGTGAGAGCACTTTAAAAATTATACATTGTGTCTACGCATCTAAGGTAACAGATACATAGTTGTGGGTTTTATTTTTGGTTTGGAAAAACGCTGTTTTTATTATGCCAGTAAAGTAATCTGGTAAGAAAGTTCAGACTTCTGTAGGTATCATTACTTCCTGTCTTCTCTTACTTTAAATAAAGCCTGCTATAAGGCCAACTTAAGGAATGAAAAGACCTATAACTTGCTCTGTGTCCAAAGGCTCGGGCTAGGGGGCAGCTTGTTACTGTACAGTATGAATAACCAGAATGCTGGAATTTAAAAATAATTCTCTACAACCACCATATATCTAAGATAGGCCTAAAACAACTCAGTAACTAAATGGTTCTAGGTATAAGATTATTCTTAAATCTCATTCATCTTTTCCATTTGTAACTAGACTGTAAGCTTGTTGAGTCAGAATGTTTAGAAACTAAAATGTTCTGGTGTCGTTTAGCACAGTGCTTCTCAAAATTAAATATGCGTGCAAATCATTTGGTGGTCTTATTAAAATGCAGAGGCTGATTTTGAAGGTCTGGGTGGGCCTTGAGGTTCTGATTCCTTATAAACTCTCAGGTTGTTCCAGTGGTGCTGGTTTAGGGGTCACACTTCTTTGGTTTTCTCCAGTCTGATTTTGTCACTGTGTGTATGTATAATGATGTTTAATAAAGATCTTTGGGATTTAAAGACCCTCTTCTTCTTCTTTTCCTGGAAAACATCACTGTGTTAGTAAGGAAGTCCTGCGTTAGTATTTGACACAGTTCCCAAGAATTCATTTCTGGGTTTCATCTGGGTTGCTGCGTTGAGTATCTGCGCTCTCACTGTGTTCTCCCTTTATTCCATGTGCCAGTATGTGTCCCAGCTTTCCCTTTTTTGTTAGGTCTCCTAGGATACCCTGGAATCTAAATCCAGTTTTGTCTGCCAAAGCCTTCCTGCAGTAGCCTTGTCACTGATACACTTCCAGGATTTGCTGAAAATGGTTACACATCAAACTGTGTATTTTCAGACTCACTAAATATACTTCATTATCCAGTGATTCTGTTAGCAAAATCTACTTGGGCTCCACAGAATGCTCCTGATCCTGATATCCTGTGAGGAGCCCTCTAGTTACTTAAGTGGTATTACTTTGTGAATTCTTTGTACCCTCTCCTTGGTTTTGTTCCAGAACATAATTTTTTTTTTTTATCTGCTGAACAGACTTTGGAGTGATCTCATCTTTAAACAGTGCCGCTGAGCCTGTTCTTACTAAGTATCAAGACTTTGTGTCCCCTTGCCAATTGCTTCTTAGGCTCTTTATTTAAGTATTGTGCACTCTTCAGCTCTCCTCTTCACTCCATTCGCCTTGATTGATTGTTGAGTCGAAAGTCTTCCCAGAAGGAGATCTCATTTGATAATCAGGAGAGATAATAGTGTAATGTTTTCTACAACTGTTGATATAATGTAGAAATCTTTCATTATAATACAGTACAGTCACTCCTTCTTGTAAGGGTGTATTTTGATCAGTGTTCCAAGCATGTCTTAAATAAAAAGTACACACTTGACTAGTCTCTGTGATTTCCCTTGTGTTGGATGGGGTAGATGGCATATATCACTTCACTGAGCATGAAGTTTTGAGTTTAGTATTTTTGCTTTTTCTGTTGCTGCCCTTCACCTCTTTAAAACTCTTAATGTCCTTATTAATAAACCTGTTTCTCTTTCTCCATGCCTCATACAAAAACTGTTAGCTGAAATTTTATTATGAACTAGGAACTTTAAGCATTGTAAATGTATTACCTGTCTTCATCTACCCAATAACTCTCATAACCACTATCATCATTAGATAATTCTAGACAGATTTTTTTCCTTCTTCCTATACTCCTGAATATTAGATGGCAGAGTAGGGGGGAGATACTGCCTTTTTAAAGTTTTTATTTATTTGAGAGAGAGAAAGAAAGAGAGCACGAGCAGGGGGAGTGGGGGAGGGAGAGGCAGACTACCCACTGAGCAGGGAGCCCACTTCAGGGCTCTGTCCTAGGACCCTGGGATCATGACCTGAGCCGAAGGTAGACACTTAACTGACTGAGCCACTTAGGCACCCGTTTGGTGCTTATTGATAGTGTTGAGGCATTGGATGAATCATCACTGGAGCCCACCGTACCTCACAGCACAAATTGTAGTCTGAAACTCTCATGAGTGCAGGTTTGTAATTAGAAGTTCTCTGAAGAGACGTTTTTCCTGTCCCCATCCAGCCATGGCTGGTTATAGGCAGGTCTCTTGAAATCGGTTGCCCTTTCCTGATCTATGTTTGGCTTTATGTATGTGAGGGGGACAGAAGAGGGCATTTCTATGATATAACTTCCTATTTTGCTTACATCCTAGACTGTCTCCTGGGAAATCTGTGGCTCCTTGAAACCCTTCTAGCCTAAGAGACATGAACAGATGCCTTTGGTGTAAATGGTGGCACCACTGCTCTTAAGCTTAGTGACATAGGATTGTTTCCCTTTATCACCAGGATAGTTGTGCTTTGTTTTTTACTATTTTATCTAGCATATTTAGGTGGTCTACTCCAAGAGGGATTTCTCTGCAGTTTGGCAAATTGCTGGAACTAGAAGTTCCCAAAACTTAGAAGTATTTCAACAGCTCCTGTTAGACTGGGTTTCAGGACTGTAGTTGTGCCATGAAGTCTAGTGGGAAAAAAGTTGAATCGTGGTATGAAGAAAACGGAAGCTCCATTTCTGAATGGGGAGTTGGTAATGTATTTTGGGAGTTAGTATCATACATACTTAGTGCGTAACTCCTTTGAGGGGATGATAGATCTTATGGATGTTCCAGGATTTTTTTTTTTTTTTTTTTTTAAGAAATACCAATTACTTGTGGCTTCACAGATGTTGACTTTTTTAATACTTGGAAATGTTGAAATCTTAGGTTGGAAATACCCTTTTCATCTTTTCAGATTTTCTTTTAGCATTCTCAGATGCTTTGTAATTTACTACCTCTATGAAGAACCAGTTACTGAAATTTCTAGTATTAAACACCATATTGAGACTGCTTGTGTGTTTGAAGGCAAGAGTCTCTCAGTTGACTCTTCATGTGTAACTGGTTTGATTCTCATTTCTAAGAGCAGCTGAGGTGAGGAAAGAACACTATCCGTGTAAACACCTTTAAAGGTCCTTTAACTTTAACCTCTCTTAGACTGTGTTTCTTAATCTGTAAATAAAGGATAATAGTAGGTCACAGGGTTGTTTTAACAACCCTCTTTTGATCAACTCTGACCTGGATTTTAAGCTGCATTCTCTCATTCTCCCCTTCCTTTTGTAATGGAGGCATCTGTCCTTTCTTGGCTGTTTGCAAGGCAGATTTTTAGGGAAGTGGAAC
Organism: Mirounga angustirostris; assembly: GCF_029215605.1. Lineage (NCBI taxonomy): Eukaryota > Metazoa > Chordata > Mammalia > Carnivora > Phocidae > Mirounga > Mirounga angustirostris. The sequence continues at coordinate 34,685,573 of NW_026991712.1, forward strand.
TATTTGGCCATCCACCTTTTTTGTTAGGATTCTGTTTTGAAATTACTTTGGAACTGACATTTTTCCTCTACACAAAAGTCAGTGGTTAATAAGCTGATACAAAGTAGGTCATGTCAGGTCTCTTAAAAGAGTAGATCACTTGTAATAAGCACACTTATTACCATGCTTTGTTAATGGAGGAATGCCGCAGTTGGAACCTTTGGAAGTTGAGGACTGTTGGCATTGAAAGCAGTGGAGAAGGAAAAATATTTCCTGCAGAGATTTTCAGTGGGAAGGACTCATAAAGGGATGTGCGTTAACAAATTTTTCCACTAATGACTTACTGAAAAGTAAAAACCGTTCTGAAATTTCTAAGTTAAATTTCTATGGTAAAATTAATTTCTTTGGGCTTTGTATTTTCTGACATACTATAGATTAATTATTGTTGGTTTCTAAGAAGTTTTAGGTCAGATTTAAAATAGCATCCTAGCAAGTGGGTCACACTGAGTGACACTGAGAAACGTAAAAAGCGTGCTGTGTGGCAGAGGCGTGCCAGCAGCGCCCTCGGAAGCTCCTGTTTCTCCGCAGCTCCAGTCAGTCCCAGTCTTCCTACATCATCCGGAACCCCCAGCAGAGGCGCATCAGCCAGTCGCAGCCTGTTCGCGGCAGAGATGAGGAACAGGATGACATTGTTTCAGCGGACGTGGAGGAGGTGGTTGTAATTGTCTTCACTGTGGTAGACAAGAGGCTCTTATGGGAGGGGAGGAGTTTTAGGAATAGTAGCTTACTACCATTATATATATTTGCTTCCAGGTTTTAGACTTTTGTTACATGTTGTCATTTATGGTTATACCTGTTAAAAATACTTTTAATAATCCTCGATTTAGTGGATAATACAAAATTGAAACATAAGCTTGTTTTTACTTAGGGTTAATAGAGAAGATATCCTCAATGTTAAAAAAAAAAGTTTTAGTAGTTCTGGGCAATGTATTTGAAGGCAGAGAGGATACTGCATCTTCATTAGGTAAATTTTATAACTGGAAGTTTAAAAAACTTAGTCTCTACACAATTGTTACACTTCTCATTTTAAGGTTCTGTATATGGATAATAATTACAAACTTTAAGATAGGTTGATATAATTTTTGATAGCACGTTGTCACTAGCCAATGATTCAGACTCCTTAGTGTTAAAATTCTCTGTAGTTAGGGATCTTTGTATTGTAGTTACTAGTTGCTGTGGAGGAATTCTGGTAGAGATACGGGTTTATTATGTACTTTGATTGTCTACAAATAAGATTCTGGATTTAGGTTGAGGTGGTGGAGGGTGTGGCTGGAGAAGAGGATCATCATGATGAACAGGAAGAACATGGGGAAGAAAATGCTGAGGCAGAGGGACAACATGATGAGCATGATGAAGACGGTATGCAGGTTATTTGAGAAATTATTCAGTATGAATAAACCAGGTACCTTTAAGGATATTAATATAAGACAGAGAAAAGCCCCATTTGATGTATAGTGAACATAATGTGCAGCAGGTTTTCGGCCTCGGGATTCTGTGGCATCTGTTTCAAAATTTTAGGAAGCAGCTGTACACATCCACACATACAAATATACACGTATATGCTTATATATATTTATACATATAAAATAATTTATCTTCTTCCTCCTTTACCTTTTGGTTTTGACATAAAGGTTTTTGGTTTTTTCTTTGCCTGAAAGCCTTTTTAGAAGGTAAAATAATCATAACCACATTAGGAAACATTTACAAATTAGAGAAAAGGAAAAAAAAAATGACCCATAATCCCACGTAGATGCTAATAGTTTATAGTTTTACTTTCAGTCCTCCCCTGTGTTGCCCCCTTCCCATGCATGTCTTAGATATTATATGTGTAATTTTTGTGCCTTTTTTCACTAACAATAATCATCTTGGCCTTTTTGCTACATAGTCATCATAACTGTTCTTCCTAGTAGCCAACAGATAGACTTTGGGGGTCAGCTTTATTGAGGTATAATTGACATACAATAAACTGCACGTATTTAAAATTTACCATTTTATATGTTTTGACATGTATATACTGTGAAATTCTAGATAAATCTTTTTAGCTTTCTTCCTCTTTTAGAATCCTTGTATGTAAAACAGATGAAAATAGGGCAGTGGACCTAGCCCAGAGCTCTGCCCACTGGTGGAGGTTCTGCTGCCCAACCCTTTTTACCTCAGGCTGTGCAGAACGGATTTTGAATTGGAGTATAATAGTCTACTGAGTGCCATAATGTGCCTAGTCATTTTTCTCCTACCAAGCAGGCAGTTATGCTTATTGTAGTAGTAATCCCTCCTTTCTGCCCTCCCGTTGCCTTACGATATTCTGGCTTATTGCACCCTTTGTTCCACAATGAGTTTGTACTTTTTCCCCCCCTTCTTATTTAAATATATTTTCTAGGGAGTGACATGGAGCTAGACTTGTTAGCAGCAGCTGAAACAGAAAGTGACAGTGAAAGTAACCATAGCAACCAGGATAATGCTAGTGGGCGTAGAAGTGTTGTCACTGCAGCAACTGCCGGCTCAGAAGCAGGTACGTTACCTTACTCGGATCCAGCTTTCTTGCTTATGCTAAGGCTAAGTGTATATTCAGCACGAATTGGTTAAACTGTACTCCTTATGATTTGCACAAGGGTGCCTAAGTCTTTTTTTGGAACTTAATCCTTTTTCCCTGTGGATGTTAGTGAGGAAGATATTTTATTTAATTTATTTTTTTAAGATTTTATTTATTTGCAAGAGACACAATGAGAGACAGAGAGCATGAGAGGGAGGAGGGTCAGAGGGAGAAGCAGACTCCCCGCTGAGCAGGGAGCCCGATGCGGGACTCGATCCCGGGACTCCAGGATCATGACCTGAGCCGAAGGCAGTCGCTTAACCAACTGAGCCACCCAGGCGCCCCGTGAGGAAGATATTTTAATGACTTTTTTTCTTTTCTGATTTTTAAATAATGGATAAATTTTAAGGTTCATTCAGAAGAGTTGTTTTGTAATTAAACTATTTTAATGATGGGTTTTGTGGACTACTGACTATAGCCTGGCATTCTGTTTAATACGTGTTTATTTTCCTGAATGAGGGAGTACACTGTAGCTTTAAATATCAACAAACTGACAGTGGTTTCGGTTTTAAAAACAAAAAATTTAGGTGCGAGCAGTGTTCCTGCCTTCTTTTCTGAAGATGATTCACAATCAAATGACTCAAGTGATTCTGATAGCAGCAGTAGTCAGAGTGACGACATAGAACAGGAGACCTTTATGCTTGACGAGCCATTGGAGAGAACCACGAACAGCTCCCATGCCAATGGTGCTGCGCAAGCTCCCCGGTCCATGCAGTGGGCCGTCCGCAACACCCAGCATCAGCGGGCAGCCAGCACGGCCCCGTCCAGCACGTCCACGCCAGCAGGCGAGTCTGAAAGCTTTGTATTCTTAGAAGACGTAAATAGGTTTTTAAAACGATGTATGTTCATCTAGACCGGTTAAGTAGTTTCATAATAGTTCTTCAAGGTTTTGCTGGGTTCAAATACAAAAAATATTTACATAGGCTTATATCGCGGTTTCTCGGTCTCTGTACGATTGCTGCTTTGGGCTGAATAATCCTTTGTTTGTGATTGTGCTACAGTGGATGTTTAGCAGCATCCTTGACCTCTATGTACCAGATGCCGGTAGCAGCGCCGCGGCCCCCCCCCCCCCCCCCCCCCCCCGTGACAACCCAGAATGTCTGTAGACATTGTCAAATGTCCCCTCTTTGGGGCGGGGGCAATAGCAAAGTTGCCTCTGGTTGAGAACATTATAGTAATTCTTGTCCCCCTCCCCTCATCATCGCCCTCCCTAATGTGGTGTGGTTTAAGAAAAAGTTTTCTGTTCAGTTGCCCCATTTGCCGGTGCAGTTGATCTTTGAGCTCATTTAAAGACACACAGTGCTCGAGAAACACAATTCGCATCTGACGACTTGTTGTGGTTGTCCTTTGTTCTTTACAGCCAGCTCAGCGGGGTTGATTTATATCGATCCTTCAAATCTGCGCCGGAGCGGTACCATCAGCACGAGTGCTGCCGCGGCGGCCGCGGCTCTGGAAGCTAGCAACGCCAGCAGCTACCTAACATCTGCAAGCAGTTTGGCCAGGGCTTACAGCATTGTTATCAGGCAGATCTCGGACCTCATGGGCCTTATTCCTAAGTATAATCACCTAGTGTACTCTCAGATTCCAGCAGCTGTGAAATTGACTTACCAAGATGCAGTAAACTTACAGGTATGGAAACATTGACAAGCTACTCATTCAAATAAATTTATGAGAATTCCAGTATATGGGAATTAACGTTACACATATTTAAATGTTTACATACTACTTCTACATCAAATTTAACTTTATTTGGATAGTTTTAACTATTTTAGTTTGGTCTTCATAGAACTATGTAGAAGAAAAGCTTATTCCCACTTGGAACTGGATGGTCAGTATTATGGATTCTACTGAGGCTCAATTACGTTATGGTTCTGCATTAGCATCTGCTGGTGATCCGGGACATCCAAATCATCCTCTTCACGCTTCTCAGAATTCAGCTCGAAGAGAGAGGATGACTGCACGAGAAGAGGCTAGTTTGCGAACCCTGGAAGGCAGACGGTATGAAATTCTTCACGTAGGCTTGTATGTTCAGACAGAACCCTTAGGTCCTAGAACGTTAGAGCTTTTTGATTGCTGCTACATAAGACCTCACTCTGTTTTGAAGGATGGAGGTACCTTGTGTTACTTCTTTTTAAGTTACTGTGTAGTTGAAGCAAAATAAGTTAGTTATAATCCAAGCTATTTTTTAAAAATTCATTCGTATTGCAGGAATCTGATGCTAAATACTTCTCATATTTGAAGTAGTTGATCTCCATCCTTGTGTCCTTATCCCCCAGGCTTCCCCGCCTCGCCCTTGAAAGGCCTGTATTCATGGGAAGACTTATTTTGACCGTGGTTGAACATGAATGCACGTTGTACTTGGGGAGAGGAGAGTGTGTGCAGTTACCGAAGCTGCTCTTTGATTCCCTCAAATCAAATTTCGTTTTCTACATCTCCCAGTCTGTTGAATCGTACTTAAAGTATATTTCTTTACGTGTTTTTTTTTTTTTTTTTTTAAGATTTTACTTATTTTAGATAGTGTGAGCACATGCGAGAGAGTGAGTGGGGCGCAGAGGGAGAGAAACTTCAAGCAGACTCCCTGTTGAGCACGGAGTCTGACACAGGGCTCGATCTCATGACCCAGAGATCATGACCTGAGCCAAAAATCACGAGTCAGACGTTTAGCTGACTGAGCCACCCAGGCGCCCCTGTATTTGTTTTCTTTCTGTTCAGTTATAAAATGACCTTTTTGAGGACTAGGAATTAGCCCCAAATTGTACACTAGAGCAGTGAGGCAGTGCCACACAGTGAAAGTGCCCCATACCTGAAGTCACAGTCCTAGGATCTGGTTCTAGTTTGGGCTCAGTGAAACAACCTTGCTACTTTGGGAGGAAGACAAGGGGCTTGGGAGACTGCTTAGGAACCTTAACAAGATTATGGTTGGAGTCCACCATTGAAAAGTAATAGTTATGTAAGGAGGGTAAGTGAAGGCCAGGAAGGTAGAGAGAGAGAAGCACTGAAATCATATAAACAGAATTGAGGGCTTTGTTGAAGGATGGAGCAGGAGGAGGCAGAATTTACACCTAGACTTTGATTTTGAATAAACTAATAGGAAACTTAAGAGAAAAATCTAGAGCAGTATAGAATGGACATACGTGCTTTTGAAAATACTGAGAACTGGGAGAGGATTTGGTGGAAATGTCTAGGATACAAAATTGAATGCTTGGCAGAGAGATCTGGACTTGGGAGGCCTCTGCCTGCTTGTCCTGGGAAGCCTGCTCTACAAAAAGACACATTGTCTTTGTTAGGCTTAGTCACTCCCTGCTGAAGTACAGCATTCTGATGATAGATCTAGATTGGTTACAGGGTTCTCCCCGTATCTCACTGTAGCTCTCACTCTAATAGAATAGCCTTATTGAGATATAATTCACATACTGTACAATTCACCCATATTAAGTGTACAGTTCCATACTTTTGAGTATATTCAGAGCTATGCAACCATCATCACAATTAATTTTGGAATATTTTTATCATTCCATGAGAATATCTGTTAGTCACGTTCCATTTTCCTCTACCTTCCCACCCTAAGCACCCACTGATCTACACCCTTTCTCTGTAGTTTTGCCTATTCTGGACATTACATACAGATGGAACCATACAATATGTGGTATTCTGTGCCTGGCTTCTTTTACCTAGCATAATTTTTCTAAGGTTCATCCAGGTTTAGCATTATCAATCAATACATTACTTCCTAGTAATACTTCTTTGTATGGATGTGCCACATTTTTTTTTTATCCATTCATAAGTTGGGTTTTTCAACCTTTTTGGCTCTTGCGAATAATGCAGCTGTTAATATTTGTGTACAGGTTTTTGTATAGACGTGGGTAAATACCTAACTGTGGAATTGCTAGATCATATGGTAATTCTCTCTCTTAACCTTTTGAGGGAACTGCCAGACTTTTCCAGAGTGGCTGCACTATTTTACATTCCCAGTAGCAGTGGATGAGGCTTCTAATTTCTCTACGTCCTTGCTAACTCTTGTTATTAACTTTTTTATTGTAGCCATCCTAGTGGATGTGAAGTGGTATCTCATTGTGGTTTCGATTTGCGTTCCCCTAATGGCTAAATGATGAGAGCATTGTGTCATGGGCTTATTGGTCATTTGTGTATCTTTGGGGAAATGTCTGTTTGCCCATTTTTTAACTGTCTTGTCTTTTTGTTACTGAGCTGTATGAGTTACTTACATTTTCTGAATATAAGTTCCTTAATCAGATACAAGACTTGCAGAAATTTTGTCCCATCCTGTGTGTGTTTTCTTTTCTTTTTTTTTTTTTTTTTTGATGGTGTCCTTTGAAGGACATAAGTTTTTAATTTGATAAAGTCTAATGCTGTGTGTGTTTTCTTGTTGCTTGTGTTTTGGTGTCATGTTAGGCAGTAGTTCTCAGCGTGTGATTCCCCAGAATAGCAGCGACAGCATCACCTAGGAACTTGTTAGAAATAGAAAATTGGGGGCCCTACCCCAGACCTACTAAAACTTAGGGAGATGGGGCCACAGTCTGTCTCAACAAGGCCTCCAGGAGATTTTGCTAAGACACTGAAGTTTGAGAACCATTGTCTTGAGGGAAGAAGTTCCTTTTCCCATTCCAAAGGACCCTGGAAATCCTTTCCCAAATAAAAAGCACAGGATAGCGGGGTGCCTGAGTGGCTCAGTCAGCTAAGTGCTCTTAATTTTGGTTCACGTCATGATCTCTGGGTCATGAGAGTCCCGCATTGGGCTCTGAGCTCAGCAGGGGGTCTGCTTGGATTCTCTCTCTCCCTCTGCTCACCAGCCCCCACCCCCCAAATAAATAAATCTTAAAAAGTACAGGACCACACAGGGTTAATGAGTTTTGACTTATGGATACTCTCAGTTCCTAATTTTGCATATTTATGATAGTGCTAAGTTTCATATTTGTATCCTTTTAAAAAAGCATTTTCATTTCTTTTTCTTCCTACAGACGTGCCACATTGCTTAGCGCCCGTCAAGGAATGATGTCTGCCCGAGGGGACTTCCTAAATTACGCTCTGTCTTTAATGCGGTCTCATAATGATGAGCATTCTGATGTTCTTCCAGTTTTGGATGTTTGCTCACTGAAGCATGTGGCGTATGTTTTTCAAGCCCTTATATATTGGATTAAAGCAATGAATCAGCAGACAACGTTGGATACACCTCAACTGGAACGCAAAAGGTATCCATACTTGCCATGAGGTTGGTTTAGGAAATACTTAATTGCTCAGTATGGTCTCTATTAGTATATTGTCCGATTTTTGGAGCGAGGAGAAGAGCGTTGCAAAAGAGAAATAGTACAGGAACATTTCATGTGGGAAAGAGGGCTTGAGTCTCCATAGCTACTAACTGAAAACAGGAAACCTGAGAATCCAATTAAGTTTGATGTTTGATGTAGTTTGTCATGTTTTCTATTAGAGTTTGTGTAAGTACTCACTATTTCTTAATATGATTATCCTTTTGCTTCTTTCGAGCCTGTTTTGTAATTGTAGTACATTTGGCCTGGTCACTCTACCATTCCCAGAGTCTAAAACTTGATCACAATGTTTGCAATTGCCTCAATACTTAATTGACTTTTTCACTTACAGTTCCCATCACCTTTGTTCCATACTTCATGTAAAATGACTCACTTGTCTTTTTAAAGGACACGAGAACTCTTGGAACTGGGTATTGATAATGAAGATTCAGAACATGAAAATGATGATGACACCAATCAAAGTTAGTGTACAGAAAATCTGCTAATCTACTTCAAGAAATGGCTGCCTCAGTATTTCCCCTTCAAGCTTTTTAACTTCATTATTTTCTGTCTGGGTGGGAATTTCTCTTTTCTTCTCTATGTCCCATTTCTTGCATTTTCTGTCCATTTTTCCTTATATATCCTTGAGTTATTTGCTTCATAAATAAGGATGAATTAAAGAAATGTTATAAACTTTTTAACAGTCGGTATTTTTTCTCTTTTATCTTTGTATCCTTTGGTTTTAGTTTTATGTTTACCTTTATTTTTAAGTGTGTAAGTACAACATCTTTAAAAAGTCTTAGCAGAACCTTTATTAATGCTAATGCAAAATTGGTTTAGTCAAGAAAATGAGAAATACCAATTATAACTCCCAAATATCAAAACTCTTAAGAGTTAATGCAATAAAAAGAAAATATTCCAAACTCAAGAAATTTTGGGATCTTCTGCAGTCTCTACTTTGTAGTTTTTAGCTATTATTTCAAGTGGAATTTAAAAATTTTTTTAAAGTGGGGCCAAAGAGCCTGTCCTCTTGCCTATTTCTTATGAACAGCTAGTACTTTTATTCAGCCCAGGGAAAGACAACTGACCTAATTGCTGCTGTTTGAAAACCCAGCCTTAGTCACTATTTTCACAGCTTACTGTACACTGCCCGAAGTTTTATTCCATTAAGGGGAGATGGTGTTCTTGTGCTTACTGTTGAGATGAATGAGATGTCCAGACATTTTTGTCTTGTAGAGAAAGCAGCACTTAAAAGTAAGCAAATGCTCAGATCTCAGCTCCTGACCATCTCCTCCTTATAGAGTCATCAGTGAGCCATGTCCTGAATATGCTTAGGAAGCCAGCTGTATTCAGGTCTGAATCCCTAAAGAGAGAAAGAGAAAGATATGGGAAATGTTTTGTCCAATACAAAAATGGAACAGTATTTGTTACTGCTAATACTTTTTTTTCCAAGCTTTTCTTGTTGTGTTAAAATACACAGAATTTACCACTGTAACCATTTTAAATTGCTAATATTTTGAATTATCACCTAAAATAGTATCAAAATTTTGGACAATAAACTTGTTTTTGGGTGACATTAAAATTTCATAAAGAGGTTATAGGAATTTTGGATTGAGCAGATTAAGATTCTTTTACCCTTCCCCAGTAACTAATATTTTCTAAAAAACAAACAACTTTATCTCTTTATGTTTAGGTGCTACTTTGAATGATAAGGATGATGACTCTCTTCCTGCAGAAACTGGTCAAAACCATCCATTTTTCCGACGCTCAGACTCCATGACGTTCCTTGGATGTATACCCCCAAATCCATTTGAAGTGCCTCTGGCTGAAGCCATCCCCTTGGCTGATCAGCCACATCTGTTGCAGGTGATTTAGATAAACTAGTTTACAAGGTTTCTTTTTAAGTGACTTCATTTTTTTTTAAGTGTTCAGTGTAACTAGAATATTTCTGTTAAAATTCCAGCCAAACGCTAGAAAGGAGGATCTTTTTGGCCGTCCAAGTCAGGGTCTTTATTCTTCATCTGCCAGTAGTGGGAAATGCCTAATGGAGGTTACAGTGGATAGAAATTGCCTTGAGGTAAGATAGTAAAAATCTTCACAATATAATATCTGTGAATGAGAACTTGTCCCAGTATCTAGAGTTTTAGAAATGCATTAATCCAGAATATTGTATTGCCTCAAATAATGGAAGTATCAGAAATTCCTGCCTTGTGACATAATTCCATATAATTTCATAATTCCATCAGTGTCAACTAACCTGCTTTGAGACAAACTTGTTTTATGTCAGGTGACTTCATCTATGAAATGAGAGTTTCATTATGTGTTTTGCCTATTTCACAGAGTTGAATGTTGTAATGTTTCTGGAAATTAAATCTTTATATGTGTAATGCATATATACCTATCATATATATATGAGCATATATAGTATTGGCTTAACTTTTTTTTTTGACTGTAGAATGTGAATAATAAGGTAGAATTATCCAACAAGTCATTATTAATATTATCTACTAGGCACAGTCTCAATCTTTATAAGCACGTTGAGTAGAAAGCATTTTTTGTCCTGATTTTATGGGTAAAAAGTTGAGGCTTGCAGAGATTACATAAATTTCTTGTGGGAATGTCTGTTTGTTATACAACTAGTTAAGTAGTAGATCTAGAATTTAGATAAAAGTCTGATGTGAGAGCCTAAAATTATATAGTCCGTACTGTTCCTCCAATGAAAACGTAATAAACACGTTTAAGAGCAGAATTTGCTTTATTATCTAAGTGATAAAAAAGAATGCAATCTTTGAAATATTGAGAATAACATAGGACATTATAGTAGCCACAGATATTATAAAGAATCCTTTAAAAGTTCTCTGAGGCTGCTGTGGTAAATGCACATTGGTGCAGTTTCATTGGTAGTCAGCAAGGGAAACAGGCTGCATCTTTGTAGTTGAAGTGCTAGAAAGGAATTACAAAACTTCCGTGATTTCTGTGGAATATTAGGAAGTTGAAAAGGAAATCTAGTCAGTTTTTTTTTAATGTATAACTTTTATGTGTAAAAATTCATAGGTTCTCCCAACTAAAATGTCTTATGCTGCCAATTTAAAAAATGTAATGAACATGCAAAATCGACAAAAAAAGGAAGGGGAAGAACAGAATGTGGTGCCAGAAGAAGCTGAAAGTTCAAAACCAGGACCATCTGCTCATGATCTTGCTGCACAGTTGAAAAGCAGTTTACTAGCAGAAATAGGACTGACTGAAAGTGAAGGGCCACCTCTTACATCTTTCAGGTATTTGCTAAGTGGAGATAGTTTTTCTGTTGCATTACTTTATGGGTATTATAATTCTAAGAATTTTTATTTAGGAATTTTATTATTTTATTTCATATGTATGTAAATAATAGAATTAAATGTTTGAGTTTTCTGGATTTTGGGGTGACTATATAGTCATTGATTGGCTTTCTGATTTTTCTCCTTACTTTATTGAGGAAATTCTAGGCCTCTGTTTTTTAATGTTCAGTACTGAGTTAAGTTTGTCCATGTCAGGTTGCCAATTATAGACGTGTTACCAGCAGCTCAGCAAAGGAAAACATGTGAATAACTAGAAAGAGCTTTCTAGACTTGTGACTCTCACACTTGCTTGGGCTCCTTTGGCAGGTTCACAGTTGATTATTATAAGAAAGAGGTAGGTTCTTTGCTTTCCCAGTAAAAATTTGCTAGGGTACACTGTGGCTCAGTATGGCTAATCATCAAATGATTTGTTGAGTACAAATGGTTTACAGAATGTCAGACAATTATTTTTGCTTAGGAAACTACATTTTATATACATAGTCCAACGACCATAAAAGGCAAGGAAGAATTGTGGACTGGGGGGGCCCAAGCTTTTCAGAGACAATATGGCTTGAGCTGAGATGGTTAGAATGTGTAGAAGCGAACATTGAAGGAGAGAAGAATTGGAGGTAGAGAGACAAGTTAGAAAGCTGTTAACTAGTCCAGGCTAGTGGTAAAAAGGGGCTGAAGTAGAATATTGCCTTTGGGTATTGATAGGAAATTATGGAAAGAGAGAAACTCATGAAGGACTTAATCACTCTGGAGGAACAGGGGAAAGAGACATTAAAATTTGTTTCAGGTTTGTGCAATAGGGAAATAGATGGTACTACTGAAAGAAAGCAAGAGGCAGCGTCATTGAAGTGAAGAAGCCGTATTCAGTTTTCCTATGTTGAATTGGACTTGTGTGTCACTGACGTGGATATATTTAACACAGTGGAAATTCTGGTCTGTTGTGAAAATTTGAACTGGAGAGGGATCTAGGAGTCACCCAAATGGAGAGGGATGATGGACTTTAAGGAGAAGAGGTAAAAATGAAGATGAAGGTAGGCAGCGAGGAGATGTATCCTTATATAAAGGACAGAAGGAATGATGGAATAAAAATGAGAAGTTCTATGAGGAATGAGTAGTTCTAGAAAAATTCTGTTAGAGAGGATGTGGTTTGAAGTACTTCAGAACCAAGAAAATTACTGTCATTGACCAAAAATCAGGGAATTTTTATAGTTGGCGAAATTACTTCCCACTCTCCCCTTAAATCTCTTGCAGGCCACAGTGTAGCTTCATGGGAATGGTTATTTCCCACGATATGCTGTTAGGACGTTGGCGCCTTTCTTTGGAACTATTTGGCAGGGTGTTCATGGAAGATGTTGGAGCAGAACCTGGATCAGTATGTATTTTGAGCACTTTTAATTCTGTTCTGCCTGATAAGAACTTATGTCAGAGAATAATTCTGTCATGGATTTTTTTTTTTTTAAAGATCCTAACTGAATTGGGTGGTTTTGAGGTAAAAGAATCAAAATTCCGTAGAGAAATGGAAAAACTGAGGAACCAGCAGTCAAGAGATTTATCACTAGAGGTAAAGGTATTTAGATTTTCTTATACTATACATATAGTGTGCCATTTATATTAAGTTTAAAAACAAAAAATAGGGGCGCCTGGGTGGCTCAGTTGGTTAAGCGACTGCTTTCGGCTCGGGTCATGATCCCGGAGTCCCGGGATCGAGTCCCACATCGGGCTCCCTGCTCGGCGGGGAGTCTGCTTCTCCCTCTAACCCTACCCCCTCTTGCGCTCTCTCTCACTCTCTCTCTCTCTAATAAATAAATTTAAAAAATCTTTAAAAAAACAAAAAATATCAGTCTTGTTAAGGGATGTTTTGAGTTAACTAAAACTTTTATAATTAGAGTAGTGGTTATCTCTGGCAATAGGTTTCCTAACATCTTCTCATGATCAGTGAATATTTTCAGTTTTGTTTTTTTTTTAACAGTTTTGATGTCCTTTATTCCATTAGGGTTATTATATTCCATTGATGCTCAGATCGTCTCTTTGGCTAGTGGGAGTCCTGAGTCCTCTTTGGCTCCTCGGTCCTTTTGACAGGACTCCCAACAATCTTTGATAACTTCTTTACTTTTTGGTATGTCTCATCTTGTATATTTCCTGTCACAGACCTTAAATCAACGATTTCTTCAAGAAGCCTTGGTTCCTTTTAGAAAAGTATTTCAAGATTATAATCTGGGCTATAGGGTTGCTCCCTGCCTACTAGGTTGGTCATGGTTTCTAGGTCTTTTCAATGGATAGAACTAGGAAATTTTCCTTTAAAAAAAAAAAAGAGAAATTACATTGTAAGTGCATACTTGATATTTCCAATTCAAATTCGAGATTTAGGATCACATAATTGTTTTATTTCCACCTCTTAGTCTTTATCTCCTTTCTTCCAAACCAAAAATCCAACTTCCCAACACCACTAAGAAAATTACTCCTTTGCTTTTATCTTACAGCATATACATGGCAGTTTTAGAGTTACAACATCCACACGACCACCCAAAACAATGATCGAAAATAGCTTAAGATTTACTTGCAGTTTTTTGCCCTTAGAACTTATCCAATTAGAGATATAGTCAGATTGCTTCAAGTCACTTGAAATAATTTTTCTTTGTGTGGTTTTGCTACTAATGTAAAATATCTATAATAGTGCAAGGCCAACTCTACAGAAGAAGTTATATTTAGGGAAGTCTAGTTTCTATTTCTGTCTCTTTTACCATGCCCCCACTTCTCCCCTTCAGGTTTTTTTTTTTTTTTAAATTGTCTTCCCTCCTTTAAAAAAAAAGTAATCATGCATGTGTGTATATGTATTCATTAGCCATCTCTCTCCCCTACTCCTGACCCCGAGTGTGTTATGCATTTTACTCCATCTTGCTTTTCCTAGTTAACAGTATGTCCTAGAGGTAAAGCCATTGCTGCATAGAGCAGGGTTCTGCCTTCCTTTTACAGCTGTTTTGTCTTAGTACTGCATTTTATGGTTGTATCACAGTTTTGTTTTTGTGTGGGTTTTTTTTTGTTGTTGTTAAACATTTATTTGAGAGAGAGAGAGACAGAGATAGTGACAGAGAGCACAGGTGGGGAGGAGAGGGAGAAGCAGGCTCCCCGCTGAGCAGGGCACCCGACGCAGTGCTTGATCCTAGGACCCTGGGATCATGACCTGAGCCGAATGCACACTTGACTGACTGAGCCACCGAGGCGCCCCACCAATCTCCTGTTGATAGATATTTGGGTTTATTTCTAATCTTTTGCTGTTACAAATAGTGGTGTGTGTTTTTTTGGGCTAATGTGTGTATCTTTGAGATAGATTCTTAGACATAGAACCTAGACATGGGTCAAAGAGCATATGCATACGTAATTTTGGCAAATACTTCTGCATGATGATTATGTATTTTTGCACTTGCAACATTAATCTGAGATGCCTCTATAGTCCTGCCAGCAGTTTGTCAAATGTTTAGATTTTTGCCAATGTGATAGGTAAGAAATGGCATCTTGTGTAGTTTTAATTTGCATTTCTCTTATTATGAGCAAAGTTAAACATCGTTTCATATATTTAAGTATTTTACTTTTTTCTGTGAACCGTTTGGTATATATATCTTGCCCATTTTTTTCTATTAAGCTTTTTCCCCAATTTTTTAGATTTTTTAGAAGCACATTATCTTACAGCACTATGTATACTATTCATAAATATATATCTTTGTAACAGAACACACTCACCATTTTCCCAGCTTATCATTTTTCTTTTACTTTGCTTGTGGTTTTCTGTCACCAAAGGAATATCCTGTGTTTTCTAGTATTTGCTAGCAGTTTTTTTGGTTTGTGTTTGTTTGGTTTTAAAACACCCTTGATTTACTTGGAATTACCCTGGTATATTCCAAAATTGAACAAATTGCTGTTTTCCAATAGGCTTATTAAGAAAATATTAGATTGGGCGCCTGGGTGGCTCAGTTAGTTAAGCGACTGCCTTTGGCTCAGGTCGTGATCCTGGAGTCCCTGGATCGAGTCCCGCGTTGGGCTCCCTGCTCAGCGGGGAGTCTGCTTCTCCCTCTGACCCTCCCCCGTCTCATGTGCTCTCTCTCATTCTCTCTCTCTCAAATAAATAAAATCTTTAAAAAAAAGAGAGAGAAGAAAATATTAGATTGAGTTAAATTCCATTATCCTGATTTAAGCAAGACATTTTTATATGCTTTAGAATGTTTTTTATTTGGGGCCGGGAGTGGTAACTGGGTGGCTCAGTCGATGAAGCGTCCAAATCTTGATTTTGGCTCAGGTCATGATCTTAGGGTCGTGATATTGAGCCCAGTGCAGAGCCTGCTTGAAATTTTTCTCTCTCCCTCTCCCTCTGTGCCCACCCACACCTCCATGCTCACTTTCTGTCTCTCTCTCTCTGAAAAAAAAAAAAGTTTTTAATTTGGAATATATAAGCTCCCAGGAACCCAGATTACTTTGTAGTTAAACTCCTGAGAAACTAATATTACAGTTTCATATTTTATATAGAAAAATTTCAAAGTGGTTTCTAACACTGAACTTTACTACTTTTTGGTGCATTTTAATAGGTGGATCGGGATCGAGATCTTCTTATTCAGCAGACCATGAGGCAGCTTAACAATCACTTTGGTCGAAGATGTGCTACTACGCCAATGGCTGTACACAGAGTGAAAGTCACATTTAAGGACGAGCCAGGAGAGGGCAGTGGCGTCGCACGGAGTTTTTATACAGCCATTGCACAGGCATTTTTGTCAAATGAAAAACTGCCAAATTTAGATTGTATCCAAAATGCCAACAAAGGCACTCATACAAGTAAGTACTCTCCAGATAACAAGCATCATAAAAATCATGTGGATGGATGAAATTGGTAAAGGGGATTAAGAGGAGAAAAATTCTTGTTTCAATTCTTGTTTCATCAAAACGTTGTAATTACAGTTACAAGTATTTATAGTGGGAGGACTTTAGTGTACATTCACATTTTTATAGTTTTATTCTAGGTTAATGATTTGATCTTGTTTAAACTACTCTAATCAGCAGTTTAGCACTTGGCTCTTTTACTGACCCATTTATTTTCATAAATGTGACTGTAGTAGTGAGTTTCTCATCTCAGTTGTTACATGTTTGGGGAGTGGGAAGTTTTAAGCTCTACGGTAATAGAAAAATTCAGTGAGCACATTACAGTATTTCTACCACCCTTGTATTTAATTAGCACAGATACTTAAGAAAATACTATTCTCTAGAGCAGTGCTATTCAGAGTACAGTTTGCAGAGTTGCTACCGGTCCCCAGTGAGATAAGGAACTTGCAACCAAATATAGATTGGTTGACCGTATTATTAACCTCACTGTATAATTTAGCAAGACTTTGTTTTTTTGGTAATAAGATTTTCTGTTTAACATCCTGGCTCAAGCTCGACCTCCTTGAGGACCAGCACTTAAGGATTAGGATTCTTACCTAATTTTCAAATTAAAAAAAAAAAAAAAAAATCTGTGAAAATTACAAATGCCGGGGAGCCTGGGTGGCTCAGTTGGTTGGGCGACTGCCTTCGGCTCAGGTCATGGTTCTGGAGTCCCAGGATCGAGTCCCACATCGGGCTCCCTGCTCGGCAGGGAGTCTGCTTCCCCCTCTGACCCCCCCTCCCCCCTCCCCCCTCTCATGCTCTCTCTCTCTCATTCTCTCTCAAAATAAAATCTTAAAAAAAAAAAAAAAATCCAAATGCCTTAAGTAGCTTATAATTGGGGATTCATGTAAAGTGGGGGCAGAAACTGTCATATTGTAGGTGGATAATTCAGGGGGAGGGAATTACTAGGAAAATCCTGTATTTTATCTAGGCTGTAGTGATACTCTATTGGGGTTCTGTAAACTGCCACCATAGAGGCTGAATGAGCTCCAAGAAGGATTGAGGATGAAAAGATGGTGTAGAGTACTCCAGCCTTTCATCATTAGTTTACCATTTGACTTTCTGTAGTCTTAATAATAAAAAGAAATTGGCAAATGTGAATGAGTGAACCTGGGAAGTCATAACATTTCAGAAATAACTTTTCTGCACTCTCTTTAGGAAACCATACTTTGGCTTATTATGCTCAAGGTTTTGAAAATAAGAGCTAATGTCTTAGGTATTCTGTAATGCTTAATGCCCAAAACTAAGAATAAAGAAAATAGATAGGACTCTAATCACATAAGAAATCTTACACATAAGAAATCTTAGCATTATTTGTGGTGAAAATAGCAGCCCCAGTTGCTACGTATTATTTCACAATTGTGACATAATTCATTACTGAGTGAATATCTATTATGCCAGGTACATTCTGTACAATTACCCCAACCTTCAAAACCAGAGGGAGAATGGGAGAAAGGCACTGACACAAATGCTAAGAGAGATAACCTTCACCTGTCATGTTCTTCTATTTGTCTCAAGTCCTCACATCGACTTTCAAAGTTAAAGTAGTTGCATTTACATGTATCTAAAGTGTGTTTCATGTTTTCTTCCAGGTTTAATGCAGAGATTAAGGAACAGAGGAGAGAGGGATCGGGAAAGGGAGAGAGAAAGGGAAATGAGAAGGAGTAGTGGCTTGCGAGCAGGTTCTCGGAGAGATCGAGATAGGTGAGATCCTTTTGTATCTTACTGAATGCCACCTTTTTGAATGAAGCTGAAGGTAGGCCTGTAATGGGAGGGTCTCAATTATGGACTATTTTTTAGAAAAAGTTTTAATATTTGGGTAAATGAATAGTAACTGAACTGTTATTAAAATGTTCTGCTTTTAAAACCCTGGGGCAGTTAAAATTACATAACTTAGTATCATTCTTTCCCAAATTTGTCTTAAAATTTTAATTGTGGAAATTGTATTATATTTAAACCTCTTAATTTTTCTCCTGTTAGGGTGGGTGGCATTTTACTTTGGACTAAAATTTCCAGGAAATGTGGGTGGATTTTTGATTTCTGGTATTTTATGGTCCTGCTCCCTTAGAATCAAATTGAACTATGCATTGCAAATTTATAGATTTTTAAGTAACAACATCTAGAAAATCTTTATTTCCCAACCATCATCTATTAGGCATTCCACTGCCTTTCCCATAACTGGAGCTACCTATATGCTCTGGTTTTTCATCTTCTTTAGCAGTTGTGCTGATGTTTTTTGTAGACAAGGGAAATAAGTTACAATAGCTTTGTTCTTCTTACAGAGACTTTAGAAGACAGCTTTCCATTGATACTAGGCCCTTCAGACCAGCCTCTGAAGGGAATCCTAGTGATGATCCTGATCCTCTGCCAGCACATCGTCAGGCTCTTGGAGAGAGACTTTATCCCCGTGTACAAGCAATGCAGCCAGTATGTATGGTGCACTTAGCTTCCTCTTAACTGACTGTGCCATTTTTGTTTTTGAATTAAAGTTGGCATTGTAAAAATGTTAGCTACTGGCAGGTTATGTGGTTGAGGACTGTAGTAAAAAGGAAGCTTAAGAGGGAAAGCAGCAAAATTTGCTGGAGGGTAGCTTGAGAGGGAGGTTTGTTTTTTCTACCTATGCTAAGTTGTCATTCTACCTAATAAGTTCCTTGTGTGCTAAAGTAATTATCTGTGCATTTAATTTGTACAAATTGTTACTTTTTGAAGCAGACTTTTTAATCTGTTACCAAGTTGTAGCTAAAACATACTGCAAATAATGTACTTTATTGCTGTTAAGTGTTGCCAGAAGATTTTTATCTGTCAAAGGTTTCTTTCATACAGTATGAAACATATAAACTAGTTGTGTTTTTCCTTTATGTATGACTTACATACATACATGTGTTCTAGCAAGAGAAAATAAAACAAAACCAATTATAGTTCTTTCAGTAAATCTTTAGCCTTAATTATAGGCATCTTTCTTCTCCCTCTTTCGCTTCTTCTCTCCCTTTCTTTTCTTCTACCCTACATGAAAGAAATGTTTTGGCTCTCTGAAGGGGAAAATGGAAACTGAGTATTTGTATGTTTACTCATGGATAGCAAAAATCTTAAAAGGCTTGTCATACAAATTTTAAACTAGCTTTAATAAGACTACCAAAGTTCTCTAAAATGAAGCTTCCAGTTTAATAAAATACCTTACTAGGTCAGAAATTTTTTTGTTATCCAAGTGTCTATATTTTCTTCTTCTTTTTTTGGATAAAAGATTGTTGATTTAGACAAGAGGTTTCAGAGTGTAGGGGCAACTAACTTTGTTCATTGTTTACAGGCGTTTGCAAGTAAAATCACTGGCATGCTGTTGGAATTATCCCCAGCTCAGCTGCTGCTGCTTCTAGCAAGTGAAGATTCTCTGAGAGCAAGAGTGGATGAAGCCATGGAACTCATTATAGCACATGGACGGTAATGTGTATAATTGGGAAGGCATTTCAGTTTAAACATCAACTACTTTATTTTTAGGATGTAGGTGCTACCATATCTTAAAATTTATACTATAAAGTACACAACATCAAATGGTTTTATAAGAGATGGCTTAAAATCCACGAGTGAGACAGTTGAGTTTCACATGTATTAGAAAGAATTTTAGCAGTGACTTAAGTTCTAAAAATCTTTTATATACCTGATACTTAGAAATTACTTATAAAAAGTACATCTCAGATTTTCTACCAGAATACCCCTAATGGTAGAGGCCAGCTATTTCAAGGAATTAGGGTATAGTCCCTGAGTTCTTACCATAAGCATGAAGCTTCTTTTAGATACCCTGATTTATCTTAAAAATCCATGCAAGTTTTTGCTTTCTGTTGTGTAATATATTTGTTTTAATATAAAACTTAAAAATACCTAATAATTAAATTATTCTTTTCCCAAGGTGACAAGTAAAAGTGACATCAGGAAGATAAGCCAAACTTACCCTGTGCCTTCTATCCTGAGGCTACTCTAATACCCAGTTTGAGGCTTTTTAGATGCAAATTTCTCTCTTTTCTTCCTAGTCATGATTTTGCACAAGGAACTTAGATTGTATATGGTCCCAGAAATGGATAAGTGGGTAGGCTAAGCACTGAAATGTAACAGCCACTTACCTGTTTCATAGCCTTTGAATGGTCCAAGCCAAAAGACTACTGCTGGGAGGTGGGGGGGGGGGGGGGGGGGGAGACTATTGCTAGAAGTTTATTTTCTTTGCTGGTTATTACTATTTTTCTTCTATGGACTTTTATGTACTGTTTCTTCATTCCTTTTTCCTGTCTCTGGAGGTAATCAGCACCCCAATAGAGCTCAGCCCATTATAGAAAAGGTTATGAGGAACGTGCATTTTGATAAAAAGATTTTGATATATAAGGATTGCTAATTTAGTAGTGTTTTCTGTTGAATGCAAGTAATGTATAATCTATTGATTCCTTTCAGCTGGCTATATAAAGTGAATAGTGAATTAGTATTCTAAAATAATTAAACACACCAAAGAATTTGATTCCTATTGTGTTTGCCTTCTGAACATTTTCTGTTCTTTTACAATGCTCCCTGTGAGCTTGAGCTTCAGTACCCCTATGAAGACTGCATTATTTTGTCTTAAATCAGGTAGCCCTTAGCTCATTATCTTGAATCACACATGTAGCATCTAATGTTTTTTTGTGTATATAATACTGACTTCTCTGTTCCTATAATTGCACTGACTAGTAAGTGTCCTGGATATTTTTTAAAACCTTTAATAAATGTATTTATAAATCTTTATAAATTCAAATGCATGTTTCTCTACACTAAATTCTAGAAGTCTCAATTATCTGGAATGTGAAAGGCTTTTGGTTTGTTTTAGGGAAAATGGAGCTGATAGTATCCTGGATCTTGGATTATTAGACTCCTCAGAAAAGGTACAGGTAAGAGGTGTTTTGTACATATGCTAATAAAGCACTTGGAACTCCAATTTAGCACAGCTTGAATTAAGCTTTAACTTAGAGATGTCATGAATTTCTTGGGGCTTGTTCCTCAAGGAAGAAGTGAGTTGCAAAGATGCAGAGAAAATGAGACATGTGGAGGAGCAGTGAGGAAGGCTTTTTTAGTTCCCTGAGAACTTCAGTGCCAGCCATGGTGGAGCAAACCCAGCATAATCTTATCTCTTCCACTGATTACAACTAAAAACTGAAAAAAACATGAAAAGGAACTGCCTGAGGATTCTGAAAGGTAGACAGTAGCACCCAGATTATAGAGGGAGGTCAAATTGATAAAACAACTGGCATGGCATTATTTCAGGTGGAGAGTAAAGCTGATCTCTTTTATTCCCGTCTTAGTTGGAAGATAGAAAAGGCTTTGAGAACTAAACTGTAATTATTAAACCATTGCCCAGGTCCCAGACTATCCATGGTGCATATATGCAGGGCAGACCCAAAAAGTATAATAAAAGGCTTTGAAAATTTGTTAACGGAAACATTGCACACAGACGATGATATTTCCAGTCTGAATCTAACCAGGTTGTCTACTAAACCCCCAAAACATCAACATTCTCCCTGTCATTTTTTTTTCTTTTTTAAAGATTTTATTTATTTATTTGAGACAGAGAGAATGAGAGAGAGAGAAAGCACGTGAGAGGGGGGAGGGTCAGAGGGAGAAGCAGGCTCCCTGCTGAGCAGGGAGCCCGATGCGGGACTCGATCCAGGGACTCCAGGATCATGACCTGAGCCGAAGGCGGTCGCTTAACCAACTGAGCCACCCAGGCGCCCCTCTCCCTATCATTTTAACAAGACCCAGAGTTTCACAACTTAATATTCAAACAGCCAGGATATCCTCCAAAATTACTCAACATACAAAGAACCAGAAAAGACCCACCAGTTCTCCTGGCAAAAGAACCAGTAGATGCTAACTTCAAGATGACCTACTTATTGGACTTCATCTCCTATTCTATGAGATGGGGGTACCTTTATCTGATAGAATATGAGATAAAATTGGGCGCCTGGGTGGCTCAGATGGTTAAGCATCTGCCTTTGGCTCAGGTCATGATCCCAGGGTCCTGGGATCGAGTCCCACATCGGGGTCCCTGCTCCTTGGGAGCCTGCTTCTCCCTCTGCCTCTCTCTCTCTCTCTCTGTCTCTCATGAATAAATAAATAAAATCTTTAAAAAAAAAAAAGAATATGAGATAAAATTAAGCACTAGTGAACTGAAAGAGGTTCACAGCAGAGAAATATAAACTTTAAAATTAAAAGTGCAACCTCTAGGGATGCCTGGGTGGCTCAGTCGGGTAAGCATCTGCCTTGGCTCAGGTCATGATGCCAGAGTCCTGGGGTCAAGTCCCACATTGGGCTCCCTGCTCAGTGGGGAGCCTGCTTTTCCCTCTCCCCGCCCCCCTGCTTGTGCTCTCTCTCTCAAATAAAATCTTAAAAAAGTACGTCTAAAAAAAATTCAGTAGATAGGTCAATAGCAGAATGAAGATGATAGGAAAGTGTCAGTTTGAAGATAGAAATTAACAATTTCAGGAATCTGTGGGACCATAATGACCATGTCATTGAAGTACCCAGAAGAAAAGGGGAGACTACTACATGAAAATACTTGAAGAAATAGCAGCTGAGAGCCTCCCAAATTTGGTACAAGATCTAGATTTAAAGATTCAGTGAGCCCTAAATAGGATAAAGGGAAAGAAAACTATGTCATATATATTATAATTGAATTGCTGTAAAACTAAGCAGTCAAAGAATAGTGCCTTACATATAGAGAAACGCTGATTTGAAAGACAGTGGATTTCTCATCAGAATGGTACGGCCCAGAAGACAGTGGTTCATCATTCATATATCTAGTAATATATCTAGTAAAAACATCTTTAAGGAATTAGGGTGAAAGAAGCTACCAGTTTCATTAGTGATTTTAAATGGACAGAGAAAGATTTAATAGGCATGAGCTTTATTTTTTTTCTTTTTAAGATTTATTTTTTATTTGACACAGAGAGAGAGGACAAGCGGGGGAGCAGCAGAGGGAGAGGGAGGAGAAGGATCCCCACAGAGCAGGGAGCCCAATAGTGGGGCTCGATCCTAGGACTCTGGGATCATGCCCTTAGCTGAAGATAGTCGCTCAACCAACTGAACCATCCAGGCACCCCGGCATGAGCTTTGTATTATCACAGTTCTAAAAGGATGAATTAAAGAGTGTATTTACATATAAATATAAATGTTGCTTTACCTACCTGACTTCACTTTGAGTGATTTTAGACAACTAGTTCATATGTTCTGTTTTTAAAATCAATCTTGGGGCACACCTGGGTGGCTCAGTCAGTAAAGTGTCCAACTCTTGATTTCAGCTCAGGTCATGGTCTCAGGGTCCTGAGATAGAGCCCAGCATCGGGCTCCACGCTCAGTGCAGAATCTGCTTGTTCCTAACCCTCCCTACTCCCCTTGCATGCATGCATGCTCTCTCTCAAATAAATAAAAGCTTAAAAAAAATAAAATCAATCTTGGGACTTAGTCTGATATTCTATTACTAGGAAAACCGAAAGCGTCATGGCTCTAGTCGAAGTGTTGTAGATATGGATTTAGATGATACAGACGATGGTGATGATAATGCCCCTTTGTTTTACCAACCTGGAAAAAGAGGATTTTATACTCCAAGGCCTGGCAAAAACACAGAAGCAAGGTTGAATTGTTTCAGAAACATTGGCAGGTAAAATAACGCTAATCTTATATTTGAATTTTTAAAAAAATTCAGTTTGAGACTTTTCTAAAACATTAGTTTTTAAAATGTGTATGTTCTTCATACGGATTAGAAATGAGGCTGTAGAAAATTTCTCAAAATACTGTGTGTATATTATGTATGTATGTGTGGGGTTATATGTGTTTTAGAATTATTTTCAAATTTAAATATATTTCCCTGTTTTTATTTTTAGGATTCTTGGACTATGTCTGTTACAGAATGAACTATGTCCTATTACATTGAATAGACATGTAATTAAAGTGTTGCTTGGTAGGAAAGTAAGTGATTTTAATGAACCTAACTGCTTTTACAATTGCAAAAATTTCCTTTTATAGCCATTATAAATCATTTTCAAACATTTAATGACATGGGAAAAATCTCAATACATGGAGGAGATAGCCTGGCAGAGTGGGTGACACTGGTGGGTTTGGGGGTGTCTGACAGACCTGGATCTTGATGCAGACAAATCCCCTCACACCTATGGCATATTTTCCCATTTGCAAAATGGTAAAACTGTAGTGCCTGGTAAGTGCTTAATAGATTTTAACTATTATTATTTGTTCAAACAGGTTGTAGTGGAAGTAGAAGTAGTATTTTATTGAAAAGAGTGTTGTTGGCTTCAAAAATATATGTAAGATGTACAGGAGGGAGAGGGGACAAAAGAATGTGAGAAAATACCACGTAGCATGCTTGATATTTATCTCTGGGTGATAGAATTAGCTTAATTTCTTTATGCGCTTTGATAGTCTGCCTGCCTGCACATTCTTTTTATATGGGGGGGACCACATCCTTTAAAATTAATGTATAATACTAATTATGCAGCTTTTGATTTAAAACACAACTGTCAGTGTTCCTAAAGGTATTATAATGAAATTACTTGACACAAAACAATGAAATATTTTAGTCTTTTCCAGCAATGTATAATATGTGTGTACATATGTATGCATGTACACATATAATGATGTAAACTCTGACCCTATTGAATTCTTAAAGTATTCCAGCTAAAATGTTCTTGTGCAAAGAACTGGATTTAAAGCATAGCAACAGCTCAGAAATGTTGGTGCATTGCCTTTTTAACAAGGTTTATGGGAAAGATGGAATCAAACAGACTCAAGTTTAACCCAATGATATGATCTTGAATAAGTTACTGAATTTCTTCGAGCATCAGATTCATCATCTAGAATAATCTATATTTTATGATTATAATCAAGACTAAATAGGATGTATACTAAGGACCAGCTGCTCAGCATAATCACTGTTTAATAATTAGTGTAGGTTTTTGCAAATTATTTTGGAACTTAAACTCCTCCACTTATTGGCTTTAAATTTTTTTCAAAATATATATTACACTTACTATATTTTTAAAGTTAAATAATTATTAGAGCCAAAGATTAACATTTTACTCTTCAAATCAATTATATTTAGTGGGATATTATTCTTTATATCTTCAAATTAGATAAAATTCAGTAAAGATGTCTCATATGATTACTTTCTTAGGTCAATTGGCATGATTTTGCTTTTTTTGACCCTGTGATGTATGAGAGTTTACGGCAACTTATCCTCGCTTCTCAGAGTTCAGATGCTGATGCTGTTTTCTCTGCAATGGATTTGGCATTTGCAATTGACTTGTGTAAAGAAGAGGGTGGAGGACAGGTAAAGCAAATACATAATTTTCTGGTTCTGGCAAGAGAATTTGGTTAGTCTGTTTTGCTTATCTTATATAGAAATAATTTAGATGGGGAAAGAACAAGAGACACAAACATACAGAGAAAAAACAGTAGGTATCTGGACAGGCACAGAGAGAGATGGAGAGTTAATGAGAGACTGAAAGGTAGAAGAGTTTTTTGTACTTACTTTTTTGCATCTCTTAGATACTTTCAGATACAGAATTATCTTTTTTTACTTTTATTTTTTTTAATTTTAAAGACAGTGGGGGTTGGGCAGAGGGAGAGGGAGAGAGAAACTCTAAGTAGACTCTGTGCACTTAGCGCAGAGCCCGACACATGGCTCAATCTCACTTCCCTGAGATCATGACCTGAGCTGAAACCAAAAGTTGGACGCGTAACCAACTGCACCACCCAGAGGCCCCCAGAATTGTCTTTGGATTTTAGAATTTTAGGAAATTGTTTTATGAACTGTGGACTTACTACTGCTTTGACAAAATTGCTTTTAAATTGCAAGGCTAAATTTTTTTACAGGTTGAACTTATTCCTAATGGTGTAAATATACCAGTGACTCCCCAGAATGTGTATGAGTATGTGCGGAAATACGCAGAACACAGAATGTTGGTAGTTGCGGAGCAGCCATTACACGTGAGTACTTTTTTGAAAGTGTTCTTTGACCTGATGAGGCTCTTTGTATCTTCCTGTGTGGTAAACTAGTTCAGAGTATATTCAGCTTGCCTATCAAAGGTTAAAACTTTTAAACCAAATTAAATTATGTACAGTGTAAATTATACCTGATTCCAGTCCAAGCGCTCTCTTTTCAGTAAAACTCTTTGGAAAAACTATGTAATCATCAAAAAGTCAATTTGGTGAGTAAAAGTTTGGAAAGGATTCTTGTGGAACTGAAATGACTACTGTTTTGGGGTCCTACCACCACCCACGTCTAGGTGACTGACCCGAAGGGACTCCAAGGCAATTATAGTCATAGTTTATTATAGCAAAAGGACTCACAGCAAGGGAGAAATTTCTCAGTAAGCTTCTAGATTTCAGATTTGTGGGTTTTTTTTGTCCTTATGATACCTTTCATAGGATGTGACAGGATAGCATGTTTGACACATTGAAGCATTTTTATTTAATGACTAGCCTGTTATTAACATAATTAAATTATAGTCAGTTAAATCCTGCTGTATAACAATACTATTTCACTTCCGAACCTGTAGCCTATTCATGATGCCTTCCCCCCCAAATCCCCGCCTCTTTTGAATCTATTCAATTCAAAATACAGAACTTAATTTCTTTCTTTCTGGTTTAAAATGAGAACTAGTATTCTTAGTCTGCTAAAATTAGATATTGCGCTTTAACAATAATGCTACATGGAAAATAAAGTACTGAGACTAATAAAAAGGTAATTTTTAAAATATTCTGTAGGCAATGAGGAAAGGTCTACTGGATGTGCTTCCAAAAAATTCATTAGAGGATTTAACAGCAGAAGATTTTAGGCTTTTGGTAAATGGCTGTGGTGAAGTTAATGTGCAGATGTTGATCAGTTTCACCTCTTTCAATGATGAATCAGGTATGGAATTTTTTTAATGTTTACGGAATAAACTAGATAGATATATTTACGGGGCTTAGAAATGCTGTTACTCAGGTGTTTAAAAAGTTTTTTGTCTACATTTTTAAGATATGATTGAACTATGATGGCTTGGCATTAGGTTATTCTTAATTCTTTAATTTTTCTAGGTTTTAAAGAATACATGGTTTAGTATAAATACAAGTAAAAATTCTTCATGGTGAGCAACTACATAAAAGGATTTTTATATACTAAGAAAAAATAATCCATGTGACAATTCTATTGGCCTTTCCCAATTCATTTCTCTTAGACTCTCTAATTGAAGAATTTGTATGGTGTTTGCTCTGTAGAACTGGACCCAAAGCTCACTTACAAAGGTGTAACAACACACAAACACATGGAGAATCTAGAAAGAATAACAAGAGGTAGTGACAGTCCTCCTAGAATAACATATACCTTCAGGGCCTGATTTGCAGCAACTCTGTTTTCAAAGTCCCCTAAGCCTAAGAATAGGGTTTTTACTGTGGCTGTGTAATAGAACACTGGAAGCGCCAAGAAATGAGTCCACGTGTAGTTCAAAATTACTGTGTACATGCAGGTACCATTTTTTCCCCCTTTTTCACATTTTGCAAACAGCTATTTGGATAAATTTTCTTGTTTTTTTTCTTTGTGCTTGGCACCATATAGATTCATTGTATAATAGTTTTCAATACTTGTGAGATAAGAATTTGTCTCATTTACAAACCAAAAACCTAGGAGTTTGGAGGAAGATAAATACCTAAAGCCCCTCCAAATATGATCCTCAGATAAGCAGCATCAGCATCATCTAGAAGTTGTTTAGGAATGCAGAATCTCTGTTCCTTTTCTCCCTCCCCTCAGACCTAGTAAATGAGAATCTGCATTTTAAAAAGATCCCCAAGTGATTTGTAAACTCAGTAAAATTTGTGAAGCACTGGTTTAAGTTCATGAGAAGAATCATGAATTATAGATGGCATTAGTCATGTGATTATCTTTTTGAGGCTGGTGGTTCATTTTTCTTGGTCATCTTAAGTCAGGATTGACTAATGAACTATATAGGTTTTACATTATGCAAATGGTCCTAATTTCCTATATTAGGAATTAGATGTCTGATCCTAAAATTTCAATCTATTTTTATAAGAAGCAGTATTTTAAAATAACTAATATAGTATATTGGATTTATATACTTCATTCTTAGGAGAAAATGCTGAGAAGCTCTTGCAGTTCAAGCGTTGGTTCTGGTCAATAGTAGAGAAGATGAGCATGACAGAACGACAAGATCTTGTAAGTTAAAAATTTCACAAAATTTGTAGAAGATACGAAATTTTAAAATACTGTGTATGATAGCCTTTTAAGTTTGTAAACAATGGTTGGTCTTTTAATTTTGGCTAAGGAAATTATAGAAAGGTCAGAAATACAAGGCAGTTTGGGCGCCTGGGTGGCTCAGTTGGTTAAGCGACTGCCTTCGGCTCAGGTCATGATCCTGGAGTCCCGGGATTGAGTCCCGCATCGGGCTCCCTGCTCAGCAGGAGTCTGCTTCTCCCTCTGACCCTCCCCCCTCTCATGCTCTCTGTCTCTCATTCTCTCTCTCTCAAATAAATAAATAAATAAATAATCTTGAAAAAAAAGAAATACAAGGCAGTTTTAGTTTTTCTACTCTAGAACTGAAAACCTGAAGTATTAATAAAGCCTGTAAGAGTAAAATGCATTTAGCTATTGATATGCTGTCCTTAGTCCCAGAAGATAATACCAGTTCATTGAGACAGGTTTCTTTTTCCCTATAGTGCTTAAATATGCTGGCTGCTCCTTTTATATATCCTTAATCCTTCTGACCAGTGGCAAGTCTTGGCAAAATTTTTGAATAGTATCTTGATTGCTATCTGTATACTAGGAATAGAATAGCTTATGATATGTGGGTATCAAGTCTATGATTTTAATCTTACCTACTTAACTAGAATCATAAACTTTAGTCATAGTGAAAAGCCTACCAAGTCAGTGGAATCTATGTCCAGCCTTGAGTATATAACCGAATTAACCAAATGAACCTGTCCATTAATCTTGAACGGCAGTCTTCTCCAGACTTTGTTTTAGAAATTTGAGGGACATTCCTTACGTGGAAAATCCTAGAGATCCTTTTTACTCGTATTCCTCCTGTCGAGCCCACCTTAGTTCTCAGTAACTAAAACCAGACTACTTGTGGAATATATAAAAATGATCCAATTTCTAGAAATATCCTCCAATTTTGAGAGGGAAAATGGTTAGTTGTGTGGAAAGCAGTTTCCCCTTTACCTTCAGTTGAGTCAGTAACTTATTTTTGGGAGGGGGTTCTGCATTTAGGACTCAATTTTTACATGGTTCCAGGAGCCTTCCAATATTTCTTTCTGCACTACAATGAGACAGGTTTTTCGGTAGTCCTAGCTGTCAGTTGGTTCTATTCTTGGTTTTAGCCACTCTGGGAATTTCTACTTAGGTGGTTCCCTAGATAGATTCCAGGAATTTTGCTTGGTTCCATGTAATTCAGCTTTCCCGATCTTGTGGATCCTAAAGTCTCTGCCAGTGCTAATACCGTATCTGTCCTTTTTGGTTTCATTGTTAGGGTTCTACCACCTATATAGTCAGTTTTTTGATTCAGGTACCTTGTTTCTTTAATAAAGGGGCCATATCAGTTCTGTAAGACATACCAGAAACAGAAATGATTGGCTATCGGGTATAAATTCTAAGGTGTTTAATGGACTATTTTTTTATCCCCTAGTTTTAATGTTCTGTTTTTAAACCAATAAATCTTCAGTTCTCATAGACCCATTAGATTTCACTGCAGTTTCTGCCTTCTACTGGAAGATAAATTTGCTAACTATTCAGTTTTTAAAATGAAAGAAGATCTCCCTTTGTAAAGGGCCTCAGAATTTCCTATAAAAAGCTTTAATTTGTGAGTGTCACTCCTCTATTTGTAGGGCTTAAGCAGTATATCAAGGGGTCTTTTCCCTCTCCTCTTTTGGGAAGAATGCTTCACAGTTGTTGGTTTTATCCTGATGTGTCTGAGAAGAGCTGAAGAACATAACAGACTATTCAGAGCAAACTGTTCTCCCTTGAATTATTAGTCCTGCAAATTATAGGGTATTTTGCGCTATATTTGGGTAAGACTACATAGTTTATTCCCCTCTTAGTCACAGTTCACTAGGAAAAGTTCTGAAAAGTCTTGTAGTATATTTCTCTTCTTCCAGCTTTTGGGATGTCCAGCAATGGTAGCTATCTACCCTGGCTAACCATATCCATCTTTGGAGAAACACTTTTAAGTTTGTTCTTTACTTGTAAAATGAGTGGATTGGACCAGCTTTATCTCTAGAGCATCTTTTATAAAGTTCTTTGAAGAGACACTTAACAGGGATTCTTTTTCTGTCCCCTTCTGTAGAAGTTAGAGGAGATTTCTCATAAAATTATTCTTCAGGAAAGCAGATTACAGTTGACCCTTGAACGGTGTGGGAGTTAAGGGAACCAACCCACTATGCATTTGAAAATCTGAGTATGTTTTGACTTCCCCCAAAACTTTACTGATAGCCTGCTATTGACCAGAAGCTTACCAATAACAGTCCATTACACATATTTTGTATGGTATTATATAACTGTATTCTTAAAGTAAGCTAAAGAAAATGTTAAGAAAATCATAAGGAAAATACATTTATAGTACTGTATGTGGTATATTTATAAAACAAATTTGCATGTGGTGGAGTGTGCAACTCCTGATCTTGGGATTTTGAATTTGAGCCCCACATTGGGTGTAGAGATTACTTAAAAAAAAAAAAAAAATCCACATGTAGGTGGACTCATGTAGTTCAAACCTATGTTGTTCAAGGGTCACCTGTAGTTCATTTAGGTTTTCTAGTCACTCTGGGATATTGGATATATTTGTCTTTTTTAGTTGTGCATTTTGGAATGCATTAGATTTAAAAAGCCTTACCTTTAATAAATAGGAACTGGGCGCTGTAAGAATGTAATGTGTGTATATATGTACAGATCAATGAGGAATGAGACAAAGTACAGAAGTTAACATTTATTTACACGATGTCACACAAAATAGATGTGTAGTGAAATTCAGTGTTAATATGGCTTATTGCATGGATTTTTTGTATGTAGATACTCCCCAACACTAAATGTTATCACAATATAGCACTGAAACTACTGGATTATTTTGCTGGTTAGATAAAATGCAGAACAACTTTTTTGGAGACCTTGTGCCTATTTCCACTAATAAAGACTTTAAAAGCCACTGGAGAGGCCCACAGAGAAACTGAGGACCTTGAAATAGTCACTTTTCCACATACCTGACACTTTTTTCTTTTCTGACCCTGAACCATTTCAGTACAAGAAATAAATTTAAAACCCAGTTCAAAATAATATCCCTCTGTAGGTTTTAACATAAGAATGGGGTTCTCTGTATATATTGCCAGAATTAATGTTAATCTGTTAAAAGCCAAAATTGTAATTATTATATTCCTGTTTAGGTTTACTTTTGGACATCAAGCCCATCTTTACCAGCAAGTGAAGAAGGATTCCAGCCTATGCCCTCAATCACAATAAGACCACCAGATGACCAACATCTTCCTACTGCAAACACTTGTATTTCTCGACTTTACGTCCCACTCTATTCCTCTAAACAGATTCTCAAACAGAAGTTGCTACTCGCCATTAAGACCAAGAATTTTGGTTTTGTGTAGAGTATAAAAAGTGTGTATTGCTGTGTAATATTACTAGCTAATTTTGTAGATTTTTTTCCATTTGTCTATAAAAGTTTATGGAAGTTAATGCTGTCACACCCCCTGGTGGTACCTTAAAGAGATTAAATGCAAACATTCCTTGCTGAGTTTGTAGCTTAAAGGCCTGAGGAGCACTAGCAACATTTGACTAATGGTTTGCTAGTCAACAACTTCTGGGTCTAACCCCAGCCAAAGATGACAGCAGAACAACATAATTTACACTGTGATTTATCTTTTTGCTGAGGGGAAAAATGTAAAATGTTCTGAAAATTCACTGCTGCCTTTGTGGAAAGTGTTTCAGCAAAGGTTCTTGTATAGAGGGAATAGGGAATTTCAAAATAAAAAATTAAGTATGTTCTGTGTTTTCATTTTAACTTTTTTTATGGTGTTTAATTTGTGGTTGGCTGCAATTGTGTATCATGTATATGGAACTTGTAAAAAGTTCTGGACATTCAGATCTTAGAGATGAAATCACTTTTACCTATGAAAACCACTTTTATTGCGGTTTATTTTAGCTGCATTGAGCTCTAGGATATTAAATGATATCACTAATATTTTGCATGTAATTTGTTCATTTGAGTAAGGGCACTTTTTTGTACATATGATGGGGCCAATGCACAGTACTTTATCACAACTTTTTTTTCTTTGTATCCCTATTTCAATGAGCAGTCAGTCAGGAGGTTACTGCACTTCAGTTCTAATTAGACATTTGTACTAAGGTATTTCAGTTATGTAAACTCAGCCTGGGCACTTTCTGATAACTGTAAAATGTTTTATAAGATCATGATTATTGAAGATACATTTTGGAAAATTTTAAATGTTCGTGAGCAGCTTAACTACTTTTGTATCTAGCCTTTTTTAAGTATCTTGTTACATTTACTTTTTTAAATAAAGAAATTACAGAAGAAATGTCAAGTAATATTGAAGAAAC
Organism: Mirounga angustirostris; assembly: GCF_029215605.1. Taxonomy (NCBI): domain Eukaryota; kingdom Metazoa; phylum Chordata; class Mammalia; order Carnivora; family Phocidae; genus Mirounga; species Mirounga angustirostris. The sequence goes on from NW_026991712.1 coordinate 34,718,327, forward strand.
AATAGTTTTTATTTATGTAGTTGTACATTTTTAAACTAAGGGTAATACACCAACATGGTTATGTGCATAAAAATTTTTGATTTAAAGAACTGAAAGTTTATATACACATGGACTATAAGAAAGAAGAAAATCAGTCCACATTTTACAGTTAGCAGAGAATCCTGAATGGCACTGGCCAGGCCACCTTTTCTTTTTACAAATGAGGGAAGTGAAGTGTGACCCTTACTTGGCATAGGAAGTTAATTCACTTATACTTAGTAACTAAGTGACAAGTTCTTTTTTGATGACCCATTAATTATGTAGCCTAGGACCAATATCTCTAAATTCTTGTGGTTTTAGTAGCTTTATTCAATGGCATAAGGAACACTGTTTTCTCACTAAGTCTTCAAAAAGTGACAAACTAGTCACTTTACATATTGAAAATGAGAGAAATTCTCTGAAATCTCTACCTTTCAATTCCTTTAAGAGGACTCCTGGCCTTTGGGATATTTTTCATATTCAAAGGCGCTATGCTTTTATTATATAACTTCCTGCAGAAGACTGAACCATGTGATATTCTCAGCCCTGCTGACACAATAAATATTAAAAACTAAAATGATAGTAGTGAAACTCATTGTATTACTTAAAAGTTACACAACATGCTGTATTAGATTTGTGTAAATTAACCAAAGGTTATTTTACAAAGTGAGATACTGGTTTTTATGTCTAAATGCTATTTCTGAATAAATGAAATAGTAGTTAGATTAAGAGCTAATTATCATCAATGTGTCTGGAAGAGATAAAATTTATATATCACCTTAACTTCTGTATGCACATGATGGGATTGATAAAATATTAAATGAAAACAAACTAGATATGATTAGGACATTTGAAACCCTAATTGTGAACTTATTTTTAATAGTTACTGAAAGAATGAAAATATTTAAAATAATGCACAATGTCTTAAGTCTTCCTAAATCAAGATTTTGGTTAAAATGCTTTTAGGACTATTAAAAGCAGAGGTTTTTTTTTTTTTTTTTTTTTTTTTAAGTAAAGCATAAAATGGTTCTAAATGGAAAATAAAGTCATGTAAAATAAAGTTCTCTTTTGGTCTTGTTTAGTGATTAAGTCTAATAGAATTGAAAACAAATTTAGGAAGAGAAGACCAAGAATGAACTTTACTGAGGGGTTTTCAAAATTTTGCTACTTTTACCCTTCCCCCCTACCTAAACCATCTGTATCTTGACTATCCAGTATAATAACAGCTTACTGAGACAGACTTGAGGTTTTTAATAGTATGATATCACTATTTAATACTTGCCCCTGAATGTTTCTCTTCTAAAGATGATTATTTTTGTTTAACAGTAGCCAGTGATTTCTAGGTCTGAACTCAAACCAGATCTTCCCTTGAGGTAGTAGTTCTTATGCTACTCTCTGCATTAAGATTCCCTGGTAGAGCTTGTTAGTGCACATTTCCTAATCTTTGCCCATTCTTTCAATCACATTCTGATTCAGTAAGTCTTCACTGGAGTACGGAAATCTTTATTCTTAAAACAGCATCCCAGATGATTCTGAAACAATGCCCAAAGAACATTCTTTTTCATGAATGTAAATCCCCCTGTTGTCCTTAGAGCCAAACTTCTCCTACCTAAAGCCTATGGAAAAATATTTATGTCAATCATCTAGTCCTGGATTAGATTCCTTCTCCTAATAAAGGACTTACTGGAAGTGTCTTCAATAGGCTGGTTGAAAATATTTTCAGTGTTTACATTAACCTAAGCAGGTAAGGCATGGACGGAGATTAATTCTTCTCTAAACATCATTTGATTAATGTAGAGATGTATTTAAAATGTGACTTATTCATCTCAAGATACTTTATAAGCAAATTATCTTGTTACCTCTCTTCAAATTAAAAAAAACTGCATTGCTATGACTGTGCAACATGAAGTTTCTCTTAATTACTAACTTTTAGTCAGTACTTACTACGTGCCAGGCACTTTGTCAAGTGCTTTACAATATAGTGTCTCCTTTTATCCTACGAGATGGGGGCTGTTGCCATCCTCACAGACCGGAAACGAGACACAGGTTAAACAACTTGCTCAAGTTTACACAGTTAATAAGTGCTGAAGTGAGATACGATACTAGGCATTCTGGAGCTTACATTCCTAAACATTGGGCTATACTATTTTGTGGAAGGTATGATTATAAATAAGCAAGTTAAGTTAGTCATTAAGGGTTTGGGGGGTGGGGGGGTAGGGGGGTGTGTTGTGTATTTTTTCCTCCATACCCTCAAGCAATGCACCAATACTAGCACAATTTAACTCATTCTGACACTATCTATCTGAAAATAGCATCCGATTCTACAGGTCAAGGGCTCAGTGCCACAAAGGCTGCCCTTCACTTCAGATGTCAACTGCAAGCCCAGGTTGTTACTGATACTTACGACTGACAAGCTGTAAATCAGAGGTTCCTGAGAACCCCTCCTTGGGTTTGAATGATTTGCTAGAGTGGATCACCAAATTCAGAGGAACATTTTGCTTACTAGATCATTGGTTTATCATAAAATGGTCTAACTCTGGGGGCGCCTGGGTGGCTCAGTTGGTTAAGCGACTGCCTTCGGCTCAGGTCATGATCCTGGAGTCCCGGGATCGAGTCCCACATCGGGCTCCCTGCTCAGCAGGGAGTCTGCTTCTCCCTCTGACCCTCCTCCCTCTCCTGCTCTCTGTCTCTCACTCTCTCTCTCTCAAATAAATAAAATCTTTAAAAAAAAAAAAAAAAAAAAGGTCTAACTCTGGAACAACCATTTCAAAGATAAGCATAGGACAAAACATGATTAAAGGGTGTGGAGCTTCCATGCCCTAAGCATACGACTTTTCCTGCATCTCTGTGTTCACCAACCCGGAAGCTCGCTGAACCCTGTCCTTTGTGTTTCTATGCAGGCTTCGTTACATAGATTAAATCATTGGCCCTTGATGACTGATTCAACCTCCCACCACCTTCCCTTCTCCCAAAGTGTGTGCACACGCACGGTGCGCATGGGACTGAAAATTCAAACCGTCTCATTACATGGGATTCCCCCTGGCAACGTTGAGGTGTGGTCCAGAAGTTACCTCAGTAATATAACAAAAGACAACTCTACCACTCTCATCACCTAAATTCCAAGGGTCTTTCTCCTTTGCCAGAAAGGAGGACAAAGACCAAATACATATTTCTTTTTTTTTTTTTTTTTTAAGATTTTTATTTATTTATTTGACAGAGAGAGAGATAGCGAGAGCAGGAACACAAGCAGGGGGAGTGGGAGAGGGAGAAGCAGGCTTCCCGCCGAGGAGGGAGCCCGACGTGGGACTCGATCCCAGGACCCTGGGATCATGATCCGAGCTGAAGGCAGACGCTTAATGACTGAGCCACCCAGGTGCCCCAAATACATATTTCTTACTATAAATCACAATACCACAGTCCACTCCTGGGTCTTCAAACATGGATACTTTTATAGCAAAACAAAAAGGTCAGAAGATACCAGCATATTACCAGAATCCCATTCAGTCATTAATAACTATCCAGTCCATCATCCTATCATGAAAAATGTCTCCCAGGGCGAGACCACTCAGGTCTGGAAGCTTCCACTGTATCTTGTCAGGTTCCAAAAGCCGGAGTGGTGTCAAATATATGCCTTCACCATTTCAGGCAGCTGGTGTCATCAAGCTAAGAGACAATACAGTCTCTTGCTCCGAGCCTCTTTCTAGGTGTTAATGTAATATTGGATTTCCCGCATTACATAACCCATTTATTCATTCTTTTACCCACAGCTACTGTTTTTCCTTTTCTCCATTTATACCAAACTTTTCCACCTTTGGAAGGGACATTAGTTTTGGCCACTGTGCTTGTCTAGATTGCAGGCACCAGTACTAGTCTAGCAAGTCTCTCCCCCTCAAGTCCACTTCTGTTCAGATAAAGTAAGGTTACACAGGTGTAAAGTTACTGGACTATTTTTACTATCAGGCAATATAGCTGAATTTGGTTAGCTGGAATTTGGCAGATGGGGTGAAGGTAAATCCTGCCTCATCAGGCCCTTAGAAATTGTGACATAAAGATTAAAAACAGTCACAGTTTCTTGCTTAAGAATCACCCCTGCTTCCAGCCCTTGCAGTTTCAATAGCCCGGATCTATGACCAATGCATCAAGTAGGAGGGAAAGAAAAAAATGGAAGTGACGTGGGGAAGAAAGAATATTCACACCTTCTCCCAGCCTCTCTTCCCCAGATTCAACAAAAAATAACAGAAATCTATCTAGTAGGGACACTTCTTTACCCCCACTCATGTTAATGTTGAGCGTCAGCACACACTCATAAAGGCATAAAAGCCAGCCCTTCATCCCTTTATATACCCATTTTAGACAACCAATGTTTGTTTGGTTTTTTTTTTAAGATTTTATTTATTTATTTGACAGAGAGAGCACAAGCAGGGGGAGCTGCAGGCAGAGGGAGAGGGAGAAGCAGGCTCCAGGGAGCTCAACATGGGACTCCATCCCAGGACCCTGAGATCATGACCTGAGCCGAAGGCAGACACCTAACCAACTGAGCCACCCAGGTGCCCCCATTCCTCTAATTTCCACAGGACTATACTCCATACGGGCATCTCTTTAATGGGCCAGGTTTCCCCACTGGTCATTGGCCACTGCCAGGAAGTCAGTAAAAACCCAAACATACGGACTTTTTACCACTGTTCAATTCTTCTATCACTGCACAACCAGACTGATCTATTTTTACTTTCTTTAATCAGAGTGGTGGCTTCCAAACAATGTCATCCATTCACCTTGGAACTGCCATCCACAGACCAAGCAGCTCTTCACTGATCAGTCAAAAGGTGTTTATAGGGCACTATCCAAGTGACAATAAAATTCAGCAGCTTCTCACACAGTTCCAGAGTTAGTCCTATGGGGTAAGAGCCTCCTTCCTTGTAAGTATCTCCTCCTTGCATTCCCCAGGCAGCCTAATCCCGCATACATCATTTCCATTTTGTTATGGAATCCTTCTGGCCACTGTCCTCTCCCATCAGAGAATTTCCTGGACATCACCTAAGACGTGGGTATTTCAGATTTTAAGATCATGTTATGTCCTTCAGTCATAGGAATAGTTTCAATAAATGTCAGATAGCAAGGTGGTAAATGCTCCTCAAATGGCAATTCTCTTGTCCAAAATCCCAGTGGTCATCTCTAGGAGGCACTCATAGGCTCTTGCCATAAGCCCCAGCCTACACTCCACATAGGGCTATTGCACAGATAATTTCACCCTACCAGCACTCTAGCTTCCATTCCACACTGTGTGGGCTCAGACAATCTTACTGATTCCCACTTTAGCATTGCTTGAAGGGTGGATTTACAGGTCTTCCGTTCTATAGTACTAGGTAGGGAGAGCATTCTCATTGAGATACACTGTCCATCCCCACATACAATCAAGTAAAAGAGATGCAACCACTTCTCATAAAGCCTGTTCAAACATACAAATTCTACAAACTTTTACTGTAATTCCATCAACTCCCATATTCCTAACTATAGTCTCCATTAGGATTTCATTGACAGGTTTTGTTTTGACAATACTAGATGGAAGAAGTATTCCCCAGTTGGACATAATATCCATTCCCATAAAACATCCAGGTAAGGGAGACACAACTTCTTTACAAGTAGTCCCCAACAACAGTTTGACTTAAAATTTTTCAACTTTATGATGGTGCAAAAATGATATGCTTAAAGTAGAAACTGTACTTTGAATTTTGAATTTGGATCTTTTCCTGGGCTAGTGGTATATGGTAATGATACTCCCTTGTGATGCTGGGCAGTGGCAGTGAGCGCAGCTTCCAGGCAGCCATGTGATCACAAGGGTAAATAACCAATATGCTTACAGTCATTCTGTACCCATACAACCATTCTGTTCTTCATTTTCAGTATGGTATTCATTAAATTGCATGAGATAATCAACAGTATATAAAATAATAGATGATTTTCCCCAACTGTAGGCTAATGTAAGTGTTCTAAGCACATTTAGGGTAGGCTAGGTTGAGCTATGATATTTCGTAGGTTAGACCTATTAAATGCATTTTTACTTATGACATTTTCAACTTAGGAGGGCTTTATCAGTACACAACCCCATGGTAAGTTGTAAGTTAAGGAAGATCTGTATATAATACCTGCCTACTAAACATTCCAACTTTCATAATCATATCAACCAAGAGTCAGGGCTCCACCAATGGGTTTTCGTATCACAGTTCGAGGAGTCCCAGAAACTCTTCATCTCCTGACCATTTTACTCACTCTTGTACAAAAGATTTTGGATCTCTACTGAGGTGTGAAGCCTAGGAACCCTGGCCCTTTTGTCAATCTTTAACTTAATTAACCTCCCTAATCCCTGCCTCAAGCAATTCCTGATCAGGTTTCCCCATAGTAATCTGTACCTTCCAGTTTTTAAAATTTCTCTGAACAGGGATAAATAGATTAGACTTCTTTGGGGCCCTTTAATTTGGGGGCACCAATAGGAGCTCCCTTTGGCCCACCCAACCTTGGGTAGTGCTGTTATTAAAAGCTTTGTTTTAACCCCATCAATGTCTGTTTTATTCATTCTATTTTTTAAGAAACATTTGAAGATTCCCCTTGACTCCTCTTTGTTTTGCCCCTATTGATATTTGCTTTATTCACTTTATTTTTTAATAATCATTTAAGAATTTCCACCTAGTTGGGGAGAGTCTTTTGATGTTCTCTTGGGCTTTTTGCTATTCTCTTGTTAATTAATCTAATTTTTAAAAAAATATTTTATTTATTTTATTTTAGAGAGAGAGTGGGGGTGAGAGGCAGAGGGAGAGGGAGAGAATCTCAAGCAGACTCTGCACCAAGCACAGAGTCTGATGCAGGGCTTGATCCCACAACCTTGAGATCATGACCTGAGCCAAAACCAAGAGTTCGATGCTAAACTGACTGAGCCACCCAGGCACTCCTTAACCTAGTGTTTTTATTAGCATCTGTAAAACCCATGAGGGGAAGCTTGGACAGTAAATTTGATAAGGCTTCCTTAACTGTTTTTTGGTTTTGTAGCAATAGGGTTATATGGGGTGCCCAGTGAAAGGATCCCTTTGAACCACAGCATTAACCATGACCTGGGTAACAGGCATATTTAGTAGGTAAATACCCCAGGCATCATAAAGCCTGTCCCACATGGCTTGCATAGGAAGCATATCAGCTGCTTCATCTGGGGTGTTCCACTTGGCAATCTTTGGGGGAGAAGGACGTCCCCCTTCTCAGGGTAAAGGGACCTTACAGTGGCTCTTATCCAGTTCACCAGGCTGGCTATTCTTTCAGGAATAACCCCTGTGTATCTGGTGCATATATGGCCATCTGTGATTGTTCCATAGTGAGCTGTAGGTCCTGTATCAACCCAAACATGCTCTTCCATTCTGCAGCATTCAAAACCAAAGATGCAGCCCCCAAATTAGTTACTCTCACAATCCATTTCAATAAAGATCCCTTAGGAAGCCAAGGATAACAATTCACAAAGTGAAACAACTCCTTTACACTATACTCCCTGGTTTTAAGACTTCTTGGTTTTGCCTTCCTGAAACTGACATATTAAGTTAACAAATGCTTGGCAATTCTACCGTAAGGAAACTTTGGCTAACTTGATCGATGTATGAACCTGTTTTGCAGATGCTGACTGATGAGACTAGCTAACGCTGGAGCAAATGAAGAATTTTTTTTTAATTTTTTAAAAAAGATTTTATTTATTTATTTGACAGAGAGACACAGCGAGAGAGGGAACACAAGCAGGGGGAGTGGGAGAGGGAGAAGCAGGCTTCCTGCGGAGCAGGGAGCCAGATGTGGGGCTTGATCCCAGGACCCTGGCATCATGACCTGAGCCGAAGGCAGACGCTTAATGACTGAGCCACCCAGGCGCCCCACAAATGAAGAATTCTTGAGCTACACAGAAGGGACCAAGGGTGAATGAAAGGAACCTCTGTGATGACACATCCCAAGATCTCCACCCTGTTTGCTATGCTTATGCTGCCATTTTTGAACATATGTCCCACCAAGAGACATGATTCCTGAATGCACATGCTCAGAAAGGAGGATACCTTCCATTTTTTCCTCTATCCAATCAGCATATTCCACATCCTGACCTCTTATCCTTGAATACTCCAAAAACCCTTTGAGGGGGTTGGACTTGAGGCTTGCTCTCCTGTCACGTTTGTCTGCCTCCCAAATAAACTCTTTCCTTGCTGTATACTCAATGTCTCAGTGATTGGCTTTGCTGAACATCAAGTAGACAAACTTAGGTTTGGTTACACTACCCCCTATATTGACTATCTTCTTGGTGACCACAGTCTTAGAGGTACTTTCTGTTGCCTCTGAATAATTTTTTCTTCTCTTAGTGGCTTTGAGTTGAGTAGCAAAGCACAGACAGAGCCAAAACTGAGCTTGGTTGACCATCCTATGCTCTACTCAATACTTTGTTAATTTCATTTTAGCTATTACAGATAACAATAACCAAAAGATTATATAGGCTAAAAACAAAACAAAACGAAGTCCAAAAACAAGTCACTTGTGCTAAGCCACATCACCAAACGAAGGCTTAATACCTAATCTAATTGTAGTTTCAACCTTCTCTAGGAATGTAACACTCAGTATAGAATTTTTTTGTCAGTAGCAATGAGGTAACCTGCCACAGAAACCCTCAAAAGAAGAGGAGGTAATCTGATCTTTCTTTATCCCTTCCCCTTTCCACCTATAAAAGTCTTCTACCTAGTACAGCTCCTTGGAGCTCCTTTCTATTTGCTAGATGGTATACTGCCCAATTAATAAATCATGGAATAAAGCCAATTAGATCTTCAAATTACTCAGCTGGATTTTTGTTATTTTACAGATATGGTGGCAGTGACAATTTCTGAGGCAAACTGCTGATAGCATTCAGGAAAACAAGAAACACAGGTGTGGTACTTGTGAACCCCTTTTAGAGTTCTCTTTCTCGGTGTTTCTGAGGGCCATGGGTAAGTTCTTCTAGGTTCTGAGCTCCTCTCTCTGCACTGAGCTCCTGATCTAATTGGCTTCCCAGTGCTGGGCAAGTCAACTTAAGATGGCAGATGGTTCTGCCTGGAGGTAAACCCCTAGCCTTTCAGACCACAATTTCCAGGTGTTTTGAGTGGAGAACTTCTAGCCCTAATTCTGTCCTGAGATCCACATGGGAACTGTTAATGATGGCGTGCAGTTCCCCATCCATGTAGAGCCCCCAGTTCAAAGTCCCCAACTGTTGAGGTCTGCTGGTTCAATCTTTTCCCTAATCCCAAGATTCCACACAGGGAACTGTTGGTAGTTACTGGCTAGAGCTGGACTGGGTCCAACTTAAAAACCAGACTGAATTCAGAATTAGACTGGGTCTGATTTAAGCTGGACTGGATCCAGTGTGAGGCCTCAAGAGAATATAATTTTGTTTTATATAAAGGCTTTGCTAATGAGAATCTCAGAAGTAAACAAAACAAAACTCACAAAACTGGTGAGCACAGGTCAAGCATTTAAAAACTGTTAGAGTGCTTGCCACCTAACCCAAAGACTTCATGGAATGGGTTAGACTGACACTAGGTCAAATGCCAACTTCAAGAAAATTTCTGTGAAATGAAGTACACGGTAAAATCACACAACTCCCAACCCAGCAGCACATCCCTTTCAGATATTAGTTTGGCTCCAACTGACCCAACTTAGCTAAACAAATAAATAATAAAAATGGGATTCTTAAAATCCAAAGAGTCAAGTGTGCCACCTTCTGACACACCTGATTATTTTATGTCTAAGAATTGGTCCTGGAAGTTGTGAACATCTACAAAAATGGCAAAATCTTACAAAGCTTGTTTTGTGTTCTAAGAACTTGGCTCGGTACCCATCAGGTTGAGGTCCCAAAATACGGCTATACAGAAATGTGGGTTATACCCCGTTTGCAACTAGATATAGCTGGACAGAAAATATAGGTTAAACTCTACTTATAGGTGGGGTCCTACCAAACTGCTGCCAGCCCTCAAGGGAATTACAACCTAGAATTACAATGGCCATTATGGGGAACATTCCAAGTAGACAAGAACGTTGAGAAGCGCACTTGAAAGTAAGGGTTCCCAAAACAAACAGAATGAAAACCTATTTTAATTGGCACACAGAAGACTCCAAAAGGTTTCAAAATTCCAAAAGAGCTTCATTGAAAGAATCATTGCAAAAGGCTAATGAAAAATTAAAGATTAGTTATTATTTTAAAAAATTAAAGAGGTACCTAAAACAAAAGACTATAAGATTGATGAACTTCTACTGCTCCCCCACTTCCTCCTTTACTTGAGTACTCATTCTAGTAATCCTGTCTGAACTATCCTTACACTTTGTAAAGACTACATGAGCATAAACAAAAAATTGAGACAGAGGAAAAAAGCTGTTTTTTCCTTTGCTCCTTTTCCTGCTAGGACCTGCACCCCTGCCTTACATGTGCCTTATTGTATTTCCCCCTTGTAAAGGTCAAGAAGTGACTGTTTTCTTTGGAGTCTTTCAGCACAATAGATAATGTCAAAGGAGTGACCAGGTGAAGGTCATCATGTACTTCCAAGACCACTGACTCTAGACACCTTCACACCAAGATCCCTGGCTCCAGGGCATAAATAACTTATGGAGGACACCTGAGTACTCCTCCTTGTTCAACCAGTTTCTGGATGCCTGAGAGGACACATACACTAGACCACTGTCCTCAGTAAAAACCCCAGACCCCAAGCAAAGACGAGACCCATTCTCTTTTTCCTGAGTCTGCCAAACACTATATATGCTCTCTCTGTATCTTCAATAAACTAGTCTTACCTCCTGCTGGCTCACGTTTGATTTCCATCCTGCATGAAGCCAAGGACCCTGCTGGCTCATCCTACAGGACCCTCTTCCGGTCCTCAACCCAGCCTGTTTGCATCAAAACCACCTAGTTAATGGCCCATATCTACCTTCGAAGGACCCCCCCCCCCCCAAAGTTGATGGGATTCTAAGGGAATAATGTAGCAGTTTATCAGAAAAATCCTTCCAACAGCCTAAGAAATTAATGAAAACTTTGCCAAATTCTGATAAATATGGGAGCTATCCACTTTAAAGTCCACTCAGAACCTACAGATGGGATCCTGGGAAAACTAGCAGAAGCTGGCTAAGGGTAAGAATTCTTACCAGAGTCAGCTCTCTCAATTCTCTGTCTATAGTATAAGGTAGAGAAAGGAAAAGAAAATATCTTCTACACCCTCTTTGGGGATACCTCTTAAGTCCATGGAGTTGTCAATACTACCAGAAATATTGTTTGTCCTGACTGAAAACTGGTAAGATACCTAAAAGAAATTTTTAAGTAGCTCTACAGTCAAAAACTGGGTAAACTGGAAACTGATATTCAGAGCCTGATATGAGCTTTTTTTTTTTTAGGCCTTCTCCCCTAAGCAAATTGAAGATCAAGTAGTTAGACGGGTGGATCAACCTATAAGTTTCAACCCAATTCTTTGAGGAATTTTAAGCAACTATATTTATCCTATAATCCTTGCAAAACTAGAAATGCAGCTTTAGAGGCAGTTCAAAGTTCACCTATGCCTTTTTTTTTTTAACCAACCCCCAAATCTCCCCTATTTATCTTAAAGGGCTTGTAACTTGCATTCTTCCCTGTGCCTTTGAGATGCAAATGTTCAAGTACAAACTTCAGGGAGGTAATTCTGATTTTTATTTCATTTTTTAGGGAGGTAATTTTTTAAAAAATATTTTTTATTTATTTGAGAGAGAGAGCAAGCACAAGAAGGGGGCAGAACAGAGGGAGAGGGAGAAGCAGACTCCCCCACTGAGCAGAGAGCCTGATTCAGAGCTTGATCCCGGGACCCTGAGATCATGACCTGAGCTGAAGGCAGAGGTGTAGCTGACTGAGCCACCCAGGCGCCCCTTTAGGGAGGTAATTCTTATCAGAAGAACAACAAAAGAAGGAAAGGCCATTTGGAACTTGGGCTAATAGAAAATCTTAAGTGTACAGAAGCTATAAGTTCTCTGCATCTGACTATGTTTGCATGTATCCATATATATGCTACGGATGTGGTATTTTCTACCTCTGGATGATATTGCCAAAATTAATTGGCTTAGAGAAAATCAAGTGCTTATATGAATTAAGTATTCATAAAAATTCTCAAAAATATAATAGGAAGTCACCCAATGATCTTTCAGGTTCATGTGATCTGGGATAATCTTTGGCAAATAAAAGCTGGTTTGAGTTTGGTTTAATTAAAATAGGCATGTCTTTAGAGTTACCAGCATTAAATGTAATGCAGACATAAAACTTCTATTCTAACTGGGTTTACTGGTCAAATACATTATCTCTCATGAAATTTGTCAGCAAGAAAAATAGCTTAGGGGGTGCCTGGGTGGCACAGTTGGTCAAGTGTCCCACTCTTGATATTAGCTGAGGTCTTGATCTTAGGGTCATGAGTTCAAGCCCCATGTTGGGCTCCATGCTGGGTGTGGAGCCTACTTAAATAAAAAAAAAGAAAAAAAAAAAGAAAAATAGCTTGTGAAGATGGCTGACTTTGTGTAATGTCTCATCAAGTTTTAGTGGATAACCTAAATATAATTATTAAGAACAAGTAAAGTAAGTAGGACAAAAAGGTTGTAGGTGAACTTTTTAAGTAGTTTTCCCAAATCTTTTGGGTAACCTGAAAACAAAATTTTGCTAAGTTAAATTCATTAAATGTCCAGATCTTTTCCAAATAAAATACTAAAAAGCATGTTTTCAAAAACTAAAGAGTATTTATATATTTGCCAAGCCACAAAATGCTAAAAGTTCACAAGTGGTTACTTCTTTATTTTCACTAAAATTAAGGATTTTTAGGGTGAAAATTCTCATGTATGTTATTAAAACTACTAGAAATAATAAAGAACAGAAATTATATGTGTGGTCAGGACTGGCTACAGTTGAAATGAATTTAATTAAGTGAATGAGTTTCAATATCAAAAGTAAGCTGGTACAAAATTTGGTTTTTCTCGCTCTTAAAAAGACAAAGTCTTCTTGGACTATTGGTCTGCTCTTGATAAGAGAATGTAGAGGTTGGGCGCCTGGGTGGCTCAGTCACTAAGAGTCTGCCTTCGGCTCAGGTCATGGTCCCAGGGTCCTGGGATCGAGCCCCGCATCGGGCTCCCTCTTTGCTCAGCGGGAGGCCTGCTTCTCCCTCTCCCACTTCCCCTGCTTGTGTTCCCTGTCTCTCTGTCAAATAAATAAAATCTTAAAAAAAAAAAAGATTGTAAATGTTTTTATTTTTTTAAGTAATCTGCCTAGAAAGTAAAAATTTTGTGTTTTAGCAAAATCATCTCCCATGCTTCATGTTATCTTTATTATCAGGTCTTTGATTATTTAACGAAGTTGAATCTCCACTATTAAAAGAGCTATGGGTTTGTTTTTTTTAACAACTATTTAACTTTATTTGCCTGTGAAATTTTTGTCACTACCATTAAATGGAACTAAGTATTGTTTCACAGTGACCTATGTTATTTGACCAAGTATCCTAAAATCCTTCGATATTTTTGACAAACTTCCCCGCATCAAATTTTAAGTAGTTTTTTTGACCTCAAACTAACTTTGGAATTTCCAAAGAGTCCTGAAACATCTCATTAGATTTGTTCACTCTCCTTACAAAAAAAAGAGATGTTAAACTAATTAGGCTTGTTTGAGATGTTAAGTTACACGGGAAGCATTGTCAAATAAGTAATGCCAAACCTTCCAAGATTATATTTGCGTAGATATATATTATTAATAGGTGTTCTAAAATTATGTGAAATTCCTAGAAATCGGACATGTCCTGGCATAATGATTATTAGACATAATTCTACTTTTTATCTTAAATGCTTTCTGTTACAGAAATAACCAAATTTCCTTGGTGATTCCATTATAATGAACTCTCATTAGATCTTTAACAATGGGCTTTTTTTTTAAAATGGTTTAAGCCACTCTTTTTTTTTTTTTAAAGATTTTATTTATTTGACAGAGAGAGATACAGCGAGAGAGGGAACACAAGCAGGGGGAGTGGGAGAGGGAGAAGCAGGCTTCCCGCGGAGCAGGGAGCCCGATGCGGGGCTTGATCCCAGGACCCTGAGATCATGACCTGAGCCGAAGGCAGTCGCTTAACCAACTGAGCCACCCAGGCGCCCCGTAATAAAGTCCCTCTTTAATGACTCAGTAAGTAGACATAAGAGTGATCAATTTAGCTTAAACTTCTATGTATAAAAATAAAATCAGTGACAAAGGAACAGCTAATTTCCAGATTAAAAGTGTGCTTGTTCCTTTTTCTTCCAGCTTTATTGAGGTATTAGTGACAAATAAAATTGTATATATTTAGGTTGCACAACATGATTTTTTAAGGGGTACAACATGATGATTTAGTATTCTTTTTTTTTTTTTAAGATTTTATTTATTTGACAGCGAGAGATCTAACACAAGCAGGGGGAGTGGGAGATGGAGAAGCAGGCACCCCGCAGAGCAGGGAGCCCGATCTGGGACTCGATCCCAGGACCCTGAGATCATGACCTGAGCCAAAGGCAGACGCTTAACGACTGAGCCACCCAGGTGCCCCAACAATGGGCATTTTTATCATTTTTGTCATTTACAGTTATTTTTCTCTGATGCTTTGCAAAAGTGTTCTTGTAAAAGTACTTTGTCTTCAAGAAGGACAGGATTTTTGACAAGTACATGTTTCTGATAACTTCGAGATCATAGACCTAAATGGGGTAAGAATTTCCGGAACTAACTGAAAAAGTGGATTCAAGAATAAGAATTACCTGGGCCTGAAAACCGAAGAGGGTAATTACAATTTTTATGACTTTTTGTCTGAAAGGCTGCCAGTTCTTTAAAGTGCTGTCTTTCCAGAAAAAGAAAACTTTTTCTGTTAAGCTATTAATGACATGCAACAATTTGGTAAAAACATACCTTTGTAAACAAAGATGAAACATTTACTTTTACTACCTCCCTGATTCTTCTGGAATTTGGAAAACCTTCAGTGTTCTTTTCCTGGCAAAACAGTTATGTAAGTTCAATAAGAATCTGCTCTTGTAACAGTACACAATTGGAAACACTGGTTTTGTTACCAAGGCTTTAACTGGAATGTCATATTTGAGAGAGATGGGTATAGACTCAGATATGACCCATTTTGGGGAACTAAGGTTGACTTTATGGAGCCAATAAAGCCTGCTGGAAAATATACCTGTGTACCTTGCTTAGAGGCTCCAGCAAAACTGTTAGAAAGAGCTTATATGGTCAATCACTATTCCTACTGTACTTCTATAAACAATCAGGCCAAGGTTAATGCAAACAAGTTAGTTTTATGATGATTATCTTTGGTAAAAAAAAAAAAAAAAACACAGGGGCAACAGCAGAGACAAAAATTTTATTTGCACCTTTGTATTAGATTATGAGCCTGTTAATTGTCTTCAACCTTCTGTTACATACCTGTAAATTGAACTGGATCCTGAATTCTAGTTTCCTCAAATATCTGGCTACCAAGACTCACCAAACTTAGGTTTCCAATTTTCCTTTCACCCTCCTGATTTGTAATTGCTAAGAACAAAGACTGCCCTTGAATCTTCTCGGAAGGGACTATACCAGGTCCTTCTCACTACCCAGATGACAATAAAACTTTAGGCACTTGAACCCGGGATACACATCTCATCTGGATATCTGGTTCTGTGCAAAAGCTGGAGACCTCCAAATCAAATTGACTTGGAAGAGAAGTAGCTGACAGGGAGGTAGACTGCTTCTTCCTGAGACACCAGATCAAGACTTCATACTTTTTTTTTTTTAATCAAGAGTTGGATGCTTAAGAAACTGAGCCCCCCAGGCACCCCAAGACTTCATACTTTAACTACACATATGTTCCTGGTACTGACCTGAAAAGATTTATCATCGTCTATATCTCCTAGGCCATTGCTAAGGGGGGTAACCTCTGGAATTTAGAACAACTTTTTTTTTAAATATTTTTTATTTTATTTTGTTATGTTAATCACCATACTAGAACAACTTTTTTTTTAGATTTATTTTTTTAGATTTATTTATTTATTATTTATAGATTTATTTATTTTTTAAAGATTTATTTGTCATAGAGAGAGAGATAGGGAGGGAGAGTGTGTGCACAAGCAGGAGAAGTGGCAAACAGAGGGAGAAACAGGCTCCCTGCTGAGCAAGAAGCCCGATGCAGAACTTGATCCCAGGACCCCGGGATCACGACCTGAGCCAAAGGCAGACGCTTAACTGACTGAGCCACCCAGGCATCCCTAGAACAACTTTTTATTTCAAGTTAGTAGAAAACCTAACTGATACCTGGTTTAAATGGGCAAATGCAACAATCCTTGTGAATGAATCCATTAACAGTGCCACCTTAGTGGAAGGGTTTGCCCAACAGGATTTATCTTTGTAGTGGTTATCATTCTCCTTGGGTCTATGAATACCTAGATGGCTGTTGCATAACAAGACAATGCCTCTTAGGTTATTCAATTATGCCCCTGTTACACTTCATTGGTCAACTCCCCTGAATTTACACTGTCAAATTAGAAAGGAAGCACCAGGTTGGCTGGGAAGATGGCAGAATAGGACCCTAAGCTCATCTCTTCCCACAGATACAACTAGATGACACTCATATCAGTATAAATAACCCAGGAAACAATGCAAAAACTAGCAGAACAAACTCCACAACTAAAAGGCAGGAAAGAGGCCATATTGAAGAAGATAGGAAAGGTGAAGATGCAGTCTGGGAACGAAGTGGATCATGGCCATCTATAGTAGGGAGGGAGCTGGTAGCATGGAGAAGGGCAGAAAACAGACTTCCACACCGGGGATCCCACAGAGGGGGAGGATGACTCTCCGTAGTATACACCTTTGAAAGTGAGAGGTGCTGAATTTCATGAGTTTTCAAAAACGAGTGGGACTTAAAGCCTGGAATTTTAAAAATCAGCAGGCTCAGCTCTAGGAGAGCCTGAAAGGCATTAGGAAGCCAAGTCCCTGCCCTTAAAGACAAATAGCCCATGTAGATACAGCATAGAACCAGCAGTTTGAAAAATGCCAGGGGCAGATGGGAGGAAGAATGATTTGTTCATCTCAGAGTGTGGCCAGAGAGAGAGATCACAAAGACCCCCTCCAGGAAGAAAGAAGTTGGCAGGTGCCATTTCCCTTCCCTATCACCCAGCATAAACATCCACCTGTGGAAACCAGTGCAGCGCCAACACTGGTTACCTAACTTGCTTGTTAGTTTTGTGACTAACTAACTAGTTAGTTTGTAAAACTAACATTAGGCTTGTTTGAGATGTTAAGTTACACGGGAAGCATTGTCAAATAAGTAATACCAAACCTTCCAAGATTATATGTGTGTAGATATATCTTATTAATAGGTGTTCTAAAATTATGTGAAATTCCTAGAAATCGGACATGTCCTGGTTATAATGATTATTAGACATAATCTAATTTGTCTAAGCCCCTGCCTTCCAGTGCTTCCTTGGAATCATTCTTCCCAGTCACACTTGCCTGAGTCCCAGCACTGTGGGCTCCTCCTCCAGAAGACCAGGGCAAACCCTGCCAGCACCACATCTTCTGACCTGACAGATTTGAGGGACCTCACTTCTGGCAATGGTGGGGACAGGTCTCATTTTGCAAGCAGACCACCACACACCTTGCTGCCCACAATAGGCAAAGAAAACCTCTGTAGACAACTGAAGAAAAAAAAGAGGCCAAGACAACAGCAGAGCACATACAACACATAGGAGACACCTGCTGAAGTGCCAGGCCCTGGGGAACAGGGCCGTTGCACTGCAGGGCACTACAGGACCTCTTCTTTATAAAGATATTATTGTTAAGAACGAGAGAAGTAGCTGACTTTCCCAACACACAGAAACAGATGCAGAAAGCCAGGCAAAATGAGACAGAGAAACATCTCCCAAATGAAAGAATACAACCAAATCACAGTAAGAGACCAAGGTGAAACAGATATAAGTAATATGCCTGATAGAGAATTTAAAGTAATGATCATAAAAATACTGGACTGTAGAAAAGAGTGGAGGACATCAGTGGGACTCTTAACACAGAGGTAAAAAAAAGAACCAATCAGAGATCAAGAACACAATAAATGAAATTAAAAATACACTTGATGGAACGAACAGCAGGACAGAAGAAGCAAAGAAACGAATTAATGACCTGGAAGACACAGTAATGGAAAGTAACCAAGCACAGCAAAGGAGAGGAAAAAAAATTATGCAAATTAAGACTAGTCTTAGGGAACTCAGAGCCTCCATCATGCATAGTAACATCTGCATTGCAGGGATCTCAACAGAAGAAGACAGGGATAAAGGTGCAGAAAATTTATTTGAAAAAATAATAGCCAAAAACATCCCTAATCTGGGGAAGGGAACAGATCCAGATCCAGGAGGCAGAGATTCCCCCCAAAGGAGCTCCAAACCAAGACAAAGAGTAATTAAAATAGCAAAAAGTAGCAACAAAAATTTTTTAAAGCACCAAGAAAAAAGAATTACATACCAGGGAAACCCCATCAGTGGATTTTTCAGCAAAAACTGTAGGCCAGAAGGGAGTGGCATGATATACTAAAAGTGCTGAAAAGGGAAAAACCTACAGCCAAGAATAGTTTCATTCAGAATAGAAAGAGAGATGAGTTTTGCAGACAAACAAAAACTAAAGGAGTTCATGACCACTAAACTAGCCCTGCAAGAAATATTAAAGGAAACTCTGAGTGGAAAGGAAAGACCATAAGTGAAAATATGAAAAAACATAAAAGCAGTAAAAATGAATATTTCTGTTAAAAAATCAGTAAAAGAACTCATAAAATAAAAGGATGTAAAATACGACACCATGTATCTAAAACATGAGAGGGAGAAGAGTAAAGAATGGGTTCAAACTTAAGTGACCATTAAGTTAATATAGACTGCTATATGCAGATGTTATATACAACCCTAATGGTAACCACAAATCAAAAACCAATAATATATACATAAAGAATAGAGAGAAGGGGATCCAAGTATATCACTAAAGAAAGCCAACAAACCATGAAAGTGAGCAAGGATCAGGAAAAAATCTATAGAAACAACCACAAAACAAGTAACAAAATGGCAATAAATACATATCAATCAATAAATACTTTGAATGCTCCAACCAAAAGACATAGGGTACAACATGGATTTAAAAAAAAGACTCCTCTATATGCTGCTTGCAAGAGATTCATTTTATTTTATTTTTAGAAAGAGGGATGGAGGGGTGCCTGGGTGGCTCAGTTGTTAAGCGTCTGCCTTCAGCTCAGGTCATGATCCCAGGGTACTGGGATCAAGCCCCACATCGGGCTCCCTGCTCTGCGGGAAGCCTGCTTCTCCCTCTCCCACTCCCCCTGCTTGTGTTCCCTCTCTTGCTGTGTCTCTCTCTGTCAAATAAATAAATAAAATCTTAAAAAAAAAAAAAAAGAAAGAAAGAAAGAGGGATGGGTGGGGAGGGAGAGAATCTTAGGAAGGCTCCATACCCAGAGTGGAGCCTGATGCAGGGCTTGATCTCACAACCCTGAGATTATGAGCTGAGCTGAAATCAAGAGTTGGATGCTTAACCAACTCAGCAACCTAGGCGCTCATTTTAGACTGAAAGACACCTGCAGATGGAAAGTGAGGGAATGAAGAAACATTTATCATGCAAATGGATGCCAAAAGAAAGTCAAGGTAGCAATACTTATATTGGACAAAATAGACTTTAAAACAAAGACTGTAACAAGAGACAAAGGACATTATAAAATAATAAAGGGGACAGAGAAGATGGTGGCTGCAAGGAGGCTCACCTCATCCTATGAATACAACTAGATAACTATCAAATCATCCTAAATACCCCAGAAATAATCTGAAGACTGGCAGAACTCCACAACTAAAGGAAAAGAGGCCACATCAAAGAAGGCAGAAGCGTGGAGATGTGGTCTGGGAAAGAAACAGATTGTGGCTGCTGCAGTGGGGAGAGAACCGCAGTCACAGAGAAGGGCGGAATAAAGACTCACACACAGGGGAGAAGATGGGGAAAATGAATCCCCATAGCAACTGGCGTGGAAAAAGAGAGGGCCTGAATTTTGTGAGTTCTTGAAACCAGCAAGGCTTAAAGCCTGGAGTTTTAAAGGTCAGCATGCTTTAAAGATCTGGGAGAGCTTGGTGGACATTGGGTTTGCTCTTGGAGAAGAGGCAGGGCAAAGAGCCTGCAGACATACAGCATGGAACAGCAATCTGAAGAGCGCCTGGGGCACACAGTGGGGAGGTTATCTGCTCATCTCAGAGCGTGTCCCAAAGAAGCAGCATTCACAGAGAGACCCCTCCTGGAACAAAGGAACTGGCAGATGCCATTTCCCTCCCCCACCCTTCAGCATAAGCACAGAGCCATCTGTGGAAACCAGCACAGCGTGGACACTTGCTACCTAACTTACTTGCACCAAGCCCCTCCCCCCATGCTGCAGTGGAGCTGTCCTTCCTAGTCATGCTTGCCTCAGTCCCAGCTTGGCAGGCCCCCTACCACAGAAGACCAACCCAAACCCCTACTAATATTGGGTCTCTCAACTTGGGAGTTTTTTGAGGCCTTGGTTCTGGCAGCAGTGACAGGTCTCCTTTCATAAGCAGACCAGAGCACATCTGGTTAATATGTACCACATTCAGGCCAGAAACAAAATGCCCTCAACAGGCAAAGAGAGCCTCTGAAGATGACTGGCCTGAAGGATAAAGCAGCCAGTGCAGCACACACTGGAGACACTCCAGGAAGTGCCAGTCCCTGGGGAACACGGGACACTACACTGCAGGGCACTATAGGCCCTCTTCTTCATAAAGCCTTTATCCTCAAGAACTGGAGATGTTGCTTTCCTAACACAGAGAAACAGGCACAAACTTAGACAAAATGAGAAGACAGAGGAGTTTGTCCCAAATGAAAGAACAAGACAAGGCCACAGCCAGAGATCTAAGTGAAACAGATGTAAGTAACATGCCTGATGGAGAATTTACTTACTTATTTTTTTAAAGATTTATTTGAGAGAGAGAGGGAGCACACGAGTATGCAAGCATGCTTGTGGGAGAGGGGCAGGAGAGAGAAAAGTGGAGAATCTCGAGACTCCCCACTGAGTGGGGAGACTGACATGGGGCTCAATCTCATGACCCCAAGATCATGACCTGAGCCAAAGCCAAGAGTTGGACGCTCAACTGACTGAGCCACCCAGGCACCCCTTCTAATGGAGAATTTAAAGCAATGATCGTAAGGATACTTACTCCATGGACTTGAAAAAAGAGTGGAAGACATTAGTGAGACCATTGCCTAGAAATAAGGAATAACTTAGCAGAGATAAAGGCTCAATAAACAAAATGAGAAACATGCTTGATGAAATGAATAGCAGGCTGGAAGAAGAAATAAATTAATGACCTAGAAGAAAGAGTAATGGAAAATAATTAAGCTGAACAAAGGAGAGAAAAAGAATTAGGCACAAGAATAAACTTAGGGAACTCAGTGACTCCATCAAACATAATAACATTTGTATTATAGGAGTCCCAGAAGAAGAGAGAGAAAAGGAGGCAGAGAATTTATTTGAAGAAATAATAGCTGAAAACTTCCTTAATCTGGGGAAAGAAACAGATATCCAGATACAGGAGGCACAGAGAACCCCCAACAAAATCAACAAAAGCAGATCCACAACAAAACATATTGTAATTAAAATAGCAAAATATAGTGATAAAGAAAAAATATTAAAAGCATCAAGACAGACTCTTAACTATAGAGAACAAATTGAGGGTTGCTGGAGGGAAGGGGGGCAGAGGGAATAGGCTAAATGGGTGATGGATATTAAGGAGGGCACCTGCTGTGATGAGCCCTGGGTGTTATTTAGTGATGAATCACAAATTCAACCCTTGAAACTAATATTACACTACATGTTAACTAACTAGAATTTAAATAAAACTTGAAACAAACAAAAAGCAGCAAGACAAAAGAGATAGTTACATACAAAGGAAATATCATAACGCTATCAGCAGATTTTTCAGCAGAAAGTTTCCAAGCCAGAAAGGAGTGGCATTATATATTCAAAATACTGAAAGAGAAAAACCTGCAGCCAAGAATACTCTATCCAGCAAGGCTTTCATTCAGAATAGAAGAAGAGGGGCGCCTGGGTGGCTCAGTCGTTAAGCGTCTGCCTTCGGCTCAGGTCATGATTCCAGGTCCTGGGATCGAGCCCCGCATCGGGCTCCCTGTTCGGCGGGAGGCCTGCTTCTCCCTCTCCCACTCCCCCTGCTTGTGTTCCCTCTCCTGCTGTGTCTCTCTCTGTCAGATAAATAAATAAAATCTTTAAAAAAAAAAAAAAAAAAAAAAAGAATAGAAGAAGAGATAAACAGTTTTTCAGACAAACAAAAACTAAAGGAGTTCATGACCACTAAACCAGCCTTGCAAGAAATATTAAAGGGGACTCTTTAAGTGGAACAGAAAGACAAAAAAAAAAAAAAAAGATAGTATGAAGGTAGGAAAAACAAAAGCAGTAAAAATGACTATTTCTGTAAAAAAAAAAAAAATCAGTCAAGGAACTCATAAAAAAAAAAAAAGGATATGAAATATGACAGCATATACCTAAAACATATGTATGGGGAGGAGAGGAGTAAAGAATGAGTTTAAACTTAAACACCATCAACTTAATATAGACTGCTGCATGCAGAATATGTTATATGCAAACCTAATGGTAACCACAAATCAAAAACCATTAATAAATATGCAAGGAATAAATAGAAATCCAAATATATCAATAAAGAAAACCAGCAAACCATGAAAGAGTGAAAGACAATAAAGGATCAGAGTAAGTCTTCAGAAACAATAAAACAAGCAATAAAATAGCAATAAATACATATCTGTCAATAATTTTAGTTCAAATGTAAATATACTAAATACTCCACTCAAAAGACATAAGGTGATAGAATGGATAAAAAAACAAGACCCATCTATATGTTGCCTACAAGAGACTCATTTTAGACCGAAAGACACCTGCAGATTGAAAGTGAAGGGATGAAGAAACATTTATTACACAAATGGATGCCAAAAGAAAGCCAGAGTAGCAATACTTATATCAGACAAAATAGACTATAACAAAGACCGTAAATTGGGGCTCCAGGGTGGCTCAGTTAAGCGTCTGACTCTTGATTTCAGCTCAGGTCATGATCTCAGGGTTGTGGGATTGAGCCCTGCATTGGGCTCTGTGCTAGGCATAGAACCTGCTTGAGATTCTCTCTCCCTCTCCTGTTCTGTCTAAAAACAAAAACAAAAAACAAAAAACAAAACCCAAACACTGTAACAAGACACAAAGAAGGACATTATATAATAAAGGGGACAATCCAACAAGAAGATATAACAATTGTAAATATTTATGCACCCCACATGGGAGCACCCAAATACATAAAAACAGCTAATAACAAACATAAAGGAACTAACTGATAATAATACAATAGTAGTAGGGGACTTAACACCTCACTTACATCAATGGACAAATCATCTAAGCAGAAAATCAACAAGGAAACAATGGCTTTGAATGAGACACTGGACCAGATGGATTTAACAGATATATTCAGAACATTCCATCCTACAACAGCAGAATATACTCTTTTCAAGTGCACATGAAACATTCTCCAGAACAGATTACATATTAGCCACAAAAGAAGCCTCAAAAAAAAAAAAAAAAAAAAAGAAGAAGCCTCAAAAAATTCAAGATCGAAGTCATACCATGCATCTTTTCTGAGCATAACACTATGAAACTAGATGTCAACCACAAGAAAAAAATCTGGAAGACCACAAATAAATGGAGGTTAAACAACATGCTACAATGAATGGGTCAACTGGAAAATAAAAGAAAAAAATACATGGAAATGAATGAAAATGAAAACAATGGTTCAAAACCTTTGGGACACAATGAAAGTGGTTCTAAAAGGGAAGTCTATAGCAACACAGGCCTACCTCAAGAAGCAAAAAATCTCAAATAAACAACCTAACCATACACCTAAAGAAGACACAAGAACAACAAACAAAACCCAAACTGAGCAAAAGGAAGGAAATACTAAAGATTGGAGCAAAAATTAAATAAAAAACAACAGAACACTGACCAATGAAACCAGGAGCTGGTTCTTTGAACAGGCCAATAAAATTGATAAACCTATAGCAAGACTCATAAAGAAAAAAAAAGGACCCAAATAAACAAAATTACTAATTACTAATGAAAGAGGAGAAATAACAATCAACACCATAGAAATACAGTTATAAGAGAATATTATGAAAACCTACATGCCAATAAACTGGACAACTCAGAAGAAATGGATGAATTCCTAGAAACATACAACCTACCAAAACTAAAGCAGGAAGAAATAGAAAATTCAAACAGACCAATCACCAGCAATGAAACTGGATCAGTAATCAAAAAACAGAAGCTTCACAGGCAAATTCTATCAAACATTTAAAAAAGAGTTTATACCCATTTTTCTCAATCTACTCCAAAAAAATACAAAAGGAAGGAAAACTTCCAAATTCATTGTATGAGGTCAGTATCACCCTGATACCAAAACCTGATAAAGACACCACAAAAAAGGAGAACTACAGGCCAATATCTCTCATGAATAGATGCAAAAGTCTTCAACAAAATATTAGCAAACCAAATCCAACAATATAATTAAAAAATCGGGGGTGGGGGCGCCTGGGTGGCTCAGTCAGTTAAGCATCTGCCTTAGGTTTGGGTCATGATCCCAGAGTCCTGGGATTGAGCCCTGCGTCAGGTTCCTTACACAGCAGGGAGTCTGCTTTTCCCTCTCTTCTCCCCTCTTCTTGTTCTAAGTAAAATCTTTATAAAAAGAAAAATAATAAAGTTTTATTTTTTTAAAAACGATTTTATTTATTTATTTGATCAAGAGACAGTGAGAGAGAGAGGACAAGCAGGGGGAGTGGCAGAGGGAGAGGGAGAACCAGGCTTCCTGCTGAGCAGGGAGCCTGATGTGGAGCTCGATCCCAGGACCCTGAGATCAGGACCTGAGCTGAAGGCAGACACGTAACGACTGAGCCACACAGGTGCCCCCCCGCCAAAATAAAGCTTTAAAAAAAATCGGGGATGCCTGCATGGCTCAGTTAGTTAAGTGTTTCTTAACACTTCTCCCTCCCCTTGCTCTTGTGCAGAAGGTGAAATTAAGAAAGCAATCCCCCCACCAAAAAAGAAAACAATCCCATTTACACCAAAACAATATCTAGTAATAAACTTAACCAAAGAGGTGAAAGACCTGTACTCTAAAAACTGTAAAACACTGATGAAAGAAATTCAAGATGATGCAAAGAAATGGAAAGACATTCTATGCTCATGGATTGGAAGAATACTGTTAAAATGTCTACCACCCAAAGCAATCTACACATTTAATGCAATCCCTATCAAAATACCAAAGCATTTTTCACAGAACTAAAACAAACAATCCTAAAAGTTGTATGAAACCACAAAAGACCCCGAATAGCTAAAGCAGTCTTGAAAAAGAAAAACAAAATGGAGGTATCACAATTCCAGATTTCAAGTTATATTACAAAGCAGTAGTAATTCAAGCAGTATGTTACTGGCATAAAAAATAGAAACATAGATCCTTAGACTAGAACAGAAATTAACCCACAATTATACGGTTAATTAATCTTTGACAAAGCAGGAAAGAATATCCAAAGGGAAAAAGTCAGTCTCTTTAACAAATGGTGTTGGGAAAACTGGACAGCCACATGCAAAAGATTGAAACTGGACCACTTTCACCATACACAAAAATAAACTCAAAACGGATTAAAGACCTAAATGTGAGACCTGAAACCAGAAAAATCCTTGAAGAAAGCACAGGCAGCAATCTCTGACATTGGTCATAGCAACATTTTTCTAGATATGTCTCCTGAGGCAAGGGAAATAAAAGCAAAAGTAAACTCTTGGGACCACATCAAACTAAAAAGCTTCTGCACAGCAAAGTAAATAATCAACCTAAAAGGGAACCTATGGAATGGGAGAAGATATTTGCAAGTGACATATCTGATAAAGGGTTAGTATCCAAAATATATAAAGAACTCATACAATGGGGCACCTGGGTGGCTCAGTTGGTTAAGTGTCTGCCTTCGGTTCCAGTCATGATCCCAGGGTCCTGGGTTTGAGTCCCATGTCAGGTTCTCTGCTCAGCAGGAGTCTGCTTCTCCCTCTCCCTCTGCCTGTTACTCCCCTTGCTTGTGCGTGCGCTCTCAAATAAATAAATAAATAAATAAAATCTTAAAAAATAAAGCACTCATACAACTCAATATGCAAAAAACAACTAAAAAATGGGCATAAGATATGAAGACATTTCTCCTAAGAAGCCAGATGGCTAACAGACTCATGAAAAGATGCTCAACATCACTCATCATCAGAGAAATATTAAAAACCCATAAAACAACAACAAAAAAACCCTATAATGAGATATTATCTTACACCTGTTAAAATGGCTAAAATCAAAAACAAAGAAAGAACAAGTGTTGGCAAACTTGTGGAGAAAGAGGAAACCTCTTGCACAGTTGGTGATAATGCAAATTGGTGTAGCCATTATGGAAAACAGTATGGAGATTCCTCAAAAAGTTAAAAATAGAACATGCACCCCTCTGTTTACTGCATTATTATAATAGCCGAACTATGGAAGCAGCCCAGGTGTCCATCAATAGATGAATGGATAAAGATGTGATACACACACACACACACACACACACACACCATGGAATATTATTTAGCCATAAAAAGGATGAAATCTTGCCATTTGCAACAACATGGATAGAGCTACAGAGTATAACGTGAAGTGAAATAAGTCAGAGAAAAACAAATATCATATGATGTCACCCATATGTGGAATTTAGGAAACAAAATGAGCAAAGGAAAAAAGAGACAAATCAATAAACAGACTCTTAACTATAGAGAACAAACTGATGGTTACTAGAGGGAGGTGGATGGGAGGATGGAGGAGACAGGGGATGAGGATTAAAAAGTACACTTATAATAAAACAAAACAAAATGATAAAAAATAAAAATATAACAAAAAACAAAAGAAGAAAAGAAAGGAATTACCAGGAACTTTCATGATTCAGAATTCACTTCCTTTAGCAAGGCCCTACTTCCATGGTTAGGAGTAAATGAGCCTATGATTAGAAACCTCTTTTTAACTCTAAGATATTGTAGAATCCACTGACAAGACAAAAGATGCCCAACAAAAATCTTTAGACTCTCTAGCCAAAAGTTGTTCTTGGAGATAGTCTTAATATCTTTTAGTTGAACAAAGAAGTGTCTGCTCTGTGGCCAACATCACCTGCTGCACCTGCATTAACACTTCTGGGGAAGTTGAAACTCAGTTACAGAAGATCACTGAGCAAGGCACTAGGGTGACTCCTTCATCAGGGTCTTTATTTTTTATTCGTTTGGGTCTTTGGTACCATGTTCCAAAGTGCACTCCAAACACTGGTAATTATCCTGCTTATTATAATTAAAATAACTCCCTTGTGCATTATATTGTCTCAAAAGCGTTAAATGCATGTTTATAGCTGCTAACCAAGCAAATGATCTCCCTAACACTGGGACATCAGAAAGGGATGAAGAGAATGACCAATTTAAAGGCTGTGAATCTAAAGCCATGACCTATGCATCTCACAGGGATTAAGCAAAAATGCCATGACCTATGGACAGCACACAAAGAACCAAGAAAAGCTGTAAGCAATAGCTAAGAGGGGTACTAATGCCTTAAATTTTGATCACATCTCTCAGTTAAACTAAGTCTTATCAAAAGGGGAAAACTGTTAAAAAGAAACAAGAGGCCCAAAAAGGAGTCACTTGTACTAAGTCCACATTGCATAACCAAGGCTTAATGTCTAACCTAAGTTCAGTTTCAACTTTCTCCAAGAATGCAGTCTTAACCGTCAGTCTGGAATTTTCTGGTCAGCAACAATGAGGTAATCTGCCACATCCTTTTCCTGCTTAAAAAGCCTCCCATCTGGTACAGGTCCTTGGAGCTCCTTTCTATTTGCTAGAGATGGAATTCATGAGATACTGAATAATGTCAATTAGATCTTCAAATTTACTCAGTTGGACTTCTGTTATTTAACAGCTATTTCTCCTTTTTCTTATTAGCTTGCATTGCCTTATGCATCCAGTGAATCAACTCTGTAGGAGTGGAATCCACCTCTAGATTCCATTGGTAAATTTTACCCTTAGTCACTTAGTATAGCACAGTTACTACTCCATACTTTGTGTGACCACAGGGTCACCCGAGAAACAAAGGTTCTTCATGCCCTGCTCTTTTACCTTTTCTCTTTCCAAACATTTTCATGACCAGGACCAAGCTAGCAAATCCCACTTCTGACACCAATAAAAGGTTCTTACTGCCCAATTCCAGTGTGTGGGTGGGGGGGTATTCCCCCACACCACCAAACAGTCTACGGATGCTGAGTGTCCTACAATTAAACTCAATTCTGATACTATCTATCTGGAGATAGGATCATATTCCACAGGTAAAGGGTTCAGTCCCCCAAGATTGCCCTTCAATTCAGATGTTGTTACCTGTATTTCTGACCGACCAGCTGTAAATCAGAGGTTTCTGCAACCCCCTGCTTGGGTTCGAATGATTTGCTAGAGTGGCTCACTAAACTCAGAGGAACATTTTGCTTACTAGATCACTGGTTTATTATAAAAAGATAACTCAGGAACAGCCAGGTAGAAGATAAGCATAGGACAGAGTATGGGGAAAGGGTACAGAATTTTCAAGCCCTCTCCAAGCATGTGATTCTTCCTGCATCTCCACATGTTCACCAGCCTGGAAGCTCTCAAAACCCTGTCCTTTTGAGTTTTTATGGTGGATTCATTGGATAGGTATGGTTGATTAAATCATTGAACATTGGTGGTTGAGTCAACCCCCCAGCCTTTCTCTCCTCCTAGGGGGTGGAAGTTGGGGAGTGGGACTGAAATTTCCAATCCACTAATCAGATGGTGTCCCTTGGCAATGACCCACCCTCCTTAGGTGCAGTCCAAAGGTGACCACATTAACGTAACAAAAGACACCTTGATCACTCTCATCACTTAGGGAATTCCAAGGGCTTTAGGAACTCTGTGCCAGAAACAGGACAAGTATCAAATATATGTTTCTTTTTTCAAATATATATGTATTATAAATCACAGTAGCATAGTCATAGAATAATACAGCGTTCCAATGTGAGTCTTCTTCCACTCTTATGAAAAAACAGTGATTCATATGTTTTTTGCTTAAGATTTTAAGATTTTATTTATTTGAGAGAGAGGGAGCGAGCAAGAGAGCACACAAGTGCAAGGGGGGGGTAGGGGCTAGAGAGAGAGGGAGAGTAAGGGAGCCTGCTGAGCAGGGAGCCCGATACAGGGTTCGATCTCAGGACCCCGGGATCATGACCTAAGCTGAAAGCAGATGCTCAATCAACTGAGTCACCCAGGTGCCCCTGCTAAAGATTTCTAAAAAATGTATTTGTCATTCAGTAACTTTCCCTAAGGATAATAATAAGGATTCTGGAGATTGAGAATTTTCTAAAATCAACCTTGGCACCTACTTTTAAGTCTAAGTGTCTTAAAATGAAAAACACTGTACACAATGAAAAGCTGTTTTTAAGTTTTCTCATAAATTATAGAGTTGCTTGCTTTTAAAGACCAAATATCTTTCATTAGTAAAATAACTGAATTTCCTGAATATATTTTCAGAATGTATCTTTGATTTCTAGTTGAACTAGATTGTCTTTGAATCAGTAGTTTGCATTTTTACATAGTAACTTTGATGCATGTAAAAAACTCTTCAGGAAAAACATACCAGGCCACATATTTCTATTTAAAATGCTTTCTTCATGAGGAGGATGAAATGTGGCTATTTATGAAGATTAAATGCCCTATCATTCTATTGCAAACTTATGGCATGGCTCTGTTTATATATTTTCAGTATTAGGAGTTAGGTCTAAGAAAGTAATTTGGTAAACAAAGTGCCTCAAGTTCTCAGATAGCCAATTACACTTAAATATTTTGTTTGTGTAATGAAATCACAGGTACTGTTATGACCTGAAGAAATGGAAAGCTTATGTGATCATCACTTTTGAGGCACTCCTTTAAGTAACAAACACCTAATTTTGTGTTATGTTTCCTTAAGAATTCTGCCCACATTAAAAACATAATAAACCTCTCAATTACCAAGAAATAGATTAGGGTGGGAGAGTGAAAAGCAGAAATAACAGGGACTAAAAAAACAGGTATCCAAGTCCAACTACAATAATGAAAGCAGAGGCTTTGATTCTTAGAGTGATCAAGTTCCTGCTTCATGACAGATTAGAAGTGGCAAATTAAAATCAAGGAAGAGATCAAACATTCAAAAACACAGCAGAATGGAATCATTTAATGTAGAAACATCTGCTAGTGTTGGTGAAGGTCACTGAGAAGAACTTCAGTTGACCCTTGAGTGGGACCTGGGCAATGAGAGGCTCCTCACTCCCTCCCCTGTTGGAATGTGGGTTCCACTTGCCTTTCCCACTTCCAGACGATGTTCCAAGGACATAGCCTTGAGATAGTGCTGTGATGTTGAGAACACTTGCAGGTATATGTGACTGAACCTAGTTAAAGCCTCTATATAAACTTCTAAGATTTGGCGGGTGGGTGTGGGAATCCACTCTTCTTGCTGGGCAGCAGCCCAAGACAAGCTTTGTATGTAAGTTCCCTTTGCTGACTAAAACTGCCACCTACTAACCTGGAGTGCCTTGCCTTTTTCTTTAGTCTTTCTCTGTCCTCAGTACAGGGGTAGGTTTCAGATTTTACCCGGGAAGCTCCCAAGGTGGTTGCCAACCAACAGGTAATGCCAGGTCTACAAGTCTGAATACTGCAAACATCAATGTGTCTGCTACACAAGGATGACATGCTGGCAGCCCTACCAATTCAAAATGAGCACTCAAGGCTAACTAATAATTATTTCAACTCATAATAATTATTCATTTTAGGACGCCTGGGTGGCTCAGTTGGTTAAGCGACTGCCTTCGGCTCAGGTCATGATCCTGGAGTCCCGCATCGGGCTACCTGCTCAGCAGGGAGTCTGCTTCTCCCTCTCCCGCTCCCCCCTCTTGTGCTCTCTCTCTCTCACTCTCTCTCTCAAATAAATAAATAAAATCTTAAAAAAAAAAATTATTCATTTTACTAAAAACTATGTATGTTGGAAGAAGCCACAGAAGCATACATTTAAAAAGGTATATCCAAAGTTGATTGGGTTTAGGATATTAAAAAAAAATTCTGTAAGCTAAAATACAGGCCCTCAAACAAAGCACTCACATGTGTTGAATGAAAGAAATAATTTATTCCTTAAAGGTGTCTAATAGATAAGGAACTACTATACTATTTACAATAAATTAAGTAGTAAAGTACAATAGAGAAAAACCTGTGGTCCTTGGCTTGGATAACTAATGTAAGTTTTCTTGATTATATGAAATTTTTGGAAGCACCCTAAAGATCGAAAAGCACATTTATTTTCTCAATTTTTAAATAAAATTTTAACAGAACTATCTTGGAACATTAAATAAGGGCAGAAAAAACTTGCCAATGTTATTTTTTAGGCAGTGCAGCTGACAGTTGAAGTGATTTGAGGAAGTGAAAGAGGAGAATCAAGATTTTCATGCCCTTTTCTTTTTTGGTCATTCTGCGCTTTCCCCCTACCACTATGCCTTAGACCTCTGGAAACCCATAAGAGTAACAAAGAACTAGCAGTTTCTGCCCCACAGCTATGACTTAAAGTTTCAAAGTCATAGGCACAATTCCCACTACCCTTGGTCCAAGCACTACCTGAAACTAGTTCACTTGCTTATTGTTTTAACTTCTCCAGTGACTCTCAAGAGTAAACACTATCAAAAACTCTATTCTTGTTCACTTATTTTAAGCCCAGTACTTAGAATGATAGTTGGCTCAAAAATAATTTATAAATAAGTTATCTAGTTCCCAAGTCAGCAACATAGAATCATGCTTAATTTCTTCTTCTTTACCTCCACATTCAAATTAACCATCAAACCCCTTAGTTATTAAATCCTTCTTTCTTGACTTTGCCTACTTCTCTCCGGTCTACAATTCTTATCTAATTTGCCTACATTACTAGCCTACATTACTTCAACTAGCTGGTTTCTCTGTTGTTTTGCTCCCCTTCAATATGCAGAGATACAGCAATCTTTCTAAAATGCTTATCATGGGGCGCCTGGGTGGCTCAGTTGGTTAAGCATCTGTCTTCGGCTCAGGTCATGATCCCAGGATCCCGGGATCAAGCCCCACGTTGGACTCCCTGCTCCACGGAGAGCCGGCTTCTCCCTCTTCTTTTGCCCCTCCCCCTGCTTATGTTCTCTCTTGCTATCTCTGTCACTGTCTCTACCAAATAAATAAAATCTTTTTAAAAAAATGAAATGCTTATCATGTCACTCACCTGTTTAAAATATATTGACTTCCCATGGCCCTTAAGGTAAAGTCCAGACTCCTTAACACAACATACAAGTCTCTTCATGACTGGAATCCTGTTTTACAGCCTTATCTTTACTTCCTCCCTTATTATATTGAAAGATTTGCAGTCCCCTGATGGGTTATGTCCTCTGTGCCCTTGGGGCCTGTCCACATACCGCTTGATGTTACTGCCTTTTCTTCATCTTGGAATGGTTAATTCCTAATCATACTTCAGAATGTGATTTAGCCACCTCACCAAGCAGCTCTCCCTGACCTGCCCTCCACCTGCCCTCCTGACAAAGCTGGTTTAGATGCTCCTTTGTACTCTCCCAGCACAATGTATTTGCTTGATTTCCCCCTCTAGCCTTTAAGTTCCTTAAGAGTAAGAACAGTGGCTCATTTACCTTTGCCTCTCCACTGCCCAGTATGTTTATATTTATTAAAGGAATTAATAAATTTAATGACCAACTTCACTCCAATTTAGGAACATAACGTTGTAATCTCAGTGTTCATTTTTATCACCTAGAGCTCTGCACCTCTGAAATATTAAGCTTATTGTATCATCCTTTGACCAAAAACTACTATCCTTCCAGTGCTCTCACACTTACGAGTAAAAGAAAGTGGCTTTGCTTCCTTTATTCTGCATTCAGTCTAAACAGGTCAACAACTTACTGTGAAGTTAAGGGGGGGAATAGTTTTTTATACTGCACTTAAAACTTAAATACACACACACACATAACAAAACACTTGCCAATTCTTTTGAGACACATGCTTTATTTATGATGAATGTTAAATATGGCTAAGTATGGCTTTGAGGTTGGCAGAGCTAGATCAGATCTATGGGCTGAGCCTGTCACTTCTGGGCCACATTACTAGATACCTCCAGTTGTATTTGTCACAGGCACCATGATCTCAACGTGTCCAAAACTGATATGAAATTTTTTCTATTAAACCTGCATGGATCAAAGGCTTACTAACTACCTAGTCTCTTGACCAGAAACTTGTGGTTATCCTAGAATCATCCCTCCACCATACACTCCATATCCAATCGCTGATCAAATCATCTTGAGTTTATCTATTTAAATCACATGCACATCTCCTTCTTGCATTCCCCACTGCCACAGTCTTATTTCAGATTTGCATTATCTTGAACCTGGCCTATTCCAATTGTTCTAAATTGATAACCTCTGCCTCCAAATTTGCCTTTTCCCCTCACACCAAAGGACTTCTGCATGATAAACAAATGGCTCATTAAATATAGAACCATCTATTCTAGTGATTTTCAAGCTAGGGTTCAGGATCTGCCAATTTTGTGCATTTTATTTTGATTTTTAATAAATAGATTATCTGGATGACCATTTATGATGCCATTGATGTCACGCAATATTCCTTTTAATGACTAAAGCTAAGTAGGCAAATTTAATATATAAAAGATGCATTTGAGGGGCACCTGGGTGGTACAGTTGGTTGGGCATCAGACTCGGTTTCTGCTCAGTTGTGGTCTTAGGCTCATGGGATTGAGCTCTGCATCAGGCTCCATGCTCAGTATGGAGTCTGCTTGAGACTCTCCCTGCCCCGCCCCTCCCCTCCACTCTCTCTCAAAAATAAATAAATCGTAAAAAATATAAATAAATGATGCATTTGCTCCTGGTGAAAGGCAAGTGATCTATAGAGCTGCTGCTGTAGGAAAATGGAGTCCTCTATCCCATGACTGGAATGCAAAACACCACACTTCATTAATGGTTACTATAAAATTCACTCTGATGCAACACAGTTTCTGCAAAACATCATCCAAGGCTTAATGTCATAAATTTGAGTTCTACCATTCCTACAGTTTTGCTTGCATTTATTTGTACTTTTTAGTCATTTTAAAGCTCTAAGAATAGGTAGTTTATAACTGGTACTTAAGTATTTACAAACTTAAGACAACATATATATCTTAAGTTAATACTGAATGGCTGTGAGAACTTTTTTCTTTAAAAGAGTTTGAGATATAAAGTTTGAGAAATGAGGATCTACTCATTGAAGGATGCACAATAAGAATAGCTTGAAATTACACATTTTCTGTACCATAGGGTAAATTGCCTTCTTAGGCCATTACCACACAAATCTTTGTGAGTGGAATGGAGGCTGTTCCAGTTATTATGGTTGCAAAACAAATTATCCCCAAATTTAGCAGCATAAAACCACCCTTTATTACGCTCATAAATTCTGTGGGGTAGGAATTTAGACACAACACAGTCGTGACATCTTATCTCTGCTCCAAGATGTATGGGGTTTCAAGTAGAAGACTTGATGACTAGGGGCTAGAATCCTCTGACAGTTCCTTCATTCACACATCTAGCAGTTGATGCTACCTGTTGGTTGGGTGCCTCAGTTCCTTCCCACATAGACATCTCCATGTCATCTCTCTTTGTGGGCTAGTTTTTGGCTTCCTTAGAATGTTACCTAAGTTCCAAGGGCAAGAGAGAGAGAAAGAACCAGGCAAACACTGTCTGTATTGTATACTTTATGAGCTAGACTTGGAAGTCATGTATTTGTTAAAAGTCGCTCAACTCCAATGGAACAGAATGAAAAGCCCAGAAACAGACTAATGCATATACAGTCAACTAATATTTGACAAGGGATCCAAGAATACTGAATGGAAAAAAAAATAGCCTCTTGAATAAATGCTGCTGGGAAGATTGGATATTCACATGTAAAAAAATTAAACTAGACTTCTATCTTATACCACTCACAAAAATTACCTTGAAACAGATTAAAGACTTAAATATAAGACCTGAAACCATAAAACTCCTAGAAGAAAATATAGGAAAAGAGTTCTTTGACATGAGTCTTGGCAATGATTTTTTTGATAGGACACCTAAGTACAAGCAACAAAATAAAAAAAACAGGTGGGGGGCGCCTGGGTGGCTCAGTCGTTAAGCATCTGCCTTCAGCTCAGGTCATGATCCCAGGATCCTGGGATCGAGCCCCGCATCTGGCTCCCTGCTCCGCGGGAAGCCTGCTTCTCCCTCTCCCACTCCCCCTGCTTGTGTTCCCTCTCTTGCTGTCTCTCTCTCTCTGTCAAATAAATAAAATCTTTTAAAAATAAATAAATAAATAAATAAATAAACAAGTTGGACTATATCAAAAAAGCTTTTGCACAGCAAAAGGAACAATCAACAAAATGAAAAGACAACCTACAAAATGGAGAAAAATATTTGCAAACCAAAAATCTGATACAAGGTTAATATCCCAAATACATAAAGAACTCATACAACTCAATAAGAAAGCAAATAATTCAATTTAAAAATGGTCAAAGGACCTGAATACACATTTTTCCAAAGAAGATATAGGAATGGCCAATAGATGCTCAACATCACTAATCATCAGGGAAATGCAAATCAAAACCACAATAAGACATTATGTCACACCATTTAAAACAGCTAGCGTCAAAAGACAAGAGATAACACTGGAAAGGATGTAGAAAAAATTGGAATCCTTGTGCCCTTTTGGTGCAACTGTAAATTGGTACAGTCATGATGAAAAACACTACGGAGGTTCCTCAAAAAATTAAAAATAGAATTAACATGTGATCCAGCAATTCCACTTCTGGGAATATATGTGAAGGAAATGAAAACACTATGCTATGTCGAAGAGATATCTCCATCTCCATGTTCACAGAAGCATTGTTTACAACAGCCAGGGAAGGCATAGAAACTTAAGTGTCCATTACCAGATGAATGGATAAAGTGTGCTATATATATTATATACATATATAATGGAATATTATTCAGCCATAAAAAGGAGAAAATCTTGACATTTACAACAACACGAATGGACCCTGAGGCCATTATGCCAGGTGAAAGAAGTCAGACAGAGAAAGACAAATACAAAATTATCACTTATATGTGAAATCTTAAAACAAACTCATGGAAAAAGAGATCAGATTTCTGGTTACCACAAGTGAAGGGTAAGAGGAAAAGGAATTGGATAAAGGTGGTCAAAAGGTACAAATTTTCAATTATAAGATAAATAAATATTAGAGGTGTAACATACAACATGATGACCATAGTTAATACTGCTGTATGATATGTATAAAAGTATAAATCTGTTCTCATCTGAAGGAAAAATACTTTCTTTTTTGTATCAACAGAAGATGTTAACTAAACTTGAAGTAATAATTTCACAACTTACGTAAGCCAAATTATGTTATATACCTTAAACTTATACAGTGCTGTATGTCTATTACAGCTTAATAAAACCAGGAAAAAAAAAAAAAGAGTCACTAAGGACAGCTTACATTCAAAGGGAAGTATCTTAGTCTGTTATGGTTGCTATAACAAAATACCACAGATTGGGTGGTTTATAATCAACAAACAATAAACAACAAATATTTATTTCTCACTGTTCTGCGGGCTGGAAATCAGAGCAGGGTGCCAGTGTGATGGAATGAGTGTGCCCACTTCTCACAGACTTCTCACTGTACCCTCACATGGCTGAAAGGGCCAGGGAGCTCTCTGGAGCCTCTTTCAGAAGGGAACTAATACACCAAATTCTGCAACAAAAAGACACAGGATAGCTGAATGGATTAAAAATAATAATAATAAGACCCATTTATATACTGCTTACAAGTCAGATGTAAAGACATACACAGACTGAAAGTGAAAAGATGGAAAAAGATATTCCAAGCAAATGGAAACCAAAAGAAAGCTGGGGTAGATATACTTTTTTGTAAATTTTTTTAAAGATTTTATTTATTTGTCAGAGAGAGCACAAGTATGGTGGGGGGCAGCAGGCAGAGGGAGGAGCAGGCTTTGCAAATTTTTTGCAGGTTTGCAAGTATTTTTCCCCATTCTGTAGGTTGTCTCTTCATTTTGTTGATTGTTCCTTTTGCTGATGCAGGACTTGATCCCAGGACCCTGGGATCATGACCTGAGCTGAAGGCAGATGCTTAACCGACTGAGCCACCCAGGTATCCCTAGATATACTTTTAATAGAAAAAATAGACTTTATTAAAGACTAATAAGAGACAAAGAAGGGCATTACATAACGAAAGCAGGGGTTAATCCAACAGGAGGATATAATATTTGTAAATATTTATGCACCCAATATAGCAGCACCTAAATATATAAAGCAAATATTAACATATCTAAAGGAAGACACAGCAATACAGTAATAGTAGGGGACTTTATTTTATTTTTTTTTAGTAGGGGACTTTAATACCCTGCTTATACGAATGGATAAATCATCCAGACAGAAAAATCAAGGAAACATTGGCCTTAAATGACATGTTAGACCAGATGGACTTAACAGATATATACAGATTAGAACATCCAAAAGCAACAGAATACATGTTCTTCTCAAGTACACATAGAACATTCCTCAGGACAGATCATACGTTAGGCCACCAAACACATCTTAATTTTATTTTATTTTTTTAAGATTTTATTTATTTGACAGAGAGAGACACAGCAAGAGAGGGAACACAAGCAGGGGGAGTGGGAGAGGGAGAAACAGGCTTCCCGCTGAGCAGGGAGCCCGATGCGGGGCTTGATCCCAGGACCTGAGCCGAAGGCAGACGCTTAATGACTAAGCCACCCAGGCGCCCCACACATCTTAAATTTAAAAAGACTGAAGTCATATCAAGCATCTTTTCTGACGACAGTGGTATAAAACTAGAAATCAATTACAAGTAGAAAATGGAAAAATTCATAAATATGTGGAGGTTAAACAACATGCCACTGAATAATCAATGGATCAAAGGAAAAAATCAAAAGAAATAAAAATACCTTGATTGTAGAGTGAAGGAAACCATCAACAAAATTAAAAAACAACCTACTGAATGGGAGAAGAGATCTGCAAATGATATATCCAATAAAGTGTTAATTCAAAATATACTTCTGCATCCAACACCAAAACAAACAAAACATGATTGAAAAATGGGCAGAGGACCTAAATAGACATTTTTCCAAAGAAGACATACAGATGGTCAACATGAAAAGATGCTCGGGCGCCTGGGTCGCTCAGTTGGTTAGGCGACTGCCTTCGGCTCAGGTCATGATCCTGGAGTCCCGGGATCGAGTCCCGCATCAGGCTCCCTGCTCGGCAGGGAGTCTGCTTCTCCCTCTCCCACTCCCCGTTTGTGTTCCCTCTCTCGCTGTGTCTTTCTCTGTCAAATAAATAAATAAAATCTTTAAAAAAGAAAGAAAAGATGCTCAATATCACTAACCATCAGGGAGATGCAAATCAAAACCACAATGAGCTAGCACCTCATACCTGTCTGAATGGCTAGTGTCAAAAGACGAGAACAAGTGTTGGTAAGGAAGTGGAGAAAAGGGAAAAAGGGAACCCTTGTGCACTGTTGGTGGAATGTAAATTGGTATAGCCATTATGTAAAACAATATGGAGTTTCCTCAAAAAATTAAAAATAAAAAATGCCATACAATACAGCAGTTCCACTTCTGGGTATTTACCTAAAGAAAACAAAAACACTAATTTGAAAGGATATATGCAGCCCTATGTTCACTACAGTATTATTTACAATAGCCAAGATATGGAAGCAGCCCAAGTGTCCATCAATAAATGAATGGATAAAGGTGTGGTATATATATATACAATGGAGTATTACTCAGCCATAAAAAAAGAATGAAATCTTGCCATTTGTGACAACATGGGTGGACCTAGAGGGTATTATGCTAAGTGCAGTCAGACTGAGAAAGACAAATACCATATGATTTCACTTACATGTGGAATCCAAAAGAAAAAAACCAACAAAAAACAAAAAACAAAAAACAAAAACAAACAGACTCGAATATAGAGAATAAACTGGTGGTTGCTGGGGGGGTAGAGGGATGGGCAAAATAGGTAAAGGGGATTAAGAGGTACAAATTTCCAGTTATAAGTCACAGGGATGTAAAATACACCATAGGGAATATAGTCAAAAATAATGAATAACTTTGTATGGTGACAGATGGTAACTATATTTATTGTTCTGAGCATTTCATAATGTTATATAAATGTTGTATCACTATGTTGTACATCTGAAACTAATATTGTATGTCAACTATATTTCAATTAAAAATAAATTAATTTAAAAATATCTTGAGACAAATGAAAATACAACATGAAAATTTATGGGATGTAGCAAAAGCACTTTTTTTTTTTTTTTAAAGATTTTATTTATTTATTTGACAGAGAGAGAGATCACAAGTAGGCAGACAGGCAGGCAGAGGGAGAGGGAGAAGCAGGCTCCCTGCAGAGCACAGAGCCCGACGTGGGGCTCGATTCCAGGACCCCGGGATCACGACCCGAGCTGAAGGCAGACGCCCAACCATCTGAGCCACCCAGGCGTCGCTAGCAAAAGCACTTTTTTAAAAAAGATTTTATTTATTTGAGAGAGAGAGAGAAAGAGAGTATGCAAGCAGAGGGAAGGAGAGAGACAAGCAGACTCTCTACTGAGCACAGAGCCTGACACGGGGCTCAATCTCACAACCCTGAAATCACGACCGGAGCCAAAAATCAATAGCCAAAATCAAGAGTAGGACACTTAACTGACTGACCAACCCAGGCGCTCTAGCAGAAGCACTTCTAAGAGGCAAGTTCATAGTGATAAATACCTACATCAAGAAATGAATTATCTTAAATAAACCACCTAAGTTCACACCTCAAGGAACTAGAAAAAGAATAAAGTTGGCAGAAGGAAGGAAATAAGAAGAATTAGAGCAGAAATAAATGAAACAGAGACTAAGAAGATAATAGAGAAGATCAATGAAACTAAGAACCGGTCTTTGAAAAGTTAAATAAAATTGACTTTAGCTAGACTTCCCAAGCAAAAAAAGAGGACTCAAAATCAGAAATGAAAGAGATGTTATAACTGGTCTCACAGAAATACAAAAGATCTTAAGAGACTACTATGAACAATTATATGCCAACAAATTTGACCATCTAGAATAAATGAATAGATTCCTAAAAACATACACCCTACCAAGCCTGAATCATGAAAAAATATAAAATCTGAACAGACCAATCACTAGTAAGGAGGTTGGCTCAGTAATTAAAAACCCCCCAACAAACAGATGTCCTGAACTGCAGTTTCACTGGAGAATTCTACCAACATTCACAGAAAAATTATACCAGTCCTTCTCAAACTCTCCCAAAAAAGGGTCCTTTTCAAACTCTCCCAAAAAAGGGTCCTTCTCAAACTCTACCAAACTCATTTTATGAGACTAGCATTACCGGGACAATAAAATCAGACAGGGACACCACAAGAAAATTATAGGCCGATATCTCTGCTGAACATAAATGGAAAAATCCTCAACAAAATATTAGCAAACCAAATTCAACAATACATTAAAAAGAGCATACCCTAAGATCAAGTGGGATCTATTCCAGGGATGCAAGGGTGGTTCAACATCTGCAAATCAATGTGATACAACAAATTAACAAAATGAAATATAAAAAATCATGATCATCTCAGAGAATGCAGATGTAGAGAAAGCATTTGACAAAAAAACTCAACATCCACTTATAAAACTCTCAAAGTGAGTATAAAGGAAACATACCTTAATATAGTAAAGGCAATATATGACAAGCCCACAGCTAACATCATATCAACACTAAGAAGTTGAAAGCTTTCCTTCTAAGGTCAGGAACAAAACAAGGATGCTCGCTCTTGCCACTTACTAAACATAGTACTGGAAGGCCTACCTGGAACAATTAGTCAAGAAAAAAAATAAATGGCATCCAAATTGGAAAGGAAGAAATAAAACTCACTATTTGCAGATGACATATTATATATAGAAAACACTAAAATCTCCACCAGAAAAGTATTAAAATAAACATTCAATGAAGTTACAGGATACAAAATATAAAGAAATCTGTTGATTTTTTTTAAGATTTATTTATTTGACAGGGACAAAGCGAGAGAGGGAACACAAGCAGGGGGAGTGGGAGAGGGAGAAGCAGGCTTCCTGCTGAGCAGGGAGCCCGATGTGAGGCTTGATCCTAGGACCCCGGGATCATGACCTGAGCTGAAGGCAGATGCTTAACGACTGAGCCACCCAGGCGCCCCAATCTGTTGATTTCTATACAATAATGAACTACAAGAGAAATTAGGAAATAGTCCCATTTACAATTCCATCAAAAAGAATAAAAACCTAGGAATAAATTTAACCAAGGGGGTGAAAGACCTGCACAATGAAAACTATAAGACATTAATAAAAGAAACTGAAAACACAAATAAATAGAGAGTCTGCCCTCATGGGTTGGAAGAATATTGTTAAAATGTCCATACTACTCAGAGCAATCTATAGATTCAATGCAACCTGTAGCAAAATTCCAATGGCACATTTTACAGAAATAGAACAAACAATCCTAAAATCTGTATAGAACTACAAAAGACCTCTGTATAGACCTACAAAAGAATAGCCAAAGCAACCTTGAGAAAGAACTGGAGGCATCACACTCCCTGACTTCAAACTAAATTACAAAGCTGTAATAATCAAGAGTATGGTATTCACATAAAACAGACACATAGATCAATGGAAAGAATAGAGAGCCCAGAAATAAAACCATGCATATATAGTTAATTAATTTACAACAAAAGATCCAACAATATATAATGGGAAAGGACAGTCACTCCAAAAAATGGTGTTGGGATACCTGGACAGCCACATGCAGATGAATGACACTGGCCCACTATCTTAACACCATACACAAAAATTAGCTCAAAATGGATTAAAGATTAAAGACTGAAACCATAAAACTCTAGAAGAAAACTTAAGTGGTAAGCTCCTAAACACCAGTCTTAGTGATGATTTTTACTGGATCTGATACTAAAAGGCAACAAACCCCAACATAAATAAGCTAAAAAGCTGCACAGCAAAAGAATCCACCAACCAAATGAAAAGACAACCTATTGGATGAGAAAAAATATTTGCAATCATATCCTTTTTAATGGGTTAATATCCAAAATATACAAAAAAACC
Organism: Mirounga angustirostris; assembly: GCF_029215605.1. Classification (NCBI taxonomy): domain Eukaryota; kingdom Metazoa; phylum Chordata; class Mammalia; order Carnivora; family Phocidae; genus Mirounga; species Mirounga angustirostris. The sequence continues at coordinate 34,760,820 of NW_026991712.1, forward strand.
CCTATAACTCAGTTTCAAAAAACCAAACAAAAACAAACAAAAAAACCCATAACAATCTAGGGCACTAATTCCATTCATGAAGACTCAACTCTCATGACCTAATTAATCACTTCCCAAAGGCCCTACCTCCTAAAACCATTACCTTGAGCATTAGGTTTTCAACATACGGATTTTGGGAGACACAAACATGTAGACCACCAGTAGAAGAGGAATGAGACTCCACCTTCTTTTTTTAAGATTTTATTTACTTGAGACAGAGAGAGCACAAGCAAGCATGAACTGGGGTGGGGGGAAAGGGGGGAAGAGGGAGAAGCAGGCTCACCACTGAGCAGGGATCCAGATGAGGGGCTCAAACCCAGGACTCTGAGATCATGACCTGAGTGGAAGGCAGACGCTTAACCGACTGAGCCACCCAGGTGCCCCAAGACTCCACCTTTTGACGGGAGGGATATGTTAAGTCTCTGGAACAGCACGTGGGATCAAAAGTGTTGAGGGTATTCTTGGAAAATATGCTACAGAGGCTATATGAAGATAGAGAATCCTCTTACTCCCAGAGATCTTCCAGTTACACATTTTATATCTGCCCTATTAACTTTAAACACACCAGGCACCGTTAAAAGCACTGTAATGTGTTTTTGCTATATTAAGATTATTCAATTCTGCAGTAAAAATTGAAAGAAACTAAGTGTGGGAGCAACTAGATTGTAAGACCTAAAGAGATTCATAAGATATGTTAAGTATAAATAGTAAATAAGTTATTAACCTATGAGGCATGTTAAAGACAAAATAAATGGAACATTATGTTGAACATAGATGAAAATAATGGAATAAATGAATGTCACAGACAGAAATGGCTGGAAGGAATAAGTAGGTCTTAAATATTCATAAGGTAAAGATCATGTCACTTCCAGATTGACAACTATGTTATTCCTAAATCAGCCACCAACTGGTGACATCCATTTTGGCCCCACATCTGCTCTTCCCAGGAAACAGAGATAAAACTCACAGCAGGTTAATTTACGGCAAGTTACACCTGTGAGCAGGTCTACTTGATCCTGCACCACCAAAAGAGCCAGTGTGTTGGCTTTACCTTCTGTCTGTTGAGACCCCTGGCTAATCCTTAGCTGTTTTTTTTTCTTAAGATTTTATTTGAGAATAAATCAAATTTATCTGCGAGGGAGCAGCAGACTTCCTGCTGAGTGCAGAGCCCTATGAGGGACTCGATCCCAGGACCCTGAGATCATGACCGAAGCCCAAGTCAGACGCTTAACCAAGTGAGCCACTCAGGCGCCCCTTAACTCTGTTCTTAATAACTATACCACCGGGCGCCTGGGTGGCTCAGTTGGTTAAGCGACTGCCTTCGGCTCAGGTCATGATCCCGGAGTCCTGGGATCGAGTCCGCATCAGGCTCCCTGCTCAGCGGGGAGCCTGCTTCTCCCTCTGACCCTCTCCCCTCTCATGCTGTTTCTCTCTCGCTCGCTCTCTAATAAATAAATTTTAAAAATCTTAAAAAAAAAACAAAAAATAACTATACCACCAGTCAGGAAAGCTGATGCAGCAAGGGCAGGATATATGAACATTGAGTGACATTGAGATCTGAAGTAGGGTCCTTCCTTCCAGTCCCTCCCCTCCCCACACCCTATCTTAAATATGTTAGCTGCCCCAACTCTTTCCCCTTGATGTAGGTTCTAAATTAACTTAGTAAACTGTGTAATTCAAGCAACTGAATTTGATCCGAACCTCCCTGTTCCATGATCTTTAGGATGGCCTGATTAGTAGCACAAGTGTACTTGGAAGCTACCACTGTAATTTCCCACCCCAATAAGTGCTTTACAAGTAACGTATTAATTATACACAACAATCTTTTTAGGAAGGCATTATTACTCTTATCCTACAGGTGAGGAAACTGAATCTTGCAGAGGCTAAGTAACTTGTCCAAGGTAGCACAGTTAATAAATGGGGAAGCTAGAATTCACGCCCATGATGATATGGCTCCAGGATCCACGTTCTTTTTCACTAAATTCATTCATTTTTGTTTCTTCAATAGCAAATATGATGCCTGACATATAGTAGACCTATTGTTTCATAACTTTAAATGACATAATCCTTGCTCTTAATTTGCCATGTGGCCAATAAATTATCTAACTTCTTTAAGACTCAGTTTCCTCACAGAATTTAGCCATTACTTAAAGTCAATATATGTAAAACATTTTCCTCAGCACTTGACCCCTAGTAATTGCCTTAAGAAAGATAACTCTCATCCCCCATTCTGGGGCTGTCGGGCATTTTCAAAGCTTAATTTTCTATCCTATTTCACCATACTTCACACGGCTATCCACAGAACAGGTGCATGTTATTCAAGGCATAACAAGGTTCTCCCAGTATTTCAGCTTCAAGCTACTGAATCTCTTTCACCTCATTTTTATTTGCTAAACTTTTTTTTTTCTTTTTGCTTTCTGTCGTAGTTATCTTCAGATCAGCTCCCCCACCCGCGAGAGACTGGAAGCAGTCATTCAATCACATTATTGTGACTCTCGGCACCGACTCCTGCCCTGACACGGGGGGAATCTCTCTGTTGCTCCCTAGTTAATCCTAGTGATTTATCCTCACACAGGTGTCCTGAAGACGAAATGCCTCGCTCACACAGGCGCTCAGTAACTACTTCCAAAAGCTTAGTTTGTTGAAACAATTTCACAGGGCTTCCACAACATCTGCCTGAATTTAGTCCTTTCTGCCTCTCCTCCTCACTCTGGGAGCCCCACCTACCCCATTCACACCCACGCTTGGCCCTCAGCCACTTCTTTTCGGTTGCCGAAATACAAAACAAGGCAGCCTTTTCTCCTCAATTTTTTAACAGTGCGGTTTTCTTTTTTCACCAATCGTGTGGCTTTTCCCACCACCGCTTCACACGCGAAGAGCGCTTTCTCCTCATCTCCTCCAGGGTCTCCTCCCCCCCGGGGCAGTGTCTCAGGACAGGCCGAGTTCGCGCGACATACCGTGTTCCTGAGGCACGGCGAAAGCTGGTTGGGGAATCTGGACCCGGAGAGGTGACCAGGCGTGTCCGGGTACCTCCCGGACCAGTGAGCAGAGCCCGGAGCCAGCCAAGCGGGCGGGGCCGAAAGCCGCAGGCCGAATCTCTCACGCTGCAAGCCGGGAGGCGAGGCCCGCGGGTTCCGCGGAGTTCTTCTCGGGGCCGGCGGGAGGCGGGGTCGGGGTCCGGGTAGCGGCGGCGGGGTGGGGCGGGGCCTCCCGGGGTGGGCGGGGTCCTGGGGCCGGGGAGGCGGGGCCGAAGGCGCGGGGAGTCCCTCACTGGGCAGGCGGGAGGCGGGGTCCGCACGACGGATGGTGCGGGGTTGGCCGAGGCCGAGAGGCGTCCTCAGGCCGCAGGCGGGAGGCGGGGCCGGCCGGAGTAGGCGGGTCCCTGAGGCGGGGGAGGCGGGGCCAGGCCGGCGCAGGGGGAGTTGCTCTATCCGCTGGCGAGAAAGCGGGGCCGGCAGGAGTAGGAGGGGTTTGTGCAGCTGGAGGCGGGGCGGACTCAGTGGACCCGCGGGCCACCTGGGTTCTAGCATAGTTGGAGGTGGTCTGAGGCTTTCGGTTCCTTCAGTTCCCGTAGCTCTGGCGGAGTCTGCGCGATGGGTGACCCGGAAAGGCCGGAAGCGGCCAGGCCCGAGCTGGATGAGGTAAATGTTGCTGCCGTACCCTGTCCCGCCCCATAGTCACGCTTGGCCTTTAGGTTGCAGGTTGTAGCCGGGACCTGGGAGGTGCAGGACTGCTGTAGGAAATTTTACCCGTTGTGGTCGGCAACTCAGTGCAGGCCCAACCGCGAGCCCTCGCCGCAGCCTGGTTTCGTGGTTGTAAGTGCCCGGGAGGCCGTCCCTGGGGAGGGGTGACCAGGGAGCCGGGTTTCTGCTCCGTTGCTCTGCTCCGGGACCAGCCAAGGGTGACGCTCTGAGGTTTCAGGCCGGTTTCACCCCCCATTGTCCGCCCCATACCCTCCTCCCATCTTTGCGCGTCTGGAGCCCCGGCTCCTGACAGGTGAATTTACTGGAGAAATGCATCCCATCTCTGAGATGGTTAAAAGGAGTTGGAGGCCGTGTGTGGAAATTGACACAGGTGGATGGGGACGGGAAGTCCTCACAATGAAAAACATCAGGTTAGGAGGCCAGATTTGCTCAGACTGGGCCACTTATCTAGCTGTGACTCTGGGGTGTCACTTTCTTCATTTATACAGTGGAAGGGATACTTTTCTCAAAGAGGATTAAGTCAAAGTCTTTATGCAAAGTGCCAGGAAGTTGTGGCTGCCTCCTAAAACCCAAGTTAACATGTTTATCTTCCGCTTCTATAATAGAAGTACCTAATAACAGCAAATCAAATTATGAGACTGTTGTAGGGTAGTTCAAATTGTTGCTCTATAATTTTCATACCGTTATTTCACAAATACTTCTAAATCATTTGTGTACAAGAGAAATACTTTTTGTATTTATCTTGAATCTGTTGGCTGTGTGTGAATATCTTTGTTTTAACAGTTTCACCTTACAGAGACTCATACTTAGCGCTACATTTCTTTAGAAAGTTGTAGAGTCCAGATTTGGGGTTTTATATTGTTTGATTTTGATTTTGTAAACATTTAGTAACTAACAAGTTGTAAATATCCCTCAAACTTTTTCTTCCCCTTTTGAAACAAATACATTGAGTACCCATTTCCTCACTTGAAAAGGACAATTTGGATTTTTCTTTTTGTGCTACAACCATTCAGACTTAAGACCTAGAAGTTAACTTTTATTTATTATCCCCTTCTCAATGACATAGGCCCACAAAGACAGAGACAGAATTTTACTTTAGCTGTAGAATGAATTCTAGTGAGCATCTGGTCCAAAAGTTTTTTTTGTTTGTTTTTTTTTTAAAGATTTTATTTATTTATTTGACAGCGAGAGCAGGAACACAAGCAGGGGGAGTGGGAGAGGGAGAAACAGGCTTCCCGCTGAGCAGGGAGCCCCATGCGGGACTCGATCCCAGGACCCTGGGATCATGACCTGAGCCGAAGGCAGACACTTAACGACTGAGCCACCCAGGCGCCCTGGTCCAAAAGTTTTTAACCTGAGTTGCAAGGATGCTTCAGGCACTTTATCTAGATATGATGGTGCAGCATGGGCCACCTGCATTAGAATCACCTGGAGTTGTAAAAAATGTAAATTACTGGGCCTACATTCCAGACACGGTAAGTCAAAATCTCTTGGGAGGGTCTGGGACTGCATTTTTAGCAAGGACTTCAGGTGGTTCTGACTCATATATTTTAAGAAACACTGCCTGGAAGGGTTCATAGATGGGCTTGAAGGGTGTTTATGAATCTCCTGAAGTTTATAGATTTTGTATGTGCACATGTGAATCTTCTGAGAAAGGGGTCCTTAGCTTTCATCAGTTTCTTGAAGTTAACTATCATTAATCTAATCAACAGTCCCTATTTTCAAGGTTAGAAAGTTCAGGCCAGAAAAGATAAAATGACATGCCCAGGACCACATGATTCAATAGCAGAGCTGGGCTTAAAACCAAGTTCTTGCTTGTGGGCCAGTATTTTGTTCTGTCAGATTTGGTGGGAATAGAAAAATGAAAATGAAAGTGACACCTGGGCAAATACAAATAGTGTATGACTCTTGCAGCATCCAAAGAGTCTTCTTCACCTGAGAAGAGAGGCCAAGGCAAACAAATGAAAGTGGTGGAATTGGGGCTGGATTGAGAGGGACGTCCAGGCTGTAGCATGCCAGCCTAGCTAACCAGGGAATGGTGAGTGCTAGCTGGGAGATCTGCCCAGGCATATCCTCTTGGGATGAGGTGACCAGAAACTAAGGCAGGCAGGAACTAGAGGCACCATTTTGGAAGACACAGTGGAATGTTGGCAAAGAATGCTTGTGTGTTCTGAACTTTTTTTCAGGGTCTCATCACTTTATATCTGTGCAGCTACAACAACTGGTCTCTCTACCTCCAGTCTTACCCTCTGTTTAATCCTTTTTACCATTCCTAAATTAATCCTTCACTGATCCAGTGCCTTTATGTCACTCCTCCCAAGTAAAAACTCTTGAGATGGTCTCAGTCCCACCAAAAATACCTAGTTCTGTAGGCTGGCAAAGCCCTGTCGAAGCAGCTTTTTCATGCTAACCACCACATCTTAATTCAGGCTGCCCTGACATTTTTCTAAAGAAGACATGCAGATGGCCAACAAACACATGAAAAGATGCTCAGCATCACTCATCAGGGAAATACAAATCAAAACTACAATGAGCTATCACCTCACACCTGTCAGAATGGCTAAAATTAACAACACAGGAAACAACAGATGTTGGAGAGGATGTGGAGAAAGGGGAACCCTCTTGCACTGTTGGTGAGATGCAAACTGGTGCAGGCACTCTGGAAAACAGTATGGAGGTTCCTCAAAAAGTTAAAAATAGAACTACCCAATGACCCAGCAATTGCACTACTTGTTATTTACCCAAGGGATACAAAAATACTGATTTGCAGGGACACATGCACCCTGATGTTTATAGCAACATTATTAATCATAGCCAAATTATGGAAAGAGCCCAAATGTCCATCAACTAATGAATGGATAAGATGTGGGGGGTGTGTTTGTGTGTGTGTGTATTTATACATAGTGTGTGTATACACACACTATATTCACACATATATAGTGGAATATTAGCCATCCAAAAGAATGAAATCTTGCCTTTTGCAATGACATGGATGGAGCTAGAGTGTGCTAAGTAAAATAAGAGAAAGACAAATACTGTATGATTTCACTCATATGTGGAATTTAAGAAATAAAATAACAGGGGAAGGGGGAAATAAGAGGGGGAGGAAAAGCATAAGAGACTCTTAACTATAAACTGAGGGTTGATGGAGGGGAGGTGGGCAGGGGATGGGCTAAATGGATAATGGGTATTAAGGAGGGTACTTGTGATGAACACTGGGTGCTGTAGGTAAGTGATGAATCACTAAATTCTCCTTCTGAAACCAGTATTACACTATATGTTAACTCACTAGAATTTAAATAAAAACTTCAAAAAAAACTAAATAAAATAATTCAGGCTGCCATTTGTACCTTTGAGATCAATACCATGGTTGCTACCAAAATCTAGGCTTTTTTCTTTTTCCAGTTCATCCCGTATAGTTATCCAATGAATCCTCCTGACACCACCCCTATTCCTATTAATTCATACTCAGAAACTCTCCATGACTATCCACAGGAATGATTTTCAAACTGCCCTACAGTGAATGCCAGTACCTCGGGGTTGAGGGCAAATGGTGAGAGTTGGAGTATAAGCCTCTCAATCCCCCAGATGTTTAAAAATCTTTGGCCCACAGAATTAATTCCTAACCTCTTACCCTGATTGATATCCAGAGTGTGGATCCTTTACAGAATTCTTCTGTTTCATCTGTTGTTAGAGATGGCTTTAGCCAAATCAGATCACTTCTGCCTTTGCTTTTGATTGTCCTACATCCATTTCAGCCACTCTTATTTTTTTTTTAAAGATTTTATTTATTAGAGAGAGATCGAGAGAGAGCACAAGTAGGAGGAGCGGCAGAGGGAGAGGGAGAAGCAGGCTCCATGTTGAGTAAGGAGCCCAACATGGGGCTCAATCCCAGAACCCTGGGATCATGGCCTGAGCCAAAGGCAAACACTTAACCAACTGAACCACCCAGGTGCCCCTATTTCAGCCACTTTTAATCCCAGCTGGCTCCTCTTCTTCCATCTGCCCTTCCAATGTCAGCATTTTGTTGTCTGCATCCTCAGCTGTGCTGCTTTTCTATATTTTCTCCCTGGATAACCCCTTTGGTGACTACTAATGGGATGGATCGCCACCACTTCTCTGCCAGAGTGTTATATTTTTAGCTGCCTACTGTATATCTGAACAAATTACGTTTTTTATTGACCAAGTTGACTTTTTTTTTAAAGATTTTATTTATTTATTTGAGAGAGAGAGAATGAGAGACAGAGAGCACAAGAGGGAAGAGGGCAGAGGGAGAAGCAGACCCCCTGCTGAGCAGGGAGCCCGATGTGGGACTCGATCCCGGGACTCCAGGATCATGACCTGAGCCGAAGGCAGTTGCTTAACCAACTGAGCCACCCAGACGCCCGACCAAGTTGACTTTTTAAAGACTTTTGTGTTTTTCTAACTATTGTTGTGGCTTGGGTTGGTGGGGGAGTTCATTCAAATTAAGCTTTTGTTAAACATCTAATGTGAGAAGGGATTTGTCTGATTTATCCAGTTATTCTCCTGATGCTGAGCACTTTCTGTATGTCTCTTATTTCTTAATATGATTATCCAGTTGCTGGACACCTCAAGGGCATCTTCAACTCTTATCCTGTTCTCCAAAATACAAGTTTTTAGCAAGAATGATTAATTCTACTTCTGAATCTCTTAAAGCAGTCTTCTTTTGTGTTTCTACTGCTGGTACCCTAGTTCAGGTGAGATTTGGGTAGGGTGGTGATTTTTTAATTGTTCTCTCCACCTGTAATTTCTCTTCTAACCTGACCATATTTCTGGATAAGTGATTTTTAAAAAGAATATTTATTTATTTGAGGGGTGGGTAGGCAGAGGGAGAGAATCTTCAAGCGGACTCCCTGCTGAGTGTGAAGCCGCATGTGGGGCTCCATCCCACAACCCATGCGATCATTGACCTGAGCCGAAACCAAGAGTCTGACGCTCAACCAACTGAGCCACCCAGGTGCTCCTGGAAGAGGGATCTTAAAACAGATCTGGTTATGTTTCTTCCCTAATTCAAAGCTTTCAAAATCTCCCAATAGTCTATGTGATAGAGGCCAGATGCTAAAGTGTTATATATCAAAACAGACCACTTTGACTTCTGAAATTTTTTTAAATATCACCATCTTAATATCTATTTAATATGCAAAATACAAAAAAAAAATACATATCCACCTTAACCTCAGATAAAGCTTAGAGATGGAGTATATATTTTAAAAGCTAAAAGTTAAAAATCTTTGCTTGTTTCATTTCATCAGAATGATGACATTGAGGTAAAAAAAGTGTCAAAACAGTTGTATCAGAATGGCTACAGGAAGATAGCTATGGCAAAATTCATATATATTTACACTGAAGGCCCTCCTCCCATGGCCTTAACACATGAGCCTATTTTTCAAACAAACTTATAAGTGTAACACTAATTGATAAAACCCACCTTTGTTTTATTAGTATAATTTTACTTAATATATATAACATTCCTTATAAAATCAATTAATGGAATAGGGAGGCTATTTTGATGAAACCATCATTTTGAATTGGGGTATGGATGATTAGTGAAGATTTATACCGAACTTAGCAAACAATTTCTTTGTATATTCATCAGAAGTTTTCTTAATCAATTTACTACTAGCCAGGTCTGTGGATTTATCCAACCCTGTAAAATATGTGGATACCCATTGGCTTTAGAATGCATGGGTAGTAGGTTCTTCTCTGATGTACCCACATATTTCTGTTCCCACTGATTGAGTTATACCTTACCAAATCAGTTGTCTTATTTCTAATCTTATTTATACCTATTGTATTTCTATTGTAATTATTATAATTTAATTGTGTAAACTAATATATGAGAATGAGAAGAAAGTTGTTTCTATAAAAATTTTTTTAAAGATTTTATTTATTTGATGGCCAACAGACATATGAAAAAGTGCTCAACATCACTCGGCATCAGGGAAATCCAAATCAAAACCCCAATGAGATACCACCTCACACCAGTCAGAATGGCTAAAATTAACAAGTCAGGAAATGACAGATGTTGGCGAGGATGTGGAGAAAGGGGAACCCTCCTACACTGTTGGTGGGAATGCAAGCTGGTGCAGCCACTCTGGAAAACAGTATGGAGGTTCCTCAAAAAGTTGAAAATAGAGCTACCATATGACCCAGCAATTGCACTACTGGGTATTTACCCCAAAGATACAAATGTAGTGATCCGAAGGGGTGCATGCACCCCAATGTTTATAACAGCAATGTCCACAATAGCCAACTATGGAAAGAGCCAAGATGTCCATCGACAGATGAATGGATAAAGAAGATGTGGTATATATATACAATGGAATATTATGCAGCCATCAAAAAACAGGAAATCTTGCAATTTGCAACGACATGGATGGAACTAGAGGGTATTATGCTAAGCGAAATAAGTCAGTCAGAGAAAGACATGTATCATATGATCTCACTGATATGAGGAATTTGAGAAACAAGACAGAGGATCGTAGGGGAAAGGTGGGAAAGATGAAACAAGATGAAACCAGAGAGGGAGACAAACAATAAGAGACTCTTAACCTCAGGAAACAAACTGAGGGTTGCTGGAGTGGAGGGGGGTGGGAGGGATAGGGTGGCTGGGTGATAGACAATGGGGAGGGTATGTGCTATGGTGAGCCCTGTGAATTGTGTAAGACTGATGAATCACAGACCTGTACCCCTGAAACAATACATTATATGTTAATTAAATATTTTTTTAAAAGATTTTATTTATTTGAGAGAGCACATGAGCGGGGGTGGGGGCAGAGGGAGAAGGAGAAGCAGACTCCCCACTGAGCAGGGAGCTGGGATCATGGCCTGAGCCGAAGGCAGACGCTTAACTGACTGAGCCACCCAGGCACCCCTGTTTCTATAAAAACTTAAATTGAAAGCTTTGGAAAACTCAGTAAAGATGAGTTGTTAAAAACAAATTCTGGGGCACCTGGGTGGCTCAGTCAGTTAAGCGTCTGCCTTCAGCTCAGGTCATGATCTTGGGATCCTGGGATTGAGCCCCACATAGGGCTCCCTGTTTAGCGGGGAGCCTGCTCCCTCTGCCCCTCCCCCTGCTCATGTTCTCTCTCAGATAAATAAATAAATTCTTTTTTCTTTCTTTTTTTTTTTTTTAAGATTTTATTTATTTATCTGAGAGAGAGAATCGGAGACAGAGAGCATGAGAGGGGAGGATCAGAGGGAGAAGCAGACTCCCTGCTGAGCAGGGAGCCCGATGTGGGACTCGATCTCGGGACTCCAGGATCATGACCTGAGCCGAAGGCAGTTGCTTAACCAACTGAGCTACCCAGGCGCCCCAAATAAATAAATTCTTAAAACAAATTCTGTAGAATTAGGTGTAAGCAGGCAAGTATAAGATTGGGAGGGAATCCTACAAGAGATAAGGACTCTGCACTCAGACTGTTCTACCTTAAGTATGTTAAATCTAGAAACTAGAACATGTAAGTGATACATTATGTCGTGTTTATGTCGGAAAGACTTGAGACTTGAGAGTCCAATCAAATAAATAAAAATTTTTAAAAAGTCACATACCATCATGCCTTTTTTCACATTGTTTTCTAACATATGCGTTCTTAGCCCAGGTCCATAGAGGATATTCTAGAGATCCTAGAGCTTTGGGATGTATGACCCTCCTGACATTGTATTAAAATGTGTATGGACTTTTTTAAACATCATGAAAATAAGCAATGTATCATCTTTGACTCAATTCAGAGGTTTATGTTGGTTAAGCCCTCCTCTCTTCATGTCGCAAACTCTTTCATAATGCTCTTCTAATCCAACTGCTTTTCTTAATGCACATGTTATCAGAATGGAACAGGAAGAATATAGGTACAAAAGTGACTTTCATTCTAATAAAAGGTGCTAGTCTTCAGCAGTTTTCATAGATCCTGACTTTGCTCAATTATTTAATCAGCATTTAAAAACTCCCTCAGGGCCAGGGTGCTTGGTATCAAAGAGTTACTGCTTATGAAGGTTCACATAGCAAATACTGCAAAGGTAAGGAATTCCAGCTCTGAATCCATATCTATACCCCAGGGACAAAATATATAAAGGCAACACAAACAAAAAACTTGACAGCTTCCATTTTAAAAATTTGTTTGAATATTTGGGGAATGAACATCAACTAAATGCCTGATACTACGCTGGGTTCTAGGGATTCCACAAGAGTAAAGTTAGTTTTTACTCTCAAGAAGCATAGTCTAGAGGGGACTATAGACAAATAACAAGGAATTAATTGCAGTGAGCTATGTGCTATGTTAGGGACCGAATCCAGGCCTTTAGGGTGATGGGGGAGAGATGTGGGAGCACTCAGAAAAGGCTTGATTTGAGCGGTTATCAGGTCATCTCACTGATGTATTGTGGCCTTATGTTAAATTAAATTCAAAAGGTATCCAGTAACCCAATCATAAGACAAAGAGAAATTAGCGGCCCATTCACTTACTTAGCTAACATTTATTGATGTTATGCTTGACACAGTACTCTGGGAGCGCCATAATAAATAAAAAGTGGTTTCTACTCTCCAGGGCTCAAGTGCTTTATCTGGGGAGGCCTACACCTTCAAATAAGACAGTCTCTACTATAATACCAGTATGTGTGCAGTGTGCAAGCCCTACCTGTATTTGCGTAGCCTCATGCTTTGATTTTTAGTCTTTTTCTCATCTTGCCTTGCCTTAGTACACTTGCTTCAGAGAGATGTGGTTGGTGGCAGCAATGATAAGGATGAAGGAACGTGGGGTGCCTGGGTGGCTCAGTCATTAAGCGTCTGCCTTTGGCTCAGGTCATGATCCCAGGGTCCTGGGATTGAGCCCCACATCAGGCTCCCTGCTCGGTGGGAAGCCTGCTTCTCCCTCTCCCACTCCCCCTGCTTGTGTTCCTGCTCTTGCGTGCTCTCTCTCTGTCAAGTAAATAAAATCTTAAAAAAAAAAAAAAGGATGAAGGAACGTGATGGGCCTGGCACTGGAGAGAGAAGAGACAGTTTGCGTTAGGAGTCCAGAATTTAAATGTATCCCAGTAATCTTAATGTATACATTTTAAGCCTAACTGTATATACTCTCTATATATTCTCATGCAAAGTACAACTCTTCTGATACTTTTGCTGACTATTAAAATATACGCTGTGAATTGTGCAAGACTGTTGAATAACAGATCTGTACCTCTGAAACAAATAATGCAATATATGTTAAGAAAAAAAAAAGCAGGAGGGGAAGAATGAAGGGGGGGAAATCAGAGGGGGAGATGAACCATGAGAGATGATGGACTAAAAAACAAACTGAGGGTTCTAGAGGGGAGGGGAGGGGAGTGGGAGGATGGGTTAGCCTGGTGATGGGTATTAAAGAGGGCACGTAGTGCATGGAGCACTGGGTGTTATATACAAACAATGAATCATGGAACACTACATCAAAAACTGATGTTGTTAATGTAAGGTGATTAACATAACAATAAAAAATTTTTTAAAAATAAAAAATATATATATACCTGGCACTGTCCCTTGTTGGAATGCCATCATTTCCAAGTTGTAGGTATACAGGTATGTGCTTCTCACTTGATCCACAAAACTTTAAGCCAGCCCACAGTGAAACCATCTGTAGTAATGTTAACAAGTAAATAGTAATAACAAATTGGTATATGGGAAGGTTCAGATGAATGAAGGTTGATAAATTGTTGGTAAGGAGTTTTCAGGTAAGTATTATGATAGTTCAGATTAGAAAAGAAAACATTAAAATAAGAAAGGGGCACCTGGGTGGCTCAATCGGTTGAGCATCAGCCTTCAGCTTAGGTCATGATCCCAGGGTCCTGGGGTCAGGGACCCTGCTTAGTGGGGACTCTGCTTCTCCCTCTCCCTCTGACCCTTCCCTCCTGCTTGTGCTCTTGCATGTGCCCTCTCTCTCTGAAATGAACAAATTTAAAAAATCTTTAAAACTAAAATAAAGTTTATAATAGTATCCTATTCGTGCCAGCATCCTATCTCTGAGAAAGGCACTGAAGGCACATTTAGTGCACAAACCTAGAAATTTGCACACCATGACATTTATGGATCGAGTTTTGTGCTTATCCTTAAAGTAGCAATAATGACAATTTTGTTGCGTGCTTATTATGCAACAGACTCTCTTTAAAGCACTTTTAATCATCAAGATTAACCTACGAGGTAAGTGTTATTTTACTGATAAGGAAAAACCAAGGCTCAGAGAAGTTTCTATGGTCACACAACTAACCAAACAGTATTAACGAACAGATAACGGTAAAGGATTCAACCCAGGCAGACAGGCTCCTCAGCCTGTGCTGTCTGTCTACCCTCCCCCAGTGTGTGTTTAGATATGACTAAAGAGGGAATGTCTACAAAAATGGGTGTTTGTACTTTATTTCCCAAAGAGATTATCTTCAGATACCAACAAAAATGAAGTGAAGTCAGATGAAGAGCCACTCCTACGAAAGAGTTCTCGCCGATTTGTCATCTTCCCAATCCAATACCCTGATATTTGGAAAATGTATAAACAGGCACAGGCATCCTTCTGGACGGCCGAAGAGGTAAGTGGCATCACCTTTGCCAACAGGCATGTTCTGTAATGCAGTGCCACATCTTCTGTCATGGGGCATTCCCCAAAAATGTTAACTTCTATTGTAAGATACATTGAATAAGATCAGTTGTATAAGCAATGTTGGAAACTACTGAAACTAAAGACAGTGTTCTCCAATGTTTTTTTTTTTTTTAAAGATTTTATTTATTTTTTTGACAGAGAGAGACACAGTCAGAGAGGGAACACAAGCAGGGGGAGTGGGAGAGGGAGAAGCAGGCTTCCCGCGGAGCAAGGAGCCCGATGCAGGACTCGATCCCAGGACCCCGGGATCATGACCTGAGCCGAAGGCAGACGCTTAACTGACTGAGCCACTCAGGCGCCCCTTTTTTTTTTTTTTAAAGATTTTATTTATCCAATGTTTTATGTTTAGACTGCTGTCTGTAAACATGTTTCCTGCTGCAAAAATGGCCTCTCAGTCAGCCAGGTTTTTACTTCCAATATATTTTAGGACATTTTCTACTTTATTTTTTATTTTTATTTTTTTTAAGAATTTTTTTTTTAAAGATTTTATTTATTTATTTGAGAGAGAGAGAATGAGAGACAGATAGCAAGAGAGGGAAGAGGGTCAGAGGGAGAAGCAGACCCCCTGCTGAGCAGGGAGCCCGATGTGGGACTCGATCCCGGGACTCCAGGATCATGACCTGAGCCGAAGGCAGTCGCTTAACCAACTGAGCCACCCAGGTGCCCCAACATTTTCTATTTTTAGATAGACTTTTGATTTGCTATGACCAAATAAGACTAGTCTTTACTTATGGCCAGCAGAATAAATAAAATTGCGTCATGGCCAAAAAAGGAGAGTGAATGCCTTAGGGACCCTGCTTTCCACTGAGAGACTTAGCTGCTCCTGCAGAAGGAGCTGTGGCGGCGAATTTGACGGCTCAGGCAGTGCATCTCACTGCCGGGCTGCCCCCGGAGCTCCTCCCAGGCCGGCCCCGCCCTCAGTCACATCACACCTGGCCCTGCTGCCCCAGAGGTCAGTACGGCTATAGATGCTGTGTGTTAGCGTGGCATTTTCCTCCTAGCAAATGAGTCAATTAGAAAATACTTGCTGGTTTGGCAAGGACAGTTGGTCATGTAAGTGGTTGCTCTGTAGTCTATGTGAACCCACAAATAGTCATTGTCTTCCTCTTTGAATGTGATGGATGATACCTACGTTGCATACTTGCTCTGTGTGTATGTGTTTATTTATCTATCTAAATAGATAAGTGGATATATCTACTTAGATAGATATATTTGGACCTGTCTATTTTTCAGAAGATTGTTTTTATGCACGTAAACACGCACTGTTAAGAATGCAGGCTCTGGAGCCAGATTGCCTAGGTACATTTTTTTTTTTCACTTTTATTTTTTCCTTTTTTTTTTTATTGTGTTAATCACCATACATTACATCATTAGTTTTTGATGTACTGTTCCATGATTCATTGTTTGCGTATAACACCCAGTGCTCTATGCAGAACGTGCCCTCTTTAATACCCATCATCAGGCTAACCTATCCTCCCACTCCCCTCCCCTCTAGAACCCTCAGTTTGTTTTTCAGAGTCCATCATCTCTCATGGTTCGTCTCCCCTTCCAATTCCCCCCTTCATTCTTCCCCTCGTGCTATCTTCTTCTTCTTTTTTTTTTTTTAACATATAATGTATTATTTGTTTCAGAGGTACAGGTCTGTAATTCATCAGTCTTACACAATTCACAGCGCTCACCATAGCAAATACCCTCCCCAATGTCTATCACCCAGCCACCCCATCCCTCCCACCCCCCCACCACTCCAGCATCCCTCACTTTGTTTCCTGAGATTAAGAATTCCTCGTATCAGTGAGGTCATATGAAACATGTCTTTCTGATTGACTTATTTCACTCAGCATAATACCCTCAAGTTCTATCCACATCGTTGCAAATGGCAAGATGTCATTCCTTTTGATGGCTGCATAATATTCCATTGTATATATATACCACATCTTCTTTATCCATTCATCTGTCGATGGACATCTTGGCTCTTTCCACAGTTTGGCTATTGTGGACATTGCTGCTATAAACATTGGGGTGCACATACCCCTTCGGATCACTACATTTGTATCTTTGGGGTAAATACCCAATAGTGCAATTGCTGGATCGTATGGTAGCTCTATTTTCAACTTTTTGAGGAACCTCCATACTGTTTTCCAGAGTGGCTGCACCAGCTTGCATTCCCGCCTAGGTACATATTCTGACTCTCCCACTTACTAGCTGTAACCTCTCTGTGCATCCTCATTGGAAAACTGAGCTAAGGGTACCTGGTTCATTGGGTTATTATAAGGACTAATGAGATGAGTCTTATGGATGAGATAAATGAGATGTTTAGAATGCCACATGGCACTTAGTAAGCACTAAATAAATGTAAGCTGTTTTATATAGAATGAGGGAGATTTACATTAGAAATTAGAAGGCACCAATTGTTGAAGCTTCGATGACACTAATTTTACCCATTTATCCAGCTGTGTTATATTGTTAAAAATCTTTATTATACTGTAGTTAACATACAGAGCAAAAAACCCCAAACAAAATAAAAACCCGGTATTATCAAATTGGGTTATACTACTTGGCACACCTGACCGTTCTTAACTGTGGTTTTCTAGGATGTGTCTTTTAGATATAGTTAACAGAACAAATGGAGTACACAGGTGGCTTTTTCATTCATCATGTTAAAAAGCTACTGTGATACCTGGGTTTCTTAAAATTCATTTGAAAATTACTTGCATCTTTTAGCAAATGTAATACATGTTGTATTATGACTAAGAAACACTAATTAAAAAATTAAAATACACAGGCTGGTACATATTTTGTTTATTTAAATATACGTTTTAAAAGAAAGTCAAACACATACAGTTCCACATATTTTTCCTTTAAATAAATTATGTCAACTTTAGACTTCATTGTTTTATCTGTGGTTTAACTTTATTCCTAAGTTTGCTGGTCATCAGAAAGCTTGATTCAGAAGAAAAAGTCTAGGGTTTTGGATTTTTCTTTTAAAGCTACCAGACAATTCTAATAACCAGCAGTTTGGAATCAATATTTAGAAAGTGAAATTGAGAATTTGTTCAAAGGAGATACAACTGGATAGGAAGGTTTATGTTTTAAGAATGGGAAATGACCGGGCGCCTGGGTGGCTCAGTTGGTTAAGCGACTGCCTTCGGCTCAGGTCATGATCCCGGAGTCCTGGGACTGAGTCCCACATCGGGCTCCCGGCTCAGCGGGGAGCCTGCTTCTCCCTCTGACCCTATCCCCTCTCATGCTGTTTCTCTGTCTCTCTCTCTCTCTCTCAAATAAATAAATAAATAAAATCTTTAAAAAAAAAATGGGAAATGACCAACGTAGTATAAATGAAATTTATAAGACTTTTTTTTGAAGTTGAGTGTTCGAAGAGGTAAGTTTAATATTTAAGAGTGAGCATATTATAATATAAAATTTAATATCAGGAGTATAACACATAAAAACTAGGAAGGTGTCCTTCAGTTAACCCTGAGTTGAGCTCTTAAGGGAATAGGACCTCATATTTAGCTTGCATGTTTTAAAAGATACATACAAGTAAACCCCCCAGCCCCATTGTATCTCCAACACTTATTTTTTTTTTTTAAAGATTTATTTATTTATTTGAGAGAGGGAGAGTGGGGGATCGGTGGGTGACAGAGGGAGAGGGAGAATCTCAAGCGTACTCCCCACTGAGTGTGGAGCCCAGTGTGGGGCTTGATCTCACCACCCTGAGATCATGACCTGAGCCAAAATCAAGAGTCAGATGCTTAACCGGTTGAGCCACCCAGGTGCCTCTCCAACACTTATTACAGTGTCTGGCATGTAATAGGTACTCAGTAAACATTTAAAGAATAAAGAGGAAGAATAACAGGAAAAAGAATTTCAAAAAGGAACACAAATAATGAAACATTAATCCTTTTTGGAATGGTTAAAGAGATTAAGGCTTTGTTAGAATAAATAAAAGGACAAAGGACAACTATATATTTCAAATGTTTATGAAGTTATTGTGAAAAATACTTCAGAGATCTTCCTAAGACAAAATAATATCTATAAGGTACATTTAAATACTATTTTAAATTGTAGATTCCATCAAACTCTAGAGTGCCTTACTCTATTTAAATTCCAAGGACTAGTTCTATTTATTTATTTATTTATTTATTTATTTTAAAGATTTTATTTATTTATTTGAGACAGAATGAGAGAGAGAGAGAGAGCACATGAGAGGGGGGAGGGTCAGAGGGAGAAGCAGACTCCCTGCCGAGCAGGGAGCCCGATGCGGGACTCGATCCAGGGACTCCAGGATCATGACCTGAGCCGAAGGCAGTCGCTTAACCAACTGAGCCACCCAGGCGCCCCCAAGGACTAGTTCTAATAAACATTTTTTTTTTTTTTAGATTTTATTCATTTATTTGACAGAGACATAGCGAGAGAAGGAGCACAAGCAGGGGGAATGGGAGAGGGAGAAGCAGGCTCCCCACTGAGCAGCGAGCCCGACGCGGTGCTCAATCCCAGGACCCTGGGACCATGACCTGAGCCAAACGCAGACGCTTAACCACTGAGCCACCGAGGCACCCCCTAATAAACATTTTTAAAAATATATTTTTTTCAAAGATTGTATTTATATGAGAGAGCACAAGCAGGGGGAGGGGTAAAGGGAGGGGGACAATAGACTCCCCACTGAGCTTGGAGCCCACGCGGGGGCGCCATCCCAGGACCCTGAGATCATGACCTGAGCTGAAGTCAGATGCCCAACTGGAGCCACCCAGAGGCTCCCCATTTTCAAAAATATTTCTATTCCCAGAGGAAGCCATACCTGTAAGTTGCTTTAAAACCTAGTTTGTTACATGCCTGATATTATTTTCTGGGTATAAAAGTAGATTAGGGCAGTAAAGTAGCAGCTACTATTGCTTAATAGGTAACTAACTCTACAGTAAGTATCATATATCGTGTTAAAGCCATGGTTGCTGAAAGTCATTAGTTTATTCTGCCTCAGCCAGAATATAGAGTCCTTCAAAATGCTTTTATCTTATTGTGTTCCTTTGTATAGTCTTAGTCAGTTATAGGTTGCTGCAATAATACCTTAGACTGGATGGCTTATAAACAACAGAATTTTATTTCTCACAGTTCTAGAGGCTGGGAATTCCAAGATCAAGTCTCTGGCAGATTTGGTATTGGGTGAGGTCCCAGTTCCTGGTTCAGAGATAGCTGTTTACTTTCTGTGTTTTCACATGGCAGAAGGGGTGAAGAAGCTCTCTGAGGACTCTTTTATAAGGGTACTAATCCCATTCATGAGGGCTCCACCCTCATCTAATCATCTTCCAAAGACTCCATCTACCTCCAAGTACCATCACATTGGGCATTAGTTTCAAATATATGAATTTGGCGGGGTGGGGGCAGGACATGAACATTCAGTCTGTAGCAGTTATGTTAACATTTTTTCCTCTTTCACATTTTACTGCTAATGAGTTGTCCATCCCTAACTTTGAGATGGAAGTTAGTTTTCCAAACACTTTAAGAATTAAACACCAAGTTAAAATTTTTGAAAATCTTTTTATTTCAGGTTGACTTATCAAAGGATCTCCCTCACTGGAACAAGCTTAAATCGGATGAGAAGTATTTTATCTCTCACATATTAGCCTTTTTTGCAGCCAGTGATGGAATTGTGAATGAAAATTTGGTAAGATTTTTGTTGTATTTCTGTTCCCATTCAGCAGCTAAATGATGATAATGGCAGTAAGACAATTAGACTAAGCCTGAAAAATGACTTCTAAGAAATGAACTAGATATAGCTTAACTTTCAAAGATATTTTTCTGGTGAAGTGTCAGAGAAAAGGGTACATTTCTCCCATTTGACCAGCAAAATATCATGAAATCAAGATATTGTACCAATCAAAACTACTTACAATGCAAACACATGAGTTTGATTTTTACCCATAGATAGTAATCTTAATAGAAAGACTGCACCTTAATAACCCTTCTGGAGCTCTGTAATAAAGCACTGCATTCTGGCTCCCCATTTTTAAACTTGTATCATGGTTTGCCAGGAGTCATGCTTTCTTATTAAAGAGAGAAAGATACAACCTTTCATCATGAATTAGAAGGGGCTTCAATTGATCTGTCTGCTGTTGGGGAAAATAAAGACTTAAGGTCAATTTTACAAAGCAAAGGAATTTTTGATTGCCGTTCTGAAATTTACTTGGCTTTATAGGAAGTATCTCCACCTATTAGGTCAATTCATTTAATTGCCTAAGAATGCATTATGCAACTAATTTATTGTGGAGGATTGATAGATAATACTGCTTAAAATAATCCTTAAGTTGTGTGTAACCTCTCTGTGGCATGACAGGTAATTTTTAAGCGATAATTCTGGTGTCCGGGTTCTGATTTGCCGTGTTTAATGAGAGTCCACAGAACTGGATATGTTTCCCTTATTTTTGTAGGTGGAGCGCTTTAGTCAGGAGGTACAGGTTCCAGAGGCTCGCTGTTTCTATGGCTTTCAAATTCTCATCGAGAATGTTCACTCAGAGATGTACAGTTTGCTAATAGACACTTACATCAGAGATCCCAAGAAAAGGTATTACCACTGGGATTTTATTTACAAAGGTTTATGCTATTGCTTATGTTAAGAGCAGAATTTACTCCAAAACCAAATGTTAGGGAAAAATTATTCAAATGTTTTCTATCATCTAATAATGTGTTGGGTTAAAAAAGCTTGTACAGAACCAGTTCATCTTTGGATATTATAGTATAAAAACTGTTTATTAGCACATTCTGTTTAGAAATTGAATACTGGGGCACCTGGGTGGCTCAGTCGTTAAGTGTCTGCCTTCGGCTCAGGTCATGATCCCGGGGTCCTGGGATCGGGCCCCGCATCGGGCTCCCTGCTCCGCGGGAAGCCTGCTTCTCCCTCTCCTACTCCCCCTGCTTGTGTTCCCTCTCTCGCTGTGTCTCTCTCTGTCAAATAAATAAAATCTTTAAAAAAAAAAAAAAAAAGAAAAGAAATTGAATACTGACTTTAGTCAATTTTGTATCAAACCAGATCCAAATCACTAATTTGAATTTTAGTTTTATTTCTATGCTTTCTGGACATGCAAAAATACAGAAAAACAGCAGATCTGATAGCATATCATAGGGTTGCAATTATTACTGATGATTAAACTAATGAAAATTTATTCTGATTAAGAAAAACAAATGAATAACTTTGCCATTCTTTTGTTTTTACAGGGAATTTTTATTTAATGCGATTGAAACCATGCCATATGTTAAGAAAAAAGCAGACTGGGCCTTACGATGGATAGAAGATAGAAAATCTACTTTTGGTAAACAGCTTTAATTTAAAAATGATCAAATTTGTCTCAGTTGACATAACACTTTCTATGTGGTGTGACTATCAGGTACTAATCAAAGTGCCAGAATGGAAAAGGAGTACAAATGTCTCCTCGTCCACCTTTAGTAGAATCATTATTCCTAAAATAATCTAAAGCTGTTATCTATTTTGTTTAATAAGTTGAAAGTTGAAAGGTTAAGATGTCAGTACATAGTTACAGGTAAATAAAAGTCACTTAGAATCTGACACAAATATTGTAGCAATCACAGTTTGTCTCTGCTTTCATGAATTTTTATTTAAGGGAGTTAAAGCAAGTCAAAGTCACATTTTTTTCAGGGAGCAAATATGTAGTTTCTGAAAAACTATACATAGTAGTTGCTTAAAAATATTTATTTAATTAAAATATTCAGATACTTCATTTGAATAGCTCTAAGTACCTGTCTCATACTTACCTATTTTGTAATTAGTGGTCTTTACTTTCTGGTTTTATTCATTATGGGGAAAGCAAGTCTCAAAATTTTTGGTCTCAGGACTTCTTTGTACTCAGAAATTATTGAGGACTCTCCTATTGGTGTGGGTCATTGATATTTCCATATTAGAAATTAAAACAAACTTTAAAAATTATTTATTAATACATTTAAAAGTATAGTAAAAACCCATTACATTTTATTATAAATAACACATATTTGTGAAAAAACACTACATCCCCCCCTCCCCCAAATTTTGCTTTTAAAATGTCTGACTTAATAGAAGACAACTGGATTGTATCTGCTTCCACATTCAATTTGTTGCAGAATATTGTTGTAGTTTCTTGTATAGTTATGAAGAAAACCCAGTCTTATTCAGATGTGTAGTTAGAAAAGGGAAGGCTATTTTACCAGGCTTCTCAGATTATTGTGGACATGTCATGTAGCCTCTGGAAATCACCACTGTACACTCATGCGAGAAAGGTAGTAAAAAAATAAATAGTGCCTTAGCATTATTATGAAAATAGTTTTGACCCCATAGACCTCCTCAGTCTGTGGATTTGCAGGGACCCACTGGACCACACGCTGAGAACCAGTGATGTAGAGTAAGGTATAGGGCAAGCCTGTTAGATATCAGGGAAGAAATAGATATGTTTGCATTGCCTTCAGTTCATTTCAAGAATGAGAAAAGTGATGGTTCTCAATATGCATAAAAATTATCCGAGAGTTTGCAGAAAACCCCTGCAGAATCCTGGTCCTCACCAGAGAGTGATTTAGGAGGCCCAGGTAGGACTGAGGAATCTGCATCTTATACCCAGCTGATTTTCTCACAAGTGGTTTGAGAAACACTGGCTTTAAAGAAAAAAGGAGAGAAATATCAAGGTGTTCAATATGCATTGAAAATAGTATGGATAGGGGCGCCTGGGTGGCTCAGTTGGTTAAGCGACTGCCTTCGGCTCAGGTCATGATCCTGGAGTCCCGGGATCGAGTCCCGCATCGGGCTCCCTGCTCGGCAGGGAGCCTGCTTCTCCCTCTGACCCTCCCCCCTCTCATGTGCTCTCTCTCTCTCTCTCTCATTCTCTCTGGCTCAAATAAATAAATAAAATCTTTAAAAAAAAAAAAAAGAAAGAAAATAGTATGGATAGGTACCGATGGAAAATGATGAACAGGCTTGCAGCTAGCATGTATTTTGTAACTACCGAAGAAAGTAAGCGAGAGAGAAAATAGAGGAGGGTGGCAGTCACCATGGGACAACAGCAGGGCTCCAGGTAAATTCTCCATATTGCTTGCTGTCAGGGCAAACCCATGCTGCAGATGCAGAAAAAGCATTGGACAAAATTTGGTATCCAATTATGATAAAAACTCTCAAAAAAGCAAGTATAGAGGAAATATACCTCAACATGATAAAGGCCATATATGACAAACTCACAGCTAATATTATACTCAATTATGAAAAGCTGAACGTCTTTCCTCAGGATCAGGAGCAAGACAAGGATGCCCATTCTCACCACTTTTATTCAACATATTGGAAGTTCTAGCTGGAGCAATTAGGCAGAAAAAGAGGCATCCAAATTGGAAAGGAAGAAGTAAAACTCACTGTTTGCAGATGACATGATATATATAGAAAACCCTAAAGACTCCATAAAAAAAACTATTCAGTGAAGTTGCAGGATACAAAATTAGTATACAGAAACCTGTTGTGTTTCTATATAATAATAATGATGAACTATCAGAGAGATTAAACAATCCCATTTACAATTGCATCAACAAGAATAAAATTCCTAAGAGTAAATTTAACCAAGGAGATGAAAGACCTGTATACTGAAAACTCTAAGACATTAATGAAAGAAATTGAAGACACAAATAAATGGAAAGATATTCCATGCTCATAGATTGAATCAATATTGCTAATACAGTGTTTGTATTATAATCTAGTTCTTTTACATTTAAATGTGCACATAACATTACCTTAATGACAATGAAGAATATATCAATTGTAACTATCCATTATCTTACTAATAGCAAGATTAAAAGATAGTAATCTATGTGTTAAAATAAGGACAAATCTTCATCTTAAAAAATATAGTCTAAAGAGCCAGTTTTGTTTTCAAAAATCAGCAGAGCATAGTGATTTATTATTATATTTTGTATTTAGTATATAGTACACTAAAGATTCTTCTCTTAATAATTCCTTCTACTCGGGTGCCTGGGTGGCTCAGTTGGTTAAGCGACTGCCTTCGGGTTGGGCCATGATCCTGGAGTCCCTGGATCGAGTCCCGCATCGGGCTCCCTGCTCGGCGGGGGGTCTGCTTCGTCCTCTGACCCTATCCCCTCTCATGTGTTCTCTCTCTCTCATTCTCTCTCTCTCAAATAAATAAATAAATAAAATCTTAAAAAAAAAATAATTCCTTCTACACAGTATATACTCAATAAGTACTTATTTAATTTACATTTCTTCTGTTATTTTTTTCAACGTGACTTTTAAAATTGTGTCTGTAAAAATAAAATGCTATAGAAGTTTTTCTGATGGTTTGGGCTACTAACAGACAAGTATTTGATATAATTGATCCGAATTGATTTATTTAAGATAATCAGGGAAAAGAGCGAGGACAAACCAGAGTACTATTTAGAGACTACCAGAAACAGTTAAGAAATATTTAAATGTAAGTCACCTTTCTTTGTGAAATTTAAATATTATAATTACCTTTGTTCTGGAAGTTATAAGTATTCTGGATCAGATTTTAGCAGTTTTCATAGAATGAAGAGTAATGTCTTTTATCATCTAGTGCTTAGATATTTTTCACTGATTCAGTTCAGATCACATTTATCAAGCACCTGCTCTGTGTTTGGTCCTGTAACAGTACTGGGATACAAGCTATGATGTTATTGATGAAACAGGCCTGGAGTTGGTTCAAGCACTCAGCTGCCTTTATCCCATAGTCTTGGAGACCAAACCTTTCTCCCTAGACAGACATGTATATAAATATTTCTCTTGAGCATATGCAATGTGGTGACATTTGTTTGGGTTAGACTTATAATCAACCCCTAGAGACAGTGTTACAGATATGGTTCCATTATAGACCTTTTAGGAGATGGGTTTCTGAAAAGTCTTTGCCTAACAGTGAGTAACCTTTGAAATTGGGCCTTATATATTTAGCAGAAGATAGTATTTTTGCTTATGTGATGGGATATTTTATCCAACAGGTATACTTACTCTCTTTAGCTGGAGTCATATTTTTTTAATTGCAGATGCATGGCAATGTTTTTTGAAATGTTTACTGCTAATCTGTAAGATATCTTAGGTTTCTAAAAATAAAAACCTCAGCAACCTCCCCTTCCTCAACCATAAAGAGGGAGACATTTGTCATAAAATCTTATCTTCTACTCTCTATTCCAATACATGCACACACTTACGTGCACATACTACACTCATAGGCATGTGTGGTGCACAGATAAATCACTTCTTTTTTTTTCTGAGTAGGGAAAGCTCTCCTTTGTCCAGATACCAAGACCGATAGGAGTCCAATGTCTGATACAAGATTTGAAGTAGACATACCTACATACCTACATACCCTTCTGCTGTAGTAGGTAGAGGTGGCATATTTCCTCCTCTGAAGACCCTTGGCCATGGCACTAATTTGTTGATTTTGTTTCTTGGCAAAATAGTTGTGATATTGGCATAAATATATGTAAAAATATGTGTATTTTATAGATGAGTGTTTGCAAATGTCGACAGGATGTGGTATTTCAGGAAATAAAATTATTTTACGTCTCCCAGGGGAAAGAGTGGTGGCTTTTGCTGCTGTAGAAGGGATTTTCTTCTCGGGATCTTTTGCTGCTATATTCTGGCTAAAGAAAAGAGGTCTCATGCCTGGACTCACGTTTTCCAATGAACTCATCAGCAGAGATGAAGTAAGGAATGAAGTATTCTTCTAGTTATATTTGTATTCCTATTTGGTGTTCATTTATTTTTCTTTCCCCTGGAAAATGCTGATGATGACACAGATATCCTGGTAATTAAAAGAAAATAGAAAGTAATTTCTTCCTTGGTTTTTAAGAATTGTGTTTTTCTCCTGCCTCTTACTGTCCCTCCTCAGTCTCCCCTGCTCATCCTTAAATATCACCAAATCCTGGGTTCCCACCTTGGCCTCTTCTTCACTGTACATGACCTCCTGGCTGATCTTATCTATTTCCATGGGATCAGCTACCATGTAGATGCTCGTAAACAACCCAAACTTGAGCACAGACATTCTTTCCTGAGCTCCAAAGCCAGGTGTTCAAGTGCATGTTAGTTTCTCCTGAAAGGCTCCAGATATCTCAAACCTAATGTTTTAGAAATCAAACTCGTCATCTTTCTCCCCAGATTTGTTCTTCTGTTTTCCCTGTCTCGTTCAGTGGTGCTACCTTCTAACCAATCATCCAAATTTGAAATCTGGGAGTCATTTTAGATTGCTTTTTTCTTTCTCAGCCACATCCAGCCAGTAACTAAATCTTGTCTCCCTTTGCCTGCGATAATGTTTCCATCTTCCTGCCTTTGTTTTTTTTCTCATCTGTTGATCACCTTCTTACAAGTGGCAACTCAAAACTTCCCTGACTCAATTAGATAGAATTGACCCCTCTTTCCTTTATGTACTCCTTTGAAACGGGAATCTGCCCCTGTCTTAGAGTCCATAACATGTACTGCACTTCTTACCTCTCTCCTCTGCTGGACTCTAGGCTTCCTGTGTGCAGGCACCGTGTCTTATTTTTCTTCCTGTTCTCAGGGTTTAGCCCATCACAGCCTTCAGTTCACATGTATTGACTACACTAATCCTGGCCCCTCAGCTTATTTCTAAGTGACCTTGTCAAGTTATTAACTTCTTTGAGCCTCAGTTTCTTCAACTATAAATCTTGACAGGGTTTTGTTAAAATAAAATGAACCGGTATGTGTGAAAATAGTTTATAAGTGCCATAAAATGCTTTGTATAATTTTTGTTGTTTCCTGCCTTTCAGTTTCTTTCTTTCTTTTTTTTTTTTTTTAAGATTTTATTTATTTATTTGACAGAGAGAGACACAGCGAGAGAGGGAACACAAACAGGGGGAGTGGGAGAGGGAGAAGCAGGCTTCCCGAGGAGCAGGGAGCCCGATGCAAGGCTTGATCCCAGGACCCTGGGATCGTGACCTGAGCCGAAGGCAGACGCTTAACGACTGAGCCACCCAGGCGCCCCCTGCCTTTCAGTTTCTAATAATTTTTATCATAAATGTCATATGTGATGATTATAGAGAATTAAGAGAATAAAATCACTCAATCTTAACAGAGATAAGCACTTTTAGTATTTCATTGTATTTCTTTTTAGACAGTTTTTTACATTTAAACCTATGTAGATATATATGAACATCATAATTTTATAATTTGAAATATTCTTTTTTCATATTTTTGTGAGCTGAGTTTTTTTAACAGAACATTGTGAGCATTTTTCTATGAAATCAAGCATTTTTTGGAAAGAGCAGTTTTTAAAAAAAGTAGTTTTGTTAGATATATAATATTCTAATGAAACAATGTATCACTTATTTGACTATTCTAAACTTGGAAATTTAGGGTTTTTTCCAGGTTTTTTGTTTATTCCTTTTGCTATAATGTAAAATGAATATCTTTTGTGTATAAGATTTATCCCAATTTCATATTATTTTCCTTAGCTAGATTGCCTAGAAGTAGAATTACTATGTTATTAGGTATGAACATTTTGAAGGTTATTCATACTAGTTTGCAGATTTCTTCCCAGAAATTTGATAGAAAGCCCCACCCAGCAACATATGAACATGTCTTTTCTTACCATAACCTCACCAGAATTTGGATTTATGTTTTAAATATTTGACAAAGTTGATAGGGGTAAATGGTTTCTCATTGTTGGTTTTATTTGCATTCATTTGATTACTACTTAGAGTGAACTTTTTTTCATAATGGCATTAGCCATTTGTATCTTTTTCTGTATTTACCTATGCTTGTCTCTTGCCTCTGTTTCTGTTGATATATATTCCTAGTGCATAGTGACTGATAGGGCTCTTTCAATAAGTGTTTATTTATTGAATTTGTTATATTTATTGTATGAATATAATATAAAATATTTTTGTCATATTTTTGCAAATATTTTCCCAGTTTGTCCTTTGCTTTTTTTTAAAATTTTATTTATTTATTTGACAGAGAGAGACACAACGAGAGAGGGAACCCAAGCAGGGGGTGGGGGAGAGGGAGAAACAGGCTTCCCATGGAGCAGGGAGCCCGAAGCAGGGCTCGATCCCAGGACCCTGGGATCATGACCTGAGCCAAAGGCAGACACTTAACGACTGAGCCACCCAGGCACCCCAGTCTTTTGCTTTTTAATTTTATTTTTTCTTGTAACATACAAAAACCTGAAATTAATGTGATCAGCTTTCAGAGATTAGTTAAGTAATCACACCTATTTTCCTCTGGACTTTATAACATCTAGCTCTGTAATATAATTGGACTTTGTTTAGTGTAAGTATAGAATTTAATATAAATGTAGTATAGGTTAAGTGAGAATTTTATTTTATTTCATACACTCAGGAAATTTTTCTAGTTCTCTTTGTTAAGTAATCCATCCTTCTCCATTGACTTGTGATGTCTTCTTTATTATATATTAAGGTTTTTAAACGTACTGAAATCTGGGGGCTATTTTTTTTCTTTTCATTAACCTATATGTCAAATTTGTGCCAAACATTTTTTTTTAAGGAGGGGGAGGGGCAGAGGCAGAGGCAGAGAGAATCTCAATCAGGCTCCATGCCCGGCACAGAGCCTGACGCATGGCTTGATCTCACAACCCTGAGATCATGACTTGAGCCAAAATCAAGAGTGGGACGCTTAACCAAGTGAGCCACCCAGGTGCCCCCAAACACTTTTAATTATTGTAGTTTTTTATGTTTTGATAACTAGTAGTATATATCTCATAACTTTCCTATTAAAACTGTTTTTACAAGATTCTGTCCATTTATACTTCCAGATTGACTTTTTAATTGAAATACATTTGACATATAATATGCAAATTTAAGATATATAACATGTTAATTTTCTACATTTATATATTGTGATGTGATTGTTGATTTTGTTTTATATTATAGCGATAATTGGCACCTCTATGACGTTACTTAATTATCCTATTATCCTTTCTTTTTAGTTGTTCAAATAATTAAGTTCTAGTCTCCGATTCTTTTAACTAAAAACAATCCTATTGAGATTTTGATTGGAATTGCTTTAAACCTCAAAATTAATTTTATTCACTTATTGATTTAACAATATGAGTGCCTACCTTTGATTTACTCATCTCTGTAATAGGTAGCTAGCTGTCAGTCCTAATCAACACTTTCTTTAACAGCTTTCACGGTTTATTTGATATTCAGCCTTTGGTAATTTGAAGTGTCCTCTTGAGTCCAGTCTGGGAAAAATGTTTGCCTAACAAATCTTCTAAAGATTATCTGTTCAGAGAGGTTTTTTTCTGATGGTTTCTTCTGGGAACGATAACCAGGAAAATAATCCTTGGAATACAACCGTTGATTTGAGTCTTATCTTTCATTTGTCTTTGGCTTTTGTTGATTTATTTAGAAAAACCCAAGCTTACACTGATTTGTAATCCTTTAAGGTGCACATTCCTTCATCCTCCTTATCCCTTGGTGGCTTACAAAATTATTTCTTTTTCTTTGTAGTTTAGAAATGTTCATTGATTCTGCCCAGCTTAATTTTGTTTGGCACTGCATCATCTCTGGCCTCTTTCTTTTTTTGTCTTGACTTTTTGCAATTATTTCTGTTGTTTTCAGCTTTATGCCACCTGTTCTGTGTTTTGGAATCCTGATTATTGTAGGTTGGATCTCCTTGCTCTGTTCTCTATTTAAAGCTCTATGCCATTTCTTGCATTTGCATAACCATTCTGTTCTCAAGGTACTTCACGAGTTTATTTTCTTCTTTGGTTATCTACAGTGTCATTTCTGCTGTGTACAGCTTCAGATAGCATTCTTAATTCTTTCCGTCTTCACTGCACTGAATTTATTTTTATCTTGAGCCATTCTCATTTAATATAAATGTTGTCTCTTTGAAATCTGAGTTTCACCCTTTCTTTACACACTTATTGTTTTCGATCATTTCTTAATTTTTTTAGACATTAGAAATGAAAGAATTTTCATTTCAGCCCTTGCCTTGTTTTCCTTTCCAAAATGATTTTGGTTGCAGATTTGTTGTTGTTAATAATTCATCTTTCATGTTGACAAATTAAGACTTGCTGGCACTGGAAAATTTTCATGATAGGTTATTATAATTGGCATTTTAATAAGATTTGAGGGAAAGTAGTTCCTGGTACCATGACTCCCTCTTCTAGCTTCCAGAAATTCTGTGTTGCATTCCTAGAACCTACTTTCTATGATGCCTGACACATGACAGTGTGAAAATAGGTGATTAAACATTCTTTGACAGTGGTATTTTTCTTCTATTTTAGGGGCTTCACTGTGACTTTGCTTGCCTGATGTTTCAATACTTAGTAAATAAGCCTTCAGAAGAAAGGGTCAGGGAGATCATTGTTAATGCTGTTGAAATTGAGCAGGTAAGCAGGGAAGCTTGTATGATTAGCATATTCTCTTTTTTCTCTGATGTTTGTACCATTATTGTATTGGGTTGACTCAGGAAATTGCCACTTGTAGGTCAAAGCAAATATCCGCAATTATATAGTCAACCTGACAGTACCAAAAGATGATGCATTTCAATTATTATGTCAGTTTATAATTTGGTTTGTAAGTAAATGTTATATGTTAAAGTTTTATGTATACGAAAATCTATTTCAGGACTATTTTTTTCTGTCTCGATCTGTCACATTCTATGCCATAGCAAACTATTTGAATTACTTAAGGTTTAATTTTTTTTTTTTAGATTTTCAGCTATTGAAGGGCAGTGACGGTTTCTTGTTTGTTTTGTATTTTCAAAACCGAGCAAGGTATCTAGCTTGAAGCGTGAACTAAATGTTTATAGAATTAGTAAATCAATGAATTAGCGAATAGTAAAACTTAATATGTAGAATGTAAAAATCTCTAACTACAAAGACCTAGATGTTCCACTTGGGATGTTTTTTTTATCATTTGAAGGAACTAGTTCAAAAGTAAAATTTAAAAAAATTTTTTATTATGTTCAGTTAGCCAACATATAGTACATCATTAGTTTTTGATGTAGTGTTCAGCGATTCATTAGTTGCTTATAACACCCAGTGCTCATCACAACACGTGCCCTCCTTAATGCCCATCACCCAGTTACCCCATCCCCCCACCCCCATCCCCACCCCTTCTGTAACCCTCAGTTTGTTTCCTGGAGTCCAGAGTCTCTCATGGTTTGTCTCCCTCTCTGATTTCTTCACAATTTTCCCTCCCTTCCCCTGTGGTCCTCCATGCTATTCCTTATGTTCCACATATGAGTGAAACCATATGATAATTGTCTTTCTCTGCTTGACTTATTTAGTAAAAAATAAATTCTCTAAACTCTTTTTTAAAAAAATACTGTATAGTTCAACAGCTGTGGTTTTCATATTGGGAAGGAGAAAATGCATAAAATGCATTTTGGTATTTTTAATCATTTTGAGAATTAAATTGAAATGGTTAATGTTTTTATTTTAATTTTTTTATTTTTAAAAGTGGGGAAGAGGGGCAGAGGGAGAAGCAGACTCCCCACTGAGCAGGGAGCCCGATGCGGGACTCGATTTGGGACTTGATCCCAGGATCCTGAGATCATGACCTGAGCTGAAGGCAGACGCTTAACCGACTGAGCCACCCAGGCACCCTAATGTTTTTATTTTTCTCCTATTAACACTTTACCACTGTCTTTCAATATAGATGGAGTTCAATTTATCTCCCAACCCCCACATCCATTTTTATTTTTTTCTCATTTTCTTTGTTAAGTGTGTTTCTGTCTTTCCCAATTCCCTTCCATAATCATGTTCCCCACAGTGATCATCTTTGGTGAATCTTTTTCCAGATATTTCAGAACAAAGTATCTCATTTTTTTTTTTTTTTGATGGAGAAAGCCTTAGGGTCCCATAATGCTACTGTGTAAAATACCAGTAGTTTGATAGTTTCAATTTGCTTAGGCTATTTGGGAATGTGAAATACTGTGAATAGTAATACCCCAAACATTTTTAAACAAGTGGACATTGCCATGTTGAAAGAATTTACCCTAGTATACTTTCCTCAGGGACTTAGAAGATTAAAAAACTAAAATCCTGTTTTTATTTGGAAAATATGTATTTATTTTTCTATCTCTGTATTTTATTCTGTTTTTGTTCATATCTCAGGAGTTTTTAACAGAAGCCTTGCCAGTTGGCCTCATTGGAATGAATTGTGTTTTGATGAAACAGTATATTGAGTTTGTAGCTGACAGATTACTTGTGGAACTTGGATTCTCAAAGGTAAGGTATTTAAAAATGTATTACTACTAGCTAAAATGTTATGGCAAGTAAGACCACTAAAATACTATATTTCATTGAAAGCATTTGTTACATACCAGTTTACTTTTAAAATGTCTGTGACAGCCTTGTTTTGCATGATCAAATTGGTCTTGTGAAACCCTTTGAAACTTGGAATTCATAACAGAAGTAGGAGGCTGATAAATCTTAGAATTAATAAGCTCAATAAATTACTTTAAATAATTATAGGTATTTAATAAGATTATCTTTAAATAAATTGGATTTATTATGCATATATATATGTTTACCCTCATAAATCCCCATGGGTCTATGTTGTTGTAATTTTTATGTTAATATTTTTAAAGGATTTATTTATTTATTTTAGAGAGGGGGAGAGAGAGAGAGAGTTCAAGTGGGGGGAAGGGCAGAGAAAGAGGGAGAGAGAGAGCATCCTCAAGCAGACTCCCTGCTGAGTGTGGAGGCTGCCATGGGGCTCAATCCCAGGACCCTGAGATCATGACCTGAGCTGAAATCAGGAGTCTGCCTCTTAATTGACTGAGCCATCCAGGCACCCCATATTAGTATTTCTTTTAAGGCTTGTTTATCTTTTATTTGTTTAGTGAGATTAGTCTATGAGAAATTAATATTTTTATTTTTTTATATTTTAAAAAGATTTATTTATTTATTTGAGAGAGAGAGAGCTTGGTGGGGAGAGGCAGAGGGAGAGGGAAAGAATCTTAAGCAGACTCCAGGCTGAGCGGGGAGCTCCACACAGGCTCCATCTCATGACCCTGAGATCATAACCTGAGCTAAAACTAAGAGTCAAATGCTTAACTGACTGAGCAACCTGGGCACCCCTGAACTTTTAAATATGAATAATTATTAGGAAGACATTAACTGTCATAATTTGACCCTTTGAACTCAGTTGTCTTTTAAGTTATTTTTCATTTTGTTTGTCAGAGATAATATACCTGAATTTCATAAAGAGGTATGCTCACATAACAGATGGAGGTTGCTGCCAGTCTACCTGGGTTCCAATCCTGGTTCTGCCACCTTCTTGTTACATGATCTTAAGCAAGTTGCTTAACCTCTTATCCCCATTTCCTCATCCATAAGAGGGAGATGATAATAATAATACTTACCACAAAGGATTGTTGATGAGTTGGTATACTTAAAGCACTTCAAATAGTATCAGACATACAGTAAATTCACACTAAGTGGTCATGTTGTATTCACCATGTTGTATTCTATAATTGGAACATTCATAGAACTTTGCTATGTACTGGGCGCCTGGGTGGCTCAGTTTGTTGAGCGACTGCCTTCGGCTCAGGTCGTGATCCTGGAGTCCTGGGATCGAGTCCCGCATCGGGCTCCCTGCTGGGCAGGGAGTCTGCTTCTCCCTCTGACCCTCCCCCATCTCATGTGCTCTCTGTCTCTCATTCTCTCTCTCTCAAATAAATAAATAAAATCTTTAAAAAAAAAAAAAAAAGAACTTTGCTATGTACTATAATACAATGGTAATTAGAAATTATAGGTTTTAACTTCTTAGCATGGAAATGTAAGTTTAAATTGTATTTAATGAGAAGCCTTATGAAATCCATGATGCTGGAGTAAATCATTACCTTTCTCAGTAATGCATTTATATTTTGGTAACCACAGAAATACCATCATGGAAGAGTCAGATAGGACAAAGCTTTTTGTAAGATGAACTATATTTTATTACTTTAGTTATAAAATTCTATGTTTACTGATAGTTGGAGAAATCAAGATTATAATTGCATTAGTATGATCTCTTAAGTTTATAAACTGTATATTTTTAAAAATTGTGTTTGTTCTTAAATTATACCAATATGTTTGTTACAGGAAAATTAATTTGCTCACTTGAGCCTTAAAGTGAACTCACTGTCCTTTGACCACCATATCCTCACACTCTTACATCCATGTTCTCCTGCTTTTTAGAAAACTGTGGACTTCTGGGCCTAATTTTCCCTTTGGGAACTTGATCACTGTAGATCTGTAAAATATTCCGCCTACAGAAGAAAATCTAAACATAGTATGAAATGTCATTTTTCCACAGGCCTTCAACATATCTCAATAAATTCCAAAAAGCAGAAATTATATAGACCTTTTAGATTTTAATGCAGTAGTGCTCGCTTCGGCAGCACATATACTAGATTTTAATGCAGTAAAATTAGAAATTAACAATGAAAGATTACCAAAAACTTCCTCTTAGAAATTGAGAAGATATCCTTTAAAATGCGATTAAAATGAAAATATAAAGTAATAGAAAATATGAACTAAATGATGATAAAGTTACTGTATATCAAAACTTGTAGAATGCAGCCAAATAGATCCTCAAAGGAAAAGTTATAGCCTGAATGTGTATGTTAAGAAAACAAGACAGTTTAAAATACATGAACTACACTTTGAACTCAAGGAACTAGAAAAAGAGCTGTTCTTATAATGATAGTTTTTGGCAAAATAAGGGATTAAATTAACAAATGGTTGTCATTTATACAGAATTCTAAGTAGGAGCCATATTAATGATGTTTTCAACTTCTTTTTTAGTTTGGGATTAGTCAACAAATATTTGAGTACTTCTGTGTGTCAAAAACAAGCCACTTAATTTATTTTTTGGTATTAGTGAAATGTAGTTGACATACAGTGTGATATTAGTTTCAGGTGTGCAACTGACTGACAATTGTATACATAACCCAGGGCTTCCCATGATAAGGATGGTTACACTTGTCACCATACAATGTTATTACAATATTATTGGCTATATTCCCCATGCTGTACTTTTCATCTCTGGACTGACTTACTTTATAGCTGAAAGTTTGTACTTTTAATTCCCTTCACATATTTCACCCATCCTTCCCCCTCACCCTCCCTGGCTGTCACCAGTCATTCTCTGTATTTATGAGTCTGTTCTGGTTTTTTGTTTGTTCATATGTTTTGGGTGTTTTTTTTTTTTTTCAGATTCCACATAGAAATGAAATCATATGGTATTTCTCTTTCTCTGACTTATTCCACTTACGATAATTCCCTCTAGGTCCATCCATTTTGTCACAGATGGCAGGATCTCATTCATTTTTTTAACGATTTTATTTATTTGAGAGAGAGCACAAGTGGGCGGGGGGAAGGGCAGAGGGAGCAGGAGAAGCAGGCTTCCCGCTGAGCAGGGAGCCTGATGTGGACTCGATCCCAGGATCTGGGATCATAACCTGAGTTGAAGGTAGACACTTAACCGACTGAGCCACCCAGGAGCCCGGATCTCATTCTTTTTTATGCTGAGTAATACTTCAGTGTGTGTGTGTGTGTGTGTGTGTGTGTGTACATACATATTATATCTTCTTTATCTGTTCTTCTGTTGGTGGACACTTGGGATAGATTCACACATCTGCTGTTGTAAATAATGCTGCAATAAACATAGGGGTGCATATATCTTTTCAAATTTGTGTTTTTGTTTTCTTTGGGTAAATACTCAGTAGTGGAATTACTGGATCATATGGTATTTCTGTTTTTAAGTTTTCGAGGAACCTCCATATGGTTTTCCACAGTGGGCTACAACAGTTTACATTCTCCAGCTACAGTGCGTGAGGGTTCCCTTTCTCCACATCCTCACCAATGCTTGTTATTCCTTGTCATTTTTTTTTTTTTAAGATTGTATTTATTTATTTGAGAGAGAGCGAGCATGAGAGCAAGAGAGCATGAGCGGGGATCGGGGGGGGGCACAAGGCGGGGGAGAGACAAAGGGAGAAGGAGAAGCAGACTCGCAGTGGAGCAGGGAGCCAGGTGCGGGACTCAATCCCAGGACCCTGGGACCATGAATGACCTGAGCCAAAGGCAGACGCTTAACGACTGAGCCACCCAGGCGCCCCTACCCTTTTTTTTTTTTTTTAAGGAGTTTTATGGTTTCAGGTCTCAGTTTATTCTTGTGTTTGGTGAAGGAAAGTAATTCAATTTCATTCTTTTGCATGCAGCTGTCCAGTTTTCCCAGCACTCTTTATTGAAAAGACTATCTTTTCCTCATTGTATATTCTTGCCTCCTTTGTCACAGATTAATTGAGCATATAAACATGGGTTTATTTCCTGGCTCTCTTTCCTGTACTTTTGATCAAAGTGTCTACTTTCTGTGCCAGTATATTATTGTTTTGATTACTGTAGCTTTCTAGTATATGTTGAAATCTGAGGTTGTGATGCCTCCAGCTTTGTTTTTCTTTCTCAAGGTTGCTTTAGCTACTCAGGGCCTTTTGTGGTTCCATACAGATTTTGGGATTATTCAAGTTATGTGAAAAATATGTGCATTTAATTTAACTGTGTCTTCGTTACCTTGTCCATGTCATGGATGATTTAAATCAGGTTTTTTGGAAGACCCCCACTTTTAAAGTCCAGTGAATCTGTAACTGTTGGTTCAGTGCTTTTTTCACTATATCGTGCTAGTTCAAATTTTCACTCCGTCTTAGCATATCATTTCTGACAGGCAATGTCACTGAATTCTATGACTCAACCACACACAGCATATGATCTTTTGTTGAATCTATATATATGTATATGTATATATATAGTTTTTATAATATATTTTATTAAGATATTAAGCTTTTTATTAAGATATAAGTCACAGAGCATGCAATTTACCTATTAACAAATGTACAGCTCAGTGGTTTTTAGTAAATTCAGAGTTGTACAACTATCACAACAGTCTGTTTTAGAATATTTTTAGCACCCGACAAAAAGAAACTCTATACCCACTAGCAATCAGTCACTTTCCTTTCTTTCCCCCACCTCCACCTCAGCCCTAGGCACCACTAATCTAATTTCTGTCTCTTTAGATTTGCCTATTGTATATATCCCATTTCATATAAATGGAATCATACAATATATGGTCTTTTGTGGCTGGCTTCTTTCCTTAGTGTGTTTTCAGGGTTCGTTCATGCTATAGCGTGTGTCAGTACTTTATTCCTTTTTATAGCCAAATAGCATTGTATGACTATACCAAATTTATTGGTTGGTGGACATTTCAGTAGTTTTGGCTATTATGGCTATTATGAATAATGCAAATATGAACATTCACTTGTAAGTTTTTGTGTGGACAGATGTTTTCTTTCTTTTTTTTTTTAAGATTTTATTTATTTATTTGACAGAAAGAGACACAGTGAGAGAGGGAACACATGCAGGGGGAGTGGGAGAGGGAGAAGCAGGCTTCCCACTGAGCAGGGAGCCCGATGTGGGGCTCGATCCCAGGACCCTGGGATCATGACCTGAGCCGAAGGCAGACACTTAACGACTGAGCCATCCAGCGCCCCTGGACAGATGTTTTCATTTCTTTTGGATATATAACTACAAGTGAAATTCCTGGGTCATAGGGTAACTCTTTTTAATTATTAGAGGTACTGCCAGACTATTTTTCAAAGCAACGGCGCCGTTTTACATTCAGCAGCGTATGAGGGTGTCAGTTTCTCCACATCTTCACCAGCACCTGTGATCAGTCTTTTTTTTTTTTTTTTTTTAAAGATTTTATTTATTTGAGAGAGAGAGAATGAGAGACAGCACGAGAAGGAAGAGGACAGAGGGAGAAGCGGACCCCCTGCTGAGCAGGGAGCCCGATGCGGGACTTGATCCCGGGACTCCGGGATCATGACCTGAGCCGAAGGCAGTCGCTTAACCAACTGAGCCACCCAGGCACCCGATCAGTCTTTTTTATTATAGCCATCCTAGTGGGGTGAAGTAGTATCTCATTGCAGTCTTGTTTTGCATCTCGCTAATGAGTAATGATTTTGAGCATCTTTTCGTGTGTTTCTTGGCCTTTGTATACCTTCTTTAGAGAAATGTCTATTTGTTCAGACCCTTTGCCCATTTTTAATTGGGTTATTTGAATATATTCTTATCTGTGGTGTTCATAATCCCTGCTGGAATACTTCTAAATTCAAAAATCCTATTTTATTGTTCCTCATGGATCACTGAAATGTTTCATGGTTTTTCATCAAGCTGTATTGCCGAGTCTGCTTCTTGAATTCAGAAGTAGTAAAAAAGCTTCTTGTTAACATATATTCCACTTTTTGTTTGGAGACATCTATGGATAGAATTTATTCTATCTTTTCTCATCATGGTTCCTTAACATCAATGTGTTAATTATCTGTTAGGAACTAAGGAGACATGTTTAGGTTCACAGTACATTATTGGTAATTCAGTATTTTGTAGAATCATGTATATGTGACTACCTAATGGTTATACCTGTGTAAAGGTCTGTAATATATAGGTGTCTTGGATCTCTCAAGCTGCAAAAACATTTTAGTTTGATTAGTATTAAATTTTTCATTTCTGCAGTAATACATGTCTTCTTTCTCTTCTTAAAATACCAGAAATGCTAGTATAGTTTCTTAAGGAGGTTAGTGGGTAATCTCAGTTGTCTTAGAATTTATCAGCCTGGGTGCCTGGGTGGCTCAGTTGGTTAAGCAACTGCCTTCGGCTCAGGTCATGATCCTGGAGTCCCGGGATCGAGTCCCACATGGGGATCCCTGCTCAGTGAGGAGCCTGCTTCTCCCTCTGACCCTCCCCCCTCTCATGTACTCTCTCTCATTCTCACTCTCTCAAATGCATAAATAAATCTTAAAAAAAAAAAAAAAAAGAATTTATCAGCCTTGAGTGCCTCTAGGACCTTCTGGAACAATGGATCCTATAGGTGACTAGACAGGGGTTAGGAGTCCTGAGCTTGTTAGTTATCTGTTATCTTGTGGGTGTGATTAGGCTTCTTCAGAATGTCTAATGACGGGCGCCTGGGTGGCTCAGATGGTTAAGCGTCTGCCTTCGGCTCAGGTCATGATCCCAGGGTCCTGGGATCGAGTCCCGCATCGGGCTCTCTGCTTCTTGGGAGCCTGCTTCTCCCTCTGCCTCTCTCTCTCTGTCTCTCATGAATAAATAAATAAAAATCTTTAAAAAAAAAAAAAAAAAAAAAGAATGTCTAATGACATGTCTTTTCTTTTTAGGTTTTTCAGGCAGAAAATCCCTTTGATTTTATGGAGAACATTTCTTTAGAAGGGAAAACAAATTTCTTTGAGAAACGAGTTGCAGAGTATCAACGTTTTGCAGTCATGGCAGAAACTACAGATAATGTCTTCACCTTGGATGCAGATTTTTAAAACCCTTCCCATATATAAACCTACCACTGGTAAATAGCAGTCCGTTTTTCTTTGCTTTAAAAAAAAACAAAAACAAAAAACCAAAACTTAAAGTACCTCTTTTAGGGAATAGAAGTTTGCTCAAGAGGAAATCTAAAACCAAATTTCATTCAAGTTGGATTTATATAAATACACTCTAATTTTCCTGTTTAACAATCAGCGTGTGACTTAAATGCTTTTGTCACTAAAATATAAGATGGTATTATGTAGCGGTTAAGAGCATGAGGTGAGGGGTCAGATATGATTCGACATTCTACCCTTACTACTTGTGTGATTCTTGGCAAGTCGGTTAATCTCTCTAAATCTCAGTGTGCGTATCTTTAAAATGAATGTAATAGTAGGTCCTAAATTTATTGCGTGGATATGAGGATTAAGCCACAAAATAAATGCTTAGCCAATATTAGCACCACCACTACTATTACTACTTACTAATAGTGTTAATTATGGTGGTGATGTGATAAAATGCTCCCCTGTCCTCCAAATAATTGTGATTCTAGGTCTTAAGATCTAGATTAAATCTTTGTATTTTTAATGTTTGAGGGAGAATATAAAGATTTCATTTAAAAGATTTTATAATTCTCATTAACTTGAGAATAACTTCTTTGAATTCCTCAGCATGTGGTAAAGGAAATTTAGTTCTTAGTTGCTTTGGGCAGGATACTTATGAAGTGGAATTCAGGAAGTTATCCTGGTAGTTGACCTTGTAAGTAAAATTATTCTCCTCCTTTGGAAGTCAAAATGGTCACTATTGCCAGACATAGCCCTGAAATGTTTAAAGCCCAGGTGAATTAGCTAGAATACCATTTCCCAAAGAGTATTCTAAGAGCTGTTAGCCCCTCTAGATATTTTGTGGGGGGAAAAAAGGGATTCTGTGGTCAGATGAATCTGGGAAATGTTTATCCTCCCTTCCTCTTTAGAACATACGGTCAGTACATCAACGACAGAAAAATTCTGCAGTCCATAAGCTTATTCCCCCTGCATATCCCAGGCTTACTTAATACGAATCTGTTTTTCACCTGTTAACATCTTACCTACCTGGTATTCCTCAGAACATAGTTTGGAAAAAGTTGGCCTAGAACTATGGCCTTCAGAGGAAGGAGTTGGGGACTTAGTTAAGGAGACCTGGTGGGAATTACTGAACCATTCATGTTTGTGCCAGGCTGAGTAATGTACCTGAGACTGACCTCAGCTGTGCTTCTTTAATACTCTTGAAACTCTTTTATGCTGTTACAAGGTATAGTCCGAATAATGGAACTTTATTGCCTCCAGAACAGTAGCAGATAGACACAGGTCTCTGCAGAGGAGACTAAGTGAGGAGAGGCCAGGAACCCCTCGTAATCGTTAGGAAGAGTCAAGAGGTAGCCTGAGCTCCCAAAACAGTGTGGTTCTCCACTTCCAGCACATTTTTATAAAATTCTGCAACCTAGAATTTAGAGATTTTCACTGTGCATAAATGTTTGCTCCATTCATTTGGCAATTATCTAACTGACTTTATAAAACTGGGAGTTCTCGAGTGGGTGCAAGAGGAGCAGGTCATAGCTTTGTTAGGGAGAAGGTCCAAAACTTGATATATTTCCAACCTATGACAATGACATTTATTTGTTCAGTTTGTTCTGTGCTGCAGAGTTGGCCAGCTGTTTTTATATTTTATATCCCCTCGGGTGATCCCACAACAGCCTTTGGAGCTTGAAGAGCCGCTGGTATTGACATTTTACTGATGGGGGAGAGTGAGGCTCAGAGAAGTTAAATGACTTGGCCAAGATCTGCTCATAGCACTGTCCCTACAGGAGAATTCTTTTTTCTTAGAGATTATCATCTTTCTTGTATTTAGTCCTTTACATCCATCTTGATGTGATTTTGTCTTTCCTCATTCAAGTATCATGTACTTTAATCAAGGTGTTATATAAATTATTTAACTATATTCAGGTAGTATGTTCAAAGATGTGTCTACTACTATACAAAAACTGAACATTTAAAATTGACTATCTGCAATGATATCAGAATGAAAGAAAAAAGTTTTCAGTGCATATTCCCATTGTTTTAAATCCACATCTTTCTCATAGGTAATGGCAGGTGCCTTAATATGAAGCTTATTTATAGTAGCAATAAACCTAACTGCATTGAGATGAAGAAGTTTTATTACTGAAATACTGGATTTTTAATACACTGGTTTATTACACTCGGTGTTCTAGATCCTTTTCCAGAACTCCAGGTTGCATATTTATTTATTATGTTTAGTATTTTGGTTCTTAGCTCTTAAGGAATGAAGCAATTATGGAATCTCTTTTTAACTTGCAGGTAAAGAAAAAATTCAGAGTATGTTCACAAGTTTTTTTTAAACAGCACATGTATTTAGATCATTGTTACAGTAGTTAAGTTCATTATTTAGGAAAGTAAAAACTCGTAGTTCATGACAGATTGCACTTATTAAACATATTTCATTGTAGTATGTAGAATCATGATTTGGAAAGACTTGGGAAGACAGACCCAGTGCTTTCAGACAAGGCTGTTTTGTTGTTCAATTACATACAATAATAAACAATTACTTTTACATACAAGCTTACTCGAGTCCTGTCTTAGTTAACTCTCATTTTGGAACATCAAATTTTTCTGCTGCTTTTGCCATTTTATCTTTTATTCATAAAAAAGTGATTACAGTTGACCCTTGAACAACACGGAGTTAGGGACACCAACCCCCTGTGCAGATGAAAATCTACATGTAGCCTTTGACTCCCCCAAAACTTAGCTACTAATAGCCTACTGTTGACCAGAAGCCTTACCAATAACACAGTTGACAAACACATATTTTGTGTGTTATATGTATTATATACTGTATTTTACAATAAAGTAAGCTAGAGAAAAGAAAATGTTATTAAGAAAGTCATAAGGAAG
Organism: Mirounga angustirostris; assembly: GCF_029215605.1. NCBI lineage: Eukaryota > Metazoa > Chordata > Mammalia > Carnivora > Phocidae > Mirounga > Mirounga angustirostris. The sequence goes on from NW_026991712.1 coordinate 34,803,476, forward strand.
AGAAAATACATTTACAGTCCTGTCCTCTGTTTATTGAAAAAAATCTGCATTTAAGTGGACTCACGCAGGTCAAACCCGTGTTGTTCAAGGGCCAACTGTATGGAGAAAACAGCAGTTTGCATATTAAAAAAAAATACATTATTTGATACTCAGAATTTTGCATTTGACATTTAAATATGCTAACAGTGTCATGGAATCCCCAGATTGCATTTGTACAGATTAAGCTAAGGGCTAAATGTCACTAACTGATTTTCAGTGATAGAGAAATCTGCTCATGGGCTGCATGAAAGCCAGCTTAGTCCTATCATCAGGTATTATGTTTTTCAACTAAATTGAGTGATTTGGCAGCCATCTCAGGAACTCTTCCTCGGTGTAATCTGTATGAGTGGCACAGAAGGGAAATCTGTATATCTTTGTTTTTCCCACCCTTTAAGTAATCTCCTTTTTAGACAATTACAAATTTGCAGGAAAACTTGATATTCCTAGGGCCTTAGGAAGAAAGGATTTAAGCCTTCAAATTTGGGGCTTAATTCTGTTAAGGAAAATATAGGTGAAAATGGAAGGATAGAGAATGGCTGTTTTGTTTGTTTGATTTTTTTTGTACAGAGAAAAATGTAACAATTCAGGCTTTCTAAGTTCACAAGATTGTTAACTTATGCATTTGACTCTTTTATAAAGATGTCTTGATATTTCCAAATGTATGGTAATTTAGCAGTTATTTGGAATCTACTGTGTATATAGAGAGCTTTATCAGGTGTGGTGTACCTAAGTCTTTTTGCTAAAATACATTAGGGTCAATCAAGCCAATCCTGCCTATTTAGAATTTGGGTTGTTTTTTTTGTTTGTTTTCCAAAGAAATAAGTTGTTATTTTTTTGGTTTAGTGTGTTGAAATAAACTATATCATAGCTACATCATTTTGTGTTTCTCCTTTTTGAGTAAGAGTGTTTTGTATAAGTGCAGGGGCTACCCTACTCGAGGAATGTATATTCTATTTGTGTATACGATAAATACATATTGGTATTACTTTGTTCAGCTCTACCCCCCCACACACACACTGTTCTTTGACATAAGCGGGATCCCCCAGTCCTCTCCCTCATCTACCTTCACCCGATCCATGAAACTTTCTTCATGTCTTTTTATATCCAGCTGAGATGCCGCAATCCGTCATCTGACTAGTACTAACATTCTTTACCAGTACTCTGAACTCTGTTCCTCATCTGCATTTCTACCATTCATAGAAAAATCAAGGAAATTTCCCCACCCTGTTACAAACATCACAGTTTTTCCATATTTGCCCTTTAGCAACCAAATGCTGCTAGAGAAAAAGGCATATAAGACAAATTGGATCTGTTTACTATAAATCCATGTTACCTACTGTCTTAGTCCACTGGGGCTGCTATTAAAAACTACCATAGCCTGGGTGGCTGAAACAAGGCATTTATTTCTCATAGTTCTGGAGGCTGGGAAGTCCACGATCCAGGTGCTGACAGATTCAATGTCCTGTGAGCCTTGCTTCCTGGTTCATAGACTGCTGTCTACCCACTATGTCCTCACATGTAGGGAGGTTGGGGAACTCCCTGAGGTCTCTTTTGTGAGGGCACTAATCCTGGGGCTCCTGGGTGACTCAGTTAAGGGTGACTTGGGCTCAGGTCATGATCCCAGGGTCCTGGGATCGAGCCCCGTGTCATCAGGCTCCCTGCTCAGCAGGGAGTCTGCTTCTCCCTCTGCCCCTCTCCCCTACTCGTCCTCACTCGCTCTCAAATAAATAAATAAATAAATAAATAAATAAATAAATAAATAAATAAATAAAATCTGATAAGGGCACTAATCCCTCGTGATCCAATCCCATCCCGCAGGCCCCACCTCCAAACATGATCACACTGGGGATAGGTTTTAACATGAATCTGGGCGGGACCCAAGCATTCAGTTTATAGCACCCCCCTCTGCACTGATAACCCTAGTACAATTTCCCGGTAAACTTGTTCTCCATTCTCCACCATTTCTTTTCCACACTGTCTCCATCTTCTGCAACTACCCTCACTCCCCAAGGAGGTGCATTTATCATCTGTTCTTCCTTTCGAACTGTGGCCCCACAAGAGATTCTCAGCAGAAAAATGTGACCACTAGAGGAGTCCTAAGTCTAGAACCTAAGAAGCTGGCGGTGGAATGCAATACACAAACGTCTATGCATGACTTCTGTCCTGTGAAGTCTTTGCACTCAGAGTGACTCAGGACAGGATCTGCTTTGCCGGCCCTTCTTCTGGGAATTGGAGCCACTTTTCTGTGGAAGTTGCTGCTCTGCCTCCCGCCCCGTGGCTCTTGCAGGGCTGCCAACACCAGTACACACGCCATCCGTCTGGGCCCGTGGGAGGGCATGGGACCCAGGCAGGGGCCCAGGCCCTTGCCTACGTTGTTTCTAAAGGAAACTAAAGGAAGAGCATCACTTTTATTCTAATGACAAAGCTCGAGCAAATATCCGAGTTCCACTCCCCCCAGGGTCTGACCATATTCCTATTCTGGGCAGCTTTTCATTATCAAGGTCATAAATGCCTACTTTTGGCCTAAAATAGTTAAAATGTCCTGATTTGCATCCAAAAGGACCCTCGCTAAAACAAAAGTCGGCTCCTGGATACAAAAAGTGATTGGAAAGAACCAGGGCGTTCAGGTGTGTATCAAAGAGCGGGGAGCCCCGAGTTTGCTCCTGGGGTGGACCCTGAGAGCCAGGCGAAGTCTTCAGTGAAACTCAAGTGCTGTTTAGAGGGCGGGGTGAAGAGTAGGAGAGGGGCGTACGGCTGAGATGTGAGTCTTAGAAGAGCAGCGTTGTTACACATGAATGGGGTGTCCCTGGTCTGCATGGTCATCCAGCAATAAGGAAAAGAGCTGTCCTTGTTTTATGTGACCTTTCTCGGTGCCTCGTGCATCTGGGCTTTCTGCACTCTGTGTAGGCTCTCACAACCACGTCTGCTCTGTTCATTTCATTTCTCCAGGTTAGCGTGGGGCCACACCATAGGAAACAAGAGCACCTTCCAGTTTGCCTGAGGAAGGGTCAAGGGTCAAGGTCAAGTTCTTGATAGTCTCTCATTGTTAATGATAGTGTCCAAATTCTGCAAGGAAAATTTGATGCCCAGTAAAATAATAAGTATTTGTACATACTTCAGTGCTTATAAGGTGATCTTGCAACATTGTTATTCTAACCACTTCATTGATCCACTCATTTTATGAGGAATTGCTATGTCCCAATAATATTACTGATAAAGGACCAGAGGCTCAGAAAAGCTAAGTTACTTGCCCAAGGCCAGGCAACTAATAAAAGAGGCAGGTGTTATGGCTTTAAATCTCATCATCTTGGGGCGCCTGGGTGGCTCAGTCGTTGGGCGTCTGCCTTCGGCTCGGGTCATGATTCCGGGTCCTGGGGTCGAGCCCCACGTCGGGCTCCCTGCTCCGCAGGAGGCCTGCTTCTCCCTCTCCCACTCCCCCTGCTTGTGTTCCATCTCTCACTATCTCTCTCTGTCAAATAAATAAAATCTTAAAAAAAAAAAAATCCCATCATCTTTTCACTGAGTGCACCCAAATTTCTACTCTTACTGCTGGTGGTATTCAAGAAGATTTTTCACAGGATGTGATCCCCTTGACCTCGATTCTCTCCCTAACCCACTCCATCGGCAGGTGTCAACTTAGAGCTTCATGTGTCCTCCCCCAGAGCTTACTGGGAATTGTGTTTAAGCATCACGTCATGGAGGGGGGCAGAGAAGGCTGACCTGCTGTGGCCATATTGTTTGAAGACATCAGAGCTGCAAGGGCCATTGATATTTATTTTCTAATCATATTTGGGAAATATATCTTCAAAAATATTGCTTGAAGTAAAAAGTAATGTAACTTTAATAGATAAAGCAATAGTACGGCTAGAACTCAGAAGGACATAACCTGGCAGTGGTTGTGTTGGACAGTGTTGGAAACCTTACACCGCGTCTCTACTGCCTACAATGTTAAGAGCTGTCCAGGTGAGAGCTTCCCAAGCAGTCCTTCTCAGAACTCAGATTGTAACGTGGTAGCACATAAAGATATACTTGCTTCAATTTGTTTACATTTCAGACGCTAGGGCAGCACCTGCCTCTCATTCCCAACCATCTGTTGGTTTGGGACTCTAGGTTTAGAGCCCCCAAATCTCAGAGGACTCGCACCGTCCTTCATGCGGCTCTCTCAAAGTGAGTCGAACCCACTGACGGCAACATCCAGATAAAATCAACCTTTACGTTTCTGAGAAAATGTATTCCAGACACATCTCCTGTGTGTGCTATAGTTGTCCTTATCTTCAGGGACTCAGCTTCATCGATGGGCCACAGAGGTTGATGCAGACGATTTTTCCCTTCCCAGATTTTTTCTCTGCGCCTGCCTTTTTTTACTGGCTAGTCCCTGCTCATCCTCTGGGAAAGTCTTTCTCTGTGTGCTCATGGCTCTCTATATCTGGCACACGATGTATTAACATTTAGTTGAGCCCCCTTCAGGTGAGAACAGCACTCTTTTTTTTTTTTTTTAAGATTTTATGTATTTATTTGAGAGAGAGAGAATGAGAGACAGAGAGCAGGAGAGGGAGGAGGGTCAGAGGGAGGAGAAGCAGACTCCCCGGCGAGCAGGGAGCCTGATGCGGGACTCGTCCCGGGACTCCAGGATCATGACCTGAGCTGAAGGCAGAAGCTTAACCATCTGAGCCACCCAGGCGCCCAAAGAACAGCACTCTTTACATTTCTATCGTCCGTGTGGTATGCAGCAGTTTCTCAGTATTTCCTCCATGAATGAATGAATGAATAACAGTCACAACTAGTTGAATCGTGAAACCTGAATCATGTAATCAGCATAAGCTGGTAGCTAGAAACCATCATTTACAGAGCACACGTGCCCCCTATGCTTCCCACAGATTATGTCATTTAATGCTCTGAATCCTATTGGGAAGGTATTTTTTCCTCCTTCCCTCCACAGATATTTACTGAGTGTATCCTAAGTGCCAGACACTGTGCTAGGTGCTGGTGATCAATCCATGGAAAAACAGACATGAGTCTGCCTCATGGAGCATAGTGGGGTAGACACATAATAAGCAAAGAAAACGTTATCGCCTCTATTGTCAAGGTGACTTTCAGACAGGGCTCACTCCTTATCGACTCCTTGCTTAAAGTGGTACAGATAAAGCCAGAATTCTGTGCCAGGTCTGCCCGATACCAGAGGTCATGCTTTCCCTAGAATCTCCAGATCAAAACATCACTGCAGCTCTGATGCGCACAGAGTCCCAGGTCCCAGGCGTGGTGGGTCCCAAGCCACCTCAAAGGGCTGTGTGGCCTGAGGTGAGAGTCAGCTGCTGCAGGTGCTGCTCAGGCTCCAGGGGAGAGAAGCCAGTGGAGGCCAAGGTCAGACATGGCCGCATCCCACTGGCAGCTGGCAGACAGCCCTGTTGCAATAGTGTGGGATTCGGTGGGCAGGGCTGACGGGAATTCAGCAAAGCTTCAGGATCTTGCTAGCGGCTACCCATGTAAAGCTCAGAGTTGCCAGCCCCCATGGATCCAGCCCTGCCCCCATGGATCTGGCCTTGCCCCCATGGATCTGGCCTTGCCCCCATGGATCCAGCCCTGCCCCCATGGATCCAGCCCCCATGGATCTGGCCCTGCCCCCATGGATCCAGCCCCCATGGATCTGGCCCTGCCCCCATGGATCCAGCCCTGCCCCCATGGATCCAGCCCCCATGGATCTAGCCCTGCTTGGATCAGGAGAAAGCCAAAGGAGGCTGCTATGGGCCGCAGTCTTCCCTGAGGTCGGCGAAGCAGAAGTGACTGGGTGGGAGGTGGGGGTGGGGGGCGCACATGGTGCCAAGTCCCCTTTCTTGCTAGACAACTGTGACCTGGCCGCTCTACTGGCCTCCTGTTCCCCATCTTCACCCTTGACTTCCTGCAGGTGGTGGTACCTGCTCTGAAAGATCATGGAAATGTTTTGCCAGAGGTCTCATTTCCTGACTTCCTCATGATGGAGCCCTTGAGCCACTGGTTTCTCCTCTCAGAGGCTGCTCCTTCACTGTGGGAGTTAAGGAGGTAGATTTTAAAGAAGGATGATTCTGTTTCCTGATGAGCTTGGGCTGCTGGACTGGAGGGAGGCCTCTGGACACATAGAAGAAATTCCTGCTCAGCACAAACTCCCTTGGGGAATTTCACCCCAGGCTGGCTGTCCAGAAATGAAAGTCGAGGTGACACTCCCATAGGGAAGCCCTGCATTTTGGTACCAACTGAAAGAGGGAAAGCTTCTTTCCATAGACAGATGCTGAGCACTTACGAAACAAATGACAAAGCTACGCCTTTTTATGAAGCGTCAGGAGCCCTGGACTAGTCACAGAGTCACCTGTGATTTCGTTATTCGCTTATCCATCAGTTTGGGGGAGGGGTGGCAGAGAGGGGAGGGTCAGAAATGGCAGAAAGATAACACTTACCCTCTGGCCCAGTCTGGGAAGATGTAAGGGTGGAGGGGAAGGTCCTGGGTCTTGTCTGTTGTACCAGAATGGATCATGCCATTCCTTTGGCCCTGGATCCCTGAAGCTCCTGTCCACCTCAGTCTGACGAGGGAAATAGAGATATCTATGTTCAGGGCAGGATATTTTCACAATTTAGATGTGGGGAGCAGGTTTCTTGAGAGCTAGGAGGTCCTTAAATGATACTCCATCCTATGAATACTAAATCTATCTTGACTCAGTCAGCTCACTTTCACCTCACGGGAAGCACTTCAGAATGTGGGACTTTGGGCGCCTGGGTGGCTCAGTTGGTTAAGCGACTGCCTTCGGCTCAGGTCATGATCCTGGAGTCCCTGGATCGAGTCTCGAATCGGGCTCCCTGCTCGGCGGGGAGCCTGCTTCTCCCTCTGACCCTCCCCCCTCTCATGTGCTTGCTCTCTCTCATTCTCTCTGTCTCAAATAAATAAATAAAATCTTTAAAAAAAAAAAAAAAGAATGTGGGACTTTGCTATGCTGAGATGTGGAAGAGCGCAGACTTTAGGGCCAAACTACTCGGGTTCAAATCCTGACTCTGCCATTTACTGGCTGGATGACTTTGGCAAGTTAAATGTGCAACTGGGAAGAACAGCAGTGTGGACTTCTTCTGCTGTTGTATAAATATGAAGAACACTTAAAATAGCACCAAGCACATAGCAAGCACTCCATAATTGAAGCTCTTATCTTAAAGCTTCCGTTTAGCATTAAAATGCCAATGGTATGCCTGGAACATTTCCATTAGCTTAGAGTGATCTTAAAGTCAATAGCTCCTCGAAGGCTGAGCTATTGGCTTCTTGCTATGCCACCTTTAACAATTTCATCATTGTGTAGGTTTTAGTTCTCTCTTACAGATTGGTCATTCCAATTTTTAGCATAAATTTATAAATGGTCTTAGTATCTGGCATGTTAGTTGGCTAAGAAATAGATTTTTGTGTCTCCTTAACAAATAAGATAGTTTTACTCTTCCTGCAACATTAGCAGTAAGTGAAATTCAGTTCACCTTAACTATCTGTACAGGTTTAGCATCCTTCGTTGTTGTTCTCATTAGCCTTTTAAGGCTAACGAACACATCACAAGCCCTAAGAATGAATAATTCCTATTTGTTCTGTAAGTAGCAAAGTTAAGCAGATTTAGTGCCACAATGTCTCACTGCTCTAAGGAGAACCCTCAGTCCCGGTAGATCTGGTCCTGTTGTTCCCTCAACTAAATTGAGAGCTTGAGGGTAGAGAGTTGATGTTCCTCTGCCTTAAAAGCCCCTCCTTGCATCAGGTGGGATTCCGACTGATTATCATTTGCACTAGGGAACTCAGTATGAGCCTTAAGCCCCACCACTGGGACTTAGGCATGGCTGGGTGGTGACTCACTCATAGGGTGGTTCAACTGAAGTTTCTTAGCACGGGGTCTCCTGGGAGAGAATCGGCCCTGGGGCCAGGAGGGGACAGGCCAGGAATACTCCTTTTGTGCCCTGCCTTCAAACAGTTTTGTGAGGATGTAATCCTTGCTAGAGTGGCAGCCACCTTGTGATCATGAGGCAACATGCATGAGGAAGAACCAAAAAGCTAAGATATTGATGATAGAAAAGGTAAAAGGCAAAAGATGCCTGGGTGTTGAAGATACGGTCACATGGACCAGCCGTGGTAACTCCTACCTCCCATTTTCTGTTCCGTGAGATAATAAGTACCAAGATTCCCTAAGCCATTCTTACTCATGGCTTCTATTACTTATAACAAATACATCTTATTTGAAACAACCTCCCCTTTTTAAAACAATTCAAAATGAGAGCATTATCCCTTTCCTCTCCTCCTGCATTCCTCCCCCTTGGGTGGCTTAAATACTCCTGCTCTGATTACATCCTATACAAAACGTTTAAGAATGTAAGACAGCCGGGTCCATTTCTCAGCAATTCTGGCATCCTTCACCAACGTTCTTGCCCACCCAGCCCTGTTTCAGCCTGGCTTTTCCACATTTTGGCCGAGGACCCAAGGTAGAGCCGTGAGCAGTCAGCTGACTCCCCTGTGGCCTCTCCCTGCGGCTGCACCCCTCCACCTCCGTGGCAGCCAGGTCAGAGAAGGTGTCGGAGGCCTGCCCTGTCTGCTCCTCATCTCAGGACTGTACCCTCTTCCTGAGGACGGGTTGCAGTGAGTGGGATCTCTGTGTTAGTGCCTTTTAACCGAGACCGAGTTAGAAAGGCTTAATGTTCAAACCACAACCTTTGTCCTGAAAATAGTACATGAGGTGCTTGTGCCTGGAATACAAAGGGCTCAGCAATTCCTTCAGACTTAGAGACGCCTGGGATCGGTTTCCCTTCTGCAGGTCGGTTAGGACTGAGCAAAGTGTTTGATTGCATTACTCCTGAGTGGCTGGTTTCCTGTTGTGATTTAGCTAATATTCACATTTCTTGCAGCAGGAATAAATGACAGGGCTCATTTCCACCCCATAGCCCACACTTTGGCAAACAGCCCAGTGCGGAAGTGTGTGCTCATGTCAAGCAGCTGGGGTAGAAGGGGCAGGCAGTAAGGAAGGCCCCCTGCCTGGTTCAGGGTTGGGAGGAGGGGTAAAAGCTCCAGTGGAGGGACTGCACGTGCAGTTGGCAGAGACCACGGCTCCCGGTGCACGGTGCAGTGAGAACAGGGCTGGGCTGGGGAGTCCCAGAGAGCTGTAAAGTGGAAAGACCAAATACTTGAGTCAGACAGGAAAATGGAATGGGAAAAGTCTCAGCTCTACCATTTATTTGTCATGTGACCTTGGGTGAGTGGCTTACACCCTTCTGAACCTGTTTTTCTATCTGCAAAATGGGAAAGCATATTGATCCAGGGTTTAGAGGAGTTGCAGTGTAGAGCATGCACTTCACTGCAGTGAGTTAAGAGGAACACAGATCTGAGCTGAGGGTGGAAAGGGGAGAGCGCTGGGAGAGAGGGGAGGGGGTCAGGTTCCAGGTGTGGCTGAGCTGGTCCTGGTGGGTTTTAACTGTTAAAAGGTTTAAAGTGATCGCTGATTCTCATATGGTTAGGCCAGGCCCTCCTAAAAGCTGTGTTATTCTTGGAATGCTACCTGATCATCTAGTGTACGCTTATTCTGTAGAGAAGAGGACCAAAGTCCAGAAAAGTCAAGAACTTCGCTTGAGGTTCCATAGCTATTGCAAGGTAGAGCAGTCACTGCAATTAGACCTCGCCTTGGGTCTTTCAACTTTCAATCTGGCTTGGTAACTTGGCTTTTAAAACTTTCAGCCTCAGGGGGCGCCTGGGTGGCTCAGTTGGTTAAGCGACTGCCTTCAGCTCAGGTCATGATCCCAGGGTCCTGCGATCGAGTGGACATCGGGCTCCCTGCTCTGCGGGGAGCCTGCTTCTCCCTCTCCCACTCCCCCTGCTTGTGTTCCCTCTCTCGCTGTGTCTCTCTCTGTCAAATAAATAAATAAAACTTTCAGCCTCAGGCCAGCCATGGGCAAATTAGATAAAATGAAAAATTGACAGGCTGTCTTCACTCTTCATGCCCTTTTACCCCTCCTCACCCTCCAGACTTTCTCAGCTATGAATTTTCCCACAGCTAACCTCACATTCAACAGAAAGCTTTCCCCCAAGCTCGAGGATGAGACAAGAATGCCCACTGTCACCATTGCTATTCAGCGTAGTACTGGAAATTCTAGCCAGAATAATTAGGCAAGAAGAAGAAATAAAAGGCATCCAAATTGGAAAGGAAGAGGTAAAGCTGTCTCTTTTACAGATGATAATTTTACATAAAGATACGAATTTTAAAACTTGTTCAGAGTAAAGTGTAAACGACTGATAACCTTGAGATATTTACTTTCAAATCACTGCGGTAAATTCTGCATTTGAAATTTATTGCATCAATCAGCTGATACAAACTTAAAAAAAATATCCTTAACTTTTTTCCATGGACACTGAAATCCCAGTATCCACAGACCGAACTTCCCACCCACATGGGCACACATTGCCTCTTATCAGGCCTCTTCCTTCTTCTCAGCCCAGCCTCCTCCCATCCTCCCCTTTTCACCTGTGTGAGGGAAGGACGGGCTCTATCAGTGGTTCTTAAAGTGGTACCCACACAAGCTGCAGTAGCACCTGGGAGCTTGTGAGAATGCGGATTCTTGAGCCCTGCCCCCAGGTTTACTGAGTCGGAAGCCCTGGGTTGGGGCCCATGGATTAGAGTTTTCATCACCCCCTGGGTGATTCTGACACAAATAAATGTTTGAGGACCACTGGACTATAGAATGGAGTGAAACTGGTAATTTATCCCTGTCAGAGGATGTTGGGATATTAGCCAAATAACAGCAGGAAAGTTAACAGCAATACACTCAGACGTGTTGCACATAGAATATGCCAGTGCTGGCTAAGCATGGGATTTCAAGGGCTGCCTGCTGGACTGTTGCCCTGGCTCCTGCCCAGCCCCGAGTGCTCCCTAGGCTCTGCCTGGCTCTCTCATCGCCTGCCTCCCTCTTCCTCCTCCCGCCTCTTCATGCACTCTGGCTCTTCTTTCCCAAGTCAAAGCAGATCCCAACCCTCTCAATGTGGTAACACTGTTTTCTAGATAGCCCCCTCCCATGCCACCCCAAATTTGGTCCTGGGGCTCTGAAATCTTGGAGGCTCGGCTTCTTGAACATTTGGTTGTCTCTCACAAGCTCTTGGAAACAATTGCACCGCAGTCTCCATCGCTGGGGATGGTTCCTTGTATCTTCCTTGTTATTGGGCAGCTCAACACATGTTCTTTACCCCAACCCCTGGAGCAAAACAATGGCAACCTCACTTATCTGCCTAATTCATTTTCAAGGACCCTTTCACTACTGATCATCATTCTAATCAACAGGCAATTACGGGGGGGGGGGGGGGGGGCGGTGGCAGATGCCCTTAGATGAAAAGTTCCTGTTTTGAAAGGCCAACTCTTCACTTGGCAGCCAGATGGCCCTTTTGTCACCTTTGAGCCTCGAGGCAGCACGGCCATCTTCAAAGGTTATTCCTGCTGCCGATGGCAACTTGCGTAAGAAGAGGCACGTGGATAGTGAACCCTGGCTGTCATGGTGTGCTGATTTGTTTCCAACCTTCAGTCTCATCATGGCAGTGAAAATGCCCCCAACCTTTGGCTCTATGCGCAACCCTGTGGCCTGTTACTATATGGCAGTGTTTGTCAAAGCTTGTGCCTCGGTTCACTGTCTTCAGAAGCACCTGAGGGCCCTTGCTGGCAGATTCTTGAGCCCCAGATCTCTCAGTGTGATTTTCTGTATGCTTAAAGAGAATCTGGAGGTATGTCTTGGGCACTCCAAGGTGGACTTGTTTCCAGGCCACGATTTGCTCCAGAAGAAGCCTAAATCCATGCCACGTGAGTCATGTTATATCCAGGCTTGACCCTTATTGCAAATGCCCCCATTTTGTAAACGGCTCCCTCTTGGTTCAGTGTCGGGAGACCAACCAAGGCTGAATCAGTTGCGGGCACAAATAATAATATCAGTCTCCCACATTCCCAGTCCTTGCCCTCACCTGTTTCCATGAAATTCGCCAGACCTCGGCAGTTTGAGAGGCTGGCAAACTTGCCTCATGTGACTCTCTTTCCAGTCTGTCAGGCACAGCCCCCCCACCCCAGGCATCTGCCACACCTCCTCTCTGCCCCTGACTCCCCCTGCCACGTCCTCCATTACCAAGACCCTTTCAGTGGTGTCCATGAGACGAGTAGTGGGTGTGCCTAGTGCCTCACAAATTCCCTTGTGAAAACAGTTCCTCCAGGGTTTGGGTAGGCCTGCTCAAGTGTGCACGCACACACATACGCACACACGTATGCACACACATGCCCTTTAGGTCCACCAGCTGGTGCAAATAAATACCCCGAAGGGCCCATGAAGTTCTTCTAGGAGCCAGACTTCAGATTCCAGTCTGGACTGAACTAGGGCGTGGTTACATACATGCTGGGACACCAAGTTTATTAGAGCCCTTCAGGGCAGGCAGATGAAGACTTTGACTTTAAGTTTTCCAGTCCCTTGTCCGGTAGTATAGACTCCAGTGGCCAGACAGATCTCCTTCCTTCCTATACATCCTCCTTACAATTAACAGTTGGTAATTTTGCTTTGCAAGCTCAGTTTCATCCCAGAGAGTTGGCCATAGGGTTTGGAGCATGAAGGGCATCTTTGGAGGCCTCGGTATGCTGAAATTTGGACCCCCCCCCCGAGAAGAGACACTTCTTGGAGATAGTTCTTTGGTTAGCAGGAGAGTCTGAGTGGGACTTCTCAAAATGTGAAATAAAATTATTAAAAAAATGTAATTATAAGAAATTCACTTTCATCTCAAGCCAAATGCCTTGGGGTTTGTGTCTGTCACTTACAGGGCGTTTTTTTAACTTGATGTGTTAACGCTCGGTTCATTAGCCCTGAGGCAATTACCAAGTTGATGGAAAGAACCACATCATCACGGACAGGACCAGAAGGTGGCTTGTCTCTTTGGAGCTGCTGTCTGAGGGAGTCCCAAGCTGACCTTCAGCTTGGCTGCCCACAGTGCCTGCAGAGATCTGGACAGCGTTTATTACCCAGTGAACTCTGCTATTATCTTTCCTATTAAGTCTAAAAGGAGAATCATGATTTTCCCTGACAGTGTAGTTTTAATGCTTTTGTTACTAGTAGAAGGGGAAGATGACTGAAAGGGCTGTAACTGGGGCTTGATTTCAAAAGACCACAAAACAATGGCCATCAGCTATGAAAATGCATGCGAGACCAATCCCCTAGATGCAGAATGTACACATGAAATTGTGCAGAACTATTCCATAGTGCTTGGGCCCTTCGGCCAGACTGAGGCTATGAATAGGGGTTGGAGTGGAACAAAGAGAGGATATGGGTAGATTTCTTTGGAAAGAAGTGTTGTCCTGTTGTGAGTCCCACCATCCTCCAGGGAAGTCCAGTTCTAGTGAGGGAGCTTCTGCAGGATCCCTTGGAGAGCTTGATGTATGTTCCCGCAGTTGAGAAACATGGCAGGCGGGGTGGGGGACCTGTGCTCACAGCTGAGAGAACTCTGGTCCTGTGGCAGCAAAACTGAGATAGCTGTGCTGGGCCAGACTTGCAGGAATTCCCGTGGACCAGAGAGAAAGAGCTGCCCTGGATCTGTCTGAGTCCCAACCAAGAGCAAAGGAAGGGCGCTCCCGACAGTGAAAGTATGTGTGGGGCGGACCTCCAGGAGAGCGGAAGCTAAAAGTGATTGAAAGCTGCCGAGAGAAGAAAGCTGTCATCGTCCACATCATGAGATTGCAGTTGGAGTGGCCCTTGGGGGACTCTTCCCCAAATCTTCAGAAGAGCTCACAAAAAGAAAGAGCCAGCTTTAAATATCCGCCAGACTAGGAAGTACAAATCTAGCTGAAGGAGGTACCAGTTTTGAGAAGAAGTTTTCTGTCCCTTAACCATACTTCCTTCCCCCTGTTCTGACATAGGCAAGCTGGAGCAAGGGGAGAGGTAGAGAGGAAGACGGAAGTGCCCCCACCAAACAGCTTCTTTGTGAAAATCACAGCAGTGACACTCATTCCTTCCCCCAGAATTGTTCAGTGCCCAACTTGCCCAATTGTGATGGTCCTGAGACAAAACCAAACACACTGCTTTTTTCCACTGCAAGAAAATAGGTTTGAACTGAAGGAGGGGGGTGTATTTGGTATATTTAATGGTAAATCAAGTTAGACGTTTTGATTAATATCTTGGACTGGATATTCAAATTACTCGATTGATTTGTATTTGCAATTTATGGACCCTAGGAAAGTCTATAACCCAAGAAGGAACAGAAAAGGCCATGGTACTTACCAAGTTTTCATCCAGGGTAGGGTAAAAATATGCTCACTGAATGAATTTTAAAAGGTCCTTGGAGGACAAAAATAAAGTTACATTTTGTTTACAACTCGATTTAACACATGGAGGAGGAAGAACAAAAAGATCCTGAAATGCTAAGTGGATTGAACTGACTGGATTTGCTTTACAGGTCTGAACAATTGTCTGTATTGGAAAAAATAGCAAACAAATTTAATTTTATGTACTGGGACTTTTTTAAGTTGAAGAGTTATAAGCAATCAAGGAGGATTCCAGAGAGGGCAAGGAAGGAAGATAAACTTGAACCCCTGGTAAGAGCCTGATTGAGGTTGCTGGGAAAGTGAAGTTGAGGTTCTCTAGGGAATGAAACTATGACAATGCCATCTTCAGTGTGGGAACTGCTGGGCAGATACTTGTTTGTATAGGACTTTGGGGGTAAGTCTGAAAGGAGAACTTGACTGCATTGTTCCTTTGCTGCTGGCCACCAGACACAAATCACTGGGTCCATGGCTACCTAGTTAAGGGGAGTCCTTACATAAGACATCAGGATCAAGGTGCTCAGGGGCGCCTGGGTGGCTCATCTGGTTAAGCCTCTGACTCTTGATTTTGGTTCAGGTCATGATCTCAGGGTCGTGAGATTGAGCCCTGTGTTGGGCTTTGCGCAGGGTGCAGAGTCTGCTTAAGATTCTCTCTCTCCCTCTCCCTCTGCTCCTCCCCGGCTCACCTGCTCTCTGTCTCTCTCTAAAAAAAAGATCAAGTTCTCAGCTGGGTCTGCACAGGGTTCACTCCTGAGGACATATCTGAAGACATTTTTTTAATTCTCCAGTCTTTGGAAACAACAAAAGGAATGAGCTGAGAAAAAAAACATAACTATGGATGGATGTTACATAGTCTGCTTTAAAAAAAGAGCATTCACATGTGTGCCAATAGTAAATACAATATACGTTGCAGGTGTTTTTACTTAAATACCAATTCCTTCTCAAGATTTTGGCCAACTCTTCTAGCCATGGGTAGCTAATCCCAAATCTGATTCTAGCCCACTTTTTCTGAACCCCGTACTTCTGGTTCCAGCCTGTGTTCATTGCTAGAATTTCATATTGATCTTTACTTCTCAGACTCCTGAATATTCTCAGTACCTGTCAAGGCATCATGGGTGTCTATCACCAGGCTACACTGCATTCTCTTTTTTTTTAATTTAAATTCAGTTTAATTAACATGTACTGTATTATTAGTTTCAGAGGTAAAATTTAGTCGTCAGTTGCATACAACACCCACCCAGTGCCTGTTACATCAAGTGCCCTCCTTAATGCCCAGCACCCAGTTACCCCATCCCCACACCCCTTCCCAGCCAGAGCCCTCAGTTTGTTTCCTGTAGTTAAGAGTCTCTTATGGTTTGTCTCCCTCTCTATTTTCGTCTTATTTTATTTTTCCTTCCTTTTCCCTATCTTCATCTGTTTTGTTTCTTAAATGACACATATGAGTGAAATCATATGGTAATTGTCTTTCTCTAATGGACTTATTTCGCTTAGCAGAATACCCTCTAGTTCCATCCATGTCGTTGCAAATGGCAAGATTTCATTCTTTTGGATGGCTGAGTAATATTCCATTGTGTATATATATCACATCTTGTTTATCCATTCATCTGTCTATGGACATCTGGGCTCTTTCTATATTTTGGCTATTGTGGACATTGCTGCTATAAACATGTGCCCCCTTCGAATCACCGTGTTTGTATCCTTTGGATAAATACCTAGTAGTGCAATTGCTGGGTCCTAGGGTAGTTCTATTTTTAACTTTTTTCCTTAAAGATTTATTTATTTATTTGACACAGAGAGAGAGAGAGAGCATGAGCAGGGGAAGCTGCAGGCAGAGGGAGAGGGAGAAGCAGGATACCTGCTGAGCAGGGAGCCCGCTGTGGGGCTCAATCCCAGGACGGTGGATCACCACCCAATCAAAGGCAGATGCTTAACCAACTGAGCCATCCAGGTGCTCCTAACTTTTTTTTTTTTAGGTTTTATTTATTTATTTATTTGAAAGAGAGAGAGAGCACAGAGGGAGAGGGAGAGGGAGAAGCAGATTCCCCACTGAGCAGAGGGGCTGATGTGGGGCTTGATCCCAGGACCCTGAGATCATGACCTGAGCCAAAGGCAGACATTAAGCCACTCAGCTACCCAGGTACCCCTATTTTTAACTTTTTGAGGAACCTCCATACTGTTTTCCAGAGTGGCTGCACCAATTTGTATTCCTACCAAGAGTGTAAGAGGGTTCCCCTTTCTCTGCATCCTCACCAACATCCATTCTTTCCTAACTTGTTCATTTTAGCCATTCTGACAGGTGTGAGGTGTGAGATATCTCACTGTGGTTTTGACTTGTATTTCCCTGGTGATGAGTGATGTTGAGCATTTTTTCACACTGCATTCTTATGCAGCACTTGGCCTTGCCTTTTCCTGGTCTCTGGGCTTTTCCATGTTGAGCTTGCTTTTGCTCACATTTTCTTCCATGTTTTGCCCTCTGCAGGGTCTCTGAAGACTTTTTCTTAGGTACCTCTTCATGAAAGCCGAATCTTCAGACTTCAGAACTCCAAAGCAGTGTTACCCAACCTTTTACTCATGATGGCACACTGAAAAAATGACATTTTTGTTATGCACTGTGACAAACTGGCAAGCTTTGGAGACCCGGTGGAGGCTTCAGGGTCGGAGAGTGACCAGCTCCAGCCAATAGAAGATTGAAGGGTCAGTATCTTGGGGTGCACTTGTGGGGATGCTCTGCTCTAGTAGACCTGCCTTGTTACCTGACTATAAGGTTAACATCTGCACTGGTTTCCTAGTTCCTTCTGGTCCTGCTTACCTCTCTGACCACAGTGGGCAATGCTGTGTCACTCAGCTCAACCTGGCCTCACACTACTTATACCTTTTTACTCGGAGTGGGGTTCTCATACCCGCACTGTAGATATCACCTGGGAGCTTGTTAGACATGCAGAATCTCAGATCTACTGACCTACTGACTAGAAATCTGCATTCTTATTCCCACCCATCTGGTCATATTCCTACAGTTTATTCTGGTTACTTTTCCCCATCAGTCTGTTGGTATGTTGATCTTCTCTGAAAACAGAGTAATACAAGTTCTCTCTTTGAGAAAGAAGAAGAGGAATCAGAAATATGAGTCTTCCTTTAAGAAAGAAATCAGTTTTTTGGTTTTTTTTTAAAGATTTTATTTATTTATTTGAGAGAGAGAGAATGAGAGAGAGCAAGCACATGAGAGGGGGGAGGGTCAGAGGGAGAAGCAGACTCCCCGCTGAGTAGGGAGCCCGATGCGGGACTCGATCCCGGGACTCCAGGATCATGACCTGAGCTAAAGGCAGTCGCTTAACCAACTGAGCCACCCAGGCGCCCCAAGAAATCAGTTTTAACAGGGAAACTCTGAAGGAAACATTTGAAACTTTTATTCCAACACTGCCTGTAAACTTCTTTCTTTTCTATTTGCTGATAAGAAGAGTCAGAAGATTCAGTATATTTTTGACCTTCAGGAGCTAAATATTTATTCGTTGATTATGGATTAGTTATAGAATGAATAATTAAGGAAGACAAGGTCTCAAACTTTGCTGTTCTAGGTGGTGAAGTCCTTTGCTATCTACTGTAAAGTAGCATGGTAAATGCTTGATGTCAAATTATTTTACTACAAGAACCTATTATTACATCTACTCTGTAAATTTACCATGTGCTTGTGCCCCTCAAGGACCATGAAGTGTGTTTTAGGTAATTATGAGAAGTCACAAAACATGACTAGAATAATAATGGTTCATAAACTATATATATTAGTCAATTCAAATATAACTGAACTTAAAATAAGCCTTTAAGAGTTTAAATTCTGCTAGTGCCAAAAGCGAAGTTTCTTATTCTAACACTCTTAAAACCATGTTTTAACTTCTGGTATGTAAAACACTAGTTCTCTGTTTCCCTTTGTATAGTGGTTAAAATAAAACCAAAACACAAGACCAAGCTCTGTTTATTCTTTACTTCTACACTCTCAACACACTATCATCTTTGGCAGGAAAAAATACCTTTGGGACAGAGCATTGTTTTTTTTTAATTTTTATTTTTTTAATTTTTATTTATTTTATTTTTTTTTTTGCGAGAGAGAGAATGAGAGAGAGCATGAGAGGGAGGAGGGTCAGAGGGAGAAGCAGACTCCCTGCTGAGCAGGGAGCCCGATGTGGGACTCGATCCAGGGACTCCAGGATCATGACCTGAGCCGAAGGCAGTCGCTTAACCAACTGAGCCACCCAGGCGCCCTGGGACAGAGCATTGTTAAGAAGACTGGCCCTCCTGGGCGCCTGGGTGGCTCAGTCGGTTACGCGTCTGCCTTCAGCTCAGGTTGTGATCTCAGGGTCCTGGGATCGAGTCCCGCATTGGGCTCCCTGCTCAGCAGGGAGCCTGCTTCTCTCTCTCTGCCTGCCACTCTGCCTACTTGTGCTCTCTCTATCTCTCTGTCAAATAAATAAAATCTTAACAAAAAAAAAAAAAAAAAAGACTGGCCCTCCTGTCACCTAACAGAGACTTAACTTATTATATTTTACTGTTTCCCTTTATAAACTTTCTCCTTTGACTGTTCACAACCAGTGTTCTAGAGCCAAATTCTGCTATGACTGAGAGAAATTATGTTTATGGCTAAAGAAATATCTTTTATCATTTTTAAACATTCTATGAATAATCCCATCCTCCCCAGAAATTATGTTTATGGCCAAAGAAATATCTTATATCATTTTTTAAAAATCCTACCAACAATCCCATCCTCCTCATGTTGGGTTACTCGCACTCTTCTGCTGAGGGAGTTCTGTAGCTATGCCAGGAAAATTTTGACCTGCTTCTTCTGATTTGGTAGTTCCTCTGTCCTCATGCATTTCACACAGTATGCTTCAGCCACATTGACCTTGAATTTCATAAATGGTGGCCATTTAAGTTGTCTCACATTTTTCAATGTCATAAATAATTTTGTGCTGAATTTCTTATTATATGCAATAGCTAACAGTGGGGAATAGACTCTAAGATGGCGTTCCTAATCCCCAACTCCTGGTATTCACGGCTTTGGGTGATTTCCTCACCTTGAGTATGAACAGGACCTGTGACTTACTTCTAGTCAGTAGAATATGACAAAGGTGATAGGATGTGATTCTCTTACATGATTTAAGGCTCAGTTTCTCTAGCAGACTCATTCTAGGGATTTTCTCCCTTGCTAGATTTAGAGAAGTAAGTAGCCATGAAGGCCCATATGGCAAGGATTTGAGGGCAGCCATTAGGAGATGAGGATGGCTTTCATTCAGGAGTCAATGACAGGGCGCCTGGGTGGCTCAGTCGGTTGGGCGACTGCCTTCGGCTCAGGTCGTGGTCCTGGAGTCCCGGGATCGAGTCCTGCATCAGGCTCCCTGCTCGGCGGGGAGTCTGCTTCTCCCTCTGACCCTCCCCCCTCTCATGTGCTTGCTCTCTCTCATTCTCTCTCTCTCAAATAAATAAATAAAATATTAAAAAAAAAAAATCTGGGGGCGCCTGGGTGGCTCAGTCGGTTAGGCGACTGCCTTCGGCTCAGGTCATGATCCTGGAGTCCCTGGATCAAGTCCCGCATCGGGCTCCCTGCTCGGCGGGGAGTCTGCTTCTCCCTCTGACTCTCCCCCTCTCATGTGCTCTCTCTCTCATTCTCTCTCTCTCAAATAAATAAATAAAATCTTTAAAAAAAAAAAAAAGAGTCAATGACAGACTCTTCTCCCATCAAGCCTTCAGATGAGGATCCAGCTCCAGCTGACACCTTGATTGCAGCCTTGCAGAGGACCCAGCACGTCATATGCGGACTTGCACCCCACACAAACTGCGAGATAAGAAATATATATTGTTATAAACTACAGATTTTGTGGCAATTTGTTTTGCAGCAATAGAAAATGAATATGCTCTGTGATAAATATTTTACAGTTATTATCTCCATTGACTTTAATGACAGGCCTAAGAGGTTGATAATATTATTATTCTAGTGTTTATAGAGGAGGAGAATGAAGTTCAGGAAACCTGAGAAACTTGTCCAGTCACACAGCATGTAATGGTAAGGATTGGAAGGCAGGCTCCCAACTCTAGAGCCCATTGTCTAAGATTCCTACATTCTTGGTTTTGGAGACACAGTACCAACCTTTCAAAAAGTTTGTATCAGTTTATAGCTTTACCAACAGTGGATAAGGGTACCTATTTCTCAATATTCTTTCCAGTATTAGTTATTTGTTTTAAAAATGATAAATTGGGGCGCCTGGGTGGCTCAGTTGGTTAAGCGACTGCCTTCGGCTCAGGTCATGATCCTGGAGTCCCAGGATCGAGTCCCGCATCGGGCTCCCTGCTCGGCGGGGAGTCTGCTTCTCCCTCTGACCCTCCCCCCTCTCATGCTCTCTCTATCTCATTCTCTCTCAAATGAATAAATAAAATCTTTAAAAAAATGATAAATTTACAAGTAAGTAAATCACAGTTTCTAAAATTTGTGCTTTTTTTTTTTTTTTTTTTTACTCTGTCCTAGGATTTTTGTTTTCTTGCTCTACTCTCTTTTTCTTGAGCCACTTATAAATAGCATTCTCTTTGGGTATTATGGGAAGAGAGGTGAGCTAGTAAGGAAAGCATCTCCAATTTTTGCCTTTTCAAGTAAGAAAATAAAAAACTTTTTTGGACAGAAAATAAATTTTAGATTAAATTAAACTCTTGGTGAAATGGCCAAACAGAGAACTGACATAGAATGGCATTTTGAAGGCTAACATGCCTGCCCATTTATGGACTATATTCCAATCATACAGCCCATGGCTATCAAAGCACCTAAGAAAAATTCATTCCTATCTCAGGAAGAGAAATATTCAGACCTCTATGAATTCTAGTCACTTATTAATGTACATCTTCTTTGTGCTTGGGTAAATGATCTCTGGAGCTCTATAATTAATTTTCTCTATTGTGCCTTCCACAAAAATGCCATCCCAGAAATTGTGCTTCACCCAGTAACAGTCTGAATATGCAAGGAAAATAGCTTGTTAGCAATTAGATTTAGAAGACAACATTTTTTGATAGATTTAATTTTCTCTTTTCTCTTGAAATAACCCTACAAAGTTATGAAGTTTGCAAATTTACCCAAGAAGGAAATACAAAATGACTGATTTCTGTAGCAATTTTCCATGATATTTATTATAAGAGAGCAGATGTTTTCTTTTCTGAATGAAGACAAAGAAATCATTTCAGTTCATGAAATCACAAACTTCAGATATGTCTCAATGAGAATGGAAAGCGTTCAATTATGAAGACACTCATTTTTGTGGTGCTGTGGTTGATGCTAAATTTAATAGGAAAACTATTAGGATGTAATATCCAGATTTTAAAAACCATTTAAAACGAAGCATTAAATGATTAATCAGTTAATTAATGAGATAGATTGCAGTATTTTTGAAATCAGAAATCTAGAACATGTAATTACATTATGAACATATTTGTGGGAACAAACATTACCTCCCCAGCCTGTGGAATGTTTTATGATTGAGGTGCCATTGTACCTCCCTAATTATATAGATTGGCTTTTCATGATGAAGAAGATGATGAAGCTGATGATTATGAGGGCTAATGATAGCTACATCTGAGTGAGGACTTATCATGTGCCGGGAGTATTACATGTAGCTCACTTAATCTTCATCACAACCATATGAATAAGTCAGATTATTCTGATGAAGAATCCAAGGCTCAGAGAGGTTAGGTTGCTCAAGGTCACGTGGCTGGTGCGAGGCAGAGATAGGATTCAGATTCAGGTATGCTTGACCTCAAAGACCACTAACTTCGCTGAACCAGGTGATGCAACTCCACAAAGTTGGGTTGGTTTTGGATGAGCTCAAAGGGCTGAATCTCACATCTTGATTCCAGAGACACAGCCAAGAGGGGATCACAGACAAAGATCTTTTTTATTTTCTTCTTCCTTATCAGGATCACCTTTCAGACGTTTCTCTGACATCTGAAGATACAAAGATGTCTATAACCCTACCAAAATGCTTATGACTTGAATATACCCTCTTTTTATCCCAAGTATATTTGGATTATTAGATACTGTGGGTGACTTGCCATGACTCAAATGGTCCTCTTACTTGGAAAGGTGATAAGTCTGACTATTTACTCCAGAACTCTACACCTCTTAGCAGTGAGAAGTATGGTCACTTTATCCACAGCAGACACCCACCATGGGAACTGTCCATGGTGGTTCCTTGCAGAACTCCCAAGTCATATTAGGACTTCCTAGTGTTAGACATGGTGTTGAATTTCTAGTGAGGCCTTTAATGCTCTTCTCCCTACCTCCTTCTTTTCCTCCCTCTCTTTTCTTCTCTCCCTTCATGTATTTATGAATTAGATATATATCTGTCTAACTTGTCCTCTTACATTATGGATTTTGAGATTCTAATTTTCTGATGATAGAAATAGCAATATGTTTAAACAATAAAGTTTAAAACAATAAAATAATGATCTTTTATGAGAAAGCTCATAGGATGTCGATAACACATTCAAAATACATGGCATCTTTATATTAAATGTCTTATGTTGTTAATCTTTAAATCCCAGGAATATAGAAATGCAAAGAGCACTATAGTTATAGGTCCACTTTGATTGGATTTCTGACTATATGGATCACTCTTTAAGGAGAAAAATAAACCACCTCACTGTCGCAGACTATATTACTGTTTACCTGTAATTTTGGTGCTCCTCTCTATGGTGTCTCCGTCTATGGGAAGATCATCCATCACTGCCCTGTTGTACTCAGAAGTGGCCATGTGACTTGCTTTGGCCAATCTAATGTAGGCCACTTCTGAGCAGAAGCTGTAAGTCAGTATGTGGCCCACAATGCCACAACAAGACTTCTCTATTACCTTGAGTCCCAAAGTGAAATTAACTGGATCAGAGCAGAAGCTGACTTTAACTTGATAGGTAGAATAAGGGAGAGACAAATCTTTGTTGTTGTAAGCCACTGAGGAGTTTAGAGACACTTATTGCCACAGCATAACCTAGTCTATCATGACTGGTACTTTTATCAACTCTCATTTGCCACTGCAAAACCCTCTAGGGAAGAAGCAGTCACAAAATAACTTTCTAGTAGTGATAAATAGTACACTTTGAATTTAATACAATAAAACCCACGTGGATTACAAAATTTTCAACCTACTTTTCTCCCTGCTGGCTTGAAGCAAGACTTCTTTTCCATGCTGGGATATTCCTGATAGCGCTTTCCACTAGTTTCTGCCCTGCCTATATTAGTTTGCCTAGGCCACCATTATAAAATACCATAGATTGAGTGGCTTGAACAACATTCATAGATGCCTAACATGCCAAAAAAACCATGGGTGTCTGTGAGAATTCCAGTCACTATGCACAATATTTCTCTTAAAAAAAAAACAAAATTACCTAATTTCAAAACAGAAGTCTAATTGCACCTAGTACTAACCTAAAATTAAAGTAACTCCTTGTTTTCTTTTCCAATGTGTTTACTTTGTTAGAATGAATGGAACTTTTAGATCTTATATTGGGTTCCCTTGGAAACAGAATTCTGAGACAGAGAGTTATATACAGAAGGCAAGGGAAGTGCTCTTGGGACATACACTTGTAAGAACACAAAGAAGGCAGGATTGGTCAGAGTGAGAAACTAATCAGCAACATGGTTGTGACTGAGGCTTCAGCTCATCCCAAAGGGATCCGGTCTTCATAATCCTGAATCAACCAGTCATAGCTGTGGGCTGCTCTCTGGAAAGGGTCATAGCTCTGGGCAAGGTGTAGCCCTGTGGCTGAGGACAATGCTCAGTGAGGGACACAGCTGTAAGTTGTCAGGGGCTGATATTAGCAGCTGGGGGTAATATGTGCATCTCCCAAGAGGAGATCCGGGGGGAGTATCACAGGATCCATTGCAACCCACCCTTGTGCCATTCATATTGACCTGTTACTTATAATAACTTTGTCCCACCTTGGAGCAGCTTTCACAGGATTCTGGTTGGTCTTGTGTTCTGGGGAGTGAGGGTAAGTAGGGTTATTCCTACATCATCCCTTTGTCTCTTGCAGCCATATAATCTACACAATGGTCATTCGTTTGGAATGGCACCCAATCCCTTCAGTTTATCATTTCTGAATTGGCACCACAGTTATGTCTTTAAGAGACTGTTCTGTTGCCATCAGGGTGATGGCTTCTAGCGGTGTGCAATCTAATAGGACCAGTGGATGCCATGGTCATGTTCCCACTACTCCACTTCTTTTCCAGAGAGTGAGTCTCTCATTCTAAGCCAATGTTATATGGCATTCCACCTAGGTGGATCAAACACTCTGCAAATCTTTGGTTGGTGGTTTTGGGCCAAGGCCCTGCAGGAAGGAAAGGCAAACTTATGTTCAGAATATGTATTGATCTCAGTCAAGATAAATTGCTGCCTCTTGAAGGGTGAAAATAGTTGATCTCTGCGAGAGATGGTATCATGCCAGGGAGCTTAGCCCTGTTGCTGGCATGTTAGACATTTAGTAGTGGCAGTAGCTAGATCTGCTTTGATGAGGGGAAGTCCATGCTGTTGGGCATAACCTTCATCCCTACCACCATGTCTATCATCCATGAGCCCATGATGCCAGCAGTAGGATGGGTGACATTAGAGGCTGGCTGATGACAACTCGCCAGTCATCCTGTCCACTTGGTTGTTTACTACCTCTACCACTGTGGATGATCTCTGTCAGGTGTTAGCCTGTGGTACATTGATATTTTTTGCCAACTATCATAAGTCCAAATGTCTCTTTCTCAGATCTTTTTGACCCTGGTATTCCAATCTTCTTTTTCCAGTTCCCTGACCAACCAGCCAAGCTACTGCCACTCCCCATGAGTCTGTATATTTTCTTACGGCAGTTCACTTCTTTTTTCCAAACACAGTGGGTGACTAGATACACCGTTTGGAATGCTGATAATGGAGGACTTCCCTACCTTCCAGAGTCGTTACTAACTGATGTTGTGAATTAGCAATAGGCTCACAACAAGCTGTGAGTCTGCTAGGTCTGTCATAACAAAATACCACAAAGTGGGTGGCTTGAACAACAGAATTTATTTTTTATAGTTTTGGAGGCTGGAAGTCCCAGACCAGGGTGCCAGCATGATTAGGTTCTGGTGAAAGCTCTCTTTCTGGATTGGAGGCAGCTACCTTCTTGCTGTGTCCTCACATGGTGGAGAGAGAAAGAGAGTAAAGACGCTCTCTGATATCTCTTCTTATAAGGGCACTAATCCCATCATGGGGGTCCTGATTCATGATCTCATCTAAATCTAATTACCTCCCAAAGGCCTCATTTTTAAATACCATCAAATTAGAGGTTAGAGCTTCAACATATGAATTTTGGTGGGGCACAATGCAGTCCACAGCACAAGGCAACCCATCCATGAATGGAGATCAACCTATTTTCTTCCTCTTTCAGCTGATAATAAGCCTCCCCTTTCTCCCCTGATGTAGCTATAAATATGAGTTGAAGTAGAGGGATTCAGGGCCTTCTGCACCTGTTGTTTACTTGTACCCTCTGGCCCTGCTTGTGCCTGATCCTGGATATACCACTTCTATCTTATGATGGATTGCTCACCTTTGGCAGAACCTATCCCATCATGGGCAGCTACATGGTCACTGATGTTCCATGCTCCATTTCTCCCAAGGTCTGGTAGCATGCAAGTAGCTGCTTTTGAATTATATATGGTGCATGTATTACCCATAATGATTACAAATGACTTTTAAAATGTAACCTAATGATTAAAAAAACTGGCTTCCTACTACCTTCATGATAAAATCTTTACTCACTCCTCACAGAGAATCCAAGACCCCCAAGGACATGGTTCCTGCCAACTTTCTGTCCTCATCACACTTGCCCCATGCAGACATACACTCTATAATCCAGCCCTGCAATTTCTACCTAATCCACACATGTATCAGTCAGGGTCTTGGCAGGAGACAGATGATACTCACAAAAGAGGTAACTGAAGAGTTTACAAGACTATTTACAAAGGTGCGGACAGGCCTACCATCTCTAGACCTAGAGCGGCAAGTGAGGAAGCTGTCCCCAGGATCCAGAGTGGGGTGTGTCAGCCTGGGGAGCTGGAGCTGTGGCCTCCCTGCTCCTCAGAGAGGGAGCCGGGGGGACACATATCTGAACTTTGTCTCTCACTTCCCTGCATTCTCCACCTGGTGTATCTCATTGGCTGAAACCAGTTAGAAGCCAGAAGGCAAGGGAGCTCCAGAGATGCATTCCACAGAGGCCAGCTCCAGGGCACAGAGCAGAGTGGATAGGGATGGAGAGTGGCTCTGGAGAGGCGCACAGAATATGGGGCATATACACTCTGCTTCATGCCTGTGCATGTGTTTCCCCTCTGCCCAAAATGCTCATCTGACCCTGGTCCCCTTTCCTTGCTGCCTTGCTCATGTGAAAAACTCAATCCTCAACCATCAACACTCATGCCCAACCTTTCAATTCAGATAGCAGCCCATGCATATCTCAGCTACAGCATAAAGCACACTGGGCTGTAATTGTTTATTTACCTGTCTGTCTCCCTGCCTAACATGGGAGCTCACCCATGGTAAGAGCTGGGTCTTTTGTTATAATTTTTAAAAAAGATTTTATTTATTTATTTGACAGAGAGAGAGAGCACAAGCAAGGGGAGCGGCAGGCAGAGGGAGAGGGAGAAGCAGGATCCCCGCTGAACAGGGAGCCCGATGCAGAGCTCAATCCCAGCATGCTGGGATTGTGACCTGAGCCGACAGCAGGCACTTAACTGACTGAGCACCCAGGCGCCCCAAAGAGCTGGCCATTTTGTATCTTTCTATTCTTTTTTTTTTTTAAGATTTTTTAAAAATTTATTTATTTGACAGAGACACAGTAAGAGAGGGAACACAAGCAGGGGGAGAGGGAGAGGGAGAAGCAGGCTTCCCCCCAAGCAGGGAGCCCGATGCGGGGCTCGATCCCAGGACCCTGGGATCATGACCTGAGCCAAAGGCAGACGCTTAATGACTGAGCCACCCAGGCAACCCTGTATCTTTCTATTCTTAGAGCTCAGCACTGTGCCTGGCACTTAGTGGGTGCTCAATAGATATCTGTTGGTGAGCATCTTTATTTTCCTGAAAGTGGAAGCTCCTTTTTGTAAACTTCAAAAGGTAAGTTACTTAAGAGGAACAATATTCCCTTGATTTCCATGTCATAGCAAAGTTTATTAAAGTCCTTTCTTATTTAAGGAACAAAGCCACTTACCCCGCATCCCATCACTAGTGATGGCTGAGAAGTATGTAGAACACAGGTCATCTGTCTCCTAATCTGTTGCTCATTGCTCTTGTCAGTAGATGTCCCCACATGAAAGTGAGTGCATTAGATGGCTCTGTGGAGACAACTCATAGAATTTTACAGGTGGTGATCTCAGAGGGAACATTTGAAATGAATGAGGTTTTAAATGCCTACTTGAAGAAAATGAACCATTTTAATAATCTTTTACTTTCAGAACTTTGCAGGGGTCAGTAAGAGTTGAAGTCCAAGAAAGGAGATATCCAGTTACATCGACCAGGTGTTTCTCTTTTCTTTTCTAAGATGAAAACATATGTTTGTTGACTGGATTGTTGTGAGGTACTTGAGGTCAGGGAGCAAGTCTCCTTAACGTATGTCTCTGTCAGCCTTAGACAGGTGTGTCAAAGGAATGGCACGTTATACAAAACAACCAGATGAGGTTGATCCAGCAGCATTTGGAGTGATACCTGAGATGCTTGCTCTGGTTAACTGCAGAGTAGGAGAGTAGTGGCCACCACTGGTTTGATGCCCAGCATCCATTCCCAGCTTTGTGGTTTGGATGTGATTGACTTTAAACCCCAGGTCTAGAGATGGGCCCTGATTGGCTAAGCAGCATATCACATGCTCTTGGCCATAGTGATCTGTTCAGGAATGAGCCAATGATGTACAAAGATAGAGTCACCAGGAATCCTGGGAGACTCTTAACTCTCTTCTTGCTGGACATGAAGGAGAGAGGATGTAGTTGCTGGTACTCCGGCAGTCATCCATGACCACATGGAGTCAGATGTAGGCACTAAGGCTAAGAAAATGGAGAAATGTAAGGAGTGAGAATCCTGTCCTAGTGATACTGTTTGAGTCCTGGATCAAGTTGTACCTGAAGCCACACAAAAGTGAGCCACTACATTCCCTAGTCTTAAGCCAGTTGGAATTGTGCTTACAGGGGGTAAGTGGCACATCAAGGGAAGCAGCATCTGTGGGTGAGGAAGCAAGAAGTGTTTCCTGTGGTTTTTCATGTTAAGTCAGGGAAATGACTGGGTCATGGATAAAGTCATATAGGAGAATAACCTAGGGAGGTTTTCAAACATGTCTTGCCCTCCTTCTATACCAGGACCCATTCTAGAATCACTGGTGTGTGTGTGTGCCTGTGTGTGTGTGTGTGTGTGTGTGCAAGGTTTAAAAACTCTGCCCCAAGTGATTCTGATACAAATCAGTCCAGTCACAGGAACCCTGCTCCCCCAACAACATGATGCCTTGTTAATTCTATGGGAATAATTGAGGCTCAA
Organism: Mirounga angustirostris; assembly: GCF_029215605.1. Lineage (NCBI taxonomy): Eukaryota > Metazoa > Chordata > Mammalia > Carnivora > Phocidae > Mirounga > Mirounga angustirostris. The sequence goes on from NW_026991712.1 coordinate 34,832,367, forward strand.
CAAAGAATCCTCCACACTAACTTTATTTAGAGTATTGGACACTCAATGCTCTCTCAGGCCTTTAGTGATGCTAAGGCTTTCTGCATCCCTGTCCTCTGGCAGAACTGCCCCATGGTCTCTTGCTTCCTCCTTATCCCCCATCTCTCCTCTTCAGACTTTATTAAGGTTGATCTTTTAGGTCCTATGAACTCATCTAGTTGAAGAACTAAGGAATTAAAGGTATGAATTCATAATACAATTTCTACTGACAAAAGCTGATTACAAGGATTTGGAAACACAAAAGAATAGATATTTAAAGAGATGATGAGTGGGACATGGATACTAGGAAATAGGGCCTCTGAAGCTTAGAAGTTTGGCCCCTTCACACCCTTCCCACAGTGGGGCCACACCAGTTGTTTCTCCTTTTCTTTCACTTTAGTGAATACTACTTAGCTAAGATGTTGTGTTGTAGTTTCTCATGATGCAAAACCAGTTAATTCTGCCTACACTTAGCTGGCCCATTAGAATCAAAACATTATTTAAAGGGGCAGAGGAAAGGATATGCTCTTCTACCACTTTTTTGTACCACAAAAGAGAAAATGATATGAATCAAAAAACAAAATCGTGAGCATGGAATCTTCAACTGAAAAGGTACAGTTGAGTATCTAGACAGACTCTTTGTAAAGAATGGATTCCAGTCTGCCTCCCCCAGTAGATGTGATGGTAGCTTCCTGAAGAAAGTGAAGGGGAAGGCACTAGGAGAGAGGAGGGGAAAGTGCTTCCAGAAAATCAATTCTCAGTTTCTCTGGAGGGAAAAGTCTCTGAAGCTCCAGAACGTTCCATTTTGATATTCGCAAAAGACTTCAGAATAGTCTCTAAGGTGACCTAAATCAGTTTGCTGTATATACTATGCTCTATATCCGTGTCCAATATATGGGATTATTTCCCCCATAGCCAGGATTCATGAGGCTTTGATTAAAGGGTAGGAATGGGAATGGCTGGTGATACATCAGTACAATTTTTGCTTTCTCTCTCTGGTCCTTGGGTTCTGCTGGTCTAGAGATCTAAGTTCCAAAGGGAGAAATACTTCCACGAACAGATACAACAATGATTCCATTGACCTGGAAGTTGAGACTGTCACCTGATCACTTTGGGATATTCATGCCTCTTTATCAGCAGGCAAAGAAAGTCACAACTGGCTGGAGTAACTGATACTGACTACCAAGGACAAACTGAGCACCATTACACAACGGAGGTAAGGAGGAGTATGTCTGCAATACAGGTGATCTCTCAAGGATGCCTCTTAATATTACTCTGCGATTAAAGTCAAAGGAAATACAACAACCCAATTCAGGCTAGACTGCTCATGTTCCAGGCCCTTTAGGAATGAAGTCTTGGGTCACCCCACCAGGTAAAGAAGCATGGCCAGCTGAGGTGCTTGCTGAGGGCAAAGAGGATGTGGACTAGGAAGCAGAAGAATGTAGTTATAAATACTATGACCAGGTGACCAGTTGCAGAAATGAGGTCTAATTATTATGAGTATTTATTCCTTATTTTTAAATAAATATATATTAAGGAAGTATTTGCTTCTTTCCCACTCTTATTCCCTTATCATCTAACATAGTATGTATTTGTAATTGTTAATTTTAAGATTTTATATATTTATTTGTTAGAGAGAGTGGGAAAGCACAAGTAGGGGGAGGGCAGGCAGAGAGAGAAGCAGGCTCTCTGAGAGCCTGACGCAGGGCTTGATCCCAGGACCCCGAGATCATGACCCAAGCCAAAGGCAGATGCCCAACTGACTGAGCCACCCAGGCGCCCCAGTAATTGTTAATTTTATATGACAGTATTTAAGCTACAGGATAACAAAGGAGAAGAGTAAACAACACCTAAGAACTTCGCATCTCCTGAGGAAAGGGTAGTGAGATTTCAATTGTACACAGGATAATTATATCATGTTAAGCAGAAGTATGACTTTGTTGCGGCCTTTATTTGGAGGTTGAGTGTGATTTAAGAAAATGTGTATGGGTGCCACATTGACAAGGGGTGGACTGTGATGGTCTTTTTGACATGTCAACTTGACAAAGCCAGATTCTTCAGTTATTCAATCAAATACTAATGTAAGTATTGCTGTGAAAGTGTTTTAAGATACGATTAAAAGTCATGATCAGTTGACTTGAAGTAAGGGAGATTTTCCTAGATAATGTAGGTGGATATGATTCATTTGAAAGGCCTCTAAGAGCAGAGCTGAGGTTTCCCTGAAGAAGTAATTGTGCCTGTGTCCAGCTTCAGCCTGTGCCCTGGGATTCCATTCTGTCCTTCCTGGTGGTCTGTCCTATGGATTTTGGACTTGTTTAGTTGGCCCCCACAATTACATAAACCAATTCCTTGCAGTAAGTCTATGAAAATATATCTCCTACTCGTTCTGCTTTCCTGGTTGAACCTGACTAAGCGAACCTTGCTAAAATAATATTTATGAAGTGTTAACAATGATGATTTCTCAGGAATGGGATCGATTTTAGGTGACATGTTTGTTTGTTTTAACTCTCTTTTTTTTCTTCTCCATAGTGTTCAAGTGTTCTAAAAGAGCATTTTAAAAACAGAACAATAGTTTAAAAATCAACAATTTAACAAAAGTATCTAAAGCTTAATTCCATTTGCAAAATGTCTCACAGAATTCTAGCAAGTTTTTGTAAAACAGAGTTTCAAAAAAGTCCTTCGGTCTTTTTTCACAGAATCGAACAAAAAAAAATTAATCTACACTGTAATCTACTGTGTCCTTTTTGTTTTTTGAATATTTATTGAGCCTGGGGACCATATCCTCCTCTTCCTTTGTTCTACTTGCTAGGCCTAGCTCAGGGCTGAGAACATTGTAAGTCCCTGTCAACACTTCTTAATAAACACACCCTGCACTTAAATGTATCTGTTCTAGTTTTCTTAACTTTTTCCCGGTAATTCCCCACAGTATCTATTTCATCCTTTCAAACTAGGATATCAACTACTTCAATTTTAAAGCTAAACATTAAGTTGTTGCATATACATTTTATTTTATTAAAAATATATAGACGGTACTTATTTTTATGGAATTGAAACAGCGTGCACTTATCATTTCATACTTTCCTCTTACTAACATACTTCAAGCCCACATAACCTCGAGTCAACACAATCCATAAACTTGTCTTTTTAATGATTATAGAGCAGTTTGTCATGTAAATATACCACAGTTTGCACATCCAAAGCTCTATTTTTGGACATTTGGATTGTTTCCAGTTTCTTTCTATTATAAATAATGTGACCATGAAGGCTTGTTTAGACCAATGGCTTTTTAAAAATTATCTCTTTGGGGCCATTTCCTTAGGTCAATATTCCTCAAGATAAACTGTTTGGAAAAAAGACAGGAACATTTTGTTACCTATTGCCAAACTGCTTTCTAGAAAGCTTGAAACAATTCTACATTATCAACAGTATGTTTCCCTGGAGCCACATTTCCACTGGATTGTTAGCATTATTAGTTATCTTTGCTAGTTCACTAGGTATACACCAGCATCAAAGGTGCTCTAACAGCCTTAATATTCTTAGCAGTTCTATTGCTGGGGTCTACAAATCGTGCCGCTAAGATATTTAAAAGTATTTTTGTCTGGCCTAAAGGTCTCTTAGACACCATCTTAAAACTTTCTGTCTCGGGGCGCCTGGGTGGCTCAGTCGGTTAAGCGACTGCCTTCGGCTCAGGTCATGATCCTGGAGTCCCAGGATCGAGTCCCGCATCGGGCTCCCTGCTCGGCAGGGAGTCTGCTTCTCCCTCTGACCCTCCTCCCTCTCCTGCTCTCTGTCTCTCATTCTCTCTCTCTCAAATAAATAAATAAAATCTTAAAAAAAAGAACAAAAGAGGGGCGCCTGGGTGGCTCAGTTGGTTAAGCGACTGCCTTCGGCTCAGGTCATGATCCTGGAGTCCCGGGATCGAGTCCCGCATCAGGCTCCCTGCTCGGCGGGGAGTCTGCTTCTCCCTCTGACCCTCCTCCCTCTCGTGCTCTCTGTCTCTCATTCTCTCTCGCAAATAAATAAATAAAATCTTAAAAAAAAAAAACAAAAACTTTCTGTCTCTGCAAAAGATCTTGCACCTTTGATCTGAATTTCATAACTGAAGCTATGTTTTATTGATAACACCCTAGATTTGATCTTTGCCTTAAGGCCATTTCTTACTTTGAGAACATTTGCTACCTTGAAGACTTCCCTGTACCCTTCACATTTCCTCCAAATTCTACTCAAAACTGTTCTTTATTTAGTTCATTCCTTTCTTCTTGTATTTTGTCATAGCCTAGGAAGCTAAGAGAAGCCAACTGACACTTTCAACATTTTGCCTGGCAATCTCCCTAGCCAGATCTCCAGGCTCGTGAGGCACCCTTTCTATTTGTGATGTTCACACAGGCGGCAGTTTCGATAAAATTTCTCCTGGTATATAAATCGTATTCCCTTTGCTCCCGTACCCAGTAGGGATCGCCTCACTGCTCTGCCAACCTTCATCAATAGCCTGCTTGAGAATCTCCAGGCTTCCCCCCCCCAATTTGCTCCCAAAGCCAGTCCTCCGTGTTTTATGTTTTTCTTACTGCAGCATCACACGACTAGGTGCTGATTTCTGTTTCAGTTATCTATCACTGGGTAACAAATCATGCCCAAACTTAGTGACTTAAGACAACTACTACTGTATTATTTTTCACAATTTTGTTGGTCGATTATCTTAGCAGAGAAGTTGTTTTGTTCCATGTGCTGTTATCTGGGGCTACCGAGGCTAGACTGGGCTGGAATGTCCAAGATGGCTCATTCTTATGACTGGCAGTTGGTGCTGGCTGGTAGAGGGTGGCTGGGCTGGAGCTGCCATAGAAAGGACTTGAATTCTCCTCCATGTGGCTTGTTTTTACATCATGGTTGCTGAGTTCCAAGAGGAAGGAAATAGAAGCTTGTAGTTTTCTTAAAGCCTGGGCCAAGAGATCCCAGAATGTATTTCTACTACACTCTATTGATCAGAGCAGTCCTAGGGTATGCTTAGATTCAAAAGAAGGAGAAATAAGCTCCACTTCTCCATGGAAGAAAGGTGCAGGCATATAGGGAGGGAAGAAATTGATGGTATGATCTTTGGAGTATGGTATGATCTATTATGCCAGGGTGACTGGGTCATTACCAGCTTTTCTCAGGAGTCCTGTGGAAGTAGAAGAAACCTACTACTCATCCATCCATTCACTCATTCATTCATTCATTCATTATCAGCTTTTTGCTGACCAGCTACTCTGTGCTGGGCTTTGTTCTAGCCACTGTGGATATAATGATTAGAAAGACAGACAAGGTCTCTGCTCTCACGGGGCTTACAACTGAGTTGGGGAAAAAATAAAAAATTTAAAATGCATATATATTTAAATAAACAAGAAAATTAATAGTTATTGTGGGTTGAACTGTATGGCCCCTCCCCCAGCCTATTTACGTATGTCTTTCCCAATAAACATGAAATTCCTCCAGAGACCATTCACCTTCAGTCTTATAGAGGCCTCTAACTCACTGACCCCACCACTATCAAACACATTATGACCTCACTTCTCTTCTTATCCAGTTCAGACACCACTGCCCATCATTTTAAATACTCCTTCCTTAACTCTTTCTCCATTACACACTTCTGGAATATTCCAAACCTAATTAAATCCAACTCTCTACTGACTCCCTGCCTGAACCCCTGCTGTGACTTACTTTGATCAATGAAAGTGATTGGAATTGATGTATGCTATTTCTGAATGGAAGCTTTAAAAACCAATGCATAATTTGGGATGCTTTCTCCTGTCTCTCTTTTTTCCTGCTCTAGGGCCTGACAACACTCCAAATAGGGGCTGCTCTATAAGCCTGGGTTCCTGAGTAAGGAAGACTCAACAGAACCCCCAGCTGACTCATGATGAGTGAGAAATAAACCTTGAGTTTTATGTCACTGAGAGTTTGTTGTTTGTTTCTACAGCACGACCTAACCTATACCTACCAGTGCAGGTGAGTACAAGAAGACAGTAAAAGTATCTCATGCAGAAAGAGCATTGTGTAAAAAGGCACAGAGAAGTCTGGCGACTTCTGGGAATATAACCCACACTGAGCGGATTGAAATTGCAGGAATGAACTTGGAAGAGTGAGTTAGGACTCATTTGTGAAAGGCATCTAATGAAATGACATGGAGTTTAACCCTTGTCATGGAAGAAATTAGGGAATCAGTGGAGATTTTCTTTTCCTTTTAAGATTTTATTTATTTATTTATTTATTTATTTACTTACTTACTTACTTACTTACTTATTTATGTGAGAGAGAGTGGGAGGACAGAGCAGAGGGAGAGGGACAAACAGACTCTGCACTGAGCATGGAGCCCAATGCAGGGCTCAGTCACATGACCCTAAGATCATGACCTGAGCCAAAATCCAGGCTCTCTGGGATCAGTGGAGATTTTCAAATAAGAGACTGTTCCTGCCCAATTGTCTTTTAGGAAGATTATTTAGAATTTAATATGGAGAAAGAATTGGTGAAGGGGAGATAGTCAAGACTTCAGATACGGAGAAATTTGGGGGAGAGACGTTTTTACAGTATAGAAAAGATAAGATGAGGACATGAACCTTGCTGACATGAACGTTTTATCTTTATAACACTAACTTTTTAGTAAAGAAAATATGAGATTGTAGTTAAAACCTTGCTTCTGGAATTAGCCAGAACTTAGTTTAAAACCCACTTTTACCTGGCTTTGTTACCTGGGCAAGAGTTCCTCAACCTCTTGGCTTCAAATTCCTCTTTGAAAATTAAAATAATAATGATGTCTCCTTTTTGAATTGCTGTGAGACCCACACTGAATAATGCGTGTAAAACACTTAACATGAGCCTATCACAGAGTAAGCATTTCACAAATACTAGGTACAGTGGTCAAAATGGTAGTGATACTGTAGTAAATGGTGTGTGAGACATAGATTCGAGTTAATTCTTCTCAACCTGAGTAAATGGTGCAGTGGAAATAGATTGGCATTTGGAAACAGAAGGGTCTTAGGCACAATACTACCATTCACTGGCAGTGTCATTTTGGAAAAGGCAACAAACTTTTTTTTTTTTTTTTACCAATTTTCCTAAAAAAGACTATTTTTTAAGAGCAGGTTTCAGTTCACAGTAAAATAAATAGGGAGGTACAGAGCGTTCCTATATTCCTTCTTCCACCACATGCATAGCCTCCCACATTATTAACATCACCCACCAGAGTGGTACATTTGTTACAGTTGATGGACCTTCACTGACACATCATAATCACCCCAAATTCATAGTTTATATTAGAGTTCTCTTTTGGTGTTGTAAATTCTTTTTTTTTTTTAAGATTTTTTATTTATTTATTTGAGAGAGAGAATGAGAGACAGAGAGCACGAGAGGGGAGAGGGTCAGAGGGAGAAGCAGACCCCCCGCTGAGCAGGGAGCCCGACGCGGGACTCAATCCCGGGACTCCAGGATCATGACCCGAGCCGAAGGCAGTCGCCTAACCAACTGAGCCACCCAGGCGCCCTGGTGTTGTAAATTCTATGGGTTTTGATTAATGTATAATGACATGTATCCATCATTATAGTATCCTTCAGAGTATTTTTACTGCCCTAAAAATCCTCTGTGCTCCATCTATTGATCCCTCCCTCCCTGCTAACCCCTGACAACAGTGATACTGTTACTGTCTCCATAGTTTTGCCTTTTCTAGAATGTCTTTTATTTTTTTTAAGATTTTATTTATTTATTTGACAGAGAGAGAGACACAGCAAGAGAGGGAACACAAGCAGGGGGAGTGGGAGAGGGAGAAGCAGACTCCCCGCTAAGCAGGGAGCCCAATGCGGGGCTTGATCCCAGGACCCTGGGATCATGACCTGAGCCGAAGGCAGACGCTTGACGGCCGAGCTGCCCAGGCGCTCCCAGAATCTTATAGTTGGAATCATATGATACGCAGGCTTTTAAGATTGGCTTCTCTCACTTAGTAGTGTGTATTTAAGGTGCCTCCATATCTTTTCATGGCTTGATAGCTCATTTCTTTTCAGCTCTGGATAATATTCCATTGTCTGGATGTATTGCTGTTTATCCATTCACCTACTGAAGAACATCTTGGTCACTTCTAAGTGTTGACAATTATGAATAAAACTGCTATAAACATCTGTGTTCAGGTTTTGGTATGGACATGTTTTCAAATCCTTTGGGTAAATACCAAGGAACATGATTTCTTGATCATATGATATGTTTAGTTTTCCACAAAACCACTGTTTTCCAAAGTGGTTGTACAATTTTGCCATTCTCATCAACAATGAATGAGAGTTCCTGTTTCTCCACATCCTCACCAGCCATTTGATGTCATTGTTCTGGATTTTGGCTATTCTAATAGGTGTGTAGTGGTATCTCATTATTGTTTTAATTTACATTTCCCTGATGACCTATAACATGGAGCATCTTTTCATATGCTATTTGCCATCTGTATATCTTCTTTGGTGAGCTGTCAAAGTCTTTGACTCATTGTTTAATCAATAAGACAACCAAATTTTATGACCTCCAGTTTCCTTATCTACAAAATAGGGGCTTTGATGCCAGGATTGTCTCCATCACAGGGCTGTTGAGAGGTTCAGGGTGGGCTAAGATATGTGGAAACCTTTTATAAGTGACGAGGTTCTAATACATAGAAAGTATTATTTATCTGTTGTCCCTTTAACTGCTATTCAGCATGATTTTTTTAAAACAAAAATTTATTTATTTATTTGAGAGAGAGAGAGATTGCTAGCTGGGGGAGGGGTAGAGGGAGAGGGAGAGGAAGAGAATCCCAAGCAGACTCCCTGCTGAGCAAGGAGCCCAATGCGGGGCTCGATCTCACGACTCTGAGATCATGACCTGAGCCAAAACCAAGAGTCAGAAGCCCAACCCACGGAGCCACCTGTGCGCCCCTATTCAACATGATTCAACACAAAGATGTTGTGTTACTTCTGATATGTGATTTAAGTTCTGAGACTATCAAATTGGAAAATTAAAATCCAAAAGAGAAATTTCACAACTAAAGAAAGTAGCACTCAGCAAGTTCTGAATTCTTCAAACTCTGTGGCTCCCCGTGATGAGTTAGCACATCTCTCTTCACAAAGGCTTCAGTGATGCAGTCTTGTTTCCACCCAGATTGGGGGGGGGGGGGGTGTGGTTGCCTCAGAGAACAGACGGGGAACAAAATGAGCAGAAGTTCTGCTCCCTACCCCAGGTATAGCTTTAAAAGGAGAGTCTTGGGTGGTGTCTGTTCCCTAGACGTCAATGAAAGCAGTGTTAGATGAGAGAAATGCTGTGTCATATCCACACTTTAATATTTGAGAATTTCCTTCATATTAGCTACACCAGTAGCTGCACCAGGGTGGCTGTGTAAGACTCACTCGGGGAAGCTTATAAACAATTTTATTTATTAAACAATATTTATTATGTCTCTAATATGTACTAGTACTAACATGTTCCCGAAACATGGGGATACAGCAGTGAACAAAAAAACTTTGGCTCACCTGGAGCTTATACACGAGACAGATACATGAATATATAATATATCAGATGGTCACAAGTGCTATGAAGAAAAATAAAGAGGAGTGAGGGTCATAGATAAGTGATAAGTAGACACATAAAGTATACAATATGTCAGAAGGCCGCAAGTGCTATACAAAAATATGTGGAGTGGGGGTCATAGAGGTGATGGGAAGGGGGACATGTTATTTTATTTATTTATTTATTTTTAAAGATTTTATTTATTTATTTGAGAGAGAGAGAATGAGAGAGAGAGAACACCTGAGAGGGGATAGGGTCAGAGGACGAAGCAGACTCCCTGCCGAGCAGGAAGCCCGATGCGGGACTCGATCCAGGGACTCCAGGATCATGACCTGAGCTGAAGGCAGTCGCTTAACCAACTGAGCCACCCAGGCGCCCGGGACATGTTATTTTAGACAGATGGTCAGAGAAGACCTCTCTGATAAGGTGACATATGAGCAGAGACCTGAAGGAAGTGAGAGAAGAAGATATGTGGATATCTGGGGGGGATATCTGGGTAAAGAGCCATTATGCAGAAGGAAGAGTATGTGCAAAGGTCCTGCGATAAGAGCGTACTTGTTTTATTTTGTTCTTCTTCAAGAAACAGCAATGAGGCCAGTAGTGACTAACAATGAGTGAGTTGGGGTAGAGGGAGACTTAGGAGGTGAGAGGAGGGAGCTGGAGTCTGGGCGCAGATTAGGAGGGACCTTTAGGCCATCAGAAGTATTTAGGATCTTACACTGAGTGAGATAGGAAGGCACTGAAAGTTTTGAGAAGATGACTGACAAGATCTAACTTTGGGTTTTACAAGATTCCTCTGGCTGTCCTGGAGAAGAGCATGGACTATAGGAGACGGGACAGGGATGGAGGTGGGAGCCCAGTACATACATGAGCCATATTCTGGGCGGATGATGGTGGTCTGGACTAGGGGGCTAATGGAGATGGTATCAATGTCTATATTTTTACCACCTGCCCCATCCACTCCACTTCCAAATTCTGTAGATTTAGAATAGAAACAAGGGCTCAGAATTGTAAAAAGCATGGCCAGCTTTCAAAACCATCAACTGGGTATGAGAAGCCACCCCCTCCGTTGCTGTGAGGTCTGGCCTGTGGATCTTCCTGCTTGCCCCTGTTCTTACCCCCTCCTGTGGCTCAGGCCTCTTCTGTAGAGTTCTGCTGCCCTGGTTGTCTGTCTGTCCTCCCCGGGTTATCTTCTGCTACTGTCAACCTGCCAAACCCCAGGGAACTGCCCACTCGCGCCCTGGAGGTTAAACCCGAGCTGCTGCCTGATTTCTCTTCCTTCACTCCCCTTCCCTTTGTCTTGTGTCCCTGCCAGAGTCTTCCTCGGGGTTCTGCTCTGCCCCCTAGATAAACTCCAATCTACCGGCCCCTTACAGCCAGGTTCCAGTCCACCATGCCCCCGGTGGGACCGTCCCCTTGTGCCTCCTCAGTCATCCTCAGGGACCCGAATGCTTTGTTTGCCTTGCTTCCGAAACAACAAGGAGGTTTCCATTTCTGCCTCTTCGTGCAATTTATCTCATCAGCTGGGCCGATGTGTTTCCACTCCGCCTCACCAAATGCTATGGGTCCTGCAGAGGTACTGCGCAAAGTCTTATTAAAAACATATTTTTAGAAAGTTTGAGTGATTAACACATGCCTGTGATTCAAAATTCAAAGGATTGGAAAAGGATATATATTCAAAAATTACTTTTCTGATACCACGGCTGCCAGCCAACCGGGTCTCCACGCCAGAGTCCTGACCCTATAAGCTACCTCTGCGTCCTTTCCCGATATCCCATCATACTTAGTCATGTAGGTGTGTTTATATTTTGTATTTATAAATAGCTCTTGTTAACAGATAACGCGCGTGCGCACACACACACACACACACACACGAATATTTGAATTTGGGCGCCTGGGTGGCTCAGTCGGTTAAGCGTCTGCCTTCGGCTCAGGTCATGATCCCAGGATCCTGGGATCAAGTCCCGCATCAGGCTCCCTGCTCTGTGGGGAGCCTGCTGCTCCCTCTCCTCCCCACTTGTGCTCTCTCACTATCTCTGTCTCTCTCTCTCAAATAAATAAAATCTAAAAAAAAAAAAAATTAAAAAAATAAAATAAAATAAAAAGAATATTTGAGTTTGTCTCTTCGTGTCTCTTCGTGTGTTTGTTCTACTAATGGTAACATGTTATTCACATTGTTTTGCCCTTGCTTTTTTCATTGAAAATATTCATCATTGTTCACGACCACTTACACACAAGACTGTCTCCTTTTTCTTCTCCTTCTGCCCCTCCTCCTTTTTCTCCTCTTATTCTTCTCCCCCTCCTCCTGCTCTTCCTCTTCCCCTCCCCCTCCTTTTTCCTCCTTCTTCCTCTTCTTTGTCTCTGTCTCCTTCTTCTTCTCCTCCATCTCCTTCTCCTCCTTCTTCTTCGTCTTCTTCTTCCTCTTCGTCTTCTTCTCCATCTCTGAACTTAGTAGTTGCATTATTAAATTATTTCATTTTGGAGTCATATTTTTTTATTGTGGCAAAATCTGCATAACCTAAAATTTACCACTTTAACGATTTCTAAGTATACATTTCGATGGTATTAAGTACATTCACATTGCTCTGCAACCACCACCATCATCTATTTCCAGACTTTTTCATTTTCCCAAACTGAAACCCCACATCCATTAAGCACTAACTCACCATTCTCTCCTCCCCCCAGCCCCTGGCAATCACTGTTCTAGTTTTTGTCTCTAAGAATTTAATTTAATTTAATCTAGATACCTCATACAAGTAGAATCATATAGTATTTGTCCTTTCGTGACTGGCTTATTTCACTTAGAAAAATGTCTTCAAGGTTTGCCTGTGTCTCAGCGTGTGTCCTAATTTCCTTCCTTTTTAAGGCTGAATAATATTCCATTGCCTATATAGACCCCATTTTGTGTATCCATTCATCTGACCATGGACACTTGGGTTCCTTCCACTTTTTGGCTACTCCGAATAATGCCATCGTGAACACAAGTGTACAAGTATCAGTTTGAGTCCCTGCTTCAATTCTTCTGGGTATGTACCCAGAAATGGAATTGCTGGATCATATGGCAATTCTATGTTTAAATTTTGAGCAACTGTTGTACTATTTTCCATAATGCCTTATTCTTTTAAATGACTGCTTTATATTCTGCTATATGGATGTAACGTAATTAATGTAACCACTCCTATGTTGATGGATACTAAGAGTGTTTCCAGGCTCTTGCTATAAAAATATTGCAATAAAATTCCTTGGAAATTTTTGTGTACGTAGACAGGTATGTCTGTGAGGTAAATTCTTAATATAATTGCTAGGTCAGAGGATATGTGAGCTTTTTCAAAATAGATTTTCTTTTTTAGAGCAGTAGGTTCAGGGCAAAATTTGAGTGGAAGGTACAGAGATTTCTCATTTAGCACCTGCCTCCATACATACATGCCTCCCTCATTCTGTATACCCTCCTCCAGAGTGGCACATTTGTGACAACTAGTGAAGCTACACTGACACATCATTATCACCCCAAATCCATACTTTATGTTAAGGTTCTGTCCTGGTGTACATTTTATGGGTTTGGATAAATGTATGATGACATGTATCTACTGTTACAGTAGCATATAGAGTAGTTACATTGCCTTACAAATCTTCTGGGCTCCACCTATTTCTTCTGCTCTCCCCACCCCCACCCTGCCCAGCTACTGACAACACTGATCTGTTTCCGTAGTTTTGCCTTTTCCAGAATGTCTGATAGCTGGAATCATATAATATGTAGCCATTTCTGATTGGCTACTTTCATTTAGTAGTATGCATTTAAAGTTCCTCCATGTCTTTTTATGGCTTGATAGCTCATGTCTTTTCAGTGCTATTAATATTCTATTGTTTGGATGTAACTGTTTATTCATTCACCTACTGAAAGACATCTTGGTTGCTTCCAAGTTTGGCAATTATGAATAAAACTGCTATAAACACCCGTATGCAGGTTTTTGCAGGGATGTGAGTTTTCAACTCCTTTGGTTAGATACCAAGGAGTATGATTGCTAGAACATGTGATAAGAATAGGTTTAGTTTTGTAAGAAATCACCAAACTATCTTCCAAAGTGGCTGTACCATTTTTTAACATTCCCACCAGCAATGTGTGAGTTTCCATATATTAGAAAAAAAGAAAGATCTAGCTTCCTAAAGTGGAAATGTTTTGCATCGATATTATTTTTGGGGCTGTATGTTTAGGGTTTACCCATTAAGGAAGTTGCTGTAGTTGAGATCATATTTTGTGGGGTTTGGTAATTCCCCTGGGAGATCACTAAGGACCCTCCACCCTGGCTGGTCAGAACTTTTGTCTTTCTACCATGTGTGAACTCTGGGGAATTTTATACTTACAACTCTGGTCATTTTTGGCCTCACTTTGTGAAACTTCACTCTACGTATGTCTAACCCAGCACTCATTAAAGACTCAAGCAGACCAGTATGCAAAATTCTGTCTTCTTACATGGTCCCCTCCAATCCAGATACCTGACCCCCAACTTCTAGCTGCCTTGGTGTCCCTAAATGCTAATGTCTATATTTTTATTTCAGTGAGGTCACCAGGCTCTGTTTAATTCCCCCTACCTATACCCCCTACCTGTGGCCACAAAATTGCCTTCACACAAAAGGCTGGGGTAAGTCCAGTGCCCAGTTCTCTGTTTCTCTCCTCTCATGGGTCACTGTCCTGTGTTACCTGTTGTCTAATGTCTGAAAACAGTTATTTCATATATTTTCTTCAGTTTTCCCACCTTGGTTAAGGCCAGTCCTTGTTACTCTAGCATGACTGGAAACAGAAGCTTTTCACCTTGGCTTTTTATTTGTATTTATTTATTTAAAAGATTTATTTATTTATTTATTTATTTGACAGAGAGAGAGACCACAAGAGAGAGAATACAAGCAGGGGGAGAGGGAGAGGGAGAAGCAGGCTCCCCGTGGAGCAGGGAGCCCGATGCGGGGCTCGATCCCTGGACCTTGCGATCATGACTTGAGCCAAAGACAGACTCTTAACGACTGAGCCACCCAGGTGCCCCTCACCTTGGCTTCTTAAACTATAGCTATTTTTATTTATTTTTTATTGGTTGCTCTAGGGATTACACCATACATCTTTAACTGATCACAATCTTCTTAGATTTTTTATTAACTTACTTCAAGAAAGATGTAGAAATTTTTCAGTAGTACAGTTGCATTTCCCTCCATCATTTTTGCTATTTTTATCATATATATTACTTCTATATACATTTTTTGAGATACGATTCACGTACCGTAAAATTCATCCTTTTATAGGAAAAACTGAATGTGAAGAAATCAGAGAGGGAGTGAAACCATGAGACACTGTTGACTCCAGGAAACAAACTGAGGGAAAGGGAGGTGGGTGGGGGGATGGGGTAACTGGGTGGTGGGCATTAAGGAGGGCATGTGAAGTGATGAGCACTGGGTGTTATATGCAACTAATGAATCATTAAACGCTACACCAAAAACTAATGGTGTACTATATGTTGGCTAATTGAATTTAAATTAAAAAATTTCACCCTTTTGAAGTTTACATTTCAATGTTGTTGTTGTTATATTTAAAAAATTGTGCAACCATCACCATGATTTAATTCCAGAGCATTTTCATCAGTCCAAAAAGAAACCCCATACCCATTAGGGGTCACTCTCTATTCCCTGCTCCACCCCCAGGCCCCAGCCCTGGCAACTACTCATCTACTTTTTGTCTCTATGGATTTGCCTATTCTGGACATTTCTTATAAATGAAATAATATAATACCTGTATATATTTTAAACCTAACAACACAATGCTGTACTTTTTGTCTTAAAAAGTCGAATGAATTTCAGACAAATTAAGAGAAGAGAAAGAAAAACATACAGTTTTTATATTCATCCACATACTACCATTTTTGATGTTTTCATTCTTTCCTGTGGATCTGAATTACCATATGGTGTCATTTCCTTTTATTCTGAAGAGCTTCCTTTAGCATTTCTTGTAATTCTCCCTTCCCTGTTTAAGATCTTGTGCCAAAACAGGGGCCAGGGAAGCTTCTGCTGTGTGCCAATTCCATTAGTTGGTAAACTGAGTTTTTAAAGTAATTGCCCCTTTAATCTAAGTTATTGAACGCATTGACATAAAACTGTTGAGATTATTCTCTTCACGTACCTTTAATGTTGTGGCTCTTGTGGTGATGTCTCCTCTTTCAATCCTGATATCGGTAATTTGGGTTTTCTCTCAATTAGGATTTACTGAGGGTTTATCAGTTGGGATCTCCTCAAGGAAGCAATTTTTAGTTTTATTAATTTCCGTATTTATTTATTTTTTTAAATTTCTCTTGTGTCTTTATGTTTGTCCTTCTATTTATTTTATGTTTAATTTGCTCATCCTTTTCTATCTTCTTTAAGTGTCAAGTCATGTCATTGATTTTAACCTTTTCTTATTCTCTCATAAACATTTAAGGTTTTTTGTTTTTTGTTTTTTAAAGATTTTATTTATTTATTCATGAGAGACAGAGAGAGAGAGAGAAGCAGAGGGAGAAGCAGGCTCCCAAGGAGCAGGGAGCCCGATGCGGGACTCGATCCCAGGACTCTGGGATCATGACCTGAGCCGAAGGCAGATGCTTAACCGTCTGAGCCACCCAGGCGCCCAACATTTAAGGTTTTAACTTTCCCTTTATATGGCTTTCAATACAGCTCACAAATTTTCATATGTTGCATTTTCACTATCAATCTGTTTAAAATATTTTCTGATTTTCGGGGTGCCTGGGTGGCTCAGTCGTTAAGCGTCTGCCTTTGGCTCAGGTCACGATCCCAGGGTCCTGGGATTGAGCCCCACATCGAGCCCCGCATCGGGCTCCCTGCTCGGCCAGGAGCCTGCTTCTCCCTCTCCCACTCCCCCTGCCTGTGTCCCTTCTCTAGCTGTCTCTCTCTGTCAAATAAATAAATAAAATCTTAAAAAAAAAATCTCTGATTTTTTTTGTGATTCTCCCCCATGGTCTATTTACAGATGTGTTGTTTAATTTCTAAATATTTGGGGCTTTTCCAGTTGTCAGCCCCTTCAGGGTCAGTCTCTCTCTCTCTCTTTTAAAAAGATTTTATTTATTTGAGAGCGAGAGCACGAGTGGAGAGGGGGAGGGACACACATGGGGGGAGGTGGTAGAAGGAGAGGACAAGCAGATTCCCTGCTCAGCAGGGAGCCATTGAACCCAGGACTCTGGGATCAGCACCTGAGCCTAAAGCAGATGCTTAATCCCAGCTGAGCCACCCAGGTGCCCCCTAATGTCAGTCTCTTCAGGGCCTTATCAATCTTGTCCGTGTGCAATCTGATTGTGGAGGGCTGAATTCTAAGATGGCCCTCAATGTTCCCCACCGCCTGGTATTCATGCCCTTATGTAATCCTGTCCCCTTGAGTGTGGGCTGCCCCTAGTGACTTTCCTCTAACGAGTAGAGTACAGCAAAGGTTATGGCAACATCAGTTCTGTAATTAGGTTACAGCATGTCATGATTTGTGTCTTGCTAGCAGACTTGCCAGCTTTGATGAGCAAGCTGCCATACTGGAGAGGCCTGTGTGGCCAGGAACTGAGGACAACTTCAAGCCAACAGCCAATGAGGAATGAGGCCCTCGGCCCATCAGCCCTCGAGGGACTGAATCTTGCCAACAGCCAGGTAAGTGAATTTGGAAATGGATCCTGCCTAGTTAAGCCTTCAGGTGAGACCCACCCTCTGGCTGATTGCAGCCTTGTGAAAATCCTGAAGGAATTCCATAAATGGATTCCTGAGCCACAGAAACTGCAAGATGATGAAAGTGTGGTGTCTTAAGCTGCTAAATTTTGGCGTTTGGCAACAATACATAACTAATACATCAACCCTTGGGCAAGGAGGTGCAGTGAAACCTTATGCTTACTTCTGGTGCCCTTCCCCTGTCTACCTCTTCTTAGGTACCCTGCCCTGGAAATTCCAAAGTCTTACCAGACAAGAATGTTGCTCTCTGTATATATTTGGGTATTTTAAGAGAAAAGACTGAGTTATAAACATCTTCATATCCTCCACAGATTTTAATTTAATCAAATTTGATTATTGATTGGCATGCTTTCCAACTTGAACTGCCCTGATGCAGCTTGATCAGGGCACGTCTTTTTTTCCAGTTAGTTAACATACAGTGTTATATTAGTTTCAGGCGTACAATATAGTGATTCAGCACTTCCATACAACACCTGGTGCTCATCACAACAAGTGCACTCCTTCATCACCAGGGGCACATCTTAATGGGAAGTCAGGAGACCCTGTGCAGGGCTCCCCAGTTGGAAACCCCAGGCCCTTATGGACCATATACCTCACACACAGAGCTCATCTGCACTGAGTCACTCCTTCCACTTCTAGACCTGGACGGAGTTCCATCCTGCAGGTGTGGAATCTGGTTTCCCCAGTGGCCTCCAGTGGTTTGGATGACAGGGTGGCAGTGCAGGGAAATTAGCTCTCCATGGGGTCAACCTTAACTAATAGGAAATGGGGGATGGGAGTAAGCTGGGCTGATAAATTCCGTTTTCTTCCTTCCTTCTACATTTTATGATGTATAGTCTCTCTTTGTAGCCCTTCTAGAAAAGTCCCATAGCCCCAGCAAATGAGCCTGCTGAATGACCCGCCACATCTCTCTGTGACTCATTAAAGGACCAGCCAGTGGGCGCCTGGGTGGCTCAGTCGGTTAAGCGTCTGCTTTCGGCTCAGGTCATGGTCCCAGGGTCCTGGGATCTAGCCCCACGTCGGGCTCCCTGCTCTGTGGGAAGCCTGCTTCTCCCTCTCCTCCCCACTTGTGCTCTCTCACTATCTCTGTCTCTCTCTCTCAAATAAATAAAATCTTAAAAAAAAAAATTTTTTTTTTAAATTTTCAAATCACACAGCGCTGCTTTATATCTTTTTGTTTCTCACTTCCACTTTTCTGCCCCCTCACCTCCTGCTAGGCTCACCCTTCTCCAAGAAAGCATCCCTACCTGAATCCTTACCTTAGGCTCATCTTTCTGGAGAACCTGGGCCAAGAGAGAGATGGCATTGTGGCTGATCTTTGCTTTGTGTGTCCATCTCAATGAGAGATTTCTGGGGAGTATACTTTAGCATAACAAATAGAAGCACGACTCACCCTTGATAATTCACAGAGCCAATTTCACGTGTTACTTTGTGTCACATTCTGCTGTGTGTTTCACATCCTTCCCGTTTCTCAAACACTATGCCGATGGCAGTGAATGTTAACCTAGACTGACTGAGGAAAGAATCAAGCTGAAGACAACATGACTGAATACATGGTTGACGGTTCGCTCCTCGCCCTCGTATTGACTGGCTAGACTGAGCTAAAGTACTTTTTAGAAACGTATAGTTTTAGATGCCTGGGTGGCTCAGTCGTTAAGTGTCTGCCTTCGGCTCAGGTCATGATGCCAGGGTCCTGGGATCGAGCCCCGCATCGGGCTCCCTGCTCAGCGGGGAGCCTGCTTCTCCCTCTGCCTGTACCTCTCCCTGTTTGTGCTCTCTCGCTCTCTGACAAATAAATAAATAAAATCTTTAAAAAAATAAAAATAAAAATGTATAGTTTTCCCATTGGACATCTGGCCTGGGGGTACTTGAAAGATCTGGCTCAAGGAATCCTGAAGGTCAGCAGGAGGGGCATCTGGGGTTGCTCTCTGCCGCCCACTGGTGCCTGCAATTTGAGAACCAAATGAGATGTGATAGGGGACTCTGGGGGCATCTGGGGGTATCTGGGGAGATTCCCACATGCTGGCATCCAGCCCACTCTGTGAGGTCATACACCTTTCCATCCATCAGTGCAGAATAGGTGATCTTGAGGCCCAACATGCTTGACTCTGCCCAGAAGTCTCCTTCCTCAGCAGGATGCAGCCTATTACACTCAGCACAGTATCTGGCACTCTTAGGTTCCCGGTCCAATTCAAACCTCCTATGCTTTTCCTGGCACCGGCTGCACATCATAGTATTCATTGCCTCTTTGAGGTCATCCTGCAGCTTGGACAGAAACTCATTCACTGGCCAGCTCAGCTCATTCTCTGCCATTTGTTTCATTTCATACTCCTTCCGCCTTTCAGGGTTGCTAACAATGCCCCAAGCCGCCCGCAAAACCTTGAAGGCCTCCTCTGCCCGGGGATGATGATTTTTGTCAGGATACCAAAGAAATGGGGGGGGGGGGCGGGTAGAGCAAAGAACCTAGAGCCCGGACCTGGGTTGGACAGTATCTCCCATGGTACTGTGAGAACTGGTATTTCTCTGGGGTCTGTATGCCTTTGCCTTTTGCTTCTAGAGCAAATGACACTTTACCCCCTCTTTTTATTTTTTTATTTTTTTTTATTTTTTTAAAGATTTTATTTATTTATTTGAGAGAGAGAGAATGAGAGACAGAGAGCATGAGAGGGAGGAGGGTCAGAGGGAGAAGCAGACTCCCTGCCGAGCAGGGAGCCCGATGCGGGACTCGATCCAGGGACTCCAGGATCATGACCTGAGCCGAAGGCAGTCGCTTAACCAACTGAGCCACCCAGGCGCCCCCCCCCCCCTTTTTAAACTACGAGTCTATCTTATAATTTCTTGAACCATTTCAGGAGGGAGCTCCCTCCTTTACCCCAACATACTAGTTAAAAGAGAACAAGAAAGCATGTAACCCTAATTATAGGAGATTATACATAGAGTTCAGAGTGGGAACTTTGACTTTTTCCTCTGACATTCACATTGTGGGTAATCACCCAACTTCATGCTTGTTGCCGCAGGGATGGCCAAAACTAATAATTTTTAAAAAGCAGACTCATGCCCTCTGCCCTTGGGTGAGGGGGAAGGATAAAGGGGCTCCCAGAAGCCCCCTTATGATCCAAGGGTTTGTATTTTTTTAAGTTTGTTCATATTTGTATGCACATATCTATTTAAAGCCAGGAGATTATCTTTCTATAAATATATAACTAGCAACCTGTATCTTCCCTCTCTTCTTTGCCCTTTTTCTCACTTGAGAATGCTTTCCCTACTAAGTGTTAGCTGAGTGAAGGGCACCTCCTACTGGACCAAGGGGGAGGGGATAAAAAAATACCTTAGAGAAGTTTTATACAATAAGTTACTATTCCTTGTTTCTTCCCCAGCCTTATGAGGACATCTCCCTACCCTTCCTGATGAACAAACTACAGCCATATCTAAAAAAATAACAAACCAAAACACAACTTTATTATAAGGAAAATACACAGCAAAACAAAGCTGGAAAAAAAAATGGATAGTTTTCAAATTTACTCAGTGTAATTCTATGATGGTCCAGGAAAAGCTTTTGCTTGCATCCCACCATTGTCCTGCCGTGGCCACATGAATTTTGTGCCATCTCTCTTCAGTCTAGTGGAAATGTCAGGGGATTTGTTGAAAGGGCAACCCACAGACAAAGAAAGGCACGGACCCCTGCCTTCTCTAGTCAGTTTTCAATTTCAGCAGCATACCAGGTAAAAGTAAGAACTCAGAAATGTTGGAGGCTTTTTTTCCCCTGAAATACACGGGGAGCCTAAGAGTAAACTCATGACATGTGCTCGCCTGCTTCTGTCCTTCCACAATACGGCCTGCAGTCAGATGGAAACGGTTTTTCCTAAGCCTCTAACTTTATGTAAATTACGTGCGATGTATTTTCCCTTCAGCTTCAAAGCTTGATAAGTGTAGCCAGACCACAAAGGCTGTTAATAAAACACACTGTAGACATTACACAAAAGTGAGTCTGTTCTAATGCTTTTCATTATATCAGAGCCGTAAATCACAGACTCTTTCATTAGCATACGCAGGGCTGAAAAGAGAAGGTGTCTGAGAGGGTAGGAGTTACCTCGTTTCTTCCCAGGTCTTGCTTCTCTCTCCACCCTGCCTCCCTCATGGTTTAATGGAGCTTAGCAGTCAGCGGGTGCCCTTCAGAGTTCTAGCAATCAAGTGACCACGTGGTGGTTGTTCAAAGGACTCTGATCCCCATTTGCAGGAGACATTATGAAATGTCAGAGAGGCCCTTAATTTAGTTTGGGGGTGGGAGAGGGCTGAGGAAAAGTTAAGGGGACACCATTTCAGAGTTTGACACCACTCAGCTGATTCTTGAAGGCAGAGTAGGAGCCGGCCATATAAATACATGGGATGGCATATAATCATTCTTTGGGATATTGAGTTACTACTTGGTCTCAGAGGCACTTTCTCTCCATAGCAATAGGGGTATACATATAAAAGGAATAAAATATAGGATGACATGTATTACCTCAGTTAAATAAATAAACTCTGTTACTCACTTCTCTTATGTTATAATCTCCTAAATAATTTTCTTCTCAACTAGCCTCCTTTCCACCTACAAATGTGTTCAAGTCATCCCTATCCAGAGAGAGAAACCTTATATCCATTAGGATTCTTTTGGGTAGAAGTCAAGGTTGAGACAGGAAATCAGTTATAATCGACTGACAGCAGAATACACAAAAATTTAATGACTGACAGAGTTCATCTCTTTAGCTACTCAGCATTCGTAACCACCTTTCCTCACATTTTAAATGCTAACAAAGACTTCTTTACGCTTTCACCTAACAAAGGGCAACTAGTTTTTGTACAACTAAAAACATTTCTCATCTTCTCCTCAAAAGAAAGAAAGAAAAAATTTCAAAAGTTATTGAATCCATCTTTATGAGACAATCATGGTAGATATCTCTAGGCTACACTAATTACTTCTGAAATACAGTTGCAGTGCTGAGTATTTTTCTACCTAAAGGTGAATCACAAAGTTAATTAACACCGTCAACCTTCGTATATAATAATAAGGGAAAGGAGAGGAGGAGAGGGGATTACAAATACCCATACACACACACATCCTAATAATTAACTAATAACTAGCATATGTACTAGTATAGTAGATATTATGTTATTACCTATATTAGTAGGTATACACACCCACATTTGTACACAAATATATACAGATACACACAACAAATGAGGAAGGAAATATGCCTAACTGTTAGAGTCCTCATGTCTATAAATGGCCACAAGAAGCTGTTGGCCTTCCTTCTCCCCCTACTCTTCCATGTTTTCTTTGTCCTTAGCCAGAATCTCGGTTGATTGGAGTTATTTACTTGAAAGGGTGACTCAAACTTTCATTCCCAAAGGGTCTGCATCCTCAGTAGCCCTGAATTTTTTTTTTTTGTAAATTTTCATTATCTTTTATTCTTGGATATATGAGTATTAAGAAGCACCTCATAGGGGACGCCTGGGTGGCTCAGTCAGTCAAGTGTCTGCCTTCAGCTCAGGTCATGATCCTGGGGTCCTGGGATGGAGCCCCGCATTGGGCTCCCTGCTCAGTGGGGAGCCTGCTTCGCCCTCTCCCTGCTGCTCCCCCTGCTTGTGTGTGCTCTGCCTCTCTCCCTCCTTCCCTCTCTGACAAATAAATAAATAAAATCTTTAAAAAAATCAGGAAGGACCTCAGAGAACTCCTCGGGTTCCAGATAGAATCCTCCTCACCCTCATTGTGTAGCAATCTATTCATCTTTGGTAGTGGGGATTAGTCATGCCAGCCAGAAGGTGGTCCTATTCTTTGCCTATTGGTTCAGAAGCACAAGGAACCCGGAATGGCCAAACATTTCAGCTTCCATTTCAATGGAACTTTTGTTGTGTCTCAGGATGGAAACATTTCTCTCGTAAGAACCAAGACCTCCAAACCAACAGAGTTCAAAGTTTCAGGGGAAGCAAAAATTCTGAAGGGAATTGTTAAGTGCAATAGTGAGAGAAGCTACTCTCATCTCTAGCTCTTGTATATTCTGCTTATTGAGGAAATATTGCTTTATCTTGGTTGTTAACTTAAAGCATAACTGCATCTTGCCTTATCCATTCAGTGTTGTTGGTGCCATAACTGAGTCTTCAGCAGGCCCTTCCAGTGTTTTATTAAGCTGCTTCTGGGTGATGGTGTGGATGGACTTCATGGGCATGAATCCACTACTGCACTTCTTAATGTACCAGAACCAGAAACTAAGACATTTTAGTATGAATGGCAGCACCAGCAGTAGAGATCATGTAGTTTGATGGGATAAGAGAATCCTGGAAATATCATGATCTTTAATCCCAAATTTTGTATCTCTGTGTCAGATCATCAGTTTGACCTCCATACTTTTCACAAAGACATGAAAATATTGATCAAATCCCGTTGTCACTGAACTCCAAATTGTTTTATTAGAATTTCTTGAAACAGGGAGTCTGGGTGGCTCAACCGGTTAAGCATCTGCCTTCAGCTCAGGTCATGATCTCAGGGTCCTCGGATTGAGCCCCAAATTGGGCTCCCTGCTCAACGGGGAGTCTGCTTCTCCCTCTCCCTCTGACCCTCCCCCCCTCATGCTCTCTCTGTCTCCAATAAATAAATCTTTAAAAAAACAAAAAAGAATTTCTTGAAACAAATGGGCTCTAGATGGATGAGTCTTATCATCATACCATTGTAATTACCCTGGAATTTGCTATAGCAGGAATTCAACCTCTAAAACCATGTAAGGATTAATCAATAGCAGTATTTCTGAATCATTTTGGACATAAAAGTTCTTAACAACACGCAAGGGAAAATGAAATATTTCTTGATCACCCCTATGGAGGATAAGGGTTTGGGTAGGGGTGCTTTTTAAATGGAAATAAAAGATGTGGTCTGTGAAGACATTGGTATTCGAATCACAGGGTAAGAAGGGAGCATTGATTCTCTTTTTGATTTGAAAGAAATTATTTGGAATACCCAAACCTGTCAGAGGCAGAATGTAACATAAAAATGCTAAGCATACTTTGAATTTAATAATTATCTTTTTGAATGCAGTTCAGAACATTTTACAGCCACTCCATTTATTTTAATTCACTCTTAAAATTTCATATGCTGCCCCAGTACCCAGCAGACATCTTTTTCTACCTGTATATTTAGATATAATTTTCCCTGTTTCCATTCCTTTAAACATGTTCTGATACAGTCTTGGCCTTCAACATAATCATAAACATGCTTTGCAAATATATCTATGTATGGCTCATAAGATCTACAGGTAAGGAATTCAGGACAAAATATTTTAAACTATAGGGCGCCTGGGTGGCTCAGTTGGTTAAGCGACTGCCTTCGGCTCAGGTCATGATCCTGGAGTCCCTGGATCGAGTCCCGTGTCGGGCTCCCTGCTCGGCAGGGAGTCTGCTTCTCCCTCTGACCCTCCCCCCTCTCATGTGCTTGCTCTCTCTCATTCTCTCTCTCAAATAAATAAATAAAATCTTTAAAAATAAAAAAAAATATTTTAAACTATACATGCAAAAATACTGGCTTACAGTCTTCCAACTTAGAACTCAGAAGAGGGTTCTGGAATCAAGACCTTGTGCTCTGAAGTGAGAAAGAGTTGGGTGTATGTATTGGTTTCCTATTACTGTTGTAATAAATTACCACAGACTTGTGGTTTAAAAAATGCAAATCTATTATGTTATAGTTCTGGAGTTCCAAAGTCTGAAATGGGTCTCATTGGGTTGAAATCAAGGGGTCAGCATGCTGTTTTCCTTTCTGGAGGCTCTAGAAGAAAATGTTTCCTTGCCTTTTTTAGTTTCTAGATGCTGACCACATTTCTTGACTCTGGGATCCCTTTCTTCATCTTTGAAACCAGCAATGCTGCATCTCTTTCTGTTTTCTATCGTTCATATCCTTACCTCCCATCCCCCACCATCTCTTATTCTGCCTTCCTCTTCTACTTCTAAGGACCCTTGGGATTGCATTGGCCCACTGGATAATCTAGCATGATCTCCCTATCTAAGGCCAATGGGTCAACAATCTTAATTCCATCTGAAACTTTAGTTCCCCTTTGCCATGTAGAGTAAAATACCCAGATCCTGGGAGTTAGGACATGGACATCTTTGAGGGGCCATTATTGTGTGTAACGACCTTATTTTGGATTCTAACCAAGCGTCTTCAGAGCTGTGTAGCATTGGGCAAGTCACTAATTTTTCAAAAAGCCTCATTTGATAATGGGGTAATGGTGGGCATTTGGTGAAAATTAAATGTGCTGCTATGTGTCATACACTTAAGAGTCCCTAGGACATAGCAAACAGTGAATGTTAGCCAGTTTTGCTTTAGAATTTAGGTATGCTTGCTCACTGTGGGTCTGGATTAGAGATCTCTCTTCTGAACTCCCAAAGAAGCCTGTCCTTCCCTGACCATAACGTACCCAACATTGCAATGTTACCATTTGTTTATGTGTCTTTTTCCTCTATTAAACAGAGTTTCCTGATGATAGGGAAACTAGCTTGTATATCTTTGTAACCCCCTCATGCTTGGTACTAAAGAGACTTCCCAATAAATGACTGGATTAAAGTGTGTTACCATTAATTGTGAAAAATGAGTCTTTTCCTAACCATAAGAAAAATGAATGCATAAAGTTTTCTCAATTGCATAATTTTCTCCTATAACATTTTCTTCAAACTTTGGGGAATTCTTACTCTGTCTTCTATGAAACCCTTTTGGATTAAGCAAAATTATTATTATTAAATGTACCAATTGATGAAAAGTATTTTGGAAAATCGTTATTAATGAGGACACTTAGAAAATAACTGATAGTCAGCTACCACCATCAAAAAGTTACTAGTCTGCTTTTCCATAGATGTATTTTGGAGATCAAGAGTAGTACTGTGTGAGCAGCAGAAGATAATCCATTTGAACAAAAACTTTTCTCTCCTCAAGTTCCCACAGTGATGTTGTGATTTTTGGTGGAGTATGTCAGCATATCCTTAGCTAGTGGGCATGAGCTATAATTAAATGAAGACTATATTATTAAATACACATGTAGGAGGGAAAAAAACATGATCTACATGTGAGGTGTGAGGATATGATCATCCCCGATTGGAGACGAAGAAAGAGACCTTTAAAAGAAATAAGTTCATTTTATAGAGCTTGTACATTGAAGAGGGGAAAAAAGAAATCTGAGGAGAAATTTTTAAATCTTACTTAAGATGACAGGCTCAACTTGTCTCAAAGAGAGTCCACACATTCTGAGACTCCATAACCAAGAGGAAAGCTCTGTGGGCAAAATCCAGAAAAGATTGGCATTTAGGTGGCTATGAGGAATATAGCTTTGATCTAAGGCATAGTGGCTTCAGTAAGAACTAAGTAGGCAGACGTCCCTCCTTCTTCAAGGATCTAGAGAATTAAGAGCAAGTAAAGTGAGTACACAGAGCATTTACGTTGCATTGTAACACAGGCTTATGTGTGTCTCTCCCACTAGACTTTAAGGTTGGTGAGAGCACATACTGAGCTTTAGTTTCTGTATATAGGGGCCTAAAATTGTGCCTGGCATATAGAAAACACAGAGTAAATATTTGTCATTAAATAAAGGAACTGGTCTCATGGAATTTAAGAGTGAGAAGGGAGTAAAGTTATCTTCTAGACTATACGTCTTCAAATTTATCCGGACATCAGAATCACCTGAGGAGTGGGTATGGTGGGTGCTTTTAAAGAATACAGAATCTAAAATACATCCTTTACTCCCTCCAAGGGAGACAACTCAAAGTACCCTCCTAATCAGACTAAATACTTTCCCCTTAAGATCAGGAACAAGGCAAGGATGTCATCTCCTGCCACTTCCATTCAACATAGAACTGGAGATTCTAGGGCGCCTGGGTGGCTCAGTTGGTTAAGCGACTGCCTTCGGCTCAGGTCATGATCCTGGAGTCCTGGGATCGAGTCCCACATTGGGCTCCCTGCTCGGCAGGGAGTCTGCTTCTCCCTCTGACCCTCCCCCTCTCATGCTCTCTCTCTCTCTCATTCTCTCTCTCAAATAAATAAATAAAATCTTAAAAAAAAAAAAGAACTGGAGATTCTAGCAAGTGCAGTAAGACAAGAAAAATAAACAAAAGATACTTAGATTGGAAAAGAAGATATAAAACTCTATTCACCAGTGCCATGACTGTCTTCATAGAAAATCCCAAGGAATCCACAAAAATTTCCTAGAACTAGTGAGTTAGTTTATCAAGGTCACAGGTTATAAGTTAATACACAAAAATCAATCATATTTCTATGTACAAGCCATCAATAACTGGGAATTGAAATTTACATTTTCAAAAGCACCTAGTTAAAAAAAAATACATAGTTATAAGACTAACAAAAATGTGCAGGATCTTTATGTTCAAAACTACAAAATGCTGATGAAAGAAATTGAAGATAATTTAAATAGAGATATTCATCATGTTCGTGGATTATAAAACTGAACATTGTTACAATGCTATCCTCCCCGAATTGGCCATAGATTTGGTGCCATCACAAAATATCAGTAGAAATTTTATAGATATTGACAAGATGATTCTGAAGTGTATGTGGAAAGGAAAAGGAACTAGAACAGTCAAGATAATATTGAAAAAGTAGAACAAAGTTGGAAGACTTGCCCCACTTAATTTCAAGACTCATTAGAAATCTGTAGTAATCAAGACAGTGTGGTACTGGCAAAAGGACAGACACATAGATCATTGTAACAGAATAGTGGGTCTAGAAATACATCCACACAAATAGGGTCAATTGATTCTTGACAAAGGGGCAAGATGATTAAATGGAGAAAACAGTCTTTTCAATAAGTGCTGTTGGAGTAATTGGATATCTATGAACAAAAAGAACCTTAGTCCATACCTTGTACCTTATGCAAAACTGAACTCAAAGTGGATGATAGACTTAAATATAAAATGTAAAACTATAAAACTTTTAGGAGATGACCTGTGTGACATGGGATTAGGTAGAGTTAGATATGGTACCATGAGGATAATACATAAAGGAAAAATTGATAAATTAGATTTCATCAAAATCAAAACTTCTGCTTTGTGAAGGACCATGGTAAGAGAATGAAAAGACATACCTTATATAAGGAGAAAAATATTTGCAAATCATGTAACTGACAAGGGGTTTTATCCAGTATATATAAATGACACTTAAAACTCAACAATAGGGCACCTGGGTGGCTCAGATGGTTAAGCGTCTGCCTTCGGCTCAGGTCATGATCCCAGGGTTCTGGGATCGAGTCCTGCATCGGGCTCCCTGCTCCTTGGGAGCCTGCTTCTCCCCCCACCCTCTCTCTCTCTCTCTGTCTCTCATGAATAAATAAATAAAATCTTTAAAAAAAAAAAAACTCAACAATAAGCAAGCAAATGAACCATTAAGAAATAAGAAAATTTTTAAAATAACATTTCAATGGAATTAAAGAGATGACATATAAGCACATAAAAAATGCTCAACATCATTAGTTACTAGGGAAATACAAATTAAAACTATTATACACCATTTAAAATGACTTGAAACATGGGCTCAATTGGTTAAGTGCTGCCTTTAGCTCAGGTCATGATCCCAGGGTCCTGGGATCGAGTCCCGCATTGGGCTCCCTGCTCTGCGGGGAGCCTGCTTCCCCCTCTCCCTCTGCCTGCCGCTCCCCCTGCTTGTGTTCTCTATCTCTCTGTCAAATAAATAAATAAAATCTTAAAAAAAAATAAAATGACTTGAAACAAAGCAAAGCAAAAAAACCTAGCAATGTCAAGTCCTGGAATGGATGCAAAACAACTGGAATGCTCATATATTGCTGTTGGGAGTACTATCTCCAAAGCAGCTTGGCAGTTTCTTTTCTTTTTCTTTTTTATTGAGGTATAACTGACATATAACATTATACAGTTCCAGGTGCACCATATAATGGGCAGTTTCTTAAATTGGTAAACACACTTATCACAGGATCCAACAATCCCAGTCCTATGTATTTACCTAAGGGAAATGATAACTTGCATTCACACAAAAACCTGTAGGCCAATATTACTGTAGTTCTATTCATGATTGTCCCAAACTGGAAATAACCTAAACTTCCTTCAACTGGTGAATGAATAAACGATCTGTACCACATTCATACAATAAAAGGAATAAACCACAGATGTACTCAATAACCCAGATGAATCTCACTTGCATTATGCTAACTGAAGGAAACCAGACTTCAGAAGCCACAGACCATATGATTTCATTGATATGACATTCTTTTTTTTTTAACTTTTTAAATTTAATTTTTATTTTTTTTAAAGATTTTATTTATTTATTTGAGATAGAGAGAATGAGAGAGACAGAGAGCACATGAGAGAGGGGAGGGTCAGAGGGAGAAGCAGACCCCCCGCCGAGCAGGGAGCCCGATGCGGGACTCGATCCGGGACTCCAGGATCATGACCTGAGCCGAAGGCAGTCGCTTAACCAACTGAGCCACCCAGGCGCCCTGATATGACATTCTTGAAAAGACATAACTGTAGAGGCGAGGAATGCATCACTGGTGGCCAGAGGTTAGGGTTAAGGGGAGGGCTTCACTACAAGGGGTAACAACACTTTTGGAGTGATAGTACCACGCATTTATCAAAATTTGCAGAGCTGTTCCTTTAAAATTTTACTGTGCATGAATCTTTAAAAGGCACATCATTAGCCATTAGGAAAATGCAAATCAGAACTACAATGAGATACCACTTCACACCCACTAGGATGCTATAACTTAAAAAGTGGCAAATAACAAGTGTTGGCAAGGACATGGATAAACTGGAACCCTCATACATGGCTGGTGAGACTATAAAATGGTGCTGCTATTTTGGGAAACAGGTGGCAGTTCCTTAAAATGTTAAACATAGAGTTACCATGTGACTCAGCAAACCTAGTGCTAGGTATACATTCCAGAAAAATAGAAACACGCATCTACATAAAAACGTATACATGAATATTCATAGCAGCATTATTCATAACCACCAACAAGTGGAAACAGCCCAAATATCTATCAACTGATAAATGGATGAGCAAAATGTGGTGCTGTATCCATACCATTGGATATTATTTGTCCCTAAGAAGGAATGAAGTATGAATGACATGGATGAACCTTGAAAACATTATGCTAAGTGAAAGAAACCAGTCACAATCGGCAAATGTATAAAAAGTAGATAAATCTATAGAAAACCTCTATAAAAATCTATAGAAAGTAGATTAGCAGCTGCCAGGGGCTGGGGCTTGGGAGAAAGAAGAGAATGAGTGCTAATGGCATTGCATTTCTTTTTGGGGTGATCAAAATCAGTTCTAAAAATTGATTGTGGTGGTAGTTGTACAACCAGTGAGTACACCAAAAACCATTAAATCGTATATTTTAAATGGGTGAATTGTACGCTATATGAATGGTATATCTCAAAGGAGCTTTTTAAAAAGCGGAGATCACTAAAGCAAAGTTAAAAAATCAAGGGGGTTTTAAGTCACTATCTCAGAGACACCCTTGTCTCCCAAGCACTTCTTCGGCCTTCCCACCACTGC
Source organism: Mirounga angustirostris (assembly GCF_029215605.1). Lineage (NCBI taxonomy): Eukaryota > Metazoa > Chordata > Mammalia > Carnivora > Phocidae > Mirounga > Mirounga angustirostris. Next base: position 34,863,223 of record NW_026991712.1, read on the forward strand.
CTTCAACCAACCCGGATTCTTCCTGCAGTCTGCAAGCCAGGAACCCAGAACAGCTGACAAACTGATGACCTGGGAGCCCCTTTTGACCTACAAACTCTTCTTTCTTGGCCTATAGAGCATTTAAAAGATTTTAAAACTTAGTAACCAACATTTTAACATGAGAAGGGGTCACAGTAAACGTGGATTTCTGGCTTCTCCGGAAAAAACAAAATGAAAAAAAAATCCAGTTCGAGGACCACACCGGATCTGCATTTCCCACGTGGAAAAATGAGACTGCCCTCTTCGGGGTATGATGCCCTCCCTCATTTGCCCTTGTACGCCCAGCCTAAATTATTTCTTTGTCACTTCTTTTTAATGCCTTAGGGGCATCTGAGTTTTTCAATGCCTGCTCAGACCTTTCCCAGACCAGTTAAATCAGAATCTCCTGGTGGGGGTGGGGGTGGGGGTGGGGGCTGGGGCACAAGCCTAATAATAAAAAACAAAACAAAAATCCAACTTCCTAGGTGACTCCAATTTGTATCTAGGGAGGCAAGCCACTGGGCTAATCTGCTAATTCAATTCAAGAAAAGGTTTTAGTATCCAGTAATGGTTTAACGACCTCTCAGATAACTTTTGTTTTTCAAGCATTGCCTCAATGAGTAAATGGTGTGGAAATTAAAGGCGAAACTAAAAGAATGGTTTTGGTTAGCTGAACCTTTTACTTGATTTTCCCATCAGAGTGGGCGGTTCTTTGGACCTCAAGGTAACTGTCATTTCTATAACTAGTCATATTAGAAGATTTTGTAATCATTGTAACAAGCATGGACAAGTCATGATGCCTTTACACCTCGACATGGTGCCTTTCTGTTATTTTTAAACAGCAAGATTTTTAATCAATGAATTTAAGCTGCTGTTGAGACCTTTTACGGGTTCTGGCAATGTCACTGGGGTTGACAAGTACAAGAAGTTAACAGTGGCTTTTTGAGAGGTCATGCGTGGCCAAAACAGCAAGACAGGAACATGTGTCGGCAGCCATTTATAAAGATGGGTGGAATGAATTGACAAGACGCTTGCTTCTCATCATCGGCAGTTGAGGTGGAAGCTTTGGAGACATTCGGCAGTGGGGCTGTCCTCCTCCCGAGTTTTTTGTTAAGCCATCCGTCGACAGTTCACAGAAGGCTCTGGGTAGAGGAAACATGGGTTAGGCAAGAACAGCCCCCTCCCACCTTGCGGGCCTGTCCTTCCAAGGTTCCCTCGAACCTCACTGCTTCAGAGACCCCAGACTCCCCTCTCCTGTCCACCCCTTGGAAAGTACGCGCGCAGCCTGGCTAGAACCCCGGGCCACGGCTGGGACTAAGGGGGCACCAGGGCGATGAGGCCGGCGGCCGCACCCGGACAGGCGCGGCGTCCACTGCACCTGCAGACCGCGCGCCTCCGCCTGGCCCCCCTGCGCTCCCGCCGTCCAGCCCACCCGCGAGAGGCTGCCTGCCGGGTCGCAGCGGGGAGGGGGGCGGCGGCGGCGAGGAGGGGGACCCCGCGCGAGGCAGGGGAGGGGGGCGCGGCGGGCGGCGGCCCTGTCCAGGGGGAGGCGGGCGGAGGGAAGGCGCTGCCGCCGCCGCCGCTGCCGCCTCTCCGGCGGCGACACAGACGCCGGGAGCGGCCGAGGCGGTGAGTCGCAGCGCCTTCCCTCCGATTCTCTGGAGCCCGGGCGCATCGGAGTTGCGGCCGGGGCGGGTGTGCGGGGGGCCGGCGGCGCCGGGAGCGGCTGCTGGGGGGACCCGCGCGCTCGGGGCCGGCGGGCGCAGGGCGGGGGGGGGGGGGCGCGAGGAGCCGCGCGGTCCTGGGGACCCGGTCCCCGCAGCCATTCCCGGTGCAGCTCACCCGGTCAGTTCCCTTGTCCTGCCCTCGGTGCCTCTGAGGGAAAAGAAAACAAAGCCAAAGCCCCCGAGGATGGGTGGCACAGGAAAGGACAGAGCAACTTTGGCGGCCGACGCGCTGAGGCGCGCGGGGCAGGCAGGATGGGGGCGCGCTGGGTCGGAAGGGGGCGTTCGTGCGCCTGGTGGCCCTGGGACCTCGGGAGCAACCCTTCAGGGCGGGGGTTGGGGTCGAGGGCACTCGCTGGTTCCCGGGCCTGCAGAGTCGGCCCCGAGAGGCTACAGGAGGCGTGTGTGGGGTGTAGGGACCAGGGGAGGGGGGCTTTGGGAGGCACCGAAGGCGGTAGTTGAACCCAGAGGAGGAAGTAGCATGCGTTTGGGACTCAGGACCTGAAAGATTTGCGTCTCTTGCCCTCAGGGACTCGGGAAGGGGTGTGCTGGGGAGATGTGTTTGAGTGTTTTTCAGTGCATACCGATTTATTTTTAGCTCCCAGAGAAGCAGGATGTGCAAAGTGGGTTGTATCAGCCCGGGAGGGGCAGGAGGTCTCCCTGTCCGCAGGAAATACACAAGTTTCTTGCTGCAGATGCTTGCTTTAACTTTCCAGCCCGGAGAAAGCAAGCCGTTTGGCTCTCGGAAGATCTCCCGCCAGGGCCACTTTCCTCCTGCCGGTCTGTCTGAAGCTGCAGGCCAGGCGGGTCAAGTATGCTTCTGTTGTTAAACGCTGGCCCCGAATGATGGTACGCGTTCTGTTTGTAGGGCGGCTAGTGTGAAACACAGAAGTAGGGCTGCCAAGGTCTCGCTTGCTGAGGAGGAAACCACACAGGCTTGCTCAAAGTTTTCCTAGCTTTGCCTGCTTTAAAAATAACAGACTTACGCAGATGTATTATCAAGAGCAGGATTCTAGGTCCGGGTTTCTCAGACCTAATTGGCAATGCTTGTGCGGTTTTTCACTCTGTCTGGGAGATGCCTGTGTTTTCGGGTCAAATTCAGGGTGCAGGGACTGCAAAGGAGAAGGGGGTGGTGTGATGGTGGGAGTGTGGGTGAATGGGAGGGGGACCACTGGGAGCTAAGTACAGATCTGGGGAGGGGCTTCCGTCAGAGGAGGAGGCTCAAGAAACTGAAACCCCAATGTTCAGGTGCCTAAGTCAGACCCCTGGAAATTACCTCCGGAGTCTCCCCCATTTTAACCAGTCAGCACCAGTCCTGAGGACACACTGCCTCTCTGTAACTGTGCTAGGTGAGGGGGCTGTGCAGCCAAACTGCTGTATGTGAGTGCTGGTTGGGATGCAAGTAGCTCTGCGACCTTGGGCTCCTTAACTTCTCTGTTTCCTGATCTGTGGCATGAGGTTGACAATAGGTACCAAACATATCTCAGGTTTGTTGTGAAGATAAAACGAATTAATACACAGAAAGCACTTCACACAGTGCCTTGTCATTAACAAGTGCTGCAGAAATGTGAGCTGTTAATCGTTGTTGTTACATGCCCCCTTCTCTCTGCTTCTACTGTCACTGGTGCAGTTCATGTCCGTATCACTTGCCTGAATTGCTCCAATTGCCTTCACACCGGGCTCCTTGCTCTGAATCAGGACACTCTTGCTCCAGCCCATTCTCCAAACTGCAACTAGAATGCTCGGTTGGAAAACAAAAATCTACACCAGTCACGCTGCTTCATTTCCTTCAGAGGTTTTCCGTGGCTTTCAGGATAGAATTCGGACTCCAAGGAATTTCATGACCTCACCCTCGTTTCCTCCCCAACCTCATCTCCCCAGCCTCTCCCTGTATAGCTTCAGCTCCTCCCACCCTTCCTCGTCTGGGTAACTCCTGTGATTTTTTCCCTATTCATCTGCAGCAGACCTCTTGGCAGCCCCCCCCACCCCTGCGAATTGAGCTGTGCTTGCTTCCTGTAACCCTATTACCTACCCCCCCACCCTGCATACCCCTCCCAGCGCCCTCCATCGTCATCTATGTCTCAGTCTTCCTCACATGCAAGTGCCTTGAGAGATGGATTGTGTCAGTAAATTTTTTTGAATTAATAAATGAACGTCAAGCAAAGTTCAGTCCTTTTCACTAAAGCCAGAAACAAACATGCAGAATGATGGAAAGACCAAACCAATCTTTAGTGTAATACTATACAATAAAAAACTTTGGGAGATATTAAGGAATCAATCAGAAGTTGGTCAAAAGCAATGTGGCATACTATCTTGGAACCATTTCAGAGGTTTTTGTTTTTAATTGTAAAGGGTCAGACTAATAATGGGGAAATGGAGTGATTTGAACTCTTCCCTTCCTTCCCTCATGAAAAGGTGGGGCATCTCACATTTGGCTGTGAGGGGTGGAGGTCCAGCTCTTTGAAGTGGCTGTGCAGTGAATTTGGTCCTGAAGGCAGAGGTCAATGTTATCACACGCAGGGGCTCTGTAGATCTTCCTTGGATTGTGGCTTCCCCTGGAGCGTGGATTTCAGCTTGTCCTGGGATTGGTGTGAAGAGGAGGAACTATGCCACCATCAAAGCTCCTCTGTTACATTTCAGGCAATTCAGTATGTTCTGTAGGTACATTTCTGTCTGAGGCAGTGTTTCCAAACATTCCATTACTGCGCTCTCAGGAGCCTGGCAGAGGAAGCTAAGATGGTGCCCAGTTCTCTGGGACCATCTCAGCGTCTGCTTTCAAGCCTCCAGAGCAGGGAGTTTTGTACAGCTGAGGAATCACAAATGCTTTTTACATTTTTTAAGGGTTGTAAACAAAACAAATTAAAATACAAAGAAGAATATGTAATGGAGACCATGGCTAAGATACTTACTACCTAGTTCTTTATAGAAAAATATTGCCAACTGCTATTCTGGAGCTGAGACCATTGGTTTCATTTTTCTTGTCATCTTTGATTGATTGGTAGTGGCTGCATGAGTTCTGTGGTCGATTAGTGATGTCTGTCAGGGCATGGGATTAGAAAGTGGTGGCCTACAATTTTTGTTCTTACCATCCTTCTATCTTTATCACCATGAAAGAGAGTATCATTGAAGGATAATGAAGGCAGAAATCAGGGACAGAACACATGAGTTAAAAGTCAACCTTAGAAGAAGCCAGGAAATTTCTACCACTACCATACGCTATCACCACCGTTAACATTAGTAGCTTCCATTTATCCAGTGTGTACTATGTACGTACATAAGGATCCCATTTAAACTTTGTAATAATTTTTTCAGGAGATACTTATTATATTTAAGACTCAATTCTGTTGCAGGTGTAAAATAACTTTAAGTAAAAAAAAAAAAAAAAAAAGGCGGGCGCCTGGGTGGCTCAGTTGGTTAAGCAACTGCCTTCGGCTCAGGTCATGGTCCTGGAGTCCCTGGATTGAGTCCCGCATCGGGCTCCCTGCTCAGCAGGGAGTCTGCCTCTCCCTCTGACCCTCCCCCCTCTTGTGTTCTCTCTCTCTTTCTCGCTCATTCTCTCTCTCTCTAATAAATTAAAAAAAAAAAAAGGAACATTATTTTGGCTTTTATAACTCTTCAGTCCAGGGGAAGATACATCAGGTATGGCTTGATCCAGGGCTTAAGCATCATTACCAGGGCCTGATTTCTCTCTCCATATTTCTTGGTTTGCTTTCTTGAAGTTGGCATCATTTTTAGGTTCCATTTCATTGTGGGCTTAAATGCAGCCAGAAAGGGAGAGACTCTATCCCAGCATTACTTGCAATGCTGTGGCTTTATTGGCTTTGATTGGGTCCAGCTCCTCTTCCTGTGGCTGCAGTGCCACACATTAGTAGAGCTTGGGCTTGATCAGGTTTTGTCCCTGAGCCATAGGCTAAGGGGCAGGTAGCAGGGCAGTTCTCCAGGAGAATGTTGTTGGAGAACATTGTTATACTGCCACCACGAGATGGGCCAATGGATGATGGATTGAAAAGGAACAGATGTCCACCATAGTACTGCTAGCATTCCCCCTTCATAGAGGAGGGAAACAGGTTCAGGGACACTCCATAACTTGCCCAAGGACACATGGCTAGTAAACAGTGGAGTTCTAATTTGAAACCCACAATTTATATGCTTAGTAGAATTATTTGTGAATAGAACAATTTTTTTTAAGTAGGCTCCATGCCCAACATGGGGCTTGAACTCTTGACCCTGAGATTATGAGTCTCATGCTCTGCCAACTGAGCCGGCCGGGTGCCCTGTGAACAGAACAATTTAAAGTGAGCTTAGTAAAAAGCTCCAATCTCTTATATCTGAGAATATAGCTAACTAACTTCAAGAAGTGCTAAGTATTGGCTGGCTAAAGGAGATGAGGAAAAGAAAGACGTAGACTTCTTTTTTTTTTTTTTTAAAGATTCATTTATTTATTTGAGAGAGCGAGAATGAGAGAGAGAGAGAGAGTACATGAGAGGGGGGAGGGTTAGAGGGAGAAGCAGGCTCCTCGTTGAGCAGGGAGCCTGATGCGGGACTCGATCCAGGGACTCCAGGATCATGACCTGAGCCGAAGGCAGTCGCTTAACCAACTGAGCCACCCAGGTGCCCAAGACGTAGACTTCTTTGGCTGGATTTTTACTCACATTTTCAACCAATATTTTTTTTAGCAGTTTCCACATTTCAACATGTGTTAAGTTCTAGTGATATAAGTATATCTAGTGATATAAGTAGTGATATAAGATGAATAAGATCTAGTCCCCTACCTTTAAGAAATTTATATTCCATGAGAAAGTGCAAGACATAATTGGAGGACAGGTTGACTGGAATGAGGACTGTGTGGGGGGAGGTGCCGGAGCAGAGCCCCCTCGACAGGGACAGTGACCTCCCAGTTTGTTTCTTGACACATCCCCACTACAGTGCTTTGTGGGATAGGCAAGCAATAAGTGCTTCTTGAATATGCTATTTTTTCTTATTGTGGCTAAATACAAATAACACATTTACCATATGAGCCATTTTTAAGTGTCAAGTTCTGTCGCTTGGAGGACATTCACATTGTTGTGCCACTCTCACCACCGACGGTCTCCAGAACGTTTTCATCTTTCCAAACGGAAACTCTAGACCCAGTATACAAAAACTCTCCTTCCCCCGCTCCCCAGCCCCCGGCAACCACCATTCATTCTACTTTCTGTCTGTAGGACTTTGACTACTCTAGGTACCTTGTGTTAAGGGGAATCATACAATATTTGTCATTTTGTGACTGGTTTATTTCACTTAGCATATTGTCTTCACGACTCACCCATGTTGTAGTGTGTGTCCAAAGTCCCTTCCTTTTTAAAACCGAATAATAGTCCATTGTATGTATACACCACGTTTTGTTTATCCATTCATTTGTCAGTGGGCACTTGAGTTGCTTCCCCCTTTTGGCTATTGTGAATAATGCTGTTGTGAACATTGACGTACACATATCTGTTCAAATCCCTGCTTTCAGTTCTTTTGGGTATATGCCCAGAAGTGAAATTGCTGGATCATATGGTAAGTTTGTTTAATTTTTCGAGAAACTGCTGTACTGTTTTCTACAGCGGCTACCATTTCCCATGCCCATCAGCAAGGCACATGGGCTCCAATTCCTTCACATCCTTGCCAACACTAACTATTTTCAGGGTTGCTTTTTTGTTTTTTAATGTAATAGCCATCCCGGTGGGTGTGAAATGTTTAATATAGTCTCAAAAGTGGATTGGGATCGAATTGTGAGGGACAGTGGTAGAGCCTGAATTTCACTCAGAGGAGCAGTTGAGTATTTGATGCCCTGTGGCTCTGGTGTGATCACTGCCCTGCACTAGGGAGACAGTGGAGAGAAGAAAGCCAACAGAGGAGTTCGGGGGCTGTTTTAATTATTCAGATGAAAGAGAACCTAATGGCTTTCTCCACATGGATACAACCGAGGATATCACATTTATTGCCACGCTAAATGGCATTGGACTTGGGGAGGAAAGGTAAATGTGGCGCCGAGCTCTCTCCTGACCAAGGATGGCACGGACAAGTTGACTGCTGTTGGTAATAATAACAGCAATGATGGCAAATGCCTTGATGCACTTTCTGTGAACACAGCAGTGTTCTAACGTTAATTGATTCTGAGAAGTCCTTTAGAGGGTTTATCAGCCAGGGTCCCACAAGGAGGCAGATGACACACTCCTAGAATCTAACTGAAGAAAGTTTGGTGAGGGGACTATTTACAAAGACGTGGGCAGCGTTAAGGGAAATCGCCAAGAGTGGCCAGCAATGCATGTTAAGGCTTTACTAGCCCAGCCCTGTGAGGGTGATGTGAGAGAGCAGTTTCTGGAATTGCTCTTTAGTGGAGGAATGCAGCTTCCGCCAAACTGTGGCCTGGCACGGAGGCATCCAGGTGAGTGAGTCCCTAACCACTTTTTTCTGCCTTCTCTGTTCTCTACTGGTGCCTCCCGATTGGCCCACCTAACCAGAGGGCAAGAAAACTTGTTGATGTAAGGGCTCGCCTGTATGTAGAAATCAGCCTCCCAGGGCTGAGAGTGGAGTGGGGAAGGGAGGGGGCTGGATGTGGAGAGGAAAGCAGAGAGGATCCAGCAGGAGGAGGGGGCACTCTGATAATTCTTCTTTCACAGGCGAAGGAACTAAAGCATCAACACTAATAAGTTGTGGGGCTGGGATTCAAACCCAGCCAGGAACATTTCCACTGTACATCCAGTCGGATCTGGAACGTTAGATTTTCCCCAAACCTGTGTGTTTTGATTCTTTGGGAATAATCTGATTTGTACCAACTTCGCCTGGCTGTCAAAATGTAGAGTAAGTTACTGTGCAGAATTTCCTCCCCCCCACCCCCGCCAAATGACGTGTATTTCATATGTATGTTTCATAGCTGAATGATTATATTTAGATCAAAAAAAATCTTTTCTCTGTAATTGGTGGGGGTGACAGTATATCTTTGAAACACATGTGAGAAAGATATAAGTTTGTTTTGTTTTGCTTTTAGTTGAAAGCTCCAAAGGAGTTGACAATGTAACTTGGCTGCTTAAACATGAATGAGACCTTGGGCGATGTTAGAAGAAGAGTGTCCAGAACAAGGGAGAAGGTATTTCTCTCTGTGCTATTTTGGCAGGAGGGAATGAATGCAGAAAGCAGTGTCTTGTGAGGGGGAGCCCACCTCCCCCAAGGCATGACTGAAGGGCTCTCTAGCCAGAAAAAGCTCTGTGGGAACCCAATTATTGTGGTCTACAAATACACGAAGCATTGCATCAGAGAAAAGATCTATTCTGGGGTCAGAAGTCGGCCCCTGGTGCAGAGTGGGCTGCATTGGAAGGCCTCATATTTTCCATGCCTGGAGGTTGTGAAGCTGAGGCCAGGGGTGAACGATGTGGCTGAGGGCTTATGTTAGTTTCCTGTGGCCTCTGTAACAACTTACCACAAACTGGGCAGAAATGTATGTTCTCACTGTTCTGGAGGCTAGAAGTCCAGAACCAAGGTATGAGCACGGCCAAGCCTCCAGAGGCTTCGCGGGAGAATTTTTGCTTGTCCAGTCCGGCGGCTGGTGGCTATTGGCATTTTGGGTCTTGAGGCTACATCACACCCATCTCGGCTTCCGTGATCACGTGGCCTCCTATCTCCAGGTGTCTTTTATAAGGACAGTTAGCATTTGCTTTAGGGTTCACCTGGGTAATCCAGGGTTATTTTACTTTGAGATCCTTAATGACCTCTGCAAAGATCCTTTTTCCAAATAAGATCCCATTCACCTGTTCCCAGAGTTAGGCGGTGGACATGTCTTTTGGGGGGCCACCATTCACCCCACTGCAGGGCTCATGAGGGTACACTGCAACCCTTGATCTTCTGATTCTGTCATGATGCCCCTAGATTTGATGTACCACCTGGATTCTAGGCTCCTTGACACAGTCGAGGTTTGGTAAACCCTTTTGATTTGATCTACTGAAATGTTATTCTAACTTTAAACAACAAAACAAACAAAACACTTAAAATCTACCATCCCTTATTTCTGACATGGAGGGGTGAGTGAAAGAGGCTATCAAAAACCAGTTTGAGGGCACCTGGGTGGCTCAGTCGTTAAGCGTCTGCCTTCAGCTCGGGTCATGAGCCCAGGGTCCTGGGATCGAGCCCCGCATCGGGCTCCCTGCTCAGCGGGAAGCCTGCTTCTCCCTCTCCCACTCTCCCTGCTTGTGTTTCCTCTCTCGCTGTGTCTCTCTCTGTCAAATAAATAAAATCTTTTAAAAAAAAACCCAGTTTGATCCCTGCCTCGGATGGAAGTTTTCTGTGCTTTGCTTTGCCCCGTGGCCTTGGAGGAAACAGACATTGGCCGTGTTCTGGCTTCTCACCTGGACTTTCCCAGATGCTTTCACAATGGTAATTACTCAGACGAAGGCTAAGGATGTTGGGGTCTCTCAGGAAAGGGAGAGAGCAGCAGTATAGTTTCTAGGCTTTGGGAAAGCATCAGCTTAGAAATATGGTTTGTAAGTGTGGCTGGCCCATCAATGAGCCGTCTACGCATGTGTTTTCAATACCTTGTCCCAAACTGGGGCCTATGTACGCTGGGCACACAAGGCAAGGTCAGGGGTAGCTCTGGCAATTACCTGGCTAATTTGAAGACCACATCCCATCAAATGGGGGACATCAACAGAGTCCACCCAGGGCATAAATTATTCTGCTTGGTTGTCTGCACTGATCACATTAACTGGGTAAGAGCCAAAATCCATTCCCTCTGTGCTGTGGAGAGGCCGTTGTAATTAAGTTCCGTTTCTCTCCAGGGGGCAGCTGATTTTGGTTTCTCAGCCACTTTGCAGTTTGACTTCAAAAGAGAAAGAGGAAAGAAAAAAAAAGGTAAACTGTTCCCTCACTTTTTTATGCTATATATTCTGCTGTATCATTGTGACTCTGGTTAATATTAACTTTGGGTCTGTTTGCTTTGAATAGTATACTTGGAATCTTGTGATACTTAACAGAATTTAGTCTCACCAGCTGAGGAAAATGGTTCGCCTTGCCCAAGACCAGCTACTTAATTTGTGAGGCCCAGTACAAATTGAAAAAATGTGGGCCCTTGTTCGAAAATTGTCAAGAATTTCAAAATGGTGTCCGCAGAGCATTAGACCAAGCGTGGGGCCCTTTCAAGCACGGGGCCGAGTGTAACTACGAGGGGCACCTGCTGGTGAACTGGCTCTGGCCTCACACCTAGGCTGAGGATGACATCATCTTGCTGATGTAGCACCTTCCATGGCCCTGCAAAGAGTGACCGGGCCAGTTTACTCTGCCTCAATGGGAGCACACTCTTATGCAGGGGCAAGGACATGGCAAGCAGGCTGGACACCTCTTGTTGGCTCTTCTGTGTCCTCTTTCCTCCCTCATCCACCTGCTCTGTGCCCCGAGAGGCATCAGGGGCCATCTTTGTCTTTGATTTCTGGTAGAATTTGGCCGGTGGGGGGTCCAGCCTGTCCCTGGGAGAGTGGGAGGAGAGTGGGGGAGGCTGTTTATTTCCCCATTCCCTCCTGCTGGGTTGCATGCTGCAGGTTGGTTTCATCTGTGTGCTGAAGGCCACAGCTCCTGCCAGGCACCTTCTCCATCCAGCCACCTTCTTTGGAGTTCCTTTACGCCCCCATCAACCCCCACATCACACCCTGAGGCCTGGGGAGGGTCCTGGCTTCCTGCTGTTGCCAGCCTTCATTGCTTTTCTTAACCCTTCCTTACTCTTTTCTCAGTACCTCTCCAACAGGAGGACTCCTCAGTAGGATGGAAAAGCACCCCCTGTTTCCTGCCTGGGCCCTGGCTGATTGAGCCGCCCTCTGCCAGGGTTGGACCACACCTTGCGCTGCTAGAGAACAGCAAGAGAAGCTGATGGCTCTCCTAAGTGCTGCGCCAAACCCGGGTCAGCCTGGGCCAACAGGAAGCAGCTCACACACATCCACAGGGGCGGGGAGCATACGCTTTGGAGTCAGGCATTTGCATTCTCTTACCAGAGAAGACTCGCCACTTGGACGAGTCATAGAAAATGAGCATAATGACAGTTCGCGTCTTTTTTTTTTTTTTTTTAAGATTTTATTTATTTATTTGAGAGAGAGAATGGGAGAGAGCACATGAGAGCGGGGAGGGTCAGAGGGAGAAGCAGACTCCCCGCCGAGCAGGGAGCCCGATGCGGGACTCGATCCAGGGACTCCAGGATCATGACCTGAGCCGAAGGCAGTCGCTTAACCAACTGAGCCACCCAGGCGCCCAACAGTTCACTTCTAGGGTTGTTTTGAGCCTGGCGTGAGATCATATGGGCATCATGCCTAGCACAGTGCCTGGTGTACAGGAAGTGCTCAAGAAGCATGGTTGCTTTTACCACAATTTCTTTTTTTTTTTTTTAAAGATTTTATTTATTTATTTCAGAGGGAGAGACTGAGAGAGAGAGCACATGAGAGGGGGGAGGGTCAGGAGGGTCAGAGGGAGAAGCAGACTCCCTGCCGAGCAGGGAGCCCGATGCGGGACTCGATCCCGGGACTCCAGGATCATGACCTGAGCCGAAGGCAGTTGCTTAACCAACTGAGCCACCCAGGCGCCCGACAGTTCACTTCTAGGGTTGTTTTGAGCCTGGCGTGAGATCATATGGGCATCATGCCTAGCACAGTGCCTGGTGTACAGGAAGTGCTCAAGAAGCATGGTTGCTTTTCCCACAATTTCTATGGAGTATCTCACTCAAGGGCATCCACTGTCTACTTGGTCTCCCATCTGAACTGCGGCACTTAACGGCCTGGACTCCATGAACGATTATCAATTTTTCACTGCTTCATTAATGTTTTGGGTCTTATTTCTGCCATCTCAGATTGTAGTGTTCTGGAAGTCAGGGATTCTGTCTTATAAAATATTTTGGAACTAATCTAAGTTCTCAAGTAGTTGCTAGCATGTTGTTATTTGGTCAAGAAATATGTCTTGGTGAAATATAAGGGGACCGTATAATTTATTGTTCACACTGGGATACTTTTGAAAGTGAAAGAGGAGTACTTTTTAATAATTACACCAACACAAGAGGCACAAACAGGGACTGTCTTAGGCAAACAGGGACATAGAGTCACTCTAGTTAAGTGGAGCATAAGATAGTTTTCCAAGTGTTGTTTTAAAATTTGTCAGCCTACCCTCTTTTGTATTAGTCTGCCTTGGGTTTATGAGATCAAAACATGAGATTTAAAAAATGTAGGAAAAATACGTCTAGTATTCCTAGTAGATATTTGGCCCAAAGTTGAGGCAATGGATTAGGGCTTCTTGTATAGCGACCTACCTTTATATCTTATTAGCCTACTGGATACCTACTTACGCGACTTTCTTCTGTACTTACCTTTTTTCTCTTTCTATATATAGTCTAGTTATTGTCCTTCTTGCAATAGTGATCACTTATGTTCAGAGGTGGCAAAAATAGATTTATATACATATATTTTTCTGAACATCTCTGTCTTTGTATTTCTGGTTGCCTAGGTGACATTTCCAAGAGAATGCATGCTAATCTGCTATTATTACAGCAGGGATAAGATGGAAACTATTTTTAGGCCCTTTTATAACTCTCCTTTTCTCCACCAGACCATTTAATTGGTTTATTTCTTGTTTCTATTATTGGAAGGCCACGTGTAACTTCCTTCCTCTGGTGCTGGTCTGGGGACTGTAACTTTCTGAAAACTAATGTAGTAATTCAGTCCCTTCTTCATTCAGAATTACAAAATCTGTACTGATCGTCTATTCGCTTGGGTAGTTGATACCAGTTGTTTTTCTTACAGATACAGATACAGATACAGTGAAAAGATATATGGAGATGCCTCTGTTCACTCATCTTTCATTTTATATCACTAATAAACAATTAAGAGTTACAATAATCACTGGCCTTTGATCCGTGGAGCTTCCGTCATACTCTTACACTCAAACAATATATTTTGAATCCTTCCTGGACACCAAGTTCCAGGCACTGGGCTGACTCAGGGGGAATAAGTGTGTTTCAGGCTGGCTCCCAGCCTTTGACTTGCTTACAAACATGCTGGCCAATCATTACAGAGCTCCTTGATTCGAGCGACAACAGAACTAGTGTAAAGGGATCCTGGAAAAGAAAAAATGAGGGGGGTAATTGAATCCTAGTGTACGGGGAGGGTGAGCACCCATGGTCAGGAAAGCCTTTTCAGGCGAGGGGAGGTTAATGAGGTAGGTACTTTTAGAATCCCCATTTTACAGATGAGAAATAACACAGTCGGAGATACTCCCTTGCGTCAGTCTGCATAACTACTCGAGAGAGCCAGATTGCAATCCTAGGTCATTTGGTTTGTAAAACACCAAATTTTCTCTCATTGACTACTGCTAAAAGCACTTCATCTGACTGTTTCCCTTTACTATACCCTGAAATCCTCTCAGGTATGTTGTGATCACTGTCCTCCCGAAAGCTGGTTCCAGCTGTGAATGCTAAAGAGCTCTGGGAAGTTCTGTAACATTCTCTATCCCAGGTAACAGCTATTCTGGAGAGCTCCTCTCTTGTAATCCACCATCTCACTAAGTAAAGTGCTCGACGTCCCACGAAGATGCTTCTAATGTCGCTGTCACTTTCCAATCTGCCTGTTCCTTCCTATTCTAGAAAAAAGGCAGAAACATGTATCGGACTTGTTGGTCTCACAGCAGATGCCCTCAGCATTAGAACATTCCATAGAAGCAACGTTCTCCTGGGTGCCTGGGTCTTCATTTCAGATTCCATTTCCCTTGGATGAGGGATTATTTCACTGGAAAAGGGATTTTCATGATCCTGGTTGCTTGATGCCAGCAGAGGGTCTTGCTCAACACCTGCCCAGAGGCTGAGGAGGGAGGGAGGCGCGTGCGGGAGCCACGGGTAGCCGGGATCATTCTTTTCCTTCGCTAAAATTGTTTTTTACTAATATCTTTTACTAACATTTTCTTTTATAAATTGGCGTTAATATTTGGACCGTTTTCTTTCATTATTATTTTTTAAAGATTTTATTTTTTAAGTCATCTCTACACCCAACGTATGGCTCAAACTCACAACCCTGAGATTAAGATCAAGAGTTGTATGCTCTATGGACTTAGCCAGCCAGGTTCCCGTTGTTTCATTGTTTTTATGTAAAGATATATATGATGCATATCTCTGAAGTACCATGCAATAAGAGATTGTGAGTGTTTATCTGACCATTTAATGCACCCGAAGGGGAAATATTTAGCCTGACTCAGTATTAGGGATAGGGTCTGAAATACTGCAGCAGGGATCTGAGATTATTAATTTGGATTGTATGGCAAGTGTGAGAGGAGAGATGGACTTTATTTTTTTTATTTTTATTTTTTTTTAAAGATTTTATTTATTTATTTGAGAGAGAGAGAATGAGAGACAAAGAGCAGGAGAGGGGGAGGGTCAGAGGGAGAAGCAGACTCTCTGCCGAGCAGGGAGCCCGATGCGGGACTCGATCCCGGGACTCCAAGATCATGACCTGAGCCGAAGGCAGTCGCTTAACCAACTGAGCCACCCAGGTGCCCGAGAGATGGACTTTAATCTGTTGTTATTTAAAACTGTTTAATACTGGGGTATGGTCCTGGCTGGGTTTCCTTTGGTTCTCATTCTTTTGCATTGTTATTCTTTTTAGATAAATAGATTTATCATTTATCACTTAGATTTAGCATTTGATAAGTAAGGTAGATTGCTACATCTTTGTCCTGGACTTTGTTTTGCTGCCCTTGAGGATAGAGAAAGGGAGGAGGAAGCATATAGATGGACAGACACACAGACAGACAGACAGACACACACACACACATTTCTTTAGACATGTGATCTAAAATTTCTAATAGAACACTTACAGGAAGAGCCCTTTGATGGGGTTTTGTACTGGACT
Source organism: Mirounga angustirostris (assembly GCF_029215605.1). NCBI lineage: Eukaryota > Metazoa > Chordata > Mammalia > Carnivora > Phocidae > Mirounga > Mirounga angustirostris. The sequence goes on from NW_026991712.1 coordinate 34,878,848, forward strand.
TGTTGGAAGCGGAGGATTGGGATGTGGGAAGCCTGTGATGTTGAGTTCCCACCAACTCACCTTTTGGAAGACATGACAGCCACTTTCAAGCCAGGCCAAAGGACAAACAGTGAGAATCAGAAGTCAGTTCTGGCCTCAGAAGTTTCTAGAGAGAGCAACAGGGAGACTGTGCCTTAGATTTTTCAAATGCAGCCATTTAAAGAATATGTTCCCCAGACCTTGGCCACTGTTCCCTCCATACCTTCGACCAACCATTATAAAAGTAAGGCATTATCATGAAATAAGATCTGCATACTATAGAAAATTAGAAAGAAGGAAAAAAGTTACCATAATCCAAATATTCAATGGCAAACATGGTTAATATTTGGAACATTTCTTTTCATGATTTTTATGAAGAAATATTTTTCTTAGTTACATAGTCATATTTTTATATAATTTTAAAATTAGTTTTTCCTTTAACCGTATACCCTAAGCTGTGATATTGTGATATAATAAGAAATATATATTGGGTCTCTGTCCCCAGTCCCTGGCACAGAGCTCCTTAAAAACCCTTGGAATTTCTGAGTGATAGGGGTAAGGAGAGTGTCCCTTATCGTTCATAATAAACCCCTTTCAACCACATCTGCATTTATGCTAAAGGGGTGACTCTAGGAAGAGAGGGCAGGTTGCTAAAGGAACCAACCATACGATTAGAGGGTTGAGAGTTTCAGGCTTCTCCTCTACCCCCAGGAAGTTGGAAAAGGGGCTGGAGGTGAAGTTCAATCACCAGTGGCCAATGATTTAATCAATTGTGTCTACATAATTGTAGAGCTTCCATAAAATCCCATGTGATTTCACTCATATGTGGAATTTAAGAAACAAAGCAAAGGAGCAAAGGGACAAAAAAGAGAGAGAGAGAGAGGCAAACCAAGAAACAGACTCTTAACTATAGAGAACAAACTGATGATTACCAGAGGGGAGGTGGGTAGGGGGATGGGTAAAATAGGGGGTGGAGATTAAGGAGTGCACTTGTGATAAGCAACAGTGTTGTATGGCAATGTTGAATCCCTATGTTGTACACCTGAAACTAATATTACATTGTATGTTAACTAACTGGAATTGAAATAAAAAGTTAGAAAAAAGCCTGAACAGTTGAGTTCAGAGAGCTCCCAGGTGGCTGAGCACATCTAGGTGCTGGTAAGGTGGTCTGCCCAGAGAAAACATGGATGCTCCACACCCCTTCCCCCACACCTTGTCCTATGCATCTTTTCCATCTGGCTGTTCTTGAACCATATCCTTTCATAATAAACCAACAGTCTAGTAAGTAAACTGGCTTCCTGAGTTCTGTGGGCTGTTCTGGCGAATTACTGAATCCGAGGAGGGTGTCATGGGAACCCCTGATTTACAGCCAATTGGTCGGAAGTACAAGAATCTGGAACTTGCAACTGGCATTTGAACTGGGGGGCAGTCTTGTGGGACTGAGCCCTCAGTCTGTGGGGGCTGCACTGACTCTGGGTTGTTAGCATCAGAATTGAATCTGGGGAGTTGGGGGATTGGTTGGTATGGAAAAAACCCTCCCATGTTTGTGACAGAAGTAAAACACTGAGAGTAAAAGAAATGGAAGTTTTTACTTCTGTGAGAATTTTATATTTTGTTTTATATTCTTTGTAGACAATGCTTAATTGGGCATATAATATTTCATCAAATGGATATACCTCAGTTCACTTAGCCATTCCATTATTGGTCATTTGGTCAAAATTTTAAATAATTTTTTTTTGCTATTGTCAGTTTTGTACAAAACCTTCTCTAGATAAGATTATAGCCTATGATGTATTTCTAGTGGATTTACTAGGTTGGATGTTTGAACTTTTATTAAAAATTCTCAACTCATTTTGCCATTTGCTTTCTAAATGGAAATTTGGAAATTAATTTGGAAATTTAAGCAATTCACATTGTATGACTGTGTTAGTTTCTTCTATTTGTCTCTTACCTTGAATATCATTACTTTGAAATTCTTTTTCTAATTTGGTCACCGAAAATACTTTATTTGCCTTTCTGCTTCTTCAGTAACTAGTGGAGTTGAACAGTTGTTTTCAGATTGTATACTGGTTGCATTTCTTCTTTTCCTGATTTTCTATTGTATGTTCTTTGCCTTTAGATGTTTTTTGCATCAGTCATAATTAATTTTTTTTTCAAATTATAATTCAGGACAAACACACATTAAGGGCTTTCCTGGCCAGTCTTTACTCCCATGCCTCCCCAATTGCTGGTGTTAAAGGCCTAAAGTGTGTCTCCCTACTTTTCTCCTTGTTTGTGCATACAAATACAGTCTTTTTAAAGATCAAAGAGGCTCATTTTTTATTACCAAAACAGTCATATAATACACATTTTTCCATAAACTTGATTTGTTTTTCATTAAAATATATCTCATGGGCATAAGGTCTTTAATAATTTGTAATAAAATATCTTTGGGCACATTTGCTACAGTTATTTCCCCAGTGAATTGCTTGCACATTTGAATCGGTTTTCAGTTGGTAAGTGGGCAAATGTTTCACTATGATTTCTTCCATTGATAGGACAGCCTGCTCCATTCTTTCACAGGGTTTGATAAATAGCTCTGTTTTCTACTGGTTTTGAAGAATTCTTCACATTAAAAGCCCCATATTATTATTTAACACAACTATAATTTATTTCGGTGTAGAGCAGGGAGGCAATGAGGAGGCAAACTGATTATTTTTCTCTTTTAACTTGCTAACTAATTGTCCCAGCACACTTTACTAAATGGTGTTTTTCTTTTTCTTTCTTTTTTTTTTTTTTTTAAGATTTATTTATTTAAGGGGCGTCTGGGTGGCTCAGTTGTTAAGCGTCTGCCTTCGGCTCAGGTCATGATCCTGGGGTCCTGGGATCGAGCCCCACATTGGGCTCCCTGCCCAGCAGAGAGCCTGCTTCTCCCTCTCCCGCTTCTCCTGCTTGTGCTCTCTCTGGGTCTCTCTCTCTCTCTCTGTCAAATAAATAAATAAAATATTTAAAAAAAAGATTTGTTTATTTGAGAGAGAGAGAGAGAGCTCGTGAGCAGGGGAAGTGGCTGAGGGAGAGGGAGAGAGAATCTCAAGCAGACTCCCTGCTGAGCATGGAGCCTGATGTGGGGCTTGATCCCATGCCCCTGAGATCATGACCTGACCCAAAATCAAGAGTCGAATGCACAACCAACTGAGCCACCAAGGCGCCCCGGTGTTTTGTTTTGTTTTAACTTTCCATAAAGCAAATGACTTTTCTTATTTGTGCATTTTTTTTCCAACTATAAACAAGTGGCATCGTAATCAGAAGGGTCTTTTCTAAGGGAAAGATGATTTTGCAATTCCCTGGAATGAGGTGTTTACACCGAGAATAACTTGGTCCTATCCTTGTAACGCGGACATCCCCACGCAGCTTGCTGGTGTGTCTGAGAAGCCTGGGTGCGTCTATTCATCCGTCTCTACGGCGTTACCACCAGGTGGTAGAGCCACACATATAATCTCATTTTACAGGTGACGAAGCAAGCAAATGTCAGTGAGTCACTCAGGGTTATTCCTGCTTTTCCATCTGACCATTTATCATTTTCTATCATGCTCTCTGTTGTTCTGTTTTTCCTTCTGATTCCCTTTTATAGTGTTAAATGTATCTTTGAAACCTCAAGGTTGATCACCACTTAGGGACTCTCAGGGAGGTCAAAATGATAGTTTTGCCTAGAAATAAGCGCTCTTCTGGGAGTATTATTATTGTTATTTATTTGTTTAATAAACATTTGTTGTGTGTCTGCTCTGTTCAAGGCACTCTGCTGGATATGGGAAATACAAAGTGAATAAAACACTTTTTACTCTCCTCAACGGATTTACACTCATTACTTTAGCGTTGTTTTAGTTGCTTTTGTTAAGGTGAGTCCTTCACTAAAGGATGTCAGTATTTTGTGTTGCACTTATTCTCAATATCTTGAAGTCTCATGACAGGGGATGATGTTTTCTAAGGAACAAGTCTTGCGAGTGCACTGGATACTGTACCCTTATTCAAAGCACTGCTGTGTGGTGCTTAAAACACCTGAGGACTTGCCCGATGCATATTTTACAAGTTAAGACCAGCCAGAGACCTGCAGTATCAAGTCTCCTGTTTCTAAATACACTTTTCGGCCCCAGCGTCTCTTCCTTTGGACATTTAGGTTACTCATTTTGGCTAACCAGGATCTAAAAATAAACCTAGAAACTTTGAGAGTTTTTTTTTCTTGGCTGATGGATGTGTGTTTTTGTGTCGTCCAAACTGTGCTGTGTAACTATTTACTTTTGCATTATGTATAGCACTTAGCAACCAACGTGGAAATGAAAGCTAAGAGCACATGCAGTCCCCAGCTGAGCTGGGGGAACGGGCCAGCCCAAGCCTCAGAGAATTCTCCTTCCCTCCCCCCAGTTCCTGCGTGCCGTGGCCCTGGCATCCACCCTGCTGGCCTCCAGTTCCTGCTTTCTGCCTTCTCTGCTAGTGGCCAAGTGGGGACCAGAAGGAGGGACAAGAAGGACCCCTCCTGCTTCTGCCCTTACCCATCTTGGTGCCCTTCGCTGGTCAGTGTGGGTGGGATGAGAGGAAGGAGGGCAGGCCTTGGCCACCACTGATGTCTTGGTACTGGTGACAGTCCCGTAGGGTCAGAAGCCCTGAAACGCTATGTCTTATTTGGAACTCTGAATGCATTTTCATAAAGGAAGGTCACGCCTTGTGTCTGGACTGTGCAGGACCCACAGGACAAAACTGTGTGATTCCTTAGGAGCTCTGGGGCTAGGATGGCTCTTTTAGGGTGACATAGTCAGTGCTTAGAACATTGTTGTTAGGGGAGAAGATATTCGAGATTCTAAGCATTCCAGGTTGGAACTTGATCAGAGACGTAGCATGATCAGCGTGTAATTCAAGGACTGACTGTAAAGTCACAAAGTGGCTTATCCCCACGTGGGAATGTCTTCTTGCCTGAAACTCTGGACTGTGCCTGACGTGTTTAGCTCTTCTCTCCCCTGGTCCTCTTCTGTATCTGTAAGAATCCGCTAGTTCTCTGGTTTTTAGAGTAATCATTGTACTCAAAAACTCATATCCTGATTCTACCAAAAGAAGGGAGGGAGAAAGACCTAGAGAATTTAAGTTTAATCCTTTGATTATTGCCTTTTAGCAAAGAATGCAAAACCAAACACACCAGAGTCTTTGTGAAAGACTCTTGTTTTTTTCCTTAAGAAATCAAATTTCTCTTCCTTTCTCAGGACTCCTGTATGCCTCTTATTCTTTTTTTTTTAAAAAAGATTTTATTTATTTATTTGAGAGAGAAAATGAGATAGAGAGCATGAGAGGGGGGAGGGTCAGAGAGAGAGGCAGACTCCCCGCTGAGCAGGGAGCCCGACGTGGGACTCGATCCCGGGACTCCAGGATCATGACCTGAGCCGAAGGCAGTTGCTTAACCAACTGAGCCACCCAGGCGCCCCAGCCTCTTATTCTTCATACGTTTTGGGGAACAGATTTGAAGAATATTTGTGTGGACTTTTTTTTCCCCTGTGGAAATTGATTTTTTTCCTAAATAAAAAGGATATATATATTTTTTAAAGATTTTATTTATTTATTTGACAGAGAGAGAGACAGCAAGAGAGGGAACACAAGCAGGGGCAGTGGGAGAGGGAGAAGCAGGCTTCCCGCCGAGCAGGGAGCCCCATGCGGGACTCGATCCCAGGACCCTGGGATCATGACCTGAGCCGAAGGCAGATGCTTAACCACTGAGCCACCCAGGCGCCCCTAAAAAGGATATTTGAAAGGTGATTCATATCATCTTTCTTTAACATTTTTTTTTTTTTAAGACTGGAAAGCACGGACCAACAGTTCAGAACGACTGAACAATATTTTTTGGAGAGGGACGAAGTCTGTACAGTTGTTTGTGTAGCTTTTACAGAAGGGGACAGAACAGCTAGAGTAAAACCCTCAGGCTTGAGGTGAATTTTTTTCCAACCTCAGAAGGGGTGGGCCTGCTCAAAACAGGAAGTAATCACAGTATAGTGGTTTGAGTCATGAGAGAAGGCTTCTGGATTTGCCTTAGCGGTTTCCTTCATGCCCAAAGTCTCCTATTTCTCACAGCACCTGCATCTTTTGTGGGGCGCACACATACCGCACCCCCGGCACCTGCCTCGCAAGAATAATTTACTGTAAAAAGAGCTAGAGCTGAAGACTGCAATTGAAGAGGGGCTAAGCTTTGAGCAGTTATAGGCAGAGAGGAGAAGTCTCGGGAGTTGGCCTGTCAGCCCTGGCGTACAGAATTAACTAGTACTCAGGGGTCAGTGGGGGACCCAAGAGGGCATAATATAGAACGAGGATGAGAACATCATACTCTCTCTCTTTTTTTTTTAAGATTTTATTTATTTATTTATTCGTAAGAGACAGAGAGGGAGAGAGGCAGAGGGAGAAGCAGGCTTCCCACTGAGCAGGGAGCCTGATGTGGGACTCGATCCCAGGACCCTGAGATCATGACCTGAGCTGAACGCAGATGCTTAACCGACTGAGCCACCCAGGCGCCCCATACTCTCTTTCAGCTGTTACCGGATTCAGCACTTTTGTGTGCTATCCATGGCTAAGGTTTTCTCCTGTTAAAGAGGATTTTACACTGTAGCTATATCTGGACATTGACAGTTCTATATATATCTATTGTGTAGAAATATATTCATATTTAAGTTAATCATTTAGTGAATTGTTGCTTTAGTTTGGGCCCTCTCAGTGATCAAGGACTAGGACATCACTCCAACTCATTCAAATACAAGGGGCTCATTGTGACATCACTACAACTATCATTGTATTATTCTAAGTATATTCTCACACAGACTCTTCTCCCCTACCCCGGGAAGCAGCGTGTTATTATCCTTACTCTGCTGAGGAGGAGCAGGTGTAGAGAATGTGGCCTGAGGCGCGTGGGTGGGCAGCAGGAGTCGAGACTCACACCCCGGTGGTCACTTGGGAGCCATACTCTCTAACCCCTGGACTGCTCGGCCCCTTGAAGGGGTTCTGTGCCTATGAAACAGAGCAGAGCTGGGTCTCATGGTGGCCAAAACATAGGTCTGGAAAATTGGGAAGGGAGTCAGTATCTTTCTCAGAGGTCATGTGGTCTCTGCTCAATTGCCTTCTCTCTTTTTCTCTCCTATCTTCTTTTGCTGCTTCATTTTACAGATGGCCCCTGAATGGCCAACCCATAAGGCCGCTGGCTGAGACCTCAGTATTTCCTAGCTTGAACTTGTAAGTGAGGGCTTCCTATTGGTCCAGCTCACCGAGCCAGTCCACACGGCCACTGGGGCCTGGCCAGCAAAATAATTAGCTGCCTTTGGGTTGGTTGTTCATCCCAGGTCCATTGGTGGGCTACCTCATGCACAGACTTCTTTAGCATCATTTCCCTGAGCAGGGGATTGTGGGTAAGGCAGCACATGCTGGAATGGGAAGCTGTTCATAGCAGGGATTTAACATCTCTGGTACAAGCTCATTTTACACTTTAATATTGGAAGCTAACTACTTTAACACTTCTGCTACCTTTATACAGTCTCAGCTTAAAGGAATCTGTATCTGTTATGACTCTTTAGGTTGCAACAGATAGGAACCTAATTCAAAGGGACTTAGAAAAAAATCAAATTAATCGGTTCTTGTAACTATAGAGGCAAAAGTGTGGCTGAATCCGGGTCTCAGACAACATCCTCAGAAATCTTTCTCTTGCCATCTCTTTGCTCTGCATTTTTCTGCATTGGTTCGTCATCAAGCAGGCCCTGCCTTCTTGACATCGAGACACTAGCAGAAGCAGCAGGGCAATTTCCGATTCTCATTGCCCTGAATTGGTTACATGCCAGTCTTTCAACCAAACATGGCAGCCAGGCTGATTGGTCAGTCCTGGGTCAAGCTGACCCCTGGAGAAGGACTAAACCACCCTCTTATTAAAGCACATGGACTGGGAATGGGGGAGTATGGTCTCCAGTGACAATTGAGATGTAAGTACTCAAAGGAATGAGAATGGATGCTGCCCAGGCAAAAATAACCCATGTCCACTTCAGAATATGTTCAGGTATGTTATGAATAACAGGAAACCCATAATCAAGGTTTTGGGACTCAGGGTAAGCAGTCTGGGTCACTGACCTCATCTTATTTGTATGTGATAATTCCCAAACCCTAGGAAATCCAAAGTGTTTGGAAAAGCCTAGATCTTTGGTTTGTTAGGTCATTAATCCTGAAAGATGATGCTCTTAAACTGAAGGAAATTGTTATTAAGATATGCATCTTCTTGGGAAAGTTAATTGCAGGATGGCTTTGCCTTCAGTTTTTATCAAGTATCGGGTTAAGACTTGAAAGGCTTTTGTTAGGTGCCCTCTGTTTAAAGTCCAAGTTATTCTGGCATTGAAATGACTTTGGTGAATTACATAAAGGTTTTAGGTAACCTTTCTCAGAGCCTAGGATCTAAGACCCAGTTTATCTAGGTAATGATTAAATTGCCTTGTTTATATATCAGTGATCCTAACACCCACTGGGAAATAATTGCTTTGTTTTTAACTATCTCATAAATCAAAACTTCAAGGCAGGGAGAGGTTAAAATAGCAAGTCCTCTTGCTCACAGATATAGGTTGAATCTATGAAACCTCAGGTCCTGAGCATTAGTTTGGGGGTAGGGGTGTGTGTGTGTGTGTGTGTGTGTAGATAAACTTTATGCTGACAAAGTTGCCCCATCTCTTTGCTTACTGTACATACTTCAATGGTCCCAGCTGTCCTTTGCAACAAACGATCAGCTTCTTTTGCCAATCAAAGTTTTATGGACAGTTGTCTTAATTTCTTTTACTTATTTAAAATTTTATATTTATAGGATTTAAATAGGATTTTGTATGCCAAAATGAGTTTCTTTTCTCTTGACTTTCATTTAATTGTGCAACTATGATTTGGTTTTATGCTGGTTTGAGGTTCTCAACTGCAAACAACAGTGCCCACTCTGGCTAGTTTACACAGAAAGGGAGGGCTTTTTAAAGGATATTAAGAGCTCGAAGAATTTCTGGGAGGACCAGAGTCAGACTTGGAGGCCATGCAGCCAGGAATACTACACAAATTAGACCACTGGTGGCTCCGGTGGAGACCCTAGTGTGGCTACCAAAGAACATAGGTCCCTCTGCTCATACCAGAGAGTGAGTTCTTTCTGCTGGGCTCCCAGAGTTCCCATCACTGTTGTGTCTGCAAACTGGGTGTGTCTCTGCCACATTCCACCAATCCCCACCACAGTGAATTCCACATGATACCTCCTTCTTTCTTTCTTTCCTTTTTTTTAAGATTTTAATCTATTTATCTGAAAAAGAGAGCAAGGGCATGAGCAGGGGGGAGGGGCAAAGGGACAAGCAGATTCCCTGCTGAGCAGGGAGCCTGATGCAGGGCAGACCCCAGGACCCCAAGATCATGACCTAAGCCAAAGGCAGATACTTAACTGACTAAGCCACCCAGGTGCCCCAGTACTTCCTTCTTTAACCCCACTCTTGTTTTTTTTTTTTTTTTAAGATTTTATTTATTTATTTGACAGAGAGAGAATGAGAGAGAGCACATGAGAGGGGGAAGGGTCAGAGGGAGAAGCAGACTGCCTGCCGAGCAGGGAGTCCGATGCGGGACTCGATCCCGGGACTCCAGGATCATGACCTGAGCCGAAGGCAGTCGCTTAACCAACTGAGCCACCCAGGCGCCCAACCCCACTCTTCTGAAAAGAATTTGTGCATGGATGCTGCTGATTGATGGAACCCAGGTCACATGCCTGTACCTTAGGTACAAGGTAGGCTGGGTAGGCAAATGCCTGACCTCCATCTTGGGGAGGTGAGGACTCATAAGGTAGGCAGTTTCTCAAATGTGGAAGAGTATTCCAAAAAATGCCGTTTGGTCACAAAATATGAGAAATCACTACACATCCTCAAGGAAAGGGTCTTATCTCTGGATACTTTATTGTTCTAAAACAGTGGTTACCATTCTTAGCAGTAGGACTATTCCCTACCGAGTGTAATTTGAATGACCCCAGGAAGGACCCCCTGGCATGATGCCATATAGGAGATTCATTACTTTTAATTAAGCAGAAATCTGGTTACTTCCCAGGCCACACACCTCTTTACTGCCTTTGGTTGCCTCGACAGTATCAGCTAAATCAGTCTCATCCCTTCCCTGTACAAAGGCAGGGGGCTGGTCTATTATAAAGCAAAGATGAGGCATCTGATTCTCAGAGAGGGTAACCAACCTGCCCAAAGTCACACAGCCCATCAGTGAATATAACCCAAGGCTCTCTCCAGAGCCTACTCCCTTAAACAATTCTGCAATATTGCCTTTGGAAACTTGAGGGTTTTCCTCATCAGTAGTGTGTGATGGACCTCTGCTGAACCCCAGCATTGTCCTTCTGCCCCTTCAAGGATGAATTGTGCAATATAAGTGAGGAGTGTGGGATTTACCTTATGTCTTTGCCATGGCTAAGCCTCTGATAAAACCAGGAAATGAGTATTGTTATTTGCAAATGGAAGCTTTAAAGACATTCACTGGAAACTTCCAATTATATGGTTTTCTTTACAGTATAATTCACTATTAGATGGTGCCATGGACTGAATTGTGTCCCCCCACCTTTCCCAAAGTCATATATTGAACCTTAACCCACAATGTGACTGTATTTAACGATTGGTCTTTTAGGGAGGTAATTAAGGTTAAATGAGGCCATAAATAAGGGTGGAGCTCTAATCTGATTGTATACTTATGAGAAGAGGAAGAGACACCAGAGATCTCTCTCTTCACACGCACAGAGAAAAGGTTACGTGAGGACACAGTGGAAAGGTGGCCCTCTGTAAGCCAGGAAGAGCACCTCACCAGAAAAACAAAAAACAAAAAACAAAAACAGAAAAACAAATGGCACCTTGATCTTGGACTTCAGCTTCCAGAACTGTGAGAAAACAAGTATCTTTGTTTAAGTCACCCAGCCAGTGGTATTTTGTTATGGCGGTCTGAGCAGACTAATATAAACAGATTTGCCTTAAATCCTGAACTGGGAGGTAGGAATGATAGTTACATATGGAGCCAAAACTAGAGGGTGAGACCACATCTGGTCAGGGGAGCATTAAAGGCTTTGCCAGACGTAGTACCACATGAGAAGGGCACTAAATACTTCTTAAATTTAATTGAATATTACTGCATAGCAATCAATTAATTCAAATTACACTTTTACACTGAAGTCATTATTTGGTTCATCTACAGAATAGGAATAATAGGACAGGCACCAAAAAATAAAATTTGTCATTTTGAAGAACAGAGGATGCATTTTAAAGGTTATCAGTTCTGTTCCAGAGTCACATTTTTAAAATAATGACTTTTAATAATAAATGTTAGTTTATTCTAAGATGTTTTATTATTTTGAACTTATCACCCCGTTTCCCAAGTTTGTGAGATAGAAGATTAAAACATTGATTTTTTTTTTTTTAGAGGTGTTTTTATTTGTCAGAGAGAGAGAGAACACACAAGCAGGGGGAGCAGCAGAGGGAGAGGGAGAAGCAGGCTCCCTGCTGAGCAGGGAGCCCGATGCAGGGCTCTATCCTAGGACCCCGGGATCATGACCTGAGCCGAAGGCAGATGCTTAACCCAGAGTCACCCAGGCATCCCAACATTGATTCTGTTTTAAAATTCAGGTTCCCACAGCCCCATTTGCAAGAGTTAGGGGGTGTTAATACTACTAAGTTGTCCTTCATGTGATTTCCATAAATGCTGCTCACATTTTTATTCCACCCTTTCTTCAGTGGAACATTCGTTTCTTCTCTGAGACTAATGTGGGAATCTGTTAAACTGGCCAACGCATGAACAGCCTGTTCTTACATGTGCAGGAATTCTAAAGGCTGTCATTTTAGATATACGAAAGCAAAACAAAACACACATAAAACACCCCATTTCCACTTGTTTGTAGCTTCCTAGAATAAGCTTATGGTTGTGCTATACTTGTATGCTTTAGAGTTGATGGCTAGGCCGGCCACACGGGCTGGAAAGAACTCGTGTGCACAAACTGATGCTGTTCAGGCCTCAGCTTGCTCCCCTCCATCGTGCAGCCTTCGTGCCTAAAGAGAATGCTGTCAACTCACCATCTAAATCAAGAGCTGCATGCTAGAGGCCTGCAGACGTGCTTTATTTGATCTGTAGTGTTTTTGGAATTTAAAAAATTTGTTGCCAACTTAAAAAAGAAAATAGAAGATGTCTCATAAAAATGTGGATTTCAGACTTCTCTTGAAAAATCATAATATATGCCTATAATACTAGTCCAATTCCTACACGGCAGCAGTCAGCGAGCTGAGCAACGCCTGTTCTTTTTAGAGAGGACCCACGCACCCTCGTTCACCAGTCTCCACTCTTCCTGCTGTTACAAACCTCACTCTGCTTTACTCACCCCCCAGGCCTGTCTGCCCCTGTAACATTTGCTTTTTTTGGGGGGTGGTGGTGGTAAAATATACATAGCATAAAATGTGCCGTTTAGCCATTTCTAAGTATACAGTTCAGTGGTATTAAGTAATATTCACATACTGTGCAACCATCACCACCATCCATCTCCAAACCTTTTTCATCTTTCCCAACCAAAACTCCGTATTCATTAAATAACTTCTTATTCTCCCCCAACCCAGGTCCCTGGCAATCACCATTCTACTTTTTGTCTCTGAATGTGGCTACTCTAGGTCCCTAACATAAGTGGAATCATGCAGTATTTGTCCTTTGTGACTGGCATATTTCACTTAGCATTAATGTCTTCAAGGCTCCTCCATATCGTATATGTGTCAGAATTTTTTTTTTCTTTTTTAAGGCTGATTAATAGTCCATTGTGGTATATACCACATTTTGTTTATCTGTTCATCTGTCAATGGACCTGGGTTGTTCACCTTCCAGCTATTGGGAATAATGCTGCGATTAACACGTGGGCACAAATATCTCTTTGAGTCCTTAAGCATTTGCAGTTTGGGGCAATTTTCTTGGTAATTTCCCAGCTGCGCTTTCTTTCTTTTTTTTTTTTTTTAAGATTTTATTCATTTATTCATGAGAGACAGAGACAGAGAGAGAGAGGCAGAGGGAGAAGCAGGCTCCCAAGGAGCAGGAAGCCCGATGCGGGACTCGATCCCAGGACCCTGAGATCATGACCTGAGCCGAAGGCAGACGCTTAACCATCTGAGCCACCCAGGCGCCCCTGCGCTTTCTTTCATTCACTGGTCTCCCAAAGGCAAAGCCCTCCGGGACCAGGCTTTGGCTTAACAAATTAACTTCTTTGGGAAGCACTGAAAAACCTTCTTCAGGACATCTCATAAAAATGACTTCGATTCCTTAAAATTGTAAAAACTGGTTATTGTGAGATTTTCAAAACTTAATATCATATTAATAAAAATATCTGGAAATACCATCTTGTAATTTAGTCAGTCTTTTTTTTTTTTTTTTTAAAGATTTTTATTTATTTGACAGAGAGAGATACAGCGAGAAAGGGAACACAAGCAGGGGGAGTGGAGAGGGAGAAGCAGGCTTCCCGCCGAGCAGGGAGCCCGATGCGGGGGCTCGATCCCAGGACCCTGAGATCATGACCTGAGCCGAAGGCAGCGGCTCAACGACTTAGCCACCCAGGCGCCCCTAATTTAGTCGGTCTTGAATTTAGTTATGAAAAACTCTTGTTTGAGGAAGAAATTTGCAATGTATTAGGTTTTCTTGATCCAAATGAAGCTTGTTCATCTTGCTTTGGTGTGCTACGTATGCTAATGAGACCTTTTTCTGGTAGGTGTTGATAGATGGGAAATATAAAAATAATTTCAATTTTATTTCTGAATTTTCAGGTTGCATTAAGCTGAGAAAAGTGTAATTTTTTTTTTACTGAGTGCTAAATGGAAAGGTCAAATAAGTGTTTGCTCTTCTTTTTGACAGAGCACTATTTCTGATTTTTTTTTTTTTTAAAGATTTTATTTATTTTTTTGACAGAGAGAGACAACGAGAGAGGGAACACAAGCAGGGGGAGTGGGAGGGAGAAGCAGGCTTCCAGCTGAGCAGGGAGCCCGATGCGGGGCTCGATCCCAGGGCCATGGGATCATGACCTGAGCCGAAGGCAGACGCTTAACGACTGAGCCACCCAGGCGCCCTATTTCTGATTTTTTATTAAGGATAACATCAGCCTAAATATCACTGACATAGGCGTATGGCGCTTCCATTTCTTAATTATGCGAACAAAATCTTGATGTCGACTTGGAATTTAGATTATTTAGATAGGCACTGGGCTAGGATTTGGCTTGCTGATATTTATTTACCATTTTGGACTAATGTAGTTGTGGATATAACTTTAGGAAATCAAGAGGGCAACTAGCATTGCTTAGAGAAAAGTAAGCTCTTTAAGAAACAAACTGTTTCTGAGTACTTACAGAAGAAGTTAGAATTTACAAACAGTGGAGATGCAAATCTCTTCCTTAAAGCTGGTCCTCTCCTCATAGCTGTTTTCCAACTACACAAGATTTTAGAGCTTCCCGTTTTGGTGTTTTCTTAAAAGCTTTATGATTGCATTTCTTTAGGAGTGTCTTATAGGGGCGCCTGGGTGGCTCAGTTGGTTGGGCGACTGCCTTTGGCTCAGGTCATGATCCTGGAGTCCTGGGATTGAGTCCCGCATCGGGCTCCCTGCTCAGCAGGGAGTCTGCTTCTCCCTCTGACCCTCTTCCCTCTCATGCTCTCTCTCATTCTCTCTCTCAAATAAATAAATAAAATCTTTAAAAAAAAAGTGTTTTATAAACTAGACTTTTAAATTAATGCAGCAAAGCTTTGTCTGAATTACTGCTATAATTTTTATTATTCTCAACGTGCCTCCAGTTTTTTTTTTTTAATATTTTGTTTATTTGACAGAGAGAGACACAGTGAGAGAGGGAACACAAGCAGGGGGAGAGGGAGAAGCAGGCTTCCCGCAGAGCAGGGAGCCCGATGCGGGGCTCGAAGTGGGGCTCGAAGTGGGGCTCGATCCCAGGACCCTAGGACCATGACCTGAGCTGAAGGCAGACGCTTAATGACTGAGCCACCCAGGCACCCCAGTGTGCCTCCAGTTTTAAGAGAACATGCTAGTCTTTGTGTGCATGGGCACATTTTTTTACTTCAAATGTGCTTAAGCATTAAACCATATTTCAAGGACCAATTCTCTATCTTGATATAGACTTATTGTCTTTCGATAAGGACTTACCCTTTTTTTATTTTATTTTTTTATTTGTTTTTCTTCTTCTTTAAAAAATTTTTTTTATTGTTAAGTTAATCATCATACATTACATCATTAGTTTTTGATGTAGTGTTCCGTGATTCATTGTTTGTGTATAACACCCAGTGCTCCATGCAATACGTGCCCTCCTTAATTCCTTAATACCCATCACCAGGCTAACCCATCCCCCCCTCCCCCTCCCCTCTAGAACCCTCAGTTTGTTTTTCAGAGTCCATCGTCTCTCATGGTTCGTCTCCCCCTCCGATTTCCCCCCCTTCATTCTTCCCTTCCTGCTATCTTCTTCTTTTTTTTTTCTTAACATATATAAGGACTTACCCTTTTTTTAAACTTATTTTAAGGTTTTATTTATTTATTTGAGAGGGCCCTAGTGGTTTAGTACCCGCAGGTCAGTCTCCAGGGATGTGGAAGGATAAATAGAGGTCATCCACTCTTCTTTCTCACTCTTGGTCTTCTTCTGACCTAGTCCTAAGGCAGATCTTCTTAGATGTATCCATGCTCCTCCTATGACTCGTACCCCCAGCGCCCGCTATACTTCTTGTATCGTCTCTGCTGCCTGCCTTTGCCAGGGTGCTACTTGGGCTGTGTGGAGAGTGCCATCCACATCCTGTGAGTGGCTTACTCTGAGACTGTGCTATGTGCCCAGCTTCGTGGCCCTGCCTTTGCAGTACATTCTGAGTTGTGTTGGCTGGTTGGGGGGCTGGAGTGGGGTGACGGTGGGAGAGTCCAAGGAAAAATGACAGAAAGAGATAGAGTGACGATTTATGATGCTATAATTTCAAATTTGACAATAATGGCTATGTACCTGTCAGGGCTGCAGACTCTGTTTTGTCAGGTGATCAGACGGGTGCTGCCAGGGCAGAGAGCAGGAGGACCAAGGCTTCACTGGTAAAAATGATGGGAGAAGTTGATGAGAGTCCAGAATGGGGAGGTACTTTGAAAAGAAGTTATTGATTATTGCCAGAAAATGGGTGCTAACAAATAAGCTCTATCCAGCCTCATGTAGGCATCCAGAACTCCTGGCCTTGGCCTTTGTAACTCACCCAATTTCTGTTGAAATAGCATCTGTGTGTGTTGACCTTATCAGGAGTAATAGATCTGGAATAAACATGTTTGGTGATGAGCCACAGAGGGCACAAACAGAATAGCAAGAAATAATGAATTCGCCTCCTGCTTGAGCACCCTTGGGTTTGGAGCTTGGTGTGGGGTCCCCTTGGTTGTGACTATGAACCCTGGAAAGTAGGCACAGACTATCAAGTGTGGTATGAATGTAAGATGTAGTGAATGGGCCCATTGTTTGCCTTTCTTCACTTTTGTCTCCTGTCCTAGTTCTTTTCAGGCCCCTAATGCTGCATTGACCCTTTTGTAATGTCTTAGACATTACACATCAGGCTATGACTTATGTGAGTTAAGACTACGAAGTATAGGTCAGTTATCTGGGAATCGCCAGCCTTCTCAAATCCCTACACATCCATGACTTCTGGCTGTGCCCATGTTTTCAGGGCTGTGATCCTATTTCTCAGAAGTCACCAGAGAAGTAATCCCTTGTGACTCGTATGTCTTTTCCCTAGCTCACCCTGGAGAAGAGGGAGCACCCTTGACTTGGATGTGCAACTAATTTGTTTCCATAGAAATAACAAATAGTTACCAAGCACCTACTCTGTGCCATCCACTCTTTTAGGCTCTAGGAATATGGGGTTGCAAAAGGCAAGTGAGGGTTCTGCTCTCAAGAAAATAGAATTAAAGTAGAATTAAAGAGAACTAAAACCGAATTCTAATTAAAGTAGAATTATATCTACTCACACCGAGTAGATTGACAATGGGATCATACCTTGTTGGATGGCCAGGGAAAACCTCTGTGAGGAAAGGGGATTTAAATCGAATTGTGGGTAACAGAAAGGAACATGTCAAGAGAATAGCGGGGAAAGAGCATTCCAGATGGAGGCACGGGCAGTGCAGAAGCCCTAGAGATGGGAGTGAGCCTGATGAGTGTCACTGGGTTTAGCCTAGAGGGCAAAGGAGAAATGCTTATGGTAAGGCTACCCAAGCACACAGGGGCTTGTAGGCCAGGTTAGTGGGTTCGGAGTTGTTCTAAGGGCAGTGGGAATCTATCTATGAGCTTTAGGTAGGACAGTGGCATGTTCTTTTTTACATGTAAACAATGGTTGTTTTTGATAAGAATGGATTGTAGGGAGTAGAAGCTGAAGCGGGGAGACTCCTTAGGTTTTGTTGTAACCCCAAATATGACAGTGGCTTGAAAAGGGCATAAGTAGTAATGGAGCAGGGGAAAAGGATTAGAGCCCTAACCCAATACTGGGGTTCTTGTCAGACGAGTTTCAGACACAGACACACACAGTTGGAAGACAATGTGAAGACATAGAAAGAAGACGGCTGGCCATCTACTAGTCAAGAGGAAAGGTCTTAAAAGAAAAATCCTGCTGACACCTCAATCTTGGATTTCAAGCCTCCAGAATTGTGAGAAAATCACTAACTGTGGTGTAAGCCACTCGGACTGCAATGCTTTGTTATGGGAGACTCGGCAAACTCATACATGGAGACCCAAGAGGGGATGTTAAGTCACCATTTGGATGTATGGACCTGGAGAGTCATGAATGTTGGAGAGAGAGATTTGGGGTTTGTCAGTCTAGGGATGGTATTAAATCTTGGACTGGATGGGAGAACCTGGGGTGGGAGCATAGACAGAAAAAGAGGTCCTGTGGCTGAGCCCTAGAATAGTGAGGGCTGAGCAAAGGGAGAGCGAGGAGTGGTCAGTGAGAAGTGAGAGGTTACCAGTGTGAGTCCACTTGAAAAGTGACCTTTGATCTTTAGCCTCTTAGCCTCATTTTGGATTCATATCTTGGACCTATTTGACTCCTAAGATTCTTCTTTGAATATATGTTTTGGATCTTTGCATCAATCTCCTGCCTTGCAGTGCTTGATCACAACACCATTTCTCGTTTATTAGAAGTAGGGTGACTAACTGTCCCACTTTGCCCAGGACTGCGGGGTTTCTGGAATGTGGGCCCTTCAGTGCTAAACCCAGGACATTTCCAGGCACACTGGGATGAGTTGGTCACCATAATAAAAGGAAAGTTTTGGCAAAATTTATTTATTTCATCTCACTGGCTTCAGTGAAAGGTGACTGGTCTAAGAGAATGTCATAACTATTAGAATTATCATCTTTGAAATGTTTATTTTTTCCTAGAAACTATCTAGAAATGGGTACTTCCACCATGAAACAAGCCTAACAGTGAAAAACAAGTTTGAGATACCATTCAGTTCCATTATCCCCTACCTAGTTTCATTTTAACAATATTTTCTTGGCTTGAGTTTGTATCATTAGTAATTTCATACATTTTAGGGTGTACATTTTGAGTAATTATCTCCCCAGTGATTTTTAAGCATTTGCTTCAGTTAATTGAACACTTTAATGAGCCCACGAACAGCATCTTTGGCATTAGACAAAATATAAAAGTGGAGCCAGCCACTATTCATTGGGTTTTAGCTGGTCCGAACCTAACAGATATTCAAGACCTAACACAGGACTACGTTGGTTTACCTTTCGTGGCCCTAATCTGGGTGAGTAGAAAAAATGAGGTCCTTCAAGTGTTCAGGTCCAATAAGGAGGGCTCCTGAATCCATCCTGAATACTTGTTATTCGTTCATATCTCCCTGGCCTAGCTTGGTTCTTAAGTCCAGGCCACCCATCACACTTGGTTCTGCCCCCTCCCTTTCCACCTCTCTCATCCTCAGGGCCTTCCTGGACTGGGCAGGAGGAAATATTAGACACATTCCCAGCTCCATCTGACCAGTGCCCCACTCCCACATCACATGACATGGATATAACTTTATACTCAACCAAACATATGTTCCTGCTAAGGCCAAAACAGCCTGAAGTCAGGGTCAACTTCTGTATTATTTTCCTAGGGCTGCTGTAACTAATCACCATGAGCTGCATGGCTTAAAACAACAGAATTTTATTCTCTTATAATTCTGGAGGTTGGAAGTCTGAAACCAGGGTGTCGGCAAGGCCATGCTCCCTCTGAAGGCTCTGGGGAGAATCCTTCCTTGTCTCTTTGAGCTTCTGGTGGTTGCCCACAATCCTTTGCATTCTTGGCTTTCGGATATATCACTCCAATTTTGGTCTCTGGCTTCATATGATGTTCCCCTCTTAGTGTGTCTCTGTGTCCAGATTTTCCTCTTCCAAGGATACCAGTCATTGAATTAGGGCCCTCCCCAGTTCATTACGACCTGACCATAATTTGATTTCACCTGCATAGACCTTATTTCCAAATAACGTCGCATTCACAGGTACTAGGAGTCAGGACTTCATATCTTCATATCTTTATGGAGGACACAATTCAATCCACAAGAACTTCTTGTTGATTAATCCTGTGAAGAAGAGCATTTGCTCATTAACAGGGCTTGGTGAAGTCAACCACACACTCAAGATAATAATTGCTGGCTTTCAGGCTTCAATTCTGATACCAACTCCAGGGTGCTTTTTTTTTCCCCATACCAACAAGCAATTAACTCAATTCTGACATTACCTACCTGGAGATAGTGACTGATCCCACAGGTTAAGAGCTTAGTCCTAGAGTCTGCCCTCCCCGCTTGGATGCCAGTCACAAGTTCAGGCTGTCATTTGTGCATTTGACTGACCAACTATAAATCGGAGGTTCTAACAAACCCTTCCTTGGGTTCCATTAATTTGCTAGAGTGGCTCACAGAACTCAGAAACATTTCTACTTACTAGATCACCAGTTTATTATAAAAGGATATAACTCAGAAACAACCAGCCATAGGGCAAGGTATGTGGCAAGGGACTCAGAACTTCCATGCTTTCCTGAGATGTCACTTTCCCCACACCTCCATGTGTTCATGAACCCAGAAGGTCTCTGAACCCCACACTTTTGGGTTTTTATGGAGGCTTCATTATATAGGTATGACTGAGTAAGTCATTGGCCACTGACCGCAATCTTCAGCCTCCTCCACTCCCCAGAGGTCTGGAGGGGGACTGAGTTCTAACCCTTTAATCACAGGATTAGATTAAACCTCTGGTGGTGATCAGCTCTCATCCTGAGATGACCCAAGGGCTTTCCAAAAGTCACCTCATTCACATAACAAAAGACATCTCCGATCGCTCTCAACACTTAGAAAATTCCAAGGGTTTTAAGAGCTCCTTGCCAGGAACTGGGATGAAGATCAAACATATATTTCCTATTATAAATTATAATATCACAAGGCAGGATGGGGTAGTGAAAATGGTACAGGACGGGGAGTCAGAAGTACCGGAGAGCGCCCTTAGCTGAGGTTTTGCTCGCTGCAGTTTCGCTTCCCGACGTTTCAGTTTCCCTGGGGACAGCTGCGCAGAAGTAACCTCGCCTCCTTCTGACGAATTGTCAGCCAATCAATAGTAGCGTAACGCTACGTCGCAGTGCCCGTGTCACTCGTCATTCATGTCACTTCATCTTGTCACATAGGCATTTTATCATCTCACATCATCACTAGAAGGAGGGTGAGTACATAATGAGATATTGGGAGAGAGACCACATTCACACGACTTTTATCGCGGCGTATTGTTATAACTATTCTATTTTATTATTGTTGTTGTTAATCTCTTACTGTGCCTAATTTGTAAATCAAATTGTATCATAGGTATGTACTTATAGGAGAAAACATAGCATAGATAGGGCTCGGTACCCTCCTCAGTTTCAGGTATTACTGGGGGTCTTGGAATGTATCCCCTGTGCACAAAGGGTGACTATTGTGTTTAAATCTTGGCTCCACTACTCATCTGAGAAGCCTTGGGCAAGTCACTTACCTTTTCTGATTCAGTTTCCTTGTTTATAAAACGAGTATCTTATCTACCATGCATGGTAGCTGTAGTGAGGTTCACATGAGATAGTTTACACAAGGCATCTGGCTGAGTGTTCAATCCATGTTATCAATGCTATCTCACTTTACTGCCCTTTTATTTAATTTATTTTTTGAAGACTTTTTTTTTTTTTTTTTAGAGTATGAGCGAGAGAGTGAATGCTTGGAAGAGGGAGAGGGAGAGAGAGAATCGTAAGCAAGTTCCACGCTCAGTGCAGAGCCCAATGTGGGGCTTGATCCCAGGACCCTGAGATCATGACCTGAACCGATACCAAGAGCTGGATGCTTAACTGACTGAGCCACCCAGGCGCCCCTAAAGATTTTATTTTTGAGTAATTTCTACACCCAGTGTGGGGCTTGAACTCACGACCCCAAGATCAAGAGTTGCACGCTCTACTGACTGAGCCAGCCAGGTACCCCCTCTCACTTTCCCTTAAATTGAGCTGACATCATGTAAATTAATTTGCAAGTTTCTTTGTACTCTTCATAGAATTTAAACATTATAACTGTATGGCTAGTGTTGAGATTATTAACCAATCTGAGCATTACTCAAGTTTTGTATTTTAAGAGTGACTCTTTTTGGGTGTGATTGAGAATTTTGGAAATGCAGTAGGAAATGCCTTTTCCATCACAATGTGGGTGGTGTAAGGTCCATCACAGGAAACTTTATAGATAATCAAGTACCTTGGAGTGATTAGAAACAACTGCCTTAGGAATTTGGTTGGAGTCGATTAGCCCTAATGATTTCTTGTGGCTCTGGGCCATCTATTTTATCCTCAGGAATTTGTGAGGTATTTAGGGGCCGGATTTGCCTCTTTCTGTTAACTACCACATCGGTTAGGAATTATGTTTGGTTGCTGGGAACAGAGCTGATTTCAGTGGCTTAAAAACATAAGGATTTATTATTTTTTCTAACAATAAATATCGGGAAGTAGTCAGTCCAGAGAAGGTATGGCTGCATCTTGATCCTTGGGACCCAGGACTCTTACAGTTTTCTGCACATTTCTCTTTTTGAGATAGCCTTATATGGGAAAAAATTTGCAAATCATATATCTGGTAAAGGATTAATATCTACATATATAAGGAACTAACACAATAGCAAAATAATAAAAATAATAATTTAAAGGGGTGCCTGGGAGGCTCAGTCAATTAAGCATCCAACTCTTGATTTCAGCTCAGGTCATAATCTCAGGGTCATGCCTCTTGTTGGGCTCAGTGCTGGGAATGGAGCCTGCTGAAGATTTTCTTTCTTTCTGCCCCTCCCCACCCTATGCTTGCGTGTGCATGCTCTCTCTAAAAAAATAATAATAAATAATAAAAATGGGCAAAGGACCTGAACAGACATTTTTCCAAAGAAGATATACAAATGGCCAACAAGTACATGAAAAGATACTCAACATCACTAATCACCAGGAAAATGCAAATCAAAACCGCAATGTGATATCACCTCACACCTGTTAGAATGGCTATTCTCAAAAAGACAGAAGATGACAAGTGCTGATGGAGATGTGGAGAAAAACGTCCCCTTCTGCACTGCTGGTGGGAATGTAAATTGGTATAGCCGTTACGGAAAACAGTATTATTAAAATATTAAAAAGATAACTACCATATGGTCCAGCATTTCTGCTTCTGGGTGTATATCTAAAGGAGACGAAATCAGGATCTCAAAGAGATCTCTTTATTCCCAAGTTCATTGCAGCATTATTTATAATAACCAAGATTGAAAACAACTATATATATATATATATATATATATATATATATATATATGGTCATAAAAAAGAAGGAAATCTGCCATTTGCAACGACATGGAAAGACCTTAAGGGAATTATGCTAAATGAAATAAGTCAGACACAGAAAGACAAATAATGTATCATCTCACTTGTATATGGAGTCTAAACACAAACTGAACTCAGAAGCATAAATTGGTGGTTGCCAGGGGTGGGGGAAATGGGTAAAGGTAGTCAAAGAGTACAAACTTCTAGTTATAAGATGAGTAAGTTCTCGAGAGCTGATCTGCAGCATGGTTACTATAGTTGACGATACTGTATTGTGTATTTGAAAGTTGCTGGGAGAATTCTCACCACACACACACTAAACAATTCTATGAGGTGATGGATATACTAACCTTATTGCGATAATCATTTTATAATATATATGTATATCAAATTAATCATGTTTTATACTTTGAACTTATACAGTGTTATATGTCAATTACTTCTCAATAAAGCTAGAAGGGAAAAAAAAGATAGCCTTATAGTCCAAGATGGCTCTTGGAGCTGGAGCCATCACATCCATGCTCCAGGTAGAAAGATGGAGCAAAGAAGAGGCATAGAGCCATAACTCCCAGCTGAATCAACACTCAAAGCCCTACCCTCCATTTTATTTTTGTTTTGTTTTGTTTTTTAAATCTCACTAACTATACTGGTCTGTAAGGGAGGCTGGGGAAATGCAAATATTTTTAGTAGGACACTTTGCCACCCAATAATACAGATAGGAGAGAATGAATACCTTGGCATTTAACAGTCTCTGGCTCAACTCTCTCAGCTCATTTGATCATACCCTTTATGATAAAAATGCATTTCCTTTTGCCCAACCACAATTATCAGTCATACTGAAGAGTCACTCATAAAGAACTAAAGAGTAGTTTTTTTCCCTAGAGCACATAGGGTAATTCTTTAACTCATGGGAACTTAGTGAAGTCATTCATTTATACAAGTGGTAAGTTGTTTGTGTCTCCTAAATGTCTGGCAAGGTACAAGGCTCTGAGGACAGAGCAATGAGTAAAACAGGCATAGTCCCTTCTCTCCTAGTTACAGACCGGTGCAGGAACGGAGGAACGTGAATCAAAGTGGCATATAAAGACATGAAGAATTCCTATGTGGTGACAAAAAATGACAAGTCTTAGGTAAAATAAAAGGAACTCTCTGGGTACAGAGTTAGGGAAGGCTCTTGACTGTATGGATGAATTGAAATTTGATGGATGGGTTGGAAATAACTGGTTGAAGGAGCTGTGTGGGTAAATAGCATTCCAGGAATTCCAGGCATTCCAGAAAGAAAGAATAGTACAGATGAAGGCCAACGGTGGGCGGAGCATCGAAAAAGGCCAGTTAGTGTGACTGGAGCACCAGAAGCAAGAGGAAGCACGCTAGGACCGGAGATTAGAGAGGTGGGCAGGAACTAGCTTTGTGGGGATGTGTTAGGCATGTTAAGGATTTCAGTTGTCCTCCCAGGAGCAATGGGAAGTCACTGAATTTTAAGGTGGGGTGGGGTTAAGGGCATGTGAAATGAACATATATATTAGCTCTTTGAAAAGATTACTACTGTGTTAGAGGATAGACTGGACTGGATTGAATAGTGGCAGGCAGATTAGACAGGAGTCCAGGTAAGTGATGAATGGAGGCTTGGTACAGGATGCTGGTAGTTGTGGGCATGGAAAGAAGTAGATGGATTCAGGAGGACAAATGTAATTCTGGGGTGGGGACCACTTGACTTTTGAGGGCTGATGATGTTCCAGATGTGTCTTTCTGAGATACAGAATTTCATCTTTAATATGAAAGAGAAAGTGGTTATATTAGATTTATTGATAGATTAGATTGATTCTCAATTTCAAAATTACCCAGACTTGGGTTAGGATGAGATTTGATCCTGGTTTGGTTCTTAGTGCAATGTTTTTGATTTCATATATTTTTCTAACCCTCAACTCTGGGATATTAACAAAATGTACACCAAAAACCTCTACGCTCTTGTACAGTCATGAGAGATGCTTAGGTGATGTATTCCTTGCTGCTATGAGAGTTGTTAACTTTCTTCATTTACCCGAATTTGAAAATTAAAGAATCGAGAGGTTTCAGGTTAAACATGATGCCCAAGTGCAATGTTTATTATGCAATGTTTACTGTCCCCCATCCTTAATACCACCAAGATGTCAGAGAAAGGATTATACAGCATTAACTCATGAGGACAAAATGAATAGGGAAGGAGATGACTATGCAAGAGATCCCAACAAAATTTTGAGGTATGGAAAGTAGATGGATTAATGGTAACTGATTGGGGTTTTAGCTTTTCCTGCTATAGCCAATAATAAGCAAGCTGCTTTGTGTCACAAACTCAAGATAATCTCAGGCATTGGTGGCTCTAGATACCTCTGAAGGTGGGGCTGATAAGAGCATTAGTTTAAAAAGGATTCCCTCCCTCCACTTAGGATGCTAGA
Organism: Mirounga angustirostris; assembly: GCF_029215605.1. Classification (NCBI taxonomy): domain Eukaryota; kingdom Metazoa; phylum Chordata; class Mammalia; order Carnivora; family Phocidae; genus Mirounga; species Mirounga angustirostris. The sequence continues at coordinate 34,904,179 of NW_026991712.1, forward strand.
CAAGTACCCTTCCTCCATTCTGCATAGATAGGTTTATGTCTAGAGAGGATGAACTTGGGAATTTCTGGACTAGAGGAAAAGTCAACAGATACTCGGCAATACTTGGAGACCTTTTTTGTTGTCGGAACATGGTGGGAATTTGTTACTGGCATCTAGTGGGTAGATGCCAGAAATTCTGCTAAATATTCTACAACACACAGGACTGCCTCACAACAAAGAATTATCTGCACCAAAACGTCAATAGAGCTGAGGTTGAGAAACTCCGAGTTAAGTGAAAATCTGGAATGAGACTCCCTGCCTCCTTACCCCACTGTAGACATGGGCATGCAAAGGCACTATAGGAGGTGGAAGAATATCTTGATTGGGAAGTTGACTAGCAAAGACAAATATGCGGACATCTGTATATGTCCCAACAGTGTGACAGGTTCCTGCCAATCACTCATTATAAATTCTACTCACTCTCCCAGAACTTCCATTTATCTTTTTGAGACTGTCTTAAATATGACCAGAGAGCAAAGCCTCACCAGATAGTTGAGGACAGTCTCTTCATGAAAAATGAAGAAAAAAATTAAGAGGAAAAAAGAAGAATCTAGAAAAAAATAAAGAATACAAGCAACAGAAAAAAACATTAAAAGTAACTTATTATAGTATCTCTAGAGAGGTAAGAGATACTATTGCACTTCTTAAACTAGACCACTATGCTATTAACAAGAAAGGGATATTGATAAAACAAGTTATTAGAAATTGAAACTATGAGAGCAGAAGTAAAAATGAAGGGTTGGATAGTAAGGTTGAAGAACTCTTAGAAAGTACAACAGAAGGACCAAGAGATGGGGAAATAGGAGAGAAAAATAGAGCAATGGAGGAAAATCTAAGAGGTCAACATCCAACTAATAGCCATTCCAAAAGAACATGAAGGAAATCAGAAAAGAAAAAAGAAAAAAAGAGCAAGAAACTTCCCCAGAGGACAAGAGTTTCCAGATTAAAGGGCCTGCTGGGTGCCCAGTACAAGAGATGCATATCATCATGAAATGTTATACCAGGAATGAAGAAAAGTCTTAGGAACTATCAGAGACAAGAAGAAATCAGTTATCAGGGGAATTAGACTTTTCAACAGAAACCCTGGAAGCTAGAAGTTAATGGAGCGTTGCCCTCAGCATTTTGAAGGAAAATTATTTCCACTTAGAATTCTGTATTTTTGCAGAACTTCAGGCAAATGTAAAGGTAGAATAAAAGCCTTTCCAAAGTTATGTGACTGAAGGTATTTAACTTCTATGTATCTTGACTTAGGAATATGCTGCAGGATGTGCACCATCAAAAAGGAGTATAAATCAAGATGGAGGAAGCCATGGGATTTGGGATCAGGTCAAGGACCCACACAGTAGAAAGAGAAGGGAATACCTGATTTAAAGTGTGCATTAGGCCAATGGAGCTTGGGCAGATTGTAACAGGAGGATGGAGCACTCCAAAAGGGATGTCTTTAAGGAAAGCAAACGAATACTACATTGTGTAATAAATGGAATGAGAGGAATTTTAGAGAATTGTGGGAGTTTTCAGGATACAATAGTGAAAGTTACATAGAACATTAAATAAATGAAAAATGAGGCACAGAAAAGAGGATGAACAAGAAAGGAAATCTATTCTGATCGTGCATTTAGAGAGCACTCATTCTATGGCAGGCACTCATTTCAGCGTTCACACATAATTTTTCGTTTAACCCTCACAGCAGCCCATGAAGTGGTGTGGATACAGTTTTCATTTTACAATTACGGAAAATGAGGCACAAGGCCACATAGCTGGTACCTATTGGAGGCAGGATTTCAACCAAGGCAGTCTGGGTTCATAGTCATTAACAGTGTAAATTCTGTATTGCTTTAATCAAAATAGTGATGTTACTCTTTTGAGGTGACAGTGGGGTGGAGAAATGGGAGGAACTAATGTAACTGCTAGGTTTTAATCTTTGACCGTGGGAAGTAGTAGATAATGTCCACATGGGAAAGGAAAACAAGAAATAGCAATAAAGCATCTAATATAAACATATGGAGGTTATGATGGTAGGAAATAGCTAAAAAGAGTTGGGAGTTGTTACCTGTGGGGAATGGGAGGGGAGGTGGAACGAGGTGGGGTAACAGGATGTTCATTTTTCTTTTAGCCTTACGGTGCGATTTGACTTTTTAAAACAATATACTTGTATTATTTGATTTAAAAAAAGGTTAAATAAAGATAAAAGGAATAAAGGAATTTTTTAGTTTTATGTTGGATCACCCAGTTGGAATCTAAGCTGCTGCACGGTAAAGGGTCCCTGTCTCCATCTACAGGGGCACCACACCTTTGATATTCATGGCTGTAGCCATCATGCTGTCGCTGCTTATGGGAAGGCTTGTAAGGGGTTCCAGAATGGTGTGTGTAAGTCCAAACCATGCTGAGCTGGTTTGAAATACTATTCATGGATCGTTTCAATTGAAGGAAAGTGCCTTCTTGGCTTGGGTTTGTAGATTTAATTAGACAATTTCAGAGTCAAAGTTGTGCTGTTGCCATTTTAGGGTTGAGTCAGACTTTATGAACTCACCGGCAGGGGAGACACTCAGGTCGTATTTATTTATTTATTTATTTATTTATTTATTATTTATTTATTTTTAAGAGTCTTGCCTCCTGCAGCTATTTTTTTAATCCTTATACACCAGAAGAAAAAGAATCATTGTTCATAAACACAAGGAGTGAAATACACTGATTTTTCTTTTGCTCTTTGGAAGTAGGGGGAGGAAATGTGCACGTCTCAGTAGTAATTCTTGTTTTTGTTCTGAGTCCTTTATTGCATTATTCACCCAGGGACTGCAGAGTGATTGGAATCAGAGCTGTGGTAGAAGGGCCTCAGCCAGCGATGGAGAGGCAGGCCAAATACTCCCATGAATTTGCAGCCCCATTACAAATGCACCCTGCTGGGAGGAAGCACTCAGTTTCTTTTGCCAGAAAGTCTGAACAGAACAGGCTTCTATTTAACCATGTGTTATCTTGAAAACTCTCTCTTCTCATTTTTTTTTTTTTTTTCACAGTCTGGAGATTTCTTTAGTGATGCCTCCCATCAGAAAGAAAAACGATGATTCTAGCAGTGACTGAGGAAATATTAATTTCGAATATTCAATAACACATAGGGATGTTTTCCTTGTGGGGCATTTATGGAGATTGCATATTTTAGACCATGTAGAATGGATGTTGGGGGGAGGTAGATCCTCGCATCTGTTTTAGTTGAAGAAGGATTTGGGGAGAAACTGGAATTTAAAGAGGCCTTTTAGTTTTTATCAATTTCTATCAGGGACAGAGAGCTCCTGTGTCAGTCATATCTCCAAAGAGAGGTTTACTCCTCCAGTTACTGCTTTCTAAAGGGCTGTTACGTGAAAACAATAAGCACAAAGAGACAGTGTCTTAGGACAAATGCTGATGCCTTTTTATTCCTCTTTGCACTCTTAGAAGTGAAACACAATTAGCTAACTTAGCTGTGGCAGCATTAGTAAGTAGCTTCATGGGAAGAGTGCAGAGTGGTGGGTTATGAAACCAGATTTGGGAAGGCAATTTAAATACAATGCTCAACCTGTTCCTTTCGTTGTGTGATTGCTATAAAGCAAAGCAGTAGATTAGGATCACATGCATAGGACCACCGGCCACTCCTAGCTCACAGCCCCACCAACAGACCAAATTCTTGTTTCTAGGATTGGTCTGGCAGCTGCTGGCTTCCATTAGGCTTGGTATTGGTGGGCACCAGCCATGCCCAGCTGAGCGTTTCTCGAGTGCCTTGTAAAGGGGCTTGCAGCTGAGCTCTTTAATTTTTAAAATATGTTTATTAAATGATTTCTGTCTTAGTTGGGCCTACTATAACAAAATGCCACAGAGTGGGTGACTTAAACAACAGATATCGATTTCTCCCTGTTCTGGAGGTTGGGTAGTCCAAGATCAAGGTGCCAGCAGATTTGCCGTCTGATGGGAGCCACTCCCTGGCTTGCAGATGGCCTCCTAGCTATGTGCTCACACGGCCTTTTCTCTGTGCGTGGTGCATGAACAGGGAGAGAGAGTCTCTCTTCCTGTCTTATAAGGGTACTAATCCCATTATAAGGGCTCCACCCTCCCGACTGAATCTAAGCCTAATCCCCTTGCAAATGCCCCACCTCTAATTACATCACGTTGTGGTTAGGGCTTCAACATAGGAATTTGGGGGCAACATAAACATTCAGCTCATGACAATGTTCTATCTATCTTTATTTTTCTTCTTATGATGAAAAGGCAATCATCTTTAAATACCAGTATGATGTCTGGCTTAAGGTATGTGTGCAGTACTTTAGCTGGCTGGCTGAGAGAGTGGGAGAATTCGTAGAAAAGGAGTGTAGGGGCGCCTGGGTGGTTCAGAAGGTTAAGCGTCTGCCTTCAGCTGAGGTCATGATGCCAGGGTCCTGGGATTGAGCCCCGTGTGGAACCCCATGTCAGGCTCCCAGCTCAGCGGGGAGTCTTCTTCTCCCTCTCCCCCTGCTCATGCTGTCTCTCTCTGTATCGCTCTGTCTCAAATGAGTAAATACAATCTTAAAAAAGGAGTGCTAATTTGGAAGAGGAGAGAGAGTGTGCATGTGTAGGAAACCAATGTGCTCTTACCTTCTCGTTATCTGAATGCTTCTCAACATTCAATCAATCAGGGGAGTAAATGGACTAACAGTTTTTAAGCCCAGGGACTGTTTGTGCCAAGGTCCAGTTGTGTTTTCGTTCAGTATGACACCAATACTATTAAAGACTAGTTTTCTGTAGGAGAGGGGCTTTGTTGAGACAGCGAATACCAAAGGATTCATTAGAGATTTAACCTCAAAAATAATGTGCCAATGCACTTGAATTCTAAGCAGACCCAGTTGTAGTCTGGTCATGCTGTAGTCATGTGACTTATTGACATTATGGTAAACAGTACATTTTTAAAAATTATTATTTATTTTTAAAAAGATTTTATTTATTTATCTGACAGAGAGAGAGAGATAGTGAGAGCAGGAACACAAGCAGGGGGAGTGGGAGAGGGAGAAGCAGGCTTCCCGCGGAGCAGGAAGGGCTTGATGATCCTAGGACCCTGGGATCATGACCTGAGCCAAAGGCAGACGCTTAATGACTGAGCCACCCAGGCATCCCTAAACAGTACATTTTCTAACATTATTGAAAGCATAGAATATTTTGTTCTACCTTTTTTTTTTTTTTTTTTTTTTAACAATAAGAGACAAACCACCAAGAGAAGGGGTTTCAAACTTGGGGAGCTTACATAAAATACAGATACCAGGACTTAGATGCAAAACATAAGGATAGGGGCCCAAAAATCTGAATATTTAACAAATGCCAAAGATAATTATGCTGCACATGGTCTAAGCATCGAACTTTGGAGAAAAACACCAAACCAAACCACAAAAACAATCCGTTCTTCAGACCGTCTCTAGCACCAAAACTTGTCCCATATATCAAGCCCTTAGGCCTTAGTATGCTCTTAGAAGCTTCGCCTTAATGCCTAATGAGTGGGCTGGAGGCCTAGACTAGCTGGAGTCCCTCAGAGCCCTCCAGTAGTAAATAATTGGAGAACCATTGGTTGGGTACAACTCAAGCCAGTCCTGATGTCTCCTTGTAATTGCAGTTTCTGTGGGGGCCCCAAGCCCTTCATGCCCACCATATGGAGTGGCCACAGAATTTTAGTATCCCCCAGAGGCCCCAGAGCCCATGCTTTTATTTGAGAGTCTTCCTCCCAAGTAAAATGAAACTCCCAAGGCTTTCTCTTTGATTCGTGGTAGCAATTATGAAAATTCCCTCTCTCTACCCAGCCTCTACCAAGAATACTTTAATTCAGTGGGGTTGAGGTCCCCTGAAGTTTCGTGACCAACTCTGACAGGGACAGAACAATAGTACACTCAGGAGCCGACCCTTAAAGTCCTCGGTGAAATATTTGGCTCGCCTCCTCCCTCCATTTGTGCTATATGAAAGAATTCCATGGTGTGACATGGTATATTGTTTTTGGATAATTCTGCAGGCTAGTCTTGAAATGAATGCTTATAGGAAGCTGTCAAGATGAACCTAGTATTAGGCAATAAAGGTCGGCCAGGGGTGGTTTAAATAGAGGTGCTTGCTTGGGATTGTTCAGAATAATGGAGCTCTTAGGTGAGAAGTGAAAATAGCAAACACTGCTGGCTGCTGACAACACCTAGGGCCGTTACCCTTTTGTGTGAAGTCACTGGAAGAGAGATGAATTATGTTTCCTGGGCGGATTTTTTTTTTTTTTTTTTTTTTTATGGAAGGTGGGTGGCAGCAGGGATCTATTTTTATTTAAAATGCTTGAGAAGTGCAGTGGAATGGCTATGCAGTTTGCAATCAGGTCTTTGCCTTTGTTTGGCAAGGCGTGAGCCCCTGGCGGCAGAAGAATGGTAGTCCTGCCCGGGTTGCTGTGGCACTTCGCGGGAGGTGCTTTATAATATTTGGGCAAGTTTGCCATTATCCTAGTGTCTTACTTTCTCACTTCCTTAAATATGATTTAACGCCTCGTGGCATGACGGGATTTCCTTAAATGTTGGCAGATCGCTTTATGCGTTCAGATGTGCGAAGGTAAAGTCATCCAATTTATTAATTATGCATTGCAGTTAATAATCATATAAAGCTGTCAAGTGATTAGCTGTAGGAGGTGTGTGAGAAAAGGACTGTTAAAACGGCAGCAGTTGTTGCTATAGACAGGGCTCTTTGCTGTCGTGCTCAGAACCTTTTAAAGAAATGCCCAGTTCTAACTTCAAAGCCCTATTTCATGAAAATCGCGTTCTGGATGGCAGAGTTGTTTCTATCCCAACCTCCTCCTTTGTGGGAAGTGAAGGCTGTCGTGCTGTGATTATCTTCAAAAGAGTGCACTCCATGTGGTAGGTAGAGAGCTCATCTTCCGTGAGAGGAAGAGTGAATCCTTCCTATCTGGAAGATTCTGGCTTTGTCAGGGACTGGCTGGCTGTGTGAGGAAGACGCCTATAGTTCTGGGTCACAGCATCTCTCCCTGTAAAAGGGAGACATCCTACAGTTGTGCAGAGGATCCTCTCTGTCCTGTTCACTTCCTCAGGGTGATTGACCTGTGTCAGGGCTAGAAAAGGAACAAATACCAGGCAGCCGGGGGCAATGAGGTCTCTGCTCTAAGCTGGTACTCAGCGCCGTGTGTGCACGAGACAGATGCGCACTGAGGCTCGCTCCGGGAAAGGAAGGAAGGATACAACAGATGGATTCACAACATAGGCATTGGAATGCAGCCAGCCTACCCGGGAGCTGCCGCGGGGAGATGACTGGAAACCAAAGCCCGAGCCCAAGCTGAAGCTGTAGTCTCTAGCCCTGAGGAGTCACCCACTTTCTCTCACCTTTGAGTCTTCTCCACTTAGCCTCCTCAGTAAGGCCCCCAAGCTTGAGTATTTATGACCCATGAGGTCTAGAAGTCGCCGCTGACCATCTACAGGATCTAAGACTCATCTGCATTCCTTTAGCAAGGATTAATGCGTGCCTACCGTGCCCCAGTACCTCTTGTAAGTCTTGCCTCCAGCGGGAAGTTCAGACAGTCATCAGATACATAGGCAAAGGAATGAACGAGCAGTACACTTTCAGATATAGATGAATGAATAGAAAATAAAATAAGATGATGGGACAGAGAGTGATAGATAGAGATGGGGGATGGTGCAGCACTTTAAAGAAAGGAGTGAAAGTAGTATTTGAATAGACTTGAGTGAGGAGCAGAGCCGGCAATGTGGAGATCTAGGAGACTCGAGTCCAGGCAAAGGGAGCAGCGTGCGTGAGGGCCCAGAGTCAGGAATGAAAGCAGTGGGTAAAAGGAACAGCAAGAAGCCATAGTGATGGGAGCATAATGAATGAGGGGTCAAGTGGTGGGAGATGAGGAGCAGGGCAGGTCATCAAGGGACTTGTAGTTTCATCAGGAGTTAGGAGTTTTTCTGAGTGAAATGGAAAGCCGTTGGAAGAGTCTCAGGTTGGAGCACCATGATGTGATCCACGTTTTTAAAAGATCACTCTGGTGGCTATGTGCAAAACAGAATGCAGAGGGGCCAGCGTGGAAGCAAGGAGCCCAGGGAGGAGGCTGCTTGCTGCTCTAATCCCCGTGAGATATGATGCCGGCTTGGGCCAGGTTGGTGGTGGTGGAGTTGGGGAGAGCTGGCCATTTAGGGGCATTACAGGATTTGCAGGTGAGCCAGTTGTGGGGTGTTGAGAAAGAGAGAACTCAGGTGTTTTTCTGGAGGAACTAACTGCACAGAATTGACATTTGCTGCCATGGGAAGACTGGGAAAGGAACAGGATTGAGAGGAGAAATTAAATTTATGTTTTGGACGTGTTCATTTGTGAGATGCCTACTAGTCATCCAAATAGAGATGTCAAGCAGCTACTTGGATGTTTAAATCTGGAGCAAGGGAGAGGTGGGGACTGGTGATTAGAATTTGGGAGCTAATTCTAACCAGGGCTTCAGCTGAGATCACCTACAGAGATTGTGTTTACGGGGCAGAGAAGGAGGCCCAGGACTAATCCCTAGGGTACTCTGACATCTAGAGGTGGGGAAGGGGAGGGAAGCCAGCCAAGAAGACTGCGGCGGAGGAGGTCAGATTCCAGAGACAGGGAATTCAATTGATACCTAGCCCACCAACATGTAGGTCCCCTTCAAGTTTGCTAAGTACTCCTGGCCCAATCAGTAATGGCCAAAGTGAATGGGCGGTGAGGCCTGCTGACCTCCACTGAGTTTTGTGGGCAGGATCAGATTTCTTGAGAAGGGGAAAGGACAGGGTAGGGATTCTAAAACCTGGCCTATAATGTAATTGAAATTTTGTTGACTGACTCTGAAGGATATTACTTCTCACTCTCTTTCTCTTTTATCATAGCTTTTTTTAAATTTATTTTTATAGGCTTATTACTAGGTCTATCTTACCTTTTACCTTCCAAAGGATCTCAGAGGCCCTTAGTACCACCAGTACCTAGATTTCTTCCCCCCTTTCTGTCTTCTTTCCTTCTTGGCCCAGCCTTAAAAAATTTCCTTTCCACATTCACATTCATGGAGATAATCCAGCATCCATAACCTGGAACTGTCTTGTACCTGTGGAAGAACCATAGGATGGGGCCACCACCATAGTCGACTCTTCGCCAGGCAGTGGTAATCCTCTCAATCTCATACACGTTGTCAGAATAAATCTTTGACCCAAATAGTGCTAGGGCATCCCAGGAGTCTAGATGAACAGTTCCCCTCAGAGAGACAGGGAAGCATTACTTAAATTCAGGAATACTGTGAGCAGATGTTGATTAAGAGACCTGACATGATTGCTAAGGGAAGGGCGGTGTCTGGGGAAGATGGTCTAGCATTGCTTCACTCTTGTTCCCTGAATTCTCTCTCCTGGCCAGCTGTGCAGATGTGGGCCACAGGCACAGTGGGGTGAACAGTGTAGGTGATTGTATAAATCCATCATCACCATTAGAAAAACAGCTTAAAGTGTGCGTTCTTGAAAAAGGAAGGCATGCTATTCATTGTATATACTTACAATTACCTATTCACCAGCATTAGAGGGACATGCTCAGAGATACAATCAAAGAGCACTTATTCAACACAAAGCCTCTTAGATGAATGCAGGTATTATTTCGTGTCCATTCCCTCGATTCTCCTCACTTGTGAGAGGATGTATTCTCCCTGGCAAGTCATTTCGAGCTTCTATTTCTCTTATATAACTGTGGATAATAGAGTTGACCTTTCTCACTTAGATTATTTAGTTTAATGCCCTCGAAATGTGGCAAATGCTATATGGCAGCTAAAATCTTATTCCGTTTCTCTGCTCCAACCCCTAGGTCTTGTGTTCAGGGAGACAGTCCGTTGGACCCAGCAAAGCAATGACCTAGGAGGCAGGTAGTGGTTCAGCACCTTCCTGGGAAAAATGAGACTGATTTTCCTCATCTGCAAACCTGTCTGGTCACTCAGCTTAACTTAATAATTCACCAGTGTTCTCTTAGCAGAATATTTTACAATATTATAAAGATATTTATAAAGATCTTATAATTTATAAAAGGTCATAAAGATATTTCAAAAGTTGAGAAGGAGGGAAAACCTCTCAAATCTTCCCTAATAAACACAACCTTTTTCTTTCTTTACTCCTTTTTGGTGTTTCTACTGTTTTTATGCATTTTTAGAATTTTAATTATGGCATACACAAGACTTGCATATTCTTCTATAATTTTTAATAATTTGACAGTTTTATTTTTCTAAATACTATTCCATGGATTAGAATGCCCATAGTTTATTTACTTTTCTTTGAAGGGATTTACTTTGTTTCCAGTTTTCCATTCTGTCACTGCAGGGCTCTTGTCCTTTCTTTTGTATTATTTCCTTAGGATGAAGTCTTGGGGCAGTAATATGGGTAGGGTTACCACATAAAACACAGGATTCCCAGCCACAGTGGAATTTCAGATAAACCATGAATAGTTTTTTAGTATAAGTATGTCCCGTGTAATATTTGGTACATACTTATACTAAAAAGTGTTCATTTTTATTTGAAATTCAAATTTAACTGGGTATCCACAATTTTTATTTGCGAAATCTGGCAACCCTAATTGTGAGTCAGAACAGGAACATTTTCGTGAGTCTTGATACACATTGACAAATTTCTGTTAAATTTATCATTAAGATTTTATTATTGATTTAAATGAGGAGGGGAAACTTTCAGAGGGGAGAAATAGAGAAGAAAATGGGAACCCTAAGATGTTAAGTAGTTATCTAGGTTATTACATTTTTAGTTTTTAGGAGAATTACATAATCATATAGTATTATATAAACATATAATATTATATAAATATTCATAGACACATAAGGAAAAAATTTTTGGACCACACATATTTCTGGTAACATCTACCCAGTTTCTTGGTGGGACACTTATTATTAGTTGCCTACTTGCTATGTGTCCCCCTTCTTTCTTACTAACAGAACCCTGATTTTGTTCAGGGCAGCAATGGGACCAGTTAAAAACTCAATTTCTCAGGCTACCTGACTGCTAAAGGTGGCCATGGGACTCAGTTCTAACCAAAGCAGGTGAGCAGAAGTCTGTGGTGTTGTATCTTTCCCTTCTTCCTTTGCCTGGAATGTAAATGTGATGTATAGAGATACAGCAGCCATCTTATGACCTCTGGAAAAAAGCTATGCATACGGAATGGTGAAGTAGTAAAATAAGATTCACAACTTGTACGCCCATAATTGATTAAATAACCTTGTTCTAGTTTATTGCATATATTTTTTATAAGCTTCTTCAAGTCCTTTGTAGAAATAGGTCTAAATCTATATACACATATATAATAAATATTTTGTGGACGTCAGTATGCCCACAGGAAGAGGTTGAGGAATTCTTGAGGAACTGCCATGACCGTTGCTGATAAAGTTCAATCAGGGTTGAAGGCCAAGTCTAATTCCTGAGACTCAGAGACCAATGAGAAAGGATACTATTCACCAGTCTAGCTTTGGGCACAAGGATTAAGATCTCAAAGGAAGTAAACGTGACAAACAGGAAGTTAGGTCAAACTCTTAGGGCTTCAGAATCAGTTGTCACACCAAGGTCAGGAACTTCAGAGTTAATAAAGGCAGGGAGAACCTTACAGATTAGAGCAGGAATTTGTCCAGGTAAGTAAGTGGACCAAAACGAGAGAAGCAACCCATGGATACTACGCTGTAGTTCTGGTGCTGTTTTCTCCATCTAAGTCTGTTTAATAGTTTACCCTCTGCCTTGGTACCTCTATGGTCATACAGAGTCCTGAAAAATGAGGGCGGATGTCAATGAGAACTGACCTGTCTGCTGTAGTTGGAAGATCTTTCCCATAGATGAGCTTCTGGCTCTGTTGCATTTCAAACTTTGTTTCTTGTCTACTACCCACATACTTCCAGTGCTGGGCACTTTAGGACACGTTCATATCCTCTGGCCTTGCACCTTTATGAAACAACACTGGATGAGTCAGCACAGTGGGTGGTAGGAACATTCCGGAAAACCCGTATCTACCCTGGGACATCAAGCAATAACTCAACTGTACGTGGAAATGATCACAAGTCTCATTAACATGTCCTGTGAAGCTTCAAACTGAATATATCCCAACTTAATTTCTTTTTATCCAGATCCCCAAAAATGCCCGGGGCAACTCCAGTAACACCTGCTATGAGACAAAGTATGATGGAGAAGAAATGGTGTTGGAAAGAGACAGTGGTTTTAACCTGTTGCTGCTGAAATAGCTTATTAATGCAAAATAAAAACAAAACCAAATGACCGTGTGGGCACATTATTAGGATCCCTCCTAGAGTTCTAGAAAGGACTGTGTGCCCTTAGAAAGTGTCCTGAAGCTTGGGCTTCTTTAGCTTTATGGTAGACCTATCTCTGTGCGTTCCTTTTAAGAGATGTGCCCACGGCACACACATACCCTTTGGGTTGCCTTGAGTGCTGCCTGACAACTTGAGAGCAATGTGTTTTTTAAAATAAATAATGTTTAATTTGTTTTAAAATTGTAGGCAATCCTTGCTGTTGTTAAAAACAAAAAAGAAAACAAAAAGAGCAAAAATACACATGTACTATACTCCTGCCATGTGGGGATTTGGGTGAATTTTCTTTTGGACATTCTTTTTATTGATACCTTTATATTCCTTATCATCCAAAAGGGGACAACTTCAAAATGTTATTTTGAAGATTAGATTTATGGTGAGCTTTCTCCTGTATCATTAAATATACTTATAAAGGGATGATTAAAAAAATAACTATAATTTTTTTAAATTCCCCATTATTGGGTATTTAAGTCACTATTGAACATTTAGGTTATTTTATTTTATTTTATTTTTTTAAATTTTTTTTTTAAGATTTTATTTATTTATTTGAGAGAGAGAGAATGAGAGACAGAGAGCATGAGAGGGAGGAGGGTCAGAGGGAGAAGCAGACTCCCCGCTGAGCAGGGAGCCCGATGCGGGACTCGATCCTGGGACTCCAGGATCATGACCTGAGCCAAAGGCAGTCGCTTAACCAACTGAACCACCCAGGCGGCCTAGGTTATTTTATTATACATAAGATATGTTAAGCATCTTTCTACATATATCTTTTTGTGCTTTTTCTTATTACACATGTAATACATTTCTAGGACAAATTCCTAAAAGTGAAATGACTGAGTCACAAGATATGAAAAATTTAGAGAATTTTATACATACAGATACGTTGCTTTCTAGAAAGTCTGTATGAATTTATACTTTTGAAAGAAATGTGTGAGAATGTTTTCCTAAACGCTTGCCAGAAATTTATACTATTATTTAAAAAAAATCTTTGGAATGGTATCTCATGGTTTTAATGCTTATTTCTCTGATTGTTGTGATGCTGAACATTTCTTTTTTTTTTTTTTTTAAAGATTTTATTTATTTATTTGAGAGAGAGAGACATAGCGAGAGAGGGAACACAAGCAGGGGGAGTAGGAGAGGGAGAAGCAGGCTTCCCCGCGGAGCAGGGAGCCTGATGTGGGGCTCGATCCCAGGGTCCTGGGATCAGGACCTGAGCCGAAGGCAGACGCTTAACAACTAAGCCACCGAGGCGCCCCAGATGCTGAACATTTCTTATATGCATTTTGGCTTTGTGGATCTTCTGTAAATTGTCAGTTCCTGTCTTTAGGCAAGAATTTTTTTCTAATTAGACATTTTTAAATTAAGGCAATATATTTTTTTAAACTGCATAGAGCCTTTTATTCTTATTTTTATTATAATGTGTTTCCCTGTCTGCTCTTTCACTGGCTTTTCTTCTTTTCCCTAATTGGAGGAGTGGCCCACAGAGCTGCCCTTGCCCCCTATTTTTTCCTTATCTATTAGACTGAGTCATATGAAACTGCAGTTTTTAGAAGGCAAAAAAATGGTAAAATACCAGCAATTTTCTATGGCTAAACCCGATCTATTTCTCTTGATAACCTGATTAAATCTTCCTCCCTCCCCCCCGTCTACCATTCTGTCTGTCCATTTGTTCATCCTCCCAACAAATATTTATTAGCAACTGCAGCATGTCACCACTCTAAGGAGGACTTCCCAGCCATCGTTAGCTCTGACCTCTCTTCTGAGCTCCGGTGTCTGTTTTTTGAGTTGGCAAGTCAGCCCCACACTGGCTCTGTAATATTACTCACATCTTCTCTGTTCCTCTTCTATCCACCTCAGTTCAGATTTTCATTACTTAATGTGTGTTGTAGTCTGTTTGGGCTATCATAACAAAAATACTATAAACTGAGTGGCTTATAAACAACAAACATTTATTTCTCATAATAAATACAGAGGCTGGAGGTCCAAGAGCGCGTGGTGCCAGCAGATTCGGTGTGTGTTGAGAGCCCACTTCCTCATAGATGGTGCCTCCTCACTGTGTCCTCACGTGGTGGAAGGGGCAAGGGGGCTCCCTAGGGACTCTTTTATAAGAGCACTAATCCCATCTGTGGCTCACCTTCATGAAGGCTCACCTTCACGACCTAAGCATCTCCTAAAGGCCCCACCTCCCAGTCTCACCACATTGCAGGCTAGGATTTCAACAAATGAACTTGGGGGAAAATATAAACTCTCAGACAACAGCAATATATAATGTTTTCTCTCCCACAATATTCTTTACCTTCTCTTACCTTCACACTACAATTATTGAGATTCAAAGCTTTTCCCTCTTTCAAGGGTCATTCTACATGTAATACTTTTACCGATCACTGCCTTCTCCCATCCTTCACTACCGGCTAGAAATTTCACCATTCCAATGGCCTTTTATATGCACATCTTTTCTGGAACTTTCTCCTCCTACCATCTGGTTATTTCTGTACTTTCTTTTATATTGAGATATCATTTACATATAGTAAATGTAAAAATTTTAATTGTACAACTTGATGCATTTTTACATATGCATATTCCTTTGCAACAACCACTCAGATCAAGACACAGAAAATTTCCGTCACCTCAGAAAGTTCCCTTATGCTCCTTCCCAGTTAATAACTGCTGTCAGCTACCAAAGGTAATTAATGACTGTCCTGATTTCTATCACCATAGATTAGTTTTCATATTTTTGAATTTCAAATTAATGGCATTATACAGTATGTACTCTTTTTGCATCTGGCTACTTTTGCTCAACATAATGCTTTTGAGTTTCATCCATGCTATATATCTATCAATAGTTTGTTCTTTTTTTCTTTATTGCTGTGTAGAATTCCATTGTATGAATATGTAACAGTTTGTTTATACATTTTTCTGCTGGTGGAGACTTGGATTGTTTCCAGTTTTTCACAATTATGAAAAAATGCTATAAATATTCTTGAACAAATCCCTCTTTTTCTTGTGCACGTACCTAGGATTGGATTGCTGGGTTATAGGGTAGGCATATGTTTAACATTAATAGAAACCACCAAACAGTTTCCAAAGGAGTTGTGCCATTTTACATTCTCACCAGAAATATCTGAGAGTTGATCTACATTCTTGCTATCATTTGATGGTATACGTCTTTTTTATTCTATTTATGTGTAGTGGTATCTCGTTGTGATTTTAATGAGGCATGTGGTTTTAATTCCATGATGAATGATGATTTTGAGCACATTTTCATATGCTTATTGTCTATTTAGATATTTTCTCTTTTAAAGTGCCTGTTCAAGTTTTTTGACTGTTGTGTTAATTACTATAGTTTTATGGTAAGTCTTAAGTTTGGAACTTTAAACCTACCACCTTTGTTTTTCTTTTTCAAAATTGTCCTCGCTATTTTGGGTCCTTTGAATTCCCATATAAATTTCAGAATGAGTTTGTCAGTTTCTATCAAAAAAAAAAAATACCTGCTGGGATTTTAACTGGGACTTTGTTGAATGTAGAGGTCAATTTGGGAGAATTGGTGTCTTAACAGTCCATACCTATGGTATATCTCTCCATTTACTTAGGTTTTCTTTCATTGCCTCAGCAATGTTTTCAGTGTAGAATTCTTGCATATATCTTGTTAAATTTAGTCCTATGTATCTGATTTTTTTATGTCAATATGAATGGTATTATTTTTAAAATATCTTTATCTGATTGATTTATAGTATATAGAAATATAACTGGTTTTTATATACTAACTTTGTATCTTGTTTCCAACCCTTAATTCACATATTAGCTGTTAATAGTTGTTTATAGATAAGTTACTTTGAATTTTCTAGGTACATAATAATGTCATCTGCTAATAAAGAAGTTTTACTTCTTCCTTTCTAATATTTATGCCTTTTATTTATTTTATTTTCTTGACTTATTGTACAATTTCCGTACACTTCTTTCCCCCTTCACTAGACTGTAAGGCAAGATTTTTTGAGAGAAAGCCCTAACATGGTGCTTTAAACATGGGAGATACTAAGAAAACTTTGATTGACTGTGTAAATTATGATGGGGAAAATAATGAATTAAAGCTGTAATTTACTCTTCTATATGATCAGTGAACCACCACCAGGAAAAAGGATGCTGGTTAAAACCCATTTTTGTGAGTTGGTATATCTTGATTTGCAAGGGTTGTTACAGGTGACTTGAAGACTCCTGGGTCATTCTACCTGGTTTGTGGTTTTCAGTGCCTGGATACTTCTCTGGTGTTATGTTAGCGTTCATTGTGTTCTTTTATAAGACTCTTGCCAAGCATTTTGAAACTTCCAAAATAGCAGTGACTGCTTCTCCCCAGGATAGCATGGAGCAGATGGATTCCTGGACCTCACTGCCTTCAGTCCCAATTCCCCAAGCTTCTGTTGGTGTAGAAAAAAGAATCTGCATTTTCAATATTACTGGAGTGAAGCCTGGGAAATTTTCAGTTTTGAGCCTTTAAATTCCAACGAGCAATGTTATTTTTAGATTTCTAGTATGCACTTGGGGTTTGTGAGTGAAATTGTATTAAGGAGTGAGGATGAGGGCTCACATAAGGGGGCGGTGGTCTTTTCCCAGTAAGCAGCCGCTCTTGCCTGTTCTGAAGATTCATGGGACTGGGAAGTGGCAGCCTGTGAGCTGCAGACACCCAGGGCAGGAGCAAAAGCACTCACTGGACTTTGATACCCATTGTTGCATTTTGGGTGCAGTAGTCATCTTTCTTTTATAGGTTCCATTGTCCCTGTGGCTGGACCAGGATGTTTCTTGCATTGCGTGAGGAGTTTGTGTCTCAGGAGGTAATTCCATTGTTTCTTTGTTTCTTTGCAAACTGCAGATATGCTGTTAGCTGTTTAAACAGTAGATTGGTAAAGTATTTAAGGCAGTTTTGACTCTAGGCCACAGGGACTGCTCTCTGTTCCCCTTTGGTTGACAAATTAGATACATCAGTAAAGAACTAGCATATGAATGAACTAATTATGTTTTTGCTGTTGAGTGAATAAGGATCACCTTGAAAAATGAAAGTAACAGAGAAATAATAGAAAAGAGGAAAATCAAAGGATGCATACCCTTGTAAATTTGGATTAAATAATATAAATGCAGGGTGATTACTTTTTTTCCTAAATACTTGAAATTTTCAACTTTTACGTATTTGGGCCTCTATTGACATTAAAACAGTGTTCTAAGTATTCATGTGATTATTATTAATAGAACACTTCTCTTTGCTCCCAGCAACGGGCACTTTGCCTGATCACCTAAATTCCTACTACCCAGAAATAATCACTGTTTGTAATCATTGGGTACATACAAAATAATTACAATTAATTTCCATATTTTGTTTTCATGCTATAACTGGTGTTTGTAAATCTGCTTTTGTCACTTAACAATCTGTAATATGGATATATTTTCATGTCGAGAAATACAGAGCTACATTATTTTAAGTCACCCAGGATACATTGTGTGTGTGTGTGTGCACGTGTGCGCACACGTATTAAATAATTTAACTGACAGGTTCTTTTTTTTTTTTTAAAGATTTTATTTATTTATTTGAGAGAGAGATTGAGATAGAGAGAGCATGAGAGGGGGGAGGGTCAGAAGGAGAAGCAGACTCCCCGCTGAGCAGGGAGCCAGATGCGGGACTCGATCCCGGGACTCGATCCCGGGACTCCGGGATCATGACCTGAGCCGAAGGCAGTCGCTGAACCAACTGAGCCACCCAGGCGCCCTGGACTTCAGAGCCTTTTTTTTTTTTTTTTTTAAGATTTTATTTATTTATTCATGAGAGACAGAGAGAGAGACAGAGGCAGAGGGAGAAGCAGGCTCCCCGCTGAGCAGGGAGCCCGATGCGGGGCTCAATCCCAGGACCCCGGGATCATGACCTGAGCCGAAGGCAGTCGCTTAACCCACTGAGCCACCCAGGCGCCTGACAGGTTCTTTTTTGATAGATAGTTTTGTTTTAGATTTTTTTTTTTTTAAGATTTTATTTATTTATTTGAGAGAGAGAGAATGAGATAGAGAGAGCATGAGAGGGGGGAGGGTCAGAGGGAGAAGCAGACTCCCCGCCGAGCAGGGAGCCCGATGCGGGACCCGATCCCGGGACTCCAGGACCACGACCTGAGCCGAAGGCAGTCGCCCAACCAACTGAGCCACCCAGGCGCCCTAGATTTTTTTTAACTATTACAAGCAACATTAGAATGGTCATCTTTGTATATAAATCTTGAGCATTTATCTGATTAGTGTCTTAGGATAGATTTCTGGGAATGGGATTTTGGGGCTCAAACTGTGTATATTTTATCTTTTGATGTATTCTGCCAAACTCCCCTGAAGAAAATGTGAATTCATTTATATTCTCAGCAACATCAAATTGGGAATGTTTACCTGTACCATTACTAACATTATTTATTGTAAATCTTGACTAGCTTATATTTTTGAATTCTAGTATATTTGTCTCTTCATGGGGATTGTAAACTAAATTAGTCAGGCTCTAGTCAGAAAACCCAGGACCACACTGGGTAATTCAGATAGTAGGGATTTTATACAGGGAGCTGGTTCCACACATGTTGGAAATCTGAAGGAGCAAAAGCAAACGCTGAAGTCATCCAGAGAAGTAGCAGGAAAGGGATAGAATGAAGCGAACCAGGAGGCCTGGGGAGGCGCCTGGCAGGGCAGGGCTGGGCATCGGGTGGTGTGCAGCCTGGCTGCTGAGGGACTGCAGAGACGGGCACTCTGACTGCCAGGTGGGTGTGGCCCAGCTGCCGGCACATCTGAGGGGGTATGGGAGTGGCTGGTGTTGGGAGGGTAGAGAAAAGCTGGGGACCGAAACCAGCCTGTGCTCTTGTTGGTATGATACCGGCAGAAACTAGCCACCAGAAAGAAGTCCCTTTTCTCTCCTCTTACCTTGTGTTGTTGGCATAGCTGTAGAGGACGCCAGCTGACAAGGGAGTAAATGAAATAAATGTTGCAGTCCCAGTCTCAGCATCACAGAGCAGAAAAGAGAATGCTGGGCTTGGAGCTAAGAGGCAAGGGGTAAAGAACCAGTTGTATTTGTTTGCTTGGGCTGCCATAACAAAGTACCATGAACGGGGGGACTTCAAACAACAGAAATTAATGTCTCACAGTTCTGGACCCTAGAAATCAGAGATTAAGGTGCTACCATTTTAAAAGGACACCAGTCATATTGGAATAGGGGCCCACCCTATTCTGGTATGACCTCATCCTAATTGAATTACATCTGCAATGATTCTATTTAATAAGATCACTTTATGAGATGCTGGCCATTAGGACTTCGACATAGGAAGTTTTGGGGGCACACAATTCAACCCATAACACCAGTACATAAACTTCCTTAGGACAGGGCCCTTGTAGCCCTAAAATGCCATATTAACTCCTTTGTATTCTTCAAGTTCTGGGTACAAAGAATGTGCCTAATAATTATCAAATAAATGAATAAATGCTAAATTAAATGATGCACATTCATCTTCAAGCTGTTAAGTCTAAAGTCATGTACATTTTAAATTGAAATTATAAGGAAAATCCATCAGATTTTTAAATGTCAGATGTTCTTAAATTTTATGAACAGTTAAATGTCAGATGCATCCCGAGTATCCTGATGATTACAAAACTTAATCCTAAATTTAACATAAGAGTATAATAAGTTTGAGTTATTTCATCTCTATCCGTAACGTCAAGAAAATCACTTATCCTGTAAGAAAAAAGATTTTCTAACTCCGGTGGACTGAGGTCATCTCAAGTGGGTGGAGGCTACTTGGTCAACAAATTAAGACCACAACATTGTTGTTTTTTGGTTAAGATTTGAGTCTGGGGCATAAGACCTATATTTTTTTTTAGGGTTCCTTCTGGGGATCTAGGCAAATGTGATTTAGCATGCTCTGGTCACCTGCTAGCTTCCACAGCATTCAGACTGCTTCGTTGGGCATTTACACCAAAAAATGGAGTTGTCGATGGCTGAACTGCTGAACTGCTAGGAGGTTTTTTTGTTTGTTTGTTTTCACAGCCATGAATCCCAATGTAGGCTTCCTCAGAATGTTGATTTCATGAATTGGACTTTTCTTTTTCCCAGCCTCAATCAAAGAATGATATTTTCCAAATGTTAAAGAAAGAGGTTAACTTAATGAATGGAATTAAATTAGGTGACTACTATTGCTTCTTCCTCCAGCACTGGCAGATGTCAAAATGAATGAACAAGAAGTCGCAACATTTTAAAACATTAATATGCAAAAGCAGATGATCTTGCTTAGTTCACCAGCTCATTTTTGTGGGCTTGTGTGCTTCCTGCTGTAATTTCATATCGCATGAGTGCATATTATGCTACTAACTTGTTCCTAATGTATGGGGTAGAATTCCATTAAGTTCTGCAAAATGTGTAGAACATTGTGGCCTTTGAGCAAGCTAGATAAACTGTGGTTCCCACCCTCAGGGAACTTACCAAGGAGTGGGGAGTTAGGACTTTGTTTAAAATGCCTGTG
The DNA here is from genome assembly GCF_029215605.1 of Mirounga angustirostris. Lineage (NCBI taxonomy): Eukaryota > Metazoa > Chordata > Mammalia > Carnivora > Phocidae > Mirounga > Mirounga angustirostris. The sequence continues at coordinate 34,925,041 of NW_026991712.1, forward strand.
CACAAAATCAAACCTATGATGGAGGAAGCTAGTGGTCACGGTCCTGGCTCCTGTGGTTTGTTGTGAAACCATGAAACTTACCTCGGACTGTTGCCCTTCCTCCTTCATCCCTTTCCTTTTGTGATACTTTTTCTGAACTCAGAATGGGAGGGAGGCATTCTGGGGGAGAGATGAAGTCTCTAGCCTTGAAACCCTTTCAGTTCGGTGATGGAGATAAACAAATATTCATACTCAGTATGCTGAATGTGTTGGAGCAGAATTAGACAAGCTCTGGGGGATACCAGGGGCTCTGGGAGGGCCAGGAGTCCTGATCTTTTTGTTTTCTTGGGTCCTAGCAAGGGGCACGGAACCCAGTCAATATTTATTTGTTGAAGGGGGCAACACAGTTCATCCTGGGAGTGTTCAGAGAAGGAAGTTACATTTGAACTGGGTGTGGAAGGACAAGGAGGAGAAGATGATGGTGTAAGAAAGGAATCCCTTTACCCATATCTTTTGTCCCTAAACCCCCTTCCTTAGATACCACTAAAATTTGAGTTATGGCCATGGGTGTGACATGGCCCTTCAGTCTGTAGGGTGTTTCTTGGGTAAACTTCTTTCCCTCAGATCTCAGCACAGGGCTGACTCAACCAGTTGTTAGGAGCCACAGGCAGGGAGTGTAGGAAACTGGACTCCAGTGCCAGCTCCATCACTAACTTTGAGATCTTGAACAAGCCATTTAACCTTTATGAATAACAAGCTAAGTCATATGGGTAATGCACTAAAATGTATGCAACACCATATAGTTATCACGCATTATTGTAAGTTAGGCGGTTCATCTTACCTTAACACTGACTTTGTGTACAGGGATTACATGTATACCTTTCAGGAGATGGACATCCAAATGAGGGAGCAGACTCATGATCTGAGGTTATGTGGGGGTGGTGAGTGATTCTGGGTTGATTTGTAAGGATTCATGGAGGATCTGTGTTAGTTTATTACTAATGGCGTGCTGGGGGTGGACTGCTGCCATCACAGGGGACAGGCTGAGCCAAGAGTGGAGGTTCAGAGCAGAGAGAATCCTAGAGAGGGAGTGAAAATTCATTCTTTAATTACCCATCACGTTCCTACTATGTGTCAACAGGGATCAAGGCAGACATGGTCTCTTCCCTTTTGAAATTTTCTATCAAGGAAAACAGACAGTGAACAAATAATTACATAATGAATGAATTATATTTATTATAATAAGCGGGAGGGAGGAAAAGAACAGTGTGCAATGGAAGCATGGTAGAGAGACCTCCCTTGATGTGTGCTGAGAGGGCAGGGAACTGAGACAGATGAAAGAGTTGGCCAATGGGAGAATGGTCGTGGGAGAGAAATCAGTGCAGCATGAGCCTCATATGTGAAGATTGAGATGACCAGAAAATGGGTACCTTCCAGAAACCTGAAAAAGATTGGGACACAGCATGATGAAGCTAGAAGAGGGTAGGGCAGTATAGGCTTGGAAAATGATTCTGGACTTTGTCCTTGGAGCCCTGGCAACCTTGGGTGTGGTTGGGGTTGAGCAATTTTGGCCTCTATTAGGTAAGTGGAGATGAAGAGAAGTGGGCAGATGTTAAAGGAATTTCAGAGGAAGAATTGTTTCAATTGGGGATTGATTTTACGTAAATGGGAATGAAAGAGGGGAAATATCTAGGTTGACGGCGGGTTTCTGGGTGGATAGTGAGGCTACTGATGAGAAACATCTGAAGGAGGTAGAGACTAGGTGGGGGAAGATAATGGCCTCAGTTTTGGATGTTATAAATATGTGTTGTGGGACATTGAAGTGGAGATGTCGATCTGGAAATCTGGATTTGGTTTTAGGATGGGGATCTAGTTGGATTGTGGACTTACGTGTCTTTAATGTATGAAAGATTGTAATTGTAACCACCTGAATGAATGAGATTGGGACTGTAAGAGAGTAGGAGAAAAGGGCTCTATCTGTTGGGAGTAGAAATAAAGTAAAGGTGGGCAGGATAACAAAAGGTGATTATTTCAAACCTGAGCCCTAGAGCAAAGCACTTCCATTCTTATTAGTCAGACACATTCTTAATTTGGAGGCTGCTGTGCTCTGACTCTGGGGCTCTTTTGATTTGACTTAAATTTCCCTTCTCTCCCTTTGGGAGTGGTCTGATATCCCCCCTTCATTTTTCCCTTCCTACTATTTTCTTTTTTTTTTTTTTAAACATATAATGTATTATTTTTTCAGAGGTACAGGTCTATGATTCAACAGTCTTACACCAATCACAGCGCTCACCATAGCACATACCCTCCCCATTGTCTATCACCCAGCCACCCCATCCCTCCCACCCCCCACCACTCCAGCAACCCCCAGTTTGTTTCCTGAGATTAAGAATTCCTCATATCAGTGAGATCATATGATATGTGTCTTTCTCTGATTGACTTATTCCGCTTAGCATAATACCCTGTAGTTCCATCCACATTGTTGCAAATGGCAAGATTTTGTGTGGTTTTTTTTTGGTGGCTGTGTAATATTCCATGTATATAGATACCACATCTTCTTTATCCATTCATCTATTGATGGATATCTTGGCTCTTTCATCGTTTGGCTATTGTGGACATTGCTGCTATAAACATCGGGGTGCATGTACCCCTTCGGATCACTACATTTGTATCTTTGGGGTAAATACCCAGTAGTGCAATTGCTGGGTCATAGGGTAGCTCTATTTTCAACTTTTTGAGAAACCTCCATACTGTTTTCCAGAGTGGCTGCACCAGCTTGCATTCCCACCAACAGTGTAGGAGGGTTCTGTAGGGGAGGTATTTTTGTTAGCGTTGTCTGATGTATCTGAAGCCGTAGCAAAGTGCTTAGCACATAGGAGGTGTTCAATACAGATTTGTTAAATAATTGAATAGTGTGTGTCAGGAATACAGATAAAGGTGTTTAAAAAACATCATAACATCAATATACTTACCCCACCATCCGTCTCCTGTTTGGTGAACATCTTTATGAGCATTACTTTGAACTCTTTAAATTACTTCTCTCCATTTTGTTAAGTTTTTTTCTGAGGTTTTATTTTGTTTTTTCATTTGAAACGTGTTCCTCTGTTTCCTTTTTTTGCTTGACTCACTGTATTTGTTTCTATGTATTAGATGAAACAGCCCCCTCTCCCAGTCTTGAAGGAGTGGCCTCATGTAGGCAATGAACTTTATTGTTCAACTCTGCTCTAGCTCTTGGTTGTTTCTTGAATCTTTGTGATTGTCCAAGCAGTCTATTTTATTTTTAATAGCTCCCAGTTGTTGAGGATGTGCCAAAACCTGACCACGTCCTAAAGGGGAGGATATCAGTCAGTACCTAGATTCAGGCCAGTTGGAAGCCAGATCCTTAGACAATGGCTTTTAAAGTTTGCAAATATGTACAGTCCTGTGGGACCACAAGCATAAGCCCTGAGGGCCACCAAACCAGGTGATTTGGAGGTGTCCCCTAGGCCACAGTCACAAAAATTGGGGCTCTAAATGAGTATATAAGCTCCTCTCTGAGAGATACCTGTGAGCTGTAGCAAGGCAGAGGGAGAGCGCAAAGATGGCATCTGCCAGTCTGCATTCCCTGAGAGCTCCTTGGTAGCCTCTAGATGTGTGCCAGTTCTGAAGTCGGCCCCTCAGTCTAAAGCTCCAAGACAAGCAACTAGGCTTCTTTCACAGACCAGGAGTGTGTTTCATGCTGCTCTCTCTGCAGTGTGCTGGAGGTGGTAGCCTGCCAAGAAATCTTTCCCATTGTTATAGTCCATGGGGCCCAGGAACACAAGTCATCCCCCCCCACCCCCCGCCAGACTCCACAGCCAGGTGATCAAAGGGTGTCCCCTTGGCTGCAGCTGCAAAAACTGGGACACCACATGTGTATACAAAAGCTCCACTCTAGGAGCACGAAGATGGCACCTCCTAAGGAAAAAGAAAAAAAAAGAAATGGCACCTGCTGCTTGGAAGGTACAGATGGCCACTGCCAAGAAAAACAAAAAGTCTGGAGTTAAAAGAAAAGAAAAGAAAAGAAAAGAAAAGAAAAGAAAAGAAAAGAAAAGAAAAAACCCTACTGGCTTTAGCAAGGGAGAGGGAGAGCAGGAAAAAATGGCACTCACCAGCGCCTCCATCCCAGAGAGTGTCCTAATAGGCCTTGTCCCCTCAGGCAGAGGCTTTAAGATTAGCAAATGGATCTCTTTGATGTGAAATCTGGTTGTTTTTCACATGGCTTTTCCTGCACTGCGCCCTGGGGTGAGAAAGTCTGCAAGCAAGCCTTTTAAAAAGCATTTGTTTGCTATAGCCTTTTGGTCTTGTGGATGTGCACTCCATTGGTTTTCAAAGCCAGATGTTTTGGGGATTGTCTCTCTGCAACTGGAGTGCCCCATGTGCGGTACAAACTTCATTTCTTAGGGAGTAGCTCTGGGTTTTGAATTCCTTCTGGACTCTGGGTTGCTTAACTGTGGGTGGAGTTTATGGTGGTACCAGGTCTCAGCCTAGCCTCCCTACCTTGATGTGGCTCTTTTCTTGTTTGTTGATGTGAAGCAGCTGCTCAGCTAGTTATCAGGTCTTTTTCTGGAGGAATCTGTTCCCTGTGTATCTGAGGATTCGGTGTGTCTGTGGAAGGAGGTGAGTTTAGGATCTTCCTACATCTTGCACAGCCTCCTGCAACAGGCTCGCTCCAGTCAGCAGATTCTCCCTGCTGTGGCATTGGATGAGTGGTGGTTAGCTGAATTTCATTAATTTTATACTTTTTTTGGTTAAGAGTGTTTTGTTTTTGCTTTTTGGTCTTTGTGACTGTGGGATGGCTAATATCTATTAATTTATTCGACTAATGTAGCAGGTAGAAATGTAAGTCCAAAAATGTAGACAAGTAAGAAATATTACGTTTATTTTTAAAAATTAATTTAAATTTGACTTGGAGCTCTCATCTTCCAGACTACTGATAATATAATCTTAGCTGTTCTGGAGGCCCTTTTCCTTATCAGGGTTGTACCAGAATGGAGAAGGCTTATGGTTAAGGTACTTGGAATACAAATAAAAGGCCTCTGATTGCAAATAGTGGGACCTGGGCATAGAGGCCAGGTTTTCTTGCTGTAACACATACACACACACCTTGCCATGTCCTTAGGACATTGTCACTAGGGACTGGTAAGGTCCTTCCCTCTCATTGTGTCTCCCAGTCCCACCCAACTTGTACTAGCCATGGTAGACCACTGTTGAAACATACCCATATGCCTTTGTTTAACATAATAAATATATTTTATTCCCTCAAACACTGTTGAATGCAGATATTCTGGCTGGACAGCTCCTCTCTAGGCACTGACTCGGGGCCCTGGGTTGTTTCCATCTTACGAATTCACCATCTTTCAGGGATTCAAAGTCCTTTGCTTCCCACCATGTGGGAGGAAGAAAAGAATATGGAGGATGAAACCCTTGGCCAAACAGGGACACACAACACTTCCTCTCACTTTCCATTGATGAGAACTACTCTCATGACCTCGCCTAGGTGCATGGGGAACTGGGAAATATGTCCTTGGCTAAGCAGCCACTTCCCAGCATCAGTTCTACACCATGGAAAAGGAATATGAATCTTCAGTGGCAGTCATCTATCTCTGCCACACTCCATCTGTTTTTGCCAATGTCAGTGAATTTTTACTCATATCCCTTTGTCTTTAAGGGCACTTAGCTAATACCTTCAGTGAACTCAGATTTTAGGGGAAAACATCAGGAAGGAAAATATCTTGCTAGAAACTTCACTTTGAACTTTGAAAAGCAAGATTTTTCCAAGAGAGGTTGGCTTGACTACTTTCACAGAACAAGGGAGAGAGAAATATAAAGAGAAGAAACACAAGTTAATTTAGTAATTAATTATCTTGTCGTGCAAATATTTATTGGACAGCTACTATGGAAAAAAACTAGATTATTTCAGAAATAATAAGTAGACTAAAGGAAATTCAGCAAGGTGATGGAATTGTGAGTAACTGGGCTGGGATAGGGAGGTGACTTTAGATTGGGTAGCCAGGGAAGGCCTCTCTGGGGACTTGAAGATAACTGTTAGGTTGAGATTCAAGACAAAAGCAGCTCTAGCCTTTTGAAAAGTAGTGGGAAGAACATCCTAGACAGAGAAAACAGCAAGTGCAAAGGCCCTGAGGCAGAATACAGCTTGGCTTATGCGAGGGAATAGGAGAGAGAGCAGAGTGGCTTGAGCATGAAGAGAGAAATGGTATATGATGTGAACTGAGGCTGGAGATGAAGGTAAAGACCATGTCACCCAGGGATTGTAGGCCATGGAAGGAGTGGAATTTTTTCTGGCTGTACTGGGCAGCCACAGGTGGGTTTAAGCTGGAGCATGAGATCTCCCTGATCACTCTTGGTCTGGCACCTGTCACTTGGTGTCCAGCCTCTTGATGAACCTGATGTACTTCTCCAGTGCACACCTGGCATGTAAATGCATGGAGTGGCATTTCTCTCTCCTTTAAACATTTTGGCTTTGGATCATGGTAGATCACAAAATTAGTTCTCAGGTGGGTTTGTGGGTAAAACACCAGAAAATAAAGCCAATTGTGTAGAACAAGACTGGTAAAACAGGAGGACTGGAAATGTAAATGCAATTCTCCAGAACAGAGCAGATGTGGTGCATGTGATGAGAAGGACTCTGGCATTGTGAAGCCAGATGGAAAATAATATTATTAGATGAGGGAAGACAGAAGGGCAGGAGCAACATGAAAGGGGAAGTCTGTTTGCTAGATGTGATTCAGTGTAGTTCTATATTCTGTATTTCTGTTCCCTTTTTCATTGGGCCCCTGGTTCCCGCTGCAGATTGTGAGGTGTGGTAACAAAACAAGATGTGGAATGAGGTCCTGAGCTACAAATTCCTCTAATTAGGAGGAGAGGGTACAAATGATAGAGCTTAGGCTGTCTAAAAGATGTATGTTTAACTTTTGTTTTGTTTTGTTTTTGTTTTTGTATGTTTAACTTTTTAAATCTGGTTTATATTATTTCACAATTCAAAATACCAGTGTCCTATGGTATCAGAACACGGTTGTGATGATTCAGAAAGATAACTCCTCATGGTACTTAGTAGATTCTCTTCCTGGAAAGTCCTCGTTAAAAGGAAATTATATCAAGGTCATATAAGGACAGTTGTGTGTGTGTGAGACGAGAATGATTCTGTATCACTTAAGAGTACACAGTTAAAGGATGAGAAAAAAGCCATAGCAGAGTTAAATGTTTGGATACGCTTTTTCCAATGATCTGTGATCTGAGTTTGGTGTCCTGACAGACTGCCAGTTTAGATTCAGTTTTGTTTTGAAATGGCTTCACATGAAAAAAGAGACCAACAAAAAAGCAGACTCTTTAATATAGGGAAGAGATTGGTTCCCAGAGGGGAGGAGGTTGGGGAAACGGGTGAAACAGGTGAAGGGGATTAAGAGTACATGTATCGTGATGAGCACTGAGTCATGTAGAGAATTGTTGCCTCACTATACTGTACACCTGAAACTAATAGAACATTTTCTGTTATATATTCTGTTATGTCTAGTATAATTACTAGAATTTTTTTAAGTTAATAAATAAATAAATAAATAAATAAATAAATAAATGGTAGTACATTGGTAAAAATAAAAACCTGTGGAGTCTGACGTTACCTCTGGGCAGTTAGTGTCAGAACTGAATTGAACTGTAGGATACCCAGTTGGGATCAGAGAGTCAAAGAATCCGAAAATTGGAGAATTGGTTGTTGATTCCCTACCACGTTTTGGAATGGCAATAAAAAGGAACGCAGTACTGATGCATGCCACGGAATGAAAGAACCTTGAAAACATGCTGAGTGAAAGAAGCCAGTCACAAAAGACCGTGTGTTGTATGATTCCATTTGTAAGAAATATCCAGAGTGGGCAAACACAGAAAGACAGAAAGTGGACTGGGGTTTGTCTAAGGCTTGAGAAGAGGGGGTGATAATTTGGAGGGACTGCTAATAGGTAGCATTTCTTTTTGGCATGGTGAAAATGTTCTCAAATTAGGTTGTGGTAATAGTTGCAAAACTGTGAATATATAAAAAAAAAACAAAACCCACTGACTTGTACATTTTGGGTGAAATGTGTGGTATGTGAATTACATCTCAATAAAACTAAAAAAAAAAAGAGAATGTTATACAGATGCGATCAAGGTGTTCAACTTTTTGGTGTTAGCTTTTTTCACTCAACATAATCCTCTGGAGATTGATCGAGATGATTGTGTATATTGGTGCTACATTCCATTTCTTTTACTGCTGAGTATTCCATGATATGGATGTGCCACACTTTAAGTTCTTTTAAAATCCATACTGAGAATGAGCATCTTTTAAGATACTTATTGATCAATCACTATTCTTTCTCCTCTGCATTCTTTTCATACCCTTGGCCCCTTTTCCTACTTTCCCTTTTTTTATGGGTCTTTTGTCTTGTATGCTGTGAATTCTTTTTCCCAACTTAACTTTGCTTATGAGGATTTTTGAAATAAAGTTTTTGACTTAAAATAAAATAAAATAAAATAAAATAAAATGGCTTCACATGTTTCCCTGTCACCTTAGGTGCTCCAGAGGCTAGTGTGCTAGAAATAAGCACAAATAGAAATAAGAGTTTGTATGTATGCGAGGGAGAATTCAGGGAGTGGACCCGTTTTTCCCCATGGGTTAGGATAGCACAAACAGTTTGGAGGACTCTAAGGCAGGGTTTTTTGGGTCAAGCAGACATCATTTTATCATTTTAATTTCTAGAATCTGAAAGATTTCTCTTAGTCTCCTGGAATCCTCCTTTATTTTTTTTTTTTTAAGATTTTATTTATTTATTTATTTGAGAGAGTGAGTGTGAGAGAGAGAGAGAGAGAGAGAGAGAGTACACGAGCAGGGGCAGGGGGAGAAGAAGAGGGAGAAGCAGACTCCACTGCTGAGTACGGAGGAGCCTGACCGATGTGGGGCTCAATCCCAGGACCCTGGGATCATGATCTGAGCCAATGGCAGATGCTTAACCAACTGAGCCACCTAGGCGTCCCTGGAATCCTCCTTTAAAATGCAAATAATTCAGACCTAGGCCATTGTCACTTAATACCTACATTGTCAGTTAATGTTTCTGCTGGAATTAGTAGAAATGAGCTTGGGAGTAAGTGTCCTGTGATGGATGGAGAGGGGTAGAGCTTGGGGGAGGTCAGAGGGGTTGGAACAAGGTGTTGACAGGAGCTACAGAAGGACGATATCAAGGACAAGCCTCAGGCCAAATGCCTCCTTCATAATTTGGGGCTGTGCAGAGAAGGACTCTGAAATGTGCAATATTTTGATTTAACATCATTTTGTGCATCTCACACAGGTGACTTGGGATACAAAACTCATGTCACTTTCTCAAGAGTTAAGAAAGAATTAGGTAGAAAGTTCCTTTCCAGACATGCCCCACAGTGAGACGTTAACCCTCACTGCTGACTTTCCCTCTCCTCCTCCTCCTGCAAGTCTTGAAAGGAAATGTTTTTCACAAGTTGTATTCTTTAAAAACTACGTCACAATTGCAATTAAATAGCTATTGATGTAATTAATAATTGCCCCCTCAGGCTATGTCCAAAACCCCACAAGGGCAGAGCTGTGTCTTGTTCATGCTGTGTCCTCCAGGTCCAGAGCCATGCCACTCACAGAGTAAGGGCTCAGTAAAGATTCTAGAACTACTGAACAACGCTCTAGTTAATGGCAAGGTGGTATTAGAGATACAAACTTTCTCTCATTTTAGGCAAAAAGCTTAAACTGATCATCATAACAAATGAATAAGGTCCACCACCCAATACATAACACACATTTTAGGAGGAGTGAGAAGGGAGTTGGCCCTCACGAGGCAAGAATTATTTCCAGGTCTACGTCCTCGTGGTAATTCCAGATTACATGACCTGTGATGTTTCTTCCTGGACTTCTCTGTGCTGCCTGCATTTTGGTCGCTTCAGTATTTATTGGCCTGACTATTCAGGGAAAGGGAGTGTGAAGAAGAATGACTCTTTTTACTTCTTGTTAGCAACTGTGTGTTGGGTACAGCTAAGTAAAACTAATAGCTGAAAGAATCCTGGTGGGTTTTCTAGAGACTTGTTTATTTATCTTCCTATGAATAATTGAGAGCCATATATAGTTATAAAATTATTTCAAGTTGTCAAGAAAAACCCCACGACATTATCTACTTGGAAATGCGGTGGGGTGGAAATGTCCTGGATTGTTTCTTTGTTTTTATTTTTATTTTTTTTTGAGGGAGGGTGGTGGTGATGTTTTTAATATTAGAGCTCCAATAGATAACTTCCGTAACCCACGGGGAGTTTAAGATTGGGGATGAAGTCAAGGATTTGGTTGCAGGATGGGGGCAGAAGCTGAGTTCCAAAAGGCTCAGTGCTCCTCCCCTGCCCTTGCTGTTTCCCATTTAATCAATGCTGAGAGCCCTCAGCATTGTATTTATAAATTTGAACATGGAGGAATAACCTCCCACAGGTTTGAAGTGAACATTCCTTGGGGCTTTGCCAGTAGCTGGGCAGGGGCTGGAGTGGTCCCTGGAGCTGTTCACAGCCCCGCCCCGCCCGCTATCCCTCTGTCCCTGCCCCCTCATTTCCCAGAGGGTAACAGGTAACCTGCAGAGGGGCTTCATCAGGAGGTGGTGCCTGTGTTTGGGGCAGTGGAAATCCATGGCGGATATGAAACAATGCCTCACTGATTCATATCAGAACAAAGTAATGTGACTCTGCACATTAGCAGATTGAAATCTGTTGCAACCTCTCAGCATTTCTATTTTGGGACTGGAGAGCATCTTTCCAACCGTTTCTTTTTTTCTACTCCCCCTTCAGGCCCCAAAGCCCCTTCTGCTTGTTAGCTTTTTCATTTTTCCAGGGCTTTGGAATCCACGGCCTGCGGTTTCTTGATTGTTTGCTAGGCTGAGAAGAATTGTTGTATCTGATATTTTATCATAGGCTGGATTCAATTGAAGAAATCTCAAACTGAAGCAGGTCCAGGTCCTCCATAAATTCGGGTTGAATGGGTGGGTGCATGAGCAGATGAGGACACACGTACAGAAGAACAAAGCACCAAAGAATAAAGTATGAACTTCTATGCAGGGAATCATTCAGTCCTGTCCACTTTGCAAGGGCACTTCCCACTGCCACCGTTTAACTTTGCACACTAACTTGCACACCCATCCATGATGGAAAGGGTGTGTGACAGTTTGGCAGGTAATTTTGTGCATATCATAGCATCAGTACAGCAAAAATCTTGGCTTAGTTGTCACAGACAGTGGCTAAGTGGCTAAGGCATATCTATCTATCTATCTATATGTATTTTTCCCTTCTCTGTACCTCTGCTGGCTTGAGCAGAGTGTTTGGCTATTTACTAGGATGGGACAACTGAGAGAGATAAAACTCGTAAGTTGTTGAATTACATTTCACAAGCAATGATGTACAGGTTCTTTCTTCCCTTACAGATATTTCATGCAAGGGATAAAATAAAATATTTAGAAATCGTTTTTAATTTTGATACTTTGTTTCTAGGGAACACTTCAATTAAAAAAACCTCTTTTCCTTTTATTTTGCTCTTAAGGGCCAACTTTGCTAAGTTGAAATATCTTAGGATTAATCTCTTAAATGTGTCTATTTACTTGTACTGAGTGCTTTTGATTTAGCTTTTCCTTTAATTGGTTAGTTACAGTATTTTTTTTAAAGATTTTATTTATTTGAGAGAGAGAGAGAGCGCGCGCGTGTGTACTTGAGCAGGGGGAGGGGCAGAGGGGGAGGGAGAAGCAGGCTCCCTGCTCTGCAGGGAGCCCGATGTGGGGCTCAATCCCAGTACCCTGAGATCATGACCCTAACCGACTGAGCCACCCAGGTGCCCCTGCAGTATTTTTTTAAAAGATTTATTCATTGATTTAAGAGAGAGAGGGAAAGCACATGCACAGGGGGAAGGGCAGAGGGAGAGGGAGAGAGAATCCCAAGCAGGCTCCACACTCAGCACAGAGCCCCATGTGGGGTTCGATCTCATGACCCCGAGATCATGACCTGAGCTAAAATCAAGAGTCCGCCACTTAACTGACTGAGCCACCCAGGCGCCCATTGGTTAGTTGCAGTAGTAACGACAGTAAGTGATGTTGAAGTTTCTGTTTCAGTTCCCATGGAGCCACAATTTATGAAACGCCTTTCTTTCTCAAAATCATCGTCGTCATCTTATAGAAGTACAGTATCTGTATCTTCTTCCTTTTGTCTATTTTTAGATATAAAATTAAAAATAATAAATATTCTTATGTCATCCAAAAATAAGTTGTTCCAAGAGTAACTTCAGCTTTGGCTTAATGTGTGTTACATTTCATTAAGTGTCTCTCAGTGGACTTGGTTAATAGCTGTAATTTATAGGTATAAGACTGGGTAGGCATCTGGGATATTCAGGTTGCAATATATTTATAATACACATATAATTGTTTTTCCTTCACTGTTTCTTGAGTCCCTTTGTAGCAGGTGTTGGAAGGAATAGGAGTGAATCGTGTCCATCTTGAGCATTTAACTGGCACCTGCTGTAGCAGGTGGTGTGGGGGGATAAAGGCAGGATCTCCACTCTTCAGGCATTGAAGTGGACTTGAACTGGTATATTCTTGTCATAACAGTGCAGTATAGTAGCCGAGAGCAGGGACTCTGTGGCCAGATATCCTGTTTTTGAATCCTTATTCTTCTGCTTTCTACTTGGGTGAACTTGGGCAAGGTACCTAACTCTCTAGACTCTTCCCTAATTTATAAAATTGGGATGATGATAGTGACTACCTCCTAGGGCTGTTATAAGATTGAATGTTAATACAAATAGATTCTTAGAACAGAGCCTGGCACAGAGAAGATGCTGTGTCAATGTTTGCTATGATGAGGAGGAGGAGGAGGGGGGAGGAGGAGGAGGATAGTGGCGGTGGTGATCCAGAAGTGCCTATGTATATTCTGGGATTGACTGAGTAATTGACTCAGTCATCCCGCAAAATGAACAAGTTCATTGAGCAGGTACTACATGCAGACACTGTGCTTGCCCCTGATGTTTTGAAAGTCAATGAAATTTAATTTCTATCCCAAAGGGGCTCTCTGTCTGTGGAATGGTGTTTGCTTTTGACCTGCATCAATTGTAGAAGTAGAAAGGGCTCCACGAGTGTGTCAGAAGGGAGGGAGCAGTGTTGATACAAAGAGTGAAAGAATATAAAGTGATTCAGCAGGTATTAGTTGCATTTGGAAGACTTGAACCTAGTTGTGCCATGGAGGCGTGGCGAGCCATCCATTGGTTCTTTTTCAGCTTTCCTTGCCCCAGTGCACCCATTTGAGGAGTCTGGGAATGGGTGAGAGGAGCATAAATCTATTTCACACAAGTATCCAGTGACCCTTGACCCGAACCCTGACAATGTGGGGAGTGCCATTTGTCATGCTCTCTCCTGTCGGTGGGAGTTCCTAGAGCTCTGGGGCTGGAAGATGGAAGAGAAGAGTTAATCCTAGGGCTGCAGCAGCTGAATATACAGCATAAACAGCATTTGGGGATGAGATCACTTCTGTTTTGGGAACCTGAAGGCAAACACAGTTGCATTTGTTCGTGTAATCATTGCCTTGTTTGAGATTGTTTATGTTTAGAAATTCATGTCAGAATATTTATCAGTTGGGGAACAGAAATCAACTCTGGTGACTTAAGCCAAAAAGGAATCCACTGGAAGGCTATCCTGCAGCTCCTGAAGTGGAAGGAAAAGCATGAATGGTGTATAACGGCCTCAGAAAGGAAGTTGGGCAGTTTTGGGGTTCTGAATATTGGGCAGCTAAGAGATAGACTTTTCAGAACTCACATCAGGATGAATCAGCTACAATCGTTTCCATCCGACATTCTTTCCCTGGAGATTCAAATTCCTGGAAGAACAAGTTGGCTGGGACATTTTGCCTATCCCCTTACCAGAAGGCCCCGACTGCAAGCAGGGGTGGAGGGTAGTTCCGGGGGATGCTGTGAAGACAGACATGGACAGCTTTCTACACGTGATGACGAAATGAGTGTATTTCTCAGGCCTCCTTCTTCCTAATCTTTCTGGCTGTTTAGTCTTAGATAGTCTATCAAGAAAACTTTTGAGCTTTTAGAGCATGGCTTGGGGTTGCAGTGGACATGTTGGTAACTCTGAATGAGCATTAGAGGGGCAACAGATGGAGCTGTGGATCCCAGAACATGAGGGTGTGCTCAGAGTGGCTTTATAATGCACTGTGGATAGAAAGACAAATAGATTGGAGATGGTGGGCTTTCTCGGTGTTTCGCTCCCTGAGGTCTGTTTCTCTGGGGATTTCCCATGAGTGGTTAAAAATTTTGCAGGTTCATTTAAATAATAGTCTTAAAACTGTGGCCGCGTATCTATTTATTCTGGATCATATGATGATACTTAACAGGACAAGCATTAATTCTTCTCTTATTTTTGGTGCATTGGGTTTTCTGAAGCATTGGCTCTGAGTAGAAATTCATTAATTGTCATGGTATAATGAGAAAAAAATAGAAGCAGGCTTCATAGAAAAATAATGTGTTTGCATCAAGTGCAGACCAAATGATATCACTGGGTGCTGTTTTTAGAAGAGAAAAAAGTATTTGGGAAATGGGGTCCTCATATGACATGTAGCGGGGTAGGCACAACGGATGCAAAGGAAACTGGACCATAGAAGTCAGCACCATAGTCAAACTGAAAGCAACAATTTAGTTTCAATGAAACAACATAATCCTTTACGTGCACTATCGGTATTTTGAATTTTATTGGCTTTGCAGTTCTGTCTGGGTTTCGTTTGTACATTTGCTTTAATAATGGTGTAAGACTACCAGTGCATGATATATTTAAGTCATTTTATATTTCTCTATATTTAAATGAATTATATTAAAAATAACTGGCCAACCCTAGAGGTCCTTGAGGAATTTTGTTTTCTTTAAAATAAAAGGAAAGAACCTTATTCCAGTTTTGGAAATGCTGGTTCTGTGGGAGACACTTGCTTCCTCCCCACTCCACCTCCCTGGGAGGAGTACACTTCCTCATCCCGGGGATGCGGGGTGTGGCCACGTGACTTGCTCCGGCTGGTGGGATATTAGCAGACACAAAAGCAGAAGCTTGGAAGGAGCTTGTGGTTTGGCTCGGCCTCTTGTACTCCTTTCTCTCTCTGTCTGGGAGAAGATCATGGCTCAGGTGCTGTTGGTCCCAAAGAGGATGACAGACATGTAGAGCTGACCAGAACCCAGCTGAACCCAACCTAGACTAGCTAAACGCTAACCAACTGACAGACGTGTGAGCAAGAAAAATGCTTATTACTGTATGATCTGTGGTGGTTTGCCACACAGCATTATTGTGGCAATAGCTGATTGATATGGTCTAGCATATTGATGAGTTAGCCACATTGGAGTGGGTCAGCTTGGATTTTATTGAGCACTTACTACGTGCCAGTCATTGTTGTAGGTGCTAGGGCTGCATCATCAAAAAGATACACCCGGTCTCAGCCCTTAGCCAGTATGCATTCCAGTGGATGATCGATAATTTTTGTTTGAATACTTATGTATCTGATGAATGGTTTGTGTTTTCCCTTTTCCAAATAGGCAAACGAACTTTCTCTGACATGTTTGGAAAGTGACAATTATCTGGATAGATGTGATCTTGTCTACATATGGATTTTATATTGAACAAAATAGTCAGGGAATAACTTGACTACTGATGTTACCACCATTATCATCAAGACTGTCTTAACCATTAAGGCATTTATGGCTCTTGACTCATGTCTAGAAATGTCTAGAAAAAAATGTAAAAATAGATGAAAAAAATAAGAACATCATCACTTTGTCTACCAATTTTGCTCTTGCTTGATTTTGCTTTATACAAAGTTTTGACTGGGCTCCTTAACTAAAAATAATCTCTCTGTGTACGTGAAATTTCACCAGGGTAAATGGCTGTGTGTGCACTTACATTTATGCATGTCTGAAAATTCTGCCGACTGTGGAGGTCGGTGGCGCCTGGTCTGGAATGGAAACGTCATCCTGGGAAGGGAATTTGAATGTAATGTTGAATACATTTAAAAATATTATTCAAATGATTGAAAAGTTCAGTTTTATGAATTCAGGACTATTGGGAATCAGCAGCCAAAATTCACATTTCTTACTTCACTCATGGAGAGCGGGGCTGAAATGCAGCTGTAAAGTATTCAATTCTCGGAGGCCTAAAAGCCGCAAGGCCCATTTCAGGTTTAACTCCCAGGAAGTAAGGCTTGCTTGCCCAGATCAGTGCTGGATAGATGATAACAAATAGCAGCCAGTTTGAGAAATAATTTATTGCACTTTGGAATGTAGTGAAATTTGGACTCTTTTGCTTTGATGCCCAGGTCCCTTATGTCTAAGGCCTCAAATGCCAGTGGTCAAGGGCTGGAGGTATCCCTATTGACACAGTCAGGAAGTACTTGGATGTCCATCAGAGCCATAAAAGATCTTTATCCACCCACCCTGGGGAGCCATTGGTAAGGAGAAGTCTCAGAGAGACTCTGGCTTCCCCCTCTGCCCATTCTGCGGGTAATTGTGCTCTGGCTAGGCTTCACACCCCCATAATCTTTGGGATGATGATGTTCCTTGTTCTTTCTCAGAACCTCTGCTTTATCTCACTATTTTTGTTTGTTTGTTTGCTTGGGGCAGGGGGAAAGCAGGGAGGAATGAACTGCAAATGTGTGAGGTGTCTTTTTGGGGGAGGAGTTTGATCATCTTGAGTCTGAAAGAGCACGGTCAATCTAAGCCATGAGAAATGAGGAGAATAAATTACTATTGCCTTGTTTCCAGATGTAAATAATACTGCTAGGCCATGCAGAATCGGGAGGGAATTTTTAGCTATATTTTAGAAACAGTTCACCCATTTAGAAATGTTTTATTTCTATGTAAATGGTTCACCCATTTAGAAACATTTGATTTCTATGTAAAGAAGTTAATATTTTCTTTCTGACTGAGTTAAGCACAAAGCATTCGGGACACGGTTGCCCAATTATAATGTGATCTCATCAGATCTGCTCTCTAGGCTGTTAGATTCCCTGGGTTCTCTGATAACCTGCTGCTTCCCAGGGCCTGGATGCCATGGCTGGTCTGTTCTAATGATCAGCCTCTGGGCTCCAGTGAAGGGAGAGGTGTTGCAATGTCAGTGGAAGATTAGTGCTGGGGAAACTGAAGCTGAAATGAGAGTTTGATTCCATAAGAGAGATCTCCGTGTGCTTGGGGAGGGGAGGAAGGAAATCATTTTACCTGGGGCTTAGGCTAGGAGACACAGAAGTGAGGTCTCCTTTGACTGTCCAGAGAAGCCAGAGTGGTCTGAACCAGAGGCCTGGGGTAAGCCTTGCCCTAGATCAGTGGTTCTCAAAGTGTGTTTTCCGGCTGGCATCTTCCAAATCACTGGGAATTTGTAGACATGCAACTTCACAGCCCCATTCCAGACCTGCTGAATCAGATGATCTGAGGGTACGGCCCCAGACAACATGTTGTAACAAGTCCTCCAAGAGACCCTAAATTGGTGAACCACACCCTAAAGGTGAGGGAAAGGGCACTAGGAACCCTGAATCTGTCACCCACGACCAAAGGTGGAGAACACAAGGCTCATCACAGAAAAGAGAATTTTTCCCTCCTACTCAATAGTTAAATTTAGCAGGATGGTAATTTGTAAGAGTTCATTAAATGCTCGTTCATTTTTCCCCTAAGTGTTACAGTAATGTAGCAGTGATTCATGGCAGATTATAAACTTAGGAAAATGGATGTTTAGATCATATTTTGATATTTTACTAATAGTTTTACATGGTTATAGCCTGATTTCTTTTCATAATTGCCCTGACTTCTTTTAGAAGCCTGTGACCTCAGTTTTTTTTAACCATTCATTCATTCATTTAGATACCATGGAGTACCTGTTATGTGCAAGATAGACCCAGTGCTTAGATGAAAACACATGGTCTCTGCCATCAAGGAAAGGTAGTATAGGCAGATGACGGAGTTCTGTTTGTAACAGTAATCACAGTATGCCTAGTTGGGGTGAATGTAGAGATTTGGGAACAAAGAGGATAGAGTGACCCACAGAACCTGATAGGAGAGTGGCCCTTGGGAAGTCTTTATAGAAAAGGTGATATTTGAATAGAGACCTAAAGGAATAAAATGTTGACCAGGTAGTCAAGGCAGGGAAGAATGTTCTAGGTGGCAAGAATACATATAGGACTGTATTTGCTATAATAAATTCCCATAAACTTGGTAGCTTAAACAATACAAACTTATTTATTATTCTGTGGATCAGAAGTCTGCCATGGGTCTTAATGGGCTAAAATCAAGGTGTTGGCAGGGTGCATTTCTCTATGGAGGCTCTAGGGGACAATGCATTTCTGTGCCTTTTCCAACCCAAAGCGCCTGCATTCCTTGGCTCTTGATCTCCTTCCTCCATCTTCAAAGCCAGCAACAGTGGATAGTGTCCTTCTCACGCTGACATCTGTCTGGTTGCCTGGACCCATGTGATCAGACTGCACCTACCTGACAAATCTAGGGTAATCAGTCTATCTCCAGGTTGTTAACCTTATTACATCTGCAAAGTTCCTTTGCTATGTGAGGCGACATAGTCACATGTTCTGAGGATCAGAGCATCTTCAGGGATTATTACTCTGCCACAGGGAAAGAAGCATGGATGCTTGATAGTGTGCAGAATGTCTTAGAACAAATAAGAAAGCTCTGTGGAGCTGTCCTATTGGCAGGAGTGAGAGAGGAAGTGCCGTGGAGCTGTGGAAATGTGTATATGGCAAAATGGAACAGAGTTGCTCTTAGCAGAGGCCCAAGTTCTAAGAATTTTAGTGGCTGACTTAATTCGGTTGACGATTTTAGAAAGATAATCCCTTTCTTCGTAGAGGAAACATGGATGTTGGCCACAGGGACAGGTGTAGGTAGGTAGAGAAATTCCTTTCTTCTTTTTCTAGTTTTTCTTACTTTATTTATCTGTCTCACTCACTGATGCAGCAATTTCATGGGTAAACCACTATAACTTTACCAAAACTCCATCTCAGGAGTTATAAGGATTTGCTCCTCTATAAAAACTAGCATTGCATTACTGTAGTTAAAAAAAGAAAGAAAGAAAAAGAAAGAAAGAAAGAGAGAGAGAAAGAAGGAAAGAAAGAACTATATTCACAGTACCTGAAGGTTACAGTGTCCCTTAGCAGGGAAATAACAGTAAATCTTGCTCACCTCCCTTTCCAACCACATCGTTTGACCTCTGTCCTCATTCTTCTAGCTGCTTTCAAAGTTAAAGATGGCATATCATAAAAGGAGACCCTAACAGTGAGGTCCCTAAGCTGGGAAATCATCTTTCTTAGTATGATCTAGAATGCATTTTTGAATGGTCATCAGCCAATACTTATTGAATACTTATCATGAGCAATAATGGACTTTAAATTGGCCATAAACTGTATATCTTTTGATCCAATCTCCATCAAATGGTATATTATATTAAAAGTTCAGACTGTAAGAACTTGGTGAATACCAGGTGCTTCATGCTGCAAAACTACCCTGAATGTAAGTAGGTTATCACTGTTAAAAACTATTTTTCCCTTAATACTTCACCACTGGGATGGGATAAGAGAGAGGAAAGAGTGCACGTTAGATGGATCTGAGAACTAAATGTGGAGGGAGCAGATTCAAAAGAAGTAATTATAACTTAAACTGAGAAGAATAGTAGATCAGGGTAAGATTTGACTTGAATTTAAATTCTACCTCATTAAGACAGACAGAAATGTAAAATGAAAGAGTTATTTTTAAGTAGTGGCTGAGCTCGAAAACTTTAGCAATACATGTTTCTAATAGGGACACTGTAAAACATAATCAAACTTACTTCTGCAGAGATAACCTCTATTAAATATCTAGCTATCTTGCAAACCTTTTTCAGTATACTTACAGATGTTGAGGTCATAAGTGAAGGGATTCTATAAATAACATCCTTCTCTCCTGCTTGAGTTCAGAACTAATTAAGAAACACAGGAGCCAGACAGATGAAAAATAGTATATATAAATTATATATATTATAAAATCATATATATTTATAACATATATTGGATATTATACTATATAATTACATATACAATGGCCTTATGTTTTGTTTCATCTTTAAAAAATGGCCTCTTGAGTGGTCTTGACTGAGTATGTATTTATGTATATGTATATGTATATGTATATGTATATGTATATGTATATGTATATGTGTGTGTACCTACAGAACCACTCAGTCTCATGTCTAAAGCCACATTCTTTAATCTAGCTTTTATCAGGCATTAAATGTGAGGCTAGGTGGGTTTGTGGATTGCTTCCCCTGAATCAGCCATATGCAGTGCTAGAATGAGAATGTGTGCACCTCAAAGGCAGAGACAAGAGGATTAGAAAAGGTACACTCTGTGGGCTTTCCCACCTGTCAGTGTTGTGAGCCTTGTTGTTTCTTACCGTTTGAGGCTGGGGAGATTCCTGTGACCTCTAAGACACTGATGGGGTCAGAGTTCTTCTGTGCTGTTCTTTCTCTTGTTCTACTGATAGCATATTACTGTTCATTCACTTCAATACGTACTTCACTTCATTTGTTACTTATGGAGAGCTGACCATGCAAGACACTATGAAAGGCACTGGGGGTCCTATGTGAACAAGTTCTTGTCAATTCTCAGCGGGCTCTTGCAAGTGCCTCATAATGATCTGTCCACCTTCGCTCCAGCCTTCTTCCAGACTATGCCCACAGTGCAGCCAGAGTGACTCTTTTAAACCACAGGTATGATCTTGCTACCCCCGCAGTCCCACCCTGTGGCACTGCTCCCCTTGCTTTTAGGGGCAAGTTAAGCTCCTGAACATGATCTGCAGGGAGACAACGCATGGTCGGCTCCATTTACTTCTGCCAGCCCCCTCTCGCTCCAGGCGCCTCACGCTAGGCTTCTGTGCTCCTGCCCACTGGCCTCCTTTAGATTTGCCAAACCTGCCTTCCTCCCTTCCTGCCTCTGGAGAACTTGGAGTGTGTGTTTGCTCTGTTGGAGGACCCCACCTCCCTTTTCCCTGGATAACCACTGTGGTTATCCCACTTCAGCCTCCTTCCTAGTGGCCGCCTCGAAGTCCTCTTTGCCTTTCCTGACTAGGTCAAATGCTTCCCAGAGCCCCAAATAAAAATTTGCAATTTTATATTTATTTGGTGGATGCTTGTCTCCTCCACTGGACTTTAGGCTGTCTCAGGGTGGAGTCTTGTCTATTTAAGTTGGTCATTATATTCCCCAGTGCCCAGCAATAAACATTTGTCAAATGGATGCATGAACATAGACAGGTTCTCACCTTCCAGGAATTTACAGTTTTGTGGGAGGAAGATGGGCTCTTAAGCAGAAAATGAAAATATAGTATGATAAGGGGCATCATGGCAGGGCTCTGATCCCAGACTCAGAGATGGTAAAGAGGAAATGGAAGCAGTTTACGTTGCTGTGGTTCAAAAACACTAGCTCTGGACTCAGGCACAATTATGTTCAAATCCTGATTGTACCCCTTCTTAGTTGGGTAGCCCATGAGAAGGTCATTTAACTTCTTTGTAACTCAGTGTCATTTTCTGTAAAATGGTTTCAATGATAAAGCATACTGAAGTCTGAAGCTGCCTTCTACCTGGGATGCCGTGTTAGTTATTTATTACTATGTAACTAATGCCCTGGAAGACATTTGCTATTTCATGGTTTTTCTGGGTCAGGAATCCAGGAGTGGCTTAGCTGGGTTCTGGCTCAGGGTCCCTCATGACGTTGCTGTTAGGCTGTTGGCTGGGGCTAAAGTCTTGAGTGCAGGACTGCAGGATCTTCTTCTGAGTTCACTTACACAGCTGTTGGCAGCAGGCTTCAGTTCCTTACCTGATGAGCCTCTCCATAGGGCCGCTCATGATATGGCTTCCTCTAGAGTGAGTGATCCAAGAGGAGAGAGCCCCAGATGGAAGCTGTAGTCCTTTATGGTCTAATCTCAGAAGGGATAGCCCATTGCTTCTGTCATATCTTAGTGGTCACCAAAACAAATGGTGACCAACCCTGTCTAATGTGGGAGAGTATGACACCAAGGTGTGAATACTAGGAGATGGGGGCTGTCTTGAATGCCAGTTACCTAGGTTGTCAGACCGCAAGGGCACCTGGGATTGGTCTTTGATTTCACATCCTGAGGTTACTCTGAAATGTGAGTAGTCATATATAAGCTCACTGGTGACTGGGGTACACTTATACTCTAGATAGTGTTCATTTAGAGTTTGTACCTAGCTGCACCAGATCAGCAGGGCATAGTGAACATTGTCACAAAGATACAAAGACCTCTTTTTTTTTTTTTTTTTTTAAAGATTTTATTTATTTATTTGAGACCGAGAGAATGAGAGAGAGAGAGCACATGAGAAGGGGAGGGTCAGAGGGAGAAGCAGGCTCCCTGCCGAGCAGGGAGCCCGATGCGGGACTCGATCCAGGGACTCCAGGATCATGACCTGAGGCGAAGGCAGTCGCTTAACCAACTGAGCCACCCAGGCGCCCCTACAAAGACCTCTTTTAAGAAACTAGGGCGAGGTGGAGAAATTGGAGGGACCAGGTGGGATCCTCTTTTCTGTCCGGTGGTATCAAGGGCAGGAGGGTACCGTCATGGGTCTTTGGTCACACAGCATGCTCCTGAGACCCCAGCTCTGCAAACCATCTCCATGCAGTTAAATGCTATGTTCTTTCCTTTACCAGTGGTGACTTGTATCTCCTGCCTGTGGGTGATGGTAACTCTGAGTTTCATTTCTGCCAACCCCATGACAGCTTCTTGCCACCTCAAAAGCTTGTTGCGAGGAGTCAGTGAGGTAATTTTTAGAAAGGACTTGGCACAGTACAAAGCATGTGCAAAGGCCCAGAGGCAAGAGGGAGCAGGGAGGAATAGAGGAGTTAAAGATTTCCTGCTGTGCCTGTACCACAGGATGTTCACAAATGTAGCCGAAGGAGTAGCAGGGCAGATTATCAAGGCATCTGCAGGTCATGTTCTGAGTTTTCACTCGATTCTAACGGTTGTAGGGAATCTTTGAAGGACAGTTGTCAGGACTTTTAGTGAACGACTACAGCCACACTCTATTTTCTTCTCAATAAATTCAGAGTTTGTGCCTCAAAAATAAGAACTTGAGCTGATGGCTCCATAGCCCTTGGTGTTGTTTCTAAGCATGATTTACATCAGTGATGTAAATCCTATCTTCACCTAATGTTTAAGAAATAATGTTGCTCCATGAGAGTCACACTGATTTTGTTGATCAAGGTTTGCCCAGCCCTTCGCCACGTGCCTGGCACACAGTAGGTGTGTAATATTAGGCTTCCTTCTTTAAAGAGTCTTTAAGTCTCACCAGCCAGGTGCGACAAGGGAACACCTGGTATGATAGAGATGGAGGGTAAAGAGACCATAGTTTCTTCGTGGTTTCCCTCAGCCCAGGAGTCTGAGGTCAAGACGGAGGACTCTAGCCCATGAAACGGTCTGGCTTCCTCACAATGACCAACCAGCCCTGCGTAGAGACTCTGGGATTTTTTGTTCGATTGTTCACTCACTCATCCACACTTACTGCACTTATTGATGGTGAAATGTAGGTGTGCAAGCTCTGTGATGAGTTTTATCTCTTTGGATTGGTATGGAATCCTCCTGGGGGTGTGTATGTGTATTATTCCCATTTCACAGATCTCAAAGCTGACACTCAAAGAAGGTGACTCCTAAAGGTCATGTAGCTATTAAGGGAGCAGCCTTAGAGTTCTGATTCAGAATTATTTCACCTAAAGCTTGTGCTCTTAAAACAAACAAAAACAAACAAACAAACACAAACCCAAGCATAAGCCTTACTGTTCTTACTAGAGAAGTTGAACAAATTCTTTGTAGAAATTTTAGAAAATAAATGATGCTGTTAAATCTTCCCCCATATTTAATGATGTTACTTTTCCTTTTGGATAATTTCTACGAAGTGGAATTGCTTAAAAGGTGTGCAAAATGTTAAGGCTTTAAAAATGTATCCAGGAGACTGATCTCCTGGAAGAATGCCAAATTACCTTCCAAAATGTATATTCTTCATACTAATCTGGTCTCAAAAGATAACTAAGGCTATACTGAAACTCACCTCTGAGTGTTTGTTCTGTGCCTACCGTGTGCTCCCTGTGCTGATTTTGAAGGGCTCTGTTTTGATTTACAACAATAGGAGATGGAAGATAAAAGAGGCTCTAATAATAGTTTGGGGTTCACCAAGATCTACTAGGAAATAAAAAGAAAGCAATAAGAAAGCTGGAGGAGAAATTAGATTTTAGTTTACTTTTGTTCTGTCAGCCATTCATTGTGAAATTTCACACAATGATGTGTTGTGTGTTTAAGGGAAAGATGGTGTAGTTCTCACACCACCTGACTGACTGATGATTGACCACTTTCCACTCTTCATTAATTTGATGATAAAAGAATCAACCAGCTGTGTTTGAGCAGAAAGAGGTGATTCTATCAAAAGGGCTCACTTGGTCCCACTATATAGGGGGTAGAAGTGCAGGGAGAAGGCAGGTGTTTTTTAACAAGTCACTTAAAATGAAAACAATGAAATGTGTATTTTTATATCCTTAATGATAGCTAATGTTTATCAAGCACTTATTATATGCAGACACTGCTCTAGGGGCTTTCTTCTCTTTCTGTCATTAATGTAGGCTCTTCACTCCGGGGTATGGGTGGCTGGTAATCTGGGGGTGCAGTGGAGTCCAAATATGGTAGGCACAGTTCCATTGGCTTTTGTAGCTTATTGTGAATGGGTGTGACTTAGGTCTGTCTTTCTTGAATGATTTGAGATAGTTTTGAAACTTTCACACTAAGTGCAGTCATTCTTAGGAAACTTGGGAATTATTTTTGTCAACTCATCAGTGATTCCCAGTGGGTCTGGCTATGCAGTGCCATGTGGTTTCTCTTCCGGGGTTGGGTCAGGATGAATGCACCTTTATCTTCACTAGACATCAATTGATTGCACTCCACAGTGGTTGTACAGGTAACACTCACACCAGCAGTATGGGAGAGTTCCTTTTGTCCGCATCTCAACAGTCAGTGAATTTTACATTTTTTTCCCAATCAGGGTTCTTTTTTTTTTTTTTTGAAATTGCTAGCCCATTTTAAATTGTATTATTATTTGTGTTTTTATTGTTGAATTGTAATTTTATTTTATTTTATTTTATTTTATTATGTTATGTTAGTCACCATAAAATACATCATTAGTTTTTGATGTCGTGATCCATGATTCATTGTTTTCGTATAACACCCAGTGCTCCATGCAGTACGTGCCCTCCTTAATACCCATCACTGGGCTAACCCATCCCCCCACCCCCCTACCCTCTAAGACCCTCAGATTGTTTCTCAGAGTCCATAGTCTCTCATGGTTCATCTCTCCCTCCAATTTTCCCCCCTTCATTTTTCTCTTCCTTCTCCTAATGTCCTCCATGCCATTCCTTATGTTCCACAAATAAGTGAAATCACTTTCTCTGCTTGACTTATTTCACTTAGCATAATCTCCAGTCCCATCCATGTTGATGTAAAAGTTGGGTATTCATCCTTTCTGATGGCTGAGTAATATTCCATTGTATATATGGACCACACCTTCTTTATCCATTCATCTATTGAAGGGCATCTCGGCTCTTTCCACAGTTTGGCTATTGTGGCATTGCTGCTATGAACATTGGGATGCATATGGCCCTTCTTTTCACTACATCTGTGTCTTTGGGGTAAATACCCAGTAGTGCAATTGTTGGGTCATAGGGTAGCTCTATTTTCAACTTTTTGAGGCACCTCCACACTGTTTTCCAAAGTGGCTGTACCAGCTTGCATTCCCACCAACAGTGTAAGAGGGTTCCCCTTTCTCCACAACTTCTCCAACATTTGTTGTTTCTTGCCTTGTCAATTGTTGCCATTCTAACTGGTGTAAGGTGGTATTTCAATGTTGTTTTGGTTTGAATTTCCCTGATGGCTAATGATGATGAACATTTTTTCATGTGTCTGTCAGCCATTTGTATGTCTTCTTCGGAGAAGTGTCTGTTCATGTCTTCTGCCCATTTTTTGACTTGATTCCAATCAGGGTTCTTTAGAGAAACAGAACCAATAGGATGTCTGTGTATATATGTATATGCATATATATGTGTGTATATATATAAATAAATAAAAATAAGAAAAAAATGTAAATAAATAAAAATAAAAATAAGAAAAAATATATATATATACAGAGAGAGAGAGAGGGATTTATTTTCAGTAATTGGCTCATGTGATTGTAGAGGCTGGCAAGTTTGAAATTTGCATAGCAGGGTGGCATGCTGGAGACCCAGAGAAGAGCTGATGTTGCAGTTAGAGTCCAAAGGTAGTCTGGAGGCAGAATTTTCTCTTTCTTGGAGGACCTCAATCTTTTTCTCTTAAGGCCTTCAACTGATTGGATGAGACCCATCCACATTATAGAGGGTGATCTGCTTTACTCAGAGTCTGCTGGTTGAAATATTGATCTCATCTAAAAAATACTTTCACAGTAACATCTAGACTGGTGTTTGACCAAATATCTTGGTACTATGTTCTAGCCAAGTTGATGCATAAAATTAACCGTCACTGGACATTATTAATTTTTTAAACATTTCTGTCCCTCAGATAATAGCGCACACATAGTAAACATGTTCAGTGAAAGTGTTTTGGAATGAATGTGAATCAGTGGCTAGAAGGAAGATGTGACTCCACTAATGTCTTAGTTCTTTACCTGTGAAGGATGCCATGAGGGTCAGTGAGAAAAATCACAATTAAGATGTTCTATTTTATTTTATTTTTTGATTTTATTTATTTATTTGACAAAGAGAGAGACAGCGAGAGAGGGAACACAAGCAGGGTGAGTGGGAGAGGGAGAAGTGGGCTTCCCGCCGAGCAGGGAGCCCGATATGGGGCTTGATCCCAGGACCCTGGGATCATGACCTGAGCCGAAGGCAGACACTTAACGATTGAGCCACCCAGGCACCCCTCAATTAACATATTCTAATATCTTAGAAAGAAAGATGTTCCTGATGGAATTGGAAAGGATACAACTTGTATGTGAATAGAGTTAAACTTTTGTGAGTGGCTAGGTGTTTATATATATTTTACCTTAACTGGTGAATCTGCAACTTTAAGAATGAGGGTCCTTAAAAAAATAGGCATCCACGTGTCAGTAAAAGTAATCTATAAATACCTAGAGGAATGAGAAACCATTTCCATCTTAAGAGATTACTGATTCAAAGTCAAAGGGAAATGACGCCTAACCTAACCGATCTGATGTATGTCAGTGTTGCCGGGTGGTCGACAATGCTGACTTTGGGACCAGACTATCTGCGTTTAGACCACGGATCCACTGTTCATTAATTTTGTGCCTCATTTTCCCCCACTGTAAAATGGGGATAATAATGATCAGCCCCTAGAATTGCTGTGAGGATTGAATGAATTAATCCAGTGCTTAATCCAGTGCCAGGTACACAGTAAGTGGTCAAGCAGTGTTACTCATTAGTCCCTCTCTTCATATTTAACTTTTAATATGCTACTTTTAATAGCCAGTTAAGAATAGAGATAATATTTTAAAATATCCCAACTTTAAGTATTTAAAATATTTAATACTAATATTTTTCAAAGATTTATTTATTTTAGAGAGAGAGAGATTGAATGCAAGTGGGGGGAGGGGCAGAGGGAGAAAATCTTTGAGCAGACTCCTCACTGAGTGCAGAGCCTGATGCAGGGCTTGATCCCAGGACCCTGAGATCATGACCTGAGCCGAAATCAAGAGTCAGCCACTTAACTGACTGAGCCATCCTGGTGCCCCCATATTTAATATCAGTATTTAAATATTTAACATTTTAAACTTTCCCAATTTTTGAGAGGATGTATTAAATTAGATTTTAAATGAATCAAGATTTCTTCATTAGGTTTGAATCTCATAGCACATATAAAATGAGATTATAACATATATGGTAACTTTTTAAATGTAGGTGCTAAATATTTTCAGGGCATAGGGTTCTTTATATTTGTAAATTGGAAGCTTGTCTCCTTATAGGATTCCACAGGTAATTGCAACAGAAGCCTCTGGTTCCGGTTTGTACTGTGACTGTCTAATGTTTTGAGATTTCTTCTAAGGCAAACTGTGACCTGTGGGTTAAATCTGACTCAGTGCTTATTTTTGTATGGCCTTCAAGGTAAGAATGGTTTTTACATTTTTAAATGACTGAAAAAAAAAAGTAATATTTCCTAACATATGAAAATTATATGAAATTCAAATTTCAGTGTCCATAAATAAAGTTTTATTGGAACATAGCCACGCTGATTCCTTTGTGTCCTTGTTTATGGCTGCTTTCATGTTACAGCTGCGGAGCTGAGTAGTTGTGACCTAGACTGTGTGGCCTGAAAAGCCTAAACTATTTACTACTATCTGGCCCTTGACAGGAAACAGTGGCTGACACCTATTCAGTTCTAAATGTGGTAAAACAAAGAGGTGAGATTCAGTGTTGTCCATTTTGGAAACTGTGAGCAGGTGAGGCCAGAGACAGAAGCGTTTCAGTAAAAAAGAGTTCCTGGATTATGTGTGGCTTTAACTCCCTCAAGTCCTCCTAATCTTCTGAGGTAATGCATGTGAAAACCCTCTGAAGCACTGTGTGAGAGAAAGCTAAATGCCTTCACAGTTGATATCAAAAGGTTGTCATGGCAGGTGGGCTTGCTACTTTAGGCAGTCAAGAAGGAGCTTATGAATAGAGGTCTGAAATCTGTAATTTTTTAGGCCAAATGTATTAGATAAAAAGGACCTAACCCAGTGGGAGTGTTTTCCCTTTTCTTTTCTGATATTCTTAGGCTGTAATCTTCTTGACTGCTTCATCAGGATTTATCTGCTGTAATTACTGAGATCTGTGGTACATGTTATCAACCTGTCAGAAGAACCAAGAAATCCTTTCCTTAAAAATTAAAAAAAAAAAATTATCTTAAGCTGCCAACCATAAAATGCTTAAAAAATAGTTTTTCGGGGCGCCTGGGTGGCTCAGTTGGTTAAGCGACTGCCTTCGGCTCAGGTCATGATCCTGGAGTCCTAGGATCGAGTCCCGCATCGGGCTACCTGCTCAGCAGGGAGTCTGCTTCTCCCTCTCCCACTCCCCCCTCTTGTGCTCTCTCTCTCACTCTCTCTCTCAAATAAATAAATAAAATCTTTTAAAAAAAATAGTTTTTCGTATAAACTATATAAAGCACTTCTGAGAGATTCTTCCTGTTTACCTTGCTGCTGATAAAACTCTGAAGAACATTAAATTCAGTTTCATTCTAGATAGGAAAATTCTGATGGATATAATTCCCTGCAGCAAGTTTAGAAATGTTCATTCTTCTGCCCATTTGAAGACCTACTTTACTTAAATTTTTGTTGAAATTCCTTTTTCAAAATAGCTCCTCATTGTTGTTCAGAATGAACACCCTAGAGAAATGATATCTTACAGGAGTCTCATGTTTAAAAAATATTGAGATAATGGAACATTGTGCTAACCTGATACACTGTGGTTTGGAGTCTGCATGGTACACCGTGGTTTTCAACTTCTGTGTTTGGATGGCTTGGTCATTGGGCCAAGACTGTTCAAGGCCTCATTGAGATGGTTCCATTATTTCTTCCAGTTGTCTTATCCCTATTGACCTTTGGTGTACAGTGCTGTTGAGTAAAATTGTTGACCCTGATGCCAACGTAGCACCCAGCAGCATTTGGAAAAGCTACTGCAGTTGAGTTACAGTACCTAATTGACAAAAGGAAGAAGAGAATTATGGAACAGAGAGGAAGTTTTTCTGGGTTTAAAATAATGAAAAAAGTGAGCATAAGTTCTTAAAACTCAACAATAAGAAAACAAACAATTAAAAACGGGCAAAAGATCTAACAGTCACTTCACCAAAGAAGATACACAGATGGCAAATAAGCATATGAAGGTATGAGCAACATCATATGTCACAGGAATTGCAAATTAACACAACAGTGAGATACCATTATACACCCAAAATTCAAAATACTGACAACACCAAATGCTGACAAAAATATGGAGCAACAGGTACTCTCATTAACTGCTTGTGGGAATGCAAAATGGTACTGCCATTTTGGAAGGTAGGTTGGCAGTTTCTTACAAAATTAAACATACTCTTGCCATATGATCCAGCAGTCACATTCCTTGGTATTTAGCCAAATGATTTGAAAACATTTTTTTTTTTTAAAGATTTATCCATCTATTTGAGAGAGCGAGAATGAGAGAGAGAGAGAGAGTACATGAGAGGGGGGAGGGTTAGAGGGAGAAGCAGGCTCCTTGCCGAGCAGGGAGCCTGATGCGGGACTCGATCCTGGGACTCCAGGATCATGACCTGAGCCGAAGGCAGTCGCTCAACCAACTGAGCCACCCAGGCGCCCTGAAAACATATGTTAACACAAAGACCTGCAGAATGTTTGTAGCAGCTTTATGTATAATTGTCCAAACTTGGAAGCAACCAAGCTGTACTTCAATAGCTCAATAAACTGTGGTATACCCATTCAATGGAATATTATTCAGTGATAAAAAGAAATGAACTATGGGGGCGCCTGGGTAGCTCAGTCAGTTAAGCGTCTGCCTTTGGCTCAGGTCATGATCCCAGGGTCCTGGGATCGAGCCCCACATCAGGCTCCCTGCTCAGCGGGAAGCCTGCTTCTCCCTTTCTCACTCCCCCTGCCTGTGTTCCCTCTCTTGCTGTATCTCTCTCTGTCAAATAAATAAATAAAATATTAAAAAAAAAAAAAGAAATGAACTATGAAGCCAGGAAAACATCAGAGGAGCCTTTAATGCATATTGCTAAGTGAAAGAAGCCAAACTGAAAAGGCTATGTATGATTCCAACTATATGATTTTCTGGAAAAGGCCAGAGTATAGAGACAGTAAAAAAGATCAGTGGTTGCCACGGGTTAGTGGAGAGGGAGATAGAGCACAGGAATTTTCAGGGCAGTGAAACTATTCTATATGATACTATAATGATGGATACATTATGCATTTGTCATCATACATTTGTCAAAACCCATAGAATGTATAATACGAAGAGTAAATCTAGTGTTAACTATATATTTTAGTTAAAAGTAATTTATCAATATTGGTGCATCAGTTGTAACAAATGTATGCCACTGATGTTTGATGTTAATAGTAGCAGAAACTGTGTGGGGTGGGGAAGGGAGTACATATGGGAACTCTGTACCTAAAACGGCTCTAAAAATGAAGTCTATTAATTAAAACAAATAAACGGGATAATAGCAACATCTAGGTTTTTAATCTATTTCCCTTCTTGTTAACATTCATTAATTTTTGAAACCTCCAACCCCATTTATAAGAGAACAGCAGTTCACCCACTCTTACATAATTAATTAGAATGTATATTTCCACTGTTGCTCACATTGTACTGAAATACATATTGAGTGGAATTAATAAGAATGGGATGGAAGTGGAGTGGTGGGGGGTGGGAGGGATGGGTGGCTGGGTGATAGTCATTGGGGAGGGTATGTGCTATGGTGAGTGCTTAAATTGTGTAAGACTGTTGAATCACAGACCTGTACCTCTGAAACAAATAATACATTATAATACGTTATATGTTTAAAAAAAAAAAAGAAGAAGAAGATAGCAGGAAGAGAAGAATGAAGGGGGGGAAATCGGAGGGGTAGACGAACCATGAGAGACGATGGACTCAGAAACAAACTGAGGGTTCTAGAGGGGAGGGGGGTGAGGGGATGGGTTAGCCTGGTGATGGGTATTAAAGAGGGCACGTACTGCATGGAGCACTGGGTGTTATACACAAACAATGAATCATGGAACACTACATCAAAAACTAATGATGTTAATGTATGGTGATTAACATAACATAATTAAAAAAAAGTAAAAAAAAAGAATGGGATGGAAGAATGAATGGAGAAGACTGGTGAATCCCATTTTACTTAGAACAAAAGAAGACTGTTGAGGCTTTGTAAGTGTTCTGAGGGAAGGGATGATACCTTAGCAACAATTGGAAAGTTTTTTGAATTTCTATTTCTTTCATGTTTTCAATTCAGAGCACGATCGTGGTGTTACCAAAGAGAAGCAAGGATAAGGAATGTTCAGCCATTTGACTAGTCAGCCAATATTTGTTGAATGCTACTGTGTGCTGGGCCTAGGTATATGGGTATTCAATATAGACACGATCAGTCCCTTCAAGGACTAACAATCTAGTCACTTTGGTCATGAGATCTGGGGTAGACAATCTGGGTTTTGATTCTAGCTTTGACACCTGTGAGATCTTGGGCGTAAGATTTAGTGCAGTGTTCTCCATCCATAAAATGGAGATAAAGATCATTCCTACTATTGATGGATCTGTGAAGATTAAATTAAAGCATACAAAGCAGCTCACACATTGCATGCATACAAATTAGAAAAATGTTTCCTTTTATCTCTCTATGGAATTGGAGGTACATTAATGATGTCAAAGGCTTTGTGCCCCTTTATCCTCTTTAACCTAACTTTCCGTCCACCACCAGCTGAAGGGAATGTAGTGAGGACAAAGCTGAGTTAGAGGCAGCTGTGTGCAGAAGGGTAAGAAGCAACTCAGTCCTTTAACTGTCTGACCTGATAAAGACAAATAGCCTCTCCTTAGAAAATCCCCTTAAAAAGTAAATGCTCCAAAGCAGAACATGTGCGTGTGTGTGTTTGTGTGAGCGTGCGCACTCACATGCATGCGTGTTTGATTATTTCTCTTCTTCAAATAGGGAGAAGAAAGTACATAAGGAGAAAAAAATCCACAAACAAATTTAAAACAATGAAATGTCTATCTCTGTCTCTGTCTTTCTCTTACACACACACGCATACACACACACACACTCAGCTCAATTGCAAGTAAATGACAACAGATAGTTCTTCACTTAATAAAGATTTCCCACATTTGCATGAGAGAGAAATACTTGTAGAACCAAGTGTCCATTTTTCCTGTCTATTCTCCTGTGCTGGAAGTAGAGGGAGCAGCTAACCAGTCCAGTGTCTGAGTGGTCAGCAACAACAATGGACAGCAGAGGCCATTCGGAGGGGACCAAGCAGGGAAGTCACATCTGCCTTAGTGCTGGATGGGCAGAAGGACACTTACATGCACTTAAACTCTGAGCTCCTGGCCTACAGGACTTCTCAAATAATTGCCTTTACTGACTTATATTTTCCTGCAATGTTGTCTGGAAACATTTTATAGAGGAGGCTCTCCTCTATATGGGGATTGCTTGAGTATCCTGTGTCTTTAATGAACACTGCACATCAATTTGATTTCTTTGTCAAGAAAAAATCAGGGAACAACAGATTTTGTGTACAACATAATGCCCCACATTTTTATTAATTAATTGTTTATTATTATATTATTAAATATTTGCTTTAGCTGGAAAGCTTTAGTTAATCCTCTCTCTCAGAAATTGGGTGCTTAAAAACCTTCTTACATTAATTTTTTTCCAAATGATCTCTGCTTTTTATGATCCTTAAATATCTTAAGCACAGTTTAATCTATAAGTGCCCCCCCCCCCCCGCGAAATCCTCTCAGAAGCAGGCAAGAATAAATCTCAAGTAAATTTAAAAATAGTGTCATATCCTCAAGTGGGCAGAGATTCTCCAAACCATAAACACAATTTGAACTCTAGTTTACCTCTTGATCTCAAACCTTTTATTTAAATCACAGAGACATTTGTTTTTGGAACTGGAAGAATCCTCAGTTGTAGAACTTTTCTTTCTTTAGAGGCCAGTCTTGGGCACTAGATGGAGGGGATTTTTTCTTAAAGGATAGAGAAAAAGTCATTTATTCTCAAGTCTCATGTACAGCTCTTTTTTCTATCAATTGAAATGAAAGTCACATACACACATGGCCAGTGGATACTGTGAGAAGTTCCGCTCTGGGGGCAGACTGGGGTGGACCCTCAGCTCCATGTCTTACCAGCTGTGTGATCTCATTTTCTTCAACCAATACCACAAAGAATAATGATGGTACTTACCAGGTAGAATTGTTGTGAGAAGCAAATTATATAAGGTATGTAAAAAGGGCTTAGGCTAATGCCTGGTCCCGATAAATTCTCAGTAAATGGCTCCTTTTATTATTATTTTCAATATCATCAGGATCATTGTATATCCTATGATAAATAGTCTAGATCTGCACCAATATATTAACAACTAGCCGCATGCAACTGTTCAAATTTATGGTAATTAAAACAAAACAAAATTTCGTTCTTCAGTTGCATTAGCCACATTTGAAGGGCTGAATACCACATGTGGCTAGTGGCTATCATATTGGCCAGTGGACATATAGAACCCATCATCAGAGAAGGTTATACTGGTCAGTGCTGCTTAACAGTCGTCTTTCAAGTGTCAGCTAATTAATTAATGCCATCAGATATGACCTCTGTAGCATTTAAAAAATACTCATTGTGAGATGAAGTAGGACAAAGCTATAATAATAATAATAACATAATAATAATAATAATAATAATAATAATAATAATAAATATGGCCAGAGATTCGATATTCATCTACCTGGAAAACTTGCTTTGCTTTAACTCTTCTTGTTTGTGAACATTGCTAAAGAACATGTAAGGGAAACATTTAAGAGTATGTGATTCTGACAGAGAAACTTAAACAGATATGGGGAGGTCAGAGACAGGGAAGAGCACTATCATTGTGGTAACAGACTAAGTTTACATTTTTAGGAGAATCCATTTAGGTTCTGGGAGGATTTATCACACATTGTTCCCAATTGGTGAAGTGGAGTTTGTAGGTACTTGGTGCAACATCAGGGAACATCTACCCAACAGTGAATTATTTTAATGTAATTGGTGGACAGGGTCTCAAGTAAGCTATGGTCTGTAAAAGCAAAATTAATATCAGCACTGCTTATTTATGAGGTGTCCAGCGTACTTTTTATCATGTGTGCGAAAATATTTTTATGCGTGGATTGTATCATTTGAGAATTATCTAAGCATTTGATGTTTTGCATAGTGCTTACCACATTTTAGGCTCAGCCAACATTAGTGAACTCAATTGAGTGTCTTTGTGAGTTCCTAGAAATTGTTGGCAGGAATGGTACAACACAGCATTGTTTAAATTGTAACCAGTTCGTGATAACAGTATCACTTTAGGGGCCATGACATCAGCATTTGATAAATGAAATGAAATGGAATGAAAAATACCAGAGTACACTGCATGTATTAAGAAAAAATCTCCTATTGTAAAAGTATTTGCTTCAAATACGTATGTATGGGCATACTGAGTCTCCATGAATTTTTTCCTACATGGGTTGTGATCAAAAGTGTTTAAAAGCCAGGGGTATAGGGCGCCTGGGTGGCTCAGTTGGTTAAGCGACTGCCTTCGGCTCAGGTCATGATCCTGGAGTCCTGGGATCGAGTCCCGCATCGGGCTCCTTGCTCAGCGAGGAGTCTGCTTCTCCCTATGACCCTCCTCGCTCTCATGCTCTCTCTCTCATTCTCTCTCTCTCTCTCAAATAAATAAATAAAATCTTAAAAAAAAAAAAAAAAGCCAGGGGTATAGAAGAGGTTCAAGTATCAACTGGATAGCTGAACCTTGTTGATAATGATAATGATGACAAGAATAGCTAAAATTTGAAAGTTTATCATGAGCCAGCACTTTTAGTTTTTTGCGCAAATCACATTTTATTTGGAAAATGCTATATATATTATAATGCTATAATATAATGTATGTAGCAATGCTAGATATAATAACTATATATAGTAAGTTATGTAATAAAGGATAAAATGTAAGATGTTTCTAATTTCATTCTCACCCTGGTGAGAGTGGCAAGGTAAGCACCGAATACCCTGGATCTATATTTCAGTGAGGTTAAAGTGCCTTCCTCTGCCAGTAGAAGCTATGCTGGCTTTCCCCTCAGTCCACAGGAGCAACTTCCCAAATGTTCCTCTCTTCCTGGACCCATTTCTATGCATTTCCTCAGCTTCCCTAGCAAGGATGAACTATTTTTTTTCCATTGGTTTATTCATTATTTGAAGTTGTAAATAATGACTTTACAGCCTCTCCAGTATCGTCTCAAATTCTTCTGTCTCTTCTAGTATTTTATCAGACCGAATTATCCAATTTAAGAGACTTAAATTCCTTAAGAAATAATTATTTGTAAATAACTCCTGTAGCAATTTTCCCATGCCATTGTTTTAACATGTTCTGCTTAAAATGAAGGCCATAACTGGCTGCAACTAAGTGAAAATATGTTGGAATGTCAAGTGTTGGTGCTCAGGGAGTCTGGTAACATTTTAGTTTCAGTCCTTTGAGGCAGACTAGCCTCTTTGGACAAATGCTCAAATTGTTTTTCTTCCCAGTAGAGATGTAACCAGAATCCTAGAGCTGAGGCGTAGCTGCCAGATGTCTTCTTACTGGTCTTGCTTCTTCCTTCAGGTAGGAACAGGAAAAGCAAAGAAAATGAGTGGTTTCGAAATCTTCTTCTTCCAACCCCTACTTCTAACTCCAGCCTGATTTAGTACAACATATGTAGCCTTTTCCTTTTTCTTCTTCTTTTTCTCTTTTCATTTTCTGTGATATAATGGTGATGCAGAACAGCTGTTTGCTAACCTTCTCACATTTTGTTTTTCATGCTCTCAGCCCCAATTTTCATGTCAGTTCCTCATGGTCTCAACTCTCTTGACTTTTCCTTTTCCAAGCCCCCAAATTCTCAGCCTTCAATTATTTATTTTTATTTTTATTTTTTTAGATTTTATTTATTTTTTAGAGAGCAAGCGAGAGAGAAACAGCATGAGAAGGGAGAGGGTCAGAGGGAGAAGCAGGCTCCCCGCTGAGCCGGGAGCCCGGTGTGGGACTCGATCCCAGGACCCCGGGATCATGACCTGAGCCGAAGGCAGACGCTTAACCATCTGAGCCACCCAGGCGCCCCAGCCTTCAATTATTTTTATAACATTTTACTCACATCCAGATTTTCAACCTGTGTCCGCCTATTTGTGCTTTAATGGGCAATGCCAGTCCTTGTGGCTGGAAGAAGGGCACAATGGCTATCACTCTAGGGGAACAATTATAGAAACCAGCAGGAAGAACACCAAAAAAAAAAAAAAAACCAAAAACAAAACCCAACTAAACAAAACCCAGAACTCTAATGCTCTTTCTTGCTAAATAAGAGTTTCCAAAGCTTAAACTTCAGTAAAATATTATCCTCAAATGGAAATGGGTAAAGAACTCACATGAGTCATGAATTAGTTGGGGAATCCAGTTAAATGCCTATAGTTACCTAAGTAAAGTTAAAATAAGAATAAGCAGGTGTGACTGATGTGACTTCCTTGTGTGTTCCCATTTTGCTCTCGACACACTGATGACGGCAAATCTCAGATAAATATCAGGAGATATTTTTGTTGGAGTGGCATTTTGTTTGCAGCAGGTATTTTGCTAGAACACGTGGAGAAGGAATGTGGTTGGCTCCTTCACTTGGGTTCACTTCTTCTGCCCATCCCTGTGGCTGTGTCCAAGTCCTCCCTGTTGGGACAGAAAAATAAAGGGAGCCACCAAGTTTTTACTTGATACCACTCCTGTTGGGTAGATTTGTACTCTCTGAGCCTGGCAGGGGTTTAAGGCTAACTTTTTTTTTTTTTTTTTCGCCTGGCTGTTTCTGTGAATTTTTCAGAACCTGTCTACTCCCTCACCCCCAGCACCACCCCACTTGCTTAATCATTGGGACCCTTGCCTCTGTAGCTGCTTTGATGCAGATGGCATGCTCTCTCTACTCTGGCTCTTCATGTACTCCTTCATCCCAAGGAACCTGGAGTCATCTGCAGCTTTCATCAAGCATCCAGGAAACCCTGCAAGGCAAGACCTAATATGAACTCATACCACCACTCCTGTGAGTGGCCCCATCTCCATCTCATCATGGGGAACACACAGACATCCTCTGTGCAGATGATCTCAGGCCCACCCAGATTCCAACACAGCTGCCTCTCCTTGAACTCATGTTGGCAGCTCAGGTCTACCTCCCCCCGCCCCGCATTTTCAGTTCCCCATGACTTCTGTAATGCAGGAGTCACATGGCAAGCTCTCTGAGTGGTCCCGTTGAATTGCCCTTTACCAGGCTTGAAGTGAGAATAGACACCCCCACCCCTTCCCACAGGTTAATGTACTTACTGCTCTCTCCAAATACATCCTGCTCACAAATCCTTTTCTCAGTTGCTTTTATCTCATCTCTGACTTTGATATTCTTGTTGTAGGTGAGGGGGCTGTATCTTCTAACTAGTTCTTGGACACGGACTTTGAAATTCTGTCTTGGGTTTCTCATCTCTAAACTGAGAGGAAATTTTCCGCTTTGACATTCTGTGACACATAACAATGAATAGACGAAACTCTCTGAGGGCTCTATGTACTAATAGGCCTAGATCAAACTTTGCTAGAGCAAAGTGTACTCCCTAGGGATGTTAGCAGGGAATCCTTCCCAGGGAAAATACACTATTTCACAGACCTACCGATAGGGAATGCCTTGATTAGTGGAGCTTGCTTCTAAATGGTTTGAAACCGACCCTACCATAGGAGGTGGTTGGATTTTTTTATTTAGAAAGAGGAAACATTGGGCGCCTGGGTGGCTCAGTTGGTTAAGTGTCTGCCTTCGGCTCAGGTCATGATCCTGGAGTCCCTGGATCGAGCCCCGCATCGGGCTCCCGGCTCAGCGGGAAGCCTGCTTCTCCCTCTCCCACTCCCCCTGCTTGTGTTCCTGCTCTCGCTATCTCTGTCTCTGTCAAATAAATAAATAAAATCTTTAAAAAAAAAAATTTTAGAAAGAGGAAACATTTTTCTTTTATCAAGATCTCAATGGTAATTGGGTGCCAGCAGCGGAGGCATTTCCTCTTGATTGTGGCCTTTTGTGTTTAGACTGGTTTGTTATTCCAGCCTTCCATTGGATTTCTAGGCTGGGTCGAGTGGAGAATTTAGAGCTCACAAATCAACTAGGGTGGCGATTTTCAGAAAGTTCAAGTTACTTTGACTTTCTCTTTGAGCTCCACGCGTCTTTGCCAGAAGGTCTGCATTCCCTGTATCGAATTGGCCTTGGCAAGAGCCTCCTACTCTCTAGGTCAGGGGTCATTACAAATTAGTGGCTCTAGGACATACACGGCCCACTTGTGAGATTTTTGTTTGGCTGTTCTGTTAGGTCTGCACAGCGTTTTAAAAGGCAAGTCAACTAGGCTTGCTCATTTTCACATAGATTACACTGTTTCTGTGTGCTCGTTGCACAAAACCTGCGGGTGTTTGAACTTTCTTACCTCTTTTTGGATCTCTTAGGACATCTTCCAGGGCAAATTAAGGTATACTCTCTGAAACAAACCAATATGCCTTTGTGCAATTGGGAGATAAGGCAAAGTACTTTCAGCTATAGCTTTCCATTTGCTTTATCAATGATTGATTTGTTGCGGAGGAGGAGGAGTGACGGGGAAGTACCAAAAGGATAGAAAAGGGACACTGGGCATGCCTCTCTGTGTGGCATGAGGGCTGCGCAAGTGAGGGCTGGACACAAAAGAGGGGGGATTTATTACAGACACACACACACACACACAGAGGGAGAATTAGATACTTACTCAGATGCTCATACCCCCCCCCCCGCCCCCCTCCCCACACCAGGAGTACTTTAAAACTTAAATTGAGAAATTAGTAAAACAGATGAGGCATGACTAAGTAGGGTTTTGGTTGGTGGTACTTTAGTGGGACAAAGGCCACACCGGGAAAACGTATCTTTAATTCTCTTGGGTCCTCTTTGACCTACAAAGTGTCCTATGAGTCTGTCTCTGTGGCATGAAGGTGGGTACCCCTCGAGCAGTCCCATTGACAAGGCCACTATGGTCTTTGTCACCTATGGATCTGGCGGCACCTTGGGAGGCATTGGCAGCCCTCCTGTGCCCACCCCCACTGGCCAGAAGAATTTAGGGAACATGCTTTTAATGGTTGTACTATTACC
This sequence comes from Mirounga angustirostris, assembly GCF_029215605.1. Classification (NCBI taxonomy): domain Eukaryota; kingdom Metazoa; phylum Chordata; class Mammalia; order Carnivora; family Phocidae; genus Mirounga; species Mirounga angustirostris. The sequence continues at coordinate 34,965,037 of NW_026991712.1, forward strand.
ATGTCCACTTGGAAAGAACACCTGTTGGAGCTGATGAACATGGCATCAAACCACAGGCAGCCCACCTGGGCTCCAGGATGTGTGTGGCGCAGGCCGTGTGAGTCGTTGTGGTGGCAGGAACCCACTTGTGTCTGTCTCATCTCAAGTCCAGGGTTCTCCTGCTTCTCCCCAGATCTGTGGTCCTTTTCGGGGTGGGCAGAAAGGCTCATTCCTTCTTGCCTGTGCTCCCCCCATTCTACTCAGGACATCAGCTGGAGGGTGGAGGCCCATTCTTTCCCTGCTTTGGGTTACCTTTCTCCAGGAGAACACACAACCTCACTGTTGCAGAACCTCTTAAAACCCAAGGCTGCAGTTCCTGCAGCATCTCCTATTGGGAAGTGAACAAAGCTAACTTTGCTTTCCTAGTGTGTTTAGATATGCCGTTGAAAGCAGTCACACTAGACGCTTACCCTGTGCTGGCCAGGAGCTAGACTTTATGTAAAATCATTTCATCCTCACAAGCCCCTACGAGGTAGGGATTATCATATCCCTGTTTTACAGGGGAGGAAACTGAGGCACCGAGAGGTTGAGGAACTGGTGTGAGCCCATGCAGTGACTAAGTGGCAGAAGAGAGAGTCAAATCCAGGCAGCCTGGCCCCAGAATCTTTGTTCCTAATCACCACTGCACGAACTCACTCAGATTAATGATATAAAATTCAGATGAGGGGCGCCTGGGTGGCTCAGTCGTTAAGCGTCTGCCTTCGGCTCAGGTCATGGTCCCAGGGTTCTGGGATCGAGCCCCGCATTGGGCTCCTTGCTCTGCGGGAAGCCTGCTCTCCCTCTCCTGCTCCCCCTGCTTGTGTTCCTCCTCTCGCTGTATCTCTCTCTGTCAAATAAAATCTTAAAAAAAAAAAAAAAAATTAAAAAAAAATAAAATAAAATTCAGATGAAGTTGATCTGAAAGTTAAATAATCTCCAAACGGTTATATAAATATCAGTTATTACTCTCCTTGGGGGTGAATGTCGTAGACGGGAATGCCTTCTGAAGAGTGGACGTCAGCAGCACATATGTTCTAACAATGTCACAGTGGTCATGTATTAGTTTTCTATTGCTGTGAGACAAATTATCACAACTTAAGAGCCCGGGCTTCAAACAACACAGATTTATTTTCTCACAATTTCTGCGGTTCGGGAGTTGAGCACAGGCTAGCTGGGTCCTCTGCCCAGGGTCAAGTTAAGGTGGCCGCAGGGACTGTGACCCCGGAGGCTCAGGGTCATCTTCCCAGCGCACTGGTTGTTGGCAGGATTCATTTCCTTTAAGTTGGAGGACTGAAGTCTCTCTTTTCTTGCTAGCAGTTGGCTGAGATCACTCTCAGCTCCCAGAGGCCACCTCGAGCTCCTTGCCAAGTGGTTCGCATTGGTAGTTTGCAGCACAGGTATTTGCTTTCTTCAGGCCAGCTGGAGGGCATCCTTCTGACTTCCCATTTCTCTAGTTGGCCAGGATGGAGTGGCTCTTCCATCCCCAGTGGCCGTGTAATGTAACCTAACTGAAGAAGGGGCCATACCATCATATTTATAGGTTCCACCACACTCAATAAGGTGTGTACACCTAGGGGTGGGAATCTTGGGAGCCATCTAGAATTCTGCCCTTTATAGTCGTTGTGGTTTTGGAACCCATGGGAGGGTCTCGGCAACATGGCTGAAGTGAGAAAATTGTGAGAAAATTGTGGCATGGGTTACTAACGAATATGGATACGCCACCAAATACAAATAGTATTTATGTGCTCTTCCGGTCAGTGCCGCAGAATCTGGAGCCCTTGTGTTTGGGGGCTTTTAGGGGCTTTACTGCCATGAGAACAAATGAGGCCACCGAATGCCCAGTGGTGAAAATTGCCCAGGGAGTCCTCGGCCTTGATCCTGGTGAAAGTTGATGCAGCCGCTCCTGCAGGCTCATGGGCTCGCCTATTTCTTACAGACTCTGCAAGCCCCACACAGAGTATTATGCGGTCAACATCTCTTATCCAGGGCAGAGATTGTTCTTTGAGAGACTATAATTACTGCCTGTGTACCACTGACCATAGGCAATTGTTTGCTTCCCGTACAGTGTGGGCAGGGTCTATGTGGGAAGGTGCTGGTTTAATTTCTGTCACATCTCATTTGCCCTTTTCCTGGGGCAGTTTCGATCTCAAAAGTGATTCAGTCAGGAATTAGCATGGAGGAGCTCCAGGGTCAGTGTAGTACAGAAAGGCGAAGGCCAGCTGGAAATCCCAGTAGGTCACGGGGCAGAAGGCTCTAGAGTAAACAACGCTGTCCTCCCCAGGCTGGGAATTTTGTTTGTGAAGTTAAATACCTGCACAGATATTTAAACACGGGATCACTTAGCGAGTGAAGGTGGGGAATAAAAAGACTTTATTTGGACACAGGTTGGGTGCTTTGAAACTTCAGGTGTCGAAATAATAAAAATCTTTTATGGATGTAAGAGGTTATTTACAAAGTGCTATCAGTTGAGGTCAGGATACTTTATTCTGTAGTTTTCATGAAGATTTAACAACAACAACAACTGCATCTCGTGGTCAAGTAGGAGGTAAACAGGTGTGAAGCACTTCAGTTTATTCATGTCAGTAGTCATGTTAAAAATTGGGTCCTCTTAAAGTTCTAGGCTGAAGGCAGTAGCCTATCAGGAATACTTAAGTGATGGTACTGAGAGCACTTTTGTATTTTAATTATAAATGCAATTAATGTATGTTAATTATAAAACATAAAATTGAAAAAATAGAAGAAAGAAAAAAGTAAAAAAAATGCCCATAATTCCAATAACAGCTATTGATAGTCTGGCGTGCATGCGGATGGTATTGCACACACACATACCTATACACAACGATTTGTTAACATCGTTTAAAAAATTACTACAAGTATATTTTGAGATTTTTTTAATAAGATTTTAAATATTCTTCTATAGTAAAATGATATGATGGTTTGTAGTATGGAGTTTGGGGTCAGATTGGACTGCCTGAGTTTGAATACTGGCTCACCATTATCTAATTTGGTGGTCTAATTAAGCAAGGTACTTAACTTCTATGACTTGATTTTCTCTCTGTAAAATGGGGACAATGTTAGTACTTACATCATAGAATTATAATAAAGATGAAATGAGTTAGTATTTTTATAAGTTGCTTAGACTAGAGCCTGCCACATAGTAAATACTGTATAACGTTTGCTTTTATTAATGGTTGCAAGGAATTTTATTTTCTGGGTGAGCCATAATTTATTGACTCTATGATCCATTGCTTGATATTTAGGTGTTTTCAATTTTTTATCATTACAAATTATGAAACTCTTGTACTCATTTTATTTTCATTACTTGTTAATTCTTATTTTTTTATTTTTATTTATTTATTTTTTTAAGATTTTATTTATTTATTTGAGAGAGAGAGAATGAGAGAGAGCACATGAGAGGGGGGAGGGTCAGAGGGAGAAGCAGACCCCCCGCTGAGCAGGGAGCCCGATGCGGGACTCGATCCCAGGACTCCAGGATCATGACCTGAGCCAAAGGCAGTCGCTTAACCAACTGAGCCACCCAGGCGCCCTACTTGTTAATTTTTAATTGATTTATTGTTTTACTGAGGTATCATTGACATACAATATTAGTTTCAGGTGTATAGCATAGTGATTCAGTATTTATATGTATTATGAAGTGACCACCACGGTAAGTCTCATTACGATCTGTCACCATACATATTTATTATAATATTATTGACCGTATTCCCTATGTTGTGCCCTACAGCTCATTATTCCAGGAAATAATGTTTTTGGACCAAAAGATATGAATCTTTTAAAGGTTGCTGTTATTTATTAGCAAATTTATCTTCTGAAAGGTTGTACCAATGTACACGTCCACCTGCAGTACTGAGAGGGTCTGTTTCTGCTTAATCCTCACTTGTTCAGACAAAAGTAGTGTCTTACGTTCTTTTGATTGGCATTTCTTTGGTTACAAGCTAGATATTTTTAACATCTGTTTATTTGTAATTTATATTTATTCTTTATAAATTATTGCTTCCTGGATTTTACTTATTTTTACATTTCTCTTTTAAAGAGTATTAAGTGCTTCTTATCAAAGAACTATTGAGTGCATTTAACAATGATGAAGATGAAGATGGTGAAGACAGTTGTCCAAGGTGGATAGCATGTAGTCAGGTTTTCGTGCAAGGTTGGTCCAGCGTCTGATCTTCCATCAGAGATGTTTTGTCACAGTGTCTGTGTTCTTCAAATTCTTCATTATTGTTGTTTTTTGGGTTATGCTTCTATAGCAACAGTATAAATGTGTGGTATAAATAAATAATGTATTGTGCAAATTATTCAGGGAAGGGTTGCCATGAATGTTTCTAGCAACACTGCAAGAATGAGATCTTGCCTCTGAAACTTGAATTGATAGGTTTTTGTCAGGGAAATTTCATTAGTGACCGTTTTCGTCCTTGCCTCACGGTAAATATTATGGCTACCTGGGAGAGAATCTTTTGGTTTATTAAATTGCTAAGTAGCCACCTAATGGGAAGCTGTCAGTAATCTTGTGAACATGTGGTGGAATATTTATTTTTAAAGGCAGGGATGTGCAACAGACCTCAGGAACAAGCCGGATTCACTGTTTTAATTAGGTTCTGAATTCCGCTGCCTTCCCTCTGGCTACAGGCTACACTGTTGCTGAGTGTTGGATATTAACAGCAGTTGATACTCTCCAGCCTTTCTCTATGCAAATCTTGCTGTCTCATGGCAGGCTAAAACATACCTGATAAAAACATATTTGTAAAATAGCATAAAAGCATGTAAACTTTGGAAGATGAAGGGAACATGCTCTGTTCTGGATCAATGGGTAGAAGAGCTTCAACATTTTAAGTTAATATAAAGAATAACTTTTTTTATCACAAGAAGTGCCCACCCACAGTTGGCTCAGCATTTGAAAACTGCCACTGGGATTCTTCCAGCAGAGATCCATTGATAAAAACATAGAGGTTACTGAATTTAAGGTAAAAAAGGCAGGATCCGTGCACAGAGCTAAATCTCAACTCTTGAGATTTTACAATTATGTCAGTTTAAAAAAATTTTTTTAAATCGTGTGACTACTTATCTAGAGCAGTCAAATTCATAGAAACAGAAAGTACAATGGTGGTTCCCACAGGCTGTGGGGAGGAGGAAAAGGGAGTTGTTATTTAGTGGGTATAGAATTTCGGATTTGCAAGGTGAAAACATTCTGGAGCTCTGCTTCACAGTGTGAATATACTTCACATTACTGAACTGTGCACTTAAAAATGCGTAAGATGGTAAATTTTATGTTGTGTGTTTTTTACCACCACCGTAACAAGAAAACCCCCCAAAAACCATGTGTCTACTATGAGCTTTGCCTTAGGCCAGGCACTGTAAAGAATATGGAAGTATAAGACAGTCCCTGTTCACAGTTGGCTTATAGTTCACTTCTTTTTTTTTTTTTTTTTAAGATTTTATTTATTTATTTGAGAGAGAGAGAGAATGAGAGAGAGCACATGAGAGAGGGGAGGGTCAGAGGGAGAAGCAGACTCCCTGCCGAGCAGGAAGCCCGATGCGGGACTCGATCCAGGGACTCGATCCCGGGACTCCAGGATCATGACCTGAGCCGAAGGCAGTCGCTTAACCAACTGAGCCACCCAGGCGCCCCAGCTTATAGTTCACTTCTGCTGTTAGAACCAAAATGGCTGCGCAGGAACCCAGACACCGACATGAGCCAGCCATCGTTGCTACTGCCATTGCTTCTCCCTTCTTGTTTTCCATTCTCCTGCTAGTGCTCCAGTTGAGAGAACCCACAGGAAGTCAGTTGGTGAGTTAGTCTGAGAAATGTGTGCTGTCAGAGGAGGGACATAGAAGAGAGAATGTGGAATTGAGCAAGAACAAGGACTATTAAGCACAGTCCACCCGTCTGTCTCTTCTGAGACATACACAGCCTTCTGCCCCTATCTAAACTTAGACAACAAAAACAGTAGCATTATAATGCTTCTGTGGATGCTCTATCCCTTTCATAACTGAAGGCATACTCACTCTTTCCCTGATAAGGGAGATACAAAATTCCACAGTCAGTGTATCCATACTGGAATGGTGTTATTTTTGTTCATAGGTGAGCCCAAATCCTATTTATTTTATAACACGGAAAAGCTAAATTGTACAGTGAACTATCAACCAACATTCCTTATATGACATAGGGAAAAGGAAAGAGGGGAAGATGATTTCTATATTACAAAATACGAACGTGAAGAACAAGAAAGAAAACACACGTAGTTGCTACAGTTCTCACTTCTGTAACTGATCCTAAGCCATAATTGATATCTATGGTGTATGTCTCTATCTATCTGCATACAGACATAAGATCTACATATATAGGTCTATCTCTGTCTCTATATCTCTGTCTATATAGCTATATATTTTCCTTCTTGCCTTATCCATTCCCACATTTCTTTCTCCTTAACTAGCCCTTTGCTTTGTAAAAATTCTTTTTCTGGTGGGTTGACACAAATCTTTACAACTGAAGAATCTGTCCTTAGACATCCCTCCTTTATTGGTCTGGTAAAATCTTCTATTAACTACTAGACATAGAAGTAATAAATGGAACCCCAGAGAATCCTCTGGATTACAGACATGCCTGTATTGTTCAGCAGCAAGCCTATTTCATCTTGATAATTGGGACCAATCACCCCAGTTCATACAGTAAAACCTTTTTTTGTCCATTGGTTCAATGGCATGAGGGGTCTAAAACGTCCAGGGGCAGTCTCAAATTTGAGTTCAGTGGAATCATTCTTGTGCCCACAATGGAAAAATTTTCCCTTGAGAACTAATAACTCTGAACTAGCAGAGCCCCAAATCTCAGGGCCAGGAAACAAAATCGTTGTGATTAGGTTTTTAGGTGTAATAATAGGAGCAGATTCTCCACCTTTAACCTTTGGTTCCCAGGCTTAAGTATTCTAGTTATGGAAGAAATAATATTCTCTACGGTTGTTGATTCAAAGTGTATACTGCGTCCTGTAAGGTAGTGCCATAAAGTTTCAAGGTGTTATCTCCCCATGAGAGACCTAATTGAGCCCTCAGTAGGTGCTTCCCCCATTCTGTCAGGCCAGCGGCAACTGAACAATGGAGTAGGTGGCAAGACCATAGAATTATGTGTTCCCAGCCAGTTGCTGTACTTCCTTCATTGAGAAGTTGCCTTGGCCAGAAGCAATATGAGGGGGACTATGATGGAAAACAAGGCATTGTCTAAGTATGTGGATGGTGGTGGTGGCAAAAGGCAAACCCATATCCAGAATGTGCTTATTCCAGTGAAGACAAACCTTTGTCCCCTCCATGACGGAAGGGAACCAATGTAAATCAACTCCCATCAGATGGCTAGCTCATCTATCAGGGCTCACTGTTGGCTTCTAAAGAACCACCCAGTATTTTCCAAACCTCTTGGAGGGTTGAGTACTCAGTAATGGTGGGAGCCAGATTTGCCTTGGTGAGTCTATGCATAAGTGGCTTGAGTGCTGCATGGACACTCTAAAGAGAAGTCCTTGGATAAAGCACTAGGGTAGATGAGAAAAGAAGGCTGACTGACATCCTCAGAATGTGTTACTTTGGCTACCTTCCTGCTCTGTAGTAGAGTATGCACATGAGATTTGAACACTTCATACCCTTTGCCCATTCCAAAGGGTCATGCATATACCTATTCCTCAGTCCTCCTTTTAACCAATCTCTTAATTCTCTTCTTTCTAATCCTCTGACCATCTGGCCAAATCATTAACCACTATTTATGACTTAGTATAGATTTGTACTTCTGGCCATCTTTCAGTCTAGAAAAAGTGGATATCCAGATATACTGTAAAGTTCTACCAATTGGGAAGATTTTCTTTCTCCACTATTTTTCAGGTCCACCCCTACTTCCAGCAAGTGCTGATATATAACGGAGAATCATCTGTAAAATATGCCTGAGTCTTTTTTTCCACCATCAACTGGTTACAGGGAATTCCTCATGAGGTCATATGTGTGGGTTGAGAGAAAGCAATGTAGCAGGAGTATGTGGCTGTCGAAGTCTGAGTCACCTAATCATGCAACTTATTGGAACCTTCAGGACATGTGACAGACCCATCTTACATATCACTTCCACTTGGTGACAGTGTGGCTGCACTTAACCTGATTTTATTTTATTTTAACTTTTTGTGTTTTTTTTTTTTGTTTTTTGTTTTTAAGATTTTATTTATTTATTTGACAGAGAGAGAGATAGTGAGAGAGGGAACACAAGCAGGGGGAGTGGGAGAGGGAGAAGTGGGCTTCCCGCCGAGCAGGAAGCTGATGCGGGGCTTGATCCCAGGATCCCGGGATCATGACCTGAGCCAAAGGCAGATGCTTAACGACTGAGCCACCCAGGCGCCCCTTAACCTGATTTTATAGCTTGGTGGTTCAAATGACACAGTTTATCCTGGGCAGTTCAGGTCATGTGATCATCAGGTGTCCAAGGCCAGGAGTCCTACCTCCACAAGAGCCTAGGAACCGGCTTTCAAGGGTAAGTATCAGCTATTTCTCAGAGGGAGAAAATTAGCAGAAAAGGCTAATTTTGTTCCAAAATGCTAGTATTCTAAGTTGTGATTCTTATATAGGGTTTGCCCCTGGATTGTTACACTATCCTTTCTTGTACATGGAAGATGGGCTACCAACACTTTTGGGGATCACAGGGAAGTTCATTGGGAATGGAGGTCACAGAGTTCTATGTATCAGTGAACGTATTTTTTTCCAGTTTTCCTAGTTGAACTATATTCCTTTTTAGTTGATTTTTTTCTAGTATTGATTGTAGGAATGTACTGAGTAGATTTTAGCCCCAATAGGAATCATTATTGCCTTATTTACCCATCATACTTCCCCCAAATTTGGAAAATATTGGGTGGTTCTTTAGATGCTTTTTCATGCTTCCAGGGAGTTTACTGGAAATTTCTTTCTTCTTTTTTAAAATTTAATCAACTTTATTGTAAAACAAAGCACAGGAAGACACTCCCCCATATTTGTAATGACCACGCTAGTCAGGAAATAGAAATTTGCCACCTACTCCAGAAGTCCCTTCCATGTGCCCATTCTCCATCATAGACCCTCTACTTTCCTTCATAAGTGACCATTATTCAGACTTGTATAGCAATCGCCCAAATGTGTATCACTAGATAATACTTTTTTTTTTAAAGATTTTATTTATTTATTTGAGAGAGAGAGAATGAGAGACAGAGAGCATGAGAGGGAGGAGGGTCAGAGGGAGAAGCAGACTCCCCGCCGGGCAGGGAGCCCGATGCGGGACTCGATCCCGGGACTCCAGGATCATGACCTGAGCCGAAGGCAGTCGCTTAACCAACTGAGCCACCCAGGCGCCCACTAGATAATACTTTTAGAAATATTTACTCGTTTAAAAGATTGATGCACTTTCTTTTCATATAGATTCCTGCTCTATCTTTTTCTTTTCTGTATAGTTTGGGTGTGGATGAATTGAGCGCTCTGACCTGTAGAGTTTCTCACAGTCTGGATTTTGCTGATTGCATAGTCCTGATACATTTCACTGTGTTCCTCTGACTTTTCTCTTTCCTGCAATGTGGTAGCTGGATTTCAAGGTTTGATCAGACTCAGATACAATTTTTTGGCAACATCAGAGGAGTGTTCTTCCATCAGGAAGCGCATAATATCTGTCTGGCTAATGACTGTTGATGCTCAATGCTTAGATTTACTTATTTATTGGGATTGGTAAACTGGTGATATTCTAGTTGAGACTATTTTTTTTCCCCATTTATTAGGAGGAATACGTTTATAAAGGATTGTTTCCCTTCCTCTACTTTTTGGTCACCCAGTGGTATATAGTTCATATACGAGAGACAAGAAAAATATTCGGTTCTTCTTCTTTATTTATCACATTTCAAAATAATGAATTTGTCCCCTTTCATCCTCCATATGCATATGCCTGTGTGACTTATGGATGTAGGCATGTATGATGGGCTGCATTTAGTTGCCCTTATCTTTTTGAAAGCTCAAAGTCCAGTGGCAGCCTTTTAAAGTTGGCTCCTCTTTACTTTCCCTGGATGTCCTTGTAGATATAAAATTCCATGGATTGCAAATTCAAGAATTACTTTCTAGACCAGCCTTTTCTTCATTCATTTATGGCCTAAACTGACCAGGGAATAGTTTTTGAACATGGCACATGCTCTATAGAAAGGGAATATGTGCTTTCTGTTTACAAATATTCTAGGCTTTGTATTTAGGGACCAAAGCACTGCCTTCCTGTTGGGCCATTCTCTTTGGAAATGAGATTGCTTTGCCGGTGTTGTTCACCTTTTCCAGAAAGATTTGCTATTCATAGTTTTCTCTGGAATGACGTATTCTTCTATGAGGCGTGTTCTCTTGTCTAGTCAAATATCTGGTATAAAATTGAAAACAGTTGAAACATTGTCTTTTAATTATTCCCCCCGAAATAAATATCTATAAATTAACCTTTGGGGAGAAATTTAATTAATTTTATTAAATATGAGATTGCCTCAGGCTTTTTTGGTATGGGGTAGAAGAACTTGCATTAAAATTAGCTTTACCTTCAAAATGTAATTTCCCATCTTCAAAGGAAACTTATCACAATCCTCCTCTTTTGGTAACTGCTTTTCCTTTAACGCAAGTGCTGTGCTTTCAGTTTTCATCTTCTTGGGCTTGGACAATTCTGAACATTTTAACTCTCTCATTTCTGTTTCTGTGACACTGGCTTTCGGGAAACAGGGCTCCTGAGAAAATTTGACCTGAGTAATACTTGACCGAGCAGACAAAAACAGAACTACCCACAAGAGAGAATAAAGGTGGTTTTTAAGAAGCTTATGATACCAGTGACTGTGACAATTTTCTTTTGGTTTATATCATTCATATTTGCAGACTGGCTAATATGGGTTTACACTTATGGGTGTTCTTATTGTAGGAGACTGTTCAATAAAAGACCTATCTGATTTTCTGGCCTTAAGTCTTTAGCTTGACACTGAAGGCCCTCCACAGCCTTACTAGTGTCCTTCTCAAAAACCCTCAATGAGTCTCTGTTGCCTAGCAGACTGAGTACACACTTTTCACTGTGGTTTCAATTTACCTCTCCAGGCTCATCTCCTGTCTTTCCTACGGACACCTCTTCCGATCTGCTACATTAGATTGCTTCCATTTCCCTGGTATACCTTCACGCTTTCCTACTCTGGCCTTTGCTCAAACAATTCTTTCCATTTGGAATGACCTTCCCTTCCATCTTTATGTACAGAAATACAATTATTGTTTTAAGGCCAATTTGAAATGCTTCTCCTTCATGAATTTCTTCCTGATTCCTCCAAAGGAACTACTTTATCCCTACCTTTGAACTCCCAAGCAATTTGTGGATGGCAGTTTCTTTGTGTTATTTTGTTATATGGTTAAATTAATATTGCTGTTGCCATCAGTTATGTATTTGTCTAATATCCCTGCTCATGGAAGATAAATAGGATGACCATATATCCAAATGTTCCTGAGATAGTTCCAGTTTTCCTGGGACAGTCCTAGCACGCTGTCTGGTTAGCATCCCCTTTTATTCTCCAAAGTATCTTCACTTGAGTAATAATTAAGTAGTCACTGTTAGAATAAGTAACTGGATGATTAGGACTTCATTCATACCCATGTCAAATCTCTGGTCATTTATCAGGAGGGGCGGTATAAGGGCAAAGAAGTTCACAGAAAGGAGACTGCGTTGGGCAGGGGCCACCGTGCCGAGGCCATCAGGAAATTCTGAAGAGATTAGTTTGATTCTTCCCAGGCCTATCCTTCTGCTGGCACTGCCCAGAAGCTATTACTTTTCCATCAGAAGGCTGGGTTCCCTGAGGGCTTAATGAACAATCTCTCTCAACATGAAGGGCTGTGGGCATTGTTCCCCCTTAGGTCAATGCAGTTAGAACTTCAAAGGAGACTATTTAGTGCACACATAAAAGGGACTTTATTTCCTTCCTTATTTATTTATTTTTCATTCTTTTTTATTTTTAAAATTAACCTACAGAAAAGTTGACAGAATAGTACCTAGTCACAATTTCTTCATTTTGCTCTGTGTGCGAATTTCTCTCTCTTGCTTGTTCCATAGATAAACACACTGGATTAAGTTTGTATTTAAGCAAGATTGATCTATAAATGTACACATTCTTTTCCTGATCCACTTGAATATAGGTTAAGAACATCATGATACTCTCCACCCCTAAATACTTCCACATGCTTCTCCTGGGAATAGGGACATAATTCTGCAAACTACAATGTCATGATTATACCCAAGACAATTAACAATAATTCCAAAATCACTAATATACAGTCCATATTGAAATGTTTTTAAGCAGGTTTTGGATCCAGAAGCCATTTGATCCATTGTGTTTCTTCTACCTCTTTTAATCCTGCAGTCTCTCTGCCTCTGTGTGTGTGTGTGTGCAATGTGTGCATGTAAGCAACACATTACTGTTAACATGCGATGTTTGGAATTCTGCTCCATCTCTTCCTCAGAGAATTTTGCTTTTCCCTACTCAAGTTTCTTCTTCCATCTTTGCCAGGTCTGCTCCTTGCTTTTTATAATTGAGTGATAAAGCATCTGAGATGAGTTTAGGGGCTGGCGTAAAGGAGAGGTGGGAGGAAAGGTGGGTGCTTTTGAAGTTGGTCCTAAGGCTTTAGAAAGGCCAAGGTTCCTCCTTATTGCCCACCCAACCCAGTAGCTTGAAGATGGGGGGCTTGGAGAAGAACAGAATAAACTTTTGTAAAGTAAGTGAAGCTGGCAGTACCATGAATTGGTTGAGAAACTTTTATTGTGGGCTAGACACTGTGCTAGCCTCTGGGAGTCAACTTTGGACCTGACCATCTCTACTTCACAGAGGTAAGTGTCCCTTGAGGATGATGGGCTTGGAATTAATAACCACAATAATAGACATATAACCGTCAGCTATGATAAGGGAAAAGAATAGTAGCCTACAAAGTATGCAGCAGAAGAACCAGATTTTCTTTTGGGAGGTCAGGGAAGGTCTCTCAGAGAGAGTCACATTGAACTTGAAACCCAAAGAATGAGTTCAAGTTAGGCAAGTGTAGAGTAGTTAGAAAAGGGCATACCATATGTGCAAATGGCTGCCCGGAGGAGGGAAGCAGACCCTTCAGAGGGCTGGTACAGCTGGAGCTGAGCAATGCAGAAGGAGGGTAGTGTCAGGTGAAGAGAGAGGTAGGGGACAGACTGCGTTGTCCCAGGGAGGAGTTTTCATATTGAAAGAAGCAGAATTGTTAGATGGACACTTTTGGAGGTGGGGTAGGGAGGGGCTGGTTGGTTAGAGAACACAGAGACCTGGATACCACAATCAATGGAAAACTGTAAGCAGTGTGACAAGGCTAGAGCATGGAGTATGAGGGGGGGCCACCATGTTAAATTTTAAATTCTTCCTCTAAGTAACCCATTGAAGAGTGGGTATGATTAGGGAAGTGACATACCAAATGTGTATTTGAAAAATATAAATGGCAAGGATGGATGAATTAATTGAAGGCATTGAAGGCTAAAAGACCTTGCAATTGTCCAGTAGATAGGGGGTGAAGGCTTGACCTAGGCAATGGCAGTAGGGATAGAGAACAGGGGACCAAGATGCTCTGCAGGCACAATCTATAGAATTTGGTTATTGATGAGAGGAGGAGTGTTAAATAATGTTCAGGTTCCTCACTTGTGTGATAAGTGGAAAGGGATATCAAGAGGGGAACAGTTTGGGGCAATAGATGATGAGTTTATTTATCCCTGATAAGTGTTAAGTGCTTGTGGGAGATCCAGCCTGATGTTACCCAAGTAACTAATTAGTTAGGGTTTTCTGACTTAGATGAAATTCTCTCTGAATATTTTTGATATGTTAACGTGGTATTTATTGAAAGAGTTGGAAGCATGCAAACTACTTATAAAGGAATACTTGCATTTTACAACTGACAGATTGCTTTATTCTGAATGGCTCATGACAGACTTATTTTTTTGTATTTGAGAGACGTTTGACTTTGTCACAGTTTTGAAAATATGTTATTTTTGGTATGTTTAGATGGTGGGTTTTCAAAAACAGTTAAATATTACAACTAGGCTTGCTGCGTTTTGTTTTTTTCCCATTCAGTTTCCCATTAAATATACAAGTATAACATCTGGCACTCTTCTTTTTAAGGACTCTGAAAAAGCTACAAGGATTAGACTTAGCACTTGACAAATCATCCAACTATAATATTTTCATCTAGAGTTGAGTCTGAAGCTGACTGAAATGGCCATGTCAGGAACAGTACTGTGTAATGTCACAGAGGAGCCACTTAGGAGAATTCCTAATATGGTCGGGACATTCTTGAGATGCATGGAATAGCCCATTTGTATGGTATCATCTAAGATGGGAATGCAGCTATAACATGTCAAGTGACAGGATCCACAGAGCACTTCTTTTCTGTTATCTGTCAGACTATGGCCTCGTTGCCTGATAATGGTAGTTCTTCTTTCTTTGCTTCATTTTTCAATAGCAAATCCTTGGACTCTGAACTGGGAAGTTCCTTACCCGCTTGAAAGTCATATATTCTTAGAGTTGGAAGGAACCTCAGTAATTAACTTAATCTGAACCCTGGCATTTTTGCACATGAGAAAAATGGGACACAGAGAGGTTAAACAATTTGGCCACAGTCATCCAGATAATTATTGAACTCTCCAGCCCCCTTTGACTCCCCCTTCCAAATGGGCAGAATGGCAGCCTCCCTCTTCCTTTTAGTTTCTTTGCCAGAAGTTAGTCTTTTTTCACATTATGAAGCCACTTGGAAATAACCTAACTCCTTTGAAAGAAGAAACGACATGTTTTACTCAGCAAACTTATTTTTGTTTTTTTCCAAATGGGTCTTCATTCTAACCCAGTGTGACTCCTCTTTCTTCTGAGAGAGCTTTCACGGCCCCGTGTGACGTCTCTCTAATGGCCAGCGCTACCCAGCTGGATGTCTGCAGAACAGTTACAGCAAAGCCCCATGCACCTTGGAGCATGGCATTGCCTCTGAGTTCAGGAAAGGAGAGATGCTAGAAACTGGTCAGCACCTTTGCCAGAGCCCTTGGAACGGATGATACCAGGAACTTCTCCAGAAACGACCATTTATCAAAATGAAACTTTTGAAAGGATCCTTGATTCTGAAATTAAAAATCTCACACTAGTGTCCTGGGACTGAGCACCCCTGTGACTCCTGAGACCTGCAGACTTCGCTGCCACTGGAGGGCGGGCGTGGGGTGGGCGAGGTAGTCCCTGGAGCCTGGCCCAGCCAGGGAATGCATGGGAGACTTGAAAATGAGTTTGAGTGAGAAGAGGGAAACTTACCGTTTACTGTCTCAGCTTGTGGGGAAAGGATTTGGGAGCCTTGTGCTCAGGAAACATAATGTCTGCATAGTCCTTTCTCTCTACACTTTACCCCAACAAAATAATGGTCTGGGTGTGGGGTTGGTGGGGGGGCTGCGGGAGGAGGTGGTAAGCTTTGCTCTGGCTCTGTTGTGTGTGCTCTGGGACTAAGTGCTGGGGTTTCGAAAGCCAAAACCCATTTCTCTGCTCCTGCTGGGACATCTCTTCTGTGAGGCGGTGGACACTACAGGATCCTCCTTCTGGAAAAGGCGGGGGGGGGTGGGTCTCAGGGGATAAGACGAGGAGGGGGAAACATCAATTACTAGCTCAAAGCCGAATCCTGCTACATTTGTAAGAGCTCAGTTAAAGGAAAACAGGGACTGTTTAGTACGATGTTCTCAATCTGAGCTGTTTCCAAGAGCAATAAATGAGTGCTGTTATCTGAGCTAAGCACACAGAATGATGAGAAAATGCATCCTGGTGGATTATCCTCAAATCTTTGGAGTAAACAGAATTTTTTTCTTGCTGTGGCAAAGCTTAATTCTGTACCAAAATGGTCATAGAATATTGGAATTTTATGGGAACTCAGAGATGATGTGTGCTGGGTCTTCTCTGTCTTCCCAGATCTAGTCTTCCCCCTACTCCACATTGTTCTGAGCCCTGGGACACTGATCTCCAAGGATCACATCTGTGGGCTTACCTGCCCTTTGGCTTCTCCTTGGATTTGGCCATTAGGAGGTACCCACTTCACCATCCTTTGGCAGTTTTCCTTACCCTTGTCCATGACTTGTAAATAATCCCCTTCATTAAAACTCCCATTTGAGTGTGTAATCTCTGGGACTCTAAATATGACTGTTTTACAGATGAGGAAACTGGTGTACAGAGAGGCCCACTGGCTTCTCCGGTGGTATCTCTTTTCTGCTCCTTTTCCCTGCCATGGTTGGACATTTGTAAATCGAGATCCCCAAGACCCTGGGATGCTGGCCTGGGGATGAGGGAGCTGTAGTCTGTTCTGCTCTAATGTGATGGCACATTTCTAAGAATTTTCCTTTCTTGGTGGTCTTAAAGATGGTATTTTACATGATTTATGCATATGATGGAATAGTATTCAGCCTTTAAAAAGAAGGAAATCCTGTCATTTGCAACAACATGGATGAACCAGCCAGTCCTTCATGATTCCACTTATAAGAAGTGTCTAAAGTAGTCACACTTGTAGAGCAGAAGGTAGAGTGATGGCTGCCAGAGGCTCAGGGAGGTGGAAAAGGAAAGTTGCTGTTGAATGGATATAAGTTTCAATTATGCAAGATGGACAAGTTCTAGAGATCTGCTGTACCACATTGTGCCTGTAGTTCACAACACTATTATACAGCTAAAAGTTTGTAAGTGGGTAGATTTCTCTCTTATTTTTTTAATCATACACACAGAATAAGAAGCAAAAAAAAAAAAAAAGAGGTATTTTAATAGGTTAAAAAGTCACTGGGGAAAGGACACACCTCGGGGAGGATTCTGTCCATGAGGGGGTGGCTGGGCTAGTGGAAAGTCAGGAAATGCCTTCTTAGTCCATTGGGGAAGCACCTGTGTCAGGGCCTGGCTGGAGAAGGGGGGCTAAATTTAACCCCCACCGTCAGCCCAGTGCCTTGAGCACTCATCTCCCTACTTCAATGTGTGACTGGTCAACATTTCTGGTCATGCTTTTGACTGTGCGTGTGTGTGTGTATGTGTGTGTTTGAGTGTATAAAAGAGAGAGAGAGAGAGAATGAATTTGCATTCTTCCTTTTATGAACTTTCCTAAGTTCTCTGAGGTCTTTTTTTAACCTCTCATATTTCACTGATTCTAAGACAAGTTTTATTTTTCTCACATTTTGAAACTCTGCTACCAGAATGTGCCTACAACCAAAAACATCTTTTGTTGCAGTTGGTCAGGTGGTAGTTGTGCTGTAATTGCATCGCTTGGGCGTGTGTGAACTTGGTAGTTCTGGTAGACTGACAAGACAACTGAAACCCCTATTGTTTCAGTCAGTGATCCATTTGATGACCATCTGAGAAAGGAATGCAAGTCCTCGGTGTTGACTGAGATCTTCTGGCATCTATTAGTAAGATTTTCTTGCCAACACTTGTGGATAACTATCAGAAGCTTAGAAGAAAATCCCGAATACGATACTTGAGCACTCTTTTAGGAAATGCTGCATTACTAAAGCTCTTGGTGGCAGAGAGGACAATATTGTGTGGGAAAACACACTCCCTGAATATTGTGTCAAATGTGATTCATAGAGTGGCTTCTGAATGGGAATACCTAAACCAAAGTAATTTGCATACCTAACCAATTTATTCCACTTTTCATGTTTTCCTTTTTTATGGATATGATAAAACGCAGGCCTTACATAAGTCCAGTAGAGCTCTTTCAATAAGTATGAAATAAAAGTTCTAAATTGTAGTGTATCACAGTTTAATGTGCAGCTGGTTTTTTCTTCCTTGTTGTTATATAAAACAGCATTGTCTCTTACCATCAGTGAATCTTAACAATCAATGATATGTGGTAGGAAAGTAGGAAGTCTATTAAATTAGCAGCATGAATCAAAAGATGGGTTAGAAAGCTAAGGGGTGAGGAATGAGTTTAGAAATTCTTTTACTGTTTAAATATTTATTAAGTTTTACTGTGAGACGAGGGGCTGGGCGAGGCATAAGGTTATAGCTGTGAACAAAACAGACGTGATCCCTGGGCTCACAGGCAAGACAAGATCTACTGAATTAGTAGTTGCGTGCATGATATTACAGAAAAGTGCCGACTTCTTTGGAATTGTAAATAGGGGAACTTAAGATGGTCAAGGGGAGCAGATGGCTGACTGAAGAAGTAACACTTGAGTGTAGAATGGAAGGACAAGTAGGACTTAGTCAGGTAGAGTGAGTGGGGAAGGGAAGAGGGGTAATCATGGCAGAGGGAGAGAACAGTGTGTATGAAAGCAGGGAAGTGGCAAGGAAGGAGAAGCTGAAGGAAGTGCGGTGTAGTTGGAGCACGGACAGTGGTACAGAGATGAGAAACAAAGCTAGAGAAGTAGGTGGGCCTCAGATGATGAAGGGCTTTATAGGACATGACAAGGAGGTTGCCCAAAAGTAAGAGGAAGCTGTGGAAGGGGTTTCAGGAGGGGTGTAATGTGTCATGCTCAAATTTTAGCATTGTTGTTCTGGCTGCTGTGCAAAAATGGAATGCTGTAGGTCAAGGGCAAATGAAAAGAGCATGGTAGTAGCCATCCTCACTTGATTCGAGGGAAGGAAATTGGAATGGGCAGAAGTTATCAAATGATGCAGGGGAATTCTGGAGCAAGCGATAGTTCCCATCACTGGTTGCATTCCTCAGATATTCTATCCTTAGTTCCTGATAACCTAAGACAATAACTTTCTTTGTTTTCAACAGAGTGACTTCTTCTGACTTGAGCCTACAGTGTGCTTTGAGAAATCTGCCACCAGGTAAATACAGAACAAGAGTTTTTAGGTTGATAAGCCACACTTCTCTCCCAAGACTCCCTAAGACCTAAATTCAACATCTTATTTAATCCTTGCAATAACCCTATGAGTCAGGTGTTGCCTTATTTCCATCTTGTACATGAGGAAATTGCGGAACAGAGAGGTTAGGCAACTTTATCAACATGCACAAAGATGTTTATCGCAGCATAAATTATAATAGCCAAAGGAAACAAAGAGGAGAGAATCTAAACACCCAACAGTAGTTAAATTGTATCAAATCAATTATGGTACATCATTTGATGGAGGTACTTTACCAATATTCTTTATCAGATTAAGAAGTTTCTTTCCTACTCCTAGTTTGTTAAAAGTAAATTAGTTCACCTGTACATTGAATTTTATTGAATGATTTGCTAATCTGCTGAGGTGATCAAATGACTTTTACCCTTTGATAAAAATTTTGTTCATGGTGATTTACATTAATTGATTTTTTAATGTTAAGCTACCTTGCATTGCTAAGATAAAACCAACTTGGTCATGATACATTTTTGTACTCAGTGAGATGTTGTTTGTACTCAGTGAGATGTAGTTTGTTGTACTCGGTGAGATGTAGTTTGTTAAATTATAGTCCTGAGATTGGCTAAAATTTTCCTGTCTAGTATTTTCACTGTCAGGAATGGTTTTCAAAATATTAGAATTACTGGCTACTTGAATGTGTGATGAAATCTGACACTAGAACAGTTTGGGTGTGGAATTTTTTTGAGGGAAGAACTTTCACCTACTGTTTTAATTTCTCATTTATTTAGATTTTCTATTTCTTCTTGAGTTAGTTTTGGTAAGTTTTGGTTTTGGCTACATATACACATTTCTTTTGGCTTTGTATGCAAGAGGGGAATTTCTGGGTCTTGGAGTAGGTGTATGTTCAGCTTTAGCGACTCTATGAAAGAATTTTTCAAAATGGTTGCATTGATTTAAAAATTTTCATCTCAATCAGGAATATGTGATGGTTCTGATTTTCCATATTTTCCCAATACGAGGTATTTTCTGTTTTTGTTAGTTTGATTGGTTGTTTTTTTATTTAAGCTCTACTGGT
The DNA here is from genome assembly GCF_029215605.1 of Mirounga angustirostris. Lineage (NCBI taxonomy): Eukaryota > Metazoa > Chordata > Mammalia > Carnivora > Phocidae > Mirounga > Mirounga angustirostris. The sequence continues at coordinate 34,984,966 of NW_026991712.1, forward strand.
GGGTGTGTAGTATCATATTGTAGTTTTAATTTGCATTTCCCTATAGACCAGTGAAGTTAAGTACATTTTCATATGTTAATTGACTGTTCATATATCTTGTTTTATGAAAGTCCTTCTCAAATATTAAAAAAATTGAGGTGATTATTCATGTTTTTTTAAAAAAATATTGAATTGTCTTACTGAATTATCTTTCTTACTGAATTATAGACATTTTTAATAATATGTATTCTGGATTTGAGCTTTTGCTAGGATATATGTGTTGTAAATATCTCCTCTTTTTCCTGTGGTTTACCTTTCACCCTTTTTTTAATGAACAGAAATTCCTTTAAAATAGTGCAAATTATTTGGTTTTGTTTGTTTGTTTTTTTCCTTTGTGGTTGGCACTCTTGTGTCCTATTTAAGAAATCTTGGCCCTATTTCAAGATCAGAAAGATGTTTTCCATTTCCTTCTGAAAGCTATATTATTCTACTTTTACATTTTGATCTATAATACATCTGCAATTGATTTTATTGTGTATGATGTGAAAGAGAGGGTCAAGATTAATTTTTTCTATGTGGATACACACTTGACCAAGCACCATCCTTTGGCCATAGTTCTATTTATCTATTTATTTATTTTAGTTAGGCTTCCTGAGGAATGATCAACACAGTAAAATTCACTCTCTTGAAATTTATGGTTTGATAAGTTTCAACAAAGATACACAATCACGTAGCCACCACCACAGTCACAATGCTATAGCCAACAACTGAAACAGTGTTCCTTTGTAGTAGATCTACTTTCCCTACCTGCAGCCCTTGACAACTACTGATCTGATTTCTGTCCCAGAATTTTTCTTTATTCATAATATGTAAATGAAGTTGTAGAGTATGTAGATTTTCATTTCAGACTTCTTTCACTTAGCATAAAGTTTTTGAAATTCATGCGTGTTTTTGCCTATATCAGTAGTTTGTTCTTTTTTATTGCTGAGAGGAATTCCACTGTGTGGATGTACCACGATGTGTTTATCCATTCACCAACTGATGAACACTTGGGTTATTTATAGTTTTTGGCTATATGAATCAAGCTACTGTAATCATTAGTTAATGGGTCTTTGATAGATTTATGTTCTCGTTTTTCTTGGTTAAGTTACTAGCAGTCCGTTTATTGGATCAAATGGTAAGCATAGCAACTGTATGTTTAATATTATTTGAGAAAAATCCCTCTGGCTGTTTCAAAAGTGACTGTTTCATTTTGCATTCCATTCAGCAATATGTGAAAGTTTTACTAGCTCCACAGCCTCCCAGCACTTGGTATTAATAGGCTTTGTAATTTTAGCAATTTGAGTTGGTATACAGTGGTACTTCATTGTAGCTTTCATTCTCATTTCCCTAGTGATTAATAATGTCGAACGCCTTTTTCATGTGCTTCTTTACCGTCTGTACATCTTCTTTGGTGAAGTGTCTGTTCAAATTGTTCACCTTTTTTTAAACTTACGTTACCTATCTTTCTGTTACTGATCTATAATTGAATATATTGGGGATACAAGCCCTTTATCAAATATGTGCTTGCAAATACCTTTTCCCAGTCTGTGACTTGTTTTTTTCATATTCTTAAAAGTGTTATTAAAAGGGCAGAACTTTTGGGGTGCCTGGGTGGCTCAGTCGTTGAGCGTCTGCCTTCGGCTCAGGTCATGATCCCAGGGTCCTGGGACCGAGCCCCACATTGGGCTCCCTGCTCAGCAGGAAGCCTGCTTCTCCCTCTCCCACTCCCCCTGCTTGTGTTTCCTCTCTCTGTGTGTCTCTCTCTATCAAATAAATAAAATCTTAAAAAAAAAAAAAGAAAAAAGGGCAGAACTTTTTAATTTTCATGAAATTCAACTTACCAATTTTTTTCTTTTATGGGTATAAGCTTTTTGTCCCAAGAAATCCTTCCTAAAACCAAGAATACAAATATGTTCTCTTTTTTTTGGTAAAAATTATATAGTTTTAAATTTTACATTTAGTTATATGATACATTTCGAGGTAATTTTTGTATCTGGTGTGAGGTAAAGGTCACGGTTCACATTTTTATATGGACGTCTAGATTTTCCAGTACTGTGTATTAAAAAAGCTATTCCTTTGTCCTCTTTAATTACCTTAGCACTTTTTTCTCTCTCCTCCTCCTCTGGTGCTCTAATTACATGCATATCAGACTATTTGATATTGTTCTATAGCTCTTGGATACTTAAAAAAAATTCTCCTTTCTCTTCGGATAATTTCTATTGATCAATCTTAAAGTTTACTGATTCTTTCAATGTGTCCTGTCTCCTCATCAGCCTATCAAAGGAAACCTTTACTTTTCATATGCATTTTTTTATTTCTAGAATTTCTCTTTGTTTCCTGTAGTTTCCATGTCTCTACTGATTTTTTCCATCTTTTCTTGCATTTTATTCTTCTTTTCCATGAGCACCTTTTACGTAGTAATCATAGCTATTTTAAAATTTCAGTCTGAGTGTTCCACAATCTGAGTCATCTCTGTCTAGTTGCTCTATCTTGACAATGGGTTGTTTTTCCTTAGTTTTAAAAATATGTCGGGCGCCTGGGTGGCTCAGATGGTTAAGCGTCTGCCTTCAGCTCAGGTCATGATCCCAGGGTCCTGGGATCGAGTCCCGCATCAGGCTCCCTGCTCCTTGGGAGCCTGCTTCTCCCTCTGCCTTTCTCTCTCGCTCTGTCTCTCATGAATAAAAAAAAAAAAAAGTATGTCATAATTTTGGTTGAATGCTGAATATTATTTATATAAAAGTAGTAAATAATAGGGTAAATAATATGGCTACCCAGAAATGGCACACTTCTTCAGTAAGGCGATTAATGTGAGGGTTTGTGTGGCTTCCTTAATCTTGTTAGCAGATGACAAGATCAGTAGTTAGTAGGGAGTTAGTAGGATGGGGTTGGGCTCTGGTTCCTGGAGTTACCTTCAGCCCACCAGACTCCAGCATTCTCCCGTGGTGGCCTGTAGTTACCTTATGCTTAGTGCGGCTAGTGTGCCAGAGGTTTTTTCTCACTGCCCAAAATCCATCCTTAGCTTTCAGCAGACCCACCACACCTGCTCCACTGAAGGGATCTCTCTCCATGTTGGTGCTCATCCAGGAGTGGACTGTTCTTGCCCTGTGCTCAGTGTAATGGCAGTAGCTGTGGTGGGGGGGTGTCCGTTTTCCTGGTCCAGCCGCAGTCTTGGGAGGCCTTGTGTGTCTGGACTTCAGGACCTGGTCTTCGTCCCCGTTCCTGCTCCTCTTCATGGCAGTCAACCTCTGCCTCGTGTCGGTGGGTATCTTGGGGAGAGAGGGCTTCCTGCCCCTCCCTGAGTCGTAGCAGACCTCTTCTTCGTGTCAGTACCGGACTCTAGGTCTGAGAGTTTTTTGTCTTTCCATCAGGGCAGATAGATAGCTTTTGCTTCTGCCCTTCTCAAGAATCAGGGGCGCCTGGGTGGCTCAGTTGGTTAAGCGACTGCCTTCGGCTCAGGTCGTGATCCTAGAGTCCCGAGATCGAGTCCCGCCTCGGGCTCCCTGCTCAGTGGGGGGGTCTGCTTCTCCCTCTGACCCTCCCCCCTCTCATGTGCTCTCTCTCTCATTCTCTCTCTCTCTCAAATAAATAAATAAAATCTTTTAAAAAAAAAAGGGGGGGGCGCCTGGGTGGCTCAGTCGGTTAAGCGGCTGCCTTTGGCTCAGGAGTCCCAGGATCGAGTCCCGCGTTGGGCTCCCTGCTCGGCGGGGGGTCTGCTTCTCCCTCTGACCCTCCCCCCTCTCATGCTCTCTCTCTATCTCATTCTCTCTCTCAAATAAATAAATAAAATCTTTAAGAAAAAAAAAAAAGAAAAAAGAAACTCTTCCTCTGGGGCGCCTGGGTGGCTCAGTCGGTTAAGCGGCTGCCTTTGGCTCAGGAGTCCCAGGATCGAGTCCCGCGTCGGGCTCCCTGCTCGGCAGGGAGTCTGCTTCTCCCTCTGACCCTCCCCCCTCTCATGTACTCCCTCTCTCTCATTCTCTCTCTCTCAAATAAAAATAAATTTAAAAAAGCCTTAAAAAAAAAAAAAAGAATCAGTGGATCTTTGCTTGGATCTTGGGAGTGGGAAGGTTTTCTGCTCCTCTCCCAGTGGGTTAAAGCTCTTGCTTAATGTGGGAATAAAGTTGTGGGAAGTGGATGGGTTTCTTGCCTGTGCCCTTCTAAAGGGTCACTCTTCAGGCTCTGACCCTGCCCTTAATCTTTCTCAGGAGTGGCGCCAGAAACCTACGGGAAAAGAAGCTTGAGAGAGCCTCCCAGGGGTTCCATACTGTCATGCTCGCACACACTAACTCCTTAGGATTCATTAACATTTTGGCTGTTTTCTTCTTCCCTGCTTGTATGATGGCCACTCCCCACTATGGCTCTCTGTCGAAGGTGACAGTTTGTGTGTCCCGTCTGTCCTTGGAGATCCATGCCATTCTCTAAATTACTTCACCTGGCTGTCTTGTAACCTTAGCTCAATACAAGTTATGCTTCTGTTGATTATACAGCTTTTTCTGTGGCTTTCTGTATCTTCAGTGGATGCAGAAAGATGTTGCAGCTTTTTAAGAGCCACTGGTCTTAAAGGAAAATTTGGGTTGTAAATAAAAATGCCAGTCAGAAATGGATGAAAGCCAAATCAAAAGAAGACCATAAAACCACAATCCAAAGCTTAATGGGAAAACTGAGAGGCTTTAAGTTTTCTTCTTCTCTTGGGTTGGCGTTCTTCTTTCTCGGGAAGTAACTGCCTGCACTGGCAGGAATCATACAATAGAATAGCTTGATTCTGGAAGGAGACGAGAAAGGGAGGCCCGGGAAAAGAAAACAAGAAAGAGACCGCAAGCAGGCCCTGCGGAGGTTTGCGGCTTCCAGAAAAGGGGTGCGAAGGGCAGTGTCCTGAAGAACGCCAGACGTCCACAGGACCTAGGAGTGCAGTATCATGTGTCCCCAGCATCCCAGGCACAGTCACATGAACTTGCAGCTTGGATGCTTAACCCTCTGCATCCTTGCTACTCCAGGGGTGCTCTGGGGACCAGTGGCAGCAGCGGCACCTGAGAGCTGGTTAGAAATGCAGGAGGCAAGTCCCATTTAGACCCGACAAATCAGAACCTACATTTTAACAAGATCCAGAGGGATTCTTACACACTTGGATCTTTGAGAAGTGGTGCTTTACATAATCGCTGTTTCTTTTCCCTTTTAGCCAACTGTGCTTCTAATAATGAGATTAAAATCCTTCAAAGTCAAAATATTGTGAAGGTAATCCTACCTTAAGAATAAACCGGGACATAATGCACAAAATGAAGACATTTAAATGAATTTTCTAGTTAAAGTACTGAATTTAATTGAACAATTATCATTGATATGCATACTTAAAGCTTCTTATTTTCAAATTCTTTCTTGAGTTTTAGTTCCTAGCACTCAAAAACCTTGCCTCTTACTTGTAGCGGGGATTTTTCTGTTGTTTCTTCTTATAGAGGTATTTCCTAGACCTAAGAAGCTGGCCTCAGAGGGGCAGTTTGGCCTTCCTCTCCACCTTGGTTTGAGTTTAAGAAAGAGGTTCCTGCATGAAGCTTCTGTTGATGCTTCAAAACCTGGCCCAAAGGGTTCCAGCAAGGACCCATCCCTCTGTGAAGGTCCTTGCCGAGAGCCCTCAGCTTTCGAATCTCCCCAACTTTGAGGACCTGGTGATGCAAGCGATGGGAATGTGCTGCCAGAATTCTCCTTTTCTTTATTTTTCCTCAACTTTCAATACAAGTTAATTTTACATGTATCCCAATTCTTTTTTTTTTTTTTTTTTAAGATTTTGTTTATTTACTTGACAGAGAGAGACAGGGTGAGAGAGGGAATACAAGCAGGGGGAGTGGGAGAGGGAGAAGCAGGCTTCCCACTGAGCAGGGAGCCCGATGCGGGGCTCGATCCCAGGACCCCGGGATCATGACCTGAGCCGAAGGCAGTCGCTTAACCGACTGAGCCATCCAGGCGCCCCACATGTATCCCAATTCTTAAGTTGTCTTCTTTCCTTGATACTGTAAAAAAGCCAGCCATGATCGCTGGATCATAGTGGCTGCTTTCCTTTTGTCTTTCCTTTTGTCTTTCCATGTCTCTGACATGAAGTCAGAAAGTTCTGGTGATATTATGACACTGTTTTAACATATCTTTTTCAATGTGGGGACATCTTGTGTGTGTTCTCAGCAGGTAGACAGAGAAGGGCACAAGGTCATGCCTTCGCACTGAGCCAACACAGACAAAGAGTTGTCTCAGTTGCCTGAGGCCACTGAATTCTGCTTTGATGTCAGTGGTCACCCTTAGCTGCAAGGGAGTCTGGGAAATGGCTCTCTGAGTTGGGCCTATTGCTGCTGGCTTTGTTATGGGTTTGCTATGGGTAGAGAACTAAATGCAGACTGCAGACAGGAAGCTAAACATCGGCTTAAATTCTGGTCAGGGTCAGCTATAATCCAGTCTATTACTTTTGCTGCTGAAGTATTTTCATTCATGGGAAAGGAAAGTAAATACTGCTGAGGCCAGAAGTAGAAAGGGGGCTGTCTAGACCTCTGAGTCCTTTCCCTCACTCAGTCTCAGCCACCTGAGAAGTCACTCCCTTGAGGAGGAGGGAAGGGATGCAGCAAAGGGAAGCAATCACCTTCCAGTAGTTTTAAGAAGACAAAGGGTTTTGTTTTATGTGCCCAGGGAGAGGTGCTGGGGAGGGGAGCATGGTGCTCCTCCTAATAATTGTTATATACATATGTGTGTGTCTCACACACACACAAACATACACACAATCTTAGCATATATTGTTCTGTAGTGTGATGCAGTTTTATTATATGTGTTTCTTCATATAATTTTCTCAACTCCTGCTGTTATTGACCTTGTAGTAAAGACAGTCATCAGCTATGGGAGTTGAGAAAAGGGAGAGTTTGCGTGTACTGAAGTTGTGAATTCCTCACAAAGGAGGTGCAGACGAGTCGTGTATACGTTGTAAAGAGTGGGTAGTGTTCTCCCAGGTAGAGAAGGGCGATTCGTGGCGAATGCAGCATATGGGCTGTAGCCAGCAGACTTCCAAGCTACTTCGGAAGCACCCTGTAGGACTCTTCCTAGGATCCCCTCCACTGCCACACAGCAACCCACCAACCAACAAACAAGCTGCTGCTACTCCCCTCACCCACTGGTATGTAGCAGGCTCTGGCCCCTTTTCGCAGCCTTGTCATCCTTGACTCCTGCTGTCATGCCGATTTGGAAACCTGCAACAAGCCCAGCTCCCTACCCAAGGCTTAGCTCAGGCTTGTGAGCTGACAGCTAATTGTCGCTGCTGATTGCTTTGCTGACAGTGCTTTGTGGCTATTTTGGTTTTTCTCGAGCATTCCTTAATTAGAGGAAATGACATCGTGTGCTGTCCAATCAGTCTCTTGTCGGATATTATTACATTTGTAGGAGAATCGAGGCAACACTTGGGTTTCTTCCTGCCAAGCTGGTATGAGGGTCGTGGCCTGTTGTGCAGTTGGCTTGGCAAAGCAGTGACCCCCCACCCAGCTCTGAGACAGGTTTGCCACTGGTGGGAGGGAAGAACATTTTACATTTCCAGTGTGGGCTCAAAGTACGCAAGGCTCCGTGGGGTCCCCTGTTCATGCAGCAATGTCACACTGAAACTTTATGCCTCATAGTGGCTGTTGCCCAGAAAGGATCCTGACTGACTCTCTTCTCTCTGCGATGAGTTATTTCAGGATTCCTTTGATATTTACCTTTCTGGTTGATATGGAAAGATGCTTCCATTTTTCCCTGGAGAAATACAGATATGACCTGAGGATGGCTCCTATTTGGTGAAGTTTTAGAGGTGGTTTGTCATGTAGTATGAGAGAGATAGTAAGATCTTACTACATTGCTTTTTTTTTTTTTTTTAAAGATTTTATTTATTTATTTCAGAGAGAGAGAATGAGAGAGAGCACATGAGAGGGGGGAGGGGCAGAGGGAGAAGCAGACTCCTCGCCGAGCAGGGAACCCGATGCGGGACTCGATCCTGGGATTCCAGGATCATGACCTGAGCCGAAGGCAGTCACTTAACCAACTGAGCCACCCAGGCGCCCCACTACATTGCTTTAATTAGCAAGAAGAATGAGCTTATGTTAGAAACTATTCTGAATTATAAAATAAGTTTGAAGAGCTTTACAACTCTTCACAGAATAACTGAAATCCACAGAATAACTTTTACCAGCTGTTTTTTAAGTATGACTACCTTCTAAAACTACTTTACTGAATGCTTTATTTTGGAATAGCTGTGTTTATTTTCACATAAACCATGTGTGAAAGTTTAAAAAAATCAGTTTATCTGTCTAATGAGTATGGACCTTTTTTTTTTTTTCCTAAGGTTTTTGGTTTTGGTATTAACTGCTTTGCAACAAGGATTAGTAAGTCTGCTAGGGTGCCCTCAGGCTTACCAAAACAGCATGAGACACAGTACCTGCCCTCAAAGGACTTACCTTTTAATTGGGAAGCTAACATTCTCCAGTAGTCCTTTCTGCATGGCTTCCTCAAAGCATCTATGTGGTTACGTGGTTTTTCTCCAGGAGTGTTGAGTGTTGGAACAGAGAACACAGAATACAGGATGAATCCAGGGTTAAAAAGAGAAGAGGACAAAGATACTGAGGGTTCTGTGGAGAGATCATAAGCATCTCAGATTGTGCCCAGAAGGAAAGGAGCCTAAGGGATGTGTTGGGTGGGGAGGGGTGGGAAGGATCATGAAGATGGAGGAAGTGATTAACTGACATGGTGGGTGGGTGGACACCAAAGACGGAAGGACTCCATGAGGTCAACCAAGACATGGAGAGTGTTAAGGGGCAGGAGAGATAGAGCAAAATGCTATCTATTTCCTGCAAGTCTCTCTTATCTCATCAACCAAAGGGTAAAAAGGGGCCAGTCCTGGTGTTTCTTTTGTGTCTCTTTTAGCTCTTGGTTCACTCTGATGCTCTAACATGTGCTTCCTAAATATTTCCCGAAGAAATTCAGCTCACTCATGGGTTTTGTGAAGATCAGTTGGGGTCAATGGTCAAATTTCTTTCATGTATGGAAATGATTGATGTGCTCTTTGGTTCATGTCTCTGGTGAGCCCCAAAGTGATTCCTGGCATAATCTGATGGTGTGAGCATGCACACATGTGCTACAGTGAGGAGGAAGTCTCTGTCATCTGATATTTGTTCATTACTGTTGGGTGAAGGGAAAATGTTATCACCAGGGAGACAGTCTAGGTAGACTTCAGAGAGTCCCACGTGCCAGATGTGATTTCGCCTTACCGGTGAAGCCAAAAATGCTGTTTATTTATTATTATTATTTTTTAAAGATTTTATTTATTTATTTGAGAGAGAGAGAGAGAGCACATGAGGGGGGGGAGGGTCAGAGGACGAAGCAGACTCCCTGCCGAGCAGGGAGCCCGATGCGGGACTCGATCCAGGGGCTCCAGGATCATGACCTGAGCCGAAGGCAGTCGCTTAACCAACTGAGCCACCCAGGCGCCCAAAAATGCTGTTTCTTTATATAGGTCAATAGTTTTCATTTTCCTTTTCGTGATTTTTCCAGCTAAGTGCATTTGAGCCCCACATGAACAACTTAAACTTCTTTCTGATCTTCTTACTGTTCCCCACTCAACATTTAACTTCTTCTTCAGTTTATATTTAGTTGAAGCTATCTTCATGAAAGACTTGCACAACCGAAGTTGCAGCAAAAACTAGGGAATACAATTTTCATTTGGAATAAAAGCTGAAACTTTACAAGATAATTCCCATGCACGCTTGTATATTTTGTAATGAACTTGCAGCTCCCTAGTTGCCACACCCACCGTGAGTTCTTTGCAATGGTGTCCTATAGTCACCGGGTTACCCTGGCGCTGGCCCAGTGCTGAGACACAGCAGAGGCTCACAGCCGTATGTGCACCTGAGGCGAATGTGTCAGATGTCCAGCTCAAACACACCAGCAGTGTCTCCAATGCAGATTTTCTTAGGTAGCATTGTAAGGTTCCTTAACCTGAACCCCAGACACCACAGACTTGATTAGAATCATGCGGTTACCATGGTATCCAGAGAGCCCTTAGAAGCTCATCGAATTTTCCAGGCAGAGAAAAAGATGGTAAACTGCTCCAATAGAACATTTTCTACCTTAGAAGCCGAGAATAGACACTATATTTATCTGAAACAGCAAATCTGATTTTCAAAACTTCTTTCAAGCATAATCTTTTATAAGAGATCTGCTGAAAACCGCTCACAGGTTTATATGTGCTAGGACTGACTTTAGCACATTTTCTTTCATCGCTGATCTGGAAGCTTCTTTTTGAATAAAATAGAAATGTGAATGGCTCTGGCTGAGAAATCCCTTTCAATGTTAGAGAAGAGTCGAAGTAACAGAGCCCTCCTGTTTGTTCAGGGAGAATGAAGCAAAAATGGGTCTACCATGAATAAAATGGCAGGCCTGCTTTCTTCACAGGACACTTCTCCCCTCTGATACAGTTCTTTGATGTTAATCTAATTCTCACTAATTGCTACCTCCAAAGCAACAGAGTTTAGATCTTTGAAAGGATTGCTTTTTATAAAATCTTATTGTCTGTAATTTCTGGTTAATGGAAAGGCCACTGAACCATTACCTTTTTCCCATAGAGTTAGTGGACAGGGGCTGTTTAAGTCATTAATTTGTATTGCTTGACATTTTTATAACATTTTGCAATCTTCAGAGCACATTTACATCCATTGTTATTTGAGCTATGTAACAACCTTTATAAGGCAAAGAGAGTTTTTTTTTTTTTTTTGAATGAGGGGATTGAGATAAAGATTATGTCTCCTTTAAAATCAGTTCTACCTGTTCCTAAGTCAAATTCCATTTGCCCTGTCATGGTGGGCAAAGCATGAGGATAGGAAGGGAGAACCTATAGTTTGTTTGGTACCTATCTGTTTAATCATTTGTCTCCCTGATTTGACTTTAAGCTCCCTGAAGGTGGAAATTTTTTTATTCATTGTTAGATTTCCAGGGCCTGGAATAGTGCCTGGCACATAGTAGGTGCTCAATTAACATTTTTGTGAATAAGTAAGTAATAATAATGACAACATTTTCACCTCTACCTATCCCCTTCTTACACACTCCAATGGCATAGAAAATGTTGAATATAAGAATTACAGGCTATCTAAAATAAATAGTGATGTGGATAAGTGGGGAAGTGCAGATCATCAGTCCATTAATGTAATGGGTGAAGAATACTGAACTGAGCTGTAGAAAAACACAGAAGACACTGAAAATATAGGTCCTGCCTTGAAGAGCTTAAAATCAACTTGGAGAAAACTACCGTGGAAAAGATGAAGAAAACCACTCACAGTGTGTTTGGTTGGCCCTGCCCTCTTGGGAACTTGTTTGGGAGAAATAAAAAGGACATGCACTGCAAAAAACCTTGATCTCGGAGGGAGGAGGACGTGGAGGAACTCTACTGTCACTTTCTTTCTTTGGTTCTATAATTACTTGTACCTTTTCAAGTGTTTTTATGCAAGAAACTAAATACAGAGACTGGTCGAGGGATGAATCATTCTAATTAACTGGAATAGAAGGTGAACTTTGACAAAGCTTCAGTTGGCTCTTTTCTTTAAATAGTCAAGTAATTATGCTGTAATTTAGCATCAGTAAACAATTCTTTCCATCCTTATCTCAACGAGAGCTAATAGTTTCCAAGTCCTTTACGGACCCTTTAGGGGTGATGCTTTTCAAGTTTCAGTCCTCAAACCACCTGCTTAAGTATGTGCTGCTGAAATTCTGATTCAGGGGTCTGGTGCAGGGTTTGGGAAATCTGTTTTTTTTGTTTTTTTTTTTCTTTTTAATGAACATGTTATTTTGGAATAATTTTATATTCATAGAAAAGTTGCCAAGATAGTACCAAAATTTCCTATATTTCCTTCACCTAGCTTCCCCTAATGTTAACGTCTTATATAACCAGAATATATTTGTCAAAATTAAGAAATCAATATCAGCAGTAATGCTGAGCTACAGACTGTATTCCAGTTTCACCAGTTTTTGCACTAACATCCTTTTCCTGGGACATTCCATTCCATATTCCATTTTGTTGTCCTACCCCCTTCATCTCCTTGGATCTGTGATGGTTTCCCAGCTTTTCTTCAGAGCTGCATTTTTAACCCCGGGGTTCAGAAGCATGTGGTGGGGATGGGTAGGGGGGGATAGGGACTGGGGGTTGGGGGACCTCCCCTTGCCTGAGGAAACCTTGTGCTTTTCATTCCAAGTCATGCTCCTATTGGTCAGGGACCCAGCAGGAAACAGAAGGCACACTCTGCAGGACTCTGAAGACAACTGAGCAAAAGTACTATTTACAGAGGTGTAGATGGTGAAAGGAGCAAATAAGGGATATTAACACAACCAGGAATGCTTAGTGATGAGAGGCTTCTACTCCCTTTGAGATGGGGGCAAGAGGAGCAGGGTCCCCTCAGGTGGAGCTGTAGTCAGGGATGTGTAATTGGCTCTTTGAGAAAGAAAAGAGCCACTGCTAGAACCGTGGGACTCCAATGTACAGAGGACATGGAGCAGGGAGACCTGGGTCTTTATCACCTCTATGCTGGTCTCCTGCTGGTACCTCCCATTGGCAGAACTCCACAAGGAGGCAGAAGGCAGGGGATGGGCGACATAGTTCCTGGACACAGAGGAGGGAGGGATGGGTGGAGAATGGGTCTGGAGAATGGATTTAGAGAGAGGTGGCGGTGAGAACCAGCACTGTGTAAAGCAAAATGCAGAAGAGATAGCCTGATTAGTTCATTGTGCCTGAGTTAAAATGTCTTCTCTGCTTATTAATTCGTAGCTCCTATGTCATTAGGGGCCCATAGCTTAAAAAAAAAAAAAAAGAGGATCCAATAAAAACATTACATTTAGCCTTGGAAACTGTACAGTTTATTAGCTTGTTGCAAATTCAACAAACATCCCTTTGGTGGGTTAATGATATAAAGAGAACGGTTGTCTCCAGCTAAATAAAGAAATATCCAGACTGAAGAAAAAGAAGTACCATCTGAGATATAGTTTTAGAACTGATGATGAATTTTGAGTGTCATATACCACCTTGTATGATTTAGATAAAATGGTGCTTTAAATTTTTTTTCTATTTTGTTAATTGGCCCTAGTTTTTGAAAGACATTATCGTCACCCTTTCTACACTATAGTGAATTGAATTCTGGCACCCAAGAAAAAAATTCAGTGTTCTTTTTCTAATTGCAAAAGAATAGGAATGGAATAAAAGCTCATCTTTTTCAAGCATCCATGCGACTTATGGAGAATCTCTAGTCTTTAGAACTGGCTTTCCTGGGGTTTATCCAATGGGAATATGGTGGGGATGAAAGTGTTATATTTCACCCCCTCATTTCAAAAAAGGAGAAGTTAGAAAGGAGGAATATTAGCTATATTTTTCTGGTTTTGACATTAAGCTTGACATTAAATCATTGTTTGCCCAAACAGAAAGCTTGGTGGAGGTTTGTTTTGCTCATGAATGTTTTTCACAGATATTGGTCTTTTGTGTTGGCTCACCATCCTCAGCCAGGACACAAACACTTCTATATTTATTTTGCATAATGGTCGCATTGGGATCTTGGCAGGAAACAGAATTTACCTCAGAGGGTTTGAAATGAAGAGAGTTTAATGACGGGCCTGTTGCAAACCTGTGGGCTATGTTATAGGAATAAACAAGGGGTGGTTCAGCACCCAGGAACTAACAGCAAAGGGGACTTTGCCCAGGAACTTCAGCCCAGGCTGAAGGGACAAGAGGAACAGATAGTGGAGTCCAGTGAGGGTTGTAATTATGGAGGAAGAGTCACTCAACAGAAGCCGTAGCTGGAAAGGGAGAGAACTCTTATTAGACACTGCAGTAAAACAGAGAGAGAATAGGGAAAATAGCACCACACTGCTTTCCTCCCACCTTCCCATATTTGACTGGTACCCCCCCACTAGTCAAACCCAACAGGAAGCTAGAGGCCCAGGGAGTCTCGGTGATCACAACCCTCCCACCTCTGGCCCCTGACCCCCAGGCAGGAGAGGTGGAGTATGGTTGGGGGTGTCGTAGGCGGGGGATTGGGAATAACCAACAAAATGGTCCATTGCCATTGAGCCCCCAAAATGATTACTTGTGACATTAGATTTGGAGAAAATGCAAAGTGGATGCATTAAACTAATGAGCAAATTAATTTTCTATAAAGCCACTCTTATCACTTTAAAAGCTTACTACTCGGGCACCTGGGTGGCTCAGATGGTTAAGCGTCTGCCTTTGGCTCAGGTCATGGTCCCAGGGTCCTGGGATCGAGTCCCGCATCGGGCTCTCTGCTTCTTGGGAGCCTGCTTCTCCCTCTGCCTTTCTCTGTCTCTCATGAATAAATAAATAAAATCTTAAAAAAAATAAATAAATAAAAGCTTACTACTCACCTAGCCTGTTCTGAAGTTTTAGCACATAAAGACTCTGTCTTCTAAAGTTTTCTTAGCCTCATTGTGTGGTAAGAAACATGCTGACCTTTAACATAATGGGGAGCCTCATTTTGACCTCCAGGGGCCCTGAGGGAGGGAGACCAGCATAGCTCATGTTATTGGTTGTCCCAGCTGCCATTTTCAGAGTTAAAAATGGTCATTATAACAGGTACAATAGTTCCCTCTTATCCGTGATTTTGCTTTTCATGGTTTCAGTTACCTGCTGTCAACTGTGGTGCACAGGCTGATGATCTTCCTTCTGAATATCATCGATCCACTAGTAGCCTAATGTGGCATCACAGGGCCTGTGTTATTCATGTCACTTTACCTCGTCAATAGACATTTTATCATCTCACATCATAACAAGAAGAAGGATGAGTATAGTAAGATATTTTGGGAGACCACGTTCACGTAACTTTTATTGCAGTGTATTATTATAATTGTTCCATTTTATTATCAGTTATTGTTGTTAATCTCTTGCTGTGCCTAGTTTATGAATTAAACTTCATCATAGGTATGTATGTGTAGGAAAAAAACATGGTAGACACAGGGTTTGATACTATATGCAGTTTCAGGCATCTACTGCGGGTCTTGGAACATAGTCCCAACAGATAAAGGGAGACTGTTATATGCTTTTATTGTTTTAATGGGTTGTTTCTCTTGAAGCTAAATCTAATTACCTAATAATCATTTCTAGTTGTTCATTGATTATTTGTGCATGAATTATTTAATGAGAATAGACCCAGATAACCAAGTGGCAAAAAGTCTCATTTTTGGGGAAAAACATTCACTCTAGCCCATACCCCCATTTGGAGATTATTTGAAAATAAAAGCAAAGTAGCAAAACCATCTTAAAAGCTTCTGGCAACTTGAACCAAACCTGGCCCTGGGATCATTTAAGAATTTTTTTTCTAGGAGGCTCAGAGAAAGAGAGCTGAAAATAGACTAGTTGCAGCAATTTCAGAAAAAGTACCTGAAAATGTTTTCTTTGGCTGAGGGTTTTTATTGAGTGACAAGTCAGCAGTACCCAGAAAATTGCATTATTGGGAAAAGAAATTCATATTTGATTTTCTTTTTCCTTGTGGGCTATTTCTCTTTAATGCTTTATATCAAATCTTTAAATGTGATGCAGTGACAGCCTATCAGTCTCCTTTATTTTCTGTAATTTTTTTTTCTATATAACCCCACTTTTTCTTTCCAAATTTGTGATGAATTCTTGGCAGGACTACCTTCATCTAAAAGGCTCCAGAAAAAAATAAAATCCTGCTCTTTGAAAATAGTATTTACTTATATATGTTAGTTAGTTTAGTATCAGTCTCAATTGTGTTTCCTGTTTCCTTAGCTTCGAAAAATGTCTGGCCCAGTTTTGTCTTCGGCCACAGTGGCTGATCTGTTTATATCATGAAAATGTTAAGGAAAGGTAAAAAAAAAAAAAAAAAGTGGTCATAAGCTATTCTTCTAGGAGTCGATTGGCTTGAAGTTCAAGGGTCTTTCAAAGCTTAAGTGAGTTTAATTGCAATTTTGAGCAAAACTAAAGAAAAAAAATCTGTTGATCCTGCCTTATGAAGGGACGGTCATCACTTTGAGTAGCTAGAATCAATAAGCTGCTGAGAGTTACTCTAAGTGGATACAAAGACCTAATTTGCCCTTACTGATCTGACCTGTGCAGGGTGTTAGAGCAGGTAGGAAGTGATTAGTGCAAGGCCATGCTACTTTCTTTAACTTAAGAACCTGAACCCATAGTAACGGGCATTAGCGCTGATACCAAGATCACTTCCATCCTTACAGCTATTTCTGTCTCTGTCAGGATCGTTTTCCAGTGATCCCGTGGTGGTAAACCCTGATGCATCTTTCTTTAACTCTGGTGCCTTCCACACTCCCTCAAAATCAGTTAGTCGCCATGGTGCTAGCTTTGCAAAAGAGATTCATTTCCTTTCCACTGTTATCTCAACAGGCAAGGACCTTCCTACTGGCCTGGTTCTTGAGATAACCTCCTGCAAGGCTGCCAGCTCATAGTATTAACTTGCTCCTAGAAAGGAAGCTTCCTAGACCATCATATTTATCAGGATCTGCCCCTGCCCTCTCTCTCACTCTCTCTCTCAGCCAGTTATCACCTACAGAGTAAAATGCCTGTCAGTAACGAATGAATACATTTCCGTGAGCAACTGCTGTGGGCAAGGCCCTGTGCACAGTGCTGTAGGGACACAGACCATGTCCACTTGCCTGTTCACCTTGTGTCCTTGGTTCATTTATCATTTCTTATCGAGCAGGGATTATACTTGATGTGTATAAGAGCGCAGCAGCAACATGGCTTCTAATCAGCATTCCTGATTACATATTTTTGGCCGAGGATGGCTCTTGAAGATCTGCAGCTTGGAAAATTATATTCATAGTCCCCTCAAGGCTGCTTGATGTGGCTCCTAATATTTTTGAAACTCTCTGTTTAGAATTATCTTCTGAACTCTTAAGTTATAAAAGCGAGAGTCTCATTAGTGCCTTCTTTTGTTCAAGACACAACTTACGGAATGCCTGCTTCAGACCAGGAGCTGTGCCAAGTCCTTGGCATGCTAAGATATGTTGAAGTCCACCAAGCAAAGACTACCAGGGACACGCCATAGTCAAACAAACTTAGGTTTATTATCTTGAGGCAGCAAGGGGGAGCACATACAGGCTTGGGGGCATTTCAACAGGGTGGTGATAGATTTTAGGGAAGAATAATCTACAGAGTTTGTAAAACTGAAGTTAGTCATAGAATTGGTTAGAATTTATAAAGTATGAAGTTGCTGAAACAGTCAGTGGTCTTTAGGACATAGGACTTTGTGTGGAATTATTCTTAGACTAGTTTGTCTGTGGTCTGATTTAGAACAACCATGGGTCTGAATGAGCTGGTATTCAAGAGTCTGAAATTAGTTTGTCTTGCATGTCATGGTTTGGTACAGTTTTTCTGTTTTTGTGAGTCATAGTACGATTTTTTTTTTTTTAAAGATTTTATTTATTTATTTGAGAGAGAGAATGAGAGAGAGAGAGAGCACATGAGAGGGGGGAGGGTCAGAGGGAGAAGCAGACTCCCTGCCGAGCAGGGAGCCCGATGCGGGACTCGATCCCGGGACTCCAGGATCATGACCTGAGCCGAAGGCAGTCGCTTAACCAACTGAGCCACCCAGGCGCCCCACGATTTTGCAAGTTGTGGTTTCTGTTTCAATTTTCAATCCCCTCCTCACATCCAATGGCCAGCTGAACTGGTTTTCTCCCTTTTCAGAAGAATAATGACAAAGTTCATGTCCTCAAAGAGTTCTCAGTCTAGGCTATTATAATTTGATATGTTCCATAATAGAGATACAAATAAGGTGTTATGGAGTTCAAAAGAAATAACTTTAAGAAAAAACTACCATTTTGTTGAAATCCTAACATATACAAAGCTCCACATATATTATATACAAAGCAAGTTACATACATTATTTTATTTAATCCTCAGCAACCATATGAAATTGGTGCTATTTTTCTTATCCTCATTTAAAGACAAGAAATTGAGATGTGAAGAGGTTAAGTAACCCACTCGAGCTGGTCACCCAGCTAAGAGAAAATAGATCTAGGACTTTATTAACAAACATTGACTAGATACTGTTCTAGGTGCTTTACATAATCTCCAAAATAGACCTTTGAAGTAGTTCCTGCTCTTTATCCTATTTCACTAATGAGGAAGCTGAGCATTGGAAAGTGAAGTAACTCATCTAAGGTCACAGCTCATAGAGGCGGGGTTCAGACCTAGGCAGCTTACACCCTGGTCCATGCACATCACTGCCTTGTCTGCTGCTTTTCTTGAGTCCTTGTCTTTGGCTTCTCGCGGCTGTGTTCTTTTTTTTTTTTTTTTAAGATTTTATTTAAATTTAAATTAGTTAATATATAGTGTATTATTAGTTTCAGGGGTAGTATTTAGTGACTCACCAGTTGCATATAGCACCCAGTGCTCATTACATCCAGAGCCCTCCTCAATCCCCATCACCCAATTATCCCTTCCCCCCACCCATCTCCCCTCCAGCAACCCTCAGTTTGTTCCCTATAGTAAAGAGCCTCTTATGGTTTGCTTATCTCTCTGTTTTTATCTTATTTTTCCTTCCTTTCCCCTATGTTCATGAGTTTTGTTTCTTAAATTCCACATATGAGTGAAATCGTATGTCTTTTTCTAGCTGACTTATTTTACTTAGCATAGTACATTCTAGTTTTATCCACGTCATGGCAAATGGCAAGATTTCATTCTTTCTGATGGCTGAGTGATATTCCATTCTCCATTCATCAGTTAATGGACATTTGGCTCTTCCCATGTTTTGGCTATTGTGGACATTGCTGATATAAACACTGGGGTGCATGTGCCCCTTTGAGTCACTATTTTTGTATCCTTTGGATAAATACCCAGTAGTGCAATTGCTGGGTCATAGGGTAGTTCTGTTTTTAACTTTTTGAGGAAACTCCATACTGTTTTCCAGAGTGGCCGCACCAGTTTGCATTCCCATCAATAGTGTAAGAGGGTTCCCCTTTCTCTGCATCCTCACAACATCCGTTGTTTCCTGAGTTGTTAATTTTAGCCATTCTCACCGGTGTGAGGTGGTATCTCATTGTGGTTTTGATTTGTATTTCCCTGATGATGAGTGATGTTGAGCATTTTTTCTTGTGTTTGTTGGCCATTTTTATGTCTTTTTTGGAGAAATGTCTATTCATATCTTCTGCCCATTTTTTGACTGGATTTTTTGTTTTTTGTGTATTGAGTTTGATAAGTTCTTTATAGATTTTGGATACTAGCCCTTTATCTGATATGTCATTTGCAAATATCTTCTCCCATTCCGTAAGTTGCCTTTTAGTTTTGTTGATTGTTTTCTTTGCTGTGCAGAAGCTTTTTATCTTGATGAAGTCCCAGTAGTTCATTTTTGCTTTTGTTTCCCTTGCCTCTGGAGACGTGTCTAGTAAGGAGTTGCTGCAGCCAAGATCAAAGAGGCTGTGTTCTTGTCTAGGATTTTGATGGAGTCTAGTCTCATATTCAGGTCTTTTATCCATTTTGAACTTATTTTGTGTGTGGTGTAAGAAAGTGGTCCAGTTTCATTCTTCTGCATGTTGCTGTCCAGTTTTCCCAACACCATTTGTTGAAGAGACAGCATTTTTCACAGAGCTGGAACAAATAATTCTGAAATTTGTATGGAACTAGAAAAGACCCCAGAGTAATGTTGAAAAAGCTGGAGGCATCACAATTCTGGACTTCAGCCTGCATTACAAAGTTGTAATCATCAAGAGGATATGTATGGTACTGGCACAAAAACAGACACATAGATCAATGGAACAGAATAGAGAACCCAGAAATGGACCCTCAACTATATGGTCAACTAATCTTAGACAAAGCAGGAAAGAATATTCAATCACCTCTGTGTTCTTAACTGCTGACTGAAGGGTTGACATGGCTGGGATATGGTGGTTAAGTGAGATATTTCTGCATGGACTAGGGAGAAAAGGCTGTGCCATTCCATTTAAGAGGATTAGCCTGCACAGAACTCTGGGAACAGGAAAGGCTCTACTTGTTCAGGGAATGAGGAACCTTGAGTGCATAGGATAGGAAAGTGGTCAAAGCACATAGAGCTTGGCACATGTATTGGGACCAGGTTGGGACTTTACAATCTCTCCTTTGGCCTATGTTTGACCAAAAAGATGCTCCTCTTCTCAATACTGCACTTGGCTCTGAATGACCATTCTGGTCATAATGCATCTGCAAAGAGATTTGTCATTACCAAAGGTACTCATGCTGGCAACAATTCCAAAGGAGAAGTTCCAGAAATGTATTAAGCAAAGGAAACTTTAGGGGGAAAAAAACTGCTGCCTAGAGATACCTTGAGATGATTGCTTTGAAGAGCATAATATTAATTTGAATGTTTATGTCCTTGTAAGTTAACAAAAAAATATGTCATCACTTTCAATTAATCCAGAGTCTTCAGTAGCAGCTTTTATTTATGGAGTTCTGGGAGTTGACATGCATTTAATCTTTATATCAGTCCCATAAGGTAGATATATTGTTCATGTCCCAACTGTATAGATGAGGAAACTGAGGCTCAGAGGAGTCATGGGACGAGTCACACCATGGGAGGTGGTAGAGCCAAGATTTTAACCCGGTTTGTCTGGTTCCAGAGCCCATTCTACCATATAACCTCCAGAAGTCTGTGTCCTTTCAGCTTGTGAAAGTGCAAGCAGTCAAATGCCTGGAGAGTTAGCAGACAAGAGAGCAAAGAGCAGTGAAGGGACATGAGGAGTTTACTTAGAAGAGCTTCAGTCACCTCTTCCCCATTCTGTATCAGACCTGCCCCTTTTTGCATGCATCGCTGAGATTTATTAGTTTAAAATAGTATCCTCACTCAGTGTTACTCCTTGGATACCAAGAGGTAGTCCAAAAAGCTGAGGCTGAATTTCTGGCCTTCCTTGGGCAATGGAGATCCCTCAGCCTTGCTGGGACATAAATTCATCAACCAATTAGTAGATACATTTGTATTGACCTTTCTTAATAGAAAGTGATTTCTAGAGGTTTGCTTATTTAACTAATGACAAATGCCCTCATTAGGAGCGTGGGCACAGAAAGATCTTTGTTGACTCTGGACAAGTGATGATCTTTGTTAATTTGGTACCCCAAATTATGGTACTCCAGTTCTTCGCAGCATCAGGGAAAAAGTGGTAGCAGTAGCTAATGAGCCTGGACTGCACATTCTGGAAATGAAGGGAGTGATTTGTTACCATTTTCTCTATAGAGTATGCTTGTGGATTAATTGTATTTATTAGTTGACTTAACCTAAGAATGACCTGGTCCCTTTGGCCTAATGTTTGTCCCTACCAGAGGCAGTGGTAGATAGCATAGCCAGTGAGGACCTGAGCTGGAGTTAGCCATCAGAATATGAATCCTGATGCTTGGCTTATCTTGGGCAAGTTACTTAAACTTTCTGCACCTCAGTTTCTTCATTTCTCAAGTGGGACTGATAAGAGTACCTACCTCATAGGGTTATTTTGCAGATCAAACAAGAAAATCCTTGAAATTACTCAGCATGACTCAGTTCATAAGAAGGACTCAGTAAATGATCAGAAAAGCAAATATTGAGTGAGCACTTGTTGTGTAGCAAGCCATGATTGTGCACTGTGCAGCTCCCAGTAGAGCCCTCCCCATAGACAACCATGGGAATGTCACCCTCAGTGTCATGCGACATAACGGCGTTGTGCCAGGACTTGCCCTGAGCACTTTACATGTTTCATAACTCTTTAATCCTCATGACAGCCTGTTATTAATCCTGTTTACAACTTAGACACGGATGAGAATTACCTTGCCCAAGTTTAGCCAGCTGATAAGTGGCTAGGCTGGGATGTTGGCCATTTGTATTATTATGGTATGGAGCAGCATGGTTGACAGCCACAAAATGGAGGGATGATCTCCTTGGTAGCTTGGTGTTCTTCATCAACCCATAATGCATTGGTTGTCCTTAATGTCTTTCAATATTTTTGGAATTAATGGAAATTCATTAATTCACTTGACCTTGGGAAAAGGTTATACAACTTTCCTTATCATAATTCAGTTATATGTGATTAGGGTTGAGGGAGGGAAGGAGGAAGTGGGGGAGAGAGAGAGAGAGAAAGAACAAGCCTATTGAACATTTGCATAAAACCAGCAATCCTATCTACGCTCCTGTCAGGATAGGTCACAGCCCATGCTCTTTGATCAGATGGCTTCACTTCTAATATGACTTCCATGGTGTGAGCGTCTTGCCACATGGAGTTTTAATAATGTACTTTTCATATAATATGGCCCCCAAATGAAGCCAGGTAGTTTAGCTGGTACTAAACCAAAGAAACAGAGATTTACTCTAGTGCCAGAACAAAAACCGGCTGTGCTGGAATTTTTGACAAATGGTATGGCAAGGTCCCAGGGGGACACCTTCCTGAGGGACTCTTGAAGCAACTGCTGCTTTAAGAGATCCCATTTGCCCTGAATGGTGAGCAGTGAGAGGTCAGAAGCATAGCAAGTGTTTTAATGTATTGACAGTGCCTTCTGAATTGGTTCCGGTTCTCTGTGGCTCCCGCTTTGTCCACAGACATCCTATAAAAAAGCAGCCCTAGATATGTTCCATTTTTCTTTGTTTTCTCTTCTCTATGGCACCCCCTCTTTACCTGACCCCTTTGCTATTGATGGGTTGCTGAGCTCTTTCTTTCCCTCTTTGGCCCTGTCTTTTTTCTTGGTTGGCATCCAAACCTTTGCCCTTCTTGGCCCTCCCTGAACTTCCTTGGCTCCTACGAGCCTGGGGAGAGAACTCAGGCACACAAGTTAGTACTATTTATGTCAAATAGATAACTTTTGCAAGCTTCTGCATGTTTTAAAATTATTTTTTTTTCTCCTGAAATTTTATCGGAGGGCCAAAGTAAGAATATTTCAAGGTTAGGGGTTTTGTATTAGCAGGATTACAAGGGAGAAGATCAGTGTAGAATCCCTTTCTTCTTAAATTCTCATCCTGTGTGAAGCTCTAAGGGTCTCAGCCTCATGGGAACAGGCAGCATTAGTGGTTTTTCCATGAGAGATTCAGGGGCACCTGATAATTTATAGCAGTTGTGACAAAGCTGTGTCAATGTGTGGTTTCACGCTGAAGCTACTCAGGACACCGTCAGCATTGGAGAAGATGAATCTTTTCCATAAAATAACATGTTGTCTATACAATGCCTAGCAAGAGAATATGATTCAGCATGCTCTCTGCCACCTTTTAAAAAATAACAAAATAGGGGCACCTGGGTGGCTCAGTCGTTAAGCGTCTGCCTTCGGCTCAGGTCGTGGTCCCAGGGTCCTGGGATCGAGCCCCGCATCGGGCTCCCTGCTCTGCGGGAGGCCTGCTTCTCCCTCTCCCACTCCCCCTGCTTGTGTACCCTCTCTCGCTATGTCTCTCTGTCAAATAAATCTTTTAAAAAAAACAAAAAACAAAATATATTTTCTTTTCTATTTCCTAAAACCAAAATAAACTACTTCCTACTACTGTCATTCACAGAGCCAGATGGAGAGAAAGAATGTTTTCATCTAGGACAGGGAAAATCAAAATGGCAAGTTTGGAAGTTGGTTTGAGGGCCTGGCCCACATTTGGCAGTTGGAGAATGTTAGTTCATCTGCTATTTGCTGAGGGGAATTGGTTCCACAAATTACTTTTATGGTGTCTATTACTGAAATGGTATTTGGAGGCTGTGTTTAGGAGAATGTTACCCTAATGCCAGGACAGTCTAAGAGAATATGACTTAGAAATGAGAATACAGAGTCTGAATTGGGCCTATTTCCTCATTTTTCCTACATGATTGATTTGAATTTATTAGAATTTGAATTAAGGGAGCATCTTATCTCCTCTTCCCTGACTTCCTCAAACCTGGGTTAGTTGTGCCTCTTTGGTCTCCCTATACTTTCTCAAGCCACTCTTCACATTTTATGAGAATTACCTGTTTCATGCATCTTTTGCAAATGGGGACTGTGACATTACCTATACCCAAAATGGTATCTGGAACATAGTTGGTGCTCACTTGTGGAATGAATGAGTGAATGAATGAGTGATGTTAATATCTTATGTTTCCACCTTTTTTGCAAGTTCCTTAAATAAAACACTAGGTGTAATTCTACAGACTGTGTGGAAGGGATCACAGGCTTTCAAAAAAAGCATGGTTCCTCGTTCTCTACTTGCTGTTTCAGGCATGCTGGCACAGTTATTTCAAGAAATGTGTTGTGAAAGGCTTTATTAACCCTCTGAATCCAATTGTCAGAGAATGTGAAATTTAAAAAGCTTTAAAACCAAAAGATTAAGTACAAAAGCCTGCTTTCTCTCTCCCTTCCTTCCTCTCTCCCTCTTTCTCTTTTCTTTCCCTTCTTTTGTTTTCTTTCTTTCTTTCTTTCTTTCTTTCTTTCTTTCTTTCTTTCTTTCTTTCTTTCTTTCTTTCTTTCTTTCTTTCTTTCTTTCTTTCTTTCTTTCTTTCTTTCTTTCTTTCTTTCTTTCTTTCTTTCTTTCTTTCTTTCTTTCCTCTTCTCTCTCTCTCTCTCTTTTCTTGTACTAGAACTAAAAGAGCAAGAGGGGTGAGGCCCAGATCTCCTTAAAGTTGGGTGGGCAATTGCAGATATTAGTCTAGTTGAATGAGGGTTACTCTTGTAAAGTCATTTAGTCAGAGGAAAATAAAGGGGTTATGAAAGCCTGGAGAAACCTGGGCTGGCCAGGGAGCATCAGCAAACAGGACGATCACCTGTAATTCTGAGAGCAGTTATTTTCTGTGTCCTTTAAGCTGGATGTAGATAGCTCCAGGATTAGCATTACTATTCTGGGTTTTTATAATTTAATATTATGTCATAACACTTTTTCCAAGTTTCAATATTATAATTTTGAACAAAGTCATACCTTTCTATTAAATCAACATGCTCTATTTTGGTTAGTTTGTTGGTTGTTTCCATTTTTCTACTGTCATAAATGATGTTGCCATGAGCATTTCTTGTGTATGAAATTTTTTCCTTTAGGATGAATTAGTCCTGCATGAAGGGAGATAAATATTTTTATGGCTCGGGATACCTATTGCCAAAATATTTCTAAAGTGCTGTAGTGAATGCATGTAGGGAATATTTTAGTTCCTTTTAAAAGCTGTGTGCTCTACTCATGACGTTACCCCTTTGTGTAAATCTGCTCTTGTTTTAAGCCTGAAACCATGTGCTCCAAGTTGTTCTCTTTGTAGAACTTGTTATACATATAAAATCTAGGTTCTCATGAGGTCCAGTCTCAGTACAACATCGCATTCATGGAACAACATCCAACAACCAAAAGCAATTACAGAAAATTAATTCCTATCTTTATTGTATTTCTCAAAAAACTTAAATGGAATTTCTTAAAACTACAGTGTCTTGGGGCAACTGGGTGGTGCAGTCGATCAAGTGTCAGACTCTTGATTTCAGCTCAGGTCATGATCTCAGAGTCCTGAGGTCAAGCCCCATGTCTGGCTCCATGCTTAGCACGGGGTCTGCTTGAGATTCTCCCTCTCCCTCTGCGCCTCCCCCTCTAAAATAAATAAATAAATCTTTAAAAAAAAACACACACAAAAACCTACCATGTCTTTTTCAATTCTATCACACGGTGCAGTTGCTAGAAGCCTTTCCTTCTCTCTTCACATTGCTACCATATTTCTAAAGTCTTCTCTGTTCCCTTTCTGCTGACACATACTATCTAGCTCAAGCATTCAGCCATCTTCCCCAAATCCCACACACCCTACACATAACACTTTTCGTTACATAGACCCTCTCCTGAGTAATATAGTCTAAATGTTCTCTGGGAGATTTCCTCAAACCCAGACTCAGACTTCACACAATAAGAGAAAACCCTAGAGCTGACCCGATGAGCAAGAAAGATACCATCCTTAGAAGCAGGAAGGGAAAGGGGACGACTATGCATATTCACATATCAATAATCTTGTCCCTGTCAGAGATAATAAGAATAGCTAATATTTGTAAATGTTTACTGGAGGCCAGGCACTGTTCTAAGTCCCTGACATGTACTGTCACTGAATCCTTACAGCAACCTTACGAATTAACAAATGTTATCAACTCTATGTTTTAAGATGAAGAGACTGAACTAGAAAGTGTTTTAAGTAACTTTCCCAATGTCACACAGTCAGTGACTGAGCAGAGATTTGAACTAGGTGGTCTGGCTGTAGAATATGTGTCCTTAGCTCCTCTACTATACTCCTTCAGTTTTAACATACATATATGATCTGGAGATCTAGGTCTGTGTCTATGATCTATAACTTTTCCTTCCTTTTCTCAAAATATTGAGCAAGAACTTGAAAACAAAGTGGAATGCTCATTTCTTGTGAGTTACTTTTTTAAATTAAAAATCACTTGGGGACTTTCTGCTACTGTCTCTGTCAGCCTACCTGTCTGATCTTATTGATCTAGACCGTGGAGTTGCTTTTATTACTTCTTGTTATGAGAAAGGCCTATTTTGACAAGGTCAATGGAAAGATGTAATTCATCTTAGAATTGGAAATATAAAATGTGGTAAAAAAGGATTTGCTAGTATACTGATAGGGAGCAATTGTTGAGCTTCTTAGAGAATAGGGTTCATAATTTAAGTTGCTTTTATCAGTTTCTCAAGTCAATGCACACATCCAGCCTATGTCCTTGGTTTTTAAGGCATGGGCTTTCATCTTTTGTATTTTTCTTTCAGATATGCTAGTTACATGGTCTAATTCACTGCTTTCAGCCCAGCGACAGTATATGATGTAGTGCTCAGAAAAGACCTCTTCTGCTTCAGAAAAATGGCCTGCAAGTTAGAGAAATGAACACATCTTTCTCAGTCAGAGGGGGCAATATGGAATTTTGCTTTGTTCAGCTTGAGAAGAAAACGTCTAGCAATTAAGGTCACCCTACATAGTAAGAATTGACTTTAAAGCCATCATTCAGATGTTCACCTTGAAACACTGCCTGTAGTTTGCTCTTCAAAGAGGAATGTTCATTGAGAAAAGGCGATGGTCCTCCAGGTTTCTGTTGTGGAAAGAATGCTGCAACAGGAGTCTAGAGACCTGAGGTCAAGGCCATTCCTGCCGATAACCAGCTGCTTTGGGGCTTATTACTTATCCTCTCTGAGTCTTACTGTTTTCATCTGTAAAATGAGGTTGACATTAATTTCCACAATTTCTTCATACATAATAAACACAATATACATTTCTGTGCTAGATAATCTTAAAGATCCTGCCCATTTGATGCTGGTAGGATTCAAGGCCTTCCTGGGCATGTCTAGCAACACCTGGGCCACCACCTCCCTGTTGAGGGGGATCCCCATTTCCCCCAGACACTTACTGACTGACCCTAACTGGCTGGCTCAGACTCAAAACTGCCTAACTAAAGATTCATTCCTTAAGAGTAGGCAGTGGTTAAAATAAAAATATTCCTAGAAAGAGTTTTGTAAGCTGTTTGCCACATTATTAAGTTCATTTACCTAATCTAATAAGCACCAATTTAGCACAGAAGGTATTCAAGACACCGAGTGAGGCTCTGAGTGTGTTTGGAGTAGTGGGGAGGAATGTAAAGATGCTGGTCCGGCCCAGCATCTTCCAGCAGTGGAAGAGAATGGGCAGATCTGCTCATGTGTCAGAGCGCTGTGGACTCCAAGTGCTGTAAGAGTTAAAATAGGGAGACGGATTGTGGTCACCTGCCATGTTTAGGGAACTTTTTCTTTTTAAAAATTGATATGAAGCTTGAACATGGCTTTGAAATATGGTTGACTAATAAAGACATAGATAAGGGGCTATGGCTTGGCATGAATCAAAACTTAGAGGTGGGAATAACCAAAGCACATTGGGAAAGAATTAAATACAT
This sequence comes from Mirounga angustirostris, assembly GCF_029215605.1. NCBI lineage: Eukaryota > Metazoa > Chordata > Mammalia > Carnivora > Phocidae > Mirounga > Mirounga angustirostris. The sequence continues at coordinate 35,012,810 of NW_026991712.1, forward strand.
AAGGTGAAGCCATGGTACTGCAAAAGATGGACAAAGAAAATTAGATTTAATACAGCAAATGAAAAGGGGTGATCATTTGTTCTTGAAGGAGAGGAGGACATGCTGATGGACAAATTTCAGAAACTTCACATGGCAGGGGTGTATGGAATAGTTTTCAGGGAAAACAGCCCCTGAATCTTCAGAGCTTCAACCTTTACTTCTTGCATGTTATTGAATGAGTGTTTTTGGAATTCGATCTGATGTCCTTCTAGGAAGAAGGGTTGATTATAAATAATCTTGCCAGTGAAAATAAGCAGCTTGGGAAGAAAAAGGAAATGTCTGAGGGATCTTAAAGTGAAGGGACAGGGATTGGCATGCCCACTCGTATCTGGTTCTCCAGCCCTAGCAACATTAATGTTGAACCCCTCTCCTCTTCTAATTTTTCTAGCCCTTAAAAGTGAATAAAGTGTCAAACTGTAAAAGGTCACAGGTGCTTTTTTTCCCCATTATATTTAGGTTCTCATGGTTTTAAGAAATATGACAGTTATAGAATCTGCCTCATCCCTCATTTCTCTGTCCTCTCACTAGATGAGAACATATTTAACAACTTTTATATTGGAATTAACAGTAAAAGTTTGAGTCTAAGCATCTGTTCTGGTTATCTACTGCTGCATAAAAAATCACCCCAAAACTTGGGGACATATCACAGCAATCATTTATATATACTTCATGAATCTCCAGTCTGAGCTGGGCTGGGTGGGAAGGCCCATCTCTGCTCCATACAGCATCAGCTGGGGAATGAGGGGGTGGGGGTCACCTGACGGGAGAAGGATTCACTTCCAAGATGCACCCACATGGCTAGCAAGCTGGTTGTGGCTATTACCAGGGCGTTTGGGTGAAAGGGTAGAGTTGCCAGATGTCTGGAGTGGAGAGTCCTGGTTCCTCTCCACGTGGGTCTCTCCATGGCTGCCTGACTTCCATGCAGCCCCACTGGATGAGTTCCAAAAGCCAACAGCCTGAGTAAGAGAGAGAGAGTGCCAGGCAGAAGCTGTATCATCCTTTTGACCTAAATTACCAGCATAGCTTCCACCATATTTTATTTGGTACACGAGTAACTTAAGCCATCCTATATTTAAGAGGAAAGGAATTCAACCCTACTTCTAGGTGGGAGAAATGTCACAGAATTTGCCAACATGTTTTATTTATTACTAAAATATTTCTTTTTAAATTCCAGGATAGTTAACATACAGTGTTATATTAGTTTCAGGTGTACAATATAGTGACTCAACAATTCTCTACATGACTCAGTGCTCATCATGATGTGTGTACTCTTTAATCCCCATCACCTATTTCACCCATCCCCCCACCCACTTCCCCTCTGGTAACTCTCTGTTCTCTATAGTTAACAATCTGTTCTTCGATTTGTCTCTCCTTCCCCCCCACCCCCCGCAACTTTGTTCATTTGTTTTGTTTCTTAAATTCCACATATGAGTGAAATCATATGGTATTTGTTTTTCTCTGACTTATTTCACTTAGCAGTATACTCTCTAGCTCCATCCATGCTGTTGCAAATGGCAAGATTTCATTCTTTTTTAGGGGATGAGTAATATCCCATTTTGTATGTGTGTGTGTGTGTATTTACCCATTCATCTGTCAATGGATACCTGGCCTGCTTCTGTAATTTGGCTATTGTAATTAATGCTGCAATAAACATAGAGGTGCATATATCCTTTTGAATTAGTGTTTTCATGTTCAGTGGTGGGATTACTGGATCATAGGGGGTTCTATTTCTAATTTTTTGAAGCACCTCCATACTGTTTTCCACAATGGCTATACCAGTTTGCATTCCCACCAACAGTACATGATAGTTCCTTTTTCTCCGCATTCTTGTCAACACTTATTTCTTGTGTTTTTTATTTTAGCCATTCTGACAGGTGTGAGGTGATATCTCATTGTAGTTTTGATTTGTATTTTCCTGATGATGAGTGATGTTGAGCATCTTTTCACGTGTCTGTTAGCCATTTGTATGTCTCCTTTGGAGAAATGTCTGTTCATGATTTCTGCCCATTTTTAATTGGGTTATTTGGTTTTGGGTGTTGAATTGTATACTTTTTTTAAAATATATTTTTGAATACCCACCCTTTATTGGATATTTCATTTGCAAATATTTTCTCCCATTCTGTAAGTTGCCTTTTAATTTTGTTGATTGTTTCCTTCACTGTGCAGAAGCTTTCTGTTTTGATGTAGTCCCAATTGTTTATTTTTGCTTTTGTTTCCCTTGCCTCAGGAGACGTATCTAGAAAAGTGTTGTTATAGTCAGTGTCAGAGACTTTACTACCTGTGTTCTCTTCTAAGATTTTTATGGTTTCAAGTCTTACATGTAGGTCTTTAATGCATTTGGGGCTTGTTTTTGTGTGTGGTGTAAGAAAATGGTCCAGTTTCATTCTTTTGTGTGTAGCTATCCAGTTTTCCCAACACCATTTGTTGAAGAGACTGTCTTTTTCCCATTGCATATTCTTTCCTCCTTCATTGAAGATTAATTGACCATATAATTGTGGGTTTATTTTTGGGCTTTCTATCCTTTTCTGTTGATCTGTGTGTCTATTTTTGTATCAGTACTATACTGTTTTGATTACTACAGCTTTGCAGTCTAACTTGAAATCTGGAATTGTCGTATCTCCAGCTTTATTTTTCTTTTTCAAGATTGCTTTTGTTATTCAGGATCTTTTGTGTTTCCATACAAATTTTAGGATTGTTCATTCTAGTTCTGTGAAAAATGCTGTTGGTATTTTGATAGGGATTGCATTACATGTAATATGGGTAGTATGAGTAGTATGGACATTTTTACAGCATTTGTTCTAATCCATGAGAGCCAAATATCTTTCCATTTGCTTGTGTTGTCTTCAATTTCTTTCATCAAAGTTTTATAGTTTTCAGAGTACAGGTCCTTCACCTCCTTGGTTAAGTTTATTCCTAGGCATTTTATTATTTTTAGTGCAATTGTAATGGGATTGTTTTCTCAATTTCTCTTTGGAATTTGCCAACATATTTTAAAACCACCACAGCATCTACAGGATTCCATCCCCAACCCATCCTTTCAGTTCATCTTCCCCTCTCTTTAATTATATCTTTAAATGTCATAGGAGTGAATCGAAAACACCATCTCTGACAGGGTCAGATAGGTCATGTAGATAAGTAAAGTGGGAATGGTAGAAAGGAGAAAAAGAGCTAGCTTCACCTAAAGCAGATGGACCCAGCCTGCCCAGGCCACCAGTTTTGAACATCTGACTAGATGAGGGAAGCTACAAGACTGTTTTTTGTTGTCCAGTTCGTCTCCTTGGTATTTTATTTTTTGAGAGAGAGAGCATGTGAGCATCAGTGGTGGGTGGTAGGGGCAGAGGGAGAGGGAGAGAGAGAATCTTAGGCAGTCTTCATACCCAGTGTGGAACCAAATGCGTGGCTCAATCTTAGAACCCTGAGATCATGACCTGAGCCAGAATCAAGAGTTGGACATTTAATTGACTGAGCCAGTCAGGTGCCCCTCCTTGATTATTTTTAAGGACAGGATAGCAGGTGATATAACCTTTGATGGGTCAGAAATGGAAACATGCTTTTAGAGGATGTCCTTCATCTTCAAAGCTGGTGTTTAAACAACAGTTCTCAGGGAGTGGCAGAAGGCTGGATTAAAGAGAGCATGGAACTGACCTTGTTTAGAGATATTTTGTGCTCTAATAAAGCAGATAATTTCTGGATAGTTCCTTCAGCTACATAGGCCCTTCAGCTTCCATAAAATCCATGTACTTGACTCTGGTGTCACTGTCACAGGTTACTTGGATGGCTGGTGTCTATTTGAAGTCTTCCAGTCCCAAAGTATGTGGGATGCTTGAGCTCTCAGCAGAGATGAGAAACTGCATCACAAAGATGTGATCTGAGCTGATGTTGGGAACCCCCTATATGGACTTGTCTTGGAGAGTCACAGAGTCAGTTGTAAAATGCCATTTTCTGTGATTTGGAAGTCAAATGCTTATTTTTCAGCACTCCCTTAACCTTGCTCTTAAAGGAAACTTAATCAAGAGAATGTTACTGTGTTGTGTTTTCTTCAGATGGGTTCTGCATGGGTAAAGTTATACTTGATAGCTTCTGGCTTGTCTTTAGTTTCAAATATGGGGGAGAGCAGATGTTATTTAGAGAGTCCTTTAAGCCCTTTCCACTGATGGAAAGAACATGCTTCAGTACTTGTTGATCTCCCAGGTTTCTGAGAGTTGTTTTTGAGTCATTTAGTAATAGCTGAACAATTTCCATATTAAATTCCAAACTCCTTTCATTTAAGAGCTTCAACATTTAGTCAGCTGTCCTGTAGAGCAGGTTTTTATTCTTAAAGGCTTAGACCATTTCTTCTCTAAATAATGCTATCTGCTGTCAAAATGATATATGCTGTATACTGATATTTATTAAGACTATGTCATGAAACCATATGATGGCAGAAAGCTCCATCTATATCATTAGTCTTGGGAGCAGAAACTTGTTTTAATGGATGCAGAGCTTAAAATTGTGGTATATGATGTTGTAATTAAGCAGAGATTTTTTTGGCATTAAAATCTTTAGAAATGTTAAATAATTAGAAACAGAGAACTGTCCAAAGAATAAGGAATGAGTCATTTTTATAAACAATGTATAACCACTTGATTTCTTCCCTCTCACTGGTTCCTTTGGTGCTCATTGTTTGTAGAAACCTCAGGTGGAGGCATTTCAAGGCAATGCTGGCTTGAAAGTAATGTTACAGAGTCCAGGCAGGAAATAGATGGCACACTCAAGCAGGGTAGTTGTGAGAGTTTAAGGAAAAACCTACTTATAAAAGTGTAGGCATGCTTAGGGGAAACCAGCAAAGAACAAAGAAAGCACCCTGGGGAGCCATTATTACTCCTAGGCCAGAAGGAGCACAGGGAGGGAACCAGGCTTAGATGTGGGAGAGGCCACTGGCTGGGGCTGTGCTTTTGGTTAGAGGAACACATCTACCCACCAGGAAGAAGTCTGCAGGAGTAAAGCCTCCAGCTTCTCTTTTCTTTCGTACTGATCATCTGCCAGGGCCTTCTATTAGCAGACCCCAAGCAAAACTCAAAAGAGAAGGCAAGAAGCCCATTGCTACATTACATAAAATTTAGCCTTCTAGGGTACAGTGCAGGGTGGGGAAGAATGGATAGTGGATTTGAAGGGGCCAATGGAAAATATCCACCGCAACAGATAAACCCAACCGTTCAGTCTTGGTTTGTTAGTTGTTCTTTCACAAAAACAAGCTTATTGGGTTGACCTAGTTGCATGATGAATTTAACATAAGCCTCTCTTGAATAGGATATGGGTGAAAATTCAGATTGCATAAAATCTACCCTCTCGGGTGCCTGGGTGGCTCAGTTGGTTAAGCGACTGCCTTCAGCTCAGGTCATGATCCTGGAGTCCCTGGATGGAGTCCCACATCGGGCTCCCTGCTCAGCAGGGAGTCTGCTTCTCCCTCTGACCCTCCCCCCTCTCATGTACTCTCTCTCTCTCATTCTCGTGCTCTCAAATAAATAGATAAATAAATCTTAAAAAAAAAAATCTACCTCTCCTCACTGCCCCTCCCTCCGCCCTTCCAGGCCCTGCACTCCCTACCAAACTCATTAGCTTGGAGACAAAGGGAGTTCCAGTCTTTCTATTTTTGGCTTCCTTCAGGCCATGGTATGAAGGTGGAGTTCTGAGGGTAGACAGCAGAGGTAGTTGGAACGAACTTTTCCTAAAGAAAAGGAGACACTGGTTCCATACTAGGAAATAAACCCTTGGCAGATCCCCGGAGAGGGCCAGGGATGGGGATGAGGAGGAAACATGCCCATCAATTAGAATGCAGCACCCCTCACTGCCTGGTGCAGAGACAGGACCTCAGAGGCAGGTGAGCTTCTGTGATCAATGTGCTCAAAAGGGAGAACAAGTTCTGAGAAGTGTCCAACCTATATCTCAAAAGTGAATTTATCTGGTGGAATCTGGGTATTTGGGCATTTAGAACTGTTCACACCATGGTTTGTTTCTTCTTTAAAAATGGAATCGTCGATACTCTGCTTATCCAGTAGGGTCAGGCAAGATAGAAGGAAGAACATATGTCTACTGAGCCCTTTACAGTTTCCAACATATGCTAGTTGGAAAATATATCACATGGGAACGGTATGTGGAATTTTTTTATGTATAAAGAAATTATAGGGATTTTCAAGGCTATAAGCTTTTATGAGAAACCTGACTACATGCACAGTAGTTTTCAACACATAAAGTGGGTCTGTGGGGGCACCTGGGTGGCTCAGTTGGTTAAGCGACTGCCTTCGGCTCAGGTCATGATCCTGGAGTCCCAGGATTGAGTCCCGCATCGGGCTCCCTGCTCAGCGGGGGGTCTGCTTCTCCCTCTGACCCTCCTCCCTCTCATGCTCTCTCTCATTCTCTCTCTCTCAAAATAAATAAATAAAATCTTTAAAAAAAAAAAGTGGGTTTGTGGTGTTTCCCATTCAATTTGTCTTAATCCCAAAGCAGCAAAAGGACTTAGTATATGGCAAGCTCATAGTGCGTTTTCCAAAGCAGTATCTTAAAGCAGTTTCAGCTTTTTAGGCTTTGGAATGAAGCTGGTTCCTTATCCCAAAAAATAAGGTTGTGGACTATCCTCCAGTACTGGGAATATGTGTACATCAAAGGCTGTGTTTGGAAAAAGAAACGTTCACATAAATAGGTTATAGTTCTTGGAGGATCCACATTCAGCAAGTGTAGCCATGTGAAGACCCAAAAGGGCTAAAAATGTCATAATGGTCATTCAATTTGAAAGTCACCTTAATTTGTTATTGGCCTTGAATTCAAATATTCACAAAGGCAGCCTCTGTGTGGGAGAATAAATCAGTAGTGTTAATTGCACTTGTTTAATTCAACCATGAGAAAAATTAATCCTTTCATAAGTGGCTGGTTTTCTGGATGACATTTTCTGCTGCTGAAACATTTCTTTTATTTTGTGATGGAAAAAAAGGTTAAAAATGTTTTTAATTAAAAGCGTCAATCTTATTCCCCTTCTCTAAAAATATGCTGTGGAAGAATACTATTTTAGTTGGAAGAAAAATTTAGCTCAATAAAACTAAAATATAACTGAGTATAATCAGGAAATAAAATAATCAGGATCAGACATCTGAAAGAGCCCACAGGGTTTCTTGAATGGATGCACACAAGAAATTTATACTGAGTTCCACAGTTTTACAGAGTAGGCACTGAGGAGTATTGAGCGTTTGCTATGTGCAAGGCACAGAGCCAGTTCTAGAAATATAAGGTGGGGTTATTGCCTTTAAGCAGTGATTGTCTGATTGCAGAGGTAGAACCTGTGAAAGGTAATTGATGTGCAAGAAATAAATAACTGTTCAATCGCAGCAATGCCACAGGGGTGTTCATGCTTATCTCCCAGATAAATGTTACTGGTAATGAGTACTTTATTCAGAAAAGGGAGAGATGATTATGGAAGGGCCAGGAGGGACTTGGAAATGGAACTTGCATTGGGTTTTTTAGGGTGGGTAGGGTTTGAGAGGCTTAGAAGGACCTTGGGCATCATAGGAGGAAATCATGAAATAATAAAGCCTAAAATGGACAGGGCTCCTCATGGTCACATGATCTGGACTGTACTTGAATACCTCCCATGAGTCACAGCCATCATGGGTAACCTGTTCTATTTTTGCTCAGCATTAGTCACCAGAAATTTCTTTTGTTTGGTCTTCAGGTGAAATGTATATCCTTTCCTCATTCCAACTCTTTAACCTCCGTTTGAGTTCTTACAGGGAAACTTAAATCCCTCTTCAGATGTGAGCCCTTGGAGTATTTGAAGGGGACTATTTTGTGTCCCCTCAGTCTTCTTGTTCCCCGGGGCTTTCAGCTGTTCCTCATTTTTCATTACTTCCAGATACTTTGCCATCCTGGTGACATTTCTCTATGTATCTCAACACCCTTCCTTTGCCAATCCATCTTTCTCCTGTAGAGCATCAAGCTGGTCTCTCCACTGTTGAAAACCTTCAGTGGCTCTCCTGTGCCCACAGAATGCACACAGACTTCTGGTTACCCGGCACTGTGACATAATTGGGAACCAAAAATGTTTGCACTATGTCCCTGCTTCTGTAAAATGCCACCCAAGCCAGAAGACACAGTGTAACTCATATGTCATCTCATATGTCTCCACCTGTACTTCCCTGGGAGTGGATTTGGCTAGTGTAAGCAAGGTTCTGGTGGGGGAGGGAAAAGGAGGGGATGGGGGTTTGGGATTGTGGTATTTTTCCATTGGTGAGGGAGCAAGGCCATTGCCTGAGTGTTCTAAGTACTGCACTTTTGTTGTCCTGGCCTCTGTGTGGGGGCTCCCACGGATGCTCAGGCTGACATGCAATTGCCAGGCCTCCCTTCTGCTCTGGCCTCAGCCCAGTGCTGTTGTGTCTTGCTCCTCATAGCTGCCAAGTTTTTGATTAAGGCAGTGCCTCTACCATCCCTGTGCTCAGTGTGAGCTCATGAGGGCCCTCAGGCCCTGATGTAATGCAAAGGCTATGTTGGCTGAGTTTCTGATTTTCACCACTCCTTGAAGCTAACAGAATCTTTCGTGGCATTTAGACTGGCTGGGAAAATAGGTTAGTTCCTGGAACGATAGCTGACCAAGGCCTGCAGAATCCATCTTCCACACTGGTATAGATTGAGTTTCATTCACTTCTTTCTGTTTGCTGATCTTGCTCTGTCTTACAATGATTTGAGCTGCTGTAGTCCAACTCAGCATGCTTATTGCAGTATTCTCAAAGGAAGGGTCTATCTATAAATTCAGGGAAGAAGCGTAGATTGTAGCTTTTGGCTTTACTGAGAAAACCCAGAATGACTTCCTGGTTTTAATTTTGTTATTTTAAAGTTGGTGGCATGGTTTCTCTGCAGAACTCTTACCCATTCTGATATTGCTCATATTTAGTTGTTGATTTGCTGTAGGCTCTGTGAGAACTTCCAACACGCTATTTTAATTCTCTGCACAGCACTCATCACTTCCTGATATTTCTCAGGTCGATTTGCTTGTTTGTTGTAAGCTGCATAGGAGTAGAAACACTGTCTTTATTCCTTAGTCCATCCCTAGCATCAGTACATGGTGGACATGCAGTGAATATCTGTGGACTGAATGTTGGTTACATCATTCTTGGTGTCAAATACCTTCTTCTCCATACTTAGGATGCGGGGGGCCTTATCAATGTTGTTTGCTTTTAGCAAAAAGAGAAAAATTTCGAGAATGACTGCTATCTGAAAGATGCTCTCTTGGTTACTTACTGGTCCCTTATGGTTGCTCCCAGTGTCCCACTACCAATGGTCATTGTGTACCCCCACTCCTGGGATCTTCTGCCCACTGCATTATACTTCCCTGGGGTTTTGCCCATTTATATTGACCTGAACAGATTGATCTGAGTGCCCCATTTACTATATGACAAATATTTTGTTCCTAGTTTTGTTTATTACTCCTTTCTCTCCCTGAACAATGGAAAAACTGCCTCCTTATTTCTTAAGGAGCCACAGAGTTCACATCAAGGAGTTGAGCTTCAGAGAGTTACACATTTCTGTCTGCTTCTTTACCAAACATACTGTTTTCTTTTGGAAGCCTGCCCGCCTGCCTGCCTTCCTCTCTTTGTACCTCCTCCCTCCTTCTTCCCTTCTTCTCTCCCTTCTTTTCTTCAACAGGCATTTGCTGAACACCTTCTAAGTACTATGTTTTGTGCTAGGTTCTGGGGATACTATAGTAAATATGATAAATAGGGTACCTGCCCTCTCAGAGCTTACAATCATGAGTGTTTATTAGAGACTACTATAAAAACAGTGCCCCACCCTACAAACACCAGCACATAATACATGCTTCAGTTAAAGGGTTAAATTCTATTTTATCAAATATCATTACAATGTGGAGATGGATGAGTGGAATTAAACAGACATGGGCTGATATCCCAGGTCTTCTATTTATTAGGTGACCTTGGGCAAGTAACTCAATCTGTTAACACTAGCTTCCTCATTGGTGAGTGGGGAAAACACTAATATTCACCTTACAGAATTTATGGGAAGATGAGATGAAATACAATTGATGTAAAGCACTTAGGGCAGGACCTGAGTCTTAATAAATGTTGGAAATGAGAATGAGGATGGTGATAATAGCTGGAAGCCTAGATGAAGCATTTGGAAATAGTTTGACCTTGGTTATGATATACATGCTCTTCTTAATCTCCAGTTGCTTGACCAAAGGATAATAGGATCTGTTTAAATTCACAAAAGAGAAAAAGAGGTAAACATAGTTATATATGAGTATAGTAACTGTATTTTCTGAGCTCAAGCAATCAGCCTGTGTAGGCTGACAAGCATGCATATGCATTTCTCTGGGGAAGGGGCAGAGTATTTGCACCTAGGGCCACTGGTCACTGTGTATATGGGCCACACATCTTCTGTAACAAAAAAGCTACTGAGAGAAGACAAGGGGCGTGCTGTGGAGGAGCTACAGAGCAAGGAGACAAGGAAGAGAGAAGACAAAGCTCCTGCTGGGCTTTCTCATTTCCTGCTCTATTTACCATGACTTGCCTCTAGCTTTTTTAGCCTTATTTTTAAATAATTGAAGACCATCTTAAGTACCAGGACCTTCTGTAAATTGCATGAAAATCAGTAATATGCCCTATTGCCCAATGCTGACTAGATGGAAATTCTGGGTATCACACTCTGGGAGGACTGCTGTGTGTCATCTCTGAAATGGGAGGGCAGGCACCTGTGTGCACTGGAGTGGGGGGGGGTGCGTTGTGGGGGCAGCCTGAGAGAAGACCCAGACACACTTAGGGCAGAGCAGATTCACCTGAAAGGACAGTGGTGTTGCCTGTGAGTATTCACATGTGTGTGGCCTTTAATGGGGTGTCTGTATGAAATAGGTATAGAGCAGGTAAGTGTCCAAAGGGCCATGCTGAGATCCCCTCATTAACACCAAGCTTGTTGCTTGAAAAATTCAGCTTATTTGACAATTGGTTCACTTTTTAAATTCCTTTTAAGTAATTTGAGCACTTAGAATGACTCTTTGGGAAACTTAACGACAATTCCAACAAAACATCCTAGAGGAAAGAAAAAAGTCTCCCCATTCTCTTAGAATACTTTGAATTTTTCAGCAGAGGTATCTAAACATAGTAGAGTGTGAATATGGAATAAAAATAGTTCAGGACAAAAATAGAAAACAGACTTGTTCTCTGGGTGTGAAAACACGTGTAACAATCATAATATTTGTCTTTTTTTTCACCATAACCTTTGCTAAATAATGTTTCATGCTGGACAGTTGTTTCTCCTTCTCTCCCTCTTTGAATTCCCTGCCTCAGCCTTTTCAAAGAACTTGCATTCCTTATGTCTTTCTTCTTTAAACTTAAATTTCCATTAAAAGAAGATTCAGAAAAGACCATTGTGAGATGAAGTATGCCCCCCACCCCCAAACCTGCTGTTTCTTTTTTTTTTTTTAAGATTTTATTTATTTATTTGAGAGAGAGAGAATGAGAGAGAGCACATGAGAGGGGGGAGGGTCAGAGGGAGAAGCAGGCTCCCTGCAGAGCAGGGAGCCCGATGCGGGACTCGATCCAGGGACTCCAGGATCATGACCTGAGCCGAAGGCAGTCGCTCAACCAACTGAGCCACCCAGGCGCCCAAACCTGCTGTTTCTTTTGCAAGGTCAGGCTACCCTCCCTGCAACTTCCTGCCCCTACCCCCCCTCCTCTCACCCCCATCTTGCCCCTTTGGCCTGATGTACTCTTAGCATCGATCCTGTGCAGCATTTATCACAATAGTAATCTAAGAATAAATTCTGTAATTCATTTTTTAATATCTCCCTCTTGGGCACCTGGGTGGCTCAGATGGTTAAGCCTCTGCCTTCGGCTCAGGTCATGATCCCAGGGTCCTGGGATCGAGTCCCACGTCGGGCTCCTTGCTCAGCGGGAAGCCTGCTTCTCCCTCTCCCACTCCCCCTGCTTGTGTTCCCTCTCTCGCTGTCTCTCTCTCTGTCAAATAAATAAATAAAATCTTAATAAAATAAAATAAAATAAAGTATTTCTTTAAAAAAAATAATATCTCCCTCTTTTGCCAGACTGTAATCTCCATGAGGGCAGGAGAGGAGACTGTTCTGTTCGCCTTCATAGACACCAGACCTGACCCAGTGCCTGGCACATTGTAGAGCTCAGTTTACATTGTTGAGTAATAGCTAACATTTATTGAATGACAGGCATCGTGCTAATGAAAGAATCAATCTCCTTGCAAAATTGCAAACAATCAAATAAATAAAGTCTAAAAAAAAAAAAATCCATGTATGAACTTTGTTTTGTATATAGCTTTGAATTTTTAAGCCATGGCATACATCAAATGCTACAATTAAGTTGAATATGAACCTTCGAATTTCTGAAAGTGTGAATTGATTTCAGATAGATTCTTTTATCTTCTCATCCCTGCGTGAGATAGAGAAGGGGTGGGTAGTTCTACTAAATCAGAACCAGCATAGGGAGAGTAAGTCATTGGTAGTGGGAGGTGTCCAAGCCAGGAGCTCTCATGAACGCAGTCAGAGGCCCCAGCTGGTACGCTGCTTGTATATATCAGTGAAGGTCCTAGCAGAAAGTGGTGGAGACCCTTGAACTGGCAAGTTGAGGAGAATTTAATCAAATGATGACTTTCCAACGTGAGTGTAGTGTTTATAGGAACTATTGATAGAGCGGTGGCCCAGAGCTAGCTACAGCTGGGAGCCGTACTCCCTCTAGTCCTGAAGGGGAGAGGATGGAGAGTTACCAGACCCCTAGGGAGGGCAGCTGACAGATAGCCCCCTGACAGGGGCTGAGCCCTTTCGTAACTGAACACGGCCCACTCAGTGCACCTTGGTAAGGATGACTCTGGAGACCTCACTCTTCTGCCACCTCTAACCTCCTGCCAGTGCCTTCTATTGGTACAACCCAACCAGAAGTCAGGGGATAAGGGAACCCATTGGTTTAGTCCATAGAGTCAGTTGTTCAGGGCCTACAACATGGCGGAGCAAGGAGGAGAGTGAATGTGGGGTGCAAAGAGAAGATGTAAGGTAAAAGAAAATAGAAGACACAGCTTGAGACTCCTTCACCGAAACTTGCCAGAGGACACAGACAGCCTGGAAAGGGTGAAAAACATAATGGAATGAAGATATCTGTGGGAGGGCCTTGGAGGGTCAACCTGGGCACTTTTCCAATGATGAGAAGTGTTGTATCCAATGTCATGGAGCTGCTCAGTGGCAGCTGCTAACCTGAAATCCTAGAGGTCTCACTTGTTGGTCATTTGTTCAGCAAATATTTGCAAGTACTGCATTGTGTTGGGCATGAGAGCTTGAAAGGGAGATTTTTGTGTGTGTGTGCCCTCATTTTCCAGTAGTGCAAGGCTGTATCTGCACAATGTCCTATAGTGCAGATCCTCAAGATGAGGGTCCCAGACCAGCAGCACCAGCAGCACTTGGGGGCTGATTAGAAATGCAAACCCATGACCACACTCTGACCTTTGAATCAGCATATTTGGGGTTAGGGTTCAGAAACGTGTTTTATCAGCTGTCCAGGTGATTCCCATGCAGGCTTGAGTTTGAAAAACTTCAGCAGATATTACAAACGTTTGGAACATGAAGATATAAGCACAGGGCTGTGAATAACACACACACACACACACACACACAGCCCTACATCACTGCTGCTCACACAATTTTATCTTAATCTTGGCATATTTTCAAATAGTCCTATAAAATAAGGAAATTGGATTAAAGAAATGGTTTTTCAGTGTTTATCTGATTCTCTTCAGAGCCAGGGGGGTCACTGGGCCAATCCACTCAACTAAAATGATACATTTATTTTTATAATATTTCATTTGAATGCTTAGGAAGCATTTGAAAACCCTGGCTTGAGATGATCCAAGATTTCCTATTGTTCAAATGTTCTATGGTGCTATGTGTATGTGTGTCAATTGCATTGATTCGATATGCATGGAATCTATATTTGTAGCTTACATAGGTACATATTTTGTTTTATTTCAAAATATTAGCATTAACTTATGGCCAGAGTTGCTATTTTTCCACTTCCTGTCCTTTGTGGTACAGCTAAAGGGGCGTGCTCATCAACCTTTCTATCTTGAATGCATGTGTGATTTTCAGAATGGCAGTCACTCCTTGGCAGCATGTCCTTAACTGCTTTATCTCCTACTGTTTTGAACACAAAGCATTTGCAGAAAGTGTCATTGTACTTCTTGCATTATCTCATGTGCCTGAGCTGTCCATGTACACGTTAGGCTATTAAATATTTTAAAATGGAGAGTGCTATGGTTCAGCAGGCAGGCTCAGAGTTGAGTTGTTCTAATCCTGGTTCTGAATGTGATTTACAAATCCCAACAGCTTGGGCGATCGCCCATCATTTTTGTGCTTGCATTTTCTTATTTATCAAAAAACCATAATAGTATATTGCCTACAATGTCACATGTGGTGGCTGTAGAATTTCTACATGGAAGAGTTGGAGGCAGTAATCTTGTTGCTGGGGGTGGGGAGTGAGATAGGGATTTACTTGTCTTGAAAGTAAATTTGTAAAGGAAGCACACATTGTTTTTCTTAGTTTATCAAAATCCATAAAATTAGAAAAATCTTCCAAAGATGCTTTTATTTACAGGATGCATAAAATTGATAAAATGGTGATGAATTATATCAAAGAACACTCTTTTAAAAAATATTTGAGTTGGCTATGGGGGAGAAATTATTGGGGCAGGAAGGACCAAAGTTCTTGCTCCCAGCCACTTCTGGACATTGCTTCTGAGTGACCCCGGCATATTATGAAGATAATAAGCCAATGGAAGAATTGAGGAAGTGCAAGAATAGGAGGATTATCAAGCTGGTAGCATTCAGATTTCCTTAAGGCTCTTTAGAGAAGAAGCAGTGTTGGATTCATCACTGTGTCTTTCCCTAGCTCCTTGCACCCAGTGCAGTGCCTATCTCTTAGGAGCTGTTAAATAAATACTTGAAGTGCAGATAAATGTGTAACTCAGATGTTACCTGGGGTCACTTGTTCTTTGGGATATACATAAAATGGACTTGAATTCCATCCCAGGTGCTCTAAAATCCTGGAGGCTTATGGTCTCATGGCCCACTCTTGCTCCGATTTCTGGTTGCTCCTGAGCTCATGTGGTTCATCTCTTCTCCTCTGTCTGCCCTGTATGGGCCCACATGTAGTTTCTAGCGCCTTTTCCTTGGTTCCCCCAAACAATTCTCATACCTGGCATTTGTGGGCAGTAGACTTCTCTTAGCTACTTAGAGATACCAGTTGGGGGATAGTAGCACATAGATAATTTAGGATAAAATTAGTTTTGTTCTTAAAAATTCTCCTGGGGTAAAATACTTCCCATTCCTTAAGTGTGGGGTACACATGATGACTTCCTTCCAAAGAAGACAGTATAGAAATGTGGAGGAAGCATAACTTTATAGTGGAGAAAACTGACAAACACTACTTCAGCCAGGTGGTCAAGGTCAACATCAACAGTCATAAAACATTGATAGTATGTGGTACATTTTCATCTCTCTGATCATCCTCCCCAAACCCCATAACCCCAGTCTAATCATGACAAAACATCAGACAAATCCTGATAGAGGGCCATCTTATAATATACCTGACCAGTATTCCTCAAAACTGTCAAGGTCGTGAAAAACAAGGAAAGTCTAAGAAACTTCATAGCCAAGAGGAGCCTAAGGAGACATAACAACTCAATGCAAAGTGTTAGCTGGAACAGAAAAGGGGCATTAGGTAAAAACCTAAGGAAATCTTAATAAGCTATGGACTTGAGTTAATAATAATACAGTAATACTGGTTCATTAACTATAACAAATATACTAAGATATTAATAATAGGGGAAGGGGTACAGTATGTGGAACTCTCTTTGCTATCTCTTCAATTTTTCATACATCTAAAATTATTCGAAAAAATAAAGTCTAATATTAATAGTAGTTTTAAAAGTCCCTAGTCACATATCTGGAACAGAAAATTTCTCTCTGCCAATTTTCTTTCTTATAGTCCTGGTTGAGGTGCTGGCCCCAGCATCCTGCCCCTCCACATCACTGCCCTTCTCCTCCTCATACCTCTCCTGCTTTGGGGCACCTCTAAATTTTGCCCCCCTCCCCTACTCATCACTAATTTGTTTCATGGAGTGCTTTGGGAGTTCTTTATTCCTCCCTAGCCCATCCAGTTGCTCTTGAAGTTACAATTGTTTCTTCCCTCTGCCAATGACTAAGCAAACTGGCTGAGAGCTGGTGGCTAGCACTGATCCAGTTTACCCTACACAGTACTTGGGGGTTCTGGGGTCACAGTCTTTCAGTGTGGTCTAGCTCAGGACAGCTGACTTGTACTGAGGAGATCAGTGCTCATTGTGGAGAAAAGGGTTTGCTCTTCTTTCAGGACTTTTTCTCAGTATTAATTACATGTGTTTTTCCTCCCAAACTTAACATTGAAATATTTCTAAACTAAGCAGGTTGGGGGAAAAAAATGCTGGGACACTTTAAAAATGTGCTTAGTGATGAATACTCTGGACAGAAATTGAATTTAGTGAATAGCGGATTTCACATTAGCTTTCAAAATTCATTGTTCCTGCAGAAATTGTTTTCAGGTTGCGAAGTAGCTTCTGATCCATGTTATTCTCCTCAATTCCATCAAGGAAAAGAAGAGAAAAAAAAGGGAACAGATATTTAGCCCCATGTTCCTGGAGCAGTTCATTGGTTATCTCATTTAATTCCTACGACATTTTGAAGTACATAGTTTTGTCATATTTGATTCCTGCTGGGGGTTCTGTGAGAATACCTTGGAAGGGTTATTTGGATCTGAGTCTCTTCCCACCCAAGACAACTCTAAGGGCCCTCTCTCCCAAGTACGGAAGATGGAATGGCTGTCTTCTGGTCCGCTACATATTTTCTCGTACCATTTCTAGCTTTCTCATACGTGGTACCTAGGAGATGAAGGGGAGGGGAGTATAATGGGAGTTAGGTCGGCAGGCAGGTGGGGAAAAATAGAGTGAAGAGGCCAGATCAGTTGTCTAGGGTCTTAGTCTTTTATTCAGCCATCGAAGTAAACAACTTGACGGAGGCAAGCCTTTGATTGGTGCCCACTGTGGGTCCAGTCCCACTGTGGACTATCACTTGACCTTTGTACTCTGAGGGAAGGGGTGATGTTGCAAAGACAGCAGAAGTTAAGTTAAAGACCATGATAGACACTAAAGCCTTATGCCTTGTATCTTTAGAACCCTTCAGGGCAATGACCTCAGCGGAGGGAGAAATTTAACACTATAACAGGCACAGCTGATCCCACATAGAGGATTTATGAATGTCTTCTGAGTTAAAAAGCAAAAAACAAAAGTGTAAGCCTAATACAACAATGGCAGAAGTAGATTCTGTAATATGCTTTCTTAAGAAGAGCCAGGTTTATGTTAAACCACATGTTAAGGTTTAGCCCTGAAACTTAGCCAGTATATGGAGTAACATGTTGCTAGAATATGGTTATCTTGTAAAACTATTTTGGGGCAGATAGAGCTTTCCTGGTTGGGGCCACACAAACTCTGCAAAATGTTCAGTCTCTTTGAATGGTAGAACTCTCAACTCCAGGAGGGAGCAGGCTGTAGCAGTGATGGGAAATTTGTGTGGAAAAATTTCGTTATTACAGCACTATTATAATGCAATACAGTAATGCAGTGAAAGTATGTATGTGACTGAAAAAAAAGGTTGGAAGGAAAAGTAGAAGTCAGCAGACGCAGTTTAAATAGGGCGCCTGGGTGGCTCAGTTGGTTAAGCGACTGCCTTCGGCTCAGGTCATGATCCTGGAGTCCCAGGATCGAGTCCCGCATCGGGCTCCCTGTTTGGCAGGGAGTCTGCTTCTCCCTCTGACCCTCCTCCCTCTCATGCTCTCTGTATCTCATTCTCTCTGTCTCAAATAAATAAATAAAATCTTTAAAAAAAAAAAAGAAGCAGTTTAAATAAATGAACCAAACTCCACAATTTCCTCATTAAGAATAAGAAATAAAAGGCATACAGAAGGCTGTTATTACCTGCATTCTCAGTATCTGGAGAGTACAGGCTGAAATAAGTAGGGACTCCAGCTTGGAAGCGGTTTGTGTTAGCTAAATTACCTCCAGAGATGAACCACTGATAAGAAATAAGTTGGAGGCAAGGTACTTAGTGTTTATAGTTGTATTTATTTATTTACTTACTTATTATTTACATACTGCTGTTATTCTGATGGCATGTCAGGAGCTGTATCTCAGTGGCTAAGTCAAATGATTTATGCTTTATTATCTATAAACACACACATGTAATTAGATTTATTTCTGCTTTGTACATTTCCCAGACCTGAAATAAAACTAAGAGCTTGAACCTATTTATTCTACAGAATGTTGAAAGTGATAAAGTATTAGGTTGAATCATATGAAATTGTTGTTTTTGTAAGTGAAAATAAGCCAAATAGCAGCATTTCATATGATTTAATCTAATTTGTGGAAGGGCTTGGTAAATGCTAGATGTGTCACAAAATGTAATGAAATGTCATCCATTAACTGGTTGTAGTTATCAAGGATGAAGCTTCATTTTGGAAGAAATTAAAAAGCCCTTTGATTTATCTTAAAACAAGGGTTGTGTTTTTTTTGCCAGGTGGAAGTGATCCTGGGCTCTCGTGGGCAATGGGCCCACCTAGGAGTCAAGATACCTGGGTTCTACTTATGACTACGTTAAAAGAGATGATAATTAATGTAATTAATACCTTCCCCCAACCTTTGGCTTTTGGTCTAATGAAATAAGTGTGGAAGGGCTTTGCAAAGTGAAAGTTTATGGTGGGTAACATAGTGTCATCATCATTGCTAAGTGTGGGGGAATTTGATTGAGGCTGTTCAGAGACAGGAGGATGTAATCGTCAATAGGAGAAACCACCCAGACTTCTCTGTCCATTCTGAGCAGTGTATCAACCAGCTAATACAGGGGGGCAGGGCGGGGAGGATTTGTCCCCTTCATGTGAGAATAGGCCTGCAGAGCTTGATTTAGATAAAAATGAAGACATCACTTGGACGGCACCATATTATTTTTTAATTAAAAATACCTTTAGCTTTGTGCTGAGAACAGCAAGGAACAAATGGTTCTGTATGTCCCCAGATCTAACGGAGACGGTGTGTTCAGCTTTGCCCTGGGTGCTTTCCTCACATGCAGAGAACACCCGTGTTGCCAGATTCCAAGGTGGTTTAAATGAGCCAATGGAAGCTCCCACCTGCTTTTTTTCCTCCTGTGAACATAGGAGAATCACAGTGTATTCTGCACTATATTCCAAAGCAACCTGGGGTCTGCAGAGACGCTTACATTGCATTTTGCTAACAGGTGTTTTTCACGAGGCAATGGAGCTTTAAGCAAGCTGCTTTAGGAACAGGTTCATCAGTTCTGTTGACATTTTAGGGTTTTGCTGAGATTTTATTTGGAGGCAGAAAATCACTGATGGAGTTTGAAGAGCACAGTATAGAAAGCACATGCATGCCATTTGGATTAGCATTTTGTTTTTTATTTTTGTTTTTTCTTTGTTGTACACGGTAAGGGTGTGGAGGGTTTGGGGTGTGTGGGGGGAGTGGGGAAGGAAACTCTGAGCACTTTCTTTGTGCCAGGTTATTGTGCATGTATTATATCATGTGTCCAACACTCATGCATCTATTACATCATGCGTTCTTCATGGCATCCTGAGAAACAGGTGGCATTATGACTCATCTCGCAGATGAAAAGACTGAGCTTCAACAGCAAAGCACTCCAGGCAGTTCACTGGTCTCAATCACTGACTTCAAAGAGATGACCTTTGTTTACCATGACTTAGTCTAGATGGTTAAAACTGCAGCAGGGAAAAATCTATTAGTCACAAAAATTATGTATTGATCTCCTTGTTGGATCCAGAAAGGTTGTTCTGAGATATAGGAGGCCTGGTGAAGTGGAACTTAAATCTATTTTTTTTTCCTTTTAAGCAAGACAAACTGCCCTTTAAGGTTATTGGCTATTTCTATTTCCAGCTTTCGTGATTTCCTTATCTGGGAACAAAATTTCTTTATTCTGGGAAGACCCCCTTTGCAGAGCCCCCTTTAGTTACGTAGCTATAAAGCAAATACCCACCCACTACTCCTTGAATATAACAGGAGAGTTGGAGGCTTCGAGAAAACTGGCTTGGAGCTCTGTGGATGGATAGATGTGGTCATAAGTTCTCCAAAACTCATTATTATGCAGAACAGAAAGTTTCCTGGGCAGAGTGCTGGACAGATTTGCATAAGGCCTCTGAAGGGGCAACCTTCCATATTCTATTTCCCTTTGAGGACCTAACCCTTTCTCTTGGCTAGTGATGTGGATTCCATACTAAGTTGGAGGTGTTAGAGGGGAGGTTCTGATGTTAGAACTCCCCTGAATAACCTGCCTTGGCAGAGGGGTCTGATCGGAAAATAGCTGTGTGTGTGTGTGTGTGTGTGTGTGTGTGTGTGAGAATTGTAAGCGCTGTACCAACAAGCAGCTCTAATGCTGGGACCCCAAGCCTGTTTTGGAGTGGAGTGTCCAGGAGAGTGAGGCTGGGAGAGAATCCTCACCCTCAGCTGTCTTACTGGCCATGGAGGGGGCCTCGATTTCCACACTCTTGCTAGCATTGATATATCTGGTTCTGGGCCACCCACTAGTTGGCAGGCTCCGGTCCTGGAGTCCTAGAGTCGGCTTTCAGCAGCATCACGGTGGCTTGTCTGCAGTGGCGATGAATGGGGCACTTCAAAGAGCCGATCCAAATTTTGACTTCCTTGGCAAAGGGATAGTAATCACATCTGACTGCTTGGATTGAAGAGGACTCCCTAGGATTCTTGTCCCATCCAGACAGGGGTTCCTCAGGAAGACAGACCTCACCAAAAGAGGAAACAGTCCTGCAGTTATATTGTTTTCACATCAAAAGGTACTGAAGAAGCACTTCGGTGTTTCCTAATAGATGTCTTTGAATTCCTTAATCCTGTTTGTGCTCCCTCCTCTTGGAGAAATGGGACCATTTCCTCAGTAGTCTCTGTTGTGGTTTATAACACTGTTCATGGATCAATTGCAACATTTAAAAATCTTAAGTTCATATCATAAGTAAGCACTATGTGATCACCAACAGATAAGTAAGAAATAGAAATAATTAGAATTTAGTTTGTTCCAGAAATTTTCAGCAGCTGTTTAGCAAGCTCTAGCTCTCTTTATCAAGTATTCCAAACACTTGTTATCATAGATATGTTATTGTATACTACTGAACACATATATTCTATTAGGATCATGCAGTATATATTATTTTGCTTCCTAATTTACTTTCCCACATAACAGTATTTAGGGTTATTAAATATTTTTCAAAAGTGTGACTTTTAGTGGGTGTGTTGTACTCTCTTGTATAAATGTGCCATAATTTATTTAACCAACTTTTAGAAACATTGGATATTTTCATTTCACCATTAAAAATAATGCCATGATGAGCATCTCTACATGGGAATTTCTGTGACCTCTCTGATTATTCTTTATTTCTGGATCAGAAAGCAATTTTAAGCCTCTTCATACTTATGTCAAACAGTTCTAGATGAGAATGGTAGGTTTAGCACATTCTTGTTTTGTTTTAAAGATTTTATTAATTTCTATGAGAGAGAAAGAGAGAGCAGGAGCGGGGCGGGGGGTGGGGGGCAGAGGGGCAGCAGGAAAGGGAGAAGCAGACTCCCTGCTGAGCAGGGAGCCCACTGCGGGGCTCACCCCAGATCCCCGAGATCACAACCTGAGCCAAAGGGAGACAATTAACCGACTAAGTTACATAGGCACCCCAGTTTAGCACATTCTTGTCAACATGGTTACTAACCTTTAAAAATGGTTTACTAAGTTGATTTGTAAAATATGGGTAACATTTCCCCCTTTTAATTTTGATTGCTACTGAGTCAAACTATTTTATTATACTGATAATTTATATTTTGTGAATGGTCTAATCATATTCTTCATTTCTTCCATCAGAGACTTTATTTTTCATTATTTCATTATTTGCAACATTTCTTTATATTTCAGGGATATTATCTCTTTGTCTCAATCATTTCAAATATTTTCCCAATTTTACATGGCTTATTGACATACAGAAGCTTTAATTTTCACATAATCAAATCTATCCTTTATGATGTATTTCATTTATTAAATAATAAGTATTGATAATGATGTGAGCATAACAGCACAGCATTACTGTTCTTTACAAATCAGGTAACTGAAAATCTTTTCTAAAAATAAATGTTTTTACTTTTGACCTACTGTTGCTCTTTTATTACGCTGTAGAGGAAATGAATTTTACTTATATACTCTTTTGGAAACCTTTGGAAGCATTCTTGTTCAGGTGTTTCCTATTCCATGCCAAAATATTTTCTATTTTAATGAAATTTTAAAAATGTGTTCCCATCTTTTTTCTTGTAGGAAGAAACAAGAAAATCACATCTGACTGCTTTTCTCCTTTTCTCCTTTCAAAGTTAGTCAAGTCCTTGACTGTCCTTATGAATAATTTGGATTTCTATAAATGTTTAGATATTTAGAAATGTTCTGATGTTTTCTTATGAATAATTTGGATTTCTATAAATGTTTAGATATTTAGAAATGTTCTGATGTTTTCTTATGAATAATTTGGATTTCTATAAATGTTTAGATATTTAGAAATGTTCTGATGTATTTGTGACAGAGATTGGCTGTTCACCAAGCTGGTGTCATTTTCTCCTGATCACACAGCTAACTATTTCTCAGGCATGTGTTTTTAGTCAGGTATAGTATATCACTGGGTTATGGTCAGTGGAATGGTAGCAGGAGTGATGTGCACTTTCAGACTTGGCCCATAACCACACCTTTTACTAGATCCTCCATGTCCTTTCTGTTTCCATGGTAGCTTTAGAAACCAGGTGTTGAAGTTGGTGGAACCACAAGAGGGAAAGATCCTGGGACCATGCATCATAACCAATCAGAATCCCGCTTTTATCTTTGTGAGGGAGAAATAAACTATTAGGTTAAGCCACTGAAATTTGGTTGCAGCAACTGGTGTCAACTTAAGTAATATTATATTCTTGGTGGTCAAGTTAGAGAAAATTTAGATTTGTATTAGATGGAAACATTGTGTGTAAAAAATGCAGATTCATGCAAGCCGATACCAATGTGTAGGGATATGTCTAGAGGTATGCTCTTGGGCTCTGTCCTTTCTGTAGATAAGAAGTGGTGAGATGTCTGGAAACTGGAGAATAAGGTACTTAGAAGAGAGCTATGATCAAAATTTTCATATATCTCAAGGCCTTTTGGGGTGTGGTTTGAGAGAGGAGAATTATGGCTAGTGACTAGAAATTACAAAAATACATATTTTAGCTCATCACAAAGAATTTAAAATAATGGAATGTACTGCCTTGGAAGGACATGAATTCCCATTCACTCTAAGAGGCTGGTAGTTACCTGTCGTGGATGCCTTTGGTGGGAAGTAGAATTATAAGACCATTCAGATCCTTTCCATACCTAAGTTTCAATGAGACTATGAACTATTATAACATATTGTTATCATAATCAACTCCTTGGTTGATCTAAATATATTTCCAAATAGTTCCTCTCTTCCTAGGATTACAGAGCTGGTAGAAACCATTACAGGTTATGTTAATGATGGCCTTATTTGGTTTCACAGTAATGTGGCTTGTTTTTCTATCAAGGAACTTTCTTCTAGGCCCATCATTAGGTTTGCTTTCAGTTGCAGGCATAAAGCCTAGATATTTATTGGTTTATATATTGGAAAGTCCATAAAACGGGCAAGTTTAGCAAAGTTTGATTCAGAAACTCGAAGATGTTATCAACACCCAGATGCTGTCCATCTCTCCATCTGCCATTTGCATTGCTAGTTCTATCCTATGGCAGTTCTGACCTTTATTGTTAGATGGCAACAACTGGAGTGACATGCTTCCTCAATCATGGCCTCAAGAATTGGTAGGTTGCAGGAAACGGAAGTGGGGAATACGGTGCATGTTAAGGAGATCTAGAAAATGAAATGGGATAAATGCAGTATGAAGAATGAGGGGTAGTTTTGAAAAACAGGAAACTAAGATTAGATATATGCGCTGAATAATTAATAGGGAAGCTTCTTAGGTTCTGGAGCAGAGGCATGGCATAATGAAAAGTTTCTATTTAGGATGTCTAACCTGATGTTATTTCATTTTGAATAGGTTTGAGTGAATAGTGGCCATGACTTGAAAATAAGTTTCCTTTTTGAGGGTCGTTCAGTGATGTGTTGGAGTAGTTCATTGTAGTTCACAGCAGCTTGTAAAAGCTAATTTTTAAAGTTTCTGGAATTTTGCATAACAGTTGTTAAATCATTGCTGGCTTGAAATTGATTATGGAGTATTTACACCATGAAAATTGGCAAGCAGTACAAATCAGCACATTTCCCCTCCAGAAAACCAATTTACTAGCACACCATTGATATTGCTTAATACATCTGGTTTTCTTAATCTGCTCCAGGGTTATGAGAAATCCTACTAAATAAAGAGGAAAAATAAATTCGAAGACCAAAATAATATCACAAAAGACTTTATGTATATAAATATTATGTATATAATAACAGTCAGTTTTGCTCCATGATAGACAAGCCTAATAATCTCTTCTCCTTCTTCCCAAATGAATAGGGACTGGTTGTGAATAGGTTTATTTCATTTGAAGTAAATACCTCAAAGGCATTATTCTAACTTATTCCTTCTCAGACTTTAGTGCGCATGTCAATTACCCGGAGATCCTGTAAATATAAGTTCTAATTCAGTAGATCTGGGGAAGTGCCTGAGATTCCACACTTCTAGCAAGCCTGAAGGTAATGGCACTGCTGCTGGCCTGGGGACTTTGAGTAGCAAGGCTTCAATCCTTAATTTTTAAAATGTGTTTCAGGAGAAAAGGGTGATGGGGAGACTGTTATTATATAACCGAAGTGTTAGATAAGAGGAGTCCTTTCTCCAGGTGACATTTTGCAATAAGAACAGGGAACTATTCTTTTCATGTCTGGTTCTGCTAGGTAAACTGACTTTGGTTAAACTGATTAAATGGAAAGAGATTTTCCAGGTATAAACCAGGGGAGGGGACTGTTGGAAGCACTAAAAATGATTTGATTGAAGCTAGTTACCAAACAGACCAGCAGCCAAATTGGCTCGACTGGTGCACACAAATCAAGGAACAAGAGCAAGCTGAATGGAAAGAGATGCTTATCCTTTTTCTTCTGTGTTTATTTTATGTTGTAGGTAGATCATATGTTCTGTTGGTAAAAGGTAAAAAAGACAAACGCAGGCTCCCAACTTGGGTTTGGCAGACTCTGCCACAAAACAGCTTTGTCTATGAGACACTTTGTTTTTAACCTTGTTGCCCTGGAATTGTTTTTTTTTTTTTTTTAAGATTTTATTTATTTATTTGACAGAGAGAGACACAGCGAAAGAGGGAATACAAGCAGGGGGAATGGGAGAGGGAGAAGCAGGCTTCCCGCGGAGCAGGGAGCCCGATGCGGGGCTCGATCCCAGGACCCTGGGATCATGACCTGAGCCGAAGGCAGACGCTTAACGACTGAGCCACCCAGGCGCCCCAACCCTGGAATTGTTTTCAAGAGCGGATGATTGCTAAGCCAGTGAATTTAGGGTCATGGAGGAGACTCTCATTAGCTTTTGTGTGGGTAGTATAGACTTCTGCAGTTTTCCTGGAAATATCAAAATGCATGATCCCACAGTTTGGTTCTCTTCTTTAATAGTGTTTCTAGGAACTCTCTCTTTGGAGATAAACTGATGTCTCCAGGATTGTAGATTTCTATCCAGGGTCCAGAAATTCCATGAACGCTATCTGGGTGAAACACCAATCTTTACTGATCTTTTTAAAGTTTTCCTGGGTTCTGTTTTGATAAATCTTTCCCCGTGGTCCAGGCCAAATGACTGTTAAGCTAAAACCGGCCTCTGTTTTGTGTCTGGCAGTTAAGGAAGGCGAAAGAGTGGAGGTGCAGTGGAAAATGCAAGAACTTTGCAAAGTTGCCTGGAAACCCCTTGTAAACTTGAGCTAAAAGTATAGTTAGCAAATGGAAACTGGAATACCCAGGCAATACTAAAATGAGCCTTTTTGAGATGCTCGCTAAGGCAACAACAGTTCAGTTTTTACCAATGAAGAATTAACTTACCATTGGGCAAGGCTGGAAACTTTGACCATGAGAAAGGCAACACCGTTGAATTTTTTTTTTAAAAGATTTTATTTATTTATTTGACAGAGAGAGACACAAGCAGGGAGAGGGGAGAGGGAGAAGCAGGCTTCCCGCGGAGCGGGGAGCCCGATGTGGGGCTCGATCCCAGGACCCTGAGATCATGACCTGAGCCGAAGGCAGACGCTTAACGACTGAGCCACCCAGGTGCCCAACACCGTTGAATTTTAATCCTGCAAGAGACCTCAGAGATGCTCTCACCCACCCTGCAGCATTTATAGATGATAAACTAAGGCTTAGGGAATTTATAGCTCGCTCAAAGCTACCCTGCTAGCTGGAGGAAGAGCCAAGACTAGAACTTGGTATCCAGATCTTTTTTATTATACCACAGATTGTTGATTTACTATGTACCAGGTTCTATGCTAAATATTTTACTTTTATTATCTCACTTAATTCTCGTGAAATTATATGAAACAACTACTGTTCATTCATTCATTTATGTCATTCAAACTTATTTACATACCTACTATGGGCCAGCCACTGTCCTAGGTGTTGGGGATACAACTAAAGTTACTGTACTCATATTCTTATATCCTGGTGGGAGCGCTAGACAATAATTAAGTAAACCAACAAATATGATAATTTCAGATGGTGATGAGGACTATGGTGAAAATAAAACAGGCTCATATAATAAAGGGTGTCTGAGGTAGAAGAAGGTGACTTTAAATTGAGGAGGTGACATTTGGGCTGACATCTGAGTGTCACCAAGTATTTCAGGCAGAGGAAACAGTAAGTGCAAAGCTCTGAGGAGGGAAGGAGCTTGATATATTCAAAGAGTAGGAATCACATCAGAGTGATCAGATTATATGGTGAGGGTAAAAGTGAAATATGATAGGAATTATGAAGGATCCTCAAGGCCAAGGTAAAGAATTTAGAAAAGTCAGAAACCTTGGAGGGGTGGTGGGGGGGGGGATGATTAAAAAGCAGAGAAGTGAAATGATCCAATTTCTTGGTCCTTTTCTATCACTTTCTCATTTTACAAATAAGAAGCCGAAGTACGCAGAGGTGCTGTGACTTGCCCAAGGTCGTTCAGCTTTTAAGTGGCACAGGTGGTGGCATCAGCTCTGAGTTGAATACCTGCAGATCCCATGCTACGCTGTTTTCCATTTCCCCCCTATACTCACACTATTCCTACATGCAAAAACAGTTATACTAGTATATTAAGTGAATTTTCTTTTTCTTTCTTTTTTTTCCCTTTAAGTGATTGAGCTAATTCCACCCTCCCCCCCCCAAAAAAATGGGTCAGGGGCAGTGTGCTTTACTGCATTCTGCTCTTAAAGGAGTGAAGAAACTTATGTTTTCCTTAGCTAAATTCTGATGTTTAAAAGTCTTCTAGCAGTTACTTCAATGAGTTTTGTTCTTCTGGTGTTGCCATTACCTTTCGGACACTGACCAGGCTAAAGCAGCGGAATGGTATGGTGGGCACTGGTGCATCTCAGTGGAAAGATACAGAAAGGGGAAATTAATAATGTGGAATTTATTTAGTGTTCGTTCTTTGTGAAACTTGTGAATGAATTAGTAAACAAGGTGATCTAAAGGTGAGCTAAGCCCTCTTCCTCTGTTCTTCCTGAACAATCCAGTCCAAAAACCATTAGATAGGGCTGAGCAAGGTATGTATGTATTTATTTGTGGCGGGGGGTGGGGTGAGCATCATGGGATTAGAGGAGGGATGCTGAAGTGGCTCAGGCAGGATGTTGGAGCCCAAGTTGGATGAGAAGGCTGTCTGCACAGTTACGGGGTATTGAAGTTGGAGGGGGGTGAAAAGGATGTTTATATTGGGGGCAGGGAAGGCAATGGCAGCAAGGAGCAATAGCTATGAACACACCCAGTGCCCACCTATTGGTTTCTATAAACCATTTTCCACTAAAAGAAATCAGGACTCTTGGGAGAACTGGCTGATTCCAGAACTATGGCAGGGAAAGTACAAGATGAACCTGGAACATCATATTGTGCCAAAAAGTAAGAAGGTACTTGAAGAATGATGGAATATGTCAAAAGAGCATAGAAGCTGGCTTGAAAGGTCTCCCACTCACTGGGATACTTTGAGCATAAAAAAAAAAATGTGCAGATTATAACCCAATGAATAAAACAAGAATCTTTGAGTTCATATTAATATAAGTAAATGTATACATACATAACTTGAAGGTTTATTGAGGAATGGGATATTTACAGTCTCAAAGTATCTTTTTGTGAAAAACTTATAAATTACAAAGGAAAAACTAGTAGCTTACGTTGATGGGTCTGCTAGGTTTCTCTACTGAACATCACCAGTAATGGGACATGTCAAAGTTACGTGCCACCTGATAAGTGCAGTGAGAAGAATATAGCATCATTTCTGTAATATTCCTGCCAAAGATCAAAACCCAAATCTAATCATGAAGCTACATCAGAAAACCTCAAATTGGGGGCCATTCTTTGAAATAATTAGTCTGTAATCTTCAAAAAATGCCAAGGTCATGAAAGAAATGATGCAGAAGCTATTGCAGCCTCAAGGAGAGTAATAGCAATACAATTAAATGCAATATGTGATTTTTGAACTGGATCCTTTTGCTAGAAACAACATTACTGGGACAAGTGGGTGAACCTAGATGGGGTTTGAGGATGAGACGATAGCAATGCTTTCACGTTAATTTCCAGATATTGATGGTTGTGTTTTGGTTACAACATAAATACACTAAAGCATTCATGGAGGAGATGAAGCAGAATACTAGCAACTTACTGTCAAATGTTCAAATGTACTTTTTTTTTTTTCAACTTTTCTGTATGTTTGGAATTGTTTCCAAATAAAAAGTTTTTTAATTAAATAAAAAGCTAGAAGATAAAAGGACTGATGTCCCTCATATGCTGTACTGCTATATTTAAAATGAAATTTTGTTTGAAATGGGCTAGTTCTGAAACCAGATTGGGTTCAAATTCTACTTCTGAGTGTCTTTGGGTGAATTATATATCCTCTTGGTATCCATTTCTCTCATCTATTTGAGCACATGGGGTATAATAACCCATTTTATAGGTTTGAGAGGAGATTTTAATGAAATAATCAGGCAAAGACCCTGAGCAGGTCCTGGCATATGGTAAACAGCTGGTAAAACATCTGTGTAACTTATCCCCAGTCCTTTAACAACACAACTCCCTTGAATGAGCTCCAAGAAGGACTCCTTGTTCAGTGGTGTTGTAACTAAGCTCCGCTTTATATGGCCAATTATGCTGTAAAAGTAAATTCCCACAAACATGAGATTATGGTGACAGAGTTATAAACTTCCTAAGAGCTGTTGGGGAGGCTGTTGGTCCATTTTTGGCTGAGTAAACATAATTGTGAGATTTGGCCAGATGAAAACATGGTGATTGCTAGCATCCACGGCCAAGATTGTCGAATACCAAAAGTTAATTTTGGGGGGTTTGGAATCTAGTATTGCTCAGTGTGATTTCATTTTTAGAACTGGAAAGGACTTCAGAATTCAACAGGCTCAACCCATTTTATGGGTGAGGGGACTGAGGCACAGAGAGGTAAAAGATGCCCCAGGTAGGATCATGGCACTGGAGTTTGGAGACATCCTGACACAGAGGTAGAGTGGTCTGGGCAGTGCTGAGGTACGGTGACAGAAGGAGAAAAGTGTTCTAGTGGAGAAATGCACATCATTCAGGTGATAGTGAAGGCATTGACCAGATTCCAAGTAGGGACTTGGCTGTGGGGGTGCCCTGCTACATTCCAGCCTGGGGGTTCTACTCCAACAGCCTGCTAAAGCTCTCAGCTCTGAAAAGCTTCTAGTTTTTCTCAAGAGAGCTGTATAAAATGTGTCTTGCATGCCATAGACAAAGTGTTGCCTAAACTTTTGATTGCCATCATTACGTTCCAGCAGGTTCTTGTATAGCTAGGCAAGGTATCAGGCCCTTCCTTAGTCTTGAGCTCCTGACCAATCTTTTTGATTCGATGGTTAAGTCAAGTTCAAGTGCTCTGATCACTTAATGTCCATTCCATAGTTTAAGAGACTCCAACTATTTTTGGTCAGAAAA
This sequence comes from Mirounga angustirostris, assembly GCF_029215605.1. Taxonomy (NCBI): domain Eukaryota; kingdom Metazoa; phylum Chordata; class Mammalia; order Carnivora; family Phocidae; genus Mirounga; species Mirounga angustirostris. Next base: position 35,043,133 of record NW_026991712.1, read on the forward strand.
CAAGTATCCTCCAGGCTACCAGCAAGTTTGCCAAGACACATCCTGATTCATTATACAACCACCAAGATACAAAGCCCTAAAAATAGGGAACTTGCTTTAATATTTCATTTGGCATCAGGGTGCTAAGTTCATATTAACTGCAGGCAGTACTTTAGATTGGTTTCATTTGACTTCCTGGGTATTATGCTCTTTGGCTATGGAGGGCAACTTCTTGTTTATCTTCATCTCTGCTTGGCTCCAGATTAAGGCTTTGTGCATTAAAAAAAGAAGAAAAACTTTTCTTTTAACCACCCATCTATTTAATAATTATTTTCCCTATTCTTTTTTTAACTCACTTGTTATGCTAACATTACTGTGTCTAAATAGAATGTCTATATGTGATTGCATTGTTCATTTTAAAACCTTTTTCCTTGTTTGTTTAATTAGAATTTAGAGTATGCCAGAACTAGAACCCTTTCAATAAATGCAAGAATCAAAATTACTTTCATAAGTCCCAGTGGGTTAATGATAGTATCTGTGTTTATCTCTGAGATCCATTAAGGAAGAAGCCTTTCCTGTTTTCATCTATTTCTTTGGGTAGGGGGAAGCATTAAATTTTTATTTAAATACAACTTGTTCAGAATTTAACTTTTCCCCAGTCATTATTTCTATATTTTATTAAGCTGTACAATGAACGTTGGGTAAAATGTATTTTAAGAATGAAAGCGAAGTGTAATTGTGACATGATTATACCCTTCTGGTTGGGCATGATGTTGTGGGTTAGGTAAAAGGGTATTCAGCCTTTTAAAGCATGTTCTTCTTTCAGTCGTTTTCCTTGCTCAGTTCTGTGAGATTAAGTATGGGACTAGGATTTAACTGATTGTCTGTATTATTTCTTGACTATCATCCAAGTAAGCGAGCCCCGTCTCCTTTACTGGCTGTTTGCGTGACCCTGGACATGGGTCTGAGCTCTACTATGCAGATAAAGAGCTGAGGTTCAGACAGAATCAAAGACTTGTTGAAGTCATAGATAGGCTTTTACAGAGATAAGACTCCTTGTCTTTACTCTGCCACTTACTAGAGCAAGGGTTAATCTTCCTGGAAAAATCATTTGTGAAAACATTAATTATTACTCTAGAACCATACCTGGCACATAGTGAGTATTTAGACTGATGATGATGGTGATTCTCATTTCTTTGTTCTCTGTAGCACAAGTTTGAGGCTACCAGTCTATTTATGCTGCTGGGAGTGGCAGGCAGGTTTCACTTCAAGTGTTAACTGGATCGCTTTGTAGGGCCTTCCCAGAGCACTTGGGTGGGGGGAGAATTCTGACCCCAATTCTCTGCTTTATTCCTCTTGTCTTCCCCTCTCACATCCAAATCACTATTGATTGTTGTTGCAGAACAACTGAGCCATCCCTTTGATTGAAGGAGGGTGATGATTATTCCTTTTTCTTTGATGAGAGAGAGAAGGAGCGCAAGGGGAGAGGTGGGAGGAGTGAGTTGAATAGGAAAGTAAAAGCAGAGGTCAGACAAGCCAGGAGAGTCAGGGGAAACGAGGGGGCCCTTAGGACTGGGAATATCTTTGGTTTCCATGTGGCATAACCACCTGGCCAGGTGAGAGGGGGTCACTCACCTAGGAATTTCCAAGGTAGAAAATGTTCTGATTTGAACAAAGTGCTATTGTATTCCATTGATTTTAATTAGGCATAATTTACTGAGCACCTGGGATGTCCAAGTCATCATCCTAATTGTTGCAGATATGGATGAATAAGAGACAGTCCTGGTCCTGATGTCCTTAGGTGCTGGGGCTCCTTCTGCCATAGGCCCCACCATGCCCTGTAATTCACTTCAAACAAATCTTCCTCACATTACTTGCCTAGTCAGTGTCTGCCATCCTGGCTAGACTGAGCCCTGTGAAGGGGGCCATGGTCTGTGTCTCTTTCTCACCATGTGTCTACAGAGTCTATTGGGAGTTGCAGTGCAGCTCTGACACTAATTGGCACCTGGAGTTAGGTCAGATTTCACAGGGTAAGGGCTCGGGCTTCCACTAGACTATCCTCATTTCAGACACTAGGCATAAGCTCTGGGATTCCCAGGCCACCTGCACATTTGACCAACAAATTTGGGGCTTCCCCTACCTCTTCAGTTTCAGTAATTTGCTAGAATGATGTAGGACTCAGGAAAGTGCTATAGTTATGATCAGAGTTTTATTACAAAAGATACAAAGGAGGACAAGTCAAATGAAAGAATACATAGAGTAAGGTCTGGGTGGTCCTCCAAATAAGGTTTCCTTGTCCTCAGGATGCATCATCCTCCTGGCACATTGATGTATATTACCAACCAGGAAACTCAACTGAGCTTTGGTGTTCCAAGTTTCTATTAGAGTTCCAATACATAGGCATGATTGATTGAATCAACCTCCCTCCCTCCCTGGAGGTTGGGCTACTATCACCTGGGGAGCTGAGCCTGAGAACAAGGAAACCAGAGGATCACATGGTTGGTTTTTGCAGCATAGCCATCCTCCGTCCTGAAACTATCTTGGGGGCTACCATTAGCCACCTTGTGAGCATAAATGCAGGTGTGGTCCAAGGAACCACCAAGAGCAACAAGGACATTCCTGTCACTTGGGAAATTCCAAGGGTTGAGAGGATCCCTTTTAGGAACCAGGGACAAAGGCCAATACTTTATTATACAGTAGGAGTGTTCCAGAAAGCATTGTTTGTTCAAAAAAATGGTGAGTCTATTAACACCTATAAAATGAGGCCTAGTAGGAACAGTGCCATGCCTGAGGTGCCCAGAGAGGGTGGCATCCGAATGAGCTGGGATGACCGAGGGTTTTGACAGGCAGGAAATGGAGAGGGGACAGGAGAGGGCAGGGTGAGGAGGGAGGATAGGAAGGCCCTGGGGTGGGAAGGCTCAATGTGTGTGTTTCCAGGGAACGAGGGTTGGAGGCACAGTCAGCAGCACCTCAAAATGTGTGTCTGCTATGGACAGGCCCATATTTTATGTCCTCTTACAAATGTTATGTGGATATTTTTTCAATATATATTTAGTGAGGGTGGCCATAAATCAGTTTCCTATTAATAACTCTTTATTCCTTCCTTTATGTTTTAATCCACGCATCAGCTGATCCTTTTCCCCCTTCTCTGGTCTTCTCCAAAACAAAATTCCACCTCTACAATCTGTAACAATGGGTGAGCAACAGAGGGTGGATGGAAAAGGCAGAATGGCTTGGAGTCTAGAGTTGGACGTGGCTCCATCACTCACTAGCTGTTTGACCTTGGACAGGCCACTCAACCACTCCACACCTCAGTTTCTTCATCAGCAAAATGGGGATAACAGCGGTATCTCCCTCCTAGGCTTGTGTGAACTCAACAAGCGTATATAGGTAAGTCACTTACAGCCCTGCCTGCCGCGTTATCTATGCCAGCTATCGTTCTTAGCTACCACTTCCAAAAGCAGAAAGAGAAAAAGTCTGAATCATTTCATTTGAAAGGATCTGGCTGGGCGCCTGGGTAGCTCAGTTGGTTAAGTGACTGCCTTCGGCTCAGGTCATGATCCCAGGATCCTGGGATTGAGTCCCACATCGGGCTCCTGGCTCAGCGGGGAGCCTGCTTCTCCCTCTGACCCTCTCCTCATGCTGTTTCTCTCTCGCTCGCTCTCTAATAAATACATAAATAAAATCTTTAAAAAAAAAAAAAGAAAGGATCTGGCTGTTCTCTCAAGACTTGCTTCTCCACCTTACAGGGGCTGGGTTACCTCTCCCTTTTTCCCCCTTCCCACACTCGGCCTGCCCTTCCCTTCTCAGACTGTCCCTCCCTGGGCCTCTCAGTCCTTTACTCCAACTAGTAGACTCCCAGCCTCTGCTGAATCCTGTTTGTTGAATTCCAGCAGCTTTATACTGAGAATGCAGATTTTGCTTGCATTTGCTTAGACTAAGACCTTTCATTGTGTACCCTTTATGGACTAGACATCTGGCTAACCTGCTGTTAATGTGACTCTGAACATGAGCGAGCAGCAGGGAGTGGGACGAGACAGGCAGCCAAGGGCCAGTGGAATCAGATTGTGCCTTGAGTGGCCAGGGCTTAAATCCACTGGCAGTAGGGAACCATTGAAGGTGTTTGACCAGAGGAACGGGTACAAGGGAAGCATTTAACAAATGGTTCTCCAGGTATGATTATTCCAAGATCCTCTGCATCCAAGCAGGAGTAAGTCACTTGCAGTGCTATAAGGCAAAGGCAGCTGTGCTCTCAGAAATACACATAGACATTTCATAAACAACCTGAGTTAATCTCCCTCTAGCTCATCGGAAACAGCACGCATTTATCGAGTGCCTTTCATGAGCAAGACTCTGGGCCAAGCCCTGTCCTCCACATAAGTGGTTTTTATTGCAGGACCTCCTGAGGTCTCTGATCCTTCATTTCAAAATAGCAAGATTTCCTTGGCTCTTGAGAAGGGCAAGTGATAACTGCGCCGATATCTTCGTCCTACAAATTATTTAGTGCGAGGTAGATTTTCGCCTTATACTCTGTTTCCCTCCAGATGGCAGACAAGACAGACAGCGAATTAAGCAGTAGCTGAATTAAGGTGAGGTCCTGATAGCCATCAGCTGACCCTTTGTTTATGTCATGAAAACTTCAGTGGTGCTGTGGCAACCTCATGCTTCCTATGTGTTCTTTAAGTTGGGAACAGAGCCAGCAGTCAGATACTCCCAGTCTGAGGATGCTGTCACCACAGTAGTGGCTATTGTTCACCTAGTGACAGATTAAGTGAATGACAGAGGGGCGCCCACCGTCCCATACCTACTTCAGTGTGAAAGAGACGCTGGGGTTCTTCCAAACACAAATGCACAATTGCCCTGACAGCTCCCCTCCATGTAAGCGAGGAATCTGGGTCCTGGGCCAGCTGCAGAGGGGCTCCTGAAAGAAAGCCAGGCCCATCAGAGAGAGCCAAGATGTGCAGCCACCCAAACGCCTCCAAACCTGGGAGGATGAAGGAGAGAAGGAAGACAGAAGGGAGCTTGGGAAAGAGAAGGTGTGATTCCTAGAAAGAAGAGGATGGCAGTTGCCTCCCGCCAGCCAGCTCTGGCAGACATGTGTCCTCAGATGGCAGGTAGCAAGTCCCCGTGGAGATATATTCTCTCGTCTTGACAAGGTGGAGATCTCTTGGCTCTCATAGAACCCCGGGGGGAAAAAAGTAGCCCCAGGAAACCTCTCAGGGCCATCCACATGTAAATCTCTCTCATCATCACGACATGCGTGTCAAATGCCTCCCCCTGTGCCCCCTTTTATTCCTTTTTTTTCCCTTTTTTTCCTTTTGCCTGTCCATCTTCTGGGGATGCTAAGAAGCACCAGGTGTGTTAGGTGTTAAGCTCTGCCTCCTTTGTGCTTTGGAGCTGATGAAGAGTCCCAAGGGTAACAGGTGTGCTCTGCAGCTGTGATGGGCGGGGTTCGGGGGTGCGGGGGGGTGGTCAACACTGGGACCATTTCTCTTGTAAAGAGGGCTGAAGTGTGTCTGATGGGCATTGCTTGCGTGGCCCTGCCCCGTGCCTGCAGCCAGGGAAACCAGCAGGTAAAAGGAAGTGTGGTTCTGCTCGCCCAGGAGGATGAGGTCACCGGGAAAGGGAGATGATGGAATCAGAGAGAGACCCCAGGGCTGGGAGAAGAGAAGAAGTTTGTAAGCCTGATCGATTTTCAGCTGGTCTAGTGTGATGGGCATATGAAGCAGAAGAGAGGAATACGTGAAGATGTGAGCTTTTTAGGGGCGCCTGGGTGGCTCAGTCGTTAAGCATCTGCCTTCGGCTCAGGTCATGATCCCAGGGTCCTGGGATCGAGCCCCGCATTGGGCTCCCTGCTCTGCAGGAAGCCTGCTTCTCCCTCTCCCACTCCCCCTGCTTGTGTTCCCTCTCTTGCTGTGTCTCTCTCTGTCAAATAAAGAAATAAAATCTTTAGGGCGCCTGGGTGGCCCAGTCGTTAAGCGTCTGCCTTCAGCTCAGGTCATGATCCCAGGGTCCTGGGATCGAGTCCCACATCGGGCTCCCTGATCGGCAGGAAGCCTGCTTCTCCCTCTCCCACTCCCCCTGCTTGTGTTCCTGCTCTCGCTATCTCTCTCTCTGTCAAATAAATAAATAAAAATCTTAAAAATAAATAAATAAATAAATAAATAAATAAATAAATAAAATCTTTAAAAAAAAAAGATGTGAGCTTTTTAGTAGTTTCATTTTGAGGATGCGGAGGGTCATGTAGCTTACGTTTGCATGCTTGCATGGACAACTCCCAGTGCCTGCAGCTGCCTCAGAGATGGAGGCCCATGAGGGGCATGGTCTGGGGCTTGATCCTGGATCCACACAGCAGCCTTTTCCTATTTGCCTCCTGCCCGGCATCTTCTGGGGATGCTAAGAAGCACCTGGATCTAACACTGCCCTCTGAAGAACTTGTTCCTTTTTGCTGTAATGACCAAAAAAATAAAAAATAAAAAAATCCTTGGTAGCCGAAATAGAACTAATGGTCTTTAAACAATACATAAACTAAATTTCTTTCTCTTCTCTCTTGTTTGGTCAAGCTTGGCTGTGGTGCCTTGACTTTGGGAGAAGCAGGGACTCAGCGTGGAGGGGATGGATCTCTTGGTTCCTATGGCAGATGCCTGAGGGCCAGTCTAAAGCTGAACAAACAGATCCCAGAAGTTCCCAGGCCTCACTATAGCTTGACAATTAGGACACATATCCATTGTGGAAACGTAACATTGGAAAAGACCAAGAGAACTGAAGTCAGGGGGGTTAAATGACTTAAGATGGTTTATTTATTTGTTCAAGAAACATTTGCTGAGGACCAGGCACCAGGAGAAATGTTAAAATATGATATGAATAATGTGCTTTAGGAGTCGCCAGTTCCAACATGCTGTAGTCATGCCCAGTGGCAGGCACGGGAGCCTTTTCAAACCTAGATGCTTCCAAATCAAGCTGGGAAACACCGTCAAAGCCCCAGTGGAGGGAGGTAGGAGTTTGGGGTTTGCACTCAGTCTTGTGCCCTGAGTCCAGCTGCCATATGTCCACAGAGCACGGCCTTGCCTCTAAATCCTTGCATCTCTGCCCACTCCTTATGTGCTTTGGCCTAAACTTGCTGAGGACGCTCTAGTCCTCTTTGTCAACATTCTGCCTGGAAACCTCCTGGCAGACTTAAAAGCTTTGAGTTCATTAGGTATATTTTCTATCTAACGAGTTACCGTAGGTTACAATTATACCAAATGTTTTGCATTACAAAACATGGGGCACCATTTTTTCATCTTTTATAGTATTTTCCTCATCATTTCTTAGCCTCTCAAAATGTGTATATTGCGGGCGCCTGGGTGGCTCAGTTGGTTAAGCGACTGCCTTCAGCTCAGGTCATGATCCTGGAGTCCCTGGATCGAGTCCCGCGTCGGGCTCCCTGCTCGGCGAGGAGCCTGCTTCTCCCTCTGACCCTCCCCCCTCTCATGTGCTTGCTCTCTCTCATTCTCTCTCTCTCAAATAAATAAATAAAATCTTTAAAGAAAAAAAAATGTGTATATTGCCATACGTGAATATATTAGTATATTTATCCATGTGACCGCCGGTGACCTGTTCCAAAGCCAAGTCCTTTACTTCTGTTAGGGCAGTGCTCACTTGTACAGACCTACGGCATCTCAGTCAACTGTGCTGTGCAGTGCATAGCCGCAAAATATTGATGGCATATCACAGCGACAAGCACTTGCTTCTCCGTCATGTGACTGCAGGTCAGCGGGGCTTGGTTCGGCGTGGATCCGGGCTGTAGGCTTAGATCAGATCTGTCATGTGTGTCTTTCATTCTCCTTGGACCAGCAGTTCCCGGGGGCACAGTCTTCCCACGGCCACGTCAGAGCTGCAACAGGGACATGTGGAAGTCCACAATGTCTTTCAAGGCCTAGGCTCAGAACTTGTTGCGTTGGCCAAACATAACATCAGTGAGGCAGAGATGTATATTCTGTTTCTAGTGTTGCACCTGCAAAATCACACACCAAAGGAGGGGAGGAGGAATTGAGAAGATAATGAAATCTATAATATGCATTTATCCTGCTGCATAAGAAGGATGTCTGGGGATCCAACGGTCTCTTAAGGAGACTTCCAGTTAATCCTCTTGCTTTTAGTCCCAACATCATCTCCTTCTTCCAGAAATACCTGGTGCTTGCCGATTCCTGGGCCACTTGGGGATTATGTAAATCTGGTTGCTTCTTGTCTTTCCCACTACTGCCTTAGGATTCATATTTTCAGGTTTGTTGAGTCAGTTATCACTTGCCCATCTACTTTCCAGCTTCCAAAATTTCATTGCTTTTGTTTCTTTTCGTATTTTCTTTGTCCTTGTGGGTTTATGCCTATAATAAAATCCTTTTACTGTCATTTTTGTGGGGCTTGGGGGAGAGAGTAAAGCTAAATGCATGTTTTCAATCCATCATCATTCCCACCTGGCTCTTCCCTGACACCTTAATGATCAGCCTCCTCTCCCTCTTCAGCTACTCTGGCTTTAATTACGCGCTGCTCAGAGGCCCTTGTTGCCCGGGGACCCAGTGGAGGAACTCTGAGGAAGTGCCTGACAGGGTGGTGACTCACTTCGCAGTCTGGCTGGTTGTTGGAACGTGATGTGAGCTGCAGAATAACCCTTTCTGACTCAGTGTTGTGTCCATAAACACAGATGCATTTGAAGAAGTCATCTACCTCTTCAGAGTTCTGAATATACAACATCACTATTTTTTATCTGAACCTGAGACATAGGACTCATTCAGTTGAACACACACACATGCACACATGTGTAATAACAAGCTGGATTTTCTTATACTAAGTGCCATGCCCTCTTTTAAGCACTTTATAAATATTAAGTCATGTAATCCTCAGAACGACTCTATGAAGTGGGTTCTATAGATGGCATTGTCACCATTTTAAAATGAGAGAAACTGAGGCCCAAAGAAGTTAAGTAAGTTGTTCAAGGTCGTGTCATTTATGAGTGGAGCCAGGACCTACCTACAGGCAGCCTGGCTCAGAAGTCTGCCTGGTAGCTGCCATATGAATTCAGGTGTGGAACGGCCTCCATGCATACCTCTCATTCTCTCTGGACAGTCCTTTCTGGGCTCTTTTTCCTTTGATAAGCCACTAAATGGTCTTCAGTGTTCTCCCTCAGGCTCTATTCTTATCTCACTACCCTCTCCCTGAACAATTGCTGTAGCCATGGCTTTAATTACCATCTATATCTAAAGAGTTCCATCCTTAGGTCCAGCCAGATTGCTCTCTTGGTGCCCAGAGGGGTTTATTCAACTGCTTACTAAGTGTCTTCATTCGGATGCCTTGAAATCACCTCTAAGTTCATAGCTAAAATTTCATTCATAATTTTTCCTTCTCGTCCAGTAAACTTGCTCTTTCTCAGTCTGGCATCACCATTCGCCTAGGTGGGCAGGTGAGAGGCATGGGTCATCCTTGAGAGGCATGGGTCACCTCTTCATTCACCTTCTGTGTCCACCCAGTCCACCCTAAGTACTGCCAACTCACTCATCCAAGTTCAGCTCAAGTTCAACCATGTCTGAGGCTTTGTAAGTTGAGTAAATATTCTAGTCCAGGCCAGCATTGTCTCCTACGTGGATTGATGCCACATCTTCCCTAAACAATGCCTCCCCTCCATTCTTGGAACCCTCTAGTCCTTATCTCACATTGAGTCAGTATGATCTTTCCAAAACATAAACTTAATCATGTATTTTCTTGCTTAGAACTCTTCAAGGGACTGGTGGTAACCTTAAGATAAAGGCCAACACCTTTAACTGGGCTTCCAAGTGTGGTCGTGACCCAGCCAAACGCAACAGCTTCAGCCTCATCCCCCATCTCTTTTTCTTACATCCTTTCCTATAGCCATAGGGACCTTCAGTCAGCATCCCTATGCACCTCTCTCTCACCCCAGTACCTTTGCACATGAAGCTGTTTCTTTTGCCTAGAACAGTCCCAATCCCTCACCCACTACAGCTTTCTGTTCAGCTACAAATCCTTTAGGTAATTAACTTAAAGTGACAATTTTCTTGGGAAAGCTTTCCTTGACTTTCCTAGTCTTTATTAAGTGTCTTGTAAGTATCCTATGTAACACTTACTATAATTTTTTTGCAATTGCTTGCTAATTATCTGTCTTTCTGGCCACACCAGAAATCCCTTAAAGGCAAGGGCCATGTAGGTTGAGCTCATTACTATATCCCCTGAGACTAGCATAATGTCTTGCACATAATAGGAACTCAGTAATTATTAATTGAATATTACATGAGTATTGTATAAAAACATCAAAGGTTGTAAATTGCCCATTCCCAAAATAAGATGCCCCCAAAATTCAATGTTCTTTTGTTCCTAATGGAGTATCACATAAGAAGACAAACTGAAGACATATCTTTACTAGTAGTTATCCAAGACATTGGGGAACAAAAGAAAGTAAGAGGAGGACTTTCCTCCTCTTTTTTTCCTCAGAAGTGTTGACCTCCCCAGGGTGCCAGGGTGGCTCAGTTGGTTAAGCCCTCACTCTTGGTTTTGGCTCAGGTCATGATCTCAGGGTCCTGGGATTGAGCCCTACATTAGGCTCCCCACTCAGCAGGGAATCTGCTTGAGATTCTCTCCCTCCCCCTCTGCCCCTCCCCCCTCCACTCGTGCACTCTCTTTCTCTCAAATAAATAAATCAATCTTAAAAAAAAAGTTTTGACACCCCATTAACTCAGATCACTCATACCCCGAGAGAAGCAATGCAGTTTTGAGGAGACGATAGTGGATAAAGTGGAACAGCTTCTGAGAGGTGCTATTCTAAATGCTTTGTGCCCTCAGAAAAAGGGGAATGATGAGAACTTTTCCCCAAATTGAACAAAGGAGGTGACTGGCACCGCTTTTGGCCTCATTTCATACTTCCTCAAATACTAAAATTCTTACCTCTCCAGAGGCACGTTCTGTGGTGACAGGAAATTTTGGAAGCAGAGATTGAGGGCCGTGTCTGGACTGACCTGGCCACCATAATACTTGTCCTCCACATAATATACTTATCAAAACCCAGCCTCATCTGTTCTCTGTAGCAAAAGGAGGTGTTGGAGGTGACATGGCTTTGCCCTATGAGCCCAGGCATTTTTACCTAAACATGCTTATGTCACAGTCTTCTCCATATTCACTTTTTATGAGTCTCTTCATCCATAAGATGGGTAGTTTGGCCAATAGCAGCTCCAGTCATTAGAGTCAATCTTCTAAATCAGACTTCCTATTTTTCTCTTAGCTTCCAATTTTCCTTTGAGTCACTTGTCAAGGTTTGTAATTATAAGCTTATTTACATGATTATTTGTTTACTGTCTGCTCCATGACTACGTCAAACCCTGCCTTCCCTACTTCCCCGACCACTGTAAAATCCATGAGGGCAGAGACTGTGTGTATTTTGTTTGCCACTTGATCCCCAGAGCCTTGCATGATGCCTGGCACATAGTAGAGGCTCAGTAAATGCTTGTATAAAAAAAAATCACTGGTTGAACAAACGTCACAATGAGGAAAGGCTTGTAGGTGATGCCCTGACTCCCCCATAGATTACTGAGGCTCTCCAGAGTCTACACAGTTCACCTCCAGTGAAAGGATTTATTCAACAGAGGAGCAGGGAAGAGTAAAGAGACTCTTCACAGACTTCGTTCCACTCATTCTTGTCTTATTGCTCTCTATTTTGTGTTCTTCCGCAAATCAGCCCCAATGGGAAGAAAAGGCTCCCAGGCTGGGATTTGAAAGGTACTTTAATGAAGAGATTGTTTATAGATATGTGGGCAGGAGCAGAGGAGCCCAAGTCCCTGAAGCAGCCAGGGACAACAAAAGGAAGAATCCCTCTTGAGCCTGAAGCCAGAGCTGGCAAGCCCTGGAGGTACAGAAAGGGCCATTGACAGGGACTTAACTTGTACAAGGACAGGTCACTGCTGGAAGCATGATGCAAGGCAGGAAGGGAAAAGGGAAGAAATGCCCCCAACTCTTTTTCCTCCTGCCCTTTGATCTCCTGCTATGTCTCCAATTGGCACAGCTCCGCAGGAAGCCAGAGAGCAAGGGATCTCTGGCGGTGCAATCTGTAGAGATCAGCCTCCTGGGCATAGAAGGGTAGGGGATGGATCTGGATGGGAGCAGCAGGAAAGCCAGCCATGTGCCATTATTGTCTGTAAGAGAGTCTTTCTTTAAATGGGAAGACGCTGCTTGTGGCCAACTTCATTCTGCTCCCTGCTGTTTCTTGACATTCGTTTACTCATGGGTCTTTCTGCTTTTTTGTCACTCTGTGCTCTACTATTTTTTATATGTCTTGCATTTAAACTCTTCCAGAAAAAAGTCTGATGGGTCACTCTCTAGTACTCATAGGGCAGCCTATAAAACCTGCTTTTGGGTCACACACTTGTCTCTGGTTCAATTAGCTACAAGGCAGGCTTGTCCTATGATGAAAAATCTCTCCAAAAAGGTTGTGGGTAGTAGACTTGTCAGAGGAAATGGTCTGACTGGAAGCCACCTTGCATGTCCAATACATTGTCACCCCCACTTCCACCCCAAGGTGACCATCCTCCCTTATGAAGGATAATAATATCAATGTCCAGTTGCTGAGAGGGACAGGCTAATGCTCACTATGAGAGTCTACTAACACAGGACAAGTTGCCTCTGTCAATTGGATTCACCAGATGTGCCTAGCATTGATGTCTCTTCTTGTGTGATGCATCTTCAGCTTCCTCCTCTGATAGCTGTCATGTCCCAGATGTTACGTCCAGAGTCTGGTTCATGAGCTGATGTTGTTCTGCTTCTAATCGGAATACCCATATTCATTTGTCTTCCTAAAAAGTAAATGACTCTGTCAGTGAGGTTCCTGATAAAAGGAACAGGGCATGATGCATTTTATTCATAATCAGCTCTGCAAAACCTCCTACAAATAGGAAATGATTGTTTTCTGGCATTTTGGATTATGTTGAAAGTTGAATTTGCAAAAAATGACTGCAGCTGTTGCTTGGTAAAGTTTCAGGATAACCACCTTGATTGGTAGCAGGGATGCTCTACTCTCCCAGTGCCCATTTCTCTCTGGTGTGACTCTTCTGAGTCACCCTCTTCAAGAACAGATCAGTGGGGCAACCCCAGAGTAGTCACTGAGGCATTCCAGACCACTTCTCAATGTCAGAACTCTCCACGATGGGTGGCTTTCCACACATACTCTTCTCTCCTGAGAGAAGCCGACCAATTAGCTTCTGTACAGTTTATCCAGTATGTTGTGATGCTTTTCCCTTTCTCTCCATCTTATGAAATTCTCATCCTTCAGTCTCAGCTCAGATGGCTCTCTTCATGAGATAGCTCTTGGGAGGGCAGGCTCTGCAGTCAGACCACTTACACTTTCTATCTAGAACAGCCATTCATCAGTTGGACCTTAATTTCTTTATCTGTAACTATGGGATGGTAATTGGGTGAGGCCGCGTATATTAGTGGTTAAGCATGTCGGCAGCAGAGCCAGACTGTCTGGTTGCAAATGGTGGCTTCACCACTTCCTATTTATATGACCTTGAGAAAGTTAATGAACCCTTCAGTGCCTCAGCTTCTCCATCTGGAAAATGGAGGTCATAAGATCTGTACAGACTTGCTGTGAGGATTAAATGAATTTATTGAAGAAAAAGCCTTTAGAGCAATGCCTCACACATGCTTAATGAATGCTGTACTTTATTATTTTCTATCTCATTGAATTGTAAGGATTAAGTTGGGTAAAACATATAAAGCATTGGAATCATTCCTGACCCCAAGTCAGCTCTCAGTAAATGTTGGTGGTAGTTGTTATGTTGCATTTTTCTTATTATTCTCCAACATGCCAGAGAGAGGTTGTCCATCTCTTGTGTTCCTATAGTACATAAATCATACCTCTAATAGCATTTTTCACACTATCCTTGTTTGGATTTTGTCTGTCATGTTGTACTATGTGGTCCTTATAGGCAAGCATAAGTAATAAATGTTTGAAATTGCTTAATATGAAAAATTGCTATACCTTGATAAGGTTTTTGTTGCTAAGCTTGTCAGGATTGACACTGGTAGCTTGTCAGTGAAATTCTTTGATTAGCAACAGGCCAGCAGCAAATGGGTTGACTTTGGTTTGGGTGCATCTGCCTCTCCTCATCAGCTCATATGGTTTACCAAGTACACAGTCTGAACACAAATTCTGGTGCTGAGAGTGGGTCTTTCCCTATTCTTCAGGTACGGGATATGCAGTGTTTGAAATGAATGGTGTTAAGTGAGACTTGGGGGCCTCTCCTTTTCGCTCCCCTTTATGTAAAGCATTTGCTTGCTTTCAAAGGTAGTTGTCATACCCTTGACTCTAACTGGAATTCTACCACCACAAAGCGGGTGCTGTGAAGACAGCCATATGCAAAAGATGACTCATTCAGGTGATGGCTAACTACATTCCCTCCCCAAGCTTATGACTTGAGAGGTCTGGGGATAAAAGAAAAAGAAAATAATAACGATTTATCACTTCCTGTTTTGGGCCTTCCTGACATAAAAAGAAATATATCTTGAAATGGTTTGACCTGTGCTTGTGATATATTAATGACTGTAAAAGAACTGACATCAAACAATGATTTACTTCAGAAATTACGGTAGTTAGGCTGAAATTATGCTTTCAGTCAACACTCCGTGTCAAGCTATCATCCCTACTCGCTGGTAAACATCTTTGCAGGTACATGCACATGACAAGGGTACCACGAAATGCCCATTGTGAGCTCTTGTTTGTTGTATCAGTTGGAAGGATGCACAGATGCTGTTTTTGCAATCTGGTTCATAAGTTTATGTTATACATCAGAATAATCATAAACATTAGTTCATATAGATAGTAAATGAATGGATGTTATATTTCTGATGAAAGAGAAGCATAGACTACTTTTGAGGCTTAAAATGTATTATAGCCTACCCTACAGAGGGGAATTTATCCAGTAGAATTTCTCCATTCTATTTGTTATTTCAGACTGGATTAAAATCTTAAATGTGTTGGCTTTGTTTGTTGGTAAAAAGTTGGTACTTCTCTTCTTAAAAACACATTTGTAAACAGCCTTAATTTAATCATAAAGTATGTATAGCTTTGGTGGTAGGTTCTATTCAGAAGCCTCTGGGTGCATCCAAATGCATTCTCTGTGGCAGTGGCAGATTTAGCTATTCTGTGTGATGTGCCTTTAACTTCCAGACAATTTGGCTTGTGTGTTTTCCATTCAGCAGCCGACCAGTTAGCTTCTGTACAGTTTATCCAGTATGTCGTGATGCTTTATAACATCTTTTGTCCCAACCTTCAGTTTGTCTCATTCTGGGTTTGGATCGTCTGTTGGCCTGTCAGCTGTGGTCATTGTACTGTGTTTGTTCTCTGAGTTTCTCCAAACCAGCTGTGCATATTGCTATCTGTCTGGGCTCTGGGGGACCAAAAGGCTGTCATACTGAAGGTTAAACAGATGCTGGGGCTCTATCTAGATTCTATAATTTGGTGCTAATTTTTGGTATATTTGTGTATGGTTTGTATTTTTAATTTCCTATATATTATGATATTTTGAAACCTTAAAAACCTTTCTGGCTGGGGATACACTGCCCCTCCCTGGGCTAGCCAATTCTTAGAGATAGCAAAGGACTCGGGGGCAGCATGCCTTTGAAAAGAAAACTAACCAATCCAGAGCCATACCTCCTCCATCTGGCTCATTCACACCAAGCTGACATTTCCCCATGCTCTCACTCACGCCAGGGCCCAGTACCAGGAAATGAGAGGCCACCACTTTAGCCCCAAACCCGCTGGAGTTATTCAAACTAGCCAATCCTAAACTATTTCCTCTGCCCTGCCTTGCCTTTTCCATGGAAGCCCCAGTAAAGACTGTGGCCTAGACTTTCCCCTCCTCTTGTTTTCTGCCTCCTGACCACCCCGAGGCTTCCCCCTGCCATGGCCCTGTATGTATGACATGATGTGCCTCCTGTCTCTAGGACCTGTGAGTATAAAAAACTTCTGTCTTCCCGAACCTCTCCTGTGTCTCCCCTTATGGCCACACTGACTGACCATCACACAAAACTGCACAAAACGATTTGCTTTTTCACCAGTCGTGTCCACATTTGAGGGAGACATGTTGGAGTCAGTTAAAATAGTCCATGCTTTTGCTTCCGTATACACTTCCTATGACTGATGATGGATCACTGATTGTTATATATATATCTTCACACAAGGGTGCCACTGAATGTCCTCAGTTCATTTCAGTGCTTATCTTGTCTTACTGTCAGGAGGTTCTCCTTAATATCTAACCCAGTCCCTTCCTGTTGCTACCCAAGGCAACTGATTTTCCTGTGTCTCTGCCTTAATAAATCATTTTCTAGAAGTATTTGAGATTCATTTCAACATGCCAACTCCAGAACATTCATCTAGGTACTCTTCCTCTCAAAATTGCAAATGCGACAAAATCTGCTAGGCTCAAGATGTCAGTAAGTGTTCAAAGAGCACAACTTCAACCTTGAAAAGAATATTAAATGATAAAAAATGGCACTAAGTGCATGCTGACTACCACTCTCCTAGAAGCTCCACTTTTGCACTGAGTTGGCTCCCAGAGAATAGGGTCTTTTTTTTTTTTTTTTTTTTTTTTTTTAACAATATGATGAGGAAAGCACTCATGGGCTTTATAGTAAGACTGCCCTAGGATCCCGTTGGCCACTGTCACTTACTACCTGTCTGATCTTAAGGCCACTGTTTCACGTCTCTGAATCTGTTTCAGCATCAGTAAAATGGGGATAATGGTAGCCGCCTCATGGTATTGTCACGAGGATCAAATGACATTATCAAATGGAAAATACTTCCCAATGGTAGCCATTCCACAGTGTTGGTTTCTCTCTGCCAGGTTTGTCAATGCAATGCGCCCGTAATGCTATATAGTGATAAGTACACTCAATTTAATTTTTACCAAACCACATTCATTAAATCAGAATTGCAGCTGTTTAGACCAGGTTGAGCAGAAGTTTATTTATTTTTTTTTACTAAGAAGAGGGATTTTTCTCGGCAAATTTTTCTGTCAACTGGAATGGCGCTAAGGAGAAAAGTTAAGCTACTTAACAGCTTTTAAAAATTCCTACTTGCAGTAAAGAGAAAGAATTAATTAAAAACAACCATGATCTAAGTCATTGAAAGGGTTGGGGAGACAACCTATTTAGTAATCCTTGCCACTGATTCGAGTGCAATTAGTTTCTGTGTGACTTACAAAGGCGTGCCTCATTAAAACTAGCCTGTATTTCATACATCTCATCAATTAAGATGTGTTTCCCTTTCAATTAATTTGAATCCGTGAGTTTCTGTGACACTGCAAAAATAGAACATTGAGTTCAGGTAAAGAGCTATCCATCCCTTACCAAAACTGTGGGAAAGACCTTTATTCACTTATGGTAATTTACACTACATTTACATTACATTACACTTATGCTAATTATTGCTGCGCTCCTATTTCTTAACCCTTCATTAATTCATAGAACGTTTATTGACAGCCAGTCAATGATCTGGCACTCAATTACAGAAGAATTTTTCTCCTGGCATCGGGGAAAGAGAGAAAGCTTGCCTTCTTTAATAGTGAAAATCTGCTTTTTTCCTCTATGTGCAAATCTTGATCAGATCCAAACACTGACAGATACCAGGTTTAACAAGATGTTTCATAATGACATCCATGCACATTTTACTCCATCCTTTGAATGAATAAGAACAAGGCAAGAGTTAATTATTTGACATCCAGAAGTGAATACAGGGATGACCTAGCCCTTAGGCAAGGCCAGATAGACATTGGTGATCACCAGGTAGTTACCGGGGATCTGTGGGGTCATGTGCCTGTTTTCTGTGTAGGTTAAAAGTCTGACCTCAACTTCAGGCTTAAGGATACGCTATAGGTTGTTGTCATTATTAAGACATTTTCAGGATGCAGTTTCTTACTGCGTGTTTCTATTGCTACTTGCAAATTTTTACCATTATTATTTTGCTTGTTCAGTGTTATTAAGAAATAATTAGAAATGACAAGACTGAGTTGGATCATGTTGTTTGCCTGCCCATCCTGATGTTAAAATTTTGATCTTTTCTTAACAATATTCTCTAAATATGTGTAACTTGGAAGCTCCCAAAACCTTTTGTCAAGGTCATCAGTGACCTCTTGATGATCACTTCTCAGTACTCATACTACTGGACTTTGCAACAGCATTTGACATGACTAACCATTCCTTTTTTCTTCTTCTTTATTTTCCTCTACCATTTTAATTATTTGAATTCTGTTGTAAACTTTAAACTCTTTATTTTTATACTAGATCCATCAAAATCTTATCCTGTCGCTTGGTTTCATGAAAGAACATTTTAATGTCATTCTTGAGCAAAATCTTTTATTTTTGTGTTTCTTGCTATTAAGTAAATATAATCCTGTCCTCCTGCGTCCGTGCTCAGAGAATGTTTGCCGAATTTGGGATGACCACGGAAACTGGGTTTTGAAATAGTCCTTTATCTCCTACTTTATCATTATAACGTAGTTGTCTGAAATTCTTCACCTATTTCTATTTTTTTTTACCTTGTAGTTTTTATAAAATTTTGTGCAACTATTATTGATTTTGTTTCTTTGATGTGGAATCCACTCCTTTGGCCTAAGCATCTTTAACTCTTCCCTCCACCCCCATTTCTCTTATTCTTGATCTTCATTCTTCTTGGCATCTTTAGTTTGAGACTTCTTTTACAAGTTTTTTTATATATAGTCACTTTACTTCTAAAATGCTTTTCTTCTTTCCAGCCAGCTTGCCCCTCTGTTCTTGTTGTGATACTTGCACTTACTTTAGCTTTGTCTTAAGTTTGAGGAGAAAGATCCAAGTTGATTCTTATCTTCTCATTGTGTATTTAAATCTTAGCTCTTCATTTTCGTGGCAGCTTGTAAAGCCTATTTTTGTCTCCAAAGTTTAAAAACCTGACAAGTAGGCATGGTTCTCATTCCCTTGTCAACCAAGATACTTGAAAGTACGGTCTCAACATGGTGCTTCCGTTTCTTTACTGAGCCCTTTGCAATCCGGTTTGTACTCTCCTTGTCTAATGCACCTGCTCTCAGAAAACTCACTTCTGGTTTTCTCTTGACCCTTTTAGTACTCACCTCACTCAACTCCCTCCTTCCTGAAGCTTTCTACCCTTTTGGATTCCATGACACCATTTCCTCTTGACTTCCCTCCTGATCCTTTTGGTCTTTTTTGGACTTACTTGTGGGCTTCCTTTCCTTTGCCTTCTCTTTAACCCTTACTCCTCTCCAGGGTTCTATCCTTGCTCCTCTGCTCTTGTCACTGTGCATAATCTTCCTGGGGGAACTCATCCACTCATATTGATTTAACTACCCCCGACCAGGACTTTGTGCTATTTCCTCTACCATGAATGCTCCCCTGCTTTCTCTCCCTCCTACTCATCCTTCAAATGAGCTTTTACTCCTCCAGGGAAGTTTTCTTCAGTCCATCCTTTGGACTAACTGTCCCCTCTCCTGTGCCCCCAGAGTATACTTGTTGACACCATTATCACACCACACATTACATTGTGATGAAATTATCTGTAATCTCCTTAGGGTCAGGAACTATGACTACTTTTGTATCCCTGTGCCCAATATGGAATTCAAGAGCTTTCTTTGAGGCTTGCTTCTCTCTGAATGAGATATAATCCTTTTCATGACCTAGCTGAGACTGTATTTCAGCTCAAGGTTGATTTTTAAAAATTATATTCTAGATCACTTTTCTCTTAACTTTCTATGGTATCTCTGATAGGCCTATGATTTGTAAACTAAATCCCCTTGATCCACTTCCTAGTTCAGTCAAGGTCACTATCATGTATTTACATGGTCTAGCTATGGTTTGACTTTAACCATCACCTATATGCTGATGACTCCATACTCCTTTTCAGTAGCCCTTACTGCTGTCCTAAATTGTTTCTGCACATCCTACCCCTTGCATGCCAGCATTTCCTATCCTCATGGTACAGAGTTTCTGGTGCCTTGAGTTCTCTAACACCCAGGGCAATTGTTCAGGGTTGATGAAGAGAGAACTACTCCCAAAGCCCTCATTTGGATGTAGTGTGTAGTTTTGGAGGGGAGCAAAGGTGGGTGCTGGTGAGGTCAGCGTAGAAAAGAAGTGTCAGGGTGAGAAGGGGGTTGTTGTATGGCTGCTGTATGGCTGCTGTATGGTGCTGTTGTATGGTTGTATGGCTGCTGTAACAAAATGCCACAAACTTAGACTAAAACAACACAAAGTTATTCTCCTACAGTTCTGAGGGCAGAAGCCTGAAATTAGTTTCAGTGGACTAAAGTCAAAAGGTCACCATGGCTGGTTTCTTCTGGAGGCTCTGAGGGGAGAATCCATTTCCTTTCCATTTTCAGCTTCTAGAGCTTCCAGCATTCCTTGGCTTCTGGCTGCATCATTCCAGTCTCTGCTTCCACTGTCTTCTGCCTTAACTCTGACACTCCTGCCTCCTTATGACTACATTGGGCCCATCTGGATAATCCAGGATAATCTCCCCATCTCAAGGTCCTTAATTTAATCATATTGGCACTGTCCCATTTGCCCCCACACACTGGTACCAATGAAGGATGGTTTGGATGTCGCCATTTTGATCTCTGTCTTGGGGAGATAGTGTAGAGCCAAGACTTCATGAAGCTCCAGTGGGATGAATGATGCTAATTCATCCTACTGCACAGTTTCCATTGTGTTCCCTGAGGGAGACAGCACATTTTGATGAATCTGCATCTGAAGACCTGACCTCTCCTGTCTTACGAAACAAGAAGCATGGACCATTTTCTGCTTCCTATTTGGCATGATGAGGGAGGAAGAGGACTCTCTGATCATGGGGATAAAGCAGACTTGGAGAGGGGAAAGCGCAGGCCAGATGCACTGTGAGCTCAGAAGCTCAGAACCCTACCATTTAGCCCACATGGCCAAACGTTCATGTAAGATTTTAAGGAGAAGGAACTTTTGACTATAATTGGTTAAGAGCACTGTCTCTCCACTGTGACTGCTAATCCTCATGTGTGAAAACAGCGGCATAGCCAGAGGCATCTTTGGGATCAGTTTAGAGGAAGCTGAATTGGGGATACATTTTGTTTAAGTTTAATTAGATGTATTTATGTGATTTACAGTCACTTCCATATATACATGTATCTGGTGGTTAATTAATAAAAATATGCAATTATGCTAAGGTCTTTTTCAGACTTTGGAACCACCTGTCCCAAGCACTTGTTTCAGCAGTTTTCACTAGGAAACTCTCCTTAATTCTTTACATGGCATAGGAAAAAAAAATCATAACACAATTCAGAATGTCAGAATCCTGAATTTTAAGCACGGAAGCTAGTGCCACTACCCTTAACTCTACCCATTCCCTAAGGATACCCATCTCCACCTAATCCCTAGCCCTAACTCACCTAACCTGACCATGACACACACTCAAAATTGCGCTTCCCAGGAGGACAGTGGGGAGCTGTTAAGACTGTGGTCTTTAAAGTCAAGTGCTGGCTCAGCCACTTGGTATAGAGTGGGGAGTTTGGCTCGGTTTTAAAATGGGAATAGGTACTCATGGAGATGGTTGTAAAGATTAAAGTGGATAACTCCTATAAAGAGCTTCGCTCAGTACCTGCACATGGTTAGTGCTCAATAAAAATTCTTACTCTGAGCCTTTCCAAACACATTCATCTAATCAGCTCCTGTGGTCACAGAGCGCTTTGAATGTAATCATCAGCAATAAACTGAGACTATCAGAGCCAGGAAAAAAAAGTTTATTGGAAGGATATTAATAGCTTAAAGAGCTGAGGGAAGAGCTGACCGAACAGGTTTTGGGGAAGACAGGAACCCGGGCAAAACACGGGGTCTCAGAAGCCAGAACACGGAAACCATCCTTCTGAGATGCTGCTTCCCCTCATAGCTGCCTTTGCTCCTTGTTCTTGTCCAGGGGTAAATGCCCAGGCGGGAGAACCAGCTGGCCTAGCTTGGTTTGCTTCTTCCCCCTTGGTCAGAGGAGTAGATGTTTGGGATCGGCTACCCTATTAAAGCCACGGGGGGCTGGGAGACAGTTCCACGAGGTCAGGACACTGGGCAGACAAAACTACCTGTACTCCATGGACCTATTGCTAGGTGTCCCCGAGGACCTGCCCAGCAAACTTCTCTTGACTGACTTTCAACTTCCTCTTTGTCAAAATTTAATTACCTTTTGTAATAACCCAACATCATTGCCTCCCATCTTTCCAGATAATCATACTTTCTTTGGAATGACTTCTATAATGATTATTTACTCATACATTCATTTATAAATGTTTATTGAGCACCTCCTAGTTGTTAAGTCCTGTTCTGGGGGCTGGTTTACCTCAGTGAACCAAAGAAATCCCTTGCCTTCAAGGACTTACTTTCTCGTGGAAGGAGACAGAAAACCAAAATAAACAAATAAATGTATGATGACATTAAGTGATGATGGTGCTAATGACCAAGTGCTAATGAGGAAAACCATCAGAAGGGAAAGGGAAGGAAGAAGGTGTGTGTGCAGGTATTGCTCAGACCAGCTATTCAAGTTTATGTGAGTCTGTCATTCAACTGTTCACATTTCGATTATTTTATTTGTTTACTTGTCTGTCATAAGTGACTAGCCGGCTTCTCCCCTCTAGGAGTGAGCATCTTAAAGCTGAAGTCATATCATTCATTCCTAGCCTCTAGGCCTTGCCTCATGGTGGATGCTCTGTAAATGTTTGTTGAAAGAATGGATAAACACATAGGATGGCTATTGGATGATTGTATTTTTCTGCTTGTGACCCATCCTGCCATTCTCCCACACAGGGCAATGCAGATGGCCTGAGGAGAGGGGGTAATTCCATCTGGGCTCTGCCCTTGTAGGTTCTCTATAAATGTTGCTGACTGACCAATTGGCTAGAAAATACATTTGTATAACCTCCATTTATCCAATCTCTCTTCCCTGGAATGAATTTGGTTTCTTCTTGTTATTAATGCTTTTTATTTTGTCGTAACATGCTTTCTGAATTTAAGACCAGCTTTAAGAAAGAAATGAAAAAAGTATTCATTCCTCACAACCTTGAGTCACAGAATCATGGCATCAGAATGAATCTTAGCAACTGAAAGCAGTTTAGGACAGCACCTCACGTAAGTGAATTTGTGCTGTGAGGAACAAGGAACAAGGGCAATAGCAATGATCCTTTAACGGAAACTAGAATCCTATTAAGTCTATTCCCTCCATACCTGATTTCCATATTTACTGAAGTGGAGAGAGCTAGATTAATCCTCATTTAAGTCCTCAGTCTTAAAGTAGAAAACAAGAGAATAGAATGTTTTAAAATATTTTTATTAAGCATTTTATAAATATCTCAGTATTGATTGCATGATGTTTAAAGGGGGCCTCCAGCCTAGCAGAATTCATGGCTTTTCACTTTAGACCATGAATGGACTGCCATGGACACAATTCTCTGGTTGTGATGGAAGCTGTGTTTATAAATGATCAACTGTGCTGTGAATATATTTAGCTTATGCTAAATGCCCCTGAGAGGATGAATATAATCTGTTTCTGGTTTAATTGTGTTTTGGAGCATGGCACATTTTTTTTTTCCAGATGAATAAAATATTAAGTCTTTTCCACTTCCTGAGGAAAGTTAGGGTTGGATTTTGATATTCAAATTACCAGACTTATTAAATCATATTAAAATGAAAATGTAAAGAGCTATTTGATTCTATTTACACGTTCTTGTCACAATATACTGCTCAGTGAAAATGCTATGTTTTGGCATCTAAAAAACTGGATATCAACACTGAGACCAGAAACCCTTTTATTCATCATTAGCATGAGTGGATGTTACGGCTGACAGATAAGATCGTTAGAAATACTGGTGTTGGTAGCTAAGCGGTATCCTCATACAGCACTTAAAACATTTCAAAGCAGTGTTCTCAGACTTTCATATCATAAACCTTGAAATTTGTATGCAACCCAAAATACATAAAGTAACTATTTTAAGCACTGACACCATTAAAAAAGGATTCACTTCAGGCTTCTGAAAAAGCAAATTTGGCCACAGCTGTATTTATTTGCTCATAAACCATAAACTTCCTGATGGAGTTCTTAAAGGAAAAGTAAGGGCCAACTTGAAATGGATGTCAGAAAGGGGTTTTAGATATACATGTACTTTTAATACATGTACTTTTCTGTATAAAGAGGCCTCGTAATGGTAAGCGACTGCTCTAAAGTTAGCCCACTTACCCCTTATCTCTTTGTTTCCCTGAAGTGATCATTTAAATTAGCAAGATATGTGTGTAATCTACAAAATTTCCCTTACGTATATGTTTCAACGAAAGCTGCTATTATATAAAAATAAATCCTGTAGCCTGTTCATTATTTACACCTGCATTCCTATCTACATTCACACCCCTCCCTCCCTCCATCATCGTCTTAGCAATCTCTGAAAAGAAAAAATAGGTAAGACAGGCTGTATTTCAATGTACTTCTGTCAGCAGGTAAATGAAAGTTGTCTGGGGGCATAGAGAACAGCAGAGCATTTAATACCTTTCATGTGATGCTCTCTTCTCCTGCTCTCAGCCCATCTGACTGAGATGCCACCAACCAGCTTGGGCTTTAGTGGCCTGTCCACTCTGATACTAATGGAAGCTGTTGGGGTCCTATGTCAGGTCGGCTCTAGTAACTGCTTTTTTACCTACCTTGCCATTTTAATCAAGTATCCTTTGTTGTTGTTGTTTCAGTAAAATCTGAAAGTCTAAATGGAGTTAACTATATTTTAAAGTATAAAACACTGTGAATTCACATTGACTAGATTCCACATCCTAACAATGAAAAAACTGTAAAATACCACTTTTCAAGTTGTGATCTGTTTGTATGTCAACAAAGTAACTATGAGATAAAGAAAAATATATAAAAGCCATTTCATAGATTTTTTTTTCAGTTAGAAAAATCATGCTTGGAAAGATTACATTTTATTAAGCCAAAATGTCTTCTAAATATCTATATTATTAAAATGTATAGGTTATTATAAGTAAGAAAAACATTAAGAATCTATCTTGATCAGAATTCTTATATTGCTGGCACTAAAAATAACATAATAACTATTATTTGTGGAACATCCAGAGGTTCAATAACCTGCCTGAGGTCCTTACCACTAAAAACTATTGCCTCTATTCTATGTTTGAAGGGACAAATTTATTAACTCTGGTAGAACTCCTAGGTCTGCTCTAAGTATATTCAGTACTTTTGTTAAATGCTTGGAAGAATATGAGTCCTTGGTATATTGACTGAGTTACATTTTGCAATGGCTGGTATATCATCGAATACGCAGAAATCGGTAGAATGTTACTTTTTTTCTAACATGTCAGTGGGAACACCTTTTCCTTGAATTATTACAATATTTTAAACAAAGGAGATGTTTAGAAACCCAAATAGTTGCACATTTCTTGATATTTTATAACTGATAAAAGTGATACTTTGGTATTTAAGAATTCAATGATATGAGTTGGGACTTTTTTTCCCTACATACTTCCCAAGAGGGCTTTGACCCTGTTGATAGTTTTGAAACTATATTAGATGGACTAATTAGATTGTCTAGACTGGTGCTCCCAGAGGTACAAAATGCACTTTTTTTTCTCAGAGAGAGGTTGTAAATGTCAGAAACAAAATCTGAGAGACCACCCCTCTCCCATGTCCATTGGCAAAGGGATTCAATAGATCACACCCCCTCCTTGAAGTCTTCCCAATCAAACCCACTCAGGTGAACTGAGTTAGCTCCTCACAGGCTAAACCCTTTGATTGTTCCTTTCCCCTGACCTATGAATCTAATCAATACATTATTCCCATTTATTGACGTATTGTGATTTCTTATTGTTGCATTAAGGCACTGTGTTTGCTAACTCTTTTTGGAATGCCCCTAACCTTTGGTACATCTGGAAAGTGGCTCATTTGATGCTTGCTCTGACCTGAAAAATGAAGGCCCATATTCTTGGCTATCCCTTCCCTTGAATCCATGTCCTCTTCCAAGGAATTTATAAATTTCAGGAAGAGGTCAATGCAAGATTCCCCACTGTGTTAGCCTCCGCCTTCTTTTTCTAGCTGAGTCCTTTCTGCCAAACCCATCTCCATCCCACCTGCCCTCCCGTTCCCAAAACGTGTTATTGACAACTAAAGCCAGGTCACGGGACACTTCATAGGGCTCTGCCACTAAATATGTGGGGATAAATAATATTGTAATCCTTGCAGATATTTGCATTCAGGGTGGTTATTTTGCCTGTTTCCTTTTAGATTATCTCGGCTTGGTCTCTGGGAACCACCCACTAGTGACAGTCATAAGGTAAGTGTGCATTTAAAATTTTCTTTCAATCAGCTGTAAATGGAAATCCCAGTTTTGTTCAATGATTTTCACAAAAGACCGTTTCAAATATTTTATTTTCAAATATTTTATCAGTGAACAGTGGCATAACGACTGGGTGTTTCATATATAGGAAAAGATAATAAACCTTTAACATTTGCGAAAAGGATAATAGAGAGATAGGAAATAAAGCAGGCACTGCCTCTTACCCTGGAATATTACCTGTAGCATAATAAAGTGTATTCGCAGCCCCTGAGTGGAGTGGTTTCATTTCACCATCTTCATCCCACGCAGCTGCCAGAGTCCTCTCAAGGGGCACATTACAACAGCCTCTTCCTTCATTTTAAATTGGGCCGTAGCCCAGGAAAATATCTCAAATGGCATTAAACCAATTAACATCTAGCACAGAATTTAGCAGCTAATGGGCACATAATAGGTATTTGTTGGAGAATGAATGTTGGTGGATTCATTAATCCATTAATCTTCTGCTCTGTGAGGTCCTTGCCACTGTGAGGAAATGTGGTATACTGGTTATTCCCCCAAACCTGGAGTGAGATGCTTGGGTTCGGTTCCTGGTTCTGCCACTTACTAGCTGTATGACTTTGGCCACATGTTTAAACCTCTCAGTACCACCCAAATCTTGGTTTTAATACTACTTTCCAATAAAAGGAACCAGGGCTCCTTGGAGCAATGGCTAATTTAGGACTGGGGCAAGAAATATGCATAATGAGCCTGGAGCATCGTATAGTGCCAGAAAGTAAGGTAGTGCTAAAAGAAAAATGAAAAACAAAACAAAATGATAAACACCTCACATTGGTATGACAAAAAGTGGGTCACAAGGATACAGGAGTCAACTAAAAGTGCTCCCCGTCACCAAAGCTGGAACGATTCGAGCAACAAAATAAAGTAGTGGTATAACCCAAAACTCCATGTAGATACTCTGCTTTCCAGGAGGTAAAGCATGACTCACTCCCCATGGGGGCTGCACACAGTGATTTTCTTCCAAGGTGTACAGTAGGAAAGTGGGGGCGGGGAGAATTACATACCATCAAGAAACCTGACGAACACTACCTCAAGCCAGGTCATCCAGATTAACATCCGCAGTGATATGTCATCTTGATAGTAGGTATCCTTCACAAGATGTGATAAGAATGATGCTTTACCTCTGGTCTTCTTCCCCAAAACACATATTACCCGACTCTGGTCATGAGAAAAACATAAGACAAATTTCAATACAGGTACATCCTACAAAATACCTGACTACTATTCCTCAAAACTATCAAGGTCATTATAAATACTGGCAGTCACAACCAAGAGAAGCCTAAGGAGATAAGACCACTAATTGTAATGTGGGATCCTGGGTGGGATCCAGGAACAGAAAAAGGACATTAGGTAAAAATTAAGGAATCTGAATAAACTGTAGAGTTTAGTTAACAATAATATATCAGTGTTAGTTCATTAACTGTGAAAAATGTCCCATACTAATGTAAGATGTTAATGATGAAATCTGGGTATGGGATATATGAGAACTCTCCATATACTAATAATTCTGCAAATCTAAAACTGTTTGAAATAAAACATTTATTTCAAAAAATAAGGAAGTGTGCACGTTAAAAAAACTGGTTTGGAGGTATACTCTCCATTTTCCAAGTACAAAAAAATAGTATTTTGAAAAATGTTGAATTTATACTTTATATTTTGAGAATCATACATGGAGAATTATATTCTGCATTAAAGTTTTGAATTGGATAAAGGTGTACACATCTATAAAGCATTCTGCTATATTTCTGCTATCCTCAAATGGAGGAAGAAGATAACAATTAGCAACACAAACCTTTTTTTGCAAGAATAACAGTTTTGAGGGGCTCAAAGTGGATTATGACTTGTGCATTAATTATGTATTGCAGCATAACAAATTACCACAAATTTAGTGGCTTAAAACAACATATAATTATTATTCCACAGTTTCTTTGGATCAGGAATCTGGATGCACTTTACCTGGGTCCTCTGCTTCGAGAGTCTCATAGGGTATAATCAAGATGTTGACTATGCTATGGTCCTTTTGGGAGCTTTTTTCCTTCCAAGTTCATGTGGTTGTTGTTGGAATTCAGTTAAGGTTGTAGGACTGAGGTCCCCTGTTTTCTTGCTGGCTGTCACCTGGGTGTTCTCATCTCCTAAGTGTTACTCAACAGTTCTACCCATATGGCTGCTTGCCTCTCACAGGCCCTGTCACAACATGATAGATGACTTCAGAGCCAGCAGAAGAAGCTCTTACTCCAGTCTGCTAAGATGGAGACTTGTGTAATGTAATCTTATCAAGGGAGTGACTCGCCCATGGGCTTTGTTGTATTCTGTTGGCTAGGAGCTAGTCACAGGCTGTGTCTTCCCTCAAGAGGAGAGGATCATACTAGGGCCTGACTCGTTGGGGATCACCTTAGAGCGTATCCACTATACCAGGAGAGTTTTGAGACAGATCCGGGCAACTGGGCATATATAAGCGAACTAAAGAAGAAGAGAACAAACTGGAAATGCTGGCTTCTTGTTTTCAAGCAAACTACAGCTTGAAGGAAATAAATACGTTTCACCCCCCCCACCCCCCAACAGAATTATGTTTAAAAAATACTCCTCAACGTTTAAAAATATTCCTCAAATTTATCAAATGAGAGTTGCAATTATTCAAGATGAAGGAGCCAGAAGAATATATTTGGAGACCAATCATAAATACATCACATTTTCCTAACTAGTATTTTCTTTTTTATTAGCAGTGAAGAAATTTGGACAAAATTTCAACATTTCTGCAGTTTAAGAACTCTCATTATAAAAGTTTAAATAATATGATCTCATTTTCAACATTTCATGACTTAATTTTTTTTCTTTTTTGAGACTGTAGTTTTTAATACTTCCGTTTTTAAATTCAATCTACTAATAATTATTAATAGGTTGATATTGTTTAGGTAGTAATTTTTACATTTTACGTGATACTTAAAATTTGTGTATTTTAAATATATTAAATATTCATTTTCACTGGTTTCTTTTTCTGGATTCTGAATCCTTTTCTTATAAAATGTTAAATACAGAAATACTGGTATTGTCATTTTGCTCCAGTATTGTAATCACCACCCAGATTTTCAGGATCTCAAAAAAAAATTTTTTTTTCTGATTGCTCCTTATCACACCAAATGTTCCAGAAATCCTAACATTTCGACATTGGAACATTTGCCAAGTTGCTGCTTGCATCTGGAAATAAAGCACATGTATCGTTTGTTAGACCCTGTGTCTAATTGTGGGTTTGTATCATGTGATCACCGTATCTGTGCATCTCCACAGAGATTCATACAAACCTATTAGCTGATTGAGCCAGAGATTTTTGCTGCTTATGTCTCAAATACGCAGCTGCCTTGAAGAAAACAGGCAACTTGTGGAAATGAGGCTTATTAGCAACCAAGCTGAAATGAAAAGGAAATATACATATTGCAATAATTCAATTAAGAAACTCGCAGGAGGAAGGATCTCTTGTGGGTTCCTCCTCTCTCAACCTTTTCTTCTTTTTCAAGTCTTTCTACCTATATTTTTTTCTTTTCACTGCTTGGCTCACAAACAAGCCTTAGGCTGTAGCTATTGGTATCTCTTATGCAAGGTGTACAAAGGGTTGTTATTCAGAATGGTGAGAATGTAATCACCTGTCGCTATTGGTAAAATAACTCATTTAGCATATAAAGGTCAAAGCTTACTTGCTTTCTTCCTTCCTTTCTTCCTTTGGGTTGTTTTCTTTGTGAGAATTAAATAAAGGGATCTTTTTTTTAAAAAATACCAAATAAGTTAGAGTAAATAGAAGTAACCTTTCCTGCTTGTGAAGGAAGTATTCAGTGAAAGCCCAGAAGAAGAGCATTTGGCTTTTGCTGGAAGGTCACAGGATAAAGCCATTCTTTATCAGAGCTGAATTCAGTGGAAGGTCTTGGGATTTGCCAAGGTGGTTGACCCATGGTGGTCATCAGATCTCTTTCCCTCAGTTCCCTCAAGGACTTAGTCTTGCCTTTGCCATCTGTTTTAATATATAAATCTGATACTTTCACCTATTACTGAAATTCTGGATTTATTTATTATGATTGGAACAACCGTTAGCTCTTTTCATTTAAAAAGCTGGACTTAATTTTGCATCATGATGATTAAATCCAAGTTGGATTTCCTTGTTTGGAAGTGCTGAGGTAGCAATTGGTTGTGGCCGACTTGGTCTTCTTTTGGCATAAGCTAGGCTTTCACTGAGTCTTTTGATCTATCTCTTTATTTGGTACTGATCTTGGGGTCCCATGTATCCTAGTGAAGCTGAAACTGCCTCCTTCCACACTGAGCTCTTCTTTTCCCCAGTTTCCAATTACACATATATTCCGTGCTTGGTCATTCCTGTCTTGTCTTACACATCCATTGTTTGCTATTGATAATTACCCTCCACAAAAAGACTATAAGCTCTTTGAGGGCAAGGATTCTGCCTTCTTGTCTTTTATGCCTTCACAAGGCTCAGGGTCCTCAGCGTTTGATGCCCACCTGCCACCATGACCCATGCCCGCAACTCTTAAACACCTGATCAAATAGTATTTCCTTAAATCAAAGGAATTATATACCTTACATTCGCCTCACTCTGTGCTGGGGGCCACAAAGGTGGGGCCAGTCCAACAAAATGTCCACTCCTATCTTCAGAACCTCCCATTGTCCTCTCCGGACCACTGTATCCACTCTCAGAGCTGCCAGGCTCCTTTCGGGGCATCTCTCCTGTGACTCATTCTCCGAGGCCCTGATCCTCACTGAGGTCTCAGCTGAGTATGACTCCTCTTTGGGCAATCATGTTCTAATAAAGCAACCCTGGAGACCAGAAGGACTTCAAGGCCCAAAGTAATGCACCTCCAGTGGTGAAATTCCAGGCACTGTGTAGGCAACAGTGGAGATATTTTTAACCCATCTTTGTCCAGCTGCCCTTAAATCACATCACACAAGCAGATGCCTACTCTGTCTGCTCATAGTCCCACCCTGCCTAGGGACTGTTAAAAAAATGGAAATGCTAACCTCTGTCCTTACGGTGTGAATAACCTAGAAAGGGAGTTGGACTACACATGCCTACCAGGCAGACTAGTGTACTGTTTAAGAACCTGTCTAATCACACAGTCCTGGCTTCTAAACTCAGTTTTTCTACTTATCAGTTTTGTGGCCTCCTGCAAGTTCCCAAAATTTTCTGAGGTTCATTTCTTTCATCTCTAACACCAGGATAACAAAGCCCATCTCAAGAGGTGGCTCAGTTGGTAGAGCGTGTGACCCTTGATCTCAGGGTTGTAAGTTTGAGCCCCACATTGGGTATAGAGATTACTTAAAAATAAATCTTTAAAAAAAAAACAAAGCCCACCCCGAGGTTTTTATGAAGTTCAACAAGCTACTGTATGGGCCATCCATAGTAAATATGCAGGACATGGGTGCCATCAATAATAATAACTAGAGCTAAGGAGGATTATAAATCCAACAAGGCAGTTTGGAGGTCTGAGGTTGAGAACAGGTATGTAGAGCAAGGCATTGATGGAGGTGGAGGAAGATGGAGGAGAACTTCCTAGAAAGGATTTCCTTTCCTCACAGGAAAACATGAGTGCTGTTCAATATCTATCTGTGCTTGCTTAGCCATAGGTACTTAATCCTCTGATCACTTGGCCTACAGAGGCATATTTGGCTTGGAAGCCGACTGCTGAGGAGTAGAAAAAATATCAGTGGAACCCATGCACATTGTTACCATACAGAGGAGGGGTAAGGGAGCTTCACCCCTTCTCTGAATTGTTGATTTCTGAGTCTGTCTCCTCCATTGGACTGTGTGGTCCTCAAAGCCAGGACCCAACTCATTCTGTTATCCCTAGGCCACTGTTGCGAGTATGTGTTCAGTGCCTAATTACTGGTAGAGTGATTGAAAGAATGGAATATACTGGCGTTTTGCTGCATGACATCTTCCAACAACACAAGTGATTATATAAAAGATTTACTAAGATTTAGTATAAATATGTGAACATATTTTCCTTGCATGCAAGAACATGACTCAGTCAAATGAAAGATGGAAATTTTGTGGTATGTGGTTCTCCAAAGCAACTTCATTTTTAGGGTCAGAGAAGAAGAAAGATGTGACTTGGGAAACTTGCACCAGCCTTGAAAATGCTGCATGGAAGGAAAAACCAAAACCAAAAAACAATCCCCAAGCTTGTGAAACTGGAAGAGGAGTCTGTGCAATCCAGCCTGGTGCCAAAAGGGACAAGTTGGCAGATGGGAATGGATCCTTGCAAATTCCTGCAGCCACCTGGCTTGTGATTTAACACTTCTCTGAGCTTTTGTTGTTCCATGACATTTGGGACTAAATTTATTCCCATCTTTTTGTCCTTGTCAAAAGCTATGATTTTTTAAAAAGTTGTATGTTTTCTTCCCATTCTTGTTTATATCTTGCTATCCTGCTGTTTACAAGGTTGGTCTCTCACACTCTGCCTGGGGTGTTTTCTATTCCTCTGTAGTTAAAATTGCCAGAGGATTGTTTGAGCTGTTCTATTTTGAAGAATGGGGAAGCCATGGCGCCCTGTGGAATCCCAGCATGGTGTAACATCTCCCCAGTGAAAGAGGCACGTAGTTCTTATGAACTTGTGACTGACTGTGAAACTTTGCACATTCAAGTATTTTAAACACTTGATGCCTATTGTGCATCTTGTTATAGAGATATAATATTAGGCGTGACTTCTCACGTGGCTGATGCCTCCTTGGAAGTTGCCTAGAGTAACATGAAATGTGATTTCTTTCCAAAATGGAGTGCCTGCCATTTTCTCCCCAGCTTTAGGTTGGAAATGATGTCCTGATGTCTCATGCCCCTCTCCTCTGCTCCTGTATCCTGTCCTCACTTTGGTCTGATTATTCTCCCCCATCTGAATGGTCTCCGCAATGTCTTGTGTGATGCTCCTCTTGATCACAAAATCATGGTGGCATGTGGAACAACTGAAGTTGGAAATTTTTCCTTTGCTTCCTTGCAGCATGGAATCCGGAAAGGTTAGGGCATTTGAACAGAAGTTGCTTTAATTACAATTGCTTTGACTATAATTACAATGGCTCCTAGCCCCAAGAGGAATGACCCTTGACAGAGGTGAAGCCAGCCAAGGTTGGCCTTGCCCTTCTGAGCCTTTTGATTATATATGAATATATATATATATATATTCATATATCATATGAATAATAAAGTTCATATGAGATGAAGCATTTGAAAGCTCTTTATAAATCCTTCCAGAGACTCCCAACACCCCTATAATCCTTTAAACCCCCCACCCCATAGGTATCCATCTCTGTTTCTGATGCCCCTGTTTTCTTCAGACCTTCCTCACAGGGTAGATAGTGTTCCATACTTTAGCTTCCTTCCCTTATGTGCTAATTTCTTCCTATTTCCCAGATATTTTTCCTTAGGATACTCACTGTGATCTGAACATGGATAGTATTGGGTCAAAGATACCAATACTGATGCTCTGGAGTGGAAAGGATATAATGAAAACTCACCAGGCCTCAGATGATCTGGGTTTTTAATTCTAGTTTTGCCACTTTTTAACTGGGAACCTTGGGTTATGTCACTTAATATTTCTGAATATGTTCTCACTCATATAATGTATTTGATGAGTTCATGCTAACACGTCTAAAATACGAGATTTTCAGGGCGCCTGGGTGGCTCAGTTCGTTCAGTGTCTGGCTTTTGATTTTGGCTCAGGTCATGATCTCAAGGTCATGAGATCAAGCCCCACAT
Source organism: Mirounga angustirostris (assembly GCF_029215605.1). NCBI lineage: Eukaryota > Metazoa > Chordata > Mammalia > Carnivora > Phocidae > Mirounga > Mirounga angustirostris. Next base: position 35,077,273 of record NW_026991712.1, read on the forward strand.
CTGCTTGAGATTCTCCCTCTGCCCCCTGCCCCAGTTCACGTTCTCTCTAAATAAATAAATATCCTTAAAATATGAGATTTTCACCTTTGATTATAATAAAGTTCATATGAGATGAAGCATTTGAAAGCTCTTTATAAATGACAGTGGTTCTGTACAAATACAAGGTAGGAAGGCAAGAAAGTGCCTTAACCATGTCCAAAATGTCAGCTTCTTGACAGATAATGTGAGGTAGCAGAAAGCTTCAGCCTGGCTGTAGCATTTTCTATAATCCCATTTTATCTGAGCCTCTGTTTCATCATTGAATACAAAAGAATATAATCAAACCTCATGGGATTGTCATGAAGATTAAATGAAATGATGAATATAAAGTTTGTTAGCACAGTACCACTTGGCACTTAGTATGTGTTTAATAAATTGTTAGTTTCCTGTCATCTTTTTTTTTTAAAGATTTTATTTATTTATTTGAGAGAGAGAATGAGAGAGAGAGAGCATGAGAGGGGGGAGGGTCAGAGGGAGAAGCAGACTCCCTGCCGAGCAGGGAGCCCGATGGGACTCCAGGATCATGACCTGAGCCGAAGGCAGTTGCTTAACCAACTGAGCCACCCAGGCCCCCTAAATTGTTAGTTCCCTGTCATCTTAATATGTCTCTTAAGAAGTGACTCTAGCTGTGAATTGTGTAAGACTGATAAATCACAGACCTGTACCCCTCAAACAAATAATACATGATAGGTTAATAATAAATACATAAATAAATAAATAAATAAGAGGAAAACAGAGAGAGAGGCAAACCATAAGACACTTTTAGCTATAGGGAATAAACTGAAGGTTGCTGGAGGGGAGGTGAGTGGGGTATGGGGTAACTGGGTGATGGGCATTAAGGAGGACACTTGATGGAATGAGCACTAGGTGTTGTATGTAACTGATGAATCACTAAATTCTACCTCTGAAACTAATAATACAGTATATGTTAATTAAACTGAATTTAAATAAAAAATTTTTTTAAAAAAGAAGTGATCCTAGAGAGTGTACAAGATTTTCCACATGCTTCAAATCCACCTGTGTATGTGGCAGATCCAGTAACTAAAATGGTATCAAAGCAGCCAAGAGGAATAATCTAGTTTAAAGGTAACATTAAAGAGATGTACATCATTCTCTGAAATGGGCATGGACTTTGATAGTGCAAAAGGTGACATGGGCTTGATTCTAAGGGGTGGGGAGGGAGGTGAATAGGGCACTCACTTTGGCACAAAATTAAAGAGGGCATTGTAAAACTCCATAATCAAGATAAATAATGTTGAATACAGTATTTTTTTAAAATCAGAATTAATGCAAAAAAAATTCATGGTGAACAAAATACCAACATTTTAAATAAAGGTAGGATCAGAAACAGTGCTGTGCAGAGCCATCTTGGAGCCTGAGACTAAAGAAAAAATCAGTAATAGTGATCATGTCTTTACTTAAAGTGTTGATGCTTTGTTCATTGTGGATATTTTTGATTTTCAAAAATATTGCATTAAAGTATTATTTATTTTGATTACTGAGTTTTTTGGTGCCTCTTTAAGATTTGTGCCCAAGGAGACTGTGCTACTCACCCTACTTGCCTCATCCTGTCCCCACCCTGGGGGGAGGGGATTGTCCACTGGGCTAGGAAGAAAGTTCCAGAGCCGGCTTCAGGTCCCCACTTTGTATTTCCCCTCATCCACTTTGCAGTTCCAAGTTTGATTTAACTATAATTTCCTGGGGGGGGGGGGAAGACTATATCAGATGAAATTCCAGCTTTCTTTCCAATCAAAAGACTACCACAGTGAAATATAGTTTGGAAAGAAAACATAAAGTAAATGGTTCATCAGAGGCTTGATTGAGGTTGGGGGGTCAGCAAACGACCCACAGGCCAACTGCCTGTTTTTGTAGGAAAAGTTCTCTTGGCACACAGACCTGCTTATTTGTTTTTGTGTTGTCGGTGGCTGCTTTGGGGCCACAGTGGCAGAGTTGAATAGTTGCAACAGAGACCATATGGTTTGCAAAGCTGAAAATATTTAGGATCTAGGCTGATGTGGACCTCTGATTTAGATTATCAAAGCACTCAGATGTTTTTGGATCAGTATGTGGGGTTGACAACAGTTTATTTATTTTTTAAAGATTTTATTTATTTATTTGACAGAGAGAGACACAGCGAGAGAAGGAACACAAGCAGGGGGAGTGGGAGAGGGAGAAGCAGGCTTCCTGCAGAGCAGGGAGACCGATGCGGGGCTCGATCCCAGGACCCTGGGATCATGACCTGAGCCGAAGGCAGACGCTTAATGACTGAGCCACCCAGGCGCCCCGACAACAGTTTAGAATATCCAGTCATTTGGAAATTTATGTAACAGAGAATTCAAGGACATTTACAGAGAATATTACAATCTTTCATTTGTAAGAACTGGGGGAAATGGGGAAGGTATCAGAGTTCAAAAAGTAAATCAAGAGAGGCAGCAAAGAGTGGGTGAGATCTGTGTCTGTCTGTGCCCCTGTGGGTCCTCTGTGAGAGTTCAGTTGTGACTTGACATCACAAGGCATGAAATGTTTATGAGAGTTTGATATTGCCCATAACTGGTAAAAGGAAACGGTGGGTTTGTTGAAAAATGCATTCATTAGTATTATCACATAAATGGTTTGTGGATTTAATTACCTCATTTCTGTTAATATGGATAACTGACTTCACATATTCAACAAGCATTTAGTGAGCATCTGTATGTGCAGGAATTGTAAGAGTCACCGTCAAAGTAGTCTACTTCTAAGTTTGAGTGTGAGCAGAGATAGGAAAGCTCCAGATTGTGTTCTGATGTGCCTTAGGTTTGGAGAGCACACAGGAGACAACAGGGAGAAAAAGAGGAGAAAGATCAACTTATGGAAGGCTCTGAATGCTAGCTAGGGAGCTTGAACTTTAACCAGGAGCCAGTAGAAACTTCCTTGATCAAGGAGGTGGCATATCCATACCTGTGCTTTAGTTAGGATGTTAACTGAGTGTGGAGGGATGGAAGGTGGATGAGAATAGGAGTAGGGGGACTAATCAAAAGGCGATTTCAGTAGCCTTGTATGGTTTATAGTCCTCAGAGATGACGTGGGCCTCTAGTTAGTTGTATCCATGGGAATGGGAAGAAAGACAGATCTGAGAGTGCTAGTGAGAGTAGTAAAATTAACCAATATTCAGCCACTTGATTAGGGAGGCTTCTGGATTTGGAGTTGAGGTAACTGGGAGGGTGCAGAAGGTATTAGTAGAAATAGAGAAGCCAAGCAGAGAAGTAGGTTTTAGGGTCAAAAATACTAAGTTTGGTTTTATATAAAGTGAATTGAATATACTATAAAATATCCAGGAAAAAACAGAAGAATGCTTGAGAGAGAGAGAGAGAGGGAACTGCTGGAGATGGAAGTTTAGAAATTATCTGGTGAAAGATAATCATTGAAGCCTGGGCATCAAAAACATCATAAGGGAGGAAGTTAGAGAGAGGAGATGAGCACTGAAGAAACAACTATGGTCAAGTTGCCAGATAAAATACAGGATGCTCAGTTAAGATTGAATTTCAGATCAACAAAGAATCATGTTTTAGTATAAGAATGTTCCATGCAATGTTTAGCATACCTATACTAAAAAATATATACATTGTTGGTTTGAAATTCAAATTTAACAGAGTGTTCTGTATTTTTATTTGCTAAATCTGGCAACCTTTGACTGTGGGGATGGCCCATAATTATGGGATGGTCAGAAGAGGAGGAAATAGTAGAAGAGCTTGGGAGTGGGCAGATAGATCCCAGGAAAACTAGGATATTGTATTATCATGAAATCAAAGGGTAGAGTGGGTTTCCAAAGGGCTGAACAAAAATTTCAAGGCCATTGCATTAGGCAACATGAAACTCAATAGGGACCTTTGAGAAAGCAGATGGAGGTCTGGTTGCAAAGGGTTAAGGAGTAAATAAAATAAGGGAGATGGAAATAATCCATGTAGATCACTCTTTTAGCAATTGTGATGGAGAACAGAAGGGAGATATGAGATGGTAAAGAAAAACAAAATAGAAGACAGGTTTTCAGGATTAGAGAGACCAAGGCTGTTTTCCAGTCTCTGAGGAGCCCAAGGTAGTGGCATCCCAAAGATGTAAGAGGGGTAATGGGATTAAGGGATGGGGTAAGCTGTGGATGATGCTGGAAGGGAGAATCAGGACATAAATGGACGGATTAACCTTTGCATGGAGGATGCTCCCTCCTCATCTAAGTCATGAAAGAAGGAGGGGCAGATAAAGATGTGGAGATTTTGAGAGTAGATAAGAAGAAGGAAGGCTTTTTATTTATTTTTGCTGTCTGTGCTATTGAGAGTACATGTTATGGAGGAGGGATTAGGGGAACAGGAGGGGCAAACTCAGGCTCAAGATACTCCCTGTTTGCTAATTGCATGGGACAGATATGATGCAGAGCCCAAAAGTGCATATAATTCATCTAAGTGGGAACCATTTATGTTCCTCATGTTATATCTTCCTCCAGCTCTAGTGTTCCATATCAATTCATAACGTAATCAAATTGCTCACCAAGGAAGGGAAAATGACAGAAACAGAATTGAACAGACTCACTCTTCTCCATTTTATTAGACCAAGAGACTCTGGCCATGAAAGGATCAGGGCCATTTATTCATGTCCCCCGTCCTAGAAGGGGCCCATAGGAGCACCCAGCAGCAAAAGCCATTTTTGGGGAACATGTGGAGATCCTACTCTGTGAGATCCTATATCCACCATGTGGACTGTGTTATGTGGGGTTAATATCTTTGCCATGTCACACCCAGCATACCAGGGACTCAGAGACATACAGGTGACACGCACTGTTCCCAACCACCCTATACTCTCTGGAAGCTGAGGTCAAAAGATGGCCAGACTATTCTACAGTTGGGAGAGCGTGAAGTTGAGGAGCAAAGCAGCCTGTAATCTCTTAGCTGCTTTTCCTCTCTGCTGTTAAGAACAGGCTTGCCATTTGCAGCACAAGGAGGGAGCCATTTGCAGCACAAGGAGGGAGCCATTTGCAGAACTGCAGAAGCCTGAGAAAGCTGAGAAAGAGTTATTTCAGGGAGGGGATGGGGTGGTGCTGTCTGCCTGGGGAAACTCTTAGTGCCTCCACCTCCAGAGAACATTAACATTTCCAGCCCCCTTTCCACAGCCCTCTTTCTCTCCCTCCTCCTTGCCCCCAACACAAAGGCACAAATGAAATTCCTAAAAGTAGACTACTTCTGCCTAGTTATTTTTAGTATTTGCTGTTAGTATTTATCAAGCTTTTCAGTGTTAATTTGTCCTCCCACCCATTTCTCTTCCTGCCTCCACGTGCTGGGCTTGGGATGAAAGGAGCATGTACAAGAAGCATCTGGTGATCTCATTGAAACCTCCTCTAGAGAGAGGAGGCTCTGGGCCTTGAAAATCAATCTCCCCCACCCCCACCTTGAAAAAAAGAAAGAAAGATCTGTATTCCATTAGCTTTGGAGAACAACATAAGCATTGGTGAAGTGAACCCATGAAAATGTGTATGTGGTGTTTAGCCAGGTCAAGAGCCCCAGTCAAGGAGCTGGGTCAGGGGATCAACACATGCACAAAATGTCATAATCCACACAAAAAGGGTTGGAGAGCAGGTAAACAAGAAGGATGCCAGAGAAGAGAAAAAGGTAAAATCCATGCAAAGAGTAAAGGATCTGAGGGAGCTGAAGGGTTAATATAAGAGGGGGTGGAGTTAGGATTGAAAAGGCCAAAGGAAGAAAGCTCTGTATCACCATAGCACTGTAGTATATTACAGCTTAATACTAAAACATCACTTGTTCCTGCCTCAACTGCCTGCCCTGTCTCTGGGAGTCAGTTATGCCCAGAACAGCCACATTGCTCTGGAGAGGAACCCCCAGTTGAATGGAAGCAAGACCTTATCAATCTGCATGGACATTGGACCTCTTGTCTATCCATCAGTGTATTCATTTCGTAGGAATCAGTAAAGAGTAGTTTCCTTTTGCAACTTCAAAAAAATGTTTTGGCTTGATTTTTGTGTTCTTTTAAAATTTTATTGTCTTTTTCAGCTTCCTAGAAATTGAAAAATGTAATAAATAAAATGAAAAATATTTAATGGGTGGGCTCAGCAGTGGAATGGAAGAAACAGAGGAAAGAATCAGTGAACTTACAGATTAAATAATAGAAATTACCCAATCTGAACAATAGAGAAAATAGACTGAAAATGAGGGAGGAAAAAAAAAAAGACAGGGCGTTAGGGACCCAAGGGAATGTAAAAACTGTATAGCATATGTATCATCAGCATCCTGGAAAGAGAGAAAGAGGAGGACAAGGCTCAAAAAGTATTTGAAGAAACAATTGCTGAAAGTTTTCAAGTTTGGCAAAAGAAACAGAAGAAGTGTCAAGAAGTGGATTAAAATACCCCAAACAGGATTAACCCCCAAAAATCCACACTAAGACACATCTCAGTCAGACTCAAAGAAAATGTCTTAAAGCAGCACGAGAGAAATGAGACCTTATCTATAAGGGGAAAACAATTAGAATGACAGTGGATTTCCCATCAAAAACTATGGAGGCCAGAAGTAAGCGGCAGAAAATTTTCAAATGTTGTAAGAAAAGAACTGCCAACCCAAACAGTGAAAACATCCTTCAGAAATGAAGGGGAAATCAAGACATTTTCAGCTGAAGGAATATGTCACCAGCAGGCTCATCTTAAAAAAATAGCTACAGGAATTTCTCTAAACAAAAAGGACGTGATAGAAGAGGGAACATCAGTATGGAGAAAAGAATAAAACAAAGAGTAAAAATAGGGATAAATACATAAGATTTCCTTCTTTTAAGTTTTCTAAATTAGATGATTGAAGCAAAAACTATAACACTGTCTGATGTGACTCTCAATGTACGTAGAGGAAATATTTAAGAAAGTTATTTTATAAATGAGGAAGAGTAAAAGGATGTAAAGGGAGGTAAGGATTCTAACTGAACTGGTGGTATAACATTGAAAACAAAAGACTCTGACAAGTTATGCATATTTAAGGGAATATCAAGAGCAACCATTAAAAAGCTATACAAGGAGGGGCGCCTGGGTGGCTCAGTTGGTTAAGCGACTGCCTTCGGCTCAGGTCATGATCCTGGAGTCCCCGGATTGAGTCCCGCATCGGGCTCCCTGCTCGGCAGGGAGTCTGCTTCTCCCTCTGACCCTCCCCCCTCTCATGTGCTCTCTCTCTCATTCTCTCTCTGTCAAATAAATAAAATAAAATCTTTAAAAAAAAAAAAAAGCTATACAAGGAGATATACTAAAAAAACTACAGATAAATAAAAATTGAATTCTAAAAAATGTTCAAGTATTCACAATAAGGCTGGAAAATGAAAATAAGGAAAGAGAAAATGAAGAACATAGGAAACAAAAAATAAAATGGCAGATTATAACCCAAGCATGTCAATAATTACATTAAGTGTAAATGGCCTAAGTATACAAATTATAAGACAGAGATTGATATGATAGATTTTTAAAAAATGATCCAAATAGAGGCACCTGGCTGACTTAATTTGTAGAGCATGTGACTCTTATGAGTTCAAGCCCCACACTGGGTGTAGAGTTTACTTAAAAAAAAAAAAATGACCCAACTATATGCTGCCTATAAGAAACTACTGTCAAATACAACAATATAGGAGGGTGAAAGTAAAAAGAAAAAGATATATCATGCAAACATTAGTCGGAAGAAAGCAGGAGCAGCTATACTAAGATCAGATAAAGACTTCTGAACAAAGAAAATGATCAAGAACCAGAGGGACGTTATGTAATGATGAAAGGGTCAATCCACCAAAAAGACATAGCAAACATAATATTTTGCATGCATATCCTAAATATGTACTAAACAATAGAGCAAAATATGTGAAACAAAACTGATAAATCTGAAGGAATTGACAAGTCCATAATTAGAGTTGGAAATCTCAGCACATTTCTTTTAACAATTCATAGAACAGCTGACAGAAAACCAGCAAGTACAGAGAACACAGCAACACTATCAGTCAACCAGATCTAATTTATATATATAGAATCCACCCAGCAACAGCAGAAAAGACATTCTTTTCAAGCACCACAAAATATATGCCAGCCTAGGCCGTAAGCCATAAAACAAACCTCAACAAACTTAAAAGAATCAAAATCATACAGAATATATTCTCTGACTATAATGGAATCAAACTAGAAATCAAAAATGGAAGAATGACAGGAAAATCTCTATAAACACTTGGAACTGAAACAACAAACTTCTAAAACCATCTGTGGGTCAAAGAGAATTACAAGGGAATTTTTTAAAGTACATTGAAGTAAATGAAAATGAAAATACAACGTATCAAAATTTGTGAGGTTCAGCTAAAGCAGTTCTGCAGGGAATTTTATAGCACTGAATATGTTAGAAAAGAGGAAAAGTCTCTTAATTATAGTTTATAAGTTAATAATAAAAATTCCCATCCCCAGAAACTAGTTTTATAAAACAACTTGTAAAAAAGAGCAAATGAGGGGTGCCTGGATGGCTCAGATCGTTAAGCATCTGCCTTTGGCTCAGGTCATGATCCCAGGGTCCTGGGATCGAGTCCCGCATTGGGCTCCCTGCTCAGCAGGGAGCCTGCTTCTCCCTCTCCTTCTCCTGCTCCCCCTGCTTGTGCTCTCTCACTCTCTCTGTCAAATAAATAAATAAATTTAAAAAAAAAATGTTTAAAAAAGAAAAGCAAATGAACCTAAATCAAGCATAAGGAAGTAATAATAAAGAGAACTCAATAAAATTGAAAAAAGGAAGATAGTAGAGAGAATAGATTAAACCCAAAACCAATTCTTTGAAAAGATCAACAAAACTGATAAGCCTCCAACACACACTTCTTTGTGAGAAGACACAACTACCAGTATCTGGAATCAAAAAGACTTACCATCACTACAGCACTGCAGACATCAAAAGAATAATAAAGGAATACTTCAACTCTACACATATAAATTTCATGACTTATATGAAATGGATCAGTTTCCCAAAAAGCATAACTACCACAACCCACACAATTAAAGAGAGATAATTTGAAGAGCCTTATAACTAAGAAAATTTAATTAGCAATTAGAAACTTCCAAAACAGAAAATTCCAGACCCAGTTGGTTTCACTGGAAAATTCTACCAAATATTTAAAGAAGAATTACATCAATCCTATGAGTCTCTTCCAGAAAATAGAAGAGGAACACTTACCAATTCATTTTATGAAGCTACTCTGATACCACAACTAGAAAAAGACAGTACAACATAAGAAAACTAGAGACTAATGGCTCTCATGAAGATAAATGCAAAATTCCTTAACAAAATATTAGCAAATAGCATTCAGCAATATATGCAAATAATTATATACCCTGACCAGGTGGAATTTATTCTAGGGATACAAGGCTCATTCAACATTTGACAATCAGGGTGCCAGGATGGCTCAGTCGGTTAAGCATCTGCCTTTGGCCCAGGTCATGATCCCAGGGTTCTGGGATCAAGGCAAGGCCCATGTCGGGCTCCCTGCTCCGTAGAGAGCCTGCTTCTCCCTCTCTCTTTGCCTGCTATCCCCCTTGCTTGTGCTCTCTCTCTCTCACTCTCTGTCAAATAAATAAATAAATCTTTAAAAAATATTTGAATATCAATCAGTATAATCCACCATGTAAACAGTCTAAAGAAAAAATCACACTTATGCTAATTGAAGCAGAAAAATTATTCAACAAAATTCAGTAATTCATGCTTAAAAAAAAAAAACCTCTCAGAAAAATGGGAATAGAGGGGAGCTTCTTAAAATTGATTTAAGAATATCTATCAAACACTTGGAGCTAACAGCATACTTAATAGTGAAAGACTGAATCCTTTCCCCACAATATCAGGAGCAAGACAAGGATGTCCTTTCTCATTACTCCTATTCAACATACTACTGGAAGTTCTACACAGTACAATAAAGTAAGAAGAGAAAATAAAGGCATATAGATCCAAAAGGAAGAAATAAAATTGCTTCTATTTGCAGATGGCATGAAAAACATCCAATGGAATCTACAAAAAACTAGAACTAATAAGTGAGTTCAGCTAAGTTGTAAGATGTAAAATAAGCATAGAAAATCAATTGTATTTCTATATACCAGCAGTGTATACATGGGTATTGAAATTAAATATACAATATCATTTATAATAGCTCAAAAACATAAAATACCTAAGCATAAATCTAACATAACATGTATAGGATTTGTATGCTGAAAACTACAAAATGCTGATGAAAGAAATCAAATAAATGGAGAACCATACTTTGTTCATAGATTGGAAGATTCAACATAGTAGAGATGTCAATTTCCCCCAAATTGATATTTAGGTTTAATGAAATTCTCTTAAAAATTTAGAAAAGAAAAAAAAATTCCAGAAAACATTTTTGTAGATATAGATAAGGTTACTCCAAAAATTTATATGAAAAGGAGACAAAGAAATGGCCAACAGACATGTGAAAAGATGCTGAACATCACTCATCATCAGGGAAATGCAAATCAAAACTACAATGAGATATCACCTCACACCTGTCAGAATGGCTGAAATCAAAAATACAGGAAACAAGTGTGAGCAAGGAGGTGGAGAAAAGGGAACTCATCTTATGCTCTGTTGGTGGGAGTGCAAACTGGTGTGGCAACTGTGGAAAACAGCATGGAGTTTTCTCAAAAAGTTAAAAATAGAACTCCCCTATGATCCAGTAATCACTACTGGATATTTACCCAAAGAACATGAAAACATTAATTTGAAAGGATATACCAACGAATGGGAAAAGACAAGCTATAGTCTGAGAAAAAATGCTCACAAAACATGTACCTGACAAAGAATTTATACCTACACTGCATAAAGAACTCAAAACTTAACAGTTAAAAAAGAAACAGTTCTATTAGAGAATGGACAAAAGTTAGAAGCATTTCACTGAAGAGGATGTATAGATGGAGATATGCACATAAAAAGGTGTTCAACAGTACTAGCTACTAGGGAAATGCAAAGGAATACCATAATGAGATACCACTACCCATCTATTAGAACAGCCTGGAATAAATAGTGATAATGCCAAATACTAGCAAAGATGTGGCAAACTGAATCTTTTATACATTGCTGGTGGTTAAAATGGTACAACCACTCTGGAAAATAGCTTGGTAGTTTCTTAAAAACTAAACATAAACTGAATCATCTGACCCAGCAATCACTATCCTGGGCATTTAGCCCAGAGAAATGACTTACATCCACACAAAAACCTATAGACAGTTTTTCCTAATAGCTTTATTTGCAATAAGCCAAAACCCAAAACAACCAACATGCCCAACAGTAGGTGGGTTGTTAAATGAACCATGGTATATCCAAACCATGAGATACTATTCAGCCATAAAAGGGAGCAAACTATTGATACAGGCAACCACGTGGGTGCAAGCAATGCCTTGGATCTCAAGGACATTATGCTCAGTTAAAAAAAAATCAAAGGTCACATATTATATGACTGCTAAATATCAAAAGGTCATATATCAAAAGGACAATATCAAGAGGCCACATATTATATGACCTCTGAATATCAAAAGGTCACATATCAAAAGGTCACATATATTATATGATTCCACTTATTGACATTCTCGAAATAACAAAATTATAAAGATGGAGAACAGATTAGTGGTTTCCAGGGATAAGGGATGGGAGCAGAGGGGATGGGTGTGCCTGTAAAATGGTAGTAGGATGGAATTCTGTGTGGTGATAAATAGTTCTGTGTCTTGACTGCAGTACTGATTACACAAATCTTCACCTGTGACAAAATGATATGTAACTGTAAAAAAATGCATCACATATGGGCTTATCTAAACAAAAATATTGTTTGTATTTGCTATTCTTGGCTCTTGTTTATAAAAAAAAAGTCACTATCTGTAGGTAGTTACCTCATTCTTGCTTTTTTTCATTCATTATGCTGTTAAGGTTCACCCAAGTTGTTGCCTGTAGCTCGGATTTATTGATTGTCCTTGTTGTCTAATATTTCATTGTATGTATATAACTCAGTTTATTTAAATGCTTACTGATTGATGGACATTTGTGTTAAATATTGCTTTTTGTTGTTTTTAAGAAAGCTGTTATAAACATTTTGTGCATGTCATCCAAGGCCAATATATAAGAATTTCCCTAGACAGTATACGTGAGAGTGGATTTACTCAGTTGGAGTGCATATAAACATTCAGCTTCATGAGTTAAGGTTAAATTGTGTGCAAGTGCTTCTATCAACTTCTACTCCCATCAGTTTAATTTGCATTTTCCTGATTACAAATGAGCTTGCTCATCTTTTTATATGTACATTTACCATTTTTGTTTTTCTCCTCTGTGACAATGTGTCAGATCTGTTGCTCATTTTTTTTTTTTGTTGTGTTGTCTTTTTCTTTCTGATTTGTAACATATCTTTATATAATCTGAATACTGGTCTTTTGTTGATTTTACTTGTTGCAAACTTGTCTCAGATGTTGGCATGTCTTCTGCTCTCTTTATTATACATTTTTATAAACAAAGATCTTAATATTATAATAGGGCAATTTTACCAGTCTTTCCTTCTGCGATTAGCACTTTTGTGCCTTAAGAACTCCTTTCCCATTTGGAGATCCAAAATATGGTCTCCCATGTTTTCTTCTACAAGTTTTAACATTTTGCTTTTTCACAACTGAGCCCTTAATCCCTCTGGAATTGATCTTTGGGTATGGCTTCTCCTTGACATTTGGCTCAGTGAATTATTCCAACCTTTGTGAGGGCTCTGTTGTCTTTTAATTCCATCTTCCCGGCCTTGACTCGTACTGATGCTTGTTCTGTGTCTTCAAATTGTGATTTTTTTTTCCTCTTGGTATGCCTTGTAATTTTTTCCTGATAGCCAGACACGATGTACCAGGTGATAGGAACTGCTATAAATAGATCTTTAGTAGTTTGGTGGTCGGGTTTTCAGGGAGAGGAAGTGCTCTGCACATCCTATGATTAGGTCTCAGTCTTTTAGGGAGCCTGTGTCTCTGGACTGAGACCTTCACAGTGTTCTAGTTTTTTTCTCCCCCTTTTCTTAGGATGGCTACCATGGGCTGCAGTTGAGTATTTCCCTTCTCCCACAGTGGAAGGCTAGAGGAGACTGGATCCAGTATTTCCCTTCCCCAGGTCAGTTAGGTTTTCATAACGCTCCGGCAGGTTAAGTTCTAGTTAACCAATTTACTCTGGGGGCAGGCCTTGTTAAGAATAGAGTGCTCTGGCATATTTCAAAATGGTTCCTTTGTCCCTTTGCATTCTGGAAGCTGGAGGAGGTTTTTCTCTGATATTGACTATGGGAATCTGATAGATGTCCTGGAAGTAATTCTCATAGTATCGTGAGGGCCCCTCTTTTTTATTGACTAGGTCCCCCTAGCACTTCAGTTATCTCCACAGAGATTGCAGCAATTCATAAATGACAATTCACACTGCTTCCTACGGCAGTTTCTGCTGGTTAGTCCCTGCTCAGGGAAGCCAAGACTCCTGTCTTCCTCTGCTCCTCTTTCCAATCTTGGGGCAGTGGTTTGCCCTGTGTCCTTTCCTCTCTTACAGATCCAAGAAGAGTTATTGGATTCTACCTGTTGTTAGGACAGAGTGGTGATTTCCAAGCTCCTTATGTGTGGACCCAGACACCAAAACTCCTCTTTGGTTTTTTAATACCTGAGTGAATGAGAAGGTCCAGGAAGAAATGTCAACCATGGCAAGATTTGGGAAGATGGCCAATTCTTCCTTAGGCAGCTTTGAAAGAAATTTTGGTCGAATGATGGGCTTCCTTAATGGTACCCAAGGCATTCGTGTCTTAGCAGTTCCACAAGTGCTTGAGTGTCACATGTTAAAAAGCTAAAGAAACCACAAACAAAAGCAATGAATCTCTTCTCACCATTTGAACTATGACTCAGATCATTTAAATAAGCTATTTGTTGAGAAAGAAAGCATAAATTTAAAATGCCTGTTTGTATGGTATGCAGAGGACAGATTCTGCTTTTGGAGAAGCACTGCAGTTTATTGGAAATATCGCAGGACAAGGAGTCAAGAGCCCCGGAATTAAGCCTTGATCTGTCATTACGTGGTTGCAAAACCTCCTTGTATCCAAAGTATGTTCAGCTGCATGCAACAAGAATCCTTCTACAGTAGCTTAGCCAAATAGAGGGCTTTTTTTCTTTTTTTTTTTCCCTCATGTAACAGTCTGGGAGCAGGCAAACCAGGCCCAGTGTAGTGGCTCCTTTTTGTCAGTTGAGTCTTCATGGCATGTGGCTTTTTTCTTTGTGCTTGTCACTTCATGACTGCAAGATATGTCTTTATCTCTGGCATTGTATCAATGTTTCAGGCATGAAGAAGAGGAAGGGCAAAGATCAAAAAGTGTGGAGAGTGGAGAGCTCTTTTAAAGAGCTTTTCCAGGAGCCCTATGTAGTTACTTAAGGTTACATGGCCAGGTCCCAAACTATTATTTCACCTGACCATCCTCAGCTGTAGTTTTTACAGGGTAAATTGCTGCCCTGAACAAAATCAAGGTTCCATAAGGAAAAAAAGTAGACTGGGGATTGGATAGGTAACCAGCAGTGTCTGCCCCACCCTCTAAGCTTCCAATGGGAATGCCTGTCCCCTCACTGCCCCCCACCCCCACCCCTCAGGGTTGTTTGGATGTCAAAATGGAAGATCAAATGCAAGGGCACTTCATACACTATAAAATGTATTTCATAAACACAGTGGAAATCATCTCTTTTTAAAAAAGATTTATTTAATTAATTTCTTTATTTGAGAGTGGGAGAAAGAGAGAGAGAACACAAGTAGGGAGGAGGGGCAGAGGGAGAGGGAGAAGCAGGCTCCCCACTGAGCAGGGAGCCCAATGCAGGGCTCGATCCCAGGACCCTGTGATCATGATCTGAGCTGAAGGCAGAGGCTTAACCGACTGAGCCACCCAGGTGCCCCCAGTGGAAATATTCTGACCTGTTTTCTCAGAGAGCAAATCCAATGTTAACAGAAAGTCCAACTGAATGTAAAGATTTGGGTAATCAGTATCTCTTGAACCTCAGGTCATTCTCTTGCTGACATCTTTAAATAGTGCAAGAACTTGTGTATTCATGAATATGCATCCTCAAATGCCTATCTTCAGATTACTGTCAGACGCTGTGGTGAACATGTATTGATTTTCTGTACTATCATCTCTTTTCCCTTCCTTTCAGTATCCTGAATGACCTTCTGTGTGATTTTTCTTTGGAAAGATCCTACCCTCACCTCCAGGGATAAGCTTTGATTAGTTTAAAAGCGATTCAGCAAAGTATAGTGTCTGATTCAGTGATGGGCAATCTGAGTGACCTCAGAACCTGGGACTGCCAGAGTGCTAACACTATCTTGGAAGATACATATGTAGTCTTGAACTGCTACAGCGAGTATTTTTTGCAACAAGGGGAGGCAGCCTGAAGTCGAAATCAATCTGCAGAGAATACCTGTGCCAAGGGAATTGCAGAGAATCAAATGATGTAGTGAACCTCTGTTTTCCCAAAATCAGCCCTACATCTGGACATTTTTTTCCCCAGTTCAACGAACCAAAATATTTCCTTGTTTTGTTATTTATTTCAATAAGAGAGTTTGAGTTGGGGTTTCTGTTATTTGTAGCCAAAAGATTCCTGAATGATAGTTTCCAGATATGTTCCAGGAAAAAATATATATGTTATTTTAAATAATACATTGCTTATATAGGTATATATTTTAAAATAATATATATTACTTAATATAGTATATATTTATGTATATATACACACATGTGTTTATGTATATTATATATAATATGTATTCATACATATATATATTGTATATATATGAGTTTATTGAGGTTTATAGTCCTTCCAGGATTAAGGCCATAAGGCCTGAATGTTACTAAAAAGGCCTGTTTCTCTCTGTAATAAATGGCCTGCATAGCATCTATCCAGAGGATTTTAAACTGTGAAATGTTAGGACCTGAGTCCCGTTCTTTTGGGGACTGTACTTATCACCCCTGTAATACAAGACTCGCTCCTGGGTACTTTGAGCCAAAGACCAATTAGGCTGAGATATGTCAGTGTTCTTGTAGGTGTGTTTCCTGTTTCCTGTTTGCAAAGGCAACTACAGAAGAAATAAAAGTAACGGCCTTACATAAACTGCTTACTGAGCTGTCAAATGTTCAAGTAAAATAGTCATTAATTATGAGAGATCTCGGTTGCAGGGCCATAGAGCTGCTGGTGATAAAATCTGTCGTTATACCGTGGAAGGTTCTGTGATCCGGGGCGCTGCCTGACTGCATATTGTGAGTTCCCTTTTTAACCTCTTGAATGTCTGGGTTTTAAATTGTGATTATTATTAAGTTATGATTCAGAATGCAAAAATGTTGCATCTCAGGTAGGTTATTGTGTGTTTATATGTTTGCTATCTGGCAAATAACAAATGCTAGCTTATTAATCTGCCATGAAACCTTGGTCACAAGGTATCTATTTCTACTTTAACTCTTGATGAATTTGTATCTTACTGACAAGAAAATTATGGTACATTCTCGTTTTTTAAAAAATCTATTCTCTTCTGTGGTGACTCATTGAATGGAAACCTTATTTAAGTGTAAGAAATTTACTTTAAAAAAAACAAACAGGAGACATGATCACGAAGTAAAAACCTGACTTTCTTCCTGGAAAAAAAAAAAAAAGCAGTATGTGCCCTTCCTTCCTTTCTAAACCTACTCTTTTGGTATGGAAAATTGAAGAGGATATTGTGCAGCAAGTAGATGGGATTTTTTTTTTAATTCAGAAACAATTCTTTTGAAATTCTATTATGGTATAATTAGGGCAGCACCACCCGCAATAGTGGATTTCCTGTTAAGATAGGAACATTATTACTTTCCTAATTTGTTGATGTGGGTCTCAAAAGCCATCTCATTGGATATTTAGGAAATTGGCTTTTCAGGAAGGGAAATCTACTGGTATATGAAGTTCTTGGAAATTTTTCAAGATATGCTAATGGCCCCAGATGAGGGCCAGATAAGATTTATAAGCAAGGTAATAATATGACTTAGGCCCTGGTTATACTTTTTTGTGGCTATTTGTAAACAAGGCATCAATATTAATCTAATGTTTGCTTGACCAGGTAGTTTTAAATGAAGAACAAATGGCAAAAATAAAATAAATGTGGATAAGGACAAAACCTTATTTTATATTTTCCTGATGTTGCAGGGAAGGGAAATAAGTTGATATAAAATGAAATTTAAGTGTACTCATCTCTTTCTCATCCCACTTTCTTCATCGCCATTCAGTCTCTATGGCTTAGGTATTAGATGAACAACATGGCTTATCTGGATGTAACAAGAAAGTGAAAGTGAAAAGTCTGTATTCCAAATCTGATAGGCCAGTGCTTTTAATGAGATACATAGGACAGTAATAAAATATTTGAGGTCATGCTAAGCAAGCTCTAATTTTTTTTTCTTCATATCATTGAGAACTGAGCCTCAACCCCACTACATTTCTCCTGGAGGCCAAGATAGAATTGTGCAGTTAAGTTGGTAGGGATCAGGCAGCCCTAGAGGCTCTTTCTTCTTGTGATAATCTGGTTGAAGTACTTAGGATCATCACAACCATAAACATGATAGTAGCCATTGCTTAGTTCCTTGGATCTTTGTGACATCCAACTAAATAGGAAAATGTGTGTTCTTGCCCAAAAGACAGGAAAACATGAGTATGATTCAATTATTCCCCTTGACATGGAGGTGCAGAGAATCAACATGTCTGCTGTTAGCTTCTGGTATCCCTGCCCCTCCTCAAGCATGCAGGTCCCTCTTCCATGATCTCAGGGACAGGTTCTTACTGTAGATTCTCTGTGTGAGTGAGCCCCAGCTATGCTCTACTTCATCTCTGGTTTATGTGGAGCAAAGAGAGGCTAGGCTGCAGGAGTTCATGCTGCACATTCAAGGCATCTTCCAGATCCAAAAGAGGACAATTTGGATGAGAAATTGACAGGAAAGTTCTTGAGGAAGTGAAGGAGCCACTTCCTGCTCAACGACTGTTGTCTTGAGAGAAGAGTGGGCATGGCAGGGATGAGGATGACCTCTGTAACAGACTAAACCTCCTAACTGGGGCTTTCCAAATGGATGGCCGAAGTTGGCAAATACTGCCTCATTTCCTGTGCTTTCTGGAATTTTGTTCAAGAATTTCAGGTACTCTTACCTAGTGACAGAGATCCTGATAGCAATAAATAGGAAAGATATATGTAAAGAAACTATTTTAAGGTGAAGTATATGAATAGACTCCAGGTTTACAATTATTTCTGATTTCCTGTCACCTGGGTATCTCTCTTTAGCTCCTTTAGGCTAGAGTCATTTTGTGTGGATCCTCAAGAAGTCCATATCTTCCCCAAGGCTTCCTATGTAACTAGCTTCTCAGTTACATGACATTACATGGAATTATATTTTTCTATACTTTTCTGCACTAAAGACCCCTTTCCTTCTCCTCTTAAAAAATATTATTTTAATCCTTTTAGCCCGGGAGCTCACTACTCTTTATTTTCAATGTCCTATAAATTCTTCTCTATCAAAAACAAAAACAAAAACAACCACTTATTGTGTCAACAGAATATCTTTAATTCAGGAACAGTAATGAGGAGAGATAATCTCAGAGGTTGAGAACACAAGACACCAAATATCTAGGGGATAATTAAAGTATGCTTCCAGATGTTTTCAAATAGACGCAAATACTGATCATCCAAATAATTGATTTCCTGACAACCATTTTCCAGCCATGTTCATAATATCAAAATAGCTAATAAATTTAGTGGAAAAAAAAATAAACCAAGCTGCTTTTTTATTAGTATGTAGGAAAAAAAGACTAGAAAGAGAGCAATCGATTTCTAGCAATTTTGCAACATGTAGACTTAGTGTCATGTAGACTTAGGAGCAGATAGTTTAATGACAGTAGATAAATGATTCCAATTAACCAAAAAGTGTCGATTAAGCTCCTACCAATTTGAGCCCTAGTGGAGAATGATATAGTCTATCCTGGACTTGTATATTCGGTAACATAATGTTCCTAGAAACATAATTCATTTATTATCCAATAAATATGTATCCAGTACTTGCTTTAAAACAGGCACTGTGTTAAATGATGTCTATATTAATGGGGAACAAGACAGGCATGGTTTCTGCCTACAGTTGAGTGGTGTGGGATGGGATGGACATGGTCATCAAATAACTGCACACATTTTACAAATGTGATCATTACTATGATGGGAAAGAAAACAAACATGGGAAACTGAGACTGTAAAATACCAGTACTACATTTAGATAAGTGGTCATCAGGGAAGACTTCCCTGAAGAGATCTGAAGAGGTTGGGAACATGGAGGAGAGTGTTCTGGGAGGACCTAAGGTAGCAGGGAACATAGCACTTACTGGGAACTGAACCCAGGCCAGTGTTGCTGGAGAGCAAGAGGGACACGATGTGAGGGAAAGCTAGAAAGGTGGCACGGGCAGATCATGAAAGACTTAGTAGAGAACGAGTGAACATGAATAGTTTCTAACAGAATGAGTCCTATTGTCTTCTATCACTAGTGTGAAAATAAAAGAAGTTTGTGATTTTATAATGACTTTGCTCTTTGGGAGATGATATTCATCCATTCATTCATTCACTCATTCAGCCAATACACACAAGACAAAATCCCTGTTCATATGGATCCTAACTTCTAGTGGAACAAGCAGATAATATGCCAATAAGGAAATGTATAGGTCTTATAGTAAGTTTTTGTTTGTTCATGAGTGATGTGGGTAGTCTTTAGCTGAAATTTAAAAAATAATTTCAAATGTTTATTATATTGCATCTAAGTGTAGTGATTTCTTTGTTTAGTTAACTAAAGTGATATGTTCTAGCAGCGCTAAGACCATGCTTAGCGCAGGTGTTCTTCATGGTACTTAATTCACAGTTAAAGACTTTGGAGAAACTCTAAGAGAGGGAAGCTGTGAGATTTGTATTCTTGTTTCTGAGGATCTAGTGATACCACAGCCCACCTTGCACCTTACCTCCTCTTCTTGGAGTGGTGGGTGGAGGACGAGGGGAGCAATAAAAAGACCTCAATGAAAACAATGGAAGCTAACACTGATGGAGAAGGATCCAAGAGGGAGAGTATTTCAGAGTCTATTTGTTTTAACACAGAGCTTAGTATGTCTTATTATACACTTAATATACTTTGTAGATTTTGCCATTTACCATCTCTAAGAAAGATACACATCTTAAAATCAATGTATACATTTAAGGAAAGGTATTTCTTTGCGACATTCCCAAAAGCTGTTATTTAATTGATGATGCATCTTAAAGTAATCAGTGACTTACAATTCAGAAAATCATACATATCTGGAACACTGTTTGAGTTGTCTTTTCTGAAGATCTGCTTGAAGATTTCCCGGTTGGCAGTGTTTCCATATCTGCATATAAAGTATCACCATTGATGGAATTAAACCAAGGCACCTGTGAGAGTCACCTTCAGGTCTTGCTTGCAAAAACCAGAGGCTAGTGCATTAGAGCCAAGGGAGGCATAATAATTATCTGTTTCAGTCTTCGGGAACTTCTTTATTTCTGATATTCGGATTGCATGAATCAAAGGGATTCTTCCCACGTATGCCAAGAAAAATAATGGAAATGTTAGTGGGATACTTTAGTACAGGGTTTCTCAAGTGCAGCGCAGTTGACATTTTGGACCAGATCCTTCTGTTGCAAGGGGCTGTCCTATGCAGTGGAGAATGTTTGGTGGCATTCTGGTGGCAACAGTATGCGCCGTCATGACAATCATCCCTTGTACTGCAAATACCTCCTGGGAGGGGCAAACTCACTCTCGGTTGAGAACCACTGCTTTCGTATAATGTAATCAGTGAGTCCCAGTGCTGTGTTCTAGCTTTGTATTATGGTTGTATTGAAAACGTGCCCAATCCTAAATACATAGCTTTCAGTTTCACAGGATGGTATCGTTATAATTCTATAGTTCGTACATCACAATTAAAAATAATGTTATGAAACCAGAGTTAGAAGAGTAACTAATTAGATTTTTACTCAGTCAAACATGTGAAATCCTAATGTGGCAAGACATTTTTCTACGGTCGGGGGGAGAGTGCCTACACTTTGAGAGGCTTGTTTTATTTGTTACAATGTTATAAAATTTTACTCTCAAAGTTTAAAACTTACTTAGTGGCTCACCTATTTTTTATTAAAAGATACATTTATGGGAATCTTAAAAAGACTCCAACTCAGTCAGTTGCAAGAATTAATAGCCTTTTGGTGACACATAGAAACTTAAATGAGGCACATTTAATGAGTGCAATTCTAGTTTTATGAGAAGCTAAGGACAACAGAGAGAAAAGAAAGTGCCACTCTTGGGTCCTTTGGTGATGGTACTTGACATTTTAGTATAAGCTCTTACAATAATATATTGGTTTAATGTCCCCTTAATATCTGTGGTTTAATCAAAATTTCTGAAAACGGGAAGAATATATGTTCTCTCTGTCACTGTTAAGCTAAGCAATGGCATTTGAAAATCACTTCAATCATGCATGATTAGATCTTCCAAAGGGGTGTTTTACTATGCTATGGTGCCTGGGCAGACTTAATATTGCATAAATTTACTTAGACATGTGACTAATATATGGCACCATTGGGGGAACTATTTTTATTTTTTAAAATTCTTTTTTACTGTTATTTACTTTACCTCAAGGCCTCCTGCCTCAAAATGTTGCATATATTTCAAATGACAACAGTATTATTTTGTAAAATAGAGCTTTCTTTTATTTTCCTATCATGTTCAGGCATATTTAAAAACTACCACTGTCTCAAAAATAAAGTTCTAATTCTTTTTCATGGTGCTCAAAGCTTTGTACTAACTGACTACAGCTCACCTCTTCAGATTCCTCTTCTTAACTCCGTTTGCTCCTGTCCCCATATCGCTCTCTGACAGCAATGAACCAGGTGGCCTGAGCAGCATAACAAACATCTCCTTGTACTTTTGTCTTCTTAGCTCTTCTCGTGCTGTGATCTCTAACCCCTGAAATTCGAATTCATGCTTAAGAATCATTTCTTTCATGGAACTTTCCCAAATGTTCTCAGTTGGAATTAAACTCTCTTCCTTTCTCTTCCCCCCACTCCGTCTATCCCTCTGTCTCTCTCCCCCTCTCTTCCTCTCTCCTTCCTTCCCTTCCATCCCTCTTTCTTTCTTTCCTATAATGCTTAGAAAACACTAGACTAGTGCTTTTCAAACTATCTATGGGGAGGGTTAGATTTTTTTTTTTTTTTAGTTTCCAATCCATCACATGCCGATATGTATCCTCTCATCCATGACCAGTACTTAGACCTCTCCATATGAAACTTACTATGCAAGTTCTGCATATACCCCATCTATACTCCATCCAATGAGATGAGTCCACTTGGTCACACATTTGGATGTTGCAGCAATGTCCCCTACTGTAAAAATGTCTAAACAATTACTTGCAACGTCTATACTTACCCTGTTACAGTCTGATAAGAATAGCTCATGGGGTGGTTCTGGTCCACAGCACTGCACCAGACTATAAGCTCCGTGAGGACAGGGCCCAGGTCTGCTTTTTTCATCATTATAATTCTAGCCCCTGGCATTGCCTGTCACATAGTAAGCACCCTTATTACACGTAGAAGTAACATGCTATAGATAATAACACCTGTCTCCAAAGTAGCTTGGATCAGATCTTGATCAATTTTTTAGCACCTACAGGATTATCATGCCTTACTTATATCAGAAAATAAAGTGTGCAGGGGCTTTGGGGATTTGAATTGGTGAGCGGATTGTTCGATTCTTTAAACCCAGGGTTATCATGCCTTACTTATATCAGAAAATAGGAATGAATGAGAATATCAGACTGATTTATTTTAAAATATAGTGCTCTTTGTGTAAAAGCTACTGAAATAAAACATACCCCCTTCTTCCTACTGCCGGTATGGCCTTTATGAGTGAAGATCACTTGATCAATAATTTAATTTTCTTTCACTGGATAGTTGCAAAAACTCACTGCAATCATATTCACTTAAGTAAAATAAAAGGAGTTTAAAAGAAGTCTAAAACAGCCTGTTAAATAGCAATATTGAGAAATTGTTTGAGAGAAATGTATTCCTAGAAGAAGAAAAAAAACCCCACAAAAACAAAACTATATTTAAAGCCTTTCTTTTATGCCGCTCAAGGGGACACATTGAAAGTCTTCAGCGGTCTAAAATTGTATTTCTGAAAATGAGAATCACATGGAGTTAATTTAACATCTACCACTGTAATTTCTACTGGGAAAAGCACCTGGGACATGAGTAACATTTTTCAAGATTTAAAATGTAAGAAATTCAGAATAAATTACTTGATGATGCTATTTGAACATAGATTTCTAACTTTCAGTAGTTCAAGGGTATCTTTCTGAAGTGGTAAGAAGTCACTGTAGTTCAGTACTTTTCATTGAATATTTCATTATTTTAAAGTTAACAGCCAAGAAAAACAAGGACATTTACTATATGTTTTTCCCACCCTTATTTTTCCATGGAACATTTGTTATTTCTGGGAAACATATGGCATATGACCAGAACCATAATTAGTAACAGTTTGATGTTATAGGAATTCAAATTTTGGCAATTTCTAGCTTCTCTAGATCAGTGACTTCCTCTGAAATATAAAAACAGCAAATACAGATCCTAAGGTCGCCTTCTGGAGTCAGTTTTTTTTCCTCCTTTACAAACTGAGGTATTTGCTTGTCTTGACCAGGGAAGTATTTGAAGATTCTTGCAAACGCTTATAATGTTCTGCTCCAGAACCAAAAGGTGACAGAAGGAGGCACTGTTTTAAGCACTTTCCATATATCAGCTTGCTTAATCATTGCAAAGAGAGGCAGGAAGACATGAATTTACCCAGGTCACTTCAATGGGAAGTTGTGTCGTTGAGACTTACCTTAGAAAGTCTGGCTCCAGATTGTGCTCTCTGATAGTAGTGTCTCTTAGGCAGCATTGCTTGTCTAAGGAGATGGAAAGTTCCAAAATTCCATTGGTAGAATCTTGCTGAAGAGGTTTTATTTTCTTGCAGACTATTTCTGTCTAATACTTACTTAGTAGCTGGGAATTCTGGGTAACTGGGGGAAAGGAGCAAGAAGCCATTAGTTGGCAGCTCATTCTGAGCCACTTCCTGGCATCTAGAAACTAGAGGGTAGTTGTCATCAACACAGGATCTGGGACTGGGCTGCAGAGTTGGTCACCCTCACACAGAATCCCCCCAAAGCCTATCTTTGAATCAGAAGGATGGATATTTGTAGAATCATTGTACTACAAATCTTTAAGGGTATGGTATTTAAAATTCACAATTTTCAAGCACTCATTACATATACTTATATAATAAGTGAGAAGCAGCATTTTGGGGAAAGAATGTGTGTGCTTATTTGTCAATTCATGTATTTTTGTTTATTTATTTAAGACTTAAAATACCATGGGAGATGGGTTAGCAGAAAAGCCTTAGCCTTTCCAAAGGGACATATACCACTGAGTTCTAATATGCATCCCAGCCAGGGGACAAGGCTAATCATTTTTGCTTTGTGTTAGGAGCCATGGTTGCTGAGGCTAATTATTCACAGAAGCAAGGTAAAGCGTCTCATCAATCTCAAAATGTAGTTTGTCACCCTTTGTTACTAATGGAGTTATTAAGGACTGAAAATGCAACATTGCTTAGCAACATGCATCATAGTTATTTACTCTTTTTTTTTAAAAAAAGATTTTATTTATTTATTTGAGAGAGAGAGAATGAGAGACAGAGAGCATGAGAGGGAGGAGGGTCAGAGGGAGAAGCAGACTCCCTGCCAAACAGGGAGCCCGATGCGGGACTCGATCCAGGGACTCCAGGATCATGACCTGAGCCAAAGGCAGTCACTGAACCAACTGAGCCACCCAGGCGCCCTATTTACTCTTTTGATTAGCAACAACAGCAGCAACTAGTCTGTCTTATAAATGTCTTATGGGCTATTTTCACTTTCCTTTCATCTAACCTTGCTCCTATTCATTGCCATGGTAGTAATCAAAGTGCTTAGCCCGTGGCCTGGTGGGCTGGGTTTAGGGATACTCCCATAAGTACAGAAATCAGCCCTGAGAGCTGGTATTAGTTCAGTCTAGAGCCAAAAGGAAATTAGGCTATAGGTAAGAAAAAGTAGTGAAAGATTCCTACAACTCAATGTTCTATATAAGTCCTAATTTTCACTGCTGGCAAGTAGGTGATGTCCCCCCTGTGAGATGTGGGAACTTGCTGTAATGCTCTTCAGACTTCTTGTTTTATTGGCTCTGGCCTTTCAGGCAATAATGAGAGTCCATAAGAACCAAAACCCATACAGAATAATCCTCATTTCCTCCTAATGGGAGGGTAACTCTTTCACTAATAGCAGTGCTAGTGCTCCCTGCCATTTACACTTCACAAGTATGTGGGAGAATGAGTTGGTGTCTGGAGAAAACAAAATAAATATTCACGAGTCCATAGTGATATAAATAAATGGTTAAATAAATAAATGGAAGAAAAAGAGCATATTCATCTCTGGTAGCCTCCAGCGTTCCTTGATCTGGATAAACTTCTACCAAAGCCCTGCTTTCTTCTCCAAATTGGAATAGTAACTGTACATCTGAGAATCCTGGCATTCTTCTGCTGTCTTCCCTTTCTTGGCCGCCACAGTCATCCTAGCTTGGTCTCTTGAATCCTGATGTTCTAACTTGGCCTCTGTTCTGATGATGAGCAAGAAATCCCAGGCATTGGGGCCATCTTGCAGGAAAGACTGTCTCTGAAGAGGCTTGAACAATTGTGGGAGGAAAGAGGGGCCAACCTTCTCGCATGAAAACAGAGAAGAATCGGTTCACTGCTAAAAAACAGAAGCAGCCATTCATCCTGGAGGGGGAGATGTGGCACTTGGGACTGTCACCGAAAGATTGATGTTGTTCAATCCCAAAAAGTGTGCAGGGGCTTTGGGGATTTGAATTAGTGAGCAGATTGTTCGATTCTTTGCCCCTCATGGGGAAGGGTCCTGGAATGTGTGTCTCTTCTTCCTGTGGTTTCAGTTTTCAGTGCTTTCCACATCCTTGGCTTTACTTTTGCTTTGTTGTGTCCTAGAATCACTAATTAATTATGGACCCAGTTCCTTCTGTGCACTTGCTAATTGGATGTTTTGGAAAATTGCTCCATGCTGGCTTAAGTAATAAGGAGACAATTAAAAGGCTGAGAGGTGCTGGGAAAGATAAAGAGGCCACGGCCAGAGGAAATCCAGCAGATATCACCCAAGATACCTGTTACCCCAGTAACCAGGGGAGACAGAGCACTGGGACAGAGCAGTTAGGAAAAAAAAAAAAAGTCCTCACAATGAAGTGCTGAAAGGGACAGGGTCAGCAAGAGGGTCTATTGTTGAGAAGAACATTTTCATGGAAGGGATTTTGTTTGAAGGCTGTGTTGGGTGGCAGCTCTAGCCAGCTGGTGCCACCTGTTGGGGAGGGAGGAGGAAGGGTCAGGACTTTGAAATCTGACATACTGACATCTGTGACCGGACTCTGCCGTTTACTAACTGTGAGAATCAGAGCAAATGGTTTTACCTCTCTGAGCATCCAGCTCTTCATCTGTGGAAGGAAAAATTACCGTACTTGTCTCAGAATTGTGGTAAGGATCAAGTTGGTGAGTGTCTGGACCACTTCCTGGCACATAGCAAACTTTCAGTTCTGTCTAGCCATTATTATTATGCAGTTGTGTTTTCAATTGATGATGTAATTATAACAAAGATATTAACATAGGTAAGGCCTGACACAGCTCAGGAAGGGTTGGCGTTAAAATACATTATATTAGAATCAATATTCTCATTCCTTCCTTTCTACTCTTTTTTCTGGCCAGTTTGTTTTCTCCCCTTCTCCCTCAGCCCCCTCTCCTTCTTAGGGAGAAGAGAATAATTTAAAAATTGAGCAAGAAAAGTGCAGCTGTTCAGCCAGGGGCTTTGGTTTGGGGAAGGAGGCTACCAGACCACAGCTGGCCAAATAACCCATGGGAACCATTCCCAAAGTTCAGTCTATCATTCTGTGCTACTAGTTATTTGTCATTTAAACATAGGTAATTTGCCATTCACATTCTAGATTTTTCTCCCTCATTAGAATGTAAGCCTCCGAGACGGCAAGGATTTTTGTCTCTTTTGTTCACTGTTAATTCTCTAGTGTCTAAAACTAGTCTATGCACACGGTATGTGCCCAGTGAATATTAGTTGGAGGGACAGTGGGAAGAAGGGAGGAGGGAAGAAATGAAGGAAGGAAAGAAGGGAGGAAGGAAGGGAAGAAGGAAGGAAAGACAGATGAATGAACTTTACCTAGCAGATCTTAAGGCCAAAAAGGAAAAAAAAAGGGGGGGAGGTATTAGAAAGGAGATTCTCCTGGCTAGTCTAACCAATTGACAGACAGAGGAGGCCTATAGATGTTCAAGTAGCAAACATTTAGTGAGCACTTGTACCTGGCACTGAATCAGGTAATAGCGATGTAACAAAAAGTAAGATACCATCTTTGCTACCAAGGACAGAGGTCTAGGAAGGTTCCAGATGGTCTTAAATGTGATATAACTGAGGTAGCCTTTGGAGTAAAGTGGACAATTTGTGTGTTATCAGGTTATAAAGGGTAGAAAATAGTATCAAATATATAGGTGATGTATTAGTTTCCTAGGGCTGCCATAACAAAGCATCAGAAACTGGTGGCTTAAAACAACAGAAAGTTACTCTCTCACAGTTCTGGAGGCTAGAAGTCTGCCATCAAGGTGTTGGTAGGATCATGCTTCCTCCAGAGGCTTTAGGGAAGAATACTTCCTTGTCTCTTTCATCTCTGGTAGCCTCCAGCGTTCCTTGGTTTGTGGCACTCTAACTCTAATCCCCACTTCTGTCTTCACAGGGCTGTCTTTCTTTTGTGTCTCTGTCTTCTCCTTTTCATCTAAGGGCTGTAGTCATACTAGATTAAGGATATTCCAGTATGACCTTAACCTGAACTTAATCTTAACTAATTATGTCTGCAACAACTCCATTTTCAAATCAGGTCATTCTGAGGTACTGTGGGTTAAGACTTCAATGTATCTTTTGTGGGGACACAATTCAACCCATAATAGTTGCTAATCAAGGATTTTAGAGACAGGGTGGAGCCTTTAAGTTGATACTGGGTGTCCATATTAGGCCAGTTGATTCAGAGTAGCTCTGGGGATATCAGTAAAATCTTATATTTTACTGAAAAAAAAAATATGTACATTTATACAAATACATACACATATATGTACGTATGCATGTATATATACTCATATACACACAAATACACCCAGAAATTAATATTGATAATGTGTATATATGTGGGTTCAAATACATACATATATTTTCTAGCTGTGTATTGAGAGAGCCTAGAAGCATGACACCCCAGGAATAATGAATGCATCCAGCTCCCACATCTTGGTTTCTAAATACCCTTCTCTAATTAAAGAAACCAGGGACCCTTGGAAGAATGGCTGATTGTAGAGCTAAGGCAGGGAAGACGCAAGATAAATGTGGAGTACCTTATGATGATAGAAAGTTTGAAAGTGCTAAAAAAAAACCACCTTATTTTTTTTAAGGATAGAGCATGTCAAAAGGATACAGGAGTCAACCTCAAAGTTCTCTATAGACAAAGCTGGAACAATTTGAGCAAAAAATAAATAGCAATAATATTAGATTATAACTGAAAGAATAAAATAAATATTCATGAGTCCATAGGGATATAAGTAAATGATTAAATAAATGGAAAAGAAGGAGCATATATTTTTTTAAATAGATGAATTCTAAACTATAAATGTAGAAGAAATGTGAGCAATAGAAAATCATCATTAGGACATCACAGCAATAATTGCTGTGGGCAAGATCCACTGGTGAATCCTAAGATCAGTCGGCAAATATTTAAGGAGAAAGAGAATATTTGCATAGCCTCAATGTATTTCTCTCAAAATATTTACTAACGACCGTGGTAGTTTTAATGTATGTCACAGATTCTTTGACAGTTCTTCATCCAGGAGGTGGAGCTTAATCTTCTGTGGGTATAGGCTGGACTTAATGACATGCTTCTAACAAACATGGAAAAGAAGAGAGAAAATTTTCAGTGGGTAAACCTCATGACACCACCTTAAGCAAGTGATCGAGGTTACTATCACTGTTGATAAGTCATACTGATAGCATTTATTCATTAATATGATGCAATGAGAAGGGCACTTCACCTTAGTGGTATTCTTTTCCCAAATCCCTGATCCCAGTCTAATCATGAGAAAACCCAAATTGAGGGAAAGTTTGCACAATACTTGACCTCTTCTAAAGTGTCAAAGTCATGAAAAACAAGAGCAGAAGCTGTTACAACTTGGAGGAGACTCAGGAGAGCTCGTGACAAATGCAATATGGTATCCTAGGCTGTATCCTAGGGGAAAAAAAACAACTGAGGAAATCCAAATAAAGCCTGTAGTTTACTTAATAGTGTTGTACCAATATGAATTTTAGTTTTGATAACTACACCATGGCTGTGTAAAATGTTAGCAATAGCTGGGTAAGTGGTATATGGGAACTGTCTATACGTACTACCTTTGCAACTTTTCTGTAAACTAAAATTATTCCAAGATAAAACATTTTCTTTTTTTTCCAGAATAAAACATTTTAGAAGAGGGCTCTGTGAAGAGGACTCTATAGCAATATTATCAGACTGCTAGTGACAGTTCTCTGCTTATGTCACTTCCTCTGGCTCTTTTGCCTGGAGGAGGTACAACTATGAGTTCCACCTTTTGGGTGAATCCTGCAAAAGTTGTCATACTGGCCTACAAGTCCTGCTATAGTCTCCCCTGCCACCTTATATTGCCTCTCTTGTTTTATCTCCTGCTACTCTCTTAAATCTAACTAGGTAGAATCAGAGATAGATAAGACTTGGTGTCAGAAAGACTCATCTGGCATCAACAACCTAGTAGAAAGACTTAGAATGAGCCAACTTTGGGCTTTGAGTTCTAGTTCTGCTACTATTCACTGGGATGATACTAACCAAATCATGTGACCTCTCTGGGCTTTTCAGCTTCTCAACTGAAAGGATTTTATCAGAGTGCTTCTAATTGTAAATCAATGGTAATGTTATCCTTGGTTATAGCAGGATATGAATTTGATTTATCCATTCAGAAACATTTCTTACGTATTTTGGTCCCTGGTGTGAAATTGTGAATCCCAGTTGTGGTAACAGCTGCATTCCCACCCTCCACCCTAAGATCAGGGCTTTGCAAGGGAGGAGGAAGTATGGCCAAAAGCTGACATCATGCCCCATTCTTCCTAGTTTCAAATCATTTCCATTAAACAGAGTTTCCCAAGCTTTAGTCATTCATATCCCATCTTCATGATTTTTGCCATATCCACATTCCATCTATAGTATTTTTTACTTAATATCTTTCTTTAAAACACTCCCCTTTTATATTTGAACTTACATTTGCCCTAAGCAGTAATAGCTGTGAAGTTACAGATTTGAAATGCCAGTTGTATTTTTTATAATGCACATTACAAACAACCAACCAAAATCTACCGTAACTATGCACTACCTAAAATTGTCTTGAGTAACACTAGTGATATGCCCTCCACACTTTGGGAAACACCTGCATGAAGTGAGGGGCAGAGCACTGGAGATTTCATTGTTGTCAGTGTCCTTCTCCCAGTGATCTTAGAGCTTGGGAAGATAGAAAAGGCCATTCCTCTCAATGAAAATATTGGGGATCCCATTCTAACACACTGGGGACTGTTCACTTTATTTTGGTATGGAATGAAGTACAGAAGTGACTAAGTCTTCCCTTTGTGGAAGAGGCCCCAAGGAGCCAGAAGGAGGAAACAAAGGTATTTTGCTGGCTTAAAAAATGAGAGAGAATAGCAGAGGAAAGGGCTGAAGAGAAAGTAATTAACTGGAATAAGATAAGGTAGCAGGGAAACAAAGGGAGTGGTGGTGGAGAATACTGGAGGGAAATGCAGTTGCTCACAGAAGCAGAGCGTTAAAGGAAAGGTGGGAGACTTTGTAGAGATCCTCTTTTTTTGTCTCCCGGACTCTCATTCATGGTGTGAGAACTGATTCAATACACTCGAGCGGCAGCTTGAAGGGCCAAAGAGATGGTATTCCTCAATAAACTTGCTGCTATTGGGATCATACTCTGAACATGTTAGCTCCTCCTTGACGCATGGCTTTGGCTTGAAAAATGGATTTAATACTATCAGACAGAAGGAGTTAGAAAAGTCTAGATTTTCTCTAGCATCCTTTCACATTTAATAAAGAAAGGGAAGGACCTTTGTTTGCCTTCGTTATAATACGGATCTGACTGATTCAAACCCACACAGGTGCAAAGGCCAATCATGTTTAAAGAGTAAATATTTTTTTTAAAAATCTGAATTCCAGAGGATTAAAATATCTCTCCATTTGGGAACATCTCCCCTGGCACACAGCTGAAGTAAGTGCCTGTAGATAATCACAGCCCTGTTGTATGTGTGTTGGAGGGGGGCATGGTGTTGGGGTCCAACATGCATTGCGCTGGACTCCTATAAAAGCTGCTGAGTCCTAATAGCATAGAATTTTGTTTGTGGGGGGAGAGGGCTATGTTAAGAACCAAGTCAAAAAAAAAAAAAAGAAGAAGATAGCAGGAGGGGAAGAATGAAGGGCGGAAAATCGGAGGGGGAGACGAACCATGAGAGACGATGGACTCTGAAAAACAAACTGAGGGTTCTAGAGGGGAGGGGGGTGGGAGGATGGGTTAGCCTGGTGATGGGTATTAAAGAGGGCACCTTCTGCATGGAGCACTGGGTGTTATATGCAAACAATGAATCATGGAACACTACCTCAAAAACTAATGATGTAATGTATGGTGATTAATATAACATAAAAAAAAAAAAGAACCAAGTCAGATGCACAACGGCCAATCAGGAAAATTTTCTGTGTTGCTTTGTATTTTTCCAGATTTTTCTATTTAAAAATAGTGCTCTCTAGAGGGGAGTGCTGATACGGTTTCTATCCTTTCCAAAAGAGGCCAGGAACTAGGAGGCTCTGAGGAGACTGGGTATGGTCCATACATTCAAGAGAACAGAGTCAGCCACGAGACAAGAGGCTCTTTGTCCAGCTGAGCCAAGAATGTCATTGCTTACCTTTACCTGAGATGAAACTATGAAAACCCCAAGAATTAAACTGCACTCAAAGTACATGAAATGTAGCCTCATACACTGTTCTTCTCAAACCTCAACTAGGATATTTATAATAAGGTTTTGGTTTCCTTCCAGACTTGACAGAATACTCATCTGAAATTGCATCTTCTGGTCAATTTCTGTCAGATGTTCTTTAGATAACTTATGAAAACTTTTTTCTTTCTTCTTTTTTTCTCTTTTGGTCAGAGCACTGTATCTTGAAGTTCCCTTTCTCTCTACCTATTTATTTTCTCTTCTACATTTTATACTTGGCTCTCTTTAGAGGCAGATCCATGGACAAAGTCTTATTTCTCCAGGCTTTTCCCCTCCAAAAGGAGGGAGGGAGAGAGAGAGAGAGAGAGAGAGAGAGAGAGAGAACACATGAAAACACTTTTGCACATGCCTTGACTTTTCAGAATTGTCAAGACCATGTCAAGGCTTTGACCAAGTCAAACCTTTGCATAGAGGGAATCTCAGCAGCAGCCGTGGTGAGTCGGCCTCTTCCAGAAGAGCATTCGTCACATGGTATGGCCACTGAGTTAATGTGCATCTGACAGCTCCGCTCACGGACCTTGGCTGTATCCTGGGGTGATTCAAAGTGACAACTTAGATCATTGGACCAGGAAAAAAGAAAAAAAAAAGGGAGATTCTTTCATGTGATTTTGATTCCTGTTTGTTTATTTCTTATGAACTTTATGTAAACAAAGTGACTTGTAGTATATATATATATGACCAAATCAAAACTGCAGAGAATCTCCTGAGTTAAAGCAGAAACTGTAGGAAAATGTTTTCTTATTAGGTATTTGTTCTGCGCATCCTCCAAAACCCTCATTTCCAGCACTGCTTTCCAGTAGGGAAAGGAGTCATTGTTCTGTAGACCTAAGCCATGGGAGCAATCATGTTTATGATGGGGAAAATATTCCTTAAGCATATGGGTTTGAGCAGTCTGAGTTGAAAAGATCAGGACATTCAATACAGCTCTCCTTTCTCCTGGTGAATTACCATTGTGCCCATGCTGATGACCTGGTGTATTTTCTGTTTTTAATTTCCTTAATTTTTGAACTGTAGAATAACATATTATGATGTCTGTTTCCTGGGAACAGTAAATTAAGTAAATATTTGAGAAATTTGATACAGGAAAATTTGGTTCGAAGCTTGTCAAAAAGATGCACGGAAGTCCCAATAAAATGTTGTTCTTCTTTGTATCTGGTTTATCATGATTTGATGACATTATTCCTTATAGACCCATCCTGAATAATTTTATAACTTCTACATAAGTGGAGGAATTACTTGAGTACTGTTGTGCTAACAATACCTGGCATTTTGGCCACTGCATGGACATAACATGTAAAACTTAAAATATATACGTAGGCTATGGTTTAAGTCTTTCATGGAAACAGTAGCTTTTGAGCCTGTATCACTACAAATTAGTATTTGATGCTGCCTGAGGCAAAAGTACAGATGGAAGCCTGAGCCTGCAGCCCCTCACTTTCTCTTCCCTTCCCACCTCTGGCCCCTCATGAGAGGCCTCCCATGCAAGCATGTTGTATTAGTCTCCTGGGGCTGCTGTAACAAATTGCCACAAACTTCGTGGCTTAAAATAATGCCAGTTTATTATCTTGTCATTCTGAAAGTCAGAAGTCTAAACTCACTCAAGGTCTTACAGGGCTGCATCCGAGGCCCTGAGGGGACGCTCTGTTCCCTTGCCTTTTTTAGCTTCTAGAAGCTGCCTACATTCCTTGGCTCATGGCCCCCTTCGTCTCAGCATTCCAAGCTCTTGTCTTCATCACGTGTTCTACCAGTGACTCTGATCCTCCTGCTTCCCTCTTATAAGCACTCTTATGATTACATTGGGCCCATCCAGATACTCCAGGATCATCTTTTCATCCTAAAATCCTTAATTTCTTCATATCTGTAAAGTCCCTTTTACCATGTAAGGTAATATATTCACAGGTTCTAGGGACTAGGCTGTGGATTTCTTCGGGGGGCCGACCATACATGTGAACTTTCCAGTCCTGCATTTTTTTTGTTGTTGTTCTGTATATTTGAAAGTTTTATTTTATTTTATTTTTTTTATTCTTATGTTAATCCCCATACATTACATCATTAGTTTTAGATGTAGTGTTCCATGATTCATTGTTTGTGCATAACACCCAGTGCTCCATGCAGAATGTGCCCTCCTCAATACCCACCACCAGGCTAACCCATCCTCCCACCCATCTCCCCTCTAGAACCCTCAGTTTGTTTTTCAGAGTCTATCGTCTCTCATGGTTCGTCTACCCCTCCGATTTCCCCCGCTTCATTCTTCCCCTCCTGCTACCTTCTTCTTCTTCTTCTTTTTTTTTCTTAACATATATTGCATTATTTGTTTCAGAGGTACAGATCTGAGATTCAACAGTCTTGCACAATTCACAGCGCTTACCAGAGCACATACCCTCCCCAGTGTCTATCACCCAGTCACCCCATCCCTCCCACCCCACCCCCCACTCCAGCAACCCTCAGTTTGTTTCCTGCGATTAAGAATTCCTCGTATCAGTGAGGTCATATGATACATGTCTTTCTCTGTTTGACTTATTTCGCTCAACATAATACCCTCCAGTTCCATCCACGTCGTTGCAAATGGCAAGATCTCATTCCTTTTGATGGCTGCATAATATTCCATTGTATATATATACCACATCTTCTTTATCCATTCATCTCAGTCCTGCATTTTTAAGCTCCATCTTCTTACCCACTCCCTGACACACACAAAGAGCTGCCCTGCCTGCCCTTAACCATAGCAGCACTGCTGGTCTGCCCGTGGGAGTGCCAACCCAGGCAAGGGCTCACACAGGTCCTAGAAGTGGCTCAGACCAAGCGGACAGGAAATTCTGGGATCCTTGGCTGGAATGTAGTCTAGACGTAGAAGAAGGTCAGTGCGAAGTTGATGTGGGCACATGCCCTTGGCTCTTGGACTCCTTGACCCATGAGGAGGAGTACAGCCAAAAGAAGACCTCTAAAGCTAGAGGCTCAGAGCAGGGACCAGTCTTGCCTCCAGAAGCCAGATGGGTGACATAATTGAATGTCTGGAGGAGGACTGTGTAAAATGGAGACTGTCCTTCTAAAGGAAGCAGCACTAATAGTCTCAGAGGAAGGGGCCCTGTGTTGTTGCATCTTTTGATTCTTTTGGACAAAGCTAGAAATCTGTTCTTGTTTTATTTTAAACACTGTACAAGGAAAAAAAAGTGCACAGGGCCACTCAGCTCTCCAATTTGCAATTGCCCTCTAGTTTAAAGGAATAAACACATACTCCCTAGGAATTGACAACACTGTATTGTATGAATGAACAATGAATTTGATGCTAAGTTCAGAGATGATGCATTAGTTAAATTACTCAAAGCTGGAAAATCCATCTCTAATTGTGCCACATTGTCCAATAGGCTCATCAGAAATTTAGCAGGAAGATTAAATGACAATATTAAGATAAATATTAATGAAATACCAACAATATGGCAATGCCTTCAATTTGGTACAAACTTTTTCCCATTGTGAATTTCACAGAGAAAAAGTCCACAAATTAAAACTTCAAAGTTAAAGTCCAACAGAATTAAGGTCAAAAACTCTTGCCCTTGAGAGTTAAAAGTCCAAGGAAATCAAAGTTCTAATCATTAAGGTTTAAAATTACTTCTATAAGTTTGAAATTACTTCAGAAATTTCTGAGAAATTACTTCAAAATCATTTAGTCATTCAACAAATAATTATTGAGCTTTTCCAATGTGCCAGGCACTGTGTTAGTTACTCAAGATAGAGCAGTGAGCAAAACACAAAAGAACCATTCCCTTATGGAGTTTGTATTTAAGATACTAAAACATGCAAAAGCGCATGAGCAGGCATTTGAACAGATGGGCCTGGAGTTTAGGGGAGAGGGGCCAAGCTGGAGATATAAATTTAGCAATTATCAGTATATAGATTTTATTTAAAGCCATCAGACTGGATGAGAAAATCTTAATTTCTGTTTCACCAGAATTCAGTAAGTCTATCATCTACCATACTGGAGATCAGAACCTGTGAATTCAAATTTAATGAGAAATACACACCCACTGTCACCATCAGAAAGAGGAGGGATGGGAGGGGGCGGAGATCCCCACAGGGATAAGCCCTGCATCCCTAAGCATATGCTGAGAGCATACAGGAGTGCATACTTCCTGTAGGCAGTTAATACCCCAAAAAGAAAGAAAGAAAAAAAA
Source organism: Mirounga angustirostris (assembly GCF_029215605.1). Lineage (NCBI taxonomy): Eukaryota > Metazoa > Chordata > Mammalia > Carnivora > Phocidae > Mirounga > Mirounga angustirostris. The sequence goes on from NW_026991712.1 coordinate 35,113,777, forward strand.
GTAAGGAAGGGTTCAGGCTACACATGCCTGCTTCTTATCTTCACAGCTCTGCTTTGAGAAAACACAGCTTCTCCCCTAGGACTGTAAGGCAGGGAGGAGAGAGGCTAAGAATATTCCTCCAGAAGTCCTCACTTAAACACAAAGTTGTAGGAAGAGTGATTTGACCTTCACACTCCAAGCCCCAACAAACACAACCGGAAAGGAAATTAAAACTATTGTATTTGGTGGATTTTTTGATTTAAGTCTGATTGGAAACAATGATAAAAATTTCATTGGGGAAGATGAAATTAGGAACAAGTGAGATTTCATTATACAAAATCTTTCTTATTCTGGAAAATCAAGCACTGTGTGTAGAGTATTGATCCATATAATCTTATATGGACATGTGTACAGGTCTGTCAACGATCAAGGAGAAACCAGAAGCCCCTGTCACACTGAGTCCTTGAGTCCCACCCACTGTTGGAAGGGATTGAGTTACGTCACTAACCAATCTTCACGATAAACCCATGAACAATTCCATTTGGAGACCTCCATTCAAGATACATAAAGATTACAAGTATTCTTTGTCCTTCCAGGAAATTAGAACAATCCTATCAGGTCATATACAATATGGGTGTTCTTGTCAAATCTTTATAAAGAAGCTGTTTCTTGTTACCTTAAAATGCCTACCTCCCCTCTTCTCCTGGTTGCTCCCTTTTCCTGCATCAGCATCTAAGGGTATAGTCTTGCATGCAGGTGTTCATAATTAATCCCATTGACCTTAGTCAACACTGGCATCCCAGCACCTAATATGCATGGTGGTTTTTGTTTTTTTTTTTTTTTAAAGATTTTGTTTATTTATTTAAAGAGAGAGACACAACGAGAGAGTGAACACAATCAGGGGGAGTGGGAGAGGGACAGGCAGGCTTCCCGCTGAGCAGGGAGCCCGACGTGGGGCTCGATCCCAGGACCCTGGGATCATGACCTGAACCGAAGGCAGACATTCAACGACTGAGCCACCCAGGCGCCACCTGCATGGTGGTTCTTATTGGTCATAGTTCTGTTTTCTCCTTGGTTGTTGATATCCATGTATAAAGAGTAGATGCATTTTCACTCACTGTGTTAGCCTCTTGGAGCGAGACTGGAGCTTAGAATTGCCTTTGCAAGCGACTTGAAGCAAAAAGCTCTATATTTCCTAAGCCACCATAAGGCAGTAAGTAGACTTGCTTCATGTGTCTTATAAGGTCGATTGAGATTAATTGGGATTACAGTATATGAAAATGCTTTCAAAATTATATAATACTGTCTGATTTAAGGGGGTGTTCTGATTGCTGGTTAACATAGTTCAGTTCTCTGTCCTCCTGCACATTAGAGTTACCTCTATCTCCTTAAAATGTTTTTGTGTTTTTTAAAGCACTTAATGGCTACCTGCCATTAATATTAATATATGTGGACTGATAAGGAATTTAAAATTCCATTTCCATGGAGGAAGAGGAGCCTGCCCTCCTAAGGTGTCATCCCTAAATTTCCAATACCCTATTTATTTTAAGAATACCCACTGCAGAATGCAATGCTAGCCTAAATCCTCCTGGCTGGTGAGAAGAAGCAGATGATAGAGGAAGCCTTTTTTTTTTTTTTTTCAAGTGAGAAACATAGTTTTGAGACATTTCAAAAGAAAGGGGAGGTGATCCAATCCTTCTAAAAATTCAAAGCAAGTCTTTGGCAGAGGCCAAGCTGACAAATGGAAGGAAACTTCATCCCTACAGTTATAGAATCAATATCCAGATTGAGTGAATCAATCTGGTTGGTCAAAGAAAAACCTCAGAGTTGAGAAAAAAAATAGTCACGAATGACGAATATGCTCCATTCTTCCAAGTCACACCTCACATCCTGATGAAAGGCAATGAGAAGGCTACTGGAGTGAGGGGCTGGAGAACTTGGCGGAAGTTTCGAGAAGCCAAGCATGAGCTGATGGAATAATAGGCTCCAGGGTCAGCCTTCTTGGATTTGAACCCAACACCACTGCTGAGCAACTATGAGGACTTACAGACTTGACCTTCCTTCCTGTACATTCACTTTCTTATCTATAAGGTGAGCATAGCAGGAGCTCCTGCCATATCAGGTTGTGAAGATTTAATGAAATAATATGGAAAAGTTTTAGCAGAGTACTTGAGAAATAGCAAATGCTTAACAAACATCTACCATTATTAATGTTTTTTTTTTTTTTTTAAGTATGAACTACCAGAGAAAGCTGGAAAAAGTTTTCTTTTAGTCATGTGGCATTAATCCCAAGGAGCCAGGAGCAAGACATGTGACCAGTCTTTGGCTCTTCCCAAAATACTGAAAGAGTTTTCTATTTGTCCCTGTCAGGGAAAAGTAATGTTAAAATAAATACTAAGTCACAGTAGTCGAAGTTATGAGAAGTGTGCAAGCTGTACTTGGGTATTTCTCATTTTAAAAATATTTATTCAAATTGCGTTCCTTCTTTATTATGCTATTAGAAGTTGATAACTAGTTAATATTTGCTTGTAATTTGAGTAGATAACTTTTAAGAAAAGCATAGTAAAGTGAAGCACATGCTAAACATTTTTTAACTTTTGTCCAAGACTTAGAAAGAGCAAGCCTAGGGGGCCTGGGTGGCATGGTTGGTAGAGCGTCTGACTTTTGGTTTCAGCTAAGGTCTGGTCTCTGGGTTGTGGGATCAAGCCCTGAGTTGGGCTTGAGATTCTCTTTCCCTCTCCCTCTACCCCTCCTGCTCATGCTCTCTCTCTCTCTCTCTCTCTCTCTCTCAAATAAATAAATAAATCTTTAAAAAAAATAAAAAAGATCAAGCCTAAGGATGATTTCATGGATCATAATTAAGAAAACACTATTCATTTGGAACCAGCTACCAAGTTATAGGCTTTATGCCTATGGCCTCAAAAAGATAACTGGGTTGGGAGAAATCCACTAAGTCCCAGAAAATGTGATAATTGCATAGTAGTACATTAATTACTGTATAGATATACTTTAACTTACATAAAAACTGTTTTTCAACAACTGTGCCTAACACAAATTTTTATAATTCGTTTCCCATTTAACATACATTATAATATCTGTGAAACAGTGTTTTTGTTTCTGATGGAGTTTAATTCACAGTAATTCCTAATTCTTTGTCAGATGTGGTAATTAAAAACCTATAAATTAATTCTTAGTGACATTAGGAAACATAATAGTCTTGTTTGCTATTTAAGGGCAGCCTGGTGATGAACCTTTTGCAAATTTAAGGAATTTTTTTGGTAATGACAATTATATAATTATGAGATATTAAGTGATTATAAGTTCTCCAAGAGCAAGAATTATATCTTCTATCTATCACAGCACCTTACAGTGAAAAAATATAGCAAAAGCAGTTCTGGGGTGGGGGGATGTTTATAGTGATAACTGCTTGCCTTAAGAAGCAAAAAAGTTCTCAAGTAAGCACTCTAACTTTACACCTCAAGGAACTAGAGAAAGAACTGAGCCCAATGTCAATAGAAGGAAAAGAAATAAAAAGATTGGGGGGGAAATAAATGAAATCGAGATTAAAAAGATAATAGAAAAGATCAGTGAAACTAAGAGCTGTTTTTTTTTTTAAAGATTTTATTTATTTATTAGAGAGAGAGCATGCAAGAGCGGGGAGGAGCAGAGGGAGAGGGAGAAGCAGGCTCCCCACTGAGCAGGTAGCCAGACCCTCAATCCCATGACCCTGGGGATCATGACCTGAGCAGTAGGCAGACGCTTAACTGACTGAGCCACCCAGGCGCCCCACTAACAACTGTTTTTTTAAAAGATAAACAAAATTGGGCGCCTGGGTGGCTCAGTTGGTTAAGCGACTGCCTTCGGCTCAGGTCATGATCCTGGAGTCCCGGGATCGAGTCCCATATCAGGCTCCTTGCTCGGCGGGGGGTCTGCTTCTCCCTCTGACCCTCCCCCCTCTCATGTGCTCTCTCTCTCTGTCTCATTCTCTCTCTCAAATAAATAAATAAAATCTTTAAAAAAAAATTAAAAGATAAACAAAATTGACAAAACTTTAGACTAAGAAAAAAAACAGAATAAATAAATATAAAAAGTATATAATTAAAAATAAATAAACTTGAGCATCCATTTCTTGAGTGTGTCTATTCCTCTAAATACAGCTGACTGTATCTGTCAGAATAGACTAGATTATGCTGCTATAAAAAAAACAATGCCCCCAAATCTCAGTGGCTCAACACAGCTCAAGTTTATTTCTTAACCCATGTGAAATCTCTTGTAGGTTCAAGTGACTCTTCATGTGTTGGCTCAGTATTCCAGGCTACTCCTCATCTTATGGAAACTTCTTATCAGCATATGCTTCCAAGGAAAGATAAAGCTGGAGGGTCTCACATTAGCAATCAAATAATCTGGCTTAGAAATGACATATATCACTTCTGCTCACAATCCATTGGCTAGACCTAGTCATGTGTTCCTACTCAACAGCAAGGACATTTGGTATTAGCCTCCTCTGTCCCTAGTGGGGAAAAAAAAAGCCAGATATGGGGGAATGAAAGAAGTTTCTATCATATTATCAAGCCAGACAGTTAGGATCATCCTGAATTTCTCTTTCACTTGTTACATATAATCAGTCACTTAGCCTAGTGTCATTGTTATGCAGTCCCTCTAAATATATCTCCTCCAGTCATGTCTCTATTTCATCCATCACCACTGCCTTCATTTTGACCCTTATTGTATTTCACCTAGATTACAAAAATAATTTCTTAATAGATGCACCTGCCTTTCATTTGGTTCTCTTCCCATCTACCCTCTAACTGCCTCCAGAGAGATGGAGAATGTTTGAGTAGCTCCCATCTCCTTCATTATAAATTCTCTTCCCTCAATGTGACCTTTCATGAGCTGACTCACGCAGACTTATCTGTCCAGCTTCGTTTCTCATCACTTTCTGAACACGCTCCAGCCAGACCCAATAGCCAGAAGATCTTGCACAAAGCCATGTACATTCCCTTTCCATCACTTTACCCCTGCCGTTCTCTCTACTAGGGATGCCAGTCCCCTCTGACTTGGCCTGTCGCTCATCCTCCATGCTCAACTTGAGCACTGTCTCCAGGTGTCTTCTCCAACTACTCCCCCTCATCCCCAGCAATCTCCTTGGGAGGCTCAGACCCATGCTTCCAAAGCACTCTGTGTTTACCTCTAACCCAGCCCGCTCTCACCGCTCTCCCTATGTGGGGCATGCCAGTCTCCCAGTTGTACCAGCTCAGTGGTTGCATTATGGATCTCAGTATCCCCCATATTAACAGTGCTTGGTACACGTAAGTACTCATACAGGTTTGCTGTATAAGGTGAATGGATGAATCTTATAAATTCCTAAAAGAGTGATTCAGGTGCCCAGTCTTAATCTGGCATCTTTTGAATTTCTTTTAAAAAAGCCATATGATGTTGTATCAAAACACGCTGTTAACACTCCAGGATAATAGCTGTGCTAGCTAGCCCTGCGTTTAAACATATGGCCCGTGTATTTTTTTGTGGCAGGCTGGGAAAACTATGTTTATTCCGCAGTAAAATACAGTTTTGAATTTAAATAAACTATTGATTGATTGTGGGTCTTGTGCTAGATTGAGTGAAACATCAAGAATGAGAAAAGGCTTACTGGAGAGAGGGGGAGTTTAGAAATAGAATAGGAATCTGCAGGTTGTGAGGGAAGGTGGAGTGGCAGAGAGAAAAGGTAAATGAGCAGTAGGGACGTGAGTGTTGGGCCTTCCTGCCCACAGTCTTCAGGACTGCAGTTCTCCCTCCAAACACCACCTGGCGTCTTAGGTTGCAAGTACCCAAACTGTTTGGTTGGCAGTGGAGTGTCTCACGTCTTGTCGGCATGAGAATCAGTCGATCTGTTGAAAGGAGAGGCTCCTTGTCCTCAGGCCGCAACAGCCATCTCGGAGCCAGCAGCTGGGGTCCGTGCCAAGTCCAGACCTCAGAGGGGCCCCCAAGCAGCTGCTGCCACCCCAGTTCCAAGCCCTCAGAGAAACCTCTGCACAAGGGAACACTTCTGCCTTTCTACACTGCAAGTATGAACTAACGGTTACATTTTTTAAAATGTACTTTGTATTTCTCATCTTGTGGGGCTCAAGCTGGGTCTTAGGTCAAAGCAGATGTTAGCCTTCTGACTTAAAATCCTTGAAACAGCAGTTTTCCTAGAAGTCCCTTTTTGCTTCTTTGTGTCTCATGTAGTGACCCGTAAGGTCAACCAGCCTCTCCCATGACTTCCGATGTGTAAGGGCTTGTGTTTCCATTGGGTTTGGTTTTCTTAACATCACACTGGGTTGGTGGAAAGGAGGTTAAATGGGATGTCGGGGTCCCCTGGGGAGCTTTAACAGATGGAAGGTCATTGTCTCTTGAGAAGAGAGGAAGCTATTGAGCTTCCATCCCATAGTCAGCTGCTCCTTTTCTGCCGGTTAGCCAAGAACAAGCACCATCTCCCCAGCCGCTGTGCCTGACTTTACATTGTCTCCCACCCAAAGCCTACAGATTAACTGAGTTCAGTCCAGATTGAAACATTTCAACAGTTACTTGTTTCTTCCTGTGTGTAAGAGAGACCGTTTACTTTCTCTTTCAGCATTGCCCAAGTCTTCGGGCGGAATTATTAAGACTAGTAAGAAATACATTCTTATCAACTCAAATCTCATTTCCATATAAAACCACCAGATTTCAGTGCTGGGATATTTTGCTGCCACCAAAAATGTCGCACCGAAGGTTCCTCCTTTATCCCCACCTGTTTTGTAGAATCTCTTATTCCAAAATGTCTTTCCATCCTGGTGAGCTTAAGCCTGAGTGAGAAATTTGAATGTATATGCCATCCGGGAGGCTCCACAGCTGGCCTGGGCAGGCTTTCCTGGGATATGTTTTTTAGAACTTTTCAAATAAACACTTACTTAACCCTTAACTAAATGCCTGATACTATTAAAAGCACTTAATCAATGTTAATTTGTTTAATGCTCATTAAACCCTATTAGTAGGTACTGATATTATTTTCATTTTACAGAGAAGAAAATGAGGCAAAGAGAGGTTGCAGGGGAGCTAGTGGATGGTGGGGCCGGGATCTGGACATGGGAAATCTGGCTCTAAGGTTTATGTCTTAATTACTGTCTCTGCTGACTCTCAGGTTGCTTATTTATTTTCCTACTCAGTGTGCTAGGTCAGAGGATGAAGACTGGCCCACAAATATATTTTACATGACCCATTCACAATCTAAAATTTTAGAAAATTTACATAGAAATCTGGATTTTTAAAAATTATTTTGAAAATGGGAATACCAGGCATTATTAAGCTTATGTTTCCAACTCAGCAACAACAGCTGAGCGACAATTAGCTGTTTGGATGAGGCGCACACATGCCAGTTGGGCCACAGCCTCCGCCACTGCGGACCACGGTGTCCAAGCTCTTTTAGGTCTATGAGCTTGGGACCTCTATTCTAGCTGCTCTGTGTATGGACACTGCTCCAGTACATCAGGGACCAGCTCCAAAATGTGGTCTTCAATCTTGTGGCTCCTGATTTCCTCCCTTCTTCCTATAACTATAGTTCTGTTAAGTCCTGTGTAATGATAGATCTGTCCCAAAGATAAGACTGAATGGAAGTGAGTCACTCCCTCTGGCCTGGGGTCCCAAACCCCTGTTGCTCTGGAGCAGGTTCTAGCCAAGTGGCTGCTGTCACGGGTTGGTTCCCCACAGTCAGCTGCATCATGAGATATGCCAAACTTGCATCCAGTAGTGAAAAGCAAGGTTCCAAGACCAAATATAAGTCAGGCCTGGAGGACCAAGAGCATCACAGAGGCCACAAGTTCAGAGTTGGGTGCAGGAGTTAGGAGAATAAGAAAGTAAAAAGAACACAGTATGAATTAGCAATAGAGGAGGAACTCAAGTCGGGAAGCTATGAGTCCTTTGAAAAAGCGATTTAATGTCCACTGAGCTTACACTGCCTTATTCATATAAGGAAACTGATGCTCTAGCCTCACCATGCTGCTGTAGGCAGTCCATGAAACAGTCCGTTCTCAGCGTTGAGTATGGTGTGCCTGGGATGATCCATGGTGACCAGAAGCACTCAGGAGGTCCTGAGTGACCACTGAGAAGACTAGTGGGTGTTTGCAGTTTGCTGACATGTAGAGGGGGTGTTTGGGGTGTGGGTGGGTCCAGTGCATTCTCTGGGGTGTTCCAGGATGCGTTCCAGGATGGAGATTGATTATTCATAACCTAAACAAGGTTTGCCACCATGTGTTTTATTCTCATTTTTAGTTGCTTGTTCATATTTAGTTTTATTTTCAAAAGTAAATGGGTCAGAAGAGAAAGCTATGGTAGACCTATGGGTGACAACAATAAATGCTTTTTTTTTTTAATCACAACTATTATTTGTATTTTTTTTTTTTAAGTTTAGTTAGAATGCCCTACACTTCCCTCTCTTTTTACACCTTGGAATATGTCATGGACAGTGACGTATAAGATACATGTGACCTCAAATCACCTAAGATTTCGCATTTTGTCATTTCTTCCCTCCCTCACTCCCTTCTTTCTTTATCGAAATTCACTGGTCTTATCTAGCTCAGCATTTCCCAAAATGTAAACCAAGATACACTAATCCCACCAGATCCTTCAGGAATTAAAGGGCTTTATAAATAACTTTGGGAAATGCTTCATGTTTTTTCTCCCTCTCTGAGATTTGCTATACATGTTAAAACATATACAAGGCTCTGAGTTGCCTTTAAGTTAAAAAAACAAAAACCAAAAAACCCTCTTAATCCAGTATTTCTCAAACGCAATTTTCCATGGAGCTTTTCCTTTCTCATGTAACCCCCGTTAACACCCTGCAGGGTGCACTTGGAGAACCGCTGAGCTAGGTCTACTCGTTAAACGACTTTCTAACCCTGGCCCTGGACTGATTATTGTCGCTGCTGCTTTCATCGAAGGTGTCACACTCTATACTTAGAGATTTATCTAACTCCCAAAGACCTCACTTAAAAAAGAAAATCAGAATAGCAAGTCTTCTACTCTCTACTTCACCCATCTTTGAAAATAGAAGTCTACACGATGAGAAAACTTACACACAACATACATAGAAATTGTTTCAAGTCTTTCACCATTTTATCTTCTATTTTCTAATGGCTCGAGCTATGGTTTTGTTTTGTTTTGTTAAAACATCCAAGAGTTCGGGGCGCCTGGGTGGCTCAGTCATTAAGCGTCTGCCTTCGGCTCAGGTCATGATCCCGGAGTCCTGGGATAGAGCCCCGCATCGGGCTCCCTGCTCAGCGGGAAGCCTGCTTCTCCCTCTCCCACTCCCCCTGCTTGTGTTCCTTCTCTCACTGTGTCTCTCTCTATCAAATAAATAAAATCTTTAAAAAAAAAAAAAAACAACCATCCAAGAGTTCTCCAATAACCTATGGGTTCACATATTCCTTTTCTTCCCTCAAGTGGCCTTCCATTGAAGGAAAACACTAGCCCAATACAAGTTTTTCTTTAGTACAAGTATGTAGCATTTTTCCCCCCGCACAGGCTCTGCACACGTTTGTACTTCTCTCTCATTGACTTACAGAAAATAGGATCTCCCAGGAAGCAGTTTGTTCTGTGTTGGGTTCATTTACATAGCAGGTCAGCTGGGGTGTGCTGCCTGTGCGGGCAGCTATCTCCCTGTACCTTGGAAATGCTTTGACTCAGGGTTCATCTGGGTTACGCCCCATAGAAGAAGTATTTCCAGGTATTAGATAGCCCAGAAGAGCTAGGACTTCAGATACAGTGAGTCTTCCTCTGCAGGGCAGGTGGCTGATGCCAAGGCCTGTGGCTGTCCTTTGGCTTTTTGAAGTGTAAGGCCCTTTCAGTGACACGTACTCCAAAGGGCAGTACAGATCCCTGTGAGTGACACCAGGCAGAGCTAGACTGTGTACATGCTCAGTCTGAAGACCTTTTCAGATGTGACAAGGGTATGGCTCATCGGATACAGAAGGTACTTTGAATTAATATCATCTAAAAAAAACCTTAAAAATTTTTATTAGTTTGGGGCACCTGGGTGGTTCTGTCGATTAAGCATCTGCCTTCGGCTCAGGTCATGATCCCGGGGTCCTGGGGTCGAGCCCTGCATCATCGGGCTTCTCCTCTCTGCTCCTCCCTCTCCCTCTGCCCTTCTCCCCCACTTGTGTTTTCTCTCTCAAATAAATACATGAAATCTCTTTAAAATATTTTTATTAGTTTTATTGAATGTAGAAGAACTTCCTGAATTATGTGGGCCGTTGGGGAGCCACAAGAAAGGGTCTCTGTGTTTCATGTGAATGGACTACATTGCCTTGCTCAGATCCTGTCCTTTTGTTCTTGCTCTTCCTTTCAAATTCTTTGTGAGTCAGAGCAGCAGAGATAAAAGTTGTCATGAGCTTGTCTCTGCTCACTTATAATTCTGTCCAGGGCAGGTTTATGAAATGAATGGTTCTTTCCATCATAGTGGCTGTGTTGGCTAATTTTAGAAAGATTAGAATGCAGGAGACTTCCGTTCTTTGCTAATGCAGCCAGGCAGTTTGCTAGCATCATTAAACTATAGTTAGTGAATTTCACCTTGGCATGTTTTCTGGCTTCCTATCTGGAAAATGAGCAGGAAAATGAAGACCTTTTACAGAGTGACATTATGAATAATTGACAAAAAATTTATTACAGGGCACTTTACAAATTAACAGCTTTATATTCAGGCAAAGTATCAACATATAATTTTTTATTTTATAAAAAAACAAAGTCGTCACAAATTCTCAGCACACTTTGAATGAGATATCAAATTCTACTCATTTGTCTTATAATTTTTAGAAGCAACATTGTAGAACATCATTTTCCAGGCTGGACTTTATCTTTCTCTTTTCTTTGTTAATGTCAGACATGTATAAAAATTCAAAGTCAATATCATAGATTGTATTCCTTTAGTATGGAAAGTAGAGAAGGGACTTGGGCAAAGAAACTTCTTAACTCTCAAGAACAAAGAACAACGGAATGCTAAAAATCTTAGGAGCATTTCGGTGTGACTTTTCATGCAAACCCACAGACTCTGGGAACCATGACTTCTTCTCTTCTAAACATAATTTCCCCAAACTTAAAATGCTTTTAGGTCTGGAGAGCACTTTGAACATGGGTCTTCTCAGAGGTCTAACAGCTTGCTTATGTCAGTATGAGAGTTAATAGTTCAGCAGACTTAGGACATGTTCAGAATGTCTCGAATTCCCAAACAATACTTTTTCTCAAGTTTTCTCTTGCTCCTTTACCTCTGAATTACATCATGGTATCTCAACCACTCAGTTCTCCCCTTGTACCTTCATTTTCTGCCCCATAAGTTGGTCCCAGTAGCTCACTGGTACACTGGAGATCCCAGGATATAATAGGCGAGGGAGGTTGCTAGTTGATTCTTTGGGTTCTCTAACTTAATTTAACCAGAATAGCTCCATTTTGGCTGTTTTTCTTATGATGCTTTCTTAAAATAAGGGCTCCATAGACTTAAAATGTTTGCAAACTAGTGCTCTCCCCCATCAAAATCATAGGCTCATCTTGCTCAGCATTACTGCCGGACTTCAAAGTCTCTGTATTTAACTTTGGATCATTTCTCTTCTTTCTCGAGACATTGCCTTTCTTAGACTTTGGTAGTGCATGTTTCTTCTCATTTCTCTTCTGTACCATAGATAATTCTCCGTTTACATCCCTATTACGGACCTGAACATTTCCCAGCATCCTCTTGTTATGTAGGATCACTGTTTCTCATGAGCTTAAATGGATCTCTTATCTCAAGATTTCTAAATTCAACCTCATACCTCACTCTCCCCAATAGTCCCTGATCTAAATCTTTCTAAAACAGTTTCTCAGAATGCCTGGAAGCTTGTCTGGCTGCTGTTAACCTTCAGGCCCCTTGTGTCTCACATTCACCCAGGAGCAGTGTCTACTTCCTGTCTTCATAGCTGTACCATAAGCTCCATGAGGGTAGGAAACATAGCTTATATTTTCCAACTTCGCATCTAGCACTGGTCTTTAAAATGGTAGGTGTATTATTTAAGAATTTCCTTGGCTACAAGTAACACAGATCCCCAAACAATGGCTTACACAAATTAGGGGTTTTCCCTTTTTTTCACATAATCAGAGGTCTAGAGGTAGGCAGTCCAGAGCTGGCACGACAGCCCATGATGTCATCAGGGGCCCAGGCGCCTTTGTCCATTCAAGCATTTTTGGCATTTGCTTGTCACCCGAACAAGTGTCATGTCCATATTCCAGGAAAGAAGGAGGAAAATGGGCAATTTGTGGTGGACAGACTGGTTGGTGGAAGACGCCAACAAAACAACAGTCAGCGAACCCCCTTTAAAGGCTTTCCTGGAAGTGCCACCTGTTACTTCCACTTACAGTTCATTGGCAAAACTGTGTCACATGGACATCTGTAGCTGAAAGGAGTCTGAAAAATGCAGTGTTCTTGAAGCTAGGTATGTTATTGCTCTTAATAAAATTGACATTCTGTTGGGGGAAAAAGGAGATCATGAACATTTGGTAGGCAACCTGAAGTCTTTACCAAGATAAGTGTGCAAAAGTACTGCGTTTGGATAAAATGGAAGCCCCCCCCCCCCCACAGGTGGACTATGTTGAGTACCAAAAGAGTCATTTTTCAAGTGTGGTCCCCAGATCCAGACCCAGACTCTTCCTATCCTGACATCACCAGAGTAGTCTGGGAAGGGTTGGTGACCATTAGACACTAGAAAATCTTTATAAAACAATTCAAGTTCATCCAAATAGAGTCAGAACAATCCAGGATCATGATGTTGCTAGGTGCAGGAGGAACTTGAAAGAAAACCTATATGAAAGTAGAACCAGGCCAACCAACTTTTAGCATGCCAGCAAATGTCCAAGCCTTCTTTCCTTCAAATGCCACCTTCCTTACTACTCATTTGAAGGACTTCTGTCCTGTGCAGTGGCAAAACAAAGATTACTGTAGGATTTTGTAATTAAAGATTATCTGAAATGTATCATTCTTAAGCTTCAGTGGCTTATGGGAAGGAGGTTTTAGCTATTCTGTAATATTGATCCATACTTCCTCCAAATAGCCCCAAACTAATAACTGTTAAGTAAAAACTGTTCATAGAGCACATGGAGCTCTAAGCTAGGTCTTCTGGCCCAGACCTCCCAAAGTGTGGTCCCCACAGATCCAATCCAAGAACTCTTTGTTACTAGTCTGCAACAAGATAAAGAACTTGAACTAGAATATAAATCAAGTGCATTACTAAGTTCAGTGTTTATTTCGTTCAGCTGACATTGTTTTCATACTAAGATTTTCTCAAAGGAGGAATTAGAGCAGGCAAGAAACAAATAGTTTGCCAACTGGCTCCGTTGAGAAAGCACTATTCTAACGCTTCGAGTCCAGTGAGACAGCCACCCGGCCCTTCCTTCCTGGGAATTCTGGACCTGCCACTTTAGGCATCCTTCTGTCATTCATTTCTTTAACACACACTTAGCTGGGACCCACCGTGTAGCAAGCACCATGCTGGGTGCTGGGGACACAGTGGGCAATGAGATAGTCTGTAAGGATATTATTTGTCAACAAATGGTAGTATCATGTGGGAAAGTATGTGTGGAAGGACTTTATAAGCCTAACTATATTTAAGAATCAGTAGTATTTTCTTCCCTCTGTTAGGTAGAATAAAAGGTGCAAAGAGAACCAGCACCCCACACAATATTGCCAGAATTAGAACTCACAACTCCTGGCATCTTTGCCATTGGTTGAGTTTACTTCATTCTTTTCTCTCTTGATGGTGGGTCTCATGTGAAAGAACATTGCTCTTGAACTTAAGAAGAGGCAAAAGAAGTTAGAGTTGCACTTTGGACGAGAAGCATGTGATATTGCCAATTCAGCTTATTCTCAACCTCCCCATGGGTGTCTGAACATAAAACCAGTCCCAGCATCTACCATCCGAACCTAAGGGAAGTGGTAACAAAAGTCCAGGTGATGGAAATTGCTAGTAACTAGGCCTCTGGGGGCATGCCGGGGAGAACATGCACTCCATCACATGCTTGCCATCTCTTAGCCTAGGATTTAGGAAGCCCAGCAGGAAGAGGTCAGGATGCTTAGGAACAGAGACCATCTGTCAGAGGGGGTTGGAAGAAAGATGGGAGAGAACAGTGCCAGACCTCACAACTTTAAAAAGACATGCAAGCAACTAGGGCACATGTTAACAGTTGTTAAATCCTAAGAGTGTGTACGTGGGTGTTTTATATTTTCTCTGTACTTTTCTTTACATTTTAATATTTCATAACTTAACATTGAAGAAATTTAAATAAGATCCTAGAACAGAATATTGCCTTGAGATGATCAATGTAACACAGAAGAGAAATTATAGTATATAAAATATTCATGGCCCTAAAATTATGAAGGATGGAGATAGTTTAGTGGTGTGTGTGTGTGTTCAGAAACTTTAGCATGCATCCACACCCCTGTAGAATGTTTAAGACACAGATTACTGACTACCTACTCCTGACTCAGTAGGTCTGGGGTGAGGCCTGAGAATTTGCATTCCTAATAAATTTTCACAACAAAGAAATCCCAATGATCCCTTGTGGAATAGATGTTATGTGCTCTTTTCACAATGATCTGGATTGGTTTAATTCATTCATTTAACGGATGCTTAGTAAGTATTGACTATGTGCCAAGTAGTATGTTCCATGCAGTAGATACGCAGTTTATCGTACACTTATGACTCCTTATCAAGAAGCAATCATTAAATATATTTTACATGTTTATGCCAAAAGATGGGAAATCATGTAAATGCTTAAGTAAACTGTTGTGTGTTATAGCTATCAACAGGCTAGGGGAACACCCCGGGGAGAGCTGTGTATGAAAACTTAGCTTCTTTGTATATAGTAATTAATAATGATTGTAGATAATTTTCCTCTTCTTTTCTCGTCTTCCCTCCAGCCCCCTCCTAATCTTTCCTCTATTTCCTCTCTCCCCCCCTTCCCCTGGATAAACATGGTTGATTGACTAATCCAATAGCCATCTCAATCCCACTGCTTCTTTCTGCCTGTTTCCAAAGTTTCTAGAAAGCCAGATATTTGCTCTGCTAGATTCCCTAGCAGCCAAGGTTGGCCACATGACCCATTTATGGCCAATGAGACATAAGGGGGCCTCCTGGGACAGATTTCGTTTCTATATAAAAGGAACAAGAGTAAGAGGAAGACCATTGGTATAGCCTATTACCCTGTCTTCCTGCCTTGAAGGCAGATACGATATCTGGGATTGTAATAGCTATCTTGTGACCATGAGGCAACAAGCAATAGGATGCAAAATCCAAAGGTAGCAGAGTTGAATAGTGAAAGAGCCTGGTCTTTTGTGACTTTTTTTTTTTTTTTTACCAACTGAACCAAATTTAGCAGACCACATATATTTAGACTTAATATTAGTGAGAAAAGCAGTCTTATTTGAATACACTTCTAATTTCTATCACCTGCAGAGGAAATAATTCCCAACAGATACATCCCCTTCTTTCTTTTTGTCTTCTTGTCATCTGCCTCCCTTTCTCATTTTTATTCTTCCCTTGTTATGGGCAGAATTGCATCCCTCTCCCCAAATTCATATGTTGAAGCTCTAACCTCTAGTATGTGACTGTATATGGAGACAAGGTCTTTTCAGAGGTAATGAAGTCATTAGGATGGGTCTTAATCCAATATGGGTGTCCTTAAAAGAAGAGGAAATTTGGACACAGAGATGTAGAGGAAAGACTGTGTGAAGACAGATGGAGGAGATGGACATCCATAAGCCAAGGAAAGAGGCTTCAGAGCGATCCACCCTGCTGACACCTTGATCTTGGACTTCTAGCCTCCAGAACCATGAGACCAATTTCTGTTGTTTAAGATACTTTGTGCTACTTAGTTATGGCAGCCCTAGCAAACTAATAGACGCCTTTCTCCCCGTTTTTCACTCTTTATTATTTCTGTTATTTATTTTCCTTTATTTGTCATATACCCAAAGCAGTGTCTACGTGGATGTGTGCATGTGCGTGTGCGTGTGTGTGTGTGTGTAGTATACCCACAAGGGGCACCCAAGAGTGAAGAATCCTTTCACTGGGGCCCCTCAGCAGACTTCTGCTCCTGTCTCCTTGGTCAGAGTTGTGTCACATGTCCCTGTGTAACCAAGAGCTGAGAAGGGGAATGGGACCACCATAATTGATTTAGAGTAAAGATTTGCCTTCTTTGGCTGGGATAGAAGCCACCTCTCTTACAGCTGGTAGATGCTCACAGAATGATGGGCACAAGATCATAAACAGGGTTCTGGAAGAAGAGTGATTATCATCCAGAACGATTTCTCCTTCCTAACTCAAGGGGCATTTGGTAATGTCTGAAGACATTTTTGGTTGTTACACCTAGGGGTTAGGGGAGAGAGTTGCTATTGGCATTGAATGGGTAGAGGCCAGGGATGTTGCTAAACATCATACACCTCAGTCCCCTCAACAAAGAATTATGTAGCCAAAATGCCAACAGTGCTGAAATAGAGGAACCCTGTGTTAGAAGAAAGGAGGAGGGGGCGCCTGGGTGGCTCAGTTGGTTAAGCCACTGCCTTCGGCTCAGGTCATGATCCTGGAGTCCCTGGATCGAGTCCCGCATCGGGCTCCCTGCTCGGCGGGGAGTCTGCTTCTCCCTCTGACCCTCCTCCCTCTCGTGCTCTCTGTTTCTCATTCTCTCTCTCAAATAAATAAATAAAATCTTTAAAAAAAAAAAAAAAGAAGAAAGGAGGAGGGGTGGCTGTGGGGAAGGCAAGAAGCAGTGTCTGCTGTGGATGGAACTATGTGTGCAGCGCCTTCCTGTGGGTCTAGCTGGCTGCAGGCTGCAGACCCCTCAGGGTTGGCCGCTGATCTGAATACACTGACCAGATAGCCCTTCGTCCACAAGTGTGTGTCAGAGACGTGAGTGAACTAGAAAGATTTGTGCAGACTAAAATTAGAAAAGAGAAGACAAATGATGATTTGGAAATAAATTTGAATATGCCTTTTTAGAACCTCTGAGACCGCAGTGAGACGCACACACATAGAACTAAAAATATAAAAATACGGTAGCCTGTCAGTCTAGTCACTAGATTTCACCACTCTGATTATTATACTGCCTTAGTCACTGTGTAGCATTAATGCCTTTTAATATTTAAAAGACATTAATGACCTTGTTTTAGTGTATTGTTGGTATATATTTAAATTACTTTCATAATTTTGAAGAGTAGCTCTTTAAGCACTATAATCAATGATTAGGTTTTTTTATATCCACCCATCTGACATTTTACCACAAGTAATAAATGGTATAATAAAATATATTTATGGTTTAAATAATACCCCAACAATTTTTTAAACTTCTTTGCAAACACTATTTAAATACGATTCATATATGTGAATGATAGGCACATTTGCTTCTACAAAGGTAGCTAGGTTTTTTTTTTTAAATCAATACCATGACCTGCAATTTCCTTTGGAAGTATATAATTTGTCCTGTTTGCTTTATGGCTACTGTTCGCAAGATCACATTTTTTTTTTTCCTCAAATGAAAATGAAAAAAAGTGACATAGAAGATGTAGGCCTAATTGGCTTGCAAGGTCATGGTATCTGAATTTGTCAGAAGTGATCGTGTGCCCATTTTTAGGTATATTATAATCTATTAGCTTTGGATATAGCAAAAAGCCCATAGTTAGCTTAAATTGCCAGGCATTTTCTGTTTTATAGGCTACACTTTAGAGGGTCTACTAAGCAGGAGTTTTGCTTAAACATTCCTTAATCAAATTCCTTAACAAGCCATTGGCCTCGGACTTCATTTTTTAAAGCATTACCACTAATATAGTCACTTGTTTGTGCTCCTGTGCATTCATATACATTTTTTTATGCATTTACTTCTTTTCTGTTAGCCACTGTCTGAAGCCAGACCAGGATTTCAGTCTCCAGTTTATTATAGACCTAGAGTTTTCACAGGAATATTCGTTCAGTTTGAAGATGCTCTTAAGCTGTGTTTTTCTGTCTAGTTGCCTATAGAGGACAGATAATGATGTTTTGCACCTTTAAGAGCACTTCATTTCCTTATGACACAGACATATTTCTAATAGCTCCGGGCTCTGTACTATTAATAGCTGTGGAGGATGCACAATACATCTAACTGAGCACTGCCTGGGGCAACACAATGGCTCTCAGTTATTTTACTGCCAATATATACAGCTTGTGGCACAGGGAGTCTGGAGCGAGTTGACGAGATGCCTGCCCTCCAAGATGGAATCCAAGACAAGCTTCTCAGGCAGTTTTCCTCTCAGTGACCTCAGCATCCCTCATTACTCCAACTACCTTTGGTTCGGTGCCATGACTGAAGTAAGAAGGCAAGCCACCTCCTAGGTTTGACTTTATTCTAGTTTCATTTGACTTGACCCATGCACGTCCTTGTGAGATATGGAAGCCCTCCGAAGCGGCTCCTGGATTTCTGCATATTTAGGGATAGCGATATGGAAGAAGGCTAGGGAACTTCTCTTGGATGCATGTTTGCGTGTCAAACATGTTTTGTCTTATTTTAATTGTGATTTTTTTTTTCTGATGGGTATTTGGTGGGGGGAGGAGTATAAAGCCCCCTGAGTCACCCTTTGACATTAGGCGCTGGTCATTCTCCTCATGGAAATTTCCTTTTGGTGCTGCCACTGAAGGCCAATTATCTTAGTATGGCTTTTTAGAGTATAATATTATTATCATTATTATATCGTTATAATATCTCTCAGGCCTTACATCCCGTTATCCGACCTGCCCCAACCTCCCACGTAGCCCAGCTGCAACTGCACAGGGCTTGTGACCATTCCATGAACAGGACACAGAGCCTTCTCTTTTCTTCTGTTCCTTTGTTTTTGGTATTCCCAAAGTCTAGATTCTCTCCCCTCCCCCACCACGCAGGATTCTCTCCCCTCCCCCACCACCCTGGGTTATTGTTATTTATTTTTTTTTAAGAGTTTTTATTTATTTATTTTGACAGAGAGACACAGCTAGAGAGGGAACACAAACAGGGGGAGTGGGAGAGGGAGAAGCAGGCTTCCCGCCGAGCAGGGAGCCCGATGTGGGGCTCGATCCCAGGACCCTGGGATCATGACCTGAGCCGAAGGCAGACGCTTAACGACTGAGCCACCCAGGCGCTCCTGGGTTGTTGTTATTTTTGCAGGTAAGGTTGGAGGGCTGGCTAAGGGTAACAAGATTTCTATTTGTAATCTCAGTGCTTTGTCTGTGGAGGAGAATGGTGATGCCTATCAGTAATGAGAAGGGGCAGACACCAGTGAGAGCCCCGATGGCAATGATTGTGCCCAAGTGAAAAAAGTAGGAAGTCATTTTTGCTGTTGAAAGTTGGAGCAAAAATTCCTCCTTGGGGAGTTCCTAGGAGCACATTTTATGTAAACAGTAAGATATGATTGTCTCACCTGGATACCCAAATGTTAGTAAGTAATGGAATTAAATAGTTTGATTTACACCTACTGGTCTTCATCACGTGTGTCTTACACTAATGTTTAGTTATTTATTGGGTATCTGTTGTATGCAAAGAACCATGCTAGATATGGGGAGAGCTCTGCTTTGTTCTCAGTGGGCTTATAGTTCAGAAATGGCATCAACCAAGGACACAGGGCATGCAGGTTCAAGGTCACAGGAAGAATAGTGACCATGAATGGAAGCAGATCTTGATTCTGAATAGGAAAACAAGATTATTGTTGTTTTGGGGTGTTGTAAAAAGCTCATCACAGTGGAGCAATTGACAGTGGAGAGTCCCCCCACATCTTAGTACAAGAGGAAGGATCCCTTAACCCTATCAAAGCAGCATGGTTGAGAAGAACAGGTGCTGGGCTTGAGAACAACTGTCAGAGGTCACACCAAAAATCAAACTTATTAGAGATTTTTGAGATTAAGTTCATCTACATTTAATATATAAAAATTCAACTTGACCAACAATTATTTGAAGTCTCCCAAGATTCTTCTCTTCAGGCCATGAGGGGTTTTACTGTATATTCTTCTACATGAATGAGACTAACTTTAAGACTTAAACACTTCCTCACAGACACATGTAGAGAATTAAGTGATTGGGCCAACCTAACTTTGCCTTCTTACTGGTAATTTAAAATTTAGAGGTGAAAAATCATCTTATTGTGGGCTGAATAGAGGCATTTACTAAGATTGTTCTAGTCATGAGGACTAATCATGGAATATTAGAATCAGACATGTATAGTGATGTCTGCTGCGGGGTTTTCAAATATTGTTTAGCCATAGAAGCCATTATTTAAACAAAATTTTACACTGAAGTGTGGTATGTCAGACAGACAAAAGTGGAGTTGGGTATGGGGACTACTTTCCATTGGCTTGCTCCATTTGAGCTCCAAAGGGTTCCTTCCCCAGGACACAGTTTGCAAACCACTCTCCGGGCCAGTTTCCACATTTTGTCGATGAGGGCACCAAGGCCCACAAGAAGAAGTGAGTCTTCCTATAAGTACTGCTTGTCAGAAGCAGAAATAGGTCTAGGTTCAGATAGTTTGACTTATTTCATTGAGCTTTCCTCTGAAAACCTAACACAATTTGTATATCCTTTCATTTGTGTCTCTAAATGCCTGTGTCCTCTGAAACTGGGCCACTGTCCGATTAGTGATAGTACTGTGGAAAAGAATGATTGCTGTGTCCTGGCCCAAGAGGAAATAGGTTAAATCTATCGTGTCTTTCTTATCCCATTATTGTATTTGACTGTATTCATCTTCTCTCTTCAAATAGAAAAAGAGAATCTTCCAAGAGCCATAGGCCAGCCTCCTCCTCTCAGTGTGAAATGCAGTTCTACATTGGATAAATAATGTTTATATTGTTTCCATGGATTTATTATTTTCAGGTGGATTTCCATGTCTTTGCATGAGACTTTCTATGTGATTCTGGCATCCAGCAGCTAGCGCAGGCTTGCTCTCACCGTGCTTTTTATGAACAACAGGAGTCCTTTGTAGACTTCCAGGTGCTTCTTGGTACCTTTGGGTACCAAGGCTTTATGTGATTCTGCCTTACCTGTTTAGTTCATTTCATTCCATAGTTTGTCATCTTTGTTACTAAGTGTATTCAGCTGAGGAGACTCTGGGTGGCAGACAGGTAGCTGCCCACTGCCTTCACACTCCCCCATTGTGTACCATAGATTTGTTTCTGGGAAGTAGCTACTTGGTCAGAGGTCACATCTCTCCCATGCTGCGCCCCCACACTTTCCACCCACCCACACGCATGCACACACATACATACACACAGAGTTAGGCCACATGGCTAAGTTCTAGCTCATGAGATGTCAGTAGAAGTTATGTGGCCACTTGTAGGTCTGGCCATCAAAGCTTCTCCTGCGGTGCTTCCTGGTGCTCTTTCCCTATCTGTTGGCTGAATGGATAAAATTCAAGGACCTACACCAAGGTTTCTTAAGCTTAGCACTATTAGAATTTGGGGCTGAATAATTCTTGGTTAAGGAAGCCTATCCTGTGCATTGTAAGATGTTTAGCAGCATCCCTGACCTCTACTCACTCAAAGCCTGTAGCATTGGCGTCTACTTGTAAAAACCAAAAATGTCTCCCTACATTGCCAAATGTCCCCTGGTTAGGGGGGGAGAGGGTGGACAAAATGACCCCCAGTTGAGAACCACTTCTTAGAGTATTGCAGAGCCACAGGAGAGAAGGAACATAGGTCCCTGCATTACCATGAAATAGAAAGCTAACCAGGAATTACTGCATTGGATTATTAACTTATAGAAATTTTGAGATTTGTTACAAAGCATCTGGTACCACCTGACCAAACACAGTGCTTTGATCTGCTTTGCGAATTGGACTCCTGTGTGAGATTTCCTTTAAAGAAAGGGTTTCCCTCAAGAAGAATAAAAATGAACAAAACCTTGGGAAACTTTTTACTCAGTTCAGCCTCTTCCCTTTAGAGATGAGAACCAGGTACAAAGAAGCAAGATGACTTGTCCAAGACCTCACAGCTGGTGAGAAGTGAGGTGACTTGTCCATGATCGCACAGCTGGTGAAAAGTGACGTGTCTTGTCCAAGATCTCACAGCTAATGAGAAGCAGAGGCAAGGACTCAGGCCTCCAGATGCTTTGAGCAGTGCCTTACCCTGCAATTACCTACCTCTAGTCCTCCCTAATCAACAGATGGAAGTGATAAAGCCAGCCACATTGAAAAGTAGCACTGTCCCCAAAACCTTGGTACAGTTTAACTTGGCCAAAACCTGGGCCAATATCAACCCAGTCCTTCAGGTAGTATGAGTAGGTAAAGTGCCTTCAGTTAGTTTCTGCCATCGCATTTCTTCTACCTGTTCATTGTGTTATATCATGAGTCACTATTTGGGGGTAGTCAAAGACCTTGTTCAAATGTAAGCTATTCCTAGAAGGGATGCCATTACATATGCTACCCATCAGTTTAGATCCCTTTCTTGCATTAGTCAGCTAGCCCAGAAGGATGGAGAAGACCTTAAAGTGGGGTTTAGAGCAGATCAGTCCCTAATGCAGGGCCATCATGGAATTGCAGCTGGGATGAGGAGAGGACTGAGGAATGAGGAAACCGGGAAACCGAGGTCCTGGCAGGTGGCCTAACCACACCTGGTGTGTGCGCTGAGCCAGGGAAAAGCCTGGACGCTGGTAGAAAAGATGTTTCCAGCAGAAGTTGAAGCCTGGCTCTCATTGGCTCAGGCTCTGGGCGTCCTAAGCCTGCAGGCCTTTCCTGGGCAGCTGGGTGATACTCGTCCTAGCAGGGGGGCACTGGTGTGTCCTCACACATTAGACAGGTGAACTCTGGAGACAGCTGTGCAGTACGTGTGCTAACAAATGCACCTTGCACACACTTTCACACCCTCTTTCCTCTGTTCCACGCTCCCTTTAGCACCCCCCCAGCCAGTTCTGAGCACGTGGGCCCTGGCACCATTCCAGGATTTACAAATTCCCCCCAGAAGGCACCAATAATGCAGTCCTTCTTTCCCTCTTTCTTGTCAGTTATAGAGGGAAGAATGAGTTACTTTCCTTGGCGTTATTACAAAACAATGGTCATCTGTGCCAGGTGGTTAACTTCCTATAAATTCTCACAAAGTAGCAGAAGCCAGGCTCTCACCAATCCCGCCCCCGCCCCAGCCCAGAGAAAGCTGAGTGCCGCTTTACCACTACCAAATTCATTCAGATCAGTTGCTTTTCTCTTCTGCTAACTATTCCTTTCAGCCCAACCTTAAGGTAGAAGAAGGAGGACAATTTTCCTCACTCCTTGAGAATTACAAATTGTATTTTAAACTAAGAGACTCAACACTTTTAAATACTTCTCTCTCTTTCTCTCTCTCTCTTTTTATGTCTGGATAACAGTTCAGCCTCAAAATGTCTGAGCTGGGGGCTAATTGTTGAATTTTCCTGAGCCAACAGCATTCTAAAAAAAAAAAAAAAGAAAAAGAAAACACAATTTCATCTGAATTGCTCATGGACAAAAAAAAAAAAAAAGGTGAAGAAATGTGTAGACATTTGAGGTCCCATGTGCTTTGTTAAACTAAAAACTCTTAGCAGTCCTGGTCGAAGCAGATTAGACAGTCTGCCGAACTGGGGTACAGTTAAGAGACTTCAATCTTTAGATATTTAGCTTTTCTGTTTTCTGTATTATGTTGCAACATTTGTTGCTTTGCCTTTTTGCATCATTTTGAATAGGAAAAAACTGCAG
This sequence comes from Mirounga angustirostris, assembly GCF_029215605.1. Lineage (NCBI taxonomy): Eukaryota > Metazoa > Chordata > Mammalia > Carnivora > Phocidae > Mirounga > Mirounga angustirostris. The sequence goes on from NW_026991712.1 coordinate 35,137,472, forward strand.
CACTGGGAGTGTCTTTAGAGGTCATCTAACTCCTTGCTACTCAAAAGTGTGTCCATGGACTGCGAGCAGCATTGACATCCCCTGAGACCTCCCACCCCAAACCTATGGAGTTCGGATCTGCAGTTCAACAAGATCCCCAGGTGGTTTGTCTACACACTAAAATCTGGTCTGACTCCTTCATCTGACATATGAAGAAACTGAGACCCAGGCAGGTTCTTGGAGTACAAGCGGAAGCTAGGGCACAGGAAGAATCTTAAAAGCAAGCTGCCATGAACTTTGTCGTCTCCCCTGGCGTGGGCTCACGGGGTGGTGGAAAACTCTGTGATGGTTTGCCATGGTGGGCACTTTTCTAAAAACAACAGTGAAATGACCATGCCAGCCCCTCTCTGCCGGACAGAGAGGGGCTGGCATGGTCATTTCAGACCTGGCAGGTAAATGATGAGTCACCATGTACTCAGACCCCTGGCAGTGACCAGTTTCTCAGGGGATGCTGGGGGCTGGAGCACAGTTTTCTCTACTCTCCAAGGAACCTGGAGGTCAGACCCCACGATATTTATGTTGGAGTTTTCACTGTTTATAGGAGGAAACATCCTCATTAATCTCAAACAGGTCTGTTGTTGAGTAAGCCCCTGGACTGAGGTGTTCCTTTAAAACAATAAACATAACCTACGTCTCATATTTCAGGTTTGATGCAATTGCTACCTGAAGCAGCCTAGTTCTTTGGGGGCTGTGTTAGATTTTATTTTCACTGTAAGTAGAACCATAAATTTAATAGAATTAGTCACCCATGTATAGATCCTAACATTTTACTGTCATTATAAAAAAGAAATTGTTTCTGGTTGCCAAACCTTCCTATGGGCCAGGAAACAATGAAAACAATTATTGTAGAAATCAAGATAAAGAGAATAAAATGTCATATACTTTTTTTTTTAAAGATTTTATTTATTTATTTGAGAGAGAGAGAATGAGAGAGAGCACATGAGAGGGGGGAGGGTCAGAGGGAGAAGCAGACTCCCCGCCGAGCAGGGAGCCCGATGCGGGACTCGATCCAGGGACTCCAGGATCATGACCTGAGCTGAAGGCAGTCGCTTAACCAACTGAGCCACCCAGGCGCCCTAAAATGTCATATACTTTTGATGGAGAGGAAGAAATGAGGATGTCTTGTCACATGTGTGGATCTAAACTCTCTGCCTTAGGCACAAGGGTCAGGCTATTAGAGACCCCATAGGAGGTCCCCTGGGTTTATGGGCCTGGAGCATGGGAGAGAGGGAGAAGGGGAGAGGGGTAATGAGGATGGGGTGCATGTAAAGGAGGTGGAACCTACCTTCACATGCAGACCAGACTGAGAAGTCTGGCATACAAAAACCGCTCAGTATATGTTCTTTCCTCACTCCTCTCTCTCTTTGGTATGGAGAGTCAGGCTGATGACACAGTCCATGTAAAACTCAGAGGCAGATCTGGTTTGTTCAAGAGGACTCGATCTGAACTGGGGAACATAGAGGAGAATGTTTCCATTGTTGCTCATCAAAGAGATGCTCTGTGAATCATGGCTGCTTTGTTAGAACAGTAGCAGCAGAGGCAAAATCTTTATGCCTCTGGGGTCATGAGAAATTTGGACTTCCTGACAAGGACTGGGGTTCCTGTGGGTTCAGGTTGAAATGATGGGAGCAGAGCCCAATTGGCCATCTGGACCTGGAATATTCTAGATGAGGTCAGAAGGAGCACATGGCAATTCCCACTTAATTCACTGTGCTGAGGGCTCAGTGGTGCTTGACTCCTGGGGCAGAAGGGAAGATGCCTGAGGGTCTGTGCCCTCAGGAGGTGATTCTCGGGGTTCATGGAAGAGGCTCCACCAAGCCCACCAAGCAAACAACCTCTAAGGGGTGTTTAATGCATTGCAGTTTTTCTTTAAGGAAAATGGATAGGTATAAAAATGGGGAGGGGGACAGAAGGGCAATGATCTAGAGTTTCAAATATCCTTTGGTAAGTTTCCTCCATTGGGTTATTACAATTCTGATTATCTAGGGAACTGGAGATTAATTTGAGAATGAGTACATGTAAGGTAATGGACTTAGGTTAAGATAATTCAAACAACACAGGTAGATCTTCCTGAGCAGTAGTAATCTTTTCTTTCACTGACATGGCTTTTCAGTTCACAGACCATTCTCTTGGCAGTCTAACGAGGAATTTCCCTCTAAGGCTAGCGCTCTTCCCGCTAGACCAGTGGCCTCTAAAATGGGCACCCCACTACACTCTCAAGAGTACACAAGATAGTCCATTGTTTGCAAAAAAAGAAAAAAGAAAAGAAAATTATTTAGGTATTTTTTCTAAAAAAAAAAAAAAAAAAGGAAATGAAAAAGGAAAAAAATAAGCTTTACCAACATTTTAGCTATGGACTGAGCCTGGCACATTCTGTTGGTTTGTATGTCAGGCAGCCCCACATCACATATTCCCAGGTGCAGTCCCCTGAGGACTGAGGGGCTTCCCACATCTCAGAGGGTCAGAGTGACTCCCTGGCTTGCTTGTTCACTTTCAGCCCATTGCCTCATGTTGCCCTTTATTTAGCTTTAGTGAAGTGAATTTATAAATTTCATTGTCTTCCTTCCTCTGACAGAGTGGACAAGCAACTTAAAATGTTTCTTGCAAAGAAATGATCAGTGGGGATAATACTAATGAGGCAAGCACATGCCAAGCCCAGAAAACAGCAGAGCCAATACTTCTGTTACTTCTGGTATATGCTCATCGTCATCCCTTGTATGATACCGGAAATGACAATCTCATCTAAGCTAGCAAGTTGCGAAAACATTTTTGCAAAGTGAATTACCTTCACTATTCTTGATGATGAATGTTACCCAAGTATCTATTGTATCTTGTAATATAAGCTCAAGGACATTAGGAAGCCATTGTGATTAAAAATTCATTTAAAAACTAAACATCCAGAACATGAAAACAAGCCTCTACAGTTTACCATCCCCTACCCACCAGTAGTGGGTAAAGATTTTATTTTTTTAAGTAATCTCTACATCCAACATGGCACTTGAACTTAGAACCCCAAGAGTAAGAGTCTCATGCTCTACCGACTGAATCAGCCAGGTGCTCCTCAATAGCACTCTAAATGCTTGCCAAATTTACTGACAAATGTTTAGAAGTCTCTTTTGAGATTTTTTTACTTATTAGTAAAAAAAAGCCACATATGACTAGGTAAGTACTTGCTCTTCCTAATGCTGTTAAAAATGGTTGAAATAATACAAAAAATATATAGTGACAAACAAAATACCTTTCTTGTCAGCTAATACTACTGGAATAGAAGTAGAAGATATTGCAGAATGTCTGAAGAAGCCAGGATTAGAACAGATGCTGCAGGGTGGGATGTTTGCCGTGGGGTGGTATAAAAGCATGTATGTTGTCGATATGTTTCAGCGTAGAGTATTTGCTACTTTGAATTGCTGTTTCAATTCAGAATTATGAAAATTTTAATTCAGAACTTAAAGAACTACTTTACATTGTGTGATGCATGTGCGTGTGTGTGCATATGTGTGTACCATGCACGGGAAAATGTACTGGGAATGATACATCTTCAACAATTCAATTGCTTCTTTAATTAAAAAGTATTTTATGGGAAACCTAGGTGAATATGACCACCAAGACAAAGATAAGACCAGATAAAAATCCTTCCCTGACTCATACACAGGAAAGCTTTTATAACAAAGTAGTTAATGCCAAAAATACACAAAATGTTAACTTTATAAAAGCCAGGCCTTTAAAATATAGTGGAGTTTTTATAACACTGTGAAATGAAATGGATAATGACCATGACAATCTTGTGTAATACAGAGAGGTTCTCTGTAAATTCCTTGAAGTTATCTTCTGTCAAAATATTAAAAGAATTGTTCGAGTTGGGATGACTTATTCATTTTTCTTTTATTAAATGATGAGACCCAATAAATAGGTTGACCTTTTCTGCAATGACAGTTATACTACCTGGAAAATTAGCTTTGAAAAAAACAAAATTAACACTTAAAACTGTCATGAAGAATGAAAGTGGGAAAGAGACATAATCATTGTCTGATTGACCCATGAAGGGTGTGACTAGGTGAGTAGAGTATTTGCCTTCCCAAAGCCCATCGCCTCTGGCTAGGTCATGTGTCCTTGTCTTTCACTCCCATAAGGCCCTGTGTACACATCCACCCATCTTTTCATCTGTCCATCCTCTCATCCATCCGTCCATCCATTCATCACCCTTCGGTCCAACAAATATGTGTTCATCACTTACTAGATGTCAGCATTCTAGGTGGTAGGCATACAGAATAGACAGTGAACAAAACCACCAGTAATCCCAGCTCTAGTGAAACTTACATCTTATGTAGGGGAAATAAATCATTTTTAAAAATGAGTAAGTCATATAATAAATTAGATAATGATAAATGTTATGGGAAAAAACAAGGGAGAGAAGGAAATCAGGTTGTGCCAGGGAGTACATTGTAATTTTTAATTCAATAATCAGAGAAAGCATCACTGAGAATGTGATGCTTGAATAAACCCCTGTAGGAGGTGAGACAGTGAGTCCTGCAGAGAGAGTTTACTCCGCAGGGGCAGCAGTGAAGGACAAAAGCCCTGAGGAAGGATTGTGCTTTGGGCTTGGTTTAGGAGGAGAGGAAGCAACTGAGGTCAGACAGGGAAAGTGCTGGGGGTGGGGCTGGCAGTGGCAGACTGCAGAGTCTTGTGGGCTTGCAAGGTTTTTGACTTTTAGTCCAAGTGAGATGGGAAGTTCCTGGAAGGTTCTGTGCAGAGGACATGTTTTAACAGGACTGCTTTGGCTATGTTACAGAGAATAGACTGAATGGAGTGTCTTAGTCCATTCGGGTGGCTGTAACAAAGTGCCATAGACTGACCAGGTGGCTTATACACCACGGAAATTTCTCTCTCATAGTTCTGGAGGCTGAAAGTCCAACGGGGTGCCAGAATGGCTGGGATCTGGTGAGGGCCCTTGTCCAGTCTTTCAGACTGCTGACTTACCCTGACATGGTGGAAAGCAGAGAAGGGGAGCAAGCACTCTTGTGACTCTTAGAAGAGCACGAATGCCATCCTGAGGGCTCCACTCTCATGACTTCATCTCATCTTCATTACCTCCCAGACACCCCACCTCCTAATGCCATCACATTAGGGGGTAGGCTTTCAACGTACCAATTTGGGCAGGGTGGTTAGGAGACTTTGCAGTGATCTAGGTGAGAAATGGTCCCAGGTGGCTTGGGCCAGAGTGGAGGTGGTGGGAGGTGGTTGAATGCTCCATCACTAGGTTATGTGGAAATGATTATTGACTTATTCTTTCATTTCCTCCACCTGCGCAGTGCATTCCCAGCATGTATCACAGTGCCTCACTTAGAAAAATCATAAAAATCTCCTTTTGGGAAATAAATTGTGCCCACTTTGAGGCACAACTAATTCTCAAGTTGTGAATACAAGGTGGTTGAAGTAGAAAACGTAATTTGTTTAAGAATTAAAGGAGGGGCGCTTGGGTGGCTCAGTCAGTCAAGCTTCTGTCTTCAGCTCAGGTCCTGATCCCAGGGTCGTGGGATCAAGTCCCGAGTCAGGCTCCTGCTCAGCCGGGGAGTCTGCTTCTCCCTCTCCCTCAGCTCCTCCCCTTGTTCATGCTCTCTTTCTCTCTCCCTCTCAAATAAGTAAATAAAATCTTTAAAAAAAAAAAAAAGAATTAAAGGAAAAATGTAGTGGTTGGTAGTGTGTTTTTATGAGAAAGAGGATGACTGGGGGGTGTATATTCTTGGTCACAGAGGTTGATTTTGAAGGAATCCTTCCTTTCCCAGTACAACTCTGGGTGTTTGGGTCAGACATAAAACCATTTCAGTCTGATGTAATACTTGGGGCCACTGTACTGCACAATTCCAGGACACACCTTTCCCGCTGAATGCAGCATGGATCCTTGAAGTGGCACAAGGTGGCGATGATTGATGGATGTCTATCTATGTCTTTTGCAAGTCCCTAGCCAGTGGATCTGATCACAGATCCGCATGATCACAGAAACAAAGCAGAAGCCGTAATCTTAAATACTATTGGTTCAAGGACTTATTAGGTTGGATAGTTGTAGTAGATTGCATAGTGGCTTCTAAGAATGTCAGGTCCTCATCCCTGAAACCCGTAAATAACCCCATATGTGGAAAAAGGTGTTTGCAGATGTGATTACGTTAAGGGTTTTGAGGTGGGATATTATCCTGGATTATCTGGGTGGATCCTAACTGCAATCATGTGTGTCCTTCTAAGCGAAAGGCAGAGGAGGATCTGACACAGAAGAGAAGGCAAGGTGACACAGAGGCAGATACTTTAGTGACAGAGCCATAGACCAAAGAAGCTGACGGCCACCAGAAGCCAAAAGAGGCAAGGACCAGAATCTCTTCTAGAGCTTTCGGAGAGAGCTTGGCCCTGCCAGTACCTTACTTTTGGCCCAGCAATACATATTTCAGTCTTGTAGCCTTCAGAACTCTAAGGAAATGAATTTCTGTTGTTTTAAGCCACCAAATTTGTGGTAATATTGTTACAGCAGCCACAGGAAACTAATACACTAATAGGGTAGTGAACTCAGCTTTAATCTATTTCTCGGAGAGCTATTTGTACTTCAGAAGAGCAGTTAGGTTGTCTTAAAATTTCTCCGTATTTCAGTAATGACTCTATGCACAAAAGTGCTTTTAAAGCCAAGGCAGGGTGATTTATGGGGTATCCTGATATCTGCTCAACTGAAACAGAGACCCTCCTAAATTAGGTTGTGGAAAGTTTTTTTGCCAATTAGCATTTTTATAAATAGTAAATAGTAATTGAAAGGAAATTATGCTACTGAGCCATCTTGCTTTATGCTTTTACTTATTTTATGGTTAAAATTCAATCCATCCAAAGCTTCCAAAGCATCTGTATGCATATCCATCTCTCTCTCTCAATCTCTTTCTCTCTCTTGCTCTCTTTCTCGCTCTCTCTCCTTCCCCCTTCTCCCTCCCTCTCTCCGTTTTTCCTGAAAGAATTAAGCAAGCTTCTATCTGGTATAATATGCTCTACTGGGCATGTAGCAGATGATTTTACCCTACACATGATGAAAAAAAGTCAAATTAAATATGATTTCAATCTCAGTTATATTTGAGCGTTCTTCATCCAGATACCTTGTAACCCTCCAACCCAGGAATCATGGGAACACCCAGGAAGTGTTTTGCTCTGGGGATGGTGACGTGGTCTTAGCTGAAATGCTCATTACTAAAGTTCCTATAGTCTCCTGAAGTAGGTTTTTTTTTGCTACCATGCCCCATTTAGACATGGAACTTATTACCAAAGATAAACACCTTGCTTCCCAGTACCACTTCATGGTCCTCTCTGTGGACCCATTTATTTTGAATGCTGGGGGTGGGGGGCATTTTTTTTATTTTATCTCCCCATTTATTTTGAATGCTGGGGGGCATAGGGTTGCTGGTCCCAGCTATTTACAGAACCGCATGAACCTTGGCAATATTTTATTAATGTAACTAAATGCTTTTCTCTGCCATCCAAAGGCTCATCTCTCTCCCCTCCTCTGAGCACCTTCCATGAGCTTCAATTTCAGGAAACACAAACCGTAAGGGCGGTAGTTTTTAGTTAACATCTTTTGGCCTTGACATCTAAATCCTCTAAGTCAAGAGTCAGAAATCTATGACCTGTCTGAATCCAGGCTGTCTCCTATTTAATTTTTAAATAAAGTTTTACTGGAACACAGCTGTGCGCATTATTTATTGTCTAGGGCTGCTTTTTTGCTGTAACAGCAAGAGTTAAGTACTTGAACAAAGATAGATAGGCCTGCAAAGCCTAAAGATTTACTATCTGGCTCTTTACAGAAAGATTGCGAATCCCTGCTCTCAGTCAAAGGAACTTAGACTCTGCTGACTGTTTTTTAACAGAGGTAGAAAAGTACAGCAAGGACAGAACTGAAATTCATGACTTGGCATATTATCCTGCCATAGGATAACCCCCCACTTTGTTCCAGAGGTTCAAGGGAGTCTGAATTAGCTTGGAGGTCCAAGGATGATTTAGATCCAGTTCAGAATGACCCTTGGCTTGCTTGCTTGCTTGCTTGCTTGCTTTTTTTCTTTCTTTCTTTTCTTTCTTTCTTTCTTCTTTTTTAAGATTTTATTTATTTATTTGACAGAGATAGACACAGCGAGGGAGGGAACACAAGCACAGGGAGTGGGAGAGGGAGAAGCAGGCTTCCCGCCGAGCAGGGAGCCCGATGCGGGGCTCGATCCCAGGACCCTGGGATCATGACCTGAGCCGAAGGCAAACGCCTAACGACTGAGCCACCCCGGCACCCCCTTAGCTTCTTTCTTGAGCTATCCCAGGTATGGTGGAAAAAACACATCTTAAGGCTTATCCTATTCTCCACTTACCCACATTCTAAAGTGGCCCAGATCCAACAAGATTACTCAAGAACCCTTCAGTTGGGACTGCCCCTTTCCGTCTTCATAGGTGTTGCCACACTTCCTCAGCCTTCAGGCTGTTCCCTGTGTCAATGCAGTGAATGGTAGATCCTCAAGGACAAACCCTCCAGACAGTGACCCCCAGCATACTGTCCTAGACCCGCTGGAAGCAGAGGTGCACCCTTCCTGTGTGCTGAGTTAATTGGATGACCCAGCCTTCTGCTCAGAGGTGACAACAGATGCAGGAAGAGGTCCAAGGCTGGCCTTTTGGGAAGTGCTATTGGAAGACAGTGGTGACCTCCAAATCTGGAGGAATCGCTGTAGGGTAGGACAGGACTAGCAAGTTCTGCAAGCTGCACCTGTGGGTGTAGTCACACTGGGACACTTCACAAAGAAAGGAGAGGAGGAAAAATGATGCCTATATAATTGCCTCTTGGAAAAGATTCCCAGTCACATTTCAGAAGCAAAGTTCACGGTGTAGTGTTGCTGGTAGTTAAGAACATCCAGATTTCACTTCAGTATCATGTGCTTTATTATTAGTTTGTGTGGAATGATGATGGCCTCTGTCCAGTCTGACTTCCATAGTGTGGCACATTCAAAAGAGCTTAGATTTGCAGATCAAAGAGACCCAGTTTCAAATATCAGGTTCATCTCATTCTACTTTTACTATTTGCATCAATCTGATTACCTCCAATTTTATCACCTGTAAGAGGGGATAATACTTTCAATTTGCAGCATTCATGTCATGATTAAGTTAAAAAGTTAATATGAAAGACTTCCACACTGCTGGGCAAATGGTAGACATGCAATTCCTTGCCCTCCTCAGCTGGTCTTACTGATGAAGCAGTAAATTTAATGAGTTCACTGTCTGAAGAGGTGGCAGGAAGAGTGATTCAACAACAACAACAACAAAAAAGTAAGGATTTCTATAAAGCAAGAGGTTAAATATAAATTTATCGTGGGTTATTAAGGGAAAACGGGATCTGTGCATATTTGTACCCCAGTGTGGTGGTTTTATTTGTAATTTGGAAGCTGTCCTCATGATGTGAGAACAATAAGAATGTTTCCTTCATGGACACAGTCTTGGGCACCATCAGGACGGTGGTACAAAAGGCCAGTGGAAACTGAAAGGGCTCAGTAGATAGGGAAGTTGGCGCTTATCAGTAAGAAATACTGCCAGTAATAATAACATATTCCAGCTTCTATAGAGGCTGGGAAAGGGCCAAGATCACAGTTAGAACAGAGCATAGGTTCTGTGCTCTACTTACAGAAGGTATTTTTTTTTCTTCCCTTATGTTTGAGATAAGAACAAAGAAACAATTGACTGGATATAGAAGTTTCATGACGATTAAATGACATTTTATTCAAGATAATTGTAGGATTTACATTGTTTCCTTTTGACAGCTGATCAAAGGGAAACAAAAATTTGCAAGGCAGTCTGCCCCCATGTAGATCAATAAGTAAGCTGCTACATTTAATTTTCTTCCTAGGATTTTGGAAGGCAGATGGAGGGATCTTTCCAGAATTTTCTTTGTCAGTTGACTCCATTGGCATTGCCCTATATAATTACTTCAACAGTGCTGCCCGTGGGTGGTTGTCATCTTCCACCACACTCAAGAAATTTATGGGTTCTCTCTAGGGCTTTCCTGCATTCTGATCTTAACCCCCAGTTAAGAACAGCATATTCTGAGTACAGTCTTGAATTTTCTAGTATTTTGAGAACCTATCAGACGTGTAAATACCCATTGGCTCCTCTTCTTTCTAGAAATGATTTTTCTCTATGCAGTTGACCTTAAGAAGCCCGGAGACTGATGATCTTTACATTTGTATTTGCTCAAAGTCTTGCCAGGATTAGCCACAAATATTGTTAATACCTTCGTCCTAAAGAGCTCTTGAAATTATGAGGCGGACCAAACTCAGGCTGTTGGTTGGGCTGGTATTTGCCAATGGCGAGACCTTACATATAGAAATTTAGACTTGGGGGCGCCTGGGTGGCTCAGTTGGTTAAGCGACTGCTTTCGGCTCAGGTCATGATCCTGGAGTCCCTGGATCGAGTCCCGCATCGGGCTCCCTGCTCGGCAGGGAGTCTGCTTCTCCCTCTGACCCTCCCCGCTCTCATGTGCTCTCTCTCATTCTCTTTCTCTCAAATAAATAAATAAAATCTTAAAAAAAAAAAAAAAAAGAAATTTAGACTTGAAGGAAGAACATTGAGGGTAAACAGAAGTTCCAAGAGCTAGTTTTTCAGCCAGTTCCAAGCTCTCTCTTTTTCTTCTCTTTTGATTAAGTAGAAAATTTCATGGCCTTGCTAAGGGCGGGGAAATTTTTTTTTTGCATTTTACATGCTCACTATATTTTAATTTCCTAAAACAGTAACTACTTGCCAAAAATGTTCTGTCATTCTATGAGGAGGTGCCATTTGTCATCAGAAAACTTTTGAACTCTACATAAATGTAAAATATCGAAGGACATTTTTATATCCCCACAAGGCTCATAAAAACAATTAGACTGCATTTTATGGGCTTGTTTGGGTTGAATATGATTCCAGTCCTCAGAGAGGGATTTCTCATCCATTTTTTGACTAATTATATCAGTTCAGTTTTAATTAGAAAAATAGAAACTATGTTAAGTATGTCACACAAAGGAGATTTAAAGCAGGGGACTGATTTTAAAAGTAAGGCCTGAAGGAACAAAAAAGGGGAGGTGGCTTAACTCAAGAGTTGAGAGTGTACCTATGCTACTACTGGAAGACACGAGCGGGGGTGCCCCAGAGCCCAAGCACATACTCACTGCAGCTGCTGGAGTCTGCATCTGCTTCCAAACCTCCTGATGCCGCTGGAACAGCCAGCACCCCCTGGACCCGGAGCCGCCGGCTGCCGCCTCCGTCAGAACACACCCACCCCGCTGGACCTCAGCCCGAAGCAGAGGGGAACAATGGCTTCTCTCCTCCAGACACCCACCCGCCCATGTCTCCCACCACCCGGATCTAACTGGAAGTCAGTTGGCAGGATTCTGGAGAGTGGAGCTTGTAAGGTCCACTCCCCGCAAAACAGAGCTGAGCATAGAAGGGAAGAAACTCAATGAAGGGCAAATAGGCGAGTGACCAGCTCATCTCTCTCCATCCACACAGAGGTGACATGTGTTCTAGATGAACCTGACATGGAACAACCCAGTGTGTCCCTCCCCACTGCCCCATTTCATGAATAAAGAGATGTTCACATGACTTTTCATTCTCCAAAATATTTTACATTTTCAATAGCTTTCATTTATATGATATTTAAGGATGAGATATGACTGGGAAAAAAATCAAGCAATATATTCTGTAGTTTATCTTTTATAACTTGTTTCTTTAGAAAGTTTTGGAGGGAGGCAACTGACATTGACCTATTCTTTGACAGAGATGCCAGGTGATACACAGATATTTCTTATTTAATACTTACAACAACCTTGTGAGGTAGGAATTACTTTTATCCTCCCAGAAAGTAGTGTCTCGGAAAAAGCTTCACAGCTCTTCATTTCCAGAGTTGGAGCAAGAACTCTGCCTAACAGTTTCCAGCCAGTATGTGGTGGCCTATCTCCTGGAAAACTTAGATTAAGAGTTTTTACTCACAACCCAGGGGATGCCTGGATATGGAGAGAATAGGATTTATAAATAGGTTGCCAAGGTATTTTTCCCACTGTAATGTTACTGTGAGTTCAAAGAAACTGTGTACACGCTGATGGGTGGAGAGGCCCATCCTGAGCTTCTAGAGCTCTTTGCTTGAATCTCCTTATAACACAGGGTTCTGCATGCCTTTTATAGTATTCATTTGTTTGGACAAAGCCCATAAGGAAGGAAGGGACAGGAAGGAAGGTAGAAATTAACATAAAGCTGACATCATCATCATCATCTCACCTGATGAGTGAGAGATGAGTGAGAGAGGGGCGCCTGGGTGGTGCAGTCGGTTAAGTGACTGACTCTTGGTTTCGGCTCAGATCATGATTTCAGGGCTGTGAGATCGAGCCCCATGTTGGGCTCAACGTTCAGCGTGGAGTCTGCTTGAGATTCTCTCTCCCTTTGCCCCTCCCGCTAGTGCTGTCTCACTCTCTCTCTCTAAAATAAATAAATAAATCTTTTTTTAAAAGTCTGAAGAGAAATAGTATCAACAGGCACAACAATTTTCATAACCACGACTTAGTAGTCGCTCTCATTAGAATTATTCTTAAGGATACAAGTCAAAGGGCGCCTGGGTGGCTCAGTTGGTTGAGCGACTGCCTTCGGCTCAGGTCATGATCCTGGAGTCCCGGGATCGAGTCCCGCATCGGGCTCCCTGCTCAGCGGGGGGTCTGCTTCTCCCTCTGACCCTCTTCCCGCTCGTGCTCTCTGTCTCTCATTCTCTCTCTCTCAAATAAATAAATAAAATCTTTAAAAAAAAAAAAAAGGATACAAGTCAAAGAGAGAAAGCAAATGTATGATGTTTGTATGTTGCTATTTATGATAAAGAAAATCTAGAATTAACTGAATTCTGCAGCAATCAGGGAATGCTTAACTATACCTTGCATATCTGTTCATTGGCATTTGTGTAGAAACCGAAAAGGATAAATATGGAGGCTTTGAAGGCTTGTAGAAGGTATTCATTAGCCCACATTGAATGGAAAAAAAGGGAAAACCTTTGGCTTCTAAAAACCTCCGGCTTCTGCATTTGAGTGCCTGAATTGTCTAACTCCACAAATTAGGTCAGGTATCTCAAGCAAATGATGACCACTCTCCTAAGGCTGAGTTTTCTCTAGCCCATAATAATGGTTCTTACCTCATGCAGCCGTTGTGAAGATCAAACAGATAATTTACAGGAAGCCCTCAGCACAGTGCCACGTGTAAAACAAGCCCCCAAAATTCTTATTATGTGTGTTGTTTTTTTTTTTAATTTGTCAAATTAAAGGTTAGAAGAGAACATGGCGGGGTGGGGGGTAGTGGGGGAAAGTTCTTGAGCAGCATAATGGAATGGGGAAGATTTTATTTTTGAGCATTTCACTGTGTCACATTTTAATCTTAAACTTGGGCACTTTAAAAACTATATTTAAGTCCTGGGCAAAGTCCTCCTATCAGGGCCCCTCCTCGTTCCAGCCGCTGAAAAGCCACATTTCCCAACCTTCGCACAGCACTCAGAATGCAGACGTTAAGCTGGGGAGTCCAACACACAGATTTAAAATGGACGAATTGTAGCTTTATACGTTCTGCAGCTGTTTTCAGAGAAACTGCTGTTCTTAGATGCCTGATTATTCCACACCTGTGAGGGGATAGTACTGCTCCCTGAGGACCGAATCATGTTTGCAATTTCTGGTGTCAGACGGTTTTTAAAAAAATGGCTGGCTTAGCGTTTCCTCAGAGTGCTGCATTCATGGGAGGGGTCTTCCACCTGACCTGTTGGGAACAATGCTTCTTTCAGGAGGCCCGCTGGCCACAGTGAATGGGACGCTCTGAACCTCCTCTCTTTAGGGTTATTATTCTGAAATCCTCATTGTTGGCTATGCCCTCTTTGCAGCTGGACGGTAAAATGCATCTTTCTATCAATTCAGTCTCTTTACTTTTTTGCGGGGGTGGGGGGTAGAGGATTGGCTAAAGAAGCAAAAGCCAGCATAGCTACACTTTATTTCTGTGCACCTGCATTATTTATGATGTCAGAAACTCAAGGCAAGAAGCTGAAACCATAATTATTATTAGGTTGGGAACCCCTAGGACAGGCAAAGAGACTCTTTTAATGGGTGGCAGGGAAACAAAATGACAATCAGGAAAGAACAAATTCTAAGGCATGAACTCCTAAAAACGATCTGCCAATTAACTGTGAGAGGATGGCATCTTAATCAAGTGCTTTATCTGTTCCCCAGGCTTCCCAGGGTTTGTCTGCTTGCCACATCAACTAGGGGGAAAATGCTGGTTCCATTAGGTTTGCAGGGCACCTACGCAGGGGGAAGAACAGGGGTTTCTATTCTGACACATGAATCCTTATCAGAAGTGCTCGGTTTGGGTTTGACCAAGGAACAGGAGCCGTGAGGAGTGCGGGGAGAGGCAGGGGCATCCTAAATGGCTTCTGTGGTTAGGTGATTAAAATACCATCTTCTGATTTTGAAATGGATAGAATTTTCAGGAGACCAAGCCATGAAAAAATGAGGAGCTGTGTGGATGTCATTTTTTAGAGATACTTTTCTGAGTATACTCACTAGGTTATCTTCAAGTTTACGGTTTTGTCAGTAAAAATGGGCAAGAAGTTGACATATGGGGAAGGGTCTGGGGTCCTTTATGTAATGGACAGATTTCCGCCATGAGCCCTAGTCCTGAGAGTTTTCTATGGCTCAATCTGGACAAATCTGATAATGAAAGACATTCTAAAATGTCTAGTGTCTGGGTAGGATGGATTTGCTGAGGATCATCCTGTGATGCTGTACAGCATGCAAGGTGTGTACTGCGCCCACCTAGGGGCCATGTGTATAGTGGTCGTGTGCCGATAGAAGACGCATTTGTTCTATAATCAGCATGTGTTGCCTTTAGAATCAGAAAAGAAATTTTAAGGGCGCCTGGGTGGCTCAGTTGGTTAAGCGTCTGCCTTCAGCTCAGGTCATAATCCTGGGGTCCTGGGATCGAGTCCCGCATTGGGCTCCCTGCTCAGTGGGGAGTCTGCTTCTCCCTCTCCCTCTGCCCCTCCCCCCTGCTCGTGCGCTCTCTCTCTCTCTCTCTCTCTCTCTCTCAAATAAATAAATAAAATCTAAAGAAAAGAGAAGAAAAGCAATTTTAGAAGAGCAGTACTTTAAAATGTTAACTGATCTCTATAGAGTTCAGATGACTTAGGCTCCTTCCTGCCACCTGCCAGGTGTGAGTCCTTGAGCAAGGGCTCAGTTACGTTCCTACATTGGCTTACAGAGCCCTGCACACGCTGCTCCACGGTGGGCTCACTCACAGTGGGCCACTTCTTCCTCTCAGCATTCTGCCATCCTGGCCCCTTTTCAGCTCCTCTCATGTGCCAGGCTACCTCCCAGCCCTGAGGTTTCAAACTCAACTGTTTTCTCAGGTCTCGTAGCTCCTCAACTGTCTCCCTCCTTTCTTTCTTTCTTTTTTTTTTTTTAAAGATTTTATTTATTTATTTGAGAGAGAGAGAAAGCACATGAGAGGGGGGAGGGTCAGAGGCAGAAGCAGGCTCCCTGCTGAGCAGGGAGCCCGACGCGGGACTCGATCCCGGGACTCCAGGATCATGACCTGAGCCGAAGGCCGTCGCTTAACCAACTGAGCCACCCAGGCACCCGCCCTCCTTTCTTTCTTCTTCACTCATGGGTCGTGGTCTCAGGGAGCTTTCCTATGAAATCCCAGGCTGAGTTAGGTCCTCCCGGGCTAGCCCCAGGTAGCTCTCCTTCTATTTCACTCGTTATTTATTAAATGTTGTAATTCTTCGCAACTGTAAACTCCATGAGGCCCAGGTCGGTGTCTTTCTCATTCACTGCTCTGTTTCCCCCGGCCCAGCACGGGGTCTGGCACACAGAAAGCACTCACTGAAGATTTTTAAATGAATGAACAAATTGTGCTAGATAATCTCCAAGGTCTTTTCAGTTTTGAGAAATCAATGGCACTAATTCAGTGAAGGACAAAGACGTGCTGATTGTGTTTGTATTAGAGCTCATTTGCTTTCAAAGGATGGCACACCCACTCAAGCTGGCTCTGCAAAAAGTGAAGTTACTGATACGATGCTGAGGTGGCTCCTGGAATCTGTGGAGGAACTGGAGGAACTGGAGCGGCCCCAGGGAGCTCAGAGGCTGTAACTGGGTTCTCCTGCCCCTCATCTCCAGGCCCCTCATCTCATTCTTTTGGAAGGTCGCACTGTTATTCGTTCCCAAGTGGATCGCTTTGTCAGAAATTTTCCTTTGAATCATGGAACACTATATCAAAAACTAATGATGTAATGTATGGTGATTAACATAACATAATAATAATAAAAAAATTTAAGTTAAAAAGAAAAAGAAAGAAATTTTCCTTTCATCTTGACTCCTGATTCTCCTCCTTGGATGAGGGTTACCCCCACCCCCCTGCCCCAACCACTGCTTCTCCCATACCTGTTTCATCGATCTCTACTGGCAATTGAGGATTTCATGGTAAAATCCCTTATAAAAAATCGTTTGGAGAAAAGGCCAGCATGAAGTAAGTCCTGTTGCTCCAGAAATGTTTTTGAATCCCTTCCAGGCCTGGCACAAGTACATCCGGGCACTGTAGGCTCTCGCTTCTTTCTTGGCGAGGTTGCTGATATCATGGCTGAGCTCCGAGGATATTGGCAACTTAACATTATGGGAAACTTAATGAACAAACGTCTCATTTTACATGTAAAAAAAGTCAAGGCCCTAAAAGCTCTGGTGAGGAGCTTGACTCACAGACTATTTTGGTGGTGGTGGTGAGGGGCTGGGATTTGGGGATCCCCTGAGTCTCTACCCAGCGCCCTTTTAGTGGTGACTGTGCCTCTTCAGAGAGAACCTATATTTTGGTTGTTTAGTTGATATCAATATGACAATGCTGTGCCTTCCCACAGATAAGAGTACAGGAAATTAAAACAGTCTCAAGGTAGGTTTGATAGGGTAGACGTCCAGGATAGCTTTGGCCATGAACCATCTCATCCCAGCCAGTCTGAGAATGTACCCTTTCCTGTAATTCTGGGTCAGATCTTAACTATAGAGCAGTGTGGTCCCTTGGTTTCTTTTCTTGCTTGCCATTCAGCATGTTCTCTGACCTGAGCCACATTCAGGCCAGCTCTTGAAAATATTGGTATTGCAATGCAAGTCATTTTGTAGGTAGAATTTCTAGAATCAGAGGACTTGATGGAATGACCAAAGGTCAACTAGGGCAACCCTTTGCCTTTTGAGAAGGTTGCTGTGAAGACACTGTAGCAGGTTTTCTAGTAGTGGGTTTGCTTCCAACTGGGAGGGACATTTCCCTCCCCTGAGGCCTCATGGCACTTTGCTTTTCTTCTCTTGGGATATTTGCTTTCTCACCTTTTCTGTCCTACTAGCTCCTTGAGTCTAGACTCATCTTTATCTCCTTCATAAAGTCTTGCTTAGAAGGTGTGCTCAGCACAATTTCTTGCCTGTGTTAGTTTCCTATTGCTGCTATAATAAACTATCCCAATTTATTACCTAACAGTTCTGGAGGTCAGAAATCTGAAACGGGTCTCACTGGGGTACACTCAAGGTGTAGACAGAGCTGTGATCCTTTGTGTAGGTTTTAGGACAGGATGGACAGGATCCACTAATGTTTTAGTTAGTTTGGATGCTATAACAAAAATATCTTCAAATGGGTGGCTTATAAATAACAGAAATTACAGTTCTGGATGCTGGAAGTCAAAGATCAGGGTGCCAGCATGGTCATGTGAGGGCCCTCTTGCAAGGTTGCTGACTTCTTGCTGTATCTTTACATGGTAGAAAGGGCAATGGGGCTCTCTGGACCCTCTCTATAAGGGCTTCATCCTCAGGACTCAATCACCTCTCAAAGGCCCCACCTCCTAAATCCATCACATTGGGGGTTAGGGACATGAACATTCAGATGACAGCAATTTCCTTTCCTTTCCCAGCTTCTAGAGGCTGCCCGCATACTTGGCTCATGGCTCCTTTCTCTGTCTTCAGAGCCAGCATCATTGGGCCAAGACCTTTTCAAGCTGCCATCTTTCTCCCTCTCTCTTCCATTTTTAAGAACCCTCGTGATTACATTGGGCTCATCAGATAATCCAGAATAATCTTTCTATTTTAAGGCCAGCTGATTGGCAACCTTAATTCACCTTTCACATGTAAAATAACATATTCACAAGTTCTGGGATTGGAAGAGAGATCTCGGGGGGGTGGGTAGGGGAAAGGGAAAGCATTAATCTATCACGTTACCCAGACACAATAAGTGAAGTAAGTAGTCTTTGATTAGGACAATAGTCAAGAAGATGGATACCTCCTTTAGTAAAATGTCTTTCTGAAAAGTTGTAATCAATCATTTTTTTACTGTAATTGGGAATTAGATTTTATATGCACCAGAGGAAGTAATTATGCTTTAAATGTTCTAATTAATTATTTTGCTATATTAAGACTTATATACATTTGATTTGATTAAGGCAAGATTCACATATTTTACAGTGTTAGAACATTTGTTTTATACTCGCATTTCAAAAACCTATAAATTTGCAGTTCTTGGGATATGTGGTGTGTGCTTTTTTAGGGATGGCTTTTTTAGAAGAGAAGCTAATATCAGCGAACTAATAAACTAATGTCCTATTTTCCCTCTTTTGTGAGGAATAAATAATTTAATAGGCTAAATAGGATTCTATGCTTTGGTTTTAACTGTCATTAAATACTATTAAATGGAAATATAGGCTATGGAAACAGATTCATAGTTCTGCTGAAATTAAGAACTATTATAATTTACTCTTTAAGGAAATTCAATAAAAACAGAAAGTCATACTTTAAGTAAATTTGGTTTTTTAGAAAGCATTAACTTAGGGTAAACTGGACCTTAATTAGCACATCTGTTAATTATTATTTAATTAATTGTGAATATTAGCTCTGTCTCTTGACACTAGCAGATGCACCACTAATTTGAACATCTTTCTTTATAACCACCTTGCAAGGAAATTATTAGTGTCTGCACTTCACAGATTAAAAAATCAAGGCTCAGAGAGGTTAAGTAAATTGTCCAAAGTCACTGAGATAAAAAGTAGTATTTGGGAAGCCTACATTTAAATCTGAGTGTACCCAAGCCCAAAGCTCATACCCTTTCCATTCTAACATGGCAAGAGTCCTTGATGCCAACAATTTGCACAAAAACTCAGCAAAATGTATGACTTTGGGCTGAAGATGAATTTCAGGATTGCTTCTCTCTTCTTGTTGATAGGAGCTGCACTTTCAACAGGCACCACAAGGAAACCATCTAGATTCTTCACTCCTTTTGGGTTTATTTCCTTATCCCTTGAAAGTAGGATTTAATAGAATCCTTGATGATTTGTGAAAGTCAGGCTTATAAATGTGCAACGGTACCCGCCTGACAGCAAAGAAAGAGTTAGGGTTCTAAAGCAGTCTTTCCAAAAAAGTGAAACCAAAGATCTTATTACAATATTTGCTTTAAATGTACTAGATGTTGTTGATGGAAAAATGACATTTTGCAGCTTTTCTTTTGTATGGGAAATTAAATATAAAGATATGATTCATGGACAATTTTTCTACAAAACAAAATCCTTAGTTTGCTATGAGAAATTCTCTCTCTTTGAGAAAAGAATTTATTTCTCTCATTCAATCTATGAAAAGACAGGCAGGGTGAAAGAGAGGCCATTTTTATTCTTTGAATGATTTTGTTGTCTCTTCTCCCATTTCTTTATGTTCAAGCCATGTGATTCCTCCGTGTCCAGAAAGATTTTAAGGAAGCTTTCGTGAATATTATAACTAAAGAGTAGCAGTTTCATTATTTGGAGAAATGAAGAGCTGTTATCTAGCACTTCTTCTGCAATGATTTTGGATACATTACAATTTATTTTCTTCTCTAAGGATTCCTGGGAATTTCATGAAATTCCTCAAGCTTTTCATGTGGCATTTCCCTTGCACAAAGTTCCTAATTTTTTTTTAATTTTTTGAAGTAACACTACACCCAACATGGGGCTCAAACTCATGATCCCAAGATAAAGAGTCACATGCTCCACCGACTGAGCCAGTCAGGTGCTCCATAAAGTTCCCAACTTTTTTGATGGTAGAAACTCTTAACAGTTGGGAATAGGTTTAACATGCATAAATCGTGCCTTAAATAAGAACTTTCCTGGGACACCTGGGTGGCTCAGTCGGTTAAGTGTCTGCCTTCAGTTACATCATGATCCCAGGGTCCTGGTATTGAGTCCTGCATCAGGTTCCTTGCTCAGCGGGGAGCCTGCTTCTCCCTCTGCCTGTCACTCCCCTGCTTGTGCTCTCTCTCTCTGACAAATGAATAAAATCTTTAAAAAAATTTTTTAGGAACTTTCCCTTTCTTTCTCACTCTCCCTCACTCTCTCCCTTCTTCTCCCTCTTTCTCTCTCTCTCTCTCTCTCTCTCACACACACATACACACACACACACACAAGTCCAGAGGAAAGTAACCTAGAGCTAGAACGGCAGCTTTTCTCCATGAAGGCTTCAGGACCTTCTTACAGCTCACTTCTCCACCATCCATCTCTAGGGTATATAGCCCACTTCCCCATGGTCCATAGTGGTGGCCATCACCTCCATGCTCCCAAGCAGTAGGGTGGTAAGTGGAGTGAAAAAGAAAAGTCTAAGGGTTTAGACAAGTTTGTTTGCTCTTTTGTTTTTAAGGTAGTTCCTGGAAGCTACACATGACACATCTATTTACATCCAATTGGCCTGTCCTTAATCACAAAGCCACAGAGCTACAAGGGAGGCTGGAAAATGTCTTTATTTTGGGCAGATATTAACCAGCTAAGGATTCTATTTCTATGAAGGAGAAAATGGGTATTGGGGGACAACTTGCAGCTGCAGACATAATAGCTGCTCCTTTAGATCTCTGGAGGGCTATCATGTGAACCAAAGGAGTCTATTTACTCTTTGTAGCATTAAGGAGCAAAACATGAGCCTGATATTAAAGTGATGGGAAAGGGACATTTGGTTCGTTATAAGGGAGAACTTTCTAACAGCTGGAACATTCCCACAATGGATGACTTGACATATTGTAGTGGAGAGCTCTTTACGTCTGGAAGATATTCAAGCAGCAGGTACTTACTACCTCTCAGGCATAGTATAGAGAGGATTTCTTGACTGGAAGAAAGATAGGACTGACTGGCCACTAAGGTATCTTCTATTCCAAGAACCTGTGAGATCTGTTATTTCTTAACATCTGTAGGATCCGTAATGGTGTGCTTTTTAAAAATTACAGATATTGGTGATTTTTTTTTTCTTGCTCATTCTTCTAGGTGTTTATAAATTCTATTAATTTGTTTAAAGAACCAACGCTGGCTTTCTCATTTTCTCTATTGTACATTGTTTTCAAATGAATTAATTTCTGCTCTCTTTATTATATCTTTCCTTTTACTTTCTTTGTTTTACTTTGCTCTTTTTTTCCCCAACTACTTGAGGTAGAGACTTAGAGTGTAGATATTCAGCCTTTTAAAAAATTAAATGCTTGTATTGATTCAGGATCAAATGAAATAGAATCATGAAAGTAAACCATAAAGCACAATACAAGGGTGCTATTCATACCACTGTTTTAGTGACTGCCCACTCACCCTGGGAAGACAAGTTTTAGTACGGCTCTCTTTGTCTCTTGCCCTGATCTCTGCTATGCTGTCTGCCACATTTGGTATCACACCCAACTGTTAGGCTTCACTAATTTTTTGCTGATTGGGCTAGCAGTTCTTACAATGCTCTGGGGCATAAATCGCTCCGTAGTCTCATCCAATTAAATTCATCAAAGGGTTTTTGAGGCCAATCTTTGAGGTTTGTTCTGACCCCAACAGGGCTCTTTTTAGCTGCCTCTTAGCTGTTTCTCTCTGGTAAACTACTGCAGGCTAGCTTTTGCTCTTCTATTAGCCTCCTCTGAATTTTTACCATCCAAATCTCCATTGTTTTCAAGAGCACCCTTAAACTTGAACTTCCCCACACTCTATTTCAAATAAAGTCATTTCCTTTGGGAAGATCTTCAGAGCTCTCTATTCTTATGGAATGCCTCTCTGAAAAAAAACCTCTGAGTAACTACTCCCAGCACTGGACAATGGTGGTAGCCTCTGGTCCTCTCAGATTGCCTCTGACATACGCTACAAGTGAATACATTCACTATAAATGAACTGGGTTGAGAGCAATAAGGCCCCAGCATTTTTTTTTACCTATTGTACCTGACGTAGAACCTGTACTCTCTGTAAGTGGGGCCGAGATGGAGGAAGGGAGCCCCCAACCTGTTAGCTGTACTCATCAGGATTTTAACACCAGAACAGGAGAAATGCTGATCGCCTGCCTTTTCCAGTGAGGCATTATATCCTTTGAGAGCTGCAGGGAGAAGGAGCTCAATTTTATTGGTCACAACTTCCCAGGATTTAGCTTCCATCAAACTGAGCTGAGGGATTGGGGAAGAAGTGGGTCATGACTCAAGTTCCACTGACTCTCAATGTTCTTATCAAGTTTTAGTGTATTTTCTCGAATAAACATTTTTTCATTGGCTATATGCCCTAAGTAAGATTTTCAGAGACTTTATGATATTTTAAAGTATTTTTCACTAGCTATGCTTGTTTCACTGGGGAGCAGGTCCATGGAGCTCCTCAAAGTGCCATTCTAAAAGTAGAACTTGTGTGTGTGTGTGTGTGTTTTAACGTATTTATACATTTCTTTTTTTTTTTTTTTAAGATTTTATTTATTTATTTGAGACAGAGAGAATGAGAGAGAGAGAGCACGAGAGGGGGGAGGGTCAGAGGGAGAAGCAGGCTCCCTGCCAAGCAGGGAGCCCGATGCGGGACTCGATCCAGGGACTCCAGGATCATGACCTGAGCCGAAGGCAGTCGCTTAACCAACTGAGCCACCCAGGCGCCCCCGTATTTATACATTTCCATTAGTGCTTTAGGTACATGCAAGTTTTGATGTATTTTGTTGCTCAGTTCAAAATATTTCTAAATTGCAATGTAACCTTTTTAATCCATGGGTTACTTAGAAATATATTGCTTGGTTTCCATTTTGAGGTTTTCTATTTGTCTTTTTAATATTGGTATTAGCTTTGTTCTACTGTGTACAAAGAGTATACTCTGTGATTTTGATCATTTTTATAATGTGTTCAGACATTCCCAGGGTCCAGCATGTAGTTAATATTGTTAAATATATTTGAGAAAAAAAATGTGTATTTTGTAATTGAGATTATTCTTCATATGTTAATTAAGCCAGGTTGGTTAATTTTGTCATTGAAATATTCTATATCTCTACCTTTTTTTCCTATTTGTTTTATGAGCTATTGAGAAAGATATGTTAAATTTTCTACTTACCTAAATGCTATTTTATTAGGTGCATATGCATATTTGGAAAAGTGAATTATGAAGTTTTCCTCTATATCTCTAGTAGTATTTCTTGCTTATATTACTATCAACTACTATTTCTTGATAGTAATATTGCTACACCAGCTTTTGCTTGGTAGTTTGTATATCACTTCCCATTTCTTAAATCCAGTAAAGTTAGAATTTGCTTGTTAATACAATCTGATGTTTGTTGTCTTTTAATCAGAATATTTAGTCAGTTTAAGTATTTTGGTAATTATTGACATGTTTGAGATTAGATCTTGAATGTTACTATTTATCCTATTATTTTCTTTCTTTTCTTTCCTGCTTTCTTGGAATCAAGTAATTTTAAAAATTATTTTCCTGATCTATTAGCCTATTAGCTATGCATTCTTCTGTTATTCTTTTAGTGGATACAAGGATTACACTGTGCATCCTTACCTTTTTAGAGACTTATTAATTAGTACTTTTACAGAATACAAGAATCTTAGACCATCTTAATTCTATCCATCCTCTCTTACCTTTTGTGCTAACTTTGCCCCATATTTTGAATCTACACATATTTTAAGCCCCACGAGACATGATTTTATGATCAGTATTCATTTAGATTTATCTATATAATTGCCCTTTCTGTATCTCTGTGTTTCCATCTGAGATTACTTTTTTCTCCCTAAACAACTCTTCAGAAATTTAGTGTAATTCTTTTGAAACAAATTCCCTCAGTTTTTGACTGAAAATATCTCATGTTATCTTCATTTAAAATAATTTAATTAAACTTTTATTTTATGATAAGTGTAGATTCACATGGAATTGAAAGAATTAATACAGAGAGAATCCAGATATCTTTTACCCTCTTTCCCTTAAAGGTGACATTTTGCAAAACTGTAGTACCATATTACAACCAGGATACTGACATTGATACAGAAGTTGTCAAGGTACAGAAGTTCTCATCACCACAAGGATCCTTCTTGTTGTATTTTTACAACGTAAGCACTTCTCTCCCACCCACAGCCAGTTTAATCTCTAGAAACCACCAATCTGGTTTTCATTTCTATAACTTTGCCATATCAATAATGTTATATAAATGGATCATATAGTATGTGACCTTTTGAGATTAGTTTTTTCACTCAGGAAAATTCTCTGGACATTCACATAGATTTTTGTGTGTATCAGTAGTTTGTTCCATTTTAGTACTGAGTAGTATCCCAAGGTGTGGGTATACTAAAATTTGTTTACCCATTCACCTATTGAAAGCATCTAGGGACACCTGGATGGCTCAGTCCATTAAGCGGCCAACTCTTGATTTGGGCTCAGGTCATGATCTCAGGGTCCTGGGATCCAGCCCTGCATGAGGCCCTGCTGTCAGCACAGAGTCTGCTTGAGGATTTCTCTCTTCCTCTGCCCCTCCCCCCACTCATGTGAGTGCACACATGCACGTGCTCTCTCTCTCTCTCAAATAAATAAATCAATCTAAAAAGAAAAAAGAAAACATCTGAATTGTTTCCAATTAGCGGTCACTACAAAGTTAGAAGCTTTAGTGTACAAACTTTTGTGTTAACATAAGTCTTAATTTCTCTGAAATACCAGGAGTACAACTGCTGAATCATATGGTAGTTGCATGTGTAATATTTTTGAAAAACTGCCAAACCATTTACCATAGTGGCTGTATCATTTTACAATCCCACCAGCAATGTATGAGTGATTCAGTTTCTCTGCATCCTTGCCAGCATTCGGTATCGTCACTATTTTTTATTTTAGTCATTTTGATAGTTGTGTAGTGATATTCCATTATGTTGTTTTTTTTTTTAACTTGCATTTCCCTAATGGTTAATGATGTTAGAAAATCTTTTCATGTGCTTATTTGTCATCTGTATATATTCTTCGGGGAAATGTCTCTTCCTGTCTTTTGCTGATTTTCTAATTTAGATTGTTTGTCTTACTGTTGAGTTTTACTGTTAAAAAGTCTTCTGTTTTGCCTATAAAGTTATTATGACTTTATGGTCTCACTGCTTTTTAAGATTTTGTCTTTGTCTTTAGCTTTCAGCAGGTTGGCCATGATGTATTTTTGTGTGATTTTCTTTGTAGTTATCTTGTTTGGCTTACATAGGGCTTCTTAAATCTGTTGTTTTGTAAATTCTGGAAATTTCTCAGCCAATTCTCTTCAAATATTGTTTCTGTCCTACCTCTCTTTCCTTTTCTCTCCTCTCCCAAATACACACGTTAGCCTTTTCATCATGTCCCAAATGTCTCTTACATTGTTTTCTATGTTTCCCAATCTTCTTTTCTTCTTATACTTCAGTCTAGATATTACAGCTATTTTTAAATCCCTGTCTGATAACTACAAAAGGTGAATCACCTATGGATCTCTCTCTACTGTCTATTTTTGCTCTTGGATTTTGGTCAGTTAGACTTATCTCTTGGCATGATTAATGATTTTGGATTGAATTGGAAGTGGTGTATGAAAAATGGTAGAGGTTCTATATGATGTCATCTTTCTTTAGAGACGGTCAATTTTTCTCTAGAAGATAGTTAGAATAGGTACAAATTACCTTGATCCAACTAGGCATTGTAAAAATTCTAGGATGGGTACTGGTGTTTGTGAGGGTGCATCTTTTTCCTGTTTTCCATTACTTCTATGGCATAATCTTAGTTAGGAGACCTGAAAACTTAAGGTGTTTACAAGCTCCAACTCCTTGGAGAATCTTGAATTCTAATTTTTGTCTCCCTAGGACTACAAGACTGCTCCCTTTATGTTTTTATGCTCTTTGCTGCAGTTTTATGCTTTACTTCTTGTTCTTTTGCCTAACATCAGTTAGGAATTGGCAAATACTTCAACAGGAAAACAGTTCAGAAAGTTAGTATCACTTCTCTATGATACTACCCCCCCCCTTTTATTTTTTAAATCAGGATTTCAATCCCCAAAGTCCTGGGTGCTTTTAAATATTTGTACTCCCAATTTTTGTCTCTTTAGTCTCTGAGAATGCCAGAAGCCCCACACCACTTAAGAATTATCAAATAATTTGAGGAGAAAAGCAGCAGATAATGTGGAGAATGTTGGGCTTATATCAATAGATTTTCCTTTTATCTGAGATCTTGGAACTTAAAGATTTTTCTGCCTTTGCTGCTCTTTGATGTCTTCCAACCACTTTTTTTTTTTTTAACTCAGCTCTTATTGTTATCTCAGTGAAAGTATTGGTTTGAACACATGAAACTCCATCATAGTGGGCAACAGAAGTTACCCAAGCCAGTTCAATCCAAATAGTTGCTTCAGTGAAGACTATAATAATTTGGGCATAGTTTTATTCAGGGTATTTTCACTATTGCACTTTGCCCATTTTCCTTGATTTCAAACCTTCCTGATTAGATTTTTTGCAATATTACTCACTAGGCCAAAGCTAGATTGAGATCATTAGAGTTCCCAGGTGTAGAAAAGTTGGCCTTCTCTCCCTCATAAGAAATTGAAAATAAAAACAATCCTTAGGTATAAAATAAACATAAGAAATAATTCCATTCTTTCTAAAAATACATCAAATGTAAATTATTTCCCAGAATTTATGAAGCCAGGCTTCCCGGGTGTAGATCCTGGCTCTGCCATGTACTAGGTAGGCAAGATACTTGACATCTCTCTGTTTAAGGTTCATCAGCTGTGAGATGTGGAAAAGAGTAGTACCTGCCTCATAGGGTTATTATAATGAATTAATTAATATTTTTGCAGCACTTAGAACAATGCTTCACATCTATTAAGTGCTCAATTAATGTCAGTTACTAAAAAAGATTATCCAACATTAACAGTAATAGCTATAAAATACATCAGCATATAACTTATGTACACTCATAAAAAGTAGTCATGATTCAGTAGAGATAAGTTTGATTTTCTTGGTAAATTTATTGGAACCTTTTCATTCCTAGAAAAATTTGTGATAGCTCCACAGTTTTATTTTTCTTTTTTCTTCCTTTGCCTTTTTTGTGGGTTGAGGGGAGTCTCTCTCTTCTCTGTTAGTGGGAAGAAAAAGGAACCATTTCTTTCTATTGCTCAGCAGTGATATCCCAATAGTTGAGACACTCAGCATTTATTGAGCACTCATTATGTCTTGGGCCCTGTGCTAACCATAGAATTGTAGAAATGAGTAAGAGTCTCTCCTCTGCCTGAAAGTCTTTGTAGACTTATCAGAGTCAGCCAGATAAACCAGAAATGACATACACATTAAGCCATCTACCCTATGGCTGGGAGTCAGAATTTTAGAATACATTAACTTTATAATCTTCACAACAACCTTAGGATGTAGGCACTGAGGATCAGAGAACAGAGGTAACTTGCCCAGACGAGATTTGAACCCAATGTCTCCAAAAAATAAGTCCATGGCCTTCCTACTAATGTTAAGATGGGGAGACAGGAATCTTTTTACCTAGAAACATCAAATAAAAGGCTGATTGTAGTTGTCTACTTATGGCCCATACCACCTGTTAATTCAGGTGTGTGAACTTGAATCAGACTCCTTGTTTGGTATTTATCAGTTATTTCCAGCAAAGTGGTCAAACTAATAATAGGTAGCCTTGACATTCGTACAGCAAGTGAAAACTATGGTGCAGGACTATTTTTGAATGGGTATTTTTATTTTTTTTATTTTATTTATTTATTTATTATTATTATTTTTTAAGATTTTATTTATTTATTTGAGAGAGAGAATGAGATAGAGAGAACATGAGAGGGGGGAGGGCCAGAGGGAGAAGCAGACTCCCTGCCGAGCAGGGAGCCCGATGCGGGACTCGATCCCGGGACTCCAGGATCATGACCTGAGCCGAAGGCAGTCGCTTAACCAACTGAGCCACCCAGGCGCCCTGAATGGGTATTTTTAAATTCAGTGAATCATTTTCACCTAAAAAAAAAAAGGAGTTGTCATTTAAAAAATAAAATGACACATATTCCCTCAACGTAGTGGGCTGTGATTAGAGAAACCCTCTTCTGTATTTCCTATGATATATTCAACTACATTTGGATTAATTAACCAAATTGGTAGAAACCTCGGCTCCAAAGAGATCATCACTGAGATTTCAACCCTGTAGGTGACTGGTGACCGGTAGCTTCTTTAGCTGTAAGAAGAATCTCTAATCCTAGGTAGTTTGCAAAGGGAAAATGAGCGATAACAGGTTGGAAGCATGCTACAGAAAGGAGGATTTACACGCATCCACTTTCCATTTGGAAGGTCAGTCCACTGATTATTTTAACTTACGATGAGTTTTAGCCCAAGTCAATATATAGTAAAGTGTACCTAAAAATGATTAACATAATAAAATAAAAATTTAAAAAATCCAGAAAAAAAAGTAAAAAAAAATATCGAAAATTCAAAATGAAAAGGTGTTAGTTTTTGCTAAATTTCAAACTAAATTTCAAATGAAAGCCCTGGATTTTCAGCATTTTCAGAACCGAGAACTTCTTGTTTCACAGGACATCACCTATTGGCAGAGCTTGGTACTGCAGCTTTCCTCAGATGCTGGAGCTGCAGAAAGAGGAAGAGTTGGTCAGGCAGCCAAGGATCTGGAGTCAGAGAGACGCTAAAGCAGGCAGCTCACAGGATATGGGGCCCTGGAAGTCTGGAAAGACATGCCTTCTCTCCTCTCTTCCCATTCCACTCAGTACTACGATGTGCATTTCTGAACAGAGACCTAGAACTGGAACTGGAACAAATTGCAAAATGGTGAATTGTGGCTGTTGCGGAAATCTGCCCTGGGGGAGGCCTCCCGACCCATTTAGATGGACACTGGGTTCCATGAGACACTTGTTCCTGTGCCGACAGGTAAATTCCCACCTGTCCTGTCTCTGAATCATTGCAGCATGGCAGCTTGCTTTTACTTTTGCATACTGCAACTAATAGCATCAGGACAATAACCGTTGAAATACAAATCTATCTTTTCTCCCAGTTGGGGCTGGGACAGAAGTGAAAGAAGAGGAAGCTGGAATAGGAGGATTTTATAGCCACATTTTGGACATTGGTCTTACTGTTCAACAAGAAGCAATTTCTGACAATGAAGAAATTTCATTCTTTTCAAGTGGCACAAATGTAATCTGCTCAGGTGGTTCAGCTTCCATTTATATTTTGTAGCATCCGGAGCAACTCTTTTTTTTTTTTAAGAGCCAGAATAGAAATCTTGATCACACTAGCATGGAAAGGTCCTTCGGGTTCTGAGAGCAATCTCTTTTTCCCCCTGCCTTTTAGCCCTTTTGCCCTTTGAATGAGTATACATTTTCTGCGTGTATTTTCCAGAATACCTTCCTGTGGCATTCATTTCATTCTGTTTAATTGGCTTCCTGTTAATTGAGAGGGAGGATGAACTGGGAAATAAGCACGTGTGCTGAGTTAGAAATAAGCGGGGATGGTCCTAAAGAAAATGAAGCTGAAGTTAGAAAACGTGCAGGACCGTGCCTTTATTCGGCTGCTCTAGGCTCTCACTGCACTCTGTGTTTGTGGGGCACCCACCCATTTACTCCGTGCTGAGCCCCAAAGGGCTGTGGATGAGAGCATTTAGGAGGAGAAGATTTGGCACCTGTATGGTGACCTCAACACGAGGGTCTCAACGCGTTCTAAAGGTACTCACGAGGTCGTTTTAAAGTGGTGCTGTTTTGCTACTTTGGTCGTCATTCCTGCATAGACATTTTACAGTGCAGGACTCCGGAATTCATCAGCCCTTTCCCCCCAGCCTACTCGGTGTCAGGGTCGTTAGATCCTCTCATCCAACTCTGGGCCACTACCCCCGTGTTTCTTGGATTTCTTTCCATCACTTGCACGGTCTCAGGACATCGATGTGGATTCTTACGGGGTTTTTAAGATATCTTTTCTTCCAACTCCCCGAGTTTCTGTTTTGATCCATTTGCTTACAAATAGCTTTAATTAGCTCAGAAAACTACCCCCAGAATTTTTCAGTTTCTTTCCTTCTGTTCCAGAGAGAGAGACACATGCTTCATGCTGGTGATAACGAGACCAGTGGCAACTTCAGAGTAGCATGCATTTTCCTGCAAGGAACTGTAAAGAACAGACACCGAAGTCTTAAAGAGGACAGTTGTAGGCAATGCTTGAGTCACAACTTCAGAGGTTGAGGTTGTCGGGGAGCTGTCCGTGATGATTGTGGGGTGCGTGTGTGTACACACACCCCCTACAGTGACAGATGACCTATTGAAATAATTTCAGAGCTGTTCTGTGGTTGCTACGACAACCAATGCTCTCTTGGCTTTCATCTGGCCATGTGACAGGGACTTTGACGTCAGCTGGAGGCAGAGTCTGTGGCTGAGTCCACACAGTCAGAGGCCTGGGAGAATCTGGTGGATGCTGGCCACTCGCTGCTGCTTGCTCTGTTCCTGCCGCCGCTCCTACCACCGCACCCCTGCTTCCCCGGGGCCGCAGAGCATGGGCTGTTAAATCTTGCACTTCTCCGGTGTGAGGTAATTAGCCTGCTTTATGCACAATAGTTAGATGTTTGATAGATTACTGCAGTTTTCCCCTCTCTTTTACCTCCTCCAAGTTTATCGTCATGAGCAATGATTGTTGTACCAGGGGAAAAAATGTGAGGCAGCTTCTAGTTGCTAATTTTGTGCGGAGTCTCTGGAATTCGGTTAAATTTGGATTAATGTTCTCTGAAGTAAGTTAAAATATAATCGCCTTTCTTGCTCAACACTTGCTAACATGACATTATTCAGAGATACGGATTTTGCAGCTTGAGCCAAATATTCCCCGCTGAATTCCAGGAATCCTCCCTTCAGCATTGTTTTGGGTTTAAAGACTCCAGCATAGTCTTGCAAAATGTTACTAACTGTTTTGTTTTGTTTTTTACAATTGTTACCCATTCTGAATCAGCCTAGAGTAGTTTGAGATTTGGTTTCTATCTTGTTTGCAGCCTGCATAATTAGCAACAATAGGCACAGCGGGAAAGAACATTATACTTTGAAACAAAAGTTGGTGGTTTTTTTTCTTGTAAATAGGGTATTCCGAAAATACCAGGGAAACTGTCAACAGCTTCCTGTTTAGAGAAAAATAATCTGGACTATGCCAAGGAAGTTGGGGTGGAACCTCTTACGTGTGTGTGCATGCAGTTGCTTTTTGGTTGTTAGAGCAAAGTGCACATTTTCAGGATCTTCCTCTGAAAATTCAGCTGTGAAGAGAATGGCACTGGATAGTCTTCACTAAGGAGTCATGCAAGCTGTTCTTATATTTAAGAACTGAAATATTGCCCACAGAAGGAAACAATAGCCCTAAAGCTAGATTATCATTGATAGATGTTACTTTAATTCAAATACAGATATGAATAGTCACTAAAATTAACTCCAGATCTTGAATGAATAATTTGATAACAGTGATTAATAAGACCTTTTATCTCCTTATTCCTATAGCTGTATACAAGGCAAACTGTTTTATTTGCACTGTTGTAGTTCATTTTCTGGCCGAGTTTAGTAATTTTGGATTTTCTATCATTGGATAGATTTGATGGTTTTGTAGCTTATAATTCAAAGAAAACCTCTGGCATTTAAGTTAATCAAAGCTGGCATTTATAACCAGGTTTCTCAATCTTACAAATTCAACAGGAAAAATGGGCAAATATTAGAGCCGCATATGTAATATACTTACTATTTTGATGGAGAGGAAATAATGGTTTAACTGTGTATATGAATATACATTTTGTGATATGTGAATTATATCTCAATGTAATGCAATATATTGTTATTTTTTATGTTCCTTATTAGTTTTAGAATTCTGATTGCATTTATTTTTCCTCTTAAAGATGAGAATTTTGAACAGTATTTAGCTTCAGTGATAAGTGAATAAGTGTGGGTGCATCAATAGTTTTTCAATCGCTTTCAGTGACTGAATATTCATTGAACTGACTGGCATTTGGTAAGTCAGTTTTTGGCCAGAGACCCCATGGAGGATTTTCCAAAAAGTCTAATGTGCTTACTATCAAGGCACACTTACTGAGGCATCATCTCATCATTTAATTTATCTCATAATTATAGTAACTCAGAGGCCACATTCTTAACACCCCTAGAAATATGTTAATTGATTTGCAATATTTCAAATGAGCATGGATAAGACTGGTAGCATGTCATTTAAAAGCTCTGTCTTTGATGGAGTACTTTGATGTTTGTTTCTTTTACGAAAAATAAGTAATTATCATTAGAGCTTAGATAGCAAAGATATAGCAAAGATTTTCTATATATCTCCCTCTATGATGTTTTAAATTAAAGTTATAAAATGATTATATTCAATGCCCTTATAAAATATACTGGATTTCAGCAATGTGAAATACAAGAGAACAACAAAATGTCAATGATAAAGTTTATCACTAGAAGAGAGCAACCTATGTTATGATCTCCGAGATGCTTTAGAATCTACAGGTTTTTTTCTTGTGGCAAAATAAAAAGAAAATGACTCTCATCACAGTCATCTACTTAGAGCAGTGAGACTGTGCTGATTTCAAGGTCAAGTTTGTTTCAGCTTCAAAGATAGCAGCAAGAAATGATTTGCACTGACCTGATTGTTGCTTTGTGTATAGTTTCAGGATTTTTAACCTTTTTGGTGTCTTGGGCTTCTTTGGCAACCTGGTAAAGCCTATAGACTTTTCAGAATGATGCTTTTAAATGCATAAGTTAAAGTATGCAAGATTACAAAGGGAATCACTTTTGTTGAAATACATTAACCAGATTTTTTAAAAATTGTGATATGTGTTTTGTTATTAATTTATTCTTAAGTAATACAAGCTAGCAGCAGGTATAACTACCATATGAAATAGTGATGAGTGTAAAAAGTATTTCGGAATATCTATACTGACTATAACGTGATGTGAGAATATCCGTGATTTCTCTCGATGACAAAATCACAGATACTGTGGTTTGTAGCCTACATTTTAATTAAAAGAACTACTAAATTTCAGGTTGGGACTGGCGAAACTAAAAGTCTCATATATATTTTTCCCATCCAAGTTCCTGGATCCCCTTGAATTCTATCCACCCCTGAATTAAATGATATATAAGCTAGTGATGCCAAAATTTCATAGAACTGCACTGGACAAAGCACACCACCACCATTTCCACATCCAATTCCACATCTGATTTTATTCTCTGAATGTGTGAATGTCACAGTATTCTTGAATTTCGGTGTGAAAAGGAACGGTATATCCAGACAGCAACCAAACTATAACTATTTCATTCATTTTCCTCCTTGAAATCCATAAGCATGCTTATGTTGCATGGACTGGGAAACTCTTACCTCATTAGATAAGAGTGAAGAGGAAGGACTCATAGTGTTAACACAAGTTATGCAAGTTCAAACCATGGACCACAGGAGTCAGACTAAAGCTAGTTACCAAACGGCCTTTATCCACTCAGAGAAAATAAACCAGTAGAACTCAGATGAAGAATGCAGGATGTTATGTGAGCTCATTGGAGAACTTATGTAACTTTCCAGTGTAATGTAAAGCACATACTTGTGTGAATCTATAAGTTGTAATGTTACTTCCTTACCCAGGATAGAGCCTGTTAGTTTATCTACCACAGGTCCCCAGGATGCACCACATTCAAAATGAAATGGGGAATGGAGACACTTCCCAAGTAATTTGAACTCAGAATTCTATTTGACTTCCTGGGTATTTAAGAACAATACAGGCGGTATTGATATTGTTTAGCATGACTGTCTAAGCAATTGTCTCGTTCTCATGTCGACTTTGAATTTGCAGAAGATATTGCCTAATGTTCTTCTCCAGCCTACTAGGTAGCTTTGCAGTTGGTTGGCTGACATCATATATCATTACCTTTCCAGCCCTGCCTTTAGATTGTCCAAAGCTGCCCTTTCTATTACATCAGCATCCCCCATCTCAGCGTAAGAGAATTGGAGCTGTGACATTTTGTACAAGCTGTTGTCTAAACTCAATCCAAATCCCTAACATTTGAAATGGAAGCTTAGCAATTTTCCTTCATGAGTTCTTGGGGAATTATGAAAGAGGATTTTTCTCAAACATTTTTTATTCATTGGACAAGAAAAGAACACCTGCTTTGGGGACTTTGAGTCTCTGAGGCAACTTGATAAAGAAACTTGGAAAATGTCTAAAATCTCTGACTCCCAGCTGTACTGTTTGCCTCTTTGATGGCAGGTGTTTGAAATTTTAAGTTCAGAAAGGAATGTGCCATTACTCTTCATGAAATCAACTGTCATTGAAATGGTGCCCCATGATGGAAATCCAACTAGAAATAGCATTCCAAAATACAGTATTTTTTTATTGTCTCCAGAAGTGATGCCATAAAAGTTAGTGCTCATTAAGACTTTGATATAAAAATTATATGATAAATATTTAAATTCACTGGAGCCATGTTCTCCAAATTAAAGACAGTCTGTTCTTTTTATCCCTGCAGTGAACCTTAGTTTTTTGGGACATATTTCTATAAATGCCTTTAATTAGAGACACAGCATCTCTTTAAAATTTAGTTTACACTAATGTAAAACATAGGATACTCAGCTAACATTAAAGTTCTATATTTGATTTGCAGGAAAGAAATCTCTAATCTGAACGATATTCAGCTGCTGCTTGTCCTAATGTAAGGATTATTCATATTTTCTGAATTCTGTCCCGATGACAGCAGGAAAACCAAAGTCTGCATATTGCTGTTACGCAAGGATGAATCCTTTAAAGGATGATTCTAGATTTTTTTTTTTTTACTTTTATGAATTTAAACCCTATCCATTAGAGGCAAATGTTGAAAAGTGTTACATTCTTCGGCTATCTGCTCAGCTGATTCCCACAGCCTTTCATGTGATTCATACAACTAAAACCACAACCAATTTTGTGATGACCATATTTACAACATCCTTGGAGATAAAAAATAGCATCCCACAAAAGTTATCCCATACTCTACCTTCCCAGGCATCAGGTGCCACAGGAGGTGAGCATTTATTAACTAGCTACTCCCTCCGCATTATTACAGGGCGCATTTGGGGCCCCTCCCCCACTCAGTCCTTGAGTCATATGTGCCACCGACATAAAAAGCTCAGCTTACTTTATGAACTTCTGATTTTTGTTTGCTTGAGCTTTTATTCAAACATTCAGTCTTTCATACATTCAACAAGCTTTGCATACCTACTGTGTGCCAGGCTTTACACTAGACACCAGGGATGCTATGGGGAACAAGACAAGCAAGGTCCCTACCATCATGGAACTTATAGTCCCCTTTTAGGGATCCTATGTATATCAACAGCCAAAGTTTCTTCCTCATGGTCATTAAAGAATTATCTTTAAAAACTAACAAACAAACAAACATGAAAACAAAAGAGACAAGCAAACAACTGGGAGCCGTTAGATTTTATACCTGAGTTAAACCTTAGAAGGGGCATTCTTCAGCTGGTGAACTGCCAGCCTAATTTGTGAGCAATCTGTTCTTATCAGTGTCAAGCATTCCAGATCAGTACGCCCAGCACTATTCTTGGCAGGCCAAAGGCTGTCTTCTAATTCAGAAAAAAATGAGAATGGTAAGAACTGACCTAAAGAATGATTTTCTTTTAGGCAAATATGCTGTCTTATGCAAATAACAAGAGTCATTTTATTTTAAGAAAGGAATCCTTAAATTAGTGGTGTCCAAGTGCAGTTGACCCTTGAACAACATGGGGGTTAGGGGTGCCAACCTCCCATGCAGTCAAAAATCCACATATAACTTTTGACTCCCCAAAACTTAACTACTCATACCCTACCATTGACTAGAAGCCTTACCAATACCATAAACAGTCAATTAACACATATTTTGTATTTTATATGTATTATATACTGTATTTTTCCAATAAAGTAAGCTAGAGAAAAGAAAATGTTATTAAGAAAATCATAAGGAAGAGAAAATAGTTACAGTACTATACTGTATTTATCAGAAAAAAATCCATGTATAACTGGACCCATGCATGGTTCAAACCCATGTTGTTCAAGAGTCAACTGTTTATCTATCTTAGCTTTCCTATACTAATCCAGTCAAGATAGGCTTACTGAATAACCCCAAATCCCAATGGCATAATGCCATTCACTTTTCACTCACCTGCAAATCAGATTTAGGAGAAAGCTTTTTTTTTTTTTTTAAGATTTATTTATTGAGAGAGAGAGAGAGAACACAAGCGGGAGGAGGGGCAGAGGGAGAGAATCTCACACAGAGTCCCCACTGAGGGTGGAGCCAGGCGCGGAGCTCGATCTCATGACCCTGAAATCATGACCTGAGCTGAAATCAAGAGTCAGGTGCTTAACTACTGAACCACCCAGGCGCCCCTAGGAGAAAGGTTCTACTTCACACAGTTATCCAGGAATTCAGACTTCTATAAACGAATCTGGGGAAAATCCTACATCTACAACTTGCAGGTGTTACTTTGGGCAAGTTACCTAAGTCACAGTTTTCTTTTCTTTTTTTTTTTTTTAAATTTTTTATTTGACAGAGAAAGAGAATACAAGCAGGGGGAGCTGCAGGCAGAGGCAGAGGCAGAGGGAGAAGCAGACTCCCCGCTGAGCAGGGAGCCTGACGCGGGGCTCCATCCCAGGACCCCGGATCATGACCCGAGCTGAAGGCAGACGCTTAACCATCTGAGCCACCCAGGTGCCCCTAAGTCACAGTTTTCTTACCTGGATAATATTAGCGCCTACCTTACTGGTTTTTAAGCCAACTTACTTGGCATAGTAAGTGATGGGTATTAGGTATTCAATAATGTGAACTGTTATCATTAAATCAGAACTGGATTATTTCCATTGTTTCCAGGTCTACCATTTCCCCAGAAACTATGAAGTACCACTGCCCAAGTTGGGGGGGGTATCTCCCTGCTGTTACGATAGTAGCTAGCATTTAGGGAGCTAGGTAGACTTCTAAGCTCTTTTCAAAATAACTATTTTTTCTTCACAGTATCCCAATTTTATAAATGAGGGAACTGAGGCACAGAGAGCTTAAGCAAATAGCCCAGCGTTACACAAGAATATATAACAGAGTTCTAGGTATCTGGCCCTACAATCCTGGCTCTTTACTCACTGTGCCATATTGCTTTTCAAGCTGGAATATATTTTATTTTCCCTATAAGTCATATATTGTAGCAGATTGTACTCTCCAAAATTGGCCGTATAATTATATCAACTCCCACATACTCTTCTAGAATCTTGCCACTCACCATAAAGAGCTGGAGTCTATTGCCCTCCCCTTGAACCTTACATAGGCTTGTGATTGGTCCAACTGATAGAGCACAGTGGAAACAATACTAGGTGACTTCCAAGGTTGGATCATAAAAAGATACAATTTCTTTGTCTTTGGGCTATTCTTTTTCTTTCACATGTGACATTTGCTCTTGGAAATCAGCTGCCATGTTGTGAGGAAGCCCAGACTGTATGGAGGGGCCATATGTAGGTGTTTCAGCCAACCCCCCCAGCTTAGACTTCAACCAACAGCCAGCACCAACCAGAGATATGAGTGGGGAAGCCTTCAGAGGATTCCAGGCCCTAGTTCTTAAGTCCCCCTAACCCTCCTGATGGGGGCCAGAGATGAGCTATCGCTGCTGAGCCCTGTCCTAAATTTCAGATTCTTGAACAAAATAAACATTGTCCGTAAGTTCTGGCATTATTTCTTAAGCAGCCAGAGTAACTGGAACATATGGGGTAATTAGATATGACTAAGGTACCTGTATAAAGGACTAAACTTCAGGTACATATAACTTAAATAGGTTTTTATGATTTGGGATAAGTACCTAATTAAAATAATTTCTAGAGGAAGATATATTTCAGTTACCAAATTACAAATGGGCATCTTGTTTGTAAATTCAGAACAGTGTCCTACGTATTAATGCTGCTGCTGGTTCTGGAAGATTTGGGCTACACTGAGACTTGACTGTTTGCCTTAGTAAAATCTCCCTCATTGCTTCTGCCACCTGGGATCCTCTCTGCCAGAGAGGCTGTGTGAATAACAGTACCTGTGCTATTTTCCCTTGGTCACTGCTTAGTCCTCCTTATCTGCTTTTGTCTCCCTTGCTCACACCTACTCTGTCTAATCTGCTGCCTAGTTTTCTATTGTTAGACCCTTGCTGTCTTCTTGACACTCTCTTTTGGCTCATTTCCAATGCTTCTAAGCCTATTTTTCTGCTCTAATGGTTTACAGTAAAGCTAGGGAATTCCTCTTGGCCAGGTAGGATTTAGCTCATTCAGCAAAGTCTTCTCACCAAGCTGCCAAAATGGCAACTGTCCCACTGGCTTGTGGCTCCATGTGTTGGTCAAACCTAGCACTTGGAATATTCAGAAAGGTAGCCCTTATATCCTCACTCAGAGACACGTCTGTCTCTTCTGCTGCAGAGATATCAATACCTCTGATTTTCTTCTCACTTAAATGTCACCCTATCCTAATGGTCTTCCCATCATTCCTTTAGAAGATTAATTGTTTTTTTCACTCATTCATTTGTTCATTCACCATTTATTCATTTTATATAGTGGGCCCTATTGTCACATACCTATAGAAAGATTTCTTTTTGTCCAAGGACTGGTGAGGTTCCTCCAGTTGTGTCTCATTTACTTACAATTGACACCAGGCAGATGTGGTCCAATGACCCAAATGTTTCAATAAGCAACACATGTCCCACTTCGTTCAAGATATCCCAGCTAAGTAGGATACTACAAGCATAACACAGGACCAGCTAGTCTTTGAAAAGGTTGTAGTCCAATTGGGAAGGCTAGACAGCATATGCATCTGAAATTGAAGAGCTGTGTCTTGGTTACAACCTCTCATAATGCCTAATGTAGTGTGTAACACATTGTATCTACTCATTAAATCTCTGGTAAGTGATTAATGAATAGATTAACCCTAGAAAGATATGTGGCATTGAGAGGCATATTCCTTCAGAGAGGAATTAAGCTTTGAACTGTGTCTTTTTTTTTTTTTATTCTTATGTTAATCCCCATACATTACATCATTAGTTTTAAATGAAGTGTTCCATGATTCATTGTTTGTGCACAACACCCAGTGCTCCATGCAGAACGTGCCCTCCTCAATACCCACCACCAGGCTAACCCATCCTCCCACCCCCTCCCCTCTAGAACCCTGTTTGTTTTTCAGAGTCCATCGTCTCTCATGGTTCGTCCACCCCTCCGATTTCCCCCGCCTCATTCTTCCCCTCCCGCTACCTTCTTCTTCTTCTTCTTCTTCTTCTTTTTTTTTTTTTCTTAACATATATTGCATTATTTGTTTCAGAGGTACAGATCTGAGATTCAACAGTCCTGCACAATTCACAGTGCTTACCAGAGCACACACCCTCCCCAGTGTCCATCACCCAGTCACCCCATCCCTCCCACCCCACCCCCCACTCCAACAACCCGCAGTTTGATTCCTGCGATTAAGAATTCCTCATATCAGTGAGATCATATGATACACGTCTTTCTCTTTTTGACTTATTTCACTCAACATAATACCCTCCAGTTCCATCCACGTCGTTGCAAATGGCAAGATCTCATTCCTTTTGATGGCTGCATAATATTCCATTGTATATATATACCACATCTTCTTTATCCATTCATCTGTCGATGGACATCTTGGCTCTTTCCACAGTTTGGCTATTGTGGACATTGCTGCTATAAACATCGGGGTACACGTACCCCTTCGGATCCCTACTTTTGTATCTTTGGGGTAAATACCCAGTAGTGCAATTGCTGGATCATATGGTAGCTCTATTTTCAACTTTTTGAGGAACCTCCATACAGTTTTCCAGAGTGGCTGCACCAGCTTGCATTCCCACCAACAGTGTAGGAGGGTTCCCCTTTCTCCGCATCCCCGCCAACATCTGTCATTTCCTGACTTGTTAATTTTAGGCATTCTGAGTGGTGTGAGGTGGTATCTCATTGAGGTTTTGATTTGGATTTCCCTGATGCTGAGCGATATTGAGCACTTTTTCATGTGTCTGTTGGCCATTTGGATGTCTTCTTTGGAAAAATGTCTGTTCATGTCTTCTGCCCATTTCTTGATTGGATTCTTTGTTCTTTGGGTGTTGAGTTTGATGAGTTCTTTATAGATTTTGGATACTAGCCCTTTATCTGATATGTCATTTGCAAATATCTTCTCCCATTCTGTCGGTTGTCTTTTGGTTTTGTTGACTGTTTCCTTTGCTTTGCAAAAGCTTTTTATCTTGATGAAGTCCCAATAGTTCATTTTTGCCCTTGCTTCCCTTGCCTTTGGCGATGTTTCTAGGAAGAAGTTGCTTCGGCTGAGGTCAAAGAGGTTGCTGCCTGTGTTCTCCTTTAGGATTTTGATGGACTCCTGTCTCACATTGAGGTCTTTCAACCATTTGGAGTCTATTTTTGTGTGTGGTGTAAGGAAATGGTCCAGTTTCATTCTTCTGCATGTGGCTATCCAATTTTCCCCAACACCATTTGTTGAAGAGACTGTCTTTTTTCCATTGGACATTCTTTCCTGCTTTGTCAAAGATGAGTTGACCATAGAGTTGAGGGTCCATTTCTGGGCTCTCTATTCTGTTCCACTGATCTATGTGTCTGTTTTTGTGCCAGTACCATGCCGTCTTGATGATGACAGCTTTGTAATAGAGCTTGAAGTCCGGAATTGTGATGCCGCCGGCTTTGCTTTTCTTTTTCAATATTCCTCTGGCTATGCGGGGTCTTTTCTGGTTCCATACAAATTTTAGGATTATTTGTTCCATTTCTTTGAAAAAAGTGGATGGTATTTTGATGGGGATTGCATTGAATGTGTAGATTGCTCTAGGTAGCATTGACATCTTCACAATTTTTGTTCTTCCAATCCATGAGCATGGAACGTTTTTCCATTTCTTTGTATCTTCCTCAATTTCTTTCATGAGTATTTTATAGTTTTCTGAGTATAGATCCTTTGTCTCTTTGGTTAGATTTATTCCTAGGTATCTTATGATTTTGGGTGCAATTGTAAATGGGATGGACTCCTTAATTTCTCTTTCATCTGTCTTGTTGTTGGTGTATAGGAAAGCCACTGACTTCTGTGCATTGATTTTATATCCTGCCACTTTACTGAATTCCTGTATGATGAACTGTGTCTTAAAGAATGGAGAATATTTGGCATGACCACAGAAGTGAGAGGATCATCCATGAGTAACAAACATCATGGGTACATCCTGGTAACAGAAATGACCCCCATCTGGGATTGAGAAAACGGTTGGGAAAAGGAAAAAAAAAAATCATACAATACCTAAGGTGGGTCTGTGGTGATCTAGAATTTATCAATTTAAGGTAAGCTGGATTTGATCAGATAGAAGCAGGAAGCTAGTGAAAGTTTGAGAACAGGTAAGTGATGTATGTGTCAAATGGTGTTATAATATTTTAATAACCCTGTTTACTTTTGCTTTATACAATTTATTTTAAAATCCCAAATATGTGTTAAGTGTTTCCTTTTTCTCTATTTTTCTCATAGAAAAGTTCTAACTTTTTAAATTAAAAAAATGTGAATTATCTTCTGCCTTCAATGCTGTGTGAGTATCCCTTTTAACTTTAGCTGGGTGATATCTGTAGGGAGAGCTATGTAACTTCATAGTTTTAAAACTATAATCTGTTTTTAGCAAAGTTATATTCCCAAAATCCAAGCCAGATGAAGAAAATGAAGCCTTCCTAACATTTTCTATAGAATAATACTATAGTGATAATTGATATTCATAATGAAACCCCTGGGACATTGCACCATTATTCTGATGTCTTTTAATTGAGCCACCAATGAAAGACTAAATTATATTCAGTGAAGTTTTAGTTGTAACTACATTTCATTATATCTAATCTTTGAAAACTGGCCATCAGTATATGTGTTTGGCAACTATCAGAATTTTTTTTGTTTTTGCTTTTGTTTTTTTTTTAATTAGGCTTCACGCCCAACGTGGGGCTTGAACTCACTGAGCTCAAGAGTCCCATGATCTTCTGACTGAGCCAGCCAGGCGCCCCACTATCAGAATGTTCTTAATCAGGGCACCTGGGTGGCTCAGTTGGTTAAGCGACTTCCTTCGGCTCAGGTCATGATCCTGGAGTCCCGGGATCGAGTCCCGCATCGGGCTCCCTGCTCGGCAGGGAGTCT
The DNA here is from genome assembly GCF_029215605.1 of Mirounga angustirostris. Lineage (NCBI taxonomy): Eukaryota > Metazoa > Chordata > Mammalia > Carnivora > Phocidae > Mirounga > Mirounga angustirostris. The sequence continues at coordinate 35,179,963 of NW_026991712.1, forward strand.
GCTTCTCCCTCTGACCCTCCTCCCTCCCATGCTCTCTGTCTCTCATTCTCTCTGTCTCAAATAAATAAATAAAATCTTTAAAAAAAAAAAAAAAAGAAGAATGTTCTTAATCAGAATATCCCATTCTCAAGAAAAATACTGTAAATTATACATACAGATATGTGTACATATATATATATTTAGTATGTATATATATTAAATATGTACATATTTATATAAATGTTACATATATTTATATACACACACATAGTGAAAGAATAACAAGAACATCATTTGTTAATCCTTCCAGTGAAATGTGACCTCACATACTGATATTGCTGATGACTTTGCCACAGCCCCGTGCAGGTTAGTACTGTCCCTAAGGTCCAGTGCCTGTCAGGTATTGAATCTGTGATATAGTTGTGAAGTCTCCAATCACATAAGGGTTTTAAAGCCATTGAGGATAGACAGGAGGTTATCTCCACCTCTGACAGAGAAAAGGCTGTGCTTTACGCTTACGGAACATGACTCGCCATTGCTGTTGGCAATTGTGCCCGTTTGGAAATCACTTCTATTTCCTGAGTCCGTTGCGCATGTTGATGCTTCTTGCTGCCTCCTGGCTATTCGGCAGTGAAAGGCTCTGGCACCCTTGGTGATCCCTGAACTCTCTTACAAGGCCAGTTCCTGGGGGTGGTTAACTCAAACCATTCACTCTCTTGGGGGCTTTCTTTATTGAGACACTGAGCAGAAGTTTAACTGCAAGTTATCGTTTTCATGAAATTATTTTCTGGCATATCCAGAAGATGTTTTCACAGAATAGAAGCTATTTAAGAAAGAGACAACCCCGGGCGCCTGGGTGGCTCAGTTGGTTAAGCGACTGCCTTCGGCTCAGGTCATGATCCTGGAGTCCCGGGATCGAGTCCCGCATCAGGCTCCCTGCTCGGCGGGGGGGGTCTGCTTCGTCCTCTGACCCTATCCCCTCTCATGTGTTCTCTCTCTCTCATTCTCTCTCTCTCAAATAAATAAATAAAATCTTTAAAAAAAAAAAAAAAAAGAAAGAGACAACCCCTGGTCCAAATTCCATTTTGTAAAAGTAACTATCATTAAAATCTGCTATGTTCACCTCCAAAAATGTTGGCCAACTTCCAACTTCAAAAGCCCAACCCATTGCTTTTCCGAAAAGAACTAACTTCTTCCTCTGGCCCTCAAAACAGCCTACACTGCTCTGTCGGGGCATCCTTGCAAGGAGGATTACTTTGTTAAAGTCACAAAGTGTCTTGTCAAGGGTACAAAACTTGGTTATGTTACAGGTTGACAAAAAGATACTAATTTTGAGATACTGTTAAAAAAAAAAAAAGGAAAGGTCTCACTGAAATTCCATTAAATCATGTCTGGATTTAAGAAATGGGGACTTTTTTATTGTGGTAAAATATACATAATATAAAACTAACCTAAAAATTTTAACAGTTTTAAGTGTACAATTCAGTGGCATTAAGCACATTCATGTTGTCATGCAACCACCACCACCATACCCCTCCAGAACTCTTTCGTCTTCCCAAATTGAAACTCTGTACCCATTATGCACTAACTCCCCATTTTCCCTTCATCCCAGGCCCTGCTAATCACCATTTTACTTTCTTGAAGTAGGTACATTTCAAGGAAATTTAAAATGAACCTATAATTTCTCTTTCTCTTATATATGCACTCTTCAATTAGTAAAATCCCTATTAAAAGTTTCCAAATAACTGGATGTTTCTTAGGTTTACAAGTGGGCAGAGTTTATGCAGAGTTCCATGATGTAGAGATTTCAGACACACAGTGGAGATGATGGGTTGAAACATGTTTTCCATACCACCTACTTAAATCCTATTGGGTACAGTTTTTGCTTAATTATTCAGCTTGCCACTTTGCTTGACAAAGAGAAAGCCATTGAACCTGAGACTTTCTGGTCCCAGGGATATACTCAAATAGTCTTATATTAACTTCTATTAATGCTCATTTTAAGTAAATTAAGTATTGAGCAATACATGTTTATGATAAAACATTTGGACAATATAGAAGAACATAAAGAAGAAGATAAACCTCACTCTTAATATTCTACTGCCTAAAATAACCACAATTAACATTTTCAGATTAAAAAGCATTATAATTCATTTTATTTTAACAGAAGAAAAAGAACTCTGAAATGAACCTGAGGATTTGAACTTCAGGTAATGATTTCTTTAAAGTGGGAATTTTTGGATTCCAGCGAAATTGAATTGTCAGTTAAAAATTTTAAATCAATCAAATACAAAGAGATTGGGGAATCAACATTTCTTAAAAACTAATTGTTTCTTAATGGGTATAGGTTTATATTTTCAGTTAGTGAAGCTTAGTTAACTATCTCATGAAGATCAAAAAAGACCATAGGTAATCAAACAAAAATACCTCTGAGGAAATAAAAGGGTTTTAACCAGAGTTCAAAACTTAATTCCACCCTTCGGAATATTATCCTGGAAAAAAACTAGATAAAAAGCATAATCTGTAAGAAACACAGTCCATAAAGTTATAAACTTCTTTCAAAAGGAAAAATAAATCATACAATAAGGAATCAGTTATTTTACCCAGTGAACTAGAACTCACAGAGATTTTAGAGGAATTCACTGTATTTATTATTAACCATGACCAGAGAGGCTTACCTTCACATGCTTCAGACACCAGTGTTTTTTAGATTCCAGTGTTTAAATACAAACTGTATTTTAGTTTGCTTCATATTTAGACCATGATTGCCTTTTATGGGTATTATCTTTCTAGTGTTTCTCATTTTCTTTCTCTTCTCTGGTTGACTTGGAGAAACTTAAATCTTAAGTACATATGTGGCGTGTCATTGTTTACTTCTTGATTCTTAAGTAGCCCTTCGATCATGATAACCTTTTGTTTGTTGAAGATTTCTTCACTGTCCTGTTTCTTAATTCAGACTAAATAGGCTGTTCCACTAGGGTATCTCTCCATCAGAACTGGATTATTTCCATTGTTTCCAGGTCTACCTATTTCTTGGATTCATTTTCAATTTTTCTAGAGTATATTTTTGAGTAGTTTCATCAAAACAGCAGAAGAGCTAACTCATTGTAGATTTCATTTTGCTCTTATAATTGGAATATAGATTCAAAATAACTTTCCACCACAATTTTATGGGCTTTGTTCCAATGTGTTCTAGCAAACCGAAAAGCGGATGCAAAGTCTGCTGCCATTCTCCTTACAGGTAGCTTTTTTACTCCCTCCCTGAGCTTTCAGGATTTTCTCTTTGTATCTGGAGATCATAAAATTCCCCAGGAAGTGTCCAGGTATGTCATTTTTTTCATTATTCCATTTCAAGCTGTCTTAATCTGAAGATTCAAGGTTTGTTCAGCTCAGGAAAATATCCTGTTATTTCTTTGAAATATTAATTTTCTCTATCATCTGTGGTTTTCTCCTCGAACAGCTTCTATTTGGAAGGATATTATATCTTTTAGCCCCAGGAGATACTATATCTCTTCGATCTTGGATCTCTCTCCTCTATGTTCTTAAATTTTCTCTGATATTTTCTCTTTCCTTTTCCTTTTTGTTTTTTTTTAAGATTTTATTTATTAATTTGAGAGAGAGCGCACACAAGTCAGGGGGAGGGGCAGAGGGAGGGGAGGAAGCAGACTCCCTGCTGAGTAGGGAGCCCGATGTGGGGCTCCATCCCAGGACGCTGAGATCATGACCTGAGCCGAAGGCTGACACTTAACTGACTGAGCCGCCCAGGTGCCTCTCTCTCTTTTTTTCTCTTATGTGCATTCCAAGAATTTCCTCAAATTTGTCTTCCAGATCTCAAATTTTTTGTGTGTGTCATTTCATTTCAGTAATTCAACCTTTCTACTCAGGGTCTTTTTAAAATCTTTAATTTTTATAAAAAATTTTCTTTGTTTTTTTTATGGCTCCTTTTTCAAAGCAGTCATTTATGGATACAATATTCTCCCAAATTTCCCTGAAAACAGTAATAACACTTTTTTTTTTTAAGTTATCTTCTATGTCCCGTTTCAACTCTATTTCCTTTGGCATCAGTTGTTTTGTTTTTCTTCTGGATCCTTCTCTTTTATGCTCTTTGTTTTTCTTAGGTAACTGTTGCCTTTTGACTGGCCCAATCATATTCATAAATGAAGTGCTGGGTTGACTAGTAGAGGTACCTGAGGGGGTTTCCTGGGCCATCCCAAGGCCCATGAACATTACGTAGGGATGTTTTTCTACCATGCTTCTCATGCAGGGCAGAGCAGGCAGGCAGGCTGATGGCAGGCACCTTTGAGAATAAGAAGCAGGTAGGCAAGCTTATGACTGCCCAAACTGCCCAAGTCAGGAAGACTATATTTTGAGCAGTGAACTGCATAGGTGTACTGCCCTTTTGTGCAGAGTTTAGAGGGGGGCAGAAAAAGGTGGGGAAAAAAGCATCTGCAGAGTCCTTCTATTAATTACCCTGTCTGCTCCTTCTCTCTGTGGCTCTACACCTGAATTCTCTGGGGTTCTGTTGGGAAGAACAGCTCTCACCTCTCTCTGAAACCTAATCTCTGTGGCGGTTTTTATTGGCTCAATCCAACCATGTCTGTTCACTATTTTCCAGAAATTTTTAAAAATTTCTGTCTGCAGGGGTGCCTGGGTGGCTCAATTGGTTAAGTGTCTGCCTTTGGCTCAGGTCATGATCCCGGGGTCCTGGGCTCGAGCCCCACATCGGGCTCCCTGCTCTGCGGGGGAGCCTGCTTCTCCCTCTGCCTGCTCCCCCTGCTTGTGCCCTCTCTCTCTCTCTCCCTCTCTCTCTGTCAAATAAATAAAATCTTTAAAAAATAATTTCTTTCTACAGATGGTAACCTTTTCTGATTTCCATCCCTGTTACAGATTATTCTTTTTCATACATATTTTCTGCCACTTCAGTGGAAATTTTGGAGGTAAAATACATAAATTTGCATGCTTAGTGTGCCGTCCTAAAGTGAAGTCGTAGTAACATTCAGAGCGTTTATCCCAGTGTGTTAGTGCATGAGACCAGGGCACGTGTCTTTTGCTCGATAAGACCATTTCTCTTTCTTTCATGGCCCCAGACAGCACTCTCAACCCTGGTTAGACGTATGACCAAAATGGATCATTTATACAGAGAGCAAAGTGAAAGAAGATGGATCACATGAGCTGATTCCATCATTAGACTCATAATATCTGCCTCCATCAGGTACCCCCTCATCCTTCAGGACTCCACTCAAGCCCTGCCTTTTCTAGGAAGCCTTCCTAACTTCCCCAGTACTCTTGCATAATACAAACTGCTATTATAACACTAACCACACAGTTTTATGATTTCCTATTGTCTCTTCCATTAAACTTCATGCTCCCGAGGGTAAATGAGGTGCTTTGTTTCATGTCTGTATCCTCAATGTACCCCACAGAGGCTGGCACGCATTAAATGCCCAACACGGGTCAGATAACCAAGTAACTGAATGAATGAACAAAGGAATGAACAAACTTGATGTTGACCTTGGAAACGGATGTGTTGTATTTCTTTGCTGAAAACAAGACCACTGACCTCCTGATTGTCAGGAGAAGTTTTGAGAAGGGTGTTTCAGGCAGGAGGAGCATTATGGGGAAAAGCCCAAGGCAAACTGGGGCATGGCTTTTTGGGGGAACTGGTAGAGGTTGTTCTTAAAGTTGCTATAGGTAATTGGTTCATCCAAATACAATCTCTAATTCCTGCTGCGTCTTTTGTGCTGAGTGGCAGTCTTATTTCAAGGTTCTTTGATCTTTACCAGTTCAGTGAATGCAGGTCTAATTAGAACTGTTGTATTTTGGCAAAAATGCTGGTGCCCCAATTCCTTAGGTGTTGATACAGTATCCTTCCTGGTTCTTTGTAATCACGACTTGAAACCTACAGCAGTCTTCTTTGCCAGTTTACATGAAAGGGTCCACTTACACTTGTTTTCACTATCATTACCAGTATTGAGTCCTCACTTCACAAGAACAGCGTGAAACCACAGACAGCTTAGAATGGGGCTTCCAAGCTCTACTGGGCTCCGGTAGCCTGCTGGTAAAGCAGGAGGCCATCCATTGCAGAGCTCTGCCTCTCACATGATCACCTGGCGGAACTTCCTTGCTCCAATGCCTCTAACCCCACTCACCACCTGAAAGTTCTCCCCAGAAGTCTGAGGGCCTCGCCTCCCATTTCTGTAACTTAATAAAAAACTACTGGTTTTCAGAGCAAGTAGGCTCTCAATCCTGGTTAATTAATACGTGTCTTTTCATTTCAAGATGTGTTATTCTATCCACATAACAGGTGTTCAATAAATAGTTGTCAGATGGGTGGAAGAATGAATGAAATCCAAGAGGGATTGGGTTTGCCTTTTCTGAAATTAGACTCAAGGAGCACATTTGCTGAAAATTACCCCAGGTAGGTGCCAGGATCTGCTTCGGATTGCAGGCCATTGATTGCTTCCATCTCAGTCATTTCAGTTCCGCCACATCCTACACACGTCCCCCAACTCTCGTCTTTGGAGCCAATTCACTCCGGGATTTAGACTCTCACTAAACACGTCTCCGTAGGGTCCTTTTATTTGTTCCTAACACAAGATTGTCTCGGGAATATGCTGCTCCCTGCGGGCTTGCTCCTCACCTGCCGAGGCAGAGACCCTGACTTAAAGAGAGCGTCCATCACACCCCCGACTCAGCGTCGCATTGGGCTTGTTTTTAAGAGTGAAGCTATGTGGCCCCCCCAGCAGACTGGTGTTAGATGTGAGACAGTGTAAAGCAGGACATTCCCAGGTGTATGACTCAGGAGCTACCTTGACAACCATCAGTGAAATGCCAGGCTGTGCTAATAGGAAAATGAGGTCTGGGAATGCTAATGGTATAAAGTGACTGGCATAAAGGGACATGTTTTTGGCAGCCCTGGCAGTAGTCAGGGCTGGAGACATAAGGAGAGAAATGGCTGCATGAAGATGACACCGGAAGAGAAGTTCAAGTCCTCTCATTATTCAAAGTCCCAGCTGAATCTGAGCTGCTGGGTCAATGGGTGGGAGCACCAGCCCAACTGACCCCCACAAGCTCTTGGCTGGGATCTTCCCAGTAGCCTAGGAGGAGAGGCACAAGGTCTAAACGCAAGTCCCAGCACTGGGGTCAGAATCGCAGTGGTGTGGTTAAAAAACAAGGCTGAAATGAGGACTTTGTAATCGGAATCTAGAAGGCTGGGGCTTGGGATCTGCCTCTTCACAAGATTTTCTAGGTGATTCTTAATTCTCGGCAACTAACCCTTGACAGCCACCAGCACCTCTTAATCTTCTCAGTCTACAAGGATCTCTTGCTGTGGACAGACTGCCCAGCACCAGGAATTTCAGTTGAGCATGTGGCTGGTCTGCACATGGCATGAGGAGGCAAGCTCTATGCCCTTGGATCTATGTATTTGTTTTATTTATTTATTTTTATTTATTCTATATTTTTATTTGAGTATAGTTGACACACAATGTTACATTAGTTTCAGGTTTACAACTTAGTGATTCGTCATTGAATGTATTCCTTATGCAATGTCTTTTATTCCCGTGTCTAACTCATTCTAGTTGGAAGCCCATACTCCCCTTCACCATTTTACCCAACCCCCCCTCCCCTCTGGAAACCATCAGTTTGTCCTCAGTATTTATAGATTTGATTCTGATCTATAGATCTGATTTGTTTGTTTATTCATATGATTTTTTTTATTCCACTTATGAGTGAAATCATATGGTATTCGTCTCTCTCAGTTTGACCTATTTCACTTAGCATAATACCCTCTAGGTCCATCCATGTTGTTGCAAATGACTGTGCCCTTGGATTTAACAAGTGATTCTAGAATATGGGCACTGCTTTAGGCCTTGAAAGCAACCCTTGCCTTTAGGGATCAGTAAGTTATGAAGTCACAATCTGCACTCTCAACTCAACATGACCACTTAGCATCACTAGCATCACGAAAAACTCCTGTTGTGGATATATGCCACTGGTCACAAAAAGATCTGATGCAAATAAAAAGTCATCAGCCCAGATGACTACCGCAACTAGAAAACAACTCCAAGTTCCTTATTTGTGAGGAGTAACCTAAGGATGGGACTAATTCACAAAGCTTACAACAGAGCCTATTGATCTCTTAAGTAGGGTTATCAAATTCAGCAAGTAAAAACACAAGACACCCAGTTAAATTTGTATTTCAGATAAACATAGAATTTTTTTCATTATAAGTATATCCCATGAAGTATTTAGGACATACTTATGTTCAAACATTAATTGTTATCTATCGAAATTCAGATTTAAATGGGCTTCCCATATTTTATCTGGCAGCCCTACCCCTATGCTTATTTAGGGACACTTCCCCAAAGATCAAGGCTGCTAGATTTGGATATCTGGTCATATTAAGTTGACAAGAGTAGAGGGCAGGGAGCATGCCCTATTGTCTTTGCCTTCCTTAGAAAGCCTTCTTTAGTGTGTAGCACTCAGGGTATAATAAATACACAAGGAGTCAGTGTCAGATGGTTCTTATTCAAAGGAAGCTAACCTCGGTGCTGGCCTCATAGGCGCTGTAGAGGAGAGAGCCTGGCTAGCGGAACTGATACGCCACACACACAGTGGACCTCCTCACATCCGCAGCACTGAGTGCCTCCACCCTGTCTCACTGCCCATGCTCTCCATCACTCGTGACACAAGATCGTGGTTGGCAGGGGCTGAAAATTGTATCTTGCAACCTAAATATGTCTCTTTCTCTTAGAGCTCTTTCTAGCTTCATGGGAGTAAACCTCACTTCAAATATCATGAGTTACTATAAAGGTTTTGTAAGTTAAATCCCATTTCCCCGCTGGTTAACGTGATCGTTTTAGCGTTCCATCTCTGTTTTGGAATGATTTTTTCACCGCAAGAGTAATAAGTTAACAAACTATGCACAAGTGGGGGTTTCTATTTCGAGAAAACTTTGTTAAGTGGAAGAATGCTTTGGTTATTTTCTTTCACTGTAGGGCCCCACTCTCTTTGAGTCGGGGCACACCTGTTTCCAGGAAACAGTTTGTCAGCAAGACAACATCGGTTTTCTGGGAGCGTGCCAAGGAACCAGTGTCCTTTTCTTTTGATTTATTTCCCCAAATTGCTCTCCAGAAGACAGGTATTAATGGGAGGGAAGAAAAGCAGCCATCTATGGGTGATTGGTGAGTCTGGTGCTGTCTGCTTCATTGCAATCCACTCCGGTTCGCATGTGTAACTACTGGGGCTTTCTTGGTAATATTTAAGGGGAAAAATCACTCAAATCCCCTTGTTTGTCACAGGCGTTTTAACTTTGGCTAAGTAGTACCTGATGATCACCTGAATTAATCATTTCTCATTACCCACCTTTGAGGTAAGTTAGTATTAATCCCTCATTATTGCGTGAGAAAACCAAATCCCAAAGAAGCTGATTCTGGCCCAACAGTACATGGTGGTCAGTCAGGCCTGTGATTCTTAAACCCTCTTCCCTCCTCCAGGTAAGCAGATTGTCATCTTTCACCACCGTGGGATGTACAAAGACCCAAATTTAGAAAACGTGTTTCCACTTACAAACATAGCCCTATGTTTGGGACAGGAGTATTCAACTCTAGTGTCATATAAGATCGCCTAAAATAACAATGCTAAGGTCCCACTCCTGGGGATTCCTAGTCGTTTAGTCTGGGGGTGGCCCAGGCATAGGTTTCTTGTTTAAAAAAAAAAAAAAAAGCTTCCAGGATGCTCATGTGCAGGGAGGGTTGAGAATGTTGGTCCAGGCAAAGTAAACAGGGGTTCACGGGATGCTGAAGTTTCAAATCTGACCCAGTGATGGTAGGTCTCTACCATCTTACCATTAGAGACCCTACATATGGAGTCTTTGGTGACATAAACATTTAGCCTGGTTTAAAAGCATTTTGTTACCAGAAAGAGAACATTAGCACAGAGTAGTTTCTAGTTAGTAGAAATATATTGCTCTGACAGAGGGACAGGGAGAGGAGAACAGACCCAGGGTATGGTGTGCTGACCAGACTGCTGAGGGAGGGGTGATGTTGGGAACCCAAACTGCCCCAGGATCATGACCACACAAGAGTGCCGTGCTCCTGGGCAGTGGTTCCAGAAGACCTTGTTTGGGGGGAAGGGGTGGATCAAGGAAGGCTTATTGATTTAGAGCAGCATGCACTCTGAGGTCAGACTGCCTAGGTTCAAATAATCCTGGCTCTATCACTTAAAATCTGTGACCTTGGGCAAGTTCCTATCTCTCAAATGATCAGTTTCCTGATTTGGAAAACAGGTAAAAATGCAACTACCTCATCATTTGTTGGGACAATGAAATGAGATAATATATGATATGATACCTCAGTGCCCCACTCCTCAATCTTTCCAAGGTAACTAGATCTCTGTGAAATTTTCTTGATTAAAATGGGGTAGACCATTACCTTTGCCTTCAAGGTAACTAATTCTCACAAGGCAACACAAGGTTAGACTTAAGGTAGTGACCCGTATGTTGACTCAGAAGCAAGAGATTTCATGTATAAAACCTTACAAGAGAGCCCCTTGGCCTCAGAGTAAGCAGGGTGAAACTATGGGGTTCAGGGTCAGGCTATGTCCTTGGACCAAAGAATAAGAACAATTACCAGGAAGGCAAATGGGGTTAGGACAAGACTCAGGTCAAAGAGAATGGTCAGCTACCAAAGTCAGAGGTTATGGAGCCAAGCGCCAAGAAAATCCATGATCCAGAAACCAGGGAAAGTGCCTGAGGCTAAAGAAGGTGGTTGTAGGAATACCCTTCCAAAGCCCCTGTTGGGAACCAGCACGGTTTCTTTGTTCTCTGCCTCCTTTGAAAGTTGCTTAAAGCCAAGGAGGTTCTGGAAGTGAGTATCTCAGCAGGCCCTTCTGACAAGTGTGTATGCTGCAAAAAAAAATGTGGCTTCTAAATCAAAGCCCTCTAACTCTGCTCAAAGACTGTGGACCTATCAACATTTCCCACAGTGGGACCCATAGAAGGCAGGTTCTATGGGATGTTCCACAGTAAACATATTTGCTGGGTAAAGAAAACTTAGCATGCTTCTTAATTAGAAAACTTTGCAGTGCTTTTAATTTGCTTGTAAATGTCTAAGGGGAATATATGGTAAGATGTGTTTCCCAAACTAATTAGGCCATGGAACCCTTTCTTCTTGGGACCTAACTCCTATGGCTCTTTTGCCATCTTAACTCCTGAGGCTTTTGCCTTAAAACCCTTTCTTCACTTCTCAGGGGTGTGTAAAACCCTCTATGGCCTCATTCCAGGTCCCTACCATTCACAGAAGGAATAAGATGAGGCTATTAACTGTAGGATGGCAGGCCCGTGCCCATCTTGATCTTCTCTCTAGCACATAGTTGGGACTCAGATAGTGCCTATTTGTAGAATATTCATTAAATGAATGAATGAAAATAATCTAGTTACTATTTATAACTCCAATTACTGCCATAGAAAGTGCCTTGGGTGTTCAGGGTTAAATATTCAACTCACCTACTCTTGCTGGTCTTACTCTGCTATCACAGAGTAAGAAGGAGCCGGTTGATAAGGAGACCATTGGTATTGGGGAAAATCCAGAAAAAGAAAATAATCACAGTAATTTCAGCTAACCAGTATAATGCCAGGTTTAGATGAGATTTCTTTAAGAGACTTAGTCTAGTGTGCCAGGCACATAGCTATTTGGAGCTCTTGACTGGAGAAATGAATAATACAAGAGAACCAACTAATGTTCCTTTGGCTATTTCAAAGCAGTCTGGTATCTACACAGAAACATCAGTTACTGTGGTGTCCACTTGGAGAGCACAGGGATACACAGCAGGTTTTCCAAAAACCAAAGCCTGCTCTCTGAAATGTATGGCCACAAAGGATGCATTTCTGAAATCTGACATTTCCTGGCTTAATCAAATAGCAATGGTGATGGTTAGGAACCTTCCAGAGCTATAGGACTCTTTTTCATGCTCAGTGACCGGGACAACAAAAGCCTCATCAGTCTGCTAATGATCTTCACTCTGCTGTTTGAATTCTATTCCTGGGCTGCTGGTTCTTCCATCAGTGTTTGTCTATTCTCTGTTCAGTCCGGCTGGCCAGCATTATGCAGAGTCCTGTGAATGTAAGTGGCTCAGCCCTGGTTAATTAGGTTATTTGATTTCTTTTCTCCCTGGTGGCTAATTTTGTTTGAGATTTCACAGTGCTTCTAAATTTATATTTGTAAGCAAACAGGGACACTCTCTTCTTCAAGTCATTTATTTGACTCAAAATTAGGAAGACCTTTTAACCTTCGTACAATTGATCTGATGAAAGTTGCTATTGTAGGTGGGTGTTGAAAATGTTCACAAGTGTCTCAGGAAAAAAAAGGGGGGGGGGGACTTGAATTTCACTTCCAAACATGCCTGCCTGTTTTAGATCTGTAAAGCTGTGGGTCAGTGAGTGAGTGTGTCTCAGAGGATAGCATGCCTAGGCCGTCTACTCCTAGGTTTTGGAAAAATGTAGAGTTTACAGTCAATGTTCAATGAAAAGCTCACAGGTAGTATATTATAATTCATTTTCTTTATGAAGAGGGAGAACCAGATCAGCTAGGACATCACTGATGGGCTCTTTGAAGCACCAGAAAGCATTAATCTTATGGATTCAAATAAATTTGGTATAGGACTTCTAGTTTAATGCTGGACAATATTGTTATAAGATACTTGGGATATGGGCATTGTATTAGTTTCTTACGACTGCCGTAACAAATCCACACAAATGTAGTGGCCTGAAACAATAAATTTATTATCTTATAGTTCTGGAGGTCAGAAGCCTAAAATGGGTCCACAGAACAGAGCTCCCTTCTGGAGACAGTAGAGGAGGGTCTTTCTTTGACTCTTCTAGCTTCTATGGGTTGTCTGTGTCGCTCTGACCCCTGCTGCTTCTGTCTTGTCTTCTCTCTGACTCTAACACTCCTGCCTCCCTCTTATGAGCATCCTTGAGACCACATTGGGCCCACCTGGGTAATCCAAGATGACCTTCCCATCTCAGATTCTTGACTTAATCATATGTGCAAAACCTGTTTTGCCATGTATGTAAGGCAACATATTCCCAGGTTTCAGAGATTAGGACGTGGACATCTTTGGGGCTCATTATTCTGCTGACCACACACAAAGTAATATACCCTTTCTACTCAGTTTTCTCATTGGTCTTCCCACAAAGCTGAAGGAGTTCATTGAAGCTCTGGAGAGCATTGGTGGACCATGAATTTGAATTTAACATGCTGGACAGAGACCTCCTATGAGAAGAAAGCCTGCTGTGGAATCTGCTCTAAGGGAAGCTTCCAGTGGGTACCAAATTGGTGTTTTCTCCTTTTCCACCAGTCTTGCCGGCGTAACATGTAACTCATTACACAGCATCAAAAGCTGTGGGGGCAGCATTCATAAGCACCAGGGCTCTCGGGGGCGCCTGGCTGGCTCAGTCGGTAGAGCCGGCGACTCTTGATCTAAGGCGCATAGTACTTAGCACATGCCTGGCATATAGTTGTTCCCCGTGAGTGGGGGTCATGGTGGCCTGCCCTGGTGCTGAGCTGCCAGGCACACCAGAGGTCAAGAGTGGACACGAGCAGGACAGAGAGCACTGGGAGGCCAAAGCCATGCGTGTTAATACGTGAGGCAGGCCACCAGCATCACACAGAGGCTAGAGGAATTCTGCACTGTCTTTGAACGTGCAGCATTTGCAGACGGAGTCTGAGAGCTTTGTAACAAGACCCAGAAATGGGAAGGCAAACCCACTGGAATGAGGAGACATGGTACAGATCATGACCTTCTCAACATCACAGAAGAGGAGGATCCCAGAGGGTCCCAATTAGCTCAGTCCACGGCAGTTCCTTTAGCCATGCTGGGTAGGCTGACTGTGGCCGACACCTGATCCTCTGTCAGACTTACAGCTGTACAAACCATCATTTGCTGGCTGACTTACTCCTACAGAATGGATAATACCATCTGATTCCAGAATGTGCCTTCAGCTTTAGTCTCAATAATCCACTTTATTGTCATCCTAAATCCTGATTTTAAAAACCTTCTCCAGATGTTGTTAGATATATGAATGTGACCGAGTGCATTCTACCTCCTGAAAGCGCTAATGTTTATTGAATATGTACTCTGTGCCAGACATTGCAAGTGGTAGCTGCCTAAAATATATTTCATTATTTATTCCTTGCATTAATGCTATTATAATTCTAATTGATTTCACAGATGACAAAACCGAGACTTCTAAACCCTGAGTAACTTGCCAAACTTAATGGAACTTGTAAATGGTGGAGCCAGGCATCCAATCCAAATTTTTTCCGTCCCCAAACCCCAGATTTGGGCACTTAAAGGGAGAAAAACCAAGTGATAATAAAATAATAGCAGGAATGACAACTACTTCTAAAATGGAAAAAATATCCATAAGGGGAAAACAATGAATTGCAGGGTTATATGTAGGTTATGATTAGATTTTTGCAAACTAAATAGGAATGTATATATGCGTATATATATAGTTATATATGTTATACTTTATATGTTATATATTCATATATGTATTTTACATATACATTTTGCATATATGTATATTTTTAGGTAGATACATATTTATATTTATGTTGAGCTTTTTTGAAAACTGATGGAAGTTATAGTCCCTTATCCTTAAAAATGCGTCCACATACATGCACACAGACTTTCTCACACAGCTCTAAGAAGTTAAGATCAGGGATCTCTAACATATATGTATGACATATAGAGAATAATCTGGAAGGCTATTCATAAATTATTAATCATGCTCTTCGAGGGATGGGATTGTTAGAAATTTTTCACATTCTCCTTTATACTTTTCTGTGTTAGTTGAATTTGTTTCCAGTGAAGAGCATGCATCATTTCTACAACCAAGAAAAAACATTTTAAGATTATGAACGAAGTTCAATTGTTCCAAATTAAAATGGAATTTACTGCTTATTTTTCTCCTGCTGACCAGGCTTCTAATGTTTGTGTCGTAATGCAGAGATGATGGAGAGACCTCTGTAAAAGCCGTAAAGAACGCCTCTGTGATGTGTAGTAAAGGCACTACCTATGGGCTATTTTGTAAAAGACAAAACAAGCCCACTCTCCATAAAAGTTAGTAACTGAAAATAAGTAGGTGTGTGTGGGAAGGTGTGAAAGGCATTTCTGAAAGCATTATCAGTGTTCTCCCCTGGGAACGGGAAGGGTGCATAAGGCTTTCAGTGGAGCTCTCTATGCGAGAAATAAAGCACCAGTCACACCTAGGAATGTATGCTCTGTAAGAAGTGCACGGGAGCGAGGGTCGTGCTACATCGCCGAGGAGAGGAGCTACAGTTGGAAATGACCTCTTAATCCTCAGTTCAAGCCAGTCTGGCACTAATTGAAATGGCTGTTTCCAGGGCATCCTGTCTTAACCCAGGGAGTTTCCTTAGGCTCTTCACCTGCTCACTCTTGCTGTCCCTTGAATTGAGGTGTCAGGCTCATCATCTTACAGGGTAGCACCGGGTTCGGAAGACACTCTCTCCTCATTCTTACCCCTCCCCTACACATACACCCCCTTTCTCTTCAGGGAATTTCCATACGGCTCTGGAATCACATCTTATTCTGAGCATGAGCAAAGATTCCAGGAGCAGCTTACTTTTCACTAAGAAAAAAAAAAATTAATGATGCAGTTTTTAAAAGGAATCTGTCGGGCGCCTGGGTGGCTCAGTTGGTTAAGCGACTGCCTTCGGCTCAGGTCATGATCCTGGAGTCCCGGGATCGAGTCCCGCATCGGGCTCCCTGCTTGGCGGGGAGTCTGCTTCTCCCTCTGACCCTCCCCCCTCTCGTGCTGTCTCTCATTCTCTCTCTCAAATAAATAAATAAAATCTTTAAAAAATAAATAAATAAAAGGAATCTGTCATATTGCAGCCTGATTTAATCTTGGTCTATTGGATTTTTGTACATGTTGGGGTTTGACAATAGCCAGAGACCCCGGGAGTTCTCACTGTCAGGCTAGCAGTGAGCCTCTTGCCACAGCGCCCCATCTCCAGAACAGCGGCCTCTTCTCTTTCACGTAGCACCTGCAGGAGCAGCAAATGTTGATGAAGCTCCCTGGATCCACACCCGCGTGCAAGGCAAGGAAGGGCACCTGATCTGAAAATAGAATTTGCACACTACTACTTGTCGCTCTCCCTGGATGTGATGTAAGGGCCATTTTCCTGCGGTGCTGTGTATACAAGTCCACATAAGGATGTTGTATTATCCGCTGCCTTCCTAAAGGTTGGGACTGGAGAAGGACATAAATCTCTTTGCACACTGCTCAGCACAGTTAGGAGCTTTCCACGTCCCCTGAAAATCCTGATAGTTACCATTTGCCTGGGGCCCTTGCAGGCTCCATCTCCCTGAGGGAGGCAGGCTCGATGAGAAGCAGGCTGTTACAGGAGGTGATAAATAGACTGTCGTGGTAAAGAATCCCTGTTTTTGAGTTAGGACAACCTGGAATTAAATCCTGGCACAGCCACTGACTAAATGTGGTTTTAGAAAGTTTCTCACTTTCTCTTAACATCTGTTTCCTTGCATGGAAGACAAAGGTATTAATGTCTGCACTGCAAAGCTGTTAGGAGGATTCAATAGGTTGTCACAGGTCGAGTACCTAGCACCACGGTTAAGTGCTCCATAGAGGACAGCTAACGGTATTGCTAACATGCCGTTAGCTCTCTCGTATTTAAAAAAAAAAAAAAAAATCCTTCTTTTGGTCCCCTTTCCTCTGCCAATGACTGTCCTGTTTTTTTTTTTTTTTCATCCCCTTTGAAAAAAGCTCTTTCAAAGAGGGCTCATACTCACTGTCTCCAACTTCCCTTCTCATATTTACTCCTAAACCCACTCCACCAGGCTTTGGCCCCACTTCTTGAGTGCTATTTTTCTTGTCAAGGTCACTGATGGCCACTGAATTGCTAAATGCAATGGCATTTACCAATGGCAGTGACCAATCGGCAGCATTTGTTAGAACACTCCTTCCTCCTTGATGTGATTTTCTTCTTGGCTTCAGGACAACACGCTTCCTTGGTTTCCTCCCGTCTCCATGGCTGCTCCTTCTCAATCTCTGTGGCTGAGGCCCCTGATATTTAGACATTGCAGAGACCCAGAACTCAGGAACCGTTCCTCTTTTCTATCAATATTTATTCCCTCAGTGATCTCACCCAGTCTTCTGGCTTTAAATACTATCTTTGCCAGTGATTCCCAAATATATAGTACCAGCCCTGAGCTCGGTTCCAAACTCCAGACTCATATCCAACTGCCTCCTGAAGTTTCCCCTTGATATTTAGCACCACATGTTAATCAGGTTCTCCGGAGAAACGGAGCCAATAGGGTGGATGGATGGAAGGACAGATGGATGGATGGATGTTTATCTATTATAAGGATTATGGATTCAGGCAAGTCCCAAGATGTATAGGGTGAGTTGGCAAGCTGGAGAGGAGAATGATGGTTTAGTTCCAGTCTGAGGCCAAAGGCTGAGAACCAGGAGAGCCAATGGTTTAGTTCTGGTCTGAAAACCAGCAGGCTCAAGACCCAGGAAGAGCTGATATTTCAGTTTGAGTCTAAAGCCAGGAAAAAGCCCGTGTCCCATTTCAAAGGCAGTCGTGCAGGAAGAATTCTCTCTTACTTGGGAAAAGAGTCAGTCTTTTTGTTCTATCCAGGCCTTCACTTGATTGGATGAGGCCCACTCCATATCGACTGAATTCAAATGTTAATTTCATCCAAAAGCACCCTCACAAAAACACCTGGAATAGTGTTACACCAAATACCTGGGCACCTTGTGGCCACTCCTGATCTTCTGGACAAGATTACTTTACCTACACCTTTCCTTGTATTGGTTGACCACTACCTCCTTCCAGTTTATCTTGAGCCAGAAACCTGAGTCACCCTGGATTCCTCACCTCCTCTCACATCTCACATCCAGCCTGTCACAAAATTCTGTTTACCTTCAAACCAGATCCAGAATTCCGCCACAGCTTGCCACTTGCATTGCGTCTACCCTAATCTGAGCCGCCTCTTTGCTCATGGCGCACTCTTGTGAACACCATCCTTGAAATTGCTGCTGCCAGTTTTCTTGCTCTCCTTTGCTCTCATTTTATCCTGTAAGTACTTCTCACCATTTACAGACCATATAATTTCCTTATTCATGCTGGTTGTTGTTTCTCCTTCGGCCTCAGGCGGACGGCCTAGAACGGTGCCTGATATACACGCAGTAAATGCTGGTTGAGTGCATTGCCATTGTAGAGATGAGGAGACTAGGCTCAAAGGAAGTAAGAATTTGCCACGGTGACACAGTTCATAGGGAGGAAAACGATTCTAAAGTGGTAATTAACAAAGTCACAGGTAAGAAGCACCAGTCGATGTTAGGTACCTTTCTGCAGCACTGTTGTTGGTCATCTCATTTCCGTTTTTTTAAAATTTTTATTTATTTATTTGACAGAGAGAGACACAGTGAGAGAGGGAACACAAGCAGGGGGAGTGGGAGAGGGAGAAGCAGGCTTCCCGCTGAGCAGGGAGCCTGATGTGGAGCTCGATCCCAGGACCCTGGGATCATGACCTGAGTCGAAGGCAATCACTTAAGGCCTGAGCCACTCAGGCGCCCCTCATTTCCATTTTTTATTAAAAGTAGACCTTATCCAGATAGCAGGGTCTGTAAACCAGTGCTAAGTTATGTGACTATGCTTGACCAGAGGAAAAGGTCTATTCTCTTATTCTTTTCTCTATGCCTTTTGGTCATCTGATAAAATCCTCTCGTGAAATAGCTTTCACCTTTCATACACTAACAGATTAATGTTATGTTCCACATGTCTTCTTTTTTTGTTGTGCTCTTAAAAGCCAAGCCAGACATCACTCTAGAGTTGTCCTTATAAGGTAATCGTTTTATTTTCTTATAATACATATGATGGTATTAAAGTATTTCACAAGAACACAATGGGATTTTTATTAACTGTATTTCTGTATCATCATGCACAAATATGAGATGAGCACTTTTCTGTGTGGGCTCTGTGATGGGGCTGGGGAAATAAAGAAGCTTCCAAAAATTCCTCATCTAATAGGGAAAATATATATATGTTAGTTGGGATATTGATGCAGTTGCTTTAACAGAGATCAAATAACAGTGGCTTAAAGAAGGCAGAAGGATTCCCTTTCTCTCTCTCTCTGTCTCCAGTTGATAAATAGTCAAGGGAGAGGAGATGATCTCCCAGGGTCATAAAGTGCCCAACTCCTTCCATGTTGTTTCCCCACCATACTGTATTCTCATGATGGTAGAATTTAGCTCACACTCCCACACACACTAGGCCCTGAGAAGGGGGGCAGTGGGTAGGAAAAGTAAGCAAGTGGCTTCCTTTTAAAGACATAACCTGGAAGTTGCACATCGCACATCTACTCACATCCCATATCCATTGGACAGAACTTAATCTCATGACCAACTGACGACAAGCCAGGAAACATCATCTCTAGCCACATGCCCAGCTTGGGAAATTCTATTACTAAGAGGAAGGAGAGATTGGGAGACAAATGAAAGTCTCTACATGGCCATGTCTATAAATATTTTTGCTACCTCCGACTAAATTAGGTCTTGAAGGGCCAAGCCCCTTCCTTTCTCAGCACCTTGCATCTTGTGCATGTTCAATAAATATTTGTTGATTGGGTGGTTTGGTTAATGCACTTTCATCCAAGAGATTTTATGGAGAGTTCTTATTATAATGCCCAAAACAAACACCATTCAATCCCAGGGTAAATACTGAAGGAAAATAAATGTCAAAGGGCAACACTGTCAGAGATAGGTTCTCTGCACACTCACACACCCCTTCCTGCTAAGCTGGAGAGGCCGCCTGTGGTAAAACAGATGCAAGGTGCACTAAATGAGCTCGTGTTCCTGCTGATCGTCTGCTTCACTAATGCACCCAGAGACTGAGATATTCCTCCAGCAAACTTGCTGACCTAATTTTGGGAACTAGAAGCCAGAGGTAAGTGTGGTTTCGTGGCATACTTGCATTCCTTTCTTAATTCGTCATGTTTCATGGGAACCGGGATCCCAGACTTCCCCTCCCCCAGGTAGCTGTCAGGCTGGTAGAATTGTTCTCTGTAGTCCACAAGGAAATGAAAACGGATCCTGCTGGAGGAAGTAAATAGAGCAGCAGTAAAGCGTCCCTCCCCCTGAATCTGAACATCTGTTCAAACTTTTCACAGCTCCCATGAGGAAGGGATGGAGCACAAGGCTTCGAGCCATAAAGGAAAAACCTCATCCACTTGCACACTGCTAACTGGCAATTTATGACCATTTGAACTGAGCTGGCCCTGGGTTTATCTCCATGATGCCTCTGAAGAAAGGCCAGCCTGGTAAATAAATATGGTAAACAAGAGTATAAGGGATGATCTGTACCGTCTTCATGAGAGCAGACCTTTGCTGGGCTTAACTTCATGAGCTGTTGAATTTAAATGCCTGCCGCTTCTGCCCAGTGAGAGTCAGATTCAGTAGCAGAGGGCACGGCCACACCTCACTTTGGAACTTATGGTTAAAATGAAGTTGAGTTGCTTTATGGACTTCAAAGAAACAGCCGATGCTCTACGGTTTTGGAATTTCACTAATGCACACCGGCCTTTCTTCATTTATCTGAATTAGCAAGGAGTTGGCTGCATCTGACGAAGACAGTCAGATGCTCTCCCAGAACCTCAGCTACCGCTAATCCACGTGTCGGTATGCATTTGCTTTAGGATGAACAGACTCCCTTCCCCCTCATGTTGTCATCTGTCCTTCCCAGAACATTTCGCGGTATGGCCTTTGGCCAATCCTTTTCTTCTCCTAGTGTGGAAGGCTCCAAGTGGCTGGCTGCTCAGCTGGGCCCCCAGCTGGCTCTTGTTTCTAGCTGCTTCGGGCCCACTGGCCTGGAGGTAAAGCTGCAGGGATAAGCACTGTAAAAATAAAGTCTGTTGCTAGCCTGGCCAGCCAAGCAGCGTGGGAGGAGTGGAAAAAAGGCTATGTGTTCTTGGCATGACAAATTGTCAGTATCTGAGGTGTTCCACCAGGAGAAATGGGATGAGATGTTCTCTAACCAGGCCTAATCTTGTATTATCAGTGGGTAGCTCTTAGAAAGTCATGTCAAAACCAGACTAATGGGACTGGAGCCATAACCTTGGGTCAGCTTGTTTACTGCCCACTGTCTTGACTAACCTCTTGGGGTCTGGTGTGGCCAGTGACAGAATGCAGGAGTGAATGCCCTTTACTGAATTATTAAGGTGGAGTAAGTTTGGGGCAGTGTTTCATCAGGGACCAGGCCATCCTCTCCTCTGAAGTGAGCTGTTGATAATACATTTTTATCCAACATTCTCAGCATCAGATATTGCTACCCAAGTCAAGCTTTGGGGGTAGCTATGTATTTTCACATTTTTTTTCACACAGGGGAAGGAAATTATTAATAGAGATTGCTGCCCTTGGAAATTCAGTCTGGTAACCTGAAACTTTGGTGACTTTTTCTGGTCTTCTTTGAGGATGTATGTCTAGCTTGTTCTTCAGAACTCTTTGTTGTATGACTGAATTGAAGTAAGAGTGGAAAAGAAAACACTGCTCTCCCAGCCCTGAGAGTATGCAGGTCCCTGCGATATTCTCAAGACCAATCTGGAATTCAGATGAGAGCGCCTTCCATGGGAAAAAAAAAAAAAAAAAAGTCTTGTTTTCTTCATTTTACTGATTACAATTTCCCCTATGTACCAGGGGATTAAAGGCAAGTCAGTCTCTCTCTCTCTCTCTCTCTCTCTCTCTCTCTCTCTCTCCCCCCCACCTCCCCCCTCCCTTCTTTCTCCTTCCCTCTCCTCCCACCTCCCCTCCCTCTCAGTTTCCTCCTCTTTAAAGATACCGACAACCTTTCTGGCATGTTGCCAAGGCTGAGAAGACAGAATCTTTATAAAAATTTCTTCCAGCCATTGGCATGGAAGCACTGCATAAATCAGCAAGACACTTTGTTGTCAAACTTTCTCATTATCAATATTCACTACTGTTTCATTTTATGAATGTTTGTCTTCCAAAAGGCATTTCAGATTAAGCAATGCTGTTATTGAAAATGTGGGGTTTCTGCTTGTATGCTTGGCTGGTTGAATTACAGACGGCTGCCATGAATATTACACTGCCAGGTTCCTATAGATGAATTCAAAATAATAATTTATGGAGTAGGTTGGAGATGGAAGTAGAGATTCAGCTTCCTTATCCAATCGAGTACTGGATTTGCTCTTTCTAGGTAAAAGAGTTCTGAGATCTACATGTGGTTCAACTATCTGATCCAACCGGGATCGAGCTTCTTCCTGTTATTGGATGCATAGATTCAAATTAAATTACCAAAAAAAAAAAGGGGGGGGGGGGTTTGCACAACCTATGTGTCAGTGTTATGCTGAGCATTAGAGGTGTGCAGATGTATAACTACCAGCCTTGCTATTGAGGTGTTCACAATCCCTCCAGGGAACTTTCATCTATCAACAGCAACTCTCGCATAATACGGTGAGCACTAGCTAGAGACAAATGGCAGGGGGGTGGGGTGGAGTGGGAGATGGTGTACTTGGTGGGTAAGAGTAGCTAGTCTTTGGTGGCAGATATATGGGGTTAAATCCTGGATTCGGCATTATCAAGTGGATGCACAAGTTAGGGAATGAATTAATGCCCAACTTTCATTGTTATTATTGGATAATAATAGAATAGAATAGAAGAAATACTGGAATGGTATCTAATATACTCAAGATAGCATTTGACACCCAGAACATGCTCAATGAATGATCATTTGTAACTAGAGACTGAGCATTGATTCAGGCTTTATTTGGTAGAAGCCGGGGCCATATGAGGAAGGGTAGTGAGGGCAAGAGCTTATGGCCATTTAAGAAGAGCCTGCCCCTCTCTGTGGCTACAGCAGGAGTGAATCAAGAGAGGGTCAAAAGCTTTAGAAAAGACAGGTTGGGGCCAGATTTTGAGGCAATTTGTAACGTCAGACTGAGAGGTTAGACTTGACATTGAAGACAATGGTCCGTTATTGGTGTTTGCAAGCAACAAAGTGGCATAGAGAGATGTGAGTTTTTAAAAAATATCCTCTCTGATAGCTGTGTGAGGAATAATCTTGAGGGGAGACTAGTTAGGAAATGAATACACTAGTGCAAGCAAGAAATTATGTTCACATTCACTCTATCAGTATCTGTTGAAGGCTGATTGTATCTGGGCATTTTTCTAGAAACAAAGGCAGTGTGGGCAAGGGATGGAGAAAGGGGAAACAATAAAATAAACTTTTCTGAGATTGATAGGAGATGTATGTGGTTAATAGAATGGATAAAAACCAGTGACTATCTGGAAATGGGGGTGATGGAGGACAAATGAAAAATAATGTCATGAGAAAATGAGATTTTTTGGACTGTTGGAATTCAAGATACTTCATCAGACTAAGGAAAGGAAGAAAGACAGCCAAATTTCCTTCTCACCTTTCTTCTCCCCCTTTTTTCTTACTCTTTGGGAAGAGGAATCATAGGAGTTAGTGATGGCAAGCCCCTCTGAGCAGTTGGTCCAGCAGCTTTCTGAGCTCGGGCCATGTTCTTTATTGGCTTCCACAGAGACAATGAAAATTGAGGAACAGTGAGAAATTAGCAAACAGCATTGGATAATATTCTCACAGCTCACCATGGTTGAATGTTCAACTAATTTTCTTTTTAAAAGAGAGGCTAGCGCTGGACTTTGGAAAGTTGTTGTCCTGTCAAAGTGGGAATGTTATACAAGATGATATTAAATAATGGAAAATCTGAGGTTATTTGATGAGAGGTTGCGAACAGGATCTGAAGGCCATCATAGGCAAACAGTAGGAGTGAGAGGTGATGTGTAAATATTGACATGGAGCCCAGGAAGAGCAAGGAAAGGAAAAAGGATTACAGCGTGAGATTGTTTTGCTTATTGGAAAGATGTTGTTGATAAAGGAATAATAAAATCTTAAAGGGAAGACAGAGACATAGGCAAGTGAGAAGGGGCCACTATTGCCTTTGACTGCATTAATCCCTCCAGAAGTTACCATGGGTACCATGGCGTAATTTATTGTCAGGGTGAATAAGAATCAACAACATACACATTGCATAGCAGAGATTCTAGTAAGATTAATTTAATAACCATAAAACAAAACACACTATGTATAGTGTATGTTTGAGCCAGATCTTACCAGAACAATCTCATCCAGCCAGATTCTCTTGTCAGATGCATTTACAACTGGGGGAACTATTCTACAACATGGGGTGCAATGGGGTACAAGTGAAGTGACATCTCTCTTATTTTTTAGTTAAATTTTCAGAATTCCCATATATCCTACAAGCAGGGAAGCTAATACATCTCTCTTAATCTGATCCTTCCTTTAATTGTTCAGCAGTCTCCGGGCCTTATTCAATTCAGAAATGACCCTGACTTCTACATGCCTACCATAAATTGCTAAGGTCTCAACCCCATACTTGCTTCTCACTGTCACATTGTGTGATGTTGGACACTGATCCTGTGCGGTCTGACAGTCACTGCTTGTTCACTGCTTCAGGGACTCCTAGCTGGTCCTGCTAACAAGTCAGGCAAGAGGATGTCCCAACCAAGAAAGTTCCCCTATACAGCTACTTTTAGGATGCCCGTGAGCCCCACGTGTGCCGAGTGAAGGCCTCTTAAAGCATCTGCCACCTCATGGAATCTCTTTCCCAAGGTTTTTAACACAATGAACCAGCTTTTTTTTTTTTTTTTTAAAGATTTTATTTATTTATTTGAGACAGAGAGAATGAGAGACAGAGAGCATGAGAGGGAGGAGGGTCAGAGGGAGAAGCAGACTCCCTGCCGAGCAGGGAGCTCGATGCGGGACTCGATCCCGGGACTCCAGGATCATGACCTGAGCCGAAGGCAGTCGCTTAACCAACTGAGCCACCCAGGCGCCCTGAACCAGCTTTTTTATTAAATTGTCAGAATGAAGGCTCTTGAAACACTCCCCTCCATAGATAGCAAGGCCTCTAGGTCTACATTTATTAAATGAGGCCACTGAGATCTGATTTTTGCCATTTGTCTTAATAAAAAAGAGGGGGAACAAAAATTTAATCTCTGGTAGGCCCCCTCTGGTAAGATACCTCAATATGCATAGTCTAAGAATTATTTTGCTCCTTGGGGTGCCTGAGTGGTGTGGTCGGTTGGGCATCCGACTCTTGGTTTTGGCGCAGGTTGTGATCTCAGGGTCCTGGGATTGGGCCTGGCATTGGGCTCTGCACTCAGCACAGAGTCCGCTTCAGATCATGCTCTCTCTCTCTCTCTCTCAAATAAATAAATAAATCTTAAAAGAAAAAAAAATTAGTTTGCTCCTTATTCTCACCTCATTAGTCATAATAATTCCAGAGCTCGAAGTAGTTTAAGCTGAGCTCATAATGGCATTAACTTGTTGGGAATCTCTTGTTGCCACCATGATACATTTTCGCTGGTAAAAAAAAAATATATATATATATATATATATTTTTTTTTTTTTTTCATTCTAGTTGACCATGTGAGCCCACATTCCCAGGGCATATACATATTCACATACAACATAGAGGCCAAAAGGTGGATGGTTAGCCACAAAAGGTTTGCTTTTTCCTATCTTATTGTTTACAAAGCGGTATCGATCGTTAGATACAAAGATTTCAGCCATGAAAAGCTGATGCACAGTAACAGGATTGTTAGAATGCATTTCCCTGACTTTTCAAACCTATTACCCCATTCTGCTGGCGCACCTTAGGATGTGAGATGCAGGCTGGAAAGAGGCTGCTGGGAGGGAAACCCGTGATACAAAGGAGAAGAGATTTTGAGAGACAGGAGAATATGGGATAAATGGGGGACAGAAGAGGTGGGGAGGTATGGTAGGCTCTATGCATGAAAGCTCTCTGTGTTCCGGTGTTGAATATGAACCTTGACGACTGGATCAATCTTTATCCAAAAACAGCTGTGCTGGGCATGGTTGATGGAGCATAGCTGAACAGGCCAAACTAAGCTCTTGTTTACCATGATTAAGGTGACCATACAGTTTATTGTCCAAACAGGATTACTTTTCAGAGTATTGCTATTACTCTATTAATAGTAAAGCTGGTGCAACAGGTGTAAATCAAGACGATTGCAGGCAAACCAGGAGTCATTGTCATCCTAACCATGATGAATACTGTATTCTAAAATCAAGCTCTTAGCTAGGAAAAAAATACATTATTCTGATTGCTATGAGAGCTACAGAAAAGCTGTGCCACCCCAAGGAATTGATAATCTGGTTGCGAAGAAAAGACTCATACACAAAGAAATTGCCAGGAACCATTCAAAGCGGTCTCTGACTTAAAGTGCCAAATAAATGATAGCCATGGTTTGTCACTTATACCTCAACAAAGCTGGGGGAGAAATGATAGTCACAAAATGTGGTAGGAAGGACAATGGCTTTGGGGTTAGAAGCCTTGTGTTAGGTCATGGACATGTCTTTAGCTGGGTGCCTCTCTGCAAGGTACTTAATCTCTTTGAGCACCTGTTTATTTCATTCTATCGATTGGCTCATTTGTTCAATAAACACAGGGCCTTGCTCTGTGCTATTATATTATGGTGGTAAAGAATATAACCTTTCCAAGGGGAAGAATGAAGCGGGGGAAATCGGAGGGGTAGACGAACAATGAGACTCTGAAAAACAAACTGAGGGTTCTAGAGGGGAGGGGGGTGGGAGGATGGGTTAGCCTGGTGGTGAGTATTGAGGAGGGCACATTCTGCATGGAGCACTGGGTGTTGTGCACAAACAATGAATCATGGAACACTTCATCTAAAACTAATGATGTAATGTATGGGGATTAACATAAGAATAAAAAAAAAAAGAAAAGAAAATGGGAAAAAAAAAAAAAAAAAAGAATATAACCTTTCCAGAGAGACATACCTGGGTTCACGTCACTAACTTTGAGACCTTGATTTTATAATTTAACCCCTCTGAGTTTCAGTTTCCTCATCTGTTAAATGGTGATGATAATACCCACTCACAGCGCTGTTGTCAGCTCTGTAAATGAGGAGATAAAATGAGGAGTAAATGAGATTTTGTATATAAAACATTTAACAGTTTTGACACAGA
Organism: Mirounga angustirostris; assembly: GCF_029215605.1. Taxonomy (NCBI): domain Eukaryota; kingdom Metazoa; phylum Chordata; class Mammalia; order Carnivora; family Phocidae; genus Mirounga; species Mirounga angustirostris. Next base: position 35,207,070 of record NW_026991712.1, read on the forward strand.
AAAAGCTCAAGAAGTGATAGCAGTCTTTTTTTTTTTTTAAATTCCAAGTACTGTACCAGTTGCTGGAAATGCAAAGGAAGAACTGGGGAGAGGGATGCTATGCAGGTCAAAGCAGACAAGACCATCTGCCTCAACAGCTCCCTGGACTGTCAGGAGGATTTGTGAGGTGAAAGAGTTTCACATGCTGTCTAACATCCTGAACAAAGGAAAGACATAGCTATTACCAGTGGTTGAGGCATTGTCTAGATTCTTCCCTTTTCCTATCTGTTAGTATGCTATCACCTGCAAATAAGGGATGACCCCCATATGTCTGAAGTGATCCATACATACATCCTCTCACAAAACAAAAAGTCCAGAGGTGGAGCGTTTCCGGGTTGGGTAATTCCATGGTTGAACGATGTCATCCAGAGGCCGTGTATCCACTCTGCCATTCTCAGATGTTGGGTGACTCAGCTCAGGATGACACCACACTGGCTGCAGCAGTCCCAGCCGTGACATCCTCACCACACCCCACACTAGAGGCAGAAGGAGACTCTGTCCTCCTTGTATTTGTTCTTAAGATCTAAGAAGCCCGGGCGCCTAGGTGGCTCAGTCGTTGGGCATCTGCCTTTGGCTCAGGTCATGATCCCAGGGTCCTAGGATCGGGTCCCACATCGGGCTCCCTCCTCGAGGGGAAGCCTGCTTCTCCCTCTCCCACTCCCGCTGCTTGTGTTCCTGCTCTCGCTATCTCTGTCTCTGTCAAATAAATAAATAAAATCTTAAAAAAAAAAAAAAGATCTAAGAAGCCCTTCACGCTTGCAGGCCAATCTACAAGTCTCATTGGCCAAAGTTGGATGTCATGTTCCTTCCTAAGCCAGTCGATGATAAATAAAACTGATCCACCCTCCTGGGGCTAAGAATCCTTTCATCTTCCTCCCACTCACCCCCCCCCCCCCAAACAAGGCACTGCAGAAGGTACAAAACACCTGAACAAAATCAAATTTCTGTTAACAGAGAAGGTCAGAAAAATGGTTGCTGGGTAACCATGTAGGATGTCTTCAACATTGTCTCGTCATTTCCAGTCAGTCACTGTATCTCCTAATTCCACCTCCAGAATAGATTTTAAATCCACCCTGGCCTTTGCCCTGGTCCCCAACATCTCTTGTCTAGACTGTTGATTCCTTCTATCCTTGTCCCAACCATCTGATCTTCCCTTCAGCCATCAGTCAGCTCTTTACACAGTTGCAAGTCTGAGTAGACCATTTCCTAACTTAAAGACTCTTAAGACTCAATTCAGATGCAACCACCTCTTTGAAGACGCCCCAGATGTTTTATTTATGGCTCTCATAGATAGCCCCGATGAGGCTGGTCTTGCTTTTGAGCTCTTTGTATATTTTCTATGCTTCCTGCTGTCCCCTCTGTTCAATACAGTAGCATCGACTACATGTGGCTATTAAACATCGGAAACGTGGCTGGCCCAAACGGAGATGTGTTGTAAGTACAAAATATATTCTGAGTTTCAAAGATTTAGAACAATGACCAAAAAAAGAGGGATGTAAAATACTTCATTAATAATTTTTAAATTGATTACGTGTTGAAATGATAACGTTTTGAATACAGTTTGGCTACATGAAATATATTAGTAAAATTCATCCACCTGTTTCTTCTTAATTTTTAATGTGATGACTAGAATGTTTCAAATTACCTATAAGGTACACATTTGTAGCTCTCATTGTATGTTGGTACACTAGACTGTTAGCTCTTGCAGAATAGGGGCTCCATCTTATTTATCTATTATTCATCACGTAGCTTTCCTTCCCCACTTCAGGGTCCATCAGAATTGGAATCTAGTCAAAATACTTTATTTGGTTAAAATAAAGTGTAAGACAACTCCATTTGCAGATGAAAGAACACAGGATGATTTCATGTTATTTGACTGCTGTTTCTGGATTTCTGATACATGGGTTTCTTTTCTCTGTTCTAATTAGTCTGAAGCTTTTTAAATTTGCCAGGTACTTTCTGTTGTGGTTATTTCTGGGCACTAAGTTGTTAGGAATTAATCCAAATTGAAAGAAGAGAAACTAGAATTTAAAGACTTTGATTAGGTTTGCTTGTCTCGGTTAGTTTTCATTCTGTCTTACTAGACATTCCTCAACAAATTATATTTTACGCTTTGGAGGTAGAAGTGTCTCCATGACTACAACGTTCAGAATATTTTAGTTATTTTTACAGTTGTTATTAGGAATAAAGATGCAGACGTAAATTACGCTCTTTCTATTTAACTCCACTGAATTATAGCTGGCAGTTGCTTTTTTTCATGGATAAAAGAATTATATTTATATATGTGTGTGTGTGTGTGAATATATTTTTACAAATTATGATATTCTTAGCCAGGATTATTAAGAAAACCAAAAAAGTTAACATATTCTAGAAACATTTTAGGAGGAAATCTGTTTATAATGGCACAATAAAATCAGAAACTTTTTTTATATTCCATGAGCAGAAATGAGGGAGTTAAGTTTTGTAGTTATGGTAGCCAAAAAATGCCATTGTTTGATGGAAATCATCCTTTTTTTTTTTTCTTTAGAAACATCTAGAGAATTTACAGTTCTAATTTGGAAATAAATACTATCTATGGTCATAAATCATGTGCTGGGGACTATAACAGGCTTATTCGGTGACTATTTGGTCAAAGGTTCAGGCAGCCTTTGAAAGCAGAATCCTGCCTGCCCCTCCCTGCCTCTGGGGCCTGCTGTCCCCTTGAATGAACAGAAACAATCATGGAGTCCGTTATTTTGTCAATGGGACTGCTTTAATAAGTGCTTTTTGCCAGGTCTTGTGAAGAGCATTGTTTCCTTTGGCTTTGATCTTGTCTTGGCCACTCAGAAAAGCTCTGCCCCAGGGACATGTGGATGCTGGGAAGTTAGGGTGGAATTCTGGGCCCTTCTCTTCCATGGAGTTGGTATCCCAGGACTGCTGGGTAATTCTTTCTTTTTTCTTCAATTTTTTTTTCTTTCTTTCTTAATTTGTTTCTTTATTTTTTGTGGTAAAATATACATAACATGGAGTTTATCATTTTAACCATTTTTAGGTGCACAATTCAGTGGCATTACGTACATTCACAATGTTGTGTAACCATTACCACAGTCCATCTCCAGAACTTTCTCATCACCTCAAACAGAAACTCTATATACACAGTAAGCGCTAACTCCTTGTTCACTCCGTTTCTCCTAGCCCCGGTAACCTCTCTTCTACTTTCTGTCTCTCTGAATTTGACTATTCATGCAATATTTGTTCTTTTATGGCTGGCTTATTTCACTTAGCATAATATTTTCAAGGTTCATCCATGGTGTATAGCATCTATCAGAATTTCATTCTTTATTAAGACTGAATAATATTCTGTGGTGTTTATATACCACATTTTCTTTATCCATTGATCTGTTGATGGGCGTTTGCTTTGTTGCCACCTTAGCTATGTGTGGTTTTTAACAGAGCATAAAAGCATGTAATGACACTCTGGCCATTTCTGCATTTGAATCCATTTTTTATTTAAAAAAAAAAAGAAAGAAAGAAACCCAGTCTGCCTTCCCTGCTGAAAAAGAGAGCCTGCTGTATGGGAGGATGTCATCTCTACAGTTCAGATTTCCCAGGGCCAAATGCAAACACCTCTCAGAAGAGGCAGCCCTGCCTCATCACCTGGCAAAAGATGAGATGCAAGGCTGCTCACTTCCCACCATCCACACCTAGGCAGGAAGGGCTGACATTCTGACAGAAAGGTCCAGCTGAGCATTATCTGGTTGCTAACACAAGAAAGGGAATTTTTAAAAAGGGAGTGGAAGCATCCCTATCTCTAGAATGGGAACATCTTGGAGGATTGCATATCGCCTTTGTTAGGAGAGTGACGCTTCTTTTTGGTGTGTGTGGGCTACCATTTTATTCCATGAGGTAGTGTTAGTTGATGTTGTACCGAGACCTGGAAATATCCAAATCCTGTTCTGCCAGTCCCCTCCTCTTCCCACTGGGAACTATAAAGATACAGACCTCGGGAAATCAAAGCACTTCTTATTAGCCGGACAACCAGGGCAGGCCTCTCCACGGATCAGGTTGGAGTGGATGATTTAGGCTCGAGGCCCATGCGAGGCCTCCACCCTCTCAACTCAAATTTCAGCATTACCACCATCGGGCAGCTAAACTGGAGGGGAGAGAGTCACTGTAGTACCTGTAAGCAGAAGGGATGGGGGAGACAGTGCCAGAGATTCCTGCTTATCTCTAGAGCCAGCTGAAAGCGAGAAGCAGAGGGGAATGAACAAACTGTAATCCTTGTTTTTGGCAAATCTGTAACCTGGAAACTTACCCAGTGACATTAGTGCTTCCTGAGGAGTGGCCCGAATAGAGGCAGAGGGAGTGTGCATCCTTCTCCTTCCCCATGTACGTAAAGGCATCTTAGGTCTGTTTACTTCCTAACAACCACGTGCACCCCACACACTCATGATCACTATTTTGCAGGTGGCAAAACTGAGGAGCTGAGAGTAGCCTGCCGTATTCTTGAGTGGCAGAGCAGGATTTGGACCCTGATCTGTTGGACACCGTGGCCTATGATCTAATAGTTATTCCATAATATTCCTGTTGTCAAGCTTGAGGTCCACAAGGCCCTACAACACTTGCCTCAGCTGGTCCTCTTGTTAATCCTGTTCAGCAAATAGACGGGGATTTCTGCAACAGGTCAGTTCTAGTAACAAGGCTTGGTTCTTTTGGGAAGCATTTCTGCTCATGGAGACCATCCATTCTGCCGAACCATTCATAAGGCTTAATTTAGAAACAATTGAAGTGATTATAACAAGAAAATTGTTTTAAAAGAAAAAGACAAATGATCTTATTTCTGGATAATGTAATTATTTTCAGGGCTTCTTTCTAATCAACAGTCAAAAGCCTGGTTAGGGGCGCCTGGGTGGCTCAGTTGTTAAGCGTCTGCCTTCGGCTCAGGTCATGATCCTGGGGTCCTGGGATCGAGCCCCGCATCGGGCTCCCTGCTCAGCGGGAAGCCTGCTTCTCCCTCTCCCACTCCCCCTGCTTGTGTTCCCTCTCTAGCTGTCTCTCTCTCTCTGTCAAATAAATAAATAAATAAATCTTTAAAAAAAAAAAAAAAGAAACAAAAGCCTGGTTAAAAATGAATGTCAGAGGGCAAAGCAGCAGCTTTGAAAAGTTGGGTGGTTTTTTTTTAAGATTTATTTTTTTATTTAAGTAATCTCTACACCCAACGTGGGGCTCGAACTCACGACCCTGAGATCAAGAGTCACAAGCTCCACCGACTGAGCCAGCCGGGCGCCCTGGAAGTTTTACTGAGGAGACTGTAAAAGCACGCGGAATTCAACCCACAGAGCTGACAGGATGCTCACAGTTGCACTGACGCCTGGCATACGAACACACACACACACACACACACACATGCACACACTCCAGGGTGAAAGGAGCAAAGGAGACCACACGCACGTTACGCAATGATTATTATACTGTGGCACCAGGAAATCTCACACGCCCTGTCCAGGTGGCAGGAGCCCTCAGGCTTCCTAGAGCCTTGGTCACCCTCACCCACCTACCCCAGGGTGCTGCACGGATATGTGTGCTAAGACATATAAAAGGCCAGGAAACACTAGAATAGGAATACATGGTAAATAAAAATTCTCACAGGTAGTTTCCCGACCAAGCCTGACCTGAACAATGGAGATATATGGTAGATAAACTAATGAAACAGGATCCCTGCTCAGCCTGAAACTCTGATTGTAGATTTCTTTAAACCTTGACAGGGAGAAGCTTTAAAAAAAAAAAAAAAAAGGGTCTTTTAAAAATCTGCAAACACTATCTGTCTTGCTAGAGATGGAGACCTCTGTATTACTTTGGGGCTATTTCTTTGACTATGAAAAACATCCAAGTGGGGGCGCCTGGGTGGCTCAGTTGGTTAAGCGACTGCCTTCGGCTCAGGTCATGATCCTGGAGTCCCGGGATCGAGTCCCGCATCGGGCTCCCTGCTCGGCAGGGAGTCTGCTTCTCCCTCTGACCCTTCTCTCTCTCATGCTCTCTGTCTCTCATTCTCTCTCTCTCAAATAAATAAATAAAATCTTTAAAAAAAAAAAAGAAAAGAAAAAGAAAAACATCCAAGTGAACTTTGAATTATGCAAATGTGAAGCCATGAGTCTTTTTGGAAATGGAGATGTTTAACATGCTGTAGTTTCAAGAAACTAAAAATGTTTTCTCTCTCTCTCTTTTTTTTTTTTGCTTTGGGAAGGGGTGGGGGTGAGGGATATTCTGGCAAGACAGAGCTGGGGTTCCTGTCTAGGTCTCTCCAGAAAGACCATCCTCCCAACTACCATGCTAGGTTGCCTCCAGTGGTGAACAGGGTGGAAGGGGGGTGTCAGAAAGAAGCCTGGATGGATGCAGAGGGATTGGGCTGGAGTCCCAGAGGAGGATCATGCGGACCCTGAATGCCAAACATGGTGGGAGCTGAGGAGGGAGAAAGGGGAGATAGCAATGGGGTGATGGCCCGGGGACTGAGCCTTGATCGGTCTTCGAGACTTCCACCAGCAAATTGTTTTCTCCTTGGAAGTCACACGGGGGACTTCCTCTAAGTCAGTGCCATGTGCTCTTTATATCTCAGGGCTTTTCCACCTTCTCTCAGGAGATAAGTGAGGATACATGCTCCAAGACTCTAAGCCACCTCTGTGATTTCCTGTCCAACACCGTGGCCCAAAGGAATCCTCTTCCCCTCACTGTTGTTATTCCAAGTACTGGGGGGGGTGGGGGAATCTTCATTCACCCTATTTGCAGTTCCTACCCAAGCAGAGAGGAACAGGTTTCACCCAAAATTTGGTCATGAGATGCTATATTCAGAGCTATCCTGCAAGCTTCATCCTCAGGGTGTTTTTACAATTCAAATCTGATATCATGTCCTCATAAATCTCTAAAGAGATTAGTTTATTGTCATCATTTCTTCTGGCGTCTGGGACTAATGAAAACAGGCTCGGAATTTGTAGCATCACTCACAGCTCCGTGTTTTTTGAGGGAGTCTGAGGACTGAGGGGCAGGGAAGGTTCAAGAGAAAAGCATCACTTTCTCTTTGTACTCACCTGGTGCACTGCCTTGTTCTCTTGTGACTGTGAAGCCACCTGAACCTTTTTTTAACGAATAGGCTTATAGGCAAAATTCCATCATTCTAACTACCCCTGAGCCCAGTGTCACAGTGAAAATGACTCCTACCCGCAGTGCTTCATGGGTAACGCATCACTGGCTTGCCTAGATTATGCTCCTTGAGTGTAGAGACTACGTCTGTGATGTGAAACAATGGGGTTCTCAGGCTGACCAGCCGACCTGTCTGCCCTGCCATGCCATCCCATTTGAATCCATCTGTGCTTTGAATCCACTGTAATATCTTGCACCGCTCTAGGTACACAACACATGCTTAGGAAATTCTTGTGAAATCATTCAAAGGGAAATGGCATCTCCAGGAAGGAAGACATTGCTCTAAGCTTCTGTATACTCCAGCACGTAGCTCTCAGTTTCACTCCAGGAATGGTGTTTATTCTAACTTTCCAATCCTATTATTTGATCTATTGCAGACAGATTTAAATGTTTAAAGGCACACCTTCTAATGCATATGGAAAGCCCTGTGAGCTAAAGGAAAGAAATGATTTAAAGTACAGGCATACCATGGTTAAAATTCAGATTTTTAAATTTTTATTTTTGGCTTTTTGGTAAAAATGAATCTATTGTGGTTGGGGAAGATAGACAATAAAATTAAGGTGATAGTTTATTATAAGTGTTAAGGCAATCAGCAAAGTAGAGCAGAAGGTGTTAAAATTTTTACTGGGAGGTAAGGGAGGGCGCCACTGAGAAGGGGACATTGGAGCAGATCTGAAGCAGGTGAGGAAGGAGGCATGAGGATATGGTGGGGGGTGGTAAGTCCCTAAGGGCCATACAGCTAGTATGTCTTGTCACGAGGGTTGGATCTGAGGACCCTCTGATTCCAACACCCATGTACTTAACCATTGTGCTTTGTCACCCCTCCTATGAAAGGCGATCAGCCCCATAGAGCGTCTGTTGTATTCTGGGGGACTTTGTCTTTTCCTTAGCTGACTTACAGTGACTGTATTACCATCCAAAAAATGCCTTGAGACCACTCGGTTTCCTAGGCAAAACAGGAGGTAAGAAGAAAGACAAACCTAATACCATTCCTGGTAAACTTTGGCCCTAGACGAGGAAGCTACCAGCTCCCCAGCTATTCTTAGTAGAAGAAAGATTCACTTCACTGACAAGTCCATACACAGTCGCTTTGGTCACTACCAACGGAACAATCGCCAGGAGTATTTGCCAACCACCTTGCTATTCACCTAGCGTCAAAATGTGTGAATATCCCAGCTGTCCTCACTTCATGGACTTCTTAAAAGTGACATAAGCGGGAATGGTCAATGGGAAATAGGCTCCGCAGAAGGAAACCATCAGTTCTTGAGCATCTTTGTCTGAGCCTGCTCTGATTCCACCCAAACCCCACTTAGCCCTCCGCAGCCTCAGGATAGAAGACCAGAGAAAGAAACAGTGTCCTGCTCTCCATCTGCCGCTTCTCTAATGGGACCTCTTGCTTAATTTCAGGTTAGCATAATAACTTCCATGCAGGGAAAACACTCAGCCATGGGAGTCTGGCACGAGTCCTCTCTGGGTACAAATCCGCAAACGTCTGTCACATTTTGGCAAGTGATCCCAGGGAGGGGAGTCAGGTTGGAAGCTAACAGTAGTTCTCTTATTTTCTTCCCTCATGTGACTGTTCTGCTCTTGTTTTTCTAATTCTCCATTAAAGCAAGGGGGAGAGTGTTCCCAACTCTGGAAGGCTCATCTTTGTAAACAATCCACTGAACCTTTGTTTCATTTAGATTAATAGTGGATGTGTACTGAGCACCTGTTGGATGCAAGACACAATGTTGAGCTTTTTTCCGGGTTCACTGGGACTCCTTTTCTCACTTAGTCCTTCAGACAGCCCTGGGAGAAGGTGTTATTATGCCTACTTTCTTTTTTTTTTTTTTTTTAAGATTTTATTTATTTGACAGAGAGAGACACAGCGAGAGAGGGAACACAAGCGGGGAGAGCAGGAGAGGGAGAAGCAGGCTTCCCGCCGAGCAGGGAGCCCCATGCGGGGCTCGATCCCAGGACCCTGGGATCATGACCTGGGCCGAAGGGAGACGCTTAACGACTGAGCCACCCAGGCGCCCCTATTATGCCTACTTTCTGAAGAAGAGTGAGACCAAGAGAGAGGTCAAATGACTTCCCCAAGGTCCCATAAGACGGTACTATAATAAAGACTTCAATTTTGTTTTTCTGCTGGCAAGTCCAATTCTGTTTCCACACACCCTGCTGGAGGATGCAAAATGTGCAAGAGCTTAAAAGATGCAACTTCATAGTCTTCCTGTTAGCCTTCTCACCTAGACGTTTGTTGGATGGACAAACATTCATATTTCAGCCATGTTGGCCAGGGTAGAAAGTGGTCGATCGGTACGTTCCAGCAGAAGCAGCCCTTCAAACACCACAGGTGATGGAGCGGGGATGTGGAGGGGTGGGGGATGGGAAGGGTGCCTCTGATCCTGCAGGACTTTGTCATAATAGTTAGCTTCTCTGAACCCCTTGTCCTTTGGGTAAAACCAAGGTATAATAGCCCTCTCACCAACTCTATAGCAACATTGTGAAAATAAAATATTAATGCAAACTGCTTTGAGCTGCAACCAGAATCCCAGATTCCCTTCCTTTTCCTATCCCATGTAGGATACTATTTTTTAGTAAGAATATTCATGCGAAGCCAGGAAACAGTAGATGTTAAACACATGCTTGCTGAATAAATAAAAAAAAATAATTATGAACTATTCTTAGACTCTATGGAGGGGCTTGTAGCAATTAACCAAATGCATCTGTGGCCCCAAGAGGATTTCTAAAAACAGGGAGTAGCACTCCTCTGGTACTTCCCGCTGCTGGTGAAGTGGTGAGGCCCGGATCCCCGTAGATGACCTGTTTGTCCTCTTCAGCGCATGATGGCTTACTGTTTTGCTTCATTGTCTTGTCAAAACCCAAGGTAATAATTACTCTCTTTTAAATGTAAAGAGGACATTTAGTGCCTTTAGTTAAGTAGACATTTCCAGTGATCAGAATTCCACAGAAGCCGGCTGTGGTAGGGTCTTAGCCTATGACAGCCCTGGAGGAGTGTTGAGGACCCCCAGAGGTCCGCCCATTTTCCACCACGGCAGCCGGCTCTGACCTGGCCCCCGGCCCCGAGGCAGCCCAGACAGGCAGGTGTGATGGCAAGGGGACATCTGCAAGCCCTCAACTTCGGGCACTCCAACAGTCTCTGTCTTTGAGACAGCTCTGTAGTTTCTGCAGCCCTGGAAGGTGACCATTTAGTACGGCCCTTGGCCACTTACTAGGGCACGTGAAGCATACAATGTAGGTTCACCTCTAACTGGTGGCCATCCAGGAGGGAGTGGTGGGGAGTCAGCCAAGAGCTGGACGTGAAGTACCAGGGAGAGGAGCGAATGAGTGGCTGAATGAAGGTCAGGAGGGAGCATCAAGAAACAGAGCACTTAGGGTGCTGTTTGGACAAAAGATCTCTTTGGGCCAAACCAAGAGAGGGGTCATTTCCATGACCATGGTCACGCACTCTTGAAAGAGCAGGCTGAGTGTGCCCTCCGAAGTGCTAGAGATAGTAAAGCCTACACTCTTACGTGTATGCCTGTAATACGGGCAGCCCGGAGGGGCTGGGGGGGAATTCCCCATCCAGTTCCAATGCTTCTTCAAGTCTAATCCTCGCTGGTGTGTAAACTCTTGCGAAACACACAGTTAGGATGTAAAGGCGCCAGGGGAAAATTTCTTGTTGGAGAATTTCTAAGGGAGGGTCTGGAGATCATGGTACTTATCAAAGACATCAAGAACCTCTTTGTAATATCTGTGACTCAGGGAATCCGGGAACCAGGACTGAGGTAAATGCCAAGGGAATAAAAAAAAAAAAAGCAGAATCAACCTAAGTGTCCATCAAGAGGGATTAGTTAAACAAATATCATGCAATGGAACGCCAAAAGGACTGTAATGCTCACATTAGTAACCACTCTGTCAGTTACTTAATTCAATGCTTGGCTCAAGGTTAGTGCTCAGTACTGTCCAGTGAATCAATCAATCAGTGAAAATTCAGCAATTTATTTTTTTATTATTTTTTTAAATTTATTTATTTGACAGAGAGATAGCACAAGTAGGCAGAGCGGCAGGCAGAGGGAGAGGGAGAAGCAGGCTCTCCGCTGAGCAGGGAGCCCGATGCGGGGCTCGATCCCAGGACTCTGGGATCATGACCTGAGCCGAAGGCAGCCGCTTAACCGACTGAGCCACCCAAGCGCCCCGAAAATTCAGCAATTTAAAAAGATGAGATACATCCACATGTATAACGTGGAAGAATATCCACAATATACTTTTCAATGAAAATAAAGGTTAAAGAATAGGATAGTGTGGGGGCGCCTGGGTGGCTCAGTCATTAAGTGTCTGCCTTTGGCTCAGGTCGTGATCCCAGGGTCCTGGGATCGAGCCCCGCATCGGGCTCCCTGCTCGGCAGGAAGCCTGCTTCTCCCTCTCCCACTCCCCCTGCTTGTGTTCCTGCCCTCGCTGTGTCTCTGTCTGTCAAATAAATAAATAAAATATTTTAAAAAAAAGAATAGGATAATGTGATCCCATTTGTGGTTGGAGTGTACAGATTTCATTTATGTGCATTTAAATGTTTAAGAGGATGTATATAAATAAAACCATCAACAGTGGTTATCTTCTATGCAGTCATATTGGATCACGGCGAGTGTTCGTGTTCTAATTTCTATATCCCCTTATTACTTACAGTTTTTACAATAATGATGTATTACTTTGGTAAAGAGCAAAACCAAAAATGATATTTCCATTTTGGGGAGGGGGTTGTTCGATAATGTTCTATTCAGATTCTATTAGAAATATGTTTTATTGGCAGTAATAATGGAAAACAGAACTTAGACAAGAGCCCAAGACCAGGCCCTCTGCAGTCTGAAATGCAGAGTCTATAGAACTAGAGCCCAGATAATTCAGAGACTGTAACGCCTGCTCACCTGGAGAAGACCAACTGTGTCTCCTGGGCTTTCGCACACAGCCCGGGGAAGGCAGCAAGAAGAAGGCTAGTGAGCCTCCTGCTCACTGCATTTGTGTAGGGGTTCAGTTCTCATCTCAAGCCCTGTCACCAAGGAGAGCAAGCACCAGGCGTGTGACCAGCCGTCAGTCACAGGTGTGGGGTCGGCCTGCCCATCCTCATGGGGAAAAAGGCCTCTCTGCACGCAGTAGCCGTGGGACAGGCCCGGAAGGTGACGATTCTCCAGGCGATGTCAGCAAAACCACCTTCGTGAGGCACTGGAGGTGGTAGGAAATAGGTCTCAGCAACTCTTACCAGAGGCCAGAGGAGAGAATATTCTTTGGGCAACATGAAAGGAAGTTAGTGAAACTGTTATATGACTTCAGTTCTCCCTCTTTAATATTTTAATTCTTCCTTGTATGCACCACTGTTTTATTTCCTAATTTGTCCACTATATATAAATATATCAGTTTATATATAGGTTCTCCTTTTAAACTTCCACTAAGAGACAAGCTCCATTGAAGAGAAATTTCTGGAGCAGTGTGCTCTTCAGATTTTCCTGTAGTCCTTCCCCCACCCCAACCCCCACCCCCAGTAAAAATCAGGGACAACTGACCTAGAAATGAATTTGCTGGATTTTAGCCACCTACAAAATTCAGATGTCTGCAATATCTGATGCCATAGTAAATGAACACTTGTTCCCATGCAGCTATAATTCTTATCATTTCCTTTCTTATATTTTAGGAAACTTTTTCTGGTTATGTTTTCATAATGTAGACATTCCATCGGTCAAAAATTCAGAGCAACTCTTAGAGGACAAGGTCACATGTCCCAGACAGGCGCACATTTTAATCAACCTGGTCTCTTTCTGGAATCACTGTGGGGTCTGTGTTCCTTGTTGCGGCTCCACCTGACTTCAGCTGCTAGCATCTTGCAAATTCCATTTTAGGAGCCCTCGGTGCAGTTTGCATTGAGACTTTTCTGAAGTTAGCCAAGCTTTCCAGAGTAAGTTGGACTTCACCCTGGAAAATCTCACTCTGGGCTCTCAAGAATTAACTCATGGAGTTTGTGGAACTGGATGAGGAATCACAGGTCCAAGATATAAAGAAGGGAGCACCTGTCTTCCAAAGGAGTATCCACCACTCACCATTTCCTTTCCCTGGGGTGTCATTTTTAGGAGCTATTCCTTTTTCTCTTCGTTTTAAATGGGAAGTTGGCTTTATGTTTTAGATTCCTGGTCATAGTTCTTTGCTGGTGGTTTGGTGTCTTCTTATCCTGTATATTTTTCCTTTCTCATCTGTGGTCAGTATTAACCCCAGATTTATGTTTTGGACCCTGGGAGACTGGATATGACCCAGAATAAGTTGCAAATTCCACACTGCCCATCCCAGAGTAAACTACTAAATAACAGAATGCCGATGTCTCACAGAATTGAGGTCCTTTTCACTTAATGAAATGCAGCACAGATTCAGCTAAAATAATATACATAGTTATATAAATAGTTATACATTTATAAAATATAGGATATACCTTTTATATATATATTTAGTAAACATATTTTTATATATGTTATATATATTTAAGATTTATATATAGGCATATAAACTAAAGGGTTGAGATATATTTACTACTTAAAAGTCTTGTTCAAGGCTCTAAAGCAAAGGCCCTTAGAGGTAAAAGATGGGCCATGTGGGAGGCTAGGGGACCGGGGGCACAGGGGACTGAGAGATGAGTCAGAGGTGGCCCTGGGCGGCTTATACGGAACCCTGGAGGCCCAGCGGGGAAGTCTGGATTTTATTCCAAGTGTGTTCGGAAGCGCTTCTAGAGCTTGAGGCAGAGGAGTGACATCGTCTGTTGTGTGTTTTTAAAAGGTCACTCTGGGGAGCCGTGGGGAAGAGACTGGGGCAGGGTGGGGGTGGGGAGAGGGGTGTCCCAGTGGAGAGAGTGATCCAGAATCCGGGGATGGAGATGGTGGCAGTTTGGACCGAGGTGGTAATGAGGGAGATGCTGAAAAGTCAATGGATTTGAGACAGATTTGGGGACAAAAGTGAAAGGAATGACAGAGGAGTCCTAGGGCTTTGGAGTGGGCGATTGGATGGCAGGTGGCGTCCTCCACAGGTGTGGGGAAGGTGTGGGGAGCACCCAGGGAGGGAACCAAGAGCCAGTTCCTTCTTCTGTTCGGCACTGATGCTTTGCAGGTGCTCCTTGAGCTGGGCATGGAGCTCGCAGCAGGGAAGCGGGCAGAGTCAGCTTTGTGTTTTCCTGCCGCCTCACGGGCCTCCTTCTCGTTCTCCTTTACCGGCTCCTTCTCCTCCCCCCAAGTCTATGCGTCAGAACAGATAAGGGCTCACCATCCCCTTTTCTCCTTTACCCACCACCACTGACTTGGGGCTTTCATCTAGTCTTTGGCTTATAAATATTGTCTGTATGCTGATGACTCCCGAATGTATTCTCTCCCGGGACCTCTTCCTCTAACTCCAGACATTGCCCATCTAGCTACCTACTTGACATCTCCAGCTGGGTATATGCTGGGCATCTCGGAATGAATACCGGCACAGAAACACCGAGAGCCATGCCCCTGCCTTGCCCCAAAGCCCTGCTTCTGCATTTTTCCCATTTCAGGGTCAACTTCATCCTTATAGTTGCTTAGGCCAGAACCTTGGAGTTCTGCTGGACCAGTCTCTTTGTTCACGAACCATCATCCAATCCTGTGGACTCTCCCTTCAAGCTGTGTCCAGAATCCAAGCCCTTCTCACCTTCTCTGCTTACTGCCACCCTGGTCCCGGTGCCCTTGGCTCGTGTCTGGGTCCTTGCCACGGCTTCCCAGCTGTCTCCCTGCCTCTGTGCTACCCTCGTTTGGTTTACTCTCAAAGCGGCAGCCAGAGAGTTCCTGGTAGAGTATAACCCCAAATCCTGCAATGGCTCCGTCTCACTCAGAGTGGAAGCCACTGCCCTTAGCGTCTCCTATGGGTCCCACGTCACCCGGCCCTCGTTACTGTTCTGGTCTCATCCGCTTTCCTCCCCACCCTCCGCCCCAGCCGCATCCCTGACCCCCTAAGCCTGCTCCCCATCTAGACCCTTCTCGTTGGCTGTTTTCTCTGCCTGGAATAGCCTTCTCCCAGTCATCTCCACGGCTCCCTCCTTCCCCTCCTCTCTTCCTTTGCCAATGTCACTTTCTTAATGGGGCCTTCCCTGGCTTCTTAGCTAACATTTTGACACCCACCCAGCCACTCCTGGCATTCCCCAACCCCCTTCCTTCTTTACTTTTCTCCGTGGAACAACTCTTTCCAACATTTCCCTTATTTATCTTATTAATCGTATGTCTCTTGCTGCTAGACTGTCAGCTCCATGAGAACTAGGGTTTTGTCTGTTCCCTGATGAATTCCCGGTGCTGAGAGCCATGCCTCCCTCCTAGGAGACACTTAGCACCTACTTGTGAAATGAATGAGTGCTAATAGGAGGTTGTCTCCTCTCTCCTAACTGCTTCTTTCTGACTTTTTATGGAACTGTTGTCTTAACTTCCATCTGTGCTTTGTCCACGGGGTTAGTAGGACGTAGTGGCAAAGCCAGTGGACAGCCAAGTGCAAACGGAATTTACCATTTGGCTGCCTCATTCCCAAGCTGTGTGACTTGGGATAAGTCGCTTGGCCTGAGATTTCATTTCTTTGCTTATAAAACGGAGGGAGCTGTCCTATCACTCAGGGTTGCCGTGAAGTTTCAATAGAATGATGGATGAAGGGCTATCAAGGACAAGATATGGTTTTCATTTACCACAGCGTCTGGCCCAGCCTCAGCGCCAGAGTTTTATGCACATGACTGTCTCATTTAATTCTCACATCAAATCAGTGAGATACAAACTCGCACCGCTGAACTCATTTTATAGATAACAGAACCTAGGAGCACCAAAAAGTTCAGTGAATTACTTAATGCCCAAGAGCTAGTCAGCAATTCAGACAGGCTTTGAAACTAAGCATTTTTATTCCATGGCCTGAGTTTTTCCCCACTATGTTCTACTAGCACAAAGTTAATGTTTTAATAATCAAATGGAGTAATGAAAAGGATTTGACCTGACGTGCAACTTTTGTCTCCCGACGATTTTTTTCTGGACTGCTAATGAACACAGCATTTCCCTGATGGTATTTTTATCCCTCTTCAACTCAAACAGGCAGAAATTCCTGTCTTCCAATAGAAAAAGGTATTGTCAGGCATTCCTCTATCTTTCCCCTCCTCCCCCCAGGGAAAGAAACGCTATCATAATGTCCCCTGAGATTTCTGTTGTATGGTCTACCAAGTCCAGATGGTTTTCTCAAGTTCAGACATCATACTTGGTAAAGTATTTGTAATTATCTACGGAAACACATCCTGGACTCAGTTGCAAACACGGCTTCCCAAATCACTTATTCCATGCTCTTCTGCCTTGTGTTATGGCCTTTCTGTGCTAATGAATTTGTAAATGTGGTTTAATTACTGTTTACTGAAAAATAGCTACACACGGATCAGTCTCAGTGGAAGACTTAGCCAAAATGTTGAGGCAGTTTGTTTCTAGTGCAAAAACAGCTAATAAGTGAGAAGCACATTTTAGACATTGGGAAAGGAGCTTAAGTTTTGTTTTGAAGAAACAGTGTTGTATAGACCCAGAAAAAAGAAATCATTCTTTAAGAGAGTAGATCTAAATATCAAAATGATATTTTTTTTCCTAAGGCTGGGCACACGGTGATTTGCACAGAACCAAAGTATTAGGGATGGTGATTTGATTGAACACCACACCAAAGAGCTGTACGTTAAAGAGCCCCCCAAAAGGAAAACCTGAAATTACTTGTAAATTTCATAAAAATGTTCCGGAGCTCTGGAAAGCCATGTATTATGTATTACCTCATGTTTCTGAATTCTTGCCTCAGGCAAATTGCCAACTTAACAACTAAATGACAGTTTCGAAATTCTAATACAGACCGGCCTCTCTAACTTTGCTTTTCTCCCTCCAGAAAAAAAAGGGACACATGAGGGAAATGAAAGTTATTGGAAGGTTCAATTTATAAATTGTGCTTCATTTGGAGCTGTAGTTTAGTCTTGCTCTTGCATAAAATGGTGTTTGCCTGATTCTGCATGAAGAGGGGACTTCCTGCCCCTGTGGCTGTTGGTCCTGCCAATAGGACCTGTGCTGTCCTCTCTCCATCCTTTAGGAGGGTCCCTGTCTAGGAAGGGGGTGGGGCGCGGAGCCTGTTCTGCCTCCAGTGCAAAACTCAGAAAACAGAATCAGTCAACTTGCCAATTCCTAAGACTGCTTGGCATTTCTTGAACTATGGATTAAAATGCAAGAAGTTTGAGCAGGGTGGGATGCAAACATCGCCCTCTAGGAATTTATTTTTAGTGGGGGCAAAAGACAGGCAATTCAGTATAAGAGATCCCCAACTGGGGGGCAGAGCGGGGTGGGGGGCACGACCAGGTAAAGGGGGTCAAAGGTACAAACTTCTAGTTATAAGATAAAAAAATCCTATGGCTATGATGCATGGCCAGGGCCTCATCGCTGTAGTGGAAAGACTCCTTTTCTGGGAAGATTATTACAGATTTCCGTGTTGTAATGATTCATCTGTCTATCGGTCGTTCCTTTTTTCATTAACTTACCAAGTGTTATTTATGGGGACCAGAGAGGGAAAAGTAGTCCCAACAGAGACTCGGTCTGAAGGGGCTGACCCTGCAGAAGGAGGGAGACAGACATTAACAAATAAACACCAGAAGAGAAAATCTCAAAGAAAACTGGGAATCACGATTAAAATGGGCATGTGTGGTCTTTCATATAGTCTTTAATTTTCCAAGCTTTACTTTCAGGATTTTTTCCAATATAGGAAAAATGCAAAGTATAAGTGCAGAGCCCCTTTATGAGAAGGGGCTGATCTTGACCGTGCTTAAATCATAAGACTTTGCGGGCACCTGGGTGGCTCAGTTGGTTAAGCGACTGCCTTCAGCTCAGGTCATGATCCCAGGGTCCTGGGATCGAGTCCCGCATCGGGCTCCCTGCTCCGCAGGGAGCCTGCTTCTCCCTCTCCCACTCCCCCTGCTTGTGTTCCCTCTCTCGCAGTGTCTCTCTCTGTCAAATAAATAAATAAAATCTTTAAAAAAAAAGCATAAGACTTTGGAAATAGGAACTAAGCTCAGATATCACCTCCTCCAGGAAGGCTTTCCTAATAGCACCTATGTCCCCTTTTGGCTTGGGTATCTGCTCTATGTTCTCTCATCGTACCACATCCATTCCCTGGCAACTGTGAACTGAATAGCTAGTGTACTGTCCCCTCACTGTCACCACCATTTCTGAACTTAAACAGCTGGAGGCCCCTGAAGACGGAGGGGCCACATCTCACTCTTCTTTGAATCCACAGCACCAAACACATGCCTGGTGCCAGGTGCTTACTTACTTAATGTTGATGGCTCTGTGAATAGGAAGATGATAATTCTAGTTGTTTTTTTCCCATCTAACAAAAGTTGCCTTTGTTACCCCCCCACTATGTTAAGTATAAAAATAGGTAATAAAAGTGTATATATTCTTGTTTTTTGAAATGTGAATGTACTAAAAACATATGTTAATAGTATATTTAGATAAGCATGCATATAAAAAATCTGGAAGGACACACACCTAAATGCTAGCAGGCTTATCTCTAAGTGTTAAGATTTGAAATGTTGCTAACTTTTTTCTTTATGCATCGCTGTGCTGTTTTACTATATTGCGATGGATGTGTACTACTATTACAATAAAATATGAGGTTAATTGTATTTAAAAAGGAAAGTTTGGCCTCTTCCATAGGCATGCACGTAAGCGGTTTATGAAGCTTCATCTTTACCATCTGAACCCAATGCTGACAGTGAATTGACCTTGTGAATTTAAATAACCCATCTAACTTGGTAGCATTTCATGGTACTAGATGGGTTTGTATTTTCCTCAGTCATATCTGTTTCATAATATTCAGAAGGTACCCAAGCAGCACTTTCCTGGGAAATACTCTAGCAATAAAACATAAATTACCTCTTTTGTCTCTCTCTCTCTTCCAGTTCTCCTCCTTAAATTTTCTCTGTTAATACTTGGATTGGATGTTAGAGCCTCAGACGTCTTAATGTCAGGCTAGACTAGACCTCTTGCAAATAGATGAGGCAGAACGAAGTAGCCAATTTCTCTGGCTCTGGCTCTCCCCCTCCCTCCTTTTCTCCCTCTTTCTTTCATTACGAATCCCTTGTTTTTGCATGGCTCTGTATAGAAGAATTATCAGTTTTCTGGTCAGTGCTATTTCTGCTCGGCCTCTTCTGACTGCCTGTCTTTCTATCATTTTGTTTGGCTGAGTTGGACAACCAGACGGTGTTGTGGACTAAAAGAGTCTATTTCTTTTTCCCAAAGGAACAATCACAAATTATAAAGTGTGCCTCTGAAAAACAGGTCTAAAAATGAGATGTCTTCTTTTCTCTCTGCAGCTGAATTCTCGCTGCCAGGATGGGGAAACAGAACAGCAAGCTTCGCCCAGAGGTCATGCAGGATTTGCTGGAAAGCACAGACTTTACAGAGCACGAGATCCAGGAATGGTATAAAGGCTTCTTGAGAGACTGCCCCAGTGGACATTTGTCAATGGAAGAGTTTAAGAAAATTTACGGGAACTTTTTCCCTTACGGGGATGCTTCCAAATTTGCAGAGCACGTCTTCCGCACCTTCGATGCCAATGGAGATGGGACGATAGACTTTAGAGAATTCATCATAGCCCTGAGCGTGACATCGAGGGGGAAGCTGGAGCAGAAGCTGAAATGGGCCTTCAGCATGTATGACCTGGATGGAAATGGCTACATCAGCAAGGCAGAAATGCTAGAGATTGTGCAGGTACGTAGCCCTAGCCCCTTACAAAGCGAAGGACGTGAGTCACAGGTAAGAACTGGCAGGTGCACCATCCAGCATGGGGCGGGTTGCCGACTGGTGCCCATCTAGTCTTTGATTCGGCC
Source organism: Mirounga angustirostris (assembly GCF_029215605.1). Lineage (NCBI taxonomy): Eukaryota > Metazoa > Chordata > Mammalia > Carnivora > Phocidae > Mirounga > Mirounga angustirostris. The sequence continues at coordinate 35,227,177 of NW_026991712.1, forward strand.
TATGCAGTGTTTTTGGAAATGCTGAATCCATATTTCCAAACAGGAGATTACACATAAAAACGCAGATTGGTTGCCATCTCTTGAAAACTCAAATCTGGCAACATTGGGCCCCCATTCTTGCTTGGCCTAAGTCACCTGATTGCTTTGTGGTGACCCCCACCCTACAGATGGATGTACACTCTTCAGCAAATCCTGCTCACTGTGGCCCCTCCGTCCACCCATCCCAGTGACCTGCCCAGACCTCAAGCCTTTGGAGTTATAGCCCCTGGAGTGGTGTGTAATGATCAGTCTCTGACCTGGGGTTCAGACCCTGCCCCTTTCAGTCACCACCTCTGTGACTCTGACTGGCTTAATTCACCTAAGTGAGCCTCAGTGTCCTCATCTGTGAAATGGAACCATCAACCCATGTTGTGGGGTTAGTTCAAAATTAGATGTGACTGTCCATGTTCAGTGCCTAGCGCAGTGCCAGCTGCATGGAAAAGCTCATCATCACCACCATCATTAATTTACAACTTTCTTAGACTCTTAAATAAAGGCAAGGATCTCTGGGCTGGCTTCTGTCTCGTCTCGTCAGAAATACAAACATTATAGAATCAAGTCCTCCATCATTTTAATAGGAAGCAGTCCATTTTATTTCCCCAAACCACTCACCCAGAGTAAATACCCTGAATAGAACAGGAGAAGGGGCCCTGGTGTTGGTCCTATTTTCCCTGTCAGACCCGAAGGGAAAGTGGGGAAGGGGCATAAGGAGTCATAAGTGGTCATGGCACCTACAGCTTGATTGGCAGTGACTGGGACTGGGAGGAACTTAGGGGGACTGAGACACAGCTCAGGGGAGGATCAGGACAGCTTCAGCTGCAGGCAGTAAAAAGGACTAGGTGGGTGGGCTGGCCATCACTCATCATCTTGGCAGGCGAATGGGCACAAGAGGGAAGCATCTGGAAGCAGACAGCAGACCAAAAATGGGCATTCGGCTTCCTGGAGGGCTCATCTCAGAAGCCAGCACTCACTCCAGAGTGTCAGGGTTTCGAGATAGATCTGCAGCCCCCGGGAGGACAGGTGGGGGTGCTGGAAGGATCACAGGGAGACAGAGAGCAATCCATTGCTGGTGAGGTTGGGAGGGGAGTCAGAGGGACACTTGCTTTCAAGGAAAGAACCAGGGAGACCTGTTACAGAAGCTAAGGTCAGAGCCAAAAGAGACCCACACGACTGCCTTGTCCTCGAGCCCTTGTAGCTGAGGCCTGTGGTCTGCTCCTGGGCCAGTGGGCCTGAACCTGCAGGGGCAGTGAGAGGGACAGGTGCACACGGAGCCGGGGGCGGAGCAGGAATCCAGTTGACCTCTGTACTAGCAAACTCTCCCAGGTCTGCCAACTAGTTCTTTCTGCAGCTTTTCCTTCACCGCGGGCAGCGACTCTCTGAACGCGGTGTGTTAAATTAATCCCTCAGAAACAAAATCTTAAACAAGACTAAAGGATTTCTCCCCACCCCCAAGGATAAATGTATGAAAAATATAATGTCAATGGCAAAAATATGGGCAGTATAGAAAAATATAAAAGCAAAAGAGAAGAATTCTCCATAATCCCACTCCACCTACAAAGAGAATCACTGCTATTAATTTTATAATACTAGCAAATGATATTTTCTGGTCTAATTTCCATGCATTTGAAAATGTCTAATTGATTTCATAATGTATATGAAATTTTGTATCTTGCCATTTTCACTTAACATAATAATACAAGCAGTTCTCATGTCATAAAAACTTTAATAACGATATTTTAATAGCTGCATAATAGTCATACAATATAATTTACTTTCTCTTCCTCTATTGTTGGATATATAGGTTGTTTCCAGGTTTTATTAATATACATGATACTGTAATTTTTAAATATAAAATAACAGATAATTCTTGTGCATGAAACTTTTTCTGTGTTTAGGGTTATTCCCTTAGAATGGATTCCCAGAAGTGCAATTACTGGGCCAAAGGGAAGGAGCATTGATTTCTGAGGTACTCGATGCTCTCTGCCGAACTGTTTTCCCAAACGCGCACCCTGAGTGAATGAAGGGTGTGCCGCGTCATTGTACTTTTCCAATTTTTCTTCATCTTTGCTAATTAAACAAAAATTTAAATTTCAAAGGTGATTCATTTTAATTAGCTTTCTTTTGTCTCTCCTTTTTGGGGGGAGTGCTGCACTCTGACCCCGTGTCCTCTGCGTCACTGCAGAGAAAGGGGTGACTATGTTCTCCTTTTGAAGAGAATGACTTCCTAATTGGGATCTGGGGGAAAAAACTTCCTGGCAGCCACTGTGTTATCTCCTGTTGAACGTTTTTTGTTTTTTTTGTTTTTTTTTTGTTTTTTTAAGATTTTTTATTTATTTATTTGAGAGAGAGAGAATGAGAGAGAGCACATGAGAAGGGGGAGGGTCAGAGGGAGAAGCAGACTCCCTGCCGAGCAGGGAGCCCGATGCGGGACTCGATCCCGGGACTCCAGGATCATGACCTGAGCCGAAGGCAGTCGCTTAACCAACTGAGCCACCCAGGCGCCCCTCCTGTTGAACGTTTTTGTGCAGTTCTCCTGGCTGCCCCTGGTCAGGAGTTTGGTGGCCAGTATTGACGAAGATGTTGACCCGCAGTCAGGGAGAACCCTCCAGACCCCAGGGGCTTATGAACATCCAACCATTCAGTTAAGCACCTGCTAAGTAGCTGGCACTGGGAATAAAGAGCGTGGGCAGGAATACAGACACTCTCCCTGGGCTGTGGAATTTGGTTTGCAAGGGCGGGTGGGGACTTTGCCGAGGATGCGCAGAAGGTGCTAGTAAGCACTTGCTGAGCCCTCGCCGACTTCCTCTGTGTTCAGCATGGAATGTAGAAAGTGATCATAGAAACGAAGGGCCATTCAGCCTCACAAGACATTTTCCACCACTTGTAAGTAGCTCAGTCCACTCGCAGGCCCACGGGAAGCTTCCAGGTCATCACGGGAAGGATTCGGAGTCCTTAATAAATGCTTATCTACTCAGGGTTTTTTAGGAGCCTGCAAATGGAAGCCTTGAGTCTCCTTCATTGTTTTCTACAGCACCGCACCCTGATGATTAATATTCATGACTGTGGGGAGGAAACCCTGCAGCCCCTTGAGGCAATTTCCAAATTGCCAATGAGATTAAATTAAATTTAGAACCCTTTTCCTATGAAGGGCTATGTCACTCTATTCTGCTACTCTGCAAACTGACAGTTCGTGGATTCTCTCATTACGCTAATCCCCGGGTTGCAGTGACTCTGGATGAACTGGGATGTGGAGGATATTACCAGACTTCCCATTCTATTTTTTTCTTTTCTCTCCCCACTCCAAAAGTGAAAGCACTCTAGGCCCTGTCCCTGTCCCAAGAATCTGGGTACCTGTGTGCAGATTCTCTATTTGGGGGGTGCGGGTTCTATCTGGTCGGCGCCATCAAGGAAGGACCTCCGCTGGGGATGCGCGTACTTCAAAGGAGTCACTGTCCATGGGTTTCTGCTTTGTGTTTGGGTCAATATATGTTAAGGAGTGATGAGACAAGAGCAAGCTGTGGGCCCCAGAATCATTCACAAATGATGGTTCTATTTGTTAAAGTGAGTAAAACCTGCAGCTTGATGACAAGCACCAACATATAAATTCTTGGCTAAACTTCTGCTCCTCCAAGACACCAGAAATTCAAGCAATTTAATAAAATTTAATAAAATGCAAATTCCTGGTGTTCACCAACAGACACTAAAAACTGGTCAGGGCCCAAACAAGTTTATAATTAGGCTCGACAATGGAGTGTAGTAATCCACAAATTTTCTAGTTTTTCTTCCCTGACATTGTTTCTTGTAGTTTAGCAAGTGTAGTGTAGCATTGATATCTGCAGAATATTGTTTACAGTGACAAGCTTTGGTTTCTGTTGCAGACGCTAATGACACCCTGGGAGTTCCCTCTTGCTGATGTAACAGATTACCGTAAAATTAGTTGCTTAAAACAACACAAAGTTATTATCTTAACAGTTCTCCAGGTCAGAGGGTCTGAAATCAGTTCTACTGGACTAAAATCAAGGTGTCCACAGGTTGCATTCCTTCTGGAGGCTTTAGGGGAAAATCTCTTTCCTTGCCTTTCCTGGTTTCTGGACTCATTCCTTGGCTTGTGGCCCCCTTCCTCCATGTCCAAAGTCAGCAATAGTAGATTGACTGAGTCCTTCTCACACCAGCATTTCTCTGGGTATCTCACTTTGCTTCTCGCTTCCACTCAGAAAGACCCCTGTGATAACATTGGGACCAGCCCGTTAGGACAACCTCTCCCCATCACAAGATCCTTAGCTTAATCCCATCTGCAAAGTCCCTTTTAGTATGTAAGGTAAGATATTCACAGGTTCCGGGGGTAACAACACACATATCTTTGGGGGGACTGTTATTCAGACTACCACATGGACCAAAATGCAGTTATGTTCTTTTTTAAAAAAAATAATTTTGTGCTATATCAACATCTGGATGAACAAATAAAACCATATGCAGATTTATTTTTAGAGTCTTAAATGAACATTTTTACGTTCACGTGTTTGGTTTTTTTTTAAGTGACAAATTTAGGAACATGGTTTAGGCCCAGTATCTTATTAGCATCAAAACTGCCTATCAGGAGTTGTAAGCCAGACAGATAACAGCTCTAACCTTTCCTCATGTTACAGCAGATCCTCTCCTCCAGGTGGGGGCCACAAGAGCAGGGAAAAGCCTGCCTGCCCCATGCAGCAACCTGTGAGCCCAGCTGGAGGCAGGTCTGCACGCCCACACCCAGCCCAGCACAGGGTCTGAGGAAAGGGCTGAGCAGGTGGGAAGGGGCATTGCTGATGTGGTCACGAGGGCTTGGATACTCCCTGAGATGTTAGGGGCTCAATAAATGTTGGCTACCATTATTCTATCATAGTTTCCAGAGCGAGGACAAGAGGTTTTCCTGCTAAATAAAGAGAGGTCATTTCCCAAAGGACAAGGTAATAGAATCTTCTATTAAGTTTTAAGTTAAATTTACCTAGTCAACAAAATTTATGTTCACAGAGAGGAGGGAGGTAACCCAATGAAACTCTCAATTGGTGGAACTCACAGATATTCTGGAACAGATGACTTTAGGAGTTCCTACCTTCTTCACCTGTTACCTTTCCTATCAAATACCAGCCCATCTGGGAATAACTAAAACTTCTGGGCTACTCTGATGCTCACAGGACTCTGATAAAAGAATGATCAGCTTTCCAGGAGAGAATGTGGTTGGCACCAGGAATCTCCCAAGCCCGAACTATTGCCCTGAGCCCACAGGCAAGCTTCATGCATTGGGACTCTTTGGGGAGGACCTGGCTGGGTTGGTTCTCAAGTTCAGGTTAGAGACTTTCTGAGAGGGTATACACAGGCTGACGTAATGTTACCCAGAACAGTCCTCAGGAAACTTACTTTGAAAACTAGATTGGAAATTTTCTAATTAGCCTATTTATTACTTGTATGTTAATGATCGCTTCGAAAATATTGGTGTTCAAATAATTACTGTCTTGGAATGAGACTCTCCCTCCTTGTTGTGATTCAGGGTTAATTGGCATTTTAAATGAAGGCAGGGTGAACATCAGGACACCCTTAATCTATCTTTTCATGCCTTTTGAATGAGTGGAACCTGAGGGAAGGAGGTGACTGGGAATATCCTGGTGGCTCATCACAGAAGATTTCATCTCTCTGTTTCTTTTTAGCAGTATTGGAAAATTTTTTTTCTCGTTCCCTCATGTGATGAAAGGCACGCAAAACTATACAGCAGCTGGGTAAGGAGGAAGGAGGTGATGGTGGGGGCCAGGCAAACGTTTGCCCTCCAGGAGCACCAAACAGATGCACAGATTAGTCCCAGCTGGTTGCAAGATCACCAGCCAACTTGTGAGTGTCTGTGCCCCTCAGGACCAAAGTGAGGACCAGGAAAACTTCTTCACATTCTTTCAGAGCCACTTCCTGACTGGCACTTGCATTTTTTCTCCCGATCATCTTTCTAAATTGATGTCATAGATACTGTATCAATTTTAATATGTTTCTTGGAGACCTGAAACACTGTGCTCTTTTGATTCCATGGTGGGGGTGGGAGTGGGGAGTGGGGGATGGAACAAGAGCTTTTAGTCCATTTTGATATGGTCCCCGGGAATTCAGCTCCACACCCTTGCCTAATTCTCAGTTTTGAATGTGGACCACAGATGTGACGCTGGAATACAACGTAGATTTCTTTCCCGGAGGAAGCTCTAAAGCAATTGCTTAGGCTAGTGACTTTCTCAAAGAACTAATCTTCGTGCTCGAGGTTGTGTTTGGTTTATCCCTTTCTTATTAGGGGATTAATAAGACAAGAGTCTTAACTCTTGTCTTACTAATCTTAAACTCTTACGACAAGAGTTTAACTCTTAGCATCGAGTATGCCATCTGGCAACATGAGTGAGGCGCCCCCCTCTGACCGTTCCCTCCCCGTGGCCTTCGTGGATTCCTCTTCCTTCTTCTGCTCCCCCACCATGGATACCATGGATACTCCTGAAGCAGAGTCCCAGCGACAGCCCGTGTTTCCTCCAGAAGGCTCCTCGCCTCAGTGCTTGCGATGGGCTAGGCTAGTGCTGAGGGCTTTCCACGCTGTACCCGAGTCCTAGGTCTGCTGTAACAAATTATCATAAACTGGGAAGCCTAGCACAACAGAAATGTATTCTGTCTCAGTTCTTGAGGCCAGAAGTCCAAAATCCAGGTGTGGACAAGGTTGGTTCCTTCTGGACACTCCTGGGGGTGGGGAGGGAAGGTGATCTGTTCCATGCCTCTCTCCCAGCGTTGGTGGTGATGCAGCCCTCCGTGTTCCTTGGCTCACAGCTGCGTCCGTCACTCCGGCCTACACCTCCATCATCACGTGACACTCTCCCCGTGAGTCTGTGTCCAGATTTCCTTCTTCTTATATGAACTCCAGTCACTGGATTGGTTAGGGCCTGTCCTAATCCAGTATGATCTTATTTTAACCTGATCACATCTGCAAAGACCCTCTTTCCAAATAAGGTCACCTTGCCTTCTTCACACCTCCGCCAGCCTCTGGGTGCACATGAAGTTTTGCGGGACACCGTTCAACCCAGTGCACACGCATCATCTCGCGGAGCCCTCGTGACAACCTTGGTAGCCCCACTTTATGGAGGGAACAACCGATTACTTCCAGATCTCCACCTCTGTGATGTCCAACTTTTTTTTTTTTTAAGATTTTATTTTTAAGTAATCTCTAGATTACTAGAGCTAGATGGTAGTGTATTCACACACACATACATAAGTTTGGGGAGGACAATGATGAGTTTATTTTTTTCAGGTAAGGTCTCACATGAAACCTAATATAAGAATGGAGCTGCTTTGGTTGAAAAGGGACAGCGCCTTCTCCTGTTGTCCTCACCCCTCCCGTAAAAGTACCTACAGCACCTGGGTAGAACATTGGGGAAGTTCCTGACTTCATGTATTCTTCTAAGCTCTAAACAAGAAACTACTTAGACCATTCCAGAAACACAGACATCGATCCTATTTCAAAAGTGTTTCCAAGATCCTCATGGCCTCTCTCCACCCTCATTTCCTGATAGGCTATATCCTTCTACGCCGTGTGCTGTTCTTTATCTAGACTCTAAACGCAACCCTGTACTGCTTAACTTCTTGTGCCTTTGGTTGGTTGTCACGGGGCCTTGGATGTCCTGTCAGAAGACTCTCCATCTTCTGGTGAAAGAAGGCAGTCTGGTTTCCTTCAGAGAGAAGGTCAAGCTTTAACTCTTGGAACTGTGCCTGCCCTCCGCTAAGTCTACAACTTTTATCAGTGCAGACGTGACTCCTTCTTTTCCAGCATCCCAAGAGGTGGTTCATTCAGAGGGAAAAAGAAAGAAAAATACAGGCCATGAAGAAGCTGGTGAGAGCCCTGACCACAGGGCAGGCACCGTCCCAAGCCTACGTAAGGGCTGAGCCAGAGCTGGGCGCTTGGGTGTCCTCTAGCTGTGTTTACCCAATTCAAGAATGAGGCTCTTCAAGTTTAATTAAAAACAGGATGTCCCTGCCAGGCCTCTCATTGACATTGCTAAAAATAAGTAGGGAAGTAGCCTGGCCTCTTCATGGTTTAATCCCATTAAATTTGGCGGGGGTGGGGGGGGGGACCTAGAGCTAATAAAAGACATGATTTGTTTCAGATTGCTGTCTGGCCTTGCGTCTTTTCTCTCCCTGTGCTGGGGAGCCCTAGATTCTGAAGTTCTAGTGCAATCGGCTCTGGGTTGTTGATGCCGTGGGAAGGGGACAAAGGGACAGAAAGTTTCCCAAATGTGGTTTTGCCAGGCTGCCATCTACTTACTCATCTTGGGACCATTGGGATTTGTCACCTCAGCTCTTTGCTCACTGCTCTGGCGTCACACATGTCATAGACCTGGTGCTGTGAATAATCCACTAATCCCTGTCTGTGAGTTGATGCACATTTAAAAAAAAATCTAGTCTAGAGTTATGAAAGAGCTGTCTGGAATGCGGGCCCTCACTTCCTCCTCAACCCTACAATACACTCAGGCATTGTGCCTTTGCCCCATTCCAGAAGTCCTGTTTGAAAATATCCTCACATAAGGGCATTCTGACTTTCTTTGTTGTTTTGGTTAGGGTTTTGATTTTTATATTAGCCCATCTTTATTTGTCCCAACTCCACTTCTTTGGCCCAAGAGCTAAAGGCTAAATCTCTTAAAGACCTTCTGTTGAATGTGGGGGCCTCATTTTCTAACCCAAATTCATCTGTTTGCCTGGTCTTTCATTCATTTGTTCAACCAAGAGTATTAAGGGAATAATCTCTGGACTATCACACCGTTGACTTCCCGTCAGAATTCCAAGAAGGAGAGTTTCATGAGCCCCAAATCTTAGAGGCTGAGAGTTCCTCGCCATCATGGGAGCCAGAGGTGGAGGAGGTGAAGGCTTCCACAAGGGTTATTAAGGCATCACTGGAATCACTGTACCCATCTAAATCACTGTACGAAATGGGGTGCTTTTGGTCACCAATACAGTGTCTCCCAAGCCCTTTGCCAGAGGATTGGGAAGATATACAATAAGAAAGACCATATCGGTCATTTTGACAATTGACTGTATGCCACCTAGAACATAGTAGACACTCAGTAAATAACTGATGAGTAAATTATGAATGACAGTTTTTTAATTCTCTGAATACCACTGCCTGTAAGTAAGGGAGTAGAGGTGGGTTTGGGGAGTAGACATCGAATTTCCTGTCACTTCTATCTTTTTGTGGAGAACTACAGATACCTTCCCGTGCTCTTTGAGGCCCAGGGGTCTGTCCTGACCTGCTCCAGAGCCACATCTTGTAGTACAGTCCCCCCCCAGTCACACTCTCCGCCTTCTTGCCATTCCTCGTACCCGGTGTCTACGCACATCTTTCCCTCTGTCCTCTTCCTCTGGGAGCTCTCCGCTTCCTTCATCTCTTCACTGTCCTCACTCCTCAGGGAGGCCTGCCCCAATCCTCATGGCAAGGAAGGCTCCCCTGTTACCTTTCCCTTGACAGTAAACCCGTGAGGGCAAGGCTGGGGCAGATGGGCCCGGCACGGAATAGCCGGTGGGTAAATAGCTGGGGAATGACTGAGGGAAGGGATGAATGCGCGAGCAATGGGGAGGGGATAAGCTGAGATCAGGGACTTTCCTTACCTGGGGTCTGTGGATGGGCTCCTGAAGCTGTCCGTGACCCTGAGTGCGGATCCACGAGCATGTGTGCCCGGTTCCTAAGGGGAGAGCCCATAGCTTTTGACAGATCGATGAATTGTGGGGGCCAAGGGCAGGCTGCCCCATGACAGGCCACTTTGGCATGAAGATTATTTTGAGTTAAAAGGCCGTTGAAACCCAGCAGATTGAAGAACAGCTCTTTACCTCTCCCACAACTGCCTAAAAAGAATTTAGGTAGAGGATCCAGGAAGACAACTGTCACCACAGAGAACGACATTAGGGTATGAACGAGGTACAGTAGATGGGGAAGAACGTGGCAAGGCCTGTTTGATCCAAGTCCTCCATGTCCCATTGTTTCCCAGTGGCCCAGCACACATTTGTTTACCAAACATTTCCTCTTTTTCACCTTCCTGTGAATTGCACTCTTTCCCTTGGAACTCCCAGACCCCTACCCCTTCTCCTTGAGTCAGAAGGACATAAAGGCCTCATTTTGCCTATCTTTGGAACTTCCATGTCTTTGTGGATTCCCTGTACATATGAAATTAAATTTGATTTTCTTCCATTAGTTTGTCTCCTGTCCATCTAGAAGGATTTTGAAGGGCAGAGGAAACCTTTCCTTTCCAACAGAATCTTTAAGGAGTTTCAACGAATATGTTTAATTATATGAAGAAAGGAGAAAAAGAAAAGAGAAGGGGAAAGTGAGAAAAGCAACAAAGGATAAAGGGGAACTTTATAATGAGAAATGGAACAGAAGAAAGTTGAGAGAGGAGGAAGAGCCTGAGAGAAGGTGATGGGGGGGAGGTTAGTTATTCCTGAAGGAATCCTCCAAACTTAGGGAGCCCAAGTCTGTGCAAGACCCTGTGTTAGGAACTGTCAGGGGTTCGATGAATAGCCAGATCGGACTGCCACCCTCCTGTATAAGAGGAGAGTGTTCTGGGTAACTACAATTGGAGTGAATGGGATGAAATGATCCAAGAGAGGTTTAGAACAGAGCCATTTGCTAGCACATTGGAAGGGAAATTACACATAGCAGAAGGAAGGAAGACCCTGGAAGACTTCCTGGAGGAGGGGTAACATTTCAACTTGCCCTTAACCAATGGGTAGGATCCCAAGGAGAGTGGAGAGGGGTAGGTGAGCACTCAGATGAGAGAAGAGTGTAAATAAAGCTGCTGGTCCAGGAAACCAAGGTGGGTGATGCTCAGGTTGTGGGGCTCTTGACAGCCTTTGTGAAGCATCTGAGTTGGGAGCTGCCCCCGTTGGTCAGTGATAGATACACAACAGGTGGCACCTGGAATTACCAAGTGAGATGAACTTACTGAGAGCAGAACAGACTCAGGGAAGGAGTCCACCCTGAAGAAGTTTGAGGATGTGCAATGACGAAGCGTTCGTAAGACTTCCGGCGAAAAGTAAGCTCATCGTTGACCCGCAAATGCCTCTCCCATATCACCTCTACAAACCCCGAAATGTGTCAGCTCTTGCACCTTTAAAGAGGTTGTCCTTGTGCGATCTAGTGGGATGCTGATCTCCAAATACTGTCTTCTTGTTCTTCTTGTTCTAAGATTCCTTGGCTTATGAATTCACGCAATAGATTGTGTAAGATTGAAATCCGTGTGAGGTGTGTGTGTGTTCATTAGTTGGTGCCACCGATTCCCTTTTAACTGGGTCGAGTTACACAGAGAGCTTCCGTGTGGGAGCAAAAAAACCCGAGGAGAAGGTGCTAGATCTCAAGATACCCCTGTTCTGGAAGGACTCCTGCTCTCTGCTGCCATTACGATTTACCGGGCCCAGGAAATCTCAGCACCTGTTTTCCCATTTGTAAAAAGAACTCTATCCTGATGGGCTTTCCTGGTTCCCTCCAGGAGCCCAGTGTTCCCAGAGGCGTGGCATGTGGCACTCCAAACCCAGCACAGACGGCCCCATAGACCTGAGCTGGAGGGGACCAGGAAGAAGACAGAGCGTGGCTTGCCCGCTGCCTGCATACTTCCGTGAACGTTTGCTGGGGAAGCGGACTATGGACCAGCCTTATCCCAGTGACACCCGTAATCCGGGACAGGGCCGTAACCCTGAGCTTGACCTTTCTCCCAGGCAGAATCACTATGGAGGCCACGCTGGAGTTCAGCAAGGGCTTTGGGTGGGTTTCAGACAGACCCAGGGAGCCTGGCCTGAAGGATCCCTATGATCCCTAAGGTTCAGAACACGGGGTGAGTCAGTTTTTCATTCCTATTTTACTGACTGGGGTAAGAATATTTACCCCCCTTTCTCCAGAATATGTTAGGGACTTGAGGCAGGGTTGATCCTAAATAAGACTGTAAAGCAAATAAGTTGAGCCTTTTTTTTTTTTTTTAAAGATTTTATTTATTTATTTGAGACAGAGAGAATGAGAGAGAGAGAGCACATGAGAGGGGGGAGGGTCAGAGGCAGAAGCAGGCTCCCTGCCGAGCTGGGAGCCCGATGCGGGACTCGATCCAGGGACTCCAGGATCATGACCTGAGCCGAAGGCAGTCGCTTAACCAACTGAGCCACCCAGGTGCCCAAGTTGAGCCTTTAATATCCATTTTTTCCCTCCCACATTTCCCATTTGGAGGCTACCTTCCCTCAACTGTCTTCCTTTCACCCCTCCTTCCGACTATCCCATGGCATCTGGAGCTCCAGAACTTTCCAGATTTTTTCTGCCCACCTGCTGGCAAAATCTCCTTTTTCTAAAACTCCTTCCCAGGATTAAAGGTCCCAGAGTGAATCCGATGAGCAAAATCTGATGAAAGACGGGCTGGTTCTCTACCTGGTCCCTCAAGGATATTAAACACCTGATGGTCTGGGAATGAGAACAATGACTTTACATTATTTCCAAATTGAAATTACATTAGACAACAGGCCTTCCAGGCCTTTACTGAGTAGCACAGGGGGTCCAAGGTGGTGGGGGAGACTGTTTCAGTACCGCTTACAAAACTCAGTAGAACATCTGTTGTTGCTCATCAGATTTCAGATGTACCCAATTTACCTCAAGCCTTGAGTTGCATAATTATTTAATGCAAAGCTTGGATGGCAGATTACTTCCTTCTTGGGGATGCCCGGGAGCTTGCTGGGAAGCCATGTGAGGCGACTGCCACATATGGGAGGTGAGGGGGGCATCAGGATGAATTAGTGATGTCTGCCTGGGAGAAGGCGTGGGCAGACACTTGCAGACCATCAGATGTTTATTATCCTTGAGGGACCAGATAGAGACACTGACCCGTGTTTCTGGCCTGAGGGATGTCATCCACAGCCCTGCTACTAGAAGTGGTGTTCTCCGGGCAGCAACCACAGCTCTACACAGGAGCTTGTTAGAAATGCAGAATCCCAGGCCCCATGACCCGCCCCCATCAGATTCTGCATTTTCACCAGCTCCCCAGGGAATTCGTATGCGTATGACAGTCTGAGACACAGGGGTGAGCCCGTCTTCCTGCCAGCTTCTCACTGCTGGAGCTAGTCCCTACACACTGGTTTTCTATAGCACATCAGCAGGGATCGGACTAGCTCCCTGTGTTCATGGGGGACACCCCCTTCGCCCCTCTGCTCTGGGAGCTTTACTGATAAGGCTATTCTGTTTCTGTCTTACTATCACATCATTTCTGTCCCTAGGCGATCTATAAGATGGTTTCCTCTGTAATGAAAATGCCTGAAGATGAGTCAACTCCGGAGAAAAGGACAGAAAAGATCTTCCGCCAGATGGACACCAACAGAGATGGTAGGAGGCCGTGGCACTTGGCTTTGCTCAGAGTGGGGACTGCTGGATGGCCAGGGGCCACCCGGGCAGGCAGATGCCACTCAAGGACAAGATATTAGTCACAAGGACCTGGCTCACAGCTCTTTGTGAAAGGGGCTCATCTCATATGCTCGCTGGCAGTGCAGGACAGAGAGGGACCCAGGTGGGCCAGGCCTAGGTCACAGCAGGCTGGATACCTGCAGGCCAGCTAATCAGAAAGCAGAGAGGGACTTGGTGTAAGTCCACCCAGATCTGGTGGCTGTCACCCCAGCCTGCCCAGGGGGTGCGGTTGGGCTCTTCTGCGCATGCCCTAAGGTGTCGTGGTTTCCTGGAGCCACGTGGTCTTCCCCAGCCTGTGTGGGCCAGGGGAGGAGGGGAGCCAGGTGGCCAGCACTTTCCACCCGGAGGAATTCAACAAGAGGATTCAAAACAATTCAAACCCAACAAGAGGATTCAAAACAATCCAAAGTGAAAAGGAAGGCTGGATTTCAAACTCAAGATTAGTGGATTTTATTTTTTTTTAAATGATTTTATTTATTTATTTGAGAGACAGAGTGAGAGAGAGCATGAGAGGAGAGAGGGTCAGAGGGAGAAGCAGACTCCCTGCCGAGCAGGGAGTCCGATGCGGGACTCGATCCCGGGACTCCAGGATCATGACCTGAGCCGAAGGCAGTCACTTAACCAACTGAGCCACCTAGGCGCCCAAGATTAGCGGATTTTACATGTTGGGTTGCCAGATGGAATATAGGAGGCCCAAACGACTTTGAATTTTGGATAAAGAACAAATGGTGTTCTTTAGAGAAGTGTGTCCTATGCAATATTTGGGACACACTTATATGAAAAAAAAATTATCGTTTACTTGAAATTCAGTGTTAACTGGGCATCCCGTATTTTATGTCCCCGATGTGGCAGTCCTATTTCGATGTGACACCTGAATTTGAAGTGCTGAGCTCTGAGCCTGCTGCGGAGGAAACCCAGTCTTCTGCAGCCCTTCCTGTTATTACCAGCTCCCCTGTTCCGCCGCGGGTCCGCGGCAAATCCTGTCAGCGATGCGCAAATGCTTTCCTCTACCCCCAGTAGCACCGGCGGACAGAACGACGGGAGGCTTTGTAGGTAGCACAGGGAGCCTCTCTTTCTACCCCCCTGCCCCTCCGGGGCACTGGCTGCCGCAGACTCCGGCTTTCCGGGGTGCAGGCCGACCTGTTTGCTTCCTGCGCAAATGTGCTATTGCGTCCCATCTCCCCTAATGCACCGTAGTTCAGAGCGAAGAGCTTGTTTCGGAAGACTAAACACCTGGGGTCGTTTAATAGTTCCTGAGCTTGCCGATCTAAAGCGGCAGGTCTGCTGGCGCTCCAGGGGAGCACAGGTGGCTCTGCGTCCTGCTCCCGCCCCGCCCCGCCCCTGCATAGAGGAGGGCTGCAGGGTGAGCGGCCGAAACCCTCACGGGGCGCGGGTCACAGGCAAGGGGTTAGGGGCTCGCTACGAGGGCGTCACAGAGCCCCGATCGCTAGCAGTCCTGCCGCACATCCGGCTGCTGAAGGCCCTGTGCTTTCCTCGATGGGGAAAAGGGAGGGGGGGCGGGGGGGGAGCTGTACCGGGGAGGGGGAGGGGCTCGAAGCCTGGGCGCGGTCGGAGGAGACAGTCCCCGAGACCTGGTGCTTGCGGTGCTTTGCTTTGGGAGCCCAGGCAGGGTCCGGTACCCCGACCTGGAGCAAAGACCTCACCGAGAGGCTCCCGCCATTAGATTCCTCTTGGTGGAAGCCCTTTGCCTCTAGCCCCTGGCTGTGGACTTGAAAAGTGGGCCCACAGGCAAATCAGCCCTGGAGTCTACTCAGACGCACACAGGGGAGCTGACCCAAGAGACCCAGCCACCGAGGAAGAATGCAGGGCTTGCCCCGCTGCTGCAGGCCGAGGTTCCCAGCGCTCACCTTGGGGAGACCCCCAAGTGTTCAAGTGGCCACTTCCATCCGCCCTCCCTCCCTGGAGCCAGCCTTTCAGACCTAAGAAGTCATCACCATTTCAACCACTGCCCGAGCAGGCCACAGCTCTCGAGAAATGGCCAGGACACAAAGCCTAGACGTGGCCTGCTCTGTGTTAAAAATAAATAGATAAAAGCCCACCTTTCTCCTTCTTGTAGCTAAAGTAGATTTGGTCAAATAAGAACTCGGTGCTGGGGGAGGGGGTTGTGGTGAAGGGGAAGACATATTTGTTGATGTCTCCCAGTGGTGGGTGATGAGGGCTTCAGTGGGTGGCGCCCCTCCTGTCTGGGTTTGGAATCAGTTGAGAAATAAGGGAGCAATCACTGAGGTCGAGGATGGAGTTTGTGGGAGGGAGGAACCTAGTGTGAGAGCCCGAGGGCCTGCAGACAAGCCCCACAGCAGCAGGGAGCCCGGCGGGCAGGGACATCCTTGGAGGGCCAAGGGGGCAAGTCCTCTCTGGGAGCTTCTATCTAGAGCAGGCCCAGCTGCTCCCCCCCAAGGATGGGACCTTCTGGAAGCACCAGGAAGGGAGGAGAAGCTTTGCCCTCCCCAACTATATGACAGACTGACCTTCCAGAAGAGAAATAAATACATATTCCAGCTTACTCAGGAAGGAAAGGGACACACGGATAAAAGTGGGATCCCAGGGGGTCATGTCCCCCTCCTCCAGCCTGTTCTGATTGACCCCGGGGACCCGAGGACTCCCCTCTGCCTCGTGCACACACCCCTTTCTTCTCCTTACTTTGCATGGAGGGGCAGCCCCTCCCATGTTGTCCTCCCCCCAGATATCTGTGCGGGCCCCTCTGCTCACATGCAGGGAGAGAGAGGGACTCTTGCAGCAAAGCTAAGGCTACCCCAAGGAGGCTAGAAGGCTCTGGGGACACCGGGAACCCCGTGACGGCCTTGGTGCGCCGGGAGTGCAGCCTGCTCTCTTAAAAAGGCAAAGGCCAGCTATCTGTTGTACAAACACCCAGTGAGAACCACCCACCCCCTCCTGGGGCGAGGTGGGGGGACGGGGTGGGGGGGTGCGGGGGGACGAGCGCACGTCCCTGCAGCTGCCACCAGCCCCCTCTCACCTGTCCTCTTGCTTTCTAGGAAAACTGTCCCTGGAGGAGTTCATCCGAGGGGCCAAGAGCGACCCGTCCATAGTGCGCCTCCTGCAGTGTGACCCCAGCAGCGCGGGCCAGTTCTGAGCCCCGCGCCCCACGGATCGTAGAGCTGCTTGCGTCCCCTTTCCACCTTTTCGTTTTAACAGATTTTTTTTTTTTTTTTGCCAATCAATATTGATGGTGACGCTGTCCCCCCCCCGCCCCCGTGCGGTCAGACGCACCTTCCTCCGTGACGCCTTCGGCTTCCTTTGTCCGGGGGATGCCCAGAGCCCCAACGCGCTTGTGGAGAGCATGGACGCGCTGTCATGCAGACTTTGTGATGTTCCTTGTTCCTTGAGTTTCCATCGTTCTTACTGTTGTTTTTCTTCTGATTCCAATGTCTCTGTTCTCAAACCGAAGACTCGGGGAGGCAAGAGAAGGGAAAGCAAGCCAGTCCCGGGATTCTGTGGCCAGCTTCCAGGGGCCTGTTTGAAAAACAGAACTCCCCAGCTGGGTCTGGAGCCACACGGGCAGCCCCCAGGGTGATGGCGCCTGGTGCCGGCTTCCCAAGGACAAGGGACCCTGTGGGGCCGGGCTGTGAAAGCGCCTGGAGGCCTCCACTCCCCCCTCTTCCCCAGCGGGCTGTAGTGTCTAAGCTGTGAACATTTCAAGGTAAATTCATAGAGAAGAGGAAAAGATGGCTCAGCTGTTTCTTCACACGTTTACACTAGTTGAGCTAAGCTGAGTTTCTTTGGAAATTAAACACAAATGGTAACTTATATAACAAAACCAGACCCATCTTGTTGCCTATTGTGATTAAAAAAAAAAAAAGAGTGCTGTATATAAAATATTGGGTATTGCAGACCAAATTAAGTGTTTTGCCTTGTTTAAATGAAATGCATGTTTAGTGAGCACTAATACAATCTTATTATAGAAGACTGTTTTTAGTAGCTTAATGTGAAGTAAGCCAACTATAATGAATGTCTATGTCTTGTTTTAAAGTCATATCTGTCTTTGCACAAATGCACCAATCAACAGGTATATTTTATATATTCCAGAGAAGTACAAAGTCACCATGACTAGGGCGCAACCTTAATTTTGAATGCATTTCCAGAGTGGTAGTGCCTGCAGAACAGAAGTAGGGCAGGTTTAAGTGGGACATGTCCATTGGAGCACCAGCGGCTTGATGGTATTAGATTGGGGTACGGTGTTTTTCTGAGTAGATTAATATTCTGTTGACCCGAAACACACACGCACACACATACAAATTCTTGAGACTTCCCTTTGGTTTGATCCACATTATGGTTAGGGAGCTGTATCTGCAATGTTGACCTTTTCATGCCCCTGGTGGCCCTTCAAAGAGTCCGAGATTGGGCAGTGAGCTCATTGTGAAGAAGGCATGGCCAAGGGCATCTGTGCTTTCCAGGGCCCACTGTGGGGAATCCAAAAGTATTTTGCATCACCATGTTCTTTGAATGCCAATTTCTGTTTTCAAAAGTGACAGTGCAAATTTTAGTCACTCTTTGGTCTGGTGACCTCACACACACTAATTGGAATTGCAAGTTAAGAGTAAAAATTGCTGATCACAAGTAAGTCAGTCATATTTTCACAAGTAGTAGGCCTGGGGAAGTCCAAACACTCAAGGACATAGATGGGGAGGATCTGCTCCGGGAGGAGGCAGAGAGGTCCCGAGTGGGTTTATCTGCAGCCAAACTACTTTCTGTAGACCATGACCCACAGAAAGACAAACATAACTATGAGGAAGATGATGCTGAGCCCATTCTAACTCCAGATTCTTCTGTATTACTTGAGTCCCTTTTAACTGGTAGCAAAAATCTGAATTTGTATGGTTGACCAAAATGAACTAACTTTGCAGGATGAAATTAGGAGACCTACACATGGTAAAATCATCTTCATCTTCCTCTGAGTGTCCATTCCTCACAGTGGGTCTATCCTGAGACTTGCCAAATTCCTTCTTTGGGCCAAGTGGTAAGATCTGGGTTTGAAAACTAGGGAATTAAACTAAGAGGCAGAGGGCACAGTGAGTGATGTTCAGGAGGTACATCCCACTGCTCTGGACTGATGACCTAATTCCCCCTTTCAGTTCCCCTTAGAAGGGGAGTCGTTAATGTTTGGGCAAGCCCGCCTAAGCTCTACCCTCGGTCAGGACATCTTGTTGAGCCAGACTCACCCAGTTCCCTAGAACTGAGAGCTGGAGTGAGGAGCAAGGAAGAGGGGCTCCAGATGTTTAGGAGAGAAAACAGAGCCAGACGCCTGGCTAATGAATGCTGACATGCCTGGGATGTATGCAAATAGTCTTGTCCTGGCCTGCCATTGACCCTGTCTGTATTTTCTTGATGGTTGTTTTTTCCTTCTACTCCTTTCCAGGAAGGGCTTTGTATGTCTAATCCAATGCACTTAAATTTGGCCAAGGGACTCTGCAGCACTCAGAAGGCTGAATGACTAAAGGTTTAGGTCATTCCTTTGATGGGCTGTTCATTGTCATTGCTGTGATGCGGGACCTCTGGAAGTGGAGTCTGTTCTGTCTGAAATCAAGCCAGTCTGTGATGTTCAAGGGACTGGAATAAAGTGGCTTATGACTTGAAGGAGGATACAGAGTCATACTCTTGCTTAGGGGTGCTGAGGGTGCTGTTCCATCCCTTCTGTATGTCCCAGGGGACCCTTTCCACAAATGGATTTAATAATATACAATTGACCCTTGAACAATGAGAGGGTTTGGGGTGCAGACACCCTGTGCAGTCAAAAATCCACAGAATTTAACTCCCAATAGCCTACTGTTGACCAGAAGCCTTACTGATAACATAAACAGTCGATTAATGTCTATTTTGTATGTTATATGTATTATACACTATTCTTACAATAAAGTAAGCCAGAGACAAGAAAATGTTATTAAGAAAGTCACAAGGAAGAGAAAATACAGATACAGTACTGTCCTGTATTTATTGAAAAAAATCTGCACGTAAGTGCACCTGTGTAGTTCAAACCTATGCTGTTCAAGGATCAAGTGCATATATTTACAGATCCCATCATATGGAGTGGCCCCCATATCATGACTTCATGTTGCTCGAGCTTGGCATTCAAGCACATTGATTGTTTCATGTGATTGTTTGGGACATGAGGGTCCTTGGCCTAAACTGCTGCCCCAGCTGAATCTGCCTGAGGGTCCAGGTGCCTATACTGCCTCCCTCCCCCCTCGCCAGGTGTGGCTTCTGCCCTAAAGACACAGGAGCTGGGGCGGGGGGCGGAGGGGTGGCAGGTGCTGAGCCCAAAGCCCTGTCCGAAAGCATCCTTGGTCTGCGCATGGGCTTTCTTGCTTCTCTCCACTCATGTACTTCTCGGCCTTCACTTTCTTCTGCCCTCGCCTCCTTCCTCACAACTGGAGCTGCAAACTCTAATCCAAACATTAGGTGCAATGGAAGGCGACTTCCTCTTCAGTGACAAACGAACATCCTCTTCCCCTGTCTCACCCTCTCCGTCTGGAGAAGAGTCAATAGAAAACATGACATGATGCAGACTCCACACCCTCAAAGCAAATTCAGATGAGGCTTGTTTTTTTGTTGTTGTTTTTTGTTGTTGTCATTGGCCCTACCTCCAGCACAGAATTCCATTAATCTAGGAAAAAGGGACTGAGGGTCAGCTATAGTTGGTGACTTGTGGGCCAACCAGACCTCCTGTAGGAAGTGAGTCGGCCTGCGGGGGTTCTGTCTTTACGTCACAGTTTGTCCCTATGGACCACCAATGGCTACTCACAAGCACTGAACGTGACCACCACGCTGTCGTTCATGGCACCGCTGGTGAGGTGGCTGGCAGCCGCTTACCTGATCAGGAGCCTGCACTCCCGCACCTGTTGGGAGGCCAACCTGGCAATTTCTAGCAAATTTCCCACATTTTCAGGGCATTGTCTTAATACCCAACCCACCTGGATCCCCTCACAGCCTAGTGCAGGCATGGAGGGGGCACACTGGTGGAATCAGAGGAATCTGAGTGTTCCCCTAAGTCGAGGTAGAGAGATCATGAGAACTGTCTTTGGAAGAAATGGAGATACTTCACACATGCCTCTCTTGGCTTGGGTATGCCCAGCACTCTGTTGAAATTTTGTTTTTTGGGGTACCTGGGTGGCTCAGTCGTTAAGCGTCTGCCTTCAGCTCAGGTCATGATCCCAGGGTCCTGGGATCGAGCCCCGCATCGGGCTCCCTGCTCGGCGGGAAGCCTGCTTCTCCCTCTCCCGCTCCCCCTGCTTGTGTTCCTGCTCTCGCTGTCTCTCTCTGTCAAATAAATAAAATCTTTAAAAAAAAAAAAAGAAAAATTTTGTTTTTTGAGGTGGCTGAAGAAACAAGAACAATGAGACTTGTATTTTCCGAGGCAGTAGAATATCAGCTAAATCCACCTAAATAGAAAGGTTGTTGCATAGTGAAAAGATGTTCAGGCCAAGGGTATAACCGATGGTATATTCATTTCAAACAGGGTTCTCTATGCTTGAACGCTGACCATGACTTAGATAGGTCCTGGGTATTTGCTGTACTGGATGCGAATGTGCCATGCATGGTCCCAGACATCCCTGGGCTTACAAACAATGGTCATTCGGAGAACATTCCACAGCGTGGAGCTAAGCCCCTAGGGCACCTCAGAGGGGGTAAGGGCCTTAGAGAGGCTTATTTCATGGCTTATTTTCTCAGCACTATTCCAGGAAATAGATGGCATTTTAAGAGTTCTCCAGAAGGGATGGTCAAAATACTTCAAAATTCTGGGCAGCTCAGCCTGCCGACCCTTATTAGATACTCACAGCTGCTACCAGTACATCATACACATGTAGACAGACAGATGGACAGACTCAGAAAATGTATCTTTCCAATACCAGTATTTAACCACTTTACTGTGCTCGCAGAGTGTTCAATGGTGACCCAGCACAATACCAAGTGCTATAGTCTTGGAGGTGTGTGTATGTTGGGGGGTGGGTAGGAGTTATTAGCAAAGAAGTAGGAGACCAAGCTCACAGTTCAGCTGGTTAAGTTTTGTCTAGCATCCTGAATACAATCACCAAGTAATCTACATCTCTGTCTACAGCAGAGCAGAAATCAAGTTCTTTCCTGAGTGGTGCATGAGAGGTATTTGCTACACAGGAAACAAGCTGGTAACGTTTGCCTTTAGTGCCCTTTCAATATCCCCTTCTCTTTTGCTGCTTCTGGCTGATCAGAGCCCCCCTCACCCACTGTGTTTCCTAGAATTCCAGTCTCCAAAATTAACCCATGCACCCCTTTAGCAGAGCTCAGAAAAGTATAGGGATGAAGGACCCTGAGGACAAAAGGTGTAACAGCCTAAGGTAGTAGACCAGAAAACCCATTCAGGGAATGTTCACTTTTAAGAGTGGAGCCCCAGTGAATTTCTATTGGAGACCTTTTAGAAGGGGTTGGCTGTGGTCACTAAAAGGGGCTCTTCAGATCTTCCCTTTTGAGACCCTACTGCTGGAAGCACAGCTAGCTGATTGAAAAGCTCCAGCTGCAATCTTTGGGGCCACCTCAGCATTTACTCCGAGACCACGCTCTCTCGGGCTGCTCCCAGTCAGTGACTGCACGTGGTGGGGGTATTAGAATTGAGCCATTCTTGCCCCACATGGGATTCTTCTGCAGGTGACCTTCGCTCCAGGATTCTCTGCGGGGCCTGGCTGAGGCAGTGTGAGGCTCCTCCTGCCCAAGCTTCCTTCCTTCCTTCCTTTCGGAGGGGTTAGTCCACATGCTCTCCCTGTCTCCCCCTGCTCATTTCCCCTTTATCATTCACATGAATTCCCCCAATAAATCTCTTGAATGTCTAATCCTATCTTGGCTTCTGCTTCCTAGAGAACCTGAACTGACACAGTGACCATCCCCTCCCCCATTCCCATTGACCCTCAGATATATGGGCTCAGACACTCGAGTAGGTGGCCTTCCCAAAGTGAGATTCCCATTGGTGATTTCTCATGTCGTACTAGAAGGGTTAAGGGTAGGAGGGGTTGTGTGCCTTAGAACTGGGGTGATGACAGAGCCCTGGCTCTCCCAGGGTGAGCCCTTATTATTGTGCTAATGATGCCAGGCCACCTTCACTTTGCACTTACATCACTGTCTCTTTGTCCCCAGCCTGGGGCACAATGCCTGGACCACAGTAAGTGAACTGAATTAGCACAGAGAATGGAAGGCAAGAGCCAGGGCTGGACCCTGTGGCTCTGACAACTGGTCATCCTCATCTACCTGACCTGAGTCCCGCACCGGGAGGTGGGGGGTAGGGTGGCACACATGGCCAGCAGAGTTCACTGAACAGAAGTGCCTTGGCTGCCATGGGCCAAGGGAGGGACTACCTCAGGGCAGATGTGGAGACCGGCTGCATCCTCTGCAGGACCTACTCAGGCCTGTAGGTCCACTCGACTGCCCATGAAGGCTGTGGAGCATGGATCATGGCAAAAAGGCCTTGTGGCCCATTGCTAATCCCATGATCCCTCCGGAATCCTCCTCTATCAGCTCCTCCCCCAGCCTCCTCTTCCCTGCCCTGGTCCAGGCATAGAAGCTGCTGGGGGTGCCACTGGGGGTACCGTCGGGGTTGAAGTTGTCAGAGAAGACTTTCTCGAGGCAAATTTTAGCCAAGATTCGAAAGCTGTGGACATGGACAGACAGTGTGAGATGCTGCTTGTTGGAGCGGAGAGGCTCTCTGGTGGATGGTGGCTGAAGAGCAGGGTGGCTCAGTGGGGAGGCAGTGGGGCAAAAGCCTGTCATGATATGATTGGAGTTTTAGCCATGTGGTTTCAGTGTCTGTAGAGGCTGGTACAGATGAACTAAAGAGCCAGAATGTTCTTGTGATAACTCAAGTGGGGGTGAGTGAATTGGGAGTGAGGAAGGTAAAAGCATGTGGACAGAACCTACTGCCTGCCCTGAGTTGGCCAAGAATAACCACCCTGGTGGCCCATCACCGTCACACCGAAGGCCTCTTGATTTCTTTAGGTCTCTTCTCGTGTAACCTTGGGCAGAACACAACCAGTCCACAGGAAGAGGACACGCCTGCTGTGTTGAAGCCTAGGACCCGAAGGTGCCCAGGGGGAGCCTAGAATCTTCCCAAGGCCACACTGAAGCTTCCTTCTGGCAAGGCGAAAAGCCCCAATACCCACCTCACAGAAAGCACCAGACACTGTCATTTACTCTGACGTTATGAATATTTATTTTTTTCTTCTTAAAAATGTACAAAAAATAAAATAACTGTATTTATAGTTTATAGATTCCCCCTCTCCCATTTACAAAACTATTAAGTTACATTTGCCTTTTTTTAAAAAAAACACAAGAGCAAATTGTCCATCTATCAATCTCCCTTGCTTGTTTTTAAGAAAGGGCCGTTCACAGAATTTGGCACAAACCCTCTGTTTCTGTTGCACTTTCCTAATTTTAAATAAGAAGGAAAATAAATGTTTGATTCATTTCACGCTTCCTAAGTTTCTGGGCTTAGTCTTTTAGGATCCAAGTCCAAGATGACATCTGACTGCATTTTTCTGTTGGTCCCAATTTCCAAACACCTGTTAAGTCTAAGCAACTTGGGTGTATATATATGAAAAATACTTGTTTTACATCTCCCTCATCTTACATGAATTTTTTTTAAAAGCATATTTATTTGAGTGTGATTAATTTGAGGGACAAAAGAGGAGGCAGTTTTTCCTATCTTTCTAGAGTGTTTCTGCTCAGAAAATTGTGCTCACTGAAGCTCTGCTGATGTTCACGGTGGAGGACACATCCACGCTAAGCCACGGGCACTCTGAGAATGCTGAGGGGACAGGTGGGGGGGCAGATCAGATGGCAGGTGATGCTCTGCACCACCCTTCAGTGGCACTGGCCTCAGTTTTGGTTCTGGTGGGTAAGGGTCACCCCAGTGGTTGCTCAAGGACCGGAAACAAATGCAAAGCATCTCTGAGTCACTCTCGGCCTAGGGCAGGACAGGCAAACATTTTCCCACAGAGCCTAGAGAAAGAAGGGTAGCGTAACCTGTGTCAGACTGCCCAAAATTTTACCTTTTCCCAGCTCTGGAGTCTATGCCCCAGCCCAATAGTATCTGCCATTTCGTCTGCCAATCATGTTTGAGCCCACCCCTGAGGCAAGGAGCACGGGTAGTGCATAGTACATCACCTATTTCCAACACTGAATGTGTCCATCATAGAACACAGCCGTGTCAGTACCCAGGAGGGTCCCCAAGCTGCTGGTCCAGGGCATGGCAGTCAGAGTGCGGGAGGAGGGAACAGGCTGGAGCAGAACTGAATCCAGGATGCAAACCTTTGGCACCACGGGAAGGGGTAAGGTGTCCAGAAGACACACAGAAAGATGCCCCCTCACCACTACCCCGCATCTCCCTAGGTGCGGCCCCTGCTCTCTGTCCCATTCAAATCCTCTGCAGCCTCAAGGAGAGACAGCTGGGCTGAAAACAGCCCTTCCGTCCTGCTCTGGGCCTCAGGGCCAGACAGGGTGGGAGGCAGGGAGGCCTTGGAGAGAGAGCCCCCCAGGTAAGACATCAAAGTGCTTCGCAAACAAATCGAGGCCCATACATAGAACCTGTCCCAGTGCAGGACCTTGGGTGGAGGACACATCTGGCTACCAAAAGGCTGGTGCTTCAGCCCACGAGGGTGAATGCAAAGCCCAAGACCACCTACCTGTCCCTTCAAAGAGGACAGCAGCCCAGGTCGCCTCATCATTCCGTGATGGTTTAGGGAAGCGTTTTTTCTCCTCTTGGTCTCCCAAGGCATGTGCGGGAGGACGGGACCTTCTCCCTCCCAGTCCTCCTCGGGAGGCTGCCTGCAGAAGAGCCAGAGCGCTCTGGGGGCGCTCCCCCAGCCCTCGGCACCCCAACCCGGCAGCCCGGAGCAGAGGCGGCCGCGGGAAGCAGCGCCGGCCTGTGGATCCGGAGCTAAGCTGCCGGCACGGCTCGCAGGGCTGCGGTCGGCTTCTAGGGGAGCCACTTGAGATGAAGGATGCACTTGTGAACCGTGAGGCACTCCACAGGGGCCAGGCCCTCACGATCACCAAGGAGTTCTGCAGCGGGCCCCAGCACAGCGCCCCGCAGGCTCTCCGCCAAGCTCCCCGCGGCACTCTGACCTCTGCCACGGCCCAGGCGGCTCGCACGGCCAGGCCGGGCATCAGCGCGAGACAAGCGCCCCGGCCCACAGGGCGGGCGCCCCCCCCCCCCCCCCCCCGCCGAGCGTCCTTCCCGGCGCCCCGGAGGCCACTTCCCTAACCCAGGGCGCCTCCTGCACAGCACAGAGGCGGAGTCCCGGCTCTGTGTCTCCCCAAGGCCAGCGGCAGTAAACATGCCCACGTACTACAGGTAAAATATATTATTGCCATATTATAAACACTATGTACAGGACAGCCAGGCATACCTTCTGGGTTACTAATTACAGCGGAGCGGAACGTCTTCCTGTACAAGGCCCGGGGGCCACTCGCTGGAAACCCCGGGAGGTGCTTAGCAAGATGGCCTTCCCCGGGGCGACCTGCAGCTTTCGGACCAGGAAGCGGCGTCCACCTCTGGCCCCCGCAGACTACCGCAGCGGCAGAGCCCGTTTGGTCCAGCCACTCAGGAGAGGCGGAGGTGAAGCAGAAGGACCCAGACGTGCTCAGGCTCTTCGGAGCGAGCGGACTGGCTGTGTTTCCCTTGGAAGGGGAGGGCTCTGGACGGTCTCATCTGGGGCCAGCAGTGTCCCGCAGCGTCCTAGCGGGCCTGGACCCCGGGCTCCAGAACCAGGTGGACTGGACAATAAATAAGTGTCTGACCAGCCCAGCACACCTTCCTGAGGGGCTCAGGCTTCGGCTCCAGTAGGAGTCAGTGGATGGGCCAAACACACTGGTAAGGAATGGGCTCCGTGTCTCACCGGGCTCCCAGCACAGTCTGTAACAGTGGTTGTGAGGTGGGGGAGGTGGGTGCCTGGGTTCCAGGCCGGGGTCTCCGTCTCTACTGGGAAGGAAGGCACCCAGGGCCCCTGCCGAGGGGAGGCCGAGAGCAGGGCTCAGATTTCCATGAGTGTGATCTTGAAGCCTTCCACCATGCTCTCCATGTTGAGAATGAAGGTGTCCTCATTCGAGTAGTGCTCAATGATGTTGTCGTCCATGTTCACCAAGATGCTGCCAGGGAGTGGGGTGGGGGGTAAGAAACAAAGATGCCATCAACAAGGAGCGGGGCGCAAGGGCAGACTCCAGGCTGGGTGCGGGTTCCCTTAGCCATTCTTTGGCAAGGGAGGCTGGGAAGGATGGAGGAGAGAGGAGGTAAGGCAGGAAAAGAAGACCCTCATCATTATTTTCTTTCCCCAGAAACTAGTTTGAGGAAAACAAAGTCTCGATTTGTCAGAACTAACCTCGTGACTCCTTATTAAACGGGTCTTTAGAGATCATTCTCCCTTGCTTTATAGATTGGTAAACTGGGGCCCAGAGAGGTGAGCCTGAAATCACAGAGGTAGCTCTTGATAGAGCCAGGGTCTAAGCAGGTCCCTAACTGTTTTCATTAAACCATAGTGCCTCCTGAAAATGCACTTTAAAAAGTACTCCATAGATGGAGAAAAAGGAAAATCAAGAAGTGTGGCTACCCTTTGCCAAGCATGTAATTTGTTTTGGTGCTTCTGAGACCTTGTCTTTAATCTTTCCAGCAGCCTTGAAGGTAGGTGTGACCATCGCCACTTTGCAAATGAGAAAACTGAGTGCAGGGAAGTAAAATCAGGTCCCCAGGTTCATCCAGCTGATTCATGGCTGAGCTAGATTGGAAACTGCTTTGCCTCACTCTGAAGCTCGCACTTCACCATATGTGACCTGCTCCTTGGTCAACTATCCAAGTGGATTTAGTTTTAAGAGAATCAACAACTTCCAGGCTCTGTTCCTGATTTGGAAATCAGACAGATCTCAGCTTGCCATTGAAGAACTGACCATTTGACAGCTATGTGTTGTCTGGCAAGTTTCTTAGCCTTTTAGAGCCTCAGTTTATTCTTCTGCAAAAATAAGAAAAACAACCCTGCCCTAGAGTTGTTGTAAGGAGTAATATATTTAGTATAGGGCCCAACACGGTGCTCGATGGAACTGAAACGTTATCACCATCAGCATGCATGTCTGCACTGAGGATTTCAGCTCAGCAGTCAGACCTTGAGACACCACCCAAATCTCACCATCAAAGGTATTCACTCAGCCTATTGCATGGGCCGTGGAGAAAATTGTAATATGCATTTAAGTGAGCCTGCCAACAAGGGCCCCAGAGGGAAAGGTTTCCCATTTGACTCCCAATCTACCACTCAGAAAGCCTGGGCATCTCAGATAGATCAATTTCCTTTATGACAAGAGGCTCAGAGAAGAGTTTAAAGACCCATTTTCTGCATTTTCTAGGAAAGTAGCTCCAGAAGCTGACTCAGTGGAAACTCTCCTGGAACGAAATCCGGCTCCTACAGCCTCTACTCTTAGAACCGGCAGTGTGAGGGGGAACAGCACAGCGCCCACGAAGCACTTGCAGGGGGCCCAGAACCTACTGCACCCCCAATAAATGAGGTATTGTTCTTTTTTTTTTTTTTAAAGATTTTATTTATTTGAGAGAGAGAATGAGAGACAGCACAAGAAGGAAGAGGGTCAGAGGGAGAAGCAGACCTCCCGCTGAGCAGGGAGCCCGATGCGGGACTCGATCCCGGGACTCCAGGATCATGACCTGAGCCGAAGGCAGTCGCTTAACCAACTGAGCCACCCAGGCGCCCGAGGTATTGTTCTTAACACTGAGAACAAGCAGGTCCAATGATCATTTAGATCATTTGGTTAATAATTCCCTCAGAAAAATTCTCTTTACCCTGAACGCTTCCTGTTCTTACCGTGTCATCCTGAAACCAATCCCAAGAGCAGCATGTGATTCTTTATAAACCCAGCTCTCTGCAGAGGGGTGACTTTGCCCCTCTCTCCCCAGTGTCCTCACCACTTCTGGACCCTTATACTCCACCGGCTCATCCTGTCCTCGGAATGGGACGTCTCAGCCAGCATCATGACAATGCACTGTCTCCTTCCCTCCCTCTCTTACTAAGATCTTCAAAATGCCTTCAATTTGCAAGCGGCTCAGCAATCCTTTGTAAGGATGACACACAATTTCTATAAAAGGTGGACAACAGAACTAACAAAAGGTAGGCACCATCTTTTTTGTTAAAGGCACCATGTAGACTGATCTGATTTCGAAGTCAGTTAAAGTTTCTTTCTTACCCTTTTTTGCTTTTCTTGTAAAGCTTTGTGATCTTCTCCACAGGCAGCCCATACTTCTCAGATATCTGTAACACCAGTAACAGAAAGGCAGGTGAGCATGGAAGGGGAAGCCAAGCAGAGGCAGGAGGGAAAGCTCCAGTTTCACTCTCTTGGAAATTCTCCTGGGTGTCAGTATCCTTCACTCAGGAGTCAGGCTCCCAATATGCCCAGGTGCGAGACTCTCCCTCGGACAAACCTTAAATCATTCAACAAAAGATTCAGCCATGTGGCAATTTAATCTATGATGAAGGTGTCATGTCAGATCAGCAGTAAAAGATGGACTCTAACTGAGATGTTGGATTAAATAAGTAGCCATATTGAAAAAACATTCAACAAGTTAAGCTGAAGCCCTTCTCCACTTCCTTTTTTTTTCTTTTTTAGTGAGCTCTACACCCAATGTAGGGCTCAAACTCACGACCCCAAGATCAAGAGTCGCACGCTCTACCAACAGCTAACCAGGCACCCCAACCACTTCTTACATCAAAATAAATTTCAGATCAAAGATTTACATGTGAAGGCTGAAACCATAAAAGTTTAAGTTCTTTGTATTGGCATCATCTTCAAGGAAGGAAGATCATTCCCACAAAGATATGAAACCTGAAGAAAAAAGGCCAAAAGGTTGATGAAACAACAGAGAATTACAAATACCAGTAGAGTAAAATCCACCATTGAAAGCTGAAGACAGGGGCATCACTGTTCATAATAGAGAAAACTGTGTATAACAACCATTTGTTAAGCATGTTTTGTCATTTTCACAGTTGAAAGCCATACAGTCATTTAAAAAATGTGGCAAGTCTATATGGGGAAAAAAAAAAAGTCCTTAACACACTGAGGGGAAAAAAAGCTAACAAACCGCCCAACGGTACATATAGTGTGACCCCATTTGTACTTTTTAAGAAATAAGTATGTAAGGAAATAGAGACTATGTGAAGGACCTGGCAAGCTATTAACAGTGGCTACCCTGGAAGAATGGAAAGAAACTAGGAGATCCTTTCACTTTCTACTTTGTACCATTCTGTGCTGTTTTCTCCCCCTCTTACAATGATTGTGATTCACTTTTATAAAGTCATCAGAGTTTGGAGATGAATTCTAGAAAGGCTACCCTAAATGCCTTTCATGCTTTCTCCGTCCCGAATCCAATCCGCCCGCCTCTTCTGAGCCCAGAGGCTGGTGGGGCTCACAACCGGCTGGGGCAGGTGGGGTCTGAGACAGGGACGACTGGGCAGTGGAGCAGGGGCTCCGAAAAGAGGCTGAAGAGCCCTAGAGCACATGCAGGGCAGCTCTGGATCCCCGGAAGGGCTTATCCCACGAGAACCGTAGATTCCCATCCCTTATTTCTCCTCCTGCACAGGAAGGACTCCCTACCCTGAGAATAAGCCCAGAGGAGTAGAACAGGTGGGCCAGGGTGAGAGGGCAACAGGAGCCTGGGGAAGCGGTGGCCCGCCTGCCCCACGTCACTGCTCCATCACCAACAGGACCACACACACAGACACCCGCCCCCCCCCGGGCCACCGCCCCGCCACAGCTGAGGGCAATGAGCGCAGTATGTGAAATAACGTGGCCTGGGAGCAGCAAAGGAAATTGACAGCACTTGCATTGAAGGCATTCATTTGAACAGAACATAAAAGACCCCTTATGAAGATGGCACACACGTGCAAAATTCGGTCTAAAGATATGCTTATTGAACTAAAAACATTTTAAAGTTCAGTAAATGAACTGAAGGATTGGTGGTCAATACAGCAAACCAATAGTTTTCGGAAAGATCCATTAGAAAACCAATTTCAAAGTGCAGAGCAGAGACAGACAGCATAGAGGAACTCATGAATGGAACGAAAGATTGGGAAAACAGAAGAGAAAAGAGAGATTTGAAGAACAAACACAGGCCCTATGAGGTGTGACTCCCCAGACTCCCAGATAGAGAAAAAGGAACAGATGCAGAAGAGGAAATAATTAAACAAATAATGGAAGAAAGGCCCATGTTTTTGGACAAGAGGGGTGTCCTGAATTCCAGGAGACATCAATGTGGAAATACTCATGCATCTGGCCATTCTGAAAAGAGCCAGATCTCCAAAGGGTAATAAAAAGATTCTGGAACCTCCCAGAACAAGTTACACACCCCAGAAGAATAAAAATGGCTTCCAGTCTTCTCATCTGCAACCCCAGAAACCAAAGGATAGTGGGGTAACCCCTTCAGGCAACTGAAAAAAAGGACTTAACCCCAAGAATCCTGTACACCAGGATTGCTATGCCCCAGGCTGAAAAAAATGTTATCAAGGAAATGCAAGGGTTCAGAGAGAATTTCACCCAAATATCCCACAGAAGAACATTACATAGAAAATGCATCAGAAAGGAGACTTCAGCCAGGCAAAGGGGGAAGACAACAGGCAACCAGCGTTGTGCCATAAATAAATTTTTAAATGAATAGAAACTCTACATTTACCCTCTCTCTACATATATCTCTTTCTATTATATTGATTTATATATATATATATATATAACTAAAGACATACAGTTATATATCTATATCTAGCTGTGTGTGTGTTTACATACACAGAGTGGGGATGTGAAGTAAGTGCTAAAGATTTTCCAAGTAAAAAGGAGATGATGAAGGGGGAAATCTCATTGTTTGCTAGTGTGAGAGCACTATCCACTATCCCAGCAACACCGAGAGGTTGGGCGTTTGTGGGGACAGCGGGGTGAGCACCCCCACACACTCAGGCTAGCGGGAGAAGGGAGAAACCAAAGCTCCAAAGCCTCATCTCGGGGAGGGTGGGGGAGCTAGAGTGTTGGTGAGAAAAATAACTGGAATTTTATTTTCAAATCACAGAGAAATAAGGAGGAGGGACTGAAATA
This sequence comes from Mirounga angustirostris, assembly GCF_029215605.1. Taxonomy (NCBI): domain Eukaryota; kingdom Metazoa; phylum Chordata; class Mammalia; order Carnivora; family Phocidae; genus Mirounga; species Mirounga angustirostris. Next base: position 35,258,804 of record NW_026991712.1, read on the forward strand.
ATTTAGGAAAAGCAGAGAATAACATAGCTGCCAAACTTAAGAGAAAATAAGCGGAAAATGCAGAGTAAAATCACTAATAAAGAAAAAGTAATATGGAAGGAAGAAAATCAAGTCTATCAGTCATTATACCAAATGAGATGAACTGCATTTTTCCACTGAACTGCATTTTTCCATTGGAAGTCAGAGTGTCAGAGTGGGTAAAAAAAGAAAAGTTAAAAGAAGGATGAGAAAGAAAGAACAAGCTGGATGTTTAGCAGAGAAACACTTAACAGGATGCAATGAATAAAGAGGCGTGGGCTGGAGGCCCGTCCCAAACACACACAAGCAGAAGGAGAGTGGGAGTGAGGAGAGTCATGGGAGACAAGGCAAGAGTTAAGGTTGATGAGGTCAGAATGGATATTATGTAATGATAAAAAGCACAAGGTGAAAAAGAATAGCAATCCTAACAGCGTATGCATCCAACAGCACAGCACAAATTACAGATGAAGGGCCAACTTGAAATAACAATTAGGGTGGGAGACTTCAGCATACCTCTTTCAGAATTGGACAAATTCAAGACAAATAAAAACAGTTGAATATAATCGATATACTAGATTTAATATTTTATACATCACACACATACACGCATACACACTAACATCTCCTAAGGAGAATCTATCATGTGTTGGACCGCAAAGATAAGCCAAATTACATCAGCATTCAATAAAATTACAAATACAGAATTTAAGATTTCCAGAAATGCTTATATTTTGGAAGTACAGCAGTCCCTCCTTATCCGTGGGGGCTACATTCCAAGACCCCCGATGGATGCCTGAAACCGCAGATAATACCAAACCCTCTATATACCATGTTTTCCCCTACACATACATACCTATGATAAAGATTAATTTATAAATTAGGCACAGTAAGAGATTAATAACTAATAATAAAATAGAACAATTATTACTGTAATTAAAAATTGTACTGTAATAAAAGTTACGTGAATGTGGTCTCTCTCAAAATAGCTTACTATACTGTACTGACTCTTCTTTTTGTAATGATGTGCGATGATAAAATGCCTATGTGACAAAATGAAATGACATGAGTGATGCAGGCACTGTGACATGGCATTAGGCTATCTGCTTCTGGACCGTATTTGACCGGAGGTAAGTAAAACTGTTGCAAGGGAGACCAGGAATAAGGGGGGCTACTGCATTCCTACAGAACCTGGCTGCACAACAGCTCCCCATCCCTTCCTCAGAAACCCAAATTTCTTCAGCAACTGTTTGGGGAGACACTATGTTCTATCTATCTAAATAAACTCTTAAGATGAGTAAGTTTCTTTGAACATCTTGATGCTATTTCCAAATCAGGTGAGATGCTCTGAATAATGTAGGATTGACACCGATGTCAGTCCTCCCCAAGTTCACTACCGTTTCCCTTCAGGAGAATTTCTATTTCCTTTCTCCCTTCTTCCCAAGCCTGGTACTTACAAATTACACTATTTGTCTGGTCTCCCAGTGTGTCCACACCTGTACATGCAAATCAAAAGAGAAATGCTGACGTGAGCTGGTTCTGCACCCGGAGCCTTGCTGAAGGGATGCAGGAAGGAGGACGGAGGTGTCCACGGCCATTCGTCAGGAGTGAGCTCGCCTCCTTCCCCCCTCCCTGGGGTTCTAAAACCACCCCATTAACAGAGCTGGTGCACAGAACGAATGCTGGAAGGGCAACTCTCCTGGGCTTCGTTTCTGGAGCTGCCACTTCCTCAGCACTTCCTGGCTGGTCTAAGCCAGAGCTTCTTAACCCGGGGTCTGCAGATGCCTGAAGAGTAGGCACATGAACTTGGGTGGGGAAAGCGGACCTCTTTATTTTCACTAACCCTCAGCTTTAATTTAGCCTTCCCTTCAGTTACGAACATACAGTAATGTTAGCAGTGCCTGTGTTTTGTTACCAATGGAAATCACAGGTATTTTCATGTCATGGTAGAATTACCGCAGATATCTCGAAATATCAATCACATGCATCCCTCACCCTTTGGAAGTACAGTAGTTATTGGTCCCGCCTACAGATGCATGAAAAAGGAGCACGTGTATTCCCAGATCACAAACATTTTTTATTATGACAGAAATGTTATCAACATAATTGGTTTCCTTTGTAATCCTATGTTTTTTATTTTGTACACTGAAAAACATTATTCAGAAAAGCGCCCATAGACTTCATCACACTACTAAAGACATGCATGGCACAAAAAAGGAAGAATCCTTGATAAACATTCTGTACCTAAGAACTCACTGTCTGCCTGGAGTCCTGGGCTACGTGTTACTTGTACCTAATTATTCTGACTTGCTTGGCCTAGTTGGGTTTTTTTTAACTTTGGTGGGTGTCATTCAGAACTTCTTTTTAAAATAAAATAGGGACATTTTTCTACCCAACATCACCAGACTCCTATCTGTAGGTTCCCCTCTTCTGAAAGAAAAGTGATTCTGATTCTGTCTTTTCAGTGTCCCAAAGCATGAAAACTACCTCGGCTCACACATCAACTGATAACTGCCCAGCCAGAGCCGGGCAACCTGCATAAACCCTGCACACTTCCGGTCGGACCAGGGTCTCCTGGGAGTAGTGGCGGCGGCGGCTAGTGTTTCCTGAGTGCTTACTGAGTGCCCATCGTAGAGGCACAGAACACTCTGCATCTAAGAACTTACTCCATCCTCCCATCATTACAGGGGAATAGGTCCTTTTATGAGCCCTGTTTCTCAGGTGAGGCAACTGGAGTTTACAGTCATTAAATAACGTACCTGCTAGTAAGTGGCAGCGACAGATTGGAAAGGGAACAATCTGGCAGTCTGGTTTCAGACTCTGAACGATCAGAGAAAATGGGCATATGTGAAGCTGAAGGGCAAAGCTGTGCCCTCCATGCAACTGTCGAAGGCAAAGCCAGAGGCAGCTTGGTACCAGGCCACAGTGACACGGCGTCCTCCGCCTCCATGCCAGGCGAGGAAGTGTGCTTTGCCAAATTCAGAACCCTGGGAAGAAGTGAGACTCTGCAGGGTTTCATGTGGAAGAGGCTGGCCATCTGTCAGTGGGTTACAGAAGGATTCCTTCCGCCTGGGACCTGGACAATATCACCCATAAACCCTCCTTTCTATGCACAGAAAATACGTGCCCGCGTCATAGTTTTCTCAAATGGGGGAGTTAGTAGGAGTGCTTGCTTTTTAATTTCTGCTTTTCAATTTATCTGAAATGATAATCCACTTTCATAATTTTTAAAACCCATTATTGATATTTTTAAAGACCCAAGACTTCCTTTACATCCAGGAGGATACTAGGTTCTTAGACTTATCTCATCAATGTGTTATTGGTTGTCTGATGATCTGTAACTTTTTAGACTTTAATTTTGTGAAGCATTCTCTTTGCCCAGACACCTCAGGTATGTGACAGGCAGAACTCAGAGACTCCCATTGGTTTTCACCAGTGCAGGACTCAGTCTGCCTTGTCTAGAGACACTCAGCAGAACAGCCTACTCCGGAAGCCAGTGACTTTTATTTGGAGTTATAAACAGTTCAGTATAGGCTCTAAGACACACATTTAAGAAGGAGGGGACTCTTGCTTGCAAACACATCATCAGTGGCTGCATTTGACCTGTCAAGAGAATCAGGGAGTAATGGCCTTTACTCCATGCATGAACAACTCAGTTGAACTGAAGAGGGTGCTACCGAGCCCGTGAGCAAAATTATCCCTTGTGTGCATAAGCTAGCTGCACCAACAGAGACCATCTCTACCCTTTGGCTTGGAGGAGTCTCAATCTGCCTCCCTACCCCATAGTGCTTATAGTCACCTCCTGTGTATGTACATATGTATGTATCTACCTACCATCTATGTATAGAGAATTTCTATGTGCTACTTTTAAATGCCATGTATATGAACTCAGTTAATCATCACAACCTTAGATGTCATTTTATCATTATCCTAGTAATAATATCCCACGTTATTATTATCCTCATTTCAGAAATGGTGAAACTGGGGTACAAAGAGGTCAAGTACCTTGCCCAAAATCACATCACACAAAGTGTCACAGCCAGGATTTGAACCCTGACTGTGTGGGATCAACCCCTACACATACTACTTCTTGCCTGATGGTTTTTTTGCTGCCTCTCTTCTTTCCTTCAGTTGTGGTGAGCAGTGATCTGGAAAGTTTATTCTTCTTGAAATAACTTTTCATATGTGGACATCTCTCTCATTGGACTTAAACTGCTTGAGGGCTTAAGTTGGCTCACTGCTCTGTGGAGCTATCAGACCTTGGGAGACCCCCTTCCTGGGCCTCAGTCTCTACCTCTGTAGGATGGTGATGATGATACTTGCATTGCCAAGTTCACAGGGGTATTGTAAAGATCAAATGAAGCAATGCATGTGAAATCGTGCTACCTGCAGCACTCAGCATGGTGGCGTGTATACAGCAGGTGCTCGGTTCAGGCAAATATTTATGCTCAAGGATCTGGGGATACACAGAAGACACCAACTCCCTGTGCTCATGAGCTCTACACTCTACTGGCGAGGAGAAAAAAAATAAATGTCCAGCAATGGTTAAATATGCCAAGTGGTGATCAGTGCTATGAAATAAAACAAAGCATGGCGAGGGAACGATGATAGAGATGCCATTTCTGTAGGTGGTACGGCAAGGCCCATCTCGGCAAGGGCCATGTGAGCAGAGGCCAGAGGGAAATAAGAGAGTGAGCCTTCTCCACATGGAGGAAAAACACTCCTGGCAGAAGAAGCAACAGGGGCAAAGGCCTTGAGGTATGAGTAAACCTTGGGGGTTCAGGGACTAGAAGGAGGCTACAGCAGCTGAAGATTCATGTGTAGGATTACTAGGTAAAATCACTTAGAAAAGTCAAAAAAAACTTTGAAAACTCATGTCACCTCCACTACCACCATCATCATCACCAAATCCTTGTCTGTAATCAAGTTTAAAACCTAATTATAGGGGTGGTGCAGTCTGCTAAGTGTCCAACTCTTGGTTTCGGCTCAGGTTGTGATCTCAGGGTTGTGAGATCGAGCCCTGTATTAGGTTCTGCGCTCAGCCCAGAGTCTACTTGACATTCTCTCTCCTCCCTCTGCCCCTCTCGCTTGTGCTCTCTCAACATAAATTCTTTAAAGAATAAATAAAACCCAACTATACGAATCAAGAAGCCAAAGTGAATTATCAAGGTTACATAAGGGGCTTGGTTGACATGATATCAAACATGCAGATGAAAAGAGAAAGTCTACTTTATCCAAATGATACCAAGTATGGGAACATTCATTAACATCTGCTGACAGAGAACCGTTTTTCTTTTTCTATCAAGTGTCTACCTCTGTATGGATAATGATTATGTGGCATGTGAAATGAAGGTGTGGGAGGTTCAGGACCAGTAAAAGAAGAAGAATTATCCAGTCCTGTAGCAAAGTGACCCAATAATTCCATTCCTCTTTGTTGTGGTCAAGAGTTCCTTCTAAGATAGTGAGAGGTCAAGGAGAGTACAAATAAAACAATTCCTCAAAGTTGGCATGGTCCACATTTTGTGAGGAAGGAAACTGAGGATTGAGAGTGTCAGGTTCGAGACTCCACAGTTGTGACTGGAGCTCAATCACGCTCGCCAACCCATTCTTTCCTGTGCATGCTGCCGTGTCTGAGCTTCTGGGGGGACGTGTGACCCTTTCAAGGCAAACCCAGTCATATCATCTCAAGGGAGACTACAATGTCTGCTGAGCACAAAAACAACCCACTTTCTAGATAACAGAATGACTCCATCCTGTTGAGTGACCTGACTTAACAGACTCTAGGAAATCTGTGTAGGCTGGAGGAGCACCGTCACCATCCCCAAACTGCTCAGTGAGTGAGTCTGCCGGACTCAGACCTCCCATCTGAAGGAAGGGTGGCAACGCTGTTCTAGTCTGTCTGTGATCAATCAACACTGCACCACTGGTTGCCAATAATTATTTTTTTTAAAAAGAAAAAAAATGCAGAACTTTTTTGGGGGGGGGGCTCTTTATCTCCCAGGACAGGGTTTCTTCTACATCTAAATAATGCTTGGCTGAGGATAGGGGATTTGAGGTTAACAGCAGAAATAAGAGAAGGTTCTCCAATAGAAAGCAACCCGAGTCTTCCTGCTGCAGGAGCAGCAGCCTTCTCCTCATTGTCATTGCCATCACCTGCTCAGATAAAGCTCCTGCATGCTTGCGCTAACTCATTTATGTTCTCGATGACTCCATTTTACAGCTGCGGAAGGTGACACACAGCCAACCTTTCAAAGACTAGTTCACGAGGGGAATAAGACAATGTGAATACTGATATGAAGCAGGTGTTCCTATTTCAAAAACTGCAAGACACACACTTACTTTGCACAAGACACACTTTTACATTTGGAGTTGTGAGGTCTGCTCTCCCTGGAAGACTGTGAGCACCTTCCTCAATAAAGAAAGGATGTGGTCTTCCCACACCTTCGATGGAGGATGAAGGAGGTATCCCAGACCCAGGCCAATTCCCCAAATCCACAGAGGTGGGTCTACGCGCATGAAATAGCCTGCAGGGCCACTCCCCTGCTCAAATCCACTTTTGCAAGAACTCTGGCCCCAAAAGAGGATAATGAGGGGGATGATTCATTTGGAGTGAATATGCACATAGGACCTTAAGGCAGAATCTGACCCTAATATCAGTTCCCAGCCAATGTACACACCAGGCAGTGGCTCCCAAACTTTAGTGTGGTTTCAGGTCAACCAGGGAGTTTGCTACCAATGCTGATTCCTGGGCCCACCAGAGAGAGCCTGATTCTGAAGGTCAGGTGTAGGGTTCTGGGATGGCATCACAGAAAAGTACCCTAGGAGAATCCAGTGGAATCCCCCACTTAGAGAAGCAACATCCTAGGCCCACAGTATCTGCTGGTCCACAATGAGTGGGGGACTGTGCTTTTATAGAAAGCCACTTTCGGGACGCTTGGGTGGCTCAGTCAGTTAGGCATCTGCCTTCGGCTCAGGTCATGATCCCAGTGTCCTGGGATTGAGTCCCGCGCATCAGGCTCCTTGCTCAGCAAGAAGCCTGCTTCTCCCTCTGCCTGCCACTCTCCCTGCTTGTGCTCTTTCTCTGACACATAAAATCTTAAAAGAAAGAAAAAAGAAAGCCACTTTCAACCACTGACAGGGTTCAAAGTGATGGCTTGAAGTCAAGTATAATGTCTCTTGATTAAACAGATTTTCTTGGGGCGCCTGGGTGGCTCAGTTGGTTAAGCGACTGCCTTTAGTTCAGGTCATGATCCCAGGGTCCTGGGATCGAGTCCCGCATCGGGCTCCCTGCTCTGCGGGGAGCCTGCTTCTCCCTTTCCCACTCCCCCTGCTTGTGTTCCCTCTCTCGCTGTGTCTCTCTCTGTCAAATAAATAAATAAAATCTTTAAGAAAAAAAAATAAATAAAAATAAAAAAATAAACAGATTTTCTTAAAAGTTAGGATTTTTTTGTATGCAGTTTTAAGTTGTTAAAAAAAATATAACCCCCCACCCCAACACACACACACACAGAATGATCTTATTTTAAAATTAAGAGCTGAACAAAGCATAGAGACCAGAGTCACACTGCTTTCTCCTTTGGAAGTTTTGCTTAATGTGGGGTTTTGGACTGTGGGGCATAAAGATCATTCCTTGGGAGCAGCTTTCTGTCTCTAGGCTTGAGAAGGGGAACTCCCACACAACCTCCAGAGTTTCTGACCCAGTTACCTGCGCCATTTCCATAGTTCCACGCCTCCACCAAAATGCCAGGTTAGTGGAAAATTACAGAATGGAATCACGAACCAAAAAAGCTTTCCATCTTTTAGACCATATCTATGAGGTAGCTGATTATTTGAGAAATCCAGAATCTGAGGAAAAGGAGGAAGTGTTCCCGCGATCTTTGCTAGCTCTGATTTGGTAACAAAAACTAACCTTTATCGGGTACTTAGGAACCAGACAGGGAGTTCTATGTGTGGTGTCTCATTTCATCCCCACAGCAATCCTGTGAGGTAGGTACTATTATGATTTCCATCTGAAGGATGAAGAAGAGGTTAAGTAGCTTGCCCAGCTAGTAAGAGCTTGACGATCTACATGTGGGTTTCTGAGCCCAAAGCCCATATGCTGGCTCACAAGGCTACGCTGAATCTCCACGTGCGTGTTGGGAAGTGTGGTAAAAGGCCACACACTAGTGAGGCGCTGGTCCTCTGAGAACGCATGCCTTGGAGATAGCCATTTCTTCCCCCACCCAGGCCCCAAAGAAACCTAGCGTACAACGACAGTGTCCTGCCTTCTTACTTCATGGTGTGCTCAAGTCTTCACTTAAATAGAACCCGTTGTCCTTGGCGGCCACCCCCAAACTGCAAGGGCTGCTGATGTCATTCCTTTGGAGTTCACCAGCAGACCAAGTCACCTGAGAACCCGGAAGGGGCGTCTGCGGCCCTGCTTGCCCATGTGACCCACTCAAGAAGCAAGGAGATAGCTTGTGTCGGTGCATCAGTAAAACCTTTTCTTTCCAGGTTTAACAAAGGGGAGACAAGGTCAGAATTGCCCCAAGGCATCTGCCCAGAGCAAACCTGAGTTCTCCCCGGCCTACAGGGTCAAAGGATACCTGCACCACTCTCCCCCACAGCCACAGCCAAGCAAAGCAAGGAAGGTGTTAATTAGTTCCCCTAAGAGAGATGAAAAGCTCGACTCTGCTGTGGTGGAGTATAGGCTGAAAACAAGGGTTCAAAGAAAAACTTGTACATGTTCACAGCAGCATTATTCACAACACTCAGAGGGTGGAAAAACCCTAAATGTCGATCACCCGACAAATCTGGAAAAACAGAATGTGGTATATCCATGCAATGAACTATTATTCAGCAATAAAACAGAATGAAGTACTGATTATACTACACCGTGTTTGAAACATTATGCTCAGTGAGAGAAACCAACCACAAAAGACCACATATTGTACGATTCCACTTCTAGTCCTATCCTATACATTGTAATATTTTGCCCCACAAAACCCAAGATACTGTTCCAATGTCGCAGTTTTGCAGACCCACAAGTGACTGTGGACTGTCCTATTGTCTCCATCGCCATAACATACCCAGATCTTCTATATAGTTGTACCAAAAAAAAAAAAAAAAAAGTGGGAGGGAGAAATAGTCAAAATAGAGTCATATTAAAGTCCTATTCGGATGGATAACATATGGATAAAATATCAGATAACTTTTCCTGAGTCCAGGCTCCCTGATGCTAGACTAACTGGGGATGGGAAGTGAGGGTGGAAGTTCCGAGTCTTACTTAAATACTGTAGCCCAGCAATGGCCATGTGTACGTGAATGCTTCTTAACCGAAAGACGTCATATTTTTATTTTGGATTACACTATCACAGCTAGCAAGATACTTCCTAATTGTTTCTGTTCTGTGCATATTTGGAAGTTAAACGTATCTAATTTGGTTTCACACAAAGAGACAAATGGAAACTCAGATGAACCTTCTCTATGGCATCTTACTCTGATTAGCCGTAAACTGACAGGGAATTAGCAGTTTTTCAAAGTTTCCTTCTCCTTGAATGCTAATAAGCCAGGATGGTGTGGAGATCAGTGTTCCCATAAATTTGTTTTTCTTTTTCTTTATAAAGCTCATTCCAGAGCCATCTCAAAGGCTGCATGTTAAGGCACGGACTCCAGCTCAGGAGAACAGAGGCAGGTTTCCTGGAGGCTGAAAGGGTCAGCTGCTTACCGCTTCCATCAGGCCCTTCACAGTGGGGGATTTCAACATCAAAGCGTCGAACACATCGTCCGTCTCCTTCCGCACATACAGCAGCACTGAAAGAGAAGCAGAGGGGAGGCGTGACTGAGGAGCCCACACAGCCACCACCGCTGCCAGGCTGCTTCCTGTCACACACGCGTCAGAGGTTGACAGTATCTATGAGGTCGCGGACCCCCGATGACCCAGACGACCCCTACGAGGGTGACTGCCGCACCTCCACAGCTGACCTGCAGCCAGGCGCTAAGGGGCCCTTCGAGGGAGTAAACGGACAAGTGAGTCACACTTAATGCACTGTGATGCTTTCCCACACTGTTCACATTGGAATTTCTCAAGGTGGGTCCATCACCTCCTTAGGACATCTCTTTTTGCGACCTCCGTCTTCTGTTTATTCATTTGATCATTCAACAAATATTGCCAAATACCCATCAGGCTGTGTGCCAGAAGCTGAGGTTGCAGCAGTGAATTAAGACATGGTCTGACCTTAAGGAATTCGTCGTCCCTTAGAGAGGTAGGCATTCCTCAAATAAGCAGACAGCCAGACGGGGTTGGACGAGTTCGGAAGGAAAAAGACACGAAAGAGTGCTTACAGGGGCCTGAGCTTTTCACAGAGCTGGGGAGATGGGAAGAGAGGACAGGGAGCACAACTCCAGGCGACAGACCGACCAGTGCATAGGCCCGGAGGGAGCCGGGGCATGTCAGAGGTGTGAGGGAGAAGCTATGGACCTGGAGTACAACAGGCCTGGCTTTGACCCCAGCTCAGCCTGCTGTGGGGCTCTGCTTCCTTACACCTCTCCAAGCGCTGGTCTTCCCTGGACAACGGGGATAATAATATCATCTACCTCACGGGGTTTCTGTGGGGGTTAAATGACTAGCATCCACGTGGGGCGCTTAGCACCGTGCCCAGCACACAGCAAGTACCGCTCCTCCATCAGCGGATGCCATTAGGAAGCACCTGTCATGGTTCTAGTGCCCTCAGTGAAGGTGAATGCGGCTTTGTGCTCATTTCTCTGTAACGTAACAGTCTCAAGTTGATCATGCACAGACTAGGGGAGATGGTAAGTGACCCCAGACACCATCACAGAGGAGAAGACACTCTCAGGGGACACCCTTCCTTACAGCAACTGCCCGGACGCTTAGCTCCCAGAAAGAACTGGAACTGCCATTCACACGCGACCCTCCAGCCCCCTGAGCTGCCTGTGCTTTCTCTCTCCTTCCTCCAATAATATGGCTTCTGGTTTTGACTTCAGAGGGAAAGAAAAGGGCCAAGGCTGCAGCCCCCTGCGCCTGGCTACTACAGGAAGAATGTGCCGCCCAGAAACCCTGCTGAGCCTCCGACCACAGTCAGGTACCAACGGAGTCACAGTTACCACCAAGTTGAAAGAATGAAGCTGGAGCTGGAAACTGAAACCAGCTCTAACTCAAACTCCTGCCCCTTCCCCCACTCCTCCCCAGTCCCAGGGACTTTGTTAAAGCTGCCTGCTTTATAAAGGCAAAGTCTACACAGGCGCACAAGGACTCTGCCTACATTTTCTCTCTGCAGCAGCTGTTCGGTTTGTGTGTGACACAAAAGAGAAAAAACCCCGAAGTACTGCAAAGTTTCTTCTCTTTACCAAGTACAAAAATAAACTACCAATTAAAAATAAACAGATTGAACATGTCTCCAAAGATTTCAAAATGTAGTCCTTTGGAGGAATATTTATAGTCTCCATTTCAGCTGAAACAATCTAGTGGCCTAATGGCCTTATAAGAGGACTCAAGGTTAGCGGCACAGTGAGAAACAATTAGACCAGAGGACCTCAGCTACAACTGGATGAGGACAATTAAATTTAAAAAAAGGGTGGCTGGGGCGCCTGGGTGGCTCAGTCGTTGAGCGTCTGCCTTCGGCTCAGGTCATGATCCCAGGGTCCTGGGATCGAGCCCCACATCGGGCTCCCTGCTCGGCGGGAAGCCTGCTTCTCCCTCTCCCACTCCCCTGCTTGTGTTCCCTCTCTCGCTGTGTCTCTCTCTGTTAAATAAATAAAAAATCTTAAAAAATAAATAAATAAATAAAAAATAAAAAATAAATTAAAAAAGGGTGGCTGTTACAGCAAACATTCTGGAAGTTCTCCCTGCAAGCCGCAAAAGAAAAATGTCATTTCCAGCAGGCTGACCCTAAGGAAACCCCAAACATGTTCTAGTAAAATGAGTCCCGCTGCCATTGGATTTACAAATTTCTTCTTTTAAAATCTTTGTCTTTGAAATAGTATGGCTGATTCCCTTGCTACAGGTGTCGCGGTAAGGCGTTAGAGGTGGTCCGGTGGCATGTGGGTAGGTTGTGGGAGAGAGGCCAGGCAGGGCTGCACCCCAACCCCCGCCCCTGCTGGGCTGACAGCGCACCCCCACGGCTTGCCCCGGGCAGCAGCTTCGGCAACCGTGCGGCTGCGGCGGGGCCCACGCAATCACTCCGCTAACGGTGGCCGTGACGGCCGGCAGGCGTCCCAGACGCTAGGGGAGAGGCAGACAGCCGCAGGGGCAGGCTCCAAGTGACTCCCACGGAGCCCCCCAGAGAAGTGGCTACAAAGGCAGAACAACAAAGAGTGGCTTTGGGGAGAACTATGATCATTTTCTCTCCTGGAGAACTTCTAATAAATAAACAATGGGAACCATCACTGACCCTGATTCCTCTTGCTTGTCAAAGACCAGCTCCGACTGGGAGCTCCAGGCCAGGGGCTCAGTAACTCCACTGTCCTTTTCCAAAGGAAAGCCACTCCCAGGAGACCACTTGCTTGGTCGCTGGTAGCTTGCAGCGCCCTCGTGTGTCTCTGTGATTTAGATGTTTCAAAAGCCATAGACTTGCTTTTTGTCACAGCCCAAGAAAATTCCCAGTGGCAATTTTTGTACTGACTTCACAATCTCAAAATAATCTGAAAAACACAACCTTTGGGCTAGCCAGCATGCACTAAATATGGATGCAAGCTACAATTACTTTTGCCTGTGTAATTCTTGATTTCCGTATAATTCTGCCTTCGTTCTAAAGTATGTGCTAGAAAAGGCATGCAGGAACAAAGCCCAAAATGCACTTGAATATTTGATGGGAAGCCTGTGAAGCCAATCTTTTAAAGGTTTAAAGGCTGCTAATGTAATTAACACCACCTAGGTATTTATGCTCTTTCCATTTTGAAGCACTACTTACTTATTCACAATGAACACATGTACCTAGATCCAGACCTAATAATAAAAGTCACAGCTGTAACAGTGAACACAGAGTGCTTACTATGTGCTAGGCACCTGGGTGAAGTGTCTGACATACACTGAGGTTCATCAATCCTCACAGCAACTCTACAGGTAGGTACTCTTCTCACCCCTGTTTTACAATGTGGACTCGAAGGAGCGGAGGGTCTCCCCAAGGTCCTACAACTCTGAAAGGCTGAGGAAGGCTACAGAGGGGATGTTCTTGACCACTCTGCAAATCCCGCTACAAGTAGAAAAGAAATACTATTTCTCGGTAACAAAAAATCCAAGTCTGTATGGACGGCGAACATATTTAACAGGGTAGCCTGACTCACTGGAAGTCGAGCACACTACGTCTAAGATCTCTGGAAGCTCTTGGTGTTGGCTACAGCAGGACAGGAAGGGCAATGGCCATTCCCCACACTCTCCTCTTCCTCCAAGGAAGGACAGTGAGTTATGTACCGTATCGAAAGGCAGAGCAAAACACTGACTCACTCTCACTTCGTTTCTTAGTCTCTTGATGAAGCAGAATAAGACCCTTGACAGAGAAAGTGAAGAAGTTGTGATGTCAGAAAACAGGCTCATTTATCTGTCTGAGATGAGTCGTTTGCATCTCTGGAACGATTCTCAACCGCCGCTGCTTGGGAGACGTTACTGTCTCATGTGCAGCAGAAGTTTCCTTCTGACCTCAGACCTCACTGCTGGCTGATCGGTACCCTCATTACCTTGTTCCCAAGGCAAAAGAAAGAACCAGTGCCTAGAAAGAATATATATTTGCTTAAGGTGCTTAAAAGGACAGGGCTGAAAGTGAAGGGGAAGACTGTGGACTTCCTTCGTCAATAACCAATCCCCAGGCCAGCCTTGAACCACGGGTCTGGGCTGGGCTGCACAGTCTTCTGTGTGAAGTGCCCCCACCATTCATGATGGGAGGGTGGGTAACCCTGCAATGCCAGAGGGGAGATACCTCGCTTCATCCCTTCTTCTTTCATCTGCTTAGAAGGTGCTGGACCAAATTCCTCTTCCATGGGCCTGAACATCCGTTTAACAAGGACACTGCTGCTAGAAAAGATGAGCAGAAATTGTTAAGTAAAGCATGCAGGGAGTCAAAAGAAAGGTTCATGTATGTGTCTGGCACTACCTTTTTCCTTTGTTTGTACCATCCCTAGTTCTCTACAACTGGATCCACTCAGCAACCTCCTTCCTCTCCCCTGCAGGTCCCAAGTCATCCCTGCCTGGGGCAGAACACACACGCCAATATCTTTAGGGCATGGACCAAGGACATACTGCCTATTACTGCATATGGATCCACAAAGATGAGACCCCTGGGTTTTACCCACTCTATCCTGCACCTAACCCCCTTCCTGCTCAAAAGATCAGGGCTGGGGTGGGGACAGCAGGAATGTACCCTGGGGTCTGTGTGATCTCCAAGTTATTAGCTCCTCCCATTTAGCTAGGGCCTGAGTGTCCTACACTCTCTTGCCAGCCCCTTAAGGGCACAGCAGGGACCTCTGGAAATGGGATGGGCTTCCCTGGCTGGTTCTCAGTTCTGAGGCTGCCCTGATTTCCTGCTGTTCTATGGCTCCATCTGGTTGGAGCAGATGAGACTGCAGCAGTGGAAGTTCTCCAGAGACCCAGACCTCAGCCGCCCAGCCCTTCCCTCCTCCTTGGGAGGGGGTTTTAGTATCCCCTGGACCCCATATGGTGCTGAGTCCCCACATGTCCCCACCTGAGTCAGTGCTGGTGGTTCTGCATTTTCCGCCCAAAGTTCCTGTCCAAGGAAGGGGAGGAGTCTTTGAGAGGAATGGAAATTGGAAGCACAGACTATCATTGGAGAGAAGTCACTGGTGCTGAGTGTTGGGGGCTGCCTGTGTGTGTCTTCCCAAATTCATATGTTTAAACCCCAGTCTTCAGTAAGATGTTATTCAGGGGTGAGGCCTTTGAAAGGTAATTAGGACATGAAGGTGGAGCGGCCATGATGGGATTAGCATCCTAAGAGGACACAGTGAAGACACGGTGAGAAGTTGGCCATCTGCAAGCCAGAGGAGGGTTCTCACCAGACACCAACCATACGGGCATCTGATCTCACACTTCCAGCCTCCAGAACTCTGAGAAATACATTTCTGTTGTTTTAAGCACCACCCCCCCCGCCCTGCCCTGTCTGTGGTATTTTGTTAGAGCAGCCTGAACTGGCTTAGACATGGAGAAAATGCTCCTGAATGGAGTCTTGCTATTCTTCAAGCGCTCAAGGGAGTAGACAGGTTTTTAGACATTTTTACTTTCTTTGGAGATGCCTAGAACTACTAGGCACATGAAGCAATGCCAAACAGGCAGTTCAACAGGATTATTTTTTTTTTATAAATTTTTTTTTTAATTTTTTTTAAGATTTTATTATTTATCTGAGAGAGAGAGGGATAGAGCACAAGCAGGGGGAGCAGCAGAGAGGGAGAAGCAGGCTCCCCGCTGAGCAGGGAGCCCGATGCGGGGCTCGATCCCAGGACCCCGGGATCACGACCCGAGCCGAAGGCAGACGCTTAACGACCGAGCCACCCAGGCGCCCCCAACAGGATTATTAAGACATGAACTCTGGGTCCAGATTACTTTGGTTTAAACCCCTGCTTTATAATTTACTAGCTATGGGAACATGGACAAGCTCCTCAACTGCCCTGAGCCTCAGATTCCTTGTCTTTAAAAGAAAGCTGTTGAAAGAATTAAATAAATTTGACAAATGTAAACCACTCACACAGCGGCTGGATATACCGTAAGTGCTACCGAAGTGTTAGAGAAGATGATGACAGTGACGATAAAGGTGGAGAGATCAGAGAAAGAGAGATACGGAGAAGAATAAATTTGGCACAGAGCTTGAAAGACGCCAAAGTTTCCATATACCCTCAGAGAGCAAAGAGTCTGCTTTGGTGCAATTTAAGGACCCACGTTGGAAAAGCTTCCTGCATGGGAGGTGGACATTACATCAATGCCAAGCTTCCAAGGTAATACAAAACCCTGCTTCAAAGACAATTCTTCATTGGCATCACTGTCATTATGAAGCTATGTGTCAGTTCTCAAGTCAAGTTAGTGGTGGGGTCCAGTGGTACAAAGAGCATAAGGTACAAAGCTTTGGACGATCCAGAAAGTATTTCTATTAATTCTAATAGTTTAAATTATTAAACCAACAATGCTTTAAGTTATCATCTCATATGTTAAGTGCTCCAAAAAGGTCTATCAATTTTTTAAAAAGACTTCACATTTTACAAAGTACTTTTCATCTTGGTCAGTTAGGTCTCAGGAACACCATGTGAGCCAGCCAGGGCTAATCTTATCCTTATATTAGTGAAAACCAAACTCAGGCTCAATGTGTGTAAGGGTAGGATGATGTGGCTAACAAGTAAAACAGGCTGTTAAGAGAACGCAGCTTTGAAGGACAAACTCATGATAAAGATACCTAATAAATCTGAGATGATGATGTGAAGGTATGAGAAATGATAGTAAGAGTCAGCATTCTCTTTTATTCCCAAGTCAAACTGTGAAAACAACTAGAGGGAAAACTCAAAACTCAAGTCCCAGTTCACGGTGGTAATAAGTTGTTAGGGCACTGTGACAACTTCACTACCTTATCATAAAAGCAGCTCATGTTATTCCATTGTGTCTTGGAAATGGGGTGACAATGACCTCAGGAGCAGAAGATTAAAAATGAATTCATACAACTGCCAGTGACCGGTAGGTTAATAATAGGTAAATAGCCTGAAATATCACCAGACATGCTCTCATGCTGTGTGAGGGTTCCTAAACTAGTGATTTTCTTTTTCTCATCAAGCAACATTTATTTATATTCTTACAGTCCTGCTGACTTTTGATAGCACCCCATTCTGAGTCATGACAAACGCTGCCATTAAAATAACATCTTGGATAAACCACACGTCTCTGGGGAGTTCAAAATGCCTTTTCACACTTTCAAATCTATAAACCCAGCAGGAGTCAATAAGTTTGTGTGGTCTGGATTCAAATGTTTCATTTATTTTCAAAGCAAAGCAAGAAAAGAGGAGCAGGTATGACAGATCCATTTGATAGATGAAAAGAACACAAACGTCAGGTCTCCTAATGTCCTGTCCAATTATACTGCACTGTACCACTGAAGGACTGTATAACTAGGAGAAGGCACTTTCTCTGATGCCAATCTCAATCTCACTGGCAAATGTGTGGCTAATAAATGGCGTGACTCCGGGTTCAGCAGCATTTCAAGCCATTGCCTTGTGGGGTCAATGTCAGGGAAAGAGAGTCTCTGAGGTATGAACCAAGAACTGCTAAGTCTCATCAGAAAAACCATTTGTGAAGGTGTTCAGGTCTGAAGCCTGGGTCTCCGGCCATACCCGCCAGGCTGAGCTGCACTAGCCATTTGCGCCTAGTGAGGAGGCACCGAAATAAAGTACAGAAATGAGTCGCAGGCAGCATGGAGACATAGTTTGTCTATTTCACAGCTCTGCTTATGGTCTACATGCGCCAATTACCATGTATGCCCCCAAATAAATTGACCTTCCTCCCCTCCCCCCGCTAGCCTCAGAAAAGAGGAGGCTCCCTTATGTTCAAGTCCTTATAAGGTCTCTCACAGTATGGAGTAGGATCTCAATTAATTTCAGTAACAAATTACTCTATGGGTAACCATCCCAAAATGACTTTAATCAATGCTAATTTGGGGTACTGATAGAATTCATCTGGCAGAATTAGCAAAACAAACAAACAGAACCCACACATAGATTTAGTAATGATTACCATAGTTAAGCGCTCTAAAATGCAAGTAATAAATGACTAGGTTAGTAGGCCCCAGAAGGATCATTTGAAGAGGAAATACAGATATTTCTGTTCCTGATAAGATGTAGCTTGTGGCAAGCCAATGTTCTAGCCAAGAACAATGTGAAAACTATATAAAATTAAACAAACAGAAGACCTCTTGAAAGTAGTGGAGACTGCTGATGGGGCAGTCAGGGCTTGAGGAGCTGAGGTCTCAGGGAAGAGAATGCAGAGAGATGAGCTGGTAATCAGTGAGCCACTGTTCCCTCAGAGCATTTGCCAGTTCTTGTTTGGGAGCAGAAGGTGATAACCCCAGCTAAGGCACATATGCAAGGGGGGAAAAAATAAAGTCTGCACAGCTTTTGGCAATCTCACAGTGCTAGAAAAACAGAAGTTTTTGTTTGGGGCTGCAAAGGCATCTAGGACTTATGGAAAAACTTCCAGAGAGTAAGGAAACACAGAAAAGTGAACCAGACAATGCAGTACTCCTTCCTAGATACTTGCCAAGTCCCTAAACTGCATAGGACAAGAAACTAAGAAATTGAGCAGAAAGTCCTTGAAAATCATAGAGGAGGCCTTAGTAGTTTCCCCATGCTAGAGACAGAAATCACGTATCAGATCCCACCAAGGAAGAGGGCCCATAGAAAGTCCCTCAGAGCTACAGTCTAGGGGTTAGGATGAAGTAGTCTGAGGCTAATACAAATTGAAACTGAGCTTAGGGTCAGTTCTGCCCTGACTGGAGTACAGTGATCTGCATTCACTCAGGCCACACACCAGAGGATAGGGAAAACCTTCACAAGAGAAAAACATGGTCATCTAGATCTTCTGTAATTTTTACATACATTATTCATCATTCAACTAATGCTTATTAAATATACTAATAACAAGGACCAAGAGAAAAACAGACAATAGAAACAGGCCCACAGAAAACACACTTACAGCATATTATTGAGTTACCAATGTGAACTTAAAAATAACTGTTATTATTGTGTTCATGAATACAAATGACAAGACATATAGAGCTGGAGTCTATTAAAATAAATAAACCAATTAAGTGGAAACCCTAGAACTAAAAAGTACAATAACAGAAATTAAGAACTCAATAGATGAATTTAACAGAGTGGAAAGTTAGGTCAATAGAAAATATCCAGGCTGACACAGGGTGAGCAAAGAAGATGGACGTATCAGCAAAGCACATAAAAAACACAGGGACACAATAAAACATTCTAATACACATTTCAAATCTCAAAGGAGTGTAGAGAGGGAACAAGTAAGAAGCACTGTTTGAAGAGATAATAGCTGATATTGTTCCCAAACTGATGAAAGACATCAACCCACAGATTCAGTAAGTGCTATAAGATACCAAGCCAGAAAAAATAAAGAAAACCTACATGTAGGAACATATTAATAAAAACTCTGAAAAACTAAAAGAAAGAAGAACATTTTAAAGCAGCCCTCTCAAACAATAAGAAAGGGAAGGAGGGAGGGAGAGAGGGAGTGAGGGAAGGAAGGAAGGAAAGGAAGGAAGGCAGGAAGGCAGGAAGGCAGGAAGGAAGGAAGGAAGGAAGGAAGGGAGGGAGGAAGGAAGAAAGGAAGGAAGGAAGGACAATCACATTTGAAACAGCGACAATAAGGCAGATATGTGATTTCTCAACAGTAATGATGGAAACCAAAACTGAAAGAAAGTAATTGACAACCTGGAATTTGGTATCTAGCAAGAATATCCTATAAAAGTGACCGTGAAATAAAAACATTTATAATAAACAAACAATATGAGAGAATTCTTTGCCAAAAGTTCCATAGCAACAACAGCAACAAAAATATTAAACAGAGTTCTTCACTCAGCAGGAAAAACATCCCAAGGAAAAACACAGAAGTCGAGGAAGAAACGAAGAGCAGTGGAAAGAGTAAATATGGGTTAAATTTATAAAAGGAGTCTTTAGTTCCAATCTTCCAGTTTGCAAAATAGGAAACTAGTATACAAGTGAGAATAACTGGTACGAATGTAAGAAACTGATGAAAATATTTTAAATATTTTTTAAAACCTCCCTTGCTTATCCGATGCAGATTTCAGTATTACTGGGTGGGTTTTTTAATGCAATATCTAACAGTAAAAAATAAAAATATATCAATCAGAAAGGGGTTAGGCTTCTTAAGAACTGCATATGGATCTGCCATTATCATGAAATAAAAATTTTAATTAAAAACAATTGAAAATGGGAGGCAACATTGTGGCAGACACTTGTGTAACTATTTCTATGTTATGAGAATCAGTATCCGTGGCTTGGGATAAAATTTCCAAGGACAGACTTGAAGATAAGGATTTAAGTGCTGTATGTCCACTCTCACAGTAGTGGGAAAGAATAACCCTGATAAACAGTGTGAGAGGACATAAAACATAATTTTAGTGATAAGAAAGATGTCAAAGATGAATTGTAAAGAATTTGAAGAAAGTGTAAATGTAACAGACATTTCTGAATTATGTTAATTAACAAAGCAAGTATCAGTAAATCATTGATTCTTTTGGCGATATCCATAATGGTTTAACTATTCAAACTGGCCCCAAAGCTTTATGTTTTCAGCTCCTCCTTGGGAAATTGGGGAAGTGGTCCTTTATTTTTAACCACCTTATATTTATGTTTTTGTGGTAAAACAGAGCCCATCATACCTTGCTATGATTTCATAGTTTGCTTAGCATCCCTGAGAATCTTATCAAAGAAAAGTATCTGGAGCTCTGTAAAGTGCTCCTTTGAAAGAAGTAGTGCAGAATTCTAGAAGATATTTATTTTGTGCTGATGAACACAGGGTGATGACTTTTTAGATTTAGTATCATGTTGATTAAATGCACTCACTGGTGACTGGTTAGTAATCTCTAACTTCTCCAGAGGGTATTGAATTTGAGCCAAAGTGTTGGCTTCCATGGTAGATGAGCACCAGAACTGGCTCTTTTCCTCAGCAACACTGTAACCAAGCTCATGGTTCGGTCTGGCAACACCTATGGGACTCTCCCTCCTGCAAGAGGAATGGGAGGGCCCTCTGCTGGCGTCACTCAGCATGACGAGTGAAGTCACTCTGGGGAGCTGTCTCTCTGAGCTGGTATGGGACCAATCCACAGGGTTGCCCTGCCCAACCTTTACCTTATCCTGGCTTTTGTTTTCCTAAAGTTTCAGCTTTTGAGGAAATAATACAATGCGGCCCCAAGGCGGTGTGCCTTTGAGAAGAAGCAAGGGGATAAGAGAAATTTTTGGAGAGGATTGTGGTCTGAGGATCCCCGGCAGCACCATGGTGATGGCAGATTCTTGGAGGGATACCACTGTCCTCCACACACAGGACTGCCGAACTTGCCAAGGATCCCTGTGCCCCAAATGCAGTGTGAAAGCTACAGAGCTGCTGAACTTGAAGGGACCTCACTGCAGGCTGGAATGGGGGCACCACCATGGGGTGACCGTGGACAAGAGATTAAGGCAAGAAGGGTTTTCTAGGAACTAGAGGTCAGATGGGGATGGAGACCAGATCCCCTGAAGTAATGGAACAGAATAGCATTTCCCACCATATGTGACATCTGCATAGCAACTTACATATGATTTCAAGGAGTTTAAAGCCCTTCCTTCTTCCCCATAAAAGCCATTCATGAGGGATGCCTGGGTGGCTCAGTCGGTTAAGCGTCTGCCTTCGGCTCAGGTCATGATCCCAGGGTCCTGGGATCGAGTCCCGCATCGGGCTCCCTGCTCTGCGGGGAGCCTGCTTCTCCCTCTGCCTCTGCCTCTCTCTCTGTCTCTCATGAATAAATAAATAAAATCTTTAAAAAAAAAAAAAAAAGCCATTCATGAATCCCTTGTTAAGGGCCCATATTCCACAGAAAATTCTTCCTGTCTGGCTTGTTCTTTCCATCCTTCTTCCTCTCCCTCTCTTCCATTTCTCAATTAAGTATCATTTACTGAAGGACAGTAAAGGAACCTTAACGACAATAATTACAGCTATGATTTTTTTTTTTGAAAGCACCTTCCACATGCCAGGACATTTGGCATACTAATGCTTATAACTCTATCAGGTAGGTATTATTATTTGCTATTTTTAAATGAGACTCCAAAAAGTTGCTATAAAGTTACAGAGCTTGTAAAGGCCTGATTCAAATCATGGCGCCTGGCTCGAAAGCAGTAGTTCTCCAACACTGCTGAGCTTTAGAATCACCTGGGGACTTGAAAAAGGTCTCCGTACCTACACTGCCTCCCATGCCAATTAAATCAAAAGCCATGGGGGTGCTACCTGTATGTGAGTTATTTTTCAATTCCCCAGGTGATTCCAAATTGCAGCAAGAGGCCTGCTGCTGAGAAGGGGCGTCCAAAGCCTCTGTATCTAACTTGGATCCCCTGCCTATGAAACAAACCTGCGCGGGTCTGTCGATGCCCAAACTCAGCACCCGAAGTCACCCCCAATACTCACTTTATCATCAAAGAGGCAGGAGCAAACAGGTGTTCCCCTTTTTGTTCCGTTTAGGCACTTGGCTGATGATGGCTCCCCATCCCACCTCATCTGCATTTCCTCTACTTTCCCTCCGGAATCACACTCGGGTTGGCCGGCACTTGAGGCCAGCAGGCTGTACTTGTGAACAAGTCTGTGTCCGACCACCACGTTGGCCTCGGAGTTGCGGGCGGAGGCAGTGGAGTGCCTCTGCTGCGCCTCCTCCGGCTGCTGGTTCAGTGAATGCTGCTCTCCGGCGCTTAACCAGATGCTTTCCTACTAACTGATTCTGCCTGGCAGGGAGTGACGAACTGGCCAGAGACAGTCCTGATGGAGGCCATGTGAACGCCAAGGAAGGCGGCACACCCCTCAGGACTCTGCCCTGACCCCCTCAGCCAGGTACACTCCTCCGGGCTTGTCACAATCTGGGTCCCGCACTCAGAGGCTGAGCCAAGGATGTGCCTTTGTCAAGGCCGGAAAGCTATCACGACGGGGGCCCGTCTCTGCCGCACTGGCAGCCACAGATCAAGAGTGAAGAGAGTGAGGTGCCAGGGCACGATGGCTAAAGTGGGATGTGGGGAGTGCCGCTAGGCCGGGCTCCGATCCTGTCGCTATCACCACCAGCCGTGTGACTTAGAACACTGTCCCGTCCAACGTTCCACTGCTCTTTATAAAGTGGATGCAATTACAGCATCTTCCCCATGGGGATTTTGGGAGAATTCAACACAACACAGAAAGCCTACCTAGTCCCGTGCCTAGCCAAGATATCCAGTGAATGCTAATTATTACTTTCACACATAACAATAGCCAAGTACCAACTGTGTATTAACACCGAGGCTCCAAGGCCATCCACGTGCTCAACTGAAGTTGAATTAGATGTAGGAGAGACAGAGACTCAGGCCTCGGGCCTCACGATTATGCAAGAACAGAGGGTAATTCTTACAGAGAGGCCAAGCCACACGAGTTAGAAATAGGTCACCTGGCCACCTAAACGTTGCCAGCTTGCTAGGAAGGACAGTGTAGGCTGAGGTTGGTTGCCAAGGGAGGTCTGCACATGAAGCAGCACTCGGGTCTCAGGCACTTCTCCCTTATGAGGCTAACTTCTCCCAGAGAAGGGAAGAGTAGAATGTTAGTGCTACATTTGACCTCGAAGATCACCTTATCCAAAATCCTCATTTTACAGCTGAGGAAACCGAAGGCCAGAGGTCAAGGAGCCAGCCCAAGGCCTCCCACTGGTAAGCAATGGCCTTGGGGCAGAACATGGGCTTCCTAAGCTCAGAGTCCCTGTTCTTCCCGTGACGCCACACGGTCCCTGGCAAAATATGTGAGTAACAGATTAGAATCGATAGTGCTAATCTTTCTGCTCCTTCCAGCCACTGGGAATCTATTACCTATGTGCCAACATAAAAAGAACAATCTAATTAGGTATTTAGAAAACTCAGAACTCTGAATTTAGAGGTCAGATCCTGGACAAGGTTCTGCACCTAATTCTCTACCCTTAGACCAGAGGGTGGCACACTTTTTCTTATGTAAAGGGTCAGATTAGTAAATATTTAGGCTTTCCAGCCTACACGGGTCTCTGTTTTAACTACTCAGCTCTGCTCCTGGGGCAGGAAGGCAGCCACAGACAAGACATAAGGGAATTAACATGTCTGTGTTCCAATTAAACTTTATGGACACTTGAATCTCATTTAATTTTCACTTGTCACACAATATTATTCTTCTTTTGGATTTTTCTTTTTTTTTTGACCATTTAAAAATGTTTAGAGACAGGGGCGCCTGGGTGGCTCAACTGGTTAAGCGTCCAACTCTTGATCTCAGCTCAGGTCTTGATCTCAGGGTCATGAATTCAAGCCCTGCATTGGGCTCCACGCTAGGCATGGAGCCTACTTTAAAAAGAAAAAAAAAAACAAAAACGTTTATGGACTGTTCAAAGACAGGTGATGGGTTGACTTGGCCCTCTGGCTGTAGTTTACCAAACTCTGCTCTAGGAAATGAACTCAGCAATATCTGCTCCACTTACTTCACCTTGAAATGTTTTATAAATAAATATATTAATTGCATAAGCACAGGGAAGCCCCAGTTTGACTATAGTCTGAAAAAAACTATCTAGAGATTTTAGTTATACAGATATAATGCAAACCAAGATTTTAGTGGTATATATGTAACGTAACATAGATATTGAAAAATGAGGGGTGCCTGGGTGGCTCAGTTGGTTAAGCGTCCGCCTTCGGCTCAGGTCATGATCTCAGGGTCCTGGGATCAAGCCCCACATCGGGCTCCCTGCTCAGCAGGGAGTCTGCTTCTCCCTCTCCCTCTACCCCTCTCCCCTGCTTGTGTGTGCTCTCTCTCTCTCTCATGCACAAGCTCTCTCTCAAAAATAAATAAAATCTTAAAAAAAAAAAAAGAAAAGAAAAGAAAAATGAATGTAGTTCTACATTGCTTTAAGAGAAAAAAGGGTCCAGGTCACAAGAAGAAATTATCCCAATATAATCTCCAGCTCATATGGTTGAGAACAGATATTTATTTCTGAGAGCCAATTCTAGGGAAACAAACTATTAAAAATTTGGTGGTATCCCCTGGAGTGGAGATACTGAAAGGTAAAACTGTGTTTGAATGAGGAGGAATGGATGGGGCTTATCTAAAGAGCAGAACTAGAGCCAGTGGGTGAAAGTCAAAAGAAGGTAGACATCAATTCAATAAGCTAACTTTCTGAGAGCTGCAACTGTCCAATGGTGTCATGAGTTAGCTTACATACAGTGAGAGTGTTCAAGTAGAAGCTGCCTGACTACCTATCAAACATGTGGTGTACTGTTAAACTGCTTAAAAGAGAGAGTCAGCTAAATGACCTTGAAGATTCCTTTTCGTCTCTAAAATTCCAGGAGTGCATAAAATGAGTAAATGCACAGAAAGCACCATGCAGAAACTTGATGTGCAAGACACTTGGGAGCCAACCCTCTCTTACCTACAATCCCAAGGACAGTGACTAGGTTCTCAGCCTCCCTAGCTTCGTTCTCACCAGCCTCACCACTAGCCTTGGGCCCATGTCCCAGAGTGAGGGCTTCGAGAGGGCCACATGGGTGACCCGAGCACTACCAACTAAGCAGGGCAGGCTGTCTCCCTGGCTCCCACCTCAAGCTCACCTTGACCCTGTGCTGGGGCCAGAGATTTCAGTCGCTGGATTATTGGTGAAAAGGTAGACTCTTGAAGCGATGTGTCACTTAGAAAAATAGCTAGTTATTCAAAGGCAGATCACAGAAAGGAGAGAGATAACGAAGGGGAGGAAGGAGAACAGCATTTCCCCAGACTTCCTCTCAGACAGCCCCAGAGTCCAGCCTTTCTCATTTCTCGGCTCTAAGTCCATGGTTATCCTGTGCTCCAACAGCCATTTCTACTGACATGAACTGACTTGGGATGTAAAGAGAAAGAACCGAGTGTCTTACCCTTCTCGTTCATCATCCGTGTTGTAATACACCTGTGGGACAAAACAACAGGCTTACTGCAGGTTAGACCAAGAAATGGAAATAGATTACGTGATGCACTGACTTTCCTAGGCTCTTACACTGCCTTAAAGAAGACAAGAGGCAGATCTGTTTAATGATGCTGTGTGTGTGTGTCCAAGGAAATACAAATCTTACATCATATTCTTCCTAGGGTTAATTCTTGGATTTTAAGGAAGTAAAATTGGAAATCTGATTATTTCCAGCTCAAGTCATTCTGATCAGATTACCTACTAAACCAGCTCTTGCCTTGACATTAAAGAAATATTTTAGCAGGACCTACAAATCATTGTTTAGAAAGGCTCTGGAGCAAGGCGTGTGAGTATCCAATCCCATCGGGTCCACAGGTGAGCTGACCACAGATAATGTGCTCTGGCGAAGGGAGGGGAGCAAGAGAGTCCCAAGGCAGTGCAGCAGCGACCCCAGGCCCCTGTCTGTTCCCCGAAAGGGCCTGGGTTATTCCGGCATCCCACAACCACAAACATTTAGAGTCGACTGTCTTCAGGCTGGGAAAAGGTCATGCAGCTCTAGGAGGTGCTCCAGGCCAGAAGACCTCTGAGAACAGATTTCTTTAGGTGGTCAGCATGGTGGCAAGCAGAATCAGATTTAATGAAATTATGAAGCATCCCTATTATTTTATGAAACTACAGAAATCCATAGAGGATCTTATATGCATGTAGGTCCTCTTGACCCAATTATTTCTAAAAATTAATTGCAGGCCTTTCTTGAGCTTTATCCATGTGCTTCGGGACCATTTTTATTTGGGTGAAGGACAAGACCCAAGTTAGCATCAGACATTTACATTTTAACTTCAACAGTCACTTCTGGTGCTAGTGTACTTCGTCACTGTCCCTGCCCCAGTTGCCTAGAAGAAAAGCTCTGCCTAGACTGACACCCTCCTTACAAACCTTCTCAAAGGCTCCTGGCAGTGCCTGGGATGCTGCCACACCCAGACTTCACGGTATAACAGAGCTGGTTCCCGGGGACTCTTTGGGCGTCAGCCATTCTAGTCATAAGCAAAATTTCCACAGGGAACTTATCCTCTTAAAACTTCTTATGTCTACTGTTGTATACTTCGTTTCTTTTTAACAGAAAACAGCACAGGCAAGATGTTTTCTTCCACCATATCCCAGGTTTCAATGTGGCACTGGAGCATCCACCACGGCGATATTCTAGAAGTGGGACTATTTAGGTGCATATGGAGTGACCCACATAAGTGAGGGAGCCTGGGCCATAGCAGTGGCCACAGAACTGGATTTTTGGGAAAAAGTTCCTGATGTTGGCCTGTTTTTTGCTAGCTTCTTTAAATGTGGCATAATGCATCTGCCCTGTCTGACTATATGACAGGGTCACGGAGGGCTCTCTGCAAAGTTGACTGGTGACCCCAAAATGAAGCAGCCTTCTCTTAAGTGTTTTCCTGCCCTCCTAAATGGCCTCTACTACACTGTCCCTAGCCCTGTCCTTGCACTGGTCACTTCTCTCACAATGACCCACTGTTTCTTCCTTGTTGGCTGTAGGTCTTATTGCATGGATTTAATGTTTAGAGAGTATTTCTCAAACTTTATAGAGTGCATAAAAAATATGGAACCCTCTTCAGAGATTCCGATTTAAAAGACTTGGAATGGAACTTGGGAACCTGAATTCTTTGGGGGAAGGCAGTTTACAAACCACAATGGGGAAGACAGCTTCGAGGGTATGAGGGAAGAGCAAAGTCCTCCTTGGGTTCAGGTGCCTTGAGGCAGTCTGATCAGAAAGATGATGCCTCTGTATCTCACAATTTCTCCCAAGATCCCCTATCACTTGTTTTTAAAGGCATTCCAGAGAAAAGCCCCAGTGACTATCTGGGATTTGATGTGAAGAGAAGGAGACTAAGATCTCCATAGTGCCTGCACATTGGGTTCATTCCCTCATATTAGTTTTTGATAATTGTCTGATGAATCCACATGTGAATCAGTAACAGAGGCGGAGGGAACATGTGGGCTGTCAGTGAAAATACCCACTCCCCAGCCCATGTTCTTGGGTGACTAGGAATCACTGTGCCATAGCTCCTGAGCCCTCAACGTGACTGGGGGTCTCTCACTGACCCTGAGAGCCGGAAGGCTGCTCCCTCTCCAGCTGCACAGAGCTTTGATGTAGCTGATTTTGACAAGGCTTGTGTCTGCTGTGGTCACTGAGCTGCGCACCATCACCTGCCTTTCCCCCTCCCCGGGGCCCCATTTATGGTACAACTAGCCCACATTTTGACCCGCCACGGCTGGATCCTGTTTCGCATGTCAAAATCAGCCACCTCCCCACACCCACTTCTAATATCATGGCACTGCCGGCTTCCCTCCTGCCTCTGGACCCATCTCCCTGCTTTCTAGCTCTTCCAAAAAAAGGCAGACTCTAAGTCCCAGCTAGCCACACTGTAGGCGCTCCTGCGCTTGGGCCAAGTAAGTTGATCAACCATAGAATATTCACACACTGTTCCAGAGCACAGCTGACTGTGTTCCTTTGTTGCCCAGAGCTTAGGCAGGCTCCCTCCCTCACTGACCCCCCTAACTTTGACTCCAAGGCCACAGGGGAAGCCTGAGGGCTCTGCAAGGGTGGCCCCAGATTGCAGAACTTAACTTCGCCAATGACCTAGGGGCGCTGACTGAGCTGCTTTGCAACTGCTAAAGACTGTACAGGCTATATTTCCCTTGTGATTCGGCCACAGGCTAGGAACCCAGTTCCAACATGGAGAGGCCAAGTGAGGCCAGAAGACTCACAGACTTGGTCACTTTTCCTCTGAAGATTCATTTACAGCTTTGTATATTTCAGGGAAATGTTGCCAAGAGAACAGGTCAGGCTGTCAGCTTTGACACAGAGCTGAAGCCAGAATCATGACGGTAAACAGAACAATTTAACTCAATTATCCCTTCTTCTGGAAAGTATGGATACCCAGCTTCATAAAATCCTATGGGGCTAAGACTGTAAATAAACAAATCACCATACTCTTGGGAATTAAAAAAATAAATAAAATGAGGTGCTGGCACTCATAGTTTGATAAATCTTCTTTCCCCTTTGTGACCTTTTTCCTATCGAACAAGTAAAACAAGATGGGATTGTTAAATTAGTTTTTAGTGGAAGGCACTCTAAGAAAAAACTATACTATTTTGTTACCATGTTCTGTCATGAGCAACAACAAAGAAACCCTGCCTGTATAACTGTTTGTCTCAGACCTATAATGAAACAACACGGGGAGGGACAGTATATTCTTCAGAAGGAGCAAGTAGAGCCAATAACGATTTCCCCTCCTGACTAAGGTCAATTCCACTGAATGTCTGAACACTTAGAATGGGAGAAAAACTATGCCTCTGTTTCTCAAAACAAACTTTTCCTCAGAGGATTTTGAGTTTAAAAGAAAACTAACCCATACAAGTTTCACTAAAACCCAACTGATTTAGTGAAAGACAAATCTGGCTAATGCTAGGGAAGTACATTTTTTTTCCTACTCTATTTTAATTTATCACAAAAATAAATAATACTAAAAATATTAAAGAAAGAAAAAATCATCCATCATTTAATCCTACACATCAAGTGTTACAATTTTTGTTACCTTCAAGTTCAGGTATATATCTAGAATCACAGTACAGACACAAATGGGTATTCTAATTTTTTCTTGCACTGAACATTATCATAACTAGTTCCTATGTTGCTACATAATTTTCATAATTATAATTTTAGTGACCACCTAATATTTCATCAACTTGAGCTACCATAATGAGTTAATTATTTGGGTATTTATGTTATTTTAATTTTAGCTCTTTAATTTCGCTTGTAGATGTAACTAGAACACAGGAATTACTTTTAAAAAGGCTTGTCTACAATCTCATTTTTCTTTTGGTGTGGAATAATTTACATATTCAATGGGAACTGTTAACTTACTAGGGGGAAAAACTGTTGATATGGTTTTATGTAATCAAAAAGTTTTCCTCTTGGGCAACTTTCTGAAGTTATAGGTGCAGTTCAATTTCCCACCATTAGATGGAGCTCTATTGCACCAGGTTGATCCCACATGACCAAACCAGCAACACAAAAATTCTCTGGGTTGGGGCGCCTGGGTGGCTCAGATGGTTAAGCATCTGCCTTCGGCTCAGGTCATGATCCCAGGGTCCTGGGATCGAGTTCCGCATCGGGCTCCCTGCTCAGCGGGGGGTCTGCTTCTTCCTCTGTTTCTCTCTGTCTCTCATGAATAAATAAATAAAATCTTTAAAAAAAAAAAAATTCTCTGGGTCATCAGCCTCCTTACTTTCTTCCTCTTTCATTGCTTTGTCAACACTTCACTACTACCAGCTCACTCTCTTCTTCCCCTTACTAAGTCAGTTTCCTCTCCTGAGACACTCCTTTCTATAAAAATCCGTTTTGTTATGGAATGACTGGCTTTCCGAGGAATGCATGGAGTGCAGAGGTTATTTTCAAGGTCAACACTGCCTGATGTGATTCTGTCTTAAAGCTCCACCGGCCCCGGGGAGGGATGGCAGGTGGATGTTAGAAGGTAGGTCCTACCTGTCCCGTCCTCTGCAGGTTTGCAAAGTGAACATCAGGTATGAAGAGGACCGGCTGTGAGTGCAGGTCAGGCATCGTTTTGAAGTAGGTGATGTCACTCTTCTTCTGTAAAGGTATCGCCGCCAACTTCCCATCAGAGGCTGGATGTGAGAGGGTTATGCATGACTAAGAACTCTCAGCTGTGAGCCCTAGTCTGAGTTCCCTGTTTTCTCCTCTGAAGCTTTCCAAAAGCCACAGATGTGAACACACTTTACAATCGCCCCCTCTCCCACTGCCAAACCAACAGAAAGAGCGTGAACTTCGGGTGAGCACTCTTGAGGTGAAGCCCCTCGTGCACTCCCGTCCCTCTCTGCACCCTAGATTCCTTGTCTGGAGGAGGAAGATGTTGGTCTCCATGATATTACAGTCCCTCCCAGCACAAGGAATCTGTGATCATGTGATTCCACTTGCTTTTCACCGAGACAATTCACCCAGTCTTCGAGGCTAGGGAAAAGCAAGCCACCCCCTCACATATCCATAGTTTCACCCACCATCCACTTCTTTCCACCTGTTCCCCTAGTGGGCGTGGCCTGGCCAGAGCCCACCCCTCCTTAGCAACACTCACAGTTGTTGCAGGGGGTTTGGGAGGCCTGGCCTTTCCCCTTCTTCCTGTTCTGCTTCCTCTCTTCGTCTCGGATTTTCCTTTCTGCTCCCTACCAGGGAAAAACAAACAATGCCAGCTATGTTACCAGAGCATGCAAAAACAGTGTCCACATACGAGTCTCTAGGATAAGAAACAAACCAGGGGTAAAGAGAGAGCAGGCAGCCCCATTTCTGTGCCTCTAGGGAGGTCAGGCCTCGGTTCTGAAGGCTGAGACAGATCCTTAGTCTGTACTACATTTCAACCTCCGAGTGATCCCACTTCTTCCAGATTTCCCCCTTTTTTTGAAATCCTGCCTATTTATACAACTTCAATTTTGAATCCACACAGAAAGACCAGGCCCAGGTTCCTATCCCAGTGAGGCCGGTTAAGTAACTTTAGTGATTATAATAAAATGTCATTAAGATAAAGCACTGGCCTGTTAACATCATTCCTAGGCACCGAGAGAGCATTAAAGTTGAATTTGAATTCCCTATAAAACTTTTCCTTTGCTCGATGTCATGGAACTTTCAAAAATCATTACAGTAGTGGAAATGAGGGGGGGCCTAAGGAAACTACAAAAGATGTATGATCACTTTGCACATACAAGTATGATTTTGGTTTTCGTTTTAATGTGTTCATAAGTGCTTGGAGATGGTACTTGTTCAACCAAATAGAAAAAAGTTTGGTCTATTCACTTCCTTTTTGCTCCTCTGTTCCTGGTAATCTGACTTTTTCATTGGCTTCTCTTGCCAAATCACACTCTACTTAACCAATTGACCATCACCTTGTATCTCTTTCTTTCTTGGCCTTCAAGGATTCCCTGATTATTATTATCATTATTATTGTCACTTTTCTGTGTCCGCTTTGCCAACTCATTTTCCTCTTCCCAACCCCCAAATACATATGTTCCAATGGTTTTCCTTTCCTTTCTCTCTCTCCATTCTTGCTGCAAAGAATTCACCTGCACCCTTATTTCCATGATGTTCTAGACAGGTGACATCCAGACAGACACCTCAGACTAGACTCCTGCCCTAGATTTCAGATACACATTTACAGTTCCTGCCCTTTGTGACAGTATACGTAAGGAGTGGTGAAGCACACACTGGCTGGCAACCTCTAATTAAAAATTGCCCCTAACTCATCACACAAAAAAGAGAGATTTTAAAAATATAAAAATTTAATCCTGTTATGCAAAAAAAAATCCATTAATAGGCAAAGGACAAAATCGTGAAAATATTTGCAACAAAATATCATAAGGTACTAAATCCTTAATATAAATGATTCAAATTTAAAAGACAACTAATGCACCAATTTAAAAAATGGACAAGAGTCATGAAATAGGCACTTTACAGGAAAAGACTTACAAAGCTTTGAATCAAAACACTGAAATACATGTTTTGTTTATTAAATTGGCTTTAAAAAAAAAAAAAGCAGACTCCCAATTCTGGCCAAAGTAAATGTACAACACAAGAGATATGGAGATTTGTGGGCAATGAAGGCATCAAAAGGAGATAGCATTAGAGCTAATTCTTGAAAAATGAGTAATTATAGCTAATATTTACATAGCACTTACTCTGTGCCAGGTGAGTTCTAAGAGCTTTACATAGATAAGATCTGAACAGATTTAATAGTTTAACCAGATATTTTAAATATGTTTTTATGTCAAAAAACTTCTTACTACCCAAAGGGAGTAATTATTTTATAGTGCTTCACTTATAAGTTTTGAACTGTCATGGATATATATATAAACCATGGAAATTCAGAGCAAGAGGGAGATAAAATATAGAAATATACCCTTTGGAAGTTTCTTCATGATATATTAAGGTTTTGCAGAGGTTTTGTATCTAGATAACATATAATATTTTGAGAAAATAAAGTGTTAAATGTACAGACATTGCCTTGTTGAAATTGATGTGAGATATAAGCAAAAGTCTCCTATTATTCATTTTTTGTTGGGTCCATAAAACATCTTTCTATGTACCTGGAGTTCTGTACAACATATTGTTTAATATAAATAAAAACGTAAAACTTTTTCTATCTATATAAATTACAACTCACTGAAGATATACGCTAAGGTTTGTCAAGCAGTTTTATTTCTAAAACTGTCAAGCAGTTTTTATTTCAGGTTAAACTATTAATTAATTTATTTCTAAATTGGTGCCTTATTTTGTATTATTACTTTGAGGAAAAAGCCTGCAATTAATTTGTTTCAAGACTTATATATGTTCAGTGTCAATTTTGGGGCAATAAAGTCTGCTTATTATTTTACAGGCATTCTCTGATATGCCAAACCAAATAGATTAACATAAAAGCTAGAGTGGCTCCCCACAGAGCCTAGTCTTGGTGCCATGTCTATATAAGAAATTTCCTGCCCAGAATGCTCAGATATCAGCATGACAAAACAAGTCTGGATAGTATCCAAACATTTCTAGGAGAACCACAGTTCCTATTTCTAAAATAAAGCTTTGACTTCATAATGCCCCAGGGAAGCTTAGATATATTTAATTAAGATGGAGAAAGCTTCCTTAAACATGACCTTCCATGAATTCCTTTACTTCCTTTGATTATTTGTGACCTAAGGCTTCTAAAAGATCTTCTTTCCACTCTTATCAAAGTGCAAAAAAGTCTAGCTCTTCCAGAACAGTATAATTTGCTACAAAGACCAAATTTATCATTTGAAAATAATTTCCCCTACCTAAATGTTCACTTTGGAGTGTTAGATTTAAAAAGTATGCCTGAAGATTTCCTGATTATATTGTGATCACTCTTGCCACCTCTTGAGAGGTGATGGCTATCTTTATTTGACACTTCAATAATTTCTCTTAAATTTATTTTAAGAGTGTGTCCATAACCAGTTGAAAGTTGGCCAAGGTACCGAGATGGTTTGCAGGGGTATCTTTAGCTTTTCATAATCTTCAATAGTCATCACCTCCAAATAGCCATCACTTTCCAAACAAGAATTAATAAAGAGAAAAAAACTATTATTAAAAAAAGAACATGGCTTTATTTCTCAAGTTTTGCTCAATATGTACTTACTATTTATACTACTATAATTCTTGTTTTTCAGGAAAGATAATGGAAGTAATTAAATATAGATATAAAGACACAGACATAAGTATTAACACAGGTAGATATATAGACAGATCCCAAATTTTTTTTAATGCAAAAACATGTATTTCCATAGTAGTATCATAATATCAAAAAAAATCAGAGTAAGTCTTTATTTGATTTTCACAGGTGTGTTAATTATAAATAAAGCTGGAGAACTACAAATAGTGCAGAACTCCATCTGTTTAAGATTCTTGATTGTGATTGGGAAACTTAATGATTTTAAAATGGAATAGCTCTTAGATCTTTTGCTTTAGAGGAGAATTCAAAATAATCATTTGCATTTATACATCCATTTGAAAAGTGGAAAAATTAAACTTTTTCTCTTTTTAATCTCCCAGGAGTAAGTTTTGCCTGGGTTTTGAAATAAGAGCTGCAAATATGGCAAATTACAGCACAACATTTTGTATCTAGCTTATTAGAAAACCGACTAGCAGTTAAGGTTAATACACCCTGCTTGAGATTTCTTCCTTATCCTTAGCATCAGGATAAGTAAACTAAAAACCAACCCCTGGAAACACCGTATAGCACTAGCTTCTTAGAGTCCTAGGGCATAGGTGAACAACAATGGAACACTCTCTCTATTCATCCTGCATTTTCCTTCTGTTTTGAGTTTTAGTATTTGTCATATCAACACTGTTGAAAAAAATAATTATATGAGCATCCCTTAAGGCCTCTCTTTCCCACATTCAATTCCAGCTGCAATGTAAAGGTAAATGGACTGCCCAGTCTCTATCTCATCCTTCCCTCTGTTTCTCCTTGCCCCTAATCCCACTCCCCACTTCCAAGAAAGAGATTCCTGGAGGGGGATTCTACAATCTCCCTTAAAGTATTTGGAATACAGTGAGGCAATTCAAATTATTTAAATGCTGTCCCATTTGTACTTTAGAATTTCCATGTTGTACATCATCTGAAAATGCTTTTTTAATGTTTAATATGCTGATTTAAAGAGATTAACTGATTTTTGTATGTTTTCTTTTGTTTTTAAAGGCTACCTTGGCTCTTTGTTGAGGTTTTGAATCATCAGTTGTCATTTTGGCTTTTTATGTGTACAGTTGTTTATCAATTCAAGGAGTATGGGTTTGGAATCAAACCCTATAGTATATTTGCATCCAGCTCCCCTACTTTTTTGCTGTGTGATTCTGGCAACTGACCCACTGTTTTCTCATTTACACAACAGCTGTGTCTATTGACTTAACTGGCCCCCATACTGGGGAGGCTACCTAATTGTCCCTGAGAGTGCTGTTGAAAGTCTGATGATAAAAGTTTCTTTACAAGTGGTTTTTTTATTCTCTTCTGTTCTATTCTATTCTATTCTATTCTATTCTATTCTATTCTATTCTATTTTACTTAGATGCCCAAAGAATATTTTTAAAGTTTCATAAGTTAACAACCAAGTATTGGTTATCCTGGGTTAATTTTCCCAAGTAAGTAGTAGGCTGTTTAAATCTACATATACTTATTTATATATATAGTTTATACTTTCAGTTTTCCTGATTTATCATTTCTCTTAAGGCATTCCCTGGTGTATTTATTCATTCTTGTTTTACATCTAATGTAGTCTTTACTTCTGAAATATTTTAATCTTTTATTTCTGAATTCTTTCTTGAATTCTATCATAATTCTTTTCAAAACAACTCACGAATTTTTCCATGTGAAAAATTATATTTATATTGATCTTCATGACTTCTATGATTTTCTTAATTTCATTTAGCTCATTTTGGAATAATAGGTTACAGGTATCATCTGTTTCATGGGCAGGTACCCATTGTCCCCAAGGAATTCAGGCTGTTCTTAATCTCTTTTTTCATGAGACACTGTATGGGATTCAACTGTTTTTCTTTTCTGATGGTTGTTTTTAAGTGAAATGAGTGGACCAAGATAGTTCTGCCGATTTCACGGTTCTCATGCTCTCTTTTCTGATGTGCTCACAAAGTGATTAAAAAAATAGTCTGTATTTCCTGAGATCTGTCTACTGTGTATCCTTTCTCCTCGTCCTTTTTATTGGGAACTTCTCTTTCCTTTGCCCCTTTTTTTGGAGGAGTGGAGGGAGTCCAATTCAACTTGGATTCTACTCCCAACAGCTTTTTCTTAGAGCCCAGTTTTGCCCTAGAAGGGAACTTTAATTTATAACTTTCCAGAGTTTTCAGAGCCCCAAACACTTCAATATTCCATCCCTTTGCATCTCCCAGCAATAGCAAACTGGAATCTAGAGGATCTGTACCCTCCCACCCTGGCTTCACATGCTGTCCTCAGATGGCACACTTCATTCTCTAGTGAGTACCTTGGGGCAATTTTTTAGGTTTCCTGTCCTTCGGTTATCAAGTAGCCCCATTGCTTTCCCTCATGATGCTGGTATCATACAGGTCTCAAAACTACTGGCTGTTTACTCCCACTCATATTTGGGATTTGTAAGGATCTCATGTCACATAACCACAGGATTTTAAGCTTTGCTATTCTACTTGCTCTATCATCTTATGGTGGGATTCAGAGAGATTAAAAAACTGTATCTCCTCCTGAGTGCATGTTTACTAATGAACTTATTTTATAGGTGCCATTTCTATTCCAAAAAGCTCTGGATGCGACCCCATTTAACCCATAAAATAATAAAGGTTATACTGATATGCTCTGGGACAGGCTTATACCCAGTAAAAACTTACCTACGTGAGTAGCACAGTGCAATGTCACTCAGCCATTAAATTAGTGGTAAAATGACTGACTAAAAAAAAAAAAAAATACAGTTGACTGATGACTCCCTAGATATCTAATAGGAATTGAAAATGAAAGGTTACAACTCCCAGTGTGCTTATAAGGTGATTAATTTGACACCACTAGACAAGAGAAGGTGATAAGGAGGAAATGTCATTAAAAGTAATATCTAATAACAAAGATACCTTTATGATCTTTACTCACTTTGTCGCAGAAGACCTTGATCTGGCAGTAAGCTCTATGAATGGGTTTATTGCTACGATTATTATAACTGTACGTATCAATCTGAATCATCAAAGGAAGTCCTTTCACCCCTTTCTGGGAGGAGAAATCTGTACTCAGGCAATTCACAGTGATGAAAATCTGAGGATGGGAGAAAGAAAGGAAAAAGTTCACAAGTCATCATAAAAAGGGTCTGTTAAAAAATGCATAAGCCTTAGACTTGGAATCAAAATACTACACAATCTTCTAAGGACAACTTAAGAATATTTGGGTACTCTGAAATAAGAACATGCTGAGCACATAAAACTTGATGTAATACATAATTTATAATTTAAATATATAAAAATTGTTTTCACATTAAATCTTGAAATAGACAATCAATACTTTCCTTCAAGTGTATCAGCAAAGTCTTACTTATTTTTCAAACATGCATAAATCAGATGTGTAAAACACTATCTCTGCAACATATTAAAGCTGTCACTTCTAACTATATCACTCTCTCATATCTCTGACCTGGGGTTAAAACAAAAACAAAAACAAAACTACATAGCATCTTCCCTTGCACACTACTGCATTGAAACAGTGATTTGTTTATATATCTGTTTTTCCTACCTGACTCTTAACTTTGAGATTTGAGACCATTTCTTATGTTTTTGTATTAGTGGTACCAAATGTAGTGTGCGGCAGAGAGCAGGCATTCAATAAATATGTAATGAATCAATTAGTGAGTTTATCCATAGAAAACCCCCTAGAGATTGGTAGTCAAAGGCCCTAAGTTTTATTTTTTACTTTTATTTTTTTTAAGTTTATTTAATATTTTTAGTAATCTCTACACCCAATGTGGGCTTGAACTGATGATCCCGAGATCAAGAATGGCATGCTCCTCCAACTGAGCCAGCCAGGTGCCCCCTAAAAGTCCTAAGCTTTAGTTCTAGCTCTAACATTAACAAGCTAAGAGACCTCAGACAAGTCACTTCTTGGCTTTGGTTTTCAACTTTTTCTTTAAATCATTTTAAAAATCCTTCCCTGAAGGGCAGAATGTAAATACTAATATACTTCCAGGTTACTGAAAAAGTAAAAGAAGAGCTAGTGAAGGTAAGACATAAAATAGGAGGGAGGAAATGTCATAAACTCACTGGCATTCTCATCTTAAAACAAGGGGCATCAAGAGATACAACAGAAATAACATGAATACAAAAAAAAAAAAATGGAAGCTCCAATAAATTACTAAAGATTATAGCATTGACCAACAGAAGAACTAAAAATAATAATTTGTCATAAAATGTTGGAAGGAATAAAAAGAGCATAAACGACTAAATTTATCCTTATTTTACATTGTGGGTGTATCATTTACAGTTGATTTACCATGGAATAAAGGAATGGGTGCAGCACCTATATTTACCTATATTTATGTGGTAAGTACATCAATATTTAGAAGTGGTCTCTGGGAAAAACCAAGCTTTTTTTTTCATTTATACCACATTTATTATTTTTGTTTAACATAAAACTTTAAATCACTCATTGTTCTTAAACGGTACAGTTATGTATTCTAAAAACCATTTCATTGATGCACTATGTGACCCAAGTTTGGTCCCACTGAAATTTTCATTCACTTTCAATCCTTGACCTTGTATGTCACAGCAATATCAAAAAGAACAGCCCTGCAAAAGCAAAGAGCTACGGGCATGAGCTACATTTTAAAGGCCATTCAAATCTTTGATTTTACTACCAGGACTGATCTAATTCATTTCAAGCTCTATTGCCTGTAGGCTTTTGATAACTTATACAAGCAGATATCTCATTTTTAGTGTTATATCTTCTATAAAGATCATTTTGAATTTTATTTTTGAACCTCTTACTGGATAATGAGAATCACCTCAGTAAAGCACCACATCAATAATAAGGCTAAGATGAAAGGTCTTAGTGACATGCTAGTTACGACAACCTTGTGCAATGTGCCACAGACCCTCTTTGCCAGCCACCATCTGAAAACAAGTGCCTAGAGATGATCTAACAATGGATACATTCACTTCATTCATTCTTTCTTTCTATTCATTTGCTTATTCATTCATCCTATAAACATCAACACAAGCCCACCGTGGGTCAAACACAACTATACACTGGGGACAGAGAAGAAAGCCAGACCCTTGCCTCACGGAGTGAGTGGGCAGTCCAAGAGGAAGACAGATGAGAATCCAGTAATAACCACCACAGGGTGGTCGAGGCTCTCCAGAGAGAGCTGTGTACAGAGGCAGTGAGAACACAGAACACAGCATCAAACCTGGAAGACGTGTGAAACAAAACCCTCGCAGACACCGTGATGAGACAATGGACTCCATAAATGCTTGTGAATTATTTCGGAATGACAGAGAAAAAGAATGACTAAAAATGCAAATGTCAAGTGATTCAGAGGAGCTGAGTGGTAAAGACCACTAAGAGCATGCCATGCCTGTTTCTCCTCCTGAACTTTCAGGGTAAAAGTAGACAGAAAATGCTGTTCTGCTGCTCCTGGAGATGCCCTAACTACAGAGAACATTCATGCACAACACCAATATTTTTAAATACCTACTATGTTCCTGAGATCGTGCTAGGTACTAGCTTGGATGCACTAGTTATGGTTCTATAATCACAGAAGTCAGAGGCTACATGGGGAGAAAGAGGCAATATGATGGTGCTCTAAAGATTACAATAACTTCATCAAATGCTGATCTATCTCTGGGTCAAACAAACAAATAAAAGCAACTTTCCTGGGAACACTTGACTCCTTTTATTGTTATTATTATTACTG
Source organism: Mirounga angustirostris (assembly GCF_029215605.1). Taxonomy (NCBI): domain Eukaryota; kingdom Metazoa; phylum Chordata; class Mammalia; order Carnivora; family Phocidae; genus Mirounga; species Mirounga angustirostris. Next base: position 35,298,487 of record NW_026991712.1, read on the forward strand.
ATAATGGGGTTATCTTGGCTAGAATGTATAAAACACAACGTTATGTCAGCAAATCAGTGATCACTCTGGGGAGCTATGCAGTTGTCCATATTTTTGACCATGTATTTCATAGAGAAATCTTCCTGTAGTGACTGTAATCCATGCAGACTGTTTTTTTCCCCTCCCTCATAACACCTGCGTAGCACTACAGAAGCCAGAAGAGAACAGTGCAGGCTTATTTCCTAAGGTATTAGGACTCACAGTCAGGTCAGTGAGTTATCCATACCTCACACACAGTGGACCACACTCAGACAGGCAGGATGCAATATTCACTGTGGCCTTTGTCAGCTCCAATCACAACTAAGAGAGCTGGGTTGATGGAACGTATATATTTACAAGGGCCACTTGAGTAGGACAGATCCACCGGCTACGGACTACAAGAAATAGACTAAATCCTCTTCGGAGGAACTGAAACAGGCAGCCACTCAATAGCAAGGTCTTTAAAGGTCAAATGAGCTACAGTATACTAGATTCGACCTGGACACACTTAGACTAGGTTCTTTTAATAGAGGAAGATTCTTAGTAGAAGGTCCAATGGGCTCTCTTTGACTCATGGCATCTTGATTCTATAGAAAGTAAACACGAGAATCTGCCTTCTCTGCTACATTAAGTTAGCAGCTCCCAGAATTACCCTCACAGGCAGCGATTTTATAATAGAGTTGGCACTGCTCTCCTCTTGCCTGGCTGCCTAAACCAACAGCAAAGCACAGTTTCAGTGCCTGATGGTATCAATCACAGTCTCGCTGTGCTGCACTCAAAACCTAAATGGTTGAACTTTAACTGCAGTTGGGGGGTAGAGGGGTTGGGAAGGTATGGAAAGGCATTAACTAAAACCTTGGCTTGAGAACTGATAAGCATTTGTTTCATCTTGCAAACCCAACCATGTCCCAGTTCCATGCACAGCAGGCAAACGTGAAAGCCAATTTCTTGGAAGTTTATCTACAAAGCACTGTTTGCAAATGTGTATTACAGAAACTTAGGGGAAAGGTATGCTTCCCCCCCCCGCCAAATGTTCATCCAAATTTCAAGCACAGTAAATTCTTAATTCCGTAGGAGCCCTGATTATGTAAGGCGCGTATAAATGCCATGAACAATTGGGTCTGTCACCCAATAATTATGAATGTTACATATGTTCATATAATGTTTTCAAAATCTGTTATTAATTTTCCTATAATTCTGACACTACATAATTTATTCTTTGGAAAAATATTCATTAAACCAGGTGTATCTAGGCAGATAATAGACAGTATTTAAATTTTGTCATTGGCTCAAAAATTGATTCAGATAGACTGTTTCTAAGTATACCAACACCTTTCCAGAAACAGAGGCAGTCTCACGACGGTTGACATTTCTTAATAGAATCTTTTTTTTACATATGAATTGCAATTTCCGTTTTGTAGTTCCTACATAAGACAAGTGACTCTGTCCAGGTTATAATAATTCTCAGTTGTGCACTATGCATATAGTAAGATTTATTAAAATAAATACAGATCAATGGGCTTTAGAATTACTACATTAACTGGATTATTAACTCCTAAGACTTTTTCCAAGAGCTTGCCTTTAAAATAAATGGGTTTATCTTTGATTTACAAAATGATTTGGGATTTACAAAATCCAAATGTCCCTCACTTGATGAAAAACATTTATTTTTTCCTCTTTAAATAATTGTATTTTGCATTTTCAAGAATCTTCTGATCAAAGACAAAGAAAGCTACTTATTTCCTTATTTTGAGACTCTGAAGAGCTCTTTTCGGAGAAATTGCACATGCATTAACCTCCAAATTACAGCAGCATAGCCTACACCAAGAAATCAGCATTTTCAATCTAAAACACAAACAATATATAAATACATAAGTGTGCTCTTGCCAATTTCCCCACTCTGTTTTCTTCTTGGCTCTTGGAATTATTAAAGACCATATGGATGGTTTTCTTAAATATCAGCATTTTTATTCCATTTTATATGATAGTATTTGGTTGTAAATGCAACACCAAATTGAGACAGAAAGATAGCCTAAAAGTAGACAATATGAACACGTGAAATCTCAGCCTTGGGAATTCATTCATTGCCTTCATGCATTAATTTATCAAATATTTATCAAGTATCTTCTGTCTGTGCCTGGCATTATGCTACACAATGGGACACAAGAATGATGAGATAGACTCCCTACCCTCAGAGAGCTTGCTATTTTGTTGAAGAGCTAAGAAACTCTTAGATTTACTGACACCTCCATTTATATAGCATTTTTAGGGAATGATTTAAAACCTGACAATGTATTTCTTTATTTTCTCCTACAGATACTCTGGGTATACCTGTATATACATACATACACATTGGGTTAACTCACATAGTCTATCATAGTTCTCCATATTCTTTTAGCCTTCGACTCTTTCCATTTCGAGAACATACCAAGTCTGTTCCCAGGTGACAGCCTCTGCTAGTTGCTGTGCCCTCTATCTCCAGTGCTGTTCCCACAATTGCCCCACACACTGCCAACTCCTTCTTCTCATTCAGGTTGCAGTCCAATGTCAACTCTTCAGAAATACCGGCTCTGACCACCCCATCTAGAGTTGTCTTCCTCCTCCTCTTCCCACCTCAGCCCATGACCAGAAGCAAACTCTATCACACTGCTCTTTTCCATTTTCTTCAGAGTACTTAACATTGTTTGGATTTATCTTATTGTTTATCTGTTTAATGCTTAGTTATCTGTCTGCTCCATGAGGCTACAAGCTCATAAGAGAAGGTCCTTGTCTGTCTCAAGGTCACTCTATTCCTAGTGCCAATCCCATGATAGACACTCAACAAATATTCGTCCAATGAATTAAGAGAAAATTGCCTTTCTAAATACACATTTCCCTCTTTATTCATGCTCTTGCCTTCAAAAGCCAAACCTTCTAGGAAGCGGGATTGCTTTGAGTAGCTGAAGTCATCAAGATAATACAGCAGAGTTAGCCACTCTAACCAGATTTATCCTCAAAATTTGTTACCTGTTTGTATATCAACACATGTAAATTGAGCACCAACTATATATTCAGTATGAATATATATGTGTATGTATATACATGTATATATGCCATGGAGGATGCTATTTATAGATGCTATGGGAAATACAGAAGTGTAGACTACAGCCCTATCCTCAAGGGCAAGGAGGGACATAACAGTTTTTGCTATTGTGGAATGTATATCATTTGATACTAAACAGACAATCCCAGACTATACATGCTATAAGACTTGATGAAAAGTTGAGAAATCAGAAAGTCAGCCAGGGAAGATCTGATGTAGAAATCTTGAGCTAGAAGAGAGATGGATGCTGACTCTGAAAAGAGTGAAGAAACCGGCCTAATGGGAGAGGAGGGTTTGTGTTGAGGAGGTTAAGAAGGAGCCTGAAGGAAGGGGGTTGGTGAAGGAAGAGGCCAACCAAGATGTTTATGTCATTGTGATCAAGTAATGAGGTCAAGTGTGTATTATCGGGGCCGGGACAGATAGAACTCTGGCCATAGTATCCAACATCCAAGATACAAAGAGGACAAGGAAAGTGACGCTGAGCAAAGGCCACCAGGTTAAGAAGTAAGGAGGATCTGCACCCCTCTGAGAGGCCAGACTGATGGAGAGAAAGGCAGGAAGCTAAATTGCTGGGGGAGACGGGACTTGGAGATGGAGAGAAGGCATCTCAGCTGGGAAGTCTGATGGAGGAAGGAGGCATGAACAGGAACACGGGTAGCAGGTAGCAGATGGCAGGGCCAAACACAGGTGTTCTTCCAAGATGGAGGAGGTGTTCACACAATAAGAGAGGATGAATATAAGAGGCAGCAGAAAGATGGAGTGTGGGACTTGAAAAGCCTCGGAAGCAAGGATTAAATAGGACCAACTCAAAAGTGAAGTTCTGTAAGAAAAAAGACAGAGCTTTCTCTGAAACTGGAAGTCAAATGAGAGGAAAGCACAGCAAATAAACAAACAAACAAACTCAGAATTATGTAGCTGGTACAGATCCCAGCAGTGGGGCCTTGGACTAATTATTTGACCTTTCTGAGGCTCATGGCTTCATTTCTAAATAGGTACAACAATCCCTACCTTGGTAGTGTGACACTTTAAAATGAGATGATGTTTTAAACTGTAAAGTGCTCTGAAAATCTAAGGGAGTTCATCCTCATCACATGGTGTCCATCTTCAGATAACTGGTCTCCCAATTGCTCCTACTCTCTGACCATGGGCCCGTCCTCACCCCCAGGGCACAGCCACAAAGCCCCACCCACTTTGCCTCCCCAACTGCTCCTGCAAGGCTGCTTCTTTGTGGCTCACCAGTTCCCCAGTTCAAGCCCCCATTCCTCTCTGGATTCTCTCTCAGGGCACTTTGTGGTACTATCACCAAATGATTCAAAGGCAGGTTAAGTTATGATTCACATTAATTTGAGCAAAAAGACTTTAATTGCAGTGAATTGATTTGAAACAGAAAATCGATCTCTGCACACTTTTGGAGGGTTGGAGTCACAGGCTTTGATGGGGAGAGGGCAAGAGAGAAATCTCTCCGACAGAACCTTTATTGCTCTTCAGATGGCAGGATTCCGCCATTCTGCTCCGTCACCTGAACACAGCTTGGGAAACAGCACCTCAGGATAAGGAAGAATTCGAACCTTGCATAACAGGGGGTTGGACTATTTCATAAATAATGAGTTCCTGGTCAGAGGAAGAATGTAAGCATAGGCTGAAAGATTCACTCACTCAACTTGCTGATCATTTGCTGCTTTTTTGATCCTTTTCGGTTCATGTTTAACACTTAAAACTTGTAGTGAGTTTGTAATACTATCGCACAAAATTCAAAAGGCACAAAAGAGTTAAACTGTAAAAGCACCCCCCTACCCTGCATAGCTCCCCAAACAACTCAACAATTTCTTGAGGATCCTTCACAGTTTCTTGTGTATCCTTCTAGAAATATGCTATGCAATACATATCATTATTCTTTTTCATACAAATGGTACCACAGTAAACATACAGTTCTGCATCTTGCTTTACTAAATATATTTTGAAGATAGCTCTTTTCTTTTTTAAAGAGCCGTGAAATATGGAATAATGATTTCTTTAACATTGGGTTGTTTCCAGTCTTTTCATCTTATAATGGCACAATGCATGTCTTTCAACATGGATTTTGTACACATGTACACACATAAATTATTGGCAGTATATAGGCCATGTCATTGACTTTTTAGTATGACTTTTGTTCCCCACTATTTTACTGAAATTGCTTGCTTCAAGGCCAGCCTTCTCTACAGCAAATTTATTAAGGAGGGGTTCTTGAATTTAGTATCCAAGAGGTCTTAAAATATGGATTGTAGGGCCCTATCACCAGAGTTTCCAATTCAGTAAGTCTGAGGTGAAAGATCCAAGTATTTGCATTTCTAATTCCTTCCCCAGATGAGCTGGATGACCCATGTGGAGGACCATGTTTGAGAAACCACTGCCTACAGCACTGACTTCATTGGCCAGTTCTTCCTTCTCTCTCTACCTCCCCACCTCTTCCTTCTTCTGTACTCGTCCTACTGACCACCCCTTCCTTGTCTGGTCCCTCTTTCAACATCCCTAAATGGGGTGAGTCTAAAGTCCCATCCTTAACCCTCTCTTGCCCATGGCCCAATTGTCTCCATGGCAACCTCCTCCTTTCTCATAACTTCTATTCTCCTCTCTTTACAAACAACTCTGAACTTCTCTCCTAAGCTCCACAATTTCCTGCTCTTCTTGTGCTTCCCACTCTGCATCTTCGAGCATCCTGTTCTACCACCTGGCATGCTCTTCTTTCCAACTTCCACATGCTGAAATTACAACTGACCCTTAAGACATAGTTCATAAGCCAAATTCTCCCCCACATCTTCCCTGATCTCACAGAAAGGACATCTCTAAGTGCTGGAATATTTAGAAGTGAAGTATAAGCGTGTGTGTCCGTGTATGTGTGTGTAAGAGAGAGAAAAGATAAAGGAAATCTGGCAAAATATTAACAATGAATCAGTCTTGGTGAAGGGTATGTGGCATCAATTGTATTATTTTTTCAACTTTTCATTTGTAATTTTTTAAGTAAAAGTTGGGGACATTTTTAAATAAAAAACAGAGTTCTCTCCCTTTCCAGAACTTTCCTGGCACTTTACCTCTATTTTCATTAGAGTCTTTGTCACTCTTCTCCTCATATTACATTATTAACAGCTACGTCTTACTTCTCAACCTGGCCAAAATGTTCTCTGAGAGCAGACACTCTGCCTGGCTTATGTGTGTCCATGAACGTCCACTGCCTGGACCAGCACATGATATGCAGCAGGCAAGCTGCTTCGAAGGAGTGACTGCCCTTTGTCAGAAATGATATAGAATATATTACTGCTAGATCCTTCCCATACAAAAAGGCAGTGTTGAAAGAGCACATGTTTTAGAACTCCAAGGTGGGAGTTCCGCCTCTGCTGTGCTCTAGCTGTGCAACTTTAGTTAAGCTAGCTAACCTCTCTGGGCTTCAAATTCTTCATTATTTAAATGAAAAATGATATCCACTTAAAATATGAATACTGCATAATGTATATAAAGCAGTGGGCAGAATGCCTAGTATATAGTAATCACTGAGCAAATATTAACTGTGGTGCATGTGGGTGTGTGCATACACCCATATGCACGCACACATCAGCCTATGATATCCAAATCTGTAACTTAATTCTCTGAGCACATACAACAGTTCACGCATGGAAGTTACAGAGCCCTAAACAGAGTTCAGTCCAGAAACCATGGATACACCACATCCTAACCAAAGATCAGGCCGTCGATATCTTCAGTGAGATGCCTTCCACTGATTATTCCTTCTATATACGAATTAAGTCTAGCTTTAAGGTTTTCTTGCCATCCATTACCTTATAAAACTGGAACAAAGGCATGGCTTTGTTTAAGTTCAATACCAAAGACTCCAGCAAATGTTTACCTTTCCCTTCTAAAACTTCCTTCACCCACGCCACGCCCCAGCAAACACATAAAAATGCCATTTGCCCTGCTTCACAGTGTGTATCTTGACCTTTCAAGGCCCCTCCCAGGAGCCTCCCCCAAACCTGGTTTTACTTTTAAGACCATGAAAGATGCCTTATAATATTCTCTAATCTTCCATTAGATGACTTGTTTAAAATTGGGTCCTACTTAGACAAAAAATTGGGATGTAACTTTTTCTTAATCAGTAATATCTATCAACCTGATTTCATCCTAGACTGTTTTATAAGCAGAAAGAGAGCTCCCAGACTGCTGGCAGGGGGCTGGGGACATGAACTAGGTCATGAACCCACAGGACATCAGAAGTATGGTCTTCTTTGGCCACTCTTTTGGTTTCTTTTTTCATCCTGAAAATCAATATTTACATATCTTGTCTTCTCTCTTGGTGTCCAGCACTGGAATTTGGCAGAAAGAGAACACAGTCCATTTAGAAACATCCCCCTGGAAAGCAAGATTTCTCAAGACTATCAAGACGGTAATTTTCTAAGTGCTGTGAGGTGGCCCAATAAAAACTGATTAAATATTTTACACCAAATAGAATTATTGGAAGGGAAAGAGAAGGAAGGAGGGAGAGATACAATAAAATTGGAACCATTTAGTGGATCTACCATGATCTGGTGAATTTCAAGCCAGTCTTTCAATCAGCATAACCTTATTTTCCACAAAAAAGAAACTGAATACTATGCAATGTACATGATGGTTAGAACACTTATATTTTCTCCAACTTACTACTTTTACATAGGCTGTGATCAAAGCACTGGTGTTTCTACCAGCCTGTCTTTTAAGCCACTAAAATTGAGATGATAAGGACAGAATGGCTGTCTTCCCCACCCATTAGCAGCTGATGGAGCAAAGAGCTAGGCTTCGCCTGCTGACCACTAGACTAGCACTAGACTAGTTGTGATCACTAGCTAGTGCTAGTGTTAGTGCTTTTCATTTGACAGCATGGGAAGGGAAAGGGTTGACCCATCCAGAGAGAAAAGGAAGAACCCTGGACTTCATATGGACAGAGTAAAGTCACCCTACATGACAGCTCTATTTATGTCTCACAACATGAAAGAATTTGTGACTCAGGCCACACCAAATGTCCTTAAGTCCAGGGCAGCTGCAGGGCCATGCTGGGACATTAAAGGAACTTCATTTTCTTAAGGATGGATTTACAAATACAGGAGGTAACTTTTTACTTCCAACCTCCACTTTGATTTTCTGGCTCAACCAGCTGACTCATCTCACAGCACATCCGTATTTCCATTGCTCAGACTGGGTCTCAGTTTTCATATGATATCCCCTTGGGATCAGAGCAAAATCAGACACAAAGGCAATAAATAAAAGGCACAAATATTAAGGGAAATAGGGCCCAGAAAGAAATATCAACATGCATCCCCTCATCTTGAATTTCCTCACAATTTCAAAAATTACGGGAAATCTCTTTCGTAAATCCAGTTCATTTAAGGCATCCAAAGGGACTCAAAGTTAGAGGAATCTATCTCTAAAATGAGTATTGCTTATGTGTAAATATTTGCTTCGAATTTATAGAGTGGGAAACGTGGGCTTTCATTTACTGGATTTCTCACATTGCAGACATAAAGCTAACAGCCAATGTGTGCCTTCTGCAACCCTCATTTTCTCTAATAATAACCATCATGCTTGCTTGGAAATTTTTTATGTTGTGCTTCCTGCCGGTATTGTAAAAAAGGGAAAAGAACAGTCTTCATGGTTCATAACAGTGTAATAACACATAACAGAAGAAAAAGTGTAAAATAAAAGTGTACAAAAATAATGTAAATGAGTATGAAAATGAAATTCAGGATACCAGAGAAAGGAGCTAGAGAAGTGAGGAACATGGAGTACAAATGTATCCCACTATGGTGAAGAAGTTACATTACAAAGCATGCACTGATCTTTAATTAATACAGAGTGAGGTAATAATTATGCAAATGAGATCACTAATGTTAGGCTAACACACACATGCACACCCAGTTGAACTGTCCTCACGCCCATATTCATTCTAATCAATAATATGTATAATATCAATAGATAATATACACCAGGGCAACCAAAGCCAAGGACAGGGTGAGACCTGTGTGCTAGAAGTACTGGACCAGTGAGACCATCTTCACTGGTGGTCAGGAAAGAGAGGAGACAGAGGGTGGAAAAAGCAGGGTAGCTCGATTGAACTGCTTTGCTCAAGGAGATGGAGCTCATCATTTGTTTTCTTTTTTTCTGGACCTGTACTCCATAAACTTCTTTGAGAAGGAAAATCATTGTGTGCTTTGGTCTAAAAAAAAATAAATTAAAAAAAAGCAGATTTCCCTCTCTTGGGATGATTAAGAGCATGGACTCTGGACTCTGAGGGACATACATTTAAAAAGTCCACCTTGTCCACTTGCCTAATCTTGCAATGCTTGCTATGTAGAAAGTCGGGTATTTAGTGGAATCAGAACCTGAGATACACAGGAAAATGATCCCTGACATCTCATAGCCTCTCTGCTCCCCACCCCATCCTGACCAGGTCTCAACCCTGCCCCCCCAACCAATCTCAGCACAAAACTTTGTTAACAGGGATAAAAACATATGCCTTATCTGTGTCCTTGACCCTTTCTAAAATTGCAACAACTTCCGGTCTAAGAGTTCCTCCCTGAACCCCCAAATGCAGGAAGAACATTCACTGCTGATATGGCAGAGCAGAAGGCTGGACTAACCAATCGCCCAAGCCCTTCCTGCAGTTCAGCACAGAGAGGGGAAGGAGGCATGGGGTAGGCATCACTCTGGAGGGTAATCACTGCTTCTGCAAACAGGTGACAGGCAGCAAAGAGGAACCCAGGAGAGACAGAATTTCATGTTATTGAATTATTATAGATTCTTTTAAAAATCAGAGATAGGAGATGGGGTAATAGTGGGTGTATGTGACTGTTTGATTATTTAGTGAGGTAGTGAGGGAGGAGGAACATTTTTACTGGATTAAGATCATTCCAAAGGCTTGGATTCAGAGGGATTAAAAAACGGCTTCATGGGAAGAAGCTTCCTTCATCTAAGTTTATAAACCATAAGAAGAATGAAGATAGAAATGGGGGTAAAGGGGGAATTGCTATAGTGTTCCGGTGGAAAGACACAAAAAGGAAACTTGTTCTTCAAAGAACTAAGTAGCATCTTAATGCTCAAGTAATTGTCTGTGGTCACATGAGAGAGGCCTTTGTAGCACATCGAGTTGGTTTAATCTTGAAATCACAGTGAAAAAGAGAAAACAGCACTGGACAAAAATAAGGGGCCTGGTTTCAAGGATCTCTTTAGAAATCTGGTAGAAAGGGGAGTCTGTCATTAGGGTTTGCGGCACTCCTGCTCTGGGGGTCATGTCATCGCCTGGAGAAGGGCAGTGTTCCATGCAAGGCATCTGAGCTCACCACTCTTCAATAATTCAATAGGGTCTTGCATGGGAATTCCTCATCTTGGGGATTAGTGAGCAACAAATCTACTTTGTAGATACCAATGTTTGGCTAAGGGAAAAAAGAAAAATGGAAATGACCTTGTAAACGGGAGTCAGGTGAAAGAATGTAGCACTGTGATCTTCCCATTAGAATCACATGGATTGGACCTTAATCCTCTGTCAACCCCCCCCCCCTTCCTGCCATCTTCCCGCTGAGGAAACTGAAGCTCAGGAGGGGAAAGTCACAAAGCCAGCTCTTCCAGGGCCACGACTGGTCCCCAACTGTCTGAACTCCATTTCAGGGCTGTTTCTTCTATACCACCCTATGATCCCCCAGCCATTTCCAATTTGTGATTGTGTGTACACTGAGACCCTCAAACACCCAGATATCACCTGAGTCATTCCCGGGGATGCAGGGATATCAGTTAATGTTACATGAGCTTGCAAACTGCACAGACCCTGAGGGGAAAAGAATGTCCTGTTGAAGACTATCTCTGCTGCTTGGGTCACTGCACAGAGGGACACTGTGGCACAACCAGCAAAACCGGTTCTGGGTAGAACGCTGATCCTTATGCCAGAACCATGTTGTAATTGAGGCTGAGAATCTGGAGTTAATCCCCAGACCTCATTTTAACTAACAGTTTTAACATCTTCCCTAGCCCAACTTTTTCCTATAGATAAAAATTTTTTTTTACTATTTTTATTTATTTATTTGAGAGAGAGCGACAGAGATAGCGAGAGAGAGTATAAGCAGGGAGGAGAGGGAGAAGCAGGCTCCCACTGAGCAGGGAGCCTGATGCGGGACTCGATTCCAGGACCCTGGGATCATGACCTGAGCTGAAGGCAGACGCTTAACCGACTGAGCCACCCAGGCGCCCTCCTATATTAAACAATTAGAGTTTCACAACCTTTCCTTTCTTCTACTCATGCTAAAGGAGAGCTAGAAATAAAATGTAAGGTGGCAACAAAAGAAAGAAGTAGGAACCATGCTCTAGAAAAAGCCATAAATATCGTCAGGTCTTATAAGTATACATATATGGTAAGACTACCAAATACCAGACTGTTTTTTTTTTTTAACAAATGTCCCAAAACTTAAATCTCCAAATAAAAGCTACCCTTTAACATAGCTACCACAGGAAAACATATGGTTTTCTCAAATGATGCTGCTGTGACTCAAAGTATATTTCTAGTATTTCTTCTGACCTTGTCTTTAAAGCTGGTCTTGTGCAAGAGAAATCTCATTTTTAACCATGGAGTGATGTTATCCAACTTGTTGATATGTATTTATATTTGTTCCCAAGTGATTTCTGATGTTTTTCTTTAAACATCTTCAAAGATCAAGATTTACCACCATCGTGGGCATTTGAAAGGCCACAGCAACTCTCTCGAACAGTGCCAACACAAGTCGACCTCTGGCCTGCTGCCAAGGGCCTGGCCCAAGGAACCAGGGAATGCTGGAGGCGCTCCTGGCCCACTCCTCTCTGACATACTGTGTCAACCTCCATTGGGTCACTACTTTCCCCAACTCTGACAACCAGTGAAGATGTAAACTGCATATTCAGTTGTTTGGGGGGTGTGGTTGAGGCATAAAAACTCAGATGTCCTTGAGGACCAAGTAAGGAAATTTCCAGAATGGAAAAGACTAGAAAAAGTATTAAAAAGAACAGTCACTACCTCACAAGAGCCACTCATGGCCGGGCAAACACTTGGGCTTATGGGTGCCAGAATCTTTCATTATCTAAAAGAATCTGGAAGCCTAGATTTAAAAAACCATAATCTCCTGATTATTAAATATGAGCTAAAAATTTTTAAATTGAAATATAAACAAAAATGCATGATACACACACACACACACACACATATATGTAAACATTCTTTGGGCCACACAAAAGCTGTAGGTCATAACTTTGTGTCCTCTGGCCATGTAAACCAAAATAACATGTGACACTAAATGGAGCCCCAGCCTGGAAGCCCACAGAAGATTTCTCTGTGGATGTTACAAATAGAACTTGAAGGCAAGTACAACAGCTCCTGAGAAGTCCACATTATGAAAATCACAACTCTTCTGTGAGAAGAACACTTTTACTTCTTGCTTTGTTGAAACTATTTCCTCAACAAACACACAACTTTGTTTTTTGCAATCTGCTTATTTTATTTTATTTATTTTTTTTTTTTTTAAGATTTTATTTATTTATTTGAGAGAGAGAGAATGAGAGAGAGCACATGAGAGAGGGGAGGGTCAGAGGGAGAAGCAGACTCCCCGCCGAGCAGGAAGCCCAATGCGGGACTCGATCCAGGGACTCCAGGATCATGACCTGAGCTGAAGGCAGTCGCTTAACCAACTGAGCCACCCAGGCTCCCCGCAATCTGCTTATTTTAAAAACAATAATATTTTATGTTATTTTTTAAAGATTTATTCACTTATTTTGAGAGAGAGAGAGAGTATGTGCGTGCGAGCGGGGGGAGGGTCAGATGGAAAGAATCTCAGACTCCCCACCAAGCAGGGCTCAATCTCACAACCCTGAGATCACAACCTGAGCTGAAATCAAGAGTCAGACGCTTAACCAACTGAGCCACCCAGGCACCCCTAAAATCAATAATATTTTAAAGAAATACCTTAGGGTCTACAGGTTGAACAAAAAAATATTCTTGCCTCCTTAATGAAGTGAATTTAACTTGCATGGTTTTTCTTTTTAAAAAAATCCTTCCAGTAGTTTGAGGGAAATTATTATTTTTTTAATTGCTTATTGATTAAGCCAGACTGCATACAACTGCAACAACCAAGTAACAGTCACTAAAAATATATACTAAACAAACAAATTTTGCCCCAATAGGCAATATAAAGTATTCTCCACTGCCATTTGTCAAAGTCTATGTGGGCTTAAACCTGTCAGAACACAAGGGCACAACCGCACATACCGAAAGAAGAGAAGTGAGCTTCTACCTACGGGAAATGAGCGCTATCGTCTGAACTGGGCTAAAAGAAAGGTCAATTCAACCCCACTGTGACTACCTTGCTGGTTCACCACAGAGCCTCCATCATTTAAGCTGTCCCTTCTGGTTAGGCAATTTCTTTTTATTTTTTTTATTTTTTTTAATTTTTTTTTAAATATTTTATTTATTTATATGACAGAGAAAGACAGCGAGAACAGGAACACAAGCAGGGGGAGTGGGAGAGGGAGAAGCAGGCTTCCCGCTGAGCAGGGAGCCTGATGTGGGACTCGATCCCAGGACCCTGGGATCATGACCTGAGCCGAAGGCAGACACTTAACGACTGAGCCACCCAGGCGCCCTAGGCAATTTCTTTATAAGGCCTCCACTGACACATTCACTCCCTAGCACTCATTGTCACAGACTGCCTGATGATGAAAACTGGAGATATGACGGCAGCTCACATTTATAGCTCGCTTTACAGTGACAAGGCACTTTCGATGGTAGGATCCCACCGTCTTCCTGAGCCCTGTGCTCGCATGTGGTGGGCCTGCCTCTCACCCCTCACACTCCTGGAGGGTTACTGGATCCCCTGTCCTCTCTCCCTGAGCACCACATCTTCACCCATCATAACCCCAGCACCACTCATGGTGCCCCAGAGACAACTGGAAGTGTTGAGTTTGTTATGTGGGAGGGAACTGAAGCCCAGGGAGGTCAGATGGCTCACTAAGGACTCCAACCCCCGCCCCATGGTGCCATTGCAGAGGCGGCCTTTCATTATCTACCCCCGTCATCTGGTCTCTGAGAGAGTGGGGCATGAGGAGAGATCACAAGGTTTGCACGAGGAGCTACAGATGGAGGCGGAGTGGATCGCAGAGACAAATTTCTCCTACAGGTCTGTGGAGAAACCACTGCAAAGCCTACTTCCTTCCTTTGGATGCACTGAGCCACTGGAACATTCTCCAGGCTGTTCTGGCACTCTGTTGCTGCTTACCCATTTGGGTCACCTTTCTTGGGCCTAAAGCCAATTTCACTTACATTGTTTCATACCTGAGTGAAACGAGACACTGAGCAATTCTTCTTCTTCCATAACTCACGCCCACAAACTCCCATCCAGTTTCCTTTCTCACCCAGCCTTCCCCCTGCTCGCAGACAATGAAGCATTGAAGGGAACTGTTTACATTGACCTTTTCATTAGTTTGAAGACAGAGTCTTCTAACACCCTCCTAAATGGTACATGACTGAGACAGAAAATAAGCTTAGGTTTCATCTGGAACCTTTTTTCAGTGAAAAATAAAGATCAAAGGTCAGAAGCTAAAGAACACAGAAAAGTGAGCATAAGCAGAAAGTCTGTAGTTTTCATAAAATCAAAGAGACTCATGTCTGGAAAGCAAATCGAAGTATCACCAAGTCTTACTTTTTTTACCCAAAGTATTGTAGTGGTGGACGTCTATCTTCAGGGCACAACTAGCCAGAGATTTTACCACTAACCAGAGAAAAATTGGAAAAGCTAAAGCAGTCAGCATGAAAGACTTGGCTCAAGGTCACGGTGGTGGCTATACTGCAGGGAGTGAAGGTCAGAGACCTGCAGCCCAGCCTTCTGTACCTCTCCCTCAACCAGGGTATGCCTGGAGGGACTCATGTGGCCAGAGGCCTGCCCAGTCACTTATCTATGGGGCTTTAGCTCTGAACACTTTCCTGCCTCTGTAGAAGGCAGCAGTCAGGGCTGTTTGGGGGAACCTGCAGTGTAGGTAAAAAAGGTTCTCTGCCCCAGCCTTGCCAGCCCACATGCTAAAATGAAGCATGGGGAGCTGGAGGATTTGGGAGGGACACGTAGCTTGGCCTGTCCTGCAGGAGGCCACAGCAAAACACGCACACTCCCTTTTCTCCTTTACCCCCCAAAGGGCAATTTAACCGCACATAACTGAATGCACGTAACTTCTAGAGAAAGATAACAGGTTCAGTTCCTTTTTTTCTGGCTGGAGTTAACAGGTCTTCCCCTACTTACAGAGGCTTTTGTGAAAGAATCATCTGCAGAGAATGGTGGCATTATTCAAAAGGCATGAGGAATGAATCAATACTATTTTTCCACTCACCTTCGCCTCTTCATTCACATCCCAGGTGAAGGAAACAGCATTATATGCAATCTCCTCGATGTTTCCAATCGTATTAAAGCTCTCCTTGTAATCAGCTGTAACATTAAAAAAGAAAAAGGTTTTAAGAAAGTAAGGGTTACTTGGTGACATGTACTGAACTGTCATTTTTCAATGGGGAGAGTTTAAACTTTGCCTACTCTTCCAGCTGACTGTCAGCAACAGTTAAGGATTTGTGCTTGCTGATATTCTTTCACTAATATTTACTCTATAAGAATGTTCCTCTATTAGAAAAGTAAATCTAGGTGAAGCAATGTTCCTAAGAGATTTGTCTACTGGTTTCATTTTTTTTTACGAGGTTTATAAAGTTATTAATTTTTTCCCCTCCTGAATCCTTTGCCACCTACCCACTCCCTCACCTACTCACTTTCCCGTGGCTTAATTTTGCTGGAAGTGCCAGAGTATTCCACAGGGATTGTTCTGTAGAACAGATATCAGCCAGACAGCGTCAGCAGGACTTCAGGGAAGAAATTCCAGGAGAGTGCAGGCAAACCTTTTTTACTTCTTTTTGGATTTAGGCACAGAGAGTGGAGTTCATCATACTCAGCTCACTATCACCACTTGTCCATTCAAGGCCCTCACTTATGTCATTGTTTATGTAATATTTATGTATTCATTTGTATCCCCACTATCCTCTACCACAAACACAACAGCTATCCCTGTGTTTGCTATATATTCTTAGGAAATAAGTTGGGTTGATTTGCCTGTGTGCATAGCTTTTATTTTCCGAAACTGTGTTGTGCAATGGCTAGAATGAGCAGACTTAGCAATTATTTGGGATATACTTACCCTGAAAAAGTACCTGTTATTTGTCAGTAATTCAAATTGAATTGGGCACCCTATATTTTATCTGGCAACCCTATCTATGAACCTCCTCAGATCTAATCACATTGCAGGTTGCATGCTTATTTCTAACATCAGCTGCAAAGAATTCCGTGGTAACCATCGGCCACTATTTACTTATGCCCTCTCTCCAGATACAGACGCTTCGGTGGTCTCCAGCTTTCTGGTACACAGACTACGTTGCCTTACTTATTACGGTCTCCACTGTCACTGCCTTAGCTGGCATTAAGGTCTGGACATGATATTCCTAGTTTTAATCCTCACCTCTGGCCCCACAATGGGGGCCAGAGGAAGATTCAATGCTAATGATACTTGGAGGTCTTTTTGTTTATAAAATCTTTCTGAATATTTTTCTTACTGAGCTAGGACAGGAGTAGGTATTATGCCCGACTTCCAGGATGTATAAAGTGGTTGTTGTCTACAAAATCTGACATAGTTCTGGCCAAATGGTCATTTCCTGTGTCCTTCTAAGCTGCTGTGTCACCCCTGGGCTGGCAGCTTCTTTGAGGCTTAAACAAGCTATGTTAATGCTGGGCCATTCTGAAGTCTGCTTTCCTAAAGTTCACAGATCTCATCATTTTTATCCATTTCCTCCTCATTTATTATAAAATCTAAGTTCATGGGATCCTTTATCAAGATTTTAACTACTTTCTTTTAGTAAGACAACTCATTGTGTTTGTATGAATTACGTTGAGAGAAGCAGCACTCCTATCTGCTTTTTCTATCCATGATATAAATAATAAAACAAAGTCCATAATATTAACAGATCCATATTAACCCATAATAAAATAAAGTCAGTTTGATTTGGTTTTCTCCTTATTACCAGGACCTGGATTGATGGCTATTCCCAGAAAAACCCACTTAATGTGCTCTCCAGAATGGCCCTCCAGACCCATTCTCTAGAATGAGTTGTGCCAATAGAGACTTCCATCAGAATTCTATTTCCCCTTTTTCTCACCAAATTTCTACCTTTTTTTTTTTTTTGCCAATCCAAAGGATACAAAGTGGTATCCTATTGATGTAATATTCGCATTTCTTCTTTCACTTGTGAGTTCAAGCATCTTTTCACATCCAGGATACCTAACCCGGTGTCTGTTTATATAAACTGCCTGTTCATGGCCTCTGTCCACATTTCTATTGGTTACCCCAGGGAAACTTTAGAGCAAAATTATGTATCTTTACATTTTAAATAAAGCATACACACTATATTACAAAAGCCTGTGTGTTCACCATAGACAATCTACTCATCCACAAACAACCACTAAAAAACACTTCCATGCATAGACTTCATGTCTTTCCTACCTCAGTCTCTATCTCCCTTTCTCCAAGATATGTAAATATTTTTACACAATACTGGAACAATTATTTTTAATTTGCTTTTTTTCCCCCTTAATACTCCTTCAGCATCTTTCCAAGTCAATAAGTAAACTTGTGGAAAATACTTATAGTTGCCAAATACGATGATATTGAATTTTAAAAAGTGCCATAACTTTATTTTGCTCTTGTTGGTCACTTAAATGATGTCCAATACTTTGCTACCTTAAACAGTACTTCATTTAATTATCTTTATGGCTAAATATTCACACATACTTCATTATTTCATTAAGATATACTCTCAGAAGTGAAATTAATAGGTCAAAGGCAAATGTATTTTTAAGGCTTTTAATTCATTTTGTCAAATTGCTCCTGGAAAGGTTGAAACAATACACAGTCACAATAACAGTGTATGAGTTCCTGTTTCCCCAAACGGTTTCTTTCCAAAATGATATGCAACACGTGGTACCTCATTATTTTAATTTGCAATTCCCTAATTGCAAAAGAGGTAGAACAGGCTTTCCTTTACTGTCTGGCTCTTTGTGTTTTTTATATTCTTTCTCTTCATTTTTAAAATTTATTCATTTATCACAACAGCTTCTTGTTCTATCCTTTGCTCATTTTTCTCTTAGGGTATTCAAATTTTCTTATTGAGTTTAAAGTAAATATCTAAAGCTAAGAGATAAAAAAGAAAGCAAAGGAAAATAATTTCACACCCTAGAAATTTAGAATAAGGCTTTCTGGCTTTATTTAGGATGATTTAAATGCAAACCTGTGATTTCAGCAGGCCAGCCAATCTCTTAAAATTCTGAAGTGAGAAGTAGACTGTGGAATTTAAAGGAAGTGAGTTCCCTAATTCTTCATACCTATTTGTTTTAAAAGATAGTCTTGTAATTTTGTTTGAAGTTTTTAATAAGCATTTTAACAGCTTTTTAGTAAGTTTTTAATAAGCAATTGTTAAACAGCTTTAGGTCAATTGTAAATTTAAAAAACAAGTGTCATATTTAGAAATAAAGACAAACCAAAGCGGTTTGGTCAAACACTTTAACCAAGGATTTTAAAAACAAATGCATTGCAAACACAAATACAAATACAATGCTTTCTGGGTCCCCTCATCTGGCACAGGGCCTCTGTCAGTTTCTATCATATTCACTTCATCAGCAAATGTATTGAACACATAGGTACTGTGTGTCTGCTATGTGCCAGGCAGTGTCCTCACACTGGGGAAAGAGCAGGAAACAAGACTAGGTTCCTGATCATGTGGCTTTTATAGTCCAGTAGGAGAAAATAAATAAGTAGGCAAATAAATAACACAATTAAGTTTAATAGCTTTTTTATGCCAATAACAAAAAAACAAAAAGATTGGCAAGGCTACTTTTTACTAGATGGTTAGATTACCTTGTTTATTTCCTTTATACCATGTGCCAATATTTTATTTATTTGTTTACTTATTTATCACCAGCATTTCCCATTAGCTATTTGCTCTTTTTTTTAAAGATTTTATTGATTTATTTGACAGAGAGAGAGACAGCGAGAGAGGGAACACAAGCAGGGGGAGTGGGAGAGGGAGAAGCAGGCTCCCTGCCGAGCAGGGAGCCCGACGTGGGGCTGGATCCCAAGACCCTGGGATCTCCACCTGAGCTGAAGGCAGACGCTTAACGACTGAGCCATCTAGGTGCCCACGCCTTTTTCCTTAGCCTTATGCAATACAAGAAATGTCCGTTCATCTTTAGTCTCTAAGCTATTCCTATAGGTGGTAAATAGCTCTGCAATTATTTATAACTATGAAAGTTTTCTAAGACTAAACAGCTTATGCACCCTGATGTTGTTTTGTCCACATGCTTTTTGTCCAATGAATAATATGCTAATAGATATATCTCCCATTTCTAAAAACTGTGTTAATGTTTGCTTAAAGGCTTATGACTCATGGGATAGAAACAGAAGCCCAGCAGTCTGGTGTTAAGCCTTCCTTAACTTATTTCCTCAAGAAAGTTTTTCAAACCCAAATTTTGTTAATGTGGATAGCTGCTCAACTAGTAAAAGGAATTGTGATGAGCTGGTGTAATAAGCTTTGTTTCCTAGGGCTGCCATAACAAACTACGACAAACTTGGTAGTTTAAAACAAGGGAAATGTATTCTCTCACAGTTCTGGAGGCCAGACGTTCCAAATCAAGATGTAGGCAGAGCTGGTTCCTTCTGGAGGCTCTGCAGGTTGATAGGCTCCATGCCTCCCTCCTAGCTTCTGGTGGTTGCTGGCAATTCTTAGTGTCCCTTGACCTATAGACCCATCCCTTTTTTCTCTGCCTCTGTCTTCACATGGTCTTCTCTTCTGTGTCTCTGTGTCTGTTCCCCTCTTCTAAGGATTTGTCATTGGATTTAGGGTTCACCCAAATCCAGGATGATTTCATCTTGCGAACCTATCTGTAAAAACCTTTTTCCCAAATAAGGTCCTATTTGTAGGTTCTGGGAATTAGGACATGGACAGATCATTTTTGAAGGTCACCATTCAACCTCCTGAACCTGGGATCCCCTTCTATGACTACAAGTCAGGTGATTTGAGTGTATGGCTTTATTCTTGCACAAGAGCCATCACAGCTGAAAAGTAATCACCCCATTCAAAAAAAATCATAAAGCACTTAATTATGAACATATTACATTTTGAATGGACTTTTTCCCCCCTAAAAGATGACAAGGCAACATAAAAACTACATGTTTTGTACCCTGGTTTGTAAATATCTGTAGAATACTAACATCTACTTAGTGAGAATGAGGATAAAAATAGGAAAATGGCTTAGATGTTTCCAAAAACCAGCATGATATGATGGAACAAAATTATTATTGGCTGAAACAGGTTTCTAAAAAAATGTATGCCAATTTAATCTGAGTTTTAAAGGTAGTTCTTATTAATCTTAATAATTCATACACAAGGGGCGCCTGGGTGGCTCAGTCGTTAAGCGTCTGCCTTCGGCTCAGGTCATGATCCCATGATCCCAGGATCCTGGGATCGAGCCCTGCATCAGGCTCCCTGCTCAGCGGGGAGCCTGCTTCTCCCTCTCCCTCTGCCCCTGCTTGTGTTCCCTCTCTCGCTGTGTTTCTCTCTGTGTCAAATAAATAAAATCTTTAAAAAAAAAAATTTAAAAAAAAAATTCATACACAAAAGAACAACCCTAAAGTATACAACTAACTTGAAGCATGCAAAAGAACGAAACCATGAAAGAAGAAATGGGAGTCTATCTAATGAAATAAGAACTAAGTTTATTTCATTGTTAATGTCATATGGCTGGTGACAATCAAACTTTTCAGGGTCCTCTCTAAGGGTATGTGTGTCCTTGGAATGTCAGAGTGAAGTGTATGGGAATGCAAAGCTGTATACATTCTCTAAGGCCTGTTAGGACACTCCCCCCCCCAAATGTACAGTATTTCTGGATTCCCAAAGCTTATAGGCTTGTATGGATGTTCTATAACAGTGCTTCTTAAATGCTGGGGTGCATCAGAAATCACCTGGAGGGCTTTGGTAAAATGTAGATGTCTGGGCCCACTCCAAGAGATTATGACTCAGTAGGTCTGGGATGTGGCAAAGAATGTGCCATTCTAACAAGCTCCCAGATAGGACTGATGTTGCTGGCCTGGGGTCTACATTTTGGGTAGCACTGTTCTGTCCTCTGGGTGCACCTCATTCGGTCCACATACAATCTTAGAGAAAGTGACATCTGTCATTGAGGTCCTCTATCAATTATCGATGAAATCCGTGTGACAGACTGTTCTTTCTCCTCAAAGATTTCCCCTCAGTGGACAATAACCACACATATAGGAGAATCAGGTAGTTACCTACATGGTGAGCCCTGAGTACCACCTGCTCCAAGATGTCTGCTTGTTCTCATGCCTGGAATCCCATCCTGAAACATCCATTCCTTTGGGTAAGGATATTGTCATCTCCTGACATTAAAATGCAAATGCTCTTGGGATAATAATAAGAGTCACAAACCAAGAGCTTACTGAGTGCCAAGCCTGTGCCAAGTCTTTTACCAACATTACCTCATCTCTGTGAGGTAGGTGTTAGCATCCTTGTCCTACAGGGAAGTTAAGTGTCTTGTAGAAAATCACATGGCTGGTAACTGGCCAACCTGTGATTTGAATCTGGGTCTGTCTGATGCTAAAGGTCATACTATTAATCACTGCCTATATTTATCTTGCAAATTAAGTAATAAATTGTCACCAGATATGAATACCTTGTAGAGAAAAATCACAGCACATCCTGCATGGCAACTAGCTGGGACAGAAGCACTTGCGGAAGTTCCATGAGGCAGAGACTGCACATTTGGGGACCATTCCTTGACAAAGCAGGGCAGGGTTGGGTGCTGCAGTGGAAAGGAAGCAAAGAAAGCAGCTCCAT
Source organism: Mirounga angustirostris (assembly GCF_029215605.1). NCBI lineage: Eukaryota > Metazoa > Chordata > Mammalia > Carnivora > Phocidae > Mirounga > Mirounga angustirostris. Next base: position 35,320,584 of record NW_026991712.1, read on the forward strand.
ATCCTGAAGGCACCATGAAGATGGAAAGAAAAGTTCAGAAGTTAGCCCTTCTGAGAAAACAAGAGGTTTGAGGAAGAAAGATGACAAACTACAGTGTCTCAGTGAAGGGCCGCTGAGCATGGGTGAATGAGCAATGCTTTTCACATATGTTTCTGGCAAGTTATGTTCAGCAGAGGAATTATGGGATTCAATCCTATTTTAATTGTTATGGAAAGCATGATGGTGAATCCTTTTGCTGTCTTATTCTTTTATTTTTTGTATATTATCAGTGGTCTGTTAATAGGTTTTTAGACTCAGGCTTTTGTAGGTTGAGTCTTCTTCAAACTGTGTGTGTGTGATTCTGGAATGCTGTCAAAGGAACTCTTAATTCCTTCACCTTAATTAAGCTTCACGTGCTTGGTAAATTATAACTATCCCTTTTAATTATTTTTTATATATATTGTTGGAGATTAAAAAGAATGGTATAATTAATATAAAAACTATTGCTCTTCCGAAAGGTATGGATTCTGTCTGGACTAGTGAAATAATGAGCCTGGAATGCTGAAAATGGCTCAGGGCACGATTACCAATTCAGTGAGCTACACCGCAGCCTAAGAAGATGTTGTTTTGTTTTGTTTTTAAAAAGCCAAAGATTTGAGGTAGTTTATATTTGGGGTTGGGACATACAGGGGGTCAATCTATATGGCGGTGCCCAAAGCATACGAAGAAAGGACAGTGGGGGTAGAGACACACCAACCAGAATTTAATTTCTGTCCTCCTCTCAATAAGCCCTGTGACCTTGAATGAGTTACAGAAGCTCTCTGAACCTGCTATTTCCTCATCTACAAAAGAGAGACAATATATGGAGCCCCTGGGTGGTGCAGTCGGTTAAGCGTCTGACTCTTGGTTTCAGCTTGGTCTGTGATCTTGGGGTCATGGGATAGAGCCCCACTTCAGGCTCCAAGCTTAACAAGGAGTCTGCTGGGGTTTTCTCTCTCCCTTTTCTTCCACCCCTCCCCATGCTCGCACTCTCTCACTAAAATAAATAAATCTTTAAAAAAAAAAAAGAAGAAGAAGAAGAGAGAGAGAGACAATATCTAAGAACAAACCCGCTAATCCTTTAGTGGGTGAGGGGAACAACACTGGTCCCTACTCCCCCATCCCACTTGTCCTCAAACATCTGCTTCCCTCTGTCTGCAAAGACCAAATAGAACCAGCTCAAATTCAGGAAACGCTCGAGGGTCATTCTAGAAGTATTCGCTCTGACTTAAAATAGGCAGAATAAATAAACCCTAGTCCAAGTAGGTTTTGAGATTTTTTTTGTTTTTTGAAATCAAAGAAGCAGCTTCTTAAAGCCTGGATGACTCATAAGAACTCTAATGAGTCCATTATATTCTTTATCATGCTTTTCCCTAGTCAGAGGTAACCTGGGTTTCCTTAAGTGTGTTGACACTTGAGCTGATTTTTAGAGGCTCTGAATGTATTTCCATCATTTGGTCCTGGCTCCTGAGCAAATAATACGATCAGCCACCAGTTTTTGAGAGTCAAGTGTGTGCTAAATAGGCATACTTCACAAACATCACCTCACACAATTCTGATCAGTAGCTTTTTACGTTATCCTTACTCTGTAGCATAGAAAACAGGCTAACATGTTAAGCACCTCGCCTCCCTGATAATCACTTAGTTTTTCAGCTGCCAAGCCAGGATTGGAACCCAAGAAGTTCTGTCTACATACAAGCAGAGCCCTTTGATTTCTGTGACATACGACCTTTCAAATGAGCACCTTTCCACACATAATCTAGAACAATAATGGCTGAAATTATGAAAACATCATTTGTGACTCATAGAATGTGACCAGTATCAAGTGACTTTGATATTAAAATAAATTAAAATATATTCCTGTTTACTTTTCATGGTTGATTATATTACCTTCACAGACATCATTTAAGAAGGAATTTTTCTTGGAATTCTCCTTTTGAGCAAAACCTAATACTTCATTTGTTTGATTCACCCTTCTGCTTCTAGCAAAGAAATTTATAAACCAATGTTCTAGCTTTCAAGTTGTAGTGACAATAAAACTTACAGTAAGGAAAGCATTTTACTTGTAGCCTATTACTGTGTTCCATCTATGCTAGCATTTTTTATTCTGATTCCTTTTTTTACAAATGCTGGTCTTGATCCGTAAACTTGATTTCAAATTGAGAATAAGTCAGATCCTATGTGTAGACACACAAACATATATGCTTATATAGGACCTATATATGCACTATGGCTTCTGGCTCCAAGTTTAAATAAGCTTGGATGGGCTTAAAATTAAGCTCTTCTCATTAGTCTATGTTATTCAGTGAGATTTAACTTCAGTCTATTTTTAACTCAAACTATTTTGTCTCTTGAAAAATAGTGCCTAGTACTTTCTGACAGTTTGCTGAATGAATGAAGGCATGGATAAGTGCTTTGGTAAATCATTTATTCTTGTATACTGCATGAACTACTCAAGTTTAATTTTGGTTGTTCATTCTCCATCTTCTTACTTGATATACGTAGGTGTGGGGACAAGAAGTTATAGGCACACAGGATTACAAGTTACTGCCCACAGTGGCCAATCCACCATAATCATCTCAGACCTACAAATGGGTCTCCCTCCCTCCAGGACAACAGTCCCCAATATTTTCCCAGCCCAGATGATATCTCCAGACATTGTAACTTCCCAGTTAAACCAACTCTGACTTATAAAAGAGAACTGAACTCATTCTCAGATGATGGTACTTTATCATTAGTAAGAAACTTGAGAATTGCCATTCTATTGGCAGATACTCTATACTTCTATTGGAAGATATTCCAGTCTCTCTCAAAGACCCATTCTAGTGCCTAGCAGCCTTCAGTGTTAGAAAGAAGTTTCAAATACATACAATTGTACTTTTGAGTTGCGGACTGAAGAAATTCAAATAAAAGAAATGACTTTTTGGCAACTGGTGGTACAGAACACAGACAACATTACAAGAACTGTAAGTCCTCACATGGATTATCTTCCGCTAAATCTGAACCACAAACCCAATCCCTCCAGCTGCTCAAGTTCCACTAAGATTAACCTCCATTTTAAAAAAATTTTAATTCCAGTGTAGTTAACATACAGTGTTTTATTACTTTCATGTGTACAATATAGTGATTGAACAATTCCATATATTACTCAGTGCTCACCAAGATAAGTATACTCTTAATCTCCTTCACCTATTTCACCCATCCCCTCACCCACCTCCCTTCTGGAAAGCATCTGTTCATTATAGCTAAGAGTCTGTTTTTTGGTTTCTCACTTTTTTTCTCCATTTGTTTTGTTTCTTAAATTCCACATATGAGTGAAATCATATAGTATTTGTCTTTCTCTGACTGACTTATTTTTGCTTAACATTACTCTCTCTAGATCCATCCAATGTTGCTGCAAATGGGAAGATTTCATTCTTATTTATGGCTAAATAATATTCATATATATATATACACACACACATATATATATAACACACATACATATACATACACCACATCTTTATCCATTCATCTATCAGTAGACACTTGGGCTGCTTCCATAATTCGGTTGTTGCAAATAATGCTGCAATAAAGACAGGGGTGCATATGTCCTTCTGAATTAGTGCTCTTGTATTCTTTGGGTAAATACCCACTAGTGCGATTACTGGATCATACAGTAATTCTATTCTTAACTTTTTGAGGAACCTGCATACTGTTTTCCACAGCGGCTACACCAGTTTGCATTCTCTCCAATAGTGCACAAGAGTTCCTTTTTCTCCACATCCTCGCCAACACTTACTGTTTCTTGTAGATTAACCTCCCTTTTCAACCTCCCCAACTGACCCTGGCTGCCCAGTCACACACACTAAACTGGTTACCAGACATAGGAAGGTGAGTCTGTTATGTGTGTGATGGGTGCAGGGTCGGGGGGACCGCATGAGCAATTCTAGTTCATTACATGAATGATTTCTGCATTAACTGCTACTTGAATTACTCACGCTGCTATTCCTGTTTCCTTATTTTCCACCAGTTATTGGAGGATTTAGATATCATTTTGAAACTGAAATTCCAATTCTCTTAAATATATTTCTTCAAGATGAATTTGCCCTTCGAAGGAGGGAAGCTGTTGCTTCTGTTACTGTTTTCCGTTGTAATGTGGACCACAGCATCCGGGGACTACAGTCAGGGTTCAACAGGATCAGAAGCCACCTAAGCAAAGCTGCGTAACTGCTCTGAGCTGGTTTCCCTATCTGCAAAATGGAGAGAATATGAGCACCTGCGTCACAGGATCAGTGAACAATGACGAGACCCCTCATTTCTTTAGCGCCCCCTCATTTCAGTACTTGCCTTTTCAAGAGCATGAAAACTAGTGGCAGCTCCAGATTCCTGGAGCCTGTTCAAAGACTTTCCTTCAGATTAGCTTCACCTTATTTTGGTTTCTCCAACCTCAAAGAGCTTAATTTAATTTTGGAAAAACTCTCTCTTGGCAAGTTTTCGGTTGTGTAAACAAAGAAGGAAAACTTTACATTTGCCCAATTTCACACTTGGGGCTACTGCAAAGACGTAAATTTGTTTATGTTGAAGTATGCAGCAAGAGAGAGGCTTCTAGTAAACGCTAACGGAAGGCTGACAATACCAGCTCTGTAGTTTTGTTTGGTATATAGATGAGCCTCATGAAACTATCAGAGTGTATCTCCAGCTATTTTTTCTTATAATTTTTAAGCCAATCAAATAATGCTAAAAACACGAGACTATCAGGTTACTTGCAGTCTCATTAAAAGCATCTCTGAAGAAAATAATTAGGCCCCAAACGAAAGACATGAAATCAAATCAAAGCACAGATTACATGTTTGACAAGAAAGCATGGTCTTCCATAGCTAAAGATACAGAAAAGGTCCCACCAAGTAAGGGAAAGACAGTAGAGTGTGCAGTAAAGGGGGGGGGGGGGGGTGGAGAGTAAAACAGGAAATAAAGCATTTTACAGTATTAAGTAGAGGGTCGACTAAGATTCTCAGAGGGGTCTCTAAGCATCCATTCCATGCCTTAATCCTTTCTGTAACATTTCTTCTGGTTAACTACTCAGGGCTTTAAAATTGTCAGCAGTAAGGAAATCATTTGCAGGGAAAGGTTTAGTAAACAGCAATGTCTTAGAACCAGGTAAACACACTTCCTAGAAGCAGTGAAGAAAAATGATTAAGGGCTACCACATTCCTTATAATTTTTAATTTCCAAATCTAGCTACTTTTTTTTTTAAGTTTGCTTTGAAACAATTTCCTATTTGTTTGCTTCAGGAAACAGTAATAATTTCTAGTTAAGTTAAAAATGGGACATTTTCCCCCGGCTTTATTAGTGTATGTATTCTGTTTTTATGTTAGCAATTAGTCTTAGTTATTAAACTAGTTTCATCAAAATGGCTGTAGTGTAATAAATATTTAAAATCTAAGAAATTAAGGTACCAAATGCACAGTTAGCCTCCTGACATCAGAAAAAATACTACCAAAAATTATTCTTTCAGCATGGAAGAGGAGAAAGTGCAAGCCCAGCCTGATTTCTCCGGTAACGAGACCTGTGCCTGCTTATCATAACTGTTATTACCTACACACAAAACATACACGGCATTTGTTCATTGACTGGTCGACACTGTTGAGAATCTAAGCTATGTCAGGCTCTGTACCAGGTGCTGGGGGTATATACAAAGGTTAAAAAAATTCTCTCTCCACTCAAGAAGTTCAGCACCTAGTGGGATGGACAGAATGTACACTGATGAACCAAGTGAAACATAGTGAAATGCTATTGACTAGATACAAACCAAAACCCATAGTGGAAGCAGCTGACTCTGCCTGAAAGATGAAGAAGATCCCATCCAAGTGGGGACAGAGAAACCAGGTCTTAAGGGGTAAAATGTCTGCCAGGTCAAGGAGAGAGGGAGGGACATTCTAGGCAAGGAGAGCCATAGAAAGGAACAAAGAAGAGGTTGCAAGTAACTAGGAAAACTAGTGAGGGGCAAAAAAGGACCTGTAGACTTGGCATTAAGAAACTTTAATAAGGGACACCTGGGTGGCTCAGTCAGTTAAGCGTCTGCCTGGGGTTCAGGTCATGGTCCCATGTCAGGCTCCTTGCTCAGCAGGGAGCCTGCTTCTCCCTCTGCCTGCCACTCCCCCTGCTTGGGCTCTCTCTCTCTCTCAAATAAATAAATAAATAAAATCTTTAAAAAATTTTTTAAATAAAAGGCTGTACTGGATGGAGAGACATTAGGAGTACAGGATGTGGGCTAGTGGATACCTTTTTTAAGAAACATAGAGTAGAAGGAAAGAGGAAGACCCAGCTAATAATTTAAAAGGGAGTCTCCAAGAATCAGGGCCTGGACATGGGCAGTTTGTGAACTCTGGCTCTGTTCTGGACCCTTTGCTGGTGGGAAGGTGAGGGGTACCCCTGGGTCACACTAAGCACACATGCGGAGCAGGAAGTGCTTCTCCCCAGTGCTGTTTTCCCCAACAGAATGAGCTTCTAGGACTCATACTGAAACATACAATGCAATAAATGAAAACCCACAGTGGCTCAGTGGTTACTGAAAATCAGTATGTTCTGTCTGAACTAAGAATAAACTTTAAAGTTTTTTATAATGCATTTTAAAGCATTTTATAATGTTTTAAAACATATAACCTTAATTAGCCTCCTACACTTTTATCACATAAATGTTTTTCTAACGAAAGTTGAAGATGAAAGGAATTTTCAGTCACTGTGGCTACGGCACTTCGCTCAAAGCAGAAGGTGCCCCACATTTGTCTAGAGCGGAGGAGAGGAGGACCCCTGTTGGGTAGTGCTGGTCCACCCACACCTCCTCCCTCCTGTGGAGGAAGCAGGGCTCAAGGCCGCCCTTCCAACTCAGCTCTGACTCATGGCCCTGACTGCAGCAGCCCTGTGATTTCATTCTTAACTTTAGGGGCTCTCGAGAGGTTTTGTTTTTTTGTTTTGTTTTGTTTTGTTTTTTAAGATTTTTATTTATTTATTTGATAGGGAGAGAAGGAACACAAGCAGGGGGAGTGGGAGAGGGAGAAGCAGGCTTCCCACTGAGCAGGGAGCCCGATGCGGGGCTTGATCCCAGGACCCTGGGATCATGACCTGAGCCGAAGGCAGACACTAAACGACTGAGCCACCCAGGCGCCCCTCGAGAGGTTTTGTTTTATTCTGAGTCAAATTTACTTTTCATATCTATTCAGAAGTGTGAAAATCATCCAGGATCAAAATTCGAAATTCCACTTAATTGCGTTATCTTTAAAGGAAAGAAGACCCACATCTTCCTGACTGCAGGGAGAGAGCAGGTTCATTTGACTCTGCAGTAGAGCCTTCCACAGAACAAAACTAAAGGGCAGGTGGGACAGCCTAGCCAAGAGAAAGGCAAGCTGTAGGGCACTCTTGTCTCCTAGGCCTCGACCGTGCACAGATGACCTGGCTACGTGACTCACCCGACCCTCAGAGAGGCAGCAGCTGTCTCCCACCCACCACCCAAATCTTCACCCTCCCACGTTTCTGCACAGCGCTGGGTGGCCCAGCCCAGGGTTGGTGATAAAACCTGCAAGAAAGCACCCTTGTAGGGCACATCTGAAGCCAGCCTCCTCTAGAAAACTCAAAGAGAGGGGAAAAAATAAATCATGTTACTTAATTTTAATCACAATTCCTATCTGAAAGTGGAATATGATTCCAGACTGAAGAGAGCTCCCAGGCCTGGACTTCACAGCAAAATTCCGTGCTGGAGAGTCTTCTGAAAGGTCTGGAGAACTAAACTTCAAGAAATGTTTCCATTTCGTTGGAACTAAAGTTTTCAAGAAAAGCTTTACCTTAACATAAAACTGGTATTTAAAAATTGGCTCTAAAGAAAGAGATTTGCATGAGGGCACAGATGAAAATCCGATAATCACATGCTAATAATCAAAGATGAACTATAATTGCCTGCTAATTACCATGGAAAACTACAGGATTAATAGTAACAACATAACTGACACATCCCACATACAGGGAAAGATTACTGCAAATCAAAACTGAAGACAGAGACGGAATCAAGAGCAAATAGTCGGTTTCACAGTTAACTACAAATTTATATCGATAATGGTTCACTGGATGTGACTGTAAAGTAAGGAGGCTTATTTTGATGTTGCTTGTGGTATCAGCGTCATTACATTACAATCCACGCCACCCACTGCGAAAAGACAAAAACCACACGGTTCTTATTTTGGAACATCTGCACTGTAAGGTAGTAAAGTAAGTCTTAATTCTGTTCAGAAGAGAGAAATTACATGTGAATGTGCTTCATTTTATCTATCGTAGCTTCTGGCTCTCATTCTATAAAGTTAATTTTAGTTGTTGAACCTCTTCTAACTTTCCTTCCCTCCTTGAAAGGAAACAAAGAGAAAAATGTGCCTTCCCCAGAGAGTGGTTTTGGAATTATCCACTGCTTGAGGAAGCTTGATATGTAGTCCAGTTCATTTTGTCATTTGTGGTTCATTTGAAATATGTTGTTACATGGCTCACACTGTGCAAAACTGGATAACCCCATGGTGCAGACGAGTCGAGGGTAAGTCCCACCTACTCTGTGTACAGATGGTGCCTCAACGTCATCATGCCCCTGGCTGAACACAGCCCCTGGCCAACCTGCCGTTCCTGGCCATGTCCCTCCTCCTGACACCCCTACCTAGGAGCAGGGCACCCATTTAGTTAGCAAGGCCGCACTTTTCTTCTGTGATCCTTTACTTCTCCTTTATCTCCAAAGCCAGGCATCACAAAGGATCTATCAGTTCTAGAATTTGTCTCTTGTTCCTGGGATACCTCTGTATCCCCCGCTTACAATGCACTCCTCTGGGTGCACTCCATCGTTCACCTGGCTCCGACTGGTCTTCCCACTGCCCGTCTCTCCCTCTCTTCACCTCCATGCTGGCCTGGAATCACCTCTCTGCAGTACAGATATCATCCCACACCAACAGTGCTGCCAAAAACCTCAATGGTTATCCAAAGCCTCTGAATTCAAGTCCTGAAACTCATTACAGAAAAATGTCATTTCATTACAGTATCTATTTGCTTGTTATTTCTGCACACTCCCCTCCATCTGTCCTTATCAGCAATCTGGGAAGACGGATGTACAAATGGAATACACCCGCTTGGATGAATGACAACACAAAGGTACAATTTTTATTATCCCTCTCTTACATACTCTTGGATTTCTAAAATCCACTCGGTTCAACAATAGAAAAACATGGATTAACTAAAAACAATGCATGCATGCTACAGCTCAATATAAAAAAGTACACACACAGACATTTGAATAGCTCCCCAATAAAACTATACAACAAGACTTTATGGAGCCAAGATAGTGTTAAAGCAGCCAAGGGAGAAAACCCCTGAGCTTAATGACCCTCAACACCTGTGATGTGGCCGTGGTGATGCTCCTCTGTGAAGATCCTGAGGCAGCACTTCGCAAGCTTTCCGCCTGCAGGGCAGGTTTGCTGCCGGGACACGGGTAGCCCGAGTCAATGGCCCTCTACTGCCTATAGCCTTCCAGGGCCTGGACCCCACATACCCCGCTAGGCTTGACTAGCCTCCATAGGAGACCTGGAGTTTCAGCGGGTACCAAGGAGGCCTGGAGTTTCACCCTACGATTCCCCTTTATTAATTTATTTTTTAAAGGTTTGTTTATTTATTTTAGAGAGAGAAAGAGAGCACAAGCGGGAGGGGCAGAGGAAGAGGGAGATAGAATCTCCAGCAGACTCCATGCTCACATGGAGCCCAATGCAGGGCTCGATCTCACAACACAGAAATCACAACCTGAGCCGAAACCAAGAGTCAGACACTTAACCGACTGAACCACCCAGGCGCCCCTACGATTCCTCTTTAAAAAGCAAGCCCTTCTACAGCTACTAAACCCTTCTTTCTTAGCCCCTCAACCTCATTTACTCAGGACTTCCTTCCTTCGTCTTACTGTCCGTACTAGTTCAATCAAGGAACACTCTCATCAGTACCTATGACAGTTTCCACCCCCTGCCATTTAGGCTAACAATTTCATCAGGCTTGATAAAATTTATCTGCCAATCTCATTTTGGTTCTTCTGCCTTGGTTCCTATATGAGCATGTGCTGTTTCCTTAGCTTGCAGCACCCTCCCCCACCTCGTTGACCTCACGCACTCTTGTCGTCCTTTCAGAAGGGTCTCAGAAACACCTCTCAGGGAAGTGCTCCTCCAAGACGCCACTCACCGTGTGACATCTTAGCCACTCATCGTCTTGCCTCCAGATTCGAGCAGCTTAAGGACAGGGGCTCTGTCCTAATTACCTCTGAATCACTAGTCCCTAATGAAGGGTCTGGCCTATTTGCTGAATGAATATGGAGTAATTATGCCTTTCTGCAAGGCATGGGAACTAACATGGGACCAGCACTAACTCCGTGTCCTTAAAAAGGGACGTCCACAATCAGGGACGAGCAAACAACAGAAACAATCTAAGTGGCTCTGCCATAGAGGAGGTCTGAGGTCTAATTGGCGCAGGAATGCTCCTTGGGCTGCAGAATGTAAACTCATTTATGACCTGGCGTAATTGTTGTTCTTCAACGAGCTCACAAGAAAGAACTTGTGAGGCTTGGAGAACTCCGCTCGTGTGCTCTGAAAAAGCAGCAGGGGCCACTAGGGCCAAGGTCTGTTTGTTTTACTTTTATCAAGTAAGAACTAATTGCTAATGTTTCCTTCCCCCCTCCCCCCAAACAAAATAGTTTAAGGCCTAATGTACAAGAACCACATGGCTGAACTGGCTTTCAGAAATGTCAGAACTAGCAGCAGCCAAGAGTCCCACCCCCCCAGATTGCAAAACGTTCTCAATGTCTGGAAAGGAAAGCACAGTGGGGAGAGGCAGTACATCAGCACAAGGTCAGGTCATGGATGTCTGCAGTCACTCTACAAGTCATCAGGGCCTAGTGGGGCCAAGACCTACCTAGGGGTTGCCATACAAAGAGGATGTACTGTGGAGCGAGGACAGAGAATAATAAAAAACAAGGAGTGCAAACTCAGGCATTCCTGGGTTTCCATCCCACCGACACCCCTTACCAGGTACATGACCTTGGGTAGAATTCTTTACCGTTCACCACCTCAGTTTTTAAACAACAAAATGAGTTGTTTTGAGGACGAAGGACAAAATGTTTATATATGATATATAGAAAGAGCCTAGTACACAGAAGACAAGGAATACATGGGTATTATTAAGATACAGTTCATTCCCTCCAGTGGCCTGCCTTCTGTCAGTATAATAAGAGTTTTATCCACACGTTTCTTCATTCCTTCGGTCACTCATTCATTTAGGAAATATTTATTGACAGCTCACTATGTCTCAGGCCCTGTGCTAAACCAGACAAGGGTCTGCCCTCATGGGCTTTACCTTCTAGTTGGGCACAATGAGAAATAGAAATATATATACATAAGTAACATGTAGGGTAGTGATAAACGCTCTGCAATACAATAAAGGTAAAAGGGCTGGAGAGTGATGAGGGTGCGCCGTTTAGGTAAGGTGACAGGGAAGGTCTCTGATAAGGTGACAAGCAAAGACCTGCAAAAAGTGAGGGAACAAACCATGTAATGTGCGAGGATCTGCCCAAGGAGAGCCGTGCTTGGTGTGATGCAAGCACAGCCTCACGTGAACTCCAATCAGGATACAAGGAACCTGGGAGCCAAGGCTCCACGGGCTCTGAGGAGCAGCCTGCTTCTCTGCACCCTAGGCCCTCGGGCTCCCACTCTCCTTTGCACAGACCCACAGAAAGGACTCCTTCAGGGACAGTGAGGGTCCTCTCCCCATTTGGCAACCACCAGCACTACTGGTTGGTAGGAGCTCCTCAGAGGATCAGAAGTATGTGGGAGATGAGGAGCAGCCTTGAAGAGCACCCAACATTCTAATCCAAGTGAGATAAATGTATGGCAGGAAAGATGTAGAATGTTCGCCAGCCATCATTACAGGGTACAAGAGACAACAGAGCAATCCTTGACCATGAATGCTGAGGGGATGCAGAATAAGGAAAGATACGAAGAGAGGTGAAAGCTCCACTGGGCTTTGCTTGGAGTGGAGGTAGAGAGGCAGGGAGCTGGAGGAGGGCTGGTTATCCCAGGAACCCTGAAAAAATGAGAAGAAAGAATATGCACACCTCTACAGACAAAACTGTGTTGTTAAGAACTTGAGGAGCTGGAGGAGCCACTAAGTCCACCCACAGACTCCGAAGACCACAGGTTATGAATCTCTGCTTTAGTGAAAGGGGCCCTATCTCAGTCTTTAACTTCAGCTTCAAGGTCACTACCTAGAGGGCCCAGTTGAACTTGGTGACCATAGTGACTGGTGGAGATTTGGAAACTGCAACCATGAGCCCTGACTGTAACCTCCAGCTTCATGGAAGTTAAGAAAGGTAATGTATTTTAAAACGTTGGATTCTTCCTTTTTTTCTTTAGGCTACTAGAAGGTTCTCGACCCACACTGGCAACTACATGGCACATGCACCCTTCAGCCTCCCTCCACTGTCAGCAGGCATTGCTAACCCCCTGGTGGAAGCAAGGTGGAGCCTTCATCAACGTCCTCAGCACCGCACTCCAAAGCTACCTGCTGACGGTGCAAACAGATGTACACACCATCCCAGCATCAGCTCCCTCTTTATTTTGGAGATGGCATTAACCATCCACCGGCAGAGGAACACATGGTTTGATTTTTTTGTAAGTCTAGTAAAGGAATGAAGTCTATAAGATTTTTGCATATTTCCTCATCCTCTGTGAGTAGCTGTCAGGTTGAGGTTGTGGTTAGAAAAATCAATTTGTCCTTTGAAGCTAAGGGACTGATTTAATACTCCTTGGGTCTGGGTTCAGAGCAGGCAGCCCAAGGAGCCACAAAGCTTCTCAGTAACTAAATCTCAAAGATAAATCATGTGTGTGCATATGTGTGCAAATGCATGTGTAAAGGGTTATAGGGAAAGTCTGAAGGCAGGCAAGAGGCGATCAAGAAGAGAGATAAGAAGTGAAGTCCTGTGAGAGCTGAGAAATCATTCTGGTCTAAGAAAAGTAAAACTTATAACAAGTAAGTAAGCCAGTAAAATGCTTTTATTATTTGCCTTATTTGGACCTAGTGCATATTTCTATTTAATTGCTCCTCTGATTTTCTTGGGTAATAATTATAAGGCTAACTTTTCAAATAAAATAAAATTGTTCCTCTGCTCTATGCAGATTGGCTACAAAGCAGGTTAAGGCAAGTATCCCCAACCCCTTGTCCTAGTCAACTGATCTTGTAGTTTCTGTGTATGAGCTGGGTGAAGAAGATTGTCTTATCCTAGCTCTTGCACTGATTATCTGAGGATAAGTCACTTGGAAAAGTGGGTCAGTGAGCCTCACTGGGCCTCAGTTTCCTGGTTTATTAGATAAATATGTTTGACTAGTTAATAGGAGGGGTGTGTGTGTGTGTGTGTGTGTGCGTGCATTGGGGCAAGGAGAGGTGTAACCATCTTGCAGGATAAACCAACAATTAGTTTCAATATGTTCTATGGTGAGTCTCTCACCCTAACGTAATAACTAACCTCTCTGCCATTGGTCAAGGGACCTTGGCAAGGGTGAGATGGAAGGTCTAAAAAAAAACAATCATCGCAGTGTGTACGAAATCAAAGCAATGGCTCAGTAATACCGTGTAAGGGCTCAGGTATCAGAATGCCTTCTGATACCCAACATGATGGAGACCTTTACTTTGCCTACACTCACTGGGACTGCAGCCTCTTGGTCTGCAAAATGAGGTAAGAAAGCCCACAGATGAGAAATTACTTATTTCTTAAAAAAACAGCATAGAAAGTGTTAAAATTACTGAGAAACACATATTACTCTCAGGGTTTTTAAGTAATCTCTAGAAATTTTAAGATTCAATCCCTGACTTCCCAGAGGTTGATTCCTGCAAACCGCATTTGCGAGGATCATGTACCCAATGGCTTCAGGGTAAATTTGGCCCTTGGGAAGCACTGGTGGGAGTGTGGGGCACAGGGAGAAGACCGGGCATTCCTTCTCCTCCTCCCTCTTGGCATTCTTTGAGAGGTGTGTCTGGCAGTGACTCCTCTGTGGTTCTTCCTCCTCTTGCAAATCTGCTCTGTCTGTGGTCCCAGCTCCTGCTGAGGCAGCCCCCACTATGGTTCAAGCTCTTGCTGGGTGGCTTCCCCAACACCCACAACCTCCTCTCTTTGATCCTCCAGGCCTACAGCTAATAGCAGCAGACTCCTGCTATTGCTCGTCTCTGGACTGCCTCACGGTGCCTTCAGCCCTCCCAATCTTTGCAACAAATTCCCTCCATGGGACCACTTGGCATGGGCACTACCTTCCTGGCCAAACCCTGAGTCCCACCCAGGGGACTACTGGTCTCCAGAGAACAGACCTGGTGTTTAAGAATATACAGAGTCCAGAAAATGGACTTGCTGGGGCCGTTCTGCCTCTACTGCTGGAGAAGATCTCTCAAAGGTTTAATTTGCCAGACCACCTAGTTCTAGCAGCAACAGGCGTGTGTTGGAGCTGAAGGGACACTATATGGAGAATCAGAGAACCAGAACCCACTTTCCAGTCATATGACTTTCACTAGTACCTTAGAGATAAATGATCCTGTGGTTACTCATGCCATGGGGGTAAGAGTTCATCTGGTCTGCTGGACTGGCCACTAGGCCCAAACACAGGAGGGCATGGAAACGTATTTTAGAAACTGACATAGTCCTTGCAAATCCAAATGTACCACTATTATTATACGAGTCACAGCTGGCTTCCATAGAACAAACAGTGCTTTGCACTCAGCTTGGCCTGATTTTGCTGTTTCCACCTAATTTGTACTAAATGTACTAACAAAGGAAAAGTGCCCAGACTAGTGCCTGGCACTTCTCCCCAAGAGCTATGTGGGTCCCAGCTGTGAGTTGTGTGCTGGGCTCTCCTTGGCATCATGACAACATGTCAGTTTACCTAAGACAGCACAGGGAGGTCAAGGTCAACTTACCAATGTCAAGGACCCTCTGCTTTGCCGTATGCTGCCGGGAGTGCCAGTACTTCCAGTATTTCAGCTGTTCATCTCGGTTTTTGTCTTCACTGAAGACCACCATTACCACGCTCTGCAGAGGGGAGAACCATGCATCTTACTTTCTGTTGGGCGCCTCGGTTGCTTCCTTCACAGCCTCCACTTCCGGCAGTTCTACCAGAGCTGTGTTTCTATAAGGTTGCTTGACAAAAGCCCAGACAAGCTCAGCTGTACGGTTTTGGTGTAAAAACGGGCCCACTTAAAAAATGCTTGGAGAATGAGAACAGTACACAGAAAAAGAATCCTACATCATTTTTTGTTTTAAGTAGGCTCCACCCCAGCATGGAGCCTAATGCAGGGCTTGAACTCACGACCCTGAGATCAAGACCAAGCTGAGATCAAGACTGAGCTGAGGTTGGACACTTAACCAACTGAGCCACCCAGGCGCTCCCCACATCATTTTTACCATGAGTCATAAACAACCAAATTAACTAAGAGCACGTTTATTGTTTTGTGAGGTGAGTGGGAATACCAAAAAATCTTTTTTTTGTACTGAAAACAAACACATTTTTGAAATTTTGTATTCTTAAATGTAGAATTTGGCACCTTTTGTAAAGAAGCAAGCATCTGTTTCTAGCCTAATTAAGTGCCTCAGGCTGAAATACGGGAGTAATGAGAAATACTAAGGTAATGAGTGAAATACTACAAGATGAGTTCATACTGAGGAACACAGATCTAAGCTACAGATACTTCACAGACCAAAAGAGACAAGGTCAACTATTTTATTTATTTCAACACAATTTGGATGTACTTGCTTGAGAAACTAATTACATCTTGTAGAAATAAGAATCCAAAGCCCATTTTGGTTCTAAATTATAAAAACCCTCATTAAACTAAATACACATTAAGTGGCTATCGCTTATGAGATGGAGAAGTTACCAACACAAACAAACCCCCAAAATCCCTACAACTGCAGTATCAGGGATACCGGCTCTCCTTCTTATTCCAAAGCTAAAATATTTCTTAGACATTTTCCTACTATTCCAGAATATTTCATTGACTCTCATTCTTTAATAACTTCTTCGTAGCATTTTGCACACTTGAAGTCATTTACTTAATTAGTTTTAATTATTCAGTTGACAGCAATGTCTTCCCATTGACTTCAAACTCAAAGAGGATAAGGACAGAGGCCCCGCTGCCTGACAAACAATAGATACCATATACATGCTTGCAGGTGTACTGTCCATTCAAAATCTGGCTTCTTCCCAAAGTATGTGCGAACATTTGTTACACAAGAAAGCAGATGTCTGTTAGGAAAACTAGTTTAGAAATATGTATCCGTATCATTCGAATTCACAAGCAGCGTGAACCTCCAAGGTATGGAGAAATGACAAGAAGGGGAACCGCTTCTGGGCTCACGGAACTATGAGCTACAAGCTCTTCATTCTTCTCTCCCCCCCTGCCTCAAACTTTGCCACTTACAGTTGCCCCCTTCCCCGTGGTTTCGGTTACCCACATTTGGTCAACCATAACCTAGAAGCAGATGAGTGCCTTCGGATCTATCATCCAAAGGTCAGTAGTAGCCTAACATTACGGTCACAATGGCCACATCATTCATGTCACTGCATCTCATCACATAGGTATTTTATCATCTCACATCATCATGAGAAGAAGGGTGAGTACAGTACAAGAAGATATTTAGAGCCCGAGGTACCACAGTCACATAATTTTTACGGCAGTGCATTGTTACAACTGTTCTATTTTATGACTGTTGCTGTTCATCTCTTACTGTGCTAATGTATAAGTTAAACTTTATCACAGAGATGTAGGCAGAGGAAAAACCATAGCATTTATATGGCTTGGTACCATCCATGGTTTCAGGCGTCCACTGGGGGGGCCCTAGAATGTATTCCCCACACATAAGGGGGCAGGGACTACTGTATACGTAAAAGTTCACTGCGTGGCCTCCTAGTGTTGACTTCTTTCTGTTCCAAAATAAAAATAACAGATAATTTTTTCTCTAGCCCATGACTCTTAGCCTAAGTAATGGCGTATTCTCAGTCTGTAAGTTTATGTCTTCAGTGAGAAGAAGAAAGGCAGTTTGAAAACGCTACTGTCGAGCTCACGTGCTTCACCTCAGAGTGGAACACCGAGCTCCAAAACCAAGGCGGTAAGTTCCAAGTGTGTCCCTCTTTCCTCCAGATGGCTCGCTCGCCCAGAGCTGAGGAGCAAGAACGATCCCCTCTGAGAGGCATCATTCTAACTCCCCAAGGGTGTTCGACTGAAATCCTTAAGAAAGGATGGCTGTTTTAGCCAAAATGAAACAGAGGAAAGAAAACGTCCGTAAGAAATTGTTTACAGGATTTCAGTGAAGCAAAATTCTTGGAAAAGTCTCCGTACTCAAAACTACTGTCACGGCCTCAGAAGGCAAACCACCCACCATCTTTTCAGGGTGCTGAAATGGTGCTGTTAAGAGGGTGTCTATGAGCTACATGCTTCCTTGTAATTTACAGAACTGTTTTTTAAAAAGTAGGTTTATCCAGAGTCTTCTTACCAGGCACCCACATGTGAGGGTGTAGGGGTGTGAAGTCTGGCATATATATCCAGAGGTGGATCCCAGGCTAAAATGCCTCTGGCTTTTAGCCCTCCATGTGACTCAACACAGTGTACCTTGGGGGTTAAGAGAATAAATCCAGGAATCTGACTGCCTGGGCTATATCCTGGTTCCTTCACATTTTAGCTGTGTAACCTCGACCAGTTACCAGCCTCTAAAAGGCCAAGTTTCCTCTTCTGTAATAGTATAAAAATAGTGTCTATTTCATAGGCAGTTTCAGTTTCAAATGAATTGCTAGATATATGGCACTTAACATAGTGCCTGGCACATGGAAGATATACCAATAAATATTACTTGTTATTTTGTGGCTCTTGTTGTTATTATTATGGCATCTCTCTGCCATTATTGCTGTTGTTACTATTATGGTTATTATTATTATATCCCTCCACCATTAAGATGAGGAGGAGGGGGTAGAGGAGGAGGAGGAAAGCATCCTTCCACCACAGCCTTGACCACAGGGTAGGAACACACCAATTCCCCCTGGCAGGCACACAACAAACCAGGCACCTTTCCACCTGCAACGGGCTCAGCCCTGGGTGGGACGTGAGCTCCACATCTTCCTCTCACTCTCAACTGCCCTGCCTCCTACAGCTCTGATCTGGGACAGGGACAGGCTTGGAGGGAGGAAGAATTGCTGGACTGAGAAATGAGCAGCAATCCTTCCTTATCTTTCTCACTGAAACAAAGCCAGAAAACCCAGCTGTCTCAGAGATCACCACTGAAATTGCTTTACCTAAAGCTAGTAACAGACAAGCTGGCCAGCAGGTGACCAAATACTCTTCTTCCTCTTCTACCTCCTCTGTTACCTTTGCAGGGAAGTCGGGGATGGGGGTAAACTCACTATGCTCTAGGCACAGCACGCATTCTTCTCAATGTGCTGAAGAGCTTAGGAGGCGGTAGTTATGGACAAAATAAGGTGGGGTGGGCACCATGCACACAGCGTGTAAAATAAATCATTGTACAATAGGGCAGGAAAGCCCTTCAACCTCTTTTCAGAGAGCTGTGCTATGATTTTCCATTTCAGTAGAGAAGGATTACCAGTTTCCTCCCTTGTTGGCAGCAGCAAGAATGCCAGAAGCTGGTAGGCTTCCAGCACAGTTCCATTTCCCACAAACAGAACTAACACTCACGAAGGTGAAAATTCCACCAAGTCAGTCCTGGTAGGAATCATACCATGCCTCACTTGACTCCTGAGTAAGCAAGCACTGGGTTGCAGAAGGCTTTTTTAACCAAGTTGCAAAGGACCCAGGACACAGAATAAATCACATCCTCCCATATGGAAGACAGCAGCAGCTCTTTCCCTGCCCACAAATAAGCTCTGACTTCTAGCTACTTGCTTGAAAAATTAAGATCAATTGACTGAAAACAAGAACAACAACTAGGTAGCACAAAGGCAATGAAGGAAGCTGGGAAAATTCCTTGGATACAGTCAGAAAGCGTGTCCCAACCATGTCCCCTCCCTGGCATTTATTGGTTACTGATTAAAATGATAAACTGTAAGCCAGTAAGTTTTCCTGCTCCAACTCTCTGACATTTGTTCTAGAATTATTTATTTTGGAATTTTTTCCACGCCCTTCCACAAGACTGCGAGGTAGCAATTGCCTTCATGTGATCCCTCTGCGCTTTATTTGAGAAATGAGGCTCATACCCGGACTTTGCTGATTGGGTGTCGGAAGCATTTGTTGTCCCCAGTCTCGCTGAGCGTTATGGCATAGAACTGTCCCTTGTTGAGGTAGGTCATGGGGCCCTCCCCCTGCTTCTGACGCAGAGATTTGGTGGCTTCCAGGGTGTACTGAAATGTGCCACTGTGAACAGAAAACAAACAGAGGTCAGATTGACTTGCTTGGACATTTCTGCCTTCCTAATCAATTTCACATTTGGAGCATTTTGTATGAATATTAACCAATATTTAGTCTACTTCAGAGACAAAACACAGCATATGGCAAAAGAGATGCGACCAGACCAAAGGTCACTGCTAATACAATGTATACAACATTTCTAATAGTGGCTCATAAACCAGATGGTTTAGAAGGGGAGAAAGTCCATGAGGTGCCTGTCCAATTATGCAAGGCTGTGCCAGGAGAGCCTGTTAGGTCTTGGATGGCAATCAGTAATGCCTGAGGCTTCAGAATTGATAGAATTTGCCCCTTTCAAGCTAGCAGCAAGCCAAATGTGTGAAAGCTTTTGTTCAATTCATACCTATACTTAACCCTCTTTTTGTATCACCAAGATGTTGCAAATAGCTATAACCCACTTTAAAACATTGCAGAATGTGGGCGCCTGGGTGGCTCAGATGGTTAAGCGTCTGCCTTCGGCTCAGGTCATGATCCCAGGGTCCTGGGATCGAGCCCCACATCGGGCTCCCGGCTCAGCGGGGAGCCTGCTTCTCCCTCTGACCCTCTCCCCTCTCATGCTGTTTCCCTCTCGCTCGCTCTCTAAAAAATAAATAAAATCTTTAAAAATAAATAAATAAATAAAAATAATAAAATAATAAAATAAAATAAAACATTGCAGAATGTGAAAATCTAAAACTCAGACATTCATTATTGAGAATCTAGTTCCTATAACAGAGATTGTTGTCTTTTTGTTTTCTGTTTTTAAGACTCATGAAAGGGACACTACTGCTCCAAATCAGGAATCTACAAAGTTTGATCCATTGGCCAAATCCAGCTCCCTGCCTATTATTGTAAATAAAGTTTTATTGGAACACAGCTACACTCGTTCATTTAGGACTTGTCTACTGTTACTTTCACACTACAACAGGAGGGTTTAATAGTTGTAATGTATAGTGTGCCAAATCTAAAATATTCACTATCTAACCCATTGCAGATAAAGTTTGTAAATCTCGGGGCGCCTGGGTGGCTCAGTTGGTTAAGCGACTGCCTTCGGCTCAGGTCATGATCCTGGAGTCCCGGGATCGAGTCCCGCATTGGGCTCCCCGCTCTGCAGGGAGTCTGCTCCTCCCTCTGACCCTCCCCCCTCTCATGTGCTCTCTCTCTCTCTCTCTCTCTCTCAAATAAATAAATAAAAATCTTTAAAAAAAAAAAAAGTTTGTAAATCTCTGCTCTACAATTTCCCTAATATTTTTAAAATATTACTTAATTTACAAAATAAAAACACTGATTTTCCCAATGCTGAAGAATGTATCAATTATTTAAAATAAACCACAGGTATGAACTACAATCTTTTTTGTTTAATACATTCAGAAATATTTATTTCTGCTACACTGCAGGATGGCTCATAGTGATAATCCAATAACCAATGCTTTGTGCACTTTTTTAATCATCAGAAGCTCTTCACTGGGCCTATTTTCTTAGCTCTTTAATTTCATAGTCTTTGAAAGACTGGGTGTAAAAATGCCTCAAAGTTCACCTCTTAAGATGGTCTACTTAGAAGATTATGGGAGACTCTTATTTTCTATGTTAAATATTTCTGCAACGTTTAATTTTTTGTAACTTTCATAAGGAGAAAGAAACTGGAAAGGCACAATAATATTCCTCTTTTCATGATAAAAACCGTACACGTAGGCTGATAAACTAAGCAAATTCCAGAATATGTATCTTAGAACAGGGTGGGAAATAAATCATTCAAGACAGAACCAATTTCACTGTCATTTTGCCTGGAAAAAGCAATTTCAATACAGCCACTGAATCATAAAATTTGAGACCTGGACAGGATATTAGGAATCACCTAGATCAGCAGCTTGCAACTTGTCTAGGGCACAGGCTGCGTAAAAAAAAAAAAAAAAAAAAAAAAAACAAAACAACATGAAAAGCTGTGAACCCTCTCCCCAGAAAAAAGCACATATGAACAGAAATGGTTTTGAATATCATTTAGGGGAGTTCATGCTCCCCAAACCTATCCATAACACAGGAAATAAAACCACCTTCCTCATTTCACAGGTGAGGAAGGCTGAGAAACTTGCTCACTCCAGTGGACAATGACAGCAGCAGAACGAGAAGGCAGGTCAAGTGACTGGTAGGTCAAAGCTCTTTTCACCAGCCTGATAGCTGATTACATGGTGATTTGGGTTTATAGCATGCAAGTTATATATGTATTTCCACATTTTAGAAGGTGATTTGGAACTCTATGTTCCCCACCTCACCCCTCCCACTCACAAACACCACACACTGAAATTCTGACTCAGATGATTGGGGGAGGATGACTGAGCTTGGAGCAAGATCCTGAAGGATCAGGAGGACTTCAGGTAGAAAGAGAGAACAGAGGAGGGCCACACATGTAACAGCAAAGGGGCAAGAAATACGGTGAGACACAAGGTTTAAAGTAAAAAGGGACCAGCACGTAGAGGGCCCTGACTACCTTCATGAGTAATTTGTGTTTAATCCTTTCTGAAATGGTGACATAACTGATAAGTTTTGTGAAATGGGAGAGATCAATTCATTTCTTGCCATTCTCTCCTGTCTATGGGCATGATCATGACCAAGGTCTTTGAACGTCTACCCCCTCTACCTAGAAGTTCTTTTTTTTTTTTTTTTTTAAGATTTTATTTATTTATTTGACAGAGAGAGAATGAGAGAGCACATGAGAGGGGGGAGGGTCAGAGGGAGAAGCAGACTCCCTGCCAAACAGGGAGCCTGATGCGGGACTCGATCCAAGGACTCCCGGATCATGACCTGAGCCGAAGGCAGTCGCTTAACCAACTGAGCCAACCCAGGCGCCCCTACCTGGAAGTTCTTAATCTTCCTTCTTTCCCTGGAAAACTCCTGCTCACAGTCCTTCAGCATGTGGCTCAAATGCCCCTTCCTGCAAGCTTTGTCCCCCCACCCCACAACCCCAACACACACACAGAGACCTGTAGGTCCTTTCAGCTTTCTGTTTATGTACCTCTGTAGCAGGACTAACTCTTCACTTAGCAAATTGTATTACAACTGTCCATCACTACATTTGTCCCCTCCAAAAGTCTATGGGGCCTCTTTTAAGGAGAGGTTCTATCTTATTCCCATACCTCTCGCACTGCTTGTACATGGAAGGCACCAGAGTGTATTTAGCTGGTAGCTAAATATGTGTACAGTGGAATAGAAGGGAAAACAGTGTTGGCAGGAAGATCAGTTATATCACAACAGTTCAGAACCTGAACAAGAGTAAGTTGCAAGGGACAGGACAGGTAAAACAGAACATTCAGCACTTGGGAAGTGTGATGAAAATGTAGCAAAAAGTCAGGCAGATCTTTATACCTCCAGAGTGGGTAGCTGGAAGGATGGTTACATCATTAGCCACAACAGGAAATAAAAGCAGAACAGATGTGAAAGAAGTGGAGAAGGAAGCAAAGAAAAGAAAAAGAACGGCAAAGAATTCCATTTTTTCACATGCTGTGTTGGAGGTCCATGTGTCTGAGATTCAGAGAACCACCTAAGAAGGGATATCTAACCAACAGAAGGACAGAAAAAGGGCATAGGCCTCAGAATACAGGGCAAGATTGGAAACAGTAATTCAGAAGTCACGGTATAGAGAAAAGAATTTTCTTTTAAAGGTTCAAAAGTATAACTTGGGGGTACATTTAAAGTGTTATCAGTTCATTAGTTTCTAGGGGCATCTCCTGGTAGCTTACCTTGATGTCTGGTCATACATGTACTCCTCAGCCCCAACTGAAGCACTCCGGAATTTCTGCAAAATTTAAAAGTCATCAAAATTAAAACGAATAGGTAAGTCATCATTAAAAAAGGCAACAAATGTGCCCAAACTGTTTTATCCTCACTTCAGAAAGGAAGATAATACATTTTTTAGTATTGTGTTTTCAACTACAATGAAAATAGTTACCATTTGTACACAGAACTTGCATATCAGCTGCACACTGAGAATTACACTCAACAGAAAAGGCATTTGTGCTTTGCATATTATTCACATGTCCATATTCACATGTCTGCAGGTCTTCCAGAAGTGTCTGCAGGTATTGGAACCTGTTTCTTCAAACATATAAAACATCTCTTCCATTTCCTATTATCTCCAATGCTCATTCCAAAAGTCACAAATTCTGATTTAATGGAACACTGATTACAGAGAGACTACATAGCATACATAGCATAGGGCAGTATTTAGAGTAGCTAGGGACATAGTTTCTGGAGCAAGACTATCTAGCATCAAGTTCTGACTCTTTTACCTGCTACCTATATAAACTGAGGCAAGGGCCATATTTTCTCCATCTGTAAAATGTTCATTTACAGTGATTAGAGATTAGAGGCATAAATGTGTTAATAGATATGAAGTACTAAGTACAGTACCTGGGACATAGTGGGCTCTATATGTGTGTATTAAATTCTATTATATAGTAATCACTTGACCATATTCTGTGCCCTTCTCTAAGATCGTCTTTATCACAATATTGTAAGAGTACGTTTTGGAGGGAAACTCTGAGTCCTAGTATTACACGCGATGAAGCTTGGATCCAGAGATCTCCATTTGTGATTTAGTGCAAGTAGGATGCACTTTGCTACATTTTAAAACTCTTTCGAAAGCAGATACACAAAATCCCCAACTCTTGATCCTAAAGTGAATATAACAGGATGAAAAAGCACTTGACTGACCACACACACCTGGTCCTCCCACGTGACCTTTTTGTAGTACCTCTTTCCAAGAAACAATTTTCCTGCCTCTCATTTCTCAGACATAAACTTCTATTCTTTGACTAGCAGTTCAAAGGTTTCTTTCTCAGGGAAGGGTTACTCACTGCTATTTTTCAAACTTTCTTCACAATCCCTAATCACCATCTCTAGAATTCACAGTTCATATGTACATATATATGACCTTCTTTTTATGCAGTTTTATAAATTCCTGGATCCAAGAAAATGGTTTGACCTTCAAAGTGCATCCCAGGAACATTTCATAAATTTTGTCGACCAGTTCAATAATCGTGACAAAGAATCTAAGATACAGATTTGTGTTTCTTTTGCAATCAATTAATCAACAAAGCATTCAATGGGAATTTTCTGGGGCTCCACCAACTGACTGGTGCCAAGAGAAATACAGAAAATATATAAAACACTGTCCTGGCCTCAAAGATATAAAAACTAGCTGAGGAGATGAGTACAGTCACATAAGCAACAACAACAACAACAAATGGAAGTAAAATACAGCAAATGACTAGATGTGAAAGTCTATTTTGAATCATTCATTCAGGTGTCCTAGCTGGAGAAGCACAAAATGGCCGTTGCCAGGGAAGGAAGGTCAGCAAGATTACAGGAACATTTCACAGAAATTGTGGAGATTGTTCTAACCCTTGGAAGCTACAGAGAAGCTGGATTAAATGAAGGAATTGAGAAAAAGTCATCCAGCGGAAAGAGGACCAACACGAGTCAAGACAAAATGATAGGTACAAATGTGGTATGTACATGGGACCAAGGACATAGGCCTGATTTGATTATGAAGAGAGGACCTAAAAATCTAGGCTAAACATTTAGTTCCTTAGGCAACCGGCTACGGTTTAAGTACCAAGTTGCCATACGTGGCTAGTGGCTACTATATTAGAGAGAATAAAGGAAAACTTCCATCACTGCAGAAAGTTCTATTGGAAAGGGCTGATCTATGAAAAGGTATTTACATTTAGTATAGTTAAGAATTAAGACATTTTGGAGTAGGAGGGTAGCATGATGAAAAGGGCATTTAAGGAAGAGATCGAGGAGATGCACTTCCAAGGTCTTCTTTGAAGGAATATGCAGTAACCAGAGCAACACATGGTGAACCAGTATTAGTAAACGTGGCCCTCAGTGACTTTATCGTCCATGCCACAGAACTCTGAAGCCTGAAGATAGGCTAGTCTACTACAACATAGTGGACTTATCAATTCAATGGTTCTAATCCCCCAGGTGATGTGAGAAGGTGCGATACACCACAACTGTTTAGATTCAAAGAGACTGTCAACTGTATGCTGACTAAAATAATCTTACTCTAATAACATGAGTGCATGTGGACAAGAACTATGAAAAAATAAAAATAGTAGACATGTTACCAATGTGGATATTGCTTTTTTCAAGCTTAAAATTTCATCCTTAATTCTTTTATATTGCCTGTGTAATTAAAAAAAAGAAAGTTATTCCACCTGGAAAACATCACAATCCTTTATGAGACCTGATCACATTGATGGGTCATATGGCCTACATGATTTAGTACTAAGAATCACAGTCAAAATGTTTGGGTCTTTCCAGTTACAGTTACCAACTATTTGGAAACCTTTTAATATAATTTGTAGGATGCCAAAAGCCAACATGACTTTACCTTACTGTAATTTGATATAATGCATCCATACATTTCTTCATTTGGACTGAGAAAAATGATAGTAAAGAAGGTATGATAACATATTTTAAAGACTACTCTAAAAGGACTTGAGATATCAGGCAATAGTTGAATGTTCTATTTAAATTTTCAATATTAGAATTCTAGTGTTTTTCTTGGGTGTGAGGAAAGAGACATCTGCTAAGAATCTACTGTAAAAAGACAAATGATTCTTCAGTTGTCAGAAAATCAGATATTTTCTGATTCCACGTCTTTGATCAGCCACCAATTTTTTAGGTCTTATCATTCATTTATTCATTCATCCACTCTTCCAGTAAAGACTGAGCGAGCCTCTACTTTGTATCAGGCAGCATGCTAGGTGCTATGGGTACCAAAGTGAACCAAAAGAGAAGAGGCCTCTGCTCTCATGAAGCTTCTGGTCTAGGAGAGGAAACATGTTACTTAAAAAGTCATTCATTAAAAAAATTACAAACTGTGTGCAAGCACTCTGGAGAAAAGCAACAGAGTCCTAGGACAGGAGAACACAGCACAACTAAGAATGTAAAAATCAGTCCCACTGTGGCACACAGACAAGGCCAACAGGAATGTTTCCAACAGAAGCCCAGAAAACAGTAACACAGCCACAAAAGTGAATAACGCGTTCTCCTTCTGAGGGACTGCGCTTTCTTGACAAAGACATCCTCAGTCCTGCTGTGCTCATCTCACCTCCTAAACAATGGCTACCCAGTTTCCAGGCTGCCTCAATATCTTCTCATATCCAGTCCAAAGCTGGCTATCACAGAATCCCTCCTTAACACCTACCCAGTATAAGCCCAAACACTATGAAGAGCTCCTCCGAACTCTGTCTTACTGAGTTGTCCCTAAGGGTCCCCTGCTGAAGCAGACTAAATAAATGTAATCCTGATTACAGAAGTGTTCATGGTAGTCTTTGGCTGGGATACTTAGATACAAAGAAAACTGACTCTACTAGGAACTGAAGGGAGGACAGGGAGGGCTTCCCTGAGAAAGTCACAAAGGACAAAGGGTATGGGAGGTGACGAAGAATATGCTAGAACAGTGTTGTCCAATAGAGTTTTGTGTGAAGATGGACATGTTCTGTATCTTCATTGTCCAATATGGTAGCCACCAGTCACAATGAGCACTTAAAATTGTAATTAGTGGGACTGAGAAACTAAACTCTTGATTTTATTTAATTCTAATTGCCACATGTGGCCAGCGGCTATGGCATTATATAGCACAGTTCTAGAACATGGAGCAGCATGCACAAAGGTCCTGAGGCAAGAGGAAGTATATCAGGTTCACGGAACTGGATGGAGCCCACAGCAGGGAGCACAAGGAGGAAAGAGGTACAAGATGAGGTGGGAAAGGCAAAGGAGAAGCAGAATATGCAATGCACTGTATACCTGTTAAAGATTTAGACCTTAATCCTAAAAGCAATAGGATTTAAGTGGGGGGGGGGGGGTGACAAAATCAGATAAGCATGTCAAAAACATTATCCCCGGTACAGTGTACAAAAGCAGGCAGCGTTTTAGGCCAGAGATAATGATATGGTGAAAACAGAATGGAGACAAATGGATGGATTTGAGAGATATTTAGAAAGTAATATTGATAGAATTGATAATGGATGATGAAGGGAGAGCAAAATATCAAGAAAATATCCTGGTTTCTTAAGAAACCAGGATGGTGATGCTACCCACTAAGGTGGAGAACACAAGGAAAGATTGTAAATCAGATTTGGGATAGGTGGAGGGTCATATGCAGTTGGATATAAAGGTTTGGAGCAAAGAGGAAAGAACTGGGCTGGAGAAAAAAATTTGAAAGTCTTTAGGATATACATGATAACTGAAACTGTGGACATGAAGCCAAGAGCATTTTTAAGAGGAAAGAGTGATTAAAGTATCAAAGTATCAAATGGTGCTGCAAAGTACCAGCTTTAACAGATGTGGGGTTTCCATAGCCATTTTATTCATGAGGTGGGAAAATGACTATTATGACTGAATAACGGGTCATCCAAGCTCATCAAATTTCACTACACATAGAGAAATCTCAAGCTTCCTAAAGCATAAAATGTATATGCTAAGGATTTCCCAAAATTTTGCTTGATGCAAAAACAAACTGATGTAATAAAATGATAGATGTCTGATGGTACCGTATGCACTATATGTTTAAAATAAACAGTAAAATCAAGTGCATTAATCACAAGTGACACTATGTTCCAATTTAGTACCTGATTCAACACTTTTAAGATTTTATTCTTTAATTTTTTTTTTATCTGAGGATAGTTGACACACAATGTTACATTAATTTTAGGTGTATAACATAGTGAGTCAACGTCTATATATGTTATGCCCTGCTCACCACAAGTGTAGCTATCATCTGTCACCATACAACACTTTTACAGTAACATTGACTATATTCCTTACGCTGTGCCTTTTATCCCCATGACTTATTCATTCCATAACTGGAAGCCTCTATCTCCCACTCCCCATTCAACCATTTTGCCTATCCCCAACCTTTCTTCCTTCTGGCAACCAATAGTTTGTTCTCTGTATTTATAGGGAAACCATATGGTATTTGTCTTTCTCTGACTGATTTATTTCATTTAGTATAATACCCCCTAGGTCCATCCATGTTGTTGCAAATGACAAGATTGCATCCTTTTTTATGATTGCTTATTATTCCATTTGTGTGTGTGTGTGTGTAATACACCATATCTTTCTTATTAAGGTTTTATTATTTAAATATGTGGGAGGAAATGAACTCCCAGTTAAAAATCATGCTGGACAGGGCTTAAAATTCAGGATTACTTCCAGTATCAGTCTACAGATGAATATAAAATCAATCATATGTCTATTGAGTATGACAAATACTCATTCTTTGCTTTCATTTCAGGATTCTCTGCAAACTATGTTAATTTGACAAATAATATACCAGGGGTTGAATTATGAAATACATGGTAGAAATATCTGGTGTTTGCCCATATACAGTTCTTCTTATTCCTGAGTACACAACAGGACTAAATTTCTCAGCCCTCTTGCAGTTAGTTAAGACCATCTGACTAGTTCTAGCCAATGAAATAGGAGCAAGAGTGATACAGGTCACTTCCAGGTCAAAGTATTTACAAGTCAGTCTGAAGTCTTAGGATCGCACTTCCCCAGCAGGGGTGACCCAGAAGCCACATATAGAGATGGTAATGTCACAAAATGGAGGGAATCTGGATTCCTGAGTCATTAATAAGAAAAGAGGTCTACAGACATGTATCAGGATTATTATTAAAAAGAAATAAACTTTTAGTGTATTAAATCACTGAGATTTTGGTGCTCCTTAATTCATACAGCTAGGTAGACTAATGTTAACTTAACCAAATTTTAGTACAGAATAAGAAAACTCTTCCTTCCATTTTGATTCTTATTACAACTATATAATTTTTCTATAAAAACTCTTCCTTCCATGTCTTAAGTTTTACATGTTTCCTAAAAACATCCTAGGTGTTAATACCTCCCTGATTTGTATGTATCAGTTATACTCTTTTGCTTATTAGCTGTATGACCTTTGGCAAGTTTCTTAACCTCTCTGAACCTCTGTCTTTTCATCAGTAAAATGGAAACCATAACACCTTTTTGGAATTGTAGTAAGGATTAGAAATAAAATATGTAAGCCACGGTGGCTGACACATACTACAAAATAAATGGGAACTATCATTATTTCTCTTCACAAATATAGACAGATAGTAAGTTTCCACAGGACAAAAGTCAAAGCATCCTTCCTTCTGTCCTCCTAACACCAGTAGAAGTAAATATTTACCAAATGTTATTACAAAGGGGATGGACAATAAAATGTAAATCCGATTAGCTAAAATCAATCCATTAAAGAACTTTTTAATGCTACCACTGTCTTAAAAAATCCCAGCCTGAGTTGAGCCAAACTGCTCCCTTCTCTGATACCCACCTATACATACATACAGAAGAATCAGTCTCTGATAAGAAATGAAATGTGCTGGGACGCCTGGGTGGCTCAGTCATTTGGGTGTCCAACTCTTGATTTTGGCTCAGGTCATGGTCTCAGGTCGTGGGACTGGGCCCTGCGTCTCTACCCTCAGCAGGGAGTCTGCTTCTCTCCCTCTCCCTCTCTCTTTCCTTCTCTCTCTGCCCCTCCCTGCATTGATGCTCTCTCTCAAATAAAAAAACGAAATTTGCTAATTCAACAAGAATCCTAGCCATTTTAATAGTTTGCCTAAAAGAAGTACTAGATTTTAGACAAATTTTCCTAGTGAAATTTACTTGGCGAAATTACTCTGAGCTCACCTAATCTTAATACGGGTTAGCAATGCCATGACTAAAGATCATTCCATTTAATTTATGTCAGATTTAAATACAATATGCAACGTAAACAGTGATTTCCAAGGCTAGGAGGGCAGCTAAACAAAATTTAGTGAGAACAGTCTTCACATTGAGTTTCTGGTAAGTTACTTTCTCATCTACTTCCAAATAAAACCCAAAATACAATAGTTTCCTTTCACAGGCCTCCTTATCTACAACACAAACACAACTGATAACACATCCCCCAAACAGCATGATGGTTCTGTTGACATTGGGCCACATCCATGGGCTCTTCTGTGACTAATGGACTATTTCCACACCTGGTGAGAAAAACATCAGTGGCAAACTTTTAGTGAAAAAGCATGTGTCTCACATTCCCATGTGGAGTAACTTGCTTTTCCTACAGAAGCACTCCAACTATTAACTATTTCAAGCAATATGGCCCAGGAAGCTAAGTTTAAGACAATATTTTTACTACAAGGACATGAAAAGTTTGATTAGAAAGCTACCAGTACCCAAGAAATAAGGCAGCCTCTTAAGGGCAGGGAATTCGTCTTGCCTCACTCTGCTTTTTCCCTGTTTCAGAGACTAGAGCAGGAGCTCAGGAATGGCTGGCACCAGGAGAGAGGGAGCTGCCAGAGCAGCTTGTCTATCTAACTCTCCCCCAACATTGCAGACAGCCAGTCCCTTTGCTCTTCTTCTCCCCATCTGAAAGATAAGAAACATCTAATGACATTGATAAAGGACACTCAGTTTAAAAAAAAAAAAAAGTTTGGGTGAGTCACTCACTGTGTTTAGGAACGGAACTACTGAGGATTAGAAGACCCCGCACAGTCTTCTATGAGAGAATAGAGGTAACGGGAAAGGATATTGGTCCCGGGCTGGAGAGCTTGTGATGAGTCCCATCTCTGCCACTTACTGCAGTGTGACCATGGGCATCAGCAGGCTCTCTGTGCCTCAGTTTCCTCATTTGGAAAATAGAGATGACAGAAATAGTACATACCTCGTAGGGTTTCTGCGAGGATGAAACGAGTATATTTCACTCGGAATCATGCCCAGCCTATAGTAAGTACGGTCCCCAAATGTTTATTATTTTTGAATATTGTTATTTGGGATGCAATCTCAATCTCAGGTAGCTGCATTTTGTCCCAATGGCAAAATAAGTGGGCAGCAGGGTGTAAGTATTTGGCACGCTGCCACCACACTAACTCCTCTTTAGGAAATTAGAAACCACGAGTTTTGCCTTTTGCTATTGTCTCTTATTGTCCTGGGTGGACTGAAAAATGGGAAGCCCATGACCATCATCTCAAACAGAGAAGCACTGCTCCTAAATGTCAAAGAGGCTGACCTGAACCAATTAAAAAAAAAATGCATTAAATATTCTGGGTCAAAAATTGAAGAACTAATCCACGATTACACCAGTTCTACAAAGATCCCAAGACAACTAAATGGAGACAAGACTGTCTTTCTAACAAGTGGTGCTGGAACAACTGGATATAGGTATGACAAAAAAAAAAAAAAAAAAATGGACCTCAACCCTTCCCTTATGCCATTACAAAAGCTCAAGACAGATCATAAACCTATATGTAAGAGGTAAAACTATTAAAAGCCTAGGGAAAAAAAGCTAGAGAAAAATCTTTGTGACACTGGGCTGGACCAAGATTTCTTAAACAGTACATCAAAAGCATCAACTATAAAAGAAAAACTTGATTAAGTGTACTTCATCAAGATTAAATACGGATGCTCTTTGAAAGACATAGTTAAAAAAACAAAAGACTGTGAAACATGTAACTGACCTCACATTATTTAAGGAACTCTTAACAACTTAACTAAAGGAGACAGCTAACCCAATTTAAAAATTGGGCAAAATATTTCAACAGACATTTCACAAAAGAAGTTATAAGAATGGCCAATTATGACACATGAAATGATGTTCAACATCACTACACATCGGAGAAAAGCAAATTCAAACCACGAGACACCATCACATATCTACTAAAATAGCTCCTGTTAAAGAGATTGACAGCCCCAAGGTTGGGCAAGGATGAGGAAAACTGAAACCCTCACACACTGCTGGTGGGAAGGAAAATGGCATGGCCACTTGAAACACTGTATGGCAGTATTTACAAAGTTACACACACATTTACCATATGACCCTACAATTCCAATCGTAGGTATTTACCCAGGAAACGAAAGCACATGTCCACGTGAAAGCATCCACGTGAACGTTCACAGCATTATTCAAAAGACCGCAACAGCCAAATCTGTCCATTAACTGGTGAACAGATCAACAAACTGTGATATATGCTTACCATGAAATACTATTTAGCAAGTCAACAAAACAATCTTTTAATACAAGCAACAAAACAGAATCTCGAAAAAGTGAAACTATAGACAGAAGGCAGATTGGTGCTTACCCAGAGCAAGAAAGAGGAGGTTTCAAAGCTAGGGAGCTCAAGAAAACTTTTAGGGTGAGGGAAATTTCTATTGATTCTGATGTTGTATACAATTACCGAAATACTCAAACTTCACTTAAAACTTGTGAACTTAAACAAGCAAGGGGTGCCTGGGTGGCTCAGTTGGTTAAGTGTCTTGGTTTCAGCTGAGGTCATGATCTCAGGGTCATGTGACTGAGCGAGTGTGGAATCTGCTTGAGATTCTCTCTCTCCCTATGTCCCTCTCCTCCCTCTTTAAAGTAAATAAATAAATCTTTTAAAAAATTTAAAAATTAAAAAATAAAACAAGCAATCCGAGAACCTTGTTTGTGTAAGTTCTACAGGCACATGAAAAGAATACATGATCTCTATCTGTAAAGTATAAAATGTACATACATACAACAGTTGATAGTACAAATTCTTGCTTGAGTATTCAGACTAGGTCTTAAAGAGTTACATTGTTTCAAAAAATGCAGTCAACATCTTTAGCTACCACTTGAAAGGTAATAAACCAGAAGAGGTCAAAGTGAAAACTTCACAAAGTAGGAAGTTTCCACACAAACATCTCT
This sequence comes from Mirounga angustirostris, assembly GCF_029215605.1. Taxonomy (NCBI): domain Eukaryota; kingdom Metazoa; phylum Chordata; class Mammalia; order Carnivora; family Phocidae; genus Mirounga; species Mirounga angustirostris. Next base: position 35,353,798 of record NW_026991712.1, read on the forward strand.
TCATTCCTCATAAATATTTAATTTTAAGACTAAAACTAAAACAAAGAAATGTCATTTAAGGATCAAGAAAAAATTTAATTTAATTTATTTTATTTTATTTTATTTTTTGAGAGAGAGAGAGCATGCAAGCAGGGTGGGGAGAAGGGGCAGAGGGAGGAGAGAATCTTTCGCAGGTTCCACATCCAGCGTGGAGCCCGACACAGGGTTCAATCTAACAACCCTGAGATCATGACCTGAGCTGAAATCACAAGTTGGACATTTAACTAAGTCATCCAGGTGCCCAGGAGTCAAGAAAAATAGAAATATTCCTCAATACACATAGACCAAAGATTTATTAAAACCTTTTTATAAAGATACAGACACATTTTTTAAACCCCAAGCTCACAGATTAATTAATTTGTCCACCTTAAAAAGCAAACAGAAACAAAATTAGCTGGGGTTTCTGGGTTTAGGTCCTGGCTGCAGATGACAGGGCCAGGGACTCACCTCTGTGGTTCCATCCTTGAAGCTCTCGCTGTAAGTGCTGTCTGGGGTGCTGCGCTGGTCATCCTTGAGGTAGGTGCTGTGGCTGGCCATGGAGGGCATGCCATACTGAGTCTGTTCAAAGATAACCACACGTTGCTCCTCACCGTCTCCCCGGGGATAGTGCACGGGTGGGGCCATGAAAACGGGTGTAAAATCTTCAGCTTTCACCACTGTGATTCCTGATACGGGGATGATGGCTGGGCTCTCAGAGATGTTTGTGCTATACTGTTCCCGTTTCGAATTCTCCAGGTGGTCTTGATTTAGGGAAAGGTTCACTGGAACAGTCTTTAGGACCTGCACTCGGTTTTCTCCTCCACTCAAATTACTCTGGGCTTCACTGGTGCCAAGACAGTTTCTGCATGTTGAAACCCACCCCCCGACACAACATAACAGAATTAGAAAAATCATTATTTTTCAAATCCTAATAAAATAACTGATGCAAGCAATATCAGTGGATGTTAATGCCATTAGGGGAAAAGTTGATGGTGAAATTTACAAGGGAATGCAGTGGATCTCTGCATCACTAGAAGTAGGACATGTGTTTCCCAGTACCATGCAATCAGCCCGCCTATAAAGTACAATTAGGAAAAAAAAAAAAGTTGACCCTAAATTTAGCAAGGCTTCATATCTAACTCCCAGCTCTCAGAAATACAGAAGGCTGGAAGAATGACTCAAACAACATCAAAAGGAAACAAGCATACAAACAGAATGTAGCACATCTTACTGACCTGGTTTCTTCAGTAAGTTAGAGGCATGAAAAAAAGAAAGGAGGGTGGGAAGCTTGTTCTAGATTAAAAGATTTGAAAGACATAACAATCAAATGAGTAGATCTTGTGTGGATCCTGATCTGAAAAACCAAAGAGGCATTTATGAGACAATAGGATTTTTGAGGCAATTGAATATGGACTGGGAGTTAGGTGATATTAAGGAAGTATTGTTCATTTAGGTAGGTGTGATAATGATTTTGAGATTATATAATAAAACATCCTTTTTATTTAGAGATACAAATGAGAAGTAGTTAGAGATGAAATGACATGATGTCAGGAACTTATTTTAAAGATCACTGCAATAAAAAAAAAAAAAAGAAGGGAAAGAGAGAAAAGGTAGAGATTAAGCAGGTGTAACAAAAAGTTACCATTGCTGAACCAGGAGAATTGGACAGGTATTTGGGGGTTCATTATACTGTCCTCTTTACTCCTGGATGTGTTTGAAAACTTTCAAAGGAAAAAGTTACAAAAGAGCTTTTTGAAAAAGATGGGGGCGAGACATACAGGGCGAGACAATAATTTGAAGGGGGGCAGTGGGAAGAATATTTTACACTGTTCTGTGGGCGAAACTCCTTGCAAGAAAAAAAAGGCAATGAGAATTTATCATTAAAATGTTTTCACTGAATTGAGAAACAACATGAGCTCATTGATATCCTTAGCACTGAATTACTTTTGGGGCTTGAGGGAGTGGTGTAACTGGACTTATGTAAAACAAGATCTCTCAGATCTCAGACCTCCTGGCTGGTACAAAGAGAAAGAGAGGGTTTGGAAAATTAATTCTCGCCAGGCTGGGATAAAATGCTTTCTATTTCTACTACAGAATTCTGGGAGAGAGCAGAAGCAAAGAGAAATTAGACAATGGAAGAGTATGGTTAATAGCACCATGATTTTACTAGCAACGCCCCTGTGGTCAGTTAAATTTGGGGTCACCTCTCACTTATATATGGATTATTCTGAATGATATGGACAAAAAGAAATACATATTTTGCATGGAGCCCTGTCCCCAGTATCTGTTGTTTTGGGTTTCATTCTGTTTTTTTCCCTCTTAAACTAGCATGATCTTTCTGGGGCTAACTGGCATCTCTCATAGAAAGAAATATTTGAATAAAATTGGTTCTTCCCAGAATAAAGCTCTCCTAGCTCCTCTAAGCATGCCTAACTCTCAAGCAGGACTATGTAAGTTTAGCTTTGATTTCTCAGACAAAACCTCAAAGTGAATGAAGCTTGAGGAAAGAATGGTTTCACATGAATAAAGCCAACAGAAAAATACCTAAACTTCTTGGAGTCTGTCACAAATTTGTAGAAATCATTCTAGAAAGTAATCCTTTAAAGAATAAAACTGCAAGTCTACAAATATTCTGCTTTAAGTAATAACCTGCTTTCATGGTCATAGCAATACAGTGACTCTGTATATAAGATACAGCGAAAATTTAGAAGTTACGTTTAATCTGAGTCCAGTTAGCTAGATGATGCCAAACCCAGACCACCCATTTATGTCAGCATTTCCTAAACTCCATTGTTTAGAGCATTGCATGGAATGTTAATAGATGTTCCTCAAAGAAAGGAGTCCGTGATAAAATCAGTATTTTTTTAAAAAACTGCCATAACAAAACTAGCCTGTGTGAGCCATAAACATCATGAACACAGTAAAGGCCCCCAGGCATTCCTTCACCTGCTTAATTATAACCCAGAATTTCCCAAACTAATTTTACCCCAGACTCTTTTGTGGAGGATTAACTATTAATATTTGCAGATAATGTCTTGTAGGTTGGATGTAAGAGGGGCTGGTCTACATTGATTAGCTACCAAAGCAAGTGTCCAGTTTCCACTCCTCTGGACGTGGCACAAAGACTTACTGCCTTTGCCAAAATACTCAAAGTTAACCAACTCCTCTACAGTTAGAGTCCATTTCAGGCCAAATTTATTAATTCTTTCATTCATGCAAAACACATGAATTCTAAACAAGAAACACAAGTAAAAATATTTGGGGCACTCTTATAAACAAACATAAGTGAACTACGGAGTTGTATAAACCTAGTCCACTCATCATCATCTTATGATGAGGGAATATTAGATGCAACATCATTCTATAATATGTACCCGCCTGCAGTAGTTTTAGAAGCTAGAGAACTTCAGAAAGACATCCATAAAATGGATGATCAGAACAAAGTAAGAATTACTGAGAGCTACTGACTCACCTGCAATAGAATTTAAAATTGAACTGAATACTTTTTAAAAAAAATCTCAATCACGCCATTGAGATTTTCAGTTATTTTTCCAAGTACCAACTTCTATAAACAGACAGTTGTAATGATAGTATGCTAGCACATGGCACCTTAATCCATGAATATACTGCAGATCAAATGATATCCTTCCAAATTACATTCAACCAGAAGACTACTAGGTCAAAATTAGTCTATACAAGGTGGTTTTGTCTATATCTCACTGCCAGTATTTTTGAAGGTGTTCCACTGAAATCACAAAAATAACCATTGAAATATGATGAGGGGCTATCACTCTTTCATGTTGTTCTAAAAGATGTGTTAACAAAAAAATGGTCTCTCTTGCCCATTATGATGCAGACAGCAGAGCACATATCTTAAACATGTTTTCCCCTGACCCTTCTATGATTACTAGTATACGACTTAGCAGACAGCACATGCTTAGCTTAATAAATGCTGGCTAAAATGGAGGTGAAGTCACAGGACCTGAAGAGTGCCAGGCTCTTTCTCCCTGTCATTACTGCTACCAACTAGGGCCCCAGGGCCCCAAGACAGTGTGGAGCATCACAAGATCCCTTTGAAACTGCAAATCAGATGCAGACAGGCTTAATCTTCACTGAGGGTATATTCTGGAGGTGATGCACAGCCCAGGGCTGCTGGCTGGTGGGGTGACTCGCTGCTAGTCATATAACAAGATCATAATGTCGTAAGTAGTTCCTCTCAAGGCCAGGTTAAGAGTCTGATGTACGTGCCAGCAGGGTATTTCATTTCTCCTGGCTTCATATTTCCATATGAAAGAATCACCAATAGGAAAACACTGTGGCTTCTCTCCATTCCTCTGCAGGAAAGAGACAGATTTGATTGATGGGTTTGGGACAAGTAGCTAAGTAAGGTGGTTCAGTCCCTTCTGGTGCCCTCCTTAGGTCTGGATCATCCTGGCCAAAGAGAGAGGACTCTAGTCACCGCTGCCATACCACAGTGGCCTGTCCCTTCAGGGAGGACTGGAGTCCTGCCTGAGATTGGGTGAGTAGACATATCTAAACCAGGATGGACATGCTGCAAACTGTGGATTCAAAAATCTCGTTCTCTGTTGGCTTAATCAGAAATAAAACTGATTTTTTTTTTCCTTTTTAATTTTAATCTGTCTGTGTCTTGTTTTTCAATTGGTTCTCGATTCAGGATTGCAGGAAAGGGGTGTCACATAAAGATCTCCTAACATCTTTCTTGCCCCTGCACGCTCATGGTGTCTGCTGTTACTCAGGGCTCTCCTCCAGCTGCCTCCGGGGTGAGAAACAGTCCAGCCTCCTTCCTCTGCCCCTCATCAAAAGCAGTCTCTCCATGGCTCACTCCCTCAAGGGCTTGATTACAATTATCCAGCCATGGGACTGATCAGGAAAGTTCACCCCTAAATAGGCTATCTTGCCAGCATTTCACCTCTAACCAAGGATTTTTCAGCCTTCTTGAAAGAGGGTGTATCAAGAGCCTGCTGATGACCCTTTGGGTGCACAACCAAAATATGCAATTTGCTCTCCCTACGGAGAGATCCAGTTTTGGTCCATACTCTAAAAGACAGACAGAAGAAGCTAAACTTCTTGATCCCATCTCCTCTCAAGAACAAAAACTAGTTTAATACTGTTGTTTTCAAAAACATAGGAAGAGTTATTTGGGGAGCCAGGCATATTCCTTTACATAACACCATACCTTTTATCCTGCTCTTCTTGGCTGTCACTTGCTTTGCTTACAGATAGCAGCCTCTTGTCTCGAGGAACCTAGAAATATCACCAACCATCAGTCAAACTTACACAGATGCAACTGTGACTAAGTGCAGAGCTAGAGACCAGCATAAGCAAAGCAACTGAAATGGAATGTTCTCTGGGAAAAGGTGGCAGATTTGCGATAGGCAGGTGATGGTTAAAGGTGAGTAGCATGACTGGCAATGACAGTGGATCAGACACAAAGGGGTGATGATAAACAGAAGGCCATAATGATTATGGTTCTGCTGTGCACCTGCTGACAGGCAACTCTGCCTGGACCTGACCACCCTCAAGCCCACCCCACCATGCGAGTGAATGAGGTCGGAAAGGAGCACCATGAGTGGAGGGTGAAACTGGACCCCGGAACAGAGAGAAATCATCTTGGATTTACAAGAAGCATCCTCTCAAAGAACAGGGACAGACCCTCCACTCTGATGAGGGACTTCAGGTGCTGACAGAGAGGGGAGCAAACTGGGCATGGGGCTGCACTGTGCAGCAGGACAGGAGCATCTAATACCTGGACCATCCTTTAACCACCACCCCTCCGTAGCTTCTAGCCTTGCTTCCACAATTTTTCTTCTAATGCACTTTTATTATTGTCTTTGCAACCACAATGCCAACACATTACCTGAAAGATGAGTGAAAAAGTGCTACTAGAGAAAAGAGACACCCCTACCAGCTGCATTTCTGACCACCATCCAACCGTCCTACTGCAGCACGGATCATTCGCTTATCTCTGCTATAGTTTCAAACACATGAATAGTAGGTTTAGATTTGTTTGTGTGGTTGGCTGGTTGGCTGGATGTTTTGTTTGTTTTTATTTTTGTGTTATTTTGCTACATCTCCACACCTTCATGCTAGCCAAACTCCTCTGCACCCAAATGCAGCCTTCATTATGTTGATATAAAAGAGCCTTTATGAGAAGCATCCCTCTTCTAGATTCTTCTAGAAATTCTTATAGTTTCCACTCACCTGGATACATATGCAAACCCAGTCACCTGGAAGAGGGAGGCAGCATAGCAGGGTAGCTACCAGTCAAGACCTAGACCTGATTGTCTGGGTTTGAAACTCAGCTCTAACACTAACTAAACTCTCTAAACCATGCTTAAGGGCAGTCCTATGACTCAGTGCTTTTACTAAAATTAAGTGAGTTAATTTTTTTCAAAGCACTTGGAGTATCGGTACTCTATAAGTATTTGTTAAATAAGAATAAAATAAATCAATTTTAAGTCTTTTGTTCACATGTCAATGTTGAGGGTCTACAATGTGCCAGGCATTGCTAAGTGCTAGATGGAAATGAGCTGAATGAAACATAGCTCCTACTATCAACTGAAGATGACAGATAAACATAAACGTTCACAGCATCATTATTCACAATAGCCAAAAGCTAGAAACAACCCAAATGTCTATCTACAGATAATGAATAAATCAAATGTGGTATATATATACAACAGAATATTATTCAGCCTTAAAAATGAAATTCTGATACATGCTCTAATATGAATCTTGAAGACATTTATGCTAAGTCCCATATGACTCAAATCTATCCATTTCCCCTCTGTATGTTTGCCTCCTGGTTCAGCCTCTGACATCTCTTGCCTGGGCTACTGCACTGCATCCCAACTGGTCTCTCTTCTCCTTCACTTAGTCCCAGCAAATCCATTCTGAATCCATTAAGAAGATTCAGACTGAACTTAAAAATGCAAGTCTAGTCTCATTATGCTCGTACTTGAAATTCTTCAATGCTTTCCATTTCTTGAAAACATGGCACCAAAAACCTCCTACCTCAACTTTGGCAGACCCCATCACTGCCATGCATATAGTCACACTGTATCTCAAACATGCAATGCTCCTTCTCTCAGCAGAGCCGTCAAAGTGTCCTCTCTGCCTTTGGATATCCATTCCACCTCCATATCTATCACCATTGCTGGACAGTCACAGCTGATTAGTGAGTATTTGTTGGATGGATGGATGGACAAATGGATATACAGATAGACAGACAGATAAATAGATGGCTATATAAATGGACAAACAAGCAAACCAACAAACTGGTTTCCAGCACTACATGGTCAACAGAACAGATGGGAACCAATTAGCCAAAGAAGCATATTTTCATAGAACTAGAATCAAATGATAATGAACCACCAGCTCCCTCAGGGGAAAAGGAAGTAAGATAAAGTGAGTCAAACCACTTCTAAAATTCACTAACTAATGGAATTCGTTCTGTTTTTCTGTCATGCCTGAAATTCATCAAAAGTTCATACTTGACTTTGGAGCTGCTATTGATAAGTAGCTTGAATTGGATAGAAAACCGGGCTTATATTTGAGTCCCTAAATTTTGAGAATTCTAGCAATTTGGTTATTTTTAATAGATCCCATTTAATGTGCTTTGGATTTTTAAAAATTTGAACCCATCTTTAAATGAGGGTTCAAAAAGGGCAATTTCTAATGGTGGACAGGTTATGAACTGAATTGTGTCCCAGCAAAGTTCATTTGTTGAAGCCCTAGCCCCCAGTGTGACTGTACTTGGAGATAGGGCCTTTCAGGAGGTAATTAAGATTAAATGAGATCATAACAGTGGGGTATACACACAGAGAGAAGTATACACCCACACATTTGAGGACACAGCCAGAAGACAGCCACCTGCAAGGCAGGAAGGAAGAGAGGCCTCACTGGAAAACAACCCTGCCAGTACCTGGATCTTGGACTTCCAGCCTCCAGAACTGTGAGAAAATAAATTTCTGCTGTTTAAGCCCCCCGGTCTGTGGTATTCTGTTATGGCAGCCCTGCAGACTAATAACAGACAGAATAATGGAATGGAATTAGGAAATGTACAGGATTGTCTTGTGACCTTGAGGAAATCCCACTTAGTGGCCTGAATTATAAAATATAAAACCTGATGGGTTTCACTGCAGTGTTCCTGTGGTGACAATTTAAAAATGTACATGAAACGACTTTGAAAGGTATGAAGTATGATACCAAGATAAGCCTTTGCAGTTTCCAAGGACAGAGATGGCCATTTCTTGAGTGCCTGCTGTGCGTCACACTCTCCTCTCTCTAACAGAGCCTACTACCGTCCCCTGAGGGGCGATGTAGTCCAACCTTAGGAGCGAGGAAAAATGGTGTATTTAGCACTTCCAAAGAGGTATAAAAAATCTATAGAATTTAAGTGATAATATGGCAGTAATTGTTACAATAATTTAACTTCCCAACGCAGACTCAAAAAATAGAATCTCTTTTTTCATTAATATTTTACTTCATACAGAAAGGTCTATTCTCAAAGTAGATTTAACTTTGTTGAAACTTTAATACCATCATATGTAAGGCATGAATGTCAGAGATCTAAGGCCTGAAAATGACCATTTGCACATAGTTTTGGGAAACAAGACTAATTCTTTAATGTTTAAAATGTTTCAAGCAAAAATATAATAAAGTTTGTGTGGAATAAAAGGAGCCATGTAACTCTACTTGTTCACACAGTCTCAGGAAACATTTTATTTAAATATTTTATATCTTAAATTAATAAATTAACCCTGAAAAATATTAATTCAACAGAAGAGTTATAGACTTGGCAACAAATTTAGTTGTATATAAATTCCCTATTCTGCATCTCAACATATTTACAGATAGCAATATTTCATCTTCCCTTTAAATATCAAAAATATGCAAGAGGAACGGTAACTAGGTACCATATTTACTAATAATTATCCTCTGAACCTATGGGAAATAAAATACATGGCCTTCATATGTTACCAAGTATTTTGCTTTGAGATATACTTCTCTTTTCGTTAATACAGAAGAATTGCCATCTAATACAGATACCTGAAATGATGTCCATTTCACAGTGATGGAATAAAATCTATTTTTAAAAAATTAGAAAAATACATGTCTTCAAAATATATCTTGATATGTTTCTTCAATGCCTCACAAAACTATCACCTAACATATTAGTTTAATATAGTTATAAAAGCCACAAAGGGAAGTTGTCATGACCCAAGTGGTTTACATCAGGGTCACATTAATGGTAGGAGATCTCTGGAAAGTATGAAAACTCTGGTTTAGGAGCAAGACAGGAAACAACACGACTTGCAAACGTGGAGACTGCTGGAAGGATAGAGAAAGCAGGAAAGAGAGAGGAAAACAGGAAGAAGAGACTAAAGCTTATATTAAAAGAATTGTTCCTCTTGGGTGATCTCATGATGGAGAGAGGGGGAAGGTGAGGACTCAGTGCTTATTCTAAAATAAAATGTTCACTGGGCCCAACCAGCAAAATAAACACAGCCATTCTCACCTTTGTGCCAATTCCCAGCATAAGCCAGCAGTGTTTACAATCAAAGCTGGCAATAAATCTCCTCATTCAGTAAATACATGTTGATTTTTTACACTTCACCAGTGCTAAGGGAGCAGGTCATACGTTTCTGAGACAGACCACTGTTTCCCATTAGGTTTCCCAAAATACTCCTATTTTGAGGGTATTGCATGGCAGGTATTTTTGTAATGTAAGTGAATAACATTCATTTTGTTTTAAAGGTTTTTCAAAATAAATATTTAGTACCCATCAAAACAAATGGAAACAGGGTTATAACAAAATCAGGTTTTGGAGTTGCTGCAAAAGCCTACCACAAAACACTCATTGGAATGTTCCTTATAAAACTAAAAAAATATAGAAATCTAGAAATCCTGAACGTTCTTATAAAATGAGAAACTGAAAAGCAACCTAAATGCCCAATAACTGAGCGATGACTAAATTAAGGTATAGCCACACAATGTAATTTTTTTAAGTAATCTCTACGCCCAACATGGGGCTCAAACTCTCAACCCTGAAATCAAAGAGTCACTTGCTCTACTGACTGAGCCAGCCAGGTGCCCCTGTGATATTTTTATTCACCAAAAATCATCAAGTGAAAATGGCAGCAAGGAAGTATTTGCAATACAGTACGAAGTAGGAATTACATGGAGACAATATGTACGCATGTGAACAGAGGACACAGAAATAATGATCCCAAAATGAAAATTTCCTCTGGGTGGGTGGTGAAGTTGTGCTCCATTGATGGGAGAGCAGGGAGGCAAGGAGAACAGAAGCAGGCCGAATTCCAAAGCAGGCGTGGAAATACTGTTCTCTCCCCTCTTCCCATGGAGGAGGAGGAGGGGGAGGGGGAGGGGGAGGGAGGAGGAGGAGGAGGAGGAGGAGGGGGAGGACGGGAGTCTGTGGGGGCGGGCAGAGGAGGGAGGCGGGGCTGCGGGACCTACCTTGTAGTAGTCGTACAGCAGGCCCAGGGCAGCAGCACTGTCCTCATCACCATTAATGCTCATCATCGCCTTGGTGGCCGCCGTCAGGGGATTCTCCAAATATGACTTCCAGGCTTCATCCTCACTGGTGTAGGCTCTTCGGGTATTGAACGGGGGGTCACTGTGCATGGGCACTAAGGCCACCAGTCGTTTATTACTTGAAAGCAAGAGAAACGTGAGGTTCATTATCAGGGCAATTTTCTTTTCCACTAAAAATACATCCATTACATGGTTAATCTGTACTCCCCTAGCATGAGGAAGGGAAGGTTAACACTAAAATGGCTGCCACACTGCATTTAGAAAGCCCCTACGCCTCCAGAAGTAAAAATGGTCTTTACAAGGTCGTGTAAGTACTGTAAGTTAATCCCCTTCACACTTGATTTTTTCATATTGTCATTCTAGGAGCCAAATCATTCTTATTTGGCTGTTCTTTATTAATATGAGAATGCATGTGACCCTATGGGAAGCAGGTTTCATTTAACTCTGAGTTGTAATTATAAAATAAATATGTGCAATACATTAAATGTAATCAAGATGTTAGCAATTACTAAAAACTTTTATCAAGTTTAATCTACATTTGAAATCGCTTGCAAATAATAGACCAATCCAAGTCTCTTAATTTAAAAATGGCAGTAGAAGCTACTTTATAAATAAGACATATTGCTGATATGCTGCATAATAAGGAATATGCAACACCCAGACTCTATATGTGAATCCCATGTTGCCACAGGATCGTACTATATTTAAATGACAGAGAAGCTCCAGGTTATAAAATTCTCATAGAGAGTGAAGAGAGTATCTGGAGAATTTTCAGTAGAGACAGAAAGGGGTTGGAGTCATTTATCAATCCTAACCAAGCCAAACTTGGGTAAAGTAGCAACTGACAAGGCAATTTCTTGCAGAGGATGTGGCAGTGACTCAAATACCCAACACCTATGACAGTCCTCAGCAGCTCCCTGGGCCGGGATCCCCAGAGTAAAGGAGCCTGGAGAGGCTTTGGCACTTGCCTCCTGGCCCTCTACTCTTTGTTCATTGAAACAGAACCAAAATGTAACGATGACATACTGTATTTCAGTAACAGCTGTAACTCATAATAACATAACATGGACAAGTGACAGGACTGGTGAAGGCAACACATGAACTAATGAATGTAAAGTAGGCCACCACGGTCCTCTATGGTCACTCAGCTTTAAAAAAGGTACCTTTTTGCTGACACTCCTATGGGACCTTCCAGTGGGAGATGGTCTCTCAGCTCACTCTACGACAGAGAACTAGCATGCACTCCTGACAAAGACTGCGTTGAGGGCCCTTTCTGTGCTGGCATGGTGCCATGCACCAGTGTAAGGTCAGAAAATGACACTGTCATTGTTGGTAAGATCTATCAGGGAGTGAGGGTGGGAAATCCACATTTAGTGGAGTGGAATTCTGAGCTAGACAGTCACCAGGCCCCTGATTTCAACTCTGCCGGTGGTTTGGTGAAACTGTTTGGGAAGAAAGAGACAATACTGACCCAACTGCAAACGAAGTGGATTAAAAGGGTCTAACGATGTTTCTGGAAGTGAAGGGGAAAAACCCTGGTGGAAGGGTTTACTAACCATGAGGCGGGGTGGTGACATGGGCTAGCAGTGGGTACTGGAAGTGAGTCCTTGCTCACCATTTACAGAGGTAGAAAACTGTCTCGAGTTTCACCTTTTTCATGCCTTAAATAAGGACAGCAATACCCACCCTACTTAGCTCACAGTGGGATTGTGAGAAGCAAACAGCATAATGGAGAAAACAGAGCTCTGCAAACTGCACCGTGCTACACAAATAGAGGTACTACGATCACTGCACAGTTCTTCGTTCCTGTGAAGTTTGTAGGTGCACCAATTTTTGGTAAAGTCAATTAGAACTGACAGGTGTTAAAGATAACCATTTTCGAGGGAAACTGAAGTTGTTCACTTAGCAATATTCCGTAAGTATTTACTGCAAACTCAATAGGTACCAGGTCTTACGCTTGTCATTGAGGACGTGGTGGCACACGAGACGGACCCCGTCCCACTGTCCACACAGCTTGCAGCCCAGTGGAGAGAAGGCACCACCATTACAAGGGCAACAGGTGTGAGAAAGGGAAATGGACAGTGTCATGAGGGTACATGACAGAGGGGACCAACCTATCCAGAGGATCAAAGAGGAGCTGAAGTTTTGACAAAGATCTGAAGGAAGGAATGCATTGTTAGTCCATGCTGAAATGGGCAGATGTGGGAAATACTTTGTAAAGGGAACAACGTTTTGGTGATTTGGAATAATGGAATTTTCTGACAAGAGGAGCACATTCGTATTCATTTTGGAGTCAACTACAGAAATTTATATACTCTAAAATAGCATTTTCTTGTTGTGAAATTACTCATTTATACAGGATAGGGTTGGACTTGGGGACAGAAATGTTGGTGACATCCTGAGAGTCTATCAGTGGAAGAAATGAGGTCTCTGGGGAGAACCGAGAGAGCAGAGGTGGTGAGCCCAGCTATGGCTCCTTTCCCCTAGGATCCTGTCTTGTTTCTCAAATTCCTCATATCAGTGAGATCATATGATACTTGTCTTTCTCTGATTGACTTATATCACTTAGCATAATACCCTCTAGTTCCATCCACATTGTTTAGCTGGGGCCACCCTGGGTGATTCCACCACTTAAGAGGGGGAGGCAGCAAATTCTGAAACCTAATCTGTGCCCAGGAAGGTCCAGCCATCATGCACACTCCCTAAAATGCTCAGCCCTATAGGAAGGAATGAAGAGCTTCATGTTATTTGCAGTGACCTCATCATCAAAAAAGATGTGGATCATATTCTCTTCAATGACTGAGAGAAGCACATATTGCCGGGGGGGGGGGGGGGGGGGGGGGGAAGGAAGGTGTTAATTACAACACTGGCTAATTTCCAAAAGTTTAGCAGCAAGTGCCAGGCTGAAGGAGAAAAACCAACTCGTGTTTTACACTAAGTGGTGTCCTGATTCACTGGAAAGATTTCTCTTCAAGTCTTCCTTTTTTTTTTTTTAATTTTGTTATGTTAGTCACCATACATTACATCATTAGTTTTTGATGTATTGTTCCGTGATTCATTGTTTGCATATAACACCCAGTGCTCCATGCAATACGTGCCCTCCTTAATTCCTTAATACCCATCACCAGGCTAACCCATCCACCCACCCTCCTCCCCTCTAAAACCCTCAGTTTGTTTCTCAGAGTCCATAGTCTCTCATGGTTCGTCTCCCCCTCCGATTCCCCCCCTTCACTTTACCCTTCCTACTTTTTTTTTTTTAACATGTATTATTTGTTTCAGGGGTACAGGTCTGTGATTCAGCAGTCTTACACAATTCACAGGGCTCACCATAGCACATACCCTCCCCAATGTCCATCACCAGCCACCCTATCCCTCCCACCCCCCACCACTCCAGCAACCCTCAGTTTATTTCCTGAGATTAAGAGTCTCTTATGGTTTGTCTCCCTCTCTGGTTTCATCTTGTCTCATTTTTTTCCTCCCTTCCCCTAGGATCCTGTCTTGTTTCTCAAATTCCTCATATCAGTGAGATCATATGATACTTGTCTTTCTCTGATTGACTTATTTCGCTTAGCATAACACCCTCTAGTTTCATCCACGTCATTGCAAATGGCAAGATTTCGTGTTTTCTGATGGCTGCATAATATTCCATTGTGTGTGTGTGTTTGTGTGTGTACACACACCACATCGTCTTTATCCATTCATCTGTTGATGGACATCTTGGCTCTTTCCCTAGTTTGGCTATTGTGGACATTGCTGCCATAAACACTGGGGTGCATGTACCCCTTTGGATCACCTACATTTGTATCTTTGGGGTAAATACCCAGTAGTGCAATTGCTGGGTCATAGGGTAGCTCTATTTTCAACTTTTTGAGGAACCTCCATACTGTTTTCCAGAGTGGCTGCACCAGCTTGCATTCCCACCAACAGTGTAGGAGGGTTCCCCTTTCTCCCCATCCTCGCCAACATCTGTCGTTTCCTGTCAAGTCTTCCTTCTTAAAGTCCCTACTCCCCCCTCCCTTGCTGAGTCTTCTGGATTGCCAATTTCATTGGTTCCTAGCACAGATGTTCAGTCATAAATTGATTGATCAGCCTTTCCCCTATGATGAAATGGTTGATGAATCCTTACATGATTAGTGGAAATATTCCGGGAAAGCACAACTTTCCTAGCTGTTTCTTTTCACATTTTTGATCGCCAAAGGAGCCTTTTATGCCCTTTCCTTTAACTGCATAATGACTTTGGTTTTTTTTTTGGTGTTTCTTTGTTTTTTTGGTTTGGTTTGGTTTTTTTGGTGTGTGTTTTAACGTTTTGTTTTTTTGGTTTTTTCGCTTCATAGATTATAATCTCTCTGGTACACAGCATTGTTGAATAAAGCTTGGTTTAATAAAAACAATAATCTCTGGTACACTAAGCAAACACGTAGACTTATAAAGAAAGGAAAGTTTCACAGAGCAGATTTTACCAAAGTTTGGAACACATTCTGAAGCTGAGTTTCATCATCGTTCTTTTGGATTGTCAGCTCTACTTCAGCTCTGGTCAACCTTTTAAATATTCTTTTTGTAGCTTTAGGTATGGCATGTTCTAGGCAGTCTCAAACACAGAACCGTAAACAGCAGCTATAAACTTGATCCATGGTCCTTCTTTGGAGAGAAGTTTAGATTAATACCTGGGAACATTCACAGCAAGGCTAAAGGCCATGTTAGCTCACACATATAACTTCTTGTTCTCATTTTTTTTTTCTTTAATCCACTACTTCACTTTGTGGATGCTGGGAGAACAGTTGAGAGATGAGTCATCGGCGGAAGTAGGGAAAGAGGTGGGGCAGTCATGCGATTGAGATCACACCCCACAAGTCCGGGAAAGCTCCAGATCACTCCGCCAGAAGCAACCTACCATCCCCCGTAAGCAGTAACAAGAGTCTAACGCGGGAGTGCTTTGCTAGGGAGAAGCTTAGAAGCAGCAGCGTACGAGGTCTTTACCTTCTAAAAATATGTGTTGTAATAATCAAAAAATCCAGACATAAATCTGTTGCACTTGGGACCACAAAACAAAAATGAGGATATGACATATTCACACAAATTACCACTTTCGATCCATTTCTCATCATTCATTTCTTTTGTAACCCCTAGGAGATTGCTGGGTTTGGTGCTTTTTTTGTTTTGTTTTTTTCTGTTGTTGGGGGGGGTGTCAATCCAGAGGAAGGGTGATTCTGGAGTTGAATAAATCTCAGTTTAATTTCAGTTTTATCAATTACTGAATTTAGATGAGTTATTTTCCTTCTCTGAGCTTCCATTTCTTCGTCTATAACATGATATTAATCTTTTCAAAGCTGTTCTTAAGGAATAACTCTAATATTCACAGACCAAGTGACTGGCACATTACAGATAATAAATTAGTAACAGTTAAAAGTATTACTTCTCTTTAGAAATGATTCTATTATTTTTCTGTTCAAAATTCAATAGGCTGTTTTCAGTTTTTAATCTCCTTTAATTTTCTCAGACTTTTCTTACTTCTGTAGAATCTTGCCTTGCCTGGCTTCCAAGACATTGTATGAAGGTGGTTCTCCTCTGCAGCCCATCATTCTTCTAGTTTTCATTCCACCTCAACTCTCCCCTTATTCCTCTCTGACAATCCTGGGGCCTTTGCTCTTTTGTCTCCATTGTTGATTCTTCTGACTTTCATGGATCCTCTACCTTCCTAACTAACAGATGTATATTTCCAGAGAGCCAGTTTTGCACTTTCTGCTTAGATGTTCTGTGGTCAGCTTCATCTCAAACATATCCAAACTAAGCTCATCATTTCTTAGTTGGGCACTTCTCACCCATCATCTGTCCCTGGTCATCTAGAATCAAATTTTGTGTACTGGTTTAAAATACAGACTCTGGGGTGCCTGGGTGGCTCAGTTGGTTAAGCGACTGCCTTCGGCTCAGGTCATGATCCTGGAGTCCCTGGATCAAGTCCCGCATCGGGCTCCCTGCTCGGCAGGGAGCCTGCTTCTCCCTCTGACCCTCCCCCCCTCTCATGTGCTCGCTTGCTCTCATTCTCTCTCTCTCAAATAAATAAAATCTTTAAAAAATAATAAATAAAATAAAAATAAATAAATAAATAAAATACAGACTCTGGAGCCGTATCGCCAAGGTGTAAGTCCTGGCTGCACTACTTATTAGCTGTGTAACCCTGGACAAGTTAGTTAATCTTTCTATACATCAGTTTCTCACCTGTAAAATTAGGATATACCCCCAAATGAAGTAGAATAATAATATGTACTCCCTCATATTTTTGTCAGAATTAAATACAGACACAGTGTAAAAGCTGCATACATGTTAGCTATTGTTATTTTCCTCTGTCCCTTCTACAGAATCCATTATCGTATCCAGCCTCACAGCTTTAGTCTTCTCTCTTCCCGCCTCCAGCTAGTCTCCCTATCCTTCAACTTTCCCCTCTTCAATCCATATTGCAGCCCTGCAGAATAATCTTCCTAGAACATCTAAGCATGAGTTAGAGCTTCAAGTACCATACAAGGAATGAGAGGAGCTATATTTTTCATGCTTTCATAAAATCAATTTATAGCATATTTGTAAAGTTGGTTGTCAGCAGTAAAGTGCTACACAAATAAAAGTTGCCTTAATTTTAGGAAGCATAATTGTAAATTTAATTTAACAAGCATTGATCATATCTAAACTTTCTCTCACCTCCTAATTCTCACCTTCAAATTAAACAAATTAAGGATTCATTCTTCTATTCTCCTTCAATGTGAGTTATATCACTAGGAAACCAAGCAGATTTACATGCAGACCAAAGGTAAAATGGGGAAGACTAAAATCCAATCAGTAAAGGTCCAATACTCATGGGCTGTTCTCCTACCTATTGTCCATCATTCTCAACATTGACTTGAGTTGGGGGCAAAAGGACTTTTCCACCCAGGACAAGCCACTTACCTCTCTCTCAGAAGAAGTGCAGCTTTTATAGAATTCTCAGGATTTCATGTTATATCCTCTACTTTAATCTTCCCCCTCCATCCCCCCATCCTCATCTCTTTCTTGTTCTCTCTCTCTCTCTCTCTCTCTCACACACACACACATACACACACAGTCTTTATCTTAAGATAGTATGAATTCTATTCTCCACATAGAATATTTTATCTTATACTCTGAGTATTCAGCACTTGGGGTTTAGTCTTCATCTACTCCAAAATCTTATAGCTGATCTATTGTACCTCATTACTGGCATAAAATCACTTCAGCTTCCCAGGAAGGGGGCCAGGAGTGGGGGGAGGGCAGCAATATTTAGACCCTAAACTTAAGAGTAAAGTTTCAAGAAGTGACAATTATTCTTTCTTTTGGAATCTTAGCATTTTCTCCATTGACAAAATTATACTTGCAAATAGAAACTGATGAACCAATCATTCTAGCCAGGGTTAATGTCACGATTTAAATGCCAACAATGTTAGTCATTTCACTGCTGTCTACCTTCAGTAATATCCCTCCTTTTGGTGCTTGCTAGAGGAAATCACAAGAGATAGCAGATAGTTCCCATGTTAGAACAAGAGTTGAAATTTATTAGGAAGTATCTACACTAAGCACTTGTTCTTAATAACTCTAACCTTAGCCCTTGACCTAATCCATATAGAATTTGAGGGAAATTAAATGAATCCACAAGCCCGGGGTAATATTGATAATCTTCATATTAATGATTGTTATGTTTTAAAAAGAAAAGATCCAATTAATTCAGTGAACATAGTATGATGCCCTCTACCATGTAAAATGCATAACTTTTAAAATAATAAGGTGTAAAACAAAACTTAGTTTATTGAAATTAAGATGGTTTCATTTTAAATATACTCATTGCAAAATATGCTGATTCACTGGTTGATACATAATACCTCTCCCTCCCTTTTCCTCCCTTCCTCCTTCCCCTGCCCCTCTGCACCTCTCTCTCTTATCGGTGCCCCAGCTTTGCTAGTGCCCTTAGTCCACCTATTAAGTAATCCAGAACTGAGACAGAGAGGATTAGGAAAATAATTAAGCAGAAAAGGTACAGCATAAAGCACTAGAAACAACCATAAGGAGAAAGATATCACAATCGGAAGTGGAAGGAAGAGGACAAGAAAGAATTACAAAATGAAAAGAATTTGCAGAGAACTCAAATCTATGATATCACTAAAACTGGTTAATGTGTGTGTATGTAAATCAAAATTCAAAATGTTAACAGGAATCAAAGGTGAGTTTTTATTTGCCTCTACTTTTACACTTTTCAAATAGTGTTCAGTAAGTCACACATACTTACTAAGCACCTCCCATGTGCCAGATATGAGTTTTCTAAGCCCCTAACATGGGTTAACCATTTATCCCTTACAACAGCCTTAAAGTCAGGCATGGTAATGATGCCCTTTGCACATATGAACACATCGAGCCAGAAGTGCTAAATTATCTGCGCAGGGTCACAGGGTAGTCTGTTTATACCAGAACTGCATCCCAGAGTGTGAACTCTTAAGCATCTTTCCCTTTTGCCAATTCTTGACTATGCTCTACTTTCATAATCAGAAAAAAAAGTCACTTGAAAAGAGGGAACTAGAAAACAGTCTGGATATAACAGTCCAATATGACAAGGGATTTCTTACACAGAAGTAAATGAGAGGATGTCCGAATTCAGAGTACTAGAAAAATTGCGCAAAGGGAAGTCAATAAGGTCCTTGAAAATAAAGACAACATGTTTAAATTATTTGTAGAATTCCAAGGTACTAAAACATTCTGCAGACTGCATATCATATCCGGCACCACAAATAAATTAGTGGGGAGGGAGGAAGGGTAGCAATTCCTCCTTATTCATCTTCAGCTTGACATAGCTACAGGCCATCTGTTTTTAAATGTCCCGTGAGAAATGTTAAATAACTGAGATGACAGAAATATAAATTAAATAATTAGAATATTTAGACACACTATATTTAGATAGCAACCCAAAATACAATTTTTAAAGGAAAAAATCATTTTCAAACCAAATTAATTTTACAAGTTAAAAAGAGAATCAATTCTTTGGAGGAACTTACCATACTCAAATCTCTAGGAGAAAAAAACAAAATACAAAAACCTCTTTAAAGGCTGCAGGACAGACTTCCATCTCAAATCATTCCATGCGTGTACTTCTATCTTAAAGATTTCCCTGAAGTGAGAGAAGTAATCATGTATATAACCAACGTGGAAACAGAAATTTTAGTGCAATTCTAGAAGACAGAAAGCAAAAGAGATTGGAATACAGGAGAAACCAAAATCAAGAAGGCTGCACCCCAACTCTGGTGCAAAAGGGGTTAATGTGAAAGTGAGAACTGGTTTTCCCACTGAGCCCAGAAAACTGTAATACAGAGTCTTCAGCATCCATGAACAAGCCAGTCCCTACACAGTGTACCCAGAGGAACTAGAGGCAGCACTGACTTTTTTTTTTTTTTTAGAGAAAGGGCCCTTGAGCATGGGCATGCGGGCCAGGTGGAAGATGGGGTACAGAAGGAAAAGGAAAGAGAATTTTAAGCTGACTCCATGCCCACTGCAGAACCCCACACAGGGCTCCATCTCACAACCCTGAGATCATGACCTGAGCTGAAATCAAGAGTTGGATGCTTAACCAACTGAGCCACCCAGGCACCCCAGCATTTACTTCTTAAATATAGAAGGAGTCAGCCTTTGGGTAGCCCTAGGACCAGAGAGAGAAATAACCTGGTTAAATGCCTAGAGTAACTTCAAACTACCAAATGGAAACAAAGAAAAAAAATTCAGCTTAAAACAGGAAAATCCTCTAATGTTTTCAATCCCCACCTTACCCCCTTGGACCTCACTTGTACATACACGAAGGAATCTTCCAGGTACCCTCAGCACCTGTGGCCACTCCTTCCACTAAAGAAAAGAGCCCACCCTGGGAAGAGTGCACTCCACTCAGCTAACAAACCCCGCCAGCTCTGATAGGTGAGTAGTTAAACTCTTCACTTTTAATAGGAGAACTAAAGATCATTAGATATTTAAGGAAACCTAACATGAATGAAAGAACCCCAAGATGAATAAAACAGCTTATCGATGAGGAAAATAATTAATGTTGGATACAAAAAATAATGTTAAAAAAAGATACTGCACCTACAAAGCAAATGCAGGTTACTATGAAAAGGAAATAATCACAAAACAAGATACATAATTTCAGAAATTAAAAAAAAAATTGTATGAGGGTTAAATTGAAAAGAGAAAAAAAACTAATAACCTAAGAGATCAAAGCAAGGAATTTTGCCAATTTTTAAAGAAAAAAAGGAAACTATGAGATGTAGTTAAAAGGCATACAGAATAGATTTAGGGGTATAATGTTCGATTTGTTCAAGAGTGACAGCAGAAAGCAATGAAGATGATGAAAAGGAAAAATAAGTAATCAGAGAAATAATAGAAGAAAATGTTCTCCAGCTGAAGAAAAACTTGAGTCTTGAAAATGAAAGGCTCCAGAGTGCTGGAAAGGATAATAAAAAGACACACATCTATCCATATCCTGCAAAACTTCTTTGTTAAAAATTAAATGGAAAATGCTGCAAGTGGAAAAAAAACTAAGTAACTTCCAGAAAAACAAGGAACAGTCAACCAGTCACCTTTTCGTCTGCATCACTAAATTCTGCAAGACAAGAGAAAACACAGGAATCTGAACGTGGAACTGTGAACACAGCAAAAGATCAATTCTGTGTGATGGCAAAATAAAGACATGTTTGGTCATGAAAGGATCCAAAACCTATTCTACTCATACATCCCCTTCGAAAGAATTATACCTCGATTCAAAGTAAAAAAAGACATTCATGGGTAGGGAAGAAAAGTGACACAGCAATCAGAGTATCAAATAAACCAATAAAATGTTAAATTCATCATAAATAATTTCAGATCATGGAAATGAAATTTATGCCACTAAGAAATGAGGTATGGAAGTGCTGAATCATTATATCGTACACCTGAAACTAATATTACACAGTATGTTAACCAACCGGAATTTAAATTAAAACTTTAAAAAAAAAGTTTATCTGATGGGGCGCCTGGATGGCTCAGTCGTTAAGCATCTGCCTTGGGCTCAGGTCATGATCCCGGGATCGAGCCCCGCATCAAGCCCCGCATCGGGCTCCCTGCTCAGCGGGAAGCCTGCTTCTCCCTCTCCCATTACCCCTGCCTGTGTTCCTGCTCTTGCTATCTCTCTCTCTGTCAAATAAACAAATAAAATCTTTAAAAAGTTTATCTGAGAAAACATCTTCGTGGTGAGAAAACTCTCATTCTAATTACTTCATCACTTTGGATTATTAGAGGTAGTATTCATTTTGCTCACTAAGACAAAAAAAGAATAAGACCAAGTTCAAATGAAATATCTGAGAAGTAATAGGAGAGCGGCTGCTTTAAAAGTATATTGAATATCTTGTTTTAGGGGCGTCTGGATGGCTCAGTCCGTTAAGAGTATGATTTGGCTCAGGTCATGATCCCAGGGTCCTGGTATGGGCCCCGCATCGGGCTCCCTGCTCCCTCTGCCCCTGCTCCCTGCTCGTGTGCATGCACACGTGCTCTCTCTCTCTCAAATAAATAAAATCTTTTTAAAAAAAACAGTGTTTAAACAAATAAGTGTGTGTCAATAAGTAAATAAGGTTATGAATTAGAAAAATAAAAACAACATTTGCAGGTGGAACTGTGAGTGATTTGTCTCTATTTAGTAGATTTTATTTAATATTGTTTATGCAACTGAATATAAATGGAAGAAAAGACCATCCAGCTGATAGAGAAGTTCTGGACTGAAGGAATTAGCTTTAGGGAACTAATAAGTTGGGCATTTTCCTCTTTGTGGCATCCAGAATTCTTTATTTCCCTTTCTCTGCTTCACACATAAAAGCTGGTCACAGCAATGTTTATTTGACTCGTCGCTCCAAAGCATGAGGCTTCTACTGTGCACCTTTCCCTCTTCACCCAAATGGAAAAGCTCCCTCTGATTCCTTTCAAGAATAGATTTCTACCCTGTGAACCCTTCCAGTTTGTGACCAAAAGGTCTACTTAGAAGAGAAATGACATTTTTAGGGCCCCTGGGTGGCTCAGTTGGTTGAGCGACTGCCTTCGGCTCAGGTCATGATCCCGGAGTCCCGGGATCGAGTCCCACATCGGGCTCCCTGCTCAGCGGGGAGCCTGCTTCTCCCTCTGACCCTTCCCCCTCTCATGTGCTCTCTCTCTCTCTCATTCTGTCTCAAATAAATAAAATCTTAAAAAAAAAAAAAAAAAAAGAAGAGAAATGACATTTTTAAAAGAATCTCATATTTTATGCAGTTTGTTCCAAAACTACTTGGAACTAGATATAATCTACATTATCTATGTATTTGGGTTTTTTTATGTTATGTTAATCACCATACATTACATCATTAGTTTTTGATGTAGTGTTCCATGATTCATTGTTTGTGCACAACACCCAGTGCTCCATGCAGAATGTGCCCTCCTCAATACCCATCACCAGGCTAACCCATCCTCCCACCCCCCTCCCCTCTAGAACCCTCAGTTTGTTTTTCAGAGTCCATCGTCTCTCATGGTTCGTCTACCCCTCCGATTTCCCCCCTTTATTCTTCCTCTCCTGCTACCTTCTTCTTCTTTTTTTTTTTTAACATATAATGTATTATTTGTTTCAGAGGTACAGATTATGTATTTGTAAGGACTGCCGATGGCCTGAGGTAAAACTTGTTTCCATGTTTGTGAAGAAAGTCACAACATGTAAGTGCTGAAAGAGATCTTCATCATTACCCACTACAAACTTCTCGTTTTACAAATGGGGAAACTGAGGTCCAAAAAGATCCTATCACTTCTCTAGGACTGCACAGGTGTCTTTACTAACATCAAAATGATTAGAGGACAAGTTGCAGGAAGACAGATACACTACTGGCAAATTTGTAGTGCTTTGTGGACACATAAACACTTCTATTTGAGGATAAAGTGAAAACTATATCCATCTTTAGCAAAAAGGTTCCCTCCTCCATCCACACCCTTGCCCTTAATTTCTCCCTCAATTCACTGAATAAACCTTTACTGAGCTCCAACTGTGCAACAGGCAGTGACCTAGGTACAGGCGGCAAGCACCGACCAAGTAAGAAAATACCGGCTATTTCTTCCTTCCTTCCGTCTTACCTGACTTCCTTCCAGTAATCTTATCACCAGAGCTTCCACGAGAAGCCAACAAAAATCTAATCCCAGTGCTCGCACTTGAGGTCCTTTTTCCACAATAGGCTCCAATCCTTAGATATAGGAGAACAGGTATAAAGATGGAACAGAAAATTGGATTGTGGAAGGCATGTATGTCATATACAGAGGCACTTCTATTTATAAACCACGAAATTAAGACAACATTGACTGACAGGCTAAACTGAGTGCCAACTATGGGCTGGTATTGCTCTGACTACTGGGATACAGCGATGAAAACCACAGACGCAGTCTCTGCCCTGGTGAAGCTTTTGCAGATGAATGTATCACTGCAGATGTGACAAGGTTAATGAAGAAAACGCAGAGGGTGCCATGAGAGAAGGTGTCATGTGAATCCTGTGGGGGCCACAAACACTTCGCAGTCCTCCCACTCCAGAAAGCACAATGATCAAGGAGCCCACTGCCAGTTCCGAAATCTACCATGACATTTGTGTGGAGGCCATGCTTCCTCATGGGCTGCTCCTAGCCAGTCACTGCACATGGCAGGACTACTAGGACAGGCCCAATCCTGGAAGGCAGGGGACTCCTCTTATGGCTGACTTTGGCTTGAAGACTCCCCTGGCCTTGCCGAACCTTCCTTAGAATGCAGAGGAGTCTTGCAGGCTTCCACTCAACATTCCTTCCTTCTCTCTTTGCTGGGGACCATATCTGCCTGGGGGTCTCACAGCCCTTCCCATCGCTGCCAGCTCCCTCCCCATGTTTTCTCACAGGTGGTTGCCCTAATAAAATCCTTGCATGTTTAATCCCACCTTCGAGTCTTCATCTCAGAAAGTGCAGACTAACACAGACCCTAGTTTAGATTGAGATGGACTGTTTAGGATTGGGTTACTGGGGAACTGAGATTCTGAGATGCCTGGGTGGCTCAGTCAGTTAAATGTCCCATTCTTGATTTCAGCTCAGGTCATGATCTCAGGATAATGAGATTGAGCCCCGCGTCAGGCTCTGTGCTGAGCACTGAGCCCGCTTAAGATTCTCTCTGTCCCAGGGTGCTTGGATGGCTCAATCAGTTAAGCATCTGCCTTCAGCTCAAGTCATGATCTCACTGTCCTGGGAGCCAGCCATGTGTCACTGGGCTCCCTGCTCAGCAGGAAGTCTGCTTCTCCCTCTCACTCTGCCCGCCCCCCACGCTCATGCTCTCTCTCTCAAATAAATAAATAAAATCTTAAAAAAAAAAAAAAAAGATTCACTCTGTCTCTCTTCCCCTCCCTTCTCCCCCCAATCCCACTCACTCTCTCTCGCTA
Organism: Mirounga angustirostris; assembly: GCF_029215605.1. Lineage (NCBI taxonomy): Eukaryota > Metazoa > Chordata > Mammalia > Carnivora > Phocidae > Mirounga > Mirounga angustirostris. The sequence continues at coordinate 35,378,856 of NW_026991712.1, forward strand.
GGAAAAAAAAAGTGAGACTCGAAGGAGGAGAAATCAGTCAGATGGAAAAAAAAGAAAAGGAGAAATGAAGGAGGGCACTGCAAGAACAGCATGTGCAAGGTCCCTGAGGCAGGATGGATCTTCTCCCAGTCGAGGAACTAAATCAAGAGCAGTGTGTATCTGGACTGCAACATTTCAACAAGGAAGAAAGCAGGGTCTGGTGAAGCCTAACAGATAGGCAGAAGCCAGATTATGCAAGGATTTGTCATTTAATTCAAGAATTTTTAACTTTTTTCTAAGTGCATGGCATAGGTAGATAGGGTCTTGAGCAATGAAACAACTTGATCAAATGTATATTTTTGGGTTCTTTTTTGAAGATTTTATTTATTTGACAGAGAGAGACACAGTGAGAGAAGGAACACAAGCAGGAGCAGAGGGAGAGGGAGAAGCAGGCTTCCCGCTGAGCAGGGAGCCCGATGCGGGGCTTGATCCCAGGACCCTGGGATCATGACCTGAGCCAAAGGCAGACGCTTAACATCTGAGCCATCCAGGCACCCCTCAAATGTGTGTTTTATAAAGATCACTGGGGCTGCAGTAGATGGATCAAAAAGAAAAGAAGTGCTAGGAAATCAAGAAGGAGGCCACTGAAATGGTCCAGTAAAGAGATAAATTAAGGATTATTTCGTTCCTAACAGGAAAAAAATCATTTTACAGGGTCTGCCTTAAGATTTCATGGCCCTTTTGTTTATTCAAGGCATTCAATAGTTTATGCCTTATTCTTTATTTAGGTGCAAGTCTTCACTTTCACCATCTTTGTGCACATAGGTATCACATCTGACTCAAATTGTAATCTCACATAACACGTGAATTAGTTCTTATGCTTCAAAATTAACAGAAATACTCAATAATAAAAACGTTAGACTACACCTCTATCCTTAATAGATACGGAAATAGATTACAGACCCAGAAATGTTACACACAGAAGTAATGAGAAAGCCCATACAAAGTCCATACTAAACATACTGATGACACAGGATGTTCCTCCTCTAAAACAAAATAGGGAAAATAAGTAGGCCTTACTTTGTAATAAACTTCACCTAAAATAAAAATGCTGGAAATAATAAAAACCAGTGAAACTTTGGTTTGCCTTATTAGAGTTTAGATGGGCTTCTGAGAACACTATCAGAAAAATAAGACCCAATTACTTTTTTTCCTCTTCTGGAAAATTACCAGAGGCACTCAGGTATTCCTCTGTGCTTGAAGTTTTAAAGGGCACTCTAATTTTAAAGTTGTACACATTATGTGAATGAATATTAATATGCACATATATACACACATGTATCTTTACATAAACACACTTAGGGGTTGGGGTGTGTGATATGGGTGAAGGGGAAGAGTGCAGAAAGAAGCAGCAAGAAAAGGAAAGCAAGAAAGGCACAAAAAACACTATGTGTAATATAATCACACTGTGCATTTATGCAAATTATGTGCGTGTATAAAATTATATACATGTAAAGAAATTTTAGAAGGAAGGAAAAAGAAAAGAAGAGAAAAAAAGAGGGAAAGAAAAGAAGAATAAGGAAAAGAAATGAAGAAGAGTGGGAATGAGGGATGGAGGGAAGAAGGAAGGAAGGGGACTGAAAGAATTTCTCTTGCAATAAATAATGCTGGGACAAGCAGATGAGGTGTTTTATTTGTCTGTCTGTGTTGTTAGACCCTTACTTGACCATTACAATAAATTCCCGACAATTTTTAAGTGCAGTTTAGTATTCAATCACACATACAAAAATACAGAAGAATCTTTAATCTGCTCTTGGATTTGGGAAGAATTTGTTAAGCAGAGAAACAATGGAAGAATCTATGAAGAAAAAATAGGTAACTTTGACCATTTAAACATTAAAAACGTGTAGGGATTTCAAGTTAAACACACAGAAGTTGGGCTGCAATACAAACCCTCTCTCTCATAAGACCTAACAAAAATGGACAAAAAGTAGCATGTCTGTGTGTGTGTCTCAAAAATTCACCAGTGAGGGAGCACAATGCCATGTCATACAGTCCAACAGATGGTGCTAAAGAGAAAAACAAAAGGTTCTGATACCAATGTGCCTCACCCAGAGCAATATAGGAGACAGAAGTTAAAGCAACAAATTATGGAGCAATCTCACTAATATCTCCCTAATATGGAGAGAAGCCCAAGGACAGGTGAATAATAGCTTGGGAAAATCTTCTGAGATAAATTATTACCTCCACCATCAGACTTTAGCAGAGATGAAAAGACCTTGGGGTCTTTCTAGTCTGGGAGAAAAGACGAAAAGAAACACAGAATGATCTCAACTATGTATAGGTAACTGTGGTTGGCTAAGAGTGAATTATTCTGTATTGAAGGGATATTGATAGAAGGATAAGTTGTTTCAGTGACTAGCAGGGAGGCACTAGCAGAAATACCTAAGATAAAGATCAGGAGCCTGCAAACTGGTTATGTTCTTGTGACCAAACACATGAGGAGTGACTGGAACTTGGGTGGAGCTCCACCAAGGGAAGAGGAGGCTGTGTGGGCACTACTCCTGGGTGCCCCAGCAAAGTATGTTTTCTAATGGGAAAAGTCACGTGGAAGTTTAACAAGTGATAATGAGGAGGGAAGATGTACTAGAGAGTTCAGAGAGGGCATGCTATATTACAGACAAAGCATGAAATCGCAGGGGCTAACCCTGCATTATAAATAGGAGGATCATCTTGAGCCTGGAAGCTCTAGAACATCTAAGACTCTGAAGACACTTGGGACTCTTCTGCTGGCCACGTGACAGGGTCAGTGTGAATAAGCAAGGTGTTGGTGAATCTGAGTTGCCTTACCTCTTCTACCTGGTATCACTGCTGCATGAAAATGTGCAGTTCTAGTCCCTGACTTTAGTCATATTGTGTAGATGCTAGCCGAACTCATGCTAAGCCAGCTAGAAAGGGAGGTGGGGTTGCAGGAGACATAAAACTTTCTAGGAACTGTAGCTGCTTAATTACAATGCTTGTAAAGCTTGTAAAAGACTACTTCAAACATACCTGAAAGTCTGAAGAAAAGACAAATGTCAATGTGGTAATTTTGATATTATCCGACCCTCTGTGAAGACCTCATCTTGTCTGTCTTGTTGCTGAGGAAAGTGAGCATTTTAAAAAATTACACAGATTCCCCAACAGCTGTTAGAATACTGCCCAATAAAAGTGTCCTGCAGAATTCAATCAAATACAGTGCACACCCTGATTTCTTTGACAGGAAGAAAGAGGTCACCGGAGTGCTAGTCAGCACAGTCTTTTGTCCTGGTAGCTTTTGTGACCTGCGGAGATTATTGCGGCAGCTGTCTGGACCCTTTCTCTGCCAACTCTGTTGCCTGGGGGCTCTGGTCTAGCCAGAGGGGTTAGGTTGACGAGTGCTAAATACTCTCAGTAGTGAAGAGGAACTTAACAGAACTGAAAACAAAATGGTAGATAAATCCAGTAAGAACTCTCTGAAGGAGGGAAAACTGGGGGAGGGGCAGAGAGACCATTAAAAGCTCTAGATGAAGTTCATGACAATTTTCCACTGTTAGTATTCCTAACAATGGTGCCAACACTTCAGGTACGCTTTTCTTTTAACCCAAGTGACTGACGGGAGTGAGAACGGAAATGAGAGATGTGAACAACTAGGATGACTTTCTCTGGTAGGAAGAAGAGGCCCCGGTACTCCATGGCCAAGTAGGGCTCTGACCTAAAACCCAAAGGCACCCCCCACACACAGGAAAAGGAGGCCTTCCTACAGAGGTAGAGTCAATGCCACACAGAGCATTTAACCAAGTTATTCACAGGCTACACAAGGCCAAGCTGAGCTTTTCCATCCTGCTACATCTTCAAGGGCTCAGGCTTCAGGGTGGCTTTAAAAGGGCATGCGAACAGGTCTCAGATGGTGGGAAGACACTAAAGAAATCATTCATTTTGACTACAATATGATAAAACAAGGTTCAAGTACAACATCTCAAGCATGAACAAAAGAAATGGCATAGAAATAGGGCAAAAAATACTGCAGGATATCAAACAAATAATGAAAGAACATAGCATGCATAAGAAAACTGAACTAACCCCTCCCCCCAAAAAAGAATAAAATTCCCTGAAGTTGCTTTCTACTATAAAACATAATAAGAACATGAATTCAATAAAACAAAAGTACAAGTTGATGGCAAAACAGAATTAGGTAGAATGGGAAACTGCAGAGCTAAGAAAAGAGGAGACCAAAACAACAGCATTAGTAGTACAAAAAGAGAACTGAAAATGGAATTAATGACCCAGGAAAGGCTTGAGATAATCACAGTGAATGCAGAAGGGAGACAGAAATTAGAGTCACTAGATTATAGATAATCAGGGACAAAGAGGAACAAATATGGAGATAATAAATATCCCAGAAATAGAACACCAAACGAAGAAAAAGGAAATAGCATTGAAAGAGTGCTAAGAGACTTTTGGTTAAATATGGCAGGTTGAATATATTATCCGAAACCCCATTAAAATGGTAGTTAAAAAGATCAAAGAATTGGGAGAGGAGGCAAAAGCCTATCAGATAATCAATTAATTAGAGCAAGAAGTAAATTAGAAGAGTGGCAACTGCCCCAGCATAGTGGAGTAAATGAAGCTTAAATGCATGCAGAGGGATATACAAGAAACAAGTCATGCAGTACCAAAGAATAGGAAAGCCTGAGGAATTGGAAGCATTAGGGATCTTGGAATGTAGGCGTGTGGGGAGTGGCTGAAAATAGGAAGATGGGTTAAAAGTACATAGAAGAGTGAACCTCCCCCTCCCTAAATCTCTTTTCCCACCCCAGTAGCCAGGCATCTACCTCTCTGACATCTTAGCATGGATGGAAGGTTAATTCTCTGGTAATACTGAACCCAAAAGGCCCTGGGTTTGGGGGCACCAAGCACCAAAGAGAGATAAGGCCCTTGAATGAAAACAGAGGGACTGCATGACAAGACAACATAATAAACCATGAGATTCCCCTCACCCCACCAGTTTCCAAAGTCCCATCCCCTTACTTATAAGCAGACGGTCCTTCTCTGGAGACAGTCACTAGTCCCGGAGTAAAGACCTAGAGATACTGACTTTTGGGGTAACCCAAAGAAAAGGCACTGCCTGGTCATCCCCCAGGGAAATGAGCCAGTCAGAGAGCTGGCCCATTGCTGCCCTCCCTTCCACCCCCCACATACAGCTTCCAGCCAGCCACTGAGTAGCTATTGCACTCAAATCCGGAGCCACTGAACAGCTCAACGGAGAGGCAAGAATCATGAAGGTCAACACAGAAGCAAGCTACAATGAAAACACAAACAAGAAGTTCCAGGTAATAGAGATGCTGCAAAAAAAAAACAGAGGAAAATAAATGTAATATCCTCAGGGTGATAAAAAGAGGTTATTGCATCTATGTGGTAAAAAGAGGAGGCTGTTGGGGGAAAAAAAAAGCAAGCTAGAACTCTTGTAAACTAAAAAAAAAAAAAAGTATGACTAAAATGTCAAAAATTCTACAGGAAGTTTGGATGATGAAGATGAGGGCAACTCCAGAAAGCAGAGTAAAAAGACAGAGATAGACAATAGGAGGGGAAATGTGAGCCAAGTGGAGAATCAGTCCAAGAGGCCCGGCGTGAAAATAGTATGAATTCCGTAATGAGAAAAGAGAACTTAATGGAAAGGGATTACCACAGAAATAACATTAGAAAATGCTCCGGAACAGAAGGACCTGAATGTCCAGATCAAAAAGTCCATGGAATACCTAGTCCAAAAGTGGGGGACGGGGGGGGGGGGGGTGAGCCCTCACTAAGGCATTTATCATGAAATTCCGGAACACCAAGAATATGAAGATGATTTTATAAACTTCCAGAGAGAAAAAAGTCACACGCAAAGGGTCAGCCTCTTCGGAATCTAGCAACAACTGAAGCAGTGCTTCGAAATTCTGAGGAAAAAGAATTCCGTATCTAACCAAACTATCAGTCAAGGACGATGGCAGATAAACGTACCTCCACTCCTGCACCCCTTCTCCAGAGGCCTCCGGAGGCTGCGCGGGAGCCAACCTGGGAGGAGCACCGCACCAGCAGCCGCGCGCGTCGCCCGTCGTGCGCAGGCGCCACCGCCACAGCCCGGGTCACAGGAGGTCACGGGGCGGTGGCGGCGGCGTGTGCGCAGGCCTGCGGGCGCCGCCGCCTCGTGACCGCTCCTCGGCGCCCGGCCACGGCGGCCACGGCGGCCACGGCGGCCACGGCCTGCCTGGACAGGCTCCGTCCGGAAGGGCTGTGAGCGGGCCGCCAGGGTGGCGGGGGCTGCGGTGGAGGCCGCCTGACCTCTCTCGGTAGTACTCACCCCCCAGGCACACCCCTCAGGGGCTGGCCACCAGGCCCTGGCTGGGCCCCGCGCCCTCCTCCGCGCTGCAGCGGCCGCCCCCTCGGGGCCCTGGCCTGCTCCCTGCTTCTCTGGGCCCCACTGAGGGGCTCCGGCCTTCAGGGCCGCCCGATCCTGGTCTCCGCAGTTCTGAGGGTCCCCGTGGGAAGGTGGAGCCTTGAGGGCCAGAAGGGGCTGGGAGAATCTGAGGGGGAGCCTGCCTCAGGGGGCCCCAAAGGAGGCATCCCCAAATCTCAGGCGCCCCTAGACCTCTGCCTCAGCCCAGGTATCAGCACCGGCGGCTCACCTCCTGGAGCAGCCCCGGACAGCGCCGGCTTGGACAGCAGGGTCCTGAGAGTGGCCTGACCCTGCTGAGGAGCCCAAGGCCAGGCTGCCCAGCCTCTGCCGGATCATGAGTTGCGAGGGGCCTAGTGCCCTCTAGATGCCAACGCAGGATTCAGTAGCCCTGGCCTCTGGCCCTCTCTGCGGCACCGTGGAACTGAGTGGCTTTGGCTTCCCCATGGGAACCTTGACTTCTCGCTACAGCCAGAGCACCAGAACGCAGCAGTCCAGACCTCTGACCGTGACTCGTTTCTCTTCTTAGTCCAGAGCCTGGGTTCCCCAAACTAAAGCAGGCAGCCTCCCAGTCAGGCCTGAGAAGCCAAACCCATGGCTGTTTCCCCTCGGAGCCCTGGTCAGGACTGACCTGGCCCCTGGGCCTGCTCTCCCTGCAGGGGCAGCCGTTTGACCTGGACGTGGGTCTGAAATGTGGAAGTTCCCTCCCTCCCTCCCTTCCTTTCTTCCTTCCCTCTCTCCCCCTTCCTTCCTTCCTTCCTTCCTTCCTTCCTTCCTTCCTTCCTTCCTCTTTCTCTCTCTCCCCCTCCCTTCCTTCCTCTCTCTTTCTCTCTCTCCCCCTTCCTTCCTCTCTCTTTCTCTCTCCCCCTTCCTTCCTTCCTCTTTCTCTTTCTCTCTCCCTTCCTGCCTTCCTTTTCTTTCTTTCTTCTTTATTTCTTTTTCTCTCTCTCCCCCTCCCTCCCTCCTTCCTTCCTCTTTCTCTCTCCTTCTCTCCCCCTTCCTTCCTTCCTTTCTCTTCCTTCCTTCCCTTCCTTCCTTCCTCTTTCTCTCTCTCCCTCTCTCCCCCTTCCTTCCTTCCTTCCTCTTTCTCTCCCTTCCTTCCCTTCCTTCCTCTTTCTTTCTCTCTCCTCCTTCCTTCCTTCCTCTTTCTTTCTCCCTTCCTTCCTTCCTTCCTTCCTTCCTTCCTTCCTTCCTCCCTCCCTCCCTCCTTCTCTCTTTCCCCTTCCTTCCTTTTTTTCTTTTCTTTCTTTTCTCTTTTCTTTATTTCTCTCTCTCTCTCCCTTCCTTCCTTTCTCTTCCTTTTCCTTCCTTCCTTCCTTTGCTTCAGAGACACCAGAATTAATAACACTGTTTTTGATTTTGGCTTGCAAAAAAAAATCTGCTTGGTTGGAAGTCAATAGATAATACCTAAAATGGATAGATGAAGAAATGGCAGTATTTATTATTGAGACACACAGAACTGAGTACAAAGGGAAAGCTCAGCATGGTTGCCTCTGGAGACCAGAATCCAGGGAGGAGAATGGGTCTCAGGAAACTGCTATTTTTCACACATCTTTTTAGTATTATTAGGTATTTTAAACTAAATACATTTTTTTGATAAAAATTAAAAATACATGTTACAAAAACACCATGTGGATCATATGAAGCATGTCTGCAGCCCAGAAGCAGCCCATGACTGCCAGTTTTCACCCACTAAACTACCAAGTTTCTGGCGAAATAAAGTAGGTGAGTGGGCCCAGGAACCTCCTGAGAAAGGGATCAGGACCCCTAGCCTGTTCCCTTTCGAAGGCAAGGAAGCATGATGACTAAATTCAGAAGTGGTGACAGACCACAGGGCTTCTTATCCCAGCTCTGCTGCCTGTTAGCTCTGGCACACTGAGCAAATCACTTAACCCTTCTGTGCCCCATTTTTCCATCAACTCTCAGAGGTCTGATCTGAGAAACAATTGAGTTGATTCAGGTAGCACACTTAGACTACTACCTGTGGCACAGTAAGCACTCGATCTACACTGGCTATTAACATTAACATTTTAAGGTTTGAAATTATTAAGCCATCCCTGGGAGACTGAAGTGATCACAATGCCAGGCAGCTGGTAAGAGATACCAGGAGTTTCTTTTTTTTTTTTTTAAGGAAGTTTCTTTTTATATTTTATTTTATTTTTTTAAGTAATCTCTGTACCCAATGTGGGGCTTGAACTTACAACCCCAAGATCAAGAGTCACATGCTCTACTGACTGAGTCAGCCAGGTGCCCCACCAGTAGTTTCTTTTTTTTTTTTTTTAAAGATTTTTTTTTTATTTATTTATTTGAGACAGAGAGAACGAGGGAGAGAGAGCACATGAGAGGGGGGAGGGTCAGAGGGAGAAGCAGGTTCCTTGCTGAGCAGGGAGCCCGATGCGGGACTCGATCCAGGGACTCCAGGATCATGACCTGAGCCGAAGGCAATCGCTTAACCAACTGAGCCACCCAGGCGCCCCCACCAGCAGTTTCTAATGGGAGCCTCACCAGAAGGAGAGGGGACCATCAGGCTGATGCCTTGGGTGCGATTTGCATGTTCTCCTGTTTGATGTTGGCAACCTCTCCTATCCCAGCTTCTAGCACTATAGGTGCCTCTCAGGGGGATAAAGGGTGTACATGAAAACCCTTAAACTGCCTCTCATCAAAACCTGAACATTTAATGACCAACTAACAATACACCTTAGTTTTCAACAGTGACTCTGAAGGACAGCAAGAGCAAAAAGGGCAGAAGGGATGGAGGCTCCCTGGCCCCATTTTAACAGTATTATTTTCCTGACTCTGTTGTGAACCAGGACTGAAACCTTGACCCAAGTAAGCTGCAGGATTCATGAACTTAATGAAGAGACAGGACCCTGGGAGAGAGAGGGGGGAGAAGGGCAGTCTGAGTGGAGGGGGAAGGCAGCAGGATGCTGATGTGTTTAATTTCAATATTAAAAGAAATTTTTTATTTGTAAACAAAGCTTAAGAAGTAGGAAGAGTGGTTACATACACCCCAACCGCGTGTGCGATCATGAGTGTGTGTGTGTGTGTGTGTGCAGAGAGAGACGAGACAGAAAGAGACAAAAGAAAGAGGAAAGGAGGAGGATGAGAAGGATGAAGATGGGAAGAGCAGGGAGTAGAAGAAGGAGAGAAGAAGAACAGGAGAGAGAAAAAGAAGGGTTGGGGATGGGGGACAGGAGGACAGAGACTCTCTCTAATGTAAACACCCCCCACCCTTGCACTCAACATCCTTCTGCTTAAACACCTCTAGTAAGAAGTCTCTACCTTATAAAACGATTCATTCCACTGCTAGAAAGCTCTCACTGTTAGGAAGCTTTTACTCTGTGACAGTCACTCAAGGGCACCCTGCAGACCTCCAGCACCCTAGAGAGAACTGACAAGGGCCCAGCAGCCACTGAAGCCAGGCCTCCCATGGACAGCCCCCTGCCAATGACTAAACTCAGCCTAGGTGCTAAAGCAGGTGCAGACTGCTCCTAGAGGACTCCTAAGGCTTTGAGGAAACTTCCGTGGACCTAATTCCCCCCTCTCTCCCACATTCAGAGTCAGACTTGCCTCTAGGCCTGGGGGTCTCCCTGCCTTATCCAGTGGCCTCCCTACACCCCCTCAGAGGACCGTGGGATAAGGCATTCCCTTCATAAAGTCCTTATTTTTTTTTTTTTAAGATTTTATTTATTTACTTGACAGAGAGAGATAGTGAGAGCAGAAACACAAGCAGGGGGAGTGGGAGAAGGAGAAGCAGGCTTCCCACTGAGCAGGGAGCCCGATGCGGGGCTCGATCCCAGGACCCTGGGATCATGACCCGAGCCGAAGGCAGACGCTTAACGACTGAGCCACCCAGGCGCCCCCATAAAGTCCTTATTTAATTTCATCTTAGTGATGGCTTCTTGGAGGATCTGAATTAACTTATACATAAACTGAGCCAAAATCTTATGTATATTTTACCTGAAATGAGACTAAATCTCATTTTCAACTGTTGGTTCTAGTTCTATCTACATGAACCACTGCCTAAGTCTTTTCTTGTGGCCCCATTTTTTTCTAGTTGAATTATCCATAAAGGCAATGATGAGCTGTCCTCTGTGTGTGTCTGTGTATGGGTGTGAATGTGTGTTTAAGAGTAGGGCTGGGGTGAAGGTAATGATAGGCAAGGTAAAATCTGATTAACAAAAAAAGGGTGGGAAATGAGAAGACATCCCACCGGTAAGAGATCAGAAACTGATGATTTCCTGGAAAATATAAATGCTAAGACTTGGCCTCAAGTAGAGAAAGCCTGAATAGACAAAGGAAGCATACAAGAAACTAAAAGGTTAGTCAAGGACCTTCACCAGGCACAGGCAACCTTCAAGGAATAGATCATTTCAACATTGTTTGAATTACTGCAGAGCACAGTAAGACATGGAAAGTTTCCCAACTCATTCTAATCAGCTAGCATAACATGTATATTAAAACACAAAAGACTGCATGCACCTACACACACACACACACACACACACACAGGTAAAAAGAGAACAGGATCAATTACGATGACGATGATAAGGACAGCTGACATTTACTGAGTGTTTACCATGTACCATGGACTTATACTTCATCCCAATGCTGGGAGGCAAGATCTCTTACTATTATTCCTATTTTATGGAGGAGGAACTGAGGCACAGAGTGACTAAGGGACGTACCCAAGGTCACAAAGGTCATAATTCCAGTAAGCAGTGGGACTGGGGTGAATATAGCTATAAAATCCTCAAAATAATATTGATGAACTGAATCTGTCAGTATGTTTTTACATCGTGACCACACAAAGACTGCTCCAAAAACAACTAGGAAATGTATTAATGGATATCATTATAGCAAGAGAATAACGTAATATGAAATCATTTTTGAGAGCCAAGAAACCTACAGTACCATCAGAGTGAAAAGTGAGACATTAAAACCACTTCCTTTACAGAATGTCCTCTGCTACCTACTTTTCAACATCGTACTTGATATCCTGAGCAATGTAATAAAAGAGAAAGATTTAAGAAATCTGAAATACTGAAAAGGAGGAAAAAAATCATTATTTGCAGACAACATAATTACTTAATGGACAATCTGAGATTCAGAGAGAGGGGAAAGGGAGATGAATGGATAGACAGGTATTAGAATAGAGGAGTTCAGATGGGTAGTCAGGTACAAGATCACATAAAACCAAGAGCTTTCAAAAACTAGATCATATTTAATGCTGAAACCCTGAGGATATTAGACAAGGATGTCCACTCTCACACACCTATTAGTATTAGCTAACATTATTCTATCGTGATAGATTGATACACTTAGAAATGAGAGTAAAATAAAAAGTATACAAATTGGGAGAGATCAATAAACATCATTTGCACAAACTATGACTTCATGACTGGGATCCAAGAGAATCAGGGGAACAACCATTACAAGCAAAAGGCAATAAAATAAGGTGGCTGGATACAAACTAACATTTAAAAGTCAGCTTCTTTCCTATATAAAAATAACCAGCTAAAACATGTAAAGGAAGAAAATATTCCACTTAATATGGTACCAAAAAGATAACATACTCTTGAGAAAACTTAAATTTTTTAAATAAACTTAACAATAAAGGTGCAAATCTTTGATGAGAAACATCAAAGATTTAAATAAATGAAGCAAGACATACTTTGTTCTTAAATAGGAAGCTATAACATTAACAATAAAATTATTTAAAATTAATAAAGGATACAAAATTAATAAAAAATAACTCATATAATTAATAAAATATCAACTCTATACCAAAGTTATCCTTAAATTTTAATGTATTCCCTTCCTTCCTTTCCACTCCCAAATCAGGATTTCTTGAGAACTACAGAAGCTGATTCTGAAGTTTATATTGAAAATGAAAGGAAAAAGAAGGGAAAATAACCAGAAAGATATGTTAAAAGAAGAATAATGAGGGGTGCCTGGGTGGCTCAGTCAGTTGAGAGTCTGCCTTTGGCTCAGGTCATGATCCCCCCAGGGTCCTGGGATCGAGCCCCACATCAGGCTCCTTGCTCCTGGGGGAGCCTGCTTCTCTCTTCCTCTGCCTGCCGCTCCCCCTGCTTGTGCTCATTCTCTCTCTGTCAAATAAATAAATAAAATCTTAAAAAAAAAAAAAAAAGAAGAAGAAAAAGAATGAGATGGCACAGCACTTTCAGATATGAAAATATTTTATAGAGATAAATAATAGGTACATAGTTGCTTCTGAAGCATAAATGGTCCAGTCAGTGGAACAGAATAAAGAGTTAAGAAACAGTCCCAAGACACATAGATATTTAATATGTGATAAAAGCTGGATTTTAAATTAAGGGGGGGAAAGTATGTGTTACTCAATAAGTGGTATTGATACAACAGGGTGGCCATCTAGAAACGCAATCAGGTAAGAATCCTACTTCATTTCTTCATCAAGTAAATTCCGATGGATCAAAATTTTCAATGGAAATGTGAAATCGTAAGTCATAGAATGGCAGAATAAAATTTGGAAAAAAACTAGTGTTGGGGGAGGGGAAGGGTTGTTTGTTTGGAACTTAGAACAGAGAAAGCCTTCCTAAGCAAGGCATAAAACCTAGAAGTAGCCATTTAACAAAACAGATGAGGGACGCCTGGGTGGCGCAGTCAGTTAATCATCTGCCTTTGGCTCAGGTCATGATCCCAGGGTTCTGGGATCCAGGCCCGCATTGGGCTCCTTGCTCAGCGGGGGAGCCTGCTTCTCCCTCTCTCTCTGCCACTACCCCTGCTTGTGCTCTCTCTCTGTCAAATAAATAAATAAAATCTTTTTAAAAAAGAAAAGAAAAAAGATGAATTCAGCTACCTAAAAATTAAAAATCTCTGCAAAGCCAAAAATGCAACATAGTCAAAAGACACATAACAAACTGGTAGACAACAGGCTAATCTCTGGGTACATACATAGCTTTTACAATTCACCAGGAAAAGACCAAGAGCACTATGTGATCCAGTAATCTCACTTCTGGGTATATTATCAAAAAGAACTGACATCAGGATCTCGAAGAGGTATCTTCACTTCACTGTTCGTCACATCACTATTCACAATAGCCAAGATATGCAAACAACCAAGTGTTCATTAACAGAGGAACGGATAAAGAAAAACGTGGTGTATACATACAAGGGAATATTATTTCACCTTTAAAAAAAATGGAAATTCTACCATTTTCAACAACATGGATAAACCTGGAGGACATTACACCAAGCGAAATAAGCCGGAAGACAAATACTCTACGATTTCACTTACACGAAGGGTCTCAAGTAGCCAAGCTCGCAGAAAGAGAGAATACAATATTGGTGCCAGCAGCTGGGGAGAGGGGGAAATGGGGAGTTGTTATACAACTGGTTTAAAGTTTCAGTTATACTAGATGAATAAATTCTAGAGATCTGCTATACAACATAGTCCCGGTAGTTAACAATATGGTATTATGCACTTCAACATTTGTTAAGAAGGTAAATCTGATGTTGTGTTCTTAACATACATACACGCAGGGACACCAAAGCCTCTGGGAGGTGTTGCATATGTTTTTTGTCTTGATGACGGTGACAGTATTACAGGTGTTTACATATGTCTAAACTCACTGAATTGTACATTATGTACAAATGTTACATTAAATACATGCAATTCTTTGTGTATCCATTATACCTCAACAAAGCCATTTTAAAAAAAGGCCAACAACAAAATAGAGTATCAGGCAAAGAGCATTAACAGTCCCCCAGGGGAAAAAATATAAATGGCTTTTAAATATATGAGGCATGCCTGGGTGGCTCAGTCAGTTAAGCATCTGCCTTCGGCTCAGGTCATGATCTCCTGGTCCTGGGATGGAGCCCCTCATTGAGCTCCCTGCTCTGTGGGGAGCCTGCTTCTCCCTCTCCTTCTGCCCCTCCTCTCGCTTGTGCTCTCTCTCAAATAAATAAATAAAATCTTTAAAAATAAGTAGAAGTAAAGAAATGTAAAGTAAGGGAAGAGTTGTAATTTTTCATGTTAGCAAAAATTTTGAAGACTAATAAGACCCATTACTTGAGGGTAGGCAGAAATGGTTATATTTAAACATTATGGATTAGAATATAAATTAAAGTAGCAATTTGGGGCAACAACCTAAGATTTCAATATGCATAGCCTTTGCTCCACCTCCATGAATTCATCCTTTAGCCACGCACATATTCATACTGTGGAATACTGTGCATTAAAAAAAAAAAGTGTTCTGGATTGACATGAAATAATCAAAACTCATGTAACAACACGTGTAAAATCGTTTATGTAGAAAAAAATGAATATTTTTAAAACTCTCAAATACACACACATTCATATGTGATATAATACCTAGAAACACATTTAGAATTCTGTACAACAGACCGTCAAAATTCTGTTGAAAATGGTAGGAGAGAAAGAACTATAGAAGGAGTATTTGTCTTTTTTTCTCCCTAAATATACAGTTATTGTGTAATGAAATTTTTAAAAATATTCATACATTTTAATCCAGTAAATTCCACTTATAGAAATTCATTCTAGGAAGCAATCTAAAAATCTTGAAAGGGTTTTTATAAAAGTATGATTTTATAACAGTAAGAACTATGGGAACAGCCCACATGTAACCTAAACCTAAGTCAATAACAGCAAACCCACAGGTAATGCTCTGTAGCCACTAAAATATTTAGGAAAAAAAATCATAAAATCATGGACAAATACTTTTAGGGTTAGATTGGAAAAACAGAGAAAAATATGCAATATGACCAATCACTTAAAGATTCCCCTTCCCTGGCATAGACTGCTTTATAATTTTTATGGGGGAAGGCCATTATCTGTACCTTGCAAATGGTAGACTTCCTAATCAAACAATTCTTAAATTTACAGCCTCAAGAAAATTTGAAATAACAGGAGAAAGTATAACATGGATCACACGAAATCCTAGATAATCAAAGAATGTATTTAAAATAATGAGTTCTACCTTCAAATGGAATTAAATATTTTTTTCCTCCTTAATGAGTAGCCAAACTAATTAAGCTGAATCTTCCTTTTCATGCCCTCTGTTAGGTCTTTAGGGAAAAAAAGAGTTATATATCCAAAAGGTTAACCATAAGAGGAAGATGGAAGAAAACAGCCTCCACAATTAACAAACCAGATTATGGGTTCCTGATTTTAATGCAGCTGGCTTTAATGCCACCAACACTTTTAAAATAAATTTTTAATTGTCCTAGATGTTTTAATGTTATACCTCAGTTTAGAAAAGTACCAAGTAATTTCCAGAAATTGCCAGTTTCCACAGATGTTACCTGTAAAGCCTCAAGCAACATGCATATGACAGAGAATACAAACACGTTTTAACCCCATAGCTTTAGAGGAGTTTTTTAACATAAAGTTTAATTACAGAGCCCTAGAGATTTATCTTTGAAAAGTGATTCCATTCTAAATAGCCCATATCTAAATAGTAGATAAACAACCAGAGTGTTTCTTAAACTGCTAATAATAGACCCCACCCCCCCCCAAAAATGTGAATGGATGAAAGCCTGGCCATACCTGAGAAATGAAAAACAGCGACAGGTCTTTTCAAATCAAAATAAAGCAGAAAATTTGAAGACTTGCACTATTTTGTCTTATTTTGGACCTTCCGGCCTCCAACTTTCCCACAACTAATTACCTCCAAAATGGAAGGCAAATGTGCATTTTTTTTTTCTAAATTACTTTTTTCTAATTATATTGTTTAAGATTCTCAGACCTTACACTAGTAGTCTGTTTCATCATTGTGGTCTCGGCACCTGGCATGGTGCCCAGCTCTGTGCCTGGCCTGCAGGCACTCGATAAATCACAAGGTGAACAGATGTGTGTGGTGACCACTTATTTGTTGTTGTTTGAATATAGTCATCCTGTACTCGGTCATCATCAGTCAGCTTGGAGATATAGGCTCCTTGTCCCTTGATGCAGTTCCCTGAACTTGTGGTCTTTGATTAGGGAGATTGAGTGCGGACCTGGGTCGTTGCTTTAGTTGGCAAAGAATGGGTGCTGTGAATTAGGGACAGTTCAGACCCAATGACTCGTACTGAGAGAAGAGACCATGGCTGGACCTTCTGCTAACAGACTCTTTTTACTGATGCTAAACTCTCTACAAAATCCCAACAAAAGCTTTTAAGATTGTCAAAATACTGGGCGCCTGGGTGGCTCAGTCGTTAAGCGTCTGCCTTCGGCTCGGGTCATGATCCCAGGGTCCTGGGATCGAGCCCCGCATCGGGCTCCCTGCTCCGCGGGAGGCCTGCTTCTCCCTCTCCCACTCCCCCTGCTTGTGTTCCTGCTCTCGCTATGTCTCTCTCTGTCAAATAAATAAATAAAATCTTTAAAAAAAAAAAAAGATTGTCAAAATACTGTATATATTAAAAACAATACATAAAGCTCTCCTGAGATAGAAAACACAATTTGAGTAAATGGAAAGAAATACAGTCCCAAATAACTTACCATTTTCACCCTATCAAATTGGCAAAGACTATAAAGAGGATAATATGCATTGTTGGGAAAGGAACGAGGAATCCTTCTCCTTCAGATACACTGTTGGTGGGAATGTTAATGAGGAGAAAATATCTGGATGGCAATTTGGAAATATGAACCAAACATTTTTAAAAACAGCATGCCTTTGATCAGGAATGTCTATTCATTGCAACATTCTTCAAGGACATAACTAAGAAGTACGTGAAGATTTCTCTCTAAGGATAATCATCCAAATATTGACTTTAATAGTAAAAAACTGAGAAAAAAATCTAAATGTATGAGAGTAAAGAACTGGCTAATTTGGACTTTTCCATTCCATGTAGAACGATGGGGCCATTAAAAATATCATCATGGAAAGTTATCCATGATCAATATTAATTTAAAAGATAAGTTATTAAACAATATGTTAAGATCTATCTCATCTCTGTACACATTTGTATATATATACAAAGACAGTAAAAATATAGATGTCAAGGTGTTAGTAGTGTTAACATCTCTGTGTGGTAGTTTTGAAAGTAACTGTATATCCTAATGTTTTTACAATTAAGTATGAATTAGTTACCTTATCAAGGGTCTTTTTTTCCCAAGGGTCTTTTAAATAACCTTAAAACTAAGGCTAAATAAAGGAAAAAAATTTAATGAGTTTTGCAAATCATGATTAGAGAGCCACGAAAGTACTCACATACACACAAGAGCTCTATTATCTGACATCAAAAAATGTAAAGCTCTGAACATTTTTTGAACCATGAAATTAAATGACAAGGAGTTGGGGAAATGATAGCCAGAATTTTGACAAAAGGGTTAATAATTATAGGTGTGTAAAGAGCTCTCACAAATCAATAATAAAAATACCAGCATCACAGTTTTCTTTTTCTTTTTTTCAAATGAGTGAAAAATAAGAAAAGGGCACTGCTAACCCATATGGTGCATTCGTGCAGATGTTGAAAGGTGCTCTTTTCCCTGGGCAGGGGCCAGAGGGAAGCATAGCTGGATCTCAGCCCCAAGGTCCCCTCATCTAGAACACAACAACATAACCATATGTAGTAGCTAAGGCAAGAGCCAGATCTTCAATAAAAAGTATAAATGATCAATAAACATCTGAGAAAATGTTTAACTTCATGAATTATGAAACTGAAAGTTACAACAAAAATACACTTTTATTTCGCCTTTTGAACAGGCAAAAAAAATTATAATTCTCATTTATTGATGACATGTTGTGACACTCACACTGCTGGGAGAAAAATTTTTACAATCTTTCTAGAAGTCATTTTCAAATTATGAATCAAGAACCTAAAAATATTTATGTCTTTTCATTCTTATACTTCCAGAAACCGATTTTAAAGTAATAACCAGAAATACAAAGATTTATGTATAAGCATGATTTATAATAATGAAAAAGCAAAAGGACCTAAATAAAAATAGAAGATGATTGATTTCATCTTTAAGTGTTATGTAGAAGAATATTGAGACTAGTAAAATGCTAATAATACAGCATTAAATGGAAAACCCAGAATGGCATGAATGATGTAAAAATAAAGGGATCATAATTTGTATACTCTTTTATAACCACATTCATATGCAGGCATTTATTAGAAACTGTAAGAAAATATATAGTGTTAGGATCCTGGAATTATGAGTGATTTTTCTTCTATCTACCTTTCTCTAGTTTCCAGTTTTTCCTCAGGACCATTTATTATGTTCATAATCAGAAATAAGTCTCCCCAAGAGATGGTGCTTTAAAAAAAACACACATGCAAATGCAAAAGTGCCTCATAAAATAATTACAATGAAAGTCAGCCTGGGAGATGGCCTTGGAAGCAGTTTAGTGGGTCATTCAGAAATGGTGCAAAACAGTGATTTATAAAATAGTCCATCGTATGTTCAGGACAATAAAAATCTCAGAATCATAACATTTTCAATTTCCTCCATATTCCAGGAATATTTGGTACAACAGTAACAACAAAAAAATCTGGTTAGTCCTGAAGCTCTGAATAGTGTTTGATTTTGTTCACCTAGCCAAGCATGGATATGCTGCAGTAGAAAAACTCGCAACTTGTAATTAAATGTATCCCAGGTATCTACCACACACGTATTTCATTGTTTAGGAAGGATCAGGAAGACAAAAAAAAAAAAAAGCATATGGGTCTTTTAAATGAGGAAAGAGAAAAACAACCCCTACCCCAGTTTATTTCAATTTCAGGATACTAGAAGCAATCAAATGAATTGTGTCCCAAAATGTGTGGGCATTCAAAAAGCAAACTTGTGGGTTTTGTGTGGCTGAAGAGAATACAAACCACACCTTTTAGGTTGTTCACTAAAACTGAAAATAAATACAGGATGAAAAGACAAGCTCTTCGTTCATCCCCCCACAAGTCCTGTAAGAATATGTGCCTTTATTTATTTAGACGTTGAACATTGAAAGAAAATAATGATTTTTGAAAATTTAAGACAGTATATGAGATCTGATGAATTTCTGCACAATAAGAAGAAACGGGGGGGGGGGGGGGGGGCGGGGAACCAGGCAGGCATGAAAGAGAAAGGGGAAATTGCAAATTTCACTTTTGAATCCACAACCAAGAAGTGTACCTACAATGAGTTTCTGTGTCACAAACTCTTGTGTTGATTCCCACAGCCAAACATTGTTTTGGTTTGCTCCTATTTGCAAAGTTCATTTCCATTTTTTTTTTTAAGCCTCTCCCCACTCCGTGTTTTTTTTTTCCCCCCTGACATAACTTCAGTGATTCTGTAAGGCCATTTTCTCTCTCAAGTTCCTGTCGTGTACTTTTTGTTCCTCTGCTGTGGATGCTCCTTGGATATGTTGATAAGCAAATAATTTCACATTTTCGGGGCGCCTGGGTGGCTCAGTTGGTTAAGCGACTGCCTTCGGCTCAGGTCATGATCCCAGGGTCCTGGGATCGAGTCCCACATCGGGCTCCCGGCTCAGCCGGGAGCCTGCTTCTCCCTCTGACCCTCTCCCCTCTCATGCTGTTTCTCTCTCGCTCGCTCTCTAATAAATAAATAAATAAATAAATAAATAAATAAATAAATAAATCTTTAAAAAAAAAATAATAATAATTTCACATTTTCTACAAAGACTCCATTAAAGAGCCTGCAGGAAATCCAGTGATGCAATCTCATACAGCTTAACTAACAGACTCCAGCGTGCATCTGGCATGATCTATGTACCAGCTTGTAGAAGCAAGTAGATGAGTCACACACTCGGCCCTCCAGCAAAAATGCAAGTCTACGTTAGGGAAAAAATAAACTGTTGTTAAAAAAAATAATAGAAACTCAAACTTGCCTGCAACTACTTTTTATTCTTAAAGGAAGTCGTATTCTGCCCTCTCCCTATTACTCCTAGAGATTAAATACAACTAGACTCACCACCGAGTCTCTCCCAAGAACAGTCAGGTGGAGTCTGCCTCCTCTACAGAGAATTTTCTTCCAAGGGAAACTACGCGGCGCATACGGCCTACTGAGTAGGAGTTTCTCTCCTCCTTAGCCATTCCCCCACTTCAAATTATATGAGGGTTGGAAACTCCTACACCCATTTGTGCTATTTTGAAAAATAGTTGGAATCTGATAATTGGGCAAGTCCCAAAATACAGGGTTGTTGAGACATAAACCCAACCAATCTACAGGTGAGTGAGGCAAAGTGCAGAAGACACGCGGGGCCCACCAGCAGTGAAGTGCAAGGAGGCATATGCCTGGATCAGATCAACTCTACCTGGAACAAGCAAGCAGGTAGACTTCTCCATTTTATTTAGAGTACCTATGTGTTATTTTTAAATGTTTCCATGGCAGAATGACTATTTTAAAGCATAACCTTTAAATTTTTCTCTTTTATTACAAAAGCAGTACAAGCTCACTAAAGCAAACTAGAAAAACATGGAAAGGCACAAAGCAGAAGTACCTATAATTTCTCTACACAGAGAGCAAACCACTGTTAACCTACTGTGAGATTATTATTATATATATATATACAATATATATAGTAGTAGTAATAGTAGTAGTAGTAGTAGTAGTAGTAGTATTTAGGTTTTATTTTCTATGCCTATAAACATCCCAGTAAAATACATCATGAACATTCTCTCCTGCCATTAAATATTTTTCCATAATATGATTTATAATGCTTCCAGAGTATCTGACCATCTTACTGAGCACAATTTACTAAACCAATCCTTTGTAGCTGGGCACTTAAGAGTTTTCTGATGTGTCACTTTCAAAAATAATGCTACAGTTAATATTCTTGATTATTTCCTTAAGACAAATCTCTAAAACTGGAATTCAGGTGTGTTGTCAACAAGTAGGCCCATTTTAGCCGGTTTTGCCAAAGGGCCTTCTAGAAAGTTTGTAATAATTTATAATCCTCCTAGAAATGTATTTTCCCCAAACCCAGCTTTTTATAGCTTTTGTGAATTATCTACTCATGTTCTTTGACCATATTTCTATTGAGGCATCTGCACTTTATTAAAATGCTTTCAAAAATACATAAGATACACATATTTTTCAAAGCAGACACCAAGATTCCAAAGCAGCTAAAAATCGTGGTCTGCAGAAGTATAAATGTACGTAAAGGGTTAACCTATAAAAAGTCTCCAACATGAAAACCTTCCAAAACTACAATCCATTATCCATTTTGTCCTGGTACCAATACTGACCTCAGAGAAAATTGACTTCAGAGACCTTACATTCTATATATAAAAAACACAGTAAGATACCAGAGAAGGAGATTTTATTTCACACCTAAATGAATGGTCTTTAAGTGCCTGATGTGAGATAATATATTACCTTGTAATTGAAGTGAAACCACAGATACTATTCTTACCCTTGTATTATTTAATACCTTCTCTGAACATTTATTAAACTACTGGCTTGGTAGTATCGTCTGGAAATGGGTGTCCTTGAATTATGTTCTATTAGGAGGAAACGGAGTAGGGAAGAGGAGGAGAGGGGGAGAAGAAAAAGGAAGAAGAAAGGAGAATGGGGGAGGAGGAGCAAGAGGGAGGGAGATTGGAGAAGAAGTTATCCCATTTGCTCAAGGTTCTCAGCTTTCTAAATTTTACTCCATGTTCCATCCATTCCGATACTGCCTCACTCTCACCCCTCAAACCTGCGCAGAAGAACCCACTCCCTAGCCCGTCTCTGGAAAGAGTTCTCAGCGTACCTGCCAGCCCTTTTTTATCTGATTTTCTTGTACTCTTTATCTACCAGCCCAGTGAAGCTGTGCAGGGGTCCTCTAGGTAAACCAGATTTTCCTTCCTAGCTGCCCTTCTGAATTCCATGCGGCCCTCTGAATTCCTCCCACCTGCCATAAGTCTGTTTCTTGGTCATCTTAGACCATCTTTTATTGCTTTAGTGAGCAGTTTCTTTCTGCTCTTTCTCTTCCTCTCTTTTCTCCATTCAGAGACCTTAAAGGGATGAGGGTGGCATGGCAGGGGCGGGGAGCAGGTCCCACTGTGCCCAGTACTTTCCTATCTTGTTAGCATCCATCACTGTTTCTGTGAGCTGCCACTAGTCCAGATCCCTCTGGAGGGAGAAGATGAGACTCACAGAATGATGCAGCAGGTGATTATCCTCAGAGATCATTTATTTCAACTTCATTTTACAGATGAAAAATAATGAAAACAGAATTGTCTGATCTTATGTTAATTATCTTACTGACAATTCAGGAAAGAGGCAAAAGCTACCTTTGTTCCTTGCTTATTTGAAAAGTTAGATCCAAGAAGTACAGAAAGCAGTTATTTTATGGGGCTCACTGAACTGAGAACTAAAAACAATGATTTGGGGTGAGTGTGGGAAGGAAAGTCCATTCCAACTCACACTAATACTATCAGAATCTTAAACAGGTGTTTCATACATTCATGTTTCTATTTTAAGAAGTAAATAAGCAATGCCTCCCCTGTTCCCAATCTCCCTTCCCAAAAAAAAAGACAGCAAATTTTTTTTCAAATTATCAAAATGTCAGATTTTCAACCCATACTTACAACCTCAACATGCAACACAGAATAAAGAATGCATGGCACTTTTCTCTTTAAACCAAACTTTTAGCTCCAAATCCAATGTTTGGTTACTCGCATGCCCTGTGTGATCTCTACCGCTCATCCTAGCTCTAGGATTCTAGGCTTCAAGGTAAAGTCAGTATCAATTCCCCAGGAGGGCAGATAACCACATGCCATCCCACACTAAACTTCAGTCAGGAAGAGACAGACTCTCCCTCTACTAAGAAAAGTGCTGGCAACGCACAGTGGCTAAAGCAGTTTCTTTCTGCTCTTTCTCTTCCTCTCTTTTTCTCCATTCAGAGACCTTAAAAAACAAGATTGTGGCCCCGGGGGGGGGGGGGGGGGGGGAGCCATACTTGTACATCCAGCGTTCAGATGAAAGGCAGGCGCCAAAGTAGAAAGAAGCAGCAAGCAAATCTTGCTTTCTTTTTCTGCTCTGGAGGGTGTCTGCATTCACACTTGTAAAGGAAGCATTTCCTTGGGAGTGAATGTGAAGTCAGATCACTTTAAAAGTGCTCCCCACAAAGTTCATTGCCATGTTCATTACAAAGTAAAATAAGGCTCTTCATCCGCTGCAGGCAGCAATTGCTTTCCACTGAATGCCCATTCAAATGCATGAACAATCTCCAAGACCTGACTTATTGTTGAAATGTACATTGAAATCCCCTGAAATGTACCAGCTTTTCTAGTATTCTCCAAAGAACTCTAAAAAGGTGTATTTGTATGGTATATAGCAGTTCAAAATGTGCTGTTTTTAGAAATAATGTTACTGTAATCCTGGTAGTCACCAAAACACAACAAGTTAAACACTTTTAAATCCTCTTCCCACTAAAAATGAGTGGGGGTGGGGTGGGGGTTGGGAGGTAGATCCTCAAAGAGATACTTTCTTATTTCTATCCCATTTAATCCATTATAGTACAGTCCTTTTTACCATTTACCATTAAAAGACTTACAGAATAAAATGTAATTTCCTAGTATTAAATAGATGGATGGATGGATTTGAACCGAGAAGCTGGGACCTCTCTAAAGGATGGAAATACGCAGGGCAGAGGGAGAGAAAGGTGAATTTGAACTTTGGGGGCCTTCCCAAGACCTGTGAAGCTGTCTGAGGGACTCCCAAGTACATGTTGTTGTTACTAAGCAACCACTAGTCCTCCTGGGCCAAAGCAAAAATTCCTATTCAACCTGTTGCTGCTCGCTAAGGAATTTTTCCTGGACAGGTTTGCCAAACCAATCACTACTCAATTTCGGTTTACACTTAGTTGTTGTAATTGAGCAGCAATCCCTGAATACCTTTTGAAAAGGAAGAGAAGGTCCACACCCTGATATGAGGGGAGGCATCATGAGTGAGGACTCTAATTTAGGATTAGGCTTTTCTTATACTAAGAATAACTCAAAAGTAAACATTTTCCAAGGTTAAACTCAGTTGACTTCAATTAGATAAGGCAACATCATCTCTGCCATCTTAACTCTTGGCTCAGGTAGCAAGGATGGGGTGCTGATGCTCAATGTAAATGCTAAGAGAATGCAGCAAAGTTCACTGACTAAAGTAACATCTAAAATCAGATTCACATTTATCTCAATGCATAAAAGATGTGCATGTGTCAGTTTCCACCAAGTAATATGAGAGGGAAAAAAAAAACCAAGAAAGCAGCATCAGGAGACAGACCAAGGAAGAAAGGAAGGAGGAAGGGGGAAAATATTCTTTATCCCAATTTTTCACTTTTTAACCAGAAATGTGTACCTAGTTATATCCAAGTCACAAAGAGAAACCAAAGCACTTGCTTGAATTACCTAAACCTTTTTTAAAAAAAAATAGATTTAAAAACCTAACATCAAAATAATAATCTTATTTATCTATAGATTTTAAATAAATACCTCTTGTGTTATTGGGTATTGTTTAAATGTGCCTATGTATGTTTGACTTACCTGAACACTTGTTTAAATTCTCCTTTTGACTTTGCAGAGTCTAATAGAAATTGCTAGATATAGCTCCTCATCAACTGCTCCAGCACCAACTCTTAATCCTCCTTAAATCAGATGGCACTGGGCCCATTTGGGTGGCCTGATCCTGGCAGTCAGTTTAAAACAGGACCTAATCACAGGACAACAGAAGGTCTAGTACCACCTTATCAGGGTAATACTTAAAGCTACCATTAGCCCTAGAAATGAAACTATAACCATCATCCCATTAAATCATTTCACCAGGGACCAACATCAGATTGGAACTTGTTATCTTTGACTTTGTGCTACAAAATAGATTCTAAATTCAGTGAAATGACTGTCCCTAGAAAAATGAACACTGGTTTTAGGTTCTAATGTGAAACTATAGAAGGTCAAGGCTGACCTTCTAACTCTAACCTAGTTCCCTAGTGAGTGGGCTCCAGCCTAAAATCTGAGCTTGACCCTTAGCTACAGGCCCAGCAGAGGCCCACATAGGTGACATGACTCCAAATGAGGTCTTTAGCAGCTCTGGAAATATATGACCTGTCAAAAGGACCCACTCTTCCAGAAGGGGCAGTTCATCAAAACAATGAAAGCAAACAAAATTGACAGGAGGCCAAAGAATTCTAAAGCCAAGTTAAAATTATATCAGAAGCTGCTTAAATAGGATAGCACAAAGAATGTAAAATAAAGCCCCCAGGTTTCATTTCACTGACACGCTGGATAAACACCTGAGAAGTCAGTATATAAACTGAATTTATTATGTAAAGTCACATCAAGTACTCACTTAAAGCATGATCTCACTAACTAACCCTATCATAAAATGTACATTAAAATGTAGCTGGGACAATTTTTAAATTCAGATGCTGTAGCCCCTCTGATTTCACAGGTCTGGGGTGAGACCCAGGAATCTGTAGTTTAACCAAATGCATCAGGTGGTATTTTTGTAATCAAAAGAGTTTGGGAAGCAATGATTTAAAGGATTTCTTGGAGGGGCGCCTGGGTGGCTCAGTCGTTAAGCATCTGCCTTTGGCTCAGGTCATGATTCCAGGGTCCTGGGAGCCAGCCCCGCATTGGGGCTCCCTGCTTTGCAGGAAGCCTGCTTCTCCCTCCCCCACTCTCCCTGCTTGTGTTCCCTCTCTCACCTGCCATGTCTCTCTCTGTCAAATAAATAAAAATCTTTTAAAAAATTTTTTAAAAAAGGATTTCTTGGAGATTTCTATTAAGCACAATATACATAAACACAGCAGTGTATTTATTAGGCACATACGTAATTCAGCTTTTTTTAAAGTCAATCCAAATTTTCATCTTGTTGTCTAGCATTTTCTTATTTTTCACGTAGGTTAACTTTGCCTGTATATTACTTTACTTCATTGAAGATACCAAGCTAACCAAAGCATACTGTGGTGTTTCACTTCCAAACACAGTGGATAAGTCTGTGTTGTTGTTTTTTTGTTGTTTTGTTTTGTTTTGTTTTAAAGATTTTATTTATTTATTTGAGACAGAGAGAATGAGAGAGAGAGCACATGAGAGGGGGGAGGGTCAGAGGGAGAAGCAGGCTCCCTGCCGAGCAGGGAGCCCCATGCGGGACT
Organism: Mirounga angustirostris; assembly: GCF_029215605.1. NCBI lineage: Eukaryota > Metazoa > Chordata > Mammalia > Carnivora > Phocidae > Mirounga > Mirounga angustirostris. The sequence goes on from NW_026991712.1 coordinate 35,405,337, forward strand.
CGATCCCGGGACTCCAGGATCATGACCTGAGCCGAAGGCAGTCGCTTAACGAACTGAGCCACCCAGGCGCCCCATGATAAGTCTGTGTTTTGTGAAGGATGCAAGTTTGCAGAAACTGAGAGAGGGCAAGAGGAAGAAGGCAGGAAAGGCAAGCTTTATTTTGCAGGAGGTTAACATCAAAGGGTTGAGATAGTGGCTAAAGGGTGGTAGGTTTCATTAACGCAGAGTGACAGAGCAAACACCACCTGTACTTGGTCCCTCTTCTTCAGTTCTAATTCCCAGCAGTCTTTTAGGATGTGTGTACTCATTCATCTCTAAATTAAGGAGCGTGCAGAATTTAATCCATTGTAGGGAAAAGAACACGAGCCCTTAACCATTAAACTGGTGATACTTCAGGAAAGAGATAAGACTGATGCTATTAGCTTATTATTTACTTACCTCTCCATTGCCAGGATCATTTATAAGTATGATTTTTCTGTTTTTGAATATACAAATATCTGGACTATTAAGGAGAGAATAGATTTCATTAGTTTACTTAATTACGTCCCTGCTTTACAGGCTCCTTTCTGAATATGCCAAGCACTCTCCCACCTCAGGGCCTTTGCACTTGCTCTTCCATCTGCCTATACTCTTGTCCCAGGTACCTTCAGTGCTTGATCTTTCACTTCTTTCAGGTCTCTGCTCAAAGGTCATCTCATTAGAGAGGCCATCTCTGACCATTTTACATACAATAGCTCCCATTATTCTTAATCTCTTTAGCCTGCTTTTCTTTCCTTCATATCACTTATCACCCTCTAATTTGTTATGTATTCTTCTTGATTGATTTACTGTCGGTTTTTCCTCCTACTAGAATGTAAGCATTCTGAGGGCAAGGACTCTGTTCTATTCACTAGTGAATTTCTTTCTTTTTTTTTTTTTTTTTTTTAATAAATTGTTGTTTTAAGCCACTAAGTTCAGGGTTTTTTTTTAAGATTTTATTTATTTATTTGAGAGAGAGGGAGTGAAAGAGAGAGAGAGCACGAGCAGAGTGAGGGGCAGAGGGAGAAGGAAACTCCCTGCTAAGTGGGAAGCCCAACGCAGGACTGGATCGCAGGACTTTGAGATCATGACCCAAGCCAAAGGCAGAGGCTTAACCAACTGAGCCACCCAGGCACCCCTCACTACTGAATTTCAATGCCAGGATCAATGCCTGGTATACAGTGGCACTCAAGATTTATTTGTTGAATAAATGAATAGATATTTTTAGTGGTGTGAGGAAGATATGATTACTTCTTAATATTTGTGATTTTAAAATATATTTTATATAGCCAAATGGAAACAAACATGCATCTATAAAACTAAAGAGTAGAAAGTCTAATTAGAATGTTTTATCCCGTTACCTGAAAGTTTATACCATTCAAAATAGCTATAACTTTGAGCATTTTCTGTTTCCTTTCTAGAATAATGGACAGACTCCTTAAAACACATAAGATGACCAGAAGAAATTATCCTAGGCAAAAGTGGGGTGAATAGCGAGGAGGACTGTGATATCAGGATCTGATGAATACATTATTGTATTTACTTTGTGACTTTTAGGCACTTAACAGGTATTGGCTTAATTAAAATTATGTCTGTTCATGTCTCACCTTCCATGACAGTGTGAGCCCCTTGAGGACGTGGCTCACCTTATACATCTTTTTACTTTCTCATAATGCCTATCTGAATGTGTTGCAAAGAGTTCATAATCAGAAAACATTTGTGTAATGAAAAATACCTGTGGGTATCAAATAAAATTATATTCATATATGTAATATTATATTCTCCCTGAATATATTTTATATATTTTGGCAGTAAAAAAAAAGGTTTCTAAATCTATCACTGCCTTGCTAGAATACACAAGCTTGTTGACCAGCATCACAAATCTTCAATAAAATTTAAGGCGGAACAGAGAATCTTCAAATATGTACAAAGACAGGCTGTCCTAAAAATACTTTGCTTTAATTAGTGATAGCGTCAACATTACAGAACATAAAAAGCAGAACGTTTCAATCTGAAAAGTCCATAACCATAAAAAAAGATGATGCTACTTCAGTCCAGACTTGCTACCTGGAATTATCGTCCTATGCTAGCCAAAAGATTACCTACACTTTGATGGGTTTATGGAAAAATATCCTGTGTGTATTCTTTTAGGTTACTTCTCGAAAACAGACAGGCCCTCTAGGTGGATTTACCATGAAGCTGATAAAGCTCAAGCTTCAGGACTCTTTGCCTGCTCTGGCAGGAAGCCCCAGTAACTTGCTCTCCTGCTCTTTTTCTAAGAGCCCACACCACCACCCCACCTAACACCCACAGTTGCATAAGCTTCAGGCGGGTGAAACCCAGACCCACCCTCTGGTCCTCCATTAGAGTATTAACATTAAGAAAACAAAACTAGAATTCCCAAAAATAATCCAAATATCATTTATTAATTTCAAGCATTTCTCAATAGTCCAGGCAGAGAGAGGCAAGTGGGGTCCAACAGTCTTTTATGGGTATTCTTGTTGGCATTACTTTTCCCAGGATACAAAATTAAGTCTTGGAAAGCGTGACTAGATAAAAGCTACTTTCATTAAATGTAAGGATTTGGAATCCCAAATAGTTATTACCCATAAAAATTAAGTAATGCATCGTGGTAAACCAGATCGTTAACGCAGAACTTACTTTCAATACTAAATAAATTGTCTGTTGGTGCTAGGTATAACAGGTTAAAATAAAAATCGACCCATTTTCATTCCGAATTCATTTGAGTCACGCTGGATTACAAAACTAAGCAGTGCAACCAAATGTCAATCGTGCGATTTAATTAAGGAACTGCAAGAAGTTTTATTCGATATTCACTAGGTTTGCAACCATTTTTGACACGAAGATCAACACAATCCAGAAAATCCTGCTGTCAGCTCCGGCTTTTGGCTACTTAAGTTTTCAAGCTCGAGTAGTGATTTCCACAAGGCTACAGGGAATGTGGGGGTGATGGTAGGGGTATCCTCCTACAATCACACACCTTCCTATCCCTACTTCTACCCTCTTCCAGCGTTTTTAACACCAGTTCTTCCCGCTCCGGGGTGTGCCAAGCAGTTAGCTTTTCGTTGGTGGGTAAAACTGTACTCCTATCTGGTAGTGGTTTGGGGGGGTTGTTGTTGTGGTTCAAGTATGACAGCCTGTGTCGCTGGATACGCCTACTCTACCAGCGGCTTAACTTTGAAGATGGTCCGCCCCTCCACCCCTGGACAGGTCCTCAGGGCATTCCCGTGGCCCGCTCAGGGTCGCTCAATTCGGGACTGGCACGGGCCACTTACGAGAGGCACCGGCGGCCTCCAGGCGCCCGGTCCTTGCCCTGACGGGGTCACCCTCAGGAAGGTCTCCTTGGGGTGGCCACAACACCAGAGTAAAGTTACCAAGACAAGCAAAAAGGTGGCCCAGACGCACTTCCAAGAGGACTCGGCCAGTTCCCAGCGCGGGACGCGCCCGGGAGGGGGAAGGGAGTGTCGCCACTTAATCCCGAGAAAGGCCGCGGGACCCACCTCCGGCTCCCTCCCGCTCCCGCTCCCGCCCTCGGCCCCACCTCCCCCTGCTAGCACAAAGCCGTCCCCAAGGCGGGGGCCAGGCCTGCAGGAGGCCGCCGGGACGCGACCGGACCGCGGCCCGGAGACCCGCGAGTCGGGCCGCGCAGGCCGCCGATCCCGGCGAGTCCAGAGTTCCCGTCCCGGACGGAAAGGACGGAAAGGACGTGCTCGGCCGCCCTGCCTTCGAGGCGCGGGAAGCCGGACGCTGCCGCCCGGGCCCTCCGCCTGGGCATCCCAGCCGCCCGAGAAGGCCCGGCGCGACCCACGCCGCCCCGCCAGCCACGCCCGAGGTGGCGGCCGCCGGCAGGGAGCGCCTGCGCCGGCCGGGCCGCGGAGGGCCGAGGGCTCGCAGGGGCGTGCACACGTCGTCCGGACGTGGGTGACTCGATCAGGGGCGGGGGCCCTTTCGCGCGCCACGGAGGTGCAAACGCGGGGCCTCAAATCAGTTCCCCGCACTTCCGTAGGGCCCTGTGCTCCCGCACCTGAGGAGGGCGAACGAACAATGCGGGCGGGTGGGGGGGCGGGGGGGGGAGGGGGCGGGGGTGCGACCCCCGCGACCCCGGCCGCCCGGCGCCGCGCCGCGCCTCGCCTCGCGACAGGGGCGCACACGCGGGCGCGCACACACGCACTCTCCTGCCCCAGTACGGGAAGATGGCCGTTTCTGCTCCAGTATAAAGGCTCTTTGTTGCGCTCACACAAAAGCAGCCAAGACCCGCTCTTCTCGCAGGCCCTTTGCACAAATCGAAGGAACTCAGATGAGTTTCCAAATGGCCTTAGCAGCCTGAAGCGGTGGGAGCAACTCAAGAGAGGGAGAATAACAGGCCTCCCGCCCTCTCCTACCAAAACCTCTGTCAATATGCAAGTCCTCGCCCGGGGAGACGGGAGCTGAGCTCATTCGCAAGGGAGGAAGGAAAGAGGAAAACCTACTTTACTATCAAGGCCCAAAGGGGGTATGAAACATTCACATTCTTGTAGGGTTTCTCCCCTTAACCAGGGTAGAAACATAATCTGGAAAAGTCTGGATACACCAAAAAGAAAAAGAAAAAAGAAAGAAAAAAAAAAAAAAACCCAACAATAGCAACTTAAAAAAAACAAAAACAAAAACATAACAAACCAGTTGCCATCAGCCCAAAGCGGTAGTAGCAGCAGCCGGCGCGTGTGATCCACTTACTTGTCCGACTCTTGTGACATGTTTGATCCAATGAACTCGCTCCCCTTTTCCTGGAGCCTCAGCCTCTGGTGAAACTGGACTTTCAAGTCTGTGCAGGTGAAGGTGTGTGAGAGCGCCCGAGATGGCAGAACAAGAGCTACAGGTAATTCTGCTTTTCCGTCCCCCCTCACCACTCTCGCTCGCTCGCCCGCTCGCGCCCTCACCTAGCCGGAAAGGTGGGATAAGGGGGGGCCCCTCACATGGGGCCCGAGCTCGGAGGCGGCGGGGCGGCACGGAGTCCTCCGGGATCGTGGCAATGGGCAGCCACAGAGCAGAAAGTGGCGGACTTGGGCGGCCACAGGTAACTTTCTCGCAAGGAGCTGAATTCTTTCACTAAAGGATACAAGCCCGAGGGACGAGCTGCACGGTGATTGGCTGCGAAGCTCCCTCAGGTGAGCTGCCATTGGCAGAGGCGCGCTCAGGTAAGGCCCTTCTCCAAGTGCAGGTAACTCACTCCGTAGTTTACCTGAGTGGAGCGGCGGCACGCTTGCAGCTCTGCAGCTGCCCGTGGGAGCTGAGGGTCAGGGCTAGGAGTAGACTTCACGCCACGCTTTCGTTCTTCCTGGAGGCCGGCCGGGGGTGGGGGCGGGGGGGCAGGGAAAAAAAGCAACACTTGGAACCACTAGGGATTGTGGGTCAAACGGAAGGCCTATGGAGAGCTGAACTCAGGTACCCCAAGCCAACCGGAATCAAATGCGCAGCATGACCGCAAGGCTTTGAATACCCACTTTAAGAGGACTTTTGACATTGTCAGAAGAGTGAGGGACTGAAGGTTACTTTGTGCTCAGAGGGGGGAAAACACAAAGATTGCCGAGTCTGTTGTGTAATTGCATTTTTAACATTCTTATCCAGAACAAACACTTTTCGTGTCCTCATGTGTAAGGTATCAGGTAGATTACAGATTTTCACAGAGATGAGCATCCTTTCATGAGCTGGGCAGATGGAGAGTGGGGTGGTTTTGATGGGATGAGAAGATTTGGGGTGAATAGACGCTAAGATGGCCCAGGCCTGTCTCTTCTATCTCAACTCTAGCCTGGGATTCCAGAGCTGCAAACAACCACCGAATCCCTTCTGTTAACCTGTTGTCATTTGACGTTTCCAGGCAGGCATCAACATTTACATTGTAATTCAATAGAAGCAGCCACTACAAAGGTGCTTTATCCTTCCAGCTTAATATGGTTGCTATGGAAACAATTCAGGATGAAACTGACTTATTTGTGCTTCTGGGTCTTCTGGTTGGGAACCACACAAATTACCAAAGGTTTAATTTATAACCACTTGTTCCTCAAGAATATTGGTGAAAGTTCTGACAGGAATGTAGTCCATACATATGAATCATAGAAATAAGGAGGGCATGGGAGTTATATCGTATTTTATTTCAAGTTAATACTACATTGCCAGAGATGATACCCAACTTCTATTTCAATCTTTATGGATCAGATATTTCCTGAAAATTACATTATGAGACAAGGTTTGGTTGTTCCATGTTTTATGCTCCCCAAGTGAATTTAAAAATTTTATAAAGCACAGTATAAGCACACACTTTTTAAAGATAATATATTTTAAGACGATACAATACCCGGGGCACCTGGGTGGCTCAGTCGTTAAGCGTCTGCCTTCAGCTCAGGTCATGATCCCGGGGTCCTGGGATCGAGCCCCGCATCGGGCTCCCTGCTCGGCGGGAAGCCTGCTTCTCTCTCTCCCACTCCCCCTGCTTGTGTTCCCTCTCTCACTGTGTCTCTCTGTCAAATAAATAAATAAAATCTTAAAAAAAAAAAAAAAAAAGACAATACAATACCCACCTTTTCTCTACCTTCTTAATCTCCTTTCTAAAGGCATCCACATTCCACTTTTAGCCATCTCTTTTGTCATTGACCTCCCCATTTCTTCTTCTTCTCTTCTTTTCTTCTTCTTCTTCTTCTTCTTCTCCTTCTTCTTCTTCTTCTTCTTCTTCTTCTTCTTCTTCTTCTTCTTCTTCATATAAAGATTTTATTTTTAAGTAATCGCTACACCCATGGTGGGGCTTGAACTCACGACCCAGAGTTCGAGACTTCAGACTGAGCCAGCCAGGCGCCCTGACCTTCCCATTTCTAAATAATTTATACTGCTATCTTTTGATTTATCAATTTAATTGTTGTGCTTTGACCACCTTTTGCCTTTAGATAAGGATTTAGCCCTTTTCAGACCTCATACAGTTTTCCCTTCCACCATTCTTCCAACATAGCTCTTTTCCAGTTTAGGGGTGGTGAGTAGCTGGTGACTGCAAATACCAGTGACAACAAAGCCAACTAGTGTACTGTGGTTCTTTTCTTTCTTATAAAACCTTTCAATCTGTTTACTTAGTTTGTTATGCCCCCATCCTTATATTCTTTCTACAACATACCTATCAAATGACTATCAAATTTATTTTCCAAGTGATCAAATAATTCCATCCTCCCCCTCCCGCCTGAAACATCCCTCCAAAAGTCCACTGTCCTCCTGTTCCAAAGGAGATGAATTTCTCTCAGGACCTGCTGCCCAGTTGTCATCTGGAACATTCCTTCATCTCCAGAGCAAAAACTCCATTGCTTTGTCCTGTGCCTTCTTTCTTAGTTTACTGCTTCATTTTTCCTGGCACATGTTCCAGTAAAAACCCAAGAAAGGGTACAGAAGGCAAAACTTGAAATGGCTTTATTCAACCCTTTTGATGGAAAATTTGACCAAGGGTAGGATTCTAAGTTGAAATTTTTCATTCAAAAGTTGATAAAAATTGCTCTTTTATCTTCTAATATCCAGTGTTTCTACTGAGAATTCCAATGCCATCCTGATTCCCATTTCTTTGTGACCTGGAGTTTTTCTTTCTAGAAACTTGAAGAATAATCCCTTTATTTCTAATATTCTGAAATGTCATAATTATGCTCCTTAGTTCTCTAGTATTCTGAAATTTCACCATGTTGAAGGCTTCCATCAAAGGTCTGCAAACCTTTGACTCTCCATTCATACTTAAGAATGAGGTCATAAAACCCCACCAGAAACCTTATGTATAAGGGTGGGAAGGAGTGGGCTTGCTGTATGGTGATCAGGTGGAGGCTCTTCTTTCCATAGGTTCTTCTTTTCTTTTGGGCTCTTCAGTTTCTCAGGAGAAATATCTGCAATTTCTTGCCTGAGGGGACATTCACCAGGCTGCTGATATTCTGGAAGCAGCTCAGGGGAAGTGGTCCAGGTGAGTCATTGCTTACTATGCGATTTTTCATGTTCTTTTCTCTTCTGTAGGTACCTTATTCCTGCCTTTCTTTGTGCCTGGCATACAAGTCTCTCTGCTGTTTCTCCAGCTGGAGGTAATCACCTGGCTGCAAGAAATGGGTCAGGGGACCTGAAGATCTAACAACTCCAAATGCTCACATTCACTCAGGCCCCTGCCACTCACCTCTTCTCAACTTCTGGGATCTTGGGGCCACTCATTAGCATCTCCCTCTGATGATCTCTGGACCCGGGGCACTCTGAAGCTTGGTAGCATATCAGGCTCTTTCTGTATTGACCTCTAGGATGACATTAAAGTGTAGTTTTTTGCTGTTGTGTTAAACCAGTTTCTACTGTTCCATCCACCCCATCTTGCAGACTTGTGTTGAAATACATGTTTTGCGGATGATCCCTCCTTCGTGCCCTATGTTCCTGTGTATTTATCTTTTATGTTCCTTTACTGTCCTTTTTAGGAAACAAGATAAACGAGTGTGAGTCAATCTGTCATCTTTAATTTGCAGCCATTTAAAAAATTATCCAGGGACACCTGGGTGGCTCAGGTCATGATCCCAGGGTCCTGGGATGGAGCCCCACATCTGGCTCCCTGCTCAGCAGGAAGCCTGCTTCTCCCTCTCCCTCTGCCTGCAGCTCCCCCTGCTTGTGCTCACTCTCTCTCTCTCTCTCTGACAAATAAATAGAATCTTAAAATATATATATATATTTTGTAAAAAAATTTATCCAAAAGCTTTTATCAAATTTATCCATCCCAAATTTGTTGGTGCAAACAAAACCAGCATTTATGGCCAAACCTTTCTTTTTATTGGTCAGTGATGGTCAAGATTCCTTTCTTCTTCAACATTATTCCATTCTCAACCTAGTGATTGTTTATATAATGGTTGACCACTGTCTTTAATTGGAGCAATTAGCACATCAAAAAAATGAGCCTGGAATTTGCCACAGTATTCATCATGGACTTAAAAGTTTCTGCACAGTTTAAGGTTTGATGGTCATTTAGGTGGCAGCAACAAAGTAAATTTTCAGATAAAAAGCTAGTCATAAAAGAGTATTGTTTTTAAACTAAATTATTTCATTTATAAGATTAAAGTTGTAGTTAAATTCACAGGCAAGAAAAACAGAATTGTTTATTATCATTTTAGTAGTAATCTTTAGCATCTATTATGTTGGCCAATTACATTTTCCTAAAGTAAAAAGTTTAGTATTTGATACTAAATTGTTGTTTTATTATCGTGCATCTTTTTTTTTTTTTTTTAAAGATTTTATTTATTTATTTGAAAGAGAAAAACAGCACAAGCAAGGGGAGGGACGGCGGGGGGGCTGAGGGGGAGGGACAAGGGAAGGGACAAGGAGACTCGCCACTCAGAGGGGAGCCCGTTGCAGCTGGATCCCAAGATCCTAAGATCGTGACCTAAGCCAAAGTCAGACGCTTAACCGACTGAGCCACGCAGGCGCCCCTATGGTGAATCTTCTATAGTGAGACTTTGGGAGAAGGTGGCCACTTCAGCATCTGGGCCGAAATCTCAAGTTTTAAAGGGTTATAGTTCTAGTGAAACAAGTCTGGCTGCTGCTTGTTTGCCCATCATACACAGGGCCACTACAGCATGACTGTCACTGAATCCACGGCAGAGCCATACTGTTTTGCACTATAAAAACACTAACTTGTTTGATTGGCTCTTATCCCCAAGAAGAAACCTTGGGAAGAATGAAATGTACCTGGATTTCTGAATTTGAAAGCAACAGAGAAATTTATAACTTAACCAACTGAGCATTAAGAGCAGTTTCCTTACAGTTTGGGGCCACTTGTGTTTTTCATAGTTGCACTGATAGGTGTATTTGCATGGACATTTACTGATTCCATGAAGGCTCTTGAACTAGTGATATGGAATTCAGCTCTCAGTCAGCTGAGGTTTGCTTATTTCCTTCAGGATAGCAAATGTTTCTGTTTCTTGGGCTGGCCATTAATAATAATTCTTCTGGTCCTGTTAAAGCGGGGTGCATTGAACACTTGGGTTCATCTCTACTTCTTCCTGCAGTCCCACTGATAGAAGAATAAGAGAGGAGATGAGAAGGTTAAAGATGACAACAAAATCCAGGGAGTGGAAAGTGACTAAAGAAGGAAGAAGAGACTTAGCTGAGCTGAGAAAGATAAACCTGAGCATCTATAGGCTCTGAGGATCAAGCCTGGTTTGCCTGCAGAACCTCATAAAGGTAGAGTGATCAAGTTTCCAGTAACCACTGAAGGTGGAAGTGGTAGGGGTGAAACCAGAGGGATTGATTCAAAATCTGGATACCCTAGGTCCCCAGCCCCAGAAGCATAATCAAGCTTCCATCTGTATTGGCTTGTTAGGGCTGCCATAACAAAATACCACAGACTGTGTGGTTTAAACAACAAAAATTTATTTTCTCATAGTTTTGGAGGCTAGAAGTCCAAGATTCAAGGCTTTGGCAGAGTTGCTTTCCTTGGCTTGTGGGTGGCCATCTTATGGCTGTGTCCTCAAATAGTTTTTTCACTGTGAATGCACACTTGTGTCCTCATCTCCTTTTCTTTTCTTTTTTTAAAGATTTTATTTTTAAGTAATCTCTACACCCAATGTCGGGCTGGAACTTGCAACCCCAAGATCAAGAGTCACATGCTCCACCAACTGAGCCAGCCAGGCGCCCCCTAATCTCCTTTTCTTATAAGGACATTAGTCATATTGGAATAGGACCCAGCCATATGACTTCATTTTATCTTAATTGCCTCTTTAAAAGTCCTATGTCCCAATACGGTCACATTCTGAGGCACTGGGGGTTACAACTTCAACATATGAATTTAGGAGAGACATAGCTCAGCCCAAAACCCCATCCCTACTCCATGCTGGCAGGAGACAGTGTCAGATGGAACCAGGCAGACTTTAGGCTAGGGTACATCAACCATCAAGAGTGTGGCATTGAGGGACACCTGGGTGGCTCAGTCAGGAGTGCATGTGACTCTCAAACTCAGCATTGTCCATTTGAGCCCCATATTGGGTGTACTTAAAATCTTTTAAGATTTTGTAAAGTAAAAAAGATTTACTTAAAATCTTTTAAAAATATATGATGTTGTGGGATGCCTGGGTGGCTCAGACAGTTGAGTGGCTGCCTTCGGCTCAGGTCATGATCCCAGGGTCCTGGGATTGAGTCCCACGTTGGGCTCCTTGCTCAGTGGGGAGCCTGCTTCTCTCTCTCCTCTGCTGCTCCCTCTGCTTGTGCTCTCTCGCTCTCTCTCTCTCTGACAAATAAATAAATAAAATCTTAAAAAAAAAAAAAAAAGAGTGAGGCACTGGACCTAATTGCAAGGGGAATAAGTAAAAGGCAATATGCTCATCAGGGAGACACCATCTCCTAGCTCGCTCCACCCGTCTTAGAGAACCCGGAGCCAGACTTATACCACCACCACCCGTGCCTCCCCCCATCAGTCAGCAAGTTCCATCCTCACACAGGGAGCTCCTAATAAGCTTTTTATGCCATACTCTTAAATACAAATACAAGGCCAGGGATCACCACATATTTGAGAGAAGCCTCCAAAATGAAGTATAAAGACCAGTGCAAAACGATGTGGATGGAACTGGAGGGTATTATGCTGAGCGAAATAAGTCAGAGAAAGACATGTATCATATGATCTCACTGATATGAGGAATTCTTGATCTCAGGAAACAAACTGAGGGTTGCTGGAATGGGGGGTGGGGGGGAGGGATGGGGTGACTGGGTGGACACTGGGGAGGGTATGTGCTCTGGTAAGCGCTGTGAATTGTGCAAGACTGTTGAATCTCAGATTTGTACCTCTGAAACAAATAATGCAATATATGTTAAGAAAAAAAAAGAAGATAGCAGGAGGGGAAGAATGAAGGGGGGGAATCGGAAGGGTAGACGAACCATGAGAGACGATGGACTCTGAAAAACAAACTGAGGGTTCTAGAGGGGAGGGGGGTGGGAGGATGGGTTAGCCTGGTGATGGGTATTGAGGAGGGCACGTTCTGCATGGAGCATTGGGTGTTATGCACAAACAATGAATCATGGAACACTACATCTAAAACTAATGATGGAATGTATGAGGATTAACATAACAATAAAAAAATTTAAAAAAAAAAGACCAGTGCAAAAATGTAATTAAGAGAGTGATTTTGAGGTAAACAACACAGGGATGGAATAAAGATTATATAATTAATATATCAGAAGGTATTGCAGTCATGAAACAAGAACAGCGTACTATTAAAGAACAATAAAACAATCATCAGAGAACCAAAATGAGTTTGTGGACATTAAAATATAAAAGCTGAAATAGAACCTTTTATCGTATACTTGAAAATAGAATCTAAGAAACCTCCTAGAAAGTAGAATAAAAAGACAGCAAAATAGGCAATAAGAGAGAAAAGATAAGAAAATTGAAGGAGCAGTCAGTCAGGAAGGCCTAATATGTGACTAATAGGTGTTTCAGAAAGAAAGAGTGGAAAAAATGTTGGAAAGAAAACTTATAGAGGAAAGATAAAATACTGTTTTTGAGAACTCAAGCATTAGGAGTCTCCTGATTGATCTGACCCTGTAGTGCTCAGGACAGTGGATTCTAAATGACGTAAATTGAAGCAATTATGATTAAATTTCTGGGCTGACCTTTCCAGAGAGTAAAAATGAAATGAGCAGAGAAATTGCTCAAACACAAAGGCTCAAGGATCAGAATATATTAGCTCTCTCAACAATACTGCCCCTTGAAGATATTAAAAGCCATACCTTCGAGTACTGAATTCTATGCCTAGGCAAGTTATCAATGAAGTATAAAAGTAGAATAAAATTCAGTTCCAGGTATGCAGAGTCTCAAATTGCCTCTCCTGCACTCTTTCTCAGAAAGATTTTGGACAGTTGCTCCATTAGAAATTAGAGAACAAGGCAGAACCAAGAAAGAGGTGGTCTTTAAGACTCAGAAAACAGGGGAGCCAACAGAAGAGGCAGTTTGAGGGAGGTCAGAATGGTGGCCTTGTCACAGGCTCAGAAAGCAATGAAACTCTCTTTCAACAGAGGTCTCTGGGTGGTGGTAGAGGTGGAACCCAACGATTACGTTTAACATTGTGGAAAGTTATATTGAGAAATTCTTTGAGGGTGTGGAAAGTCTTAGCAATAGGCACAGAGAAAACTAAGTACATAGTTAGCGTTCAGTAGCTCCAGGGGGAAAGAAATTATATAAGAGTGGAAATACTATCATACTAATCTTAGTACCTACTTGGTTTGATAGCAGATGATATTCATATGATCATAATAATGGAATTACTGAATGATAATTTCCTAAAACTGGTGATAAAACTCAATCGGGAAGGCGGAAGGAGAAAGATAGTGGTGTCATGTGGGGGAGGAGGAAGTGGAAGGTTGTGACGGAGAGCAATGTCATCATCGACTATAATAGAAAGTCAGTAGTTGTTGCGTAAATCTCATAAATCAAAAACTAGTGACATAAATATTAAGTCAGGAATGCTTTGAGCTGCTAGTCACAACAAGGCTGATTAGCAGTGGTTTAGAAAAATGAAATTTTGTTTTCTTCACTTTAAAAAAAAAGATCTGAAAGTTATCAGCTGCTTGCTTCAGTTCTGGTGCTCAGTTTCGGCATCTCTGAGATTCTCTTGGCCTTTTCTTGTGGACACAGATGATCCCTTCAACTTTAGCCATTATGTCTATGTTTAAGGCAGTACGAAGGGGAAAGAGATGGTGTAAGCCTCAGTGATGCCATGTATCAGGAAAGCAATTCCAGCACTGACATTAGAAGCCGCCAGTATGCCTTCGTGTCCTTGGCCAAAACTGGGTCACACAGTCACCCCTCTCGCAAGATGGCTGGAAAATGGGTATCTAGCTTTCCCAAACTCTAAGGTGGAGGCAGGCAAGAAAGAAAAACATGGAAATGTATTCTGGGTCAGCCAATCAGCATATTATTTAGAAATACGGAGTAAATGCTAGAATTTTAAAAAGAAAGCTCATAAAAATAGGTTGCCTCTTAAGAGTGGGATTGGACAGTGGGGCGGGGTGAGGCATGGACTGCTACTTTTCAATATGTTATAGTCTATATTATTACTTAATGTAATTATTTGACTTTTAAAACTATGGATATCGTTTTATACACGTATATATCTTATACACATATGTCTATATGTTTATACAGTTTCGATCGAAATAAATTTTAAAAATAAAAATGCAAACTACAAATCATGTTCCCTCTTGCCCAGGGTCTTTGAATTTACTACTCTATCTCCCTAAACTTTGGCTCTTTTCTCCCTCCTCTGACTAGCTCCTAACTTTCCCTCAGATCAGTGCTTCATCATCTCATCCTCAAGGAAGCCTCTCTGGCTCTCTCAGATTGGGGGTAGTTATTTTGGGAAGATACGTTTCTCCATTATTTGTCAATGTAGCAACATGCTCCTCTTCTTGAAAATCTTATCACAGTTGTAATTTCACATTTACTTGAGTGGTGTTTGACCATTGGCCATCCCCCTCCACTAGACTCTAAGCTCCAGGAGGACAGAGATTATGCCTATTATAGGTTCATCATTGTTTCCCCAGAGCTCAACACCTTACCTACCATTTAGTAAATATGTGATGAATGAATACATGACAAATACTCTAAATCATGTGCATCCTTCCCATTCTACAACTATTCCATGGTCCGTTGAGGGACTTCGATTGAGAGAAACATCAAACTGAGTACTTTCATCAGCAATGTTGAATAAATAAGTGAATTCCAGGAGTGTATATGGACTACCTTCTGTATTTTAGGTGCTAAACTGGATTCCTCATTCAAGTTTTCAGTAGTACCCTATGAGATAGGTCAAACTTAAAAGCAGGCAAAAGACAGACAGGGCACTCACTTCAGGCATGAAAATCTTTCACAGAATCCCCCATCAAACTTCCTCTTATATCTCATTGGCCAGCACTGAGTCATATGACCAGTATAGCTCAGGAGCCGCATCCAACTTTCATGATATCAAGGAATCTCCACTCAACGTTTGAACAAATAAGGGTTATCTTAGCAAGAAAAAATGGGAGACTGACCTTTGGTTAAAAAGAAAAAAAATCAACAGATACCACAGTACTGATAACTTCATAATACAGATGATAAATTTGATCTTCATTTTAGGGGTGCCTGGGTAGCTCAGTTGGTTAAGCGTCTGCCTTCCGCTCAGGTCATGATCTCAGAGTCTTGGGATTCAGCCCCGCAGCAGCCTCCCTGCTGGGGAGCGGGGGAGGGGCTGCTTCTCCCTCTCCCTCTGCCTGCTTGTGCTCTCTCTCTCTCTCTCTGTCAAATAAATAAATAAAATCTTTTTTAAAAAAAATTGACCTTCATTTCGGATAATGTAAGTAGCAGATCTGGGATTCGAATCTAGATCTGCCTTTTTCCAAACCATGTGCCATGCCACTTCCTAGCCTTGAATATGAAGAAGTTCCTCCTGTATCAAAATGTGGTAGATTTAGTCAGGAATGACTTCATAGAAGAAAAATACTTTAGGCAAGGTTTTGAAGGAAATAACACAAGTTGAAATAACACAAGGAGAAAATGAGAGGGTAGCTGTCGGGTATTATATTAATACTGCCCTCTTCACCTTCACTTTCGTATAAAAATGCTTTTCATGTATCCCACTGATCATCAGAGCATCTCTCCCTATTTGGGGAATGATTATTGCTTTGATGGTCTAAATGAACTATAAATAAACTGAAAAGAGGTGACATTTACCCAAGGGAAAATGCCAAAATGAGAACCCAGAGACCATGGCTGGGGCTACAGCAGAACAGAATGTTCTCTCTGAGATTTTTAATGAGGCATGTTCACTGTTGATGCTTCAATATACTCTTGACAATGTCTGAACCTGGAAAAACATATTCAAATAACCTAATACCGTGAGACTGCCCCTTCCCTGTTTGAAAACCTTCAGCAATTCCTCAGTACACGTGGGGCAATCTAATCTAATCTAATCTATGAATTGAGACCTACCCCAATCTAACTCCAATTGCCTGAATCCAGCCCCACTGGTCTTCTGCTAAGGAAACCTAAGTTGATTATGGTCTGATGTGAGATCTGCAGGGCTACAGACTGGAGGGAACTGACCTTGTCCAAGGCTTGGGACTCCAAAATCACAACTATGAGCAGAGTCACAGACCTGAAATGAAAATCAGGAGGTGGAGCAAAAATGCCAGAAGAGTATTTGGAGGAAACTTAAGTAAATGGGCCAAAAGGTGATATTAAAACTAGGCCACGGATCTAGGATATCAAGCCAAGACATATACATGAGTAAAAGCCAGCTGGGAGCATTGAGAGTCAGACAGTAAAAAATCTAGGGCAAGTGTCTGTAGCATTTACTTGATGGGGATGATTGACTTTTATTATCTGCCCTGATCTTGATACAGCTCCCTCCATCCCCTGCATCATATGATCTCAGTTCTTCCTGGGTGGCTCTGGCAGAAAGCCCTGACCTTTTCCACGGTACTGTGGAGATAGTAGGTAGGTCTCTGTGGCACAAACTGGTCCATGCCCTTCTCAGTGTACTAGGTTTTGGAGAAAACCAGAGCACAGTATAGTTTTCACTGTACTTCTTCCATCTCCACTTGCAGAGGTTCAGGCAGAGATGCGCATGAAGAGAGGATGAGGAGATGACTAAGTCTAGATGGTCCAGTCCAGCAGGAAGGTGATGGTCATGGGCTCTTGCACTGGAGGCAGAAGCCATATAAACGAGGGCTTCTGAGGCCATGACTGGTCCCCATGTAGTAGTTCCCATGTTAGAAGAGGGCAGATTTGCCAGGAAGAGAGCTCTATAGTGTTGCCCAATTCTGATGTTCTCCCTAATTCTTAGGGCCAGTTGTCATATATCATCAGGAAATCTCTGACTGACCCATAGCTCCTGTGGGATATTAGATGTTAGAGGTGCACTAAGGCCTTGCTTCATAAAGTGTAGCCACAGATCAGTAATATTGGAATAACCTGAGGGCTTATTAGGAATACAGAGTCTCAGGCCTCCTGAGCTGAATCTGCATTTTATCAAGATTCATATGCACATTAATCTTTATGGAGCACTTGTCTAGAGCATGGAGATACATACAGACATGGAAGCTGTATCTTCTGGGGGTTCAGGGCAAAGAAGTACAGTGACCCTTGAACAACACAGAGATGAGGGGTGCTGACCCCCTGTGCAGTCAAAAATTCATGTATAACTTTTGACTCCCCCCAAAACTTAACTACTTATAGCCTACTGTTGACCAGAAGCCCTACCAATAACATAAAGACATATTTTGTATGTTACATGTATTACATACTGTATTCTTACAATAAATGAAGCTAGAGAAAAGAAAACGTTATTAAGAAAATCATAAGGAGAGTTAATACATTTACAGTACTATACTGTATTTATCCAAAAAATCTGCATAAGATGGACACGTGCAGTTCAAACCTGTGTTATTCAAGGGTCAACTGTATAATGGGTTGCTCTAAGTAAATCGGAACCAGTGGGCCAGGTCTGTTGTAGCAAAGATTCCTCTTCAAAACTCACTTGGGATCATCAATGGGTGAAATTAATATGATGAATGGTTAATGGGAAACTTTAGAATGAGCTCTTAGGTGGTCACCACCTAAACCCATTGATCAGTCTTAGCATCACTAAAAGTAGAACAACCAGACCCTGCAGGCCTTCTGAGGTACAGTACCACAGTCTATGGCAGCATTTCTGAGGTGTTACTGCCTAAAAATGAAGCCAAATCTTATCAAGCCTTGGGAAATAAAGAAAATAGGGAAACTAATTTAAAGACACCCCAAGAAGCCAAATAGACAAATCTAGACTATTGGGGAGCCAATAGGAAGCAGATTTACTTACTGCAACAAGTCAATGACATGAAAAAAAAAATTGTGGGGTGGGGAGGGGAGGAATCTGCATTAAAATAGATTTAAAGGACAAATGACTAAATGTAATTAGTGGACCTGGTGTGGATCTTGATTTAGACAACAGTTCAGAAATGTATGGGGAAATATGTAGAGATGCAATGATATGATATCTGAATTTACTTTAAAATAATTCAACAAAAGGGGGAAAAAGAAAAGATAAAGCAAATGTGGCAAAACCTTTCATAATTATTGAACTTAGGTGAATGGGTCTAAGTGGATTCATTGTACTGTTTCTGTACTTGCCGTGTAATTTAATGTTTTTATAAGCAAAAATTTTGTTAAAAAAGCAACAAAATCCAGAACTCAATTTCCATATTTGCCTAGCTGCAATGCTGCAGGGAAGGGAGTGGACAGATGGAGGTGGGTATGGAAGGCTTTAAACAAGGGTTTCAAGAACCAGAATATGTGGAACCAGCTGAGGTCTCCAGGCTTCATTGACCCCTGAGTGGGTGAGAGCTATGGAAGTCTGTGTGTGTGTGTATATATATGTGTGTACGCATGTGTGCACATGCATTGGGGTGGGCACTCAATTTGAAAATATGATGTTTAAGCAAAATGAGACAACTCTTTACTGGGAGCCAGTGAGGACAGAGCTAAGGATGACGTTCCTAAGGACCAGGTTTGCACCAGGGAATTCCATTCCCAAAACATCAGGTGATGCCCCAACCAAGAAAGAAAAGGGAGCATAAAGAAACTAGATGAGAAAACAGGTTCCCCAAAGCCAGCTAGGTCCTCAGAAACAAAGGAGCCTCACAAATCTCAGGGGCAAGTTCGTGGTCAGGCCCTGGAGTCAGAGATGAAGAGAATGAGTACACAAGACTTGGGGAAAATAAGGCCAGCCCATGGAGAATCGTGTATTGCTAATCCCAGCTCTATGGACCAAGAGAGAAAGGACATCACCTTAACTTTTGTCAGCCTTACCTTCTAACAGTCCCCTTCATCGACTCTGCTCCAGGCAAACTGCTGTGCACATTGTGTCTTAAGTACTCACTGAATTTTCCATGGGTATTTAAAGCAGTTTAACTTAAGTACCTCAAGACTGTCAGTGTAGGGGCACCTGGCTGGCTCAATCAGTAGAGCCCGCAACTCTTGATCTTGGGGTTCTGAGTTCAAGCCCTACACTGGGCATAGAAGCATAGAGATTACTTAAAAATTAATTAATTAATTAATTTTTAAAAAGACGTCAGTGTAGGAATAAAAAAAGAAGGAAGAAAGACTGTCAGTGTAGGAATAAAAAAGAGAAGAAGGAAGAAGAAAGGTGATTGCTCTTGATTCTAAGGATTTAAAAAAAAAAAAGGCTTCTTGGGCTTCCATCAGAATCACAAATAGTCCAGAAGGAAGGATCCCCAGAAATTATCCTGGCATCTTAAATTTAATCTTGCTTTTTTTCTCATTCTGTTAGCTGCTGCCACATATTTTCTGGGGCAATGGTGTGCTCAAAGTCAGAGCTGCCTGTAATTTTATGGAGTGTAAGGCATTAATTATTAGACAATTCTCTGCTTTAAAAATGCCTTTGACATTTCAACAGAAACAACTCATTAGAAAGTACAATTTTAGGAGTTCTGTTTGTATTTTTGAATATGTAAGCACTTTTAAAATGAAACAATGGTCTATTCGTTATCTATTGTTGTGTAACAGACTGTCAAAATATAGTAGCCCCAAACAACAAACATTATCTCACTTGGTTTCTGAAAGTTTGGAATCCATGAGCAGGTCTGCTGGGTGGTTCCGGCTCAAGGTCCTCATGAGGTTGTGGTCAAGCCATTAGCTGGGTCTGCAGTCATCCGAAGGCTAGAGGATCTCTTTCCAAATTCTCTCACATGGTTGTGCCATGGACTGTTGGATGGAGGGCTCAGTTACTTGTTATGTGAATCTCTCCACAAGGATGTCTGAATATTATCAATAAATGACATCTGGTTTCCCATAGAACAAGTGACAGAGAAAGAGAGAAGGAAACAGAAGCATCAGCATCTTTTATAACCTCATTTTGGAAATGGCACACCATTCTTTTGCTGTATTCTGTTGGTCACACAAACCAATCTTGATGCAATTTGGGAGAGAACAAAACCAGGATATGAATATGAGGAGGTGGGGATCATTGGAGCCATCTGAGACCCTGCCTTCAACATATGGGTAATTTTTAAAGCTTAGGGAAAAACAAACAAACTTGAAAAATGAATGGACAGAATAGACCCACACATCTTCATTTATGACAAAGCTCCATGCAGTGTAGTAGAGACGGGATGGTCTTTTTATTTTTTTTTTTAATTTTTATTTTTTTTTATTTTTTAAAGATTTTATTTATTTATTTGAGAGAGAGAATGAGAGACAGAGAGCACGAGAGGGAAGAGGGCAGAGGGGGAAGCAGACCCCCCGCTGAGCAGGGAGCCCGACGCGGGACTCGATCCCGGGACTCCAGGATCATGACCTGAGCCGAAGGCAGTCGCTTAACCAACTGAGCCACCCAGGCGCCCGGGATGGTCTTTTTAATAAATGAATCTGGGCCAATAGGATATCTAAATTAAGGAAGGAACTTTACCCCTGCTTCACACAAAACAAGTTAATTCCAGGTAGATTGTAATTTTAAATGTTAAAAGTAAAACAATAAGCCTTCTAGAAGATAACACAGAAAAATACCTTCATGACCTTGGAGTAGACCAAAAGAAAAAGAAAAGAAAAGAAAAAGAGAAAGGAAAGAGTGAAAGAGAGAAAGAAAGATTTGTATAAATCCGTAAGAAAAAGACAATCCAGGGGCGCCTGGATGGCTTGGTCGTTAAGCGTCTGCCTTCAGCTCAGGTCATGATCCCAGGGTCCTGGGATCGAGCCCCGCGTTGGGCTCCCTGCTCCGTGGAAGCCTGCTTCTCCCTCTCCCACTCTCCCTGCTTGTGTTCCCTTTCTCACCATCTCTCTCTCTGTCAAATAAAGAAAGAAAACCTTTAAAAAAAATACATCCAATGGGAAATGAGCCGATAAACTGGAATAAGCAATTCCAAAAAATGGATATTCAAATAATCAATAAACATTAAAAAATATTGCAAAAACTTGTTTTTAATAGTTTATTAAAACAAAGGCTTGTAAAAGTTTTATACATGTGTGAGGACACTGTGTAATATGTAGGTGTGCATGCATCTTCTTAGAATATCAAATCAGGGGTTTTTAAAAAGATTTTATGTATTTATTTGACAGAGAGAGAGCACAAGCAGGGAGAGGGGGAGAAGCAGACTCTGCGCAGAGCAGGGAGCCCAATGCAGGGCTCAATTCCAGGACCAGGAGATCATGACCTGAGCCCAAGGCAGACGCTGAACCCACTGAGCCACCCAGGTGCCCCTCAGATCAGTTTTACAGGAGAGCTTAGAGAGTTCTATATGTCTCATAAAAAGTAGCTTTCATTCTCGATTCTGTGATTGATTAGATTTTCTCCACAATCAGTGAAATACTTTTTTGTTTTTCCTGAGTGTTACATTTTACCCCAGACATTTTCCCTATCTAATTTGACTGTGTCTTTCTTGTTTCAGCTGTTAGCTGTGTTCCCCAGCTGTTAGGAATTCACCAAGTATCCACCAGTCTACAGAATCTGAACTGAAACCAAACTTCTCTAGTTTAAAAAATTGAAACAGTGAGGGGCTCCTGCGTGGCTCAGTCGTCAAGCGTCTGCCTTCGGCTCAGGTCATGATCCCAGAGTCCTGGGATGGAGCCCCACATCGGGCTCCCTGCTCAGCGGGAAGGCTGCTTCTCCCTTTCCCACTCCCCCTGCTTGTGTTCCCTCTCTTGCTGTGTCTCTCTCTGACAAATAAATAAAATCTTTAAAAAAAAAAAAATTGGAACAGTGAGAATGGGCAGATTGGGAGGGAAAGAAAAGCTAAGGGAAGGAAAGTCTGAGGGTGGAATTCGCTGGCTTGGAATCTGGGAGATAGCACTGGTGAGTCACCCGTGCCTGAATTGCCCCGGGGGGCAAAATGCAAAATGGGTCCTTAGCCAGGATCAGCCCACCATCCCTACCCCCTCTGTTCCAGGCATCTCAGCCCTGTGAAAGGAAGATAGCTTGTCCCCAAAGAGGGGCCCCAAACCTGGCCCCCACAAATTTCATGACATAGATCTCCTGTGCCAAACCACGTTAGGAGCTTCTTGTTGCCCCTGATAATGGGCAAACTGGCAGCCCTTGAGGGATTAGGGAGGATTCCAACAAGAAATGTATATTGCTGTGTTTATTACATACAGAATGACTACCTAAAGAACACAAATTAGTAATTGTCATAAAAACCCGTAACTAGAACTAGGATAAATGAGACCATACAGATGAAAACATTGTCAAACTGAAAAAGAGGATACACATTTCAAGAGCTGGTTGTAACGTGTGAATAAAGTCAATGAAGTTGCTGCAGAAGGCAGTTATGAATTTGATGTCAGGATGTTTAAGCCTTTCACAGATGTGAATTTATGAAAGTATTGAATGGAGCAAAATGTATCTGCCCTAACCAGCAACTGGGAAAAACTGGAACTCAGCATGTGCAAAACAGGACTGGAAAAATGAGAGGAATGGTTTGTTGGGATTGCCAAAGAAGCCCCCAGTAAATTGCACTTTTTTTTTTCCCCCACCTAGGTTCTAAACAAGATGAGAAACAAAATAAAGATTAAAGATGGAGGCCAGGGACGCCTGGGTGGCTCAGTCGGTTAAGCATCTGCCTTCTGCTCGGGTTATGATCCCAGGGTCCTGGGGTCAAGCCCCACATCAGGCTCCTTGCTCTGCGGGGAGCCTGCTTCTCCCTCTCTCTCTGCCTGCCACTCCCCCTGTTTGTGCTCTCTCTCTCTCTCTCTGTCAAATAAATAAATAAAATCTTAAAAAAAAATAAAATCATCAGTGGTGTGTTCTATTGATAAGTGCACAGGTATGAACAGTACCCTCTAGATAGTTCTATTAATAAAGTCAATGAGGGCGCCTGGGTGGCTCAGTTGGTTAAGCGACTGCCTTCGGCTCAGGTCATGATCCTGGAGTCCCGGGATCGAGTCCCGCATCGGGCTCCCTGCTCAGCGGGGAGTCTGCTTCTCCCTCTGACCCTCCTCCCTCTCATGCTCTCTGTCTCTCATTCTCTCTCTCGCAAATAAATACAATCTTAAAAAAAAAATAAAGTCAATGAAAATTTATATGGGATCAAAGAATTCTTCTTGGTCATGGCAACTGTCACAAGAAAAGATTTGGTTTTACATCCTGTGCAGTGTCAGCCTACATTGGCAAAATTCACCGTGTGACCTCTGATGGTGTCCCTGTAGAGGGGCAATGTGAATGTCAGACTTGCTTCAAATCTTAGTCTGTGGTGGGAATATGGTCTATGTTCATGGTACATACAAATGGAGGGTATTGAACTGCATTAGAACACAGCAACAAAAGCATAATGTGCCAATAATGGAGTCTAATTTTACAAGTTTCTTGGGAGTAGTTACCCTAAATATAAAAACAGGAACCTACATTTGTACATGGTTGTTTTCCATTATGAAACAGAATTCAACCAATTTCACTTAGAGGATTCAGTGGAGTAGCACAATAGCCTTGTGGAGTCTCTTCTCACCCCTAGAGAATGTCATTCTGTAGGTTGGGTTCCCATAGCACTTGGAATTCATGCTTATATTGGTTAGGACTCTGACTTGCAAGTATTTGAGCTGGTTATGCAAGCGGGAATACATTATTAGGATCCAGGGGTCTCACAGAATCCAAAGACAGATGTGCAGATAGGTCTCAAAAAGGAGCTGTGGCCCACAGCTGTGTGGTCACAGAGCCCAGAGCACCCTCTCACTGCCTCAGCTCTTGGTTTCTCTCTGACAGTCCCGCCATTCCTCTTTCTTGGCAAACTACCTTTCTCTGCTACTCATCCATTCAATGGGCAGAAGATGGCTTCCATTCCACTCAAGTTTTTATGGTTGACCCACATGGAGGCAACCCACTAACTCATTCTCTCAACCTTTCTCTCTCCTTCCCTCACACCCCTCTTGCCTCTTCCCCATTCTAAGTTCCTAGGAGAAAAATACGATTGGTCTAGGTTAGATCAGGTGTTCCCCTTATGGCAGGCAGGATCATGCAGGAGAAGTAGCTGCCACTCTCCACACCAACCCCACCACCACCAATTTAGAAGGACTGGGCTCACAATCCAATAGGTGTTTTCTAAAACGTGGTGTGGTGAGTTTGTGGGATTCTTCTGGCAAAACCCACACACACATACATACCCCACAGCTTCATAGCAAAACTTTGAGTCTTACTCCCTTTTCTACTTTCTGTTCCTAGCTCAGTGGCCTAGATGTTAGTGAAAAGAATACATGTAGTAAACTGTGTATTTGTTATATAATTGACTGTAAAAATTTACAGGCCCTACTTCCAGGGCAAAACACACACATATGAGTACATACATATACACACATACATACACACATGCGTGCACACACAGACTGAACGAGTTATGTCCCTCAGGATTCAATCAGAAGAAATTAGTTCTGGATACTTCAGCCAGAAACAGATTTCAGTGGAAACAGATGGATAACTGACAGAATCAAGGAGAAATCCAAATATTCAGGCAAAGGAGGGACAGGAACTGGGTGGGGCTATTCTTAGGTTCTGAGTCAGCAGGAATGAATTGATGGTCTCCTCAAGTTGCTGGCACACCGTTTTCTGCCCCTTAGCTCAAGATTCAGATCCCAGGGAGAAGACATCTAACTGGCCTAGCTATGGCCAAAAAGGCCTCTTGCCTGCTCACCCCAGCACCATGACTGATAGACCCACCAAATGGCATCCACTGGGACAAGGGTAAGGATCCCCACAGCAATATTGGGAAGAGGAATACAGTCCCAATAGACAAAGCCAACAGAGGTCACTGCAAGAGCCTTTTGGACTATCAGGGCAGTTTTGCCTCTGTTGAGGTACAAATGGAAAATGAGCTGGCTCTTGTCCAGTCCATTCATTTTGCCTGCCAAAATGTCTCTGAGAGTCCTCCTCCTGCCTTGGCACCTACCTGGGACTCCATCCAGGAATGTCCCCTGACTCTGCTTCCTGTTATCCAATATTCTTAAATAGAGTAGATCTGGATAGGAGTCTGGACCAATACAGCTTTGGTTGAGTTTGACTCATCCCTAAACATTTTGGGGCACCTTCTAAATCATGAAAACCGAAAAGAAAAGCAATGAGGGGAAGAAGGGGGTCCTTTCCCTGGGGCAGCAGGGGAAAACTTGAGCTGGTATTTAGTTAAAGCTTTAGTTAACTTAAACTGTCATTCAGGGTGTTTGATTTTGTCAAATGTTTTTCCTGCATCTATTGATATGATCATATGATTTTTCTTCTTTGGCCTGTTGGTATGACGGGTTGATTGTTAATTGCTTTTTGAATGTTTAATTAACCTCACATGCCTAGAATAAATCCCACCTGGCTGTGGTATATGAAAATAAAAAAATACATATATAAATAAATAAACTGTTATTCAACTGAAGGATTGGGAGTAAATCCTCAAAAGTGTATGGAACTAGCAGATGCCCTTGAGAGCCTCTCCAGTCTTCTAGATTTGGAGTTTTTCAGCCAGGTGATTTTATCTCAAAGGTTGGGAAGCTGAAGTCTACACAGTATGAACTTCCAGATCCTGGATTATTGGCCCGCAGTATACAATGACGCATGTGGTTGCCTCAGCCACCGTGTGCCCGTCCTGTCCATGGCTGTTCTAGAACATGGAATACAGTGCCTGAGAAGAGCTCCATCTCAATTTGAAATCAGACCCCTTCCAGCCAACTTGAGTGCAGAACCCCTTTTATTTAAAAAAATCTTGCCTCAGGGTGCCTGTGTGGCTCAGTCGGTTAAGCGTCCAATTCTTGATTTTGGCTCAGGTCATGATCTCAGGGTTGTGAGATCAAACCCCACACTGGGCTCTGTGCTGGGCATGGAGCCTGCTTAAGATTCTCTCTCCCTCTCTCCCTCTGCACCACCACCCTGTCTCTCTCTAAAATAAAAAAAATAAAATTGCCTCCGTGGAGTCTTTCCAAAACATTCAATCTAGTTTGCATAGACTCTCTTTGTTTTCTCACTCATATTTCCTTAATGTTCAAGTAAATCACTTCCATTACAAGGGGCAGAAACAGGTCTGGTGACAAATACAATGGAGCTCTGGCCCCCTTGACCCTCACCTGAGGGGGCCAGAGTCTCTTGGAAAGGAGCCCCCAGCTGTGATGGCCTTCCTGACTGCTACACAGAAATACTGACAAGAGTTGATTCCAGTTGTTAGGTTTATGGGAAATTTTTTTTAGGTACTATTTTATAGTTTCTAAAATTTTTGTGGGCTTATATTACTTCTTATAATCAAAGAAATATAGGTTTTTAAAGGCTTATTTACACATTATTCACCCCCCATATATTTTTGATGTTTGTTAGGAATATAATAGAGATCATTTTCAAGGATTTTGTGGATAAAAGAGACTTTAAAAAGGGAAAAAATCTATTTTTTGATAAATAGGCCAAATAGAAGAGAGGTTTTATAGATTTGTGGAGTACCATTAAGGTTTGCCCTACAAGCAAGTCTCTCTATATAAATGGTAATTGAGGTGAGAGCCAACCATTATAAAACCCCCTTAAATGGGCCAATTAAGATAATATTTTTAAAAGTTACCTTACATAGCATCATATATATATTTCTAAAGATTTATTTATTTTACAGAGAGAGGTGGCGGGGGAGAGTCTTGAGCAGGGGCAGAGGGAGAGGGAGAATCTCCAGCAGACTCCTCGCTGAGCACAAAGATCCACAAGGGGCTCAATCCCATGACTCTGAGATCATGACCCGAGCCCAAACCAAGAGCCTGACACTTAACCAACTGAGCCACCCAGGCGCCCCTATAGCATCACATATTTTTTATTTCCTAATTTTTTACTACAAAGGTAATGGAATTCATTTCAATAATCATTGTGGGAAGAAAGAATACAATAATCACCCATAACCTTATCCACCTATCTGTTGGCTTTTTTGTTACAAGTTATTTTCCACCCTAAACTTCAAACCCTTTAAGAAGTCTTGCCCTATTTTTAGCCTCAGAACAGCATTTAGAACAGGCCAGGGAGATGTTCTTGTTCTCGTAAGTGAGGCGTGGCGTCCATTCCTGACTGCTCTCGGCCAGGGGTTTCTCCAGAGACAAGCTGGCTGTGTTAGATGACGGACTA
Organism: Mirounga angustirostris; assembly: GCF_029215605.1. Taxonomy (NCBI): domain Eukaryota; kingdom Metazoa; phylum Chordata; class Mammalia; order Carnivora; family Phocidae; genus Mirounga; species Mirounga angustirostris. Next base: position 35,432,462 of record NW_026991712.1, read on the forward strand.
TACCCTAGGGACCAATTAGCACATTCCCCAGAGATAAGTCAATTCTCACTCACTAGACTAAGATCACTAAGGGCCACAAGGAAACACTAAAGTCACTTATTTCTATGATTTTTATTTCCTTGTGTGTGTGTGTGTCCTTTGTTTCATCTCATCTTTCAGAAATTTTATATTGATTACTTTAAGTTCTTGTATCTGAATAAGATGTAATCATGTGAAATAGTTAACCTACCATGTTGGGATCCTTTTTGTAATGACCTGAATACCCATTTAGCTAAAATTTAACATGAATTTTTAAATTGTTTACCTTTCTGTGGAAATACAAAGCAATTGGAAATAGGCCAAGTATCCCCTCACCCAACTCTTTAATTATAAACTCTGGATTTTTTTGTTCTAAAACATTTTCTGAAACTATTCTCATACCACAGAATAATTATTTTCATTGGGATAACTTTCTGGTACTTTAGTATGTTTTAGTCCAGAGAAATTGAAGGGTGGAATCCAAACAAAACCTTGTTTACTTTTTCCACACTTCAGGAACCAGAGTAAATTCAGTCCAAAGAACCCTAGGGGAAAAGGGGAAAAAAAGGAAAAGAAAAAAAGGCTATTCATTGTGCACAATTGAAATTAGCAAAGAAGGCTTTATTTACACTGGACATTATCATCCTAATTAAAAAGGGTAAAGCAATACATCCATAATGATAGATAATTGTCCTTGAGAGCACTATTAATGAGATTTGATAATCAAATGCTTGTGTGGGGGCATTTAGATGCTAAAAGAGTCAAATTCTTTGAGCTGCCCAATTTTTGCAGAAGGAGCATTACTTTGGGGCAGAGTACATTTTTCTTGGCATCTCCCTTGACAATGCCTTGCCTGGATTCAAAATGGTACTGTTTTTTTCTGGAGTGCTTGTCTCTTGTTTAGATTGGCTTCAGGGAGAAAGTCCGGCTGCGTTTCCCTGCTCTGGGTTAGCTGGTCGGTCCCTCTGTCCAGGTGGGCAACAGGTCAGGCAGCTTGCCTCTGTTTGCTGTTTCACCTGCCATCCCTTGTTCCCACCTATTGGCTCCTAGTGTGGGACGCTGCTGTTGGGCTCTGGTTTTCCACCTCAGTGAGCATTCAACAGTCTGTTTTGATGCCTTGCTTTTAGAACCACGTTTAACAAAGCAAGGGGTAAAACTGCCTACCTGAGAAGTCAAGAAAAATAGTGCCATTCAAGCATCCGCGGGGAGGTTGTTGCTACTATTATGTCTTTAAATCAAGGCAGGGCTTCTCCCTTCCGTACTCGTTAGACCATATGCAATTGCGGCTCCTTAACCATTTTTGATTCTAAAACTGTCAATTTTATGTGATCAGCTTAATAGTTGAACTCCGTGGAGCACCATGAGGTGAATTACGGCAAAGGAGGAGAGAACTGACATTTACAAAGTTACACTATGTGCGAGACGCGGTAACTCACTCATACCTGAGATTGCCCCCAGAATACATGCTACATAAGGGCAAGGAGCATGCTCACCTGCTCACAATTGCATCCCTATTTTCAGCACAATGTATGGTTCAAGAGATACTCACTAGGCAGTGGCATAAAATACACAAGGATATCAATAACATTGTAAATGTGAGCCCTTAGATAGATAGATGATCGATGGATATGAAAACTGATCAAAAAGGTGCCTGGCATATGAAGCAGCTCAATAAACATTAGGATGGAGAGATTGAGACTCGGAGAGATGAAATAATGTGCCCAAAGTTAAAAATGCTCAAAAGCAGTGAAGGCAAATTGGAGTCTACTTGGTGAAATCCCAAACCCACGTTATTTCCATTGTGCTCATACAGTTGTATTTCACGTAAGTTTTGATCTTGGTAGCTCTCTCTGTTCTGCTCCCCACAATCCTCCAGCCTCCATTCCCAATTCTTAATCATGTTACCAGTGAGGTCTCTGGAGCCAGAGGAAAGGGCAAAGACAAGAGGACTTGCCTCGGTTGCATCCCCCCTTGTCCCCTACTCAGCTTCTCTACCAGCCCCTGGGAACCTGCTGATGGCTGAGAGCTGGCAGATCAGACTGCCATCTTGGCAGACGTACGATTCTGCACCCTGCTCTGCCTCCCGTTTCCGGGGGAAGTCATAATAAGAATAAAGAGGAGGACACTGAGGATGAGGAGGACTTACCAAGGCCCCTTCTATGTACCAGCTGCCGCTCTAAGCTCTTGGCTTGCATTATTTCGTGTACTGCTCACAAAATCCCATGATCACTCTCATTTTACAAACTGAAGTCCCTTACACAAAGCCATACAGTACATTTTAACTTGGCTCTATCTTATTCCAGAGCCCAAGCTTTTAACCTGTATGACCTAAGCTGGAACAGAAATGTCCCCATAATATCAAGAAGAAGCATGAGAAGAGCTAGAGAAATGGAAGATTGGAATATCAGAAGACAGGCTATTGTGTATCCTTTCTTCTGGTCACTAAAGGTCATCAAGGTTGCAATTGCCCCGAAATTCCCACACTCGCAGTAAGGCTGTCTGGGGGCTCAGTCAGGGGCAACTGCTCTGTCATTGGGAACAAGGAGAGCATGGGGGGAAGATGCTGACCTTGGTAAAACCACCCTCCAGGACAGGAGGCAAGAGAATTGGAGGAAGATAACAATGGACGGGGTGCCTGGGTGGCTCAGTCGGTTAAGCGTCTGCCTTCCACTCAGGTCATGATCTCAGGGTCCTGGGATCGAGTTCCGCATCGGGCTCCCTGCTCATCGGGGAGTCTGCTTCTCCCTCTGCCTCTGCCTCTCTCTCTGTCTCTCATGAATAAATAAATAAAATCTTAAAAAAAAAAAAAAGATAACAATGGACAGAAAGGAGAAAATAGCACTCTACCTAGTATAGAGAACAAGAGTGAAGATCCCAGAGCCCAGTACACTTAGGCTTGAAACCTGGCTCCACCACCGGCTTACAGTGTGACCTTGGAAAACTTATCTCCCCTCTCTGAACCTTATTTTCTTCATCTGTATAAAAGAGAACTAATAATGCCGACCTCACTGGGTAGTTACAGGATTTATTTATTTATTTTTTAATTTTTTTTAAAGATTTTATTTATTTGGCAGAGAGAGACACAGTGAGAGAGGGAACACAAGCAGGGGGAGTGAGAGAGGGAGAAGCAGGCTTCCCGCTGAGCAGGGAGCCGGATGCGGGGCTCGATCCCAGGACTCCGGGATCATGACCTGAGCCGAAGGCAGACGCTTGACGACTGAGCCACCCAGGTGCCCCTAGTTACAGGATTTAAAATGACAGTGTTTGTGAAGCATCTAGCATTCTTTAAAATTTAATAAATAATGATTCTCCTTCCTCCTTCTAGGGATTAGAGAAAGCAAATCCACTTTGGTTAAATGCATATAAAAAGGTTTCAGACAGCTTCTCAACAATGAGGATCTTTGTCGGTGAATATGCAAACCCAAAATAAAGAGGGTTAAGAAACTTTGGCCAGCAGTATCCCTATCTCTCCTTATGATCAGCCTCATCATGAAGGCTTTCCTCTTCAGAAAAAAAGCAGAGGCTCCTGTTTGAGACACTCTGTCTCTGGTGGGGGTGAACCCCCTCCTTCCCTGACTCCAGCCCATGCTGCGCACCAAAGGATCTCGGAGTGGAAAGCCCTCCCTCCCGGTGCTCCTTTTGTCATTAGCATATGGGCCAAAACTTAAAAGGAAAGATGAGGGGGTGGGGAATGAGGGTGTTGCAGCTCAGTCCTTCCACATGCTATGACATGTGCAAAAGAGAGGACAACTCATAAAAATTCGCAGGTTTTGGAATTTGAAGCAAGACCACTAGCGTGCTACTGTGACCATTTTAATGACATCGTCTGTCTTCAGTATCTGCTCACAGGTAAATTGGTCACAGGTAGAACTCGCCGAGACATTCAATGCGCTTAAGCACACACTTTGTATTTCATTGACAAACATAAGAAACAATTTCAGCTATTTTTCCATTTGTAATTGTTTTCTTTGGACCCTGATGCTTTGGTCACTCTTCATCACTGCTCATCAGAGAGCTTTTATTAACTCACGTCTTCAGGTTAATTCTGCCTTAGAAAGGGAGATGGATTTCAAGGTGCTGCCTTGAGTGCATTAGGGATTGGGGTCAGCCTGTGCCTCTCCTTTTTGTACGATGTTGTAGGAAGCCGGCAAAGGCCTGCTTTGCATGGCCCAGTATTGCACGCTCCGCTTTCCCTCTCATGTAACCCAAGGCAAACATCTCAAATGGATCATTTAACCCCACTCCCCACTTTCCTTCACCTCTGTTTGATCTCAGGCTTAAAAAAAAAGGACTCAAACTGACAAAATGCATTTTTATATAACTAGCCCTAAAAACACCATAAGGATGGTCTTTAGCATTGTGCAGGATAAAAAAGGAAAAGCAAAGTGATTCAAATGACTGTTTGTTTATGTAGTTCAAGAGGGCGTGGGGGCCGGGCAGGTTGGAGAGATGGCATTCTATTAACTTCCCACTTCTTCAGTCTGGTCCTGTACATTAGCACTTGCCCTGTGGGCAAGCGGGCTAATTTTTTTCTGTTGGGAAAGACTGCCTGTCCTTCCTCTGGCCCACACTTTTTGTTGTTTTGTTTTAATAACTGAGTATCTTTAGATTTTAGCCTGATTTTAGCTTTGATGCCAGATGGTTAGTCTGGGACCCTCAGGCCTTTGCATGCCAAGACAGGGAAAGGCCAAAGCTGAGATATGTGTGGCTATCAGGTAGGTCTGCTGATGCCTTTCTGGATTAGACAGACACAAGCCAGTTTACTTCCAAAAGCTTGTGTTTGCTCCAGCACGTACCTTCTTTAACTTAATGTCCTGTTTATATGGAAGACTGTGGTTGCATGCTATGTGAGTGGGTCTTAATTCACAGAAAGAATTCAAGACACCAACAGCCATCCTGACTTTGCTTTTCTAAGACAGCCCCAATCCTGTTCCACCCTCACCAGGTGAGTTTTTAACTAAATAGAGTGTTGGTGTGGCCAAGCAGCAAGAATATATCAAATACTGGCAAATTGAGTGATTTTCAACCTTCACTATGCATGGCATTCCCCTGGGTGATTAAAAAATGTATATACAGTTGTCCCAGCTCTGCCCCAGAGATTCTGATTCAATGGGCCTAGGCATAAGTACTTTTTAAAAGCTCTTCAGGTGATTTTAATGAGCAGCCGGGGTCTAGAACCCTTGGGCAAGGCTCTCTCCTTTCCCAGAAAGATCCAGAATTATTTTAGAAGGATCTATCAAATAGACTTGTGGTTTGGTGGTCTCTAACTACTGAAACTAGAGCTACATGATTGTGCCTTATGTAATTATCTCTTCTATCATTAACACTAGTGAATGCTCTAGACTTGTCTTTTCAACTGTAAGACAGAGGCTTTGTTTATATGATTCCAAATCGTACTTGGTAGAGCCAAATCTTAAAGCTGACTCCCTCAAAAGGCTAGTTGTGTGGCATGGTTTCCAAAAAAAAAGACTTACTGGAACCCAGCCTCTTGTGACCTTGGGCAGATTTCTTAACTACTCTGCCTCAGTTTTCTTATCTATAAAATGGGGTCAATAATAGCACCTGTATCAGAATTTTTGAGATTAAATGAGTTAATCCACATAAAGTGCTTTGAACATGATTTGGCGATAGCAAGTACTCAGTAAATATCTGTTGTTATTATGACTATAAGACTCCTTCTTTTGACCCAGGTTCATTTGACTGCAACTAAAATCCTCTCCTTGCCTTCAGGTTCTACTCACTAGCTGAATGAAATTCATATCAAGGAGAAGAGCAAGCTCAGCTGGTATTGTGAAGGCATGTCTGTCGCTGGAACGCTCCAAGAAAATATTACTTAAAAGGGGCAAAGTCTAGATGTTTGAGAGTGGTCATTGCCCTTACATGGGATAATATGGGCTGCCGTAAAATGCTTGCTCGATAGGGAGACCAACTTAGGGACTCCCATCAGAGCAGCATCTGAGATTTTGATTTTGTTCTTGGAAGTAATTCTAGGCTCATCTTTCCTCAGAAAAGAATCAAGCATTCTCTCGGAAATCACACAGAGTAGGGTCATTGCAGCTTTTGCCACCCCCACCCGACACCCCCCACCCCCCATCCTGTGGCAGTGTTTCTGAAGTACAATGAGAGATGCAGGGAATGTTCTGGGGATTCTGCTGCCCCCAAATAGACCATAATAGTCTCTAATACAGTGCACATCCTGATTCCTCCACTGTTCAACTTTTTCCTGTCCAGGATTATAATCCCAAAAGAGTCACTATGACCCTGAAAGAGAACAGTTATTTATTCAAGCATGATTTAAATTCTCTCTTACCACATCTAATATGGCCTTGGGTCGTTCTGAAGCAGCCAGAGAAAATAGGTCCAATGCTTAGAAGAGTAATCCCTTCTTCAAATGAATCAAATTAGGACATTTGTTGACTTCTGCAGAAGACCAAGTAGGAGGCAGTGATTTGACTTACTCAAGGATATTTCTCAACTTACATCATGGCAAAGTTCTCTTCATTGGTTTTCCTATTGCCTTTCAAATATGAGTTGACATACAAGCATTTGATCTGGTGCGAGAAATTAGATAAGGGGGTAGAGTGTCAGAAGCCCCAGGTGGGGATCAGGACATTTGATTTCCAGTCTTGCCTCCGACTTGGCCGGACCACCAGCTCTTAAAAGTTCAGCCTCTTGGGCCATTGTAAAGGATGAGCAGGGGTCTGAGGGCCCTAGCCATAGTAAAAAGTCTGTTTAAATCCCTGTTTATAGGTGAGTTTTAGTCAATCTAGCTAAAGATTTGTCTCTTTTGTTGTTCTGTTCAAAGAACCAGCTTTTGGTTTCGTTGATTTGTTTCCTATGGTTTTTCTAGGCTCTATTTTATTGAAGTTCCACTTAATTTAAAGAAGGCTGTGGCTTTATTGGTGGAACAGGCTCCTTGAGAGGGAGGAAGCAGGAGGAGTGGGTGGTCTTGATGCCAGGCCTGCCCTGTTTCAGGTGATGGAGAACTTGTCCAGGTAGTGGCCAATCATCTCGGGCTTGATTTCCACCTAGTTGAAGATATTGCCATTAGAGACACCCACCGTGCTGCCCACCATCTCTGGCAGGATGGCTCATGTTCCGCAAGCACGTCTTAACCACCTCCGGTTTCCCCATGTGAGGAGCCTCCTTCTTGGCTTTGGGCAGGCGCTTCAGCAGTGAGTGCCGCTTCCTCTGCAAACCCAGGTTGAGCGTCGCCGCTGCTGGGCACCGTATAGCTGCGTCAACTGCTTGTAGGCCATGTCTAGCCGCTGGTCAAGGTCCGCCCCAACAGGTGAGCCCGCGGAAGGTGTGTAGCTGCTTCTACTCCACTTCTGCCCTCCTGTCAGCTCTTCCTAAATTTCCACTTTAATCTTTATTATTTCCTTCCTTCTGCTCATTTTTAGGTTTAGTGGGTTCTTCTTTTTCCAGTATCTCAGGGTGGAAGATCAGGTTATTGGTTTGAGATCCTTCTCCTTTCTTAATATAAGCAGTCACAGCTATGACTTTCCCTTTAAGTACTGCTTTAGCTGAATTCTATACATTTTTTTCTTTTTCTTTTTCTTTTTTTTAAAGATTTTATGTGTTTATTTGAGAGAGAGAGCACATGAGAGGGGTTAGGGTCAGAGGGAGAAGCAGACTCCCTGCCGAGCAGGGAGCCCGATGCGGACTCGATCCCGGGACTCCAGGATCATGACCTGAGCCGAAGGCAGTCGCTTAACCAACTGAGCCACCCAGGCGCCCTGAATTCTATACATTTTGCTATGTGTTCATTTCATTCACCTCAAACTATCTTCTTTTTTTTTAAGTTTTACCTATTTAAGTAATCTCTACACCCAAGGTGGGGCTCGAACTCATGACCCCAAGATCAAGAGCCATAGGCTCCTCTGACTGAGCCAGCCAGGGGCCCCACCTCAAAGTATTTTCTGATTTCCCTCAAAGTATTTTGATTTCTTCCTTGATCCATTGGTTATATCAGAGTGTACTGTTTAATTTCCACATATTTGTGAGTTTCCCAATTTTTTTCCCGCTATTGATTTCTAATTTCATTACATCATGATCAGAAAACATACTTCGTATTATTTCTATCCTTTTTAATTTACTGAGGTTTGTTTTGTGGCTGTTGTAAGAAAACACCATAGATGGTAACTTAAACAATAGAAACTTATTTTCTCACAGTTCTAGAAGCTAGGAAGTCCAAGATCAAGGTGCCAGCCCATTTAGCTTTGGTGTGAGCCAAAGACAGACTGCTGCCTTCTCACTGTGTTCTCACATGGTAAAGACGGGGGTGGGGGGGTGGGGGGGTAGGAGACAGCGAGCTCTCTGGTGCTTCCTCTTATAAGGACACATCCTATCAATCAGTTGAAGTCTACAGTCACCTTTCCAAGAATACTTCAACTGTGTGGAGCATACAGTAGTTCAGCTTCTAAAGATTGTTTATATCTATGAAGCTGTGTAATCACAGCATCCTTGTAAAGCAGATAAATGATACTGGTATTATGCTTTTAAAAAATGGACAAGTAGGGCTCTGGAGCACTTAGGAAGCCAGGACCACGTGAATGAATGCCTGAGCAGGGACAGCAGCCAACGTCTTCTGAGTGCACCCAGTGTTCCCTTTCTATCAGACTAAACTGCCTTCCTTACAGACCAGTTAGGAGGTAGCAGATGTCCACATTGTGCGTGTGCGTGCGTGTGACAGAGAGGGACAGAGACGGAGAGAAAGTGCACGGGCAGTTGCAATGTTAAATTTCTCTCTATCCTGGAGCTATAGTCAGGTTTAATCATTCTTGGAATTCTGGTACATGAACAGGGTGTAGTTTTGGACTCATTATTTACACAACATCCTCCCCTCCGTCTTGCCTGAGGGAGAAAGGGGCTTTCTCCAGAGCCAGTGGAGACCTCCCCACCTTATCTCTCCTAGCCGCAAGCCCGCAAGCATGCCTGCTGCCTTCTCAGCACTGTCTCATGAATGTGACCTGGGGTGTCAGACTGACCACTAACGAGGCAGATAAGCTGCACACAGCTTCTCTCTTTGCTTCCTGCCTTCCCTCATTCTCACCTGGCTGTCGATATAGTAGGCATTCAATCAATATTTATTGATTCGGTTTTGTTGTGAGGTTAGGCTAAGTTGTACCTTAGTTAATGAACTAGTGACTTCGGGGAGAGGCGGGGCTGACAGACTCCCTCCCCCCCCCCCGCCCCCGCAAACTCCTGGAGTCTCTCTCTGAGAAGAACGGGAGATGAGGATTGGGAAGGGAAACAAGAAGCAGCACAGCGACATTGGGGTTCCTGGACTCCAGTCCTGCTGCCGAGGCTCAGCCCGTCTTCTGGGAGCCACGGTCTCCATGTCCCTGCCTGTTACCTGTGGGTGCTCGTCCTCACGGCCTCTAGGGTTTACTTCTGCTTTAACATTTTCTCTGTGAAATAGTTCACGCCTTTGCTTGCTTGCTTTCATACTCACACTCTGATTCAACGCATTAATGGAGTACCTACCAAGTGCCAGGCACTGAGTAGACCAGAGGGTGAGAGATAGGGATGGGGACACAGAGATAAAAAATGAATCACTGCAGCCCTTGAACCCGTCTTGCTGGCCGGAGGGAGAGAATGGGAGACATCCGCGTGGAAAACAAATACTGGGCAGGATTAGTTTGATAACTCTTGGGGTAACTCCCACACGCCTGCCCGTCCGGATGACCCTGGCCTCAGGAACGTGGGGAACCGAGGCAAAGCCAAGGGGTAGCTGGGAGGTGGGAGGGCTCAGCGGGATTCTCCTGAGTATTTAATTACATTTGAGGAGTGATAGATCATCTCTCACTGGCCACTGATGATAATTAGAAAATAATGGACATGATGGCTGTGTGTCTAGTTATCTTGGGGGGCATACAGAACCCACATGGAGGCGTTTGGGCCATAGGCTGTGTCCACCAAAGAGGCTACCAGTGTTCTGACACCAGTTGTTCTGGAGAGCAACCGAACTCAAGTTGGCCAAGAAAGAGGCCCGTGGGTCTTCGAGGACTCTGGCCCTGGAATAGTCTCAGTAGACCTGACCTGCAGTTGAGCGCATGGCATCACCCCAACTCAGCTCAGCTCAGTGGCACACCTGGTGTTCGCAGAGCCCACAGGCCAAACCTTGCCGCCACAGTGTCCGCGCTGGGGCTTTTGGATGACAATGCTCAAGTAATACATCCTCGTTACCTGTCTTCATAGGGGGCACCTGTCTTCATAGGGGGCCAAAGAGGTAGAAGTCCCACCTAGATCTGTGCACACAACCCAAAAGAGAGGCAATGTGGGTGTAATTAAAATTCTACAATGGCGGTAAAAATGACAACACAACTGAATCGATTGCTTACTGTGTGCCAGGCACCGCGTGAAGCGCTTTATATACATTATCTTACTTGGTTGTCAATCCGATGAGGTAGGTACTATCATTGTCCTCATTTCTAGTGATGGGGAAAGCAGGGCTTGGAGAATTTAAGCAAACAGCACAGTAATTAAAATCCAGACAGGGTAACTCCTGACGACTCAATCTTAACCATTACGCGGTATTGCACTTCTGATGTGTCTCCTTCACTGTCCGTGAAAATTAAGCACCAGAACACACACACTGGAACAACTTTCTTCTCCTGTGGCTTGAGGTTAGATCTGGGTTTTTTGTGTTTCTGAAACATTTTTGTCGGGTGCGTGTTTTTAATATTGTAAGCTACCTCAAATCCTTGATGGAAGTAGGCACATCTTAAAGCTCAATTAAATAAAAAGGCAGAAGAACACACACAGAGATCATGGAAATCGGCTCCAACCTCCGTCTGGTTATAACTGCTTTGGGGTGGGGGCTGGGGGCGCTGTGGTCGTGGCTGCCAGACAGAAGGTTGTTTGAACTTGGCTGGCTATGAGAGCCAACAGAGTGAACTTGAAGAGAAAGATAAACATACAACAACTGTTCAAAGCTTCAGGTGTTATGATTGCTAATTGAGAAAGGCTCTAAATAATACCTGCTGGTGTGTAGGAATTTCACTCCTGGGGATTAGTGGCTCAGGTAACTCTGGGATTCTGTTCCTTCAGATTCCCCCTTAAAGAAAATTAAAGTGGTGTCCTAGTCAATCAGGAGGGCGTATGCCTCAGAGTAACCCACAAATAGCACCTTTATTTCTGAGCCTTTTCAGTTGTCCTCTTCATACACACAGTCTCTCTCACACACACAAACACAATGTCTCACACACACACACTCTCTCTCTCTCTCTCTCTCTCACCTGCACAACATACTTCTGGCAAAGCTGCTGCAGCTGTTCTAACCTGCCCAAGTTCCTTTCTGGGCCCAGCCCAGTCAGCATTTTCCCAGGCCCAGGCTCACCTTAGCCACCCTGCTGTCTTCCTCAGAGCCTGGTCACGTTGTCCTTGACTCCATGTCACGCATGTGTGAGGGACCGGAGGCTGCTGAAGCAGGCGAGGGTGTGTCGAGTGAGTGGCAGTTGGGGTGGAAGCCGGGAACCCCTCAGCTGACCTCCTCACAGGGACCACCCAGCATCACAGCCCCACTCCGGCTTCTTCCTCTTCCAAACACAGCTTGGTGTGGTGGACTGGGCTTTGGGAAACATATGGCCTGGGTCAAATCACAGTTCTGAGGCCTTGGGCAAGCTCTGTAAACTTCTGAGTCTCGATTTCCTCAGCTGTAAAATGGAGTTAGTATGTCGCCGAGTTGTGCAGAGTATCAAATCCCATGCCTGGTATGAACATGCTGTCCCAGTGGGGGCTATTAGCAGTGACTCTTTGGCTGATCAGTTGTAAAATGTCTCTCCTACTCACTCCTGACTCACACTGGCAAATTTCCTGCCAAATGAGTCAGCTTTATGTCAACATTACTTCAAAAATTTAAAAAAACCAAAAGAGGCACCAATATACTGCACAGATTAGCATCACAAGACAGCATCTTTGTGCTGTTTCTAATAAATGAGTGCATGAAGAGAAAACGCCTTAAAAACCTTCGTTTTCATGTGTAAAAATTTCAAGAGTAAGTTTACATTTCAAATGACACAGGCCTCCAACTTCACGTGTTAATTTTGAAGGCCAAGGAACAATACCCTCTCTCCTCCCGGTCTGCTCGCTTCTTCCTAGAAGTGTTTGATGGTGCTAATTAAGTACTAATATTTTTTAAAGATTTTATTCATTTATTGGAGAGAGAGAGAGAGAGAGTACAAGGGGGAGGGAGGGTCAGAAGGAGAAGCAGACTCCCTGCTGAGCAGGGACCCCGATGTGGGGCTGGATCCCGGGATCCTGGGATCATGACCTGAGCCAAAGGCAGCCGCTTAACCGACTGAGCCACCCGGGCGCCCCTTAAGTACTAATTTTGATAAGAAAAACGTGAAATACCACAGTTCCCTCAGGAGGGGAAGGAGGGGAAAACAGCAGAGAGAGGGAAGCTGCAGATGCTGAACGTAAAGTATCTCTTTGCACTATTTTTCTGAACATGGTGCCATTAAATACCTTCCCAATGGTGAGGGTGGTTGTAAATACCATTCCTTCGGCCCCTGCTATGTCTCCGGCACTACTCAGCATCTAACATCCTTTGTCTTTCTTCTGCCTTGTGGCTCTGACCACAACTGCAGTGATGTCAATCTTGTTATAGTCCATTTAATGCTGATCTCTCTCACGAGAGCACAAGCTCCAGGAAGGGATGGGCCGGCCCGTGCTGTTCCCTGTTTCAGTGCTCATGTCTAGCGTGGTGTCTGGCACACGGCGAAGCTTACTAAATGCTCACTGAATGAATGGATAGGCCATAGTCCTTGCAGCAAAGTAGCCAGTTAGGCCGAATTCTCTCCATTTTACAGATAAGGAAATGAATTCTTAGAAAAGCTAAGTAGCTTTCCAAGGAGGTACTACTTTGGGTGCCGGGAACCCAACCAAATGCTGTTGATTCTAAAACACATTTGCTCTCTTGACTACTAATGTGACTATTTAAATGAGAGCCTCCTCTGAATTGCCTTGGTTTGTGTAAACCCTGAAGAGTATTTGATAATAAGTATTTTCCTGACTTTAGCTCCTTTAGCTGGTCCTTTGTCTCCCTGATGGGTTATGGTCTTACTTTTAGCTACTCAACTCATTTATCTTTCCTATCTTACTCTGCGCTGCCTTTGTTGTCAGCCCCTTTCTTTCTGCTCTGAGCAGAGGGCCCATCCCAAGACAACCCTCATTTAATCCTCCAGGGATCTTTCTTAGTTCTAGTCCCTTCCTCTGCCCCAGGAACCTCAGCCAGGAAGCAGCTCAGGATACATCTCACCACAGCTCCCCCACATGATTAACAGCCACCCTGACTCCCTGGCTAGAGCCAACAAGAACCTCCTTGTTGCCAAATCCAATAAATACTCCAGTGTTCTCACCCTTCTTGGACTTGCATCTGTATTTGCTACGAGTTCTTGCCCCTCCTGGAAACTACTGTGTTCCCCACTCTTACCCCTTTTCCTTGGCAAATGGTGGTGTTCCAGGGTTCTCATTTCATCCTATGTAATTTCCCTGGACTACCTCATCTACTCCCCCGTGGCTTTGAGCACAACACAGAAAGGAGCCTTTTCCCCAGGAACTCAGTGTTAGTGGGCATGAGGATGATCTGAAGGAGATTGCTCATCATCCTGAATGCTGATTTGTCAGGTCAGGGGAGGGGGCTGCATTCAGATGATTCAGTGCAGGGTATTCTCTGTTCTCAGACCATGGGATGAAACCCTGTGCCAAAGGTTGATATTTCTCAGTGTCATGCCCTTCCAAGCTCTAGACTGTGTAGTTGGCTTGATATCTCCTTGGCTTTGGCAGTCATGGCAAGGTGCTGCCCAGATCCCCCTTCAGGGAAGTACTTTCTGCCCCAGCCGCAGGGAGTGCTGTCCGCATCCAGCCTTCATTTGTGCCCCACTTCCAGGATTGCCTCGGTTGGAAAGACCCTCCTTGTCCAAGGTCACACCAGTTCTTGGGCAGCCACATCCAATCATTGATCAGTGTGGGATATAAATCCTCCACTATCTTGGACCAAGTTGGAACAGCTCTGAAAGGCCATCCTAGTTCTAGGTGAGTTGATGGGCTGGGTTTTCTAATGCTGTGTAACAAACCATCCCAAAATGTAATGGCTTTAGACAATGGCAACACTTATTTTGCTCATGAATCTGCGGTCTGGGCTTCAGGTTGGAGAAGGAGCAGAGATCATTCATCTCTGCTCCACTAAGTGCCTGCTGGGGTAGCTTGGAGGTTGGGGCTGGGTGCATTTTTTTTTTTTAATTTATTTGAGAGAGTGAGAGGGAGTAGAGAGGGACAGAAGGAGAGGGAGAGAGAATCCCAAGCAAACTCCCCACTGAGCGTGGAGCCCAACCCAGGCTCTATCTCACAACCCTGAGATCACAACCTGAGCTGAAAACAAGTTGGCCATTTAACCGACTGAGCCACCCAGGTGCCCAGGGGCTGGGTGCATTTAAAAACTCTCTCACTGACTCATGTGTCTGGCACCTGGACTGGGCACACTCAAACTGCACAGGGCTAGACTGCTGGCCTCCTTGGGCATCTCTCTCTACTTCTACATGATCTCTCTACATTGTTTTTCCAACATGGAGCCTTCGGGAGGGCCAAACTTCTTACTTGTTGACTCCGGGCTCCTAAAATGCATATGGCAGAGAGGAAGCCAGGCAGATGCCATATTGCCTTTTATAACCTAGCCTTAAAAGTCATGCAGCATCACTCTGGTCAAGCAGTTTAAAAAGTACCCCCAAGTTCAAGAACATGGAGTGTAGACCCCACCTCTTAATGGAGGAGCATCAAGCTCACCGTAAGAAGAACATGTGGGATGGGCCACAAGTAGGTATGGCCATCTTTGGGAAATATACTCTGCCACAGCCAAGGCTGTCATTAGGCCTGCCCTGCAGCTTGGTCTCTCCCTCTTCCCACTCCCATTTGTTTCCCTCCTTTCTGTGTTGTGCTCAAGAACATACCCTAAGAAATACCCTGTTCATCAAACTGTGTTTCAGAGCCTATTTCCCAGGAACTCAGCCTGCAACACTAGCCCCCCCAAACCAATACATTCAAGCAAGATCACCATCTTTCCCTGCCTTGTTCCACTCCATCTTTTCCTCTTCTCTGTGCCTTAACTCAGTGAATGGCTTCACCTCTGTCCAGCATCGACCCTCTCCCTCGGGTGGTCACCATGTCCTGTCTCTCTGGGATATTGTTCACACATGTCCATTTCTCTTCTTTCCCAGGCCTTGTCCACGCCACCACATCTCTCACCCCGATCTGCACAGTAGTCCCATAACTAGTCCTCTGTGCCTACTCTTGCCTCCCCACAGCCTCAACTGTACTTGCTGCTAGAATGATCTA
This sequence comes from Mirounga angustirostris, assembly GCF_029215605.1. Lineage (NCBI taxonomy): Eukaryota > Metazoa > Chordata > Mammalia > Carnivora > Phocidae > Mirounga > Mirounga angustirostris. The sequence continues at coordinate 35,447,819 of NW_026991712.1, forward strand.
AGTCTCATATTTGATTATTTTATTCTTTTTATTCTCCAGTACCCATGTGACAATGCCCAGACTTCTTAATTTGATCCACAAGTCCTTTGGTAGCCAGACCTCGCTTTCCTTTGGAGTACCCATTTCTCACTCCTACCCATCAAACTCACTGTGTCTTTCAGCTTCTTTGTTACGTTATGAGCACAGTAAAATCTCTCTACCCTTTTAGGGATGTCCCTTTTGGTGGACAGCACTTTCCTCCCACACCCCAGATCATCCTAAGTATTTATCTTTCAGGTTTTGATCCAAATTTTAATTCCCCCAGCAAGCCCTCCTAGACTGGGTGAGGGGCCTTGACCTGAGCTCCTGAGGTGCCCCTCCCACCATCGCACAGCCACACTTCAAGCAAATCCCATTGTGACCACCTTCCCTGGAGACCATGTCATCTTGGTCACCAATGTAGCCAAGACACTTAGCCCAGTGTATAGCACACAGGTCGCTATATACAACAGAGCAGGTTGTGCACTGGTCAACTCCAAGGCGCTCCATTTGCATAAACTACACTGTGGACACATCCTCTAGAATTATGTAGAACCCACCCTAAGCACACACAGTGACCCTGCCAAAAGTTTTAATTGTATAATCAAATAAATACATGAATTATGCTATCTTTGGTGCTCTCTGTTAACCATGAGATTAATGTTTGGCAAAAGGAAAATTATCTGATTTCAGTAGTCTCTTTTCCAATGCCAAAGAATGCAACATTCACAACTAGAAAGGAAAAGGCAAAAGCCTAAAGCAGTGGTTCTTAATCCTGGGTACACTTTAGAATTACCTGGGGAGCTCTGGAAAAATACAGATGCCTGGGCCTCAGCACAGGCCCATCACAGAAGCTCTGGGGGTGGGGCCCAGCAGTGGGATTTTTTTACATCTCCCAAGGTGTCTCTCCTGTGTAGCCAAGGTTGAGAGCCTCTGGCCTAAAGAGCATCCAAGCACATCCAAGGAGCTTAAGAAACCCACCCAGCAATCATTAACCTTCCTCTCAAACACCTCACTCAGGAGCCACAGGGCTGAGCACCCAAGATGAAAACCTTTCTGGGTTAAGTGTACTTCTCTGGGTTTTGGATCTCAGATTCAGAGCTGAGTTTGTCATATTCACCAGTTCATAGTACACTGTCTTCATTGGTCCATGCAAGGCCCTCTTTAGTTTTATTTCTTTATTCCATTTTACTCCGTTCTCCCTCCAAGTTTCTTACCCTCACCACGGGCAACCATCCAAATACACTTGATGCAGGTACAATATATACTCGTGTTCATATGCCTTCTTATAAAAATGTGTTTTGCTTTCTATGCCTGTACTTTTTTTATGTATATGCATTGCGCCTCATTCTGATAGTTAACTTTTCACTCTATCCATGTTGCTCCATCCGTGTTTCACTCCATCCAATCCGTTGTTCCTGTCTGCTGCAGAGTATTCTGGTCTGTGCTTCCACGCGCTTGCCCCGTCCACACCCCCAGCGGTATTCACCCACGTGCTTCCAGCTCCCAAACACCATAACACTGCCAGAGCCATCCTTGGGTGTGTTCCCTTGTGTACCCGCGTGAGAATTTATCTGCGGTAAGGACGCCCTCTGGTTTATCAGCTATATATTTTGGGTCGCCTTACTTAACATGTTTTTGCATAATGGATATTTTTATACCAATATACCAAAAAGAAAAATTCAAGTGATTTCTGTGATATAATAATGGGGCCCAAACACAATGTGTGAGTGGCTATAAGAAAACAATATAACACATTCCTAAGAAGAGCTGGGACTCTTGGCATCTTGGTGATAATTCTATCAGGCTGGATTTCAGTAAAGGAGATGGTCTCCAGCAGGGACCACTGGATCACTTTAAATGAAACCCCAGTGAAAAGTAAGCATTTCTTGGGTTGTTTCAAAATGTCACTGCGTAAGACTTCCAACTCCTATGGATGTTAGCTGAACCTCTTACAGGTTTAAAAGGGGCAAAGACTAAATCCAGAAATCAAGTTGTATGCAGTAAACCTAGCCTCTGTTGACACACTGGGCAGAATCAGACATTCTGTTTAGGAAAGAAAAAGGTTGCCAAAACTCTGCTTATTATAATCAACATTACAGACTGAATGGAATGTTTAGAGAAGACCCTTCAACATTTAATTGGCGAATATCCTGAGTGGTAGTAGTCCACTGAAAATCCTCTGTATAATTGCTGTGTTATGTGATGTATTGATATCTCTGAGATTTCCAAACCAAGTATCTGTGTTTCAAAGCAGTTGTTACGTTAGCATGGTAGCAGAAGTGTTAGGCTAATGCTGAGACTTCTGATGGCGTTTCTGCTTGACCGGAAGCCTCAACAGTTATTGAGCATTTACTCTCTAGCTAGTAAGAGAGTGGTGGTTAACATCACAGGCCACTTCCTAGTTCAGTCACTGAGGGCAAGGTGATTCACCTCTCTGTGTCTCAGTTTCCTCACCTGAACAACAGGGGTGGTGTTGGGACATGCCTTTTGGTGGTGGCGGCAGGATTTAAGAGGATACCATGGGTAAGGCACTTTGCAGATAGTAAGACTCATGGTGTCATAGGCCTTGGAAATACTCAGCAAATATCCTTGTGATGATTTATTTGGGCATCCTGGTCAGAGCTGGGACGTTTCAAGTCCAAGTAATTTCTTTAGATCCATTTATTTAATGGGACTGTCCTTCTCTGTCTAATCCCACAGCATGTGCTCTTCTGCTGTCTGACTCCCTGTGTCCCCAGGCAACAAAACCACACAAATTCTCTTCACTCATCCATTGCTGTAGACAGCCTGTATTTTCATATGCCTTTGTTTTATCTACCCAGCTAGATTAAAATTGGAGGGAAGTGAGAGCCAGGCAAACCAAGAAATAGACTCTTAACTATGGAGAACGCACTGATGGTTACCGGAGAGGAGGTGGGCGAGGGGATGGGGGAAACAGGTGATGCGGATTAAGAGTACACTTATGAGTACCGGGTGATGTATGGAAGGGCTGAATCACTATACTGTACCCCTGAAACTAATATTACACTGTATGTTAACTAACTGGAATTTAAATAAAAACTTAAAAGAAAAAGTAAAAATAAATTAAAAAAAAAAAACATAATAAAATTGAAGGGAAGTAATGATGTCTTCTCAGAAAGCCCGTGGCAAGTTCAAGGACACACAATAGACTGGTAAAATGCTCATGTATAAATTTACAAAGTCCTTTTGACTTTGGCTCACATAAGAATTGTACTTTCTTAATATAGTCTATGAGTGTATTAATGAAACCTGAACAGGGTAGCTTTTCCTTCCCCCTTCCCTAGAGAAGTTAGGCTAGTGTTTTTCTGCAGGCAGCTTTAGCCAGGTATTCCATGGTATGGTTCATTTTCCCCCCAAGCTCCCATCAGGGTCAGCATTGATTTGCTTTGGACACAGATAGATCTTCAGTCCTATTATTTTTTCCAAGGAAGGACTTCCTGTTGAAGTCATTGAGCAGCACAAATCCTGTTTGGTGTGTGTGAGTCCATGTGCATGCGTGTTTTTGCTTGAACACACAAACACTTCCCTTTTACACTGGTGTTTCAGCCTCTCAGTGCTCACCATACCATCACAAACCATTATCATTCATTATTATGAAACGTTATTATCTTTTACAGGTAGGAAGTTGGATGCATTTCAATTGCTTCACTCAGCCACTAATTGGTTCACGTACTTTTCTGACATTCAAGTTTAAACGTATTTCTTCTATAAACAGGAGCAATACTTTCCATTTGGGAGATATGGCCTACACATGCTTCTATGATGCTCACTCCTAAAGCACAAGCTGATTTCTGCAGACCATCATTGTGCCTTCTATAAAGAATGCCCCCCCCTTTTTTTGAGAGAGAGTGAGAGTGGGGGAGGGGCAGAAGGAAAGAGAGAATCTTAAGCAAGCTCCACACCCAGATGCAGGGCTCATCTCACGACCCTGAGATCATGACACGAGCCACAATCAAGAGTAGGGACGCTTAACTGACTGAGCCACCCAGGAGCTCCAGAATATTTCCCCTTCTGATGTGATTTTTGCTTTAGCAAAAAAAAAAAGGGGGTGCTACTGATGACTTGGTGGATTTTAGTTCTCTATTTCTACATCCAAGGAATTTTTATAAGCACCAGCGCCACCTCTCCCTTTTTAACTTCAATATTAATTTTTATTTTATTTAATTATTTTGTACCTTACCTTGTCTCGGAAAGGACTTATGATGGCTAGTTTAAGCAAAACAATCCTTCATCATATCATTTGTTTAGTAAATCTTGCTACCTTCTCTTGAGTTTTGAATCGATGATCTTACTCGTTCTCTCAGGATCTTGAATCCCAGCCTCTGGAGCAGAAACCAGAGGTCAGGCAGGTGAGGGCTCTGGGGCAAAGCGAAGGGAGGACCGGAAAGAGCCAAAGCAACCGGATGTGACTCCTCCCTTCACACTTAAGAGTCTTAGTTGTCTGCTCCCGTTCATATTTATTTCTAACCAAAGCCTGTGGCTAAAGAATGTTGACTTTTATTCTCTGTAAGGGCAGGAGGCCAGATCAGCTGATGTCCTCATGTCCTTCTTGTTACTAACTCAAGACATTTCATCCTGAAGTTCTCTCAGGAATACCCGGGTGAGACATTAGAAAGCGTTTGGTTCACGTGATTTGCTGTTGGCTAAAACAGTTCAAATTCAAGCTCCCTCCACTCTCTCTCTAACTGCCACCAGGCCCAGGACGGTCTTGTTTCTTCTGCGTCCAATTTTGTTTCTCTCCTCTGAACTTGGGAGCTCTGGGGGTCTCTGGAAGGTAGGGCCCTGGCATTCTTGTATCCCCCACACGGCCCAGAGGGCTTCGGGGTGTCATCCTCCCTCAGGTTCAGCCTCCTCTCTGGCCTCTCCAGCCACTCCCTGCATCTCGGCCTTTGGAGCATGGCTTTTCAGACCTCATTCTCTCATAAAACTTTCTAACTGCTAGAGTCCAAACTAAAAGCAAAAATGTGCCTCTGTACCCAGAATTCTTTTCTAAGCATTATAAAAAAGTTCTTCAGAATGTGGCGGGAAAAGTGTCTTTTACATACTTCGGGGGGTGAAAATGGCTAATCTAGGGGCTCAAAAAGCAACTGCTCCCAAGGGGCCCACACACCTTCCTTTGAAAGGCCACGTGTTCACTTGATTTTGAATTTGAGGCTCGCGAGAATCTTTTGATCCCTTTCATTATTGCCTCAGAGCCTCATTAACTAATTATTTGACCTCTGACTGGTTTAATTACAGAGTGGATTAAGAATTCTTGGGGCAACTTCTTGTGGAAGTAAAAAGCGTAGGCCTCAATCCCATAGACTCTGCCTCTGTCTCAGCTGGCTGACTGTGGGCAAGTTATTTCATGTCTTGAAACTCAGTTTCTTCATCCGTCAAGTGGGCATGGTCACACCTGTGTTCCGCGGTGGTTCTCCAGATTAAATGAGAAAACACACAACGAATGGCTCACTGAACAGTCTGGGGTAGTGACCAGGTTGGAAGCCGTGCCTGTCTTCGTGCTGCCAAGAGCCTGGGAGGGAGCTACAAACTGGTTTTGGTAGAGTGTAGACATTCCTGAAGAGAGATGCATGAGCAGCGACCTGCGAGATGGGTAGGGGTTAGGCAGGGAGGGTGTCCCAGGCAGAGGGAAGAGCAGAGGCAGCGTGCCCTGCGTCAAAGATGGGGAACTGCTAGGAGTAAGCCTGGAGAGAGGAATCTCAGCTCCACCATCAAAGGCCACATATACCATGCTTAGAAGATCAGTTAGGATGCTGTTACATTAATTCAAATGCAAAAGCTCAGTGCTCTAAGCGGGAGTCAAAGCGATGAGGATGTGGAGCAGTCGGTAGATTTGAGAGAGATTTAGGAGGTAGAATTGACAGGATTTGGTGATTCATTGGATGTACTGGGTTCAGTCAGCCCCAATTCAACAACTGTTTGTTGAGTACACCCTCTGTTCGAGGTAGGACCTTGACTGATTTATTTCCTTATCAACCCCCGGGCCAAATGTCCAGCAAACCTCCTCATCCATCCCCAGAGGCCAGGCTGCTTCTGCCTGGGTCAGGGCTCTGACCCTGCCCAGTGGAGTACGCTTGGGGTAGCCCTGGGCCATTCTGATTTTAGAAAGGGCAGGGCTTTAAAGAGAGCTGTCAACACGTGAGGATTTGGGAACTGATTACCCAGTTAGAAGATTCTCTCAGCCTTTAAGACTCCTCTATCTGAAAGCCTGCTTTGTGACCGGTGTGGTGACATAAAGAAAGGGTCAGAGAAGGACAGTCACCCAATACCGCTACCGCCATGTGGTCATTTGGATGAGGTGTAGCCAATGGAGGAGGAGGGTAGGAAAACCCCAGCCATGATCCAGAATACCCTCTCTCTCAGAGTGCCTTTTCTCATCACGCTTTGGATTCTTTCATCCTAAAATCTGTTTAAAACCCCTGATCCCTTACCAACTGATGGCAAGTAGAGGCATCAAAAAGCACGAGGGACGGCTGGGGAAGGAGCCTGGGATTGAAGGCCGGGCATGTGCTGAGAACTGCTCTGGTGTGGGGATGCCTGGGTGGCTCAGTGGGTTGAGCATCTGCCTTCGGCTTAGGTCTCCTTGCTCAGCGGGGAGCCTGCTTCTCCCTATGCCTACCACTCCCCCTTGCTTGTGCTCTCTCTCTGAGAAATAAATAAGTAAAAATCTAAAAAAAAAAAAAGAAAGAAAGAAAGAAAGAAAGAAAGAAAGAAAGAAAGAAAGAAAGAAAAGAACCACTCTGGTGTGTAAGGAGCCCCCCTTCCCAGTGTTGGAGAATGACAAGTAAAGGACTCTGAGTTATTTTGAAGTTACTTTTTGATCATTAGACCTACCATTCTGAAACGGGCCACGTGGGTCACTATTTTAATAAGTTTTATGTCAGTAACAACAACCAAAAGAGCTGACATTAAATGCATATCATGTGTGAGGCCCCATACCAGGCAGGAAACGCTGCTATCTCATTTATTCCGCATAAGGAAGCCATGTCCTAAGTAGGACAACTGTTCCCAGTCTGCAGAGAAGGAAGCTGGGGTACCTGGCTCAGCGTTCCGCGGCCAACACACGGTGGAGTGAATCCAGGAAGAGCATGAGAATGAGGATGTTTGGCGTTTGATAGAAGCTGATGGCTCAACAATTCATTATGCGTGGAAAGTTTTGTGTTTGGTAATGAGAAAATAATGCTAATCAGGTCTGTTGTGTCAATACTGTGTAATGTTTATTTTAAAGCAATCGCAGAGTGGTCCACATGTTCCCGAAGATCTTCACAAGGAGACAGAGGGCCCGTTCATCCAGTTTGACCTCTGAAGACCCCTTCCGTCCATACAGCCCCTTTGTGTGTGTGTGTGTGTGTGTGTGTGTGTCTGGGCACAGGGTGGGCCAGGGGGTCATGGCACCCACAGCATGAAGCAGCCCTCGTGAGTGAATGCACTCCAGGGAGCAAGACAGGCAGGCTTCCGGATGGAGTCCCCGACCTTGAGCCCATGCACCCTACACTCTGCCCTCCCTGAAGGGAGCGGCTGGTGAGAAGGATGCTAAGCAGGCCTGCAGACTGCCTGACTCCACCATCCCAGAGCTTCAAGGAAGTTTCTCTCTTGGGAGCCAGCCCTGCAGGTTTGGCTCTGGCAGACAAGTCTGAGCTGGATGAATGAGCAGGAAGTGCCGGATCCTGCCCTGCCCACAGTGATCCCGAGCTTTTTGTAGAATAACCTGTCCAGCCCAAGAGGAGAGACTCCCACCACCCCGGCCCCCGCCAGCCCCAGCAAACCGGCCTGATAGCACTGTCCATCTCAGAAGAGAGCTTGTGTTCTTTGCCTGGATTTTTGAAATTCCTTAATTGGAGCTCTTGAGAGGGAGCATCTTGCAATGTCACTTCTCCGGCAGTGATTCTGCTAGCCCACAATATTCACCAACCCCCACAGTCCCTTAAATGCGGAGCCTGACTAATTGAGGGATATCTGGTAACTCATACCCCCTCTCTAGGCCTCAGATTCTTTATCTGTAGAATGAAGCGTTTGGATTCAGTGAGCCCCTAGTTTTGGTTCTGAATTTCTTATCAGCAGGATAAAAAGGATAGTCAATACTACCAAAGCAATCAAAAGAATCACCTCTCCTGGGGCGCCTGGGTGGCTCAGTCGTTAAGCATCTGCCTTCAGCTCAGGTCATGATCCCAGGGTCCTGGGATTGAGTCCCACATCGGGCTCCCTGCTCGGCGGGAAGCCTAATTCTCCCTCTCCCACTCCCCCTGCTTGTGTTCCTGCTCTTGCTGTCTCTCTCTCTGTCAAAAAGTAAATAAAATCTTAAAAAAAAAAAAAAGAAAAAAAGACTATTGCTCCTGAGGTTGGATGAATCCAGAATCCACAGGTCCACCCACACTTAATTTAGAAAAAAAAAAAAAGAAGGATGTCTTGTATTCTATCCAGATGTCCCAAGAGGAGAAGTCCCCAGACCTGGTAACCTCATCAAAATGGACCCAGGCTGATCCAGGGTCCCGCTAGCAGTACCCACGCCTCCTACCCAGACCCAGATAGCAAAGATGAAGACGCGTCAGCATGCCTGTGATAGGATCCCCCCTACTTTGAATGGTGCTGGAAGAGGCCTGAGAACCTGTGTAGCCTCCTTCTACTCTTTACTAAAGAGAGGAAGCTGAGCGCAAATAGTTCCCACGACTTACTCAAGGTCTCACTGGTCCTAGGTTTGAGGCTGAGCCCATAGGCCACATTCTCTGCTGCCGGCCCAGGGCCAGAAAGGAGAGGGAGTTTTCACCTGTGAAGCTCTTCCATTGTTATCCACCCTGGGGAATTCACTCTCCATTTGGCCAGGGTGGACAGCCTGTGATTTCCATGATGATTTAGGGCTAGTAGATTTCATTTCGGGAGCTCTGCGACCCCGATCTTTGCCTCGCTGGTCAACTTCAATAACTGCCGTGTGCGAGTCCAGACACCCCAAGCGGTGGGAAAGGAGGAAAGAGCTCTGCACCCCGTTAAAAAGTCATCATTTGGATTTAAATCAGCCCTGGTGAAAATAACCAAGGGAATTGGGGAACTATAGAAAGGTCAAAGGTTTGCAGGTTTAGGGTTTCGTGGGAACATACGCATGTTTGGACCAGACCCAAGTGCCTGGTTGACCTGTTTGACAGGTAACAATTAGAGAGTAGGAGCTTGCCCAGCTGGAATGTGGCTGCAGAGGCCGGCAGGAGGATCTGGTTTACCTGCTCAGCAGGTGGGGCCTGCCCAGTCCGACAGGCATGTGCACGCACAACATTCCAGAGAATCGGTTTTCTTTTAAAGACACAGCAATGACTGCAGGGCACAAAAGGGTTGGGTTGAGCCCTGGCTGGAAGCCGTTAGCTATTTGCAAGGTAAAGAGGCAAAATAAATAGTTCCCTCTAGACAGTTCAAGGAAGAAACTGTAAAGACATTCAGGACTTTTTTTTTTTTTCTTTTTTTAAATGTCTAAAATGAAAATGTGCTTCTTGTCTCAAGACCTGAGAAACTGTGGACTGGTACAAAATGCCAAAGATAATAGAAGTGAAAAGTCTTTCCCCTTTCCCCTGACTTTTTTTTTTTCTTTTTCTTTTTAAAGAGGCCATAATATTATTGAGAGCAAAATGTAGGCTCCTTGAAAGATGCTGTCTGGCTTGGGAGAGTCTAGGAATGTTTGCTACTTTTTTTTAGCACAGCTGCAGAAGACCCCCAGGAGAGTAAAGTTCCGGGTTTTTTTCCTCAATAAATTGTACATAATCTGTATATTTTGAAAGTAAAAAATACTGTTTTGATAAAACATAATTAAAGAAAGTAGGTTTGTGGTTAAAATAATAGAAGATCAGGATAATATAATATGTGTAGTATATATAGTGTAATGGGGAGTATACACAGACATAGACCCACATGCATCACATGACTTCCTTTTGATTCCCAGGGGTTTTTGGTATATTGCTTTAACTTCCCTGTATCATATTCATCATTGATGAGAAAGGGGAGAATCAAGCCAAAGAAGATTGGACCTGAAAATTGATTGCAATGTTATAGGGAACATGGCTAAAACAAATTCAAAACTCTGAAAATTTCCAAGTAATTAATTTATCTTTATTTCTTTAAAAGAGTTCTTTATTTATTTGACAGAGAGAGAGAGGGAGAGAGAGCACAAGCAGGGAGGAGAGGGAGAAGCAGACTCCCCACTGAGCAGGGAGCCTGACGAGGGGCTTGACCCCAGGACCCTGGGATCATGACCTGAGCGGAAGGCAGATGCTTAACCAACTGAGCCACCCAGGCACCCCCAAGTAATTAATTTTAAAAAAGATTTATTTATTTGAGAGAGACAGAGAGTGAGCGGGAGGCAGAGGGAGAGAGAATCTGAAGCAGACTCTGCACTGAGCGTTGATCCCAACGTGGGGCTCGATCCCATGACCTTGAGATATGACCTGAGCCGAAACCAAGAGTTGGTGGCCTAACAGACTGAACCACCGAGGTGCCAAGTAATTAATTTTTTTAAAAATTTGCCAAGTGAGGGGCACCTGGGTGGCTCTTCAGCTCAGGTCATGATCTCAGGGTCCTGCTCTGCAGGGACTCTGCTTCCCCTTCTCCCTCTGCCCCTCCCCCCTGTTCATGCACTCTCTCAAATAATAAAATCTTAAAACAATTTGCCAAGTTAGTTTTCTTTAAAAACCAACAAGAAACCTCCCCTTCTTTCACATTGTCTCCCTTCATTGCAGAAAATATGTGAGTCACCTCCACATAAATGGGGGTGCTTCCCCTGCCTCTGTGCTCCCAAAGCTCTGAAGTCCATCATTGGATGCACATCCCTGGAGTCCTGGTAGTGAGATGGGAGGGCAAGGAAGGATTGGCAGCTGGTGATTACACAGAAAGAGCCTTGCCAGTTCAAAGAGTTAATTATAGTGAAGCAAAGGATCTTAAAATTCAATTGGCAGAAACAAACAAGCAAACAAAAACTTAGCCATCTCATTGTTGACTGGTGCTGGTGGTAAAACAGCTGCTATTGTGGCAATTTAACTCTTTAGGTATCTGTGTAATGTGAAGATTCCTGTGTGCAGCCCATCGACCAGGACTGATCAGAAGTCGGTAGTAATAGTAACGAAACATCAGAAACAGTAACCACTCCCGGTTCGTGAGCTCTTACTCGGTGAGATGTACTTTTCCAAACTGTCTCCATTTTCTCATTTAATCTCCGCCACAATTCTGAGACAGGTTTTATTATGATCTCCACTTTACAGACTAGCTTGAGACACAGAGACGTTCTAGAACTTCTCTAAGATCACACTGTTGGTAGGTGCAGAGCCAGGGTCTGAACTTAGGCAGTTCATTCATTCATTCAGTTTTGAACTCCTGTTCTGAGATAGGCACAGTGCCAGGGATTTACAAGACCGTGATGAAGTCTTGGAGTTGGTCCTTCATGGACAAATCAGAAGTCACAGAATCTAGTTACTGTTTCTGATTCCAACACCGATTCTCTTGACTATCCTCTAGACAGCCCCTTACCGGTGCACGCACTTTAAGGGCTCAGTTGTGTCTGACGCCACCCACCACCATACCAGAGACCACTACTTCACCCACGCCGTTCCTAGCCATGCCTGGACACCCTTAGTTGCAGCGTCATCATGCGGCAAAGGACAATGGCCATTTTCTAGGGCATCTACTACATGTATACTCCAGGCCTGCTTTCCTTTATTCGCCTAATTAGTGTGGGAGCAGTAAATCCAAGTTTGAAAGTCCTGCAAACAGAGCTTACTCTGGGTGTGAGAAGCCCCTTCAATCACTAAGTATTTTATCAATAACAGGTATTTGCCTGTTGGTTTTTACTTCTTGATAATTAGAACTCGATCTTCACAGATTCTGACATAATGACTGCTTCCAGTGAATCCTGAAAAAAAAAAAAAAGAAAAGAAAAAAATTAGTTTGCACTTTACCCAAAGGAAATGGCCATAAAGCCATTTCCTTACGCTGTAGCATTGCACATTTTCCCACAAGGTCTTTTTCATTTCCCGACTGATATTTCCTTCTGATAGTGTCTATAAACTCTGCACTTTGTGCTTTTTGACCAATCTGTCTTTCGTGTGCCTTTGAGCAAACTCTGAAGGACAGACGTGATTTCTCTGACAATGACCCACTTTCAGTGGCCGCGGAAAGGCTGAATGGCCACTTACTTGGGGTAGAGTAATAATAATAAATGGTAATAATAGTAAGTGTGCTGAGGGCCTGCTATGGGCTAGACGTACTGTGCCAAATACTCTACATGCATTGTCTCATTGAATAATTACAGTGGCCATAGGTATGTATTATGATTACAGGTACCAGGGAAGGAAGCCTGCTCACAAAGCATACATAACTCACATGAGGTCATATAGCTAACTAATGGCAATGCTAAGAGGCAGAACTAGGCTCATTAGGCCCTAGTGGGTATTCTGCATCAGGCAGAATATAAAAGCAAATGACCAGTTGGTCTTTAAGGTTTTGTGATTCTGAGATGCTCTTCCTACTCTGCTTTGAACAATGTATACCAGAAGTGTTAACCTTGAGTTCCCTGGTCCCCATGCTTTAAGTGGGAAAAGAAAAAATCTGAAGCAGGTTTTAAGGAGAACCACCAGTGGAGAAGCTACTCAAACCATGTCATGTGAGGAAGAGTTTATGGAACCAGAAATCTTTATAGCCAGATTTGAGGACACTGGGACTGGGGTGTTGGGGCAGAGCAGGGAGGAGAATACGCTAATTGCCTTCAAATAATTGAAGGACTGTCAGATGCAAGAAAGAATAGGCTGGTGTTGCATGGCTCCTAGTTGGAAACCCAGGACCAATAAGGGGAAGTTGGAGGGAAACAGGTGTTGATCCTGTATTAAGGCAAGTTTGTTTTTCCTCAGACTAGAAAGTGGTGGAAAGAATGGTTGAATGCCAGTTCCATCCCTGTGGTAAGCATTTGTTGTTTTGCTTCCCAGAGTCCATTCCTCTTTATTATAAAAGCAGTGGCCTGATTTCTTTTGGGGAAATGACGTTTCCCCATTGACAGCAGTCTTGGTGGGACAATCAATCAATTTGTACTATTCACCCCTGGCCCAGCGTTGAGCATGTGACCCATGTTGGCCCAGCCAGATTCTTTTCCCCAGGATTCTCTATCTTGAGCTGAGTGACATGAGGGTGGAAAATGGCCAGAACTGATTCTTTCCTGAGCAGTGCCCTGACCAGTGAGAATACCAAAATACCAGATATATTTTATATAGCAAGCATCTCCTTCAAGTTATATTTTCCCACCATTTGCTTCCAGCCTTTAAAGAGAATCATCATGTAGTAAGCACTGGGTATTATATGCAACTGATGAATCACTAAACTCTACCTCTCAAACTAATAATAACCTATATGTTAATTAATTACTTTTAAAGAAAAAAAAGAGTTAAGCTCATCCCCCACCAAAATAAAGAGAATCATCAAAGCTTGTATCTCCAACCTAAATTCCTTATGATGTGGTTTGCCTAAAAAGAGAATTATTACCATCCCTGTTCCTTATTCTTTAGCATTCTCTCAATTCCATGCGCTATTCAGGTCTTCCCAGTAAACTCTATTTTTGCTTAAGTGAACAGGAATTTTTTCAATGCGAGCGAAAAGTTCTAACCGACACAACCATTGACTAGATGTGTGTGGCTGTGATTGAGGGAAACAGTTTGACCTCTCTGAGCCCTAGTTCCCTCATTTGAAAATGATCTCAGTGGGTTTTAGAGTATAACAAGCGTTAGCATCTATAAAGAGAAAGGCACATAGTAAGTACTCAATAAATGCTGGTTCTCTTCTCTTTCTCCTTTAAAACATAAATTTTCTGTTTTCAGAAAAAATATTTACAGAGTAGCTAGCATAGTGCTTAGCACATAGCAGTTGTTCAATAAATGGTACAGTAAATGGTAGCTATGGAAGGGATTCACTTGTAATTTTCTGTCACGGGAGGTATTCAAGTCTGGACCGGAAAATGATTGACCAGAGATTTACAGAGGTGATTCAACCATGAGATGAGTGGCTGGGCATGATAGCATCATTTCTTTCCTTTTATTTTTTTTTAATTTTTAAAATTAATTAATTCATTAATTTGAGAGAGAGAAAGAGACCAAGGATGAGTGGGGGGCAGAGACAGAGGGAGGGGGAGAAGCAGACTCCCCGCTGAGCAGGGAGCCTGATGCAGGGCTCGAGCCCAGGACCCTGAGATCATGACCTGAGCTGAAGGCAACCACTTAACCGACTGAGCCACCCAGGTGCCTGGCATCATTTCTTTCTTACACCAAGGGTCTGTGATTCTATACTAGAGAGATTGAGCATTGGATGTGCAGGAGATGTGCAGCTCCTTTAAAGCAAAATGGCAGAGGTAAGTGTCTTGGAATGAGGATGGAACATGGTTGAGTACATCTCTTTGGTTGATGTCCAAGCCAACATTGAGAAGAGGTCACTAACCAGCCTGCCCTTGGAGAGAGCTCTGATGGGTCACCCATTAGTGTCCTGTAGATTGATTCATTCTGTGCTTCCACCAGTTTTGTCTTTTTTTTTTTTTTTAAGATTTATTTATTTGAAAGAGAGAGAGAGAGAAGGCAGGGGCAGAGGGAGAGAGAGAATCTCAAGCAGATTCCCCCCTGAGCGTGGAGCCCAATGCAGGCTCGATCTCATGACCCTGAGATCATGACCTGAGCTGAAATCAAGAGTCAGACGCTTAACCAACTGAGCCACCCAGGCGCCCCACCACCAGTTTTGTCTTAATCAGGAACCCAGACTCAGCCACATTGTTCCAGAAATAATGGAGTTTATTGAGAGGACATACATGCATGGGAGTCCTGGAAGAGCCAAGGTACCCAGTCACAGGAAAGTCAGGAATCAAGGCAGCTCTGTGATACGCTCTTTTCGCATTTCCTACTCTCCCTGTCACAGCAAAGTCTCTCTCTGTATGTTGTCTCCTTTAACTTCTTCCTTGCCAGCTGGCTACTTCTGGTTATTTGTCTACGCATAGCCCAAAATGGCCATTCGGTCCCCAAATCTGCATGGTCATCCAGGTCCAACCACCATAATTAACTTCCATCTGAGTGTCTTTACCTAAATCCCGAGAGAAGGATTTGACTGATGGTTGAGTCAGGCGATGTCACAGGCCACCCATGGGCCATCCTGGAGACCGATGTTCCCACCAGGTACAATCAGCTGAGTCTGGGGAGATAGGCTCACCTGGTGATGAGATAGGCTCACGCAGCAGGAGATGTGGACCGCTCAGGAAGCATTAGCAAAATATCTGGTAAGAGGCATCTTACCTGTGATGATACCAAAATACAAGACGCATTCTTACATATTAAACATCTCCTTTAAGGTATATTTTTCTACCATTTTCATCTAGTTTTTAAAGAAAATTTCCAAGGTTTATATCTCCAACCAAGATTCCTTATGATGTGGTTTACCCTTGAAGAAGATCTCCTATGAGAATGTGGACATTTCCCTTCGGTGGCAAATACAGAATGTCGACTGGGTCTTCAAATGTGTTGCATAAAATTGGTGAACTAACAGGGAAGTGTTTCAACCAAAAGGCTTTGGTTTCCAATGGGAGGACAGGTGGAAGGAGGACCTCAGGCCATGGGAGTGGGGAGAAGATGACTATAATAAGGGAGTTGAGTGAGAGAGCTGGGGAGGAGCGAGAGGCCAGGTGAGAGCTGGAGCTTGGAGTGGGAGGCAAGCCAGCCAAGACCACAAACCAGACAGGAACTGCTGCTTTCCCTGTGGGTCCCAGAACACCTAGAGTGAAACCGGAAAAGAGTAGAGACTCAGGTAGAATGAGAGAGTGGGGCTGGGTGAGGGCTCAGCCCTCAAGACTGTGTGGAGTACCGGCTGTGCTCTCTCCAGGCTTGGAGCTGTGTTTTTATCTCATGAGACTCTAATCCTCAGCTTGTATACAGTTTGAATACTTGTAAGGTCTCAGCTATGAGGTCTCATGGCCTCTGATGAAAGGGAATTTAAGGAGTAAGAAGGAGGATCCATTTTTAAGACCAGGTAAATGTCTTAAACCATATTTAACACAAAGGAGAGTGCAACATTCTAAAAGAGCCCTTGGACATAATGCTCCCTGAGACGTTTTGAAAGCCAGCCCAGGGATTGCCCTATAATTTGTTGTAGTCTTGCATGCCATTCAGATGCTTGTGAGATCCAACCACAGGGCTGGACTCACATCTTGCCAATTATTTGGGGATCCTCCTTTGACATCGTGTCTCTAAGAAAACATTACCACAAGTCTCTCTGTAGGAAGGGGAGGTTTGATGGATTATCCATGTGCCTCCGGGGATTGGGCTAAGAAGAAGATTCTGGGTCTAGAATTTGGGGCCCACACACTTCAAATTTGAGGATTAATGCTTGATCTTCCCCTGGGGCGGGGGGATAAGCCTCTGCTCATTGATTCCAAATGTTCCAGACACAAATCTTTAAGGTAGGAACTCTGTGAACAACGAAACGGCCCCAGAAAAACTCTGCAGAAAACTTTACCTTAACTCATTACTCAACTTTGTGAATTTTGAGGACTTAATGAGACATTTTAAATAAAGAAAGGGATTACTTAAAGGCTAAGGATATCTGGGACCAGCTTAAATTGGGCAATGAGAAACCTAAGTTGCCCTTTGAGGATATTATTCACCCTATAAAAACAAAGTGTATTTTTTCACAGTAAACATGTCAGAACGGCCGCCGTATAGACAAGTGTAAACTGGTTGCTGTCCAATCTGCCAATTTTCAGATAAAAGACCAGGATCTGATAAGTGACAGATTACAGATTACCATGAGAACATTTGCCCCAGGATCTTTTCTGGTTCATCATTTCAGCGCCGAACGTGTAAGTGTATCAATAAAATTCAATACAGCTGCTGTTCTCACAATGTATTTACAAGATTCATCTAAGAGGAGAAAAGGCTCTGTCTGATGGCCACCCTGAACGCATTGTAATCCCAAGACCTGTGAACATAAATGAGCAGTCCTGGCGCTTGCTTGGAAGGACAGGGAAAGACCAGATCCCTGAACTAGAAGTAAAAATATTTTTGTTATATTTACGAGCAGATACCATCTCTTCTCTACCCACCAGTTAATACATCTATGAAAAGGAGGGAATTATCCTTGTTCAGCATGTCCCACATTTTAACAAATTGCACACCACCAATCATCCTACTGTCTGTAATGTTATTTACGGATTTCTTCCTTCCTTTCTTTTTTTTTTTTTAAGGTTTTATTTCTTTATCTGTCAGAGAGAGAGAGAGAGAGCACAAGCAGGGGGGAGCAGCAGGCAGAGGGAGAAGCAGGTTTCCCCCAGAGCAGGGACCCCAATGTGGGACTTGATCCCAGGACCCTGGGATCATGACCTGAGCGGAAGGCAGATGCTTAACCGACTGAGCCACCCAGGTGTCCCTGGATTTTTTTTCTTTAAACCAACTCACTTTTTAAAAAAATATAAATGAGCATATTTGTAATAAAATTGTTAATCTCTTTGAAGTCAGTTTGACCTGTGGAGTCATAGCTTTTGTGAGCTAATTATTTTTTTCTAATATCAATTGAAACAAATACATAGCTATCACAAGAAAAAAGTGTTGGTCCATTTTAAAAAACAATAGGTAAAAACATCCTGTGTAACCATGGGTGGCATGCACCACATGTTAGAGAATACTGCCCAGCTCTAAGGAGGATGCTAGGTGCGAGGGAAACTTTATGCAGTCTGCCCAGTTCTTCCCTGGAAGAGGCCAGTTGGTTCCAACACTCTCATTAACTAGCTGATCAGGGGTTCGTCACTCACCTCCTACAACTTCATTTCCTCTTCTAAGGAAGGTGGGCTAAATAGGCTGTGAGTTGCTTTCCGTCTCTAATCTGATTTTTCCATGATTCTGTGCGGGGCCCAGCACCGCCGTAGGAGATGCTGTCAAGAGCAGGTGGCTATGAACAGAGTCAGTTTCCTGGCAGCACTCCATAACGTGCTTAATCTTCCTGGGAATTTTGCAGAACTTTGCTTTTCTTTTCATCAGCAATGGTTAGGGAATACTCTTCCCAGCCACTGGATGGGAAAAAAAACCCCTTTCTCTAGTTTGGATGACTTGTGGTAGGGGCGGGGTGGGGGGTGGTGGTAGGCAAATGGGAAAGGAATTTGGAAGGCCGCTTTGAAAGGTTGTTGATTTAGCCCTACTATCACCCCCTGACATGTCTAACACTCCCACTTCTCTGGAATGATCTTGGGGAAAAGGAGAATCTAATTTAATGACTCCACACCTAAAAGCACAGTGATGATAGGTAATAAGAACAATGATGCATAATTAATGTGTTATCAGTCTAATAAAGTAACAGCAAGTTGGCTAACCTCACTGAACTCGTTTCCTTGGTTGAAAAAGACAGAATTTGAAACTGACGATATGTGAAACTTCTGGGGGCCCTATAGTTCTTTGAATGTAGGACTTCAGCTTTTATTTTTAATTTATTTATTTTAAAGATTTTTATTTATTTACTTGAGAGGGAGTGTGAGTGGGGGAGGGGGGGAAGGAAGAGGGACAAGCAGACTCTACGCTGAGCAGGGAGCCCATCCTGGGGCTCCTTCCCAGGACCCTGAGATCATGACCCAAGCTGAAACCAAGAGCCAGTCACCTAACTGGCTATGCCACCCAGGCACCCCCAGCTTTTATTTTTTAAGCAAAAAATTGCTAGATTTTAAACTTGACAGAATCCCTTAAAAAAATCTAGCATTGGAAGACAAGAATGAATTACCTTTTTTAGGATAACCATCTAGCAAACTTTGACAGGTGTAATTTCCATAAGTTTTCGGAACTATAACGTGGTCTGTGGTACAACTGAATCTAAATGTCACATGTCCGTGTTCTTTATTATTTCATTCACTTATTCGATCATTCTTTCTTCAAACATACACTGCACTCCTCTTAGTAGCACGTAGCAGAACATGGTGCTTAGCGGGATAATTCGGGAGGCAAAATAACTTGAGATTGAATTTCATTTCCACTACACATTAGCTCTCTGACCTTGGGTAAGTGACTTAAGGGAATCTCCTTGGTTCCCTTATCTATAAAATGGGAATGACAAAATATTGATCATAATTATAGGATCATAGAAGATTAAAAGAGAAAGCAGGTGGAAAGTCAAGTGTCCGGTATATAGTAAGCACTCAGTAATGACAGCTGTTACCATTCTCTCCATCACCATTGTTATGGACTGAATTGTGTCCTCCCCCGCCACCCCCTGCAATTCACAGTTGGAGTCTCAAACCTCAGGACCTCAGAATATGACTGTATTTGGAGACAGGACCTTTAAAGAAGTAATTATGGTAAAGTGATGTCATATGGGTGGGTCCTAATCCAATAAGACTAGTGTCCTTATAAGAAGGGATTAGAACAGGGCTCCTGGGTGCTGCAGTTGGTTAAGTGTCCCACTCTTGATTTCAGCTCAGGTCACGATCTCAGGGTTGTGAGATCGAGCCCCGTGTCAGGCCCCACACTCAGCGTGGAATCTGACTGAGATTCTCTGCTCCTCCGCCCCCCACCCTGTGTGCATACTCTCTCTCTCACTCTCTCCCTAAAATAAATAAATAAATCTTAAAAAAAAAAAAAAAGAGGTTAGGAGAGACATACACTAGGTAAGACCATGTTGAAGGCACAGGGAGATGGTTATCTACAAGCCAAGGAGAGAGAGCATGAAATTAACCCTGCCTATACCTTGAGCTTGGACTTCTAGTCTCCAGAACTGTGAGGAAATAAATTTCTACTGTGTAAGCTATCCCGTCTGTGGTATTTGTTACAGCAGCCCTAGCAGACTAATGATCATCACCATCACCACCATCCCCATATACTGGGATTCAAAAATCATCATGCCATTAACTCCTTTTCAGTGAATTCACAATCTAATGGAGACAAGCACATAAGCAAATATACTTCATAATGCAGCCTGATAAGGAGAAAAATCCAGGTCTGTACCCATTAAAGCACGGAGAGCAATCCTTCTCAGTATGGAGGGGGGAGAGGGTACCTAAGGAGAAGCAAAGGAGAAAAAAGGAAAAGTTTATAAAGGGCTATAGGCTTGAAAAGACCAAGGAAGGTCACTTGGTAAGCGAGGGGCCACAGCACAGACAGTGGAATTCTTGTGGAGCAAGGACGTTCTTCAGGATTTGTTATTTGGTTATCATTTGTTCTCAAACATGGGACCTCACCTGTTTGTGGAGGAGAGAAAGTAAGTCCGAACCAAAACAAAGTGACATGTTATTCATCAGCAGGCTAAGCTGGTGCCTGAACATTCAGTTCTGTGGTCCAGATGAGTTAAGGATAGCCCAAAAAGAGATATTCCATTTTGGCCCACCAGAAGCATTCGGCATGCCGAGTGCTTTTTGTTTTGAAGCTAAGGTAACAGGACACCTCAGCTTTAGCTCAGAATGGTTAAAAGGACAATGAGAAGGAGGCACATTCAGAGGAAGTGGTTAAAATGCAATCCATTTGTTCTGGTGTATACATACGTGGAGATTCGGAATCTATAAAAATATGATTACAAATGTCTTCGCAGAAAGCCCTCATCCTAAGTTCAAATAAATTATACCATTAAATGAATCAGAAGAAGCAAGGTGGGGGAGGTAATATTCTCTACCTGTTTCATGGATTGTTGAGGATGAATGAGCTAATGTCTGTAAAGCTTTCTGGCAATGCCGAAAAAAAGAACCAGAGAACTATTATCCCCTCCCCCACTCCCTGCAAAGCTGAAGGACCAAATACACAACAGTCTGTCTCTCTCTTTATCTTTTTTTTTCAAAAATAACAAAAAATGATTAAGGGACATTTTGTTAAAAGACACACACACAAAATTTCCCATTTTATTGCTCCATAGTTCCTTCATCTTTATTCTGATGCATCCATTGGTTGTAATCATTCACGTATTTTAAATACTTACATATTTTGCATTAGCTTTCTTGTATTTACTTAACATATCATAATTTGTTCATGTTGCTACACAACCTTTATAGTATTATGTGGATGTATAGCATAAATACCATAAAATCTACACATGTTAGTGTATAATTCTAACACTTTTAATAAATTTATACAGTTGTGCAACCGTCACTAAAATCCAGTTTTAGAACAATTCCATTACTCCCCAAATTCCCTTGTGCCTGTTTGTAGTTCCTGCTTCCATCCCCTGCCCTAGGAAACCACTGATCTGTTTTCTGTGTTAGAGATTTGTATTTCCTAGAAATTTTATGTAAATTTGCGTCTGGCTTATTTTACTTAGTAAAATGTTTTTGAGGTCCATCCACATTGTAGTATGTGTCAGTAATCTGCTCCTGAATATTATCCTATTGTATGGATATTTTGTTTATCTACTCACCAGACGATGGACACTTGGATTGGTCCCAATTTTTTACTGTTACAAACACTGCTGCTGTGAACATATGTTTTTGTGTGGACATATGTTTTCATTTTTCTTGGCCAGATAAGTAGGAGTGGAATCGCTGAGTCATATGGTAGCTCTATTTAACTTTTTATTTTTTATTTTTTTTTAAGATTTTATTTATTTATTTGAGAGAGAGAGAATGAGAGACAGAGAGCATGAGAGGGAGGAGGATCAGAGGGAGAAGCAGACTCCCCGCTGAGCAGGGAGCCCGATGCGGGACTCGATCCCGGGACTCCAGGATCATGACCTGAGCCAAAGGCAGTCGCTTAACCAACTGAGCCACCCAGGCGCCCTCTATTTAACTTTTTAAAGAAACAACCAAACTGTTGTAAAGTGGCTGCACCATTTTACATTCCCACTAGCCATGTATGAAGGTTCCAATTTCTCCACATCTTTGCCAACACTTATTATTGTCTCTCTCTCTCTCTTTTTTTTTAAGTAGGCTGTGTGCCCAATGTGGGGCTTGATCTCATGACCCTCAGATCAAGCATTGCATGCTCTACCAACTGAGCCAATCACGTGCTCCTATTGTCTCTCTTTTTCATTGTAGCCTTTAAAGTGGATGGGAAATGATATTTCATTGATTTCAATTTGCATTTCCTTAATAACTTATGTTGTGGAACATTTCTTCATGTGTATTAGCCTTTTATATGTCTTCTTTGGTGAAATGACTTCAAACCTTCTGCCCCTTTTTAAATTATGTTGTTTGTCTTCTTGTTACTGAGTTATAAATGGTTTTTTATATATTCTGGACTTATGTCCTCTGTTAGATATACAATTTGCAAATATTTTCTCCCCATCTGGCTTTTCTTTTCATTTTCTTAGTGATATTTTTTTGAAGAGAAAAACTTTTTCATTCTGCTGGAGTCTAACATCAGGGTTTGTTTTTCTTTTACAGATTGTGCTTTTGGTATCGTACCTCAGAAATCTTTGCCTAATCCAAGGTCACAAAGATTTTCTCCTCTCTTGTATCCTAAGGTTTTATAATTTTAGTTCTTATATTTAGGCCTGTGATCAATTTTGACTTAATTTTTGTGTCTGATACACTGTAAAGTCTAAGTGTTTTGGTTTTTGCATGTGCCCGTCCAATTGTCCCACCACCATTTGTTGGCAAGACTATCCTTTCTCTGTTGAATTGCCTCTACACCTTTGTCAAAAATCAGTTGACCATAAATATAACAGTGTATTTTTGGACGCTCAATTTTGATTCATTCATGTCCTTATCCTAATACCATGCTGTCTTGATTTCTGTAACCTTAGAGTAAGTCTTGAAATAAGGTTGTGTAACTCCTCCAACTTTCTTTGTCTTTTTCAAAATTCTTTTTTTTTTCTTTTTCTTTTTCAAAATTCTTTTGGCTATTCTTTGTAACACTTTTTAATGGTTGCAGAATAGTCCATAAAATGGATGTTTCATAATAAGTGTACTTCATCATTTAACTGTTCCAGTTTTTTTTCTATTGTTATTAACTTTGCAGAGAATACCCTTATGTTTATACCTCATTTCCTCTTGGTTGTATAGTTGTGGTTTTTTAAATGATTTTATTTATTTATTTACTTACTTACTTATTTGAGAGAGCGCGCATGCGTGTGTGAACAGGGAGCAGGGGAGGATCAGAAAAAGAGGGAGAGAGAACCTCAAGCAGACTCTGCGCTGAGCATGGAGCCCAACTTGAGGCTCGATCTCATGACCCTGAGATCAAGACCCTGAGATCACCACCTGAGCCAAAACCAAGAGTTGGCTGCTCAATCGACTGAGCCACCGAGGTGCCCCATGGTTGAATAGTTTCTTAAGGGGAGTTCTGGGAGGGGAATAGCTGGATCAAGGGCTATGAATGTGTGTACCCACCCGTTCGGTATAAAAGGGACAGCCTTGACAGGTAGGGCAGTGGTTTTCACACTGAAGGGCTAACATTTCTTGAGCACTTGTGAGGTGCAAGCATTGTGCTAAATGCTTTATACCTATTATTTCACTGAATCTTCACAACTATTTGTTAAGTAGATGTGATTATCCCCACTTAACAGGAGGGGGAGATAAGTACTTTGACCCAGTTTGGGCAGCAGATGGATGGGAGAGCAAGGACTACAGCTCAGAAAGTCTCCCTGACTTAAGTACTGAAATACCTCTGTTCACTCTCGTCAGTAGTTACCAGTCGTTCACTGGAAGGATTGCTTGTGGGGGAGGCCTTCCCTCATGTTTCCCTGCTCTTCACCAGCTATCCTCATCTTCTCTGAGAGTCTTTATCAACACCTTCATCATAGGTCACAAGAGCTGCCTTGTGGACTGAGGTGGCCCATTTTACAGGCAGGAAAAACTATTAGGAGCTTAATAAGACTGCCAAGAAATTAAAGATCAATCACGAGAGGAGAAAATGATTCTGATTCTAATTCATGTCTTCTAGGCTTCTATGGTTTCTCGTAAGTACTACTGAACGAAGGGAAAGCTTTTTAATTTTGTTTTATGTTGTTTTTTGAATGTGAAGTTTCATTGAAAGTCTTGCCAAAAGGCTCAGTGCCAGGCCTTTGTACTCGCCATAGACATTCTTACTCTCCATCTTTTTCCACCCTCCCTTCCTATCCAAGAACTCTGAAGCCATTTATTTATTTATTTATAAAGATTTTATTTATTTATTTGACAGAGAGAGAGATAGCAAGAGCAGGAACACAAGCAGGGGGAGTGGGAGAGGGAGAAGCAGGCTTCCCGCGGAGCAGGGAGCCTGATGCGGGGCTCGATCCCAGGACCCTGGGATCATGACCTGAGCCGAAGGCAGACGCTTAACGACTGAGCCACCCAGGCGCCCCTCTGAAGCCTTTTAAACTGAGGACACAGCACCTGCCGCTCCCTTGGCCTGCAGTGCGGACTGAGAGGAAGACCTAGGGGCGGGTGACAGAGCGCACAAAGGTAGAGCTGTCCTGTAGAACAAAGCGAGTGTCTGGGCTGGGGAGGAGATACGAGCACCACAGCTCTCCGCGCTCAGAGGAGCAGCGGTGAACAAAGCAGCTGGGGCCCTGCCTGGGAGCCTGCAGCTCCGAGTAACGGACACTCAGCTCTGCTGAGCGCAGGTGGTGCACGCCAGGGGAGTCTGGGTGTCTGCTTCGTCCAGGTGGGAACTGGGGCTGCCTGGCCCCATCTCGGCCCAGTCTTGCTCAAAAGCTGGCATTGATGAGGGCGGAGGGTCCTGTTTCATTCCAAGGCTGCGCCCTGGAACAGCACGAGGCTGAAAGTCGCTCTTCCTTCCCTGGGGAGATGCTGAGAATGCACAAGGCTAAAGCCTCATGCCCCCCTTTCCAACCACCTGCAGGCCAAACTAACCCCACACTCCGGGCTATTGTTCAAATATTTCCTCTGCCCAAAATGACCTTTCCACCTCCCTATCGGCCATCCTTCCAAGCGCTGCTCAAATCCTATCTACACCACTGATTCTCCACGAATGCCAACTAGGCACATGTCCCAATCTGGGAAATTGTCCTGTGTCTCCCTGGTATGAATCATCTCTCCCTTCTCAGTACTCTCTTATCACTTTGGCTCGATCTCTGGTTTTTATATGGCTGGGCTGTCATTCTACTCTACCCTCAGAGCGTGAACTCTGGAGCTTCTCCGTCACTCTTGATTCTGAGGTTCCATCTTCTAGTCTCTGGTTCAGCAAGTTGATTCTGATCTCCTGGTTCTTATTTAACCACAAGATTCTTTTGTTGTTTTTCTCATCATGTCCCCTATAACCACTGCTTCTTGGCATATACTTTGGGAAACGCTGCTACACTTGTAAGCCCAGCCTGGAGATCTGACTCAGATTTTGATTGCTCCCTTGACTCATGGCTTGATTTTGGCCTTATTACCCCTAGGCAAACCCAAGCTATGACCATCCAGCCATCATACCTTTGCAGCAAGAACTGCCTTCCTTCCCTAAAGATATATTTTAGTTGTAAGTGGCTCTTGCTATAGATAAAATTAACTGAGAGTGGAGGAGTTGTACTTGTGATGGTTAGTTGGGGCTGGTATGGGGAATGGACTACTCTGATTTTCTGGGAAATGTGCTTCTTTCAGAAGGGATTGAGAGTGGCGATCGGGGTTCAGTTCAGCTGGTGCCCGATAACTCTGGAGGGAAAACACTAGGACTGCAATGTCATCACTTAACCGGCTCTTTGTCCAGTGTTACCTGAGGATGATGAGAAATCTTGGTCCCCTAATACTGCCCTATAACTGGTTTTATCATCACTGCTCTGGTCGATGTTCTTTTCCGGTGTAAAAATGCTACTGGGATCAATCAGCTGCCGGTCTGTGTGCAGCTTCCGGGAATCCCATACGTGTGCTCAGCACTGTCTGCAATGTGCCATACTACGAAATAACAGAGATGGCCCTGCCCGGAAATAGACTGCTCTGGGGCTTTTTGCTCAACGTGCAATGCCCCCTGGACTTCCCACTCTACACCTGTTCACAGGAAGCTGGCTCCCTGCAGTCATGTTCATTGAACTTGATTTTGTACCCCAGGCCCAGCTGATTGGACCACAGGTGTCCACTTGACCCACACAGAACCAGTCAGAGCCTACTCACAGTAAATGTCAGGGGGGGTTGGGAAGAAGGAAAGGAGAGACAGTGGAAGGCGCAGGGGAAATGAAAGCTTCTGCCCTTAACCCAGAAGTCCAGAGCCACCAAGAGGCCAGGAGTGCGTGAAGAGAGTCACCTGTGCCCCGGGTGATGGCAATGCCCAGGCAGCAATGCCCACTTTCTGAGGCGGAAGCTGTGCTCCACGGCGGGGGCTCTAGAATTCTTGTGGGAGCTGCGGGCTGGAATATGGTAGGAAGGCAGCTGCTAAGGGAGGGTGTTCTTGGGTATTGTATTTGCATAGTATATCCATTGTTTTCAGTTGGATTGTTTGTTTTGGGAGAGCTTGAGCAAGGGGAGCTTAATTCTCCCGACTACCTCTTGGCACCATTACTGGCTGTATCAATGAGCGATTGCCACACACTGTTGTGTAACAAAGCACCCCAAACCTCACGGCTTCCAACTGCAAGGCTTTCTTCGCACGCTCTCAAGCCTGCGTATCTCACAAGTCTGCGTGGATCGGCAGTGACTGCACCGAGCTCCGGCCCCAGCTGGCCTGGGCCTCTCCTGTGGATTGAGTTTAACAGTCTGTGTGTTCTCTCTGGGGTCCAAGCCAAAGGGGCAGCAGCTCCAAGGGCAAGCTCTCTTCATGGCCTGGCAGAGGAGCAGAAGGGCAATCCCAACAGCCTGGGCTTGCATTACTACTCTTAGCAGCCCACTGACCAAAACAAGTCACACAGCTGACCCTGAAGTCAAGGGATAGGAAACTATACTTTTACCATGGAGGTGGAAGGGAAAACGTGAATCTTCTTCTTCTTCTTCTTCTTCTTCTTCTTCTTCTTCTTCTTCTTCTTCTTCTTCTTCTTCTTCTTCTTCTTCATCTTCTTTCACGATTTATTTATTTACTTTAGAGGGAGGAGGGGAAGAGGGAGAGGGAAAGAGAGTCTTAAGCAGACTCTGCTGAATGCAGAGCCCGATACGGGGCTCGATCTCACGACCCTGAGATCATGACCTGAGACAAAACCAAGAGTCAGACGCTCAACCCACCCAGGCACCCCCGAGGTGTGAATATTTTTAAACAATTAGCCATCGATCACCCTCATGTTCATGAACGTTTCTCCATCCCCCATACTTGCCCAAGAGCAGCAGGAGAGGTAGAAGGTCTCTTCTGGACAGTCACTTATTAGTGCTCAGGCTGTGTGAGCTGATTCTTGCTGGGTGCCTTATCCCGCACCGGATTTGGATTCGTTTACGGTCTGTGCCCTCTCCTCCAGATGATAAACCTTACAAAGGCAAGAACCTGTGTCTGTTTTACTCACCACTAGTGGCCCCAGCATCCTTCGCAAAATAGTCACTCAAAAAATACTTGTTGAAGAGATGAGTGAATAGGCCCCACAGCAATACGTTTCAATATTGGAGCCCAGGTCTTCAGTATTTCCCCAAATGCTGGTCACATGCCTCATTTTAACTTCTCCAAAACCTCCTCCCTCCCCCACTCTTTTGCCGAGTGAGCAGAAGTGGCTGGATTGCAAGCTGAGTGGTGACAGAGCCTCTCCATCACTGCCCGAGGTCCCTCCCAGCTCCTGCAGTGACCTCTGTGAATAGGTTATCTGCTTGGACAGGTCACCTCTGCCCTGATCTGGGTGCCCTCTGTGGGTCTTCTGGCCTGATGACGATCAAGGTGTCCTGATAGGCTGAGCATTGCCTTCGTGGCTCAGAGCTGTCAGGGTGCAAACATACTGGGTTCCATTGATTTCCTTCTCTCTCTCTGACTCCTCTTTCCTCAAGTGCAGTACGATAACCTGAGGGTGGAGGATTTGGGGAGAGGATTCCTTCCTGGTGACCATGGAAATCAAGCCCTAATAAGCCCAAGGCACAGCTCTCTCCAGATTCAGGGCTTGCCTAACAGGACCTAAGACAAATAGCAAATGCAAAATCAGAGTACATGCTGGGCTTTTCCAAGGGCTTTAGAGAGACAGATTTGGGTTCCAACCTAATCTCTACCACTTTACTGAGCATGTGACTGAGGACAGGTTTTGAAGTTTCTCAGTTTCCTCATTTGTAAGGGCTGAATGGTACTGTCCCACAGTGCACGCGGGAAGATTCAGTGAGAGAGTCTATTGCAAGTGCCCAATACAGCGCCCGCCCAACACCGCATGCTCCAAACGTGTCCTTCCTCATCTCCACCTCAAATGCTTATTCATTTGCCTATTTTTTGCCTCTGATTTTGCAGTAAATGCAGGTTAGAATAAATATCACATCAACCTTGAAGAAACCAGGTTAACCAGTAAAGTCTGAATTTGGGAAGAAAGAACAATCCCAGACCTTTTTTTTTTCTCCTAACCTCCTCAGACTATGTGTCTGATAAAGCCTACGATGTATAAACTTAAATATCTAGAATATTTTCTCACCTTTTGGAAAACTTTCATGTATATTCAAGTTTTGAAATTCATAATAAGCAAAACTAGGAAACATTTAAGTTGCTACAGGATGTTGGGTATATCAAGGATGTATTGATAGAGATTCTGAGTATCTGAAGCAGGGATAGTAGAGTAAATCCCAAAGTCCTAACATATCACCAATGATACCATATCACCATATTGTACTTCAAAATGGAGTATGCAGGGGGTGTTTCCCACACTGATGTGTTCTAGAAAGTTCAATAAAGTTTAGCTTGCCAGCTTACAGTCACTTCAGAGAGCATTCCCTCCCTCTCTTCCAGCTGGCGGGGTCCTAGGAAGTGTTCTCAAGTTCAGCTCCAGCCTTGACCCCTCCCTGGACCTCCCAGCCTATGATGGGCTCGCCTGCTGTGCCTCCCAGCTTGGATGCCCCATAAACCCTTAACACCCAACACCTCCAAAGCAAGAGTTACCATCTCCCCCAGTCCTGCCTGTCTCCTTATTTTCCTCCATCTCAGCTGTGGGCTTCATCATTCACCCAGCCACACAGGCCAGGAACCACGAGCCACCCACTCTGTCCCTCCTTTCCTGCACTCAACCAATCTCCAAGTTTGTTCATGGTTAGCAAGCATGCGTGGTCATCAGCTGGGCCAGGCAGCACCTCAGACACCAGGAACCCAGAGGCAAATGAGAAAGGCCCTTCAGCTCCTGGAGCCATACCTCCCACACATTCCTTGCCTTTGCTCTGTCCATCCTGCCCTTGCCACCTCTGCCCAGGCTGAGACCTCTTCTTACACCCAGGCTGTGGCTCCACCTTCCCGACCTCCCTGTCATGGACCCCACCCTCCGAAGTCACTCTCACCTCCTGACCAGTTTTCATTCCAAAATGCAGATCTGTGTCACTCCCTTGCTAAACTCCTCTCCCATCCCCTTGACCCTAGTTCCCAGACATCTGGGTTCTATAGGGCAGTTGAAAAGAAAGTAAAGCAAAGTAAAATAAAATAAATAGTAAAACATAATAGTGGAGAGCCGTGTAGAGCTGCCAACTTGTTCTTTCGTCATGTAAGTCATTTGAAACAATGACCATTTAATGATCCCTACTTTTTCATGAAAGAAAGGTCATCATAACCAAAAAGTAAGAAAATATATGTATTACTTAAGAAAAAAAAAGTTCTTTAAATGACACAGATGTCCACATTTTTCTCATTTCAGCAAAGCCTGTGGCAACTCCATCCTGAAAGACCTTTTGGGAACCAGGGCCCGTGAATGAATAACCAACCTCCCCAGGATGCTCAGCCTTGGGCCCTGGCCTCTTCCCAGCTGCCCCCCACACCGGCCTGGACTCAGCCCACAGACTGTGGTGATGCTTGGCCACCACCTTTGTTCTCGCTCCTCCATTTTTCCTAGAACCCTCCTGCCACCTGTTTCTGCCGGGCTCCCCTTACAGCAGGCAGCCCACCCGAGGCCTGATCTCACCCAGGAAGCCCTCGTGGGGGAGGTTCCCCTCACCCCCAAGTGTGGGGTGTCTAGTCATCCCCGTCAACTAGACTTTTAAGGTGCCTCTGCCTTCACGGCTGAGTCCGCCCTCCCGTGTCTGGCCCGCATGTGCGCCTTGCCGCCCGGCAAGTCAAGCTCCCGCCTCACGGTTTCTGAGCTGACTTGGGGGCTGCAGGTCCCACAGTCAGTTTGCACCCAGGTTCCTGCTGCCTCCTGGGTCCTCAGAGCAGCACCGCCCTTCTCTTCCCTCAAGTAACACCACCATAGCCCACTTTTCCTGCAGGTCTGGGGGGAAAGGATAATATAGGCAGCAGCTTAAAAGCAAGTGTTCAATAGCAGTGTCCTAAAATTCTCCCAACCATTTCCTGTCCTCAGAGAGCCCCCGTAGATGTCTGGCCTGTCACGGGCTGTGTCCCAGCCCGAAGCCCTTCCACATGTGCCCGCCTTCCTTCCATTCACCAGCCCTAACTCCTATCAATTCCCTGTGTGCAAAGGTTTTGGGCTCCCCTCCCCTAAGATCTGGGTCTACTTTTGAATATCCAGGACTCACAAATGAGTGAAAAAGTGCTGTCTCCGGGCACCTGGGTGGCTCAGTCAGTGAAGCATCTGCCTTCGACTCAGGTCATGATCCCAGAGTCCTGGGTTCAAGCCCAGAGTCAGGCTCCCTGCTCAGCGGGGAGTCTGCTTCTCCCTCTCCTTCTGCTCCTCCCCCCAGCTAGTGCACTCTCTCTTTCTCTCTCTCTCCCTCTCTCTCAAATAAATAAATAAATAAATAATCTTAAAACAAAAAGTGTTATCTCCCACAGGTCGGTCCCCGTTAGCACCATCCATCAGCAGCAAGAGCTCTGAAATCAGTTTTGCGAATACACAGGCAGAGAGGTAGCTCCCTCAGATACCAGGCTCCATCAGTGGGAAGGGAGCTGTCCAGAAAGCAGTGGGGTTTGGTCGGTGGGGCTTGGTTTGTTTGTTTGAGTTAGTGATTATTTTCTTAGAGATTTGTCAACACAACTTCTCTGGTAGGCTGGAGCTTCTGGGGACAGGGACTGACTTATCTTTATCTCCCCAGGATGAAGCACTCAGTACATGTTTGCTGAACGAATTAAAGAGCTCATGAGTGGAACTAGTGAGCATGCAAGAAATATTTGTTGACTAAAATACTAAATCAAAGGGATACATGCACCCCTATGTTTATAACAGCATTATTTACAGTAACCAAATTATGGAAGCAGTCCAAGTGTCCATCAATGGATAAAGATGAATGGATAAAGAAGATGTGGTATGTATTGGAATGGAATGCAATATTCTTTAGCTATAAAAAAAAGAATGAAATCTTGCCATTTGCAATGACATGGATGGAGCTAGAGAGTATAATGCTAAGTGAAATAGGTCAGTCAGAGAAAGACAAATACCGTAAGATTTCACTCATATGTGCAAGTTAAAACATGAAACAAAAGAGCAAAGTGAAAAAAACAGAGACAGAGAGAGAGACAAACTAAGAAACAGACTCTTCACTATAGAGAACAAGCTAATGGTTTCCAGAGGGGAGGTGGGTGGGAGGATGGGGGAAGTAAGGGGTGGGGATTTAAGAGTACACTTATCATGATGAGCACAGAGTATGTACAGAATTGTTGAATATTGTACACCTGAAACTAATATAACACTGTATGTTAACAATACTGGAATTAAAATGAAAACTTAATTAAAAAGAAAGACTTACAGAATAATAGATTGAGTCCATGGATTGATGAATACGTTCTGAACTGCTATATCTTACTCCACTTTCTTCTTAGCAGGCTCATATCTGTTTGTTCTGGACTCAGGCCATTAACCTGACCCCAACTCCTCATGACATTCAGCTTGGTTTGACTTTGGGCTGTATAGAGTTTAGCGGTTAAGGACGCAGGTTCTGCAATCAGATAGATGAAGTTTCAAATATGTGTCACTTGGGAGTCCTGCGTGACCTTGGGTAGGGCACAAGGCTTAAGTGTGAGTTTCTTCCTCTTAAAATCCAGAATAGCAGTAGTATTGACCTCAGAAGGGTCCCTGTGGGAAGGACCAATTTTTGAGATAATCCATGTAACATACCTAGCGTAAGGCCTTAAGGCCTAGCACAGAGCAAGCACTCAATAAATGATGGGTGTTGTTAGTACTTCCTGCCATTGTTTACTCTTTGTTATTATTCTCTCAGGTGTCTGGGCTCAGTGAGAAGGCTCCAAACCCTTTCCCCAGGACATTTTTGCCTCCCTTTGGAGATTACCATTTACCCCTCTTTGCAAGGTATCCCTGCAGTGAGTGGAGATGTTCTGATTATTCTAAGTGGGTGTTCAAACCTAGTCTGGGGAGGAGGTGGTTTGTTTTAACAACATAATTCTTTTTTTCTTTTTAAACAAAACTTTACAAGAGATGCCAACATACAATGAGATCAAAGTGGAACATTTTCAGGAGGTAGTGTTTATGAATGCAGCTTCTAAAACCACTTGCCTCAGTTGGCATCCTAATTCCTTCGGTTACTAGTATGTGCGATTGTCCGGATTACCCAACCAAGCCTCAATTTCTGCATCTGCAAATGAGAATATAACGGTTCACACCTGGCAAGGTAGCTGCACGAGACAATGAATAAAACAGATGGATGGCACCTACGGTGCACTCAACAGTTAGCAATTATTTTGCGGGTGTCCGATGGCAGAGGAGAGGGTGAACCAACTTCCAGTTATGGCTCAGGCATCTCCTGGAACCACATTTTAAAACGCTAGATCTTATCGGTTACACTGTTCTAATCTTATATCTGCCCAGATTGGTGCCACCCCCACCACCTAGGAACATTCCAGAGTGCCTCTACTGTGACCAAGCACTTGGTTTTCTCCACAAACCCCAGTATGACAGAAATTTGCTTTGAAAAATATCAGTTCTGACCCAAGTTCATGTCCCTGTCACGTCCTTTATCCTTGGCTTTAAAAGCTATATTTATGGATGGGAGGGAAATTGCCTCTAAATCATGCAGTCCCTGCCGGTGTCATACTCGGTTTAATTGGACTCATTCTGAGAACGATGCCTTTGCCTTTTATTTGTCAGTCAAGAAAAACGGAAGCAATTGGTATGGTCTAGTATGTCTTTTCAACTCTTTTCAAAGTCAGCAATAACGTGAATCAATTTGAATTAAGTTGGATTGATTTAGGGGCTCTGGGTGGCTCAGTTGATTAAGGCATCTGCCTTTGGCTTGGGTAGTGATCCCAGGGGCCTGAGGTTGGGCCCTGCATCAGGCTCCCTGCTCAGCGGGGAGTCTGCTTCTCCCTCTGCCCCTCACCCCACTCATGCTCTCTCTCTCTCTCTCTCTGAAATAAATAAATAAATCTTTGGGACACCTGGGGGGCTCAGTCATTAAGCGCCTGCCTTCGGCTCAGGTCATGATGCCAGGGTCCTGGGATCAAGTCCCACATCGGGCTTCTTGTTCAGGGGGGAGCCTGCATCTCCCTCTGCCTGCCGCTTCGGCTGCTTGTGCTCTCTATCTGACAAATAAATAAATAAAATTTTTAAAAAATTTGAATCGATCTAGAAAAGATCTAAAAAAGATTGTCACTTTTACAAATGTGTCACTTTTGCAGATGTGATTCTTTCTAGTTATATAAAGACTACAGATGATTAGGATGTCATTTTTATTTTTTATTTATTTTTTTTTTTAAAGATTTTATTTATTTATTTGAGACAGAGAGAATGAGATACAGAGAGCATGAGAGGGAGAAGCAAACTCCCCGCCGAGCAGGGAGCCCGATGCGGGACTCGATCCCGGGACTCCAGGATCATGACCTGAGCCGAAGGCAGTCGCTTAACCGACTGAGCCACCCAGGCGTCCCTAGGATGTCATTTTTAAATCCAAAAGGAGCTAGATTAAGTAACGAGAAATACTTGAAATCAAAATGACATTTATAAAAACCACACCAGGGATTTCCTTTATTAAAGAGAGAAAAATCAGGAAATATAAATAAATATAAGCACTATTTCCTAGATTTTCAATCTAAATAGCCAAAGTAATAGGATACAGTTTTAATTGGTTCAACAAATCCTTGATTGGCTGGAATTCTTTGGGAGTGGCATGCTTTGGTTAAATGGATTTTCTCCACCTTACAAGAAATTTTTCTAGAACATAGTTTTATCCCTCCCTTTCTCTTTCCTTCCTCTCTCCTTCTTATTTTCTCTCATTTTCTTCTTAAAAATGAGTTTAAGGGAAATAATTTGTCTGGCTTTTCTGGACAATCATTCTGAACATGAAATTTTACTGCTCAGTTTTGAGGTATGGAAATTAGCCTGATTATTTTTTGGACAATTAAATAGTAAGGCTACAGTTATTTGACAGATCTCATCATTCTCTATGACATAGTCTTGATTTCTTTTCTTTATAGCAATGCAATGCTAACTGAAAATAAACAATTCATTTATCTGTGTATGTGTTTACTATCTACCTGGCCCTCTCAAACGGAAGCTCCATGGGGGCAAGGACTCTGTCTAGTTCTTGACTGAGTCTCCAGCACCTAGCCTGGCCCAAGATAGCCACTTCATGAAAGTTTACTGGAACACAAATACCTCGGTTTCTGATTCTTCACCTATCACCAAAAAGTCAAATGTAAACATTTCTCCTGGTTCTACCTCAATGACCTTGCCAAAATACTATCACAAGAAGTCCCCGCTTTTTGCCACATAGTATTCTAGAAGACTGCATCATAAAGTTGATTGCTGCAAAGCAAATTCTATTTTCTCAGAAGGAGGGTGGGCTTGGTTTTGAAGTAAAGGTATTTAATTAGAGAACATCTTGCAAGAATACATGTATATACTCACTCAAATTATAGCCCAAAGACAAACAACCTCTTAACCATTATAAAGAGTCACAATATTAAAATTATCTCCTAGATCATTGGTCTTCCAATTGTGCTCCTCAGACCCTCGCAGGTTCAGCCAAGGTGTGCTGGAGACTTCCTCAGGGAGTGGGAAGGGAGACCAATGAATGGACCTCCACTCTCCCCCATCCTTCAACCCCTCTGTTTCACTTAAAGAAGGGATCCCATGGTGAAGGAAGGTTTGAAAACCAGGGTTGTAGATCTAGATTACCATCATACCTCACTGTACCTTACAGTTTGCCAACTAATTTCTATTCACTTAGCCATTCAAAAATATTTCCTGGGTGCCCCCTGTCCATGGCCCTGGAGATACAGCTGTAAATCAAGTACACAAAGTCCCTGTTTTCATCAAGCTAGCATTCTTGTGGGTAAGACTACCAAACCCAAACCAAATACAAATACCAAAATACATATGTTAGGAAATAAGTGCTAAGGAAAACAATAAATCAGGGTCAGGGTTGGGAAGGAGGGTGATGAGGGAAGGCTTTACTGATTAGGCAACATTGGAGTAGAGGTATGAAGGAAGTGAGAAGGGAGCTGGGCCGGTTTCTGAGGGAAGAGTGTCTTACCCAAGGGAAGAGCATGGGCAAAGGTTTTGAGGCAGAAGTATACTTGGTGTCTCCAAGATATGGGAAGGAGGCTGGTGAGGCCATGAAGGAGGACATAAGTCAGCAGATTGGGTTGGGCTGGTCATGACTCTGTGGCACTTTGATTTTACTCGGAGTGACATGGGAAGGCATTGGACCATTTGTAGCAAAGGAGAGATAAGATCCTTCTGACAGCTGTGTTGAGAATAGATTGTAGAAGGACAAGAATGAAGTCAGAAAACCAATTAAGATGCTTCTGCAAATATCTAAAAGAGCATTAATGGTGGCTTAGTCAAGGTGGTAACAATGGAAAGAAGATATCAGATTCAGTATATATTTTGGAGGTAGGACCAAAAGGATATTGCTGATTAAAAGTACAATGTGAGAGAAGGAAGTAGTCAAGGATGACCCCAGGGTTTTACCCTGAACACCTGGAAAGATGGAGTTGTTCTTTTTTTTTTTTTTTTTTTAAAGATTTTATTGATTTATTTGACAGAGAGAGACACAGCGAATGAGGGAACACGAGCAGGGTGAGTGGGAGAGGGAGAAGCAGGCTTCCCGCAGAGCAGGGAGCCCGATGCGGGGCTCGATCCCAGGACCCTGGGACCATGACCTGAGCCGAAGGCAGACGCTCAACGACTGAGCCACCCAGGCGCCCCGAGATGGAGTTGTTCTTTTACTGAGATGAGCAGCTTTCATATAGAACATTCTTGAAAAATGCCCTGGTGTCTTCCGAGAACTCCAGGTGTTGAGGAGAGGGCCAGTCGACCCCCAGAGGAATCACAGCAGGCCTCAGAGGCCAGGAGGTCTAAGAATTCACATGGTTGAATAAGAAAAAGAGAAAGTGGCCTCCCTGAAAGAATGCTCCCCCAGAAAAAGTGGAGGAGACCAGCTGGGACTCTACTCAACCCCACCGCTTCCCCCCGCCCCCCCGCCCCCCCAGGGATTTCTGGAGGCTTAGGTGGGCAGAACCCAAGACTCTCTGAGCTAGGCTTGGGATGGTTTGGAGCAGAGAACCCTCCTATATACCTATTCCTTCTAGTCATCCCTCTTTCTACTTGTCCTGTGCTTGTCCTGTCTTGAGCTCTTTCTGCTGAAACTGTTCTCATGAAAATGTCTGCTTTCTGCAGGGGCAGAAAAGTGGCTTAGCCATATTTTTCTCCCCAGCACCTGGTAACTTGCATTTATTTAGCCATCCACCCATCTGAAGATTGAGGAAACAAGATGAAAATGGGTAAAGATTCAGAAAGTCCCACCTTGATGATGTGGTACCCTGGAATGTCTCTGCACGTGTCTAAGCTGCTCCCCTTCCCTGGGCCAGTTTGCTACGTGGAAGATACCAGCAGCAGTCAGCATGCAGTAATGAAGCAGGCTAGGAAAGCCTGGTTCCCATCTTCATGGTCCATATTTAATTCAAACAAATCAACACTTAGGATCTTTTAAATTCTCCATTAGTAACCTGTTCCTCAGTTTCAAACATTACCATGTGTTTGGGATTCTCTGTCCCCATTGTGAAAGTGAGCCCATGGGTCCAGCTTTTAGGCAGGCAGAATGGAGCTGAGCTAAATCTCTGAATCTTGTGAAGAGGGGATACAGGAAGGTGAAGAAAGGAATGCTAAAGACAAGCATGTTCTGTCCATTTTGCCTTATTTTTTCATCTTAACAACAAACAAAATGATTTCTTTATGCTTCTAGTTGGGTTCTCCCATAGATTCATTTTATACTTGTGAGGTTGGATGCTCTAAAGCTTTTTGTTGGGTTCACCTTTTCTTTGCTTTATTTTCCTTTTCTCTCTCTCTTTCTTTCTTTCTTTCTTTCTTTCTTTCTTTCTTTCTTTCTTTCTTTCTTTAAGTAGGCTCCATACATGGAGCCCAACGCAGGGCTTGAACTCATGACCATGAGATCAAAACCTGAGTTACCCAGGATCCCCGGGTTCACCTTTTCAATGTGCACTGACAGTTGCCCGTTGCTTGGCTGAAATAGAATTCCTGTCTCCCTGCATCATTATCCACACTTGCTTCTAAGAGAGAGTAAAAAAAAAAAAAAAAAAAAAGCCTATTTACTCACCCCTTCCAGACTAGTTATCATGGTGCCCACTGATCAGGGGGAGGTGGATGATGGCATGAGGATTTGGGGGGGCCAATGATCTCAGCAACTATGCTCAGTGGGGAGGCAAGGGTGATACTGTTAAGATGAACCTGAAGGAAAAGGAGCAAATGAAAGGAGCTGACAGGGTTGAGGAAGCCACAAACATAAGGAGGAGATGCCTGAGGACACTGACAAGGATAGATCTGACAAGGGAGAGGCAAGGAGATAAAAGAATGGGAATCTGTTCCCTCCTTCTGCAAAAGGAAATAAGCTGAATGTCAGCAGTTCCAGAGGAAACAAGACTCACGACTTCATGGCCAGTTCATTTGGATTTTGACCTCTTTTTATAAGCAGTTCAAACCAGGAGACTGCTATCAACAAAATTTTATGTGTTACTATTATCATGTTTAGACCTGAAAAGATGATGTACATTTGTGATCAGAAATGAGAGCTCAGCTGCTGAGAATTGGTTTTAAGCATGTTGGGAAGTGACCAATCTCAATTCTAAGTTGGAAGGAGGTGGAGAAGGTAAGGGCATATGAGCAGGGACTCAGGAAATCAATAGCAAAGTGAGAAGCGAGAAAGGACAGGTACTTTCCAGAGAACTCTAGCAACTCCTCTAAATTGTCAACTCGTTCCACAGTCAGGGAAAATATGCTTGGCCACTGTGTGCTCAGTAACATCTGGATCCATAAGACATCCACATGCATGAATATTCATGATATCTGGCACTTTCTTCTTTGACTGTCAACCTTTGTCTATTGAGCCATTTTGAACAGATATTTTTCTAAGGCATAGGGTATGCATTTCTCGCCAGGGCATTAGATCATAGACACAAAACATGAGGCTGGGACAAGCTTCTTTGCAGCAAGACTTAGAAGACAGAATGGGAACATTGCTAAACCAAGGCTCAGCCCAAACCAGGGATACAGACAGGTCCTAAAAACCAGAATAGGCAAAAGATAAATCACTCTAGGGCATCAAGTAATATCTGCAGATTGATGAAGTTCAAGGAACCATGTTAGCCATGAGAGAACCCTCTACTTCTTTCCACATTGAGGATTCTGAAGGTGCTCTGCAGATAAGACTCTGTTCCAGGCATTGGCCCCAAATGACCACTTGGAGCCTTTGGCCCTGATGGATGAGGATGGACTTCATAGACAGGGAGGTCTCTTTTGGCCTCAGTTAAAACCAGGCTAACGGCTTTCATGGCTCTTGGGATCTTATCACTCTTATGGTGAAAAGGGTCAGGAACTATTAATCCAAAGGAGGAGTGCTTCTCCTGAAGGCTCAGAGGAGAGCTGGCAGGAGCAACCCACCACCATCTTGGAGCTGGAGGCCAGTGGCAACCCCAGGCCCATCTACTCTGACAGCCTCATGGGAATTTCAAGGGTGAAGATGACACAGAGTTAAGCCAAGACCACAAAGATGCCAGGGCTCCTAACCTCTTTGCTCTTCAGCCCGTAAGTTTTACCCTGATCACTGGGACTTGACAACGTTGTTGACCTGACCCACATTAGTTCCTCCTATGCCCAGAGATCACACAGGGAGGGAGTTCCAAAGTGCCACAGCTGGAGGAGTGATCTGAGCATCAACCCTAAATCTCAGACAGTCAGGTGTGCAAATGAATATTTGTCCCCTCCTGAACATTTCATGTCCTCTGAATGCCAGGAATTTGCTCGCTGTTTTATACAGATTTTAATCCAGAATCTTCACTGTAACCTGTGCAGGATATCTATCATTATTCTCATTTTATAGATGGAGAAACTGAAGACTCAAGAAGGTGAAGGAATTTGCCCAAGGTCAGGTGGTATGGGGTGTTAGCTCCAAAGCCCATGCTTTTCCTTCTCCACTACCTTTCTCCTGTGTGGAGGGTGTGTGAGCAGAGTTGAACATGACCTTCTAAGAAGCATTTTCTGTCTAAGCCAAAAATCACTTCACCCTTTCTTTGTCATCCAAGAACATCATTATGAATGTCCTCCATTGAAATGCATTATAATTCAGTCACACTCCGTGAAATATGTGGTTCTGTTTGCCTGTGCACCAAATGTCCCCAACCAGCTGTGCATTTATTGGTACTATTCCTTCTCACACGGCCTACTGCAGTCTGTACTTCTCAGCAGCTTCCAGTCCTTTCGGTATCTTTGTGTACAGCGGCCGTGAGCAGGCCTGAGGACGCCTCTGCCCTTCCCGTGAGTTCATGAGAGGTTCTGTTGCCCAAAGACCTTTTCTCTGATTTCCATATTCATGGCAATACTCTGAATGGCTGGAGTCACCAAATACCCAATTTCAGCATCACAGAGGGACTAATCAAACTGTGTATTACCGAAACTTTTAATTTTAGATGTCCCCAAAAGTTGCAAAGCTAATGCAGAGACTTCCCTTCTACTCTTCACTCAGCTGCTTCTAATGTTAACATCTTACATGACCATGGTGCCTTGGTCAGAACAAAGAGATCAACATCATCTGTACGTGTACTTGTGATATGCTGAGGACACGAGCACTACATTAGGTAACAGATATTTCCTAATTTGCTAGGTGATCTCATTTGTACATAATAGTCCAGGAAGCTGATTTCTTCCTGATGCCTTAGCTTGCAAAGTTCTTCGTGACAAAGAGTTCTATTTCCCCTGGCCCCGCTGGAAAGTTTACAGCTGTTGCAAATTCAAACTTTTGATCCTTTTCTTCTTTATTATAGAAATGAATTCTATAGAATTCCATAATTCTATATAATTCTATATTATAGAATTAAGAGAAAGAATGAGAGGCGCCTAGGTGGCTCAGTCGTTAAGTGTCTGCCTTCGGCTCGAGTCCTGATCCCAGGGTCCTGGAATCGAGCCTCGCATCGGGCTCCCTGCTCGGCGGGAAGCCTGCTTCTCCCTCTTCCACTCCCCCTGCTTGTGTTCCCCTCTTGCTGTGTATCTCTCTGTCAAATAAATAAAATTTAAAAAAAAAGAGAGAGAGAAAGAATGAGATGTACTTACAGCAAAATAACAGCTAAGTACATAATTTTACCATCACTGGTCTGATTTTGTATATCAAGTCCTCTTAGGGGTCCATGGGTAAATACTATTTACTTAACCAATTATGGAAGAATAAATATTGCTGCACTCATTTCATTTGACCCAGTGGATAAAATCCATCCTGCAGTTTCTCTCTTCCTTAGATTTCAGACAACCCGAGTACAGGCCATTGGGTAATGTGGCCATTTCTAAGGAAAACTGATAGACTGGGACCACTATCTTATCAGTTCTCTATTTAGCACCTGTGTAACAACCAGATAATACAAACACAGCAAAGAAGAAGGCTAAAGAGAAATCAGAAGGAGTGAGAGGAAGAGCAAAAAAGAGGCTTTTTAAAGTTGTTGAGGCAGAGAAGAAACCAGGAATGAAGATATACA
Organism: Mirounga angustirostris; assembly: GCF_029215605.1. Lineage (NCBI taxonomy): Eukaryota > Metazoa > Chordata > Mammalia > Carnivora > Phocidae > Mirounga > Mirounga angustirostris. Next base: position 35,488,684 of record NW_026991712.1, read on the forward strand.
GGGATGAACTTGGGAGACATCCAGGTGGCAGAAAAGGAGGTAAGAGGAAAACCAAGAGACTTTGTTATCCTAGGTCAGGTGCCCTGGAAAGAAATCCTGAGATGGAGATTCAGGAGATCTCAGGAACAACATCTTTAAGGAAATGAGGGAAGCAGGATTGGGCAGAGGGAGAAAGTCAGCCGCGATGCTACAGTAGCCTCAGTCTGTCCAGCCCAACTGAGAGTTCTGGACTGGGGATGGACCTGTAGAGTTTGCCTAAATTGAGGCAAGGGGCCTGAACTTTGCACCCTCACATCAGCTCACATCAACCAGTCCTTGGGTATGGGTTATCCCTGGGAAGGGGCTTAAGTTTGGGCAAGGCAGTTTGTTTATGAGAGCAATTCCCAGAGATGGACTGAGCCCTGAGCTATCAACCACCAACACACCTGACAATTGGAGGAATGAGTTGCTTGGCATTATTGGGGGAGTCTGAGAGGCACAGCAGAGCATCTATTATATATGGTATCTCCAAATCCAAGAGGAGAGACTATTTTGAGAAAGGAGTGGTGGACTGTAGGGAATATTTCTGAAAAGTTGACATAGATGAGGATAGAAATATGCCAAGATGGAGGTCTTGGTGACCTTCACCAAAGTAATTTTAGTGGGACTGGAAGGAAGTCCAACTGAAGGGACTGAGAAGAAAATGGAAGATGAGGAGATGGATACAGCAATATAGATAGTTCTTCTGAGGATCTTATCAGCTAATAGGAGCGTGGGATTGGGTATTAAATGGAGAAAGACATGGAGGCAACGGAGGTTTGTTATTTAAGTCAGAAGATACTGACCCCAAAATGACTTGATGGGGAAAACTGAGACCTAAGGAAGGGCTGGGATGGTTGCAGGAGTCATGACTTTGAGAAGGAGAGAAGAAGCAGGATGCAGGGCACTGCTGGAGGGATGGCCTGAGATAGGGGCCGGGACTCATTGTCCATAGTAGAAATAGTGTAGGTCTCTAGTGGGTACCAAGTGATTCTACCTCCTTGCTTGTATTTGACAGAAGAGGGGAGAGATAGATCAGGCCTAAATGGCGCCATCAGATTCCCTCTCTGGAATTTGGAGTAGGGATTAAGAGACAGAAGTCAGTCTGGGAATGTCTCTTGAATGGTGATTTGAACCCAGGAACTAAGGAGTGGCCATTTTCAATCCACCACGTGTTCAAGGAAGTGGAGAGAGCATGAAGCAAGAACCTGTAGAGATGAGAAATGAGAAAGGTTCCTGTTGACTTTGCACATCCAGGGTCCAGGACAGTCTAATTACCTACAAAATGGAGCGCTGCCTGACTGATAAGCAATCAGCCTCACTCCAGATACCCACGACTTGAGCCGCCTTCAGCAGAGAGAGCTGCTCTACCCCACGACACAGGCCATTTCCTGGACCCATACTGATGCCATACTGGGAAAACTGGGTGAGAGAAAATGTAAAGTCACAAGGAACAATTAAGATAAATATGGTCTATGGGTGCCTGGGTGGCTCAGATGGTTAAGCGTCTGCCTTCAGCTCAGGTCATGATCCCAGGGTCCCGGGATCGAGTCCCGCATCGGGCTCCCTGCTCCTTGGGAGCCTGCTTCTCCCTCTGCCTCTCTCTCTCTCTCTCTCTCTGTCTCTCATGAATAAATAAATAAAATCTTTAAAAAAAAAAAAGATAAATACGGTCTATGCTTTCAATGAACAGTATCTAGCCATTCAAATTGATTATTACGAAGACTGCATAGAAAAATAAATCAAAACAGAACACTGCTTTTAATGCACATGATCATAGCCTTGTAAAAAATGCATTTGGGAAAAGATGGGGAAAATACATCAAAATGGGAGTAGTAGTAGTGTATTAGGTTAATGGGATCATGGGTATTTTCCCCCTAATTTTCCTATTTTATTTCTAAAACATGGCTATCTTCTACAGACAATTTAGAACAATTCTTCTTCCTACAGCTCACATCTGAGCAATTTGCGTAGTTTCTGGGGGCCCTCAAATCATCACAGATCATATGTCTAAAAGGAGTTGGGACCCAAGAAGGCCATCAGAGGATGTGGTTGTGTGCATCAAAGGGGACGCCCACCTGCTGGCTGGGACATGAATTACAGTCCCTCAATAAAGCCCGAGAGAATGGGGTGACCACTTGAGCATGAACAGATCTTGCAGCCTGTTCCCATTGCAGAAATACTGCCGCGGAATAATGGGACAAGAGGTTGGGCCATGTTGTCCCAGTGAGCACAGGTGTCGGTCTCCTGGCCAGACACTGCCCTCCCTCCACCTCCCGCTACCCATGCCCTCCCTTCCTCAACAGCTCTACTCCTAAAAGCTCCGAGGGTTTTATTAGGAGCCATTGAGTACTGACCCTGAACTTCATCTTTGCTAAGTGCCTCCAAATTATCTTAATGAGGATTCTCCTCCACACTCTGAGAAGTCAGCTCAGTGCTGTCCTATGACTCTTCTTTCTAGGCAGGTACAATAGGTCACTAAATGGCTTGCTCAGAGACGCCCCCCCGCCCCCCCCGGGAGAAGACCTAAAACAGGAACTTTGTGTTCCTGAGGCTTGCGAGTGCTTCTGAGCTCCCCGAGCCTGGCCAGTGTTTCAGAAGAGCAAGCACTAAAAAGAACAAGCAATGGAGGGAAATGAGGACTTGTGACCCAAGCTTTGCCCTGAGTGCACAGCCACACTTCTGTGCACCTGCTCGCTCCCTGAGCTTCCTATTGTTACAAATCCATCAAGCCATACCTATTCCTCTAGCTTAATCTTCCAGCTTGTACAAACAGAGGCCAAGGGGGGCACCTGGGTGGCTCAGTCGTTAAGCATCTGCCTTCGGCTCAGGTCATGATCCCAGGGTCCTGGGATCGAGCCCCACATCGGGCTCCCTGGTCCGCGGGAACCCTGCTTCTCCCTCTCCCACTCCCCCTGCTTGTGTTCCCTCTCTCGCTGTCTCTCTCTCTGTCAAATAAATAAATAAAATCTTTAAAAAAAAAAAAAAACAGAGGCCAAGGAAGGATGGACTGCTCTGGGTTTAAGTTCATCAGAGTAGTGAGACATCCACCCCAGAAGCCAAAATATAAATTAGCTATTGGTCTTATGTTTGTGGGTAGTAATTAGCTCAGGCAGAGAGAAGCATGTTAGCAATAAGTTCTTCCCATAGAGCAAATGAATGTGAGAATGATGTGAGTGGGGACCCCCACCCAGAGGACCAGAGTGTTATCAGAGAAAAGCAAATTACTTATTTTATAGTAAATATTACTATTTAGTGAATGGCTGCTAATTAGTTCAGGCCTGTGCTAGGTGGACGTCATTGGTTCCCACCCTCACTTCAGGTCTCTGCTTCAAACCTTTTCCTCCCAGAAGCCACCCCTGCTGCCCAGGACTCTAAGTTCCCCTGTTAAATACTCCCATTGTAATTGTAACATTCATGAGTGTGGTTTTTTGATTAATGGTCTGTTTTCATGAAAATAGAGTGGGGAGGGTCTCTCACAATCACCACTGGGCCCTCAGCCTGGCTCTAGTAGGTTCTCTATAAACAGTTAGTGAGCTGATATCCTTCACAGCGCTCGCCACATGCAAAGGCTGTAAAATCACTTGCGTATTCTTTCTCAGCTGTCCGGTTCATCACCAAGCTTTCTGTCCCCAGCACACCAGGACCTCCTTTATCTTGCTCTCCACCAGCGTTGGTGCAGGGTCTGCACATGGTGGCAGGAATACATAATAAAAGAATAAACAAGCATGAATCACAGCCACCAGATCTAGAAATGGGTAGGAAAAGAAGACAGCACTGAGAGATAAGGAATCAAAATCCAAAGAATGGAGCCAGGGGAGCAGAAGACAAACCAAAACAAATCTAGGACTTCTGATTGAGTGGCCATGGGCTGCCCAGATTCTCCTTTCCAGGTGTTGACTGGGTGGTACATGTCGCTAAGGGAACAGAGAAGGCAGGCCATCACATTCAAGACAGTAAACCAAGGCCAAGGGCCTCTTGACCCTAGAGAAAAAGCTAAGCCAATCATTTCCTACTCAGCAAAGTGAGCCCAGATCCTTTCCTTTTGTGGGATGAAGCCTTGAGCTCCCCAAAGGTCTGGGGAGCAGAGGGGCAATGGTTTAGCACCTGCAAAATCAGATTCTACCTATAAGGATGTATCCCAGCCTCTCGACTGGGAGTTTCAGCGCATTTTGTTGAATCCTTGAGTCATCGAGGCCTGACTAGTTATGAGACCAGCCTCACATCTGGTACGAGGAGACATGAGCTTGTATCTTTTGGGGCTGCTACAACCCCTAACCCCTCTTCTTCCCAGGGGTGTGCAGACAGCCTCAGGGAAGGGTACAGAAAGGTGAGTGAGCCTGCAATTCACAACGGCGTGACGGCGGAAAGATGGGGGCCATCTGCAAACTACCAGAGGCGTCTCTCATCTCTCTCTTTACAATACTCTCTCCCCCTGGATCACTCGCTGGAACGGGCAGGGACCCTCCTGGGAGTTAAGAAGCTGTAGACTTTGTGTGAAGAATCGGGAAGTGTAAGCCAGGTTCCAGATGGGAATTACGGGAGCAGTCTTCTTTTCCTGGGCCACTGTCCTCCCTCCACTACCATTCGAAAACCTGTTTTATTAGGCTGGTTTTTTTATGAAATTCCCTCTTTTCCCAACTTCAGCTTCCTGTTTTCCTGGTCATCAAAAAGAGAAGGGAGAGCATTGAATTTTTAAAGCAGCTGCTTTCTCCCCCCTCCAACACACACACACACACACACACACACACACACACACACACACATACCCCTCCAAAATACTTTATCCATTTTTAGCTGATGAAAAGGGGAAGGAAAATGTAGCATTTTCAATGATCTAACTTATTGTCTGGTCAATCCGTTTGGATGGGGAATGATAGATTTTGTAACAGTCTCTCATATTTTAGGCTGACTGCTTGGTGATTGACTCAATCTTGCTGCAACAACGAGGCTTTTGTCACTAATCCTTGGTAGGTCTCCTTGGAGGGTAGAGGTGGTGTGTCCCCTACACAGCTCATCTAAGGTAGTTTTTAATTTATTGTGCTAATATTACCAGGCTTTGAGGGGGCAAGTCAAAATTTTTCCTTCTTCACATGTCTGTGTATGTGTGGATATTCTTGTATTTAGTACCTCAGTCCAAATCACCCAAGAAAAATTTCTAGATACATTCACTTAATTAATTTATTTTTTAAATCAAAGTGTCAAAAATGTTGATTTAAGTCATTGTCTAATTTGACCTTAACTATAACAGCAACCGTAAAAAGCATATGCTACACAAATTCTTTAGTGTTTTATTAGAAGCAAGTACTTTATACATTTATGCAAATAAAGTGTTCAAAGTCACATTTTTACTTAAATACTAGGATATAAAATTTCCAGGAAAGAGTAAAGAGTGGTACCCTAAGTTGTAACTTTTTTTTTTTAAGATTTATTTATTTATTTGAGAGAGAGGGAGGACAAGTAGGAGTGGCAGAGGGAAGGGGAGAGAGAATCTCAAGCAGACTCCGCACTGAGCACAGAGCCTGACTCAGGGCTCGATCTCAAGACCCTGAGATCACGACCTGAGCCAAACCAAGAGTTGGATGTTAGGTGCCTCTAACTTGTAACTTTTTTAAAGTGATCTCCTCTGCTAATAAGTGGAACCCAGCATATGTGTCTACAACTGTGGGCAGGGCACAGTGGTGGGGGTGATCCAGACTGTGAGCCAACAGACTCCTGTGATGGTCCCGAGCTATCATTCACCTGCAGGCTGTGTAAGTGTGGGTCAGTCCCTTTGCCTTTCGGGGCCACTCTTTCCCTCTGTGGGACACAGGGTGACTGGATTTGCTAGCTTCTAGTTCTAAAATGCCATGATACTTAGAATAAGGAGGAAATTTAGAATCATCTAGTTTAAGGGCCATGTCTGGCCCACTGCCTGATTTTGTAAATGGCAAGCTAGGAATGGCTTTGATATTTTTATGTGGTTGGTAAAATAGCATTTCAGGAAAGGTGAAAATTATATGAAATTTACATTTCAGCAAGCATAAATAAAGTTTTATTAGAGCACAGGCATTGCCACTTGCTCGTGTATTGTCTGTGGCTGCTTTGGCACTCTAAGGGCAGAACTGAGTCATTGCCATGGAGACTGTATCCTAAAATACTATCCGGTCTTTTACATTGGAAAGGTTGCTGGCCCTAATCTAGTCCAACTGCTTGACAGATGAGAAAATTAAAGGTTGGGCAAGTTCTGGTTCAAAAAGACAGAAACATAGTTAGAGAAAGATGCAAATGGCCATTTTGAAGTATCCAAAGGGACAAACACAATGAACAATAAACAAAAGATGGAGGAAGCAAAAGAAACTTCTTCTTCAAATGACAGTGGATAAGGTATCACACAAGAGATAAGGACAAAGAAATTGTGAAGCCCTTGGAGCACCTGCATCTATTTGTACGGAAGAACCGATGTGTTTTGTTTTGTTTTTTTAATCTGGAATCAAATTACGATGGATTCCTGTGGGGGATTTGGGAAGTGGGCGGATCACATCAGAAACAGCTCAAGATTCTTCACGCTGATAAGACTCTGGGAAACTTACCTCCAAACTCGCTGAAGGAAATGGAGGTGAACTTTAGAAACGCTTTAGGGGGCCTTTTCAAAAGTGTAGGAGGTCTGGACATGGTGACTGGGGGAAGGAAGCCTGGAACAGATTCCAACTTTTGGTCAAATAGAAATCTAGTGCTGGAAAATCCCAAAGCCCTTTATGAAACAGAGGCTCTCTGTAGAAGAGCCAGCATAGTTCTGAGAGCCTGGCCCTTACTAATGACAGGGCTCATGCCCTGGCAGGACGGTCACTAGGACCAAAGTAAGTATGGAGTTGGCCATGGATTGATTTTAGGAAGGTTCACACTAAGTTTCATGGGGAGATAAAGCTCATCATCTTTCACTTCACACAGGACTATTGCCATTGCCTGGGAAGTTACTGGTGGTGTGCAATAAATATTTCAAGCCCAAGCATGAATCAGGGAGCAAAGAAACTGCCCCAAGATCCATACTGTTGATGATCAACCAGGTACCAAACATTACCCTTGTGGGAAGAGCCCCAAGCAGTTAAAATATGAAATTGAACTTGCAGAACAGATAGGATTTGCCCTGGAATTTCAGATTATTGTCAACATGCAGCACGTGTTGCTGGATCAGTGAGTTGGAAGGGTTCTCTCTAAATTTAACCCCATGGCTAACGGCATGAATTTACAAGTCAGACTGCCCAGGGTTGCACCTGAAATCTACTGCTTGGATTCCCAGGTAATCCCAAGTAAGTTACTGAAACTCTCAAGCCTCATTGTCTTCTGTAACAATAACAATAATTTAAAAAGAATGGTAATGATAGTACCTACACTGTAGGTTTCCATGAATATTTAAATGATATTATCGATAGAAAGTGCATGGGAGATCTGAGAGCTAGTGAGTGCTCACTAAATGCCCCCTGCTCGCTGTTGGCTGCATTGTCCAGCCTATTTGAGAATATGGGTTTACTAAAAATATGGATTTGGGTGCGAGTAGTTCTGGGTTAGAGTTCCAGCTTCACCACTGAGTAGCCTTGTAACCTTGAGGAAATTACTTTAACTCTTTGAGCTTTAGGTTTCTTTTCTGTAAAACAGTGATAATAATATTAATACTTACCTTAGTGAGAAAATATACTCAAAGTGCGTGGGAGAGTTTCCAGCACTTAGCTATTTTGATGATGATCATGATCACGGTCATCATTATCGTTATTGGTTCCCTAATATCCATAAATATTCTGAAGGTAGGCCGAAACACAGTGAGCCTGATGATGTAAGAGGCATACGTGGCAGACACAGTATAAAGACCTTTCACATAAAAACTGTGGTAAAATGGGTTTGGGTTGTCATGAAATTCCTCCGATCGGCTAAGAGACAAGCTGCAGGTGCAAGGAAGATTTTGGAGGAGGACCCACTGGGCATTGCCTACTGGCCGGGGACCTCCTCCAACCCCAAAGTTCTCAGTGCCGAGCCCGGAAGAGACATGCCTTCTGGCTCCCTCGATTCTCTCCTTCAGAATCACTGGGCTCTGGCTTCTTGCTTCCCCACCTTCCTTCTGCCAAATTCTGTTATTCTTGTTTCCTGTCGGGCTCCTCAACATTTGGAACATGCGATTACAGTACCACCTCGTGTTCCAGGTAAAACATAAGCTCCTGTCTCACCCTCTCTATCAGCAAGAAGATGGAAACAATGGCCTCTGGAAAGGAAAAGGGCCTTTAGGATCTGGCCTGGTCTCTTCTTAGTTTGGGGAGCTGGACTCTGTTTCCTACCATTAACAGATTTGTTTACTTATCTGATATTCCCCAAATTGAATTCCCAGGCATCCACGGGGATGGGGCCTGAAGAACCTGCTTTCCCTATTACTTGCTTCCTACATCCTTTCACTTCTGCTAACTCCCTCACAATGAACAGAAGGGAGCCTATCTCCTGAGATCAGGAGTTACAAGAACATGTGTTAAAGAGATCGGTGGTGCCTCATTTAGCATAAATTGTGAGAAGGCCAAGGTGTTGCTTCTACTCAATTTCTTAAGAATTGAGGGCTTCTTTTCCCAGATAAGCCAGATTGGAACATTTGGCTTTCCTTCCATTTTCCCACGTGCCCATATGGGGCTGGGGAGGGGCGCCACTGGGGAATACATAATGCATGTGACTCAATTCCTGTATTCGTAGCACCTTTCCTATAAAAGACCAGGGGATGCCTTCATCCAACTTTTTCATTTGACTGATGAGGAAGGCAGGAACTATGGTGACAGCTGGATTCTAGCCAAGCCAAGACAGGAGCCCAGAGCCCTTGTTGCTTCCTGGCTGGAGTGGCTTCTCCTTGGTGACTTTTCTGATTGTTCTATGCAGCCAGGACTCATTTGGGGTGAGCCCAAATTCTCACTCTTTGGTTTTGGCTAATGTTTGATTTTCCCTGTGCAGATGTCCACTGCAGACTTAAAGATTTGCCCCTGTGGCCTATAGTCAGGACAGGTGCTTATTTGGGGTGAAGAATTGGGCTGCCTGAATTCAACAGGCAGAAGGTTTTATGGTTTGGAGGGTGAAGTCACTGCATGTTCTCTCAGCTGGGGTAGCTTTAGCACCCGGAACCCAAGTCCCAGTAGGAAGGCTGACTCTGAGTTAGTTCAGAAACTAAGCAGGTCTTAGAGTCTGAGGCCCACCTACTGCCTCCCACTCCAGCAGCCAGAGTCCTGCAAGGCTAGTCCAAGGAGTGTCCTAATGCCTTTTACCCATGGTCATGGTAGGTTGAGTCAAACGGTGATATCAGGATTGTGTCCCAGGAAACACTGATTTTGGACTGCAACGGTATCTACAGAGTGGATGGCCAAAGACAGGAGCCCTGAGGGGGATGTTGGGAATCAAGGTACAAAAGGCTGTCAGAATGTTTGTGTGGACAGGACTGTTCCTTCTGGGCCAAGACAATGTGGGCATCTCGCTTTGAGTTCCTTGAGGGAGATGTTATTCTCCCCATCATAAAGGCCAGGAAAGTGAAACTTGGAGAAGTTCTTAGCCGAAGTTAAAAAGCTAGTGTCCGAGTCAACACTGGAATCCAAGTCTTCTGACTCTAAAGTCTATGTTCTGTCCGGGTCACCACGCTGCTTTTTAGAAAAGCCCATCAACATTCACCAGAAAACTCTGATTGCCATGTATGGTGTGGCATTCTGTAATCAGACAGTCAAAGAGCATTCAGTTCAACACCTCTACATACCTTGGTTTCCTTTGCCACATGCCCTGAAGAGGGGTCTTGAGGACTTCACTGGGGACAGGGAAAGAGGATGGGCATGGGTGACATGCTGTCTACACTCAATCCCTAATACTCACCCAACCATAGCTTCAATCAGAATTGCTCCATTTCTTTTTTTTTTTTAAATATATTAGCTATTTTTTTTTAAGATTTTTTTTTTTTTTTTTTGACAGAGACAGAGATAGCGAGAGCAGGAACACAAGCAGCGGGAGTGGGAGAGGGAGAGCAGGCTTCCCGCCGAGGAGGGAGCCCTATGTGGGGCTCGATCCCAGGACCCTGGGATCATGACCTGAGCCGAAGGCAGACGCTTAACGACTGAGCCACCCAGGAGCCCCAGAATTGCTCCATTTCTATGGGTTGGAATCATGTGTTTGAAAAGGGTTTCCACAGGGACACCTGGGTGGCTCAGTCAAGTGTCCAGCTCTTGATTTCAGCTCAGGTCATGATCTCAGGGTCCTGGGATCAAGCCCTCCTTTGGACTCTGCACTCAGCAGAGAGTGTGCTTGAGGATTCTCTTTCTCCCTCTTCTTCTGTCCCTCCTCTCCCCACTCCCTTCTCTCTAAAATAAGTAAGTAAATCTTAAAAAAAAAAAAAAAAGAAAGAAAGAAAAGGGTTTCCACAACCTCTGTTCTTCTAGGTGCTGTTGTTACTGGTTCAACACCTTGTGTAGAAAGAAATTCACAGACTAGGTGGACTCTAGGATCCTCTAGAGCTGAGCAGATGTAGATATCCGGGTGGTGCCCATGAAATTGTCTTCTTGGTTGAAAATCCTGGCAACCCCATCAAAAGTGTGATGATGGGAAGCTAGCACAACCACAGAAGTTAACGGCTGGCTGCCTTAGAATTTCCTCACATTCATTCATTTACTTGAGAATATTTAAATGAGAACCATCGTACATCTGGTCCAGCAATCTGGCTTTCACAGAGGCCCCAGTAGATACTGTTATGGCCCAAACAGGACAATCACTCTGATGTCACCCTCTAAAGACCCAAGGAGGGCACCCCCAAATCACAGCTAATGATCTGTCAGGCATGAACTCATTTAAACTTGTTAATAGTGATGCTATTTATGGTTTTGGCTGTCATCCCCTCCTGACCTAACTCGTTGAGTAAGTTGCTAGCACTAGGCACTTCCTTGTTTTCCCTGTCCTGTATTTACCTCTCACACTTTCCAGGGGTAACCCCTAGGTGCTGTGTGTTGGTGAACAAGCTCAACCTGATGTGGCAGAAGCACCAGTTGAGCAAATAATTCTTGAACTGACAGTCCTGACAAATGGCCTCATTGCAGATGCACATTGGGTGGGGTTTTCAGTCCCCTTAAAAACTTCCCCTCAGCGGTGTTCTGAAATCTTGGGCATATAAAGCAGTCTTTCTGTCCCTCGGGCAGCTGAACGGCTAGAACAGCGATGCTGGGCGTTTCGCTTTTACCGGAGTTCCTTCACATGGACCCACTTGTAACACCCTAGCCGACCCTATGAACACTTAGAGAAATGCTCACAATTCTGTTATCTTTAGATATTCCGAGGCCCAAAGTTCTCATTCTGACCGTGTCTGCCCAAGTTATCAGCAATTCCAGAATCTCTCTGATGCCTTCTAATATTGTCTACTATAGACGCGCCCGAGTTAACAGGCATCCTGAGGGAACAGGGACGTAGTTCTGAATGAAGGAGTCCAGACAACGATAAGAGTATAACGCTTTAAGCTCCAACGAGTTTTACAACTAGTAACCATTTGCAGCCCGAGTTTCTCCATGTAGATGGCACAGGCCTCACAGACTGTAACAAGCATTTCTCTGTGGTGGCGCCATCGGCCAGTACGGGACTGTGGCAGTCGTGAAGAGGGGAGCAGGAGTGTCCAATGGCTCCAACCGAAGCCCCTCGGGATCTCCTGTCATATATGTGCCACACACGGCCATGTTTCCCATGGGCTGCGCCCAGCCAGCAACTGAGCATGATGGACGTCCTGGGCATGGCCAGACACAGGGCTCCTCAACGGGGACATGTTGGCTCCAGACCTCCCCTCAGCCTAGCTGACGCCTTCTGAGGCCTGGCCTGCAGTTCAGGACTCTTCCTATTTCACTCCTCCTTCACGGGGGTCAGACACACAACACAGTCTGAAGGCTCTCCCTGCCTTCGCCGGCTCCATCTTTTTCCCTTCACAGGTATTGTCCTTAGTCGGTCCCTTGACATCTCATCCTGGCATGGTGCCTGCTTCTCGGAGGACCTGCACAGACACAGGAACCTCTACCCTGCTCTCCCGAAGTCGGTTTCACCCGCTCTCACTTGTTTCCTGGAGGGTCTCACGCGGGTTCACGGATTTTGGCTACATAACACCCGCCCTCATCCTCCCCTCCCGCTCCAGCCCTGTCTTCCTGGGGAAATGCTGGCACCATAGCCTCTGATGTTCCCAAAGTCTCCTACTACGGCCCCACATCGGCTCCTACTTGCGGGGCCCCTGACACCCACTCCTGCCGATGCTGTGGGACTCACAAGTCACCAGAGCCCTGTGCTGACCTGAGGCCATGCCCGCTGCCGACAGAAGTATCCAGGCCTGTCTGCTCGGATGAGTCCCTCACCCTCATTATGGGGGTCCCTGTGCAGAGCTGTCCGGTGCTCTCATTGTCACATTTCACTTTTTGTGAGAAGAGGTCATTCCATTTTTTACCCACAGCCTCCTTTCCTTTGAACTTAGACTCAATCCTCAGCTAAAGGACCAGCTCTGAGACAGACATGCGATCTAAAATTGTGCTTCCTCTCTAACTCTGGCAGAGCCTGCCTTTCTTCTCTCTTCAGACGGATGCTTTCCTACAAGACTTCATTCAAAGAGACTTCTTGTGGTTCCCCCCAAATATAAAAGAGTGGTTATAGCACAGACCCAAACTGGGCCTACCATATTTTGGTTTTGGGGATTTTGTGGATTCATGTGTTTGTATGTTTGCTGTGTGTGTGTGTGTGTTTGTGTGTGTGTGTGTGTGTATGGGGGGCGTGTAACAGAACTTGTGTAATCCTTGCTTCTCTCTCTCGGGCCTTGCGAGTGAGGTCCCTGCCTCCATTACTTTGATGACCAAGTATCTGTCTCTCACTGCCTCTGTTGCCTTCTGGGCTGGCTGCCTCCACTCCTGATGCTCTCTTATTATTGCCAGTATTTCCACTTGACAACTTCCTGTCACTACATACTTCAGAGCTTTGTTGAACACATCTAGGGTTAGGGTTGTGCTCAAATGGGAAGAGTTACAAGTGAGAACAGTAAAGCAGGGTTTGTAAGACTTTGTTTGTAAACGGTGACTAAATTAGGGAGGAAGGAAACTGAAGGAATCTAGGGCTTACCTAGGGAAGGATGCTAGAAGCTACACTAAGTAGGCGTGGCAGATTTCCACAAAAAATAATGGGCATACTTGATGAAATTTTCTGACTGATGAATCTACATACACCAAAAATAGTTACATGTTGTGGCAGACCCTAGTGATTTTCCTGGGACCTCCTCACTATCCTTGTGTACCCTTCGCCTAGGTTTGGTGAGCTTTTACTCTAACAGCTTGTGACTATGACTTTGTTTTGGAAAGTTTCCCTCACATTACTGAAAGACTTTACTGCATATTTGGAGACAGAAGTGCCTGGGATTTTCCACCTTCCCAGGCAAACTTCATCTCATGATGAACGTGGTTCGAAGGTATGACAGTCCAGCTCCCTGGCCTCAGGTGGGCACAATTGTGAGGCATAATTTTTATTAGGCCAGATCTTTCCTGATTATGTCAAAGCACCATCTCTCCAAAAAAGCTGACCTGCCATCACACCCTTGCTTGGCTCCTTCTGCTTCCCCCCTCTCTTACTGGCCTCCTCTGGGAGCACTCCTTAAATAAATGACTTGCACAGAGTCTTCATCTCAGAGCTGCTTCTGGAGAACCCAACTGCACCGGATTGAATAATGTCTTGAAAAAATTCATGTCTACTTGGGACCTGTCAGAGTGACCTTATTTGCCAATGGAACCAATTAGGATGCAGGTCATGCTGGATTAGAGTGGGGCCTAAATCCAATATGACTGGTGTCTTCCTAAGAAGAGGAAAATTTGGACACAGAGACACAGACACGGAGGAAATGGCCATGTGACAATGGAGGCAGAGATTGGAGTGAAGCATCTATAAGCCAAGGAACGCCATGGATTGCTAACGGCCCCCAGGAGCTGGGAGATTGGCATGGAACAGACTCTTTCTCAGAGCCTCTAGAAGGAATTGATGCTGTTGGCACCTTGATTTTGGATTTTAGTCTCTGGAACTGGGTAAGAATACATTTCTGTCGTTTTAAGCCGTACAGTTTTGGCATTTTGTTATAGCAGCCCTAAGAAGCTAATATACCCCAACCTAAGAGACAAATATAAGCTATAGGAAGCAGATGAGCTATAACTATCTTACATCTTATATTTTACGTGAGATCATGCAGCTTTTATCAATATTTATTTTCAAAATTTCATTCAATGAAGTAGCTCTCTCAAATCAATAGCCAACATTATACTTAACGAGAAAATCCTACAAGCAATCCAATTAAAAATCAGAAAGAATACAACGATGCCCATTATCATCATCATTATTTAACATTGTTCTGGATAGTGGATATTCTAGCTAATGCAATAAGACAAAAAAAGAAAAGAAAAAAAGAGAAATCAGGCAAAAATATTGAACAAGATGAGATAAATTAATCATTACCAGCAGACAAATGACCACTTGAAAAACCCTGGGCAATGTATCGACGGAAATATATTAAGAAAGCTCAGGAATAAAAGATAACTTACTTATAGACTTTGATAAATTTTAAAAGACCTATCTAGATAGATTTTATGTCATGCTTCTGCATTAAGAACTAAATATTAAGGGGCACCCGGGTGGCTCAGTCGTTAAGCGTCTGCCTTCGGCTCAGGTCATGATCCCAGGGTCCTGGGATTGAACCCCGCATCCGGCTCCCTGCTCAGCGGGAAGCCTGCTTCTTCCTCTCCCACTCCCTCTGCTTGTGTTCCCTCTCTCACTGTGTCTCTCTCTGTCAAATAAATAAATAAATAAAATTCTTTAAAAAAAGAATTAAATATTAAAATTTGTGAATTATCACATTAATATATAAATTTACTAAAATTCCCATTAAAGTTTCAATGAGATTTTGGGGGGAGGGGAGATGTAATTTAAAAGTCCTAAAATTCATTCAAAAGAACAAAGACATGAGAAGAGCCAAAATCTTTTTGCAAAAAGAAAAAAGAGAACTCTCACCAAATATTAAAATGTATTATAAAATTAGAGCAATTGACTGTACCCAGTAAATGACATGGTTCTGGTGCAGAGATATACAAAAGGGTAAAACAGAATAGAAAGTCCAGAAATAGACCCAAATATTTATATAACCATGATTTATATAATCATTTACAGTATGTTAATGGTGATAGTTCATGTCCTAAAAATACTACTTGATGAATTATACTGGGAATGAAAGGATAACTCACCCTAAAACTACATACATTCCAACTAAATTAATGTTTTCAAAAGAACTTCAGTTTTCCAGCAATGGCAGACTAAGCAATTGAGATGCAATTGAGATCAACCATACTGCTGAAAACAATTTAAAAAACTGAACAGAGTTTAAAATACATTTGCTTGAAGGCATCTGAGAGCTAAAAAGCCCATGAGGAATGGCGTGGCCAAGGTCTAAAAGAAGAAGGAAACTGAGTGGCATAAACCCAGCATCTGGGGATGATTTACCCCTAGAAGTGTTAGCTAATTCCAAAGTAGGTGGCTGAGAGGTTGTCTACAACCTCCTTTTTGAGAACCCAGAGGAGTGAAAGGGACAAAAATTAGAATACAAGGATAATTGAAAAGGGAAGCCTCTAGTAAACTCCCATGCACTGGTTTGGCATCCTGAAAGTCCATCTGATCTGGACAGAGTGTGGAAATAGATGAGCCTTCACATTGAACTCAGTTTTCAATCATCTCCAACTCGGGAATTAGATTAGCTTGATCTTGTATTATTAGGACCCTAAGCTTTCTTCCAGAAGCAAGTGTAAGTCCTCCCTGAAGGAAGATAGCATCCTCATAGACCTGAAATTATTCTACAATTTTGCATATACAATATCAGAAACTCAATAAAAATAATCAGGTGCAAAATGAGACCAAATGATATTACTAAAATCCATGAAAATCGTTCTAAGATTCTTGCATTATCTTAGAAAAGAGTAAAAATATCAAACAATACTAAAAGACAAATGACCACACAGGCAAAATATTTGCAAATCACATCACAAGGAGTTAATATCATTCCTATGTAATACATTAAAAAAAAAAATCACAGTAGAAAACATAGCTGTAAGATATACATTGGTATTTGACAAGAGAAGATGCATAAATGGTCCCTGAACATATTAAAATATCTCATCTCACTAATAATCAGAGAAATAATTAGAGAAATACCCAATATCACTAATAATCAGCTGATTTCCAAATTTGAGCTATTATTTTTGTTTATCATACTTATAAAGATAACAAAAACACTCATAATAATTAGTGGTAATGAATGTCCAGAAGCTAAGTGGGGGAAATAGAAATAAGTACAATTTTTTTTTTGGAGGCCAATATAACAATTTGTATCAAAAAATTTAAATGCATACCGCTTAATTCAGGACATCCATTTTTTTAGAATTTAGCTATAAAAAAATGTATATTTGCAAAGATTCATTTTTAAGTATGTTTAAATAGCACTATTTATAAGAGTAAAAAAATTAGAAACATCCAAAACTGGAAAATAGGCTATAATAATTTAGTACCCACACTAAATGGAGTAACACAATTCAACCCTTGAAAAGATAACAAAGAGGAATATTTAACAAAATGAAGTTATGCATTACACATTGCTAAGAAAATAAAGCATGTCGCAAAAACGTAACCTCACTTTTGTTATGTGTGCATAGTATAGACAACAATTTGTTTTTATTGTTTGTAGAGGTAGTTTTTATTTTATTCACTTGTACATACCTATATTTTTAAAAATAAAGCCAACTATTCCTTTTAACCAGAAAAATGATACTTAAAATCTCTTTTGCTTTCAAAATGTTGCCTTCCCTTTCATATTTCAAATGAAATGCATAGTAAGCACACATACAATTCATTTCTTACTGACCTTCTTCTGTAGAGTTCATTTGTTCATACATTGAGCTTGTTTTCACATCATTACTTGACATAGGGATTAAAGGAAAGTACTGAACTTGTTTTTACTAATTTTAGAGTACCAGCTTCATTTAGCTGAGATATATATATATATATATATATATATTTTTTTTTTTTTTTTACTTATCAAGGTGTATGGTTTCTTAGAGAAAATTGAATGTTTCCAAGGCACCGCATTCGTCATACATGAGATAATCCATTCACTTATGCAGTAAATATTTATGAAACACACCTCAGTACCTGTGCTGTGCCCAAGGCTGAGAATACAAGACAGATGAGACCCATCACCTCTGCCCTCGTGCTCATGGCCCTGAGCACTCCTACCGGATGTGTCAATATCTTGGCAATCCACCACTCAGGCCACCGGGTGACCACTTCTCAGATGAAGGCCACTCCCCCAAAATTCCAGAGCCCTTTAGTGCACACTTATGGACCAAAAATAAGTTCATTAGCCTGAGCTTGCAAGTAGCCCTTCAAAAATGAAAATGTAGCTTTCCTACTGAAAAGTAAGTATCATTTTTTCTCAAATATTTCTGGAGCTAAATTAAAAAGTTTTTAAGTTGCTTTAAAACAGTTATCCTTTAGGGGTGCCTGGGTGGCTCAATCAGTTAAGTGTCTGCCTTCGGCTCAGGTCATGATCTCAGAGTCCTGGGATCGAGTTCTGCATCAGGGCTTCCTGCTCATCAGGGAGCCTGCTTCTCCCTCTCCCTCTGCCCTTCCCCTCCTGCTTGTGCTCTCTCTCAGATAAAATCTTTAAAAAAAATAAAAGTTATCCTTTAAAAAATAATTTAAAAAATAATAAAGCTGTGGATACCCTCTTACCCTAAAAGATGTGGGGAGGAGGAAAGTAATACAAAAGACAGCACTGTTATGAAGAGTGCATTTTTGAAACGAACAAACAAACCCCACACTGTAAGTACCTTGGTCCTTGTCTGACAGACCATGCAAATTTGAATTCATTTCCAAACAATGACTCAGCATCACGACAGATATAATATAGGCTTAGGGATGAATGAGGTGAGTCACACGTAAGTCACAACACAGCGTGATAATTATGAATATTTGTATACCCAATTTTCTTTCAATTGGTTTCCTGTTCAGAGAGCCCAGATGCACAACTGTCCCAAAGCAGATGGCTGTGGTGCCCCAGGGTCTGGTGCAGCTGGGTCAGCAGGCTTGGTGAAAGCCTGGAGACACACGGAAACTGCCCCTGCCCCAGGTGTGACGATATCCTGGCCGGGCCTGCTTTGAGACCAGATCAGATGGGGACTGTTTTTGTTACCTATTGCTGTGTCATCAAACACCACACAACTTAGTGGCTTAAAACAAATACAGTATTTATTATGTTTTCATGAGTCTGAGAGTTGAACAGACTCAGGTGGGTAGCTTTTCTGCCATGATGTCACATGGCTGCATTCCACTGGGAGCTCGTCTCATCCATCAGGGTCTCTCTCCATATGCAGTGGTCTAGCTCAGGCAGCTTTACAGTGGGGCACGTGACTTGCCAGAAAGGAAGCCTCCATGGACAAGCACTAATGGGGCCTCTGCTTGCTTCCTATTTGCTCACAAAGCAAGTCGCATGGGCCACCCCAGGATCAATGTATGAGGGGCTTCCCAGGTGGCAATGATTTGGAGGTTTGTTGAGGACCACCAGGCCAACAGCCTACCACGGGGCCCAAGCCCCAGACACAGAGTGAGATGAGGGTGGGAAAGGAGGAGGCGGTAGGCCATGTGGTGGGCACGGGCCATGAGCACAGGCCGAAATAGGAATGGGGCCACCACCTAAAACAATGGTTTAATTGGAGATGGGTGTGGGGACAAGGAGATCAAGCTGAGGAGACCAGCAAAGGAACTGTGGCTGGTTAAGCAGAGACCATCTATAGCATGGCTAGGAGAGCAGACTAAAAATAATAAAAAAAAAACCCAGGTAGGTGGCGAGGCAGAAGCTAGGCATTGGATAGAAAAAATTGATTTCTTTTTCAGAAAGAAGAGAATTGGAAAGAAAATGCTTATAAATCCATGTGCCATTACTTTTTCAAATGAAGGAGCTTGGATTTTCCAAGTAGTCCCTATGATGTTCTCTCTTATTTCAAAGGAAGGATGGTCTATGGTGGTTGGGTGGCTCCTTAGAGCCCTAGGCGGACCCTACTGCTCCTCTCCACCATTTTCCCTTGTTCTCCAGCCCTCCCTTCTCTGGACCCTGGTCCCAAATGTATATTCAAGTGCTCCAAGTTTGAAGATATATTTTTAATGTAGCTTAGGCCAATTCTACTTTCATATGTAAGATGTTTTAAATGCTTGTTGAAGTTGAATATGAACTTGTTGAGGTCATTTTACATAGTAAAGCACTTGCTTGTCCTTTTAGAGCCTACGTTTTCCTTGGTGCCAATATTCTTAACTGTTCCTTAGGCTGCACCAGTTTCTCAGAGCAAAATGAAGAATATTGAAATCGCAGTTGCCAAGGGTTCCTGGCTAAAGGTGATATCATCAGGAGAAAGGGAATGCTGGGAAGCTCCTTTTGAGGAATTGCATATATTTTTTACTTGTATTTGAAATCTTTTCTTTTTTTCTTTTAAACTTTATTTCTCAGGGGTGCCTGGGTGGCACAGTCTGTTTAGCGTTCGACTCTTGGTTTTGGCTCAGGTTGTGATCTCAGAGTCCTGATCTCAGGGTGGTGAGATCGAGTCCTGCATCAGGCTCTGTGCTCCTCCCTTTAGTGCGGAGTCAGCTTGGATTCTCTCTCCCTCGCCCTCCACCCCTCCTCCACCCGCTCGCACGAACTCTCTCTCTCTCAAAAATAAATAAATAAATCTTAAAAAAAACAAACAAACAAAACTTTCTGAGAGAGAGATCATCCCAGGAAATGGCCCAAGATCCTGGCACCGGGAGCCTCATTTCCTTTGTGGAAACTTCAGGTTTGCTTTTTTTTTTTTTTTTTTTAAGTAAAGTCTTAGCCCAACATAGGGCTCAAACTCATGACCCCAAGATCAAGAGTCACATGCCCCACGGACTGAGCCAGCCAGGCGCCCCAGGAACCTTCAGGTTTGTATCAGGAACATATCTAGGATTTCTTGATGCTGTTTGCAATTTTGCTATTTCAAGCAAAATTTTGCTATTACTCAGGGAGCCTTATATTAAAGTGATTTCTCAGTGGAAATGATTTCTCTCTAACTTATTCTCCCTGAAAGATACGATAACAAAAAAGGAGAAAGGTACTCTTTGAAGAGCTTATTGTTATTCATTTAAAGAGGAAAGGATTTATGGAGCTCTAGTGGCATGTGGAATCTGAAGCCACAAACCTGTCCTTCGAGGCGTTTCGGTTCTATTAGGGAAGTCAGATTTGCATGCAACTAACTGCAGGAGAGTTTGCTAACAGTAAAACAAAGCAGACAGAAAGAGCCCTAATTTCCAGCTAGGTATGGAAGAGGCATTCTGAACAGCTTTACAGAAGAGATGTTGCCAGATCCAGACGAGAGGGAGGGGGATTCATCTAGAGTCAGGATCAGCAAGAGCGAAGCTGCAGGGATAGGCCAACAAGTTGCCCATTTGCAGGATGGCGAGAAGAGCAGTCTGGTGTGGCTCCCCCAGGGCCACAGGGAGGAGTGGTGGAAGAAGGTGCTAGAGAGGCTAGTGGGGGCATGTTATGAACAGCCAGAAGAGTCACACTTAAAAATCTGAATGTCACCCTACAACAAGGGGGAGTCATTGTTTTGAGCAAATGCAGGTCATGACTGGATCTGTGTTTAAGAGAGTTCACTGGGAGACAGGGCCCCAATCCTTGACCTGACCCTGAAGTGATATCATTCTTGTGGGGTTCCACACTTTAGGGGTGATGTGCGTGATCATTTGGGAGAGGAGCTGAGGAAATCCCAGGCAAGTAGGGGAGGCACAAGAGAGTCTACCCAGGCAGCAAAGATCCCAGAGCATGTCTGGTCCGCTTTGGCAGTGTGTAGGGGTTTGCTGTGATGGCAGTTTATCCATCTGCTGTAGACGGAGTATTTGTCCCCCTCACCCACATTCACATTTTGAAATCCTAACCCCAAGGTGATGGGATTAATAGGTGGGGTTTTTGAGAGGTGAATGCGACTGGTGCCTTTATGAAAGAGACCCCAGAGAGATCCCTTGTCCCTTCTACCATGTGAGGACACAGAGAGATGTCGTCTATGAACTAGAAGCCAGGCTCTTATCAGATACTGCATTTGCCCAGGTGCCTTGATCTTGGACTTCTTAGCCTCCAGAACTATGGGAAAGAAGTATTTGTTGTTTACAAGCCACCCAGTCTACGGTGTTTTGTTATAGCAGCCTGAATGCACTAAGACACTGCCTGCCTACATTTCCCTCGGACTCGCTGCAAACTGAGTTACCGTTCTGAGTACATACCCACTGGTACCAGTGTATGTGACCGTGGAAGGCTCAAAGTTGGGGGGAAGGTTGCAAGGGCGGGAAGAACATAAGAATGAACCAAACTGAGACCAAATGTTCTCTGATGCCTTCTGACAGTGTTGCTCATCTTCATGGCATTGCTGAGAGCCAGCCACTCCTCACGGCCCCGCCTTCTTGCCTGCTGTCTTAAGAAGCCCACCTGCGACAAGGATTTGAATGCAAGTAGCTTGTTTGGGAAGTAACTCTAGGAAGCACCAGTAGGGATGTGGGGAAGTGAGGCAGGGAAGAGAAGGAAGTCTATAGTGTGCATTAAAGAACAGGTTCTTGCTGTGGGCAGCTGGGGGTCAATCACAGTGGGACCTCTGGGTGATATTATAGAACAAGGGCGAGGAGGTTGAGATATTCACCTACCAGCTCCCATCTGTCATTGGCTGCAGGCTGCTTCCAGGGTGTCAACCTCCAGTAGGCCCAGTGACAAGAGTCTCAAATGCTTACAATGGGAAAACCATCAACACACAGATTTTTAAAACATCTGCAGGGTGGCAGGTATAAAGCTTGGCCCTGGGACAGGGAAAAGCAGGGTGGACTCTTACTGATAAGGAAAATCTGTGCCCTGAGATGGCTGACCGAGCCAGCGAGAGAGTCCCAGTCCTTCCCTGGGGCCTCTTCCGGGTCCTTCGCCCTGCCCCACTTCACGCACGCGCCAAGAGGTCCCAGTATGCGGAAGTAGAAGTGTATAAATTGACCCCTTTGTTTGTGCTTGGGGCTCAGACCTTTGGAGACCACTCTCCTCTGAGCCCACCCGCATTAAATAAACCTCCTATCCTCCAAGATTTCCAGGAGCCGCTTGGTTCCTCCATCGGACGATCCAGTCCAGGTTCCATAACATTTGGTTCCCTGACCGGGAAACCCAACCGCGCTGGCCCATTGTTGCCACCGGTCTGGGGGCAATGGCGGGGCGGTGACGGAATGAAGGATCGTAAGGAGAAGGCGCGCCCTGCCTAATTTTCAGCAGTTTCCTGCCCCAGTCGCCTGGGCTGGCCCCACTCCGCTGTTCCCGCTGGACTCGAGTAGACTTGGCAGGTGAGGAGGACCTGGTCCCGATGTCGGATTCTGGTAAGGCCTGGGGCCCCAGGACCCAGACAGGCCCATCCCCACTGGGGTGGAAGGGGAGCCTGATCACCTCCCAGAGACTCTTAGAGGTCTCACAGGTAGGGATTCCCAGGGAGGGAATGTAATAACTTCTGGAGTGTGAATGTGTGAGTGAATGTGCACTCCGACCTGCTTGCTCAAGAGTACTAATTCTGTGACTCCATGGGTGGGGACCCTTAAGGTCCCCAGAAGCCTACGGAGTCTGAGTGGGCCCATCTGCAATTCCGTGGTGAATGGCATACAGTCTATTGTGGCATCGGAAGAGTTTCCGATTGTAAGTCACAACGCTGAGACCGCTATGGCTAAGCCTCACTTAAGCTCCTTCGGGACACGGCCAGACAGGCATCTGATTGGTCTCCTTATCTCAGGAGGCACCTCCCCCCCCCCTTTGTCTGTCTCTGCGCCACCACACACAGGGACATCACCATGGGGTCAGGGCAGAGTAAACCTACGGTTCTAGAGACCATGATCAAAAATTTCAAGAAGGGGTTTTCGGGAGACTGTGGAGTCAGGATGAACCCCAGCAAGTTGAGAACCCTATGTGAATTGGAATAGCCCACCTTTGATGTCGGATGGCCTTCAGAAGGGACATTGGATGTCCCAATGATTCGTCGAGTATGGTGAGTCGTAAAAGGAGAACCAGGACACCCTGACCATTTTCTGTACATTGACTCCTGGCTAGGGATTGCTCAGACCCTTCCCCTCTGCATGCGATTCACTTGCAATAGGCAGGGACAGACCAGAGTCTTAATTGCCTCATCCAAGCGACCTAAAGAAAATCAGCAAAAGCCCCAGTCTCCACAAATCCTAGCCAGAGATCCCAAGGATGAACCGACCCTGCACCCACCGTACATACCCCCCAGACTGCCTACACCTCACCCTTCAGCTCCAGACACCCTGCCACCATCGGTTTCACTGGTGCCCCCAGGCCCAGAGGATCCACCGGCACCCCCAGGCCCAAAAGATTCACTTTCTCCAGGAACAGCAGCCAGGCTGCACCCCAGGCCGGGCACAAGCGCCCTCCAAATGCTGGTATGAGAGATGCAGGAACCCAAGAGGCACGATGAAGACGGGATGGTCCAACCCAGCCGTTCCATGATGTATTATCAGCCCTTCTCCACCACCAACCTCCTCAACTGGAAACATAAGACCCCATCCTACTCTGAGAAAGCACAGGCCATGGTAGACCTCATAGAATCCCTCTTCCGAACTCATCGGCCAACCTGGGAAGACTGCCAACAGTTACTCCGCACCCTGTTTAACACAGAGGAAAAGAGGAGAATAATGGAAGGTGCACGGCAGTACCTGGAAGAGCACACATCCTAGCAAGAGTCATCAACCCTGCTGCCTGGGCTAATACGGCCGCACCTGAAGAGTGCCCAGCATGGGACTTCACCACAACTGAGGGACAGGCCCACGTCCGCCAGTACCAGGAGGCCCTCCTCTGGGGAATCTGGGCAGGAGCTAAGAAACCCAAGAACATGACTAAGATATCCTTACTCAACCACCAGGGGAGTCCTCTGGGGACTACTTTGAAAGACTATATGAAGCCTACAGGATATACACTCTATTTGACCCCGAGGCACAGGAAAGCCAACAGATGGTAAACACCTCCTTCATGGCCCAGGCCTCCCCAGACATCAGAAAAAAACTTCAGAAACTAGAGAGATTAGAGATTACCAATAAGGTCTACATGAACAGGGAGGTTGCAGCCAAACGGGAATCTGACAAAAAGATGAAAAAAAAAAAAGTCAGCCTCCTTGCCGCTGCCCTGAAAGAAAAGGACAACACAAAGATGGGGAGACCCCAACCACCGAAAGGGGGGAAGCCCAGAACCTCCTTGGCAAGGGATCAGTGTGCCCACTGTAAAGAGAAAGGGCATTGGAAAAATGAATGTCCCAACCGGCAAAACGCTCAAAAGCCCAGCCGCTACAAGGAAGAACCCCGAGAGGAGGACCTCATAGGCCTTGTGGGAATGGACTCAGACTGAGGGGGACTGTGCTCTTTCCTCCTTGGCCCCCATGAGCCCATGGTCAAAACGAAGGGGGGGGGCAACCAATGATTTTATGGTTGATACTGGGGCCAAGCACTCTGTTGTCACCTCCCCAGGGGTACCTTTCAGCAAAAGGCCTACAACCATCCTCAGGGCCAGCAGGACGCGGGCAAAATAATAGCCCTTTTGCCAGGCTCGTCAGTGTGAACTTGGGGGCCACAAGATCCAACACGAATTCCTTTATATGCCTGATTGCCGCATCCCTCTCCTGGGCCAAGACATACTCTCCAAGCTTAGGGCTCAGATAACCTTTGAGCCCTCAGGACACACTAGCCTCCAACTGAACCCAAGGCAAGAGGAGACAGGGTCTCTAATACTAGCAATTACCACACCAAGGGAAGAAGAATGGAGGCTATTCTGTGCCCAGGCCCAACCGAGCAGCCTGCCGGAGTTCAGACTCGCCTTCCCTTCAGTTTGGGCTGAAAACAACCCACCTGGACTAGCCCAGAATCGGGCCCCTATCATTGTTGAACTGATCCCAGGAGCCCAACCTCAGAGGCAAAGGCAATACCCCTTTCCACAAGAAGCTAAGATCGGCATCCAAGAACATCAAAGAAGCAAACTCAAAGAAGCAGGTATTCTAGTTGAGTGCCAGTCGGCCTGGAATACCCCACTCCTGCCCAGTCAAGAAGCCAGGAGGGGGATACCGACCAGTTCAAGGTCACCAGTACTGCGGGCCATCAACAAGGTGACCATCTCTCTGCACCCAGTGGTCCCGAATCCATACACCCTCCTCGGCCAAATCCCAGGGTCGGCCAGATGGTTCACTTGCCTAGATTTGAAGGATGCCTTCTTCTGCCTCCGCTTAGCTCCCCAGAGCCAACCACTATTTGCCTTTGAATGGTCTGAACCTGATACAGGGCACCAGATGCAACTGACTTGGACGCGCCTCCCTCAGGGGTTTAAGAACTACCAACCCTCTTTGGGGAAGCGCTGGCCACGGACCTTGCCAGCTTCCCAAGAGAGGCCACATGATGTACCCTCCTCCAGTATGTGGGTGACCTCCTCCTCACCAGTGACACACAAGAAGACTGCACAAAAGGCACAAAGGCCCTCCTACAGCACCTGTCAGACTCGGGATACCGAGCCTCATTGGAAGAAGGCACAAATCTGCCAACAACAGGTCCAATACCTTGGTTTCATCCTCACCCAAGGGAAAAGAGAACTAGGGCCGGAGAGGAAAAGGGTCATCATGTCCCTGCCACAGCCCCAGACAAAAAGGGGCCTACGAGAATTCCTGGGGGCTGCAGGATTCTGCCGCGTCTAGAGGTAGACTTCACAGATGTGCAGCCAAGCAGGGGGTTCAGATATCTCCTAGTAATAGTATGCACATACTCTGGGTGGGTCAAAGCCTTCTCGATGAGGACGGAGCAAAGCCGGGAAGTAGCTAAAGTCCTCTTGTGGGAGATCGTGCCCCGGTTCGGCCTGCCATTAACAATCCATAGTGACAATGGACCCACATTTGTGGCAGACATTGAACAGGTCTTGACCAAATCTCTCAACGTCACTTGGAGACTCCACACCGCTTATTGGCCCCAAAATTCAGGGAAAGTAGAACGAATGAATTGCACCCTCAAGGGAACCTTAGCAAAGTTTTGTCAGGAGACTAACCTCCTATGGACAGATCTGCTTACCCCGAGCTCTCCTGGGTGCTCGCTGCACACCCAGGACATCAGGGTTCTCCCCATTCGAATTAATATATGGACGGTCTCCCCCATGCTTGGGAAGCCTTCCAGGAAACCTGCACCCCTTGGAGATAAAGGGATAAAGGAGCAACTTTAGACCCTGGGGGCCACCCTAAATAAATTACAAAAATACACCATTGAGAGGGCCCCAGTTTCCTTAGGGTCTCAGGTATACTCCTTCCAGACAGGGGACTCAGTTTGGGTCAAAGTTTAGAAGAAAGACCCCCTCAAACTGCAGTGTACAGGGCCCCACACTGTTGTTCTAACCACCCCTACTGCCCTCAAGGTCTCAGGTGTCACCCCGTGGGTTCACCACTCCAGAGTGAAGAAAGCTCATCATTCGGATGAGGAGCCACGCCAGTGGAGAATCCAGCCAGACTTCACGAACCCACTCTGGCTTCACCTTCGACGAGACCCCACAGACTGATGGACACCTGCTCATCGTGGTCCCTGGCTCTCACTGGCATGATTTCCCTCATCTTGGGAGTTGGACGCTGCACTGTTGCCCCTCCTGACTGGACTTTCCCCCAGAGGCTTACTATTGTCATTGCTTATTGGGTGTCCCTAGGCTGTATTACTGCATTTATTTGTCCACGGGTTTCATCTGCTGACGGGTTAGCCATGATGGCTCCCTCTACCTAAGGTCATAGATCCCACTTTTACTGGCCTTCTGCTGTCTACTCCTGAGTGCATTTCACCACGGTTTTCCTGGCGCCAGTCAGTCCTGGTCTTCTGCTACCTGGTATCAATCATGCACGCTTATCAGTCTCTTACCCGATCTTTCAGTCCTCCCTGGGAGTGATGCCCCACTCATATGGAGATCTCCTAGCTGCCCTCAATGCTCCCCCGTGGCCATCCCTCTTATCGTGAGCCTGCTGGCTACATCAGGTGTTGCCCTCGGTCGGGATGACCAAGGGATGTCTCAGGTTCAGTACCAGGGGCTAACCCAACAACTCCCAGTGGATTTTTCCGCCCTCACTCAGTCAGCCCTGGCCCTGCAGTGCCAACTCGATTCACTGGCCTCAGTGGTCCTCCAAAACAGGCACGGGCTCGACTTGCTCACGGCCGCACAAGGGGGGCTCTGCCTCTTCTTACAGGAGGAATGTTGTTTCTATGCTAATGAGTCGGGGGTGGTCCAAGAAACTCTGACCAATTACAGGAAGGAGTACATCACCAGTGGGAAACACTCCAGTGGACAACTTGGTGGGATTCCCTCTCACAGTGGTTCCCTTGGTTCGCCCCCCTCGTCAGGCCCCTCCTCTTGCCTCTCCTCATAGTAGCATTTGGTCCTTGTATTCTTAATGCCCTTACTAGGTTTATCACTACTCAGATTGCTAAAATCAGACTCCAGTTGCTCCTTACTCACTATCGCTCCTTAGAAGATGAAAATGATGCCCTCTAAACTAGGTGTTTAAAGGGGCATCAAAGGGGGAGAATGATAAGGAAAATCTGCGTCCTAAGATGGCTGACCGAGCCAGCGAGAGAGTCCCAGTCCTTGCCCCAGGGCTCTTCTGGGTTCTTCTCCCTGCTCTGCTTCCCACGCCCACCAATCCGGGTCCTTCTCCCTGCCCCGCCTTGTGCACATGCCAAAAGTGCCAAGTATGTGGAAGTAGAAGTGTATAAATTGCTCCCTTTGTTTGTACTCGGGGCTCAGACATTTGGAGACCACTCTCCTCTGAGCCTGCCGGCCTTAAATAAACCCCCTCTCCTCCAAGATCTCTGGGTGCTGCTTGGTTCTTCCATTGGGTGATCCCGTCCAGGTTCCATAACATTACCTGCTGCCATCGATTCTTCCCTCCACCACCCCCAGGTCGTCAAGACTCCTTCCTCACTCTGGCTCCTACCATGGGAGTAGGTTTGGTTTGGTTTGGTTGGTTCCCATTAATCCATTTCTTCTCCTTCGAATTCCCCCAATTTCCTTTTGGATATAATCTGGTGGGGTCATTCTCATCTCTCTTTTCTCTTGCAGCCACAGAGAGAGCATATGACCCAGGCTAGACCAGTCAGACACTCCCTCTTCCCTGTGGAAACTGACTGTTGTGCTGAACGGCAGAGATTGAAAATGGTTGCTTTGTCCAGGAGCTCCTGCATCATGACTCCCTGCAGAGCAGCTGGGTATTGCCTGTTTTCAACCCTATTCTCTGTGACTTTGGGGTTCCCCATACCCCTTCTATTACCTCTTTTTTGCTTAATCATGCCAGTGTCAGTTTCCATTTGGTGCAAACAAAGAACCCTGATGCAGCTCCTATTGCAATCTTAATCATTTAAAAATATTTATTGAGCACCTACTATGTACTAGGCACCCACTAGTCATGGGAGATATCATGTAAAAAATGTCTGCCTTCATGAGACTCTCGGCAAAATACAGGGTAAATACTGAATAAATTGTCCCCCAACGGGCCATAGAGTGACAGGTGTGACAAAAGCAGATTTTACGATATTAAGCAAGTGGGCCTCCAAGATTTTAATTTAGATTGGGCCTGGGGGGATAGCACAGAGGATGTCACATGTAAGCAGAGACCTGAAGATTGAGAGAAGAACATTCCAGGCAGAAGGGACAGCATCTGTAAAGGAACACCTGAGCCAGGAAATAGGATTGCCCAC
Source organism: Mirounga angustirostris (assembly GCF_029215605.1). Taxonomy (NCBI): domain Eukaryota; kingdom Metazoa; phylum Chordata; class Mammalia; order Carnivora; family Phocidae; genus Mirounga; species Mirounga angustirostris. The sequence continues at coordinate 35,517,556 of NW_026991712.1, forward strand.
CTTGGCCTGACCTTGGCCTTTGCTCATTAATCTGGTTGGACTTGATCAGACCCCTTCCAGCCTCTTCCTGCTCTACTATCACCTAAGGCAACGGTCCTGGCCACAGGAACTCAGCTCTCTTTCTCCATGAGCCCCCTGCCCTTTATCTAAAGCTCAAGGCAACAAGTCAAATCAATCACCTGTATTGAATCTTAGCAATGTGGGAGGTGTGGTGGATGCTGAGATGCACCACCCAGATCCCCCTCAAGACTGAAGAACTCAGTCCCTCTCCTGCGGTGAGTCTTACTTCAAAGCAGACCATTCTGGGAAGCCACCCCATGTTCAGAACTCTGAGACTTCTCTGAGACCGCATTGTCACCCAACTTCTCCCTCTGCCCAATCCGACTTCCCCTTCCCTTCTACAGACTCTGGTCCCAAGAGTATTCCTTACAACCCTCCTGCACACTAATCATCATCTCAGGGTCTTCTTCCCAAGGAACCACCTTGCAATGGATGGAAGGAACCAGAATTAAGGATGAGAAGACTGTGCTTGAGCCTGTCACATCCAGACTATGTTATCTTGGACCCGCCTCAGTACTGACCACTGGGTGCCATTCTGGTCCACAGAAGGCTCTCAAGGAGTGCTTGTTGATTCAGACAATGGATGGAGCTTTCTCTGTAAATGTTTTTAAAACACACACAGTTGTTAGTTATGATTATTTTGAGTTGGAAAGGGGAAAAACAAAATATAACTCCAATGAAAAAGTGAAAGATGGGACAGAAGTTAGAGACTTTGGAGCAGGGATAGCAGGCAAGAAGATGTCACGGTTGTCCAGAGGAGACACAATGAAGATGAGGAGACCAAGCGCTCATAAAAATGAGGACTTGGAAAGAACAGAGACACAGAAACCAAAGGGTGTGAACAAGAGCACAGGAAATGAGCCTTCAGCCATGTGCAATGCTTCAGAGATGTCAAGCAGGTGAAGCAAGGAGGTGGTGTCAGATTTAAGAACACTGCTCCCCTTCACTCTTCCAGAAATGTTTAACTGGCCCTCAGTAGTCGACTTGGAAAGTGGGGAGTGTGGGCAGGAACGTATCTGTCTCCTTCACCACTGTGGACTCTGTGCTGAAGAAGCTGTTGGTGCCCACTGGGCCTCTGACAACTATTGATTATTGTTGAGTAATTCTTAGGTGTTTGACAATAAAGTGGGTAGTTTATTGTCACTGTTGAAATAGGATGTTGGAGAAATCTGTGGGCCACCAAGCTGTGCCACACACACACGAACACATACAGGTACCTGCCCCTCCTCTGTCTGGCGAGCCCAGTTCCTGAGCATAAACAAATCTACCCCATGGTATATGGGAAGCTGTTTGTCTTATGCACCAGACCTGGGAGGGAATCCCTGAGCTTCTCCTGACACTTATTTAAGGCCTCTATACCTCTTTTGAACATCGATAATTGCTTAAAGAGTATGTAAATGAACCACTGATAAGACAGCATGCTTCTAAATTTAGTCAGGAGAGGGTACACACATGTTATAAAATACAGATGAGAAATCGAATGGCACATTTTGAAGGGTATACTACCAGTCCAAATACAACAGTTCCCCTTTGAAGCGAGATTACATCAAAGCATGTTCTTCTCACCTTTAATCATTAGGACCTTTTGCCTGAGTAGAGAGTATGAACCCACATGCCCAGTTGAATGAGCGATCAGGGCATAATCTCCCCTTCCCATTTTGGCCTAACTGTGGTGGCCTGTCGTTTCTCTAGATATGACTGTGACATTCGGTGCATCGCTGCACAAGGATCTGTCTCTCTCCCCACTGGAAGGTGAACTTTTAAAAATCTTTGATTCCCTAGCATGTTGCAGGATACCTGGTGCATGAGAGACATTAGAAGCATATCCCAGGAAAGGGATGGGGGGAGGAGAATGGAAGGGGATCCAGTAAGACTCATGGGCACCATTCAGACTTGTTGGAACACTTAGGTCTTTCTGGCCTCCACATAGCTTTCTGATGCTTTTGAGTACTGGGGGAGGGGGTAGTGAAAAATACATAAAATTGGGAATCAGGAATCGGAGATTTGGGTTTGTGTTCTGGCTCTCCCGTTAGAGGAATAACTTAACCTCCAAGCCTCGGTATCCGCTTCTATAAATTGGGGATTATTATTTCTGCCTTAAGGAAGACTTGAGTGATTAAGTGAAATAATATATATGAAACCATTCAGCAAACTATTGAGTGCCATGGAATTGTTGCTTATAATTATTATTACCCTGGAGCCAGAGCCAACTTCAACAGAATATTTTAAAGAAGGGGTAAAATTCTGATCTTTCACTCATTTTTCCTTCTTAGTTTTGGGATTTTGCTATTGCATTTTTATTGGATGACTATCTTTTTTGTTGTTTTTAAACTATCTGGGGGCAAAAGTGATTCCAAAGTTTGACTAGTGGTCTCCAGTCAAATCAGAATCACTTGAAAACTTTACAAAATACAGATTCCCAAGTCCCAACCGCAAGGGATTCCATTCAGTTATTGTAGAGTGGGGATGGGGCCTCTGTATTTTAAAAAGCTGTCCAGTGAGTCTGATGAGCAGCCAGGCCAGGAAACCTAGACAGGCTTCTTTTTCCATTTAAAACTGTCGGAAGACCTTCAAGGTCAGGCCTGAGAGTTTATGAATATGCCCCATTTTACTGGTGGATTGTCTGGAAAATGCTGAGGGATCATGGCATTAGACTTTGTTATTTGCAACTAGTAACATTAGAGTAGAAATGCTAGCATGAGCAGGACATTCCTGTAACAAATTCACAGGCATTTGGACCTCAACTCAAAGCTCTGGGGTAAAGTGGATAATATGGAGCTTAGAAAAAGCATTTCAGTTGCTTCCATAGAATTTCCTCCAGCTTCAAGAGGAAGTGGCATATGACATACCTCCTTCTCTCAGAGGGAGGTTTGAATCTGAAAATTAATGTGGAAATGAACGGTGTTTGGACTTCTTGGAAGGACTCATGTGCATTATCATCTGCTGGTTCAGGCGAGTATTTTTCCCCAGGGTTACCATCCATCATAAATCTTGGGAAAAAGACAGTCTGTTGAAATTATCATACTCGTCGGGTAGAAATGTAAATTGGTGCAACCACTTTGAAAAACTGTTTAGTAGTGTTCAGTAAAGCTGAACATTTGCATATTCTATTTCACTCTTACATACTCAACAGAAATACAAACATATGTTTACCAAAAGACATGTACTAGAATATTTATAGTCTCACGGGTCATAATAGTGCAAAACTGTGAACTACCCAAATGACTACATCTAGTAGAATGGATCAATAAATCGTTAATATGTTCACACAACAATGAAAATGAATGACTTGCAATCATATACAAAGTTAGATGAATTTTGTACACATGAGTTTGAATGAAAGAAGCTAGACTTCAATTGGAAGATGGAATTTACCCCAAGAATGTATATCCAAAGTGTAGCTGATGATGCTCACCAAGGGAAAACTACCATTCATTTATAGAAGGACCCCCTTTCTTTTCAAAGATGCCAGAAAGAGGGGCACCTGGGTGGCTCAGTCGGTTAAGCAGCTGCCTTCGGCTCAGGTCATGATCTCAGGGTCCTGGGATCAAGCCCCACGTCGGGCTCTCTGCTCAGCTGGGAGTCTGCTTCTTCCTCTTCCTCTGCCTGCCGTTCTGCCTACTTGTGCTCTCTATCTCTCTGTCAAATAAATAAATAAAATCTTAAAAAAAAAAAAAAAGATGCCAGGAAAAGCCCACACACTGTAACCCCCTGAACACTCTTCCCAACTGACCATGTTGTTTGTCTTTAGGGAAATCTGACAAAACAATACCTGAAAAAAGGTCCATAAAGTGTATTTTATTTATTTTATTTAAAAAATTTTTAAGATTTTTATTTTGAAGTAATCTCTACACCCAACATGGGGCTTGAACTTACAACCCTGGGATCAAGAGTCACATGCTCCACCAACTGAGCCAGCCAGGTGCCCCATGGGTGTATTTTATAAGAGCTTTCTGAGTTGATAATTCAACCGTGCCTTCCAAAATGAAGGAAAATGTTGGCTCCATATCCAGAGTAACTTTCTTTTTACCGCATAACCTGTCTTGAACAGAGCTCAGAAAAAAGTGCTGCTTAACTGGCCGGCTAAGTGGGGTATTCAGAAACTACTGCAGAAAAAAAATGGTGCATTTTAAAGAATTTGAAATACTTATCACTGTATTGCCATGTATATGTTTTTAAAATTATTCTCCATTTTAAGTCAATTGATATGGAACAGTACAAAGCGGAAATCAACATATTCAACAAAAATCACCCCATGCCACCTCCCCAAGTAACTATTATTAGCATTAAGTGAATATCATTCCAATTAGTCTTTAGGCATAGATAGAAATTATTTGGTAAACGTCGGTGCGAACTTAAAAAACAAATTACAAAGGAAAACTGCTTGGGAAATCTCCATTTATCTCTGTGGCAAAGGAGAGAGGAACTTGTGCTTTTGGACACTGCAAAATAGCCTTTTTCTGGTCACTCCTTTGCTGAGATGAGTGCTCTGATAACAAAATAGCTGGAATTCTAAGGCAAATCGTGCCTTTCTGATGAAGCATTGGCCTCCTCAGGCGGGAGGCAAGATGGAAGGAGAAGAACAGCCTCCTGCCCCCTGTGGGGATGTTCTGAAGGACAGACAGAACCAGGATGTGGCCCGTCACAGAGCAAAGAAGGAAAGAGAAGGTATGATCCAGAGCTGCTGCCAAAGCAGTAAACTGTGGGCAGGTGGGGGCACGGGGGCGGGCCCTGCGGAAATGAACAAACAGGAAGAGTAAGGTGACTGGGATAATGAAGACTTGGAAGTTTTGAAAAGTGATCCTGAATCTGACCAAAGGAAAGACATAGAACAAAACAGTGTGTCACTGGTCTAACTACTCTTAATGAAAATAATTCTACTTTCTTCTGTAACTTTTAAGAGGAGATGTCTTGGAATTGCTGATTAAATGTGCTAATTCTTAAACTCTAGCTGCTTGCAAGTGAGCTGAGCACAAAAATAAAATTCCTCTTTGTTGCATGGCTCCTTCTCTGAGGGTTTAACAAAATTTTCACAAGATAGGGGAATTAATTTAACTGGGGGGGGAGGCGAGGTGGACAGGAAGGGGCAAAGCTGGCCTTTTCAGCGGTCTGAGATCCTGTCCTTCTGACCCACGTGACTGAGTTATCACTCACTAGTCTAAGGGACTCAAGGACACTCAGAAGGAGAAGGAGAAAAGATAGCTCTCCCCTGCCCTGAAGTTTTCTCAAGTGTAAGAGCTTATAGATTACAGCCACCAGGGCAGAAAGCCCTTAAAACTTGGCAAATCTCTCCTTGGACCTCGCTTCCATATCACAATCTCAGTTGAAATCTGCCTTTGATACCCATCCTCCCTGGTTAATGAAATTGAGTAAACCCAGGCCACTCATAGCCCCCCGTTACTGAACCATATGTGCCCTTTTCTGGCCCTTGAACTTCGCATGCATCAGCCTATTTAGTGCTCTTAACTCTATAAAGTAAGCATCATTATTATCCCCATTTTACAGATGACAAAATGGAGGCAAAGAGAAGTGAAGCTACTCACCCAAGGTGGCAGAGCTAGTGTGTAAGATTCCAAAGTGGGTACTCTGAGCAAAGGGCCTGGTGCCAATAACCTGACTCATGAAAACTAGAGGCAGGATAGAGAACACATTTTCTTAAAACCAAGCCGGTGGGGCGCCTGGGTGGCTCAGTTGGTTGAGCGACTGCCTTCGGCTCAGGTCATGATCCTGGAGTCCCGGGATCAAGTCCCGCATCGGGCTCCCTGCTCGCCAGGGAGTCTGCTTCTCCCTCTGACCCTCCTCCCTCTCATGCTCTCTGTCTCTCATTCTCTCTCTCTCTCAAATAAATAAATAAAATCTTAAAAAAAAAGGGGGGGGCGCCTGGGTGGCTCAGTCGGTTAAGCAACTGCCTTCAGCTCAGGTCATGATCCTGGAGTCCCGGGATCGAGTCCCGCATTGGGCTCCCTGCTCGGCGGGGAGTCTGCTTCTCCCTCTGACCCTCCTCCCTCTCATGCTCTCTGTCTCTCATTCTCTCTGTCTCAAATAAATAAATAAAATCTTAAAAAAAAAAAAAAACAAACCAAGCCAGTGCCCTTGCTATAAACTCTCCGATGATTTCAAGTGGCTTTGGAGTCACAAAATCCCACAGTGCACCACCCTCTTCCAGTTCATTATACTGGGTATTGGCCTCCTGACTTGCACCACAGCGTGTACCTAGCTTCCATGCAGGAAGTAAGAGGTATACGCGTGTAAGTGGGTGTGTGAGTGTGTATGAACCTGTGTGTGTGAATGTGTGTGCGAATAATGTGCATGTGAGTGGATGTCTGTGAGTGGGCAGGTATGACTTTACTTTGACTGCAGGAGTGCATTTGTGAGTGTGTGTGTGATGTGTGCGTACGTGTGAGTGTGTGCAGGTGGAAGTGTGAATGAGTGTGCAAGGGAATGATTGAGGGTGGATGTGTGTGGATGGGTGGAAATGTGTCTGGGTGAATTTGTACATGTGTGTGGGGATGTGTGTGCACGTGCCTATGTGCGTGTGTGTTCATGCAAATGTGTGCAAATGTCCAAGTGTGTGCGTGTGTGTGTGTTTGAATGAATACATGTGCATGTGTCCTTGTGTGTGTGAGTGTGTGAGTATGTGTGTTTCTCCCAGTTTCCTTCACTGGGGGCAAGATCAAGTGACACGTGAGCTCTGGTCTCTGACAAGAAAGCCTGAGGAAGTTGTCCAAGGACAGCCGTGGCCACAGAAGAGAGAGGATGTCAGCTCTGTGCCACTGGAGGAGAAGCTGCCAAGTGGACTCTGACAGGCCGGACCACAGCAGACCCACTGGGGCCACTGCTGGCCTCGTTCCCGGGACCACTCCATGCGCGTGCTGTCCGCGAGCTGGGGTCTTGCGGGCTTTCCTTTTCTCCTAGATGAGTAGTCAGGGGCTCGCGAGGGAGTAGCAGACGCTTTGGAGTCCAACAGACCTGGGATCAAATTCCCACTGTGCCTCTGGCCCCTGAGCAACTGCGGACAAGTGACTTCACCATTCTGTCCTTAGCTTCACCATCTGGTACAAGAGAGCAATAATATCTAGCACAAAGTTTACGGTGAGGATCAAGGGAACCAAGGCATCTAAAAACAACAAAATTAGGCATAACACTTTGCGCAAAACACATGCTTAATACATGATATTGGATGGACATTGGGGAGGGTGTGTGTTGTAATGAGCGCTGGGTATTACATAAGACTGATGAATCACAGGCCTGTACCCCTGAAACAAATAATACATTATATGTTAATTAACTGAATTTAAATTTAAAAAATTAAATAAGTGAAATTATTGTTCCAACAGACAACGAGAAAAGCAATCCTGTTTCTTTCTTCCAAGTTGCCACTTTCAGCCAAATCACGAACTCTCCCAGGGGAGCCAGGCACTATGGGAAGTTGGCAGAGGCTTTTTGGCCCATCTTAACTATACATTAGGGCACTTTGGAAGCCATTTACAAGCGAAGGTCGGAAAGAGTTAATATACCAGAACAGGGGCAACGCTTCTCACAGTCAGGGTGGTGGTGGTGGGGGGGGGCAATTGGCCTTTCGGACCTTTGCTTTCCAAGAGGAAAGTAGAAAAGCCCCTATTTTGCAACAACCCCAATTCGACAGCTGCAAATTCATACTTAGAGTGAATGATGCCTCTTTAAAAATGAAACACTACACCTGTAAGTGTGAGCTGATTGCCCGACTTTTCAAGGACCAGAAAATGAAGTAAAGAAAAGAACTCTCAACAGGGAGGCCACCGTGTCACCGAGGAGAACAGATCAGAACAATGGCTGAGTGGCTGGCTGAGGCCACCTGCCTTAGAGGCGGGAATTGAGTCAATAAAGGCCCTAAACAAACAGTCGGGCTTTAGTGTTCTAAATCAGTTTGTACAGTGGCTAAAGCTTGTGGGCCGAGGAGCACTGAAAGCCTGCACACATCCTCTCTTAAATCTGAGCCAATTTCCCCAGCCAGGGCTTTGTTGACTCAGCGTCTTTCACGACCACACGGCAGCCCCATTAGGGTCAGAAGCTGAGCGGCCGGAGCAGGGGACGGAGACGATGGGCCAGGCGATGGTGTCCGCATCCATAGGCGTGCCTCTCCCTCGCCTGTGGGGGACAGTGTTGGCTGCTTATTCCTCTCAGAGAGGGGCTTAGGGTCCCATCACCTGAATAAAGCAGACCCTCAGGTGAAGAGAATGACATGGAAGGAAACAGGCATGAAACACACTCTGTCAGTTACAGACAGGTTTGGAAAACAGCTTTTAAGTTTCTTGCTCCACGGTGGGAAAAGGACCTGAGGGAGGATAGGGGGAGGGTTGCAGTGGTTCCGGGTCACCCTGGAGAGCAGTCCCCCCGCCAGCCTGCTCCTCATCTGCCTTCCATCTAGGTACTTAAAAATGCCTCCACTTTAGCAAACACGGAGTCCTTTAGAATCACGCAGATTAGAATTAAAAAACTTTGGGAACATGTGTTATGGTCTCACAGGTGATAAATGAGATGATGTTGTGTCGATGAACACCCACAGTTATGCCATTCACAAGAGGTAGCTTTGTCACCATGAAAAACTGGAAGTATTTCTGAAGGGGAGAGGGTGGGGCGGGACGGTCCCCACAGTAAGCCCTAACTTCACAACATCTCACAGTTTGGAGGCAGTGAAGGAGTGGAGAGCAGTCGGGTTCCAGAGGACAACAGCGCTTGGTGCAAGGCACTGTTTCCTACGGATGGGTCTTGTCTTTAGAGCCCTGCTGTTTCCCGTGACGCACCTGTCTCTCACCTCAGAACACGGAGGAGGGTTTTCTGGGGCTGAGACACGAGTGGATCATGAGAAGTAAAAGGGTATTGACACCCCTCTATCCAACCTAGTCCAGGCCTGGCCTCCTCTAACTCCCTATGTTGCAAAATTTCTTCTTCCTCTCTTCTTCCATCACAGTGCTCACCCCTTCTGTATAGTGGTTCTCAACTGGAGGGATTTTGCCCCCAAAGAGACTTCCGTCAATGTCTGGAGCTAGTTTCAGTGCTTCCATCCGAGGGGTGAAATGCTGCGGACTTCTCCTGTGGCGAGAGGCTGGAGATGTGGCTCGACATCCTACCAGGCACAGGAGTGCTTCCCCCCGTCAGAGGAGCATTCAGCCCAAATGTCATTAGTCCTGAGGCTGAAAAAAACCCCTGCTTCTATGTCCTGTTATTTTTGAAAATAACAATTTTATTATCGAAAAGCGTCTATTTGTACTAATTCACCATCTGGTTTACACGGCCAATAGTCTACATATAACCTGCCAGGGTCAGCTGGTATTTAAAAGAGGTTCTCACTGGTTGGCAGGAATTGAAAATCCTACCAAAAAAGGAAGTGAAGACTTTTGGGAAGCTACGGGGAGAAACAGTTTGTATGTGCGTGTTGGGGAGGCCGCCCGTGCCTGTGGCCTCGTCATGGAGGCACCCACCCCCCTGTTCCATGGGCAGAAAGACCACGCCATGCACTCCTTCTGGCAAGGGCTGACGCGAAGACCCAGGTGCGCCATCTCCCTTACCTGCAACCGATGGGAGACACAAAGCATGGACTGACATACCATCCTGGTCCAGGTGACCACGTGATGGGAATGACTCTAAGTTAAAACATTGAAGGGAAGGCATAGGTTGCGTGAAGAATGAATGTGCCAGTCTCTGGCGCCCGCTCTACAGAGATCTCTGCAAGCTGTGTGCAAATGAGCTCTCAATGAACCTCGTAGGTCAGAGGCCCTTAACCGTGGCTGTGTGTTAAAACCCACCGAGGAGGCATAACAAATTCTGATGCTCAGGCTGACCCCGGGGGCACTGAATAAAACCCCCTAGAGGTAAAACCCAGGTATTACTATTTTTTTAAGTTCAATTTTTATTGAAGTATAACATACATATAGAAAGTGCATTTCTCTCCAGCAATTCCACCTATATAACCAGCACCCAGGTGAAGAAATTCAGTATTACCAGCACCCCATAAGTCCCCTTTATACCTCCTCCATACCCCCTCCCAGTCACTATCACTACCTCAAGGATAATGATATCCTGACTTCTAATACTACAGCATAAGTGTCATTTAACAGATCTGCAATTGCTTACAGATACATCATATTTTATCTAACCATTCTCCATTCATTTAACTACACCTGGAAGATGCCTTAGAAAAAATGCATGAGATGCTTTGAGCATATGTCTTTGTTCACATCTCTCTAAGAGTAGATTGATTTCTAGAGGTGGAATTTCCAAGTTCAATGGTATGAAATTTTTAAAGGCCCTTGATTCTTTTTTTTTTTTTTTAAAGATTTTATTTATTTGACAGTGAGATATAGCGAGAGAGGGAACACAAGCAGGGGGAGTGGGAGAGGGAGAAGCAGGCTTCCCGCGGAGCAGGGAGCCCGATGCGGGGCTCAATCCCAAGACCCTGAGATCGTGACCTGAGCCGAAGGCAGACGCTCAACGACTGAGCCACCCAGGTGCCCCTAAAGGCCCTTGATTCTTATGGGCATCGGTATTTTCAGAGGTTTCCAGGGAATCAAGATGTGCAGCCACAGTGGAGAATCATTGCCTCGGTTTATGGAGTGCTTCAGATTTGTTCTCCAAGGAATATACCTTGAGCCACCACTGAGAGTTGCTTGGACTTGATCCCAATCAAAGTTCTTCACAGAAGCAACAGATATCGATGCAGCAGTTGGGGTATCTTTAGTGCAAGGGACGTTAGCCAAGTGCGTATCCCTTCAACAACATTGCTTGTTCTCGCCAAACGAGAAACCCCAGGTACGTAGATCACCAATTTGGTTAGGAAGAGAATGAAGTAAATAGTATGTAGAAAGCATCCCCTTTTAAATCCTTTTTAGAGCACCATGTCTATTTAGCCAAGGAGAAGGGGACATGGAGTGAGAGAAGGAGGGAATCTAAGTAAATAAATCATAATCTCTTAGGCCAGGTACCTGATGAAGTATTTATAATTTACTATTTCATTGAATTTGACACACACACACACACACACAAAATATGGAATATATATGGCTCTATTTTACATGAGGCCCAAGTCAGAGATTTAAATGATGTGTCCAGGATCACACCGTTGGCCAGCAAGGGCCTGAGAACTAACACAGTCTCAATCCTGGTGCCTTGGGCACTCACCCTGCCCAGGGTCAATTTTGACATACTTGACTCAAGGGAGCTCCAAGATTTATTTTAGATTTTTTTCATTGATTGGAGTGCCATTTTCAACAGTTCTATGTTAATGATCTACTGGAAGCAGGACAGAAGAATAGATCTGAAAACAATGACATTGGCTATAGCTTCAGGAACCATTCAGGGATTAAGGGCACTTTAGCCAAAGCTTTGTGATTTAGCCCACTCAAGCAGACTGTGGTGGGCCTTGGGATCCAAAGCCCCATCATTGTGTGACTCTCTCTGGATTCCAAGCCCTCCAAGGTCCCAAGGCCACCTTCTTCCCAGTGGATGGGGTTGCCATAACATTCAATTGCCATGAACTTGCTTCATGATAGAATAGTGTGTGCTTGGCCATGTTCCTTTTGAACTCAGAGCCTTTCCAAGAACATTTCTCTCCTTTTGATGCTTCCCAGCTATATAGTCTACCCATTTCTATTTCTTGTTCTACAGCACCAAGATAGTCTTTTCTGGCTCCAGCCAGGAAATGGAAGAATATTCTAAGTTAATTAAGATGAGCTAACTCAACAGAATTCAGAAGGGGCTGCCTTTTCCTGGTCTGTTAACAAGAGTTTTACTAACATCAAAACCTTGCCTTATGAGAAGAGCAAATGAGAACTTCAGAATTTTCTGACATTTTAGAGTTGACATTTTTATTTTTTAAATTTTATTTATTTATTTGACAGAGAGAGACACAGTGAGAGAGGGAACACAAGCAGGGGGAGTGGGAGAGGGAGAAGCAGGCTTCCCGCGGAGCAGGGAGCCCGATGCAGGGCTCGACCCCAGGACCCTGGGATCGTGACCTGAGCCGAAGGCAGATGCTCAGTCAACCCAGGCGCCCCTAGAGTTGACATTTTTAGCCTCAAGCTTTCCCTCAACTAGGTATTTAGCATTTAATAAGTTCTGGGATTAGCAGCTTTCTTCTCCAGAGAGCAGTATTAGCTGTAGTCCACAAAGATGGCAGTTGCCTAAATGTTCAATAAACCTAGAATGTTTTCCCCAAATATCCAGAACACATTTAATTAAATACTACCTATTTCTCACACTTCCTACAGCTGTTAGCCCAGACTCTTCTTCATACGTATTCACACAGAAATAAAAAAGAATCTCCAGACATTTCTGAAGTGGGAAATTTTATGTAACTTTTTTTTTTAAGTATTCACCATTTTCAATGTGAATAAAATTGATGTGACCAGAAATGTCAGTTTGGGATTAAAAAAAAAAATGACAGTTTAATGAGTCTAGAAACTGGGTATTCATCTTGAAAGAAGAAAAAGAAATTATTTCATTTTTGCAGAGACAAAAATACACTTGTGGGTATTACTTTGTCTGTGTCATTTTGTTAAGTGGATTCAATCCATCATCCTCTCTCTTTGGTTCAGATACGATCAGCTGGAAAGGAAGCAGCACAATGAGACTTCAAATCAGCGGGTTAGAACGAGTGTGTACTGGACAGACCAGCCAACACATTCGGCCCTGGACTTCTCAACATTTACCTTTAAATAGCAGATATTCCATCCATCCAAAGTCACCAAGGGTGACAGCGCTTTCTCATTCATGATAGGTTTCCATTTATACATTCTGCTAGGATATATAAACACGTGCAAAGTCCGGTGGGAAATTAAGGACACATAAAAAAGGATATAGGACATGTAAAAAAAAGGACATATAAAAAAAATGCTATGCAAGCCTTTTTTTCCTAGATCACTTCAGATTAGGGTTTTCTTTTTCAAGTAAAATATAGTTCTTTGTCTAATTTCCTATTTTTTCCATTCAAAACTAGTCATTAATATCAAAAGGGATCACACGGTTTTCATTTTAAAAAGTGAGGGGTGGGGTGGGGGGCTATTTCTACTCTGGGACACCTGCTGACATCTTTTTGGTTCTCAACACAGGCCAGACCTGCATCTAGAAGAACAAGTGTTTTCCTTCGCCCAAACAGCTGGGTGGAAAATGAAAAGCTATTTAACACACCTCATTCACCCTGAGCCTATCAGGTCAGCCAAGCTGCTGGTTTGTGCTCTTCAGAACAGTCCTGCCAGATTGGTCCTTGTGTTGGATTTTTTCCTGCAATGTGACCAACTAACTCATGACTGAAGGCCTGTCACCTCTCATCTCCTGACAGGCCCTGGTCTCAGCTCTCAGGACTTCAGCCAGTCGTGTGCTGATAAACATTTTCACAACAAGCTCTCTAACCAGAAAAGCTTTCTATTTGCTAATTTTTTTTTTAAGATTTTATTTTATTTATTTGCCAGAGAGAGAGAGAGAGAGAGCACAAGCGGGGGGGTGGAGAGGGCAGCAGGCAGAGGGAGAACTAGGCTCCCCGCTGAGCAGGGAGCCCGATGTGGGGCTCGATCCCAGGACCCTGGGATCATGACCCGAGCTGAAGGCAGATGCTTAAGTGACTGAGCCACCCAGGCATCCCCTGTATTTGCTAATTCTATTGGTGTAAACAAACCTACCATGGCTGATTTCAAGCTTACCAACAGTGAAGTCACTGAACACCGAATTAGGGAGAGATGTGCATAATTGGTCCTAGCAAGCTGGAATGAGCTGGCTCTAGCACGCCTCTGCCTTGAGCCCTGGAGACCGGCTCCCTGATGACTGTTCCAGAGTTTCACACCTTCCTTTCCTGGTGAGCAGGGAGGGGAGGGGCCAGGCCCACTGCTGACTTGGCCAAGCAGGAAAGTCCTCCAGAGAAGATGGCAGCTCATGTGGGCTGGGGGGGCCTTGTGTAACCTTATTGACTCTTCTGTTCTACTCCTTCCCCAGAAAAAGTAAGCAACCAGCATCGTGGAAAAAGCAGCCCACGAATGCCATTAGCCTGTAGTCACGTCCACTGTGTTACCACTGCTGGAAGTCATTGCCCAGAGCAGGTTTGCAAGTTAAATGTGGTAGAAGTCACATTCGAATTCAGACATGATGGCACCTTGCTTGTCCATTTCGATCTAAATTAATAGGCAAGAAAGATTAAATTGTCACAGAAAAGAAAAAAAAGAGACAGAGTTCTATCAAATGCCAAACAAAGCAGGGGAGAGATGTTGATTGTTTAGAAGTGAAGAACTTTATCTTCGAACTTTATCTTAAATCTGCAGGTGGAGTGTGATCCAGATTTAGGACACCCTGGACATCACACATTCATTTTTCCCACACAAAGTTTAGCCAAATGATAAATAGACTGATTTTCGCCAGTAAAAGAGGCATTTATGTTGCCTTGCCTGGTGAATTTCCTCTAAATGTTTTAGAAGAGAGCAAATTGTGAAATATATCCTTGTGCTTTCACAGAGGTCAAGGATTGGGTGAAGAAATTACTTTAGTTTGCCTAATTTCTAAACTGTCTTGATCACTGATCCAATCAGAAGAGTCAACTTGGAAGCATCTAAACAATCTAAGGATGTTTACGTATTAAAAAGTATGTTTAAAACAGTTTTTTAAGAGTTTCCTTAGAACTAGTTTGTGAGCCAAATGACAAAATCAGTCATAGTAATGATTTTACGTGTGAATCAAAGTGGCATTATCCAGCAGTCATTAACCAGACTCATGGCCAAATTATTTTTGGCTGCTTCCAAAAATAAAATCCATTTTCCATAAGAAAGACCAGCCTCACTTGGGACGACTGGGTGGCTCAGGCGGTTAAGTGTCCGACTCTTGATTTTGGCTTGAGTCATGATCCCAAGGTCGTGAGACTGAGCCCCATATCAGGCTCTGTGGGCATGGAGACTGCTTAAGATTCTCTCTCTCCTTCTCCCTCTGCTCTTCTGCCCCCCACCCCCGCTGCGTGCACATGCGTGTGTGTGCGCTCGCTCTCGAAAGAAGGAAGGAAGAAGAAAGAAAGAAAGAAAGAAAGAAAGAAAGAAAGAAAGAAAGAAAGAAAGAAAGAAAGAAAGAAAGAAAGGAAGAAAGAAAGATTGGAAGGAAGGAAGGAAGGAAGGAAGGAAGAAAAGAAAGGAAGAAAGAAAGAAAAGACCAGCCTCACTGAAGTTATAGAAAAGAGTCTCAGGATCTGGAAGTATTTTTACCTTTTCTTCCCTTTCTCTTCTTCTCTTTTTCTTGTAAAAAGTACCACGTATTCAGGTGACTATAAAGCAAACATGAACTATTTAAGGAATAATAATAAAGCAAACATCTATATACTTACCATCTAAATTAATAAACAGAAACTTACCCAGGATTGCTTACATGATTATGGGGCCCAGTGCAAAATGAAACTGAGGGGCCTCTTACTCAAGAAGTAGGAATAGAGGCGCCTGGGTGGCTCAGTCAGTTAAGCATCTGCCTTCAGCTCAGGTCATGATCCTGGGCTCCTGGGATCGAGCCCCTCATCGGGCTCCCTGCTCAGTGGGGAGTCTGCTTCTCCCTCTCCCTCTGCTGCTTCCCCAGCTTGTGCTCTCTCACCCTCTTTGTCAAATAAGTAAATAAAATCTTAAAAAAAGAAGCAGGAATAAAGTGTATTAAATATACTAAAATATAAAGCTTTTTCTTTCGTCCATATTTCTCCTCTGCTCATGTGTACACTCCATTATCCCATCAGACTTCACTTATAAAACACACATTCAGAGATAACAGCACCAGGAGTTTCAAACCACCGGGCGCCTGGGTGGCTCAGATGGTTAAGCGTCTGCCTTCGGCTCAGGTCATGATCTCAGGGTCCTGGGATCGAGTCCTGCATCGGGCTCCCTGCTCCTTGGGAGCCTGCTTCTCGCTCTGCCTCTCTCTCTCTCTCATGAATAAATAAATAAAATCTTTAAAAAAAAAAAAAGAGTTTCAAACCACCACAGCAGAGCATTAAACCAAGTAGTCTCTCTCTATTCATTCAGCTATGTATTTAAAGTAGAGGAGCTGGTGGTTTTATTTTATCTAGCATTTCTATGTGTTTATAGTAGGTGGGACATGCATATTAGTTCAATCCATTATATTGTCAGAGCCAGACTTCCAGCTTGTTCCAACAAACAAAATCAGGACTAGATTCCCTGGGGTTTTTTAGAATTTGGAGAATGGCCATTAAAGAGTCAAATTTTGGAACTGCACACCTCTCTGTGCTTTTTCATTCGTTGTTTATTAATTCGCAAAGGTGAACAATCCAAGCCAGTACCATGGATTTTGTGAAGAATAATAAGCCAGAGATTATTGAAACCCTACATAAAAGGTTGTGAATTAATGGGCTTTCTGTCTCCCCTTCAGAATCTGTAAGATGTTACCTTGAGCTCATTAAGGTCCAAGCAGAGGTCTCTCTCTCCTTCTGAGGTTCTTCTCTCCAAAGAGGCAAGGATCTAGACACCATGCATAGACTATGACCAAGTGTACACAAGAGGTGATATAAATATCCCTCTCCACGAAGCAGTATAAGATGTGCTCTCCCTAGCTGTGTTGTCCTGAATGGCTCCATTTAGAAGGTACAACCCTAAAAATATATGGGTGTGGACTTTGCCCTTGCGAGGAGGGTAATCATTGACATTTACCAAACTTTTACTGTGCCAGGCATTTTACAAGCATTATAGCATTTAATATTTGCCAAAACCCATGAGATAGATATGATGTTAGTCTCCATTTTATAGAAGGAACTGAGGCACTGAGAAGGTAAACAAATCGCCCAGTTAGTAAGGGAAAGGGGCTGGATACAAATGCCCATCGTACTGGGTTTTTATCAGCCTTGACTCCAGAGACTTGAAGGCTTGGTTTAAACTTCCATCTTTAGTTTTAGCATTTCCTGAATTCTTTCCCCTAACCCTATGGCTGTGTTCACTCCTTCTATTATGGTGGCCATCACGTTGCTTTGCAGTTTGTTGAGGTAACTTCCTCTCCCGATAGATCTGGGTTCCTTGAAAACAGATACAGAATCATATTCCTCCTTGTCTCCTGAACACTGGGAACGGGACCAGGCACCCATTAAGGGAGAGCTGTTCTAATCAGGGCAGTTTTGATTGTAAGTGACAGAAACTCAGTGTAAGCTCGTTTAAGCAAAAGGGGTAATTTAGAGTTTATGTAACAAGGAAAGTTATAGCTAAATAGATTGTCTTTCCACTCTCATTTTTGCTTCTCTGTACTTATAAGCTCGTCTCTTCTTCCTCTAAAGGCAGAGGGACTCATTCCACACAGAGGAGCCATGGCTGCTGTATGCGCTCTCTCATATCTTCCCAACCTGTCAACGGAGATAGCAGAGCCCCTACCATCACCACCACCAAAGACGTTGAACCCTAAAAAGTCTCCTTGGCATAGTGAAGGTGTCTCCTTAGCATAGCCTGGGTCCCATCCCTAGTCCTAACGTGAGTAGAGTGGGACATTATGATTGGCAGCCATGGATAGAACTGCACAGGTGAAGTAGGGGAGGAGGATCAATTTCCCCAAAAGAGGTGAGGAGAGAAATATGAATTTACCAGAAGCTAACATGAGTGTCAGACAAATAAAACTATTTATTTCTCTCATAGGGCTCCAGTTCGGTTTTGTTGGACTGAAATGGCATTGGAACCATGCAAGCTGCACCAGAACTTAACCCCATATTCTTTTCTGTCTTCAGAGACACCTTGGTCTTACCTGACACTTACTCTCAGGAGGCCAATGGGAAATAACTAGGTGTGATTTCTTGGAAACAGTGCCCCAAAAGCAATAAGAAGAAATGTATTAAGAAATGGGAGAAACGCCATACGAAGATGTTTGGGGGGCCACTTTGCAGGTTTCCCTCACGAGCAGGCTAGGTCCTCGTTAATCCTGTTGCTGAGATTTTCCTTGGATAAATGATTCTTTTAAATCTGCCCCTTGAACTGTTAGCCTTGTAGTGCTTAATAAATCGATGTGCAATTTAATAAGCCATTGCAAACAAGGAAGAAAAACTGCCTCAACATTTATGATTGAACAGGTACGGAAAGTCAGCTTAATCCCTGATAATTATAACCTGGGTCCAGGGTGCTAGGAACATATGGGAAAAGCCAAGACAAAAAATTGCATCTGGAGTACAAAGAGCAAGCCTTGTTTTCCAGGAGGGGAACACTAATATCCTGGTAATCCCCAGCTCATGGAGTTGCCCCATTTGGAGGAATATAATAAATAAATAAACAAACAAACAAACAAACAAACAAATAAGGTATTCACAAAGGCAGAGCAAAAGTAGTAAATGCTCTTTCAAAACTCCCAAACCTCAGTTTGCGCCGTGGAAACCTGCATGCCTTGGCACTTATGACATCCAATTTTCAAGTTGCTTCTAAGTCACCTGAGCAATTTAACAATCATTTAAAATTGTCACGTGATTCTTCACCTTGCCAAGTGCAACCCCTCCTTAGCGCTCTCTATGGGGACCCTGCGTGCATCCTGAAATACAGGCAGCCAGACTGTCTTGCCCTGCTCGAGCAGAATAGAGAAAAGCAACTTCCAAGTAGATCCTCATCAGCAAAGCGTGTGTCGTGAAAACTTCTCTATGTCAAGTGCCCCGTACAATGCTTGGCATATGGTAAGCCCTCCATAAATAGCAATTATTGTTCTCACGGAGTGATCCAGGAATCCAAAGGGTAGCAAAAAAAGATTTTGGATTTTAAAAATATAAAAAGAATCTAGATGAGGAAGTCAAAAGATCAGTCCAGAAATAGAAGAGAGGAAAAAAAAGACTTTTTGATGAGCTTGGGTCAGGGCCAGGGACAACACCAGAAGTGCAGGAATCTTTAACAGATATATTAATATACCATTCCCCAAGTTGCATGTCATCTGATTAGGAAACGACCTAAAAATATGAGGAAAAAACCCCAAATTATAAAATAATTTAATAGCATTTAACAGCGGAAGAAATAGCTCCAAGCCCCATGTGATTAATTACCAGATAAGCCATCAGAAACCAAAAGTGGGGAACTCCAAGGCACTAACAGTCTCCAGAGCTGGGTCCCATTTTTGGTGGTTGGTCTATTGTGGCCATTTCGAATTAGAGCCATGTCTCATGTGACCCTCAGACCAAGAGCACCACTGGCCCCATATCAGAATAAGACCTTTTGCTGCTCTATTCAGCTCCACAAATGTTAAGTACTTACTCTATGCCAAGAGCTGGGGTGGGTACCAAGGATGAATAAGACTTGGTCCTGTTTTCATGGTCTAGCCAAGAAAACAAACAAAGCCCATCATTTCATTACAACACGGTAGGTGCAGTGGAAAATCAGCCTTCACAATGTTACAAATATTCAAGATATTCTCCTTCCTATTGATCTCATTTGATCCTGGAAACAACACTGAGAGGTGACTAAAGGAACCATTCTCATGGTTATTAAGATCTTCATGTTTTATACAAAGTGTACTTTCCTAATTTCAAAGTGCCCTCACATAATTCACTTCAGTTAATTATTTATCTGGGGTTTACTGCATGTGGGACTTCATGCTGGGGACTGGGTATATATGGGGAAATGCAACTTGGTTCCAGAACTTTAAAAACATAAAATAGGGTTGGAAAAACAGACTATTTAAATAAACACACATAAGGTACAAATGTCAAATGGTAAGTGAGTTATAGTTAATAAGTGAAAAATGTATTATTGGAAATGACATAATGGGGTGGGAAATTGCTTGGCGAGGAGACCAGGAAGCTGAATGTGGTCTCAGGCACTACCCTTTCACATATCTACCTCTACAGAGACTGACAGAGACACACTCGGTAAACGAAGCAAGACAGCATATACTTTACTACTGAGTGGAGTCTGTGACCTCAAGCTCCAGCACTTTGCTCCTGTGAAGTGACTGGGTTCGTAGAGAATTCCTTCCCAGTTTGGTTTCTCGGTGCAGCCTAGAATAAAGAAAAGAGGGTCTGATCTTGACTCAACCACAGGTCTTCCCACAGACCAAAGGGAAGCACAACATGAAAATCAGGAACAAAATGGCGTGCTCACTCTCCCATTGTTGCTTAACAGAGTTCTAGAAGCACACTCCAATGTAGTTAGAAAAAGAAACACGACATACAAATACTGGAAAGTAACATGACCACGATTTACTGATGACGGGGTTATATTTTTAGAGGGGCCAAGATGCTCACTCCAAAATTTGGGAACTAAAGAGAGTATCAAAAGGTAGTTATTTCATTAAAGTACACAAATGAATAGTTTGACTATGAATAAACAATAACCAGCTGGGAAATATGATAGAAAGAATATCTTGCTTTACCATAGCAAGTAAAAAAATAAAATATTAAGAAATAAATTGTAGAAGAAATGCGGAAAACGTATACACAGAAAAATTTTAAATAACTGAGCTATAAGAGAAGATTTCTTATTCTTAGGACAGAAAACAATAATATAAAATCAAACCTCTCTAAATTAGTCCATAAATGGTGTCATTTCAATAAAATAGTATCTTGGAAGAGAAGGAATATTATAAAATGATACTGGAATTCAAAGAAATGAATACAAACAAAATTTTGGGGGGTGGAGGTGGAGAGAATAAGTGGCCCTAGCAGATATTAAAGTCTATAGAGTCAATAAAGTCCCATTTTCTTCTGGAGAGGAAATGGACAAGTGATTCAATGGAATGGAAGAGAATTCACAAAGAAAGTCAAACACATATACTTAGTATCTTTTGAAGGTAGCATTCCAAACCAGTTGGACAAGTTAGATTATTCAATAAAATATGAGAAAACTGACTGTTTGAAAAGAATATAAAGCTCAAGGGCGCCTGGGTGGCTCAGTTGGTTAAGCAACTGCCTTCAGCTCAGGTCATGATCCTGGAGTCCCAGGATCCAGTCCCACATCGGGCTCCCTGCTCGGCGGGGAGTCTGCTTCTCCCTCTGACCCTCCTCCCTCTCATGCTCTCTGTCTCTCATTCTCTCTCTCTCTCAAATAAATAAATAAAATCTTAAAAAAAAAAGGGGGCGCCTGGGTGGCTCAGTTGGTTAAGCAACTGCCTTCGGCTCAGGTCATGATCCTGGAGTCCCGGGATCAAGTCCCGCATCGGGCTCCCTGCTCAGTTGGGGGGGTCTGCTTCTCCCTCTCCCTCTGTGTTCTCTTTTTCATTCTCTCTCAAATAAATAAATAAAATCTTAAAAAAAAAAAAGAATATAAAGCTCAATCCCTGCCTTACTCACTTACCAAAATAAATCCCAAATAGAGCAGAGATTTCAACATTAAAAAAAACCCATAAAAGTAAAATATATATATATATATATATATATATATATATATATATATATATAATCTCAGAATGGTGTAGCAAAACACAAGACCTAGGGCCATAAGGCAAGTATCGATAAATTATACAACAAAATAGTTAAACTATGTACATTAAACATAATCAAATGACAAATGACAAGTGGGGAGGACACTATATGCCCTATATTTCTTGAATGTATAAGCTTCTTTAATTTACAAAGAGTTTTAAAATTTTCTTACAAAACCCAAAATAATCTAGTAGAAAAATAAACTAAAAATAAGAGCAGGTAGATGCAAATGTCTCTTCTAATTTTTTCAAATGTAAAACCAAACAAGATGAAAATGTTATACCCATCCAATTTGCAAAAATCAACACATTTGGCAATGTTGATTGTTGATGAGAATCAGGTTGTCCAACATGGGGTTGTTGAAGGCATAAAAAGGCACTACCTCTTCAGAGAAAAGTTTCATCAAAATTTCAAAAGCATGTGTCTTTTGATCTGGCAATACGATTGCCAAGAAACTTAACCCAAAATATATCTGCAAAAGTTCGGCAAAGTATATTCTTAGTAATCCTTGCATTGTTTACAATAGCAAAATCTGTCAACAACTTAAGATATCTCTCGACAGGAGACTTCCTACATAAATTATGATGCATTTATATGATGAGATACTGTGCAGCCATTTTTAAAAAATGATACAGGTCCATGCAAGATTTGTGTAAATATAGTAAGAATAACCCAAATAAAATTTCAGGTTTAAAAAGTGAGGTGTAGACCCATGTGCCTCATGTAATCCTTTTTATATTATAAACTACTATTATCCCCATTTTACAGATGAAGAAACAGAGGCACCAGAAATTTCTCAGTTTACACCAAATCACACAGGTACCACGTGGTGGAGATAGTGTTTAAAACCAGGCACGTCAGGGTTCAGACTAGTTAGTGGTGGTGAGGATGGTGTGATCGTACAATGAAATTCTACACAACAATGAAATTGAACAAACCACAACTAATATACCATAACAGACTTGTCTTCCAAACATGACATTCAGCAAAAGAAGCCAGACCCAAGGACACCATGGCTGCGTTATCCATTTACATAAAGATCAAAACCAGGCAAAACAAATCTATGGTTAAATGGGGAAAGGGGTTACTTTTGGAGAGGAGAGCATAGGCGGGAGCTGGGAGAAAGCATAAAGAGGACTTAGTTTCATTTCTTCACTGGAGTGGTGGTTAAAGAGCACTCACTTTGTGAGAATTTTGTGTCGTATACTTAAAATGTGTGCATTTTCCCGTATAGGTGTGCACTTTACATTAGAGAGTTTAAATAATAAAAACATAGGTCGCTCACCCATTCATTGATCTCTTTATTAATTCATTCAGGAAGCCTTGGCTGAGGGTTGGCTACAATACAATGTAACTGTTAGTGGGTTGCCCTGTAAGTTTCTTCTGGAAGAAATAAAGGTTCCTGTTTCTCTTTTGACCCCATGATGCTGTGCAGAGTGCTAAATAAAAGGCAAGTGTTCTGGAACCACTTATTCACGACATTTGGCTTAGTCTCTCCATCGTAACTCGCTAGTGAACATAGCCAAACCGCTTTGCCTCTCTGGACGTGGGATCATCTCTGAAGTAGATGACCGGAAGTAAACGATCTTTTCTTCAGCTTTGAAATTCTAATCAATTCGATCAGTTTTAACTGAACATGTTTTGTCTGTGCTACTTACCGTGCTCAGAATCGGGGCCACAAAAACAAGCCACCAAACAGAAACATGGCCCGGCCCTCCAGAAGCTCACTGCCTGGCCGATAGCAAGGGGCCGTGAGGATACAGAGACAGGGCTTCCGTGAAACGTTTGCCCAGATGCTAAGAGCACATGTGAGGAGCAGCTAACCGAGACTCCCAAAGGCAGGCGGCCCAAAGCTGGCGGGACACCTGGTCCCACGTAGGCTGGGCACCAAGCGCTGCTGTGTGGGAGAGAGTGTTAGTTGGGCTGAGCCAGCAAGGTTTCACTGAGGCCTGGAAGTAGGAGGGAGCTTCTACTAGACAGAGAAGCAGAGGAAAGACAATCCAAGATAAGGACCATATGGAGCCTTTATAATGCTTATTTTTTGGGTTATGGGAAATCTAATCATTTGTGCAGTTGAATGGTGGGGGGCAGTGTATGGAAGGGAGTAGGAGTCCAGAGTGTGGGAGGGCCAGGGCAAGAAAGGCTTTGATTGCCATGATACAAACCACAAGTCAATATTTACCCATCAGGAAAGAGCTCCATCTCCCCCTCCTCTGGCTACAACTTCCGGGAGTTACCTGCTGGCGGAGCAAGGCCAGGTGAAAGCAGACTCCAAGTGGACGGTGTAGGAGCACCTGGCTGCCGGGGGCCTGATAATCTTGCTCGGAAAAGTAGGAATTCTAAAGTCTCTTCCGAACCCCAGGGGATACAGGCCCCCTGGGAACACGGGAAACTAACAATGCAGATGTGAAGTTAGCTGCCCAGGGGAAAGCCCCATCAGCAAAACTAGGGACCTGGGTAGAAGTCCCCACTGGAGACCTTGGTTTGGTGGAGTTAGAAAGAGCCGAAGGGTTGCTTTGCATTTGGTTAGGCTCAGCAGATGTGGCCATTTGCATCTAGGTAAATTTCCACATCTAGAGGTAAAGATCAGCAGGTCTTCAAATAAGATTGAAACCTGGAGTCTGTTCAGCACCCATCAGTGAAATCAATGAATAGGCTTCAAGATGTGTATCAGAGAACCAAGATCTGCAGTTATTTTAAGGTAGGGAATACTCCTAGAAATGGAAATGAGAAGAAAGCTCAGAGAAACCTAGACAAGCCTTCCGCTGGGAAGGCTTGCCCTGCTCCCCTCTGAGCAAAGGGGCTCTGGTTGCCAGGCCCACTGCCCTGGCCCATTCTGCTCTTTGGAGATGCTCTTGGTTGTCACTGGTAAGGAGGCACTGCCGGCCTTGAAGGGGGCAGGGCTGAGAGACGTCCTACAATGTCCTACAATGTTAGGGACAGTCCTGTCAGAGGAAAGTCGTCCCACCTCCCGCATGACTTTTGAATGTTCGCTTTAGCATTTATAAATCACAACTTGGAGTGGCACAGAAATATTTAAATTATGAGACAAGTGATGAGAAAGGAAATGTAGATCATTGCTAAAATATTGAAAATCCATAGGAAAATAGATGCCAATGTCCAAATGTCCAATTTGGATATAACCTTTTCAGAATACTGTGGGGATTAACGGTGCTAGTCTTTACCTTGAAGCATTGATGTGTGTGTGTGTGTGTGTGTGTGTGATGGACTTTCAGTAGGTGGAGGCAGTTTAATACACAGAGCCTGGGGAGGCTGCAGCTGGATGCTCGGAGTGTGATGTCAGCATTCAAGGAAGAACACCAGGGGTAGAGCTGGGTTCCTAGGTTGAAGATAAGAGCATTGAGGGGTGCTGGGACTCTCCTAGTGGACCTCACAGGGGCCTGCTTTGGGGAAACTGTGTGGCATGAGGGTGGGGACCACAGTATCTCCTATGGACACATCTTGAGATGCTGAAGATCTTTCCAATCAGTTGTTAGCATGCATGACCATGGCCTGGAAGGGTGGAGGGCCTTGGGACTAAGAAGAAAGAAAGGTGGGGAGGGGCAAGATGAGTAGGTCCCTCAAATGGATTAGTATAAGAGCCCAGGCAAACCCAAACTAGAGACTCCAAAGCCTTCTTCCACTGCTCTCCCTCCACCTTCAGTAGTCATCAAGGCATGGAGTGTGGACTGGGTTGAATGGGTAGCCCCCAGAAGATAGGGAACCTGCAAATGTGACCTTGTTTGGAAAAAGGGTTTTGCAGATGTCATTAAGTTAAGGATCTGGAGATGAAATCATCCTGGATTACCCTGATGGGGCCTGTATCCAATGACGTATGTCCTTATAAGAGACAGAAGAAGAGAAGACACAGAAAGGCAGAAGTTGGAGCGATGCAGCCACAAGCTAAGGAATGTCTGGAGCCCCCAGAAGCTGGAGTAGGCCAGGGAAGATGCCCCTCTAGAAACTTCGAGGGAGCACGGCCCTGCTGACACCTTGATTTCAGACTTCTGACCTCCAAAACTGTGAGGGAATAAATTTCTGTTGACCTAAGCCACCCAGTATATGGCACTTGGTAACCACAGCCACCGAAACAAATATGGAGTATGTCGGGGAACCAGGGACACCCGGGGGTCTATGCTGTAATCCAGTGTGGGAACCCTGAGCTCTCATCAAAGCCACCCAGAGTTAAAATACTTTCCTGGGGGAAACAAGAAGGGCTGGTATGGGGGATGAGAATTTCACACAAAGAAGGGGACAGGGTCTAGCCTGTCAGGGACGACCTGGGTTGGGAGGACTCATCCTGAGGTCAGTGCTGTCCATGAGGCCGGGCTCAGTTCTTGCAACACTGGCTTTGCTGAGGCTCTGCTCGAAGCTGAAAGAGAGGGTCATGATACTATTGGGCCTCAGTGGCACCCCTGCTCAGGGGATGGGATGGCAGTGTCCAGGCAGAAGACGGAAGCAACACTGAGACCGGCCAAGGATGCAGGGGGCAGCGTAGCCATGTGGCTAGGGGTCCCAAACTACAGATGTGGGGTGGGACCCCTGGCCACGCTTTGCAGCAAGCACAGAGAACAGTGTCCAGAACCCCTGGGCCCAGCTGTGGGACCCAGCCCGACACCTGTCCAGGAATGGGGCAACCCACGGTGTGGCTGTGGTCCTGGGGATCCCAACAGTGGTAGAGGTCAGGACCGCACATTACACTTTGGCTTACCTGGAATAAAAAAAATGATAGCTGGGGTTGATGTATGCCCACCCTGGGCTAAGCACTTTGCATGTTCACCAAAACCCTCTAATCCCCATTTTACAGATGAGGAAACCAAGGCTTAAGAAGCTTGAGCAGCCTGCTGGTGCTCCTTTAACACATCTCAGCTCGGACCTGTGCCCAGGTCGGTCTGCCACCCGAGCTCTAGGGCTCACATTGCCTCTCACTGGGTGAGGAGTTCATTTGCCCAGCTGCTGAAACTACTCTTCGCAGCAAACTATTTTTTCTCTTTCCCCACTTGGATAGAAAGCTCTTCCTCTCCATCTCATTACGCACTGCTTGCCTTATGAAATGGAGCATTGCAGAGAGAACTCTGGCTCAGATGGGTGGCTTGGGGCCTTTGTACACAGGCTGAGCCCTGTGACAGTGACATCCCTGGGGGTTGTCTGTCCCAGCCCTGCAGTCCCAGGCCTTTAGTCTCATTTTTGTTCTTTACGTCTTTCTGTTGCCAGGCCTACTACCCTGATTTCTGAACGTGAGTCTGTCTTTGCACCGGCCCCCCCAAAATTGTTCCCTCTTCCAATTCTGCCACCTACCAGAAAAGGAAATAGCTTGATTAGAATTATGTCGAAACTAAGAGTAAACAGCTCCTAGTAAGGAGCTCAGTGTCTCTCTCAGGCATAAATTACATGAATTTGTCTCTGTGCACCCATTCCGCAACCATTTTCTTGGTGTAAATGCTCCCCCCCCCATCCCCCGCCCTACCTTGCTTCACTTTTAGAATGGGATGTTAACAACTGAAATTTTTGAATTGGGGGGATCTCTAAAGCAATGAGATGTTACTATAATCTCCACCGTCGCTCGAAGAACCTACCTTTCCATTAGGTGACTCTGAGCCCTGTGACTGGCACCCGCTTTCAGGAGTCAAGAGGTCACCAGTGGCTCCGCGGGGAGAGTTTTCAGAATGCCGGTCCCATTCCTCACTGAGGTCTGAGGACGAGCAACCTGCGGTCCACGCACCGCTGCAAAGAAGCTGCCCGAAATATTTGTGCTGCCTTCTTCACGTGAAGAAATAGGATGCAAGAGATCAAATCAGAACCCACTATTTTATTGCAAAATACAGTTCTTGACATGAAAACAAAGTCACTGTTTACCTCCTCTAGTAACATTAAATGTTCCTTGCGACACAATATTGCCACCTGCTGACCAAAGCGAAACAGTGCAATCGTGCATATAAAGAGTCGGTGCAGAATGTGTCTCAGCTACCACCTTTCCTGCGAATCCGGATTACAGCGATCTGCGATCTGCGTCCCAGGCCCAAATCACGAGGGCATTTCGCATCTCCACCCCGGCAAGCATCGATTTCAGATCACTTTTCCTTTCTTGACTTCTTCAGAAATATGCTTCCTTTGAAAATCAGAAACCGCAAGTTCAAGTTATTTATTTTTAAATTTACTTTAGCCTTTACAGTTAATAAATAAGAACGGTAGGAAGAAAATAATAATGGATTCTATATCTGGTGGTAAAGGGAACTAGAGGAAGCACGGGCTGTGCTGAAGAGAGACCTGGTCTCACAGTTCCCCTCGCCCATGTATGAGCTGTGTAAACCTGAGCCTCAGTTTCTTCATCTGTAAAATGGAACTGAGAATACCTACCACAGTGTACAGTTCTGAAGGACAAACCCTGCATAACATGGGTCATGGCGCCAGTACTTTGGTACATGTTGACTTAACCTTCTTTTATTCAAGAAACAAGTATTCTGTTAACTCTGCACCTATCCACCATATTTCCTCTAGCACTATCTTAAGAGCAATATGATTTTTTAAAAATTTTTTACTTACATTCAATTTAATTAACATATAGTGTATTACTAGTTTCAGAAGTAGAATTTAGAGATTCATCAGTTACATATAACACCCAGTTGCTCATTACATCACCTGCCCTCCTTAATGCCTATTCCCCAGTTACCCCATCCCCCACCCACCTCCCCTCCAGCAACCCTGTTTGTTCCCCATCGTTAAGAGGCTCTTATGGTTTGCCTCCTTCTCTGTTTTTATCTTATTTTATTTTTCATTCTCTTCCCCTATGTTCATCTGTTTTGTTTCTTAAATTCCTCATATCAGTGAGATCATATGACACTTGTCTTTCTCTGATGGACTTATTTCACTCAGCATGATCCCCTCTAGTTTCATCCATGTCATTGCAAATGGCAAGATTTCATACTTTTTGATGGCTGAGTAGTATTCCAGTGTGTGTGTGTGTGTGCGTGTGTGTGTGTATACACCACATCTTCTTTATCCATTCATCTATGGATGGACATCTGGGCTCTTTCCATAGTTTGGCTATTGTGGACATTGCTGCTATAAACATTGGGGTGCATGTATCCCTTCGGATCACTCTGTTTGTATCCTTTGTATAAATACCTAGTAGAGCAATTGCTGGGTCATCGGGAAGAGAAATATGATTTTAAAGCATAAATCCCATACGACATTCTAAAAGTAAAAGGAGAACTCAGTTAGTAGAATAGATTTTTGGTCCTTTTTTTAAAATTTCATGTTCTTGGACCATGATTTTTATGAATAACTTACCAAAAAAAAAAAAAGAAAGAAATTTAGTGAGGTAAGGTTGTGCTCTTAAAAACATACATTTTATTTCTAAAGTGACCCCATGACTTTGATCTGGGGAAGCAGAGAGCTAAACAGGTCTGAGTGCATGATCTCCATGAGCTGTAAAAGCAAGCAAGCCTCAAAGCAGGGACTAGTATGTGGGTCTTCAAAAGAAAAATGTTCCATTCAGAGAGCAGAAATAACTTCCTAGTTATCTATATCTGTTATTCTGACCTGAAGTACCTCATCCTAAAAGTATTGCAATTATTTATTTTATTTAATTAATTTATTTTTATTTAAAAAAATTCTTTATTTAAATTCAATGTAGTTAACATACACTGTATTATTAATTTCAGGGGTAGAATTTAGTGATTTGTCAGTTGCATATGACACCCCAGTGCTCATTACATCAAGTGCCCTCCCTAATGCCCATCACCCAGTTACCACTTCCCCCCACCCATCTCCTACAATTATTTATTTTAACTTAATAGATCAATATAGTCCCTATTAATAGTGTACCAGTTAAGAAGGTAGATTCCGGAGTCAGACTGATAGACTCAACTTCCAGTCTTGAGCAAGTTACTTGAATTCCCTCTACCTGCCTTGTAAGGTTATTATTAAGGTTAAATGAATCAGTGCATGCAATTGCATGCAGCTGGAACAGTGGCGGGCACAGAGTGAGTTAGAAGTGTTGTTTATATATTTTGTAACAGGGAGATGCCACTCTGAGATTACTTGGATGAAATAAGTTCCCAAATGAGAATGAGCTAATACATGTAAAGCATTTACCCTAGTGCCTAGCCTATACAAAGTGCTCAATATGTTAGCTGTTGTCATATTAATATTAATATTAATATTATAATAAGCAATAAATTGAAATAAAGAATCACTTCTCAGGCTTGTGCTAGATGCACAAAGGTCTGGAGGAGAGAAATGAAAATACACTACTGAAGGTCTAAGTATTATATATGAATTGGTATATTATCACTGGAAGGTAGACTGATAAACTAAAATATATACTCTAACTCCTAACACAACCACTAATAAAAGAAAACAAGGAATTATGGTTAATAAGCCAAAAAAGGACATAGGGAATCATTAAAAATATTTAAGTAATCCAAAAGAAGGCAGTAAGAGAGAAAAAAGAGAAGAATGGTAAAACTAGACAACAAATAGTAACATGGTAGATTTAAACAAACGATATCAATAATCGTGTTACATGTAAGTTGTCTAAATACGTGCAGAGACTGTCAGATTGCATTAGAAGGGAAGACCTGACTATATAGTGTTTTTCATAAATATTCTTGAAATATAAAGACACAAATGGGTTAAAAGTAAAAGGATGGGGAAAGCTAGACAATGCTAACCCTAATCAAAAGAAAGTTGGAGTAGCTATATTAATATTAGACAGAGTATGTTTCAGAGCAAAGAATATTACCAGGAATTTTAAAAGGCAATTTCTTAATGACAAAGGGTTCACCTCATCAAGAGGACATAATAACTCTAATATTTATGCATCTAATAACAGAGATTCAAAATACACAAAGCAAAACCTGATTGAACTTCCAGGAGTAATAAATCCACAATTATGGTCAATACCCCCCCCCCAATAACTGATAGGACAAGTAGTCAGCAAACCAGTGATGATACAGAAAGTTTGAACAATACTGGCAACATATTTGCCCAGACGGAGAACCCCCAAGAACAGTAGGACACACATTCTTTTCAAGTGCATATAGAACACTTACAAGGCTAGACCATATTCTGGGCAACAAAATAAGACTCAGTAAATATTAAAGGGATTCAAGTTATACAAATTATGTTTTCTGACAATGATGAAATTAAATTAGAAGTCAGTAATAAAAAGATCTCTGAAATCCCAGGGATGTGGAAATGAAATAATACACTTTGACTAACTCATGAGTCAAGGAAGAAATCAAAAGGCAAAATAGAACTTAATGAAAATGAAAACACAAAACTTGTGGGATTCTGCTAAAGAAATACTTAAAAGGAATCTCATAGCACCAAATACTTTTATTAGGAAAGAAGAGAGGTCTCGAAGAAAGGACTTCAGCTTTCATTTTAAGAAGCCAGAAAAAGAGGGGCACCTGGGTGGCTCAGTTGGTTAAGTGACTGCCTTCGGCTCAGGTCATGATCCTGGAGTCCCAGGATCGAGTCCTGCATCAGGCTCCCTGCTCAGCAGGGAGTCTGCTTCTCCCTCAGACCCTCCCCCCTCTCGTGCTCTCTCTCGCTCTCTCTCTCTCAAATAAATAAAAAATCTTAAAAAAAAAAAAAAGAAGCCAGAAAAAGAAAAGTAGGTGAAATCGAAAGAAAGAGAAAGGGGAAATAATAATAAAGATGAGAATAAAAATCAATGAAAGGAAAAAAAAAAACAGAAAAATAATAGAGAAAAACTGATGAAGTCAAAAATTTTGAGATCAATAAAATTGATAAATCTCTAGCCAAACTGATCAGAAAGAAAAGAGAAAAAAACACAAATTACCTATATCAGGAATGAGAGAGGCAACATTGCTACAGACCCTGCAGCTATTTACAAAATAATAATGGGATAATATGAACAACTTTATGTCAATAAACTTGACAATTTACATGAAATGGACAAATTCCCTGAAAAATACAAACTAACAGGGTTCACTCAGGAAGACATAGAGAACCTGAATAGCCCTAAAGAAATTAAATTTGTAGTTAAAAACCTTCCCACAAAGAAACTTCCTGCCCCACATGCTTCATCAGTGAATTTTATCAAACACGTAAGGAAGAAATAATACCAAATCAACACCAAATCTTCCAGGAAATCCAAGACTTCCCAACTCATTTTATGAAGTCAGTATCACCCTGACTCCAAACTCAGACAAAGACTTTATAAGAAAACTACAGACCAAAATCTTTTTTTTATTTAAGGTTTTGTTTATTTATTTGACAGAGAGAGAGAGCACAAAGAGGGGGAATGGCAGGCAGAGGGAGAAGCAGGCTCCCCATGGAGCAGGGAACCAGACGTAGGACTCAATCCCAGGACCCTGGGATCATGATGGGAGTCCAAGGCAGACGCTTAACTGACTGAGCCACCCAGGTGCCCCTACAGACCAAAATCTATCATAAATATAGCTGTAACAATTCTAAATAAAATTTTATCAGTTCAAATCCAACAATACATAAATCATGACCAAATGGGGTTTATCCCATATATGCAAGATGGGTTTAATATTCAAACATCAATTAATGTAATTCACTTTATTAAGAACTTAATAAAGAAAAGCCATAGAATCAACTCAATAGACCCCCAAAAAATCATTTAACAAAAATCCAATATTCATTTCTGAAGTCTGGGTCACATGTTATGGCTGCAAAGTTTCCTTCCTCTCTGCTCTTCAGAACCACCCCCAGCCCCACTCCACCCACTACCACTGTCACTCTTTTCTTCTCGCCTCTCAGAGTCCCAGCCCCCTCTCACTATCTGCCCCAGGTGCTCAACAGGGCTAAGAAAACTCTGTTACTGTGAAGAGGGAAAGAGGAAAGATTGGGGAACAACTAGCCATCTGCCAGCCACACCATGTTCTCTTTAGAGTGCTGGTGTCTGCTGGTGAAGACATACCATTTCTTAGTCAATTCTGCATCCCCAGAATCTAGCCCAGTGCCTGGCACGTAGTAGGTGCTCAGTAAATGCTTACCAAATGAAATGAGTCACAGAGCACAAACTTTCCAGGGCAAACTCAGAAAGGATAAAATAAAATGTGTTTTATACAAGGAGTGCATTGAGGATACTCATTACCTGCATTCTAATCTCAAAGTCCAAATGACTTCTCATTTCTTCAAAGATGGAAATCTTTCCATTAAAGCAAGAGACAAGAGGTGGAAAACAAAAAGACTAATAGGCCCAAAGATGAGCTTAATCTCACCTTCCTGAGTTCTGATTTCACCCTCCTCATTTACTCAAGAAGATGACCATAAACCCCTAAAGCCTTAGAAGGAAGCTTGTCTTTCCTTTGCTACCGGAGTAACAGACATGATTGTCTTCCTGTCCAGGGAAAGGGTGGCACCAATCGAGGAACGGAGAGGGGGGATGGAGATGAGGTTAATTTTGGACTTAGAGTGTTCAGGAACATGCTATCAAAGAAAACACTGCTGGTAGAATAACAAAGCAGGGTTTGGAAAAGCTTCCTCTAGACTCTGCCCAGATCCCTTGCTTGGGCTCTGGCTTTGTTCTCTCCTTTGCTCCTCACAGAGCTCACAGTCTAGTGAGAAGAGTGAACAATTACAGTCCAGAGTTATGGGCAACATCCTTGTGGCCCAGACATCCAGGGCATAGCAGAGGTGATGGGTGGAGTGGCTAGGAGGCTCCACAGAGCTGGAATTAGCCAGACACAGGATGAAGTGAGGGGGCGGGGGAGAGATGGTTCTAGACTTAAAACAGGGGTAGAGCAGGAGGCAGGAGAGCACATGGCAAACACACCTGAGGAACTCCTGCTGGTTTGGTGAGGCCCATAAGGAAGATGCCATGTGGGGCAGGAGCTAGGCTCACCTTGCCAAGGAGTTTGCGTCTCATCTGTGGGTGATAGAAACAGACAAGTTTTAAGAGAAAGAGTAACATCATTGGTTTCTGTCATGGAAATATTCTGGCAGTCCTATGGGGGATAGAAGAGGAAAGACTGGGGACAAGACTAGTGTCCAAGAGAGATAAATGAAGGACAAGCCAGGGCAGTAGCAGGGAAGAATGGAGTCAGGAGGAGATACCTGGGAGCTGAGGGGGAATCTGACAGGCTTTGGACAATGATGAGTTCTAAGGGAGCGGGAGAGGAAAAGTGGGCAAAGTTAGTTTTCAAATTTTTGACACAAGCCATTTGAAGCTTGGCGGCGCCATTATGCTTTAGAGGAGCAGGGTTGGGTTGCACAGAGACATCAGAAGTGGCGAGTCTGATTTCGTCACATTCAGTTTAAAATATCTGAGGGATGTCCAGGTGCAGGTGTCTAGTGGGCAGTTGGCTCCGCTGTCTAGCTTGGGAGAGATCCAGGCTGGCGAGAGACATCTGGGGTCTGATATCTGTCCAAGGTTCCCAGGAAGCAGGCCTGGAGATGAGAATTCATGTGCAAGTAGTTAGATCATGGAAGTTCTCCCAGAAAAGACCAGTAAGGGAGTGGGAAGTGGGACCGGGAAAGGTACGAAGCCAAGTGTATTGGTCTCCCACGGCTGCCATTACAAAGTACTGCAATCTGGGTGGCTTGTATAACAGAGATGTATTCTGACAGATCTGGAGGCTAAAAGTCCAAGGTCTTAGCTGGGTTGGTTCCTTCTGGGGGCTATGAGGAAGAATCCATGCCTCTCTCCCAGCTTCTGGTGGTTTGCTGGAAATCTTTGGTCTTTCTTGGCTTGTAGATGCTTCGCCCCAATCTCTGCCTTCACATTCACATGGTATTCTGCACGTGTGTATGTCTTTGTGTCCAAATTTCCCCTTTATATAAGGATGCAAACCATATTGGATGAGGGCCCACCCTACTCCAGTGTAACCTCATCTTAATTAATTATATCTGTAACTACCATATTTCCAAATAAGGTCACATTCTAGGGGACTGGAGGTCAGGACTTCAACATGTGAGTTGAGCGGTAGGGGTGAGGCAAATTCAACCTGTGACACCAAGCAAGGGTGAGATCTCAGTCAGAAGGCTCTGCGAAGCTCAGCTTCAGCCTCACCCCTCAGGGGAACCATGGGGGTAGGGAAGGCCTCAGAGCTGGCCCAGCCTGAGCTGAGTGTTCATGCTCCTCCACAGGCAGTCAGTGGCTAAGGGCCTTGAGAGGGTGGAGAAGGAGATGGGCACTCCTGAGCACTTGCAGTGCTGTGTCTTTGTGCAGCTAAACACATCAAAATAATATTTTTTAGGGGACCCAAGAGGATCAAGAAGCACGACATTGTTTATGACAATGGTCATCTGGGGCAAAGGTCATCAGTTTGCTGAAGGAATGGCTGAAAGCCCAAGACTCACATTGCAGAAGCAGGAAGAACAAGAGGGACAAGGAGTAGGGAAAGTGGGGTGAAGGAGCTGAGACTTTGGGTGATGAAAACAAGGGCTCTATTCTTACAGTGATTTCGGATCACAATCCAAAAGTCAAGACAGCTGGCCAAGTAGATATGGTTGCGGACAAAGGGACATGTTATTTTATTTTATTTTATTTTTTAAAGATTTTATTTATTCATTTGAGACACAGAGATACAGAGAGAGAGAGCACAAGCAGGGGGAGAGGCAGAGGCAGAGGCAGAGGGAGAGGCAGGCTCCCCGCTGAGCCAGGAGCCCAATGTGGGGCTTGATCCCAGGACCCTGGGACCATGACCTGAGCCAAAGGCAGACACCCAACCATC
Source organism: Mirounga angustirostris (assembly GCF_029215605.1). Lineage (NCBI taxonomy): Eukaryota > Metazoa > Chordata > Mammalia > Carnivora > Phocidae > Mirounga > Mirounga angustirostris. The sequence continues at coordinate 35,552,659 of NW_026991712.1, forward strand.
TGAGCCACCCAGGTGACCCACAAAGGGACATTTTAGAAATCAGGACTGAAAAATCTGAAAATATCTATGGTTGTCATATCTGGACTTTGCAGGTACAGGGCACCTGCTGATGGAGCCTAAGAACCAAAATGAAGAACACGAAGACTCCTATTCCAATCTGCTGATGTCATTTCATCATGGTCAACAATGTAAGAAGACACATTTTCTGAGGTTTGGAGTCCAGCTACTGGGAGTTTGAATAACAAGCAGCAGTGACTACTCTGGTAGTGACTGAAATTTGAGTCATATTTAAAATAACAATAAAAGAAAATGAAAAAGACCTGATTTGAAAAACATGATCTAGGATAAGAAATCTATTTGATGTACGAACACACTCATCATATCGTCAGGTCTGACCAACACGTTTCTAATCAGACTACAATATATAACAAAATGTTTTCTCTGTACTTAAGAAAACTCTTCAAAGAAAGAACCATCCAGGAGACCAAAGTTGCAAGAACAAACATTATTTTTATATATTAAAAAAAAGATATGCGCTTCTCAGAATGATTTGCTAAGTAAGTCATCATCCGAGGGGCACTATCCTCACCCTAATCATTAGTCTGAGCCTGGGAAGGGTCCCAGGGAACACCAGGGAGCTGCTGCCTCAAGCAGGGGTGTTGGATGCTGGATTGGCAGAAACGATGGATGTCCATATGCAGGATTTGTGAGTGCTGGCTCATTGTAACCAAGTAGAAACCTCCCCTTAGAGACAGATTGAAAGGGCATATGGGTCTAGCAGAGAAGCTCAACGGACATCTCTAATAGCAGAACAGTTTATAAGGGGCTACCTTCATGGCTCTTATACCTAATAAGAAATACAAAAAACCCTGAAATATTGCTGGCAGTTACTATTTAAGGATTTACTTGTTAAGTTGCTAAGGAAGTTACAGAAACAGATGGACGATACTACTTAGGAGATGAAATCTTAAGAGTTCCTGGGGGTTATGGGGCTCCATTTCCATCCCTCCCTCACTCCATCTGGACTTTGATGTGGGCTGTGGCAAAAATACCACCACTTTCCTGCAGAACTGTAGAGTTTAAAATATGGCCATTTCATGAGCTACACTGATGATATACCTCTGTTAGTGTCTTAGATGTCTTGCTTCTCTAAGGACCTTGCCTTGCAAAATCTATTCATGGTGGCCGGCAAGTAAACCTTTATTAAATGAATAGAAGAAAGTATAAATTAGTAAACAAGCACTTGACATCTTTTGAGCATCTGTATAAACCATATTCTGTGTTAGACCCTTACATGTGTAATTTAATTTAATCTTCATAATAATCCTGAATTGATGATCAGAGAGGTGTCTTCAGGAAACTATGGCTCTAGTTTGGGAGATAAAGCATAAAAGAGAAAAAAATAAATGATAAAACAACAGAGTACAACAACAAAATATTCATTTACTCATTCCATAAACAATATATTGTGTTATGTGTCTGTTATGTGCCATGAACTATCCTGGGTGTTGGACAAATAATGGTGAAGAGCTTGCGTTCTACTGCAGGAGAGAGCTGATGGAGGCAAACATAGAAAGTACATGGGGACAAGTTAGATGGTAAAAAGTGCTCTGGAGAACCCAAGACCACCTAGAGTATGATGCTAAATGAAGGACAGTGATCCCTGTGAAACTGGAAATGAATAAGATGAGTCCTATAATTGCCCCAGTGTAATGCCTTGAGAGAGTTTGCAGGCCACTGTGGGGGAATCCCAGGTGAATCCAATGGATTCCATAAATGAGGAGACAAAGCTGATACCAAACCACAGACATTACAAGGTATAGACAAATCTCTCATGAACATAGATGCAAAAATGCTTAACAAATCAAAGCTAGCAATATACAAACGAAAGAGAATACATCATAACTAAGTAGAGTTTGTTCCAAGAAGGAAAATTCAGTTTAACAATAAAAAAATCAATGCAATTCACCACATTAACTGACTAAAAATGCAAATCCATGGGATCCTACCAATAGATGAGCTAAAATCATTTGGCAAAATTCAACACCAATTCATGATTTTAAAAAACTTAAAAAAAAACTAGAAATAGAAGAAAATTTCCTCAATCTGATAATAAGTGTCTATGAAAAAACCCAGCAAATTATACTTAATGGTGAAAGATTGTATGCCTAAGATTGGAACCAAATCAAGGATGTTTTTTCATCACTGCTATTCAACCTTGTATTGGTGGTGCTAGTCAGTTCAATAAGGCAAGACAAAGAAATGACATACGGATTGGAAATGAAGTAAAACTGTCTTATTCACAGAAGACATAATTTTTGATGCAGAAAATCCTAAGGAATCTAGAAAAAAATTACTAGTTAAAAAGTGAATTTAGGAAAAAAAAAGTGAATTTAGCAAGATCACAGCATAATGCAACAATATGGAAAAATTATTTGTATTCCTAAATACAATCATTAACTGAAATTACAAAAATGCCATATGTAATAACATTAAAATATTATATTCTTTGTTGTAAATTTCATAAAACATGCACAAGTCATGTACACTGAAAATCATGAAACCTTACTGAGAGAAATTAAAGAATACATATATCATGTTCATGGGTCAGAAGATTCAATATTGTTAAGATGTCAATTCTCCTCAAATTGATATATAAGTTCAACACAATTTCAATCAAAATCCTAGCAGGGATTTTATAGAAATTGACAAGGTGCTTCTAGAATATACATGGAAATGCAAAGAAGTTAGCATAGGCAAAGCAATTTTAAAAAAGAAGAACATTTGAGTTATACTACCTGATTTCAAGATGTGTTATAAATCTACAGCTATGAAGAGAAAGTGGTATTGATGAAGATAGGTACATAGATCCTAGAACAGACTAGAGAATTCAGAAGTAGTCTTACACATACATGGCCATTTTGTTTTTGGCAAAGAAGCCAAGGCATTTCCATGGGGAAAGAATAATCTTTTCCACAAACAGGGCTGAAATCGTTTGTTATCCAAATGTTAAAAAAAAAAAAAATCTTGACCTTTATCACACATTATATATAAAAATTAACCCTGAATGGATCATAAGACCTAAGGGTAAGAAAAACTATAAAACTTTTAGAAGAGAACACAGGAAAAATTTTAGTGATTTGAGCTGGGGAAGGATTTCTTACCTGGGACACAGGAACCATGAACTACAGAAGAGAACATTAATAAACTGGACTTGATCAAAATTAACAACTTTGGTTCTTCAAAACACATTGTTTAAAAATGAAAAGACAAGCCACAGAACGGGAGAAAATATTTGCAAATCACAAATTTAAAATTTTAAAATTCACAATTTAAAAAATTTTAAAGACACATAATATCAAATGTTGGTGAAGATGTGCAGCAATTAGCCCTCTCATACATTTCTGGGGAGAATGTAAAATGGTATCACCATTTTAGAAAACAGATTGACCCTTTTTTATGAAGTTCAACCTATACCTGCCATATGCCCAGCACTTTTACTCCCAGGTGTTTACCCAAGAGAAATGAAAACATATGTCTGCCCAAAGACTTACATACACATGTTCATAATAGCTTTATTCATAATAGACAAAAACTGGAATTACATGTCCATCAACTGGTGAATAGACAAATATGTTGCAGAATATCCATAAAATAGAAAACTACTTAGCAATAAAAAGGAATGAACTATTTTATTTTACTTTATTTTTGTTTTAGGCTAGTCATGTGGTGCAGGGGGATGGGGAAAAGGAACCAAGAAACCTATAACTGGTCATGACAATTAATTATAAACACCACTGTACTCTGACCAACTAGGAAGGAACTCTGGATAATAGCAACAACATGGATGAATTTCAAAAGAGTTATGCAAAGTGGGGGAAAAAAGAGTAGACATAAAGATTATAATACTGTATAGTTCCATGTGTAAGAAATGTTAGGAACAGCAAAATCGTGATAATAGAAAACAGATCACTAGTTTCCAGGGGCTGGGGTGGGAGGAGGGGATTGACTGCTAAGAGGCATGAGGAAACTTTTTAAAATTAATTAATTAATTATTTCTTAAAGTAACCTCTACCCCCAACGTGGGGCTCAAACTCATGACCCATGCTCTTCTGATGAGCCAACAAGGTGCCTCCAGAGGAAACTTTCTAAGGTGATTATGTTCAATATCTTTATTATGGTGGTGGTTGCACCATTATACAAATGAAACAAAACTCATCAAATTGAACACTTAAAATTGTTAAGTTTTTATTGTATGTAAATTATATTTAAATAAAACTGACCTTGTCCCAAAATGAAGCATGTGTCATTCCCCAGTCTACAGATAAGGAAGAGTCTTTTTTTTTTTTTTTAAAGATTTTATTTATTTGACAGAGAGAAATAGTGAGAGCAGGAACACAAGCAGGGGGAGTGGGAGAGGGAGAAGCAGGCTTCTCGCTGAGCAGGGAGTCCGATGCGGGGCTCGATCCCAGGACCCTGGGATCATGACCCTAGCCGAAGGCAGTCGCTTAACGGCCACCCAGGCGCCCCAAGAAGAGTCTTATAGAAGGTAGGGAACATGCCCAAGTCGCAGAACTAGCAGCTAGTGGGTCCAGGATTCAAACCTAGGTGTCCATTTGAGTCCATAGCTCATCTTTTTTGTTCTATATCTTGCTTCTTTCCTTGCTATTCATTCTATAAATAATTATTAAAGGGTCATATTAAAAGAACCTAAATCAATAAGTGAAATTCAAAAAATAAAATAAATTTTTAAAAAAGAACCTAAAAACGAGCAGAATAAGACCTGTGTCGGGAAGGTCCTTTCCCCAAGAATGGAGGGTAGTCCTCCCCATCTGATTCTTACTTCAAAGCCCTCCCCCTGCCCTGGCTCGGCTTGGAGGCTGTGGACCCGCGCAGGGACTCTGGGCATCTCCAAGGTCCTTATCCTGGGATCCCGCGGGCACTGCCCGGCCCACACTGCCTCACCCTCCACCTTCTTCTCAAATCCAGGTCTCTGCTCCGCGGACCCCAGCCTCGAATTCACCCCATCCCATCTTCAGCATTGACACTTGGCGTTGACCCGCTCCACACGATTGTGTGCTTGTTCATCCTGTTCTTTCACTCCTCGCGGGCCTTGCACCTATGGGCCCGGGAGTCCCTAGCTCCCCGCTCAGGATCATGGAACGCTACTGACTGAGTCAGTGGGTCCCCCGCTCCCACCGAAGTCCCCGAGACAGCATCTTGTACATGCCTGGAGCTCCAAGGTGGACTGGAATCTTCTGAGCTCCATTTAGTTCAGGTGAGCAAATCTGTATCAGTTGCCTGCCTGCTCCGCCTCGAGCCTGGGTCGAGGATGCGGGGACGGGATGCGGGGACGGGAATAGGACAGCGGACAGTGCACGCTCCGGGGTGGCGGGGGCGTGACGCAGGGTAGTGTGGGAGCCAGGCGGTCTTCATAGCGGCGGGGTCCCCCGTGCTGGGTTCGAGTGATGGAGGGGAGATGTGAAAGTCCTGGGAACATCCACGCAAAGGCATTGAAGCATGCACAAGCACTCATTTCTAGCTAAGGCTGGTACTGCTGAGGACGGAGGCAAAGGGAGAGGGCAGGAGCGGAGGGCCAGGAGGTGGAAGGAGCCAGGCGTGGGGGGGGGGGGGAGGGGGGCGGTTCCTGATGGGAGACTCAGAGCATCAGGCCAGATGGGAGCCAGGCGCGCGGTTACCAAAAAAGGGCTGACTCTGACCCAAGTACAGGATGCAAACTGATGAAGAGAGCATTTATGGGCTTCGACTCTGTGTTAGGAACTTGTAATCACTTGACATGTATTAGGTCACTTGGTTCTCATAATCCTATCAGGTAGTAAGTACCATTATTATGCCCATTTTACAGATGAGGAAACGGAGGCCTGGAGAGGGTAAGTAATATGCCCACAATATGTTTTTAGGTTATGAACGCAAGAAGTCTGACTCAAGAACTCAACTTTAACCACTCTGCTACTCTTGTCCCAGAAATATGGGAAGGACTTCAACTGTGTTTTTGTTTTTTTAAGATTTTATTTATTTATTTTAAGAAAGAGCGGCGAGTGGAGCAGAGGGAGAGGGACAAGCAGACTGCATTGAGCACAGAGTGGGACTCAATCCCATGACCCTGAGATCACGACCTGAGCTGAAATCAAGAGTCAGACACTCAACTGACTGAGCCACCCAGGCACCCCTGGATTTCAGTTTTTTAAATGCCTTCAAATCGCACTAGGCCTCTCAGAGGGAGGAATTACAGTGTAGGTAAAAATCTAAAATAACAGAGATAAATTGGTCTCAAAACACCAAGGAAGGGTATTATCACCAGAAAAATAGCAAGTGGTTTATAGACCTCTTAGCTTCTAGAAGAGAGGGCTATTATCTCTTTAAGATTGTAACTTACAAATGTAATAAAGTAGAAATCGATCGATGACGCTTCAAGGCAATGCTGCTCAGGTATGCCTTCTGAGCTGGGTTTCAAGCATGTCGGGTGGATACGGCATCTTCCTGTGCCACAGCTGCCCTTTCTCCTGAAGAGGACCCCCGTGCCTGCACCCAGATGTCCAGGACACAGAGGGGACCCTCCTGAGACCCAACACCCAGGCTCAGAACATATGTGAGTCAAACCATTCCTTTTCACCTTTGGCATCTTGAAGGTCATAATTAACATCCTGTTGCTCATGAACAAAGTCCAAATTCCTTAGTTTGGCCTTCGAGGCCACCCACAACTACCTTTCCCAGTTCAGCTGTCCCCGCTTCACCCCATACATCTCTTTTCCAGCCCACATGACCCACTATCCTTTAGGCCTGACTTGTGTATTGCTAGGGCTGGGTCTACATTCCCACCATCGCCTTGGCCTGGTGGCACCTGCTTGCATCAAACAAAATCCGACCCATCTTTCCACCTGCAGGTCAAGGACAACCTGGTCATGCCCATGAGAAGCAACCTTTCCTGGGGTGATTAGTGCTTATCTGCATCATCCCTCACTCCCAGGGGGGCAGAACTGGGTCATGCACAGGCTTGCATACCCCCCAGGGACCAGGACTGGCACTGACATAGACTAGGGACTCATCAAATATTTGCTGAATGACTGCAGAATTTACTTATTTTTTCAGTGCCTCCAACGCCTGAGAATCTCAGCTTCCAGAAATCTCAAATGAGTATCTGTCATATATTGAAAAGACTCACAGAAAAGGTATTTCACTGCTTCTCTCCATGGCTTGGTCTAGAATATAATCACTCACTGTTGGGACATTTTTCCTGATGTTTAATTGAGCTGCTCTAGCCACACGGAAGCTGATTTTTTTGGTTGTCATTGTTAGCACCTTTGTACTGAACAGCCGCTGCCCATATTTGGCATAACAATTTTTGGTAGACCTTACAATCCTGTTACAACAGGATTTGCGATCACACAGGGTGGTGTGATGTCCCTGAACAGAACCTCAAAAAGTAGAAACCCCCACCGTATGCCTAGCTCACACGTATCTTAGTCCTATTTTTATCTAATCAAGGCTTGCTCTTCATTTGAAGTTTCTCTTAAATCAACTTTCTCGGGGCGCCTGGGTGGCTCAGTTGGTTAAGCAACTGCCTTCGGCTCAGGTCATGATCCTGGAGTCCCTGGATCGAATCCTGCATCGAGCTCCCTGCTCGGCGGGGAGTCTGCTTCTCCCTCTGACCCTCCCCCCTCTCATGTGTTCTCTCTCATTCTCTCTCTCTCAAATAAATAAATAAATAAATCTTTAAAAAAAAAAATCAACTTTCTCCTTCTTAGTTAAATAATCTCAGCCCTCCCAGGAATTATTTCTGGCTTTATCCAATGTTTTTGAGTTGAAATAGAGAACAATATTCTTGTAAAGGTCTAAGAGAAGCTTCTAAGTATATTAAGTCCTGTGTGTATCTGGGCGTGGTGTGTGTGCGTGTGTGTGCATGTCTGAGAGAGATCGAGAGATGATGGAGCTTTCGTTCTGAAGATCAGGTTACAATATAAAAATAATAAACTAGTCTGAAGTTTACTGAACATACGGTAAGCATTTGGAAACCCACTTAAGAACTTGGAATAGCTCTTCTAACAGCTGGGTCCTCTGTCATTTTAGCTCCAGGAAATTGATCAAAGACCATCAATTAGCCCTTTATGTGGTCACCTCAGGCTGCCCTCAGAACAACAGATGTTGAAAGGGGTGAGAGAGCAGTATGTCCCACAGAGTGGAGGCTTGACATTTTTCACTTTTGAGAGTTATTTGCAGATTCTTGGGTTTAACTTTCCTGGCACAGACCCAGAGATTCTTCACTGGATCAATCCTAAAAGAACGGTGGATTTTGGTTTTGCATTTGTGCATTAGGTAAAATCTTAATCCACACACACATACACACACACTCATCCATGATGGTGCTCACTCATACTGGTGAATGCACTGAGGATGAAGCTTGCCTTCTCTGCTCTTTTTCCAAGAAGAGCTGCTTTCAGGCAACCCTCCAGGATGTGAGAAAAGCAAACCCAGTTTTGTCTTGTCCAGAAGATGGCGCTGTGCACCACACTCTGCTGGGCCACCTAATGGTGATTTTGAGGGACTCTACAACCTCCCAACAGGAGGGTTGTCCCTCCAAAGCCTGGAGTTGGGGCCAGGCTCCACTCTGATCCACTCTCCTCTCCTCTGCAATCTTACAGACATTACTCATCCACCACCAGCCGTGAATGGATCATAAAATGTATAAGAACTGCTTCCTACTGGGGCACCTGGGTGGCTCAGTTGGTTAAGCGACTGCCTTCGGCTCAGGTCATGATCCCGGAGTCCCTGGATCGAGTCCCGCATCGGGCTCCCTGCTCGGCAGGGAGCCTGCTTCTGCCTCTGACCCTCCCCCCCCTCATGTGCTCTCTCTCTCTCATTCTCTCTGTCTCAAATAAATAAATAAAATCTTTAAAAAAAAAAAGAACTGCTTCCTACTAATGCATTCATTCAGCAACATTTAGTGAGTGACACCTGTATGCCAGGAGCAGTTCGTAGAGCTGGGGGTATGGTGGTGAGCAAAACAGATGATTAAATGATGTCCATTCCCATACAGAACTTTCTAATTAGACAGTAAGACGATAAAAACATACACAAGACTCTATCACGTCATCTTGGTCATCAGTAGGTACTTAGAAGAGAAAATAAGCAGGCTCCTTCAGTGGGCTGGTCTAGAAAGCCTTTCTGGGGGTGACAGGTGAGCAGAGGCCTGAATGATTCTAAAAAGGGCACCTTGGAATCACCTGTGGAGCTTTTACAATCCCGGCGCCCAGGCCCACCGTTGAGGCCTATTGACTTAATTGGTCAGGGGCAGGGTCTGGGCACCGGGGGTTTTAATCTCGCAGATGATCCAAATGTGCAGCCAAGGTTGAGAACAATGAACTCTAAATATCTCAGCAGGAAATCATGCCCCTTGGTAGGGAATATTCCTGTAGCTGAATGAAAAGTGTTCCATGATATTCAGAACTCCAGAAAGATGTCAGCGACACTTTTTGCTGCTGCCTGACTGACATCTTGGCCGGCTGCCTCCTGGAGGCCCTGGGTCGGCACTGTCCCAGGCGGCTACCCGAAGTCTGGTCAAGGGAGGCAGCGGAGCTCACTCAGCAAGCCAGAAAACACTCCCACAGTCCTCTGGGCGGGTGAACCATCTTACTTCTCAGAAAAGCAGGGGAAACCTTGTCACTTCCCTCTCCTACCCCCATGTGAGTTCACTTGAGTGCCCATATAGGGAGCAGAGAGGACTGTCCTACCATCTCTCCATCTTAGGGTAGGAAGCAGCCTTTCTGCTCTCCAGGTGACCACCCCAAGCTGCTTCTCCCACACCTGCAGCTCTCCGACCTTGTACCTGAACTCCCCGCCTGTCCCACTTCAGCTGTGGAAGTCATCAAGAATCTTGGGGTAAATACAGAGAACAGACTGGTGGTGGCCAGAGGGAAAGGGGGTGGGGGATGGGCACACCCAAAGGGGCGTGGGAGACACAGGCTTCCAGGTATGGAATGAATAAGGCACAGGGGTAACAGGTGCAGCCTAGGGAACATGGTCAGTGATACTGTAAGAGTGTTGTGTGGTGACACACGGTAGCTACGCTTGTGGTGGGCACGGCATAACCTACAAACTTGTGGAATTGCTATGTTACACACCTGAAACTAATGTAACACTGGGTGTCAACCAGACTCAAAAAAAGAAATGGGAAAGAAAAGAGAATCTTTAAGGGAAAGGGCCTCTTAGAACTAGATTCAGGAACTGCTGAGTGGGCCCAGGTGGGCTCTTGGGGCCTGATGGATTCCAGCCCTCAGCTGCTGACCCTGATTCTGTCTTATTTGGGACACATGGGTCCTATCTCCACTGGTGTCAGATAGTGAGCTGCCCTGGTGAGCATTTCCTTGTTTCTCCTTCAGACAAGCTGGACATTGTCTTTCCCTCATCTAAAATGCTGGCCAGGGGCGGCTGGCCATATCCACCTTCCTGAGATGCAAGCTCCAGGGCAGATCTTTGCTCTCAGACACGGAAGTGCTCAAGGAGGCCAGCCAGGGGTCTTAGGCTGAGAACAGACACACTAAGACAAGAGAACCCTATGTAATGAGATCTCCGTGGTATTTGTCCTGGGACCTGAGGCCACAGTTCTCTTTCTCTTTATTTTTAATCATAGAAAATTCAAAACCAACAGGGAAGTAGAAAGAATAGTAAGGTGAAACCCCATGGACCCCATCATCCAGCTTCAACAGGTTGCCACCCTTATGTCATCTGTCATCATAACTCTAGAAGCCAGGGATAGAGAAGTTACAGCAGGTTTCAGATATGTCATTGGACCCATAAATATGTCCGAGGCACATCTTTAACTGGTAGGTTTTTTAACACCCCCACCAGGCTTTTATCACCTAATACCACAGTAGTTCATATTCATATCTCCCCGTTTTCTTGGGTGTCAGTTCTCTTAAACGGAGATCCAATTGTTACTTGATACAGGAAGATATCGTATTCATTTTCCATTTATCACTTCAATTCCCCAACCCTTCTTGTTGGGTGGGGAGCAGGAAGTTAGGTAGGAACATTTCCCTTTGACATTGACCTGAGAGGTTTAGTGGAAGGCACCTGGGACTTGGCTCAGACTTGAATCCCCTCTGCTCCTTCACGACTTAGGGTGGGATCTGGATGAGTCTTCCCTTCCCTGTCTCTCTGCGGTGAAGACAAGCTTACTTGTTATGAGCCTCCAGATTCACAGAGAGTGGTCTGTTAAGTACTTGTCAAAAGCAAATAAGCATTATTACATAAATCCCCAACAGTGTTTCCTGTTAAAAAAAAAAAAAAAGGTATTAGTTAAGCTCTATTCTCTGGTGTGAAAAGAAGTGAACCACTCAGATAATCCTTAAGAAATGCATTCAGTGTTTAATGGCCTAGTTCTTAAAAGAGACACCCTCCCCCACTCAGTGAAACCACTCTTTTGAGTTTAGAAGTTTTCACAAAAACAAAATTCACTGTTCTTCCCTCCCTCGCTCATTAGAAGATAGTCTTTAGTTCTTGGTTAGATTTAATTCTTTTGCTTGGAAGCTGTTACCTTAGAAAGGAAGGGAGAACACAAATCGAAGAGTGTGTTAACAGGGACTTAGTTAAAGGCAGGATGCTAAATTGCAGAAAGAGATTTTGCTAGACTTTATTATTTGTGAGGTTGACCCCTTTGTTGATATAAACCCCATGAGATGTTGTTGTAATTTCTTAGCTATACTTTAGAGAAGGGTATTAGTCTCCTTCTGCTACTGTAACAAATTTCTGCAAACTTGATGGCTTAAAACAACACAAATTTATCATCTTACAGTTCTAGAGATCAGAAATCTAAAATGAGTTTCACGGCATTAAAATCAAGATGTTGGCAGGGCTGGCTCTTTCTGGAACCTCCAGCAGAAAATTTGCTCCTTGCCTCTTCCAGCTTCTAGAGGCCACCCACGTTCCTTGGTTCATGGCCCCTTCCTCACATCACTCAGACCACTGGCTTCTGTCATCACATCTCCGGCTACCCACTCTGATCTCCTGCCTCCCTACTATAAGGACCCTTGTGATTACATTGGGTACCCCCAGATAATCAGGATAATCTCTCCATCTCAAAAATCTTTCATTTAAACACATCTGGAAAGTCTCTTTTGTCATCTATGGTAATATTTACAGGTTCAGGGGATTAAGATTTGGGCATTCTTTAAGGGAGGGAAAGAGCTGTTGGAAATCCAGGCCTCAAAAATCACCCCAGAGCCGTATCCTCTTTTAGTCTTCCTGGGGGTGGCCAGCTGATCATCATATACACTGTACTCTGGGAAATCCAAAGCTGGTCATTTGTTGAAGGGTAGAAATTTGTGGGCCCTGAAACACATACCATATATTTTCTCTCCTGTGAATCAAAATTCCTCAAAACCATGAGCATCCATTCATAAATAACTATTCAGGTATCATCATCAAATAGTATCAATTTTGGATTTCTCTTCTTAATACGGGGTTGTCCAAACGTGAGGTAAACTTGTCATCCTTCTCAAATCTGGGCAGGCTCTGGGACTGCTTTGACCACGTCCAGGCCTTAGAAGTCAGATAACGCTCACTTCCTGTCTCCCAGAACACTGGTTCTAAGGGCCTAATCTTCCTCATAAAAAGTCCAGCTACCTTGCTGGGGAGACCACGTGGAGAGGTCTGGAGGGTACTGGGAGAAGACGAAAGGCATAGCTGAGCACAGCCTTCTAGCTGCCACTGTAGGGCACCAGGTGTGTGAGCAGCCTTGGACCCTCCAGAGCAGCTCGCTCCAGTTGTCTACACTGCAGGCAGCAGAAGAATCACCCTGTCAAGTCCTCTCTGAATTCCCGATCCACAAAATTGTGAGATATAAGAAAGTGGTCGTAGCGCTAAACCTCTTAGTTTTGGGGTAGTCTGTCGGGCAACAATTAGGTAACTAGACAGAATTTAGTGACCACCATATGCACAGTGTGCTAGTCACTGTCTAGAGGGTCTAAGGGTAGAAATGTAGGGGCCATCCAGCCACAAATCCCAATCCACAGTATCATCAGAGAGTCTTGATTTGGACTTCCCTGTCTACACAGTGAGAAACTGATGGATTGACTCATTTCTGCGGTGGGGATCATAGGAATGAGGAGTCATGGAGTTGTTTGGGGATGACAAATGGAATAAGGAGTTTTGTAATCTGAGAAAGCCTATCCCGATGTCGTAGTTAGTAGTGGTAGTTATAGTGACAGTGTTATGGGAGAAATTCACTGGAGAATAGTCATTCTCTGCTTGCTTCATATTGTCTCCAAGGGTGGGTGTTGATAACAGGTTTAGAGCAATTTGATTTTGCATCATAACTCATTTTCAGTGCTGAAGAGGAAGAAAAGGACAAGGGAAAAGGAAAACAAATTATTTTATTTCCTCCCAGAGAGTTGGGGATCTAGTATGTTACTTGCTAGCACATTATGTAATTGTAGATTATGTAATTTATGGACACATGTATTCTTTCTCTTCCTGTCCTGGGCTGACCCTTCCCTCTCTTGCCTTCTCTGATCCACGTGCAATTATACATGTCCCCTTCCACTACAATAGAGTGAAAATGTATTCTGGACTGAGCCTGCAACTATTTATTTAAAATCAGTTGCCCTTCAGAAAGTTTGATCCAGCCCCATACAAAGAATGATTAAAGAGCTGGAATGGAGACAGTCTGCCTCTCTAGGGAATGCAGTTCACGCAATCAAGGCATGAACTTGAGCCCAGATAACAGCTAGCACATGCAGTGTGCAGTCTCTGTTGAGCTGTCTTTGAAGACATTTCGAGTTTAGTCTGTCCAGACTGAGGTCTGCAAAAGATTAGAAGCTGGAATTCAAGGCCTGTCAGGAACCCACATGCACAGCCTCTGGGGCCAGAGGCCTTTGGTCACAAGATAGGGAGCCTCTTCTCCGGCAACTGAGACAGAAGATGCAAATCCATCTATTTCTCTCTTGTGGAGTAAGACTCAGGGGCTGAATGTCCATTTTGAATTTTAAAAACTGGTTTAGAATTCTCCGTATGTTCTTAGACATTAGAAAGGCTTTGCCCATTGTTGACTAGCCTACCCTGATGGAAAACGAACAAAACATGTGGCTCTGAAAACAATGCAAATCAAACTGTCATTGCTCTGCTCCCGGGTGGGCCCACCCCGCTGAAGGAGGTTGGGAAAGATCCGTGCAGCTTTTCTGTGCTTGAGGTCTTCATCTTTTTACTATGGGAGCTGCTCTAAATACGGGAACACGGCTCTTCCAAGGTCCGGGCGCCATCTTCCAAAGCCAGGACAACTAATTCAAAAGAAACTGGCTGCCCCCTAGGCCAGACAATGAAGTCAGAGACCCCAAGGCATCCCATGGCCTGGAGAGAAGGGGAAATTGTCAATACTGTGTTCCCTGGTGGTGAAGCTGTATTTGTTTAGACTGAGAAAGGGATGAAAGTCATCCTTTCTCCCAAGAAGGTGCATTTCCCAATGATTACACCCCTGACGTGGCCCACCCACAGCACACAGAAAGCAGCAATGAAGTGTCCCCAGAGGAAGACACAGGTCTTACTGAACCAGCAGGTGAGGGCAGGAGGCGGTGGGGAGGAGACTCACCCTGGGGGTCCAACAGAAGCGTGGGACACAGGACAGCACAGAGGTCAAAAGGAAGGAATTTGGGACAGACACACTTGGCTTTGCCATGTGTGTGTGTCTTTGGCAAGTTCTTTGACCTCTCTAAATTAGTTTCCTCATTGGGAAAATGGGGGTATTGTCTATTTCATGGGGTTGTTTGAGGATCCAGCGTAAGAATGCCTGTTGCAGGTCACATTCACAGCACAGGAAGAGGGGAGTCCAGGGATGGGGGGGTGAAACCAGTGAGGCTGAAGTCATCACTATGAGTCATTCCAGCTTGTGGGGTGAGGAAGGGGGCTCTGTGCAAGGCTTGGGGCCTCAATCAGGATTGCTCCAGGATCCAAGGAGTGGGTGGTGAGGGTGGTCCTGAGTCTCTGCAGCATCACTCACCTCTTCAGCTGGGCAACAAGGCAGGCAGGGCTTAACGAATGCTTGTATAAACCCAACAAGTCCGATTCCAGGTTACGCTATTTTCCCAATCTTCACGTCCCCATCTGGCGAGATTTCACCCATTAAGGCCCATCAAATTTTATGAAAGTTGGGCTTTAAATGAATATTTAGAAAGGGATTAAGTGGCAGGGTCTCTAATTCCCATTTCTTTTTTGCAGCTGTTATACCAAAATAAACTTGCTTTTTTACTTTGAGCCAAAAATTTCTCTTGATAGACAGATGATGTACAAATGGTGACCTTTTTGGACTTGCAGAATTCTTTGAATACATTATTTATTAGCTCACAGGTGCTGCATGTAGTTATAAGATGGATGTCAAGGAGGCCGAAGAAGAAAATGCTAAAGGAAATTCTGTTCATGAGTGTGCAGATAGGAGCTTCATAGGATTTCTAAATGTGTTGTGAAAACTATATTCCAGCATCTGACTGCAATGGCCCTGGATATTAAGGTAAACAAGTAAACAACTTGACTTCACTTTTACTGTTTTTATGAAGTCTAAAGTCTAGCTTAGGGGCAAAAAAAAAAAAAAAGGCAAATAATAATAAATAGTATCTTTGCAATTAGGCCTTTTCCAAATGTTTTGCGTCTGCTCCTCATGAGATGATCGTGACAACCTTGGGACGGAGCAGAAGTTGGGTACAGGGGGCCAACATTGATGCCTGTGGAAACAAAGTCACAGAGTTGCCCATCCAGGGCCCTGGCAGATGTCACAAGCTGATAGTGACAGAGGAGGGTTGGAGCCCAGGTCTCCTGTCGGTCTATCTCTTACTGATGCAAGTTTTAAAAATAAGTACTTTTTTTCTTTTATGATAAAAGTAATACACACTCATAAAAAAATTAGGAAATTATAGAACCCAAATCACCCCTTAATTCTACCACTCAAACACAATTATTGTTAACATCTTTGATCCAGAAAATAAAGTACTTCTCTAAGCTCATACTGTAGTGGATACCTGCTCTTAGCAATCTTGCATTAATTGAACTGTCACACAGATCCTCGCTTGGCATTTGGAGAGACAGGTGGCTGCCCACACAGTTATGAGAGGAGCGGCACCAGAAGAGAACCATGTGTGCCCACTCCCTTCTCCTGGGGCCATTATTAAGTCACATCTTAGGCTAAGCAATCATGTCTCCAAAAGGCAGATCCCTACTGCTTGCAATTAGGTCTCACGGGATGAGTAACCCATCAGTACCCATTAACGGAGATGGGTTTCTCCGATTAACTTGCTCAGAACAAGGCTCTGATGGAAAGGCATACAGGATGGGTAACTGTTAAGGCCAGTGTTAGGGGTCTTTTCAAAGCTATAACTGGGGTGGGCAGTCTCTCTGGTAGCTATGGGAAGGATGGCCAAGGCTCCTTCTGCTGCTGTTGTCACCTCAAATGAAGGGGCAGACCGTGTTTTCCAAAGATGGAGATATCTACCTCATCCCACATGTACTTCTCACAATGTGACCGACACCCACCCATGGGGAAAGTGGGGTCTGCTTTCCTTCCCCTTGAGTCTCCACACGAGCCTGTGACTGCATTGACCACTGGAGAATGGTGGGAGTGATGCTATATGACTTATGAGGCTAGCTCCTAAGGAGGGTAGAGCTTCCCCTTGGTGCTTATATTTCTCTCTCTTCTTCCCTTCCTCACCATCTTTTCCATGTTCACTTTTAGAAGCTGGCCACCACGCAGTGAGGAAGCCCAAACTGGTTCAAGTAGAGAGACCACATGGAGAGAAACGGAGGCCCTCAGCCAACAGCCAGCATCCACCACCAGACAGGTGAGTGAATGAGCCTTCAGAGGATCCCAGCTCTCTGCCTTCAAGGCCTCCAGCCGAGGCCCAGGCTCCGTGGAGCGAACACAAGCAAGCCATACCCCTTCTGCCCGACTGAATTCCTGACCCACGGAACCCATAAGATGGCTCTGTTACGCCGCCAAGTCAAGGGGGGCAATTGTTCCATAGCCACGGTGCTGGAACATATGCACCCAACGATATCTAAATGAAGAAAGACATCTATCCAAGAAAATCAGATGTTTGCCTTGTAGAAACGTATCAGTAGCCCCTGACTCTCATGCTCTAAGCCCCGCAATTGAAAAGCCAAGACAAATGCCCTGCCCAAGTTCACCTTCCTTAGACTTGACTCATTCTCCGCTTTACCCCCTCCCCGGGTTGGAGTGCTCTAGCCAGGGTTATCTGGGGACCATATAGTTACTAGAGAGTCCACCCTTTCTCTCTCTTTTTCCAGTGTCTCATCAGCGGGCAGAAGGAAGGTTTGTAGGATGAAGACACATAGGCTTGAGGGTCAGCCCGTCAGAGTGTAAGGTGTACAGTGTTTAGACACATTCTCCCAAGAGCATGTGGTGGCTGTCATGTCTCATATTTTTAACCCAGCAAAAAGTAGGGCAGGTTCAAGATTTTTAAAAATCCAGATCATGCAGAGAGTGAGAAGTAAACATTTTCTAATCCCCTCTTGCCAGGCCAGCAATGAGCACAATTAGCACTGGGTAGGATGGTGTTGGCACGAGCCCTGGAACCATACCCCCTTCAAAGCCCAGCTTTGCTAGGGGACGAGCTCTGTGACCGTGGCCCCAGGTCCCCTATGCGTGCAATGGGGATAACTGACCTCCTAAATCGTGAGGTGTTGTGAGAGTTACATGAGTTCATATGCGTGAAGCACTTAGAACAGTGTCTGACACACAGAGTCTTACTCAGGATTAGCCATTACTCCAATTTCTCCTCCTGTTAGTATTATCATCATTCTTAATAGTGTTTGCTGTAGCCGCGATGGGTTCAGGAAATGGAAGGTGTCACAAGGAACCTAGAATTAGGGAGAAGGGCTCCTAGACCAGAGGGTGCCATATGTGGGCACAGTGGCCACTGTGGAATGTCGTGGCCACCCTCCACCACCTCCACACTGTAGCCCCTTCGAGGATGGCTAAGCCCTTGATGCCTCTGTCAGGCGTTTCTACTCACATTTTTCTAGCTTATGGTAGAGTAAGAGGCTAAAATGTTGCTAGAATGGAAGCCCAAACTGTTCCAGTCCTGACAGTTCGGGAATCCTGACAGGTTGTGAGAAAAAAGTGTATTCACCTGACACTTTTGGGCAAGCACTCCCTGCAGCTTTCATTTCTGGAGCTCTGTCAAGTCCCTAAACACACATCTAGTTCTTCCTGCTCCGAGTCACATGGTCATTGGAGGTTGCACAGGTAGGGACTCGGTAAAATGTTATTGAATGAATGTGCCCGAGGCCTGTTCCCAAGCACCTGGCAGGAGAGAGAGCACAGAGTCTTCAATTTGGTCTTCTCGATGCAAGGGCCAGTCAGCCTGGGCCCACTGACTGATAATCTGATCTCCTGAATAGAGCATGGTTTGTGACCCAGAAATTTTCTTTTTGTATCAGTTTCGATGCTTTTGGTAGCAAACAACAGAAACACCTGATAGAAAGTAGCTTCAATAAGAAGAAAAGTTGATTATCTCACCTAACCAGAAGCAGAGGGAGGGAGGCCCAGGGCTGTTAGCTTTGGGACTGACAATGGCATCAAGACTCAGATTTTGGGGCGCCTGGGTGGCTCAGTTGGTTAAGCGACTGCCTTCGGCTCAGGTCATGATCCTGGAGTCCCGGGATCGAGTCCCGCATCGGGCTCCCTGCTCGGTGGGGGGTCTGCTTCTCCCTCTGACCCTCTTCCCTCTCGTGCTCTCTGTCTCTCATTCTCTCTCTCAAATAAAGAAATAAAATCTTAAAAAAAAAAAAAAGACTCAGATTTTTCACAGAGGACTTTTCCAGAGTGCATCCCCCTGCCCCCTTGATTTGATCTTACATCTCATTGGACAGAGCTAGGTCACATGACCATGCCTAACCCAGTTGTTGGCAAGAGGAGTGGAATTACCATGATTGTCTTAGACTAGCCTACATTCATCTCAAGACCGGTCCAAATGCGCAGGCGTGGAAAGCAGGGAAGAAAGGTATGTTGCAGTTAAGTAATGGGCGGCTTCCCTTTCTCATTCCAAAAAGCTCTCTTCAGTGGCACATGCAATTTAACAAGATAATATTCAATATTGTCAAGTGATGAGGCTGGAGAAAACAAAAACAAGCACACATAAGGTGAAGACTGAAATACTATCGAGTAAAACAATGCATACCACAACATCTTCTAGGCTTGCTAAGGGTAGGCCATGAATGTGGGTTTCATAGTCAAGGCCAGAAGAGGCAAATGGTGGCTCATGGACCAAATGTGGCCCATTGATAAGTTCTGTTTGGGCCTCGTCAGTACTGTTTGTATATTTTTCAATTGGTTGGTTGCCAAGCTTAGAAAATTGAGACATTTCACACTGGCTTCCCTTTAAAAAAAAAATCAGAAGATATAGCAGTCCTGGGCCTGCCTTCCTGGCTGGCAGCATCGGCTGGGGCTGACCAAACTGTCCCCTGTGACGTGTGCTCAGTGTGCAGGTGGCCCATCCAGCCCAAGCTTCTCACGTCACCTGCACTGCCCTCTGGGCCTTCAAGTGTGCGACCCCAGAGGTAGTTTTACAGGGTCCCTAGGACAGAAGCCAGCCAGTTCCTCAGGAGAACATGGGTGTCTCAATACTAAGCCTGGACCTCAGACCGTTACCATTGGGGTGGAATGAACTTCCCAGCCTCATCTCACTGCAGACCCCTGGAAGACGCGCGCAGAATGGTTTCTTATTAAGGCCTTCTACACAAACCAAGGGGGCAAAGATGGAGGGGGTGGACACACGGCAGACTGAGAGGCATGAACGTCTTCCACCACTTAGGGCTAACTTTCCAAGAGAAAGTTCCCGAAGGTGCTTTCCATTTGAAGAGGGCTGGATTTAGAGCAGAAGAAGAATCCGTGTCAACAGTTGTGAGATTAAAGGGAACAGGAACAGGTTTAGAATGAAGACTGGATGTGGAGAATGATGTTCACTGTGGAACAGTTTGACGATCTGCCTCTGTTTTGAACTTCTGATGTTTTAACTGTTTGCCTCCACAGTTAAAGAGGTCTTAGATTTAAAGAGATGTTTTCTGCCTTCTGATCCAGCCTGTCATGGCCGCTGTATGTCTTCTGGTCCATAAATATCCACTGACTCCGGTGAGAGATTTAGAAATCCAGGCAAGAATTTTGCAGTCCCTTCACTGTCGATGTGAAACTCTTTCTCCGGGAACAGGTAAAGAGGTCCCCAAACAGATGTGCACACAGATGGGGCTTATCTGATTTCCTGTCCATCTGCAGGAATGGAACCACCCACACACTGCAGGCTCTCTGGAAAGGTTAGATAATGAACTTCCAGTGACTCAGGAAGCCAAGAATGTGAATGATGTGACATGCAGCCTGGATCTGGCCCATATATGGTCATTGTTCCACCGACTACAGCAAGCCTGGAAATGGGAGGCCATCTTGCTTTTTTAAAAAGGGAGAGTTTTGCAACACATTTGGGTTTGTGAAATAATATCCATTAAGTTTGTTGGAGAGAGAGACAGAGAGAGAAATGTTAGACCCACCCAGCAAACTTGCTTTTGACTTCCTGCAGCATGCACACCAGCACACTGCATTTGCATTGGCCCAGCAATCTGCACTACCTGGTCTCCATCAGAATGGCAAAGGCCTGCAGTGGAACGAGCGCAGGAAACCAATTGACGAAGATGTTAGCTAAAGCAATTGGAAATCCATTATCACGTTATAAGCTTCATTGAGCTCTTTCACTGCAGAGAAAAAAGCACAGGAGCTACCCTCATGGAGTGACAAGTGGGGACAACTATTATCCACCTGGACCTTGAGGGGAGGGAGGTCAGGACCTGAACTGCTGCTGGGATCTAGTGGTTCAAGGATAGGAAAGAGCAGAGCTGAGGCAGACATGGGCCACACTCATTATAACAAGATTTTTGCCAGAATCGGGCTCCTTGAGGAAGAGGAAAAGCCACATTGTGTGGAGATAGCAGACTGCCAGAGAGCTGGGGCTCTAGAGGAAGACAGCTTGGCTTTGCAACTTGGCTTTGCCCTATGTGATCTTGTACCCATTTAGCCACCCTTTGCCTCGGTTTCTGTATCTGTGAAATGGGTATGATACTAGCCCTTTAGAGGAATAACAAAGGATTGCTATGAAGACAAAATGAGATTATATAGGTAAATCTGGACCCAATGCTGGGCACAAAGTGCTCAGATAATGTTGGTTTATTCCTAGCCCAGACAGCTCACAAAAATATGACTGAAATTACCATGTAAAATACAAAATTTATCCCTGATTACAGTCAGCAAAAACAAGAAGTCGAATGAGGGAATATCCCTGACATATCTTAAAGTATAAAACACTACTCAAATTTCAGAGTTCTTTAACGTGATTTCAAAGAGGCCTGGTATTTTTCAGCAGACGGGAAAAAATCAAGTCAGAAAGTATTCACTGCATTCCCACCATGTGCTTATCACTACAGGGGAAAAAAAGGTAGAATAATAATTACATAATAAGTACCTTTTGCATACCAAGTACTGCCTACAAGTTATCTTTATTCCATGCAATCCTTCAAGCTAGATATTATCCCCACTTTAAAAACGAGGAAATTGAGACACAGAGAGGTTAAGCAACTTGGCTAAGGTCACACAATCTGGGGTTGGAACTTGGGTCTGTCTGATGACAATGGTGAAGTTGATAATAACTATCGAGTGCCTTCTAAGTGCCAGGCAATGTGCTGACCTCTCCCTCCGTTGCTTCATCTTCTCTTCATACCACTATAGTGGGGCAGGTACTAGGTACAATTCTTATGCCCATTTTACAGATGGGGCAAAATTAAGTAATGAAGTCTTACAATCCCATAGAGGAAGAGTCAGGTGTCCACTCCAGGTCCTGGTGACCCAGAGCCCAAGCACTTACCTGTCACTGTACTGCATCCTTTGTCTCAACAACAGTAAGACACACAACTGGTCACCACACAAAACTCTGCATAACTACAAGGGACCTCAGTTCGTGTGAACAGCCTGACTTTGAGAAAAGAGTTTGGTTTTTTTCTCAGCACTACAAATGGTTATTAGCAAATATTCTCTCCTAGGA
The DNA here is from genome assembly GCF_029215605.1 of Mirounga angustirostris. Classification (NCBI taxonomy): domain Eukaryota; kingdom Metazoa; phylum Chordata; class Mammalia; order Carnivora; family Phocidae; genus Mirounga; species Mirounga angustirostris. Next base: position 35,574,759 of record NW_026991712.1, read on the forward strand.
AGATGTGTTCAATGTTCCCGCAAAGGAGATTACTCTCAACCTCTCGTGGCGACCTAATAAACTCAAGGTCGTGGGAAACATCGTCTCAAAGAACATGTGGCTAAAAGAACAAGAGGCACTAAAGTAGCTTGGATGTAGCTGGAACAACTTTACCAAGAGAACACTTGAGTGATTTTATTTGAACTAATTGCAAGACCTAAGAGCATCTTGAGTGATGCCAGCCTTATAATTAGTGCAGGTAAGTCTATGATCTGCGAGTCCAGCTAGTGGGATTCTTCACGGACAGCATCAGTGAATCATGATCCTTCAGCTACACAACTTTCTTCCAGAGACCCAGGCGAAAGGGAATTGTCAGAAGCCGGGGTTTTCACCTCACTCCTTCCCCATCCTCTTCTCCTTATCAACCCCCAACCTTTGTTTTTTAACAAATCAAAACACTTTTTAATCTTATGAAGGGAAAGATACAATTGTCCCCTAACATGTGTTATCTGATACGATAGTCACAAACCATCTGTGACTATTTAAGTATAAATAAGTTAAAACTGTGTAAAATTTAAAATTCAGCCTGTCAGTCACACCAGCCTACATTTCATATGCTTCAAAGCCACCCGTGGCTAGTGACTCTCGATGTGGGCAGCAGAGATCTAGAACATTCCCATAATCGCAGGAAGTTCTATTGAATAGCACTGATTGACAGGCTCCAATCTGAGGCCTAGGGCTCCTTCTGTGGTGGCTGTTTTAGTTGGGGTTTTCCCAGAAGCAGACTGGGGACGAGGATTCAACTGTGAGTTGTTTATTCGAGAAGTACAGGGAGTACCATCAAGGGGAGTGATGCAGAGAAGGGCAAGCAGCTAATCACTTGCCTAAATGTGCAGAGAAACTGCGAGATGGTGTAAAATAACACTTCTCTGAATTATCCCTTCCAAAGCGAGGGGGTTGGGGTTTTTGTATACCCCTCCTGCGAACTGCTTCTAAGGCTCTGAGTTTTCCTGCACTTCTGGTCTACCTGTGAGGGCTAGGGGAGCTGCACAACACTGGCTGTTGTGCAGTTGTTTAAGGGCCACGTTCTTCCCAGAATTTCGCCTAGAACATTATGTCCATGACACTTTCCTCATGTTTGCCCTGCAAGTCTCACATCCTGGGCAATTCCTCAGCCCCAGGAAAACTGGGACAGTTGGTGTCTTAGTCCATTCAGGCTACTCTAGCAAACTAACACAGCCTGGATGGCTTATAAACAACAGCAATTTCGGGGCGCCTGGGTGGCTCAGTCGTTAAGCGGCTGCCTTCGGCTCAGGTCATGACCCAGGGTCCTGGGATCGAGCCCCGCGTCGGGCTCCCTGCTCAGCAGGAAGCCTGCTTCTCCCTCTCCCGCTCCCCCTGCTGTGTTCCCTCTCTCGCTGTGTCTCTCTCTGTCAAATAGATAAATAAAATCTTTAAAAACAAAACAAAACCAAAAAAACAGCAATTTCTCACAGTTTTGGAAGCTGAAAGCCCAGCACGGTCAGGTGAGGGCCCCCTTGCAGGTCATTTGCTTCTCACTGTAGCCTCCCATGGCACAAAGGGGCGAGGGAGCTCTCTTGTGGGGTCTCTTTGATAAGAACACTTGTTCGGTTCACGGGGGCTTCTACTCTCCTGGCCTAAGCAGCTCCCAAAGGCCCCATCTCCGAATAGCATCACACTGCAGATTGGGATTTCTACATACGAAGTTGGGGATAACACAAACATTCAGACCCTAGTATTTGGTCACCCTCAATTTAGCAGACGTTGTTGAATGGTGGCAGGGGGTTAAGGAAGAGGAAGGGATCAAGAATGAATGACCCATTTCAGACCTGGGTAACTGCAGGGGCTGCCAACACCTGCAAAAAGGAACATAAGAGAAGCTGATTTTGAAGATAAGCTGGTGCCATCAGTTCGGGCCAGATAGCATTGGAGGTGTCTTTGGGACACAAAAGTAGAGGACACTGAGAGTGGTGAAGGTCACCCTGGGAAAGCAGTAAGTAGCCTGATATCCTGTGATCAGGAATCCCTCCTGGTGAGTAATTTGTTCTCCTTTTATGAAAACCACGTATTTCTCTAGAATTCTGATTTAAACTTTTGTGACCATTGCCTGAAATGGTTATGAAGGCAACTCCAGCACTCAGAAATCAGTATCCCACGAATGCCTAGAATCTGCTCATCTGTGCAGCAGTTTGTCACCTGGTAGGGGACAGAGATCTGAGCACAAGGAAGGTTTGATGGCAACTCTCAGTCAAGTTGAAAAGACAAGTCTCCCTGCGTGGGGGAGCCAGCCCCAGGTGGTGGAGGCGTTGTACCCACGGCCAGAGAGTGGGATGCAAGCCGACACCTGGGAGGTGGGAGGAAGGCTCTAGAAGCAGGGAGGACTTGGAGAAAAAGAATGACAAGTGTTTGGCACCAAGCTTGGCAGGCACATCACAGGCCTCAACACTCAAGTCCCTCTTCATTGATTTGCCCAAGATAGATTCTGGTGGCTCTGATTAACCCCCCATTTACTTTGATGCATTTGCTTCATAGTAACTGCTTATGTTTTAGAACGACTCTGACCTTCTTTGTTTGGTTTTCTGGGCGCACACCAGCCAGGGCGATGCTTGCACTCATCGTTGTTAATACAGAGGATCCCTTTCTACTTGACACTCTATTCTATACACTTTACCCTTATTAAGTCACTTGATCCTCACAGTAACCTGGCAGATGAGGACTTTCATTACTACCTTCGTTTTTATAAAAGAGAAGATTGAAGCCCAGAGAGATTAGGCAACTTGCCAGAGTCATTTAGCTGGTAAGTGGCAGAGCTGGTATGTGACCGACATGATGTCACTGAATAGGGAGCTGGAGAGGGGTGCCCAGGCGAGCGCTGAGTCTGGCACCCACACAGCCCTCTCCCTCCCAGCCTGCAGATCCTGGAGAACAGCCTCTGCCCTCGCCCAGCACGCCTCTACTTTCCCTGTCTCTAGCTGATGCCCACGTTCCCCTGCCTTTCCCACCTCTTTCCAAGAAATTCCTGGGCTCCTCCTTCATCCCACATTTTAAATGAATGATTGAACAGATCAGTGCCTTTACTCCTCTCCTTCGGAAAGCATAGTCCTTTTTAGGCGTCTCTGTACTGTGCGACATCCTAACTTGGAGTGGGAGTCTAGGACCTGAGTTTGACACAGAGCATTGTCTTTTTCTGTGGACTTCTGGTTGTTTCCCTTTCTTGGGTCTCCCTGGCTTCCCACATCTAGACAATTAGATGTTAACTCGGTTGGTGATTTTCAGTGTAGACAAAGGGATAGCAGAACCATGGGGCACAGGGGTTCAGGACTGCTTCCAGCTGTGTGGTTCAGGCTGTTCTTGATCACCTTTATCAAGATGTATCTGTCCTGTGTCACCTTTCCCCAGAGCTCTGCCTTCCAGATGACAGAAAGCAAACCTGACAGTTACCACCCCCGCCCCTTGTGATTCCAATTGTGACCCCCCACTCAGCCCACCCCCCATTGGAATCACTGCTTTAGAAGGGCTCCTGCTGATGGAAGTGTGTTTCATCCCTTTAGAGGGTTGGGTGGAAAAAAAATTGTGAATCACTCCCAGTTCCAGATGCTCTGTAAGATCCATGACGGTGCTTACGCTCTATGAGACTGTGATTTTGATAAAATGCTAGTGTGAACAGCTAAGTCGCCTCCCTGTGATTTATGCTACAGAGCAGAGGAAAAGGTAATTAGCCTTAGAAACATTGAAAGGGGTGGGGGAGTGAAGGTGGGGCCCATATGCCGGTGGGTCACATCATGAGACACAGAAATGTTCTGCATGATAGAATCAGCAAGAACTGCCCTGGGTTGTCTGGGGGAGGGGTGGAGGGTCATTTTCTCCAACCCCCTAGACAGAGGTCTTAAGACTTACATGATAACTCAAAGCTCCTCTGTCCCAGGAACTCTGCTCAGACAGATGTCTGCAGAGGGGGCTGTCCACTTACTTTATTCCTTCACACCACTGATGAAATCTGTCTCCTCCTGTTCTTCAGTGCTAGGGGTTAAGTCAACATAAGCATTTACTGAGTGTCCAGTGAGCTTAGACTTGGGGCCAGATGGGGGGCAGGGGAGGAGGGGGAAAAAGCCCAAATAAGCTTTACGCCTTGCTCTTGGGAGGTCTTAGTCCTCCACTGACACAACTCTTAAGGGGAAGAGAAGCTTGGAGAACGAACAGAAAACAAGGTCCCTTGTTCATTTATTCATTTGCAAGATTTTTCAGGGGCAGAGGTGAGGAACACACTCGGAATCTGACGGTTTCCTGGGCCAGGGGTGTTGTCCTCTACCCCCTTCTCCAGATCATTCCTGCTTCACCCAAGGCCTGACAGTCCCTTCCAGTCCACTGGTCAGGCAATGACCCACTTCCAGGGCGTTTGGACAGCTGTGCTCAGACCTGAATTCTTCCAGCGCCCCTGGAAGCTCAGAATCTGGGCTTCCATCCCCATGAAAAGATAAACACACCAGTTTCATACTCCTGCCTAAATTATATTTCTGCAAAATTTCTAACACAACAGCGTTTTTCTATTACTATAGTAACCCCTGCGTGTGAATAGCATATTCCACAGAGAAGAGGATCAAAATGCAGAGAAACCCAGGCTTCAGAATGGTACATGGAAAGAGGGGCCAGCTGGTTGGGCTGGGGGCCATGGGCCTGACTCTGCAGGAGAACCTGGGGTCTCCGTCTGGCCTGATCCAATCCGTCAGCATGGGAGTGAACTGTGATTTCTTTTGCAGCTATATTTGCCCATAAGTTATAATATCTGGAGGCCCAAGAACACTGACATTGCCCTGGTTTTCATTTGGTTGACATAGGATTTTCTACCTTTCTTTCTTTCTTTCTTTCTTTCTTTCTTTCTTTCTTTCTTTCTTTCTTTCTTTCTTTCTTTCTTTCTTTTCTTTCCTTCCTTCCTTCCTTCCTTCCTTCCTTCCTTCCTGCCTTCCTTCCTTCCTTCTTTCCTTCCTTTTCAGGAGCTCTAAGGGAAGATACTTTTGTTTTCAGATGGTGTCATTCTGTGGCAGACTTTGAAAGAGATGGGGTGCAAACAAGGCTGAATACGATATGGGGACAGAATCAAAGAGCCAGAAGGCACTAGCCACTCTGCCCCAAAGCTGAAAGCACTCTGTCCCCCTTCACCAGGTCTTTGGTCTTTGTCCCTTCCAGGTCACAAGGCCATGGGTACAAAGAGCCTCCATTCAGGCTTCCAAAACCACAACAAGAGCAACAACCCAGCAGAAATCCCGGTCTCCGAGTTAGGCAGGGTGGGCTATTACAAAATCCGCCTGCCCATCAAATGTGCCACGTCTCCAGGAACCCAAATGCTTGACAGCCTGACTTAAGGGGAAATGGATAAAGACAATAGCGTATGTGACATCACCCAGCTGAAGTGCTTACCACGGTGCCAAGATCGTGAGCTCACATGTTTTTGCCACTTTAAAATACGCAGTGGAGGTGGTGTTCCCAGGGTGCCTGCATTGGAGAAGCATCCGGCTTCCCCCTCTGGATCACAGTCTGTGAAATAGGTTCTGATTCCTAAGACTAGAATTATCACTGAACTTTTGGAGAATGCTGCTTGTGTGTGTGTGTGTGTATGTGTGACTCACATACATGTACACAAATTGTTCAAAACAAATCTCTAAGTGACAGAGATGGTGACACTTCATATGTGTCATGCATCCTTCTAGACATCAGGGCAGGAAAAATGTAAGGGACTTAAGTCTCAGCAGCAACAGACCACAGAGCACTAGGATGCACTGTGTCTCACCTCCAGGCCTTCACACATCCTCTTCCAGGATCCCTTTCCCACACTCTCTTGTTTTGCTAACTCCTGTGCATCCGTCCGTGTAGCTCTGAACATCCTCTCATGCTAAAGTCTTCTCTGACATCCCGGTTCTTGGTTAAGAGCTTAGCCTAAAAGATGTGACATTTCCTGCCTGCGATTTGTCTAAGCTGCCACCGGGGCATGGAGGTACCTCTGCTAGAACTTGCTAGACAGTGCAGAGCAGGTAAGCATCAGCTGCAAAAGCGATGTATCAACAGTCGTCCCTGAGCAAACACTTCCTGGGGGCAGGGGCTCTGCCATGGGCTAGGTGCTTTAATATCACGTTTAAATTCTCTCCTAGGTGGGTATGCACGTGGTCAGCTTACAGATAAGGAAACTGAGGCTCAGAGAGGGGAAAAAAAACTTCCCCAAATGGGGATGCGATATATAGCATGGTGATTATAGTTACCAATACCGTGTTACATATCTGAAAGTTGCTAAGTAGAACTTAAAAGTTCTCATCACAGGAAAAGAAAAAGTTTGTGACTATGTCAGGTGATGGATGTTAACTAAACTTTTTGTGGTGATCATTTTGCATGTGCATATTATCAGGGCATTACTTTGTATACTTGAAACTAATATAACATTATATGTCAATTATACTTCAATAAAAAAGAGAGATTGCTACTCACTTGTATTTAAATTGTAGTCATGTAACAGTGAATGAAATCAAGTTGTATCATTTAAAAACAAGTTGCTTCGAACAGCTATCAAATGGTAAAGCAGGTGTTAGGACTTGGGCCAGTATCCACGGTCTTTACCACTGGGCTCCGTTGTTTCCTTTACATGTTCTCAGGCTTTCCCTGGTGCTTTCTCAGCCCATGTGTGTAGACAAAGATTCTAAAACAAAGCAATAGGGCCATTTTGTGCCAATAGCTTCCTGCCTTCTTTGTAAGCCTTGGTCAGAATCCTGGCAGCAACAAATCAAGAGCGAAATTCTGAAGAAGCAATGCCCAGGCATCCCCGGCCCAAGCCAAGGTCTGGGCAATTGGACCCGGGAAGGTGTGTGCTTTGCTTGAGGTAGGTCAGCATTTCTATCCATGCTCCATTGACTTCTAGACAAAATTTATGCAAGTCCTAAAAGCTGGAAGCTCTGCCTTGGATTTAACCCACACACAGTCAATTCTTTATGATTTTTTTAAAGATATAAGTGTTTTTATTTTTGTTCTTTTATTAAGTTTTTTATTTTAATTCCAGTATAGTTAACATACGGTTTTATATTAGTTTCAGGTGTACAATATAGTGATTCATCAATTCTATATGTAACTCAGGGTTCACCATGATAAATGTACTCTGTAATCCCCATCATGTATTTTGCCTGTCTCCCCACCTACCTCGCCTCTGGGAACCATCAGTTTGTTCTCTATAGTTAAGAGCCTGTTTCTTGGTTTGTCTCTCTCTCTCTCTTTTTTTTCCCTTTGCTCATTTGTTTTATTTCTTAAGTTCCATTTATGAGTAAAATCATATGGTATTTGTCTTTCTCTGACTTATTTCCCTTAGCGTAACACTCTCTAGCTCCATCCATGTCCTTGCAAATGGCAAGATTTCATTCTTTTTGATGGCTGAATAATTTCCCATTATACACACACACACACACACATATCTCCCACATATTCTTTATTCATTCATCAGTTGATGGACCTTGGACCGCTTCCATAATTTGGCTATTGTAAATAATGCTGCTATAAAGACAGGGGTGCATATGTCCTTTTGAATTAGTGTTTTTGTCTTTTGGGGGTAAATACTCAGTAGTGTAGTTGCTGGATCCTAAGGTAGTTCTATTTTTAACTTTTTGAGGCACCTCCATATTGTTTTCCAGAGTGGCTGCACCAGTTTGCATTCCCACCAACAGTACATGAGGGTTCCTTTTTCTCCACATCCTCATCAATACTTCTTTATCCTTCTATTTTTGATTTTAGCCATTCTGACAAGTGTGAAGTGATATCTCATCATAGTTTTGGTTGGTATTTCCCTGATGATGAGTGATGTTGAGCATCTTTTCGTGAGTCTGTTGGCCATCTGTATGTCTTCTTCGGAGAAATGTCATTCATGTCTTCTGCCCATTTGTAATTGGATTATTTGGTTTTTGGGTGTTGCATTTGATAAGTTCTTTATAGATTTTGGATACTAGTCCTTTATCAGATATGTCATTTGCAAATATCTTCTCCCATTCTGTATGTTGCCTTTTAGTTTTGTTGATTATTTCCTTCGCTGTGCAAAAGCTTTTTATTTTGATGAAGTCCCAACAGTTTATTTTTGCTTTTATTTCCCTTGCCTCAGGAGACATATCTAGAAAGATGTTACTACAGCTGATGTCAGAGAAATTACTGCCTGTGTTCTCTTCTAGGATTTTTATAGTTTTAGGTCTCAGATTTAGGTCTTCAATCCATTTTGAATTTATTTTTGTGTATGGTGTAAGAAAGTGGTCCAGTTACATTCTTTTGCATGTTGCTATCCAGTTTTCTCAATACCACTTGTTGAAGAGACTCTTTTTCTCATTATATAGTCTTTCCTCCTTTATTGAAGTTTAATTGACCATATAATTGTGGGTTTATTTCTGGGTTTTCTATTCTGTTCCATTGATCTATGTGTCTATTTTTATGCCATTTTTTTTTACTAAAAATACAATGTATTGCTTTTTTGTAAAAAATAAATGAACATTTATCATAGAGTATCAAATTAGATTTAATCTAATATATTAACAAAAGCATAACATACTGGGCGCCTGGGTGGCTCAGATGGTTAAGCGTCTGCCTTCGGCTCAGGTCATGATCCCAGGGTCCTGGGATCGAGTCCCGCATCGGGCTCCCTGCTAGGCGGGGAGCCTGCTTCTCCCTCTGCCTCTGCGTCTGTCTCTCTCTCTCTCTGACTCTCATGAATAAATAAAAACACTAAAAAAAAAAAAAAAAGCATAACATACTGTAGTAAACAAGGATTTCCAACTTACTATATAACTAAGTAAGAAGTCACTTAAACACTTGGTTTAGCGAAGGGCAAATATGAATGAAGGGCAAACGTGAATTTATGAGTCCTGTAAATTCATGCTACTTCACATTTAAGGGAAAACCCAGTATAAGGGTTTCCCCTGTCCTTCCCATTAGAAATGCACTGAAGAGTGACAAGTCCAGGAAAGAAGAGAAGAAGCTATACAGCAAGTTACAGCTGAAGTTGAAATTCTACTTTCATTGTCCCGGGGGAAGTGGAAGGGATGTGGGTCATGTTTACCAGGTCTACATGGAAGACAGTTTGATCATAGAACAGCCCAGGATAAGCTTTCATTTGTAGGACATGGTGAGCGTGGCCAAGTCCTAATTCTTGGGGTTTGGAAGTGTCTCTGGTCATATACCCACGTGTAGGTTTGAAAGACGTTAATGCCATGGCCCAGGCCCTCCACAGATGCCACAGTGGCTCCTGCCTTAAGGTGATTAAAAAGATGGTTCTCCTTTCCTTAGTCTGGCTCAGCGTCAGGAGTAGAGGTAGGGAGGTATTGTCAACTCCAATGAGTTGAGTCCACAGTTTGTCCCACAAATGGATTCATTAGGCTTTTTAGAACCTCAGTGGATCTGCAGTAATAAGCAATCACCTATGTGCACCTATGGGACATTGTTTACATGTCTCTTGGGTTTGACTCAAAAGGTTGAAAGCTACTCTGTTGTTCTTGAAGACAAATGAGATTCCTTTTAAGTTATAAACTAGCATTTAGGTCCTATAGTTGAACATGTCTCCACACCAACCCCTGTTTTTGGCCTCCATATAGACAGATGCATTGCACTGTCACATGGAATATTCCATCTCAACCAGTTGACAGCAACCAGTGTTTAACTTCTGATAGTCTGTGACACACAATCATAAAGTTCCTGGGCAGTAAACTTGACACTTTCATTTACCTCATACTTGATTAGGAAGTGACAGAGGTCTCAGCATCTTGACAGTTACTGGTAGAGGCCAAAATCCTTTCATGAGCAGGAAGCAGGCTGAGAGGTCTTCTTTCTGATTTTTGAGGTCTAAAATTCTTCTTATTTTATTCAAAGTTGTGTTTCTGATGAAGAGGCCTAAAGGAGGATTTGAAAATGTCAGATACCATCAGTCACAAAGAGAGAAGCCAAGGGGACCCATCTGAGGCACCAGATGTGTAGAACTTCGGAAGATGGTGCAGTTTTCTATTTAACGCAATGGAGAAATGTCATTCAGAGTGGTGCTTCTGTTGTTTCTCACTCCCAGCCCACCATGCACACCCTGGTGAGGTGGTACCAGAGGTCGTATGGCACAGTGGTGAAGAGCAGGCCTTTGAGAAGACTTGCCGCCCCTGCTTGCTACTCGTGTGAGCCTGAGTGAGTCCATTTTGAGTCTCAGATTCCTCCTCTGTCGAATGGCGGCACCATGTTCCCCTCAGATGTTGAGGGAATTAAATAACATCATGTATATAAAACATTTAACAGCAATACCTGGGACACGATGAACACTATAGTTCAGTAAACAAATCTGGTGGACTTCATATTAGCCAATGAGGGATGTTCGGTTCTACTCCAATTCCTTGGATTCACTTCAAATTCCCTTTTGACAAGGAGCTTCCTATTCCAGCATAGGACTTAAATTTTTCTAGAGGTAGGAAGATTAGGTCCCACCCAAGTGCAGACAGCAGGAGGAAAGGAGACGGAAGGAGGAAAATGGGAGGAGTGGTCAGAATTCCACGTGGCCCCCAAGATTCCCACCCCCTGGTATACGTGCCCTGTCTAGCCCCCTTCTCTTATATGATCAGGACTTGGGCATGTGATGGGACAATCAGGCCTGAGATTCCTTTGTGTTACATGCAATTCCATCTTAGCCGGATCGGCAGGAAAGATTTGTCCTGCTGGCCTCAAAGAGCGAAACAAATTGCCATGTTGAGAACTGCTTATGAGGACACATGACAAGGAGCTGGGGGAGGCCTCCAGGAGCTGAGAGCCTCCCTGGCTGACGGCTGACAAGAAAGCAGAAACCTCAGTCCTACAACCCGCAGACCTAAATGAGCTCAGAAGAGGCCCCTGGGCTCCAGCTGGGATCACAGGGCAGCTGATGTCTTGCCCTCAGCCTGGTGAGGTGCTGAGCAGACAGCCCGTGTACACCTGGGCTTCTGATCCCACGGAGACCTGAGATAATAAGCGTGTGGCTGTAAGCCGCTACACCTGTGGTAATTTGGTGTGTGGCCTAGAAACCTCTACAGAAGGAAAGGGCAGGGATTAGAATTTCTTCTTGCCCCTCTCCTGCTTCTCCCACAAGCAGAGACAGTACTCTGAGAAGTCATGGAAGAGGTGCCCGAGGTTAAGAGTCTTCCAGCCTTCGGCACACAGCGCTCTCCACCCCTCTGGCCATTCTTCTCTCGCATTCTGGCCTCCCTGCCTCCAATCTCCAGTCCAGCTCCATGCTGCCACCGGAGGGATTTTTCTAACATAAAAATCAGATCACATCACTCCCGCATAAACCCTTCAGCGGGTTTCCCACCAGCCGCGAGTCAGAGCAACTCCCAAGGTCTGCAAGGCCCTGGCTCCATTCCTTAGGAACGCTTTGGGCACTTACAGAACATCCAGTTAATGGAGGCTGCAGCAAGCAAAGACATTTCGTGGCTTCACACAGGAGAGGTCTAGAAGCAGGCCATCAGAGAGGAAGCAACAGTTCTGCCTCATCAAGACTCCTCTTTCCACCTTCCCACGTCATCCTCCTCACTTAGCGTGTGGGTTTACCACCTCAAAGGAGCAAGCAGCTTGCTGCCATCCACGTCAGTCTCCCAAGGGGCAGCAAGAGTGGCGGAAGCAGCCAGGACAGTTTCCTGCTTTCGGAGAGCAGAGCCAGTGGTGGCAAACCCCCCGCCAGAGAAGCTCACGTGTCATTGGCCACAGCTGTGGAGGAGAGGGACAAACAGCCGGTTGGCTTTTCCAACCATGGTACGCGGTCCAGGGAGGAGGGGTGGGAGGGACTGTCACTGGTGGCCACCTCCTGCCCTGCCCAGCCACCATTCCCGGGGCGCCATGTCCCTCCTTGGGTTCTGAGTCTGGAACCCTTCCTTGGGTTCTGAGTCTGGAACCCCGGCCAAGCCCGGCTCCTCGCCCCCAGCGCTGCTCGCGCCACCTTCCACGAGCCCCGAGGCTCCTGCGAGCTGTCCTGCAGGACTTCCCGCAGCCCTCGGGCCACCCAGCAGGCACCCCCTCGCACAAGGGCCCTCGTCACACTGTGAGCTCTTGGAGGACAGGTATTGTGTCTCGTTCTGATTGTCCCCGATTTCAGGCCTAAACCCTTAGCCACACCGCCTTTGCTTTTTTCCACGTCCCATATCCGATCCGTAGCAAATCCTGGCAGTTCCATCTTCAAAATACATCCAGACTTGCGATGCTCCTCACTGCCTGGCCCCCCCCCGCCCCCCCCCCCCCGACACCAGCCTCTCACTCCTACTGCAGGGGCCTCAGTGGGTCTTCCTGCTCTGCCTCCCAAGTCCCGACCCCGATCCCGTTGGTGGTTACCACAGCAGATCATGTCCCTCCTCTGCCTTAAAACCCTCAAATGGCTCCCCATTTCACTCAGAGTTGAAGTGAAAGTTCTCCTCAGTCCTGTAAGGCCTATATGATCTGCCTCTACCCCGTATTTCCTAATCTCATCTCCCGCTACTCTTCCTCTCACCAACGCAGTCCAAGCCACATTGCTGACTCCTCACCAGTCTTTCCACTCTTGTGCCTCAGGGCCTTTGCATGGCTATCCCTCTGTCTCCAGGGCTCTACCCCAGACATCTACACGGCATGCTCCCTTACCTCCCACGGGTCTTCATTTGCTGTTGTCATTACAGTGAGCCTTTTCCCAACCACCCAGTTTTAATTGTGATGCCCTCCTAACACTCCCCATCTCTCTTCCAGTCTTATTTTTCTTCAGGCACTCATCTAACATAGTATATAATTGAGGTATATAATTCGTTCATTTGTCTTCACCACCCTCCCTGTAAATTATAAGCCCCATGAAGGCAGCTTTGTTCTCTGCTGTGTAACTGGCACGTAGAAGGTGTAAGAGTCGTCCAACAAATATTGATAATTGATTGGTTGGATGATGGAAGTTTGCACCCTCAGTACAACGCCTGGCCCCTAGTAAACGATCAGGAAATGTGCTGAACTCATGAACAAATAACTGACTGAAGTCAGAAGTTCAGGTTGAGAGAACAAGTGTGCTGTGCAAAGTCTCTAAGAACCTGGCGTTAGGAGAGAGTGTCAGGAGCCCCGCATCATAGCACTGGGAGCAGGAGAGTGGGGACGGGAAGAGAAGGAGGGCAGTGACAGTCAAGACATTCATTCCATCCAGGGTTAAGTGCAATTAACCCCCCCAAAGACAACTTAATCCTGTTTTTGCTTTCATCCTTCAAGTTCAAGTTCTATTAGCAAAAGCTGCTACCCACGGCATGAATCTTGATTTAGCCAGTAGGAGGAGAGCTGGTTTTGTGCAGATGGAGGAAAAACACAAGAATAGGAAGCCCCACTGACTTTGGTGGGTGGGCAGCAGAACAAAGGTCCAATTGTGCTGGTGTGTAGCCTGGCCAAAGATAAAGTGCGGAGGAGAAGAAAAGGGAAAAGAAAGGCCCTGGTGCAGTGCCCAAAATCTGGTCACTTCTGTAATGCAAGCTGTGTTTGTGACCCATTTTAACTACTCTTGGTTGTGTGTGTCATAGAGTCAAATCTGGGCAAATCTGGTGGCTGTTTGGGAAATCTGATTCAAGCAGGATACATCTTGTACCAGGGTTCTCTCCGGCGTGTAGTTTCTCCACTGAGTGGTTTAATGACCTCAGACCTGGATTCCAGAAGATACTGTGTGTCTCACCTGCTCAAAGTCAGAAACCGTTAACACCAGTCAGATGCGGGAAGCTCAGCTATCCTTGTAAACAGTGGCCATGGGCACTTTGTGAGTTTCTGATATTCACGTCAGTAAGTTTCACACAGACCACCTCCAAAGTGGGAAGAAACTTAAGCCTCTGGACACACACGTGGCCACAAGTGACATTAGATGCGGTGGGTAATTTACAGTCTTTAAGATGAAACAAGAACAAATGTGTATTTATGGTGCAAAGTACTACAGAGCTTTAGCCTCATATATTTGGTTCTGAGTTTTCATTTTGGTTGCTTTTTTTTTTTATCATCACCTGCAGAGAGAATGCAAATCCTGTTTTGGAAAAGCTATCGTGTGGCTCTATGTATTTCCATTCCCTTTAAATCCATAAAACACTTACTAAATCTGAAGAGTGTTTTCTTGTGTAATACTCTCGATTAAGACACACGGGGAGGGCGCCTGGGTGGCTCAGTTGGTTAAGCGACTGCCTTCAGCTCAGATCATGATCCCAGGGTCCTGGGATCGAGTCCCACATCGGGCTCCCTGCTCTGCAGGGAGCCTGCTTCTCCCTCTCCCACTCCCCCTGCTTGTGTTCCCTCTCTCGCTGTGTCTCTCTCTGTCAAATAAATAAATAAAATCGTAAAAAAAAAAAAAAAAAAGACACACGGGGAGCTTAATTTTGTTGATGTTGCAAAATAGCTTAGTGTTATATTTAAGAATAAATTGTCCCGAGAGCAGCACAACATGGAAGAACTCAAATAACAGAAGGCTGTTTTCATCTTTGTCTAATTATAATTTTACAAGCGATATAAAAATGTAATAAAATTATACTGCAGTTAGGTTTTTATTAATTTTAAAACTATAAGAGATGATTTGGCTGCTGTGTTTCCATGTTTCTGGAGCATAGCTTTGTCAAATTAATACTAAAACTTCACTATTTCTATTTGTCATAAAATAAAGTCCCTGGCACTTTGCTGTCACCAGATTTTCTTGTTAGAGGAGAGTTCTGGTGGCAAAGAATTTATAATCTCATTCTTAGAAATTCTAGACATTTGCCTGACCTACATGTTTATTAAATCCTTCTGAAACTTCCTTGGAAGGAAACCAGAAAAACAAAAACAAAAAAAAACCCTTGAAAATGACGATAAAGTTTCCTTTAAAAGCCTTTAATGGAAAATGATCATGACATTAATCAAAGACCACTTTTTTTTCCACATTTGAACTGTTGACTTTATTAATTTCCTAATCTGAATTTTTTAAAAAGGGTGTAGTAAATGATGAGAATTCTACAGTGCCTCCTAAATATTAATTCAGCCGGGTTTCTTAGAAGAAGTCTGATAAGTGATCAATTTCTGTTAAACTTCCTTTCAATGTTCACAAAGATTAATAAAAGTTGTCTATAAATCACTTTAATCTTCTTGAAAGGAAAAAAGAATGTGAATTTAAAACAATAAGTAGGTGTGGCTGCATACCTCCCAGCATCATCAGGCAGGCACAGCTGTCCCCAGCTTGCTGGGATAATCCTGATCCAAGTCATTTTATTTTTTTCCACTGTTGGCAATGGGTTAAATGTATAGCTGAATGAGATTTAAATTTGATGAGCTTTCTTTTTCATAAAACCAAGTTCAGAAGTTAGCAAGAGCCATTGGTGAGACCGCATATCCTGTATTTTTTTTTTTAAGATTTTATTTATTTATTTGAGAGAGAGAGAGTAGAGAGCGTGGTGGGGGTGGGGAGGGTTGAGATTCAGGAGAGAGAGAAAGGAAAAATACCAAGCAGATTCCGTGCTGAGCGCAGAGCCCAACATGTGGCTTGATCTCACAACCCCAAGATCATGACCTGAGCCAAAACCAAGAGTCGGACACTCAACCTACTGAACCATCCAGGCGCCCCTATCCTGTTTTTTAGTTTGGAAAATATTGTCACTGTGACCATGAACGGTTTTTCTTTTCTTTTGTTTTGTTTTAAGATTTTATTTCTTTAAGTAATCTCTACACCCAAAGTGGGGCTTGAACTTACAACCCCGAGATCAAGAGTCACATGCCTCCTGGCTAAACCAGCCAGGTGCCTTGACCATGAACTTTTTATTGAGAACTATAATAATAGAGCTGATGGGATTGTTTTAATTTCTTCCCATCTCTGAAAGAATGCCAAGTAAAAGGGTATGCAAAATCTCTTCAAAACTGGATGGCAAATTTGCTTCCTGCCGGACCACATTCCCAGGTCTTGGGGTTAAGAGATGGGGAGAGGAGGACCCCAGGCCTCAGGACACTGAGCTCCAGGTCCAGCAGAGGCTCCAAGCTACCAGGTGGGTTGCTCAAAGTCCCCGTTTGCTCCCTTGCAACATGGGCCCGATAATACTGTACCTTCTTTCTCCTTGGATTTTTTTCGGGATTGCATGAGATGAAACTATTCTAGAAACCACCAAGGGCTGTCTGTCATGAGCCACACTAGGAGCCAGGCATCCTGGGCCTGCGGGCCTGAGGAGCCCATGCAGGAGCTCAGCTGACAGACCTGTGCAGCCGAGCTGGGCTGGTAGGCCACAGCCAGATCAGAGCCAGGCCCCGGGGGGCTTCCTCAATGGCAGGAGAGAGCAGGCAAGGCAGAGCAGGGCCAAGGCACCAAGGACCATGCACTTGAGGGCCTGCTACCTCTGCTCAGATCCAAGTATCTGGGGTGAACTGTATGTGTCCCTTGACTACAAGGTTGACCTTTGGCTGTCTTGGGGGAGGTGGTCTGTGGGACCAGCCAAAAAGAAAACATCCAGGGCTATGAACTGTAAAGTGCAAAGATGCACAGTCCTCTTCTACTTTTGTAAATGCACATGCCTGAGTAAAAAGTAACTAATAACGTTCATCCTCTCTTTCTATCAACTCTCCCTGCAGCTCTCACCCCTGCCTTTAAGAACCCACTTTTCTTTTGCAAATGTTCCTACTTACAACTCTGAATTCTAGTTACGCAAACGAAAGGGAATCTTGTGGTCGGATCCAGATTCGCTGTGTCACCAGCATATACCTGTATGCAATTAGAACCTCTCATTGAACCAACTGTAGACCTGTTTGGACATGTAGCATGTAACAGTCATCTGAGCACAGTGTAACCTTGGATACCAAGAAACCCAACTTTCTCAGTCTTGTTGCTAAGGCAACAGGACAGAGGTGGGTGTGGGGGAGCCCAGCCTGTCTCTCCACATGCATCTGCCAGCAGGAGGAAATGGGAGGGCGGGGGGAGGGAGGCTCTTGGGCTGCCCACCCCTCTAAGGCCTTAACTGAAAGAGCTGCAGGGTTAGCGCAAGAGCCCGCATCACCGATAGCTGGGGAACCTCCAAGTGAGACCCTCTTTTACACTCCTAGGGGAGTACGTGGCAGACAGGGAAGGCTGGGGAGAGGTGGCTAGAGGTGGGGTGAAGGAGAGGGATGCTGGTGAGCTGAAAAGGGTGGGGGAGGGGGAGACAGCAGCTCCCCCGCCACACGAAGGCTGGATCCCGATACTGCTGGTTATTGATCCTGTACCAGGAGTCTGATATTGCTGACCCAGAACCAAACATGAGGGAATCTAGACCATAGTCCTAGCCACAAAATTCACACGAGTGAATTATGCATGTTAGCCTGGTTAATCCTACAATGAACCACCAGGGAATGGTTGAAAAGTAAAGCTGAAGCCCTTAGAATATTCTAAAGATCAGGTAAAAGGAGAGAAAGGTACTAAACGAAGAAAGAGTCTGCTTCTACCCCATCACTAGTTTGATCCTGTGTTTACTCTGTTTCCATCAGATTTGATCTGCGGAGCCCAGTGCCCTCTTTGAGTACAGGAGGGCAACAGCCCTTGTTCTCCTTCAGGGTGTGGAGGGAGAAGAGGGTCCCTAATGCCATCTGGACTGTAGTGGAGAATCGCTCTCATGTGCCCTCAATCCAGGCAGCACCACCAGGGCCAGGCCTTCATGATCCTGAACCACCAGTATCCACCCCCTATACATGTATCATTTATAGCTTTTATTATTTTGTTATAATGGTTTATAACTTTTTTAAAATATAGGGAACTTGACCAAGACACAGAGGCAGTGGGACCCTGAAGTAATCACTAAGTGAAAACTTCATAGAATTTTGGATGGAGGGCAAGGTCAGGCAAGGAGCAGAGAGGAATGTTTATATTGGCTCGGCGACTAGACCCAACCAGAGCCAATGCGATTCAGTGGGGACAATTGCTGGGACTTCTGGAAAAGAGACCACTGTCTCCGCTGGACTTGGGGGCAGCTGTGGCCATCTTGCCCTGCTGTGGAGCTTGAGAGTGAAGCCAACACATGGAGGAGGGGGGCCTAAAGATGTGGCAGAGACCTGGGTCCTCGTGACCCTGTGTGCGGCCCTCTCACGCTGTGCCTCAATCCAGACTCCCCTTCAGCTCTTCAGTTAGGTGAGCCAACAGATTTGTTTGTCGCCACAGGCAAGTGAAATAGCCCGAAACCAAAGCATATATCTTGTCTGGGGGTGGGGGTGAGGCAGAGGTGGTGGGAAAGTCAGTGGCCTGTGTAAGGCCTCGCAAGTAGGGATAGCATGACTGATACGTAGAGGAGGCGGGAAAGGAGCAGAAGTTACTCAGACATAGTGGTTATAAGTCTAAATGAGCCATCAGTGAAGCACTCCTAGTTTTCTTCTTTTTTGTTTTCCATGTGGTTAAAAAATTTGTGATTTTTTTTTTTTTTTAAAAGGATTCATTGATTTATTTATGTATTTGAGGAAGAGCGTGTGCGCATCGGGGGGAGGGGCAGAGAGAGAGGGAGAGAGAAACTCAAGCAAACTTGGCGCTAAGCACGGAGCCCGACGTGGGCCTCGATCTCATGACCCTGAAATGACGACCTGAGCTGAAACCAAGAGTCGGCTCCTCAACCAACTGTGCCTGCAGGCGCCCCCCAAATTTGTCATTTTTATATACTGTTGCAGAAATACATACTTGGATCTTTTATTTAATAATCCATGGCATGAGCTTAGTTTCTTTGCACAGGTCTATCATATTTTCAAAAAGCTGAAGGGAGGAATGTACCCCGCCTGCCCCCACACATCCCATGTTCCCCCTCTGCCATGCTCACCTGCCCCCCTCTCCCCTGCCATGTTTATGTAGCATATGCTCTCTTTAGGGCATGTTTTATTTTCCCCTTCCGTGACAACCATCCAGGGCAAAAGAACTCTTTACATAGATGCCGCTTTGTCCCCCAGATTTGCTGCCCCAATCTGATTGGCTGGCCCAGGGCTAACCATTACCCTCCCTTTCCTCTTAAATTCTGGTTGTCTGGCAACAGAAGGACAGATTCTCCGGCTGTCTTCAAGTGTGTCATTCTCAGCCTCACTTCTACTTTTAGAACAATCAGCGAATGTGGTTTCATCTGCCTTGGGTTTGTATCTGTTTTCCAAAGTGGATTTAGAAGAACACAAGTCCTGTAAGATGTTTCTCACAGAGCTCAAAATCCAATTTGGAAAATATTGCACACCATAACCCACCTTGGAGATTCAGTGTACACTTTCATTTGGAGGCTTTGAGAGTCCTACAATTTAAATTTTGCTTAGCCCACCCCTTCTCATATTCTGCTAGCAAGGGATTTTCTTTAATGTTGTGTTGCTAACATTCTTCAGAACAGGCATTCCGCAGAGCATGCTCTGAGAATGTCTGGTTTAAAATAGAGTATGATCAGTGAATTATACACAATCCTTTATTAACTCTACTCTTGTTATAAGAATGTAACTTCAAATCATTTGAAGTAGATTAGGAATGTTCTTTCACCTTCTGCTTTGATGAAAGCCGATGCTTTTTATGTGCAAATGGCTATGAATCCATCATTTTCATTATTTTTCTTAAATCCTGCAACTCCAACTGTTCCTCATGACGTAACCATGCAGGAGGCCAGGGAGATGAGGACTAAGATAGGCCCCTGGATTTGCTCTAAGGGAAAATGCGTGATATAAGCAGGAACAAAGGTAATAGCTGAAAATATGCAAGCTATGCGATAGTGCTTAAGTCTGTAATGATGGTATTGCTGTCCTCTCCCCAGAGGTCAGAGGAATCCAGAGCCAAGGAAATGGAGAGGCAGAGCTGTTTGAGAGTTCAAGACAGGGGTCACACAGGACATGGTTTCCCTTCTTGTTCCCAGGGTGAAGCCACATATATGATTACGTTTTAAACACTACCTGTGTGTGCCAAGTACAGGGCGAAGAGTTTAATCCACATTATCTCATTTAATCCCCACAAAGGCCCTGAGAATGTAATTTATCACCATTTTGTAGATGCGGAAACTGAGATTTTTGAAGCTGACCTAAGGCCATAAATGTAGTAAACTGGCAGAGCCCCTGTATCTCTTTACCAGGAAGCTGCAGAGTTGCATGTCACCTTGGCAGCGGCCAGCCAGCTCACCCCCCTTTGTCCCAAAAGGGTGACATGGGAGTGCAGCAGGTGTGGCCGAGACCCCAGCCCGCAGCCTGAGACGGTTGATCCATGTTGACAGCCATAGGCTGGGACTTGGGCACCTGAGCGCCAGTCCGGAAGGAGACTGAAAGCCAGCTGGTTGTCTCTGAAGACTTGCGAGCAGTTTTCAAAGTCTCCAGATAGGTGCTAGAAGGACAGAAATGTAATTGGTGTATTTGACCCACATTGTCATTTTTTTAGTAGCATAAAAATGAATTACTTTTATAATGAAGTGAGGCTTTTTGACTTGAATAAAAATACAAGAGAAGTAGATGGGGCGAAAAAACTAGTCTCTGGGGGGGTAATAATTCTGTAATAATTAACTACTACTAAGAAAAAGTAGGAAACTTAACACCTTTTAAGTTTTTTTTATGAACAAAGGAATTTTTTTTTAAAGATTTATTTATTTATTTGAGAGAGAGACAATGAGAAACAGAGAGCGTGAGAGAGAAGAGGGTCAGAGGGAGAAGCAGACTCCCCGCCGAGCAGGGAGCCCGATGCGGGACTCGATCCCGGGACTCCAGGATCATGACCTGAGCCGAAGGCAGTCGCTTAACCAACTGAGCCACCCAGGCGCCCCCAGATTTTTTTTTTTTAAGATTTTATTTATTTATTTGAGAGAGAGAATGAGAGAGAGAGAGCATGAGAGGGAAGAGGGCAGGGGGAGAAGCAGACTCCCTGCTGAGCAGGGAGTCCGATGTGGGACTCGATCCCGGGACTCCAGGATCATGACCTGAGCCGAAGGCAGTCGCTTAACCAACTGAGCCACCCAGGCGCCCCCAGATTTTTTTTTTTTAAGATTTTATTTATTTATTTGAGAGAGAGAATGAGAGAGAGAGAGCATGAGAGGGAAGAGGGCAGGGGGAGAAGCAGACTCCCTGCTGAGCAGGGAGCCCGATGCGGGACTCGATCCCGGGACTCCAGGACCATGACCTGAGCCGAAGGCAGTCGCCTAACCGACTGAGCCATCCAGGCGCCCTGAACAAAGGAATTTTGATGAGGATGAGATGAAAGAAGTTTGGGGCCCTTTGCAGCACAGTTTTTGGTGAGGGAGGGATGCTCACAATGAGTTGGGGTGCACCTGGAGGTGGGGACGAAAGGGGAGGGAAATACCTTGGGGGAGCAGTATCTTGCGGGCCACCTATTTCTTCACCTTCACCTGCTGTCAGAGCTGGGGCTGAGTCATCCTAGCAAAGGCACACATTTGCCTTACATATCCATCTATGAACTTGCCTATTATCTAACTTTGCCTGGTAGTATTGTTAACTATGTGTGTGTTTGACACCCCCACTGTTTCATACTTCCATATGCCACTTACATAAGCAACGGCAAGAGTGAGAATCCGAAGTCAGACTGACCTGGGTTCCGGCGCTGGCTTTGCATTTGACCTTGGACAAATTGCTTCAATTCTATGAGCCCGTTTTCTCCCTGACAACATGGGGATAATAAGAGTCCCTTGCAGCATACAGTCAGTAATATTGTTTTAACTTTGTAAGGTGACAGATGGTAACTAGACTTATTGTGGTGATCAGTTTGCAATGTTTACGAAAGTTGAATCACTGTGTTATACACAGGAAACTAACAGAATTTTGTATGTCAGTTACACTTCAATTAAAAAAATTAGTCTCTTAAAGAGTTGTTATGAAATTTAAAAAGCATGATGCCTGTAAAGTTTTTGGTATAGTGCCTGGCACATAGGAAACACTCAAAACATGACAGTTCCCCCTCTTAAGAGAAAAGTTCTGTGATAATGAATAAAAATTTAGTAACTATTTGTAAAGTATTTTTATGCATATTATCCTGATCCTAATGCAGGACCTTGCAATTAGGAAGTAGGTTGTTGGAGAGAAATTGGCATTCTTTTGCAATTATGATGAAAGAGTAATTGATTAATCTTTCTGGAAGGCAATGTGGTAACAGGGATCAAAGACATATCCTCTGACCCTTTGAGACATGACACAAACATGTATACGCAAAAAGGTTCATCCTAGGGATGGCTGGCTGGCTCAGTCAGTGGACAATGTGACTCTTGATCTCTGGGTTGTGAGTTTGAGCCCCGTGTTGGGTGTAGAGATTACTTAGTATAAAATTAAAAAAAAAAAAAAGGGTTCATCATAATCTTAGTAATAATAGTGAAATTTTAGAAACAACCTAAATGTCCAACAGTATTAGATTGGTTAATAAATTCTGGTACATCCAAATAACATGTCTGAGGAAACTTTTAGCTGCAAGTTACTTATCATTGCTCATGCTAGTTTATGTCAAAAAGGGGATTTATTGGCTTAGTCAGGAGAGGCAGGCCTAGCTCAGATGCCACTGCTCTGTAAACCTTCTTTGACCCACCAGGCAGGAGGGATCACTCCTCTCTGTGCTGCCAGAGTATAGATTTTCTGAGTCCTTCTATCCCTAATTCCTAAAACAGTGCCTAATCCAAGCTAGGAGCTTAGCAAATGAATCAATCAATGGTTTTATGTGAAGGGTCCCAAGGAATCAGTGTGGCCTAGTGGAAAGAGACTTGAAGGCAGACAGTCTCAGTATAGGGCCTACCTCCTCTGCTTATTAGCTGTGTTACCTTGGTCAAGTCACTCAACCAACCTGAGCCTCAGGTTCCTCATATAAAATCATAGTAGCCACTTGAATGAATAACTGCAGAGGAGTGAAAAAGCCATCTATCTTTTAAAAAATATTTGAATATATATTTTTCTAATGATCAAAGCAAGGGAACGAAATACCATCTTTTGATGCCCCCTACATAACTTGAAGATTTTAGCCTACTTCTGTTATCTATATTCCCCCTTGACTCACTTGCAAGCCTATATAAATATAAGCTGGAATTTTAGGTATTTCCTAAAGTAACATTCTTTCATTCATTCATTCAGTGAATACCCACAATACATATCAGGCACTTTACAAGTTCTGAGACTCCTGAATGACAGAGAAAGAGATATTTAGAGAAATAATAGCCAGACTAGGTGGAAGGGGCTGTCAAAGAGGTGTGATTAAGAAGCCTGCTATGGAGGAGCCCCTGGCTGGCTCAGTTGGAAGAGCATGTGACTCTTGATCTCGGGATCATGAGTTTGAGCCCCTGGTTGGGTGTAGAGATTGCTTAAAAAGAAGTAAGCAGGGGCACCTGGGTGGCTCAGGTGGTTAAGCATCTGCCTTTGGTTCAGGTCATGGTCCCAGGGTCCTGGGATTGAGCCCTGCGTCGGGCTCCGTGCTCGGCAGGGAGCCTGCTTCTCCCTCTCCTGCTCCCCCTGCTTGTGCTCTCTCTGTCAAATAAATAAATAAAAGCCTAACAAAAATCCTAATAAAATCCTGGAGGACAGTGAGCCCTGCCCCCAAATCACTGCCATATGAAGCTTGATGTTTGCTGCAGATGTGGGGTTTTTCTTAAAGTGAGCAAGACCTTGCAGGGATGCTGGTCTTCTAGTTATGCCATGCAGTGGGCCACAGCAGAGGAGAGGTCTTTAATGGGATGACCGGACTTCCAGTTTCTCCCATGAGGTAGGAGGGATAGGACTGATCTCTTGCACTGGGGGAGCCCCCAGGGCTCTAGATACCATGGAGGATGACCTGATGAGGGAAGGTGTGGACCTCCTGCTAATGGAGGCATGAGGGGCCTCCAGTGTTGGACCTTGGGACCACTCTAGAAGTGGTAGGTCATTGTACCCAAACTGGTAGAGCAAGAGACCCTGGTTACATTAGAAAACCTTGTTCCGTGGGTGGGAGCTGTCATCCCCACTTGCAAAGATTCTATCTCGGGTTCTAGTTGCAAGCAGAGCAAAGGCAGAGTTAGCTGGCAGATGTATTTGCCTCCCCCCCACCCCAGTTCCATTCCTTCCACGCTGGATGTCTGTTGTCTTCTAGTGTCTTTGTCTTCCAAGATCCCAGGTTTCTGAAGCTCCAGGGTTATCTGTCATGGTGGCCATCACATGGGCATTCTAGCTCCCTTCACCTTGCCAGGTGAGGTAGGGAAGCACCCAGGCTTCAAACAGGGGACACCTGGCTCTGGGTGCCCCATCCCGATTGGCCCCAGTGCACATCCTTTTTCTGGTTTCCCCATTGTCCAAGATCCACATCTAATTCTTCATTTAAGCTGCTAACACCCTGCCCTCTGTTATTTCGTTCAGAACAATGAGAACCTCCGAGTGTTTCCCTGGTGCTGGGGCCCATGAATAAAGGTGGGAGGAGGTGCATGTTGAGCTGAACCCCCCTTCTGCCCACTTGTTCCTACAACCTTTCCCTGTAAACACGAGCCATCTGCCACCTGCCCTAACCCCACAGCTTCGAACCACGCACTGGGCAAACGGAATCCGCAGAGATGCATTTCCCGCACCTGAGGCCATCCCTGCACTCCTTCCATCTCAGGATTCTCCATCATCTCCTGCCGGGTGCTCTGAGGACACAGCCTGTGCGGGAACAGAATCGGGGAACGCTGCACAGGAGCATTTGGTGGGTGCTGGGGAAGTGCTTCCCCAAGATGCTAATGAGGGCCACTTGGCTCCCAGAAGCTTGTTAGCAAAAGCGTTTAAGATGCCTGCATCTCTTTCAACACTGACAATCCAGAAACTGAAATTAAACACGAACAAAAAGATAAGGAAAGCATACATTCTCCCTAATTCCAGATTCACGGACTGTCTTAGTGACTGACGGAGCCCTGAAGCAGGAGGGGGAGGGTCCCGGTTCCACCCTCCACCCCCCCACCCCCTCTCCCCACAGCTTCTGCCTTTTCCCAACGGCCTGCCCTTGGTGTGGAACCTTCCTTCTTTTTTTTTTTTAAAGATTTTATTTATTTATTTGAGAGAGAGAATGAGAGAGAGAGAGCATGAGAGGGGGGAGGGTCAGAGGGAGAAGCAGGCTCCCTGCTGAGCAGGGAGCCCGATGCAGGACTCGATCCCGGGACTCCAGGATCATGACCTGAGCCGAAGGCAGTCGCTTAACCAACTGAGCCACCCAGGCGCCCAGGAACCTTCCTTCTGTGCCTCTTTCCCCTTTGCCACTCCCCAGTTTGTAGGACTTCAGTTCACAGTCGAAATGAGGAGTTGGCCAAGTCATAAAAGCAACCAGTGGGGGTGTCTCTGTGCCGCACAGAAAGCACTGCGAGGGCCCCATCCGAGCCGGCCCCTGGGGACACGTGTCCAGGCATTACTGTCTGCTCCTCACCACATACTGTCAGTGGAAGGTAGATGGAGCTGTGATTACAGCTAACTGTGTGGTATTCAACGGTTATCTTGTTGGCAGCTTCTATCTGTTGGCAGAAAATGAAGGAAGATGACAGCGGGGTCAGATCTGTGCTCTGGGAAGATGGTTCTGGAAGCTAGGTGGAAAGCAGACTTGAAATGTGCGTGAGCTCAGGCGGCTGGAGGCTGCTCTGGGAAGCGGAGAGGGATGGTGTGACCGTCCTCCAATGAGCCCTGTCTTCCTGTGTTCACACCCCTCTGTCGCGTGACGCGGCCACTCCTCCTGCGGAGAGGTTTTTATCCTTCACACCCTTGAACTGGACCGAGCCTTGTGACAGGGTTTTATCAGTAGAATGTAGCTGGCGTGACCTAACGTGACTTTCAAGCCCAGGCCTTAAGCGGCCAAGCAGCTTCAGGTTCTCCCCCTGGGCGCTCAGAGAGCCCCGGGCCGCACAGAAGTCGGGCAAGCCTACTGGATGATGAGAGACAAGCTGGGGAACCGAGGCACCCTGCTCAGATAGCCATTCCAGCAACCCCCCGACTGCCACCGCGTAAGCGAGCCCAGGCCAGACCAGCCCAAGAACCACCTGTCAAAGAAATGAGTGTTGTTTTAAGCCACTACGTTTTGGGTAGGTTTGCGAAGCCGCACGGATAACTGAAGTAGACAGTGCACGCCCTGAACTCGGGCGTTAGCAGGATTCATTCACTGAACAAATATTTTTGAGCGCCTGTTAGAGCCTGTATCTAGTGGGGGGCGGACTGAAGAGGGGGTATGTCTGAGAAATGTTTAGGACCTCATGATTGACTGAAAACGGAGAGTGCAGTAAAGGATGGCTTCTCAGGCTTCTGGTGTGGGCGGTGAGGGTGACCGTTGGGCCATCCGGGGTAGCAAAGCAGACTGGGAGTTGTCCAGTTTGGGACACGTGGGCACCTAAGGAACGACGAGATGGCAGATGTAAGGAGGCGTCTGAAGCTCGGGAGGGCTGGCGAGATAAATATTTTGGAGTCATTTTGTCCTGTACAATTCAGCAAATATTTATTGAGTGACAATCACATGTCAATCATTCTGAGGCACCAGGAAATACAATGACAAACAAGACACGGTTTAGTGAAGGAGATGAAAACATTCGCTGTGGCAGGAGGTTTACTATAGCAAATGCAGGGCTCTGTCTGACGCAGACAAGGAGAACAGAGAAATTGAAGGTGGACTGGGGTTGCAACCAGGACACCAAAGAAGGTGAGCCTTGGACTGGACAAGGGAAGAAAAGTGGATGGGCCAAGGACAAAATCCTGGGAAATATTAACATTCATTTTTGTGCTTAACGAAAGGGAGAAGGCATACATGAAAGGGTAGGAGATACTGGGGGTGAGGGAGGAACAGGAGGAAGAGGGGCCCCGGGAGGGGGAGAGAAAACAGGTTGCCTTTTGTCACTGCCCAAGGATTTTAGGGGCAAGAGGTTGGTGAGGAAGTAACAGGCTAACCACGTTCAAGCTGTTCTGGAGTTGATGGTCTAAACTGTTTCCAGTAGGGTCTGGCTTGGCCTAGATGTGTTGTGGACTCCTGGAAACTTTAGGGGGGGTGCTCTGTGGCAGGGGGAGGGGGGACATTGACGGCTGCTCTGGAACAGGCTGCTTCCACGAGTACCCAGGAGGGGCACTCAGTCTGCAACTCCCCAAGGGGCTCTGTGTCCTGGTGCCACTATACCATGGGGGGGGGTTTGTTCTCACAGGCCACCCCAGATTCCCTTTAAACTGGCTGACTTATATTAATTTTGCTCTTATTCTTTGCTCCTTAGTATCAGGGAGTCATCTCCCCTTGGGGCCCCTTGTTTCATGAAGCCATCCCCAGCTACAACCTATCATTCCCCTGCATAGCTCAATGGAAGTGGGACACAGAGATAACCCCACACAGCCAGCTCTTGTTGTCTGCCCTGAAGAGGAAACGTTAACCCAAAGAATTCTATTAGGAGTTGAATTGTGCCCCCCAAAAAAGATATGTTGGGGTTCTAACCCTCAATACCTCAGAATTTGACCTTATTTGGACATAGGGTCTTGACAGAGGTAACCAAGCTAAAGTGAGGTCATTCAGGTGGGCCTTATATGACTGGTGTCCTTATGAAAAGGGGAGATTTGGACACAGAGACAGATATGCACACGGGGAGAACACCATGTGAAGATTGGAATACACTGCCACCGGTCAAGGAACTACCAGAGACTAGGAAAGAGATCTAGTACAGAATCTTTGCTAGCGCCTTCAGACGGACCGTGGCCCCGCAGACAGGTTGATCTTGGACGGCTAGCTCCAGAAGCATGAGACAGCACATTTCTAAGTCATTCAGTTGCGCTACTTTGTTGTGGTGGCCGTCACAAACGAATACAAATTCCAAATTTGAATATCCCAGAATTATGTGATTGGATCTTTGAGACATACCAAAATAGAATTTTTATTCAAAGGGGTTCAACTGGATCAGGAACTATGATGAATTCAGAAGAGCACTGAGTAAATTTTTTATTATCTGTGTTTGCTGAATAAATAACATAAAAGAGAAAGCACTGCTTGGAGAGAACAAATTGTTTTCAAACTCTCATTTGGTTTAGAAGCACTATTTACATATAACAGAGGTACTAACAAAATGTGGTTTCTTATTTACTTACTGAGGTGACCCGCCAGGGAACATTTCCATTTCCTGTGCTGTGTCTTGTTGGCTAGTCGGTAGATCAGATGTAATTGGATTTAAATAAAAAATTAAAATTAAAAAAGAATGTCAAGGTAAAAAAAAAAAAAAACAACCCAACAACCTTAGATTGACTAGTTGCCTCCTCAGCTAGTCGGGACATGTGAGATTCTAATGTTAGCTCTCCTGGGTAATTTCTGCTTGCCTGTCCTCCCTACCTTGAGCCCTGGAAGGCTGACCCACGTGGACTGTAAAAACAGGTTCCCTTCGAGCTGGGTTCAGCTGAAAGGAGGTACTGGCAGGAATTGAGGGAGGGAGGAAGAAGGAGAGACAAGGAGTAGCATCTCTT
This sequence comes from Mirounga angustirostris, assembly GCF_029215605.1. Taxonomy (NCBI): domain Eukaryota; kingdom Metazoa; phylum Chordata; class Mammalia; order Carnivora; family Phocidae; genus Mirounga; species Mirounga angustirostris. The sequence goes on from NW_026991712.1 coordinate 35,603,091, forward strand.
CCCCAGGGTATGCGGCTCCCTCCCTTCAGATCACGTTGGCTGGCAGTGTTCCTTCGAGAAAACCTCATCTCCCATGGGGGTGGGGGAGGCGGTTCCCTGCAGCCCTTTCTGGGTTCTGGGAACCATTCCCTCCCCTAGAGCTTCACTATCCCCACAGTACTGCAATATCCCTTGTCTTTAGCCCTTACACACTGCCCTATACCTTTGTAAATACCTGTAGACCCTTTATGAAACCCTCCTGGGATTATTTGGTTTGAGTGTGCCATCGGGTTCCGGCCAGGGCCCTATGAATATGCTAGTAAAGTGTACCAATGCCTCCCATACGTCCGAGGCTGCATTAAGAATTTCATGTGCATTTGCTCTTTTAATCCTACTAACAACCCTTATAACATTTAATCTACCTAACAACCCCAGGACGCCGGCTGGTTTGCACAGAACAGACTCACCTTCACATTGTGCCTTACTCAAGCTAAAATTAAAAAGTGCTTGCATTTCCTGAGCAGCCATGACAGATACCAAAACACTCGGGAATCCACAGGGGCACGAGAGATGTCATGCTGGATTAGATATTTGCCATGAAGATGGGAGGAGGAGATATTCAGCGATGGGTAACCAAAATGTACCTTTGGTAAAAACAAGAGGTTGACTCTAAATAATGAGGTCTAGAAGGGCTGGGGGTGGGGAGAGAATGGGTATCTGGGGAGGTAGTTTCATTAAGAATTCCTTTGCAGCCAGGTAGCAGCTAAAGGCAGAGGGTGCCCTCTATCCCCCCTGCCCTCTGCCTTTACACATTAATAGTCCTTTATAAATATTGATGCCCTAGATGGCTTCATTAATATTTATTTGCCCATGTCATCATTCTTCACCCAGGGTTTAAGGAGTGAGCCATTAATTTGGTGCTGTCAAGGGTTTCATGTGCAAGATTCCCTAGTGAGAAGCAATTGGATGGGCTCCCCTCCCCAAAGTACCCTGAAATTCTTAAAGCATCCATATTTGTTGCGTGGGTTTTAATAACATTTTTATATTTTTCATTTTGCTTGACTCCTCTTTACATTTTCAAGCTAAGAAATCTCCCTAACCGGCCCCTGGTGGCTTTTAAGGTGACTGACTTGCAAAGGCTATATCCCCAGGGGTTCCCCGGGCTGCTGAGGCAGAAACCATTCATGCTCTGCAGCAGAAAAATTTAAGGCAAACTCTTGCATGATTTTCAGTCCATTGGTCTGTGGGTGAGCAGAATTACAAAGGCCACACACGCCTGTCCTGGCGTCCTGTGCCAGGGCTAAAATCCTGAAATTGAAGCTCAGTGTTCTCTCTGAAGCAGTGGCTACAACAGGCTTTCACAGTCAGTGATCCTACTGGGCTAGTGCCCCAAATCCTGTTTGCCTAAAAACAAAGAGGCCCTGCTTAATTAGTAAATGCACTTTGCTGCTCATGTTCTTGCTGCTGAAATGAATAGTAGTAACACATGACTTTACTGACAATTCTTTTCTAGATAGCCGGTTGTCTCTGACAAATTTAAACTTTCACAAGTCACGGAGGAATGTCAATAACAACTATATGGGAAAAATAGATCAGAGAGTTACAGATCTTTTGAGCTGAGCAGAGCTGAAATTCCTGTTTTTACAGGAGACAAAAGGTCTGAAGTCATTTGCCCAAAACCACACAGCTCTGTTCCATGGCAAAGGGGACACCAAGTACTCTTGATTTCAAGTGTGGTGCTCTTTTCACAACATTCATTACACAAGTAGTGAGATGCTTGGGTAGTCCATTGAAAACATCACCAAAAGTCCCAAGGTCTGCTCTTTCATTCTTGCAGTTCATTCATAATCTAACTCTGACCATCCACTTAATCTACGTCTCTCTTTCTATCAAAGAGTTCGGCCAGAAAATAACATAATTTTTAGGAGTGTATTTGATGATTTAACAAAATATAAAAATTGCAATAATGCAGAATATACAAATAATGTAATATGAACCACACTTTTGTGGCCCAGATATTTTGTTCTTGCTATTAATGTTTAGATAGAATGCATGATTCATGGGGGCTGGGACTATATTGGTCTTTTCATGTTTTGTTTTTTTTTAATTTTATTTTGTTTTATTATGTTAATCACCATACAATACATCATTAGTTTTTTTTTCACATCATTATGACCTTTTATTTTTTTTTATTTTTATTTTTTTATTCTTATGTTAATCCCCATACATTACATCATTAGTTTTAGATGTAGTGTTCCATGATTCATTGTTTGTGCATAACACCCAGTGCTCCATGCAGAATGTGCCCTCCTCAATACCCATTACCAGGCTAACCCATCCTCCCACCCGCCTCCCCTCTAGAACCCTCAGTTTGTTTTTCAGAGTCCATCGTCTCTCATGGTTCATCTACCCCTCTGATTTCCCCCACTTCATTCTTCCCCTCCTGCTACCTTCTTCTTCTTCTTTTTTTTTTCTTAACATATATTGCATTATTTGTTTCAGAGGTACAGATCTGAGATTCAACAGTCTTGCACAATTCACAGCACTTACCAGAGCACATACCCTCCCCAGTGTCTATCACCCAGTCACCCATCCCTCCCACCCCACCCCCCATTCCAGCAACCCTCAGTTTGTTTCCTGCGATTAAGAATTCCTCATATCAGTGAGGTCATATAATACATGTCTTTCTCTGTTTGACTTATTTCACTCAACATAATACCCTCCAGTTCCATCCACGTCATTGCAAATGGCAAGATCTCATTCCTTTTGATGGCTGCATAATATTCCATTGTATATATATACCACATCTTCTTTATCCATTCATCTGTCGATGGACAGCTTGGCTCTTTCCACAGTTTGGCTATTGTGGACATTGCTGCTATAAACATCGGGGTGCACATACCCTTTTGGATCCCCTACTCTTGTATCTTTGTGGTAAATACCCAGTAGTGCAATTGCTGGATCATATGGTAGCTCTATTTTCAACTTTTTGAGGAACCTCCATACTGTTTTCCAGAATGGCTGCACCAGCTTGCATTCCCATTTTTCATGTTTTCTTTGGTGTCAAACAGAGTGCCTAGGATATAGTTAGTACTCAATAAGTATTGTTGAGGATGGGATTGTTATGGAATATTGGCACAAAAATTAGAAATGTATAGGTCATATCATACAGAAGATATTAGGATATCCTTAAGATGACATCATAACTGTCAGATTTTTTTTTTTTCATTTTCAAAGTGCCTTTCTATTTCATTGCTGACCTAGGGATATTATTTGCTTCTGACATTAACTATTGTTTTTACACAATATTACAAATTCCATAAGTTTAAGGACTATTTCTGTATTATTCACCTTTGTTATCTCCATAAGTGAGCCCAAAGCTTGGCACAGAGTAAGCAGTCCATAAATATTGTCTGTTGTGTTTCTTTTTCACAACCCAATGAGAGTATTTGCTGATTCACCATTCTGCGATTGTCAACAAGATTTGCAGCTCTTACCTCAGAGCACTGGCTGATTTTAAGACTTTGTAGCTAGCTTTAACTCTTAGATGGCAAGGAAGTACAAGCTGCCTAACTTTGGGCCAGATGAGCTCTTAGCATTTATAAATACAATAATAAAGTGCCAATGAGAGTACCGGACAGTTTGGCTATGGGACTGAAGAAATAAGAGCCCCATAAGCACTCAAAGAATCAATAAACCTCCTTCTCACTAATAGGAAAAAATAACTGGCAGTTCTCCCACCAACTCTACTTTCTCATCTAAGAGGAAAACGTTTCCTAAAGTACTTGTTCTTTTGAGAGCTTGCAGATGGCAATGGCTTAAAAGCCTCTGTAATACTAGTAACACACTGCATGATCCTAACCAAATTCCAAATGGCATCAGTTGACTAGACTTGGAAAGTCAGATGCTTACAAAAGTGCATGCCAAATGCCTGTCAATTACATTCTGAAATAGTAGGCAAAGATGTGGATGAAAAAGGCACTCCAGATAAGGGGATGACATGGAGGAAAGTATGGTGATAGGAAGAACAAAGATTGGTTGACGTGACATAGACCAGTATAAATAAAATAGTTGTTGAACAAGAGATAAGATGAGGTATATGGGTTGGGTTCATGAATTCTTATTCAAAGGCCTTGAATTCCATGTGAATTAGTTAGCTATCGCTGCATAACAAACCATCACGAAATTCAGTGGCTTAAAATATGTTTAATGTTATTGCCCACAATAATAATATACTGGGAAGTTCTTTTGGTCTTGGCTGGACTCACTCATACTTCTACAGCTGGCTGTGGTGTGGGTAGACAGCCCTGCTGATCTTGGCTGATTCCTCTCACATGTTTGATGATTGGCTGGCTATAGGCTTGTATAGGAGAGAGTTAATATTGTAGATTGATGCTGCTCTTTAGAAGGACCTGCTTGCAGAGATGACCCTTGGCTGGTATCTGGCTGGTACTTGGGTTTTGGAATGTTCTCTATGTTAATAACTGTACTGGTTTTCAACTGCTGATGTAACAAATTGCCACAAATTTAGTGACTTGAAACAACACAAATTTATTATGTTACAGTTCTGGAGATAAGAAGTCCTTGCCTTTTCAAGCTTCTAAAGGTCATCTGCATTCCTTGGCTCATGACCCCTTCCTCCATCTTCAAAACTAGCAGCATAGCAACTTCAAATCTCTCTCTCTCTGATCTCTGCTTTTGTCATCACCTTTCTTTGACTCTGATCTAGATAATTCAGGAAAATCTTCCCATCTCAAGATCCTTCACTTATATATCCCCAATGCCACTTTTGCCAGGTAAGGTACCATATTAATAGGTTCTGGGCATTATTAGGGCATAGGCATATTTGGGTATTTCAGGTTCATTAACTGATGATGGAGAATAAAATGGGTTAACATGCAGGAAATCTAGAGATAAAGCAGTTAGAAAGCTATAGGCAGTTGTTGGGATGCCTGGGTGTCTTAGCTGGTTAAGCATCGGACTCTTGGTTTCGGCTCAAGTCATGATCTCATGGGTCATGAGATGGAGCCCGCATCAAGCTTCCTGCTCGGTGGGGAGTCTGCTTGAAGATTCTCTCCCTCTGCCCCTCCCTGCACTCGCTCTCTTTCTCTCTCTCTCTCTCTAAAATAAATAAATACATCTTTAGAAAGAAAGAAAGAAAGAAAGAAAGAAAGAAAGAAAGAAAGAAAGAAAGAAAGAAAGAAAGAAAGAAAGGAAGAAAGAAAGAAAGAAAGAAAGAAAGAAAGAAAACTATAGGCAGTTGTTCAGGGATGCAATCAGTGATTGAAGTACCAGCCAGAAAACCAAGTCATCTATTTGAAACTGGTAAACAAACAAACAACAACGAAACCTATGTTACTCAGGACCAGTTTGGGTAGAACTTGTGGTATTTATATACCACACATAGCCTGTACTATGTGCTGAGACTACAAAAGGAATAAAATAGACATGTTTCTATCCCCATGGAGCTCACCTTCCAGTTGGATGTTTCTAAGAAGGGAGCATTTAAACTGATCCCTAGATAATAGAAAGAGATAGTCCCACAAAAAATAAGGGGTTCCAAGGAGGGAAAATGGCATGTACAAAGCTCTGGAGTTGGGAAGAATGTGATCCTCTGTAAGTTTACTAGAAGTTCCAGGAAACTGAAGTATAGAAAATGAGGGGAAGGATGTCCCTAAGGTGGCAGGGAAGATAAACAGATGCCAGTTCATGCAGCAAGGGTCTTCTAGCCACAAGGAGACTAGATTTCATTCTGAGCTAACTAGAATCCTCTGAAAGGTTTTGTTTTCAAAATGGTAACTCTAGTGTTGAGGGACAAGAGTGGTAGTGGGAAAATTAGTTAGTGCCTTGCTACTTAGTGTGATCCATAGACCAGCAGCATCAGACTGACATATGAGCTTGTTGGAATTGCAGAATATTGGTCCTTCCCCAAATCTAGAATGAGAATCTGCATTCTAACAAGATCCTGAAGTGATTCATTTGCACATGAAACTTTGAGAAGCACTAAGTTGGAATACCATGGTAGCTTGACCTAACATAGTGGCTGAGGAGGTGGAAAAGTAGAGGGGATGTCTTAAAGATAGTCATAGGCATGCAGAACTAGAGTTGGGATTAAAAGCTGGTATCAGGAGGACAATGTTCAAAACACACAGAGATATTAATTAGATGCAGGCATAGAATGCTAGGCAGAGATGTTTTCAGGCAGAAGTCCAGTACCCTGGAGAGCTCCCATAAACCAATGGTTTTTTGGAGATGAAAGCCTAAGGATCAACAGAGAGATGGCTTTTAGACTCAAAACGTTGAAGTCATCCTTGACTTCATATTATCTCATAGTATCTTGATGAAGCTCTGATGATCACTGGATTAAGTCCTATGATTCCTGGAAATCATCTTCAATACCCAAAGGGCTTTCTGTTCCACATGATAGAATGGCCACGGTGTCTGCTCTGACATGCACCATCAGTGAAATTAAATTCCTGAAAGAGCCCAAAAGGCTGAGATGAGGTGGAGGTAAGAGGAAGATACCTTTCCCGATACCATTTGCCCTCAAGGATCCCCTCTCTTCTGGAACAGGAGCTAGAGTTTGACCTAGGTTCAAGGGTTCAACCCCAGAAAAGAAACTGTCAGATATACTGTGATAACTCTGAAAATGGTAAGGGGTCTAATTTTGAGGAGATTATGAAGGAAATATCAGCAGAAGTTGATGAAGGACAGGGAGAAGGCAAGTGTGGAGTCTGACTGATGCCAGGATCTTCCTATTGCTCTCATCTGTCCTACTTGTAGCAAATATAGAAAATTCCATTAAAATCCCACTGACCCTGTGAGATACCAACCATATCATTCCCAGTAATATGATTAAACTGAAAGACAAGTATAAGTGAGGATATGAAACAATTCATACCTTATTGGTGGGAATGTAAAATGGTACATTATTAGGTATATACATTTGAAAGAATACATCCAATTGTACTCTTACCATCTCTGAGTAGTATTGAATATAAATTTGACTTCAATAAAAATAAGCTTTTAATTAATAATTTAAAAATCCCATTGGCTTTTGCTTCATTCCAAGGGCACATGTACCTATATATGCCGGCTTGTTTCATTCTAGGAAAATTTGTGAGGGATACTCAACAATCTTTCTGGTCTGGAAACAATGTGGCAGAGGGGCTTGCAGTTTGTCCAAGTTGATGCAAAGCTGGAGGCAGCTGGGCTTAGCAAAAGCTTTCAAGCAAGCTTTGAACAATACCTGTAACCTGTGACCACAAAAGTGTAACATGCCCGCTGGAGCCCGTGGTCCATAGAAATCTCATTGAGAGGAGGTGCCCAGCTCCTTCTAAGCCACAAGAGCCTGATGAATTGCTCAGTTGTTCTTTCAGGCTGTTCCAGTTACAGTGGCAACTAGGGAGGAAGAAAACCCAGGTTTTCAGTGTTGCAAAAATTCAGTCTAGTACAAAGGGTCCTGAAAGAGGATCCAAAGAACAAGACAACAGAGTAATGAGGCCACCTGCTCCCAGATCAGCTCTTCTTTTTTTTCCCATCACCAATTTAGTCCCAGTTCTAGTTGACGCCCACCCAAAGTGGATTAATTCAACCAACATGTTGTATTTACTATGAACCAGTGCCATGCCATGTACCTGGAGGGCAGGTAAAAGACCCCAATCCTTTAGAAACTCAGTCTGGTGGAATTACCTGCTGTCACATCCGTCATCTAATTTGATCCTTGCAACCTCTCTGAAAGGTAAGTAAAGCAGGAATAATTACAGCCCCTATTTTCCAAATGAGAAGATTGAGACTCAAGAGAAATGAAATGATTTACCCAAGGCCACATAGCAAGTAGTAAACTTAAGATTTGAACTCAGGTGTTCTTATGCTGGGTTCCATGTTCTTTCTAATGCATTATAAAGATGCATATAAAACAGGTATGTGTCCTTTCTCTACTGTATATTCACTGAAATCTTGAGTCTGAAGAATATTGGGACTCATGAGCACAGAAATGACAGGGGGAAAAATAATCAGGACCAGGCGGTGCTTAGTCCTCCAGGAGACATGCTGTCTGAATAGACACAGAGGGAGAAGACTTGGCTCAGACAAGTGATCCATATCCACAGTGATATGATCTGATAGATGAATCTGATGAGGGATGGTGAATTGTTCAACTGGGTAAGTAGCTGTTAGTCAGGTTCATTAATTCCACCACTGTCCATCCAGTGTCATTCATTAGTCTCTGATCTATGGGTAAGAGCCACAAGAAGCCCAAGGAGGCAAGGAGAGCACCAGAGTCCCAACCAGGTAAGAAGCAGCTCAGAGAGGCTTTTTGCATGTCTGTCCAAGTTCTTGGTCAGAAGCAACAGATTTGGACTCTGCTCCCTTTAGCAAAAAATAATCTATTAAGAATACAGGTGGCTAACAAATCTATGGAAAATTTGAACATCCAGCCCTCAGAAAGGACAGGAACTAGAGAGAGTCTGAGGAATCAGGTACCAAGGACAAAGGGAAAAATGTCTTCCCAGTGCTAACTTCAAAATTTTTTTTTATCCTTTCTTCTTTCCAACCAAGATTCAGTATCCAAGGGGAGACAGAGCCTGATTGGCTTAATTTGGGCCAGCTGCCTTCACTTTGACAGGTGATGGAAAGAGTACCTTGAATAACGGTCCCCAGAAAAATCACATGCACTAAGTGAAGACTTGGTTCCTCAAAGGAATATCAGAATGCCATTAATGCTGTTTCCAGAGAAGCAATGCTGAGAAGGCAAAAAACTTGGATGTCTACTATAGGATTCACAGGAAACTGAAAGACTAGAAAGGGAAACCAACAAGGAGACCAGGTCAGAGAATGTAACAGCAAGAAAGAGTAAGAGCTCCTTATAGCCAGAACTCCCCACCATGCACCAGCTCCAGGTAAATAGCAAACATCTTTCTAGACCCCAGTGAGTCCTAAACTAAGGCTCATGAGATCTTTATTGCCTTACTCAGAACAGGCTCAGGAATTGGAAGAATTTGAGACTGCAGATAGAATAACAACATTAGGCATGACATCTTGGAGAAGCTAAAAAAAAAAAAAAAGCAGGGGCTAGCCAGAAGGAAGTCAGCGTAGTGTTAAGCTCACTGTATCTTGTGAATGGTAAACAATAAGAATCAAATTCCTTGTATTTAAATGATTATGCTATTTATAATATAGAAAAACATGATGAAATGCATTAAATAATACAGGAAACTAAAACCACTAAAGATATTTTAGCATTAGATATACTTTGTCAGAGTGAAATAGTCCATTGGTTGAAACTTGTACCTCGGTGTACCATTCGGAATGCTTAGGTTGTAAGCAATAGTAAACCTTTAATTACTCCAGCTTAAACAAGGAAGAAAGTTAGTATCACTTAAAACAAGATACACAGAGCTAGGGCAAATTCTAGTAACAATAAAATTACTAACTCAATGATACCATTATAGCTTAGACCAGCAGTTCTCAAAACTGTTGGTCTCAGGACACTGTTTATGTGGGTTATTGGTTGCAGTAAAAATTAAAACTGAAAAATAGTCAATGTTGTTTTGTTTAAGGTATATGGAAAAATTAGTCTTATAGAGATATGTAGTTAGAAAAGGAAGAAGCATTTTAGTAGCTTTGTTAGATCATTGTAGATACTCTTTTTTTTTTTTTTTAAGATTTTATTTGACAGAGAGAGACACAGCGAGACAGGGAACACAAGCAGGGAGAGTGGGAGAGGGAGAAGCAGGCTTCCAGAGGAGCAGGGAGCCCGATGCGGGGCTTGATCCCAGGACTCTGGGATCATGACCTGAGCCAAAGGCAGATGCTTAACGACTGAGCCACCTAGGTGCCCCATTGTAGATATTCTTGATACTACACTAAAACTCAAGATTAATTTCCTGAAGATTAGTTATAACGTGGATCTGAAACCATATCAGTGAACTTTTTATATTGTTATATCCATTGGTCTATCTTGCACCTTGCATGGATCTTTGACCCACACATAATTTTGTAAAGTCAAGCATTGGTCATTTGGAAAATATTAGTTCACTGAGCTATGCAGATCTTCCAGATATTGATACATTTCATTATACAATATCAAAATAATCTAATTAATATCACCACTGATCTTATCAGAAAAGTCTTTAAATATTGGGAAGCTATCAGTAAATATTGGGAAGATGTCAAGCTCACAGTGGCAAACACAAATTTTCCAAAATTCTTTTATTTTTTTATTTGAGAGAGAGAGAGAGAGAGAGAGAGAGCGCGCATGAGTGGGGGAGGGGCAGAGGGAGAAGGAGAATTCCTGCTGAGCAGGGAGCCTGATGTGGGACTTGATCTGGGATCATGACCTGAGCCAAAGGCAGATGCTTAATGACTGAGCCACCCAGGTGCCCCCCAAAATTTTAATATTGCTCAAAAGCTTGACCTTTATCACTGGTAACAAATACTGTCCACTGTTTTCTCTGAAATGGCTCATTTTATCCAAGTTTGAGATAATGTCTACCAAATACTCAAGTTAAGTCATCATAGTTTGTCAATCATTCTTTCAAGCAAAAATGGAGCTAAATTAGTTCACAACCCAAACAATCACACAGGTACTTTCCCTCGAGACAACCATCATACTTTAATATGCAGAGAAGGGATTTATGAATACTTGCCATTTTTAAAAATACAGATATCAAAAAGATGTGTATTCAAGGGTCAAAACTTAATAGAATTAAAATGTTTTACTTCGTCAAAGACATTAAGTGAAACTAGTTGGGTTTTTTTTCCCTACGTGTGCATGGGGCAATGCAAGAATACAATGATACAACTGTAGTGTGTACAATAGGTGCCAATGACAGTGCTACCTACCAGCGTTTTTGCATCATCGGTGCAAATGTCAGCTGCAGAGTCAAGGGCAAATAATACTTTAGTATTATTATACAGATAGTTTTGATCCCGTAAAACTCCTGAAAGGACCTTAGGGACTACACTATGAGAAGAGCAGGCTTAGGCTTAGCAAGACCTAGAGCACAGAGTGGGACCACTTTACCCTGAATCATGTAGGAGAGAAGTAGGTACTTAAACAAAACAAGGATTCTGTTAGGAAGAAAGAAGGAATAGTGGATACTGGTAGACCATCAACAGTGCCCACAATGCATGGCAACAATATATGGAAATATAGCACAGTTAATATGGTTAGCTGCTGTGGACTTAAACTAACAGTGATAAGCACCTTCCTAAGTAGTCATACATGCAGTGTGAAGTTGGATCCCCACCTCCGATCATATACAAAAATTAACTCAAAATAGATCAAAGACTTTACATGTAAGAACTAAAACTATAAAACTGTTACAAGACACAAAAAGGTAACTTTTCATGACCTTGGGCGTGGTGACGTTTTCTTAGATATGACACCAAAAACACAAGCAACAAAAGAAAAAATAGATGAGTTGAATTTCTTCAAAAATTAAACCTTGTAAATCAAAGGACACCATTAAGTAAGTGAAAAGGCAATCCATAGAATGGGAGAAATATGTGCAAATCATACATCTGATAAGGGTCTAGTATCCAGAATATATAAAGAACTCCTACAGTTCAACAACAAAAAGACAAACAATCCAATGAAACAAATGGGCAAAAGGTTTTAATAGATAGACAAATAGCCAACAAGCACATGGAAAGATGATCCACATCACTGGTCATTGGGAAAATACAAACCCAAACCACAGTGGAATATTACTTCATACCCACGAGGTTGGCTATAATAAAGAAATCAAAAAATAACAAGTGTTAGTGAGGATACAGAGAAACTGAAACCCTCACAAATTGCTGGTGGGAATGTAAAATGGTTCAGCTGCTATGGAAAACAGCTTGGCAGTTCCTCCAAAAGTTAAACATAGAATTACCATATGACCCAGAAATTCTTCTCCTAAGTACGTACCCAAAAGAATTGAAAACAGGTGTTCAAGCAAAAGCTTATACACGAACATTCGTAACAGCACTATTCACAATAGCCAAAAGTTGGAAACAGCTCAAATGTCCATCAGTAGATGCATGGATAAACAAAATGTGGTATAAACATACAGGGGAATATTATTCAGCCATACAAAGGAAGGAAACGCTGACACATGCCATGACATAGACAAATCCTGAAAACATTATGCTAAGTGAAAAAAGCCAAACACAAAAGGACACATATCTTATGACTCCATTTACATGAAAATTCAGAATAAGCAAATCCAAAGAGACAGGAAGCAGATTAGTGGTTGCCAGGGGTTGGGGAAGGGGAAATGGAAAGTGACTACTTAATGAGTACAGGATTTCCTTGTGGGATCATGAAAATATTCTGGAACTTTATCATGGTGATAGTTGTACCACACTATGAATGGACTAAAAGCTACTAAATTGTACACTTTTTAAAAAATGGTTACAATGGCGAATTTATGTGATGTAATTTTTTACCACAACTTAAAGCAAAAACAAAAACAAAACCTTCCTAAGGTTGTGTGATAGCAATTAAGTCCCAGAGAGGGTACGGCAAGTGAATTAGCACAGTGTTGGAAGTCTAAGTCCTGCAACTATTGCAGAGGGTAACCATCACCTAATCCACCAGCTTCAAACAGTACGAGGCAGGCAGTACCCGACAGAGAGACAAAGCTTCTACTAGACACAGCTGATAAGGCTGTAAGGCGGATGCAGCTGTACTCAGTGGCAATACACAAGAGCACTGATTGAAAAACAAGCAAGTAGGGCGCCTGGGTGGCTCAGTCGGTTGAGTGACTGCCTTCGGCTCAGGTCATGATCCCGGAGTCCCGGGATCGAGTCCCGCATCGGGCTCCCTGCTCGGCAGGGAGTCTGCTTCTCCCTCTGACCCTCCCCCTCTCATGCTCTCTGTCTCTCATTCTCTCTCTCGCAAATAAATAAATAAAATCTTTTAAAAAAAAAAAGAAAAAAAGCAAGTAGGGGCACCTGGGTGGCTCAGTCAGTTAAGCGTCTGCTTTGGGCTCAGGTCATGATCTCCCCGTCCTGGGATCCAGCCTCACAGTGGGCTTCCTTCTCAGCAGGGAGTCTGCTTCTCTCTCTTTCCCTCCACCCCTCCCACTGCTCGTTTTCTCTCTCTCTCTCAAATAAATGAATAAAATCTTAAAAAAAAGAAAGAAAGAAAGAAAGAAAGAAAGAAAGAGAAAGAAAGAAAGAAGAAAGAAAGAAAGAAAGAAAGAAAGAAAGAAAGAAAGAAAGAAAGAAAGAAAGAAAGAAAGAAAGAAAGAAAGAAAGAAAGAAAGAAAGAAAGAAAAACAAGCAAGTATACTACCCTGGAAAAAGAGAGCCTCTCAGAATACACCTGGCATTGGATGTCACAGTGAAAACAGACCTTGAAAATATTCTCATTTTAGAGACTTTAAAAAATGTTTCAGAAATTTCAGGAAAGTTATGATGTGCTTAGGGGAACATAGCTGGCTAGTGAAAGAACTTGGTCCAAGAGAACCAACATGTCCTGCCTCTTTCTACCACAGGATCTTCCTAGTCAGAGCAATTCCATAAGCATCTTTCAGAATAGTTGTAACCTGAGTGTTTGTTATGCCAGGGACAACTGTATTCCCCCTCCATGTCCCCTCAAATATATGTACAAACAGAAACCTGCTAGCTATACTTTGAAAATAGCTCCCATCTTTGTGCTCTCAATCTTGGTTTGTGTCACATCCAAGTTAGAGAGCTGGCTTATCTGAGAATGCCCCCCTACTTTATCCAGAAACCAGTCACCACCAAACCCACCAGTTCTCACTTTGGAACAGGGAGTGAATCTGGACGCTTCTCTGTTCTCATCACCATTCCCTGACCTTTGGCTTGGACTGTTTCATGTACCTCCTAACTACCCAGGGTTACCCATGGCTACATCCCACACTGACTCGCAAGGCACATGAACTGTAGGTGGGGACTTAGGGAGTTCCAAACCCTATGACACTTGCTGTGGGTGGGATTGAATCTGGGTGCAGTAGTGTTCTCTTCCTTGGACCTGGTTCCAGATTAACTGTGACCATGAAATTAAGCTGTAAATTAGTTTAAAAGACCCTCACCTCAATGATGGCAATGGATGGCAAGACAAAGTCTTGATCATTGATTCCTTCAGACACAAAGAGAGAAAGATCTTGACTTAGTGGTACAAACACTGGATTCTCAGGTTTCCTTAGCAACCTGCCATCCTGCCCTCAGTGACAAATTGGAAGCTCCAATTTCCTTCTAGCTCTAAAAATTCTCATTCTATGAATATCTGTGGTTTTAGAGAGCCTACCCAAGGGGACTGGTACAAAAGTTAAACTATTAACTATAAACTTAAATAGTCAAGTATTGACTATTTAATCAATAGTCTATTGATTGACTATTAAACTTGGACTATTAAAATAGGAGCAGGGACACAGATGGCTGGCTAGGAGGTAATTTGATGGAATTCAGGGAAATGGCAGGCTATATTTCTCCCATGGACAGAATATGATATCAGGAGTGTCCGATGGCGATTCTAAATTAACACAAATTTAAGTTCTGCTCTAGCCCACTCTGTTAACTAAGGCAGGGTCATGAGTACATATTATTTGAAAGTTTTCTTTTTAAAATAGCTACAAACTATGAGTTTCAGGAATTTGGTGGTCATATTTCAGGGAAAATGTCATTATCCAGAACTATTCTCTGGAAGAGAATGGGCTATGACTGTATTGTACCCTGAGGAGCACCAGCTTTAAGTCCACACGTTCAGATGTTCAGACTTGAGGGCAGAGGTTCATGTTTGATCTGATCCTGCAGCATCTAGAAGGACAGGGAGAGAAGTAGGAAAACCATCAAATGGGGTCTGAACTTCCCAGTTCAGAACCTGCAGTGTCACAGGCTGTCCTTCTTCCAGGAACAAAGTGAACTAGATTGCAACCAACGTTCCTGAGCTAGAGAAACTATGGGTGAAAATCTGTAAAAATACAGATTTTATATTTCTGTAAAATATGTGTGGTTTTAGATCCAGGGAATTGGAATAACATCCACTAATCCCTTGCTTAGGGTCCCTTTGGTTTACTGTTCCTGTTAGTTTCTCTTTTGGTACAAATATCTCCATGACGAGCTTGGGAGAAACTTGTCCATGTATATCACAAAGAAGCCAAAAAGACAGTCAGGGATCTCACCAGGAGCCCCGGGGAAGTGACAAACCAGGTCAGGACATCTTCTTCCTCTGCTGGAGGCCAGGCCTTGCCTGCAGAAGCCTGGCTGCCCATAGCATTCTCCAGGTCCTCCAGGGGCCCAAGAAGAGCAAGTCACCAAGTTCTGGACAGAAGAGGCATCAGAGAGCTAACAAAGCTCCACCTTTGCTGCCAATGAAAGCTAGGTTAGGGAGCATAGCTCAGGGTCATTGCCCAAACGGGTCGGCTAAACCCAGTCCAAGGTCAGCCTCCACCCAGAAGAAGGTGGAATCTGCAAAGCAAACACACGTGCAGGTGGCAGCCTCTGGCTGGCCCGGAAGGAAAATGTAGGACAAGAACGAATGCTTCCAGTGGAATATTACTCAGCCATCAAGAAGAATGACATCTTGCCATTTGCAATGACATGGATGGAACCAGCGTGTATTATGCTAAGTGAAATAAGTCAGTCAGAGAAAGACAGATACCATATGGTTTCATTTATATGTGGAATTTAAGAAACACAACTGATGACCACAGGAGAAGGGAAGGAAAAATAAAATAAGAGAAATACAGAGGGAGGCAAACCATAAGAGACTCTTAACTCTAGGGAACAAACTGAGGGTTGCTGGAGGGAAGGGGTGTGGGGGGATGAGGTAAATGAGTGATGGGCATTAAGGAGAGCACTTGATGTAATGAGCACTGGGTGTTATATGCAACCAATGAATTTCTAAATTCTACCTCCGAAACTAATAATACACATATATGTTAGCTAATTTGAATTTAAGTAAAATCTTAAAAAAAAAAGAGAGAGAGAAGAAGAAGGAGAAATGCTACTCATCCTTACTGAGGAGCTGTGGGAATTCACTCTGCCCAATCAACAAACTGGACCCATGACTGTCAGCCACCACCCAAGATCTTGCCCACCTGAGACCACAGAGGAAGCAGTGTGGTAAGAGGCTGGCTGTATGGAGGGAAATCCTTCACAGCAACCCTAAAACAAATGAATGTTCATGGTGGCTAGGAAACCTTATTAAACCTACCAGTTTAGAAAATAGGAATATCTCGAATATTGGTCCCCTGCCTGCCAAGCTTTGGGTTCTAAAGGGTGTTCACTTCTAAGATCTGCTTTGCTAAGGCCTTGAACCTGAAAGTCTAGCAGGCGGGGTGGTGGCCAGGGACAACAGGTGGCTCCCACACCTGGGGCTCAGTGTGTGCTTGAGGACAGGGTGGCTGGCCCCTCCCCTGCTGCCAGTGTTTCTGGGAGCCTTGAGCCGCCCACATTCTATTAAACACCTCTCAGATGTTCCAGGGACAGTGGTGATCTGCCCAGAGCCCCTATGCTCTCTTCTCCTTCCAGCTTCCTCTGAGAGAAGATCTGGCCTTGAAACTCTCCCAGTTGGCTGGAGGCTCTTCCCCCTCAGTCTGGTTCCTGCCAGCTCTTTTCCTGCCTAGATTTCACCTCCCCACACATTGCCTGGATGCTTCTAGGATACCCACAAGACCCTGAGAACTATTGTCGCTGCCCTTCCCTTGTTCCCTCCCTCCCCTCCTCCCTCCTCCTTGGATCAAATAGTAGCTTAAGTGTTGCTGGCACTCAACCCATAGAGGCAAAGAGAACTGGCAGGAAATGGGCAACCCTCTCTCAGTGGGCATTTGCCCAGTATGGCTCAATGAGATCAATTAAGGACCTGCCAGGCCCCTGGTGCTAGGTGCCCCTCTCCCTCTGTACTTCTTGGCATCCTCTCATTTTTACTTTTTCCCTCTACTTTCTCTGGCTCACCTCTTTTCTTTGTTCTGCCTTACTGGCTATTTCCCTTCGTCTTCCTCTTTCTATCTCTGAGTGTTACTTCGGGCTTTTTTTCTGCCTCCCCTCCCCTTCACTTCTTCCAATTTCTTAGCCTTTCCTACACATAACTGTAGTCTGGTTGCCTGGATTTGTACAACAGCCTCCTAAAAATCCCTCTGTGGACAAAGCCTCCACCTCTGATTCTTTTTCCACTTTAGACAGAGTAACCGCTTTATGTCACTCTCTGATTCAAGACCCTGCACTGCCTTCCCAGTGCCCACAGGACTGAGTCCAAATTCCAATATGGCGGACAGTGCCCTTTGTCACGTGCCTTTCTCCCAAACACTCACATGTTTGTTTAGCAAACAAATCAATTTAGTTATTGAGCACCTACCATGAACAGATACTGTACCAGGAGTTGAAAATAAAATAAATACAAAATAAACACAAAAATATTGACAAATGAAACCATATCTGGGATTTGCTTCAAAATAATCCAAGGAATCTGGGGGGGAAAAGGTATAGAGAGGACGCAAGTGACCATGAATTGATACTTATTGAAGCTGGGTGATGGATATGGGGCTTTATTACGTTATTCTCTCTACCTTGGTGTAGGTTTGAAAATTTTCTTTTTTTTTTTTTTTAAAGATTTTATTTATTTATTTGAGAGAGAGAGAATGAGAGAGAGCACATGAGAGGGGGGAGGGTCAGAGGGAGAAGCAGACTCCCTGCTGAGCAGGGAGCCTGATGTGGGACTCGATCCCGGGACTCCAGGATCATGACCTGAGCCGAAGGCAGTTGCTTAACCAACTGAGCCACCCAGGCGCCCTGAAAATTTTCTGTTAAAAACATAATGGGTAAAGAGAACTGGCAAGTACTTTGGCTTCCTTTTTCTCCCGGCTCTCCATGTGCTCTATCCTCAGGATCCCCAAAGCAGCTTATCATAACATTATTACAGTTTACAATTTGTTGTAATTGCTTGCTTAATTGTCTGCCTTTTCTACTAGGCAACAAGTTCTGTGGGCACAGGGCACGTTTCTCGGTTGTCTCCCTATTTTATCCCCAGAGCCTCGCATACACTAGATGCTCAGTAAAAACCCACAGAACAAATGGGTAAGATGAAGTCTGTAGGCTCTCCCAGAATAGCTGGCGCAAAGCTGGCCTCACTGCAGGGTCTGGCGGGGGGTGGGTGAGGATGAGGAGAGCTATCTTGGCACTGCCTGAGGCTGGGCACCACAGTCAGGCATTTGTACTCTGGGCTAGCGGCTTGGAGGTAGAATCCACTTAGAGTAGCGTCCTAGAAATTTTCTGGACAGAAAAACTTTGACGCTCATTTTGTGCAGTCTGGATTAATGACCTGGTAATATTTTTTCTGACTTTTCAATAGATTACAAAGTGAGTCAAGAATGACATTTAGTGAAAGTTTCTTCTCAATAATACACCACCTGCATCCTGCCATACTTGAACACAGAGCAGATAAGTATAAATTGCATGAGATGACATGATGTCTATTCAAGAGAAGTGTCAAGTGCAGGACACTTCCACTGGTTGGCATGTAGAGCTGGTCATAGGTCTGTCTCTCAGAGGAAGGCCTTTCCAGAACACTCTACCTGAAGCAGCCACTCCATCCAGTCTTAAATAGCATCAATCACTATCTACAATCACACATGGTGTACTTCTTGGTGGTCTGCGTTAGAGTTTGAGCAACCGATAAACAAGGGCTCTGTCTGGTGTTAACCAATGCTGATTGGATCCTTAACTCCACCCTGGGTCTAGAGTCCTGCCCTATGACCCTGCCAGTGGGTGGGAGCTTGGCCCTCATATACAGGCCTCCCAGCTGTCCACTGTTTATCATAGGTATACGTGTCTACCTGGCTCTCTGTCATGGCCCCCTTTCTGGATTCTCTGCCCCACTGCTCCGTCTTCTGGGACAGGCCATTTCTCTGAACCATATTAGACATTGCCAGACCCCTTGCACGGGGTCACCCCTGCCCTAGTCAGGTGCCGCCTTCCCCTACTGCCCTCTCTCCTGTGTGGAAACACACGCAGTAGTCCCTAGCCGTGACAACTGTTACAGTGTCTTGGCTCTTATGGCACATTGGTGATCATCTCTACAATGTACATATTGCTGCTTCCTTAGTTGTGTACTCTCAAAGTTAACTCTTGATTATAACTTTGTTTCTTTAATAAAACATGATCTTCTTTATGATGATCAACTATGTGGCAGGGGTTCTAGCATGCCTTGTGGAAAAATTGCATGACAATGACTAACAACCCATTAAAAGACTAGTGATCCTAATTATCCTAATCATAAAAGAATGAAATGAAAAAATATTTTTTTTCATTATGGTAGCACATGACATGACTTTACCATTTTAACCATTTTTAAATGTACGATTCAGCAGCATGTGAGTACATTCATAATGTTACATAACCATCACCACCATCTATTTTCTAAACTCTTGCATCATCCCAAACAGAAACTCTATAACCATTAAGCAACAACTTTGCATTCCCCTCTCTCCCAGCCCTGGCAACTTCTATTTTACTTTCTGTCTCTATGAATTGGTCTATTCTTGATACCTCGTATAAGCAGAATCAGACCGTGTTTGTCTTTTTGTGTCTGGCTTATTTCACTTAGCATTAATGTTTTTAAGGCTCATCCACGTATCAGAATTTCATTCCTTGGTTATTGCTAACTATATTCTGTCACATGTGTATACCACAGTTTGTTTATCCAGTCATCTGTTGACGGACACTTGGGTTGTTTCCACCGTTTGGCTATTGTGACTAATGCTGGTATTATTAAATGACTAACAACTCTAATTACCCTAATTGTAAAACAATGGTATTTAACCTGTTCTTGAGTTCCACCTCTGTTCCAAACATTTCCAATTTCATGCAAAAATAGTGCTTTAAGAAAACTAACTATAAACAAATATTGAACTCTTATTAATGAGTGCATTTCAAGGGAGGTGAACTGATGTCCACATCTTAATTTAAAATTCATTGAAAATATGTATGGAGGGATAGGTATATGCATGATACAACACAAAGCAAGTAAAAATTTTAATGGTAGAATCTCTGTGGAGATATACAGTTATATACTGTAAAATTCTTTCAACTTTCCTGTATGCTTGAAAGCTTTTGTATTTTAAAAACTCCAAAAGACATTGGAGACCTTAACCAAGACCCTTGCCTAAAGTTATGACCATTCCATTTCTGCAGAGAAATGGACCTAAGGAAAAAATAGTTTAACAATAAACATTTTTAAAGTGTCCTAAAAGAGACCTAGATATCCCTGAAATTTCTATTATTAACCTGTGATGTGTTTTTAAAATGTTTATTTTTATTTTTTTTAAAGATTTTATTTATTTATCTGACAGAGAGAGACAGCGAGAAAGGGAACACAGGCAGGGGGAGTGGGAGAGGGAGAAGCAGGCTTCCCACTGAGCAAGGGGGGCTCGATCCCAGGACCCTGGGATCATGACCTGAGCCAAAGGCAGATGCTTAATGACTGAGCCACCCAGGTGCCCTTTAAAATGTTTATTAACAGTGCCTGTCAATAGTTTGGAAAAACTCAAATGAGATCAGTCATAAAGCATCAACATCAGCTGACCTGTTCAACGCAGGACATTACTACTGCAGTTTTAAGTAAAATCCACCAGGTGGCAGAGGAAAGGAGTCACAGAAAACGTGCATATTTCTAATTTAAATGAATATCTTATTACTTCTGTTATTAGAAAAGATCTGCAGACCTTTAACATGGAGCTCACTATACAGGACATAGAACTAAATGTGAGATTTAAATCTGAACGGCAATCTTTGCCTGAGGATATTTATACTATTAAAAAAAAATGGTGCTTATTCTGATTTGCCATGCTTGTTTGCACAATTTCTTTCTTGTAGGAGATTCCCATGTAGTTATCCACTCTCACATTTCACACAATACACCAAGTGCACCATCACTCCCAGTGGGCACGCAGTGGTCCCAGCCTCCTCATTCCCACCAGAACCCAGAAGCCATGGAGCTTCTCAGTGTGTCACCACTGTTAGCAGATTTTTTAAATTCAATTTATTTAAGCTAAAAAAAAAAAAAAAAAAACCCACAAAACAATTCACCGATTTCTCCCACTTCCCGACTTTCTCCCACCCCCACCTTGGGCAACCACCAATCTGTTCTCTGTATCTATGAGCTTGGATTTTCTTTTCCCCCAGATTCCACCTATAAGAAAGATCATATAGTATTTGTCTTTCTCTGTCTACCTTGTTTCACTTAGCATAATACCCTCAAGATTCATCCATGTTGTCACAAATGGCAGGATCTTACTCTTTATTATGGCTGGGTAATATTCCATTGTGTATATATACCATATCTTTATCCATTTATCCAACCATTGATGGACATTTAGGTTGTTTCCATATCTTGGCTTTTGTAAATAATGCTGCAAAATGAACACGGGGATGCACATATCTTTTCAAATCAGTATTTTTGTTTTCTTCTGATAAATACCCAGATGTGAAATTGCTGGATCATATGGTAGTTCTATTTTTAATTTTTTGAGGAATCTCCACACTGCTTTCCATAGTGTATGGTTTCAGAGCTTACATTCAAGTCCTTAATCCATTTTGAGTTAATTTTTGTACATGGCATAAGACGGTGGTCAATTTTCATTCTTTTGCACATGGCTGTCCAGTTTTCACAATACCATTTATTGAAGAGACTGTCTTTT
Source organism: Mirounga angustirostris (assembly GCF_029215605.1). NCBI lineage: Eukaryota > Metazoa > Chordata > Mammalia > Carnivora > Phocidae > Mirounga > Mirounga angustirostris. The sequence goes on from NW_026991712.1 coordinate 35,624,723, forward strand.
CCCCACTGTATGTTCTTGACTCCTTTGTCGCAAATTAAAGTTGACTGTAAATATGTGGATTTATTTCTAGGCTCCCTATTCCCTTCCATTGATCTATGTGTCTGTTTTTAATGCCCATACCACACTGTTTTAATTACTATAGCTTTGTAATATAGTTTGAAATCAGGGAGCATGATGCCTCCAGCTTTGTTCTTCTTTCTCAAGATTGCTTTGGCTATTCAAGGGTCTTTGATGTTTCCCTACAAACTTTAGGATGGTTCTATTTCTAAATTCCACACCATGGTTAACAGATCTTTATTTTTTTTAAGGTTTTATTTATTTATCTGAGAGAAAGAGAGAGAGCATGAGAGAGAGAGAGAGAGAGATCACAACCAGGGGGGAGGGGTAGAGGGAGAAGCAGACTCACTGCTGAGCAGGGAGCCTGATGTGGGACTCGATCCCAGGACTCTGGGATCATGACCTGAGCCAAAGGCAGACACTTAACGACTGAGCCACCCAGGCGCCCCTTAACAGATCTTTAAATACTACTCTTTTTACTTTAAGGAAATGCTTTAGCTGCTGTAATGACAAATTCAAAGTAGTGGAAGTAAATGGTGTAAAGAGAAAAAGAAAAAATATTCCCTACAATGTAATTACGAAGAGGCTAATAAGTAAGCAGATGAGACATTTTGAGTTATTCATAGAAATCAACATGTTTTATATATACAATCAACCTCATGATTATTTCATTTGAGCAGGCCTTGATTTGTCTTCTATAATTTTCCAGAGGGATTCCTAATTAGTCCTCACACTGAATTAAAACAGTCCCTCTACATTTCCCTTCTCTGACACATACTTTGGGATGGCAATGAAGCAGGAATGATTTAAGAAACTTTCAGCAGTTGTCTAGCTTATTTTTTGTTTGGAAGGAGAGAGAAGACAAATAAGAAAATAAAAGTCAAATTTGTGGAGCCAGAATTCCTTTTAGCAAATAGATTGATCGTATTTTTAGATGATGGAAAATGACCGTCCATCAGCAGTTCTGCAGGTGCATCATGCTACCGAGCACTCAAGAGGCTGTCAGTGTGAAGGAGTCAGTGACATGCCATGGCAAGTGTCCAGTGAGAAGATGCAGAACATCAGTCAACTGCTGTCAGAAACTAACTGCACCAGTAACACCCAAACCCTGCTTTAACGTTAAAATCCTATGGCTCATTTGGTTTTGTTGAAAAATACATTGCTTGGCTTTTTTTTTTTTAAGCTGACAAACATCATCCTATGGGAACAGAAGGTGAGAACTAGAACACAGTTTCAGAGCTGCTTGTTAGTCTCGGTTGGACTTGTCTAGCGAGTCGACTCATCCCTTTCCTAACGAGGCAGCAACCAGATGTATTGGTGGTACTTAAGGATCACACCCTGCTTTAAATGCTTATTCAGCCACATTTCCAATATTTTGGAATTGCTACTTTCATTCCCATTTCAATACACAGTTACAACCTGAATTTTTAACTCTGCCACCTTCTGATCACGATTCAGACTAAGCATTTATATTATGGAAAACAACAACAGTGCTGTACCAGCTGAAAAATACACTCCAATTACAATAATAATATAACAGCAAAAGAGAGTTTGTCTGACAAAGAACTCAGGATCACCATGTGATAGCAAATTTTATGGAATAGTGCCTTTTATTGAATAGTAAGAAAAACAGGGATTAGAATATATAGAGAGAGAATATATATGTTTCCTCAAAAATTTTTGGCTCAAAAACAGGAAAAATTCTCTTCCTATTTCTCTCAATTTCTTTCTCTTTCTTTCCCCCATATTGAATTTCTTCCAAACTGAAAAATTCTTAAAAAAAAAAAAAGCCAATTTTCGACTTAGTTAAAATCAGGTTTTAATCAATACAACTGTTTTTAACATTGTATACTGTCTTTCTCTCTGGTTAATTGGATTATCTTATAAGCCAGTTAACTACTTGCAGTGAATATAAACTATCACATATATTGGCTTCCATAAAGTGTCACAGAGATATTATTATCCCTGGGGAAAAAATGTAGAAACTGAGATACAATCAGGTAGCCTGAGTGGCCCAGCTGATGTAAAAAAAGTCACATTTCTTGAACCGAGTGGCAACTCAGACTTTAAGGCTAGTTGACTAGACTTTAAGGCTAACGGGACAAGGCTTCGGTCGGGTCCAATCCCCTGGTGGGCCAGATAATAATACACTATCCTGGTCACAGATTCGAGTGAGCTAAACGTCTGACCTGTGTAATGTAAGCCATAGGTCAAAATTTAGATCAGGCACAAGAAGGATCTGTGTGTATCTGCTCATCCCCACTGACAGAAAGACAACTGAAAACACAAGAGACCAATCAGGAGTGAAATTAAATACTAAGGTTGACACGTACACACACATACACCTTGGAAATGTTAACTATGCTAAGTATGCTGAAGTCTCCTGATGACTATGAATATGAACCCACACATCATATTGCATTTGTCCCAAATGACACATCATTTGTTTATTAAAGACATCCTTCTTTTATTTGTACTTTAAATTCTGGACCACTAAAATAGCTCTCTTTAAGGTTAACCAATTCAGGTTCCTTGTTGACTTTCTGTAATTATAAGAAAGAAAAAAAGTTAAAATGTCAGCTAAATAAAACTATTTGGGTATTTGGGTACTTCAAATCTGCTTTGGAAATAAGTAGGATGTGGGCACCTGGGTGGCTCAGTCGGTTAAGTGTCTGACTTTGGCTCAGGTCATGATCCCAGGGTCCTGGAATCGAGCCCCACATCAGGCTCCCTGCTCCTTTAGGAGTCTGCTTCTCCCTCTCCCTCTGCCTGCTGCTCCCCCTGCTTGTGCTCTCTCTCTCTCAAATAAATAAAATCTTTTCAAAAAAGGGAATAAGAAGGATATAACATATAAATTTCTCATACATCATAGGTAGCAAAGTTATAATCATATTTTAAGAATCCAAATTGTTATCAAAGAAGACATCTACTCCAAATCCCTTGTTTTTCGGAGTAAGAAACAGGAGCCAGAGATGATAAGAGATTTCCCTGCGCAACCCCCAAGAGCCGCAGGGCATAGTCATGACCACGGGAAAAGCCCCCTGCCCACATTAAGCACTGTAAGTCTGGTGCAGGGTATCCGAGGTTCACATGCCAGAATTCATCACTGAAGCAGTGGGGGGGAGGTGGGGGGGAGAGGGAAGAAGGCAGGGTTTAGAATCAGATTTCAATTTGCAATCCTGGCTCTTTTACTTACTTGCTCGCTGCCTTCTACCTGTGTGTCAGTGAGAAAACTAACCTCTTGGAGTCAGTTTCTTCATCAAAAAATTGTGGATAATCAGAGTTTTGGTGAAAGGTCTAGAGTGTGATTAGAGACACAGAGCAGATGCCCAAATTGTAGCTGTTGTTATCGATAGGAGGCTTGAAGCAATAATGAATGCAGTTTGATACAGGAAGACAACACTAGGGACCCGGCTTCAGTCAGGCATGTCCGATGACTAATGGTTCCAAAATATCAAGTAAAGTCGCAATGAGTATCTGTCATTCTCCACCTCTATCCCCTATGCCTATCACCTTATACTTTAAGATAAAACACTTATTTTGAGCATGTGGCCCAGTCTAGGGGTTGGATGTGTGATCATGAAATACTGAAAGCTACATAGCCCACATGGGGACTGAGTTAGAAGTCTGGGTTATCATTTGCAAGGTGTCCTAAGCAAGTGAACCAACCCTAGCTACAAGGAACATGGAAGACAGGGAGTTCTCTCAGTTTCCACGGTCAACAAAAACTGCATGTAGGTTGCTGTCTCATTTGGACCCATGGGATTTTAATTTATGGCAGTAACAGAATGATGATATGGAGAGCTCAGTGCCATTGGGAAAAAAATTATGACTTACCACACCATGCAGGGTCATGTGCGGGGGTTGGCGGGGGGCGGGGGGGGGGGGAGCACCAGGCTGTGGTCAGGAGGCAGAAGCAGAAGCAAGCGGAAAGTCTAGGCCAGCGTCTTATTGGGGTTTGGGTGGGAAAGGCAAGGCTGGGCAGAGGAAACATTTTAGGATTAGCCTGTTTGAGTAATTCGGGCAGGTTTGGGGCTACTGGGTGGTCTCTGATTGCCTGGTACCTGGCCCTGGGATGGCTTAGGTCCTGGGAGATATTGGTGTGCTGTCTGAGAGTCAGATAAGCAGAGTGTTGGGGGGACAGAGGGACAAATATGAGACTGTGTTTGCATATGGAAGATATAGTTCCAGGCAAACTGTTATTATCTACAGGAATTAGCTAGCCTTCTCCCTGCGGCTGAAAGGCCCCCCCAAATATTAAAACATCCTAAGATACGGGAAATAAAAACCATGATGAACCCAGTGACAGAAGTTTCAAACCAGTATTTCTTCTTTTGTGCTATTTTCCACTCATCCCTCAAACACTTAGTGCTTTCCTATAGTACACAGAAATTACATTTTCATTTTCTGTGTAAATAGTAAGCACCCTTTGTTTCAAATTTGCACTTGGATGGAGTTTTGGGTGATTTTTATTCTGCCTTTCATAAATAGAGTTCTTTTAAAAGACCATGAAGTTCATGTTGAGTCATCAAGTCATAGAAGTTCAAGGACTAGAAGGGGTCTGGAAAGTCACTCAAACTAACTCTTTCATTTTATATCTAGGGGATCAGTCATTAAAAATTCTTCTGAGTCTTAATGGCTTAACTACTATTAAAATCAAACATAGAATATAATTACACATGTAATTAAAAGCATTAATAACCAAACTCAGCCAAAAAGTGGTTAAATTTCAGAGTGCAACTCAATGCTTTTTTCTTGTCTTCTCTCCTCCGAAGTAATGGTTCAAAGGGGAGACATGAGAAAAACGTCTCTGCAGATCGGCAGAAGTCAGGGAAGACTACAGGAGTCATTTTCAGGACAGATTTCTCTGTAGGGGATCAGCCTGCCATCACCGTGCAGTCGGCAGACTTCTGACAAAATCAAAACCATCAACTAGACCAAGAGAGCTTTACGGTTAAAATCAAGGCAAAGGCCCTCACCCAATAGACACCTGTATGAATTCCTGTCTGGGGAAGAGTGAAACACTCCGTTCTTGATTCTTGTTTTCTTTTGGTGTTTCCACCTGCTTAAGAGTAATGATGTAAAGGCAACAAGGATATGCACATTCAATTTGGGTACACTCTTCTCCCTAACTCATTCAGCTGCCTGAGGGTCTAAAGACAAAGGATGGTATGCAGAGAACTAGAAAAATGGAATGGTGGAACCCGAGGCATGTCCTTACCTGGAATAAAAAAGTAGAGACTAATGCAGGGAGATGCTAACGATACCTTATTATAATACCTGGAATTGTTCATCCATCTTTCAGAAGCACCGAGCACTATGAAGACATACATACTGCCTGGAAACAAACATGGTTCGAAAATTACTAGAAGTCCAAACCATTCTGTTCATTGTGTTTTTGTTTTATCACAGGAATGCATGCTCACAGTTAAGACGTACTACTAGTCCTACAAGACTAGTTATGAAAAACAGCAGTTTCCTGCCTGCCAAATTCTCTCTTTTCAGCCACAGCTATATACAATTCCTTTAGTCAGTTCTTTCAGTGTTTATCTCTATACCTCTGAGTAACATACTATGATTTCTTGAAAGTTTTTCCCAGTTTTAGGCATTACCTAGGGATTTTCCACTGTGGCAAGTGAGAACTTAGCTCTCTTTTTTCAGTGCTCCTCCCACCCCCTTTGGCCCCACCATGCATAGACTTATCATTCCCCCCATCCTCCCAATTAAGTTATATTTGTAGTTATAATTGTGGTTAGATCCATATTTATGTTATTATCACTATGTAAATGCTATTACAGCATGCTCTGTGATACTTAGGAGGACTCCTAACCTAGTATGGAGGAATCATTCAGGCATATAGTCATTCAACAAGTGTTTAGGGGATGCCCATACCATGCCAAGCACTATGCTCAATGCCGGCTACACTGGGGCTGACAAAAAGAGCTATAGCACCCACCACTATGTTGTAGGACAGTCAGCCCGGTCTCCGGAACCAGACTGCCAGGGGTCAAATCTTTTCCATTTACTAGCCGTGTAATCATGGGTAACTTACTTAACAATTTTGTACTCAGTTACCTAAGAATCACTGAGAGGATTAAATGAATGAAAATGTGTAAACTACATGTAACAGTACCTGGTAGATAGTAGGCATTATGTAAGCGTTACATATCATTGTTTTAGAAGTCAAATGGAAAGGGCGCCTGGGTGGCTCAGTCAGTTAAGCATCTGCCTTTGGCTCAGGTCATGATCCCAGGGTCCTGGGATCAAGCCCCAAGTTGGGCTCCCTGCTCAGTGGGGAGTCTGCTTCTCCCTTTCCCTCTGTGCATGCCCTCTCTCTCAAATAAATAAATAAAAGAAAAAAGCGGGGGGCACCTGGGTGGTTTGGTTAAGCATCTGCCTTCAGTTCAGGTCATAATCCCAGGTTCCTGGCTCTCTGCTCAGTGGGGAGCCTGCTTCTCCCTCTCCCTCTACCTGCCATTCTGCCTACTTGTGCATGCTCGCTCTCTCTGTCAAATAAATAAATAAAATCTTTTAAAAAATCAAATGGAAACGAGAAATGTACATATATACATATACATTCCACGAACATATATATATACACATCTACATATAATTGTATATGTATATACATGTGTTTATGTATATGATCTCTATATTTACAATAAACTACATAGCATGATAAGCACTAAGAATGAAAAGTACAGGGTGCTACAAGAGCACTAAAGCAGGGGAATTCTTATTTATTTGTTTATTTATTAACACTTTAAATACATTCAGTTTATTGTATGTCCGTTATACCTCAACAAAGCTATTTTTCAAAAGTAAGTACCTGAAGGTTTTTCTGCATTCATTAGCCACCCTTAAAGGAACAAATAATCTTGATGCTACCCATTTAAATACTGTTCTACACCCCCCCCATTATAGCTTTCCTATTCTTTGCTATTAAATGTTTTTACTTTTATGAACCTAGTAGATGGTATAAATTTTTCCCCTTTCTTAGAATTGCCTTTTGCATTTGTGTTTCTTTTTTTTTTTTATTTTTTTAGTATAGTTGACACACAATGTTACATCAGTTTCAGATGTACAACATAGTGATTCAAAAGTTTATATATTATACTACATTCAAGTTTATACATTATGCTATATTCACCACATGTGTAGCCACCATCTGTCACCATATCTTGCTATTACAGTATTATTGACTATATTCCCTATGGTGTGCCTTTGATTCCCATAACTTATTCATTCCATAACTGGAAGCCTGCATCTCCCTCTCCCCTTCACCCATTTTGCACATCTCGCCATTCCCCCTCCCCTCTGGCAACCATCAGTTTATTTTGTATTTACAGGTATGATTTTGCTTCTTGTTTGTTTATTCAATTGTTTTTGTTTTAGATTCCACATACGAGGGAAATCATGTGGTATTTGTCTTTCTCAGCCTGAAGTATTTCACTTAGCATAATATCCTCTAGGTCTATCCATGTTGTCTCAAAAGCCATGATCTCATGTTTTCATGGCTGTGTAATACTCCTGTGTGTGTGTGTGTGTGTGTGTGTACCACATCTTCCTTATCCATTTGTCTATCAATGGACACTTAGGTCCCTTCCATTTCTTAGCTATTGTAAATAATGTTGTAATAAACATAGTGATGCACATACCTTTTTGAATTAGTGTTTTTGTTTTCTTTGGGTAAATACCCAATAGAGGGTATACCCTTTTATTTATATACCTTTGGGTAAATACCCCATAGAGGGTATATACAATACCCAATACTGGATCATAGGTTGTTCCATTTTTAAGTTTTTGAGGAACCGCCATACTGTTTTTCACAGTGGCTGCACCACTTTACATTCCCACCAACAGTGTACAAAGATTATTTTTTCTCCACACAGAGGAATCCTCATTTATTTATTCTTATTTTTTGTAAAGATTCTTTATTTTTAAGTAATCTCCACACCCAACGTGGAGCTTGAACTTACAACCCTGAGATCAAGAGTCACATGCTCTACTGACTGAGCCAGCCAGGCACCCCCAGAGGAATCTTCATTTAGATGGGAGCTCAAGGTAGGAAGGCTTCTCTGAGAATGTGATATATCAGCTGGAATTTGAAGAGGGAATAGAAAGTAGCCATACTGGAAGGGAGAGCAGGCCCATACAAGAGAGGGAAGAGCATAGAGCATGGCCCCATGGTAGGGAAGAGCTTGTCAGCTTGAGGAACTGAAAGACCACTGAGCTGGAGCACAGCAAGAGAAAAGAATTTCAGGAGCCCAGACAAGGCTCGGTGTATCGTGACAAGAAGACTGGATCTCATTCTGTGTGCCATGAATGGCCAGGGAAGGGTTTTAAGCATGAAAGTATCCTGAGCAGATCTGCCTTTTTTTTTTTTTTTAAGGATTTTATTTATTTATTTTTGACAGAGAGAGAGACAGCAAGAGAGGGAACACAAGCAGGGGGAGTGGGAGAGGGAAAAGCAGGCTCTCCACTGAGCAGGGAGCCCGATGCGGGGCTCGATCCCAGGACCCTGGGATCACGACCTGAGCCGAAGGCAGACACTTAACCGACTGAGCCACCCAGGCGCCCCCAGATCTGTCTTTTTAAAAGATCATTATGATTGCCTAGAAGTAATTGTACTAAAGGGGAGCTGGAGAAGTTCTCCGTTTCCTGGTAGGTTAATTGCTCCAGACAAACCACATGAAAGATGATGACTTGGACTAGACCAGTGGTGGCGCAGATGGTGAAAAGTGGACAGAATCAATATATATTCTGGAATAGGTCAACATGACTTGGCAATAGATTGGAAATGGGGGATAAATGATGAGAAGTGTCAGAGCTAACAACAGTGTTTTGAAATGGTTATTCCAGTGGGTGGCAGTGCCTTTACTGAGGTGGGATGAAGTGGATGGAAGGAGATTTGGGCATGGCAATGGATAGAATATTGGACATTCCAGTTTTTGTAATTCAAAATCACTTTTTAAAAAATGTAACAGCTTTATTGAGATATAATTCACATAAGATACAAATCACTCATTTAAAGTGCACAATTCAGTGGTTTTCGGTGTATTTGGAGTTGTGCAATCACCACAGTCAATTTTAAAACATTTTCATCATCCCAAAAGAAAGCCCATGCCCATTACCAGGCACTCCCCATTTCCCTCCAATTCTCCCAGCCCTAGGCAACCACTAATCTACTTAATCTTTATAGACTTGCCAATTTTGGACATTTCATATAAATCAAATCATCATACAATTTGTGGTCATTTGTGCCTAGTTTCTTTCACTTAGCATAATGTTTTCAAGATTTGTCCATGTTGTAGCATGTCTCAGTGCTTCATGACTTTTTATGTCTGAATAATATTCTATTTTATGGATATACCACTTTTATTTATCAACTCATCAGTTGATGAAAATTTGGGTTGTTTCTTCTTTTTGGCTATTATGAATAGCCAAAATGCTGTTTGGAGCATTCATTTACAAGTTTTTGTGTGGATGTATGTTTTCATTTCTCATGGATATAGACTTAGGATAGGAATTCCTGGGTCATATGGTGACTCTGTATTTAAACTTTTGAGGAACTGCTAGAATGTTTCCCAAAGAGGCTACACCATTTCACATTGCCACCAGCAAGTATGGGGGCGTCCATTTTCTCTACATCCACTCCAACACTTAATACCTGTCTTTTTTATTTTAGCCAACTTAGTAGGTGTGAAGTACCGTCTCAGTATTTTTATTTGCATTTCCCTGAGGGCTAATAATGGTAGCATCTTTCCTTGTATGCATTGGCCATTTTTATGTCTTCTTTAAAGAAATATCTAGTCTAAATGGGTTCTTTCTTTTTTTTTTTTTTCCTCTTCAGAGATGGGGGGAGGGGCAGGAGGAGAGGGAAAGAGAATCCTAAGCAGGCTCCACACCCAGCATGGAGCCCAGTCCGAAGCAGAGCTTGATCCCACAGCCCTGAGATCATGACCTGGGTTGAAACAAGAGTTGGACATTAACCGACTGAGCCACCCAGGCACCCCTGGGTCACTTCTTTTGTTATGAATGCTTTTGGTATCACATCTAAGAAGGCTTTGCTTAACTCCAGGTCATGCAGATTTATTCCTGTATTTTCTTCTAAGGATCTTATACTTTTAGCATCTACATTTAGGTCTGTAATCCATTTTGATTAATTTTTTTTTTAAAGATTATTTATTTATTTATTTATTTGAGAGAGAGAATGAGAGAGAGAGCACATGAGAGGGGGGAGGGTCAGAGGGAGAAGCAGACTCCCTGTTGAGCAGGGAGCCCGATGCGGGACTCGATCCTGGGACTCCAGGATCATGACCTGAGCCGAAGGCAGTCGCTTAACCAACTGAGCCACCCAGGGGCCCCCCATTTTGATTAATTTTTGTAAAAGGCATGAGGTAGGGATCCAATTTCATTCTTTTGCATGTGGATATCCATTGTTGCAGCACCATTTGTTGAAAGGACTACTCCTTCCCTGTTGACTTTTCTTGGCATCTGTGTTAAAATCAATGTGAATATTTACTTCTGGGTTCTCAGTTCTATCCCACTGATCTACATGGCTGTTCTTATGCCAGTACCACAGTCTTAATTACGATAGCTTTATAGCAAGTTTTGAAATTGGGAAGTTAAGTCCTCCAACTTTGTTCCTCTTTTTAACATTGTTTTGGCTATTCTGATGTAAGGAAAAAAACAGACTCCTCCTCCCTGGGTCTCCTCTACTCTCAAAACTTCACTACAACACTACTTCCCTTCTGACACCAGATATGTAGGTTTTCCAAACATCAAACAATTTTGCAACACCAGCTAGGTGTTCTACAATTTACTGTCTACCTGGGGATAGCATCAGGTCCCACAGGTTAAGAGCTCAGTCCTATAAGACTGCCCCCCTATTCCTCTTCAGATGTCAGTAGCAAGTTCAGGTCATTACCTGTGCTTCTGATTAACCTGCTATAAGTCAGAGGTTCCCATGATCACTTCCTTAGGTTTGATTAATTCGCTAGAACAGTTCACAAAACTCAGAGAAACATGTACTTATGTTTAAACTGTTATTGTAAAAGATATTATAAAGGATGCAGATGTGCAGCCTGATGAGGAGGAACATACGCCAAAGTTCAGAAGGATCCCAAAGGCAGGAGCTTCTATCCCCATGGAACTGGGGTATGCCACCTTCCCAGCATGTGGAAGCTCATCAAATTTTGCTCAATAGTTTTTATAGAGCTTAATCTCCAGCCCCCTTCTCCTTGCCTCCCCAGAGGTTGGTAATTAAGGCTGAAAAGTTTTAATTCTCTAATCATCTGTCTATCTGGTGAGGACTCCTATCCTGACACCATCTAGGGGCCCCACCCTAAGCCCCCTTATTAGCATAAATTCAGGTATGCTCAAAAGGAGCTCCTTATGAATGACAAAAGACACTCCTATCACTCAGGAAATTCCAAGGGTTTTATGAGCTTTGTGCCAGGAATGGGGTCAAAGACCAAATATTTTCTTATTTTACCACTTTTGGGTTCCTTGGAATTTCCCAGTAGTTTTCAGAATAAGCTTGTTGATTTATGCAAAAATGACAGCTGAGATTTTGATAGGGGAAGCACTGAATCTACAGATAAAATTGGGATATATTGCCAGTTTTATAATATTAAATTTTTTGATCCATGAACATGGAATGTCTTTCAATTTATTTAGGTTTTCTTTAAATTTTTTCAACAATCTTTTGTAGCATTCAGAATATAAGTTTTGCACTTTTTTTGTAAATTTATTCCTAACTATTTTATTCTTTTTGATGCTATTCTAATAAATTGCAGTATTTTATTTATTTATTTATTTTTTAAAGATTTTATTTATTTATTTGAGAGAGAGAGTGAGAGAGAGAGAGAGAGAGAGAGCACAAGAGGGGGGAGCCGGAGAGGGAGAAGCAGACTCCCCGCCAAGCAGGGAGCCCGATGCGCGACTCGATCCCGGGACTCCAGGATCATGACCTGAGCTGAAGGCAGTTGCCCAACCAACTGAGCCACCCAGGCGCCCTAAATTGCAATATTTTAAAAACTGATTTTAACATCTCTGAAATTGAGATGTATTGTACAATCAAGGGTATCTTAGTATTATGCCATAGTTCAAGTGGCAGTAATTTTTTTTTATCTTGGTGGAGATAAATGTGACTTACAATCAATAGCTTCTTTGATTCAATACCATATGGTATTAAATGTGAAATGTCTATAAAACATTAAAGTGGAAATGGAAAATAGGCACTTGGATATATCAATTTAGAAATCAGAAGAGAGGGTTGAACTAGTAGATAGATGTAGGGTCATCTGAAGTTCATTATTTAAAGCCACAAGAGTCAATGAGATTTCTTTGGGGAAACAGTGTAGAGAAAACAAGATATTCCAGGTTGCAGCCCTGAAAAATTGCAACAAGAAGTTGATTATAGGAATAAGAGCTAGAAAAGGAAACATTTTTGTTTTGAGTTTATTGTTGTCATTATTGCTGTTATTATATGTCACGAGATGGAAGGACCTATAGGGCCAGGACCTTGCCTCTTTTACACTCTAATGAACCTCTAAGCTAAGCACTTTACTATATTTAGATATTAACCTACATGCCACAGATAAATTGGGGAAAATTATTCAGAATAATCTGGTCATTTGAAAAATAATATATTGATTCAGCTCTTTCACCCCTGAAAATCAAACATGAATACAAAAAAATAAATCTTTCAGGTCTTCAGAGAAGCATTTTAATCTGATGTTGATTTTGGTTTGAAAACAGGCACATGCCTATTGCATATTAACCTAAAGTAATTGTCTAAAGGTAGAAGAGAACCGGGACACCTGGGGGGCTCAGTCATTAAGCGTCTGCCTCCGGCTCAGGTCATGATGCCAGGGTCCTGGGATTGAGCCCCACATCGGGCTCCCTGCTCTGCGGGAAGCCTGCTTCTCCCTCTCCCCCTCCCCCTGCTTGTGTTCCCTCTCTCACTGTCTCTTTCTGTCAAATAAATAAATAAAATCTTAAAAAAAAAAAAGGTAGAAGAGAACCAATCAGTAGAAATACTGCAGCATTCACAATTAAAACCAGCAATGTGTATAAAAATCCTTCTGAGGCGTTCATATCCCATTTGCTGTCACATTTCTATAGAATAAGTAGGACACCAGCTGGTAGTAATGCTAATTCATCCGCCTTTCATCTCAGATGCTGAATCTTATCCATTTCTTTTTTCCCTTCGTATTTCAAATGCCCTAACCAACATATAAAGTTATCATCATACCATATCCTCTAGGCAGCAGTTTTCAAACACGGCAGATTTTGACCCCCAGAGGACATTTAGAAAGGTATGGAGACATTTTTTGTTTGTCACAACTGGAGATAAGAGAGTTACTGACATCAAAAGGGTACAGGACAGAGATGTTGCCAAACATCCTACAATCCCTAGGACAGGCCCCCATAACAACAATCTAGCGCAAAGCGTCAGTAGGGCCAAGGTTGAGAAACTCTGCCAACGGAGGTAAGTTTTTTGCTTTTTTTAAATAAAGACTTTTATTTATTTATTTGACAGAGAGAGACACAGTGAGAGAGGGAACACAAGCAGGGGGAGTGGGAGAGGGAGAAGCAGGCTTCCTGCTGAGCAGGGAGCCCGATGTGGGGCTCGATCCCAGGACCCTGAGATCATGACCTGAGCCGAAGGCAGACGCTTAACGACTGAGCCACCCAGGTGCCCCGGAGGTAAGTTTTTATATATATGAACTTTCCAGGGGCAAAGTCCTTAGCTTTGTCAAATTCTCAAAGGTGGTATAATGCAGAATTTTAAGAAACACTGGCTTAAATGGCTATTTTTACCTAGGCCTCGGTAACAAGAGGCATAGTAATATCACTTGAAAGCAAAAATCACCTCTCCAGTTAAGACTTACCTCAGCCCACCAAATTTCTCTGTCCCTTTCCACTGCCCACGCTGATTCATGGCTAGACAAACAGAGCTCGTTGGATTTCCTGTGTCTAGACTCTCGGAGTACCTCATACCCCTGTTAGCCAGATTAATACAGTTATTATGGTTATGGTGACTATTGGCTAAGCTAGAGTTTCATGATATGTCAAAAGTTTTGATTTCTTTAGATACCTCCAGTTCATTTGGTCAATATCCATTTAATCAGTGCCTACAATGTTTAGCACACTGTTAGACACTGGAAATACAGTGATGAAAATGAGCTTGCAACTCAATACTGGAGAGATCAATAAAATTTAAACATATAATTTAAAACTGCAGTATGGGAGAGGTGTGAAAGGTAAACGAGGCTGAAATGAGGATAAGGAAAGACTTATCAACCAGATCACTGTATGCCACCCAAATGCGACAAGCCACTAACTCCTTCCCAGTTATTCTAAACAATGCTGTAATATCTATGTCCCGTAACTTGGGATGTATTATATTAAACTAGCTTCTCCTGGGCACTGACAGGCAAGTGGGAGCGTGGACGCTTCCCGCAAGGTGAGAACATCAAATGCAAAAGCTTCCCTTTTCCTTGTTACTAATAAATCTAATTAGAAACCAATGTGTGTGGTGGGCGAGGGGGCAGGAGAGAAATCGAATAAAGCCAATGTCTAAAATGCCATTTCCAGATAATCAGATTACAATCGCAATCGTTTTGGGTTTTGGGTTTTTTTTTTTTGACCTGAGCCGAAGGCAGACGTCCAACCACTGAGCCACCCAGGCGCCCCAATCGCAACTGGAAGTTGACGGTCATGGCCTGTAAATCAAGAGAGACCAGGAAAAAAAAAAAATCAACGTAACCATTTCCCAAATGTTAGCAACTCTGTATATTGTCAGTATTCAGCTAAAGCGGTCGGGGTACTCTAGCCAGCAATACTGCGACAGGCTGGAATCTTGAACTCACTAAAAACCCCAGATTGGTAAAAATAACCGGAGTTTCCGTGGGAACGAGATTGGGGGTTGGCCGGTGAGAGAACAAAGGCTGCGCGTCCCTATCAGGGTCCACTGGGCCCGCCGGCCGCACTGGGGGCAAGGGCGGGGGCGGCGGTGGTGGTGCGTCCGGGTGGCGGGCTCCCCGGTGCCCCACGCCGCCGCGGCGCTGGCGCACCTCTCCGGGCCCGTCCCCGGGCCGCTGCATAGGAGGGCGCCGGCGAGGCGGGAGGCGAGTGAGAAGGAACGCGGGGGCCGAGGCCGGACCGCCGCCCGAGTGAGTGAGCCAGCAAGCGACTTGTGAAACACGCCGCGGGCGGTCACCCAGCAGCACCGGGATCACGCGGCTCCCAGGGCCGGCAGAAGCCGCCTAGATAGAGCACGCGGGAAGGGAGGGGCGCCGGGGACAGAGGGCGACGTCCCCTGCGGTTCCCGTCTCTAAGGGGCCGCCGTCGCCGCCAGGCCCCGCCCCCTGGCGCTTATGTAATAGGGGCGCACCGCCATTGGCCGGCGCGACCGGAAAGGGCGCAGGCGTGCGAGCAGGGGAGGAGCGCGGGAGGCGGCCGCAGCAGGAAGGCGCGTGGGCGGCGAGGAGCAGGCGGGCGCTGGGGCGACTGGGAGAGCTGCGCGGCGTGCGCGGGCACGAGCATAGTGGCCTCCCCCGAGGCTGAGGCGGCGGCGGGCGCGCGCGGCGGCGGCGGCGGCGGCGGCGGCGGCGGGTGCGAGGCGCGGGCTGTTGTGCTCTCCTCTTTCCCCTCCTCGGCGGGTGGAGGAGGCCGAAGCGGTGCTGGGCGCTCTCCCCCTTCCTCTCCCTCCGGCCACCTCCCCCGGCCCTCTCGCGCTGCGCGGTCTCTCCGACGCAAGACTGTCCCAGCCCGGGTGAGCGGCTGTGGGGGCGGCGCTGACGCCGCAGGACGTCCGGGAGTCGGGGTGGGGGCCTGGCGGCGGGGTCGCCGCGGGTCGCGAGGGGCCGCCGGCCTCCCCGCCTCCCAGGCGGCGGCCGGGCCCGTCCTGTCCCGGCGCGGGCCGCGGGCAGGAGGGAGAGCTCGGGCGCCTGCCAGGCCCTGCAGGTGGCCGGGTTGCAGGCCGCCCGCGGCCGCCGCGCGGAGCGGTAACCTTACCCCTTGGCGACGGCAGCTGGCCGGTTTCTCGAGGCCCGGGTTCCCCGCGGCCGAAGGGGCCGGGGTTGGGGCCGCCAAAGCCTCTGGGAGCCGCGTCTCGGTCCGGGGTCTGTGAGGAGTGGCGGGTCGGTCGGTGGGGGCTGTGTGGCCGGACCGAGGAAGGGGCTGCCCGACGCGGGAGAGGCCGGCGGGGAAGGCAGGTGGGCCGGGCTGCAGCTGGGTCGGTCATGTGTTGGGTGAAATAGATCTTACTCCTGGTGCTTTCCTCTTCCCTCCCTGAAAGGATGTAGTTAAAAGCTAGGGTCAGGATGTTGATCACTGCCTGGCCTCCTCGTTTCATATGGTTATGGAGAATGATCCTACTTCCTGGATCCCAAATCTTTTCTTACTCAGTTGTTTTTGGTTTTAAGAGGATCTTTGGGGGGCAATGCTTACTTGTTGCCTCCTGTAAGAGCTCTTCATTTTAGAAGAACTCTTTATTCGTTCTACTTCCCTCTTTGCATCCCTCTCGGAAAACCACACTAAATAAGAGTTAAATTAAAAACCTGCGTTTAAGGTATTTGTAAATGACTTGTTGGCCCTCAGTTTGTCGTGTGTAATTAAGAAGTTGTGCTTAAGATTTTGTAGAAAATTCGATTGGCTTGAGAGCAGTTCCAAAGTTGAGCTGTCCAAAAGCAGGTGGCTTGTTCGTTTGCATTTCTGCTTTCAGAAAGGAAATCAATGCAGGGAGTTGTTAGAAGTTGGGGGCCTACCCCATGCGTTTAGACTGTTGATTCGATTTCCTTCACCGGGTGTTAAGTTTTGTTTTAAAAATAAGTGACCACAGTCTTTACTTATTAAAGCTTTTATGGTTTTGTTACTGTTAGATGACAGGGAAAATGGGTTAAATGTATTGTGTAATGTTATATTTTAGGAGAAGCCCTAAATGGAAAAGTTAAAAATAATGTGCATCTCATTACATTGTACAGATCACTGCATGAAAATGGTATCGAAATAGTTAATATCTTGTAATTATCAAAGATACTTCTGGAATTGGCATAAAATAATTGAGGTTACCCACAAAATCAGTGTTAGCATGCGTAGTAGACATTGTGTAGAAGAGCTCAGAAGCATGAGAGGACTAAACTATTCTAACATAAGGTACTGATAAAAGATGTTATAAAATATTGGGATACGTAAAGATTGAATACCTGTTATCATCCAGATCATACTTAAGTATCCAAATCTGTTTCTGTGTGAATAGGTTCCGTATGCTTGCCGTAACATTTGTACTTAAATATACATTTAAAAAGAATCATACCATTTGGCTTGGCATTAATAAAGATTTGGCTTTATAAAAACTAAAATGGAAGTTTAGTTTTCAAGGACTAATACATCTGGTAACATTTACTATTATTTGCGAGTATACTAGGCTAGCATACTAAGAATTTTTGTAGTTTGTTAAAATATTCAACTAGCTTTTTAAAAAAGCATTGATCCTCTTCTGTGTTTTATTCTGTGTTAAATACTAGTGGGGAATTTGTCCAAGCAGTGTATTTATTTTGTCAGGACCCTTTTTTTGGGGGGGAGAGGCTCATATGTTTCTATAATAGGCTTTGACTTTATATCCATTAACTGATTAGGGTTCCAGTCAGAAAAAAGCCAGCCCTGTTTTCTGGTAAAGGTGATCTACATCCATATTATGTTCATATCCTGCAATGATTTAAAAGTTTAAAACTTAGGGCGCCAGGGTGGCTCAGATGGTTAAGCATCTGCCTTCGGCTCAGGTCATGATCCCAGGGTCCTGGGATCGAGTCCCGCATCAGGCTCCCTGCTCCGAAGGGGGCCTGCTTCTTTCTCTCCCTCTGCTGCTCCCCATGCTTGTGCTCTTTCACTCTCTCTGTCAAATAAATAAAATCTTAAAAAAAAAAAAAGTTTAAAACTAATTGCAGTTCTGGTCAAAGGTATATATAGGAATTCTACTTAGGACCCAGTTTCAATATTTTTAAAAAGCAGTTGGGGCCCATAGACTCTTCATGAGCAGGTTTAACTCGTGTTGTCTGATAGAAGACTTTAATTTTTTAAATTTTATTTTAATTCCAGTGTAGTTTAACATGCAATGTTATATTAGTTTCAGGTGTACAATATAGCGATTCAACAGTTCTATACATACTCAGTGCTCATCATGATAAGTGTAGTCTTCAATCCCCACCCCCTATTTCACCCACCTACCCCTTGGGAATCATCAGTCCTCTATAGTTAAGAGTCTGTTTTTTGGTTTGAGAAGACTTTAATTTTAATGCAGAAGTAAAAGTAACTTTTTCAGTAACTTAATTATTTTTAACCCATTTAGCTTCATTTCAGACTATAAGTAAAAAGTGGTACCTTTCATTTTTGTAAAGGCATCTTTACCTTTTTTACAAGGTTCTCTCAACTGAAAACTAATTTAATTTTATTTGTTAATTTCTTCAGCAATCCTGCAAAGACCATTTTTTAAGGAAGATTTAGGATAGCACAGTAGTTTTATGGAACCTGAGTATTTAAGAGAACAGTTCCCATTGCTCTTAGGATCTCCAGAAGCTTTAGATGACAGCCCTTATTTCTCTTAAAGTTGTAAAAATCTTAATTCACAACAGTGAATACTGGAAAGGGAAAGTACCTTTGCAAAGTGATCAAGCAAATGCTTGGGGAAAGGCACTAAGCTTTTCTGGTATATTTTTGAAGATTATATATAGCAGAGTGCACAAATATCAGGGGTACAGCTCGATGAATTTTTAAAAGTGAACACATCTGTATAAGCATTACCCAGATCAAGATATAGAACATATCACCACCCCATAAATCCTCCCTCATGCCCTTTTTTCCCCAGTCACTACCTCCTAGATTAGCTTTGCCTGTTTTAAACTTTATACAACCTATATTTTTTGTATCTGACTTCTTTCCCTTAACACTGAATACAACCATGTTGTTACTTGTAACAATAGTTTCTTTTTGAATGCAGCATAGTATTCCATTGTCTAAATATACCACAAGTTATGTATCCATTTTACTAGTAACTGGCATTTGGATTGTTTCAGTTTTGGTAACAGGTGCTCTGAACTTTCTTGTACTGTCTTTGGATGTATATGTACATTTGTATGTCTGTTAGATACATACTGAGAGTGGAATTGTAGGTTGTAGAGTAGACAACTACCAGTTTCCCGCAGTGGTTGTACTAACTTATTCTCTGGTAGCATTGTATGCAAGAACTTAAAAACCCACACATTTTGATAGACACCTCTATAAAACTTAAGTCTTCAACTCTGAGAGCGTTACCATACTTAGGTTACTCTGTATTAATCACTCTAATGCCTCAACTTCTGTTTTTAGATATGGCTCGTGGACAGCAGAAGATTCAGTCTCAGCAGAAAAATGCCAAAAAGCAAGCTGGACAAAAGAAGAAACAAGGACATGATCAAAAGGCTGCTGCCAAAGCTGCCTTAATATATACCTGCACTGTTTGTAGGGTAAGGGGGATTGAAAGACATAGTTTTCCTGTGGACAGTTCTTTCCGTAGACATTGGTTTATATAGGTTACAATTTTGCAACTATGGCAAAATAGTAGATTGGCGAGCTGGTTCTTTTAGGTGTCCATCTTCACTTGTCTCTTCAACAAAAATTTTGTGAATGGCTCCTGTGGTCAGGCATAGTTCTCTAGGTGTCAGGGAAAGGGAGTGAACAAAGTCCCTTTCCTCATTTAGAAGAAAGATGTCTTCTTCACGGCAGATACTGCACTTTGAACTTTGTAAGGAAATCAGATCTACATTCTTGGTTTACAGCTATGCAGGATACAAGTGAACATATCTCTGGTTATGAGTTGACTTTTTTCTTCACTAAATTTGTAGTGGGATGTCTGTAAAACTATATGGAGTATATTTACATTGAGGGCTTTTCCTAGAACTAATGTGTTTTGTTAGATTTGAAGAATAGCTGTTAACAACTGCTATTGAGTGCTTATCAGGTGTTTTACATGTATGAGCCCATTAATCCACACAACCACCCTGAGATAAAGGACTTTTGTTATTCCCATTTTACAGGAGAGTAAACTGAGTCAAGGGGATTAAATAACTTGTGCAAGGTGCCCCAGCTAGTACAGAGAAGAGCTGGGATCTGAACCCCGGCAGTCAAGTTCCAGAGCCCACCTCTGCCTTTCATACCACACTGCCTTTCAAGGAAGTTTTTCTTGGGGCACCTGAGTGGCGCAGTCGGTTAAGCGTCTGCCTTCTGCTCAGGTCATGATCTCGGGGTCTTGGAATTGAGCACTGTTTTGGGCTCCCTGCTCAGCGGGGAGTCTGCCTCTCTCTCTGCCACCCACACCCTGCTCGTGCTCTCTCTTGCTCGCTTGCTCTCTCAGTAAATAAAATTAAAAAAAAAAAAAAGTTTTTCTTAAATTCCAAGCCAGAGTCTCTTTCTTGCTTTTTTGTTTAATCTCAGCACCCTTGAAGTTAGTGAGTAGAAGTCCCAAAGGAAAAAATACATAGCGAGGTTGGTCAAATACATATGCATATATATACCATATGTATAAATGTATTTTTTCCCAAAGCTCTACACCTGGGTAGGGTTGTAGGAAGGGATCTCAGTAAGACAAGTTCATCATGTGAAGGCATTACTGATGAAATAGAAGTTCCTGACTACATAAAAGTTCTTCATTAAGAGAGGAAATCTATTACATTAAATATGTAGTTCATACTGAGCTTTGATACCTCAAAATAATGAAATCAAGCAACTTTAGATTCTGTTTGGAAAGAAGCAGGGTAAAAGTAAATTTCATTAAATTATTGATGAAGAAATACTTTGACCTAAAAGTACTGGAGCGGTTGAACAAAACAGCAAAAACTTTTATTTCATGTTTTGTTTAATCGAATGGGCAAAAGAATAAATAATTGAAGGTCCTTGCCTAGGGAAGTTGGTATAATGTAGCATTTGAGAACTGAAGTACTAGTACTAGGTTAAAACAGGTCTTGGGCAAATTACCCTCTAGGTTTTAGTTTCCTTATCCTGTTAAATGAGGAAGGATGGTAGGAACTAATTTAGGATTACTGTAGGAAGGTTCTATGAGAATTCAGGTAACCTGCTTAGCATAACATGTTAAGTAAATGTTACCTGTTTGCTGTTAATCAAACAAGCAGAATACTTCATTCTGTGACCCACCCTTTTCTTTGTATGTGAAATATGGTGATATATTAGGAATCTCTTTGTTGCAAGGTCCTTTTTCATATGCCAGCCACTAGTTGCAGGAACTTGAAAGTGTTTTGAGATAATTGTCTCTCCTGAGCCGGTTCGGGATTTGAAAAGTTAACACATTTTTATTTCATGAATAAAGTCTCTTTTTTCCACATTTTTTTAAATTAGACACAAATGCCAGACCCTAAGACCTTCAAGCAGCACTTTGAAAGCAAGCATCCTAAGACTCCACTTCCTCCAGAATTGGCTGATGTTCAGGCATAAAGTTGTTTACAGGTAATTGACCTTTTGTCTTTTCCTTTGTTAATGTCAAGGTTGTACACAAGAGCAAAATTATCTTCTGTGACTGTGAAATTAATGTGTACTTTCCAGCTGAGATTTTATTGCTTCCCCATTTTAAGTTAATGTTTCCCTTTACAATTGTTAAAAGCCCATTTCCCCAAACCAGATCATCTCAATGCCTTTGAAACACCCAAGTTTTTACTACTGTAGCCCAACATGGGGGGATGAGGTGATGCTGGCCAACTCTGGTCCAAGAATGGAAGAGACTTGCCAGCTTAAAGAAAATAACTATTACAAAGGCATTTGAGGGTCTTGCTTCCAGAAGTGATGCAGAACAGTGTTCCTGAGTGCCTTGGTGCAGGTATTTTATTTCCAGTGTCTGACAGAGCTTCTGAGTGCATTAGGACTCATGGTGAATGGAGGCACACACTGTGTAAACTTGAGAGTTGCTTGAAAATAATCTGTGTGGTTGGTTTTCTGTTTTTTGTTTTCTCTAAGGTGGTGATGGTGTGAGACAATTATTTCTTTTTAAAGTAAATTCATCAAAGATTTGTTTATAAAATCATTGACAGATCTGTCAGGCTAACTTGATAGCTTATGCAGGTGGTGCATTTTTCTTAGACATTTGAAATGCATGTAAGTTGTATTTGTGCAATGCTTACATTCACTGCAAATTTCATTTATGTCTTATAGGTGAATTCATGACACCTTTGACTCTTCTACTGTCTCAGAACTTAGGTAACAAACCTGCAGCTGCTTTTCTAACAAACTGTTGATCAGCAAAAATAAAGGGGCTACAGAAACACTCATTTTTATGCTGTTCCCTTTTGGGCTTCATGCAAAGACAATTCTGTGTAAATGTACAGTTGACTCTGATTTGGAAATCTGGAAATCAGTCCATCCTTGTTATAAAAAATTTTTTTACAATTGTAATTATATTGATGTTCATATTGTGTAAAATAACTCATTTAATAAAGTAGTACTTTGATTTTACAACATCACAGGATAAATGGTTTTAGAAATTCTGTTCTAACTTTCCACATTATTTGCCTTATGAAAATCTAATGAATTCGTCAACTAGAATTGCAGGCGCAATTCTTACCTCCCTCTCAGTTCAGTGGCAGGTTCATTAGCTAAACTAGAACAGACTCATTCATACAGTTTTATTGGCAGCTGTTGATCTAGGTGAAGAATGACTTACCTGCTGCCTTAGTATATTACCATCATGTGTCATTTACCCCTCTGATTGTTTCCTGTGTTTGAGGTTGGAATATTTCAACTTGCCATATGACCTGGCCATAGCTGCCAGCCAGGAATACCCTGTCGATGACTGATAAATTCCTAATGCGTTGGATTTTCAGTGAGCCCTTCTGAAAGATTAGGTTCTGAAGTGTATGCCATAATGAAATCAGTAAGGCTGTCATTGAATACAAAATATGATGGATCATATGCACACTGGTAAAGCTCTATCTTACATAAATTATACCAGATTCTTTCAAAACTCAAAGTTCAGTAATTGGAAGTTAAAACTCAATTTTTGAAGGACTTTTTGGAAGTTATTAATGTTTTGGCCAATTTTATGAATGGATTTTCATTAACAGGAAGAGTGGAATGACTTGCCGCTGGGTTAATTCCCAGAACCTTCTCCCTCCTTTCCTTTGTAAGTGAATAGTTGATTTTAGGAGTTTACTTTGTGCTGGTTCCTAAAATCAAAGCCTGTACAATATGACTTCTGTCTGAACTAGAAAAGGATTAAAATAGGCCAATCTCCACATTCTTTTGGCTCTGAGGATGGGGAAATGGGTTAGTTCAGATGGATGAGGTAAATCCTACCCAGTTAAGGAAGACTAATTTTAGGGTTCTTCTAATTTGCTTTTGTCAGCTATTAACTTTACTAGTGAAACTGCTGTAACTCTGTTTAAATTTTAAAGTTAATAATAATAGGAAGAACACTCAACTATTTCCTGGTAATTGCTTAGAGCCACAAGTCTGATCCTGTGGATTACAAAATGCATTCCCTCTTTCTGTTGTAATTCATCACTGCCTTTGTTTTGTGGCTATGCATATTCTGCCCACCTTGTTTGACTTCACTAAGTTTTAAGTAAGATATTTACAAGGAAAAGCTTCAGTGGCGATAGTTTCTTAGCAACTTCTATTACATTCTTTCTTTAAAATAGTCATTTTTTCATGTATTTAATTTCCTAAGTTTCAGATTTAATATCTGTTATTTCCTAATATGTTGGTACCAGAACATTAGAATTTGCCTGATTGCTTGTAGTGGAATTTATTAAAGTTCTGGTTAAATTACAATTTAAAGGTTTTTAAAAGCGCTTTGACCATATGTATGTTTACATTTAGTAACAAATCATTTAAAAACCATTCACAGGTTTTGGGGTTTTTTTTGTTTTTTTGTTTTTTTTTTTTTCATTTTTACTGACTGTAATTCAGAATAAAAGCTTTTTGTTCTTGTATTTAACCCTTTTTTATAAGCAGCTGAAGACACCATATTTAACTTTATATCTCAGTGATAGGAAACTAGCTGCATTGATCTTGCATAAGACATTAATTCTCATACTTCGTATAAGGATTATTAATACAATCCCTTTTTATTATGTTTGAGTTAAATTTGCTCTAAGGGAAAAACTACAATTCTTAAGCATCCTCATTATTAAATTTGAAGATTCTTTAACAGATCACAGCAAAGTTCATTATAAAACTGTTATGGTGTCTTCAAAGACTTTATAAAATCTGAGACACTGAGAGAGAATTGGTCCGGTTGTATTCTGTATTTCCATTAATTGCCAAAAGGAATGGGGTTAAGATTACGTTTGTTTCCATTCTAATTCCTATGGATCTGCATCCCCATGTTTAACTGACATACTAGGGGCTCAGTTGTGTGCTGTAATGTCTTATTAAAGAAGATATTAAAACTAAACTAGTCTAATTTCTTCTACATTTTAGGAGGTTTTTATATTGCCTCTTCCCTTTTTTTTTTTTTTTTTTTTAAATTTCTCAACTCAAGAGTTGTTTCTTGAGTGTACAGCTCAGTCGTCTAAGGGCAGCAAGAGATTTTTCATTTCTCATTGTTTTTCCTGCAGTTGGTCTATTTTAAGTATATAGAATACTTAAGAGTGAAAGGGAAAAGGTTGTCATTCTGAAACCTTCCTGTAGTGTAAGTTGTTGGAAGGGGGAAGTAATTGGCTATTAATAGAAAAATAATACTAAAATGAAAAATGCTTAGGTCAGTAAACTGAATGAGATAACACTTTGGTTTTATATTAAGGCTACTGCAAAGCTAGTTAATCACATCATAATTCAAATCTGAGATATATGTAGCATGAGTAGAGTAGAAAAGACTCTTCTTTTTCATTTTTATTAGTATGTGGAATATACAGCATCTGCTTAAAATTGTAGTTAATATCAAGGCCTTTTTCTACAGTGATAGTCACACTCCAAACTGTAACTGAAATACTGTATTTAAACTACTGAATCTGAATTACTTTATTTTGTGCTAGATTTTTCATTTTGGGGGAGTTTTTGGTTTGATTTTGGTCAGACACATACTTGTGTGTGTATAGAAATGAAGATCAACACTAGAGGGTTGTGTATACTGTGACTGTACAGTCTGAAATCTTTCAGGCTAGCCAAATTTTATCTGTTGTAAATGTTTCAGAAAAATCTTAAGCCCTTGCTATGTGTAGATTTAATAAAACATCTGTATACTTTATTGAGAAAATAGATGTTTTATTAATAAGAGTTCAGCCTGTCATTGTGGATTACCGTATTGAACTGAAAATTAAATGTCCTCTCTCATTTACGTATGTATTTGAGAGAGCGAGAGAGTGCCCACAAGGTGGGGGTAGTGGGAGGGGCAGAGGGGTAGAGAGAATTTTAAGCAGGCTCCATGCCCAGCACAGAGCCTGAAGCTGGGCTTAATCTCACCACCCTCGAGATCATGACCTGAGCCAAAATCAAGAGGCAGATGCTTAACCAGTTGAGCCACCCAGGTGCCCAAAAATGTCTTCTATTTTAAATGTTCTTTGGGTAAGCTGTTTACTGAGTTACCAGCTCTTTGGAGTTGGTTTATAATTTTTTATTTTGGACAGTCCTTCTCTAGCCCCAATTTTTTGAACATAGTATGGCTCCAAATTTAGAATCTGCACATACGGAGCCAGACTTCAGTCATTTATTTGTATCCATATGGGCATATCTACAATGTGAAGTGATTGTGTTAAAACCATACTACTTTCTAATCATTTTTTATGTATACACCGTTGTTTCTATACATGATCTCATTAATAGCTTAGATTTTTGTAGACCAAATAAGTACCTCACTTTATCACTGTCTTCTGTCTTGTAAAATTCTGAATGTGACTTGCATTTTGGATTCTATATTATTAAAATTTTAATTAGTAGGAAGTAGGCCAACATAGTATTTCTTCTATAACAATGTAACAGTGTTTTTCAAAATTAGGTCTGTAGTTAAGGGTGACCGTACATCCTGCTTTGCCAAAGACAGTCTTGGTTTAAATATTAATTTAGTATTAAATATCAGACTTACACTAGATATTAAGGTGCTTCATTATATATCTTAATATTGCCTCCTTTTAATCACACATGTCAACCAGTTCATAGGTCACTTTTGTCAAACAACCGGGGTGCTTTTTCAAAATGTACATTTTTTTTTTAAAACCCTGTGGTACCCAGAAATTCTTACTCCTAAATGGGAACGTGTGATACTGGCAAGGTTTGCCCTTTAAAGGCCTTCCATCTATTTTTATTCAAGGTTTTTTGTTTTTTTTTTTCCTACTGAGACTTAAATATCTGGTCAGATGAACTAGATTCCAAAACCTTGAAACACCTTTATTCACAGGCATTCATATAAATTTAATACTGTTTGTACTGGGTTCAGACTTTTATTTCCTGATCATCTTTTCACCCAAAGGACTTATGGGAAATGGCCAGTTGGGATTAGAGGTACTGCTGCTCAGTACAGAACACTTCTACTGAGGAAGGGAGGGAGATCTGCTGCCCTGGCTGCAGGTTAGACATCCTGTGGGCTAATGGCAGTGAACACTTACGACAAATCTTGTGATTTTGATACAGGATGCTTTACATATTATTTGATCTGGATCTCTGTAATTTTCTTTTTTATAAACTCTTAGTTTTTTGGGTTTTTTTTTAAAGATTTTATTTATTTTGAGAGAGAGCACGAGCAGGGGGGAGGGGCAAAGGGAGAAGTAGTAGACTCCCCACTTGCAGGGAGCCCCACATGGGGCCCAATCCCAGGAATCTGGGATCATGACCTGAGTTGAAGGCAGACGCTTAGCCTACTGAGCCACTCATGTGCCCCTAAACTCTTTAATTTTTTAGTACTTCTGGATTTACAGAGAAGTTATAAAAGTGTAGTATAAGATTCAGCTTACCCTACTGTTATAATCTTGTATTACTGTGGTGTATTTATCACAACTAAGAAACCAGCAGTGGTATATTACCATTTATATTACCATTACCAGTTTGTCTATTAATGTCTTTTTTTTTTTCTGTTCCAAGAACTAGTCCAGAATGCCACATTGCATTTAGTTGTCATTTCTCCTTGGTCTTTGTCGTCTTTGGTGGATTCTCAGTCTTCTCCTTGTTTTTCATGACCGTGACAGTTCTGAGGTGTGTGGAGGTATGTTGTATAATGTCCCTTAGCTTGGATTTGAGTTTTTTCTCATGACTGCATTAGGGTGCCAGGTTTTAGTGAAGAAGAGCACAGGTGATGTGCCCTTCTCATTGCATCCTGGGAGCAAATGATCCCCACATGACATCATGGGTGACGGTAGCCTTCATCACTTGGTTAAGGTGCCATCTGCTGTGTTTCTCCACTGGAAAGTTACAATTTTTTCCTTTCCAAATGCTGATTTTTCAAAGTCCAGCCCTTAACTTAAGGTGAGTGGGGATTTAGCTCCACCTCCTGGAAGGGAGAGTACCTGTGTGTATTATTTGGAATTCTTCTATATGGAAGATTTGTTCTCCCTGTTGTTTATCCATATGAACTCTTAATTCAGTATTATTTATTTTGTTATTCACATTATTTCAACTTTGGCCATTGGGAGCTCTTTCAGATTAGCACCTGTATCCCTTTGCTATGCCCCCTTTTTTTGAGCTTTTCCTTACTTGTACTGCAAGAAGTTCCATGCTCATCTTGTATTTTCTCTGTCCCAGTCCTCAAATGAGCAATCTCTCCAGAGTCCTGGTTTCTTTTATTGGAGAATGGTATTTAAAAACCAAGATCTGGGCGCCTGGGTGGCTTAGTCGTTGGGCGTCTGCCTTCGGCTCAGGTCATGATCCCAGGGTCCTGGGATCGAGTCCCGCATCGGGCTCCCTGCTCCGCGGGAAGCCTGCTTCTCCCTCTCCCACTCCCCCTGCTTGTGTTCCTGCTCTCACTATGTCTCTCTCTGTCAAATAAATAAATAAAATCTTTAAAAAAAAAAACCAAGATCTGGCCATCAGATATGAGGTTTGCTTCTTTTTTTATTTCTATTTTTTTGTAAGAAATGTTAACCTTTTTTTCCACCACTAGGTATTATTTTTTTTAAAAGATTTTATTTATTTGACAGATAGCAAGAGCAGGAACACAAGCAGGGGGAGTGGGAGAGGGAGAAGCAGGCTTCCCGCTGAGCAGGGATACCGACATGGGACTCGATCCCAGGACCCTGGGATCATGACCTAAGCCAAAGGCAGACGCTTAACGACTGAGCCACCCGGACACCCTACCACTAGCTATTATTATCTAAGGGTTATAGGGAAGAGTATCCTTATCCCAAGTCTTTAGGGGATGAGCTCCCTGCACATCATTAGTGAAGCGTTGTCTTTTTTTTTTTTTTTTGGTCATTTAAATAATTTTTTTAATTTTGTTTTCTGAAGCATTCTTTTTTAAGTTACCACCAGGATATTGAAAATAATACATGTGAAGTTGCTTTATGAGCTGTAAAGCATTATATAGAAGTAATTCATTATTACGAAAGAAATATAGTAAAGGTCCCTTATCTTTAGAAATTAAAATGCATTTTAGGAAATAACATACTTATTTACAGAAGTTTAGGCTATATGTTTAAGTGTTTGGTGTGTTTTTGTTTTTGTTTTTTTTATTCTTATGTTAATCCCCATACATTACATCATTAGTTTTAGATGTAGTCTTCCATGATTCATTGTTTGTGCATAACACTCTATGTGCTCCATGCAGAGTGTGCCCTCCTCAATACCCATTACCAGGCTAACCCATCCTCCCACCCCCCTCCCCTCTAGAACCCTCAGTTTGTTTTTCAGAGTCCATCGTCTCTCATGGTTCGTCTACCCCTCCGATTTCCCCTGCTTCATTCTTCCCCTCCTGCTACCTTCTTCTTCTTTTTTTTCTTAACATATATTGCATTATTTGTTTCAGAGGTACAGATCTGAGAGTCAACAGTCTTGCACAATTCACAGCGCTTCCCAGAGCACATACCCTCCCCAGTGTCTATCACCCAGTCACCCCATCCCTCCCACCCCACCCCCCACTCCAGCAACCCTCAGTTTGTTTCCTGCGATTAAGAATTCCTCATATCAGTGAGGTCATATGATACATGTCTTTCTCTTTTTGACTTATTTCGCTCAACATAATACCCTCCAGTTCCATCCACATCGTTGCAAATGGCAAGATCTCATTCCTTTTGATAGCTGCATAATATTCCATTGTATATATATACCACATCTTCTTTATCCATTCGTCTTTCGATGGACAGCTGGGCTCTTTCCACAGTTTAGCTATTGTGGACATTGCTGCTATAAACATCGGGGTGCACGTACCCTTTTGGATCCCTACTTTTGTATCTTTGGGGTAAATACCCAGTAGTACAATTGCTGGATCATATGGTAGCTCTATTTTCAACTTTTTGAGGAACCTCCATACTGTTTTCCAGAGTGGCTGCACCAGCTTGCATTCCCACCAACAGTGTAGGAGGGTTCCCCTTTCTCCGCATCCCCGCCAACATCTGTCGTTTCCTGACTTGTTAATTTTAGCCATTCTGACTGGTGTGAGGTGGTATCCCATTGAGGTTTTGATTTGGATTTCCCTGATGCCAAGCGATATTGAGCACTTTTTCATGTGTCTGTTGGCCATTTGGATGTCTTCTTTGGAAAAATGTCTGTTCATGTCTTCTGCCCATTTCTTGATTGGATTCTTTGTTCTTTGGGTGTTGAGTTTGATGAGTTCTTTATAGATTTTGGATACGAGCCCTTTATCTGATATGTCATTTGCAAATATCTTCTCCCATTCTGTCGGTTGTCTTTTGGTTTTGTTGACTGTTTCCTTTGCTTTGCAAAAGCTTTTTATCTTGATGAAGTCCCAATAGTTCATTTTTGCCCTTGCTTCCCTTGCCTTTGGCGATGTTTCTAGGAAGAAGTTGCTTCGGCTGAGGTCAGAGAGGTTGCTGCCTGTGTTCTCCTTTAGGATTTGGATGGACTCCTGTCTCACATTGAGTTCTTTCAACCATTTTGAGTCTATTTTTGTGTGTGGTGTAAGGAAATGGTCCAGTTTCATTCTTCTGCATGTGGCTATCCAATTTTCCCAACACCATTTGTTGAAGAGACTGTCTTTTTTCCATTGGACATTCTTTTCTGCTTTGTCAAAGATGAGTTGACCATAGAGTTGAGGGTCCATTTCTGGGCTCTCTATTCTGTTCCATTGATCTATGTGCCTGTTTTTGTGCCAGTACCATGCTGTCTTGATGATGACAGCTTTGTAATAGAGCTGGAAGTCCAGAATTGTGATGCCGCCAGCTTTGCCCTTCTTTTTCAACATTCCTCTGGCTATGCGGGGTCTTTTCTGGTTCCATATAAATTTTAGGATTATTTGTTCCATTTCTTTGAAAAAAGTGGATGGTATTTTGATGGGGATTGCATTGAATGTGTAGATTGCTCTAGGTAGCATTGACATCTTCACAATATTTGTTCTTCCAATCCATGAGCATGGAACGTTTTTCCATTTCTTTGTGTCTTCCTCAATTTCTTTCATGAGTATTTTATAGTTTCCTGAGTACAGATCCTTTGTCTCTTTGGTTAGATTTATTCCTAGGTATCTTATGGTTTTGGGTGCAATTGTAAATGGGATCGACTCCTTCATTTCTCTTTCTTCTGTCTTGTTGTTGGTGTATAGGAATGTCACTGATTTCTGTGCATTGATTTTATATCCTGCCACTTTACTGAATTCCTGTATGAGTTCTAGCAGTTTTGGGGTGGAGTCTTTGGGGTTTTCTACATAAAGTATCATATCATCTGCAAAGAGTGAGAGTTTGACTTCTTCTTTGCCGATTTGGATGCCTTTTATTTCTTTTTGTTGTCTGATTGCTGTGGCTAGGACTTCCAATACTATGTTGAATAGCAGTGGTGATAGTGGACATCCCTGCCGTATTCCTAACCTTAGGGGGAAAGCTCTCAGTTTTTCCCCATTGAGAATGATATTCGTTGTAGGTTTTTCATAGATGGCCTCTATGATATTGAGGTATGTACCCTCTATGCCTATACTCTGAAGAGTTTTGATCAAGAAAGGATGCTGTACTTTGTCAAATGCTTTTTCTGCATCTATTGAGAGGATCATATGATTCTTGTTCTTTCTTTTGTTAATGTATTGTATCACATTGATTGATTTGTGGATGTTGAACCAACCTTGCAGCCCAGGGATAAATCCCACTTGGTCGTGGTGATAATCCTTTTAATGTACTGTTGGATCCTATTGGCTAATATTTTGGTGAGGATTTTTGCATCCATGTTCATCAGGGATATTGGTCTGTAATTCTCCTTTTTGATGGAGTCTTTGTCTGGTTTTGGGATCAATGTAATGCTGGCCTCATAAAATGAGTTTGGAAGTTTTCCTTCCATTTCTATTTTTTGGAACAGTTTCAGAAGAATAGGTATTAATTCTTCTTGAAATGTTTGGTAGAATTCCCCTGGGTGTTTGGTGTGTTTTATAAACAAAAACGTCTATAGGAACATACAGAAAGGAGAGGACTTGTGTGTTGGAGAGGTTGATTTGTGCCTGGAAGGTGAGGAGTCAGCTGGTGAGGAGTAGGAGTGAATAGGAGAATCCAAGTGAGGGTGGCTGAGTGAGCAAAAGCTCAATTAGGCACATAAAGTTTCTTTGAGAGAAAGTGAGTAGGCCAGCCAGAGCATAAGGCTTGTGAATGAGAGCCTTTGAGACCCTGGATGAGAGTGGGGAGCAATTATTAGAATGGGACCAGATTGTGCAATGCATGCACACTGTAATAAAGAGTTCAAATTAACTCCCAACACTGTCGGGATACTTGCAGGGTTTAGGGGCAGGAGAATGACACGATGGTAGGAAGATAAATAATTATTAGTGAAATATTCTGTTGGTACTTTTTAAAAAAATATCTTTTTTAAAGGTTAAACCAATTTTTTTTTAAGATTTATTTATTTGTCAGAGAGAGAAAGGGAGAGTGAGCTCAAGCAGGGGGAACAGCAGGCAGAGGGAGAAGCAGGCTCCCCGCGGAGCAGGGAGCTCGATGCGGGGCTTGATCCCAGGACCCTGGGATTATGACCTGAGCCAAAGGCAGATGCTTAACCGACTGAGCCACCTAGGCATCTCCTATTGGTACTTTTCTGATAGAGATCTTTTTACTACCTTTTGTACTTGTTTTTTTAACAGTATACCTGTCCATTAGTTAACTTTTGATTATTCCAGGTCATTATAAATGCAGATTTACAGGCAAGAATTTTGCTCTGCTACATTGCAATGATATTGGTGGGGCCCAAAGAGCTGTATTTTGGGATGTTTGCTTGGCACTAAATGGTCCCAGACTATAGTGTGTCTCAGATATTTATTGTGTTCTACTTCATTACACAAGTAGTATTTTCATTACATATAGAAATTTGAAGAATATAGTAAAGTTGGATTTTATGTAGTCACTTTATATACATTATGTTTTCCATTTCACTTAACATTATAACAAGTCGGGTCTTTTCATGTTACAAACTTTGTGTAAGCCATTTTTGTGACTGTGTAATGATCCATCCAGTAGGTTTGCTGTATACTTGGGTTTTTTTATGTTTTATTAAGTTTTTATTATGTTAGGTCAGTTCAAGTTACAGTAACAAAATAATCTTTCATGTTTCTAGATCTTTTTTTTTTTTTTTTGTAAAGAGTTTATTTATTTATTTGACAGTGAGATAGTGAGAGCAGGAACACAAGCAGCGGGAGTGGGAGAGGGAGAAGCAGGCTTCCCCCTGAGGAGGGAGCCCGATGCGGGGCTCGATCCCAGGACTCTGGGATCATGACAGCCGAAGACAGACGCTTAACGACTGAGCCACCCAGGCGCCCTCTTTTTTTTTTTTTTTTTAAGATTTTATTTATTGAGAGAGAGAGGGAGAGCATAGAGTGAGAGGGAGAAGCAGACACCCTGCTGAGCAGAGAGCCCAACGTGGGTCTCCATCCCAGGACCCTGAGATCATGACTGAGCAGAAGGCAGATGCTTAACTGACTGAGCCACCCAGGTGCCCCTCTAGATCTTATTTCTGATCTGCATTTTGTTAAGTTCTGTTATTTCATATTTCTATACATAGATTTTCATAAGAACAAAATAGACTGTATTTAAGCCTTGCTTTGAAAAGCCAGGGATATTTCTCATAAGAACAGAGTTTCTTAACTAGGGTAAGAGACTGTAAAACATTTAAGGCCGTAGTTGAATGACCAGTAAGGAAAATGGCAGCATTGAGTAAATTCGGCTCTGCTTTTTCCTAGCTCAGTAAATGTGGACAGGTTACTTCACGCTCCTGAGCTACAGTACCTTCTGTCCTATTATGAAACACAGACACTAATCCCTACCTCAAAGGATTGTTGTAATTTAAGGAGAAAATGACATAATAATATAAGTACCTATGCAGTCAGTTGGTGCTCCAGAACTCAGCTCTCTTCCTACTCTCTTCCTTTTCCTCATCCTCCTACTGAACGTTAGTACATAATGTGTCTCACATAGACCCTTCTTGTTCTTTTGTTTCTGCTTGTGTGTTTTCTTACTGAAATAGCTTTCTCTTCTCTGTCTAACCCCAGTCTCTTCCTATGGAAATGCTACCCATTCTTCAGGGCTCAACTCAAATGCTGAATTTTTTTTTCTGAAAAGTTTCTGAAAAACAGTAAAGAAAAATAATGTGCTTGTTTTCAGTTAAGCCGCAAGAATAAGGAATGGGTGTTGGATAGCACCACCTCAGCAACGTCTCTTTATGTGCTATGTATTTGGTAAAAGCCTCATTGTAAAAATGAAACAAACCCAATATGATAGAGTACTGAAGGGGAGACATGATTTCCTTGGGTTTTCACTTGGCCTTGGTTAATTACAGCTGAGAAGGCTATAGGAATTTGCAGAATTTGACATTAAGTGTGAAGCCCTGTCATTCTAGGAACATAATACAGATGAGAAGCTATTCCAAAAGATAGCGATAGATAATTTGTGTCTTGATTTTCATAAAGCACAAAAGAGGATATTAAAGAAAGGACAGAATTGTAAATTTGCTCTTAGTCTCTGGGTAAATACATGCATTAGCTTTTCATTGTGAATTCCCTTTTCCTCAACTAGACTGACTACGCGTGTAGTTTGCTAGTCTCTTCCCCCAACCGTTGGTTTTCCTTCCTCCGGAAGCACAGTTCAGCCCCACGTCTGAAGCCGTCAGGTGTTCCCGCCAGATGAACACAACCCTGGGCTGAGACTGGTGAGTCCTCCACAGTCTGGCCCCCGCGCACACTTTCAGCCAGCCCCTTCTGCTGCCCCGGCTGAGCCCACGCTCTTCCTGGAGTAACTCGCACTGCCCCTTTCTTGCCTCCACATGGTTTTTCTGCCTCTTAACTAGGGTGTCCTCTTTTCCTCTCTTCCATTCTCTAGAGACCTATCTCTAACTTTTTTCTGATGCTCTCCAGTCTCCTAGGATCACTCTTTCTAGCTCTCAGACACTTGGAATAGTCTTCTGTCTCTCCAGTGTTATATATGCCATTCTTATGTAGGATCCATAGTTACCAGGAGTTGTCTTATTTTTGTGCCTACTTGAATGCTTGTGATGGAGCATAAAACTTTTCATGATCTTTAACTGGAGTATTCCCTAAATTGCAAGAAGTCATTCTTGTTGCTTTTGTGGATTACTTCGTAAAACTTTTTTGGATTTCCTTTTTTAGATTACTAAAGTCATACCCAGTGCTTGTTACAGGTGGTGCCATACATATAGGATACTTCATAGTTTTCAAAGTAGTTTTTCTTTTTTGAAATGCATCTAAAACATGAAGTCAGGGGACAGCTTGATAATACATCTTAATTTCAGTAATATATTGTAATAGTAAGTGGACTTAAACTAATTTTGAACTTCTAATAGGTTTAATAGATGTTGTCAACCTATCAACTTCCATAAAGCTCTGTCTTGTTCTGTTTAAAATGTGTGTGTATTAGCAGTTTCCAGGTGGCACAAAGTATGGAGGGAAGCTAATAGAGAATTATAGTTCAGAAAGATTTTAGGCTGAAACACTAAAGTGAAACCAACAAGATTTAATTTAAATGGAATAAATGTCAATACAATTAGGATCAATAAAAATTACATTGTACAGGTCCAAAATGTGGACAGAAATCTGTCATTGCATTTTTTTTTTTTTATGTGAGAGCCGATCTATTAGTTTGTTATAGGCTTGTTATAAGTCTAATGTGATTTCTCTGCTTTAAAAGGTGGGAATGCTGGGGCGCCTGGGTGGCTCAGTCGGTTAAGTGTCCAGCTCTTGATTTCAGCTCAGGTCTTGGTCTCACGGTCGTGAGTTTGAGCCCTGCATTGGGTTCCACGCTGGGCATGAAGCCTACTTAAAAAAAAGGGTGGGGGGAGGGGAATGCAACCTTAGTTTAGGAGAACACACATAATCACACAGTCTTCTTTATTCATTGATACCAGTTTTAATGTAAAATTGGTGTTTGATTCTTCGTGTCTGTAGTTTTATTGTGTTTAAGTGAAATAGTGCTTGGTTAGATTCCATTCAGTTGGGGAAGAGGTCTAGGATGGTGAGTAGACTTTAAACTGTGGTTCTGAGGGAGACACTTGGAGAGTTGCTGTTTGTTTTAGGGGGCAGATCTGGAAGGTCATGGAAGAAAAATCATTACAAAGCCTGGATCTATCCAGGAGCCTTCAAGTTCTTAGTAAGGCAGTCGTCCGATCACGCCTGGGACAGTGCATCAGGGTCTTCTAGCATGTGGAGGGACGTAGAGTAGATTAGTTCTAAGATCCCTCCTGAACCAGTAATCCTATGATATCAAGTAATTCACAGTGTGGGGCGTATGTAGATAGTACTGTACTTTGAGTTTTGTCAGGAGGGAAATAGAAAAAAGTAGTGTGAAGAACTCTTATATTGACTTATTTTAACATAAAAACTGATCTTTGTCCTCATCTTTCTCAGATGTGTGTATGTTTTACATGGGGAGAATATTGAGTCAGGATAGGTGTCAGGATATCTTTATCACATTTGGACTTGAGATGTACATCCAACTATAGGGTGTATTTGTGTTCAGTATTTTAATAGGCTGTTGATGTCAAACTTAATTTAGAAATGCTTCTTTTTGTCACCTGGTGAATGGTATGTTATACCATATTAATAGATACAGTTTAAGTCAGGACAATTTTTCTTGTCAGTGGACTCCACACTTAAATTAAAAATTCTGTGAGTAAAAAAATTCGTGACTATACACTACTAATGTCTTTATAAATGATATATACATGTTCAGCTATAAGCCATCACAAAAGTAGACCTTCAATTAGGATGAGATGAAAAAATATTCTAATATTTTCTTTCCACATTCCAATGAATCATTGTGTATTAGCACCCAGAACACACACACCTCACTTTGGCATAGAACTCTGGACCTTGGTTTCCTATTTGTTTTTAAGCTGAAGAAATTCTAGCAACTTAGGGATATACATAGACCTATAAATCAATAAAAGTAAGTGAAATGTATATAGGGTCCATATAAAACATGTAAACATTATATAAATATAAAACATTATGCAAAGCCTATGAAAAGTATAAGACACTTGAAAAAGTAGACTGGTAAACAGCATTTGGCAACATAGTTACCCCATTTAGTTTGGAATGTGGGACTTCGGACTGAAGAGAGAGATTTTCCTTAATATGCATAATGGTGACCTGTGAAACCTTAGAAATGGTGATTATTTCTAAGGTGATTTTTGGTCAAAAGAAGAACAAGTTGCATAGAAAACTTTAGAGAGCCTTTGCATTCAGAAGATTGGTAGAGAAGGAGCTAGGAACCAAAAGAGCAGTTGACAGGGGTACAGAGTAGTAGGATAATATGGGCTCTAGGAGACCTGTGAGGGGAGTGTGAGCAAAGGTTGGGTAGCCACGGGCGTGAGCTACCATTCATTCACCGACTGCCTGCTGTGTGCAAGTGTGTGGGTTAGACACATTTCTGAATTGCAGTGGCCATCATCCCAAATGCTGCTTTGAGGTCAAGGGCATGTGGTTTCAGGAAAACAGAAGGATTAGAGCCCGGGTAGCAGGGAAGGAGCAGATGTAGACCGCTGACTTAGGAAGCCAAGATAGCGTCGGATGGCACATGACCAGGCCTAAATCAAGACTTACCTCGGAGAGGCCAGAGCCCTGATGTCTGGGGAAACCTGTTTGTAGCTGGGCACAAGTGCTCAGGTTTAAAATGTACTCTGAGGTGGTCCGTTTTTAGGCACATAGTGCTTAATTTATATTTAAAATGTTGCGGTAGAATACTTAGAAACAAATATGCCATATTTAAATACAGCATCTTAACCTGTGTTTTCAGTGTTTTAGTCCTCAGCGACATAACATTTATGAACCGTTCTTGGTAGCGTGAAAATAGAGCATACCAAGTGACTCATTTACTGTTGGTTGAATAGGGATATACTGACATGATGATATCCTTTCTGGCCAGTTGTTTAAACTCTGACATTTATTTTCGTCTTTTAAATCAAATGTAATATGGTTATTTTCTCAAAAAAAATTCCTAGTAGCACAATTTCTGAGTTAAAGGTGCACAAAAAAGCTTTCACGCTGGCTGTCCCTTGATGTGGGTCACGAGGCCATATGTCCCCACACAGTTTGCATGAGGAAATGGCGGAGGGGCCATTCAGAAGCTCTTGATAACACTGTAAGGAAGATTTAAGAAAAATGCATGTTAAAGTGCTCTGTAACATCTGCAGCCCTTTGGGGTGTAGTGCAGGGTGCGCTGCAAGGTGGCGTGCGCTGTGCTGGTGTGTGGGTTCTAGCCACAGAAAGCAAGCTGTTAACGATTGTAGAGTACCAAAGTTTGTAGACTCTGAGGAATTAGAAGGGATTCAAGACTGCCCCCTACAAGAACACCACTTAGTAGCATTTCCTCGTGCATTCTCCAGAGGGAGAGAAGGAGCTCAGATTACAGGCAGCAGGTGGAGAAGCCCATCCATGACCCTAGATGTCCCTGTGTGTCCCGGATGCGAATGTGAAGCCGCGTGGGCATCACAGCGGGAAGAAAACCGTGTAGAGTCACGGATGCAGGGGAGGGAGCATAGGCTTCTCCGCCAGGGGAAGGCAGGCTTGAATCTATCCCTGCCATGTAGAATCCGAGTGACTTTGGGTAGTCAACTCATTGCCTGTCTCTGAATCTCACTGTTCTCAACTCTAAAGTAAGGATGACCACCAGCTTTTACACGGTAGAAAGAAAACCCTAAAACATGGCTCTTCCTGGCCATCTAAAAGGTAGCACTCCCTGGAAAAGGAGGTTGTGCAAATCCGTTGCTGGACCAAGGCATCCAGTCCGGATAGGTGTATGTGTTCAGAATATTTGATGTTTGTATTTTGCATGAATAGCAATGGGAAGTACCTTAACTCTTAAATGCTTTGGAGCTTTTCTTCATTTATCTTGTTCTTTATTAGTCTTGTTGGGGGGTAATAAGTTTTTGATTCATAAAAGTACTTCATGCTTCATGGTAAATAATCCAAGCAATACAGACATACGTAAAAGCCCCTACTTTCCCATTCATACCATGAGACTTTTTCCTTTTGTTTTGGTTTTGATTTGTTTGACTGGTGGACTGGTTAGTTTGGGTTTTGGTTTCCAAATTGAAAATGCCACTATTTTTGAATGGTTTGTTTGCATTGTCCAATGGGGAAAATTCTATGATCAGTGGTTGACCCCTGACACTCAACAGGGCCTCTATGATTTAAAGCACCTTAAAAGCTCTAACTATGAAACTCTCCAACTTAATATAAAACCAGATTTTAATTGGCTGTGTAGGGAAAGGCTCATTAAAGAGCCTGCCACTTCAGGGAACTGCCACAGCCCACTGGCATACAATCCCTATGTGAGGGATGCCTGCAGCCTAATGTCACACACAGCTCAACTCCAAATCCACTTCCATAGAGAGTGTTTGATTGCATGAGCAAAGAACTTGAGGTTTACTAGCATTTTCTTGTTTTACTTTTAAAAGTCTAACTACAGGCCCACAAGAATAAATCTACCTGTTGTGGGATTGTTGTAACTACCATCAGATCCCTGGGGAAAGATAGATTACAAGGAAAAAAATTGAGTTTCAAAGAAAATGGTTTTAATGCACCAAGACAATGAAGTGATACTTACATCAAAATATTGAGGATTGCCCCTCATATTCTAAGCTGGTTCTTCATTAAAATAATTTTATCTAAAGTAAAATAAAAAGGTCAGTGTCAAACATTTTCACTTAAAAGGGTTGAAATTAGTGCCCAATTAACCTGTATCCAGAGCTGCACTGCAGGTTACCATCTTGAAATACTTCTGCCCCGTAGGGAATAACCTATTGACTATCCCAGATGGTGCCCACTCCTCAGCCACCCTGCCCCTCCGCTTCCCATAACCACCTCATGATCCAGCAACAAAAGGGATGACAGAATAGGGGTTTGTTGGACCCCACACCAGGATCCAGTCAGATTAGCGCATGCCTACTAGCTGTTGAAACTGTACTTTGAATGTTCATCCTTATGTCACCAAGAGCTGAATGACACAGCAGTGATTAATCCAAAATCAACATTTGGCAATTTTTTCCTTAATACTGAACACAGGAAATGTGATATAGGATTTAAATGGTCAAATGCAGAACTGGAAATGCCAGACCTCAGGAAAAAATCACATGCCTGCTTAACTCCCTTCACTCTTCTGTATTATCCTACATTCCTTTTCTCTTTCTCATATACTCAGGTTTTCTTTTCCTGCAGCCTGAGAGGACACTGCCCCATTTTGTCTCGTCCATTTATCCTTGGATCTTGACGTGGGTACCTTAGGTCATTTAGTGTTAGTGTCGGCAGGATACCGACAATGTTGGGATCACTGTCTATGTTGATCTTACGGAGCTGCTGTTTTCAATGCTGAGATCCGTTTCCTTTGCTTCTAAGGAAAGGCACAGTGTCATTCTGCTCTGTGATTTCCTGCTTCTACCAGATGTTTTATTGACCTTTCATTAGTCTCCCAAAGATCTAACAATCCATTCCTTTAAGTTCTCATTGTTTTGAAGGGAATGGTTGTTTCTTGTCATTTGGGATGAAGCAGGATGGTGCAAGAATCTAGAACATGGGCTCTGAACTCACCTGTGTTTGAGTTTCAGCCCTGCCTTTTACCTGTGTGACTTTAGGCAAGTCACCTAACTGAGCCAAACCTATTTTGTCATTGGTTAAAGTAGGGATGATAATAAGAGTTAATTACTTCTTAAATGTGATATAAGCATTAGTGCTTAGAGTATTCAGTAAATGTTAATCGCACACAATAAGCAATCTAATTTTCTGACCCTGGCAGATAAGCTGCTTGAATATTTGGTATCTGAATTGTTGGAAAGGGCCATGTGATTTGGGGAAAGATTATTCTGAGTTTCAGAAAATGTGAAAGCAACCATAGGACAGTTTGCTCAACAGTTACTGAGCGCCTTTATGGGATACAGTAATGGACGAAGCAGACAATTGGTGTTCATGTGGCTTACACAGAAGTGGGACGGAATACTGATTTTTCAGCCAGACAAGGTGGAAAAGTGCCACATATACAAGTTATAAAATCAAATGTGGTTCTCCCTCTCAAGAGAGTAGGTTTTATTCTCTGCGAAATTAGTGAAGCATCGAGTCACCGGTAGCTGCAAAGATAATGCCAGTGGTACCAAACAAGTGGGAGTAGCCGGTGACTTCCTTTATTGAGGGATTTGCAGATGCCTGAGCAGGAACTTGAAGCTGCCTTTCGGGAGCACGGGCCCGAGGTGTGCAGAATTGACCTTGTCTGCACGCGCCTGTGGGAACAAATACGTTAAATGAAATCTGGAATGTGTCTCTAGTGATCTGGAGCCCTAGATGGTAAACCAGAAGTTTCATCTCTCGGAGTTGAAGGTCAAGCCTGGAAGAGGTACCGGAAGTGAGCAGATGACTTTATACACAGTGTCAAACAAGAGTTTGTTTTTCTGGACCATGGCTTATAGTGTCAGTATTTGATGGCTCTAAAGGGGCCCCTGGGACACTGATGCCCAAACCGGATTGCAAGTGTGACAGATGAGGGGACATGACTGTGAAGGATAAAGGGAGAGAGTGGGAATAGGCCTGGCAAGCCTCCCGAGCACCATGCAGTTCTCACGGCTGTGAAGGGAGGAAGCGGCAGACTGCAGGCCAGTTCTGAGAGCTGCCCGGCCCGCGGGGTGTCCCCAAGCAGAAGGCGCCCAGTAGAGGAGCCCCGTGCAGGGCCGGGCTGGGCCAGCCCTCTGCCCCTGCTGTGCTGGCAGCGGGAGGAGGCTGGCCTCAGCAGGAAGACCGCTGGATCCAAGGGGGCCACAACGGGCTGTCCGCTAGGTTCCCATGGCCTAGGAGAGGGGCGCGGCACACATTCACGGTGCTGCGGATCCTCAACTGCACACCTTCCTGGGGAGCTGTGGCATATGGATGTAGGTCCTTAGGAATCTATAGGCCCCAACACCCACCTCTAGATCATCATTCAGTACTAATTACTTAGGTCAGGCACTGGGGGTGCAGCCCTAAGCAGGGTTGATAGAAGGGTCCTTGCCTTCATGTGGTTTGTAGTCTGCTGGGCAGACAGGTAGGGCACGGTGAATGTACCATGGGGGTGTCCTTCCCCAGAAAGGGTGGCCATCAGATTCCTCTCCGGAGGCCAGGTAACCTGGGCCTGGCTGAGGAAACGGTAAGTACAGAGGCCCTGAGGCAGGAAAGGGCTTAGCCTGTTGTAGGAATGGGAAGGGCCCATATGCTGGCGTACAGGGAACATTAGGGATGGGGCGGCAGGGGGTGAGGTTTGGAGGTGAGCAGGAGCTAGATAAGGCAAGGCTTTGTCAGCTATGGTGATGCTTTTGGACTTTCTTTCAAATGCAGTGGGAAGAATTGGAGTTGTTCTGAGCAGGGGAGGGATGTGACCCGATTTACCTTTTGTCAGGAGCTCCCTTCTTGCTGTGTGGACAATCATCTGGAAGGCGGCAAGCGTGGTAGTGGGAGAAGATTAGGCTAACAGCAGTCCCAGGGAATGGCAATGGAGACAAATGGGCTGATTTAAAACCTATTTTAGAGGTAGAACTGACTGGGCTTGCTGATGGCTTTTCTGTGGATGAAAGAAAAGAAAGAATCAAAGCTGTCGGGTTTCCGGCTTTGTCAGCTGGGTAGATAGTGATGCGGTACACTGATCTAATAGGGAAGCAGGCGAGGGAAGAATTTGGGGATGAGATGCCGGGAAGTTAAGACCTCACCTCTGGACAGGTTTGGGATGCCCATCAGCCAACTGGCAATGTCCAGTACGTTGTACTTGAAGCATATGTGTCCACCTGCAAAAACAATTCTTGGGGAGAGGTTAGGCTGGAGATACAAATTACAAAGTTGTCAACGTGAAGAAGGTTTTTAGAACTATAGGACTGGGTGAGATCACTTAGAAAAGAGAGGAGCCCCAAGGAACCCAACATTCAGATGAAGTAGAGGAAAAGGAGTCAGGAAAGGAGAGAAGAACCAGGGGAGGAGGAAGTCCAGCAGCTCAGAGAGGAGGGTGCTTCAGGGAGTGGACACTCACCAGTAAGGGTCTCAGAGAGGAGGGCCAGTCAGAGGAAACTAGCAAAGTCTTTGTGGCATGTGGGCATATTGGTGATCTTATCAAGATCAGCTTCAAGTGAGTAGTGACAATGGAAGCCAAAAACGGGCTAAAGAAGGAAGGTAAAAACAGCAGGGGTAGAGCGCCCATTTCAAGAGTTCTTTTGTGAAGGGAACTGAGAGATGGGCTAATCACTGGAGGAGGATGTGGAGTCCCAGGGAATCTTAAATATTTGTTTGTTTTAAAATGGAACAATCTGGGGGCTCCTGGCGGGCTCAGTTGTTGGAGCATGTGACTCTTGATCTTGGGGTTGTAAGTTCAAGCCCCATATTGGCTGTAGAGATTACTTAAAAATGGAATCTTTAAATAAGATAAAATGGAACAAGTTGTAAAAAGAACATTGGGACTAGTAGTCTGCATCCCACTTTGCTGAGATTAGATTCTCAAACAAAAAGGAAGAACAGAACCTGCCCCCAGCCACTGGGTAGAGACGGCTGGGTCGGCATGGTCTCCTGCCAGCTCAGGACAGTTGGGGGTGACCGTGAGCAGGTGGGAGTCCTTGGAGGTGGTCCTGAGTGGTGTCAGTCACATGTTTCCGACCTAGCTCTGATGTGATGAATCGGAAGCTCCTCTGCAAGTGCTGAATGAGAACGTGAGCGAGGCCAGCCTCGGAGGACTTCAATAAAGATCTGTAACAGCAAGAGGGAGCATTCTCCTTCCTCAGCACATGATGGCAGCAACTAGGGGAAGGGCCAGGTCGGCATTTGGGCCTTGGGAACATTAAGACGGGCACTGAAACAAGGAACAAGGTCCTCTGAGACCTGGCCGCACCGCATACTGCCAGTCGAGGTAGCTGGCTATCCACAGCACAGAAGGTCGTGAGCCAGAAATCCTTTCTTGTCACTTTCGCAAGGGTTTCCCAAACTCTTGATTGTCTCTGATGGGCTGATGACCTGGGGAACAGCTGCTATGCCAGAACAATGG
The DNA here is from genome assembly GCF_029215605.1 of Mirounga angustirostris. Classification (NCBI taxonomy): domain Eukaryota; kingdom Metazoa; phylum Chordata; class Mammalia; order Carnivora; family Phocidae; genus Mirounga; species Mirounga angustirostris. The sequence goes on from NW_026991712.1 coordinate 35,668,381, forward strand.
ACTTCTAGCAAGAGCCAAAGTTTCACCTAAGAAGATCTGGAAACATGTGCTTGTCAGAGATTTGATCATTTCACCAAGGAGTCTATGCTGTGATTTGAGAGAGCGAGAAAATGAACGGCTCAGGTGAAACCGTAAACCTTGGTATTCGTAAGAAAATGTGTGTGACACAGGCGTAGAGCAATTGGAGGATCCTTTCATTTCCTATAAAAATGGGAAATACGGAACGATATATGGGATTTCAAGTTAGGAGATTGTATCAGGCAAAGAGAATTTGAGATGTTAGCTCCTGGAATTTCCCAGGTGCCCCAGAAACAGGGCTAAGGCCTGGAATATGGAAGCCCTAATATATATAAGAGGTGGTAGAGGAGCGGTACATGTCCAAAAATTAGAAGTGAAGTAAGCGATCAGAAGTGACTTCTCTGTGGGGGTTATATGAAACTTAGAGACCACAGGCCACTACCCGCATCTGTAGGCCGTGGTTTCCTAATCCTGATTCCAGAAAGAGGCAAGATGTGGTTGAAATAAAAGTGTGTTTCAGTTGTCTGAGCCTTTACTAGAATGCTCTGCTAAAAGAGTGCATTTGGTAAATTTTTGATGTGTTGATAATTTCATCTCTGAGATGCTGAATGAAAAATGACAGTAGACTATCTAGATATACTTCTCTCCTAGAAGGAAAAATGTATCCTTTACAGAGTTCACAGTTCCAGGTTGAAAGGTATTAAGACTGACAGTGGGCAATGGTGTGAAAACAAGAAGAGAAAAAGCTGTGCCCAGATGCTAGCAGAGAGAGCCTGGGTAAGCAGAGAACTTGGCTCCAAGGCAGGATGGAGTCCAGCTCTGGACTCTGGGAGGCTTAGCTTGAATGAGGCGCACCCTGCAAAAAGTTTAGAAGACCCTGGGTAGGATTTCATGGCCAGAAACTAGAAGGGACCATGGAGTAAGAGAGACAGAGCCTTCCGAAAGGCAGTTCAGTCACGTGGTCACATGACTGACATGAGAACAAATCACTGGGGTGCCTCAGAGGCCCTGGACCAGTGATGGAACTCTCTCCCAACTGGGAGACACTGGTAAGAACTGGAACTTGCAGGAAGGTGGAAGCCATGGAAGCTGAGGTTTTCCAACTAGGGCCAGTCAGTACTTAGAAATTGTGTTTGGAGGGCAAAGGTTAAGAAAGGGGCATAAACTATGGAAAGAGCCCAGATGTCCGACAGATGAGTGGATAAAGAAGATGTGGTATATATACACAATGGAATACTACTCAGCCATCAAAAAGAATGAAATCTTGCCATTTGCAACAACGTGGATGAAACTAGAGGGGATTATGCTGAGTGAAGTAAGTCAATCAGAGAAAGACAATTATCATACGATCTCACTCATATGTGGAATTTAAGAAAACAGAGGATCATAGGGGAAGAGAGGAAAAAAATAAAACAAGATGAAATCAGAGAGGGAAACAAACCATAAGAGACTCTTAATCACAGAAAACAAACAGGCTTGCTGGAGGGGAGGATGGGGTAACTGCGTGATGGACATGAAGGAGGGCACATGATGTGATGAGCACTGGGTGTTATATAAGACCGATGAATCACTGAACTCAACCTCTGAAACTAATAATACACTATATGTTAATTGAATTTAAATAAAAAATGTCTAAAAAACAAAGAGGCATGATGTAAAGACAACAGCTGACAAGACATTGCAGGACACCACTGTGGAGGGATTGGCAAAGACACGACCTGGACATGATGGGGACCTTCCGTAAACATGGTCTCATCAGGTTCCGTTTCTGTAGTCCAGGATCAGGCTTTTCCTTTTGGATCTGCTGAGCTCCAAGCCATTGCTGGCCTGTCAGGGTCACATCTAACACTTAGAAGTTCTGCTCTGAATATATCAAACCACGGTCCGTGCCTGTTACAAGGCAGCGCCGTGTGCCATTGGCTAAGGCTGTAGCATCAGCTTTGCTCGGCCTACAGGTAACAAATGCAGATTCCTGGTTGTCCCCGCCTTCCTTCTGTCCCCAACCAATTCAGAATACCTAAGCGTGGATGGAGCTCCAGGAATCTGTATTTCAAACATGGTCCTTAGATGATTCTATCCCAAAATAGAGCTTCTGAACCACGGAGCTACGTAGTCTGCCCCCGCCTCTTCTTGCTCAAGGCCCCCATGAATATGTGGCTTACAGCCTGAATATTTCTTTTTGTCTACCACAGCTGGGCTGCAACTTAACTTAATGGGACAGCAGACAAGATTTCCTATGGAACAAAGCCTTAAAAAAAAAAAAGTCATAACTTTTCTAATGGTTAGATTTGCAGTGATTCTCAATTCTACACATTAGAAAAATACAAATGCCCAGGCCCCACCCCAGACCAATTAAGTCAGGATGTCCGGGGTAGGACCCAGGCCTTTTTTTTTTTTTTCCTGTTTTGTTTTGCCTTCATCTTTCTCAGCGGTTCTGATGTAAGGCCAGGGTGGAGAACCACCCCTGTTTAAACATTAGAAAAGTATAACATTTCTTCAAAGGCTCAATTCTCCATGATACCTTTAAATCAACAAATAACTCCTTTTCATTTCCTCTCCATCAAAGATAGCTCTTAGAAAGGATGAAACAAATCTGGCTAAAAGAGAGCACTATATATGTAGCTGTACAAAATAGATTTATGTCTTTTGGCCCCAAAAACTTGCTTTCAGGGCACTGCAAAGATTTGCAGATAGAACTGAATAGCCGTAAGTTCTTACAGAGAATGAGAAAGGAGAGTGCCCAAAGACAGGAATCAAGGAAATGTCAGCCCACTTGTCCAGACGGTGACTCATGGACAATACAAGCCAATAAGTTTGAGTCTGTTTCCTGGAAAAATTATAGAATGCTTAATTAAAAGGACAGTTTGTGCGACTTTAATAAAGGAATCAGTGGGAAGAGTAGACCGTTCCTATTTGGGTAGATCAGGGGGTGCTGGAGATGGAGGTTATCTCTACATCTGACAAGATCACACAAAATCACCTTACATTCCATGATGAAGTGTGGACTGAGTTATTACTCAGTTTATGTGAATTTACAGCTGCTTGAACACATCCAAAGGGACCTCTAGTCTTTCTAGTACTCAGATTCTTTGAAAGCTATAGTTGTGAAACTTTTTATTACGAAAATGAATTTATGTAAAGAATTTTATCCAAAGTGATGTTATACTCTAATCAAGGAATGTGTATATATATATATATATATATATATATATATTCCTCTTCATCAAAGATCGTGTCCTCAGAATTAGGATGAAACAAATATGGTTAAAAGAGAACACTATGTAGATTCCTGTAGAAAATATATTTATTAATTTTCTTGGCCACACAGAGATGCGCACAGACACATGTATATATATATTGGGGGTGGTGGGGGGCTTGGAATAGCCCAACACACAATCTTCCACATTACAACTTGAAAACCTCACCCTCTCCCTGTAAGGCTGTGCAATAATATGTAACAGACCTTGGCTTATTGGGCTCTTAGTGCAACTTCAGCTGTTGTTGTTCAGCTTTAATTCTGGTGACTCACACAGATAATAGAGAACCGTCTTAGCAAGAGCTGAACAGTGTTTCTCCCCCCGTAGATTTCCAGGGCCCAGCCTGCTGTTGTGCCATGTGCGTCTGTGTTCTCGGTCTGCACAAGCTCACCTCCTCCTAATGACACACAGGTTCTGAGCATATTCTGCAGACTTAGCTGAAGACTCCCATTTTGGAGATGTTTGCTTTCCAAAGAATCTCCTGTTTTAAAAATAATAAAAATAGGGGCGCCTGGGTGGCTCAGTTGGTTAAGCAACTGCCTTCGGCTCAGGTCATGATCCTGGAGTCCCGGGATTGAGTCCCGCGTCGGGCTCCCTGCTCAGCGGGGAGTCTGCTTCTCCCTCTGACCCTCCCCGCTCTCATGCTCTCTCTCTCATTCTCTCTTTAATAAATAAATAAATAAAATCTTTAAATAATAATAATAATAACATTTTCATCACTACTAAGTAGCCCTATTTTCCAATCACATAAATTTTCTGGAATATTTTTTTTTTTTTTAAGATTTTATTTATTTATTTGAGACAGAGAGAATGAGAGGGAGGAGGGTCAGAGGGAGAAGCAGACTCCCCGCCGAGCAGGGAGCCCGATGCGGGACTCGATCCCGGGACTCCAGGATCATGACCTGAGCCGAAGGCAGTCGCTTAACCAACTGAGCCACCCAGGCGCCCAGGGTTTTTTGTTTGTTTGTTTATTTATTTATTTATTTATTTATTTATTTATTAAGATTTTATTTATTTGAGAGAGAGAGAGAATGAGAGAGAGAACACGAGAGGGGAGAGGGTCAGAGGGAGAAGCAGACTCCCTGCTGAGCAGGGAGCCAGATGTGGGGCTCGATCCTGGGACTCCAGGATCATGACCTGAGCCGAAGGCAGTCGCTTAACCAACTGAGCCACCCAGGCGCCCCAATTTTCTGGAATATTTTTGAAGAAACCAGATTTATTGAAGGGCTGCTGGGTCCTTCAAAAATGCCTTTACCTCAGACGTAGACAAAGTTCAATGAATTCTCTGAGTACAAATCAGAGTAAGAAGGTAAAGTTGAGTCCGAAAGTGGGTTCATGGGACTACGGGTTCAGCTGTATCTAACAGAAACCTACAGTATCAATGACTGAAACAATATCAAAGTTTATTTCTCTTACCTAACAGTTTGAAGGTCTGCTGCCTAGGATTAGTGAGGTGATTCCACGGTGTCATGGACCCAGGCCCCTCTCGTCTTACTGCTTCATCATCTTCAGCAGGTGGGCCCTCACCCGCGGGGTCCAGATGGCTCCCAGCAGCCACCATCCTCAGGCCAAGCAGGAGAGGTAGGGTATGCCCTCCCCAGAAGCTGCACCTCACATTTACACACGCACACACGCACACGCACACACACACACCAGCCACGAAGAAGGCTGGGAAATGTCTTTATTTTGGGTAACCAGCAAAAATTGAGATTCTATTAAGAGAGGAAGAGAGCAGACACTGGAGAACAACAAGTAGTCTCTCCAGAATATTCCTGGAAAATACAACATTTAAGAAGGGGGAGTGGGTGACTCAGGGAGGGAGGAATCATTATCTCATGCAAAGAACGACAGACATCTGGCTTCGAGTATCGAAGTCACCATCAAAAAGCCTTGTGCTCTCCCTGGCCTTCCTTTAGAGGGCATCACCCCTCTACCACTCACCCTGCGGCTGCCCCTCCCGGGGACCTGGGCCCTGGTGTGTGAGGTGGCCTTGAAGGGGAGCAGAGTCACTAACCGACACCCAATCAGAGCCGGCCCACAACCTCTTTCGGTCATCACAAGAACCACAAACAAAATTCTGGGCGGGAAGTAATGGGCAGAAACTAGAGGAAGAAGATGCTCTGAGGCACAAAGCTGATTAAAAGGAGAAACCCGGGGTGCCTGGGTGGCTCAGATGGTTAAGCGTCTGCCTTCGGCTCAGGTCATGATCCCAGGGTCCTGGGATCGAGTCCCGCATCGGGCTCCCTGCTCGGCAGGGAGCCTGCTTCTCTCTCTCTCTCTGTCTCTCATGAATAAATAAATAAAATCTTAAAAAAAAAAAATTAAAAAAAAATAAAAGGAGAAACCCGTTTTTACAGGCACCTCTGCCCTAACCGCATATTCTGCGATCCTATCCTTCCATGCATCCTTTGGCCCCAAAGCATTTTCAATCAGTGGCTGGTCGCTTTGCTGTACCTTTACATGTAGCATGCTCTTTCCTTAGTGCCCCTCCCTTTCGTTCCTCCAGCTGCGGAGAACAGTTTTCTGGAGCATTTGAGCAAACCCACATACGTTCGGTCCCCTCCCCCACTCGACTTTTTTAAACAAAGAGAATGCTGCTTTCTATTACAAAAAAAAAAAAAAAGCTGGAGACAATTCTGTCCTTTAGGTCCACAGGGCGGATCTCGGGTCGCACGTTCTTCTACCTCTGTGGCACTTTAATTAGTTGAAGCAGGAGCTCTGTGCCAAGAAATCGCAGCATATCGCAGTCGCGATGTGCAGAACGGATTTTTTCCCCCTTAACTAATGCTCTTTCAAACTGACTGCCACTTGCAGTTTGGAAACTGGCAGCGCATGGTCCTCGGGCCTTTCCAGGTGTTAGCGTCCCCCGTGGGCAGCCGGTCCCTGCAGGTGACAGGAGAGCCCTGTATTTGAAGTGCTGTGTGCCTTACAGAGCACCTCCCGTGCATTGTCTCCTGTCCGCCGGCCCGCAGGCTCACCCTGATGGTGAAGAAGAACCCCCCCCAGCCCAGCCCCCCCGTTTTGGTGATGCAAAAACCGAGCTAGGAATGGTTACGTGACAGAGAAGGAACTAAAACTGGGTCCGATCTGTGTTGCTAATGTAAGATGTTCAAGAACTGTCCGTGGTTAAAAGAGAATGAGTGTCTATTTTTAACAATGTTCTTTTCTTCCTGCCACAGTCCTGAGATTGCCCTCGACTTTGATTTGATAGAACTCTTTTTCACAATCCTCTATGTCAGGCTTTGAAATTCCATTCTGCCTCTGGGTCTTGTTTTGCCCTGAGGTAAGGATGGCAAGCAGGGATCTTTCTTATATAATCTCCGGGTCTTATATTTGAGTTCTCTACCTGAAAATGTTTAAAGTCACTTCGAATCTACCACAGTAAAGGAAAACAAGTCTCTCATTTCTGCTATTTAATAATTAGATATTTAAGATTTAAGGAACTATATCTAAATTTTGCTTATCCAGAAGCCTTCTGAATATTTCATTTCTAGTGGAAATGCTGCATGTTTTTAGGCAACTTTATGCCTTACAAAAGAACTTGAAAAGGAATTTTTTAAATTCTATAAGGGTAGCCAGAACTGTTTTTTGTTGGAAGAAGGTAGTTTGCACAGAAAGTAGTTCTCAGTTTATAAGACTGCCAGAAAATGGATTTTATATTGAAAATAGCTAAGAGCACAATCATTGTTTAAAGGATTCTTCAAGATGGGAGCAAATGTTCAGTATTTTTAACATGTATTGACATGTATCTGGATGAGCTCTTTTAAAGAAAAACCACAAGTTTTATAAAATCTAAAATCTAAGAGACTTTAAAACGGTGTCATTTATAATGTAAAATTAAGGCAGTTGAAATTCAGTGCTTGACTCATAGCTCCCACATCCATCTTCAGTTCTCTTTAGCTCATATGGTTTTCTTTAAAAATTAGTGATATCAGCTAAGTGGGACTATTTCCCACTCCTACCCACAGAGAAAAGTGCTTTTTGTGAACATGTCAGCTCCGTTCCATCATTATATGCCATCATGGAGTACAACAGAAGCAGGCCGGCTGTTCGCACTCAAGCACCAATATTAGTACAGTGTCAGGAGCCGAATCCAAGTCAGACAACCCTAAAGTTTCCACCCATTTACTTTATGCACATCAGCCACCTTTTCTTTTTAAGAAATTTTATGTCTAGACTAGAGCTTTGAAGTCTTCCAATCTAGCTTCTTTATATTATGGACAAGAGGAAACTGAGGCACAGAGAGGTCCAGCAACTTGCCCAACATCACACAGCTCCTAGCTGAGCCTAGAACCCAGGTCTGTGTGACTCCAAAGCCTTTGTTCCTTCTTGCTGCGTTGCTTCATAGAGCAGAGATGATTTGGTCCATGCCCTCTCCATGCCTTTTCCTGCATAGCTGCCTTCGCCTGGTGTCATGCTAAGTGGGAGGCAATCTCACAAACTTCCAGAAGCCCTCCAGATATGGGAAGCCAGCTACCGCATCCCTCCTTCAATCTCAGCTCCACTCTTTGCAGACAATGTAGATTTCTCCAGACTAAGCAGTTCCAGCACTCCTCCCTGTGATGTGCTCTCAGTACCCTCTTCCGAACACAGTCCAGCTGTCAGTGCCTCTTTTATTAAAATGGGACCCAAAGTGGGACTCCTCCAACCTGTTTCTCACCATTGCACTCCCAATGTCCATCAGTCCCACTGCTGTCCTGCTTGTCTCCCAGGCCCCCCAGTTCAGCCGTCTTTGCCTTTCCTCCTTCCCTCCCAACTCCCAGCATCCAAGCAATTTCTGTCACAGCTCACCCTCTTTCTACTCCCACGACTCAATATTTTTTACTTGATTGTGAACCTAGTCCCTTAACTGGTTTCCTTGCCCCAAGTCCCTCCAGAAATGCTTTCCTAAACTGCAATAGCTATACAAGCTTTAATCGCTATTGTTGTCAGTCCCCGACAAAGGAGCTACCAGTCCTGGATTCTGCTTTTGCCGTACCTCTGCTAGTTCTGTGGCTTTAGGTACATGATCTGTACCTCCGGCCCCAGTTTCTCCTCCTTCAAAATGAAGACGTTCAACAGGACAGTCTCTAAAGAGATGCCTCCAATTCTAAACTGTTGTGTCTCCCCACACTGATCTGCCCACCAGACTGCTTCCAAAGAAATCTTCCTAAAACACTGATTTTTTTTTTTTCCCTGCAAAATCCTTCAGTTGTCCCTCTTCACATAAATCCCAATCTCCATAGCCTGGCACTAAGGACCTACAGATTGGTACTGTACCTCCCCCCCCACACACCTTATTGTTCCATGCTCTTCACAAGCCCAAACTCAAGCTAAACTCAGCCACTCACTTTGGGTCACACGTGTGCCAAGTTTCCCACCTCTTTGCTCCTGCAGCACCAAATGCTGTCTGCCTTGTGCTGTAAGGAGAATACGTGTCATGTCTTTGTAAGCTTCAAAGCAGGGGCTACACCTTCCTCATCCTTGTCTCTCACACAACACTGAACACTTAGTAGGCACTGAGTAAGTAGTTGGTGAGTAAAGTTATTCAGCCCAAAATTGCACTAACATTTTTTGGCCATCATATCATAGTCTTGACTCATCCTGGGCTTCCAGTCAAATAAAATCCTCAAGCCTTTTAAAAATATAATCTTTGATTAAGTGAATTTTCTTCCATTCTTTCCTTTTGCCCACTTTTGAACTGATATTCAGAACTTCATCTATTAAAGTTAAATTTTCATCCATTGTTCTTATCTCTACAGATGTTTTTGGTTCTTGATTCTCTAATCTAGTTTATTGGTTTCCCATGACGTTATCCACAGGTGCAATGGGCATGCTGACCGTTCCACTGAAGTTGCCAATAGTCATGTTGAACAGGAAAAAGACCGGTAGCTTGGCACCTCATGCTCTGGCTTGACAATGACCTCTTACCTAGCAGTTTGGGGATATGGTTACTTAACCACATATGACTACCTGCTCATTTTATTGTAATTCATTGTGTATATAGACAATGAAGAATAATCTATACATTCATTCAACTCATTTATTAAGAACCAATCAGGGGGCGCCTGGGCTCTCAGTTAAGCGTCTGCCTTCGGCTCTGGTCGTGATCTCAGGGTCCTGGGATCGAGCCCCGCATTGGGCTTCCCTCTCAGTGGGGAGTCTGCTTCTCTCTCTCTCTCCTTCTGCCCCTCCCCCCACACTCGTTTTCTCTCTCTCTCTCTCTCAAATAAATAAATACAATCTTAAAAAAAAAAAAAAGACCCAATCAGGTATAAGGCGGTGTGTAAGGTTTTGTGTAATATAAAACAATGATTAAGATTTGGCCCCTGTCTTCTTTGAACTGCAAAGAGCAAGTAGGACTCATACACAGACCAATGTAGTTCAAGGTAGGATGGAGTTGGGTCAAAGGGCTTAGAGAGTCAAAGGAAGGAAAGGCACATTCCCTGCTCAGCGGGGAGCCTGCTTCTCCCTTTACCCCTCCCCCAGCTTGTGCTCTGTCTTGCTCACGCTCACTTTCTCTCAAATAAATAAATAAAATCTTTTAAAAAGAAAAAAAAAAAAAGAAAAGAGGTACAGGACACTGGCCCACTGGAAACCGTCAGGGAACTAAACACTAGCCCTGACGTGAGGCAATTAGGGTGGGAGCAGAAAGAGTGGACTGCAAGGAATGAAGAGAGGAAAACAGCTTGGCTGTCCACATGTGTGCCTCTCCGCGGGGAGCTGGGGGCAGGGGAGGGCAGACCTGGGGAGCCCAGGAGCTTGGCTGCCTTGGAGATTCAGAAAGGAGAACTCCAGGAAACCCTGCCTTTGCCATGGTCATGGGCTTTGCTGCATCGTCCCCAGCCCAGCAAATAGAACCCAGTTCTTTCTGGGTAAAACAACGAGCATCACAGGAGGCTCTGCTCCTGAGAAGGCATTTTGTTCTGAAACAAGTGTTCTTTTTCTCTCTCCTTCCTGATTTTTGTTTCTGTTTAAATTCAGTAAAAGCATTAGTGAATTTTAAAATAATGTGGCCGGTGTCCCCTGTCCCTTGCTCAGTCACCAAAGGTATGTAATCTGTTCTGAAAATGCAACTGTCCCCTGGATTTATATGTGCTCTGATAGGAAATGTTTTGTGTAACAATAAAAATCATTCCCCTTGGCAGATAGCATCATTGCTTTGTGTCCAAGAATGATATTTCACATCTGTTAAATAGTAGCATTTCCGCCACTAACCAGATTCCCTAGGTGGCCAGTTTGTATTCCAGATCAAGGGAGTCAAAGCTTGTGGCTCCTAGTGGTTGGTCGGGGCCATGTCTAAAGGGTCAGAACCATAGAGGAACGTACCCAAGCAGCGCCTGCAGATCCCTGAGAGGAGAGAGGGAGACATTACTGGAAAGGGCCTCCAGTGAGGTCCTTCCTCTCTGGTGTATCTAAGTTTCTCCTGTTTGGGAGGCAGGAACAATCACAGGAGCTTCCTTGTACTGGGCACTTGCTATGTGCCAAGCAGTGGCCTGAGGACTTACGTGCATGATTTCATTTGTCCCTTGTAATGGTCCTATGGCAGGTTCTCTCTACCTCCCTTTTTCTAGAAGAGGGATCAGAAAGGTCAAGTGACTTGAGCAAGGTCACACAGGATTCGAACCTCACTCTGATGGACTCAAGAGCCCAAGCTCTTAATCACTGTGTTGAACTGCTGAGTTGGAGTGTGTACTCTGATGCTGCTTATTAGACTTTCTCTGCCTCTTGGGCATTGGAAGCCAGGACAGAGCTGCCACCGGGGAACAATTTCTAGGAGGAAGAACGGAGCAGCCAAAGCCTGAACTTGGCCCTGGAGGGAGTGGGAGGGCACAGAAGGGAGCTTAGCTGAGGGAATACACGAGTCAGAGGTGCCAGACTCACTCCCACGGATGTTGGGTGGCATGGGGGTGAAGAGCAGAGGTCGCCTGAGTTCACCCTAGCTATGTACCTTGGCCAAGGCAGTTACCCTTCCTAAGCCTCAGTTTCCCTCTCTGTAACATGAGCAGAAGAATACTAATCATCTCATAGGATTGTCATAAGGATTCAGTGAGGGAATATATCTGAAACAGAGGCTGTTGTCCCACCATACTCCTTTCTCCTATTTTTCCACAGTAATGACTCCCAATTTCTAGCTAGGCTCGTGGCCTCCCAGAATAAAGACTATACTTTTCAGCCTCCCTTGCAGCTGTATACGGCCAGGTAACTATGGCCAACGGGATATAAGCAGATATTATGTGGCTGCTACCTGGAAGAGCCAGTTGGTATGTACTCTTTGCTCCCTTTTTCTTTTTTGTCCCTTTTTCCAACCTGCTGCCTGCAATGGTGGATGTGATGTCTGGCATTCTGGCTGCCATGTTGGACACGAGAATGAGGCCCACACTCTTAAGGATAGTGGAGGTGTGAGCTGGATGGAGCCTGTGTCCCTGAGGACTTCATGAGCAAAGCCACTATACCAGTCATTGGCCACCTACTTCTGTACTTTTACGTGACAGAGAAACAACTATTTTAGGTAAACCACTATTTTGGGGCTTTATTACTTACTCATGGTTGAATCTAATCTTAACCTATATAACATGAAAAACACTTACAGTGATGTCTGGCATATAGTAAGCAATTCAATAAGCGTTGGATAAGTATTATTATTTTGCATTAAATCATGGATGAGGCAAGGCTAAATTACAGTTGACTCTTGAACTACACAGGTTTGAAGTACACAGGTCCCCTTGTATGTGGATTTTTTTCAATAAAGACAGTACAGAACTGTAAATGTATTTTTTCTTCCTTATGATTTTCCTAATAACATTTTCTTTTCTCTAGGTTACTTTATTGTAAGAATACAGTAGATAATACATATAACATACAAAACAGGTGCTAATCGACTGTTTCTGTTATAGGCAAGTCTTCTGGCCAACAATAGGCTGTTTTTAGGGAGTCAAAAGTTATACCGAGATTTGCAACTGTGCAGGGTGATCTCACACCTAACTCCCACATTGTTCAAGGGTCAACCGTAAAGGACAAGAGTTATAGGAAAGCAGAGGGCAGAATTGTATCAGAATGCTAGGCTAAGGCTGGTTATTAAAACTGTGCACAAAATTTAGCTCTGAGTTGCTTGGCTGCTTTGGCTCTGAAAGGAGAAGGCTATGCCACCTTTTGAGTGGAAATGTCCTGTTGTGCAGGGGTTTTGTAAGGCACTCGAATCTAGCACTGCTGTGCAGGAGATTGGATGGGGAAGAGATAAGTGTTCATTAGGAAACCATTGCAGGAATCCAGGTACTAAGCATTTAAGGATGTCGGCAGTGGAATGGGAGTCAGGGAAGAGCTATGGAAGATAATTCAAAGGAGCTAAAGAGGGCTTGACAAGGAATAGCTATGGGGATAAAGGAGGTGCAGATGTCAAGGATGACTGAAGCTTCACATCGGAGCAATTATAGTAGTCAGGTGTCTGCTACTAAAATGCTGTGTAACAAACAATCCCGATCTCAACGCACTACAACAGTAGGCATTTATTTACTGCTTATGGGCGTGCAGGTGGCTATGACTCTCTAGGATGGCAGGAACTAGATAAGCATGGCTCCAAGCTGCCAGTGGTGTTCAGGTCTGTTCCAAGTGTCTCCTCATTCTGGGAGCAGAGACTCTTTAGGCAAATTCACCTGGTGGCAGGTGACAGAAATGCCAAAGACTAAGCCAAGCCATGAAGGCATTTTTAAGACTCCTGTTCACATCACTTCCACTAATTTCTATTAGCCAAAGCAAGTCAGGTGGCCAAGTCCAAAGACAATGGGGCATGGAAGTATCAGCCAACTCTACCAGAAGGCACTGGAAAGGGTCACATAATGGGAGGAACAAAGACTAGGGAACAATAATGCAATCTGCCACAGCAACTAAAGTGAGAGTGATACCCCAACATGGAAATTAGAAGTAGGTTGTTCGGTTTCTTACAGCGAGGTACACTTGGGCTATGGCGGACCTCCGTCGGATGCAGAGTTCTGATACTCCAGTCTGAAGATCTGGGTTCCAGATCCAACTCTGGGGCATACTCAGTCTTTCTTTTGTTGCTATTTTATGCCATAGATGTTTAAACTAGACCAGCAGATGGACTTTTCCCCTGCATCTTTCATCCTTCCCCCTTCCCCTCACACACTGTGGAGAGGATCCTGCTGTACAGTCGCTCTTGAGATCAGCCTTGCAACAGGAGTGAGTGGATCAGCCACTAAACAAACTATCCAAATTGGACCTGCTACTAGAAATAAAAGACTAGAAAGAAATATTCCAAGATGGTACTACTCTGGTGGGACTCCAGGCTATTTTAGGTCTTTCTGGATTTTCCAAACCTGCTTCAGTGAACGTACACAAATTTTATAATTTCAGGGAATTTTTTAATGATTTTTAAAACATCTTGTCAATTCTATCCCATTCATCCTCTGCCAGTAAATATCTTTTTTTTTTTTTGAAAGATTTTATTTATTTATTTGAGAGAGAGAGAATGAGAGAGAGCAAGCACATGAGAGGGGGGAGGGTCAGAGGGAGAAGCAAACCCCCCACCGAGCAGGGAGCCCGATGTGGGACTCGATCCCAGGACTCTGGGATCATGACCTGAGCCGAAGCTCTGCCAGTAAATATCTAAAGAAAAAGTATATCTGAAGCATTAGTCAGCACAATGGACCTGCCAAGCCATGCCTTCCTTGTAGGAAAACACTCATCCACTAACACAGGGGCAGTTACTATCCTTCTAATACTAATTTCTCAGACATGGTTTGAGCATTCTCTCCACCAGCCCCCCCCCCCCCAAATTTTGGCAGGGATATTTTTAGTTTGAATACAAAAGAGCTGAGTGAGGTTTTCCTCTTTTTTGCCTCTTTTTCTTCCCTTAGTTGTTGTATTGGCTTTGGACCTGTCTAGAACAAAGTCAGGCAGGAAGCAGGTACAAGATAGCTGCCAGCTATGCCCTTGGTCAGCTTTCCAAACACTCCTCTGCCCCAGGGACGCACAAACCTCTGGCAAAACCACACCTGCAAAAAAAGCTCTGTTGGGGTTACCTCCACCAACCAAAGCCCCATTCTCTCAGGCACAGGGGAGCAGGATTTAACTGAAAGGAGCACTGACTGGAGCCACGGACATAAACCCTGCCTTGACCTAGCCCCCACCCACCATTTTCTGAACTCTCTCCTCTCTAATCTCCCGTAAAACTCTCAGAGCCATGCCTCCTCTTCCTTCTCCTCAGGCCGCCTGGCTTCCTACTCCTGCCCCTCCCTCTAGGGATCCTATCCTTCGGCTCATCAACAATCTCCTGTCAAGTCCAAAGGTGGGGGCCCGATTTACCTGGCCCCTTGGCTATAAATGAAATCTTTACTTGTTGAGTCTTCAAACTCTTAACTCCCTTGGTTTCTATGAAATTAAGCATCTCCTAGTTGTCCTGGGCTCTCTCTGAACATTGATGTTCTTGTTTCTTCCTCCTGAAAGACTTCGCTTGTTCTCCTGGACACAGCCCACGGCCGTGGGTGTTCTCTCCCCTCCCCCCTCTCAGCACCGATTCCTTCTTAGTTCCAGCCATGACTCTGACTTATGCAATCTACGTGCCAGTAACTCCAGCCCAGACCTTTCCCCCCCGATTCATGTTTCCTGGAGGTGCTGGTCTTTACATGGATGTCAATGGGCCTGAGACTCACCAGGTCTGGGGCTGAATTCCTCTCTTCATCAGGGCTCTTTGGTTGCAAGTAACAGGGACAGACCCTGACTTGCCTGTGCATGGAAGAAACTAATTGGAAGGATTACAAGACAGTTCCTAGAAGCAAGAGAATCACTGAACCTGGTGTCTGGTAACAAGAACAACAAGGCTACTGCACAGATTCAAGTTTCCAGGAGCAAATTTGACCCACCCAGGTTGGATCATGGCTCCACTTCTTGGGGTCTGTAATCAGAATAAAGGGGAACGAGAGATGCAAAGGGTCTCAGACAAAACAATAGCCACCATGCCTCCCAAATTTGTTTTTCTTCTGGATGAGGAGGGAGTCTCTCTCTCTCACTCTCTCATGCTCCCTTTTTCCCTCTTCCCCCAACTCAGGTATCTCAACACCAATCAGTCATTAAATTCTGAGATTTTTTAAGTAGTTCTCCCAACAGTTGCCTCTCTCCATCACTTGGACCTCTGACTTCCTTTGGAGCCTTAAGATCTCTTGCTTTGATGACTACTGATGGCCTCCTAAAAAGTCCCTGCTCCCCTTCCAGTCCACCTCCAATTTGTCCTCCATCTAATAGCCAGAGTGATCTATCTAAATGCAGATCTAACCGTATTACTCCCCTGTTTGGGCTCTTTACCTAGAGGGTAAGCTATGGGACTTGTAATCTACATTTCTTGAGACCAAATAGAATTCTGCCAGGACCTGGCCTCTACCTACAACCCCTAGTCCACACTCCCTTCTCTGCAGTGTGTTTTGTTTGTTTGTTTGTTTGTTTGTTTTTGCTTATGGCACTCCCTCTGCCTGAGAGGCCTTCTTCTCTCCCTACCACCCTACCCCAACCTGGCCATTACCAACTTATCCATAAAAAAATCAGTTGAGGCCTCACATCCTCCAGGCTGCCCTCCCTAAGTCTTTCCTGACATCTCATGTGGGGTTGAGGATCCCTCCTAAGTGCTCCCATAACGCCTTGAACATCTCACTGTCACTGCACATAACCCACTGTTGGAGAAATATCTGTTTATGTACCTATCTCTCCTACTATCTGTACATTCTTGAAAAGCAGCGACAGGACAAGGCATATAGTAGGTGCTCAATAAATGGGTTTTTTTTTGAATGGTCATTGACCTTGGTAAGTCCTATAATGTCTCTGAGTTTCAGCTTCCTTATTGCAAAAAGGAGATAGGTCTGCCTAACCCATGTTGAGATTAAGTGAGATAACATGAATGAAATGTGTTGTGCAGTGCCTGGCACCTAGTAAGTGCTCAATTAAAAGTCACTTCCCTCACCACCATTATCCTCCTGCCACAATTTTAAGTAAAAGGGAAAAGAATGCTTAGTGCCCTTTGCTTAACACTGTTCCTCTACTGGAGTGGGAGCTACTGGAGAAAATGAGGCCACGTCTATATTATTCATTGCTAAATCTTTTGTTTATGGCTGGTGCTTAATCAATATTTTTAGGATAAATGAGTAACCGTTATATATGCTTATCTGATCCTGTGTTTGTGCTTTCAATGAACTTAATGTTTTGTTCCCTTTTCCCATTAAAAAAAATCACCACCTT
Source organism: Mirounga angustirostris (assembly GCF_029215605.1). NCBI lineage: Eukaryota > Metazoa > Chordata > Mammalia > Carnivora > Phocidae > Mirounga > Mirounga angustirostris. Next base: position 35,684,877 of record NW_026991712.1, read on the forward strand.
CAAATTATTTAGTATGCATTGTTTCCCATTGCAAACTAGCCAAGGCTGGGGGAAGAATGGAAGCTGGGCTGCTGGACCAGCCCCCCACCAGGCTGGTCCAGGTGTTTGCTGGCCCTTGGCGGGGGTGGGGGGGTGGGGGGGTGGGGAGGGGGAGGTGACTGCAAATGCCCTGGGGAAGGGCACTGACTCTCCTGCACCTGCTATCTGGTTTGGCACAAATGCTGGCTCATTTACTTCCCCTAACAGTCCTGGGGGGCAGGTACTGTCCTCCTACTGTATCAGGCAGGGTCCCAGAAGGGACAGATTAGCGTACTCCAGCTGGGTAACTGAGGAGAGCTTAATAAAAGGAATTTAATAAAAAGGTGCGCAGGTTTAAGGAAGTCAGTAGGGAATAGTGTAGTACCCCAGGGCTAGCAATGGTAGGAAAGTCCTTATATAAATACCCTGGCTACACTTTCCTTCTGCCTGGGGGCGGGGGGCGGGCTGCTGGTCCCCAGAGCTGTACGCATCCCAGGCCATCTGAGGGGGTAGCTTTCCAGGCCGTGGGCAGAATGAAGAGTCAGAAGTGATCAGCGTAACTAGGTTAGACAGCACTAAGTGAGGCACCCCTGGCGCTCTGCTCCTCTGCCCTGCCGCCAGTGTGCGTGCCTCCAGCTCCCCGGCCTCCAGCTCCCCAGCCTCCAGCTCTCGGGCCTCCAGCTCCCAGGCCTCCAGCTCCCGGGCTTCCAGCTCCCAGGCCTCCAGCTCCCGGGCCTCCATCTCCCCGGCCTCCAGCTCCCGGGCTTCCATCTCCCCGGCCTCCATCTCCCGGGCTTCCATCTCCCCAGCTTCCAGCTCCCGGGCTTCCAGCTCCCAGGCCTCCAGCTCCCAGGCCTCCATCTCCCCGGCCTCCATCTCCCGGGCTTCCATCTCCCTGGCCTCCATCTCCCGGGCTTCCATCTCCCCAGCCTCCATCTCCCGGGCTTCCAGCTCCCAGGCCTCCAGCTCCTGGGCCTCCATCTCCTCAGCCTCCATCTCCCGGGCCTCCATCTCCCCGGCCTCCATCTCCCCAGCCTCCATCTCCCAGGCCTCCATCTCCCCGGCCTCACACACCCACTAGCCCTGCTTCCAGTCTCACCATTGAAACCAGAGCAGACTGCGGCACTCCAGGCTGCCCTGGAAGTTTCCATGAGGACCCTAAGAGACCATTGCAACAGCATGGGACAAATGGGGAACTCCCAGATAAGGAAGGAAGGCAGCCCAGTCTTTATAAACACACACACACACACACACACACACAGTGCATGCTACTCTGTGAACATACACACCCCCTTGCCACTCTGTGAACACACATGCACACATACACACCCATGCTCTGTGAACCCACATACATACACAACCCACCCGATGCTGCTCTGTGAATACAAACACACACACATACCCCCCATGCTGCTCTGTGAACCCCCCAGGAAACCAGCCGGTAACAACTCCACCCGCATGGAGAATGTGTCGGTAAACCCGCCCTAGCATGGGCCCCCATAGCAGTTAAGATCCTAGCTTGGGAGTCAGATTGACCGGGACTTGAACCCTGACTCTACCACCAGCTATATGAATTTGGGCCTCATTTGTAAAATGGAAATTATCATCATCAGTAGGAGTGTTAGGATTAAATACAACATGAGATTTGCTTTGCACTCATTAAACGTTATCTCACACCCCAGCATGGTGATCTTCAGCTTTGCGCTACCAGAACTTTTGACCTGATTGCTTACTCTTTCCAACTTTCAGAACCCTTTAAGAATGGATACTTCTACAACAGAAAAAAACGATGGTGAAAGGATGATGATATCTGGTAGGGATTTATAGTTTTGAAGTACTTTCCTTGGCTTATCAAACATGACTGTTACAAAAGCCCAGTGGGAATGGCCGCCCAAATATTACTCTGCCTCTTGTAAGAATGGAGAAACTGAGACCCAAAGAGACCAAGTGACTTGCTCAAGGTCACCCATGGAGGAACCAGCTGAGCCGGAGCCACCCCACAGAGGAGGCGGCACCCACTAGCTGGTCTCCGCAGAGCAGGTGCGCGCTCCAGCCCCGAGGGGCCCGCCGCGCTCCCACATTACCCTACAGCAGCCTTAACTTAACAATATGTGTTTCCCCCAATTGTAATTATGTCCTTGTTCGCAGCAAAGAGGATCTGAGCCACTTCCCCCAGCAGGGGAAGCGGCAGGTGCGGGCAGTGGGGTTGGCCAGGGCCCCGCACACTGGTGTCCAGGCTTTGGGGACACAGACCGGCTCTCAGGCTCGGGCTCGGGCTGCCCGCGGAGTGTTCGCCCTGTCAGGTGCGGCTGGGCTTTCTCGGTGGTCCGGGGCAGCGACAGGAACTGGCCCCAAGCCTCCACTTACTGCAGGTGCACGTTTGACAATGAGAAGCCCATCTCCGCAAGCACAGCATGCATTAGCATCCTCTCCTTCGGAGAGAGCTATTTTTGTCTTTCATCTTCAGCAACTGTGTTCCACAATAAAGGAGATAAGTCTCAGAAGGAGAATCAGTGACAACCAGTGTCTCCAGCTCAGAAGAGCAAGTCACTATTTACTCAATAACAAGGACAGCAACCATCGCCCTGGGGGCACTGGAGTGGGCGACCCGCTGCCCTTGGGGACAGCGCCTCGTCCTGCACCCGCCTCATCTCTCTGTGTGATTCCTCTCCACACACTTCGCTGAACCGGGTTCGTTGCCATGGTTACTAGCAAATCACATGACAGCCTGGCTACCTAGCAGTGTGGGAGAACAGTGGGATCAGATGCAATGGGGGAAGCGTCCCTCCCCCAGCTTGGGTGGTGGCTTTTCCTTGGCAGACCTGCACAGTCCCAGAGGTCCGCATTTCTGACCTGCCCAGCTCTGGGGTGAAGGGCCAGCATTCTTTGAGCACCAGGACATTGCTTTCGTAATGAGATCAGCACGAGTCTTCCTCAAGGGCTTCTCCTTCTGGTTCAGGAGCCCCTCTGACCCTCCCCAACCCCGCCTTTCCCTGACCCCCCCCCACACACACACACACGCACGCACGCATACGGATGCTGTGATTAAATAGCTGCGTTGAGTGGGAAGGGGTGAAGCATGCAGCCTACACCACTTGAATAAGCTCTTTTTAAAAATCTGAGGATGGCGTGAGTCAGGGAATTTTGAAGCCATGATACAATCAGGACACTGATGCCTCAAGGGGGATGGAGGCAGGGACCACAGACTCGCCCAGATCCTGGAGAGACCAGGCAGGGTCTGGTTTCCCAGCCACAGCCTTGCAGGGGGGCTGCCGACCCTTGGACTTGGAGTAGTGGAAGTGGATGTGCTCTGGCTGGCTCTGATGTGGTGTGGTCGTCCTAGCCCCTGGGCACTGCCTTCCAGGGAAGAGCGGGTCTGAGAGCTGGAGAAAGCTCTCAAGGAACAAAGCTCTCTGCCTCTCCCCCTCCCCCTCCTTCCCTACAGAACGAGGGCCGGAGAGGTTGGTCAGTGAGTGGGTGTGCCTTAGCAGCAGCGGGGGCTAGAAGGACATGTCTTTGTTTTCCTGACAATCACCGTTGCCTACTGCTCTGGGTTCAGATTATATCTCATCTCGTCGATTCCATCAGATTTTCTGGTCTGCTTTGCTTTCCCCATTGCAAAAGCCAAGTCCAGATGATAGAAACAGACCCAGAAGAGTCAGCAGACAGCAGAGGGCAGGGCTTGGGAGGGATTCTGCCTCCACTGTAGTAGGCTGGTTGCGAGGACTCCCTTCAGGACCCCCGCCTTAATGAGCAAAGTGTATTCAGGGAGAAGAAGCAAACAGCCTCACAAACATAACCTTATGGAGGGCCACAGGGCAAGGACCAAGGAGACCAGTGGTCTCTAAAATGAAGGGGGGCAGGGATGCAGCCCCAGGGTATGTGACACTCTACCAGTGGGGTAAAAAATACAGAACTTCTGCTTAGAGTTATTTTATCTCTTCTTTTTTATATCTATTTTGGTATATGTCTCATAATGTGTATAACTGTATCAGGTAGGATCAATTTGGGCTGAGATTAAGTAAGAAGAGAAAATCCAACCCACTAGCAGCAGAACCAGGAGAGAAGTTAATTTCTCTCTCTCGTGTAAATGGACTCTGGAGGTAAGCCACCCAGAGTTGGTAAGGCGTCTTTTCTGGTCGCTCCAACATTCTCAGCATGGAGCTTCCACTTCCTAATCCAAGGCTGTTGGTCATGATCAAGCCATCCTATTCACATTCTAGGCAGCAAGGAGAAAGAAAGGAAGAATTACATGCCCCTCCCATGAGGATACTTCCTGGAAATTGTACTGTACACGTTTAGCATTTAGCTAGCATTTGGTCATATGACTTTACCTAGCTACAAAGGATCCTAGGAAATGTAGTCTGTTCTGGGATGCTGTGTGCCTATTAGGGAATGCTATACTAAGGAAGTAAGGAAGGATGGACACTGGGGTGCCACCCGCACATGTGTACACTTACAAAAATAAATAAATAAATGTACTTGTTAGAGGCATAATCAAAACTGGGACTTTTTGGGTAGAGTTCAAAGACCACTGCTATGGATTATAGTAACCTAGAAGTACACATAATTGATTGAAGGAAGGAATGAGAGATTTTTTTTTCCCCACCCCCTTAAATCCATCCATCCTTCTCCTTGTAAAACAGTATGGAGAATTTTGTGTGTCCCAAGCCCTGCCCTCTGCTGTCTGCTGACTCTTCTAGGTCTGTTTCTATCATCTGGACTTGGCTTTTGCAATGGGGAAAGCAAAGCAGACCAGAAAATCTGATGTCCGTCCCCCATTCTCAGCCATGTATTTGTGAGGGGGCCCTAATTAGTCTTGGCTAACCAACTTCTCCCACCCCCTTGGTCACCAGGATTGGTGGGGGTTACTGAGAGTCACGTCCAGGACTTCCATTCGACTCTAGAAGGGGGATGGTGGACATAAAGCTATCAGCACATCAAGTCTGCACCGCCCAAACTCTCCTACGACCCAGATAGGAGAGTGCAACCCACAGCTAGGGGAGAGGGGAGCCACGCCAAGAGAGGACCAGGTCCTGGCGGCACCGATTTAGCTCCCGTATCAAGCTGCATCTCAACACAGCGTGACTTGTGATGAGGAGTCATCTTGAACCAGATGGATGAGGTCAATCTCCTAGAACGAGTGGATCAACTAGGTGGAAAGAGCCTGGGATGGGTGACTGCCTGGAGCAGAGCCACAGTACCTGGCTGGATGTTTGTGGGAAAGAGAAATCAGTTTCCATCTTGTGTAAGTGACTGTTTACTTAAGATCATCTTTTTAGCAGCCAGACTACACTCCAGTGGGTACACATGTATTATTTCATTTAATTTATTTTTAATGCTCTCATTTAGTTACCCAAGGTCGTACAAGCAAATGGGTGCAGGGCCAGGGTTTGAGCCCAGGACTGCCCGAGTTGGGTGCTAGTCATCGCTTCAGTGCTCTCTGCTCTTGCGTCCCCGAGGCTAACTCTTTTCCCTCCATGCTGATCAGGTTCACAACACTTTACAATGTGCTCTCATTGTCTCTTTGCATGTGGGCAGTTTGGAGCCAGAGGCTGTGGGGTTCCCGCTTGCATTGCCCCTGTCTGGCTGGGCCTTGGTGCTCCATAAATGTTGATCCAATAAATAATAATGGTCTCACTAAGCTTCAGAACATATCTAGCAAGCTACTGAAGGATCAAATGAGGTAATGTTTGAGGAGAGGTTTTGAAAACTACAAGCCAATATATATACACAGTGGTTATAGTTAGCCCTCTTGTTAGGAAATTCCCTTATTTGGTGCAGGAATATGGCTGTTTCTCGTCCTGCCTTTCGGTGCCTTCCTCTGAGAAACAGTTCTCCAGGTCATGTCACTCTTAAGAGTCAGAGGACACCTTCGAGACCACTCAGACACACCTGGGGGTGCCCTCCCACCCCCACTCCAGGCAGGATTCCCCTCCTCGATGCTTCACCAAGGGGTCAATTGGTCAGTGACCCTCATAACAACGGGGTGCCATGATTAAAATATGACACAGCAGTGTAGGTTATGGGGACTAGTTTCATGCCACTCCCCAGATATATCCATGAGTTCTCCCCTCCTTGCTTCTGCACACATTCTTCTCTCCCCCATAGTCCAGAGTCCTCTTTCAAGGATAGGCTCAAAGTCACCTGCTCGGCAGAGGTCTTCCAACTTCAGCAGGGGCATTTAGGTAGTCTCTTCTTTTTCCTGCTGTGTCATTTTATACTTAACTCTATTATAAGACATATCAAATTATATTTTTATTTGTGCTTTTTTATAACCCCACTTCATCACCCCTCCAAACTATCACCACCACCCTTTATATGTGAGATTTTCAGGGGCAGAGGCTGTGTCTTACTCATTTGATTCTCCAGCACCCACCTCAGTGCCTGGCACCTGTTGATAATTTAATGAATGTGTATTGAAAGGATGAGTGAGTAAACACGTGAGCAGGGGCTGAAAACTTGGTCTCTGGCATTAGATGAACTCATGTCCAAATCCCACTGACTAATTAAACTCATTCATTTACACATGGCACTCATTCATTCATTCAAATTTGTATTGAGTACCTATTACATTGCAGGCACCGTACTCGACGTTGCCATAGGGCAGCCGGGAGGGACAGGGTCCCTGCCTCACAAGCTTATATCTGAATGGTAGAGACTGACAATAAACAAATCAGTAGGTAAACAAGACTATGATGTTCTTAGAAGGAAATGAGCAAGGCGCAGGGAGTGTGACAGAGGACCTGCAGGTGGCTGCGAGCTACTTCAGGTGACAGGTGGGCAGGGAAAGCCTTGCTGGGAGCATCTGAGTGAATCCTGAAGAGTGGGAACGAGAGAGCCTTTTGAAGCGCAAGGGGGAAAACAAGGAACAGCCACGAACAGAGAAAAGTTACTTCTCTCCCTAAGGCTTAGTTTCCTCATCGGTAAATTGAAATAATAATAGCACCCAGCACATGGTTTTTGAGAAGCTTAAATGCATTGGAACACTTAGCATAATGCCAGGCAGATAGGAAGCACTCAATATGTTTTAGCTCTTATTATCAATTATGGGTCACACTGCAGAAAGGAAATGAGGGTGAGGCCATGTGGCCCTCTGTAATTGCCACTTCCTTTTCCAAGTTCCCCAGCCATCTGTTAAATAACCCATTTATGAATGTTCCTGGGTACCAACGTCAATCTCTCTGGCCTGTGGTCTTTAGAATCTCTTTAAAATGTGCGTAAATAGCTTAGGTTGATAGAGAAACTAAACCAAGTGTGGAAATGTATGTAAAAGCCCCACACGGTGGTAGTGACTACCACTGTATTGTTTCTGGATCATTTCCCGGTAGTCTCTGGACACCTTGTGTTCCGGCAGCAAGCACACCATCTGGTTGGCCAAGGACCTTCTTAAAATGAGGCTCCTGAAACTGAACGTGGAACTTCAAGCAAGCTCTGGCAGAGCTGGGACCGTGCCCGAGACCCGCAGACCCAACACAGCCTTACAACGAGGTCATAAATTAGCAGCAGAGGCAAGAGTGGAGGCAAGTCTCCTGCCCCACGAGGACAACCAGAGTCACCTGCAGCATCCTGTGGTCTAGCAGGTGAGAAGAGTTTTGCCCTGTGACTCCAGAACCAAGGCCATCTTTCAGGGAATTTCAAGACACTCACGAGGCTCGTTTTCCCTACTGGACAGGTGGGAGGATCTTGCATGTGTACCAGCAGCAAAGGATTCTAGGAATCCCAGAGGCAAAAGGTTTTCTGCAGTTTAAGTTTTTCCGAACCTGTGGTTTCTCTAATAGGAGGCGTGTGCGTGTGCGTGCGTGCACGTGTTGTGTAGAGGAAGAGAGGAGAAATGTGCTGGCTCCATACTGTAATGCCCCTAACTCTTGCAGATATGATTATTTTATGTATACATGCTTTCAAGTCTGGCCTTACACGGCCACAGAAATAGAAAGATGCCAAGGACTGTGGTGGTACCAGGGCTTAATTACAGGGACCTTTGTCCAACTAACATGCCACTAATTTGCCTAGCTGAATGATTCAGCAGTAATCCTGCCAGGTTCCCAAAAAAAGCCCATATCTGGGATGACGTAATGTCTCTCTAGCCCAATACAGCCATCTCTCCACACCCACCACCACACATTTACCATCTCCTCTTAGGAGCCACATTTCCATCTGTGGGATCTTCACTTGCCATCTGCATTGTGACAAATATGTATTTTATTATTTAAATGGTATTACAATGTACAGTGTTGCTAAGCTAGCCCTTCGCGTTTAAAAATTCAATAGAAGTTAAAACAGAAGAAAATCCTAGCCTCTGGTGAGTTATAGATTGGCAACTCATGTCTGCAGAATGCCTCCAGTATGTCAGATTGGATATTTGATCTATGTATCCCATGAATATTTATACTTTGAGGCAAAGTGATTGATTTAATTTATCACTGAAAATTGAGGTAACTGTCTAGACTGGCTCCGTGGTATGTGTTGCAGAGCATATGAAGAGAGACTCTGGTCCTGCCCCAATGCGCTTTGTGGGGAGCTGGCCAATACTTTGCCTTGCCCACATCAGAGCCATCAATCTCCCCCTTCTTCCTGACCAGATAAGTGCTCACGGAAGGTGCTCTTATCCTCATCTAAACTGATTTTGGTTCTCCTTGCCACTCCTGGCGGGGCATATCATTCATTTTATTTCAGTTTATTTCAATGAGAAATGAAAGGAGTTCTGCTGGGAGTTGACGGGGGTGGGGAGTTCTGGGAAAGATCTCTTTCCTGATAAAAAGAGATCCAAAGAATAAGTAACTGCTTTTTTTGATCGCTGGACGTTTGTATGATGCAAGGAACTCCTGCAGCCATCTTGCAAACATGAGGGGAGGTAGCCAGAAGGATGACAGAGATGGCAAAAAGCTGGGTTCTTGATGTTGCTAAGTTGATGATAAACCAACCCAGAGCTGCCTCCACTTTTAGACTTCTCATCTTATAAGATAATAAATCCTTTGTTATTTAAGCTGGTTATTAAGGCCTTCTGTTACATAGAAGCTGGAAACATCATTACTATGTGAGGCAGTGACTTTCTAGCTTTTTGATTATGAACCAAAGTGAGAAATATGTTTATGTGTAATGTGCTCTAAAATGTTCTATTTTTTCTATTTAATTTTTAAGAATTCAGGTCATGACCCACTAAAGGGATTTCAAAGCTCACTTGTGGGTCATGATCCACATTTCTGAGAACATTAAAGTCATAGGGAACATAAGCTACTGTGATATAATGAAAGCAAAATGTGTTAAGTGTTATAAGAGACATACGAATACAGTGCTGATCACTTCGAGCTGGGGGAAACAGGGAAGCTTCCATGGAAGGGCTAGATCTTGAAAAATACCTACATTTGGGGGTTTAAGGAATGACAGTAGAAAAGGCAAAATGGTGAGAAGTGCAGACATGTTCCAGCACCAGAGTGTAAATCTGGGCAGAGGTTGATGCGTGTGATTTGGAGAACAGCATACGGTCTGATTCTGTTAGATAATGTGCAGCCTCGAATGGCAAGCAAATGAGAGGCCGTAGGAAGGCCTTTAGCAAGAGCCGGGTCTCAGGAAGTCTAAAATGCTGGCGGTTGCAGCCTGGGTTGGGTCTGTGTCAAAGCAGAAGCTCAAACTGGTAGAGTTTAAAGCTTGAGGCAAATGACAAGGGCCTCCGCTCTGGGAGGTGAGCTCCTGCTCCATCACTTCTTCCTGCCTATAGTCACTAAAGACCCATTTTACGTGCTCTGTCCGGGAGCTGAGTCTAGTGGCAAACAGTGTGCTGGCCTTTCTAAGAATTCAGCCTGGCAGCCCCCAGTTGAAACCAACAGTACTGATACTGTGATTCTTCTAAATAAAGCCAACAGAGCGAGAAAGCGTGGCCGATTTTCTATTTCAGAAAGGCCAACAATCCCCAACTTCTCATTGTTCTTCTTGTGCCCACCTACTTGCCTTCTGATGAGTTCACATTTTGTTAGATCCAGCCCCAGAAGGTGGGCTGAGCCTTGCTACTTGGCACCTCTAATGGAAAAAAAAAAAAAAAAAAAAAATCAGTGGAGGAGGATTTGAAACTGCTGGTTAAATTGGATGTTTGTGCTATCTGTGGATTTTAGTAAAAGGCGAAAGATTTATGCGATCTGAAGAGAAACCAGAGTATTATCTGTGGATTTTAGAAGACTGTTTTGCATCTTTGTGAGGACACAACAAGACATGGTCTTTTATAGTAGAAAAGGATGAAGGAAGAGCAGGTATAAATGAAATGAGGACAAAATTAAATCAAGGACCGTTGTGGGAAAAATGAAAATGCAAGGACGCCTGACGAATGTGATGAGAAGTTAGGAGTGGGTCAGAGGGCACCTGAAAGTTACTCATGCTGCCAAGGGAGAAATGAAGGCAAGTGGAACAGTGGCAATAAGAAAAGACATCTCTCAAGGTCGCCTCGCAGGTGGCCAGGTCGCCATATCCATGAAGCTTTGCCCAACAACTATTTGTTCAGTAATATGTTGAGTGCCTACTACATAACAGGCTGTGTGCTACAGGCCAAGATAAGATGGCAGCCAAATGGACACAGTGCCTGCCTCCTCGGATTTCTTTGACAGTAACAGCTCAGAATCAACTCTCTCGAACCATCTGGTGTTGATTTTCTGACTCCTAAGGCCTCTTCAGAGTCCAAAGTCCACTGTTACTGCAGATGTGAAATTTTCTGGTATTTCCTTTCCACATTTTTACTTTCTTCATGGACATTTATTACAAAACAGTTTCTAATAATTTACTTTAATAGCCTTTCCCCTAATTTTTAAAAGCAATAAGCCCCTTTTGTATATAGAAAAGCATAAAGAAAAAAATATTGCATCTATAAGAGGTACTTGCTGAGGTCCATCCCATCCCATTTTGATCTCAGCCTCACCTGTCTTGAGCACTTGGAACAGAGCTTGAACAGAATAGAAAATAGAAAATAGGATAGAATATAGAAAATAGAATAGAAAATAATAAATGTTTGTCAAATGGATGGTCATGAGCAAGTACCATGTTCTCTATGCCTCAGCTGCTCATGAGGCTGAGGGAAGGCACTGCCCTGGTCCTGAGCCCCTTCAGCCACACCTCCAGGACTTACAATCATGGCTGCTGTAGCCCCTGGGAGCTAGGACCACATCTCCATTTTCGGTACTGCCACCACCCCTGGGCCTGTGGCTACCATGCATCTTCTTCTTCTTCTTTTTTTTTTTTTTAAAGATTTTATTTATTTGTTTGACAGAGAGAGACACAGTGAGAGAGGGAACACAAGCAGGGGGAGTGGGAGAGGGAGAAACAGGCTTCCCGCTGAGCAGGGAGCCCGATGCGGGGCTCGATCCCAGGACCCTGGGATCATGACCTGAGCCGAAGGCAGACACTTAACAACTGAGCCACCCAAGCGCCCCTACCATGCATCTTCCGTAGCTGGAGTGGTCCTAGGCCCTTGGGTCTGTGGGAAACATAAACCATCTCTGAGCTTAAGAGTCCTGGTTTTCTGGAGTCCTCCATGCAGGGATGCTGAACCCTGCACCCTTTAGGAATGGAAAGAAAACACCCATGTTTTTTGTCATAAAGGGTGGAAAGCTGGTGGCCTTATGTACCTATGACTTGGCTTTATGAAATTTTTAATGCTTTTAATATTTTGATGGGTTTTCCTATTTTGGTGCTTGTTGTTTTAAATGCTCTGCCCATCTAACTGTGGCTTCACCTGAGCTGGTTGCTCACCCTCACTTTTAAGATGCAAAAGCAGAATGATTTGGAAGGAACCTAAGCTGGAAGTCGTGGCCACAGTAGGACACAAACCCCTCGGCCTTCCTATCTCTTCAGTGAATATGACAGGTCTTCTCTGCGTGCACCGCTGGGGGAGGGCAACGGGGACCCAGTCCCCGAGTAGGAGCTTCTATGGGGTTGGTTCCCAGGGAGGAACTGGTTGGGGGGTGTCTGAGGCAGACATTGTACCCTGAGACTCAGAGAGTGGACAAAAGCTGTCAGAGGCCCTCAGATATTCAGGGGAGCCCACACCACAGAGAGGGACTTGTGGGAAGGTGGGTAGCTGTCTCTGGGCCTCCCGTTCCCAGCCGCCAAGCAGAGCAGCTCCCCTTTAATTGGCTCTGCCCGTGGGCCTTGTGTGACATTGCATTAGCCCACAGGGTGCACCCCCGGCAACAGCTGGGAAGCCACGGGTTACCCAGAAAGGGCCCAGCAGGTGACAGTGCCTGGCAGTGGTCTCCCCCCACCCCACCCTTGCTTGGCCAGTTCCAGAACTCCACTTTGTCAGGACACCCAGAATCAGTCCGTTCCGAGGCCCTGGACTGATTTAACCAAATTCACAGGAGATGATGCGTTGACCGGAAGGTCAGTGTATCTGTCGCAACTGAAGATGCTTCTTTGCCGGAACCAGAACCTTAGTCGCCAGCGCGGGGAGCACCTTCCCCCCTCCCCCCCCCCCGCTCCCCACCAATTCTTCCCAGTATGGAAGCAGCCAGGAGGCCACATTTGTCATCAGAAGGTTGCTGGGTGACACTGCAATCCAAGGCAGGCAAGTGGTTTGGTCAGTGGTGTTGGACCCAGGCCAGGTGGAGCCGAGGATGCGGATCTTCTTCCGCAACAACGTCCTCTCCCCACTGCCCGGAATACCCCTGCCAACCCCGGGCCACTGGGAGCCAACTGGCGCCAACAGCGTCCTTCCCGCTCCGCTGCCGAGGCCTGCTTCTTCCTTCCTTCCCGAAGGAACCCGACTTTGTCCTGACACCAGCTTCCTCTGCCCAGGCCCTGGCAGGGCCATGAGTCCCATTCTCAGCCCGGCAGGTGAATCTCGATCGCTCTCGAGAGCAGCTCCCATTCTGTCGGATCCAACGCCCTCTTTTTATGGCAAATATTTTTATAACTTCCCCTTTCCTACATTGAAATGATATTTATAGATAATAGAATCTATACATATAATTTCAAAAAATTCAATGACCCTATTATAAAATGCTATGAACTAAATGTGTCCCCCAAAATTCAGATGTTGAAATCCTAACCCCCAATGTGATGGTGTTAGCAGGTGGGGCCTTGGGGAGGTGATTGGGTCATGAGGTGGAGCCCTGGGGGATGGGGTTAGTGCCCCTTATAAAAGACATTCCAGAGAGTTCACTCTCTCTCGCTGCCATGTAAGGATACAAATGCAAGGGGTGCCTGGGTGGCTCAGTCGGTTAAGCAGCTGCCTTCGGCTCAGGTCATGGTCCCAGGGTCCTGGGATCAAGTCCCGTGTCGGGCTTCCTGCTCAGCGGGAAGCCTGCTTCTCCCTCTCCCTCTGCTTGCCCTGCGTTCATGCTCTCTCTCTCAAATAAATAAATAAAATCTTTAAAAATAAAAAAAAAAGGATACAAAGGCAAAATGACCCTCCGCCCTCATCAGAACCTGATCATGCTGCCCCGCCTGATCTTGGATTTCTAGCCTCCAGAACTGGAAGAAATCAATTTCTCTTGTTGATAAGCAACCACCGGAATGGACTAAAATGCAAAGTAGAATTTAAAAGGAAAATAACTTAAAAGAAAATAGGGTGTATTTCAACATGCAAGTGCTCAGCAGGACCACACCTGGAAGAAATAAATAAGAACGTTCCAGGTGCGAGGGTCCATACCCAGAAGCCTTGTGAATCAGGCAGTTGCCAGGGCAGGCCCGGACAGTTTTGCTGTAGGGGACCCTCAGATTCCATGACTGGTGTGGGCATTGCTCATGTGATTTTCTACGACGGTGAACGACTTTTCCAAAAGTCCTGAACAAAACAAAGCAGGGTATTCCCTTGATGTACTCAGTAGTCGTTTTCCTGGAAAATACAATGTATTTTTTAAATGCTTTGGGTTTACAGATAAAAGAGAAGTAGGTTTTAGCTCAGATCATTTTGAACAGTGTCTTCACCTGTGGGAATGTTCAATGAGATGTTCAAAAATCATGCAGCTCATAAGAATGGACTATCCCATGTACCGCAGGGCATTCACCAGTTCTGGCCTTTACATCTCTAGGTGCGAATGGTCAGAATCACCGTGCCCACTGAAAACGTGCTCTGCTCCTTTGCAAGGCTTCACCACCCCAGCTGAGAACCGCAGATCCAAACAAACCCTGATGCTCCCATCCCTCTTTCCTGGGATGAAGCTCAAGAGGAATCCTACAGGAGGTCTTTAGCACAAGGTGTTTCTACCCGATAAAAAGAGACACCAGGGCATCAACAGTAGATCTCTCTGCCTGGGATCACCCTATGAAGACATGCTGTCTGGGGGACTGCAACCACAGGCTAGTTTGAGGAGAGCCGGCCTGAGGAAGAGGCCAGTGCACAGAGCAGAGCAGAAAGGTGGAGTGAAGTGAGGTACCCGATGACGATGACCTAACATGAGCCCCAGAATGCCAAGCCCGGAACTGCTCTGGCTCCATTCCTTTGATATGGTAAGTAATTGTGCAAGCCACTGCAGCTGGGGTTTTCGGTTAGGACAACCAAAAGCTCCTTCCTGATAAAAGTGTGCATATTCTTGCGGTGCCGGGGTGGCTCAGATGGTTAAGCCTCTGCCTTCAGCTCAGGTCATGATCTCCAGGTCCTGGGATCAAGCCCCATGTGCCCCACGAGCCCAATAGGGCTCCGGCTCAGTGGAGAGTCTGCTTCTCTCTCTGCCCCTTCCCCCTGCTCGAGCTCTCTCTCTCTCTCTATCTGTCTCTCAAATAAATAAATAAATCTTTTTAAAAAAGTATTCATATTCTGGTTGTTTGGAGACCCCGTTTCTGGGCTTTGTGCAGAGAATGTGCCTCCTTTCTTGGCCTTACCTTGAAGTGTGGTGGTTAAGGAAGTTTCTGGGTTCACATTCCAGCTCTCCTTTTATAGGCTGGGAAAATTTAGGCAAGTCTCTTTTCCTTCTCTGTAAAATAGGGACAATCATGGTTTTTCTAACTCTGGGAACTTAGGGATTAAATTAAATGAGTTAACAGAAGAAAAGCATTTCAAACTGCCTAGTATGTCACTGATGCTGAATAGGTATTAACTATGATTGGTCTTTTTAGTTTTTTGCTTAGATCTCTTTTGGCCAGAAATTCAATTCCAACTAAATTAAGCTAAAAAAGAAAAGTTATCGACAGTGGAAGGCACGAAATGGGTTACAGACTCAGGAAGTGCTGTTGAATCAAGGCCTCACGGATGAGATGCGGTGCTTCTAGATAGTCTTTGGCTGCCCCTAAGTATCACCTGGAGGGTTTTTAAAAGTCTCGAGGCCCAGGCTATACCCAGACCAATTCAATACAGATTCCTGGGGCTGGCCCCAGACCTCAGCAGGTGTCAAGCTCCTCAGGTGATTCCAGTGTGCAGCCCAGGCTGAGGACCACTGTGTAGACCTCTCTTCATTGGACTCTCGTCTTTGCTTCTCCCTGCCTGGTCCCATTCTACAGAAAGCTCTTCCCACCACCGCCTCAGATGTCTATCCTCCCATAATAATCTCAATAGGAAAAGTAAGTCATTAACCAAGCTTCTTTCTTTCAGCATCTGCATGTCAATGGATTTGTCCTGCTTGGGTCTGTCTCCTGCTCGCCCTTCTTATTCTGATCACCGTTGCTGAGGGCTGGGGTACCAAGCCACCCCAGTGACCAGGAATCTTGATGGACAACACACCAGAAACACTTGGGATGAGACAGAGCAATTCCCTCAGAGGTCTAAGAGGACTGAGCAGGGAAAATCCATACATCTCATCTTATTACATAGAACTAGTCGCACTTCATCTTGGTTGATACAGTTAATTGTCAGCAAGTTTTGCTTCAGCCATTTTCCCTAATGGATAAGATCTGGGCTTGATGGGGTCTTTCCTTCAGGTCTCTGAGCCACTGCAAGTGACAGGTTATTGCTTCGCTGGGCTGATGCCTGGCTTGTGTCTTGGCTGCCTGTTCGGGATGGCAGGTTCTTCGTTCCCCGAACCGCTTATTCACCAACTCCTTGTCATGCCCACAGAGGCTGAGCTCATAGGTTACACTCTTGAACTCACTCCAGGATAATCTCACAATGCTGTGACCCGTGCGTACTGACTACGCAGAATTTTGATTCAAACTGAAATCCAAGTTTCCATTGCCTCCAACTTTTGACCTCTCATCTCCTTTACTTGCTTGTCTTCGGGTTGAGGAGCTCTTGTGGGAAGGCACGTGTTTTTGAGCTGACAGATGATTGGAAGGACACATGGGATCCTCACTTGTGCTTAATGCACTTGTTCTGAGTAGCTCTCACCAAATTCCCTTTTCTAAACTGGACATCACTGAGAACAAGAAAACACATTCCCAGCCTTCCAGAAAGTGGAGAATTTTTTAGTCAGTTGGGGCGAAGTGTATTTGAGGAGAGAAACCGCAGTAAATACCTGTGCATAATTAACGTAATTACCAACATAATCAAACAGCCGTGGCCAGCGCCTATCTGCAGCCCCAAGAGTTCCGGGGGCTTGTGGTTTATCTCCGAGGCCCTGCCCCTCACATTTTCTGAATTCGGCTCTCCTTCAGGTTTCAAAAGTTTCTGGTGACACACTGAGCTGTTCATTTCGATGGCTGTGTTTCCCAACCCGCTGAAGGCATTGCTACAACGGGACAGATGGAGGGACGATGGGGAAGTGGCTGGAAGGTGGATGTGGGGGAGGGGGCGGAGGGAGGGCCTCTGCCATTGTGTGTGCTGCCTCTGGGGGTCGTTCTTATAAAGGAAGGCTTGATTTCTTGGTTATTAAGTAGATCCCTCACTACGTATCAAGTAGCTGTGTATTACAAAACCATTCTCTTCCTGTTTTGTTCACGCTTTGCATAGTTTCAGATGAAGTGAAAGGGACCCCCCAACGGGGCTTTGCTCCACCACTAGATGGAGGAACACCTTCACCCGCAGCCCTGGAGGCAAGGGCCCAGGGAACAGGAAAAAGATCTGCGGCTCCCCTCCCGCCGGCCTCGCAGGTCCCTCCCACCTGCCTGCCACAGACACAGCCTCGGCCCGGCGGGGTCACACTCATCATGCGCTTTGCATTTTGAGATCTGATTCCGTCGTGAAGCCACAGCATCCTCTTTGGTGTTCTTTGAAAGTTCTGTGTTTTTCCAGCTGCACCACAGACCCTTGTGGGCCAGGGCAGCCTTGCACATAGCTTTCCAAAATTACCCAGGCCATCCACATTCTTTCCGCCCACAGTCTCCGCACTGACCCCTCCACCGTGTGTTAATGCAAATCCTTCCCCTCCAAACTGGCTTGTCTCACTTCCGCCTAGTACAAAGGTTGTGTGCGCCGCTCAGCCCACGAGTCGCCCTGGAAAGGGGTCACCGGGCACAGCCAGGATTAGTTCTCTCTATTCTTGAGTTTCGTATAAATAGAATCACACAGTATGTCCTTTTTGTGTGTGGCTTCTTTTGATCAACACATAGTCTGTGAGATTCAGCCATGTCAAGCCCTTCTTATTCCATTATATAAATAGACCACAATTTGTCAGTTCCCTTATTGATGGACATTTGGGTTATTTCCGGGTTTTGACTGATGAATAAGGCTGCTATGAACATTTTTGTCCAAGGCAATTTCTGGATGTAGGTACTTGTTTCTCTTGTATATATACCTAGGGGTAGGATTGCTGGTCCTTCTAAGTGGCTGCTTCGCTTTATTAGAAACTTCCAGCTCTCCAAAGAGGTGGTTTTAATATGCTTATTCCTCATAATGGAAGTGTTCATCGGTGAGTTCACCAGTGCTTCCTGAGCACCTACTATGTGCCAAGCACTGTTCTAGATGCTGGGATATAACAATGAGTAGACAGACAAGGTCCCTGTCATTGAGACTCATTCTGGGGGTTGTGCGGGGTGGGGGTGGGGGGGCGGGTAGAGTCAGGCAATATGACCGAAATAAAGAAGGTAACTTCAGGTGCTTGAAAAATAGGGTAACATGATGGAGGCCTAGGGAGTAAGAGCTGCTTCTGGGGCAGTATCCGGGAAAGTCTCTTTCAGGAGCTGAATCTCAGTCAACGTCTGAAAGATGGGGCGGTGTGGCCATGCAGAGCTTGGGGAAGAGTGCTAGAAGCAGAAGAAACAGCAAATACAACTGCCCTGGGACAGGAAAAAGTGTGGTGGGTTTGAAGGAGAGAGAGGAGGCCTATCAGGCCCCCATGCAGTTCATTCATTCATCCAACAAGTAAATATATATTAAGCTTCTGTTATGCTGCAGGCATTGTTCTAGGCCCTGGAAATGTAGCAAGTGACCAAAATGGATGAGCAACCTGCTGTCATAGAACCAAAAGGAAAGAGCAGGTAGGAGGGTCTGGAGGAGGAAGCAGGGGCCAGGTTAAGTAGGACTGGATAGATCATGGAAATGAGTCTAGATTTTTATCCTGCAGGAGTGGGAGGTCATGGACGGGTTGTAAGCAGAGACAGGAAAATGATCTAATTCACAGGGCTAGACTAAGGGAGATTCATTAGAAGGTCGTGGGATCCAGGCAGAGACTCTGGGCTGAAACTCCATCTGTGACCGTGGAAACCATGAAAATGACCAGAATTCAGGATATATTTTGGAGGTTGAGCCAATAGGACTTAATGTAAGATTGGTTACAGGGTGAGCAAAAAGACGAATACAATTTAGATTCTAGGTTCTTAGCCTGAGCAGCTGGGTAGATGGTGGTACCAGGCACTGAGACCAGGAGGACCGGGGGAAAAAGGAATTTGGTGAGAAAAAGCAAGAGTCCACTTTGCTAAATGTGGGATGCAAAAATTCAAGTGGAAATGCTCAAGAGGTAGGAGTTCAGGGGAAATCGCTAGCCTGAAGATCTAACTTTGAGAATCATCAGCACGTAGATGACGTTTAAAGGTCCAAGTCTGAATGGGAGCACCTAGGAGGAGTGTACAGGTCAAGAAGGGGACTGAGGAAAAGTCTTGGAATATACTGAGAATTTCAAGTTCCATTTTACCATGAGGAAACTGAGGCTCAGAGAAGCTAAGCAAATTGCCCAAGGTCACAAGGTATGCCAAAGCCGGTCTTATTTCAGACTCTGCATACTTACCCACGCCGCTTTAATACCTGAGGTTTCTCAGTTCTGCTACTTAGATGCCATGTGACCTAAAGGGAATTATTTAGCCTCTCGGTGCCTCTGTTACCTCATCTATATGGGAGGGACAACCATAATTATACATACCACAGAGGGCAATGTGAGTATCAGATAAATGAATATAACGAAAGTGCTTAGAACAACGGTTGGCACGTAGTGCTGTTAGCTTGCATCATTCCACGAGCCACAGGCTAAGCTCAGGCAGGCCTCAGAGGCGAGAGCGGGGGGTGGAAAAAGTTCCGAATCTGCGTGGTCGGGTGAGCGGGCTCCTGAGGACACTGCCAGGAAGGTGTCAGGCGGGGACTGAGGAGGGTAGGTCGGCCTCAGGCAGAACTCTTATACTTGTTCCGACAATAGGTCCCAGGGCGCAGATGAACTTGGGTCCTCTCCCTTGTGCAAGTGAGCTGTGTCACTTGGGGATCAGGTCAGTAACTAGGCGAGGGCAGGGCTGCAGGCAGAGGTCACAGTGACTCCTGAGTCCCCAAAATGTACAGAAGTATATGCCAGAGCCCTGCTTAAGGCCTTCTATTCTGCTCTTGGGGACATTTGCTCTTGCTAACCATGTTTGGTGCAATAAATCTATTTGATCTTTGTCCTCAGTTCCTGGCACAAAGATCTTAAAACTCTTGGAATTTCGTAAGTGACAGGAATATCTTTTGTCATTCATAGTGGGCCCCTTCAGAGTGTACCTGAGTTTATGCTAATGAGGTAACTTAGCTTGGGGCTGCTAGATTTCCTCAGGAGGGGGATGGTCACCAGCAAGGCCCAGGGATTAGAATGTTGGAACTTTCAGCCCCACCCACACCACCTCTGGGAAGGACGGGTGGGGTGTGGGCGACCGCAGATTAAACTCTCTACAAGCTCTTGAATAACAGGACTTGATGAGCTTTTGGTTGGTAAACACGTCCATGTGCCAGGAGGGTGGTGCACCCCAGTTCCATGGGGACAGAAGCTCCCATGCTCCGGACCTTTCCAGACCTCACGCTATAGACCTCTCAGCAGGCTGTTCATTTGTATCCTTTATAATAAACTGGTAAATGTACATAAATGTTTCTCTGAGTCCTGTGAGGCACTGGAGCAAATTAATCAAACCCGGAGAGGGCTTTGTGGGAACCCCCAGTTTATAGCCAGTGAGCAGCACAGGTGACAAGCTGGACTAGCAGGTGACATCTGAAGCGGGGGCAGTCTTGTGGGAGTGAGCCCTTCACCTGTGGGATCTGATGCTATCTCCGGGCAGAGCCAGAACTGAGCTGAGCTGTAGGCACCCACTCAGGGGCCGCTGAGAATCAGAGAATTGCTTGGTAGTGGGGGAAAACATGCATCAGAACCATGACTCAGGATTCCTCCAATTAGCACCTCGGCTCTAAAAGCTGAATCTGAAGGCAAGAGAAGAGAAAAATCGAATGACTGTTGAATGTATTCTATGCACGTGGGACAAACACCTGTGTTTTTGTGTGTGGGCACAGTGTCCCTTGCCCCCTACTCTTGGTAATGGCCACCCTCCCTTCCTTAGCGTTCCCATCCCAACACCCACCCAGTGTCATTTGTAGGTCCCACAGCCCTGTCCTCAGTGGTTGCCGGCTGTACAAACCAGAAAAGTGTCCCGTGGCTTTACAGATATTGGGAGGATAACCCTTCTTTTCTCAAGGGATGCTGAGCGGTGATGACGTAAGCATGGAACTGTCTGCCTACATACCTCCCTTTGCCCATCAGCCATTAGGAGAGAGCCAAACCCGGAGAGAGACAGAGAGCTCTTGCCTCTTTACGGAGCCCCTGGCTCAGTGATGGGAGTCAATATATTCCCTCTGTTTGCTTAAGCTAGTTGGGATTCCTCACAATCATAAAGGACTAACTCATTCATGTTATGTTTCACTAGTGCTAAGTTTCACAGCCTTGGTTGAGACTCTCCTGAAAGTAATTCAGTGTTGTCATTTAGTTTCACGAATGATGGACCTAGAAGTTTGAAAATTCCAGCCCAAGGTCTTAAGGCATTAAACAAACTGACTTGTGACTTAGAGCGTATGTGGTCTATTTTTAATTTATCACCTGCCCTGTAGACCTACCCTGAATTCTGAAGTCCTCGGGGGATCCCCATAAGAAAGGAGCCCTCAGCTCCTGTGGGCAGAGTGTTTGGAGACAAGAGGACACCAAACAGCTTAAGGACCTAAGACATCTCTAGACAAGGAGGCTGGGGCAAAGGAATCAGGTGACTCCGGATTGAAATCCTACTGGATGGAGTCAAAGCAACCCTTTGGACTTGGATTTCTACAATTCTGGCCCCAGTAAAAGGTCCAGCTGAATTATGGGTCCCTGAAAGATTTAGCAGATTTCCAGAATCTTATGGATTCCAGTCTTCCTGGAGAGAGTAGATCACTGGGTGGTATTTTTCATTTCATTCATACATGTATGTATGTTTGTGTGTGTGTGTGTGCGCTCATGTGTATGTGTGTATGCACACGCACACACACACTCACATACAGGCTCCAGCCTCACACATTTCTTCAGAAAGGAAGATTTAAAGAAATGGAAAAAAAAAAAAATCAGAATTCCTTAAAACCTCCAGGGGAATCATGTGGACTTGGCCCCCTTTCCTCCTGCAAGATTTTCATCTCAAAGCTCTAAATTCTTTTCACAGCTCCTGAGTAGGTGAAAGCCACTTGAGAACAAGTCTTGTATTATCTTGCTTTCCTTTGGGAAGCAAGGTGGGAAGAATGAGGAGTTGGAAGGTTGGGGGAGGGGGGAAGGTGTACATTTTTCCTGCACCTCCAATCTGGCAGGCCCAAGTTTTAAAAGCTCCAGAAAATGTAGCATTTGAAAACGTAGCCAGGAGAGAGTAGACCCAGGAGGCCCAGAACCAGAAGCAAATGTTGGGTTTTTGGTGTTATTCTTGTCTTTGCTAGGCCAATCACTCCTCCTCCTTGTTCTTGCTGCCTGGAGCCGAGTTTTTAAAGGGTAACTCTCTCTTTGCTGAAACGGAGCTTTTGTCTGCCTAGGGAATTCCTGAGCACAAAGGAGGGAATTGGGGAGGGAACTGGGGAGAGAGGTCTGGGTTCCTGCCTGGCTACCTCCCTGCCGGAGCAGGCTCAGATAGACCTTGTGCCACGTGGGTGAGTGGCCCTTTCTCCACCACTGTTTTGCTGGTGGCACAATCAGCCTCTTAGAAGATGCTAATGAGATTCTGGTAGAGAGCTACAAAATCATCTGTGGCAGATGGTAGAAGGTTAGGTTTTGATTTCTCTTGTTCCACTGTTGTTTTTCTCTAAAAATGTGCTAACCAATGTGCCGCTTTCTTGTGCTTGATTTTGACAAAGCCACAAATTAATTTTTTACTCCTTTTCATCCATCCTTCCCCTAATCATAAATATCTTTTTAGAAATGAAGGCAAATCATTATTCAGCTTCTTCCCTCTGCCCCTCTCCTGCAGTATTTTTTTTTTTTTTTACACAGAAGAAATCATTTGGATTCTCTTTGAACCTACAAAGAGAATGGACAGCAATGCTGTGAGTACCCGCTGGTAATGTGTAATTTCATTTTCTTATTGACTGGGGCAAGGTTAGGTTATCATGTTTTGGTTAATATACATGCCCTCTATGGACAGAAGAACCAAAAATATTGTAGGAGCCAACAAAGGGAATGCTACCATTTATTGAATACCTTTAACATTCCAGGCATCATGCTAAGCAATATATGGACAATATTTTAGCTAATCCTCACATTAATCCTATAAGTAGGCACTGTCCTTATCCCCATTTTACAGATGAGGAGACTGAGACTTGGAGAAAGAAACTTGTCCAACATGGGATGGCCAGGAAGTAGCAGAACTGGAATTCAAAGCCAGGGAGTTCCACTCCAAAGCCAACACTCTCAGATGGTACATTCCTCTGTTTTCCTTCATGAATGTCAGTTGCATCAGTGCTGGTGGTCTCTAGGACTCAGGGGCACTTTTCCTGATTCCAAACCCTTGTTTGGAGACCAGATATCAAAAGCTTTATTTATGGAGAGAGAATCTGATACTAGTTATAGAAGCATTGGCTTAGCCTCAAAGATGGAAAGCAGACCCACCATTTTGCACATGAAGAAATTAGGATCCAGAGAGTATGATGTTTCAGTTACCTACTGCTATGTGACAAACCACCCTAAAACTGAACAGCTTAAACCACAAAACTAGTTTATTGCCCCCAATTCTGTGGGCCAGGACTTTGGGCAGAGCTCAGCTGCGCTGTCTCAGGACTGTTCATGTGGGGTCAGCCAGGTCGACCAGATACCCTCGGGGCCTTGAGGCTGGTGGCTGGCTGTCGGCCCAGCAGGATAGCCTGGACTCTACATGGTGGCTCAGGCTCAGAGAACACTAGGCTTCAGCCCAGAACCAGAACAGCATCCCTTCTGTCTCTTTTCGTTGGTCAAAGCCAGTCCCAGTGCCTGCACAGATTCAAGGGGGAAGGGAATTAACTCTACCTCTTGATAACAAGAGCAGCACCTGCAAACAGGGATGGCCTGGGCATGGTTATCTTTACAGACAGCACCACACATGATGACTTATCACTGGCAGAGATCCAAGGGTTAGGCCAGTATCATAGAAAATCTCACCCTGGCAGCTTCCCCAGAAGGGAAAAGATTCCCTTTAGAATCTACATTCTATTTCGACTCAGCCTGAACAGGTAAATGTGGACAGTATGTTAGAGGGGATGGGGGTGGTGTCGCTCATCTAATCCTGTGGGGGATGATGTTCTGTGGGCCTGTGTGACCAGTTGGGGCCAGTGCCCACATCGTGCCTCTGATCTGGGCCAGCCTGCGCGTTCTCTTTGCCAAGAGAGAATCCCAGCCTAAGGAAAGGGGATTGGGGGTGTTTGCCCTACCAAGGCCACAGAAGTGATGTGTCCAAAGATGTTGTAGAAGCTGCCAAGATAATCGGGGAAGAGAAAACTACCTCCATCGGCCCAGAATGATCAGCCCAGTGTGCCTCTCACAAAAACAGATGGACAGCCTCACCAAGAAGAATTTAGTGAGAAAATAAAGGAGTTTCAGGCCTTAACTAGCAGGGCATCTGCACTCACTTTATAAAGCTCATCCACCCAATTGAGTAAGGAGAAAACATAAAATCAAGGTCCAATGTAGGAATATGTACCTGGGGAGGAAAAATAAAGTGAATTATGACCAGATGAAAAATAATTTCAAATTAATGACTATTAGAGCCAGAGGGAGCCTACGAGATCCAATTTAGCCCAAACCCCATTTTATGCATGAAACAATGGAGGCCCAGGTGAAAACAGAAGTGAGGTGCCTGCCCCAGCTCCCCACAGCTCAGTTATTCTTGCATTGGTAAGGAGCACTTAGCAAGCACTGATTAGGTGGCAGGCGTTTTGCTGGGTGATGGAAACTCCAAGTGGAGTGGGACACAACCCTTGCCTTCACAGAGCTGACTGTCTAGGGGAGGAGAAGGCCGTGGAAAGCAATGATCACAGCACAATGCAGGGAACACGGTGCTAGCAGTGCTCAGAGCGGTTTGTGAGCACCCCACTTCTAAGCTCCAGGTTCCTTGCATGCTTGAAGCCCATGGGCTCTGTGTAGAAGAAAGCTTGTTTTCAAAAATCCTGCCTACTGAGCTACCCATTGGAGCTACATCAGAGCCCTGTGCTTTAAAAGAAAGTGCAGTCTTTCAATGTCCTGTGAAGAGAATATCCTAAATGTGCCTTGCTCTCTCGGGCAGGTCCTAAGAGAGCATTCACACATCTCAGGACAAGGACAATGTCGCTGCATGGGGTCACCACCACCAGTCCCAAGGGAGGCAGGAGGCTTTCATCCAGAGCCTCTGACTTCCAACCCCTTTGCTGGGCTACCACAGGAGTATATTTGGGCTGGAGTCCACCACAAGCACGCACGGTGGGCCCTTTACCAAGTCATAAAGTTGGTTTAAAAAGGGTGTTTGATCTGCTGGGAACTCAAGAGGTTTGGGAGGGAATGGAAAGTCGCTGGTGGCTGCTGCCTTCCATGGCCTTCAGCTTCCCCGCCTTCTACCAGTGGTTCTCAAAGGTCGCTGCCCCTTAGAATCATCTAGGGAGCTTAAAAAACCCCTGTGTGATTTTTTTTCCTATGTGATGGAGAGAGGGGAGCACAGACCTGCGTGCGACTTTACTCTGCAAGCCTCAGTTTGCTCATCTGTCCAATGGGAAACATCACAATACCCAACCCCCTCAGAGGGCTTGCCATGTGTCAGCCACTGACCAGAGGGCTCTACAGGAGTGCCTTGCTTATTCTCATGACAATTCTTTGAGTTAGTGATTATAACTCCATTTTACAGATGAAGAAACGGAGGCTGAGAGCTTAAGTCACCATGCCTAAGGTCACATGACTAGCAACAGGCTACAGCCTTGGGCAGCCTCTGGGGAAAGCCTGCACACTTAACTCTGCTACACCATTTCTGAGGGTCAATGAGACAGAGAGGGGAAGCTCCCCAGGTATAGTCATCTTCTCTCCTGGCTCCATCCCCTTCCCGGTGTCTCTGTCTCCTGGGATCCTGACCCTTGGTGGCCCCTGCTCTCTGTGATTCTCTCCACCTGCTCCGGTCATTCTTCCTCCTACCCTCAGTGTTTCCAGCAGTTCTCCCAAGGACTCAGGCCTCCCAGGGACCCACTACCCCCTTCAGGGCTCCCATGTGGACCGTCAATGTACTCCATCCCTCTAGCCCAGCCCCCCTCCCTTCTGCTCCCCACCCATATCCCAGGACAGCTTGAGTTTTGGCTTCAGCCCAGCAGTCCTCCTGGGAGGGCAGAGAACAGGAAAGAGGGAGCCTGGAAAACTCCTTCCCTCTACTTGTCATTTCCTGGCTGATTCTGCCATGAGAGTCAATGGAGAGCTTAGCCATCGTCATAGAGCTGATCTTCGCTAAGAGTTCACTGAGTACCAGGGGCCTTCCAGACATCATCTCATGTCAAGCTTGCCAGAAACTTGCAAGGTAACTATCACACCCCCATTTCGCACATAAAGACCCGGGCTCCAACTTCACCAAGCTAGAGAGTGGCAGAGATGGGCTTCCAACCCCTGTCTGTCTCTATTACAACACAAGAGAAAGGTAAAGGGACAAGGAGCGTCTACAGAAGTGTCTTGCAGGCCCAGATGTACCCCCAGACCGGCGGCCTCGGCATCGCCAGGGAGCTTGTTAGAAATGCAGGCTCTCAGGCCCCGCCCCAGACCTACTGAATTGAAACCTGCATTTTAACAAGATCCCAGGTGATTTCAATGCCTATTAAAGTTTGAGAAGCCCGGGTCTGGGTCCGTGGTCCGCCGCCCGCAGCCCTGGCTGAGCACTGGAATCACCTGGGGAACTTTGCAAAACGCTGGGGTCCCACACTCGCGGTTCAGATTTCATCGGGCTGGGGGCAGCCTGGGCATCACGGGGGTTTGTCCGTTTGTTTTTAGCTCCCCAGGTGAATCTAAGGGGCTGCAACGTTTGAGAACCACTGGCAGGAGGAAAGGGAAAGCCAAAGGCTGTGGAAGGTGGAAGCCACCAGCGACCTGCCGTTCCCTCCCAGAGCAGGGCCACGCTTGGGGGGGGGGGGGGGGACCAGCATCAGGGAGGCCGGGGAGACCCGCTGCCCCGACGGAGACAATCCGGGGTTCCTTCCCGCCGGCGCGTACGGCTGGACAGACACCAGCTGCGGCAAGACGCGGGTAGGGGGACTCCCCAGGAACCCCGACTCTGCGGACGCCTGGAAAACGCTTCGGGTGAGTTCGCGGGGGTCCCGGCCGGCGCTGGGCGAGTGGGGCGCAGGCAGCAGCGCGCGCAGGCGCAGAGCCGCGAGGCGCGGGACTGGGCGGCGGCTCCCGCTCCTCTCGGGCTGGGAGGGGGCGACTCGGAGGGCGGGGGCGGGGTGCGGCCGGGAGAGCGGGCGGGCCTCGGCGGAAGGCCCGGGCAGCCCCGCGACAGCCGCGGGTCGCGGCGGCGTCTGGGCGGGGGGCCGCGGCAAGGCCGGCAGGTGCGGCGCGGCCCCGGAGGGCGCGTTCGAGCGGCTCTTTGTTTCCCGTGCGGCGCAGCCCCGGGCCCGGGCGCCGGCAGCCTGCCGCAGCTGAGTCACGGCCGACTGCCGGGTGTGTGGCCACACGGCCCCCTCCCGGAAGAACGCGTTCCTTTCCTGCGGCCGGCTTGTCGAAAGCGATAGAAGGCACAAAAGCCAGAGGGGTGACTTCTCCGCTGCAAAGCCCTTGCCTCCCCCTGTGCAAGTCCGGAACCACGGTCACCCCCCAGCACTCACACAGCCCCTGAGGATGCCACTTCCAAGGGGATCGTGATTTTGAGGCTCAAGGCAAAGCTGCTCGACACATCCGTCGTGCCACGGTTCAGGAAGGTTCCTCTATGGCTGCTCCATGTCCCCACACCTGCCTGGGATGTGGGGTGCAGGCTGAGCGGGTCGGCCTGGAGTCATCCGGAGGACTTGTCAGAAATGCACATTCCCCAGGCTTGCTGGCAGAGGATGAGATGAGTAGAACTGGGGGAAAGCACGCAATCTGCATTTTAACAAGTACCCTAAATGTTTTTTTAAGCATGTGGTTGGTAGTCTTCACTTGAGAATCGCTGATTATGTAGAAGTTCCCCTTAACATAGATGTGTTAACCACAAATGGGCGTTGCTGAATAACAAAGTTGAATTTGCCTGGGGAGATACAGCTAGCGTGGGTTGGCAGAGGTGGGAGTCAAGCCAGGATCACCAGGCCCCCAAGCTTGACTTTTTAAGCCCAGGTCAAACCAACCTTCAGGGATTCCCAGGGAGCTTCTCAACCCCTCCTTTCTGCTTTTGTGGTCTCGAATACCACCTGAAATAAACAGTGTCAGTTGGCACTTTTACACCTCTGAGTTTGAACAGGATGTCCTTCCAGTTTGGTAATTGTGGATTGGGTATACTGTAGCTTAAGCCTAATCGACCGCTAATGGGCATTAGCCCCCAGAAGAATCTGTTATGTCTAGATAGATGTCAGCTCAAATGGATTTTTAGATCATCTCTACTTTAAAGGCTGCTCATCTATCACAAAAAGAGAAAAAAATATACTGAAAATTAGGTTTAGGAATAAATTTAATCCCTTGGTTGGCAAATGTTATCCTGTTAACAGCCCATAATGAAAACAAAAACAAAAACAGAAACAAATTCTGTTTTCTACAATGAAGGCAGATGACCTTGGCTTACATCTCAGCTTTCCCACTTATTAGCTGGTAACCTTGGGCAAGTTTCTAACTTCTTTGTGCCTCCAATTTCCTTATCTGAAAAATGTAATTGCGAATATTTATTTTATACTACTGGATAAAAGATTTGCAAGTGTTATCTTACGTAATTCCCATTTTACAAATGAGGAAACTGAGGCTCAGAGAGGCTAGAAACCACGGTCACCCCTTCTCAACGTCCACCTCTCCCCTCCCTCTTGATCACACCTCTTCATTGCCTCCTCGCTCCTGACTGGCTGTCAGACGGTAACTGCGCATGTTCGCATAAGTGCACCGTCATGGCTGACTTTTTTTTTTTTTGACCAGTTATTATGTGCCATAAACTAGTGTCAACACTTTACTTAAATGAATGAAATTCTTATGACCCTTCCATGAGACGGGAATTATCATCATCTCCCTCTCTCAGGAGAAGAAACTGAAACAGAGACATAGAGGTCCCACTGCCAGCAAGGGGCAAGGCCGAACGTGTGGACCGCATTCTGGTTTCTAGGCCTGGGTACCAGACTGCCGTACTGTGCTGCCAGTTACATGTAGTACATAAGATGGGGGAGGGGGGCTCCCCACTCTCCTGACCCACCAGCAGCAATGCTGAGATTCTTCCTTCCCATCAGCACCCCGATTCTGGGTGCAAAGGCTCCTTCTACCAGAAAGCTTGCTACTCTGCTGGGCCTTTGAAAAGTGGTGTTTATAGAGGACAGCTTAGAGGGGCTTTGGAAAAGACTTCAGTCCAAGCTAGCATCGAATCCCCTGATGACCTGCAGCAGGCTTCGAGAGAGGCCCATCCAGCGGGAGGGATGGACACTGATGTGGCTCACTGCCCAGGAGCTAGCGGTGTGCCAAATGCAGGAAAATGGTTTGCAGGCTCAGCCTCTGCCCGTCGACTGGTCTCCTGCGTGGCAGCCTGGCTCTGATGGTCTCATGTGTGGTCACTCTTCTCACACTGAATTTTGAGGTGCATGCTAGAAATATGGGCCTCCTGGGCATTCCTGGTAAGGGCTCGGATGTAAGCAATGAACGTGTGATTGGAAACTGGAGAAAAGGTGATCCTTGTTGTAAACTGGCAAAGAGCTTGGCTGAGTTGTGTTCTGGTGTTTTGTGGAAGGTGGACGTTGTGAGCTGTGAAATTGAATATTTAGCTGAGGAGATCTCAAAGCAAAGTGTTGAGGGAGCCGCTGGGTATCTCCTGAATCCTTAGAGTAAAATGCAAAAGGAAAGACAGGAATTAAAGAAGGAATTGTTAAGCAAAATGAAACCAGAGCTTGGCGGTTTAGAAAAGTTTCAGTCTGGCATCACTGCAAGAAGATGAGAAAGCGTGCTTAGAATTGAACACTAAGGGTGTGGCTAAACAACCATTTGATAACACGGGTGTGCGCACAGACCTAATCAGCCAGCTCAGTGGGAGCCAGGCAAGCGGAGGGGTTATACCAGCAAAGACATTGCCCGTTTGAACTGAGGGAACAAGAGAAAGCAGGACAGAATGCAGGAAAGGCATCAAAGTTCTTGTATGCTGCAGGACCAGAGCATAGGGCTCTTTGGCTGCAATGTGCACTGTTCTTCAAGGAAAAGGAAGAAGGACCCTATAGGCAGTTCAGAGATTATTAGGCCATCCCCTTGCAGGAAGCCTCCCACCCCCACTTGGCAGAGCCGCAGAGATGGGACCACTGGGTCTGGAAGGCAGAGCACTGAACCAAAGAGGATTGTTCTTGAGTTTTAAGATCTAGTGGCAATTGCCTTGCTAACTCTGGGGCTTGCTTGGGATCCATTACCCCCTCCTCCTTTCCTACTTCTCCCTTTCGGAATGGGAATGCCTACCCTGTGTCTGTCCTACTGGTGTATATTGGAAGTCCATAACTCGTATGGTTTCACAGGTTCACAGCTGAAGAATACTGCTTCGGAGTGAATCATATCTTGAGTTACTCATATTGATTTAGACCGTTCGTTGATGAGACTTTAAACTTGAGACTTTAGAGTTGCTGCTGGAATGAGGCAAGGGTGGGGAGCTGCTGGGATAGAATGGACATGTTTTGCACGGGAGAAGGACACAAATGCTATGGACTGAATTGTGCCCCTCCCCCACCCCAAGTTCCTGTGTTGGAGCCTGAACTCCCCTGTGATTTTGTATTTGGGAGTGGGGCGTTCGGGAGATAGTTAGGGTTAGGGGAGATTAGTGTCCTTACACGAAGAGACCAGAGAGCTTACTCTCTCTCTCTGCCACGTGAGACACAACAGAAATTTGCCGTCCCCGAGGCAAGAAGAGGGTTCTCACCAGGCACTGACCTGCTGCCACCTTGATATTGGGCTTCCAGGCTCCAGAACTGTAAGAAAAGAAGTCTCTGGGGGCGCCTGGGTGGCTCAGTCGTTGGGCGTCTGCCTTCGGCTCGGGTCATGGTCCCAGGATCCTGGGATCGAGCCCCGCATCCGGCTCTCTGCTCCGCCGGGAGCCTGCTTCTCCCTCTCCCACTCCCCCGGCTTGTGTTCCCTCTCTCGCTGTGTCTCTCTCTGTCAAATAAATAAAATCTTTAAAAAAAAAAGAAAGAAAGAAAGAAAAGAAGTCTCTGCTGTTGAGGTCACCCAGTCTATGGTATTTTGTTAGGGTAGCTCAAGCCCGCTAAGATAATTCTCGAAGGCCTGTTTTGAACATTTAAAAACCCCGACTTCTGAGGCAGCAGACTTGGAGAGAAGCTCCTCACAAAGAGCTGGGGGGCAGGGGCGGGGTGTGGGAAGGGAAGAAACACACAAAGAATACTATTTCCAGGCGGGGATCGACTGAGCTGTACCACAGTCTAGGTGCTACGCTGAGCCCCACCCTGGGGAAACTCTGCCCCTGGCCCCCAAATGCCTGGGAAAGCTCTCATTCCTGGCTGGCTGTTGGCCAAGCAGCTCTCGAGGCAGCTCTTAATCCTTGCTTCTCAGACCTCCCTCCAAGGACACCCCGTGAAGAATGCTCTGGCTCGTCCTGAGATGAGCCCCGCATGCATCATCGGGCTCCCTGCTCAGCGGGGAGCCTGCTTCTCCCTCTGCCTGCCGCTCCCCTGCTTGTGCTCGCTCGCTCTCTCTCTCTCTCTGTCAAATAAGTGGAATCTTACAAAACAGACAAGCAAGCAAACAAGCAAACACTGATGCTCAGGCCCAGCCCTGAATTCCTCATTTGGTGGTCTGGGGTTCAGCCTGGGTCTTGAGCTTTTAAAGATTTCCAGTGATTCTAACATGCAGCCAGGACTGAACTCCACTGTCCTCAGGGATCCACATCCCCTTCATCTGTAAAGTGGAGCTAATGGTACCTCCCAAACAGGATGTTGTGAGGCTGAACTGAGAGGCCTAGGCAGGGATACCTGGAGAGGAAAGAAATGGCCTCATCAACGGCCGTGCCTGAGCATCAGGCCCTGTGCGGAGAGCTACAGCACGGGGTGGGGAGGGTTCCTCTGCACAACGACTCAGTAATGTCCCCCAGGAAGACGGTGCCCCACCCGCCTTCCACCTGCCCAGCTCTTTACAGCTTATGGAACGCTTTGTTCCATGACACCGAAGCTGGCACATGGTGGCCCGCAACGAAAGTCTGTTAAACAGACGAATGGACGACGTCCTTTGCCCTTCGCAACAACTTGGAGAAGTAAACTGGAGAGAGATCCTTACCTCCCCTGATTCCGTCCCAAAAGTAGGGAATCCAAACTCAAGTCAAGGTTCTGTTACTAGCTGTGTGGCCTAGGGACACAGTTAAGGGAGCTTCTCAAAGCTTTTGTTTCTTCATTTGTAAAATAGGCCTTTCTAATAATTCCTTTTTTATAAGGCTGTTCTGAAGAGCTGCTGACACAATAATAGAAACTATTTGATGAGGGGATTGAGGTTCAGAGAAGTTAAGCGATTTGCCCACAGTCCCACAGCTAGTAAATAGTGAAGCCAAAACTTGAACCCAGGACCAAGGAATTTCTGGGCTTTTCTCATTCCCCATATGGAAACACAGGTCCACTATACTTTAAAAACGAAAATGAACCCCCCAGGGGCGCCTGGGTGGCTCAGTTGGTTAAGCAACTGCCTTCGGCTCAGGTCATGATCCTGGAGTCCCGGGATCGAGTCTCGCATCGGGCTCTCTGCTCGGCAGGGAGTCTGCTTCTCCCTCTGATCCTCCCCCTCTCATGCGCTCTGTCTCCCATTCTCTCTGAGATTAAAAAAAAAAAAAAAATCTTTAAAAAAAAAAAAGAAAATGAACCCCCTAATAAGTACCCGGTTGTAGAGTGAGAGATTCAAATATTTGGGGTCCCAGGAGGGTCTGGGGATTTGTGGCCCCCAAGATACAGTGTTGCAGTGAATTTCACAAGAAGGCAAGGGTGGACCTTGGGTAAGGATTTCATTTTTTGTAGGAGGACCAGCCTGGAAGAAAATTCAAAGAAATAAGTCAGCAGAGGATTTTGTTTGTCCAAGGAGGAGAAGCTGAGAGGAAACCACAGTGAAGAAGAGGCAGTTGTATGGGAAAATCCTTCCCCCTCTCTAGAGGGCCTTGCCACTGGACAGAGCCCCTAGCTCACAGCCCAGGACTGGCTGAGGAGGGGGATTAGAGGATCCCCACCACCAAGCTCTGCTCCAGGGGCTGCTGGTCTGGCATTAGCTCGCCTGTGTACCTGCTGCCGTCCTGAAGTCACACTAGAGAAGAAAGGAACCCGGCCTGACCACCTGTCCTGTCACCTGTGACCACAGTGCCGATTGGGTTAGGACTGCCTACCTCTCAGTGAGAGAGGCATTCTCTACCCCGTTATACACGTGAGGCTCAGAGACCTTCAGTCCCTGGCTACTTCCCAGGGTCCCTCCGTCCCTACACACCGTGGTCATTCCTCTCATTGCAACCCCGGATTCCACGTGCCCGCCCTCCCCTGCGCTCCCGGTGAGCTCTGGGACAGACCGTGCAGGGCTGCCCAGCAGGAAGCCGGGCATTACCTAATTGCTGGCCGGCCTCCTTTGTCACCTCATTTTTCCAAGCCGCCTGGCTCTGAAAGCCTCCACCTCAGACAGACAAATGAGACTCGAGCCTTGTTCTGCCGGAGCTCCAGAAAAAGGAAGAGATCAGAAGCTGTCTCCCTGATGGAGCAGCGCCGGGGTGCACACAAAGCCGTGGGGGCAGCGGATGTCTTTAGCAGGCGACAAAGCCCAGGCCACTGCCCTACTTACAGCTGTGACTTCCCTTATTGGGCTCTGCCTTCTGCTGTGAGGCGCCTGGGGTCAGCATTCTGGGCTTTGGGACTTGAGCTTCATCAGCTAGCCTCCCTAGGGAGATGAGCCCTTGTTAGAGCCAGCCCCTGGCATCCTAAAAGCCTCTCCTGCCTCCACCAGGCAGATGTTTCTAGGGTCAGGGAAAAAGAAAGTCATCAAAGGAATGCTCTCTGCTGCACGGCCTCCAACAGGCAGGCAGGGCTGGTGCAGTTTACCCAGCACGAAAGCAGCATCGTGCCCCCTCTGGACTCCGGCCTGCGGCTACAGCATCTGCACCCGAGGGGCCGAGGCTAGTCTGGCTTCACCCTGTCCTTGTCCTGGCCAGTAGGTGGGGTGGACAGAGCAGCCCTGATGCCCTCCCTGGACCTGAGCATCTCCAGGGCGGAAGCCAGGCCCACTAAACTTGGCATCTCCTGGCACAGTTTAGCATGGACCAGAGCCGGGTACCGTTCCGAGTGCCTCAGGTGTACGAGCCCACTGCCCGTCACCTCGACCTGAAGAGGTGTCATTCCCATTTTCCAGATGGACAAGCAGAAAAATTACATTCCTAAAGCTCACGGATGGGGCGTCAGGATTTGAATTCAGGCAGTTATAGGCCAGAGCCTATGTTCCTAACCCTTATACTACAGTGACTCTCCGTGAACAAACAATGGATGAACGAAGAAGTGAATGAATGAATAAAGCAATCAGTTAATGGCTTGTAGAGAGAATGACAATAAAAGCCCCCTGTTCAAAATAACTTCCTCTGTTAACTGTTTTAGGGCCCGAATCTGCCGATGAAATACATACCTTTGAATTTTAGCCTGTGATTGTTTTCAAAAACTGGCCCTAAGAAATTGGGATGATGGCGATTGGCCTGGCACGGTAGCCCCTGGGACATCTGGGTGAGGCCTGTGGCCTGGGCACAGGGGACCCGAACATATGAGGAGAAAGGAGCAGGGAGTCGGGGGGTTGGCGGCACCTTCTCCGGGGCTCCGTGGCCCTCACCAAGTCCATGGCCCCCGCCAGCCCCGGTCTCCACATCTGTCCGTGGGGATACCGATTCCTGTCTCATGGTTTATGAGTAAACAAGCGACTGTAGGTAGTCTGCCCAGTACAGAGTGGATGCTCAACCAATGGGAGCTGTTATTGTTGTTGTTATGCGAATTATAGCTATAAAACATAAGTCCGTAACCATCCTTGACCTGTTCTTCCTTCCCAAACTGGTTTCTGCTCTGGCGACACAGTGTCCCAGGCGCTGCAGTCATGGCCCTCCCTCTCCCCCAAGCTCCGCTGTCCTCCTCCCCCCTGTCTTTCTTTCCAGGCTGTCCTGGCCCTCCCCTCTCCCACCTGTGCCCTGGCCCGGGCTCCCACTCCCTGTCACCTGTCTGCTGTCCAGTCTAGGAGAAGGAGAGAGCACGCTGCAGGCCGGGGTGGAAGAAGCTGCTAGAACGCCCACCTTTCCCAGTTTCCCCCTATTTGTCCAGTTCCAACTCTTGGCCGACTTGGATCTCAGCTGCTCTTCACTCCCCACTCTTTTTTCTCACGTTGTCCTTTCTTCCCGTTCCCTGGCTGGCTTCCTCTGGCTCCAGCTGAACTTGAATTCCATTATGTAGTGGTGGCAGTGAAGACAGCCTCTCCTTCTAAGTGCTCATCAAAGGCTTGTGCACAACAGGCCTCAGACAGAGGATCCAGAGGGGCCTGGCCCCTGGGGAGCGAGGGCGGGACAGCAGGAGGATCCCTGACACCAGAGAGGGAGGGTCAGTGGGTATCTGTGTCCGGGGGTCATTCATTGGTCCGCCTGTCGTGCCAGGACAGAAGTCCCCAGTTCTGAACACACAGGAGTAGGGGAGGGCAGTGGCGGGAACAGGAACTGAATGAAGGTGCCCATGAAAGTGCGGGTAACTATCGCTCTGCAAGGACTAACGTTCATTACGAGCATTTAGAGAAGGAGTCACCGTGGACAAAGCCTCTCTCATCAGCTCTGTCACTGGACCCCCATGAGGTAATGGGTGAACCCCATTTTATAGATGAGGAAACTGAGGTCTTGAGGGTTTACATGATTTGCCCAGGGCCTGGGCCACAGGGCTGATCACCTGAAACATTTCCTATCGCTTCTCTGAGCTCCTCGTCCTTTTGCACCCTGCGCCACTGACCCACCAGTTAGTCCTGGTACCGAGCATTTTGGAGGAAGTCACGCAGCCGTGGGGTCTGTGCCCAGGACAGACCCAGCCTTCAACCTTAGCCAGGCTCTTAATATGCTCCTTTCCCGTGCTTGGCCTGCCGTCTTTATGTTCTCCTTAAAAACACTTCCAGACTGTCCCTTCCCTCCTTTCCTTGTCCCCTCACACTCAGGGGATGACCTTATCTCCTATTACTCCAAAAAGGTCATGGTCCTGGGGCAGGAATAACCCTGAGTTCCAGCCTCCCGCCTGCCCGTCCCCACCCTCCTCTTTTTTCTCCTCTCAGTCTGGGGGCTGCAGGTACTCTTCTTCCTGCTTGAGGCCTCCCCTCAATCAACTCTTGACCCACCCTCCTTGCTCTGCGGCATCGTCCTCCATCAGCAACCGAACTTCTCTTCCCAAGTTTTCTTGCCCCTTCCTCTGTACCCTCGTCCCTGGCCCAGAAACATGCCGCCATCTCTCCTCCCACCTTCCTCACCCCTGCCTTTTTCACTCTACTTCCCCATCCAAACTAACTTCGTGAAACACTAGTCTACACCGGGGTTTGTCAACCTCAGCACTACTGATGTTGTGGACCGGATCACTGTTGTGGGGACTGTCCTGTGCATTTGCCTTAGTTGGCCTGGGCTGCCATAACACAATACTGTAGACTGGGTGGCTCAAACACAGAGATTTATCCCGCCCAGTTCTGGAGGCAGGCAGGCTGGGATGGAGGTCTGGCAGAGTTCGGTTTCCAGTGAGGGCTCTCTTCCTGGCCTAAAGATACCACCCCTCCCCGCATCCTGCCGCATCCTCTGAGTGCTCAGGGAGCGCGGAGTGGCTACCAGCTCTCTGGTGTCTCTTCTCCTGAGGACGCTAATCCCATCATGAGGGCCCAACCCTCCTGATCTCATCGAACCCTAACTGCCTCCCAAATGCCTCCTCTCCCAATTTTATCATGTTGGGGAGCAGAGCTTCAACATGAGAATCGGGGGGGACACAAACATTCAGCCTATAACAGCACTGTAGGATGCTTAGCCACATCCCTGCCTCTCCCCACAAGACTCACTTTCCTTTCAGTTTGGGAAGACGCCAAAGGACCCCAGTTGTCAGTAGTGACTGTCATGACAGCCTCCACCAGTTGTGACAACCAAAAGTGTCTCCAGACCTTACCAGACATCCCCTAGAGGACAAAATCTGCCCCTCTGGCCCCTGTGGGGGAACCACTGGTCTACACTATTCTGCTTTCTTCTCCCCATTCACTTCTCAATTCACTTGTAATTAAGTTTCTATTTCTCCCCCAACCTACTGAAACTGCTTTCGTAAACACTCCCTATGCCCCCTACTGCTACATGGCTGGTGTTCCTAGCCCTGGGCTACTCTGCTCTAGTGGAAACTACCAACCCCCACTCCTGAAAGCCTCCGCTCTGCGGGCTCCAGAGGAAGCTGCTGTTGGCCACTCTCCAATGGTCAGCCTTTCTCCTACCTTGCAGCGAGAGCTCAGTTTCTACTCCGAGACTTAATGCTAGTTCCTCGCTTGCCAGCCTCCTTGCAGTCGGGACCGGCTCATGGGACCTGAGGGAGAGAGTCTGCCTGGGAGAGCTTCATACGAACATTCACTTTCTGATAAGGGGGGTGGGGGGACAGAAAGAGAGAGCCACATGATTGGTGAAAAGAATGGTGTTTGGAGTTACTGCAGCCATCTGCATCTCTCGAACACAAGGAAAAGCCCAACGAGGCCTGACTTAGTGGTTGAACCAACCTTGGAATTGCCTCCTTACGGACGCCTTGTAAGAAAATCTATGTTCCTATTACCTAATTAGCCCGTTTTTTCTATTTAGTAAGCTATTCTATTACTTGCAGCCAAAAGTACTTTGGAAGAGCCAGCTTCTGAGACTCTACCCAGTCCCTGTTCTCAAACTTTTCTGGCTGATCCTTGACCACCTCCTCTAAGGACTCTTTCTCCTCCCTCTCCCTGACATGTTGATGTTTCCAAGGCTCACCGTCCTCACTCCAACCTCGCCACCGTGTTGATGACATCCTAGGTGCTCATGACTCACGAATCTGAACCTAGAGCTGTCTCTTGAGCCTCAGACCCTTAAATCCAGCTGCCCGCTCACATCTCGTCTCTTTGGTGTTTCTTTGGCCAGCTCTCATTTCTCTGCCGCCTCGTAATGTTGGGATTTCCCAGGGCTCATTCTTGGGTCCTTTTCCTTTTTCCAGCTATACTCTCCCCACCTCCCCGTGGTTACCTGATGAAGGGGGAGGTGACATTCCTGGATGACATTTCTATGTTGAAAACCCAAGATAATGCCAGAGCTCTCCAGGGAGGTCTGGATTTGAATACGCAGCTGCCAGTTGACCGCTGTGTGCGGAAGGTCGCACGGAGCCTGCCCACACGCCCCGTGGTCAGTCCATCCTCCCTCCTTGGAAGCGGTTCCTCTCGGGTGTGCTCTGACTCGGCGACGCCCACCTCCATCCTCCCAGACCGGAACCAGCAGATTAGGCAGGGTGCCTCCTTTTTCTCATCTTGCGTATTCCAGCAACTGCCAAGTCCCTCTGATTTTTACCTCCAAAATACCCCTCTACTCCACCACTTCTGTCCCACACTGCCTAGTTCTGGCTGAGGTCAGTGCTGCGGTCACCTCCCCATTGACCTAGAGCCTCTGCTCTCGCTTCTCTTCAACCCATCCTCCTGCCTACAAGCAAAACGGTATTTCTCAAATGCAGATCTTACTATGTCACTCTCTGCTCAAAACTCTTCATTAACTCGCCATTCCCTTCTAGCAGTGATTTTCAAACTGTTTTCAGTATAAGGCCTCCAATATACAACAAATTAAAGCAGAAGAGTAACAGCTGAAGTTAGGGAGGGACATCTAGAGACCCTCATAGATTCTCCACCTCTCCATCCCTTTCTCCAGTCCAAACACAAGCACGCACATATGCACATGCCTGTCCGCACAAACATGCACAGAAGTGCATATAGACACCTGCACACACACGTGTCCATATGCACACGCATGCACATACATAAGTGCACACATGTGTCTGCATACATACATGCACACACAAGTCCATACACATGCACACACCAATTCCTGTGTTACTTTTGTTGAGACATCTGCCCTACCTGAATGTACAGGAAGCACCGCTACCACATCCCTAGTAATATCCAGGATCCATTGGATACTTCTTTTTTTTTTTTTAAGATTTTATTTGTTTATTTGAGAGAGAGCATGAGCGGGGTGGGGTAGGGCAGAGGGAGAGGGAGAAGCAGACTCCCTGCTCAGCATGGGGCTCGATCCCCAGACTCTGGGATCATGACCTGAGCCGAAGGCAGACGCGTAACCGATGAAGCCACCCAGGCGCCCCTATTGGATACTTTTGAATCACATGCAGCTCACTACTTTACCTGATCCATTTCAGGATCACATTTTCAAAGTCAAAGAGGATTTCAGTCATTTTTGTGACTGCATGCAATGCAGGGTCCTGTGTTTCCTATAACCTGGTAGAGCAAGGCTTGTTTGACTTGACTCTGGAGGACTTGGGGTTTCTACTACAATTTGAACTTGGGGATAAACGGGAAAGGGAATGCTTCTGAACACTCATTCCATCACCTCATAGTGCTGTCTCAGCAATCAGCTGCTGGAACGTGTTTAGCCAGTTGGGGCTGAACTGTGAGACTGTAGAGCCAATTAATATGAGCAATAGAAACCATGCCTCTTTCAGGCTTCTGCTCACTGAGAGGCTCAGGCCCCCCCAACACCCCTGGAAGGGATGACAATGGCATTTGGGCCACTCCAGGTTCAAACCCCAGCTCAGCCACTTAAGAGGCGTGTGACTGGACTAGATAACCACTGTGAGCCTCAGTTTCCTTATCTATGAAATGACTATCATTAGGATGAGGACAGTGTCTATCAAGTGCCAAGTGCTTGGTAGTTTCTCAACATATGGTGGTTTTAAGGGGTCAGCTCTTCTTCATTCCTACCTAGGTACTTCTGGATTTTATGAATGAATGAATTCACCCTTTCTTCCTGTGCCGTAACGTGGGGGTGGTGGCTTGACTAATGGATGAGTTTGTGCATCCTGGCACAGCCCCTCCTGGGCCCTTATTTTAGGCACCCACACCCTTGAGGTGAGCTGTCCAGGCAGCCTCAGCCACCACAAGGGGAGCGAGGCCTGCCATTTGGGGGGCAGTTTACTTGGGGTCAGGAGGATTGCAGAACCTCTTGTGGCTTCGACATCTAAGCACCTGATCCAGAGGAATGTTTCCTGTGGGCATGCTGACACCCAGGAATGGCTTTTAGAGAGACAGGTTCAAGCAACAGGTGAGAGTGTGTACAAAGCGAATGTTGGGAGTCGTCCTGGTTCTGAGAAGCTCTGATGCAGAGTGTGTGACATCAGAGGGGAGGGGTCTGGCTCACCCGCTCTAATAGCTAGCGGGCCGATGAGAGCTGCTCACTCTATTGCAGAGGGGCAGGAGGGGACCTGGGATGGGCCAGGGACAAAATCGGGCCCTGGCATCCTCCTGGGTATGCCATGGGGCCCCGTGGAAGAGGGAGCTGATTCACATAGAGTACTTAGCACATGACCTGGCACAGAGTAAGAAAATACTGGCCTTTGATGCTTGGTGAAACTTTTCTTGGAAAGAATGAAAGAATTATAAGTAGAACCGAAGCCAGCACAAAACGTAAATCTGGTCATGGCATCCACACTGCCAGTGCCCTCAGCGGCTTCCCTTTGTCTTAGGAGTCAGGACCGGCCTCATGCACAGCCTGCGAGCCCACCTTCCCAGCCCCCACTCTCACCCTTGCTCACCCATGCCAGCCGCGGGGCCTCATTTCAGTGCTTCGAGCAAGTCACCTCTGACCTTTCCTGCTTCCCCCTGCATCTGCCTCCCAAGGCCAGAGAGAGAAGCCCCAACAGGGAGCCCTCCAGTCAGCCCTGCTGTTAGGATCTGTCTGCTCACTGGGTAGAGACACTATGGGAAAGCAGCCCCTGGGGAGAAGAGAAGCCTTAAGAAGGGACAAGGTCTGGGTCTTGCTCCTAGATCCTCGATGCTCCCTGTCCCCTGTTCCCACCTGCTGGAGGGAGAGGGCAGGTGGAGTGTGGCACTGTACCCTTCCCTGGAGAGAAAACGAGAGCTGCTTCGTTAAGCCTAACTGCTGCCCGGGTGCTCAGGGTCAGCAGGAGAGACTGGGCAGTGCCTGCACACGTCTGAGATTTATGCCTCGCTCCGCCAGAGCTGAGCCCGGGTTGCCCGCCTTTGCAGCTTGTCTGTACCCACTGCGCCTGGCAACATGGCTCCGGGTGTGACCCGGGCTGAGCAGGAGCTGTGGAAACATCGTGAGGGAGGGGGTGGGTTAAATGAGATAGCACCTGAAAACTGCTTTGGAAACAGTGTGTTGGGGAACTACATTCCCACTGTCATTGACAAAAAGAGCTGGGAGGATCGCCCTGGGCCATAGGGGTGGAATGGGGAGGAAGGAGATGGCCTGGGGGAGCACTGTTCACATGGTGATCTGCAGAATCCATTACATGAGAGCCTCGAATAATCCCAGGGCTTTCTCCACTTGCAAGACTGGGCAGATAATATGAGTCTTTTCTCCAAGAAATAATAATGAGTATTAATTGTAATTACCAGTAGTGACTCGTCAAGTACTGGGCCAAACACTTTACTGCCTCACCGCTTAGCACTCGCTACAACACAGGGAGGGAGGGACCATCGCTGGCTCCTCCATTGTATAGATGAAGAAACTGAGGTCCAAGGTCCGGGGATGCTAGATGACCTGCCCAAGGTCCCACACAGCCAGGAGTAGCAAAGCCAGGATGCAAACCTGGGTCATCTGGCACCCAAGCACATGTTCCTCCTGTGTGCAGAATGACTTGTCCAAGGACGACTTTTCAAGACGGCGTTGACTCAGCAGCCAAGTCCCATTAGGCCAGAGCATCTCAACCCTGGCTGTGCTGTACCATCAGGAG
The DNA here is from genome assembly GCF_029215605.1 of Mirounga angustirostris. Classification (NCBI taxonomy): domain Eukaryota; kingdom Metazoa; phylum Chordata; class Mammalia; order Carnivora; family Phocidae; genus Mirounga; species Mirounga angustirostris. The sequence continues at coordinate 35,726,491 of NW_026991712.1, forward strand.
GGAACCTTTTGTAACAATACCAGTGACTGGGCCCCATCTTAGACCAGTGGAGTCAGAACCCCCGCGAGTCTGGGCATGAGCATTTTCTAAAAGCATCTCAGGTGGTTCCAGGATGGCCAAGGTTGGTCAGGAAGGGCACTTGAAGCAAATGAGGGGGAAGGACTGTCCATTCGGGTCGGCTCCGTCCCTCCCTCTCTGCACCAGCCATCTTCTGAGGGGCCCGCTGAGCACAGGCCAGGAAGTCTGACTTTCACCCTGACCTTGGCATAGCACCGCCCCCTGGGACTGCTCAGAGGGTCCCTCCTGCACACTCTGACTGACACAATCTACCCGCAGCTGGGCTAACTAGCACAACCCCTGGGCCCAAGAGGAAAAGGAGCAAAATGCCTTTTTTTTTAATTGGGTCAAGAGAAAAACAGAATTGTAAAAAGTGCAAGTCATGGTTAGAATACCAGTCATTTTTCAGGACGCTGCTGTTCTCTGCATCTCCCACCTGGGAGAGCTGGGAGTCCGGCAAGTGGTGGGAGAACAGCATGCGGTCTATGCGCCAGGCACTGTGTTGGCCACGTTTGTGCATGGTCTCGGCCCGGCCTGGGGGGCACCCCATGAAGGAGGCATTATTAGGGCCCTGTGACAGATAAAGAGGCCGAAGTTAACTGCGGTACGAGAGTATAAGGCAGCCTGGCACCAGCTTTCCAGTCTAAGTGGCTCTGCTTGGTGGGATCTCCTGGGAGGTCAGGGGGCTGCCAGGTCCCCCTGCCCCACTCGCCTCTTCTGTCTCTTCTCTCTGCTCTTCACAGGCTCACAACGTGGGCTCAGGCAACCCCAGACCTGCAGATCTGGGGGCATCAGTCAACACCGGCCACCCACAGAGCTACTCGCCATCAAGGCCATCTTGGTGCTGGTTTGCTCTGTGTTCTTGAGAAATCAAGGGAGGATGGTCAACCTCCTGGGCCTTCCCAGGGTGGATCTGAAGTCGTGGGGCCTGGGAGGGATGGCGTGTGAATTCTCTGGGAGTCCTCGCTGAGCCAGACACAACAGGAGCTCCGACTCTCCCCCCAGACGGCCCTTACGGAGAACTACGTGTCCTGTCTGGCTCTCTGACCCATCTCCCACCAGCATTCCCACGTCCCCACATGCAGACAGGGTGGGAAAGGGAGGCCAGGGAGGGGGCTGGGGAGAAATACTTGCAATGTCACACACTGTGCCCTAGTCATCATTTTCCTTCCTGCAGTGAAGAGTATTCACTCTTTCATTCAGTTCACATTCTTGAGCCCCTGGGCTACGTTGGGGGCTGAGGCTGCCAAAACACATAGCCGTAGAGCTGGTGGAACTCACAGTTTCGTGGGGTAGACAACGAGTTACAAGTTGTCCAGCCATGGGATGACTGCAGTACCAGAAGCATACCCATGATCCAGCGTTAGCCTGGGGGAAGGCGTGATTAACTTTTGTGGGGAGAGTCCAGGAGCAAGGCATGACCTCTGAGCATGCAGGCCGAGTTCTACCTCCTTCCTTTAGCCTGATCTGGCCATGCCCACCATCCCGGGTTTCCCCTTCTGGGGACACAAATGGCACGTCTTCTTGCGTCTCATAGATACTCTTAACTCTGCTTCGTTCACGATGGTTTTTTGTCTAGAGCCCCCTCTCTCAAATGGATTTTAAGTTCCTTAGGACAGGGACCACTTCTGGAATTTCCTCTCACCCTGAGGGCTTAGACAGCATTGAGCATCTTGGAATACTTAAGAAACACCAACTGAGCTAGTGACCTAATGATGCTTGGAAAGTGGACTTTGATAGCCAGTTCCAGGCAAGGAGTGGGAACGCAAATGAGGGCACAGTGAGCCAGAGGGACTGGGGTGCTGTGATGGGGACTTTCCGTCAGAGAGCCCGTGAAGCAGACCTCTCCTCTGGAGGAAGGGCAGGTGCCAAAAGTGGACGGCTTTTACATTTCTCACAAGCTGGCTTTCCATAATGTGATTTATGACCTCCATGTAATCGAACAGAGCTGTGAAATTAATTTCAAAGTCAAATATTGGGTTGAGGATTATGTGCTCTTTGGGGTGATTAAAACTACTGTTCTGTTTCATAATAATAGAGAAGAGGAAGGAGTGAGACAGGATATTCTGTTCAAAGAGCAAAAAGGCCCAAAGAGGCGATATTGTCCCCTACTCCAGCTTCTAGTTTTAAGAGGAAGAAGAAAAAGCAAGTAAGTAAGCTGATACCGAAATTACCTTCTAATGTTAATTTTGGTCAAGGTAAGAAACATACCTTATTGAAGCCTCAAAAGGCATCACAAGGCTTAAAATAAAAAGCAGATACTCCCTTACTCCATCCTGTTGCGGCCTCCCCCGTCCAACCCCTCCCCCCCCCCAGTGCCACTTTTTGGAGACAGGCATTTTCAACTCTTTTAGACAATTTCCGGTATTTTCCTCCATAGTTTTAAGTAATATGTTTCTTGATTCCCCCCCATTTTAGACATATATTAACTTCCTACGACAGCAGAGGAGAATTTAATTTCTACACTTTATACACATTTGCACACGTTCACAACCACTCTCCAACATGGTATTTCGCCTCTCTTGGATTCAGTACTGCTCAGAGTTTATGTCGATACATCTCCATAATTACTATTAACTACTGTTCCTGGCTAAGCCTCCGAGTCTGCTCTAATTACATTTCGTTTCAGGTACAGGGTTTTGTTTTTCCTGGAGTTAATCATCTTGGTACATTTGCTCAGATTTTCAGGGGCCTCTCACTAAGTCCTCTGACTTCTTGTTAAACTCCCCTCAGGGTAGGCAAGCACATGAAAAGGCCATCAGATAATTTGTCCTTGTTATGGCATAAACGCTGGTGTCCAGTGTCCTCCATCCTGTGGCTCTCTGAGCTTAGAGCTCTCCAGACCTTCTGACCCATGTTGCCTTGGACACGACAACCACGGGCTAGATGTTTCTCAGGACAATTTTGTTGGTTTACTCCCTGTTTTGTTGAAGTACATTCTTTAGTAGCTTCGTAAGAAATGGTCCATGGAAAGTGAATGTGTTGAGATTTTCCCTATCTGAAAAAATGTCCTTGGTTTATCCTTACATTTGACTGACAGCTTGGAGGTCATTTTCCTTCAGCACTGTAAAAGCATTGCTCCATGGGCTTCTGGTTTCAAACGGTATTGGTGAGAAATCTGAATGCCATTCTGATTCCTAATTTTTTCTATTTCCTTCTGGAAGTTTTTATGATCATCTCTTTATCCCTGGTGTTGTCAATTTTCACCATAATTGATCTATTTTTTATTCAGTGTCTGGGCACTTGGTCCACATTTTCTCGTGTCTTTTTACATAATTTCCTCCTCTCCATTTTTTGCTCTCCTTTCTTTCTAGAATGCCTATAAATTTGGTGTTGGACTTCTTGCGTTGATTCTCTGGTTTTATCTCTTCACTCCTATTCTTCATCCCTTTGTCTTGGTCTATTTCCTGGGAGACTTCTTCAACCTTACTATTCAATTCTTCTATTGAAATATTCATTTCTGCTACAAACGTCTTAATTTCTACAAGTGTTTTCCTATTCTGGGAATGTTTCTTTTTTATCCTGTTCCCAATTCATGGATGCAATATCTTCTAACTCTTCAAGTTTATAAAGTTCAGTTGGAAGCTGTCTTCTGCTTTCTGCATTATTTCAGCTTTAGGATTTTCTGCATTTGTTTATCTGTTTGCTTCATTAGATCTCTGGCACTTGGGTTAGAGGCTTTCCTCAAAAGTCTGAAGATGCTTCACTTTCTCTTCATATTGAAGAATGGTGACATTTAGCAAGTATAAATTATTTCAAACTGAAAAGTAAAATTTTTAAATTAAAAGCACACACATACAGGGCGCCTGGGTGGCTCAGTTGGTTAAGCAACTGCCTTCGGCTCAGGTCATGATCCTGGAGTCCTGGGATCGAGTCCCACATCGGGCTCCCTGCTCAGCGGGGAGTCTGCTTCTCCCTCTGACCCTCCTCCCTCTCATGTTCTCTGTCTCTCATTCTCTCTGTCTCAAATAAATAAATAAAATCTTTAAAAAAAAAAAGCACACACATACAAGCAATGGTGACATTTAAAGCTACTTGGGTGCTCTGGGTACATATTAATTGTAATTCTTAAGAGCTGGGGCTCTGGATTTAGCTAGACCTGTGTTCAAATTCTCTTTATTCTTTAACTCTGTGACCTTGGGTAACTGCCCTACCCTCTGTCTGCCCGTTTCCTTCTATGTTAAGGTAGAGATGGAAATCACTGCAATGTTCGGTCTGGGGCAGTGTGAGGCATTCTCAGGGGCTGGCCTGCACTTTCAGGACCCCAAGAGTGAGCGCCTCCTTAAGCTTTGTGCCCTAGGATCTCGCTTGCCTCCCCCTTGTCCCAGTCCTCTTACGGACCTCACAACCTCAGGGGAAACCTGAGGATTCAGCAGGATGTGCATCGGAGGAGCTTGGCCCAGGGCGAATCTGCGCTAAATGCTCAGAAACTATGCGCTGTTACTGCACATCAAGTGATGTACCCTTTATTAACACGAAACGTTTAATATCCACTGTACATTTGGTGCTGTGACTATGAAGTCAGAAACAGAAAACAGAGAAGGAAAAAGGAGAGAGGACTAAGAGAAATGAGGTGAAGAAAGCATTATGATGATAAAAGAAGAGAAAAACGAAAGGAAAATAATCAAAATCTAACTAAGAAAGGCTGACCCAGGAGACAGAAAACTGTATGAAGAGAATTTATATGGACACTGACGTTGCAGCTGGAAAGATGTTCTGGGTGAAGAGGAATACCTTCATCATAATGAGGAATGAGTTAATAAGAAAAATCTGGAATCCCTGTCTCTTCAGGAAAACAGAAGTGATTGATTCTTTGAGCCTTGCAGAAGGAAGAGAAGCAGCCTCAGGCCCGAGAGAAAAGGATCTTTTACAATCTGTGTCCCCTTGATTTTAATACATGCCAGTCATGCTGCTATTTCTTCACATTTTAACTGATCGTCACTGTCCTGGGCTAGGGCCTCAAGGTGACCTGAGTTGGGAACTGGGCGAGTCTCTAGGTCTTGAGTCTCTAAGTCTCGAGACTCCTTCCCTCCTTAAGATTATGGGGATTACAATCTTTATGAAAGAAAATCCTCTCCAGCCCCCCGACCATCCTCCATCTCTCCCGGACCCCCAAACACCAACATGAAGTAGAAAACTAGGGGAAATTTAAAAAAAAAATAGAGGAGCCCATAGAAGTTGTTTTCTTCTCCAAACCCATTGCTCTCCCCAGTTTAAGAGCTCTGTGTTACTTGGACTCAGTTTGACTTACGTGCCTAAAGCAATTATCGATAAACCTTTGTGTTTGTCCCAGTTCTCTTCTCCCCTTTGGGCCTACATGCTGGGGTGCGGCCTTCTTGGCCAGGCCCGTGGAACAGAAGCTGCGGGCGTCTGACAGCCGGGAAAGCGGAGACATGGTGGAGCAAGGGAGCGCACACACCAGCCACCTCCCAGGCCCGCCTCAGGAAGAACCTGGGAGAAGGGCTGGCCACGGCACTTCCACTGCCAAACACAAAGGAAATATTTGATCACAAACCATTTGACCTTTCTGGAATCCCATTGTTTCTTTGTGGTTTGCTGGCATTTAGGGAAGCGACTGAAACACCAAATCTGTTTTCAAGTACAAGCCCTACTGCAAGGGTAAGGGAGGGTTTGCTCTGGCCCTCAAACCTTTCCTGGGGGGCTCAGGCATCCTGGGAGGAGCTACAGGGGCTAAGCCTGTGTGCCAGGAAGGGGGTGGTTCTGCCCCACATGAGTGGGCCCTAATCCAGTGTGACCGATGTCCCTACAAGAAGAGGAAGAGACCCCAGGAGTGGGTGTACACAGAGGGAAGACCGTGTGAGGACACAGCGAGAAGGAGGCCATCTACAAGCCAAGGAGAGAAGCCTCAGGAGAAACCAAACCTGCCAACACCTTGATCTTGGACTTCCAGCCTCCAGAACTGTGGGAAAATAAATGTCTGTTGTTTAAACCCCCCAGTCTGTGGTGTCTTATTATAGCAGCAAACTAAGAGAGATGTGATGACAGGAGTCTCTTAAAATTCTCTTCTAATTTCACGATTTCCCAAGTGACATCAGAAGCGATGTCACCAACTGAGATGGAGATGCTGGGGACTGGAGCATGAGGGAGTGCATGGACTGGGGGACGCAGCTGAGTTTTCAGGGAGCACTAAGGGCCCCCTTACATTTAAAGTAACACCAATCAGCCTACTGACAATCTTTTTTGCTGTCCATGTTCAATGTTGGGGGCGCCGGTGGAGGTGGGGGTGGGACAGGCGTGGAGTTGACAGAAGGCTGAGTCCCACCTGGGCTGCCGTCGTGTGAGGACCACAGCGCAAGGGAAGGGGGGGTGGCACGGATGTGTATGCGTGGAGTTATGACTGGCCACGGAATCTGAGCTAGATAAGCGGGAACTGGGGAAGATGAGGATGGTGAGGGACACTTGGAATGCAGTAAGATCCATGACTTTAGGTCCTGGTTCAGTTGAACAGGGGTGGGCTTTGGGGTTCTGGAAGAAATGAGCAGAGCTGGCAAGTGAGGAGGAGGTCGAAGAAGAGGTTGCAGAGGCTCTGCAACTCTTAATGAGGTGAAGGTTTGGCATCCGTGAGGGGGAAGACATCAAGGAAGAAGAATGGGCCCTTAGAAGGACTGAGTCTAGGGATACTGAAATCAAGAGTTGCCGTTGAGGAAGTTGCATGGGTGACAGGCAGGTGCTGAATCTGAAGAAATGAGGAGAGTGGGCCTAGAATGGGTGGATGGCGGGCAAGGTCGGTCGGCAGGAGCTGCAACTCTGGGGATCTAGGCCTGACGAGTCTCGTAGATGACCCTGATGGGTGCAGCCCGGGGGTCAGAAAGCTCACTGGTGACTGGCCAGAGTCCCGCGGCTGCCACAGAAGCTGCCTGTGGCCCCACACGTGCACATACTCATTGCTCATCCAGTCCTTTCCTTCTGAGGACCCAGGATGCACCCTGTGCGGTGTGGGACACTCTGGGAAGGTCAAAGATGAAGGTGAAGAGCGGGAAAGATGCTGCGCCCGGGCCGCCCACCAGACCAGGGCCCTGCGCCTGAGAGATGAGCTGCCTCCCCGTCTCCATCTCTGAGGGTGGGTGGTAAAGGAGCTTCTCTCCCTGACCCCACACACGAGTGCACCCCCCCCTGCACACACACACACACACATGCACACACACTGCATTCAAGCAGTCTAATAAGTCTACTTAGATTTTATGTGTGAAATTATACTTTCTGGCTTTCAGGAACATACAGTGGACTGATTATTCCTTCCACCGTAGGCTTTTGATTATGTGAGGAGATGGTGCTTTTCACTCAAACATCCAACAAAAACTTCATTTGACTGAAAAACAAAGAACCCGTCAGCATGCTGACAAGTTATAACCATGAGTCAAACAGATAAGGAGGCAAACCTACTCCCTTTTCCTGTCACCTTCCAGACCACCTTGCTGGGATCCTGAGAAACAATTTAGGCAGCCAGTTGAGCTTCCAAATGTGGCCAGTACCCAGAAGAAGCAGCCCATCAGAGTAAGAAAAGCAGAAGGCCATCTCCCTGTCCCGGGGCCGCTTGACATCCTCTTTTCTGCACATCCCTGCCATCCTGCCTGATCGACTGCCACACACATACACACACACACACACACGCATGCAAAACACACACCCGCACCTTTTACTTTATAACTATAATGAGGGAGGCAAGTGGACCCAGACAGCTGAGCTGGAAGGGAAGAGATTTCCCCTCAAGCCCCAGGTCACCAAAATACAACCTCATTCCAGGGACAGTAGTAACACTCAGCTTAATGCAGCCAAGGATATCCGAAAAATGTTGAGTGGTCTGAGTAGAGCCTTGGGTCACTGAGACTATGGACGTTTGGTTCTTCTAATTTTTTTTTTTACTAGAAAGCATCTGAAGCATCTGGTCACAGTTGTCATTTGACAGCTCAGGAACGTGACACTTGGGGAGAAGTAGCGTGACCTTCCCATAGCCACACAACTTGTAAGTGGCCTGCCCACGACAGGAATTGGGTCCGACTGACTCCTAACTCCCAAACAAGTGCTCTGTCCCCCTGCTGAGCTATCCCCACTCGACCACCCAGTACGTGGGTAAGCACGTGCATGCACACACATACCCCTCGCTTCTCCTGGCTGGCCTCCTGACATTAGGTACCTGGTCAACTTGGTGCAGACCTCACACAGTCCCTAACTTCAGGTGGGGGGCGAAGGTACAGTGCCATCTGGCTTTGTGACCCACAGAGGGTGACAGGCCCTCCAGAGCCAAGGCCTCACCATGGTGTAATTTCTGTGTGTGGTAGTCAGGCTCTTGCTGGGATGGGCTGCTATCTGCCCAGTGGCCATACACTTGTCAAAGGACTTTTCCAGTCCCAAAGCTTTAGAGGAAATTCTACTGAATTTTAACCTTGGATTTAGCCAGCATCATCTATGAGAAGGCAGCTTGTCACCATGTTATCCTGGGAAAGTTCTCAATAACCGTTATCGATTTGACATGCGGTTTGCTCTAGAACCATCTTCTGCACAGCATCCTCAACTGCAGCAAGATACCTCCTGTGAGCTAGCAACAGGCCTCCAGAGCTCCAGGGAGGCCCTGGCCACCTCTAGCCACTTTAGGCCCCAGTGAGAATAGAAAGGTGAGGACAAGAGCGAGACCGTTTGATGGCAGGATTTTTAGGTTTTGATGAGGGATCTGATGTGGGAGCCATGGGAAGAAAGAAGCAAAGTTGGTGGTGATAGCATAAGAACCTCCCGAAGCTCCCAGGACAGGGCTGCTGTGCGGTGTGGCGAGACACAAACTGCGAGAAAAGTCTTCCCAGCACACCGGACCTAACTCTGGGAACCGAGTCAAGCTCAGGTTAATTAAGGATTGCCTCCCCCCTTCCTCCTCCCACATGTGCTTTCAGGAAATGGCCCCCCCACCCCTGCAGTCACTCAACTGAGCCAGAGCCTGGGAGTTATTCTCAGCTCATCCACCCTCCGCACCCCCACATCCCATCCACATCGGAGCTGTCCCCTCTTCTCCATCCCCATCGGCCCTAAGTTTGTTCAGCTCCTTTATTCTAGCAATAGCTTGCTAGTTGGCTCCATTTTACCTCCCTCTGATCTGTCTGTCATGTTACCACCGGAGAGATCCTTCTACACTGCAAATCATGTCATGCCATTCTCAGGCTTAACCCTTCTGTGGCATCTCAGGCAAGTACTATCTGGCTCGCCTCAGCTCTTCTCCCCTCCCAGGAATGCTCTTGCCTCTTCTTGTCACTGGAAAACAGCCCCCTGTCCTTTACAGACACTGGCAGTATGCTGGGGGGAAAGGATCAAGCAGGAAGTCTAACCTCAGGACTCACAACCTTGGCTCCTGGGCACCACCTCCACTTAGATGCTCCCTGGCACTTCCGACTTAGCATGCCCCAAACCACACTCCCTCCAAGCTCTCCCACACTCCACCTCAAGCCTGCCCCTCCTCTAGGTAAAGAGCGCGTCCATCAGGAGTTCAAGCAAGAAACCTGGCTGTCTGACCCTCATTCTCGGTTCCCTCTTCACACCCAGCTTTCCCGTCGCCCATTTGTCCACTTCTCCCCATCACCGTGCAGCATCCCCAGGGTCCACACCAGCATGTCCCACCTGGGCAGCCAGGTGGCTTCTGGACCCTTCCCTGCTTCCATCTGCCCCCACTCTCCCACAGCCGCCGAGGTCTTTTGCTTCTCTACAGTTCTAATTCCTCCTCTCCTGGAGGACCCAAACACACATGCACATACCTTGTTCTTAAATGATGTGTACTCTATACCCATGGCTCTGAAGCTTGTTCTTTTCCTTAATTATTGTTATTGATGTATAGTTGACATACAATGTTCTGTTAGTTTCAGGTGTATGAACCTTGCTTTTTAAAATTGACTATATGTTTATCTCAGAGACTGGCCCCCATCAGTACATAAAGAGCTCCCTTATGCCCACGGTTGCCCAGCAAGCAGTCTATTGTGTGGATGACCAATATTTACTCATCGAAGCCCTTATTTGTTGATATTGTTGGGTGTAGTCACTTATTGATATTTAGGGCCTTTTTCGATCTTTTGCAATCATACAGTGCTACAGTGAATAATCTAGTATACGTTGATTTTGAAGCGTATATGTACAGGATAAATTCATGGAAACAAAGTTGCTGAGTCAAAGTAGTACATTTTTGATTCTGATAAATATTGCCAAATTGCTCCCTTTAGGGTTTATACAAATTTATAACTCAACCAGCAAGATAGGAGATTGTCTGTTTCCCGCACCTTTGCCAACACCATGTGTTTTCAAACTTTAATCTTTGCCAATCTGGGACAAGGAGAATGATTAAAAAAAACACACACAGAAATCAAATCCTATCACTCTCTTGCTTAAAAATTCCTCAGTGGCTTTGCCTAGTGTCGGTGTGAAATCTGATCTCCCTGTCCTGGCCCACATCCCCCTCTCCAGCCTCATCTCTTGCTTCTGCCACTGCACATCTGCTTCTTTTCAGTTCCTTAAACACACACACCAGCAACTCAGGGCCTTTGCACGAACTGTTCCTGCCACCTGGAGCACCCTTGCCTGAATCTTCTCGGTCTCAGTTGTTACCGCCTTAAGGGGGTTCTCTGACCACCTTTAAAACTCAATATCCTTGCTGTTCCTTATTATTGCACACTGTTTCCTTCCTATCATTTATCACAATCAGAAATTACTTGTATGTTTACTTTTCTTCCCCACTAGATTTTAAATTTTGCCATGCCTGGCTTACACCAGGTGCTCACTCACTGAGAACATGTTGAAAGAATGTATGAATAAGGGGCGCCTGGGTGGCTCAGTCGTTAAGCATCTGCCTTCGGCTCAGGTCATAATCCCAGGGTCCTGGGATCGAGTCCCACATGGGGCTCCCTGCTCGGCGGGAGGCCTGCTTCTCCCTCTCCCACTCCCCCTGCTTGTGTTCCTGCTCTCGCTATCTCTCTCTCTGTCAAATAAATAAATAAAATCTTTTTTTTTTAATTTAATTTTTTTTTTTTTAAGATTTTATTTATTTTTTAAAGAGCGAGCGAGAGAGAAACAGCATGAGAGGGGAGAGGGTCAGAGGGAGAAGCAGGCTCCCCGCTGAGCCAGGAGCCCGATGTGGGACTCGATCCCAGGACCCTGGGATCATGACCTGAGCCGAAGGCAGACGCTTAACCATCTGAGCCACCCAGGCGCCCAAATAAAATCTTTAAAAAAAAAAAAAAGAATGTATGAATAAGTAAATGACTGAGCACTTCTCCCTGGACTTTCAATGACGTCGGGCTTTTCCCACATTCTCTCTAATCCCATTGTGTGTCTTAAAGACGTTGTGCTTCTAAAGCTGGAAGGCTTCCCATCCCCCAGGTGGCTGCCTTTCCCAGGTGTCTTCAGCCAGCTTATATCATTCTTCGGGATCCTTCTGAAGGCAAAATGTGACTCACACCTAGGTCACAGCTGTCACAGGTGTGTCCACAGAAGGAGATTAGAGGCCCCATCAAAGACTTTCTGTAGCTGCCAAAGCAGGTCTCAGGCTGCAACATGTTGTCTCGGGCAAAGAGACAGATCCCCGGGCTCGTCTGGGGTAATAAGACCTTTCAAGTCAATCGGCTGCATTGGACAGTATGAAGCCACCAGTCAAGGCAGGATGCGAAACTAGGAAATCCAAAGTAACGCTTCACATGGGGAACAGAAAGCATGTGAGTTCATGGAACAGCTTTTGTCTGCGTTGAGTTGTATCCCCGCAAAATCCATGTGTTGAAGACCTAACCCCAGAATGTGACTATACTTGGAAATAGAGTTCTTTCAGGAGTAAGTTGAGATTACACTGACGCAGGGTGGGCTCTACTCCAGTAAGACTGGTGTCCTTATAAAAAAGAGAGATTTGGACGCAGGCGCACACAGGTAGAGACTCCGTGAAGATGAAGACAGAGGAATGCAAAAGATGGCCAGCGCGCCCCCAGAAGCTGGAGGAGAACGTGGCACGGATTTTCTTTTGCATCCCTCAGAAAGAACCAACCCTGCTGACACCTTGATCATGAACTTCTAGCCTCCAGAACAGTGAGACAATCCATTTCTGTTAAGTCACTCGGTTTGTGGTACTTTGTTACAGCAGCCCCGGCAAACCACTACAACCAACAAGCATGTTAGGCTAACTTGGACAGTGTATTTTGCATGCCCAAAGTAAATGTATCCATTTTTTCCATCTAAATAACCTCAATCACAAGCATTCCCTTGCTTGAGTGGTAAAAAGCGCATGTGGCTTGGGTGGGAGGTCCTGGGGTGTAGTCCTGGTGCACATTCCCCATTCTGGCTTCAGTAGATGGCAAAGTGAGTGGGTTGCACAAATGATCTCTCTGTTCCGTCCCAGATCAATGCTTGATGGTCCTATACCTCCCGCACCCTTTCCCCCATGGGTATGGTTACTACCAACCAGTTTGCCAGGCTTAGGGAGCTCAAGGCCAAAAACCTAGCACCTTAGATGTCAGAGGTAGAGCTGTGGAGACCCTTTGCATTTGGACTTGATAACTATATCCTGCTTACTCTCCCTTTCTCTCCTTTCCCACTAACAGAACTGCCCTCTCTGTTCCATTCGTGTGGAATTCAGTTTTGAACCACCTCAAAATGGTTTTGTCTACCTGGAGATCTCACCTGGGGATGTTATTCTTAGGAGTCATTTGGGAAACTGTGAAGGCGTTCTTAGTTATCACCATGAAATTGGGGGAGGGGTATCAGATTCATGGGCAAAGGCCAGGGTGTTAAGGATCCTACAGTGTGCAGGGAAAACTTACAAAATAAAAATCCCCCCCCCCCCCAATTTCAATAATGTCTCTGCTGAGAAGCACTCATAGGATGGTGTCAAGGAAAGAATATAGACCTTGGTGTCAGGCGATGTTTCAATTACCTATTGCCATGTAACAAATCACCCTAAAACTTAAATGACTTCAAATAATAAACTTATTATTCTCTCTCACAGTTCTGTGGGTTGACATATCAGCTGGGTGGTTTCACTTGGCATCTCTCATGTAGTTGTAGGCAGATACTGACTGGGGCTGAAGTCAGCCGAAGGCTCACCTGGGCTGGTGTCCAAGATGGCGGCTCACTCACATGGTTGGCAGTTGATCCTAGTTAAGCTGGGATGTTGACTAAAGTGCTTCTACATGTGGCTTAGGCTTCTTCCAGGATGATGCTGCTTTCCAAGAGAAAGTTTTCCAGAGGGAATATCCAATAAGACCAAAGCAAAAGCTGCAAGGCTTCTAATGACCTAGTCTTAGAAGTCACCAAAAATCACCCATATGGTATTATATTGGTCAAAGCTGACACAAGACCTGCCCAGACTCAAGGGGGTAGAGAAATAGACTCTATCTTTTGATGGAGGAGGGGAAGAAGAGCATGAGGGATTAGTCCATCTTTGAAAATATAATCTATCACGGAGGACTTGGCTTTAGGTCCTGCCTCTACCACTTACTAAATTAAAGACTTCCATTAAATCCTGAGTTTTGGTGTTTTCCTTGAAAGCATGGGATAACATGGTAGCAAACTTGCTAGGGTGTCTTGAAAGCCTATGGAAACTCTTGCTAGTTGTTACAGTTAGTGTTTTTGTATTAATAGCAATAATGGTCCCCATTCCAGAAATTCTCCTAATGCTATGCATGTATCTGCCATTTTGTCTTTGCTGACTTTATCATTGAGAAATTTGAAAAGCACCCTAGTTGTGTGTTTGTAAAGCCATCATTTGACCAACACAGGTCCAGCCTTCTTTCCTTTATTGGATTTTTTTTTTTTTTAAGATTTATTTATTTATTTATTGACAGAGAGAGACACAGCGAGACAGGGAACACAAGCAGGGGGAGTGGGAGAGGGAGAAGCAGGCTTCTGCCCGAGCAGGGAGCCCGATGTGGGGCTCGATCCCAGGACTCTGGAATCAGGACCTGAGCCGAAGGCAGACACTTAACGACTGAGCCACCCAGGTGCTCCCCCTTTATTGGATTTTTAATTAATTTTTATTGTATCAAAATATACCATCTGTGAAAGTCCCTTGTCCTCATTTCTACCTCATCTTCCTTTTGTTCTCCAGAGGCAACTACTTGCAACATTCATAGCTTTATTTTTCTTTTTTGGTATTTACATTCATATTTTTAGATAATAGGCATATACTCTCTCAAGTCACTTATTTTAAATATTTTCCACTATAGTAAGCAGATACTTTAAATCATTCACCTCTCCCCTTCCTGTGCTTTCTATCCTTCCAACATAATTGTTTATCAGTTTTTGGTTCAATCCACACACAGTATTTTCATTATGATGATTATGTAAAATAAACAGTGTTCACTACCTAGCCAAGTAGCAAACTGAGATTTTATTTTACTTTTCTCAATGCTTTCTTCGTTCTGGAGTTAATTCATTTATATTTTGCATTTGCTTTATGTTCCCTAAATATCTAAGTCTTTCCCTATTTCCACCAACTCTGCAAACTGATTTGATAATCAGAATTTCCTAGAGAAATTCTTCTTGGAGTCCTCAGTGCTCTTTTCTGACCCCAACTGGTTGGTTCCTAGGCCTGCCCCATAGCTGGCATTCTAGGACTTTCCTTCACCCGCATCTTGGAAATTCCCTTTGCCCCTCTGCATTGTTGGATCACAGGCCTTCTTCCTCTTTCTTGGTTACTCCCTCATCACGAAGCATCCTCCAGTGGCCTCCCAAGAAAGGGCACATCAAATGTAAACTTTTTTGTATTTTGCATGTTTGAAAATGCCTTTATTATATCCTCAAACTTCTTCAATAGTGTGGCCAGGAATAGAAATATAGGCTGAAAATAGTTTCCCTGGGGGATAATGAAAGCATTTTTCCAAAGTCTTCTAACTTCCAGTGCTACTATTGAGAAGTCCAATGCCATTCTGATTCTTGATCTTTTATATGTAACTTTTGAGTTTTCTCTTTGAAAACTCTTAAGACTTTCTCTTTACCCCTAGAGTTCTAGTGTCACAATGGGGTATCTTGGTCCAGGTCCATTTTCAGCTATGGTGTGGGGCATGTTAACCAAGATTTGTGTCCTTCAGTTCTAGAGCATCTTTTTGTATTATTTCCTTGATAATTTCCTTACCATCATTTTTCTCAGTTCTCTTTCTGAAACTCCTTATTGGATGTTGAACCTCCTGAACTACTCTAATTTTCTTTTTTCCTCCTATTATTCTTCTCTTTGTTTGCTTTCAGGGAAATTTCTGTAACTGTATCTTCCAACACTGGTACAGAATTTTTGAAATTTTCACTTCATATTTTTTATTTCCAAAAACTCTTCCTTGCTTTGATTATCCCCTTTTCTTCATATCCTGTGGATGCAGCATTTTCTCTTATGCCTCCAAAGATAATAAATATACTTTATTTTCAGTTTCTGCCGCCCGTTTGTCATTTCTGCTTCTTTCATAGATCCTTTTGATTTCCTGTTTGATTATTTTATTCTCTGTCATGTTGGATGCTCTCCTCTCTGGTGACTGTTGACTGCCACTCAGATTTAAGGATGAGGCCCTAAAGAGCTGATTGAAGTTCTATGTACATGGATGGGATTTATTCTAGGGTGATCACGTCAACAATGGCTTTTTCACCTGGAGCCTCCAAATGTCGATATGATAGGTCTTTTTCCTGGATTGGGTCAGTTTCTACAGAAAAGAATCTTTCAATCTCTTGCCCCTGTTGTTCTTAGGCTCGGAGGAGGATGACGCAAGGGAGAAGGGCTCACTTAGTGTGCAAACTTTCACCAAACCCCAGCCTCCCTCTATAGCTGATGTCAGTAACGCAAAGTCTCTCTGATTTCGTTTTTCTAGAAAATAACTCTCCTGTCCCCTGCAGGAGGGGGAGTAGGGGCTGGGACCTGCCAGTCTATCTGCCTCTTATAAATACTTCTAAACAATGTCTCTTTTCAGGCCCCACATCATCCCCTTCTACAGGATTGCCAAGGTTCTACAGGCCATTAGCAACTTACTCCTCTTTGTGCTCTTTGTGCTCCTGGAGCAATTGGTTCGGACTTTCCTCCTTCCTGCTAATTCCTTCACTTTTTTACTGTCTTGATATACCGCGATTCAGGGTTCCATTATGTCTCCCAACATGTAAGAGACTTTTAAGGAGGGGTTGGAAATTGCTCTACCCCCTGGCTTGAAACTGATGGTCCTGGCAGCCCTTAAGTCACCGTTGGGAAAACCTGCCTTTTGCGTAACCTTCAAATCAACAAACCCATGTGTTGCATCTCCAAGGGTGTAGAGCTCTAATAATAATAACAGCAGCAGCAACAAGGGCCATTTTTAGCGCCTATGATGTGCCAAACACTTTGCATAAATTATCTTTACTCCTCAATACAACCTACAAGGTGAGTATGGTTATCCCCAATTTATGTAAGAGGAAACTGAGGCCCAACCAGTTTCAATAGCTTGTCCCAGTTTATCCCTTTGATAAGTGGCAGGGTCAGGATTTGAATCCAGGTCTGTCTGGCCCCAAACTGCCTCTGAGAAGCAAAGCCTTACAAGGCTACGTCAGGCGCCCAGGTGGCCCTTAACATCTTGGGTGTCAGTCCTGACCAGCACACTCTCATGCATCACTGCTTAAAAGGGAAGCCGTGGTGCATCCTTTCGTGGTGCAAATAAGGCCCGGCGGCATACACGTTCTATTCAGCTGTTCTCATCTTGTGTGTGTTTGAGGTGAACCCTTCAGGTAAGCAGGCCTCGAATCTGCAGTGTGCAGCCATGAGCTGACTTTAAAAGAAGCCAGTTCAACAGGAAGACTAATGAGACCAGCCGCCCTCCCCCTGCTCCGACTGCTGCGGATCTGGAGCTGCGGGCAGGAGCCCGCGTAACCATGGTGATGGCAGTGGGGCCCGACAGTGGAGGGAGGCGGGCGTGGGGGAGAGGGGACTGGGAAGAAGCCTCCTGCAGGGGCTGGGACCGAAGGGTTCCTCTAAGAGCTCAGGCGTTAGGTGGGAGTGGAGGGTGGGGGGAGGCCGTGGGGGTGGGGCTGCCCCCCCAGGAGGCTGGGCCCCTGCCTGCCAAGCGCCCACCTGCCTTGCCAGCCTCGCAGGCGCTCACGTTCTCACCTCTTCCCCTGCCTCACCACGCAGGTGGGTGACTCACAGCCCCTGGGGGTGAGTGGGGCGAGGCGGCACACGGAAGCCTCCCGCTGGGGCTGGGGCCCTCGGTGGGTTCCAACGGGTGAGGGGCGGGGGGAGCAGCATCTGGAGAAGGCAGACCTGAGGGACCTGAACTTCACTTGGCCAGGGTTGGGAAGGTGACACGGAGGGCCCACTCTCCTGGCATCTGTCCCCACCCCGCCTCCAGCTCCACCATTTCCTGGTCCGTGAGCCTGGGGGTCCCATACCCATTGGCACTGCTTGACCCAGAGGGTGAAGAGGCCTCTGGGGCTTTGGTTTTCACTGGGCTGGGTGCCCAGATATATATCCAGTTATCCCCTGAATGTCACTCCCTTCAGTCCCTCCACAGGCTTCCCATCACCACCAGCATGAAGACACGACTCTGAAAGTGGCTGACACAGCCTTTCCTCTCCAGTCCTGACTCCTACCTTGGTCCCCTCCACCCTCTGCCCTGGGCCACCCTGGCCACCTTCCATTCCCTGCAGTTTTCTCACAGGGCCCTGCCCTCACTCCCTCGCTGCTTACGCCCCTTCAGATATCCTCCACCCAAACCTCACTTCCTCAGGAACACCTGTCTTAGCCTCATGGATCAGTCACTGCACCCCTGAGGTCCCCCACGGACCTCCTCTTTGCAGAAGTCCTCACAGCTGCCATGCCTTGATATGATGTTTCTCCTTCCCACTGGACTAGAAGGGCCAGGAGGAGCAGGCCAGGCCTCTGTCTCTGCTCCCACTGGATTCGCTGCATCTTGCACAGTGTCTGGCAGATGGTTGTCACTCAGTAGAGAGGGAGGGAGAAACACATCCATTTGCCCTGCTTGGGTAAACAGCTGATGCAGCTCACTGCCCCCCCCTCCGCCGCCACCCCACACCTGCCCCCCACTGGGAGGCAGAAACCGATGTGACGTTTCTCCTGACCTCTTGTTCCCCATTGGACCACAGGCTACAATGGTGAAAATACTAAGATTTGGGATTTGGGCTCCTCAAACCAAATGATCATTTTGTCTTACTCTCAAAAATGTATTTCTTGAAAGTAGGAGGAGCTAACCCTTCCAGCATGAAAGAAAGCATTCCTCGAGTACCCCGCCATTTGGCTCACATTTCAGAATATTTGCTTTCTTTCCTGCAACCACCAGGCCTGGTTCCTATGTCACTCAGCTGTCTGATTTCCTCAGGATAATGTGCCCCTAAAGGCCACCAACATGCAAGGGTCTGTGGGAAAGGCCAGGAATGACTTCTGGGCCAAGCTCCCCTAAATCCTGGTGGTAGGGCTTCCCGCTGGGGGAGATGGAGAAGACTAGAAGTTTAAGAGGCCCTTTTCTCAAGTGGGTAGAGAAGCTGGTACTTCTCAGCCCTGCAACCCCAGCCCAGGTCTTTACAAAGGGCTCCAGGGAGTGAGTCACCTCTGATAAACCCAGGCAGGAGGGATTTTTGATAAGATAGAAGGAAGGGTGTTTACACATGGCCCTTCGATATTGGGTGGGTCTCTTTGGTGTGGAGGCCAAAGAGCATCCTTTGGAAAGTGGAGGAAGTCCTGCTAGAAACAAGAGGGAAGGCAGAGTAACTGACTGCCTCCAACTGATGTGTTGTTGAACTTATTTTAAAAGGGTTCTGAGTTGGGCGCCTGGGTGGCTCAGTTGGTTAAGCGACTGCCTTCGGCTCAGGTCATGATCCTGGAGTCCTGGGATCGAGCCCCACATCGGGCTCCCTGCTCAGCAGGGAGTTCTCCCTCTGACCCTCTTCCTTCTCGTGCTCTCTATCTCTCATTCTCGCTCTCAAATAAATAAATAAAATCTTTAAAAAATAAATAAATGACAGGGTTCTGAGTCCGTGCTACAAAGGAAAGGTATCTGAATGGGCAATGCGAATCAAATGCGATCTGTAGCTGTATGACTTTCAGTAAATCATTTTACTTCTCTGCTTGATAAACTGCTTCGAATCCAACTCAGATGATCTACTGTGGACCCTTTCACTCTAAGAAATATTTATGGCTTCATTAATGTCTCCTCTGTCATGTACTTGAGTTTGAGTCTCAGTTCTAGAATTTGCTGATTTTCCACCTCTGTAAAATGGAGCCTAATCCCAGGGCTGTGTGGGTCTCCAACCCAGTGCCCTGTTCCTGGAAGGAAGGAGCTGGCTATTCTTGAGTCACTGATCCCTCCCCTTTCTCCACCTTCCAATGAGTGTGGAATAGGCTGCAGCAGGTGTTTGGAGACCGTACGTTACCTTTCTGAAAGGAAACTCCTGGCTTGTTAAGAATGATCCAGGAAGCCAAAAGATTGTTTCTTTCCTCAGCAGGTGCTGGACCTAGAGGCCCTCAGTCTTGGACCCACAGAACACTTTTATGTGAAACCCTGTTTCAGACAAATCAGTACTACAAGAGCCAGCAGGACTGGGGAGCCCATCTGAGCAGAGGCAAGGGAAACACAGTGGGGGCGGGGTGCCCTGTTCACAGGCCAGCCCTAGAAACAATTACAAAGCCCATAAAACCAGAGTCAAGACTAGAAGAGTTCTCAGGGGTGGCCTGCCCCACCCTCCTGGTGGAACATACAAGGAAACAGGTTCACAGAGGTGAGGTGAACCACCTAGGATCATCCAGAGAGTGGGTGGCGGAGCTGGGACAAGAGCCCAGTTCTCCTGCCACCAGGGAGAGGTTGCCTTTGGACCTTAGTTACCCATTGTAAGTTCCTCTGAAGCATAGGGCCCTGCTCATTTCCATCAAGGATTAACATGGAACTGAGGTATAAAGTCCAGGGAGTCGGAGTTAATTTTCTGAGCAGTGACTTCCTTCGAGCTTATGAGCTTATACACACAGTACAGCAAAATGTAGCATTAGGTCAACAGTGAAGACCGTCTTATCAATCATGAAAGGTCATTTCTAACTCTTAAGTTTCTGTTTGATTAGTTTGTTTGTTTTTAATATTAGCCAAAGGTAATCATTCATCTCTAGACCTCTTGAGACTCAGCCAGTGTGTCAAAGATCTCACTGAATTGGCAATAGATACTGTGATGAGAAGGAATACTGTGGTCCCTCAGGACCCAGCATGTGGCAGCCCACACATCTGTACCCCTGCCTCCCTGCAAAGGCCCAAGGAGAGACTATCACATGTGACTAATGAGCAGGATCAAATATAAATCTTTTAGGAATACCCTGAAGTAAGCCAGTGTCCCATGAAACTGTGGAGGAAGCAGAACAAGGTTGGGCAGTGTTTCTACTTTTTTTATCAGAGACTAGGAAGGGACCCCACAGGGTTAGAGCTCTCCATCTCCTGGAGTGGGAGCAGGACTCTCTGGGTCCTCCTAGCCAGAGTGATAGAAGTAAGTGGAAAAGTTGTATTTGTTGGATCCTGAAGGATAGGATGTGGTCTCCCAGGAAACAACTTCCAGGGCAAGAGAGAGGGGGTCACTACTCCACCCAAGGGTAGCCCCACAAACCTTAACTCCCAAAACCACAGGGGGTGCCCAGGGCAAGGAATGGCTAGAAGATAAAGAAGAGGTTGGGGTCCTGGGGGCTGGGGGCCACTGCTATCAGAATAGATGGAGCTGCGAGTAGATGGCACAGCAACTGGCAGTGGCAACTGACCACAGAGAGTGAGATTCTGTTAAAAAAACTTAAGAGAAATTCCCAAGTTTCCTTTCAGGCTCTGCTGAGACAAGAGGACTAGGTTGCCAACAGACCTCAGAGGACATGGAGCAGAGATGAGGGCCAGTATAAATGAACCAAACTGTAGAACATACAGTGTCCAAGTCAAGAGCACATGCCCAGGAATACAACAGCCTGGGTTTGAATCTCAGCTCCTGCACTTACTAGATATGTAAAGGTATTGGATGGACGTCTAAACCTTGGTTTTCTCAACTGAAAAATTGGGACAAGAATACCCACCAAATGTTGATTAAATAACATCAGATATATGAAGTAACATATCTTATCACAGCATCTAGTACGTTAGAGTAAGTTCTTGTATTGGTTATCTGTTGCTGTATAACAAATTACCCTCAGACTTAGTGACTTAAAACAACAAACGTTTACTATCCACAGCTTCTGTGAGTCAGGAATCTGGGCATAGCTTAGCTGGATGCTTCTGCCTCAAAACCTCTCAAGAGGGCGCCTGGGTGGCTCAGTTGGTTAAGCGACTGCCTTCGGCTCAGGTCATGATCCTGGAGTTCTGGGATCGAGTCCCACGTCGGGCTCCCTGCTCAGCGGGGAGTCTGCCTCTCTCTCTGACCCTCCCCCCTCTCATGCTCTCTATCTCATTCTCTCTCTCAAATAAATAAATAAAATCTTTAAAAAAAAAAACCTCTCAAGAGATTGTAGTCAAGCGATTGGCAAAGAGGTCTCATCTGCAGGCTCAGCTGTTATGGGGAAGGGACACATCCAAGCTCACTAATGTGGGTGTTGGCAGGCCTCAGTCCCTCACCATGTGGTCCTCTACATGAGGCTTCCTCATGACATGGCAGCTGGCTTTCTTCAGGGAACACAATCCAAGAGAGAACAACAGCAAGAGAGAAAAATTCCCGAGAAAGAAAACACAATATAATCTAATCTCAGAGGGTACCCCTTTACTTCAGATATACTCTCCTCATTCTATTCATTAGGTCAATTGATCCAATCCATACTCAAGGGGAGGAGTTACATAGAGCATGAAGATCAGGAAGCAGAGTTCGCGGAAGGCCATCTTAGAGAATGCCTACCACAGTGTTTAACATTACCTATTTTTATTATTCCTTTTATTCTCCAAATAATTCTCCAGTGATGCCACTACAAGTTTCCACTTCTATGTTTTGTTCCTGCCATTCCTTCTTCCAGAAATGCCTGCTTCCAAATATTTACATTTTCCAATCCTACCCATCTTGCAAGTCCAGACTCAAATGGTACTTGCATGAAGCCTCGGTTAACTGCCACCTTGTAAGAAGTAGTTGTTTTCTTCTCTGAAGTCCAAGAGGGAAGAGTTTGATGGGGGAAAGTGACAAAGGACATCTCTATGGTGCTCAAGATAAATGCAATGACACTTAAATGAGAAGGAAGAAGGTAACTCAAATACATTCCATGTACTTTTTCTCAAAAATAGGCTATTGGTTTTGGCATTCTGGATCAAGGAGGGCACCAGCTCTGTTAGACTATTGCAGAAACTGCTTTCATATTTCTGCTTGTTCTGGGCTAGCAGAGCACCTACCCATTTGCTGACCCTTACTTAGGACTAGGTAATAAAGGCTCTTCTGTAGGTAGACTCCAATAGCTCCAGTAGCAATGGACAAACACAGAGCCTTCTGCCTAACCTGGAAATAACTCATTTGGGAAATAAATTGAACTGTGGCAGTTTGTTCTTCTATGACTTCTCTTGAAAGTTTGAAAATTCCATCTCCCAACAAGATTCTGTTAGGCCTGAGCAGAGCCTTATCCCACAACAAAATGCTCTTCTCTGATGAGTCCAAGCCTCGCAAAAGGATGAACTGCCATAGGGATTCCATGGGGATCATGGGCTGCCAAGGAAGAGACAAAGCCAGGGCAGCAAATGTGGCTCATGTGAAGTCAAAGATCCAAATGGAGCCAATTCAGCTTGAATAGAGGGACATCAGGTCAACTCAGGAAAAGGGAAGGAAATTTACATGTATTACCCAACTGCTGTGTGCCAGACTGAGCAGTTAATAGTCATGGCCTTATTGAATCATCAGGAAAGCCTGTGGAGGAAGGGGATATTTCCCCCATTTTACAGATAAGGAGACAGATTCAGTGAGGTGAATTGCCTTGCCCCAGGTTATACCACCAGTAGAACAGAAGACTGCTTGACTCAATGCCTGTGTTTGTTCCGTGATCCCCTCTTACAAATGATGGCAGAAAGACAAAGGGAAAGGCAGGGCTATAAGACAAGCTAACTAAAGGAACTCCAAAAATAACTAACTATTACAGACCAAACATGAAATTTCATTTAGATCTCCAAGTTCCCAAATCAAATTGAGCAAGATTTCTCTTACTGTTCCTGAGTTGCAAAAAAAGCGGTCTTCCATAGTGACAACCCGGGGAAAAGGGTGGGCAAGAATGTTTAGTGTGATTAAGAACAAGACCTCCACAGTCCCCTGCCCCCACTACCACCCCATCTTTATCAGAAGATACATATTAAAGGTGATGACACAACCAGAGAGTTAACAGGACAGAAAAATCTAAATCTAATTATCAGCTTCTGTTCTTATGGGAACCATCCCCCTCTCTCCTTACTTTTTCTTATTTCATCTTTCTGTTCTTTTTTTTTTAAGTCAATTTTTATTTTTTAATTTTTTTTAATATTTTATTTGTCAGAGAGAAAGAGAGAGAGCACAAGCAGGGGGAGGGGCAGAGGGAGAAGCAGGCTCCCCGCTGAGCGAGGAGCCCGATGCCAGACTAGATCCCAGGACCCTGGGATCATGACCTGAGCCACCCAGGCGTCCCCCATCTTTCTGTTCTTTTAAGATTGGGCCCATTTTCCCGTCACAGTGGAGATGTCTCCCAGAAGGAAGTAGAAGGCTCAAGCCAGGAGAAGACACAGGAGTGATTCAAGGCTATGGGGTAAGATCAGCCCAAAATGGTTGATGCCAATCCGTTTCTGCTCACCTCAATTTGATGATGTGGATTGGTTTAAACAGCTGTTGAGTCTTTTTGGGGGTGTGATTATAGAGAAACCGGGAGGTCTAGAAGAGCCCACCTAAGACAATATGGCAGCATTTGTCCTTTGATCTTCTCAACAAATATTCAGTTAGCACAAATTCTCTGCCAAGCACTGAGCTAACAGGTACAGTGGGACTCAACTGTGTGGAGACTCAGACCCTGTCCTCAAAAAGTCTAGAATTCTATAGAAGAGATACAATGTGCATATGTCACTTAAAAATAAGACTGCCTGTTATAAATGCCATTAGAAAAATAGAATCAAATTAGTATTCCTTAAAAAGAAAGGAAATTCTAGGGTGCCTGGGTGGCTCAGTCAGTTGCGTATCCAATTCTTGATTTCGGCTCAGGTCTTGATCTCAGGGTCATGAGTTCAAGCCCTGCATTGGGCTCCATGCTGGGTGTGGAGCCTACTTTAAAAAAAAAGGAAGAAAATTCTGATATATGTAATAACTTGAAGACATTATTCTAAGTGAAATATGCCAATTACAAAAAGTTAAATACTGTATGATTTCACTTATATGAGGTACCTAAAGTAGTCAGATTCATCGAGACAGAAAGTAGAATGGTGGTTGCCAGT
Organism: Mirounga angustirostris; assembly: GCF_029215605.1. Lineage (NCBI taxonomy): Eukaryota > Metazoa > Chordata > Mammalia > Carnivora > Phocidae > Mirounga > Mirounga angustirostris. The sequence continues at coordinate 35,750,898 of NW_026991712.1, forward strand.
AGAATGGGGAGGTGTTGTTTAATGTGTACAGAGTTTCAGTTTTGCAAGATGAAAAAGTTCTGAAAAAAAAAAAAGTTCTGGAGATTGGTTGCACACCAATGTGAATACACTTAATGCTGTTGAACTGTACATTAAAAATGTTTGAGATGATTTATGCGTATTTTACCATGACTAAGTTTAAAAAAGTGTTTTAATGGAAAAAAATTGCTAGTGACCTGCAGAAGACGAAGCAATTATATATGTAACTAGAGATACCAAAGATGCCTTCATGGAGGAGGGGACATTTGAACTGAATAGAGGGGCTAGAGATGGACAGGAAAAAGGTCATTCCAGGCAAACAAAACAGCAGGAGCAAAGGCACATCTTAAAAAAAAAAATCCAGAAATTTCTCTCTTCCATTGCATCAACGTTTAACAGACATTTTTCCAGTGATCAAACTGCTAGAACCTCTATTTGTGACTCTCTCCTGTGACATCTCAGCAAGGCCTGGCTCTCCTGCCTTCTCCCGCCCTTCATCTCTTCCCCTCTTTCGGTGCATGCCTCTTCCTGTCTCTTGTGCTCACTCTCTCATCGGTGTCTTTTGAACCTTCTGAAATGAAATCCTTGACAAAGGTTTGCTTTCAGCCCAGAAGTAACCTTCCTTGAGGTCTCTCTAGCAACAGAAAATACCCAGAGACTCTCACACCTTTTTTAACAGATCTTGTTTTGTTGTTCTTTCTCCTCCTTGGATACCAGAAGCTTAAGAAGAAATTACCTCATCTCCTACAACAGGCACGTCCCAGTTGTAAGAACAGTCTTTCTGACAGACCCTTCCATTGCCAATTCTCCCTGATTAACAGCACTTGTCTAGAAGCCCTCTGACGGGGAGGGAAAGGAAGAGAGGCAGATTTATACTTAATTCGTGAACAGAGGCAAGAGGAGGATGGGTTCTGCTGAGAATTTCCTCATCTTCGGAAGGATTATTCAAGTCAGAGCTTACTATTCCTCATGTTAATGATCAAGATTTAAGGCAAGACCCTTTTGTATGAGAATGGTAACCAAGCGCAGGGAAGGCATGGAAGGCTCCGGGAAGACAGCCTCCCAGGCCAGGCTGTGGGCCCTCCTGCACCGCTGGGGGATTCAGGGCAGGCAGGCAGGAGGTTCATTTGATCAGGGAGGAGGCCTGGCGCTCACTCTCCCGGTCCATGAAAGGCAGACTCAGGTAGTGGGAATGCCAGAAACGTGTCTGGTAGAGCGAATCGGGTTGACCTGAAGCATAGCCCTGCTTTGCTCTGCCCAGTGTGATTTGGAGAGTCTGCCACATCTCCAGTTAGAAAATTGCTTGTTTTCAGTTTTTTGTCTTTTCATCTGGTCTTTCATTTTCAGTTGTTACCTTTGGTTCTGAGTGAGGAGGACACATGCCTTTTTGGGGGGTGAATGTAGAGCAGGCTGGACACAGCACGAGGAGCATCGTCACAGGCCCTGACTCCTCTCCTCGGTGTCTCCGCGCTGGAGAATTCACATGGCCCTTTTTTCCAGCCCTTCAGCTCTGTCTAGACAGCTTTCAAGTCATCAAATGCTAGAAAGAAGGCAGAGGTCAGTGTGAACATCTACTTTGTTGGGATTGATCACTTTGGAGTTGCGGTGGGGGGGTGGGGGGGATCCTGTTTAGGGACGGTGGTCTTTCTTTGGTGTCTATTCAGTTCCATTAAAAATGATCACAACAAAATCATGGAATCTCAGGTACTGGGAAGGCATCTTAGGTGTTATCTTAGCCAAGCCCCGCATGATGCAAGAATCCTCCAGAAGCATCCCAGCTGGCTACTGCTGGTTCAAACAGTCAGACGTTTTCCCTGATGGAGCGCGAACTCCTTTTAGGAGTGATTCACTGTTAGAAAACTCTGCCTTAGACTAAATGAAAACTATAATCTGCGTCTTGAGTACCTTCCACCCGCAGACACGGATGCCAGGCATGTATGTGTGTTGACCAACCGCCTGACTGGCTGGCTGACTGAAGAGATGACTGAGCAAAGTGGCAGCAAGGAGAACAGGGGAGAGAAAGCAGGTGCGGTGGTGACTAGCAGTGGGACGAGTAGGAAGGGAGGAGCAAACACATTTTTCCCTAAGGATTTTTTTTCTCTTTGGTGGGGAAGAGAGGAGAAGGTCCGATCATCCCAGCAAATGTTTTCATTCCCTCGCACCTTCTAAACAAACCAGCAAAACCCCCCAGCCATCTAATTTGTACGTAAATCACATTTCACATTCGTGAAATGAATTAAATTACTTTTGATGAGTGAAAAGTGACTAGAGCTAAGTAGTGCCTATTTTCCTAAGTTAATTGTTGTGACTTCTTTCCCTCTCTCTCTGTCTCTCTCCGCCTGTCTGTCTGTCTGTGTCTGTCTCTCTCACGCACACACACCCCAGAGCTTACAAATCATGTCCTCCTGGCCTCCTCAGAGCAAACTAGCTGGCTAGAGCCGCTAACAGTGACCTTTGCTTTAGCTCTGTCATCCTCCCCCTCTGCCTCTCCCTCTTCAAACAGCTGCCCCCCTGCCTGTTAGGAGGGCTCAGCCCCCCCCTCCCACGCACCCCTCCACAGCTCCACGTTCTGGCAGGGTTGCTCAGGTTGAGCAGGAGCCCCCTCCCGGGCTGCAGCCAGCCAGCAAACACGCATCGCACCGTTCCCGCTGCTGTGTGGGAGGGCCGGGGAGAATTCCCAGGGTGCGCGCTGCAAGCGCTCCCCTGAATCTCAAAATGAGGGTGGCTCACACAGACTTGCACGGCTTCACGCGGTGCTCCTGGATCTCGGCTCCCACAGTCCGACACGTTCGCAGCCCTTTCTCCTTCCCACCCCTCGCAGACCCTAAGATGCCCACCCACCGGACTCTCTTCCCTGTAAACGGGAGAGGGGGCCGAGCCAAGACGTCCGCCGTCTGACTTCTCCCTGCAGGAGCGCATCCTCCAGTACCGTCCCTTCTGGAGGTCACGGGAATACGGGGAGAACGGCGGCAAAGGCTGTAGCGGCTGGTACCTTAGCTGGCGCTTGTGTTCTGGATCCTTTCTAGATGGGTCATCTCCTCTACGGCAGGCCCCTCGTCGCCCAGTATCTGCAATTGGGATGCCACGGCCAGCAGAGAGAGCCAAGTGAGACGGAGAGTAGGGAACTATACTGTTCTCTGGCAGGAAGGACAGTCAGATAACACCAGGCAGATCCTCCCAGTGTTTGGTAATTGAGCTACAAATAGACCCTCGGCTTTTTGCCTTTCATTTTGCAGGTAACTGTAGCTATAACTCATCAAAAATCTACAAGATCGTCTCTGTGCCCTAATCCTTAGACACAGAATTCTCAGGGTGGAAAGGATCCTAGATGTGAACGAAGGTTTATGGAACTCCTACTACGCATCGACCTTCTGCTGGCAGGTTTACTTCCATTCGTCAAATACAGAATGTCTTTTTCAACCCTATGAGTTGAAATTGGTCCTTCCATCAGCACTTTGTTAGGCCAAATAGTCCAGGACAGTTTTCATGTGGCTCTGTTCTACAGTTAGCGGGTGTCCTGCCTGTCTCTCTGCTTAGACTGGGAGCTCCATGAGGGCAGGCCACATAGCTCCCAGCATGGACTCTGATACACGGGGGCTTAACAAGGGCACGTGCCGTGGAAGCCCCATCTTCTGCTTTCCCTTCCACTGGACCAAGAAGTAGCCACGTATCCTCAGCAAAGGGAGTCTGGCCTCTATGCACACGGCCCCCACGTACAGATGGTGAGACACAGAAGAATTAGAATGTGCTCCAGGTGCCCTGTCAGAACCGTACCAACAGTATGTAGGGGCCTAAGCCCAAGCCTTATAGAGTTGTCCTCCTCTGTATGACCTTGGCTTAATGACAGGAAGCCACATGCTTCCTTTGGCCTGAGACGCCTGCATCTCTCCTCCCATTAAGTGTTACCAGGGTGGCAGCTAAACCTCTCTAATTTTGCTGGATAATTTCCATTTTAAGTATTCTGTCCCATTGTTCCTATCCATTCATGTGTATGTGTCAGACTGTGCTATTTCCGGTTCAGAAAGCAGAGTTTGGAATTTCACTCTCCAAGAATCATTCTTCTGGCAGTTCATAAATCCCCTGTGATCGTTTGGGTTCCTCCTAAAGCAGAGACACCGAGACAAGAATTCCATTGCAAATAGTGTATTTGGGAGGTGCTGAGAAAACCAGAGGAAATGGGGAGAGAGACAAGAAAGGGAAGGCAGCTAATAGAGGGTCGGTGACCTAGCCATCTACCAAGGTGGGTGATGGGGCTTACTTCTGTCAGGGAAACTCGGGGGCTCCCTGCCAAACAGTGTTCAGAGGTAGCTCACCTGGAGAGGGCGGGGGCCGGGGTATTCTTCCCCAGTGCACATCAGTCATTGGTTGCAGGATGCTCCCCGCACCCCCCAGCCCCCACCCCGGGGGCCACTCGCAACCTGCCGTCAGTTAGCGAACGGTGCTTCAGTGGTGAGGGGAAGTCCCCAGGCAGCAAGACACTGGTGCTGGAGTGATGTGCGTGGGCTGCTAAGAGCCAAGCGATGTGGTGGGGCATCGGTCGAGTATTCTACACCTTCTTCCCTCTAGGAGACGTGATGGTAATTCACCAATAAGGGGCTGTGGCTTGTAATGACCAAGAGCAAAGCCCTTGAGGAACAGGACCCAGGATATAAATGAGCGGCTAGAGAGGTTGAAGATACTGATACTGGAAGATGTGGTGGGTATGCTCTAATGCCAGCCCTTTGCGCCTCCCGATTCTGCGTGGTCCTGTCTGGTTAGTCCTGCAGGGGCAGGAGGCAAAGCGTACAGGGCTCTTTCTAACAGGGGGGCGGGTGAGCCTGACCCCAGTCAGAGGCCTGTGATCTGTCTGGCAGAGTTTCATTGGGACTTTCGCAGGAGGAAGCAGGAGGAATAAGGAAGGGTGATGAGTTGGGGACTAACACCAAATGCCTACTGCAGGGCAGCCCTTCCCACTCATTATCTTATCCCCGACTCCCAGCACATGAGGGGCGCCTGGGTGGCTCAGTCAGTTAAGCGTCTGCCTTCGGCTCGGGTCATGATCCCAGGGTCCTGGGATAGAGCCCCGCATTGGGTTCCCTGCTCTGCCAGAAGCCTGCTTCTCCCTCTCCCACTCCCCCTGCTCGTGTTCCCTCTCTCGCTGTGTCTCTCTCTGTCAAATAAATAAATAAATAAATAAATAAATAAATAAATAAATAGATCAGCACATGACCCCTGAGGTGGCCTTTGGGGGTGGCACCTGCTCAGAATGGCATTCTCTTCTTCTGGGCAATGTTAACTTAGACTAGTTTAGACCACGCGGTAGGGCGAGGGCTGCCAGTCATGGTCCTCCATCAGTCTGGCCACAGAGACTGCACCAGCTACTGTTCACCCCGGTTTTCCGGATAAATATACTAAGGTTCAGAAAGGTTACATGCCTGGGCCACACACCTGCCCGGGGCTCGGGCTAGGAGATCCACCCCGCACCACCATGGCTGTCTGGCTCTGAAGCCAGGGCTCTGGATCTTCAGGTCACTTGCAGTGACAGCGTGCTGGGCTAGTGCCAACGGTGAGCTGGAGCTGGCTTTTACTTGCAAGAGACCGTCACTGATATTCAGGAATTTTGCAAGCCAGTTAACATCATGTTGTTAGCTTGGGAGCATTTACACCACAGAAACCGGCAAACCATACAAAATCAGGGCTTCCTCCCACCTGTTGTTAAACATTAAACACATACATCCTGAAGTTCATTTCTTCTCCAGGCCCAAAAAGGACATTCTCAGTATCACTCTTGGAGCGAGTACTTGCCCAGCAACCACCAGATGTCTGAGCCTGGTACGAGATGCCCTCAGAAAGGCACAGGTACTTGGTTGGGCCTTCCTCACCCTGGAGTCAGGGGCAAGAATAAAGCCCCTTTTTTTGCTTTTGACCTTATACGCTGCCTGACTTGGCAATGAAGCAAGACTTGCATCCAGGCCTGTCTCACCCAGGAAAAGGGGGAAGAATTTTAGGGGAGCTCAAGGGTCATCACTCCCAACTTGCTTGTGGAGTCTCCCGCGGAAAAAGGAGGAGGGAAGTCTCTTCCTATGGGCTGGATGGGGAACCAGGGTGTTATGGCCACAGGCATGCCTTCCTCTGGCTTGTCCTCATTACTCCTGGGCTGAGGTCGTCACAGCCTTTATTTCTAAGGTCAGATCTTCCCGTGTCGTATTTGGCTGTGATCACTGAAAACAGAAGTCAATGACACATTTTGAAGGAACAGATATTACTGTCCTGAACACAACATCCCAAACCATATATTGCACCCCGTGTGTCTTCTTTTGGTTGAGTTTTTTTGTTGTTTTTCCCAGACTTGGGAGAGTCCTCTGGAAAAGCAAAGGTGGGGGACTTCTTTGGGCTTCAACTAGAAACCAGAAAAAAACAAGTCAGAGGGGCACAGAGGTCTCTGGGGCCAAAGAGGAAACCGGGGGAGATGGGTTAATTCCTCTAAGCCACGAGGGTCCTTGCAGAAGGAACAATTTCCAAAGCTAACAACATTTCCCTAAATGCTTGCCTGACAGCTTGGCCAAAATCCAGCTCAAAAATGCATGAAAATTTTCAGGCAACATCTGAGATAATTTTATTCAGAACTGGAAATAAGTGACCTTGGGCTAAAACTTCTCCAACCCAGCAGAACGATTCAAGTGCACGTGTCAGGGCTGATATTTAATCTGCTACCAGCACCCAAGACAGCAGAACAATTCCTCCTTTCAAACGTCCTCAGGCTCCTCCCCTCACAGAACCTTCCAGGGCTAAGCAATTTGGACTTAAAAATGCTAGCTCTTCTTGCTTATTATCTCCCAGTACAGTGAGTGCTGCAAGAGCCCGAGTCCCATCCCCTGCCTTCTGCCCTAGCAGCTGTGGATCCTGTAGATCACCTTGACATAGCAGGGACTGTATAAGCCCCTCACGTTAAAATCTAAAATTAAACGGCCAGGCACCATTTTGCCTTTTGACTCAGCTCAAAGAATAGGAGCTCGATGCTTTCTTTAATTTCCAGGTGCACTCAGGCTGCAAGCCCCTCTGGGGGAATAAGTTTCCCCAGGTGTTAGGACTCAAGCATATGAAAACCCCTTGAAATGATGCCACATTGTGGCTCTTGGTCACATCGGAGCCATGGCTCCCTAGCTCTGGGAGGGCAGCCTCGAAATGTGCTTTCCCCTTATCTGTCCAAATCCCTGACACCTGTGCCCAGTCTGTCCTCACTACACATGCTAGGGTGATAAACCATCTACTCTCAGGGACATGTTCAATATCTGTTACATTTCTCAACCTCTTTGGTTCTAAGTTTTCAGAGGTGTTGTTTGACTTCCTCACATATGTGAATGCAAAGTTTGCACCTTCCAAGCTGACTTACCACCCTCTGCAACATTTCCATCACATTTCTTAAGGGCCATTGTTGAAAAACCTTTGGACTTTTGAGGTCTTTTAACCAAGATAATTTTTTTATAAAAAAAAAAAAAAATTCCGTTCCTCATTGCCAACTTGAATAAGTAACACCATATTTTTCACTTTAAATTTTTACTCTGTATACAATACATATGTATTTTGCTATAAATGTATGTTCCTGCCTAATTTAAACCTTTACAAACTCAAGCTAATTGCTTATCAGCATATTTAATGTGTTCAGGCTATGGACAGGATAGGGAATTAAAGAAAATATAAGCTCAGTCATTTGGGCTCAAGGCATCTAAAATCTTGTTGAGGGAATAATACAAAATAGTGTAAATACAGTGCTAGGGTACATGGACAGTAGCAGATAGGAACCATGAGCCCAAGAACTAGTTTATAACCCTGACATCTCTAGGAAAACAGGATTCCCACCATAACCCTGGCCCAACATAGAGGATGGATGACAGCCAGATTCTTAACTAGCAACTATTGCATAAACAGAACTGGAATAACCTCTAGAAAGACAAATGAGAAACCTTCTATAAAGAACCTTGTGGAAAACATGAACTGATCCTTTTACCAGATCCTATTTTGAGAATCTCTGGCCCCTGCATTTTTACAATAAGATGGAGAAAGTCCCATGTGGCTCACAGAAAAGGCAGAGACTTCACTTATTTTGTGTCTATCCTGTTCCATGGCAATAAGGCTTTGAATGTCTCTCACCGAGGTCATAGGGGTTCATTTGACCAAAGCTTGCTTAAGTCATAAGAAGGTATCAGGGGGCGCCTGGGTGGCTCAGTCGGTTAAGCGTCTGCCTTTGGCTCAGGTCATGATCCCAGGGTCCTGGGATCGAGCTCCGCGTCCTGTCCGGCTTCCTGCTCAGTGGGGAGTCTGCTTCTCCCTCTAGATCTGCCCCTCCTCCCGCTCATGCACGGTCTCTCTCTCTCTCTCTCGCTTGCTCTCTCTCTAATAAATAAAATCTTTTAAAAAGATTTTTTAGAATAGAAAGTATCAGCACCCTCCTTCTCATATCAATACTATACCAGTCCACATCTGATAGCTGACAGGCACAATATCAGGGAGAAAGGGAAGAACAAGTTGTGTCCCCAGTTCTACCTTGGAGGTCATCCTCCTATAAGATCTCAGCATCTCGAGACACATGGCACCAGCCAGAGCCCTGGAGATATAAAGATGGTTCTATGCTAGCTTTACCTGCCCTTTTGGCAGCAAGACTTTCCTTTGGGTCTTCCCCTATGACCAGATTCATTCAATCAGGTGAATCCCAAATTATGTAAATCCAGCTGGTGTAATTTAGGGGGAAAGAAGAAGTAAAACACTTTATGGTAAAAGAGAGAGCACGTTTATCACCCTGCTTATTATATGATAACACTTAGAGTATCTGATGCTGTAAAAAAAGAGGGGGGGATTGTTCAAAATCATTGTGACTCTATCCCTTCTTCATATGAGGAATCCAGAGTAAGTCCCCAGTTTCCATCTGAAGTCAACCCCAACTCACGGATTTATGCATTGTCTTGTCTATTCAAGGTTCTAGGAGCTCTGTCTATAAACTGCAGTGACTTTGGCCAAATTGCTTGACCTCTTTGGTATTGTGTTCTCACCCTGAAAATGAAGCTGTGATCTCTAGGTTCCCTACTAGTTCTTAAAATCTAAAATTCTGTGGCTATGCTGCACAGAGATAGGCTTGCCCTCAAAGAAGCACTCTTTATTGAGGGAATCTTTCTGTAAGTATCGATCTTCTGCATCCCAAGAAATGCACCAAGCCACAAACAGTAGGATGGGATGGAATACTTTCTTAGGCAACCTAAAGAGCTTTCCAGAATGGCCAGCGTGCTCTACTCACACCAGCCTTTGCAGTCACACTTGACCCAGAAAGAACCACACCATCTGCAGGAATGGGTAGCTCTAAAAAAGGAGGGCAGTGATGGAAACCACAGGACTTCTCGATGCAGTTGGAGGGAATTTCAAGACACAAAGGCTGGAATGACAAGCCAACAGTAGACCACCATGCCATCGGCCCATAACTTTTGCAATGATCGGGTCTCTGGACACGAATTGTTCCCCAAACCTAGGCTTGCCCCAGGCCCCAAAGACTTTAAAGATGAGGCTGGGAGGAGAAGCAGAGCGAGGGGGAGGGGGAGGTCCATGAGTGGGGAGTTACAAGTTACCTCAACACCTCCCCAAGCCCTGAGTGAGGTGTTGTTTGTGCAACCGGTAACCAGAGCTTCTCCCATGTGTCATGTACAGTATGGGCTTACCCCACCCTGCCTGCTGGGCCTACAGGGCGTGTCAGATATGTTGAAACAACTCTGAGCTCCAGAGGATGGCTCACCACCAACGGAATACTGTACCCAGATGCTGCCCTGGCCTAAGGCGCCTCTGGAGTTCTGCTGTGTCAGGGACCTGGGGCTGAGGTCTTTTCTTTTCTTTTTTGTCTTCCAAATGAGAGGTGATAGGCAACCCAGGAAGGGATGGTGTGGCATGGCACTGGGGAGTGCTAGATGGCATGTACCCTTGGCCTGCATCCCTGAGGGATGAGAGTAGAAGATGCCGGCAGCTCCGGGAGCTCTGGCTTAGTGACCTGGTGGCTTAGCGACCTGGCGTCACGGGTACTTGCATGACTTGCTCTGTGGACATGTCCTAGCCCCATTCAATGGGAGAAACGGGCACTGCTCACCTTGGGTGTAGAGATTCTATCCTGTTCCATGCATTAGAGGACAGTGGCACCTAGGGGGTCACACACATACCCTGCCGCCATGCCTCCGGCTGTGATGGAGGCGCCCCAGGCTTTCCAGCACCCTGGTGAAACCCCACTCTGCCTGCTGCCATGGGCAACAGTGGCTGGAACCAGATGGACAAAGGGCTGAAGAAAGTGTCCCGGTGTGGCATTAAAGTTGCTGCAGTTGCTGCTGGTACTCACGTAGGGGCCTCTAGCCTCTGCCAGGGCAGTCAGAGCACAAAACCCACCCTGAGATCCTGTGGGGTCTCTGGGCACAAGTCCCTGGTAACTTCATACCACCCAGACGTTCCTGACCAGGAATGAACTTCATGCCCAGTCCTGGAGCTACAGTCATCCATGCAGGGAAAGGCACATTGGGTGGGGCCTCCTTGGAGGAGGCTCCCCAAAGAACACCTGCTCTGAGAAATGGTACGGATGACTCACCACGTGGCACACTTCCCTCCAATTCAGCCCAAACTCCGTGCCCAGCCTGCCAGCGGGGGCTTGCAACAGTCATAGAGTCTGGCTCTTGGGTGAGTCATAGACTAAGAGGCTGACCATTTACACTCCTGGGACACCCAAGAAAAAGGCAGACGGAACTAATTTCTAGTCACTGTCCCTCCTTTTGACCTCTGTTTGCCGGGAGTGATGATGGCAAGTGCCATGAGACGTGCTAATAAGATTTCTCACTGCTTCCAAGCTGTTGTTCGAAGTTCCTGGGCCATGTTAAGCAAAAAAGTTAACTTGAGAAGGCTCCACAGTTTATTAGTACAGGCGATCAAAGTATATAGCCCATCATCTAAATCTTCACATTCGATATGGTAGCCACTGGCTACCCATGACAAGTTAAATGAAATCAACTGCAATTTGGAATTCAGTCCCCCAGCTACACTAGCCACATTTCAAGCACTCAACAGCTACATGTGAGTACCGTAATGGACAGCCCCACTATATACTCCATCATCACAGAATTTCTGTTGGACAGAGCTGATCTAAATACCTAGCAAGTGTTAGAAGTCCACTTAACCATTCATTCATTTGTTTATTCAACAAGTATTTATGGAGGGTCAGCCATGTGTTAGCAACTGTCGGGGGAACAAAGATGAAAAACAGGTGGTCCCTGCACCCCGGGAGTTTGTAACTGGTTGGGAGTATATACGTGTAATCAAAGCGACAGAACTTTTCCATCTGGAGAAGGAAACTAGCTACACAGGAGTGAGCTGAACTCTTAACAAAAAGCCAGCTTTAGGGAAGAAGAGTAGAGGAGTGGGTCCACCTGGTTGGACTTGAGCTTATAAATACTTCATCAGCATCTGCAACGGATGTGTGTGCAGGAGCTTAGCTTAGACCTGAGCAACAGGTGTCACAGTTACAGAGCAATGAAGCCAAGAAAAGGGAAGCTGAGATCCAAACCCCTCCCAGTAGAACTTCTGATGGTGCTTTCTAAAGAGGGCAATCTTGTGAACACAGCTGGTCAAAGAGAGGGCCATTTTCTCAGGCAATCATGTCTCAACCAAAGGGCTTGTGTAGGTTAATTTTGCCATTCACCTCCTGGAATTCTTGAACACTGTGCTTCCCACCACACTTCTGAGAAAGTGGTGAGCAACCAGCTGGCTCTTTCTCCAGCACAGCTGTTCCTTGTTTGAAGGATTTTCACTGAGTGATTTTTAAATGTTTTTACAAGGTGTTCAAATTGGGCAACCACATTTGATAGGCATAAAGTACAGCCTGGACAAGCAATCACAAAGCACCAAGAGTGACCAGTTCTCAAGAACTTCTCAGCAAGGTCATCTCTGGGAAGGAATGCCCGAGGAAGAAGACCATCCGAATAAAGGGCAGACACTGCTTTATTAAGTAGAAATCCTATCTGAAAATGACCAGTTGAGTGGGAAAAAGGCACATGGGAAAATGTAAAAACCTGAATCAGAGCCCCTAGGAGGACGAGGGGATATTTCCAACCTCGAGGGAGTTCTAATAGCTTACAGCTGGATGATGCAGTATAGATGCCCTCTAAAGACATATATGAATTTGTTTGGGGGGTATATTTCTTAACACTGAGTGCTCACTGGAGATGGTGTGAATCATAAGAATGGGGTGCTGGATTCTTCTGGAAGTCAGGCTACACAAGTATTCTGAAAGAAAGACTGTGGGAACAGGAAACTAATGTCTTTTTACTGTAATATTTTGAATAGGGTACATATTCACATGATTCAAAATTCAAAAAACATATAAAGATTCCCAGTGAAGAGTCTCCTCCTCACACCTACCCCCTATCTGCCTGGTTCCCAAACCTCTCTCACCTCTACTTGGGCAATCATTTTGTACATCACCCAAGTTCCTTTAGGCTTTTACAAGAGAAGGCAAATATATAGTCTCATTTCTCCTTCCCCTTGTTATACACAAAAGGTGACAACAATATGCACTCGTCTACCTTTCACTTACTTATCTCATAACTGTCTTGGATATCTTGGAACCCTTCCCTGTCATGAGCACGTCTCATTCTCTTTCACTATTGCTTGATATTCCATTGTATGGGGTCTGCCATCACCATCTGTGGAATGGTACCCTATTGATGGGCACTTAGCTTCTTCCTACATTTCACCATTATAACAATGCCATAATCAATAACCCTGAATACACAGTATTTCACATGTGTACAGTATATCTCTATAGTCAAATCCCAGAAGTGCAGGTCAAGGTCTAAGCAGTTACAATTTGGATAGATTTTGTCAAATCGCCCTCCACCGAGTTGTGCTCATTTACCCTTCTACCAGCGGTGGTTGATATTGCTAACAGAATGTGTGTTATCAAAGTCTGGGATTTTTGCCTACATAATGCATGAAAATGGGGTCTAAGTAGAGAGCTAATTTGCATTTCTCTTACTATGAGCGAGATCAAACATCTTTTACCTGTTAAAGAACCATTTGTATTTCCTTTTCTGTGAACTGTTTAATCATATCTTTTGCACCTTCTTCTCAGGAGTTATTGGCTACTTTTAAAAGTCAGTAATTAATTTTTAAAAGCAACTTTCTTATCAATTTCAAGTTCTTTATTTATCAAGGACACTAGCCCTTTGTACTATGAGGAACAGTGAATATAAACACAGAGCTAATCAATAACTCTCTTGCTCAAAGATGGTGTGATGATTTCCCATAAAATTCTTGACAAGGCAAAGCCTCCCATCCCCACTCCCCATGCTCTCCCCCACACACCTTAGGTCACACCAGGTGTCTAGCTATCCTTCTTTCACTTGGTTTTCTTCCTTGAGGCCTTTGTATTGGCTTTTTCTTCTTCCTGGAATGGCATTTCCCCTTTGTCCTCCTGGTAAATTCTAGCCCATGCTGAGGCTCCCCCAGACACTCTCTGTCTTGTATTCATCCAATACACGTGTTGTGGATACCTACCATATACTAGGCACTTTGCTAGGAATTGTAGGGGTTAGTAAATCACCAGCCTGCCCCAGTCACTGTCGTCCAGCTGGACAGATGGACACATACGCCAGCCAGGGTCAGGAGTGCTCAGATGGAAGGAAGCACTGGGGTTTGAGGCAGTGCAGAGAGGGGGCACCTGGCCCAGGTTTGGGGTGTCTGGAAGGCTTCCTTGTAAAAGTGACTCCTAAGCCAACTGGGATCCCTTAGGGAATGGCCTCCCCATGAGAGGCTCCCGAGAGCATCTGTCCTAGGATGGGGCAGAGAGCTCTCCTGTGGTTCAGAAGGAGCCTCCAGGTGACATGCTGGGCTTCCAGGTAAAGGAGGAGACTACAGGGACTCAAACTGAGAGATGAATGCTTTCTTCCTTCTGATTGTTCTGACCCAGACAGTCAAATTCCTACGCAACTTATGCCTCAGAAGTAACATCTTTGCAAATTCTAAGCCAAGAACAGAAGCTGAACCTGGTAGAACCCATTCTCCCTCTTCCATGGCTGACTTTTGTCTGGGCTTTTAGCTGAGGGTCAGCATTTCCTGACACCATCTTTTGCACCGATCTCTTCCTCCTCCCCCACTCCTTTAAGGATCTCAGATTTTCCAAGCAGTCTGATTGAATATGGATGTGGGTCTGGACACAGCGAGGCTGCTTTGACCTGCAGTGAGGACTGGAGATCATTGGAGCTTGGCCCTCGGGGCTTTTTCTTGGTTGCTGGTCCCCAAAGTTGCCCCTCCCCCAGGGGTCCCCAGGAGTCCTGCAGGCGAAAGGTGAGCCTCTTCGTTCAGAGTCTTGGCTTCCACTGGGCACTAGCACAGACCTGCCAACCCCTACAGAGCAGGGGAAAGAACTCTGCCGTATACTTGAGCTAATTCTTATTTAAAGCCCAGAGAATCGGTCTTCATTTTTTATTGTGACCAGTTAGCCAAAGCAAGAAGTCAAAAAACCCTCAGTGGGGCCAGCGCATGCAACAGGAGAGTGGATATGAGTTGGAACTGCTCTTTTTCCCATTGCAACTTAGAATTCCCAAGGGTTGCCTGTTTTCCTTCATCAGAGGAAGCAATGAGATGGTGGGACCTGTGTGGCTCGTTGTCTCTCGGACAGGTGCACATGTCCATCAGGGTGCTAAGTAAGGAAAGCACCCTTAGACTTGCTGCCAGGGCCTTCAGTGAGAAATGAAGTCCCGTTCAGACATCTGTATTGACTGGCCTCCAGCACAGAGGGTCTGGGGTAATACTAAGCTGACTGCTTTGCTGTTGTCTTATCTTCTCAACCTTGCCACAAAGAGAATGCTGCTGTCATGACTGCATCCCAACAGAACCTTCTGTGTCAGCCAGCTGCAGAGCAGCATTAAGCAACTGGGCCTCCTAAAAGGACAGGAAGCTTTTTGCCACAGAAATGCCTGTTTCTCCAACATCTTAGAGAAGTGACAGAGTACCATCAAGAGTATAAGTAAGAGTTGGTAAATAGAGCATAGGTAAATTTCTCTCTCCTTTTTATCCCTCTCTCCTGCAGACATCAAAACTAATCAATCGTAATATTTTTTCCTTCTGAAAATATGTACCATTCTGAGAGTCATAGTTGTTGATACAGATCCTTGGGCTACAGAAAAAGGGAAGACAGGAATAGTGATCTCCATTCCTGGGAAGGTTAAGTTTTACAGTTAACAAAGTTTAAAAGGTCCTTCACTGACCCTTTATAATTAGGAGTCCAAGTGAATTCTTTTTTTTTTCTCATGGGGAGAAAAGCCCTGAGGTACTGGTTCACTGGGAGAATCAAGGCAGGCAAGAGTAGCAATGGGCCCAGGAGGCACTTGCGTGTCTCAGGAAGAGCCTACGAGACTACACTGAGCAATGTGGGAGATAGGAATGCAAGCTGATATCTTGTCTCTGGGGCTGAAGTCAATCCCCATCTCCCGCAGCAGCTGGGAGTCCAAAGGACCAGGGCTGCAGCCTGGGGGAAGACACAGAGCACCAGCTTCTCAGGCTCTAAGTGTCTTTGTTGATTCCTGGTACTCAGAAAGGATGGAGAAGACAATAACTCCCACTATCCCACTCTTTTTTTTTTTTTAAAGATTTTATTTATTTATTCATGAGAGACAGAGAGAGAGAGGCAGAGGGAGAAGCAGGCTCCCCGCAGAGCAGAGAGCCCGATGCGGGACTCGATCCCAGGACGCTGGGATCATGACCTGAGCCGAAGGCAGATGCTTAACCATGTGAGCCACCCAGGCGCCCCCCACTATCCCACTCTTAACGTTGCTTCATTCATTCATTTCTCTATTCACTGAGTCACCAATATTTCCCATGGCTCTATCTTTGGCTAAGCAGCAGGACTTAGATGTGGGGGTATTAGCACAGATTCCTGCTTCTGAATTTTCTAACTGTCCCCAACCATCTCCCCCTCAGTTCTCAGGCATGCATTGCTTTGGGTGTGGAATAACAACAGAAAGAGACAACACCACTTGAGACTGAAAAGCAAGGCCAGGTTTTCCATCTGGTAGGGCCTAGGATCCCCAAAACCAAGGTCCTTGCAGGGACTTTTTGGGGTGATGGGTCCGTTCTATATCTTGGTTGTGGGGGTAAGTACATCATTGTATTCTTTGCCAAAACATGCAGAAGTGGACCCTAAAAACAGTGAGTTTTGCTTTATGTAAATTATTACCTTAATAAACAAAAAATACAAAAGAATATGTACAATATAATACTGTTTATGAAAAACTTTTAAAAAATATGCAACAACAGAATATACTTTTTTAAAAAAGCTTTATTTATTTGAGAGAGATAGAGAGAGCGAGCACAAGCAGGGGGAGGGGGAGAGGGAAAAGGAGAAGCAGATTCCCCACTGGGCAGGGAGCCCAATGTGGGGCTTGATCCCAGGACCCAGAGATCATGACCTGAGCCGAAGGCAGATACTTAACCAACTGAGGCACCCAGGCGCCCCTAGAATATATTTTTTAAAGATTTTATTTATTTATTTGAGAGAGAGAGAATGAGAGACAGAGAGCAGGAGAGGGAGGAGGGTCAGAGGGAGAAGCAGACTCCCCGCCAAGCAGGGAGCCGGATGCGGGACTCGATCCCGGGACTCCAGGATCATGATCTGAGCCGAAGGCAGACGCTTAACCATCTGAGCCACCCAGGCGCCCTAGAATATATTTTTTAAATGCATAAACAAGTCATAACAAAACAGAAACCTTTAAGGACTGATGAACACCAGCTTCAATCTCATCTTTACTTACAGAAGCAGGGGCCAGTGGAGGTATTGGGCTCTATCTATAGTGATTGATTTATTTTTTAAAAGAGAACAATCTGAAGCAAATATGGCAAAATGTTAACATCAGTTTAATCTTGGTAGTGGGTACAAAGGTATTTTATTACTTTCTGATCTTTCTGTATGCTTATCTGTAACATCTGTAACATATTTTATTAAATTTTATCTATAAACATATTTTGTTTGTAAACATATTTTATTATTTTCTGATCTTTATGTTTATCTGGGAGACAGAGAGGCAAGCAAACCATGAGGACGCCTTCAGTGCAAAGGGGTAAGAAGTGATACAGAAGCTCCTGGTACAGAAAATCATTTTGTGAGACTCCTGCCATCCCTCTCTCCAGCCTCACCTCTGAGATATGTATTAGTTACTATTGCTGTGTAACAAATTACCTCACAACTGAATGGCTTAAGATAATCCACAGTTACTATCTCACAGAGTTGGTATGGGTTAGGGATTTGGGATGGCTTGGCTGGGGTCATATTGAGGCTCAGGGTCTCTTAGAAGGTGGCAGTCAGAACACCGTCAGGGCTGCAGTCCCTCAGAGACTTGACAGAGGTGGGAGGGTCCACGTGGCATGTCACGTGGCTCCCTCAGGAGACTATCCACTGCTGGTTGTTGGCAGGAGGCCTGAGTTCCTTACCCTGTGATCCTCTCCATGGGGTACTTGAGTGTTCTCACAGCATGGCGGCCAGCTTCCCCCAGAGTAAATGATCCGAGAGAAAGAGCAAGGAAGAAACCACATCCTGATCATAAGAAGGGACTTACTAAGCTCAGCCCACATTCTAGGTGAGGGTGGGGAGGAAGAATTAAGCTCCACCTCTGGAAGTGGTAGGGGGAGTATCAAATAACTTATGGACTTGATTTCAAACCACCAAAAGGCATGAAGGAAGCCAGATTTCCTGAACTGCTCCACTGTCCTGATCCCCAAAATGTGATGGACTATCATGGATCCAGTGATAATAGCATGAGGAGGCCCACTTGACAAGACTGGAATTGTGATTCCGACACCGATGGGAAAGGTTAGGTGTCGAAATATAAGAGCGTAGTCAAAATTGTCTCTCCTGGGTTGGGGCTTTCAGGGAACCAGCATGAGGGGAGAAGTATAAGCCAGGTGTGAGCATTGTTAGCCAAGGTCTGAGCTGTCTCTTTACACAGAATGATAGGATCAAGTAGGGATGGGGCAGGGCCCAAGAGATGGGAGGCATCAGGAGGAGGACCCAGGCCCCAGGCCCAGGGCTGGACTGCCCAGTGGGCCCCTTAAACATAAGCTTAGAGACGCAGTCCAGCAGGCACTTCCTATAAAACTAAAAAAGGTTCGGCTTCAGTGAACAAATATTTTGCAATCGAAATATCCCAAGTAAAGTCGTTATAATTTCAACACTTGTATAAGTTTGTGTTTTATGAGTCAGTATTGTTTTTATTTTAAATTTTATCTTGTATTACGTAATGGGGATGGGAGATTGAGAGTTTCTAATGCAGAATTTGCTGATTGGCCTGTCACAGACCCCACCAGAGCTGTGCAGCTAGTGGCCAGCCCAGAGAACCTGGCATAAGGGGTGCAGGTGTGGGGGCTGAGATCCAGCCTGTGTCCTGTCTACCAAGCCTGGCATCCTGGCTCAGGGATGAGCCAGCCTGTAGGAAAGGATGCATTTTTTGTTATTTCTACTTTCCATTAGCTACTGGTTCTGCTAGTAGATTATAGACCCATTGGATTATGGATGCCTTTGACCCTTGGGGAAGGAAGCCAGGCAGGCTAAGACAGTACCCTGGAGCACCCAGGCCAGATCCCTCCTACAGGGAGCAGCCTGCCCCATGTCCAAATCAAAAAAAAAAAAAAAAAAAAAAAAAAGGATGACCACCTGAATCCAATCCTGACTAGGCAACTAACCAATCAAGCATCAACACAGGACCTTGGGCAGGACTGCACGTGCCAGATGGTTTCCTTACAGTCTCCTGCTTAGTAATTGATCCCCAAGTATGGGTGGAACAGGGCTCCAGGGCTAATCAAGGAAGCATAGAAGCAGAGCCTGAGAGAAGCCAAGAGACAGGGAGCCTCCACCTAGGGCTTTTCCCCTGTGGCTGGCTGGGGAGCAGCATGCTGAGAAAGCTGAATGGGCCTGTCCTTCCCGAACTTTGAAAGTTGGCTGCTGGTGGCGGGATGTCAGCAGCCCTTCAGCAGTTCTGCTCCACTCCCCAGCCCCACAAAGGGCTGTGCCTGGACCCTCCTCTGAAGCACTTCTCCCTTAGGAGAGCTCCATGCTGTCAGCAGGGCTGTGAGTTGGCCCAGAGCAATGAAGGGATAAGGGATAGGTGGCCAGACCCCCTGGTATAATAAAGCCTGAATCTGATAGTAAGAGGTCATCCTGGACAGCTTTATTTGTCCACAGGCTTTGGACTCAGGAGCCTGTCGGCTGGGGTGTGCTGAAGGAAGTGACATATGCAAATAAGTCACAGGCCTGCACTGCTGAGACTAGACTGACAGCTTTATCATGCAGTACCCAAATCTCCCCGGGCCTGTTTATAAAGAGGCCTGGAGTCTTCTCTTGTCTTTTGGCAACTCTCCAGCTTGCTCAGGCATGACTTAGCACAGAAATTGGGTTTGACTTTGAAAATGCTCCTTGTGATGGTAACTCAGCAGCCAAGACAGGCTCTATGCTGAATTACTGAGCGGGGCGCGCGTTTGCCTTCCTCAGACAGAGCCTTTCTTCTCTGGAACTCCATTGCCTGACAGGTCGGTTTAAATATGCAGCAACGCAAGGCTCCGTGCTCACTCAGCCTAATGCTGAGCCAGATTCCAGTCATGCCTGAATAGCTGCCAAGACACCCCGGGCACTAGGCTTTACTCCAGGGTCATGGGCACGATGGATTTGGACAAATGGATATCTTGATGATCTCCAAGCTATTGTCCTGTAGGAATCATATATTTTAACACATCTAAAATCAAAATCATGAACTAACCCCCCAACCAGCTGCTTCGCCTGTTTTTCTCTGTTTTCACAAATGGTGCCACCAAGCACCCAGCTGCCCGAGCCCAGGTCTCGGTTCACCCTTAACTCTTGTTGCCTCCTCTCTCTGCAACATGATGGTGGTCTCCAAGTTTGTCTATGGAGCCTCTAAAATACTTCTCAGACATATTCAATCCTCCCCATTCTCACTACTCCTGACTTGGGGCTGCTATCTCTCCTCTGGGCTCCTAACTAGTCAAGTTCCCCTTCTCCTATCCTTTTGTAACACTGTCTAATCCTATTATTGTCCAACCTTCACTGGTTCTTATTAATTGGAGGGTAAATCTACACTCTTTAGCATGTTAGTCAGAGGGAGCTCAATTTGAATGTGAGTTCTGCCCCTTGCAACCCTATGACCTTGGGCAAGTCAGCCTGTAGAATGAGAGTGATAGCATTAGTGAGGATTAAGTGAGATAATGCATATAAGTGACGTAGTTTGGTATCCAGTGTCTAGAAAGTGCCAGAAATGCTAATCTTTGTCTCCTTGTCTAGCTAATGACTTGCTACTCATTCTTAAGGCCCATCTCAAATATTACCTTCCTTGAGATGGTCCTAATGCTCCCATCTTAGTATTCTCTTAACTTTTGTAACTCTGTTATAACCTGTTGCCTTGAAATATTTGTTTTCATGTATGCTCTCCTATCATACAGTGAGCACTCCAGGAACAGAGAAAATTATCCATTCAATCTTTCATTCAATAACAGGCATGTGGTATTGCTCATGGGCCAGGCATGGTGCTGGACAATCCAGACACAATAGGCATTAGATACTAGCTCTATTAATCAGGGTGCTTAATTGCTGACAATAGCATCCCCTCTAACTAGTTTAAACAGAAAGCGTTTTATTTTATTTATTTATTGAGTAGCTCACAGAATCTTGGGAAGGGCCAGGTTTGATGCAGCTGGGAACTGTGCAGATTAAGACCAACTACACCAAGGCCATGTTCTAGTGGAAACACCATAGGCCATAGCCACCCTGGGCTGGGGGCTGGATCCTAGAAACCCAACTGTACCTGCCCCCAAAGAATCAGATATCACCACCAAGGTTGCCGGAAGATCCAGTCTTCGTTCTTTGCTTCTGTTTAAAGTCTCATACAGGTGTATCTGCTCGATGGAACTTCTATTCCATTCCTACATGACAGCTGCCAGGGAGTCCTGTAAATGCAACTTTTAGCTTTCCAACTCAAACAGGAAAGTACGCTATGAAGGGTTTACAATGAGTGTCGAGTGAGCCAAACTACAATATCCTGGCTCTTAAAGAGCTCCGGCTCAGGGAGAGAGGCAGGCAAGCAAACAGATGTTCCAGTGTTACCAGTGTGGCATGGGGGCTGTGAGCCAGGGGAACTGTCCCCAAGCCAGGTGAGGGGGTTTTGTGTGAAAGATAAAGCTCTATATGCCGAGTTTTAAAAGCTTGCCTTTGATCCTGAAGGCATGGGATAGTCATTGAGTGATTTAAAGAGGTGAGTGATATGGTCATATTTTAGTACTGGAAAGATGAACCTGTATTGGAGAGGAGCAAGGCTAGAGAGGAAAAAGCCAGTTAGGAGAGCATCTGGGTAAGACGATGATGATCTGAACCAAAGAAATGGCAGGAGGGCTAGAGAAGAAGGACACAGATAAGAAGTATTTTAGACCCTGTGACAGGTTGACCATGGAGGCTTGGGGGGATTAGGCCTGGAAGTCAGTGGCCAAATCCCAGTTTGGGTGATCGGGTAGATTGTGATATGCTTTGCCAAGATGAGGTACACCAGGGAAGGTGTAAATCTGTGTGGAAGGACGGTGAGTCCTTTGGCATGTGTGCTACTGAAGAGTTCTCAGTGGGGTAACTTAGAGGTGCATGTGAGATATCCAAGTGGGGATGGTGAGAAGGCCATTAGATAATCCAACTCTGCTAGTTATGAGGGAAGTTTCAGCTGTTACAATAGCCACAGGCTTGTTTTCTGGCCCGCCCTACCTATCTTGTTTTGGGGAAACTACCCTTTTGGGAAGCCATGGGGTTGTGAGGAACTGACCTCCTCACCTCTACAAGGAGACATTTAACCAGGCTGTCCAGTCAGAGCCCGCCACCCTCAACCGCAGAGACTGCTTCAGGTATGGTCATGTGACCCAAGCTGGGCCAGTCAATAAGGAGCACACCCAGGCTTTGCTGGACCCATCAGAGAGGAGGAGATGGTGTGTTTCCATGAGGTTGATGGGTTGACACATGAAACCACAGGGTGTCCAGGGGCCATTTTTCCATCAGGTATCTCTGATTGAGTATCAGAGTGCAGGATGTTACTAGGAGGTTGACTGGCTAATGAAGAGGGGACGTGAGTCACCCAGAATGATGTAACTTTGCATCTCCTGGGCCAACAGCAGTACCTGCGTATAGCGAGTGCTCAACATACGTTTAATGAGGAAATGAATGAAGCCCTTAAAACATGTATTTTTAAATACAGTATGATTCTACAACTAGATCATATCATTTAAAAAGTCAAACCTTGAGATTAAATATAAATATAAAATATATAAATAAAAAAATATATATCGAGTGGATTTAGTGGATATGCAGAAATTTAAAAACAGGTGGATTCCAGGTTTTCTTGGGGACGGGGGGAAAGAATCACACTGGGCGTATTGTTTTATATTGCCCAGTGATTTCCCTTGAATGTGTGAAGACAGAGATGAAGAATATTAAACATATCACAATACTAAATACTCTATTCAACTAAATCCCCAATTCCTTTCCTTCAAATTGTTGATGCCACAGTGTCGCAGCAGGACTCGCTTTCAGGGTCTCAGAAGCCTGTTTTCTAGGGGCTGGTGCACCCGGATACTTGGTCTTATTAAGCTGCAAAAACAACAAAGGCAATATGAATTCAATGGCCATTTTAATCAAGCAGGGATCCAACATATAAGAAGATACCTAATACATTTTGCTTAACATTGTGTACCATAATTGATCCCCAGCTTTTGGGTTGCATGTGTGCGACTGAACAGAACTAAACCCGAGCCACACTTCTCCATCTTGCTCCTTTCTTTGGCTCATAAACGCTGCAAGAAATCAGGAGAACTTGCAGATCTGGCCACCGGTAATTGATTTACTTGACCTCTCGTTTTCTTTCCATTTCTCCACATATACCAGGAACCAACATATGTCTTGAGCTTTCATTAAACAAATTACCCAGTAGGTATCAGCAACACTTTTCTCGCAGGCTGGGAATACGAGGGCGCTGCTGGTAGTTGGAGTTTGTCTTGGGCTGTTGGGGAGTTGAGGGAGAGGGATGCTGAAGGGAGAGGAGAAGAATGGAGCAGGCATGGTTTTGGCTGTGGCAGAAAGGCTTGCACACGTCTCCCCTCGAAGCTGCGATAAACACCAAGCCAGGCGGGAAGGCACCCCGACTCCCCTCTCTCCCGATGGGTCCTTTCCT
This sequence comes from Mirounga angustirostris, assembly GCF_029215605.1. Classification (NCBI taxonomy): domain Eukaryota; kingdom Metazoa; phylum Chordata; class Mammalia; order Carnivora; family Phocidae; genus Mirounga; species Mirounga angustirostris. The sequence goes on from NW_026991712.1 coordinate 35,774,168, forward strand.
TTGACTCCCACAGTCTCCGGGGCTGTGGTCTTCTTGGCAAGGCCACACCTCCCCAGTCCCCTGAGCCTGACCGAGGTGGTGTTTGCCGAAAGGAAGCCTGAGTGTGCGTGGGTAAATGGGAGCATTTCTTCTACCATAGGATGGAGAAGTAGTCACACACACACACACACACACACACACAGAGGCAAGCATGCAATTTTCAAATCCCATGGGAAGTTCTGACCAAGATATTCAGGTTCACCCCCATCACCTTTGTCTGCAAGGCAGCACTACCCCAGGGCTGATTTTCAGCGGCAAGGGCTTGGGGAGAGAGGGTTGCCCCGTGGCAGCAGGTATTTTGCTAAACAGATGGCAGTCCTTCCTACTGCCCCATCTCCCTTCTGAACCCCTCTGCCTTCCTGCTCTCAGACACCCTCTTTGTCACACCATCCTCCAGCTATCTCCCATACCCTTGCCCCGGCTTTGGGAAAAAACACTGTATTATTTTACAATGACCTTCCTAAGAGCAGGCAGAAAGGAGGTAGGAATAGGTGTAAGAAGGGACTAGAATATCAGCCAGTCACAGAACAGATGCTCAGTTAACATTTGTGGAATGACTCATACACAGAAAATATCTAGATAGCTCATAGAACCAAAAGAGCTTTAGGGGCACATAGGTGGCCCAGTCAGTTAAACAACTGACTTTTGTTTTCAGCTCAGGTCATGATCTCAGTGTTGTGAGATTGAGCCCCTCATCAGGCTCCACGCTGGACGTGGAGCCTGCTTAAGATTCTCTCTCTCTCTCCCTCTTCTTCTGTGCCTCTCCCCTCCCCTGTCCCTCCCTCTCAAAAAAAAAAAAAAAAAAAGAGCAAGCTTTGAATGTAATATAGAAAAACCAGATTGTTCTTTACCCACCTTCTGTCTTACTCTACCCTTCCACTGGCCCCTCTGGACCTTGCTCCCCACCTCCCCAGAAACTGTGGATCTAAACATGCTGCCGTAACTTAGCTTAAGCCCCAAAATGATTAAATAAGACACATATCTGGATGAGTGGAGGGGCCAGTTTTGCAGGTGAGAACCCCAGACCACTGCCATGTTGGTCAGGAGAGCTCTATTATATCTAGCATCACATAAGCCACAGCTTGTAGGATGAAAAATTTCCCACATGGTCTGATCCTTTTGGGTCCACTCAGACTAGAGGGGGCTCATAGTACTAAGATGACGCTATTGTTTGAGCACTGATTATTTGTCGCACGCTTCCTTAAATCATTTTATTCGATTATACAACAACTCTAGTTCTGTCACCCCACTTCACAGCTGGGCGCATTGAGGCTCAGGGAGATTCGAGGGCTTGTCCAGATGACACACAGAACACCGGCAGAGCCACAATTTGAACCCAGATCCGTCTACTTCCCTCCCGGGCACTGCGATACCTCACCTGAAGGGCACTTGCCGTCAACAGCGGGTACAATCTATTCAACGACTGCGTGTTAGAAGTCAAACCTGATCATTTTTCCCACAGGCCAGCCTTCCTCTTAAGAGAATCCCATTTTGGCTGTTACAGAGACAGATTTCCCCATAGAAAACCCTGGTGACCCATTAAAATGTTATGAAGACTGCCTCCGGCCAAACCGATAGGAGCCACGATGAGAACACAAACTACATCCTCTGGTGACTTAAGGAGGAGTTGGCTTCACAGCCTAGTGGGGCTCGTACAGGTACAAGTGCTATTAAGCAAAGCCACAGAAATAACAGACCGAATTAAGCTTTACTCTCCAAACCATCGTAAGGATAATGAGTGCACTTTATAATAATTGCCAGAAGTGAGCTCAGGGAAGAACACATTGGAAAAGGCCACAGCGTTGGTTTCTTCCTTTGCAAACCGGGCACTGTCGTGCCAACCAAGCCCCCGGGCCCCCAGAGGGCGAGGATAAAAATGCGCCACAATTCGTGAGGAGGGAACAGATTTAGAAACAGGCCTGCCTTACCAGTGGGTCTGCCAGCCTCAGGCTCCTAGCTGGGAGGGACCATGATGACCGCAAGGACCGAGGCTCTCCTGCACATTTTCCCCGCAGGCTGGAAATCCAGCTCACTTATATAACAGGCTTCCACGCAACACTCACCTTTAAGCGGGAGGGACTCTGGATTATTCTCATTTCTGTAGCTTCCATGGGAGGCACTCCCAAGCCTGTCTTCTCTGGGTCTGTTTGATTCATTGTCCAGAACCCCCGATGGGTAGCATTCACCCATCACAATGGGTTGTCGTGCTCAGGAAGCAGAGCCCCAATGGGGATAACTGGGTACAGCTTTTGTCTCTCTCCTGCTCCTGTCCTCACTTAAGCTTTCGCTCAGATGAAGAGCCGTTTACCTGCAGAACCACAAGGAAGCTGGCAGTGAGGGAAGACTTCACCGTTCCCGCCGCTGTGAACATTCTTGTACACACACCTGTTTGAGTATCTGTTTTCAGTTGTTTCGGGTGTGTAGCTAGGAGTGGAATTGCTGAGTCACGTGGTAGGATTCCATTTATATATAATATTCAGAAGCAGGTTGGTGGTTGCCAGGGCCTGGAGGGAGAGGGGGGTGGGGAGGGGCTGCGGGGATGGACACGTTTGGGAACTTCACAGAGGTCGTAGCGGCACAACATTGAGAATGCACTAAATGCCACTGAACTGTACATTTTTAAAATGACTAAAAATTTATGTTATGTGAAGTTCACCTCAGAAATTTTTTTTTTAAGTTAGAGCCTTAGTCACCTGAGACCTGCCTTCCTAGGGGAGTACAATATGAAATAAAAGCTACTGAGAGCATAAGAAGCCCAGACACCTTGACACTGAATGCAGTTCTGGTCCAGTCATATTTTAGGGGGAGAAGGAGATGGTCTGGTAGCTTCAGATTCATGAAAGACAAAAATCTTCATACTGTCATTATTACCATAGGTGTTTCTTAAAATACAGTAAGCCCTTTAAATTGCTCTCATAAACAGTATTCGCAGTCCTAGGAACAACACTGTGGACAGTTCTTATGAACGTCAAGGTTGAGAACCACTGAGGTAGACTGAAAGAAGGGAAAAAAGCAAGTGTATGATGCACATGGCTAGTCCTTCTAAATATTCCATCTTGAAGATAAAGAGGGGCAGGAGTCCAGCATGGTGACTCTAGTTAATAACACTGTACTGCATATTGAAAGTTGCTAAGAGAGCAAATCTTAAAAGTTCTCATCACAAGAAAAAAAAATTCTGTAACTGTGCAGTGACAGGTTTTAACTAGATTTACTGCGGTGATCATTTCACAATGCATACAAATATCGAATCATTATGTTGTATACCTGAAACTAATATAATGTTATCTGTCAATGTTATATCTCAGCAAGCAAACAAACAAAACATTCCAGAAAGACACAGCAGAACACATTGACAAATAGGAAAATATACCACATTTTCTGACAAGATGACACAGTGTCATTTTCCTTTCTTATATCAAGAGTATGCTGATCTTCTTAATTTGATTTTTAAATTTAGCATAACGTCAATAAACCCATGCATAATAAAAAAAAAAGAGGGTAGGAAATTTTGAAAATGTTCCTACTTATCTGTAGGGTTTAGTCCCATTCTGTGAACATATTAAAACTCTATAATACAATATTAATACATGTTAATAGATTTGTTATGATGCCGTCTCATTTGCGGGAGAGTTGAGAGAGTTTGGACTCCGCTAAAGGACAATTTTTTAAACAATTAAAAAAGGTAAAAATCATGATTCTCATACAGATATAAAATGATCACCTGTCAAAGATTTTATTTAACTCATTAATTGACCAGGGAGAACTTGATTAGCTGCCACCTGGGTCATAGTCTCTATTCTCTCGCATGGGTGCTGCCCTTCTCAGCTCAACTCAGTCTGGCAGGCACCTCCAGACTCCCAGCTGGGCCGGGACCATTATTCTGTTCCTGACATTTCTCAGACGCAAATGTTTCCTCTCCATGAACCCTACTGAGCTGGTGGATGGGATGGCCCCTGGCTGGGGTAAACTTATAATCAGCAGCTTGAAACAAAGAGAACCATACACAGAACCAATATGAGCTATCCAGATCCATGTTATAAGCCAGCTTTACTCTGAGCCAGACACTGCAGGGCCTGGAGGGAGACCACGGAGAGAGAGAAGGAGCATGGGGCTGAGCACAGGGCATAGAAAAGACCCTGCCTCCACCCTTGAGAAGGTTGCTGTCCAGCCTGGGAAAGTGGAGGCTACTCTGTATGTCAGGAATCTCTAGAGAAACAGAACCAATAGAATGTGCACATGCAGAGAAAGAGATTTATTTTAAGAAATTAGCTCACATGATTATGGATACTTGGCAAGTCCAGAATCTGCAGGATGGGCCAGTAGGCTAGGGACATAGGAGTGAGTCAATGTTGTGCTTCCAGTCCAAAGGCCATCTGCCACAGAATGTATTCTTGCTTAGGGAAGGTCAAATTTTTGTTCTATTCAGGCCTCCATCTGACTGCATGAGGCCCACCCACATATGAAGAACAATCTGCTTTATTCAGAAGTCCACTGATGTAAGTATAAAGTTCATCTAAAAACATCCCCATGGATACATCTACAACAATGTTTGACCAAATATCTGGTCACCTTAGCACAAGTTGATACAAGCTGACACCTAAAAACCATCTCATGTCCCAAGGACCATAGCCTCGGTCTTAGGAGCCAATGGGTCAGTGGTCCAGGTGAAGACTCTGCTGAAGAACAAGCCTCGTGCTGGGAGAAGGGAAAGGAAAATATGGCTTCAGAGTGGCCAAGCAGAAGGAGGTTAGGGAAAACCAAGCCCAGCCTTGTCAATCCCCTTTCCAGCTCTCTCTGCCGCCTCCTGTTCCCTAGAGAAGCTTTGCTACCTACAGGCTTATCAAGGAATCTCTACTGAGCTCATAAAATGAGCCAAGACAGGTCATTGTGGCTTTGCTCAGCCAGACCACTCTTGTGAGGACCCAGCGAGCAGCCCAGAGAATCTAGCTTCCTTACCTTTATTCCTGGGGTACCCTGTGACGTCCTCTCAGGTTTATAGTCTACCTGTGGTCGCAGGGGAGAATGCTGGGGCCCGGCAGCAACGTGCTGCATGACAACAGAGAGGAAGAAATTCAGCCACCCTGGAACCCGTGGTTTCTCTATCTCTGTCGGGGCTTCAGGCCCTTGGTAGGAGGTTGAGTGGTGCCCCCTAAAAGATAAGATAAAAGATACTGAATCCCTGGAACCTGAGAATATGACCTTGTATGGAAAGGGATCTTTTGGCGTATAATTAAATTTAGGGTCTTGAGGTGAGAGCATCTTGATTATCCTGGCTCCCTGCCAGAACCGTTCAACTGGTAGCCCAGAACCCATTTCCAGTCAACACCTTTTCTTCCCTGGCCTGCCTAGCTGTAGGTCCCTTGTGGGAGTTGGGATGAAGAGTCCAAATAGGGAGCCACAGGGCATGAATTTGATCCCTGACCTCACCATTTCCTGGCAGAGTAAACTTAGGAGAGTATTTACCGCGGGCATACCTCATTTTATTGTGCTGAGCTTTACTGCACTTCACAGAGACTGCGTTTGTCACAAAGCAAAGGTTGGTGGCAACTCTGCCATCAAGCAAGGGCATTGGTGCCATTTCTCCAACCGCGTTTGTTCACTTTCTGTCACTGGGTCACATTTTGGTAATTCTTACAGGATTTCAAACTTCTTCATTATTGTTATATTTGTAATGGTGATCTAGGGCCAGCAACGACAGCTCGCTAGAAGCTCAGATGTAGTTAGCATTTTTTTTTTAAAGATTTTTTTATTTATTTGAGAGAGAGAGAATGAGAGACAGAGAGCATGAGAGGGAGGAGGGTCAGAGGGAGAAGCAGACCCCCTGCTGAGCAGGGAGCCCGATGTGGGACTCGATCCCGGGACTCCAGGATCACGACCTGAGCCGAAGGCAGTTGCTTAACCAACTGAGCCACCCAGGCACCCTGTAGTTAGCATTTTTTAACAACAAAGCATTTTTCAGTTAAACATGTAATTAAGGAATGGGCATTGTTTTTTGGACCTGATGTTACTGCACACCTACAGCGTAGTATAAACGCAACTTTTATATGCACTGGGAAACCAAAACCTTCACTGGACTCTCTTTATTGTGAGCTTCGCTTTATTGCAATGGTCTGGAGCCAAACCCACAGCGTCTCTGAGATGTGCCTGCATTTGCATCAGCCTCAGTTGTACCTGCATGAGCTTTCACTTCCTCCGCTCTGAAATGCAGCCGCTAGTCCCTGCCTCGGAGGGCTGTTGAAGGGACCAAATGCTCTATGCTCCATAAAGAGCAGCTATTACTATGTTTACAGAACTGGTCCCTTTTCCTAGTTGTCCTCTGGGCTCTCATCAGGAGGCTTGGGGCCCCTTCTGGTCTAACCTGGAAAGTTCTCTTTCTCTGATTGGGCCAGGAAGGCATCTTTCAGAACGTGTGAGGGCAAATGGCAACCAAGAGAACAATCTGGCAGATAGCATGCCACGGGGAGGGGAAACGGGCCTTCAGTCTGACTCAACAGTGTGCCTGGACTTTCAAAGAAAGGAAGTGGCAGCCGTGAGAGGGATGTCAGGGTCCCTGACTCCACCAGACTCCTTCACGCTCAGAACCACTCTGCTCTGCAACTTGGGGGCCCATTAGCCCCGGACCGGGGTGGTGCGGCAGCCCCTTCATGGTGGCTTGCTTCTCTGACATGTCGAAGAAGAATGAGAACTTGGACTTTTAGATGCTCCTAATTCCCCCCTACCTGAGTCCTGAGTTTTAAATTCACTAAAATGGCAATTCATTAGAATGGTATGCAAGCAAGTGCTTGTATGTACCTGTTCATAGCAGCACCATTCACAATAGGCAAATGACCTTCGGCAGACGAATGGGTAAACAAATTGTGGTGTATACATTGAACGGAGTATGATTCAGCCACGAAAAGGAATGAATTGCTGCAACCTGGATGAAAAACATTATGCTAATTGAAAGAAGCCAGACGCCAAAAGTCATGTACTATATAGTTCTATGTGTGCAAAACATCTAGAACAGGTACTTCCATAGAGAGAAAAAGCAGACTGGTGGCTGCCAGGGGTAAGAAGAGGGGAGAATGAGGACTAACTGCTTACCATGTACACTGTTTCCTTTGGGGTGATAAAAATGTGTTGGAACTAGATAGTTGTACAACAGAGTGAATGCACTAGATGCCATTGAATTATTCACTTGAAAATGGTTAGTTTTTTGTCATGTGAATTTCACCTCAATTTTTTTTTTTAAATGACAACCTTCCAACATGAAAGAATCCTGAAAAATTCTGAAAGAGGCTGAAGACCATCAAGTCTACCTTCTCCCCAAGTCTGGTTCCAGGATCTTTGCTTCCTGCTGTACCAGGAAAAAGAAAGATTCTGCAGATGAGGAACTAGTGCAACAACTCAGCCTTCAGTGGGGATTCTTTTGCAAAGAGCCAACCAAAAAGACAGGTCTTGTTGTCTGCACAAGATGTATTTGATTTCAAAAGCAATTTGTTCTAGGTTATGATATCTTTTTTGCATTCAATTAAAGCTTCCATTCCAGAAATATTAGTGTTTTTTAATACCTCCCCCACACCAACTGTAAGTTCTTACAGCAGCTTTCTGGATTAGCAGCGAACCCCATATTCCTTCAGAACGTGGATGGCCAGAATCTTGGGCGTCCCTGTCAAACATATGGAGAGAAAATCGCTCCTCTCACTGCTTTACCAGTTCTTTAAAAGGTCTTCCCGAAAGATACTCCTAGCAGCCATCGTGCAAATGTGCAGACAAGGTAAGGTTACATTTGGAGGAACTCCTGCTATATCAGATGAAGAAACACCAGACTCCGCAGTCATCGCTGTGGATGCCCGAGAGCAAAAGACTCCCCTGTGCCTGTCAGTTGGAATCCTCCCTCTCATTTCTCAATCGCTGTAGGCGCTCCAGGATTGGAATGGCAGCTCGTCAATACTGAGAGTCTGGACTTCTTCTAGATTATATCTGCTGTAGGATGCTGTCCTATCTACACTGTCCAAAATGGCGCAACAGCCCATCCACACTCCAGCCTGCAGGAAGGACGAAGTAGGAGCAATGGAGGACAAATCCATCTCCTTTCAGGATATGACCTGGAAATTTCACACCTCACTCCTGCTGATATCCTCTTGCCAGAATCTAGTTGCTCTGTCACACCTAGCTGCAAGGAAGGCTGGCCATGTGCCCAGCTTAACCTTCCATCACTATAGAAAAAGAGGAGAATGGATACTGAGAAGAACTAGGACTCAGCTCCACCGTCTGACTAATGTTCCTTCTTTCACTCATATCCCAGTCCCTTTGCTGTCATTCGACACAGTGGGTTCATGCCCTACCTCTGAGCCTTTACTCATGTCTTTCCTAACGTGGAAAGTTCTGTCCACTTTTCCACACCCATATTGCCTTCACTGTCCCCTCGGGCCTCATCTCTTCCTTCCCAACAAATTTCTCCGACAACTGCAGCCCTCAGTGACTTCCCAGGGCATTCCTTGACCTTTATGTTTTCATTATACATGATGTTCCATGTAGCTAAGGCTTAATTTCAGAACTAAACACTACATTTCTTGAGAACAGGGTCCCTAATATATATTTATCTTGTATCCTCCATTATCTCTAGCTCAGTGCTGAGCACACATATGCATTTAATAATTATGCTCTGAAATGAACTGAATTTGATTAGAATGACATGCTGAACAATTTAGGACAATATTTTTATTTTCCTTTAATTATGGTATTTTTTCACCTAAGTGGTCTGCATAATTATATATATATATATATACACACACACACACACACATACATATATATATACACATAATTTTATATAAATAAATACATATTTACTTATAAACATATATATAAAGAGTTTAATCCCAGGGCACCTAGATGGCTCAGTCGGTTAAGCGTCTGCCTTCGGCTCAGGTCATGATTCTGGGGTCCCTGCTCAGCGGGGAGTTTGATTAAGAACTCTCTTACTTGGAGTGCCTGGGTGGCTCAGTTGGTTAAGTGACTGCCTTAGGCTCAGGTCATGATCCCAGGGTTCTGGGATCAGGTCCCACATTGGGCTCCCTGCCCAATGGGGAGACTGCTTCTCCCTCTCACTCTGCTTCTCCCCCTGCTTGTGCTCTCTCACTCTCTCTCTGTCAAATGAATAAATAAAATCTTAAAAAAAATAAAAATAAAAATAATTTTTTAAAAACCTTTATTAAAAAAAAGAATTCTCTTCCTTTTCCTCTTCCTCTGTCCCTTCCCCTGCTCATGTTTTCTCTCTCTCTCCTTAAAATAAATAAATACATCTTTAAAAAAATAAGTAAATAAATAGGATAATCATAGCCTAAGCACTTAGCACAGCACCCAACACACAGCCAGTATTAAGTAAATGCTAAGATTAAAAAAAAAGTCAAGGGCAAAGTATAAATATAAACTGAGTTCAAACTTACTGCAAGAGCAAGGATCCTGGTATTAGACCTTGGTTTGAGCTTTGATTCTTCTATTTATTCACAGTTTTGTAGAGTATTAAGTGAATTGATTAATGTGTGCTTGTCGATTACCTCTTAGTTCCATGTACACCCTTTATACTTTGATTTGTAATTCTGTGGGCTTGGAGTCTGAAAATTAGATTTCCCAGATTCCCTTGCTAGCTGACTTCCAGTGAGGGTCTGCAATTGGGAGGCACAACTGGGAGACTGGGAAGCAGGAAGAGAGAGGAAGGGACTCTCTTTCTCTTTGCATCTTCCTCTGGACAGCTACAACTCTGGCAATTTTTGACCCTACGCCAGTGACATGTCACTTTCTAGAGGCCCCATTACCAGCCACACAGTGCCCCCTTGGCTGTCTCAGTACCAGGTACATGATGGTCCTACAGCAGCCCAGCAACCAAAATGGTGCCTCTTCCTCTGCATTCCTAAGTTCTGGTTATACCTCTTCCCTTTCATTCCCTCCAGCCCTAAGTTGCTTCCCTGTATTTACTAACTTCACTGTTTTCTTTTGGATGTTCCAACACATTTGAAATCCATTCACTCTATTCAATGCTCTCTGATTAAAATACCTATCTTAATTTCTGTTTCCCTGATGGCATTTTGACTGGTACAGCGTGTGATGTGCTTAATGCATTTCATCCCCTAACAAATGTTAGTTCTCCCCTAGGTGATTCCATTCTTCTGTTTTATTAAATTATCATATCTTTTCAGAGTTCTTGAGCTTTCTCCATGGGCTCCCAGTATTCCACAAAGACACTGGTTCTCAGCCCTAAGTATGAATCATGGTCAACCACGGAATCCTTAAAAATGCAGATGCTCAGGGGCGCCTGGGTGGCTCAGTCGGTTAAGTGTCTTGATTTGGGCTCAGGCCATGATCTCAGGGTTGTGAGATCAAGCTCCACAATGGCTCCATGCTCAGTGGGGAGTCTGCTTCTCTCTCTCTCTCTCTCTCTCTCTCTCTGCCCCCCCCTCGGCCCCTCCCCCTGCTCATGCGTGCTCGCTCTCTCTCTCTCTCAAATAAATAAATAAGTGAATGAATGAATTTTTAAAAATAATTTAAAAATATTTTTTTTAAATACACCTAGCACCTGAATTTCAAGGAATGGTTATGTGCATTTTCAAGAAGTTCTCCAGGTAATTAGTTGCGCTGAAGTTTGAGGACCTCTGGTTTAGAAACTCAGAATATATAGTATATTAATGATTTCTTAATGCCTCACAGGTGGTAAAATTTTACCTGCTTATTGGTATCTCAATAAATGTTGTTTGGCAATGACGCTGACACTTTATCCCAATAACCAGTTGAATAATCCTTTGTTTCAGTGGATCAAGTTAAGACCAACTTGAACTGGTTTACAACCATGGTACTAGATGTTTCTTGGCTCCATTCCACATGTGAGGGACAATGCAAACTCCCATGGACGGTAAGTGACAGAATCAGGGCTTGGCCTTTGTTGAAACTGGGGGACACACCAAGGACAACTAACTTCCCAACATTCTAGGCTTACACCACCCAGGAATAATTGAAACCCAGGATGGGGGAACCTAAAAGAGAACAAAAGAGAATACCACAAACGTTTATCACACCATCTGTTCTCTTGGCTACTCTTACCTCTTCCCTTCCCATTATGCTTATACACTGACCTAATCTAAGAAAAACCTTAAACCCATATCAACATTGCTCTTTTAAGTCCATGTTTCCCTCACCCATCCCCCATACCAATTTTTCCTAGATTCATATCAGAGCCCATGAAGAGCCCCTTGGGTGAGAAATGATCCCATAAATGTTGAAGGAAGCTTTGCCCTCACAGAAGAATCAAGGTACTAGGTTATCATGAAATCCTGTCCTTTGCAATTATGGTTGTACTAAGTGAGATGTAGTCTCATTGGTGAGCTTCCAAATTCCATCTCAACAGAGAAATCCACAGCCAGCTAACAAAGTGTGAGGAGAGAAAGTGGAGCCCAGGAAGGGTTAGTGTAACAAGCTGGGCACTGCAAATAATATGACTTTATTATTACTTTAACAAATAAGTCAGAGCTTACATTTCCAAATAGTAAAGTTTTTCCAAACATGCTGCCTGTGGCTCACGATATTTTAAAATTATCCCTAGAGCCTGCTGCAGATTTTTATGAAAAATTCTCCCTGGCCTCAAATCTTCTTCTGTGAGTAGATTTGATGATTTTGGAAACAACTGAAGTCATTTGAAAGTAAATCTGGTGACCAAGGTATGTGATCAAGATGGGAAACACCATTATTTGGTCAAACCTGGCTATAACCAAAAGAAACCAGGATTAGAGAGTAATGTAAGCTAGTTGTGACTTCAGTTTTCAAAGAGGAATTGCAAGCATTTTAGATGGTGTTTGGAAGAAGTAATAGTCTTCCAGGATGACTATTTTAAAGGATGGCTCTCATCCTGAGTAAGCAGATCAAGTGTATGTGTGAGTGTGTGTGTGTGTGTGTGTTTAATCAACCTAACTTTATAATATTATATTTATAGAAGTTGTTCTCAGTTCCCTCTCCACATATAAAGATCCCCAGCTGTCCAGGGTATTCTTCCTTGCCTATCATGACCTAAGGCAATGAGATTGTCTGAAAAAGACAGGGATTTTGGAAAAAGACTGGTGTGCAAATCTGTGCCTTAACCCTACTTACTCTCTCTGTAATCTTAAGCAAGTTGCTTGGGCTCACTGCACTTTGGTTTCCTTATCTATATAATGAACATAATAATATTTACCCCAATGGAGTAATTGAGAGGATCAAAGGAACTAACATATGCAAGGCCCTAGCACAGTGCCTTGGCCCAGAGCAGACACTCCATAAATGGTTACTATTATTAGTGCAAACATTATTTCGTAAGTTTTTATTTTAATTCCAGTTAGTTAACACATAGTGTTATGTTAGGTTCAAGTGTACAATATACTGATTCAACAATTCGGTGCATTACCCGGTGCTCATCACAAGTGCACTCCTGAATTCCCATCACCTATTTCACCCATCCCCCCCACCCACTTCCCCTCTGGTAACCAGCAGTGTGTTCTCTATAGTTAAGTCTGTTTCTTGGTTTGTCTGTTTCTTGGTTTGTCTTTTCCCTTTGTTCATTAGTTTTGTTTCTTAAATTCTACACACGAGTGGAATCATATGGTATTTGTTTTTCTCTGACTGACTTATTTCACTTAGCATTATATTCTCTGGCTCTATCCATGTTGTTGCAAATGGCAAGATTTCATTCTTTTTTAAGGCTGAATAATATAATTTTACATATATATATATACACCTATATATATATGTATATATGTACATACATATGTACATATATGTACATATATATGTGTATATATAATGTGTATATAGGTGTGTATATATATATATATATATATGCATCTTCTTTGTCCATTCCTCAATGGACACTTGGGCTGCTTCCATATGTTGGCTATTGTAGATAATGCTGCTATAAACATAGGGATGTATGTATCCCTTTGAATTAGTGTTTTTGTATTCTTTGGCTAAATACCCAGTAGTGTGATTGCTGGATCATAGGGAAGTTGCTATAAGCCAGGATGATCATTGTGAACATCCACTGCAGTGTGTAGGGGTGACTCAGAGCTGGGCCTACTTTTTGGTTTCCCTGCCTTCTCCTTCCTTGATGTCAGGCATTGTCCGGATATGACAGGTTTGAGACGCAGTACATTCCCCAACCTTGGAAATAGGCAGATACTCAGGAATCACCAATGCTCAGGACAGTGACCACATAGTACTTAGGGCCATAGGTTTGTTAGTAGGCAGACCTGAGATGAGACCCTACTTCAGCCATGTAATCTTGAGCAAATTATTGTACTGAACCTCAGTTTCTTCATCTGTTCAATGAGGATAAAAATAGTACCTACATCATAGGGGAATCATGAGTCTTCAATAGGAAAATAAAGTGTGTAACATGGCACTGGGAAGAGAGCGAATGCTCAATAAACATTATCTACTATCATTATTATTACCGGTAGCAAGCAAGGTCTCCAAGAAACTCTGACTTCCCTACTGCAACACTCAGAGACACCCACACTTCGTGGGTTTTTCCTCCCATCTGTTAAATAAGACTGATCAAAGGAGTAGTCTGAACAGTCAGTGACTAAAGCCCTCTCAATTTTTTCCCTCATAATCTGGTGAAACTCCCAGATAAGAGAATTTCAGCCAAAGGAGAACTTCCAGTAATTCTGCCAAAAGCCAATCATTCTCATAAGGGCCAAGTTTCCTGTATGGCTCGAATGGCCACCCAGCCCGGCTGGATCTCCCCTCTGAGCCGCAGGGGCCAACACCAAGAGCAGGAGTGGGCCCCGGGGACCAAACGCCTCTGTCAGATCAAGTCATCAGGCCATGGCTGGTGATCCCTGGTGGCAGAAGGGTGGGAGGCAGGAAGCCCCCAGAGCCTCCATCTGGCACCATTCACGGACTAAAAGGAAACATGCTACAGAGCCCTGGCAGATGGCTCTGGCCGAGCCGGTGAGGATTCGGGACACAGCAGCTCTCCGAGTGGGTTCTTTTCTATCTTGTGTATCCTGTTGGGGTTAATGAGCATCCTTAACGGTGGACTGTGCTGGCTGTCCCACCACTCAGGGATATAACTTATGGTCACTCTGCAGTTTGGGGAAGGCAGCAACAACAGGCCCCAGCCTTTGTGCAGTCCAGATCAGGGAACGGTGGGCAGGCCCCCCTCCCCGCTCCGCAGCCCTCCCCCCAGGTCCACCTCCTCACCCCCCACCTCCCCCCCTGCACTTCCCCACCGCCACACCGCGAGTACACCAACAATGGGACCACGGGCTCTGCGAACAGCCCACAGTGTTTCCCCCCAGCACGTGCCACTGGGTTAAGGCTCCAGGCTTTGTACCAACTTCCTGGCAAATACTTGCTTCTCCTGGGGACTCACTGCCTTGAAATGATTTTCCCAGGGTAAGTGCCAGATTGGAGACCATCTGACAGGTTTTTTTTATATTTTATGTCCCCAGGCCTGTTCTCTCTCCATCAAACCTCCACAACCTCCATTTAGGTTGTGGCATCCCTCACTTTATACAGCTTTGCTTTCTTATCAAGTTGGGGCTGGATGGAGTTTTTATAAAGCAAATCATATTTCAAATGCACTAGGTGACCTTGAAAGTGTGTTAGTTCTCTATTGCTGCATAGGAAATTTTCCCCAAACCATAGGGGATAACACAATAGTAAATATTTATTATCTTCACAGTATCTGTGGGTGAGGAATTCTTTGTGCCTTAGCTGGGTAGTTCTGACTTGGGGGTCTCTCCTAAGGTTAGAGCCACGATGTTGGCTGGGGCCGCCTTCTCCTGGACAGCCTGCTTCCAAGATGGCTCGCTCACATGGCTGGCAGGTTGGTGCTGTCATCGGTGGAAGCCTCACTTTCTCCCCACGTGGGCCTCTCAGGCTATTTGAATGTCTTCACAGTAAGGCCACTGACTCCCCCAGGGTGAGTGACCCATGAGAGAGAGCCAGGGGAAAGTTGTCCTTCCTCTGACTCAGCCTTAGAAGTCACATCTGATTCATTAGAAGGGAGTCAGTCCCTCAGTTGGGGAGGGAATTAGCTCAACTTTGGAAGCGAGCAGTGTCATTAATATCCCCAGACTATTAGTGAACACATTTTAAAGCCACCACAGTTAGGAGTAAATCATTCATTTATTTAACAAGTATTTATTGAGTACCCACTGTGTGCCCACACTGTTCTAGAAGGTTGGGACACATCCAGGACAAAACAGACCAACGTCCCTGCCTGCCCTTGTCAAATTAAATTCTAGTGAAGAGAGATAGAAAAGAAACGACAAGCATAACAAGGACATTTTGTAGTATGCTGCAGATTTCAGTGGTCTGGTGAAAAAAGGATCGGGAGAAGAGAGCTCCAGAATCCTAGAGTCAAGTTATATTCTGAACAGAGTCATCAGACTTGTCCTCACTGAGAAGACAGAGTGGGGCAGGCAGTGATTTGGAGAGGTAATGGGACCATGTTGTGCCTGGCCTCATAGTCCACCATATGACCGCATAAGCCATGTGAATCCTGGTGGTTGTCACCATGTTCCCTTATGACTACAAGGATGGGGAGAGAAGTTTCTCTGCAGCCCCTGAGAACTGCCAGCATTCCCTTCCCCTAGATCACATAGGAGGAGGTGTTCCTGTGGCCATCCCCAGCTGCAGGTGACCTTCGTGGCTGTTCAGGGGGAGCTTCTATGTCACCTTGAGATAAGCTGCAGGCAGCACGTGCATACAACACACTGCACCCAAGGGGGAAAGACAGGTGAGCCACTCAATCCTGAAGAGAACCCATTTGGAGGAGCAATACTTTTGCAATGTTGACTGTGTATTTTCAGTGCCTAATGGATTGTGGTGTTTCAACAACGGAAGGTAAGCTCCAGACCACACCCAACGAAAGCCACCCAGCCCAGGGAATGGCAGAATTTTGAAGTTTTCTGAAACATAAAAGGAGGGAGCAGGAAGGAGAAGACATTCCAGGCTTATGTGTGGCTAAAAGGGGGTCAGCACACTACAGGCCATGTAGAATTTCTCAGGAGACCCTTGCCAACAGGGTACCTCCGGCTGGTGGAGGTAGGGATGAAGCAGTGTAGGCCGGGTGCCGGAGGGGTCTATGGAGGCACCCAGTTCTAATTTAGGCTAGAGGAGCCCCAGGGCAGGTGGAAGGGCAGGGGTATTTGCAGAGATATGTGTGAATCCTCTTCAAGGGGCAGTTATGATCTAGACAATGTGGCATCTATTCCACTGGAACATGGGCTGTTTGGTGGCTTTGTTTGGTTTCATTGCCCAGCGCCCCCCCCCCCCTGCTGTGGGGGCTTTGTTTGGTTTCATTGCCCAGCACCTCTTCCTTTGGAGATGCTGCCCCATCCCACCCCCACACACTTGGTGGTGGTGGGCGGCTAATACCCATGACGAGGGACCCTATCCCAAGGGAAGAGAGAGGTTGAGGGGCACAAGAGAGCCCAGAAAGGGGTTCCGAGTCTGAGGGAGACCTGCACATGCAGCAAGAGATGGTTCCCTGACAGGGTCAGCAGTCCAGCCCACATGACCTTGCCCAAAGATGGCCGTGAGGAAAGAATGAATGAGAAAGCTCTGCTCCTGGAGGTGCTGTAGACACGGGGTGCTTACCATGAGAGCAGGCAACAAGCACCAGGATAACTGATGAGAACATCAAGGAGCCCCCTGGGTGTCCGAACAATCATCTATAGCCATATCCAAAGCCCATGGAGGCTGACAGCAGCATAGAGGGCAGAAGTTGACTTATACCAAAGAGAACATTTATTCTTGCTCAGAGGGCAGTCCCTGAAGGGTTAAAAGGCAGAGATTGGATGGGGGTGGATACACCCAAGTTTGTATCCTGGTGATGTCATTTACTGTGTCAGGGAAGTCCCTTAGCCCTGGTTTCCTCACCTGTCAACCTCACACAGCAAGCGAGAGATAAGTGAGAAAATACCTAACATGGTTCCCAGCCTATAGCAGTAGTCCACAAATAGCTGCTATTTTTGTTACTATTTTTACAAATGTTGTGGACAGCCGCTGTGGGGGCTTTGTTTGGTTTCATTGCCCAGCACCTCTTCCTTTGGAGATGCTGCCCCATCCCACCCCCATGCACTTGGTGGTGGTGGATGGCTAACCCCTGGACTTGGACAGGGATGGACAAGTGACCAAGTTGGGTCCATCAAATTATCTCTCCCAAGGATTGGAACCCTAAGTGTCTTCATAGCAGGAAGGCAGTTAGAGCTGAGTCATCCTGTGACAGGGAATTTCCTGGAGTGGCTCCTGCTATCATCCCTCCCAAAGTCTGAAGTTCAACTCATCCTTCCAGAGTCTGACTTGGCCATCCTCACGGTAGCGAGCCCCTCATTGCAGTCAAGTATCCCTTCTGAAAAAACAGTCACGGGTGGGACATCGCTATATAGATGGCCATCCGAATGGCCATGTAGGGACACAGAGGCCAGGAAAGAGGATGTGACCTTCCCACTCCCTCCCTTTCCCTTTTCAGTTCAGCCCATCAGGAGGACTTCTCTGCCCCCTGCCTTCTCTTTTTCTGATTACTTTTTTTTTTTTTAATTAAGGTAATATATGTACTTAAATGTGAGAGTCAAATAGTAAATAGAGTTGGGACAACTGCAGTCAAATGCTCTACCACTGAGCTATACCCCCTAGAGTTGGGACAACTGGGTAGCCATCTGGAAAAGATGAAGCTGGATCAATATATAGGATAAATTCTAAATGGATCAAAGAATGTAAAAATTTAAAAAAAAAAAACACCTTAAACTTTCACTAGGAGAGAACATAGATGAATTACTTTATAATCTTTGCATGTAAAGGACCCTGCTAATTATGACTCACCATCCAGAATCTATCAAAGAAAATATTTCTAAATATGACTACATATCAGTCAAAAACTTAGCAGAAAATAATAGCAAAGACAAATGACAAACTGAAGAATAAAATTGCAATACAAAGGATTAATTTCCCTAAAAGGTAAAGAACTCATAGAAATCAAGAAGAAAAAGATACAAAAAAAAAAAAAAAATTGGAATGTGGGCAAAGAACATAATTAGAGCATTCAGAAAAAAAAAGAATTCTAAATGGCTCTTGAACATATAAAAGATTCTTTTTTTAAATTTTATTATGTTAATCACCATACATTACATTTTTAGTTTTTGATGTAGTGTTCCATGACTCATTGTTTGCATATAACACCCAGTGCTCCATTCAGTACGTGCCCTCTTTAATACCCATCACCAGGCTAACCCATCCCCCCACCCCCTTCCCCTCTAGAACCCTCAGTTTATTTCTCAGAGTCCATAGTCTCTCATGGTTCGTCTCCCCCTCCGATTTCCCCCCCTTCATTTTTCCCTTCCTACTATCTTCTTTTTTTAAAACATATATTGTATTATTTGTTTCAGAGGTACAGGTCTGTGATTCAACAGTCTTACACAATTCACAGCGCTCACCATAGCACATACCCTCCCCAATATCTATCACCCAGCCACCCCATCCCTCCCACCCCCCACCACTCTAGCAACCCTCAGTTTGTTTCCTGAGATTAAGAATTCCTCGTATCAGTGAGATCATATGATACATGTCTTTCTCTAATTGACTTATTTCACTCAGCATAATACCCTCCAGTTCCATCCACGTCATTGCAAATGGCAAGATTTCATTCCTTTTGATGGCTGCATAATATTCCAGTGTGTGTGTGTGTGTGTGTGTGTGTGTGTGTGTGTGTACCACATCTTCTTTATCCATTCATCTGTCGATGGACATCTTGGCTCTTTCCATAGTTTGGCTATTGTGGACATTGCTGCTATAAACATCGGGGTGCACATACCCCTTCGGATCACTACATTTGTATCTTTGGTAGTGCAATTGCTGGATCGTATGGTAGCTCTATTTTCAACTTTTTGAGGAACTCCATACTGTTTTCCAGAGTGGCTGCACCAGCTTGCATTCCCACCAACAGTGTAGGAGGGTTCCCCTTTTGCGCATCCCCGCCAACATCTGTGGTTTCCTGACTTATTAATTTTAGCCCTTCTGACTGGTGTGAGGTGGTATCTCATTGAGGTTTTGATTTGGATTTCTCTGATGCTGAGTGATGTTGAGCACTTTTTCATGTGTCTGTTGGCCATTTGGATGTCTTCTTTGGAAAAATGTCTGTTCATGTCTTCTGGCCATTTCTTGATTGGATTCTTTGTTCTTTGGGTGTTGAGTTTAATAAGTTCTTTATAGATTTGGGATACTAGCCCTTTATCTGATATGTCATTTGCAAATATCTTCTCCCATTCTGTCGGTTGTCTTTTGGTTTTGTTGACTGTTACCTTTGCTGTGCAAAAGCTTTTTATCCTGATGAAATCCTAATAGTTCATTTTTGCCCTTGCTTCCCTTGCCTTTGGCGATGTTTCTAGGAAGAAGTTGCTGTGGCTGAGGTCAAAGAGGTTGCTGCCTGTGTTCTCCTTTAGGATTTTGATGGACTCCTGTCTCACATTTAGATCTTTCAACCATTTTGAGTCTATTTTTGTGTGTGGTGTAAGGAAATGGTCCAGTTTCATTCTTCTGCATGTGGCTGTCCAATTTTCCCAACACCATTTGTTGAAGAGACTGTCTTTTTTTCACTGGACATTCTTTCCTGCTTTGTCAAAGATGAGTTGACCATAGAGTTGAGGGTCCATTTCTGGGCTCTCTTTTCTGTTCCATTGATCTATGTGTCTGTTTTTATGCCAGGACCATACTGTCTTGATGATGACAGCTTTGTAATAGAGCTTAAAGTCCAGAATTGTGATGCCACCAGCTTTGCTTTTCTTTTTCAACATTCCTCTTGCTATTCGGGGTCTTTTCTGGTTCCATACAAATTTTAGGATTATTTGTTCCATTTCTTTGAAAAAAGTGAATGGTATTTTGATAGGGATTGCATTGAATGTGTAGATTGCTCTAAGTAGCATTGACATCTTCACAATTTGAACATATAAAAGATTCTTAACCTTACTCATAATGAGAACAGACTGACACCCATCAGACTAAAAAAAAAAAACTCAAAAGTTTGACAACACTGTGAGAAAATAACCACTTTTACACAATTCTGGTGGGAGAATAAGATGCTACAAACCCTGTGGGAGAACAATTAGGCATTATCTATCAATAGTATAAATGCATTTGCCCTCTGACCTCTGCAAAGTTATCCCACAGCTTATTTATGTGCACACAAATGAAATAACATATGTATAAAGTTATTCACTTCAGCCTTGTTGGTATTAGCAGAACATTAGAAACACCCCAGTGACTAGTTTTTAAAAAATGTCAAAAGTTTACTTAAAAAAAAAAAATCCATCCCATGCTCCACCCTAACCCCATCCCCAATTCTCAATTACCAGAATCTTTAAAATCTGTTAATTGATTTTTCAGATATTTACCTGTATATGTCTCTTTTAAAATGTTAATATTATTTCTCAATTTTTAATTTAAGCATTATCTACTGATTTTCTACTGTAGAAGGGAAGTATTAAGCTCTATTATATATCCTCCACCCCTTATGCACACACAGAGCTATTCAGTATTCACCTTCATTTTCCCAAATGGTTACAATTTTTTGTTAAATTCATAGTTCATATTTGAGTATTATGACTATGCAGATATTGCTTACAGTTGAGACATAGGTATAGAATTATTAAAATTCCTTTCTTGAACATTTTATTTTATTTTTTAAAGATTTATTCATTTGAGAGAGAGAGAGAGCATGAGTGGGGTGGGGGAAGAGGGAGAGGGAGAGAGAGAATCCTCAAGCAGACTCCTCGCTGAGCAGGGAGCCCAACACAGGACTTGATCCCAGGACCCTAAGATCATGACCTGAGCCAAAATCAAGAGTCAGCTGCCCAACCGACTGAGCCACCCAGGCACCCCTTTCTTGACCATTTTAATTTTTTTCCTGAAGTTAATAACTGCTTTGTTTTTCATTTGGCCATTTCACTTTCATTTGACCATTTTTAGTGTATTTATCAACAATTTATCCCCGCAGTACTCTATGTATCATAAATCTGAGATCCTTTACAATTCTTTTTTTTCCTAGAATTTTCCCCTTCATTCTTCTGCTGTATGCACTTGTTTCCCTCTAGTCCTGCTGCAGAGAGCCATCTTAAGACCTGTATTCACTGTCATCCTGAGACTTTCCTTTGTTCACTCGAACTCATGTGTTGGATCCATTCATCATGTGGTCTGGATCCCGAGTCTCCTAGATTTTCTCACTTATTTTAGTAAAATACATTCTCTAGAAGATCCTTAAGAAAGAGTACATAGAAAAAATTTGAGGTTCTGAATGTCTGAAAATGTTTTCATTATACCTTCACATTTGGTGTTAGTTTGACTTTATAGATCAGTTCAGAAATACTTTTTCCAAATGTTCCATTTCCTTCCAGCATCCAGTGTTGCTATTGAGAAGTCTGATGTCATCCTGTTTCTAGTCCTTTGCTGTGGTTTATTTCTTCTCTCAGGAAACCTCTCTGAATCTTCTCTTAATTCCTGGTGTCCTGAAATTTTTTTTTTTAAGATTTTATTTATTTATTTGACAGAGACAGCGAGAGAGGGAACACAAGCAGGGGGAGTGGGAGAAGGAGAAGCAGGCTCCTCACTGAGCAGGGAGCCTGATGCAGGGCTCGATACCAGAAGGCTGGGATCATGACCTGAGCTGAAGGCAGACGCTTAACAAATGAGTCACCCAGGCGTCCCATGAACTTTCATGATGATGTGCCTCGATGTGACGTTTTATTTTACAATTATTTTTGTGTTTGGGCATTCCATGGGATTTCTTGAATTATTTCTTAGGTAATTTTCTTTCTTCAGTTTTCTCTGTTCTTTCTTTCTGAATATGCTATCAGTTGAATGTGGGACTCTTGAATCAATACTCTCCATTTCATATTGTTTCTCTCCTACTTTCCAAATCTGTATCTTCCATTTCCTTTCTATGAAATTTCATTAATTTCATCTACTAACCTTTCTATTGAATGTTATTCCACCACTGCACTTTTATTTATTTATTTATTTATTTTTATTTTTTGAGAGAAAGAGCATACAAACTGGGGGAGGGGCAGAGAGAGAAGGACAGAGAGAATCTTAAGCAGGCTCCACGCTCAGTGTGGAGCCTGACACAGGGCTTGATCTTTATGACCCTGAGATCATGACCTAAGCCAAAACCAAGAATCAAACTCTCAAACAACTGAGCCACCCAGGTGCCCCACATCACTGCACTTTTAATTTCTAAGTGCTCTTTCTTGTTCTCTGATTTTTATAGGATCCTGTTCTTTTTCATAATTTAACAGTGCTTTTGATTATTTCTGCTCCCTGACTTTTTTCCTATTCCTTCAAGTTCCTTTTTTTATTTGGTTTCTGTCTTTCATGCAATCAATCTGCCATGTTAAACATAAGTCTAGTCATTCTCAAATGTTGGAGTCTTCCAACTCCTAAATCCAGTCTCTCTTGTGTTTTTTCAGCTGTTGATTTTTTAAAATAACTACATAAGCAATATATAAATGTGTTCTCATTGTCAAAAATTCAAACACTATAAAAGTATACTGAGAAAAATGTAAAAGTCCCCATATACTCCCACGCCTGTTCCCAAAGGTAACCACTGACAATAGTTTGGTGTGCCAAGATATTTTCTACCATGGAGTCTAGAACATCTGTGTGTGTGTGTGTGTGTGTGTGTGAGCACATGTGCATGCACATGCATGCACATTTTGTTTCTTTAGACTACAAGAGTTATTTAATTTTTGAATTGATTACCCAACATTTGAATATTAGGAGATCATACAAAAATTCAGATTCCCAAACTCTCTCTTAAAAAATTGGAAATTCTGGCATAATACCCATATTATGAAGCGGCATCTTTTCTACAGTTCTGTTAGTCCCCACTGGACCTGTGCCCACTCATATTACTTGCCTGGCTCCTTTAAGCACAGGAGTTAGTGATACCTAGGTTAAGGTGTTGGTGTATATTCTGGAAGTTGTAACACATCCATCACTAACTAATAACAGAATAGTCTATCAAATCATAGGAATATCTGTCAGATAGGAAAATCTAGAGGGGAAAGGCCGTCTCTTAGAATGGCATGGAAAAGAGTGGGCTAGAGTGGGCTGGAGTTGCCTGGACACCAGGTCAGTGGGACTATTGGACATGGAAGATAGAAAGGCTCATTAACTGATGATCCCTGAGTATTTTTTTCCACTGATCTTCCCCAGTATATGTTCTGTGGCAGCAAAATACACTTTCTGACTTCTGTATAGAAGAATAGGAAAAAAAAAAAAAAGGGCGCCTGGGTGGCTCAGTTGGTTAAGCGACTGCCTTCGGCTCAGGTCATGATCCTGGAGTCCCGGGATCGAGTCCCGCATCAGGCTCCCTGCTCGGCAGGGAGTCTGCTTCTCCCTCTGACCCTCCTCCCTCTCATGCTCTCTGTCTCTCATTCTCTCTGTCTCAAAAAAAAAAAAAAAAAAAAAGAATAGGTACAAGCTGGAGGGCCAATGAGGCAAGAAGCAGCAGACATGTTGATCTGCCTAGAGGAGAGGACGCTCAGTATGAGTTATCTGTCACCATGGCCATTGCATCATGAATGGCTGCCACTTACCCTCATATAGCTGGTTACCAAGGCTGCTGACTCCTCACACTTTCTCCAGTCAGGGAGAGGACCCACTGTGCCATTTTTCCCTAAACAAATGCAAGGAGTCTTTTGGTACACATACCTCTGCTCGCTCTACACAATCCAATCTATTTAACCTGGTAAATAGCCACACACCCCCTCATCCAAGGCAAATCATGATTTAATCCCAGTTGAAGGGTAAAGAATAGAGATTTTATGAAACCTTTTATATTAAAACGGGTTAAAGGGAATCTAGTAAAATCATTTCTGTGGGCAGATACTTAGCTGTAAGAATATATTACATATTCGTCAGCAGAGGAAAACATCTCTGGCCCATTTTAATTCACTACTATGTAGATAAATTTTAGTGTTCCTTTTTTAAATTTCACAGGTGCATGGGATGATTTTGGGAAAAGAGATTGATCAGATCTCATCATTTGTCTATAGAACACAGAGCCAAGGGCCCTTGAGTTCTGCCAGTCTCTGCTCTAATAAAGTTCTCGTGGGACATCTTTCACGGAAGGGTGGTATGACCCCTATTTTTGCCACTGTCATGTCCTTACCCCACCTTCAACCTTTCTTCCTCTTTCCCACCAGCCTCACTCCCAAGGGTCCTATAAACAGTCTCCCGTGGGGCCTTGCTCTGAAACCTGTACAGAGATCATAGAAACATTATTACAGCTGCAGTTAATGTTTATTTTCTTGCTTCCAATGAGATACCAGCCTTTCTCCACTAAATTGCTTCACTTTGCTGTACTTGAGAAATGACACGGTCATCTTTAGTCACATTTGCGCCCTGAGCAGAAATAAAGGGGCATTTAATGGGGAATACAGATGGAATGATCCAGCCTCCCTCCGTAGACACTATTGTAGGATGCAGCCAGGGAGAAAAGGCAGAGAGGGGAGTAAGGAGACAAATTATATGAAATTTCTCTCTCTTCTCTCCCAAATTAAATTTATTCCTGTCTTTGCTTTCGTCTAATACTGCTATCATAATTTCTCTTGGATGCTTCCCATTATCACATAGAAAAATGGAATTCTGCACCATGATTGAATCTAAATACTGAAATCATTTAAGATACACTACTCATGGGACATACAGCAAAATGTAATAAGTTTCTCAAAATGTGACCTAATTATAACTGTCCTTTTAAGTTTTATTTCCCACTGGGACCAAATGTCTGCAGTTAAAAATAATTCTTGAAACAGGTCCATGTTGCCACAAAACTTTTCAGAGTCACTTAAATGTTATCCATATACCCAATTTATTTTTCTCCTCTATTCCTGTGATAAAAGCCAGACATCCAGGAGAGACAGGAGGCCAAGCCACACTTCAGGCAGAGAACATGCTGGGCCAGAATTCTCACAATGGATGCCTTCCCATCTGACCAAATGAGGGGTCAGGTCACCACTGTTTCACTGACACCCCGTGCACCAGTGACCCCATATCATGGGGCCTTGAATGCCAACAGTCCACCCATCTCTTCCCATGCCCCCAAGAATACCAGGCTCCTATGCTTCGAGCTTCATTCTCATTTGCTGCCCTGAATGGTCCTTGCGATGCTCAGGCCTCGATCCCCCTCCATCTCCGTGGTCCAAAGCGTTCACTCTCTCCTTCCAGTGCCCATTGCAGCAAATCTCCATTTAGAGGCAATACTGTCTTCCTGCACAGCAAAAGGCCACTCTCGGGCTGGCCAGCATCCCATTGCTTTATTTGCACGACTCTGGTGGACCTGGCTCCTGACACTGGGGTTTCCTAAGGACACTTTCAGAAGCGGTTGCTTTCTCAGTGTCTCCATTTAACTCTCTCTGAAAAGGAACAAAAGACGAGGGGTTTTGTGATCTAAGGCCACACAACTGGAAGGTTCAACACACGTGTTCTGAAGTCAGACAGACCTCAGCTTGAATTTTAGCTCCTCCCCCCATGCAGCTCCAGACATGGGCTTGAACTCCCCACATCTCAGTTTCCCCACCTGTGAGGTGAGGATGATAAAGGAATGACTTTAGAAGGTGGTTGTGAGGATTAAAATTGATAAAGAATGCCGAGCAGTTTCCACAGAGCCTAGCGTGTGGCCAACACTCAGTAGATGGGAGCTATTATTGTTAGAGCATTTGAAAAAATCACTTCTTCCAGCTAAGATAATGCCATTAGTGCAGATGCTATTTCGGCTTGTCAGAAGGTGCCAGAAGGATTCAAGCCAAAGATGGCTAGTAACTAAATTACCTTAGGCCTCTGGATGCTCTTCCATCCTGGTTTCAAATCATAGGAGAGGTAAACAGCCAAGCAAAGAGGAAGGCCACAGCCAGGATCATACCCAAGAGGCCCGGGGGAGAACCCACAAGCAAAGACATGCCATTTCCCGGAGCTTCCCCAACCCAAGAAGGAGGAGCTGAGTTTTAATATGACCAGATACATTTTCTTTTTTCATTTCCAATATGCACATGTATTCTGTGATAAATGGTACCCTGGAGCCCCCATTGGGGGTGGGTGGGGGGGTTGGTGACCAGGCGACCAGTCAGCAAAGCTATATATAAAATATCAAGTCTGATGCTGGGAGATTTATCAAATGATACAGATGGGCACTGAGAGCTCCCCACCCAGTCTTGGCCAAGAGCACTGCAGGCTTCCACTGAGAGAAACGAGAAGACACAAAAAAAGACCATCGCTCGCTGGGAGCAAAAAAGTACAGGCAGGCAAAAGCAAAAGCTGCAGGAAGCACTGCTTGGCAGTGACTACAACTGGGACCCAGAGGCAGGAGGAGCAACAGGGAAGGGGAGTGAGAACCCCAAAAGTTCACCTGCTGTGTCTCCACACTAAGCTGGGCGCCACGAGGGCTGAAGTCAGGAGCTCCGGGCTCCACATGAAGCATCTGGCAGCATTTCTGGTATATGTGCAAGGAGATGGTTGATTCAGGGTAGGATTGTAGAGCTCACACGTAAGGCAACTGTAATGGGAACATGAGAACCTTCCATTAACTATTAATAAACAATATTAATAATACTGAGCTACCTTTAACCAGCAAGGAGTGGGCTTGGTGGATGCCCAAGCCTTCTTACCCGTTCTTCACTGTTTCTCGGAAGGGCCCCCAGGGCAGAGATGCACTACTTTACATTCCCTTGATTTGCCTGCCTCCCTTCTGTGTCTCACCTCCTCACTCCCTCACCTACAGTCACCTGCTGGATTTATTTACTAGGCTGTCAGAACAAATCACAACACTCTCCGTGGCTTAAAATGACAGAAATTCACTGTCTCCCTGTTCCAGACCACGAGTCCTCAGCCAAGGTGGTGGCTGCACTCCCTCTGAAGGTTCTAGAAGAGAATCCTCCTTTGCCTCTTCCAGCTTCTGGAGGCTCCAGGTGTCCCTTGGCTTCTGGCTGCATCCCTGTCCCCGTCTCTGTCCCCGTCTCCACATGTCTTCCCCTCTTCTGTCTCTTCTAAGGACACTAGTTGTTGATTTAAGACTCACCCAAGTAATCCAGGATGATTTCACATCTTGAGATCTTTAAGTTAATCACATCTGCAAAGATTCTTTTTCCAAATGTCACATTCACAGGTTGTGAAGCCTGGGATGCCAATAGATCTTTTTGAGACCACCATTTTACCCACTACACCTGCCAAATAAATAACTCACATTCATCTCAGGCTTTGCTTTCAGTAGAACTGAAACAAAGCAAGCAGCAAAGGAGATACAGCTTATGTAGTCCATACCTCTAACCCCAGGCAGGTCTCCTAGAAAATGGGCCCAACAGATAGCTCATAAAGCTTATCACACCGCAAAACCATACCCCCAGGGTTCAGCACACAGTACCTGGCACATAATAGGACTCAAAAAAATATCTGTTGAATGAATAAAGTCTCACCATCAGATTCCCAGGTAGAGAAATGAACTTCGGGCGCCTGGGTGGCTCAGTTGGTTAAGCGACTGCCTTCAGCTCAGGTCATGATCCTGGAGTCCCGGGATCGAGTCCCGCATCGGGCTCCCTGCTCGGCAGGGGGTCTGCTTCTCCCTCTGCCCTCTTCCCTCTCGTGCTCTCTGTCTCTCGTTCTCTCTCTCTCAAATAAATAAATAAAATCTTTAAAAAAAAAAAAAAGAAATGAACTTCAAGGTTTTTCTTAACTTTGTTTTCAACACCTTTATAAAGGCATCACTTACCTGCCACAAAATTTACCCACTATAAGCTTACAAATGTGAGAATTTTTAGTGAATGTATAGAGTTGAGCAGTCATCACCACAGACCAGTTTTAGAACATTTCCATCACCCCAGAAAGTTCTCTCATACTTGTTTGCAGTCAATCCTCACTTTCAGTGCAGCCCCAGGCAATCTCTGATCTGTATTCCCTTTTCCCTTTCTGGATGGTTCACATAAATGAAATTACCTAATACACAGTCTTTTGCTTCTAGCCTCCTTCACATAGCATAATATTCTGACATTGATCCACCCAGTAGCATAAATATCAGTAGTTTCTCCTTCGTTGCTGAGTTGTATTCCACTGCATAGAAATGCCACATTTTGTTTAACCCTTAACAATTGATGGACACTGGGATTGGTTCCAGTTTGGAACAATGATAAATAATGTTGCTATAAACATTCACGTACAAATCTATGTATAGTCATATATTTTCATTTATCTTGAGTAAATAACTAAGTGTGAAATCTAACCTTTTACTTTGAAAAATTTCAAATCTATAGGAAATTTGCTAGAATGGTGCATTACAGTACATTCTTTAGCGTGATCCGCAATTGACAACATTGGGCCATATTTGTTTTATCTCTGTCTCTGTAAGATATTTTTAAGCACCATTTGATACAAAGTTGCAGACCTCATGACATATTACCCCTAAATACTTTACCTACTACTAATAAAGCCATTTTCCTCCATAACCACAATACCACTGTCACAGCTGAGACTTTTCCAACTATTTTGAATTTTTCAAAAGTACAAAAAAGTTGAAAGAATAATACACTAAAATGAACCTTGGTTTTGCTACTATTTCCCATATTATTGCTTCTTCCTTCTTTCTCAAATCTGCCACTGAGCCTAAAATATTTGCATTGGGCCATTCTTGGTATATGGCCATGGAATATTCCTGACTTGTCACACTCTTACTCCTCCGTTGTTTATTCCCTGTGTGTTCAGGGCTGGTTTCACAAGACTCCAAGGTGCCTCTAGTGTCTTGTCCTGAGGGATATTGCAAAATCCTCAAGACTTCCCTTACCTCCTCCTAGGCTTGGCTCCTGGTCAGAAATATTATGCTATGTGCAAGCTATTATGCCCATCAGCTCCTCAATGACACTTATCCTCCCAACGCTACTAAAGATCTCAACCCATCTTTCCCCTTCACCAGCACTCCCTAACCCCTAAACTCTGTGGTAACTTTTCCCTCAAAGTACATACCACCTTTTAAGATAATGTAGAATTTGCGTTCTTGTTATATTTATCCATTGCCTCCCCTCACTACAGTGTAAGCTCTATGAGGGCAGAGATGTTCTTTTTTGTTCACTGCTGTATCCCTAAGCCTGATTTTAGTGCCTGGCACATTGAGGGATCAATAAATACTCATAGAAGGACTGGCTGGATGATGCATGTACACGTATGCATGGGTGCGCATCCCGTAGCCCACCACAAGGAGCGGAGACCAACTGACCCCAAGCCAATCATCCCCCACAGGCAGCAGGGGTGGGAAAGGATCCGGGGTTTAGCCTCAATGAAGGCTTCAGAAAACCATCAACCCTTTAAAAACTGCAAAATGAACAACCCTTCCCCCACCTTCAGGAGAACAGACCAGAACTTTCCAAATAGGAAGTCTCCCAATGCTTTTCTGAGGAAAGACATTTTTTTTGCCTCAGAGAGCAACCACGAGCAAGTAACTCTCCAGGGACCACAAAAGCTGGAAATCGAGCCCTGGGTTTCCTGGAGAAGGCAAACACCATGCCCCCCAACACACACACACACACACACACACACACACACTGGAACACAGCATGCACCTGCCCCCAGCAGCCGGGGCAGACTTCCTGGTCATCTCCATGTTCATCCTTTTCCTGAGGCACACCTGACCCAAGGGAAGAGAAGCCAAGTGACTAGTTCTGCCTGACACGAGGGCAGCCAGTCCCGTCCTCGCTCCCAGGAGCCTGAAGAAGGAACGAGAGGGGCCCCGCCCTCAGCAGGAGAGATGCTGACAGGAAGCTGACAGGGGCCATGGGTCAGAGGCGGTCCTGGGGAGCCTGCGAACAAACAGAAGTCATGAGGAGATACAGGGAGGTAAAAGCTGTGAGACAGAGGAAAGCCCTTTGAGGAATAGCAAGAGGGTGACGAATTCCACAAATCCCTGCCCCTGAGGTCCCTCCAGCTGCCCCGGATTCCCCAACGATATCGGATTCCAGTCTCTTCAAGGCGTGGCTGGTCCACAGATCCTGTGTTCCAGAAGTCTCCATCACCCTCACTGCATTGCCGTTTCTTCACCACCAACTTCAGCCCTTGAATGAGGTTGAGTGACTGTTTATTTCTTGCAGCCCGAGGAATCTAAGTAAAATAGAAAGACATGGGTGCTGGATGTGCGCAAGAGACTACAGGGAAAAACAGAATTCCTGAAGATGGTGTCTCCACTCGAGGAGTTCCCTGTCTTCACCCGCGTTTTTCTCCACAGCAACACAGCCTCTTGCAGTGAGCGCTCTACCACCTTGCTACTCAAGGTGTGGTCCAAAACCCACCCGCAGGGACATTGCTTGGGAGATGGTTAAAAAAGCAGAATCCAGGCCCCCAACCCAGACCTACTCAACCCAGTAAATTGTGAGAACGGTAAAGTGTAAGGAGCACTGCTCCCCTCCCCAGCTAATAGTCCCAAATCCATTGTCCCAGTCACCTTTCCACTCTTGGGTTTCCCATCTGCCACTGATCTGATAGCCAACGACAATAATTCTATGGGTATCAAAGCTATTGTTAAACGTCTCTGCCTGTCAAATGCAGTCTTTTTAGAACTGTTTCTTTGCCTGTATCCTTCAGGTGTCTTTTATTAGATTTTGTCTGAATGGTATAATAAATGCTTTTTTTTTTTTTTTCAGAGGTTCATCCTGTTTTGGTAATATCCTGTTGGGTAGATTCAAGGAGTGAGGGAGTCTGTTCCTCTATCCTGTTCTTCACAACTGTAGATGATCCCTAATGAGCATTTTAACTACATTCTTTTAACATACCATCATCCTTGAGAAGTATCTGTAGTTCAAGTTACAGCACGTTTTCATCTCAGAACACTGGAGAAAGAAAAAAAAACTCACCAAGGGCTGAACGCCAAGAAATAAAATGGGACCATTTTTCCAGGAGGGATTCGTGTTTCAGGTTTCACAACCATCTGCCCTTGACTGTCGACCACGCGCGTCAGCTGCTGGGCTGGGTCAGCCATGCCCACCCACGCTGGCGAGCCTGCCCACAGCTTTCAGAAAGGAGATCCCCAACGGAACCAAGCTCTCTGTGCACCTCCCTCCAGCCCTCTGTTCTCCTGTGTGCCCTTTATTAATCTTTTCTTCCTCCCAAAAAGATGTCCGGAGGGCTGACAACAGGCCACTCACGGCACTGGATACTGGAGATGGAGCCATGAAGAAGACAGATGTGACCCAGGCCCACCTTGTCGAGTTTTCTAGCAGGGAGGACGGCACAATTACTCATCAATAAATCACTTCAATTGTAAGTGCTCTGTAGGAGACTCACAGGGCTTTAGGAGAGTGAATGAGGGCACTTGACCCTGCCCTGGGGACTGCCTGGAGAAAATGAGGTCTGAGCCCAGGCCCAAAGGATGCTCAGTGGTGAGCCAGGAAAAGCAAGAAGAGGGGTCTCCCTGTTCCCTGGTTGGCCTCTTGACCCCTTCTGTCCGCCAACCCACTACCCCTGTCCCCACTTGGCAGCTCGGGCTGTTGACACCACATTGACCTCGCCCAATGCCCTGTGGTGCGGACAGCTCCACAGCCCAGGCTTGGACACTTGCCTCTGTTCTTGTCTGTGTCCGACCTTGGCTTGGGTCATTTCCCACCCCACTTCTCCTGCATTGCTGCTGACAGCTCAGAGGATCCCCACCCAGCAGGGTAGCAAGATATATGATGGCATCATTTTCCTTAGGTTATTAGAAAGCCCTTCTTTCCAAACAATTATGTTTTGCTCTCCAGACAAGAACTCAGGGCCTGATGCAGGGTTTCTGTTTGTGGTATGGTCAGTGGTTGTACAGGGAACCGTTTCTAGCAGAGCTGCGTCTTGTTGGTGGCAAGCACCCCGCTAGGTCTCGGTGGCACGGTGAGCGGGACCATGCTTGCTAGCTCAGGTCAGGTTGCATCCTGCTGATGCCCTCATTCAGGCTGACGGCGACTGGAGTGAGGGACCCCGCATGCTTCTCCCCAGGTTAGACAAGCAGCTACTGGATTCCTCTCTCACTCTCAATAAATTCAGTTGTTTTGCTAACTGGGCTACAGCTTTTTTCAGAATGTCACAGGCATATTTTGGGGTTTCTGTGAACAGGTGCTGCAGGAAGCACAATTCATTTGTTTATTAGGATGTAGCCCTGCATTTTGAAAAACAATTGGAAAAGGAAAAATGACCTATCCCATGCCTTTTGCTTTTTTCAGCAGGCCCTAAGCTGTGAACAACTGCTCTTACCTTTAGTTTACAGAATCCCCATCTGGCTAGGTACTTTGATTTATGTTGGCTGGAATCCAGAATGGCCGATTTAGTTTATTTTAAGGAGTTTTATTTTAAGAAACTTTTGACATTTAAGAATTTAATTGGAACAATCAGTACCCAGAAATTTTTAAATGCAATCTAGGATTAAAAGATGTTCCTCAGAGTATGTAGGGTTTTATAAGAAGGCAGGCCTCTCCACACCTGGAGAGTCTTTGTACTTCAGGAGTTTGTTCAAGGTGTGGCAGGAGATGGAACACCTGGCTGGCTCAGTCGGTAGAGCATGTGACTCTTCATCTTGGGATTGTGAGTTCAAGCCCCATGTTAGGTGTGGAGCCTACCTTCTAAAAAATTAGGGAGGGGCACCTGGGTGGCTCAGTCATTAAGCGTCTGCCTTCGTCTCAGGTCATGATCCCAGGGGCCTGGAATCGAGCCCCGCATCGGGCTCCCTGCTTGGCAGGAAGCCTGCTTCTCCCTCTCCCACTCCCCCTGCTTGTGTTCCCTCTCTCACTGTGTCTCTCTCTGTCAAATAAATAAATAAAATCTTAAAAAAATAAAAATAAAAAATTAGGGAAAAAAAAAGATGTGGCAGGAGAATCCTCCATTTGGGCCTTCCACCAGTGCTGAGATGTGAACAGAATAGCTACTTCTAAAAAAGACTATTCTGACCCTCAAACCCATTCTTGAAGCTCAACTTAATAGAGTTTTGCTGGGGTGGACTGTCTGCCATGGGCCAGTTACAGGGAGATGAAGCAGAT
Organism: Mirounga angustirostris; assembly: GCF_029215605.1. Lineage (NCBI taxonomy): Eukaryota > Metazoa > Chordata > Mammalia > Carnivora > Phocidae > Mirounga > Mirounga angustirostris. The sequence continues at coordinate 35,807,245 of NW_026991712.1, forward strand.
AGCTCTCCTCACGTGGTCAGGCCTAACTGGGATGGATTCAGGAAATCTGCTTCATTCTCTTAGCCAAAAGTCAGGTTCTCCTGGTTTTGAGAGACAGAAACATTTGATTCAGAGTTTTTCCACCCTGAAAACTGAAGTCTCGTCTGAAAGTTCAAGAGCCTGGTACAGCTCGATACTCCCAAGAAGCACCTAACTTCCAGAGATTGGCCTAAACCTCCAGGGATATTATGTGCCGTTCCCAGAATCCTTAGTACTTTTGGGGAGCCACTGTTGATCTATGATCCCTAAAATTGCTACAGATTAAAGTGAAGGGCCTCCCAGCCTCCAAGAGGGGAATGAGAATGAGAGAAACCAGGGCCCTTCACACCCAATAGATCCTAAGAAGTCGGGCAGTGGAGGGGGGGGGCACGTCTGGGTGGCTCAGTTGATTAAGTGGTCAACTCTTGATTTCAGCTCAGGTCATGATCTCAGGATCCTGAGATTGAGCCCTGCTTCAGGCTCCGCACTCAGCAGGGAAACAGTTTAGGGATTCTCTCTCTGCCCCTCCCCCCACTCCTGTTCCTGCACGCGTGCTCTCTCTCTCTCTCTCAAATAAATAAATAACCCTTTAAAAAAGAAAGAGAGAAAGAAAGAAAGGAAGAAAGAAAGAAAGAAAGAAAGAAAGAAAGAAAGAAAGAAAGAAAGAAAGAAAGAAAGAAAGGGGGAGAAAGAAAGAGGGGGGTGGGAGGGATGGGGTGGCTGGGTGATGGACACTGGGGAGAGTACGTGCTCTGGTGAGTGCTGTGAATTGTGTGAGACTGATGAATCACGGACCTGTACCCCTGAAACAAATAATATATTATATGTTAATAAAAATTAAAAATTAAAAATAAATAGAAAAGAAAGGAAAGAAAGAAAGAAACGAAGAAGAAGAGGAAGGAAGGAAGGAAGGAAGGAAGGAAGGAAGGAAGGAAGGAAGGAAGGAAGGAAGGAAGGAAGAAAAGAAAGGAAGAAAGGAAAGAAAGAAATGGAAGAGAGGCTCCTGTTCACCAAGCCCTGGGTAGTGGCCTTCCAACCATATACCTCTAGCCCCTACTTCTCTCCTAAATTCCACTTTTGCTGTCAGTCCCCCCTCATTCTCTACTCCCCATTTCTGCAGATGGTACCTCCATCCTCCCAGTCACCATCTCAGAGTGATTATCCACCTCACTTTGCTGCCTGAAGACTCAGTGATTAATTGTGGTTCTTGCCCAATTTCTTATCTCTCTGATCCTCAGTCTCATCATTTAAAAAAAAATACCTCCTTCGTAGGGTTTTTGCAGAGAGCCTTAGATGTCAAAAGTTTGAACTTTATTTGAGAAAGAAAAGGGGGAGAAAGTGTTCACTTTTTCTAAGCACCTACTATGTGTCTACTCTATTAGACATTTTACATGGAAGCTTTAGACTTGATTAACATAGTCCTCCCTCAGCTTTTCAGCTGTAATTCCAATGAATCTCCCGCATGTATCTTACTCCAAGCAAACTATTCTTTCTTACTTGAGCAAGCTTGAATTCTCTCCCAGTTCTTTGTCTTCGATCCTACTCTTCTTTCTACCTGGCACGTGCCCCCTCTTCAGGATGAAATCCTACAGACCTTTTAAGATCCATCAGTGGTGTGTCAGTAAATATTGAACAACAAGCTATGTGAACAGAAAGAGCCCGGATTTGTAGCATTTTGCCAATTTTCATAGTGTTAATACTCCCACCAAGGCCAATTTCAAGCTAACCAACCTGAGTTCAACTGAGTCACAAAATTTCTGAAAATTTCACTATCAGTTCTCAGAGACCAAAGGAGCTGGTTCCAGCACACCGCTGAGCCTACAGTGTCACCTTCCTGGACTCCCCCAATCTGAGGTATGCACTCCCTCCTCTGAACCTTGTTAGTAATTTGAACTCTCTCATGAAAAGCATTCTTCATTATATTATGGTTGTCATGAATCCCTGTTACCATTAACTTTTCAAGGACATGAACCGTGTCTTACTCATCTATGTTTTCACAGTGGTGCCCAGAACAACAGCGGTGTTCAATAAATATTTGCTGCATTAGACTGATGATGAAGATTATCACTAGGGCCTGACACACAGTTGTGGGGAGGATACAATGACATCATGCATGTGAAGTACTTAGCAGAGTGCTTGGCCCAGGGAGTGCTCAATTTAGTGACAACTAATTTCATTATCAACTGTGGCTTCTCGAATTAAAGGAGCACAAATTTTAAGAGCTAATAGTGATTCTCAACAACTCCCCCAGCCCAAAATACACACACGTTAGAAGCACCTGAGGAACGTTAATAAATCCCGATGCCAACCCCATAAATCAGTCATCAGTATTTTTAAATTTCCCCCAGTAATTTTGCTGTGCACCAATTTGAGAACCACTATTCTATAGGCTTCCAAACCTCTCTCTGGCTGATGAGTCAAGAGTGTCAAAAAGGAAAGGGAACCCTCTATTGCTTTAAAAATCCTCCTGTTCGCTAAATAATTCCGGTAAATAGAAGGAAAACTCACTTGCGGGATTGCCTTACTTGGTGATCATGTTGGGTGGAGACACCTGGGAGGGGCAAGGCTGAGAATGAGTAATGTAGGCTTCTGAAGGGGCAGGAGAGAATGTGTCTTAGTCAGCAAACTCCTGTAAGTAAAGTTTTTCAAGCTGAGGAATTTCAGAGGCATTTCATTTAAACGAGATTTGGTCCTTGTGTTGATTTCATGCAGACTACACAGAAGTCCACTTTATTTCCATGAGCATCAGTGTATCCTGTATCACTAGGATTTTGTTGTAATTAAATAACTGAGCTATTCAGGCTCAAAATGATTCTCGTTCTCACATTTGTGGTAGTGAGGATGGACTTCCTTTAAATCAAGACAATAATGTATTTCTGTCTTCGAGAGGCAGGTATTGCTTTCCCCTTTAGAGCTGGCGAAGCTGAGCCAGTATGAAATCTGAGTGGTCCAAAGTGACAGGGGGAAGCCAAATAGGAGCCAAAGAATTCCTGTCCTAACCACTTGACACATTTCATCTTTTATGGATATTTATTGTGGTTTTGTCATCATTCTCTCATGTTAAAGGTATTCACCAAAAAAAGAAAAATCCTTAGGCACCTGGGTGGCTCAGTCAGTTAAGTGTCTGCCTTCAACTCAGGTCATGATCCCAGGGTCCTGGGATTGAGCCCCGCATAGGGCTTCCTGGTCAGTAAGGGGGTCTGCTTCTCCCCTTGCCCCTCTCCCCCACTTGTGCTCTCTCTCTCTGGCAAATAAATAAATAAAAATCTTAAAAAAAGAAAGAAAGAAAAATTCTTCAAAAGGATTTGATCTGAAAAGTGAAGCAACTCTGCTTGAGTAGGTTTCTCCCTTTGTTTTTCTTATGAATATGATAGCCTGGTAGTTCACTTTAAAGGAGGGGGTGGGGGAAGAGAGAAGGGTGTGAGTGTGAGAGTATGTGTTACAAAGTCAGATTTTAGAGATCTAATATTTCTTTAATGCCTCACTATGAATGAGTCTTAAACATGATTTTTAAATATATTTTTGAGGCATTAAACTAAATGGAAGTGCAATGTGGCTATGGAGATTGCCTCGAGCGGCACTGTGGCTCTGCTGGACCACACCAGATGCTTTTGCAAAAGCCATGTTTATTCTACTCTTAGTCCAATTTGGAACTTTCTTACAGAGACTCTGGATTATCTTTGAAATAAACATTTTTAGCTATGCTATTCAGTGGATTATAATTCTTTTTCTGCTATGGTATATGCATAGAATATCATTTAAATATGTGGATTTTTTTTTTACTCTTAAGTAAAATGCGCTTTTAAAAGAAATCTTGGCAGAACCTCAGATTTTAGATCAAAGCTCTATAATGCCATAAATCCTTCAAATTCATGGCATCATCAGAATGGCTGCTATGGGAATCACAGCCCCAAAACAATGATTTGCCTTTCTCTTACGTTTTCTCTGTTCTAACAGTATAATTTTATGAAGGACATGTGTGTGTGATATCAACTTCCAGTATATCAAATTTATTCCAAAGTACCACCACCAGGGACTACTGAAGAGCTCTGAACCAGGAATCAAGAAGTCTATTATCCTCAAACATCATAGTCATTTCAAGTTACAAGAGTAAGTTACAATAGAATAGAATCAGATTGACTAGAAGATCTAGCAGATTCTACTTGTTGCTGCAAATCTGAAAAGAGACAATAGCAGCAGAAATAGAAAAGTTCCATCTTCAGGTCTTACACATCATTCTTTGTTCTTTGCACAAGGACTCTGACAGACTCTTTCAGCCAGCTGTTTGTATGACCATGCAAGGAGCACCTCAAACTCCCCTTTTCCTGAGAGAATGGAAAGGATTGTACAAGTTTCCTGTGTTCTTTAAAATCCGGGTGCTGCCCAGAATCCTAGTCACCTAAAGCCCCATTTTATAGCAGTTAAGTGGTGAGAAAAAGATGACAAACCAAGGTCGTGTTTGATTGCAAGGATGAATTGAGACTAGAAAAAGAGGAAGGGGACTATTGTTATTGCAAAAAATGTCTGAAGGGGAGAAGGGTGGTGGGTCGTCCAGTTCTCTGAGTGTTTGAGTCAGGAAGCTTTGGAAGTCTCATTAACTGGGGCTACTAAGGAAGGAAGCATTTAATATACTAGAAGAGCAATTTGCTTGCAAATATACCCCAATTTAATCCTGGGAATACCTAGACAGAAACTGGCTCATTTTTAGGTGTTCACCTGTTATGAAAGATGTTAAGATGCCAAAATTCTAACTTCAGAAGATCTGGTATCCTGTCAGGTTTACAGCAAATAAAGTCAGGATGCCCAATGTCCACATGCGAGAGAAAGACAGTGCTTCTCAATTGAGATTGGCTTCAACTGCATATAACAAACAAATAACATTGGCTTAAAGAAGACAGAAGTTTCCTTCTCTTTCGTCCTATAAAAGAACCACTCTAGGGCTGTTATGGCAATTGCATGGTTTCAGGGACCCAGGCTCCACCATCCTTGGCACATGGTTTCCGCCTCCTAATTCAAGATGGCTGTTTGAGATTCACCCAACAGGAAGGAGAAGGGGAAGAAGGAGGAGATCGAGGAGCCAAGGGCATATAGCAGGTGTCTTTTTGGCAAGTTTTCCAGAAACTGCCTTCCATGCATATTACTTGGACATAATTGAGTCCAGTTAACCATATCTAGCTGCAAGGGAGCTTGGAAGACAATGGGGTTTACAGCAGGTGGTCATGGCCAGGTAAAAACTGTAAGTTCTCTTACAAGCAAGAAGAGAACAGATCCTGAGGTGGGAACCCAACAGAGTCGCAACCCAAGCAATGTCAGTGCTGATATTCAGGGTTGAGAGGCTGCCACAGGTAAGTGGAAAGCCTAGATTCAGGAGGCCTCGGTCCCATCTCACTTCTCCCCAAGTATCCAAATGACCTTAGTAATGTCATCTGTAAAATAATAGCTATGTCGTGACTAAAAATTAAATGGTGTGACACAAAATATGATAAGCATATAAGATAAGCATTAGTTTCAAGTGTCGGCTGAATTAATCACCTGATCTAAAGCTCGTAACTTATGAAATTCAGACACACCCACAGGGGAAAATAGAATGGTCAAATCTTTGAGTTGAAAGCGACATTCAGAGATGTCTAATTCAACCTCTCTCCCAATGTAAGAATCTCTGCCACAGTAACCCTGACAGATGGTCCCCTGTCTTATGCTTAAGCACTTTTAGAATGTGTTATTTTGCAGTTCCATTGATAGACAGCTCCAATTGTCAGATAGCTTATCTGGGTAATCATCTCAAAACGCCCTCCCTTGAACCCCTGTCTCCTGAAATAACAGAGAACAAAGCCATTCTCTCCTCTTCATGACACTCCTTCAACTATTGGAAGACAGCTCTTATGTCATCCTGTAGTCCTCTCCTTTCAAGCTAAACATTCCTGATTGTTGCAACTGTTTCTTCAATAACCAGGTGTCCATCCCTCTCACCATCTGGGTATCTTTCCCTAGATCAGTGTTTCTGGAACTCCGTTGACTACGACCCACAGAAAGAAATCCATTTTATATATCATCAGTACACATACATGATGTAAGTGAAGCAGAAATTCCAGAAAACAGTAATCTATTGTGTCCAGTTCTACTTTTTGAAAGGCTCATTGCTGTCTGCTAAGTGGATTTTATACCCACTCACAGGTGGCAACCCACAGTTTGAAAATCACTACTCCAGATGTGCTCTGGTCTGTAGATATTCTCAGAAGGTGGAGCCTTGATATAGCAGACTGATTTGAGTGAGCAAAAGGGGCTTCTACTTCCTGAGTCCAAACCTTGGTGTCTTTAAGGTAATCTAAATGCATTAACTTAAAGTAACACCATCATACCATTGGCTAAACATTTAAGTCAGTTATAACTGACTTTCTCCATATGAACAGCTTCCAAGCCTGCTTTCTCCCACCCTCTGCTTGTGCAATTGATTTTCTTTAATCTAAATGCAGAGCTTTAATTTAATCCTGTCAAACTTCATCTTTTTTAGTTTCAACTTTTTTCAGTGTTTCAAAAACTTTTTGGATAATTTTTGTCATCAGTCCTTCCAACTTTATAGTATATGCATGTTATGTAAGTCAACTTCCCATAGAATAGTAAGGTTTTTATGGTTTAGCTCTCAAAGATTACTGTTTACCTAAAACTTTGCTTCTATTATAGCTATTCATAAACAAACAGTTGAAAATAAGCCTGAAAGAGATAAGCCCAATGGTACTGGACAAGAAATAACATTTCTGAGAGGTGGGACTTGAGATTTTTATTTTTCATACAAGTTGTCTACTGAAACTCAATTTAGATAGTGTCTACCCATCATGTGGCAAGAGGATGACAGCATTCTTCAACTTGATGGGCACTCAGTTTATGGAGATCAGACATATATGGACTATCCTGCTAAGGCCTGGGAAAATCCTACCCTGCCCCCGAGACCCAGGAGAGACAGAGATCCTTTGATATAGTGGCTAGGAGGTAAAGTTAGGGTAAGTGTACAAGATTTTCATTCATTCATTTATTCATCTATTTATTCCACAGATGTTTGCTTTGCCAGACACCAAGGAGCAAAAGCAGAGAGTCCTAAATTAGGCTGTGGGGTGTGGGGGACAGAGGAAATGCAAAGCAGGGAGGTCAAAGACAATCACCTTCTACTTAAGGAGGGGGCAGCCTGTACTAATCAGACACTAAGTCTCATTGAGCTCAAGAAATAAGGCCTTAGGGGCACCTGGGTAGCTCAGTTGGTTGAGCATCTGCCTTTGGCTCAGGTCATGATCCTGGGATTGAGCCCCATGTCAGGCTCCCTGCTCAGCAGGGAGTCTGCTTCTTTCTCTACCTCTCTGTCCCCAACCCCGGCTTGTGTTCTCTCTCTCGCTCACTCCCTCTCTCTCTCTCTCAAATAAATAAATAAAATCTTGAATGAAGGAAAGAAAGAAAGAAAGAAGAAAGAAAGAAAGAAAGAAAGAAAGAAAGAAAGAAAGAAAGAAAGAAGAAAGAAAGAAAGAAAGAAAGAAAGAAAGAAAGAAAGAAAGAAAGAAGAAAGACCTTAAATGTTGGTAGGAGTTAGCTAGACAAAGAGAGGCTACCTGCTCGAAGGCCTAGAGGTGAGAAAAACATGGCTACTTAATGAATGGCAAAGGACAAAGAACACTCCTAGAGTACTTCAAGAAGGACATGGTTTTGAACACATTGATTAAAAGATATTTACTTACCACGTGTCCAGGCTAAGGCTGTGATGAGGAAACCAGAGGAGGTGGCCTCCATCTTTTCTGTGGAGGACACCCGGCTGTCTACGGAGGATCCTGCAGAATTTAGGGGCAGCTTGAGGACATTTAATGCATTTGCTCCTTGTGAGTTCTAAGTTCTTATCTGATAAATAGGAGCTAAAAGCTGTTGGCCAGAGTGAAAGAAGGAATGAAGAAGTAGAGATGGAGTTAGCAAGAAAGGCAATGATTTTCTTTGGATCTTTGCTCTAAGTTCCAGACTCAGACCAACAGAAAGTTTTTTTTTTCTTCATCCTTGATTTTTCTTTTCTTTTTTTTTAAACTGGCAGGGTTGTTTTGTTGTTGTTGTTGTTGTTGTTGTTTTGGTTTTTGTTTTTGGGGTTTTTTTTAAATTAATAAAAGCATTATTCATAGTCCAAAAATTAAAAAGATTCAAAAAAGATGAGTGATCAAGTTGCCCTCCCTCCTCACCCTCTGCCACCCCATTTCTCTTCCTGGAGACAACCAATATTACCAGGTCTTTTTATATTTCCAGGAATAGTCTACGTATTGTAGATTCGATTTTTACAAGCAATATGTATACACAGTTATGCCCACATCCTTTTTTTTACTCAAATGGCTGCCTAATACACAGATAGTACTTTCTTTTTCCTTTTACAGAATTGACCAAACCAAAAGAGGAAAAACATTTTCAGGTGGAAGAGAAGAGACTAGTGTTCAAGGAATAAGAAAACTAGTGAATATCAAGACAGCAAAAAAAAATTTTTTTTAATATATGTATATCTATTCACTGACCCCCACCCTGGTTTCACCATTTCTATTTCTCAACTCCTCAGGAATAAACAAGAATTTGAAAGGGAAAAAAGTATAAAGTGAAATATTGTTGGCTCTTCTTCAAGATGTTTACTAAAATCCTTGAATGATAAAAACTCTTGCAATCTTTTGCTGTCAAATAGAAAAAACATGATAAAAGAACACTAAGTAGAGTTATACTTTGTACTTAAAATACTATGCAAGCTTGAGAATTCAAAAAGCTACACATGATTCTGTATGCAACCTTCAGAAATATTAACAATCTGTACTGAGAAACAGGGCCATCTAATTTCCTCTTTTATGCTACCAGATTGATGTAGAAACCAGGGAAAGAATGTTCAGGCTGAAATGAATAGAAAGAACATTATTAAATGAGTAACAGAATAATTAAAGCATGAAGCCTATATCTCAAGATAATGATAATGGTAAGTGTAGTTTTAGCTCATTAATTGGGTAAGAACAATTTGCCTTGGTGACTCTCATATATTTGAATATGGAATACTTTTTGCTTTGCTAGAAATTGAGAATGGAATTATGGAGTTTATAAAACAAATAGGTTTTGGCCAGCAAAAGTGTAATTACAAGTCAGAAAATCTGGAATAAATTGGTCCTACAGAGATAATTTTCCCCTCCACACTATAGAATTCATTAAGATTCATAGAGAGAGGGTAAATCTCCCTTCTACTAAAAGATTTCCACTTCAAAATCTTTTCACCACATGAGAAAACGTTTCATTAGATTTAGGACTCTGTATTTTTTTATGTTTGTTTATTAATTTATTTATTTACATATCTGTATGATTGTAAAAATGTATGATTGTAAAAAATGTATGATTGTAAAAAATCATACATATTTACATTAATTTATTATTACATAATCTCTATATCCAACATGGGGCTTGAACTCACAACCCCGAAATCAAGAATCACATGCTCTTCCGACTGAGTCAGCCAGGTGCCCCAACATGTTTTTAACCAAAAACAATATTGCCCAGCTTGTGGAATCACATACCTTATTCATCAGATCCGACCTCTGATACTTTTTGGCAGTTTCTAAACATCAAACTCATCCTCAAAGCGGGAGAACTTGTCAATCTGATAATGTTCAAAAGAAAGTGCTCAGAAAGTAATTCCACAGGAGAAATTCCAGAAATATTGTGAGCTAAGTCAGCAGCATTAAAATAAACGTGTGGTGATATTATGTCACTAACTCCCAAGACACCTTGAAGAGGACTTGCTCACTTAGATGGTTAAGTTCTGAGAGATTTGCTATAAATCAAGTCCTTACAGTCATAACTTACAGACTTATTGCAGAGGAAATCCAATCTTCCGGGCTTAGAGAATGATGACAAGAAGCAAATCCAAGAACTGTCTTGCAACTTGAAATTGATTTTCAAATTAATTTCCTAATCGAATCATAATTAGGTATACAAATAATGCATAAGAATGAAGATGGTAGGAAATTTACCAGAACCTTAAAATGGATGAGGTTACAGGGGATCTTATCCTCTATTCCTTTAAAGTTTACTTCCTGCATTTTTCACAATGATTATGTGATATAGTAATAAAGATCAAAAAGAAGTTTAAAACTGAAGGAAAAAAAAAGTGTTTGTTCCATCTGCATATATATTCCTTTTCCCCTGTGTGGTAGGATATCAGCCTAAACATTTGAGCTGGTTCAGGTTCTACTTATTGTTCTCAATAGCAATTTCCTAGCTAGACTAGAAAACAAAATGAGAAATAAAAACTAAAATACAAATCACCTTTTTGTAACATAGATTTCCTTCTGCCTCTACAGCAAAGTAACCTAAATACACCTTTACTCTCAACCTTTGAACCCAGGTGTCATCTTTGGTGTTTTCACTAAGGGGGAAATGGTCGATGGACGCCATTGTCCCTTTAGTCAATTGTGTATTGACTAAGTAATTCTCTCTCCCCTCCTTTCCCCTCCCCCCAAGTAATTCAGCCTCCTTCCATTATATACCAGATATTTAGAGCTCTAAATGGTCCTCTGCCTTCTACCCAGAGCAGTAATTTCTGCATTTTTAACCAATCCTGCCAGCCATTCAGGATAAACAGCTATTTTAGAAGCTGGCCCCAGGTTCTTCCTTCCATCTCCTTGGCCGTCCCTTCTGGGGCCTCAGAGAACTCCCTTGGGGAATCTTCAAAACTGAGGGAGAGGGGGCCAACTTCGGGGAGCTGCAGCTCCAGCCAGCTCTCTGGTGTTGGGGCACTCAAGGAGGAGGAAAATGATTCCTCGGCCAGGTAAAAGGGCACCTGTGTTTACAAGATGCATCCTGCCCTTCTCCTGAAGTCTGCTATGGAAGGGAAATTACCAGGATCCTTTCTTCCTTCTCCAAATCCAGTACACTCCTTGCCAGGAAGTGACCTTGAGAAGTCTCTGTTCTAGTTCTTGGGTCGGGAGTTGACTGGCTGATCACCAATGGCTCGGAAAGGCTGTCATTCCAATTCCAGTCTATCCCGATGTACTTCGGGATATCTGAGGACACACGGGAGGACCTTCTCTCTGGCCTCATTAGTAAGAAGAGTTGTGTTTGTCCAGGGCTGGGTTTGTTTTTTATGGGAATTATGGGAATTATGAATCTTGTAACAGTTCCGGCTTCTCGTGAGGAGGCTTAGCAAATCTGTCGCCTCCATGTAGCGAGTATCTGAGCCTTATCACCTGTACTTTGTACACTAATCTTGCTCTAATTCCCAACTTACTTTACTTCCTTTCTTTCTTTTTTTAAAAGATTTTATTTATTTATTTGAGAGAGCGAGAGCATGAGAGGGGGGAGGGTCGGGAGGGTCAGAGGAAGAAGCAGACTCCCCGCCAAGCAGGGAGCCAGATGCGGGACTCGATCCCGGGACTCCAGGATCATGACCTGAGCAGAAGGCAGTCGCTTAACCCACTGAGCCACCCAGGCGCCCTTCCTTTATTTCTTTTCTGTCATTTCCCTTACTTGTTTTATAGTATCGTCTTTACTTGTCTGATTCTGTGATATTGTATGTCCCTTTTAAAACTTCTTAACATCAGGTGCCTGGGTGGCTCAGTAGGTTAGGCGACTGCCTTCGGCTCAGGTCATGATCCTGGAGTCCCTGGATCGAGTCCGGGGATCGAGTCCCACATCGGGCTCCCTGCTCGGCGGGGTGTCTTCTTCTCCCTCTGACCCTCCCCCCCTCATGCTCTCTCTCTCTCAAATAAATAAATAAAATCTTTAAATAAAATAAAAATAAAACTTCTTAACATCTTTTTGGGGACAAAGTAGAATATAAATAAAGCCAAATCCATTTTTAAAATATCTATGTTAGGGGTGCTCATTTTTCTGCTATTTCTGTCTTCTCATCAGTTTCCCCCTAAACCCAAAAGTAGATCCCAACTCCATCATTCTCATTATGCAAATATCTAAAACTTCAAAAATGTGGTATTAATTCAATTACAAATCCTTAGCAGGCAAGGATCAGGTCCGATGAGGCATAATGCTCCCGTAGGGAAAGCAGAAGGAGCCTGGGCTGGGAGTTTCATTTCCAGCTCTGCCAAGTACGAGGTGTTTGACCTTGGGCAGGACCCTTCTCTCTGGATCTGTTTCCTTGTTTATAAAATGAAGGGGTTGGACCAGGTCACCGTTAAAATCCCTTCCAGCTCTGAAATTCATTGACTCTCTGACCCACTGTGGGCGCTTAATAAATAACAAGCATACTCGCAGAGAACCTCAAGAATGGCTTGCGTTTGGACACTTTGGTCAACAAATATTTACTTGGCATCCACCCGGAATATGGCTGCAGCGAGGGACAAATCAGAGAGAGCCCCCTGTGGGTCCTGCGATGGCTCCGAACCTAGAGGGGAGACTTAGACATGCGTTTGTCCCCGCTGCCTGTGGGTGCCAAGTTTTTACAAGATCACTAGAAGCTGAAACTCCTTGCTAACAAAAAGAACCAAAGGCACAGGGGAAAAAAGTAGCATTCACGAGAAATGGAGTTCATCTACTTTTAGAGAGAGAAAATTGTGTAGTGGTTTAGAGTAGAGGGGGGTAGAGGCTTTTAAAAAAAAAATAAGGTCAGGGCGCCTGGGTGGCTCAGTCGGTTAAGCGACTGCCTTTGGCTCAGGTCATGATCCTACAGTCCCGGGATCGAGTCCCGCATCGGGCTCCTTGCTCAGCGAGGAGCCTGCTTCTCCCTCTGACCTTTCCCCCCTCATGCTCTCTCTCTCTCTCATTCTCTCTCTCTCAAATAAATAAATAAAATCTTAAAAAAAAAAAATAAGGTCAGTGGTTAATTTTAATACTCTAAAAGTCAAAAAGAACCTGTTTAAGAATATGAAAGATATTATGTGTAATTTAGTTTTGCCATAAAATTATTATGCTTGGTATAGTTTGCCGTTAAAGTTAATCATTGTTAATTATAAATGTGCTGACTGATTTTTGTTCTAAATTGTTTGCACTTTTTAACACACCCGGAATTCCAAGCTGCTGATAGCATCTTTTAGGGGTTTGCCAGTTCATGAGGAATGGAGCCAAGTTAAGAATAAGCCATCAATACTATAAAAAAGCTTGTGTGTCCATTAAGTGTCCCGTAATTATAAGAAGTACCCCTCCCCCATTTTCAGGAAAAAGGCTGAGAAAGAAAGAAAGGAGGAGAAAGCCTTGCCAAATACAATTTTTGCCACACACACAAGTAACCTTCTCATATTCCTTATTTTTGCAAACCATTGCCAGAGGAGTCTTTTAAACTTATTGCTGTGTTTTAATCATCTCAGAGGATCTGGAAATACTGAGGATTTCTCTTGGGACAACACGTCTTTATCTTTCTAAAGACCATATTGTTGCATTTTCCCTTGTACGTATTGACAGACAGAGGCAGATTCCTGTTCGTGTTTTAGAGGGTCGATGTGTCAGAAGCAGAGCTGGGAGGAGGGCGTGTTTGCAGAATCTCAGACCAAACGTCTGTACAAAACACCTGAAAAGCTTTTCCTGTCCTGCAAAATTTAAAACCCTACCCCCCACATCAGCGGCCATGTGGGCTTTGTAATTAAAACAAATTCAGGAGCACCATAATTCATGCACATGCCTTCTGGCCCAGGAGCTATGTGGCACTCTGACTACTTCCTGCTTCTCAGTAAGCATTTTGATTTCCTCCCAACCTTCCAAATGGAAATAAACGTGAAAGCCTTTTCTTTCTTTTTTTTTTTTTTTTTACTTGTATTTATCAAGGTCTTTGCCTGATTGATAGCTGGCACAAGGGCACTTGGCTTTAGACAAGACCTCTGGGAGATTAAAAAAGGCTGGAGTCGCTTTCACTCTTTGAAGATCCAGGTCTAATTTTCTTTTGATGGAGACTTTCAAATGGGTAGGGTAAAAATATTTGGTATTTTTTTCAAATGCATACTTTTAATAAACCGAAGCTCTTAATGCACACACACATATGAAGATACAATGCAATAAGAAATAATAATATAAGTAATAATAATAATGCAATAAAATAAGGCTAGACAATTGCAGAATTTATTAAAATATTAATTTAGGGGCGCCTGGGTGGCTCAGTTGGTTAAGCGACTGCCTTCGGCTCGGGTCACAATCCTGGAGTCCCTGGATCGAGTCCCGCATCGGGCTCCCTGCTGCGCAGGGAGTCTGCTTCTCCCTCTGACCCTAACCCCTCTCGTGTGCTCTCTCTCATTCTCTCTCTCTCAAATAAATAAATAAAATCTTAAAAATAAATAAATAAATAAATAAAATATTAATGTAGAATGCATAACTCTTGGTGTGGCTTGTCATGGGACTAAGTCAAAGTTGCATGAAGATCATTTTATTTTAATCCCATCAGGCTTTTCTGTGACCGTATTTTTTTTTTTATCATGCAATATTTTATTTTTTTAATTTTTTTAATTATGTTCAGTCAGCCAGCATATAGTACTTCTTCAACTGAAGATAAAGGCAAAGCTCTTAAACCCGAGGCCCCAGCGCAATGCTCCCCTCCCCCCACCTTTGAGTCGCCACATAAACCCCGCTTTAAAGTCTTCAGGGCCACTTGGAGACAACATCCTCATCAGGTACAGTTATGTTAAAACTAAGGAACTAAAAAGTGGCCGCCCTAAATATAGGACCACACCGCTCCTATCAATTTGCTAGGGTTTTAAATGATATTGTTTTATCCTACGCATTCTTTTCTTTTGAAGACAGCAGCTCTCCTATGAATAGCTTTTTATATTTCTTCTCCCTTTCTTGGATCTCCTGTAGCTCTGGAGAACACCCAACTTGGTGATGTCACGAGGAAGCGAGTTTGGGCCCTGCAAAGAGCCTCCTATTGCGATAATCTGCAGCCCTCCTTTCTGTTCTCCACTGTGCCCCTGTTCTGTTCAGTCAGCAAACCCGTCACCTCTCCCTGTCTTTTGGGGGGCCTCCCACATTGATACCTGATATCTACAATCTTTCTGTCTTCTACTCTCCGTGAAACAAGCTAACCAAAAATACGTTGGGGTGTTGATATCACAGAAACCGTGACCTCTCTCTGTTAATCTGTAAATATTTTGAAAGATAATGCTTGATGGATCGCTACTTAAGCAGATTCCCTTCCCCAGTCCTACTCTGACTCTAAGGGAAGACTTCTCAGAGCCTGGCTGCAAGGCAAACAATATGCTGATCTTAATAATTAAAGCACTTCCTGCCAGGATGCATTTTTGGTTGTAGGCTGTAAATGCTCTAGAAAATATAAAAATATAAAATATAAAAATAAAAAAATATAAAATATAAATAAAATATAAATATAAAATAGTCGTTACCCTTCCCCCCAGCCCCTGGATCAGTGACAAAGCCAGGGATTTGATTTCTTGAGACTAATGATTAGATGCTCCTTGCAATGATGCATTGGGGAAAAAAAAGAAGGCAGCCGTGGCAGTTCTAGATCGAGAAGTGCACGAAGAGTTAGACGGATGGGTGTAGGATATTATTCACTGTAAGGATCTCATTTAAATTTTTTATATTGTGGAAGATACAGCTGAAAAGTCTTATGAGTATCTCATCTTCAGTTGTAATTTATTTTTTTTTAAGCATGCCAACACAAAACTTTTTTTTTTTTATTTCGAGGAGGAGGTTTTCAGGGAAAATAAATAAATAAAATAAATAAAACGGGTGAAACGACCATAAATGACTCCCTTTTATATCCTCAGCTCTTCACCCTCTCAGCGCTCGGCAGCTGCCCTCATGTGAATGCCACAGAGCAGCCAGAGGGCGTAAGAAGCACTTCAACAAGTCAGGGCTGGGTTCAAATTCTGACCCCAGCGATTATTAGCAGTGAGACCCAGAGTACATTACTGGACCACTTTGTGTCTCCATTTACTGCTAGAGCTTTTGTGAGAATGAAAGGAAAGAAAATACCTGGTTTTCCTGAAATAACTTTGTAGTAGACCATGCTAATCCCCATTCCTGTGAGATGGTGAAGGTTCCAGAGGACGTGAGGAGCTTCTTTAATGGTCTCAGTGTGATGTAAGGCCTTCAGGAGAGTACATAAATACCACCACGAAGAGGAGCCTTTGACATGTTGTGGTGGGCCATATGGAGCACTTACCAGTGCCCACCTGTACTCATCTTCTGGTCCTTCCACCTGGCTGCCAACTGCCACCTACTTGTAGCCACCTGAGTTACAGTCATTTGACATCTCTTTGCCTTTCCTTGTCCCAGGTTAATGAGTGGTCAAAAAGCAGGTGTGATGGGTGCCACCATATACAGATAGACAAGAATCCTCAACCTGTAAGACAGGTGTTAAATACATTCAAATGATCATGAATGAAGCGGTCCTTAAAAAGAGACCTCACCCCTTGCTTTTTGACTATTTTTGAGGAGTATTATTACATGGCATGAGCAAAGATTTCTGAATAGATCTAGTAAAATTTCGCATTTGCCTATTTGTGTTTTCCCCTGCTAACTTTCGTGAGCAAGGATTTGTGCTGACCCCATGGAGAACCCACCATGCCCACAGTCACGGCCCTTCCTGATCCATCTGTCACCTAAGAGTCTTGTCTAGTGTGGGTGCTCCTTTCCAAAGATTCTCCTTCTGATGTCAAGGACTGTGAAGATCACTTAGATAGTTGTATCACGTGGGAGGAGATATAAGCTCTTACTAGACTTTCAGGAATAGTTACAATCATTAAAAAATAGAAATAAATCGGGATTCTCTGCCTTGGGTTCACTAGCGGAGGCCTCCCCTCTCCCTGCTCCGAGGTCCTCTTTCCAGTTCTCTGAGCCGCATTAAAGTTAGGGTCTGGAGGTTTCTCCTGTTAGGGCTCTGGCTTTTTCTACCAGTTCATTCTCTTCTACATTTTTCTCTGTTGTTTCTTTCTTGTTTCTGTTCATCGCTTTTTCTTGTCTCCTTTTCTGACACTGGCATTATTTCTTGCCTTCTAATTTCTCATGTCTCATCTTTTCCATAAAAGGAATAAGCTTCATCATTGCTGACCAAGTCTATTTTTTGTTCTCTGTGGGCTTATACTGAAACCCCATTCAAAACTGCCAGCATATACTGGGTCCTGATAAAATTACAGAAAGTGGAGAACCCACCCCAAAAATAAATAGTCACTTCCTTCTTGGAAGGGCCTTCAGTAGCACAACCAATATATCTTTCATCAAAAGCTGTGAAAAGCCTGCTTCTCCCTCTCCCGCTCCCCCTGCTTGTGTTCCCTCTCTCGCTGTGTCTCTCTTTGTCAAATAAATAATAAATAAAATCTTAAAAAAAAAAAAAAGAACACAAAAGGCAACTTAGGTCCCAGCAGGACAGGCACATGGAAGGGGCCTGAGAACTCAGCTGTGGGGAGTCCTGGTGTCTTTCCTGTCTCTGCTATGTGACCTTGAGCATGTTACTTTACCTCTCTGAGCCCTGCTTCCTCAGAATATAATAATACAGACCTTGTAGAGGTATCCTAAGGACTAAATGAGATAATGAATGTAGTTTTTAACCCAGCACCTGCCTTTAAGCCCACAATAGGAAAGGGAGCTATTCTTGTAGTATTTATAGTCACAAGAGCAAAAAACAGAGCTCATACCCTTGTGGCGCCCATGTCATTGAGGAGTGGGGACACCACATTGCTAAGGGTACATATGTGGTTTCAGTAAAATCTAAACCAATTTCCCTCCCCCCCAGCTCTTTGTTCCTATACAAAGTGACACTGAATGCAACATAAATATTAATATCCCCTCCCATTCCCAAGCTTTCCCAAAACCTAGTAAGAAACTGAGAAGAGAGAGATCACACTCCTCTCCTCTATCTCCTGCTACTCAGCAGCTAGGGTGATTTTCTTCCACTCAGATTGTGGTTACTTGGGTGACAACGTCATGATCCTGCTCCTCCCTTCACACTCACACCTTTTCCACCCTCCACGACTTTTGCTGAAAAAGCTTTTAGCAAAAAAAACTTTAATCTACCATTGTACAAACTGCTATAGCCATCTATTTAAAACATTCTTTTTCTTTCCTGAATGCATGCAAAACCTATTTTGTAATATAGTGAAGAAAACACCTCTTGCATAAGGCAGAAGAAGGGAATTAAAAAAAAAAAACACAGACAAGAAAAGAGAAGGAAGGAAGGCGCTAGAAAGCAGGAAAGCCCGCAGGTCCATGGGCCTGGCTGACCTTCCTGGGGGTTGACTTTCTGGGATTGAATGGCTTTGTAAATTGGTGTTTGATTTCTGTAAAAAAAGGAGACGTGTCCCAAGGTCAGACTTGGCCTCTGGGTCTTCCTTTCCCTGCTTGGACTACTTGGGCACTAGATGAAATTTTGGCCCCATAAGGTAAAGCTGTCCTCTCTCCTGTAAGTTTTAGCCTAAGCTTGTTATCCTAGAGCAGGGTTTCTCAGCCTTGGCACTGTTGTTATTTGGAACCAGATAATGTTTGTTTGAGGAGCAGTCCTGTTCATTGCTATAAGACAATTAGCAGAATCCCTAGGCTTCACCCATTAGATGCCAGCAGTAACTTCCCCTCCAGTGCAATTGTCACAACTAAAAATGCTTCCAGACATTACCAAATGTGCCCTGGGGTTCAAAATTGCCCCCATTTAAGAAGCACTGCTCTAAAGTTATCATTGAAGAGAGATTAGAAGTATGCACAATACTTGTTGGGTTCAGAGATGGTACAAAATTTTATAATGTTTTAAAAATATTTGATTTACAAAAATCTAATCAACACATCTTATTTCTCCCCACCACCAAAAAAAGTGCTTAGTTAAGCAAAGTACACCTATAGAAAAACAATCCTTTCGGGGGGGGCGGGGGGTGGGGGTGGGGGGGTAGCCTGGCTGGCTCAATCAGTAGAGCATGACTCTTGATCTCTGGATCATAAGTTCAAGCCCCACATTTGGTGTAGAGCTTAGTCAAAAAATAAAAACAGAACAAAACAAAAAAAACCCAACAAAAACAAAAAACACCACAATCCTTTCTTTTTTAAAAGATTTTATTTATTTGACACAGAGAGAGACACAGCGAGAAAGGGAACACAAGCAGGAGGAGTGGGAGAGGGAGAAGCAGGCTTCCCGCGGAGCAGGGAGCCCGATGCAGGGCTCGATCCCAGGACCCTGGGACCATGACCTGAGCCGAAGGCAGACGCTTAACGATTGAGCCACCCAGGCGCCCCACCACAATCCTTTCTTAAAAGTACATGGCCCAGGGCCACCAGGGTAGCTCACTCGGTTAAGCGGCAGACTCCTGATTTTGGCTCAGGTCACGATCTCAGGGTTGTGAGACTGAGCCCCACAGTCTGGCTCCACACTCAGCAGGGAGTCTGCTTGAGATTTTCTCCCTCTGCCCATCCCCCCACTTGTACTCTTACACCCACTCTCTCTCTCATAAATAAGTCAATCTTTTTTTTTTTTTTTAATGGCCCAATTCATACTGTTGCTAGGTTTGAAAAAAAGGCAACACCATGACCAACTCAAGTTCAGCCTTGGGATTTAAATAAAATATCGAGAAGGCGATTTCTCCTATGAGGCTCCCTTTGGAACAGGAACAGAAGTTGCTCTTACAGTAGAGCAGTCCAAGAAACAAGTCTTCCTAGAATATGTCTTTGTGTTTCCTGTTGCCTCTCTCCAGTAGGCTTTCTCCAAAGAGCCATGTGTCTTGCTTGCTTACTTCGTTCAGGTATCTGTTCAAATATGTCCTCATCAGAAAGGCCTTCCAAGACCAACCTTTGAAAATTGCACCTTCCCTAATCTGGCACACCTTATCCGGGATGGCACTTCTCACCATCAGGTATACTGTGGATTTCATTTTTCCTTGTTGTCTGCCCTCTGCACCTCTAAAATGTCAGTTCCAGGTGATCAGGGATTTGTTTTATTCTCTGCTGTCTTCTTGCACCTGCGAGTAGTGCCTAGCACGAGACAGTTCTCAGTAAATATTTGTTGAATGAGCCCATGAGTGGAGGTGGTGAGTGGTAGGCAAGGAGATGCCCATCAGATGCCAAGGAGGTCTCAAAGTGTTCCCCTGGGCTGGGGTGGGAGGGAGACTTTTCACTGCATATTGTATGGTACCTTTTGAGTTTTGAGTCCTGTGAAAATAGTAGCTACTTAAGACAATTGAAATGTAAAAGAAAAACATGGTCCGTTTCTTCCTTTCACCAAATGGGGCCAATAATGCCTGCCTCACCATCTCCACATTGCTGTATAGGAGTCTCGTACACCAGAGCTGGTTTTACCATGTCTCATTTACCCTGGCTGTAAAACTGGCTTGTGTTTATTGTTCGCATAACATAAAATGACAGATTGTTGGGCGCCTGGGTGGCTCAGTTGGTTAAGCGACTGCCTTCGGCTCAGGTCATGATCCTGGAGTCCCTGGATCGAGTCCCGCATTGGGCTCCCTGCTCGGCAGGGAGTCTGCTTCTCCCTCTGACCCTCCCCCTCTCATGCTCTCTCTCTCTCTCTCTCAGTCTCTCTTTCAAATAAATAAATAAAAATCTTTAAAAAAAAAAATGACAGATTGTTTTAGATCCTCACTCCTCATTTTGAGAGCCTCTGGGTCTCTTTTAAGTTGTGCATCAGTGTTTCTTCAGTTTTTCAAGTATTTTCGGCCATATAAAGGCAAAAAAAAAAAAAAAGAATAGCAAGCTATCACTGTGTGTCATCTACAATTATGAAGAACAATTATTTCAAGCATATTATATCTACTTAACTTAATAGCTGCTTTCTGAGAAAAGAGAAGTGTAAATTCAAATTTTGTAAATCAAAGAGTTCAAATGCATCATGGAGACATTCTAAGATGATCCTGAGGTGAATATTTTTATTTTTTAAAACATGGAACAAAAATCCTTCTATGAAGCAAGTAATTATTCCTGTGGTATTGTGATTTATAATATGAAATATATATTTGGTCTTTGTCCCGTGTTTCCGCCATAGAGCTCCTAAAACCCTTGGAATTTACAAAATGATGAGAGTGACAAATGTGTCTTTTGTTATGTTAATAAGGTGACTTTGGGACTG
The DNA here is from genome assembly GCF_029215605.1 of Mirounga angustirostris. Lineage (NCBI taxonomy): Eukaryota > Metazoa > Chordata > Mammalia > Carnivora > Phocidae > Mirounga > Mirounga angustirostris. Next base: position 35,828,258 of record NW_026991712.1, read on the forward strand.
CACCTGAGGATGGGGGCTGGTTGCCAGGGGAACCAACCTAGTGATTAGAGGGTTGGAACTTTCAGTCCCATCCCCCTGACTTCCGGGGAAGGGAAGAGGGGCTGTAGTGGCCAATGATTTAATCAAGATCACACTTACGTCAGGAAGCCGCCGCCGTAAAGACCCAAAACGACAGGATTCAGAGAGCACGTGGTGAACACGTGGAGGTTTGGGGAGAGTGGCCCACTCCCAGAGGGTGTGGAAGCCCCCGATCCCTTCCCCATACCCTGCCCTATGCATTTCTGCCACCTGGCTGTTCCTGAGCTATCTCCTTTTACAATAAAGTGGTGATCTAGTAAATAAAAGTATCTCTGAGTTCTGTGAGCCATTCCAGCAAGTTAACTGATCCACAGTCCATTGGGCAGAAGTGCAGGTGATAACCTGGACTTGTGCCTGGCATCTGAAGATGGGGGGAGGGAGCAGTCTTGTAGTAGGGAGCCCTTACCATATGGAAGCTGATGCTATCTTCCCATACACAGTGTCAGAATTCAGTTGAATTGTAGGATACCCAGCTGGTGGCTGAGAATTGCTTGGGGCGGGGTGGGGAGGGGGGGTGAAGCTCCACACACATTAGAATTGGGTGTGGAACTGTAATCCCTTATTCTATCCTGACCCATCCTTATCATGCCCAAGCTTCACATAAACATCACATCTGGCTTCTTGAGTGGCATGATTCAAAATACAGAGGGCAGGGTAGAATTACAAAGATCCTAAAATACATCTGCCCACTCAGTGCACTTGAATTCTGGTGGGCAGGATACGTGTAATGGTCAGGGTGGGGGTGTGCAAAAATGAATAAACATATAAATGAATGAGTGACAAAACAGATAGTAGGACTGCTTTATGGCAAAGCAAAGTAGAAGTTTATTGCACAAGTCATTCCATCTTTTTGGAACTCAGGGCAAGGGGGCAAAATAATGCAGAAACATATTATGCAGAAAATAATCACTTTAGGCAACTTTTGGGTAGCCTGCTAGTGTTTTGGAATGCCATAAAAGTGCAGAAGACAGACCAGCCTGACATTCAAAATTTAGAGAAGTGACAGCTCCCACTGGGGGCAAAATAACCATGGGAGGTGAGGAGGCAAGCTGGGTATGTTCAAGGCATATGAATTTGCCCAAACCAAGAACTAAGGGATAGTTCTTAGAGGCTCAGGGCCAAGCAATGTTTTCACCCACTTTTACAAAGAAGAAATAACCATCAGCACCGTCATTTTGAAATTCAAAAACAGACTCTTTAAGGAAGTGACATGCCCAGATCACCTGTGATGATATAAGGATATTGGGTGGCAAAGGACTTGTTGCTTCTTTAGAGCTTCTAGGTCCCTCTGCTCTCTGGGCAGCTCAGTGCAGCAGGAGAGAAGGAGAATAATAGCTTAGTGTCCTTCAGAATACGGCCTCAGCACCTGCTTCAACCTCTCCTCGTTCACTTAATGTTTGAGACTTCCAAAATGACAGTGTTGAGTTGGTTTGTCCGCATTTAAAATGGACAGTTTCACATCAAGCCACCTTTAGCCTACATATGGCTGCCTTGGGCTGTGATTAATCCCCTGACCAGCCCTATCAGTTGCAGCCAAAGAGCATGGTTAGTCAGTCAATAAAGAAGGCACGAGCCGTGACAACTTATGCAGAAAATGATTAGGCTACTTTCAGTAAAAGGCAGCTGTGAGTATGATGGGAAGAAGTTATTTCCCACCCAAACTGTGTCTATTGATGGCAGGGCTGTCCTAGCCATCAGGGTTATCCGTAACCGCTCGCCTGTATATCTGACCAATCATCAAGACTTCTCAGGACTTCTCTGTCAGATTGTTCCATTCCTCCCCTCCCAGGGCAGACAGACATGCCTTGCTCAGAGCCTGCTTCAGGAAATAACTAGCTGTCCAACTTCGGGGAGTGTGATTGTCCAATAGCCTCCAGCTGTCGGATCCTTCAGGCTCTGCCTCAGCTCCTCAAGTCAAGGTCACACTCTTCTTGGGAGGATCCCCGGCCAATAACTGAACAAGATGGTGGTGCAAAGACAGCCATTTCCCCTCAGTGCGAGCCTCCTCTAGCAAGCCCTGTCTGAGACGCCGCTCCTCATGGGGCTAGCCAACTTGGTCAAGTCTGATGGCCCTTTGACTGCTCTGTCTGCCCAGTTCTGCTTCCTCCCCTTTTCCTTGGTAGGTCTTCCCTCCCAGTAAACCTTTTGCAGGTGCCTCTTTTTTTAGCCTTTACTTCCTTAGAGAACCTAGGCTATCAGTGGCTCTCTTCCCTTAACCCTGAGGGTTTGTCAGATCCCACTGCAGGATGCATGGTATCGTTTGAAAAAGTCTCCCAAGATCCTGCACCCGTCCCAGTGATTCTCATATTTCCAACTGGGAACGGTGGAAAGTACCACTGACTTTTTCCTAGACAGGAGAGGTGTGAAGGAAAACAGAAATGATATGTTCAAAACTTGAATAACCATCACGTGAAAAAAATGAAAAATGGGTATAAATGACCAGGTTTGGGTTCAATGTTAGAATTTTTTTCTTTTTTCTTTTCTTTCTTCTTTCTTTCACTTAAAAAAAAAAAATAACAATTAGAAATAATCAACAGAAGTCAAATTAGTTGCTGCCTGAGATGGGAAACTCCTGGTACTGGGCTATTCAGAAGGCTGTTTTTATTGAATGAGTGATTGGGCCACATGAATTCTAAAGTCTAGGTTCTATGATTCTAATGAGAATTCAACATTCGTCACCTGCGGCAGGTGATACAAAAAAGAAAACTGTCCTTGACTCTAATAGTTCACAATCTAATTAGCAGGACCCTGTCTCAAGCAGATCTCATTTAAAGTTATTCTATATAAGTAGAACTGTTTACAATACCATACATTCTATACCAAATCTGTGCACTCTCCCAATATGTAAAATCGTAAAAACATACTTAAAAGCTAGAATTGAGGGGCGCTTGGGTGTTTCAGTCGTTAAGCGTCTGCCTTTGGCTCAGGTCATGGTCCCAGGGTCCTGGGATAGAGCCCTGCGTCAGGCTCCCTGCTCAGCAGGAAGCCTGCTTTTCCCTCTCCCACTCCCCCTGCTTGTGTTCCTTCTCTTGCTATGTCTCTGTCAAATAAATAAATAAAATCTTTAAAAAAAAAACCACAAACCTAGAATTGAGCTACACACACACACACACACACACACACACAGCTTAGAAGCAGGGAGCCTTGCTCCTGTAATTTCATCCCTCTACTACAGGTTTGGAACTTTGACCTTCAGGTCATGGAATAAGAACCTTCTATTTCTTTGAGCTTTTGACCAGGTAGGAGCCAGATTAAAATGGAAAAGGGGAACCACTAAGAGGTTGTGTTGCAGGGGATTTTAATTTTGAAATAAAATCAAAATTATAGTTCAAAAATTAAGATTTTAAAAAGTGCAAAGGTGAAAAAGAAAAGAGATAAGCAAAAGTTATAAGGATAATACTCAAACTTGTTTGTTTCTTTTCAATACATTAATTAAAAATTAATATTAGCAAATACCAATATTCAACCTTTACACTAATCCTTGGGAATTTTTTGATATTTTTTAGTTGAATGGAATATCAACTGGAAGAAATCAGCTTCCAGATCTTAGGCCTATAGGAGAGAAAACCTAGGTATGCTTAATAGATCACACATTGTTCAAGTTTATACATGTGAGTTTCCAAAAAATTTATAGAATAATATATGGGATGATATCTGCAAACCTAGCTGAGGGCAGGTTTAAAGCAAGGTGAGTTTTAGGTTAGTTCAAGCTTAGAATACAAGTACAAATAAAGATGGGAGGCAGGAGACCATAGTGGTTAAAATACCAGTGTCAGAATCTGGCTTTGTTTGGATTCCTGCCCTGCCTCTTCCTAACTGAAGAATCTTGAGCGAGTTACTTCAATTTTGTGTGTCTCTGTTTTCTATGAAATGAGAATAAAGAAACCTACTTCATATCAGTTTTGCAAGAATTCATATATAAAGCACTTAGCACACAGCTTGGCACATGCTAAGTGGCCAGTTAATGAAAATGACCTACAACAAAATGCAACCTTAAAATAAAAACCTTATCACAATGATCACTTCTAATGTTTAAGTAGTTAACTTAAGCTATAGACTAGGAAGACTGAAATAGAATAATAGTTATTACTGATTGACCCTCTACTCTGAGCCAAGCATATTGGCAGACATTTTGTTCACAAAACACTGATTTTCATGTTATATCTGGTACTATTATTAGATGAACAAACCGAGGATCAGAAGGTCAGAGAGGTGGCAAGTGACTCTATGCCCCAATCTCCTTACTATGCCAACTGCCTCTAAGGCTTGTAATGCAATCAAATTAATCTGTAAATAAAATTATGATATTTATTTATTTATTTGTCAGAGAGCACAAGCAGGGGGGAGCGGCAGGCAGAGCAGGCAGAGGGAGAAGCAGGCTCCCCACTGAGCAAGGAGCCTGACACAGGACTCGATCCCAGAACCCTGGGATCATGACCTGCACCGAAGGCAGGAGTTTAACCGACTGAGCAACTCGGCGTCCCTAAAATTACAGTGTTTTAAACAGTGTAACCAATTGCAGCTTCCACATCATTCCTGGCAGATGTCATGTAACATTGGTGGGAATATTTCCAATGATGGGAAGCTTACTGTCTTTGAGGCAACACATTTCACTACCAAAGGGCTTGATGCCTACAGAATTCTCCTTTACTTTAGTGAAATGTGCTATAATGGTTGGTTTATAGCAGTGAAAGCAGAGGAGTTGCCCTCTGTTGCAATCAGTATGTTAACACATTTTACAGTGTGATTAACTTGTACTCCTGGGTTGGCATCATAGTTCCTATAGTGCCTGGTGGACCCTGGTCTCAAGTCTACTACCAGTCTTTAATCTACTGGATTGAAATGAAAAGCAAGATGGAAGATTCCACTGTCCTCCAGCCCTCTCTAGTGCCAATACTTTCTGGATTTGTGGCACTTATTGCCATTTCTAGAAGAGGCATGCCCCAAGACACATCTTTTGCAACATAGAGAGGATTTGCAAAGTTAGAAGAAGGAATGATTACCTCTGGGAGGGGCTGGAAAAATTATTAAGAGGAGTTATTCACTAAAATGCTAAAACACTGGCTTAAAGAAGTTAATTCCTTCAACATTTAGTTAGTAGTTTGACCACCAAAATATCATGTTTACTTTAAGTCACCAAAGAATGAGCAGTAAGCACTATATTTTTTTCAGTTATTCAGTTATATATCCTTCTTTAAACAACTTAGTACTGTACATGGAAATCCAAATATATATACCAGATAAATTATAATAGTTCTCTCTCTCTGTCTTTTTTTTTTTTTTTTTAATGAGGAGCAACTTTTCGTTTTCTAAAAGACCTAAGATCCTTTGAACCTGGGAAGAACTACTTCAAGATTCCTATGAAGGTAAGCTTCCTCAAAACACTTACTTGGTGTTTTTTAGACACATAACTAGTAAGACCAAAAAAAAAATGAAAAATGAAAAAAAGATAAGAAGATACACAAATGGCAAGTAAACACATGAAAAAATGCCCAACATCATTTGTCATTAGGGTAATGCATTTTATTTTATTTTATTTTAATAATTTTTATTTCTTTATTGAGAGAGAGAATGATAGAGAGAGAGCATGAGAGGGAGGAGGGTCAGAGGGAGAAGCAGGCTCCCTGCTGAACAGGGAGCCCAATGCGGGACTCGATCCCAGGACTCCAGGATCATGACCTGAGCCGAAGGCAGTAGCTCAACCAACTGAGCCACCCAGGCACCTGGGAAATGCATTTTAAAGCCACAATGGGATAGCACCACATGCCCACTAGAGTGGCTATTATGAGAGACTGACAATACTAAATGTTGACAAAGATGTAGACCCAGAGCTCTCATACATTACTTGTGGGGATATAAAATAATACAGCCACTTTGGAAAACAGTGTGGCAATTTCTTATAAAATTAAACACATACTGGGGCGCCTGGGTGGCTCAGCTGGTTAAGCGTCTGCCCTCGGCTCAGGTCATGATCCCAGGGTCCTGGGATCGAGCCCCTCATCGGGCTCCCTGCTCAGTGGGAGCCTGCTTCTCCCTCTCCCTCTGCCTGCCACTCCCCTTGCTTGTGCTCCCACTTTCTCTCTCTCTGTCAAATAAATAAATAAAATCTTTAAAAAATATTAAAAAATTAAATTAGGGCGCCTGGGTGGCTCAGTTGGTTAAGCGACTGCCTTCGGCTCAGGTCATGATCCTGGAGTCCCGGGATCGAGTCCCACATCAGGCTCCCTGCTCAGCAGGGGGTCTGCTTCTTCCTCTGACCCTCTCCCCTCTCGTGCTCTCTATCTCTCATTCTCTCTCTCAAATAAATAAATAAAATCTTAAAAAAAATTAAATTAAATTAAACATATACTTACCATACAATCCTTCAATCCCACTCCTAGATATTTATCCAAGAGAAACAAAAGCATATGTCCATGTAAAAACTGGTATGTGTTTCCAGCAGCTTTATTCATAATAGCCAAAAACAAAAACAAAACCAAAATAGACCAACCTAATGTCCAACATCCAGTGAATGGATAAAGACATTTAGTATGTCCATACATGGAATACTAAACAGTAATAAAAAGAATGAATTATATAGACCCACGCTAATAATGCCCAACTGATTTTTGGCAAAGGCGCACAAGAAATTCAATGGAAGAAGGACAGCCTTTCCGAAATATAGTTCTAGATAACTGGACATCTATAGCCAAAAAAAAAAAAAGAACCTCAACCTTGAGTCACAGTATCCATGACAAGTATACAGAATAGATAACCATTTTAGGGCTATTTATACCATTTTTTATTGGGATTAGGTATGCCTTAAATGACATAAACCCCAAATTAGCAGGGACTTAATTACATGGGGTTCTACTTGTTAACAACAACAACCAAAATGCAGATTAGGGATGGTACCCCGGATCCCATAAGCTGTGAAAGCCCAAGGCACTTGTGCTTTGATGTTCACTTTCCTTGGAATTCCACCTCGGTCCAGGTTGGCTGCCTTAGCTGTCCCTATGTCTACATTCTGGCCATCAGGAAAGAGAAGGGACAAAGCAGTGGTCATCCTTTTCCTTTATGGACACTTGCCATGTGAAACCTCCCCTTCTACTTCTTGTCCATCACTTAATTTACAAGGCCCACCTTGGTGAGTGGGCCATGAGAAATGTGGTCTTTATTCCGGGTAGCACTGTGCCCAGCTGTTTATTAGAAATTGTATTGATATTACTAAGAGAAAAGGAGGAAGGTATATTGGAGAAAAATTGCAGAGTCTCCCACAGGCCACATTTACATTTTCTTCTTCAAAGGTTCTCAAGCCTCTATCATCTTGAAAGCTCTGAACAAGAAGTACAGTTTTCCTATAAAAATCTAAAAACACCCAACACTCATTAACTGAGGTAGCATTTATTCAATAAACACAGAAATAACATAGAAATACTTTCCTTTTTTAAGAAACTGTGCTAGGTGCTAAATTATTAAGATAAAGACACACTGTTGAGGGGAAAAATACCTCATTTTTAGTAGCAATTAAAAAACCCTTATTATTGGGGCACCTGGCTGGCTCTGTCAGTGGAATGTGCAACTCTTGGAGTTGTGAGTTCGAGCCCAACCCATGTTGGGCATAGAGATTACTTAAAAAAAAAAACAAAAAAAAAACCTTACTGATGTGGTTTGAAGGTTGGGGTTTGGAGCCAACAGCCAAGAAAGAATTATTCAGATGCTTTCAGTGCAAAAAGGCAGTTTTATTAAAGCACGGGGACAGGACCCATGGGCAGAAAGAGCTGCATTGGGGTCATGAGGAGTGGCCCATTATATACTTCCAAGTTGGGAGGGGGTTAGGGATAGCACAGCCCTCCAAGATATTTTGGAAACAAGGTTTCCAGGATCCTGAGGGGGCTAGCTATTGTTAGGAAAAGGTCATTTATTACTGTTTAGTAAACCTTCATCATGAGACCCTTCAGATGTATATCAGTGGGCCATATGCTTAGAGGATGATTCCTAACATGTATCGTGGGGGTAGAGATAAAGGAAGTTTCCAAAGGAATTTTTAAAGATTTTATTTATTTGTTTGTTTGTTTGTTTGTTTATTTGAGTGAGAGAGAGAACACGAGTGGGGGGGGCGGGGGGGGAGAGAGGGAGAGAGCGAAGCAGAGTCGTCACTGAGCATGGAGCCTGACACAGGGCTTGATCTCGCCTCCCCCCCCCGCCCCGCCCCGCCCCGAGATCATGACCTGAGCCTAATTCAAGAGTCGTCGCTGAGCATGAAGCCTGACACGGGGCTTGATCTCGCGACCCTGAGATCATGACCTGAGCCGAAATCAAGAGTCTGACGCTTAACCGACTAAGCTACACAGGCACCCCTCCAAGGGAATTTTTATGTGTTAAAGAAGACTTACAGGATTCTGGGGGTTGGGCTAAGATTGTCTTTTGCCCTTAGCAAAGCGTCAACATCGATCCAGCTAAGCTCCCAGAGTAAGGTCACTCTGCTGTTTCAAGGACTTGTTAAGGACTGTAGGCAGTAAGGAAATGTATTTTTTCTTTTGCCTTTGTTTCCCACATCATTATTACTGATATGTAGTTTTTAAGTATACCTGTTTTTTTTTTTTAGTTCTATAGAAATGATCTAAGAAACAAGGGATTAAATTTTGGCTTTTAAAAAATATTACTTTTTATTGTTGTATATAACCCTTTGTTTATTTGGATATTTTTTCAGAAATAGACTTAAAGGGGCGCCTGGGTGGCTCAGTTGGTTAAGCGACTGCCTTCGGCTCAGGTCATGATCCTGGAGTCCCGGGATCGAGTCCCGCATCGGGCTCCCTGCTCAGCAGGGAGTCTGCTTCTCCCTCTGACCCTCCTCCCTCTCATGCTCTCTGTCTCTCATTCTCTCTCTGTCAAATAATAAAATAAAATCTTTAAAAAAAGAAAAAAAGAAATAGACTTAAAGATGATATTTTAATTTTATTTTTTTTTAAAGATTTTATTCATTTATTTGAGGGACAGAGAGCATGCACTATCAGGGTGGAGGTGGTGGGGAGGATAAAGGGAAACGGAGAAGCATACCCCCGGCTGTGCAAAGAGCCCTATGTAGTACTCGATCCCAGGGCCCTGGGATCATGACCAGAGCTGAAGGCAGCTGCTTAACCAACTGAACCACCCAGGCGCCCTGATATTTGAATTTTAATAGCCCTTTAAATGTCTTGAATCTGTCCCCTGAATCAAGTAAATATTTCAAAAATGACAATGTCCCATTTATTTTCAGTATTTATACATAATTGGATTATCCAGGTCTTATCTCTCTTCTTTTATTCCTTAGCTCATTTCATCAGTAACCAAATCTCGATCAGGGTTCCTTGCAGAGAAATGAACATAAAGAAAACTTACTCAGCTTTAATGAATAGAGAAATACTTCCTGGAATTTCTGGATTTAAATAAATACTGAGAATGTGTTCATCAGTGAATTTCATTTATTTGTGTTATTATTCATATATAGTAGAATTAGGAATCTCCAAAATGCTATTCTCTTCTTATAAAAGCCCATTTATTCTTCTTTCTTCCATTCTACCAATCTTTACCAATTACCAAAAGGATATGTCTTTTCCACTAAAATGTGACTCCATTGTGGTCCAGAAGTGTCTTTTTCGTTTCCATCTTTCTACACTCAGCATATTACATCTGGTATTTAAAGAGCTATTCAGGGGCACCTGGGTGACAGTAGGTTAGGCAGCGGACTCTTGGTTTTGGCCCAGGTCATGATCTCAGGGTTGTAAGATGGAGCCCTAAGTCAGGCTCTGCGCTCAGCATGGAGTTTGATCCCGATTCTCTCTCCCTCTCCCTCTGCCCCACCTGCTCATGCTCTCTTGCTCTCAAATAAATAAATCCTAAAAAAAAAAAAGCTATTAATTTTTTTAAAAGAGTTTATTTATTTATTTTTGTGAAAGAAAGAGAGAGCCCGGTTTGGGGGGGCGTGGAGGGGGTGTGGAGAGGGAGAAGCAGACTCCCCGCTGAGCTGGGAGCCTGATGCAGGACCGATCCCAGGATCCTGGGATCATGATCTGAGCCGAAGGCAGACGCTTAACCAACTGAGCCACCCAGGCACCCAAGAGCTATTCAATAAGTATCTGTTCAAGAATGAATGAAAGAATAAAAAGAATAAATGTGGTCTTTCCAGAACCCAGATCCATCGATGGTGTTCTGTTTTCCCAAAGACCATGAAAGCTATTCACGGTCATATTGCACGTTTCACTGACATTCCAGAATTCCCTGGTCCTGATAATATTTACTTGCTCTTCTAGAAAGGCCTTTGAGAGTTTTCAGCAAAGGAGAACGGTAGGATATCATAACCAAGGCATCATCATAGAACACGCTCTCCTTTCTGGCTCTTCAGAAGAGATCAGGTGCTTTCCCTGCGTTTAACATTCCCTCTATTCTTGGTCAAGTACAACACCCACTTCTCCCTGACCTCTGACTCTCAATTTACTCAATAAAACAATCAAGCCTTTTTTTGTCAGCAGCTCAGGGTTAATTGTTCTTTCTAAAGCTTGACCTTCGTACTGTTTTTAATCCCTACCCTCTCGTATCCACAGATGCTGCCTAGCTGATATATTTTAACTTATTTATGCTGCTCGCATGCATAAGCTCTTTCTAGCTGTGCTGCTATGATAGGAAAAGTCACAAAAGGAAGGTGACCTCTTCTCACAAACTGCTTAGATAGATCTTTTAACAAATGGTGGTTTAGAGAAATAGTTATACGCCTGTGTTCTTTCCTTACTGATCACTTACCAGTTCAAATGTTCCTCTAGTTGTTACTTATTCTTTTTTTAATTGTTCAAGCCTGAAGGCTACTAACTATATATTAGCCTGATTGAAAAAAATCAATGTTTAACAAATAAGTGAGGCATTAACTGTACGAAAGTTAGTCATGTCAAAAACACACATCTGACTTACCCAGAATAACCATCTTATGTCCTAGAGAGGGGGTTTGATGTAAATTTCCTATCAAGTTGCTGAAATATTGAAATATTTCAGGGATTCCTGAGGATTTCATGGCCAAGAAAGTGTGTGAACTCCTCCTAAAAATAATTTCAAGTTGAGAGCAATTGCCCCAGAGGAAGACCAGGAGAACTAGAAAACAAAAATTCTGCTCTTAGGTCCAGGAAAAATTTTGTATCGGGTCCTGGGAAAACTGCCGGAAATTGGCATTGCCCTTGATTCCTTTTCCAGATGCCTGTTTTACTAGAGGGGGGAGTTGTTTTTTTTTTAAGTGTCTTCTGATATGTATGCATTCTTACTGTATTTTAAATCCTTAATGAATTCCAAATGTTCCCTTTGCTTATTCTTGGGTACTCCAGGACTGAAATACATGCCAGAAAGGAACAAATTCTTTTTCTGACCTTTTACTCCATGATTGCCACTGATCACTTCTGAATTGTAAATTATGCACTTTTGAAACTGTAAGCGCCCAGCTGCCTTTACCTTCCCCAAGCCTTGTCACCTGGGGACAAGCTCCACTGGTTGAGCAGATGTGGTAGTACCTATATTTTTTCTCATTTTTCTTCGTACATATGAGTACCCCTCATATAAAATGACTCCTGAATTCAGACAAAATTCCTGGTATGTATTATAAACCAGTACCTTCGTCTTTGCACCACTAATCTCAGTGGTAACTTCCAAAAGCTGTTCTAATACTTAACACCAAATTAAAGTCTTTACCTTTGCTTTTACAAAATGTAAAACTATGACACATTAAAAAACCTAACAGGTCAAGAGAATGAGAAGACAAGCCACATACAAGAGAAAATATTTGCAAAAGACGTATCTGATAAAGGACTGTTATCCAAAAATATACAAAGAACTCTTAAAACTCAACAATGAGAAAACAAACACCCAGATTAAAACATGGACAAAAGACTTTAACAGACACCTCACCAAAGAAGATATACAGATGGCAAATAAGCATATGATAAGATGTTCCGTACTGTATCTGATCAGGGAAATGCAAATTCAAATAACAGTGAGAAAAACAACAACGAGATACCACTACATACCTATTAGAATGGCCAAAATCCAGAACCATGACAACACCAAATGCTGGCAAGGATGTGGAGCAACAGGAACTCTCATTCATTGCTGGAGGGAATGCAAAGTAGTACAGTCTCTGTGGAAGACAGTTTGGCAGTTTCTTATAAAAAAACTAAAAATACTTTCATTATATAATCCAGCAATGGTGTTCCTTTGTATTTCTCCAAAGTAGATGAGCTTTATTTATAATTGACAAAACCTGGAAACAAATAGCTAAATAAACTGTGGTACATTCAGACAATGGAATATTATTCAGCACTAAAAAGAAATAAAAAGCTATGAAGGAAAGCCACCAAAAGACATGGAGGAATCTTTTTGTCATTTTTTTTTTTTTTAAGATTTTATTTATTTGACAGAGAGAGATACAGCGAGAGAGGGAACACAAGCAGGGGGAGTGGGAGAGGGAGAAGCAGGCTTCCCGCCAAGCAGGGAGCCCGATGCGGGGCTCGATCCCAGGACCCTGGGATCATGACCTGAACCGAAGGCAGACGCTTAACGACTGAGCCACCCAGGCGCCCCGACATGGAGGAATCTTAAATGCATAATACTAAGTGAAAGAAGCCAATGTGAAAAGGCTGTATACTCTATGATTGCAACTCTATGACATTCTGGAAAAGACAAAACTATGGAGACAATATAAAGATCAGTGGTTGACATGGATAAGAAGGAGAGATGAATAGGTGGAACAGAGGATTTTTGTATGATACTATATGGTATGCCTGTATGGATGTATGATATGATTTGTATGATACTGTAATGGTAGACACATGTCATCATACATTTGTCCAAACCCATAGAATGTACAACACCAAAAGTGAAACTTAATGTAAACTTTGGACTTCAGGTCATGATGATTTGTGAATGTATTCTGGCAAAATATACCATTCAATTTTAACAAATCAATTTTAGGAATTTTAACAGATATACCACTCTGGTGCAAGATGCTGAAAACGGGAGGCTGTGCATGAGTTGGGGCTATGCATGAGTATATGGGAAATCTCTGTACCTTCCTCTCAGTTGTGCTGTGAATGTAAAACTACAATAAAAAATAAGTTCTACTAAATATATGTTTTAAAAAACTATATGTTTAGGGCTCCTGGGTGGCTCAGATGGTTAAGCGTCTGCCTTTGGCTCAGGTCATGATCTCAGGGTCCTGGGATCGAGCCCCGTATCGGGCTCCTTGCTTAGCAGGGAGCCTGCTTCTCCCTCTGCCTGCCACTCCCCCTGCTTGTACTCTCCCTCTCTCTCTGTCTGGCAAATAAATAAAATCTTTAAAAAAATTTAAAAACTATATATGTTTAAAAACACAATTTAACTGAGTAAATTTTAAAGATCCGATTGGCTTTATTCAACAATTCATGAATTGGGTAGCATACTATCTGGCATATAGAAAGAAGCTCCAAAGACCTCTATAAAATGAAAGACTTTTATAGGCAGAGGGGGCAGGACAAAAGAAAAGGGGGTTAGAAGCAAAGAGTGGGTTGTTTCAGGCAAGGTCACCTTCCTTTTGGGGATGGTAGGGGTCTATCAGGTGGATTACCTGACCAGGAAATTCCAAACTGTCTGGTTAAGATTGCATTCCTGGGAGAAGCTGAAAATGCAATTACATTAGGGATTAAATCTTGGTTTAGTGATGTGGGCTTAGTACAAGTGACTCCATTTGGGGCCTGTTGTCTCTTTAAAATATTTAATATATATATATATTAAATTGTGTGTGTGTGTGTGTGTGTGTGTGTGTATACACAACTGACTGGAGACTTGAGTGATAAGATGCTAAAAACGGTGTCAAGCTAAATTCATCTTCCCACTAAAATACCATGAAAAAGTTTTTGAAAAATAAGAGTCAACTAATTACAAGAAGAATTTCCACTTACAGTACGGAGGAGGCTAAATCTAGAAACTTTATCATGGATAATTTATCCTCTGAAAAAGAAGAGCAGGGGTTCCCAGCTGGCTCAGTACGTAGAGCATGTGACTATTCTCTCAGGGTTGTGAGTTCAAGCCCCACATTGGGTGTGAAGCCTACTTAAAATAAAAATTCAAAAAAAATTTTGAAAAAAGAAGAGCAAATTTGCAAGGTAGAAGTTAAGCCTTCAAACTGTTACTCAATCAGAATCTACAAATCCCCAAAGGTGGCACCACAAAGTACAGAGGGCTAGGGAGGCGGGTGAGGCCGGTTACAAAATGTGATGGCTAGGCCCCAAGAATAAAGAGCTGCAGATGAAGCAGCACGTGGAAGCCCACTGAGAGCCCACAGTATTCATGCTTGTAGTTTTTACATTTATCACAGCTGATTAAAAAAGAACCACAGATAACCTCTGATTCTTGACAACATAAGTTCTCCTCATTGCAGACAACTGGACAGTGAGTCAGGACAAGATCTTACCCCGCGGCTGCTCGACAGGTGATAAATGTAAACGTCTGCTGGATTCCAGAATTTGGCCAAGGGAGCATGTACTTGCACCCTCCTACAACTTCAGACCTAACAGTTCTCAAGAGGATGGTAAAGAGAAGCAGAGGAAATTTCATCTATCTGTTGGCCAACTCAGACTGGAAGGAACTTCCCTCGTTGACATGTAATAGGAAAACAATCATCACCACAACATAAGAGGGACTAAAATTCTACAGTTCAAGGAAACAGAACACTATCTGAAGATTCCAATGAAGAGCATATATCTGAAAATGACTTACTATAGGAAAAGAATACTCTACAAAATGTCTGTGTCCTTAATAGAATGCAAGGAGACATGATATCTATCAAATAGTGACCCATCAATTAAGAATGCGAGGAAACTAAAAATTTCACTGGGGAATTAAAAATTTCATTGGAGGCAAGAAAGCAAAATAGACTCTGTTGATAATCAAATCAGTAATTTATAGGATGAGTGTGAGTTTTTTCAGGGAAACTTCCTCACCTTTCTATGGACAGTTAATGCTTACAGCTCAGATTTCCCCACATACAACTAGCTGTTACTTCACTGTGCTTCACTGTAATTGCATTTGGTGTCTGTGTCTGTCTGAGACTATGAGTTCTTTCAGGGAGGGACCATGATCTACACATTCTTATCCCCATTGAGCAACATAACCCCTAACCAGTGGGTCCTCATTAAGTGCTTGATGAATGTATGAAATGAGAGCTCACAGTTGCCTTGGTTTTGTTTACATTTTTGTTTTTTAAATCATTGTACAAAAAACCCCATCTATGACCAAAGTATCGTAGAACATAGGGCCAGAGTGTGGGATGTGAGGCTAGAGTTTAAAAGGCATGGGCTGTGGGGTGCCCAGGTGGCTCAGTTGGTTAAGCAACTGCCTTCAGCTCAGGTCATGATCCTGGAGTCCTGGGATCGAGTCCCACATTGGGCTCCCTGCTCAGCAGGGAGTCTGCTTCTCCCTCTCACCCTCCTCCCTCTCATGCTGTCTCTCATACTCTCTCTCAAATAAATAAATAAAATCTTTAAAAAATAAATAAATAAAAGATATGGGCTGAAAAAATACAATTTTTTTTAGAAAAACAAAGCTAAAGTAATAGACAAAGGAATGAGGATGACATCAAGAGTAAATTAATTTACTTATTTTAAATTTTATTTTCATTCCAGTATAATTAACATGCAGTATTAAATTAGTTTCAGGTGTACAATATGGTGATTGAACAATTCTATATAGTACTCAGTGCTCATTAAGATAAGTGTACTCTTGGGGTACTCGGCTGGCTCAGTCAGTAAGGCACACAACTCTTAATCTTGGGATCATAAATTTGATTCCCACGCTAGGCATAGAGATTACTTCAAAAAATTAATTAAAAAAATAAGATAAGTGTACCCTTAATCCCCATTCACCTATTTCACCCATCCCCCCACCCACCTCCCACTCTGGGAACCATCTGTTTGTTCTATATAGTTAAGAGTCTGTTTTTTGGTTTGTCACTTTTTTCCCTCTGTTCGTTTTGTTTCTTAAATTCCACATATGAGTGAATCACATGGTATCTTTCTTTTGCTTAGCATTACACTCTCTAGATTCATCCATGTTGCTGCAAGTGGGAAGATTTCATTCTTTTTTATGGCTGAGTAATATCCCTTCTTGAATCTACTTCTTTCTCCATTCATCTATCGATGGATACTTGGGTTGGGTCCATATCTTGGTTATTGTAAATAATACTGCAATAAACGTAGGGGTGCACATATCCTTTTAAATTAGTGTTTTTGTATTCTTTGGGTAAATATCCAGTAGTGTGATTACCCGATCATATGATAGCTCTATTCTTCATTTTTTTTGTAAGTAAATAGTAAATTTTAAAAAATAGAGTAAGTAGTGACACAATTAGTTTAATTTAGAATTAAGAGAGGAAATGCTACTTTTTAAAGGTCATTCTAGAAGTCAACAGAGTAGTTGAGCTTACCACAAGATCACTTTCCTTTTTCTTACTCCCTAACTTCACTTTTTTCCTCCCCCTTTTTTCTTTCCTTGTTTTTTAATGTTTTCCATGCTTTGAACTTGCCAATGACATTTACAGATACTACAGTGCTAGCTGTTACAAGAGATAAACCTAAATCTCAGTAGCTTAAAAATTAGAAGTTACCCCCAATAAAGTCTAAAATGATCAGCAAATAGGCTCTCAAGGATCCTTTCATGTTCCCACTCTCCTCTAAAGCCTTGCAATCCTCTCCATTCAGTTCGCAGAGAGAGGTTGAATCAGGGACTGAACAGAGGTTCAAACTGGAAGATTTTATGGGACAGGCCCACAAGTGGAGCACATCACTCTGGTCATATACCATTAGTTAGTGCTCACTCACATGGCCACACCAAACAGCAAGGGAGACCCAGGCAATGGAGTCCAGCTGTGCTCTGATGGAGCAGAACGGGTTTGGTCAAGAGCTAACAAGTCTGTCTCTGCCGCAAACTCCAGATTATTCCAACAATAGATAATCGTGATCTAGAGCACTCTGTTCAGCTCTCTCCTTACTTTCTTACTTAATGCTTGCAGTAATCTGATGGGATTGGGTGTTAGTATGTGCAATTTAGTAGCCTAAGGTAACATAGCTCTGATAGACAAACCAAGATTTGCACTCAATTCTGATTCCAAAGCCCACTGCACTATGCAGCATTTCTCCAATTAAATCATGATAAAGCGAGACTATAACCTGACTGAATTGCAATTAAAATTAAAAGATCACCTAACTACTGCTTCATCAGTAGAGTCCATCTTTTGAAGTTTTTCCAATTTGAATAATGCACCTATGCAAATTCCCCTGGACTCTTATTTTAATGTAGGGCATAGATCTGAAGAGGTCACGACAGTCCCTTGTACATGAGTGGTGCCTACTCACTGTCTCATCCCTTAAGTCTCATTAGTGCTAACAAACTAACACAAATTTGTGTTTCCAGAGGGAACATCTTTATACCTCACTTTTTCTTTTTAAAGATTTGTATTTATTTATTTTAGAGACAGAGCGAGAAAGCGTAACCAGGAAGGGCAGAGGGAGAGGGAGAGGGAGAGAGAATCTCAAGCAGGCTGCGTGCTGAGCGGAGCCCAACTTGAGGCTCAATCTCAGGACCCTGAGATCACAACCTGAGCCAAAACCAAGAATCAGACATTTAACCAACTGTACCACCCTGGCGCCCCTATACCTCATTTTTTAAAGACATCTTAAATATATCGTTCTTTTTTTTTTTTTTAAGATTTTATTTATTTATTTGAGAGAGAGAGAGACACAGCAAGAGATGGAACACAAGCAAGGGGAGTGGGTGAGGGAGAAGCAGGCTCCCCGCTGAGCAGGGAGCCCGATGCGGGGCTCGATCCCAGGACCTGGAATCATGACCTGAGCCAAAGGCAGACGCTTAACGACTGAGCCATCCAGGCGCCCCATATCGTTCATTTTATCTTCATAACCCTTTGAACAGTAGAGACATCAGATATGTCCACTTATTAATGAATAATAATAGTTCAACTACTTTGTGCAAGGAATGGTGCTAAGCAATGTATATATGATTATAATTACTTCTCTTATAATTATGTAAGATACATCTTACATAATTATAAGTACTTATATAAGATACTTACATCTTATCTATTACATATATATAAAACTTCATTTAATCCTCAACACCACTTAACAAGCTAAGTGTTTTTATTACCAGTATTTTATTGATGTGGCAATTAAGGCATAGAAGGTTGAGTAAATTGACTGAAGCAACAAAGTTGAGCAGTGAAGAAAATAAAACAGGTCAGGCTACATGAAATTCTCCCAGTAATTTTCCCAAGTTCAAGTTCATAGGTCCTCTTTATTTTTTGTTTTGCCATTATCCTTGCCATATATATTCCTATTCCTCAAAATACTTATCACTTGGGCTTTCATGACTTTCTCTATTCTTGCTTCCCTGCAACTGCATTACACCTTTATTCCATGAGCTCAAATTCCTTGATTTGAGTTTGTAAACCTAATAATTCTGTTGTTTCATACACATATGCCTTGCTATTTAAAACATGAGGTAAACACCTAATTTAGCTGTTTCCTAAAGTAAATCCACAATTTATTGATGCAAAGAAATCCCTAAACTTCCTCTAAAACAAAAGGGTATTATTCTATCTAGACACATAGTTGAGATTAAAGAAACATCAATTTCCATTTTAATAAGATTTAACTTAATATATTTTTTTAGTTTTATTTATTTAAGTAATCGCTACACCCCATGTGGAGCTCAAACTCATGACCCTGAGCTCAAGAGTTGCATGCTCTTCCGACTGAGCCAGCAGGTACCCCTAACTTAGTATCTTCTGTAAAATTTCTGGTGCCATGCCTAGCACAAAACCAAAGACAACTTAAAAAGCCGGGGGGGGGGGGTTGAAATATTAATATTTTAAATGAGTCACTCTCTAAAAGACTTTACTTGGGAGTCAAAAGAACGATGACTTTAATATCTCAGAAATAAAACCCCGATCAATTTGTTCATCAAGTTTAGTACGAATCTGTTCTGATGCGGAAAGTTGGGAAAAAATAAAATACCCTGAAACTGAACTGGTCACTGGAAAATTCTCTTCCTGGTTTATACTTTACTATCTAAATGCCAGCTGGAGCCTCAGGCAAAATGTAATTTGTAGACCGGTTTGTGGCAGAAACACTGTATCCAACATTCAGAACAGACAAGGTGCTGGAAGAGTGAGGACAGACTTTATGTGTCTGCTACTGATAAATTCAATCCTCTGCACTTCTTGAGGCTGAACTCTTTTGTGAGGCTCCTTTGTCACCTGTGCCTTAAGGCAGGCCCCCTAGTAGGTGCTCAATAAAGGTATGTTGGGGGAAAAAAAAGAGACAAACCAAGAAACATACTCTTGACTACAAAGAACAACAAACTGATGGTTACCATAGGGGACGTAGGTGGGGAGATTGGGGAATAGGGAATGGGCATTAAAGAGTATACTTATCAAGATGAAGGGAAAATGATTTTAAAAAAGGATATGTTGGAAAACTCAGTAAGGCCAAAATGGAGTTTGCAAAGGGGTAGTAGGAAGAGTTCTAAGTTCTCATTGCTAACTAAACTCTGGATGACTTTTGCAGCTGGTTTTGCAGGTCATGCCAGCACTAATCTTTTCTTAGCTCTAACATTTAAAGGGAGAAGAGGCAGAGGCATTTTACACTGTTCATGTAGCTCTTTGAACTTCCTTAAGTTGACTGGGTGGAGGCTCTACCGTTTTAGGCTGGCCCGTTTGTATGGCACCTGCAATTTCCGCTCTTCTCTTTCCCCCTCTTCCTGGCTCCAGGTCCTTGCTCCACTGCCAGCTGGGTCAACGGGGGCCCTGGGAACTACCACGTCCCTCAAACCTTGCTTCAGGAGAAAGCAGGTAGTGATCTTTATGTTTTAAATCACTGCAACATGAAGTCTTCCAGTGGACGCTTTATTTGGATAGAAAAATCCAATCTACGAGAAACGAGTCGGTACGGGCCAACCTCTATTCTTTGCCTCTCTTCATACTAAGGCCTCCACGATCACCCGAACCCTCCATCTAAGAAGGTTGCCGTTTCCCCGCCGGAGCTGTAGGCTTTCTGAAAGAGGCCGCCTCACCTCCCACCAGCTCCGCCCCACCCGACCCACCTCACCCCCACTTCGCGCCCCCATTGTCCCCTCGCAGCTGTCACTGCGCACAGATCCCGGGTCCCCTATTGGAAAACTTTCCCGTCACTCAGCCCATACTCCGTGGCCGGATTCCTCTCTCTATTCCGAGCCTTAAAAGGTCTAAGGCCGCTTTCCGCGAGCCAGCAGGTAAAAGTCGCGGCGGAAGAGAGGAAGGGAGGGGCCACGCGCTAAGGTTGGCCCCGCCTGCCGACCGGGTGCGGCGGGCTGGGGGGTAGCGCGCCACACCGCCCCTCCCCGACCGTCTGACCGCGCCCTCCCCTGCCACCCCCAAATCCTGATCACAATGCCAGAGCGGCGGAGCCACTCGCGCAATGCAGCCCCGGGACGACCCAGGAGGCAGTTACCACCGCGAAGCACGGAGGGCGGGGCGGGCCTGGGCGCGGGGAGGGGTTGGGGGGGATGTGAAAGGTCCCGGATGTTGCTGAACCGGAGCCCCTTCTAGAGGGAGTGACTGGCGCAGGCGCAGAAGGGCCGCACGGAAAGCTAAGGTGGGGGTGGGGAGGAATTTCCTTGCTGGTTTAGAGGAAGAGTGAGCCTGTGGAGGTTGCAGGGGATTCGAGAAGGCGAGGTAGGCAGGCAGTGGTGGGAAGGAAAAAGGAAGGAGCTTCCTACCCGGGCTCACTCTCCCAAGAGCAGAGAAGTTGGAAGCTGAGCGGGGTGGGGAGGAGCGTTGGTAGCGGGAGAAGTGTACGCTCCTCCGCTCGCCCTCTAGCGCGGGCGGGCAGGACGCGCGCGCTAGGGAGCGGCGGTTACACTGGGCCCCCAGAGCTGTGGGCACCAATCAACGGTTGCCATAGCAGCGTTTGACGTCATCGTGCGTGTGGTGCCCCTGCTGTCGGGGCTGGTGATTGGAGGAAACCCCGTGTCTGCGGAGCCGCTGTAGCCTGTGAGCAGCGAGATCCACGGACAGAGTCTCAGCCTCGCCGCTGCCGCCCAGAGACTGCTGAGCCCCCGTCCGTCCGCCGCCACCCACTCCGGACACAGGTAAGGGACCCGGCCGCCGCCGCCTAGTCTCACTCCTTCCTTTCCCAGAGCAAGCTTCCGAAAGCGTGGGGGCCGTCTCCGCTCCACAGCGCCTCAGCCCCGCTCGCCCGGCGGTAGCGGCGCTGGGCTGAGGCGGAGTCTCCTCTGGCGGAGACGGGCAGCGGCTTCTTTTCCGCCTGGTTCGGGCGGGCGGCTCGCGGCCGCCTCGGGCTACTTGCTTCCGGATCGACGCCTCGGCCCCGATAAGCGCCCGTTCCCGGACCCCGTCCCCGCGGTGGTAAGGGCGCCCACACGCGAGATCCCCGGGGAGCCGCCCGGTCGCCGGCTGCCGGGGGTGGCCGAGGCTCCTCTGGGCGCGATCCGTTCCCACCCGCGCCCCTTCCTCGTCGCCGCCCCGCTCCCGCCCGAGATAATGACTCGGTGGCTGCGGGCATTGCAGTGGCGCAGGTGAGGCCGCCCCCTCCCCTCGCCGCCCTCCCCTCCCCCTGCCTCTCCCGCCCGCTCCTCCGCGCAGCCTCCGCGCCCAGCGCTGCGGCGACGGCACCCAGCCCTCCCCCATCCGGGCGGCGGCGCGGCGGCAGGGCTGGGCCTGGGGACCGGGCCGCGAGCCGAGGCCGGCCCGGAGGCGCCCGCCAGGTACTCTGGGGCGAGGCCTCGTTTCTGGCACGAGGGGGAGCCGGCCCTGGGGTGGGGCTGGCCTGGGACCTGGGGCCGAATTTCCTGGGTTCTTCAGTGGGGTGGGGGATGGGGCTGCGGTGGGGGTTTTTTTGTGTGTTTTTTTGTTCCCCCTCAGGGTGAGGGGGGGCTCCGAGCCCAGGTGGGGATAGAGAAGAGAATGGGGAAGGCGGCGGGCGGGCGTCTGGCTCGCCTGCCCGGTGGGCTTGAACGGGAGGGTCCCCGTGCTGGCTTTTTAGACGCTGTTCTCCTCTCGGGGCGGGTGAGGCTGAGCCTAACAGCCGGCGGTGGCCCAGCTCGCCTGGGTGTGGCTCTTGCCCCCTCCCCCACCTGCTGCAGCTGTCGGGCCCTTATAGACTAAATGAGCACCATTGGTGTCCGGTGGCGGAGGAGACGCGGGTGGGAGAGTGGGGTGTGTCCGCCGCCCGGCCGGTCTTGGTTCCGCTTCTGCGGGAGGCGCTGGCGTCTCTGCCCCCGGGGCGGGCGGGCGGCTCCCCCCCCTTCCCCCGGCTCGGGCGGGGGCGCGCTGCTCCTCCCTCTCCCTCTCGCTCTGGTGGGGGGAATTAGCACTCAGCAGTAGGTTGGGCTCCTTGACACAGATCCGCCATGACAAAGAGGGAGAATCGGGGCCCTGGGCGGAGCCAAGGAGGGGTGGTTGCGGATAGCGCGCACGGAAGGGTTTGCACTTTCGAGTCAAGGTCTGGCCGTGTTCGTTTCACCTCAGTCGACGTCGTAGGTTGGTTAAGGGTTAAAATGGGTGCGGCGAGTCCTCTCCGCAATACAGAGGCGAGGCTTTGGAGTACTACTCTGTGAGAAATGCACTTCCCCTTGTACCCGAGGGTTGGGGAGAGAAACCTTTGTGCTGGTTTTTGATAATTTTTCGTTAGAAGCAGCATTAACCTGAGAGCGTTTTGAGTTCCTAAGGGAAAAATTAGTAATTTCAGGGGTGTGTGTGGGGGGGGTATGAGATCATAAATTTTAAATAGTTTTGCATTGGCACGGTATACCTCACAAATAAGCGAGCTGATTACTTCTTTTCCCTGTTCGATTTGGCTTTTAAAAAAGGTATTATGGGATTTCCCTGGGAAGGTAAAGGATGTGATACTGGGGAGTCTGTCCCTATAGTGACTGTGGCTCTTCTGTTCACCTTTTAATAGTGCACTTCAGGCTGTATATTTATCTTTAAAATCACTTATTCTGTGGGGATCAGTGTATGGCTTAGTATCTTTCTGTGCTGTTTTAGCACCTTTCAAAAGGATATCTTTAAGGAAAAGTGTAACGGGTAAATTAAAAGGTCTAGGGAGCTTTAAAATGAAAGAATTAGGTGAGAAGTTAGGGTAAATGCAGCCTGAGTGACAGTTAAATTTTGACTACTAGAAACACTGTAATATATTTAAACTGGAGCAATGACAGAAAACACTGACCGCACTAGAAGCACTTAACATACACATTTTAGTGCTCATGTATCATGGTAAGTTGTAGGACTCATGGATGTATTTTTGAAGCATGTATGCATAAAACAAGGTACAGGTAATGAGGCTTTAGGATCTGTTAGCGATTGTGGGTGCTTGTTTTATATTCAGAATGCCTTAAATCAAGCAATTTGGCCTATTCTCCCAGAAAATTGTCATGCTGTGATCAGCTGGCAGTTGGGGTAGGGGTAATACCAATAAAATTTAAACTTACACATTTCTGACAAGAATAGTAGGTATTATTAAAGTAAAAAGACATGAGTTACATTAAACTGACCTGAATCATGATTTTGTGGAAGTACGGTAGAGGTTGTAATGTTGTTTGTTGACAGTGCTTTCACTTAAAAAACAAACACAACTGCTTAATTTTGGATTACTTATGGTACTGGAAATTGGAATTGAGATTTGGGCCAAGTAAGGTAAGGGTTAGATTTTAAGGTAGCCTCTTTACCAAATGTGCTTTGGCTTTATGTGAAATGAGGATCTTCTGAACAAAGATGGTGTAATGCAATTTTAGTTTTGCTTCTCATTTGCTTTATATTTATGGCTTTAAATTTGTCCCCTGAATGCGGAGTATGCCCTCTCCCTTTTTTTTCCTATTCTGGTCATCCTTTTGTGAGGCTGCATTAAATTCCTCACATGAAGATTCTTCCATAGGCATTAAAGTTTGAAGTGTTAATATAACTTATTTACAAAAGGTATAATTTTGAGTCTGTTCGGTGGAAAAATCTAAATGCTACTTTTTTTCCCTGCAGAACATCCAGTCATGGATAAAAATGAGCTGGTGCAGAAGGCCAAACTGGCCGAGCAGGCTGAGCGATATGATGACATGGCAGCCTGCATGAAGTCTGTAACTGAGCAAGGAGCTGAATTATCCAATGAGGAGAGGAATCTTCTCTCAGTTGCTTATAAAAATGTTGTAGGAGCCCGTAGGTCATCTTGGAGGGTCGTCTCAAGTATTGAGCAAAAGACGGAAGGTGCTGAGAAAAAACAGCAGATGGCTCGAGAATACAGAGAGAAAATTGAGACCGAGCTAAGAGATATCTGCAATGATGTACTGGTGAGAATCATTCAGACTAGCTTCATTATAATATAGGGCTCCTATAATGAATGTCAAGTGTTCCTTTCAACTTTTTCTTTCTTTGGTTTTTCTTTTCCTTTAAAAAATTGAATGTTCTAAATTTTGAAGTCTTCAGGGTGTCATTACTAAAAGGTATTAAAACAGTTGTGGGTAAATTGGTATAAAATAAATGCAGTACTGATTATTCAGGTAGACTAAAGACTAGTAGTGTATTTTGTGCTAATTGAAAAAATAAACTATTATCATTTCAGTTATGGTTAAGGTATTTGTAGTAGTTATAGAGCTCATTTTCTTAACTGTACATCTGCGGATACAGGAATTTTACGTATCTTGTTTTATGTAAGAGAGATGTAGTAGGAGACTCATTGTAGACATAATATCCTTCCCTGCTTTAGCCACTAAAATGTAATGAATCAGCTATACAAAAAACTGTGGCTTCAGAGTTGCTTTTTGCCTCTTCCTGCATTTAAGTATTAGAGGTCAACTTTGAACACTGACAACCACAATAAAAGATTATGAATAACTCAAACTTGATTTTTCTAGGTTCAATCAAGAAGTATTTTAAGAATTTAGTACATACTGTCATTGAAGCACTGCTTCTCTAAAAAGCTTAAAAGAATTGAACATTGCATTTTAGCTAGTTTTAATCAACCTTCTTAAAAATGATAGCTTTCTCATTGAGAAAAGTTTAAATCTTAGGATAAATTGGTAGGAGATCCAGTCATTTAGTATATAACATATACATCAATACTTTTCCTTTTTAATGAACCAGGAGTGATTTTATTAAATGATTACCTATAGGACTTGGGTCTCACTCAGTATGGCGGGGCACTTATATATAGAGAGAGTATCCCAATTTCTCTGGACAGGTTACTGGTTCTGGGACTCAGAATAGAAATCCAGGTGCACACTTATTTGAAACTTGTTCATGGAAGGGGTACTCTAATGAGCAACATAGGATTATTTCTGTGGTTTTAGGTTTAGGGCTTTTGTTAAAGTTGTGTTGGTATTAAGATTCCTTCCCAGAAGTTTTTAATTACTAATGGGATTGCTTTAAGTCCTAAATTATTCTCAAATGGTATTTTCTTTAGGCTATATTTCAAAGAACAGTAGTTCTTTGAAATATATATCCCATGTAGTGTCTGTCTTGGGTGGGGTTTTTGGGTGTTGTGGTTTTGTTTTGTTTTTCTTTTAAATCTTTACATTAATAGGCGTCATTTATTTCTAAGGTGGGAAAGGAATTCTGTGTTTTTATTAAGGCTAAATAACATGTTTATCTTGTGATTTGCTAAGGTAGTAATATTTAAAATTCAAAAATACATCTTTCTATAATAATAAAACGTGTTGGGTTTTTTTCTCCCTTGCTCTCTATGCGGACTAATACCTGTGTAGATGTTACTGAATTTTCGCGCTGGTGTTTTTCCTGCAATTATATCTGATAATTTTTATTTTGGTTTCAAAGAATTTGTTGAGTTATAACTTAAGACAAAAGCCAATCTTAGGAATAAAAGGGAATGTAGTAACATTTACTCTTTACTAACAAGCTTCTTTGCTATTCCAGGTAGGTATTTGCATGTTTTTCCTACACAAAGTATAAAAGCTCCTGTCATTGCGAGGATTTTTCTAGGAAAAGACTGTAGCAGTTTTAACTTTGCTTCCCTTTGGTTTCCTTATCAAAAAAAAAAATAATGCATAGGATCAGTGGATGGTAATAACTAGACTAATTTCTAGCTTCTTTGATTGATCTCTGATTGATCTTTGATCTTTATTAAGGGGATTTGATATTGGTGACTATCCATGTTCTTCAGTACTGAGTCTGAAGAGTACTGGCCTCTCACTAAGTCTAAATGAAATTTCCATCTTGAGAGTATAGATAAATGAAAGTTTAATTCCTTTACCATACCAGAGCTAAACAAATTTTTGCTTCCAGCCTTGGTCTTTTAGTGACCTAAAAGCAGATCTTTTAGCTCTGCTCTGTTAGTGATCTTTGCATAGTTCATGCTTCCTAACATCTAGTATCTACTCAGGTATTTGCTGAGTAAATGAACAAAAAGGCTTCTTCGGAAAAGGGGATAATAGAACTAGGTCAGCAGCACTGCTAATTTTCCAAGACCTTTTCTGTTTCATCTTGGGAAAATTCGGTATTTACAGATACTGTGGTTCTTTTTCAAGTAGACCCATCATCTTTTTTCAAACAGGTCGTGTTGGCTGTGGAAACATCTTGCATAAAATTCCTTTTCCCTCTTTGAGTAAAATGGAAGAATAAAATAGAGCAGAACTGACATTTCTCCTAGAGAAAAAACTTTCTGATGTATTTGATGATCAGGGAAAGTTTCCCTTAATTATATTGTAAGGTCTTACATGGTAAAAAATATATATATATATAATCACAATTTTTATTCTAGCTTTTTCTGAACTTTGACTCCCCTCCCCACTGTTTGAGAAAAATAAGCAGGTAATCCTTTTTCAGAATTAATGTTACTGATCAGTTGCATTAGTAATGAAACAGACTTCATTGTTCTATTGAGCACCCGCATCATACTGGCCAAGACCTCTTCCCATAAAAAGGAGCTAAGTTTTTCTGAAGAGCTCTTTAGTCTTTTATTAAATGGTTACTGCCATTCTGGTATAAGCGTTTATCAAGTGTTTAATTAATATCATTTATTAAACAGAAAAGGTAGTCTTGTTACTTTGTGTAAGAGTTATAGAGCATTATTGTGGAAAATGGTCACAGGCATGTTCTTCACAACATGGACTTCTCTTTTTGCAAGAGAACTTGGGGTTCTTCCTTGTGTTGTTAATTTGAAGTTTGCAGTATGTGAACTAATGCAGTCTGCCTTTCCTGCCAGATCTTAGACAAAAGCTCTTTTGGTAGTAGGGTAAGGACTCAACACTAGTGATCTCTACTACCTCCTCTGCATAAATCCACAAGAAGCAGCCAAAAACTGGATAGTTTTGTCTTGAACATGAAATGACAAAATACATACTAGAAAACCTAATTCCAGTTCTAAGAAGAATGTAGTGGTGTAAAAAGAACACCACATTTTGAGTCGGACCAACTTTTTACCATCTAATAGTTCCAAGGCCTAAGGAAATCAATCAGTTCCTCTGAGAAAACTGAGTTCAATTAAATGACAGTAATGTCTACCCCATAGGATTGTTACAGAGAATGAAAATCAGGAGGCTCTTAACTCTAGAGTCTAGGAATGGGATTTAAAAGATCCAGGAAGCCTTAAAAACTGTATTTTTGTGGGGCAGAGGGTCCATTTTGACTAGTAAATTTTCCAGAGTTTCATTAAAAAATCTGAAAGCCACTGGTATAAGGCAAAAAACAGCTTATAGGAGGTGAAGCAGTAAAATCTTGAATCTGGCGTCTGTAACAGTTGGCAACAGTAGTTGAGTAATAGCAATAGTTACTCAGTTAACTTGAGTTCCATTTTATTATGCTCTACATTTTTATTTGCCTCAGGCAGTTTTAAGGTGTGGTTGCTGGGCACTGGTTTTTATCTGTAGACTACAGAACTGCCATTAAGCAGGAACAAGCTAGGAAACCAGGTAGCTTTTGGGGCTTTGCTGGTCTGAATATATTGTGTGCCTTGGGCTTTAAAAACCACTATTTGGAATTGTAAGCTGACAACCACTAGGCAGCTTATTTATTGGAATAAGGGCTTCTCAAAAGAATTCTGCAGTGTCATACTTACCTTTATTACTTAATATATTTACATGTTTTTTTCAAATGGCTTTTGGTATGTTTGAAAATACAAAGAGCTTCTGTTGCATAGTAGATACACCTGCAGTCTCTTCCAGGGAGGAATACATTGGACAGACTCTTCTTGATAATAAAATTCATTATTTTTGGAGAGTTGTCATGATAAGCAGTATCGCACCTGGTAAGGTAGTTTATACAGTTGGAAAGTCTGAGGTGTGTGATGTGAAAATGAAAGGAAATAAAGGAATGAAAATAGAAAGGCAGGTGATTGCTCTTTGGTGGAAAGGGGAAGAATAACCAACAACTTAAGAGCAACAGGCTACCTATCCTTTTTCAGTATAGCAGTACTTCACTAAGAATGCCTTTCTACCTGTTCTAGTAAAAGATGGAGATGCTTGGTTTTAGTGATGAGCTGTGAAGATGATGATGATTAGTGTGTTAAAAGTGAACTAAGAGGAAAAGTTTAAAGGATTTGAAATTGGAATTAGAGTGAAAAACCTGAGTTAAAATCTCAAGAATAGAAGTACAGGCACACTTAAAATGATTCAACTCTTAATCTACCCAAGAAAAAGGAAGAAATTGTATGTGGCCCCCACAGAGGCATTTTGAATTAGAAAGGTGGAAAATAAGCTCCCTTTGAGTTATAATAGCTCCCCAAGAGTAATTTTGCTTTTCATTTGTTCTTTTAAGAACAGCTTTACTAGTAAAGAAATCCTAGTGGTAACACCTCAATAGTGGTACAATAGAAGCATCCTAATTGGTTAATTGAAAAGTAGTTTATATGATCATACTTGTTTTAAACATTTGTTTTAAATTAAAATACAGATGTATATGTTCATTTGTCCATTTTTAATGTGAGGCGAAGGCCTTTTCAAATAATTTGCTAACTACCCCTATCAATGATGTATCCTTTATAAAATACAGTTTGAGTCTGCATAGTAGAGTGAGAATTTAAATGTTTGGTAAGCAATCAGTACAGAATCCCTCTAGAAATGTGTGGTTTTTTCTAATCTTTTAGTTGCCCAACCCATGCTATTTTTCTGTATGTAACTCCCTTTAAAAACTAGTTGTTTCCTCACCCCCCCCAAAAAAAGTGCTCTTCCAAAGCACTCCATTTAGTTTTCATAGTAACATATCTTTTCACACTTGTATATCCTAACATTTAAAAACAGAACATTTTAAGTAATTATAGCCAGTATAGTGGCATGGTTTTGGAAACAAATATCAGACTATTGGTCGGATATCTTAACAAATGTCAATAACTGCTGATAGAAGCTGAGGGGGAGTCCAGAGAGTAGCTGAAAAGTCTATCCTCAAGCATTTAGCCTAAGTCCTGGGCATTGTCGGGTTTGCTTACCTAGAAGTGAAGAATATAGTATAATCCCGGTTATCAATTAAGTGAAATTTGGTTAATCCAGCAGTTAAGGTTTTGTAGAAGAGTTGTTGCATTCTAGATCATTCTATTAGAACGTTAGGTGGGGGAACAATGCTTCCTTTAAAAGGCTTTTTCAATAATTTTGCAAGAGATGAGACTAGGAGAGATGGGTACTGGCTAGATTATACTATACTATCATACATACCTAGCATAATGTTATAAACTAAGGAGTGGGGGACTTCAAAGGCCTTGGAAAAACTTAAGGCCCTGGAAAGTGACACCAAATTTTGCCTCTTAGAAGGTAGATTGGTAGACATGCAAAAAATAGTTGTTTTTATAAGGAAAATCAGCTTTTATAATTTTACAAATTTTTTGAAGATTTGATCTGGTTCTTTGGACTCATTTTCTTCTACTAGTATCAGAATAGATTCTCAGTGCCCATATAATGGATATATAGTTAACCATTGTTTATACATTAATTTTGTTTTTATACCTGGGGCTTTAACCTATGAAAGACTTGGGGTTTTTTTTCCCCCATAAATATAGTATCTTTTCATACCTGGTAAGTGGTTCTAGCATATAAAGGGAGTCCCGTATGTGAAATAGTTTTGCCTTTATAATACTGAGTTAAATGTTACTGGGCCATTGAGATTAATTTGACTATACATTTTTGATCCCAAAGTAAGTGATCTTTGGCACATTCATAGTGAAGAATGTATATGCATATGAGAAATTTTCTTTTAAAAAGTTAAAATTATAGATGTTCTGAAGTCAGCCATATTAAAAAAACTTGTTCATTGAAATTATAATAGGTGTTAGAAATTTTTTTTCCCCCTAGAATTTCTAAGATCCCTATTGTGATTTCATCCTGGTTCTTGTAGTTTGATTAGTATGATGGTTTTACATTGAGAATAAACAGTGCTCTTTAGGGGATTTGGAATTGCTCTAAGTTTCAATATGCCAAAAGCCAGAGTTCATCTTTCTTTCGAAGTTACCTCTCCTTTCTATCGACTTAATTTTGGCAGTTCTGTGCTGCATACAGCTCTTATTATTTCTGTAAAGCGCTGATTCCCTTCTGTCCTTCTGTTCGATCTTTGCCAAAATCCCGTACATAGAGCCTTTGGCTCTAGTTTGGTCTTAACCACTGTCCCTGATACAAGCCATTGCTAATTCCCATCTTTATGGCCTGAGCATTTCTGCTTCATTACTCTGCTTTAGAATTTACTTTAGTCTTGTTTTTGTTTTTGTTTTTTTTTCCAACTTCAGAGGATTGGCTCCATTCCTTCATTCTCCTTGAAAACAGAATGGACGGTTCATGTTTGTGGTATTTAATTTGATATTAAGCATATCAGTATTTTTTAAGTAGCACAGATTTTAATTTGGCTTGGGAGAAATGGAGTGTTTAGCCACCATATCTCAGCAGTTTCCATGGTATTAGGCACATTGCTGTGCTACAGGTCATTCTTCGTTCTTTCTGAATGAAAAACTTCTATCTGCAAAAATGTAGTACCAGTTGTCATTTGTCATTGATTAGTTGTGCATTTTCTGGTAAGATAATGTGACATAAGTAGTAATGTGGTATAGAATAGTCTTTTTTTTTTTTAAGATTTTATTTATATAACAGAACACAAGCAGGGGGAGCTGCAGACAGAGGGACCAATGAGGGGCTCACTCCCAGGATCCTGGGATCATGACCTGAGCTAAAGGCAGACTTTTCACCAACTGAGCCACCCAGGCACTCTGTAGAAGAGTCCTATATCTTGTCAGAGTTCACTTTTCTTTTCTGTTGGCTTATTTTATTGCTACAGTGTGGCTCTTAAGGCAACAGAGCATGGATGTATAGCTGATTTGGTATCAGTATGATCCTGTGATACGGATACGGACGTGCACATTTGTTTACACTCGAATAGATTACTAAAAGGTTTCAACATCTAAACTTTTGTGACTTTTCTTTTGATACAATTTGTATGAGCATTCTTCTCTTTTCCCCCAAATAAAGATACGCTTACAGTGGTGTTAGCCACAGGTAGGATGGCAAGTTAAGAATGTAAGGACAGTCTGTCAAATGTTAATATGTAGAGTTAAATAGACCAAAATAAGACTTTGTTCAATGGGTTGACCTGTATGCCTGTTCATTTTTTTTAAAATGTAGGAAAGACCCTATTGCATTTAATTTTCAAGGAGTGCCCAATTTTGTTGTATTGGGATTTCATTTACTTGAATTGTTTAATGAGTAGTTAAAAACGTTTTTTAGTGGAGGTTAATTCCTATCTTGAAAACAAGTTTTGGGATCTAAGGGTTTTTTGTTTGTTTGTTTGTTTTTAATTAGTATTACCAAGGAACCCAGTCTGAGTTGTGTGTTGTCTCATCTTGATCAATTACAAATGCTTTTCTGAGAAAAACCTACTTGTTGATCCAAGACTCATGAATTGTCTGCTTGTAATTTTTTTGCTTCTTAAAACATACAATAAACACCATTGCCCAGAGTTTAGGAGGACGTAGACATGCTTGCACCACATTTAACCCAGGGACATTTGGTGAAATCCTACCCCAAACGCATTACTTTTAAAATGCGATTCTGTGAAATTGACAGTTGAGGGCAGTATTATATATAGGCAGGCTGTAGTATACTTAGAACAAATTCTCAGTTCAATAATTTGAGTACTTTACTACTGTATTTGGAAGATGTTCAGAAATAGACATCCTAAAGTGATCGTGTTCTTTGCTATGAGTAATGACTTTCCCTCCAGTTTCTCCTTTGGTGGTTTTCGTCTGATAGAGGGGCTTTTCATCAGACTTAATTAGATCACAGGGATAAGACTTGAAGAATAAACTTGTGTAATTTTTCTAAATGTATACTACCTTTAAAGGGATGATAGAATCTAGCACAGGCTATGCAAACTTTTGGGTGACTTTGGGCAAGTTATTCCATCTCTGTGACTCTATTTCCACATCTTCAAAATGGGAATGGTGATAGTATCTACCTTGAGGATGTTTTGAGAATTACTGAGTTAACACACACCCGTGGTGATATTAAAGGTAAGCAAATATACTGCTTACCTTTTTTTGTACCTCTGATATCACTTCAGTGTGACTTGATTTATTAATTTTGAGGTTAAATGTAAGAATTTTAATTGCATAAATTCTGTATATTTAATAATTATTTTATAAGCTCACTATGTTATTGAACAATAAATATATAATATACAAATAAATATATAGAGAGATATAATAAATACTAAAAGCCTCTGCTCTTAAAAAATCTTGACAACTTAGGGAAGTGGGCACATACCCAAATAATACAACAGAAAGACTTCGTGTTTGGTTAACTATGAAAGAGCTGGTCTTCACCCTTTTTTAAAGAGCAACTGATAAAATCTAGTCCCACTAGGGAGTTTATAATAATATAATACAGTGTGCATGTGCAAATTGAAAAACACTATAAAAAATGAGGTGTTTTAAACAAAAAGTGTTTTGTGGTGGAAATACTCAGAAATGGGGCCTTGGTTGGTGGTCAGCCCTGGTCAGGGTTGATGCCAACTATAAAAAGGGTTCTGCGTCAGGGGAGAAGGAGGAAAGCCCCCAAGCATGTTAGAACAGTTTTAACAGTTATCAATTGGTGCTCTATAAATTCTTTTTGGTACCTTCTACCATTTATCATGTTATCATTAGGAGCTACATTTTGAATATGAGGTAAAAACATTGATTATCCTGGGATTATTTTGCCTAGTATTAAGAATCCAAAGGCAGACATTCTCTGAACCTGATTTAATTTAGCAGTTTTTCATCCCACTTATTTTGAGTCTTTTCACCGAGGTGATTTTTTATTTTTTTATTTATTTTTAAGATTTTATTTATTTATTTGACAGAGAGGGAACACACAAGCAGGGGGAGCGGGAGAGGGAGAAGCAGGCTTCCTGCTGAGCAGGAAGCCCGATGTGGGGGGCCAATCCCAGGACCCTGGGACCATGACCTGAGCTGAAGGCAGATGCTTAACAACTGAGCCACCCAGGCGCCCCACCGAGGTGATTTTTTTAAAGACATACATACAAAATGTTTTAGAACACCAGGCTTTTTATCAGTTTTAAGTTTTCCGCAGGTATCTCTTGATTCATTTTGGGGAAAATTTAAGGAGCAACTACTCTAGCTTTCAACAGGATTTAAGATGAAATTTTAGGCTGGCTTTAACATTTCCTTAAACACCAGGGTTAATATATCTTGGTTTTCTCAAATTCAGTTGTTGATTTTTTAGAAGTTAAATGGTGAAGATTTGCCATTTATTTATTAATGGAAAATGCATTCAGCTAAGTGATTGGTTACACTCCTCTGTGATCCCATCCTTGAAGTTAAGTGGCTTTGTCTTTTCATACTATATGACCTGATTTATAGGACACCTAAAATTTTACTCTTGTAGGCCAACATTGCATAGAAAGATGAGTTTAAGTCAAAATGTCTGCAAATTAATTCTTGACATGACCTGATTCATTAGCATTTCTGGTGGAGCACTTTTCTTAATTGGTTGGTTGGAAGCAACTAAATGAAGTTGCAGTTGAAAGAGGCCATTCCAGCCACAAGGGGGAGCAAGAGACTAATTTCCAAGTAATGGGCCCCAGTTGCCACAAAAAGCCTGCTTGCTTTTTAGAATTTTAGATTTAGGAATGATAAAAGGCTCAGTGGCTCTGCAGAATAAAGTGAAAGTTCTGAGAAAACTCTTTACACAGGGGAATTGTGCAAGACTAGAAATTTGAACTTACACAGTGTGCTGTAAAATTGGATTTCCTATTGAGGTTGTTATTAAAAATGACTTTGAGATGTTACAAAGTTTTGTAACTAAATAATAAATTGGGAGTTGACTTACTGAATTTTAGGTTTGAAGCAGCATCCATCCTAGATTTTTTATTTTCACAGATAAGAAACTGAAGTTCAGAGGTTTAATGACTTATGTTAGGTCATACCATAAACATAATACTTTGTCTCTTATTATATATCACCTTAGTTGTAGATTGAGACATGATGTTTACTTTGCTATAAATGCATGAGTTTTTAGGAGGGATTGAGGATTGTTGGAATAACTGGATAAAATTACTTTAATTTCATTAAAAACAGTGGCTTCAAGTTTAGACTGCATTTTAGGATTCTGTACTTAAATGAAAATAATGAGAATCTCATTTGTGAAAGCCTTTGTGTCTCAGTTTCCTGCCCCCCTTTCTCTTGTTAACTACTGGCATTTTTCATACATGATTTGTATGAAAGTAGAATATCTGTATCCTGACCTCTCCATTTGTTTTCATAGGAGAGGGCCATGGAAGTACAATCTAAAACAGGAATGGGTTATGGGAGCTTGATCTTTCCCATTCACGTATTTAGTGAGGTCAAGTCAAAGGAGACATACTCTGGGCATATTTTCAAATTGCAGTCCATAAATGTCTCATTAGGGGTTCTTTTGCTTTGATATTCTGGGGCTCTTTACTGTTTGCTAATGACATGCATATTTATCTTAATGGAAATAAAATTTAGTACTAGTAGTGGAATACTAAGAAAAAGTGGGAGCCTCCTTTCTACCCCTCATATTTTTGTTTACAAATGTATCAGCACTTGTTTTTGTGCTGTTTCTCTCCTAAATACAAATTTTACCAATCAAATAAGGAAATTTGAAAAATACAATTGAGCACAAAAATGGTCTGAGCGTGGAGGAGCAAACTCACTGGTATTGTCATGTTCTAGAAATAGTCACTATTAAAAAGGATTTTTCTTTAAAACTTATTTTGATATAATATTAAATAACAAAAATGGAAAATAGCCTTTTTATTTTTACATATGGTAGTTAAATTCTTTCTAACCAGTTACCTTATTTTTTAACTTTTCATTTTGAAATAATTTCAATGTAGGGGGAAAAATTGGAAAAATAGTATGAAGTATTTCCCATATATCCTTTACCCAATTCCCTAAGTATTAACATGTCATATATAACCACAGTATAATTATCAAAATTAGCATTTTGTAAAATAACTGATGAAATAAACTGTATAACCTAGAGAATTTATTCACAGATAGTACCACTTATATAACCCCTACTTCAGAGTACTGGCCTGTTATTTTCCCTAATTCAGAGTACTGGCCTATTATTTTGTTGACTGTCTCTCAATTTGGATTTCTCCGGTGAGTTCTTATAATTCAGATTGTGCGTTTTGGGAAGAATTCCATTTCCTGGAAGTGATATTGTGCCCTCTAGGAGACACGTGATACTATCCTGTTACTTCACCAAGATAGCTAGATAGGACATTAATTTAAACCACTGAAGACTTGTAGAAACGCTGTATGATACAAAAGTATTAATCAGTTGAGTTTTTTTTTTTTTTTTTAAGATAGACGCCACATAGTATGATTGTTTTGTCAAAGGTTATGAACTGGATGTATTTTGCCAAAGTACTTTCTGAATTGATTATGTCATTTTCTGATGGATTACTCTTTGAAAAGGGAAGATATCCCAGTTCTGTAACTTGTAATTTTGCTTTGAAAGACATAGTTCACTAGCTAGCTGGCTTCATGTATTCTAATTGGCAAGCCCAAATCACAGCATATAGGCCAGTGATTTAATTTAAGTGCATAGTCACTGTTCTTTAGGGCTGAAATAAATGTGTACTTTCTAATGGGTATTTGTTAATTTTTTAGATTTTAGTCTAAGGACCCTTAGTCTATAAATTGATTCTCATTTAAGAAAGAAAGGAAGAAAAAGTGACCTTAAGTTTAAAGAAAATCTAACGAATAGTGGTGGGATAGGAATTGCATTAGAGAAGTTTTCCTGGGATAAAATTGGAAGGGAGGTTTTGAAATTAATGTTGGAGTGAAACGCAGGAAGACTTTATCTCTGGATTTTTGTCTCCCTTAGCCTCCTTCAGGGTCATTACATAGAACCCTGCAGCTTATCCAGGGGTCTTGCAAGCATATTAGGATATATATGTACCTAGCCTCCCCTTGGCTGCTGTTTCTGAATATAGTTGACCCTTGAACAACGTGGGGGTTGGGTGGAGACCACCCCCCTATGCAGTTGAAAATTGTATAACTATTGACTCCCCAAAAACTTAACAGCCTCCTGTTGGCTGGAAGCCTTACCAGTAACATAAACAGTCTGTTAACACATTTTGTATGTTATAGGTGTTGTACACTGTATTCTTAAAATTAAACTAGAGAAAATACAATGTTAAGAAAAATCATAAGGAAGAGAAAATACATTTATAGTACCATACTATAAAAAAAAAAACCACTTCTAGGTGGACCCATGAAGTTCAAACCCATGTTGTTCAAGGGTCATCTGTATATGTGCTTATAACACCCAAACACTTGTCATTTTGGAGCAATGTCTTAGGTCTTTAGAGAAAACAGAATATTGTTTTTTCTCTTTTTTGCAGAATAATCATTATCTAACATACAGTACCAACCTTAAGAATTTCTATCATGTTTTAACTAGAAGTTGGGTAAGATGATGAACTTTTGATAGTTTCAGGTTGCTGAACTAAGTTTATTTCCTCAAGATTATTCTAGGTTCTTCTGTTCTATTAAAATGAAACTGTTTGAATTATGCATATGTAATTCAGCCTGGGGATTTAATATTTAAGTGCCTAATATGTATAAAACTTGTTTCTTTAAAGAGCCTGTAAGTAGGTTAAGAATAGATATGTATGTGAAAAGTTAAAGGTATAAAATTAAATTTTTTACTCTGGATAATAATTTAGATGTTATAGAGCATAGGATATGAAGTAAAAAAAAAAATAAAAATTTTCTGATTTTTGTCCTACCTGCTCAGAGGTAATCTGTGTATTAGCCTTAGTCCTATTTTTACCCTTTTGGGAATTTATGGTTCCTATGCAAACAGTTCTATCCTTGAAGAAGACACATGAGTTAGGATCATATACAAAGTACTCTGAGGGCACCTGGCTGACTTAGTCAGTAGAGTATGGGACTCTTGATTTCAGGGTTGTAAATTCGAACCCCACGTTGGGTGTAGAGATTACTTAAAAATAAAATCTTTAAGAAAGAAGCAAAACCAAAAAACTCTCCAAAGTGTTCTGTAACTTGTGCACACATATATGCACTTTGGTGTATGTCTTAGGCTTTAGTCCATATTGACACCTCATTTTTAAAATGTTTTGTAGAGTTATATATGTGTACTATAATTTATGTGTATATATGTGTAATATAATTTATTTAACTAGTCCATTATTGACAAATTAGGATATTTCCTTTTTTTCTTCTTTAATTAAAAGCTCTTGGGGTGCCTGGGTGGCTCAGTTGGTTAAGCATCGAACTCTCGATTTCAGCTCAGGTCATGATCTTAGGAGTTGCGGGATTGAGCCCCATGTTGGGCTCTGCTCAGGGCATAGTCTGCTTGTTCTTCTCCCTCTGCTCCAACCCCTGCTTGTGCTAGCTCGCTCATTTGCTTGCTTGCTCTGTCTTTAAAATAAATAAAATCTTTAAAAAAAAAAAAAAAAAAAAAAAGGCTCTTCACTAAACACTAGAGGTATAGAAAACATAGGCCTAAACTGAATAGTTTTGAGAATTAGCTTTAGGGAGAACATAGAATTAGAGCTGGATATTTAAAGGTGGATGGTATTTAGCACAGATTGCTTTAAATCAATAGTGATGCATGGACTCCTTTTAGAGGGGGTCCCTGAGGTCACAATTATTTTCATAATAATACTGAGTCACCATTGATTCTTCACTGTGTGGACATTAGCACTGATGCAAAAACTGCTGGTCCTAATACTAACAAAGAGTGGGACCATACTGTATTAGTAATTAGTAATTTATGTATTCCTCACCACCACCCATCTAGTTTTTTGGGGGGGTGGATACTGTCCTTGAAGCTATAAAATCATTAATAGCCCTTATGTAGATAATCTTTTTAATATTCTGTGAGGCATAATGAGAAGTATAACAGTTAACCTCCAGGAAAAGTTTTTGTGATTGAATCATGAGCTGAACTAGCTGCTCCCTTATTTTACCCCACAGAACACTCTTTACTTCAAAGAATGACAGAAAGGCAAGCTATGGTTATTCAGGCTTTAGTATTTGGCAGACATCTTGAAAATGAAGAAGTGATCTTGTCACTTTAATGAAAACAAATGGTATTTGTGACCAGTGATAAAGTTAAGCTTTGAAACACAAATGAGAATTGTGGAAAACTTGTATCCACCACTTCCATGATCTTGACAGCTTTCTAAATTTTTTTTTTTTTAAGATTTTTTATTTATTTATTTGAGAGAGAGAATGAGATAGAGAGCATGAGAAGGGGGAGGGTCAGAAGGAGAAGCAGACTCCCTGCTGAGCAGGGAGCCCGATGCGGGACTCGATCCCAGGACTCCAGGATCATGATCTGAGCCGAAGGCAGTCGCTTAACCAACTGAGCCACCCAGGTGCCCAGCTTTCTAAATTTTTTTAATGAGTATAAAGCAGTCCTAAAACCAAAAATCTTTAAACCTTAAATATGGAGCATTTATTGTTATTACTTAGTTTTTTTCTAGAACATGTATCTGTTTATTTTTTTAATTTTTTTTTAAGATTTTATTTTTTTATTTGGAGAGAGAGCACAAGCAGGGGGAGCAGCAGTCAGAGGAGAGGGAGGAGCAGGGAGCCAGATGCGGGGCTTGATCTCAGGACCCTGGGATCATGACCTGGGCTGAAGGCAGATGCTTAACTGGCTGAGCCACCCAGCCACTCCGAAAGTGTATGTTTAGAGAGAAAGAATAAGTACTATGGTTGGGAGGAATAAGTTAGCATTTTTTAAACATAAGGAAATTAGATCATGTAAGAGGAGGGGGAGTCTGGAACTAAGGTGGGTTTCTGGGATGTTGGTGGGTTGGCTGGTTAAGGTGTCATTTTAAAGTTAATTATAGTGCAAATATTTCCTATAATAACTTACTTACTTGATTAGTTTAGACAGTACTTGAAGGAAAATAGTTGGTTAGGGAATGCTAGTTCAGATTAGACTGTTCTGTCCTCCAAAGGGTATCCCTTCTTGCTCTGTTCTAAATGCTTTCTATATATTAACTCACATTATTTTACCCCTCTTAATAGTTACACAGATTTAGATTACTGAACTCAAAGTGTTAAAAATGAGATTACAAGAGCCACTAGAGCAGATTTTTGAAAGTCAAGATCTCATATGTTATATCTGAATAGAGTGCCTGCTCTGTCAGGAACTATGATTTTCCTATTTTATACTCTCATTTAGACCTCATAGCAGCCTTTTGAAGTAGATTTTCATGTTGATCATTTTATATAACTAGATTTTCATTTAGTTTTATAGATTAGCTCTGAGAGATTAATTTGCCCAGTATTTCAAAATTAATGATGAGGGAGGCATTCAAAGTCTGTCTGATTTTAGAGTTTATGCTTCATTACACCAAGCTGATGCTCTAGGAAGTGCTTGGATACCCAGAGATTAGGGTCTTGCTACCAATTAAGGTAGTAGTTTTGGTGTTTTAGGTGGTTTCTAGTCTAATTGTTGCCTAAGGTGATGTTTTACTCTTAATTTCAGACTATAATCATACTAAAGGACCAGTGGTATGGTATATCAGTAGAATAGAGATAGATTTTTCAGTTTATAAACCTTTCATTAGAAATATTTGACCACAGCCAGGATTGAATGGTAAGTTCTTGTTAATGAAGAAGGCAGGTTGAACCTACCCCAGGAAGGGCAGTCAGAACTAGATGACATGTTTATATGGTTCCTTAATTTGAATACACTCCAAAGTCAAAGCATTTATGGTATGTAGATCATCCTTTGATCAAAGCATGTGTTAGAAACTTGCTAATAGGGGCGCCTGGGTGGCTCAGATGGTTAAGCGTCTGCCTTCGGCTCAGGTCATGATCCCAGGGTCCTGGGATCGAGTTCCGCATCGGGCTCCCTGCTCAGCGGGGAGCCTGCTTCTCCCTCTGCCTCTCTCTCTCTCTGTTTCTTATGAATAAATAAAATCTTTAAA
This sequence comes from Mirounga angustirostris, assembly GCF_029215605.1. Lineage (NCBI taxonomy): Eukaryota > Metazoa > Chordata > Mammalia > Carnivora > Phocidae > Mirounga > Mirounga angustirostris. The sequence continues at coordinate 35,868,801 of NW_026991712.1, forward strand.
AAAAAAAAAGAAACTTGCTAATATATTCTGCTCTGGTAAATTGACTGGTTTGAGGGGGGGGGAGTCATTACTTGTCCCCATATATCTTAAGTGTTTTCACAACCTAAGAGGTTAATTGTGCCTGTAAAGAGAGAAAAGTCTTTTTAAGATCTCAAGGGTCACATAATTTATCCATTGATAGGTTGTTTCAGTGTCTTTTCTTAAGAACGTATCATTTAGCACTGGATTATGAACCATTTACAGAAAGATGTTGAATATGGGCTGCTAATAGCATCTTGCTGCTTCCTATCCCATTTTACCTTATTATATATATATAAAGTCAGAATATGCGTTCACTCTAATTTTGCAAATTAATCATAGATATTTTTGAAAATGTTGGCCATGGTATCTTTAAAAGACAGTGGTTGTCATCAAAAGCAGATTTTTAAATTGCTGAGGCAATACCGTGAATTTTTTAATCAAATTATATTTTAGCAAGATTCATACGGGTTATATAGCCTCGGTGCTTGAGTGTTGTAAGATGTTCTTTAATTTTGTGTTTGGCTTAAATATCCTTTTCCATTTTAATTACATTTGGATTAGAAAGTTAATGTACTATGTTATATGAAGAATTTTGTAAGTGGAGGTACATCAGTAGTCAGCCTACCCTTTGTTTATGATTGGAAGTTGTAATGTCTCATCTACCACTTATATAATGCTGTTTCCCCTTAGAAATTCAGATTCTTAACAGTGTCCCAGAGTAATCATCACTTTCATTATACTATAGTAGATGAATGAAATTTAGAAGGTTGCATTATATATTGAGTAGTATATTCTCAAGTTTTTGTATTTTTTGAAAATAGCTATTAGTCCTTTCCTCTATTTGATTTTTAAATTTGCTCACCTCCAATTTTTTCCTTGTCACTGCTGCTTTCTGATAAGTGCTGCTTCCTTTTTCCTTTTGTTCTTACTCTTTCCATCTTGGTCTTCCTACTTTGCCTCTTTCCTGTGGCTTCTAAATTTGGAAAATGTATATTTTATTTTTCTTTGGTCAGTTTGACAAATTAACATACTTAATCACCTCTTTAGTGCTAAAACTAACTTAATTGAATGAACTCTGTATCTTCCATTTCTTACATTAGTTGAATGAAACCACATCTGATTTATGAATCTATAAAATACCCCAAGTAATCACCTTATTTTTCCTTAAAATCTCTGTAAGAGTAGGTGGAGCTATTTGATTAGGTGGCTTATTCCAAGTTTGGACCACTCATACAAATCTCTTATTGAGCAGAAATCTGCCTCTTGCTGAACTTAACTAGTCTTGTCTAGAGCCATTCTTTCAATTTTCATGACAAGTTTCTAGTTTCTTTACCATTCTTGCTTGCTTTCCTGGATATTCTCCAGTTTGTCAATGCCTGTTTTGATAAATTTCTTAAAGAAGCAATATACTGTAGCTTTGGTCTCAGTACATTATAGAACTGAATCATTTTCCTTAATTTTGATTCCTAATTGTATTAATATCTTGGAATCACATTATCCTTTTTCGTAGGCATAGCACCCTATTAGGGCAGAAAAAAATGTAGCATAATTGTAGTAGTACAGGTCAGATTGCCTAGTTGGAGTTGTACCTTCACAAGTTGAGCCTGGGCCCCATTGTCTTCTGTAGGGTAGTTTAGTTTCTCATGGGTAGGTTTATGAAAGGATCAAATTAAAGTAAGTATTAGAAGTGTTATCTTTATTACTGAAATAGCTTTATAAACTTTTTTCTTGTCTATTGCTGCATAACCATTCAAAACATAGTAACTTAAAACAATGATTTATTCCTTCTTGTGATCCTGCGGTTTGCCTCAACTGCAGCTCTTCACATGGTGTATTGGCTGGAGTCACTCATTTCTGCATTTGGCTGGGGCAGAAACACCTGAATGGCTTTACCTAACCTGTCCCACCCCTGGGGCTAGCTTGGCCTTTCTCTCCAGCAGGGTAGTTTGACTTTTTATATGCTAGCCTAGGGTTCCAAGAGCGAAAGGGGAGGCTGCCAGTCTTGGGTTAGGCTCAGAAATGGAACTGAGTCCCTTCCACTGCATTCTCTTGGTCAAAGCAAGTCATCAAAGTTAGCCCGGACTCAGGAGAAAGGAAATAAATTCCACATCTTGACAAGAGGAGGAATGGCATATGTGTGTACAGGGATGGCAAGGGAGTTAGTGGAGGCTGTCTTTGGAGATTGTCTACCACAGTTCTGTTTTTTCCTAGCCAATTGAACCAAGTGTTAGCCCCTTTATTTAATCTTTAATAATATTTATTTAAATATTTATTTAATCTTTAATATCCAGTCTGTCTTCTTGTGTTTTAAGTTTTAATGGTTCTTAGAGTTTTGTCATCAGAAGATACAATAGACAAAAGTATGCCATTTATCCCGTTCTCAGCTTTTTACTTGTAACAGCTTTATTGAAGTATAACTGACATACAAAGAACTGCACATTTTTGTAGTGTACAGTTTAATGAGCTTGCTTTCTCAACTTGTAGTCAGCATTTCACTAGAAACATTTGTTTGCCACTGTTGATACTTAACTCTTGGTCCTTTTGGTCTATCGGGTCAGTAAGCTGCTTGATTACTGTTGTCTTGCCTTCCTATTACTTGTAGTTTCTGGTTAATATCTTTTAAAGTTGTTTCTGTTACTGTTTTATATGTTACGGTTAAAGCAGTGTTCACTTTGGGGGGAGAGGTGCTTAACTACTGTTTAAAAAATTTTCCTTGTGAGTTACACACAATGTTACTAGGGATATAGAAGTTAGTACTCATAAAAGATGTGTTACTACAGATGGGTTGTAACATTTCTTGTCACCTTGACTACACGTGTTTGTGGCCTTCATCTTGACATAGAATGAGTTAAAGTCATTGGAAAGTTGAAGGGGGGGCGCCTGGGTGGCTCAGTCATTAAGCATCTGCCTTCAGTTCAGGTCATGGTCCCAGGGTCCTGGGATCGAGCCCCGCATCGGGCTCACTGCTCAGCAGGAAGCCTGCTTCTCCCTCTCCCACTCCCCCTGCTTGTGTTCCCCCTCTTGCTGTCTCTCTCTCTGTCAAATAAATAAAATCTTTTTTTAAAAAAAAAAGCAAAGTTGAAGGACGTGACTAGGCAATGTTGTTCTCAGTTTCATTTGTCTTCCTTGCTAGACCACTTAACACAAAGTTAGAGATGACCTTGCCCACCATTTATTTCTCAGTGTTTAGCACAGGGGCATTTAAATACTTGGAGAATTAAGTGAATGTGAAAAATAGGTTTAAGCAGTAAAATATGAAATAGAACTGCATAAGTGAAAAATAACTTTCATGTTTGGGCTTAGTTATTGTCAGTTTTATTTGAAGATATTTTAGTATAATCTTATGTAAATGAGTCAAAGACTTGTATATGGAGCCTTCTTTAAATTTATATATTTTTCTTTTGCTGTTTGAAGTTATTTGTGAATTCTGGTTAGTCACGTTATTACTTTTTCTTTAGTTAGACTTCATAGTCTAACCTTCAGCTTAGCCAGTCAGAAATTGAATTTACCATTTGAAGTGTGGAATGCCACCATTTATTAGACTGACTCCAAAGCCATTATGCTATACCATCTTCCATAGTTGAATGAATAATGTATTTTGTAGTAAGATATAAAACTTGAAAAGGCCTGGTCATTTGTTTCTTATGTGAAAAATTCATATTCACTTAAGTGAAAAATCCACTTACTATATTAAATGGAACTATCTTCTGTTTTTGAGGCAGATCCCAAAAGAGCTGCCATAGTCAGTGTGCAGAGAGTGCTTATGGGGGCGCCTGGTGGCTCAGTCATTAAGCATCTGCCTTCAGTTCAGGTCATGGTCCCAGGGTCCTGGGATCGAGCCCTGCATTGGGCTCACTGCTCAGCAGGAAGCCTGCTTCTCCCTCTCCCACTCCCCCTGCTTGTGTCCCCTCTGTCACTGTCTCTCTGTCAAATAAATAAAATAAAATCTTTAAAAATAAAAATAGAGGGCGCCTGGGTGGCTCAGTTGGTTAAGCGACTGCCTTCGGCTCAGGTCATGATCCTGGAGTCCCTGGATCGAGTCCCGCATCGGGCTTCTCTGCTCGGCAGGGAGCCTGCTTCTCCCTCTGACCCTCCCCCATCTCATGTGCTCTCTGTCTCTCTCATTCTCTCTGTCTCAAATAAATAAATAAAATCTTTAAAAAAAAAATAAAAATAGAAATAGAAAAACAAAGAGTGCTTATGTCCTAAAGAGCGTGGTGTTCAAAGGACAAATGCAGCTGAGAGGCCTTTGAATATGAAGGTATGGCTGTGGTATAATAAAGTTTTTGTTATCCTAACCAAAGTGTTCATCTGATTTTAGGCCAGTAGTTTCAAATATTGGTTAATAACCACAGGAAACGTAGTAGTTTGACTTCTCACCTTGACCCCCTTCCAGTAATGCAGTGCAGCTTGGCCCTACTGCCATGTTGGCCCCTGCCCACTTCATGTGGGTATCTGTAGCTTCAAACTGTTTTGCATATAAGTAGACTAAACTGCGTGATTGCCAGAAGGACAGAAACGAAGAATCAAGAATTCGATAACTCTTCTTGTAAAAATGGACTAGTTGGGGCTAAGCCCAATTGAAAACTGATTTTCACCTTGATTCCTAGGGTATTTTTAGCTAGGAGGAAAATTGGGGGTGGTGAGAATGGTTTTGTTTTCTGAGTATTTTTATTAACATTTGCCTAATTGTACTACTGGAATTACCTTTTTTCCTCTTAAAAAAAAAAACCCCACTAGTTTATTGTGCCTTCTCCCCTTAATACAACGATCTGATTTTTTTTTTTTTTTGCTTTAAATCAATTGTAGAATATAATTATTAGCATGCTAGGATTTAAATTAGTCTAGATTGTTAATAGTTTTAAACAAAATTATACAGGATGAAATTTTATCTGTTGGTATGGTCTGTAAATATTTTATTAGCTAAAAATCACTTTAAGGAAATTAATAAAAGGTTTACTCTTCAGATCTGTAATTCTCATAAACCTATCTACCACTGTCTTTATTTAGTTTTTTTTTTTTTAAAGATTTTATTTATTTATGTGAGAGAGAGAGAGCACAAGAGGGGGGAGCAGGAGAGGGAGAAGCAGACTCCCTGCCGAGCAGGTAGCCTGATGCGGGACTCGATCCCGGGACTCCAGGATCATGACCTGAGCCGAAGGCAGTCGCTTAACCAACTGAGCCACCCAGGGGCCCTTTATTTAGTTTTTTTAAAGATTGATTTACTTGAGGGAGAGGGTGAGGGAGACAAGAATCTCCAGCAGGCCCCCTGCTGAGTGGGGAGCCTGGTGGGGAGCTGGATCTCACAACCCTGAGATCATGACCTGAGCCAAAACCAGAGTGTGACGCTTACCGACTGTGCCACTTAGGCGCCCCATACCACTGTCTTAACTTTAATTAGGAACAATAAAACTTTGACTTTGAACAACTTGTTACCTGTTGTGAGGTTTTGCTTGAATTGTGTTCTTCTAAATGAAGTTGATTTTGTTCTGCTTTCTCGGTTATGGACTCTGGTAGTGTCTCTTAACATGATTGGTTTTTGCTTGAGTCATAATCCTCCAAGAGTCCCAAAAGTTTATCTCTTGTGTTCTTTCCATTCTAATGACTACCTTGAAAATGGAAAGTTTGTCAACTTAGTAGAAAAAGCTTGTTATGAGCTCTCATGCTTTCATATTCACTGAAGCATGTGGTCTTTATCAGCATGTAAACAGCACTGTGCGGGGGAGGCACATACTCAAAATGTGTCCTTAAGTAATAAACCCAACACTAACTTCACTTTTTAAGTATTGCTATCCAAAGCATTCTGCTTTTTAAAAGATTTTTTTTTTTTTAAAGATTTTATTTATTTGACAGAGACAGCGAGAGCAGGAACACAAACAGGGGGAGTGGGAGAGGGAGAAGCAGGCTTCCCGCCGAGGAGGGAGCCAGATGTGGGACTCCATCCTAGGACCCTGGGATCATGACCTGAGCCGAAGGCAGCCACTTAACGACTGAGCCACCCAGGCACCCTAGCGCATTCTGCTTTTAAACCACAAATTTATGAGCCTACTGCAGTTCAACTATTGTACTCTGGTAATAATTGGGTATTAGGCTGTAGTATGCTGTTAAGAAGTGAAGATTTTTTCAGTCTTGTAAATATTCTTATTGTGACTGTTTCTTTTCTTCCAAAGTCTCTTTTGGAAAAGTTTTTGATCCCCAATGCTTCACAAGCAGAGAGCAAAGTCTTCTATTTGAAAATGAAAGGAGACTACTACCGTTACTTGGCCGAGGTTGCTGCTGGTGATGACAAGAAAGGTAAACTGTTTTTAAACGTGTTTGTTGAACTTGTATAAAATAACACAGTATGGAAGTAGTCTCTCTGAAAGGTAAACAGTTGTACGTTTACAATTAAACATAATTGCTTAGAGCTCTAAATGAAGAGCAGTAATTAACTTTTTTCTTTTTTGGAGGGGTAGGAGGGGCAGAGGGCGAGGGAGAGAGAGAATCTTAAGCAGGCTCCACGCTGGGCTCAATCTCACAACCCTGAGATCATGACCTGAGCCAAAGTCAAGAGTCAGAGGCTTAGCCGACTGAGCCACCCATGTGCTCCAGTAATTAATTTTTTTTAAGTCCTGAGAATGTATACCTACTGCCTAATACTGGTGTTCTAAAATGCATGCTTGTTGAAAAGCCAATTTTGTGCATAGGAATGTTTCCTCACAATTTTTTTTTTTAAGATTTTATTTATCATGACCTGAGCCGAAGGCAGACGCTTAACAACTGAGCCACCCAGGCGCCCCGTTTCCTCACAATTTTAAGCGATAGTGATCACAGCGTAACTATAGAGCAGTGAAAACTAGTTATTAATTGAGATGATTGCAAGAGTTGTATTGACAGTGACCAATGGTTAGTGTGGTGGTGTTCCTTCAAGAAGCCTTTTTTTTTTTTTTTTTAATTTAAGATCCTCATTCAGTCAAGGTTGCTACAACTTAGTATTTCAGAGCATACCATTGGATATTAAAGGTCTGGCTTGAGGGGTGAAGATGAAGTGCAAACTTTGTCGATACGTTTTGGCATGTTTTATTTTCCAGGGATTGTGGATCAGTCACAACAAGCATACCAAGAAGCTTTTGAAATCAGCAAAAAGGAAATGCAACCAACACATCCTATTAGATTGGGTCTGGCCCTTAACTTCTCTGTGTTCTATTACGAAATTCTGAACTCCCCAGAGAAAGCTTGCTCTCTTGCAAAGACAGTACGTATTTTACCTGTTTTGTGGAAATTTAATAATCCTTATTATTTGAGCACTGAAATGTCCTTCTTTCATCATAGGCTTTTGATGAAGCCATTGCTGAACTTGATACATTAAGTGAAGAGTCCTACAAAGACAGCACGCTAATAATGCAATTACTGAGAGACAACTTGACAGTAAGTACATGACAGCGTCATGAATGGCCAGTGTGGTTGAAATTATATTCTATAGATTATTACAAGGAATATTTCTGGTCTCTTTATTGAATATAAAATTGTATCAGCTATTAAAGCTATGAAGAAAAACTGCCTTATAGAAACTAAGATTAGATCAAGGACCAAAAATGTATACTTTAGTTAGTTACATATCTATTGTTAGAGTTTTAGTTCTTAAAATAATTTTGTAAGCCCTGGTTTTGGACTTTCAATCACATAGGCTGTTTTATTTTCCAGTTCAATTTGGGTGTTTCCATTTGTTCCATTTTAGTCACAATAGTTTTTATTATCAAAATTTTACAAGTTCTCTTCATGTTTAAATTCCATTAAAAATGGTTTTCTTGGGGCACCTGGGTGGCTCAGTCAGTTAAACATCTGCCTTTGGCTCAGGTCATGATCCCTGGGGTCCTGGGATCAAGCCCCATGTCATGTTCCTTGCTCAGCAGTGAGCCTGCTTCTCCTCCTCCCCATTCTGCTCTCTCTGTCTCTCACTCATTCTCTATCTCAAATAAATAAATAAAACCTTTTTTAAAAAAATCGTTTTCTTGACGATAAAGTTGCTTCCATATTTATACAGCTATGGTACTCCATCAGTAACTTCAGTTAAAAAATTTCATATACCTTACGGAATTCAAATGGAAATCTATTTTGCCTAGCTAGCTAGCCTCTTAAAATAAACAAGACTTGTTATGGAATGTCATGCTTATCCTTAGCATACTCCAGACTCAGAAAAAAGAACTGTAATGCTATTATCACATTGAAAAAACCTACAGTAATTCCTTAATAATGTTTAATATCTAAACAGTACTCATTCAAGTTGTTTCTTTTTTAAATTGTCTTTAATAAACAGTTTTTTATTTGAATTGGGATCCAAATAAAGTCTACACCTTGCAAAGTGGTTGATATGTCTCTTTAGTCCCATAGGTTTCCCCATTCTCCTTCAGATAAATACTGATTTTGAAGTTTTGAATCTTAGGTGAAAAAATTATCAAGTACCTGCTATGCCAGGTAATGAGAGCTAGGAGTGAACAGTTGCAGTGTAGAGCCTGAGGACTGTATATCCTTTTATACATTTCACTTCCAGCTTTATTCTAATTCACTGCCAATTTTCTGAACCAGGTCTATATTCTGGTGGTGTTAATCATCATCAAAGAGTTTTTTGAACCACATTGTATACTTTGTTATTATTAAACACTTAAAATTATTTTAGAAAGTGTAACTGGGGGCTACTTACAAATTTGTGGGATTTTTATTTTCGTCAAGAGAATAACCTGTAGTTTCTTAAAGAATGAATTTTTTATGTCAAAGGAAAGAAGCACTTTGTTAGGTATTTTTAATATTAAGAATTTTCCTATTTTCTGATTTGAAGTGATGAGATGGTTGTCATTCCTAAAAGGTAAAAATTGAGACCTACTTGCTGTTACATTGTCATCACTTTGGCCTGGCTTGAAATACATACTTCCAGCTGATTTGGTTATTATTATAGCATGAAAGAGCATACTCCCAACAACTGAAAAGAGAACCAAGGATTGCATTCCGATTCTGTTACTAATTACTGTGTGTCTTCTCTGAGCCTTAGTAATATCACCTGTTATCATTATAGGTTGATTGGATCATTTATCTGTTAAGAAATTTTGCCAAAACTACCTAGTATTTGAGATTGGATGTGATTGACTAAATTGCCAACACATAACCCTGGTAGAAAAATGTATCAACTTTTTCAGGTGTTTATGGAAAATTTGAGAATCCTAGAAGGTTAAAACTGGGAAGAGATGTTAGAAGATAATTTCATCTTACAAAACCCGTTTAACAGGAACACACAGACTTCCAGAGGTCATTTAGCTTAATATGACCTTGGAAGAAATCTCCTTTCCAGGGCAGAGATCTATTTGGTTAATAAATAAAGCTAATGGGGGCGCCTGGGTGGTTCAGCTGGTTAAGCGACTGCCTTCGGCTCAGGTCATGATCCTGGAGTCCCTGGATCAAGTCCCGCATTGGGCTCCCTGCTCAGCAAGGGGTCTACTTCTCCCTCTGACCCTCCCCCCTCTCATGTGCTCTCTCTCATTCTCTCTCTCTCAAATAAATAAAATCTTTAAAAAATAAATAAATAAATAAAGCTAATGGATGATTTGGGAGTTAGAAAAGTATTACTGCATTTTTTTCCTTCATTTTTCATTGTATAAGCAGTCCTTTTATAAAAAATTACATCTAAAAGTCATTATGGACTGTTAAGACTTGTAAAATATACTAATTTTTGAAGAAGCTGAAATAATTTTGAGATTTTTTTTAACCTGCAAAATTAACATTAATGAAAAAAATTAATAGAATCCATAGTCTTAACACTATGGGACAATTCAGTTTTTACCTCTTAGAAGATTGGGTTCTGACCATACCGTTTTCTGTTCAAGTATTTATTTTGAATGCTATGGATTCAAAAGGTATGTTTTTCTAAGCTAAAAACATTAGAAAAGCTAAATTTGTAATTTAATTCAGACTTGATATTCTCACTCTTAAATTTCATGGAGTGTGAGATTCTCTTTGCAGTGGGAGTCTTATGTTGTACGAAAGAAATCAACCTGAGCTTTAACTTGGGTTTGAATTAAGATGATTCTCGTTTAGGTACACTAAACTTAAACATCTGTCTCTCATATTGGGGCTATTCAGAGCAGTTTGATATTCTCATTTTTGTAGCACTTCTGTATTTTTTATTTTGCTTTCTCTTCTATGATAACCAAGAGTTTCTTGTTATCTGACTTTATTTGAAGACAACTTGCTTTGTACTTAGAGTGTTGACACAGAAAGGTTAGGGAGAAAATGAGGGTGTTTTGTATCTTGAAGCTGTCTTCATTGCTGTAATCTTTTAAAGCTTTCAGCAAAAGCTGTGGTTATATTCTGGTAACTATGACAAATTTATTAAGATTTTTTTCAAACTGAAACATGCTGAAAAATCTTTCCTTCTTTTGCCAGTTGTGGACATCGGACACCCAAGGAGACGAAGCTGAAGCAGGAGAAGGAGGGGAAAATTAACCGGCCTTCCAACTTTGTCTGCCTCATTCTAAAATTTACATAGTAGACCATTTGTCATCCATGCTGTCCCACAAATAGTTTTTTGTTTACGATTTATGACAGGTTTATGTTACTTCTATTTGAATTTCTATATTTCCCATGTGGTTTTTATGTTGAATATTAGGGGAGTAGAGCCAGTTAACATTTAGGGAGTTATCTGTTTTCATCTTGAGGTGGCCAATATGGGGATGTGGAATTTTTATACTAGTTATAAATGTTTGGCATAGTACTTTTGGTACATTGTGGCTTCACAAGGGCCAGTGTTAAAACTGCTTCCATGTCTAAGCAAAGAAAACTGCCTACATACTGGTTTGTCCTGGTGGGGAATAAAAGGGATAATTGGTTCCAGATACAGGTGTAGTTTTTGTGGGTACTTTAAGGTTTGGAGCACTTACAAGGCTGTAGTAGAAATGGGTATTCTGTAGATAGTACATATTGAACCATGAGTATCTGTGGAATACTCTCAATGTGCACACCTTTGACTACAGTTGCAGAAGTGTTCCTTTAATTGTGACCCAATTTACTCTGGATAAGGGCAGAAACGGTTCACATTCCATTATTTGTAAAGTTACCTGCTGTTTGCTTTCATTATTTTTGCTACACTCCTTTTATTTGTATTTAAATGTTTTAGGCAACCTAAGAACAAATGTACAAGTAAAGACGCAGTAAAAATGAATTGCTTGATATCCATTACTTTATGTATATCAAGTACAGCAGCAAAATAAAAATCCCATGTATTTAACTTTTTTTAGGGTTTTTTTTGTTTTGTTTTTTGTTTTGGGGTTTTTTTTTTGCTTTTGTGATTTTTTTTTTTTTTTTTTGATACTTGCCTAACATGCATGTGCTGTAAAAATAGTTAACAGGGAAATAACTTGAGATGATGGCTAGCTTTGTTTAATGTCTTATGAAATTTTCATGAACAATCCAAGCATAATTGTTAAGAACACGTGTATTAAGTTCATGTAAGTGGAATAAAAGTTTTATGAATGGACTTTTCAACTACTTTCTCTACAGCTTTTCATGTAAATTAGTCTTCTGGTTCTGAAACTTCTCTAAATTGTACATTTTTGGAAATTTATTCCTTATTCCCTCTTGGCAGCTAATGGGCTTTTACCAAGTTTAAATACAAAGTTTATCGTAACAAAATACTACTAATATAACTACTACTGTTCCCAACCATGTCCCATATTCCTCCCCTCCCCTGGGTGGGGGGAGAAAGTTTTGTATTTTGTTTGTTTGGTTTGGGGGGTTTTTTTTGGTTTGTTTTTTTTTTTTTTTCAGAGACGGGATTGATTGGAAAAAAGTAATGTGTTCCATTTAAAATTTTGGTATACGGCATTTTCTAACTTAGGAAGCCACCATGTTCTTGGCCCATCATGACATTGGGTAGCATTAAGTTTTGTGCTTCCAAATCACTTTTGTTTTTAAGAATTTCTTGATATTGTTATAGCCTGCCTTCAATTTTGATCCTTTATTCTATTTGTCAGGTGCACAGGATTACCTTTTTTAGCCTTCCGTCTTGTCACCAACCATTCCTACTTGGTGGCCGTGTACTTGGAAAAAAGGCCGCATGATCTTTCTGGCTCCACTCAGTGTCTAAGGATACCTTGCTTCCTTTGCTTGCATCCCACAAACTATTTCCCTCATCCTATTTACTGCAGCAAATCTCTCCTTAGTTGATGAGATTGTGTTTATCTCCTTGTAAGCCCTACCTATCCTGAATGGTCTGTCATTGTCTGCCTTTAAAATCCTTCCTCTTTCTCTCTTTAAATAATGATGGGGCTAAGTTATACCCAAAGCTCACCCTCAGACTATTTTCCTCAGTACCTTGCAGAAAACACCAAACAAAAATATCATTTTAAAAGAGGTGTATTTTTTTTTTCTTTTAGAATGTAAGCTCCTCAAGAGCAGGGACAATGTTTTCTGTATGTTCTATTGTGCCTAGTACACTGTAAATGCTCAATAAATATTGATGACGGGAGGCAGTGAGTCTTGATGATAAGGGTGAGAAACGGAAATCCCAAATAACTGTTTTGTTGCTTGTTTTATTATGACCTCAGATTAAATTGGGAAATACCAGCCCTTTGGCACAGTTGTCCCAAATACTACATTCAAATAAAAGTGCAATGGAGGCCTTGGGGTCTTTCTTTCAAGGCGAAAAGATCTCTTATGCATTGGGGCAAAATAATCATCTTCATGGCTCTTTTTTTAAACTGATTTCTCCTGAGCCCCAGGCCAAGGACATGAAGTAATTGTTTATAGCTAAGGAGCATTAAACTAGACTTGAGGAGATGGATTTCATTCAAGTATAAATAAAAACTAAAGCTTGTCACATTTGCCTATTTATGTGCATTAGTCTTCTAAACTAGTTTGATTCTGAAATAAATTGTGATAATACTTAATATTAGCTGTTAATGTTTCTACGTACTAGTGCCCAATAGATGAAGGAAGATTCCAACCTGAGATTTTTTTGCCTTGGGATTTGAATAATAAATTTTTATGACATTTCTTTAATTGTCCCAAATCCAGGCTTCATGTCTGTTTTTGTCACTATAACATTGATATTTCCAGGAAATTGGAGAAAACAACGTATTTTCTGTGTGTGGAGTATTGGGATTGTTAAAAAAAAAAAAATGTCTGCTTCACAGTTGCCCTTTTGAGAGAGGAGCCGCATTGAGATCAGTTGAAAGGATGGACTTGGCTACAGCTCTTACCTATGGTCCTAGCTTTTCCATTTAATAGTTCTGCTATTACGTCATGCTCTAAAGATCATAGAAATGGTGAGGGGGGAGTATAAGAGAAAAAGAATGTCAAGTAGTTTAACTAGAGGGCCTCCAATTTTTTTCCTTCCTGTCTTCCCTACAAAATAGTCACCAATCCTGCCATGGCCCAAAACATACTTAAAACTAATAATGGCCAGTTTGGAATCTGCAGTCTTCAATTATTTGTGGTTAAACCTGCATTTGAGAGTGAAACTTCGATTGAATAATTGAACTCTTACCAACAGTGAAAAGCCTCTGGGTGCAAATCGAAGAATTTTGGAGACTTTTCCAGCAGTGGCAGTTATCATTGAAACAGTTTCATATCTACATTAGGGGAGAACAGCACTTCATTTGGATGCAAGTACATTAATCACTGCATGAGAGTCTATACAGTGTGTTAGGAACTTCCTCCTGACTGGTGCTGTGTACTGAGAAGATAGTCTTACAAAACATTCCTGCAGAGAAAGATCAAGGAACCATAAATTGCTTTATTTTGTTGTATGTAGGAAAATAAGTGGTGGAATTGAAACCTCTATAGTTTTAAGGGGGTCTCTGAAACTGGGCGTTTGGAAGATGGCTAGACGTGGGTCTTTTTCTAAATGTGAAATTAATGTCAATAAAGTACTCTTCCCTTCTCTTTAGTGCCGCTTACAGCAGTCACAGTGTTACTGGTTAATTCTAGCTCTCCTTTAGACTAAAGGCCTAAAATTAAAGATATGCTGGGTCTGTATAGGTATTTCTTTTAAGAAACTTCACAGTGGCCTCTAAGGAAAATGGTACTCTTGAATGACAAAATACGGTATTCAAGATCTCATCACAGTAGATCTGCTTTAAGAATTTGAAAAGCATAAAATTGCTGAGTACATCAAAATCTGATCATGCTACTCAACCTGGATTCTTCGAAGTCTATTTTATATATGATTGTCAGCCCCGAAGTGTTAAAGAACTTGGAAGTTACTGAAGTAGCAAGACTTGATAGGCTAACTTTGGGGAGACATCTGTATCTGCCCTATATCATTACCGTAATTAGTTTATAAGAATGACTCTCCTGGACAAGCAAACATATGTGTCTTTTGGGTATAGAAACCAAGTTGAAAGTGGATATATTTGGGCACAGCTATTACCGACCCTAGGTAATGCCAGAGACTCAGTTGATAATGAGTACCTTTTTTCTGTATTTGAGCTCATTCTATGAAATTTCTGAAAGCCCAAACTTAACCAAATGTTCTTAAAAGACTTAAGTATTAATTTCCAATTCCTTAGAAGCCATCAGTATTTTAAGTAGGTGCTTGACATTTTTTGTTACTGGATGTTGGTTTGGGCCAGCCATTTTTCTGAATGTTTAAGAAGGGCTTCTCAGATTTATGTTTGAGTCAAGACTTAGCAGAATGAATGGGATCCAGATGGAGGCAGCATGTGCAAAGACATCAAGTTACGAGAACTTGAAAGACTTCCGTGCACTCAAAAGTGAGGGACTCTGTAGAAAGAAGAAATAGGCTCCCATGTGCTGTAATGATTGAGTGTCCATGCTGCCAAAGTCTGTAGGGGAACACATAATATTTGGCAAAACAAAGGTGTGTAAGATTACATTTTGAGTCAAAAAAAAAAGGATATTTCTAAAACAACTATGGTCTGCAAAACAAGTTTGTGGATCTCCTTGGCAGATGATTCCCAAAGCAAGGAAATTAAGGGTAAAGTTTACCTGTCCTAACAGGTTCTCCACATTAATGACTGATTTAGTTTGGGAGCGGGTACTATATTAGAACTTCAACTGTGTTGAGAGAAAAGTAACGATTTTGAGTATTTTAAGAAAATGCCATTTGCACTTTTAAATCATGCCATGCACAAAAATCAAATACAGAAGAATGAAAGAGTTAAACTCTGATGTTCATAAGATGTAGGTGATACAAAGTTTGTGAGGAAACATCTCTTAAAATGGACACAGGAACCCTAACTAGGAAAATTATACGTAAACTCAGACTCAGTATATGAGCCTTAATATAAATCCAACTACATAAAAATTTAGATAACTGGAAGTGAAAAGTAACACATATAACGTAAAAAATTGGTATACATATATAAACAATAGGAAAGTGGGCAAAGGTTTTGAACAGGCATTTTTGTGGAGGAGGAAATACATGACCAGTAGATATATGAAGAGAGGTTTAACCAGGGGAATGCAAACCAGGACCACAATGAGATACCACCATTTTACCCCCACATAATGTAATTTGGAAGTCTGGTCATACCAAATGTTGGAGATGATGTGGTTTGAGACCTCCCAGTACTGATGGGAGTTTATTACATCCCTTTGGAAAATAATTTGGCATTATCTCAAAGTTGACATTCACATCCCTACAGTTGAGCATTTCTCTCCTGGGTGTATCTCCTGGAACACTTGAATTGCACACCAGGAAATTCACAGCTGCACTATTTAAGCAAAAAAAAATGAGACAATCCAAATGTCCATTGAAAGAACGGATAGAGTTATTTTACCCAACGACATAATCTTCATTTATGAAAATGAAACTATTACCCAGTTAGTTGGTAACATGATTTTAATAATATTTAGTGAAAAACATAATACAGTATGATATCCTTATAAAAATGAACAAAATGTCTTGCTTAAGCATACATATACATGATAAAACTTTTCTTTCCTCTACCATGGATATTCCTGAGAAAATTTAGAATAGAGTTTACCTATGGAGAAGCAGGGAGACAGGCTAGGACAGAAGGACATCGGTAAATATATGTTACTAGGTAATGTGACCATCGTGGGAATGGGATGGTGAGTTCACAAATACTCATTAGAAAGCAATCCATTCAAGAATAGGGATAAAACAAGGATTATGTTTAATCCAGCTCTAGGCACTAGAGGCCACAAAGGAAAAGAACTAAAGCGGAACAGTACAGTGGGCCAGTAAATTCAGTAGTCAAAGGCTTGCTTGATGGTAATAAGATTAGCAGAGAAAATATGAAAAGTAATCACCAAGTTTGATGAACCAGCACACAAGATGGTTAATTGCTGTCCTAGTCGTTACACCCTAAAATTGTCCTGCTGTCCTTTCTGTTTGACTCTGGAGGAGCAGGGAGCAAGAACTGGAGATTTAGTCAGAGGAAGGACAGCTGGGAAGACATTATGAGGAAACACTGCAACTAGTGAAAAGTCCAGGTCTCCAAAATGAAGGAGCAAGGAAGTCTGTAAGAACTTTTGGTAACACATAGCCTGTCTCTGTCGGGCCTGAAGAATTTTTTCTTCTACCAGCCATACCACTTCAGTGAATTCAGACTGTCTGAAGGTTCCGCACTTCTCAACCTTTAGAGGAAATGCACTGCATTCAGTCCTGAATCCCTGAGGCATCTGTCACACCCCTGAATAGCCAAGGCAAGATTTTCACTATTTTTTCTCCTACTCCTCTGGGATTCTTCAAAAGTTTAACTGGTTTCTGTAGGAAAAGTCTACTGACGAGAGTTGAAGGTACGGAATCTATAATCCTTAAATAGTACTAGATAAAATATATGGTTGTTGGTTCTTTATTTTTTTCTTTCCCAGGATTTGTCTTTCTTTCTTTCCCAGAAAGTCTTTTTAGAGACCTTAGTCCATTCTTGGAGAACTTAATAAGGGGTCAGAGTTGAGCCAAAAACTTTGGAAATGGAAGAATTTGGAGAAAGCTTTGGAGTGCTGAGCATTCCTCTGCACCATTACCTGACTGCTCAGTGAAGGAGGGGACGGTGTTCCAATGGGGATACTTCACAGATTATTCCAGAATCTAATCCATGTGGCACATAGTGACAATAGTTAGGCTCATTGGGCATTCTCCAGTCAAAGGATGGTGTCTAGCTGGCTTTGCCAACGGCAGAGTGGGGAGAGGTAACTGCATTAGGAATGGCCTGCTCTCTCAAGGTTTGTGGAGGCAGAGAATGTGGACGTGTTTCCAGTCGGCGAGGGGCAAGACTAGAAATTTCTGCAGTGCAGAATGCAACTCAGGTTGGTTTTAAACCAATGAAAATGTTGAATGTGTCCTCCATTTTCTTGAGAAGCTATTTTTCTTTAGTAGCATCAGTAATGGGACAAAGAGATATCATGTGCCTCCTTTTGCAATGCCCTAAGGACCTGACATCACTTCAGTAGGATTCCTGGAAAAAGTGCATAACCGGAAACTAATGGGAAGACATCAGGATAAAACAAAACGGGGACATTCTACAAATCAATTGGTCATGAGAGTCAAAACTGAGAAATCGTTCCAGATTAAGGAGACTAAGGAGACATAGCAATCACAAGCAACTGAAGATCCAGTTCCCAAGACCTTATTTCCAGAATCAAGTTTGTTTTGTATTTTAACAGCTACTTGGTTTTTAATATTAAAAAAATGTCATAGGGATATTGATAACAGTAGTATCCCTTTGAGTTCTTGGTTGATTTGGAAAGGACTTTAGTGATAAATGCCCTTGGCTTCTAGTCCAAGGTCAATTTTATTGTAAGTGTCCATCCTCGGGATTGGTGGGCCCTGCTCTTGTTCACATGGAGGCATGGAATTGTGGCCTTTTCTGCTCCCTGACCTCCACTGGGATCTGTTTTGCTCCTTTTGACTTACAACTGGAGTGTTGTATCTATTGAGTATTTGCCATAGTTCTGATGCTCGTTTGTGGTCTCAGGATTCTGTTGTGACTTAGTCTTTGAAAATGTAGAGCTCGTCTCTAGGTGTGACCTGGTCAGGCTGGGACCAGAGCCACATTTACCTGGTGACAGCAGTGATACAAATGAAACTTCTAGGGCCCGTGTGTGTGTGTGTGTGTGTGTGTGTGTGTGTGTGTGTGTGTGACAGAGGGAAGAAGATAGTAGACCCAGTGGAAATTTGCCAGCCCTGATTTGGAAAAAGCAGTCTCAGGTGTGGGGAGAAGCAATATCCATCTGTTCCCACACTGACAATGAGTCGTAGAGTTGTAAGGAATAAAAACTCTAGAACAGTGGTTCCTAAACTTGGCTGCCCATTAGAATCACCCCAGTATTACTCAAGACCTTCTACTTACCAGTATCTGGGGTAGGACCCAGGTATCATTCTTTTAAGCTCCCATGTGTATAAATTATAAGTGAATAAAACAGCCTTTGAAAAGAATCTATTATCTGGTGTTGAGCATTCGTCCTGGGCCACTGGGGAGATCAGGCCTCAGCCCACCTTCCACTGGTTGCTTGTGAGTTTGCCCAAGTGACAACTTTCTTGCTAATGAGCTCAGTTTCCTCATCTGTTAAAAGGATTCTAACCATGGGCTTTGGAATCAGACATCCTCCCAGAAGAGGAAGGGGATTTGTAAGAAGCTGGGATTCCACAGATAGGGCTGGGGGGCTGTTTTCAGCCGCTGTTGTCCTTCAGGTGTACAAGCTGAAGACATAAAAAAAAAAGAGAAAAAAGTCATTGCTTATTCATGTCATCTCTCTAGAACTGCAGAATACAATGTTTTCCCCATCAAAGACTCTTAGCCTGGAAGAAAGAAAAAAACGATCTACTGTGGATTTATCTGCCGAAGTCCAGAGGAACTGTTACTAGATTTTCATACTAAAAACGGAACAGGGAAAAAGTACAGAAGGCTCTTCTCTCCTTCTCACATTTAACACACCTGCCTCATGAGAAAGTGATGTGACACCTTTTACACAGGCACACTTTCACAGAGTTAGCAATCCCACAAATCAAATTCCTTCTAAGACATCACAGCAGACTTTAAAAATTCAGGATTACCTTACGTGCCTGTTTGCTGGCCCTTTAACATCACTATTACAGTAATCCTTTACACTTGTGTGGCATTTTGAAATCTTAAACCATTTTTACAATCGGGAAATTCTCATTACCACCTTATGAGGTTAATGGGGCTGATAATAGTTTCCCCGTCTTGACACTGAAAAAACTGTTTAGATGAATTAACCTGCTTGCTCCGAATCCGACGTCCCGGCTGGCCAAGCAGAGCTGGAGCCTGCGTTTGGAGGGGGAGAGCAGGCCAGGTGAAGGGGAATGCATGAAGGGACAATCGGGGAGGGGAATGTGGGAGGCATGTCTGTGGAAACCAAGGTTCATGCATGGAAGCCAAGGGCAGGCAGTAGGCATGGAGAGGCAGGCGGGAGCCCCAGAAGATGCGTAGGGCCCTGGATTTTCCAACAGGGATGATGAATATCCTCCAGCTCCAGGGAGCTTGTTGTGGAGCGTCGGGGGAGAAGGACAGCGTGTATTTCAGGCACTGCTTGCTGGGGTTCCTTCCTATGGGGCCATGAGGCATGAGCTGCTTCCGCTGCCCTCAGCTTCCATGCACAAACTGAGAAGCCAGAGGATGCCCGCGCCCCCAGATTTACATGCACTGTGATAGAGAGCTCCTAAAATTAGACTAACCTTCCAGACACAAAGGAGTTCTGAATGCACCCCCGATGGTGGGATTTCAGGCAGTGGGGGAGACCTCCCTAGCATCTCAGAAATCATGCCACTGATTTTCTACTGCCCTTGTTCTTGTGAGGGGTCTTGGAGAGGACCCAGCCTCTGGTTGACCCCGGGGGCGGGACCCTGGCCATCAGAGGCTCCTCACCCCCTCCCGTGCCCTTGCAATGTGGTCTTCTTTTGCCTTTCCCACTCCCAGAGGCTGCTGCACGGACATAGCCTGGAGATAGTGCTATGATGGTGAGAACACCCACAGATATCCCGGACTCAACCCAGTTAAGGCCTCTATATAAATGTTTACGATTTGGCCGGCTGGTGCGGAGATCTACTCATCTTGCCGCCGCCCAAGACAAGCCTTGTAAGTAAGTTCCCTCGCTTATTAGACCTGCCACCTCCCAATCTGGCGTGGCCGGCCTCTGTCTTCCGCGTCTCTCTCTTATTTCATTGGGGGGTCCCCACGGGACATACATTTTGTTAGGTTGGGGAAGGCATATCCAGTTTGGTTTCCCCTCATCGATTTATTTAAAAGGAACATCCACAGACTAATCCCTTGTCTTAACCTAAGGCTTCAGTGACTTTTACCTGCAGAAGTCAAGACTTAGTCACACCTCCTTAAAGGAGCAATCAGTATGCAGTTTCTCTTTCTTCTTTGGTATACCCTCACTTCTAATTTCCTGCACACTCTCTTGAGGATCCTCAGAAGGGAATTAACTTCCTTTATCTTCTATTGCTTAAGATTAACTACAGAACTCCACGAAGCAAGGGATCCACCCCGCCCCACAAAATACACTTTTAGGCCACGGAGGAAGATCATCGGCGGCTTGCAAGCCTCCAGTCCTACATGTCGTAACTCTTATCTCCCCACCTGCCCAAAGGGAGCAGCCCCTTCTTGGTTGAGCAGGCAGCTCCCGATCCGGTTTCCAGCCTCTCAGCACCACGTATTGTAGAGATTGTGGAACGCAAACCCAACAATAGGAAGGAGACTCTCAAAAGTACCTGAAAACTTCCAAGAGCATCCTTCTGCAGAATGTGCTACCCAAGCACATTCAGAGAATATTCACAAGGATGCCAGAAGGGACCTCAGGGATCTTCAAGTTCAACCCCTTCATTTTACAAATGAGGAAACAGAACCAGAGAATGGAGGTGACCGGCTCAAGGCCATGCAGTTGGGGGGCAGAACGGAAGAAAGTATCCGAAGGTGAGATAAGGATTTCCTGAGGACTGGAATATAGTTCCAGGTACATTCTCACTCCCCCTGGACCTATGTTGTCTTTGCAGAGACAGCTGCCTTCCAGCTCACACACGAATCCTAGATGTCCAGAGCTGCCTTTATTTGTTGGCCATATTCTTTTACTTCTAAGGAGAGAGTCACAACTCACCCTGGTTAGTATGGTAGCAGGCCACTCACCACGTGCGACTACTAAGAACTTGAAATGTAGCTGGTCCGAACGGAGACATGCTAGATTTTTGAAGGATGCAAAAAGAACATAAAGTATTTCATTGATCATGTTTTAATCTTGATTACATGTAGAAATGATCATCTTTGGGGCATTTCGAGTTAGATAACACACACTTTTAAGATTAATTTTACTTTTTAATGTGACTGCTAGAAAATTCTAAATTACACATGCAGTTTGCATTCTGTTTCTATCAGTGCTGTTCTAAAAGATAATCACAAATCTCAGACAAATATGAAATGAACATGTATCAAGAATTTTTGAAGGCTCATTAATAATGAAGGAACTAATAAGGTATTATGACCAGCACAAAGGACATACGAAAAGCTAAACTATTTATAGACAAATTAACAATAAAATATTAGGATGCATTTGCTTGGTTAGATATAAAACTGGTTAATGTCCAACAGGCCGTAAATCTTAGGGGTTTTCTGTTCTAGTCAACAGAAATTACCTGCATCTCTACTGGACAAAAATATACAAATTAGCAAGTGACCTCACACTAAGTCTGGGACTTCTGATCAATAGGAAACAATGAGATGCACTACATTGCACTGGACCAAGGTTTCCAGTAGAGATATAATGCAAACCACACTGTAACTAGATTTTCTAGTAGCCACGTTTTAAAAAAGAAATAAAAAAGCCACAGGTGAAATGAATTTTAATAATGTATCTTATTTCACCCAATACCTTCAAAATATTATCACTTCCACATGTAATCAACACAAAATTATCATCAAATATGTTACAGGTTTTTTTTTTCCAACTAAGTCTTTGAAATCTGATGTAGATTTTTCACTAAACAGCACATCTCCATTCAGACCAGCCACATTTTAGGAGCTCCATGGCCGGTCCTCAGCTGGTCTTTGACCTGCTCTTATACTGAAGGATTGAAGGCAGACGTGCATCTCATCTGCCTTATTTCCAAGCGTTGGATGTTTTTTTTTTCTGACAGTCCCCAGATCTTCCTATGCATTAGGTGGGCTCTGGGGATGTTAAGAATGGGCAAGTTCGTGTAGTGGGTCCGGATGCGGGCTGCGGAGCCCGAGCGTCGGGACAGAGCCGTCACCGGGCATTCGGGGTGATTGAATACGACGATGTCTCGGCGGCAGCTCGCAGTGTCTGCAACAGAGGAAATGCTCGGTCAGTACCAGTCGCCGGTCCCTTCGCCCCCACCCCCGTCCACAAAGCCGCAGATAAACTGGCTTCCCCCACGGAGGCAGAGAGGAGCCCCAGTGAGTCATCTGTCCGCACAGAACGGCGGCGACTCGCTAGAGGCTGAGAAGCCTTTTCAAGAAACTTCCCACGCTTGTAGCGCTTCCTGGCGCAGAGCTCCCCGCAGCCTCCAGCGGGCCTCCGGCTCTCAGCCTCCTCCTTCTCTTACTTCCCCGAAAGGCTGAGACAGGGAAGAGCGGCTTCTCAACTTCCTCAGGCACACCGAGCGCCCTAAGTAAGACCCAGGAAGCCCCCGGAAGGGGCGGCTGCCCTGCGCGTTCCACGGGTGACCCGGGGGTGACACGCAGCCCTGGCGGAGCCCCAGCGAGCCAACGCTTGGTCCCCCTCTCGGGGCAGTGCGTCCGGTAGCGGAGGAGGTGAGGCCCCGCAAGGCTGGGGGGGGCGCAGCCTTCCCTCCACATGCACACACGGGGAGGTGTTCTCATCAAGGCAGGCATTTCTGCCATCCCCGCTGTTCACAGCTGTCGCCCGTTCTGACTGGCTGGTGCCCCCGGCCCACCGGGGGTCCGATGCGTGGTTAGTGCAGACAGCAGCTGGGGACGAAGGCGGCCCTCACCGAGCCTCTCCGGGAGCCTCCAGCCGCCAGGAACGTCCCACCTCCAGGCTTTCCCACGTGCTGCTTCCTGGCCAGGTTTGCCCTCCTTCCCTTTCCACCTCTCTTCTTGTCCCTCCTCCGCCAGATTACACAGCAAACCAACCCAACACTCCCGGGGAACTTGCCTGGCCCATGGCCCTTGGAAGAGGGAGCCCCAAAGACTGTATGGCTCCGCCGATGGGACTGGAGGTGGTCCCCTGAGCCCCGAACAGCTAGCCACCGTCTGGCTCGTGACTTCAGTGTCCTGGATGCAAGAATTCGGCTGGGTCAATCAGATCGCTGTTTCTTTCTAGCGTCTGAACTAATTCTGTGTAAGTTGTGGCCAGGGAGGGATGAAACACACAAAGAAAAAGCAAAACAAAAAAAAATGGTATTAGAAGTGTATCTGGATTCTAGGTTTGAAGCCTGTGACAGCCATTTTGGGGTCATTTCCAAGCTGATGAGCAGGCAGAAGAAGCTGATCTACAGAGAAAAAGGAAGAGACACAGAGGGAATGAGAAATGAGAGAGAGAGAGAGAGGAGGGGAAGGAGGGGAAAGAGGGGGTTGGGAGCCACTGGGCCTCTAGTCTTGCCAGTGTCCTGTTCCAGTTCAATAACCCAGGGCTATGTAACTCATTTCCTGAGCTAGGGTTCCATGACATTCCTCAATCCTTGCTGTAAAAGCTTCTTTTTCACTTTAACTAGTTTGAAGAGATGTCTATTGCTTGAAGCCAAAAGAGCCTTGGCTGGATTTTTTTCCTTTGGGACTCAGACTGAATGACTACCCCCCACCCCCCAGCTCTGCACAAGTGCAACCCCAACATGGCCCCCGGCTGTCGCGGCACTTGGCTGTCACGCTCTCTCAGTTCCAGACTCCTCCAAGGAGGGGTTTATCCTCTTTTCCTTGTATCCTCAGCACCCAGCACGGAGCTCACTGAAGATCTGTTGCCTCATACGTGATTGTTGACTGAGAGAACTAAATGTACCTGTGTTTTCAAGCTCCAATAAAAGTTCCTTATCTTTGCGTACTCTTTATAGTTTATAAAACATGCTCATCCCCAGGCTTCTAGCTTATAGATGACCCAAACCACCTCACTGTGTGTTTCTTAGAACGACACAGATGTGACATTGGTGGCTGGTGAAGACTTCTGTGGCCATCCCTCGCTTGACGGAAGTGGGCAGCAGAGAAGTTCAGTGACTTGGTTGACACTGCACAGTTGGTGACATAACTAGGACTGTAAGTCAGGTCCCCTGACCCTGAATCGGGGTATTCCTGTACCCATAGCCTGTATATTTGCATTTACCTCCACCTTTATGAAATAGGTTGTGTGATCCCCAAAATACCAAGGCAATCCTCGAAGAAAGCTTTTAGTCCCACCTCCAAGAGCCCTAACCTATGCTCTAGGGACTGATCAGTGAATCTAGGGCAAGGTTTTAAAGGACATCGGCTCTCTGGAATTAGGGCAGCCCTGTCCTCTCAAAGCTTTGCACCAGCATTTGTCTCCCTGGTGCTCTCCTGGGCCTGTAACCCCTCACAAAACCATGAGAGTCAGGCCTCAGAACTGCACGGTGTCCCCATTCCCCGAATTCCCCCTCAACGCACCCAGCTCATTGCCAAAGCATTCCTGGTGACTCCCGCCCAATGCATCATGTCTTCGCACTGCTGAGAATGCTGAATGCAACACGCAAGCTCCAGGAGCAAACTTCACTCCTTCCCTGCTCCCATTCACCACTTTCCCCCCAAGAATGTTAGTGTGTGGGATGTCTGTTCCTCAAAATGTTCTCCTTTAATCCATATGCTCCTAATAAGAGAACAGTTCTCTGCAGGATTTTAGGTGGAATCCCCAAATTCCAAGTGTTCACATTTAGGGGATTTTTTTTTCTACATATAAGATACTTAAAACTACTGGGTACATCCCAATCAATATTCTGCGTACATCCCAATAATTAATATGATAAAAATCATTTTAGCATTTTGGTAAAACTTAGAAAGCTACTGAATTTGTCAAAATGGCTTATTCTCATATTCTGCACTCAGTCATGCGTCATGTGTCATTTTTGACAAATGCAAAATGTTTTTGGAAGCCCTGTATGAGGGGAAAAAAGATCCCCAGATTGTGATAAATACTTTGTCATGCTCCACAAAAGCAACTACATTTATTTTTTCTATTGATGTGAAATTCACATAACATAAGATTAATTATTTTTAAACAAACAGATCCGTGTTTACAGTGAACACCTCAGTGGCTTTTAGTATACTTACAGTGATGTACAAATACCACCTCTGTGGAGGTCCACAACATTTTCATCACCCCAAAAGGAAGTCCCAGATCCATCAAGCAGTTTTCTCCATTTCCCTCTCCCTCCAGCCCCTGGCAGCCACCGACCCGCCTTCCGTCTTTGTGGATTTGCCTGTTCTGGATATTACATGTCCATGGAATCAGAGAACACGAGACCCTTTATGTCTGGCTTCTCTCACTTTGCATGGGATTTTCAAGGTTTAGCCACAGGGAGCATCTGTCAGTGCTTCACCCCTTTGAGGCCGAATACTGTTCCGTTGTGTGGCTATACAGAGCCTGCCTGAACTCCGGGGAGGGGACCCGGAACCCACCTACCTATGGGAGGAGTGTCAGAGAGTTGGTGGCCATCCTTACAACACCACAATAAGTAAAATGAAATCCTTTTTTCCTCTTGCACTTTTTTTTTTGGTGGGGGCAGGGATGCGGAGCAGAGATAGTTGAATTTGCACGACCGCAGCGGGACTAAGTAGGTCTCGGCTGCACAGCTACTCATGGCTTTTGGGCACGGGGGGCCTCCTCCCCGCCAGGCACCTGCACGATTTCTCATCATCACAACGCCATGAAGTGCAGATGCCATTATGCCCATTTCAAAGGAGAGACCCAGAGAGATCAAGGAACTTGTCCAGTGGCCAGGTACTGCCAACCCCCGACCTTCACCTCACGGTGCTGCTTCTAGATCTGCATTCTCTTCTTGGCTCCTGTCTTAGTCCAACTGGGTTGCTATGATAAAATACCATATGCAGGGTCGCTTATAAACAGCAGAAATTTATTTCTCACGGTTCTGGAAGCTGGAAGTCCTAGATCAAGGTGCCGGCATGATCAGGTGAGGGCCCTCTTCCAGGTTGTAGACTTCTCCATGTGTCTTTACTTGGTGGAAGGGACGAGAGAGCTCTGTGGGGTCTCTTTTGCAGTAATCCCATTCATGAGGGCTCCACCCTCATTCCCTAAGGACCTCCTAATACCATCACATTGGGCATTAGGATTCAACATATGAATTTGCAGGTGGGGTGGGGTGGGGGAGACACAAACTTTCAAACTCTAGGGACTCCTTCTCTTCCCGGTTGCATCATCTTGAGGAGTGCTCTCCGTGGATTACAAACCTCACCGACTCCCTTTTCTGTATCCTGTTACTTGAGGCTCTCAGCCTGGCCTCATTTCCTGCTCCTTCCCACCTTGAGCCGAGCAGTCCAGCAATACTTAACTGCTTCTGGCTGACAGAACATTCAGGGCTCCTTCGCACATGCCGTTCCCTTTGGCGGAAGGTCCTCCTTGTTTTTCTACTTGGTGAACCCCTCTTTATCCTCCAAGTCTCAGCTCCTGTGTTACAGCCTGTGCGGGCAGGCAGAGACCCTGCCTTCCCATCTTGGCCTCCCTAATCCCCAGCACCGCACTGCCCCGTGACCTCAATACCTGCTCCCCGAATGAAGCTGTACCCTATTCCTGACCAGCTCCCGAGGCAGTTATCCGACCAGGAGGGAGGTCCGGGGACCCAGGGTGAAGCCATTCTGAAAGGCAAAGGGTCTGAAAGGTAGTTATGCAAGGGCTTTGTGGGGCAGGGAGAGCCTAGAATGTTCCAGTTCTCTTTTGCGGAAATGCCAGTACATCATAATTTCCTCCCTTTTCTGGTAAAGAGGAAAAACTCCCCAGAACTCTGTTAATCATTCTCTAGGCCATTCCTTTCCCTCTGCCTCTATCTTCCCTGTACTTATTCCACCTTCTCATTTCTCTATTCCTGGGCAAGGGCAAGGGGGAGCTACTTCTAGAAGATGGGAGAAGGACAACAAGGAGAAATTGTAGAGAGAGAAAGAAATCTCACTTTTTTTTTTCATCACTGAGGGATTTTTTTTTTCATTCTTTTGAATTCTGCCCCCTGCAAACAGGCGCAGTGACGCCATGCCCCGGCGTTTTCCTCACTTCCCATGTTTTTCCCCTTTATTGGGAGATCTTCCTGGGATGGGGCCATGGCTACATGCTAGAGTTTCCCGTGCTGAGTCAATGCCAGAGAGAGTGGGTGTGTCCACGCGAGAACAAGTGAGCAGTAGCTGGAAAAGAGTTTCTGAGAAGCAGGAAGACAAAGCTTGTTTGAGAAGAGCCTTCAGCCTCGGTCTCCTTGCCGGGGTCCCTGCTCTCAGGCCCCCCAGTGCTACAGCTGTGACAGGCTAGTCAACTAGCCTGTAGGAAATCCTATTCCTTAAGCTTGTCTCAGATCAGGTAAAGACAATGGAACTTATGAAAACATTGCATTTCCATGACATTCAGTAATTCATTGATCCTTCTATTTAGCTGGCAAATACCTGTTGAGCACCTTTCATACTCCAGGCAGTGTGCTGGACCCTAAGTTTATACCCAAGAACCTGTCTCATGGGAAAATAGATATCATCCTACATAGCACATACTTCCTGCCTGATTTCTGCCTGCCTGTCCTGATTCTTAGTGCTGAAGAGCTTAGAGATCCCTAGTTCAGGGCATGTGTTTTATAGGCGAGGGAAGAAAGTTCCAGAGATAGGTAGAACGCAGAGTCTTCTACATCGGTGGAGGCCAGGAGGCAGTGCAGAGAAAAGGAAGCCTGGTCTGGTATAAAGGGCTTGGTTATAGACTGAATTGTGTCCCCCACAAAAGATGTTGAAGTCCTAACCCCCAGTACCTGCAAATGTGACCTTATTTTGTGATAGGGTCTTTTTTTTTTCTTCCTCTTCTCCCCCAGCTTTATTGAGATATAATTGACATACAACATTGTGTAAAGTTAAGGTGTACAATGTGTTGATTTGATATCAATTGCAAAATGAATAGAATCTTCTGGACTCTTATTTGGATAATTATTTGAAAACAGGATCATCAAACACTTGACCAAGTTAAGATGAGGTCACTGGAGTGGGCCCTAGTCCAACATGACCGTGTTCTTACGAGAAGGGGCAATTTGGACATGGAGATAGACCCACACTCAGGGAGAGTGCCATGTGAAGATGAAGATGCAGATTGGGACGATACATGTACATGTCAAGAAATACCAAAGATTGGGGCGCCTGGGTGGCTCAGTCGGTTAAGCGTCCGCCTTCGGCTCAGGTCATGGTCCCAGGGTCCTGGGATCGAGCCCCGCATCGGGCTCCCTGCTCCGCGGGAAGCCTGCTTCTCCCTCTCCCACTCCCCCTGCTTGTGTTCCCTCTCTCGCTGTCTCTCTCTCTGTCAAATAAATAAATAAAATCTTTAAAAAAAAAAAAAGAAATACCAAAGATTGCCAACAAACCGTTAGTGTCAAGGAGAAAGGCCTGGAACAGAGCCTCCCTCAGAGGGAACCAGCCCTACTAACACCTCAGTCTCAGATTTCCAGCCTCCCGAATTGAGACAGTAGAGCTCTGTTGTTGGAGCCAACGAGGTTGGGGTGCTTTGTTACCCAAGCCCCAGCTGCAACCGGAAGTCAGCCAGATGGAGCAGATCTGAGCAGGGCATGGAGCTGTTGAGAAGTGCTCAGAGACGTGAAGGAAGTATCGGGGGTCCCCAGGGACTCACACATAAGTGAGAAACAGCACTGGGTAAGCCCATCATTCTGGCCAAGGTCTCCTGCTGCTTCCAGACCTGAGGGAGAGTCATGGACCCTTGGAAAACCTGGACCCCCTCACCCGCTCTGCCCATGGGGACCTTGAGCAGCTCTGAAAATCAGACAGTGGCCTCCATTTTATTGGGGGCAGAATCAATTTAAATTGCAGCGGCTTGTCTTCCAGCTGTCAGCTCGGGCCAGAACATCACATATTTTCCATCAATAATTCAACAATCTCAGAAATAGAGGCTCCAGGGATTCCCTGGGGAGCTGACTGGTTCCATTCATTATTTAGCGGGCACTTACAGCCTTGCCCCTGAGTGCTGGAGAATCCTGCTCCAGGCTGGATGCCTTCCCCATTCACTCCTTCTCCCTGCCCCTCTGCCTTCGGTGTTCATTTTCTTTTTCTCCTCTTTTCTCCGAGGCTGCTTCCTGTCATCGGGCGTGGATACCTTCCAGATTTTACAGTTTCCTGCATCTCTGTCTTGCTGTCCAGCACAGGCTGAGATGCTAAAGGTGAAAGGTGTATTTAAGAATTCTTTTAGTTGTCCACCATGCTTAAAAAGGGTTTGTGTGTAGCAACACATAGAGGTTTCGTTTGTTTGTTGCTTATTTTTTTTTCAAGATGCTTGTGAATTGTTCAAACAGGGCCTCTTGGCGAGGCAGCTGGGAGAAGGATCACAGCATTCCTTCCGATGGCTCCTTTGCACCCACTAGCTGCCCCAGAGCTGCTGGTTTTGTGCGTGGTAGAGGAGAGGAGCGGGTGGGGGGCTGTGCATTGTGTAGCGGCCACTGGAGAGATGACACCCAGGGACAGCACCTGTGACAAGACCAGTGGGCAGCAGCGGTGGTGAGACAGTTTTTGGTGGCATGTTGGGCAGTAGACAGGAGTGCGTGGTATTTGGAGCAGAGGAGAAGTAACACTGAGTACCCCATGGCGACTAATACACACTGGTTTGAGGGCACAGAGGGGCTCCTTGAAGTAACTGGGAGAACAGAGCAGAGAAAGGATGATGGCAGGGTCTATAGGGCTGCAGTCAAGGGGCTGGGGGCTCCGAGCTACTGTACTTTGACATCGATGCTGATCTGATTTGGAACTCATAGCCTATAGAAGCCTGCAGCATGACTTAGATGCTAAATACAGGGCAATTCACAGAAGAGCTGTTGGTCACTGTGAAATATTTATTATTCAGTATTTTGGTGGCGTACAGCTAGGAAACAAAATGTCCTGACATTGAATGGTTTAGAACAACCATTTATTTTGCTCCTGATTTTGAAGGTGAGGAATCTGTGGAGGGCTTGGCTGAATGGTTTATCTCTGCTCTACACAGTGTCATCTGGAGCAACTGGGGGACCCACTACCAAAAGGGCCTTTTGCGTGAATGTCTGGCACATCTAGTGCTTCGTGGCCCCTCTCTTCTCAGGCAGTATCTTGTCCTCCAGGGCCTGTGCACGTGGCTGACATTCCCATAGCATGGTGGTCTCGGGGGAGGCTGCATTTCTTACATGGCGGCTAGCTTCCAAGAGACAGGAGGTGGAAAAGGCCAGAGCATCCAAGGGCTGTCACAAGAACTGGCATTTGGGTCATTTCCACCATGTCATAGTGATCCAAGTTTATTTTATGTCATAGTGATCCAAGTTTATTTTATGTTGCAGTAATAAGGCCCCCCAAATCTCAGTTGCTTAATACCACTGAAGTTTATTTCTTACTCATGCAAAAAAGTCTATTGTGGGTATAGTCATCTTCCAGGGCAGCTGTTCTCCATGGGGTCGTTCATTTTTCCAGGGCGCTTTGGTCTTAAGGCACCTCTGTATCAACACGCGCTTCCAAGATCACTGTTGGAAGAGAAGACAGTTTGCATGCTCCCATGCAAAAGCGAAATGTGTCCCTTTCACTCACATTTCATTGGCCAAAGCAAGTTAAGTGGCCAAACCTTATTTCAAGGGGACAACGAAGCACAATCCTCCCTGACAGAAAGACATACTGGGGAGCAGCGGTGACGTCACTTCATTCCTCCAGAGGGTGATGCTCATGAGGATCGACTGAAATCAAGTCATCATTGGGACCCACACAGCCACACTGAGAGGGGACTGCTAGGAGGCTGGTTAGCACCACTCAACACTCAGCAACTAACTCCTGCCCTCCAGCCTTAGGGAGACAACTTTAACTGGTGAGTCCTCACAGTTACTGCACATTTTGGAGTTTCCGGGTTGTCTTGGTCCATTCGGGATGCTGTAACAAAATGCCATGGACTAGGGGGCCAACAAGCAACGGAAATTTATTTCTCACTGTTCTGGAAGCTGGAAGTCCGAGATCAAGGCACCAACAGATTTGGTGTCTGTTGAGGGTTGGTTTCCTCGGTGGTGTTCTGATGGTGGTCTTCTCACCACGGCTTCTCAAGGCGGAAGGAGCAAGCAAGCTCTCTGCTCTCTTTCATAAGGACCCTGATCCCGCGCATGGGGGCTCCACCCTCTCCAACCAGTTACTTCCTGTGGCTCCACCTCTGAATACCATCACCTTGGGGGTTAGAATTTCAACACAGGAATTTCGCAGTGACACAAACGTTCAGACCACAGCTCATGTTTGTTTTTTAAGGAGTCGAGACTCTTCAGCGTTAAATTTAAAAACACAAAAATTCTTTTTGTGTGAAATGAATAGACATAAGGATTTCAAACAACTCACAGAGTGTATTCCAGTGTTTGCTTTGCTTCCCTATGTTTTCATCCCCTTCCAGCTGTAACCCCCAGGACAACAATAACCCAAACAGAGCACTGTTGTCTAATATGTAAGGCCAGAGACACTCATAAAAGCCTTGGCCGTGTGTTCAGTGCCTCTGCTCTCGCTTCGATTTTCCCTAGGAAGGATGTCAGTGGGAATGAAGGCACATTCCAACCCCATCACGCTCTTAGGGCGCAAGAGGAGTTGTTTCGGTTTAAATTGTACATTTTCCACTCTTGCTCCCTTTGGAGAGATTTAAAACCCCTCACTAGTTTACAGGCCTGCGTGACCTAATGGGGAGAGAGCTGTGTACAATTTTTTGTCTTCAGTGCTCTTGGGAAAGGCTACTTAATCATTAGCCAACCACTTATTTTCTCTTAATCTCTGTTAATTATCTTTTTGTGACCAGAGGCAGGAAGAGGGCTGGGAGCCAAACCAACCCAACAGGTGAAAGCAATACTAAGAAGGGGAGGGACCGTTAGCCAATCAGAGTGAGGCGGAGAGGCGGGGCAGACACGCCCCCCGCCCCCCCCGCCCCCCGCCCCCCCCCCGCCCCCCCTCCCGCCCCCCCGGTGCGGCAGCGCTGCCCGGCGCGCTCGGCGCTGGCGGCTGGGGCCAGGTGGGGGCAGGCTGGGAGCAGAGATCTTCCGAGTACTTGGCTTTTCGGGGTAAGTGAGATTTAAAAAGGAATTGAACTCTTTCAGCAAAAAGTGCTCCAGGAAATGTGTACGTTCCCTGCCTTAGTACAGGGACTAGGCAGACAGTAACGCCACCACTGACGGCTGACTTGTCCTTAGCAGCCCGGGACGCAAGGCCCGAGTCGGGTTTTGCTCGGTGTGGTAACCCCAGGGCCTCTCATGAGGCCCGGCACCTGGCAAGCTCCGAGTCCCCCCTGGCTGACGAAATGAATCCGCAAGTTTATTACAGACAACGGTATGGGACGGTGCCCAAGGCTGTTTATTCCGAGCACGCGTTCTTATTGCCCAGTCCTTGGGTGTGGATGGTCTAGGAGGCAGAGAAGGGCGGGAGTTTGTAGAGTGTCTCTCAGTTTGGGTTTCTGTGGTGTTTTCTCATTACCTTCAGGCTATACATTTCTGGCAGAAATATGAGAGAACGGATCAGGTGATGTTAAATTTGAGCGGGATTATGATGGTGTCTGACGGTTTTGTCCATATAAAGTTACTGTAGTTTTCTTTCTCAATAAGTATCCCCCAGAGTTAGATATGTTGAGACCCTGTGAACATCCTGTTTCTCGTGACACTTTGATCCACTAGCTTTAGGAGTCATGGATGATTTGATGATTCAGTTGATGAACCAATTATTACCATGATGATCGCCAAATGTTGACTTTCTAATTTTCATCCTTCCTTCTGCATTTATTAGTATTCTACTGTAAGAAAGAGCTTTCCTGGGCGCCTGGGTGGCTCAGTTGGTTAAGCGACTGCCTTCGGCTCAGGTCATGATCCTGGAGTCCCTGGATCGAGTCCCGCATCGGGCTCCCTGCTCGGCGGGGAGTCTGCTTCTCCCTCTGACCCTCCCCCCTCTCATGTGCTCTCTCTCTCTCATTCTGTCTCAAATAAATAAATAAAATCTTTAAAAAAAAAAAAAAAAGAAAGAGCTTTCCTTTTCCCCTGCTTACTTATTTAAATCAGTTTTAACTAACTCATTCTTATTTGAATCAATAATCTATTACTATTATGAATTATTCTGACGCTTAAATTGTCCCAGGTTTGGTCTTTGGGGCCTCTTATGTTTTACTGCCCTGCCCCAGCCTTGGCAACAACCATTGTCCTAAGGTGCCCTCTTTCTTTTTAGTGGGGAAGGTATTTAGATACCAAGACCTGGGTGCCAGGGAAGCCCATTGCCACTGGAGTGTCAATGCTTTTTAGCTTTCTTACTGGGCAGACCTAGGAAGTATCTCTGTATACACACGTACACACACACACATACACATACACCCACACTTTGTTTTATATCTATCTGTCTGCATTAAAAACCATTAGTTCAAACCATAAGTTTATACTGATATCTCTAATTCCAACCTAACGTCACAGAGCTTCATTTTAACTCGCTCCCTTTCCATGTTTATGACTTCCTTTTCCAACAGTAAAAAACCTGGCTACTATCATCCATGATATATTGTTTTGTTTTCTTAATCCTAGAATATACAGAGAGTAGTTTCAAAATAGTTAACCCATACCTCTGCAGGAAAAAAAAGCAAAATGAAACTACTGACTTGAGTTCAATGTTTACAGATAATTTTTTTTTTAAAGATTTTATTTATTTATTTGAGACAGAGAGAATGAGAGACAGAGAGCATGAGAGGGAGGAGGGTCAGAGGGAGAAGCAGACTCCCTGCCGAGCAGGGAGCCTGATGCGGGACTCGATCCCGGGACTCCAGGATCATGACCTGAGCCGAAGGCAGTCGCTTAACCAACTGAGCCACCCAGGTGCCTTACAGATAATTTTTGTCTCTAGCTTCAGGATAGATGGTTCAAATACTTGGCTTGAAAGTTACTCAAGATAGCTATGGTTGTTGTTTTAACCACTATGTTTGGGTGGTTTGTTTTGCAAGGGATTGTAGAATGACTTTGCAAATGAGCATTTATCACAGGTCCAATGTGAAGAAGTCAGGCAGGACCTAAACGACATCAAGCTCTGGGGAAAGAAGTTTCACCTGACCCTTGTAGAAATAGGCATTTATTAGTTTAGGCACTTCTTGGGTGAGTCTGGAAAGAGAAGTACTGGCCTTGGGCCTAATTATGAATGAGGTGAAGTTTGTCTTCGATATTCTGTCTCTCTCCTTTCTCCATCATTCCCATCTGATGTGATGGGAACCTCAGCCCCCAGATACTCACTGCTCTCTGGCTGCCCTGAACATCCTGCTATGGTTTTCCAGCTTTGCTTAGGTCTTCCTTTCAATCCTCCAATTAATCTTTCTAGTCTCTCAGCTGTGGATGACCTGTGAGCCCCTGGAGGTATAGCTGTCTAGTCAAACACATTCACAAGAGAGAATGAAACGATTAGCCAGCTAGGTAGGTACCCTCCCCTAGGGTACGAGTGTACTGCAATTATTAAACTCAGGCCCTGGGGAAGCATAGAAGAGAGATGTCTTTGGACCAAGCCCTTCCCATCCTGACCCCTGACTCCTGCCTACTTAATCTGTGGACTGCAGTTGTCCTGCTGGTAAGAGCTGGAGGAAATGTATGTAATGTGTGCTGACTTGAAATCATTACAGATCATTTATCACTTGAATGGTTCAATGCATAAGTAAATATGTTGTATTTATATACTTCTGTTCCTGAATAGTGAGCTTATGAGCAGCTCCATTCCATAGATCCTGATTCAATGGAATGTCTTTACTATCTACCACTTGAGTAATACGTGAAGCAATGAGTTAGCTGGAAGAACTAGTCAGTGGAAACAAGATTAAGATCCCCATCCATCGCTGCTGCCATGCCCACAGGGTGGGATAATATCAGTGACTCTTCAAATTAAGGAGTTTGAAGAGAACTCCTTATTGAACTGCGGACTTACTCAGGTGCATGGAGCATTTCATATATTGACCAGCACAACCGCTGTCCCAGAAGGTGGTGGGGTAGGCTTCAGAAGCAGTTCGAAGGATTGACTGTAGACTGTGTAACCATTTCTCAGGGGTTTCAGAAATTATTTTGGGTAGGACAATCTTTTAATAAGAAGGAGTTTCCATTATAATCAAGAGGAGGGCTTAGAGTCATCGAACTTGAATTTTCAGAGATACATTAGTCTGTACCCCAGGCTGGCAAGGCAGGGCATAACTCCTGATATAATGCCATGTCGGGTGAGAAATGGTGCCTGCCCGTCCAAAGCGCTCTCTGCAGCTAACTTCCTAAGTGTCTCAAGGGCAGAGCACAATCAGCATATGAATTTCAGTATTACAGAGAGATTTCCAGGGAGTTACATTACAAATTAATAGGCTGAGACTGAATTTGGAGGGATGATTAAAGTACCTGGTTGGTCTATCTTCTGTGTCAGAACTTCTTAACTTGGGGCTCAGGGAGGGGCTTCAGGGGATCTATGCCCTTCCCAAACTACATGCGATTTTATGTAAAGTCCTGCATTTTAATGTGCATTTTAATGAGGACAGAGACCGCAGCTTTCCCTGGATTCTCAAGGGGGCCCTTGACCCCTCAAGGTTAAGAATCTTGATCGAGTTACATAGTTCTGAGACTGGGTCGCCTGAGACAAGCCTCCACCCCAAAGTGTGACAGGAAGTAGGGCACCGGGATGGCTCAAAAATGCCATAACCACCTCTGCTCCCTAAGTAGGACTCACTTTCCTCCTCCTAAGAGAATATTCGAATGCACATGAGGGCCGGTGAAGGATCTAACTGCTCTCATTTGTTTTAAAGAGGGACTCAATCCCAAAAAAGTTATGCTCAACATACCTCGCACTGGGCTGAGACAGGCTTGGGAAGCAAGGCTCACTTGAACAGCAAGATGTACTCTGGAAGAACGGTGAAAGACAACAGTGTGAATTATGCAGAATTTGTGGCCTGTGAACTCAGTTTCCTCATCTGCAAAATGGGGATGATGATGATAGTACTGACTGCATGGAGTTGTTTGTGAGGATTTAATGAGTTTATACTCTGTAAAGCCCCAGAACAGTGCTCAGCGTGCAGTGAGCAGCCAACATAGATGGTTATTATTATTGTGGTCAGCATCAGTTTGATCTACATAGTCGAATTCATCAGTTCCTTCAGTCAGTTGATTGCTAGTACAAACCCAAATTTTGAATCCATTTAGGATTCCATAGCTATATAGAGAAGAGTTCAGTTAAATAGTAAGTAGGTTTGATTAATTTGATTTCAGGGGGCATTTACGGCAGGGAGTGGATGGGCTTGTTTTTCAGGGAAACCCAGCTTCAGTCCCGAGGCTGTGGGTATAGCATTTCTGCCCAGCACAGGGCAAAGTCCCAGCTCATGTGAAGGAGAAAAACAGTATGATCCTAATGACCTACTTCCTGAGGACCATCTATATTGTAAGAACTCTACAGATATTATCACACTTATTCTTCACAATAATTCTGTAAGGTCAGCTGGATATACCATTTCACATATGAGAAAATTGAGAATCAGAGAGGTTGAGTCATTTTCTTAAGGTCACACAGCTGACTGGCACACACATTGACTGACTCCAAAGCCCACACTCTGTCTTTTAGACCCAGCTTCCTCCTGATTTCACAATTACCAACTGAGATGAGAATCAGTTTATGATGCCACCCAGTTTTCCTATGTTAGCGATGTAGCTTATTTCAAGGGATCTGGGGGAGGAAGAGAAGTGAGAACCATCGATTTCTTCATCACTTCTCAGATTCAGTGTGCTCTCACCTTAGCCTCACGTCCTCACACTCCATATTCGATGTGCCCCTCCCCGGTTCTTCCTCTTCTGCAGCCCCTGTCCCACTTAGCATCATCACTGTCCTGCCTGTCCCAGCAGGCAGGAAACCAGGGAGTCTCTTGGCTCCTTCACCATCAGCCTCCATTTTCAAGCAGTTACCAAGTCCTCAGATGTCTTTCTTTCTTTGTTCCCTTTATTTATTTTTTTTTTAAGTAGGCTCCACACCCAATGTGGGACTTGAACTCATGACCCTGAGATTGAGAGTTGGATCCTCTACTGACCGAGCCAGCCAGGCATCCTCCAAGTCTTCATATTTCAGTCCTCAAAAGGCCTCTCCATGCTTACCACATTTGCGCTGCTCTGGGTCTCATCCTTTCGTGGCCTGGATATCTCAACACTTCCCCAGTGGACTCCTAGCCTTCGGTCTCTCCCACTGTGATGCATCCTTCATGCCGTCTGCAACACTGCTAAAGACAGGTTCGGTCTTATCATTCCTTTTAATCCCTCCGGTTGCCTACAGGATAAAGCCTGAACTCCTTGTTGTGGCTTACAAGGCCGTGGTCTAGAATTTCTGGGATAGTCACCCAGAAATGAGCCACAGATTCCCCTTTCTCTGGGCACTGTCCCCTCCTCCATGAGTTGGGCTACCAGGTACAAATTTGCAAAACGTGACCTCACCCCTTAGCGCTAGTAGATTGGACCAGGGGAGGTCCCATGACTGGAGCTGTACCAGTCAAGAGTTCTCTCCCCAAGAACTGGAATCGGGACACTTCCTCTGGGCCTGAGTCTGTAGCACATACACTCTACAGAGCACTGAGCAGGACAGGTATTCTGTGATCTGTACTGGATGGTGTCTGGAGGGAGAGGGAAGGACACCAATTCCTGTCTGCAGAGAGAAGCCGAGGAAAAGATGGAGAGTGAACCCTGGCTGACTCATCCTGACCTTCTACTTCAAGTTTTTGTTCTTCCTGGCACCCCCCAGTGTGTCCCTGCCTTTGGGTTCTGAGAGATTTCCTGTTGCTTTATGGTACATTTTTCTCTGTAGCTTAAGCCAACTTCAGTGGGTCTTTATATGCTATCCAAGACCCAGCTAATCTGACCCCATCCTTTCTCCCCATCTCTCCTACCAGCTCTCCCACCTTCCCTCTCTTCTTTTTGTGCATTCAGCTTTTGCATCAGCCAAGAAAGCACTCGTTTCTTTACCGTTTGCCCCACTCTCATCACTCTGTGCCTTAGGTCATGCTGTTCCTTCTGCCTGCAATCCCCTTCCATAGCTTGTTGGTCTCTGACACTCTTACTTGCCCTTTAAGTCTGTGTTCATACGTTACTTCTCTTCTGAAGCTTTTTGTTAGTCCTTCCTGTGGTCTCAAGGCTCCGTGCATGCCCCATTCTGGAACTTGCCCTCTTGACTTCGTGTTTGTTTACGTGTCTGGCTCCCCATGAGACTGTGAGCTCCCTGTGGGCAGGGCACAGTCTTCCTCATTTCTTCAATTCTATTGTCTGTAGCTCAATTTGTACAATTTCTTGAATATGTTGGTAAAAGGAAGGTCTGTGGCTCAAAGTTCTTGGCTAGTTATCTCAATTATGCATTCCCTGCATAGACATGGTACATGGATTGGGGTAGAGATGCCTTCAGAAGTAGCCCCAATATGGGACTTTTTCGGAAGGGGAGAGATAGAAGGCCTCGAGGAATTAAACCTGTACCCCCTCATTCTGGACTTCCCTCAAAGCACCCCAGAGGCTCTGGCTTGACCTTGCTTCCTTTCTGGTCAGGAATTCGACACAGCCCAAGGATATCATGACCCCATGGCTGACCTTGGGTACCCCCAAAACTTGGCAGGGAGTGACATTTGACATTGCTGTTTCTCTTCCTCCTTTCGGTATCCTCTCCCAGGCACCTGATTGGCCCACATTGCCTCCTGGCTACCCCTTCCCTTCCTCTTCTCTCCTTTCCCACCTACCACTACATCCCATGCCCACCCCTGAAGTTCCCCACCCCCCGGTCATGCCACCCCATCAGAATTCTCTTTCAGGACCCATATCCTTGACATTTCACTTTCTGAATTAATGAGAATTTATTACACACTGTGCCAGGCAGTGAACTAAATGTTCCCTGAGAGTTTGAGCCAGAACAGGGGACATTGTAGGCCAGGCTCTCTGGGCTCGGATCCTGCTAGGAATAGGAATAATAATGGTTTCTACCTCACAGGAGTGTTATGAAATTTAATGCATGTGAGGCACTTAGAATAGCACCAAGCATACAGTAGGTGCTCAGTAAGTTATTACTCGTGGGTAAAGGGAACATTCCTTCAACATGAAGGCACACGAGCATCCTAAGGAAGCTAATGGTTTGGTGACCCTTCAAACCAATATTATTTAATATCTGTTCAAACTTTATTTGGGCAGTGGTTTGCAGCCTGTAGCATGCACCAGAATCATCTGGAAGGCTTTAAAAACAGCTGGGCCTCACCCCCAGAGTGTCTGATGCAGGAGGTCCGATACTGCCTAAGGATTTGTATTTCTTTTTTATTTTATTTTTAAATTTCTAGTTATTTTATTGTTGTAAGAACACAACATGAGATCTACCCTCTTAAACTTTTAAGCGTACAATATAGTATTATTTTATTATTATCATAGTACAATATAGTATTATATGTTAATTGTAGGCACTGTGTTGTATAGGAGATCTCTGGAACTTCCCCCTGTGTATGGAGTCTTTATGCCCATTGATTAGCAACTCCCCATTTCTCCTTCCTCCCTGCCCCTGCTGACCACAGTTCTACTCTCTGGTTCTATGAATGTGACTATTTTATATGCCTCATAGAAGTGCAGTCATGCGGGCGCCTGGGTGGCTCAGTTGGTTAAGCGACTGCCTTCGGCTCAGGTCATGATCCTGGAGTCCCGGGATCGAGTCCCACGTCGGGCTCCCTGCTCAGCAGGTAGTCTGCCTCTCTCTCTGACCCTCCCCCCTCTCATGCTATCTCTATGTCATTCTCTCTCTCAAATAAATAAAATCTTTAAAAAAAAAAGTGCAGTCATGCAATATTTGTCTTTCTATGACTGCTGATTTCAGTTAGCATAAGGTCCTCAAGGTTCATCCACGTCGTCACAAATTGCAGGATTTCCTTCTTTTTTTTTTTTAAGCCTGAATGATATCTCATTATACGTATATGCTGCATATTCTTTATCCATTCATCCATCAGTGGACATTTAGATGATTTCCACATCTTGGCTATTGTGGATAGTGCTGCAATGAACATTGGAGTACGAATTAATATCTTTTTGAGATCCTAATTTCAGTTCTTTTGGATAAATACTTCAAGTGGGCTTGCTGGGTCATATGGTAGTCCTATTTTTAATTTTTTGAGGACTCTCCATGCTGTCTTCCATAGTGGCTGCACCATTTTGCATTCCGCCAGCAGTGTAAGGAGTTCCAATTTCTTCACATCTTCAGCCAACACTTGTTGCCGCCTTTCTTTATTTATGTATTTATGTATTTATTTATTTTCCTACTGGGAATCCTAACAGGTGTGAGCTGATATCCCATTGTGGGTTTATTTGCATGTCCCTGGTGGTTTTGTTGAAGAAATTATCATTTCCCCATTGTGTATTCTTGGCACCCTGTCAAAGATAGTTGACTGTATGTGTGTGGATATGTGTTATATATGTGTGATTTCTGGCTTCTCTATTCTGTTCCATTGATCTATATGTTTGTTTTTATGCCAGTCCATACTTTTTTGATTACTGTAGCATTGTGACATATTTTGAAACCAGGAAGTGTGATACTTTCAGCTTTGTTCTTCTTGCTCGAGATGGTTTTGGCTGTTCTTGGTCTTTTGTGGCTCCATATGCGTTTTAGTATTTTTTTCATTTCTGTAAAAAATGCCATTGGGATTTTGATAGGAATTGCATTGAATCTGTAGATTGTTTTGGATGGTATGGAGTTTTAACAATACTAAGTCTTCCAGTTCATGAAAAGAGGATGTCTTTCTTTTATTTGTGTCTTCTTCAATTTCTTTCATCAATGTTTTGTAGTTTTCAGTCTAGAAGTCTTTTACCTCCTTAGTGAAGTTTATTCCTAAGTATCTTATTCTTTTTAGTGCTATCATAAATGGGATTGTTTTACTAATCTCCTTTTCAGATAATTATTAGTGTACAGAAGTGCAACTGATTTTTGTATGTTGATTTTACATCCTGCAACTTTACTGAATTCATTTATTAATTCTAACATGTATGAGTGTATGTGTGTAGTCTTTAGGGCTTTCTATATAATATGTCATCTGTGAACAGACATTTTCCTTTCGTATTTGGATATCTTTTATTTCTTTTTCTTGCCAAACTGCTCTGGCTAAAAATTCTAGTACTATATTGAATAGAAGTAGCAAGAATCAGCAAGCATCTTTGCTTTGTTTCCTGATTTTAGAGAAAAAACTTTGTTTTTCACTATTGAGTATGATATTAGCTCTGATGAATACATATGCAAAAATCCTCAATAAAGTACCAGCAAAGTGAATTTAACAGCACATTAAAAAGATCATGCACCATGATTAAATGGGATTTATTCCTGGGATGCAAGGATGGTTCAATATATGAAAATCAATTAATATACTTCACATTAACAGAATGAAGGATAAAAATCATATGATCATCTCAATAGATGCAGAAAAAGTATTTGAATTCAATGTCCTTTCATGATAAAAACTCCCAACAAACTGAGAATAGAAGGAAATTGCCTGAAAATAAAAGCCATATAGGATTTGCATTTGTAACAAGTTATCAGGTGATGCTGATTTGCTAGTCTGAGGACTAAACTTTAAGAACCACTTTATATAGAGGGGTGCCTGGGTGGCTCAGTCGGATGAGCGTCTGACTTTCGATTTCAGCTCAGGTCATGATCTCAGGGTCCTGGGATCAAGCCCTACATTGAGCTCTGTGCTCACCAGGGAGTTTGCTTGAGGATTCTCTCTCCCCCTCTTCCTCTACTCCTCCCCCCTGTTCACATGCTCTCTCTCTCTCAAATAAATAAATCTTTTTTTTTTTTTTTTTAAGAACCACTTATTTAGAGCCATGGTTCACAACCTTGGCTGTACATTAGAACCACTCGGAGAACTTTTAAATTAAAACACCAATTCCTGAGCTGCATCTTGTGCAAATAAGTGAAGAGCAATCAAATAAGGTCAAAGGCTATTTATTCAGAGCTTGCACTATAAGAGAATCAAACACCACCATCACTTGTATTTGGTAGAGACTCAAAGGCAGGCAGAGGAGTGGAGAAAAAGGAAGCCTTTCAGGTATGCCCTCATTGGGGTTCTTGAAATGGGGAAGCTGGAAGTAGGCTAACTAGAAGTGGGGCATCCAGTGTGATTGGTTAGGGATGCATATTTGACTTTCCCTGGTTGCTTCTAAGTCGGAAGGAGGGGCT
This sequence comes from Mirounga angustirostris, assembly GCF_029215605.1. NCBI lineage: Eukaryota > Metazoa > Chordata > Mammalia > Carnivora > Phocidae > Mirounga > Mirounga angustirostris. The sequence goes on from NW_026991712.1 coordinate 35,911,139, forward strand.
AAAATTAAGAGAGCTGGCAGATATTGATTAAGTTCTGAGTGTTTGGGGCTGATTGCTACAAAGGTTGTGGTTTGGTTTCCTGGGCTGGTTACTGCAGATGGTGTGGGTCAGAGTTCTGTTGTCATATAAGGTCGGACTGTTGTCCATTTGTATATTCAGTCTCTCAACCCAGACCAGTTAAATCAGAATTGCTAAGAGTAGGCTAAATTAAATTACACACACACACATAATTACACACACACACGGGTTTGTGTGTGTGTGTTTTTAAACGCTCCAGATGATTCCCATGAGAGCCAAGGTTAAGAAGCATGATTTTGAGAGAAAGCCTGAGCACTACGCAGGGCAAGGTTGGAGAGTGAGGAAGGATAGTGGTATTGCTCTTCCTTTCTTCCCTTCTCCCCAGGAACAGATCCCCTGGGTGAAGTGATTCACCTCCTAACAAGTTAGTGATCATCTTTGTACCTGGAGGCACCGTAGATGATGGATCCTCACCCCCAGTGCAGAAACTTATTGAAAATATGACAGCTCACAGGATTTACCCTCTGTTTTAGCATCTCTCATAGGTTGGCTTCCATTGAAACTAGAATAAAAACCAAACTCACCAGGACCTGTGAAGCCGCTGTAATTCTCTGGCCTATCTCCTGCCTCTGTTCCCTAGGTCTTCACACTTTCCCTTTACCACCCCCAGGTCAGCCTGTTCCTGCCACAGGGCTTGGTCCTCTCCATTGACAGCACTCTTCTCTCTGAGAAGCCTCCCCCAGTGCCCCTTGCTGGGGCACATCTCTCCTCTCTCAGTCCCTTCAGTCCTGTTGCTCTATTTTCTTCATCCCTTACCTGTTGGAAATGAATCCATTTATATGTATATTGCCTCTCTCTCCCAACAACAGTGCAAGCTCCCCGAAGGCAGAGATGTCTGTCAACAAGACATAGCTGTATTCTTAGTGCTGGAAACATAATAGGTGCTCAGTAAACATTTGTTGAGTGTGTTAAGGAGGCCAGGACTTTGCCTTTATTCCAGCCCTCTGTCATTTACTCAGCCTGTGCCTTTGGGCTAGTCACTTCAGCCTTTCTGAGCCCCAGCTTTCCCATCCATAAGAGGGAGAAATGATACCTTCCTAGGTTTTCTTCCAGAGCTGCTGTCCTGGTCCAGTGAAATTTCCAAGGATTTAAGCTGAAATGTGCTCTTCAGTGTGAGAGACCCTATCATTACACTTGCATTTCAAAAGGGCCTTCACCCAACATGGTGGCTTAAATGTCCAAGAGCACATCGGGTGAAGGTGGGGATGTTTTGAGAGAATTGGGCACTTCCAGGTCCTCAAAGGCTGCCACCTAATCATCTCTGACTATGCCCAGAGCCAGCAAATGGGCCACTTTCCAACAGAGTATCACGTGTGACAAGGGTGCTGTGTAATTTGGGGGGGTCATTTGGGTGAAATCAGTTGAATCAAGAGTGTGGATGTGGCAGCCAAGGGTGCTCCTCTCTCTTTGGCTTTCAAGAGAACTGCGGGGTGCTTAGGTCACTGACAGCCTCCAGCTGTCCCCTTCTGTCTCCACCATGGCATTCACTCCAAGACTACACTTCGACAGGTGCTCCCAGCCAGCGACCAGCATGACAGAGATTCTGGAGTTGGGCATGCTGCCCGGTGGGTCATCTTTGCTGGGGAGCTGCTCATTGCCCGGCCAAGACTACACTGCAGTCTGAGGCTGTTGTGTCTAGTGTTCCTCCCTCCCACTGTGCTTTCTCAGGTGGTAGACCTGCACTGTGGCCTGAAGCCCCTCCCGGCTTACTCCTGATCTCTCCCCTTTATCCTTCACAGGTGTTTCCTGTAACATACTGCTGGTGCAGCTAATCCCATTTTGTTTGTTTGTTTGAAAGATTTTGTTTATTAGCGAGCATGAGCAGCAGGGAGAGGCAGAGGGAGAAGCAGACTCCCCGTGGAGCAGGGAACCTGATGTGGGACTTGATCCCACATCTCATGATCCCTGAGATCATGACCCGAGCCAAAGGCAGACGTTTAACCGACTCAGCTGCCCAGGCACCCCTAATCCCATTTTGGTATCTGCCTCTGAGAAGACTCAAACTGACACAAAAGAGTTGGAGACAACTCTATTTCTCCCTGTAGCCATAACCTCCTGGTTTTGATTTAGGTCCTGTAACAGCTTGCGAGGTATAAAAAAGTTTAATAAAGGATTCATCGATGCGGAAACACCCTGTCTCCTCCTCCTTAATGGGGTCTGGAGCAGGCTTAACTGATGGAGTAAATATTACTCTTCCATTTTAGGGCTGAGTGAGGTGGCCCAAGGGCTTCTGGTAGAGTAGGGTCATGGAAATCACAGAAATGCATACTTCGGGAAGTCCCTTTTTAGAATCCTCAGTGGACATATGCATCATTGCCCTCAAAGCCAGCTCATCCCTGGCTTTGAAAAGAAGCACTTGGCAGAGAGGATTGGAAATTAAGACAAAGTTGCCAAGTAGAACTAATCAATGACAGGATGCCAGGAGAAGTCAGGGGGGAGGGAGTAGCAGTGCATTTAGGAGGATGTGCCTGGTGGACATTATCCAGCAACAGTTCCCACTGAGCAACTGAAAGTATTCAGTAAGCACCTAAGTGCAGAAAATACTGCTTGGAGGGGTTGTCCCAAGCAAGTTAGAGATAGGATCATAGGCCTTTCTAGGACATCTTCTAGCCCAGTGGATTTCAAACGGGTCCCTGGGGTTACCTCTGGGATTTCCTGGAAGGAGAAGTGGAGGTCCCTACGGTAATGGGTCTCCCTGTCATCCTGTTCTTCAACCAAAACACCTCTACCACAAAGGCTCTGCCTCTCAAACCCAGGTCTGAAACTGCTAATGTAGTTCACCCCTTCCTTTTGTCCTCAGAAAAATGGAAGCCCAGAGAGGTTGTATGACTTATTTAAGGTCACACAACAATTTCATAGCAAAGGTAGATGGGATTAGAACCCAGGACCCTTAATTTTAGTCCTGTTTTCTTTCTGCTTCGTAATGCCACCCCCTCAAGGAATTTGTAATCGCTATGTCAGTTTAGTGGCTATGTCAGCTTGGACATAATCTGCAAGCTTTATTGACAAATACCTCAAGCAGATGTTCAAGCTGGGGCTGGGTCAGTGTATCAATTTCTTGTTCAGAGGAGATACCAAAGAGATTTCCCTGCTTTTCCCTCAAGTTGTCGTTTATACATATATTACTTATATTTCCTCATGGATATTTAAATCCATCATTTGACAGACGTTCTGCTGCAGAGGCAGAGTTAGGTGATGGAAGGAGCATGGACTGGGGAGCCAGACAGATCCGGGGCTGAGCCCTGACTTCTACACCAGGACCTCAGGTAAGCTTACGTTGTCTTTCAGAGCCTCCGTTTCTTCCTCTGTGCAATGTGGGCAGCTTCTGTTACAGGTTGCTTTGAAGATTAGAAACGACAGAAGTGAAGCACCTAGCCAGTGCCCAGCACATTGTACGTGCTCCGTAATTAGTAGAGAGCATAATAGAAGGGTGAGAACACTTGTTTTATGACCCCTCAAGGAGTCAAAGTAGAGGAGAAAATAACACATGTTGCAGTGAGGGGACAATGAGCTGCTAAGATGAGAGAGTAGTACGTGGGATCAGAATTAATCCCCAACAGGGGTTCAAGGGGAGGAGGAACTTGCCTTGGAATTTCAGGGATGGGTGGTGGTTGGGAGGGGGGTATTCCATGAGGAGGGGATCAGAACAATGCAAAGAAGCAGAGGAAGACGAATCAGAGCCATGGAGTTATCGGGCGTAAATTCTAGTAAATCACTGAAATATTAGGAGAAGCTTTAGAAATGCATGTCACTGCTCCAACAGGAAGGAAAATTCTGGAAATAGTTCGTTGTTCTTGATGAGGACTCAGGTGGCTTAAGAGCTGAGGAAGGAGTAAACCTTAGGTTTTCTCATTTTTGTTTCTCTGGGCCCTTTCCCGAGCTCTTTCAGGGTGTGGAAACTGAGAACCAAGGAATTTAAGTGACTCCCCCAAAGTCACACAGCTGGGAAGTGGCAGAGTTGGACTCAAACCATTTGATTTCCCAAACCGAAGTTCTTTCCAGTTTCACCTTTCTTTGGTTTCTCTGTCGTGTCTAATGCAGGACTGGGCAGATAGATAAGAAATACTTGGGGGAAAAGCCATCAATCTTGACTGCAGCTTGAATAAATAGACACTACAACAGCATTCTTCAACACTAAGTGCATACTGAAATCATCCAGGGAGCTTTAAAAAAAGAAATGTGGAAATCAGGCTCCGATGCATGACTCACATCGGCATCTCAGGCAGGGCCTGGGCATCAGTAGGTTTAAGGCTCCCCAGGTGGTTCTGGTGCGGCCAGGACCATGAATCATCAGGCTGGACTATGCGGCACACCTGGTCCAACCTACGTTGGCATTTCTCAGAAGAGTTCCTGAATGGCACACCATCTGTGTCTGCCACATGCCCTTCTGCGGTCCCCTCATTGGCAGGCGAGTACTCCCTCCCTCTCTCTCTTTCTGCCATATTGCCTCTTGATTTGGTCTTGGTACTCATGGTGGTGACTAATTAATCCTCCCGGAACAATCAGAGGAGACCTGATCGTGGGTGAGCCATCTGGAGATCCTTTTTGGTTAACTTGGACTTTGGGGAGGCTGAGGGGAAGAAAGTGGGAAATGACTCATACCCCAGATGAAATGCAAAAACTGCACTCAAGAAAGGTTGTGGTACTTGGGCTGTAACTTTTCCTCCTGTCTCTCAGTGGTTCCAGATGGTCCATTTTCTCTTTCTGCACCCCCATGTCCATACTCACTGCTGTGTGTAGGGAGGCACGAGGCACGGACTCTCTGGGCCATTCCTGTCCCAGTTTACAGAGTGAGTCTGGTGTTCCTTCAACAATGAATGTCTGTAAAATGCTTTGTGAGGAGTAGGGAGAGAACTCCCACAGTGATATCTTTTACAGTAGTATTCTCTTTCATAGATGGGAATAGAAGGAGTCAATCCGTCACAAATATTTATTGAACATTTGTTTTGCCTACCACGCGGCTAGTATTACAGTCCTGCCCACATCCCCTTGCCTGGTGGGGGCGGCGCACATCCCATAGCGGCTGTGTATGGTGGCTGCAGATGGCTGTATAAGGTTTGAGGGACGAGGAATTGTTATCTCTGGCATGCATCCTTATAGCAGGGCCCTCAGGCCACCACTCAGGTAGCAGAATTCGGGGAAGAGAGGGCAGACACTTAAAGAACAGGGTGTCAGATTCTTGTCCTCTGATTTTTAAGGAGGCATTCTTAAATCCCAGTAGAGAAGCAATAACCTTAAAAGCCTTGACTTTAAAATGCAAGGACTAGGGCTGGAGGGAGAAAGAGGTCCTGTGGATTTCCAGAGCTTCTGGAGGTGTGCTTCTCACCCCCCTTAGAGGAGGCACCCGAAGCTCTGAGAGTATGAGCCGCTTGTCTTGGGATTCAACGTGCAGGCTTCTCGCCCCTCCTGGGGTGCCCTCACCATGCTGCCCCAGAAAGGGAGTGGTGGCAGCCCCCGGGGGTGGCAGAGGGGATCACGGGGTAGGAGAGAAGAGAAAACGGGCAAGGAAGCGGCAGAGGATGGCTCAGTTTGTATCGAGGGAATACATTCATTTATCCACTCACACATTCATCTTCTGGTTCCAGAGCATATATTCCTCCCAGACTTCTGAGAAGAAACGCCTTTTGCTGCCGCCGCTGCTGCTTCTCCTTTTTTTGTCCCCCCTTCCTCACAGCCCTTAAGTCCTTAAAAGCTGTTGCTTGTCCTTGGTCGTTCTCCAGTCCCATTTGTTCAGGAAAGCAGCCCAGGGGAATAAAGCAAAGCCGTCAGGCTGTCCAGTCAGATAACTTTGGATTTAAATTCCAGTCTTTATCACTTTCCGGCCCAGTGACCTGGGATAAGTCACTTACCTTCCCGTACGTCAGGCTGCCCCTGTATAAGTTAGGGTTCATGAGAGCAGCCTTCAGACCGTCGGTGGGTAGCAGGCGTGCGAGGAGAAACCTGCAGGGTTGTCCGCTGTGTGCCCAGGTGCCCCTGTGTGTCACCGACACCACTGTGGGAGCCCAAGAAGCCGTGGCCTGCTAGCAGGACCGCTGTCAGGACGGCAGACCCTGTGCCCTGCCCAGCAAGGTGTGTCCTTCCTGACCGCCCCACCGTCCTGCACCAGGGATTGGGGTGAATGGCACAATTCACATGGCAGTGGTAAGGAATGTGCTTCATCAGAGGAAGGTGCAGCTGCAGAGAACAACACATAACCAGAGACAGGACCCGTGGGCGTCCAGATTCTCCCATCAGCCTTCTAGAAGGGCGTGTGCAGACCCCGGCTCTGCAGGGCCTGCGGTTTGGTCTGTGCTCCATGAAGAGCCCCCTCCCTCCACGTGTTTCCCTTCCTTTGGAGGGATCTTAGGAGAGGAGCTTTATCAGTGGGCAATACCTAGGCAGCTTGGACCAGAGGCCTGGGGGGGGTAGGGAGGGGAGGCCACAGCCAGTGCACAGAGAGACTTTCTGGCCGAAGAATCCACAGCGGGCTCCAGGCTAGCCTGTCCCTTTCCTCTGGGTGACTCTGCCGTCCTGTCACTCTGCCTTAAAACCGCACACGACCACATCTTGAACACTTGGGCCTGGATCCCAGGCTGTCTTCCCAGGGAGGAGAGAGAGAGACAGGTTGCCTAATACCAAGTAGAATGAAGCACAGGGATTCTGGAAACACTCCCAAAGCAGAGTCGGCTCTTGGCGGAATCACGGGTTTCATTTTGGGATCAAATAAGCATCTCTCTTCCTGAGCAGTGAGTTGAACTAGAAGTGCTTTATTTTGACTCGGGTGATAGAGTGACGAGTCTGGGTGAGATCAGATGACTAAAGGCTGGCTCCCAGCAGGATTTTTATTTACTTCTCAGTCTTCCTACAAAGCAGAGGGTCTGTGCAGTCGGTGGGCATTGTGGCTCAGCTGACAGTTCTCCAGGAGGGCTCAGCACCCACAGTCCCCGGGGTGAGTTAAGGTAAACTATTGTATCCACTCTGGAATAAAATGACCGAACAGTGAGATCCAAGCCTTGCTCTGAAAGGAGCAATCTATTTAAAAACAAACGTCTGCCTGGGAAGAGCAGTAAAGGTAAAGCAGCTCGCATTTCCAGTGCCGACATCTAGACAGAAGCCTGTGTCCAAAAGGAGGCTGTGAGGCACAGAACGGGCTGCCCAGCCAGGTGGCGGGTGTCCTCTGCCCCCAGCCCGATGATGAAGTGTCGCCCTGCCTCACCCTGAGTGATCCTGCCTCTCCCCTCCCCGTCCCCGGCCTCTGCCGTCGCCAGCAAGGAAGCTGTAAACATCCTTGTATGTGAGCCTTGGGTGCTTTCACTTCTGTGGGGCAGAATCCCAGGAGTGGAATCGCTGAGTCAAAACTTCAAATCTGTCATCGTAATAGCTGTTGTCACATCGCTTTCCCAAATGCCCAAATGCCTGGAACCATTCGCAGTTCCAGCAACGATGCAGGAGAGCTCCCTTTGCTCGGCAGCGCGGCCAACACGCGCTCCAGACGCACTGGCCCCCCCTTACCCGCCGTTCTGCTGTCCGCGCTTTCCCTTCCCCGGGTCCCCGAGGTCACCGCCCCCTGAAGGCAGATGGTACTTCTTGGGACGGGAGGTCAGAAGGTCAGTAGTGGCCTAAAGCTACGTCCCGGCGCCCAGGTCACTCACGCCGCTTCATCTCATCACGTAGGCATTTTATCATCTCACGTCATCCCAAGAAGGGTGAGTACGGAAGGATGAGATATTTTGAGAGAGACCACATTCACATAACTTGTATTACAGTATGTTGTTACAGTTGTTGATTGCTGTGGATCTCTTACTGTGCCTAATTCATAAATCAAACTGTATCCTAGGTATGAACCTATAGGAAAAGACATGGTAGAGATAGGGTTCCTTACTTGCCGTGGTTTCGGGCATCCACGGGTTGGGGGGCGGGAATCTTCATTTTTTCCAGGTTGGTAGGTATCAAGTTAGTTTAATTTGCATTTCTCTGCTGAGTTTGTGTATCCTTTTGGATGTTTGTCGCTTTGAGAACTGCCCTTCTCTGAGTTGTCCCATTTCCCCCCTTTCCCCCCTTTTTCTATACTTATCCATTAGCAAGGGTCCTTGGCATAGTATAAGTATTTCACCATGAGGATTTATGTTCTTCAGCTTGAGAAAGTTACTTTCTATTCATTTGATCACTTTCTACCCTATTTTCCATGCTCACTGTTTTTGGACCTCTTATTGATCAGCCTGAAGTCCAGAGGGCGGGCCGTCAAGAAGAGCAAGGGCATGGGGAGCCACAGCACGAGCTGGGCCCCACGGGGACGGAGTGGAAGCTGTGCGGGCTCCTGCCTCTGCCCTCGGTGGTGTGGTGGGCAGGTCTGCCTGTGGTCATGGGGACACACACATGCACACGCACACACACACACACCCTACCTGGCCTGGGAGTCCAAGCCGCTGAAGGAGGATGCAGGGGAAGGCCGAGCAGGTGCATCTCTGGTGGCTGCTCGCACCAGGAGAGGAACCAGCAGGTAATTCGAGCTGCAAATTGGTTGCCAATTCACTTCCACCCTCCAGGTCTTGGCTTAAGAATCTCTCTTGTGGCCTACTCTAACCAAAATATACAGTGAAGGAAATTCTGGGAAATGTAGTTTAGCCTAGCCACGTGGATGCATTAGAAGGCCACCACAACGTCCTTTGAAATCTTATTTAAAACTCATGTAGCATGCGTGACGCTCATATAACACACACATAGCTATGCGCCAACTACTTTTCTAAGCATCTTATGAATATTTACTCGTTTCATTTTTATAATGCCCCTGTGAGGTAGCTGATATTAATAACCCTGTTTTACAGAGGGAGAAACTGAGAACAGAGAGGTTAAGTAAACTGCCTAAGGTCACACAGCTGGTAAACGGCAGAATTGGGCTATAAACCCAAATGGTCTGACTCCAGGGCTTATATGCCCCACCATTCCATTATGCAAAGACAGTACGGCCCTCCAGCCAAATGGATGTCTAAAAGTGAAAACTGGTGAGCTGTAGGACTTTATTCTGGGAATTGTTTATTTGGTTGTGTTTTTATTTTGGACTCTCCCAGTGGAAATGCTGCTAAGGAATCTGTTCCAGTAAATAGAGGCTCAAGATGAAGACAGATAGCTCAGACAATGTGCGTTCTGCACTTATTTGATTCCTCTGCTGTAGCATTCTGAGTGCAGGTCCTGCCCTGAGAGGGATGAGGTGGGCCCTCCGGAGGAGGTGTGCGTGCTACTCTGTGCTCCTCCTGTCTCTGCAGGCTCTGGACTCCTGGGGGCTGAGTCCCCTCGGCTGGATGTTGCCTGAGAGAGTACCTCCACCTGTACCTTACAAACATGAGCTTATAAAGCCTCCTTGGCCCCCAGGACTGGTCCCTTGGCTCATAGGCGAAAGCACAGGGTGCCTCCATGTCTAGGCAAAGCCTGGGGTCTCTAGCAATGAACATTTATCCTGCCTCAGCTACTAGGATGTCACAGAAATGTCAGGCCACCTTCCCTGTTGCTTTAGCCTTGGAGTAACTGGGCCACCAGAGAGGACGAGGGAAGCAGGTTTATCCCCCAGCATCTGTAACCCCGCCCTCCTGCTCAGAAGCCCCTCAGCCATGTCTTCCCCGAGGACCTGGGTGAGTGTGGGGTCACCCTCCTCAGCTCCTTCCAGAAGCCAGGACCAGCGCAATCCTCAGGCACACAGCCTTCCCACCTGCACTCCTGGGTCCCACCCCCCGGCTGCTGTGTGCAGTGCAGGGTTAACAGACAAGCCTTTGGCCTGCACTGATCCCCAAGAGTGAAACCTGGGGTGGGTATGTGATTTGGGGGGAATCTTGCACAACTAGATCCTTGCCTGCCCCCAGGAGCCCCCATGGCGCATGGAGAAGGCAGGCTAGGACATGACCGTGGGGCCCATCTCGGTGACTCTCAAACTTGGGCATGCATCAGAATCCTCTGGAAGGATTAGTACCCTACGCCGTAACCCCCAGAGCTTCTGATTCAGTGCACCTGGGTGGGCCCGAGAAGGTGCTTCCCTTACGAGTTCCCAGACGATGCAGCTAGCTGCCGCGAGGGCCCCACTTTGAGAGCCACTGCTTTACTGAGCATTGCCTTCTCCACTGAGGCGTGTCACCGTCCCAATACTGACAAACCGCGGCTGCCTGCCCGGCCGGGGAGCAGCCTAGAGGCCGTCTTTTCTGCCTGCCCCACCACCGAGTTGGTCAGCATCAGCAAAACCACCTGGACGCCCGCACCCGACAGCCCTGGGGGCCCCAGCCCTCTGACTGGATCCTGCTGGCTGCACAAAGCGTTCACTGTGGCGTGAACTTGCTGACAAGCACCACCCTGTGTTTGGGGGATGAACCAGATCTTCATAACGTTGGACCCGTGGATTCCTGGCTCTGAAAGCTGTTGGGAAAACTCCCCCCGCCCTCTCAGCCACCCGACCCCTCGGCCGGCCTCCGCAGCCTGGCCGGACTCCGCCGGCTGCTACGCATGTGCAGCAGACGCATGACTCAGTGCGCTCTCCGCTCCCCCAGCGTGTTCGCCCTCGGCCCTCCACAGCTTGCGCCCCGACCTGGTACTTGAACCAGAGGCGCGTGCCCAGACCGGCAGAGGGGAGCGGCTCGGGCCTGCGGTCAGGGGTGTCAGCACTGCAGACGATGTGTGGGTGCACGAGTCCCCTTCTCAAAGCCTCCGGGGAGGCATAATGAATTCTCTCTCCTTGGCTTGCAGGGAGCGTCACAGTTTTCCTGTTGTTCTCTCCCCTCCCCAGCCCCTCTTCCCATCACCTTGAACTTCAGGGGAGGAGTGAGACATTTGCATATAGGAAGAGCTCCTAATCACCTTCTTGGTGTTTAAACCTGACTGTCCAGCCCGTGGGTCTTCACCTGGGCCCTGAACCCAGGTATGGATTAAAGGATAGGGAGGTCAGCAGGTGCTGAGGTCTCCATCTATAAAGTGCCCCCCAAACCGCAGGAGAGTAAGTCAGAAAGATGGCACCTGAGTGGAAACACTTCAGCTGCCCTTGCTCTCAGCCTCAAGCAAACAAAGAGAATGTCCCTCACTGGGGTCCTTTCTGTTGAGTATTTCTGCATCATGCCCGGCCAGTGGACAGCTGCTCAATGCTCGCAGTCAATGGAGTATTTCAGGGGGTTGTGCTAACTACCAGAAATTAGTCATTTATTTAACTAATTTTTAAATGGGTTCAAGAAGTTCAGAAAACGGCATGTATGTGATAAATTCTAATTGCAAACACAAAGAGGACATGAGTTTTATGAATATAAAATTAGTTTTCCCCTGTCACTAGTAATGAATATTAAACAAGTGTTTATTAAAAAATTCATTTGAAAGGGATGCTAAATTATCACTTGCAACAGATCTCAGTTTGACCCCGTGCAAATGCTGTGAAAATGTTGCATTTGCGTACAATTTTCTGGGTGAGTATTCACAGCTTCTGCATTTTCAGAAGAGCCACGAACAACCCCGCCAACCAGAAGAGGGTAGGAATCACTGACGAAGATAAAGCTCACAACTCCCCACGTCTCCTTCCTCGCCTCCTTCCCTCTGCCCAACTATCTTCATTCTTGGCTTTCCCTTGTCATCTGATGTGTGACCAGACTGGAACCATGTATTTCCCGAATCACCAGCATCCTCTGGATTAAAATGAGCTGGAAGGGTTTTAGGCTCCAAGTAAAATAGTAAATATAAACATGCTTTACAAAATTATCCAAGACTAAGGTACAAAACAAAAGCGAGGAGTTGTCAATATTGTGAATGTAGTGTAGTGACTGATGCCCGATCTCTTGGCAGCTCCGTCCACAGGCTGTTTACCTCATGTTGGGAGAGTGTGATGATGATACGAGCTAATGTGGGTTGGTAGCCTCCTATGTCATTCCCCTATGAACTAAGTAGCATTACCCCCACTTTACAGACTAGGAAACTGAGACCTAGGAAACTGAGGGTTTATGTAACTTGTCTAAGTGAAACAGAAGGGTTTGACCTGGAGGCAGTCTCACTTTGGTCCCCAGCTTTTAACCACTATCGAGCAACGGCTGTGTGCCAGGCGCTGTGCTAAGCAAGTGATGAGAACGAACTTACTGAATTTTCACAACAAATCTCTGAAATGAATACTGTGATTGTCCGTAACTGAGCTAGAGATCGCCCGTCTCTTGCCACAAAATCACAGAACTAATAAAGATTGGGGCTCAGGTTTACCCCTGACAGTCTTACTGTAGAGTGCACCCACCTAACTCCTGCACTGAAATGATAGGCTTTAAGGAGCTGCCTAAATCAACCTCCAAATAACCATGTGTGTGGGGGGGTATTCGTTAAAGGTGATTTCTGTTATTGGAGGATTTGAGCTATTTTTTTTTTTTTTTTAAGATTCAAAATCTCATCAGTGGTGAATAATTTCATCAGCCTTCTCACACCTCCCATGACCACACATGGGCTGCAGGAGACATTCACTATATGCCTCCTGTAGAAAGCACTGGGCGCAGTGCCGTAGGGGCTGCAAAGATGAACAGGGTGGTCTGTGCCCTCCGGGACCGCCGGTCTAGGCTGCAGGCAGACGCGTACAGGAAAGCACCGTGGAAAACAGACCGATGAGATGCCCTGACGACGTGTGTAGGAGTCTGGGGGAGATCCTATGGCATTTGCTGGCGGTCTGGTTCCCTGGTGGGGAGCGGGGTGGTGGTGGGGGTGGGCAGGTGTGGCAGGCGTGGTGAGGGTTTCGAGGGGTGCCTGCAGCCAGGGGAGAAATGCAGTCTGAGCTATTACCCAGCCCGCTAGCTCCTCTGCTGGTTCCAAACTGTAAGAAAGAGGATGATTTGGTCTCTGCATCCAGCTGATCACATGCCACGAGCAGCTCCTTGTTTTCCCTGCCCATGCGTTCACTGCCCAGTGCGTGGGCAAATTTTGGAATTGGGGGTTGCGTGTGGTCACACGGGAGCAGACCCTTTTCAACACTTCCAGCCCTGTCTTGGGGGCAGAGAGCCCTCGGGACCACCCCCACCCCCATTTCCCAACTGATGATAACTATAGCTGACGACCCAGCATTACATAAGAGGATTATGAAACTCTGTAACTGGGAGGTAGGTGATGTGTGTGTATAAATAGACACAAACCTCATTGCTGTGCTACTTTAAGATCCAGAGACATCTAGTGGCGGAAAATTACATCTGCAGGCCTGTCCGATTCTCTCCAAGTAAGTGACTTAAGAAGTCCTCATTTGTGAGACTTTTGTATATACCCAAATTGGAAGACCTTGCACGAAATAACTTTGAAAGAAAAGGAATGTACAGAATTTTCCCTTGTAAGAGGACAGGATTGTCTTTCATAAAAAGTACCATATGCCTACTTGAAGCCTGTTCTTCCCAAAGTGTTAAATGCACATGATTGTGTAGAGTGTGTAAAAGAGAAAATTAGGGTAGAATGACTCTCACATCCTCGACAGACTCACCTGTCACAATGCTGGGCTTTTTTTGAAGTGATTAGGTTTTATACCAGCTTCATCATTATTATCAAATTAGCTTCACAGGTGAACATCCATAACTGGAACGACCATTAAGCCAAATATTTAGGAGAATACATAATGAGAAAGCTTCCCCACAATAGAGACTAGAAAATAAGTTTCCCTGGCTGGAGGGGAAATAGCCCTGCGAGGGAAACCATTTCCAGGTGGGCATTGCGGGTCTCCGAGAGACCGCAGGCGGAGACCTGGGGAGACTCTGAGCTACACTGTGGAATGCTGGGGCAGCAATAGGACTTGTGTCATGCTTCTCCGCGGAGCCCTGAGGAAGTGGCAAGACTAGAGAAAAAGTGGCTGTACACATGACCCAACGGATGGGGCTTAGGCAGCCCCCCAGAGTCTCCTACACCCCAGAATCACAAACAGCATGGAAGCATGTGGATAGCACAGAAGTAGAAGCGTTCACCACACCCCGTGAATTGCTGCCCAAGAAGAGAGTGGGGTATGGGGTGTCCCGGCAGTTGCCCACGTGGCCAGATGACATCCCCCCCAGTGCCTCAACACCAGGAAAGCTCCCCATTACTAAGATACGAAACTGGGGAAAGTAGGTGGAGGAGTAAGTCCCACGCTGGGTGACCCTGTGTTTTGCCACCCCAGTGGAATGGAGATGCATAATAGAGATTAAATTGAGCTATAGAAAATGACAAAAGTAGTATTTTTTTTTTGTACCTGTATTTGTGGACTGAGATGTATGTTACATACTGGCTGCATATTTATAGAACAAAAGAGGACTTTTAGATATGACTGTAGGATATTTGGAAGAAAACTGTTTCTCTTCATAATAGCTTACACACACACACACACACACACACACACACACGTCAGGATCCCAGCTGGAAACAGATGGTCCACTCAAAATGAGTAATTTACAAAGGTATGGGTAGAATTCCCAGAAACGAATCAGGGGTCATGCAGTACCCTGGGGCTAACCAAAGTGGGAAACTTTACCACCACTACACTTGATGGGTGTCCATGGGGAGGACACAGAGGGGATGGTGGCTGCACGGACAGGGCCTCCAAACAGGAGCTGTGGAATTTGCTAGAAGGACACAGTCTGCAGCCTGCAGCATACCCTTGGCACTGATACAGGGAAGGAGCTTGGGGAGTATACCCCGATCTCATGCTCCCACTCTCTAATCTTTGCCAGTGACTCTCCATTTGGAAAACCCAAGTGGAGGCCAAGAGGCAAGGAAGTCATCATCAATGGCGTCCACATGGGTCAGCCTCCCCGGACACAGAGTAGAAAGGAAAAGGGAGAAAGTGGAGTTAGTGGGGCAAATGGAAGGCACCCAACATTAGTGGCTTCATTCGAAACTCGTCACATAAAATATCTGTATCTCACCCCACCACCTGCCCCCACTATATCCCTCTCCCCTCCTCTTTCTCTCTCACACATTCTAGCCATTCATTCATTTGTTGCTCACTGTTATTCAATATATAATCAGATTTTTTTCTGATTATAAAATATGTATTCATTTTTTAAAAAATACATAAAGGTATAAAGAAGAAAGTAAAACTCGTTTAATTGCACCACACAGAGATGGCCACTGTTAATGCTTTAATCTATATCCTTTTATACATTTTTTCTTTTCTTTCTTTTTTTATGGTCACTTGGTTTTTATTATCATTTCTACTTTTTAAAAAATTATTTTTAATTTTTTAAAAATTCCACTATAATTAATGTGTAGTGTTCTAGTTTCAGGTGTACAATGTAGTGATTCAACAATATTACTCACTGCTCATCACATATCTCTGTAGTTAAGAGGCTATTTGTCCATTTGTTTCTTAAATTCACACAAATGAAATCATGGTATTTATCTTTCTCTGACTGACTTATTTCATTTAACGTAATACTCTCTAGATCCATCCATGTTGTTGCAAATGGCAAGATTTCATCCTTTTTTTATGGCTGGGTAATATTCCATTACACACACACACACACACATCATCATCATCATCATCTTTATCCATTCATCAGTCAGTGGACATTTGGGTTGCTTCCATTAGTTGGCTATTGTAAATAATGCTGCAGAAAACATAAGGGTACAAATATCTTTTCGAAGTAGTGTTTTTATATTCTTTGGGTAAATACCCAGTAGTGTATTCCTGGATCATATGGGAGATCTATTTTTAATTTCTTGCAGAACCTATATACTGTTTTCCACAGTGGCTGTACCAGTTTGCATTCCCATGAACAGTGCAGGAAGGTTCCTTTTTCTCTACATCCTCACCAGCACTTGTTGTTTCTTGCGGTTTTTATTTTAGCCATTCTGACAGATGTAAAGTGATCTCTTTGTGGTTTTGATTTGCATTTCCCTAATGATTAGTGATGTTGAACATCTTTTTATGTCCTTTATACATCTTTCCTATACATGTCTATATATGTATTTAAGAGATGAATCTTAGCATGCAAAAATATTTTGTAGCTCATTCAATACATCGCATAACTCTTTATGTTTCAATATGGGTATGGCTCATCATTTTAAACAGGTGCATAGTATTATATACTATTAATAAACTAATAAGTTAGTCCCTTTTTTGAGGGTCGTGTAGGTGGTTCCTAATTCTTTGCAATTATAAACAGTGTTGTGATAAACATCCTTGTGTGTTGGGGTCTTTGGTTTGCTTGTATAGTTACTCCCCCAGCACAGTTCTCAAAATGTGTTCTACAGAGCCCAGGGGAATCCCTGAGGGGTTCCTGCAGGGGTGAGGTAAAGGCCAAGCGTCAGGGCTGCCACCTCTAACCCTGCTTCAGCAATCACAGGTTCATTTATCCCTGCTCTGTTTGCTGTGAACAAAGAGATCCACCGCTAAATGCCGCTGGAAACCCAGTGCTTTAGGGTATAGTCAAAGAAACATAAAATTGTTCGGTCAGAGTATGCATGTTTAAAGATCTGATACATCCTGCCAAATGACTTCTCCCCTGAAAGGGCACACTGATACATTCCTGCGAAAAGCCTATGTGTGCCTGTATTCCCCCACGCCGACACTTTTCATTTATACTGATCTGAAGGCAAAAATATCACTCTTTCAATTTCTGTTTCTTTGATTAGTAGTTGTATCCGTTTCTTATTGCTGCTGTAACAAATTTCCACAAACTTGTTAGCTTAAAAGAACACAGATTCATTATCTTATAAGTCTGGAACTCAGAAGTTCCACATGGGTCTCACTGAGCTAAAATCAACGTGCTGCAGGGCTGCCTTCCTTTCTGGGAGCTCCAGCAGAGAATCTATTTCCTTGCCTTATCCAGTTTCTAGAGGCCACTTGCATTCCTTGGCTTGTGGCCCCTTCCTCCATCTCCAAAGCCATCCCTCTTTCACTTACAAGGACCCTTGCAATGACTTTGGGCCCACCCACGTAACCCAGGATAATCTCCCCATCTCAAAATCCTTAACATAATCACCTCTGCAAAATCCCTTTTGCTATTTAAGGTGACATATGCACAGGTTCTGGGGATTAGGACATGACATCTCCTTGGGGGCCATTGTTCTGTGTATCACAGTGATGATACAGAGCACATTTTCTTTTGTTGACAATGTATGTAGTTCTTTCATAAATTGTCTCTGAGTCCTTTGCTCCTTTTGCTATTAGGATATTTGTACTTTTCTAGCTGATTTGTAAAAAAATTATATATTTTAGAGTATAAACATGTTTCCTATTACATATGTTGCAATCCCCCCCCCCCCCATTTCTGTGGTTTTTAAACTTTCCTTAGGCTGTGTATGAGTCTGCTTAGGCTGCCATAATGGAAGACATAGACTGGGTGCCTTAAAAAAGAGAAATCTATTTTCTTATCGTTTTGGAGGTCAGAAGTCCAAGATCAGGTGCCAGGATGGTCAGTTCTTGTGACAGCTTTCTTCCTGGCTTGCAGACAACTACTTTCTTGCTGTTTCCTCACACAGCAGCGAGAGAACAAGCTCTCTGGTATTGTTTCTTCTTCTCCTCCTTTTTTTTTTTTTTTTTTTTTTTTAAGATTTTATTTACCTATTTGCCAGAGAGAGAGAGAGCACAAGCAGCAGGGAGTGACAGGCAGAGGGAGAAGCAGACTGCCTGTTAAGCAAGGAGCCTTATGAGGGACCCTGGGATCATGACCTGAGCCAAAGGCAGACGCCTCACTGATTGAGCCACCCAGGGGTCACTCTGGCATTTCTTCTTATAAGGGGCTATTTCCATCACGACCTCATCCAACCTAACTACCTCCCAAAAGCCCCACCTCCAAATACAATCACATTGAGAGTTAGGGCTTCAATGCATGACTTTTGTGGGGATACAAACATTCAGTCCATAGCAGGAAGATTTTGGATTTTCCTATGGCCAAATCTATTCATCATATTCTCAGTGCTTTTTGGCTTCAGTGATGTGTTTAGCTCAGCAAAACCTCTCTCACCAGAGGTTCATTAGCGTGTTACACACACTTTCTTCTTAAACTTTTATAGATCTGCCTTATTTTACATTCAAACTTTGATCATTCTGGAATCTAATTTGGGGTAAGGTCTGACTCTGTTTTTTGCCCACGTAAAGTACTTTGGTTAACATTTTATCCTTTAAATACAGCTTCAAAATCGTCTCTAAGCACATAAGCCTTTAACCAGAGACTGGGGTTCTGGATTTGCCATCATCTAAATATTGGCCTGTTGAAACTCGTGTTCCTTCTCCCCTTTCTGTGCTAGTTGTAGAAAACTATTTTTTGTCTCTCTGGAAAATCCATTCATTCAGTAAAAGACCAACAATGAAAGCCAACTTTTCTTAAAGGAAACAATGCGTTTCCTTAATATTTCAGGCTTGACCAGCATTCCGTGTATAGTAATTTACGGTCAGTTCATCTGAATGTGTACTTACGGCTTTCACATTCCTTTGAATCCCAGAGTTATTTGATCTTTGAAACCAGTGGAAAAAAACCTAACTGTGGATGAAACCTATTTAGATATTTGGACTTTAAAACACTTGGGTTTCATCGGTTAGGGTCACTTAGTGTCCTGCACAAGGCTGGCATGAAATGTCTTCGCCTGGGAGTGAAGAGCTGGGCCAAAGCTCCCACCCGCATAAGGGTGAGTTCTAAACGTTGTGACACAGACTCAATGATTAATAGCTACACACAATACTAGTACGTTATACATTAATAATGATTATAAAACAACAACTCTGTATGTAATAATATAACAAGTACAGTGTAAAATGATCTTAATGATTAAATATTCAACTGGATTAAAATTTCCATTTAATCCCAAGTCTTTCGTATGCCCCACTGTGCGCCTTTGCCCTGTGTTAA
The DNA here is from genome assembly GCF_029215605.1 of Mirounga angustirostris. NCBI lineage: Eukaryota > Metazoa > Chordata > Mammalia > Carnivora > Phocidae > Mirounga > Mirounga angustirostris. The sequence goes on from NW_026991712.1 coordinate 35,929,987, forward strand.
GGGAGACTAAAAAGTGTGCAGGGCAACAAAACAAATATTTGTGATGCAAGTAACTTGAGACATAGTACAAATTTGTTGAGTTAATATATAAATTTATGTGTTGTATATATGGTGTGATATTACATGATACATTTTAATTAATACTGTAAAAGCAATTTTACTATTTCATGATCAAACCTTGAAAATGAGCAGTTTCCGATCCACAAATGTGTTGAATTTGAAAGATTGGTTTTTAAATCAGTTGTTCAATACTCAGGAATCATGTCACTATAAAAATAAGATTCTAAGTAGTGATGAGAGCCAGCCTAGCTGTGGGGGTTTTTTGGTTTGGTTAAAATTACATGTGTTCTCGGGCGCCTGGGTGGCTAGTTGGTTAAGCAACTGCCTTCGGCTCAGGTCATGATCCTGGAGTCCCGGGATCGAGTCCCACATCGGGCTCCCTGCTCGGCAGGGAGTCTGCTTCTCCCTCTGACCCTCCCCCCCTCTCATGTGCTCTCTCTCATTCTCTCTCTCTCAAAAAAAAAAAAAATTACATGTGTTCTCTTTCTATGAGAGGTATCTGAAATTGTACACATGTGTTGTGAGAAATACCTTTCAGATATGTACTAGTGGTTAAAAGAGAAAAGCAGTACAGCTGAATAAGACATGGCATATTTATCTCAAATGATAGTTCTTAAGGAAGCTAAAAGTTTAGTATAAAGAAAAGGCCTGTTGTAGAAATTCCAGGAAGGTTTGGGGACCTTTTCAAGAAGCCGGAGGTTGATGTATGGGTCTGACTTTGTCACATTCGTTGTCTCTAAGACAGTGTGTTGCCCCACTGTTCGTGCTTATCAGCTATATTTATAGCTGTGTTTGATTAATAAATGTGATGCCAAGAAACCAGGAGATCAGTGGGTTGATGAAGAAGAGTGGACAGCATTTGTGAGACTGCCTTTGGGGAGAAGAAAGGAGCTGGTAGAGAAGAGTCAATGGCCTCTGAAACTGGCCCCAAGGCCATTGTGGGGAATCCTGCTGAAGATGCATCAACTTCCTCAAATAATAACACTGGTCTCTGCTGCCATGTCTCCCTCCCCCAGCTGTGGTCCTGGCACCAAAGGTTGCCAGAATTAGGACTAAGATTATTGCTCCCAGTGGGAGGGGAGATTTAAATGACTAGGGGGAGAGTTTGGGGATTAATGATAATTAAAAAGACAAAAGCCACCAAGTCAATTATTCATTCAAGAGAAGCCAGGAAGTCAAGTAGGGAAGGAGAAGTGATTACTGTATACTACATGGCTCAGCTGTCAGTAAGATTTTTACAATCATCAAAGATAAGCACTGTGCCAGTCGGCAATTTATTGCCTTTTGGCTCCAAATTCAAACTTCATTGCCTGACCTGTGAAAATTGTTCTGCGTCCTTTAACTATTTCTCCATTGCAGTTGGCATGATGTTAGAGCTTTGTCAGTAGGAGGTTGCTGGCTGGATGGTGCAGGAGGAAGGGGCGTCTTTTCCCAGTTCTTGTGTCTTCTGTTTTTCTTCTTGTTGTTCCTGCCGTTTGGTTGCCAGCAGTGGGTGGGTTGGGGGGGACATCCAGTGGCCTTGGCCTCCAGTAAGTTTCAGCAGTCCCTCATGGATAGCCTCCCATCGAGTTTCCACAGCCCTCCTGTGAGTGGATTCCCAGAGAATCCTGCTTCTCAGCCTTGGCCTGCCAGCCCTCAGGAGAGGTGTTTTCTGCTTGTCAGTTCTGGTCTTGGTTTTCTTCCCACTTGCACCCTGGAGCAGTATCTTCTGCTTGTCCAGCGACTGTTGACTGGCTCTGGCTTGGAACAACTCAGCACCCTTCTCTGCCAGCCCACCCTCAGGAAGGGGTGTTCCTTCCTTGAATAGTCTTGTTCATCTCTAGGGTTTTCTTTAGAGTTCTCTTTCGCCTATAAGATAATCTTATGTTGTATTAATAATTCTTATATTATACTTTCTTTTATTATATTATATTATGCATTCCCTCTACAAATTACAGTATGGTTTCTGTCTCCTGGACTTGATGAATTCAGCACTGAATGCTTATCTAACCAAAATTGATGCAATTGTTTTGGAAGGGGGCGGGGTTGGGAAGTGTGTATGTGTGTGTGTGTGTGTGAGAGAGAGAGAGACAGAGACAGAGACAGAGAGTGACAGAGAGAGACACAGAAAAGAGCTAAGTCCTTATCTTCCATAGTAGGAAGTGGATAAATAAGATCTAAAACGGAAAAAAAAAAATCATAGCATATAGTACAGGACTGTTATTTGGAGATTTGAAAAAGGGATGAGGAAATGGAGTGAGAGGCATCTGCTATTTTTTGTAACAACAAGCCTTGTATCTCACTCTTTAGGATCATAGATAACTTTGATAGGAATTAAAACTGATAAAAAGAAAATCACTGGGTTTGAAACAAATAAAAAGGGAAGGAAGGAAAGGAAGTTACCAAGTTTTTAGAATACCAAAGATTTTTATTATTTTAATTAAACTCCCAATACATGATCAAACTAACTTTCTGGCCAAACTTATTTAAGATTTTTATTTTTAAGTAATCTCTACACCCAACGTGGGGCTTGAACCTACAGCCCTGAGATCAAGAGTCCCACACTCCTCTGACTGAGCCAGCCAGGTGCCCCTGGCCAAGCTTGTTTAATGAGATGAGAAAAATAGGCTAATTTTCTCCTACATTGCTTTTTTTCCCTGGAAAGAAAAGCATAGAGTTAGAGGAAATGCATGCCTTTGGTTACCTGGAGCACCAGGATGGCGCACTGAGTCCATAAAGATCTCTCTCTATTATGGGAAGGGATGGGGGTTCCAAATAATTGAGTAGGATTATTTTCATATTCAAAGGAAAGCCTTATTTGCTGCCCTCTGAGGCTCTCTCTGAGGCCTCCCTAGGGATCACCCTTCACAGTCAGAGAAACAGCAACTTAAATGGATTTCCACTGGTAATAAGTGGGCATGCATGGGGGCGCCTGGGTGGTTCAGTCGGTTAAGCATCTGTCTTCGGCTCAGGTCATGATCCCAGGGTCCTGGGATCCAGCCCCGCCTCGGGCTCCCTGCTCAGCGGGGAGTCTGCTTCTCCCTCTCCCTCTGCCTGTCGCTCTGCCTTCTTGTGCTCTCTATCTCTCTGTCAAATAAATAAATAAAATCTTAAAAAAAAATAAGTGGGCATGCATGGAAACACCTCTTTTTCCCTCTCCATTGGCACAAATGCACTTGATCATTTGAAATACAGCATAGTGTTAATGAATTCGCAAAACAATGGAAAGCCATGCATATTTGTAGTTTAGAAAACAAGTCTTGGTAGCTAAAGAGAAATTCAGTTATCTCCTGGGCAGAATGGGAAGGCTGGAAGGATCTTGCTCAGAATCTTGAATTGCAGCAGAGGGGAGGTGAGCAGGACGGGCAGTTGGGTTGCAATTTAGATGCTACACACAGAGCCAGATTGTTGCTTGTGTTAAAAGGGAATGTAGCACTATTCATTTTTACCTGAGTCTCTAATATACAAAATATGTAATAGATAGCCAGCAAAACGTACAGTGGCAATAATCTAATACATACATGAAAAGAAACATGTGAGTATAAAACTCTTCCTTGTCCCTTGGTTTCCTTCTCTCTAATACGGGACTATAAACACCATTGTTTCTGTGAGAATTAGAGATGATTTGTGGGTAATATTACTAGCGAAACATCTGGCTTGTAGTAGCATTAAATAACTAGTCATTACTGATATGTTCATTATTCTTTTTTTTTTTAAGATTTTATTTATTTATTTGACAGAGAGAGACACAGTGAGAGCGGGAACACAAGCAGGGGGAGTAGGAGAGGGAGAAGCAGGCTTCCCGCTGAGCAGGGAGCCTGATGCGGGGCTCGATCCCAGGACCCTGGGATCATGACCTGAGCCGAAGGCAGATGCTTAACGACTGAGCCACCCAGGCGCCCCTGATGTGTTCATTATTCTTATCATTTTTCTAATTATTATCAGCATTTGAAAGCAGAGTTGCCACCCCACATGGTTTTTAGGAGCCGGCCCAGAAAGGTGAATGAGGCAATTGGGCTACATGGGGACTGTGGCAAAATGGAGTATGCATATCCTTCCCAGTGGAGCAGCCCCCATGCAGTTCCAGCAAGTTCCTGTCATAGCAAAATGCCAGTCTCCTCATCATCATCCTCATTCTCATCCTTGTTTCAGGAAAAGCTGGAAATCAAGACTTTTATTCGAAATCCCCCAATTTTAAATATTGAGGATTAAGCAGATCCTATTAGTGTAGAGGATTGGGCCCACAAGCCTTGCACACTCTGCTTTAGAGAAACAAAAGTGTCCCCCCAGCTAGAAGATTCAACTCCCTTTTTGGGATCCTGAGGCTGTCAGTCTTCCTTAGCATTTCCCCCAGTGTCCTCCCCGGTGTGTTTTTTTGGTGTGTTTGGAAGTGCACACTTCCTGGGGTCAGTCACTTGGGTTTTGTCAGCATTCCTGAAAGCTGGAGTGAAGCACGTTCTTGCCAGGGGTCCTCCTTGACCCTGTTGGCCCCAGGATAATCAGGGAGACCTTATTTGAGGGCCTCATCTCCCCATTTTGAGCCCTTTTCCCCCTCTCAGAACCCACTAAGAGCATGGCTAAGACAGTTATTCACACTAAAGTGTTAATGACTTAACAACTCCCCCCTCAACAATGGATGTCTACATTTTCAAAGAGAATACTCAGAAAGGAAATAGAATTAGTTACTAATACAGGGATTTTAGGGCCCTTGGCACCTTGGCTTTTCAGATCACAGCAGGGGAGTAAAACGAAACCCTGTCTTTGGAGGAAGCTAGCCAGGTGCTAGCTTCTTTGGGGGTCTTGGTTTAAAAGTCTTCAGGGACCCAGGAGGAGAAGATGCTATTAGGTCTTTCCTGCTGTTGAACGTCAGTTGACTTTTATTCAACATCGACTGTCAAGTCGAGAACGGTTCAGTGTCTACCAGATATTGGTGGAAAAAAAACACACCAAAAAATGTATACTAATCCAGAGAAGAGAGGGATCACTGTAAGGTGGTGTAGAATTATCAAGTATTATTTCTGGGTAAAAGAAAAAAAGAACTAGCAGCTGTTTGCTCTAAGCTCATTTCATTGGTTTTCTCCATTCAGCCAGAGGATTTTTCCCCGGCTTCTGAAAGCAGGCCTTGCAATTTAAGTATGTGGTCACCAGGTGGTGGAAGTGGGCCATGCCCACGGAGTCTGAGCGGCTGGAGGAGCCGTGGAGCTCACCTTGCAGCAAATCACCCTAAAACCAGGGACAGCTAGGACCCCCTTTCCTTTCAGCCACTTCCACCCTGGAGTTCATCAAAAGATGTTTGCCTTTCTGGCCATTCCTGGCTAAGAAAGGTCTGTGTTGTAACCCAGGGCACTCTGGCTGAAAAATGTCACCTTCTGTCCACCTCTGAGAAAATGAAGGGTTCCTGCACTTAGAAAAAGTGCCAAAGCCTCAGAACCCTCCTTTTTTAGTCCTCTCATCTTTGTCTTCAGCCATATTTTCCTCTCCTCCTCTTTTTTAAGGGGAGCCCTTACCCTCTCATTACATTCCTAGGAAGGAATGCATCCTCTGCTTGCAGGAAGCCTGAAGGCTTTACTTGTTTCTAGAGGCAGGCAGAAGACTTGGGGCAACCTGTCCAGGCAGGAGGTGATGGGCCTCCTCCAGGTGGTGCTGGGGACAGGACAGGCTGAACGTCGCCACTTTGCTTCCACTGCTCTGACAAGTTGACCAGCCCCTCCTTTTGGACACTTCTCACTAGAACGACTGTACTTGGGCTCTCCACATCCTTACTGATTGCCCTTCCCCTCCAATGACGAGAGATTCTCATTATGCCTGGTAGTTATGTTCCCTAACATGGCCATGAATGTGGAACCACTGCACCTGCAGAAAGACAGCTTAGGTTTCTGCCAGCCCCTGGTCACAGCATTTTCATCAATTGGTTGCTAAATAACCTGGTTTTAGGTGTATTTCTTTCTTTTTTTTTTTTTTAAGATTTTATTTATTTATTTGAGACAGAGAGAATGAGAGAGAGAGAGCACATGAGAGGGGGGAGGGTCAGAGGGAGAAGCACGCTCCCTGCTGAGCAGGGAGCCCGATGAGGGACTCGATCCAGGGACTCCAGGATCATGACCTGAGCCGAAAGTAGTCGCTTAGCCAACTGAGCCACCCAGGCGCCCCAGGTGTATTTCTGTTTAAAAAGAACTTATTGGGGTTGCTTGGGTGGCTCACTCAGTTAAGCGTCTGCCTTCGGCTCAGGTCAGGATCCCAGGGTCCTGGGATCGAGCCCCTCGTCGGGCTCCCTGCTCAGCGGGGAGCCTGCTTCTCCCTCTGCCACTCCCCCTGCTTGCGATCTCTCTCTCTCTCTCTCTCTGACAAATAAATAAAACCTTTAAAAAATAATAAAAAGACCTTTTGAAGATACTGATTTTTGTATTACCTATTTTTATATACTGATTTATATTATATTCAATTTATTGATTAACATTGAACTCAGGGCCAACAGCGCAATGCCTCATGCCTGAATGAAGCTTATCTAACACAAGTATTTTCTCCAGAAGGCACATCACAATCTTCTTGTGCTTAGGACCACCAGACAGCATTTCAGCACTATACTTGAGGGCCATTTAAGCAGGAAAATCACCAACAAAAAACACAAAATTGTGGAAAAAAGTGGCACTAAATAGGCTGCAGAAAGGACACTTGTTGACAGCATGAGAACGGAAACAAGAAAGCAGGGGGTGGCCTGGTGTGACCTCAGCTGGGCGCATGGGCATCAGGTGACTCCAATTTTCCCTTATTTGCACCATGTTTGGGAATGACCCCAAAGTACCACAGTATTGATTTTGGAATCACAAATAGCAAGTAGGCAAATTTGCAGAATGGGATTTAGTGAATACTAAGGACCAACTGCACAAACGTACCCACAGCTCAGAGCCTGGCTCTACGCACGTTTCTCTTTCTCTCTTGTCCCAGCAAGAGCTCTCCTGCTGTCATGTCAGCAACTCTCATCTCTGGGCAGAGAATTTCAAAACAAGCATCTAAAGCCCTGACCTCTCTCTAGAGCAGCAGTTCTCAAAGTACGATTCCAGGATCCCCGAGGAGAGAGGAGATCCTCCCTTTTGACAACTAAATATCTGCATGAATCTGGATTTTCTTCAGATACTTCAGCTAAAACAATTTGTCACAATTAAATGTAGAAGCAGATTGGAGAAGGCAGCGGTCTTCTATTAAGCTGGACATTAAAGAGATTTGCAAAAATATACAGCAGTGGCTAAGATTATTCCTTTTTTGGCTAGGAAAATAGGGTACTATTATTTATGTTAATGTGTAATGGGTTTGTTATTGTTACTTTTAAACAAATCACTAAATATTTTATAGTCTCAGTTCTTTATTTTTTTGAAGATTTTATTTATTTGACAGAGAGAGACATAGCGAGAGAGGGAACACAAGCAGGGGGAGTGGGAGAGGGAGAAGCAGGCTTCCCGCCGAGCAGGGAGCCCGATGCGGGGCTCGATCCCAGGACTTCAGGACCATGACCTGAGCCGAAGGCAGTTGCTCAACCAACTGAGCCACCCAGGCGCCCCAAGTCCAGACTTTTCTATCGGAATGCCAGTGAACCCCTGCAGCAGGGTCCCTCAGTTCCTCTGATGAGACTTTTGTTCTTCCCTTGAGGACAGAACGATGGTAAAGGACGGCCGTGAAGAGGTGGGGGCGGTGGACCACTGCCTTCCACAGACCAAACAGTTCAGCAACTGTTTCGGTTCCACCAGGACAGACCTTTGCAGGTGTAGCAAGGACTGTCTTCTACCCACAAACTTCTGCAACTACAGGATTCACCCTCGCCTCTTCCTTCTCCCTGGGATGAGTTCTAAACCTCAGGGCTTGTGCAATAGCATGATGTTGGTGGCGAAGGACAAACTCTTATTGGTTTGATGTGCCCTATACTGGTCTCTGTTGCAACGTGCGGCGTGGGGGTGAGGATGGGGGTACCCCCACTGTGGTTGCTAGTCCCAACTCTCTGGGGAGGCCTTTGCTTCCAGAAAGGCCCCAGTGCTGGCCAAACGCACATAGATGGCTCCTCCCCTAGAAGCTAGTTATTGATGATTTTACTACCCATAATAACAATCGCTAATATTTTTGTGCTCTTACTATGAACCAGTCTCCATACAGGTTTTATCTCATTTAATCATTACAAAAAATCTAGGAGATAAGTATTAATACTATCTCCATGTTAGAGACAAGGTTCAGAAAAGATGAGTAGTTTACCTAAATTAACAGCTAAATGGCAGAGCTGGACTTTATACACAGATCTGTTGGAGTGCAGTGTTCATACTCTTAGCCCCTCACTGTGAAACCCTTCCTCCTCTGGAAGGCCCTGGAACATTCCTTCTCTCCACTTTGCTTAGATGACTTTTGTGTCTCCGTGCTGATCAGGGGTTAAAGTTAAATAGTGTGTGCACTCTGCTATCCTGTTTATTCCATCAGCCAGGAGAGAGAGGAACCAGACCCAGACCCTGCCCTCCAGAAGCTCACACTGAGCTATATTAAAGCACTTTGCTCTGAAAGCTTCAAGATTGCCAGGGTGCATGCTGACTACTGAAAACAAAACCCACCACATAGTTGCTGAAGGCCACCCAGCCTGTCAGCTAGGTCCAGCTAACAGCCACGCAGCAGGGCTATGTTGACTCTGATCTGAGGCCTTTGAGGAATCCTTGAGCCTTTCCTAGAGGCATTGCCCTGCAGAGGGGACCTCAGCCAGCCAGAGGTACAGGGAAGCAGAAATAGAGGCTGGGACGGGGGAAGAGGCAAGAGGGAGGGGGAGGCAGGCCGTGTGGGTCCCAGACAGGATGCCTGACATTCCCCATGAAAGCTCTCCGCAGTGCTGCCACACAAAGACTTGCTCTGTGCTAAAAACGTCATCCAACTGGGAATCCTGTCTCTCACTGTTTTGTGTCAACTACACCCAAAGGTCACCTGTTGTCAGAGAGAGCCCAGGTGGAAAGTGAAGTGGGAGGGAGTCTAGTAGGCTGATTTCATTCTGGTTTAGCTGGTTTTTCTTTAAGTAAATAAACAGGGCTAGAGTTCCAACTGGTCTCCAAATGGCAGTGAAATGTACCCTGTCATCCCCAAGTGACAGCTGATTTTAATATAAACAGGATAGTTCCACATCAGCTAAAAAACATGGTGATCAAGAGAAGCAAAGGTGGGTGCTCGGGCATCTGGAAAGGAGCTGGTGAAAATGGGCTTAAGAGACCAACAACCTGGTGGCCAAGGATGAAGAATCCACACTGATCTGTGTGGGAGCAGCAGAGTCTTGGATGAAGCACAACAATGAAGAAACAGAGGAAGCTCTTAATGAATTGCAAACGCTTGTATCACTTGTGGCTCTTGGGCTGCAAACAACAGAGATGAGCTCTGGGTAACTGAAGACAAAAAGAAGCATATTGAAAGGCGATCAGCAGCCCAGAGAATCACAGAAAAAGGCCTCAGCAGCGACAGGAAATAGGGCAGCTCCAGAGATCCAGGGAACAAGAAGGAAGGAGCAGCCCTGCCCCTTTGAGATGAACCTGTTTTGCCATTTTGGATCCTTGTGTTACATGGCTCGAGATCTAATTTCTACGGGGCAAGATTCTCATTTGCTTACTTCAGATCATGTGTTTACGTTTGGTTGGGTGTGGGGCACCTTGAGTCCCTGTTGGCTCTCATTAGAGTGAATTTTATAGCAGTGCTGGCCATTAGAATTGAGATTGGAAATATTAGAAAGAGAGCAAGTACTGTCAGTGGAAAGAAGAGGGAGGCAATGACAAGAAGAGCAACTTAAAGGCAGAAGGTATGTTTGGAGGAGAGAGGGGAAAGTTACTTCTCTTTCTTCCTGTTAACTGCTCTTCAGAGATTCCATGTACAGTTTGGGGGAAATGCCCCAGTTAGCTATGCCCAAGGGAAGGCAATAGTGCTAACCATAGAGAAAAGATAAATATGGAAGAAATGAATTTTTCAAAGTGTGAAGTCAAACTGAGAACAATGTAAGAGCCAGCCTATGTCAGGTGTCTAAAAAAAAATTCTTCAATCATACATAGTCCCTTTATTCTTGTGCATTAAGGAAAAAAACCCCACAACTCCATATAAGAAAGTAACATTGAAACTTCTAATAAAGAGTTATTCAAAAACGATAACCTCATGTTAGAGATCAAGTATTCCGAAAAACCACACACACACACAAACTCTTGTGATGAATTAACAAGTCAGGAAGGAAATGAATAACAGAGATATTCACAGGGAATGAGGAAGGTGGTTACAGTGCTGAGAGACCCTCAGACAAGCCTTGAAGACTAAAAGACTGAACCAGAAAAAACATCTGAAATCCAGACCAAAGGTCTACACTATAACAGAATCTCATGGGCACTGTTGAATAGAAGGCTGAGAGGCCTCTTCTCTCAACTCATTCATTTCAACAAGTAGGTGCTGAGCTCTAGCTGTGTTGTAGGTACTGTGCCAGCTCTTGAGAAGATATTACCACTGACTCAAGAAATCTACATTTACTCTCACCTTACCTTCTCATACTGAAATTCCTTAAAGACCTAGCAACAAAAATATGGTGATATAATGTTCACCAAGTTAAAAAAATTTTCCGTGTAATTGCTTGAACTCATCGCTTGAAAAAAGAAACACAAAAATTGGGAAAACAGTATGGAACTTCAAATTCCATATCAGTGTTTAACAATTTTCTGGTTACCAAAGGAAACTCTTGAAGCTTACCGACTCCTTTTATTATTCTTTCAGCAGCAAAGATAGAGTCTGTATTTAGAAAGTCATGTTTCCATCATGGTAATAAAACAGCTTTTTAAAAATTATTTAACATACTACTCTACTGAGTTGGAAAAATAAAACAAAACATGAAGCAGGTTTAGAATTCAGAATGATCTAGGCTTGTCTTGTGGGTTGTTTTTGGAGAGAAGGAATAGGGTAAGAAATTTTCTGGATTTTGTCCAGGTCAGATCCAGTTCAAACTTCAAAGAGAGAACAATATTGTTATTTGAGTTCAGTTTCAATTCAAATTAAAATATCAGTTTCCTACTTTGGGTTTAGTTCAACTCCCCGGTGAGAGCTGAGAATGTCATTTAGTGAAGGAAAAGATGCCAGAGCAATTATTTTTTAAGTCATTTTGTGACCCCCCCCCCCACCCCTCTGTAAATTGAGTATAGCTGATGGCTTTCAGATTCACAGAGCATGAAGCTCTATGGAAATCCTGCAGGCCACAGAGTTCCTTGGGCCCTGGGACACATATGGCCAGAGAGCCTCTATGAGTTCATCCCCTGCTATGATGAGTGGCAGGGGGCACGTCAGGGTCTGAGGGGTCCTTGTCTATGGGTTAGCCATGGGTGAGAAAGCTTAGAAGGCGGGAGGTAGGCTATGGGGAAGCAGGCACTTAGCATGGAGAAGGAAGTCAGAGGTATGAAATGGACTCCATCCTACAACGGGGGAAAGGACAAGACCTTTGTGAAGACGCCTGCTTTTGACTCTTCATTCATTGCTAGAGACGCTGACAAAGAAATTCAGTGTCCAGAGGAAAAACCAAGTAAAGGTGGAAGGTGATGATACAAAGGAGTGTCACAAAAAGGGCAGTCATGAAAAACACCTGCTCTGTTCTCCTTCCCTGTGCCACATGCTAACGGACCCATCACAACCTTGCCGAGAGGGGGCTGGCCTGGCCTGCTGCCCACCCTCCTACCCCCACCAGTGTTTTTGCCATCAACACCCACACCCATCCGTTGCAGACACAGCTCAAACGGTGCTCAAGATGATGACCACAGAAGCCCCTTCTCCATTCCATCTCCACCTTTAAAAAAGGCAACTTCAGAGACTCCCTGGGGAAATCTTTAGGCACAAATGAGGGAGGGGTTCACAGTATTGTACTAGATCCCATCCTGATGTCTATGCTCTGCTAAGCGTGAGCATTTGCCATCCATGCCCTGTTTATGGTACTTGGAGGGATTAAAAAACAAAAACCCTAGAAACTGTCAATCAGGTATTGAGAGGATTAAATGAGATGACGTAAGAAAAGCGCCTCAAAAAAAAAAAGCAAAAATCACTGTAGAAATGCAAGGCCACATTAAACTTCTGGGGCTTGTTGCAGCCTTCCAGTAGCCTACAAGTAGAAATGTAAATAATACATACCACATGGTTTGGCTTTTACACCCTCCTGTCTTCTGTTACTAGTTCCGATCACGGTATTAGTCTTAACTACCACCACTAGTAGCATTTGTTAAGTTGGGTACTTTGCCTAGTACTTTATATATCATCCCAATTAATCCTCCCAGGAAACTCATTAAGGCATTATCTGCATTCACAGAGAAGGAACTGAAAAAGTTCAGTATTTATGTAATAGTCCATTCTTTTACCCATTGATTTAAAATGTTTCTTTTATCACGAAGTGAACTGCTGTTTTTAACTCTGTATTCTGCTCCATTGATCTGTTCAGCTATTCATGTCTCGATATCAAAGTCTTTGTTTATTGTATCTTTTCCTATTTGATGTCATTTCACTTTTTTTCCCCCAAAACATCTTAGTATTTTTTTAAAAATAGATTTCCCCCTACATTTTAATTTTATTTGGCTTGTTGTCTAGGGAATAAAAACACATGGTACTATATACAAAAGACAGGAGAGTAAATAGTAAGCAAACAAGTCTTCGTCCCCATATTTTATCATTCAGTTCTCCCTCAAGAGGCAGCTGATGTTATCAGTTTCTTATCTGCCTTTCTAGAAATAGTCCATATGTATGAACTTTAAAATAAGTTTATCAAGTGCTACAAAAAATTCAATTAACATTTTGATTAGAACTGAACTGAATTTATAGGTCAATTTGAGGGAAAATTGACATCGATACAGTAACAAATCTTATTCAGCATCTAGAATGTTTCCACTTCTTTGGGTCTTTATGTTCTTTGATAAACTCTCACAATTTTATTCATATCTTGCATATTTCTGATAATAGTTATGCCGAAGTAGATTAGTATTTTTGTGTGTCTGGCAATAACGAATGGAACTTTGGTGTGTGGACTTTGTATCTTTCTTATTAGTCTAATAATTTCTCACTTGATGATCTTGCATTTTGTATCTAGACAGTGATATTGTTTACAAACACTGACAGTTGAATCCTTTTCTTCGATCTTTATACTACTTTTCTTGTACAGTTGTACTGATTTAGTAAGACTTTTGGTAGACGCCAGTGAATAGTAGCACAGGTAGAAGATAATACCACCTTTTCCCTGTCTGTGTGGAAATATTACTTCACACCACTAAGTATCATGTTTGCTGTGTGTTCCTAGTAGCTAAGTTTCCAGTTTCTAATAGCAGTAGGTATTGGTTTTTTTTTTTTTTTTTAAGATTTTTATTTATTTATTTGACAGAGAGAAACACAGCGAGAGAGGGAACACAAGCAGGGGGAGCGGGAGAGGGGGAAGCAGGCTTCCAGCTGAGCAGGGAGCCCGATGAGGGGCTCGATCCCAGGATCCTGGGATCATGACCCGAGCCGAAGGCAGCTGCTTAACCGACTGAGCCACCCAGGTGCCCCAGTAGGTATTGGTTTTACTCAAAAGCTTTTCAGTATCTACTGAGATACTCAAATGGCTTTCCTCCTTTAATCTCTTAACAGATGGAATTATAGGAATAGGGTTCCCGCTGTTGAACCATTTTGCATCCCTAAAATTGAAGTTACTTGGTTATAATGCATTATCTTAAAAAGTTTTTAATTTCGTATTTTTGCATCTAAAATACTAAACACTTAATTTAGTATTTTGCATCATGAGATTAGGACCTTAAATTTGAAGGCCCTTGAATGCCAGGCTAAGGATTTTTAGCCGAGGGAGGCTGAGGAACAATGAAGGTTTGATCAATATTTTTACCACCTTTGAAAATCTTACTGTGACCAGTCTGGTGATAAGACTTTATCTTCTGTGAGTTGTCTGAGTCTCTTCTCTGCCCTCCCTGACTGAATGTTTCTGTCTTATTCTAGATTGCGCTGTTTGGTGACGATTGTGGTTGCAAAATCTCTCCTTTTCTCTTCGTATTAGAAAAGATGCATTCTGTATTGACTTTTAAACATTTTAATTGGATAGCAGTATATTTTAGGCAACTATTATTTCTTTCATGCTTTCATGCCATGTGTTTTTGCATAAGCGTGGCTTGCCAAGGAGGAGTGTGGAGTTATGTGGATAACAATGCCATTGGGAAAGAAATGATTCCCAAAGGCCCCTCAGTGGGCTGTTTATAGGAGTAACATAATATATGAGCATGGGCAGGGTGACCATACGTACCAGTTTTTCCAGGACTGTTCAAAGTCTGGAAAAGTCCTGTTCTGTTCCATTGTCAAACCATGTGTCACTGCGCATGTGCTTTATTTTCCTAAAAATAAGGTCACCATAGGCAGAGGAAGACCAGCTAACATTCATCACGTGTGCCAGAAAGCCTAAGATGTGTCAAAGAAGTAAATCCTCAACAAATCTTGGTGGGGAGCATGTCTGTTGGCCATTGTGGACTCCTAAAAATAACCCTCCAGTGGCCACGGTGTCAGAGGCCACCCAGTGTTTTTCAGATGACACTAGGCCAGGTGGAGGAAGCAGCAGATGTTCAGAGGACTTGTCTAACTCCTTGGGTTCCCTTTGCCTGGACTTTGGGTTTTGAGTTCTCCTTGGGAATGGGTCTTGATACCTACGGCTGACTACTGGTTGTCCTTCTGTCCATTTGCCCCTTCTTTCCACATTGACAGGGTTTAACTGAGTACATGGCCATCCAGAGATGACATTTTCCTTGCAACTAAGTGGTCACGTGACTAGGTTCCTCCCATGAGCCTATGAGCAGCAATTAAAAGTACCACCTCCAGATCTTTTCCATAAAACAATTAGGTTCACTCTGCTCACGGTACATTTTTTCCTTTCCCAGAAATGGCAGGTAGAGGTAGAAAAGAAAGGCCACAGATCACACATCTGCCCCTCACTCTCCTATCATAAAGGTGTTATGTATCTCTTCAAGGCTTTCCTAACCATAAGGGACAGTCACACTTTGGCAGGTAGAGATCAGGAGCCATTTTAACCCCCTTCTGCGTTTGGGGACATGTCCACAGTGGGCACGCTGGTGGGGGACAGGCTCCACTTCCCACTAAGGAAGCCCCGAGGACTTGTTATATCATATGAGAGACCAGAGCTTAGCCCCACAGACACCCCTGCTATCTCTGAAGTAGGAGATCTAGGAAAGCAGGGGCAGTCTAATACAGTCGGAGAGATGCAGAATAATTATACAGCAGTTAAACATGTATTAGTTCAAAATACAAAGCAAGACTGAGAAATTAAGTAGTGCTATGTAACAGATATAATCAGACATAATGAAATAAAGTTAAGGGGAAAAATCTAAATTATAAACACAAGGGAAAATTCTAATATCAAGCTAACTAGATTATTACAAAACGTTTTAATTCCAGCGGGGTTCCTGCTTCTCCACAAGGCAGATTAAACAACACATTTTTAACTTTAATTATAACAAGAAAACCTAAATGTTGGTTAAAGCTTAAAGGGTAGACTCCCTGGGTTGGCACATTAGTAAAAATCTCCAAGGAGAAATTACACTCAGAGGCACAAGTTGAAAAATAGAAATAAATGAAATGAATTTACAAATCAAGGAAACAAATTTTAAAAAAATAAATGGTCCTCTTCAACAAATGGTGTTGGAACAACTGGACATGCACATGTAAAAAAAAATGAATCTAGACACAGAGATTACACCCTTCACAAAAATTAACTCAGAATGAATCACAGACCTAAATGTAAAACACAAAACTACAAAACTCATAGAAGAGAACATAGGAGAGAACCTAGATGAGCTTGGGCTAGGTGACAACTTTTTAGGTCCAACACCAAAGGCACACTCTAGAAAGAAATAACTGATGAGCTGGGCGTCATTAGAATTTAACACTTCTGCTCTGTGAGAGACACTGTCAAAAGAACAATGGGACAAGCCGCAGACTGGGAGAAAATATTTGCAAAAGAATATCTCACAAAGGACTGTGATCCAAAATGTACAAAGAACGCTTAAAACTCAACAACATAGAAACAAACAGCCTGATGCCAAAGGGGGCCAAAGACCTTAACCAACCCCTCACCAGAGAAAATACAGGGACGGCACATAAGCATGTGAAAAGATGCTCGGCGTCATGTATCATCAGGGAAATGCAAATTAAAACACTGAGATGCCACTACACACCTATTAGAATGACGGAATTCCAGAACACTGACACCACCAAAGGCTGGGGAGGATGGAGTCACAGGCACCCTCCTTCGTTGCTGATGGGAATAGAAGGTGGGACAAGCCACTTTAGGAGGCAGTTTGATGGTTTCTTATAAAAGTGAACATAATCCTAACCTTGCGGTCTAGCAATCACGTTCCTTGGGATTTACCCAAAGGAGCTCAAAACTTATTTCCACACAAAAACCTGCACACGACGTTTACAGCAGTTTTATTCACAATTGCCAAAACTTGCAACCAAGATGTCCTTTGGGGGGTGACAGGAGAAAGAAGCGTGGTCCCAGCACCTAGGTTGGCCGCAACCGTGTTCAGCAGCCACCTCAGGCGGGTGGCTTCCTCTTGGACGGCACGCATGGGATTAAGGAAACTGGCGGGGGGGGGGGGTCCTCCACTGGCATTTTTAAAAAGTCGACTCCCACCCTCACGGTGGTATCTCCGGAAGCTCCCTCCCACACAGCTGGGAAGGCAGGATGGCGGCGGGAGGCAGGTGGACGGGGCGGCGGCTGAGCGGCAGGGGCGGGGCACCCGCGGACTTGGCCCTGACCCTGTCCTCTGACTGCTTGGCCCCGCGTGACCAGGGCGTGTGGCAGGCTGCCGGGCTGAGCCGGCCCTCCGGAGGCGGTGTAGACGGACACAGCAGCTAGCAAGGGCTCAACCAGACGCCGCGCCTCCTCCAGGGAGCGTCCACTTCAGCTAGGACTGGTGCGGAGTGCTGGGTGGGCACGGTCTTGCAGGCCCATCCCAGGGTTCCTGCGGCCTTCCTGTGCCTCTAGGTGTTGTCGCATTACCCCCAAACATAAACACCCTCGTGCTGTTTTGTCCCTCTTTCCAAAAAGGTGCCTTTACGGCGTCTCTGCGCCAATCAGCCTAAAGCATAATTGCCCTAATTTAAAGGCGGGCCTTGTTTCCGAACCTGCCATCAAAGGCCTCCCAGGCTCCCTACCAAATACTCTGAGCTTCTTCCCCCTTTTTACTGGAGGGGAAGCGGCCTGAGAAGCCGGTGGCTGCCTATAAAATAGTGAATCAGGCCGGAAGCCTGCGCCTCGCCCAACCTATTAGCATGACTGGAAGGGCGGAGTCACAAGTCACATGTCACATTCCACCTTAGGGAATGTTTCACCTGCTTGCTGCTCACCCTCCTGACCACCTTTTGACAGAAGACTTAAAAGGGATTTACATATGAAGGATGATGAACATGGCCTAACTTTTTCTTAATGAATCATACTTAGGGTTATGGTTAACAATTCTTAAATTATGCTTTGACAAAGTCATTTTTGTTTCTTCTCTAGCTGTCACTCCTAGCTGTCACTTCTGTTACCTGGTCCTTGTTTGCTCCAGGCTCCCTTTTTTCAAAAGTTCCATTTTCCATTGGCTGAGGTCTGAAAAGTCAGATGGCTCTGTCCGGTAGAAATGTGGGCCAACTAAACGTCAGTAAGTCACGAAGAATGATCAAAGGTCCTCTCTCTTAGGACTTGCTTATATGCTTGGGTTTTGTCAACTATTTGAGCTCCTCAGAGGTGTTTTTGTTTTGTTTTGTTTTGTTTTTGAATACAATTTTTTTCCAAAAGTCCATTTATCTACAGATAATTGATGGGTGCCTTTATTTGCTTGTAAATATCACTTCCTAGGTTATACCAAGGTTCCCTGCCCTTCATTGTATGTTGCCTTTTAGGATATTGGAGAAAATTATTCCAGCTTAGGATTCAAGCTTAGGAAACTTCCGGGAGAATACACAAAGCTGGTATTATTTGCTGTATCAAATGTTCTAATTTTTCACTAACCTCTGGGCACATTTACAAATATTCTTAAAGAAAGCATTCATAGCTTATTATCTACCAAAGGAAAAATGGAAACCAAACCTGCTCTCACTCCCACCTACTTTTTAAAAAATATATTCATACAGTTGCTTACTATGAAAACGGACAGGCATGATAGCTAGCTGGCAACAGCAGTTGCTGTTCTGGAGTCTACTGTCATGGTTGCTTTGATGGAATCAGAGGTCCCTCTGTTTTCTTATCCTTGAGAGCATTTCTCCTTTGCTCCTAACTCTATAAGACCCTGAATTCTGTGAGATCTTGACAAGTAGGTCTCATTCTCCATAGAGGGAGAAGTGTTGGCACTCCCAATTCTCCCTTCAGACGAGGGCAGAAAAAGGAGCTTCCCCGGAAAAGAGAATCCAGCATAGGGCTGGTGGCGAGTGGGCAGCGGGGCAGGGGGCCGAAGGTTTACTAACACTTATCTTCATGGGAACCAAAGATGAAACAGATGGTCCCACCACCCCAAAAAGTGTTGCTGCTACAAACTGGGGTAGGAGAAGGGTGGGGAAAGGGACGTGACGTTGGGGGGCTGCCTGGGCAAGAACCTCACTGATGAACCGCCGAAAGGGGTTGCATCGGATCAGGAGGGGAGGAGGCTGGATTCTAAGGACAGCAAGTAAGCCCTCACAGGAAAACCTGAGTTGACCAAGAGGCCCTCTTACTTCCTTCTCAGAGACACAGCCATCTCAGACCTGGGGAAACATCTGAAAGCTCATAGCAATGTTTATGCGACAGATAAGCCAAACAGAAGCTACACCTTCCAGGAAGTCTGCTCCAGCAGGGGTAAAGCCACAGGTGAGGAAGCAGGTGTAAGTAGGTACAGCACTGCTTCATTTCTGACTCACGTTTTGACTAGGCTCTTTTGACTTCACTATGCCTCAGCTTCTCCACCTGTCCAGTGGGAGGGGGAGGGGGTGAGATAGTTTGTTTGGTAAAATTCCCTGAAATCTTTGGCAAAAAGTCCTTCAAATGGGCGAGGGAGAATAATTATCCCTTAGCTATTAGGTGTGGGGTTGCTATAAATAGGGTCTGGAATAGGATTGCAATGTCATATACCTATTTACAACAATAAATGGGGCCTTGAATGGTCCAGGGAAAAGCTTGTCAGAATTCTTTGGACACGCATTCAAGAGAGCTGAGACTCAGCCTTCCTGAGGACCAGAGAGCCTTTGCGTGCACTTCTGGCCAAGACTGTCCTTCATTCTGGAGCCTGCTCCTCAGTGTGACCCGCCGATGGCAGCTGTAGATTAGGACATGTTCTGGGTCATCTCAGAGACTGGCCCACAATATAATTTATACTGAAGTGGCATGGCCACATGTGCGTGCACGTGTGTGTGGGCGCACGTGTGTGTGTGTGCACATGCAGGCACTTTCTTGCCAACTCGGAATATGCCTTTAAAAAATACAAAAAGGTAGGGGCGCCTGGGTGGCTCAGTCAGTTGAGCGACTGCCTTCAGCTCAGGTCATGATCCTGGAGTCCCGGGATCAAGTCCCACATCGGGCTCCCTGCTCAGCGGGGGGTCTGCTTCTCCCTCTGCCCCTCCTCCCTCTCATGCTCTCTGTCTCTCATTCTCGCTCTCTCAAATAAATAAATAAAAATCTATTAAAAAAATAAATAAAAATACAGAAAGTAGGGGCGCTTGGTTGGCTCAGTCAGTGGCTTATGCGACTCTTGATCTCGGGCTTGTGGGTTCAAACCCCATATTGGGTATAGAGATTACTTAAAAATAAAATCTTTAAAATAAATGAAAAAAATAAAAATACAAAAAGCAAGCGTCAAAATATAGCCTAAGCCATCCCCCATTAAGTCAGTTCTAGGATGCATGTGTCTGTGTGTTTTAAATCCAGTGGTGGTGGCCAGCAGAAAAGTGAACAAGGGTTCCTTAGCCTTTAGCTGCTGCAGACGAAAAGCCATGGGGACTGTGGCATATTCTGCCAGGATGGGTCAGGGAATCACGCTACTATTGGGGAGGCTTGGGGAGCCAAAATGTTGGCAGGGGCAGGCTTTCCTGCCAACCAATAAGAGCAGGCTGGGGCCTGGTTCAGGGATAAATGCGAAAAAGCGGTGTGTGACCTTTGTCGGTTCTCACAGGACACTTAGGTAGACACATGTGGGACTTACTGATGTATGGGATAGCCAAATGTTCAGCTTTACCCAGCTGCGACGGTGAGATTTCTATTCTCCTTTCATCTGGAACACAGAATTAAGGGACGGGAAGACACTTCTAAAGAAAAGATTTCATTATTGACGTAAGCATAAGAGACGCGTCAGAACTCACTCTCTTCCTCCTCTCTCCCCACTGCTCTCAAACCTCTTCCCTTATTATTTTTGTTGGTCTAGGCAATTGATTTTATTATTTAGACACCTGGTACAGAGTAGTTGTTCAACTGAACTGATACTCAGTGAATGAATGAAGACAAGCATTTTAATTTTCAGAAATACACTGTAGAGTAGCCTGGTGAAGGATGTTGAGGTAGAAGCATGGCAGGTGGGCAGAAGGAAGGCAGTGGGGAGAGACTGCAGAGAGGCGATCCCTCTCCTTCCTGATCATCCTTCATCTGGGCCCCGCTGCATGGTTGCCTCCCCTGCCAAGAGCCTCAAACCCTGTGGGAAATGGATGTTGTGTTATCTTCGTGGGAAATGATTCTGCGCTCTGACACCCTGGAAGGCCCAAGGCTGGGTTGCCCAAGTCTGTCCATACCTCCCCGGAATAGTAGGGGCCCTGGAGGCTCAGTGTCAGACAGGAATTACAGTGTGAGGATGTGCAGGAACCCCCAAATCCCTGGTGAGTCCCAAGGGAACTTTCCAGACAGCAGAGTGAGGTCATACGGAGATTGTTAGCTGTTATATCAATTAAGAATCAGATAAAGGAAAGGTTTTGTTTTACCTTCACTTTTTCCTTTTCCTACATTCTTAATTTATGTAGATCCAAGTTTCTGACCAATGTGGTTTTCCTTCTCTGAAAAACTTCTTTTAACATTTCTTGCCAGGCGGGTTTACTGGCAACAAATTCCCTCCATTTTTGTATGTCTGAGAAAGCATTTCTCCTTCACTTTTGAGGAATAATTTCACAGGGTACAGAATAGTGGGTTGGTTTGTTTTTTCTTTCAACACTTGAAATATTTTACTTTATTCCCTTCTTTGCATTGTTTCTGAGGAGATGTCAGATATAATTCTTATCTTTGCTCCTCTATAGATTTCCCACCCCCCTCTGGCTTTTTTCAGGATTTTTTTAATCTTTGATTTTCTCTGGTTGGAAAATGATATGCCTAGGTAGTTGTTTGTTTGTTTGTTTGTTTGTTTGTTTTTGCTATTTATTCTTCTTGGTGTTCTCTGAGCTTTATAGATCCGTGGTTTGATGTTTAACATTAATTTGGGGGTAATTCTCAGATATTATGGTTTCAAATATTTCTTCTGTTCCTTTCTCTTTTTTTTTTTCCTTCTGGTTTTTCCATTATGCATACGTTATATCTTGTAGTTGTCCCAGAGTTCTCAGATATCCTGTTCTGGGTCTTTTTTTCTAGTCTTTTTTCTGTTTGCCTTTGAGTTTGGGAGGTTTCTATTGGGATATCCTCCAGCTGAGATATTCTTTCCTTAGCCATGTCCAATCCAATAAACTCATCGAAGAAGTTCTTCATTTCTGTTAAGTGTTTTTGTTTTGTTTCATTGCCTGTTAGTGTTTTAGATCTCTAGCACTTAAAAAAATCTTTCTTAGAATTTCCATCTCTCTGCTTACATTGCCCATCTATTCTTGCAATACTGACTACTATATCCATTAGAACTCTCAGCATATTCATGATAGTTGCTTTAAATTCCCAGGCTGATAATTCCAACATCTCTGCCATAACTGGGTCTGGTTCTGATGCTTGATCTGTCTCTTCAAACTGTGTTTTTATCTTCTACTATGCCCTGTATATTTTTCTTGGTAGCCAGACATGATGTACTGGCTAAAAAGAACTGCTGTAAATAGGCATTAGGGATGTGGTGGGTGTGTCGGGAGGGGGAGCATTCTATAGTCTGTGATTAGGTCTTGGTCTTCTAGTGAGCCTGTGCCTGGGAACTGGGAACTTCACAAGTGCTTCTTAAGGCTCCCTCCAGTTTAGGTGGGACAGGATGGCTGGAGGGCGCTGGAGGTGGGTATTTCTTTCCCCATGTCAGTCAGGGTCTGACACCCCAGCAAGTGAGGTTCTGGTTAAACAGTTTGTCTTGGAGAACAGAATGCTCTGCGATATTTCAAAATGGTTCCTTTTCCTCTTCCCCTGATGGAGCATGAGGCATTTTTTTCTCTAATTATCACGATGAGAATCTGGGAGAGCTCCAGGAAGTAAGATCACAAGAGTGTGGGAGTCCCTGGTCACTGGTTCCCCTTGAGTTTTTAACTCTCAGAGTTGTGCACACTGAGCTTCCAGCAATTTCTCAATCATGGTTTGGGTTTGCCTCCCTTGTCACTGGTCCCCATGGTTCCCATGGAGGTTTCTGCTGCAGTCAATTGTGATTCGCTGTATTTGCTTGCCACTCTGTCCAATTTGGGGGGCAGCAGTTTGCACTGTGACCTCACTTCTCTTATGGATCTAAAGAGAACTGCTAATTTTTCAGTCTGTTCAGCGTTTTCCTGGTTGCTAGGATGGAGTGGTGACTTCTCAGCTTCTTACATGCTAGAGCAGACTCTGGAAGTTCCACCCAAATGTTTTGAAATGTAAAGGCAACTAATACATATTGAGCACCTGCCCTAAGTCAGATGCTCTACCTGATCCATTTTCCATTTACTCCTTTCAACAGTTCTATAGGGAAGACATGGTTCTCCCCATTTTGCAGCTGAGAAGTCAATACTTGGAGGAAGGAGGCTGGTGGCCCAGTGTTCATATAACTAAGCACACATTCTCGCTCACTCCACATCCCATGTGCATCCAGCTATGTCCTCATGCTGAAAATGAAGGAAGAGTCAAGGGCAGAAATAACGTATGCATCAAAACCCATTTTCCATGTTTATAAAACCAGCTCAGACTATAATATTTATGGGTAAAGGACCCTTTGTGTGATTTTATGCTAAAGATATCGGTGTTGGTAAAGCCCCAGGTATTGAGTTTTTAGCATACTGCTAGACATGGACTGGGCATTTAATAAATTCTTGCCGAATAAATGAATGAAGGAGTCTTCCGTGGCATGCATTATATATCACTAAGGAATTCTTTCCCTGGGCCTGGCACTATGCTAAGTGCTTCACATTCCTTATCTCACGTAATCCTCTTAACAATGGCAGGGAGGTGCAATTATTTTTCCCACTTTTACTGTGGAGGAATCAGAGACTTAGAAAAAGTAAATAAGTTGCTCAAGGTCACAGAACGAGTACTTGTCAAGGTAGGGCTCAGCCCAGGTCTGTCAGGCTGCACAGTTCATGTTCCAGACCTGGGCCAGCCTCCTGACCGGGGATGGGAGGGGCGTCCTTCCCACACCTGCCTGGGGTTGGCAGGCCTCTCCTTGATGTTCCCACTAAGTGCCTCGCATCCACTGCCATGCACCGGCTCTTAAGGCCCCCACATGCCTTCTCTCACCAAGCAGGCTGCCCCTAGACTCCAGCCAGGACCCCACAGAACCAGCTAGATTAGCCAATCAGGTAGAGGACAGGCTCAAGGGCTGCTTCCCAAACACTCACAGCATGCCCAGGCGAGCGTGGCAATGAGGAGGGGAAGCGGTCTCTGCCTGGGGATGGACAAGATCCCTGCTTCTCTTTCCTACCCCAGAACGTCAGAGAGACAGAGCATAGGGTTACAAGGTCAAGCTCCGAGGCCTGAGGCAGGAGTCATCTTTCCCACCTGCGGGCTCTGTCATCCTGGGAAAACCCCTTAATCTCCCTGAGACTCGGTTTCCTCCTCCTCCAGCACAATAATCACCGTAAGAATAACAATTTGTGTGTCTTGGGCTGTTGTGCTACCTCCATGAGCGCAGGCATAGGAAGAAGGTACTCTGTAACTGCAACACACCCTGCAAGTGACTCAGGTCCCAGAGCCCGGGATGTGGGCCTTTGCTACTCCACGCTGCACCCTGAAGGGGAAGGGAGTGCCCTTCATAAATCAAGGATATTCCAGAAGCTGGGATTCTGTCTAGGTCTGATTTCTGACTGCAGCGGTTGAAACCATAGTAATGGAAGACCTACACCGTCCTGGGCTCTTCTGGCTGGGGTCACCCCTGCAGAGGAGTGGGATCGGCAGCATGTTTTAGGTCCCTACATCTTTAGAGACATAAGCACACTCAACCTGTCTTTGCTGTCCCTGGATGACCGTGGATACCTCTCTCTCTCCTTCCTGTACAGGCCTACCGGTTCCTCTCCACCCTTAGAGGGCAAGGTGGTGCCATTTTGAGTGACAGAGGGTCTTTTTCTCTACTAATCATGACAAGACCCTCTGTTGTGCCTCCTCTCCCCTGGGAGCATTGGTGGATTAGTAAGAATTGGTTAACCCCTTAAACTACATTCCTCCCCCCACCCCCAGAGGCATGGAAACACCACACACACACACACACACACACACACACACACACACGTTAACTAGTCATCCTCCTGGACCTTATTCTCCACAAACTCTTGCTCAGATAGTCTGGTCATCAGGAGCTTCATGGGCAACAAAGCCTTCTGCTCTGAACGGAGAAGTTTAACACCTGACATATGGCTCAGGATAGAGATAATGCTGTGTACAGTATGGATCTCTCACGGCCCTCCCCACAAGGCCTGCCCTTTTGAGAAAGCATTTTTCTATTTCCTCTTGTTAAGAGGTAGGATCAGCCAGGGACATCCCTTGGTGTTGAAAAGTAGCTCTGAGGACAAACATTCTATTAGATCCCTATCAAATTCTATTAGATCTATTAGGTAGTAATCAAGCATCCCTCTGGGATCTTAATCCAAAGACAGTTGCCAAATATCCCAATGGTAAGTCAATATTTATGATCATGTTTATAATTAAATGTGTGTGTGTTCCCACTTGTGCAAACCCCAGCCACGACAGTTACAGGAGGATTCTTTGTTGCCTTCCTGTCGGTGTCAGTGACTGAATCTTCTATATCATTGCAGAATAAGACGCAAATAAAACAAAATTACACCACCTGTTAAGTCTAAGTACTTCTTTATTTCTACTTTTAGGTGATACTATTTCTCCTATTACTAGGAATTTGAAGATGATTGAACTATATATTAATATCCAAAGTAAGAAACCCAAATTTATCTTTATCATTTGATCAAAAATATTTTGCATTCATAGCTGGCAAAACACTGCACTAACACTGCAAACACCCAACACAGGCATCTGAATATTAATACTTGATTGTGGTCGGGGAGAGTAGCTGGCTCAGGAGAGAGGCTCGGGAGAAGAAAGCATCTTACTAACAAATACTCCTTTGAAGAACTCTCTAAGAATACTAACATTTTTGCAACTTTAAGATTGTTATCCTAGGACCTTATTTCAAGATTCATCAACATCACAGAATTTGCAACTGGATGGCACCTGAGAGATCATCTAGATGGTTCCTAATTTCACATATGAGTGAACTAGATTTGTATCAGCACTAAATTAGAAAAAAAAATTCAAGAAGAGGCTTGGGTTTATACTTGTTTTTAAAGACACTCTGAGCACTGTTTATTCATTCAGCTAAAATGTATTGAGCACCTTCTATGTGTAGACACAGTGCTAGGCATCAAAGATACTAGAGAAAGACATGGTCCCTGCTTTCAAGGAACTGAGATATACTATAAGGTAGGCACTACCATCCCCATTTTCTAGATGGGAAAACTGAGGCTCAGAGAGGTTAAGTCCAAGATCCTATGGATAGTAACAAGAAAGCAGGAATTCAACACGTGACTATCAGATTGTCTTAGTTTTTTCTTGGCTACATAATGAATTACCACAAACTTCGTGGCTTAAAACAATACCCATTTATTACCTCGCAGTTTTTTTTTTTTAAGATTTTATTTATTTATTTGAGAGAGAGAGAATGAGAGACAGAGAGCATGAGAGGGAAGAGGGCAGAGGGAGAAGCAGACCCCCTGCCGAGCAGGGAGCCCGATGCGGGACTCGATCCCGGGACTCCAGGATCATGACCTGAGCCGAAGGCAGTCGCTTAACCAACTGAGCCACCCAGGCGCCCCTCGCAGTTTCTATAGGTCAGAAGTTTGGGCCTGGTTTCACTCCGTTCTCTGCTCAGGGTCTCATGAGGCTGAAATCAAGATGGCAGCCAGGCCTGCAATCTCAGAGGAGGCCTGGAGCCCTCATCCAGGCTCCGTGGTTGGCAGCATTCAGTGCATTCTGGGTATAGAACCGAGGCCCTCAGCTCCTAGGGGCTGTCGACCACTTCCTGCCTTGTGATCCCCTTCACAACACACCCCAGCACATTACTTCTTCATGGCCAACAGGAGGGCATCAATGCTGCTGCACATCTCTCCCTCCAGAGACGGCCTGGATTTTCGTTTGAGGTGTTCGCCTGATTAGGTCAGGCCCACTCAGGATAATATTTCTTTCAGTTAACTCCAAGTCAATCTTTTTTAAAGTTTTTATTTTATTAATTTTTTTCATCATGGTAAGTGTCCTCTTTAATCTCCATCACCTATTTCACCCATCCCCCCACCCACCTCCCTCTGGGAACCATCAGTTTGTCTTATTAGTTAAGAGTCTGTTCCTTGGTTTGTCTCTCTTTTTTTTCCTTTGCTCATTGGTTTTGTTTCTTAAATTCCACATATGCCTGAGGTCATATGGTATTTATCTTTCTCTGACTTATTTCACTTAGCATTATACTCTCTAGTTCCATCCATGTTGTTGCAAATGGCAGGATTTCCTTCTTTTTAATGGCTGAGTAATATTCCATTATCTATACCTATATCTATACATTTTCTTTATCCATTCATCCAACAGTGGACACTTGGGCTGCTTCCGCAGTTTAGCTATTGTTGGTAATGCTGCTATATACACAGGGGTGCATGCATCCCTTTGAATTAGTGTTTTTGTATTTTGGGGGTAAATGCCCAGTAGTGTAATTACTAGATCATAGGGTAGATCTATTTTTGATTTTTTGAGGCACCTCCATACTGTCTTCCAGAGTGGCTGTACCATTTGGCACTCCCACCAATAGAACAGGAGTGTTCCTTTTTTCTCCACATCCTTGCCAACACCTATTGTTTCTTGTGTTGTTGATTTTAGCCATTCTGACAGGTGTGAGGTGGTATCTCCTTGTAGTTCAGATTTGCATTTCCCTGAAGAGCATCTTTTCACGTGTCTGTTGGCCATCGGTGTATCTTCTTTGGAGAAATGTCTGTTCCTGTCTTCTGCCCATTTTTTAAACCAGATTATTTGGTTTTTGGGTATTGAGTTGTATCAGTTCTTTATATATTTTGGATACTAGCCCTTTGCCAGATATATCATTTGCAAATATCTTCTCCCATTCAGTGGGTTGCCTTTTAGTTTTGTTGATTGTTTCCTTTGCTGTGCAGAAGGTTTTTATTTTGATGTAGTCTCAATAGTTTATTTATCCTTTTGTTTCCCTTGCCTCAGGAGACATATCTAGAAAAAAGTTGCTGTGGCCAATGTCAGAGAAATAACTGCCTGTGATCTCTTCAAGAATTGTTATGGTTTCAGGTCTCACATTTAGGTCTTTAGTCCATTTTGAGTTTATCTTTGTGTATGGTGAAAGAAAGTGGTCCAGTTTCATTCTTTTGCCTGTAGCTATCCAGTTTTCCCAATACCGTATTCATTCCTTCTTTGTTGAAGATCAATTGACCATATAGTTCGGGGTTTATTTCTGGATTTTCTATTCTGTTCCACTGACCTATGTGTCTGTTTTTATGCCAGTACCATACTGTTTTAATTACTATCACTTTGTAATAATAACTTGAAGTCCGGAATTGTGATACCTCCAATTTTGTTTTTCTTTTTCAAGATTACTTTGGCTATTCAGGGTCTTTTGTGGTTCCATGCAAACTTCAGGATTGTTTTAGTTCTGTGAAAAATGCTGCTGATGTTTTGATAGAGATTTCGTTAAATCCTTAGGTTGCTTTGGGTAGTATAGATATTTTAACAATATTTGTTCTTCTAGCCCATAAGCATGGAATGTCTTTCCATTTCTTTGAGTCATCCTGAATTTCTTTCATCAGTGTTTTATAGTTTTCAGAGTACAGGTCTTTCACCTCTTTGGTTAAGTTTATTCCTAGATATTTTATTGGTTTTGGTGCATTTGTAAATAGGATTGTTTTCTTAATTTCACTTCCTACTCCTTCATTATTAGTGTATAGGAATGGAACAGATTTCTGTACATTGATTTTGTCTCCTGCGACTTTATTGAGTTCATTTATCAGTTGTAGTCATTTTTTGGTGGAGTCTTTAGGGTTCATCTTGTCTGCAAATAGTGAGAGTTTTACTTCTTCCTTACCTATTTGAATGCCTTTTATTTCTTTTTGTTGTCCAATTGTTGTGGCTAGGACTTCCAGTACTATGTTGAATAAAAGTGCTGAGAGTGGATCTCCTTGTATTGTTCTTGACCTTAGGGGAAAAGCTCTCAGTTTTTCCCCATTGAGTATGAGTATCATGGCTGTGGGTTTTTCATATAAGGTCTTTTTATGTTGTGGTATGTTTTCTCTAGACCTACTTTGCAGAGGATTTTTATCATGAATGGATGTTGTACTTTGTCAAATGCTTTTTCTGTGTCTATTGAAATCATCGTATGGTTTTTATCTTTTCTCTTGTTGATGTGACATATGTCACTTGTTTTGATCCCATTTGATCATGGTGTATGATTTTTAATGTATTGTTGGGTTCAGTTTGCTAATATTTTGCTGAGGATTTTTGTATCATATTCATGAGAGACATTGGCCTGTACTCTTTTTTTATGGTGTCTTTATCTGGTTTTGGTATCGGGGTGATACTGGCCTCATAGAATAAATTTGGAAGTTTTCTTTCCCGTTCTATTTTTTGGAATAGTTAGAGAGAAATAGGTATTAACTCTTCTTTAAGTGTTTGATGGAATTCACCTGTGTAGCCACCTGGTCCTGGACTTTTTTTTTTTTGGAGGGGGAGGAGTTTTTTGATTACTGATTCAATTTCATTGTGGCAATTGGTCTGCTCAAATTTTCTGTTTCTTCCTAATTAGTTTTGGTAGATTATATGTTTCTAGGAAACTCCAAGACGATCTTAATTACATTTGCAGAACTTCACCTTTGCTATATAACCCGACCTATTCATTCTAGTAAAATCCCATCATATTCACAAGTCCTGCCCACATTCACGGGGAAGGCATGTACACCAAGGGGCAGGAATCTTGGAAGACCATCTTAGAATTCTGCCTCCTACACAGATGTCAGTGCCCACATATTCTTTAAACTACTTAACTCCTTGCTCCAAAGTTATGGGCATGGGTTCTGGACCTAGGAAGACAAACCAAGAAAAGCATATCATGTAAGTGCAATGAAAGACCTGTACACAAAGTAGGAAGAAAAAATGGTGTACTATGCATAGGTGGTGAGATTGGTGTGGGAATATCTGAGGGAAACTTCAAGAAGTGATATTTCACTAATATCATTTTCCATCTTCCTAAACTGGATGTTTAGGAAAAAAATAACACGCTTTGTATTTTTGTCTCCACCGCCTAGCACAATCTTAAGGCACCCAGTAGACCCTTGCTTGATAAATGTTTGATGTGAATGACCATGTAAGTGTTTTCTAGGCAGAGAAAAGGGTAAGAACATTCTAGATAGATGGAGTTTCCTCTCCCAAGGATTTGAAGCCACGTGTTACGTTCAAGATCGGTGAGAAGGGTCAGATGATTCAAACATGCAAGGTAAGATGTGACAAGAGAAGAAGCAAATAATGGGACCAGAACATGGAGGGCCTTCAGTATTGTGCTAAGGAGGCAGGACTTCATTTGTAAATGAAGGGGAACACTGGAGAGTTTTAAGAAAGTGAAAGGAACGAGATTTGTGTTTGAGAAAGAGCACAGTGTGGAGGCTGGTTTGGGGTGAGGGTTAGGATGGGTGGGAGGCAGGTTAAGCCAGGGCTGTAGGAGTTAGGGCTGGGTGGTCTTGCAGGTCTTGCCTCCTTGGGTGAGGGAGGAGGAAGATCTACACTAAGACAGTGGCAGTGGGATGGAGAAGAGGAATGGCTTCTGAAGCTGGTTGGGAAGCAGAGTTGACAGAACAGCACGCCTGATGGATTTGAGGAATGAAGGAGTCATGGAGGATAACCTGAGGATGACTCCAACTTAGGATGTGGGCAAATGGTGGGACCATCAATTGAGCTTGAAGTCTAAGAGAAAGAATAGATTTGAGGAAGAGAAGGAAGGGGTAGCAGTGATGGTGGGGAAAGGGCGGCTATGGATAACAAGCATATTTGGGGACACGTTGAGTTTGAGGTGCCTGTGGAATATCCCAATAGAGAAGTTCAAGTAGAGGCAATTGAGTTCTTAGCTCTGGAGCTCAACAGAGCTGGATACACATCAGAGTCTCCAGCTCCTATGTGAGCCATCAAGTTCAAGCAGTGGATAATCACAGAGGGACAGGGCATAGAGTAAGAAAATAGAGAAGCTGAGGATAAAACCATGAGTCCCCAACTGCAACGTCAAGGGCAGAAAACATGAGCTGGAGGCAAAGGCTCATGAGGCTCTGAGGGGACTGTGGCTCTGGGAATACATCGTTAGGGCAGAACACAAACAAGGAAGAAAGGAGGGGCTGCTTCGTAGTTGGAAGAAATCATGCCCATGAAAATCCTTGCTGGTATTTAACTGGCTTGAGCTGTAAAAAATACAGAGAGGGCAAAACCCACCACACCATGTGTAATTTGAACAAACACACAACTCTAAGTAAATTAGCTGGTAGAACAGACTGTTGCAGATTTCTTAATTGGGTTAGGAAATCCTTGTTTTCACTGAAGTCTCTCTCTCTCTCTCTCTTTTTTTTTTTTTGAAGAAAAAAAGAACTTTGAATTAAAATACATTATTATCCTTTGATCTCTCTAATGAAGAGATTTGACCCAAGTATTCATCAGCCCTTAATGAAAATCAGTGGTGTTCCTATTAACTTTCCACGGTTTGTTTTCTCATGACTCGAAGAACAAAAGAGGATCTTTCATAAGATCATCAAGGGTAAACAGAATTTCACAAGAAGAGAAATCGCTGTGGAAAAACAAAATTTTAAAAAGGGACAGATCCATTTCTGTTCAGTTTTTCTTTCCCTGTGCTCAGACCACACCAAAGAAGCCAAAAAACGCCAGGAGTTGCTTGGCCCCACCAAACCGTGGATGTGCCTCACATATATCCAAAGAAGGATAATATACTGAATTGAAAATATATATAAAGACAGAATCAACCAAGTGTGAGTCAATTCATCACCGTCTCAGACCTCATTATCCAGAGCGAGTGCCCAAGGATAATGAGTTAGTCAAAGCCCAGCCTCACTAAAATGCAGAGATTCAAGTGCCAAAAAGTAAATCTCTCCCTGCTTTCTCTTCTGCTCCCTGGAGTCTGATGTCTTGCTGAGGGGCTGGGCAGGTATTCACATTCTTGGTGACTTGGAGGAGGCAGAAGATTTGGCAGCGTGGCAATAACACACACACGCTCATTTTGGTCCTCTTCAATTACCTGCAACAGACTTGTTTACTTCAGTTGGAATGACAAGCCTTTAAGTTCTAGAATGAGGCTGAGGATGTTTATGTGAAATGATCCTAGCTCTCTGCTAGTTAGTTAGCAAGTGGCTGTTATGACTGGGCTCACAGGGGATGACAGATTGGTGAGAACCTTGAGCCATGGGGCCAAGGACGTGGGAAAGAGAGACCTGACCCAAGGACAGAGGAAGA
This sequence comes from Mirounga angustirostris, assembly GCF_029215605.1. Classification (NCBI taxonomy): domain Eukaryota; kingdom Metazoa; phylum Chordata; class Mammalia; order Carnivora; family Phocidae; genus Mirounga; species Mirounga angustirostris. Next base: position 35,961,929 of record NW_026991712.1, read on the forward strand.
CCCTTCAAGAATGGCAGTGGCAACCAGGGGTGGTGGGAAAGGCCAGCAGCTCTGCAGCCTGTGCGGACAGAGGGCCCAGGCCATTAGTCCATGAGTCAGAGCAGAGTGGAACCAAAGAAGAAAGCACATGGAGTCGGAAAGAATAGAAAAGGACAGAGTATTTTCTTAGAATGGAAAAGCCACACACCCTTTTCCTCCCCTCCCCAGCGTGACGGGTGCTTTGCTTTGTTAAGCTCTTGGAGAAGGTGTCCCAGTATGGAAATGCTCTCTGGTCTATCCGTTCGTAAGAAAATCTATTCCTCATTCCCACCAAAAATGTATTTGAATGTCAGCAATAAGTGGTTTCTCATGTGGAAGTGAGGTATGTCGGGTCTGAGTACTTTTATCTCCTGACATGTGGACGTTTGAAGTTAAAGCAGAGGTGAAAATGTGCAATGGTATGAGCACAATCAAATGGGGTCCAAATCCTGGTCCTATACCGCTTATGGGATGACTTTGGATAGGTGCTTAATATTTCAAACCTCAGTCTTCCCGTCTGTACAGTGGGAATAGTAATAGTAATAGTAACATCTGTACAGTAATATCTACCGCTTATGGGATGACTTTGGATAGGTGCTTAATATTTCAAACCTCAGTCTTCTCATCTGTACAGTGGGAATAGTAATAGTAATAGTAATAGTAATAGTAATAGTAACATCTGTACAGTAATATCACCCATAATCCTGTATCAGCAATTCTGAAACCCCAAAACCTCTGAAGAACAGATTTTTTAAAAAGCTTACAGGAAATTCACTTGCTGGCAAAACCTGATCTGAACTGACGTGACACCTTATATAGTTTTAGTTATCCCATTAAACATGATTATCTGTGTTTTCACCTCAGAAATATTAATTTTTTGTTGATGGATGCTCCTCCAGACCTTACTAGGGGATATTATGAAAAATGTAGAATATGCGGATTTGCCTCTCAGAAATCTGAACAATTCTGAATTCTGAAGCATACCGGAGATCTGGATAGAATCTGGACATAATGTGCGTGAGGTGCTTGTCACATTGCCTGGCACTTTGTAAATGCTCAGGAAATACAGACTGGTCTGTATTATTAAAAAACACTCAAAGAAGGAGCGATTCTGCTTTTGTTGTTTGCTCTCTGGAATTCACCCCCAGGGGAAACATGAGACTAAAGCTCCAACTCCCCTTCATTGGCCCTGTCACAAGGAACCCACATTTGGTGAGGAAAGTACCTCTCTGGTGGGAAGCTTATGCACCATGTTCTGGTTGGTGCTCTGGCGTTGACACCAAGAGCCTAAAGCCAAGGGGAAAAGTTCCAAATGCACAACATCCGAGCACTACAAGAATAGGGAATGAAAGAAGGTGGTGGGAATTACTGGGTCTCAGTTTCTTCATGTGTAAAATGGGCAAACAATACATACCTGAAGATTTCATCATGGTGGGAAAGCACTCTGGTGGAGCCTGGTACAGAGAAGATGCTCAGCAAATGACAGGCAGACAGACACCTGCACCCACCATGGATACTTGAGTGACAAAGAAAACCGAGGTGGCGACCAAATACAGTTCTGTCTGCCCTAAATTGGCCAGGGTGCCCCCGAGGAAAGGTTAAAGCCTTATCCCACCTGTGAAAGTGAGGCAAAGGGGGTCAAGCAGAGGGGCTCTAGGTCCTTGAAGAGTTCTAGGCCCACGGTGGAGGGCACTGAGCCTGCGTTCTTCGCTGCCGACAAGATGGTTACCCGGGCCTCTTTTGGGGACCCCTGATTCAATAGGACAGGAATGCACCACATCAGGTTGGGGATTACAAGGTGATTTGTGGACGCAGATAGTCAATAAAGCTCATTCACACCCTGAATCCAGGTTTTGGCTGGATTACTAAGTCCCAGTTTGACTCTAAGCCTTTTATAAGGAATAATTATAAAGTGTACTTGGGAGAAAAGGGTTTTTTTTTATGTCAAAGTGAATCTTTTCATGAAGGAGAGCATTCACCCAAATTATCACCTTGTCCTCATATGCCCACAACAGCGCACAGAAAGTAAACAGATATTCATTACAGAGGGTGGCCTTGAGATTATCCATAGCCAACACCTGGTTTTCTATAGTTAGAGACCTTGACCTACGTAATCACATTTTCTTCAGACCTGAGCCATGGGACTTGAGAAATGTCAGTTGTGAGACATTCTCAACCTTGTGGCTTTCCTAAGCATAATTACTTTCTACTTTCTGCCCATTTTGACTGGAGGGGAGGATCTTCCCCTTTCCCACCCTCCTATGGACCTCAGGGGCTCAGCTTCTCATTCCAGGTGAGTCACAGCAGTATTGAGAACACACCTTCGCAGAGCCTGTCCCCCACCCCAGCATGAAGAGGCTTCCCAAACCATCCTTTGAATGGCGCCTCTCCCTGAAATCACTCCCAACATGTGAGAGCAAGATGGCGCAACAGGCAGACCAATGGCGTGACCAACAAGGCTGGGGCAACAGACAAAGGGATGGAAAATGAACACAAGAGAGAGAAAGGGGAATTTTTTAGAAATAATTTGACATTTGCTTAATTTCTTAAAGCATCAAAGTGTAAAATAAATATCCATGAGTCCATACTGGTACTAATAAATGACCGAAAAAATAAATACATATAGGAGAAAGGACAGGTCTTTCTTATAAAAGAATTCCACTTAATACATGTGGAAAGAATGAAGAAAACAAAAAAATCACCACGGTAATAATTGCTGCAGGGAATCCACCGATGGAGGCTAAAGTGAGCAGGCAAACGTTTGAGGAGAAACAGGATATTTGCATTGTCTCAAAGTCATTTTCTCATCATAATTATTAATTACGAAGAGAAAAAGAATAACTTCACAGTGAGGAAACCCAGAAGACACCACCCTATCCAAGTGATCAAGGTTCCCATCATCAGTATTAAAACACATCGACACACGTACCCCTGATTATTTTGCACTGAGAAACATAGGCTTGCCAAAAATGCATAATTTCAGCTCAACCATGAGAAAACATTGAACCACTTCAAATTAAGCGACGTTCAGCAAAGTAACTGATCCGTGCTTCCAAACTGTCAAGGTCATAATAGGCAAAGAAAGACAGAGAGAGGGGCTATCATAGATTGGCTCCCACTACCCCTGGTGACTAGATGCAGCATGGGCTTATCTGGATTGGGGAATGGAACAGGAAAAGGACACTTGGGGAAAAACTGGTGAGATGTGAACAAAGTCAGTAGTTCCGTTAATATTGCGCTTGTTTTAATTTCTGAATTTTGATCATTGTACTGTGATTATTGCTAGATCTGAGCATTCAGGGAAGCTGGGGGAAGAAAGTAGGGGAATGCTCTGTATTATTTGTGCAACTTTTCTCTAAGTCTAAAATTATGTCAAAAAAGTGTTTTTTAAGTATGAAGTAATTTGACTTTTGTAGGGCCTCCTTGCATTTTTGAATGGTTTGGTATTATTTCTATTGTGAATTCTATATCGGGGATGGGGGAGGAAAGATGAGGCACTAGGTCCATTTCTGGGCTCAGGGACTGGAAGTACTGCTCTGGGCAAATTGACTTTGTCCCTGGAAGGTCACCAGGCAGTTCTGTTCCTCACCCAAGCCTTTTTTTTATACCGCCTTGGAGACCAAAAGAACCTAGAAACGCCTACTGCATCACCACACCCTCTTCCAGGAGGTTTCTCTGAGCTTAGGCCCCTGACCCCCCAGGGTGTGGCCATAGTTTTTGGTGTCACTAGGGCAATCCCACCAGAATAGACCATTCAACCTGAATTCCAGAGACAGAGCATGCATGCTTGGGGGCAGGGTCATTTCCTTAGAGTAATAAGAGAACCTGTTTTGCAGGCTGTAATAATTAGATGAGATAGTCTCTGGTACAACAGAGGTGGATCTTGAAAACATTATTGGAAGTGAAATAAACCAGACACAAAAGGATGAGTCTTGTATGACTCCACTTATATGAGGTACCTAAAGGAGGCAAATTCATAGTGGCAGAAAGAATAGAGGTTATTAACAGGGCCTGGGGGAAGGGAGAAATGAGGACTCCTTGCTTAGTGGATACAGAGCTTCTCTTGGGATGGTGACGTTCTGGAGATGAGTAGCTGTGAGGGTCCTACAACATGATGAATGTATTTACTTTGACTGAATTGTACACTGAGAAATGGTTACAGTGGTAATTTTTGTGTTATCTTACACAATACAAAAAAAATTTTTTTAATTAAAAGAATTAGCTGAGATGGTAAAAAGCTTCCAGAAAGCTCTGGCCCATGGCAGGCGCTCATATACCATTTGCTTCCTCCCTCACTGAAGTTTTTAAGAATAGAACTATTACATAGTTGTTCAATGTGATTTTTCTTTAAAGATTTATTATTTTAGAGAAAGAGAGAGAGAGAGAGTGCACACGTGTGAGTGGGAGGAAGGGCAGAGGGAGAGAGAGAATCTCAAGCAGAGTCCCTGCTGAGTGCAGAGAGAGCCCCACGTGGGGCTCGAGCTCATGACCCTGAGATCACCAGCTGAGCCCAAATCAAGAGTTGGACACTCAACTGACTGCACCACCCACGCACCCCTCAATGTGATTTTTTTACCAAGGTGGCCACATATGATTTTTACAATGAACCACATTCTTAACTCCACGATGGCCTGGTTTTCAACATTTATTTTTTACTCTAGGCAACATTAAGACTGCATGAGGAATTTTTTTTTTTTTAAAATAGTAAGTTTGAATGTCCTATAAGAACATTTCTGTCTACAATGAAAAGTAAAACGAAATGGACTATGGGACTCACAGTGCTGCTAGGAGGACATGTGGCCACGGCCGTTCGTGCAACTTTAGCAATATGTTTGCAGTCTACTGCAAGCCTATTGCTTGCTTAAATCGAATTCCTTCTCAGATTTGCCCAATCACTTCTAACCCTCTCCCCACCTCCACTGCCACGAGCACTGTCACCACTTCCAACCACAGACACCTGACCCACCCTGGGAGATAGTGTCATACCGGGACTCTCACTAGATTTGGCGTTCCTCATGTGGCCATCACAGCTGAACTTGGAAATCACGCTTAGAGTTAGTGTTGTCCTGACATCTTCCTGCCACGGAGCGTGTGGCCAGACTCTGCTAATACGCTGACACCCGGCTGGCATTCCCTTGCCCTTATCACTCAGCCCTGTTTTCTGACCAGGTGAGACTTGAATGCTCAGCCTTTTGTGAAATGAGGCTGACGGTGCAGGGTCCTGGCCTTGGACGCCAGGGTGAGGCACTGTCTTGCAGAATAGTTCTGTTTTATGGTTTTCTGTGGTGGAAAATTGTATTGTTCCACATTTTAGCTTTGGTTTTGTAATCACTGATTATATAATGAATTCTGATTCTGTGCCTGCAAAATCCGTCTGCCCTGTTAAAGACACAGGAGAGAATATAGCTGCTTTAGAACACGCAGACATGGAACTCTGCGTTCGAGCCTTCCACCCCTCCACCCTCCCTGTTAATCTCACGGAAGATCAGTCCCACATTGTACTACAGTCTGGGGGGAGTGGGATGACAGTGGCACAGCATGACACCTCTTTCACTTTTGCACAAAGAGTAGCAGATTCCAGAACGATTTGAAATGTGCTGTTTTCAAATACGCACTACCTTTAGCTGGGCTCGCTCAACCTGCCTCAGTCATCTCTCGAAAGCCTTGACTTCAAGATGAGAGTTGCCAGGTAAAATACACAACTCCCAGTTAAAAATTCCAATTGCAGATAAACAATGAATCCTTTTTTTTAGTGTAAGTATGTCCCAGATACTGCGGGGGACATACTTACGCTAAAAAATTATTCATTATTTATCTGAAATTCAAATTTAGCTAGGCATCCTCTTATTTATATTTGCTAAATCTGGCAACCCTACTTGAGATCAGACTCTCGTCATCATCCTCTCCTCTAGGTCTGTCCTTGTGGGACTCTGAAAATTCTCGTTCTGCCAAGAAGCCTGAGACAGAATGAGGCGAAGGAAGGATCTTAATCACACTTGGCTTTTTGTTCTTATCTAGCTCCAAGTGTCACAGATCTGCATTAAATTCATAAATAAATTAAAACCTTTCATTTGGACAGCTGAGGTTTCGTTCATTTTTATCATGAAACTTCAGCAAGATTGGAATCCATTGAGAAGAAAGATGGTGTGAAGAGGAAAGAATGATCTAGGGATCAAGAGACCTGGTCAGTTACCCAGGCGAGCCAAACCTTAAAGGGTTAAATTAAATGACCTCTAAAGTCCCTTTTAGGGCTAAAAATCTTATGACTCTAGCTTCAAAAGGTCTGAAACTGCCAAAGTATGTTACTGAAATCACAAGCATAGATGGAAACATTCTTAAACATCAGGAAGTTTTTATTTATGCTGAAAATTTTTAATAAGTTGCATATCAAATATCCATCTGAGAAGAGTACACATCTTGACATCCTCAGAACTCTTGCCATTACATTAAATATTTTGTGCAAACTTTTTACTTAATTAGTATTCAGGAACAAGATTTGCCTGTCAGAATACTCTTAATAGAATTTTCTACGTGTCTCATGTTCTTAAGTGATTTTGGTAAAACCCAACAATCTAAATCGAAGCTTTAAACATGGACTCAAGTCATTAGTAGTTACTATAAGGAGAGATCAATATGATCTTGTTAGAAGAAAGATATTTAATGAAAACCTTTTTTTAAAGATTTTATCTATTTATGTGAGAGAAAGAGAGAACACGAGCAAGGGGAGGGGCAGAGGGAGAGGGAGAAGCAGACTCCCACTGAGCAGGAAACCTGTTGTGGGGTTCCATCCCAGGACCCCAAGATCATGACCTGAGCTGAAGGCAGACACTTAACCAACTGAGCCACCCAGGCGCCCCTAATGGAAACATTCTTAATGTAGGCCCAGAATACATGCTAAGGAAAAAGGCACTTAGGTGAGCATACTATTCATTCTTCCCAAGCAAATTCAACAAACATATTGATCACATGGTCCATCCCACACACTCCTCTGGCTTCCACCTCCATTTATATGTTTATAGCTTCCAAATCTCCATGTCTACATATCTCCTAAGTTTCAGAACTAAATTTCCAACTCCCTGCTAGAAATCTCCACCTAGATGTTCCACAGGCACCTCAAACTCAGTAAATCCAAAATAAAGTTCCTATTATCTTCACCCCACAACCTGCTCTGTAGATTTCCTCAAACTTGGTTAATGGTATTGTTATCCACTGTTGTTAGCACAATTAGCTAGAAATCTGGTAATTACCTCCACCCTGAGTCAACAGGCTACAAGTCCACTCAATTCTGTCTTCTAGATGTCTCTGGAATCTCTGTCCCCTTTATCCATTCCGAGGCTATAGTCTAGTTCAAGCCCTCTCGTCCAGACTACTGCAGGTGGTCGTCCTCAGAGTCTTTCCCACCCATCTGCACAGGGCAGAGTGGTAGTTCTCTCGTATGGCTCCAACCATCCTGTCCTCAATGGCCCTGCTCACGACAGCTGTCCATTGCTTGGAGAAGACCATCCCAACTCTCATGTGGCAAATGTGGCCCTTTGACTTCTGACCACAGCTGACTACTCCAACGTCATCTCCTTCCTCACATCTCTAACACCCAGCAATGCATCATTTCCCCAGACCGGTAGCTCCTTCCTCGCTTGCCTATACTCATCCCTTTATGGAAATATTCCTCCCTCATCTTCTCCAGGTGGCAAATTCCTACCCATCCTTCTTGACATTGTTCAAGCATTACCTCTGGGCAGGCTTCTCAGCCTAGTCCCCCTCCTTACTCCACCACGGGCCCTGTTAATGACTCCTCCCCCTATGAAGCCTCAGCACATTGTTTATACCTTAATTGTACTAACTCTTTGCATTACAATTAGCTACTTTTCATCTGCTTCCTCTGCTAAAGTAAGAACCCTTTGAAGATGGGGCCTGGGTTTATTTGGCTTTGCATCCCTAAAACCTAGCAAAGGGCCCAGTATGAGGCAAGTACTCCATAAACATTATTTTGGGGGTGGGGGATGGATAAATGAAATAAAAAAGGAAGTGGCATTTTTAGATAGGTATTGTCCTAAGTACTTTATCTCATTTCTTTCCTATAACAACTCTGTGGAGAAAGATACTACTATTACCTCCATTTTATAGATTAAGAAACCAAGAATTTTTTTTAAAGATTTTATTTATTTATTTGAGAGAGAGAATGAGAGAGAGCACATGAGAGGGGGGAGGGTCAGAGGGAGAAGCAGACTCCCCGCTGAGCAGGGAGCCCGATGCGGGACTCGATCCAGGGACTCCGGATCATGACCTGAGCCGAAGGCAGTCGCTTAACCAACTGAGCCACCCAGGCGCCCCTAAGAAACCAAGAATTTAAGTAACTTGCCAAGTCCACATAGTTAATAAGTGATATGGCCAACACATGGCTTTTGTTCCTCCAGAGCCTTCCATTCTCAACTACGTGGGGGTATTAATGAGCAGAGGAGAGGTCAAATGTCAAGAGACCTTAAGAGGCACTATAAGGAGTAGGGATATTCTACAGGTTGGGTAATCTGTTTCTCAATTCCTAGAAACTCATTACTAATTAAATGTTCTATAAATATTTAACCCCAGGCTTCCTTGTCTTTATTTTTTTGCTTTTTTTTTTTTTGAAGATTTTTTTTTATTTATTCATTTGACACACAGAGATACAGAGAGAGTGAGAGCATGAGCAGGGGGAGAGGCAGAGGGAGAGGGAGAAGCAAGCTCCCTGCTGAGCCAGGAGCCCAATGCGGGGCTTGATCCCAGGACCCCAGGATCATGACCTGAGCCGAAGGCAGACGCTTAACCATCTGAGCCACCCAGGCACCCCTTTATTTTTTTGCTTTTTACATTTTTTTATTATGATGAAATATTTGCTATTACAGAAAGAGTGTGAAAACATCAGAATAATTATGAGATGTGTAACTTCCACCCATGTCCAGAAGTAGAATTGCCAGGGCCTTTGGGCCTGGCCCCTCTTGTCTCTTCCTGACCACTGGAGGAGCCACCATCCTGACTTCTGTGATAATCATTTCCTTGCTTTTATTTGTTGCTTTGTCACATTGATTAATATAGATTAGATATAGATATGTAGTATATCTTTCAATAGTTTCCTATTGCTGCCATAACAAATTACTACAAATTTAGTAGCTTAAAATCATCTTACAGTTCTAGGGGTCAGAGGTTTAGGAGTCTGCAGGACTGTGTTCCTTCTAGAGGCTCTAGAGGAGAATCTGTTATCTTGCCTTTTCTAGCTTCTAGAGTTTGCCTGCATTCCTTGACTTGTGGCCCCTTCCTCCATCCTCAAAGTCAGCAGCATGGCATCTTCTTTCCTCTCTGCCCTCTGCTTCTATTCTCTTCTCTCTATGACTCTGACTCTCCTATCTCCCTCTTAAAAAGGACCCCTGTGATTGCACTGGGCTCAACTGGATAATCCAGAATAATCTGAAGATTCTTAATTTAGTCACATTTGCAAAGTTCCTCTTGCATGTAAGTTAACATACTTTTAGGTTCCAGGGATTAGGATATGGATATCTTTGGGGGCCATTATTCCACTTGTCACAAACAACCCTTTTATATAATTTCCTTTAGTTATGTCTTTTTTTTAACTTTATATGTATGGACTCATATGGTATATATTCTTTTGCTCAGTAATCCATTTACATTTAATGTAATTATTTATATATTGGGATTTAAAACTGCCATCTCATTTATATTTGTCCCATTTATTATGTGTTGTCTTTTCTTCCTTGTGTTCTTGGATTGGTAAAAAAAAACAAAAACAACAACAACAACAAAAAACCCTAAAAATTATTCCATTCTTTCCTTCTACTAGTTTGAAAATTATATACTTTTAGTGATTATCCAAGAAATTAATATACATCCTTAACTTAAAGTCTGAAAATAATCAATACCTTTACCCTTCTCCCACATAATTTAAAGACCATAAAACATTTTAATTCCATTTACCCTCCCTGACATGTTATTGTTCTCAGATATTTTAATTCTATCTTGTTTTTATTGTTGTAAGTTTTGTCCTTCCAGACATTATTATCTGTAGGTTTACCATTTTCTTTGCTCTTTCCTTTTTCTATTTCAGGTCTTCCTTGTGAGATCACCTTCACGCTATTCTTTGTACCTAAAGGAAAGTTTGTAAATTCAAATGTGCTTGTGGCAAACTCTCTCAGCTTTGATCTGTCTAAAGATGACTTTATTTTGACCTTATTTCTAAGATATTTTACTGGGTGTAGAATTCTAGATTGGTAGTTATTTACATACATTGATGGTTTCATTCCACTCCCTTCTGGCTTCCTTTGTTACTTCCTTTGTGACAATTGAGAATTCAATTATTGTCTAGTTGCCACTACTTTGAAGATTATCTTTTTCTGTGGTTGATTTTAGGATCTTGTTTGTCTTTGGTTTTTTTAAGTTTCATGATGAATCTAGGTGTAGATTTCATTTTATTTTTTATGCTCATAATTCTTGCATCTGTGGATCAATATCTTTGATCAGTTCTGTAAAGCCCCGAGCCATTATCTCTTTAATGTTATCTTTTCCTAAGCCCTTCTCTCCTCTCCTTGTAGGGGTCCGATTAAATGAATGCTACGTCTTTTCATTCTGTTCTCCATGTCTCCTAACCTCTCTTTTTTACTTGCTTTGTTGTGTCTCCAAACTATCCTCTGAGTAATTTCTTCTGATCCATATTTTAGTTTTCTAATTCTATCTTCAATTGTGTCTAAACTCTTTGAGCATGTCTACTGAGCTTTTAACTTTGGTTATTATATTTTATATTTTGAGTTCTATTTATTTCTTTTTCAAATCTGCTAGGTCACTTTTTATTGTTTCCTTTTCTGTACATATATTTTCTTTTTTTTTTTTTAATTTAGTAAACATAGCTGGTTTTATTGATTCTGTCTAGTAATTTCAAAATCTGAAGTCTTTGGAGGTCTCTTTTTATCCAGTTCTTATTTTTTATGGTTTATTCTTGTAGGCTCAGCTATCTTTGAGTATATGCTGCTCATGTCTTTGAAAATTTATTTCGGGGGGCTTCTTTGAAGCCTAGGATGACACAAATTTTCTCCAGAAAAAACTTTCATTTGCCTCTGCTAGGCACACAGGGGCACTTTAAACTAAATTATTTTACACTAAATTTACAACTTGAGAGGGTTTTATGATTCTTTTTTGTTTCTATTTATTTATTAATCACCAAAGTGATATGGACTTGGAAGCTGTGAAAGTACAAACCTGCAGTTATAACTTGTCAGAGCAGGTTCCTGCCATTATCAGCTGTCCTGCTTTGCTCATCATAAGGACAACTTGTTCTGTAATCTCCTGGGCCTGAGCGGGGAGGCACATTTACTCTTAGTTTCACCCTGGCCCTGAGGGTTTGACCCATATTAGTGGGGGGAAGGGCAGGCCCTGAGCTTCGATTCTGTCTCCTTGAGAAGCTCTCAGAACCTAAGTTCAAGTTTGCCTCCATGGGCAAATGCCCTTACTTCAAAAATAGCTTTAGGGTGCCACTTAACTTTCAGAGATCATGTTTCCCTTTGGTTTTAGATTTGAGTTTCATACTAACTTGCCAGATCTTAACTTGTTTTTAAGAAGTTAAAAAAAATTTTTTTTTTTTTAGTCAGTTTTGGTTGTTTCTAGTGGGAGATTGGTTTGATCCCTTTCCTGTCTTATTCCTGCAACTAAAGTCCTTCCCTGATCTTCCTAGGCTTGGTTGAACTGCACACTTAGAAACTAAAAAACCAACATGACCTGCTGTAAGTTAACATATGGAAAAGCAGCCATATGTTTTTTAATTCTTCTCTACTTCAGGAAAAGAATCATTGCAAGATTCCCTTAAATAGACTATAAAAACTGAACTACATAAAACTCTTTAGGGACATATTTAAAATTTTCTAAGAAATGTTTTCCAAAAAATTAAATTTTCTAACGACTATTAAGTTATTTTAAAATTGCAACACTTTATCCAAAATTACTTTTCCAGCAAACTCAGCCACCCAAGAATCCATGAGTAAATATAAAATGACTGCATAGTCCAATTAGATGGCAACAAGTTCATTACTTTGTTTACTCTACTTTATTCATCAGAAAGTCCTCAAGGCTTCATTCAGTGTTGATTAACTTTTATTTCATACACAGTTCAAAGAAACCTCATCCTCTGGTTTTCTAGCCCATAAACCCTTAGAGCAATAACTTGAAAGAAAACATGCATTTTGAAAGGTGGGCTCTTTATAAGAGCCAGGAATGGCATCTGACAGCTCCATGAGTAGAGAGTAGACAGGACTATAGAAATATGTCCAGAAACTCAAGAAGAGGCACAGTGGAGACATTTAGCCCAACATACAACAACAGCTCATGGGATGCTCATTGCACTTCTTCACGGCTTTGTGAAACAACATCTATGCCCTTGGTGCTGATCCTGTGGCAGCATAAACCAGTGAAGCTGTTTCTGAAAGCAGAGAGGGATGTGATTCTTTAATACATTTTCTATACTTTAAGGAATTCAAGTTAAAAATTACCTTTATGGTAAAAATTATTTTCTGATTTGGAGACACTAACAGCGTCTGATAAATAAGCATTTCCATATTATAGCTTCTTAAAATCTAACTTCCCTCTGAGACTGACTCCAGAAAATTCAGAGCTGATTAACACCCTAAAGGTACCTTTCAGTCCTTTAGCCTTCAATCTAGGAGTTAAGAGAAGGGGTATTTTTCTCAGTATCACTGAGTTCTAAAATAGGAACTTCAGAGAAAACAAGTGTAGTGGCCATGTTTGAGAGAAAGAGATAGGGAGTGCCTGGCTCTACTTCAGAGTAGCTCCACTTTGGGCAGCTTATGGAGATACACAAAAGAGAACTTTATCAGAACAAAATGGGAATTTCAAGATTGGTAAGTGATAGATAATAATCAGGGTTCAAAGGTGCTTATAGAAGGAAGGGGAAGTGAAGGGAGTCAAAGGAAGAAAATGTTCCCAGATGGTCTTGCTTTTGTTTATCTCCCTTTTAGCACAAATAATGCTGCCCTTGCCTCCTGATGCTGAAGGCAGGGCTCTCAACTTACACATTGATTTTGGATCCAACTGAAATCCCTATTTCTGAGGTATGTTAGAATCATTACTTAAAAGGTTTCAAACTTGGCTGATCCCATGAGATGAGAGTCTGAGTTTAGTATCATTCTCATTGTATCATTGATATCATTCTAGAGTCTCAGAAGCTGGAAAACCCAGACACCTACTTTTTGTGAGATGCTGGCTACTCATATCCTTCCAATGTAATTCTCTGTGTTTTCCCTTAGTATTTATCGTATCACTTTGACTTTCTAAGTACTTAATTTATGAGTTTTCTTTTCTTTTTTTTTTTATTCCACAAAGGGAATTAACAACTGAACTTCAGGAGAAAGGAACTTGCATTTTGTTCAGCATTGGCAAATAGGTTTCATTTTGCAAACCAATTCTGGTCGATTTAATGCAAAGCCATGTTTTGAAGAATATTGAAATTGCTTCCAGGTCCAAGAAGGAAGAGGTCTAAGATCCATTAGCAATGTCTGCCCCAACACCAGGACAGGCAGTGTGACATGCCTGTCAAAAATTTGTTATCCTTGGCTTAATTGAAGAAATATTCATTGAATGTAAAGTTGCAGGTTCTTTCTTTCTTTACCAAATATCGATATTTTTTGTTTTCAATAAAGGAGACATTGTTTCTGACTTTACAAAGTTATAATGAATGGCAGACACATGAACAAACAACCAAAATACAGTGTGAAATATGCAATAATGAAAGTGTAAACGAGATCCAGAGGAGAGAGAGGAAGAAGTGAGGTGGGGGCATCAGGGGAGAGGTCTAAAGGAAGGTCAGATGTCAGCAATTTCAGAAACCTGGATGGCCTCAGTTTTGGTCTGGATCTATCCCTTCTCACCTCAGCCACTTCCAAAGGGCAGAACACCAGTATAGTGCCCCTTTCTAGGCAGGTTTCCTATAGGCATTCTACTAAGTAGCTCTATAGCTCTTCTCTCGGTCATCCACAGCCTTCATGTCCTTATCAGTGAATGCTGGTTGAATTCCACAAGGGTATAGACTACTGCCCTATGGGCATCTGGATGAGTCAAGGTAGAACTGCACAGAGAGCACCCCAGTGGGCTCAGGCTGTTAAAGTACACATGCTAACAATGACAAGAATGACCCATAGCCAAGAACAATTAACTTTATTATTTTTAATTTTTTATTGAAGTATAATTAACATACAGTGTTATATTAGTTTCAGGTGTACAACATATGGATTCAATGATTCTATACATTGCTCACTGCAATGTGTCATCACCATCTGTCACCATACAATGTTATTACAATAGTATTGACTATATTACCTATGCTGTACTTTTCACCTCTGTGACTTATTTATTTTATAACTGGAAGTTTGTACCTCTTTTTTTTTTTTTAAGATTTTATTTATTTATTTGAGACAGAGAGAATGAGAGACAGAGAGCATGAGAGGGAGGAGGGTCAGAGGGAGAAGCAGACTCCCCGCCGAGCAGGGAGCCCGATGCGGGACTCGATCCCGGGACTCCAGGATCATGACCTGAGCCGAAGGCAGTCGCCCAACCAACTGAGCCACCCAGGCGCCCCATGGAAGTTTGTACCTCTTATTCCCCTTTATCTATTTTGCCCATCTCACCTCCCCTCTGATAACCACCAGTTTGTACTCTGTATTTTTTTTTTAAGATTTTATTTATTTATTTGAGAAAGAGAGCAGGGGGAGGAGCAGGGGGGAGGGAGAGGGAGGAGAAAGAATCCCAAGCAGACTCTGCACTGAGCATGGAGCCCAACACAGCATTCGATCCATGATCCCTAGATCACAACCTGAGCCTAACCCAAGAACCAGACACTCAACTGACTGAGCCAACCAGGCACCCTCTTCTCTGTATTTAAGGGTCTTTTGTTCATTTGTTTGTTTTGTTTTGCTTTTTGATTCCACATATAGGTAAAATCATATGGGAGTTGTCTTTCTCTGGCACTTGACATAACAATACCCTGTGGGTCCCTCCGTGTTGCTGCAAATGGCAACATCTCATTCCTTTTTATGGTTGAGTAATATTTCATTACACACACACACACACACACACACACCCCTCCTTTATTCATTCACAAGAGAATTATTTTTAAAAGACACTAGCTTTGTGAGTAGTGCCAGGAAGATCAAAATCCACAGTAATTTGAGGTTTATGAAAAATGCTAAACAAAAAGGATTTTACAATCTATGTTTAGACTAAAACAACCAGCCAGGTAAGACTTTGATCAATTCTTGGGAGAGATACATAATGCTAACATGTATAAGAACATAAGAACATTATATAAGAACATTATAAGAAAAATCATAATTACCAAATAACTTTCCATAATTTTCCACTATGTACGGTGTTTCTAAAAGGTGGTACATCAGAATGTTTGTTAAAATGTATATTCCCAGCTTGTATCTCAGATGTACTAATCCTAAATCTCTGAGAGCAGGCTGTGAATGTGTATTTCTAACAGGCTCTGCTTCCTCCAAGTGATTATGATGTGCTCTAAAGATTTAAACCACTACTCTTAAGGACAGAACAACAACAGTTATAAGGAAATGAAGTCCAAGATAAATGAGGAGTTGATAAGAGAGTACCAGCTGCCTCAAATGAGTTTAATTCTGCAAATCCTTTGAAATACATCTAAGATAGTAAAATAACTTGCAGATGTGATCATACAAACATCAACATCTATCTTTAAGCAGTCCTGGAAATGGCATGATCACCGGAAGCTTGGAGATAGGCAAATATTGGTTGCCATTACATGGCAAAAAGGGGGATTTAAGAAAATGTAAAACTGTTGGGTTTGTATGGATTCCCATCAAAACTTTGGAAAGAGTTAACAAAGTGTTTATAAGCACTTAAAAATGCAGTGTTGATCATTAAGAGCCAGCCTGGAGTCACTACAAATAAATCTGTGTGTCTTTTTTTTTTTTTAGCTGTATCAACCCCTTGTTGAAAATAGTCAAGTTATAAATTGTAAAAAAAACCAAACTACACATACTAAATTGGCCTAATTTCTTTCTTTCTTTTTTTTTTTTTTTTTTGGATAATTCTGCTAGAACAGTGGGATGAGGAAGTTAATTTATGTTGAGTTTTTCCTAGGCATTTGACAAAGTGTCTCATGATATGCATTGGGCAAGATGGAGAAATCTGAAAAAATTGATAGAACCATTATTATTTATTGAGAACCTACTATATGTCAGGAACTATGTTAAGCATTTTGTGAGTATTAATTCATTTAATCCTCAACCCATCCATATAAAGTAAAATCAAGTGTCCCCTTTACAGATGAGGAAACTAAGCAGAGATTCATCAGGTAAGTTGCCCAGGGTCATATAGCTAGGGTTTGAGGGGTCTACTCTGAGATCAAAGCTTGGGTGCCTAAAAATTGCACTATATTTCAGAACGATGGACTCACAGCTGGGTAAAATGCCTATACAGAAAGAGTTCTTCTGTAGATTCATGCCAACCTGAGAGAATCACTAATGCCTGCCATGAGCCTACAAAATTGCACCAGACTTGCTCAACATTTTCATTAGCAACTTGGATAAAGTATAGAAATTGCGCTTATCAAATTTATAGATGGCAGAAAGCTGGGGGGGGGGTGGATAGCTAATACTGCAAATGAGAGAATCATGATCTAGAATGATCTTGACAGATGAGAATAACAGGCCAGAGCCAACAAGATGAAATTTAATAATGACCATGGTAAAATCCTATTACTCTGGTTACACAAGTAAGTACAATTAGGAACACCCTGCTTAAGAGCATAAGACACAATGTAGAAACCTAGGAAATGCATTAGATCCATTGATATAGTCAGTCTCCTACAGATTGAGTTCAAAATGAGAATTATGCAACAACAGCAAAATGACCTCCTGTACTTCTCCAACTGGCTCCCTGACCTATACCTCTCCAAAGCTGAAGCTACCCTATTTCATCCAATCTGAGATGCCATTGATTGTAAGATGCACATGCTTAGTACCGCTGAGAAAGAGGGAAGGAATGCCATCAAAAAAACTAGGACACAATACTTTCATATCACTTAGCATTTTTATTTTATAATAATTGAAAGAACTTTTTGAACTTTAATAGCTCTTTGAGGAAGATGTGGTGGTTGTTGCAGATCCTGACTCGCAGCTTTTAGCTCTTGCCCAGGAACAGGCTTCTAAGGAGGTTTTTAAGGACACCAGAAAGATACCCATGGAGCCAGAGAGGAGGGATTCACCACACTAGAGTCACACTAGATTCACACTAACCAGCCACAATGGAAAAGCCCTGCAGACCGTGTCAGTGGACTTGATTGGAAGCACAAAGGAAAAGAACCTCAAAGTGAAAGGACTTAGTCTTCCACCAAGATTCTTGGAATCACTACGAGAAAAATCTTTCATGCTGCATGTTCTAGGGCTTGGGATTATTTCCAGATGAGAATCCACAAGCGATCATGGATTTGGCCATTTCTTCCAAGATTGTTCAGCAGATTACTTCCATCAGTATCGAGCCAGGAGTGCAGGTTGGAGTCACTATTGCTGATGCTTAAATTAGCTTTTTAAATTAATTGATTATGAGTTACTAAAAAAAAAAAACTTCGACAGATCCTATCACATCAATTGTGCATAGTACAGAAGGAAAATATAAGAGAAACAAATAGGTTAAAGTATTCCCCCAGATGTCTCATTTGGAGTCCAATCTTCTGAAATGCATTTCACTTCAAAGTTAGGTATGCGTGTATGTATGTATGTCTTGTTTTTCCAAGCACAATTGTCCTCTGTGCCACCAGGAGTGTCAGTTACGCAAAATTTATTTTTTTTTTAATTTTTAATGATTTTATCTATTTGAGAGAGAGAGTGCACACATGAATGGGGGGAGGGGCAGAGAGAGAGGGAGAGGGAGAAGCAGACTCCCTGCTGAGCAGGGAGCCCAATGCGGGGCTCAATCCCAGGACCCTGAGATCATGACCTAAGCCAAAGTCAGACACTTAACTGGCTGAACCACCCAGGTGCCCTTATGCAGGATTTATTTAAAGAGTTCTTCCAAGAATTTTCTTCCAAGCCAATGACTCCACTCTCTACCCCAAGTTTTAATACAGGTCCTTTCTTGGTCTTCTTAGAAGGTGTCAACAGAGGATTTCAGAAAACAACCAGCATTTTTCTACTTCCTGAAATGGTCCTTAAATTGTCTATTGAATGAAAAGTTGCTGAGTTGCTGTTGTCCATTTGTGCCATTAGAAACCTCAAGCAGGTTGGTACATGGGCAGGCAGCCACTGCTACATGTTGTCTGTTGCCTGGCCAGCAGCAATTATAAGATACCATTGTTCAGAAGATGAATCTTAATTTCAGAGATGTTAAATGTGAAAAGATGTGTATCTAGGGATCAATACATTTCTGTAATTATGCGTTACCTGCAGGTTGGAACCCATCCAAACTTTGGGATCTGTACTGTCCCATGACAAGGGAAGTTCAAGGGACTCTTACATCGATGGATTTAATAGTCACAGTTCTGTCTTGTCTGGTGTAACTTAATCTAATAACCCATAATTTTGCTAAGAGAAGAATGTGAATCCTCAGCTTTCCAGGCAGGGGCATGAGTTAGGCAGCTGGAGAGTGACTTTCGCTAACTGACAATCAATAGCCCACCTCAGTGTGTCTTCCCAGTCCTTTACACCTCATGGAATGGGCAGTAGTCATCACATACTCGATAACAATCTTTCCTGGAATGTGTGGTGATGAAGTTGGGGATTTCCAGACAACAGGATGCCTCTCTTAAAAATATTCTAGTGAAGAGCATAAATATTGAACTCAGGCTGAGTTGGGTTCTATTCTGACACCTACTAGATATATGATCTTGGCCGAGCTCACCTTGCTAAGCTTCAACATCCCTGTTGGTATAGTACTCCATTGGTATGATAATAATTATCACTATTAAATATGATAATGTATATAAAATGCTGAACATCATGCCTGACACATACAGTGAATGAACAATAAATGGTGTACCAGAATGAATTTCAGATGGATCAAAGATTTAAATGTAAAAAGTGAAATAATAAAAATAGTTGAAGATGATATGGGAGATTGTTTTTATGTCAGAATGGAGAAGGCTTTTCTAAATATGATATATGTGAAGAAGGAGGAGAAAGAGAAGCAAAAAAGCCCAAAATGAGAAGATGGATACATTTGACTACTCAAACACCAAAACTTTCTATGTAGAAAAATATACCATAAACAAAGTAGACAGCCGAAATTACCACCTGGAAAAAAAGCAGTTGTACCATATAACAGAAAGGGTTAATTTCCTTAAAATATAAAGATCTTCTAGAAACCAACAAGGAAAACACCCTTAGACTAATTGGAAGTTTTGCAAAGGATATTTAAAAGAAATATAAATTGCTCTTATACACATAAAAAGATGCTTAAAATCATAAGAAAAGAAATGAAGTAGATAAATAAAAACTACAACAAGCTATTTGGCTTCTGCTCCCTTCCTCCAACAATGTGTTATACCCACCTGCTAGGACCTCTGCCCACTAACAAGTGTAGGTTCAGGTTCTTCCTCACCCTGCTGCTCTTCACCTTGGACTCCCTCTCTTGCCTCCTTCTAGGAACCCCCACTGAATGTAAGCCCATTGAGGAAGGAAAGGCTTGCTCCTCCACTGGCCCCAGGACTTCCCCTTAGCTTCCAGGTTCTGAAGATGCTAGACTGGCTCTCCCCAGTGAGGACGGAGCTCTAACTAGGATAGAGCTTAAAAACGTGTTTTGTTTTGTTTTTACGTAGTACTGAGTCCATATTCAGGGAGCAATACTCTGGAATATTCTGCACTGATCAACCCACGTTCCTTTCTTAGATAAAGGGCTGTGCATTGAAAGGAGGACAGCCACCTGGGGGGTAGGTATTGAAACTATGTCATTGAGGAAGCAGATGAAGGAACTGAGGATGTGAGGTTTTTGGGGAAACTACTGGAAGGAAACACAGCTGTCCTAGAGCAGGTGAGGGGCTGTCTGTCCTAGGAGGTGGGTTAGGCTTGCCGAGTACTGAAAGCAGAACTCAGGGCAAAGGGTAGAAGCCCTTGGAGAAGATTCACTAAACTTCAGAACAATCAGAGCTTGCTAAAAATGGAATGAATGCCTGAAAAGGGAATGACTTTTCTCTAGCTAGACATATACAAGCAAATGATGGATGACAGACTTTAAGGGAGAAATCCTTTTCAGAGAGGCTACCACTGGCCAACCTAAGATCTCTCTGTCTCTCAGTCTGTCTCTGTCTCTCTCTCGCGCGCACACACATGCCAGTCTTTGTTTCCCCTTGTTTAATGTCAGTCTTCTCAAACTAGAATGGAACCTTTTGGAGATGAGGTACTTGGCCCGTTCTCTTCATTGCTGCTATATCCCCATGATTTAGGACGTGCTTGGCACATAGCAGGCATTCACCGCTGAATGGATGAATGATCAGAGGTCATTGTAAGAGACTCTGCCTGGGGTGAGTAGTGGGTCTGATTATCTCTGGGTGCCTCCCAGCTCTAGAATCTTAAGGGTTTATAAGTCCTATGACGTGTGCCCTATGGCCCCAGACACTTGGAACCACCTTGGCTGGAGAAGCACGTGACTGAGAAGATCATCAAGGCCAAGTGTTCAGATTTCTAAATAGGTGCAGAATGCCTGTGGCCAGTGCCGAGCAGGGACACGATGACTGTTGGCAGTGGGGGGTGGAGGGTGGCTTCCGTGAAGGGAAGGATTTGAGACATGAGCTACAGAGAGGCGGACTTGGGTCTGGGTGGGAACCTCAACCTTTGAGCAAGTTGCTTAATATCTCTGAGGCTAAGTTTCCTCATTTATAAAAACCTCACGAAGTCATTGTGGAAATGAAATGTGGCGGCTCACTGGGCTCTGGCCAATCACAGAAATATGTTGCTCAGGGCTGGCTCCCCTCCCGGTAACTGCTGTTGTGCTATTTAACTTGAGTTTTGACCAGGTGAGGTTTTCTAAATAGGGATGTGTAAAAAGGACTTGCCAAGTAGAGGACAGGACCTCTGCAAAGGCTTGCGGGCCAGAAAGCAAAAATTATACTGGACTTCTGACACCAAGGTCAGAAGCAGGGAGTCCAGACCCAAACTGCGTGGGTTCAGATCCTGGCTCTCACTTACTAACTGGGTGACCTTGGGTAAGTTACTTAACCTCTCTGTGCCTCAATATCCTCATCTGCAAAATGGGGCTAATAGCAGTCCTTATGCTACAGGTTGTTATGAGGACTGAATGAGTTATGAAATGTAAAACACGATGAGCACTCTGCATGTGTTAGCTATTAGGGTTATTATGTACTCTGAAGAAAGTCTACCCATATCTGTGTGGTTACAGAGGAGGAGGGAGATGTGGGAAGGTAGGGTGAAACCAAACATGAGTGCCGTCAGAGTGTAAGCTCTGCCCCACATGGGCTTTTCACATGTGTAAGTCTGGGCCCACCTTCAAGGCCCATCCCATCCCCCCACAGAAAGCCTCTCCCAACTGCCCCACTCCCTGGGTTCCTGGAGCACCTTGGATTGGCACTTTCCATGTACTACCCCGTACGGTCATGTACGTTTTCATATTCTGTCTCCCCAACTCAACTGTGAATTCATGGAGGGAGGAAAGACAATGCCTGTCACAGGCCACAGTTAATCCAGTCTCTTTCCACTATGTCCTGCCATGAGTGTGAGCAGGGTCTGTGGTTGGGTAAGAACAGCCTTGGAATCAGGCAGTCCTGCGTTTGAATCCCAGCTCTCTTACTTTTAGATACATGACCGCTTCACCTTACTAGACCTCTGTTTCATCATCTATAAAATGGAGACAGTATTATCACCTACCTCATAGGGCTTTTGTAGAGATGGAGATAATGCATGAAAAGTATTTAGCACAGAGCCTGTGGTCATAGTAAACATTGGGTAAGTGGTAGCTTTGATTATGCTCAAGACAAAAGAGAACATTGCTAAGAAATGATTATATCAGAAGCAGAGTCTGATGCAATGGATTGGGCAGGGGGAGCCAGGTGAGGCCCCCACTGCAATAGTCCAGCATTGAAGGGACTTTTGATCTATCGCCTTTGGCCCGTGCCTCTCCACCCCCAAAAGTGGAAGCACTGGTCATTCAATCCCATGAAAATACAGTCTTAGTTTCAGTAACAAAATTATAAGTACCTACTATGAACTGTATCAATATTAATTTCCTGGTTGGGACATTGTGCTATAGTAATGCAAGAAGTTACCATTGAGGGAAACTGAGTAAAAGGTATATGGGATCTCTATTATTTTTTATAACTGAATGTAAACATACAGTTATCTCAAAAATCATTTAAAAATAAGTACCTAGAGGCGCCTGGGTGGTGTGGTCGGTTGAGCATCCAACTCTTAATCTCAGCTCAGGTCTTGATCTCAGGGTCGTGGGTTCGAGCCCTGCATTAAGCTCCATACCCAGCATGGAGCCTACTTAAAAATAAATAAATAAATAAATAAATAAATAAATAAATAAATAAATAAATGTATCTAAATTAACTCTTATTTTTCATGCCCCCCTTTGATAGCCTTCTTCCTCCATAACTCCCTTTCCATAGGTCTTGATTATCCCTGTGTCCTGCACACAATAGCACTTAGATTAAGTAATATCGATGCCCCACCAAAAACATGGTGAGAAAAAAAATAATGGATTATAAATGAGTGTTTGTGATGTGCCAGAATGGCTCGAAATACTTTATATGTAATAACTCTTTTAATCTTTACAATAATCCTTGGGGTTTTTGTAATACTCGGGGTTTTTATAATCCTCCTACAAATGAGAAAAATCAGGCTTCGAAAAATTAAATAGCCTGCTCAAGGTCATGCAGTAGAGCCAAGACTAAGTTTACTGGGCTCTAAAGCCTCATTGGCCACTATTCTTTGTAGATCTCATAAAATCTGAGAGTTCAATCATTAAAAACAACATTTTAAGATGTATTTTTGATAACCATTGGGGTTTCCTTTATCTGTGCTCAACAGATTTTGTAGACAGACACCCAGGAATCATACAACATTAAGGAATAGTAAACCCAATTTCTCGCCTCTGTCAAGCCTTTGCCCAAATGTCTCCTTGTCCATGAGACCTTCTGTGACCAATGTATTAAATGCTTGCGACCCCCTACACACACCTACCCCTGCTAGGTGACCAATTGTCCCCGTTTGCCAGGAACTGAAGAGGTTCCTAGAATATAAGTCTTTTCACTTTTTAAAAAATTTTTTAAATATTTTATTTATTTATTTCAGAGACAGAGAGAGCGCACAAGCAGGGGGAGGGGCAGAGGGAGAAGCAGGCTCCCTGCTGAGCAAGGAGTCCGATGCAGGACTCTATCCCAGGACCCTGGGATCATACCCTGAGCCGAAGGCAGACGCTTAACCAACTGAGCCACCCAGGTGCCCCAAGGCTTTTCACTTTTTTTTTTTTTAAAGATTTTATTTATTTATTTGAGAGAGAGAATGAGATAGAGAGAGCATGAGAGGGGGGAGGGTCAGAGGGAGAAGCAGACTCCCTGCCGAGCAGGGAGCTCGATGCGGGACTCGATCCCGGGACTTCAGGATCACGACCTGAGCCGAAGGCAGTCGCTTAACCAACTGAGCCACCCAGGCGCCCCAAGGCTTTTCACTTTTAAAATCAGTACAGTCCCTGGAAAACCTGGAGGAGCTGGTCCCCCTACCTTGTTACCTTATCTTCCTGCCCTGCAAGTCAGGCAGACATCTAGGGGCAGAACATTCCAAGCAGAGGCAATAGCAAGTACCAGGCCTTGAGGCAAAATGTGCTTGGTAAATTGAAGAAAGAGCAAGGAGGTGAGTGTGGCTAGTGAGGGGTAAACAGGAGAGAGCATGGTAGGTAATTAAGACAGAGAGTGAGGGGAGGAGG
This sequence comes from Mirounga angustirostris, assembly GCF_029215605.1. Lineage (NCBI taxonomy): Eukaryota > Metazoa > Chordata > Mammalia > Carnivora > Phocidae > Mirounga > Mirounga angustirostris. The sequence continues at coordinate 35,985,902 of NW_026991712.1, forward strand.
CGGGTCATGTAATACCTTGTAGTCTCAGTAATGGCTTTGGATTCTACCTTGACTAAGAACAGAAGCCACTGGAGGGTTTGAGTAAAGCACTAACATGATCAGACTTGCATTTAAAAAGGATCCATATATTGATAATAAATTGGGGTGGTGGGGATGCAGGAGCAGGATAAGGGCAGAAGCAGGATGAACAGTTTGGAGGCTATTGCAGTCATCCAGGTTGAAAGATGGTGACTTGGACCAGGAGGATGGAAGTGGATATAGTGAAAAGTGGTTAGAATCAGGATAGCTTCAAAGGCAGAGCTGGATTGGCCGATGGATTGGACGTGGGGTATAAAAGAAAAAGAGGAGTCAAAAGTGATTCTAAGATGTTTGGCCTGAGCCCCTGGTGGAATGGAGCTGCCGTGTGGAGAAGACCAGGGGAGGAGCAGGTTCAAGGGCACAAGTCAAGAGCTCAGTGTGGGACGGGTGAGTTTGAGACTCTTATTAGCATGCAAATGAAATGTTGAGTGGCCGCTGTAGGTAGGTCAGTTGGGGGTTCCTCAGAGGGATCCAGGTTAGAGACAAAGAACCAGAGTCATCACAAAGAGGTGACTTTCCCCAGCATGTGAGAGGATGAGAACACCCGGGGAATGTGTTGATGGAGAAGAGAAGAGGCCCAAGGGCTGAGCCTGGGGTCCCTCCATTGCTTAGCAGGAGGGAAGAATAGGAGGAATGAACAAGGGAAACCAAGAATAACTGGGCAGTGGGTGGGAAGATGGCCAAGAGAAAGGTCAAGCAACAGGGTTCTCAGAAGGAGGAAGAGAACTGCCATGTCCAATGAAGACGCTGAAATGAGTACCGAGAAAAGACTTTGGCATCTTTTTTTTTTCACTATTGGTTTTAAGGTTTCTTTTTCTTTTTTTCCCCTTTTTTAAAAATTTAAATTAAATTAATTAACATACAATGTATTATTGGTTTCAGAAGTAGAGGTCTGTGATCCATCATTCTTATGTAACACCCAGTGCTCATGACAGCAAGTACCCTCCTTCATGTCCATCACCCAGTTACCCCCCTCCCCTCCAGCAAGCCTCAGTTCGTTTCCTGTGATTAAGAGTCTCTTATCGTTTGTCTCCCTCTCTGATTTCGTCTTGTTTTGTATATTTTTTAACTTTTTTTCCTTCTCTTCCTCTATGATCCTCTGTTTTGTTTCTTTTTTTTTTTTTTAAGATTTTATTTATTTTTTAGAGAGCCAGCGAGAGAGAAACAGCATGAGAGGGGAGAGGGTCAGAGGGAGAAGCAGGCTCCCCGCTGAGCCGGGAGCCCGATGTGGGACTCAATCCCAGGACCCCGGGATCATGACCTGAGCCACATAAGGCAGACGCTTAACCATCTGAGCCACCCAGGCGCCCCCCCTCTGTTTTGTTTCTTAAATGCCACATATGAGTGAGATCATATGATAATTAAGGCTTTGGCATCTTGCTGTCTGCCATGTGGCTTCTTTGGCTGAATGATGGTCACTGATGACCTTGGTGGGAGCTGTTTTTGTGGAGTTCTGGGCATGACAGCCTGAGGAGACTGGGTGTCTCCACAAAAAGAGAGTGGGCTAAATGCATCAGCTCAAACAGAAATGGAACATTACTAGAGAAACTGGTGAACCCCTAATATAAAGTCTGGAGTGTGGCAAATAGTAATGGACCAATCTTAGTTTCTTGGTTTTGACAAAGGACTATAATAATGTAAAATGTTGACATTAGGAGTAACTGGGTAAGAGATTTGGGGGAGCTGTCTGTCTTATCTTTGCAACTTCTCTGTAAATCTAAAGTTATTCCAAACCAAAGAGTTGAGGCAGAGGCGGAGGAGAAAGAGGAAATGGAGAGCGAGCAATGACAAGGACTAGCAAACACAGACATCTCTCTCAAGACCGAATAGTTGGTCTATGGATGACTGTTGGGCTCTGTGGAAGTTCTACCATGAAAACTTCCAACTTTCAGCTATTTGGCCAAGAATCTATTTCCCTACTTTAAAGCAAATACTCCTATAGAAGGTAATCCATGAATCATCATTAGTCCTTTATACTTTAGTGTAGATGAGTTTATCGGATACTCCTCTGAAAGCAAGCGGAGCAAGAAGGCAGGAAGTCGGAGTTCCCTTCCTTCACAACTTAGTCTAGGACGAGACGTCTTGAGTGAGGCACCATATGCAGGTGGTGCCTTTCTTTACATCATTCTTTACATCACACAAGTATAAACGCCTATCATTCTTAAGCCTGTTTCTTTTCTCTTTCTTTTTTTTTCTTAAAATGGCTGCTTTTACAAAATTAGCAAAAATTGGGGCAGAAACTTGTTTCTCCCTTGGTTACGAGTGCCTTTAGGAAGTTGCATTTTTACTATTTTGCTTCTGGCAGTAACCCAAGGGTAATTCACTTCAGAAAACCGTATCTGAGGCCCCATATGGTGTTGCTTCGTCAGAGGATGATGGTGGGAATGGCAGGCTCTCTGAAAATTACATGTTCTTGCCTTATCTCGCTGTCACAGATCCTTAAACTTTTTACTTCCCCTGTTATTCAGGCAGAGTGTATTAGATTCCTGGGAGTAGAAGAGAAACTCATAACAAGGTGAGATCTTATATTTAAAGAAGCTGTTCTCTGCATCCTTTTTTCTGAGTCAAATATCATACTTGGAACTTTATCATCCAACATTAATAAATGTCTTACGAATGAAAGCAATAAATCTATATTGAACTAACTGTTTTTTAAATAAGAAAGTTCACAGTGTTACAAGCAACCAAATTATGACTTTTCAAGGATAAAATTATACTTAAATAATTTTGATTTAATTCATCGAAGCAAAAACTTGAACTTCTGAAGGCAGAGGGAAATACATGCTAGCTAATTAGTAACTGTGCAATTCCTACTAAACTTTAAAATATAATTGAGTTCGTTATTATATATGAAATCCTTATCTCCATAAAATGTGCAGTGTTGTTTTTTATTAGAAAAAAATCCAACCATAGTATCATTTTTCAATTTATAATGTTGTAATGGGGCCTTTTTGATCTTTGCATACCAAAGTTCTCCTCGGCTTATGAGGCCTGTCATTGCCTTCAAGACCAACTTATAGAAAAATGAGAACCTGCCCAAAATCTCATTAAAGAGAAACACAAAACCTTTTATGTTGATTGGATGTTCAGCCTAAAATCACAGTGCTAACGGAACCAAGGATCCTTGTTTCAACTGTAATTTAAAATGCTATGTTTTTACCTGGAAAGGAAAGGGGTCCTTAGCTTGCCTTCACACACTGATCAGAAGGTTCCTTTGGCTTGGGTGGTTAGGAAGGACCCCTCTGGAAAAGTGACATTTAAGCTGAGACTGAGCTTATTTTCATTTTGCACTGGGCTCTGCAAACTGTAGCCAGTTCTGCTTGGTATGGAGTAGTGCTTTGTGGAATATTTGTTCTGTGGATGACAAGAAGGAGCCAGCTGTGCAGATGGATATGCCAGGCAGACGGACCAGCAAGTACCAAGACCTTGCAGTGGGAAAGAGCTCAGCATGTATAAGCTGGGCTGCCATACTGCACATTTCCAGGGGGCATCATTTACCCTGCAGCCTACTGAATGCCCCTCTTGGAGTTCCACAGTGTACAACCCACACATCTGCACATGGTGGCCCTGTGTTCAAGAAAGAGAAAAGTCAGTATGGATAGATCATTACAAGGTGGAAGAGAGCTAGGGCAGGCAGATTATTACAAGGGAGAGGAGAGCTGTATAACATGAGATGGGACAGTCAGACAGGGGCCAGATCGCATACATCCTCATAGACCATGGGGATGAGCTTGGATTTTATTCTGAGATAAGAAGGAACACAGATAAGTTTTAAGCAGATGAAAGACATGATCCAATTTACTTATAAGACAACTCCAGCTTCAATGTAGAAAATGGGTGGAGGGGGTCAAATAGTCCACATCGGGAGAGTGTCATGATGGCTTGGACTTTGGTGGTAGCAGCAGAAAGTGAAGTGTGAGCTGATTCAGTATATATTTTAGAACCAGTAGTAGTATTTACTAGTGGTATTTCAGCCTGGTTTCTGCTGACAACTACTGACCTTTGTTCTATGTCATAGGAAATCACTAAATTCTCAAGGTCATCCAACATGTTGAAATTGACAGAGTCCTGTCAATTGTCTGTTTCACCTGTTACAAGTGTGCACAGCTGCATAACATATCTCAGTCTATTCGATCTAGATTTTGAAGTTATGCTCTTATATGAGACAAGGAATGTGGAATGGGTGAATATGTTTGTTTTGGGTTATCAAGAGTATTTCATAATAATAGGAAATAAAATCATAAAAAATAAAACTATCGACAGTACTCAAGACAGGAACTGCTGTATTGTAATGACTGTGTTCCCATGGGGATCTCACAAGATATACAAAAACCTGGGGCCACTTTACCATCAGCACATGACTCAGGATTGACAATGAGCCCATTGGTAGATGGTAGATGGCAGATGGTAGACTCTGCCTGTAGGTGCAGAGTCCTTCCAACAGGCAAAAATATTCACCAGGAGCAGGATGCTGGAAGCTGCCATAGAATTCAGCTAACTCGAAAGCCCCCTGATGCACTGTTGTCAAAGATTTAGGAATATAAAATAATAAAAATCAAATTGAGCATTTTGGCGATAAGTGACTTTGTATGGTGCCAACTCCAAGATCAACCTCAAAACCAACAGGCAGCCTAGAGCATAAGATCACTTCGGTGGGCTTTGTCCTTGACCCAGGGGTCCACCACCTTTAGCAAATCAAGCTGCCTACACTTCAAAAATTTGTGGCAGGTAAGATCAGCAGTGTCGTGGATTTGCACTTGAGTCAGTCTTTCTAGTCATCAGCCTCCTCTTTCCAGCAGTGGGCTGACAGACATGTGGGTAGAGGGGTGTGACAACTATTTTGCATGGCTCTGAAGCTGGGATGCAGGGCAAGGTACACCACAAGGACAAAGGCGACAGGACTGTGGAATGCTTGGGAAGAAAAAAAAAAGCCCATAAACCAAGCTGGTGTGTCACAATTAGACTCCGGGTGGCTCAGCTCAAGCAAACAGGAGGCAGAAAGAACCTTGATAATTTTGGAAACTAGTCCTACAGATGGACAGAGGGCCACAATCCAGAGGACAATTTTTATAGCCCAGCCTGGTATCAGGGAGAATGCTGAGGCTTTCTGTATAGGCATAGTCTTGGGAAGAGAGCAACAGTGGCTGCCGGGGCCCCTTCTAATGGGAAGACGAGACCCAGAACGGCACAGCTAGTCCTGGCTCTGCCACCAGCTATGGCACCCTGGGCATATCCTTTAAGCTGAGTCTCAGTTTTTCTCATTTGTCACCAGTGATCGCTTCTGACCATTGGTCCTATGCGTTACTGCTGCAGCATTTGGCACGAGCATCTGCCCTGACCTAAAGGCTCCTTCCTTCTTCCTTGACCTCTCTAATCTCCTGGTCTCTGCCCTTCCTATCGCTCTGATCAATCTTTATTTATTTCTCTTCCAGTGCTCACCTCTGATCCCTCTTTTCATGTCACACAGGGCAGTCCTACTCCTATCCAAGCTCCAACTACCATGGAATTGGCCAAGTCTCTGTCTCTAGCACCAACCCTCCCCAGGGTCCTTGGACAAGTATTTCCAATTGCCTACAGAATTGTATGTCTACCTGGATATTCTTCAGTCATCTCAAATTCATTACGTTTAGTATCAAGGCTATATTCTCCTCCCCTTTCGCTTCCCCTAGAATCTCTGCCCCATTAATGTGATCAGTGTCTACTTACCAAGAAACCTAGGAGCTGTCCGCTTCTCCTTCTTCTCTCACCATAAGATTAAAACAGTCACCAAAAGAGAATCTATTTCTCAAATCCTACATTCCTTTCTCTCCAAAATATACCCATTGCTTTAGCTCTGCCCCTCACTTTTTTGCCTGTCCCAACACAATAATGACAAAGGCTATTAATTCTCTGCCGGAATTCATTCCTTGATTTTTCTTTAGTAGAGAACCTCTAGTTTTAGCTGGATATAAGCTGCCCAGTTAGGGACTACATTTCCCAAGGTTCCCTACAGCTGGGTAAACCATGTGGCCACATGACTATGTTCAGGCCAATTGGAGGTCAGCAGAAGTGATGCATTCAACTCATAGGCATTTTTTTGAAAAGGAAATGGTTTGCCCTCTTCTGACTTTCTTTCCACCTTCCCATAGGCTGGTCACACAGTTTTGACCTGATTGATGGGGACATGGTCCTAGGTGAGTGTCTCTCACACTTGAGTGTTCATCAGAATCACCTGAAGTGCTTATTAAAACACAGGTTGCTGGATCCCATCCATATTCATTTCTAATGAATTCCCTGGTGAAACTGATGCTGCTGAGAACCACTGTCCTGGGGGATAGTAGATCAATAAGATTCAAAGGACCCTGGGTCCCTGAGTGGCCTCATAGAGTAGTGCCATCTCTGTGGCCCTTGACCACTCACTTTTTGACACTTTTGGACCACACACGTTCAGAAAGAACAAAACTCTCTTGTTTGTGTCTTACTTTGAGTTTCTGTGTCACAGAAATGTAGTGTACACCCAGATAATACACCCTCTAGTCCATCCTTCATGATTCAACTCACAAGATCTTTTCAAACCATAAGTCTGACATGGTATTCCCCTGCTTTAAATTCCCCGAATCTTTCCTTTTGCCTAGCACAACTTCACTCAACCAGGATGTCCTGAGAAATGATGAGACCTGGAATACTGGGGGAAAGGGTGAGAATTCTCAGTGGCAAGCTGGGAATTGGGCATGACATCTTCTTATGTTCCTCAGATTTTCAAAATCTGAGTCCTCCCAAAGGAGAAGGTATACAGTGAATATCTCATCAGGGCAGGTAATAATAACTAGTATCCTGAACTATATGCCAGGCATATAATCCCCCAGTTACCCCATGAGGGATCTATGACTAATATTTCCATTTTGCCGGCGAAGGGACAGAAATGCAGATGTAAGGGAAGACACAGAGGCAAGGACCTGCCATGCCCCTATCACCAGGCAGCGTCCTCTCTCAGGGTCTGCCCAGCTGCAAGACCCACATCATCCGAGTTCACGTCCTGCCTGGGCGTCTGGTGACTGGGCACGGTGGGGATGCAAGCCTGGCCATTTCAGCTTGAAACAGGACAGCTGGGACAGGCCGTCCTCAATCCAGAGCTTCCCTGAGACTCTGTGGGGCGGCTCTTTGACTCCTTCCTCTGGCCAACCCTGCTTCCTCCTTCTTCCCCTCCTAGGCATTGATTCCATCTTGCATTCCAGATTCTGTCTAAGGGTCTGCTTCCAGAGAACTCAGCCTGCAACCTGCCTGAAGCTGTGTAGCCAGCAAGTGGTAGAGTTACACTTTGGACACAACCAACCTGCCCAGTTCCGCAGCAGGCTGCCAAATCTGCTCAGGAGGCATTCGGTTCCTTAGGGTGGCATTCAAAGCCCTTTATAATTTGATTCCAATCATCTTTGCTCACCTTACTTGGCACCACACCCCATGACCGGCTCTGTTCCAGCGTCCTACCGAGCATTCGTTCAAGTGGTATTTTGACTGGAATGCCCTCCCTCCTCTGAAGAAGTTCCTCCCAAGTTGAGCGCAGACATCACCTCCTCTGTGGAGCCTCTCTGAGACTCCCAGAGAGTCACAAACCATACAGAGTAGTTGAATGCAGCCTGGAGTCCTTGGGTTCTGAGTTCAAATTCCAGCTCCATGACAGAGCTGTGCGACATGGACAGAATTACGTAAGTCCATCTCCTACCTATAATATGGGACGAGTAATATCTACTTCACTGGGTTGTGAAGGAAATAAAATCTGTGAATCACCTAGCCTCATGCTCCTCAACCTTTAATGGACACAGAGGTATCCCGAATGTCTTGTGAAAATGCAGATTCTGAATCAGTGGGTCTGGGGTGGGGCCCAAGATTCTGCATTTCTACCAAGCTCCCCGGTACCATAAGAGCTGGGGGTCTTCGGACCACACGTGGAGTAGTAAGGCCCTAGCCCAGGACCTGGCCCTTCGAGACCCTCAGTGACATTTCCTTCTCTCTGCCCACTCTACTCCCCCCTCTGGGTGCCTGTAACATTTTGCTCCTGCCACTTGGACGCTGCTCACCACATCATCCTTTAGTGAGCTGCTGTATCCGTGTCTCCCACTAGGCTGTGAGCAATTTGAGGGTAGAAACTGTACAACCCTCCCCACGAGATCCTCCATGCCTTGCATCGGGCCAGGTATATAAAAAGGGATCACTAAATGTTTGATGAACTAAGGCCGTCAACTGGAAATAAAAATATCAACTCTGCCCGTCTCAACAAGTTGTTGTCAGGAGCAAATGTGATAATTTGGGAGAGCGAGCACGGAAACGTATCCTGTGGCACAAATATAAAGTATTATTATCCATCAGCTTTCTACTCCGCCGCTGCTCAGACTCATGCAGCTGAAGCATGTTTGCTGTGGCAGTCGCTCGGGCTCTGATGATTATACAAACTCAGACTCATCTGTAGTTTAAAAATAAACCAAATTCTCTTCGGGCTAACAACTGTGGCACTCTCTGCCTATGGGAAGAACGTAATTATAATGATGCAAATGAAGAGTGTATCTTTCATCCATCCATCCATCGGTCGGTTAATCCTGAAGCAGGCACCGAGCACCTCTCAGCAGGTGGCGCTGGGCTTTCTCATCGACCTCCCTGAACTGAGCGAGTAATAGCAATCAGCCTTAGCTCATGCCCCCTGGAAGGTGGCGAGGTGGCTGGAGGAAGGTGAGGCCAGAAGTAGGGTCGATGTGAGAGCAGAGGAACGAGGCGGGAGACCAGGAGGAAGGCACCCGTGTCCCTCTTGAGGAGGGGCCTGGGGCATGAGGTGGGGTGTTTCGAGTGCCTTTACACGGTGAGTGGGCATGCCCCACCCCTGCCATCAGCAGATGGTTCCAGGAATGTTGGGAGGGCCTGTGCCTTCAAGCTAGTCACTTGGATGGAACTCATTCAGAAAAAAGTCTATACTTGAGAGCTCACGCAGCGATTCACCTGAAACACATTCAAGTATGTTTTCCTTTTGTGTTGCAAATGATGATGGCAGGCAGGCCACCCCCAAGGGCTCTGCCAGCCTTGCCCTACTCCTTGGTGGTGGTGGTGGGGTGGTGGTGACGGCAGAGGGGTGGCTCAAGGGGGTCGGGATGAGAAGACCCCGTGTAATGCTTCGGTTTCTCTGAGCAAGTGCAAGGTTTGAGTCAGTTATTTCTAAGTAGGGATGGGAGGGGAAGAAGGTTAATGTGAAGGCAAACTTCCTAAAATTCAGCAACCTGGGGACCTTTACTAAGGTGTGGCTCGTGTGACAGTTTCATAGAGATCAAGAATAAGTGCCTACAAACCAATAAAATAATATTTAAAAAATAATTTTGGTGATAATGAGATAAAGTTCATGGCAAAGAAAAATTTTAAGAAACCGGATACAAAGCGAGATATTAAGAATGTTCAAAATAAGTTGACTACGTATATATATATTGTTCACAAAAATATTAATTCTGGTTATACTTGAGTGATTTTAATTTTCATGTTTATTTTTTCTGTATTTTTTCCTAATTAATATGTATTATTCTATTACATGGGAAAATGTTTTCCTCAAAAATAAAAAGGTTAGAGGGCGCATGGGTGGCTCAGTTGGTTAAGCGACTGCCTTCGGCTCAGGTCATGATCCTGGAGTCCCTGGATCGAGTCCCGCATCGGGCTCCCTGTTCGGCAGGGAGTCTGCTTCTCCCTCTGACACCCTCCCGCCTCTCATGTGCTCTCTCTCATTCTCTCTCTCTCAAATAAATAAATAAAATCTTTAAAAAATAAATAAATAAATAAAATAAAAAGGTTAGAAATAAATGAATGTACCAAAAGATTAGTAGTAAGTGTGAATTATGGGGTCACGAATATTTCATATTTCTTTATTTTACTTTTTATATGTTCTAGATGTTCTATATGAATACATATTGCTTTTATAATTTAAAATTTTAAGTTTTCAGGCGCCTGGGTGGCTCAGTTGGTTAAGCGACTGCCTTCGGCTCAGGTCATGATCCTGGAATCCCAGGATCGAGTCCCGCATCGGGCTCCCTGCTCGGCAGGGAGTCTGCTTCTCCTTCTGACCCTCCTCCCTCTCATGCTCTCTGTCTCTCATTCTCTCTCTCTCAAATAAATAAATAAAATCTTTAAAAAAATAAAAAATAAAATATAAAATTTTAAATTTTCTTTAAAAAAAAAGATTTTATTTGAGAGAGTGTGTGTGTAAGCAGGTGGAAGGGCAGAGGGAGAGCAAGAAACAGACTCCCTGCTGAGCAGGGAGCTGAACAATGACAATGCAGGGCTCGATCCCAGGACCCTGAGCTCATGACCTGAGCTGAAGGCAGAGGCTTAACCAACTGAACCCCTAAAATTTTAAGTTTTCTTGAAGTATATAATAGCAGCTGCAAATTAGGAAAGTTCATGTTGCCCAGTTCTAAACCTCACAATGATCCCTGATTCCTTTCTCTTTTACCCCCTGCACCTAACTTATCAGCAAGCTGATTAACTCTGTCTCCCAAACAGATCCAGAATCTCATCATTTCTCGCCTTCCACCTCTAGCTTCGCCTGGCTCAAGCCGGGCACCTGAATTTTACTGCAATAACCTCCTGATGTCTTTGATTCCATTCTCTGCCCTCTACAATCTCTTCTCCACATCATAGCCAAAGAGAGCTATTGATCCATTAATAAGGTCATGTCTGTCTTCTATCTAGAACCTTCAGTGGCTCACTATTGCCCTTACAGTAAAATCCAGACTCCTCACCCCAGTCGGAGGCCATCTCTCCAGCCTCCTCCCCCAACCTTCCTTCCCCTTGCTCACTTCACTCCAGCCATTGTCCTACTTGTTTTCTCAGCTTAGGAAGAGCTTGCATTTGCTATTCCCTCTGCCTTAGAATGCTCATCCCACAGACCTTCAAATGCCACTTTCTTCTCCTCAATCAGGTCTTCGCTTAAATAATACTTCCTCAGAGAGGCCTTTGCTGACCATCCTAATCTAAAGTAGCCTGCACGTTCTCTCTAACTCGTCACTCTGGTTTTGATTTCGTTTTTTTGTAATACCTGATATTTTCTATTTTCTAGCTGCTTGCATCAGAAAGCAAAGAGGAATGGCCTCCTCCTTCTTATTCACCCCTATATTCCTAAGAACCTAGAACAGAGCCCAACACACAGGGCTTTTAGAATAAAAGCCAATATTTTAGAATAAATTAGAGGTGGGAAGGGGTGGCTAATGGAATTCCAAGTCTAGGCTCATCAAGGCAAAGGAAAGCAAAATTCTTTCTTGACGTTTCCGAGTGACTTCGTGGAAAAGGTAGAACATATAGGGAGGTACACAGTTCCCACAAACTGGCTCCAACCTACCCTTTTAGCCATCTTTTCCAATATTTCCAGACACTTTCTTTAAACCTTTCCCTGGAGCATCCTTACTCTCTTATCACTGAGTTCCTGCATTCGCATCATCAACCCTTTAATCTCTTGATCTCTGGTCAAACTTCGGGAACAGCCTACATAACAGCCGTGGAAGCCCATAAACCCCCTTCCCCTCCCAGCACTCAGTCCTGGAACACTCATGGTTCCACAAGAAAACGGAGTCTTCCCTGCACCACCTTTCCCCACTGCTCCACGGAGGCAACGCTGGTGTGGGCGTCCCTGAGCAGCAGTGCAAGATTGTTACACTTCGGGTTGGTGGTGTCTGTTTTTCTAGAACCTGTGCGTAAGGAGAACCATGGCAGGTGAAAGTCCTGCCTTTTGGTGGTGTTCCCTGAGGACTTTGCATTTAATAACCAAGTCTGTGCCATCAGGTAGACATACAATTTTAAATGTATTCGATGCAATAATATATGTACATAGACCATTAAACCCTGGATGATCCCCTAGGTCCTTTTTCCTAGACACAGCCACTATTACCAGTTTGAGAGACGATCCTTTAATTCATGGGATTTAGTTATGGTTACTGGTTAAGAAGTTCCAGGACTGCAAATATTTTCTCTACCCTTCCCACATTTTTGACCATCACAAAGACTCTCTGTAATGAATATAAGATACAAAATCTAGAGATCGTTTGCTGATATTTTTTAAAGATTTTATTTATTTATTTGAGAGAGAGAGAGAGTACAAGCTCAGGATGGGGCAAAGGGAGCAAGAGAAGCGGACTCCCGCTGAGCAGGGAGCCCCATGTGGGACTCGATCCCAGGACCCCGGGATCACGACCTGAGCCAAAGGCAGACGCTTAACCGATGGAGTCACCCAGGCGCCCTGTTTGCCGATGTTTAATTCAAATTCTAACCAGGCACTGCCTGACTCTTTGAGGTCCTACATGGGCCTGTGCTGTTTGCTGCAGTTGGACAAATTTCTAGATAAACTAGAATCCAGAACAGAATCCAAACCTAGGTTCCAGAATAAGCTCTACACCTAGGCCGATAACACCGCTCTGATGATGTCAGAGATTAAAAGATTCACTGTAGCCTAATACGACCCACATGGGCTTTCTGCAACAGGCACAACTCCCTCTGCTTTGCTCTAAGGTGCTGTGGGGTCACACAGGGCCGTATAGACAGCATGTGCTAACAGGCCTGGATTTAAAGCCCAGGTCTCTGTGTAAACTGTGTGCCCTTGGACGTGTTGCTTAACTTCTCTGAGGCTTCTTCCTCCAGTGTGAAGTCAGAACAATATCTACCTCATAGGGTTGTTGTAAGGGTTAAATGTAATAATATGTGTGAATGGCTCTCACCAAGTAAGCATTCCCTAGTTCGTTAAAGAACTGAGGATCCATTTAAAACTCAGATGACCTCCCCCAAGAATGTCTTATGAGCTTGGGCCCACCCAGCTCTGGGACATCAGCATTGCTGGTTTCTCCAAGAGTGAGTCTCTCGTCCTGTTTGGAGCCAGACCCTGTGTGAGTGATCCCATCATCTACCCCCTCCTAGCCCCTCCAGGACCCCTTTCCATCATTAACTTTTTCTCCCCTGTGTCTGAAGTCTCTCTAGTCCATTGGCTCTTTGCTTCCAGGCTTGTTCAAGTCTTTCATACCAAAAACAAAAGGTCCATCAGTGAATCTTGTGTTCTCTACCACCTCCTGCTCTTTTGCCTTCTAACAAACTTAAAGAGCCTAGGTAAGAGGTCACACCCTGTGGGCTGGACCAGAACTTCCAGAATCTGCTCGAAGCTATAGGCTAAGTAGACCTCCCTTTTCCTTCCATGTTGGTGGTAAATGGGGAAGACTTTGGATCCCAGCTGAGGCCTGGAGCAGGGTGGGGAGGACCCAACAGTGATGAAGGGAAGGGGCCTACTTCTTCATTTTTCCCTGCTTTTAAGAGCCCAGGGAGATTTGAGATGAAAGACCAGCCTTCCTTTAGAATAATTCTACACACCGTTTTAATTGAGTTCAAATTTGACCCAGGAGAGGAGGACATCCTGGGCGCCCCCCTTCACCTTGAAGTTAGAGGACTGCATTTTAGATAGGTCCAAAGTCACATTCTCTGTCTCTCTTCCAGAAAACCCCTCATTGTCCAGTGGGGGTGCAGCAGGAACAAGCCTGGACCCCATGGGAATAATGGGGAATCTCATATTTAATAATATTATGACTCTCTAGACCCCAGAAATTGGGGGGCTAGGCAAAGTATGAGGAAATCAGAACAGGGGCACTACCTAAAGAGGGATGGGGCTCAGGAAAGCATGCTGATTCAGAGGGTTGACAGATGGTCTCGCTCTTGTTCCCCAGCGAGATTGGCTCAATGGATGCTATAATCATTTCTGTGGAGCCCCCTGGGTTGTTGCTTCCCCCATGGGAAGGGATCTCTGGTGAAATGAGAGACTGGAATCATCCACAAGTGGAGGGAAGCAAAAAGATGCAGAGGGTTAGAAGTGTCTAGTGAAAGTGGAGTGACATTGGGGAAAGGATCACCCCTGAATCCTCTACCGGTATCTGTCTTAGGGGTTCTCCAGTCTACTTTAGGGTTCTTGCTTTCAATCACTTGGCTCCCAGGCAAGAGGGAAGGCAGGAAGAAAAGGCACCCCCCTGAAATGACTGTGGTCTACACCAGCATCTCAGGATGGAGAAGCTCAGCAAGCCATGTGAAAGAATGATCACACTCTGTCTTCACCTCCTCCCCATTTCTTCACTCCTGCACACCCGGAGGACCATCGTGCCCAGGGTTACTAAAGACTCCCTTTGTGCAGAATCCAATGGGCACTTTCAAGTTCTTATTTCCTGGATCTCTCTTAAGAGTTGCCCCCTTTCCTTGAAATTGTTCCCTTGACTCCTGAAGCTCTTCCATTCTGCTTCTCCTTTTCTGGTTTCAGGACTTTTGTTCCTCTTCACAGATTCTTCCTCTGCCTCCCCACTAAAAGTTGCTGCCTAGAAATTTTTCCTTGGACCACTGTCCTCTGTCTTGCCTGGGCAAGCTCATCCAGTCTCAGACTTTAACGACCACATCTATGGGGAGAACTTACAAATCTTTAAGTCTAGCACTGACTTTTCCTCTTGAGAACCCAGAAACTATATAAAACTGAATCCTGAACATCTCTGCTTGGAAATCTCACACACACCTCAAAATTAGCATTTTCAAAACTAACATTATGTTCACTCTACGTAATCCCTCACCTCTTAGTTTCTAGAAAACAAACCCTGGGATGCCCTCCCCTCTGTTTCATATGTGAATTCATGGCACTGCTATCTACTTGGATACCCAAACCAGAACCTGGGTGTCCCTCCTAGCCTTCTATCTCCCTTATCGAAGCTTCCTTTTGACATTGTGTGTCCAAACATTAAATCCTGCTGGTATTTGCTTCTGAAATGTTTCTTTTGCACTACAGTAATTCATAACTATCTTTTCTTTTGGACTGTAGCCTCCTAACTGCCTCTGGCTTAGCTCCTTCTTGAAATCATATTGAACCCTAGAGCTGGAGTGGCAAAACCAAATTTGCCCTGTCATTCTCTTGCTTTAAAAACTCAAATGACTCCCTTTTACCCAGGAGATTCAAGACTCTCCTTGATGTAACCCTTATCTATTTCTCCAGCCATCCCACAACTTAAATTTGTTATTCCCACAACTCACCATGCTAATTCTCTTCTCTGTGCCCTGGATTATGCTGGGAATGCTCTGCACATCTCTGTTTATCTGCAAACCTTTACTCAGCCTTTTAAGATATACCTCAGATGTTATCATCTCTGAGTACCCTCCCCCGGACCCTCAGGGTGGGCTGTGGCTCCCTATCATCATACCCTGTTACCACGTGTCCTGGGAAATAATGGGAAAGACTAGCAGTCTCCGGGGATGTCCCCTTAGTGAAGGTACCAGTCCCAGCTCTGGTAGGAGTACTCAACCTGGCAGATCCTGAAACCTGATTTCATCAGCATGTTGAGAACAGAGCCACCTCTTAGTGGCTGACTCGAATTAACTAACTTTCTTAAAAAACGAATAAAGTCAAAATATCAACAGATTAATTACATAAGAACTAGAACTTTCCTAAGGACTGGTTTCCCCAGAGTGTGAGAGACCAGTGTGTTCTTTCCCTGCAAAGAGACCTACCCCTGGAGGTGAACAAGAATCAGAACGACGGCAGCTAGATAAATCAAGCAACTCACGGAATCAGGCTAAAAAAATGTGATACCCCTACCCCCATGTCGGGAATGGGCTTGCCATTGGAAATCTGTTCATTAATGTCCCCTCTCCACGGGCCGAAGCTGGGGTAGTCACTGCCCAAGCTAGCCTCTGTCATCCCCTTTTGCCTTCCCTGGCTGACCAACACCCCCTTCCCCTGCCTCCTGGTCTGGGTGCTCCCTCTCATTACTCTTTTATTGAAGTGACTGAAGAGGCCTGTTAGCGAAGGCCATCCTTTCAGCTTTTGCGTTGATCCTTTAAGTGTGGATTTCAGAGTTTAAGGACTCGACCTTATTTCCAGGTCCTTGAGGGAGGCCTCTCTGTAGCAGCCAAATAGAAACTAGGAACCTTTATCTGTCATTATGAGAGGCAGGGGCCCAGGGCCTGGCACGGGAGGCAGGCTGAGGGGATCGAGAGACTGGGACAGCCTCGGGCTGTCTGTATTCTGTGGGTCTAGCACACAAAGGATGTTTAATACATGGCTGATGAACTAAACTGAATTGCATAAACTGAATCAGATATGTTAGGATCATTTCATTTATTCTTAGGTCTCTGCGATTAGGCACTATCCCAGATCTCTCTTTCACTCTGTTTCTCTCCGTTTTTCATAGAGGTTCATTCTCACTTCCCCATCTCGCTAACTCTGATGTGCAGAGCTCTCAAAGGCCTGTGCCGCAGGCTGCCCTTTCCTCTCCAGGTTCAGTCCCTCGGAAGCATTCACACCATTTCACGCATTCACACCATTTCACACACCACCGCTGTGCTATCCCCTCGGGCTGCAGCCCCCCCCCCCGCCCCCCGCCGAAGGCTCCAGCATCCATACTCGACAGGACCACCCTACACTCTCTACCCTCTTCATTCCTTCTCGCCCAGCCCACCGCCAACTGTCTGACCTCGTTCCGTCTGTGAAGGATCTCACCAGTCTCTCTCACTTTGGCTCCCACTCCTACTCTTACTGATGCCCCTGAGTCTCTCTTGCATCTGTTGCATCTTGCATCCAGTCAACACCTCACTCATGTTTAACATCTCAATTCCTGGGCAGTTGGGATTGGCTCCCAACTCTTCTCTACCTCAGTCTCTCCCTCTGATCCAACCACAGCTCGGGTTAATTTTCCTAGGACAGCACTACAGTCCTGACAGAGAGGGCAACACTGCAGAACGAACTGCCGAGAACATCACGTCACCCTGTTTCACTGGTCCAGGCACCACTCCCAACAACAGGGAGTTTTCACAGGCCCCTCCCCACGGGGTCCACCAGCCCACCTTATCCTTACCCTTGAGCTCAGCTCCCCTCTCTCCCTGTTTGCCTTGATTTTTCTCCCCTTCCCTCTCAGGCTGCCCTCTGGAACTCAAAGTTTATTCTTGTCAGTCATGTCAAGCCATTTGACTCCTAACTCATTCTTGCCATGCCCTCAGGACTACCTTTTGACAATCAAAATGGCCTGAGAAAGTGCTGTGCTAAGTCCAGGTCTTTAGCCAGAGGCAGTTTTTTCTCCTAAAAGAAGTTCTGTTGACTGCTTTTAATCTTAACTATGTATTTTTTCTTCCCACTGCAGGGCGATGAAGGATCAAAGAGGTTCAGACCACAGTGGGTTATCAAGGAGACCTGGCCTGGGCCAGGCCTATAGGCAGGAGATTAGGGCCTCCAGAGGCTCCCTGAGTACACGGGAATCCTGAGAGAGGGAAAGCACCAGCTTTGAAGCAGGTGGCAAGAAGAAAGTATATAGAACTGGAATCTGGCTGGCTACCCTCCCAGAGAAAAAGCTGAACCCTGCCTTTTGGGTGCCACTAGAGAGAGAAGGCAAGAATTGGAAGACCCAGAGGCCAAGAGACACTCTGATCACACAGAAACCTCCTAGCTAAGAAGGTAAACCCAGACATTTCTTGGGAAGGTGTTCCTAGATTTGCTTGGGATGACATAATTGTTTTCTTAGTGAATATGCATCTCTCAATCCTGGGAAGATTTAGAATTAAATAGAGAGATAATGAAGGAAATCAAACCTCATGGTGTTATATTTTTGTTTAAGAATCTACATATTTGGTATTTTAAATGTCTCTAATGTGTGATGTTTTAAATACTCCTCATATTTAATAATATTTAATAGAAACATTCTTGATGTTTAATAAAGTATCTGAAAATTAACCTTGCAATGCAGATTTAAAGTATGTAACTGACTAATTATTAAGACTTTTGATTTTAAGTTAAAAATCCTTTTAAAGTTTATACACTATATTGGAACTTTTAAGAAAACTTACCGCTTACCGGATGTGTTTATTAGTTTTATGAGAATTACTTAAGAATTTGGGAGGCTTTGTTAATCAGAAAATTGATGTGTTTGGGAAAAAATATTCAAATTATTAAATTAATAAACGCAGTTTAAAATGATTAACCAAGTGAAGCAGACATCAATTTACTAGCTTTATAAATTGAATAATAAATGGATATATTTAATGTAAAAGCTTAAGCACAAATTTTGAATTTGAAAGTAATGAATATTAAGTTTTAAAAACCAAAGTAACTTCTAAATAATCATTCCAGGGTAAAAAGTCTTAATGCATTTTTAAAGTCCTTTCCTTTTCCTTTTCTTTTCTTACGACACCCATAGAGAAAGTTCACAAAGAAATATTCCAGTCTATAAATGTGAACTCTTCTTAATAGTTAATTGCCAAGAAAAGAACCCTGGAGGCTGTAGGCGTAGGCAGCCAGGGTACAGTTTGGGAAACGGTCAGGGGTTAGCAAAAATGACACAACATATATCCTGACTTCTCGTCTTCTTTCCAGGCTTGTTTCTCCAACTGTTTATAGGCCTTCAGCTACACTTCCTTGCACCGCCTTCAACTTTGCATTTCCAAACTTAGCTCATCCCTTCTTTATCCTCTCTTGCCTATTCTTGGCCTCAGCCAAAAGGCTTCCCTTCAGAAATAACGTGTCAATTGCACCACCATCAGCTCAGCTCAGCAGGCCAGAAACCTCCTAGTGGCTTCTCATTTTTTCCTTTTCTTTCCCTGCTTCTCTGAGCTACCATTCAGTCCCAATGAGCCTTTCTCTGCAAGGTCCACTTTTCCTTCCCATTTCCTTAGCCACCTCTACAGTCTCTGACTCTTGTCGCCTCACGCCAGGATTACTGTGCTGGCCTTCACTCAGTTTCCCCTGCTGCAATTCATGCTACACATAGCTTCCAGAAGAGTCATCAAGCTTTGTTTTCATCTGAGCTTTTGCCAGCTTCTCAATATCTGTCAAATAAAATCCAAGTTCTCCTTGACATCTAACGTCTTCTAACAACTTGGAGTACTCCTCATCTTAGCATCCTCAGCTTTCATGGTTTCTGGATGGGACCACTTATTATTGTCCAGCTAATTTGCTTGCCACGTTGCCCACACAACATTGTGTCTATGTGCATATCTTTGCATACATAGCTCATTGCCTCTGTATGGAAGGCTTGGATCCCTCTTGTTTTCTGACCCCATAAATCTGATTTCTTCCTCTCCCTCCAAATCCTGTCAGCACTCACCTATATACAATACACAATCTCCTTGGCATCTGTCATGGCATCATAATTAATTTCCATGTCTTTATATTACTCTATACCAATGTCTTCAGTTTTGCATATATATCATTTTCTTTTTTTTTTTTTTTAAGATTTTATTTATTTATTTGACACAGAGAGAGACACACAGTGAGAGAAGGAACACAAGCAGGGGAATGGGAGAGGGAGAAGCAGGCTTCCGCCGAGCAGGGAGCCCAATGCAGGGCTCGATCCCAGGACCCTGGGATCATGACCTGAGCCGAAGGCAGAGACTTAACGACTGAGCCACCCAGGCGCCCCACATGTATATCATTTTCTTAAAGACACTACGTAAGTTCTTCAGGGAAGGAATTTTACCAGCCTTGTCAACCACGGAGGATTAAATGAGATAGGTTATGTGGAAGTACTTTGTAAACTACCAAGTTTTATCAAATATACTGTTAGGGTAGCTGTGGTATGGCTGAAAAAGCCAAAGATTTGAACTTGGAAGTTTGACCTGGAAGAGTTGAGTTCACTTACTAGCTCTATCTTTTGCCAGTCATGTTGTTTTAAGCAAAATGTAATCTTTTCTGAGTTCCAGTAAACTCACCAGTAAAAATCGCCATAGGATGCCTTGTGGGGTAGAGGTAGTTGTACAGATCAAATAAATTGGCATCAATAAAAACCTTTTTGCAAACTTTAAAGCACCACATGAATGTATATTTTTCAGTAATGACAAGGTAACACTAATAAATGTTGACATAATGACCAATACATGTTGATGTAGTGACTCGAAAAGATTATAAGATGAGGAGCACGAACCACTTCGGCATAAAGCAGCAACACTTCATAGATGACATATCATAGCAGATGCAAGTAGCTTTAGTGGTTCAAACATAGTAAACCTCTCTGACTTACAAAAGAAGTAAACAGGGCTACAGATAAGTGTTAATGGAATCAAAAGCATATAAAAACAGTATTTCTGGGCGCCTGGGTGGCTCAGTTGGTTAAGCGACTGCCTTCGGCTCAGGTCGTGATCCTGGAGTCCCGGGATCGAGTCCCGCATCGGGCTCCCTGCTCGGCGGGGAGTCTGCTTCTCCCTCTGCCCCTCCCCCCTCTCATTCTCTCTCTCTCTCTCTCGTTCTCTCTGTCTCAAATAAATAAATAAATAATCTTTAAAAAAAAAACAGTATTTCTTTTAGAGTAATTTACTATGTTTATTCAATTATAAAGGACTATTTGAAAGACAAGGTACTTGTCCAAATGCTCTTAAGTTCTGGACACTATGTTTGAAGTGTATTCAATATTTGCTCACTCAACATATTTTGTTTTAGCAAGAATGAATTGTTTACCAACTGTATGCCACACACTGTTTTAGGTGCCGGAGGTATATCTGTGAAGACAGTTCAAGTTTCTGTTCTCAGGGATCTTACATTCCAATGGTAGAGAGATAAAGTGCAAATAAATAAAATAATTATAGATTATAGTAAGTGCTATAGAGAGTAAGAAAGTAATGTGGGGGTGGGTGGGAGGGAGTGCCATAGACGGCTCATTGAGAAGAGACATCAAGAAGACAGTGACATTTAAGCTAAGGTTGGAGAATGAAGTAGAGAGCCACACAAAGAGCCCAGAAAAGAGCATGTTAGACTGAGAGAAGAATGAGTGCAAAGGCCCCGAGGCAGGAAAGGGCTGGCCCTGTTAAGAGGCCTGTGTGGTTGGAGCCTAGTGATTAAGAAGTCTGGAGTCAGATCACACAATGCCTGGCGGGCCTTGGTGTGCAGTTTGGATTTTATTCTATGTGCAATGGAAAGTCACTAAAGAAGCTTACATATGATTAAAATTCTAATCATACTATTTAAAAAAAAATTATAGTCCATGTTTTTCATTATATAACATCTTGGGCTGCTTCACAAAATTTAGCATGATTTGGCTCAAAATATAAGTTTAAAAGAAAAAGGACTAGGCATTTTAAAATTTGGGACTCCTCTATATGGGTGGGGTGCACTGAGTAGGGGCTGCCATAGGTTCTACCTGCTGTTATCCTCATCTGTCTTGTGAAATTAGGATTCTTCACATTCCAAATGCAAGCTGTCTGATCAGTTGTCAAGATAGCAGACAGGCCACCTTCTGGGATCCTTTAAAATAGATTGTTAAGACTATGTCATAAGGATAAAGGAAACTGTTGATGTACTGATACAGAGTGACCCCTAAAATATGTTACGAGGAAAAATCCTTGTATACAACAAAAGTGTGCTATCATTATTTGTGTAAACATAAGGTTTCTCTTGGATACACAAGAAACTGACATTAGTCTTACCTATGGTGAAGAGACCCCAGTAGCTGGGGGATAGAATGGGAGAAAATTCTTACTGTATACCTTCTTATATTTTTAAATGTTTTAACCAACATTTATGAATGTATTATTACTTATTCGAAACAATTAAAATCCTACATTTTCCCCCATATACTTATCTTAAAGAAAATGGGCAATGTTCCAGAATTGTTGAGAAAGAATTTGCCTCGTTGGGTAAACCTAAAGTTATTCTATATAATTACAAGGAGATATAAAATCTAGACCTATGCTGTCCAGTACGGTCATCACAAACCACATGTCTATTTAACTTTAAACTTAAATTAACTTAAACAAAATCAAATTTCAAATTCAGTACCTTGGTCACACTAGCCACATTTCAAGTGCTCAGGAGCCATTAGCTACACGGGATTAATGGCTATATCATATGGATAGCACAGATGTTGAACATTTCCACATCATGGAAAGTTCTATCAGACGGACTGCTGTAGACTGATGAAGGTTGCCACTAGGGCAATGAACTAGCTCTTCAAACTTAGCTGATCGAGACAGAGAAACTCTGGAGTACAATAATACAAATATATTCCAATGCTAATTTTCCCAAGATGACTCACTAGAACAGCACTTGGAGGTGTAATCAAAACCCCTGCATTAGGTTTCTAAGGCAGACTGGTATATGATTTTGTCATCACTAGGATAGCACTGGCAGTTATTGTGTAAGAGTTAAGAATTATTTTTCTAAATGTAAACTGAGATTAAATAAAACTAACATAGTTGATATTTACTGAATTGGATATTCCACATTGATTCAGTCCATGAGTCCATAGAACTAGCACAAAGGAGTGAGTAATGAGATTCAATTATATTCAACTACTTTAGTACAATTTGTCAACTTTTGTCATCTTTGCTCATTATTAAGTCAGCTTTTCACAAATTAACACATTTTAACTAACCATAGTCATCATTTTCCTTTTGATACTCAAATTGACAGAATTTAGCCAATGAGTGTCCCTGCATTCTTCTATGCAACACCATTGTTTTTTTTAAAGCATTCTTGCTTTCTGGCCCAATAAAATATTCCAAGACTTACCTGTATCTTCCCAGACCCAGACATGAATCAGCCATTTTTCTAAGGTATATTGTGTTTCCTTCAAGTGAAAAATAGTGTTAGACCCAAGAATGTAGGCATTAGGAGTGCATATCATCAGGCTCATGTGGTGGAGTAACATTATTCCTTGGCCATTTCATTGAACACAGTTACAAAAGACATATTTATTATATGTTATTAGTTTATATTAATATTTCCAACTTTGTTCTCATATTACAGTATGCCTATTTAAATTTTTAAAAATCCTTCATCCAAATTATATTTCCCTTTTTTACAATTCAATGAAACATTCAATTATCACTCTGAATAGAGATGTTGGTCTTGACAAAGTTAGCATAATCACTCATTTCTCTTATCTGATGATAAAAGGATCGAGTAGTAATATAAATATTAATATTAACAGTGAAACTACTCCATAACATTCAATGTTTCTTGCTTTTCTCTTAGAATGCATCTCACGGAAGTTATCCAGACCAATTATTTTGCCACTCAATAAGACTTCATTTTGCTTGCTTGGATAATACTTATGGGTGTACAGTTTGGTCCTCGTGTCTTTGTCCATGAGCAGGCAGGCAACTAACACTTCTGAGTTCTCAGAGATAGTGGTTTCCAACTTCTTACTTTTTCCTCTTGGGAAGCTAGGATTTTGTTTTGAAATGCAAATTAGCTTAGCAATAGTTAAATGCAGATAGGCTATCTTCATGTTATCTTTTAAAAATAGGTTTTTGTATGGAAAGAAACAGACACTGTTCCAAAATTATTAGTGAAAAGGAGATGGTATCACCTGGCAAACCTAAAGTAATTCTAACTGATTAAAACCCAGACTTACAACTATAGGTTTCCAAGTCAGAGACACACTGGACAGGTACCCACACTCATAATTCTGTAGCTGTGATCATTCAGAGTACACTTATGAAGACATAAGCAGTTATCCACCAGTTAGCCTAGTTAGGGAAACTCAGCCTGATTGCTCCTCTTACCTCCAGCCCCAAGCACCCGAAGCTGAATTCAATGCACCTGCCTTGTGTACCCAGAGTACCTTGTGCTCACCCTACCAGTATACCATGTATTGTGTTGCATTGTAATTGTTGGCCATCATGTCTCTCACCCCATTAGACTATCTACATCCTTCATGTAATATTTTACAATTATAGAAGTCTCCAGAGAGTATAAGTCTTCAATTGGGGGTTGCTATAGTCCCTCATTATTCACATCAAGCAGGCCTCTTAATATTAGACTTAAAACCCTCATGAAACCAGTCAACTGTAATTTATCTAATATAATGAGATATAACTTATTCTAGGTTTATCCTAGAGAACAGTACCTTGAAATTATTTATAATTCTCTAAGGCAGTTCAAATGGTCAAGTTTTCTAGAGAACCTTGCAATCCATACACTAAGATTAAAAATACATCCATACTACAGAGGTGAAGTTAATGGTGTTAACATCATTACATATTCTTTAAGGTAGAGATTCTCTTGCCCACTTCTATACCTGCAGTGTTTCAAGGTTCTTAACATATCACTCAGTAAACATATACTGAATGAGTGAAGTACATATATGTAAATATATACATACCTTTGTAATCACCAACCCAGAATACTTGTCCTTCAGTCACCTACCAGAGACCTCAGTTTGGAAGTGACTTCAGATCTACCTATTTTAAAAAGCCCACTGATATTTGAGATATGTTGGCTAAAGGCTACCTGACCCTCAGTAAGTTTGGCAAGCTTAATGTCAAATTTAGCTCTCAACAGACATAACCTTGCCAGATTGCAATTAGCATTATTAAGAGTTGACAAAAGGAAAACATCCACATGAAATTTGTTCCTGCAGTTTTTGTAAAATCACCAAGACAGTTGCCTGATTTTCAAGAAAGTAAGCTCCATGAATGCAGAGACTTCACTGGTTTTAATATTTGACATGCAGTGCCTTAAACAGCACATGCTATAGGCCTAAATGAATACTTGGCTTGTAGTGAATGAATGAATGAATGAATGAATGAATGAAGTCTATAATCTGATGTCTTTTATATAAAGAGCTATACAATAACTTCTTTTTAAGATTGACTACAGGAAAGAAGTTTGTCTTCCTGAATAAGCTGGTGTGCTTCTTTTCATTAGACCATAAGAACATATTTTCTTTGACCTCACTTCCAGGAAGATTAAAGCAAGACCCTTCCAAGAATATCCTTTGTCTGTCCTCTTTCAAATTTAATATCTTTACTTCCCCACCAGAATTGCCTTCTGATAAACCACAAGGCCACAAGATTGGATCCTGTGCTCCCTTTTCATCTAAGCCCCAATCTCTTTTTCCTTGTACTTGCTCCCCACTCTCATGCTCTCACTTGCCTTTACCCACCTCTGTCTGCCATGTTTCAGCCATGGGATTTTGTCATATCCTCAACACCTCTTGTTATCCCTCCTCATGGCATTCCTGATGTTATTTCCTCCACCTGGCAATGCCCCTTCCTGTCATTATTCCAAGTACTGGCCCCCTGAATTCCCAGACCAGAGACCTCGCCCTTTGAACTTGCACTGCCTGTTTTTGAATCAAAGTTGCTCTTTAAGCCCTAGTTTCCTCATAGGCAACACTGTAGCTTTATCATACCCCATAGGGTTATTGTGAGGAGGTATGTCAAGTGCTCAATAAATAGTAGTGCTTAGTACTAACATAATTTCTTTTATTTTCCTAAAATGTATTTTTATCATGCTTTATATCTGAATTTATGTACTTAGGTTGTGTCTTAGGAATCATGGTCCTAGACTATAGTCCATTTCAAAATTCTCACATTGACCCTCCCCATATAATCCACAACCTGGATAGGAAATAGATAGGTTTTTTGGTTGCTCATCTAATACTTACATGGTCTCCATGTAGCCATTTGTATTTTTCCGCTTTCCACATTAGTTTAGGACAGTGACAGTTGTATTTTTTGTATGTCTGTCTACATGTGTCTGTCTCTGTTTAATAGTTATATTTACGGAGACAGGAGTTGTTCCATAAATGTCCAGGATCTATTCAGAATATACGGAACAACAGGAGTGGCTCCATAAACTGCACATTATGTAATTTAGACTTACAAATAACACCTGCTGCAGGTCTCACCAAAATCTGATTAAGGAGGCAGTGGTATTGCTGTTGTAGTGTTATCCCTGCCCTTAGCATGGGCTTGACACAGATGCTGGGCCATTCGGGAGCACTTTGCAAGGAGACCTAAATATTCTGACATTTCTCTGAGTTTCTTATTCTTTCCTACAACAAAGCCATTAACTGCCTTTTTCTCCCAATATTGTTTCTGGGTTTCTGAGCCTGTGTTAAGG
Organism: Mirounga angustirostris; assembly: GCF_029215605.1. NCBI lineage: Eukaryota > Metazoa > Chordata > Mammalia > Carnivora > Phocidae > Mirounga > Mirounga angustirostris. The sequence goes on from NW_026991712.1 coordinate 36,011,811, forward strand.
CCCTAAGTTGGTCTGTTTCAGGATCTACTTACTTGGCAGCCATTTCCTCACGATTAACATCATGTACATCATCTGACACACAATGTCAGAACCAATATCAAACTCTTTTATAAATCTTTTTCTTTGTTCTTGATTGGTATGAGGGAAATATGTAATGCATGTGGAAGAAAACAAAATCTGAACAGGCCTCTTATCATAGGAAATCCTTCTGATCGTGCGCATGGTAATTTACAAATCTGAGTAGGTATTGTGCTCCTCACCAACCCAGCAAACCAATGAAGCAGATAGCTAATCCTCTTAAACATTATATAATCTTTAAGTCAGTCATACTATATAATGTCCTCAGCTCTGGAGGTCTAGAAAGTTCTTTGGGTCTTATCATGGACATTGTTTAATATTTTTCTCTTTCAAGGATCTACAGAAAGTTTATCCCTCCAGTTGGGAGAGGGTTGCTATACCTCCTTATTATTCATCTCAACTATATCTCTCAGTAATACCTAAAGACCTTATAAGGCCAGTCAACTTTAATTTGTCATATGTTACATGGAATACTATAAATTATTCTGGATATATTCTGAATATATCCTGGACATAGCTGAAAATTATTTATGAATCTCTGGTGAAGTTCAGGTGAACCAGTTCTCTGGAATACTTTACCTTTTATTTTATTTTTATAGGTTAATTGAATGATGTTGATGTCATTAGACATTCTCAGGCATCCACAGTGAGATGCTGCACATATAAAGACATTATTCTGTCCCACAGCTTGCAATCTAAAATTAGATATACACAGGCAAGCCAGATAAACATAGCACATTTTTTAAGACCAAAAAGAAATGATGGGAGAGAAAAATGAGTGTAGTGAATCAAAGAGTCAAAGAGAATTGACAAATATTCTATCTTCTGCCCTCACTTATAGCCATAATTTCCTCTCTCAGAAGCAATCAAATGGTTAAAAGTCAGTCATACTGTATAATGTCCTCAGCCTTGGAGGTCCAGAAAGTTCTTTCAGCCAGCAGTCATTGTTTGTCCCTGCTTGCCTGCCTCTGGGTACTGAAAGTCTACTACCTTCAAGCTCAGCCCTGGAAATGAGTGCCCAGCCAGTATGTTAGGATATATTCCCTCTAGGAGCCTATGGAGTTTGAAAGTGGTGCACTGCAGTAGGCCACGTGATCTGGACTTGAACACAGCCCTAGATGCCCATGACATGTGCGCTTCCGGGTGAGATCTCCCTATTAAGCTCCATCCTATGTGCTCCGTCCACAAACCTGGCTGGCCTTCTCCCTGAGTTTAGGATACAAAAAAAAAAAAAAAAAAAAAAACCCAAAACAAATAAGGCACCTCCTATGTGCCTGGCTTCATGCTCCCTGATAGGCTCTCTTTTGGAGTTTACAACTTATTTTGGAGTTTGCAACTTATTTGGAGAGAGAGCTCATAAAAAGACTCTTTTTAATACAACGTGGTAAATGTAGTGGCAGACAGGTGGTCAGGCTAAAGCCCAAAGGAAGAGTACCCATCCCAATCTGGTGGTCAGGGAAGGGTGATGATGTGATGAGAGATAGTCTGAGAGCTGGGCAGAACCAGGAGAGTTGTAGCCAGAAGCCAAAGAGTGTGTTTAAAAAAAGAGAGGGAGGAAAATAGGGTCAGATTCTGCAGATGTCAAGCAAAATGGACTTGAAGAGAGTCCACTGGATTTGTCAAATAGAGGAAGAATTGTTGGCAGGGCAGTTTGAGTAGAGGTGGAGTGGGAGACCTATCACAGTGGGTTGAAGAATTAAGGAGAGACAAGAAATGGAAATATGAAGTTTGGTTGTGAAAAAAGTGAATTGGGAAGGAAGAGGTCATTAAGGGAAAGTTTGAGTTTTGATCAGAAAAACAGGTTTCTAATCTAAGAGAAAGGGGCTGCACAGAAGTCCTGATTGACCAGCTTCCTTCCCACAGTATTAAGCCACAAAGAATTGATATATTTTTTCCAGTGACTAGAATACTTCTGTCTACCATCTAGGGTGTCCATTTCCTATGTCAGAGTGCCCTGGAGGCTCAACTGTTAATTGGACTTATCAATTAGGAAGTTGCTTGTTCAAAATGGCTTTATGACAAAGAGAAGTCTTTTGAGAGTTACTTAATCCAGGCTCTAGTGAAACCAGAGAGTGAGCCCTTTCTAATGACTGAGGTACTCAAACCCAACCTAGACAAATTCCACTCTTGTCAGACTCTTGTTCTCTGACAAAATTTTCTAGACTCCAAGCAGACCATTTTTCTGATCTTTGTTATTTACATTCATTCTTTAGTGAGGTCCACCAAACTGTACCCTCATCTTCCTCCACCAGAAATATAGGTAAGAGCCCCTGGATAATCTTAGAAATTATGTATGGCTTTGGATAGTTTTAATTCTTTTTTTTAGATTTTATTTTATGATGTTATGTTAATCACCATATATTACATCATTAGTTTTTTGGTTTTTTTTAAGAATTTATTTATTTATTTGACAGAGAGAGACACAGCCTGAGAGGGAACACAAGCAGGGGGAGTGGGAGAGGGAGAAGCAGGCTTCCCGCAGAGCAAGGAGCCCGATGTGGGATTCGATCCCAGGACCCTGGGATCATGACCTGAGCCGAAGGCAGACGCTTAACGACTGAGCCACCCAGGCGCCCACATCATTAGTTTTTGATGTAGTGTTCCATGATTCATTGTTTGCATATAACACCCAGTGCTCCATTCAATATATGCCCTTTTTAATACCCATCACCAGGCTAACCCAACCCTCCACCCCCTCCTCTTGAGAACCCTCAGTTTGTTTCTCAGAGTCCATGGTCTCTCATGGTTCGTCTCCCCCTCCAATTCTCCCCCCCTTCATTTTTCCCTTCCTACTATCTTTTTTTTTTTTTTTTACATATAATGTATTACTTGTTTCAGAGGTACAAGTCTGTGAGTCATCAGTCTTACACAATTCACAGCGCTCACCATAGCACATACCCTCCCCAATGTCTGTCACCCAGCCACCCCATCCCTCCCACCCCCCACCACTCCAGCAACCCTGTTTGATTCCTGAGATTAAGAATTCCTCATGTCAGTGAGATCATATGATACATGTCTTTCTCTGACTGACTTATTTCGCTTAGCATAATACCCTCTAGTTCCATCCACGTCGTTGCAAATGGCAAGATTTCAGATTTTTTTTTTTTTTAAGATTTTATTTATTTATTTGACAGAGAGAGACATAGCAAGAGCAGAACACAAGCAGGGGGAGTGGGAGAGGGAGAAGCAGGCTTCCTGCGGAGCAGGGAGCCCGATGTGGGACTCAATCCCAGGACCCTGGGATCATGACCTGAGCTGAAGGCAGACGCTTAACGACTGAGCCACCCAGGCACCCAAGATTTCGGCTTTTTTGATGGATAGTTTTAATTCTTGCTGTAGTCTAATTTCCAAGTTATTGGAGTTGATCTCCCTTCACTCTCCTTTATTGAGTACACCTCTTCTTTTACCTGTTTTCTATTAGCTGTTTTAGTAACTTAGTAAAAATATGAAAATGAAATAGTTTTCTTTCAAACTATAATAATGGAATTTCCACTCTCTTATTTTTTAAGAAAATATAGAATCTAATAGAAAATCGTCACAGCCAGATAAAATGCTAGGATTGGATGTTGATTGTACTGATATTAATGCTGATATTTATGATTACCAGAGAGCTCATCATAAGCCTCTTGAGGACAGGAATTTTTTTCTGTCATTTATCTTCCTTACTTACAGTACTCTCCACTTGGTAGGCATTCAGTAAATATATTGATGGATTGATTTTTAACCACAGAGTTCTAATAGAGTGGTGATTTATCATTTAGTAATAGATGTGTCTTCCTAACGCACAATCCAAAGTTTTGCTCTTTTGCCTAATAAAGCTCATGAGGCAGTATGTTTTTCAAAAGTATTATCTTTTTCCTACCAAGATGGGGGCAAAATAGCACTTATGTGGGATTCTGCTGGTTTAAATTTTAATTAAATGACAATAAAGCACCCAATCCACACCTGGCAATGTATCTGGCATGCATTAAAGTTCATTGAATTAAAGAATGAATTGGGCAATCATTTAGCTTGAGACTGTAAATAAAACTTGAGACTGTAAAATAAAATCATTATTACGTACTCCACCACCCACACAAGATTGCTGTAGGGAACAAATGATAGGATGTTTATGCAAGTGCTTTAAAAACTGTAAAGTACATTACTACTTTAAAGTGGGGATTTGTATGTTGACTTAATGTCATTCCGATAAACTGGTATTTTTTCAACGGCCATCAATTTACTAAATTTAGAATTTCTATTGAAGTCCACAACTAATGTATAAAATTGTTTTAAACATTTGTAATCCTGCATTGAATCTATTCCTAATTTTGCCTGCTTGCAGTTCTGTGGTGCTATGTACGACTGTGAGACTCATACTTTAAAGGAAAAACACTCATATTTCTTGAGTCCTGTTTTCTACCTCAAAGAAATCTCAAGTAGAAACAGCACGAATCAAAGATTCCAACCTAGCAGCTTAAGTTAACAGTGATCACGATACTTTAAAAAAGGAAGCGGACAAAGACCCCGAAACAGCTTTCCCAAATTAAAGCCACTTTGACTAACGACAGCGTCCGGTGGAGACCGAAGGGAGTGCAGGGCTCGGAAACGAGCAGACGAGAAGCCCACCTTCCCCTCCCTCCCTCTATTGGAAGCACCGCGGGGCGGCTACCGGGGTGCAGCGCCAGGACGGTTGGGGCTCCCGAGCGGGCTGCCAGGACCCGCGGCCAGTTGGGGTCAGCGAGCGCCGCGGCCGTTGGGGACTCCAGCTCCCAGCAGGCACCGCTTCTGCGGCCGACGCGCGTGGCGGCGCTGCCTGCTGGGAGTCGTAGTGCGGTCCGGGTAGGAGAAAAGGGAGCCAGCGCCGGTTCCTTTCACGCACGTTTCGGAAACTGGGCCTGGAGGGGACCACGCCGGCCCACCGGTGGCCTGGGTCCCTCCGGGACGGGGACGAGTGGAGCAGGGCTGGCCGTGGCGGGAAGAGGCCCGGGCGGCCGTGCACGTGGGGGGTGGTTAGCGCCTAGGAACCCGGAAGCCCCGCGCACCGCCCACCGCCGCGGTGACGGGTTAACGCTTCTCCGGGGTGGAGGTGGGGGCGGGGTGTGTGGAAGGAGAGGCCGTCCCACCCGACTCCTCTGAGATCCACCCGCGAGCCAGCCCTCCCCTCCCCCACGAGCCCTATGCAGCGCAGGCCCCGCCCCCGGCCGCGGCGCGTGCGCAGAAGCCCCGCCCCTCCGCCCCAGCCCCACCCCCACACCCGCAGCAGCCGCCGCCGCCACCTCTCCCTTCCTCTCTGCTCTTTCCTCCTCCTGTTTTCTCTTCCCTCCTCCCCCTCGCCTCCTTTTCTCCTCCTCCTCCGGCGCTGACGCTCGCGTAGGGCCCTGGCGTCAGACGCGCGGGGGCGGGGCGAGTGCGGCGGGGGGTATAAGTAGAGGGTGCAGGAGGCGGTGCTTCCCCTTCTCCCCGGCGGTTAGTGCTGAGAGTGCGGAGTGTGTGCTCCGGGCTCGGAACACACATTTATTATTAAAAAAATCCAAAAAAAATCTAAAAAAATCTTTTAAAAAACCCAAAAAAATTTACAAAAAATCCGCGTCTCCCCCGCCGGAGACTTTTATTTTTTTTTTTCCTCTTTTATAAAATAACCCGGTGAAGCAGCCGAGACCGACCCGCCCGCCCGCCCGCGGCCCCGCAGCAGCTCCAAGAAGGAACCAAGAGACCGAGGCCTTCCCGCTGCCCGGACCCGACACCGCCACCCTCGCTTCCCAGCCGGCAGCCAACAGCCAGCAGCTAGCGGCAGCCGATCGACCCCGTTCTGCGGCCGTTGAGTAGTTTTCGATTCCGGTTGATTTTTGTCCCTCTGCGCTTGCCCCCGCTCCCCTCCCCCCGGCTCCGGCCCCCGGCCCCAGCACTCGCTCTCCTCCTCTCACGGAAAGGTCGCGGCCTGTGGCCCTGCGGGCAGCCGTGCCGAGATGAACCCCAGCGCCCCCAGCTACCCCATGGCCTCGCTCTACGTGGGGGACCTACACCCCGACGTGACCGAGGCGATGCTCTACGAGAAGTTCAGCCCGGCCGGGCCCATCCTCTCCATCCGGGTCTGCAGGGACATGATCACCCGCCGCTCCTTGGGCTACGCGTATGTGAACTTCCAGCAGCCGGCGGACGGTGAGAGCCGGGCCCGGCGGGCGGGCGGGCGGGCGGCCATGAGGCGCAGGCGGCGGCGGGCGGGCTAGGCCGGCGGGCCCCGGGGAGGGGGCGGGAGGGCATGTCACCCCCTGAGGGCCGGCGGGGAGAGGCTCAGGCGCCGGGACCCCTGCTCCCCGTGCCCGCGGGGAGCCGCGCTGCCGGCAGCCGCACGCCTGGCCACTTCCTCCTCTGCGACCATTTTCTCGGCCTCAGCCGCTCTCAAACTTTAGGGTGATGACGCGCCGGCAGGGTGGGTGAGATTGGGTGCTTACACCGCGCTCCCGCCAGTAGCCGCGGGATTCTGGGGCGTCGGGAGCCGAGCCCCTTTCTCTGGTAATAGGTGGAGGCGCTCGCACCACCCCGGGCTCTTGCCGGCGCCCCAGGACGCGGAGGAAGTGCGATTCGGTGCTCGAAAAATACCACGTGTTGAACCCTGTAACCTCACAGGCCCGAGGCCTGTTTCTGCTACTGGCCCAATCGCCTGGGGGAGCCACAGGGCCTTAGAATAAAGTTAATTTGGTGATGTGGTGGTCCTCAGGTTTCTGATTGCATTCTTAATAACTTGTCAGGAACCGATGGCTCTAGAAATGTAAATTACCAGTGAGACGCGCATTTGGGGTTTTCCCCGAGTTCAGGCGTTTCTCACTAATAGTAACAGGGTGGTGGGAGCAGAGGATGTGGAGGATGACCCTTTTGAAATACACTGTTTTCTCAGGCAGTGTAGATTATTTCAGTTTTTTTATCCAAATTAGATTCGTAATACTGGTAATTCAGAATATTTTTTCCCTTCTCAAATAGTTCTGTGCTTTTGAGAGGTTTTCCTTAAAAAAAACGTATTCACCAATTTTGGCTGCAAACTTCCGAGTGTAGGGTGGACTGGACCATTATACTTAATGGCATTCAAGTAGTAAAGGTTTCTTTAATTTTTAAAGTGGTCGAGAAAATCCGTACATCATGGGGAATTGAACAAAATAACAGTAAGTTTGAAATTCATGGAGGAAAAAATGTGGCTAACCTTATCTTTTTATTTTGAAGTTAAACAGTTCACGAAAAACAAAATTTGGCAAACAGATAATGTGGCGTGATGAGTTGCCAGGATTTTCTTTTGTATTTGGATCAGTTGACTTCCAAAAGTCAGATTCACTCAATTTTATGGCCCAATTTTGCTTTTTTCCCCCAAGCTGCTTGAATACATGTCAACTAACATAGAATATAAGGAATTTACTTTTAAATTTTTAATTAAGTTCACTCGAACTTAATTCTAGTTCAGTAGAACTGAAGTTACTTAATGATAGCATTTCACTAGGTAAAGTTAATATCAAGATTTGGGGTAGGCATACTACTGTTGAGTGACACAGAGCCAGAAGTTGTAAAACTGCACTGCAGGTTTCCTGCCCTTTTGCTCTGTAAGCAGTGGCTCCAGATGTCACTCCATAACAATTTTTCCCAACTCTGGATGAGATTTACTGCTGAATGAAAGCTAAAGATTAGGGAAGATAACTTTGGGACAGGTAATCATAATCTGAAGTTGACAGAAAACTTGAACAAATCCTAAAGACCATAAAATGTAACTTTTGGAAGTGGCTGTTATTCTTTCCAAGAAAGCTTAACAATTTTAAAACAAAACCCAATTTTTAAAATTTCTTGTGATTTGAAAAGTTGAACTTCAGGTTACCATGGTTACAGTACACTGTATGTATTCTCAGTCTATACCAGTAGACCAGTTCTGTAACTGCTCAAAAGAAGATAGCATTTTTTTCATATTAGATTTGTTTGGTTTCTATATGTACAAATTACCGTCTTGCCAAATACTTTTTTCAGTGGTTTTCTCTTTACCTATTTACTGTAACATTGATGGACGCGTAGACTAGCTCCTGAAAGTGACCAGTTTCCAATTTACAGGAAGAGGTGACTCATTCAAAAGACGCTCGGGCAAAGTCAGCTAAAAAACTAGGGGAGCTGAGTAGGTGTGGTCAGTTGATAATGAGCTGACAGCTGATTGTCACTATCTTCTAGAAACTGGAGCTTTCATTTATAAAAAGAAGTGGCCGGAAAATTTGTCCTCTCAATAACTTTACAGTTACATTGGCATGGAATTTTTGGATATTGGTGTTTCAGGGCTTCAAATGGACTATGCTTTTTCCCTCTTAGACCTAATGTTTTTTACTTAAGAATATATTTTTCCATGGAAAGTCTCAAATTATTTAATAAGTGCTTCATGGTAGAGATGCACATAATTCAATCCTTCATAGACCCTGAAATCATAGGGTAGATTTTGAAATTTTCTAGCACTGTGCAGAAATAATTGATTAACTGATCAGTTCTTAAGTAAATCAATGACTGAAGAAAAAAGTGGTTTTATATGTCAAGAAAGCTTTAATGAGTGAATTGTGAATATTATATAGACCTGGTACTGCAAAATTTCTGTATTTATTATACAGCTAAGTATGCCCAACCTCACATTAAATTTTTGAGGGCCTGATTAAAATCTTGATCCGAATGGATATCATCTTTCTTTTTTTTTTTACATAGTAATAGGAAGTTGTGCCATGAGTCACTGAAATCACCCAGCTCCCAAAATCCAGGGACTTTTATCTATTTATTTTTAAATGGACTAATTTTTGTAGAATATTGGCTATGGTAAGCAATGAAAAGATTGATTTTGACAAGTAATAAGGGAAGAAGTTAAAATGCTTAAAATCTAAAAGCTCTTAAGTCTGGATAATTTACAATTACTTAATATCTTTTATATTGCTCATTAAGCAAATTGTATGTGAAGGGGTATCTTGATTTTATGTTGACTAGGAACCAAAAGGAGATTTTAAATTTATGATAGTTAAAGGAAAAGATGTTTCAGAAATACATTGGTGATATGTCATCTGTTAACATGGGAAGTTTGAGGTTTCTGGTAATTGTCTTTTTTAGTATTATACAATTTAAATCTAGACTAGTGTGAGGTAAGGTCCAGCAATCTTGAAATTTAAAGAGGTAGAGGGACTGTGTGCCCAACCACTTTCCCCATAATAATTTATATAATTTTTAGTGGCCTATAAATGTTTTGAAGTAATACTCCGAACATGTCTTTCTTGCAGCGGAGCGTGCTTTGGACACCATGAATTTTGATGTTATAAAGGGCAAGCCAGTACGCATCATGTGGTCTCAGCGTGATCCATCACTTCGCAAAAGTGGAGTGGGCAACATATTCATTAAAAATTTGGACAAATCCATTGATAATAAAGCACTGTATGATACATTTTCTGCTTTTGGTAACATCCTTTCATGTAAGGTAAGCAAAAATGTGACAGGTAAACATTTACAGTGTTTTACCTTCTTGTAGTTTATTCCTTAAAAGAGCCACCATGCTGTCTGTTAATGGTAGTTTTATTTCCCAAATACCCAGGCTAGGAGGCTGACAAGTTCTCTCTGAACACTGGAAAAAATGCTGAATCAATAGCAAGTAATGAAAAATTGGTATCCATTTTTCCCTAGGTGGTTTGTGATGAAAATGGTTCCAAAGGTTATGGATTTGTACATTTTGAGACACAGGAAGCAGCTGAAAGAGCTATTGAAAAAATGAATGGGATGCTTCTAAATGATCGCAAAGTGTAAGTATAAATAGTTAATCATATTTCAAATCTGTTTTTAATAGTCCAATTCATTTTACAAGTTAATACATTTGTGCTGTTAAAGAGATTCAGCTGGAGTGAAAATAATAAACCACATCTTGGTAGATTTTATCATTGTGTTTTCTCCTTGTTTGTTGTAACATACGAATAACAGTGAATTAATACAATTGGTCAACATTCAAGTGAAAAAGAAAAAGAAGATAAGTATACTGAGATACAAAGCTTTTTCAAAATAAGTGCATAGTTGAAAAACTAGGAATCTATAGACAGAAACTTTTAATCATAATTCCTGACGTAGTCATTGACCCATTTTATATTTGAGGAAACTGAGGCTAAATGTATTTACATGATGGTTCAACAGATGAGCTGGGATATAAACCCAGTGGTCTAAATTCAGAATCTAAGTTGGCTCTTTACTTGGCCATACTACTACAATTTATTTATTTATTTATTTTAAGATTTTATTTATTTTTTTGTCAGAGCACAAGCGGGGGGAGCGGCAGGCAGAGCAGGTAGAGAGAGAAGTAGGCTCTCTGCCAAGCAAAGAGCCCGATGTGGGACTTGATCCCAGGATGCTGGGATCATGACCTGAGCCGAAGGCAGACGCTTAACCGACTGAGCCACCCAGGCATCCCACTACTACAATTTATTGATGGACTTGTTGTTTGTTTTACCTTTTCACCTTCCTTCACCCATTTAAAAGTAAAGTAGAATTAAACCAGAAATCTTCATCATTAATCTATCCTGAGATAAACTTTTTTTTTAAAGTTGCAAACTTTTTATATAATGGCACTGATAAAACCTATGAGACTTTCTGCTGCAGGTTATAAAATTAAGATTTTATGAGCCCAAAGAAATCTAAAATTTTTTATCGTTAGTGCCAGTGGATTTTGTTTAATTATCTAGACAAATTCAGCTGTAAGGTCATCTTATAAAATATCTGAGTTGGGATTGGTTTTTCTTACAACTCCACTGCATCACTCTTAAGGTGTGGTTCTTATAAATCACTTCATTAAGTGCTGTGGTCAATCTGTACATGGAGGGATCATTACGCACATGGTGTTACCTATTTGAATTTTGTGTCACTGCATGATTAAGGAAAGACTGTAATGTGTAAAGAACTCAAATAAGTGTAAGAAACCAGCAGTTCCTCAATGTGAACAATGTTTACAAATGCTAATTGTTAGAAGTAGTACATCCTTTTTTTTTTTTAATAGTACATCTTTGAGAGAAATATTGAGCATCGTTAATATTAGAAGATGAAAATATCTTACAGTTTGTCTATCAATGTGTTTGGGGACGGGGAAGAATGTCCAGCATTGGTGGGGGTCTAGATTATTAAATAAAGACTTAACTTATTGCTGTTTTGAGTATAAAATAGTATAACCCTTTTGGAAAACAGTTTGTATATATAAACTTAAGGTCATTTCTATGCCTTTTGAACTATCATGATTTCTGCGACTCTATCGTAAGAACATATAACAGAAAGGCTCATTAAGTTCCAGCATTATTAACAAAAGCATAAAGTTGTGATACCCACAATGGAATAGTATGTTCTTATTGAGAACGTTTGTAAAGCTAATAGCATGGAGAAGCACCACAGTATGGGTGGGGTGGGGAAGGTTAAGGAATAAAATCACAGGTATCTGCATTAAAACAAAAAGACTTAGGAAAAGTTGGTCATGATTTGGGTGGTATCATGGAAGATGGTTTTTTACTTTATTGTCTATTACAATAGTCTTTAATGACATGTACTACTTTTATATTAGGGGAAAACTAAATTTTTAAAACATTTAGTTGATAATGCTGCAGAGAAAATTTGCCAAGCTGTTATGTATTAAGAGTACAGAATTCAGAAGTTTAAATTTCCATTTTAGGAGATCACAAACGATGTGCAAGGGCCACTTTGAAATAGCAACGATGAAAGCTTTTATGTCTTTTCCTTGGCATGGTTCGTGTGTTACTCCCCCTCATTTATATTGATAGGCATGATCTCTTTAACCCTGGGTTGCTAGAAGGAAGGGAGGGAAGTGTGTATGAAGAAAAATGCTTCCTTTTTTCTTGTAGTTAAGAGGTTTGTTCTTATTTTATGCTTCCATTTTTTCACTTCAGGCACTTGTTTTTACTGTGCTCTTTATTCGAGATTCTGAAATTATCAGTAACAGTTACAAAATCAACCATCAGGCTTAATTAATCTGAACTTAATAAAATAGAACCTAATTTTATAGTCCTTACATATTTTATTAGATTTGTTGGACGATTTAAGTCTCGTAAAGAACGAGAAGCAGAACTCGGAGCTAGGGCAAAAGAGTTCACCAATGTTTACATCAAGAATTTTGGAGAAGATATGGATGATGAGCGCCTTAAGGATCTCTTTGGCAAGTTTGGTAATGTGTCTGAATTAAATTTTTACACTCAAAGTTCTGAGTAATTGCTCAACATTAGTTTTGGCTAATACTTTATACTAAAGTGAATGAAATGAACTTAATACGGTATTTAAAAATAATTGTCATTATCTGGATTAAACTACTGATAGTCCATTATACTACAAAGTAGTATATAAATAAAGGTTAATAGTGTTGTATTAGCACAGTAAGGTGTGACTGCCTAATTGGAACAGATTTTAAAAGGTTATGCTACAGTAAAAAATTGGGCTGGATTTATGCACTTAAAGATCCCATCCCATCAGAGGCATGCACATGACACAGCCAACTTGGGTTGGAATGCAGTCTTTAGTTATGGGACAGGAAAGCTGGCCAGCTTTAGGGTATTTGGCCAGTCTTAAAAACCTCATGTTTGAGCAATTTGAAACAATGACATTCAAAGACAAAGCCAGAGATCCTGATTCCCGTGATATCTCCTTGGGATGGCCTTCTGAATCCACGGGATCTTAATTTGTTTCTTGCATTTCAAATTAACTTAATTAAATTTTAAATCCGTGAAGTGTAAGCAGCCTCACTTTAGATAGCTGTAACTGATTAGAAGATGAACTTTAAATTGAACGCTTTTGCAGGTGATTTGCTTTTCCCTTATCATTTGTTGAACTTATTAAGTAGGTGGCTTTTTTTTTTTTTTTTGAGCACCTCAAATGATACAGAATTAGAAAATCTAATACCTTATTGCCGATCTGGCATGCCACATTGAACCCGCCACTCTTTGGGCAAAAAACTTGCCCTTTCACCCAAGATAAATTGTGTCTTGCATCTTACTCCAAATTCTCTTTAGTGACTGGTTGTATATTTCATCTGTCTTTTTTAATTAGAAGCTGTTTCTAAAGTTGAATATTGTTAATCAATGATCCCAAATGAGTAATGCTATGTGAGGTGACCACCAATATGTAAATTTGTCAAATATTTTTTTGGCTATTTCTCATAGAGATTGGAAGTACAGCTTTAGGACTAGAGGTACATTCAAAAGAAACTATCTGTGCCCATATATCTTCCATATTCTTTGTAATGAAATATGCTTTTTAACCTTTTCTGGCCCCACCTACCTGAGATAATACCCACCTCAGTTAAGTGTCTTTTTCACTTGGGAGGATTGGGGCATGTGTCTTCAAATATGTGCTACTTCCTCCAAGTAATACTGTGTTTTGCCAAGGGTCAAACCCTGTATTCCCTCCACTCTCAATTGAAAGTCAAATGGGCCAAGGGTTAAGAAAATCTTATTTCTTAATTCTGATGTCAAAAAATTAAATTGTTGGCTAAAAAAAAGCAAATCTGTTTTGCACTAAGAATAAAATTTCATCCTTCACAATGGTCTAACACATGTACCTCCTTAAATGGAGGGAGAAGTGTTTCAGGAAATAGAGTACTTAGCTTCTTAGTAGAAATACAAGGTCTTTGAAGAAACTATTTTTTAATTTTTATTTTTTTCATGGCTTTGTTTTTGTGTGTCGAAATTTAAAATGTATAAACTAAATGTTGTGTGGAATACCTTTGAATCATTTAAAAAAATTTTTTTAGGACCTGCCTTAAGTGTGAAAGTAATGACTGATGAAAGTGGAAAATCCAAAGGTTTTGGATTTGTAAGCTTCGAAAGGCATGAAGATGCACAGAAAGTAAGACTCAAATATACTAACTAAAGATAGTATGAATTTCCTGTATTTTATAAGGGAGATGATAGGTTTCCTTGCCCTCATACTGAAGTGTACATGCATTACGTTGGCTATCTTACATGTATTCTTTTGACCTACTTGCATTTTGTGTATTAGTTTTGGGGGTATAAATTGGGAATTTATATTCCCAAAACATTGAAGCCAAGTTTTTATGAAGGGTCCATGTTCAGCATTCGTAACCTAACACAATTTCTTGATAAATGAATTTCTCTACTGCAAGTTAGTAATTAAAATTTCTGTGATTTCTATAAGGCTGTGGATGAGATGAATGGAAAGGAGCTCAATGGAAAACAAATTTACGTTGGTCGAGCTCAGAAAAAAGTGGAACGGCAGACGGAACTTAAACGCAAATTTGAACAGATGAAGCAAGATAGGATCACCAGATACCAGGTTCATTTTTAATTGACAAGCAAAATAAGACAGGGATGAGGAAACCTATTTTACGTTCATTTCAGTTACTGCCAGGTAACTGGAGGGTTTGTGAGGGGGTAAGGAGAAGAAACATGGGATAAAAATACTAGGAAGTGTGCTTAAGTACCACTGTGGTTTTCTTTTTCTTTTTCTACAGTTTCTTTTTCTTTTTTTTAGGGTGTTAACCTTTATGTGAAAAATCTTGATGATGGTATTGATGATGAACGTCTCCGGAAAGAGTTTTCTCCTTTTGGTACAATCACTAGTGCAAAGGTAAAGCGTATGGTATTTTAAGATTTGGGGAATATTCATGCCCATTGATAATGCATATGTAAATTTCACATTAATATGCCAGAGTATTTTTCTTATTTTGTAAAATGAATACTCACATTGGTTTGTTTTTTTTCTTCCAAAAAAGTCAGTCTTTTTTTTTTCCTTCCTTTTCTGGAAATCAAGTTTTTGCCTCATTGCTCACAGACATTCAAATTTGAAGTAGATGTTGTAGCCTTGGTGGTTTATTTTTTGCAGGGGATGAGTTCTGAATTCTTCCTGAGGAAGGCTGCATTCGTTGACCATAGTTAGTGATTGATCCTCACATAATATGCATTGTTCTACTCTTTTCAACTATTTTCCTGGTTAAAAGTGGCAATTTATTACGGAACTATAATTGTTATCGGGCAAATTTATATTCACTTACACAATTCATTCTGGGGAGTCAAACTTTTAAGTCCCCTAGCAGTAAAGATAGATTTTCTTTCACTTGAAATCAAAAATGAAGAATTACAGTAGTATGATTCTATTCTGAATTCTGGGATTTTGATTTAAGAACCTCTGTTCAGGTGTTTTTTTCTGACGTCCATGGTCCAAGAATTCTCTGTATGTAAAGCTTTGTGCATATGTATTTTGGGGTATGGTAGGGTGTCTAAAACTTCAGATTCTCAAGAGTACAGGAAAAATTAAAATTCAGTGCTCCGGAATGACCTCGTGGCTGATCTTCCTACTCATCTTTTCCTGGCAACTTGATTAAGGAAGCTTCTGTGATAGGAAATGTTAGGGGCATGCTAGATGAATACAAATAAAAATGAAGAGATGGGGTTACCTTGTGTTTTAGCCTATGCTTTTGAGTACTTGGAGTATTGCTAGAATTTACTCCTGGGTGTCTTTACCCTTAGTGTGTTCCCTGAAAGTTGTTGAAGTTGAATATTGTGCATCAGATTTTAAAGTCCTTTTTGGATCATAATATCACACCTTGGTGGCAAGGATGTGAAAATTTGGCAAGAGTTTATTCTGGAGGAAGAGGTCCTGTGTTAGTAATGCTTGCTGAGAAAAAATATCAAAGCAGAAAGGTAAAAAGTGAAAGGTGATTTCCCATATCTCCCATTTGGGTGTCCTTCCCAGATAATCTTTCATGTTTGTCCAAATGCTCTTTGTAGATGTATAAACAATTTTTAGAAGACCAGGATCGTACTATACAGATTCTGTGACTTGCAGTTTTACTTAACAGTAGGTCTAGATACATATATTCATTTCAGGCTTTTTTTTTCCCCCCCTAAGGTGCTAGTATTCATTATATAGATATACCGTAACTTATTTTACTGTAACCTATATTGATAAACATTTGGGTTGCTTTGTGTGTTTCCACTGTTAGACCCACCATTCTAATAAACATATCTTTGCAAAAATGCCAGTTTTTCTAAAGTTCTAGAATTAAAATAGCTGGTTAGTGGGTATATTTAAAAATGATACAACCAAATTGTCCCAGAAGGCTGGACAAATTCCTGCTAGTCTTGTCAATTTAGTAGAAAGTGGTATACATCTTTTCCAGTGGTGGACCTGCCTTTTATATGTTGACTACTTCTGCCTGTTTGCATATTTTTATATTAGATTGGTTGTCTTTTTATTGATTGGAGAGATTTTATGTCAGCCTTTTTTTTCAATTGCAAATATTCTCTCCCAGTCTTTAACTTAGGACTTCGGGAGTTTTTTGTCATCTTTCCCCATATTTTTGCATTTTATGTTCAGATTCAGAATCTGTTTGGCAATTTGATTTTTCAGTGTGATATGAATGAGAAATGTGACTTAATTCTCGGTTGTCTCAATGTACTGTATACTGTATAATGTAAAGTCCATTTTTTCTGTGTTATTTTAAAATGTTAACTTTAACACACTAAATTCCCATAACTGCATGGGTGGGTATGTTTTAGGGTCTAGTTTTAGGTACAATTGACATATTCAGGTGTATAACATAATGAGGTTTGTGTTGTATATGTTGTGAAATGATCATAATCCATCACTATACATAGTTAACAAAATTGCATTCCCAGGATTTAATTTATAGCTGGGAGTTTGTACTTTTTAATTGATTTCCCCTGCTCACCTCCCTCTGCCTCCAGCAACCATGAGCTCAGTTTTCTTTTTGGTTTTTGGTGTTGTGTTTTGATTCCACTTATAAGTGAGGTCATTGGACTGTTTCCTGTTTGTCCTGTGCTACCATATACCGTTGAATGTAGTTGTAGAACATGCTTATGTATATTGCAGGGCTAGTGAGGAGTTCTTTGCATCTCGTCATTGATCCTTTAGAAGATCTTTTCAGTATTTGAAAGCTTCCTCCTGGCCAATATTTATGGCCCTTTTGGTCTTGAATGTGAAATTTTTATTTTGAAATGTGGATGTTCTAAGATTCAGCTGCTCCCCCTTCCCCACTAAAGAATAGTAAAGCACCTTGTCAACTTGAATTGCTAAAATTTTAGTAGGGGCCTTGGTTGTATCATTCAGATTACTTAAACCTTAATATTCTGTTGACAATCTAAAATCTTAGCACATTTGCTGTCTTATGTCTGTCTACCTCTTTACTTTCTCTTGCTTGGCTGAGATGCGTGTGTATAGCTTGCCCTTAATATTTAGGTATTAAGGAAAAATTGTGGAAAAAAATGAAAGCATTAACAGTGTTTACTTATTTGAGTCAGTAGCTGAATTGTTAATAGTAATGCTCTCAGAGCCTCATTCTGTCATTGAATTAACTTTTTTTTTTGTCTTTTAATAGGTTATGATGGAGGGTGGTCGCAGCAAAGGGTTTGGTTTTGTATGTTTCTCCTCCCCAGAAGAAGCCACAAAAGCAGTTACAGAAATGAATGGTAGAATTGTGGCCACCAAGCCCTTGTATGTAGCTTTAGCTCAGCGCAAAGAAGAGCGCCAGGCTCACCTCACTAACCAGTATATGCAGAGAATGGCAAGTGTAAGAGCTGTGCCCAATCCTGTAATCAACCCCTACCAGCCAGCACCTCCTTCAGGTTACTTCATGGCAGCTATCCCACAGGTATGTTTCAGAAGAGAATAAAAACCTTATACAGGTTTTCAGTTTTGGTCATTTTTAGTGTCTGTGCCCTCCATAAAGGCCTAAGATTGAAACATGTGAATTGTGATTAAGCTTGAAAAAATGCTTTGAGTGTAAGGACTTGCTGAATGTTCTCAGAGTATATAGCTAGCTGCAATATTGCTTTTTTTCATTACATGATACGTCTGTTTGCTTTCTACAGACTCAGAACCGTGCTGCATACTATCCTCCTAGCCAAATTGCTCAACTAAGACCAAGTCCTCGCTGGACTGCTCAGGGTGCCAGACCTCATCGTAAGCCTTTTGTTTTTAATTAAGGTTGTGAATTATTTGGACTAAAAATATGTGATATACTGTTATATTTCAACAGTATATTAACTGTTGCTTTTCGTAACTTAGGCTTATGGGTGTTCATTTTGGGGATCGTAGTATTTTTTTTCCTTTTTTTATTATGTTAATCACCATACATTACATCATTAGTTTTTGATGTAGTTTTCCATGATTCATTGTTTGCATATAACACCCAGTGCTCCATGCAGTACGTGCCCTCTTTAATACGCATCACCAGGCTAACCCATCCTCCCACTCCCCTCCCCTCTAGAACCCTCAGTTTGTTTCTGAGTCCATCATCTCTCATGCTTTGTCTCCCCCTCCAATTCTCCCCCCTTCATTTTTCCCTTCCTGCTATCTTTTTTTTTTTTTAACATATAATGTATTATTTGTTTCAGAGGTACAGGTCTGTGATTCAACAGTCTTACACAATTCCCAGCACTCACCATAGCACACACCCTCCCCAGTGTCTATCAGTCACCCAGCCACCCTATTCCTCCCACCAGGATCCTCGTATTTTTTAAGAAGAATCCTAAAATGCCTCATCCTTCCTCTCTTATTGAGACAGTAATTTCCATGCTGGTTTGATTTTCTTTTCTAAGTTTGGGGATGGATCCAACTCTTAATTTTGTATTTGGTTAGGCAGTAGTTTTAAAAAATCCTGTTCCATGTGTGAGGGTCAGAGTCCTGGCATGTTTAGCCTTGCCTTGTGGCCGGTGCTCTGTTGCAGCAGCACTTGGAGCCAGGTGTGTGTGTCATGTTCAGAGAGTAAGAAGTCCTTGTTCTTCTGAATGTATGGTTTTTTTACGTATTCATTCTCTGGCCTGGGAAGTCTGGGGAAATGGCAGGTGAGAGACTTAGCTTTAAAACACGATATTTGCATTTAGTCACTCTTCGTTCCTTTGTTCAAATCTCAGCTGTTACAACAAAGCATTGAACACTTCCAGTGCGTTTTTTCCCAGTTAACGTGTGTTCTCATATCTTTAAATGTAGCATTCCAAAATATGCCCGGTGCTATCCGCCCAGCCGCTCCTAGACCACCATTTAGTACCATGAGACCAGCTTCTTCACAGGTTCCACGAGTCATGTCGACACAGCGTGTTGGTAAGCCTTAACACTTTCTGTGAAAATTGATTTCCAGTTTGAAAAAGCAAGGTAAAAGTACAAAACCCCGTGTTTATTTTGTAGCTAACACATCAACACAGACGATGGGGCCACGTCCTGCGGCGGCCGCTGCCGCGGCAGCACCTGCTGTCCGCACCGTTCCACAGTATAAGTATGCTGCGGGAGTTCGCAATCCTCAACAGCATCTTAATGCACAGCCACAAGTTACCATGCAGCAGGTAGGCCTTTAATTTCTGTATAAAGATGGCAGTCCTTGGTTGCAGTCAAAGGAGCTGAAGACAATTACGAGAGCTGAAGCTATCTAGAACGTTGTGCTAATTGATGTCCCATTAATTGACTGTATGTAAAAATGTCTTATACTGTGGGAATTAGACAGGCATTCAGCATTCCTTACCCTGAATTATTTGTGTGCTTTGAGAGCTTTGTTAAGCATAGTTGTAAGGAAGAAAGGGTGAAATACAGTTTGTGAGGTTTAGCTCACCCTCTTTTTTTTGACCCCGAGACCCAAACTGTCATGAACATAATAGAAATAGAGCTCAAAAGAATACTCCGGGTAGAAAAGACTACCTTGGTCTGTACTTCTGAGGGACTCAGCTTCTCCTATTCATGTTTAGAGTGCAGTCTTCATCATTTAGTGATTTTTTTTTTTCTAGTGAGTATGTGCCATTACTTCTGGACTTAAAAGAATTTTTTAAAGCAATTTGAGGTGGGGAGAGGGAGAGAGCAAATCCCAAACAGACTCCCTCCTGAGCACGGAACCTGACACAGAGCTCAATCTCACCCCCCTGAGATCATGTCCTGAGCTGAAATCAAGAGTTGGATGCCTGACTGAGCCACCCAGACACCCCTACTTCTGTACTTTAAACTTAGGAAAATTCCTATTTTTTTCTAGCCTGCTGTTCATGTACAAGGTCAGGAGCCTTTGACTGCTTCCATGTTGGCATCTGCCCCTCCTCAAGAGCAAAAGCAAATGTTGGGTAAGTGCCTTTGTCCCACCTAGTCAGTTACAGAGAGACTAGAAAATGGGGAAGATACTTAGCTATCATTTTTAGGTACAAAAGTAGGCCTAAGGTTACAGGATTGGTCTGAACTGGCATGTCTGCTAAACTTCTTAGTAGTGTTCCAGGCTTTTAATTAAATACTTGGCTTTTGATGACTAGGATAATAGGGCATTATTTGCCATGGATCCCACTACATTTTTGGAGGAGGGAATTTGAAGTAAATGAAAAACATCAAGCACAGAATTAACTTCATTGCCTTGTGGTAGATCTTAATCAGTTTTTAACTATCAAAATGGTGGGTTTGGGGTTAGCATCTGTTTGCTATATACAAAAGTTAGGTTCTTCTCCCTAGTTCTAATAATGGTGGATGCCTTTACACTTCTGACTGAAGGAATTTTGTGTTTTTGTTCCTAGGTGAACGGCTCTTTCCTCTCATTCAAGCCATGCACCCTACTCTTGCTGGTAAAATCACTGGCATGTTGTTGGAGATTGATAATTCAGAACTTCTTCATATGCTTGAGTCTCCAGAGTCTCTCCGTTCTAAAGTAATTTAAATCTGTCATTTATCTAACAGCCTCTTACACTATGTATTCCAGGGCTTTTTGTAGAAACTTGAACATTACTAAGTGCTTTATATAAATCATGTACAGTTCTGAGTTTTATAAATTCTAGTCACCACCACCTATGGTGCTGTTATCCCCATTTTGTAATCTAGATGGGGAAACAAGTAATTGGGGGTTGAAAATGTACCCTGTGTTCACACAGCTAGGCAAAGACAGAGCTTGGTTTCCCCTCCAGCTTCTGTGCTGCTGTTTGTGAGGAGAGAGATGTTTGCCATTGTTTCTCAACTTTGGGGGCAGTTTTGGTGAGAGAGGAAGAAGCGCAAGAGGGTTCATAATTCTAGAATAGTGGTGGAGTGGAACCCCAAAGGATATGGATACAGTTGAAATGGTTTTGTTTTTGTTTTTTTTTTTAAGATTTTATTTATTTATTTATCAGAGAGAGAGAGAGCACAAGCAGGGGGGAGCGGCAGGCAGAGCGATAAGCAGGCTCCCCGCTGAGCAGGGAGCCCGATGCGGGACTTGATCCCAGGACACTGAGATCATGACCTGAGTGGAAGGCAGACGCTTAACCAACTGAGCCACCCCAGGCATCCCTTTTGTTTTGTTTTGAAAGCAGTTCTTTCACTTGCATATGAGGAAAGGAGTTTAGTTTGCCTTTGTTGGACATTTATATGTTGTTGTGAATTTGAAATTCTTCTAGTTACTCCTTTTCAGAGCCAGTTTGTTGTTTTTTTAGGTTGATGAAGCTGTAGCTGTACTACAAGCCCACCAAGCGAAAGAGGCTGCCCAGAAAGCAGTTAACAGTGCCACTGGTGTTCCAACTGTTTAAAGTGAGTGTTCCTCCCTGGGTTTATTGGTTTAAGCTTGTTTTTATCAGTTTGAGCATACTTTACAGAAATTCCTTTTACCATTAATACACATGTTGTATTGCTAACTTTTCAAAAAGAAGTAGAAATAGAAACTAAAATTTTATCTGTTAGCCTGGTTTTGACTTGAATTTTGAAATCCAAGCACCTTCAAACGTTTGTATTATAATTTGTATTAAATGGGCTTGGCTTTTTTGTGTACTTACTCTGCCAGGACTTTCATAGCTTATACCTTTCCTTGGGTTGCAATACTGACAGTTGCCCAGGGCCTGCACTCTTATCCTTCATTACTTCCAAGAAATGGGGTAATGGAGCTGTGTAGCCCAGACCAGAGATTGGGCAAAGCTTTTCTGTAAAGGACCAGATAGGAAATACTTAAGGATTTGTGGGCCATGTTGTCTATGTTGTAATTATTACAGTTTTAGTGTGAAAGAACTCCTAGACATTACATAAATGAAAAGTTGTGTCCGGGTGCCAATAAAACTTTACAAGAAACAGGCTGCAGACTGAATTTGGCCATGGGCTTTAAATTTGCTACTGACAGGTGCCAGTATTGGTCATCTTGTTTTGTTGTTGGTACTTGGCCATTTGCGTGCTATACACTTTAAATTTGCAGTGTTATGTTTGATACGTTTACATATTGTAGTATGATTGCCAGTGTAGTAATAACTAGCAGCCCTGTCACTTTATGTAATGATTATAATGATCCTAGCCTCTTGGCAAGTTTGATTACATTTTTTCTCCCTGCATTCACAGATTGATCAGGGACCACGAAAAGAAACTTGTGCTTCACCGAAGAAAAATATCTAAACATCGAAAAACTTAAACATTATGGAAAAAAAACATTGCAAAATATAAAATAAATAAAAAAAGGAAAGGAAACTTTGAACCTTATGTACCGAGCAAATGCCAGGTCTAGCAAACGTAATGCTAGTCCTAGATTACTTATTGATTTAAAAACAACAAAAAAAAACACAAAAAAATAGTAAAATATAAAAACAAATTAATGTTTTATAGACCCTGGGAAAAAGAATTTTCAGCAAAGTACAAAAATTTAAAGCATTCCTTTCTTTAATTTTGTAATTCTTTACTGTGGAATAGCTCAGAATGTCACTTCTGTTTTAAATAACAGAATTGATAACTGAGCAAGGAAATGTAATTTGGATTATAAAATTCTTGCTTTAATAAAAATTCCTTAAACAGTGCCCAGTGCTGTTATGCTATTTCATTTCTTTGTAATTGGTTTTGCACAAATAGGTGATAAGCTGGAATTGGCAGAAGAATTTCTTCCATGAAAAAGGTGCAGTTCAAGGGTATGGAAAAGGGGCACAAGAATTTCTCCAATTTGTTGTATGAATTTAGATTTCCATGTGAATTCTTGAACCAAGGTATATCTGTATTTAACGTTTTTTGAGATGATGCCAGTGTAAGGTTTCTAAGCTGGAAGTTAATTAGCTCAACCCCTCATCATATGGCGTGAAAAACAGTAACAGCACTGGCTCCTAAAGTTAGGATTAGTTTTAAGCCTTAGTTTTGAAAAGACCTTTAATTTGATAGGAAATTAAGTCACAATCATCAACTAATACCTTGTCCCCTAAAGTACTTGTGAAAATTCAGTTTTTGGGGTTCTACCTCTAGAAGATGGATTTAGAAAAAAAATACCCTTGGCAGTTAGAATACACTTTTGGAGAATGGTCTAGTTTTAATTTCTATTCCATTCTCCACATATACTACTAACAAAGTTAAGCTTTCTGAGTTGCACATCTGATATATCTAAGACCGTGCTAAAATTATTTCAACACCAGCTCTTGAGCAAATAATCCAGATAAAACCATGACTATGACAGTGTCATGCTTCTCTGCATGATGAAGCTTTTAATGCTTTTCACCTCAGCTGCTTCTCTTGAAACTCAAGATGTACATGTTAACCCCCACATACCCCTATGGCTTAAATACTACACCCAGTAGGCATTCTAATTCTTTTTATTTTGTCTGACCATAGACTCACCCTCTTAAGAGGCTGACAGAATACTTAGATGAAAACAATTTCTCTTAGTCACCATGAAAGCTTTTTCGATGCTTTAAGGCAGAAAAATATATACCACTTTTTCAAATTTGAATACAGAATGGTTCAAGCTTTGAGACTTTAAAGGAAGAGACTTTAGTTTGAGACACCTTAGAAGCTGTATCCATAAAATTCCACACTTACATGCCAAAATTTAAAGTAGCAGATAGGATTTGCATAGATGGTGGTAGCTTGCTTTATACACTGCATAGTTGGGACTTCTTATGTGAGAAGATCTATCGTCCCCATCTGTTCTTGTAGCAAACTTTCCATGACTGTTGAGAGGAACCAACAAAAGTGTGAAGTAGACCTTTGTGATCTGCTTGTAGGAATTAGGAAAAAAAATAATGTACAATTGGTCACTTGATCATGTATTTGCAAATTCATCTACTCAGCAAAAGTTACTTATAGCCCAGAAATCTACATGCCTTTACAGTCATTTGCCAACATGGCACTGAAAATTTGAGTTGAAACACGTTCCCAGCTGAAGTCGAATAAGCCTGCTAACCTTTTTTCAGTTTTCATACCATAAACAAGTCTCCTTTTTGAGGTCTATCTACTGCCATGTTCTTGATATTTTTGTGTTTGTTGGTGATTGTGCTGTTTAAATTGCTCCTAAGCATAGTGATTAGGTGCTGTCTGGTGTCCCTAAGTTCGGGAAGGTAGATAAGCTTCATTCAGGCATAAGTTACAGAGCTGTTGGCTAGGCGTTCAAGGTTAACTATATATTAAATAAGGTGTCTTTAAACAGGAACACACAAAAGCAAGGATATTATGAAAATGTGGCTGGCTTACAGGTACCTATTTCCCCTAAGAGCAATGATTCAATATTTGCCAATAGATTGTTAGCGAGACTTCATAGAACATAATAACCACAATTAATGAAGGCTAGTTGTATCATAAAGATACAGCTCATAATCTACAATAGTTTATTTTAAAGCACCTAATTTCATGTGGGATTTGAAGTGAAACCGAGTAAGACCACTGATGTGCTACTGTACATCTTTCTAAAGCCTCTTGTGGCTGCTTTGGAACTTCAGACAAATTGATAGGCCGTGTTTTTCTGTAGACACTGGATGTATAATCTAGGCTAATTGGAAACTCTTCAGCCTAGAATCTTCATTTCAACACGCCCCCGAAGACTTTCATGGTAACGTATCTTGTTTCATAGTATCCCATCTTTGACTATATTTCTTACCTTCCTAACAAGCTAATGGATCCCAAGTGACTGACATTGTGGAGAGTACTTTGAAATTTTCTCAATCTTTTGATGTAAAACTGTGGTCCCAGATTATTTGCAGTGAGTAAATGACTTTGAAGAGGACCTGGATATTTGGGTATAATGAGTACATTATCCCTATAACACAGTTCTCATGGGAACAAAGTGAATCAGAAGTTTGGTTGAAGTTGGAAGCAAAATGGGTGGAGTTGGGTCAGTACACTGGCCAGTATCCTTAAACTGTAATAATCTGGTGCACACCACTCTGCTAGGAGACCAAATGGTCAGGAGGACATCTGAGTCTCCTTGTCAGGACAGCCACCTTTGGACAATGCCAAAGCTACACTGGATTTCTGTTGCCCTTTTTCTAGGCTTCATATGGACTCTTCTGTAAATATAACCTCTTCAGTTAGACAATCGGATTGGTTTGATTTAAGGGTTCTTAGTTACCACTTTGATAACTTAGATGTTGCCGAGTCTTTTTAAACCACCTAGGTGCAAAGTGTTAAGCATTTACATGGCAGAATTAGAGGGTAACCCAATTTCAAATTTTAGGTGTTATCCTAGCTTTTTATCTAATCTCACAATCATGGCAATTTGGGAAGAAAAGATAGTCTTACCACAAAGGTAGAAAAACATGCAATTTACCTACTTTGTTACTGACATTATCCCCAGAAAACTTGAAACAACATGGAATATTTATTAGTCTAACATTCTTTCTGTAGAGAAAAAGCCCTTCACATTAGACGTCAAGAATATTTGTATTTTTTTGGAATGTTCCCACAAGTTGTGTAATAACTGTTGATAAGGTATATATGAGCAGATGGATTTATGGTTGATGGGTTTTTTTCAACGTACCGCCCCAAGTAAAAAATAACATTACACGTTTGTAATATAGAATGAGCTGATGCTAAATTGAATGTTAAAGACCTGTCCTTTCCATTTTTAAATTTGAGTAGATTTTATTTGTTATAAGTAACACTGTGACTTAATTTACAATACCAACTGTGATGCACTGGTAATTTGGTGGCACCATAATTACGGCAGACAGCGAAAATGGTGAACTAATGAGGAATGGCGCTTGTCACTGACGAGCAGTGCCGGGCTGGTAGAGGAGGGAGTCTTCGGGCAGGGCGTGAAAAGTCATGGAATCTTTTCTAATCATGAAAGATGCCTGCTTTTGAACCAGTTAAGCGTTAACTGCTGATACTGAGCATGTACAGCATGTTTACTTACCAAGTGAATTCTTTACATGCACTATTATTAAGCCCACCCTGTGAGATTCAGTAATACACTCCCATCTTACAGTAGAGGGAACTGAAGCTTTGAGAAGTTTAGTGATTTGCCCAGAAGCACATAGTAAGTGATGATGAAGCTGGAATTTGAATCCAGACCCACAGGCTCTAAAGTTCATGCCAAGGCTCTGGGTAAACGGTCTTTTTAAAAGTCCATTTATTTAAAAAATATTTTTTTAAAAAGTTCCAAAAAAGCAGGTATTTGGGCTTACCTTCAGTCTGGGGGGCGAGAGGTGGCATGACCCAGGTCTATCAAAGCACGTGGTAGGAAGCCAAAACAAAGATGCTTTTCTCTTGACATATTTTAGGGCAGCCACAAAAAAAAAAAAAAAAAACAAAAAAAAAACAACAAAGGAAAGAGTCATTATTTAGAAGAAAAAGGTCTTTAATGAAGCTGAGCTTAAAATTCTATATCAGAATATTTTCCTTCCTTCTGAGCATCAGGGACTGCCTGGGAATATCAAACATTTCCTTTAGCAACCCTGTGATGGCTTTTCTGAGCTCATTCGTATTTCCATTCTAGGTTCTCTTGGAATTGGTAAATGGATTTAATCAAAACCTTTTAATTATCATGAGGTTTTTTTTAAAACCTGTGAAATTGACCTTCTGACCCCTGTATTGCATTTTTGTGCCGATTAGGAAGGTATGAACATTTTCTCAACAGTTTCTAAGAAATGTGTTTGATATAATGCCAAGTGCTGCTGCTAAAGAAGAAATTTCCAGCAAATTAGGTATGTTTTAAGTAACACCCACTGCTTGTAAGTGGCAAAGCCAAATCTAGAACTCT
This sequence comes from Mirounga angustirostris, assembly GCF_029215605.1. NCBI lineage: Eukaryota > Metazoa > Chordata > Mammalia > Carnivora > Phocidae > Mirounga > Mirounga angustirostris. Next base: position 36,038,788 of record NW_026991712.1, read on the forward strand.
AGGCTCTCTGACTTGAGTCAGTGCTATTACTAGCTTTTACTTTAATTTAGCTTTTATTTCTCTTGCTAATCCTTTACGCTGAAAAAATTCAACAGATAGGAATTCCGTGTATTTCCTTTAGCAATATATGAATAGATAACTTTTTAAAGATAGAATTTTTTTCTCTTGTCATTTAAACTTAGCTTTTGTCTTGTCTCAGAGATCACTGTCTCAAAGTGATGTCAGAATCATGGTAATGTTAAGTCATTCCTCTTTCCTCTCCCCTTATATGACAACTAGACATCCATAACTGGGCAAAAGTGCCTCTGCAGGTTACCCCAAGGGATACACCAGTCCACCTGTGCCCCCCCAAAATAAACAGGTCCTCAGTAAGGGCTACAGATCCAAGGGATTTGGTGAACCCCTGTGATGGGGGACAAAAAGAGCCTGGAGAGTGCAAAATTAGGCAGATACCAATGGACAGAACCCATGGAAGCCAGCCTCCAGAGGAGAGATTTCAGCATGCCATCAGAATAAGGCGGAGAAGGGTAGAGACAGGTTTGGATGCAAAGGAGAGGGAGGAACTCAGCAGGGCAGCCCCGCCTCCAGAGGGTGATACTGCAAGGGCTGGGCTTTATTTAATACACCTCTACGGCAGAGGAGATGGAAAGTGAAAATGGTGAGTGGATGCCAGGCTACCACAACTGTGCGAGACAAACCTGTTTTTCAGCAACACCCAGATTTCTCAGGAAGGACCTCTGTGACTTGTAGGGAGGAAGGAGAAAGGGAAGGAGGCAGATGAGGTCAGAGGGCATTAACAGCAGGTGTGTTTGTCAGGACTTCAACAGGAAGTCTGCCCACAAACCTCTGGGAATACCCCACGCCGGGGTCCACCCGCACCAGGCTGTGGGCACCTTCAGTACTCTAAGTACCAAACCCATACCTCCCCACCTCTGCTGTCGGCTCCTTGTGTGCACTCCCAAGTGCCTCCCAAGGACAAGCTCCAGCAGACACAGAAGATGCCCAGATGATAGGCCAAGCTCAGTGCCTAAGGGAGAAACCACAAACTTGAGCTATAGCACCACAATCTGGAAGACAAAAGAAAGGCCAGCCTGTTGAAATGTTAAGAACCGAAGAAGAGATAATATGTTAAAGTGCTTGCTACTTCAAAATGTGAAAGCGGAAATACTTACCTACAAACACTATCAAGGAAATACAGTATCTGGGACACCTGGGTGGCTCAGTCAGTTAAGTGTCTGCCTTCTGCTCAGGTCCTGATTTCAGGGTCCCGGGATCGAGCCCTGTGTTAGGCGCTCTGCTCAGCGAGGAGCCTGCTTCTCCCTCTCCCTCTGCCTGCAGCTCCCCCTGCTTGTGCTCTCTCTCTGTCAAATAAATAAATAAAATCTTAAAAAAAAAAAAAAAAGGAAAGTACAGTATCACAAAAAGAAAATAATTCTCCACCAGGAAATGCAAAGGACCGGAATAATATGATCTAACTGATAAAGAATTCACAATAGCTTCTATGAGGAAATCAACAAGCTACAAAAAAACCCCAATGAACTCAGGAATAAAATTAATGAACAGTTATTTACCCAAGAGATTAAAATTATTTTAAAAACCAATGAATTCTAGAGCTCAAGAATTTAATGAATGAATGGAAGAATGCACTAGAGAGCATCAGTAACAGGACAGGGAAGATGGAAGAGAATAAATGACTTGAAAAACAGGAATACAGAAATAATTCAATCAATTCCAGAGAAGAGAAAACTAGGATCTAAAAGGAGTGAAGAAATGCTACAGGAGCTATTGAATTTGATCAGGAAGGAAAATAACAGAAAAACTGCTGTACCAGAAAGAGAATAGAAGGAAAAGAAGGCAGAGATATTATTTGAGGAAATAACAGCTGAGAATTTTCTAAACCCAGGAAAGGGCTTGGACATACATGTCTGAGAAGCTAACAACACCCTATTATTTCAATGCAAAAAGACCTCCCCTAAGACACATTAATTATACTTGAATTTAAATAAAGAAAACAACATGAGCAAGTAGGATTAATCATGGAGATGAAAAGATGGTTCAACATATGGAAATCAATAAATGCAATGCATTACATTAATAGAATGAAAGATAAAAATCACATGGTTGTCAAAATAGATGCAGAAAAAGCACTTAACAAAATACAATATCCCTTTCATGATAAAAAACCCTCAACACACTAAGTATAGAAGGAACATACCTCAACATAATAAAAGCCATAAATGAAAAGCCCACAGCTAACATTATATTCAACAGTGAAAAATTGAGAACTTCCTCTAAGATCAGAAACAAGACAAATATGTCCACTCTCACCACTCTTACTCAGTATAGTACTGGAAGTCCTAGCTAGAGGAATTAGGCAAGACAAACAAATAAAAGTCATCCAAATTGGAAAAGAAGAGGTAAGTGGCACCTGGCTGGCTCATCCAAAGAGCATGCAACTCTAGATCTTGGGGTCATGAGTTCAAACTTCATGTTGGGTGCAGAGATTACTTAAATTTTTTTTTAAAAAAGGAAGAAGTAAAATGGTCATTGTTTTCAGATGACATAATTTTATATATAGAAAATCCAAAAGACTCAATCAAAAAATTGGAGGAAGTAATCAATGAATTCAGTAAATTTGCAGATATAAAATTGACCTACAGAAATCGATTGCATTTCTATACACTAATAATGAAATATTTGAAAAAGAAATAAAACTGTCCCATTAACAATAGAACCAAAACCAATAAAATACCTAGTAATAAATTTAACCAAGGAAGTGAAAGATCTGTACAATTACCACAAGACTTTTTAAAAGAAATGAAAAAGACACAAATAGACATCCTGTATTTATGGATCAGAAGAATTAATATTGTTGAAATGTCCACACTACCCAAAGCCATCTATAGATTCAACTCAATCCCTATCAAAATTCCAATGGCATTTTTCACAGAAATAGAACAAAAAACCCTAAAATTTGTATGGAACCACAAAAAAGCCTAAAAAGCCAATGCAATCTTGAGAAAGAAGAACAAAGCTGGAGCCAATACTTCCTGATTTTGAACTAAACTACAAACCTGTGATAATCAAATGGTATTGGTATAAAATAGATATATAGACTAATAGAACAAAATAGTGAGCCTAGAATTAACCCCTGCATATACAGTCAAATAATATTTGATAAGAGATCCAAGAACACCCAATGGAAAAAGGATGGTCTCTTCAACAAATGGTGCTGGGAAAACTGGATATAATATATGCAGAAAAATGAAACTGGACCCATCTTACACCACTCACAAAAACTAACTTGAAATGGATCAAATTAGACATAAGTCTTGATAACATAAACTTCCTAGAAGAAAACATAAGGAAGAACTCTTCAACATTGGTCTTGGCAATGATTTTTTGATAGGATGCCAAAAGCAAAAACAAAAACAAAAACAAAAACAAATATGACTACATGAATCTTAAAATCTTCACAGCAAAAGATATAATCAACAAAATGAAAAGCAAACCTACAAAATGGGAGAAAATATTTTGCAAACTGCATGTTAGATAAGGAATTAATATCCAAACTATATAAGGAACTCATAAAACAAAACAAACAATCCAATAAAAAATGGGCAGAGGAACTAAATAGATATTTTTCCAAAGAAGACATCCAGATTACCAACAGGTCCATAAAAAGAGACTCAACATCATTAATTATCAGGGAAATGCAAATACAAACCACAATGACATTATCACCTCACACTTTACACTGTTTTCAAGAAGATAAGAGATAACAAATGTTGGTGAAGATTTGAAGAAAAGGGAACCGTTGTGCACTGGTGGTGGGAATGAACTTACTTCAGCCACTATGGAAAACAATATGGAGTTTCCTCAAAAAATTAAAAATAGATCTACCTGGTTCAGCAGTTCCACTTCTGGGTATATACCCAAAGGAAATGAAAATTGGGTATCAAGAAGATATATGCAGTTCCATGTTTATTGCAGTATTATTCACAATAGCCAAGATATGGAAACAACCTAAATACCCATCAACAGACAAATGGATAAAGAATAGGTGGATTATTATTTGATGTGGACCTCAATGGAATGGAAAATTATTTGGTGTGGACCTCCTACACACACACACACACACACACACACACACACAGGAATATTATTTAGCCATGAGAAAGAAGGACATTTTGCCATATCTGACAACACATATGGACCTTGAGGACATTATGCTTAGTGAGATAAGTCAGACAGAGAAAGACGAATATTATATAACTTATATGTGGAATCTACAAAAGAGAAACTTATGGAGTTCCAGTTCAAGACGGTGATGTAGGAAGATCCTAAATTCATCTCCTCCCATGACACCAGATCTACAGCTACATCACTTTCCTCTGGAAAAAAACCCACAAAACTACCTGAGTGAGTCCTACATATCAAGCAAATGAAAAAAGTAACCTACATCAAAGCAGGCAGGAGAGGCTGAAACACAGTATTACCACAAACCCCACCCCTGCTGCAGAGACCCTGAATCAGGAGGGAACTTAAAATCAGAGCTTCTCTCTGTGGAGTGAAGAGTTTGACCCTCACATCTAGCACCCCAACTTTTAAGACCTGCATCTGAGAGATGAGCCCCCCAAAACATCTAGCTGTGAAAACCAACAGGGCTTGTGTCCACAATACCACATGGATATAGCAAAATGAGAAATGATTCCTACAGGGCTCATCTGTCCCAGGGACACAGCAGACTGAGAAGTGCCCAGATTTCCTGCGAATGAGGCTTATGTGCTTATCTTAAAGCATTGGTCTAAGAGGCAGGCATCTAATTTAACACACATCTGGGAGCTTGCTTGGGTACTCTTCAGGGATGGAGGCGGATGGATGCTATCTTTGTCCTCTCTCTCTACCTTGCTTCAGCTTGCTGGTGTCTCCAGAAAAAAGAGTTGGACCCTCTTTTAATGCTCTGATTTTTGTGGTTGCTATCAGGGGACACCTTTAGATTGTCTGGCTTTGTTGGCTGGTGAGGCTTATGTTCTTGGTGCTACAAGACTGTAAATAGTGGAGAAAGTGTGCTTAACAAGCTACCACCCCAGGGCACAACAAGGGACAGCAGACTGAACCCAGTCATACTGTGAAAGATCTAAATGATATAGAAAATTTAAAGTACTGATCATAAAGATACTCACTGGACTTGAGAAAAGAGTGGAGGACCTCAGTAAGACCCTTAACAAAGAGATAAAAATAACATATCAGAGATGAAGAACTCAATAAATGAAATTAAAAATACAATAGATGGAATAAATAGTAGGCTACAGGAGGCAGAGGAATGTATCAGTGACCTGGATGATAGAGTAATGGAAAGCAATCAAGCTGAGCTGGTGAAAGACAAACAAATACTGCATAATGAGAATACACTCAGAGAACTCAGTTCACCATCAAACATAACAACATTTGCATTATAGGGATCCCAGAACAAGAAGAGGGAGAAAGCAGGGCAAAAATGTATTTGAAGAAATAATAGCTGAAAACTTCCCAAATCTGGGGAGGGAAACAGAGATCCAGATTCAGGAGGCACAGAAAATCCCCCAACAAACTGAACCCAAGGAGGTCCACACCAAAACACATAGTAATTAAAATTGCAAAAAATAGTGATAAAGAAATGCTGCAAGAGAAAACAGTTACATACAAGGGAAACCCTAAAAGTTTATCAGCTGATTTTTCTGCAGGAACTTTGCAGACCAGAAGAAAGTGGCACAATATATTCAAAGTGCTGAAAGGTTAAAATCTCCAGCCAAGACCACTCTATCCAGCAAGGCGATCATTCAGAATAAAAGGGCAGATAAATAGCTTCCCAGGAAAAAAAAAAAAGAATTCATGACCACTAAGCCAGCACTATAAGAAATGTTTAGGGGAACTCTGTGAGTGGAAAATAAAACCATAAGTAAGAGTAAGAAAAATAGGAAGCACAAAAACAAAAAAATTAATTCTGTAAAACTCAGTCAAGAAAAGCACAAAATAAAAAGATGCATAATATGATACCAAATATCTGAAACATGGATGGGAGAGGAGTAAAGAATGGGTTCAAAATTAAGTGACCATCAACTTAATATAGACTGCTATATCCTGAAGGTGTTATGTATTAACCAAATGGTAACCACAAATCAAAAAACAGTAATAGATATGCAAAAAAACAAAAAAAACCAAGGAATCCAAGTGTTTTGCTAAAAAAACCAACTAAGCAGGAGAAAACAGAGCAAGAGAGAAAGGAACAGAGAGGATCTACAAAGACAACCATGACAACAAATAACAAAATGGCAATAAGTACACACCTATCAATAATTACTTTGAATGTAAATGGACTAAACACTCAAATCAAAAGACATGGGGTGATGGAATGGATAAAAAAACAAGACCTATCTATATGCTGCCTATAAGAGACCAAAAGACACATGCAGATTGAAAGTGAAGGGATAGAGATACATTCATCATGCAAATGGAAGTGAAAAGAAAGCTGGAGTAGCAATACTTAATATCAGACAAACTAGAGACTGTATAAAGAAGATATAACAAATGTAAATATTTATGCACCCAACATAGTAGTACCCAAATACATAAAGCATAACAAACATAAAGGAAATAACCTATAGTAATACAACAATGGTAGGAGACTTTAACATCCTACTTACATCAATGGATAGATCATCCAAACAGAAAATCAACAAGAAAACTGTGGCTTTGAATGACACATTGGACCAGATGGATCTAACAGATCTATTCAGGACATTCCATCCTAAAACAGCAGAATACACACTGTTTTCAAGTGCATATGGAACATTCTCCACAATAGATCATGTAATAGGCCACAAAACAAGTCTCAACAAATTCAAAAAGACTGAAGTGATACCATGCATCTTTTCTGACCACAGTGCTATGAAACTAGAAGTCAACCACAAGAAAAAACCTGAAAAGCACACAAATACATGGAGGTTATAGGACAGGCTACTAAACAATGAATGGATCAACCAAGAAATCAAAGATGAAATAAATACACATAGACAAATGAAAATGAAAACACAACAGTCCAAATCTTTGGGATACAGCAAAGCTATTCTGTGAAGGACATTTATAGCAATACAGGTCTACTTCAAGAAGCAAGAAAAATCTCAAATAAACAACCTAACCTTAAATCTAAAGGAACCAGCAAAAAAACAACAACAAAACCCAAAACCAGCAGAAAGAAGGAAATAATAACGATCAGGGCAGATACAAACAAAATAGAACCTAAAAAAAAAAACAATAGATCAATGAAACCAGGAGCTTGTTCTCTGAAAAGATCAACAAAATTGATACACCTTTAGCCAGACTCATTAAAAGAGAGAGAGAGAGAGGAGACTCAAAATCAGAAATGAAAGGGGAGAAATAACTGACATCAGAGGTACAAAAGATTGTAAGAGAATATTATGAAAAACTATATGCCAACAAACTGAACAACTTAAAAGAAATAGATAAATTCCTGGAAACACAGAACCTCCCAAAACTGAAGTAGGAAGACACAGAAAATTTGAACAGATTGATTACCAGCAATGAAATGGAATCAGTAACCAAAAAACTGTCAGCAAACAAAAATCCAGGGCCATATGGCTTCACAGGTGAATTTTACCAAACATTTAAAGGAGAGTTAATACCTATTCTTCTCAAACTATCAAAAAAATAGAAGAGGAAGGAAAACTTCCTAATTCATTCTGGAAAGTCAATATTACCCTGATGCCAAAAACAGAAAAGTCACTACAAAAAAAGAACTACAGGCCAATATCTCTGAGAAACATGGATGCAAAAATCCTCAACAAAATATTAGCAAACCAAGTCCAACAATACATTAAAAAGATCACTAACCATGATCAAGTGGGATTTATCCCTGGGATGCAAGGATGGTTCAATATTCACAAGTCAATCAATGTGATACATCACATCAACAAGAGAAAGGATAAGAACCATATGATCATTTCAATAGATGCAGAAAAAGCATTTGCTAAAGTACAACATCCATTCATTATAAAAACCCTCAACAAAGTAGGATTGGAAGGAACATACCTCAACATAATAAGGGCCTTTTATGCCCACAGCTAACATCATACTCAATGGTGAAAAACTGAGAGCACTTTCCCTAAGGTCAGGAACAAGACAGGATGTCCACTCTCACCGCTATTATTTAACATAGTACTGGAAGTCTTAGCCACAGCAATCAGACAAGAGGAAGGAATAAAAGGCATCCACATTGGTAAGGGAGAAGTGAAACTTTCACTATTTGAAGGTAACATGACAACATGTATAGCAAATCCTAAAGTTTCCACCAAAAAACTACTAGAACTGGTAAATCAATTCAGTAAGGTTATAGGATACAAAATCAACATACGGAAATCTGTTGCAGTTTTGTATACTAATAATGGAGCAACAGAAAGAGAAATTAAGAAAGCAATCCTATTTACAATTGCACCAAAAATAATAAAATACCCAGGAATAAACTTAACCAAGGAGGTGAAAGACCTTACTCTGAAAACTACAAAATACTGATGGAAAGATATTGAAGATGACAAACAAGTGGAAGGCTATCCCATGCTTATGGATTGGAAGAACAAATATTGTTAAAATATCCATACTACCTGAAACAATCCACAGATTTCATACAGTCCCTATCAAAATACCAATGACATTTTGCACAAAACTAGAACAAACAGTCCCAAAATTTGTATAGAACCACAGAAGACTCTGAATAGCCAAGCAACCTTGAAAAGCAAAGCAAAACAAAACAAAAACAAAAACCTGGAAGTATCACAATTCCAGATTTCAGATGATACTACAAAGCTGTAGTAATAAAAACAATATGGTTTTGGCACAAAAATAGGCACATAGATCAATGGACTAGAATAGAAAGCCCAGAAATAAAGCCATGTTTATATGGTCAATTAATCCTTGACAAAGGAAAGAATATGCAATGGGAAAAGGACAATCTTTCCAACAAATAGTGTTGAGAGAACTGCATGGCTACATGCAGAAGAATGAAACCAGACCCCTTTCTTACACCATACATAAAGATAAACTCAAAATGGATTAAAGACCTAAATGTGAGACCTGAAACCATAAAAATCCTAGAAGAAAGCACAGTCAGTAATTTCTCTGACATCAGCTGTAGCAACTTTTTTCTAGATATGTCTCCTGAGGCAAGGGGATAAAAGCAAAAATAAACTATAGGGACTATATCAAAATAAAAATCTTCTGCACAGCAAAGAAAACAATCAACAAAACTAAAAGGCAACCTATTGAATGGGAGCAGATATTTGCAACTGACATATCTGATAAAGGGTTAGTATCCAAAATATATAAAGAACTAATATAATTCAATACTTAAATAATCCAATTTAAAAATGGGCAGAAGACAGAAACAGACAGTTCTTCAAAGACAGCCAGATGGTCAACAGACATATGAAAAGATGTTCAACATCACACTGATCATCAGGGGAACGCAAATCAAAACTACAATGGGATATCACTTCACACCTGTCAGAGTGGCTAAAACAACAACACAAGAAACCAGAAGTATTGAAAGGATGTGTAGAATTAGGAACCCTCTTGCTCTGTTGGTGGGATGGAGGTTACTCAAAAAGTTAGGATGGAACTACTCTACAATACAGTAATTGCACTATTGGGTATTTACCCCAAAATACAAAAACACTAATTCAAAGAGATTCATGTACCTCTGTGTTCATTGCAGCATTATTTACAATAGTTAAACTATGGAAGCAACCCCAGTGCCCATCAATAGACAAATGGATAAAGAAAGAAGATGTGGCATATATAACATGGAATATTATTCAGCCATAAAAAAGAATGAAATCCTGCCATTTGCAACAATATGTCTGGAGCTAGAGAGTAGTATGCTAAGAAAAATAAGTCATTCAGAGAAAGACAAATACCATATGATTTTACTCATGAGGAACTTAAGAAACAAAGTAAACTAGCAAAGGAAAAAAAAGAGAGACAAACCAAGAAACAGACTCTTAACTATAGAGAACAAATTGGGTTACCATAGGGGAGGTGGGTGGGAGGATGGGTGAAATTGGTGATGGGAATTAAAGCGTATACTTATCATGATGAGCATGGAGTAATGTACAGAATTGTTGAAACACTGTAACATACACCTGAAACCAATATAATAATGTATGTAAACTATACTGGAATTGAAAAAATAATAATAAAAAGAAAAAAATACCTAGGAGTAAATTTAACCAAGGAGGTGAAAGATCTGTACACTAAAAACTGTAAGACATTGATGAAAGAAAGTGAAGACACAAATAAATGGAAAGATATTCTGTACTCATGTATTGGGAGAATTTAGATCATTAAAATATTCATACTGCCCAAAGCCATTTACAAATTTAAAGCAATCCTTATATCATAATTCCAGTGGCATTTTTCACAGCAATAGAACAAACAATCCTAAAATTTGTAAGGAATCACAAATGACCCCAAATTACCAAGGCAATCTTGAGAAAGAAGAACAAAGCCAGAGGCATCACACTTGGATTTCAAACCACAGTTGACCCTGAACAACATGGAGGTTAGGGACTCTGTGCCACCCATGTAGTAAAAAATCTGCATGTAACTGTGACTCCCCCAAAACATAATTACTAATAGCCTACTATTGACTGGAAGTCTTTCCAATTACATAAATAGTTGATTAATACATATTTTATATGTTATGTGTATTATAAACTGTATCCTTAAAGTAAGCCAGAGAAAAGAAACTGTTAAGAAAATCATAAAAAAGGAAATATTTTTATAAAACTCTTCTGTATTTTTTTAAAAATCCATGTTTAAGTGGACACATGCAGTTCAGTCCTGTGTGGTTCCCAAGTCGGCTGTATATTACACAGCTCTATAATAAAAAAAAGTATGGTTTTGGCATAAAAATGACTCCTAGATAAATGAAACAGAACAGAAATAAACCCAGGCATATATGGTCAATTAATTTGTGCCAAAGGAATTAAGTATAGTGGAGAAAGGACAGTATTCTTTAATAAGTGGTATGATAACTGGACAGCCACATGCAAAAGAATGAAACTGGACCCCTCTTATATCACAAACTAAAATGAACTCAAAATAGATTAAAGATTTGAATGTAAGACTTGAAACCTTAAAACTCATAGAAGAAAACATAGGCAGTAAGCTCCCTTGACATCAGTTTGGCAATTATCTTTTGGATTTGACACCAACAGCAAAGGCAACAAAAGCAAAAACAAACAACTGGGACTACATCAAATTAAAAAGCTTTCAGCAAAGGAAACCATCAATGAAACGAAAAAGGCGACCTATGAAATGGGAGAAAATATTTGCAAATCATGTATCTGACAAGGGGTTAATACCCAAAATATATAAAGAACTCAATGGCAAAAACAAAAAACAAATGTCCCCCACCAAATAATCAAATTCAAAAATGGACAGATGATCTGAATAGACATTTTTCCGAAGAAGGCATATTGATAGCCAATACCATATTGATGGTACATGAAAAGATGCTCAACATCACTAACCATCAGGGAAATGCAAATCAAAACCAGTGAGATTTCACCTAACATCTGTTAGAATGGCTATTATAAAAAAGACAAGAAATGACAAGCAAATGTTGGTGAGGATGTGGAGAAAATGGAACCCTTATACACTGTTGGTGGGGGTATAAATTGGTGCAGCCACTATGGAAAACAGCATGGAGTTTCCTCAAAAAACTAAAAATAGACCTACCATATAATCCAGCACAACTACTGCTGGGTATAAGGTAATGAAATACCTTAAAGAGATATTTGCATGTCCATGTTCTTTGCAGCATTATTTACAATAGCCAAGATATGGAAACAATCTATGAGTCCATCAGTGGATGAATGAATACAGGAATGTGATCACACACACACGCGCACACGCACACACATGCAACGTAATATTACTCAGCCACAAAGAAAGAAGGAAATCTTGCCATTTGTGACAACGTGGATGGACCTTGAGGGCATTATGCCAAGTGCAATTAGTTTCACACTAATCCAAGCAAGGCGCTAACTCTCTTCAATTCTATGAAGGCTGACAGAGGTGAGGAAGCTGAAGGAAAGTCTGAAGCTAGCAGAGTCTGGTTCATGAGATTTAAGGAAAGAAGCCATCTCCACAGAATAAAAGTGCAAGGTGAAGCAGCACATGCTGATGTAGAAGCTACAGCAAGCTCTCCAGAAAATCTAAGATAATTAATGGTGGCCACACTAAACGACAGATTTTCAATGTAGGGAAAAAAACAGCTTTCTCTTGAAAGATGATGCCATCTAGAACTTTCAAAGCTGGAGCGGTCAATGTCCGGCTTCAGAACTTCAAAGGACAAGCTGACCCTCTTGGTAGGGGCCAATGCAGCTGGTTACTCTAAATTGGAGCCAGTGTCCTTTACCATTCTGAAAATCCCAGGGCCCTTAAGACTTATGCTAAGTCTACTCTGCCTGTGCTCTAGAAATGACACAACGAAGCCTGGATGACAGCACACCTGCTGACAACAGAGCTTACTGATTAGGTGAAGCCCACTGTTGGGACTTACGGCCCAGAAAACAAATTCCTTTCAAAATATTACTGCTCAATGACAATGCACTCTGTCACTCAAGAGTTCTGATGGAGTTGCCCAACAAGATTAATGGCATTACCATGCCTGTTAACATACATTCTGCATCCTGTGGATCAAGGAATAATTTCAACTTTTAAGTTTAATTATTTAAAAAATACATTCATAAGGCTATAGCTGCCATAGATGGCAATTCCTCTGATGAAGCTGGGTAAAGTAAATTGAAAACCTCTTTGGAAAGGACTCACCATTTTAGATGCCATTAAGAACCTTCATGATTCGTGGGGGAAAGGTCAAAATATCAACATCAGCAGGAGGTTAGAAGAATTGATTCCAACCCCCTCAGAGATTACTTTGAGGGACTGAATACTTCAGTAGAGGAAGTCACTGCAGATGTGGTGGAAACAGCAAGAGAACTAGAATGAGAAGTGGAGCCAGAAGATGGGACTGGATTGCTGTGATCTCGTGATAAACTTTGAACAGATGAGGAGTTGCTTCGTAGGGATGAGCAAAGAAAGTGATTTCTTGAGATGGAATCTACTTCTGATGATGATGCTATGAAGACTACCAACATGACAACAAAGGACTTAGACTATTACATAAACTTAGTTGATCAAGCAGCAGAACAGTTCAAAAATACTGACTCCAATTTTGAAAGAAATTCTACTGTGGATAAATGCTATCAAATAGCATCACATGTTACAGAGAAATTGTTTGTGAAAGGAAAAGTCAATCAATGTGGCAAACTTCACTGTTGTGTTATTTTAAGAAACTGCCACAACCACCCCCAACCTTCAGCAACCACCACCCTGATCGGTCAGCAGCCATCAACATCAAGGCAAGACCCTCCACCAGCAAAAAGATTATGACTCATTGAAAGCTCAGATGATAGGGTGCCTGGGTGGCTCAGCTGGTTAAACGACTGCCTTCTGCTCAGGTCATGATCCCAGGGTCTTGGGATCGAGCCCTGCATCGGGCTCCCTGCTCAGCTGGGAGTCTGCTTCTCCCTCTGATCCTCCCGCTCTCATGCTTTCTCTCTCCCATTCTCTCCCTCAAATAAATAAAATCTTTAAAAAAAAAAAAAGCTCAGATGATGATTAACATTTTTTAGCAATAAAGTATTTTTAAATTAAGGTATGTACACTATCTTTTAGATACAAAGATACTTCATAGACTTCAGTATAAACATAACTTTTATATGCACTATGAAACAAAAAAATTCCGTTGACTCACTTTATTGCACTATTCACTTTATTGTGGTCGTCTGGAACCAAAGCCACACTATCTCCAAGGTATGCCTGTATGTAAATATCCAGTTCCTCCTTAAACATTCCATTTATTGATTGACTTTTATATCTGTATGGATTCACAGTTTTCTACTTTATTCAATGGGTTATAATCTGTTACCACCATTATGAATTACAGTGTTCACATTGTCCATGATGTGAGTAGTGGCAGTCCCTTCAAGCTGGCTTTTGTGTCCCTTTGACAGGTTTCCATTATTTTTTAGCCCTTTCTTGCTTTGGGGTACAAAATGTTCTAGGCTTTTCTTATGTTTCTGCTTCAACCCCTACAATTAGCCATATCTCCAAGGAGGTTTCTCCTAGTGGAAAATAGCACTTACAAGCCAATATCTGGTTGTCAGATATGCTCATATGCATTAAGAGGGTCATTGCACTCAAGTTCTCTCAGTGAAAAGTACTAAGGAGTATACCCAAGACCTACTGAATCAAAGTTTGAATTTCAAACAAAATTCCCAGATGATTTATATGCACATTAAAGTTGGAGAAGCATTGCTCACCTACAGACTCAGTGTCCGAGTCAGGTGTAGCACCAGCCATCATGGCTGCACCTAAGGCATCAGGAAGGCAGAAGGACTCGTCTCCCTGTTGAGGCAGCTTCCTTTCATCCCAGAAGACTCTTACAACAATTCTGCTAACAGCTCATTACTTAGAACTTAGTCACGTGGCTGTATGCAAGGGAAGCAGGAAAATCTAATCTTCCAATTGGGCCTATTGCCACTTGGAATCCAACTGGAGCCCTGTTTCCAATGATGAAAAGGCATGATGGATATTGGGTCGGTTACAGAATCTCTGCCCCTCTGGCCTTGCTTGGTAATCCTCTGTCCTCTTAGCATGCTGGAAAGCTGTTGGCAGAAGCAGCCACTCTGGGCACAGTTACCAATCACCCAGATGTAGGCAGCAGGGGGTCACCATGGTCAACCCAGGACTGAAGCACAAAGGCCTGGCCCCCGACTGGAGCGAGGGCCCGAATTCAAGGAGCAATATGGTAGGGCAGAAAGTACGGAAGGCACAGTTTAGCTCAGTGGCTCAGCTGGCCAACTCTAGAGCCAGACCCCCAGTGCCATCACCTATCAGCGATAGGGCTTCAGTAAGTTATATCTCCTCCTGTTAAAATGGGGATGAGAGCAGGGCTACCTCGCAGGTTGTTGTGAAGGAAATAACCCATACAAAGCTCTTGGAGTGCACCTGGCCCGCGGTGAGCTTCCATAAATAGTCATTATTCCTGAGCAGAACTACCATGGGCAAAGATAACAGCCTCCTTGGAGACAGCTACCAACCCTGATGGTGGGCTTGGGCCCCCAGAGACCTGTCTCACAGGAAGGACGGAAACCACCAACTTGGAAGTTACTTCATATTTTCAGCCCGATATTCCTATCCACTTAGAGAAGGCTGCAACCAGCTCCCCTTTTCTATTTAACACCCTCGTGACAAATACCCAGGATTTTCCGGTTTGTTGTTCTTTTATGGTACAGCATCTTTTCTTTCCTTGAGTTTGGTTTTCCCTTCTTGATGACTTGAACCCCTTCCAACACATTTTTTAACAATACTGGAAAAAAAAGGAAAGAAAAAACAAAAAGTCCTCCGCACTGGATACAGCGTCTGGCTTTGCACACAACCTTTCCACAGTAAAGCCTGCGGCCACCACTGACCCTTTACAAGAACTTAGCAAATGCTGGCCGATCCACTTCGGTGGCTGGACACACAAAAAGCAACCCTATCATTTTCTTAGACAAACATCCTGGGCAATTTGGCTTCTTTCACTTTGTCATTAAAACAACTGGTCTTGTGGAGTACCTTAGGGGGCCTTGAAAGGCCAGTTCCTGTTATTTTAACCTCCTCGCTGGCTCATCATTTGGGTTTATAATTCTAACATAGTTGCCAGGGGCTTCTAGGTACCACCGAAAGTGATACGGAAGAAAGGGCATTATTTTCTTCTGAAGAGTCGGGTTTCCATGACATGATGGGAAAAGATTTAAGGAACACCAGGTATGTGTGAGCGTTTGTTTGTGCTTATGCAAAACAAGTACTAAGGGCTCCTGGGAGCCCACTTTAGCTCCTTCGCCACGCCCCAGTTTGGCGGAAAGAGCTAATAATGTCTCTGCTTTCTTAACCTCTGATTAAAGCTGGAGCCTAGGGGGCCTGGGTGGCTCAGACATTAAGCATCTGCCTTTGGCTCAGGGTTAGGGTTAGGGATCCAGCCCCACATCGGGCTCCCTGCTCGGCGGGAAGCCTTTTTGCTTCTCCCTCCCCCTGCTTGTGTTCCCTCTCTCACTGTATCTCTGTCAAATAAATAAAATCTTAAAAAAAAAAAAAAAAAAAAAGCTGGAGCCTAAAGGACACCTGGTTGGCCACCTCAGGGACCAGGGAAGGAAGTGGGAAGAGGAACAGCGCCCCCTCCAGGTCTGTGCCGGGACAGTGAACTTGGCTATCGGAATTCTCAGTCAGGGTCCCCCTGAAGCCCAGGCCTGTGTTCCGTGGTACCTGGCCTGATGGTGGCACACTGGTGATGAATGGTGACTGCAGGTCTGGCGCTTGCTGCCCGTCTCTCGGGGATGCCCGAGACTGCCCCCCGCCCCCCCCCCCCGGTGATCTCTGCCGTGGGCCGTGGTAGCCATGGGCTGGGGGCTGTAGGCCAGTTTTCCCATTCCTCTTGTCCTGGTAACAGTACCCCGTCTCCGTCAGGAACTCTCTCGCCCACTCCAGGTGAAGAGTGGTTTGACAAGCCACAGTGGCTGACATTATGATCCATCCGGGCCGCTCTTCGTCCTGCACCTCTTGGGGCAGTGTTGAGGAAGCAAGGGGGTTGGAGGTCATCCTGGACACCAATCTCTCCTCTACCTGCCACACCCAAGCTCTCAAGGCCTGCCAGTTTTACCTTTTGGGTTTCTTTCCTGTCCGTCCCTCCTATCATCCTGATCACAGCTGGGACCATCTCTGTCCCGAACCACTGCTCGGCCTCCGAAATGACATTCCCAAGCTGGCCCGGGCGGCCTCCGTCCAGCCTACTGCAGTGGAGTCATGCTTTCAAAGGACAGATAGGATCACGTCACCCTGTCCCTTCCCCAGGTCTAGCCTGGCTTCCTGCAGTCTTAGGAGAAAGAGAAAATGCCTTAACGTGGCCCACAAGGCACTGCGTGGACTGTGCCATCCCGCACCCCCCTCCCCCCACTCCCATTTCTCCAGTCTCCTGAGCGCTGCTTTCTGCCCGGTATTGTCCCTCTCACTCCTCGGGGGTTAATGCACTGCTCTGTACATAGTGCTCCTTCCGCCCTCACCCCCCTTGCCCTAACCCTGCCACCTAGGTCACTCATCCTTTTGATCCTGGCTCAAACATCCTTTACTTAGGGACACTTTCCCTGACCTCCAAGGTCAAGTCCTCATGTACTTTCACAGTACCGTCTAGCTCTTTTTCCATGCACTTGTCACAGGGCAATATTGTACTCAGCCAATTGATTGAGGTTTGTCTCCCCCACTGATTATGAGCTTCATGAGCCTCAGTATGGGGTCATTTTGCTCACAGTATTTGTTGAACGCCTGACAATGAATGAATTGGTTCGAGTGGTGGGCACCCAACAGGCCAGGCCCGGCATGCTTTGCTAGGGGGTATGGCACAAACATTAACAACGGGATAGCAAGTGCTCTGAATTCCCCTCGGGTAGCTAACTGCTGAAGGCTGCATGAGGGAAAGGGCAGCACGCCAGTAAGAGCTGGCTGTGAATGCTGGCTCTTCTGCTCATGGACTGAGGCTTAAGTCATCTCCTCTGCCGTTAATGGGGCCAACACCACCCTGGCAGGTCAGGAAGAGAATCAAAACAGATAAAATATATGAAGTGCAAAGCAGAAAGGTTTCTAGCAAATTGGAGTTAATGTTATTATGTGCTCAGATGGTACTTTGAGAACCACCTGGAAAGAGCCCTTTCCCCAAATTATCCCTCCACCCATCAGCCAGAGCACTTGAAATCCCAGCATGAGGGATTCAGGTTTTGCGTTTATGGGTTGATTGCTAGAAGGTCCCTGTTAAAATGCAAATGTGTTACTTGAAAGTGCTAGCACAGTGAGTCCTTAGAAGATGTGAACACGTATCAAGAAAGGGTTAAGTTGGGGCGCCTGGGTGGCTCAGATGGTTAAGCGTCTGCCTGCCTTCGGCTCAGGTCATGATCCCAGGGTCCTGGGATTGAGCCCCGCATCGGGCTCCCTGCTCGGCGGGGAGTCTGCTTCTCCCCCTGCTCATGCGTGCTCGCTCGCTCTCTCTTTCTGTATCTCTGTGTCTCGAATAAGTAAATAAAAAAATCTTTAAAAAAAAAAAAAGGGGTTAAGTTGGGCGCCTGGGTGGCTCAGTTGGTTAAGCGACTGCCTTCGGCTCAGGTCATGATCCTGGAGTCCCGGGATCGAGTCCCGCATCGGGCTCCCTGGTCGGCAGGGAGTCTGCTTCTCCCTCTGACCCTCTCCATCTCATGCTCTCTGTCTCTCATTCTCTCTGTCTCAAATAAATAAATAAAATCTTTAAGAAAAAAAAAGGGGTTAAGTTGATCAAAGACAGAATAGGACTTGGAGAATAAGGCAAAAGTTAATATGATCTAGCTACGTACCAGGCACTGTGGCCACATGGCCTTCATGCTCTTCATGCTCAACTGACCTCAGCTCTTGGTGCTCGGTTTCCTCATCTGAGGACCCTAATAATAACAGTACCTCTCTTATAGGACTGTCCTCATAATTATGATAATGCAGGAAAGGTGCAAGCGCAGGGCCTGGACGAACCAGAATCAAAGCCCAGGCCTGTCTGAGTGGTTTGGAGTTACAATCCATCTAGTATGAAGGAGGCAACAAAAGAAGGAGTATTGAGGTTCGTTGGCCACCTGGTGCGGTTAAGGATGCTGTGGTAACAGGACAACGTTATACTGTTTAAGCAGCTGATTTCATTTCCTTCGGACGTATCACCAGGAGTGAGATTACTGGTTCAACTAGTTCTATTTTTAATTTTTAATTTTGTTGAGGAACACCCATGTAGTGTTCCATAATGGTTGTACCAATTTCCATTCCCATCCAGAGTATACAGGGATTCCCTTTCCTCCACATTG
Organism: Mirounga angustirostris; assembly: GCF_029215605.1. Classification (NCBI taxonomy): domain Eukaryota; kingdom Metazoa; phylum Chordata; class Mammalia; order Carnivora; family Phocidae; genus Mirounga; species Mirounga angustirostris. The sequence goes on from NW_026991712.1 coordinate 36,057,813, forward strand.
TCACCAATGTATGTTATCACCACCCCAAAATGGCCAACGAAGGGAAGGAAGATGAACTAGTGAGGGCGCCAGATCCTCTCACGGTGGCAACCCAAAAGCAAAAGAGGGGATCAGACCTCACTTCCCTTGAGGAAGTTTGTTCCTGAACTTCCACCAATTCCACAAATATTGACTTTTAAGGAGTGTTCTCCCTTCTTGTACTTTCCAAGGCCTGAGACAGGCCCTGTGTCTAATATTCTAAGACAGGTCAACTGACAATCAAATGATGAAGACAGGAAAGAATGGAGGTATTTGGTTAAAAACTATAAAAGCAGTGTCAACACAAAGATTTTGTGTTGCAATAGTCCCCATGGATCATTGCACATCAATTCATAAAGTGGGGTATTTCCTGTTCCATCACTAGCCACTTGAAGACAAACAACTCCTACACACAGACAAATGACAACTCTGTTATTCTCTTAGTGGGCATGCTTTCTGGTCTTCATGAATTCATATTCCTCTGACTGGAATGCAAGGGTTGATTTTTTAAAAAAAAGGTCAAAGGCAACAAAAGCAAAAACAAGTGGGACTCCATCAGACTAAAAAGTTTCTGCACAATAAAGGAAACCACCAACAAAATAAAAAGGCAATCTATCAAATGGGAGAAAATATTTGAAATCATATGTGATAAGAGGTTAATATCCAAAATATATAAAGAATTCCTACAAGTCAATGGCAAAAAAAAAACCAAAAAAACATTTTGAATTAAAAAACGGGCAGAGGATCTGTATAGACATTTTCCCCAAAGAAGACAACAGATACATGAAAAAGTGCCCAACATCACTAATCATCAGGGAAATGCAAATCAAAGCCTCAGGTGAGGGTCCCCGTCACAGGCAGATTCACAGCAGGCAATCACAACTTAGATTTTGTGGAATCTAAAAAACAAAACAAAAACCTGAGCCCATAAATAGAGAACAGACTGGTGGTTGCCAAAAGTGGGGATTTGGGGGGGGGGGGTTGGGCAAAATGGGTGAAGGGGGTTAAAAGGTCCAAACTTCCAGCTATAAAATAAGTCCTGGGGATATAATGTACAGCATGGTGACTATAGTTAATAATACTGTATTATAGATTTCAAAGTTGCCAAGAGAGTAGATCTTAAATTTCTCTTATAGGAAAAAAAAATTGTCACTATGTATGGTGATGGATATTAACTAGACTTACGGTAGTAATTTCACAATATATACAAACATAGAGTCATAATGTTGTACAACTGAAACTAATATAAAACATGCCAACTGTATCTCAATAAAATATACGTTAATTTTAAGGCAGTCCATCCCTCAGCCCGAGGTGTGGAGAGAACCAGGAGGTGGGTGGAGATTTCCAAACACTGGCCAATCAGCCGGTTGCACTAGGATCACCTGGGAAGCTTTGGACACACACAGTTCCCTGCCCCTTGGAGAACCTGCTTCAATCCATAGGTCTGGGGTAGGAGGTGAGAAAAAGGGGGTGGCAGAGACTTTTATTGTTGTTAACAGCTTTATCAAGATATAATTCACATACAATCCATGCATTTAAAGTATACAATCCAGGGGCACCTGGGTGGCTCAGTCAGTTAAGCGTCTGCCTCTGGCTCAGGTCATGATCTCAGGGTCCTGGGATCGAGCCCCACATTGGGCTCCCTACTCAGCGGGGAGTCTGCTTCTCCCTCTCACTCTCCCTGTGTGTGCTCTCTCTCTCAAATAAATAAAGTCTTAAAATATATACAATCCAATGGTTTTTTAGTATGTTTATAGTTATGCAACCACACCCATGATTAATTTTAGAGTATTTTTCATCACCCCTCCCCCAAAAATCTGTGCCTATTAGCCATCACTCCCCAATCTCCCTATCACCCCAGGCCTAGGTAACCACTGATTACTTTGTCTCTATGGATTTACCTATTCTGGACATTTTATAAAAATGGATCCATATAATTGCATTTTTTGTGACTGGTTTCTTTCATTTAGTATAAGATCTTCAGGGCTCATCTATCTTGGAGGAGGTATCAGTATTCTGTTTTAATGGCCAAATAATATTCCTTTGTATGGATCTATCACATTTATCAATTCATCACTTGATGGCTATTTGGGTTGTTTCCCGTGTTAGGCTACTATAAATAATGCTGTGCACATTCATGTACAAGTGTTTGTGTGGACAAGACTTATTTTTAAACTGAGCCAGGTCAGTGGTTCTCAAACAGGGGTCATTTTGCCCCCCAGGGGAAATGCGGCAATGCAGGGAGTTTTGGTTGTCACACCTGGAGGAGGGATACTCCAGGCATCAACTGGAGAGATGTCAGGGATGCTACTAAACATCCTACAAGGTACAGGGCAGCCCCACAACAAAGAATTATCCCCTTGAAAATGTTAATAGTGACCAAATTGAGAACTCTCTGCCTGAGGGGATGGAGGAACAAAGGGAGGAAGTTGGGGAAACCCTGAGTATTCGCATTCTTTCTTCCAATTCAACCACATCTGGACAATTTCAAATTTCTAAAGCCCAGCTTTATTTTTAAAAAGAGCGCTCACATTTCTTCAGAACGGTCTGAGATTTCTTATTTATACCAGGGGAGCTTAATCTGGGATCTAGGGCTGTGCGGAATTCATGAGCCACCTGAAATGGTCTACAAAATTGCAGTGTGATGGTTAATGTATCTGGATAGAGGGTCTCATTCTAAGTGGGCCCATGACCCAGACCTTAATGTCTTCTAAACCAGTCTCCTCCTACTTGGTTCTCTGGAGCAACGCCTCACAGGCAGAAAATTCTGTTGTCTAATGTCAGTTAATCAAGGCTTAGAGAAGAACATGAGCTCCTGGGCAGATAAGATGGAGGGGAAGCTGCTTGTCCAAGGTCACTCTGACAACTGGTGGCAGACACAAGCCTAGACCTTCCCTCTCTCTGTGCCTCACAGGGAAAGAGGCTTCAATAAAATAATCTAGCAAAGCGCTTAAGAGTGCAGGCCTCAGAGCCAGGTGGCCTGGCCTGGAATCCCTGCTCACTACTTCCTGTTGTAAGATCTTAGGGAAAACACTTACCCTTTTTGTACTCCAATTTTTTTTTTTTAAGGATTTTATTTATTTATTTGACAGAGAGAGAGAGAGGGAGGGAGAGCATGAAAGAGAGAGAGGGCACAAGCAGGGGGAGCGGCAGAGGGAAAGGGAGAAGCAGGCTCCTGGCTGAGCAGGGAGCCCGATGCGGGGCTCGATCCCAGGACCCTGAGATCATGACCTGAGCTGAAGGCAGATGTTTAACTGATTGAGCTACCCAGGTGCCTCAGATGAAACCTCCAGATGAAACCATTCTAAATGTAAATAATCTCCCTTCAACATGTCAGTGTGAGGTTTTGTTTTTGTTTTTGTTTTTGCTGCCTCTGAAGATATATTTTTTAATTTTGGGCACAAAAAGTATCTATACTCAGTGTATCTTCAATATCTAATCTGTTGGATGGTGGTAAGTGCTCTGAAGAAAAATGAGGCAGGGCAAGGAGAGTGAGGGCAAGGGTGGCAGGAGGGCACGAGGGTTTTGCACAGGGCAATCAGGGAAGACCTCTCTGCGAAAGGGACAGGTTAGCAGAAGAAAGTGACGGAGGAGCCGGGTGGCCATCTGGGAAGAGAGCGTTTCTGGCCGAAGGAGCAGCGAGTGCAGGGGCCTAGACTGGGGGCACTTGGCTCCACCATGAATCCAGAGTGAGCAGAGGAGAGGGCAGTGGGTGCAAGTGTCCCTAGGGAGAGAGGAAACTGCTGAAGCTTGGAGAGGGAGAGCCAGGGCCGGCTTAGAGCCTCCATTTTTAAAATCCAGGTGAGAGAGGATGGTGGTTAGGCCAGGTGGAAATAGTTGAGAGGGTGAAAAGGGTGGGATCCTGGATATATTTTAAAGGAAGAGCCAACAGACTTTGTCGTTGGATCAGAAATGGGATGTGAGCGAGAATTAAGGCTAGCTCCAAAGTACACACCAGCCCCTTCCACAACTTAGTTCAATTCCTATAAATGTCTTAAGCTTTGTATCTACATTTCATATAATCAGTTTTAAGCATTTCCAAAGCTGGACTAACAAGCATAACATTCCCCAACACGTAAGCAACCATAGAAAATCGGATGAATCAAATGAGTAATGACAGTGATTTGCCTGTTATCTTAAAAGTTGCAATATTGTTAATAAACTTAGGTAAATTCTACCATACTTTTCAACTTAAAATCTAAAGACTACAATTGATTATTCACTTACACATTTTACATTAGCATCCATGAGGCTAATACGTTGCATACCCTACAATGCCAGGTCCTTTCAAACATGACCAACATGATAGGTCCCAAAGGATAAATATATCATAAGCCATTTTTAAGTTTAACTCAAAAATATTAATACAATGGGTTTAACTTCATCATCTCTAAAATTAAGCCTAAGACTTTCCAAGAATAAAGTCACACACTCAGTAAGAAAACAGTTAAGAGCCCAAGTGAACTGGGGAGGGGATACCTTCTCTTTGGGCTGAGACTGCTAATCAGTTAGATAGTGTTGGCCAGGACACAAGTTCTAAAGATGCAGAGATCCAGGGAGAGTTGTAGTTGTGTGTTTAAGGAAGAGCACCTTGAGCTTACATGGAAGGACTCCTTGCCCTCCCAGGAGGCTATGGTAGGGTGGGAGTCTAAGGCCCCATATCTCCTAGACTCAAATTACTCATTCCGAATTCTTTTGTAATCTCCTTTATTTTATTCCCAGATTTGATGAGACAATATCTTAGAACCTCCACCCTGGTTGCCTCACCACTTGATCAGATTCAACCATGGGTGTGGTTCTCAAATTTGGCTGCACAGGGGAATAAGCTGTAGAGCTTTATCAGTACTGAGGCCAGGGTCCGATGCAGAGACGCTGGTTTAATTGGTCTGGTGTGAGGCCTGGGCATCCATTCAAGTTTTAATAGCTCCCAGGTGACCGCACTGTGCAGCCGGCATTGAGATCTGTTACTGGAAGGTGTGATTCTTATCAAATGTGGGTGGTATTGGCCACAACTTCTCAAGTCCTTCTAAACTTGTGAGGATTCAAAAACTCCTTAAATTCTTGTAGTGCTCGGGGACCAGAGTGGGAATACTCAGCATCACCATTCATTCCTCTAGTGTTCGTTGCATGCTTACCTTATGCAAGTCATCCCTCTAGGCCCTGGAGGTACAGTGGCTGCTCAGCCAAATCTCTGCCCTGTTTAAGCTTACATTCCAGAAGAGAGACAGTTGATAGTCAAAGAAGAAAACAGATCAACCATAATGTGAAGAGCAGCCATATAATATAGTGGTTAAGAGTGTGGTCTTGAGCTGGCTGGAGTCTAAATCCTAGCTGTGTGTGACTTTGGTCAGTTTCCTCGTGTATAAAAAGGGGATGATAGGGCGCCTGGGTGGCTCAGTTGGTTAAGCGACTGCCTTCGGCTCAGGTCATGATCCTGGAGTCCCGGGATCGAGTCCCGCATCGGGCTCCCTGCTCGGCAGGGAGTCTGCTTCTCCCTCTGACCCTCCTCCCTCTCATGTTCTCTGTCATTCTCTCTGTCTCAAATAAATAAATAAAAAAAAATCTTTAAAAAAAAAAAAAGGGGGGGGATAATAATAGTAAGTTCACTATCAAATCACAGAATGAAAAGTTAATCCATGTACAATGCTTAGACCAATTTCAGATGAACAGAAACTATTCAATAAGAATTAACTATTACTTAATATCAGATACTGATAATATTATGAAGACAAATCCAACTAATGGAGGATAGTTGAAAGAAAGGCAGGCAGGGGCAAGGGGCCCTATCCTAAGAGGAAACTACCCTTAAAGGAAAAAGCCCCCATCCTGTTATTCTACACCACCCTGAAAGGAGCCCTCCACCCTTTCCCATGTAAACAACTACCTGATAGGTAGATGAGCATGTGGATAAAAACCTGATTGGGTGACAGGCGCCTGGAGGGTTATTCAGATTAAAAGAGCCTGCCAACAATCTCATAAAAACCCCTAGACTTAGAAACTCCAATGGCAACCCTCTAGGGCCCCCTCCCTCTTCCGGAGCTTTGTACTATGGCTCAATAAACTTGGCTTTGCTGCCCACCACTCTTTGTCTGGTCTACCTCTTCAGTCTTTGAAGCAGCGTGACCAAGCGCCATGGGCACTGAAGGCAGAGAAATCCCGAAACACAACTGGGTTAGGGAATAAAAGAGATGGGAGTGAGAGAATAAAAGGCTGGGAGGGAAAAGGGAGGATTGTTATTTCAGTTGAGGTAGTCATGAAAGGCCTCTCCAAGGAGGCGACGTTGATGTAGAGGCCTGAATGAAGAAAGGGACAGATTTGCCAAAAGTCTGGGTTCAAGAGAACAGCAAAAAACAAGGTCCTGTGGCAGAAAACTGCTGTGGAGGTCTGGGAAAAAAAGGACTGGGATACACAGAGTGAACGGGGAAAAATAGCCCATTGTGTCACTCAGCACATCTGTAGACTGAGATCTCTCACTAGACTATGAGTTGCAAGTCTTTGTGTCCTTGTACCATCCTGGGCCATGGAATAGGTTCTATGAATGTTTACTGAATAAAGACATTCATTATTAACCATGTATAGCCCCTCCATCAGCAAATTAGAAGATCAGGACTCTAGGTCCAATTTTTCACTCCCTAGTTCCACGCAAAACCCATCTAGAAGATGTTACATGGATGGTGATCTCCTAAGGCTTTGTTTTATAAAAAATATGGTCAGCAGCCCAGGAGAAGGAACATCAGATGGGCCACCAGTTGATAAGAACAATGCAAGTCCTTTCCTTGGTTCTCATAAGTGAGTGGATACAATTCCCTAGGGTACCATTATTATGTATAACTGCTTATATGCAGTCAAGGGTTACCAAAATTAGTGCTTTGCTAGTGTTTCCTAGGGACTGATTTAACATTCAACTGATGAGCCTGGCTGCCAAGCCCTGCTCTTGGGTGTTGGCCCTCCCACTGTTTGTGTGCTCAGCATTGCTGGAATTCCTGCCAATTTTAAGTGGAAGCTTTGTTATTGCATCATCAATGTTGTTTAGAGTTGATCGTGTTTCTTTCTTCCAGGTTTTCTCACCTTTTAATGATAACTTCCTGTGTCTCTCCAACCTTCTCAGTGTGATGCAGATTTGTTTTGTGAGCCCTGCAGGCTGTAGTATAAATTGGTTCATCAACATTTTTCCATTACTTAGGTTTTAAGTTGTGTATTTAATTGTGTGTTTAAGTGGTTAGGTTGTGTTTTTGTTGCTTTAGCCTGTCCAGCTTTCCTTCCACTTTTTTTTTTTTTTTAAAGATTTTATTTATTTGAGAGAGTGAGAGCAAGAGAGAGAGCATGAGCAGGTGGGGAGGGGGGTCTGGGCAGGGAGGGGGTAGGAAGACTTCCGGCTGAGCAGGGAGCCTGACACAGGGCTCAATCCCAGGACCCTGAGATCATGCCCCGTGCAGAAGGCAGACGCTTAACTGACTGAGCCACCCAGGCACCCCTCCACTTTCATTTAGTAATGGCATCGCACTTTTAGCTTGGTGACTCCTTCCCCAACTGCACTGGCCCTAGTAGGGTTGTTTAACTTGGAGTCTTGCCTCCCCTGCCTCCCTCCCTCCTTGTCCCTGCCCCAAGGTTGCTCACCTTACCTGGCTAACCAAGATGAGCACTTCCTTCCACTAGTCACAGTGAGCCCCGAGTTCAGGGGTGGGTCCTGACCCATATTAAACCATTAGGGTCCTTACTATCCATTGGCAAATCAATGCTCCTTAGGGGGGAGAGCAGGCTGCCCTCTTCCTCTGGATAGTGGTTCTTAAAACCAACATCCTTTTTATAAACAAGTATTTTGTTATTATTCCTTTAATATACCAAAAGAAAATTCATAGATAATACCAATGTCATTTAGAAAAATCAATGACTTCCTAATACAAGAGAGAAATAAAAGTAACATAAAACATAAAAAATAGCTTATCATAAAATAAAACATAAATATGTAAACTCAAGGACATGCCTACACTAGAAGACAAAATAGGAGAAGCAGATGCTTGCCACAAACAGAATCACCATGAGTGTGACAGTGACAGATGGAGATGTGTGCAGGTGACCTGTGTAGTACCTCCAATACCACTAGCGTCATAACCATTGGTGATATCTGAAATAGCAAAATAGTGAGCATTACTTGGTAAAATTTCAAACAAAAGAAGTACAGTTTGCCCCTCACTGTACACATGGTAGTATTCATGGACAATTCAGTGTGTCCCATGTAACCCATGTACTGCCCCACTGAGATGCTCCCTGGGGACAGAGGCCAGTGGATGTCATCTTTGGGCTCCCCTCCTCTGCCTCACTCCAGGTCACCAGGATCTCCCAAAAAGGAGCTTGTATACTCAGGTGGCACCCTGGTTTTTGCAGCTGCGACCAAAGGACACCTACACCACCTGGCTCTGGTGGTCGGTGGGGCTTATGCTTGCAGGTGTCCAGGACTGTAACAAATGAAGAAAGGATTCTTAACCTGCTGCTGCCCCAGGGAGATAAGAGCAGCAGCGAGGCAACAGACTGAGGAGCCAGTCTTTCTCTGAAAGAGAACTTCTAGCTTGTCCCTACAGCTGTGACCTGAGGGGCAGGCTTATAACTAAACACACATCTAAGGCCATGTGTAATTCTTTCCAAGGGCTTCCAAGGGTAGGGGCCATCTTCCTGCTTTCTCTGTCATGCTTTAGATCATGGCTTTCTCCCTAGAGTGGAGCTTGTACATGCCTCTGGTGCCCCATTTTTTTTTTTTTAAAGATTTTATTTATTTATTTGACAGAGAAAGACACAACGAGAGAGGGAACACAAACGGGGAGTGGGAGAGGGAGAAGCAGACTCCCCGCCGAGCAGGGAGCCCGATGCGGGACTCGATCCCGGGACTCCAGGATCATGACCTGAGCTGAAGGCAGTCGCTTAACCAACTGAGCCACCCAGGCGCCCTGGTGCCCCATTTTTTATAGCTGATGCTCTTTGTGGCTGCCACCCAGGGAATACCCCTTGATTGTCGGTCTCTGGTGGGCAGCGGGGCTTATGTTCACAAGTCCAAGGGGGTGGTAGCAGAGAAAGAAAGAGCTCTTAACTGGCTATCACCACAGGGCTCAGCAGAGAGGGAACAGTCAGAAATGCCTAACTCCTAGTCTTCCCCTGGAAGAGATAGATCTGTATACTTTAAAAGATTTTGTCAGAGAGAGCGTGCTCACAAGCAGGGGGAAGTGGCAAGCAGAAGCAGGCTCCCTGCTGAGCAAGGAGCCTGATGCAGGACTCAGTCCCAGGACCCTGGGATCATGACCTGAGCCGAAGGCAGACGTTTAAGGACCGAGCCACCCAGGCATCCCCAAGAAATATCTGTATACTTTAAAAGCTGCTGCCTGAAGGTCTGGGTTCCAATCAGCCTGAATCCAGGTGCTGAATAAAATCTTCCCCTTTGGCACACTGCTAGGTCTTGGCATACCCTCAGCTATGGAGAGCCACTAAAAATAAGTTAGGCTGCTTGGGCAATTACAAAGGTTTAAGAGACAACCAAGAACTAGGGCAGGGTTGAACATAAGGCTCATCTTCAACATGAGGCTACACCTTCAAGAAAGGGAGAGGTGGCTGTTTTATCTAATGCATAAAAACCAACAAAGAGTCAAAGAAAATGAAATAGAAATATGTTCCAAAAGAAAGAATAAGATAAAACCTTAGAAAAAGACATTAATGGAGAGAAGTGACTTACCTGATAAAAAGGTCAAAATAATGTTCATACAGGTACTCACCAAACTCAGCAAAGAATGGATGAACAAAAGGAGAATTTCAACAAAAAGATGAAAAACATAACAAAGTACCAAACTGAACTCATAAAGCTAAAGAATACAATACATGAACTGAAAAATACACTAGAGGGATTCAACAGCAATATAAAATAGAAGAAAGGATCAGTAAACTGAAAGACAGGGCAGTGGGACTCATTCAGTCAGAGCAGCAAAAAGAAAAAAAGATGAGAAAATGGTAAGATAGCTCAGGGGACTTGTAGGACAACATCAATCAGACCAAGATTCATATTATAGGGGGTTACAAAGAGGAAGAGAGATAAAGGGGGCAGAAAACTTATTTTAAGATAATGGCTGAAAACATCTCACACTTGGGAAAGGAAACAGACATCCAGATCCAGGAAGCTCAGAGTTCCAAAGATGATGAACCCAAAGAGACCAACATCAAGACACATTATAATTGAAGTATCAATTCAATTCAATTAAAGTTAAAGGCCAGGAGAGAATCTTAAAAGCAGGAAGAGAAAAACAACTTGTTACATACAAGGGAACGCCCATAAGACTATCAGGTTTTTCAGCAGAAGCTTTGTGTACCAAAGGGAGTGGCACCATACATTCAAAGTGCTTAAAGAAAAAAAACCTTCCAGGGTGCCTGGGTGGCTCAGTTGGTTAAGCATCTGCCTTCGGCTCAGGTCATGATCTCAGGGTCCTGGGATCGAGTCCCACCTCGGGCTCCCTGCTCAGCAAGGAGTCTGCTTCTCCCCCTGCCTCTGCCCCTGCTTGGGCACCCTCTCTCTCTCTCTTAAATAAACAAACCAACCTTAAAAAAAAGAAAACCTGCCAACCAAGAATATTCTATCGTCAGAGTTGTCATTCAACAGTTGTCAGAATTGAAGGAGATATACAAAGTGTTCTCCAGAAAAGCAGAAGTTAAAGGAGTTCATCATCACTAGACTAGCTTTACAAAATATGTTTAAGAGACTTCTTTAAGCTAAAACCAAAGGATGCTAATTAGTAAAACAAACAAACACAAAACACAAAAAAACATATGAAACATAAATCTCACTGGTAAAGGTAAATATATAATAAAATTCAGAATAATGTTGTAAAGGTGGTGGGTTAACTGTTTAAATAGCTAGTATGAAGGTTAAAAGAGAGAAGTAGTAAAAAAACTATATATAACAATTTGTTAAGGGATATACAAGATAAAAAAATTTAAATTGTGACATCAAAACATAAAACATTGTTGGTGGGAATAAAACTGGAGTGTTAGAAGGTGTTCATACTTATGTTGCTATCAATTTAAAATAGATTCTTATAAATATAAGTTGTTTTATGTAAGCATCATGGTAACCATAAAGCAAAAACCTATAGTAAATACACAAAAGATAAGGAGAAAGGAATGTAAGCATACCACTACAGAAAAGTCATGAAATCACAAAGGAAGAAAGAGAAGGAACACAAGTCTTACAGAACAGCTGGAAAACAGTTAACAATAAGTCAGTAGTACATACCTATCAATAAGTACTTTAAACGTAAATGGTCTAAATTCTCCACTTAGGGACACCTGGGTGGCTCAGTCATTAAGCGTCTGCCTTTGGCTTAGGTCCTGATCCCAGGGTCCTGGGATTGAGCCCTGCATCAGGCTCCCTGCTCAGTGGAGAGCGTGCATCTCCCTCTCCCACTCCCCCTGCTTGTGTTCCCTCTCTCGCTGTGTCTCTGTCAAATAAATAAATAAAATCTTCAAATAAATAAATAAATAAATAAATTCTCCACTTAGTCTCTAGAGCACTGAATAGATTAAAACAAAAACAAGACACACTATATGCAGAATACAAGAAACTCACTTCAGATGTAAGGACATACACAGACTGAAAATGAAGAGATTGAGGAAGATATTCCAAGCAAATGGAAACCCAAAGAAACTTGTGAGAGCTACACTTCTATCACAGAAAATAGACTTTAAGAAAATGTTTACATAATGATAAAAGGGTCAATCCAACAAGAGGATATAATATTTGTAAATATATATGCACCCAAAATAGAAGCACCTCAATATATACAACAAATTTTAAGCAACCCGAAAGAAGAAATACACTAATAATAGGGGACTTTAATACCCCACATTCATCAATGGATAGATCAGACAGAATATCAAAATGGCCATAAATGTCACGTTAGAACAGATGGACTTAAAAGACATAAGCAGAACATTCCATCCAAAAACAACAGAATACACATTCTTCTCATGTGCACATGGAACATCCTCCAGGACAGATCATATATTAGGCCACAAAACAAGTCTTAATAAATTTAAAAAGACTGAAATCATTTCAACCATCTTTTCCAACCACAATGGTATGAAAACTCAAAATCAATTACTAGAAGAAAACTGGAAAATCCACAAATATGTGGACGTTAACCAACATGTCACTGAACGAGCAATAGATCAAAGAAGGAATAAAAATGTTGAGACAAATGAAAATGGAAATACAATATTCCAAAACTTATGGGATGCAGCAAAAGCAGTTCTAAGAGGGAAGTTCATAGTGATAAAAATCTACATCAAGAAACAAGGAAAATCTCAAACTAAACTTACATTTCAAGGAATCAGAAAAAGAACAAAGCCCAAAGTTAGTAGAAAGAAGGAAACAACAAAGATCAGAGCAGAAATAAATTAAATATAGACAAAAAGGACAACAGAAAAGATCAGTGAAACTAGGAACTGATTTTTTGAAAGAAAAAAGTAACAAATCTTTAACTAGACTCATCAAAAAAATAAAAATAAATAAAAGAGGACTTGTGTAAATAAAATCAGAAATGATAGAGGAGATGGTTCTGCCAATACCATAGAACTGCAAAGGGCTCATAAGAGACTATTATGAAAAATTATATGCCAACAAATTGGACAACATAGAAAAAAATGGATAAATTCCTAGTAACATACAACCTACCAAGACTAAATCAGTAAATCTGAAAAGACAAATGGTAGTAAGAATATTAAATCCGTAATCAAAAACCTCCCAACAAACAAAAGTCTAGGACTAGATGGCTTCACTAGTAGATTCTACAAAACACATTTAAAGAAGAATTAATACCAAGCCTTCTCAAACTCTTCCAAAAATAGAGAAGCAGGGAATACTTTCAAACACATTTCATGAGGCCAGCATTACTCTGGGAACAAACCAGACAAGGATGCCACATGAAAAGAAAATTACAGGCCAATATCCCGGATGAACATAGATGTGAAACCCTCAACAAGATATTAGCAAATTGAATTAAACAATATATTAAAAGGATCATATACCATGACCAAATGGGATTTACTCCAGGGATGCAAGGATGCTTCAATATCCACAAAATCAATGTGATATCACATAATCACAAAATAAGGAATAAAAATCATATGATTGCCTCAATAAATGCAGAAAACACACTTGAAAAATATAACATCTGTTTATGATTAAAAATAACTCTAAGAAAAAAAGTGGGTATAGGGGAAACATACCTCAACTTAATAAGGGCCACAGCTAACATCATACTAATAGTGAAAAGCTAAAAGATTTTCTCTAAGATCAGGAACAAACAAGGATGGCCACTCTCCCCACTTTTATTCAACATAACAATTCAACATAACAATTAGGCAAGAAAAAGAAATAAAGAACATCCAAATCAGAAAGGAAGTAGTAAAACTGTCACTATTTGCAGATGACATAGTATTATATATAGAAAATCCTGAAGATTCCAAACACTGTTAGAATAAACAAATTCAGTAAAGTTGCAGAATACAAAAATCAGCATACAAAAATTTGTTATATTTCTATACACTAATAGCAAACTATCAGAGATTAAGGAAACAGTCCTATTTACAATTGCATCATAAAGAATAAAATATTTATGAATAAATTTAGCTTAGGAGGTGAAAGACCTGTAAACTGAAAACTATCAGACACTGATGAAAGAAACTGAAAAAACACAAATAAATGCAAAGATATTCTGTGCTTATGGATTAGAAAAATTAATATTGTTAAAATGTCCATAGTACTCAAAGCAGTCTACAGATTCAGTGTGATTCCTATCAAAATTCCAATGCCATTTTTCACAGAAATAGAAAAAAAAAATCCCAAAATTTGTATGGAATCCCAAAAGACCCTGAATAACCAAAACAATCCTGAGAAAGAAGAACAAAGCTGGAGGGATCACATGCCTGGATTTCAAACTACATTACAAAGCTATAGTAATCAAAACAGTATCAGAGTAATCAAAAACAGACATGGAGATCAGTAGAACAGACTAGAGGGCCCAGAAATATAACCACACACATGGTCAATTAATTTATGAGAACAGGAGCCAAGCACATACAATGCAGAAAGGACAGTTTCTTTAATAAATGGTTTTGGGAAAATTGGACAGCCACATGCAAAAGAATCATGCTGGACCTCTAACTTGTACCATACACAAAAATCAATTCAAAATAGATTAAAGACTTGAATATAAAACCTGAAGTCATAAAACTCTTAGAAGAAAACATAGGCAGTAAGTTCATTGGTCTTGGTGAGAGTTTTTTGGATTTGATACCATAAGCAAAGGCAACAAAAGCAAAAATAAAAAAGTGGGATTATACCAAACTAAATAACTCTGCACAGCAAAGGAAACCATCAACAAAACAAAAAGGCAACCTTACCAAATGGGGGAAAATACTTGCAAATCATGTATCTGATAAGGGGTTAATATCTAAAATATATAAATGATTCACATAACTCAACAGCAAAAACAAAAACAAAGAAACCCCCAAACCATCTGATTAGAAAATGGACAGAGGATCTTTTTTTCCAAAGACGACATACACATGGCCAACAGGTACGTGAAATGTTTTCAACATCACTAATCCTCAGGGAAATGAAAATCAAAACCACAAGGAGATATCACCTCACACCTGTTAGAATGGTTATTCTCAAAAAGGCAAGAAATAACAAGTGTTGGAGAAAAGGGAACCCTCGTGAACTATTGGTGGGAATGTAAATTGGGGTAGTCCCTACGGAAAACGGTATGGAGTTTCCTCAAAAACTAAAACTACACTATGATCTAGCAATTCCATTTCTGGGTATTTATCCAAAGGAAAAACACTAACTCAGAAAGATACACTCACACCCATGTTCAGTGCAACATTATTTACAATAGCCATAGAAGTAATCAAAGTGCCCATGATGGATAAATGGATAAAGACGATGTGGCATATATATATATATGATGATATATATATGTGTGTGTGTATATACATATATATACATATGATGATACACACATACACGATGGAATACAATTCAGCCATAAAAAAGGAAAGAATTCTTGCCATTTGCGGCAACAACAGTTGGATGTTGGTACGGTATGCCATGTGAAATAAGTCAGACAGAGAAAGGCAAATACCATATGATCTCATTTATAAGTGGAATCTAAACAAACAAAAACCAAAACTCCTAGACAGAAGGAACAGAATGGTGGTTGCCAGAGGCAGGGGATGGGGGTGGTTGAAATATTGAAGGGCCTCAAATCACAGTATTCCAGTTATAAAATAAGTCCTGGGGATGTAACATGCCGCATGGGGACTAGAATTAATAACACCATATCGTGAATTTGAAAGTTGCTAAGAATGTACATTTCAAAAGTACTCATCATAAGGAAAAAAATTTAGAACTATGTGTTGTGATGGATGTTAACTAGACTTACTGTGGTTGATCATTTCACAATACATAAAAGCATGGATCCCTGTTTGTACACCTGAAACTAATAATATTTTATGTAAATTTTATCTCTGTGTAAAAAAAAAAAAAACCTGTGAGGACTTTATGTTTGTATATAAAATAGGGTTAAGTCTAGGCTTGGTTAATTATAAGTAGGCTCTGCACCTACATTAATGTCCATTGGGACAGTAGAAATATGTATGGCCCAGGAGGTAATTCTTGTCTAAGAGTGTCCCTTGCTTTGCAGGATATCTAAGCATTAAAGTCAAGGAGTAGCTCCCGACCCTCGTTGTGACAACCCAATCTTTCCCACAAGTTTCTGAGATACTCTCTAGGAGGCACTGTTGCCATTCAACTCCATACCTTGAGAGGCACTGTGCTGGGATCATAAGTTCTAAGCTAGAGCTGCTTGTAGTCCTCTCCCAGCTTCCTGGAAACAGCCATCAGTAGAACATGCGAATGAAGCCAATGTGCAGAGGAAGGTAGAACTGAGAGGTGGCACGAGAGAGAGTTCTAAAGACATTATTCGAGCTCCTGGATCCATGTGTGCCTGAAGTCAGAAAACGTGTATTTTCCACCTTACCTGAGCATCAGATTTCCTTTTGGTTTCTATTGCATGCAACCCACCCAAAAATTTAGGCTAAGACATGGTTCTAAAGGCAGTTGTAGATATAATTATCCTTTTTGGGGGGCTTGTTTGATGATACTTTAACATTACTATTGACTTTTTTCTTCTGCAAAGTATAAATAGAAAGGGCAAAGTGAGCTCCAGAGTATTATGTCTTAGTAGGTCAGACTTAGTAAGGTTTTTTTTAAGATTTTATTTATTTATTTGAGACAGAGAGAATGAGAGACAGAGAGCATGAGAGGGAGGAGGGTCAGAGGGAGAAGCAGACTCCCTGCCGAGCAGGGAGCCCGATGTGGGACTCGATCCAGGGACTCCAGGATCATGACCTGAGCCGAAGGCAGTCGCTTAACCAACTGAGCCACCCAGGCGCCCAGTAAGGTCTTTTTTACATTTTACTTAGATTCAATTAGCCAACATACAGTACATCATTAGTTTCTGAGGCAGAATTCAATAATTCATCAGTTGCATGTAACATCCAGTACTCATCACATCATGTGCCCTCTTTAATGCCCCAGACTTAGTAAGGTCTTGAGCAAATGACCTTTTCTTTTTATCATGGAACTGATCTACACATACATACATACACACAACCACAGCCCTGGCAGACATATTCCTATACTATGGCCACATTCCCTGGGCATAGCTGATTGGTCCAGGAATGAACCAATCAAATTCCCCTTCCCAGGAATTTCAACCCAGGTCCCAGTGGACTGAATCACTCTCTCCAGGTCTGGAACGGTTATAGGTAACATGAACATTAGGGTAGGGGAAGGGGAGAGCTGTAAGGTAGCAATGGTCTACCAGGTGACTTAGGGAAACAGCAAAAATGGATTAGCAAATGTGAAGGACAAGTTTCAGAAATGTTTCAGTTCCAAGCCCCATCCGTTCCCGAGATCCAGCTATATCCTGCCCTTGTAAATCCTGCTTTTTGGTTATATCTCCAGGGGGCTTCTTCACTTGCCTCTAAAGAATTCTAAGCTAATACCTTATTCCCATAGGTATTTTAAGTTCTCTCTTCACCCCAAACCAGATCACCAGGAAGCCACACCACACAGTGAGGGTATGGGGTGGGTCATCCACTGCAGAACCACCTGGCTGGGGGGGCGGGGAGTGGGGCCGGGGGGGTGGGTAGGTGGTACATGGGTAGGTAATAGGTTTTCTTTGGCTTTAATCAAAGGTCAACACAAGAAACAACCACACACTTTTTTTGTATTCAAACCCAGGCTCTGACCCTCATCCCTGGAGTTGTTTTCTGAGCCTCAGTTTAGCTCTAAAATGGGCACGTTTTTAAGGGCTTACAGGAATCAAGCAGGACAACATGGTCAAACGCTCATCATCTCATGGAAAAGCCAAACATTCAGCAAGAAGCAAACTCAATGGTCAGTTCCAGCTACAAAAGCTTCGACACATTAGCTCCCTTCTCAGAGCCTCATCTTTCTCGTTAGTTCCCTGCCTGAGCTCCTGGCTCTTCCACTCCAGCTTGATGGCCTGGTTTCTGTTTCTCCAAGAGAACCAGAGGCTTTTGCACATTTGCTGTTTTCCTGCCTTAAACAATCCTCTTTCTAACCCTCTACACAGGCTCTTCATCTAACCCAACTCACATCTCAGGTCTCAGATAGGCCTTCCACGTGCCTCTGACTCAGGGCTGCTCCCCACACTCCCAACCCTGTTCATGCACCATGCTCTAGGCTTCATAGAATGGATCACACCTGGAATATATGTGTATGAGCACAGGGACTACATCTGGTATGTCCACCGAGGTAGGCAGAGCCCAGGCACTGGGCCAGATGCACCGCAAATATCCACTAAACATGCTCTTCCCTCTTGACTGAATACCAGTCCACCTTGCTTGACTGGCTCACTGCTGGAACCACCAGCTCAACCTTGCCCCTACAACCCCCTGACCAGAGATGCAGAAAAGCTGGTTGTCCCCAAGTTCATGTTTACTTAACCAAAATCAAAGTCTGATAGCTGAATAGTAAGGCTCAGCAGGCGGGACACACCCCAGCAGTACGTCCTGGCATGGCTGGTAATGCCCTTCCTTTATCCCCAGCCATGAAGCTGTGCCTCTCATTTCTGTTGAAGAAACAGAATCTTCTTTATACGAACCCTCAGACAATAGGGTTTCAAATGGTAGAGAGCACCCCATTCCGACGGTCTTGGAGCTGTGGGGCATTGCCGTAATTCACACAGTATCCTCGCAACTGAGGAAGAGGAGCCAAAAAGAATCAAAAGCAAAAACAAAACCACTTTTCTGCAAAGGCATTCTGCGAAAGCCCCGTGCACACAGAAATGGGCTGGTTGGGTTGTTTCCAGTGGTGCTGTCGAGAAAAAAGCTATTTCTCTGTAACTCTTAACTATGAAGATACTACTCCAAGACTATCGTATATTTATGATTTCTACTCATTTGTTTTTAAAAGCAAAATATTTTTAAAAACTAGGCCATCGGTGTCGTGATACTCTATTGTTGGAACAGAGAGGTCTAGTGCTGAACAAATTCATACCTAGAAATGGTCTCCATTCAATGAAAAGCAGAAACAGAGGTTCTAAGGGGACTTAAACATGTGGCAGGACAGTGCAGATGGGAAATGATGGTAGTTATTAAGAGCTTGGGTATTGCAAATACAAGGTACAACCGCCATCCCCCACTGCCATCCCCAGCCAATGACAAGCGCTGCTAAGGGACCGTGGCAGTGTAGCACAACAGTTGAGAATGTAGGCTCCGGAATCACACTGGGTTTGAATCCATTTAACAGCTGCGTGACCTTGGGCAGGTTAGTCAATCATGCAGGGCCTCACTTAGCTCACTGATCAAGTGGGAGCAGAAGCGTACCTACCTCATGTCCTGGGGTTGACTGAGTGACCAAATGATTTCCTACATATAAAACACTTAGAAGAATAACCCAACGCAAGCACTCAAGAAATCTTAAGTCCCTATGCCAAAAACTAGACATAACCCAAGTGCTCATCAACAAGCCAATAAATTGTGATATACACATACAGTGGAATACTACTCAGCAATGAAAAGTGTAAAAAAAAAACCTTATTAACACGCACAACAACTTGGTTGGATCTCAGAATAATTATGCTGAACGAAAATACACCAAAAAGGTATATATAGTAGGATTCCATTTACACAGAACTCCTGAAAATGCAAACCAATCTATAGTGATGGAAAGTGTATCCATGGTTGCCAGGGAATGGCAAGGCAGGGAAAGGTGGGAGGGAAGGATCACAAAGGGTCAGGAAGAAACTGTTGTGGGTGGTGGATATGTTCACCAGGCTGGTTGTGATGATGGTTTCGTAAATGTGTATATATGTCAAAAGTCAAATTGTACACTTGAAATGTGTGATCTGTTGTAGGCCAATTCTCTCTTACTCAAGTTGTTTAAGGAAAAATATCAGCCATTATTATTTCCCACTGACCCCATCCCTGATGGCCACTACTGGGTCAGGGTCAACATTCAATTTGAGTCTTACTGGCTATCCTTGGCTTAGCTGAACTTTTTTATTCTCTCCCACTTACGAGAATGTAGGATTCTAGAACTTACTAGTCCTTGGACCTTAGACAAGTCACTGAGTGTTCATCAGTAATATGGAAATTGCAGTAGCTACCTGCCTTTCTGGACTGTTGTGATGGCTGGATGTAGAAATGCTCATCAGACTACTCCGGAACACTGCACAGTGTTAGGCAAACGTGAGGGGATGATACAGGCCGTATACATTTTCACAGTTCATGGGTTTGCCAGGACTTAGTTGGCCAGTAGAACTTGATGCATCTTTTAAAGCAGCCCTTTAGCAAATATTATTCCAATGTAAGAACAGCACGTTTTCATGGTTAGCCATCAGGATCTGTGTCCTCCTCAGGGAGGAGAGTCTGAGGGACTCTGGCCAGGCTGCTTAGAGAGGCCCAGCCAACACTGGCAGGAACTGTCGTATAGAGACCTTCCTGGGTGGAGAGTCTGCCACGTAGAGAAGTTTCTTCCTTCTGCCCAGGGGCCCATGCCCTTTGATGAATTAAAGCCTGGTGCTGATTGGCATAGCCGGGCCTGGCTTGATCCCTTGTGTAAAAGCAATCGTTTATGTCACTCTACAGAGCCCAAAGGGGTGTTTGCAGGAAACAGCAAATGTTAAAAGACCACATTTGGGGGGATGGGAAGGAATAAACCCAGAGTAAAAAAAAGACTGGAAAGATACAAACTAAAATTGTACCAAATGCATGCCAAGAGATACAAATCAAAACACTAACAGTAGTTACTTTTAGTCTTGGGATCTGAGAAGTTTTCACTTTATCTGTGTTTTCTACAGTGAGTGGCTATCACTTCCTGCAATAAGACCAAAAAGAGGAAAAAAAAAAAAGGTCACAACGTATTTCTGGTATGGAATTGCTGCTACCTTTGTTCAGAAGAGCAAGAAACATTCTAGTTACCTCTAATCAATAGAGATAGCCATCAGCCATAAACACACGCAAATAATTTAAATGCCTCAAGCCTATGCATGTTCTGGCCAGCTCAGGCATCTGACCCTGACATCTGTACCACATGGTAGTTTCTGGAAAGTCCTTCTGTGCCCCTTGACACCCAAATGAGAAGGACAGGGATGTCCCCCAAGCCTCCTTATGTCCTTTAACACTAGATCTTGCTCTGTAGTCTATACGTAAATCTAAATTCTTGAATCAACAGGTTTTCTGCCTGTAGGACTCAGCTTGAAGTTAATCGTATTGTACCCCGAATTCCCCCAGGCCTATCAGCCAGTGGGTCTAGAGCAGGTCCAGCCAAGAGTGATGAAATGGTGCTCACCGGTTCACGGCCTTCACCGTCAACCAAGCCCTGGACCCACCACAAAGAACCTCTTCATGATATAGGATCCCCAGAAGCACCTCGTGTGTGTCTCACAAAGTTCACTCTGGCCACCACCGTCCCATGGTCTCCCTCGTGGAGCCAGCAGTGTCCTTGTGCCCTACATTTCTCCATAGAGCCCAGTTGGATTTCAAATCCTGCTGTAAGGATTACCAGCTGTGTATTCTCGGGCGAGACACTGCTCTGCATCAGTTTCCTTTTCAGTCAGATGGGCACAGTACTACCTATTTCCTAGGGGGTTTGTGAGGATTAAACGAATATTGCAAGGTGCCCTGAGATGTGCCTGGCACACAGTAAGCACTCCCTACACGTTTACTGGTATTGCTACTCTTGGCCAACGCCTCTACAGTTTTCGAGAACCCACTCACTCTCTCTCTGCAGGTTCCCGGCAGCATGTGAAAGAATCTTCATTCTACCAATGGATGAAAAAGACTTTGAATAAAACCCTAGGCTTCAGCTTTGTCCCAGTGGGCTGCTTGGATGAAATTCTTAATGCAGCTTTCCAGGGAGGCATTTTTCCAAGACTAGATCTCCTCTCTTATAGAGCGAGCTGGAGCCAAAGTCAACCTTCAGAATTCTAAGAGCTGGGAGGGGCTCTGGCCACGATGAGTTTATTCACTCTCCAGTAGCTTTCATACATGGTTTAGGGTTTAGTCTGGGCTCCCCAACTAAATAGGGATAGCTGAAGGGGCGACCCAGGCATTATTTTTTTTTTTAAGAGAGAGTGAATGCCTGCAAGGAGTGGGGGGGGGGGGGCAGAAGGATAGAGAGAATATTAAGCAGGCTTCATGTCCAAAATAAAGCCTGATGTGGGGCTTGATCTCACAACCCTGAGATCATGACCTGAGTCGAAATCAAGAGTCAGACACTTAACCGACTGAGCCACCCAGGCGCCCCTGGTATTTCTTTAAAACCTCCCCAGGTGATACCAGTATGTGGTCAAGGCTGAGCTCTGCTGCTTCCACCAAAACCAAAGGCCATGCTGTGAAGGTTTTCACAGGAGTCATGGATCACAGGTGGTGGTTAGCCTATGGTCATATTTAAAGATACAAGCAGAGGTTAAGAAACTGACAAGATTGGGGGCTCAGAAATGGGGTCCATAGTATATCAAAGCTCCAGGGTATTTTCTCACCTTTTTGGAAGACTTAGTTTGAGGGACTCCCCAGGTAGTATCGTTTAGGTCTTGTTATTTAGAGTTCTGGGGGGAAGAGTTCCTTTTGTGATTCCACCACCCCTGCTCTCAATTAGAGCTCCCTGCCTGAGTCCCAAGGCAGGGCTGGGCAAAGGCAGATCCCAGCCTCCTCACAGCTCTGAAGTGGCCCTGACCTGGAGGCATTCAGTCTCTCAGTGAGAGGAAGAGCCAACCCTAGAGTACATGCTGAAGGTGGGACAGGAAGCTGTGCCTTGAAGCCTAGGGAAGGGGACTATGCAGAATTTCTGAAGAGGCTAGGGGCAGCTGGGGGGGGAGGCGGGGGTGCACTAGGGAGAGAGGACAGGTATGTCCTTGGGAAGGATCTCTAACTACACTGTGCTTCAGATTCTTCAAACGTCAAATGGGGACAATAGTACCTACCTCACAGTCACTGTGAAGGTTGAGTTAGTATAGTATATGTAAAGAAGGTAGTGCTGGGCACTGAGAAAACTCTCACAAGATTAGCTGAGCTCATCATTATCATTGCTGTCAACATTATTGAGCAGCAATGGTTATTCAGACTCTTCTAGAACCCGGATGAAATTTTCCTTGATAATATTCCCATCACCTTTGAGAGGCAGCAAACCCCTCTTCATGGTAGCTTTTGGGTAATGCTTTGGGTAGTCCTTCAAATTCTGATATTCAAGGTCTGTGTGTTATAATAGCGTGTTTGCACTTTATATCCCATTTCTCTAGGTCGTTTGTGCTTCTCATTAAAACCAACTATCTTTTTCCAAAAAAAAATTGTGCTGCTCTTTGGGATAATTGCCAAAGGAGCACTCTGGGCCTCACACAGAGTCCTAACAAGTGCCTCCTGTGGCCACCACGGACCCGCCAGGGTACCTAGAAGTGGTCAGGCTCAGAAAGGACAGAAGAACCAAGCTCACGGGACACCAATGTACTGGCCAGGCTCTGATTTATTGAATTACCGGGGGGAAGGCACTTCTTGGTGACAGGACACGGCTGTCTGGGCTCTCTGGAGCACCACTCCCTTACTGGCATCCCCCAAACCCAAATTACTAAGAGAGGGCTGTTAGGGAGCCTCAAGTCCAAGCAGAGGAAATTAGATGGTCAGGAGTGGTAGCTCATTCCAACTGTACAAAAGCCCGAGTGTTCCCTGCCCTACAACTCTAGCGATTAGAATCTCCAAAGCTATGAGGTGCATATATCACTTCTCCTGGGCAGAGCTTGGTGGAGGATCAGGAGGAGAAGCCTGGGCTTCTTGGCCCTCTCCCAGGTATTCCACCAGTGAGAAGCCATTAGGGTTCCACATCCTTTTTTTAGACACTCAATATACAGAATTGGCTAGGTTACAGCTCTGATTTCCTTCATTCCAGAGAATGTCTTCTAGTCACCTTGAGCACACCTGACAGGTTTTTACTAGGGTACCACAGTGTGAGCCCACTTCTCTCCTTACCTTCTGTGCCTTTGCCGGGTGACTGCATCCTCCCCTGTGACTGTGACCTCCACCTGTATCCCCCTGATTCCCAGTCATGGTTTCATCTTCCAGCCCAGCCTGGATATCTGGACCCTCCAACTGGCTCCCTCTCTAGCACATCCAAACTCAGTGTGGGCTCCCCTACCCCCTCCCTGCTACTTCCCCACATGGTCACCCTATTGTCCATCCAGACTTTCCAGCCCAAACCCTGAAGCAGCCTTGGGTCTCGCTTACCTTTCTTCACTCCCAGGCCTCATCAATCCAAGTCCTGCATAACTTCTTCTAAATTTTTTTTAAACAATTTAACAGAACATTGATTTATTGCAAGGTAGGATATACAGTGACATGCCATCCTTCTGTCCATGTGAGCTTGGTTAGTGAGGAAAGCAACTGTTGAATGTTTGCCCTTGCTCCTTTATTTCTTCAAAATTCAATCCCTGTTTACTTTTTCCGTATAACACCTAGCTGCCAGACTGGGACAGAGCAGGGTCACCTCCGTGAACTCCAAAGCTCCCTGGCCCATTGGCTACAGGCTTCAGAGTCTCTGCCACCTCGGTCTGCAGCCCCACCATGCACCTCTTCTGGCCTCACTTTTATTTCCCTATAACAATTTTTTTTTTTTTAAATCATCCTAGGCCCTTGCTGGCCTATGTTTCAGGAATGCTCTTACCAGCCTACCTCTACTCATCTAGAAAGATTCCTGCCAAAGCTCACCTTCTCCAGAAAGCTTCTCTGCCTACCCGCCCCCCATTCTGGCCAGCACAGCACAGCGCCCCGGAACTCACCACAGTGGGGTCTAGCTGTGTCTGTCTGGCCCCAGTAGGCAGCGAGGCTGTCTAGCTTTCAACTCCCACCCCTAATGCTGGTACCTGCAGAAAAGGGAGCCTCCCAGCAGCACATTTACATCCTCCTCTAAGGGGGTGGCTTCTCTAACACCTGATTCCCAGTGTCACTTCCATAGCGTCAGCCCCTCCTGACGTCAGTGCCCAGATCTGGGGCCCTTGATTTTTGAGAGTTCTTCCCATTAGCAGGTGAAAACTGAAAGGTGATTTTTGTTTGAAGAAGAGATAAGGAATCTGGAATCGGAGTGCCTGGATTTGAATCCTGACTCCCATCATATAAGCTGTGTGACTTTGAACAAGTATTGATCTGCCTCAGTTCTGTCTCCCATAAACAAGGAGGACCGTTGTGTCGAGCTCCTATGATTGTTCCGAGGGCTCAAGGAGTTTGTATATATGAACACAGTCTGGCCCATAGTGAGCACTGCATGAGAGTTAGCCAGTCCTGGGATTATTTCCAGAACACTGTCACTCAGATCACAGGTCGCCTTTCCTCTTGGCTGCTCTCACCTGTTTCATTTCCTCAGAGGCACACGCGTGGCCTGGGGGCATAACCCTCTGTGCTCTGGCAAAGTCCCTATTTCCAGTTAAGGCTTCATTCAGAGCTTCCAGGTGTACCTGAATTTTTGGAGGACACTATCCAACGGACTCTAGTCAGTCTCTGGGTTTAGGTGTTCCAGACCAGATAATTACCCAGGAACTCCAGACGTTACAGAACTACCTATTACTGCTGTAATTTTGCAGTGCTCTCACATTTCCTATACTCTTGTGTGTCAAGTTCCAAAGGACTCTAAAGCATTCAACATAGCCCAACACAGGTAGAGTCAAGACAGAGACACAGCCCAAACTCTCTAGCCTTACCTTTCTGACTCTTTCTTCTGAACCTCCAGAGAATAAAGAGGATGCTGACAAATGAAGCAAGAAAGATGAGGTGGGAGGATTTAACTCCATACCTCTTGCCACTCTCATACCTTTTGTGTGTTTGCTCAAAAAACCTGCCCATTGACAGGAAACTCTCACATGTTTGCTCAAGTCTCTTTGTTCATATAGTCTAGAGGTTTGACTATTGGTTCCCAAAGCCTGGGCTATAAGAGGAGCAAAAGGCACCCATGGGCACAGGATGGGCCCCTGCAGTGTACGTATAAGAGCACCAGCCATTAGCAACCACCTTGCTGGCTCTGTAGCAGACCTACTACCCTGTCCATCCCAGGGACCCAAGAGTGTGAAGGACTCAGGGGAAGTGGAAAGCTCCACAGTTAAGACAGAGCCATACCTCATCATTCACACCCCCAAAGAGTGTGGGTACCAATATGAAAAGACCAAAAAGATTATATGAAGTAGATAGGCTACATGCAAATAACATTTAAAAGGCTTAAAAAGCAGTACTGTTCTTGGTTATAGTATTACTAACTATGGATTACGCTACAGAAATTGCTTCTTTTCTTATCTATAATCTAGGCTGCAGATTCTGTGAGGTTAGGAGACTGTATCTGTCACACCGTAAGAGGCACTCAATAAATAGTCCTTGGATGAGGAAATGTTAAGCTTTTATTTTATATGGCCACCATGTGTTAGGCACAGAGTACATTAAAATAATCCCTGGAAATAATATAGAATTGATTCAGAAATGGAACACCATAAAAATTTACTTAAAACTGTGTTAAGAGTTAAGACCCATAAGTGGCATGACTGAAAAGTCATGGTACAGATTTCACAAGCCATCCTTGGAAAGCAACTGAGTAAAGCATGGGAGGTAGATGCAGACTGCCTGCCTGTTTTATACCCCAGCTTTACCACTTACAAATTCTGTCAACTGAAGCAAGTTTCTTAACTTTTGTGCCTCAGTTTCCAACTGCATAGGAGAATAAGGTCAGTACCTACTTCAGGTGGTGGTTGTGAGAATGAGTTTATTCATGTAAAGTGCTCAGAACACCACCTGGCAGAGAATAAGTTCTCGTAGAGTGTTAGCTATTATACATCTCTCGTGGGCATGTTTGAGCACTATACCTTGCACAGCATAGAGTACATGGAAGGAGCTCAATAAAGTTTGCTGATAAATTATAACATCAATAAACTAAAATGTGAGGTGGGGGTAGAAGTGAAAGAATTTTCACATGCTATCCAAGTTAACCTACCAGCTCAAAATAGGATGTTATAACTAAGACATTTTATGTAAGCCCCACGGTAACCACAAAGGAACAACCTATAGTAGATACACACAAGATTATGATAATGGTATCAAAACTTACTACCACAAAAAGTAATCAAATTACAAAGACTGCCAAGGAGAAAGAAAGGGACAAAGGCATCATAAAACAACCTGAAAACAACGAACAAATTAACAAGTCTTTACCTATCAATAATTACTATAAATGTGAATTATCCAAAAGACAGAATGGTTGAAAGAAAAAAAAAAAAAAAAAGCCCCCAAAACACTAGATCCAATGATAAAGAGACTCCCTTTCACTTAAAGATCACACAGGCTAAAAGTGAAGGGTATGAAAAAAAAAAAAAAAAAGATATTCCAAGTAAATAATAAATCAAAGAGCAGGGTAGTTTTAATTTAAAAAAAAAAATACTTTGTGCTACAAATGGTCACAGGTGACAAGGAAGTTCATTATATAATGATAAAGGAATCAATTCATCAAGAAAGTATCATAATTGTAAATTTTATGCATCCAACATCAGAGCACTGAAATATATAAAGCAAATACTGAGAGAACTAAAGACATCAACAGGGGTGCCTGGGTGGCTCAATTGATTAAGAGTCTGCCTTTGGCTCAGGTCATGATCCCGAGTCCTGGGACCGAACCCTGCATCAGGCTCCCTGCTCAGCGGGAAGCCTGCTTCTCCCTCTCCCTCTGCTGCTCCCCCTGCTTGTGTTCTGTCAAATAAGTAAAATCTTTAAAAAAAAAATAAAAAGACATCAACAGCAATACAATAATGGTAGGGAACTTAAATAACTTAAATAACACAATCTCAACCAGATCTAATCCCAGGCAGAGAATCTATAAGGACACAGTGGATTTCAACAACACTATAGACTAAATGGACTTAATAGACCTACAGAACATTCTACCCAACAGCAAAATACACATTCTTTTCAAGTAGAAGTGGAACAATCTTAAAGAGGGACATGTTAGACTATAAGTCTCAACAAATTCAAGAAGATAGAAATTACATCAAGTATTTTTTCTGACAATGGTATGAAACTAGAAATCAGTAACAAAATTCGCAAACACATGGAAATCCAACACACATTCTTTTAAAGATCTTACTTATTTGACAGAGAAAGCGCAAGCAGAGGGAGCAGCAGAGGGAGCAGCAGAGGGAAAGGGAGAAGCAGGCTCGTCACTGAGCAGGGAGCCCAACGCAGGCTTAGGCCCCAGGACTCGGGATCATGACCTGAGCCGAAGGCAGACGCTTAACCAACTGAGCCACCCAGACACCCTCAACACACTCTTGACCAACCAGTATATCAAAGAAGAAATCAAATGGGACATCAAAAAATATCTTGAGACAAATGAAAATTGAAACACAACATACCAAAACAAAGGATGCAGCAAAAGCAGTTCTAAGAGGAAATAACTATGACAACCTACCTTAAGGAAAAAAAAAAAAATCTCAAATAAACAACCTAATAGTACACCTCAAGGAACTAGAAAAAGAACAAACTAGGCCCAAAGTTAGCTGAAGGAAGTAAAATTAAAGAAATGAAATAGAGAATAGGACAAAAATAGACAAGATTAACAAAATAAGAACTCCTTTAAAAATATTAAGGAAAAAAATCGACAAACCTTTAGCTAGACTCCCCAAGCGGGAAAAAAAAAGGACTCAAAAATCAGAAAAAGGAGCCATTACAATACAACTGATACCATAGAAATAAGGACAAAGGATCAGAGATCACTATGAACAATTATACACCCAAAAACTGGACAGCCTAGAAGAAATGGATAAATTCCTACAAACATAGAACAAACAGAATAATGAAGAAATAGAAACCCTATACAAACCAATGATGAATAAGGAGATGAAGCATTAAAAACAAACAAAACCTCCCAACAAACAAATTTCAGGACCAGATGGCTTCATTGGTGAATTCTACAAAACATTTAGAGAAAAACTAACACCAATACTTCATAAACTCTTCCAAAATATTGAAAAGGCACTCTGAAACTAATTTTAAAAGACCAGTATTACAATGACACCAAAGTCAGATAAAGACACTACAAGAAAAGGAAACTATAGGCCAATATCCCTGATGACCATAGATGCAAAAATTCTCAATATTAGCTGGATTTGACAATACATTACAGTGATCATGCACAAGGACCAAACAAGATACATCCCAGAAATGTAAGGATGGCTCAACATACAAAAATCAATATAGGTGATACAGTATATTAGTTGAATGAAAAATAAAATCTTAGTAGATGGAGAAAAAGCATTTGACAAAATTCAACATTCATTCATAAGAACTTTCAACAGATATAGAAGGAACTTACTTCACACAAAAAAATGACATACATGATAGGCCCACAGCTCACATCATACTCAAGAGTGAAAGGTTAGGGGCGCCTGGGTGGCTCAGTCGTTAAGCGTCTGCCTTCAGCTCAGGTCATGATCCCAGGGTCCTAGGATCAAACTCCATATGGGGTTCCCTGCTCAGCAGGAAGCCTGCTTCTCCCTCTCCCACTCCCCCTGCTTGTGTTCCCTCTCTAAGCTGTCTCACTCTCTGTCAAATAAATAAAAATAAAATCTTAAAAAAAAAGTGAAAGGTTAAAAATTTTCCTCTAAGATCAGGAACTAGACAAGGATGCCCACTCTCACCACTGCAATTCAATATAGTACTGGAAGTCCTAGCCAGAGCAATTAGGACAGAGAAAGAAATGAAGGGCATTCAAGTCAGGAAGGAAGAAGTAAAGCTGTCACTATTTGCAGATGACAGGACATAGTTTATAGAAAATTCTAAAGACTTTATAAAAATACTATTAGAATAAGTGAATTCAGTAAAGTGGAATGGTTCCAAATCAATGTACAAGAATCTGTTGCATTTCTATACACTAGCAATGAAACAATTGAATAAAGAAAACAATCCCATTTGCAATAGCAACAGAAGGAATAAAATACTTAGGAATAAATTTAACCAAGGAAGTGAAAGATCTGTGCACTGAAAAACCATAAAACATTGATAAAAGAAATTTGAAGAAGACACAAATAAGTGGAATGTTATCCCATGTTCACGGATTGGAAGAATATTGTTGAAATGTCCATTCTCCCAAAGCCATCTATAGATTCAGTGAGATGACTATCAAAATTCCAGTGGCATTTTTCATAGAGAAAACAATCCTAAAATTTAAATGAAACTACAAAAGACTCTGAAAAAGAACAAAGCTGGAGGTCTGACACGTCCTGATTCAAACTATATTACAAAGGTATAGTAATCAAAATAGCATGGTATTGGCATAAAAACAGACCTATAGATTAGTGGAACAGAATTGAGATCCTAGAAATAAACTTCTGTATATACGGTCACTAATATTTGACAAGGGAGCTAATAATACTCAATTAGAAAATAGGGTCTCCAATAAATTGTGGTGGGAAAACTGGATATTCACATGCAAAAGAATGAAACTGGACCCCTATTATATACCCCTCACAAAAATTAACTCAAAAATGGATGAAAGACTTAAATGTAAGACCTGAAACTACAAAACACACAGTGAACACACACAGAAAAAGCTCCTTGACATTGGTCTTGGCAATTAATTTTATACATAGGACACCAAAAACAAGTAGGCCTACATCAAACTAAAATTCATCTGCACAGCAAAAGAAAATGAAAAACAGCTTATGAAATGTGAGAAAATATTTGAAAGCCACATATATGGGAAAGGGTTAATACGCAAAATACATGATAATCATGTAGCTCAGCTAAAAAGGAAATGATCCGACTAAATGGGCAAAGACAAAACAAGTCTTTTTTTTTTTTTAGAAGATTGAAATCATATTGAGCATCATTTCTAATCATAGCAGTATAAAACTTGAAATCAATTACAAGAGGAAATGTGGAAAATTCACAATTATGTGGGGATTAAACAACATGCTACTGAACAACCAGGGGATCAAAAGAGGAATAAAAAAATATCTTTAAGACAACTGAAAATGGAAATACAATATACCAAAACTTATGGAATGCAGCAAAAACAGTTCTAAGAGGTAAGTTTATAACGATAATGCCTACATCAAAAAATAAGGAAAATCTCAAACAACCTAACTTGACACCTCAAATGAGAAAAAGAACAAAGCCCAAAGTTAGTAAAATGGAAGGAAATAACAAAGATCAGGAGAAAATAAACAGAAAAGGCAATAGGGAAAAAAAAAAAAATCAAATGACTAAGATCTGGGATTTTTTTTTTTTTTGAACAAAATCCACAAACCTTTCGCTAGACACACCACAAAAAGAGAAAATAATATCAGAAATGAAGGAGGAGACATTACAGCTGATAATACAGAAATTCAAAGGATCATAAGAGAGTACTATCCCAATTATACACCAACAAATCAGACAATGTAGAAGAAATGGGTAAATTGCTAGAACCATACAACCTACCATGGACATACTTAAGCATGAAGAAATAGAAAATCTGAAAAGACTAGTAAGTACTAGTAAGGAGATTGAATCAGTAGACAAAAACCTCCCAACAAGCAAAAGTCCAGGACCAGATGGCTTTGCTGGTGAATTCTATAAAACATTTAAGGAAGAATTAATACCAAGCCTTCTAAAATTGTTCCAAAAATAGAAAAAGAGGGAATACTTCTAAACTCACTTTATGAGTTTAGCATTATCCTGATATCAAAATCAGACAAGGACACCACAAAGAAAGAACTATAGGCCAATATCCCTGATGAACACAGATGCAAAAAACCTCAACAAAATATTAGCAAACCGAATTTAACAATATATTAAAAGGATCACACCATGATCAAGTGAGATCTATTCCAGGGATGCAAGGATGATTCAATATCCACAAATTAATCAATACACATTAACAAATAAAGGATAAAAATCATATGATCTCAAATGCAGAAAAAGCATTTAATGAAATTCAACATCCATTTAGGATAAAGAGAAAAGAATCTCAACAAAATGGATATAGGGTGATATACATAAACATAGTAAAGGCTATATAAGAGAAGTCCACAATTAATATATGCAGCAGTGAAAAGCTTTTAGCTTTTCAGAACAGGAATAAGACAAGGATGCCTACTCTCCCCACTTTTATTCAACATAATATTGGAAGTCCTAGACAGAGCAATTAGGCAAGAAAAATAAAAAGTATCCAAATTGGAAAGGAAGAAGTAAAATAGTCACTATTTGCAGATGACATTATATATAGAAAACCCTAACGATTCCATAAAAAACTGTTAAACAAATCCAGTAAAATTGCAGGATATAAAATCAGTATGAAAATCTGTTGTATTTCAGTTATCAGAAAAATCATAAATTGTATCATAAATAAAATATGTAGGAATATGTTCAACCAAGGTGAAAGACTAGTACATTAGACAGTATCAGACACTAATGAAAGAAATTGAAGACAATACAAATAAATGGAAAGATATCCTGTGCTCATGGATTGGAAGAATTAACGTTGTTAAAATGTCCAAACTATCTAAAGCAATCTACAGATTAAATGCAATCTCTATAAAAATTCCAATGGAATTTTTCCACAGAATTAGAACAATCCTAAAACTTGTATGGAACCATACAAGACCCTAAGTAGCCAAAGCAATCTGAGCCTCATGAGCCCTGATTTCAAGCTATATTACAAAGATATAATAATCAAAATGGTATATTATTGGCATAAAACAGACACATCGATCAATGGAACAAAATTGCCCAGAAGTGAACCTATGAGGCAAGAATGTACAGTAAGGAAAGGACACGCTCTTCAAAAAATGGTGTTGGAAAAACTGGACAGCCACATGCAAAAGAATGAAACTGGAGCACAACCTTATACCATACACAAAAATTAACTCAAAATGGATTAAAGACTTGAATGTAAGACCTGAAACCATAAAAATCCTCGAAGAAAGCTTGGCAGTAAGCTCCTTGACATCAGTCTTGGGGATGGTTTTTTGGATTTGACACCAAAAACTAATAATACAACATAAGCAAAAATAAACAAGTGGGACTACATTATACTAAAAAGCTCTGTACAACAAAGGAAACCATCAATGAAATGACAAGGCATCAGTGAAATATTGGCAAACTGAATCCAATAATACATTAAAAAGTCATTCACCACAATCAAATGAGATTTATTCCAGGGATACAAGGATAGTTCAATACGTACAAAAATCAACATGATACAGGACATCAACGAGAGAAAGGATAAAAACCGTACAATCTTAATAGGTGAGGAAAAAGCATTTTACAAAGTACAACATCCATTCATGATAAATAACTCAATAAGGTAGGCTTAGATGGAATCTACCTCAACATAATAAAGGCTATATATACATATATATATATAAACCCAGTTAATGTCATACTTAATGGTGAAAAATGGGGGAGGTTTTCCTTTAAGATTAGGAACAAGACAAGGATGTCCACTCTCACCACTTCTATTCAACATAGTACAGAAAGTCCTAGCTGCAGCAATCAGGCAAGAATAGAATGCATCTAAATTGATAAGGAAGAAGTCAAACTTTCACTATTTGCAGATGACATGATACTGTATTTAAAAAGCCCTAAAGACTCCACCAAAAAGCTATTAGAATTCACAAATTAATTCAATAAGTTTGCAGAATTCAAAATGAATACACAAATCTGTTGCATTTCTATACACTAATAATGAAGTAGCAGAAAGAAATGAAGAAAACAATCCCACTTAAAATTGCACCAAAAAAATAAAATACCTAGGAATAAACTTAACCAAGGAAGTGAGAGACCTGTACTCTGAAAACTATAAAACATTGGTGAAAGAATAGGATAAATAGGACACAAATGAAAAGACATTCCATGCTTATAGATTAGAAGAACCTATATAGTTAAAATAGCCATACTACCCAAAGCATTCTACAGATTTAATGCAACCCCTATCAAAATACCAACAACATTTATCACAGAACTAGAATACAAAAATTTATGTGGAACCACCAGAGACCCTGGATAGCCAAACAATCTAGAGAAAGAAAAACAAAGCTGGAGGCATCACAGTCTGAGAGTTCAAGATACTACAAAGCTGTAGTCATCAAAACAGTATGGCACATAGACCAACAATAGAGTACCCAGAAAATAAACCCACACTTATATGGCTAATCAACCTGTGACAAAGGAGAAAAGAATATATCATGGGTAAAAGACCGTATCTTTAACAAATGTTGCTGGGAAAACTGGACAGCTACATGAAAAAGAATGGAACTGGACCACCTTCTTACGTCATAAACAAAATAAACTCAGAATGGATTAAAAACCTAAATGTGAGCCTTGAAACCAAAAAACTAGAAGAAAATAGGCAGTAATTTCCTTGACACCAGCCACAGAAGCATTTTTCTAGAGGTCTCCTCAGGCAAAGGAAACAAAAGCAAGAATAAACTATTGGGACTACACTATCCAATAAGGGGCTAATATCCAAAATCTGTAAAGAACTTCTAGAACTCAACACCCCAAAACCAAATAATCCAATTAAAATGGGCAGAGAACCTGAACTGACATTTTTCCAGAGAAGACCTACAGATGTCCAACAGACACATGAAAAGATGCTCAACATCACACATCATCAGGGAAATGCAAACCAAAACCACAATGAGATACCATCTCACATCTGTTAGAATGGCTAAAATAAAAAAGACAAGAAATAATAAGCATTGGTGAGGATGGGGAATAAAAAGGAACCCTCATGCCCTGTTCATGAGAATGCAAATTGGTATAGTCACTGTGGAAAAAAGTATGGAAGTTCCTTAAAGAATTAAAAATAGAATTAGCATATGATCCAGTAATTCCATTACTGGGTATTTGCCTAAAGAAAACAAAAACACTAATTGGAAAAGATATATGCATCCTTATGTGTATTACAGCATTATTTACAATAGCCAAGATATGGAAGTAACCCAAGTGTCTATCCATAGATGAATGGATAAAAAAAAGATGTGTTTATATATTTTTATATATATTTTTATAAATATATACTTATATAAAAATATATAAATTTATATATAATATATATAAACACATACATCTATATACACACACATATAATGGAATATCATAGAGCCATAAAAAGAATGAGATTGTGCCATTTCCAACAACATGGATGCACCTAGTAAAGTCAGAGAAAGACAAATACCATATGATTTCACTCATATGTGGAATTTAAGAAATAAAACAAAGAAAGAAAAAGGAAACAAAAAACCAGTTTTCTCAAATACAAAGAAACCTTGCCAGAGAGACGGTGGAGGAGAGGATGGGTGAAATAGATGAAGGCGATTAACAGTACACTTATGATGAGCACTGAGTAATGTATGGAAATGCAGCATATTATACACCTGAAACTAAGAACACTGTATGTTGATTATCCTTCAATTAAAAAAGATTAAATGGCAAAAAAAAAAAAAAAAAGGCAACCTACTGAATGGACAAAAATCTTTACAAGTCATGTATCTGATAAAGGGTTACTACACAAACTATATAAAGAATTCCTACAACTCAATAGCAAGAAAACAATCCAAAAATGTGCAGAGGATCTGAACATTTTTTCAAAGATGACAGAGATGGCTAACAAGTACATGAAGAGATGTTCAACATCACTTATCAGGAAAATGCAAATCAAAACCACAAGGAGAGGTCACCTCACACCTATCAGAATGACCATCAAAAAGACAATAACAAGTGTTGGCAAGGATGTAGAGAAAAGGGACAGAACCCCTCACACACTGTTGATGAGAGGGTGAATTGGTACAGCCACTATAAACAGTATGGAGTTTCCTTAAAATATTAAAAATTGAACTACTTTAGAATCTAACAATTCCACTTCTGTGTATTTATCAGAAGGAAAAGAAAATACTAATTCAAAAAGATCTATACTCCCCCACAGTCACTGCAGCCTTACAATAGCCAAGACATTGAAGCAACATAAGTGTTGGGTGAATTAATAAAAATGGGGGCACCTGGGCGGCTCAGTCGTTAAGCATCTGCCTTTGGCTCAGGTCATGATCCCAGGATCCTGGGACGGAGCCCCGTGTGGGCTCCCTGCTCTGCGGGGAGCCTGCTTCTCCCTCTCCCCCTCCCCCCACTTGTGCACGCTCTAATAAATAGAATAAAAATCTTAAAAGAAAATGTGGTGTATATATGTGTATTATACAATGGAATATTTAGCCATAAAAAAGAAGGAAATCTTGTTATTTGAGACAATATGAGTAGACCTTGAGGGCATTAGGTTAAGTGAAATAAGTCAGACAGAGAAAGGCAAATACCATAGCATCTCACTTACTGTGTGGAATCTAAAAAAAAACAAGAAAAACCCTAAACTCATAGAGAGAAAAGAGTGGTTGCCAGAGCTGGGACTGGGGGAAAGTTAGGTGGGGGGAATGTAATGTGAGAAGGTAGTCAAAAAAATACAAATTTCCAATTATAAAACAAATTCTGAGGATACAATGCACAGATGGTGACTATATTAATACTGTATTGCATATTTGAAAGGTAAGAGTGGGTCCTAAAATTTCTTATCACAAGGAAAAAATTTTCTAAGTATATGTGCTGATGGATGTTAACTAGGCTTATTGTGATGATTTCACAATATTTACAAATATTGAATCACTACATTATACACCTGAAACTAACATACGTCAATTATAGCTCAATTTAAAAAAAAAAATGGGCCAAGGGCCTGAATAGATATTTTTCTAAAGGTTTACAAATGGCCAACAGGTACATAAAAAAGTACTCAACATCACTAATCATCGGGTAAGTACAAATCAAAACCGCAATGAGATATCACCTCACACTGTCAGAATGGCGGTTATCAAAAACAAAAGAGATAAGAAGTATTGGCCGAAGTGTGGAGAAAAGGGAACCCTTGTGCACGCACTGCTGGTGGGACTGTAAGTTGGTGCAGCCACCATGGAAAACAGCATGGAGGTTCCTCAAAATATTAAAAATGGAACTACCACGTGATCCAGCAATCTCTCTCCTGGGCGGAAGGAAATGAAATCACATCTCAAAGAGATATTTGGGGGGGTGACTGGGTGGTTCCGTTAAGCATCTGCCTTTGGCTCAAATCATGATCCCAGGGTCCTGGGACTGAGTCCTACATCTCCCTCTGCCCGCAGCTCCCCCTGCTTGTGTTTTCTCTTGTGCGCTCTTCCCCCCTCCCCCCTCTCCTTCTCCCCTCCCCCCCTCTCTTGTACTGACAAATTAAAAAGAGAGATTTGCACCTCCATGTTCATTGCAGCATTATTTATAATAGTCAAGACATGGAGACAACCTAAGTGTCCACAAGTGGATGAATTGAAAAAGAAAATGTGACACACACACACAGCAATATTAATTGGCCACAATAAAGAAGGAAGTCCTGACATTTGCAATAATACAGATGGACCTTGAGGACATGAAAAGTGAAGTCAGAGAAGGACAAATAACAGATGATCTCACTCATATGTGGGATCTAAAATAACTGAATTCATAGAAAGCATAGAGTGGTGGTTGCCAGGAGTGAGGGGTAGAGGAATGATGGACAAGGGGTAACAACTTCCAGCTAGGAGATGAATAAAGTCTGGGGATCTAATGTCCAGCATGGTGACTATAGTCAATACTATATTGTATATTTGAAAGTTGCTAGGAGTTGATCTTAAATGTTCTCACTACAAAAAAAAAAAAACACAAAAAAACAAAAAAGACCCCAAAACACCCAAATACAAAAATACAGATGGTAACTATGTGAGGTGATAAACGTATTACCATATTTCTCAATATGCATGTGTATCAAATTATCATATTGTACCCTCAAACTCACACAACGTAATAGGTCAATCCTATCTCCGTAAAGCTGGAAAAAATAAGATACAAAATACTCTGGCAAGAAAAAGAACGTTCATTGAATGAGTGAAGGAGAGGGGACTCTCAAGAGCAGAGGCTAGTCCTGGTCCAAGCCAGCTGCAGGGTTGGCTTGGCGAAATGATGAATGGCCATTTGATCAATGCTACGAGGCAGAGGCTGGCCCCAAACAGGTGGAAGAAGGTTCCCAGGAGGATGGGCTCTGCTTTGCTGCCCTGAAGACTGGGCCAGATCCCAGAGCCTACATAAGCCTCTACCCCAGGGGACACTCAGGGATACACCTGGTCTTGGTGTAGGACAGCCTTCCAGTTCAGAGATGGCCCACTGGCAGAGGAAAAACCCTAAGTCCCATCTACCCTGGACTGAAAATACCAGAGTACAGGTTTTTGTTTGTTTTGTTTAATTTGACAGAGCGTGCACAAGCAGAGGGAGCGGGAGAAGCAGGCTCCCGTACTGAGCAGAGAGTTGGATGCGGGGCTCCATCCCAGGACCCCGGGATCATGACCTGTGCCGAAGGCAGACATTTGAACCGACTGAGCCACCCAGGCGCACCCTGGAATACAGGTATTAACATGATTTCATAAAGGAAGAAAAATTCAATGTAAGAGTCCACTAACTTGCTCAAGGCCCCGCAACTAAAAGCCACTGGAATAGAAATTCCTCTTGCCATTCTTAGTCTCCACACTATACCGCCTCCCTAACTTAATGGTCCTAAATCTTCATTTCCTTTTCCAGAAGACCAGAACCATTAATGGTTCCTAGCTCACAATACCTGGGGAAATTAAGCGGTAGAACAAACACGAGAGCCTGACACGCAGTAGGCATGCAGGAAATAACGGGTGTTATTGTTATGCAAATGTTGGTTCTCCTTCCCTAGTTCCAGATCCCCCTTCAAGCACTCAGCTGTCACCCGGTGAGGGCTTGCATTACAGAACCAACTGAGGGATGATGGAGGGAGGTGGGCGGGGGAGGGGCTAGGTGGGTGATGGGGATGCAGGAGGGCACTTGTTGGGAGGAGCACTGGGTGTTACACGTAAGTGACGAATCACTAAATTCTACACCTGAAACCGATTTTACCATATACGTTAACTAGAATTTAAATAAAAACTTAAAAAAAAAAAAAGGACTTTCAGTGTTATCACTGAATCCTAGAGTAAACCACTCAGACCAATGGGGGGTGGGGTGGGGGAGGAAGGGAAATCACATGTGACCTTGGAAAAGTTCCTCCACTCTGGGCCTGTTCGGTCAGTGGCAGGATGTTGCCCGTGATGTTTGCCGGTAAGAGTTAGGAGATTAAGGAACAGGAGGAAGTATGGAGGCAGCCCAGCACCTGCCTAGTGACAGGCGCACAGGTAACAGCAGAATCCCCTTACCCCAGTGGCCACGGCCAGAGGGGCAGGAATTCTACTTTGATTTCACTAGAATAAGGGAATTAGGAGGATTACTTTACACAGCTAAAGATCAAAGACTGTTGAAAGAACTTGGGCTGGTTAGCCCGAAGAACACAGGGTTTATACAAACCCAGCTAACTGGATGCCGGCACCTATTTAAAACGAGGCTTCCTGGGGATCAACAGAGGCCCAACCCACTTTCATCTGATAAGGTTTCTGGTATATTAAGGGAAAAAAATTGTTGAGGTTTGCGGTATATTATTGGGAAAGTTTTTTTTAAGGAAAATATTTAGTATTAAAAAAATACTCAATCGGGGTTATAAATATTATGGCATACCTTCAGTGTTAGATTTAACAAAGGTTACCACACAAAACTAAAGCTAATATAATTGCGCTAGTCCTAGGACAACTACTAGATTTATGTAGTTCTTGAAAATCTTAATTCGCAGTGCGCTGCATGCGGGCTTTGTCCACAGGTAACGGGACCCAAACTTTTTTCAATCCTGTCGGGGCACCCACCTGGAGAAAAGGCCAACTTTTTGAGCTTGAGGGCGCA
Source organism: Mirounga angustirostris (assembly GCF_029215605.1). NCBI lineage: Eukaryota > Metazoa > Chordata > Mammalia > Carnivora > Phocidae > Mirounga > Mirounga angustirostris. The sequence goes on from NW_026991712.1 coordinate 36,097,290, forward strand.
TCTGCATGGGATCGGTCTCTCGCTGCGTCTCTCCCTGTCTCCCCCTCACGCGACAGGCCCGTTGGAAGGGGGGCCGGACATTCCACCAGCCACGGAGTCAGAATGGAGCCTTGGAGCCGACGCTTGGAGAAAGCGGGTTTCTCCAGGGCAGGGCAGGGCAGGGCATCCCCCCTCCAAACCCCCCGGCACGTAGCCCCACCCTGAAATGTTGGGGCGGGGTGGGAAGTAGCTCCTTGCGTGGCACGTGGGCAGGACATTTATGTGGCTGGAGCAACCATTTTAAACTTTGGGGGATTCTGATGAAAATCCGGAGAAAACCTAGGACCGTCTCCCCAGAATTCTATCTCCCCCGCACCTACGCACGCACGACTTTCCCGCCAAGGAGCCGGGAGAAGTCCACACCCAGGGTGAAACCCCCGCCCGGCCCCTGGGAGCCCGGCTCCCCGCAGGCGCCGGCACCCCGCCGCTCGGCCAGAGCTGGGCGGGGCTCGGGGGCGGCGTGGCCCGGGGCCGGCCCCCCCTTCGACGCCCGGGGCGGCGTCGCCAGCCCCCCCACCCCCCGCCGCCACCGCCCCGGGGCCCCGAGACCGGGCCCGCGCTGCTGCAGAGCCGGGACTCGCGGACTGACGCGCCGCCGCCGCCGCGGCTCGGCTTGCCAAGCGCTGTTCCCGGGCCGCCGCTGGAGCCATGAAGATGCACTTCTGTATCCCGGTGTCCCAGCAGCGGCTGGACCCGCTGGGGGGCCGCTACGTGGTGCGCCGGGGGCCGGGGTCCGACTGGGCTGGGGGAAGGTCGGTGACCTGGCGGGGCGGGGGCTCACCTGCTCGCTCAGCTAATCGGGGACGGTCTTTCTCTGTGTTGCAGCTGTACTCCGTGTACCTGGACGGCTACCTCTTCTGCAGGGTGCGCTACAGCCGACTGCATCGTTGGAACGAACAGGTGAGCAGGTTCGAGGCACGTGAGTGCGCCCCAAGACACCGGACTTTTTGAGGACTCCAAGCTCCTAATCGGCAATTTGGTATTGCTTGGCATACCGCTCCTTGTATATAGGTTGCCGCTCCTAACCATCTACAGCTGGGAGATGAGGGGATAGGCTCAGGTCATTCTCCCAACCCCTTTCCAGCCCAGTGATCCCCCCCACCCCGCCCAGCAGCCCCACCTGGCAGGGTGCTCCATTTCAGTTTCAGCTGTCCCCCAGGACAATGCCCCCATTCAAAATGAGCATACTCAGTCTAGACCAAGGTGCCTTAGGAATCTTGTACGCAGGTGTTTAATCTCCTCTCCCCCAGAGTTTCTTAGACTGACTTTTTAAAAAAGGTGTGTTTATTTTTGTTTTCAAATTCGTGTATTTATAGGCTTCAAGTACTGGCAGGCTGGAAACCCAGGAAGCAGATGACTTATCAGGACAGGAGGCCATTTCCCACTGTAGTTTCTCACTCTGATGTCGTGGTAGCATTTTCTTTGGGAGGCAGCCTGATTTATTAACCTGCTCTAATGGGTTTTATTGTCCTAATAAGGAAGTGTTGCAGGTCTTCAAATTGGGTTGGAGAAGTAAAAGAAAGTTTGGAAATAAACTTCACCCTCCCTCTACCTCCACGCATAGTGTTTTCTTTTTAATTAAATTTTTTTTTTTAGATTATATACCCTGATTTTAAAGAGAATATACCTAAAATTAGAAAGAAAGGGGAGCCTGGTTGGCTCAGTGGGAAGAGCATGTGACTCTCGATCTCAGGGTTCTGAGTTTGAGCCCCAGGTTGGGTGCAGAGATTACTTAAATAAATAAAACTCAAAACAAAACCAAGAAACAGACAAACTTGCCCAGGCAACAGCTATTAACATTTTTAGGAGAATCCTTCCAGGCAATCTGGGTTTCTAGTGAGTAGATATACCTTCTGTTGAAGGACAGCTCTTAATTTCATTTTTTTTTTTCTACTATTGCAAACATTACAGTGAGCCTTCTTGCTCGTATCAGGGGGCATTGGAAAAGTCCATTTTCAAGATATGATTACGTTTCTTTGGAGTCAACAAAAAACAGGTGTAATGTGCTTGTTATCTTGTAATATGCTTGTAATTTGTGTGGTCCTCTCTGAATTGCTAGCACCTGCTGCAGTTGTCCCAGAAGGTTCTCGGGAATGATGGTGGGCAGACTCAGTGAGGAAGGCATGGATTCAGACTTGTGCAAGATGAGAAGCTACTTGTGACCAAAACCTGTCTGGGGATTTGAGAGGACTGCTGAGGTTGGCAGATGGAGATCTTAAGGGAAGAGAAAGTATAGGTGTATTAGGTATTTGGAGGAGGAAGTTGAAGTATCATCTCCCCCACTAATCTGTCTTCTCTAACGTGAGGTGGAATTGGGGAGGTTGCCATTCACAACATGAAAAGCAGGAGACAGCAGTGGGGAGCAGGGGGGTGTGGAATTGACTAACCACTTCCTGGCTGGTCACCTTACCTCTTCTCTGACCTTCAGTTTTTTCATCAAAAATAATAAATAGGTGGTTATAGGTGTCCACTTTCCAGGGTACTTGGGAAGAGTAGGGGCCAGTTTCCGCCAGAACCTCGGACGTGGTACATGCTCAGTAAACCTTTGCTGACTGATTTAAGATTTTTATTTATTTGTCAGAGAGAGAGCGTGCACGCACAAGCAGGGGGAGCTGCAGGCAGAGGGGAAGCATTTCTTTGGGAGGCAGCCTGATTTATTTTAAATTAATTATGCAATTATTTAAATTAATAATGCAAATAGCCACCTAAGCTCAGCCTCCAGCTGAGCAAGGAGCCCAATACACGGCTCCATCCCAGGACCCCAGGATCATGACCTGAGCCGAAGGCAGATACTTAACCAACTGAGCCAGCCAGGCGTTCCCCCCCCCGCCTTTTTTTAAGATTTATTTATTTGAGGGAGAAAGGTGCGCCCATGATGGGAGGGGCAGAGGGAGAGAATCTCAAGCAGACTCCCCACTGAACGTGGAGCCTAACATGGGGCTCAATCTCAGGACCCATGAGAACATGACCTGAGCCAAAACCAAGAGTCAATGATTAACTGACTGAGCCACCCAGACACCCCACTGCAGTGGACTCTTAAATATTGAATTGCCACAGCCTGGTGCCCAATGTGGGGTAGAGAGTAGATATTAATTAATACTTCATATTTGTCCCAAGTTTTTCAAAATCCAAAAGTGGAGATTTCTTTATCCAGTTTCCAACTACCTTACACCTTGCACTTAGCATTTTTCCTCTTTCAGTAGGAACAACTTCATTTTAAAGAAACTATTTAGAACTTAGGTGGCTATTTGCATTATTAATTTAAAACAACAACAAGCAGTTACTGTGCCTTAAGGTTGGTGCCAAGAGCTTTACATGTAATAGCATGTTTAGTTTTTACAGCAGTTCTATGAGCTAGGATTATAATTAGCCCCATTTAACAGATGAGAAAACTGAGGCACAGCTTGCTCATAATCAAACTGCTGGTAAGTATTGGAGCCAAGATTTGATCTCCAGAAACTGCTGTGACCCATTACATTTTGTGGTTTCTTACTAAAGTCAACAAAATAAATTGTATCAGTAAGACAATTGGGTCCTGAAATAACAAGGTTTTACTCTATTTTGGAATAACATGAAAATTCCCAATTTTAGGTGTTCAATGTGGTGAATTTTGGTAAATGTATACAATACTACCACCATAATCAAGATAAAGAAAAGTTTTGCACTCTAAAATTCCCTTGTCCCCTTTGCCCTTGATCCTCTCCCTCCACTTCTCACCCCAGGCAACCAAGATCTGCTTTCTGTCTGAGTTCCAAGCACAGGATTTAATTCAGACTGCCCAGCAAGCCTCTGTGGGGTCAGCAATACACTCATCATCATGACTCCCGTTTTGTATGTAGTCTGAGTAAGGTTGCCAGATTTAGCAAATAAAAACACACGCTCCGCAGTTAAATGTGAATTTCTGATCAACAACAAAGAAATTTTTAGATAAGTAGTTCCATGCAGTATTTGGGACATACTTAACCAGGCATCCTTTATTTTGTCTGGCAACCCTGAGTCTGAGAAAGTTTGGGGGATGTCTTTCAGGCACTTCTCAGCTAGATCTTATTCTTCCTCTTCCACTGAAGATCTGAAAATGGCTCAGAATTCTTAATCTGATTTAATACAAAGCACTATAAAAAGGGAAACAATAAAAGGCCCCATCTGTGTGTGCATTTGAGTATATTTCCTAGGAAGTTCTGCATCCTGATAGAATAAAAATGTCGTCTTATAGAATTAACTGCTTTATTTACTTAAGAAATATTTACTAAATTCCTATTAGATGGTATGCACTGTGGTATATTCTGTGCAGATGGCACTTCAGCACATGTGATTTTTTTTTTTAATTTTATTTGAGAGAGAGAGTGTGTGTGTGAGAGAGAGCACAAGCAGGGGGCAGCGGCAGAGGGAGAAGCAGGCTTCCTGCTGAGCAGGGAGCCCGATGGCGGGACTCGGTCCCAGGACCCTGAGATCATGACCTGAGCCGAAGGCAGACACTTAACGACTGAGCCACCCAGTCGCCTCAGCACATATGATTTTTGACTTTTAAGTATTGGATTTCTATTTTGTATATTGGATAACTTTGAGATTGAGGAAGGGCACCTGCCCAGGCGAGGTGGCCCCTGCTCTTTCTCTGCCCAGCTGCGTGGAGGCTAATGCATCTAAGACTGCCCCTGGGGAACTGAACCTGGCTGTTTTTCAAGATGTCCGTTGTGACTTGTGCCCTCTGAAGTCATCGCCTGCAGCCCTGTCCCATGGTGAGGTTCCTTCCAGGTCTGGCAGCTTGCCCCTCTGCTGTTGAGGGCTGTTCATCTCTCTGCCATGTGAACTGCCTGACCTGACTTCTCTCTGCGCCTTTGGCTAAATAAAACCAGTTTGATTTATGCTCCACTCTTGCCTACACCACCTTCCTCTAAGGGATTTAAAGAGACCTTCGAAGGAAACATTTAACTAGCTCATTTTGACCAAGTGTTAAAGATGAGGCCATCCTGTGTAAGCGACACTGGACTCTATGAAAAGGATGCCCGCCCCTTTGCAAACATTCTGCCAGTATCAGATATGGCAATGGGCGCAAGCCATAGAATCTTGCGAAGGATCCTTCCATGGTGATGGAAATGCTGTGTGAGCCCATATGTGCTGGTTTAGTCTTCGCCACTGCAGATGCTAACCCAGCCTAGCTCCTTCCCCTCTTTCCCTACCTCAGATTCTCTGTATTAGACTGGCCCATTCATTACCTCTGTCTACCTCACTTCCCTCTCCTGGGAAGACCCCTGCTTTCTGGCCCACTGGTCAGGGACCAGCCCTTTCTCAAGACCCATCTCAAGCCTCACCTCCTCTGGGAAGTCCTCCCTGATTGCATGAGATGCCTTTCTCTGATTCCTGTGTCACTTCGTGTTTAGACCTTGTCATGTTCCTCCTTTTGTGTATATATTTTCTTTCCCTTGGTCATTTAGTTACACAAGCCAAATATTTAAATGAAGGAATGAATGAAGGCTGTAGGCATAATATACCCAGCATGGAATCCTTCTTTAGTAGATGCTCAATAGAGATTTGGTGGAGGAGAAGGAAGGGAAATGAGGGAGAGAAGGGAAAAGTAATGAAAATCTGCCACTTATTAGCTTATGGGACCTTGGTTAAAGTCACTTCATCTCCCCGAGCTTCAGGTTACTGTGATTATCGTGTAACTTTGATGTGAAGGTGGCAGGATGACATGTTAATGGTGATGATGATCATCTACCTCACAGGGCTATTTTGAGGAACAAACAGAATAATATACAAGCTCCAGGCTAATGTTATTTGGTGCCAGATGCCACAGTCTGGATTGCTTTGAGCTGTGGCCCTTTATCTGGTAAATCTGGGGTTTTGATTCGAAGGGGCCTTGGAGAGGTGGAATGGATAAGTCAACATTAGAAAGGACACCATTTGTGTCTGTAATTCCACTTGTCCTGGGCCACCACTTTGGGATAAGTATGGGGGGCCGGGAGGGCATAAGGCGGGGAAGGAGATGATATTTTCCATTGGCCAGTGAAGTTCTCTTCATGTTAAAAGGCAGAACTCTATGATGGAGAAATCAGTGCAGGGGATTGTGCTGGGATTAAAAACATGTATTATCTAAACAGGGTCTTTCAAAAACCAACCAAAACCCCAAACAAAACATCTCATAATAAACAAAAGAGGTATATTTTCCTTTGGAGAACTTTGAACAATTTTTTGGAAGTCTTTGGGCTAAACTCTAATACCAGGTAATTCTTACTATGCTGTTGGTTTTAATAGCTAAACTGTGTTGCTGAGACCAGTAACAAAGGTTATATTTTGATGAGTTGAAGAACTTGGGGAGTCAATGATTGATGTTTGGCAGACCTAACTACTCAGTTTATTATATGTTTATCTTCCCGCTTAAACCAGTATTAGAGAGGGGAGGGGAAATATTCCTTGAGAAGTCAGCTCAGGTTGTAAAACCTGCTGGGAGAGTTTGGGCTGTGTTGGGTAATAGAACCTTAAGCCTTGGTGACTTTTCCCCCCAGCTCTTGGCCTTATGGTAGGGGCTTCCCCAAGATGCTCTCCTGCCCACGGAAAACCCAGATGGCTTAAGGATGCTGTGATTCAAACCAATTTGGGAGCATCTTCGACATTTATGAACGCATGCCTAGGAAGACAATTGCATTTTAAAGATCACTTAATCCATTAATCAAGAAATAGTCACATGCAAAGAAGACAATTTTCTGCTCCTAGTTCATGGAATTAACAGAGATGGGGTACATAAATCCCAGGTTGTTTGAGCAGCCTTGCCTGGTTTGATGCTAGAAACCTGATTTCTGGCTAGTTTCCTTTCTCCTATTTTATTTTATTTTATTTTATTTTATTTTATTTTATTTTATTTTAAACTGGGGTGACTTTGGGCAGTGTTTAGCATAACAGGAAAATTGCCTTGACTTAAAAAAAATTGTTGCTATAATATTTTATACTACCAGATTTAAAGGAGGAAAGCTTGCAAACTTTGATGGCTATGGGGGTCAGGCAGGTAATTGAAATGAGAGGCGTGGGCCAGGTGAGAGGCAATGGGGACTGGTGGAAATTGCTTAGGCCTCCTCTAAAGGGGATGATTATCTGAAGAATATGAACGCAGTGATTCCAGAACCTCTGATTTTTCAAGAAGCCAGAACATCAGGTTTGTTTGTTTGTTTTTTTTAATGAGCTTTATTTTTGTGGACCAGTTTTAGATTTACAGAATAATTGCAAAGATAGTACAGAGAGTTCCCATATATCCCCGCACCCAGTTTGCCCTGTTGTTTTCCATTAGTAGGGAACATTTACCATTAATGAACCAATATTAATACATTATGATGAACTATAGACCACAATTCAGTTATATTTCTTTAGTGTTAACCTAATGTCCAATTGCTGCCCCAGAATCCCATCTAGGACACCACATTACATTTAGTTGTCGGCTTACTCTCCTCTTGACTGTCAATTTCACAGACTTTTCTTGTTTTTAATGACCTTTTCGAGGTGCACGAGTCAGTTATTTTGTGAGATGTCCCTCTGTTAGAATCAGACGTTTTTCACATGGCCAGGCTGGGGTTATGGAAGACCACAGAGGTCCCTGTTGTTCTAATCATATCACAGGAAGAGCACCTACCATCAACATGACTTAACCACTGTTGATGCCTTGATCACCTGGCTAACGCTGTGTTTGTCAGGTTTCAGCACTGTGGAGTTACTCTTCTTCCTCCTTTTCCAAAGTGTACCCTTTGGAAGGCAGTCACTATGTGCAGTCCACACTTAAAGAGTGGAGATTAATGCTCCATCTCCTCATGGGATGAGTATCTACAGAAATTATTCAGGATTCTTCACGGATTTGTCTCTTCTGTCCTCTGTATTTTTTCAGTAATTGATAGCTGCATAGGCTCCTGGATAGTTATTTTATACTTTGGGTTATACTTCAATACTGCTTTATTCTGCTATTTTACCTGTTCCAGCTTCTGCCCATGGAAACTCCTTCAAGTTTGCTCCTGTAACTCTTGCACATGTGCCCGTCGTTGTTGTTTCGAGCACTTTCTTGTTTTCTGGTGCTACAAGATGCCCCAGATGCCTCTTCTATATCTCCTGCTTCAGTTCTAAAAAATCAACTATGTTCTTCATGGAGCCCTGGTTGCTTTAGTTGGGGAATGGTTAAGAGAAACCAAGATCTCAGACTAGGTATGTTCGTTGCTACTATCGTGTTGTTGCTTCGAGGCCCTCTCAGCTGACAGAGCAAGGAAATATGTGTATACACATATCTATAACTCTCTTTATATGTAACCATCTGTATCTATGTTAAGCTAAACATGAGTTCATACCAAGATCTCCAACTATCATCCACCACCACATGGATCATTCCAGCCTACTGCCCTTGCTTATCCGAAAACTCTCACTTCAGGAATGAAAAACCTGACTCCCATCAACTGCCATCCATTTACTTCATGTATCTCACCTACAGGCAGGCATTTACTAACCTTTCTAGATCTTAGACCAATGCTGTCCAATAGAACTTTCTGTGCTGATGGAAATGCTCTGTTTGCTTTGTCCAATTCAGTAGCAACTTGCCACGAATACTGTTGAGTATTTGAAATGTGGCTAGTACAACTGAGGAACTGAATTTTAAATTTTATTTCATTTTAATTGATTTAAGTAGTCACAGGTGGCTAGTGGACATCATGTTGAATGGCTCAGCTCTTGGCCATTGCAAAGATATTGACTTTCCCTTGAGTGAGATAGGAAGCCATGAAGGATTTTGAGCAGGGCAATGGATTGATCTAGCTTACCTTTTTAGAATGTTACCTTAGATGCTGTATTAAGAATAAACTGAAGGGGGTCAAGGGCAGAAGCAGAAAGATCTGTTGTAAAGCTGTTGCAGTAATGGGGCAAAGAGAGGACAGTGGTTTGGACCAGGGTGATGGCAGTGGGGGTGGAGAGAATTGGTAAATTTTTTGTTTTTTGTTTTTTTAATTTATTTATTTGAAAGAGAGAGAGGGAGAGACAGAGAATATGAGCAGGGGGAGGAGGCAGAGGGAGAAGGGGAAGCAGACCCCCCACTGAACAGGGACCCCGATGTGGGGCTCGATCCCAGGACCCTGGGATCATGACCTGAGCCGAAGGCAGATGCTTAACCGACTGAGCCACGCAGGCGTCCTGAGAACTGGTAAGATTCTTGATGTATTTTAAAGCTAGGGCCTATGCATTGTAAATATTCACCAGATACACACTGTTTGTGACAAAGTCCACTAGGAATTAAAATTTCTACCTCTTTGTTTCTCTTAAATCTGTTTTCATTTTCTTTAAGCCACTGACTATGCAATAGTAAGAGTTTTAGTCCTTCTGCAGAGGTACCATGTTAAAACCTGATTTCTGGCTAGTTTCCTTTCTCCTATTTTATTTTATTTTATTTTATTTAGATTTACTTATTTCAGAGAGGGTGGGGAAGGACAGAGAGAATGAGAGAGAATTTCCAGCAGGCTGAGCGTGGAACCTGACGTGGGGCTCCATGTCAGGGGCTCTGACCCTGAGATCATGACCTGAGTCAAGAGTCAGAGGCTTAACCAACTGAGCCACCCAGGCGCCCTTCCTTTCTCTTATTTTAAAGAGAATGATGCCGTGCCTTATCTTCAAGCTGCTACTGTAAGTGTAGGGCTAGCTACACTTCATTCTTCATTCTTCAACTGTAGGGCATGGCTTCCTTCGAGGAAGGAAGATGCACTTTTGATTATCAAAATTTAAAACATATTTTTGATACATCCACTATTTAGCTTGCATAAAAATAATTGCCACCTTGGTCTTGGATCAATATTTGGGTGAGTAGGAGGGTGGGAAGGGCCTCACTGGGTTGCTACTGGGATCACATGTCAGCCTTACAGGAATTTTATAAGCCAGCACTGTCCAATAGAAATATAATGTGAGCCACTTATATAAGTTAAATTTTTCTGGTAGCCCGACTAAAAAGCATAAAAAGAAACAGGTAAAATTAATTTTAATATACTTTATTTAATCTAGTATACCTAAAATATTACCATTTCAACATATAATCAATATAAGGAGTTATTAGTGAAATATTTTACTTTTTTTTTTCTTTGTACTAAGTTTGGGAGTCTGGAGTGTATTTTATACTGATGGCATATCTCAAGTCAGACTAACCATATTCCCAGGGCCCATTAGTACTGGCCAGGGGATACCATATCAGATCGCATGCTGTAAGCATCTGTTATGTTCAGACTTGGTGGAGGTGGGGTGGGGAATTAAATTCCTAACTATGCTCATCGTTATCACAGATACTATTGGAGAATGAGTTAAAGAAACACTGTATGGCATGAGTGGTGGGCAGTCTTACAAAAACAAATGAAAAATTAAAAGGTATCCCAAATCTACCAAACTCAGACTGGAGAGGTCAGTCTGTAGTATGTCTAATAGTATCTTCAGAAACCTATCCTGAAATAAACTCCTTCCTAAGAAAATCAAATCATCCCCTTTTCCTCCTTTTGGCCACCAGGAAGGGTTAATTTTAAATTAAGTACTAGAATGAGACTTGCCCTAAGAGGAGGCTTTGGTGTCTCATCAACCTTGAATTGGAGGTTCTTTGCCTTAACTGTGTGTTTTCTGGATCTTTCAGCTGAGGCGGGTCTTTGGAAATTGCCTGCCACCTTTTCCACCAAAGTATTATCTTGCAATGACCACATCCATGGCTGATGAGAGGAGGGACCAGTTGGAACAATATTTGCAGAATGGTATGTATTTGGACTTTATTTTTACAGATTTATTGAGATACAGATCATATACTGTAAAATTCACACATTTAAAATGTGCAGTTCAGGGCACCTGAGTGGCTCAGTCAGTTAAGCATCTGCCTTCGACTCAGGTCATGATCCCAGGGTCCTGGGATCGAGCCCCATGTCCAGCTCCCTGCTCAGCGGGGACCCTTCTTCTGCCCCGCCCCCCATTCTCTCTCTCTCAGATAAATAAATAAAATCTTTTTTAAAAAGTTGTACAATTGAATGGTCTTTAGTATATTTACAGAATTGTGCAACCATCCACCATAATCTGAGAACATTTTTGTCACCCCAAAAAGAAACCTTATACCTATTATCAATCACTCCTTATTCCTCACCCCCACATGCCTCTATCACCCCCTATACTAATTTCTGTCTTAATAGATTTGCTAGTTCTGAACATTTTATATAAATGGAAACATACAAAATATGGCCTTTCTATTTGGGGTTTTTTGTTTGTTTGTTTTTTAAAGATTTTATTTATTCATTTGAGAGAGAATGAGATAGAGAGAGCATGAGAGGGGGGAGGGTCAGAAGGAGAAGCAGACTCCCCGCTGAGCAGGGAGCCCGATGCGGGACTTGATCCCGGGACTCCAGGATCATGACCTGAGCCGAAGGCAGTCACTTAACCAACTGAGCCACCCAGGTGCCCTGTATTTGGTTTTAAAAATACTCTGTTTTCACATTTGCCTTTGGGTGCTGTATGTTGGCTTTGATTGTAAAAGTCAAAGACCTATTACCTGGATTGAGACCAAAATGGAGGGCTGAGATGAACTGTTTTCCTGAAAGCTCTCAGGAAATATCAGAGTTGCATTTCCATCTCTGTCCAACAACCAGGGAGCCTCAGAGGTCTGCTCTGACCCTAATGAGGCTTGCAGTACCCTGGTCCTTGGCCCTTGCCTGCATCCTGCAAATGCTGTGCACCGCAAGGGGGTTTCTCAGAAAGGGGGTTGGGGAGAAGTAGCAAAATTGGCATTCAAGTATTGAAAAGGGGAAATAGTATATACACAAAATATTTGAAAAGTAGATCCTGTCCGAAGAGTATAAAATGAAAGGTACATTCCCTTCCAGCCCAGCCCCCACCCCCTTAGGCCTCTAGAAGTAAACACTATGACTTAGGTATTCCTTGGAAGCAATTTTTGTGTCTGCTGGTGTGTATGCACATCCCTGTTTGTTAAACACAGGTTGGAATGTACTCTATATACTTTTCGGTACCTGATTCTTAAAAACTTTATTCTGAAAGAATTTCTGACTTACAAAAAGGTGCAGAAATAATGCAAAGAATTTCTGTATAGTCTTCACCCAGATTTCCCAAATGCTAACATTTTATATTTGCTTTATCATCCTCTCAATTTCAGGGTATGCGTGTGTGTATTATATATAATGTTTTGAGAGGCCTTTGTTACATACACAAGCCACTTTCCCCTTAAGTACTTCTGTGTGTATTCCCTAAGATCAAGGACATTCTCTTCTACAACCACACTATAGTTATCAAAATCAGGCAATTAACACTGATAAAATAATGTTATCTAATCTAGAGACCTTTTTCAAACTACACCAACTATCCCACCAATACCCTTCATAGCACAAGAAAAAAATGTGTTTTTCTTCTGTAAGTTGATTTTTCCCTCTTAAAAATCTATATTTTATAGACCATTCTAGATCAGCAATTACAGACTTACTTCATTACTCTCATGGTGGCACTTGTTTCCTTAAAAAAGATAGTAAATAAAAATTCTAGAAGTCCTCTATTTCCCATTTGTCTTTTGTAATGGAGAATATACCTCTTTTAGACCTGTTAAATAAGCCTTTTCAAACTCAAAATGTAATATCTGTTGAATTTTTCTTCTCTCTTGGTTTGATTTCTCATGTCTTAGGGAAATACTCCTTTAACTGCTGGCCTCTCCACAAATGATCACAGTGCCTAAGGGGTTGCTTTTCCAGGCCTGGCCTTTGTGCACATCATGGGGATATCTCCTGCATCCTCCTCTGGCAAGGCAGAGCAAGGAGACAGTGTGACTTAAGACATGGGCTCTAGAGTCAGACCCAGAGTCAAATCCTAGGTTTGCACTTCACTGGCTGTATGACCTTGGGCAAAACATTTACCTTCTCTGAGCTTCAGTGTCTATTTGTAAAATAGAGATAATATTTATCCCAGGGTTTGTTGTGAAGATTAAATGAAGTAAAATAGACAAAGTGCTTAGCATTGTACCTGGTTCTTAACAGTTGCACAGTAAATACTAATTGATTGAACACTTTTTTCAACAGCTTTCCCCATCTCCAAGAATCCAAGCTAACAATTATAATGTTAATTTGCATATCCACCACATAGATTCCAGAAAATAAGACAAGGGCTCCCCACCCCCCAAAATCATCTCCCTTAAAAAAGAGGGAATACCTTTTATAAAAAGTTTCTCATAATAGGGAGACTTTTTTCATTACTTTCTTTTGAAAAATGTTGCATTGTTGGGAAAGATACAACTTGAAATGACTTCAGTCAGTGCTAGTTTTGAATGCTGGTAGAAGTTACAGTGAGGCAGTCAACTGAATTGGCAACAAAAAAAGAAGGGAAGGGAAGGGAAGAAGGAAAAAGCGAGGTAAGGAAGGAGGGAGGGAGGGAAGGAAGGAAAGAGAAACAGAAAAAAGAAAGAGAAAGGAGAGAAAGAGAGAAAGAAGGAAGGAAGGAAAAGGCTTGGTGGGGATGGGAGTGAAGGGAAAGAGAAAGACATTTGCTACAGATTTAGTAAGTACGTAAGTTTGGCTAGAGTGCGGGGTCCAGAAGAGGCGTTACAGGCAGGAGGGTAAGAAATGAGAAAGCAGGCTGGAGAGCACCTCCTACAGGAGTTTAGACTTCTCAGGGGAAAGCTTCTGCCCTTCTGCTCTGGCCACAGCACCTGAATATTGGTATCTGAGCTTTAAAAAATCAAGAGGGAAATACTCTTATAGGTATAGAAGAATAGAAAACTTTAAATCTCTCTGACAGCCTTACAATCACTTCTCTGGGGATAACCTCTTGAGAGCTCCTATTAAGAGAGGTACTCTCAATCAGGGTTTCTTGGTTGATTTCAGATTTTCAAATTAAGAAATGTCTTGCCAAAGTGGGAGTCCAGGTCCAAGTTTTAAGATCTTTTGCTTTTTCACATTAACTTCATCATCATCCTGGTAGGGGAGCAAGCTGGATATTGAGCGATATGGGGATGTGTGAATAAAGTGAGACTCCTGGGACTGATATGATAGGTTCACGTTGCTGTCAAGGCTGCCTGGAGGAGGCAAGCTTTGTGGATTTTCATGTATCTGCTAGGTCATATCTCCATTGCCCAAGGAGGCAGGGGTGCACTGGCAAGGCCTTCAGGGCTCCCTGGAGGACAGAGCAATTTAACAGAGAAGTCAACCCAGCCCCATGCTAACCTGGCTCACCATCCATATTTTTCAGTAACCATGGACCCAGACATGCTGAGAAGTGATGTCTTCATTGACTTTCTAAAACTTGTACAGCTGGTAAGCATGCTCTTCTTTACTAAGATCATTATTTTGCTGCTGAACATGTCTCTTAGTTACCATGTGTGTGTTTCTGGCCATCGACCCCACATTGGGTAAAATATATTCATTTGGAGTAATTGGAGGATGGTTCCTATTTCAGTTGTTTTTTGTTTGTTTGTTTTGGGTTTTTTTGGAGGTTTAGATTCTAGATGGAAAAGAAGCATGTCACTTGACCTTTGAACTTAAGTAAGCAGATACCTTTTAAATCCTGTAGCCTAAGCATTGTACATCTCAAAACTGGCCATGAGAAAGAGAACCTTTCATCATTAAGGGCCTTCACAACAATTTGGGAATCTTCCTTCTGTAGATGGGATCCAGTGTGCCACAGTGAAGACATCAAGACAGCAGGAAGAGCTGGGCCAACTCTTACTTGTATCTTCTCTGCTCCTAACTCTGTTGTAAATGGATCACAGAGAAAATTCAGTCTGAACAGAATGACATAGAGCAACTCCCTTTCCTTTGTTGGTCTACAGAACCACTGGCCACTTGCCTGTAGAGGTTGGAAGTTTGCCACGTAGGCTTGGTTAGCACACCACTCATTCTCGTTGTACATGGGGGAACATTTTTATGCCTACAAGTATGTTCTTGACTGAATGGAAAGCTTTGCGAAGATTGAAGTCATAAGAGTAACGTGATATTATTGAACTGGATCCCTAGCTAGGGGAGGAATGATACTTTGATGGGATTTGTAAAAAATGGAAGCAAATTTCATTTATTCCGTGGGTCAACCATGTTGGTATAGTAACTGGTCCATTCAACCTGAGAAATGACCCTCAAGTCTCCCACTGTGTCACCGTTCATATTTTCACATATACTTGATGGCTCAAAAAATACATACTTTCTTTGAAAAGATTGTTGTCATAAAATTCAAACAGCACAAAAGGGCATATGATCCCACCACCGACCTCCAGCACGCCTCTTCAGAGACAGCTGTTTCCATTTAATGTGTGTTCTTTCTACATGTTTCTGTGCATTTGCATGCATTTGTATGTATGCATATCCTTTCTGTTTTACAAATAAACACATACTCCATGCACTTACTGAAACTTGTTTTTTAAAATTCTGCATCTTGCCAGTCCTTCTACATCAGTCCCCAGAGGTACATTTGGCCTCAGTTCTATCATCTTTTTTGTGTGCATTATGACTTTTGCTTTCAGTGCTTTTTAAAAACCATTCATGGGGCATCAGTGTTTTGGAGCTTTGTTTGAGTGTCTTTTCTTCTGATAATCTGAAAGATTTTTGCCTGGTTTAATTCTGTTAGTGTTTGACCTTACCTTGCTTACTCTGATGAGATTTTCACTTTTGTAATGGCTTTATTTTTCTCTTCCGTGTCTTCCGTCAACTTTGTCAGCTTACTTTTCTACCTTTTTATTATCATACCTCTTTTTTGAGGCCTTCAGCTATTCTTTGAGTGGCATCTCCTTAGTGGCATGGTGTGGGGAATATATTTTTTACCCCTAGTTGGTCACGATTCCTCCCCCACTTCCACGCAGGAGTTTTACTGGGGGCGCTTACTCTTTCTTCTCAGGCAATCACTCAGCTTTGGAAAGGGCTGTGCTTTGTGAGCAGCTGATACGGAGTGTTGAGGAGGAGCTGGGGTTGAGTCATTTGAATCTGTCCATTGTACTCCTGGATCTTACCTCTTGTTTCTGAGCACTTCCTCTGACATTCTGCCTGGAGGCCCGAGCAGTGTGTCCAGCCGAGAATCCATAGCCACGGGTGCAGACAGCATGATCTAGCATTTTAAACCCTCTTACCGACTAAGTAGTCTCAGGACTGGCTTAGTGGTTTAGAGTGCAAGTGAGATGACCCAGGTTTAAATTTTGGCGGCCTGACTTCTAATTTGTACGGTTTGGGGCAATTTACTTAGCCTCTTTGTATCTCAGTTTCCCCAGCTGTAGAATAGGGAGAATCGCTCCTGCCTCACAGGGTTGTTTTGAGGATTAAGTAAGCCTTCAATAGCTCTTAAAGCACTTAAATATCATCTGGCAAACTTAACACTTAGGAAGTACTTGCTACCATTAAGACCAGTCCTTTCTTCTCTTCCCAACCATGTTAAGAGATTGCTTTCTGCAAAGATGATGTGTCTGCACATTTTTTTGTGTGTGAGCTCCCCTGCCACAGACAAAAATGGGTACATTTAAAATGGGTCGGCAGTTGTCCACCCAGATATACTAGTCCCTGGGGATTAACTGCTTGAAGACGGCTTCCTTGTAACTTGAGTTCCCTGGCACCTCGATACCTCTGCTTCTCTCCTCCCTGACCAGGTCCGATTTTCACTGCCCTTGGAGGCCCCCTCTGAAAACCCAGTAGTGGTTCAGGCTCGGGACAATTTTCAGCTTCCTCAAGGATGATTTTCCTTCCAGTTGTTTTCTGTCTGTCTCCAAAAGGAGAGCAGGACAGAGGTACCTTTGCTTCCAAAGATGTTTATAAAGGAGGTTGATGATTTTGAAAAAGGAGTTTAAGTCAGGAAGGTGGTCCTGTGCTCACTGCATCCCTGTCCTGCTTTATGCTGTCCTTTATCATTCATACATTGAACAAATACGTAGTGAATGCCTGCCGAGAGCCAACACTGCTCTAGAGGTGGGGGGAGACACCAGGAAATAGCAATCAGTCCAGCTCATGGAGTTTACTGGCTTGTTGGGGAGATAGAAAAGTCACTGGGGGGCGCCTGGGTGGCTCAGTTGGTTAAGCGACTGCCTTCGGCTCAGGTCATGATCCTGGAGTCCCGGGATCGAGTCCCGCATCGGGCTCCCTGCTCGGCGGGGAGCCTGCTTCTCCCTCTGACCCTCCCCCCTCTCATGTGCTCTCTGTCTCTCATTCTCTCTCTCTCAAATAAATAAATAAAATCTTTAAAAAAAAAAAAAAAAGAAAAGTCACTGGGCATGGCACTAAATGTAATGAATACTGTGAGACGGGGCCGCGCACCGTGATGCAGGAGTGCGCGCCGGGAGACAGGGCCATGACCCAGAAGAAGGTTAGGGCTGTGTCGAGATTTCTGTCCTCTCAGCCATGGTGCAGCATATGTGGGCCCTGCCACTCCAGTGGCTTCGGGCCCACTTCCCCCAGTGTGAAGTACAAATACCGTTCTCTACGTGTGACCCATGAGAAGAGGGCCAGGAGACACTGCCATAGGATGAGTGTGTGTCTGGGGGACCTTCTAAAGGAAGTGACAACTGAGCTCGTATTGGAAGATTTCTGGGGTGGGCAGGGAGATCAGATCATACTCTAGCTTTTTCTTCCCGTTAGGGACAAAACAACAAACCACACAGTATCTGGCGTTCTGGAAGCCTCAGCACTGATACTAGTAAAAGGGAAGAAATAGCCACTTAGCACTGAGGGTGAGTCTACTCCAACTTCCAGGAGACCCTTCCCTGGCCACCTTGCAGGGCCAAAGCGATTTATTGGCGGTAAATAGATGCAGTCAATGCAGGAGAGCGTTGGCCCACCGAGCTTGCAGCCAGATTGCTAGTGCAGGGCGCACGGGAGCTGGGAGAACTGGAATGAGCGGTGGTGATATGTGGATTTGCCAGACTGTGAAAGGAGCCCCAGGAACAGGGATTGGGCGGGCAGTTTGCCCAGCTCAGTATTCTACAGACCTGCATATTTTCACCGCTTCTGGTAAGTGCTTGGTCCGCACTTGCCAAGTGATTATTGCTGTGTAATCCCATGCTCCCAGGCCTGGCTCTCCAAGCTCAGCAGTACAAGAGCATCTTCTCTCTGGGCAAGGACACAGGACGTGAGAAACCTGAATGCATGAAAGCTTTCTGGCCCCCTCCTGAGGAAAGCCTTTATCAAGGATGATCATATGCAAGTTGCAAAACCAAGAAGCGTTTCCCTCTACAGGGTGATTTAATCTGGGCGAGGCCTGGTTCTTTATGTGCACTCTCTCCTTTATCCCCCACAACTTGCTGAAGGAGGTGCCATTAGGATCTCTTTTTCAGGTGAAGTAACTTGTCCAAGGGCATATATCTCATACATGAAAGAGCTGGGATCTGAACCTAAGAAGCCTGGATCCAGAGCCCCTGTTCCATCGATGTTATGATGTATTTCTAGAGTGGTGGTAGCCCACCCAGCCCTGCTCCTAACCACGTCCCTCTTGTTTTGTGTGTCTAGACTCCCTTCACTTACTACATTCTATGTTTTTGCCCTGTGATCACCTTGGAGATAGATGGGTTTTTGAAAAGGCAAAATCAAAGTCTTTAAAGACTTTTTTAATGTTCTTGATTCTTAAACTGCAGTATTCTGTGGCGTTATGTGAACAACATATTTGAGAAAAAGAAGACTGAGAAGGTATCTGGAGTGGCTTTTGTGCACCTGGGAAGTTAGGGGCAACCTACTGACCTGGGAAGTTTAGTTCACTCTGGCTTTGTTTGGGGGATCTGAGAAGTGACTATTTTCCTCCCTTTCTCTTAAGAATGTTTATCACATACTTGTGTGATGAAACCTCCATTAAAATCCCCACACTGTGGGGTGCAAAGAGCTTTGGAGTTGGTGAACATGCCAAGATGCCGGCAGGGTGGTGTGCCCAGAGAGGGTATGGAAGCTCTGTGCCCCTTTCCACATGCCTTGCCCTAATGCATCTTTTCCATTTGGCTGTTTCTGGGTTGTGTCCATAATAAGTGGATTATGGTAGGTAAAAAGAGCTTTCCTGAGTTCCATGAGCCATTCTAGGAAATTACCAATCTTGAGGAGGGTGTCATGGGAACCCCCGATTTCTAGCTGGTTGTTCAGAAGTGTGGGAGGCCTGGACTTGTGATTGGCATCTGAAATTGGGGAGGGGCCATCTTGTGGGACTGAATCCTTAACCTGTGGGGTCTGTGCTCACTCCAGATAGATAGTATCAGAAGTGGTGTGAGTGGAGAAAAGCCGTGTTTTTCCTTATAGCATCCTGTGAGCAATGTTAAGGCCAGTGCTGGTGGTATAGTGGGGAGCATGGCTGCCTTCCATGAGCAAGGGAAGGACACTGGAGGGTTTTAAGCAAGGGGAGGACATTTTTAGGTTTGCATTTTAAAAATATTTCTTTGGCTGCTATGTGGAGAGTGCTCTGTAGTGGGGTAAGAATGGAAACCAGGAGGCCATTGCAGGAGTCTAGGGAGAGGAGATGTCAGTTGGGTCTAAGGTGCTGGTGGTGGAGACAAAGAGTGGATGGATTCAAGAGATGATAGTGTAAGATGTAAAATATGCACAACTCAGAACTTGATTGGATATGCATGTTGAAAATATCTTCCTGAATCTTCTCTTGAATCCTTTATTTCTTATCTGTTGGCGCTCATTCTAATCCAAGGTACATAACTTCCTCCTCATTCCTCATGCTAGCAATAACAAAACAATCTAACCACCAGTTGGGTGTTTGCAGTGAGTACCATTTCAAGTTCCACACGTTGCATCCTTGAGTCTTGTCCACAGCCCTATGAGGTGGGCACTATTACCATCCTTATTTTAGAGCTGAAGGAATGAGGAATACAGGGGACAAGTAACCTCTCCAGGTTTGCAGAAGGTCCCATGTGGTGAGTGCGGGAGCTGGCCTTGGAACCCTTTTCCTCACATGGTTCAGCCCAGTCCCTTGGTACCTCCAAGGGGATTGTTGCAGCTAACCTCTGAGTTCTACCCCCTGCCCCCCACCCCACCTTCTCTTCCCACCCATTTTTGCCACACTACCAGACAGATCTTTCTGTAACGCTGTTTCCATCCTTCTGCTTCCTTTTGCCTTTTTAATGAAATCCTCAAGTGTCTGATTTCAGGGCCCTCTATAATCTGACCCACTCTGCCAATCCAACCTGCTTTCTCACTTTTGCAGAAGAATTTGATAAAGGTATGTATTTATATCATTTTTGCTGTTCATGTAATTTAGCTATCTTACCAGTCTACAATTTAGTTTGAGTTGAGAGTTGCACTGAAATAATATAAATGAATGCTAGGCTTTTCTTTAAAATCTGACCAAAAAATAATGGCATTCCTTTCATTCATTTTGAGTGTTTTTCCCCTGAGGTAAGAGATCTCTGTGATGATAGGCCCTGAAACTTGAAGAACCAACATCTAGGCAAAGATGTACCTAGAAAGGGACTATTTACAACAATTATTTTGGGGGAACCCATAGAAACTTAGTAATTGTACGTACATGGTGGGGAGGGGGTAGTTAAAATTTAAAGTCAAATCTTGCCCTTTGATAATAAAATTAGGAAAAATAAGCCTGTCAGTAATGTGATCGGCCTTTTGAGGTACCTGGATAATGCAATTGAGTTGTTGGATTCCCTCAGTTCCCTATGAAACCTGATCTGTTGTATCTGTGAATGTGGTGGGGGTGAGGAAAGGGGAGGTGTTGCCTGTTGAGGGGAAAGGTCCCAGTTGGTCAGCTCACCTGAGTCCAATTCTGTGATCTCCACACCATCTTAGGATTGGCCCTTTGGTTCTTCTCTTGCCCAGCCCGATACCAGGAAGGCAGTAACCTGGGCTGGGTGCACATTGTCTAGGCACCCCTGTATTACTAATATTCTAGCTTATATGGTAGGCTTAGAACACAGACAGTGATTTGAGTGACTCTTTTCTCAGTTTTCTCCAGGATGTATTACATACGCACTGGCATTCTAAATGCCTAGGAGAGAAGCGAACTCATTGCGTACAGTAGATGTTTTTGGTGCATTAGGGTTTAATCCTATCGTAGAACCTGGGAACAGAAAGGCTGCAACCTGAATCAGCCTCCCAGAGATGAGGCAGCCCTGTGGATTGACAGCATCCCACTTGGGAGGTGCTAAAAACAGCCTTCCCCCAGACACAGCTGCCCTGTGAGACTCAGCTGGGTGGCCACTGGCCATGCCTCCTCCGGGGGTCCCTCTCTCTGTGGTCACTGAGCACCAATTGCAGCTTTACGCTTTCCCAAACTCTGAAGGCCTTCCCAGTGTCTCTAGCATGTCCTTCACATTTTAGAACATTCCATCCAAGAACTTCACAGGCCCCCAGGTTTGCAGTCTCCTCTGGCACACACACATCCCCTTGCAGAATGCTTAAGTGCAAGCAAAGCAGGACTGAGCTGGGGGTGCTGGTCCTCAGCTGGACACTTACTCACCAGAGAGTGACGTGCTTCCTCATTCAGGCCTCATGGTTTGCCCACTTCAGATTTTTGCTATAGCAGAATCATAAATTATTTCAGATTATGGACTTTTAGGGATGCCTGGAAATACTCAAAATGAGAATTAAAATCTGAGATGCCCCAGGGTCACATGGATAGGTTTGGGTTTTTTTCCCCTAAAATGGATGCCTTATTGTTTATTTGGAAATTATTCAAGCTGCATGTCATTGCTTTGTCTTGGCCTCTCCACACGCCTCCTCATCCCACCCTGCCCCTCAAGACAACATCCCCCAAATTTCTGCAGTCAGCTCTGTGTGTTTCTGGATACTGTATGCCCCAAGGGTCCAGGTAGAGGACTGACTGTTCCTGCTCCGGGTGCCCCATTGAAGGGCACTGTGGGGCTCACTGGACTTTTCTTTTGCTTGCAGGACACATTTAACATCACTACCAAGACAGCCTCTCTGGATATATTTCTGCCAGATGGAAGGAATATTCCAGTCGAAATTCTAACATCAGATACTGCTGAAAGAGTCCTAGAGGTAAACTTTGTCTAAACTCAAGAACCAAATTTACGAATCATTCTGTTTGAAGGCAGGGACTAGGATAAGGTTACCTTCCAGAAGCTTCCTCCCTATCATTTTACTCTGGATGACATATCTGTTGAGATGCTGGGATTTTCTGGAAGATGGACCAAGGAATCTGAGCTACAGCCAATCCTCCAGAGCGTCTTTGGTTTTACTCTCCTTGTGGACATCAACTTCCCAGACATCTTTTAGGCCCTTCCTAAGGCTGCTGTCAGTCACCTGGGATTCAGCCAAGGATGTACCCTGGAAATACGCCAAGTGCTTTATTTTGGGATGCCTCATAGTTGGGAGCAGGAAAGGGAGTGGAGTCCAGATGAGTCTGAAATAGGCCATACCCAGGTAGGCTGGTGACAGGTTCTGTCAGAGTGACAAAGGAACTCTTAAAGGCTAAGAGTTGTCCCTCCTCCCCCACCCGGAAAACCCCTGAAGCCAACACCCTAGCAGGTCTAACTCTGGGTCCAGAGGGCCAGACCTGAATTCTAGTTGGTTTTGTGAAGAGTCTGAGGACAAGACCCAGAGACTATCCTCCCTGTCTTTAGATGGCGGCCGTTACCGGCTCTGTCCCCAGGGCCTTTTCTCCCTCCCCTGGCATCAAGGGGACACCAGCTTCTCACACCCAGACACTGTTCCCAGGTCCTTTTCCTTTGGAGGGTTTTAGTTCTAATCCTCCAGAGAAGTATGCGAGGGAAAATATAAAGTTATAAACAGGTGGATGTCAGAAAGTTTCTAGGACTTTCCCAAGGACAGGACATTCTTGTGCTGGGGACATGGTACCTGACACCTTCTGGGCAGGAAACAAGCCCTCCCTGTTGCATTCCCAGCCCTCGAGCCCACCTTCACCTGAAACCGTGGGGTGGGTGGACAGCCTCTCCCTACATCATGGCTCCTCATTCTAGCTTGGAGATTCAAGCCGGTCCATGCCCTCCTGGTCTCCAAAGAGCAGTTTTGTCCCCAGACTAGGAAATGTCCCTTCTCTAGGGTCTTGGCTCTGCCCAAGAGTGATCATTTTCGACCTTCCTTCCTATGAAAGTCACTGCACACAACCTTTTCTTGGCTTCTGTACAGCTGTCCTGGTTGAACGGGATCAGCAGCCACCTCATTGCCAAGGCTATCCATGGAGAAGCTACTCTAGGGCCCCCCTCCTTCACTACCCCCAACCCCCCAAATCCTACTGACCTTGGGTCCCAAGTCTCTCTCCTAATAATTCCCGTCTTCTCATTTTCTCCTCTCCAACCTCACACCCTTAGTTTGAATCCTCATTTCTCAGCTAGATTTCTATAGCATCTCCAAAACCAATCCCTGCTTCCAGCATTGCCAGTCTTCAATACTGACCTCCAGAATGACCTTTCTAAAAAGACACTTAATGCCTGAGGGGATTTATACAAAAAAAACCCCCAAACCTCTCAAATATAAAAGCACTGTTCCCTAAATTGCCCTCGTGGGACCTACACAGTGAGAGACTGACACATCAGTGAGGGGAGGAGGACAGTAATAGGAGGGCGGAGGCCGCAAACACAGAGACCTCCAGGGCCAGGCCCGTAACGCAGGGGTGCAGATGAGGGACGTGAGATAATTTGGGAATGGTGGGGCCCGTGGAGAACTGGAGAGCCCCTGCCCTGCCCGACAGCATCATTATTGACCTGTTTTCCACATACTGGGCTCACTGGCCTGATTAGACATACCTGCAGCTGAAGTTGGCTGCCCGGTGGGCGTCTGGGGTCTCCTCCCTGCTGGGGTTAGGGCAAGAGCTGAATAGTTGTGTGAGTTTGGGTAAGTTGCTTAACCTCTCAAGACAGTGTCTAAGTAGTTACAGAAATAGCTCATGTTCCATCAACAGTGGTGGTTATGGTTATTTCTCATTATAGGTATTATTATTGATGTCGGAGAGAGTGTTGAGCCAGTATTGAGTAGAGTAGTAAGTCTAGGGTTCCACAATACCATCATCTCTTTGGCCCGGGTCCCCTTGTAACTAATAGCTAAGTTTAACGAGGTGCATTTGTGATCTCAGAAAAATATACTTTCCCTCTCTAATCACACCGACTTGTGAGAAATTCAGACCGCTGACACTGACATCATTAACATCAGCTAAGTTTACCTGGAGGTTCTGGCCTTGAAGTGGTGGCGTTTCTATAAAAAGTAAAGTGAGCAGTTGGCCAGGCAGGCAGGTGAATTCTCTTCCAGGGGCTGGGAACTTCTCCAGCTTGCATAAAAATGTAATTTAAATTTTGTGATTGAAAATCATTGTTTATATCTCCTCAAGCATACTCGCCCCAACTCTCCACCTCACCGCCATCCTGCTGGGCTCCTTAAAGAACCAGCAACAAGCTAAAATCTCATTTTGGTTTTTAACTCATTTGCACTAATGTGGTTTTATTGGTGGTGGTTGTATTTGAAGTATCCTTAACATTTGCTAAGAAGAAAATATTACTGTGTCTCTTTTTGTCAATGCTTACTCCTCTCAAAAGAAGGTATGTGTGTTTATGTCTTTATAAATTATAAAAGGCTTCTCCATTCTTCCTCCCCGCCCCCCCCCCCCAACTCCTTTATCTGCCCTGGCACGTAAGCTTGCTATTTTCACTGAACAAGTCAGAGAAGAGAGAAATCAAATCTGAATGGACATGGATCACACTCTAGGAAAAGATGTCTTTGCAATCTGTTCCATCCGAGCACACCCTCACCCCTGCATACCCAGGAACGCTGGGTTTTGGTTTGGAGGTTTTGCATGAGCATGGGGATGGGTGAGGTAGAAGGAAGGCGAATGGGGACAAGCCTTGAGTGAACGTGTGAAAAGATCCCAGGCTCTTCTTTATTTTCAAAGCTATGCCGAGAACACCCACTCATATCATCCACCTAATAGGACTGTCTCATGAGGTAATTTACAGATCTCTGACAAGAAAAGTACCCCTTTGAGCCTCGTATTTGCCACCTTGAGAACTTGGAGCTGTGGTTAAAGCATCAGCTCACACACACGACAGGAAAGGTGAAGCCTTGAGTGTCACAGAGGTGATCTAGTAAATTCAGGGTGTGCAAGCAAAGAAATCACTCTGGAGCCCAGGCTTCAAGAGGGAGCATCTGGGTGGGTGAAGAAGGGGAGAGTCTGTGGTAACATGGACATTCCCACTAAGGGAAGGTGAGTTACTGTAAGACATGATGAGGTTCCACAGCCTCATGACCCACTGGCAAAAATGAAACCATTGGAATGAAAGCCATTTGACAGAAAGGCCAGGGAGGAACATGAAATGAGAGCAGCCTGTGCCTGGGATCTGAGGTTTCACTGAGCAACCGCCATACAAATTAGACTTGACCATCACAGGAGACGTCAGACAGAGGCAGGCCCAGGGGGTCAAGGACGGCCAGTAGCTCACGCACTTTCACCTGCCAGCCCAGGGGTGGGGCACGTCCCTTCTCCCAGTGTTGGATAAGCCAGCCCATAGGAAGGTGATCCGGTGTGGGGGCCCCAGCGGCAAATGTCGCAGAAGGACAGACAGACATGGAGAATGGCTGCTGACCTCCAGTGGGCTGTAAAGACCAGATTCTCTGGGAGACACATCTGTGTCCAAGATGGACCATCCAGCCTCGGCAGAGGCCAGCTCGTGTCCGTTGTGTTGGGGCTGATTTTTATTTTCTTCACTCTAATGTTTTTAATTTCTAAATTCTCTAAAATTCGTATTAAAGTTGGGGGCGCCTGGGTGGCTCAGTTGGTTAAGCGACTGCCTTCGGCTCAGGTCGTGATCCTGGAGTCCCGGGATCGAGTCCCACATCGGGCTCCCTGCTCAGCAGGGGGCCTGCTTCTCCCTCTGCCCTCTTCCCTCTCGTGCTCTCTGTCTCTCATTCTCTGTCTCGCAAAAAAATAAATAAAATCTTAAAAAAAAAAAAAATTCGTATTAAAGTTTTAGATTCAGAAAAGATTCCTTTTAATGTCGGCAGCCCCTTAAAGCTCCCTCTTATCGACGTTTACAGGCAATTTCAAATCCTGCACATCACCGTAAGCATGGCGGACATTCCTAACTTTTCTTGTCTTTGGTTAAAGGTGGTGTCGCACAGAATGGGACTGTGTCAGGAGCTCTTGGGCTACTTCGGCCTCTTTCTCATGCGGTTTTGCAAAGAGGGCAAACTCTCTGGTAAGGAGAGAGGGAACGCAGGGCAGCCAGGAGCCGGGGAGGGCCAGTGTGGGTGGGCACTCAGCCCACAGGATGCGGGAGATACAGCCGAGGGCAGGGTGGCGTGTGGGCCTTACTACTGCCCTCAGCCCCTGGATCAAAAGTGGGGGGATGAGAGGTTGTGTCAGTGTTCAGGGTGAGCCGGGGATGAGCAACTCCCCGGAGAGGTGGCGTGGGCAGTAGCAAGACGTCAGGTCCTTCCAGCAACTGCACTTGGTCTTGTGCCTGCCCCAGCCCCAGGCCTGATGCCCGTCTCGCCTTGACCCTAGCCGCTGACCACCACCCATCGCACAACCCCCTCAGAAATGGAGTGCTAGACTCCAGGTGTCAGGACATCTCATCACACCATCGCTTCTCCTTGTTAAGGAATGTTGGCTATAAAATGTGGATGCTATAGATAAGTTCTCAGATTCTTAAAACACACATAATGAGGTAGTGAAAGAGGACAGTATGATTCACATCACTTTTGCATTTCTCTCCAGTGTATGTCTAAGACATTACAAGTTATTTACTTGTGAAATGGTATCGGTTATCTGAAGGCAGTTTACATATGTTCTCAAGAAGCTGCAGAGAGGTGGTCTTGAGTTGGATGTCAAGGGGTTTGTGTGGCAGCTTGGCCACTGAGCTCCGCGGTGTGCTGGCAGGGCAACAGACCTCTCTGGACCTCAGGTTCTTCTTCAGTATCGCAGGGTAAAATATCCCCTACTAAAGGTGTTGATATTTTATGAGGATCAAATGCTATTTATCTTTTGAAGGAATTTCAGAAAGTTAAAAATTGTGTACAAATGCAAGGGAATGTTATTGTTGTGATTTTATTCTTTCTAATGGTAATGATTTATTTTCTCATTTCAAAGCCTCGGTATGTAAACTATATGTGCTGTTTCAACCAATAAGACTCTCTTTCCCCTTTCTCTAGTCATGAAAAAATTGGTGGACTTTGAACTCCCTTATGTGAGTCTTCGAAGCGCTGAAGTGGAAAACTGCAAGGTCGGACTCAGGAAGTGGTAAGCATTTATGGTGATGGTAGGTATTTGAGGATGTTTTAGATTCCTGCTGAGAATTTGTTGGTCTCACCCTGTCTGCCCACAACCTAACAGCTAGAGAGGGACCAGGAATTTGGAGACAGTTGAGAGGAGAGCAATAAAGAAGAGAGAGTGGAGAATGAACCAGAATATTTGTCCTAAACAATAGGATGTTGAGGATGACTTTCACTGGTCTCCAGTAAGTACTTGAGGGTTGTCATGAAGATGGTGGCCATGAAGGCAAGGCTTGAAAAGTAAGTGCTGTTGGGGTGGGGATCGAAGCAGGAATGATGAGAAACTGCAGGTTGTGGGCTTGCTTTGGAATGGGTTACCAACTCTATTAATTGACGGAATTTGTTGGTGATTACAAGCAGGTGCAGTTCATCTGTTGAACTGTGGTATTCCCTAAAGGCCAAGGGTGGACTCAGCCAACTTGCAGTGAATTTGAACTCTTAAGTATTCAGCTTACATTCCTAAATGATTCCAACAATAAATGCATATAAACCAGGGCCAGCCATACTCCTAGATTGATTGAACACCTTGCAGAAAATACTACCCTTTCCCCCAGAAACAAGAAGGCCTATGGAGAGCTAACAAGCAGAAAATAACAAGAAGCACCCTGGGGCGCCTGGGTGGCTGAGTAGGTTGAACATCTGACTCTTGATTTTGGCTCAGGTCATGGATCTCAGGGTTGTGAGATAGAGCCCCACGTCAGGCTCCATGCTCAGTGGGGAGTCTGCTTGAGATTCTTTGCCTCTCCTCCCATTCTCTCTCTTGCTCTCTCTCAAATAAATCTTTTTAAAAAATAGGAAGCACCCCACATATATCCCATAATCTGTAGTTCGCAGTGTTTATTACCGTGGCTGTATTGGATTGCTTCTTTGGTTCCCTCTCTCCCAGCCCAGCTATTCTGTAATCTGAGGACAGAAGTCTTATAGAAAGGCATTTTGTAATCTAGGAATAGTAGCTATCTTGACCTCGTGATGCCTTGCTTAGAGCTCCAGTCTGTGGTTTTGAATTTTGGAAGGATATTTTGGGCAAGGCTAAAAGTTCATATACTGCTATTCAAAAGTATTCTGAGAAACTGTCAAAACCTGTGGCATGGAACCCTGAGAAGGGGAAAAGGAAAAAGCCTGAGCAGTTCCATCTAAGTGTTTCTGGAAGCTGCTTAGTATAACAAGTGGCTGAGCATGATAATTCCTGGGATCAGAGTATGTGAATCTAAATCCCAGCCCTCTCAGGATTTAGCTGAATAACCTTAGCCAAGTTACTCAAGCTCACTAAGCCTCAGTTTCTTTATCTGTAAAATGGGAATAATAATAAAAGTCTACCTCAAACAATTAATATGAGGGTTAAATAAAATAATTCCACATGCTCAATCAATTTTGGTCTTGTTTGTTACTGTTATAATGAGGATAATAATGATAATAGTAATAACAATAACAACAGAAATCCCTGGGGCTTAGACTGTTTGCTCATGGGCTCTCCAGAGAACTTGACATCAAAGAAGACATGAGGATTCTGTCCCTCACCTTGAAGCCTTAATTGGAAACTGGGCTTAGCCTATGTCTTCATTAAATAGGTATATTCTAGATCATCAGTGCAAGAGAAAATGTCATTCACTTGTCAGCGTCTCGGATCCAGGCGGGTTGCCTTTGCTTAGGGGAACTGGGAAGAAAGGAGGTCCCACTCCAGTTGTTAGAGCTGAGGGTCAAGTCACCCGAGGGGGAGAGCCTGGAGTAGGATCCTGAAGGTGACTTGTCCTCTTTCTGGAAAAGTCTAACTGAGTGGGAGCAGGGAGGCTAGCTTAGCTGCCATGAGCTGTGGGATTCCCAGCAGGTGAAGCATCACAATGAAGCCTAGCCAGCATTTGGGGGATTTTTCTCTGTCTGTGAATTCTCTGGTGCATCTCTCCAATTATGATGTGGTTCCTTCCAGACTGGAGGGAGCCCACCCTGGCCTCTCAGAGCCCCAGTGTGGGATGGGTCTGGGGGCTCTCTAGCTCTGACGTAACAGTTGCTCTTCTCTGCCATGGAGAATAGGGTGTATGCGCTGCATGGCAAATTAGCTAAATAGAATATAACAGAGTGCTTCCGTTGCTTCTCCTCCAGGAGGAAGGTGATCTTCAAGTTACATTTTCATCCTTTCCTAATCTATGCCAATCCCATTGGTCTATTAACCATTCACTTCTAAGTGCAGTGATTCTACTTACGTCTGCCTTCAGACTGGTTTAGACCAGCTGCAGTGGATCCTTTCCTGACCGTTTCCATCCATTCTCAGCAGCTCCTGTGCTTATACAGGAGCTATGATTTCAGTTTATCCTGATGATTCTGGATCCGTTAGACAGACATGGAGCCCTGCCATTTGCAAGTCACTTTGTGAAGGTCCAGAGGGGCAACTCCAAATAGGATGCAGCCCCGACATACCTGGTATCAAGATCAACTTGATGAGAGCAGTGATCAGGATGAATTCAGAGTGCTAAGGATGCACAGAGGATGGAGTGGAAGCCTTGGGGAGTGGGGACCAGAGGATGCCAGGGGAGGCAGATAAGTCAGGGATGGAGGCTGGGGAGGGCAGTGGTCTTCCAAGCAGAGGAGAGAACACATGGTTGGAATGTAGAGTGTGAGGGAGGGAGGTGGGTCATAGATGGAGCTGGAAATGAAAGCTAGGTATCCCATGACGGGCACCATGGAAGGGAGCAGGATGAGTGATCTAACTCCTGGGACTATGAGAGTCCAAAGATTACTCAGGAAAGAACACTTAGGTTCGAATGCAGAGCCTGAGACTGAGTGGGGCAAGGCTGAGGCAGATGGCCTGACAAAGAGAGCAGCTCGGGGGATAGACGGAGGTGGCCTGGGTACAGGGCAGTGATACAGATGTGGGTATGGGGCTGATGAAGACACCAGGTACTGTGGGGTGGGGAGAGGGCATCCACACTTGGGGACTGACAGCGGGGCTGAGTGTGAAAGGGGCTGTGGACCATTTTCCGTCAGCTTTATTGTTTGGCATCTTTACTCTCAGGGTCCACCAGGCAAGAGCTTACAGTGTAAAGAAAATAGGAGACAGAGAGGTGGAGGGACAAACTGAAAGCCAGGCGAGGAGAGGGGTGTTAGAAAGGGGGGGCTCAGTTTAAAGTGTGGGGGGCCACCACTTCAGAGAGCACTTTCTCCCAGGTGTGCCCACCAGCCATGTCATATGAATGAACTTAATGTTCCTGAATCACACAGGTACATGGACCCATCCCTGGACTCCGTGCTGATGGACTGCCCAGCAGCGGTAGATTTGATCTATATGCAGGTGAGGGTGACCGAGGGCTCTCAAAACATCAGATGTTCTTGACCATTTGAGAGTGAAACCATTAGAAAAAATTTGTAATAGCTAAGAATTCTACCTCCATAGCTAGAAGAGGGAAATTCACAGAGACAGAAAGTACAACAGAAGTTATTAGGGGTTGGGGGGCAGGGAGTTATTGTTTAATGGGTAC
Organism: Mirounga angustirostris; assembly: GCF_029215605.1. Taxonomy (NCBI): domain Eukaryota; kingdom Metazoa; phylum Chordata; class Mammalia; order Carnivora; family Phocidae; genus Mirounga; species Mirounga angustirostris. The sequence goes on from NW_026991712.1 coordinate 36,127,966, forward strand.
GGAATTTTTGCTAGGGATGCTAAAAAAGTAGGTATGAGAGAGTGTTAATAGTTACATGACATTATGAATGTTTTTAGTGCCACCGAATTGTACACTTAAAAATGGTTAAGAAGTGGGGCACCTGGGTGGCTCAGTCAGTTAAGCGTCTGCCTTCGGCTCAGGTCATGATCCCAGGGTCCTGGGTTGGAGTCCCGAGTTGGGCTCCCTGCTCAGCTGAGAGCCTGCTTCTCCTTTGGCCTCTCCCCCTGCTCACATGCGTGCCTTCTCTCTCTCTCTCTCTCTCTAAAATAAATAAACCTTTTAAAAAATGGTTAAAATGATAAATATTATATGTATTTTACCACAGTAAAAAAATTTTAAAAAGCAGCAGAATTTAGAAAGAAAGTTCTACCTCCATTTTAACAATCTCTCTGAGTTTTCTAGCCGACACTCCATCATCTGGGCCAATTTCCATGAGCTTAGAAATGATGTCCCTGATAATCTAAAGCTACATGGGGTCCCTAAATCTCATTTTAGCATCATCTTCTTTTTCCCTGAGCTGACAAGCAGCGTACCTGCCCGCAGGCCCCGCTTCAGGGGTGTGTAGCCTGTGAAACAGCACTGGGCCCCAAGCTCAGATGGGCCCCACACTTGTTTAAGATTCTGCTGTCGCCATCTTGAAATCCTTAATTTTGGAACAACAGACCCCACATTTTCATTTTGCATTAGGCTCTGCAAATTATGTTACTGGTGCTGCCTACCCCGGTACCCTAAGCCCCAGAAAGTACATTTAGAGTTTGGCTCCTTTCCTTTCCCGGACTCGGGAAAGGTGGTGAAGGTTCTACTAAGCAGTGGGACGGTTAGCGGACGCTGCCTCTGTGATAAGTCCCCAGTTACCCCCCCGAACCCCCTCTGTTCTCCTGCCTCACCAGCCCCCTTGTTACTACATACACGATGTTTCTCCATGGAATGGGAGTTATCACTTACACAGAAAGGCAAAGACAGGGTACCTCGTGACTCAGTCAATTAAGCGTCCGACTCTTGGTTTCTGCTCAGGTCATATCTCAGGGTCGTGAGATCGACCCCACATCAGCTCCATGCTCAACAGGGAGTCTCCTGGAGATTCTCTGTCTCTCTGCCCCTCCCCTCGCTCACTCTCATTCTAAATAAATAAATAAAATCTTTTAAAAAAGGCAAAGACAGAGTGGCGGATTTCCCTTTTATATTCATAAAGCAAAGTCTCATCTTTGAAGAAATGACCACACTTCCATATTATCTTGTAAAGCAACGAGCAGGTGCTTTATGCACCCAGAGAGAGGGAAACTGCTCGGTGTTTTACTAAAGCTGTATGCAAAAGGACTGCCCGGCACAGGCCAAGCAGGGCAGCCGAAGGCAGGAGAACTCACCAAATGCCTCAGAAGAACTAAAAGTAATTACCAGCTGGTGGCGGGTTCACGCACCATGCACCAAAGTCACAGGGCACTGTGCCGCCATTTAACCGGCAGTGTTTTTACTTAGTGTCTCACAAAATCATGGTACCAGAATCCACAGTATCTTCAATTTGACAAAGTAGAGCATCATTGACATCTGTATTTTCCCCACTAGACCACCAGCCCCATGCAGGGACCTTGGCTTTTCCAACGCTGGATGCAGCACCTGGGGGTAGGACGGAGGAGACACAGGGAGCCCAGTGGCCAGAATGTCTATAAGGGGTCACAGCCCTAATACCCACTCCTTCTTATGTGACTTTTTTTTTTTCAGATTTTATCTATTTATTTGGGAGAGAGAGACAGAGATGGTGAGCAGGGAAGAGAGGAAGAAGCAGACTCTCCACTGAGCAGGGAGCCCAATGCGGGGCTCGATCCCAGGACCCTGGGATCATGACCCGAGCTGAAACCAAGAGTCAGACTTAACCAACTGAGCCACCCAGACACCTCTCTTCCGTGACTTTTTAAGAGACCAAGGCAATTTAATAAATCATCTTTACAAAGCTATTCTAAATTCTAAGGAGGCAAATCAAAATATCACTTATTACATGTTTAATGTTCACTGTTGTAGTTTAATGGCTAGAATACAGTTTTGAGTTCATTTCTTATCATATTTTAATTACATCCACGTTGCGTGAGTTTAACTTGCCATTTTAAACGTTTACCGAGGCTCATTGCTGTTGTATCCTGCTATTACAGCACGTTATTAGTTGTGTCTGGTCTATTTGATACCACGTCCTTGGGGAGAAGGCATCACCCAGTTCTATTGTTCTGGTGGGAAACAGAGTCTTTCTGGCCTGGTTTCCAGGATACGTTGTGGTGAGAAGTAGGACCTGCCAGCATCATCATAGGAATTTTATCTGTCTTCATCAAGGAGTTGTAAACCAGAGAGAAATGGACCGTATTTCCTCTGCTTATAGCTGGGGGAAAGAAATGGCTTCACAGAAAGCACACTGAATTCAGTTTCAAAGATGAGTTCTGTCCCTTGCTCTGTGGCAGGCTGTCTCTCCGTGTGATCTGGGGCCCGCCACTTCATCCTCCTGAACCCGGCACTACAATGTCCCCCTGTTAAGCGATGAGATTGAACTGCTAAGTTCTCCCTCCGCCCGAAGAGACTGGTATTCAAACTGTAGCTCTTTGCCTGGCAAAATCTTCGAAAGATTGTAGCTGACATTATAATCATCTATGCATCAGCATTCTCATTGTTCACTGAGTCCACACAGAGGTACCAAGAAGTCGGCCCCAGGGAGTCATGACCACCAGGGTGGTCTCTTTTGCTGAACTCTTCTCAGCTCCCCTCGAAAGAAAATGCCTCCCTCCTTCTCTGCTCCTGTGGTATTTTGTTTATACCCTCCATTATGGTGCTTCTCACCCAGCCTTGTAAATACTGCTCATATACCTATTTGCCTAACTAGACTCTGAATGGCCCAGGGCAGAGACTGTCCTGGGAGCTTAGGGTGTGTGAAGGTATGAGAAGCAATCATCCTTTTAAATAATTAATGCAGAAAGTTCTTCGGAGGTCTTCCGATAAATAACGATGCCATCATAATTAAGGGACACCCTTTTGATTTTTCTTTTTTTTTTTTAATTTTTTTTTTTAAAGATTTTATTTATTTATTTGACAGAGAGAAACACAGTGAGAGAGGGAACACAAGCAGGGGGAGTGGGAGAGGGAGAAGCAGGCTTCCCGCGGAGCAGGGAGCCCGATGCGGGGCTCGATCCCAGGACTCTGGGATCATGACCTGAGCCGAAGGCAGACGCTTAACGACTGAGCCACCCAGGCGCCCCCTTTTGATTTTTCTAAAGCAGGTGTGCCCCATGAGGTCCTAGGAGCCAAGTGGACTCCCACATGTTCCCTTTCTTTTTCTTTTTTAAAATTTGAGTAACATTAACAGAATGGAAGATTGTATATAAAACTATAAATTTCTGGGTTTTCTCAAAAATATTGAGGCTTGGTCAGTTCTGGGCCTGCATTTCAGCACCACTGGCCGGTATGGTTAACTTTGTGCAAATTAGAACAAGAGGTCCCTTCCTCCAGGCCGGCCTAACCCTGTTGTCAGGGCCCGTGGCTCGGGGAAGGGAGCCCGGGTTGACCGTTAGCTTCCCCGGAGCTCCATGGGCCGGCGCCCTTTATGCAGAGGCTGGCCTACCCACACAGGCCTGGCCTTGCTCTGCCATGCCTCCACCAGCTGCAGCTGAGTGGCTGATGCCTTTCTTTATGTTCCTCACTGCTGTACCCTCTGCGGGGGATACGAGATATGTGTGTTTGAAGCTCGTGAAACCCATGGCTTAGGTGATTTCACTCGATTTTAAAAAATTAGTTTCTACATCAGTCTCCAGCAGCCAGTCTTTGGGGAGCCAGAGAACTGAGCAGAGCCATTTGTCTAAACTTGACTCTCTCATTGTTAGAATGAGGTCCTGTATGTCATGTATTTGATGACTCGTGAGCCCATAATCAGGGTCAAATCTTTTCAAAGGTAGTGAAACAAAAGCAGTCCGTTCCTGCTGATGTAGGGCATTTAAATCTCTGTGTCTGAGAGTCCCAGGTCCCCTAATGCTGAATGACATATCTTCAGTGAGTCCTTACTGTTGTGATTGCTGTTCACCTTCTTTCTTTAGCCATGCTTTTCTCTTTGATATCCCTGCCCTGTGATAACAGCCCTTACAGGACTCTACCACCAAGTAGAATTCAGGAAAGGAAAAGGTGTTCCGTTCTTCACACCCACATCGATTCCATTCAGGCATGGTGTCTAGGTTCAGTTTTTAGAATAGTTGGTGACCATGAGAAGGTCTTGGGGAGGTTAGGTGCCTATATGCTCAGAATTCAGTGGCTTGGGCAAGGACTTCGTGCAGGGGCCAAATCGGGATTTTAACCCAACTCTTGCCACTTACTTGTCGGGTTGTCTCGAAAGCCATAACCTCTCTGGAGGTTTACCCATTTGTAGGATGGGGGGATGTTCCTACCCCACAGAATAATTTGGAAAAAGTCAATAAGAAAACCTTTCTACAACAGGTTCTCAACAAATACTATTTTTCTTCTCCTCTCTAAACCCATCTCCTTTTCCCCCAATCTAAATAGCTAAATCAAAACTTTATTCAGCTTTTCATTCTCTGTTTGGAGATAAAGCATAACCAATAACACTGCGGGATGGAACACGTAAACTTACATTCAGACTAGGGTGTAAATAAGTGCCTGACAATTGGCAAAGAATTGTTGAGTGTTGGCTGTAAGACCTTGGACAAGGTACACTGAGGCGAAGGACTCAAGGTTTTCCCCTGAGGGGTTAACAGGCTAACTGAAGACCAATGGAAAACTTCGTTTAAATCATGATAAATAAGAATAGCACAGGCTAATCGGCAAGTTTAAATCCCATCAGTTCTGTATGGAACTTCCTGTTTCCCTAAACCCTTGCTAGCCCTGATTATTATATATATTTTAGTCTTTGCCAAGTTGAGAGGCAAAAAAAAAAAAAAAATTACTGATTACTGGTGAAGTTAAATATAGATTTGTAATTTGGAATTCCTTTTTGTTGATTGCTGATACATATTCCTTATTGACATTTTTCCTATTGCTTTGCATGAATAATACCAACTTTTCCCCCACATATGATGCAGTCATTTTCTCTGGTTTGCCATTTACTTCTTAGTTTTGTTCTTGATGGTTTTTATGTACAGAAGTTTTATATTTTCATGTAATTATATATTCCTTTATATTTAAAAATATTATTCCTTACCTCAAGATCAGATTTTTTTTTTTCTGAATCTTTTTTTTTTTTTTTTGAAACATCTAAACCTTTATCTGGATTTATTTGATTGGGTGGCATGGGGAAAGAGCTAACTGTATTTTCTCTCCCAAGTGTGGCCAGTTTTCCCCAAACCATTGGACGATCTCTTCCTACACCCACTAATTTAAAAAGTAACCTTTATAACATGCTAAATCCTTATGTATGTCCACTGGGGTCTGTTTCCATAGCCTTTCATACATGAGTGTGTTTTTGCCAGATTAATTCATTTCTGCTAAGGTTGCTAATCCTACAACTTCTGTTGTTTTAAGGCAGTTCAGGACTTTGAAAAAGAATGGGCCAAACCCACACAGGCTCAGAGGCAGAAATTAGAGGCTCTCCAGAAAGAACACAACCAAACCAAGGTAAATCAGATACTGTACCAAGAGAAATCCCTTGGAGGGGAGTTAAAGAAACATTAGAATTGAGCTGTTTCTTAATTTATAAACCCATCAACCACTAAAAATGGGGTTCTTTTAAAAAATGAAAATACTGTCATTAATTTTTCTGATTATATTATTTAAAGATTCTGAAAAATACAGACAATAGATTGTGGTGAACGCTTTGCTCACTTAATATAGACTCTCAGCATTTTTTTTTAACGACCACAGAGTATCCTGTTTTATAGTTATCATTTAGCTAGCCAATTTCTTATTATTGAAAATCTGGTGGTTTCCTGTTTTTGCTGCTATAAATCGCTTTGGCAGCGAGTACCATGAGGCCCAGGACTGTGTTTAATTTACACATACCCTGGAAATTCCCAGCACCTGGAACGGTTCCTAGCTGAAGGTCCCTGAATACTGCAGGCCGCATCCTCTGTCTTTGCGTACGTGTTCTGTTATTTCTTAGAATATATTTCTAAAAGTCCATTTTTAAAGTTCCATGAAGATTGTACCAACTCACACTCCCCCTGTCCCCAAGCAGTGATCCAAGCCTGACGAACAAGGCATATTTTAACAGAAGAAATGGACTCTGCTTCATAGTGTTGTCTTCTTTATCCTTCAGACTTTGCCAGTGGTCACCACTTTGCCAGTGTTCACTCATTGATTTTAAACAAAATGCAAACAAAATTTAGAGGACTCATACCTACATTAGTATAGAAAGTAATTCTTTAAAAGCTCAGATATTTTGAGAATTTCACTGATGGGCAGGATAAGAAAAGGAAAAAGCATCTACTGCCATGATTTAATATTTTCCTTCCTTGGTATTCTGCCTCAGGTTTGTCACGAAAATTTGGGGGTTCAATTTCAGTTATAGTGTTTGTTTTGATGGATAGGATATTTAGATATAATCAGATACATCAGCTGCTTTGGATACAGTTACAGATTCTAAGTGGATTTCTGCTCCCTAAACTTTTCAATTTAATAATTTAGTAAGAATATTGTTTTTACCATGTGCTATACTCCACCAAAATTTGTATTTGTATTTTTGACATAAAACAAATTTTCTTTTCTATGATGAATGTTTTACCTGATTTTATCATACTATTTGTAATAGTCCTCTTTAAAAAACTTTACTTTGGGGCGCCTGGGTGGCTCAGTTGGTTAAGCGACTGCCTTCGGCTCAGGTCATGATCCTGGAGTCCCTGGATCAAGTCGCGCATCGGGCTCCCTGCTCGGCAGGGAGCCTGCTTCTGCCTCTGACCCTCCCTTCTCTCATGTGCTCTCTCTCTCTCATTCTCTCTGTCTCAAATAAATAAAATCTTAAAAATAAATAAATAAATAAATAAATAACTTTACTTTGAGTGCATGAATTAGATGGAAAAAAAAAAAACAAGAACTGAACCATGATTCAAATTAACTGATACTCTCTTGAAGCATCTAAGGATACTGGCATAAAAACCAGCATTATTTAAGTGTTTATAAAGTTCTTCTGCTAATAGATTCAGCACATTAACAACTATTGCTTTACTTTATGTCCATGTGCAAGAAAACCTGGAGTTGAAAATGAGTGAAATTAGGGGCGCCTGGGTGGCTCAGTTGGTTAAGTGTCTGCCTTCGGCTCAGGTCATGATCCCAGGGTCCTAGGATCCAGCCCCACATTGAGCCCCACATCGGGCTCCCTGCTCACTGGGGAGCCTGCTTCTCCTTCTGCCCCTCCCCCAATCATGCTCGAATACTCTCTCTCAAATAAATAAAAATCTTTAAAAAAAGAAAAGAAAGAAAATGAAATTAATTTAAAGGAGCAATTAGTTGATCTAAATCATAGATGGGCTAACTACAGCCCATGGACCACTGTTTTTGTAAATGAAGTTTTATTGGCACACAGCCATTCATTTACATACTGTCTAAGGCTGCTTTTTGTGCTAGGATGATTAAGGTGGGTAGTTATAATAGAGACAATATGCCCAGAAAACTGAAAATATTTACTATATGGCTGTTTACTAAAAAGTTTGCCGGAGTGCCTGGGTGGCTCAGTCGTTAAGCATCTGCCTTCGGCTCGGGTCATTGATCCCAGGGTCCTGGGATCGAGCCCCACATCGGGCTCCCTGCTCAGCGGGAAGCCTGCTTCTCCCTCTCCCACTCCCCCTGCTTGTGTTCCTGCTCTCGCTGTCTCCCTCTCTGTCAAATAAATAAAATCTTAAAAAAAAAAAAAAAAGTTTGCCAATCCTCAGTCTAAATGAAAATATATGAACATACCTTTTGTAGTTATGCTTGTTAAAGTATCTTTTTCAGGTGTAAGCTTCTTTAAAAAACTAATTTTCTTAAAAAAAAAAAAAACCCAACTAATCCTTGCAGATTTCTTTTACTTTGCATATGGTCAGTAACATCACTACACCTGCTTATTGAATGACAAATGCCCACAAGCATTTGAGTTACTAATTCATCACTGACTTTCTAGAGAAATGGAGCTTAACTTTTAAACACTTTCCGTCTCTTTGAGAGCATTGCAGCCAAGAGTTGATTACAAAACATTTTTTAAAGTGTTACCAAGCAATAAGATAACGATTTGTAGCATATAATAAATAAGAAACTATTGTAGCAAGAGCTTAAAACTGCTCTGTATGCTGTGTGGCAAGATTACTCAGCCCTTCCCCGACCCCTGCATGCATAGCGTAACTCAGGACCTGTCGTTTCTGCGGTTTCCCATTGACCCAGAGGAGGGCCAGGCAGCTTACCGCATCTCCTAAATTGAATGTGTGAACCACAGCAAATGAGCTGGTACAACGAACGATGTGAGGCTGGAAGGGACAGGAGCCTCAAATACCTCTCCCGCCTTGTAGTAACAGTCAGCTGCCCCTCACTGCTCATGTCTCGGCACATTTTACTTTCTCAGAGAGGGCTTCGTATAGTCCTTGAAAGGACTTAACCTTCCTTCAAGAAAAGATCTGGAAAGTGCCAGGTTGTCACTGAGTGATCTCTCTGATTTAACCATGTGTTCAAGTGAGAACTCCCTTTTCTTCGTGCTTATCTCCCACAGCATCAGGCAGGACCATGGTGAAAGCTGGAAGAACCAGGGAGAGGTCCCCAAACTGATATCAGCTTATTAAAAACCAATGGGTAATAATAATGCTTTGTTACAAAAATGAAAAGTCCCGGATAGATATTGTCAGGACAGGATGCCTGGGCCACAGGTGTGAACTGCAACTGTCCTCTGTTCTTAAGCCAAGTCAGAAGCAGAGGGAAAGGGGGCACCTGGGTGGCTCAGTCAGTTAAGCATCCGACTCCTGATTCCGGTTCAGGTCATGATCTCAGGGTTGGACAATTGAGCTCCGCGTCCGGCTCTGTGTTGGGTGTGGAGTCTGCTTAAGATTCTTTCTCTCCCTTTCCCTCTGCCCCTCCCCACTGGCTCTCTCTCTCTCTCTCTTAGAAAAAAAGAAAAGAAAAGAAAAGCAGAGGGAAAAGCTAAACCTTAAAAGTTACATAAAGGTGTTCCCTTGACATTATTGGGCTGTCTCTAACTCTACTTAGAAAGCAGACTCACTTTCTCATTTTATTGCCATTTGCAAAAACTCTTCCTCGGACAATTCATACCATCATCATATAATGCAGACTGTAAAAATTAACTACTTTCTTTCTACATAGACCTGAGCTTAGTTTTTTTTTTTTTTTTAAATTGCCTTTTTTTTTAAGGAGGCTCAACATCAAATATAGGGATTGAACTCACAACCCTGAGATCAAGAGTCACATTCTCTACTGACAGAGTCAGCTAGGTTCAGCATTTCGTTTCATTTACTTATTTATTTATTTATTTATTTTTATCTATTTATTTAACATTTTCTTTCTTTCTTTTTTTCTTTCTTTCTTTCTTTCTTTCTTTCTTTCTTTCTTTCTTTCTTTCTTTCTTTCTTTCTTTCTTTCTTTCTCTAAGAGAGAGAGTGCACGCAAGAGAGAGCACAAGCAGTGGGGAGGAGCAGAGAGAGGGACAAGCGGACTCTGCACTAATCACAGAACCTGATGCGGGGCTTGATCCCAGGACCCTGAGATCATGACCTGAGCCGAAACCAAGAGTTGGCTGTTTAACAGACTGAGCCACCCAGGCGCCCCCAAACAGCATTTTAAATGTACACTTTTTGTTTATTTTGCTGTTGTAATTTGCTGAGATAGAATCCTATCTACTCATTCATTTGATTCACTCTATTCTCCTCCATTCATCATTCAGTCACTGAATATTTTTGTTCCCACTATGTACCAAGCACTGTAATGGGAGCAGAGACACAATGGTGAATGAGGCAGAAATGGTTCAACCTTGGCAGGACGCACCATGAACTTCCCCAGGCCTTATTGTCAGGGAGCACAAAGGACATTGTCTTCGTTTGTATCATCCAGAAGAAAAAGGTGCTTTCACTGTGGCTCAATTCCCTGTGTTCCACGAGAATGGCAGTAGCTTCTGACATGAGGTTGTCACCTTTTTCAAGCAGTCTCTTGCTTCTTTTGCCCTACCTTCACCCCCGGAGCAGTTTCTGGAGCTGTCCCAAGAGGTCCGGCACTATGGGTACTTGCAGCTGGATCCGTGTACCTGTGACTACCCAGAACCAGGCTGTGGGGTCGTCCTCTCTGTTGGCAATAATGAGATCAGCTGCTGCATAACCCTGCCTGACAACCAGACCCAGGAAATCATTTTCCAGATGAACAGAGTGAAGTGCTGGCAGGTCACTTTCCTTGTAAGTATCTTGGCACTTTGCCTTACCCGTGATTTAAAGTCTCTACCCATGGTTTAAAAATCCTATTGTCTTTGGATGACAAAGTTGGCAGTAGGGAGATGGGCCTGCCGTTTGCATCACTACCTTGAGTGGACCGGCATCTAAGCCACATGAAGCATCACCTAATGGTAAAACCTGTCTCTGGTCTGGTGCAAGTGGCCCATCCATAACAGTAGAGACAGCCATCTTCCCACTTGGCAACAACAGGCTTCTTTACTGCTTGGAGGCTGGTTATAGTAATACGGCATAGAGAAACAATGGCTACTGTTTATGGAGTACTTAATACAGACTCAGTACTGACAAGATTTCTACCCTTGGAAACTGGATGCTGACCAGTAGAGCTCTCCTCAAGGATCCCCAGCCTCATACTTACATTGCCATCTCCTCCCATAGGAAATGCTATGATCAGATGTATTGAGTGCCTACTTTGTATCAGATGCTGTTCTGGGTGCTGCCACATCTATTTAATTAAATTCTTGCAATAACTCAGTGAACTAAGTGGGATTATCCCCTTTACACAGGAAACTGGGGTTAACTCGGAGAGGACAAACACTATTAGAACAACCGCGACCCCCAGTTGCTAAATCCTTGGAATCCACAGGGATTTTTTGGCTGGCACAATACTAAACCTCTCTGTGGCATTTGGTGTTGTCAACCATTACTTGCTTCTCAGAATTCCCTCTCCTTCCTCCCCTGTTTTGTGGGCTGCCTCTTCCTCTGAGCACTTCTGAAGTGCTCGTTTCCCCTGGGGTTCCATTTCCATCTTTCCTCTACATATTCTCTGAAATCAATTGCCTACCTCCCTGTCGAAAGGTCCAGTATTTCCTAATGCCTTCTGGACATCTACACCAGGTGTCTCATGGACATCCCAAATGCAGCCTTTTCCCAAACCAGACTCATCCTTGCCCTCTCCTGCCCATCCTAGAGATCCTCCCCACTGTGTTCCCCATTTTGGTAAATACGACTTCTACCACCTGCTAAAGGCCAAACCAGCAATCTTGACATTTTCAGCATATGATTCCAGTCTTTTAAACTTACAGGAACTTGTTTTATGGCCCCAAATCTGGTCTATCTTGGTGAATGTTCCATGTATACTTGAAAGGAATGTGTATTCTGCCACTATTGGGTGAAGTATTCTGTAAGTTATCAATTAGGTCAAGCAGTTGACAGCGTTCAGATCTCCTGTATCCTTGTACGTTTTCTACTTGTTCTATCAGTTACTGAGAGAAGAGGAATGTTAAAACCTTCAAACCTAATTGTGGATTTGTCTATTTCTTTGAGGTTTATCAGTTTTTCCCCTCTTTTCCTGCCTTCTATTGATTAAGTATTTTATGATTCCATGTATTTACACCATTTTTTTTTAGTTGTACCTTTTCATTTATTTATGGTTACTTTAGACTTCTTGAACTTATTACATTCCACTTTTAATTATTATACTACACAAAAAGTGTAACAACACTGTACTTCTCTTTCCCCTTTTGTGATATTTATTGCCATATTTCTACATATATAATCCTCATGCTGCATTATAATTATTTTTGCTTTTAAACAGTTGATTCTTTTTAAACTTTTAATTTTGATGTAACTGTAGGTTCGCATGCAGTTGTGAGAAATGGTACAGAGATCCCGTGTACTCTTCACCCACTTTTCTCAAATTGTTAGTTACATCTTGCAAAACTATAGCACAACATCAACATCAGAATATTGGCATTGATACAAGCAGGAGTCCAAACATTTTCATTATCCCACGAACCCCTCATGTTGGCCTTTTAGAGCTCTACCCACTTTCTCTCGCCACACCTCTCTTTAGCCCCAAGGAACCACTAATCTGTTTTTTTTTTTTTAATTTTTTTTTTATTAAAGATTTTTATTTATTTGACAGAGAAAGACACAGCGAGAGAGGGAACACAAACGGGGAGTGGGAGAGGGAGAAGCAGACTCCCTGCCGAGTAGGGAGCCCGATGCGGGACTCGATCCCGGGACTCCAGGATCATGACCTGAGCCGAAGGCAGTCGCTTAACCAACTGAGCCACCCAGGCGCCCTGTTTGTTATTTTTATAATTGTGTCATGTCAGGAGTGCTACGTAAAACTTTTGGAAGTGATGGATATATTCATTACTTTGATTGTGGTGATGGTTTCATGAATGTATGCTTATGTCCAAACTCATCAGATTGTGTACATTAAATATGTGCAGGGTTATTTTTTTACATCAATTATACCTCAATAAAACTTAAAAAAATAAAAACACGGGGCGCCTGGATGGCTCAGTTGTTAAGCGTCTGCCTTCAGCTCAGGTCATGATCTCGGGGTCCTGGGATCGAGCCCCACATCGGGCTCCCTGCTCTGCAGGAAGCCTGCTTCTCTCTCTCCTACTCCCCTTGCTTGTGTTCCCTCTCTCGCTGTGTCTCTCTCTGTCAAACAAATAAATAAATAAAATCTTTAAAATAAATAAATAAATAATAAAAAACACAGGTTTTAGAAACCTAAAACAAGATTATGTACTGGTCAGTCGATGAAAATGTTGTGACCAGAGGTTTGCAGGAACCTAACCGTGCATTTCCCCTGGAGCAATAACTCGGTGTTCAGTAATGCAGTGTTTACAGTGACTTTATAGAACAGGACTACTGTGAATAATAAGAATTGACTGCATTTAGGAGGCAAAAATATAAACAAAAACAAGGAATTGATTACCTTACAAATGTTCTTCAAGTGGAATCATATGTAGCCTTCAGGACTGGCTTTTTTTACTCAGCATAATTCTTTAGTAATTCACTCAGATTGTTGTATATGTCAGGAGTTTGGTTCTTTTTATTGCTGCGCAGTATTCCATGGTATGGAATGGACAAGATTTATTTAACCACTCACCCAATGAACGATACCTGGTTGTTTCCAGTTTTTAGCTATTATGAATAAAATTCCTATAAACATTCATACGTATGTTTTGGAGCACAAATCTCCATTTCTGTGGCATAAATGCTTGGGAGGACAATGGCTGGGTTATTTGGAAGTTGCGTGCTTACTCTTTTAAGAAATTGCCAAACGATTTTCAAGAGTGGCTGCGCTAATTTCCATTCCCACCAGTGATGCCTGAGTGATGGAGTTTCTCTGCATCCTCATCAGCATTTGGTGTTGTCACTGTTTTTCAGTTCAGTCATTCACCTAAGTGTGGAATGGCATTTCATTGTGATTTTAATTTGCATTTCCCTCCTGGCTGATGGTGCTGACCATCTTTTCATATGCTCATTTGCCATCTTGTCTGTCTTCTTTGGTGAAATGTTTTCTTCCATATCTTTTGCCTATTTTCTTTTTTTTTTTTTTATTCTTATGTTAATCCCCATACATTACAACATTAGTTTTAGATGAAGTGTTCCATGATTCATTGTTTGTGCACAACACCCAGTGCTCCATGCAGAATGTGCCCTCCTCAATACCCACCACCAGGCTAACCCATCCTCCCACCCCCCTCCCCTCTAGAACCCTCAGTTTGTTTTTCAGAGTCTATCGTCTCTCATGGTTTGTCTACCCCTCCGATTTCCCCCGCTTCATTCTTCCTCTCCTGCTATCTTCTTCTTCTTCTTCTTTTTCTTAACATATATTGCATTATTTGTTTCAGAGGTACAGATCTGAGATTCAACAGTCTTACACAATTCACAGCGCTTACCAGAGCACATACCCTCCCCAGTGTCTATCACCCAGTCCCCCCATCCCTCCCACCCCAACCCCCACTCCAACAACACTCAGTTTGTTTCCTGCGATTAAGAATTCCTCATATCAGTGAGATCATATGATACATGTCTTTCTCTGTTCTAATTGATTGTTTGGGGTTTTTTGTTTTGTTTTGTTTTGTTTTACTGTTGTTTTGAGAGTACTTCATATATCCTAGTTACTAGTCTTTTGTTGGATATGTGGTTTGCAAATATTTTCTCTCACTCTCTAGTTTTTCATCCTCTCAACAGGGTCTTGTACAGAGCAAAAGTTTTTAATTTTGATGAATTCTAATTCATCAGTTTTTCATTTTATAGATTGTGCTTTTAGTGTTGAATCTAAGAACTCTTTGCCAAACCCTGGTTCCTGAAGATTTTTTTCTTAGAGTTTTTTTCCTAAAGGTTTTACAGTTATAGGTCATACATTTAAGTCCATGACTCATTCTGAGTTAGTTTTCATCTAGGGTGTGAAACTCAGAACGACATTCCCTTTTTTGCCTGTGGAAGTCCACTGACTCAGCACCATTTGTTGCAAAGCCTGTCCTTTAAGTGACTTGCTTTTGCACCTTTGTCAGATATCAGCTGGGCATATTTGTGTGGATTTATTTCTGGATTCTCTAGTCTGTTCCATGATGCATATGTCTATCCCTCCCCCAGTACTACATACACAGTCATTCCCTTCCTTTGTAACAGCTTTATCAAGATATAACTCACATACCATACAATTCACTTATATAAAGTGTATAATTCAGGGGTGTTTAATGCATTCCCAGAGTTTTGCATCCATCACCACAATCAGTTTTAGAATACTTTCATCACCTCAGAAAGAAGTCCCGTACCCCTTAGCTCACGTCTGTATCCCCCCATTCCTACCAGCCCTAAGAAGCCACCAATCTGCTTGTCTTTATAGATTCACCCATTCTGAACATTTCATGATTAATGGAATCATATATGATCTTTGTGACTGGCTTCCTTTACTTGGCATAATGTTTCCAAGTCCACCCTTACCATAGCATGTATAAACACTTTATCTTTTTCATGATCAAATACTATTTTGTTGTATGGATATACTATATTGTGTTTATTCATTCATTCATGGACATTTGGGTTGTTTCTCTCTTTTGGTTGTTATGAGTTATGCTGCTATGAACATTTGTGTATAAGTTTTTGTGTGGATATAGGTTTTCATTTCTCTTGGGTATATGATTAGGAGTGGAATTGCTGGTACCATGATGGTAATTCCATATTTCATTTTGTGAGGAACTTCTAGACTATTTTCCAAATAGTCTGCTTGATGTTATGTACCCACCAGTGATGTATGAGGGTTCTCCCCATGCACGGACAGAATATTATTCAGCCAAACATCTGAAAAGAGCTCTCTGGAGCTCTTATTCTGTATAAAGTCCTTGTCTGTGATCCTCTGCCCCACAGATTGCATCCAAATTAGGTGCCCATCCTACCTCCTTCCATAGACCTGGGTTTGCTTCCCTTACAATACTTATAATACTTATCATACCAAACTGTGGTAACTTACTTTCATAGCCCCTCATAGACTGACAGCGTCCTGGGGATAGTGACTATATCACTTGTTTTAATATTTTGCCCAGCAGTTAATAGCTGCTTAAATTTCTATTGGAGATCAAATACTATCTTTTCTCTGTAGGGAACTCTGCCGAATATGGAGGGACCCCAGCAAACTCTCAACCAAAACTTAGAGCTCAGATTTCAGTTTAGTGGAGACGGTGGCTGGCAGTGGTTTGTTATTTACACCAAGCAGGTGAGTTCTTGGGACAGCATATGAGAACCAGCACTGAAATGCTCTCCTGCTTGCTGGGGTGAACAAAGCACATTACCCTAACCCAACCAGAGCAGAGTACTAGAATATGCTATACACCCTCCTTTTTGGCCTATAATACTGTTTTTTTTTTTTTTTTTGGTTTATTTTTTGTTTTGTTTTATTTTACTGGTCACCACAGGCTTCATGTCGATTACAAATGAATTTAGTTACTAAATAACAGAAGACTCAACTAATAGTGGCTTAGACAAAGCGTTGGTGAACTTTCTCTCAAAGGGCCAGATGGTAAATATTTTAGTTTGGGGGTCCATCTGGTCTCTGTTAGAACTACCCAACTCTGTTGTAGTACAAAAGTAGCCACAGACAATATGTGAACAAATGGGTATAGTTGTTTGCCAATAAAAATTTATAAAAACAAGTGAGGGGCTAGATTTATTGACCTCTGACTTAGACAATACAGATTTTTATCTCACTTAACAAGAATACTAGAGGTAGATGATTGACATCCCTTTTATCTGGAAGGCAAAAGCTTTGCCTCAGAAGCCCCAGTAGACTTTCCATTATGTCTCATTGACCAGAACTGAGTCTCGTGACCACTCCTAGCTGCAAGGGAATCTGAGAATCAAGTATTTAGCAAAAAAGAACAAAATTCATGATCAGCTTAGAGTAAGCATGAGCTGGGCACTTTGTCATCAGACAAAATCAAGGTTCTCTTAGGAGAGGAGAGACTGTTGGACAACAATCCAGGTCTTCCATGGCTTTGTAATTAAAGTTGGAATAAAATTTTTTTTTAAAAAGACTTAATTTTCTAAACACCAAATTCAGCTGAAAAATTCTATGAAATAACTTAAGCTATTTCAAATTAGAATCAAAACTACAAATGTTCTAAAACAAAACCAAAATTATCAAAGTAATCTTTGCATCAGCATTTCATTCAACTTAAGTCGCTGGCGATCACACTAAATTCCATGGAGCACTGTGGTTTCAGGTAACCGAAGCTCCCTGAGACACTCTACTTTTAATATAGTTGTGATCACAAGATAATAGATACCAAGGTCCTCTGAAAAACATGAAGAACTAAACCAAATTCTAGGGTAAAGAAATGGGCCATCAGGTTCACCTTGAATATGAAACATCCTTAGGGAAATGGTAGGATGGTTTGCAGTCACTTGGAGAGATGCAGATAGATCTTGGCAGTGAATCCACCTACCCTTGCCCAGAATGCTAAATGCAGTAGTTAAATTTTATTATGGTCTTTTAATCTAGTCTGTACCAAATGAGTTTAAGCCGCTATAGAGAGTGCAATAAACATTCTTTTAAAGGATTCCTAGTAAGCTCTTATTTCCTTTGGAGTGTGGGTTTATTGATACGTACCCAAGAGCTACTCCTGCAAAAGGAAGAAATGTGGCTTGTGTGCCTTGCAAATACAAATGAGGCCTTGGACCCCAATATTTTCTAGACCCTTTAAACAATAGCTCACTGCCTTTATATTGAATAAGCCTTACCTGGTTTATAGCCAAGTCTTAACCTACATATTTGTGCACATCGTATGGAATATGGAATCGGTCCACATCTTATGGGGCATTATTAAACACCCTTCCAAGCTCTATCAACTCAGGTTATGTTGTTTAACTATTTCATATCCTAGTTTTGTGTAGGTTATATATATGCACAGATAAAAGAGTTAGTTTTTAGCTAAACCAGGAAATCAGAATTTGTTTTTGTATGTAAATCCCATGTCTTCTACTCTTTTCCTTATTGGTAGCAGTGCCTTTCTTCTCTTCTACCTCCTTTCTCTCCCCTTAAACGAAATAAATTAGTCAATCTCTACAGTCCTGCAAGACTCTGAGATGCTACCCATATGTAGCCATTCTCCCTCTAATTCTACTTTCTATGTCCTATCCTCCAAGAGTCTCTGCTTTGGCCACGATCCCAACCTGGGTTTTCTCTCTCTTTCCTTTCTCCTCCTCTCCATCACTCCCCTCCCTTCAGTGCAGTGACCATCCTTGAGCATAAATTTATACTAAGAGCCTGTAACCTCAAGCTTTGAGCTTCAGTTGTCTCAAACTTTAGTAGGGCCAAAAGAGAAAAGTGCAAGCCAAGCATTGCAAGCAGGACAAAGGAGAAAGAGGACTAGTGGGAAAGGAGCAAGTGGGGAAATCGCAGGGAAACTTAATGGGCACGTGGAGTGAAGATCCTGGAAAAAGGAAACCCCAGCTTTTGTGTAGCAAGATGTCTAACATGGGTCTTGGCACCAACGATGAGCCAACAAAAAGCCACAGGTGATCATGGGAGCAACCATCAGTCTTAAAAGTGAGTGATTAAAGATGCCAGAAAAATAAGAAAGTGCTGAAAAACAATTTTTTTGGGTTCAGTAAAAGCCATAAGGTGTTAATATACCCTTTCAAACAGACAGGTTTATGCCTAG
Source organism: Mirounga angustirostris (assembly GCF_029215605.1). Classification (NCBI taxonomy): domain Eukaryota; kingdom Metazoa; phylum Chordata; class Mammalia; order Carnivora; family Phocidae; genus Mirounga; species Mirounga angustirostris. The sequence continues at coordinate 36,146,285 of NW_026991712.1, forward strand.
TAACAGGTCTGTCAACAATTATGTATACAATTAAATGTAAGATCAACCATCGTCAGTTGATTTGATTACAATAATAAGCACTTTTTATTATTTTTTGCTTGTAAAACATGAGCTGCTTACAAAGTAATAGGAAAAAATAGGAGGGGAAGTTTTAAGAGGGAAAATGATTAGTAAATGTAATGATTCTCTGTCTTTTTAAAAATCTACCCTAAGTACATCCATGTAATTAAGAAAATGTATGGCTACTTGCTAATTGCATATTATGCAAATTTATGGAAATTAAAGATGAAATTGAAATTCTTCAAAGTGTGCTATTGGAGAGCAGAGTTCAAAATCTGCTTTGTGGTGTGAGGAAGGAAGAAAGACAAGATCTCTTCAGTTGAGAGACTTTATTTCTGGGTTCTTCAGGCCTTTTTGCTGAGTAGCTGCTTGAAAAAGATGATCTCAGAAAAGATGCTAAAGCTAGCTGAAGAGAATCCAGAAATGGTAAGTGCTCTTATCTGTGTATCTTTTTCACTTTAAGTTCCCACCATCAGCCAACATTAACCTACAGGGATGAATTCTGACCCTCTGGTGAAGAACCCAACCTCCCAGAAATGAGCTCCTCTGCCTTCTCTAATGAGCTGTCTTTAGAATTCAAGCCATTTTTCCAAGAGAAGTGTCCTGACATTGCTCTCTATCCTTGTATCTCTGCTTTCCCCCAGATGGAAGATTCCAGATTTTCCATAAAAACTACATCATAAAGTCAGGATCCTGAGAGGTCTTTAACACAGCAGCGATGAACTTAAATAAACTCTACAGTTTTGTCTCTAGAAAGAACTCAGAGTTTCTTGAAGCTTTGACTGTGCCAAATTAAAATGCCATTAGAAGTCGAAAGAAGCCATAGAGCAAAAGAAACTCTCAAGGCTATAAATTTTTCTCAGTGTAAAATTAAACTTTGCTTTTCTAGTCTGTGTCTCTTCAATAAAGGCCTAGTAACTCACTGAAAGGGTTGGCGGCAGGCTGTAAAAAGAGACACTGAGATTTTAAACTTTTTGACTTGCCTTGTCACCATCATGATACAAGCATATCCCAAATAAGACAGTACAATTAGAGTTTTAAAGATGATTACAAATACTAATGCCTAGTTGACATGTATAAACATTTTTTTTTTTTTTTGCAGAATGTTATACTGATCTTTAAAAATGCAAAAGAAAACACTTGGAAATGTTCCCTAATGTTTTCATTTAAATTGAGTCCTTTATAAGAGGATGGGTGACATCTTTCGTTGAACGTTGCTCTTTATTAGACTTTACAGCTTTTTTTCTGAGAAAATAGTTGCATTTTATCCTTATTTCTCTTTCTTCCAAAACTGAAAATATTTTCCTAGGGAAAATAAAATTTACTGCCCCTTGGTATTCAAACAATTCAAAATGTACTATAGAGTAGCAAATCAAAGCAATGAAAGAATCATGGATGCTTGTTTTTAAAGAGTCATAAAATCCAACCTCTCATGCAGGATGGACCCCCTTAGGCTCCAATTATTATATATATACAAAAAGAAGAAGAAAAAGTAGTTAACTGAAGTAGCCCCATTAAAAGGGAGAAGTACTCTCAAATGTGGCTGAATAAAATGTAAGCTACTTGATGCAGGAAATACTTGTACAATGAATAGCTAAAGAGTTTGCTAAATAATAGAAGGTAGTGACCTATTTAAAGTTTAAAAAAACAACAACCACACTAACTACAATCTTTAGATTTGCACACAAATTGAAACCTATCCTTTCCCGTGGCTGATAGTGAAATCAGCATATTAGTCAATATTGCATTACTCAATCCAAATACTCAAGTTTTATTTCCACAAGGTCCTTTTTTTACTTTCTTATTTTGGTTCTTGGAAAGGAAAGTTAAGACCCTTCCTCTGGAAAATTGGTTTTTTGGGGGCACCTGGGTGGCTCAGTCGGTTAAGTGTCTAACTCTTGATTTCAGCTCAGGTCATGATCTTGGGGTCCTAGGATTGAGCCCCGTGTTGCATCAGGCTCTGCACTCAGCAGTGGGAGGGGCTGCATCTGCTTGAGATTCTCTCCCTCTGACCCTCCCCTCGCTCACTCTCGCTCTCTCTCTCTAAAGTAAATAATAAAACATTTAAAATTTTTTTTTAAAAAAGAAAACTGGGTTTTCAAGGGGATGTGGTAGGGATAGTCCACATTTCAACCTGAAATTTCATCTACAAACCCCTGGGTAGAATGAGACCCTAGAAAGTGAAAAGAGCAAGCAGATCAGCTCTTTGAATGTATACTGAGTTCTGGGCTTCCTCACAAAGCACAGTTGACCAGAACAAGTCATTCTATGGAACTTAAAGTAGCCATATAAATGCATGACTGTGACATTCACTCATTTTCTAGGTAAACACATGAAGTCTGAACTGACACGTATCATTTATAAAAGGCTTGTATGGACTAGGATCCAGAGGTCTCTATTTTGCAAGGCAGACTAGATTCCAAGATTTTGATAATCATGAAGAATCTGGAAAGGGGCAGAAAAATTAAGGAAACTGTAACCAAATGAACCCCATAAAAAAGCAGATAGTCCTTAGAAGCAGATTAAATAGTATTATTTTATCCTAGTAAGAAGAAAGGCTTTGAAAGAAGAAATTTAGTGCTAACTTTAATTACAGCTAATTAACTTAGCTATAGGCAATGCTTTCAAAGGTGAGACTTGAACCATTTCTGAAGAGATCATTAAAATTTGAAGTCAAATAAATGCACTAAAAAAATGTAAACACACAACAAAATCATGTTACATTTTTTTTTTTAAGATTTATTTATTAGAGAGAGAAAAAGAGAGCATGGGCAGGGGGAGGGGGAGAGGGAGAGAGAAAGGGAGAAGCAGACTCTCCACTGAGTAGGGAGCCCGACACAGGGCTCCATCCCAGGTCCCTAGGATCATGACCTGAGCCAAAGGCAGACACTTAACCACTGAGCCACCCAGGGACCCCAGAATGTTATATTCTTAAAGGCCGTATAAATTGCAAACCAGAAGCAGAAAAAAATTGTAACATTCTTTTTAGAGCTATGCTCCTATGCAAAACCTTTAAGAAATAAATTTTGTTATTATTTGCTCCTTTTAACTAGAACAAAACTTTAAGAATTATGTGAAAATGAAGTGTATTTGTTAGTAGTAGGTTTGGCTATATATAATGAAGAACAAAACAAGACAGAAGTGTCCTAGGTAAAATAAAAGTTTGTGTCTTTCTCATCTAAAAGAAACCCAAAGGTAGGCAGTCTAGGGCTGGGATAGTGGCCCCATGATGTCACCAGAGACCTTTCTGCTCTGCCATCTTTTTTTTTTTTTTAAAGATTTTATTTATTTATTTGAGAGAGAGAATGAGATAGAGAGAGAGCATGAGAGGGGGAAGGGTCAGAGGGAGAAGCAGACTCCCTGCTGAGCAAGGAGCCCAATGCGGGACTCGATCCTGGGACTCCAGGATCATGACCTGAGCCGAAGGCAGTCGCTTAACCAACTGAGCCACCCAGGCGCCCCATGCTCTGCCATCTTTAGTGTGTGGCTTTTCACTCGTGTTGAAGATGGCTGCTGGAGCTCTAGTCATTACATCCACATCCTAGGCAGCAAGTATGATTGGAAGTGTGAATGGCTCATCTCTTTTCTTTAAGGAAGGGTCTCTGAAGTCCCACAGAATTTCAGCTTATGGCTCATTGGCCAAGAGTTAGTCACACCACAGGCCTTCACCTACCTGCAAGGGAGTCTGGCAAATGCAGTCTTTTTACAGGGTATGTTGTCTCTCCAAATAAATTTGGGTGGTATTACTAAGAAAGAAGGGCAGATGGATAATAGAGTAGGCTACCAGCAATCTCTGCTATTGAAAGAAATCTAAAAGACATCAAGAAAAGAAAGCAGATATATTTTATGCAATAGATGTGTTCTTAATGAGTTTCTGAAAGTGTATCATTATTATTATCTTGTATATTGAACCATAATCTGAATACATGAGAGGTATCAGGAATAAGATGGTGACTAATTTTCTGAATTGAAAAACATTTTATATTTTTAACAATCCGTACCTAGTTTGTTTTATTAGTTTGTGTATTTTTTTCCTTAGGTTTACCAAAAAGTGGTTCTGAATCTCTAAATTGGTTTTCTGGAAAATAGCAAAGAACCAAATGGCTTTCTGATTCTGGCTTGCCTCATACCTCTCACCCCCAATGCCAACTACCATCACCATATGTATTTTCCTCTCCACTCCTCTTTCATTCTGTGCAAGATCAGACAATGTAAAAGGCCACTGGGCTCAGAGATCATGCTTTGAAGTGTGTTTCTGTCACATGTGAGGAGGGGAAACAGCAAGGGCAATATTATCTGATGTCCCAGAAATGTCAGCCTTCGAATAGTTGGCGCTGTCTAGAAAACAAAAAAAGTACAGATATATTACAGCCCACTTGAGACTGGTCTGAGCATAGCAGGTGGACAGAATTTTAGAGAGCCAGGGGGAAATTACCATGTGAGCGTAAGTAGACTATTAAAAGAAACTACCTGTTGATGAAGAAGAGTGTATAGGAATACTGCATTATGAAAAAAGGATTTGCTCTCTTCCCCCCCCACCAACTTTATTCCCCCTGGTATATAAAATATTTAAAGCCCTTATTCGAGTAAGTCAAGGAAACAGATATCAGAAATTGCTTAACATTCATAGTAGGTTCTGTTTTATTTATTTCAACATAGAGAGGGGAGGAAGATGAAGGAGAATAGGAGAGAGAAAGATTCTGAGCTATTTTCGCCAACTTCTGTATTTCATTGCACAAGGCTACTTACAAGCTATAATGTAATATTGTAAGCAATAACAATAATACTATAGCAAAACACGTAAGACAACAGAGCATTAATTTCTCATTTACCAAGACTTAATACTGATTTTTTAAAAAAGATTTTATTTATTTATTTATTTGAGAGAGAGAGCGCGCGTGAGTGGGGAATGGGGCAGAGGGGGAGGGAGAGGGAAAGGGAGAGAATCTCAAGCAGCCTCTGCACTAAGCATGGAGCTGATGTGGGGCCCCATCTCAGGACCCTGAGATCATGACCTGAGCTGAAACCAAGAGTCAGATGCTTAACAGACTGAGCCACCCAGGCATCCCTAATAACTGATTTTTTTTTAAATTATTAAGCTAGGCTTCAAATATATGAACATTTCTATTAATACCAACCTAAAGGAAGTCCTTTGCATCCTTCCAAGCAATCTATTTTATTACAATATTAACTGTAGTTAAAAGACAAGGCTCTTTTGCAGTGTCATGTTATTTATCCCACTTATTTTGAAACGTTCCTCCTTATATTCTCATGAAAAATATGCAGTAATAAACAATTTAATTCATCCACACCTCATTCTTGCATTTACAAATGCCTCTATTTACCATGCAGTGGTTGGAAACTCAAGGATCCAGAGTCAAGGAGTTTATTTGTTGGAGGAGAAAGGCAATAGAGTGATACGTTGAGACCCGCACATAACACTAGTTGCTTAAGAAGAGTGTTCTTTTCCTCGAAGAAGAGTCTAAGAGCTGTTTCTCCCGAGCCCTGCCTAGGTCCTGTTTCTTGGCTGTGCCAGACAACTGCTAGCCTTTCCCGGTTCCCTGTCCACTCTCCCCCACCCCCGCTCTGCGCGCCAGAGACTCCTCTTGCTCTCGGGTCTCCCACCGGGGTCACCCATGGGAAAACCCAGCGAGAATGGATGGAGCGTGGAAGAAAAGTGAGATTGCGCGATTTCTCCAATTCTGTTCCTGCTGGCACGGCCTTCTGCGGAGGGCCAAGCTCCTGGAGGTGGCCTCTCCTCCCCACCGCTCTCGCTCCTCTCATTCCAGTGAGAGCTATCCGTGCGCCTTCAGGCCCAGGAGCCCCTCACGGCTAGCCCCTGGGGGCTCCAGCATCCCTTCACTGACTCACTTTAATCCTGGCCACACCTCCATTAAATAGCTCCTTTTTTAAAAGGCTCCTCAGCAGTGTGTCATCTGTTTTCTGCCGGGACCCTGACTGTTCTATTAAGCTTACCTTGTGTACATGAGGTATATTCAAGTGTCTTGAACTTCTGCTTGATCTTCACTTGATTCATGGTGCCTTTTGATTAATCCAAGCCCCATTTGGCTTTGATTCAGCGTATGCATTGGGGCTCTGTGGATTATTTCAGGATTTAGGAGTTCATTTCGTGTGAAGTCCTTCTAGAAGCTCTGTTAAATCACAAAATCTATAGGCAACCACCAGTGGTTAAACATGAAGCTTCACTTCACTTTTAGGGGCTCGATTTCTGCAACGTTCCTACATTTGCAAATGAAGGGGGGGAAGGTGCGGATGGGAGGCAGGTGTGCCCGCTGACTGGCAGCCTTTGAGACCTAAAAGGATTATTGTGGAAGGGGAAATGTGCTAGTTAAATAGATTATTTGTGTGTTTGCTTCCCCAGGCTGTGCTGACTGACATTTTACTAATCTATTTAGCAGATTGAAGTTCCAGAACAAGGCAAAAGTAAAAAATACCACATTCAACAAAGCCAGGTCTGTGAGTAAAATTATGTAATTGATACATTATAATTTTGATAAATCTGTCCTTTTCCCCCTTTAAGTAACCAAAGTCATTCTACTTTTAAGAATAAGCCAGAATTTTCGTACTCAGAAGCTCCTCCATGTAGGATTGGGCCAATTGGAGGACCATCACAGAAGTATAGTATTTTTACTGTAATACCCAGGAGGGCCAGGAGACATGCTCTCCTGAATTTTTACATAGAAAATTTCTAAGAAGAACATAAAATTCTTTAGTGATTTTCTTCTACACTCCATGCATTTTTTTTTAATCCTCTTTCTGGTTTACATTTCGTTTCATTAATTCTCTGCAGTGTACTCTGTAGAAAACAACCTTTAAGTTTATTAAATACTGTTTGGAGCATTTAGGTTTGTTGGGCAGATTACAATAACAGTAAATATCATTCTAGAAAGCATTAGTAGGCACTTATTGCTAGGCACTGTTGTAAGCACTTTTATGTGGATTACCACGTCATTCCCACCAAAGTCCTATAAATCACGGGAGGAAACAGGCGCGGAGAGGTTAGGTGACTTGCCCAGGTTGCACAGTAATCAATGGGGGAAGAAGCAGACAGTCTGACTCCAGAGCCGTGCCCTTAACTAACTCTTCCTTCCTATGTTCAAATCCTAGTGTATGTAAGTGAAATAAAGATGACCTCCAAGTAGCATTTGAATGGAATTTATTATCAGTCCACTCCTGTTACACAGTCTGCTGTGTATATAAAGGTACAAAGTATATAAGGACAGTACTTATGAAAATATAAGGGCCTCTCTTGAGTGACTAAGCTCAGTAAAAAAAATTTAAAAACAGACTAAATGCAAAGCTTACTCTGTTTCATAATACCAGCATTTCTGGCTGCTTAGATCAGAGACAGGAGATAAGAACTCCACCACAGACTGGTGATGTGTCCTCAGGCAGATCAAAAAACTAAATGTTTAAGGGACTCTTGAGGTGCTTATTAAAATGTAAATTCCTGGGCCCCACTCCAAAAGATTGATTTAGCAAATCAGCATTTATAGCAAGAACCCCAATGGGGAACACTGCACCAAGCTTCAATTTCTTTACCTGTAAAGTGTAGGTAGTAATCACTCCATCACTCAAATTCATCAGCAGCATAGTGATCAGCACAAAGGTTCTCAACCTTGGCTGCATGTTGGAATCACCTGAGGAGCTCTAAAAACAAATCATGGCTGGGCCCCACCCTCAAAGACTCTGACTTAATTGGTCTAGGGGCCTGGCAACAGAATTTTTAAAAGCTCCTCAGGTGGCCTAATGTACAGCCAGGATTGGAACTATTATCCTAGAACAGTGGTTCTCAAGGTGTCATCCCTAGAGCAACGCCATCAGCATACCTTGGGAACTTATTAGAAATTTAAGTTCTCAGGCCCCAGACCTACTTCATCAGAAACCCGAGGGATGGGGGCTAGTAATCTGTGTTTAGCAAGTCCTCCAGATGAGTCTGATGCATGTCCAATTCTGACAGCCACTGTTCTGGAACAATAGATAACACATAGCACAACTATGATCAACATTGAAACTAATTCAGATGGCCTCCCAGATGAGCAGCAATGCTAAAATAGGCCAACTCCCTCATGCTCTAAGCAGGGCCAGCATGTCAGAAGTCGTCCAAGTATATTGAATTCCAACTTATTTAGCAAACCTTTATAGAGAGCTTATCCTGAGCCAAGCACTGTTATAATTGCATTCCACATATAACTCATTTAATCCCCATAACAACCCAGCTATTATTATTATCCTTGGTTTATAGCCAAAGGAACTGAAAACACAGAAAGGTTAAGTAACTTGCTCAAGGTCACACAGCAAGTAAATGACAGAGCCCCTATTGGAACTGAAGCAGTCTTTATCTGTTGTTTAACCAATAAAGTTTGTTTGTTCCTTTAACCACTTTGCCATGGGGCCTCTCTATCAAGACAAATCCCTCATAGAAAAAAATTTTTTTAGCTTATCTGCCCATTGAGGCACATTTATTTCATCAGGGACAAAGGCATGGCCTTGTCTTTGAGATTTCATAAATACTGAAGGCCAAGTATTCACTTACTGAGGGTTTATAGCAACCATAACCTCTTAAAATGTTTTAAAATACAAAACTTGTTAAAAATTTGTATTTGTGTTGGGTGTGCACTAAAGATTTGGGGTAGAGTTAAAAATGGGAATTTGCATAGCTTTAAGAGATGGGGGAAAAGGATGAGAGGCAGCATCCAAATGTCACCTGGGGACATTCCAGTGCCTGGAAAGGCCCTCTGAACAGGTCTACTTGTTCAGCATACCAGCAGGAGGCGCTCTCAGCCCTAACACAGACACCTACCCCAAAATAAAGCTTCTATGGGGGAAAAAAACACTTGAAATAACCATCTTTTAAATAAATGTAACCTTTCTGTTGCCTTTTTAATATTATTTTAACATTCCCGACTTTGTAATTATTATTGTTGTTATGGAAATTATTTCCTCTCACATACATTTCTGACCTCTCTGTTTATTTCACAACAGAAAGACTCTTTTCGTTTTCTACCAAGAAAAAGCAAGATCGAGATGGCCAAAGCTGAATGTGTTTTGGGGATCATAAAGGAAGAAGAACTTTGATAGAAACTCACGTTTTTAAATGTCCTCTAGGGCTGTCTCAACAGTGAAAGAGCTTGGGGACTGAAAGTGGGCTGCTCACCAGCAGTGGAAGAAATGTGACCCCTTCCCATTTTCTCTTGACGTTAAGATGGACCGTATTCACCAAGGGTACTTCAGAACTCTGTGAATCTTAAGATTAAAAAGAAATATGAACCAAAGTTATACAGTTTGCTTTTAATGACTCATAAATGAGAAGTGGCAAATCCAAATCAATTAGTATGAAGTTCTTTTTTTTTTTTTTTTTTCACTCTAATAGATGTTTACCTGGCTTGATGAAGTCTTCTATATGTTCTAATACTACATGAATGAAAGGCTCAGCCTAAAACACTATAAATGTACTTGGGGTCAATTCTGAAGACATGACTCATCACCTGCGGAGAATTTGGCTCTAAGAAATGGAATCATTGAAAAAGAAATCTGGACTTCACTGATCCATCCACAGCACCAAGCAAGGAGGTGATGAAATACTAATTTCTTTCCTTACGTCATTCTGAGCCTACCAGTAGGGATAGACTCAAAGTAACAGGCTGCTCTGTGTTCTGTTTCTCCACTGATGTAATTGTATTTTATCTTTAGAATGTGAAATTCAATTCACTAATCACATGCTATTTTGAATATTTTTATTTTGGAAAGCAATGGGGCCCTGCACTCAAAATCAGATACTATAATAAGTCTCTTAGCTTTAAAACCATGGATATTTTTTTCACTAGATTTTTCCTTATTTAGTTTCAGTTTATCATGATAATAAATGTAATTATATATGGAATTAAGACTGCAATAAGGGAGAGGGACAGAGGAATCTATGTAATGTAATTAAAGTGCCTAATGTTCTTTTCTCACTGGATTGTGTAACTAATTATGTAATAAATATGAAATATATTCTAGTGAATATAAAATTTACTGATGAAAATTCTGAGAATGATCTTTCTGAAGTATAGAATCTATTAAAACCCTGTAAGGTTTATAAAGCAGTGCCTCCAGCCATAACTCTAGTGCCATAAAGTTTTATATTTATATTTTAGGCAGTAGTAGGATGTTTTTGCAAGGGGAGGGGTATAGTAAACATCCCAAATCATCCATGGTGATGGTATTAATCGATTGGGATACATTTTCAGATTAAAATAGAAGTTTATCTACTATTTTGCCAATTTAAGAATAGTCCATCGATTTCTTTTTAATTGCAAACACCTGCACACTGTGTAAGGGCCTATTGGAGACACTAGGAATACAAACAGAACTTGTATTTGGGGGTGAGAAGGTGCATATACTAGATCGAACCATACCTGATTGCTGTTTTGCAGGTCAAAAGTAGTTGAATGTTGTCCATTCCATATGTTTCAACTTGACATCTGAGAGCTAGTAATCCTAGACAACACATGGTGGGTGCCCAATGTATAGTGTGGACCTGTGTGTCAGAGGGAGTTGGGAGTGGTCAGGAAGGCCCACGGGGAAGAGAGACTTTGAAGAAGGAGAGCCAAGTGGGGGAGCGATGGGGGCACACATGTGAAAGGATAAGATAGGCCCTAATGGGACAATGAGTGGGAAATGATGAGCAAACCGCTGTGTGCTGGCAAAGTTTTAGGTTAGGGAGTAGTTAGGAGATAAAGCTAAGAGAGAAGAGGGATCAGTACCTATGCATACACAAATGGAGTGAATCTATAGACTAAAGCATATGCTGGTAATTTCCAAAACCATGTCACACCACTTAGAAGTTACCTCAAGGTTTTTTTTTTTAAGATTTTATTTATTTGACAGAGAGAGAGAGCAAGGGAGAGAGCACAAGCAGGGGGAGTGGGAGGGGGAGAAGTAGACTTCCCACTGAGCAGGGAGCCCGACATAGGGCTTGATCCCTGGACCCCGAGATCATGACCTGAGCCAAAGGCAGATGCTTAACGACTGAGCCACCCAGGTGGCCCACAAATGCAGCATTCCTATAAAATGAGCAGAGCACTTTATCCCTTATTTGAAGATGGCAAAAACAAAAGGATTGTATTTAACAGTTTTTTTCCCAAGACATAGAGATTATCATCAATATAAGGATACGAGAGGAAAGAAGTGATGGAGCACATTCACAGTATATACCATGAAGAAGAAAGGAACTGGGATAGTGGAAGACAAAACTCAAAACTTACTTTGTAAAATGGCACATTCCTTAGCAGTTATGTGGGAGAAGAAAGAACAATTAGCCCCTTTGGAGATTATTGGGCCTACATTTATGTAGAAGGAGTTGTGGGTTTGAATTACTTCTGGATCAAAACACTTCATCATTGGGTAAAAAGTCTAAACTCTGACTGCCAGAGTGGCCTTCCCTGCTGCAGGCTCCAAGAGAGGCCAGAAGTAGGCCCCCATCTGTCCTGGGGGTAATGACCTCACTCTTGAGTGGTGCTGCTGGGCAGGACATTTCCAGCAGCCTAGCCCCTCAGCACAGGACAAGACACGAGCCAGTGCGTCAACTTTGTAAAGGCGGGCAGCTACTGAAACCCTTCAGGTAGGGTGCCTGGGTGGCTCAGTTGGTTAAGCGACTGCCTTCGGCTCAGGTCGTGATCCTGGAGTCCCGGGATCGAGTCCCACATCGGGCTCCCTGCTCAGCACGGAGTCTGCTTCTCCCTCTGACCCTCATCCCTCTCATGCTCTCTTTCTCTCTCTCACAAATAAAATCTTAAAAAAAAAAAAAATTAAAAAAGAAACCCTTCAGGTAACTTCTAAGTGGTGCGACATGGTTTTGGAAATTACCAGCATATGCTGTAGTCTGTAGATCCGCTCCATTTATACCTATAAAACTGGTCCCCAGTCAGCCAAATTTTCTCCTGATGCCTCTGCCATCACCAACATCACTGCTCCCCACTTCTACGCATATGTATGTGTTTCTATTGCTGTTCATTCTTCTAAAATTACTGGCATAAGCACCTGGCTCACGGGCCAGCCCACTAGTGTGAAAAGTTGACAAACTAGAAGAAAAAAAGGCAGAGCTGACTCAAATGTGATTAGGCCCACAGGGTCTGAGCCCTTATCGGTCCTCTGGAGGGAATCACGTGCAGGCTTTGTCTGAAGGGCTCATGTGCGCCCCAAAGCCAGGTCTTGGTCTAGGTCCGTATGTGGTGAGCTTGTGGCTTGCATGCATCCCCATGTGGGTGGACCCTTGGGAAGCAAACTTCATGCTACATATGTAAGTGAGAAATTAACCTTAAGTTTGCCCTCAAAGTGACTTTGAGAAGAGCTGAGTGATCCTACTTTGTGGAAAATCAAACAGGTTCCAAGCCTCAGTGGGAAAAGAATGGCCAAAGTGATCCTACAGTACAAAACAAAAGAAAACTCAGCAACGGAGGCAACTCTCCTTCTCCGGGTGCTTTTTAGTCCTCCCCTTGCAGTGTGTGGACCAAGGCTTACTGGGAGGACTGAGGCCAGGGGCCCATGTAGACTGCACTAAGGGAGATGGAGTGCAAGGTACTTCTTTCCTTCATTAGGGTGGTCTCAATCCTGTCCTTGGAGATCTCAGAAAAATAGTCAAGAAAAAGTTAGACATATTTTGCTGGCTCTTGTCACCCCAAAATAAAGCACGTTGAGTTAACTTAGAAAATGTATGGCTGGGGCACCTGGGTGGCTCAGTAGGTTGGGCGGCTGACTCTTGATTTCAGCTCAGGTCATCATCTCAGGGTCCTGGAATCAAGCCCCTCATTGGGCTCCATGCTTAGTGGGGAGTCAGCTTCAGGATTCTCTTTCCCTCTGCCCCCCCCCTCTAAAATAAAGTCTTAAAAAAAAAAAAAGGAAGAAAGAAAATGTATACCTAACACCAATACTCTCTTAGAAGATGGCCTTTTAGGGATGCCTGGGTGGCTCAGTCAGTTAAGCGTCTGCCTTCAGCTCAGGTCATGATCCCAGGGTCCCGCGATCGAGCCCCGCATCGGGCTCCTTGCTCAGTGGGGCACATGCTTCTCCCTCCGCCTGCAGCTCCCTCTGCTTGTGCTCTGTCTCTCTCTCTCAAATAAATAAATAAAATCTTTTAAAAAAAAATGGCTTCTCAGCCTTACCATTGTACTCCCCCCCCCACACTTTATTGACATATAATTGTACTTTGCTTATACGTTACTTTATAATAGCTATTTGTTGTATTCTTAGGAGTCATGTGTTGAACAGTTTTCCAGATAAGAAAAATTAGATAGAGCTATGGAAAAAGTCCATGGTGGGCTTGGCTCTTTGGTCTAGCCCTGTAGCTGGTGTACTTTTCTGTAAGGCACAGTCTTTAGCTCACCAAATGGGCTTTGGTTGTGTAACATCTTGGAAGAGGTTAGACAGTTGATTTAAAGGCACTGACCCTGGTGATTTTGCACTGCTCCTGCACTGAATGTGGTTTCTGTCCCGGAAATGTGGGAACACAGAGTTGGCTGTACTTCCTAATGGCTTTTCCATCTGTCCACATGAGCCCTTATTTGATGGGTTCTGCGGTGCAGCCGTTGTCTGGGATGGAGGCGCCTGGAGCGCCAGGCTGAAGCTGGGAGTGTGAGCTGGCTTCTCTGTGCGCATGCGTGCTCTCATTCGCACTGAAAACTCCTCTCCACACAATGTCTGGGGAGGTCCCCCTCTTTGTATCGCATCTAGTGTGCAGAGGAAGAGGGGATGGAAATCTACTGCATCTGGGTCCCCATCAAGGGAAGTTAGAATTTGATTTTCTGCAAAATGCTAAGTAGAACAAGTGAAATGGCAGTTATGAAACATATGTGGCAAAGTCAACCAGTTGGAGACGGGTTCTATTCAGATCTCAACTGTAGCGATTTTGCTACAGTTGCTGGTTTTGCTACAGCAATAGCTGGTGGTACGTGATGCCCAGAGGCTCCATGCCAGCAAGTGCACCTATTTATGTGCAAAGGGAAAGCGGTTCCATGCCCCAGGACTTGTATGGCACTGTGTTAAGGGAGAAAATAGGAAGACTGTATATCAGAGGGGTTTTTTTTCATGTATTGACTGAATACATATCATAGCGGTTAAATTGAAGATTTCTTATAGGTAACTGGGTTTATCTCAATTACGTTTGTCGGTATTAGTTTCTCTTTTGCAATTAACTGTGGGTCGTTTGTGTCAAGATGTCTTTTTTCCTTGTTTTTCTTCTCTTGTATCCTTTTTTCCTTTCCATTTGTCAAAATTAAAACAGAAGTGACATGTGGGCTAGGGGTGATAATGAAGATGGGCTGAGATCTTAGTGAATTCTCTGTAGAAAAAAAAAATCCTAAAACCTTCTGTTTAAGTGCGGTAAGGACTTGTTACCTGGGACTTGTTAAAAAATCCCACTGGATGATATGACAAAAACAAACACAAAAGGCAACTAACTCCATTTTTTTAAATTTTTTTTAATTTTAATTTTTAATTTTAAAATTGTATTTCTTTATTTGACAGAGAGACAGCGAGAGAGTGAACACAAGTGGGGGGAGTGGGAGAGGGAGAATCAGGCTTCCCGCTGAGCAGGGAGCCCGATGTAGGGCTCGATCCCAGGACCCTGGGATCATGACCTGAGCCAAAGGCAGACTTTTAACGACTGAGCCACCCAGGCACCCCCATTTATTTTTTTAATGTACCTCGTGAGCTTAGAAGATAGACACACATAAAATACATTTTTGAGGTTTATAAAAAATAAAAATCATTTGTAAGTCTTTTCTGATTCTGTTTGCCTTAAAACAAATGCATAGGCTAAGAGCAATTCACATTACTTATCCAACCCCCCCCCCTCTTATTCCCCTATAAAAATGTCACAAGTTTGCTTTCTTGTTGGTCAGGAGTTTAAGTTCAAAAGATGTATTAGTCCAGTTGTATTGGCAGAAAATATTTATCAGAGTAGCCTTGGGCTTTCTCCTGACTGGGGCTTCACAGCTTTGGAAAAGGGAAATGAAAGTCCAGGCTCTGTGTTTTGAGAGGAAGAGAGCAGAACTGAGGCAAGTTCTGTTAAAGCTCATTCCCTGGACTATGTTTCAGGACTGAGAAGGAGAGGAGTTTTGCTTCTGTTTGAATGATCGCCAGGAGTTTATTTGGAGACTAATGTGAGAGTGAAGATCCCTTTAAGCCGAAAATATCGGTTCATTGTGAGCCCCCGGAGTGAGCTAAGTGCCCTTCCAGGGTTGCAGCAAACCCTTTAACAACACAGATTGCTGGAACCAGCTGCTCATTTTCTGGACCGAGCAGACATTCTGGAGCCCTCTGGGACCAGCATGAACCCTTCCCTAGCTTCTCCTTTGCCCACACTGAACAAACCTGGATCTAGCATGGTCTCTAAGGAGTGGGAATATTAGAAGGTTAGGAAGGAAATTTAGGGCCAGAAAGGAAAGGAGAAAAGGCCAGGCTAGCCTGGGCTAATTATCTCCTATTGGCTTTCCTTGCCTGCTTCTGAAAAAAAAAATTTATAAACCTATTAGCTTCTGAGTTTCTAGTGCTTGTTTTGAAGTATAAAATAAATTATCAATATGTGGACATGATCATTTCTTATGCACTCTGGAGAGTTTTTATTGACTTTTTTTTTTAACGACATAGAACAGTGCTCTTTGGGAGATGGTTTCTTAGGTTCCCTACATAATCCTTATATGACAAGATATGACTTTCACATGCCTAAGAGCTCCTATCTCATTACTCAAGGACTGAGATCTGGTGGTCACAGGCATAATTTCTCACCAGTTGCTTTTAAAGGCTTTGCAAAGCAATGCATTTGCTTAAACCTTTGCAAAATGTATTCCCTTACTAATGATCAGTTCCTTAACTTGTGGAAGGGAAGCTTAATCAGGACTAAGCACTATATACGTCCCCATCACATACATTAGTCTAATATATGTGTGAAAATCCATGTGGTTCTGGCACATGTGGGTAAGAGCAACGAAAAACAACAAATGGGTGTTGCAGCGAGGAGCCAAGTTCTTTTCTTCTTTCCAGGGATCTAACTCTTATCTTAGTAACTCCAGAAATTCAAGATCTAAGATGTTTACTTTGCAATTAATAAAGGGAGAGAGATCCCTTTCTGAAGGTTTTGCTTGCATACTTAATTTCTAGTTGCGTTGGTTGCTGGAGGGACAGATTATACTCCTAGATTCCAAATTTTTTCCTCAGTGTTGCAGATATAATGCCAGGCACCCAAGCACACTTCATTTTTTTCTGGTGGTTTAAATGTTTAAACTGTTGGGGAACCGGAACAAATCTAACTCTTGTGTAGATAAACATATGCAATTTATTCATTCTATGGGTAAGCCTTGGGAATCCGCAGGGTTGTTAGAAACACCTGATTCTCCCTAGCCGGGAGTGAGATGGGACGCCCGTGGAAGCAACACTTTTGGTAGCATGTCTCCCTCTGATGGTCATTTGTTAGTACTACAAAAACCACCCTGAACAGTCGTAAAGCTCAAAAACAAGTAGAAATTCCTTTTCCTTTGTAGGTATGATGTTTTTTGGGTTTGTGTTGTTGTTTTTGTTTTTTAGAGAGGGAGGGGAAGAGGGAAAGAGAGAATCTTAAGCAGGCTTCATACCCAGCATGGAGCCCCATGCGGGGCTCAATCTCACAACCCTGAGATCATGATGACCTGAGCCGAAATCAAGAGTCAGACATTTAACCAACCCAGGCGCCCCAGTATGGTGTGTTTTTAAAGGACTTTCCCCATTCCAACACATCTCCTTTCTACAGGGACAATTGGTTACACTGGGATGGTTGCTAGATCACTCAGTCCCTTCTGATTAGTGTTCAATTCTGTTTTTGAAAACCCTTTCTGAATTTTCTAAGACTGGAGAGTAATATATAATCAGTTTAGCCCAGACTCCTTTTTTCCCTAACCAGGAAAACACCACCTAAAGGAAAATCCTACCCCAAGCAAATGTTTTCTGTCATCCATCCATTCATTCATTCGCTCAGTTGTATCTGACATGGTGGTTCTCAGCCCAGCACCGTGGCTGCGTATCAGAATTCCCTGAGCAGCTTTTTAAAATATGGATGCCAGGGCCGTACTTCAAAACGGATCTTACTTGGTTTTGACTAGGACCTGGGTGTTGGTATTTTTAGGCTCCCCTGGTGACGGTGATGTACTGCCAGGGCTGAGAACTACTAAGCTAATAGTCTTGAGCACCTACTACGTGCCATTCATTGTGGTAGTGCAAAGGATTCAATGGTAGGGACACAACTGGGCCACGCTGACCTCCTCCTCCTCCTCCTTCTCTTTTAAGTAGGCTTCAGGCCCAACATGGGCCTTGAACTCAGGACCTTGAGATCAAGAATCGCATGTTCTATTGACTGAGGCAGCCGGGCGCCCCCACAATGACCTTCTGACGTCCCCATTCCCAGGCTGCACATACTATCCCCTCGTCTGGAACACTGCCTTTGTTCATCACATAAATAACTCTTCCTCATCCTTTGTGTCTCAGAGACAATATCACTTCTTCAAAGGTATTGCTCCCTTCCACCTAAATGAGGTCCCATTGTATTTGTCTTTACGTAGCATCTCTCTTCCTTCATAACACTTATCCCACTTGTAGTTACAGGTATTCCTCCCCAATGGAAGTCCCACAGTCAGAACTCGGGACCAAACAGATTTTGGTATTGAGGAAAGAGGCCGATTTACCTGAAGGGATTGGAGTTTGGGCTTCAGGGCCCTGTAGTGGGCTGAATAACATCCCCTCAAAGATGTCCATGTCCTGGTCCCCAGAACCTGCGACTATGTTACCTTGCACAGTAAAAAGGACTTTGCAGATGTGATTAAGTTAAAGACCTTGAGATGGAGAGATTCAGGATTATCAAGGTGTGTCCAATGTAATCCAAGAGTCCTTGTAATGAGGCAGGAGGGGCAAAGTTAGAGAAGATGCAAGAGTGGAAGCAGAGGTCAGAAGGAGAAATGATGCTACATGGCTGGTTTTAAGGATGGAGAAAGGGGCCACAAGCCACAGAATATGGGCAGCCTCAGGAAGCTGGAGAGGGGAAGGAAATGGATTCTCTGTAGAGCCTCCAGAAGAATGCAGTCTTGCCTACATTTTGATTTTAGCCCAGTGAAACTGATTTTGGACTTCTGACCTGAACTGTGAGATGATGAATTAGTGTTGTTTTAGGTCATTAAGCCTGTGGTAATTTGTTACAGGGACAACAGGAAATGAATACAGCCCACCCCTCCCTTGTACAGTTCCCTTCCAAGACCCTGGAAATATGTTCACACGTCAAATGGTTCTGTAAAGCTTGCAAAATTAATATATTTTAACTACAATAAAGACTGCTGTCTCTTTCTACTCAGATTTCCCAAGGCTCTCTTCTCTGGTTGAGTAGCACTGGAGTGAATACAGATATTTTGGGGCTCTTGCTAAGCAGAAATGCAGTTGGGAATACTCTGTTTTGCATTTAATGGGATACGTTCATGCGGTTCATGGTCACATGCAGCATTTATTGTTGAAGTGTAGTAATGGCTTCTGTGAACACTCCTAATGACCAATGTGCTGAATTCCCCAGGTGTGGTGACAAGGAGGCATCACAGAATATGTGTATGTGCATCTCACCCCCTTAATATCAACGGAGGGTGGCCTGGTTGAGCCAGTGGCACTAGAATTCAGAGAAGGGATAATCACTGTGCAGAGGATGTCTGTAGGAACAATATATATATATAGAATTTTATGTTTCCAGTAAATGAACTTCTACCACCCCACTACCCACCACATTTTTAGTGAGTTTTGGCTGTATACATGTTGCATTTAGTCCAGGAATCCTAAAATATGGGATGTAAATATCCAAACCATTAAAAAAAGACCTTTGCATCATATTTTAGAATTAGAGCAGTTACTATTATAAATATGTCCATTTGGGTTATACATTAGCCTTACCTAGAGACCAGTGACTATTAATTGATGCCTACAGCTCTTAATAAAACGGTCCTTGCTTTGAAGCCTTCATTTAGCTGACGGGGTAGGATGTATATTTAGAAAAGGATGTGAATAGTGCAAAGTGCTCCTGGACTCAGGTCGGAGAAACCTCTTTCTAGGCCGTCATTCTTTTCTCCCCACGCCAGGTTTGGTCCTGGCCCTCGTTCTGAGTTTCCAGTTCTGGGCAAGCAGAGCAGCCGCTTGGGCCTCCCGCCTCCAGGGGGCGCGCCGTCCGACGCGGCGTGAGGCCGCTCTAGCCCGGGGGAGAGCTCTGCCTGTCTCTATGGCCTCTCCTTCCCTCAGCCTGCTGCCGCCGCCGCTGCTTCCTCTGCTCCACCGTGTCGAAGGTACTTGGGCCGGGGCCCGTGGGCGGCCCTAGGACTGAGCCGCTGACACTTCCCCTGCCGGCCCTGACGCACCGGAGAGGCCCGGGCCGGGGCCTGGCCGAGGGGCCAGGGGACCCCCCACCCCCGCACCTCCTCGGCGGCGGGAGGGAGCCCGACTGGGCGTCGCGGGTCCAGGGCTCTGCCGCTCGTGGGGGCTGGGGAAGGGCCTGCGAGGGTTCTTGTTTGTTTTTGCGGCTGAAGGCCGTGGTCGCTCGCAGGAGGGGGCCAGCCCGGGTTTGCGGGCCGCGGCGGGCGGGCCCGGGCCGGGGTGCGCCCGCGGTTAATCGGGAGGTCTGAGCCGCAACCCTCCGCCGGCGCTCTGTTGTTGCGCCCGGACCGAGCGTGTGCTTTCGCGGCAGCAACGCGGCAGTCGGTGGCCGATCGTAAGGAGCCCGCAGTCTAGGTGTAAACAGCTGTTGCGGTGTGACTGAACAGTCCAGAGTGGCACATGGCCCCGTGTTTTAAAGAGCCATTTGTCTCTTAATGTGCAATGCTAGGAAGCGGGTGGTTTACCCGCCAGGTTTTCCAATACAGCGGCCTGCCTCGAGGAAAAGATATATTTATTCTTTAAAATTGGCTACTGAACATAATTAGGAAAAAAAATATATACCACTGAATAGTGACACCTCTCACTCTTCAAAAAAAAAATAACAATGGGGGCGCCTGGGTGGCTCAGTTGGTTAAGCGACTGCCTTCGGCTCAGGTCATGATCCTGGAGTCCGGGGATCGAGTCCCGCGTCGGGCTCCCTGCTCAGCGGGGAGTCTGCTTCTCCCTCTGACCCTCCCCCCTCTCATGTGCTCTCTCTCATTCTCTCTCTCAAATAAATAAATAAAATCTTTAAAACAAAAAACAACGGTACCAAGGAGCTCCTAGCTTAAACAGCTGTCATATCAGTGGTATAGAAATTATAGTAATAACTATTTTCGGTGCTTGCTCTGTGTCAGACATGGGGCTGAGTGTTTGAAATACCTAATACCTCTATTTAATCCTTGCAGCAACCCTGTGAGGTTGCATTTCCATTTTACAGATAAGGAAAACTGAGCACGGAGAGTCTGAGTTAACTAGTCGAAGGTCAGACAGCTAGCAGAGGGTGAGCTGGGATTTGAGCTTCATCTGCCTTACTGCGGTGTTCTTGCTTCTGTTACCTGTCCATACATGTTCTAGAGATTTTTGTTTGTTTAATTTGATTGTAGCCTGAACTGATTTCTCTCAGGCGTAATTTTCATGGTTATATGCAAGAGCCCTATGCCAACTTCTTTTTAGTTTTTAAGGAGTTTAATGAGAAAAATGTTTGCTCATTAAAGATTAAAATGGATAATAAGTTAAGCTTGGAGTAAGGCCCTCACCACTGCCAATGCAGTTTGATTTGAAATAAGAGTTGGGTTTATTTGGTTGTTTGTATGCTTCATTACTGTTCTTCATTATTTGTGTTTCGATACCATTTTTAGTGAGTTCACTTTGCCTTTGCAATATGATGACAGTAGTACTGAAGGGAAATGAAAGATTTTTCAATGACAATAAGTTAATATCTTACTGGATACAGAAAAGGCACTGGAGAGAGACTGGAGTAAAAAGGAATGAAGAGACTTTTGGCATGTTGTTTAGAGCAAATTGAGTTACTTACTATGAAGGATAAAGAATTTCCACTGTTCCCATGAGCATCAGAAGGGAAGTCCTATTTCCCATGAGGAAAAAGGTTGGATATTAGAATCTCCCAAATCTCTTAGCCTTATCAGGATATAAGAATTTCCATATTCAACATTCTTGTAGCAAATGTATATTGAATGCCTTCCATGGCCGGGCACTGTTTTACACATTGGGGATGCAGGGGTGGGAAAAAAAAAATCTTTGTCTTCATGGAGCACTGGAGGAGTGGGTACAATAAACAAAATAATTTGAAAAAATTAAAATATATCCAGTCAGATGGTAACTGTTGCTAAGAAGAAAAATAAAGCATCTAAGGGGGATAGAAGAACCAGAGAAGAAGCAGATGCAGTTTTAAAATAAGGAACAGCGTCATGGAGAAGATTCTTGTCTTGTCTCCCTCCGACAAAACTGGAGGGAGTGAAGGACAGCCATGGAGCTATCTAGGGGAATAGTGTACCAGGCAGGTGCAGAAGCCCAGAAACTGCCAGTCTTACTGGAGGACCAGCAAGGAGGCCAGCAGGTTTGAGCAGAGTAAGTAATGGAGGGCAGAATGGGGTCTGAGAGCTAACTGGTCCTGGTAAAGACCTTGGCTTTTTCTCTGAATGAAGAGGGGAATGGGTGGAAGGTTTTGAGCAGAGTTGGGGGATCTTACAACGTTTTAAAGAGTCGCTCTGGCTGCTGTGTTCAGAATCGACTGTGGGGGCAAGGATGGAAGAGGGGAGACTGGTTAGGAGGTTGGTTCAGGAATCCAAGGGAAAGATGATGGGGGCTTAGACCAGCTGGTAGCTGCCAGGATTTATTGATGGATTGGATGTGGAGTGGACCGGTAAAAGAATGAAGCATGACTCTAAGGCCTTTCTTTGGCCTGCTGTTGGAAGGATGGGTTTGCTGTTTACTGAGATGGGGAAGATTTAAGGGTGGAGAGATAAGGGGAGGTGGGTAGAGTGGGAATTAAGAGTTAGTTTTAGATGTGTCCGGTTTGAGATGCCTGTTCACATGGGGTTATAGGAGACTGGAGTTGATGGGAAAGATTGCAACTTGAAATCAAAATTTAGGAGTCTTTAACAAGTAGATAGTATTTAAAACCATGAGTTTGTATGAGATCTGGTCTAAAGAACTGAGGATTGAGCTCTAGGCTTTCCACATTCAGTGGTTGGAGAGATTAAGAACCTCAAAGACTGAGGAGGAAAAAAAAGCCTTTGAAGGTAGGAATGTGGAGTGCCGGAAGCCAAGTGAAGAGAGTTTCAGGAAGGAGAAAGTGATCATCTGTGTCTCCTACTGCTCAGTTGACAAGTCATGTAAGATGAGGACTGTGAAATGGCCATTGGATTTAGCAACGTGAAGGTCCTTGGGGACTGCGCAAGAGCACTTTTGGGAGAATAGTGGGGGAGAAAACCTGGGGTAAAACCTGGTTTTACAGAGAGAATAGGAGAGGAATTGGAGTCTACAAGTATAGACAACTCTTTAGAAAAAGTTAGCCGTAAATTTTTTTCATATATAAATTATTTGAAACACTGTCATTTTCTTTTTTTGTTGTTTCAGTCTTTTTTATTTTTATTTTTTATTATGTTATGTTAATCCCCATACATTACATCATTAGTTTTAGATGTAGGGTTCCATGATTCATTGTTTGTGCATAACACCCAGTGCTCCATGCAGAACGTGCCCTCCTCAATACCCATCACTAGGCTAACCCATCCTCCCACCCCACCCCCCTTCTAGAACCCTCAGTTTGTTTCTCAGAGTCCATAGTCTCTCATGGTGTCGTCATTTTCATAGTGACTAATTTTATTTCCAGCTTCACTTACTTAGCAACTAGGCTTGGATTATTTTATCAATGGCTGGTGGAAGTAAATAACTATACTACTACTACTGATAATAATAATGTGTTATTAATTAACCTTCAAAACCAATACACCAGGAAGCTTGTCCTTTTTTTTTTTTTTTAAGATTTTTATTTATTTATTTGAGACAGAGAGAATGAGAGAGAGCGAGCACATGAGAGGGGGGAGGGTCAGAGGCAGAAGCAGACTCCCCGCTGAGCAGGGAGCCCGATGCGGGACTCGATCCCGGGACTCCAGGATCACGACCTGAGCCGAAGGCAGTTGCTCAACCAACTGAGCCACCCAGGCGCCCGAAGCTTGTCCTTTTTATATAACACATTTCAGGACTCATGAAAGTGCTTGGGTTGGAGTGTGTTCTTTTGCTACTTTGTTCTTACCTTAGGTTAAAAAATTAACTTACAAGTGTTACAGCTGTGCATTTAAAAACAAAAATACATGCATCCAGAAATTGAGAACTAGGATTTATTTTGGAGTATGGTGTCTCAGTAGTAGTAAGAACTGACTGCTGATATACATCATTTCTGTTATAAGAATTAATTCATAAGTAACAAAATACACTTGGCCTTTTTTATTTATAAGGTGTGAAGACTTAATACTTCATTGCAAGTGAATAATAATATAAGACAGCATGGTTTAAAAAGGGAGTAAATGTAAAAAAAAAAAAAATACAATTTTTATTTGAAGACATGAGTTTAGGTTCTTGTGTTTGCCCTGAGTAACTTAATGCCCACATACAAATACAAAGTAATCAGTGAGATACACAGCTTATGGCATATTTACACCATCTTAGCTGTGGATATCAGCTCTTTCCATGATCTTGTTGTGTACTGTTTCCATAGTAGGTACAGCCATTGGTTGCATTGTAAAGATTTAGAGTGATTAAAATATTTCAAAGTTTAGTGTTATAGCTACTGATTTTTTTAATCCATTAATCCTATCTGGAAGATGACAGCTTCTTCAATCTTTTTTTTTAGTGAGGGAAGTAGTTTCTTAAGTTTGTGCCTTTTGTTTTGTTTTTTCATTTTTTTTCTGTGGGAATTTTTCATGGGTTAGCTCTGGTTTCAAGTTGTATTAATCATGTCACACATCCTTAACTTTTTTCTTTTCATTTTTTTTTTTAAAGATTTTATTTATTTATTTGACAGAGAGAGACATAGCGAGAGCAGGAACGCAAGCAGGGGGAGTGGGAGAGGGAGGAGCAGGCTTCCCGCAGAGCAGGGAGCCGGATGTGGGACTCGATCCCAGGACCCTGGGATCATGACCTGAGCCCAAGGCAGACGCTTAACGACTGAGCCACCCAGGCGCCCTTTTCTTTTCTTTTGTATCGCTTCTTAAGCAGGCCTTTCTGTCCCGGATTTGATTTTCTGCAGTATTTCTTCTGTTTCTTACTGCTCACAAATTGGATTTTAAATTTCTTTTATGTTTTTATTTTACTTGCAGTTTTGTTTTATCCCAATCTCCTTCTAATACTGTTTTTTCCCCTCCCCCTGAGTTCTTAATTTTTTGCATATTCCTAAAGCACATTTTTTTCTGGATTTTTTTTTTCAATTTCTTACTTTAAATAATTGTCAGTGGTATGCTTTTCTTCATGTAGAGCTGATGAATCTCTTCTGGTGCAGATTTTTTCATTGACTCCATGTTGACTTTGTTTTGTTATTCATCCTTTAAAAATGAAAGAACTTGGGCGCCTGGGTGGCTCAGTCGTTAAGCGTCTGCCTTCGGCTCAGGTCATGACCCCAGGGTCCTGGGATCGAGTCCCACATCGGGCTCCCTGTTCAGCAGGAAGCCTCCTTCTCCCTCTCCCACTCCCCCTGCTTGTGTTCCTGCTCTCTCTGTCTCTCTCTCTGTCAAATAAATAAATAAAATCTTTAAAAAAAAAAAAAGAAAGAACTTTTGAGATTGTCACTATACTATTGAATTGTCATGCCAAATTTGCTTAGTACCATTCTACTGAAGACTTTTTCTAGATTTCTTGCAAGGAAAATAATTAGAGAATTGGATTGTGTGTAGGCATTCCATAAAGAACTCTGTTGTGGTGTGGGCAAAGAATTTACCTATTTAAAATAATTTTTGCTATTATTAAAACTTAAGTTTATAGTTGTATCTTTGTAATAAAGTCCCTTTTTTTTTTTTTTAAGATTTTATTTATTTATTTGACAGAGAGAGAGACAGTGAGAGAGGGAACACAAGCAGGGGGAGTGGGAGAGGGAGAAGCAGGCTTCCCGCCGAGCAGGGAGCCCGATGCGGGGCTCGATCCCAGGACCCTGAGATCATGACCTGAACTGAAGGCAGTCGCTTAACCAACTGAGCCACCCAGGCGCCCCGTAATAAAGTCCCTTTTTAATGACTCAGTAAGTAGACATAAGAATGATCAATTTAGCTTAAACTTCTATGTATAAAAATAAAATCAGTGACAAAGGAACAGCTAATTTCCAGATTAAAAGTGTGCTTGTTCCTTTTTCTTCCAGCTTTATTGAGGTATTAGTGACAAATAAAATTGTATATATTTAGGTTGCACAACATGATTTTTTAAGGGGTACAACATGATGATTTAGTATTCTTTTTTTTTTTTAAGATTTTATTTATTTGACAGCGAGAGAGCTAACACAAGCAGGGGGAGTGGGAGAGGGAGAAGCAGGCTTCCCGCTGAGTAGAGAGCCTGATGCAGGGCTTGATCCCAGGACCCTGGGATCATGACCTGAACCGAAGGCAGAAGCTTAATGACTGAGCCACCCAGGCGCCCCGATGATTTAGTATTCTTATACACTGTGAAATGTTTGCCACAGTCAGGTTAATTAGCCCATGCATTACCTCACATAGTTAACTTTGTGTGTGTGTGTTGAAACACTTAAGATCTACTCAGCAAATTTCAAGTATACAATACAGTATTACTATAATCACCATACGGTACATTTGAACTTCAGAGCTTAGTCATTTTCTAACTGAAAGTTTGTACATTTTGACCAACATTTTCCTCCACCTTTCAGTCCCAGGCAACCACCATTCTATTTTCTGGTTCTGTGAGTTAGGCTTTTTAAAATTCTACATATAAATATGATCATACAGTATTTGTCTTACTGTGTCAGTATTATTTCAACTTGGCATAATGTCCTCCATGTTTAATCATGGTATTGTAAATAGCAGGATTTCCTCCTTTTTTAATATCTGAGTAGTATTCCATTGTATATATATATATATACACACCACATCTTCATTTTCTGTATTATTTAGCTGTCAACTGACACTTGGTTATTTCCGAATTTTGGCTATTGTGAATAATGCTACAATGAACATGCAGATATTTCTTCAAGAGAGTGATTTTATTTCCTTTGTTTACATACCCAGAATTGGGAACTTGTTCTTGTTTTAGTGCTGTTCAGTTTTTCTGAAGCTTCTCTTTGTTCACTAAGATCTTTAGCAATTCCTCCAAGGCAGTGTTTAGCAACCTTAAATACTTATTTATTATCTTTATTGCCAGTAATTATTAGAGAAACAAAACAATTCTAAGACCAAAACATGTCCAATAGTAGAAATATACCCATTTGATTAAAAAATGGACAGTTTATTGTCTCTAGCTCTCTTTCATGTAACCATAAACACATATATATCAAAAAAATAGTGATATTTGTATGTATTTGATAAGCTATCCAATAAGTAGTACTTTTTTTCCCCTCTGGAAGTTTGTACCTCTTAATCTCCTTCACCTATTTTGCCCATTCCCCCCCTTCCCCCCTCCCCAGAGGCAACTAGCAGTCTGTTCTCTGTATTTATTTCTATTTGTTTGTTTTAGATTCCACATATAAGTGAAATCATATGGTATTTGTCTTTCTTTGTCTGATTTATTTCACTTAGCGTAATACCCTGTAGGTCCACCCATGTTGTTGCAAATGACAAGATCTCATTCTTTTTAATAGCTAAGTAATATTCCAGTGTGTGTGTGTGTGTGTGTGTGTGTGTACACATATACACACACCCATATCATCTTTATCCATTCATCTATGGATAAACACTTGGGCTGCTTCCATATCTTGGCTATTGTAAATAATGTAAATAATGCTGTAATAAACATAGGGTTGCATATATCTTTTCAAATTAGTGTTTTTATTTTCTTTGAGTAAATACCCAGTAGTGAAATCACTGGATCCTATGGTATTACTCTTTTTAATTTTTTGAGGAACCTCCGTACTGTTTTCCATGGTGGCTGCACCAATTTCCATTCCCACCAGCAATCCTGGAGGCTTCCCTCTTCTCTCTATCCTTGCCAACGCTTGTTATCTCTTGTCTTTTTGTGACTAGCCATTTTGACTGGTGTGAGGTGATATCTCATTGTTTTGATTTACATTTCCCTGATGAGTGATGTTGAGAAGCTTTTCATTATTTGTCTCTGGCCATCTGTATGTCTTTGGGAAAATGTCTATGCAGCTTCTTTGCCCATTTTTAAACTGGATTAATTTTCTTTTTTTGGTGTTGAATTCTGTAAGTTCTATATATATTCTGGATGTTAACCCTTTATTGGATATATCATTTGCAAATATCCTCTCCCATTCAGTAGGTTGCCTTTTGTTTTGTTGATGGTTTCTTGTGTAAAAGCTTTTTATTTTGGTGGAGTCCCAAGAGTTTATTTTTTTTGTTTTTGTTTCCCTTGCCTGAGGAGATATATCCATAAATATGTTGCTAAGTACTAATAAGTAGGACTTTTCACAAATTTCTGAATATAATCACTTAAAAGATACGTGTACAATGTTATTTAGGGATGGTAGCAAGTCAGTCAGAAAGAACTGCAAGAATACAGTTTACTTAGCTACCTTTTCCACATTGGGTCTTTATGAGACTAAATACTTCGCTGTATTTTACATTTTAAACTAAATATATTAGGGGCGCCTGGGTGGCTCAGTCGTTAAGCATCTGCCTTTGGCTCAGGTCACTGAGCCCCGCATCTGGCTCCCTGCTCGGCGGGAAGCCTGCTTCTCCCTCTCCCACTCCCCCTGTTTGTGTTCTCTCTCTCGCTGTGTCTCTCTCTGTCAGATAAATAAATAAAATCTTTAAAAAACAAAATAAACATATTAAAACTCGTCAAATAACCTATGTATTTTCTCTTACTGATTACAATGTCTTTTTTTCCTTTAACATAAGCTTAAATTTTTTTTAAGTAGGCTCCACACCCAGCATGGAGCCCAATGTGGGGCTTGAATTCAGAGCCTTGAGATCAAGACCTGAGCTGAGATCAAGAGTTGGACGCTTAACCAGCTGAGCCACCCAGGCATCCCAACCTAAGTTTAATTTTAAAATGAAATGTCCTGGGGTGCCTGGGTGGCTCAGTCGTTAAGCGTCTGCCTTCGGCTCAGGTCATGATCCCAGGGTCCTGGGATTGAGCCCCCATTGGGCTCCCTGCTCTGCGGGAAGCCTGCTTCTCCCTCTCCCACTCCCCCTGCTTGTGTTCCCTCTCTCGCTGTGTCTCTATAAAATGTCCTGAGTGTGACATTGTTGGAAGAGTTTAGGCATTTGTAACTTTGGTGGCATTTTTAGTTCTAAAGTCAAGTCAGTCACTTTTTTCCCAATTGCCAGATGGCACTGCTTCTTTCATTTAAATCTTTCTCTGCCCCTTCCCCATCTTTTGGCTGTGTTTTACTTGTTGACTGTTACGTTGATTTTTTTCTTAAAAACAAAAACTGGTATTGCCTGTAAAAAGAGTATCTTTTCAACTTGTTCTCTGGGTTATCTCCGTGGTCAGTTCCTAGAATTTACCCAGCTCTCAGTCAGCATCCGATTCTTTGTGCTGTTTGTTCCATTTAAATGTGGGATTTCTTAGGCCTTAATTCATCTCATTCTTGAAGCAAGTTAGATATCATTACACCCCACCCTTCCTTTGACTTTTGTCTTTTTCTGAAACATGTAACAAAAACAATATTTTTTCCTTCTTAGAAAGCAGTGACAGGCGCATATAGCAGTAGGTTAAGTATCAAGTAGTAATGACCACTTTAGGTTCTCTGTTAAATATTTGGCTCTAAGTAACAGAAAACCTAATTTAAACTGTCTTAATAAAAAAATGGACTTTACTGATGCCTGTATTTAAAAAGTCCAGAGTTAATATGAGCTTCAAATGAGGTTTAATCAAGCCTTGACTCCCATTTTTCTCTCTACTCTGTGTGCTTCCTATATGTGTGTGCACGCACGCATGTGTGTGTGTATGTGTGCACATGTATATAAAATATATGTCAAAATGACTAAAGCAATTTTAGGTGTTATTTGCAGTACACCATATTTTTAGGAAAAAAAGAGAGTATATAACTCTAGCATTCCAAGCAGAGTCTTATTGGACTGGTCACATGTCTGCCTCTAAATAAACCACTACAGCTAGGGAAATGTAATTATCACATGGCTTAATATAATCAGGACTGACCCCCTCAAGGCATGTGGGCAGTGAAGAGTTACACCGTTGAGTACTATGGGGCAGAAAAACATAGGAACAGATACTAGGTAGGCAGCCAATGTGTCCACTACAGTGGCGGTAGGTTTCTGAGGATAGAAAAACACATATAGTTGCTTTTAGATCAAAATGGTACATTAAGTGCATGTTTCAGTACATGGCAATAATTAATTAAACATAAAAAGAGGGAACCAGAAAGATGTAGTCAGAACAATACATAATATACACATATATACATATTCTCTACAGAGTAGAAGCACAGTGTGATGAGTGGAGCTGCAGCTGTTCTGGAAGTGGACAGTGGCAGGCAAATACCTGGCTCCTGCTGGGTGATGAGGATTAAAAGTGCTCTGCATAGGACAAGAGTGGAGTAAGGTGATGGCTTAAAGTCAAGGCTTTGGGTAGAAATTCCCTAAGCAGGAAAGGAGTCCAAATAAAACAGTTCTTGACTGCTGGAATCAGATGGCTTAAAGAAGCTGGACCTAGCAAGGCAGAAGGACATGGCAGTCTCACGGCCAGGAACTGAACTGGACTTTGGCTCAGCGACTAAATCTGTAATAGCCCCACCATCACTGAGAGGAGTTCAACTTACCTTTTATAAGACCTGGTTCTGAACTACATTCCCAGGTGGCAAAGTGGAGGCAGCTATCAGAAGGAGTGAGCATGGGGGAGAAAGAATGGAGAACAAAAACAAACAAATAAACATTTCTCTCAAAATAAGCTTGCAGCACAAATTCCAAAAGGAACGAGGAAGATGCTAAATGCTAAGAAGAACTCATCCAATAATATTAGCATTGGAACACAAATTCAGTCCTGACATAAAAAATTTTAGGAAACCATCCAACAAAGACTTTTAATTAAGTGTCTATATGCTCAAAGAGAAAAAGGACTCACATTTATTAAAAATGAACAGTAAATTATGAAACAAAAAGTAACAGGTGGATATGAAGAATTAATTAGAACTCTTAGAAATGAAAAATTACAGTAGTTGAGAATTTTTTTTAAGTGTAATAAACTTTTAGACTCAAACCAGCCTGAGCGTTAAGTGAATTAGAAGATGGAGCTGAGAACTGCACCTAGAAGTAGCACAGAAAAACTTTTTTTTTTTTTTAAGGTTATATTGATCTTTGAGTTTCCAACATACATTTAATAGGAAGATATGGTTGAAAAGCACTATTTGAAGAGAATTTGCCAGAATGCAAGAAAGGGATGAGTACTTAGATTACAAATACATTCTGAATTCCAAGCAGGATAAATAAATCCTCCTAAATAGATCCCAGTAAAACTGTAGAACATTAAGGATAAAGTGAAAAATTTTTAATGAAATAAAGAAAAATACATTCCTACACAAGAACAACAATTAGACTGAAGCAGACATCTCCTGGCAATAATAGATGCCTGGAAGCATCAGAGTGAGAGCTTGAAGGTACTGAGGGAAAGTAACTGGCAACTACAACCTCATGATCAACTGAACTGTTATTCAGGAATAACGTCAAATCAAGTCATTTGCAAATTTGCAGACTGAAAGAATCTACTTCTCACAGATCCTCACTAAAAGAAGTGGAGAGTGAACTTCAGCCAAAAGAGTGAATCCAGAGGAGAGGCATGGGATTTTTTGAAAAAGAGTGATCTGATTGATAAGATGTTGACAAATTTAGGTAATTTTTTTTTTTTTTTAGGTTTTAGGGGTTTGGGAGAGGTATTTTTTAAAGGTAAAGCTAAAACTCTTAGCAATCATGGAGTGGTCTGTGGTGGTTATAGTGCATTCTGGTTATTGTGTTCAGAATAAAATTCTAGATAATTTTAGACTTTAAGAAACATTAGCATGTATGTCAACATTTTTAAATAACTAGTTGAAAGGAAAAATAGAGGAAAAAGATAAACAGAAAACAAAAAAAGATGATCAACAGAAGACACACAAAGAAGAAAAACATGATAAACAGAAAACACAAAATAGATGATAAACAGAAAACACACAAAATAGGTGGAAATCAGTCCAAATAGGTTAGAAATCATAGAAAATATAAGGTGATTAAATTCACCTATGGGAAAAAAAATCTTCAGAACTGTTAAAAAGCCATCTAGTTTCCTGTTTAGCGGACATACACCTAAAACAAAACTATACATAAAGGTTGAAATAGGAAAATATCCCCCCAAAGTTATAACCATAGAAAGGTAATATAATAATGTTAATATCATTAATGTCAAATGTTGAGGCAAGAAACATTAATAGGAATAAAGAAGCACACTAATAAAAGAAACAGTCTTCCGGGAAGATCCGTGTACCTAAACATAGTCTCAAAATGTAACCCCAAATTAGATGGGATTACAGAAAGAATCCATACATTCACAATCAAACATTAAAACTGTTAACATTACTTTCAGAAACCAATGTTATCATATCGCAAAAAACTGGAAAAATATAGAATATTTCCACAACAAAATTAACAAGATTGATCAAATTATGTATATAGAGAGTAGAAGTCTATCTTCAACTAATGCTTCATACATTCTTTTCAGATACGCATGGCACATTAACCAAAAGAAGGTCTGTAAATTTTAATAAATTCTTGCCCCAAAGACCATTTTCTTTTGCCACAGTGCAAATAAATTAGAAATTAACAAAAAGGTTTTCAAATTCCTTATGTGGGTATTAAAAATATAATTAATAGGTTTAAAAGGGGACATCACAGAAATTATATAATTAAACAACAATGTGAAATACTGCGTGTGAAAACCAGTGGAGTCCAGTTGACACTTCAGTGTAAATTTATAGATTTTTTTCTTTTTTTTAGATTTAAATAAATTTGTTAAAAGGTAGGATTAAAAGTGAGTTAAGGATACAAATCAAGAAGGTAAAAAAAAGAAACCACATATAAAACTTAAAGTAGAAGAAATGAACAGAAACCAGAAGCAGTAAAACAGCAGAACTGGTTCTTTTTTTTTTTTAAGATTATTTATTTGAGAGAGAGCAAGCACACCCATGCAGGGAGAGGGGCAAAGGGAGAAGGAGAGATACTGTATTGGCACAGTAACCTGACCTTCCTGTCTTTTTTTTTTAAGTTAATTTTTTTTAGTAATCTGTACATTCAACATGGGGCTCAAACCCAACCCTCAGATCGAGTCGCATGCTCTTCGACTGAGCCAGCCAGGTCCCCCAGTGCCCTCCTTGTCTTTATTATCTTACAGATGTCATCCTACCAAACTCCCAATCACCATCTACACTGCAACCAGATACGGATTCTTTGATTCAAGGCCCCTTTGCCATTAGGCTTCAAGCAGTCTTCCTTAGCTTAATTTCCCTGATACTGCTCTCTTCATTCTCCTAAGGATCTGGCACACCTTACCCTCCTCCCCAACTCCATCTTTCTAAGACCAGTTTAAATATACATTCTTCATTCAACAAATAGAGTGCTGGTTGTGTGCAAAAAGAACCCTCAAGCAGACTCCCCACTGAACTTGGAAACAGATGGGGATGCGGGGCTCAATGCCAGGACTGAGATCATGACCTGAGCTGAAATCAAGAGTTGGCCGCTTAACCAACTGAGCTACCCAGGCACCCCAGAACTAAATATACAGACTTCTCCCAATAATGATCTAGGAAAGAAAAACAAAACAAGGGACACCTGGGTGGCTCAGTCGGTTAAGCGTCTGCCTTCGGCTCAGGTCATGATCCCGGGGTCCTGGGATCGAGTCCTGCATCGGGCTCCCTGCTCTGCGGGGTGCCTGCTTCTCCCTCTGCCTCTGCCTCTCTCTCTCTCTCTCTGTCTCTCATGAATAAATAAATAAAAATTAAAAAAAAAAAGAAAAAACAAGAAAAAGCACAAATAAACAGCATCGGAAACAATGCAGATATAATAGAGATTTGTTTTTTAGTCATGAGCATATGTAATGAATAACTTATGCCAATAAATTGGAAAAGTTTAAAATAATAATGTCTGTGGGTCAGGAATTTGAAAGTGGCTTAGCTGAATGGTTCAGGCTCAGAGTATTTCAGTCAAGGCTAGCCATGTGAAGGCTTGGCTGGCTAGGTCTGGAGGATCTTTCCCAAGGTGGCTCACTCACAAGACTATTAGCAAAAAGCTTAGGTTCCTTGCTGTCTACCTGCAATGCTTCATCACAGGAACCTCTATAGTACTGCTTGGGTGCCCTCATGACATGGCAGCTGGCTTGTTTCAGAGTGAGTAATCCGTGAGAGAGTAAGGAGGAGGCCGCATTGTCTAATTTATGACCTGTCTTACAAGCCACTTCTACCATATCCTATTTGTTAGTAGTGAATTAGTAAGCCCATACTCAGGGGGAGGGTATTTTAACTCAAGCTCTTGAAGAAAGATGTAGTGAAGAATTTGCAGGCATGTTTTTAAACTAACACACTGTACTTATGTAAGTAATATGGTAATACATAGAAAATTCAAGAGAACCTACAGATATATTAATAGAGTTAGTAAGAATTCAGCAGAATTGCTGATGTGAGTCAGCACATATGCATCAGTTTCATTCTTTGTACTGGTAATAACCAAATTAAAACTGTAGTAAAAAAAAAGACCTCAATCACAGCAGAAATAAAAACAGTAAGTTTTTAAAAAATAAAATGTATAAAAGATGTACAAGACCTTCATGGGGAAAATTATAAAAATGTATTAAAAGATAGCAAAGAATATCCAGATAGTTCATCTTCAAGGGTATGACTTGGTATAGTAAACAGAATTTCCATGTCAAAATAATCCTGACACTCAGATGGGATAGAAGATTGCAAATAGGGGCACCTGGGTGGCTCAGTTGTTAAGCGTCTGCCTTCAGCTCAGGTCATGATCCCAGGGTCCTGGGATTGAGTCCCGCATCGGGCTCCCCGCTCCGCGGGGAGCCTGCTTCTCCCTCTCCCACTCCCCCTGCTTGTGCTCCTTCTCTCGCTGTCTTTCTCTCTGTCAAATAAATAAATAAAAATCTTTAAAAAAAAAAAAAAAGATTGCAAATAATTTTTTTTTAAGATTTTATTTGACAGAAAGACATTGTGATATTGGTACATATATATCCCACAGACTATTAGAACAGAGTAGAGAGTCAGAAACAGACATACGTAGACAGAAATTTGTTGTATATTAGAGTTACATTATCTAGTATTGTGGCTATTTAAATTTTAAATGTAAAGTGCCTAGCATTAATAACTACAGTACTGGTTTTCAGCATTGTGGTGTGCTAATATTTAGTGCTGTTTTAAGTATTTTTGATGATATATTGCAGGGTTTAGAGGTATTTTTAAAACTAAGTATTTACATCTTGGGACACACCAAGGGAATTATATGAAGAGCCATGTAGCTGAAAACTAGAGATCCTTAGTCACTAACCACTTTTTCTCATGTTGGTCCCAATGACCTGGGAGGTCTCTGGGCAGTCTGTAAAAATAGTTGCATGGGAAACTGATACAGGGATTTGCCAGCCCTACTCCCGTTTCTGAAAGATTCCCTAGAACTCTGAGTACATAGACTTAAACTGAGCCAACTCACAGATCTGCCATTTTAACAGGAGAGGTTTTGTGGGGGCCAGGTCTCAGTCGGAAAGAAGATTGCTATAATTCATTGTCCTTTTTACTCGGAGTTACTGTTATAGTGACAAAGCTATCAAGACTGCCAATTCAGCTCTGCCTTAGAATACTGGCATTTCCCACCTTGTGCCCCACATTTTAGGTTCCTAAGTGGCAGCATGAGGAAAGCGCCAGCCAAAAAATACAACTTCTCCCTGTAATTCTTATTTTTAATCCTCCTAAAATGGGCTAAAAAATTTAGGGGAAAAAGAATCCCTATTTCTCTTTTCTTGAACCTAGAGTCATTTGTATGTCATTCTCTATTTTCTTTTCTCTGGGTATCAGAAGATGCCTCCCCAAAATAGGTTGCCCCTGGTCCAAGGGGGGGGGGCCACAGGCAAAGAAACAAAAGGTTCCCTTAAAGTCTCAGACGTCTACTCTTCATCTTTTACTCCCTTCCTACCAAAGGTCTTATCCTTAATTCTTAGGGAATTAAGGAAAAAGAGGAAATGTCTCACACCCCAAATGGTGGTCCTTTTGTGGCTATACATAACCATGCCATTTTTAGAGGCTGTTTGGTTAAGTTGGTTCCTTAGTCCTCTCCAGTCATTTTTTTCATCATATATCCTTATTTACCAGGGTCCCTAGAGGTTGGAATAAGTGAGGTAGGATGTGGGTCTAATAATGATGTGTCAGGAGTTCTTGAATTTTAAGGGTCTACATAGGACATCACTGTAAGCAGTATGGAGCTCTAGACCACAGTGATTCACATAG
This sequence comes from Mirounga angustirostris, assembly GCF_029215605.1. Classification (NCBI taxonomy): domain Eukaryota; kingdom Metazoa; phylum Chordata; class Mammalia; order Carnivora; family Phocidae; genus Mirounga; species Mirounga angustirostris. Next base: position 36,181,938 of record NW_026991712.1, read on the forward strand.
CTTCACATGCAATCAGAGCACACCTCAAAGAAGTCTACTAGATCCTGTGTGGGCTTGTATAGCCTAGGGAGGGCCCTTGTCCATCCTGTGTCACTAGAATGGATGTTTTGTGTGAAGGATGCTGTACGTTCTAGCATCCATCTGGTGCACAATTTAAAGCATTAGATGGGGACAGATTACAAGAGAATTGTGACAAACTGTTACGTTGAAGATAATGTACCTTATATTTCCACCGTGAATCATGAATGGAGCTAGAATCTTGAGGGTAAGGGGTAGTTTGCTTGTAAAGTAGCATGTTAAGTTATAGCTTTTCTTTCTTTTTTTTTTTTAAAGATTTTATTTATTTACTTGAGAGAGAGAATGAGAGAGAGAGAGCATGAGAGGGGGGAGGGTCAGAGGGAGAAGCAGACTCCCTGCCGAGCAGGGAGCCCAATGTGGGACTCGATCCTGGGACTCCAGGATCATGACCTGAGCCAAAGGCAGTCGCCTAACCCACTGAGCCACCCAGGCACCCAAGTTATAGCTTTTCTGATTCTCAGTATCTTTATATGTAAAATAAGGAAATTGGGTTGGATAATCCAAAATGGCCTTCCTGGCCATAAAAACTTTATGGAAAGTATTCAAGTTTCTCCTAAGAACAGTCTTGTGCCTTCAAACTGTTTGAGGTGAATCTGGTTTACATTTTGTGAACTATTTAGAAAATGAGTAATTTACAAAAGTTGTAGTTCCTGTATTTTTAAATAACACCAAATAAATGAATAGTAGGAATGTCATTTTTTTAGAGGGGGGAGGGGCAGAGGGAGAGAGAGAATCTTGATTCACAACCCTGAAATCATGACCTGAGCCGAAATCAAGAGTCAGATGCTTAACTGACTGAGCCACCCAGGCACCCCAGGAATGTCATTTTTTTAGCACTTTAATTTTGTATAAATGAAGTCTGCTAAGGTGGGTTTAACGAGATTTAGATCTCCGAATAGTCCTGGAATCATTATTTATGCTATTAATTTGCTTGGTTAATTTTTTAATTGAGGTATAATCGACATACAACATTGTTAGATAAATTTTTTTTTTAAAGATTTATTTATTTATTTGAGAGAGTGAGAATGAGAGAGAGAGTACATGAGAGGGGGGAGGGTTAGAGGGAGAAGCAGGCTCCTCACCGAGCAAGGAGCCCGATGCGGGACTCGATCCTGGGACTCCAGGATCATGACCTGAGCCGAAGGCAGTCGCTTAACCAACTGAGCCACCCAGGCGCCCTAGATAAACTTTTTTTAAGGAAAATTGAGCTTCAGCTCAATTCTGAATTTTCACTAATTAAGAATTATTGAGAATGATAATGGTAAGTAACTGAAATAAAACAGAGAGGAGAGCCTGGCTAGTTCATTCAGTAGAGCATTGGTCTCTTGATATCAGGATCGTGAGTTCGAGCCCCACATTGGGTGTAGAGATTACTAAAATAAGTAAGTAAGTAAGTAAACTTTAAGAACAAAAACAAAACAAAAGAAAAAAACGAAACAAAAACTTCCAAGGTGCTCCCTCCTCTTGCTGTATTCTTGTCCTGGATGCTGAAGTTGCACTTGAAGCCCAGGTAGGCCACAAGGTGGCACCATTAGTTCATAAATAAAGTGCTGCTGTTGCAGGAAAAACCTGATTTTTTTTTTTAAATCACTTTATTACAAAAATAATACATATGCGGGCGCCTGGGTGGCTCAGTCGTTGAGCGTCTGCCTTCGGCTCAGGTCATGATCCCAGGGTCCTGGGATCGAGCCCCGCATCGGGCTCCCTACTCCGCGGGAAGCCTGCTTCTCCCTCTCCCACTCCCCCTGCTTGTGTTCCCTCTCTCGCTGTGTCTCTCTCTGTCAAATAAATAAATAAAATCTTTAAAAAAAAAAAAATAATAAATAATACATATGCATGAAAGACTTCAGCTTGACCTTCCAGTGCTTATTTACTATCTTTATTATATAATTACAAATTATAAACTGAAGACTTCCTATGGGGGCAAGTCCCTTGCTAAGAATTTTAAACAGGCTAAAATTACACAATAAAGATTTTGGAAAATATTGAAAGGTATTAGAATAAAATAAAATACCCACGGTACCAGTACTCCATTTGTGAACAATTAATTTTTATTTTAAGCCAATATTTTTCCAAAAGTTGAATTGAACTGTTAAAATAATGCAAAGATACAAGTAACACAAACATTGGAAGAAATATATATCAGAAATCCTTGTTTGTTTGTTTTCTGATGGAGAAAGAAAAATTTAGACAAGTGTTTTCTCACTATCCCAATGAGTAAGAAATACATGAGAATAATGACTCCAGGGATTTAGTCACTTCCTATAAAGTAGAATATATTTCCAAATGTTTTGATGTTGTTTTCTCACACTTAGAAAAGATTACTTTGAGAAGATTGCAGAGTTAATTCAGAATATATGGCTGAATGTTTCCTGTAAACAAGTGACCGGTGTTTCCTGCAAAGTAAGAAACATTTCCAGGTATTTATTGTTTCTCTGCAGTTCGAAAAATTTACTTTGAATGAAATGATTTTAAGGAGTTAATTCAGAGTGTGTGGGCTAGACTGTTTCCCTTTATGTAATCTTTGATGAAAAATTTCCTAAACTAATTCATTATATGAAAAAGAATCTTATGAAAGCAAACTTAGTGCCATTTTTTTTGCCCATAAAATGAGGATAATTGATAATACCTTATATATAAGGTTTATCTGAGGATTAAATCAGTCATTCCAGGAAATACACTTAAATAGTACCTGGAATATAATAACTTAATAGACGTTAAATATTATGTATCATGTTGCTAAGTAGTTGCATAGTGATAGCAGACATATAAACAAATCCTTGTTTTTTTTTCATTAAGCTTTCTTTCCTAAGAACTAAGTAATGCCTGATTAGCCTACTTTCAGTTATTATATGAACTTAAACATAATGAACTGGCCTTTAGTAGCATTCTGTAATTCACACATTTCAAATTAACCTCACCTTTATTGCTTTAATAAAGTTTTAATTATGAAGTAATTGGTAGCTTGGCATTGAAGAAATCACAACATTGAGAATTTTAAACAAATCAAGTTAGACTTGGAAATACCACAAAATGAGATATAAAGTAAAAATGTATCTGTAGTAGATCCAGATATATCTAAAAATTACTTTTTTTTTTTTTTAAAGATTTTATTTATTTGAGAGAGAGAGAGAATGAGAGAGAGCACATGAGAGGGGGGAGGGTCAGAGGGAGAAGCAGACTCCCCGCCGAGCAGGGAGCCCGATGCGGGACTCGATCCCGGGACTCCAGGATCATGACCTGAGCCGAAGGCAGCCGCCCAACCAACTGAGCCACCCAGGCGCCCTCTAAAAATTACTTTTTGAACTTCTGTTAATTATTTTTGAGACTTGGAAGTAAAATTCAGAAGGTTCTACTTATAAACTTCCTCCTTTACATGTTTTTCATGGTGCTGGAATATCCTGAAAGGATAATATTCTCAATTCTTTTTTTAAATTTACTTCCATGCTTTCAAAAAGGCGGCTACCTTTTTTCTTTTTTAAGAACTCAAAACAAATATCCACATATTTTGTCTTTATTTTGGACAGATACCTCAAAGGGTAAGAATTGAGATTCTAGCCATACGATCTATGAGAATTTATTTCCCTGGCCCTTTTAAGACAATCTTCCAAAAAATCAATAAGTAAGAATTCTAAAAGGGATTCAAATTAAAGTGAACTGTAGTTTAAGATGAACTGTACATTTGACGTTTTATTGTGAGCAAAGCAAGCATTGCATCAAGATTGCTGTCAAAGTAAAACTATTGTCCATAAAGAAATAAGACTAGGGGCATCTGGGTGACTCAGTTGGTTGAGCATCCATCCGACTCTTGATTTTGGCTCAGGTCATGATCTCAGGGTTGTGGGATTGAGCCCCAAGTGGGGCTCTGGTCTCAGCAGGGTCTGCTTGAGATTTCTCTCCCACTCCCTCTGTCCCTCCCCCGCCCCCCATTCTCTCTCTCTCTCAAATAAATAAATAAATCTTTAAAAAAGAAAAAAAAAATAATTCCACATTATAGGTGGATCCATCTGTGTCACATCTTTTAAATACATTGCCTGAGAATCTATTGACAGATTTTGACCAAAAATACTATTTTAAAAGTCTCTTAGACTATGCTTTTTTTTTTAAGATTTACTTATTTTAGAGAGAGTGAGCAGGGGGAGGGGCAGAGAGAGGGGTCGACAAGCAGAGTCCCCTCTGAGCGGGGAGCCCCACGCAGGGCTTGATCCCAGGACCCTGAGATCATGACCTGAGCCGAAACCAAGAGTGGTCACTTAACCAACTGAGCCACCCAGGTGCCCCTCTTAGACTATGTTTTGATTGGCTTAAAATGTCAATGAATTTAAATTCGGGTAAGAGGAAAAATGCAAAGCAAATTTTTTTAAAGTGCTAAGGAATTTAATAAGAAAATTATGGAAAATTATAGAGTCTTATAGAATACAACCATTAAAAATTGTTTTTGGAAGACTGGTAATGTGGAAGGATGTTCATGATATAGTAAGTAAAAAAGTTTAACATTTGTATTTATAGTATGAATTAAATATATATTCATATAGAAAAAAAAGGCTGGAGGACCATAGCACCAAAGTAGTAATAATAGTTATTTCTAGTTGGTAGGATTATGGGTAACTTGTATTTTCTTCTCTTAGTTCATATTTATTTTCTTAATAAATTTATAATAAATTATAAAATTGGTCATAAAAAATGTTACCTTAAAATCCAGTTAAGATGGGGGGGCCTGGGTGGCTCAGTCAGTTAGGCATCTGCCTTCGGTTCAGGTCATGATCCCGGAGTCCCAGGATCGAGCCCCGCATCGGGCTCCCTGCTCAGTGGGGAGTCTGCTTCTCCCTCTGCCCCTCAACCTGCTCATGTTCAATCTCTCTTTCTCTCTCTCTCTCTTTCTCAAATAAATAAAATCTTAAAAAAATGAAATCTTGTTAAGATGAGCTTAATTGAGTGTATAATCCACAAAGAATTATTTGGATTCTCCTATGTCTAGATTTCAAAAAAAATGTGCCAGGCACTATGTAATCTGCAAGGATACACAGACATCTCAGACCTATTTCTTGCATTTTAGAGACCAGGTCTGGCAGGAATTTTTGCAAACAGTTGTGAATATGGAACCGAGCTTTGTATGAGCCATTTCCTACTGGTTATCTTGATAACTATGTAGAGGTGGCATGGCATATTAGAAATTTTGTAGACTAAATGTGAAGCCCACTCTTAACAGCAGTGTGGCCTTAGACTCATTAACCTCTCTGAGCCTTGGAAATTATTAAGACCACTCTATTAGGAAATACAGCTATTGAAGATAAGCAGGCTGAAAAAATATATTAACGTTTTGAGAAGGAATTGTTAAAATTTTTACTTCTGCAGAGCTAGATTTCTTTTAGATGTGGCTGTTTCCCCTTGCCTAATATCTGGAGCTGTACAGCACTTGGATTTTAAGAACAGTAATTCTAAAGTGCTAGCAGTTAGGATTTAATGACTTCATTGGAAGTTCTTATTTTATGGTTCTTTGAGGTTATTTTTATATTTTTAAAACAACTGTATCCTTTTAAAACGTTAAGAATAACCACATGAGGTATAGAGAATCCAGATTTGGGTTTCCATTTACTGTATAGGCTCTAAGTTTTAGTACTTTTCTATGACATTAGAAAATGTAGGCAGTCCCCTCTGATATTTTGTCTCTCCAGGTATGCCATTTTTCCCTTGCATTTTGCTGAAGTGTCTGGTGCTTTGATGTCTGAAGTTGCTTGTAGGCATAGTGTCATTCCATTTGAACCAAGAATATGGCACTTAGTCTTGCCTTTCCCAGTGGCTTTTCAAAATGAAAAGTAAATCAATACATTATGGTTGGTGATATTAGATATAGAAGACCAATTTAAAGTTAGGTTTAATGAGTATATATTAAAATATGACAGGTTTTCTCCATTAGTTCTTAACCATCAAGAATACTATCTTAAAGTTATGTAGCTATGACCCAATATTAACATAAAAGAAAAATTTAAAAGAAAAAGAATATTAACTAGAACGTCCCATCAGGTCAGTGACTCACATGCTTCCACTAAAACCTCCTTACTGTTTTGTCATTTGGCCTGAGACAAGCGCTGTGTGGTATTAGGAGCTCTTGTTACTGATATTTGGAAACTGCTTCATCCGAAAGTATGAGTGGCTCCATCCTCATAAAGTCTTTTAGGCTGTGCCAGCCCTCCAAGACGTGACCTCCCAGAGTTCTCCTTTTAACAGTCCCATGGAATTGGCCTCTGAAGTAGTCACCGTCCCTCGTGGACACTGTCCCTTAGGAACATGGTGAACAAGGAGAGGATTTTCTGGGGCTGTTCCCACAATTGACTGTTCTTGTGGGTTTTCCTCTGCCGGGAACCAGTTCTCTTTTCCTTTCTTGGACTTCTTTACTCTCCACTAGAGGTCACCCCATTGCTAGATGCTGCTCTGTTAGCAGGGGATCAGTGCTCCATGTTCCACGCAGGCTATCTTCAGTACATAAAGAACTGTCTCCCCAGAGCTGTGCCCATCCTCAGGAAGGTAGTAACTATTAATTTTTGAGTACTTAAGTCACACAGCTAGTAAGTAGCTGAACCGGTGCTCAAACCCCAGCAGTCTAGCTCCAGATACATTCTGGGTGAGGTAGCCAAGCTCTTTCTAGTGTCTTCTGACACTAGAAAAACTGCGTTTCTGGAGTATTGTACACTCCTGAAAGTAGTCCCTCAGGAAGTCAGACCATATCTTATCTCTCTGTCTCCTGCTTTTCCTACCTTGAAAAGCAGACTTCACTATGTTTAGCTTTTATGTTCATTTACAGGGGAACAGACTCAGCCCTCTGTGAATCTTGAAGGATACCAGTTCAGTGTTCATAATCACACATTAATGTTTCTAACTCTACTTGTGGAATGGTTCTTACTACACACTACCTTTGGTAAATACTAGGGCCCTTATTAATGCTTACTCCAACAAACTCTTCCATAAATAACCTCTTACTGTCCTGGTTGCCTGAGCCATCCAGACAGATGATCCCAAAGAAGACCTTACTTTCTTTTTTCTTTCCTTTCCTTTCCCTTTTCTTTTTTTGCATGGGGACAGTAGGCACCTTCAGACTTGACTCTCTCTCCTTTTTTTTTTTTTTAAGATTTTTATTTGAGAGAGCATGAGAGAGCACAGGTAGGGGGAAGGGCAGAGGGACAAGTGGACTCCCTGCTGAGTAGGGAGCTGGATGCAGGGCTCAAACCCAAGACCCTGGGATGAGGACCCGAGCTGAAGGCAGACACTTAACCGACTGAGCCACCCATGCACCCCGTCAACTGTCCTTCAGTCCAAACCTTTAAGCATCCATACCAGCAATTGCACTTCTGGACATTTGTCCTAGAGAAATGAAGACGTTCGTTCACATAAAAATATGTACCTGAATGTTTTAGAAGCTTTAACATAACACCCCCAAACTGCAGACAACCGCATGTCCTTCAAAAGGTGAATGGCTAACCAAGCTGTGGTACATTCATACCATGGAACACTACTCCGCAGTAGAAAAAATGATACTATTGATATACACAACAACCTGAATGAATCCTCAGAGAATTCTGTTGAGTGAAAAAAATAAAAGGTTACATACTGTATGGTTCCATTTATATAACATTCTTGAAATGACAGAATTCTAGAAATGGAATACAGGATAGTGGTTTCCAGGGGATAAGGTGGGGTGGGGGTGGGAGGGAAGTAGGTGTGGCTGTAAAAGGGCAATATGAGAGAGCTCTGTGGTAATGGAAATGTTCTAGATCTTAATTAGCAATGTCAGTATCCTAGTTGTGATATTATAGTTTTGTGAGATATTAACCTCAGGGGAAACTGGGTAAAAGTACATAGGATCTCTGTGTACTATTTCTTTCAACTTCGTGTGAATCTACAATTATCTCAAAAAGTTTAATTTAAAAATCTTTAGTCCTCTTCACTCTTTGAACCATAGTTAATATGTATTCTAAGTTTTACTCACTTTCATAACTTCTTGAGAAGCTATTAACAGATTTCTAGTGATTAAGTTCTAATTGGGGTCTTAGACATTTTCTTGGAGGTTTCAAGTATAATTAGGTCTAATGCATTTGTGTAATAAGTTTGAAATCACATAAATCTGTAATTTGATCAAATGTACTTTCTTATGGGGCTTGTCATCAGAAGAAAATGGCAGAAGCATTGTCTTGTGAATTTAAAGAAACTTTCTTGTGAATTTTTTTTAAGTTTTTATTTAAATTCCAGTTAGGTAACATATAGTATAATATTAATTTCGGGCATACGATGTAGTGATTCAGCACTTCCATACAGCACTCCGTGCTCATCACAACAAGTGCACTCCTAAATCCCCATCACCTATTTAATCCATCCCCCACCCATTCCCCTTCTGGTCACCATCAGTTTAGGAACTTCCTTATGAATTTAACAGGTCATTTGAAGGGGTAACTATATAATCTATAATTCTGTCTCCACATGAGAAGCAAAGCTTGACCTTTTCGTAATGCGAACCCTACTATTTTCAGAATTCTAACACCTGTACCATTTTAACCTTGAAAATCGTATATCAGAGGTAGGTTTTAGTCGTGAAGATCCAGCCCCCAGTGGTCATGATGAGAAAGTAAAGGTACTCTACTTTGGGTGAATTCAGAATATTCGTGCAAGGAAATTAAGTGGCTCAGTAATCTGAAGTTTGTCTAAATTGGTACATACAATTTGTCAGCCCTCATTTTCCAGTCTAGCACTGATAACCCTTATGATACAACCTGACTTATGTATTTAAATGGAGCCTCATAAAATACCATTAATTATTTCTCATACAAGTTTATTTAAAGGGATTTGATAAAAATTGAGCATGAATGACCAGTAAAAGCTTAATCTGAATCTCAACCTGAGCTATAAATTCGGGATTTAGTCTTTATATCCTACCACTTAGCATGGTATTTGCCATATTTTGAGCACATAGTAACTGTTAGTTTCATGGATTAATACTGATTTTTTGTGGCCCCTACTGCCTGTGCGTGGCCCTTGTTCCACAGTCCCTCACGAGAAGAGTATAGCGGGGCAGACGAGGTACTTGAGATGTCTGAGTACAGAGGGGAAACCTGAGGGGGTCCCCGCAAGAGCAGGAAGGTGAGGCAGCAGCATATTTCAGGAGAAGCAGGGTCTGGCATGTGGAAAAGTCTGCAGATAGATCTGGGCCAATTTTTCTTTCACACTGAGAAGCAAAGGGGGCAGAGGATCAATCTCCTGGGGAGATTCAAGTACCAGCATTCAGGATGGATTAGAAATATTTTTTCTTAAATGTATTCTATTTGGTTTAGATGTAAGTATTGGTTCTTTTTACTTTCCCCCCATGCAAATAGCATTTTATTTCTAGAAATGTTTTTGTGGGCTGCTCTGAGATCTAACACGTGAAATATGTGCATTCTGAATTCCAGGGACTTAGCATGAATTTTCAGAGTCCAGTTTGTTCTCTACTGATGGCACATAATTTGATTCTTTTTCTTTTATCTTTCTGACCATGCGTTCTTGTTTGTGGGCAACAGAGTCACTCCTTAGGAGGCCTTCTGTTCTCCCTTTTCACTACTTTATTACTTGTCAGTTACTACTAGCTCGCAAATTGATGCATTACCCATAGATTTTCTGGAGAATATTCACAGACCCCACCAGCTTGTCTGTGTTTAATAGAACAGCTAGACTTCATGTCACACCCTTGTTATAACTAAAGTTTCTATTTACTGTAGATCCTTGCTGTCACATTTCTGGATATTCTCTTGAACCTTCTTAAGAATTCAGAGAAACTGCTGGCTGACTACTGAAAGAAAGATATAATCTTCAGGCTTACATGAGTATTTTTCTGCCGTCAGCTTCCTCAGAGTATGTGAAAGCTTCGATGCCTTGCTTTGTGGCAGATTCAGTTCTGTGATCAAGATGAAAAATGTTATCTATCATTGGCCTTATTAAATTTGGGGGTAAAGTTAGTTTCTCAAGGACACAAAGAAAAATATACCATACTTATTCTCACTTAAAAAATAAACAAGGAAGGCTTTTTTTTTTTTTCCCCACTGAGCCAACATTCAAAAGAATCCCAAGTCTTCAAACCACAAGAATTCTTACTGTGTTAGAAACAAAAATATCAAGTAGCTTGTTTTTCATTATCTGTTCTTACAGAATTCAACAAAAACATGTTATCTCTTGAAAAGCACTTGATATGTGGTATTTTAGTTTTTTAAAAATGCTTCTGATAGCTTTGTCCTTTTTAATGATCTAATCCAAGGAATACTGTAGGGGAAAATAGGGAGGCTACCCTCAAAAGAGAATTCTTGACTATTTTAATGAGCAGTTTCTTCTCAATGGGTTAATTTCTTTTTTTTTTTTTTTTTAAAGATTTTATTTATTTATTTGAGACAGAATGAGAGAGAGAGAGAGCACATGAGACGGGGGAGGGTCAGAGGGAGAAGCAGACTCCCTGCCGAGCAGGGAGCCCGATGCGGGACTCGATCCAGGGACTCCAGGATCATGACCTGAGCCGAAGGCAGTCGCTCAACCAACTGAGCCACCCAGGCGCCCCTCAATGGGTTAATTTCTTTAAAAAGCATTATATAGTGTCAAAATCTGAAGTCTATTTTATCTTGATCTCTGTAATTCTTAATCCTCAGCAGATTTTTCCCCTATTTAGAATTAGCCTTAACAACTCCTTCTCACCTGTTCTATGCAGCGGGTCATTAAGTTGTGCTAATTCTGTCTTCTCTATCCGTCTCCATTGTGTTCCCTTTTCTCTGACACGGCCTCAGATCAGGCTGTCATCATTTCTTGACTGGATTTCTGCAGTGACCTGCTGATTGATCTCCCAGTCCCCGGCCTTGACCCTCTCTAATCTACCCTCTCCCTGTTGCTGACAGAGTAATCTTTCTGAAAGACTAAAAGACCATGCCATTTCCTTGGCTTGAAATCTTTCAGTGACTCCTTACTAAAATTCAGTATAATAACCCTTACCATAGAGTTGTTAGGAAGATGAAATAAAATGCATTAGGCACCCTTGGTGTGGTGCCTAGCTTGGAGCAGGCCCTCAGTGTGTGTGACTGTTTCCCCTTTGCACAGAGAACCCGTGGAGGCAGCAGAGCTCTAGGGGCAAGTAGCTCATGTCTAGAGGGACCATGGCTCTGCTGGGAAACCAGGCTAAAAGGAGTGGGGGCCAAGAATCTCACCAAACTCCGTAGCCATGTTTTCCTGAATCCCCTTGAGGTCAGACACAAGAATAGATTGGTCTAACATCCAGTTCCATCAGTGTTCCAGAAAGAAAGACTTTGTTTGACAAATTACAAGCCAACCCTGTCTGTGACTCAGCTTTTGTGACTGTAGAGTGAGGGAGTCATCTCTGTAAACACATTGGTCTCTGCCTTTGTGTTTTCTTCTTTTGGTTTATTTTCTCTTCAATTTCTTAGTAAGGTTTCTTTTGTCAGACTTTAACTTTCCTTAAATGAACCAAGAGGAGGTCAGGGAGACAGACAGACAGACAGACACACACACACACACAGTCCAAGAAACTGCTGGAGCAAGAAGTATCAGTGAAAGAGGTGTGGACGCGCTGGAGAGGCTAGGTTCCTCAGATGGATGAAATTTGTGGGGTGGACACAGTTGGGATTGCTGCCTTTGTCCTGCCTCTGAATTCCCAGACAGACCTGTTTTTCTTCATCTCTCAGTCTTCAGACAATGGGAGTTTGGCAAAATCAGATACTTAGATAACCACAGAATAGAATCAATACTGTAAAAAAGACAGTCTGAATTGATTTCATGGTATTTCCAATTTTTAAATTCAGTTTGTTGCTTTTCTTAGCTTTTCTCTTTCCCCTGAAAATTGAAGTTCGTGCTATAGACAAAACATTCAGCAGGTCTTTATTGAATATGAATTAAGTTATTTCATTATTTTTTCTTGCTGATTTAGTTAACTTTTGAGCAGATAGTTCTGTTTACCATGTAGAATATATCAAATATGATAAAAGGCAAATATGTGAAAGAGAGTTACTTTGTTTTAAATAAGAATCTCTACCAGCAGTAGCGTGTGTTTGAAGTTTAAGGATCATGTTATATATGTCTTCTGACAATGCAATAAACTTAAATCTAAGTGATTATATTTTCCTTACCTTTAAAAATCTCTCTTAATCTTTTTATTTAATGAAAAGCAAAATAGAGCTTTATAGTAATTTAATTGCAATTTTGATCAAATGGATATGAAGAAAATAAGACATTTTATTGAGAAATAAAACGTAATTGATAACTTTGTTGTTGTTTCTGTTTGGTGAGGTAATTTATTAGAGGCAGGAGGCCAAGAAGGATAAGAAATAGTGCTTCTCTAAATGACTTCATTGTCTTCATTTAGTTTGGCTTCACTGAATCTCACCTCATATTTCATTACAGGCATAGTCCATCCGCTCCATCAGAATAATGTCCTACGTTTTTGTAAATGATTCGTCTCAGACTAATGTGCCCTTGCTACAAGCCTGTATTGATGGAGACTTTAACTATTCCAAGCGGCTTTTGGAAAGCGGCTTTGACCCAAATATTCGTGACAGCAGGGGCAGAACAGGCCTTCACCTCGCAGCAGCCAGAGGGAATGTTGACATCTGCCAACTGTTGCATAAATTTGGTGCTGATCTTCTGGCCACAGATTATCAAGGAAACACAGCCCTGCATCTCTGTGGCCATGTGGATACTATTCAATTCTTAGTTTCCAATGGACTCAAAATTGATATTTGGTAAGTCCTCTGTGGTTTTTGAAATCTGGTCATTTCTTCCCATTAGTTTGTCAGCCATTGGTCCAATCTCAGAGTCTATTGATTCTGCTTTCTCGTTGATCATCTACAGTGACAAGTTCAACAAGGCATGGAGGACAAGGTAATCTTGTTAGGGGAGTGAGGAAACAAGAGGCTGACTTCTAGATTGATGCTGAAGTGGTGCAAGTTTTTCTATGAGAACAGTGGTGAGGTTCTGCTACCAATAATTGTGTATTGTCAGATAAGGGAAAAAGAAAAGAACTAACATTTGTTGAATAGCTGTTATGGACCAGGCGCTGTGTTTACTTACCTTAGCTCATTTAATCCTTAGAATGAATAGCTCTTGAGGTCAGTGTTATCTTCGTTTTGCAGATGCAGTAGTTGAGACAAGAAGGGTTTAAACAAAAAGGTCACACAGCTGGAATTTGAACCTAGTTCCACCTGATTCCAAACTGTCTTCTGTCATATAATATACCATGCTAGCTTCATAATCTCTCTGGGGCTCAGAGTCCTTTTTATGCTGAACAGTTTGAAGAAGTGTTTGTTTTAGTGATACCTTGTCTCTAGAGTGGAAAAGGTGTGAGACCATCTTTAAAACTGAGCTTGACATTTAAACTACACTTACATGTTGCCTTGATTTATTGGTCCCTAAATCTGAAAAAGACAGCAAATGTGGTGGACAAATGTGGTGGGAATTGGCTATGGGAGTCACTGTTACTTGGCTGTCTTCTCTTATTAGTGTTAAATAGGTAGGTGAACCAAAGCAGCTTATTTGGTTGCTTTGGGCTTTTATTTGTTTTTAATTCTTAGACTTTTCTTTTTTTCAATATGCTCTATTGCCATAAAATGTAAATGTCAGGTAAGAATGAATCTAGAATCTAGAACTTTCCAGTTAATTTCTAAGAAAATGTCCTCTTTTTCTTTTATTTATTCTCATGTATTTACTCTTTTGCCTCTATATTCTTTTTCCTCTTTCCCTACAAGGAAAAAAAATAGGTTTACTCAAAATTCAAGTTCCAGTTCAACCACTGGTTCTGCTCTGGGCTTTGAGTTAATTCGGCCCATGCCTTTGTCACTGAGATCTACACAGGTGGGTACTAACAATATAATCCCAACTGTTATGATGACCTCTTTATATTTATGAACTTTTTTAGTAATCATCAAGGTGCTACACCCTTGGTTCTGGCAAAGCGCAGAGGAGTGAATAAAGATGTCATCCGATTGCTGGAATCTTTGGAAGAACAAGAGGTAAAAGGGTTTAACAGAGGAACTCACTCAAAACTGGAGACCATGCAGACAGCTGAGAGTGAAAGGTACTTAACAATGTAATTTTTTAAGGGGCAAGTCACTTTAAGTCTTTGGATCTTTTATGACAACTTTGTGAGCTTTCTATTTATTTGCTTTCAAGTACAGAGCTTTGATACTTTCTTTGAAGTTTATATAGGTCCGTATGGCTCCAGATTACAATTGAGAAGCTATTAACAGAAAGTACTACGTGCCCACATGCACGTAATGTTCTCTTAGTCCCTGTGCAAGGAAGGCTGCAGTATTGTCAGCACAAGGGGAAGAGGTGGTTAAGAGCTGGATATGAGGGAAGGAAGCAGGAGTTTGAGAATTTCAAGTGCAGGTCACAAGCCAAATGGAACTGCAGAAAGGAGGAGAAAGATAAGGCTAGAAACTTGGACAGTATTAGAAAAGACCAAAAAGGCCATTTCAAAGGCAGGAAAGTGGAGTGCTGAGGAAAAGTAAAACAGGAAGAGAGAAATGAAGATTTAGCACACAATTCAGTAATGTGAAAGTGAAAGTAACTTTTCCATGAGTTGGAACAAATGCAATTTGGGCTCCTGTAAGTAACTGATGCTAAGATGTAGTAACTGACAGGGTTTTCAGTATCTTGTCATTTCTCATCTCGAAGCAGTTTACAACACGGTTCAGGAAGCTCTGAAAAGGTGACAAATCGTCTTTTCTCCTGGCCCCACTAGTTCCACAGGGAAAGTCCATAGTCCAGACTGAGTTGTACTAGCATGGAGTCTGGTTGATTGCCACGGAGTTTCAGCCTTCCAGATAATTACAAGGTAGGACAGATGATGAACCTACTATTGTCACTTCCCAAAATTTTCAGTGGAATATATTTCAAGGGCCCTCATTAGCTGTTGACCCAGTAGCTTGACTGATCAGACTATTTGTTTAGATACTTTCAAGAACTTACTACTGTCCAAAGAAATGAGAGCTTTACTTCTAGAACAGTGCATGCTGGTCATGAGTTATCACTGAAAGCTGACAAGTAGATAAAATAAGCAAGAAGTCCAAGATATATTTTCTCTCACCTGTGTACTCTGGATTGACGGAATGCCATAAGCAATATGGTAACATTGAGTTTTCTATTATTTGTTAAAGATCGTGTTCTTCCAAAATAACTTGAAATTTATTTTCATAAATACTTTAAGCTTCTTTCCATGAAAAATGTCCAAGAATGTGTTTTTGCTTGGT
This sequence comes from Mirounga angustirostris, assembly GCF_029215605.1. Classification (NCBI taxonomy): domain Eukaryota; kingdom Metazoa; phylum Chordata; class Mammalia; order Carnivora; family Phocidae; genus Mirounga; species Mirounga angustirostris. Next base: position 36,197,279 of record NW_026991712.1, read on the forward strand.
ATGTTCTGGGGACCTTGCTTGCTATATTTTGTTAATAGCCAGTGTCTTGGCACCTCCGTATCAGAAATATACTTTTTTTTTTCCTTTATTATAGATTTATTTTTTTTTTAACTTTATCTTGCCTAGGTTGTGATTACTTACTAAGTAGTAGAAATGAGTCATTTGAGCTGTTCTGTATGAAATATTTACTCCTGCTTCTCTCATATACCTGTCATTTCCTTTAGCATAAGGATTTGTATTATTTATAGCATTGGGTAAAGCCAGTTCTTAAAAAATTGAATTACTAGTATTTGTATTACCTGGCTGCCCTACCTTATTCCTGCCCCTCAGTATCATGGTAGACCTGTGATGGGTGAAGTTTAAATTAAAAAACTTAAAGACAGCATCATTGGTTATTAGGGAAATACAGAGCAAAGCCATAGCGAGTTACCACTTCATACCAGTAGGATGGCTGTAATCAAAAAGATGGAACGACAACAAGTATTGGTGAGGATGTGGAGAAACTGGAACCCTCATACATTGCTGGTGGGAATGTAAAGTAGGGTAGCTGCTTTGGAAAACAGTCTGGCAGTTCTCAAAAAGCAACACAGAGTTACCATATGACCCAACAATTCCACTTTAGGTATATACCCAAGAAAATTGAAAACATGGGTTCACACAAAAACTTGTACATGAATGTTTATAGCAGTATTATTTATAATAGCCCAAAGGTGGAAACCACCCAAAAGTCCATCAACTGATAAATGGATAGACAAAATGTCATCTGTGCATCTAGTGGAATATTCCACCATAAAAAGGAATGAACTACTGATATCTGCTACAACGTGAATGAGCTTTAAAAGCATCCTCCATTAAAACACTTTCATTTAAAATAAATAAATAAATAAAAGCATCCTCTATAAAAGAAGCTGGTCAAAAAAGCCATATATTGTATAATTCCGTTTATATGAATTGTCCAGAATCGGCAAAAAGAAAGTAGATTAGTGGTTGCCAGGAGCTGATGGAAGGGGCAATGGGAAGTGATTGCTAAAGGGTACAGAGTTGATTATAGAGGTGATTAAAATGTTCTGAAATCAGTGGAGATGGTTGTATAACTTTGTCAGTATACTAAAAACCACTGAATTATACAAGATGAATTTTATATGTGAATTATACCAAAAGAAAAAATTAGAGAATAAAGCTTAATGGGATTGGCTAGCATGTGGCATTGTGGCAAAGCTGTGTGATGATTAGCAGAGCATAAAGCAAGTTTTGAATGTACTTAGTATTTTCCATCACTCTTAGGATTCTCTGAGACATAGCATAACTTAAGGGCCTATAAATCAAGATGATGAAATTTTCCCACTCCCCCATATATCCTAAGTTTAATTTAGTTATTTTTATGTCTGTGGGTATAGGATGACAAAGACAGTGTAGATGACACACGTACAAAAAAAATATTGCACACGCACATTCAGTAGAAAACATTTCACTGGATAAGGTCACTATGGAAAATTCTGATTGGCAGAGCTTCATGAGCTCCTAGAGATTGCTCAGCTGAATCCTCATTTTATATCTTAACATCTTTGAATATGAGAGCACATCAACTCGGACATAGTCAGTATATTTCATACAAGTCAAAATTAACCTCTCCTGAACTTCTTTATATATTCATGTTTATGTGTTTAAACCTTCTCAAAGTTCCAATCTTATTTTTGAACTTGCTTCACTTTTCTTAAATTTTTGTATTCATGTAGACTCCCACTGAAAATGTCTTTTCTTATTTGGAGAATAAACATCTTTTAATATAGAAAGAAGAAAAGCTCAGCTATCGAGCAGAGTGGCCCATTGGGAGGTCAGCTTCCTATGATGAGAGAAGACCTTTAATACTAGTAAATGCTGAAGGATGTCTGGTTAAGTGTCAAGAAGTAAAGTAAAATTGTAGGTTAAATAAAATGCCAGTTTTTGCATGATGAACCAGACTGTAAGACACTTTTATTCTGTTTCCATTGTCCTATGCCCAGATGGTTGGAAGAATATGAAGAGAGAGGGTTTAGGAAGGGTGGTAAATTACCTTTTATAAGCAACAGATAGTTGATACATAGAATTATGGTCATTGTGGCATTAATCTAAATGATACCCTGTTATTGGACCTGCATGTTACGACATAATTGTGGGTGCTAATCCCTCCGAACTTTGAATTCATCACAGTATGGCCGTCCACATACCAAAGTCAGATATCCTGTTTTCTACTTGTAGGGGTCATATTTCTCTTTGATAGAGTTCTGAAAACCAGAATCAAGAATCATTGTTTTTTATGGCTTGTGGTACCTTATTTTCGACTAGATTCAGCCTTTATGCAGAAGTGAGATAAACTTATTTTGTATTATTGTACAAGATAGAACTACAGCCAGTTGGAGGAAGCTGTTAAGAAGAATTCCTAATGGCTAGGCGTGTTCAGATGTACAACAGACTGAACTAAGTGTCTGTTTTTAGAGGATTACAGTTAAAAGAAGTAATTCCTTTATTGGTCAGGTAACTGAACTAAGTTAGTGAAAATTCCCTTTTAACTTTAAGATTCACACACTGTATAAAAGTGACTCTAAAAATCATTTACAGATTTACCTATCTTTGCTTATTTTCATTAACATGAATTCTTAAATTATGAATCTTTGTTTTGAATTTTTCTAAATTTAAAGTAACCACAATTTGGTTACTTAGATACTAGGAGTTTGAAACAACTCATCTGACCTATAGTCAAGACTTCTGCTTGGGACCTTTTCATTAGAAAAGAATTTTTAACTCTGACTCTGCTGGATACTAAACCAGCAAGAAACATAATCATTGCAGCTTAATTGACAGTTGAAGGTAGATTACCAGATAGATACATACATCAGTACATGAATGTATGGGAGCACATTTGTCAGTTTTCTTCTTGTAAGTGTTGTGTCTTGTCTTTTCTAAGTAACGTGGTTGCTGTTGTATCTTTCTGAAATGGGTGGAATGTGGTGTTCATGCCCCTTTCCTTTGTCTTTGCTCCTTTCACAGTGCCATGGAAAGCCATTCTCTCCTCAATCCCAACCTGCAGCAAGGGGAAGGAGTCCTGTCCAGCTTCCGAACCACATGGCAGGAGTTTGTCGAGGACCTGGGCTTCTGGAGGGTGTTGCTCTTGATCTTTGTCATTGCTTTGCTATCTCTTGGCATTGCATACTACGTGAGCGGGGTGCTCCCCTTCGTGGAGAACCAGCCTGAACTGGTGCATTAAAGGAGCCCATGGGGATGGGGCCAGTGCCTCTTCCCTGGCTTCCACTGTTTGTTCTGAGTTTCTCAAGCGTTTTCTCTTAGTGCAAGGCAGTGAGGGCTGTACATTTTTTCTTTGTGCATTTTTATGTATTGTAATCCTTTTCGAACAACGTGTTCATTTGAACCAACCACATACCGTAGTCAAGTATACTTCATCCTAAAGCTACCTCTGACTCACCCCGACTTGTTAGGAAAGCCTTCACATAGCCTTGTTTGATAAAAACATGGAGGTCCGTGACTGAAGAATGAAAGATTAAGGAAGAGACTAGGGAGTCTTGCTACAGAAACCTTACCTAATATGGGACCAACTAAAGTGAAGTATTCAAAAAGAGAGAGGTTTTCTTCTGTGATTACTTTTTGATAGTTGGTTGGTTTAGGTTTTGTTTATTTTTGCAAGAGCCCCTTTTTTTCTTTTTCTTTTTCTTTTTCTTTTCTGGGAAGAGGGGAGAGAATGAAACATTAAGCTTAAAACTTGAAGTGCTTTTTTCACATCCTGTATAGCAAATCAGTATGTGGGACTCTGTTTGGTTTATTTTAATATTTTCAAGTCTAGTTACAAACCAAACAGAACTTTTGAAAATGAGCTATATTTTCTTCAAAAATGATTGATTTGATATTTATTTGTTTATAGGATAGTTTTGGGTTTGTTTTTTTTTTTTGTAAACTGCTTTGCTTGTTGTTAATATCTGTGAAAAAAGAACTTGAGTTCATTTTGTTCACTTTCCAGTTTCCCCTAGTGTTTATATCAAAGAACTCCTGTTCATCAAAAATAGTCAGAAAACTCTTTTTCTACTCAGTAGTTAGCAGGGAAAGATCATTCTGACATCTGTCACTGTAATTCTGTAGTGTTATTATTGTGAAAAATTCCGTGCTACAGGCTAGCTGCGTTGTTACAACTGTATCATAGGTGATAATTATTTCATTTTATATGCAATCCTGTTTAGAGGCCCCGTTAGAATTGTCTTAACAGTCTCATCCGTATCAGTAATTCTCTGATGCAAGAGTGGATGGAGCATTTCTGAGGTGACGGTGCTGAGCACTATTGTACTGGGTGCCGTAAACTCTTTACGGATGGTGATAGTATGTAAATTGAAATCTGGTCCCCAAACTATATTGCAGCTTTCAGCAGTATGTTTGAAGGCCTCTTCTGTCAATGAGTGTGTTATGTATAAATCATATTCTTGATTTTTTTTAAAGTATATAAAGAGTTGATAATTATTCACTGAGTATAGTCAGAAAATTGTAGTGAAAGAACTAATGGTTTTATTTTTTAGAACAAAGGCATCTAAGCTACTGCTAATTGAATTGTTGCTACTTTAGAGTAGGATTGACATTTCTGTGATTCTTGTTGCTTCTTGCTATTTTCTCTTGTATTTATATATGTAGGATTGAGGTGTTTTCTTTCATGTGGCTTTATCCTCTCTTAAAGAGCTGTTTAAAAATTCCTGATATAACTGACTGCTTCAGGATCAGCTCACAGAGTCTTGTTTTTAGGGTAGAAACAAAATAAATCATACTTGGTAAAAGACAACAAAATAAAAGCCGACTTCAGAATGGAGAACACTAGAACTCAAAATCAGAGTATATTCAGAATGAAAGCTTTGGAATTCGCTTTATGTTTGTAAATCTAGATGAGCAGAATTGGTTAACATATATGTAAAGATACTGCATTTTTTAAAGATTTTAAGTGCTGATTTCTTTGTATTTTAATCTCTGCATTCAGCATTCAGTAATACTACCAATAAATGCATTTATAGTATCTTAATCACAACCCATTTTCTTAGTGTGTCATTGTTTTCTTTTGATTTAGGGCTCTTTGTAATAGGTTGCAATTGCCAGTTTAAAAAAAGTTTTTTTCAAACCTGCTGTAGCAGGTATATTGAATTTCACATAGGTTTGCCTTGTAAGTGCTCTGAAACTAATTGGGGTGAATTGCCTGTGGATTCAAGAGTAATGATACCTACCATGATTAAGCACCTTTCTATTGCGTATTTTACTTAACATGCCTCATCTCATGCCGTCGGTCAGCCCCCCGACCCAAGCTACATTTTCCCATTTTGTAAAGTGAGAAAACTGACACAGGGAGGGTTGTGACTTGTCCAGAGTCAGACAGATAGGTCATAGTGGAACAGGGATTCCAAGCTGAAGCTCTGTCCCCAGTTAGAAGTTTCTGTTTTCCTTCTGCCCCACTGTCTGTCATGCACCTTGCCTGCTGCCATCACAACAATACATTACTAAATTTTCCACCCACATTCCTAAAAACTTTTCCTCCTCCTATAATGCGCCATTTCCCACATCCTCTCAGTATTGCCAGCCTTTAAAATTAAAGGTCTAACTTTGGCATGTTCGGAAGACCTTCCCTAGTTAACCTTGACAGTCCATTTCTCTGCCTTTTATTTCCTCATCAATTACCGTACTAAATAAACATGTTTTTTTTTTTCATTTGTCTCTAATTACAAGCTTCACGAGAGCAGGGGCTTAATATATGTTACTACCCATTTGTCCACAGTGCCTCCTATGTTGTGTAGAACTCTTTGTACACACATATTGACAGTATTACTTTTTCACCTGTAGCTATATTTTTTCTATTTATTTATTTATTTATTTATTTATTTATTTATTTATTTTAAAGATTTATTTATTTATTTGAGAGAGAGAGAATGAGAGAGAGAGCACGTGAGAGGGGAGAGGGCCAGAGGGAGAAGCAGACTCCCCACCGAGCAGGGAGCCCGATGGCGGGACTCGATCCCGGGACTCCAGGATCATGACCTGAACCGAAGGCAGTCACTTAACCAACTGAGCCACCCAGGCGCCCCTATTTTTTCTTTTTAGATTTAAAAGCTTTTTACCTTTCACATGTTCTAACGGGCTGCATGTGCGAACTGTGTTGGTCGTTCTTCTTCCATGGTATGCCTGTCGCTTGATGGAAGAATTGCACACTCGTGAACGGTGTAGCTCCTTTACATAAGAGCATGCAGGCTCATTTACCACAGGTTAAAAAAAAAAAAGTATAATTGGTGTATACTTGGTATAGAAGTCTGTAACAATATTCACCTTTTGTTGTTTTGGGTGGGTTTTTTTTGTTTTTTTTTTTCTCAACCAGGCCTTATTCTTTGTCTTACAAAGTTGTTTGTGTATGTATCAAAGTGCTTTCAGTTGCAGGAAACCAAAATCCAAATTAAAAGTGGTTTAAACCATAGGAAATTACTGATTGATGTAACTGGAAGTCTAGAGGTAGAGTAGACCCCCAAGAGTGACAATCCAAATTTACCTGTTTTCCTGTGCTTCTGGCTCTGCCCTCCTGCTTGTTCACTTCATCCTCCAGCTGCTTCTGAAATGAGTTTAGAATTCTCAGGCCTCACAGCCATTTGTAACCATGAAGAGAAAAAGAAAGAGACTGTCTTTCCTGTGGTTTTCTCCTAGGAAACTTCCTGCCAGGCCCCCAGCAACTTCCTCTGTTTCATTGGCTGACATTATGTCATGTTCCCTATTCTCAAACCAACCATGGCCATGCACTGACAGTGAAGCCTGGATTGATGAGCCAGTTATTGGTGAGGGTTGGAGTGATAGAACTCATATGATTGGCTTGGAGCAATGGTTTTAGAAATGAGTGGAGGTACTGCTGGCAATTACTGGGCAGGGGTCAGAGATGTTTTATGTCCCACAGCACATGGGAAGGTTTAGCACAACAAAGAATTGTTCCATATGTCATGATTCTTGAATGGTCTATTGAACATTCAAAAAAAAAAAAAAAAAAAAAAAACAAGTTATCTGAGCCTTAAACCCAAATCCATTTTTTATAGAGTTTTAACATACACTGAATTTTCCAAGAATACAACCATGAGATCAGTAAGGGAAGATTCTACTTTATTTTGTTAAAACTTGACCAAGAACCACACCTGTCTCAAAGAATCTTGTTACCAGTGCTACTGGTGATAATTGAGTTACCAACACAATTCTGTATATAGGTACTGATGACTTTATTGCTTCTTGTGTGGCTGTGCCTATGCATTTATATATCGAAATACACATTTTATTATCCATTACTTTGCCTTTATTTTGCCTTTATATTACATGACTTATATGAAATCATTATATTGATTTTAGCAATTGTTACTTTTATCTGGGACTCATATTCATTCTATACCTTCTCTCATTTGGTCATCTTGATGTACCTTTTCCAAATAGTTTATCTTAGAGGGTACACCAGGAAATAGCATTTCTCAAAGTTAATAGAACACCGGGCGGGGGGCGGGGAGAAGAAGCCAGCATCTGGTTAAACTACCCTTTAAAATTGTTCGGTTCCAGAGTGCCTGGGTGGCTCAGTCGGTTAAACATCTCCCTTTGGCTCAGGTCATGATCCTGGGGTCCTGGGATCTTGGGGTCCTGAGCAGGGAGCCTGCTTCTCTCTGCCCCTCCCCTGCTTGTGCTCTCTCGCTCTCTCTCGAATAAATAAGTAAAATCTTAAAAATAAAAAATAAAATTGTTCAAGTCCAAACAATTCCAACTGTGCTGATCAAAGTAGAACTCTGGGATCAAGCCCATTCCTTTGTGCTCTGAAGTAGCTTCAAAGCAGTTTCCTAGGGATGATCTTGGCCTTGCCATGGATACCTCCTTGGCTTCCCTCACAGCACAGATAGGTGGGCATTCTGTTTAGTCACCTTGGACTTTGCACATCAGAAACGGAGGTCCACAGTCCAAGGTGTAGGGGCTGTGTTTACATGGCAGTGGAGGTGGCCACACTCCAGTTAGATGTCAAGGGATACAATCTGGAGTCCTTGTTGCCAAATGCCCATCAAAAACTTATATTGGTATTTAGAGAATATTACTTGGAAGATATTTATAGATCAGTACTATTCAAACTTTCTGAAATTTCTGTATCTGTGCTGTCTAGTGCAGTAACCACTGGTTATTTGTGGTTATTTAAAAGAAATTTAGTTCTTCATTAGCACAGTTATCTGAGCCTAAAACCCAAATCCATTTTACATTTGAAAGCAAAACTATCCACATTTCTAGTGCTCTGTATCCACAAGAGGCTATTGTATTGAATAGCACAGATTTTTGCAGAAACACTTTTGAACAGCACTGTTCTAAAAATCTATGGGGTCAAGTCAGATCAGTGTAGAGCTAGATACTGAATTGTATTATGGCAGTACCAACCCCAGTTACTTCTACTAAGCTCTTCACTAATAAGTGGTAAGTAACACTATCCAATGCTCATTAACTTGCTTAATCTTTGCAAATTGCTGTTGTTATCCTCACCTCACAGTTAAAGAAACTAAGGCACTTGAGCCAGGTCGGAATAACCTGCCCAAGGTCACACAGTAGAGCTGGGATTTGCACTTGGACAGTGTAGGACTGGAATCTCTCCTAACCATCGTGCTGTGATGTCTCCCTCTGCTTGGCTGTGATGCCATCATTTTCAAGTAAGAATTGTCTTGAGGACTAGCCCTGTGTACCCACCCACTGCATCTACTTAAGGAAAGTTACTGAGGATGCTGTTGGCATAATTCTTTATGAAGACCCCCAAAGAGGAGCTTTTGCTTATTCCACTGCAAGCAACTGCGTTTCCGCTGAGCTTTTGCTTTCATCTTATTTTCTCTATGAGTTATGTAATTGATCAGGTAGGCTTCCTCATTCATACAGGATGTTGGAAAGCTTAATGCCAAATTTGGGTTCCACTAGAAGCAGTTGTAATGGAGGCCGTTAATGGTGATTTATTAGAACCTCATTCCTGGCTTATTTTGTATGCTCATCTTTAGTTTTATTTTCCTGTTCTAAATGTTCACTTTTTATTTATGCAATTCTGTATTATTTAAGCCCCCTTAATTTATTTTTGGATCATGATAGGGGATGATAGTTAGTTATTTTTATTAGTATGAATTGATAGGACCACAACAAAACTGTCAGTTTCTGGAAACTAACAGCAGAAAATGCACTGACCTTTTGCAATGGAAAACAGTAGTTTGTTGCCTCCTATTCAAAATACAATTATTTCAGCCCCTAAGAAACAAAAATAGGTTTCTGGCATAGCTGCCATTGTTAGTTTACTTTATTCATATGTCTCTCTCTTCCAAAAAAGGATTTAAGTTCTGCTGAATAAGCAGGTATTATTCTAAACTATGGAAATCGAATGTCCTGGTTCTCTTCTAGCATTCTGATGAATCGTGAGTGAAGCCTGAAAAATGAACATTGTAACAAGTTACTATAATCACAAAATTTTAGAGATGAAGGGACATTAGGAGTCATCTAGGGAGGGGAAAAAGACCAAGAGGGATGGAATGACTGGTCCCACAAGTAAGAAAGGGGCAGAACGGTTTTGTGAATCCAGATGTAGTGTATTACTCTTATCACACTTCCCTTACCCACATCTCCAGCTTCCCCATAGGCTATCGGAAATGTTACTTAAAAATACAAGTATCTGGTGTTAGATACATAAATACAAACTTTCTTGCCATGGTGTTTTGGGTACTTAAATAGTTAACCAAAATACTGATCTAATCAGTGAGTTGATCATGTCATAAGCCAAGAATGTATTTTTCTGTAACCCCAGTCTATTTGTTTATGGGAGAATCATCATAAACCTATCATTTTCTCTTGATAAACACTTTGAGAAGTCTTTCACTTCTAAAAAAAAAAAAAAAAAAAAAAAAATCCACATCAGATAATGCACGTTCTCTGTAAAGCACCTTATACTGTGGAAATGCTGTGGGGAGGCTAAGCAGAAGGCCCCAGAATTTCCGTCAGAGGCACGGTGTTGCCTGTTTCTCACTGGTCAGCCACAGTACTTTTTCTTATTAGAACAACTAACTATTTCTTCAATCCCGTCGTCTGCTGTATACTTTTAATTCAAGGTAGGGGGTCGATGGCAGCAGGACTAGGAATGTGAGCCCTGAGTTATAAATGCCCTGCTTGAGGGTGCTTCACACAGCTGTTCTCCGCTTGGTTCTCTCGTGTATCAGACATGTCTTAGGCATGTCAAGTGAGCTCTTCAGTACGTGTTCCCATGTGTCCTTTCCCACATCTTTGGTAGTATTTTTTAAAAAAGCAGTGAGAAACGAGTGAAGATAGGAGAATAACCCACAGTCAGAAAAAAACTATCATTGTATCTACTTAGGAATCACTCACTTAGGGGTGGTCAGTAGATTCTTCTTGCCCCCTTTTCCTTCCTAAAGGTTTTGTTTTTAATCTAGGTTATTTTTTTCATGTCCAAATTAGTCTAAGGATCAATTTAATAATAAGCTGACTTAGGGTAATTCCAACTTGAGATGTACAATAGTTAATCTACTCTTGAGAAAAAAAAACTAAATGGATTAATTTTTTATTTGTAGGAATCATCACAAGTTACTGTGTGCATATATTATTTTATGGACAAACCTATTTCAGCAAATTTCAGTTGTTTATCTTTCTCTTTTTTGCAGTATTCTTCTTTGTGCTTTTAAAATTGTATGGCATGCAACGTTAGCTCTACAGAATACTTGTGTATTTTTGTATGTGTCCATAAGCCATAAAACCTTTTTGGAGGTTAAAGAACAATTGTCAGCCTACTTCTCTTGCATCTTCATGGTGCAAATGGCAAGTATTTAGAAGTGTGGCATTGCGAGTTAGTTATTTCTTCCTATAATTGAGCTAGGAGAAGGTTATTCTCTGTCACAATAAAAATTAATGTTCCCTTTCTTTGGGGATTAATTTCTAAATTTGAAGACTCTGGGTCAGAGTTGGCTGGGCTGTTTCACTGAAATTTCAGCCCTGAAGAAGCGAAAATAGGTTTTGGAATAGTTTCTAGGTCACTGGCACAGAAAGCTGGCAAAAAGCTATAACTTACTTTGGATAGTCCTAGTTAGTACAGTTCCATCAGCACAAGCTGTTCTTTAGCCTGTGACTCAAGTTTAGGAGAAAATAAAATGTAGGGATCCCCAAGTTCTTACTGTGTAGTAAACGTTTAGGCTTGGATTCTCCTGTATTTTAGTAGAACCCCTGACTTGAGGGGAGGGAGACATAGTTAATCAGATGTCAGTTCTATATTTTACCTTACTGAACTGTTCACATTCATCTGTTATTTTAGCTTATGTTCCAGCTCTGGATCAGACAGTGGAGGCTGTGGTTATACTGAAAAGCAGGCAGACTTGGGAGTTGATAGATCTCAGCTGTACTTAGTGTGGACTGACCTTGGTCAAATAATGTAAGCTTTCTAAACCTCTGTCCTCATCTGTAAAACAATTAATACCTACCTCACAGACTTAACAATGAGTAAAAATAACTTGAGTGCTGTGTGCCTGCAAGTATGTGTGCCTGGCCCTATAAATGTTGATAGTGTTGTTATTCCCATAAAGAAAACAAGGCTTGAAAAATTTAGTATGTTTCCTGAGGTCATGGAGTAGACCAAACCAAGAGTCTGTCTAATTCTGGCGATTTTGTGCGTAGCCATTAGAACATGGTGCTTCTCCCATTAAGTGAGTCACCATATCTGAAAGTATTTGGTACTCATATAGGGACTCAATATAAGTTCTCCTTTTCTCTTGGCAGAATAAATTGTGTGGTTTATTGACTGAACTCTCACTTTTTATGTGCAGATGATCTACACATTATCACATAATTTCTGATTTGCTGAAGAAGCTTTAATAACTGCTTTATTTTTTTTTTAAAGATTTTATTTATTTGACAGAGTGAGAGACTGCAAGAGAGGGAACACAAGCGGGGGAGTGGGAGAGGGAGAAGCAGGCTTCCTGCCGAGCAGGGAGCCCAATGTGGGGCTCGATCCCAGGACCCTGGGATCATGACCTGAGCTGAAGGCAGACGCTTAAAGACTGAGCCACCCAGGCACCCCAATAACCGCTTTATTAATTAAAACTCCTATCCATGATTTTTCATACCTGCAGCCTTATAAGAGCTCGTAGAACCTTCCAGGCATCATCTCATTAGCTCTGGCTGCCCTTTCTCGATAAAGGAACTTCTCAGCCACAAAGAGAAAGCCCTGAGATCTCTCCAGTGACAGGAAGAAGGAAAATGCTTAGGCTCATGACTGCTGGACTGTCCAGTCTCAAGTTTACATTGAGAAGGGATGTGTACCTTTTAAACCAACTATGAAGTTGTAAAATGCCAAATGCACACCATGTAGGACTGAAGAGGATGATTTCCATTGAGTTCCATGAAAAAAGGTCTAGATGTGGGTAGCCACGTTGACTATATTCTTTGAAAAGGGGTTCTTCTAATAGAACTACTTTTGAAGATAACAGAGTAAATGAGAGTTATGGAAGCTTATATTTTCTTTCTAGTTGAGCTCTTTTTTCTGTTTGAGAAGCATATTTTTCTCTCATGATTTTTGTATCTGCGATTATGTTGGCCATGTCAGATCCCCAGAGATGTGGTGACATCATCTTGCCTAATTACAAAAATGTTTTAATGGCTGAGCTTAGAAACCCACTATACTTCTTATGATTTTCAAAAAGTTTGTGTTGGTCACATGAACTGGGAATGCACTAGATTTTCATTTAAACCTTCAGCCATACTGGAATTCCCATTCTGGAAAGTGGCAGTCCCAGGCCCCAACACAGGAGCTCTACCCTATCTTATTTCCCCTTTGACAAACCCTACACCCTTCCAAGGCCTTCTTCCCTGCCCTAGTCTTGAGCTGCAATTGGAAGAGAGAAAGACTTGAAAAGCAAGGAGTTCTTGTTCTTTTGGTCCTGACTCAAAGAATGCTATAAAAAGAAGGGGCCCAGAGCTCCCATCCCGCAAAATTATGATTCTCTTTGGACAGACTAAACATCTGACCCTCCTCACCTCCTCAGAATACAACTTCTATTTAATCAGAAGTCTTATTAGAAAGAAATAATTTCAATTCCAGAGTTAAGTGGGTAAACCCCTTTTCTCCTGCTGATTGAGATTCTTTGTTGTCATTAATAGAGCCCTATTACTCAACACTGGGGCCTAACTTTGGTTCACTGGCTTACAACTGCTCAAATAGCATTTCCAGCTGTGGAATAAATACAGATGGTCAACTTATTTCACACGTCAGCCTTTTAAAATATGTATGGATGTATGATGTTTCTTGATAATTTAATTTGGATAAAATAAGTTATAACAGACCATCTGTTGCTTTTGGGGTTTCTGAGTTGCAAGAATAGATATGAAGGGATGAGATAAGATGCCCCACCTTCAGCATTCCAAGGGAAACACACACACATAAACACACAACTTGGTCTCTCTATCTCACTGTTTGCCAGGTTTATATGAAAACAAAATAAACAAGGCACACCTTTCCACAGACACCCTCTATTTGTGATTGGGAGACAGAATGGCTTAGTGGGTAAGCATGTGGGCCTTAGAGTCAGACCTGGCTATGGATCCCAAGCCTACCACTGTAGTAGAGTGGCCTTGGGCAGGTTACCTACCCTTCTTCCCTAGCCTCAGCTTCATCTGTTAGATGAAAATAGTAACACTAACCAGAGACTCAAATGAGATAAAGTATGTAAAGTGCTGGATGCAGGTTCTGGTAACTCTCAGTTATTAGTGTATTTATATGATTACTTCCCTTTAGGCCAACCACTACCTAGAACTGTGCCAGCCCCTAACGCTACACTTTAGGAAGCATTTATTTGCAGAAAGGACAACTTCTGTTCTCTTGTAATTGGTCAGGCCCTCAGGCACTGGCTGATTGGATTCCCGGATGACTGGATGGCTTCCTCTCTTCTTTGAGCTTTCTTTAAATAATACCTTAATTATTAGCTCAAGAGGAGGTTCACCCCAATCTCTGCCCATCTCCCTGAACCTTCCCTGAAGGAAGCCCAGGACATTTGAGGACCTACAGAGCACTTCCCTCTAAATGTTGAAAGATCTAAGGGCAAGAACTGGAGAAGCAGGGCCCGTGCTTGCCAGGTCCAGACATTCATTCTCTTATTTGGTCCCAGTGCATCTCTGTAGGGTGGCAGAACTGGGATTTTTTACCCTCCGCACTTCTATAGAGGAGGAAACTGAGGCCTGGAAGCTTTGCAAGACAAGACAGAAGCAGAGTCCAGACCATTTAACCCAGGTCCATGCTCTCTGTACCTGGCTATTATCACCAAGCATCCGAGGCCAAGAAAGGAGGGACACAGACATCAGTATCCCTGTGCCCACGTCCCCATCATGACTGTGTTATGGAGCCGCATCTCCGGAGCTCTGCAGTTAGAGAAGAAGCAGAGAGACCTCCCCACCAGGCCCCTCCTGCCCCATCCTGCCCTGCAGTCCTCCTGGCATATCTGTGGTCCTCCCAGTTCCTCCAGCTGAGCCCAGAGGACCATCCCCTCTGCTGAGGCAGGATGCGACCTCCACAAGGCAGATCACATCCATTTGATCTTGAACAAAAAGCTGCGACCATGTCTGAAATGACAACTCCCCGGCGGCTGATGTCATGCTGTTTTGTCTCCATGGACTGTGGGGATCTGATTTCAGTTGTGAAGAAAAATGGTCTGGGGAAAAAAGTTACTTCATTCGGAAAATTCCGAGAAGCCATAAATACAGTGTGCAGCTGATGAAAGCACATTCACAGGCAGACAATGGCTCTGGGATGGAAGAAGAGCCCTCTCGAGAGGCCAGGCCCTTCACCCCCACCCACGGCCAGCAGCGGCCCTGCTTCTCCCGGGCCTCTGGCAAGATTGAGAGCAATCCCTCTGTCCGCTGAGGAGACTCACCACCCCCCAGGGGCAAGGCGACTAGGGACAGGTTTTCCCTGGTTCTCATCCTAAATTGCCTCCTGCCCAGTTCACTCCTGGAGCATCTTGCGCAGCTGTGTCTACCTCCCTGTCCGAAATGGCCGACCTGCACTCCTGATGTCTGAAAGCAAATTAAAAATAACATTTTGTTTTGTTGTTTTCATTTCTTACTCACTTTCTAGCCTTGCAACCTCTCTTGAATCTTTTTCACTTTGCATATTCTTTTCTCTTTTTCCTATAGTTGGCACAGTGAGAAAGAGGGAGAAAACAGAGGATGGAATTCTATTTTGCTTTTCCTAAGAAATTTAAGAGTATAATTCCTAGTCCAGATCCTCAGGCCTGAGTCAGGAAGGAATAACCATTGCCAGGAAAGACCAGAGGCAGAGAGCTTAGAAGTGGGGGTAAGTTTTCAAGAGATGTTGCATCCCCCTGCCTAGCTCCCTCCGCCGCCCCCCCGCCTCAATAATATAAAGATTTATTTATTTATTTGAGAGAGCGAGAATGAGAGAGAGAGAGTACATGAGAGGGGGGAGGGTTAGAGGGAGAAGCAGGCTCCTCGCCGAGCAGGGAGCCCAATGCGGGACTTGATCCAGGGACTCCAGGCTCATGACCTGAGCCGAAGGCAGTCACTTAACCGACTGAGCCACCCAGGCGCCCCCGCCTCAATAATATAAAAACAATATGGCAAGATTACAGAATTTCGGGAGATCAGAGAAAGTTTTCCTAATCCAGCCCTTCCTTCCATCATTATGTCTTCTGGTGCCAGGTCCCTAGGTCACTGAGCCCCTCATTCTGTCTTCCCTATTCCCACAACCCCCAGCTTTGGGGTGCCCTTCTCTTGGGGCCTGGCCTCCAAGAAGTCCGTGGTCTTCCCAGACCAGTGGGAGCTGTTTTTTCCTGAAACTCACTCACAGCCTCTGATTTCCATGCAAAAACTGGTTTCTAGAGACAATGAGCCCCTTGCATTTACTCCTGAGAAGAGGAATCCCTTTCCTTTGGCCCTCAGCCTGGGTGCCTCCCACACAGGTCTGCCCCGAGTACCTGCAGCCCCACCAGCTGCCCATCTACAGGTCTGAGCTGGGCCATCGTGGTGCAGACACCGCCCCAAGCATGGCAGGCCCACCCGCTTCCTTCTTCCACCCTGTGAGCCTCAATGCCCTGCCAGGCCACAGGTTCAGGCTCTTGGAGAGTCTAGTTCCTGGAGCAGGTGCAAGTACAGTGTCAGAGGAACCTTGAGAGGAGACCGCATTTGTCCTTTGGGGGGCTCTCAGTCCCGCAGGCACAGCATCACCAGATGATAGAAGAATAAAAACAAAGCCAAAGCTTCTTAAAAAGTCCCCATTAACCCAATTAATCAAATCCTGAAGGGGCTTTTGTCTTAATGGAATTTGACTATATCTCAATAGTACTTGAAATAAAAAAACATCAGTTCACATTTAGGAAATGTGGATTTTAAGCTCCTGGGATTTGATTTCTAGACGTAAGTAGTTTTACCTCATAGATCAGTGTCGCCCCATAGAAATATAATGCAAGCCAATTGAGTAATTTTAAATCATCTAGTAGCCAGCCACATCTTTAAAAAGCAGTAAGAAATAGATGAACTTAATTTTAATAGTGTATTTTATTTAACCCAATATATCCAAAATAGCAACATGGAGTCAATATTAAAAATTATTAATGAGATAGGGGCGCCTGGGTGGCTCAGTCGTTAAGCGTCTGCCTTCGGCTCAGGTCGTGATCCCGGGGTCCTGGGATCGAGCCCTGAATCGGGCTCCCTGCTCAGTGGAGAGTCTGCTTCTCCCTCTCCCGCTCCCCCTGTTTGTGTTCCCTCTTTCACTATCTCTGTCAAATAAATAGGGTCTTGAAAAAAATTATTAATGAGATATATTCCTTTTGGTACTAAGTTTTTGAAACTTTACCCTTTTTTTTTTTTTTTTAAAGATTTTATTTATTTATTTTAGAGACAGAGCACAAGAGCGGGGAGCGGGAGAGGGAGAAGCAGACTCCCTGCTGAGCAGGGAGCCCGATGCGGGACTCGATCCTGGGACTCCAGGATCATGACCTGAGCCGAAGGCAGTTGCTTAACCAACTGAGCCACCCAGGCGCCCCGAAACTTTACCCTTTTAACGTACCTCATTTTGGGATGGCCACTTTTCAAGCACTCAGTAGCCACATGGGGCTAGCAGCTACTGTGCAGGATGGTGCAGTTATGGGCAACTGTCGTCTCTCCTGGGAAGGTTCCCCAAGAGAGATGATCCTGGCAAGTGGGCAGTGACTCTGAGAACACAGCTGCAGCCCAGCCAACCGGAGGTCTGCGCTTGTCAGAGATCACAGGGTACAACAAAAGCAATGTAGGAGTCCTGTAGAAAGTAAGTGCTATGGGAACAAAGGGAAAAAATAGAGCAAGGTAAGGAAATAAGTGCTGAGGTGGGTCAGGTTGTAGTAATAAAGAGAGTAGGTCTCCAAGAAGGTGAGATTTGAGCAAGTCTGTATGCTAAGAGTTGAAGGAGGTGAAGAAGTGGGCCAGTAGAGCATCCTGACAGGACAGCTAGAGCATGCATATACCTGGCATGTTTGAGAAATAGCAAAAAGACCAGTGTGTCTGGAGAGGAATGAGCAAGGGGGAGAGTATTACGAGATGATATCACAGAGGTAAGGTGGGGGGGGGCTAGGTCATGTCGGGCCTTACAGGCCATTGCAAAGACATTGGCTTTTATTCTGAGCAAGAATCACAATAGAATTTTGAATGACATGGTCTGACTTAAATTTGAACAAGGTCACTGGTTGCTGTGTTGAGAATAGAATGTAGGAGGGCAAGAATGGAAGTAGGAGGACCAATTAGGAGTTTCTTCCAAGATGATGGCAGTTGGACCAAGATAGTAGTAGTGAAAATGATAAAGAATACACATCTTATGGATATATTTTCAAGGTAGGGCCAGTGGAGTGTGAGAAAAAGAGTAGTCCAGGATGCCTCCTAGGTTTTTGGTTTGCATAAAGCATGATCTGTCAGGGCCATCTATGGAGATAGAAAAGGCTGCAGGGGGGCAGGCTTATGGGAAAAGATCAGGTGTTCGGTTTTGAATGTATTTCATGTGAGATGTCTGTTTGACATCCCAATAGAAATGTCAAGTAGGCAGTTGGAATTATGAAGCTAGAATTTGGGAGAGAGGGCTGGGCTTGAGATACAGATTTGGGAGTTCTCAGCATATGCATAGAATTTAAAGCCCTGAGATTCCATGAAATCAAATCATCTGAGTACGTACAGGACGAGCACCCTGAGGCACTCCCGACAATAGATGGTTGGAAGGTCAGGAGAACCAGTGAAGAATGCTAAGGAAGAGTAATCAGAGATGGAAAGAAAACCAAGAGACTGTCGTGTCCTGGAAACCAAAGGAAAAGAGAGCTTCCAAGAAGAAAGGGTGAACTGGATGGGATGTCCTGACAGGTCAGGTCAGTTGAGAGAAATGGGAACCGACCATTGGATCTAGCAGCATGGAGGTCATTACAGTCCTGAAGGAGCAGTTCCATGCGGGATGGAACGAAACGGGTGTGAACAGAAGAGAGAGTCTGTGGGGCAGAACTGCAGACAACTCGGGAGCCTTGCACAATAGCTGGCATGGTGAGGGGGAGCAAGAGAAAGCGTTTTTAAAAACCAACTTTATTGAGGCATAATTTAAATTTATGTCTGAAGTATACAGTTCAGTGTTTTGAGAAATGTATACACCCATGTAACCACCACAACAATCAAGATATATAACACTTCCACCACCCCAAAAATTCCCTCTGCCCCTTTATAGTCAATCTCTCCCACCCCCTCCTCCCAGTCCCCAGCCCCAGGCAACCACTGTTTTGCTTTTTGTTGTTGAGCTTTGTTCCACCTTTTCTAGAATTTCATATAACTTGAATCATACAGGATGTCCTCCTGTGCCTGGCTTCTTTTGCTCAGCATGTATCAGTAGTTCCTTCCTTTATATCGTTGAGTAGTATCCTATTGTACAGATATACCCCAGTTTGACTACCCATTCCCTTGTTGGACATTTAAATTGTTTCTAGTTTGGGGCTATTATGATTAAAGATGCCAAGAACATTTGTATACAAGTCTTTGTGCAGACATAAATTTCATTTCTTTTGGGTAGATAGATATCTAGGAGTAGAATTGCTGGGTCATATAGTAATGTATGTTTAGTTTTATAAGAAACTACAAAAATGTTTTTCTAAAATGACTATATAATTTTCCATTCTCACCAACAATGTGTGAGTTCCAGTTGCTTCACAGATTTACCAACACTTGGTATTGTCAGTCTTTAAACTGTAGATGAAGTTTGTTTTTTGTTTTTTTTTTTGGAATAGACTTTTGATTTTAGAATAGCTTTAGGTTCATAGACAAGTTGCAAAGACAGAACAGAGAGTTCTAGTACACCCTTTGCCCAGCTTTATGCAATGTTACCTTCTTATAAAGCTGTAGTTATTTGTCAAAACTGACATTGGCACAATTTGAGTAGCCCCACTATGGTCTCTACTTACATCTCACCAGTTTTCACATTAATGACCTTTCTCTGTCCCAGGAGACCACACTGGGTCAGGCCTTGGTCTCTCCAGTCTGTGACCCTTTCTCTGTCTTTCCTTGGTTTTCATGACCTTGACAGTTTTGAAGAGTACTGGTCAGGTATTTTGTGGGATGTCCATCAATTTGAGTTTATCGGAGGTTTTCTTATGACTTGGCTAGGGTGATGGATTTGGGAGAAGAATGCCCCAGAGCTGAAGTGCCCTTCTCTTTGGTTCACATCAGGGAGCACATAACAGCAGCATGGCTTATCACTGGGGATGTTGTTACCCTCATCACTTGGTTAACATGCTGTCCGCCGGGTGTCTTCCCTAATAAAATTTCTGTTTTCCCCTACATACCCTCCTTTCAAGAAGCCAGTCACAGAGTCCAGCCCACCCTCAAGGAGAGGAGATTCAAGTTCCACCTCCTGGAGTGGGAAGTATCTACATGTATTACTTGGAATTCTTCTCTAGGGGAGATTTCCCCTTCTCCTTTATTTCTTTGTTGAATCATTTATTACAGAGAAAACTTTCTTTTTAAAAGATGGGCAAATAACAGCACATTTGTATGTTGGTGGAAATGATCCAATAGAGCAAAATATTGTGAGAGTTTCTTTAGTTTTTTCAGCAAATGTTGAAAAAAATTTTCACTGTTAGAGTTTCTACTGCATCTTTTCTCATGTCGTTTTAAACATCACTTTTACCCATAATTCAGTTTCCATAGGCCTCATTGGAAGTCAGAGGACCTGTGGAGGTCAGGGCAGAGTTTTCGTAGATGGCCCAGGAGTCCGGTGTGTTCATCTAGCAGAACTCCTGGGTCTTGTGAAAGGATGGCCCCTCTCCCCAACCCTCACCCTTCCTACCATCTCCCTCCTCAGCCCACAGTAGCCTGGGCAGGACGGGGAACTCCAGAACTGGGGAAGAGCCCATGTTTCCCTTGGGTGGGAAGAAGCCAGACATCTGCCATGGGGAGCTGTGGCAGCTGGAGCCCTCTCGAGGGGACTCTAGGGGCTGATGGTGACTGAGGGGGAGAATTCTAGGGGAAGGAAAAAGCAGATGGAGCTGCTTTCCTCCAACTCAGAATCCAGAACAGTGGGCTCTGTTTATTCTGTCCCCTCATTGGGAGGACAGAGCTCTGAAGACAATAGCCAAGGCTCTGAGCCCTGGCAGGACGCTCCAAGAAGAACCAAGTCTGAGCACCCCAGGGCAGGGGGGATGAGATGAATGATATTGGAGGTTCAGGTTAGAAACTCAGTGGTGGAAGAGGCCCCCCCCCCCAGGAGAGAGAGGCCCAACAGGCCCTGGAAGGGACTTGGGCCACTGCCAGCCAGCTTACCAGCCCCACTTCCCCACCCCCACCCCCAAATCCCTGCACATAGAGATTCTCATCTGGCCTCCAATTGGGGAACCCCAGGCCCACATGCCTGGGCCCGCAGGGTGTGGGGGTGGTGTAGAGAGTGGTTGTGACAAGAGGTGACGTATTCTGGGCTGCAGAAGTTATCTCCAGGCTTGTATTCTGCAGAGGCTAGCAGTATGGTGTCTACACAGATACATATATTTGTAGGTGAATCAAGCCGTACCCTGCCGTGATACCAGAAGCGCTGCCACCATAAAAGAAGGTGGTAAATTCCCTCTCATTCAGAGAATGCCTCTCTCTTCTCAACCAGCTGCCCACGGGTTTCTCATCAAGACAGTAATTCATTGTACAGGGAAGGGAACTTACCCTGTGGAAATTCCCACTTCCTCCCGAGAACAGGGTGCACAGTGTTAACCTCGGTGGGTAAGAACCGCCCCCCTGCCCCCCACGACCCCAATTGCCACTTTTCTCTTTGAAAGCCTGCAGCCACTCTAAGTCTTATCCAAACCCTCTGCACAAGTCTGCAAACTGCCCAGGGCAGACCTGGGGGTGAGCTCAAAAGCGCCGATAATCCGATTGATAGGAGCAGATATGACAACGTTCTTCCTGCCCAGCATCTCCTCCTTCTGACGGCAGCCCGTGGGTTTTCCTTTGGGGCAGCAGCTCTCCTGTCCATGTGCTTCCACAGGCCCAGGCTGCAGGGATGGACACAGGCTGAGCCAGTCAGAGCCTCGGGCAGGTACTGCTAGACTGGAGTCCAGGGCAGAGCCTGCCTGAGGACAGAGCTGATGCCGAGGGAGGGAAAGCTAAGGGGTGGACGGACACCTGGCCGCACCCTCCTCGGGGCACCTGGCTCCGGCTGGCCTTTTCAGTTACAGATCAAGCAACTTTCTTTCCTCCCTTACTCCTGCCCCCTCCTTCTCCCCCCCGCCTCTTTATTTTGGTCGGTCCAGTTTGTGGTTTTTATCTCTTGCACTAAAATTGTTCCAACACATACCCTAATGGCATTGCCACCTCACATGCCTGCCCATGCCTCCCCCCCTCGCCCCCCCAACACTGTCTGAGAGGCTCAAACTCTGGTTTTTCTCAGGTGCCACAGGACTACTGTAGGAACCATTTCACGGTCCGACCCACAGCCCCTTCTGCCCCCTACGGCATAAAGTGAGAACGTATTTTTATAAAACTGAACACATGTATCTTTCTGTTATACAAGAACTTATTGTTTTAATTAGAGAAAAGGGGGAAATTATTCATAATGCAGCTGCCATGAGGGTTTTAGCTTATTTCCTTGCAAATGCTTCCCCAGTACGCACGGACACAGTTGTAGCCCTAGTGCACAGCCTGGCGTCATCACTGGCATTTCTCTCTGTTTTCAATGGCTCCCCTTCTCAGAGGTCCAGCTATAAGACTGGGAAGTCAGGAGCTCCCCTAGAACAAGGTGAAGCCACTTGTTCGGGTCGGGGCTGTTCCTGTCACTCTTTCCGAGAATCCAGCCATCCTCAGCTGGAGTCGGACACCGATGCCTGGGCCGCACCCCTAGACGTCTGCTTCGGTAGCTCTGGGGTGGGTTCCAAGAATTTGTATTTCTGAGCAGTTGCCAGATGATACTAACGCTGCAGGTCTCAACATGCAGGATTCACGTGGGAGCTAAAATGCATTTGCTATTCGGTGACCTGTAGGCCCATTCAACTTGGAGAAGCCCAGATAGAGACATGCCCTAAGTTTCAACTTAATAGTCACTTACTGAACACTAACTCATGCCTCTGTGGTTTTTCAGAAGCCTACCTTTTTCTTGGGTGCCAAGTTTCCGAGTGGGATAGGACCTACAACTTCACACCTAAAGCCCCTGGGAACCCCCAATTTTACATAACCTAAAAAGGGAGGGTTATGTGAGGGTTTCTTTCACTGTTCTTTTATAACCCTCCTCCAGTTGGTTAGAGATGAAGGGGCAGGCTGTGGGGGATTGGAGCCTCAGGTCAGTTTCATATTTATTGAATGTTGGGGACTGTGTCAAGGGATACAAAAATAAATGAAGCATGGTCCCTGTTCTCTAGGAGCTGATGGAAAATGGAAAGGTAAACACAAAATAAAAAAATGCTCATAAGCTGAGAAAGAGCAGGGCAGAGGAAGGCAGTGTTCCTGGAAGCAAAGAGAAGGGGCACTCACTGGCTGTGCGGGATGGGGAAGCTGAGCCGAGTAGAAGTTTGCAGTTAGCCAGTGAAGGAGCATGGGAAGGGCATTCACGGCAAAAGGAACAGTGAAGGCCAGGGCACTGGAGACATCCTGGTGCTGTCAGGTGTGGGATTGTGAGAAATGGAGCTGGGGGGTGAAGTGGGCCAGACGTAGACCCCCTGAGCAGCTGAAAGCACATTTTAGAACCTCCCAGATCTCTGGTCCTCCAGTCCAAGAGCCTGACATGGAGCCAGCATAAGACTATTGGAGGATTTTCCGCCAATCCACTGAGTGGAATGACTTGGTTTCTCTTATTGCTTAAAATTTCACCTCAAAGGCACCAAGTTTGATCAATAATTTCCCAAGCCTCAGGGGCACGTGGGTGGCTCAATCATTAAGCGTCTGCCTTCAGCTCAGGTCATGATCCCAGGGTCCTGGGATCAAGCCCCGCATCGGGCTCCCTGCTAGGCCGGGAGCATGCTTCTCCCTCTCCCGCTCCCGCTGCTTGTGTTCCTCTCTAGCTGTCTCTCTCTCTGTGTCAAATAAATGAATAAAATCTTTAAAAAATAATAATATAATTGCCCAAGCCTCATTGCGGCCTGCACATACCTAGCCACCCCAACATCTCACCAATGGCTCCTACAACTGTAACCACATGTCTGCCTAAGAACAAGGACAATGGGTTGGATTGGGTTGCTAGTTTATAAAGAACCAAATAGCAGTGAGTTCATTGAAAACCAGTCATATTTTCTCCAGAAAGCAGTCCAGGATTCATGTGGGGGCCCCATGGTCAAACTCAAGCCCTTCTGGCATTCAAATTCATCATCCTTGACTGCCTTGCTACTCAGAGTGTGAGAACTTGTTAGAAAAATGAAACCTCTGAAACAAATAATGCAATATATGTTAAGAAAAAAAAAAAGAAAAAGAAAAAGAAGGTAGCGGGAGGGGAAGAATGAAGCGGGGGAAATCAGAGGGGTAGAGGAACCATGAGAGACGATGGACTCTGAAAAACAAACTGAGGGTTCTAGAGGGGAGGGGGGTGGGAGGATGGGTTAGCCTGGTGATGGGTATTGAGGAGGGCACGTTCTGCATGGAGCACTGGGTGTTATGCACAAACAATGAATCATGGAACACTACATCTAAAACTAATGATGTAATGTATGGGGATTAACATAAGAATAAAAAAAAAAATGAAAAGGGCCTGCTCCAGACCTGCTGAACCACAGCCTGCATTATAATCAATACCCAAGTGATTGAAACAC
Source organism: Mirounga angustirostris (assembly GCF_029215605.1). Lineage (NCBI taxonomy): Eukaryota > Metazoa > Chordata > Mammalia > Carnivora > Phocidae > Mirounga > Mirounga angustirostris. The sequence continues at coordinate 36,221,590 of NW_026991712.1, forward strand.
CTGTAGTTGAACAGGTTGGGCTTATCCTCACTGTGGTGAGGGAGACCGCACAGCTGGGGCAACGGTGTACCATCTCAGTAGGAAGGGTTTTGACAAGACTTGCAGGACTTGGCCTTGGTTGGGTGAATTTAGGGAGGGCCCAAAAAAGCAGGCATTTGCTCTGGATTGGGTTTTGTCAGGAAATGGGACAGTTCTTTGACTGAGTATCTTAGTAAATCTTATCGATAAGGAGGGTAAACCAGATCCAAGCTAAATGTGTACTTGGTAAAGAAGCAGCCACCACTCCTATTAGCAAGGAAAGGAAGACATTTAGTATTTTATGGTTGTTTTTGTCTGTGCTTAAATAAAATTACGAGGCAGTCCATTTTGACTCACTTCATCACAGTTGCAGAGTGACGTTGACTGATGGCATTCTGTGAGATCGTTTATGTCCAACAAGAAAACATCTAGGCCAGCTTCAGACAAGCTAAGGCCTAGCTGAAAGTGTCAGGCCAGTTCCCAGATGTCAGGAGCTGCTTTCTCCTTTCTCAGCCTTAAAGACTGAGAGTCAGCGTTTTAGAGTGTGGCGTCCCTTTTCAGGGTCGTCTCCTGGTCCCATATGGTTGCTGGAGCACCGGAAATCATGGAAGCGTTCAAGGGACAGAGGGTAGAGAGTTGAGAGCACATTTCCCAGCTCCCTTTAAGAAGCTGTTAAGAAGCCCCATCCAGCTCCTTGCATTTATACCTCATTGGCTATCCCTAGTTTCAAGAGCACTGGGAAATGTAGACCTTTAGCTGGCTGTGTTGCTTCCCCTCCCCGAAGTAGGTACTTTTCGGTAAGGCAGAAGGGCAAATTGGGTACAGAGTAGGCTACTGGCAGTCTCTCTCAAACAAGGAAGACTGGGCTCAGGAATGGGGAAATTTGGGGCCCGGGAGGGTAGCAGGGTTTATCTTCTCCTCCTTATCAGTATTTAACATTCCAGCAACCAGAGCTGGCCAGTCACAGTGAAAAAGAATCAGCCAGTCTCCGGTGTCTGCAAGAAATTCTTATTAAAGGTAGAATTTGCTTCTCACGTGTTCCATACCACTGGCTGGGAGAGCAAGAGTGATGTAAATCTATGAGCCAGAACTGCCCCACAGCCACAGGTGGGAGAGCTGTTGGAACGAGAACGACATCTGTGAGGAGAGTCAGTCTGCTCTGTTAGAAGGCTTTATCCCGTCCCTAGGGAGAGGAACAGTGGGAGGAGGGCAAGATGACTACCCAAAACAAGGTATCGGAGCTAGTAAGATGGAGGCATGCCTTCGCTTTTTATTCCGTAAACTAGCCCAACAGCCAGGAATCCCAGAGGTCACCGGCCTGGACACACAGTAGGGTCACACTGATGCCCAGGTCGCAGTGACTCACCCCCACCCCACCCCACCACACGCAGAACACCGCCTGAAGTAGAACGGCACCTCCTTCAGAGTGCCCCAGTCATTTCCCAGAAGCCCCAAAGGGACCCTTCACAGGTGTCCCTGGAGTACACCAGCTTCCCGCTTCATCACCTCGTTTGAACGTTTGCTGAGCACCTTCGAGACCCTAGGCCCCGTGCCAGACACGAAGGATTCAGGTGTCAGTAAGACAGACACACTGTTACCATAGAGAGCTGACAGCTCGTGGCAGAAAACACACAAGAACCTAACAGACATAAGTTACAAATTGTGCAAATGCTGTGTTAAAGACGAAAACCTGGTAGTGACCAACAGGAGCTAGGGTATTCCTTGAAAATACCCCGAGCAGCCGGGGGTGTTCCCACTTCAGGGCACAGCTGCTGTTCTTTCTGCAGGAACAAATTTTCCCCTGCAATCCCCATGACTCACTCCTTCGCTTCCTTCAAGTCTTTGTTCAAATGTCACCTTCCTAAAGACGCCTTCGCTGACGCCCACCCCCAGCCCCTGCTCTCCCTACTTCCTGGCCTTACTCTGTTTTCTCCACAGGTTTGCCATCTACCATCTCATATATTGGTTTACTGACTGTCTGCCCTCCCCTCCACTAATACTTTGTTCCATGAGATCAGGGGTTTTGTGTTTTGTCACTGTTCCCAGTCCATAAACAGTATGTGATCGGGCTTTGATGAATGTGTGTTGAAATGAATGAATGAATGAGTGAATGAATGAGTCAGCCCAAGAATGGGGCAGTCAGGGAGGGCCCCTCGCACCCTGCTGACCGGGGGGCAGAGAACAATGCGAGACAGTGATTTGATTTCTGTTTTATCACTGGTCGTCTGGCTGTTTGGGGAGGAACAGGCGCGGGAGAACTACGTGTGGCAATGGAGGCCACTGCAGTGACTGAGGCAGAGAAATCAGCCGGACGTGGCCCTGCAGGAAAGTGGGCGGCTGAGGGCTGTTTTGGAGGTGGACAGGATAAGACTTTGAGTTGTGCCCCTGAGGCCTGCAGTGCTGGCCTGCGCTGCCTGAGATGGGGCAGACGAGGGAAGAACAGGTGTGGAGGAAGCCAAGCGTTTCCCTCTCGTGCTCTGCCCCCACTGCGGACCTCTGTAGCCCTGAAGCGGCTTGCAGAGGATCTCAGCGCTGCTGCTGGGACAGTGCCCCCTCCCCCCAGGGAAGACCCAAGGTCCTGCAAGTTTGGGCCCTGATCCCTGCTGAGGCTGCCCGTCCTTGGGGAGCCTGGGTGATGCCAGGTCCACGAAGAGCAGAGGGTGTGCCCACCCCCACCTCTGGCCACTTGTGCCCAACCCCTGCTGGCCCTCGCCCCTCCAGGGTGCATGGGGACGGGAAGGGAGCAGATCTGCCCCTTCCCGCTCCCTCTGTCCTCTGCAGCACCCACTGCTCCAACCTGACCTACCTGGCTCAGCTGACTAGAAAGCCCTGCTGCACAGGCCAGTGTCCACAGGGGTGAGGCAAATAATTAACTAGCAGTGCAGCAAGCACCACGGCCAATCAGGACAGGGGCCTGGCCCATCCACTCGGAAGCTGCCCAGATAACCATCAGCCCCCCAGACACCCTCATCAAACCCCATCCGCCAAGTTGGAAGGAGCAGGATGGTCAGACTCCCCAGAACCCTGAACCCAGCAGGTGACAGACACCCAAAGGCCAGCCCAGTGGCCTTCTCCAAGGACTCTGTCCCCACTTCCAAGGCAACCAAAGTGGCCTCTGAGGAGCCCACGTGCCACCACACTGAGTCCAGTTTCCTCAAGGTTTGCACCTTCTCCCTTTCTCCACTTGCTTTCCTGCCCCTACCTTCCCCAGACATTCTCTGATCCCATCCCCACTCTGCCTCCTCCATGAAGTCACCCCTAGCTGCCTCTCCTTCTTTGTGTTTCTTTTCTGGGTTCTTTGGCATCTGTATCCTTATTTCAGCATTTCGGGCTGTGTGTTTCATCTCCAGGCCTTTTAATTCCTAGAGGCTGGAGGGTACTTGTTACATGCTCAGAGTGGTGGTGGCGAGCACAGACTGCTGCAGACAGAAGGTGCATTCAGGTCCCACCTGCTACTGTGTGGCCTTGGGCAAGGAACTTAACTTCTCTGTGCCTCATCGATCAAGAGGATATTCGTGCCCCCCTGAGAGGTTCCTGGAAGAATTAAATGAAACCCTGTTTGCAAAAACCCAGCCTGGTGTCTTGCACCCAGTAAGGACTCCACAGATGTCAGCTATTATTCTAGTGTGACAAGTCCCTGTGATATCTGACATCACACCAGGCATTCAGGAGGTGCCCAGGAAGTGCTCAGTGGCTAAATGGGCTGAATCTCTGTCTTTAGCTGCCTCACATGGGTTGTGCATTAGGGCATCTGTTTCCATTTCTCTACAGACATGGGTCACAGCTGCAGGACTGGAGAAGCACAAGGCTGATCTCTTATTTCCTTAGAGCCTGAGCCAGCAAAGAGAAAGCAGGTCAGGTTCTCAGATAAGTGTAGACATTGGCCTTGGGCCCCTCTCAAGAGGTGGAGAGAAACTTTCTCACAAACATGTTCACTATTCCTCCCATCCTTTTCCTCACAGACATCCCTAAAGCAAGAGTAGTCTCTGTGGGAACCCTCTGCTTCAAAGACAGATTCTAGGAGCACTCTGAAGACCCTTCAGGTCCCACGTGACCCGTTGCAGTGACTGAGGCTCTATCAAAGAATGGTGTGGCCACCATGACACTTCCCTTATTGATCTGGTTCCTGGAACCAGCCATTTTTATATACATATGTCTCTTGTCATCTTCATGAAAACCCCATTCTGCAGTTAAAAGAGACTGAGAATTGGCAAGGTTAACAAACTTGCTCAAGGCCACACAGTTGGTAAATAGCAGAATCAAGTTTGACTTCTACCAGCCCATGCTCCTGCCTCTGGGCCACTCCCTTTTGTAATGGGGCAGCCACTGGCCTAGAATCCAGAAACCCAGCTTGGGGCCAGGTGATGGACTCTCCGGCTGGAACCTCAGCCTTATCCCTTTCTAGACGGGAAGGAACGGCCACCCTCCCACTGCCCAGGTGGGAGCTCTTGGGTGGGCTCAGGAAGAGAGTAAAGAGTAAAAAAACCAAAAAAATTAATTTATGGCTAACTAGATTTCTCTCTTGCGACAATTTATATCCATTTCCCCTAATTCAGGCAACTCTGAATATGAGAAAAGCATTCAGCCGTTTGAGGAATGCTATTCAACTCATGACAAAGAACAATTCTTTTGAATCTATGAGAATTTTCTGGAAGTCACATGTCATTTTCACTTTCACCTATTAAAATCGAAGCTTACATTCAGCTTTTTTTAAAAGTTCCTCAGCGTGGAGGCAGCCAGCAGCTGGTGGAGCAGGGTGGGTCTCAGGCCCTTGCCAGAGGTCATCACTCTCTGAAAGCACAGACCAGCTCAGCAAGCCACAGGTTTGGGCTTAAACCTGAACTGATCTTGAAAGAAAGACCTGCATAAAGATCACAGCGAACCAACAGAAAATATTCAACATCTGTCATTATCTCAACTTACTGGGGGCTTGGGAGTGGGATGTGGCACATTCCAAGAGCTCCTAGAGAGAAAACTGAGCCACGAGGAAATGGAGCTCCTTGGCTGGATAGGTGCCTGGGGCCGGGATGAGGCCTCTTCACACATCTGCTTCCCTCATAAGGGATCCCTGACTCGCAGGCTCTGCCAGGTGGAAACCAAACCAGCCCTGGGCCAGGGGCCAGAGCAAGGGCTCACCTGGAAGAGACATCTGCTAAGCAATTCGAACCACATGCAAATGCTGCTATTTTAATGATCCTAAATTCCTACAGCAGGTTCCCCCAGTACCTTGGCTACCATGTTAGTGGAATCATTCTTCAGTGTACTTGGTACAGAGGAGACCTAGTGCACAGGGTCAGGTGGAGGGTGTGCGTGTGCGGACACGCCTGCATTTTTCGGGAGTGAGGATATTTGCATAACACAGATATCTTTGCAGATACCAGACAAACAGGAAGTTTCAGAATCTATGCCATTTCCTTTCACTGTGAATCAGCAGCCTCTTTCTTCTCACTCAGAAATGATGCAAATCACAGGGTATGGAACTGGAACGTGAAATACAAGAGAAGAGCACAAAGGCCTCTCAAGTCACCCTCTTTCGCGGGGGGCTTCCCTGTCACCCACCCCTACCTGCACTCCTCGGGCCATCCTCTCCCACCTACCCGGCTTCCTAGAGTGCGTCAAGAGATGTTTGGGTGCCAGCCCTGAACACATCAGCGAAACAGTCTTCAGCCACCCAGCCTGTTACACCAGTGCTTGGGATGAGGCCCAATTGGGCTGTAGTGGGGACCTCCCGCGGTCTAGCTCCCGGCCCCAGGACTGTATCCCAGAGAGGCTCTGCGGAGTAACAAGCACGCCTTGGACTTGGCCCCAGACTACCGGGGCTCAGATCCCTGCTCTAGCCAGAGAGGCCCTGGGCAAGCCACCTTCCCCTCCGAGCCTTGGTTTCCCTATCAGTTACATGGGACTGATAGTGACTCCCTGCGGGTTTGGGGCTAATAATACATGGGAAAGGCAAGGAGTACAAGGCGGCAAGTAAAAACACAGGCTTTGGAGTCGGATATCTGAGTTCAAAACCCAGCTCCACAGTGTACTGGCCATGACACTTCGGGCGAATTACCTAACTTTGCCAAATCTTACTTAACTTGCTCATTTGTAAAATGGCGATAATGAGCACATCTACCTGACAGTCTACGGAGAGGATCAAATGATGTCATCTCCTGGCTCACAGGAAACTTAACAACTGTAAACCAGTTTTCCCACCACCTCCCCCACTCTTCCTTCCTCCTGCCCCACCCAATGCTGCAAGATCCCTGGGGTGAGACCACTGCTGAGCTTCACCAGGGAGAGCCCAGCACCTGGCTTGGCCCATAATAAATCAGCTGAATGAATGCATGAATGAATGAATGTTCCTGGTCCATAGCAGGTGCTGAGGAAATATATCTGTATAAAATAAATTTATAGGGCGCCTGGGTGGCTCAGTTGGTTAAGCGACTGCCTTCGGCTCAGGTCATGATCCTGGAGTCCCTGGATCGAGTCCCGCATCGGGCTCCCTGCTCGGCAGGGAGTCTGCTTCTCCCTCTGACCCGCCCCCTCTCATGTGCTCTCTCTCATTCTCTCTCTCTCAAATAAATAAATAAAATCTTTAAAAAAATAAATAAATAAATAAATTTATACAAAAGCCACAGACCAAATCATACCCTCTCTGTTTTGAAATTCCTAAAAAGGGGGTGGGGCAGTAGAGAATAGTGATGACAAACGTCCCGGGCTGAGACAGCAGTCAGGTCTGGCCCATCCTTTAACTTTGCACTCTGCACGAAATGTGGAGAGGATGCAGAGGAATGGGTCCAGTAAGTCCCAGCTTCACGAGCCGGGAAGATGATTCGAAGACTTGACTTCCTTTCCAAGAGGACAGGCCTTGCAACGGACACCCCTCTTGCCTCATTTCTCTCCCTCCTTAGGCCTAAGGGTCTTTTCTTGTTGAAGAGCTGCTGGGTCGGAAGCCCTGCAGGCTCCCAGCAGCCTTGTGGAGGACGGTGAGCCACGCCCCGATGCTGACCCAGCCCGCAGCAGTGCAGAGAGAGGCAAGAGGCTTGTCTCCGCCGGACAGCACCGGAGGCCCGGCATTCGCTCCGGGGCACGGCTGTCGAGCTCTCCCCTCGTGTCGACTGTGTCGGAAGAGTGCTCACTGGCCGCTCCTCCAAGCGTGAGTCCAGGATGCAGCGACTGAGCTAAGCGCCAAGGTCTGGAGTCAGACAACCTGGCTTTGCATCCAGACTCTGCACAGACAAGCTGTCTGATCTCAGGCAAGGCTGCTACCTCTCTCAACCTCAGTTTCCTAATCTGTGAAATGGAGGCCTGTGCTAGAGCCCCATGCCAGTAGTGAAGACATTTACTACCAGGCTGGGCACTAACCACTGAAGTGAATCCCGGCCAGGACCAGGTTAGACCTGTGAAATATGAGCTCTGCGCATTTCTGCTGCAGAGACTGTCATGGCCCCCGGCACACTGTAAGCGCTCTAAACATTAGCCCCTGCTTTCACTATTCTGATGTATGGCTCGTGTCACACAGTTCCCAGTGGAGGGACATTCAGAGGAGTGGTGGCCCTAGACAGGCCCGGTCTTTGCCCTGTCCCAGGTTAATGAAGACCCTCCTGCCTCTCACTGTTCCCCAGAAAGTTCCAGGAGTGGGGTACCTGGGTGGCTCAGTCGGTTAAGCGCCCGACTCTTGATCTTGCCTCAGGTCATGATCTCAGGGTCATGAGATCGAGCCCCCACGTCAGGCTCCGTGCTGAGTGTGGAGTCTGCTTGAGATTCTCTTTCCCTCTCCCTCTGCTCCTCCCCCCCTCTACTCCTCCTCTCTCTCGCTCGCTCTCAAATAAATAAGTAAAATCTTTAAAAAGAAAGAAAGAAAGTCACAGGAGTGCTGGGGATGGGACAGGACCTTGATCTTATCTGCCTAATATGAATCATGCTGCAGCCCTATGCTGCCCATGGCAGGAGCTCTTTTCCCCATGAACACTGCAAATCTTTATCACAGCAACAAAAGAGCCAAATACCTAGTGGTCCAGGCACTGAGCATATATTTACAGTATAAGCCCAGCCAGTGTGTGGCTCACATATCACACACTGGGGGCCCGTGCACTGTCTGGAGGGAAAACCCCAGAGATGTTTATTGTGCACGCACCCCTACATAAGGTCTGTGTCAGAGGCCAGAGTCGCTTTTCCTCGTGTTCTGGACCAGTTTGAAAGAAGAGTTCTCAGGACATTTGGAGCATGGTGGTGCCCCCCATCCCCCACAGCAGCAGGAGTAGAAGCTCAGGCATCCTGTGCCCCAACACTACCAAGCCAGAATTATCAAGGACACTGGGTCCAGCTGGCTAGAGTCTGGAAGTCATCTCTGCCTCCGGGGAGAGCCCGCTGGAGCCATGTCTGCTCAAGGCCAGGACAGCCGGTCACCCTAGGGGCCTGTGATCCCCTGCCTGGGCTTTGATGGCCTGCTGGGCCCCCGTGGTGAGGATTAAAAGCGGCCCTCGCTCTCTTGCAGACCCGTCGGTCCCACTATGTAACGGGCTGCCTACCTATGAAGGCCTCTCCTGTCATCTCATAAAAGATGCTCTTGCTGGAGGAGTGTGGAAGCCTTCAGGAAGGGAGGTGACTGCACCTCAGACCACGGGCTCTAGAATGTCACCCAGGTGACGACCGCCCATCAAAGCCAGATAACAGTGCAAACCCAAATGGGATTTTCTGGTAACCGTTTTGTCAGCAGACTTTTTTTTTTTTAGAACTGCAACCTTTGTGAATAGAACCCGGCAGGAGTTCACCGTGGGTTTTTCGAGCATCTGTATCTATCCTTTGCTATGTCATGACTACAAATAATATAACATAACATTGTAATCACAAAGCTACCATTTCTCGTCTGTGAACTGTGCTTCTGTCTTGAGCAATTATTCATGATCTCTCCTTTGAGCTATTCCTTGCCAAAAACCCGTGAGAAAGGAGTTATAATGACATTTATTATTATTCTTTTAATTATAATTTATTATTATTAATAAAATGAGTTTTATTTTTTTAATTTAATTTTATTATGTTATGTTAGTCACCATACATTATAGCATTAGTTTTTGATGTAGTGTTCCATGATTCATTGTTTGCGTATAACACCCAGTGCTCCATTCAGTACGTGCCCTCTTTAATACCCATCACCAGGCTAACCCATCCCCCCACCCCCTCCCCTCTAGAACCCTCAGTTTGTTTCTCAGAGTCCATAGTCTCTCATGGTTCGTCTCCCCCTCCGATCCCCACCCCCTTCATTTTTCCCTTTATTTTAATAAGTATAACATTTATTAAGCTTTTTCAACATTCCGGGCATTGTGGTCATTGTCTTACAACTAACATCTCCTTTGTTCCCTCCAAGAGCCGCATACAGTATTTGCTATACTGATCCCTTTCACAGGTGAGTTAGGGGAGCCCTGGAATCCCAGCCCAGAGCCGCTGCCCCCAGAGCCTGTGAGCTTCCCACTGCTCCATCCTACCGCCCTTCTTAGCCCTACTTCTTCTCCCTCTTCTCTGGCCTCGGGGCTGAGGAACCTACAGCCAGAGCATGGGCAGCCGAATCGGCCAAGCTCCAGAATGCAACCCACCTGGCTTTCCCAGCAGTCAGTGAAGACCAGTGGTAACTTCCATGAGCACAAACTAGTCTGGATGACTCCTGAACTGTGCAGGCAGCTCTGGATGAGCCACTCAGACTAGTAGATCTGGACTGTGGGGGCTGACATCAGAGCCCGGAGGATGGAATAACATTAGCAGAAAGTACAGAGTTCCCTTCCCCACCCCCCCACCCCCGTTACTAACACCTTGCATTAGTGTGATATATTTGTGACACATGATGAATCAGTTATTATTATTATTAACTACAGTCCCTAGTGTACACTAAGATTCACTCCTGGTGTACCTTCTGTGGGTTCTGACAAATGTAGAAGGACACGTATCCACCAATACAGTATCCCACAGACTAGTTCCACTGCCCTCAAATTCCTCTGCGCTCTGCCCATTCGTCCCTCCTCCTCTCTAGTCCCCTACTGCTCACCTCCTGTGCCAACCCCTAGGAACCGCTGATCTTTTTACTGTCTCCATCATTTTTACCTTTTCTAAAATGCCACATAGTTGGAATTACACAATATGTAGCCTTTTCAGATTGGCTTCTTTCACTTAGTAATATGCATTTAAGGTTCCTCTCAGTCTTTTCGTGGCTACTTAGCTCATTTCTTTTTATTGCTGAATACTATTCCACTGTTTGGATGTATCACAGTGTATCCATTCACCTGTTGAAGGACATCTTGGCTGCTTCCAGATTTGGGCAATTATGAATACAGCTGCTATAAACATCCCTGTGCCGGTTTTTGTATGAAAGTTAAGTTTGCAAGGAGCGCAATTGCTAGATTGTATGGCAAGAGTATGTTTAGTTTTGTAAGTAATACTTTAAACTTAATTTTACTTTGGATGTTTTGTGTTTTAATGTGAGTGCTTACGTGGTTCTGAGGATTTGCAGCTCTCCCAATAAAAGCAAGAGACCTCCAGAATGCAAAGATCTAACAGTCTAGCCTTACCTCCTCTCCCCTAGCATCTCTATCCTTTCCCACTTGGGGAAAGGGGGTGGGCACAGGACAGATCTGCTCTCAAACCCACCAAGCTAAAATTTAGTGCAAAAGGCCTGGTTCACACCTTCTCCAGGGCAGGAAAGTGATTGTATGGCTTTTTACAGCTAGTTAAAATTCAGTTCCTTCTGAGTGTACACAAAGATGTCATTCACGTCTAGCTAAATAGATTAGAATGTCGACAGAATTTAAAAGTAAAATTGTGGAATAATTCTGGAATATAATCAAATTCATTGTCCACACATTATTAGATTCTTATATTTTAATATATTTCATTTCTTTCTCTCCCTGAATGCTCTTTTTCTTATTGAATTGCTCCTTCCTCTTCTTGATATACATACCTCTGCTTTGGAAAATCACATTCCTTTTTTATTAGCTCAACAGGGCAGGAGGCAGGCCTTCTTTCTCTTTGTAACCCCTAAGTAAATATTTATTGAATGAATACTTTGGAGAAAAGTATCTTGTTTTTTTCCCTCCAGTTTGAAAATGTCTTTTCCACTGAGTCAATCTTCACAGATGAATACCCAAGAGCCCTGTTGGAATGTCATTAACATAGTGATTTAATACGTATTCAAATGTACTGTTCACTTCCCAGGGTCATAGAGTCTTGGAGGAGATAATGAAGGGCTGGAGTTCAACCTCAAGGGCGTGTCAAGGGCGTGTCACTGGAGCTCGTATACCGGTCTCTCAGGCCTTCGTCCTGAGGTCCTAGATCAACCTCTTGCTGCTGCTGTCGGGGTCCTTTACACACTGTCCCTTGAGGCCTCATTGAGGCGGCTGCTCCTGATCCCACTGAGGGTCTCTGCATTCACACTCACCAGTGGTGCCTTCCCAGGACCAATTTACCGAGGAACCCCTGGTGCCTGGGGCCACGAGAGCCGCGCTCCTATGGAAGCTGACAGCCCCTCCTTGGGTTTGCCTTTGTACCAACTCCTCAGAGGAAGCCTGTGGTGGTAGATTTGTTTGGCTGGTTTGTTTGACTAACTTCTGGTTCCTTCTACTGAAGAAATGGACCCTAATTTCCAGAGAGCATTTTGAATGACTGTCATTCTTAAAGTCTTTCCCCCTGTTTACCGGGGTGTGGCCCAGGAAGATCTCTGAGGCTCTCTTCCCACCTCAGGAAAGGGTCAGCCCCCACCACCCTCCATGCTTCATTCAAGGGTCCTATTTCTGGTGTCCCCGGCCTCGACCATCAGCTCCAGTGTCCTCTGCATCTTTCTTCCTGAAGCCCTAGGAGTGAGCTCTCATGAAAAGCAAAGTTTCTGTGGTCCTCCTTCCCATTCCAGAATTCCTGTGGTGGGAATGCTGAATTGGCCCTGCTTTACTTAGGACAGGCTAAACCACTGTAACAACTAGACCCCAAAATGCCTGGACTCAAATACATTAGAAGTGTATCTCTAGATCATGGAATATTTCAGGGTGGATGTTCCAGATCAGCAGGTGGCTCTATGCTGTAGGGTGATTCAGGAACCCAGACTCCTTCCAGCTGTGGCCCCATCATCCCCAAGGGCCTTGAGCCAGTGGAAGGGAAACAAGACCATAAAGGAAGCATGCTGCTGTCTCAGAAGTTCCTCACGCTCCATTGGCTGGAAGTCAGTTGGCCAGTCCTTGGCCACCCTTACCTGCAAGAGGAGCTGGGCAATATTCCCTAGTTCTCACCCAGCAAGATGGGGAGATGGGTTTTGGTGGGAAGCCAGTGGCCCCTGCCAGAGACCCCATCCGCCTTTTTCCCAAGTCCGCCCTCCCTTGCCTTCCTGCTCTCGGCCCATTTGTCACATTTGCAAGGTAACATGTTGAGAATTTATAACTCAGGAACTAATACAATCAAGAGGCAGCCACCTACTGCTTCTAAGGACCAGATAATAGAATCTGCTCACTAAAGTCTAATCATCACGGCCTTAGCAACACGCACCATATCCCAGCACTGGTCTGCATTAGCATTCTTTGAGTTTTTATTTTGTTCGTTTTAAAATTTATAGTCTGTGCTGTTATTCATTATCCCCAGGCCTCACTGATGTATACCAGCTCCAAGGGAAATAAAAGCCAAACATTAGCAAACATCTTCCCTGAGCACAAATACATTGCAGAGCTTTGCGCTCAATATCAGACTTGTGATATTAATCTTCAGATAAGTTCTTAGGATCCCATTCAGATGCATTGGCCTTAATGATATTATTAATGGAAAACAGGACCAGGCTTGGGGTTACAGACCTTGACACAAGGGTCCTGTAGCCTCCACCCCTACCCCAGCTGAGGCTGGTTCCTCCCATCTATCAAGGAACAAAAGAAGTCAAATTGATTTAGAGGAGCATTGGACATTTATTGGGTGCCCTATGGAATAATGTGAACTTTTGGCTTCGAGATGGAGGAGGGGCCCAGGGGGAAGGGAAGTTTAAATGTGGCATCTCTAGAAACTGTGTAGTGATACGTGGGTATTTGTCCAACTTATGGTTAGACCCCCCAATTTTTTAGTGCTTCAGTTTCCCTTTTCTCTTCCTAATTGTTCTAACTGTGAGTGCATCCCAGCCAGGGCCTGCCTTCCACTATTAATCCACTGACTGACCTCAGCTTGTCCTGACACCCTCCCTCACTGTCTCAGGGCTTACTGTCTGGCTAGTACTCTTTGATGGTGACTTTAGTAAGCCCCCCTTTTCTAGGGTCAGCCCTTTCCTCCCCTGCTTGAATCTCTGCCCTCAATTCCAGGTGAGATCATCCTGCTGCTCCCCCTTCCCCAGGCTGGGCCTCAGAGGAGTCTCTGCCTGACTGCTTCCTGCTGCTGAGACCCGAGGGTTTGGACTCTTCTAGGGGCCACCCGCCTCCTCCTTGGCCCCTACATCCATCCACAGTCTGCAGTGGGGTTAGTTCCTCGCGCTCAGGAACCCCATTACTGTCCTCCTCCTCCCCCCACAGCCGGGGGCTCCCATGTGCTGAGGCTGGAGCCCTCACAGGTAAGGAGGGTCATTCCCACCTCAAAACCTTCCTTCCTGCTACTTTCCCAGCCCAGATTTCCCAATCTGTCCCTTTCCATCTGGGCTCTCCTTGTCCCCATGGATGGCCCAGCTCCCCTCCGGAGCCTCCTCTGATGAGCCCGCAGTGGATTTCTTGAGCTCTATGTCCTTCAGGACTCTTGGGTCGGGGTAGCTATCATCAGGCCCAGGGGAGTGGGCCTTAAGCAGAGTCCTCTATTGGGGCAAAAACTGCAGATTTTCTGTAGGATGAAACAATGGGAATTGTGCCGAAGTAATAAACTGCTCTCCCCTGTTAGTTTATAGAAGCTGTTAGCCACAAAGGAGTGGGAGGCACACTTTGTTTTTGCAGTTGGGGAGAATGTCGAAATACCAGGGGTATCCATTCTCTAGTGGCTGTGGTTAAAAACGAGTGATCACTTCCTTTGTTTGGTGGATATGGTGCGGCCTTAGGAGGTTTGGGTGAAATTTTTATCCCATATGCCTCTGAAGGTGAAATTGTCTCCAGGTTTGGTCATTGGAGCACCTGCGTCAGAACCACCAGCGGCACTAATTAAAATGCAGATTCCTGGTCTTCCCCCCCAGACCTAGTGAACCAGAGCCTCTGAAGGTAGGGCCCAGGAATCGGCCTCTTTATCAAGGACTCTCAGCGGCTTGAGCATGGCCAGCTGTTTGGCACAGGACACTGTCACCTTGGCCCTTCCACCCTGAGAGCCTTGTGACATACCCTGAGGAACCTGGGACCTCCTGCCTCAGTAGCAAAGACTTGGCAGACCCACCTCATAGCTCTAAGCCAAGATGAACCCCTGGTTTTGGCACACTGTCCTATACCATTTTGCCTAAGTGGGCAGTCTATAAATATTTCTTGAACTGAACTAGTACCCTTAAGGGCAGGGCTCTGTCTTCTTTATTTCTTTGGGCCACCTACAGGCACATAGTAAGTGCTCACTCTATCTCTGACGGTAGGTTGATCGATGAGGTCACAGATCCAGGCCATATCTGTAAAAATACTGGAAAGGAGACAGCAGCTTTAGTTAAGACCAATCTACCTGCTCCTCAGGATGTTTCTACAGGGAGAAGATGTTTTGTTCATGTTCAAAATCCACAGATTCTCAGATTCTCAGCTGGCTAGAGACCCCTGACATGACTCGGGAAAGGAGGTGTGAATGCAGGTGGCTTTTCTAAGAAAGAGCCCCTACTGGTAAGTGAATGAAGTTGACCTTGAGTGCCTTGACAATGGCTTGGCCAGACAGAACTTCTGTGTACAGGTTTGGTTTTTGTTCTCTGGGATAAAAGCCATGTTGACAGTCTTTGGTGTGCTTCCTGGGTCTCTCAGCTTAAAGGTCATAGAGCCCTTGAGATATGCAGGGAGGGAGCCCACCAGCCATGGTAGGAGAGATTTGAATGTGACTTAAACCTTTTGAGTAAACAATTTTAAGCCAAAGACCAAAGGGAAATTGGAGAAGGCTTACACAAGCCCTTAAACAGTGAGCTAAGAGATAACCCAAAATGAATGGACTCTTGCAGCCAGAGGATGCACATGGGACTGAGTGGGAATTACCACCTCATAAGGAATGTTCATACTTGAAGAAAGCAAATTACCTTTATTAGTGTCTCAATCAATCAGTAAGTATTTACAGAGCAATACTACAGGCTAGCCTCTCAGCTGGACTACAAGAGGATTCAGAACAAGTCCTACCTCAAGGGTTTACAATCTGGATGGAGAGCTAAGACAAGCTCTCTGGAAAGACAGAACCACACAAGAGATCTCAAAAGTAAGGACACTTGCCTAAATGGCTAGGAAAATTCTTGAAGGGATGAATAAATTCTGAGTCTTACCTGGAATCCTAAATTCTTAATTGTTCAGTATCTTAAATGCTTATATAGATCAAATCTATTTGCCTAATTGCAAGCAACAGAAGCAAACTCTGGCCTGGTTCAAGAAGAAAAGAAATTCAGAAAAGTATCACTGGGAAGCTGAGCTGGGACCCAGACTCAGAAAATGGGCAGAAACCACAAGAGGCTGGAGAACAGGAAGAACCACTGGGCAACCTCATAGGAACGAGCTGGTGAGGACACCACTGTCACCATGGCAAAGCCTAGGATTCTAAGGCTTTCAATTCTAAGTTGGAGGCAGGAGTCTAGAGCCACATGCCCACATCCTACCTGCAAGGGAGGCTGAAAAACTGAGTGTCTGGAAGGTTCTGATTTTTAGCAGGAGGTGAACATTCATTCATGAAGTGGGGAATTCCAAGGCAGCCAAAACAAATAGCAAATGTTCGCCGCACCTTCTCTATCTAGTACGGAAACAGAAAGTTGGGATGTAAAAGAATAATCACTCTGATTTAAAAAAAAAAAAAAAAGAAACACTGCAGCACAGGAATTCTGCAGGTTATCAATACAATAAGACTGCCCCGTGGGAGTTGGAGAAGTCTTAGTAGAAAGGGGGACCTGATGACTTTGAAGGATTGGGATACATAGAGAGGAGATGGGGAGGATCCCCAGGCTGGGAAACTACCTAGAAGTCAAAGTGAATTTGCCATGGGGATGGGAGCAGGAAGGAGATACTCTAACCTCCTTACCAACCCAGTCCTCGCCAGGCTCAAGATCCCACATGAGGACACCCCCGTCATCCACATCTGTTGCAGTGCCTTCAACATCACCCAGACGTCCAGTTTATCATCAACTGAGAGTGGCATCACTACTCCTTTGAGTAGGGAAATGAGGAGCGCCCACATCTGACATCTGACTACATTATACCGGAATAACAATGAGCTGAAATCAGTCGCTACTAATCGCTCCGTGTAAAACTGTTTTCAAAGTGCAAGCTTAACAGGTGAACAGAGATTACCAAAAATGAAAATATTACTTGATTTTGCTTGTACACAGTATCTTTCCCAGTACTTCTTGCAGATAAAAGTGACTATGGCCTCTTAGACCAATGGTTCCTAAGATGGATGGTTATCAGGGATCACCCGGTGAGCTTTTAAAAAGTATTTCCAGGGATGCCTGGGTGGCTCAGTGAGCCTTCAGCTCAGGTCGTCCCAGGGTCCTGGGATCGAGCCCCGCATCAGGCTTCCTGCTCAGTGGGAAGCCTGCTTCTCCCTCTCCCGCTCCCCCTGCTTGTGTTCCCTCTCTCACTGTCAAATAAATAAATAAAATCTTTAAAAAAAATAAAAATAAAAAGTATTTCCAGGTCTATCCCAGATCAGTCCAAAATTAGGACTTCTAAGAGGGGAGCTAAGAAATCCATATTTTTTAAGGCTCTCCACAATATTTTCAGGATTATCCAATTTGGAAATAGTGCCCCAGACATTTCAATACACCTCATCGTTCCCTCATACATTCCTTTGATTGTCTATAAACCCAAGACCCCCTCTTCACTTTTTTTCCCCCTACTTAACTCTATTCTCTGCTTTTTTTCTCAACCTATAAAAAATTTCAAAATCCAGAAAAATTGAAAGAACTATACAGTGATCAGTCATATACCCTCTATCTAGATTCTGTATTTGTTAACATTTTGCAATATTTGCTTTATCATGTATCTATGCATCTATCCACCCAGAGATCCCTCCATCTTATTTTTGATACACTTCTGAGTTGTAGACCTCAGCATTCCTCACCTGCAAACATTTTAGATTGCATATCATCAACTAAAGTTCACTATTTGTAGATAGTTCTTTTTTTTAGGTAGAATTTACAAAAACTAAAATGCACAAATCATAAGTGTGCCAATCAATGTGTTTTGACAAATGCATATCCCTGTGTGACCTAAACCCTTTATCAAGATATACAATATTTCTGTTACCTTAAAGAGTTCCAAATACCTCTTCCCACTCAATCTCCATCTCCACTCCCAGAACAAGTGTTATTCTGATTTCTTTAAACCTTAGATTAGTTTTGCCTCTTCTAGAACTTCGTATAAATGAAATTGTACGGCACACACTCTTTCTGTGTAAGGCTTTTGTCACTCAGCTAAGGATTCATCCTTTTTTGCATTTATTAGTAGTTAATTCCTTTTTCTTATTGATTTTATTCCATTTGTATGAATATATCCTAGTTTGTTTACCCATTCTCTCGATGATGGACATTTTGGTCCATCATAAATAAAGCTGCTATGAATATTCTTGTATAAGGCTTTTGTGGATATATGTTTTCATTTCTTTTAGGCAAATACTTAGGAGTAGAATTGCTGAGATGTAGGGGAGGCATATGTTTAATTTTATAAGAACCTGGGCAGACCTTTTTTCTAAAGTGTTTGAACTATTTTACATCTGCTAATAATGTATGAGAGTTCTGGTTGCTTCCTGACATCCTTACAACATTTAGTGTTTTCCGTCATCTTACAGTAAGCCATTTTGGTGGGTATGTAGTGGTGTATCATTGTGGTGTTAATTTACATTTTCTTGGTGATTAATGATGTTGAGCACTTTTTCACAAGCTTATTTGTTGGTGACGTATCCTCTTTTGTGAAATATCTGTTCACATCTTTTGCCTGTGTCTAATGGAGATGTTTCTTTTATTTTTGAGATTCAACTTGCTAATATTTAGTTAAGAGTTTTTGCACCCATGTTCATGAAGAATATTGGTGTGTGTTACTTTTACTGTAATAGCTTTCCTTGGTTTTGGTATCAGGGTTATGATGATCTCATGGAATGTGTTATTTTATAAATAATTAGTGTTAATATATCTTTTTCCACCTTTCTTACAAACTGCCTCTGAATTTACACTTATATTGTGCTTGTAGACAGCATAAAATTGGGTTCCTCCTTTTTCTTTCCAGTCTGATAATTTTTAAATTGTAAGTGGAGCATTTTGGTCAATTCATATTTAATGTAATTAATGTACTGATATGGGTATTTACTGTTGTTAGGTTGTCCAGTCTATTTTTATTCCTGTTTCTCTTTCCTGCTCTCTCTGGAGGTAGTTGTGGTTGGGGGTGGAGGTTTGTTTTGTTTTCTGTTTTGTTTTTCTTAGAATTACATTTTAATTTATCTTCTGGGTTTTTAGTGATCCCTATTTGCATTAGCTTTTTTTTTTTTAAGCAAGTGCTCTACGGATTATAATAAACACCCTTAACTTACTACAATTTACTTAGAGTCAATATTGTACCACTTCACAAAAATGTAAGAATTTTGCAACCATATAGTTTTATTCACTGCCTTCATCTGTATGCTCCAGTTGTCTTATGTATTACATCTACATACGTTATACACTTTACAACATACTGTTACACATTTTGCTCTAAGTACTCCTATGTATTTTAAAGCTATTAAGAGAAAAATAGACTCTTACCTGTATCCACATACTTAGGATTTATAGCATCCTTCATTCCTTGCTGATGAGTTGAGTTTCTGTCTGATACCATTTCCCTTTAGCATGAAAGAACTTTATCATTTCTTGTAGTTTAGGTCTGCGAATGACTAAGTCTCTTAGTTCTTATTTATATGAAAGTGTCTTTATTTCACCTTCATTTCTTTTTTTTTTTTTTTTAAAGATTTTATTTATTTATTTGACAGAGAGAGACGCAGCGAGAGAGGGAACACAAGCAGGGGGAGTGGGAGAGGGAGAAGCAGGCTTCCCACGGAGGAGGGAGCCCGATGCGGGGCTCGATCCCAGGACCCTGGGATCATGACCTGAGCTGAAGGCAGATGCTTAACGACTGAGCCACCCAGGCGCCCCTCACCTTCATTTCTTGTAGTGGATTTTTCTGAATACAGAATTCTGGGTCGACAGGGTTTTTTTTGTTTTCTGGTTGTTTTTTTTTTTTCTTCATTCCAGCCCTTTAGAGAGGATCAACTGATTTCTGATCTCCACTGTTTCTATCCTTCATGAATGAATCAGCTGTCATTTATATTGTTAGCTGCCCTGTATGTAATGTGCCATTTTTCTCTAGCTGATTTTCTCTTTATGTTCAGTTGTCAGCTAAGATGGAGTACATTCCTGCATTTGGTTTTCCTTGTATTTATCCTGCTTGCGGTTTGCTTATATTTTTGCATCTATTATATTGTGTCTTTCATCAAATTTGAATTAGTTTTGTCAATTATTTCTTCAAACATTTTTTTCATGCCTCATTTTCTCCTCTCCTTCTAGAACTCCAGTAACATATGATAGACCTCTTAATTCTGTCCCACAGGTCTCTGATCACCTCATTTTTTTAACCTCATTTCTCTCTGTTCTTCAGATTGTTTAATTCCTATTGATGTATCATTGAGTTCACTGACACTTTCTTCTGTCGTCTCCAATCTTCTGTTGAGCCTATTCAATGAATTTTTATGTAATACTGTATTTTGAAGTCCCAGAATTTCAAGTTGTTTATTTTTTTAATTGTTTCTATGTTTCTGCTAGGATTTCATATCTTTCCATTGGTTGTGAACTTACTTTTCTTTACATTCTTTTTTTTTTTTTTTTAAGATTTTATTTATTTGACAGAGAGAGACACAGCGAGAGAGGGAACACAAGCAGGGGGAGTGGGAGAGGGAGAAGCAGACTTCCCGCCGAGCAGGGAGCCCGACGCGGGGCTCGATCCCGGGACCCTGGGATCATGACCCGAGCCGAAGGCAGCCGCTTAACTGACTGAGCCACCCAGGCGCCCCTTTCTTTACATTCTTGACCATAATTATAATAGCTGCTTTAAAGACCTTGTCTGCCAGTTCCAATATCTGGATCATCTCAGTGTGTCTCCTTTGATTGCCTTTTCTCTTGAGTGATGGGTTACATTCTCTCTCTTCTTGAAACGGCTAATGATTTTGAATTTGGTCACTGTGAATGATACATTGTACAGACTCTAGTTTCTGGTACATTCTTCAGTAAGGTGTTGATTTTTTTTTTTTTAATTTTATTCATTTATTTGAGACAGAGAGAATGAGAGACAGAGAGCATGAGAGGGAGGAGGGTCAGAGGGAGAAGCAGACTCCCCGCCGAGCAGGGAGCCCGATGTGGGACTCGATCCCGGGACTCCAGGATCATGACCTGAGCCGAAGGCAGTTGCTTAACTGACTGAGCCACCCAGGCGCCCGGTGTTGATTTTTATTATCGTTGTTGTTTTAATAGGCAACTAACTTGGTTGAACTCAAACTTCAAACTCTATCTCCCCTCCATTGAACAGAAGCTGCATTTTTTGTTTGGTCCTTTTAGCTTCGCTTAAGTGCTTGGAGTTTGCCCTATACGTGTAGCTCAGAAGTTAGCCAGAGATTTGAGCAGAGTTTATATACAGAATTTGGGGTTCCATCTCTTTGGCTCTATCCTTTCCAGGCTTCCCCCCGTCACTTTATAGCTGCTTTGACAGCCCCACATTCAGTTATCTGATTCCTCAAGCCGGTAAGATTTCCAGTTTGTTTCCAAATTATAGTTAACTTGCAGAGCTGACTGAGATCTACCGCTAGGTAAAAACCCATAAAAATAAAAATTTTAAAGGGAAGCTCACCCATAGTCATGTTCTTCTTCCATGTGTCAACTCCCCTCCAGGTTCTGCTTAATTACGGTCATGCTCTAGTGGCTTTACATGGTTGTTTCGTATGCTTTGTCCAGGGTTTATCACTGTCATCTGTGTGACATCTGTGTAGGCTTGGTCTAATACAAACTATTACACCTTTTTTTGGAACACAGACTCTATCTCTACTACTTTGATCACTTTTTAGTGACAGTTGCTGGGCAGTCATTTGGATTTTCTTTTTCTATCAAGGCTGTAAAATACAATAGTAGTTAAGATCTTGGACTCTGCTTCTTGGGTTCAAATTCCTGCTCTGTCTCCTGTGACTTTGTGCAAAATACTTGTCTTCACAATGCCTCAGCTTACTCACCTTTAAAAATGGGGATAATCCCAAAGTGTCTCCCAGGTTTGCTGTGAAGTTTAATAAAGTTTAGATAAATTCATACATAAAGATCCTGGAGGAATGCCTCTTTCATGGCCAATAATAAATAAGCCAGCTTTGCTGGGTTTTAGTGATATTATTTCACTTCTCATTTCAGTAAACTTTTTGGTGCACAGAGTTGGGGGCAAAGTTAAGTAGCACCATTTTACAGATATGCAGACTGAAGATCTCAAAACTGTAAACAGAAGTCAGAAATTACAGCTCCAGACCTCTTGTTCTTTGCTAATTTACTCAGTTGTCATCTTCCCTCACCACTCACTCCCCTGATTCCTTCAATGAAATGAGCCTGCCTAAAAATGCTTATCCCAGGTTTTATTCGTTAGGCTGAGAGAACTCCCAGACCTCTTCTTAAATAAGGACATTGTGTTAGGAAGCCCTTTTGGCTTTTATTTACATTTGAAGGGCCACAACATTCCCACTGCCTAAGAGGAAAAGCCTGTCCTCTCAAATGCTTTTCTCCTTGGCCACATACCCCAGCCTTGAGTTCATATTCTGAACCAGTGACTTCTCCTAAGTGGTTGAGTTTATTATTAACAATGTCCTTTAAAGTTTAGCTACCCCTTGGCTGCTGCAGCTGGGGTGGTAAGGAGTGAGAGAGCTGCTATTCTCAATTGCTCAAGCCTGTACATCAGGAAGATTCTGGCACCCACTCTACTCAGACGGTCCCTCTCTAGCTCTCCCCACACTAAAAATCAAATTTTTAAAAAGCCACAGCAGTGGGTTCCCTTTATAAAAGGGGCCCTGACGAATCTGTGAGAAAAGGCTGATTGTGAAAGGGGCTTAGTTTCATTAGGGTCACAAAGTTGAGCGCAGGCTGCCTGGGATGTATTTTTTAATCATCTGAATTCAAATGCTTTTAGGCAGAACAGGCATCACCATTCTCTGCTTATGTTTGGACTGGCTCCTGCAGGGATTTAGGTTTGTATCAAGTTCTATCTAGGGGCACCTCGGAGAGTGTAAGAAAATCTCGATTTTCTGCAGACACTGGCACCTGATGAAGGGTCCAGAGACCAGAAATCGTCAGCAGCAGCGGATATAATCCACTAAAGACAGAAACACGGGCCCCAATTCTAGCCCACCAGTTCCAGGCCCAGCTGCCATTCACAAGCTATTTACGTTCCTCATCATGGTTACATAAGATCTAGTTGGAACAATCCACCTGCATCGCCTAATTTTATATCTCAAAAACTCAAGCCTGGCACAGTGTTATTTGTAGGCAATTCCCATAAAGAGCAAACTTGCATACTCCTGTACAAGTCAGGAATGATTCAGTATTTAATTGAATGAAATGAAGTTGATCTGGAGGAGAGCTTGGAAACCCAATGGGAGCTACTACCAGGCCACAGAGCCAGGATTGAGTGTTGCCTCTAGCCTCTCTGCGTCTGGTCTGTAGACGTTTAAGAGAATGAATGTGGTTTGTTTTGAGCCACTATGTGCAAATCTGTTACCGCAGCAAATGGGAAACTGATACAGGGGGGTGGGGTTTGGAGACGGCAAGTGGCCCAAGCAGAGGACACGGCATGGCAAAGGCTGGGTAAGACACATCTTACGACTGTAGCTGCAGGACCGGGTTGATATCAGGGCACGGAGGGAAGGGGGTGGTGAGAGTTCAGACTGCAGACGTGCTTCAGGTCAAGACGTCACATCCGTGAACCAGAATTCTGAAGTCTGTTTCACTGGGCTAAAGTCAAAGTATTGGTTCGCCTGGTTCCTTCCGGAGGTTCGGAGGAGAGAATCCATTTCCTTGCTTTTTTCAGCTCCTAGGGGCTGCCTGTATCCCAGTACGGCGGCCTCCAGCTCATCTTCAAAGCACATCACTCCAGGCTCCTCTCTGTGGTCAGCCTGCTTTCTCCTTGGCCAAAGTCAGATCTCCCTTTGTCTCCCTCTTACAAAGACACTTGCGATTACACTTGGGGCCACCCAGATAATCCAGGATAACCTCTCATCTCAAGACACTTAACTTAATCACACCTGCAAAGTATCCTTGGCCATATGAGGTAATATTCAGATTTTGGTGATTAGGATGTGGACATCTTTGAGGACACATCTGCCCTCTGGGTTCTGCTCAAATTTTGTTTTTCTCCTCTAAGAGGCATCCCTGATCACCCAGGCTGTGTTCAGGGGGCAGACTCCCTCATGAAGCATGTCACACTCCAGATTATAATTGCCTTTTTCGTCTCCCTTCTCTCAACTGTCGGCTGCTTTAGGGCTGGGATCTCAGTCACCTTTTTCCCTTTAGTGTCCTCAAAGTGTTGCACCTGATGTAAGCTCAGTATATGTTTGCAGGGATAAAAGTGCCCCTCTGGCTGACAACTCTAGGATGAACAGGCCTGATGAAGTGGGCACAAAGGTCCCCTGGTCAGGATGATGAAGGGACCTGAAGAAAGCAGGGCTGTAGCTAGGCCTGTTGGTTGGACAGGGCACATATAATGCCCAGGAGGTGCATCCCTTGTGTTCAGATTCTAGAGCTTTCCATAGAGTGTACAACAGCCCAGCAGCAATAGGCCTGGGCTCTTCAGGTCACATGCACTGCTCGCTGCAGCTTTCTTGTTGCTCTGACCCCAGGGACGTGGCCCTTGGGAACAGGTACTCAGAGTTCAACTTCACTACACCTCTGTGGTGGTCTGTGACTGGTTCGTTTAGACATTGATTAACTTTTCAGGGAACCACAATCATTTGGCAAATTCCATCCACCTATCAGGCAAGATATAAACATGAGCAAATATTAACCTAGACACGCAGCTCGCAGCCACGGCCGCATATTGGCAGTGCCAGCTTGCCCCTGCGTCCGGGGAGCTGCTCGGTTGAAGGGAGTGAAGCTGACAGTTCCGTGCTTTCAGTTTACGCCAACAGATATGGGAATGTGACCCCTGGAATGTGGACTCATACATGGGGCAAGGTTTACGTATCAGCAAGAAACACAAACGCACACACACACCCCCAAGGCTATATTATATCGCAGCTGCAAGTGTTTATTTCTGACAAGGCTAACCTAGTTTTAATTATTTATGCCAAAACGTAAAAGCCACTCAAAATGCCCTGCAGAACTCGGGGGCGGGGGGTGCAAAGGGAAAGAAGTCTTGGTAAGCTGAGACCTTGCTGGGGCAGGCACCCTGCCCTTAGCTCCTCCGGGCAGCAAGCTGAGGCTGTCTACTGGTGCGCTCTTTCGATGTGTGACTGAGGTAGTGTGGGTGGGAGAGGCATCTGTGAGTTTCTTTTGGATGGTTAAGGGCGGAGACAGGGCTGGGGAGTCTGGTCAACTCTCAAAAAGCATACACCTCTTTGAGACTGCAAAGGCCGAGCAAGTGTAGGACCGACCACCCCCTCCGTGGAGGCCACCAGGCCACTTTGGCTGTCCCTACCCCCTGAGGTATCTGGGGCTGGTGGCTGGATACTCCGGAACTCATGGTCAAAACACCGGTCCGATTGGAAACACTAAAATCTTCATTCCTCCAGCTGACAGGCCCTATCTGACCTTTCTAGAGAGTTCAGAGGACATTCTCTTTATGTCCATAAGAGGATCCTTTCCACCCTTGCCTGTCCTCTCTCCCTTCCCCCTGCTCTGCATCTTTCAACTACTCCTTTACTCTTTTACCTTGTCCATCTGGAGACGTGCACTTATCAGCATCCTGGGCATGGGAGAAGATGAGCACAAGAGAGGGACCTTAAAATGAATAAGAACTTGCATCTGATTCTGACATGTCACATACCTAGTGCCAATTATAAGACCGAGATTCCTTTTCCTTATCGTCAACTCTGACTTGACAGTTTAGGGTCATGACCAAAAGCGTGGCTTTTGGAGCCAGACAGACCAGAGTTAGTGGTGGTCCTGCCATTTATAAGCTGAATGCCCTTGAGCAAGTTGTCTGTCCAACTGCTCCTTCACTTCCCTGTCTGCAAAATGAAATAACAGGGATACCCACCTCACAGGGTTGTTATGGGAACGAAATGAGACTAGGCATGTAAAAGGCTTAACAATTCCTTGTATATGTAGCGAGTGATTGATAAACATTAGCTATTGCTACTATTGGCCATGATAGGATTGTGGGTAATATAAGAGCAACATATAGAACCTTTGGTTAGAGAATGCTGGAGAATCAACCACTGTGTCATCTCTGTCTTATATTCAGGGTAGTTGGAAGTATTATGGAGGGTGGGAAACTTTTCCAAGAGGTCATGGGAGGTAAGGTCATGTAGGATGGAATTCGAAAAGCCCACTCCCAAATACCTCCAGGATCTCTAAGTGAATGAGGAGAATCACATCTTGATGGTGCATTGTTTTGTTGAGAATCTACTCCCCCCGACCCGGGCCAACCCAAAGAATTTCAACAGAAACTGTCATAAGTAAGTTTAGTGCCAGAGGAGGAATGTTGAGCCACCCACTAGGGAGGGGCTGGGCCTTCCAGCTTCATATTACAGGTCTGAGAAAAACAGAAAATGATTCCGCGACCGCTTTAACTCACTGAGCCAGCAGCCTACTGGGGTCAAAAGCTACTTCCCACGGGTATCAGGCCAGAACCTTGCAAGAAGGAACTACCCAGGGCTGAAGTAACCACAAATGGATCCAATTGGTTTTTGTGGTGGGTAATGTTTGTTTAACATTATGTCGAGATGTCTAGATTGCAAGACACGTATGTTGGCATCAGAAAGTGTTTATAAAATTCTTATTTGAACTCCATACTGGGTTAGGTACTGGGATAAATCAAACTGAAACCAAATTGTTGGCCCCACCCTTGTAAAGAAGGGCTGGAATTGGTCCTGGGTTTCAAAAAAGTGGACAAGAAACCAAAAGAAAGGAATCATATGAGCAAGGAGGACTTGCCTGACAGTCTCAGCTGTTTTCCTGTTCCAGGAAAAAGGCTAAGTTGTGGACATGGGCAAAGTAATCGGGGACTTTATTAAGATCTGGTTTCCTAGGTGAGCCCAAGATAGTGAGAAAGCCCCCTCCCTGGGAACATTTGGCTATTTTCCATTGCTGGGCATTTACTGATATGCTTGGCTCAACAACCTCCCTGTGAGGATGGGAGGTGAATGCCTCCCCCCGCCAAAAAATGGGCTCAGTTGTGCTGGGTTACTTTTTCTTCGCTTGTCTACTAAACTTAAGCATTAATATCCTCTATTCAGCAATAACTTCCTGTTCTGGCAAAGAAGTGGAAATTGTTGTGGGGGTTTTTTTGTTTATATTTTTAAAGATTTATTTATTTTAGAAGGGGGAGAGGTAGAGAGCATGTGCACGCAGGGGAGAAGGACAGAAGGAGAGGGAGAGAGAGTCCCAAGCAGACTCGAGCTAAGCACTGAACCTGATGCGGAGCTTGATCTCATGATCCTGAGATCACGGACTGAGCTGAAACCAAAGAGAAGGTCGCTTAACCGACTGAGCCACCCAAGCACCCCAGAAATGGAAATTGTTTTCATGGGGTTTTTGTTTGTTTGTTTTCTGGGTTGTATTTTATTTATTTATTTATTTACCCAGTGTTGGCTATAAATTCAGGTTTGTATTTTCAGGTTTGACTTTGGGTAGCGGGACAGAACACAATTAGACCTGGCCAAGAGCTCTAGTACGGAAACAGCTTAGGCCAACATCCACTTCATTTCTGGGTTCTCAGTGCTCTGCCCAAGTAGAGAAATGTCCATAAATGTCATACTTGTGAAAAAAGGAGGTATAGATAAGAGACTTTCAAATAGGGGCCTCTATTAGTTAACTTAACCTCAACAAAGCCTAGCTTACATCTAGGCCTTAGAACAACGACAAAAAGCTTCTCCACATATATACAAATACTATAAAATATATACATCTGTGCTTACATATTCATGGAAAATCAAGTAATTAGAACATTCTTAATATTGATTATTTCTAGAGAATGGATTCAGGAAATGGAGAGGGTAGTTCAGATTTTACTTGGTATTTTTTTACTTTTTCTTTTTCCTGATGACTTTAACTGCCATTTCCCACAGCATTACTATCATAATAAAAAAAATTTTTTTTAAGGAAAAAAAAGGTTTTTCCACACACAGTATTTTTGAAGCATCTGAAAAATCACTTATTCACAGCTTACTGTGACAGAGCTCTATGACTGAGAGTCTGTTATCTTTAAAATAGTCTCTAAATTGCTTTCTTCCTTTGATGGATAAGAGGTGAAGGATTGGAAATTAGGCGAGATTCCATCTCACTGCCCACCCCGCTCCACTTCTCACCAGTGTTTAAACTATTCAGGCAAACTTGCTTTGGCAAACAGAAGATAAGTCTGAAATAGCTGATGTAATGGTGACCAAGTTTTTCCTTCTGGCGAATTAAAACAAATGATTTTGCTGTCAAACCTTTACCACTTGGCAATCCAGAACTTTTCCATCAAAGAAACTGCAAAACTGGATCCACTTGGAGTGACACAAGAGAACAGAATATTTGACCAAAAAGATAAGATAGAAGAGTGAGTCTTTGCATTCTATTGAATGAGTGCACAGAATATTTTCTAGAGATACTAGGTTTTAAAAGTTTGCATTTGGGGCATGATGGGGCCTGTCAGGGTATAAGACTAGAGAATAATGTTCTAGAAACAGTGACTGTCACTGGGTTGTGTAAGTTCTCATAGTGCCTCCCATTGAGCCTCGAGTAGGTGCTGTAAGACTCAAAGGGGGAACTAGATATTTGGGGATGACAATCATCTTTGACTGTTTGCTTCCATATACAGACATTGGAGGAGTCCCAGAAACCCTCTGGTGGATCAGATACAGAACACTCAGTGGTTAGTGCTGTAGGCTCTGGTGTCAGCTGGACTGGGTTGGAATCACCATCCACTAGCAAATAATTTAATGTTTCACTTTCTTCATTTGCCAACCGGAGATTATTATATGGCTTACATCCTTCAAAGGCCTTGAAAGAGAAATGTGATGATGCATGCAAACATTTTAGCATGGTATCAGCCAGAGACTAAAAATTCTCTGATCTGTGACTCTCTACAATCCCTTGAAAACCATGTACAGGAGGGTGGCATCCTTGGGAGGCTTATGTTTAGTTTATATAGGTGTTAAAGACCAGGCTGGCCAAAGACCAGGCTGACTGTTAAAGACCAGGCTGACTAAAGTTGTCAATATGCACGTTGCCCCTTCATTGTCTTTAAAGATGAGGTGCTTTTCAGATAGTAGAGATTTGGGGGTTTGGCAGGCTGCCTCAAAAAAGTATTTCAAGTGCCAACAAATTTTAATTAGTGGGGTACCTGGGTGGCTCAGTTGGTTAAGCGACTGCCTTCGGCTCAGGTCATGGTCCTGGAGTCCCGGGATCGAGTCCCGCATCGGGCTCCCTGCTCAGCGGGGGGCCTGCTTCTCCCTCTGACCCTCTCCCCTCTCATGCTCTCTCTCTCTATCTCATTCTCTCTCTCAAATAAATAAATAAAATCTTTAAAAAAAAAAATTTTAATTAGTGAATGGTACCAAAAATATCACAGAGGTAAATCAGTCTTCTCTGCTATGGTTTCACACTGGGTAGCCTACCATAGCTATAGGCATCTAGAGTAGGCAGATAGAAATATTTTGTGTGTGTGAAACTCTCAAGACATACCAAATTTCCAAAGCTGTATTGTCTATTCCTACCAGAGTATGTTTTAGGCCCATTATCTGGTAGAGAGTTTGCAGTATAAAAAAATTTCTATCACTTATTCACAATTTGTTCAACAGTGATTTAGGGAGAACCCCACTATGTGCCAAGAATGGTTCTAGGCGCTAGGATTATTCTGTGAGTGAACATAGCCCTGTCCTTGTGGAGTTTACATTCTGTAAATACTTCTGGTTGGAGACAAGCAGAAGTTAGCTAACTGGGCATTTCTTTGGATTCTATCATGGACTAGTGGTGAATTATCTAAGCAAGAAGGCCTCAAAGGCTCTGTGAACAGAATGATGGCCAGGCATTTGGAACCTGAATGGAAACCCCCAGAGTGGCTTCCTTGCAGGCAGCCATCCTAGAGGAGCCCTTGGCCCCTGTCTCCAGGAGTGAGGACTTGTGCCTCTTTGAAACCAGGCCAAGTGGTCCAATGGGGTTTACATACCACCTCTTCACCCATCCATTTCCTGCAAGGTGGCTGTTAGCTTGGCAATGTGAGAGGAGAGGTCCAAGAGGAACGTAGGGGAGGCCTGGATCTTATAGGCAGGAAAGACATTGGGGAGGGCCGAGGTTTGAGATGAGAGTCTCCTGGTGCAGCTGCTGTGGCTAGCATGTCAGGGCTCCGAGTGTCTCTAGGAAGGGGTGATGGAGTTAGCGGTCGGTTGCTGGGTCCTTCAGGACCCTCCGCTGCCAACCACAGACGCTGATTCTGATAAGTGAGCAGAAAGGAGCTTATGGAAAGGAAATTGGCTAGCTCACAGAATTAGCCTGGAGAACCAACCTCACAGAACAGCATTTGAATCCACGCTACGGACCCCCCGGGGTGGGGGAGGAGCTGCTGCTTGGTAGCCGCGCCACCGCCACCGAGGAGAAAGGCCACCAGCACTGCCACTCCACTGATAGTATTTCTGTCCCATTTCTTCTAAAAGAAACCTCTGCCGCCCCCCTTGACAGGAAAATGGGTTTCACCCAAGAGCCTTTTTCTTTAAAGTTCTCACTTCTCGTCAGATGTAACTGTGATTCAGATGCCTGCACTCTAATTGCACAGGAGTTTGGGAACTGACTTTCTGGATTCTTCCTGATAAAAGCAGGACTCATAAAGCTGGAATTGCCCAAATAGAGCAAAGACGGGTTGAAAAGTTGCCGGGCGGCTAGGAAACATTGCAGTTATCTATTTCACTCAACCCCTGAGCTAAGCCAAGGCCAACCAACACCACAATGTGAAGCACAGGGTCAACTACAACAAAATTCTCTGCCTAACATAATTCAGCTCCCTCTCAAGTAAGCCAAAATGACCCCTCTGCCTGAAATGGGTAAAACTCACACTCAAACAGGAGTAGGCCCTCAGAAGTGAAACAACAAAACAAAAAGACCCCACAAAAATAATTGTAGCCATCTTATCTTTTCCTGGAGAAAACTGGCAAGCAGTGTTTATGGTATAAAATCTTCAGGGGGCATTAGTTCGGTAATTAAGGGATTATCAAGGACGCGATGGGTACCTCTACCTTCCAGCTAGCTCATCCCTTAGTCTCATGCAGGAGAGAGGAGCTAGCCCAGAATCCTCTCTCCAGCCTCCTCTCAAGAGATAGAGACTTTGGATTCAGGGTATCACATCTCTGGGAACAGAGCTGCCTCCTCATAAGGGCTCAGGACACGGTTGTCCAGAGTGTCACGTTGCTGGCCCTAAGCTGTGAGCACTGACTTCACTGTGTTGGGCGGCCCCTACCCAGCCAGAGAGTAGAGCTCCCTGTCAGGGCTCACAGCCTCCCAGTTTCTCTTCGCCTCCATTTCCCCCCTAAGCTACCCTCTGGAAGAGACCACAGTCAAGTGTGAGGGTCATTCATTCTTATCTGTTCCCCTTGGACTCCTGGCAGCCCTTGACGTTCCCTCAGAGAGGGTGTCCTGTGACCGGGTGTGAGGATGCTGCCCGTAGTCTCTTGGGTACTGGCAGGGGATCTGGTACTAGAACTCGGTTCTCTACTCTCCCATGATGGCACCTCTTGTTCAAGGATATTTGCATTTAATAGAGGACAGAGACTTGAGCCAAAGGGTTGAGTCACCTCTTGTGCAATGTCGCTCACCTTTGAGCCCTCGTGCTGGGGATTGCTGAGAAACACAGCGTTCCCCCTGGAAGCCACAGGGAGGTAATGCGGCAGTGAGCAGAGCGGGCAGCCCCGGGGCGTCTCCACCTGCCTGAATGCCTGTTGCCCTCCACTCCCAGGGCTGGGGGAGGAAGGGAGCCCAGTGGAGGTTCTTCAGGAACTTCACTTTCCAGGTCTTCCCATCACGGGAAGGATGCGAAGGATGCAAAGGATGCCTCTCTTTCACTCCACACCTCCAGGGAAATGCCAGCCCTCTGTCCCACTGGCCAAGTTCAGTTTCTGTGACCATCTGAGCTTAGCAAAGCGTGTGCTAGAGGAGGGGAAATCTATGGGATTTCAAGCTTCCTCCTGTCTAAAATGAGGGAGTGGTACTACATGATCTTTAAA
This sequence comes from Mirounga angustirostris, assembly GCF_029215605.1. Classification (NCBI taxonomy): domain Eukaryota; kingdom Metazoa; phylum Chordata; class Mammalia; order Carnivora; family Phocidae; genus Mirounga; species Mirounga angustirostris. The sequence goes on from NW_026991712.1 coordinate 36,253,123, forward strand.
GCTTTCCTGGGCCAGGCTCTGCGACCTGGGAAAAGGCTGGTGGAGGCGGGATGACCGTGGAGGAGACATGAACAGGCTGTGAGGAAAGGTTCAGTCAGAGCTCAGAGGCCTGGAGGCTGTGAGTGAATCTGAATTCCAGCCAGAACCTAACATGAGACCAACAGTCCAGGCTCCAAGGCGTTCAGATGGCCGCGATGGTTGATTCATCGCAAGAGGAGGAGACCGTGCTGAGAGTCTGGGCTTAGGGAAGTCTGCCTCCATGCTGGCTGCACTCCTCTTGGTTTGTTCAGCATTTACAGAGCCAAGAACCAAGCACGGGTGCTGCCTCATCTTGGGAATCTGCCGGCCTTTCTCGTGGCTTTTCTACACCTGTTGCCCCAGATGTAGTCCTTGATCCTGTCCCTCAGCTGAACAAACACGGCAAGCGTTGACTTGAATTTTCAAATAAGCTCCTTGATTTGACTGGAAGACTAATGTCAAACTCTGCAAAAATGTCTTATGACTCTACTGACTCTGGGGCCCCTGCAGTCCGGTCACAGAGTAAGGCCGTGCTACACGAAAGACAGTCCAGCCCCCACAAAGCAACTCTATTTAACTTCTGTCCTTTATTTGTGCTTCTTGACCATCGTGAAGGAGAGACATGTCTGGGCCACACTGCTCACAGTCCTCCTCTTCTCTTCCATCTGTTTCCTTCTTACCCCAAACATGCTCTAGCTTCTCTTTCTGCTGAAATGTTGGAGAAAACCCTCTCTAGTACCAGTCGGGGTACTTCCTATCCTTTTCCCCTTTTTGCTCTCTGCACTACAACAGCTCCTAAGAGCTTCTGGCAACACAAAACCCTGGGGAGAGGCCATGGAGGGCGATGCTTACACACGAGGATGGTAGTTCTTGAACAGGATCCACTGTCTACTGAAGCAGATAAACATGCATTCAACACGCATTTGGGCCCACTTCTTTGGATCCACCTACTTCTCATTTTGCAAGATGCTTCTAAGTCCCTAAATTTGTTGTAGCACCTCAGGTAAAGACTAGAAGGAGGGGTGACATCTTGGGGACAGAGGTAGAAGAAATACAAATACCCATGAAAGAAAAGTGTGACTTCTTGGTGGGAATTATCGGCGTGAAGAGGTAACAGGAGGAGAGACCAGAGTATCGATGGTATCGATTGCTGCTTCAGTCTGCACATCTGGGATTCTGAAGAAGGCTCAGTGAATAGTAACAGTAGTGCTAATATTTGCTGTGACGACTGGCCAAGTTCAGTTTCTGTGACCTGACGACTCTGTGAAGTAATATCCCCCTGGTGAAGAGAGAGGATTTGAAGTCAGAGAGGTTAAGCTACTTGCTGAAGGCCTCGCCTGTTAGTAAGTGGTGGCATTTGGAATTGAACCTGAGCAGTCTGATTCAGAGACCATGCTTTTCACTTCTATGCGTGCTTTACTGTTTCCTCACAGAGAGGCTCCACTGGGGAGCGTGGAGAGAGAGAGAGACTCACAGGGACTCCAATGAGGCCACAGGCATGTGGGCAGGACTGGTGTTTTCTGCACAGAGAAAGTTAGGAGCTGGGGGAATCCCCCGTACCCTAAGGCTCATTGCTGTTTAGGAAATGTTACACAGCATGATCTTAGTCAGTATAGGCTAATGGGGCAATAACCAGCTCTGTATCCTAACAGCTGAACACAAAAGTTTATTTCCTGCTCCCATAAACTCTAACCAGACAGTCTCCTGCTCATGCAGCTCTGGGCTTTTCCTCCACGCAGTGACTCTGGGCCCCGGGCTCCTGCCCCTTAGAGCTCCTAGGTGGGAAGAAAGTGAGGGAAGACACGCTGGGTACTTAACCACCTCAGCCAGAAAATGTCACATCACTCAGGCTCATATTTCACTGGTCAGAATGAATCACCTGGGGAGGGTTGAGGGTCTCAGGAATGTAGACCCTGGCTGGTTAGCTGCATTTCAACAGCCACTATTCACTCTGGAAGAAGACCATGACTCTTCAGAGGTCACTAGCCATTTCTGTCCCAAACACACTCGAGAGAAAGTGTGGAGAGTGATATGATCTCCTGGAACATGCTGGTGAATGGCTCCTGAATGTTGGCATTGTATGGGCTGCACTGGAACGGGAATGCTCTAGGGCCTTAGATGGGGTGCTTCTCCTAGGGCCTTAGATGGGGTGCTTCTCCTAAGGAGCGGGTCCAGGAAGTCAAGCCCATTCCCTAGGCACCTGCGGCCTGCTGAATCTTGGCCTGGGTGCTTAGACTGGAGTCTGCCCTCACATGTGGTTCAGTGTCACTGAATCTGACTCCAAAGGCAGCCTTGCCAGGGAACCGGTTTCTGAAAGCAAGACCAACCTTCCTGTGAGTTTAGCTAGAATCAGTCACATCAGGTCACATGACATAGTGAGGTTTTTAATAAGCTCCTACTGACAGGCTGCTCTTTGAATTCCAAGATCTAAATCCTCAGACTAAAGACATTTACAGAAAGAATTTGAATAAATGTGGCTGTCAGAAGGAAAGGGGGCCAGAAAAAAGGGTGGACAGATTCTGAGCAAAAAAAAAAAAAACCCTCACCATCCTGTTCTCAGACTCAGATTTCAAATTCCGAGTTTTTATGTCTTTTTTTTCCCCCCCCAAATTGTCATTAATTATGGATTGTGTGTCCCGTGGAAGTTTGTTAATATTATTAGCTTTGGGGAGGGGTTTCCTGCTTCTTTGCCATATGCAACTGTTTATTTAGTCAGCTGGTTCTCATTTCCAAGTGCAGGTTCAATGGTCCAGCTAGAGGATAATGGGTCGAAATGTCTCCAACGAAACTTGAATAAATAAATAACTCTGCTTTTTGTTCTTCAGGAGTAGACGAATACAGTATTGAATCCACTGGGACTAACCTGGCCCCTCTTTAGGAAAATGCCCCTGGATGGAAAGAACAGTGGATTTGAAAACTTGAGTTGTAGATTTGCTGAAACGCCAGCGTTCTTTCTGTACATCTGACGCTTGGTACTTGGAAAACGGTCTATGACTACTCTTCAAAATACCCCTCAGAGGAAAACTGCAAAATTTCCCTTAGTTTCCAGATGAGGAAACAGGCTCTGGAAAGACAGTCATCTCTCCCGAGGTCACAGAAAGGGCACGAACTTGGAGATCGCAGGCCCCAATTTCTCACCCAATTTCTCACCCACTCCGGTCAATCCCACCTTCACGAGGCCACTTTTCCTACCAAACGGCCAAAAGAACTGAAGGGTGGGCTCACAGAGACCTAGTGAGTTGCTCTGAGACCTTTTAGAACAATTGTAGGAATTTCCACTTGAAATTGGTGCTCAGTGCCTTAGTCAGTGTTGAGCCTATAAGCTGTCACATTCAAAGCAACATTTTTCCTTTACTTGCGACCCTTCTTTCCCCACCAGCCTCGCTACGCCCGCTTTATGCTCCTCTGGCCCCACTGCCCCTCCACTGTGACCCTCCTCCATCTCCCCCTGTTCCAGCACTCCAGGATCCTCGGCTGTCGTCCTGCTGCCTCCTCCCCTCCACACGGCCTTTTCCGGGCGGCCCATTGCCCCCTCTGCACAAGCACAGCCAGTCTGAGCAGATGGGCTCGGGCAGACAGGGGTCTCGGGGCCCAAACCCTTGTGCGTGCCAGTGTGCAGGTGTGGGCCGGGCGGGGCCGGAACAGGCTCGGCTGCGCCAGTGGGTCAGGGGGCAGGCCGTCTAGCAGGGCGGAGGTCACGGCCGTGGGCTCGGGAACAGATAGATGGGACTCGGAACCGGAGGTGGTGTCAGAGGCAGCCAGAGAGCAGACATAGCTGTGTGTCGTGGAGAAGGGCACTCCGGACATGCAGTTGGAAAGCCCGCCTCCAGATCCTGCCCCTGACCATTTCCATCTGTGTGACCTTGGGACAAACTTCTCTGAACCTTGACTTCCTCATCTCTAAAACGGAGGGTACCCCGACATCAGCAAGTACTTACGCAGCTCTTCAGGTATCCCCGATGGCACTCCGAGCACTTTGCGTACATGAATATACTTATTCCTGACACTGGCGCTCTGGAGTGTGTACTTTCATGAGGCTTGCTGTACAGTTACGGAAACAGAGGCACAGAGAGGTGGACCATCTTCCCCAAGGTCTCGTGGCTTGCGGAAGCTGAACTGGGATTTGAACCCACGCAGACTGACTCCATTCTCTCACCGAGTGACTGTGAGGTAATCTTCGTCAAGTTGCTAGCTCAGTGCCTGGCACAGAGTAAACACCCAATAAAGATTTAGAGATAAAGGAGGCTTGATGCGGGGGTGCAGGTGTGGATGGGGGTCAGGACAAGACCAGTAAAGGGAAGAGGCTGAGTAGCACATGTGGAGAGACAAGCCGGACTGAAGGGCAAGAGGTAAGCTTCAGAGACAGACCAAAGTGGGGATTTGGGTTTGAACTAGGCCCAAGGTCTCAGCTTAGCTGTCACTTCTTCCGGGAAGCCTTCCCTGATCTTGCATGACTGAATTAGGAGCTCTTCCTCTCTAGTGGATCCTTCGGCATGGGGACCAGGCTCCTGTGGAAATGCATGTACTGCCCTGTAATCACTCAGACTTGCTTATTCTCCCTACTGTGGGCTCAGCAGTGACTTTGGCCTGCTCACCTGTGCACCCCAAGGGCCTAGCGTCCAACCTGACACATAGCCGGTCTCGAGAGCTCTACTTAGAAAAATGAAGGAATGAACAAACAGGCACAAAGGGTGTCTGAGCAAGCAGACTGACAATACTGTCTCTTGTCCAAGCATTTCGATTCACACAGCAGTGAGGCCCACTGAGAAGCCCACTCAGCCTTCATTCCCACTCCAGACCTGGGTAGGTCAGGGTGACATGACTGTGGGGTCTGTGGGGTATGTGGCCGAGGCAGCAAATAGCTACTAACAGCTAGGCTACCTCAGGGCCTGAGGGAGGACCCGCAAGCTGTCTATCTTTGGACTTCTATCTTCAGACTTCTCTGCCACCCCTGGCCCAGACAACCGTGTCCCAGGAGAGTGACCAGAGCAGCTGGGAATGGTCCTGGGGAGTCACCCTTCCAAGAGGGTTTACCTCATGTCTGGAGAGAGTACCTGAAATGCTCCTCTCAGCGGACTTTTTAAGTAGTTGCTTTTCTTACCGAGGCCCATCCCCCAAAAGGCAGCCACCGGGGTCACCCACCCCAGTCCCAACCCGGACGCTCTGGGACCTCCTTCCTCGTTAACACAAGCCCCTCCTGCTCCGTCCAAGCCTGGGGCTTGTGGAAGCAGCCCTCTCAGGGGAATCTCCATGGGAACCTCAGGGGGAATTCCAAGCGCCACGGATTGCCTGCCATCTGCACTTGGCCTCTGTCACAGTTGCTCAAGACTGCGGGCACACTGATTGGGAGGCAGCACAAAACACTTGGTTTTCTTTCCGCAGCACTGTTGCCTGGGCCAACCCCCTGTGCTCAGAAATGCCTTATTGTATAAGCTGCAAGCAGGCCAAGATGGAATAGGTTTGGGCACAGAGTGTAAACTCAATGTATCATCACCTCCCGGGCCCGAGGTCAATTGTTACAGTTTGACTGCAGCTTCCATCAGGCCGTGCTCTTTCTTTTTTTTTTTTTTTTAAGACTTTATTTATTTGACAGAGAGAGAGAGAGACAGCGAGAGAGGGAACACAAGCAGGCGGAGTGGGAGAGGGAGAAGCAGGCTTCCCGCTGAGCAGGGAGCCCAACGCGGGGCTCGATCCCAGGACCCTGGGATCACGACCTGAGCCAAAGGCAGACGCGTAACGACTGAGCCACCCAGGCGCCCCAGGCCGTGCTCTTTCTACAGAGCAAGGCAAAGGCATAGCTGCTAGAGCGCTGCGCACAATTTCCAGACTTGGCCCTTCCCAGCTGGGAAAAGTCTGGACTTGCGGCTTGTACCTCCAACCTGCACTCTTTGCGCCTCCTTTTCTCGATGCACCATATAGCAGGAAACAGATCAAAACAGTCACTGTGCCAGAGAGATCCAGAGATCTCTCTTGTTGGCAGAGATCAAGGGCCAGAGAGATCCAGAGATCTCTCTTGTTGGCAGAGATCAAGGGCTTCCTGATAATCTGTTCTCTGGAAAACACAGGGCAGGGAACGTTCCAGGCAGCCCTCCGATATCCCACAATAATGAACGTTCTCAGTAAAAGAAACAACGTGGCCAGGGGCTGACTGAGGCCGGCGGGGCGGGCGGGGGTGGGGGGAGGTGGTGGTGAGAGTGTGACACATCTCCACAGTGCTCTTGACCAGGTGGGGATCAGGCCAGGCTTGGATCAAGTGAGGATCCAGCCTGGATCCAGCCAGGCAGGGCAGCTGGCCTCCCAGGCATGACCTGAGGGCAGACGGGGCATCCCACTACTAAGCCTTAGAGCCCCGTCCCAGTTCTACTCCCAAGACCTCAGCGGGTCACTGACCTAAGGAATTGGAGGGGACAGATCTGCTCTGCCTCTCAGGGCGGTCACGAGGTTTCAGCTCAGTGACCGTCACAGCTCCTAAGCTCCTGTTTCTTCGCTCTAAATGCCCCTCTGCTCTGTGACGCTGGGGACTCTGCAAACCACGGTTGTCCTTTGCCCGCTGCTGCTGGCCAGATGCCGCCAGTGCTGAGTAGTAGCCGCAGGACCAGGGTGCGATAAGCAAGGCCCCTTCGGCGCAAACTTGAAGGGGCCACTCACTCTGCCAAGCACCGTGCACCTGCATGACCCTCCAGAAAGGCCTGCAGAGACCCGGACTACGTGCTGTTCCCTACCGCCTGTGATTTACAAGCACATACCTCCAGCTCGCGTACGGAGTGCCAACCTCCTGTACGTTCCCTGGTATTTGTTTTAATGACTTAGTTGTTGTTGTTTTTCTTCTTTGCCTTCCAATGACAAAAGACAAGCTGCTTTTCATCCGTGAGGGAGCATTCAGGGCTTCAGTATGGCTGCGGACATTCCTGAGGGTCGTGGGGCTGGGGAAGTCCTCGCTTCCTGTCTCTGGAGGAGCTGAGCCTTGGTTTGAAAGGAGGGCAAGAGGCTTCTCTTGTTGTCAGTGGTGTCCACGTGCCCACATCTGGCCTACGCTGGTCTGCCAGAGGAAAACAAGCAGAGTGAAGGACAGATGAGCAGTCAGCAAGGACGGGCTTGGAAGAAGGAAGGAAAGGAAGTCCAAATTGCTATGAACAACAAAAAAAGAGTCACCTGGAGTTCAGAGGAGTTGTCTTGCCAAGAGCAATCAGCCGTCCATGTGGGCATTATTATCCCCAGTTTCCATGAAACCATGATTCCATCTGGTTTAAGGAAAACAAAATCTATAGTGTTTAATGATTTGTTCCCATAATAACACTAAATGAGCAAACAACATCTTTCTCGCTCTGTTTGGAGAAAAATATAAACCATTCTCATGGAGTGATGTTTAAATATGAAACTCACTCTGATTCACCTCTGCCTCCGTCACCCCCAGACCTATTGCTCTAACCAGTATTGACATAACAGATGCCAAATCATTAAGCTGTTGACATTATGTTCTGGGGCATCTTGGTTACAACAGTGCCATGATCTTTGTGTCTGTATTCCATCTGAGGCCTAACTCGGGCTAGCCAAATCCCACAGATGGCAACATAGGGCCAGAGACTAGAGCACGCAGTGGATGATTTTCCATGCAAGGAAATGATAGAAACAGACCAAACCTAATAGCTTTCAGAAAGGTTCCTTATCTACACTTGTAATTTAGGAATATATTCTTTTTGTCAGTAGTCCTGTATTAGTTTGCTATGACCTCTGTAGCAAGTACCACAGGTTAAGTGGTTTAAACAACAGAAATTAAATTTTCACAGGGCGCCTGGGTGGCTCAGTTAGTGAAGTGTCTGCCTTTGGCTCAGGTCATGATCCCAGGGTCCTGGGATCGAGTCCCACATCGGGCTCCCTGCTCAGTGGAGAATCTGCTTCTCCCTCTCCCTCTGTGCTCTCTCTCTCGCTCTCTCTCAAATAAATAAATAAAATCTTAAAAAAAAAGAAATTAAATTTTCACAATTCTTAAGGCTAAAAGTCTAAGATCAAGGTGTCAGCAGGGTTGGTTTCTACTGAAAGTTTCTTTTCTTGTCTTGCAAATGGCCACATCCTCCCTACATCTTCATGTGGCCTCTCCTCTGTGTGTTTATAACCTAATCTCTTCTTTTTTTTTTAAATGATTTTATTTATTTATTTGACAGAGAGAGACACAGCGAGAGAGGGAACACAAGCAAGGGGGAGTGGGAGAGGGAGAAGCGGGCTTCCCGCTGAGCAGGGAGCCTGATGCGGGGCTCGATCCCAGGACTCTGGGATCATGACCTGGGCCGAAGGCAGACGCTCAACCGACTGAGCCACCCAGGCACCCCTAACCTAATCTCTTCTTGTAAGGATTCCAGTCATACTGGACTAGGGCCCACCCATGTGGCCTCCTTTTGCCTTCCTTACCTCTTGGAAGACCCTATCTAGAAATACACTAACATTCTCAGGTACTGGGGTCTAGGACTTCAACATATGAATCTGGGGGTGGGCGGACACAATTCAGCCCATGACGAATACTTGGAATGATAACTGCAGTTAGAGCTAACGTTTCCTGTAGTGTTTGGAACTATAATAAACACTCAACTTGAATCTAATCCTTAAAAACAGTTTTATATGGTAGATGTCATCACTGTTCTCATTTTACAAATTAGTGACAAAGGCTTTAAGAGGTTGAGTGACTTGCCCAATGTTACATTACTAGGAAGTACGGAATCAGAAGTATGAAGTAAGACATAATGTGAACTCAGGTCTGCCAACTCCAAAGAAATCCAACTTTCAGAACATCCTGAAACTATTTCCCTTTCCAGAATATTAATGAAAACAATTTACTAACCCTTAGCACATATATACATTGAAGAGAATAAGGTGAAATATCTTTGGAAGAAAAATAGTGTCTTGGGTATGTCAAATTGTGAAGGAAAACATGATATATGCCATTTATGGATAATAACTGGTTTCACAATTGAGAAGTATTTTAAAGGCTAAGCTAAAGGGGGAAAAAAAGAGCAATGAACAATTAAACTTTATTTGTTGATGTTCTTGGCATTGCATTCAAAAACAAATCCATTTTGGAGAAAACCCCAGATCTCAAGAACATATTTTGTCCTATGAAATTTGAACCTTACACAAAGATAAGAACAAGAGCTAAATCAAATAGGTAAGAAACATCTATGTTTATTTTTCTCTACTTGAAATATTAAATCACATCTATCTCTACACCTATCTCAATATTATCTGGTCTAACTCCTTCATTATCCTTGCCAATCTCAAGATTCCTATTTATCGTAATTTACTTTAAAAAGTTTATCAGTGTAAGGAAGACATGTGCTGTAATGAGCACTGGGTATTATATAAGACTGATGAATCACTGACCTCTACCTCTGAAATCAGTAATACATTATATGTTAACTAATTGAATTTAAATTAAAAAAAAGTTTATCAATGATCCAACTGTGTCATTTTTAACATTAATATCTATTTTACCTGTTTTTTCTTCTGTCCTGCTACCTGACCCATCCTAGCTGGATATTAGTTAGCTAATCTTTTTTTTTTTTAAAGATTTCTTTCTTTTTCTTTATTTATTTGAGAGAGAGAGAGCACATGAGTGGGGTGAGGGGCGGAGGGAGAAGCAGACTCCCTGCTGAGCAGGGAGCCCGATACAGGGCTCAGTCCTGGAACTCCGGGATCATGACCTGAGCAGAAGGCAGATGTTTAACCGACCATGCCACCCAGGCACCCCTTAGCTAACTAATCTTAACAGGAAATGAGTACCTACGATCTGAAATGATTCTTTTTTTTTTTTTTTAATTTTTTATTTATTTATTTGAGACAGAGAGAATGAGAGACAGAGAGCACATGAGAGGGGAGAGGGTCAGAGGGAGGAGCAGGCTTCCCGCCGAGCAGGGAGCCCGATGCGGGACTCGATCCCGGGACTCCAGGATCATGACCTGAGCCGAAGGCAGTCGCTTAACCAACTGAGCCACCCAGGCGCCCTGAAATGATTCTTGAACTAAATATTTCGAACTTTCCAGATAAACCCAAATTGAGCTTCGTCCAAAATGTTAGCACCACTCAGCAAATGTGGCTGGTATTTGACTTAACTAGTTAACGTTAGCCATAGTTCTGTAATTAGCAGCAATGAATATGCCATTATCTTTGCCAAAAAAAAGTATACATCCAACATCTCTTGTACATTGTTTTGTCAAAGTTACTATAAAAAGATGGAGAGATTTAGTTTTATGCCCCTAAGAGGCAATAGAGGCAATAACTTAAGATCAATAGTCTACCTTGTATATATTCTGGTTAAAAACTGGAACTGGCACAAATTGATATTAACCTCCTAACTTTGAATTTATCCACAAAAAGTGTCTAAAGAGTGAAATAAAGAAAAAACACTAATTCCAAAACCCAAGCCTTCAACCTGATTTGAACATAAATCCACTTAATGTTGAGTTCCTGAATACATAATGCACAGTAGCTAATAAAAACGTCTGATAGAAGGATTAAGTGACCCAAGTCCATAGCGGCTACATTGAGACTTTAACTGCAACAGACATTAATCAACAAACCCTATGAGGAAAAATAGTCCCTTTGTAATAAAATCAATATTGCTTTTTAAAATCATAAATAATGCAAAGCAGGGCCAATGTCAACAGTAGTTTACCACAAAGATACACAGGTTCACAATTTTACACAACAAAAATACCATCCTATGCCCAGGTTCTATCAGTAGGGGAAAGGGGTATGTTGCCGTTGGCTCTATTTTCAGGACAATCTGGGAGGTAAGCTGCATATATCCCATTTACTCTCCAGCATGGAGAACCAACCCCCTGCCTCCTCAAGCACATTCTAATCTCCAAACCTTCCTCCCTTGCTTTAACTTCTCCCTCTACACATTATAATTCTCAAACACTCATTATATTCCCCTCAGCACTTGAGGTTACCTTATTATCTCCTTCTTGCCATACTGTGAGCTCTAGGAAGGCAGGTGACAAATGTTTTAACTTTCCTAGCTACTTAGTCTAGTCTAGCAGTCATTCCAGAAATGCTTGTTCAATAAATGAATGAATTATAAATTAGTCTCTCTTTAAACCATGTGCAATCCCCGCAATCTGATATAGGATAAATCTTTATGCCCACATAGGATTTCTTTCCCTGGTAATAATATTTCTAATGACAAACTATGTCTTTAAAATGCATTGTTTTTGTTGCTAGTATGATCACAGTACACATGCAGCTACTTTGCTAAATATTAAACTGACTTGTTTATTAACTAAAGTTAAATATTTTCAGTAATCCAAAGTGACCAAATCTCTGTAGTATATAAAGAAATGTACTCAAAGAACAAATATTCTTTTTAACTCTTCCAAGAAGAGAATGGGGGGGGACACTGAATAATTACTCTTGGATCTTGCAATGTGACTCAGATTTTAGGAGCAATATGACACAGTGAGGGCAGGACTGTCATGTGGAAATCCCCCCAAATGGATACTTGTGGCCCAGCCCAATTTGAAATTTTGTGACATGGCATGGACCTGTTGCTAGGCAGCCCTGATGATGGGACCATGACTCTCTGCCTCAACAAAGCTATGCTCCAGCCCAAATAAACAACCCCACTGCCTTAAGCAGGCAAAGGGCTGTCAACACAATATTTTCACTCTGCTCTGAAAACCTACCATTTCCAACCTTGGAAAGTACACAGTGCTCTCTTGCTGAGAGGAATCTGCTGCTTAAAGTCAGAGGAAACATACTTAAAAGCTAAGAGGTCACAGACCATCTAACATTCAGGACCCAACATCCAGAAAACAAGACCACCATTTTGTGGGGCACCTGGGTGGCTCAGTCATTAAGTGTCTGCCTTCGGCTCATGATCCCAGGGTCCTGGGATCGAGCCCCACAACGGGCTCCCTGCTCAGTGGGAAGCCTGCTTCTCCCTCTCCCACTCCCCCTGCTTGTATTCCCTCTCTCGCTATCTCTTTCTCTGTCAAATAAATAACTGAAATCTTAAAAAAAAAAAAAAAAAAAGACCACCATTTTGTGCTTGAGTGTTAGTTTTTCTGTTGTACCCAAGTGAGAAGTACTGAATGCAGGTGTTTGTATATGTTCCTCTCACATTGTAATTCTGTTTGTCAGTGGCCTTGACCTGTTGGGCATTTTCCGTGAAGCAAGGGATCTGTGTGCACTGACTGACCCTAACTGGGATGCTCTGTTCAATTGGCCTGCTTTTAACTTAGAGTCTGCTCTAGGGCTTGAAATCCTGATCTTGTGGCAGAAACTTCTGGGGAAAAGGCAGTAAGGGGGGCAAAATCAGGCCCCTTTCCTGCCCCCCTTTCTCTGCCAAGATCCTAAAAGATAGATTCTAGATGTAGCACTCCTTGAGATGTGAGCTGTTATATTGTTGGCGTTCCCTTAAGCTGTTGTTGAGTAATTCCCCAAGAAACCAGGAAGCTCTCATTTTTTCCTCTTCTATCACACACACATACACCCATACACACACACTCACACATTCTCTACCTTTGAGTCTGCATTTTTTTAATTAATATTTTTCATAAAATAAGTCAGTATTTTATGTTGCTCAGATTGTGTGATGGTTCAGTGGGTATTCAGGTAGGTCAATGAAACCTGGCATAGTGCTGTGTGGTGGTTTTAAAATATGTCCACGAATTCTTTAACATGCCTTGCTTCAAAAGATAAAACCTAATTCCTCTCCTCTTGAGATTTAGTAACTTGCTTCAAAGGAATACAACGTGGCAGAAATGATACTATGTGACTCTGACTTTAGGTCATAAAAACAACAGCTTCTGCCCGGCTCTCTCTTGGCTTGTTTTCTTTTGTGAACGTCAACCACCATGTTTTCAGGACACTTAAGTGGCCCTTTAGAGAGGCCCAGGAAGAGAGGAGCTGAACCTGGGGCCAGTAGCTGGTATCAACCTGCCAGCTACATGAGTGAGCTTTCTTGGAAGTGGATCCTTCAGCCTGGCAAGCCTTCAGATGATTTCCATCCCCTGACATCTTGACTGCAACCTCATAAGAAATCTTGAACCAAAACCACCCAAGCAAACTATTCCCAAATTTCTGACCCATAGAAATGATGAGGAATAGTAAATGTTTGTTGTTTGTTTTTTAAATTTTAATTCCAGTATAGTTAACATACAGTGTTATATTAGTTTCAGGTGTGCAATGTAGTGATTCAACAATTCTCTACATGACTCAGTGCTCATCAAAAGTGTACTTTTTAATCCCCATATTTCACCCATCTCCCCACCCACCTACCCTCTGGTAACCATCAGTTTGTTCTCTAAGTTAAGAGTATGGTTTTTTATTTGTCTCCATTTTTCTTTGTCCATTTGTTTTGTTATTCGGATTCCTTTCTCTTTATTTTTTGCATAGCTGCCACTGGTTTTTGATTTGTGGTTACCATTAGATTTGTATATAACATTTTATGCATATAACAGTCTATATTAAATTGATGGTCACTTAAGTTTGAACCCATTCTTTACTCTTCTCCCCCTTGGTTTTAGGTAAGTGGTGTCATAATTTACATCCTTTTATTTTGTGAATCCCTTGACTGATTATTATAGACATACATATTTTTACTGCTTTTGTGTTTCCTATTTTTCTTACTCCTACTTGTGTACTTTCCTTTCCACTCAGAGTCCCCTTTCACATTTCTTGTAGCCCTGGTTTAGTGGTCATGAATTCCTTTAACTTTTGTTTGTCTGGGAAACTCTTTATCTCTCCTTATATTCCGAATGATAGCCTTGCTGGATAGAGTATTCTTGGGTACAGATTTTTCCCGTTCAGCCACTCCCTTCTAGTCAGCAAAATTTATGCTGAAAAATCAGCTGATAGCTCCCTGGGGGGTTCTCTTGTATGTAACTGTTTTCTTTTCTCTTGCTGCTTTTAAAATTCTCTCTTTATCACTAGTTTTTGCCATTTTAATTACTCTGTGTCTTGGTGTGGACCTACTTGGGTTGATTTTGTTGGGGGCTCTCTGTGCCTCCTGTATCTAGATTTCTGATTTCCTTCCCCAGATTCAGAAATTTTTCAGCTATTATTTCTTCAAATACTTTTACTGCTCCCCCTTTCTCTCCTCCTGGGATCCCTGTAATGTGAATGTTATTACACATGATGGTGTCACTTAATCTATCTTCATTTATTATTTTTTTTTCTCTCTCTTGTTCAGCTTGATTGCTTTCTTTTACTCTGTCCTCTGGGTCACTGATCCATTCTTCTGATTCTTCTAGTCTACTATTTATTCCTTCTACCGTATTTTTAATTTCAGTTACTGAATTATTCATCTCTGACTGGTTCTTTTTTGTTTTCTATCTCTTTGTTAAGGGTCCCACTGATGTCCTCCACTCTTTTCTTAAGTCTGTTGAGTATCTTTATGATCATTACTTTAAATTCTCTATCAGGCATATTACTTATCTCTGTTTCATTTGGGTCTCTTGCTGTGATTTTGTCCTGGTCTTTCATTTGGGACATATTCCTCTGTCTCCTCATTTTGTCTAACTTTCTGTCTGTTTCTGTGTTAGGAAAGTCAGCTATCTCTCCTCTCTTGGAAAGTAGTGATTTTAGGAGGAAGAGGTTCCTACAGTGCCTTGCAGTATAATGTCCCCTGTTCACCAGAACTTGGCACTTCAGGGTTTCTCCTATGCATGTTGTGTGAGCCCTGCTGTTGTGGTTGTGCTGCTTTTATCTTCAGTGTTGTCATCTGCAATAGCTGTCTTTACCTTTTGTGGGCAGGGTTTTGTCCCTGTGTTGTTAGGGTCAATCTGGGTCCTCCTTGGACTTAAGCTGAGACAGAACAGATCTTTGTTAGAGATGCAGTAGCACTGAACTACAGGAGAACATAGGAGCAGGGCACACAGTGCCAGCAAGGTCCTCACTGGTGGGAGGGACCTGCAGGTATTGGGGATTGAGCCATATCAGGTTGGAGGGGATGGATTTGCAGAAGAGCATGGGAGCAGGTCCCACAGTGTTAGCAAGGTTTGGGTGGGTCTGCTGTGAGAGGGGACCTAGAGCTGGAGGAGGCATGTCTATAGGAGCATGTGGGGGTGGGCACACAGTAGGCACAGTGCTGGTTCCCACAGGTGTCTGTGTGTTTATGCTGGAGGGCAGGGGAGGAAAATGGCACCCACCAGCTCCCTTTTTCCTGGGGAAATCTCCCAATGACCCCCTGCCCTTCCAGCACATGCTATTAGATGAGTAAACAACTCTCCCTCCTGTATACTCCGAGCAGTTTTCAAACTGCTGCTTCTGTGCCGTGTCTCCATGGAGCTATTCATTGTGCTGTCTCTTTAAAGGCAAGGACTCAGGTTCCTCTTGCCCTCCTAGCTGTCCCATGAGACTGCTGATTTTTAAAGTTCCAGGTTGTAAGCCCCACTGATTGTAAGAACTCATGAAATTTAGCCCCTCTGGTTTCAAAGCCAAATGCTATGGGGATTTGTCTTCCCTTTGCAGGTTCCCTGGTGTTAGAGTCTGTTTCTCTCCTCTCATTTTGCTCGTGGTGTCCCTCCCTTCTGTGGACAGCCTCGCAGTTCCATTTAGTTCCCAACCCATCTCTGCCCTTCCCACCTTCTTCCATATGGCCTTTTCTCTACATTTAGCTGTGGAGAGTTTGTTCTACAAGTCTTTGGGTTGTTTTCTGGGTTATTTACACCGATGTGGGTGTCTTCTAGTTGCATGTGCGGGATTAGGTGAGCTTAGGATCCTCCTACTCTGCCATCTTCACTGGAAGTCCAATGTTTGTTGTTGTTTTAAGCCACTAAGTTTTGAGTTAGTTACACAGAAATATATACACATTGACACTCCTTCCTCCTGTGCCCCTTACAAACAACACCGATTGATTATGGAACTCTTGTCCCCTGAGCCAGGACATGGCTTTGTAACCCTTCACACATTGCATTAGGCTGCCAGCACTATAAAAGATTAAATCTATTTGCCAGCACTTGTCATGGGGACAAACTAGAACTGTTGAACATTCAATCCAACATTTTAGAAAATTCCCTTTTACTATTAATTGTAAATGAAGACTAACTTCAGCAAGCCTTTTATCACAATGTAGATGCTATTTACACAGTATTTACAATAATGCATGGATAAAAATTATGGCCTATGGAGAATGATGTTTGTCTGTGTGATCCTGGTCTGTTTCCCATGGTCTTTTCAACTTACTCTACAAAAAGCAGGAGTCATACAGTAGCTCAAGAATTTGGTCAAGGTGGATTTTGTGTGTGTGACCCAGTTGCCCAGGCCACAGTAATATAGAGGTAAAAATAATGTCACTATCAGAAGTATAGCTTGGAAGTGACGCCAGCAAAATGGTGGAGTAGGTAGCTGTAAGCTCTTATTTCCCCGAAGAAACACATCACACACACACACACACACACACACACGAACAAGCTGAAATTTTCAGAACCAATTTGTCAGAACTCTAGAAAACAGCCAAAGGTTTACAGCAATCAACTAAATGCCAAATCAAAAAAAGGCAACTTGACAATGGTAGGAAAATTGTGTGGCATTTTTGCTTGCTCTGGCCCCACTCCCTCCCCACTGTGAAGGTGGTCTTGAAGAGATGGCAGCCTGTGTTCCCTGTGTTCACACATTATTGTTTATATCTGTTCTAACACACATTTTGTTCACACATTATTGTGTATGTCCATTCTAACCTGTCTGGAGGTTACCAAAAGATGCTTGTCTTAGTTTTGCCTAACTCAGACCTCAGGCCAGAAAAGCAGTGGACATTGTTTGAGAATGTTGCTGGATGAACTAACAACCCACAGAAGCCTGAGGCAAAAGATTATGGTCCAGATACAGATCACCAATGATCACCTAAGACCCAGGAGGAAAAGCTGGGGCAAGTTCTTTGGGAAATTAGGACATTCAAAAGCACCTGTATATGCAGGGGAATTTAGAAAGCCATGCACAAGCTCAAGCAAGCTGCATGCTCAGAAAATACCTGAGAAGACCCTCAGCTTTTACTTTGTGCCAATCCCTAGGCTCAATGCAAGCCTAAGTGTTGGAGTGCTCCAGGAGAAAGTCAATCTGTGAAGATTAGGATAAGTGTTTGCTTTTTGTGTTTTTCTTTTTCTTTTCTTTTCTTTTTTTTTTTTTTTGGCGGTTTTGTTTTGTTTAGTTTTTGTCTTAGCTTCTGGCATTCAACAAAATCTCTATCAAACATTAGCTGAACGTAAGCTAATGGAACAGAGACCTGTGTGACCACACATACAACCAGGAATAAGCTTTGAAAAAATAATTTAGGGGCATAATTTAGTGGCTCAGTCTGTTAAGCATCTGCCTTTGGCTCAGGTCATGATTCCACAGTCCTGGGATCAACCCCTGCACTGGGCTCCCTGCTCAGCCGGGAGTCTGCTTCTCCCTCTCCCTCTGCCCTTGCTCATGTTCTCTCTCTTGCTCACTCTCTCTCAAATAAATAAATAAAATATTAAAAAAATAATTTGGAAAGTCATTAAACAAGTGGACAATTACAGACTTTAACAATCAGTAAACAAAACAAAACACAATAACAAAAAACAGAAAATCTTGGGGAGAGGAAGATGCTGATTTTCAGTGTCATGACATAATATTCAAACATCCAGTTTTCAACAACAACAAAAAATCACAAGTCATATAAAAAAATAGGAAAATTTGGCTAATTCAAAGGATCAAAACCCAGGAATCAGACTTATTAGATAAAGACTTTAAAACAATTATCTTAATACGCTGAAAGAACTAAAGGAAAATACGGACATGGAAATAAAGAAAATCAGGAAAACAATGTATGAAAAAAAATGAGACTGTTGTAAAAAGGAACCAAACAGATATTATGGCCTGAAAAATGCAATAACTAAAATAAAAAATTCACTAAAGAATTTCAACAGTATATCTGAGGATGCCGAAGAAAGAATCAGCAAACTTGAAGATAGGACAGTTGAAAGTATCCAGTCTGAGGAGCAGAAAGAAAAAAAAAATGAAAAGTCAATAGAACCTAAGAGACCTGTGGGACACCATTAAATGGACCAATGTATGCTTTATGGCAGTCCCAGAAGGAGAAGAGAGAGAGAGAGGAGTAGAAAGAATATTTGTAGATTCCCAAATTTGATTAAAGACATGAATCTACATACCTAAGAGAAAAAGAGAATCCCAAAAGCAACAGAAGTGACTTATCATACACAAGGGACCCTCAATAAGATAAATAGTTTCTCTTCAGAAATCATGGAGAACAGAAGGCAGTGGGGTGATATATTTAAAGTGCTGAAAGAAAAAAAGCCTGTCAACTGAGAATTCTATATCCAGCAAAACTCTTTCAAAAAATGAAGTAGAAATTAAGACACTCTCAGATAAAAAGTAGAGTTATCAACATAATAAAGGGCATTTGTGAAGAGCCCATAGCTAATAACATAGTCAATAATGAGAACTGAAAGCTTTTTCCCTAAGATCAGGAACAAGACAAGGAGGCCTGTTTTCACTGCTGGTATTTAACATTGTACTGGAAGTTCTAGCCAGAGATACTATGCAAAAAAAGAAATGAAAGGCATCCAAATTGGAAAGGAAGAGGTACAAACTATCTCTGTTTTCAGATGACATGATGCTATATATAGAAAATTCCAAGGGATCCACAAGAAAGAAAGCTACTAGAGCTAATAGACAAATTTGGCAAAGTTTCAGGGTACAAAATCAACACATAAAAAAGTTGGGCCCTTGCCTTACACCGTATGCAAAATTAACTAAAAATGGATTGGAGACCTACACTCTTAAGATAACACTCTTGGAAGGAAACAGGGAAAATCATTATGATTTAATGTCACTGAACTAGACACTAAAAAGTGGTTGAAATAGCAAATTTTATATATATATACACATATATATGTGTATATGTATATATATAATAGATATAGATATCTATAATATATATAGATATATATCTATAATATATATAGATCTCTCTCTATATATATAACCAAGATTTTAAAAAATAAATTTTAAAAAGTATAGCTGAGCTAGAGGAAGTGGATCTTTTCCTCTCTCTGAGCATATTCTCCTAAAGCATTGCCTCATCAGCATTTCATAAAAGGTAATGTTGATATAACAATTACTAGGCCAGAAGGAAAACCCAATAGAGGAAACAAAACAAGTCCACTTGCTTACCCACCATCCAATAGGACAGGTCTCGCCCCCTCAGGAGACCCAACCCTTACATGGCCTAGCCCCCAAGGCCATGGCTCAGGTGACACTCTGAGGTCCTCAGATTTTTCCCTAAATAGATCTGACATCTCTAGAAAAAATGTCTCAGGTGTGCCTAGGTCATCCCCTCAGGAACCAATGGCTGCTGTTTTCCTCTTCTTGTCTCCCTACAGTCAAGTTGGCCTTGCAGGCTACTGCACCAAGACGTTGGCTCAGTTCCTAGTGCCCAGTTCTGCACTCCAGCAGACACCCAGGGGTGGGCGGGGGCTGGGGGGAGAAGTGTCCTTTGTTCCCCTGTGCGTGGTAGGTTAAAAGGTGACAAATCTGACTGCCTGATATGCTCTCAAAGACTAGCAGAGATTTTAGGAAGTTTTTTTTAGTTTAGTCACTCCCTCCCCTGGAGCTCAGGCAGGAGGCCATGGGGACTAGGGTAGAGGGCCCTGGTGCAAGGAAGGGAGTCAGGCTATGTGACAGACCCAGGGCTGTGCTTGAAAATACCTGTCTCCTCCAGCTTTGACCTACTGCCCTTTATCTAACTTGGGAACTTCAATTCCCTAACTTTTGCACAAATTCTCTCCCAGGAGTAGCCTCAGATGCTTGCGCATACGTAGCCATAGTGGACTGCCCTGCCAGTCTCCCAGACTTGCTTGGACAGGCCTACATCCTGGGGAGCACCTTGTGTATAATCAATTGTTAAGGTTCATGTTGGCTTCCTGTGTGCCAGGCATAGGAGTAAAAGTTGTAGACGTGCTAGTCTCCTTACTTTTTTTTTTTTTTTAAGATTTTATTTATTTATTTGAGAGAGTGAAAGAGGGAGAGAAAGCACAAGCTGGGGGAGAGGGAGAAGCAGAGCATGGAGCTGAGCATGGAGCCCGATGCGGGGCTCAATCCCAGGACGCTGAGATCATGACCTGACCTGAAGCAGGCACTTAATGGACTGAGCCACCCAGGTGCCCCTCCTTACTTTTTCTTTAATTAAAAAAAAAAAAAATCTGATGATGTTTATGATATCTGCATGTTTTGGAAAATGTGCAATGTACATTTAATGTACATACGTACAAAAATTATGTGTAAGATAATTAAAACTTTACCTCTGTCTTACTGCTTTTTATTTCATTTAATCCTCACAACAGTGCAGGGGGGAAGATCTCATTATTTCTGTTGTCAAGGCAAGGAAACCGAGGCTCAAAGAGAGGTTATGGAGCCTGCCCAAGGTCACGTCTAGGAAATGGATTTGCACTAGGAGAGCCAGAGCTCCTTCTCAGAAACCACGCTGCCTCCTGAAGCTGAGATTCCAGCTGCGTGAGTTACTGCAGAGCTTCTGGGAAGCTCAGAGGTTTCTTTTATAATATTCTATACTCAGATCTTGTGGAATTGATGATCCCGAAAAGAAGGAAGGAACCCCAACTGTTACTAGCCACAGAAACGGCTGCTAACAACTGTGGACCTTGGGCAAGATGACTTCCTTTTTTTTTTTTTATATTGCAAAATGATTACCGCCATAGTGTTAGCTGACACTCCGTAATTTCATGTAACTACCATTTCTTTTTTTGTGGTAAGAACATTTAAGATCTACTCTCTTAGCAACTTTCAAGTATATAATACAGTGTTATTAATGAGGACTTCCTAATCTTAACTATAAGGACTGGACTAGTCTAAGGACCATTAGAGATAACATGTAATATGCTTAAAGAAATGCTGGGTACTAATACGTTCTTGGAAATATCGGTTGCAGAACTAAATGGATGCCCCTCACAGGTCAAACATTCCCGGATTGCTACCTTTTGGTGTCTGAAGAGTGATGATAGCTGGATCACTAATATGAGGGTCGAAGTGGGAAGCATCCCATCCACATAGTCCGGCACCTGAAAATTAGAGGGGAACACAGCACCAGGGCCATAATTAGGGTAGGAGTGTTAGCCCCAACAGGAGGAGTCATTTTGCTTCTCCTAAATTCTGCAATGGTTCTTGGTTTTGCCATTTTGATGCCTATCGCTCCAAAGCCACTTTTAAGTTTTTTCCAACTCTCCTGCACTCAAGGGGCTTGGGAGTTCTCTCTGAATCACAGGCATAAAGACCTACCAGGAAGTCCCTGAGTTGTCTTTGTGATCAATTCCTTTCCCAACTGATTTTAAATCTTCCCAGGTGCCGCTTAGCGATTGCATGAGCAGCCTGCAGAACGGGGTGCCTGGCTTTGGCCATACCTGGGGCTTCACTGGGTGGGGTCTGGAGGTGCATCTTATGTCTTTAGGGCATAGGAATTTAGCTGAGGTCCAGGCAGCCTTCATGGGGAGGTGGCTAATCAGGGGATGTGGCACCATGGTGAGGACCCAGGTGGAAGGGAATATGCAAAGGCAGGCAGGTGGCTTGGATATGTTTCAAGGAGTTTAGCTTATTTGGGTGTATCTGTTCAAGGATGCCATAAACTCTCTACAGCATACCTTTCCTCCAACAATCCTCAAAGTTCACCAGCAAGCATTAGAACACATGCCTTCCACTTAAAAGTCACCCCCCAAAGTTGACTCGCCTTCCCAGGTTCACAATGTCGCCGTGAGAACAACTCCAGCCCTCACAGCCCCGTGTTGAGTAGACACCCTGCCCACCACTTCCGCAACAACGTGGCCAGTATCTGACTAATCCCCACCTTACGAATGATTCATAGATCAGAACAAGCTCATTTCGTCCCACCACCTCCGCCACTGGAGTCCTCCCCAACATTTCTCTGCCGCAGCCAGGGCCACCAGCAGCACCCTGTTCCCTTCTCGGGGCTCAGGGCCTGCAGCACCCATGCCTCCCTGGCCCCCCTTGGCAAGCGTTGCTGATGCCAGAAGGCGGTTGGGGCAAGTTTTCAGAGCAAGGCTTTGGGAATCAGGCAGGCCGCTGACCAAGTTTGAGTTCCTTCACTTGTTGGCTGCCTGGCCTTAGGTACCTTTATTTATTTCTCTAAATAATTGTTTTCCTTGTTTTCCTCATCTCTAGAACGGAAAGATAACTGCACAAATCCCTTAGGGAGATTGTGAGTGTCGAATAACATGAGGCATAGAAAGCAGGTAGCACATAGAAAGAGTTTTCTAAGAGCTAGCTATTAGTATTATTAGCACCATTAAAAATGCTCGAAGACAGCTCCACTCAGAGGCCTTAGTACCCCAGCTCCCTGTGAACGCCCCGGACTTGTGCCCAATGATCTGCTCCCGCTGTCTCACATCCCACCCCACTTGCTCACTCTCTCCTGCGAGGTCCCAGAACATTCCATCCTTCTTCCCGACATGGCACTGGTGCGTCTGTCTGTCTAGAATACTCTTCCTATTCTTATTCTTGTCTTCTCTCTTGCCTGGCTGACTTCTCATCTGTTAGGTCTCAGCTTAGATGCCACTTCCCAGGGAAGCCTTGCTAAGCACTCCCAGTCTCCCCCACCAGACCTGGTTAGGTTCCCCCTTAATGCTGTTAAATGCTGTATCTCTTTGGAACACTATCCATAATTATAATCATGTCATTATGAATTTAGCCATTATTATGTGCCTATCCCCCCTCCACCATAAACTATAATTTCCATAGGGTAGGAATTGTGTCCATCATGGCGTCCTATCACCTAGGAAATGGCTTGGCAGGTAGTGTGAATGAATGAGAGTAAGAAAAAAAGCAAGGTGGGGGACGTGGGGGAGGGATTGGGGAAGAAAGGAAGATTCTTGGCTACAATATGAACCATTCAAATTATACCATTCTAGATCCTGGCCACACTGACTCAGCTCACAAAACTAGGCTTCTTCTGGATCTCAGCCATCCTTGTGGAGCCTAACACCAAACCAAATTTTTCTAGACCTTTCCTTGGAGGATTAGATGCTGCTTCTAAACTCAGCAGGCAGTGCCTGAGGTCCTGCAGGGAATAAGCTAAACTCCTTGAAACATATCCAAGCCACCTGCCTGCCTTTGCATATTCCCTTCCACCTGGGTCCTCACCATGGTGCCACATCCCCTGATTCGCCACCTCCCCATGAAGGCTGCCTGGACCTCAGCTAAATTCCTATGCCCTAAAGACATAAGATGCACCTCCAGACCCCACCCAGTGAAGCCCCAGGTATGGCTGAATCCCCAGCAGGCCTCATGCTTCTGGTTCTAGACTCTGGGGGAGACAGTGCTCAGGGTCAACATTAGAACTTCTGGGGGAGTCGAGCAGCCGAATGAACTCTCAGTGTGACATCCTGGGGTCATTTCTCACCAACTTTCCATGGAATATCACAGAAATGTGACATTTCTATAAATTAAAAAAAAAAAATCATTTGGGGCGCCTGGGTGGCTCAGTTGGTTAAGCGACTGCCTTCGGCTCAGGTCATGATCCTGGAGTCCCGGGATCGAGTCCCGCATCGGGCTCCCTGCTCGGCAGGGAGTCTGCTTCTCCCTCTGACCCTCCTCTTTCTCATGCTCTCTGTCTCTCATTCTCTCTGTCTCAAATAAATAAATAAAATCTTTAAAAAAAAATCATTTGAAAAATACTAATTTTTCATAAAATGTCTTACTTGCTTAGGGGTTATCTATCATAATGACGTTAAAGTAATCCATGTGCCAGCCCTACCCCTGCTCAACACACACATATTTTAGTCTTACTACACCTATGCTAATTCCCAGGTATACCTTGGTTTCTGTGGAAAAATGCATGCCCAGATTCAATCAACCAACCTAAATAACAATCCTTGCAAACTCAGTCCTTGGTGAGTAGAGGATTCCCTGCCTGTGCACCAGACTGGAGGCCTCCTTAAAATTAAGAATGGGAGAAATTCCAGGAAGGATAGAGTTCGGGTTCAATTTTAAAGTAATAAGACCAGTTTAGGGATGTGCTTGGGGAAATGGATCACTCGCCAGATGGAGCTCCTTTTGTCTTCCACAATACTGCACATCCACTCCCAAGTTTTTGTTCACGCTAATTCTCCTGAATGGGTTACCCGCTCCCTTCCCCTCCCCCTGGTTAGACTCAGCCCATCTTCTAGGTCCGTTCTTGAAGTTGCCTGAAAACTTCTCCAGGATGTACCCACCTGCCCTTCTGAACTCTTGGGGGCACTTAGCCCATGTTGCTATCTCCACATGCTCTACAATAGTCTCATATATGTTTCTCCAAATCACATTATAAACTCCTCAAGGGCAGTGGCCATGCCTGGTGCCTCCCTAGGGGCGGGGGGGAGTTCATATTGATACTCACAAATCCTTGATCCTTTTATGGAATTGACACTGAAATCCTGGCCATCTCCTACCCCTCTCTATCATATATGCTCTAGCCCTCTACCTCACAGAAAATGGGGAGAATGTAATGGGACTAGCCCAGAACAGCCTGGGATTATAGATGTCAACAGAAGGTATGGTTGTTTATATCCACCAAGGTTTCTGCTTGTGTGGGGAAACCCCATGCTTTTTAGGAAGGAGGACATCCTATTAGAGCAGCAAGCTCAGCCAGGGGTTGTGTGGGGTGACAGGTTGAGAGGACAATCAGAGAGGCTAAGAGAAGGCCAAGGTACTCTGCATAAGAGAAGCTGAGGGAGATACCCAGCTGAAGGACTGATATATCAGAAGAGGCTGGAAAGAGGAGGTTGTTGGAAGGACAACCTGTGTGGCTACAAGGACAAAAACAGGGAGAGGACCAGGAAGAAGAAGACAAAGAAGGAGACATAGAACAGCCATCATGAGGAGTGAAACTTTGGGGTAAAGAAGGACATGTTAAAGACAATTTTGAAGAGTTGTGCCATGTGACATATAGCCTCCTCCTTCCCTCCCTCAGAAACCTGCAGTAATATCAACACTGCTCCCTGATGTTTTCAGAATCAGGTGTGTGGAGTGTTCAGTTCATTTTTTCAGTAAGGCAACGGGTACAGCAGTTCTCACAGTGGATGAGGGTTGAATGAACAGAAGTCCAAGGAAACCCAGCCTGGGGACAAATGGGTAATGTTCTCTTCCTTCCTTCCTTCCTTCCTTCCTTCCTTCCTTCCTCCCTCCCTCTTTCTTTCTTTCTTTCTTTTTTTCTTTCTTTCTTTCCCTCTTCTTTCCTTCTTTCTTCCTTCTTTTTTTTTTGAGGGTGTCAGAGTCATTCTTTATTGGTACAAAGACTAAATAAGAAAAATACAATTTGAGAAAATGAAAAACAAAATAGGCATCCTGAGTCTCACTAGATTAATACTGTTTTTCCTTATTTTTTTTCAAACCCTGGTTGAACTTTTGAGAAATGTGTTCTTAACCTAAACCCCAAATAGACCTCTGAGACAAAGGAAAATCCCCATCTTTGGCAACTTATGTTGTACCCATGGGCAGCTGATTGCTGCTTACTTGTGGCTCAATTAACAGAAGAAAAAAAAATCCAGCAGTTCTGAAGTGTTTTCCTGCCTCTTCTCGGGAAGACCAGAGGTTGAGAAGGAGCTTCCCACCTCTGCGGGACAGCATTTGGCCCCAGCAGCCGCACCCCATGGGCTACATAGCATGCTCACACTCACCATCTAATTTGAGAAACTAGAGCAAGCCAAGAGCAACAGATTGTGATTTGTGGGTGTCCAACACGCCAGAAAGCGGTCAGCGTGTAGGCGACAGATGGGAGAGGGTGGTATTCCTTCGCCGGTGGCGGGGAAGGCTGAGGGCCACCTCCATTTTGAAACCTGTGGCTTTTCCCTGTGCAGGAGACCTGGCCACGCTGGGTGGCCCTCAGGAAAGTCTGAGTGTACAGGCCTTGGAGCCAGAAGGTCAGGCGTGGTTACAACAAAAATAAACTGTGGTGATGAGAACCCTGGCTCAGTGCACACATTTGTGGCCTTGGACTGAAGACACCGGCCACAGTATGATTTGCATTCACCAAAAATAGTCATTTCAGCATCTGAGAGTGAGATTGGGAAGGAAGAGCCAAGCTCAATTTCTCACTCTCTAGCTGCTATTTTTCTCCAGGGGACCAAACACATCACCACAGTCCTTGTTCTTCCTTCTTGCTTCAATCACACCTGCTCAGGCTTGGGTACCCTCACTCAACAAAAGTTTATTTAGGACCATTTATGCACCAGACATTGTGCTAGACACTGGGGATTCCACAGTGAACAAATTACATGTGGCCCCTGCCCTCAAGGGCCTGAGAGTCTTGTTGGGCATGTATGAGTTTCCTGGGGCTGTCCTAACAAAGCACCACAAATGAGGGGGCTTAAAACAACAGAACTTTATTGTCTCACAGTTCGGGAGGCCAGAAGTCCAAAATCAAGGCTTTGACAGGGCTGTGCTCCTTCCAAAGGTTCTAGTGAAGAATCCTTCCTTGTCTCTTTCAGCTTCTGGTGGCTGTGGGCAATCCCTGGCAATCACCAGTGTTCCTTGGTGTGTAGATGCTTCACTTCAGTCTCTGCCTCTGTCTTCATGAGGCTTTCTCCCCTGTGTGTCTGTGTGTCTGTGTCCAAACTTCCTTCTTCCATTAAAGACAACAGTCATATTGGATTTAGAGCCCACCCTAAACCAGCATGATTTCATCTTAACTAATTTCTTCTTTAAAGACACTATTTCCCAAAAAAGGTTACATTCTGAGGTTCCAGGTGGACGTGAATTTGTGGGGGGAGGGCACCTGGTGAACTGGGTGTCAAATGACAAACCAGTAAACACAAATAAAAAGATATGGGGCAGGATTATACGGCAGGTGCTAACCTGGTTGTTTTCTGTATGTTTCCATTCCACCTCCTTCTCCCAGGCACACCTAGTCAGCCTACACCAAAGCAGAAACAAGAGCAAAAGGAAAAAGCACATGGGGTGCCCCAGGAAGATTCTTGGATGCATGCAACTTACAGAGTCTGCTTTTCCTCTCCCAGTGAAGAGCCCAGATATGGCAGGGCCTGGAGAAAGGAGAATAAGAAGACAGCATGGTAACAAGAACAAGAAGGGGGGTGGGCAGGAGATTGAGGGCTGGAGGGTCTTCAGACTGGGAGAGGAAGGGGCACCTTCTGTGGGGAGGACCAGGGAAGGGAGAGGCTGAGCCGTTCTTGAGTGTGACCCCCCCCCCACGTGCACACATGCACACGCACACACACACACACCTCTCCACCTCATCAAGAGTCCCAGGCACTTCTAAGTGCCTCTAAACCAAAGGGAGTAGACATGGACACCTCTCTGGGGTGGGGCAGTAGGAGGAATGGAATAGAACCAACTGGAATATCTGTCTTAGCTGTCTTAGCTGAGGCGGTAGACATACCACCACTCACTGTCTCTGTAATTGCAGATGGTGATAGGAAGGGCACGGGGGCCCTGGCACAGAATAACAAAGGGGGCTGCTTTCAGCTGAGGCCTGAAGAAGTGACTGCTAGGATGGGACATGAAGCTCACAGGCAGGGGGCCAGGGCTGGGGACTTTTCTGGCAGAGGGCCTAGCTGGTCTGCAGGTCCCCAGGGAGAAAAGAGCTAGGTGCTCTTGGTCTTCTGGATGGAGCCCCTGAGCATCAGGGAAGCAAGCAAGAGAGAGAGACACTAAATGGGGTGAAGAGGGAGGCAGGGGCTGGAGCAGCAGGCCTGGCAAGTCCCAGTAAGGAATTTGGAGGTCAAATCAACAGGACTGGGTGATGGAATGATGGCGGGTGGGGGAGAGGGTGTCAGGCGTCTGGATAAGAAAAAAAAGCTTCACGAATGACTCAGAGGTGGAAGGAGGAGGAGCAAGTTTGGGCAGGAGGGGTTGGAACATTAACTTGGGGGCATGTGGAGTTTGAGAACACTTCTAGGTGGTCACGTGGAAATCCCAAGAAGGCAGATGAATGGCTGGGTCTGAGCTCAGAGAGAAATCAGGCTGAAGACATAAAACATAAACGTGGAAGTTACCGCAGGAGAGTCAATGAGGGTAAATCCATCCAGGTCAGCTATGTGGCAGAGAGGAGAGAATCGTAGGCTTTATTTTGAATAAAATGTAAACATTTCCCCCTAATTACAAAAGCAAAACATATTCACTATAAAATGCTGGAAATTCAGACCAGCAGTAAGAGGGTAAAAAGAGGAACGTTTGCCCCAGTATACTGTAAACATGGGTATATGTCAATATATATCCTACAACAGGGTGGTGTGCAGCTGGGGGCGGGGTGCATTGCAAGAACGTGGAAGTCGTTCCTGATGGTCTACCATTATAAACAACACTGCCATGAACAAGTGTGTAGTCTTTGTGTATATCCTTTCATTACTTCTATAGGATAAATGACCTTGAAAATCAAAAGAGGTTTATGTTTCCTGTGAGTTTTGATCATTGTCACTTCATTGCCCTCCGAAAGAGCTGGGTCTATTTATGAAGTTATAGGTGTGGTTGGATCACGAGGAACACAGACGGGCCAGGTTCCCTCCCATCTCCCACCACTACCCACAGGGATGAGCAAGTCCAAGGGGTGGAGGTTGTAGTCCCAGGGAAACGCTCCAAAGCACATGTCTGCATGAGCTTTCAGGCACTGAATGTTCCTGAAAGGAGTGATTCTCCTGCGTGCCAAGAGTGACGTCAGGAAGCTCAGGGCTACCAGATGGACGGAACTTACATGATTGCAGGTGGGCCAGTGTTGCTTGTGCTGATGGGTGACGTCAGAGAGAGATCTGGGTTTAATAGGCAGCCCTTACACCTTCCTTCAGGCTCGCAGTCTCACACAGGGGCAGCCTGACGGCGCTCGATGGGGCTGCTGAGACCATGACGGGAGCGCGCGGGCGCCCGCTTTGATGCTCAGCATATGTGCCCTGGCACGTTTCCTCTTCTCGTCCCGTGGTCTGTCTTTGGGCGATGGCCACCTGGAGAACACATCTCTGCGGCTCTCCCTCCTTCCCGGCTTGGCTCAGCGTGTCTCTCACCCGCTGGGGATCTCACTCCCCAGTAAAGGACTTGCCTTTGAGTCTGTTTGTCAGGCTCTGCGTTGTGGGCAAACTCAGGCTAAGACAGCGGCTTCCAGTTGTGTGACCTTTGAGAGAGTCCTTTAATCTCACTAATTGAAACGTTCTCATCTCCGAAATGGGAGGAAATAGGAGTGCTTCCTGGGGTAGGCAGATTAATACCCCCACCCCCCAAAGATGCTTGCATCCTGGTCCCCGGAGCCTGGAAATATGTTAGATTATGGCAAGGGGAAGTTAAAGTTGCAGATGGAATTAAGGTTGTTAATCACCAGACCTGAAAATAGGAAGATGATCCTGGATAATCCAGGTGGACCCAGTGTAATCAAAGCGTCCTCCTTAAAAGTGGGAGAGGGAGGCAGAAGAGAGAGGTGGCCACTGAGGAGAGCCGCACAGAGGTGCTGCATGGAGGGCTTTGAGGCTAGAGGAAGGGGCCCTGAGCCAAGGAACGCAGGCAGCCTCCGGAAGCTAGGCAGGGCACAGAAACGGATTCTCCCCTCGAGCCTTTGGAAAGAATGCAGCCCTGCCGCCACTTTGATTCTAGCCCCGGGAGACCTGTATGAGCCTTCTAACCTTCAAAACTGTAAGGTAATAAGTTTCCCTTAGTTAAGGCACTAAGTTTGCAATGATTTGTTACAGCAGCAAATAGAAAACGAAGACACTTAACTGCATGTGACAATTTTAGGAGCTGATGTGTGTAGTACTCGGCTCAAGGCCTGGCGTGGAGGAAACGCTGTTACTGCTGTTATTGTTTGGTAGCAACTAACCCTTTTCTACACTGAGGTGACACCTGAGTGCCACCCCTTGCGATTCGGGATTAAAACCTAGTCCTTTAAGGGGTACACAAGTGATGCTGATGTACATCCAGGACCTGGGACCATGCCTTTGAGCCCCAAACGATAGCCTTGTGGCCACCAGCACCACTCAGCCCCTGACCATTGGCACCCTGGTCCTTGCCCCATCCCAGGCTGCAACCCCCCACTCTGCCCCCCGTGAAAAAGAGCCAGAGCCAGAAATAGCAGTCACATCCCTCAGTCTGAAAATGCGCTCCTGCCAGTTCGGTATTTTTGTCACTGTGCATGCCTCCTATTCTGCATTTAAAGCATGAAGACACTTTTTCAGGCCACATCAATATACTAGGCCATCTTCTAAGATGGGGTCCTGGACCAGCAGCATCAGCATCACCTGGAACTTGTTAGAAATGCAAAGTCTCCATCCCATCCCATCCCAGACCTATTGAATTAGAAACTCTGGGGTCGGGCTCAGCGATCTGTTTTAACAAGGCCTCCAGGTGATCCTGACGCATGGAAGGTTTGAGAACGGTGGCGCTGCGCTGGGCATTGTACCAGATGCCAAATGCAGGCTACCACCTGCCAGGTGGCCTGTGTGTCTTATTGGGGTGTACCTTTCACATCCTGTCTATTCCTACCACCCCCTGGGGGTCAGTCACACAGGATATAAGCCTTATTGGTTAAATCAATAAATATTGGGTGCCTACAGTATGCGAGGCACTGAGCTAAAAAGTGGGGTGCAGTGGGGAACAAGCCAGCTTGGGGCCTTTCATGGAGCTAAAAGAGAAGACATTTAACAAATCATTCCCCAATCATACCTCACAAGGTACGATTTGCAGAGTTTTGTTTTTTTAAATCCAGGCTTCTCAAGCTTTAACGTGCAAACCAGTCACCTGGGATCTTGCTGAAATGCAGATGCTGCTTTGGTGGGTCTGGGGCCCGGCCTAAGAGCCTGCATTTCTAACAGGTTCTCGGGTGGTTCTGAGATGGCTGGCCTGGCGGCCACCAACACTTTAAACTTCTTAGGGCAAGTTCCTATCCTTTATCCCGTTGCAGTCCCCGGTTTCACTGACAAGCAAAGGTGGCAGGAATTAGAGCTTCATTTGCGGTCAGGAGAGCCAGGTCCTGAGACTTCGCCATGTCAAGGGCTGGCGCCCTAGAACCCAGGAGTTTCTCGGGCAGGCCGGTTATCAGGAAGGCCTGGCAGTGGGGACAAAGGACAAAGGCAGCTCCCTGATTAACTGCGGCACTCGGGGTTTATCACAGGACTGCAGAGCTCTCCCCGCCCCGGGCCTGATGGGAGGGAGACAGCTGCAACTAGAAAACAGATGTGAATTTGCAATGCGTCTGAGGGAAAATGCGCTCTTGGGCCAGCATTGAATGATAAGGAAGCCGCACTCCCCAGGCGCTGAGGGGAAAGAACAACACCAGAGCTTCACAGCGCCCCTCACTCCCCCACTTTTAAAAACAAAAGCCTCCCAATCTCCTTCCTATAGCAAAGGGAAAAGGGGGCGCAAGCTTTTCTTGGCCTGTTTCCAGCCAGGGCAGCTGGAGTCTATTGGACACATTCAGTCACTCTTTCCTGAGATGGGCTGGCTGGTTAAAGGCTGCCTTGCATTCAAGACTGCTCTTTCCCCTGGGGGGCCTCTCCATTTGAGGCTGAGGAATGCCCCCACCACGGGCCACTGCTTTCTCTCTTGTCCCCTGTTTCTTGCCTACAGTGAGCGTTCCCCAGGTTTGGGAAGGTGGTAGGATTCCAAGGGATTTAAGGGATTCTTTCTTTTGGAGTTTCGACCCCACATCCTATCAAGCCTAATTAGCATCCACATCTCATGTATTCAACATTTGGCCAATTTGAACAAGTGACTATTTTGGCTGTCAAAAGTATGATCTGAGTCTTAGTAGTCTGCTTTTGAAATGAGTCGCCTACAAGGAATACATCTAATTCACAACTGGTCGTGATTTCTCAACAATTGTTATTGCAAACTAGAAAATTTTTTGCAAAGTAAGGAAAGCAAGACTTACTGTTTTTGAACACTATGAATTTTTTATGAATCCCATATTTATGAAGTTTAGCATGATATTTTTGTGGGCATTTAATCAAACTTTCATTAATTTCAATTTTGCCACTTTCTTTTCCTACTTTGGAGTTCCCTAAAAAAAATTTTTTTTTTTTGAGTCTTAAGCATTTCTGTAGGCTCTTGAAGGTACTTAGCAGTTGAAACAGTCCTGGATGAGGAAGGGGGGCTGCTGGTGGGAATTTGGGCAAAGGGTGGATGCCGCCTGAGGGAACCACTTACCAGCGCTGTGAGTCTTCACATTTTGCTTAGTTCCTGCATTTCCCTACCTCCAAGGATCCGGCTTCATCCAAGAATCTCGTTGCCATGGTGCTGGGGAAATCTCAAACTGTGTGGAGAAAACTAGAGAGAATCATCAGGTTCAGGGGCCTTGTTCAAATTGACTAAATTTTAATTATAGAAAGTGTGGAGAGTAGTGGGCAAGGGGAGTGCCGTCCAGTCTGGAATGAAAAGGGCCACCAAGAGTGAGGGGATGGGACAGGGTGGTAGTGGGATGGGGGCCTGGGAGCTGGGGCAGCTAGGTGAAGGCCCTGTATGTGGGGTTAGTCCTGTAGACTTAGGCATTGGATGGTCTTTCAGTCCTGGCTCATCTTCCCCTTTGTCGTGTGACCCTGGGCAAATCACTTCCTTTCTCTGTGCCTTAGATTCATCTGTATAATAAGATCATTATAATGTCTGCCTCCTAGAGTTGTTGCTGGAATTGAATGAGCTACTGTCCGTAGAGTGCTTAGCATAGTGCTCAGGATACACTAGATGCTCGAATGTTGTATGCATATATGTATGTATGTTGAATTCTATCAAAATAGTAGCTATTTTATTTGTATAATATTCTTTATATTATATTCTCTCCGTGTCTCTGCCCCCTTATGGTACAGGACTCTGGTCCTAAGGGAGGAAAAAAGGCTTTTTTTTTTTTTTTCCCCCTGATTGCTCCAGTGCAGGTTAGCTCCCTCAGGCACCCACAGCTCTTACCTGCTTAGGGGTAAATTCAGCAGCAAGCGCGGGCTGAGGGAAGATTTTCGGAGAAAAAAGTTAAAAGAAGAAAATGATAATCTGCATTTGTAAGCTTCCCTCCCCTCCCCCCCAAACCCCAAGAAACATTAAGGGTAATGAGGTGGCGATTACAACAAATGTATTGGGCTAGTGATTCTCAAGCCCTCAAACCCACATGTACATTGGAATAGCCCCAGAGTCTGCCACGGGATTCTGAGAGAGAGGAGGAAGGAGGGTTTCGAGGGCGGTTTTAGGAGGCAGGCTAGGAGGTGACTGGCATGGCCCTCACCCACCATTTCATCGGCCAGACTCCGGCACACACCATCTCTGAGCGTGAGGGGGGCTGAAAATTGGCTCAACCACGTCGCCACAAGGGCATCAGCCAGCTGCTGGGACTTTAATGCACAGCGAAGTTCAAGAACTGCTCTCCTGGGGCGGAAGGCAACACTGAAGTCTCAGGACTGAAGAGACAGAAGGGAACAAAGCCTATCTGACGGTGAAAAGAGGCTTACGATTTGCAGCATTATCCCCTACCACCACCTCAGTGTTCCGGATAAGGTATCACAGGCTCCCACTTGCCCTTCGAAGTCCTCCCACCCCTGTGCGGCCTCCCCTTCCCCACTCGGCAACCTGGTTTCTAGTGTGCCTGCGTGTCTCTGTTCTGCTGTAGGCCAGGCTTTCCACGTAGTCAGCCCCAAATCCCAAGCGTCTGACAGGGTGCTTGGCACAGGGTAATAGGTGTTGGTTGAAAGTAGTTGCACAGGACCTAGATGCGGGGCGGGGCGGGGAATGAGCCCAGGAAGGACAATCCCAGTGGTTAAGAGCACAAGTTCTGCCTCACAGTGGGTGACCTTGGACGGGTTCCTTGACCTCTCAGTGCCTCAGTTTCCTTGTTTATAAAAGAGGGTTCATGAGTGCAAACACTTCACATGCTCGTTGCGAGGCTTAGAAGAGCGCCTGACTCAGTGAGTCCGGGGTAAATACTGTCGCTATTTTTGTTAGTAAGACAATAAGAAACCCCACACCTGGAAGGATGTGAGGGCAGAAATGTGCAATCACAAGCAGGGACTGTTTGCACACAGCACGGGGGGTAAAGGAGGAGTCGGATGGAGAAAAGTTTCCCCACATACCCTGGCTAGGAAACTTCAAAGCAAGTAAACATCAGAGGGTGACATTTAACTTCTCACAGAGCAAATGGAACATCACATTCTCGCCCTGTGCAGGCTGGGGCAGGAAATGGGTCAGTCATTGCCGAGCACAGGGGACTTAAGAGTCCCACGGTGCCAAGGCGAGGCTGGTGTTTTGAAGAGGGAATGAGGGGGTGTGTGAGAGACAGAGATACACGTGGGGTATCTGAGATCCACCAGATAGTACTTGACACGGTCCTCGGGCCACAGGTGGCTGCTTTATTGCATTAACATTTCCATAATTCAGAAGATCTCTTGCAGCAACTGCATGATTAGATGTCAAAGATTTGGAGGGACTTGAGATCTATTTGGAAAAACCCTGCATGAGAAGACTAAGAGGGAGGTAATGCCACAAATTTCAGTTCAGTCTTTCAAGGCTTAGGCGTAGCTCTCCTGAAAATGGAACACCGACCACTTCTGAGGACACCAAGACTAGATGTTTAATCTGGGCATTACCTGGGCCCGGCTGGCTCTTTCTCCATTTGTTAGCCCCTCTCAGAGGGTGATCAAGAGACGGAAAACATGAGATGCCTGTTACTCAAATCTGATTAAAAGGAAGGAAATCGTTTGAGCCTGCCCTCCAGAAGAGCCCAGGTGAAATGGGCTAAGGCTCAGAGGAACGCCAGGATCCCATCCATTGTTAAGACCCTAAGATTTGAATCCTGCCCTCCGCATGCTGTGGTCCCTCCCTCAGGAAAGGGAGCACCATGTACTTGCTTGGCTTCCTTTGAGACCAGTCTGACCTTTATGTGCGCTATGTGATCCCAGTTAGAAGAACAGTCCATGGTTAACTTTCCACGTATTTGCCACCTCCTGGCAATGCACGTCTATCATCTTGTGGTCAGAGAATCCATCCTTACATGAAGGCTTTGACTACCATTACAGTGCAGACTCCTGGAATGTCTTCTGGCATTTACCTGTATGATTGAGGGTTACCTTAGGAATGGAGGGATCTGGGGAATGGGATGGAGACTATGGGGGGTGGTGAGGTGGGTACAGGGAAGTGAACACTGTAGAGAGGAGTGAGGGGAAGCCAGAGTGGCCAAAGTCCAGCCTCCTGTCTCTGTTTAAACTCCTTGTACAGCATCCTGCCCAGAGCATGACCCCCACACTGTTCACCATGGCTTCAATCCCCTGTGAATTCCACCCTCATTCTTTGCCACTTCCTATTCACTGCTCTGAACCCGCACTGGTCTTCAGTTTCTTGAATGTACCAAGCCCTTGGCTGCCTTTCCACATGTCCTAGCCTCTGCCTGGGAAACCCTTCCTGCTGCCCATCAGAGAACAGATTGCTCTGAGGTTTGCTCCCTTTTCTTGAGAAGAGGGGGCATTTCTGCCACCAGAATGGATCTTACTATCTTGATTACTATTGTCCCCTTGGCACCTGGCTCATCTATATAGTCCCCATTCAAGTAGTTGTTGAATGAATACATTTGTTTCATGGTTCGGTTGGGCAAGCCCCACGGCTCAGTTCCCGGTAGGATCAGGCTTGGTGAGTGGGCTGAGTTTCTATAATAGGCTCCCTACCAGGTTCCAATTTTGGTGAAACTATCTTTGTGGGCACAAATGAGTGTGCTTGCCACTCCCGATTCATGTCTCCAGTTACCCAGCCGTGGATCATGGCGCTGGGCCCACAGAAAACTGCCTCATCCCCCATTCACTTTTCATTGCCTGCAGCCAACAACGGAAATGACAAGTGTTCAATGGGAACAACCGAGTGCCACCAAGTTAGGAACCTTCGGGAAGGGAACTCATGAAGATAGGATTTCAGGGTTACAGATGATTCAATATTCTGACTGATGTCTCTGTTATACTGAAGTTCCAAATTAAATTCTGAGCATCAGGAGTGAAGTGAGAGTAAAACGGCAACTAAAGTTCTCACATAGAAAACAGTTTTCCTCTTCTGGGATCCAGAAACACTTTCCACCCTGCGTATCCTGAAGGTAGAAAGCAGGGCTGCCATCCCACGGTAGAAAATGTGAGTAACCTTCACACAAGATGTGTTAGACCCAGAGGAGTCAGCCTCATTAAAAGAATCTATAAAGAGTATACTTCTCACCTGTTTTTGCCCACTCTGGGTACCAGAAAATTTATAATTAAAAAAATTTTTTATAAATAAACAATTAAAATTTATAACCACTGTTAAATCCTCTTGTATATTATTTTTGTATACATGTATATATATCAGAATATATACATATATATGTATATATACAATAAATACACCTACATTATATGTAAGAATAAGAATAGACCAGAAGATTTAACAGTGGTTATTTCTGAGAGGTCAGGAGTATAGGTAGTTTTAGGGTTTTTTCTTAGATTTTTTTGAAGTTTCTAAAATGAACATGCTTGGGGCACCTGGGTGGCTCAGTTGGTTAAGTGACAGCCTTCAGCTCAAGTCATGATCCTGGGGTCCCAGGATCGAGTCCTACATTGGGGTCCCTGCTCAGCGGGGAGTCTGCTTCTCCTTCTGACCCTCCCCCCTCTCGTGCTCTCTCTCATTCTCTCTCTGTCAAATATTTTAAAAAAATAAATGAACATGTTTTACTTCTAGAATAAGAAAACAATAATTTTGATAAAACAGTATGTTCTCATTAAAGAAAAAATTGCAAAATATAGAATTACAAAGGAGGAAAAATTACTCAATTATATTCACATTTGGCGTTTTTAAAATTCAGTCTTTTGAAAAGTAAAATATTTTCTATAATTTAGCATAGTTATAATTCTATATATAAAATACTTTTGCCTCCATTTTTAAAGTTTTTTCATTGGAAACACTTTCCAAGTTGTTACTAATCATGGCAACATTATTTTAACTTATGAAATGATATTCTGAATACTGAGTTATTATAGTTTGACTTGTTTCTCATTAGGGAACATGTATGTTTCCAGTGTTTCACAGTTACAAGCTGCCCCTAGCATGCCATGCCATGCCATAGAATTTCAATTTCATTCTGAAGGCAATGGCAAGTCGC
The DNA here is from genome assembly GCF_029215605.1 of Mirounga angustirostris. Classification (NCBI taxonomy): domain Eukaryota; kingdom Metazoa; phylum Chordata; class Mammalia; order Carnivora; family Phocidae; genus Mirounga; species Mirounga angustirostris. The sequence goes on from NW_026991712.1 coordinate 36,290,195, forward strand.
TGACAGATCTTAAGCAGCCAAGCGTCATAATCAAGTTTTCATTTCAGAAAGATCTGGCCAAAAAAAAAAAAAATCTGGCTGGCTCACCTTCGGGGTGAGGCTGAAGGTAGACAGAACTGGGCTGAAGTGGAAACCTCCCTAGTCTCTCACTTCACAGCCTTCACTTTACATGGGATTATACAATTGTCGAGCACTGTGGCAATCTAGGAGTCCAACTTCCCTATTTTACAGATGGCTTCTTGAAGGTTGCCTAAAGATGCAATGAGGCACGGCCACTGGAACACAAGGCATCTGATTGTAGTCTCCTGCCCTTCACTAGAGTCGACCATAGCAAATGAGATGACCAAAATGTCCTTTGGATACTCAGAACTGTGGTAAGTCAAAGAGGAGTTTATAACTAAGTAGCAAAGGCAAGGATCTATGATGGTGGTGGTGATTCTTCACAAAGGCCAAATACTCCCACCACTGTGATCTCCTTTGATCTTCAAAATAAATAATAATGCCCATGATCTACTTCCTAGCAGGGCATCATGTGAGATATTTTATATACATTATTTCATTTAATTGACCTACAGCCCTATGAGATTGGTATTCTTCCCATTTTACAGATGGGAAAACTGTGGCTCAGAGAAATGAAAGGACTTGCCTAAGTGAATGAGGAAGTTGGAATTATAACTCTGTTCTTTTGTGTGTGTTTTACTAGGATTTCTTCCAGGACTAACTAGCCATTCAGACAATACTTTCCTCTGGCAGGTAATTTAAACAATTGAAGGGCAGGGCTGAAAAGAAGGGAGGCAGACTGGCTGGCCAGGCTGGGCACATGGCTATTGAGAAGTGGCTGGCCACTCCTAGCAAAGATGACCCCCGTGAAGGACATACAGGGTAGAGGTAGAGCTCCACACAGCAACATTCTCCACAAATAACTGTGGCCATAGCCATAGATCACCAAACAGGTACAGGACTGTTTAGTCAGAGGCACACCTGTGGACCTAATTATTAAGAATGCCATCTCCAAAGGGCGCCTGGGTGGTGCAGGTGAAGCGTCTGCCTTCGGGTCAGGTCATGATCCCAGGGTCCTGGGAGGGAGCCCCACGTCAGGTTCCCTGCTCAGTGGGGAGTCTGCTTCTCCCTCTCCCTCTACCCCTCCCCTTGCTCATGCATGCACCCTCACTCTTTCTCTCTCATAAATGAAATCTTAAAAAAAAAAAATGCCATCTTCAAACTCAAAGGGTACAAGATATGACAGGAACATGAGCCATTAAGAGAGAGAACTATTTTTAAACCTTGAAATCCTCTAAAAATCGATCACTTCTTACAGGCTCCTATCAACCTAAATCTAAACACTTGTTGCCATAGGCAACAGAGTCTGTGGACGATCAAAACTGCCCAATGCCGATGCACTCTGGAAATGTGATAACAAGCATTTGTTACTGGGTTATTCCAATGCGAGCTCATTTGGAACAGCTGTACCTATTCTAAAGCATAATAGCAGCCCATAATTAATTTACCAGTCATGATTGGTTTACTGGGAAAAATGCAGGGCACCAAGAGAATAAATGTCAGATTCATTTTTATTTCCTGCCATAAACAAACCATAAGTATAACAGTATGACACTGCCGTGCTGGAGATCTCCTCCTCTAGCTTAGTGAGATGGAAGGAAAGTGTGATGGGTTACCCAAAGCACTGAAAGTGAGGAAACGTAGCTCCTTCTTGAAACAAAAAAAACCTCACCCTTACTCAGTGAAGGAGAAAACCAAGGACCACCTAGAGTGCTGGTCTATATTTGGATTCAATCACTATTACGAACTGAGGTTTCTCAGTGTCATTGGTTTTGCTCACAATGTGACAATGGGTTTTCTCTTCCCCATCCCACTCCCAGATATCAGCTCACCCTTCTCCTTCTTCAGGTGATTCAAAAGTCACCTCCTCCCAGAGGTCTTCACTCGTTGTCTAAAATCACACAAAATCTGTCTAAAATCCCCTTAACACTACTTACTTGTCCTTCCTGCTTTTTAGCTGCTTAGCATTTATTACTATTTCATATCCTCTAGGTTTTACTTATTTTGGTTATGTTGATTGTTTTGTTGATATTTAGATGATTATGATGGTTTTCTCCCTCACTAAAATATAAGCTCCATGAGAGCAGCGATCTTCATCTTTTTTTGTTTTCTTCTGTTTCCCTGAACTCTGAGCACAGTGCCTAGCACGTAGTTAGCTCTCAATACATTTGTTGAACAGATGAGTGAAGACAAAAATCAGTTTCTTCAAGAAGGTCACTGAGAAACTCCAAAGATGTGTGACTAGGTGGTGATGGACAAAAATATCACTTATTTTGTTACTAAAAGATCAGTCATTAGCCTTTATTATCGACCAGACACTGGCCACGAGCTGTCCATGTCTATGGTAGAAGACCCAAAATGTTATTTTTTTTCCAAAGATTCCATTCAATTTTTGATAGAGAGAGACACAGCGAGAGAGGGAACACAAGCAGGGGGAGTGGGAGAGGAAGAAGCAGGCTTCCCGCTGAGCAGGGAGCTGGACGCGGGGCTCGATCCCAGGACCCTGGGACCATGACCCGAGCCAAAGCCAGACGCTTAATGACTGAGCCACCCAGGCGCCCCCAAAATGTTATTTTAAAAGATGGCTGCAAGTTGTACTCCTTGCTCTAGGGGAGTGAGGACAGAGTTCGTCCTCAGGATGAAACCGCCCTGCTGTTGAGAAAACAATCAGGGGCATGCTGGATGTGCAAAAATGAGGGGCTCTTCGTAGATGAAGTTAAATCATGACTATGACTTCCTTGGAGAGTCTTTTTGGTCATTTCTGTGAAGGGATTCTCCGTTTCCTCACAAATGTTTGAGCTAGGTGAGGAAGGAATTCTGGACTTGAGAGATCGGAGAAGGAACTTGGTTGAGGAAAGAGAGACCCCAGAATCATGAAGGCCAGCTGGTGCCCAAGAAGGGAGACCCCTGATGCAGGGCTCCTTTTAATGGGGCTTGACTCATAGGCTTGCAGTGATGTCTGAGACCTAATTTTAAGTTGCCCAGCAACAAGCCCATCCTTCCGCAAATCTTGCACAAGACTAGTGTACATACTGGTAAATAGCCTCTTGTCCTGTACCTTCTCCCCCAGTTCCCACCACCATTGCCTTAAGCCCCCTGGCCCCAAACCCATGACCCCTTGACCTCCCCAGTGGTCTAGACACAGCAGGGACCCATTAGGACTGATTGGCCATTCCATGGGCCACGGCAGTTATTAATATTTTGACTCTCACCCCTGCCTCCACACACACCAGCTGGGCTCTGGAGGTGAGTGGGGAATAAAGGAGGGGGCTGTGTCCACAGCTGGGTTGAAGCCAAGCAGAGAGAGCAGTATTGTGAGAAGAAGTGAGGAGACACCTGAAGGCAGAAAACCAGAAGGTGCCATGAGGTGGGAGGTGGGGGCGAGGGACAGGCAACATCCAGGGCACACAAGTACGTGCCAGATCTCTTCAGAAATATCCAGAGGGATCCGCTTTCCTGCACTCAGAGCAAGGGTTCAACCTATAAAATTTGAGTATTAAAAAAATGAGCTTACAGAAGTCTGGGAAACTTGGGGATACTGAGATCACATATCAGACCGAAAGAATGGCCCTTCCCGTGCTAATTCTGATAGTTTCAATTTTATAACAAAGAATACTTTGTGTCAGCAAAGAACAGGCTGAACGAAAACAGCATAATTTCCCCCCGTATTTACTCAGATGTTTAACCGTGCAGGGGGCATGCGTGCAACGAGTGGCTCCAGAGCACCAGTTTCAAATCTGACCCAGTCCACGGACGTGAGCATCCCAGGGAGGAGCTCGGGTACCCGCTGCGGGACTCTGCTCGGCTCCAGCAGTCTCGTCTCCTCTTAATGTCAAGAAAATTAATGGGAAACTATGAGGCAGAAGTACAAGCTCTCACTTTGCCGGAGGCCCAAGCAAACACTGTTGGGGGAGAGGGGATTGTCCTCCGACCCTCGTCATCCCACACTTTGACCGACTTTTGTCCTGAAGTCCTCTCTCCTCCCTTTGTCCTTCCTTGCTGGATCTTTCCTTGTCTTCTCACACTTGCATCTTTACCTTCTTTTTTTTTTTTTTTTTTTTAAAGATTTTATTTATTTATTTGACAGAGAGAGACACAGCGAGAGAGGGAACACAAGCAGGGAGAGTGGGAGAGGGAGAAACAGGCTTCCTGCTGAGCAGGGAGCCCGATGCGGGGCTCGATCCCAGGACCCTGGGATCATGACCTGAGCCGAAGGCAGACGCTTAACAACTGAGCCACCCAGGCGCCCGCATCTTTACCTTCTTGATAACGCTCGTACCCCACTCGCTGACAACATGGTTGGCCCAAGACAGACTCTGCCCAGGGCTTGCAGGAGGCAAACCAATGGCTCCCAGCTCGCTGCAGAAAAGCCAGCTAAGGCCCAGGAAGCCAGAGAATAAAAAATGGTGATTCACCCCGATAGCTAGGACTCAGGAGGGGAGCTATCAAAGAGCCTGTGAGGAAAGAGCAAGGGGTCCCTTCGTCCCCCTTGCCCTACAGAAGGGTAAACTCTTTCAAGAAAACCTCTCATTTGAGACCCAGCTGCTACATGAGCCATGTCCTGCAATACTTTTTCAGGATATTCAGAGCAAAATATCTTCTCTGCTGCCTCTTGAACCCTCTTGCCTGCAACTCTCCTCTGGCTTCACTCTGGACACACTGACCTTGTGGATCCCAGGATCTGCCAAACCCATTCCTGCCTCCGAGCTCTGCACCTCCTGCTCTCTTTTTCTGGAACACTCTAGATGTCTATATGACACCTTCCCTCTCTTTCCTCGGGCCCCTGCTCAAATGTCACCCTCCACGTGGAGAGACCCTCCACGATGACTGTATCAAAAACAACATACACCTCTAGTCACTGTCTCCAACCTTATCCCACCTCATTTTTCTTTCTAGCACTTGCCCCACCAGACATAGCTAACAGTTGTTTGATTTCTGCCTCTCTTCATTCGTTTAGAAGCTCTAGATAGGAGCCACATGTCTGTTTTGTTGGTGGCCGACATCTCCGTACCCAGAAAAGAACCTGGCACAAAGCAGGTTCTCAATAAATACTGTTGAATGAATGATTCCCCCAACTTTTCCACCACCAAATATTGTGGGTTTGTTTTTGTTTTTTTGTTTTGTTTTTTACTAATTTTACTCCCAGAAGTCTTAGAAATTCTTATCCTATCACCAAAAGCCTGTCTGAACTTCTGGGAAGCAGAAACTTGTTTTAATGCTAGCTACGTGGGTCCTCAGTAGACTTTGTTAGCTTCATCCCAGGTTAAAAGTTAAATTTTAAATTAGCTTTTCCAGCTCCCCACACCCAGGGGCCGGGCTGGGAATTGCAGCTTCACAACTTCGGTAATAACCGCTTCTTCCCCCTAAAGGAACATCTGTCCACACACAGTGTGTGGGCACACCTGTCAATGTATCATTCAGCCTGCACAGGACAGGATGAAAAAATATCCTCTCTGACCATTTTTTCAGGTTCCTCCTCGGTCCTGGCAGCACAGCAATAAAGAGCAGAGCTGTGGAGCCCACATTGTGGAAATTAGTGAATGCTTTGTTAACTTGAATTAAAAGTGACCTAGAAACCTAGGATCTTCAAAGACAGGAATCCGTGTTAAAATGTTTCATTCTCAAAGTTCTGGAAGTAGATAGCGGTGGTGGTTACACAACATGGTGAATGTACTTAGTGCTAGTACTTGGACACTTACAAATGGTTAAAGTGGTAACTTTTATCTATATACTTTACCATACACAAAATTTTTTTTCATTCTCTCCTTCCAGGGTATATTCTTTAAACATGATTTGTGGTTCACAAGCCTGCACTCCTTTCACTGAAATTTCTTCGATCAGGTAGAAAAGGAATTTACCAGAAGAGTATCGGGTAGCTGACAATTACCAGGAGGACTGGAGAAACACGCTTGGGGCTGTTTTGAGGGGAAGCAGTCACGTGGCCATCAGGCCCTGGTGCTGCAATTTACAGCATTGCAACTTAGACCAGGGACTTCCTTAACTACAACTTCCACTGCCTTTGGATGTACCAGGAGCACTTCTGCACCAAAAACAACCTTTCGGTTACTGCCCCCGCCAAAAAAATCCCCTCTACCAACTTCACCAAAAAATAGATTCTAGATGGTGCTGGCATCCTTACATTACCCACTTTCTAAGAGAAGTTTCATGCGCGCATGGTGTCTGATTGGTGGAGCCCAGGCCACATGTCAATTGTTTGCTCAAATCAGAATCCAAACAGTCTATTGAGTTTATTCAGTGGTTACGTCTCAAGTATTCTTTAAGTCACTTTTAATCTAGAAGAGTCCTTCCTGCATTTTTCTTTACAAGTAACTGACTTGCGAAAGAAACCAAATCAGATTCTCGAGTGTCTTACATCCTAGCTTTCATTGATTCCTTTTTCATGATGCCATTTAACATGGCCTTCTCCCCACTATATTTTCTATAGATGAGGAATTAGAATTAATGGCTGGATTTGACTCAAGTTCAACTTTTTTCAAGTACACTTCACTGGTGATACTGTTTGTATGCTGGATTTGGAGGTTCATGACGTCTGATTGCATTTAAAGCGTTGCCAAGATGGATCAGTGATCTAGGCTGGAAATAGCCTGAGTCTCTGTTATAAAGTTCCTCATTAGCCTCTATCCTATCCTCTACTGATGACCACCACGGAATGGTAATTTTTTTAACTGTGCCATTTCTTCCATAATTCAATTCCTCTATGACTCTGATATAGAAGAACTTTCCTTCATCCACGAGGGCTGTTTGGTTACTCTGAAGTTTGGATTGTACTGAAATAGCAGGACAAGTTCTGGGGGTATTCTGGAACATTCCATGAAATCAGTGCATTAATTGAGTTACATTTAGAATGCACTAAAGAAGCTGAATTTTGAAAGGACATCTGTATTGAATCTGTGTAAAATAAATAAATAATGCTTTGGTATTCACTTAATCCCTAAAGTATCAGCTTTTTCAACCTGGATACACAGAATTGGTTTTCCATAAAGGAAGCATAGAGTTTTCAACCAGGAAAGCCCTGGGTAAATACTGACCAATTTACTGATGGAATAGCCAATAGAAAATCCAGTGTAGTGGTTCCCCATCCTCTTTCTCCTGGTAGATACATGGCCAATGACACCCAATACCTCCAAAGATGTGACAATACGGTAGCATTAATTATGTGCCAGGCACTGTGCTGAGTGCTCTACACCCACAAACGCATTTAATCCTCACCGTAACCCCCGAAGACTGATATTCTTATTACTCCCCCCATTCCACAGATGAGAAAACTGAGGTAAAGAATCAATGATCAATGAAGAACTCACGTGACATAGATTACACTGATCATGACAGGCTGGTGGAGGCTCTGATTTACGGTTTAGGGAAGACAGTTACTTCTGACAGGCTGATGCCATTCAGTTCCAGATGGGTTTAGGGGTACCTCCCGAGTGAATCGGGTTGCCTAATAATAATAATAGCTAGTATTTATATAAGGCTGGGTGCTGATATACACTCTTTAAACATATTAACTCCCTCATCTACTTAAAGGGCTTTTTTTCCCAGCATGGGTCTCAGGCCAAACCTATACCCCTGAGAATACCCCCAGACCCCTATGGGGTCCAGGCAGGGAAGCTATTTTGATCCAGCTTCTTGAAGGACCTGTCAGCCCAGCCTCGCCTCATAGAGGTCAATCAGTCCCAGCGCGAACGGTCTCAAGGACCTCTTGGTGAGCTGAGGTGACCTCCGAGAGAGAGAGAGATTGTCATTACCCTCCCTGAGGCCATTTCCCTCTCCCCTCCCCACCCAGCAGGGCGCTCTCCGATTAATGCTATGATGCTTCTGAGCAGCCGTCTGCATAGACTGCTTCATCCTCTGTGACATGAACCAAAGAACACAAAATCTGGAGACAACGCTGATGGGCGAGCCTCGTTCTGACTTGACAGCTTTCATGTCTGTGTCAATCTGTCTTTCCCCACTGAGGAATCGTCATGGCTTCAGCCTCCTTTCTAATAATATAGTAAACATCCATCAGTGACTCAAGCAGATATTGGTTGCTACGCAAACTGCACCTTATTCGGACTCTCTGGTGATCCCAGAGTCATCACTCACACCAAGCACGGGCTCCGCTCCACCTGACAAGGCCTCCCATGCCGTGGCTTCTCGCCAGGGCTGCTCTCAGCCAGGACTGATTAGCACCCTCTACCCCCATCCCGTCCTCTGCCGTCTGGCCCACTCAGGCAGGCGGAATTGAGAGGGAGAGTTCAAGAGCCGTGAAAAATGAGCAAGCTTTGGGAAACAAGAGAGCCTGCAGACTGGGAGCTCTTCACGCCAATTTTAGGGCCGCTCCTGTGATGAGAGCAATAAAAGAAAGAGCAATTTATGCAATTTAGAAGCAAATGGCCCTTTCATCTGCAGCGGCTGTTGAATGCAAAGCGCACTCCACTGGAGAGGAGAAGCCCAAGCCGGCTCGCAGCGTAGCCTGGACGTCGCAGAGAAAAGGCCTGCCTTGCTGAGCCGTGGCTCCTGAATCAGCACGAGCTGGAGCTGGAGCAGAAAATCGCCTAGTGAATGCAAGATTTCCCTTTACGCTTTGTGTCTCGTGAATGTTCTCTTCCAGGGGGCCGGCCGGCTCTGGGCACAGTCACAGGAGGCAGGAAGGACTTAGTTACTGCCTGCCGGCGTGATGGATAAAGTTAGGGACAAGAAGAAACGCTCATAGCAGCACCCTATCCCTGGGATCGTTGCTGGGGATAAGAGCGAAGATCTGCTGTCACCAAAAAAAAAAAAACAAACCCTTTATCAATGTAATGGCCACATGAGGCCACTTTCCTCCCCTTCATGTGGCTAAGTTTTGACCTCGCTGGGTCTCTGCTGCCCCAGGGTGGTTCAGAGACCACATGGGCATTAGAACCACTTGCCAGCTTGTTAGAAACGGGGGCACCTGGGTAGCTCAGTTGGTTAAGCGACTGCCTTCGGCTCAGGTCAGGATCCTGGAGTCCCCGGATAGAGTCCACATTGGGCTCCCTGCTCGGCGGGGAGTCTGCTTCTCCCTCTGACCCTTCCCCCTCTCATGTGCTCTCTCTCTCTCTCATTCTCTCTCTTTCAAATAAATAAATCTTTAAAAAAAAAAAGAAAGAAAGAAAGAAACGCAGACGGTTGGGTCCCACTCGGAGCTACTGAATCAAAACCTGTGTTTTAACAAGCTCCCCTGGGCCAGCTGAGCAATACCATCGAGGCCCCCCTGTCGTGGGGAGACAGCTGGGGGCGGAGGGGAAGAGCCGAGCTGGGAAGAGGCACTTGCCTTTGCAGGAGAGAGGGGTCTGTAGCACAACAGCTCTTCCTACCTGCGGGGACCCTGCTGAAATCATGACACCTCAGCAGTGAGTCAGCAGTGGGCTCTTCCTTCTCGCTTCTAGCAGGTGCCTCCTCTCTCCGCATCCTTTTGGAGTGTGATGACCTGAGCCCCGTAGGTACGAAAAACTGTGTGTTCTCTTTCATCTGTTGGAAACCATGTTCCTAAAGCCTTCACGGAGGCTCTGACTGTACCAGAGCGAGGGGGGGCTCAGCTCTCTCTCTGGAGGGGCGCTGCCCGCACTCACCACCACCCCCTTTCTGGGCGCAGGCTTCATAGCCTCAGCCGTCTGAGACCCGCAGGGAGGGCGACCTTCACCACCCAGGCCACTTCCATGGATGGGCCCACTTTAAGTTTTTCCACGTTGCTCCCCTCTGCCCCGAATGCCAGGAGCGAAGAAAAGTTCTATTACCAAATGTTATTTTAGAGGAAAACCTCCCAAGATGTTTTTTTTTTTTCATCTTGCAAATATTTGGGGAATGTCTGTGCTGTCAGGACTGTGAAGAATGTCTGCTTCAGGATCCATCAACGGCATTTAAGAAAATCAATCTCTGATGTGGTGAATGTGCGAAGTGGAATCTCTGAAGGAGAAGTAGGGCTTTTGTCTTTGTGCTGAAAACCATGGGGGCGCGTGTTCTTAGCCTCTCAGAGCAGTCCGTTGGCAATGCCGCTGGCGGACCCCCCACCCCCGCCCCCTCTGTGCTCCAAAGGGGCGCTCGGGCGCCCAGGTGGCTCAGTCGGTTGGGCGACTGCCTTCGGCTCGGGTCAGGATCCTGGAGTCCCGGGATCGAGTCCCGCATCGGGCTCCCTGCTCGGCGGGGAGCCTGCTTCTGCCTCTGACCCTCCCCACTCTCATGTGCTCTCTCTCTCTCATTCTCTCTGTCTCAAATAAATAAATAAAATCTTTAAAAAAAAAAGAAAAAAGAAACTCTTCCTCTGGGGCGCCCGGGTGGCTCAGTCGGTTGGGCGACTGCCTTCGGCTCCGGTCAGGATCCTGGGGTCCCAGGATTGAGTCCCCCGTCGGGCTCCCTGCTCAGTAGGGGGTCTGCTTCTCCCTCTGACCCTCTCATTCTCTCTCTCTCTCTCATTCTCTCTCTCAAATAAATAAATAAAATATTAAAAAAAGAACAAAAGAGGGGCGCCTGGGTGGCTCAGTTGGTTGGGCGACTGCCTTCGGCTCAGGTCATGATCCTGGAGTCCGGGGATCAAGTCCCGCGTCGGGCTCCCTGCTCAGCGGGGGGTCTGCTTCTCCCCTCTGACCCTCCCCCCTCTCATGTGCTCGCTTGCTCTCATTCTCTCTCTCGCAAATAAATAAATAAAATCTTTAAAAAAAAAAAAAGAAAAACAAGCAAGTAGGGGCGCCTGGGTGGCTCAGTTGGTTAAGCGACTGCCTTCAGCTCAGGTCATGATCCCGGAGTCCTGGGATCGAGTCCCGCATCAGGCTCCCTGCTCGGCAGGAGTCTGCTTCTCCCTCTCCCACTCCCCGTTTGTGTTCCCTCTCTCGCTGTGTCTTTCTCTGTCAAATAAATAAATAAAATCTTTAAAAAAAAAAACAACAAAAAAAACAAAGGGGCGCTCAACGTGGGAAGGCTTATTGATTTGAGCAGAGATGTGTTGAAGTTGGATTTTTTTAAGAAAGCATGGCTGGTGAGAAAGTTACATGAATATCATCTTTAAGGCATCTTTAAGCCATAGTACAGAATGTGTGGTCATTTTCAAGTACTAGGGATTTGACAGTAAAGGGACGCTAGGGTCCTAGCGTATGAGGTTGGCCGAGGCCCTCGTGCCCTGTCCCCGAGGCCAGCGCCATCCTGCCACACTGTAGGCCCTCCGGAAATGTCTGTGGCTGAAGGAGTAAAGAAATGAGAGAACTGAGGGGCAGCCACCCGGTAGTGAGTGCTTCTCAGAGCGCCTCACCTGTTTTTCTCTGCAGGGCAATATCAGGCACCCAAAAAGACTCTGAATGCTACATATCAATTGAGGATGAAAATGGAACAATGAAGATTTGGGGGAGAGTGAGCCATCACAACCCTCAGTCGTCCTGGTCCACTCAAGTGACTATCTTATCCTGTTGACTGGGGCCTGCCGTAGGCCATCTTCCCTAGAGTAACAGAACTTGAGACAGGGATTCTTGAGCAAGTGATTTAGGGAGGGTGCTCCCAGGACAAGGGGAGTGAGGGAAGCAGGATGGGGCAGGGGGATGACTAGAAGGGCGTGGCCTCCCTGAGAAGCTCGGGGAGCACAGATGATACCCTAAGTTAACCCCACATTGAGGCAAGGCAGCGTCACTAGTCAGTGAGTCATGGACAGGGTAGTAGAAGGGGGTGGGTAAGGAGGAGGGGAGTTTGGGGAGTGGGCAGATGAGGCATATTGGCCCTAAAGGGGATCTGGATGGGGCACAAACATCTACTACATTCCTCAAGTCCAAGGTGCAGTGGGCCTACCTGTCAGGCCTTTGTAATATACAAGTTGATTTTTGCAGGTACATATAATTTAGAAGAAATTGTAATATCCCTTCATCTGGAAACTGCCCCCTTCTTGCTCTGTTTTTTTCTCCACCGCATTTATGACCAACTAACATGCTATAAAATTCACCTATCTTTAGATTTACTGGTAGCTTATTATCTCTGCTCTCACACACTAGAATGTCGACTCCATGAGGAAAGGCATTTTTCTCTCTTTTGAAGGATCTATCCCAAGAATAGTGCCTGACACTTAGAAAGTGCTGGGTAAGTGTGTGTCAATGAAAGAGTATTCTGAAGAACATATCCTGCCTGGTGTTGCTCATTTTGCAATGATTCTTTGGGTCCGAAGCAATCAAATTCCAACCTGTGTGAATAAGCAGGGAAGTCTAACATTCTGGAGGGATCGATCATAGAGCCCCGTGAGTCTCAGATTTCAGGGTGTTTAAAAACCATGTGAGGGCGCCTGGGTGGCTCAGATGGTTAAGCGTCTGCCTTCGGCTCAGGTCATGATCTCAGGGTCCTGGGATCGAGCCCCGCGTCGGGCTTCCTGCTCCTTGGGAGCCTGCTTCTCCCTCTGCCTCTCTCTCTCTGTCTCTCATGAATAAATAAATAAAATATTTAAAAAAAACAAAACAAAACAAAAAAAACACCATGTGAGAATCTTGTTGACAGTGGGATTCTCGGTCCCCCTACCCAGAGATTCTGATTCAGTAGTTCTCGGAGGGACCTAAGAATATGCACTTTAAAAAAGCGTGACCATTGATTTTTGACGTAGGTGACCTGAGGCACGTACTTTGAGAAACACTGATGCGGTCTGAAACACTCGTTCAGACAGCTATTAATAGCTTCCCCAGAGTTGCTCAGCCACAGGGTTGGGGCTTAGACCTGGCTCTCCTCACTCTCTGTGCAGCATGTTTTCAGCTCAGTCTCTCTTAGTATGTATTTATAAGCTTTGCACGTACAGCGATTACCATGGGGACATACAAAGCTCGATGAAATCCTGCCACTCTAGCCGGGCTTTGAGGCATCGGTGGAGAGCTGTCTTCAAAAACATTTGGCTTCAGGATGTACTGTGGCTTGTATTGCCCCTATGCTCCTCCAGATCCTTTTAAAATTGTGAAGGTGCTTTTGTGATGTCCTGATGCCATCTCATTTGACAGGAGGGAACACGATGAGAGCCAGGAGCCAGGGCTCTTGCTTGGCCTGATTTGGTGCATGTACTAAAGAGACACAGAGAGGTTGTCGGAAAAATCTGGAATGAGGTCATGTGATTTAATGCATGGGGAAGAGTTTCAGGGTGGCTCCCATGGAGGACATTAACTGACTAGAAGTCAGTGAACTAAAAACCGAGCTGTTGTGAGGAGGAATTTCACTGAGACTGACTGAACGAATGACTATTGGTTTAAAGACATTCCAATTAAAATTTTTTTATTTACCACAAATCCTCTGGTTGTGAGCATGGACCATCCTCAGAAGGAATGTCCTTGGGATGGGGGTTAGATTCCAGAGGGTCAAAGGTGGTCCGTACCTTATCGCTCAAGGATAAATCCTGAAAAGAACTACATTACATGTATGGCACATATAGGGGGCCAGGTTCTGTTTTAAGATTTATGTATTATCGCATTTGGTCCTCATGACAATGGTCCGTGGTAGATACTATTATCCCCATTTGACAGATGAGGGCACAGAAAAGTAAGTTGCCTAAATTCACACCCTTCCAAAGTCTCTGAGCTAGGACTTGATCCAGACAGTCTGGGTCCAGACCTATGCCTTGAAAAAACCACTCCTCCCCCATGTATCTGAAATCTAACAGGGAGACTTCTGTCTTCCAGAGCATGGCCCTGAGGGTGGATGAACCATTTAAAAATGGAAACTAGAGCACAGTCGAACTGCTTGTGTGTGTGTGTGTGTGTGTTCGTTGGGGGGGGGGGGGAGGAAGGGGGAGGAGAAGGAGGGAAACACTGAAAAAGGACTCAGGAGCACAGAAATACCCAGGGTGGATTTCAAGCCTTTCACTTTGGGGTTGTAGGACCTAAATTCTCTCCTCCTCTCCTCTTTGACGTAAACAGAAAACTTACAGTGCTCATTACTGCCTTTGTCAGACGGATTCTTTTCTGGGAGAGGAGCTGGAAGAAGAAAGAGGAGTGAGTTGCCATCTGGTTTCGCCGAGGAGGGAAGGCACTGGGTTGAAGAGAGCAGTTTCCCTTGATGGTCATCGTGCACTATGCGCCCTGCATGGCGCAGGAGTATCAGGCTTGGGGAGGGGCGCAGTCCCGATCCCAAACCTCTGTGGGTCGTGGCTGGAAGGAATTCGGGAGGAATCATGTGGCCTTGGCAATAAAGGCTGCACCGAGGAGGAGAGTGTGAGAGGTTGGCTTGGGGGAGGAGACAGCTGTAGGCCAGAAACTAAAACCGGAGCTGGTGACAACAGCTTGGACCAAACCTCAAACCAGAGAGTGAAGAACATTATTTTCATATATTTGCCACAAGCTAGAGGCTGTGTGAGCAGGGATTTTTCCAGAATTCATCCTAAGTGGAGAAAGGCTAAAGGTGGAAGAGGAGAGAGAAGCGGGTCTAACTCCTGTTGGTGCAGAGCTCCTCCACGGCCCTTGTGTTTAGTGATATGACCCTCTGCTCTGTGTGCCCCCACGCCCATCTGGCCACATTCAATGCTGTCATTGCAGCTCAGTGCTTTCCATCCTTTGCCATTTAACGGCGAGCAGGCAACTATAGCTCTACGCAACTGGTGTACGTTAGGCATAAATAACATGGCTTCTGGTTTGTTTTTAAGATTTTCTTTTTAAATAATTTCTACACCCAACATGGGGCTGGAACTCATAACCCCAAGGTCAAGAGTCTCAGGCTCCACTGACTGAGCCAGCCAATGCCCCTTGTTTGTTTTTTATTTTCCAGTTCTCTGTTTATTTTTGAAGAGTGAAATTAATTTTTTTTTTTCAGGCAGCACAACATTGAGGGTTTAGAAAGGATTTTGGTTGGGAAATGTACAACTGACATGAAAGAGTTTATCAAACCTGATAGTACGTTTTGGCCATTATGGGCTAGACTCCAGAGAGCAAAGGAGAGGGGTACCACCTGATGCCAGGTGACAGCCAAAGGTAGTCAGGAATCAGGAGTGGGGTTGGGGCCATGCTGGAGGGCCAGAGCAGTCAGGCCAAGGGGGGGTTCCTGGACTCCCAGTAACTCCCTAGAGGGGGACACGGGTGCGATGGGGAAGGCTCTGTAGGGCTGACGCAGCATTGCAAACAGGGTCTGCTGGCACAGCTCCTTGAACATGCTTTACCTTGTATTTTGATAACTGACCTCCCCATCCCTCTCATGCCTCTTGCTCTTTGACCTCTTGCCTCTGGAGGTGCCTGCTTTCTGCTTGCTTGCCTCATTTACCACTTTCTAAATGGGCGCGATCTCTTACATAATAGTTAAGGGCTCAGGTCAATGGTTCGGGGGAAAATGGCTCAAACTGAGCCTGGGCTGACACTCAGCGGGTGCACACAGGTCTGGAGTACTGGTTGTTAAACACTTTGACCATGATCCCTGTCAGACCCGTGACCCTGGAATTACACTCAGCCCGAGAAATGCTGGCCCTGCGGAAGGCCACTGGAGAGAGGGGTCACTCTTGCCCTGCCCCCCACTCGTCTTCAGGACAGCCCTCGTCATCCACATCATTTCAACTGCTGTTTTCTTTCTCTCGTTGTTCCTCTCTTTCCCTTTCTTGCCTATACTGTTGGGTACAAAGTGAATGAAACGTGGTTTTGATGTGCCTCAACTGTATTTCACCTTGATCTTTATTCCTGTGTATGTCTAGGTCTGGGCTTTCCCTCTGGCTGCTAATCCTTGGCTCACGTCATACCCTGTCTGCTTGCACTAACACACCCATGTCAGCTCTGTTAACGCCAACGCAGGACACTCTATTTTGAAAACAATGCTGGTAGCAACATCCTCTGGCTTTGTCATTCTGTAACATCTAGACCCAGGAAGGGATGCCTATCTCCCATTCACCAAAGCAGGTTTCAGATCCCCTCATGAACACTGAGTGTGACCATTCATCACTAATAGATTTTAGTTATAAGTAGGGTTGCCAGATTTAGCAAATAAAAAAAAAAAAACAGAGCATCCAGTTAAATGTCTGTTTTAGATAAGCAACAAATAATTTTTTAGTATAAGTATGTCCTATGCAATATTCAGAACCTGTTTATAATAAAAAATTGTCTGGTTTATTTGACCTCCAAGGTTAAGTGGATGTCCTGTATTTCACCTGGCAACCCTCACCGCAAGTAAACCGGAGTACCAGCTTAGGAGCTGAGAAGTCTAGAGGCCGGCCTGCCTTCAGCACAAGCTGGTGCCGGGGGCCTACCGGAGGTCACCAAGAATGTGCCTCTCTCCGCAGGTAAGGGTCTGTCCCTGTGCTGACAAGACAGCTGCTGTCTTCCAGCCTCATATTCTTGTTCTGATTTGACCAAAAGACAACCGTTGTTTTTCCGAAGGCTCCCCCCAGACGACTAAGATGCATTCCAGTGAGGTCAGGTTAGGTCACGTGTCCACTACTAAGCCCATCCGTGTGGTCAAGGAAATGAGATACACTGATTAGCCGCTTCGGCTGGTGAAGGGGAAAAGGACTCTGCGAAGGCGGACCATACACACCCGCGCCGCACGCCAAATGGGAGCCTGCGCTGGGCAGGGTTGTCTTGGGCCGCAGCTTGCAAAGGCCTGGAGGGAAGGAATGTGGGGAAGCCTAGGGCGGTGCCAGCAAGCTGCTGTCACCAACTGCCTTCTGGAGCCGTGCAGCTGCCCTCTCGCCCCTCTTCCCGGCCTCTGCCGTTCCCCGGTTCGCCTTGATTGAGGCAACGCTTGAGACAGTTTAAGAATGTTCTGGACAGTGGTACCTGAGTGGCGCAGTCCGTTAAGCTTCCGACTCTTGATTTCAGCTCAGGTCCTGATCTCAGGGTCATGGGATGGAGCCCGGCCTTGGGCTCCGTTCTGGGTACGAGGTCGGCTTGAGATTCTCTCTCTCCCTCTGCCCCTCTCCCCACTCTTGCGCCTGTGCTCTCTCATGCTCAATCTCTCTCTCAAATCTCAAAGAAAAAAAAAAAAAAAGAAGAAGAGTATCTGAACTGAATGTTTGTGTCCTCCTCCCCCCGACCCCAAATTCATATGTTAAAATCCTGACCTTCATGTGGCTGTATTTGGAGATGGGTCTCTAAGGAAGTAATGAATGTTAAATGAGATCATAGGATGGGCCCTAATCTGATAGGATTAATGTCCTTTTAAGAAGAGACACCAGAGAGCGTCCTCTCACCCACAATCACTCCTGCTCCCAGCACAGGGCAAGAAGGCAACTGTCTATAAAGTTAGGAAGGGAGCTCTCACCAGAAACTGAATTTTCTGACACCTTGATCTTGGACTTCTAGACTTTACAACTGTGGGGGGTGGGGGGTGGGGAATTTCTGCTGTTTAAGCCACCCTGACTGTGGTATTTTGTTATGGCAGCCCAAGCAGACTAACACAAGGACTCTGGCTGAATCTTGGAAGGGCAACTATATTTTCCCATAACGTTACTAACAGAAAAGGTTTTTCAGGACGTCAAATGACCCAGAAAGACATGATCTACCAGATGGCTTTTCTGTGTATCTGTTTGCAAGGACAAATGGTTTAGGATGCTGTTAATCCTTAACCTGAGTTTACATTTTAAGAGACTGCTTCAGATTTGTTAAGTATTTTTTAATGATACAGTTTAAAGGATTTGTTTCTTTTGAAAATCAAATATAGGAGACGAGGAATTACTACAATAAAGGTTCTGTGTGCAGAACTAAATGAGGAAATTAACCACCAATAAGTGTATTAACCAGTATTTTTCTTTAAATAAAAAAAGTTTAAGGACTAAAAGCCTAAGAAATAAAATAGAAATTTATTTCTCTTTCATATGACAGAAGTCTGAAGGAGGTAGTCCAGAACTGATATCTTCATAAAGGCATCAGGGATCTAGCCCTCTCACTGACCTTCTATTCTTGGCATAGTGTACCTCATGATCCAAGAGGGCTGCTTAAGTGCCAGCCATCATATCTGCATTACAGCCAACAGGTAGGAGGAAGGGACAAAGAGCATTTAAGGACATCTTAAATTTATATATGACACCTTCACTTACATCTCATTGGCCAGAACTTAATCACATGTCCACATCTATCAATAAAGGAGCAGGGAAATGCAGTCTTTATTCCAGGTGGCCTTTTCCCCAGGTGAAAATTGGCAGTTCTATTAGTGAGAAAGAGAGAATGGCCATTAGGGGCAAATAGAAATCTTGGAGACACAGACAACTGGAAAACTTTTCTTATTATAATGAGCATGAAACATTAGAATGCTCTTACAAGAGATATTTTAAAATCAGACTTTGAACAAAGATACCAAACATGAACAATTTGTAATATTCCAGATTTTCTTCCTATCATTGTAGATTTATCATTTTATATAGTTATGGTCAATGTCTACTTGTTACTTGAGTGGTTGTAATTAAATGTTATTTCATATTAACATTGCCAATATGGTCGTAATTCACAGTTGTAGTTTTAATATCCTATCATGTTAATTTAACATAGTTTTAAGTAGTGGGTGTGGGATAGATGAAATGAGAGTGGTAAAATGTTGATAATTATTGAATTTGCTTGATGGTAAAGGACATCCATTATTCTGTTATCTCAACTTCTGTGCATGCTTGAAAATGTCCATCATAAAAGAGTTTCCATATGTATTGTAGTTTCCCTAGAGAAGACAAGTGTTGAAAGAAGAGAACAGACTGCTAGGTCTCTTTTTGCAGTTAAAATACTTAGAGGAAAGAGGAAAGATAGTGGAGAACCCTCTTGCATTTTCTTCCATCTCCCCTCAAAGCTTAAACAAACTTCATTCAAAAGGTTGGTCTCAATCTATTTTTATTTTTATTTTTCAAGATTTATTTATTTATTTATTTGAGAGAGAGAGAGAGAGTAGGGGGAGGAGCAGAGGCAGAGGGACAAGCAGACTCTACGCTGAGCATCCAATGAGGGGCTCGATCCCACGTTTCTGAGATCATGACCTGAGCCGAAAGAGTTGGATGCTTAACCGACTGAGCTACCCAGGTGCCCCAGGTTGGTCTCGATCTAAAAAAGCTAATCATAAAACTCTTTTGTTCAAGGCCAGTGATACTGTATTATACTTGAGGAGGATTCATTTCAACAGGGGATACGATCTTTCATAAAGTTTTCCTTGTCAGAAAAAAAAATGTGTAGAGAGGTGTTGTGTATGATTCAACCCCCCCCACCACCATTTATCAAGAACCCGTTCTGAGTTCTTCTGGGGATACAGAGATAAGTGAGACCATCATGGCCCTCAAGCAGCTCATAGTCTGTTGGGAGAAGCAGACACATGAATAGATGGTTATAAAATAATGTGGTTGGTGTACTGACAGAGCTATACACAGTATATCACGACTATGCAAAGCATATTCATAAAAATAGTTCATTTTGAAAATGTTGCCTTCACTGAAAGAAACTCAATACAGAGTGGTATTATACAGTTGAATATGTGCCCACAATGACCCCACTAACCCAAACTACAAAGATGCTTTTAAAACAAATGGAATTTGCAAATGTTAATATATTCCACATACTTTAAATGGTAGTATGACTTTACCACAAATTCCTCAGTGCAATCAGAAGAAATGTGATATTTAATGAGGAAAGGTCTTTAATGAAGTCACTGCAAGGTAAGTTATTATGTAACTTGATGCTCAAATTCACAGAAAATTTTTTTGAATAAATATGATAGATTTAAATTGTTAAATAAGTCTTTTTGGATAAAGCAATTAGTGCAATGACTGGGACAGGGAACATTTGTGAATGAATGAATGGATGGATGGATGGATGAATGAAAGCTTGTTAAGAACACTTGGACTCTAATCTTGGCTTTGTCACAAAGTAACCAAGTGTTCTGGGTAGTCAACTAACCTCTCTGGGACATTTATTAGGGGGTAAAATGTACTGAGGGTTTCAAACTTTATTTAGCCACATCACCCTTTGTTCCAGTGAAGTGTTGAGGGGTGGCTTTAGGTGGAGGTTCATGCGCATGTGCGCGTGCAGGAGTGTGTGTGTGTGTATGTGTGTGTGTGTGTGTTGTATGTCAGAGGTATATTCTTGGTTTCTTCTCATGTTCCCCTCCCCTGGTGATCTCAGAGTCACCTCCTGCCACGAGTAGAGTTTCTGAGAGCCTCTAGTCGGGGGAATCCCTGAAGTCATGTCCCACTCTAACACTGGATGATCCTATTACTGTAAACCATTTAGCCATAGAATACTAGTTGAGGGAATGTCAAAGGAAACCTAAGACCATCTGTGGAGAAAGAAGGTGGAAAAGTGGGACATTTTGAACTGATCAAACCTGGTAGCATGTCTGAGAAGCCAGGAACAAAAGACCGGACAGCTTTTTATCCTGATTTGCTTTTAGATTAGGTTCTTCAATGACGAGAATATAAATCAGGCTAGGCCCAGGATTAAGGCCTTCCAGGAAGATCCAGGGGGCAATACTACCAGCATAGCGAGCTGGGTTTTCTCAGCCCTCTCTGTTTAATTCTTTTAGCCAACACATCACAGCGGAGAACTATGGGCTTCAGAAAGTGGTGCCTATTAATACGAACACAGCCTGCCCTACTGATAACAGATGTGGTTATAATGGGAGCTGAGTGAACAGAAACACATTTCCCCAGCTCCAGACCTCAAGCACATTTTCATCATCTGTAACAGCCTGAAATGCTGGCTCAGAGCAGATGCTTTTCTTTGCTCATTTGTGGACATTGCTTCAAGCCCTACTCAGGAAAGGAGAATCTGAGGTCTCTGCGGGCCAGTATCCAGGAGATGGCTGGACTGCAGAGTCTGCCTCTCCCTTACTTATAGGAACTGCTTTGGGGCTGGTGCTGCGAAGGCTTTTTTGTTTATACAAAGCTTCCCTGAGATAACACTAAGTACACATTTCTCAGAGAAAGGTTCCAGAAAACTGAGCGTTGCTGAGCTGAGCCTTAACAGTCTTATGACTGATGCCTTGGCCAAAACCACCTCCATAGTGCTCAGCCACGAACTTCATCCTGTGTTAGTGCAAAACCACATTCTATCTGGAAATAGCCTTGAGGAATTCACGCACCCCCGATTGGACCGAACCCCAAAACTTTACTCTCCCAGAGCCAAGCCACCCACAAGTGATCACTTTGTCAACCCTGACAGCTTTTCTGGAAAAGAGATTGAGAAATGACCACATGAGGATTGCATACTAAGTCAGCAGCAGAGGCCTGATCTGAGCTTCTGGCTCTCAATCTTGCACTTAATAAACTAGTCCAGCCCTTTCTTTGTACAAATTTACTTCTTTAGAGTGTGGAGAGAAACCAGTTGTCAACAGTGTGCATTTTATAGATAAGTTCCAAACCCCAAGACATTTCATTTTTCTCAATACAGCCCTCTGTGCTGAAAGACCGTGTCTCTCTGAAGAGCTCTGTAGGCTTCATCTGAGCATCTGTCGGGAAGGAATCTGATTTTCCAGTGGATCAGTATTAGCTAAAACGTTTGTCATTATATATTCCCTGGAGTCCTCTATACTTGGTTGGGTCAGCTCTTGTCCTTTCTGGCAGTAGGCAGAAATCATTGTCAGGGAGCTGGTGTTCCGCCATCACTGTGAAGTCACCCAGGAAGGACTGATCCCACCTTCCTCACAGGGTTTGTAGGAGAGTGACTTGAGATTGTGAGTAAAGCCTTGGGCCCAGTGTGTGGCTCACAATGAGCACATTAGCGGTTCTGTGGCAGGACTACCAGACTCCCCTTCCTGCAGCTCTGTCCCACCAGCTTCCTTCTCATGGAGCCCAAACTGACACCACCTGGGAGAACTTGGAAGTGAAGAGGAATGTTCTGGTGACTCAGGATGGCCACCCCAAGCAGGTTAGCTGAAAGATGAAGCAGACGGATCATGGAACTCTAACCTGTTTCCCCAACTGTGCTCAGCCAGGGTGGGAGACAGAGGCGGAGGCAGATGGGAATACGGTTTTGAACATGCCTGGCCTATTGGGGATTCAGGAATAGACACTCAGCCTGGGCCTGGCATTTGCCTCTGTTGTAAATTTGGCAAGAGGAGGTAAGCCTGTGGTTGAGTGGCGCAGCAGATATTGCCATGGGCGTTAGTAATGTCAATTTAACCCTTTTGTTAACCAATCATTACACCGGGACTCCAAACCCACTATCACCTCACTTGTTCAGATGGAAGAGTATCAGGAGGAGAATTGATATTTTTTTGTGCTTCCCCTGGACACTATATGAGACACCTTCACACAGTTTCTTGTGGAACTGACACAGCCAGCCTGTGAGGTTTGTAGGTATAATACTATCACCCCGACCATACAGAGGAGGACACTGAGCTTGCTGATATGAAGAGACTTGCCCAACGCACACAGGTAGCAATGTCTGAAATGGGGCTGAACCCTTACCTAACTAACACCAAAGACTACTTTTCCTAACCCTCACACCATAGTTTGAATGATCTAGAGCAGTGCCAAGAACCAGGGAGAACTTTAAAAGGCAGCTAAAGTACATGGCATTGACTTTATGTACAAAAGAGAGTATATTTTATTCATAGGCAGTCTCACAGGGACTTGCTCAGAGAATTTTTTTTTTCCTGCATAGAGCAGGAGAAATATTGAGTTTCTTCCAAGATGTAAGTAAATCTTATTGACTCCCAGTGATGCTCCCTGATAAGAAGGGTTCAGTTCAGACATGCCTGTAGGACCACTCAGATCCTGTTTGTCATGGTCTTCCCCATGCCCCCCCCCACCATGCCATTGAGAGCTAGGATCTTATACAGAGAGAGGATAGTTTTTGAGCTCTAAGGATACAGGAGAAAAGGTTCTTCTTGATTCCCACCTGGGAAGAAGTTCTTTGAAACATCCGTGAACATGATTTAAAAGTAAAAATATATTCTTTTCCAGTCCTAAGAAAATTTATGGCAATTCATTTTGGTATGAGATCAACGACACATAACGGATTTTAAATTTTAAATCTGTGCTCACTTTAACTTCTTTCTTTACTTTCGCAGAGCTTTGTGTTGCTCTTTTTTTTTTTTATTAAAGATTTTTATTTATTTATTTGAGAGAGAGAATGAGAGACAGAGAGCATGAGAGGGAAGAGGGTCAGAGGGAGAAGCAGACCCCCCGCTGAGCAGGGAGCCCGATGCGGAACTCGATCCCGGGACTCCAGGATCATGACCTGAGCCGAAGGCAGTCGCTTAACCAACTGAGCCACCCAGGCGCCCCTGTGTTGCTCTTGTTTACTTCTTAGTTATTGACTAACAGTAAGACATGATCAATAAGAGTCATGATCCCAGGGTCCTAGGATCGAGTCCCACATTGGGCTCCCTGCTCGGGAGCCTGCTTCTCCCTCTGCCTCTGCCTCTCTCTCTCTGTCTTTCATAAATAAATAAATAACATCTTAAAAAAATATTAAGAGTTCTGCTAGATCCTACAAGGGAAATACTTTTTAAAGCATTTTGAAACAATGGAGTCATTCCCCATAACATCCGTTAGTCCATTTCAGAGCAGATGGGTTTGAGGACTTGGAAAATCCAGTCCCCCCCCCCCAAAAAAAGGAAGAAAGAAAAAAGAAAATCCAGTCTCATAATAATGGTAAAGAGAAAGCATACCACAATACAGCTTCAAGAGCCAACAGGGAGTTAGGACAAATGGTCACCACAGCACGGACTAGAAAACCAAGACTTTGGGGGAGGTAAAAGACTTTAAAAAGCAGCAATTGAGAGTCAATATTTTTAAAATGTCCTCATAGGAATGTGTTTTCCAAAGCCAAAGGCTCATAGGTTAAGTGTAAGTTTTAATAACTTAGGCAGCTAGCAAAGGAACTTTATTAGACTCAAAATTGGCATTAATCAGAATTTTCCATTAAATCCACTTTCGTTTCTATGCAACACTCAACATGCTTAGATATTAACTAGTTGTTAGGAGAACTGTGTGTTTGCTATTATTTTATACCGTTAAATTTGGGGCTGTGGGATTATTTTCACAATAAAATTCTAGAAGTGTATAGCTGCCTGATAAAGATCCAGCCTTGCCGAAATTTGGCCTGCCATGTTCCAGCTCCCTCCCCAGAGTGGATCTTTATTGGGATAATCTGCTATAATGACATTTTATGAGAGAGCAAGTTTTCATGAGACATAATTTTGGAAATAGGCAGGGATAGCCAGATGTTGTGCTTTATCTTTTGAGTTCCTAAATCGTGTTTTAATTCTATTTGATTATAATAGTTATTAAGTAACCCTGAAATAAGTGCCAGAGTTTTCTTCAGTGTTTCATAAATCATAGACAAATGCCAAATCCCCTAAACAAAACTTATGATAGAAGGGCAGGCACAGGAAAAACAAAACAAAACAAAACAAAAAACCCCAAGGGAAACAAAAGATGATGTGAGCAGAGCAGATTTTTCTGAAACCCTTTTTTATAAGCAGATGTGGGGGCCAGGAAGGGCTCCCATTTTTCACTATAATGTATTCTTTGTCTATAAAGATGTCTCTAGCGGTGATGAGTCTGAATGGATCCATCCACACATTCCGATCCTATATTTTTTGTGACAAAGGGATATGTTTTGCAAGGTGGGCTGCCTGAAACCACGATGGAGGAGGGAAAGGCGCAGAATTTGAAGTCCCAGGACAGGAAAACAAGAGCCACACATCTTTTTGACCTTGGCCATTTGACTTAACAAGATGCACAGTGGCCAGAATAACTCTAGTCCTTGATGCCCCTGTGACATATTATTCAGTTTATAGATAATGTGAGAGAAAGTCCATGAGGTCTGAACAAGCATCTGCTTTTCTGTGTCCTGAAAAGGCCTGAAAATTTGCATTTTGTAGTCATGGGCAGGGTGGTTAGAAAGAAAACATGCATTAAAAGTGCAAAGGGGGGGCACCTGGGGGACTCAGTTGGTTAAGCGTCCAACTCTTGATTTCAGCTCAGGTCATGATCTTGGGGTCCTGGGGCTTGAGCTCCGCATCAGGCTCCATGTTGGGTGTGAAGGCTGCTTAAGATTCTCTCTCTCTCTCCCTCTCTCCCTGCCCCTGCCCTTGCCCCCCCGCCCCACACACACCTTGGACAAGCTTCTTTAACTTCTTTGTGCCTTAGTTTCTGCATCTGTAAAATGGGGATCTTAACACTGCCTGCCTCACAGAGTTCTTGTAAAGATTAAATTAAGTGAGATATGTAAAGCGCTGTCTATAGGTGGCATTATGCATGAGTTATTATTTACTGAATACCTAATAGGTGCCAGACACTGTGTTAGATGCTTTTGTATAAAGTTTTATTTAATCTTTGTAACAAACTTAGAAGGCAAGTCATATTATTTCCATTTTGCAGATGCAGACATCAAGGCTCGGAGAAGTCAAGGAAATCATTCTAATGTACACAGGTAAGTGGCCCAAATAAAAGGCATCAAATCCAGGTATTTCTGCTCCAGCATTATATCAAACACCATTGGTGCCCCCAGCTCACTTTAGCTGCTATTTGATAAACACCTACTTGATAGCCTGGACTATTACATTTTTAATCAATTTTATTGATTAGAGAATTATGTGTCTCTCCATCATCGTTTGCCTAACTCGTTAAAATTAATAGACAGCATTAGATAAATGTGTTTGACACCTGAAATTGAGTCACTCTGGGAGAAAGCCCCATGTATTACAGATTTGGGTGCAATTGGAGGGAAAAAGAACAGTTGCTCCTTCCTTCCTTCCCTCCCTCACCAGACAGGAAGGGCCAGCAAACATACAGCTGCCTCTCAACAAAGTGACAAAGCCCAGGGCAGCCTTTTTTCCTGAGCTGGGGAGCATCTGCTAACTCAATTACAAGGCAGTCACTCTCATATTGGCTATCCTTTGGGGGCCCAAAAGCACTCAGAAATTTGGGAACAGGGCTTTCCTCACCAAGAGCACTCAAGCAGGAAGCAGCCCTTCCTGACAGGCTGCCCTGCTCAGCTTCCTGGTATAGAAGGAGGAGAAGGAAGAAAAGGCAACAGAAAAACACTGATTGGAAACAAAACAACAAGTGACAGCATTAAAATAGCACAAGCATTTAAAATGTGAGTTTATAGGGACTGTTGTAGTCCTGGTTGACATTTACCCTTTTGATGTGCCAAACATTGGCAAAGTCCTTTGGAAGCTTCTCTAGGTTCCTTCTGGTTGTCAAGGCGCGGGGGTGTGGGGCAACAGATTTGGAGGTGTGGGGGAAAAGAGCATGGGTACTGCTGGAGCCCAGAAAGGTAATATCTAGAAAACCCAACAGACAGGACACCATGATGCCACCATCAGAGAGAGGCTTGCAAAGGCTTGGTGTCTGTAGGGCTTGGACTGGGCATGGCCAGAGAAACAACATAGTTCATTGGTGCATCCAGAGATGAGCTTGTGACCTTACTTCATAGGCCTCTGTGACCTAACCAAAGATACTAACTAAAGCATTACTTTAACACATCCAAACTGGTTTTAAGATGAAATTAATGGATAGGCTATCCATTACAGGGACTAACTTACACTGTTGGAGAAATGCTCCTAGAAAATTTCTTTTTACATGTGCCCTCTTTGAAGCAAATACAGTGTATACACATTTGGATGCACAGAATTAATTAGCTAATTTTTCATGTTACAAAGATTTCTCCCTTTCACAAAAATTATCTTCTTGTCATCTCTTAAATGGCAAGCTCTTTAAAAAATATGTGCATCTTTCTAGGTACACAACTACCAATGCTCCTTGCTTTGCCCCAGTGATTCCCAAATGAGAATTCTACATGGCTACATGAGAATCATCTGGGTGTTAATAAAAAACAGACTCCTGAGCCCTTTCCCTAACCTATCTCTGGACATGGGGCTGGGGAATCTGTATTTTTAACAAGTGCTCCAGGTGATTCAGATGTGCAGGTAGAGTTGGAAAACACCTCTCACATAATAAATTTCTAAAATGTTGCACAATCTGAATTTGGGGCTAAAAAGAAAAAGGCAAACAAATAAGCTGTAGAATCCCTCTTCATTTTACTTTAATTTAAAAAAATTTTACCAAATCATGAAATATCTGAAACATATGGAAGAGTATAAAACATAATAAGAGACATTTATGTATCCACCAACTCCATTTTTAATTCATTTCATTGACTTGCTTCCCTAACAATGGTGTATTGGTAAGTCAACTAACTCTCTGTTCTTGGTTTATTTCCATCATAGCACTTAAGTGGCTTGAGATTATTTTATAAATTTGTTTGCTCAATGTGATTATTTTTAGACATCAGATTTATTTCCCATCAGATTAATGATCCAAGAGAGCAGGAAACATATCCATCTTATTCATTCACCATTGTATTCTCAACATCTAGCACAGTTCCTGGCACACAGTAGGTGCTATCTATTGATTAACTATCTGTTGAATGAATGAATAAGAATTTGTCCTTCCCAAATCACTCTTATGCTAAAATGCCCATTTATAAAATAATGATAATAATATACAGTAGAGTTTGTTTTAATGTTCTTACTTGGGAAAATTCAAGAGACCCCAAAGTTGCAAACTATTTCTAGTTTGTTGAGTGCTTTGATCATAAAGGGTGTTGAATTTTGCCAAATGTCTTTTCTGCATTAACTGAGATGATCATATGGGGTTTTTTCTTCATTCTGTTGATGGAGCATGTTACATTGATTGATTTCTATAAGTTGAACCATCCTTGAGTTCCAACAAACTAGGGATCAAGGAAAATATCTCAACATAATAAAAGTCAAATATAAAAACCCACAATGAACATCATACTTATTGGTGAAAGACTGAGAGCTTTTCCTGTAAAATCAGGAACAAAGCAAGCATGTCTCCTTTCACCACTTCTATTCAACACAGTACTGAAAATTCTAGCCAGAGCAATTAGGCAAGAAAATATCATAAAAGGCATCCAAACTGAAAAAGAAGTAAAAGTATCTCTATTCACAGATGATATTATGTGTAAAACACTAAATATGCCACAAAAAAACTATTAGAAATAATGAATTTAATTAAAATGAATTTAGCAAAGTAGCAGGATACAAAGTCAACACACAAAAATCAGTTGCATTTCTATATATGAACAATGAGTAATCTGAAAAGGATTATAAAAATAATTTCATTTACCATAGCATCAAAAAGAATAAAATCTTAGGAATTAATTTAACCAAGAAGGTAAAAGACTTGTACAGTGAAAACTACAAAGCAATGCTAAAAGAAATGTAAAAAGACATAAATAAATATTTGGAGACACATCCATGATCATGGATTGGAAGACTTAATATTGTTAAAATGTCAATATGACCCACAGTAATCTATAGATTCAATATAATTTCTATCAAAATACCAATGATATTTCTGCAGAAATAGAAAAACGCATCCTAAAGTTCATATAGACTCTCAAAAGACCCTGAATGGGGCACTTGGGTGGCTCAGTCAGTTAAGCATCCAACTCTTGATTTCAGCTCAGGTCATGATCTCAGTGTCATGCCATCGAGCGCCGCATCAGCCTCTGCACTGGGCGTGGAGTCTCCTTAAAATTCTCTCTCCCCACTGGGTGATGGACATTAAAAAGGGCATGTGATGTAATGAGCACTGGGAATTTTATAAGACTGATGAATCACAGGCCTGTACCTCTGAAACCAATAATACATTATATGTTAATTAAGTGAATTTAAATTCTAAAATGTTTTTAAAAAATTCTCTCTCCCTCTGCCCCTCCCCCACTCTCTCTCTCTAAAAAAAAAAGAAAAGAAAAAAGACCCTGAATAGCCAAAACTGTCTTGAAAAAGGACAAAAATGAAGGACACACTTCCTGATTTCAAAACTTACTACAAAGCTACAGTAATCAAAACACTGATATTGGCAGAAAGACAGACATATAGACCAATGGAATAAAATAGAGAACCAGAACAAATCTCAGATAGATGGTCAAATGATTTTTGACAAGGGTGCCAAGACCATTCAATGGGGAAAAGATGGTCTTCTCAACAAAGAGTGCCGGGAAAACTGTATATCCACAAGCAAAAGAATGAGGTTGAACCTTTACCTTATATCACATGCAAAAATTAACTCAAAATGGATCAAGGACCTAAATGTAAGATCTAAAACAATAAAACTCTTAGAATAAAGCATAGGACAAAAACTTCACCACATTGGATTTAGTTTATTGGATATTAACACTAAGAGCATAGGTAACAAAAGAAAAAATAGACAAATTGGACTTCATGAAAATTAAAATTTTTGTGCATCAAAGGACACTGTCAACAGAATAAAAAGGCAATCCACTGCGGGGGGAAAAAAAGGCAATCCACTAAATGGGAGAAAATCTTTGTAAATTACATCCCTGATATGCAAAATATCTAAAGAACTAAAACTCAACAACAAACAGCCCAATTCAGAAATGGGCAAAGGGCTTGAATAAACATTTCTCCAAAGAAAATGTATGAATGACCAGTAAGCACATGAAGAGATGCTCAATATCACTAATAATTAGGCTCCCAATGCAGGGCTCAAACTCAAGACTCTGAGATCATGACCTGAGCTGAAATCAAGAGTCAATAGCTCAACTGACTGAGCCACCAAGCTCAGTCCCAAAAATATATTTTTAAGTTAGCACACTAAAAAGATTAACAATTCTCCCAACCCCCACCTCCAAGCTCTACCACTTGAAGTCAGCATGGCTTTGGGACTCTTTGAGCTGACTCCTACTTATATCCACTGACAGAAAAATAGTGCCTACCTGAGAATGCCAAATAATTAAGTGAAGCAATCTACATGAAAGCACTGTGAGAGCTATAAAGTATTGTGAAAAGCAGAGGTGTCATTAAATCTATTTCTGTAGGATGTAATGAATTCATTCTTTCAGTTGAATTTTTTATGGAATTTGGAAGCTGTTCTTATAAACTGACAAGGGATTCAAAATTTACACATTAAAACAAATATCTATTATCCTTTCAAACTGGTAATCTTGAGAAACTATACATTTATTCTGACATTGCTACATTTGCTTGAAATATCTCTTTCAGTTATTGTTCACATTTCTCCTTTTTAAATTTATTAATATTTTACTTAAATGAACACACTTATTTAAATTTGATACATAAAACTTACATTTATAAGGCCCAAAGTTATATATCAAAATACATGTTTTTACATACTTGTTTAGAAAACAAGAAACTCTGCTTAATAAATAAGAGCTAGAAATAACTATATTAATTCCTATAATAATACAAATGCTTTCCTGATCTAACCAATCTCAGTGAATTAAAGTTACTGTAATTTTATATTAGCCACTCATACCTAAAATCCCATTAAAGTTGAATATTTCATTACAATATATATCCCATTACTTTGCTTATCCTCAGTGGGAGCAAATCATTACAAATCACCATTTTTGAATGCAAATTTGATTTCTTAATGATCAGAGGTCTTTGGGAGCCAAGTCTGATGGCTCAGTGAAGGCAGTGATCAGTCTGAATAATGCTTTTCTTTTTTTCAAGACTGAAGTGTTACCACTAAGTAATAATTAATTTTTTCTTTAATATGTCAAAATTTGTGTGTTTAAATGAGAGTTGCCCTACAAAGAAGTCCCTGGCCTGAGCAGCTTATCGACTTGTGATATCATAACTGATTGAGAAAATAATAAGGTATTATTTCCCAGCGATGACTGAGAAGCATGTTTTGCTCCCCCTTTCTTACCCCAACCCATTCCCTAGAACATGGTTTTTTGTCACTATTGACATTTGGAACCAGGTAATGCTTTGTTGTTAGGACTATTTGTGTGCACCGTGGGATGTTAACAGCATCCTTGACCACTACCCACTAGATATCAGTGCCAAATGTACTCTGGAGGGCAAAATCGCCCCTGGTTTAGAACCACTGCCCAAGATGGTAGCCAGAGCTCTGTGTCCTATAGGTTTGGGCTTCCCTTGCTCCAAGGGATAGGTTTTTTACTATCAAAAGTCTAGGACAAAAATCTCAAATACAAATGCTTCCAGGAGCTTCCAGGTAGATCATTTGTATTAGTGAGGTGGACCAGATGTAAAAAAAAAATTTCAATACAGATATAAGTACTGGAAATATTTCTCTCTCTTCACCATAAGATAAGAAATAAAACAATGTGATTAACAATGCCAATGAATGGTCAACCCCAACACTAAGGAGCAATAGGGATTGGTGAAGACCCTAGTGAATTGTAGAGCTTGTGCCCCATCTAAATGGAGGCAGCCAGTGTTTAGCTCTAGTTAGTCACTGTCATGTAGGCATGTGGTCAAATGTTTCAGAACTCTCAATTATGGAGGAAAAAAGCCAGAAATTAAGATTTTCTTTTTGAACAAATAATCCAGTTAAGATATGGGCAGAAGACATTTTTCCAAAGAAGACAACCAGATGGCTAACAGATGCATGAAAAGATGCTCAACATCATTCATCATGAGGGAAATGCAAATCAAAACCACAATGAGATACCACCTCACACCTGTCAGAATGGCTAAAATTAACAACATAGGAAACAGGTGTTGGCCAGGATGCAGAGAAAGAGGAACCCTCTTACACAGTTGGTGGGAAGGCAAACTTGTGCAACCATTCTGGAAAACAGTATGGAGGTTCTTCAAAAAGTTGAAAATAGAACTACCCTATGACCCAGAAGTTGCACTACTAGGTATTTATCCAAAGGATGCCAAGATACAGATTTGAAGGGGTACATGTACCCTGATGTTTATAGCAGCATTATCAACATTATCAACATAGCATTATCATTGATAGCATTATTAACAATAGCCAAGCTATGGAAAGAGCCCAAGTGTCCATCGACTGATGAGTGAATAAAGAAGATGTGGTATATATATATATGTGGTGGATAGATAGATGGATAGATGGATAGATAGATGGAATATTACTCAGCCATCAAAAAGAATGAAATCTTGCCATTTGCAATGATGTGGATGGAACTACAGGGTATTATACTAAGCAAAATAAGTCACTCAGAGAAAGACAAATACCATATGGTTTCACTCATGTGGAATTTAGGAAACAAAACAGATGAATATATGGGAAGAGGGAAAAAGAGAAGGAAGCAAATCATAAGAGACTCTTAATGATAAAGATTTTCTTTTTGATTGTGAAACCTTCCAAATTTTCTCACATCGTCAATTAATTCAAAACATGTAAAACCTTGAATGTGAATCTTGTGCCTGACCACCGGTCTCAGATATGCTACCCCGGTCAGAAGCATAGAATTGGATTGCTCTGAGGGAAGGGGATAGTAGCTGTGAGAAAAGGAAGCAAACAGTCTGGCTCCCAGAAGTACTTGACCCTTGATTCTGGAAAGGTATGCTCTCACATAGCATCTTAACAGTAGTAGGATCTCTGCCACGTTGTCTATATGATGCCTGGGGACTAGACGCTTCTATGTGGTCAAGCTTGATGCAGATGGTGCAGACGCCATGAGCACTGAACTTCAAATGGGCAAAGTCGGCTTGGCTAATGAGCATCTTGATGTCAGTGATGACCAGGATGGCCTCAAGACCAGAGACCCTTTCTCAACTTTCCTGAGTCCCATGAGCCTCAGTGTTCTAGTAATATCTTAACAGAGAGGTGGGGATCCCTCCCTCTGCAATCCCCACCCCTCACCTCCACCACATGACTGAGATTGGATTTCCCATGTAACCTGCTGTCATATTGTCTGTAAATTGCTTTAAAACAATTTAGCACAGACAGTATGCGTTAGTTTTATTCTAAACCCTAGGAGCAGTTAGCTGGCATTTGAAATATCTGAACCAGAATATAAACTCTGCAATAGTTTGTTAGCATTTGAAAGACTCTAATTAGAAACCCACACTCCCATGGTCTTTGTCTCAGAACCCTAGAGGCTTGTTAATTGGCAAAATGGATGTTGGAAATGATTATTCATTGGAGAAGTGAACGGTGAACAGAATGTGTGGACCAGCTAGAAATCTGCACAGGCACACCTACCCTTGCACAAACAAGGACTGAGGATCAAGTGAGCCCAGCAGTCTGTACCTACACCCTTCAATATGGCACTGGTCCCGTAATGCTTTTTGGAGACCACGCAGAAGGTTAGCTGACTCCGGCCATAAAATACTGTCACATCCACCTTTGGTGAAACTTTCAAACAAGATGCTCTCAAAGATCTTAAAAATCAGAAATCTGGGATTTCATCCTGCAAAATAACTTCACGACTGTTCTTGTACCTGCTTGGTAATAAATGTATGTGTGGCAGAATCCAGCCTGAAACTCACATTGATTGTAAAGAGAGGGTGTGGTTATGGCTGCCACCTACCTGAACTATTTGAAGGCTGAAATCGCTACCAGTAAGTGAATATCCAGACTGGCTTAGGTCAGTTCATCATGCCTGCCAACCCTAGTGGGATGGGTAGTGAGTCCAATTTCATTTGATCTTCAAAATTAAAAGGGTATGATGCTTCCTTCTAAAGAGCGAGGGAACAATGCATAACTATTACAGACTTATTCCATCAATACTGCCAATGCCAACACTTGGAGGCCCTCTTTTATAACCACTGTTAGTGTAAGTCAGTCTTCCTGACATGTTAGAACCATACTTTGTTGGAGTTGTGTGTCTGTAGTCTCAGCAAAAGAAGCTGAGGTTCCTGCCCAGAAGGGATGGTAGAGTAGTCTCGCAGGGACTTTTTATTTGGTTTATGTGTTTTATTTCGTTTCCATATTTTGCCTTGCAATCTTGTCCATTCATTTCTATTCAGCCAACAGATATGAAGCACCTATTATGGGTTAGTCCTCTATTAGGCCATGTAAAGACCACCAATATGAATTAAATGTAAATCCTGAAACAACCAATTTTATAACTTGGTGAAAAAGAAAGAAATATGTGCAAATGCTAGTCAATAATGCAAACTAGAATATGACAATTTAAAAATAGAGAGATAGAGGCACCTATCTGGTGCCTGGGTGGCTCAGTTGGTTAAGCGTCAGACTCTTGATTTTGGCTCAGGTCATGATCTTAGAGTCGTGAGATCGAGCCCCATGTCAGCTGTGCACTGGGCGTGGAGTCTGCTTAAGACTCTCTCCCTCTCCCTCTGTTCTTCCTCTCCCTGTGCTCTTTCACACTCTCTCCCTCTAATAAAAAAAGAGAGAGAGAAAGGGATAAATATCACACTGGGAGCTCTGACTGCAGGGATAATCAGGTTTCAGAGAAGAGAATGAGGTGAGTCTTAAAGAATGAAAAGGGATTTGACAGAGAATGAGGAAGCTGTTTTGTGTCTGTGGAAAGTCCCAGAGACAGGAAAGTCCTAAATTGTACGAGGAAGAGCAGGTAGAAGGACACAGCAGGAGGCCAGACCGAAAAGGAATGTGGAACCAAATCCTCGCCATATCTAGTGGTGCAGTTTGCCCCTGGCCTGAGGCCCTCTGCCACGTGGGCTGCCAGGGAATTTGATCGCGCCCTCTGCCAGCTCACCAGCTACGCGCCATCTGCAGGAAGGGGTGTCTTTTCTTTCTTTGATTTTTATTTTTATTATTATTTTTACTTTTACAAAGCATAAAGTATTTTACCGTGCGAGTTAAAACAAAATGGTTATTTAGATATACAAAAATCCTTTGATACCTCTGAGCTAAATAAAAGCACAGAGCACAGCATTTCTGGAAGCCAATATAGTGATATGTATCAAAAGTCTTTAAAATGGTTTTTAGGGCTATCTTTCCTAATTTGCACAAAGATCCCCTATGGTTTAGTGGAACCTCACTCTTGATAGTCTTGAATGTCACCCCCTACCCCCAGGGAGTCTGGGCTTTGTTCTATAGGCAATGAGAAGCCCTTGAGGATTTTTGGGAAGGATTTGAAAGTCTTTGAAAAACAATGTGAATAATGAGAATAATAACAAGATGGATATTAAGCATACTCTTCATTGGGGATCGCTCTGTTTCAGGTACATTCTTGGATATTCACAAAGGCCTCTGAAAAGTACATTTCTCTTAACATATGAGCAAACAAATCACACAACAGATGAATTTTTTTTTTAAAGATTTTATTTATTTATTAGAGAGAGAGCACATGAGAGGAGGGAGGGTCAGAGGGAGAAGCAGACCCCCCGCTGAGCAGGGAGCCCGATGCGGGACTCGATCCAGGGACTCCAGGATCATGACCTGAGCTGAAGGCAGTCGCTTAACCAACTGAGCCACCCAGGCGCCCAACAGATGAATTTTTTAAGAGCCCACGCCAGGTACAGCTCTAAAGCCTGACTTTAGACACTCAGCCTAGAACCTTATCTCCCTGGTTTTTATTACACTGGATCTCTGTAAGGATCTCTAGTGTGGTATCCAATGGAGTGTTTGGATGAAAGTGCAAAATAAAATAGAAAAACACATACGTATATAATCTAAGAGTAAAAAATTCATGTTTCTCCTTTTTTTTTTTAGGCATTCTTCACTTTTCCATTTATAACTAAAATCTCTTTAGAACTTCTAATAAGATAAAGCTAAGACTATAAGGTGTCGGTAGGTATTTTACCCAAATCAGTTCAAGATCATGAGCAAAAATGTCCACCAACTTTCCCCTGTGCAAATGCTGACATATTTCCATGTGTCTCTGTGTTAAATAATACAGCGTTGACCCAGCGGTCACTGGATCGCTAGTCATTAGCAGCTCCAGCCTGAAGGCTATAGGCCCCCAGGAAGGAGCAGTGTCGGGTACAGACCAAATTTCCACTCCAGGGAACACAAGAAGGAATGCAAATTCCAACAAGGGACCTTTTCCAGGAGGAAGCTCTCCCCACCTCCTGGTGTGTGGCTTTCCCACCTGGTGTTCTGGGATTTCTGCACAGAGGAAGACCAGGCCTCCAAGTGCAGGGCATGGGGGCAGGGTGCGGGAGGCACGAAAAGGAAATATTGGAATTATCCAGTAGGGTTTCTCTAACCCACATACATCTCATTTACAGAAAAGAAAATTGAGGCCCAGAGAGTCTAGGTGATGCCTCAAGTTACTAGGTTCCTGATTTCCAGCCAACTGCTTTCTTACCACACTATTCAGCCTCCCGAAATACGTATTGTTCTATCTTGCTTGTGCAATAGAATAGTCATTATTTATTTTTTCAATTATCATCCTCTCCTATGGAGGTGCTTTTTTGTTAGCATTTGTAATAATTGAAATCTGTCACCTAACATACAGTTTGTATGTTACAAACTTACAGTTTGTAAGTCACCATTTTGAAGTGTATACTTCAGTGGTTTTTAGTAGATTCACTATGTTGTGCAGCTACCCCCACTTTCTAATTCCAGAACATTTTCATCACCCCAAAAAGAACCCCTGTACGTCTTCACAATTACTCCCTGTTCTCCCCTTTCCCCCAGGCCCTGGCAACCATCATCCACTTCTTGTCTCTATGGATTTGCCTCTTCTGGACATTTCATCTCAATGGACTCACAATACGCGGCCTTCTGTGTCTGGCTCCTTTCCATCATAGCACAGTGCTCTCAAGGTTCATTCATACCATAGCCTGCGTCAGGACTTTGTTCCTTGGTTCCTTTACAAAGTGGGTATTAGACTGACAGGTAAGTAAAAGTCTTTCCCTTTGAAGATTTTTCTTAGAGTTAGCATTGGTGTATCTGACCTGGGGAACATGCAGCCCTTTTCTAGAAGGCTTTCATTGTGCACAACTCAATGGACCCAATTTTCTCCCTCTCTATACACACCCTCCTTCCTCTATTCAGCTTCAGAGGCTTCATAACAGGGGCATGCTCTCAGACTCAGCCAGGATATTATCACCACCTTGTCCAGTCTTGAGTAAGAAGAGGTGCAATCAGACAAGTGGCTGTCTTGGAATTAATTCCTTTGCTTAAATATAAGATGTCACAGAGGAGAAATTCTGTTAGCCATTCTGCTCATGGCAACTGAACATAGCCCAGGATTACTAAGCTCACTCTTCTTAGGGACTATTCATTTGTTCACCGAGCAGCATACCCTGCCGCATACCCAGCTCAGGATCAGAGCTAAACCAGATCCATTTAAGCTACAGCGAAATATAATTCATTGTGCTGTTTCAGAGCTCGGCAGGAGGGTCGAGGGGGCAGGTGAGGTGGAGAGGATGGGCTGCCATCGCTCTTTTGTGGCAAGATGTTGCTGTGATCTCCTTGTCTTATAAAATAATCTCCCAAACGTGAAGGTTCTGTAATCAGGAAAGCAGTGGTCCCTTTGGCGCCATCATAGATGTATTTATTATCCATCACAGTCTAAAAGGGGAAGATGATTTTCTTTTTTAAAGCCCAAATCTCTTTTAACAGGTTGTATTGGACATTCCAAATGTTTGCACTTTGTGATTTTCTTTTTTTACATTTGTTACTTTCTAAAAATTCCTTTGCTAGCTGATTTTCCAAGTTCTTCCTTGGAATAGATTAAATGCTCAGAAACGAGGAGGTTTTTTCCTCATCCAAGTTCATGGCTAATTTGGCATGTTTTCTTAGAGAGTTTAGATAGAATTTAATGGTGAGTGTTGGAATGCTTAAGACAGGGAAGAAGGAGATGAGCTAATGGTAGTCACTGCTTGAGAGCAGGGCACAATCATAGGGAGAGTTCAGCATCATCTTTCTCTAACACATGAAGTTCTACTGGTGATTCTTAGATGAACATGGACTAAGAAAAGCATGTCACATGGCATTATTTGGCTTCAAGACCTCATTGTCAGGAGATCAACAAGAATGAGCACTCCATGCCACCCACTCTACCGGCACATGTTTGGCTGACACTTCAATGTGCCTTTCCTGTTCTCTCTTACCTATCACAGTTGTTAACCACTCAATTTCTCAGCCTCCTCTGCACCTCAGAAAGGCCATGTGACACAGTTACATAGAGAGGAAGCTTTTGCTTTTCCGATGAGAGGAGTAAATGTTGCCACTGTGACCCGCTTCTCCCTTTCTTCCTCTGAAAGTGGTGTGATACCTGGGGCTACAGCAACCTTTTTGGGCAATCATCTTGCTCTGATAAGGAAAGGTCAAGAGAATTGCTGAGATGTTAGCCCTGACATCCCGTCATTGAGCTGATGATTCAATACGGCCTACTTCTAGCCTTCAGACTGATTAAAGAACTCTAAGCCCCTATTTGTTGAAGTCCCTTTTAGCATGATTTTCCCTACTTGAATGCACTGCTAATATCAACAATTTATGGAAAGAATGTTATTACATACCTGTCTTCTGCCTTACTGATGTTTAAGAGCAAACGTTCCTTTTACCTTAATATTCACCATTTCCCTTTTTCTCTGTCCTGTGTATTTCAGCATTGTCTAAAGGGAAATTATTATTGTTTTTATTATTTTATTCCATTTCATTTATTTTCACAGAAACTTAATAGAGGTGTAAGTTTGAAATTGGGGAAGTGGGGACAGGGAGATTTACAAAACCCATTTTGAAAGACACATATTCATGAGTGAGTTTCATTTTCACAATCGAACCTGTGTTGCTCCATTGAGACACAAATGTTTTCTGGGGCAGTTGGAGCCGACACGCGGTAGAACAGGTTGGTGTGGGAGAAGGACAAAGGGAAACCGTGACCGTGACTGCAAGTGCAAAGCTGGCTGACAGTAGGTCTGTTTGTGCATGAAGACAATGCTTTTAGAAACCCATAACCTTT
The DNA here is from genome assembly GCF_029215605.1 of Mirounga angustirostris. Classification (NCBI taxonomy): domain Eukaryota; kingdom Metazoa; phylum Chordata; class Mammalia; order Carnivora; family Phocidae; genus Mirounga; species Mirounga angustirostris. Next base: position 36,328,762 of record NW_026991712.1, read on the forward strand.
GGCAACCTCAAATGCTAAAAGCAGAGTGTGAAATAACCACTGTAGAAAAAAAAAAAAAATGGGGCTTACAATTGATCTTCACTACAGTAATAGGCTTTAAATTTTTAAAGACATTTAGATTTTTTAGAAGAAAAATCCTCTACCTTTAATCAATTTCAAATTCATCCCTTGCATGGATGCCTGTGGTCTGTTTAGGAGAGTCTGGGTGGCTCACATATTGTTTTGTCTGTTAAGGATATTGTCCATTGAATCATGGGGTTTCCTGTGTATTAGCACCCTTCGGGAAAACCTTCTGTCTGATCGCAGAACCAAGAATATTTAGAGCTAAGCAATAGGTTTGTTTTTATCCCATGAATATTATAGTTGATTTCATTGTCATCGAGCTGCTGATTTTTGTTTTATTGGGTGCTTTAAAAAAATTTAGGGGCACCTGGGTGGCTCAGTCAGTTAAGCGTCTGTCTTTGGCTCAGGTCATGATCTTGGGGTCCTGGGATCGAGCCCCGTGTTGGGTTCCCTGCTCAGTGGAGAGTCTGCTTCTCCCTCTCCCTCTGTCTGCCGCCCCCCACCCCCTCTTGTGCTTGCTCTCTCTCTGTGTCAAATAAATAAATAAAATCTTAAAAAAAAAAAAAAAGGTTATCCAAAAAGGTATGCAAGTCTCACAGCTTTAGTTCTCACAGCTTTAGTTCCTATTAGCAAAGAATGAGCTAATTAGGTTAGATTTTCACGTAACAGCCAAGAATGACTCTGGCCAATAATGTACCCAATCCCTCCACTTGATGTTTCCCAGCATGGACTCAGGATATGCAGTGTTAACTAACATTATGTGAATTTCCACATTATTGCTATCACCAACTTTAAGGATTCTCATTATAATCACAGTAAATAGAGATGAGTGGTCATTGTAATTAAAAGATCCCCAAAATTTATAATTGCTTTCATATCACGATTGAAGTCTAGTTTTCACTCAGGTTGAGTCTAAAATGCATGTTCCTGATCAGCACAGAGTTCTTGTCTACCCCAGACTCCTTCCAACTTATAACTCCACTACCCTGACTATGTAGCTTCCCAAATTACCCTGCTGCTCAGCCATCACACCTGCAGAAGAGGAAAGATCATGAGGCAGGAGGTTGAGGGGCCAGGCCACTCATATTTCACTGGCCACAAGTCAGCCCCATGGCCACAACTAAGTGCCAGGGAAGCTGCGAGAGGCGATGGAGGCGTATGCCCAGGAAGAAGAGTGAACAGGATAGGTGAAGCCCTAGCCAGTCTCTGCCACAATGAAAATGATGATAAAGTTAAAGGCACAGAGTTTTATAACCCAAAGAGGGATGGAAAATTCAATTAACTCTAATCACTTGGTGAGAAGATAGGCTACACCCCAAGGGGGACTCTAGAATTCCTTCTACCCAAATCATGTGTTAAAAAGTGAAAGAGGCTATGATAAAAATAAGATAAGGGTGAAATTTGAAAGACACTCTGGGGACACATAGACACATTCCTCCTCTGGGGACACAGCAGACAGAACCAATCCAACTATAAAAAGCAGCTCAGTGTGTTAACCCGTTGCTCAGGTAGAATTCTCCTGGAAAAATTCCCAGTTTCATATATCTTGCTGATAATCAGTATTGTAGTTCCCAAGAACTCCAGCCTGCCTGGAATCCCTCCCCATTCCTTTTGGCTGGTGACAGTGACTTTGCTTCTCTCGAGAAGATGCAGAAACAGTGTGCAGATGGCGAAGCTAGTCAAACTCATAGTATGATTACTCTTGTGTTAAGTTTAAGGAGTAAGTTTTGTGACCATTGTGATTGTCAGTTTGTGTTTGTTATTTAAAGGGTTTGAAATGTTTAAGAGAATTTGACAAATTAGCCTTGTAGCTTTATTTTCAAATGATAAATTGGTACTCGATTTGTGATCTTTTTCCATTTGAAAGTTGTAAAAATAATTGAATATGTTTGTGAAAAATGTTTGTGTGTTGAAGGGAACCCCAATTTACCACACATATAAATTAGTTTTATTAGATTCATAGAAGTTAATTGAGATGTAGGAAGATTTTTCTTGCTAGGTTTGTGGTTGCCCTCAGGCATATGAATTGTCTCAGAAAATCAAATATGTTAAGTTTGTAAGAGTAGTCGAAAATATTTCAGGAAATATTACATGGCCAATTGAGGAAACTTAATCTTTTTCATTTATAAGCTAATTGAATACTAAGCAACAAAAAGCAATTGTTTTTACATAAAAATTTCTATATTTACTAATAGAATAAATTGATAAATTTGGAGATTTTTTTTATAGACTAAGTTTGAAGACTTAAGGTAAGCTGAAATGTCCAACTTTAACAAATAATATTAATGAATTAGAGTAGATGTAAGTAGTTCATTTTGCTCACAAATCTCTCACAAATACTCAACTGGTAGGAGTAAGGAAGAGGAGAGAGAAAGAGTGGTAGGCATTTAATAAAATGAAGGACCAAAAACACTTAAACAAATTCATTTCTTTCAAAGTTTGGAAGGAGGCTAGAAATTGGTCCATGGTACCTTCAGCAAAAAAAAAAAAAAAAAAAAAAAGCCAAAATATAATCTCTACATATCACAGTACCACAACTTGGAAATCAAAAAGGTATAATAGGTTGCTATATTATATACACATTAAATTTTAGCTACATGAGATTGGTTATGACAAAAGAAGTTAATTTTGTCTCAGTCCCTAAGGTATCCTTAAGATTATGGGAATTTTCAAGAGCAATGTCACCTTACAGATTGACTCTAGTGAAGTCAGGCATGATTCTGCCCACGTGACCAGTGGACCTGAGCCTCCCTGCTTGCTGGTGCTGCCGTTTGCCCACAAAAGGGAGGTGGTTCAGCAGAGCCTCCATGGGGAGCACTAAAGAGGCCGAGGTGGGCGGAATGGGGAGGAAGCTGGGAGGGTCTAGAGAACTGAAGGCTGAGTTGTGTTGAGGTGCCTGTGGGGAGCCAGTGGGATTGACAGATAGAATAGGGGTCATTGTAGGAATTCTCCCCAGAGCAGAGCAAGAGAGAGCGGGGACATATCCGGCCCCCAGGAAATGGGTCTGACCAGCATTCCAGATGGGCACCAGGGCCTTGTGTCAACAGAGTAACTCTGGCAGCGAATAAGAGGACCAGGGAAGGTCTTGTGGCAGTGGCTACAACCGTGATGGAAATATCTGGCCACTTGGTGCTGAGACATAGAGCAGAACAGAGACTAAATATAACCAACACCCCCACCAGCCAAGGGGGCAGGAGAAGAGCTAGGAGAGGCCTGTGGGGGAAGTGGGGGCTTTTATTTTTTTGTTTATTTATTTTTAAAGATTTTATTTATTTATTTGAGAGAGAGAATGAGAGAGAGAGAGAGCACATGAGAGGGGGGAGGGTCAGAGGGAGAAGCAGACTCCCTGCCGAGCAGGGAGCCCGATGTGGGACTCGATCCAGGGACTCCAGGATCATGACCTGAGCCGAAGGCAGATGCTTAACCAACTGAGCCACCCAGGCGCCCCGAAGTGGGGGCTTTTAAAGAACACATGGAATAGACAGTTGGTGTCCCGCTGCCTTAACATCTGTACTACTAATTATCATCTTAACTGAGCCAGGTGAGGCAGGAAGGGAGCTGCATCCGTGAAGTTCTGGGGGGTGGGTGTGAGAGCGTGGTGCTGCGCAAAGCTGCAGGTGGATGGGGTGGGGAAGGAAGAGGCAAGAACTGGAGCTGCATTAGCCGCATCCTGGGTCTCGAACCTGTACCTGACAGCAATGCCGCCTGAACTGTGACAACAAACCATGTCTGCAGACAAGGCCAAATGCCTTCAGCACCCACAGGTGGCACCGGGAAGAATTTGTTGAACGAGTAAATGCTTAGAGGTAGTATCGTAGCAGTGGAAAAGTAGTGACAACATGACAATAAAATTCCAAAACCTTCCTGGATTAAGACAGGAGAAAACTGATTGGCAGAAGAGAGAGTCCAAACAGATTTAACCCAGTAAAGAAAGAAGTAGTGTTTATATGTAAAATGGGATATTACTCAGCCTTAGAAAGGAAAGCAATCCTGTCATATATGACAACATGGATGGACCTTGAGGACATTATGCTAAGTGAAATGAACCATGAAATGAACCAGTCACAGAAGGACAAATACTGCATGATTCCACTTACATGAGATGTCTAACATAGTCATACAGAAAGAAGCAGAGAGTAGAATGGTTGCAAGTGCTGGGGGAAGGGGGAAAGGACAATTGCTCTCCAACAGTTATAATAAAGTTGTAGTTATGCTAGATGAATAAGTTCTATAGATCTCTTGTGCAACATAGGGTCTAGAGTTAACAATCCTGTGTTGTACACTTCAAAGTTTGTTAGGAAGGTAGGTCTCGGGGCACCTGGTTGGCTCAGTCAGTTGAGCGTCCAACACTTGGTCCAGGCTCAGGTCTTGATCTCATCGTTGTGAGTTCAAGCCCCCACGCTGGGCTCTGCGCAGGGTGTGGAGCTTACTTAAAAAAATAAAAACAAAGAAAGAGGAGGGTAGATCTCATATTAAGTGTTCTTACCACAATTTAAGAAAGAGAAAGAATGGTTCATACTTAAATTTAAATTTTTTTTTCTAGTTGGTACATGGGTTTATCTCCTCATGTTAATAATGAATATGTGTTTACCATTTTTAAATATATTTTTAATCCATTTAAATACAGGTGTGTTACTTCTCTGGAATTCTTAACATTCCCATCAGAACCCCACTTCTGTTTTAACCAGAGTCCATTATATTACTTAGGTGAGCTGAATACTAATCATCTAGTGATAGCAACAAGATGCAGAAGTCATTGGGCCAAAGAGGAGAGCACAAAGCACTCTTCACATTTTCCCCAAAATACCAGGATGCAATAGCAGTATCCCAAAGGAGAATCTGGTTGAGTTTGTGCAATGGGTATGGTTTGGGAGGATCCTGGGAAGCCAAGCCAAGGAGTTGTTTTAAGGTTTGGAGCATGGGAGAGCCCCGGGTCACATGTTAAGGACAGTCGCATGTTGTCCCCGATGCCCTCAGAGGATTCTTCAGGCAATGGTGGGCAAGGCAGACAGGAGAGGGGAGAGGTGCCCCTGGATGGGCTACGATGCCAAATGAATGAAGGGAGTTGGCTGTTGAAGCTCAGAGCCAAAGGAATGCCGTGTGGAAATGACAATGAAGCTGTATTTGTGTTGAGGGAGGATGGAGCTTCCTTATGGTGCACGCTATTGGCTTACAATTCGTGAAATTTAACACTGTAATGATGAGTGTAATAATGACAGATATAATCCCAAATTTTGCGGGTTTTTTTAACGACATTATGTCAGGGAGAGGCAGTGAAGCCCCAGTATCCTTTCTTATCTCCCTCAGTAACAGAACCCCTGGTTTTTCAGCTGGGAATATGGATCCCTAGATAGCACACCTTATTTCCTAGCTCCCCTCCCTAGATGTCGCCCTGTTGCTAAGTTCTGACTAATGAGATGGGGACAGAAGTATCATGTGGAGTCTTCCAGGAATTTTCTCTTAAAAGTCACCCAGTGTCTGCTCTTTGCCCTCTCTTTCCTTTGATCCTTCCTTCATCTTGCTGCTAAGACCCAGATGTGGTCAGGCTGGGCCATGAGGAGGCCCGCCATCCCTAGGGATGGCAGAGTGGGGAGCCAAAGGGGCCTGGGGACTTGAGGACTTCACAGAGCCGTCATACCTGCCAGGGCTGTCTAACTGACCTTCACATGAAACAGATACAATCTCATATTTTGCGTGAGTCTTTCTTTGGAGAGTTTTGCAGTCGAAGCTAATCCTTAGCAATACAAAAAATAAAAATTCTGTTCTGCTCTTATTCACCTATTAAAAATATTTTAAAATTTCTCTCATTTATTTTTTTCTTCCCTACAGTTTGTCCCACATGTCACTGATAAATGTCCTCTTAAAGAGATTTCCAGCCTTCTCTTCCACCCCTCCCTCTGCTTGGCTTGAATGACCCCTGTTCTCCTGAAATGTTTATCTCCAACTTTGCCTGTCACCATCCTCTGTATTGTTTGAGGCCCATCTCAAATATCACCTTTCCCAAGCAGATTTTCCTCCTTTCCTTCAACAGGATGGGATTCCTCTCTCTATGCTGTACTCATAGCACTGTGTATCTCTCTCACCTGACAGTTATACTCTGTGATGCCTTTTCATTATTCTGTCCCTCTTTTATCCCCATCCTAGATGGCAAGTACTGTGAAAACAGAAACTAGGTTTATTCATCTGGGCAATCTCTATTGCCCTTAGCATAACTCTTGCGTAGGGCAGATGCTTGATAGTTATTTGTGAAACTGAATGGCCAAGGCTTCTTGGCATAGAGAGAAACCAATACGATTCATTGCTGATCCATTTGCTTTAGATTTTATTGTTCAGTCTCTCCTATCTTCTAGTTCTTCTTGAAACAGAGCCCTTTGCAGTGGGGAGAATAATTAGATACAGTCTTGCATAATTAGTTGTCATCACCTAATAAATTGTAGCCCCTTGATATCAAGAACCTTGTCACCTCCCCACTCTGCCTAATAGTTCTGAGCTCAGTGTCACACTCACTGAATTATTTTAAAATATTTGTTGAAGTAATGAATAAATGAAGTCAAGTTACTTCTTCCTTGACATTGATCACATTTTCTTTTCCCCAACCTCGTTTTCTCTTTTCCATTTTCAGGGCCTGCCACTCGCTCTGACATTCCTAGCTTTCTTCTCAGTTGCCCAAATGTTATTCTTCAGGGATCATTCCCAGCTCTTCCCAGAGCTCCCAGACATCCACTAACCAAAGAGAGGAAATAATATAGCCTCTCTTTGGTCTCCATATAATGAAAAGATGGTGTAGTACCAAAGGGCTCAAAGTGGCAAAATTTTTTAAAGGCCATGATCTTAGCTTAGACAAGTTTTAAGAGATAAACATGGATATGTTTAAATCAAAAACTGCTATGAGGCCAACAAGTATGATGCTATGTGGTCAACACTCCAAGATAAATAATGTTTTTATAGCCAATCAAGATCTGTTCTTGTTTGGTTTTGTATGAATACATCCTACCACTTTCCAAATTGGAATTAAAGTAGATTGAGATCTGTTCATTTTCTGATTTGAGGCTTGCAGGGTATCCCCAGGGAACATGGGGTTGGGAATTATGCCCAGGACAGCACCATCAACAGAAAGGTCTATCGCGAATAGATTCCCTATGGGTACTGCCAAGTAGAAGGATTTCTTTTCTAAAGGCCACACTGTTTTCTAACATAGCTTTCTTCATCTACTCTCCCTGGGATCTCTCTTGGGTGGTGTCCTCTCTGATTAACACATACTCAGTGGGTAAGCATCCCCAGAAGCACATAATCTCATTACTTAAACTACTTCTTACAGTTTAAATTTTATAGCCGATACTAGATTGACTTTTTAATCCCATTCTTCCAGATCAACCAAGAGTCCTTTGCCGCATGGATTCCGTCACTGAGGATATTATGGTCCTACTATCTGGGTGTGTGGGTTAAGCCCACGCATTCAGGCCAGACTACACTCTATATTACCTTGGGAATTTTAAGTGGTGGTCCTTCCCTAGTATCCTGCTCACATAAATTTCCCAAAACTCACTTGCCCCTTTTGTGAACACAGGCCTCCAGTCAGCAGCTTTAATCTATGCTTCCTCTTCTGTTTAGACAGGTCCTAAGGGGCACTACCTGCAGTCATTCAACCTGCATGGAATCACAGTGCTGTCAGCTCTCCTCATTTCCAAAGATCTATTTAGTTTAACAGATCTTTATTGACAGACTATCTCATGCCAAGCTTTATGCTAGGCTGTGGGGATATGAAGATTAAGGCATGGTTCCTGCTCTGCAGAGGAGGGGCTTATAGCTTCCCCCTTTCCTTTTCATATGTTTTACACTCCTCCAGCCATCAGCCCACAGGAATAGAACATTTTCTGGGAATTGCCCCAGTTTTCAGGGATGGGAGCTATGCCTCATGGCCCTACTAGTCAAGCAGGCAAAAGACATTCGGATGAATGTCCATCAGGGGAGAGAACATATTTCTCTCATTCCCCCTTTCCTTACTCTAACAATCTTGTGTCAGAAATGGCCTAATCTGACTTCTCCTGTAGACTGTAGGAGAGATCTGGGAGAGAGGGACTCTTGTTGTTTTGACACAAAATGAAACTTGGATCTGGGGCAGTTGAACCACTTACTGGTTCACACCTATTATTATCCTAACAGGATTCTCTAGGTATCTTGCATGAAAATCTGGTAAGTAAAGAAGGTCCAACATCAGGAATAAAGAGTTGAGGGATAAAGTATACCAGCTGTCCCAAGGAAATCTAGGAAGGGAGGATGGGAAGGAAACTATGAAAATACAAATCTATGAAAGGTTGTATTTCCTTTGCTTTAATTCCTCCCCTCTCCCCTCCCATGGTGGGCTTTGCTCCTTATCTTTGACCTGGAGGAAGTGTCTGTAACTCTTCTCTGGAGAGGGGGAATTCACCCAGGAGTCTGTGTTACTGTTTCTCTAGCCAGGCCATCTCCACATGAGGTCCACCTGCCCCTGGAGGCTCTCACTGAAGGGATCATCTTTCTGGTTAACCTTCTGCCATTAGCACCCACTAGGTCATACATCTTCCTGTTAACCCAAATTTTTTACTTTATTATTAAAATGTGTTTCTTCTTTCTGATTTTGAGTTATGTTACAAAACCTTCTTCTATGAACTTAACCTTGAATGGCACCGTGACTGATCCCTTCTTCCTGGCCTCCCCCTATCAAGTACATAAGCGTGTGGGTGGGGGTGGGAGCATCCAGGACAGGCCCCTCAAATGAAAACTGACAGGAAAGTGTGAAAGTCAGGAAAAATTACTCCTGGAGATTTTTGAGATTTCTTGAAGTTTTGTTACCTCCCCAGTGTGTGTGTGTGTGTGTGTGTGTATGTGAGACTCTATTTCCACTGAGCGGTAAAAACCCTTAAAAACTCATGGTAGATTGTGTACTTGTCTCAGGAACAGTAGGGGCTGAAACAGGTGGGATGCAGAGCTTCTGTGCTACCTCAAAATCAGTCTAGGCCAAGAGAGGGCTAAGGTGAAGAGTCACTGGGAGGCTGGAAAGAAGAGGTAAGCAGGAGAAATCCTTAGGACTTGTGTCATCAGTAAGAATGGAAGGGCTGAGAAAGGACCCTGCCTGGGACTGAGAAGTGGGGGTTTTCACCTGAAGAAAGGCCCAGCTCCCCAGTACTTCTGTGGCTTGGTAGCTGGTCTTTGACATTTCTGTACATTTGTAGAGGAAATGAATGAGTCCAGGCACTCTAAACAAAGACTTTGGGGCTTTTTCCTGGGAGTGCCATTCTCTTTCATGCCAGAAGTCCAAGATTCAAGTCCTGGCTCCTGAGACTGCTGGCTGTGTGATCATGAATCCATCTCTTGGTTCTTGGTTTCTTCCTCTGTGAGAGGGATAATAATTCTACCTGCCTACCCCCTCAGTCAGCAGATATCTGACACACACCATTATACTCCAGGTACCAAGCTAGATGCGGGGAGCCAGTGAGTGAGACAAATGTGGTCCCTGCTCTCCTGTAACTTACATTCTACTTTGCAATTGGTTGTGAACAAGTAACTACAGGTGTGAGGGTGTCACAGTGGTAAAGCACCTGGACTTAACGGGCACATTCACCAGGGTACCTAACCTAGACCGGAAGGTCAGAGAAGGCTTCCTTGGTCAAGCCACACCTGAGCTGAGCTGCAAAGGATGAGTAGAAGTTAGACCAATGGTGTGGGAAAGTGAGAGCTGGTCATGATAAAGGAACAGCAGGGGAAAGACTGAGGAGGGAAGAAGGTGGCATGTTGAACAACAACAAAAAAAGGATAGAGTGACAGGGAGTGCAAAGCCACATGGGGAAGATGGAACAGACTTTGCTCAGCCTCGCAGGCTGCAGTAGATTAATTCTAAGGGAGACAAAATGAATAATAAAGTGTTAACATATCTCGGGCCAGATGCCATGGTCATCACTTTCCATGCATCATCCCATTTATTTCTCCCAATAGCCCCAAGGTCACATGATTATTAAATAGGGGGGCCAGAACCCAAACTCGGGCAGCCTGCCCCAGCCCCCTCATGCTATAAATGTGCCTTATATAAAAATTCTGTGCAGACTCGGAGGCAGCCTGCCATTGTCACATATGGACACTAAAGACCCAGAAGGAATCATTTCTCCCCAGATCTCTTTTGGAGACTTCTATTTTTGTAGGAGGTGTTTCCCAAGGCCACTGAGAATGTGAAAAATGAAATCAGCTTCTTTTTAAGGAAACTCATGAGGAACAAATGACTCTTGGTCAGGCTGTTCCTCTCCCTGGTCAACATCCTGGCAGGAAACTTCCAATGCTGCCCGCAACAAACACAAGAGACTTGAAAAGGAAGGAGTGTTTTTCCCTTGCCTATCATTTGGTTTCCTGTTTTGCTTTCCATAATTTGCATAGATACTTTGTAGATGCTTTGAGGAAAAGTGTGGTTTTTTAAATCTTTTCCGTGAGACAAGATTTATATCAGTGAGTGATCAGCCCCAGGACTTGCGCAGGATTGGCTTGAGTCGCCTGGATATAAACTCTGCTGCCTCCTCTCTGGAGCCCGTTCTGTGCCCTTTCTCCCACTCACCTAGAAATAGCCACTCCTTCCTTTGTACTCTCACTCTGGCCCCACATTCTTTGGTGGCACTTTGGCAAACTTATTTGCTTATATGTCCGTTCCTCTACTAGACCGTCAGCTCCTTGGAGGCAGGAACTGTCTGACTCATCTGTCCATCCCCATGCTTACTCACATGGTGCCTGGTACATGCTGGCCACTCAGCAGAGGTTTATAGACTGAATGAGCGAACAATGATATCAGCATCAACTGAGTACCTACTTAGTGGTAAGCGCTCTGTCAGTGGCTCATATGCATCATCTCATTACATTCTTAGAAGCCTGATAGGTGGGCGCCTGGGTGGCTCAGTTGGTTAAGCGACAGCCTTCGGCTCAGGTCATGAACCTGGAGTCCCTGGATCGAGTCCCTGGATCGAGTCCCGCATCAGGCTCCCTGGTCGGCAGGGAGTCTGCTTCTCCCTCTGACCCTCCCCCCTCTCATGTGCTCTCTCTCATTCTCTCTCTCTCAAATAAATAAATAAAATCTTAAAAAAAAAAAAAAGAAGACTGATAGGCAGTGACTCTCATTCCCCGTTTTCCAGATAAGGAAACTGGGGCTCAGGGAGCTAAGTAAATCACACAAGTAGTAAACAACTGAGCCAGGAGTCCATATCAAGTGTTCTTTCCTGTTATCCTCTTTGCCTCCTTCCTTAAAGTGGCAGGTAGAAGAAGTCAGCAGCTCAGAGGGCTTGCAGATCCTTATAGGTACTGGCCCCTTTTTAAAAAGCTGTCTCTTATTTAGCATCGTAAGGCTTGTTTTGGGGCAGCTCTAGCAGGGTGAGGTTATGGGGACCATAACTGCCCTCATGTTCTGTGCTCTTTCCTACCAGCATAGAGTGGGGGGGAGGAAGGAAGCCCTGGGTCAGCTAGGCCACAGTTCAAATCCTGGTTTTGTCACGTTCCAGCTATGTGACTCTAGCAGGGTGTTCATCAGCTCTGTATCTCTTAGAGAGGGCCAATCACACCTACTGCGTGGGAGAGTATAGAGTAAGTCAGAAATTTCAAGTACACAGGGAGTACTTTATAAAGGGCGGATGTTTTTAGTGTGAAGATGCCCAAGAGGTATGGCCCTACCTGTCCCCACCCTCTAGCTTTAGCAGACACAAGGCAGCAGACAAAGCTCTGTCCCTCTACCTGGAGCACCCTCCCCTTCATCATCCGGATGACACAATCCTCCGCATCACACCTTCCCTTCTCTCCTTTTACCCGGCCTATGGCTTGTTGCTGTTTGTTATTTGGTTGTTGGTTGGTTGGCGAGTGTTAGGGAGAACTTGAACTCTTGGCATGGCCAGGGGTCAGCAAACTGGAACCTGCAGGCTAAATTCGTCTCTCCCCATTTTTATATGGCCCACAAAATAAGACTGGTTTTTACATTGTTAAATAGTTGGAAAAAATTTAAAAAGGAATACCATTTCATGACAAATGAAAATCATATAAAACTTTGTTGTCCATAAATAGTTTTATTGGAAGACAGCCCAAAAAAAAGAAGAAGAAGAAGGACGGCAGTCCTGCTCACTCATTTACATATTATCTACAGCCGCTTTCCTGCGACAAGACAGAGCTGCGTAGTCGCAACAAAGGCTGTATGGTCCGCACAGCCTAAAATATTTCCTATCTGGTCCTTTACAGGAAAAGTTCGCCAGTCCCTGGTATAAGCAAATAACGGCGGAAGATTCCTCACTCAGAAATGCCCAAGCAAACCTCGTCCCCATCCCCCTCCGCCGCCCATCCCCAGACAGAGCCTCAGGTCAGTTCTCTTGGATTCACAAACTGCAAATACTCCCTGAGAACTTGACAAGTGCACACCACGCTTCACACTTTTATTTTATTTGACTTAATCACACCTTAGCACAGAGGAGGGAGGAAGGAGAAGGTGGATGTGGATGAGGAGGAGAAAAAAAAAAAAAGAGCAAGAGAAGAGAAGGAAGGAGGCTGTGAGAAGGATACGCAAAGTCCTCGATAGATTTGTCCCAAGCAAACAAATCCATTAAAAGTCAGGAAAAGATTTAACGGAAATATATACATTTCCCTGTTTTCCCCACAAATGGCACAATCATACCATGTCTTCTTCAAGAAAGCATAACAGTTCTGACAAGATGGCGACGAGAGCTAATGACAGCAGTTAGAGAAGATGATTGTTAACCAGGCAACTGTTGTTGACACAATGTAGTATTTACTCAGCTTAGAAACTGACCGGTTGACAGAGATGAGCTCAAAACTCTTGGCAAAATTTGGCTGTCCTAGCAAACAAGTTGAGGAGCCAGAACTATCTAAAAGAAGTCACTGGATCCCTGGAAAAGAAAGAAACGGCAATTTTAGCCCTGAAACCTTAATGTTGAAAGACTGCAATAATTAACACGGTAAGTGCTGGGGAGAAAAAGACATGGGCATCATTTTTACAAATTAAAAAGCTAGCACATTCACTTGATTAACGTAAGTCTTACTTTATTGATAGAAAGAAAAGCCCCAGTGATGGTAAAAACCAAATCTGGTTTTATCCTCGGTGCCTGGGGAGCTCTGAGCAAGATTTCTGAGCTCAGGAATAGGGATTGTTAAAATACCAGACTAAGCCTAGTAAAGCATTTCTCCACTTTAACACAAAGACCAGAGATGAAGACCACAAGAGCGCAAGTATTTGCCAAAGTCATGTCCCACGGGCCTTTGTTTTTTTCTGAGTGTGCACTTGATACAGAGGGAGAGATTTAATCTAAACAGGACTCACAGAGGGATGTGAAAAGCTGAAAAATCACATTTCCTCACTTCCAAGGCATTTAGTAGTAACAAAAGAAGATAAAAAAGAGAAAGCAGAAAAACAAAAAGCAAAGCGGTCCAAGCAAAAAGAATAGGAAAACACTTGCCATGCTTGTCTGCACTCTGGTGCCTTTAAGCACTTGCTTGTGCTCCTGGCTCACACAATTCTGGCGTTCCACATTCCCAGTTTGGGGGAGTGAGTGCACAAGTTTATGCCAAACTGTAAAAGGGACCCCCCTGATTCATTGCCACAAATTAGATAGCAAGAGGGATAAGGGAAAAATTAAGTAATTCCAATCAGTGCATCTCAAAACAGTCAAGGTCATGAAAAGTAAGGCGGGTTTGAGAAACTGTCACAGCCAAGAGGAGCCTAAGAAGACACAAGGACTAACTATAACAGCGCAGAGGATCATGGGGGAAAGGAGGGAAAAACAGAATGGGAAGTCATCAGAGAGGGAGACAAACCATGAGAGACTCTTAACTCTAGGAAACAAACTGAGGGTGGCTAGAGGGGAAGTGGGCAGGGGTGAAGGGGTAACTGGATGATGGGCATTAAGGAGGGCACGTGATGTGATAAGCACTGGGTGTTACATGCAACTGATGAATTACTGACCTCTACATCTGAAACTAATGATGTACTATATGTTAGCTAATTGAATTTAAATTTTAAAATATGTAATGTGGTATCTGGTTGGGATCCTGGAACAGAAAAAGGATATTAGGTAAAAAAATATAGAAACTTGGGGCACCTCGGTGGCTCAGTCTTTAAGCGTCTGCCTTTGGCTCAGGTCATGATCCCAGGGTCCAGGGATCAAGCCCCGCATCGGGCTTCCTGCTTCTCCCTCTCCCACTCCCCCTGCTTGTGTTCACTCTCTCACTGTGTCTCTCTCTGTCAAATAAATAAACAAAATCTTTAAAAAAATATATAGAAACTTGAATAGAGTATGGACTTGGATCAATAGTAATATGTCAATATTGACTTATTAACTGTAAAAAAATCCACCATACTTTTGCATCTCCCAAAATTCTCAATGGTCTCACTATAAGAAGGACTTAGGGAGTAAACTGCCCTCTTGACCCTGTAATGACCTAAGTCAGTGTTTTCCAAAGGGAAGTTCTCTGTGAGATTCAATGGGTGTTATTTAAAAAGAGAGGGAGAGGGAAGCCTGGGTGGCTCGGTCAGTGAAGTGTCTGCCTTTGGCTCAGGTCATGATCCCAGGGTCCTGGGATCGAGCCCTGCATCGGACTCCTTGCTCAGTGGGGAGCCCGCTTCTCCCTCTACCTGCCACTCCTCCTTGTGCTCTCTTTCTCTCTTCTGACAAATAAAGTCTTAAAAAAAAAAAAAAAAAGAAATGGCACACATTTCAACAAAAAGAAAAAGAAAAGGAGACAAAGAAAAAAAGAGAGGGTAGCCTTTGGTTAAACAAATTTCAGAAAAACTGGATTATGCACATTTCTCTACTGTGGGACCTTGTGGAGTCTTTCTTTTGTGCATGCACATTGCAACTATCCAGAAAGGAGACGTAGAATGCAGCATTTGCCAAACTTAGTTGATTATGAAACTCTTTTATTATAGAACACCTCTTGGGACTAGCTTCCTCCTGAAGGTACTTTGGAAAACACTAATTTGTGCAACCTAAAAAGAGGACTAAAATGGCTGACAACGACTAAAGGAAGGGCCTGATAAAGTAACATGAGAAGAAACACAATGGAAACTATCCAATTAGCCATTGCTGATTTTTAACTGGTGGCTTCGGGGATCTCAAAAGCAAGAAACTCTGCCAAACTAATTGCTGAAAAATTCTCATTTTATGCCCAAGGCCTTAAACAAGAGCTTAATAGACTGTGTATCTTGTTAAGAGCAACTGGATGAGGAAACTATTAACATTAGGCTCAGCTGATTTCCTCTGTTGCTAAACAAAAGGCATTTGTACCTCAGCCCTTTGAAGAGTTACACAGATTTTCATGAACAATGAATATGTGGTTGAGATTAGTTAATGCGAGATGAATAAATCCTCCCTATTCTGGGGAACAAAGACAATTCAGTTTGCAAATAACTGCAGACACCCAAATGTATCTTGGACAGCTGGAATATTTAGAACTCATACGTGAAAAATTGTACATTTTATTCCTTTGGACGTGCAAGTTTGTCAAGTCCAAATTGCATTCTAATTTAATCAGTTTGGGCTGTTGTATCTCATCAACGGAGATTAAAATAATAACAGGCTCAAACTATTCAGGGTTTTCTTGCAAATTTGTTTCAAAATGTAACAGAGGATAAGGGATAAGACTTGAATCTTGACAACACAGCTTTGTTACGGCATACATTAGTAGAATTTTTATCAACCTCTGACTGTTTTTAGCACAATCCTTGAGGAATTGGAAAAATCTTGCTTGAGATGCATTTAAAGTAGCAGAAAAAGAATTGTTGAGGAAAGAGAAGACCTGAGACAGCAGAATAGACTAAGGAATCAGACTTGAGTAGAAAGAGCACAGGCTTTTTGAAGGGTAAGATATGTTACCCTTCGAATGAATCCTAGATGCATCCCTTCAAAGTTGAGTAACCTTGGGCAAGTCACTTCCGGAATCTTAGCTTCCTCATCAGTAAAACGTGAACAAGAATATCACCTTTGCAAGGTTGTTGTCACAAAAATAGGGCTCACAACTGTCTTTTACAGTACTAGACACTTACTATACTCTCAACAAATGATTATTTTAATAAGAAAGTACCATCATTAATCTCCAACAGCAAAGAGTTTAGCAAGGATACAAGCAAATGCAGGAATATCAATGCAAAACCACTGGGAGTCAGGTTTATAGGTGACAGAGGAAGGAAAAAAATGTTAGGTCAACTAAAAGTGAATGCTGTATGTATGGAAAGAGCAACTTTATTTGCACCAGCAGAGTTTTTTGGATGGCAGGCAAGAGTAATAAACTTTTAGCCTGTTGGCATAACTGAACTCAATTACAGTCATTCTGCTTAAGTCAAGTTCATAAAATAGGCTACCCTGTACTTCTCAGATCAAAGTCTTCTAAAACTAAACTTCCTAAACTCAAACAAGAAAACTATTAGATTCTCAAAAATGATACAATGAAAGTGAATCAAGGAAATGTTTCCTCAAGTACATTCTGGATGTTATTCAGAGGAAAAGAAATTGTGAAATTATATATTTTTAAGAGCTGTTGGGTTAACATTAAACCGATTTCTAGGCTTCTTTAAAAAAGTAAGGCATATACATGGATAAAAATTTGGATAGTAGAAAAGAGCATAGAATGCAAAGTAAGCTTTCTTCTCACCTCACCTTCTGTGCCCCAGTTCTTCACAGAATTAAGAATTGTTACCAGTTTCTTATGTATCTTTCCAGAGCCATTGTATACACTTATAAGCCTCTTTTATTTAAAGATTTATTTATTTTAGAGAGAGAGAGAGAGAGGGGCAGAGGGGCAGAGAGAGAGGGAGAAACTCAAGCAGACTCTGCTGAGTGCAGAGCCTGACGCAGGGCTTGATCTCACGACCCTGAGATCACAACCTGAGCCAAAACCAAGAGTTGAACGCTTAACCAACTGCACCACCCAGTCGCCCCTATGTCTCTTATTTAATCAAGATATAGATAGCTACAGGTAAATAGCTTACACAAATGATAGCATATTATACCCACTTCTGCATCTTCCTTTGTTCACTTAAATATAACTTAGGGGAAATATTAGTTCATTTAGATCAGTAGTAGTCAACCAGGGGTGAAATCTGGAGACATTTTGCTGTGGGTGCTACTGACGACTGGAGTCCAGGGATACTGCTAAGCATCCTACATGCACAGGACAGCCTCCTACAATGATGGATTATCTAGCCTGAAACAGCAACAGTACTGCCATTGAGAAACTCTGTTTTCGATCTCATTTCTTTTTTTTTTTCTTTTTTTTTTTTAAAGATTTTATTTATTTATTTGAGACAGAGAGAATGAGAGAGACAGAGAGCACATGAGGGGGGGGAGGGTCAGAGGGAGAAGCAGACTCCCTGCCGAGCAGAGAAGCCCGATGCGGGACTCGATCCAGGGACTCCAGGATCATGACCTGAGCCGAAGGCAGTCGCTTAACCAACTGAGCCACCCAGGCGCCCCTCTATCTCATTTCTTTAAT
Source organism: Mirounga angustirostris (assembly GCF_029215605.1). NCBI lineage: Eukaryota > Metazoa > Chordata > Mammalia > Carnivora > Phocidae > Mirounga > Mirounga angustirostris. The sequence continues at coordinate 36,346,318 of NW_026991712.1, forward strand.
GGCCACATACTCTTCTGCTATATGGATGAGTCATGATTTTTATAACCTGTGCAATATTTTTCAAGTCTTTTACTAGGAAAAAAAAAAAGCTTAAATGAATACTCCTACACAAATGCAGAAGCATATCTATAAAATAACATTCTATAAGTAGAAAGGAGGGGTCAAATTATGTGTATATATTTTTTTAAGATTTTATGCTATTTCTTTAAGTAACCTCTACATCCAATGTGGGGCTCGAAATCACAACCCCGAGATCAAGAGTTGCACGCTCCACCGACTGAGCCAGCCAGGTGCCTCGTGTGTGCATTTGTATCATAAATATTGTCAGTTGTCCTCCAAAGATGATACAACAGTTTATATGGCCATCAACCATGCATGCAAATTCCTGTTTCCTCATATCCTATCCAAAGCAGTGTAGTCACATAATTTTTTTATATTTGCCAATCTAATTGGTTAAAATAGCATGTTTAAATTTGTGTTTACTTATTATAAGTGAAATTGAGCTTTTTTCCATACATCTAAATTCCACTAATTATTTTTGTAAACTATCTGACTAAAGTTTTACTTAATGCAAGGCTTCTTAGACTCTTTCATATGTTCTTCTATATTATTATGAGTCTCCAAGAGATAACAGCATTTCCCAGTTTTTGTACCCTCATTACTGTATTTCCTTCGTAGGTCATTTTTAGTAAAAATGGTTCTGTGAAACACTCTTTGAGAATCACTAAACACGAGACACCAGGATGATAATGACTTGTGGAAGGACTCTGTAAACATTCTAAGAAATGTGCAACAGTGACTTATCAATTATTTGATGGTCTTTTTAGCACATAGACAACCTCTGACTCATAGTTAGAAGGAAGATCAAACTTGAGTTCCCTGGACTCTATCTCTTTTCCACCAAGTATTCTATCAAGATCCTTTCCCTTCCAGACTGAAACCTAGCTGAATGAAACCCAACCAACTCAAACTAAGTTCAGCAAAACAAAACCAGACCCCAAAAATCTCATGTGCTCACATAAATAAACTTGGGGAGGGTCTGTGATTTAGTTGTGCCTCGAGTATAAGTGGTGCCAAGAACTCAGATGCTGTGAGGTTTTCCTCTCCTTGTACTCTCTTGCTCCCTCACTTTCCCTGCTTCTCTCTTCAGTCTTAGCCTCTCAGATGACCACCCCCCCCCTTGCTGCTCCTGTACCTAGTATTTCTTTTTTTTTTTTTTTTAAAGATTTTATTTATTTATTCATGAGAGACAGAGAGACAGAGAGGCAGAGGGAGAAGCAGGCTCCCAAGGAGCAGGGAGCCTGATGCGGGACTCGATCCCAGGACCCCGGGATCATGACCTGAGCCGAAGGCAGACGCCCAACCATCTGAGCCACCCAGGCGCCCCTGTCCCTAGTATTTCACTACTTCACCACCTGAGAGACTGAAACCCTTGCTCTTGGTCCCCAGGCTCGGAAGTCCCAGGGGAGCCCTGGATCACTGCACACCCCTGTGCCACACAGTGGTGTCAAGGCCAGTAATCGTGGGGAGACCAAGCATCCCCTGCTACCTCAGCATGACAGTGGGGGAAGCAGCTTTGCCCAGAAAGAGGACAAAGGAAGTTTCTCTTTCACCAAGACATCACAAAGGGTCCTCTGTGTTAGCAAAAGAGACCAAAAACATCCTTGGAGAATAAGTGACACTTTGCAAATAAATTTAAAAGAATTTAACATTCAGTGTCCTTGTGTAGTTTATACAGATGTGCCCATGTGAAAAATAGCATCAGACACTGGAAAAGGGCTGTTAATTGATGGGATTTGGACAGGTGAAGAGACAAATATCAAAGGGATTGCTGGCTGTGGCCCTGGGGCAGAAGGTAGATTCATAAACCTTGCCAGATATAAAAAAAAAAAAAAAAAAAAAAAAACAATTCTCTTCTTCACATCCAAAGGCTAGAATGGTAGAATGGTACCCACTAGGAAAAACTGGACTATTCAGTACCAGTCCGAATGTATGGAACATTTACAAATTATATTAATTTTCTATTTGCTGCTGAAAAACTGGGAAATGCTGAATGCTATCTCTTGGAGAGTTATAATAGATGAACATATTAAAAGCTCACACAAACTTGGTGACTTCAACAATGCAAATGTATTATCTTCCAGTCCTGAAGGTCAGCAGTCTAAAATGGGTCTCCCTGGGCTAAAATCAAGGTGTTGGCTGGGCTGGGTTCCCTTGTAGAAGTTCTAGAGGGAGAATCCCTTTCCCTGCCTTTTCCAGTTCCTAGAGGCTGCCCACATTCCGTGGCTCTGGTCCCCTTCCTCCATCTACAAAGCCAGCAACGGTAGGCCCTACCTTTCTTACATCCCATTATACTGACTCACTTCTGTCGTCACATTTCTCTCTCCGACCCCCTCCTCTCGTGCCTCCCTCTTCCATTTTTAAGGACACTTGTGATTACATTGGGTCCACATGGATAATCCAGAAGAATTCTTCTGTGTTGAAGTTGACTGATTAGCAACCTTAATTCCTTACCTCCGCAATCTACTCCCCCTTTGCCAGGTAAAGTACCATGTTCCATGGTTCCCAGGGGTCAGGAAGTGGACATATTTGAGGAGGCATAATTCTGCCTACTGTACCAATTAAGACCTTGAAAACAACATTTTCTCCTGAGTCACCAGAAGGACAGTCAGCATTTGAAATACTGATTATCAATGATATTAGGTACTCCAAATGTATAAAACAATGTCTAAAGTTTAAATATTTCAAATGCTCAGAGGACAGTTTGCATGGACATGGAAAGGTAAGTCTCTCTGTAGGCTAACTTAGAGGCAAGAAATTTCATGAAAAGAATTAGGTGAACATTTTTCAAACTGGCTATTTTTGAATCATTCAGGAAATAGTTCACATTGCTTAATTTGTATTTTATCCTCCCAGTAATGGTACAAATCATATACAGTATTACCACAAAATCCTATAGAACTCATATATTCAAAATCCACAACATAAAACCAGAGGGCAAAAATTATTTTTTAAAAGATTTTATTTATTTATTTGAGAGAGAGAGAGCATAAACAGGGGGAGGGGCAGAGGGAGAGGGAGAAGCAGACTCCCCTCTGAGCAAGGATCCTGATGTGGTTCTCCATCCCAGGACCCTGAGATCATGACCTGAGCCAAAGGCAGATGCTTAACAAACTGAGCCACCCAGGTGCCCCCAAAGGGCAAAAATTCTTATAAGGCATATTAAAATTAGCACAGTATTATCCTGTCCTTAGCTAACAAGGAAGCCTTCTTCACAGTACTCCTGAGATTATCCCCTCCTCCCTTGAAGGCAACGCTTAAGCTTAAAAATATCCAAATAGATAGATAATGATGATAGACTTTCCTGCAGATATATCATGAAATGAGGGGGGGCGGGGAAGGTGAATTTTATGTTATGTGAAATGTGGTATTGAATTATATCTCAGTAAAGATGTTACTAAAAAAAAGTTCAGAGAATCATAAATGGTGGATCTGTCACAACTAAAACCAAGCCCTTCAATAACAGTTTACAATAATTGAATATTTATTAAGGACCAGAATTTTTCTAAGTATTTCATATGTATTAACTCATTTGATCCTTACAATCACCCTCTAAGGCAAGTATTCTTATCTGCACAGATAAACTGATTCATCCAAGAACCCCAATAGGGAACCCCATAGTGAACAGCAGAGTTGGGATCTGAACTCAGGTCATCTAACTCCAGAACCTCTATTTCTAACCCTGCTCTAGTCATTCCCTTAAACACTGCACTATACCCTACTGCATCCTTGAATACATGGAGTCCATTTATCTAGAAACCCAATTTATCTACAACTAGATAGATATTCTAAGCAACGAACTATGGTGGAAAAGTAACTTAATATTTCACTCTAAATAGCTGTATGTTTTGGCAGAACTAAACAATATAATCAGCCTACACTCAAAGCCTGGTTTGACAAAATATGAGAGGTTATAAAATAGAGCAAGTCATCATAGATTAAAACCCCCTTCCACTCAAGTTCAACAGGCATTTGTTATCCTTTCGTATGCTCTAGAATTTTATCAATAGAAAAACAATGCAATCAGAGAAGACCATATATTACACATTCTATAAACATTTCTTTGAGTAGTATAAACAAAGAAACTTGACATCAAGATGAAATATAAATATCTTCAGTATCCACTTTGATATGTAATTGCCATTAGAATTCCTGTGTCATGTAAAAAAATGTACCTTTTTCTTTTGTTTCTATTTCCATTAAGCTAATCTGGTGGGGAAAATTGAAATATATATGAGATTAGGAAAGATTCCAATAGCATTCATTTTTGTCTCCACAAAACAAAAGGCAATATATATCTGTTAAACAGGACACAAAAGGGTAAGGGAGTAACAGCCCATGCTTTGTAATGAGCTGAAGTTTCTTTGCTCTTTTGTTGTAAAATTAGGCTCTTGGGTTTTGCTTGACTAACATTCAAAAACTGAGTATTTTGTGCCTTATTAACTGCATAAAATACCATCTTTTCAGAAAACAATGGTTCCACTTACTGTGAAAGTTTCCTGTATACGAGGTTAGAGCCTCATCTCTCTCACTCTGTGCCAAGGTTTTTGTAGGATACCAGGACTGGGAAGTGGGGTAAAAGCTGCATCAGAAGAGCAGGGCAAGTGTGTTTGGGTGGCTCAGTCAGTTAAGCATCTGCTTTTGGCTCAGGTCATAATCCCAGGGTCCTGGGATCGAGCCCCGCATCAGGCTTCCTGCTCAGTGGAGAGCCTGCTTCTCCCTCTCCCTCTACCCCTCCCTCCTGCTTGTGCTCTCCACACCCCCCCCCCACCTGCTCTCTCAAATAAATAAATTAAAATCTTAAAAAAAAAAAAAAAGCCAGGTGAATTAGCTTGGAGGTGTGCTGGGATTAAAATTCCAACGGCAAACAACAGTTTGCAGACTGTAGTCTTAGCCCTGAACAAGGTATGTGCCCATGAGCTTCCCTCAAAGATGTGAAAAAGAAGAAAATGTGGCAACTAGCTGGTTACTGATCTTTCAGATCTCTCTCTTCCATGGCTCACTTACCAAAACCTCAGGCTGCATCTCCACCAAGCCGCCTTCCTACATATGTTCTACACTCCACCACCCTGGGGTCTTGGTCCCAGCTGCCCAGATCCCTAGAGAAAATCTCCCCAACATACACACACATACACATTCTACACTTTTTCTTCTTGAATTCCCCACTGAATTCATTTCATTCGAGAATATTTTCATTAGCTGTCATTCATTCAGCAATTTTATTCCACTAACATCCACTCATTTAGAACCAAAACTATGGGCCAAACACTGCCAAAACAACCCTTAAATGATTATTTCTTTGGGGCAATTTTGCAATTATGATAGTGATTGTGTCTATTTATATGGTAACTCTGTCCTGTTACTTGATGAGGACTTGCCTGTTCTTTGTACCCTTAAGCACTCTGGACTCCAGCATTATTGGTACTTACGGGTCCTCTTCAGTTCTACTTAGCCTCCCAAGAGTCTGCCCAGAGCTGCTATTCTCACTATGCTCTGCGGTAAGAAAAAGTAAATGCTCTTTACCTCACATGTCTGAGCCACACTAATCCAGCTGACTTTTGACCCATCCTCTACCTTCCTCACCAAAACAAACATGGAATAATTATCCCCGAGAAGTAACCATATATCCCAATCAACTTTGGCCAAATACAGGAACCCTGAAGCCCAGAATCCAAGTCCTTTGCCTGAAAGTCTCATTAACTGTAAACTGAAACATCTCAGAATACAGAGAACAAGGACACAGGATTTGATTCCCACACATCAGCTGTGATATCCCTCGGGCAAGCCACAACTTCGCGGAGGTTCAATGTCCTCGTGTGTAGGACGGAAATGCTGATGCCTGCCTTCCGGGGCTTCTGGGAAGGAAGAAATAAGGAACTGCATAAGAGAAGGCTCTGAAAACTGCATAGGCTTGCAAAAAAAAAAAAAAAAAAAAGCATTGACAAACATCTCTTGCCTTTTTCTGTCTCACTGCCTTCCAAAGGCCCCCATTGCCTTCCTAATAAACCCAATTTTGCGTCAATGACTCAGACCTTTCATCTTTGCCTTTTGGCACTGGAATTTCAAATTAAACTTCACAAAAGAAAATCCTCACAGACTTTCTCCACAATCAGTCATGCCTCAACCCCCTGTAGTCTGGCTTCCATTCTCAGGAATATAATGAAGCTGTAGCCTTAAATTTCATCTATGAGTTCCATTTGCCAAGTCTAAGAACTTCTTTCCTCATCAGTCAACTGCTGGTCACTTGATGCTCTCGATCATTTTTCTTTCTCCCCTCCTGAGACATAGCAACAGTACGGTTTTTCTCTCACTTCTCAGTCCTCATTCCCAGCACTCTTAGTCTGCATTTCTTTTTCCTTCTACCCCCCAATGGCTGCCGTCTCTAGCGTCCTGACCTCCATCCTCCTCTTTGGCTCCCTACTCTTGCCTCATGGACTCACCCACCCTCATGACTTCAGTGACCACTTTCTAAGCGAAGGACCCCCATTTGTAGCTTCAGTCCCCATCTCCCCTCAGGCTTGCTGGATGCTCCCACATGACGAAAGCTTGGCCATGTCATGTCTGCAACAAAATTCATTATTTCTCCCCCAAACTGGCTCTTCTTTCTGCTTTCTCTCTCCCTCACCCCCATACGTGGTTAATCACCCAATTCTGGTAGTTCTTCTCTCAAAATACCTTGTCCAAGTCCCAGGCACTTCATGGAGAGTGATGGCAATAGTCCTCTTTCCATCTTGCATGCCTAGGGGGCTCTCCTTTTTGACACAAGGGGGCAAGTTTTGATTTGTGGTTTAATTACACGAGAGCTTTTAAATGTATGAAAATAGTTTCTAGGCAACAAATCTCTGCTAAGCATTTTTTATGCATTGTCTTAGGAGGAAGGTTTGAGTTGATCATTCTCATTTGGCAATAAAAAGATATAGTAAAAGATTACATAATAGGTGTTTCTCGGATCAACAGACTGGCGACAGTATAATTTCTCCCCACAGTATTAGTGGAACAGGTTTTCCAATTTTGTAAACCTCTACTCAATCCAAACTGATCCGTGCCTCAAAGTGAGGGTCCACACATCCAGGTCTTAAAGGTGAGGTCCATTTAACTCCTAAGTGTATAGGGACTCTGAACCTCCCCAACAATCCATGCCTAGCCCCCCACCCTACCCCATGCACCCCTATATTCCTGTCTAATGAACATGCCAACCCCAGGGAAGCTTTTCTTTTTTTCCTGCCATGCACAAACTGCTGGTCTTCTCTGCTTCATTGATGGGCCACCTTCTAGGTGTTCTGCCACCAAACCTCTGCTTTTTGGCCCGGTGAGAAGAAATATGCCTGTAGTTCCACTCAGGAACGAGAACCTAGGATGCCCCCAAAGAGTACATGAGGTTTTAATACTGTCACTTGACATCTGTCTTTTGATGCTTATCCATATTTTAACATTTGCCTCTCTCTATTAGCCCTAAAAGGCAAATCATGTGACTTTCAGCCTCTTTTTATTACCAAATACTGTGTCCAATAGATGATGTAATGCCACCTCTATGCCACCCACCCCTGACTCTCAGGATGCCACCCCATTCTTCATGGGAAGTCCAGGCCCCCCCCCACCCTGCCTGAACAGGGGTCAGGCTTCTCACAGCCATGCTATCTGGTCCTGTGCACCCTGCTTCACTTCTCTGGAAGGGGATGATTTGGCCCCCCAAATCAACTCCAGTACTCTACCATCTGCTGCTCCCTTTTCTCCTTCCAGCTGCTTCCTCTGGTCCCCCCAGAGACTCCCCAAAGCTCAAAGGACAAATTCAGTCCGATGACAGCGACCCTCTCTTTCAGAGTCTCTCGTTATAGTTGCACTTCGCCTAACCTTACACAAAAAATCATGGCAGAAGATATCACAGTACGAGCGCCTGGGTGGCTCAGTCATTAAGCATCTGCCTTCGGCTCAGGTCGTGATCCCAGGGTCCTGGGATCGAGCCCCGCATCGGGCTCCCTGCTCCGCGGGAAGCCTGCTTCTCCCTCTCCCACTCCCCCTGCTTGTGTTCCCTCTCTCGCTGTGTCTCTCTCTGTCAAAAAAAAAAAAAAAAAAAAAAAAGTCACGGTACTCCAATGCATTCACTCCCGGGAGCTGACTCCATTGAATTAACTGAACACACCTGTCTCTCCGTGATGTATATTCTTAGACTACTGGTCCATCATAGTCAACAACTTTGTGCTAGTTTTTATTCAAAATTGCAGGCACAGCTGCCAGAAGACCAATGGCAACATAGAGACATAATTTGCCAGACGGCAACAAAGGGGCTCGTGGGGAAGGAAAACAAGAGGCCTGTGGATAGACTTGCCCCACTTCAAGAAAAGTCTGAGTCAGAACAGACCATCACAGGAGTGTGAACTAGGGCACTGACAGGACCAATCTCCTTCCATGCTAATTCACAGAGATGTTTATGCCACCGTCACCATTTGAAACATTTATTTATTTCTTTGGGCTTTGAGATCTACGACATAGTTTTCACTTTACCTTTTCCACCTGGCGTACAACCTACAGATTCAAAAAGGCAGAGCAATTCCATTTTATTTGAGGCAGAAAGGTCTTTCAGGACCACTCCTAAGAGTCAGTAGAAAGGTTTCTTCTCTCTCTTCTCCCCATCGTTCCCCGCACAGCCTCTAGCACCCACTCACTGGCATAGAATCCTATCAGCTCTTCATCCTTGAACATTATCAAATGGGGTTTATACGAAATTAAGAGTGAAATATCATGAGAGGAAGTACACATTAAGTCTTACCAGTCATTTGCATTTTGATGAAACTTAGTTGATTGTATCTCTTTTCCACTTTCCACAGAGCAAGTTTTAAGAAAGGAAAAAGAGCAAATGGGTTGTGGACACTGAGGAGGTATAAAGGTCATAGAAAAATCTAGAGTCCAGTCGCCTATATCACAATCTGGCTAAAGGCAGGGTCACAGGTATCTCTCTCTTCAGTTGTGTCATATCTCCTCAGTCCCATGTGGTATCCAAGGGACAAAGAGCTCAGCACCCCCATCACTATCTAAGAAACGAGAAGAAGAAAGAATAAATGATTACAGGTGGGAAGATGACACATGCCAAAGATATTAAGCCAATGGTTTGGGGTGAGATGCTATTCCTTGAGTTTGTCAAGGAATTTTATTTTATTTTTAGTCAATAGCCAATCCAAGTTCATGTCTTCAATTGATCTTTGTTGTCAGAGTTACAGGAACCAACTGATGCTCAGCAAAACACAGTGATTTCTGGAGTGAGATGGGGAAGGAGGAAGTAACCCTGTGGCCATCATCTTGGGACCTTGAGTTTGATTTTTTTTTTTTTTTAAGATTTTATTTATTTATTTATTTGACAGAGAGAGACACAGCAAGAGAGGGAACACAAGCAGGGGGAGTGGGAGAGGGAGAAGGAGGCTTCCTGCCGAGCAGGGAGCCCGATGCGGGGCTTGATCCCAGGATCCTGGGATCATGACCTGAGCCGAAGGCAGACGCTTAACGACTGAGCCACCCAGGCGCCCCTTGAGTTTGATTTTTTTTTTAAATTTTTTTATTCTTATGTTAATCCCCATACATTACATCATTAGTTTTAGATGTAGTGTTCCATGATTCATTGTTTATGCATAACACCCAGTGCTCCATGCAGAATGTGCCCTCCTCAATACCCATCACCAGGCTAACCCATCCTCCCACCCCCCTCCCCTCTAGAACCCTCAGTTTGTTTTTCAGAGTCCATCGTCTCTCATGGTTCGTCTACCCCTCCGATTTCCCCCCCTTCATTCTTCCCCTCCCGCTACCTTCTTCTTCTTCTTCTTCTTTTTTTCTTAACATATATTGCATTATTTGTTTCAGAGGTACAGATCTGAGATTCAATAGTCTTGCACAATTCACAGCACTTACCAGAGCACATACCCTCCCCAGTGTCTATCACCCAGTCACCCCATCCCTCCCACCCCACCCCCCACTCCAGCAACCCTCAGTTTGTTTCCTGCGATTAAGAATTCCTCATATCAGTGAGGTCATATGATACATGTCTTTCTCTGTTTGACTTATTTCGCTCAACATAATACCCTCCAGTTCCATCCACGTCGTTGTAAATGGCAAGATCTCATTCCTTTTGATGGCTGCATAATATTCCATTGTATATATATACCACCTCTTCTTTATCCATTCATCTGTCAATGGACATCTTGGCTCTTTCCACAGTTTGGCTATTGTGGACATTGCTGCTATAAACATCAGGGTGCATGTACCCTTTCAGATCCCTACTTTTGTATCTTTGGGGTAAATACCCAGTAGTGCAATTGCTGGATCATATGGTAGCTCTATTTTCAACTTTTTGAGGAACCTCCATACTGTTTTCCAGAGTGGCTGCACCAGCTTGCATTCCCACCAACAGTGTAGGAGGGTTCCCCTTTCTCCGCATCCCCGCCAACATCTGTCGTTTCCTGACTTGTTAATTTTAGCCATTCTGACTGGTGTGAGGTGGTATCTCATTGAGGTTTTTTTTTTTTTTAAAGATTTTATTTATTTATTTATTTGAGAGAGAGAGAATGAGAGAGAGCAAGCACATGAGAGGGGGGAGGGTCAGAGGGAGAAGCAGACTCCCTGCCGAGCAGGGAGCCCAATGCGGGACTCGATCCAGGGACTCCAGGATCATGACCTGAGCCGAAGGCAGTCGCTTAACCAACTGAGCCACCCAGGCGCCCCTCTCATTGAGGTTTTGATTTGGATTTCCCTGATGCCGAGTGATACTGAGCACTTTTTCATGTGTCTGTTGGCCATTTGGATGTCTTCTTTGGAAAAATGTCTGTTCATGTCTTCTGCCCATTTCTTGATTGGATTCTTTGTTCTTTGGGTGTTGAGTTTGATGAGTTCTTTATAGATTTTGGATACTAGCCCTTTATCTGATATGTCATTTGCAAATATCTTCTCCCATTCTGTCGGTTGTCTTTTGGTTTTGTTGACTGTTTCCTTTGCTTTGCAAAAGCTTTTTATCTTGATGAAGTCCCAATAGTTCATTTTTGCCCTTGCTTCCCTTGCCTTTGGTGATGTTTCTAGGAAGAAGTTGCTTCGGCTGAGGTCGAAGAGGTTGCTGCTTGTGTTCTCCTTTAGGATTTTGATGGACTCCTGTCTCACATTGAGGTCTTTCAACCATTTGGAGTCTATTTTTGTGTGTGGTGTAAGGAAATGGTCCAGTTTCATTCTTCTGCATGTGGCTATCCAATTTTCCCAACACCATTTGTTGAAGAGACTCTTTTTTCCATTGGACATTCTTTCCTGCTTTGTCAAAGATGAGTTGACCATAGAGTTGAGGGTCCATTTCTGGGCTCTCTATTCTGTTCCATTGATCTATGTGCCTGTTTTTGTGCCAGTACCATACTGTCTTGATGATGACAGCTTTGTAATAGAGCTTGAAGTCCGGAATTGTGATGCCGCCAGCTTTGCTTTTCTTTTTCAACATTCCTCTGGCTATGTGGGGTCTTTTCTGGTTCCATACAAATTTTAGGATTATTTGTTCCATTTCTTTGAAAAAAGTGGATGGTATTTTGATGGGGATTGCATTGAATGTGTAGATTGCTCTAGGTAGTGTTGACATCTTCACAATATCTGTTCTTCCAATCCATGAGCATGGAACGTTTTTCCATTTTTTTGTGTCTTCCTCAATTTCTTTCATGAGTATTTTATAGTTTTCTGAGTACAGATCCTTTGCCTCTTTGGTTAGATTTACTCCTAGGTATCTTATGGTTTTGGTTGCAATTGTAAATGGGATCGACTCCTTCATTTCTCTTTCTTCTGTCTTGTTGTTGGTGTATAGGAATGCCACTGACTTCTGTGCATTGATTTTATATCCTGCCACTTTACTGAATTCCTGTATGAGTTCTAGCAGTTTTGGGGTGGAGTCTTTGGGGTTTTCCACATAAAGTATCATATCATCTGCAAAGAGTGAGAGTTTGACTTCTTCTTTGCTGATTTAGATGCCTTTTATTTCTTTTTGTTGTCTGATTGCTGTGGCTAGGACTTCTAATACTATGTTGAATAGCAGTGGTGATAGTGGACATCCCTGCCATGTTCCTGACCTTAGGGGGAAAGCTTTCAGTTTTTCCCTATTGAGAATAATATTCGCTGTAGGTTTTTCATAGATGGCTTTTATGATATTGAGGTATGTACCCTCTATGCCTATACTCTGAAGAGTTTTGATCAAGAAAGGATGCTGTACTTTGTCAAATGCTTTTTCTGCATCTATTGAGAGGATCATATGGTTCTTGTTCTTTCTTTTGTTAATGTATTGTATCACGTTGATTGATTTGTGGATGTTGAACCAACCTTGCAGCCCAGGGATAAATCCCACTTGGTCGTGGTGAATAATCCTTTTAATGTACTGTTAGATGCTATTGGCTAGTATTTTGGTGAGAATTTTTGCATCCATGTTCATCAGGGATATTGGTCTGTAGTTCTCCTTTTGGATGGGGTCTTTGTCTGGTTTTGGGATCAAGGTAATGGTGGCCTCATAAAATGAGTTTGGAAGTTTTCCTTCCATTTCTATTTTTTGGAACAGTTTCAGAAGAATAGGTATTAATTCTTCTTGAAATGTTTGGTAGAATTCCCCTGGGAAGCCATCTGGCCCTGGGCTTTTGTTTTTTGGGAGATTTTTGATGACTGCTTCAATTTCCTTAGTGGTTATAGGTCTGTTCAGGTTTTCTATTTCATCCTGGTTCAGTTTTGGTAGTTGATACATCTCTAGGAATGCATCCATCTCTTCCAGGTTATCTAATTTGCTGGCATAGAGTTGCTCATACTATGTTCTTATAATTGTTTGTATTTCTTTGGTGTTGGTTGTGATCTCTCCTCTTTCATTCATGATTTTGTTGATTTGGGTCATTTCTCTTTTCTTTTTAATAAGTCTGGCCAGGGGTTTATCAATCTTGTTAATTCTTTCAAAGAACCAGCTCCTAGTTTCGTTGATCTGTTGTACTGTTCTTTTAGTTTCTATTTCATCGATTTCTGCTCTGATCTTTATTATTTCTCTTCTCCTGCTGGGTTTAGGCTTTATTTGCTGTTCTTTCTCCAGCTCCTTTAGGTGTAGGGTTAGGTTGTGTACTTGAGATCTTTCTTGTTTCTTGAGAAAGGCTTGTATTGCTATAAACTTTCCTCTTAGGACTGCCTTTGCTGCACCCCAAAGATTTTGAATAGTTGTGTTTTCATTTTCATTGGTTTCCATGAATTTTTTAAATTCTTCTTTAATTTCCTGGTTGACCCATTCATTATTCAGTAGGATGCTCTTTAGCCTCCATGTATTTGAGTTCTTTCTGACTTTCCTCTTGTGACTGAGTTCTAGTTTCAAAGCATTGTGGTCTGAAAATATGCAGGGAATGATCCCAATCTTTTGGTACCGGTTGAGACCTGATTTATGACCTAGGATGTGATCTATTCTGGAGAATGTTCCATGGGCACTAGAGAAGAATGTGTATTCCGTTGCTTTGGGATGCAATGTTCTGAATATGTCTGTGAAGTCCATTTGGTCCAGTGTGTCATTTAAAGTCTTTATTTCCTTGTTGATCTTTTGCTTAGACGATCTGTCCATTTCAGTGAGGGGGGTGTTAAAGTCCCCCACTATTATTATATTGTTGTAGATGTGTTTCTTTGCTTTTGTTATTAATTGCCTTATATAATTCCCTGCTCCCATGTTAAGGGCATAGATATTTATAATTGTTAGATCTTCTTGTTGGATAGACACTTTAAGTAGGATATAGTGTCCTTCCTCATCTCTTATTACAGTCTTTGGTTTAAAATCTAATTTGTCTGATATAAGGATTGCCACCCCAGCTTTCTTTTGGTAACCATTAGTATGGTAAATGGTTTTCCACCCCCTCACTTTCAATCTGGGGGTGTCTTTGGTTCTAAAATGAGTCTCTTGCAGACAGCATATTGATGGGTCTTGTTTTTTAATCCAATCTGATAGCCTATGTGTTTTGATTGGGGCATTTAGCCCATTTCATTCAGGGTAACTATTGAAAGATAGGAATTTAGTGCCATTGTATTGCCTGTAAGGTGACTGTTACTGTATATTGTCTGTGTTCCTTTCTGGTCTATGTTGCTTTTAGGGTCTCTCTTTGCTTAGAGGACCCCTTTCAAGATTTCTTGTAGGGCTGGTTTTGTGTTTGCAAATTCCTTTAGTTTTTGTTTGTCCTGGAAGCTTTTTATCTCTCCTTCAATTTTCAATGACAGCCTAGCTGGATATAGTATTCTTGGCTGCATATTTTTCTCATTTAGTGCTCTGAATATATCCTGCCAGTCCTTTCTGGCCTGCCAGGTCTCTGTGGATAGGTCTGTTGCCAATCTAATGTTTCTACCATTGTAGGTTACATAGCTCTTCTCCCGAGCTGCTTTCAGGATTTTCTCTTTGTCTATGAGACTCGTAAGTTTTACTATTAGATGTCGGGGTGTTGACCTATTTTTATTGATTTTGAGAGGGGTTCTCTGTGCTTCCTGGATTTTCATGCCTGTTTCCTTCCCCAAATTAGGGAAGTTCTCTGATATAATTTGCTCCATTATACCTTCTGCCCCTCTCTCTCTTTCTTCTTCTTCTGGGATCCCAATTATTCTAATGTTGTTTCGTCTTATGGTATCGCTTATCTCTCGAATTCTGCCCTCGTGATCCAGTAGTTGTTTATCTCTCTTTTTCTCAGCTTCCTTATTTTCCATCATTTGGTCTTCTATATCACTGGTTCTCTCTTCTGCCTCATTTATCCTAGCAGTTAGTGCCCCCATATTTGATTGCATCTCATTAATAACCTTTTTGATTTCAACTTGGTTAGATTTTAGTTCTTTTACTTCTCCAGAAAGGGTTTCTCTAATAACTTCCATGCTTTTCTCAAGCCCAGCTAGTATCTTTAAAGTGATGATTCTGAACTCTAGATCTGACATCGTACTAATGTCCGTATTGAGTAGGTCCCTGGCAGTCGGTACTACCTCTTGTTCTTTTTATTGAGGTGATTTTTTCCGTCTTGTCATTTTGTGCAGAGGGGAATAGACTAATGAGAGAACAAAATGCTAGCAGAGTAACAACATCCCCAGAAAATATACTCTAAACAAATCAGAAAAGACCTGAAGCAGTGGGAAAAGAAAGGGAAAGAGAGAAAAAAGAAAAAGAAAAAAAAGAAAAAGATAAAGATAAAGATAAAGATAAAAACAAACAAAAACAGAACAAAACAAAACAACAACAACAACAAAACCACAATGTGATCAAATATGATCAGGCTGGTATATAGACCAGTGAGTGCCACACACTAGATTTTGGGTGTATTTTGGTCTGTTAGAAGAAAGTGCCTCCCAAAATTTTAAAGAAAGAAAAACTTATATATGTACAAAAATGAGGGTTGATATGATGAAGGGATGGAATATGACTGTAAAGATGGAAATTATAAAAAATTTTATAAAAGGAATTGATAAGAAGTTGTTTGAAAAAAGAAAGAAGAGGATTTAAAAAAAGAGAAAAAAGGGAGAGAATGTGATCAGGCAGGGGAGTAGGAAAAAACCATATACTAGGGCGCCTGGGTGGCTCAGTTGGTTAAGCCACTGCCTTCGGCTCAGGTCATGATCCTGGAGTCCCGGGATCGAGTACCACATTGGGCTCCCTGCTCAGCAGGGGGTCTGCTTCTCCCTTTGCCCTCTTCCCTCTCGTGCTCTCTGTCTCATTCTCTCTCTCTCAAATAAATAAATAAAATCTTAAAAAAAAAAACAAACAAAACATATACTAGAGATTTAGGGTATATTTTGATCTGTTAGAAGAAACTATCTCAAAATTTTAAAGAGAGAACAACTTATATATATATATATATGCCAAAAATACGGGTAACTACTATGAATGGATAGAATATGACTCTAAAAATGAAAAATAAAATTTTTTTTTAAAAAAAGGGATTGATAAGATGTTGGTTGAAAAAAGGAAAAAGAAAAATTCAAAAAAAAAAGTTTAAAAAAAATTAACTTTGAAAGACTAAAGAATCATGGTAAAAAAGCCATGAATTCTATGTGTAGTATTCCCCTAGCGCTGGAGTTCTGCCGTTCTCACTGATCGGTAAACTTGGTCTTGGCTGGCTCTTCTCGCTTATCTTCTGGGGGAGGGGCCTGTTGCCGTGGTTTCCAAATGTCTCTGCCGGAGGCGGAATTGCCCCGCCCTTGCCCCCTCCCGGCTAAGTCATCTGCTCGGGTTTGCTCTCCGGGCTTTTGTTCCCTGCGAGCTTTCCGAACAGCTGTGGAGGTGGAGAGTGAAAATGGCGGCCTCCCAATCTCCACCCCGGAGGAGCCGAGAACTTGGGGCCCCGCTCCTCAGTGAGCCCCCAGAGAAAAGCCGTCAGTCACTCCCGTCTCCCCGGTCTCCGGCCGCACTCCGTGCTCACCGGTCCTGCGACCGCGCGGTTCTATCTCTGGCACCCGACCCCGGGTGGAGTCTCCAAACCCAGCAGATCCCTGCGGTGCCCTCCCGCGCCGCTCCTCCCGGGGGAGGAAGGTGAGTCTCCCCGGATCTGCCGCTTGTTGGGTCCCTGCTGGAGGAGCAGGGGCCCGACTGTGCCGCGGATCACGGTCAATGGCCACCCCGAGCTGAGAGCCCGCGCCTGGGCTCCGCCTCTGCAGCCGGCTTCCCTGCTCCGTTCCCTGGGAGCTCTGCCGCACTCAGGCACCTCCGGTCTTTCTGTGACCCCGAGGGTCCTGAGACCACACTGTCCCGGAGGGGTCCACCCCCCGCTTAGCCACCAGAGTGACGTCCCTCAGCGGAGCAGGCTTTTAAAAGTTCCGATTTTGTGCTCCGCGGCTCTATCACTTGCCAGAAGCGGCCGCCGGAGGCCCCTCCCCCGCCGTCTATCCTCCCGAATATCGCCTCGGATTCACTTCTCCACACGTCCTACCTTCCAGAAAGTGGTCGCTTTTCTGATGAGAGAGTTGTTGCTCTTCTTTTCTTCGATCTCCTGTTGAGTTTGTAGGTGTTCAGAATGGTTTGATCCCTATCCAGCTGAATTCCTGAGAGGAGACGAAATCCAGGTCTCCTACTCCTCTGCCATCTTGCTCCACCCCCTCCTTGAGTTTGATTTTTGATGGAAACCTAAACCAGAGATCACTGACATGTGAATGGAGAAGCAACCCCATTTCAAGATGGCAAGCAGTTTTCAATATCATAGGCCAGGGGATCTAAAGGGCCAGTCAGGACCAGCTACATAATTTGTAGAGCCCAGTGCAAAATAAAAATGCAGGACCCTTCCTTGTTCATAAAGTCATAAGAAATCCAAAATGATGACAGCAGAGCACTGAGACAAACACCCCTTATAAGCATGGGACCCCGAGGAGCTACACAGTTTGCAGGCTCATGAAAGTGGCCGTGTGGCCATTTAATCATTCAAATGTGGAGCACAGACCCTCTTCTAGTGTGGACAGGGTTGAGGCACGACTCCAAGGAGCTGAAGTGCTCCGTTGAAGAATATGACTTTCATGGAGGCAGGAATGTGGGCTGTTTGGTTACCACCATATCGCCAGAGTGCAGAGCAATCAATATTTATTGGGGAGAAAATGAATAAACGAACATGAAATGCTTTGTACGCAATAGGCAGCTGCATCATTACAGGATGGGTTTTCCGTGTAGGAAACTGACCTGTAAGTGTAGGCAAACCATTGCCTGTGCTTATGGAAACATGAATATTCCTTAGGAAACATTTACTCAAGAAAACCAAGGAGTTGTTTCCATCAAAGTGTTTGAGAAAATCTGAGCACAGATGGTGCCTGGGGTTGAAAGCACCGAGTGTAGCCCCAATTGGGAGCAAGCCCTTCTTGTCACTAATGAAAGGAGCCCAGAGCCATTCATTCCACCTCAACTATTGGACGCACTGGGAACATGTCTTGCAACATTAGCAATATACCTATGTGCTTAAGACCAAGGGCACCGAAGTCAGACTAGCTTCATTATTCTCTGCTCCTGGACCTTAAACAAGTTACTTAGCTTTTCCCTGCCTCAGTTTCCTCATCTATAAAAGGGAGGGATAACATAGTACCTACCTCACCAGGCTGTTTAGAGGCTCAAATGAATTATACGTGCCAAGCCCTTAGAACAGTGTCTAGAACATAGTAAACGATATACAAGTATATGCTGCTTCTTTTTTTTTTTTAAGATTTATTTATTTATTTATTTGACAGAGAGAGCGAGAGAACACAAGCAGGGGGAACAGTAGAGGGAGAGGGAAAAGCAGGCTCCCAGCTGAGCAGGGAGCCGGATGCGGGGCTTGATCCCAGGACCCTGGGATCATGACCTGAGCCGAAGGCAGACGCTTAACCATCTGAGCCACCCAGGCGCCCCTATGTGCTGCTTCTTATAACACTCTTTGGAAGACACCGTGGTCTGAGGCAATCATGAAGCTCCTTTAAGCATCTCCCCAGACAGTAAACATTGATGATGGGAATAGGAACAGAAGAGGAGGAACAAGCTGGACACTGACAAAAAGCAAGTATGTGAGCACTTTTGTCCCTCCATCCCTTACCTTAGGAAATTGCTGGAAACAGCCAGGGAAGAAGAGTTCTTTACTTCATGGGGAGGTGGGGGGCAGACAACAAGCACGGGAAATTCAGGGCACCAGGGCTATCATGTGATTTGACTTGTAAATTTAGGCTGGAAGCAGAGGTGCACAGTGGGAGTCCACACACCTTGATGGTTATGAGCAAGGGTCCTGGGGTCAGCCTGCCTGGGTCCAAGTCCTGGCTTACCCATGAGTTCAAAGCTAATTTAGTGGTGTAACTAGAACCCAGCCCTTGGGACGCCTGGGTAGCTCAGTCAGTTAAGCATCTGCCTTCTGCTCAGGTCATGATCCTGGCGTCCTGGGATTGAGTTCCTGCATCGGGCTCCTTGCTCAGCAGGGAGCTTGCTTCTCCCTCTGCTTGTCACTGCTTGTGCTCTCTCTCTGACAAATAAATAAAATCTTAAAAAAAAAAAAAAAAAGAACCCAGCCCTGAGTGATAAGCCTTCCTCTACAAGGCAAACATTGAACTGGAATTGGTATTCTAAGTTTTTCTACATTCTCACAGAAGACCAGCCCTGTGTTTGGGTAACCAAAAGGACTACTGGCCCAACTGGCCACTATATGCAAAGCAAGAGAAGTCTTCATTTTCTGAGCCTTGCAAAGCTCAGGCTGGTCTTGACTTCCAATGCACCCCCTTTGCCAGGAGCCCTTGTCAGGGTTTAAGCTTAACACATACTCAAAACAAAGTTAACCAAATCAGTTACTATTTTAGGTAAAGAAAACAACAACTTGGAAGAAAATCATCATTTAATTAAAAAATAACAAAGTCCATGAATTTTACATATATTTTTGCAACTAGTCAAGACTAAGGAGACTGAATCCTGGGGGCTCTAGCCAGTCATACTTTCTTAAGAGAGTTAGGATCCTAGCAGAAAATAAAATATATTATCTTTCTTAGAAGGAAATGTTAAGAAATGCTTTGCCAAACAGAGATTGGAATTGAAAAATAGTGGTCACTCTCACCAATCATATATGAAGTTCAAAAGAATCGTAAAAAAACAATTTTCCCATGAAATCTTTAAGCAAAAAAAACCTATAAAAGTAATTTGAGACAGTTGTACAGTTACTTATCTCTGTGGCTTTAAAATGGAAAAAAATAGATATATTAAAATATCTTCTATATGTAATTTAGATACAATTTACAATTTAGATGCAAGTTATAATTAAGTCAGTAGTAAGAGATGTGAAATCTTTGCATTTGGAAAGTAGAAATGATTTAAGATTTTCACAAGTACCACCAATTGTATATATTTTCCTGATATATTCTCCAGATTCCTGTCAAGAATCTTCCCAAGACTGAGGATTTCTTTCCCTGCAGTATGGATAGATGAGTGCTGGACTGGGTCAGCGTACAGGGGTTTAGACTGTGTTCGTCCACCAACCAGCCGGACCTGCCTGGAATGATCTTCCTCTCATTCTCCTCTGGCAAACTCCTGCTCATCTTTCGAGACTCAGCCCAAATCCCATCTCTTCTGGGAAGCCTTCACGGACTCCCCCAGAGAGTCTCTGGATTCTCACACATTTTGCTCATGTGTCTTTTCTAGTTTTTTAGCTGTTTCATAATTTTATTTGTTTTCCTAGCACCTAGTACAATACTTGACTAAATGATTAAATTAATGAATGAGCAGTGTGCCTAGGCAATTCATATAAACTCTCTGGTGCTGCATTTTCTTCATCTGTAAAAGGAAGACATCAGGCTATTTCTCAAGGTCCCATCTGGTCCGAATGCTCCTTGAACACATATTTAGTCACCAATATTCCACCCAGGCCTTTTCCAGGGGTAGGGCGGACAGAGTTGCCTCTGGGGTTCTGCCATATCCCCTTTGTACCCTCTCCATTCATCTGATTCCCCCACATATCCTGGCTATGACTTTTCCACAGGCCTTGTGCTCAACTACTTGTCAATAGTTTCGAGGTTAAGACATAGAGCCTGGAGGCAGACTGAGTTTAAACACTGGCCTAGCACTAACTAGCTATATGACCTTGAGAATGTTAGTTAACCTCTCGATTCCCTAATTTTTAAAATAGGGATGATAATAACAATGACTCTACTTCCTAGTATGTCTAACACAGGCTCTGACCAGTCAGAATGGATCCTTAAACAGCCTTAAACAACTGCACAGCTGTACTGAACACAGGAGGCCTCCCCACCCCCTTCCTTCCAGTGCTGAATCTGTTGCAGCCATTGACTGTTATTTTTGAGAAGAGATCAAATAAGGGCTTAATAAAAGATGCCCCCCCCCCCCCCGAAACTTGAAATAAGGCCTTGGCAGTGGGACAATTCAGATAGTTGAAGTCCAGTCCTGAGAAGGCTCACCTTAAGACAGGTTTCCAAGCTCGGTTGATTTCACTTTGGCAAGGAATGACCAAGCTTTGGAACCTACACCTCCTGGTTTGTGAACAGAATATATGTCTGCCTATTATCAGAAAATAATATTACATGGTTTCTCAAGATTTATAATTCTCCAATCATATGTGTAACTTAAGAAACTGTTATTTTTAGTAACAGTATTTAATGTTAGAATAACACTTCATACATTTTCCTGTAAATTACTTCATAAGATTCTCACAAGCCTTAAGTGAGGTGGGTAGGGTGATATTATCTGTCCCATTAAAAGAGTAATCACTAAAATAAGTCAATCAGAGAAAGACATATATCATATGACCTCACTGATATGAGGAATTCTTTTTTTTTTTTTAAAGATTTTATTTATTTGACAGAGACACAGCGAGAGACAGAACACAAGCAGGGGGAATGGGAGAGGGAGAAGCAGGCCGCCTGTGGAGCAGGGAGCCTGATGCGGGGCTCGATCCCAGGACCCTGGGATCACGACCTGAGCTGAAGGCAGACGCTTAACGACTGAGCCACCCAGGCGCCCCGATATGAGGAATTCTTAATCTCAGGAAACAAACTGAGGGTTGCTGGAGTGGTGGGGCTTGGGAAGGATGGGGTGGCTGGGTGACAGGCATTGGGGAGGGTATGTGCTATGGTGAGCGCTGTGAATTGTGTAAGACTGTTGAATCACAGGCCCATACCTCTGAAACAAATAATACATTATATGTTAAAAAAAAAAAAAAAAGGCAGAAGAAGATAGCAGGAGGGGAAGAATGAAGGGGGGGAAATCGGAGGGGGAGATGAGCCATGAGAGACTATGGACTGTGAGAAACAAACTAAGGGTTCTAGAGGGGAGGGAGGAGGGGGGATGGGTTAGCCTGGTGATGGGTATTAAAGAGGGCACGTTCTCCATGGAGCACTGGGTGTTATATGCAAACAATGAATCATGGAACACTACATCAAAAACAAATGATGTAATGTATGCTGATTAACATAACATAATAAAAAAATCTTCTAAAAGAGTAATCACTAATTTGTTGTATCTGGGAGCATCTAACACATACGATTTGGGGCAATTCTTTGGAAACTCGCATAAATATTGACGAGCTAGTAGTATTCTCTGAGAAAGTAAGAAAGTAACTCAGATTTTCTTCATCAATTTCCTGGACTCTAATTGTAAATCTTGGATGATGTAAGAGTCTAAGGATAAAACTTATATTACATGGATCTGTAGCTTAGAAATTGCTATTGACACAGGTAATATATTACTTCACTTACTCCG
Source organism: Mirounga angustirostris (assembly GCF_029215605.1). Lineage (NCBI taxonomy): Eukaryota > Metazoa > Chordata > Mammalia > Carnivora > Phocidae > Mirounga > Mirounga angustirostris. Next base: position 36,368,555 of record NW_026991712.1, read on the forward strand.
AGAATACAAGGTAAGTGACTTTTGTAATTCACAGAGCAAAGTAGAAATAGAAGCATACCAAACACATCGATTAGTTATAAAATAATGTAGTAGAATCCCTCTGGAATACAAAGCTATTAGGAGTTCTGTAAACCATCTCTCCTATGTGGAGATGAGCATGGTGTTTGGTCACAAATTACAATTTTACTTGACTTGACAGAATACATGGCACAGAAAGACTAATCTTCACCCAGCAAGTCACAATTGTAGTCCCAATCCTCTCCCACTATTCATTAAATTAATATACGCTTGACTTTTAAGAGAATGCTTAATAATAATTAAAGCTGATGCCTTAAAAATATAAGTTTGACTATATTATTGTGTCCTGTAGACTAGATATTAATATATAATACCTGGATCTTCTGTCTTCAATTCTAGACAAGTATTTGTTCGCTGGTCATCTTATTTGATAAGTCCAGAGGAAAAGAATTGTGTCAACTCATCACTAAATGTAATTCCTGTGAAGCTTCCTTATTCCTGAGAGCAAGTGAGGTAAGCAATCTTTGTTTATTGAACAGATTGATGGAGTAACATTTTGGAAAAATTATAGAAGTAGACAGGAAATGGGCAAAAAGCCACATGGGTAAGAAAAATCATGAGTTCTCACCGTGTAACTATAAAATACAAAGGAAAATTCTTTGGGGAACCCCATGGGTCACTTGATTCAACAACAGTGATTTATTTTCCATTGAGCAAGGGCTCTAAACTTTGGGAGTACAGGGAGTTTTATGACATATGGCTCTCAGCACCAGCTGTGACACACAAAAAAAGGACTGTTGATAGAATAATTCTGACCAAGATAATGAGATCCTTAGCTGGCTGCATCTAATAGCCTCACAGGAAATTTAGAATGGAAGTCAGCCAACAAGCCCATCTTCATTTGCCCTTTCCTTTGAGTTGGCACAAACAGTAGACATTTATTTCTCTGAAAAATTAATTCCTTTAAAAAAATTTAATAGAGTCCTTTCAGATGATAGTCTAGCCTATATTTCAAAACTAGATAAAAGCTTCAAAATTACTTTCTATCTTGCTGGCTTCTTCCATCTCATCCTTGGCCTCATTATGTCATCCTGGGTGTTGTGTCATGACGGTGGAGAGACTGATCATACTGGAGCCATTTGAGATGGCAGTGCAGGAGAGAAACAGCCCACAGGAGCTCTGTCTCCACATAGAGAAGGGTCTTGTACAGCAGGCTAAATGTAAGCAGTACAAGCCACAGATGCTTTCTAATTAGGAGTGCTATAGATTCAATCTTTGTGTCCCTCCCCCCAATTTCATGTGTTAAAATCCTAACCTCCAAATAATGATATCAGAAGGTGGCACCTTTGGGAGGTGATTAGGTCATGTGATTCAGGTCCCCATGAATGAGATTAGTGCCCTTATAAAAGAGGCCAAGAAAGTTCCCTCACCCCTTCTGCCATATGCAGTTATGAGGAGAAGATAGTCCTCAATGAGGAAACAGGCTCTCCCTAGGCACTCAATCTGCCAGCACTATGATCTTGGACTTCCAGCCTCAAGAACTTTGAGAAATAAATGTTTGTTGTTCATAAGCCATCCAGTTTATAGTATTTTTGTGATAGCAGCCTGAATGGACAAAGACCAGGAATACGGCATAATCAGATCTGTGCTTTAAAAAATCACTCTGGTGACAATATGGAGGACAGATTAGAAGAGAAAGACGAAAGATGAAAGACTTTGTTATATTACTTAGAAAATTCTATAAAAGGGCTGAGGGGAGAAATGCTGAGAACCTGAGCTAAGACAGTGGCCCTGGGGATAGAGAGAAATAAACAGATCAGCACACTTAGTCATCAGGTCCTGTTCATTTTCTCTCTAAAATCTCTCCACCAATTTAATCAAATGTCCCAGTAATGTCCTTTATAGCATTTTGTTTTCCTGCAGTAGGAGATGCAGTTCAGGATCACGAATCGTATTGGGTTGTTATGTCTCTTTAGTCACTTTTAATCTGGAACAGTTCATCAGCTTTTCATTATCTTTCATGACATTGACATTTTTTTTTAAAGTACAGGTCAGTTCTTTTATAGACTGTTTCTTAATTTGGGTTGGTCTGATGTTTTCTCATGATTAGATTCAGGTTATGCATTTCCAGATGGAATACCACATAAGCAATGTCATGTCCTTCACGGGGTCACATCTGGAGGCCACATGATGCCTGGCTGCTCCTCATGTTCATCTTGATCACCCGGTCTGGTTTCTCCACTGTGTAGTTACTATTTCCCCCTTTGTGGCCAATAAGCAATCTGTGGGGAAATATTGTAAGACCATATAAATGTTCTGCTCTTCAGCAAACTTTCCTCCCCAGACTGAACATTCTCTGATGATGCTTGTCCAGATCAATATTTACTAGGATGGCTACCAAGTGGTGATTTTTCCAGCACCTCCATTTTTAGCTGGACATATACTGCCAGAAATAAGGGGCCCTCTATCCCAGTCTAGTTGCGATTTTGTGACTAAATTCTCATTGTAGCATTCTGTGGAATTTCCAAGAATCGTCCTTAAAAGTACAGGGGTGAGGGGCAGGTGCTCATCTTCATCCCCACTTCCTGCAGCCTCTAGGCTGAAGGTCCATCTGTCAGATTAGACCACCTTGGACCTTGCAAATGAAATCCTCAAATAAAGGATACCAGAGCAGAAAGATAGAAACTTGTGTCCCTGTTGACACCATGAAGCTTCTGCACCAGCCTTAGACTGCCTATGTTCAGACTTGTACCTTGTTGAAGCCAGTATTTTGGGGGTCTCTGTTATAGATGAACAAAAATTTCTAGCTAGAGACATACATATTAGTTGAATTCTTGAGAAAGTATGGGCAGCTTCCTAAGAAGAATGTGGTGTAAGAAGAGAGAAGACCCGAGGGGCTCCTGGGTGGCTCAGTCAGCTAAGCATCTGACTCTTGATCTCAGCTTGGGTCTTGATCTCAGGGTCCTGAGTTCCGACCCCACATGGAACCTACTAAAAATAAAAAGAAGAAGAAGAAGAGAGAAGACCCTAAGAGATTAGGGTGCTGGGGAACACTGAAAATTACTGGGTAGAAGAATAGCCATTGTAGAAGTCTGTGAAAAATCAAACATCAGGACAGAGTGGTGCCTCCGAGATCAAGGAAAGAAAGAGTTTGCAGGGAGAATGGAATGAACAGTTCACATATCAATAGAACGTCAAATAAAGTAAGAACTGAAGGGCCTCCATTGAACTGGCCATAAGAAGTCTTTGGTCACCTACCGAAAGGAATTTTACTAAAATGGAGGGGGGAAACCTAGACTGTAGGAAGATGAAATATGGGCATTATGTTTAGTTGACTCTTCTGTAAAGATTGCTAGAAAAGAAAAGGAATAGGACCAGGCTGTAACTAACCCTCAAGCTAATATACTGAAGACAAAGACAAACTGTCTTGCTCGCCTTCGTCTCCAACAATTCATGCACACTTGACACATAATAAGCAGTAAATAAATACTAGCTGAATGCAAACTACGCAGAAAAAGTCTCTTCCCTCAGAGACCTCTGGGAGTAGGATGCATGGTGGGGGGCTTTTTTTTTAGGATACATATTTTTTCAGGTTTATTATATTAGGCATACAGCTCTATGAGTTTTGTCAAACATACACAGTCACATATTAACCACAACAATTTTTTTAAAGATGTTATTTATTTATTTATTTGACAGAAAGAGATAGCGAGAGAGGGAACACAAGCAGGTGGAGTGAGAGAGGGAGAAGCAGGCTTCCTGCTGAGCAGGGAGCCCGATGCGGGGCTCGATTTTAGGACCCTAGGATCACGACCCAAGCCGAAGGCAGATGCTTAACAGCTGAGCCACCCAGGCGGCCCTAACCACGACAAATTTTAAAAGTTCCTTTGTGTCGCCTTTCTCTTACTGCCAGTTTTTGGCAACCACTGATCTAATTTCTATCTCCATAAACTGACTTTTTCAGAATATCATGTAATGGAATCAAACAGGAGCTTTTGTGTCTGGATTATTTCATTAATATAATTTTTTGAGATTCATCTATGTTTTTGCATGTATTAGTAGTTTATTCCCCACATTCTCACCAACACTTTTTATCTCTTATCTTTTTGATGATATCCAGTCTAACAGGTATGAGATAACATATCATTGTGATTTTGATTTGCCTTTCCCGGATGAATAGTAATGTTGAGCACCTTTTCCATGTACCCATTGGCCATTTGTGCATCCTCTTTGGAAAATCATCTATTTGGTCCCTCTACCCATTTTTTAATTGGATTGTTTTGTTTTGTTTTTTTATTTGGTTTGTTGTTGTTTTCCTTGTTTATGTTGTTTGTTATTGAGTTGTATGAGTTCCTTTGTATGTTTGTGATATTAACCCCTTATGAGATATATGATTTGAAAATATTTTTCCCATTCAGTAGGTTGCCTTTTCATTTTGTTAATTATTTTTTTTGCTGTGCCAAAGGTTTTTAGTTTGATGTAGTCTCATTTGTTAATTTTTGCTTTTGTTGCTTGTGCAAATGTTGGTATCCTATCCAAAAAAATCATTGCCAAGACCAGTGTCAAGGAGCTGTTCCCTTATGTTTTCTTCCAGAAGTTTTATGGTTTCAGGTTTTGTGTTTTAGTCTTTAATCCATTTTGAGTTAATTTTTGTGAGGTTTTTTTTTTTTTAATTTTTGTGAGTTTTATAAGATAGGAGGTCCAATTTCATTCCTCTGAATGTGATTATTCAGTTTTCCCAACACCATTTATTGAAACAACTATCCTTTCCCCATTGAGTATTTTTGACTCCCTTTTCAAATATTAGTTGACTGAATATACACAAGTTTATTTCTGGGCTCTCAGTTCTGTTCCATTGATCTATGAGTCTATTTTTCTGCCAGTACTGTTTTGATTACTACAGGTTTATAATACACTTTGAAATCAGGGAGTATAATGCCTTCAGCTTTATTCTTCTTTCTCAAGATTGCCTTGGCACTCAGGGTCTTTTGTGGTTTCATACAAATTTTAGGATTGTTTTTAATATTTCTGTGGAAAATGCCATTTGAATTTTGATGGGGATTGCATTGACTCTACAGATGGTTTTGGGTAGTATGGACATTTTAACAATCCTAAGTCTTCACACCCATGGCCATGAGATAACTTTCCATTTATTTGTGGCTTCTTCCATTTCTTTCATCAAAGGATTACAGTTTTCAGTGTATATATCTTTCACCTCTTTGGTTAAATTTATTTCCAAGTGTTTCATTGTTTTGATACAATTGTAAATGGGATTGTTTTATTTTATTTTTTTCAAGTATTTCATGGTTAGTATATAGAAGTGCAACTGATTTCTGTATGTTCATTTTGTATCCTGCATCTTCACTGAATTCATTGATTAGTTATAACAGTTTTTGGGTGGAGTCTTTAGGATTTTCTATGTATAAGATACCATCTACAAACAAGACAGCTGCACTTTTTCCTTTCTGATTTGTATGCCTCTTATTTCTTTTTCTTGCCTGATTGTTCTGGTTAATACTCTGTTAAATAGGAGTGGTGACAAGAGTGGGCACCCTTGTCTTGCTGCTGATCTTAAAGGAAAAGCTTCCAATCTTTCACCGTTGAGTATGACGTTAACTGTGGGCTTGTCATATATGGCCTTTATTATGTTGAGGTATGGTCCTTCCATACCCAATCTGTTGAGTTTTTATTATGAAAGGATGTTGTATTTTGTCAAATGTTTTATCTACAACTGCTGGGGTGATCATATTTTTATCTTTAATTCTACTGATGTGATGGTTTATCACATTTACTGGCTTGCATATGTTGAGCCATCCTGGCAGTGTCTGTCCTATCATGCTTCTAGAAAAGTACCTTAATAGGACAAAAACCTACAGTCATGAAAAGGACCTCAGATACAGTTCCTAGTCCTCAGGAGAGCCCATACCTTCGTCGCTTACCATGTACATAACTTCAGTCATCTTTCAGTAGTGTCCAGGAGGGAAAATTTTCAAAGATGAATAAGAAAATTGCCTGCTTTGAAGGAGCTTACAGTCTAGAAAGGAAACAAATTCATTATCACAATATAGAGCATAGTATAGGACTTAAAGTTATATACAGGAACAGTGAAGAAAGCAACTGATTCCAGCTTGGTATACTACTCATCAGAGGATGTAGGGTTTGAATTGACCCTTGTCAGATGTTTGGAATTCCAGCCAGGGAAAAGACATTCTAGACTAAGAAAACAGAAAGCAGAAAAAGTCAAGATTCAGAAGTCATAAGTACAGGATTTATTCTGGAAACATCTCTTTTTTCGTGTGGCAGTAGGATAGGGTTTCAGAGGTGAGGGTGTGAGGGAATAGGGCTGCAGAGGTGGGTGGGGGCCCTCATTGTGGAAGGCAGAATAAAACAGCAAGGAAGATGGACACTTCATTCGGTACACACCGGGGAGCTATCACAGGTTCTTAAGGGGCAAGTAAATAATAAATCAATTTTGAAAGGATTTGACTAGAGGCCATTTGTAGAGGGAAGAGTTTAGAGACAGGGATTAGTTAGAAGATTTTGCCATGGTGATGGCTAAAGAGTATGAACCTCAGTATAGGCAGTGGCAGTAGGAAGGGAAAGAAGAGGATGAACGCAAGAGCCATTTCACAGGGTGATGAAGGGAAAGTGTCCTGAAAATATTACTACCATAAGACACCTGTTTTTGAAAAATATTACCTGTAAACCAGATTTTGCTGACATAAGCCACAGAATAACTCCTGCTGCTATTGGTATGACTTTTCCCCAGTGCCAATCAGAGTAGCCTTCTGCTAACTATGGTCACAGCAGTCCATGATCATCAGAAGTCACTATTCCTTAAAATATCCATCTAATAGCTGCCATTTATTAAGGGCCTACTCTGTGTCAGTCACTGCACTAGTGTTTCATGTATTTTTCCTGCAGATATTTACATCAATCCAATAAGGAATAATTTTCTCATTTGTCACGTGTGGAAAATGAAGCCCATTAAAGGGAAATAAATTGCCGGGTGTCTCTCAAGGCTTCCCAAGTCCAAGGCACTTAGCCCGATGGAGATTAAGATAAAAATGCCCCAAATCTTTTGAACCTTTACTAAGACATTTGCTTTTTTCAGAAAAAATTTCTACTATCTTTTTCCTTTACTTAAAAAATATCCTCCTTCTACCTAATCTCTTATAGTTTTTTTTATTAATACACATCCAAATACATTACAAGTATTCCTGAGGATATAATTTCAGCTTTAGACCTTTCACTTGATTTCCTTGACTTCATTCCATAGTCATATATTAGATGATGCCCCTAAATTGCCTCCACATACCAAACCTGTATCCTTTGCATCTCAGATTCATTGTTTCAAATGATTATTTGTAGTCAGTTGTGGGGGAGTTGCCTGGTAGACAACAGGTCAGTTTCAAACATACTGACATCTTTCTCTGTCTCAGAGTGCTTGGACAATTATTTGAATCATTTATTGCATTTTGCCTTTGTTTTACTGAAAGAGTGTAAAATATAAAATAAAAGTGTTACTAATAGGAATAAGAAGCATTGGTCTTACAAACTTAAGACAACCGTGACTGTCAGAAAGGAACAAATCTTCAGGTTCCCCAAATGCTTTTTAGACTTCAACTGGTTAATTTTTATTCGGTTGTGATGAAAAAATACAAAAATACAGAATCGAGAATATGAGTAAAATGCTAGAACCCCATTACCAAAGATTATATCTAAGAAGCTCTGTATGTAACTATGAATATAAAGTTTATGTCTCTCTGTAGCTACGGACATAGATACAGTTACAGATACACATGATTTCTATTCATACTCTGGAATGAAATCCTCCCTTCAAACATATAATTCTATTGTTTAACTTTTACACGTTTAATTTTAATTCACATTTCCACAAACTCATATGTGAGAAGGCGACTATTTACCTCTCTCTCTTTTTTTTTTGAAGATTTTATTTATTTATTTGAGAGAGAATGAGATAGAGAGAGCATGAGAGGGGGGAGGGTCAGAGGGAGAAGCAGACTCCCCGCTGAGCAGGGAGCCCGATGCGAGACTCGATCCTGGGACTCCAGGATCATGACCTGAGCCGAAGGCAGTGGCTTAACCAACTGAGCCACCCAGATGCCCCTATTTACCTCTCTTTACATTCAAAGTTTTCCAATGCTGCAGTCTTATTTAAATAACCTCTCACTTCTTCTTAACATCTACCTTAATCCTTTCAGTCTAAACAGAAATCTAATGCTCTGTTTCTCTACTTTTTTTTTTTATCTCTCACTTTTCCTCTCAGTTCTGCCCTGCAGCCTTCAACCCTTCAGCTCTTTCCCTCAGCTATCCCTGCTTTCCTCTCTCTTAAAATGTTACCTAAGTGTCTAGATTATTTTTCTTCCTCAAGTGATCCTAAAAGCCTCCAAGCAAAGAGATTAGGAATATAGTCACACAAAGAAGTAGTGATTTGAAATAAAAATAATTCGTGTGTTGGCAGGTGCCCCTCTGTTTCTTAGTATTTTATTACATGTGGGTTATTTCTTGCTCATACTCTGTAAACCATAAGAACTATTAAATTCCTTTGCTTGGCACAGTCCTGAGAATCCTGTTATAAGCACTAAATGTAATATTAACAAACAAAACTCAGGGAATTGTGAACACAGAGGACCTAAATTCCAATCTCATGTCTGCCCTTTGTATAATAATAAACATAGCAAAATCTTGCTCATTTTAGAGATGAGCAATAGAGAGGAAAGCAAATCTAAATTCACGAAAAGTAAAAAAAAAAAAAAAACTAAATTCATGAAAAGTCTGATTGAGAGACTTTTAAAAAGCTGCATCATTATACTACTTTTGTATACCAAGAATAATTTGAAAGGCTAAGACTAAGGAGGGTTTTCTAAGTTAGAAGCCCTATTTACCTACTTTAGTGGTAATAACCCTTTGGGTAGTTAATAGGATCTATACGCTATATAACTAGCAAATGCACTTATCTCCTTAAAAAACATTTAACATAAAATCTTTTAAGTAGACTAATATCCTAACCACCACAACCACACAATCACAGTCTCATCTAGGGGACTGATTTGCTCCTTTTAGATAGCATTAACAGTAAATCCTTGCAAGAATGGTTTCAGTAGAGATTTACATTTTATTTTAATCTCCATATTTAGGGTTATATCCCTGACAAAGTTAGAAAGAGTTAGAAAGGGATACACTGATATTACAATTAAAATAGTATGTGTGAGGGCGCCTGGGTGGCTCAGTTGGTTAAGCGTCTGTCTTCAGCTCAGCTCATGATTCCAGGGTCCTGGGATCGAGCCCTACATCCGGCTTCCTGCTCAGCAAGGAGCCCTGCTTCTCCCTCTCCCCAGTGCTCCTGCTCTCTCTTACTATCTCTCTCTCAAATAAATAAATAAAATCTTAAAAAAAAAAACACTTAAAAAAATAAAAATAAAATAGTATGTGTGATTCCAACTGTGAGGGACTGGTCTAACATTGTTTTAGGCTGTGGCAACCCTCAATCCATCACTCTTAATTTAGCATAAATAATGAAGCGGTAGTTTTGTTATATCATAAAGTGTATGGGCTTTGGAGTTAGAGAAACCCAACTGAGATTATACGGAGGAGTTTATATTAAGAATTTGCAGATTTGGAAATAGTTAACTAGTGCTCCCTCCCCCAAAAACTATTAGGGATAAAGCAAAGGAAAAGCAAAGTGCCACACAAAACCCACAAGATTGAGAGCAGAAAGACTTTAGTGTTTATCTGGCACATATATGACTTTGGACACATCCTGTAACCTCTCTGACCCTGTTCTCCAGCTACAAAATGATACTACAGTACTAACCTCAGCAAGTTATTTTGAGTATTAAGTTCAATCACATGTGAGAAAAATGTTTTGTAAACCATTCAATGCTCCATTAAAAATGGAAAAACATTTAATTTGCATTTTATTGTTTTTGAAATAGAACTGTTCCTGTCTTGGCCTGGAAGAAAAATTTCCTCTAACACTTGGCATCTTTTGAAAAGCTAATAATAAACTCTCCCACCAGTAGTTGACTCGTAATTATTTCATACATTTGTGAAGGGAAGGAAACATGATACAAAGTAGTGATTTTAGACAAACTGTCAAAACATTCTTACAACAGTGACAACTTTTTGGTCAGGAAAGCATCCCCATGTAGATGCAATGTGGGGTTTTAAGCGGTTTTGCACTGAAACATCAACAACAGCTCGTAGGTATATTGTTAAAAATAAAATATGCATTATATTTAGTTGAACATGAACTAAAGTTTTACAAAGTTAGTTGAGTAATAGGATCCTAAGATGTGATAAGAAAGAACTGAAGAGGGGGTGCCTGGATGGCTCAGTTGGTTAAGCGTCTGCCATCAACTCAGGTCATGATCCCAGGGTCCTGGGATGGAGTCCCGCATGGAGCCCCACATCACTGAGCCCCGCATCATCCCCGCATCCCTGTATCATCACATCATCAGGCTCCCTGCTCAGTGAGGAGCCTGCTTCTCCCTCTGCCCGCCACCCTTGCTCGTGCCATGCTCACTCTCTCTCTAGTGCTCTCTCTCTCTCTAGCAAAAATAAATAAATAAAACCTTAAAAAAAAGAATGGAAGAGGTTTATCTTGTTGCCCTCAATATTTCATATTTGTATATGAATGAAAATCAAGATAGTGACTATTGACCAATTCCAGATGGTGATAGGTAATACCACCAACAATTGGTTATTGTTAGCAGGACTCTAAGCACTGAATGGAGAAAAACAAGGAAGAGGAAAAGGAAATATGTAATAACAAAATAGAGCTCAGAAATTTGGAAATTTCACCCAGGTGGAAATGCCGATCATTTCCTCCCTGTCAAAATCTCTTCAGAGAGCTTGCTGCCTGCAGACTGTGAGGGCATTCTTTCAGGAATAGGAGCCCTGCCCTACTAACTAGCTCTCTGACCAGCTGATTTGACCAGGAGCAGAGACACCAGGCTCAAACTGGGTCAAATCACATTTTCAAAGACACGGAGGTGGAATTGGATGTTGTTGGCAATGAAGATGCAAGGTCATGAAGAGTCACTGTCAAAACTGGCAGTAGGGCAACCCAAAGTCATGGGCTAGCCAGTGTTAGGAGGGAAAAGAAACTAAAATCTTTACAGAGAAGCAGAATAACCAGTCGGCAGAGAGGAAAATGGAACAGATGTGAAACAAGGACTAAGAGAGATTAGGAGACCAAGCAGCTAGTCAGACAGAGGGAAAGAAAGAGACAGAATGAGAGAGAATTGGTCTGACCATGCATACTTTCTTCAGCTGGGTTCTGTATAATGTCTTAAAATAAATCTCCTTTCCTTTACTTGTGCCGGCTCCAGTGTGTTTGGTTCCTCAGAACCGAGGGATATTTTAGTAAGACATTCACTGATTGGACTAGCGCCAGAAGTATAAAAGTAAACAAGAAAGACATCTGAACAAATTGCATTTCCAAAACATATACTAAAGCTCACATGACACTAAAAGTCTTTCATTGCTTATTTAATTTTGTGTAACAGCTTTATTGAGATGTAATTGACATAGTATAAAATTCACCCTTCTCTAATTGCCTGTTGACTTACAATTTTCTCCAATTCCATCAGGCTTCCAGATCTAAAGTCCAAGTCTACAAGTAGCCTTAATAACAAAGACAGAAAGGCTAGTACAAGCAAACACACTATGGCAATAAAAAGTGACAGTTGACAGGCTAGCAGCAAAGGAGAAACAGAAAAACTATAAATAGGAGAACAATAATTCCAAGGGGGAAAAAAGAGAGCAATCTGGGGCCATGTAGAGTGTTTTCCTTAGGCTCTTTTAGTTCCGAGGAGCAGCTCAAGTTACATCTAATATTAGGGGAAGGAGTTATAAGGAACGAAGAAAACAGGGATCTCAGCCCCACAGGGCCTTGTGGGAACCACTGAAGGCCAGATCACCAAGCCTCTGGAAGAACAGGCACTGTCACCGAGCCAAACCTCAGGAAGACTGGAACCAAGACACCATCAAGAATCCAAGGTTACCCCAGGACTTTAGCATCAGGAGCTCGCACATCGTCACCTCAGTGATTAGTTATTTATGTGACTCAGCTGTCCCCTCCGGCTGCGGCTGGCCATACCTAACTGTCTTCCTCATCCTCTCTTTGGAATGTGTAAACGGCCATCTCTTGACCTATTTCAACCTGCAGACTCATTTTGTTTGGCCAGCATGGTGCCTCCACATTGTTGAGAATTCCAGTCTTTGGGTGGGACATGAACTTGGGAGTCTCTGGAATCTTTACTGGGCCCCATGACCTTCACCACGTCCTCTTCTCTCAGCCACATAGCCTGCTGGACTGCTGAAGGTGGAGTTGGTGACTCCTGCTCTCTCTCTTTCCTACCGTGCAGCGTCCACGTACCATCATATCTAGTTCCTCATAACTTTTGTTTTTTCTCCCCCATCAGCTCTCTCTATACATGTCGTCTTAGCTAGCTCCCACTGCTAACTAGCAATTCCCAGTGCAAATTCCCCAAAGGGAGAATCTGGACCACGTCGCCCATTTTTGGCTAACCTTCTCCCACTGGTTCATATTGTAGAATTCTGGCCAGCCTGGAACACGGCTGCTTTAGGGCAGGTGTCCACTCCATGCCATCAGCTGTGGCTGAGGAACTCCAAGGCCTGAGCAGAACAGAGCACAGCCATCTGGGGCTAATGCCTCAGCCAGGTCTGTGACCAGTGTAGTTAGTTACCTTAAGAAAGGGCTGAGGGAAAAGCTGGCCACCACACTCGTCTAGTGCAGTGGGTCAGAATTACCTAATTCTGCAATTTAAAAAACCTGAGAGGATCAGGCTCCATCTAGCCTCCCCCAAGTAAGTAAAGTCTATGATGCTTGCATGGAGTCTTTAAGAAAAGTTTAAATTGTGTTCGCTTTCCTCTTTTTAAGAAGCAGTGATGTGTATAGCATACTTTGGAAGAATTTTCACCGAGAATTATAAAAGCAAAATAATGGAAGGTATTTATTTATTTATTTATTTATTTATTTATTTATTTATTTATTTTAAATATTTTATTTATTTATTTGACAGAGAGAGAGACACACAGCGAGAGAGGGAACACAAGCAGGGGGAGTGGGAGAGGGAGAAGCAGGCTTCCCGCTGAGCAGGAAGCCCGATGTGGGGCTCGATCCCAGGACCCTGGGATCATGCCCTGAGCCGAAGGCAGATGCTTAATGACTGAGCCACCCAGGCACCCAATGGAAGGTATTTAATACATATGCAGATATTTGAGAAATTTTGGATATCAAAAAAAAAAAATCTCATTTTCCTTTGAAATAGGAATTAGTCTTAGAAAGTTGTTAAGAACAGAAGCCTTGAAAGTTTTCTAATCCTGACTCTGATACTTGCCAGCTAGCAAATTCTTTAGTAATTCAGTGCCTCAATTTCCTCATCTATAAAATGAGGGTAATAATAATACCTATCTCATAGGATTGTCAGATTAATGAAACAATAAAAAAAAAAACACAAAATCTTAGAACATGTACTTGGTGCATAGAGAGTGCTAAAAAATGTTATTGATGCTTTTGTTATATAAATAAGTAGGGTGTGTACTAATACATGAGTTAAATTTTTATAATAGTTGATAATGGTTGAGATTTTCCTCTTAGTACATATATATTCTCTTTTCTTTGATATTTTATTCTAGCTCTGCCACACAAATTATGTATTGCATGTCCATATGAAACAAACTGCTTCGATCAGATCAGATTGCTGTACCATTCACAATAGTGTTTTGTTTGGGGGGATCTGAGCTTATTTTAACCCTAGTGCTGGCCTGTCTGTTCATTAGCTTCCCTTGGTGCCTAGATTGAAAGGCAACCCATACAAGGCAATCTTCAGAGCAGGCTCCAATGCAGACAGTTGTCAATTTGAAAGTAAACACCTCTGAAAAACAACAAAGGCTATAGCTGATGCCAGGGCATTTATCTAAAGACAGTCTCTTTGGAGTCTCTGGCCAGTGCTAGGATGACTTCCTGCCTGGAAATAAGACAGGAAAGTGCTGGAAGGGGTGCATGCCAAAAGGGCTGGGGCCTGAAAGCAGTAGGGCTCAGTTAGTGAAACCACCAGAGTCAGCTAGGGAGCTTTAGAGAACACATCAGTGCTCTCCTGCCTTAGACCAATTAAATTCTAAACCTCTGAGCAGGGTGGGGGAAGGAAGAGAGCAAGCAGTTATATTTTTTAAAGCTCCCCAAATGCTTATAATAGGTAGCCAGGGCTGAGAACCCCACCATTCCAGGGCTTCCTCTAATTTGCTTCTGCCACTGGGCCGGGCCTCCTCGGAAGAGAGGCTTCTGAGAAAGAACAGGGGAAAGAAGAGGACATTGCCCACGAACCTGCTCATCATAGCAGCCTCCTCAGGAGTTGGCCAGGCTTTCCCTCTGCTCAGCACTTGGCAGAAACCAAGTGGAAAGAGAAAAGAAGATTATGATTAGCGTTGCCTGCCCTCACAGAGTTCTCAAAACAGCTGGGGAGTCCACCTCAGCACATGAGAAATGGTGGCAGAACCGTGAGGCATTAGGCTGCAGCCGGGATGAAAAGGACAGGCTCTGAGAGTTCCACCAAGGGGGCCAGGGGTGAAGGTCAACATGGAGGAGATGGAGCCTCCTAAGGATGTGTAAGAGAGGGGCACAAAAGGAGTACGAGGAAGGCAGTTACAAGAACAGTGCAGAGAGTGAGCAGAGTCACAGAAAAGGCCTGGGGTGGCACAGTGACAAGACCACTCTAGGGTGCAGGATGTCCCTGGAGAGTAGCAGGAAATCCACTTGGATGATTTAAGTAGAGTGGGGCCAAATTATGGAGGGCTGATGTACTAGCCTGAATAATGTAAACATCATGCGGTAGGGAGTAAGGCATTGTGCGGTCTTGAGTCATGATAGTGTTTTCCAGTAATCTAACAGAGTATTGGAGGAGACCAGAGGAGGCAAGACTGGGTAATACAACAATCCCAATGTGGAAGACAAATAAATAAAGGCCTATGTGGTCACTGTGGAAGCACAAAGAAAAAGAATAAATCCTAGAAATAGGTTTACATTCCTTTCGTGTGTGCTTATTTTGATTTTGATTTTTATCAGACTATATAATACATGCACATTATAAAATTTGAGAAATCACAGGAGAGTAAAAAGGAGAAAAATTTTGTGCATCATCTTTCTAAACACAAGTAAACCACTGCTTTGACATTTCTTCCCAGTTTTTCATTTATTTTAATGCAGTTAGTGGTCTAAGCACGTTTGTATCCCATCTTTACTATAAGAGTGTGAGAATTTTCCCGTGTCCTTAATAGCTTTGAGCTTTAATTTGGTAGCTGTGTGGCCTTCGTTGGTATGAATACACTGTAATTTACTTGTAGACAACAATTTATGAATTGCTTTCAATTCTTCCCCTGTACATCTCAGGCATTAATCTTTGTCCATCTTGATGGTACATCCATAAGATAAATTTCTAGATGTGCCATTACTGAAAAAAGAGTTTTCAAAAATTTAAAGTTCTTGCTATTTACTGAGAATTTGCTTTCCAAAAGTATTGAACTGATTTGCACTCCTGCCAACAGAGTATAGCTAGGCTGGTTTCACTCTAATTATCTTTGCTAATTTGCTAGAGTAAAAAAATGAAACCAATTTGTATTTTTTTTGTTGTTTGTGAGGATGAAATTTTTATGTGCTTATTATTAGCCACTTGTACTTCCTCACTTATAAATGGTCTGCCCATTTTCCCCCATCACAGAATAGTAAAAAGGAACAAATTTTAAGACTTATCAATGTACAGAGGATGAAAAAGAGAGAAGATTAAAAGATGTCATGTTCTTGGCAAAAATAAACACGACAAAGCAAAAAAAGAAACATTTAAATGAAATGAAAGGTTAAATAGCAATCTAGAAAAAAGTTGCAACACATGTGGAAGAAAAGAAGCCTGTTTCCATAAAATATAAAGTGTATATACCAATCAATAGGTGAACAATCTAATAGTAAAATGGGCAACGAACATGAACATATAGTTCTAGGAAAGGAAATACAAGTGAATATTAAACACAAACAGATACTCAACCTCATAATAAAATATGTAAGTTAAAATGAAAATGAGTTAGCATTTTCACTTAACAGATCTGCAAAGACCAAAATGTTTAATAATAGACTTTGTCAAAGAGGATGCTGGAAAACAGGCATTCACCTATTGTTGATAGACTGTTAATTTATGTGATCACTTCGGGGGATAAGTGGACAATAGATATCAATATGGAAAATTAGACATATTCTTTGACCCAACAATTCCACTTTTAGGAGTTTATCCTACAGATAATTCATAATAAGTATGAAATAATATATAACTCAGATAATTGTTGCAAATTTGTTTGTAGGAGCATAATATTGGAAACAACCTAAGGTATATCAACAGGAGATCATTTAAGTAATGTAGGGTGTCTCTGTACAGTTGAATATTACTCATCCATTAAAAAGAACAGTGTACCTTTGTAGGTACTGATATAGCATTTCTTCCAAGATATATTGTTGAGTAAAAAAGCAAGGTGCCAAGACTCTCTGTAAAACGGGTGGGAGTGGGGAATATATATATATATATATTTGCTTGCATGTGCACAGACTTGTTTTGGATTGATACATAAGGCACTAAAAATAGTTGCTGGGGGAAGGGGTGCTGAAGGGGTAAGACAGAGGTTTTTACCTCTAGAAAAATTTCACTCTATACTTCTGTTCCTTTCAAATTTTGTATCATACATCTGCAATGGGAAAATATAACTCTTAAGAGTATGATGACGGCTTTCCTACATTGTGTGAAATCAAGGTTCAAAAGGGCAGCTGCTTGGATTCTCTCCCAGTTGTGATTTGGATACAGCTGCATCAGTTAGAGTTCTCCCCTGGACTGTCAGCCCAGGATGACAGGGGCTATGTACGTTGACCTCCCTGTTGAATCACTAGCATCTAGCCCAGCTGGGAGGTGCTTAGTAAATATGTCTCAGATGACTACCAGGATGCTAACTTAATAGAAAAATGGAAGAGCCATAGAGAGAAACAAATTAATGTGAAAGGAACCCTCAGAGACAAAAGCATGTAGGAGTGAAAAGAAGGTTCCTTGCAAAAATGTTGCAAGGGAGTCAGACTTCAGAAGGACTGGCACAGAGCCAGCCTGCCCCTTCCGCACCAGCACTGAGCACCCACAGCAGGGTCAAAGCCGGCTGGGAGAGATGCAGCTGGTGAGGCGGGCCGGGCAAATTGCCATGGGCCCCGGACACCATGTAAAGAAGTGAGAAGAACGAGAGAAGTTATAAAGAAACAGAGAACCCAAACATATTGTTCAGACTACTTTGGTTTCAAGAGACAGAGATTTAAACCAAAGAGGAAGTTTATTGGCTTGAGTAACTGGAAAGTCCAGAGATTCAACAATATCATCAGGATATTCTTTCTCTTTCTCCACCTCCACACCCACTTTTCTGTGCTGGCTTCATTCTCTTGCAGACTCTTTCCACATGCTGGCTTCTGGCAGCTCCAGCTTTACAATTAACAAACAAGTGATCCCAGCATGTCCTAATAATTCCAGTAAAAAAAACCCTTAGAATTGATTCTTACTGGGCAGCTTAGGTCACATGCCCATCCCTGAATTAATCACTGTCTGAAATACTAGTAGGCCAGGCAAAGGTCATATGATCACCCCTAGGAGTGGTGGTGGTTAATACCACTCTAATCTTATGACCCAAGAGTGAGGGGGGTATTCACCCAAAGAAATCGGGATACCGTTTCCAAATACAAAGATGCTGAACAGGTAAAAGCAATAAGAGTACTCCACTCTAAGCAAAAACAAAAGATCAAATGAAGATTGTTCCTTTCTTTAAAAATAAAAATTGGAAAGGATTTTTGGAAGGAGAAAATGTTAAGATACTAGACAAGGCGGGGGCGGTCATGGAAGCAAACTCTGGAAGAAATGGGAAGGGATGGCGTTCAGGTGGAAAGACTGGAGGTGGAGAGTAATTATGGACTCCTAGGGCTAATCCAGCCCCCTTACTCCTCTTATGTGGGCCTCCCCTGCCCAATCCACGTACACAAAATTAGGATCCCTTATAGGACCATTCAAATTCGATCTGAACATATTCAGTAACAGATAGTTCATGATTTTGGAAAGTAGTTTTATCGTCATCTGGGTTTGCTTCTTTAAAATGTCTGCTTGTCCGTAAGCTGAAACCCAGTTCTCATCTCAGTCTGTTTGTCCTCTGGATTAACAAACCTTCAAGATATTCGTCTCATCAGACGATCCTTGATGTGTTGGAAGACACATTCCTGCCCCAGTCTTTTCTCTTTTGTCCAAGCACAACCAGTTTTTCTAATCATGTATCAGGTGACATGGTTTCCAGATTTTTCTATGGCCTAATTGTCTTTCTCTGGATTCATGCTGGTTTATATATGTCTGTCTTTAAAAGGTGCTTAGATATAAGCCTCCAGATGAGACCTTACCACTGCTGAGTTCAGTGGGACCATTGCCTCCCTTTATCTGGACACTATATTTTGCTGATACAATTGAAGATTTCATTGGCTTTGGGTTTTTTTTTGTTTTGCTTTTTTGGTTTTGTTTGTTTGTTTGTTTGTTTGTTTGTTTGTTTGTTTGTTTTGCAACAACCATATCACAACTCGGCCATGTTGAGCTTGTTACCAACAAAATCCCCAGGTCTTTTTACTCATGAATGGTTGCCAAGTCAGGCTTTTTGTAATTATGCGAGTGGTACTTTTTTGAGCCAACAGAATGGAACTTCCTAGTTTTTTTCTTTTAAATCTTTTCTTCTTGTTTCTTTCAGGCTCCATCCTGTTACTTGCTCTGCCAAAATGTGGCCCTTTAGAACCAGGTGGTATAAGGCCTGTAGACCTTGCTGCAAAAGAAGGAAACCCTCTGGTATTCCATTTACCCAACTGGTTTTTGGCTTATGCGTGGACCAGCGCTCATGCCTATTCCTGAATAATCTGGTTTCTGTTCCTTGCTAATGCCTTGGTCATATGTTGCACCACTAATAATGGGGCAGCCTTTCTAGCCCATGGGTGTTGTGCATGTGCACAGACGTGTGTATCAGGTGATAAGCTTTGACCTGTGGTTCCAGGTCAGTTACCGCCAACCTTTGCCCCCACTTCAGCTTCTTGCCTGCCATTCCAGATGAGCAGACACTGGTGCCAGTAAGCTGTTCCACTCCTCTCCCATGGCCAATGAAAAGCTATCAGTCAGGATAGCTCCAGAGGCATTTGGAATTGGTCACATTTGGTCTGGACTTTACAGCAGAGTTGTCAGAGCTCTACCTCATCACCATGTAGCCAAATGGTCTGATGAGCCTTTGACCCAAGTCCCAGATTCTAGATGTCCCCCACTCCACATCCTTACTGGAACTAAAGGTCTCCGTACTTCAGCTGTGTCATCTAGGATTTTGACTCCCTTATGACTCCCACATCTGGCTCACAGAAGACCCTTTTCCTGGGGCTATACATCTGCTTCCAGAATTTGAAAGGGCCTCTCTCATCTAAGATTCACATACCCCCTTACTGCCTTAAGATGCTCATCCCCAGAAGCGTCTCCTACACATTGCCCCAGGTCCCCTGGACTAGACCCTTTGCATATAGACACACTACAAAGTGAACTGAAATTCGCCTTGTCGCTTTGACTGAATGATTTTAACTGCCGGCCTCTCCCTGATTGGAACTAGCTCCTTTGCTTCAGTTCATCTCCACTGCTTTCTCAGCCCCAGTGCTGCTCTCAGTTAGCTTGAGCCTGCTTCTGTACCAAGAGGTCCTAGGTACTTGAGGCTCTGGGAAAGTGCCAATCATGATCATTAAAGAAAATGGGCAACTGGGACACTGAGGATATAGTCAAAAGTGGAGCCTCTTCCCTGACCCAGAGAAGGAAGGTACATTATACCAGGGGTAGATACCAACAGCCCGGGCATCCTGTCTCCTGTAATACATGTATTGAAGGTACCCTAAAAGAAGGACCGAGCTCTGAGATTCTTATTATAGTGTAGGACCCATACCTCAAGTATCTGAAGGGCCTTACCTGTTCGACTGGATTTATTTCTCAGTTTTCCCACAAATCTCTACAATAGCTCACTGTCAAATTGTGTCAACAGCAATAAAAATACAATATATTAGTGCTTCTTGCTCCCATATTCTGTGTCCCTGAAGAAGAAATGCTGGCTTGAAGACCAATGGTGAAATAAAGCCATCAGTGATGTTCTCTTCACCTTCCCAAACTTGTTTCATGTGATGCCCTTTTTTTAAAAGTAGTATTTTAAAAAGAGGAGCCAGATGTTTCTGACACCCTCTCTCTGAAAAATAAAGCACTGGAATTGAAAGACCACACACTCAGGATTATCCAGGTTATGATCACAGTAAAGTAGTGGGTGACATCACCTATGGGAGAGCGGTTTTCACGAATCAGTGCAGTAAATTGTGTTTGAGAAGTAATTACTAAATCTAACAGGAAATTTCTTTTCTTTTTTTTTTTTATTTGACAGAGAGAGACAGCGAGAGAGGGAACACAAGCAGGGGGAGCGGGAGAGAGAGAAGCAGGCTCTCCTCTGAGCAGGGAGCCCGATACGGGGCCCGATCCCAGGACACTGGGATCATGACCCGAGCCGAAGGCAGACGCCTAATGACTGAGCCACCCAGGCGCCCCTCTAACAGGAAATTTCTATAAAAATTCCTAGATACTGAAATACTCTTCCTTACCAATCTAAAATTAGGAGATCAGAAAGGGAAAATAAGTTTTCTTGTATTTGTTAGCCAATCTAAGATTAAAAACTGAAAAACCAAGCCTATATGTGTGGGACTTTTTTATAGCAAATAGAAATAGAAAGTACCTGGAAGGCAATCCAATAAAATCATCTAAAAAGAAGGGATCCTAACATATCTGCTAAGGAACTATTCATTAGAATGTTTAGACCAGATCCAAGAATGTTAATCCACTGGCTCCTATGCTGATTATTTTGGGACAGAACACAGATTTCAAAAAGAAAAAAATATCAGCACTCAAAGAAACTGCCAATTCTGAATTTGAAGATATTAACAAATGTACTCAGCATTTCTTTCATCAAAGAAAGTCAAAATACAGCTTTGTATTTAATACAGACTGTCTAAAGGGTTTAAGATAATATCATTTATTTCAGAATAAAAAGTATGAAGAAACATAAGGAGTAAGGTATTGGAAGAGTGAAGAAGGGAATGAATTCAAGAGCTCATATGGGAAAGTAAGTAAGATTGACTCTTCCTCTGAGATAGGAGGAAAAGTAGAGACAAAGAAGAAGCAAAGAGGGATGACATAGAGAAAGGGAAGACGAAGAGGTTGATGCTCGCCAAAGGCCTGGATGTTTCCAGCAAAGCAGAATGGGTGGGCAGGTATCTTTGTTTCCCTCACTAGACCGTAAGATCTGTCGGGCAGGGATTGGGTCTGTTTTGTCCCCTACTGTAATGCCCATCGCCTAGCGTAGCAGGTGGCATATTGTTGATTCTCAATTTGTATTTGTTGAACAAAATGAGTCAAAGAATGTGGACATTAGGAACTTAGAAGAACAGGAAATGCTGGGAATAGCTATGTTAGAAATCAGTAAGAAATGAATAATGGGGTTGCAAATTTGAGGTTAGCTGGTATGCAAAGTTCAGAAGTTAGAATGGAAAAGCAGGCAGATTGGAATTGGTGAGACCAAGAGAGTGGGATGGAAAAGGAGTAGGAGGGTTCAGTATGCAAGCAAAGGTGATGGAAGCCAGGCCGAAATGGGGTCAAAGATGAAGACCTACTGGAAGCAGCAATAGACTGTCAAGGTCATGCGATTAGAGGCACTTCTGAGGGTTTTAGGCAATGAGCCCCTTTAAAACACCAGTGTGGCATATAACTTTGTCACAGGCTAAATAAGCATCTGACTCAAATTTTTACTCTCGCTTCTGTGACTGTTCAGACATGGATTGTGTCTGATTTGTTCTCGTCACCCAGTATGGGTTTTGTTTTTAAATTTTTTAATTTAAATTCAATTTAATTAACATATGGTGTATTATTAGTTTCAGAGGTAGAATTTAGAGATTCATCATTTGCATATAACACCCAGTGCTCATCCCATTAAGTGCCCTCCTTAATGTCCATCACCCAGTTGCCCCATCCCCCCACCCACCTCCCTTCCAGCAACCCTCAGTTTGTTTCCTAGAGTTAAGAGTCTCTTATGGTTTGTCTCCCTCTCTGTCTTATTTTATTTTTCCTTCCTTTTCCCTATGTTCATCAGTTTTGTTTCTTAAATTCCACAAATAAAGCCCTTGGGAAAACTGGGGTGCTCAGAAAAAAATAAAATAATTTTTTAAAATTATGAGCTACCCTAAATTTTCTCTGTGTATCAATGTGTATAAACATTTGGATATGTGTGTATAATACAAATACACCATCATAAACATCCACGGATATTTCTGCAATATTGGGGTTGATAACAATGATTGGAAAATCCGATGGTTAGGTATGTTCTATCTTCTGTACTGTAGGATGGAGCCAAGATCTGGTAAATACTGGGCTTGGGGGTCTAGGAGATAGGCTGGAGATTTGGAGCTGCTGAGGGCAGAAAAGTAGAACCAAATTCCTGGGTATAGGCATCTTATCCAGAGGGCCGTTACTGAAAGGAAAGGACCTAGAGATGACACAGTTCGACCAGAATCAAAGACCATGGAACTGGTCAGGTCAAACAGAGGGACAAATTAGCAGATACTACATAGGAAGACAAAATCCAGAATGACTGTGTGTTTGGTCTTTGGAAGACCCAAAAAATCAAACCCTCTGCTAAGACCCTTTAGTTGGAAGTTCTCTGTCTTCGATAGCAAACATATTTTCTTTTCTAGGATTTTCTGTTTAAAAGATGAATCTTTTGAATTAATTTTCTTATCACCTCTTCCTGAAATGCCATTTATGAGGTTCTTTCTATTTCATTTGTTTTAAATTTTTTATGACGTTATGCAAATACAGATATTCATATATTTAGTTCCTTAGGCTGGAAATCCTTCACTTGTGAAAAAATCAGTGCAAAGGTACATTAGAAGCCAAATTAAGAGAAAACAGTGTTCATTGTTAGATTGGAGCAAGATGGGAGTGGGCTTTGGAAGGAGAAGAGAATGAAAGGAACTTCCTCTCTCCTCCAGACTTCCTATGTAAGTCTTCTAAATGTAGTATTTCAGGAGAATCCATTGTTCATTTTAAAGAAAAAGAAAAACTCTATACTTGTTTTCCTATTGGGTCTGTAAATCAGTAAAATATTAAGGTGGAAACAAAAGAAATACCTCTTGGTGATTGACCATCTACTTTAGTCACCCGTCCTTGAATTTGATTGTGTGGCAGATTTGTACTTCTGAAAATACAATGTCTCAAGTATTGTTTCTAAATCTTCAGATGCTTGCTCCCAAATTATTTCTCTTCTATTCAACACTGAAAAGCAGAGATCATTTAAAAGAGCTCCTGTGGGGCGCCTGGGTGGCTCAGTCTTTAAGTGTCTGCCTTCGGCCCAGGTCATGATCCCAGGGTCCTGGGATCGAGCCCTGCATCGGGCTCCCTGCTTGGCAGGAAGCCTGCTTCTCCCTCTCCCTCTCCCACTCCCCCTGCTTGTGATTCCTCTCTCGCTGTGTCTCTCTGTCAAATGAATAAATAAAATCTTTAAAAATAAATAAATAAATAAAATAAAAGTGCTCCTGTGATGTATGGAACCAGCATTGTACAAGATCTGGATCGGGCACCCTCCTCTTTTTGGTAAAAATAAATTGTAATACAACTTTAGCATGTGAGAATCTTCATTTGAACAAAACAATCTCAAAATGACAGCATTGTAGTAATTATTCAGTTTTCCCCTCATGTCCTTGAGATATATTGTTTAAAGGTTTTGATTTTATCACAGGATATAAAACCCCTAGAAACAAATTGAAATTGAATACAGATCACTAACCCTGAGACTTCAGATGTTTTTCTCCCTGAGACTTCAGATCTTTTTCTCACTTGCTTAGTTATTCAACTATTTTAAAATCTTATTCTCTTTGATCACTGATAGGAATGTTGGCTTGACACAGTCATTTTAGCTCCAAACTTGTGATGGTCTTTCATTTTGTTTTGTTTTCAAACTCCCAAGTATGAATTTTAGCAAGGCAACAAATTCTTCCCTCTGGCCCCAAATACCAGTTGATGTATTCAAGGTACTACATGTCATCTCTTGTCCACCTTTTTACATCACACAGACTTCTAATTAGTCATTTTGGATTCTGACCACATTTGCCAGGAAATAACTGTTTGTCTTCTAACACATTTCTGATGGGATTCCCCTGGCAAAGGTAGATGGGATTTTTAAAATTGGAACCATACTAAAAACAGAATTGTTTTTGGTAATTGCCGATGAGTTTCCTGGCTAGCATACATGGAACTAAATTGTCAATACCATTGAACAGAATGGATGGCAAAAAAAAAGGGCCGGGGGTTGGGGGGTGGAGGGGAGGATGGCACCTGCAAAGACAGGCTGTCCACTGCCAACAGGGGTTAGTTTGTGCTTAGTTGCCTTTCCTACTGTTTTCTCTCTGCTTAAATGTTTTGTATCTTCTTATTGTTTCAGGGCTAGATTCTGCCAAAAATATTATACACAATTTGACACACTTGAACGCCACTGAATCCAATATCCACTCATCTTAAAATAACACTATTGATAATAGCTCATTTTTCCTGAGCTAATACTAAGTGCCATGTGCTAAATACTTTTATATTTATTACTTCATCTAATTCTCACAGAAACTCTAAAGAGGTAGTTTTATTACCTTCATTTTTATAAAGATGAGGAAATAGGCATATAGGGACCTTGATTTATGAACATTCATCTCCTTGTGTTAATAATTTTAGACCTTTTACTGGAATAGCTCTGAGAATCCAAATACACACATGTATGTTTTTCACCCACTGAGTATGAACACTTACAGGTATAATCAGAATAAAGGACAGCCATAAGACAGGTTCTAGTATTTTTCAAGTTTTAAAAGAGTGTCTTCAGTAATTCTACTTCTAGGTATGTACTCTAGAGAAATTCTCCTATATGTGCAAAAAAGACATGTATAAGAAAGCTCATTTATATGGCAGTTAAAATAAACTAGATTTCCACGTATCCACATGGGTAGATCTCGAAACAACGTTAAGTAGGGGGAGAAAAGGAGACTGCTGTAGAATGATACATTTGATAAAATATCATTTATGTAAAAATGTTGTTTAGTAAAAACTGTGTTTAGAACATAAAACAAGAGAATATGTTATTTGGGAATATGCACTTAATGTCGTAAAAGAACCAGAAGGGTAAAATTTTTCAGGACAGCAGTTACCTGGGGAAGAGAGAAATGGGACCGGGGTGGAGGGAGGTAAAAAGGAGGTTTCAACTCTATAATGTTTCATTTCTTTTGCTTTAAAAAATAATACAAGAAAAAATGTTAATATTTGTTCTTTCAGGCGCTACACGGCTTTGTTCCCTTAGTCTCTGAAAGTTCTGTATTTTAAGAAAGGTAAATGGGTATATTCATGCTGATAAGGGGCAGAGACCACTATATTCAGCATGATCTCCATAAATTTAGGGTGAAAATGTTTTGAAGCAGATTTAACTAGTTGCCCGATTTATCCATAAAATAACATAGACTATGTAGCGTTGAGTCTTGTAAATTCAGTGCAACCTCCAAAATAAACTAGTTGTAAAATGTATTTCTCAGTAGTTTCATTAAAGTGAATTTCTTTATGTGGTTTTATATTATCTGCAAACCACAGGGAGCCAACCTCCCCCTCCCCTGACTCCTGCAATATTTTCATATTGTAAAGGCCAGCAGTAAAAATAATTGTCTGGAGACTGTTACAGGTCTCATACTTCTGGCCAAAGACTTCTTCTCATGGGTCATTATTATTATCTGGCCTGCACATTCTCAAATCTGATTCCCTGACCTGCCCCCCTCCTCTCCCTTTCTTCACGTCCAACAGCACAGGATTTCATTATGAAGGTAAACACCCCTGCATGCTATCTAATTAGGCAATGCAGTTTCTGTAGCGAGTGTTCCTCATTGCATTATTTGGTATAAGGTTCTGGGTCATATCTAAAAATATTGCAGCTTGAAAATTAATCTAATCTTTTGTTCATTTCCTTTTGTTTGAATCTTTTCACTTTCTAAATAATGAGGTAGTTGAAGAATGCTAAATCCAGCATTACTTAAAATGCTATTCATTTTGTTAATACTATATTTTGAAGTGAGGAAATTATTCGTTGTGTACATTTTTAAATAATCCCTTTCAGTTATATAACTAGCAATCAGTACCAGTTTGTTTGTGGGCATGTGTTCATACACATTTTTTTATACCTGCCTTGTTTCAAAAAGGATAAAAGATGACTTACGGATACATACAACATAGCACCGGAGAAATTAAATCTGAAGTTAGTGAAGAAATGGAGACAGTCACTCTTAAGTAGGTAAAGTGCATCCTGTTCAGTCTTATATACAGGCCAGAAGGAGGCCACATAATACAGCTCTAAACTTCCTCATAGCCAAGAGAAATACTGTCAGTTCCACAATTAGTATCCAGAAGACAAAATAAATGGGGTTAATAAACAAGGGAAAAGGGAAACATAACTATTCCAGGTGCTAAAATCAAAGGAAAACATTTTCCAGATACAGTCAAAGAGAGTAAATATAGCAACAATTTTCATGGTGCTTTCTTATAAATCCCTTAATGTAAGTCCAAAGTATTACACCAAAGTAAATTCATTAAGGAAATCTGAGAGGAAAGAGTCATGGCATGGGACTGGAGACTGGGAAGGTAGGAAAAGGGTGGGCTAGACACAAGCCAAGAGCTAAAGGGTAGCAACTGTTGGTTTTGATGTGAGGCTCATTACCAGGCTGATGATATAATGTGTCTAACCCAGGACTCTTTGAGAGTGAAAGGGGTACCATCAATAATTAAGCCCCCACAACAGGTATAAGCCAGGATTTTTCTGAGCAAACTGGGACATATGGTCATTTTAAGTCCTTGCTCATCACCCACTGACATCCTGCTTCCAGTGCAGCCCACCACTGTGGACCTAGTCAGCCAAACTCACCCTGTCCCACATGCAGTAAGTCTAATCAGCTCTAGTTTTAGGGGGCTCTGGGGATTTCTAGCCCAGGTGACCAACTCAGGGTAGGCTAACTCATGAATCAAACGAATAGGAAATGTAATTAAGAAAGACTGGAATAAGCAATGGGTAACAGTGGTCTGAGGATCCAGTGTCCACCAAGACAGTGTCCACCAAGAAAGATTCTGATAATGGGTGGGAGGGAGAAAGAATCAGACTGTAGGTAACTGGATGGGTCCCATGAAAAGGAATGAGATACCCTCCTTCCTAAAGAGCCCAATGAGAGATCCTGTGGAAGAAAACTGCTTGAAGTTGGGATATTATCATAATGGCTGAAGCTCTTAAGCTGTAGTTCTTAAATGTGTAATATGAATTACCCGGAGAGTTTGTTAAAAACTAGATTCCAGGACCCCAACCTCACAGATGATGATTCTGTAAGTCTGAGATGGAACCCAGGAGTCTATTTTAACAGGTGCTCCAGGTGATGCTGGCAATGGCGGTTCAAGCCTGGACTTTGACAAATACTACCCTAAAAGCTGATTAACAGCCCTTTGGGGAGTCTAGTCTTCCCACAAGAAAGAGTACCTTGGGCTGGCTTTGGGGAGGATATGGTGCCATTTCCCCTGTGGAAGGTGGTGAGTGAGAGATGGAGCAGGGAGAAGAGGTGGATCTGAGCAACTCAGCTTTCAGCCACCTGAAGGATTTTTCCATTGAGGGGCCTAGGTTTCTCAATTTGGAAGAGAAAAGTCCTTTCCTCTCCAGATTCCCTATATGGTCCTAACAATTAAGAGAACTACCCGAGCAGGGATGCAGATGACCCCATTTTTAAAATCCTAGCTGGATTAACTCCCACTTTAGCCAGCTTCCCTTTATGTAGTAAAAACACCTAGTATTTATTTTAGTAGGTTTACTACATGCCAGGCTTAAGAGCTGTATCTGCTTTTACTCGTTTAGTCCTGAGAACAACCCAACTTCCACTCCCCCTGCTTGTGCGCGCGCGCTCTCTCTCTCAAATAAATAAATAAATAAATAAATAAATAAATAAATAAATAATCTTTTTAAAAAAATAGTACCTATCTTTTGGGACTCCTATGATAATTAAATGGCTTAATACTTATAAAGCACTTAGAACAGTGCCTGTCAGGTAACATGTATTCAATAAAGGGTAGCTGCGTTGTTCTCTTTCTCTCATTCCCTGCTTTCACTCCATTCAAGCAAGTCTTACCAATTCTGCCTCTAAAACAAATACCAAAACCATCCTCTCCTGTCTCCACCTTAGTCCAAAGAACTATGATTTCTTTCCTGGATTCTTGAAGTAGCCTCATAACTGATCTCCCTGCTTCCACTCTTGCTCTGCCACAATCTGATCCCCAGAGCAACCAGAGTGATCCTTTCCAGAGGTAAATCAGGTGTCATTCCACTTAAAAATCTGTTGTGTCTGACTGCACATCACACCAGCCATTTAGAATTCTCCTTATCATGATCTCAAAATGTCTTAAATAAACTGGCTTCCTCATACCTCTCTAATCCCATGTGGTATACTCCCTCTTACTCACTATGCTTCAGCCTCTAGCTACCTTGAACTTGGCAAGTTTGTCTTGCAAGGACCTTTGCACCTGCTGTTCCATCTACCTTCCCCACCCCTTAACTTGTTTGCCTCCTTCTTGTCTTGAAGAACCCAGCACAAATGTCAGAGGAGTAGACTTTAGTTTGAGACGCTAAACTAAGGTAACAGCCTCCCTGGTTTCTATATGTCACACAGGTAAATTTATTTCCTTTCCTTTATTTCTTTGTTGTTTTTTCTGTCTTTCCCAACTGTGCCACCCCACTCCCCTAGACTGTAAGCTCTATGAGACCAGATACAAGGGCTGTCTTTTTTATTGCTGTATTCCCAGTTTCTGGGAAACTCTCCCCCTACACACACACACACACACACACACACACACACACCACTCAATTAATATTTACTGAATTGATTCTGAATGAATTAGAAGAGAGTAGGGAAAAAAGGAGAATACTATTATATTATGCTTTTGCTGTAATCTGGTGAGAAATGATGAGGCCCTAGCAGTGGTTTTCAACCATGGCTATGCACTGGAATCACCTGGAGAGGTTTTGTTTTGTTTTGTTTTAATCCTCATGCCTGAGTGCCATCTCAGAGATTCTGACTTAATTGGTGGAGGCAGTCTGGGCAACAGGACTTTTTTTAAAGCCCCTCAGGGTATTCTGATGTGCAAAGTGGAAATTACTGCCCTAAAGGCAGAAGGGGGATACAGAAGAGAGAGTACAGGGATATTTAACAGAACTTAAGGTTAATTATTAATTGGAAGTGACTGAACCGGGGGTGCTTGGGAAGAATCCTAGATTTCTGGGTTGGGCCGGGGTGAATGAGAGACACAAGTTTTGAGGAAAAGAGAAGTTCTGTCTTGGACAGGCTGAGTTTGAGGTACCCGTGGGGATTCAAGTGGAGATGTTCAATATATATTTGTTGTTGTTTTTAATAGATGTTGCCTTAGTGAAGAGCAGGAAATCCCTCTAGTTTTCAGGAAGCGGGAAAAGGTATCCCTGGAAAAGATGACAATTGTACAGAGTACAAGACCGTTTCCACTTTGCACAGCCTCTTTCCTCAAAACCTCCTTCCAAGCCAATGCCCCATCTGTTCTGAAATGTTCAACATGTTGATCTATTTATTCTTAAGGATTATATTATGTATGAGTACTGTTCCATAAATCCATTTAACTTATACTATTCTTGTACTACTTGTACAAAGTATTCCATTGATTAAATTGTAGGCAGCCTTCAAGTAGTATTTAAAGGAATATATAACAGCTTTAAAACTTCCAATAAATGAAAATAAACATACCCATCATGACTTCCTTTAAGATTTGTGGTAAAAAAAAAAAAAAAAAAAATACGTGGACCTAAACTGCTTAGCTTGTTTAGTTTTCTAATTGGTAAACATTTACTGGGTTACCAAAGATACCAAGTACTGTCTGAAAGACCATGGCTCCTTGGTTTGTTTCTAATTTAAATTAGACACACTAAAACAAGGATTGATAGGGTGATATATTTAGTTAAGTAACAGATGGCGAATGGACATTCTGTCCAGCATCCATCACATTCCGTTTCTCAGTATTCCAAGGAAAAGTGACTCTGAATCTTGAAATCAACTATGAAGGAATGGACCAGGTCTGTATTGAATGTTTATTCAACTAAAAAGAACTGATACTAAACCATACGCAGGTTAAAAAATTCAAAGGAGATGTATGACTGGCTTAAAGGATAAGAGGGGATGGGACAGATAAAGCTGGATTAATGTAACTCAATGTATCCGTAAGTACTGAAGTATGAATTCTGAATACTTAAGCGATTTTGGAAATAAGAGATATGGGGGAGAGGAAGAGGCGAGTGGCAGATATTCGCTGCACCCTCACATAGGGTATTAAATCGTGGCTAAGTGCTGGGGCTAGCAGCCCCCGAGGAAGAATGAGGTCTCTTCCAACTGTAAGAACGAAGAGGTGGGAGCGCCGCCACTCTTGCGGAAGACATTTCCACGCGGAAAGGAGCAGAAACTCGCAGCAACACCCCGGCCTTGCTCTCCCTGGGGGCTGCCAACCTAACAGGTGAACGGTGAGAACACAAAGAAACGAGTAATAAATGGCGCGCGGAATGCCAAAAGCCAGGGTCCTCAAGTCCAGCATCTACCACCGCGTCGGGAGCAGCTCCAGCCACCCCAACCGTCCGCGGAGGCGACACCTGCTCCACAGCCCCGCCCGCTCGGGGCGAAGTGCTTCTTGCCGAGGGGCATAAAGGGCAGCTGACTTGCCCGCGTAGGGGGCGAACGGGACGCTGCCCTCTAAACCACCCGGTCGCAGGCGCAACGCGCCACGACGGGCCGGGCCGCGCCACGACGAGCCGGGCCGAACGTGCGCGAGCGAACGAGAGCATCCCAGAGCCGCCCGCGGCGGGCCCGGTGGGCGTGACGCCATGACGCACGGCACGCGGGCGGCGCGCCGGGGCGGGGCGGGGTGGCCGGGGGCGGGAGGAAGGAGTGGGAGGAGGAGGCGGAGACAGCGGGGGCTGAAGCAGGGGGAGAATGGCAGTTGGGGCGCTGGTTCCCGGGAACAGCCGTCAAGACAGAACTGCGGAGGAGGAGTTCGGGAAAGCGGCAGTCGGGACCCCTCTTCTGCGTTCCCCCCGCCCCAGCTGAGAGGCGTCTCGGCGGGTCTGAGGAGCCCTCCTCCGTACTTCCTTCGGCTTGTGCCGCCGCCGCCGCCGCCGAGAGATGGGCCTCCTCACCCGCACTCCGGCACCCGCCGCCGCTCTGAGGAGTTGAAGGTACGGGCGGCACTGGAAGAGGTTGCGCCTGGGTGCGGGAGGACAGGGGCGGCTCCCGTTTCCGACTCGAGGCGCTCCGGCACGGCAGCTGCCCTCGCGCCCCTTCCCGGAACGGAAATGGATTCAGAAATCCCACGGGAAAGGCGCCCCCTCTCGGGCTGGGCCCCGGAGCAGGGGCCGGGGCCGGTCCTGGGGCCGGTCCTGGGGGTCAGGCCTCGGGCTGGGTCCGCGTCCACCGCCCGCACCCGGCGCTGGCGCCCCCTGGGCCGCGCAGACTGAGGCGGAGCGTGGGATCCGCCCCGAGCTCTGCCCTCCCGGCGCGGGCAGTCTGTGGAGTCGGCGGCCAACCCAGCAGTGTTGTGACGGGCCGAGGCGGCGCTCCCTTGCAGCACTTCCCGGGCGGCTGAAGCTGCCGACACCGAGGGCGGCCGCCGCGGGGAGGCAGCGGGGGTGGAGCGCATTCCTGATGGGTGAAATCGGCTGTAACGGGACCGATTTCCGGGCCTCGCTGCGAATTCAGAGCTGGGGCGAGAGCCCCAACCCCTGCTGCAGGGGGCCCTAGGGAAGGGGTGGCATGCACCCGGGAAGATTCATCCGGGAGAACTGCCATCCCCTTCAAAAGCAGAAATTAAACAGACGAAACACGGTGTTGCCTTGGGGTTAAAGTATACGTTAATAGGGGTCTACCCAGGATTGTCTCTCTCTTGCTAAACCTTCAGGGTGTTCCTAGCCTTCACCCAGCAAGAAACGCCACGATTTTTAATTTCCAGTTTTCCCTGTCATCTGGGTTTCCCTCTCTCGTTGCTCTTTCCCCCCATTTCCATAATGGGAAGAAGAAAAAGAAGTTTAGGGTTCATTAGCCCCGCGACAAGAGCAATAAATAAAAGAGGGGAGAGAGGGGCTAAGGCTATATATGGGAGAAAGAAAGGTCTTAATTTTTCCCGTTGGTCCTTAAAGGTGGAAATACGCGAACGGTGCTTTATTCTGGTTAATGTTTACCATTCAAAACGTTGCAGAATGTTCTGTTGGGTTTACGTTGAAAAGACAATGTTTCTTTCCGTGCTGCTGCTATTTTCAAACCCAGGTGTTGACTAGAAATGCTAGTTTTAAATGTTAGTAAACAGTGGAGGCATAAAGCAGTCTTTCCCCATGGTTGCCTTAAAATGTTTGTGATCTTTTCTTTCCGTTCCACTTTTTTTTTTCTTTTTGTAAGAACATGGCTGTCTTATTCATTTTTTATTATTTTAACCTAGATTCCTTGACTCTTGGTTATACGAAGTATGACGGTATGCCTTATTTTCATTTTCAGTTTTGCCATTAACAGTCTTAATAGGCAGCTTCCCACGTCTGTTTATAATTCACGCTATTACCGTATTTGCCTTTTTATGCTTCCTTAACACCCAACTGAACTGAATTAAAATGTAAATACTTCTCTCTGTGTAGAAAATGGCGATGATCTATTGTTAACTCTTATTTTCAAATGTTCTTTCCCTGCTATTTGGAATTCCATGGTAAAGATTTGGAATTAAGTCCTAGGACTTAATCAAATTATGCAACAACAACAACAAAAAGCCCTTTTTCTTAGTTTAATATTATTTTTTATTTATACAGTATACCAAGTTTAAATTTCATCCTCCATGGAAACTATTTTATTGTCACCACAAGGTTTCTTTCAGAGGGGGAAAAAATTATACTTGGCAGCTAATGTTAACGTATTTTTTTCAATATTGTTGACTTCCAGGAGGATTCCTGTAAGATTAACTTTTTAAAACTGCAGCGCCTTTTAGGAGTTGAAACACAACCCAAGTCTCCAGAGAGTAGCTCCTTAAAATACTGTTTCATTTGGGGAAGGCCTCAATTGATCATTAATTTATATGAAGAACAGTCCATTTTACTATCTAACCAGTGTTGAAATTTCTTTTTAAAATTTTCCTGGTGATTTGTAGAATTTGGGGTGCCTTTTTACTTGACTAAATGAAACCATATTTTTTTCCTACCTAATGTATGAAAGATACTAAGATTAATACCTGTTCTTAAAGATAGCTCAGCATGTTAGTGGAAAATAAATGCGTTTCATAAATTTGAAGTAGGGAAAGTCATAAAGTTATATTTTTGCGGTTGTGAATGTAAGACACTTGGGGCCACCTATCTTTAATGGGATCAGATTGAAAGATACTATTTGTTCTCATGGGGTTATTAGATGGAATTAAATACAGATAATTTGAAGCAAACGTTTTTAGCATTTGAAGGAATCTTTATATATTATGGCAGGTTCTGATTTTATCTTAAACACTTAATTTAGGTTTATCACAAATTCTTTGGTTTGTAATCATCTCCCACCCTCCCAGCTTTGCTTTGCTTTTTTAATCTGAAGGGCACTGAGGATTGAAAAGTGTAGCTTTCTGAATTTATCAAGGGGGGAAGAGGGAGGACAAATATTTGTGATAACATGTTAAAGTCCCTAGTCTAGTGCTGGGCGCAGAGTAAGCTGGGGATAAATTTTACATTTACATCTGAATGGTCTCCTTATATTCTCTCTTCAGGTTATAAAGGAAATTTTAGGGAATTGTTTTCCTGATGCTACTAACAAGTGACAATCAATTGTCAAATGCAGACTGGTTTTGCACTAAGCTTTATGCTCTTTTGTTTGAGGCCTATATGAAAAATAAACCATTTTGGGTTGAAGACCAAAGAAAAGTTGAATTTGTAAACTTATATTTGATTGCATTATATTTGGCAAGTTAGCACTAGTAGTTTGAAAGGACCCATGATCATATATGAAGTACTTTAGCTTAAAGGTTTTGGTTTGACTCCTTTTCAGCAAAATGCTAATCTGATTATTTATGGAGAATAGCTAAATTTTCCTTAGGCAATTTTTTTTTTTTCCCAATCAGGAGTAATTATTATTTTCTTCAGCTTTTTTTTTTTTTTTTTTTGTCATAATAGTTTTTTGTTTGCTGGTAGAAGATGTATAACATTGAAACAACTATGTATATAACCACACCTGCACAGCTATAGACTGAGGATAATGTTCCTTTGCTAAGCACATCTGTATTTCAGATGGTGGTAGACTTCAACCAAAAAGGGCAGTGAAATCATTTGGGGTGTTTGAAACTTGGGTACTTCATTTGTTTCTCAATAGCTATCATATGTCAGTAATACTTTCTCTATTAAAGTGGGAAATATTACCACTGTTTGATAAAGTAGTTTTGTTTGTATTGCTTTCTTTGTAGCTGTCAATAAAACCTGAACTTTTAGTTTATTGGTAACGGTTTCTTGACAGCAATGCCATTAGCCTTAAAAACATATATATTCTTTTTTTTTTTTTAAGATTTGATTTATTTATTTGACAGGGAGAGAGAGAGCGCGAGAGCAGGAACACAAGCAGGGGGAGTGGGAGAGGGAGAAGTAGGCTTCCTGGCGAGCAGGGAGCGTGATGCAGGGTGGGGGTGGGGGAACTTGATCCCAGGACCCTGGGATCACGACCTGAGCCAAGGCAGACGCTTAACGACTGAGCCTCCCAGGCGCCCCAAAACATAGATATTCTTGACCCATTGATGTTACCTGTTATTTTATTTTAAAAACCATTTGCTAGAGAAGTACTACTAGTTAATTTGTTTTAGAAGTCCTATTTGGAATAGTTTTCTTATGTGAAAGCCTTAGTGGGACAAAACTAATGAGTTGTTGTTTTCTCTCTCAAATAAGTTTGTGCATTGGATTATGAAGCAAAATCCTACAGAAATCACCAAGTTTAAGCCCAAAAGAAACTTCAAATCTCAATCTTGGGTCCAAAAAACTGGAGTTGGCTGCCTAAAATTATGTACACTTTACATTTTCAACCTCTTTCCTTCTTTGGAGACCCCTGTAAGTATAAATAGCCCTGCTGTAATGTGAATAGCAGGCAGGTTGCCAGTTGAAGAGACCTTCTGGGAGAGGTGAGCCATAAAGAGGGAGCAGACTAGTTAGAGGGAGGGATCAAGAAACCGGGAGAAGCTATTGGGAATGTGATAGTATTAGGCTTCCAGACAAACATTATATAGCATGTATCACAAAAATAGCCATTAATGTGAATCTTTATGCTTTATATTTTGTAATTTCTAAGTCAAATATTGGCATTTGCTCCCCCAAATGGTAAAATATTCTAAAATTAAATTATCCTTATGCGTTATCACAAATGTGATAATATATGTGAAATGTGCATTAGAAGTTAGGAGCTAATTTAAACTCTATATGGCAGGGACCATTCCCTTTGTTCAGCATTTAGCATAACGCTTTACAATAATAGATGTTGAATAAGTATGTACTAACTGAGTAAATTATGTATATTGTAAGGTATCTATTTCATAACTTTCTCTACAGCAGGGCTGTCATTATTAATAGAGTCTAATGCGAATTGTAAGTGTAATTTAAGATTTTTCTATTAGATAAATTAAAGTAAAAAGAAACAGGTGAAAGTAATTTTCATAATATTTTATTTAACCCAGTGTATCCAAAATATTATCATTTCAACATATATTAATGAGTCACTTTACATTCTTTTATTCATACTAAGTGTTTGATCCAGTGCATGTTTACACTGAACAGCATAGCTCTAGGAGCATTTTACATGAAATGTTTGTTCCTTTCCACAGAAATTCTATTAAATTAGATGCATTAGATATTTACTACAGACTCCCAGGAAATATCAACCTAAAGACCAATTTGAAAAATCACTAATCAGAAGACAGAGTGGGTCTCTTAAATTAATCACAGAGCTACAAAGAGTGAAATGAAAAGGTTAAAAACCTAGAACCGCCCTAGTCATGCTCAGGTTCATCTGCTTGAATACTCATTTACTTTTTCTCAGAATGCGGCACCAATTTTATTTGGCTGTGGAACTTATCCTAGTGACACTAGTGTTCTAATTTAACTTCTGTATTTTATAAGTGAGAAAACTGTAGTGTAGAGCTACTCAGTCCAGTGTATCATCATTAGCCACATGAGGCTATTTAAGTTTAAATTAGTTAACATTTAAAAAAAATTAAATTTCAGTTCCTCAGTTGCACCAGTCACATCTGGAATACTCTGTAGCCATATGTGGCTACTGGCTACCATAGTGGACCTTGCAGGTCTACAATATTTCCATCATTTCAGAAAGTGCTGTTGGATAGTGCTGGTCTAAAGATTTATCCACACAGCTAATGTGGTAGAGCCAAAGTTTCAGACCACTTTCTCTTATCTTCAGACTGAAATTTCCTTAATCACCGGTTCCTGAATGATCAATTAATCTTTTTGTTTACAAATCTCCATTTGCTTCTCACAGATAAATTTCACGTTTTCATGGCATTCAAAACCTTCCACAATCTAATCTTAGCCTCACCATTCTGCGAAAACCCCACACTGAAGCCAGTTAATCTGTTTGGTAAATATGTTAATAAAACATCCATAGTTTCACCCCCATGACTTTTCCTAGGCCTTTGTCTCTGCCTGGAATACCCTTTTCCATCTTCTCTGCTTATCTAAGGTCCTGCTCTTCTTTCAAGGCCTGACTCCTATCTTATCTCCACAAATCATCCCAGGTTGGTGATTCTAAATAAACTACTAAGAATTTTTCTGAGATATTATTAACAGGTTCCAGACATGA
This sequence comes from Mirounga angustirostris, assembly GCF_029215605.1. Lineage (NCBI taxonomy): Eukaryota > Metazoa > Chordata > Mammalia > Carnivora > Phocidae > Mirounga > Mirounga angustirostris. The sequence goes on from NW_026991712.1 coordinate 36,405,690, forward strand.
GTGGGAACATATCTTTTGAGGATCATCATTCAACCTACTACATGATGCCAGAAATTTTTACTAAGGACATTAGTAAAGTGTACTATGTTTATGCAAAAAGCCAAAGGATATTCATCCATAATAAAACTCTTAAGTTTTTTTTTTTTTTATGGTATTGTTTGCCATAAGGAGACATCTATTTGATTTGGCTCTGTATAACTGCTTATCAGGTAACCACTGCCACCCTTGATTTGGATGAAAGAATTGGTCATTGTGCTATACGTAATATATCTTGTGATGATAGGCTTTTCTAAATGGTTGTTTTATTTCCTCCTTCACACCCACTTATTAGTCCCTACCCCTCTTTCCAAAGGACTTTATTTCACTGTTTTAAGAATGCCTGTTTAAGAAGTGTTGGTTATTCATATAAACAAAAACTGAAGGGTAGATTAGTTCAGGCAGTGTTTATGTAGATCAGAGATTTAAAATCTGGTGCTGCAGTGGACCTGCTCACCTTTCCAGATTCTTCCTACTATACGAACATCTTGTATTGATTTATTCATTGTAACTGATTCCAGTGTGGGAGGTAACAAGACCTTCATATGCAGTAGTCTCATGGGAGCTTCTTTCTTTTGCTTTTTTACTTAGACTGGCTATGACAAGTTACTAATGAAAAAAAATCTCTTCTGTAACAGTCTTGTCTGAGTAGTTCAGAGTGTTTCAAAGATATACTTTAATACTAATCCAATGAAATAGATGATAGCACATTTTCCCTTATTTTATAGACAGGGAAAAAGAGTGAAGCACATTCTGGGAGAGTTGTAAAGCCAAGAGAAGTCCTATATCCTGACTTTCAGTTCAATTTAGTAATTCTAGTTCAGTGACATATATGCTTCTGTATTTGGTCTCAGAAGAAGGCTATCAGAAAGGCAAAGATTATACTCATTCCACTGGATTTACTAAAACAAAAGAGTACAGGGCACCTGGGTGGCTCAGTCGTTAAGCGTCTGCCTTCAGCTCAGGTCATGATCCCAGGGTCTTGGGATTGAGCCCCGCATCGGGCTCCCTGCTCCGCAGGAAGCCTGCTTCTCCCTCTCCCACTCCCCCTGCTTGTGTTCCCTCTCTGGCTCTTTTTCTCTCTGTCAAATAAATAAAAAACCTTTAAAAAATAAATAAATAAAACAGAAGAGTATATTAACATTTTAGAGAATTTGGAGATATTTTTATAACAAAAATTATCTCAGAAAAACCTTTTAATTATCCACTTTTAACCTTAGAGTATGCTGTATATTAAAACTGTTTGAATCATAGTGTTACTAAGGGGCCTTTGACATTATCTGGTCCAGTTACTTCAACTTGCAAATAAGGAAATTGAAACTCAAAAAAGTAGATAGACCTGGCTGAGATTTCAGACAAGGTTAGTATTTCCCTTCTGTTAATTTGTAGCAATGAGTATTTTAACCAGTTCAAAATTTTTTGACAACTAGATACCTTTTTAAAAACCTATTTTAAAACTTCTGAATGTCTCTAGGCATTCCATCATGCCTGACATTTTGAATGTTTCTGGGTACTCTGTCATGGCCAGGATTTTGCATTATGCTTTCCTATTTTGCTATTGGTTTGCCCTTCTGAACAAAGAGGGCCTCGAATGAGGCAGCCAAAATGTTTTTAATCTTTTTCTTATTGGAAAAATGGAATGAATAATGCTTTTGCTTTCTGCAGCAGCTTACTTTTTGTAATATTTAAGTAATTAGTATTATTTGTAATGAGTATTATTAAAACAAAGTACCATTCTATTCTACCTCCCAAGAATAGGCTTCAATAGGTAAATGTGGCATGTGTATGTTTGTGAAGCTGTTTAAGAACTATCTCTTTGGAGAGGCTTTGTGGAATATGGGAATAGTGTGCTCTGAACTTTTAGTTTCTTTTTCTGTGAAATTGTAGAAACTAAAGGGCAGAGCTCAAAATAGTGTATTTGAATCATTCTAAAAAACTTGCTGGAAACTGATACTTGCTTGTGCTAATGATCTGTTTGAATTACCCCCACCTCATCCATTTATAAGTAGTTGAATCAGAATTGTCCATTTTTAATATTAGAAAGACCACGGGATGCCTGGGTGGCTCAGTCAGTTAAGTGTTCACCTTTGGCTCAGGTCATGATCCCAGGGTCCTGGGACTGAGTCCCGCATCGGGCTCCCTGCATGGGCTCCTTGCTCATCAAGAAGCCTGCTTCTCCCACTCTTGCTGCTCACTCTCTCTCTCCCTGACAAATAAATAAATAAAATCTTTTAAAAATATATCAGACCACTTGAGGTAGGTTTGTAGCTATATAAACATAAGACTAAAAACATTTATATTGGGCGCCTGGGTGGCTCAGATGGTTAAGCGTCTGCCTTCGGCTCAGGTCATGATCCCAGCGTCCTGGGATCGAGTCCCACATCGGGCTCCCTGCTCCTTGGGAGCCTGCTTCTCCCTCTGCCTCTCTCTCTGTCTCTCATGAATAAATAAATAAAATCTTTAAAAAAAAAAAATAAAAACATTTATATTTACCTTAGAGAAATTAATATACTATAATGATGTATCCCAAACTTCCAAATGGCTAACTTTTCTGATTACATTAGAAAAGCCCTCTCAGAGCCAACAATTTGTTTTGTTTTATCTAACCTTAAAGTGTGATAATCTTTCTAACAGTTTTATCCAGTAGGTGGTTTAGTTATATTTGTGCCATCTTCTTAGATATTTATATTAGTTTGGCTAATATTTGTAAGGTAGTTAATATGTGCCATACCCTATGCTGCATTCTTTGTATATGTTATTTCACTTAATCCTAATAATAATCTGGTGGGGTGCAGGTATTATTATTATTACTCCTATTTTATAGTTGAAGAAACTGTCTTAATAATTTAACTCAATGTCACACAGCACAGTAAGTGTCAGAGGCTGAACTTGAACCCAGACTTGTGACTCCAAAGCCCATGCCTTACTTTCTGGATAAAAAGTTGCCGTCATTACCCCACATGTGTATAGTATTTAAAAACCCCTGCCCCCCCCCCCCCCCAGCTACTCTAAATTTTTTACCTCATTTTATTTTCCCCCACAAAGGTAGGTTAAGATAATTATGTGTGAAACAACCCCAAAATCTCATGGTGGAGCAGAATAAAAGTTTATTTCTCACACAAAGAACCATGTGGATGACTCAGGTATCCACATTCCTTCCATCTTGTGACTCAGCTGCCCCTATGGCCTGCTTGGAGTCACCACTAGGATTACTACATTCAGCAAGCCAGTGAGGGAAGAGAGAGAGTTCAAAGATGTGTGAAGGGATGATTTAGAGACCAGTCCTGGAAGGAGCATACATCATTGCATTGGTCAGGACTAGACACATGGCCGCATGTAGCAGCAAGTGGAATGGAAAATGTGGTCCTCCTATCTGCTTGGAGGAAAATGAAACAGGTGCGTATATAACATCATCTCTGCCACAGTTGTGTTTTCCCTGTTTTACAGATGGTACAGAGAGGTGGTTACTGAACCAAAGCCACAAAACCACTTGGTAGCAATAAATAGAACCCAGATTTCCTTAGAGCTGCATATAATATGCTTATGTTTCTGAGGAGACATTCAAATAAATGAAAGGCATTTAGATTGTATTTCTAGCACCTTGCTGATTGTTTCTTATTGGACAGCAAATATTTTACCTCTGTGTCCATTACATTTTATTGTTATTGATTTACTTTATGAGGAATGATAAAAACATTTTCCAGTGGTAATTGCCGTTTTAAGTGAAGATGACATAATAGCATTAAAGTATCTTTACATACATATTATATTCAATTGTCCTTTGAATTTACAATATTGATTAGCCTTTATTTATGTAATTTTATATTTTAAACATGTGATAGATTATTCTAGGCCATATACATACCTCATGTTTATTCTTGCATTATGAACCTGAGACATTTGTTTTAGGGATGAGAGTTGTTTTTTAACCTTCCCCAAAACTTAACTCTTTTGGAAAGAACTGCAGCTTCAAATCTTAATGGATACAAGTGCATTCTAACTGAGCTAACAATTAGTACAGATATGAATATCATACTAATATAAATTACTGAGAGCAGAAAATTTACAGAAACTGATGTTAACTTCTACTGGCAAATTAAATTCCAACATCTCAGCGGTAGCTGTTAACCTTTTATTACACTTTAGACTCCTTGGAGAATCTCTTGAAAGCTATCGATTCTGTCCCTAGAATATACAGTTATTCACAATTTAGTATACCATTTTAGAGATTTCATGGATTTTTTCAAAGCCTATCCATGTATTAGCTGTTATTTTTAAGCATTTTTATCCTTCTCCAAAAATTTATTGTTGTGCTTATTATATTTTTACTTTAACGGGTGTATAAAGAGATGTTTAATAACTCAGAGTTTTTATAAGAGTGTGTCTTAATATTATTTGGGCAGCAAGAATTATGCCCAGAACCTGCACTGCTGCAATAGCTGAATTTGGCAGCTATATTGGGGGACAGATCTATTAGAGGAAAATACGGCATTTCCGAACTTGAGGTTGGCAAAATGAATGATATAACTTAAAAAAAAAAAAAAAACTTTAGACATTTAAATAATCTTTTTGAGTAAAGCAAGCTTTGTTATAATAAACTTTAGTGATTTATCTCTGTTTAGAGAAAGCCATATATGAAAATCCAAGAAAATTAAATGCCTCAGACTTGTCTTAATAAGGTAGTTCAGATTTACAAAAGCACTGTTTACTTTGGGCTAAAAGTAGCTTATGTGTGGACACATCTTTTTTTTTTTTATTTTTTTATTGTTAATCACCATACATCACATCATTAAGGACACATCATTTTTAATACATCACTTCTAGTTGTGGTCTCATCAAAAGATGGATTATGATAATTCTGATTTTTGGTAGTCAGTTACTACATTAAATTGTACCTAGCCATATTTAAATTTGATAGGTTTTTGTTTGCAACTCTCTATATAGGAGATAGTACGGAAAGATAGATACTACTTTTCTCACTGCCTTAGGAACCTTTATTTAACACTGGAGGAAGGGTAGAACCAAAGATATGAGTCAGGTTTTGAAGATTTCCCCCACTGTTTATTTATCAGTATTGGTTCCTGAAATTATGCACAGTGACCTAAATGAATGTTCTCTATAGTAGGTTGTATGGTCAAATAACTGGTGATTCCTTTTTGTATAACTTAAATTGCCAGCCACTTATGGTGTCAGAAAACCATTGTTGTATTGAAAAACAGAGTTGCTTTCAGGGTATATATAGTTTTTTAAAAGAAACTTTAAAATGGATTTTGATAAGTATTTACTTAGATTATGGGACTACTATATATGCCCAAATATAAAATCAATTATTCTGGGCGCCTGGGTGGCTCAGTTGGTTAAGCGACTGCCTTCGGCTCAGGTCATGATCCTGGAGTCCCTGGATCGAGTCCCGCATCAGGCTCCCTGCTCGGCAGGGAGCCTGCTTCTCCCTCTGACCCTCCCCCCTCTCATGTGCTCTCTCTCTCTCATTCTCTCTGTCTCAAATAAATAAATAAAATCTTTAAAAATAAATAAATAAATAAAATCAATTATTCTTTCAAAATTATGCATATGAAAAAAGGGCATCATTTTATTATAATGTAGGTCCTTGCAGAATCACCCATACCATTGTTTGGGGAAGACATAGTCTGAAATGTCTTTTTTCAGTTTTTTAGATGCACTAGAATGAAAATTCCACAGAACAGGGGCCTTGCCTATTTCTATTTTGGTATTATATATCTACTACCTAGAAGAATATCTGGCACATGATAGACATTGAACATATTTATTGAAAGACTAAATTAATACTTACACAGTTTACTTATAATAAAAAGGCAAAAAGCTTAACAAATTTAGTTATTCCTAGAAGCCATTACAGTTGCAAGTATTGGATAATGCAAGAACACCTTTTAAAGATCAGTTTTTAAAAGCTGTACAGTAGGGGTGCTTGGGTGGCTCAGTTGTTAAGTGTCTGCCTTCGGCTCAGGTCATGATCCCACGGTCCTGGGATTGAGCACCACATCGGGCTCCCTGCTCCACGGGAAGCCTACTTCTCCCTCTTCCACTCCCCCTGCTTGTGTTCCCTCTCTCGCTGTGTCTCTCTCTGTCAAATAAATAAAATCTTTAAAAAAAAAAAAAAAGCTGTACAGTAAATTTATAATTTAGAGATAATGTATACTTAATGTTAGGCTAAGATTTCCTATGACAGCATCATATACAGACTCAAGAATACTATATCTCAGAACCTAGTTGAAGATATACTTTGGAAAGCTGTCAGATGTTTTCAAAAAAAATTTATACAGATTTCCTCTTGGGGAAAAGACCATGCAGCGCAGGGCAGCTGGAAATCAAGCAGAAAGTCAGTCTTACTGGTTTGAGGTGTCAAGGAATGAAGTTGGGAGTGCCAGAATTGCTGGAAATCGACAGATTCCAGAAAGGAGGGAGTTACAGTAGGAATGCCTTAAAATCCTGAATTGTGCATGGAAGATACCACTGAGCTCAATGGAAAACAACAGCTGTAAGACTGAAAGTGCTGACTAGAGATACTGCAGCTATCCTTAGCAGGGGAGACAATTTGGTTTTTGATTCCTACCAAATTAAAGGGGCTTGGTAAACATGTGTTCTTCAAGACCCATTCTAAAATAGTGTAAACCGGGCGCCTGGGTGGCTCAGTTGGTTAAGCGACTGCCTTCGGCTCAGGTCATGATCCTGGAGTCCCTGGATCAAGTCCCGCATTGGGCTCCCTGCTCGGCAGGGAGCCTGCTTCTGCCTCTGACTCTCCCCCCTCTCATGTGCTCTCTCTCTCTCATTCTCTCTGTCTCAAATAAATAAATAAAATCTTTAAAAAAAAAAATAAAATAGTGTAAACCAAGCCTCCACAAGTCCAACTTGATTAGCCATTGATTTAACTGTCAGGTATAATACAAATCCTTACTCTTCAGGAGAAGATAAGAAACTCTTAAAAGTCTCTACAACATCCACAATATCCGGTTTTAATAGGCAATTACTAGAATCAGGAAAATATGACTTAATGACAATACCATCTCTCCCCAAATGGTAGCAGAAGCTAATATTAGCAGAATTAGCAGACTTTAAAAAGCAAGTGTAATATTTTCAGTGACTTAAAGGGAGAAGCATGATAATGACTGAACAGATGGGTAATCTCAATGGAGAAGTGGAAACTTTAAAAAGGAATAGACATTCTAGAACTAAGAAGTCCAATATCTGAAATGAAAATTTTACTGAATGGATTTAACAACAGATTGGAGAATGGCAGAGGTAGAATTGGTGAACTTGAAGATCAATTAAAAAATATTTGTCAATCGAAAGAATGGAGAAGAAGCATTACAAAAAATGAACAGAGCCTCGATGGCCAATGGGACAGTATTAAACTATCTAACATATGAATGGCAGAAGGAGAGATGAAAGGGTAAAAAATATTTGAAGAAGTAATTGCCAGGAAATTCACTTATTCAATTTAAAATCAATTTCAAATCCAAGAACTTAAGTGAATCCCAAGCAGGATAAATACAAGGAAAACCACATCTAGGCACATCTTAAACTGTTGAATATCAAAGGTAGAAAGAAAATATGGACTGCAGCTAAAGGAAAAAAAGACACATTACATACAGAGGAATTAAAATACCAATGAAGGATGACTTATCAGGAATGATGAAGGTTAGAAGACAATGGAATGACCCACTTAAAGTTCTAAAAGGATAAAGCTGTCAACCTGGAATTCTGAATTCAGTAAAAATATCCATAAGATATGAAGGTGAAATAAGGACATTTTTCAGATAAACAAAAGTTGAGAGAATTCGTTGCAAGGAGACTTGCATACCAAGAAATGCTATAGGATGCCCTTCAGACGGAAAGGAAATAACCTCAGGTGAAACTTGGATCCTCAAGAAGGAATGAATACCGAAAACGGTAGTTGTATTGGTAAATAGATTTCATCCTCTGAAAAGATTTTGTAAGCATATAAAACGATAAAAGAATTTACAGAAGAGCTAGGTAGATGTGACTAAATAAAAATTTTAAACCTCTTCAAAGTGTTAAAAAATTAAAGGGTAAATGTTAGGAAGTAAATATTGAATGTTTAAAATCAAAGAGGAACATTAAGGTTCCAGTGTAAAAATGGACAAAAAAATTGTTGTCCATGAACAGATAAATCACTGAAGAAATAAAGAAGACTGTGAACAAATGTTAAATTTGTTTAGTAATCAAATAGATGGAAATTGAAGTACTATTTTTTGTCACTCTGAAAAAGCTATTGAAATAACATAGGATGTTGGTAAGAATTCAGGAACTAAGCACCTTTCTGACTGGTGGTAGTACAAGTTGGAACAAAACAGTTTGGTAGTTTATTTCAAGAGCTTGTTTTAGAAGTCCATACCACCTAGGTAGCAAGAATTCATACTAAGATGTAGCTTATTAAATAGGTGGGAGTTGTGGATGAAAAAGAGATTATTCAACAACTGGTGTTGAGATAACTGGCTAGCCATTTAGAAAACATCAAATTTTAATCTCACTTGTTCCTAACATTAAAATGAAATGGATGAAAGATTTAAGCAAAAAGATAAACTATAGAAGTACCAGAAGGAAACACAAGAGCATTTTAAAAATACACTCTTGGAGTAGGCAAGACTCTTCCAAAACAGGTATAGAACCCAAAAGTCATAAAGAAAGATGTGACTTTGAACTCATTAAGAAAATTTGAAATACCTGCATTGGAAAATTGCCATAAAATCAAGTACAATTTTTAAAAAATATTTTTGACACATAAAAGCAAGTGTTCTTTACATATAAATAGGTTTTACACATCAGCAAGGAAAAGTCCCAACAGTGGGATATGAGCATGTGGTTAGGCCATAGAAAGTGAAATATAAATGACTTGTAAACACATGAGAAATACTATAAATACCTTTCCCACCAAAGCAAATGTCCCTCTTTGTCTCCTGGTCTCACATATAATAGCAAATATATAGCCATTGAAATGAATAAGTTTTTTATTCCTCATCTTCTTCCCAACTTCCCAACATAAGTGTTTATTGCTGAAGTTTAATAGCCTGTTATGCTTTTTATACAGAATACAGCATCTAAAATAGAAAGTCTTATTTATCTTCTTTCTTGACTCTTTGACTTGAATATAAGATAGCCCAGGCTTCACTAGTAACCAAAATTAGTGAATATAGAAACTCTGGTAGGGATCTCTGTGCCTATTTCCTCTTCACTTAAAAACAAGAAAATGATTTTATATTTAGCTGTTCTCTTCAACAGTGCTAATGTTGTTCCATGCTACTTTCGTTACATGCAAGTTTTTAGAGGTGCAGAACATCTGGGTGTCAAACATCTAAAAAAAATTGAAATCAGAAGTTGTAGGTACTTTTTTTTCACTTAGTATTTAGACCATTAACACAGAATTTTTGTATTTTCTCTATATTTTAGCCTTTCCAAGGAGAAGAAACCTAATTTTAGCTGAATATCAGAGGCAAAAACAGGAGTGTAAATGAATTTTCTCTTGGGAAGTGCTTTATTTTCCGTAAACTTTTTTGTCCAGCCTTCTACAATTCCAGAATACCTTCTCGTTAGTTTTAAATTATTTAGCATGTGGGTGGCTATTAGGTGCTATTGAAGTGTTTATGATTAGGAGATGTTTAGTAGGAGAAATCTTAAATCTATAATTCTTGAAGGGACATAGTGTCAAGATACTTAACATGTTTTATTTCTCCTGTAGCACTCGTGGGATAAAGGTTCTTGTCTTTTCACAGTGTAAAAAGCTGGATATAGTTTAATAAGGATCGTACATTGATAGCAAACCAGAAGTAAAGATATGGATAGAATCCTCATTACTCATTTCCACTTATGTGTATTCTGCATCACAATTTATTTAGCCAGAGTTTATTAGGCATCTGCTATAAGTTACACATTGTGTTGGGCACTAGGGATACAAAGCTTGTGTTACATTTCATTTTAGCTAACATTTAGTATAATGCCAGATTCTGTTAGGTACTTTCAGCACATGTCAACTTCACTTTATTTTCCTAACATCTTTTTGAAGTGAGTGGTATCGTCCATATTTTGTAGTGGAGATCACAGACTCAGTATTATACTTTATATAGGGATTTTATAACTAAAAGTAGCTAAACCAGGTCTTGAGTCCCAAATTCTCTTCTTTATACATCCACTACTGGATTTTTTTTTTTTTTTTTAATTTGCGCCTCCAGATCCACTCTTAACCCATCTCTGCCTTGCTCTGTGTACCAGAGGGAGTTGACTTCTAAGAACTGCTTCATTTGGGCTCCTTTGTTGGACTTAGCCAATGTGAGGCATTGGCAGGATATTGGAGAGCCACAGAGAGAAGCCGGATATTGTTCTTACAATTGCTATTGCACAGCTCCTCTTCAGTAATTGTTCCTCCTGCCCCTTCATTCCCAAGGGTGGTAGTGGGTTCCTGAGTACTTTGCCACCCCTGTTTGGTTCCTTTAACCCTGCCCACACTTTCTTCAATGTGCCCTTCAGTTACCTATTTGAGAGTGCTTTGTTTTTTGCCAGGACCCTGACTGATACATACAGCCTTTCTTAAACTGTGGGCTACTATTTGTGTGGATTTGAGCCTTCTGACTGTTCTTGTCTATCCTGTGTTTATAAATTGAGTGTTAAAATCTGGTACATATTTTCATTTAAAACAATATTGTAATTGTTGATTAGATGCTTCAACTGGAATGCTCAATTTCTGTAATCTTTACAAAGTATAAAAAATAGTGTGGTATCAAATTAGATGTATTTTATGAGTCAGTACAAAGTTATCAGCACTTTTACTAAATCTTCGACACATGTTGGTAGAAATACCTTTGTTTTGGGCCATTCCTATTTCATAATCCCTCACATATTCTCAAGAGATAGAAAAAAGTAGGGGCACCTGGGTGGCTCAGTTGGTTAAGCGTCTGATGATTTGGGCTCAGGTCATGATCTCAGGGTTGTGAGAATGAGTCCCATGTTGGGTTCAGCCCTGGGCATGAAGGCTGCTTTAAGATTCTCTCTCTCCTCTCCCTCTGCCCACCCCCCCAAAAGTAAAAAAAGTAAGAATCGAGAGACCTTGACTTTAAAGGGATATGAACCCTGAACTAGGGAAGGTTAGATGAACAGGTGCGGGTCTCTGTCCTTCTCTTTGAAGAACCAGTTCTTCAGTTGAAGTCCATTAGAAGGTCAAAAGTGGGGCTCCTTTGCCAGCAATAAAACTAGTTCAACCATTTTTTAAAAGATTTTATTTATTTGTGAGAGAGATTGAGAGAGCATGAGCCCAAGCAGGGGGAGCAGCGGGCAGAGGGAGAAGCAGGCTCCCCGCTGAGCAGGGAGCCCAGTGGGGGACTCAGTCCCATCCTAGGATCATGACCTGAGCCAAAGGCAGATGCCTAACCAACTGAGCCACTTAGGCGTCCCTCTCCAGCCATTTTCTTTAGGGGCATGAGTGTGTAGCAGCAATTGGTAGTCTTGGTTACTTGTTGGAGTTATGCTATACTGAGAACGAGGGAGAGGAAAAACCTTTCTCATTGTTTAATTAACAGGTGACTAGAACTCCTTGTGACATTGATGTGACCATGATTATGATTGTAGATACTTAGTTGAAAATACATACTTTAGGGTCTACTTGTGTTTTATTATTCTTTTCTGTTTCAGTAACTAAACTCTTCTAGCATCTTTAATTACAGATCCCTGCTTTTATTTTGGGTATTCCCACTAAGCCAGTAACCATAACATTATGGAGCCCAACTTCAGTTATCTTTTCCCCCTCACTGCTTTGTTATCAATGCATTACAGCCTGATAAATCCTTTTGCTAGTACATCAATTTGAAGAGCTTCCAAGATTGGGGGTTATTAGGAGTTGAGGATATTTCAAATTATGTCATTAGTACATTCACTGCCTTTCATCATCTGTTCCTGCTCTGAAATGGTATGAACTATTCTATTATACTGTGTAAATACCAGTTTTTATAATAATCTGTATTTAATACAGTAGACCTGATATTTCTCTTTGTAGACCTAGTATGAACTAATTGGACTGTAAAAAAAAAAAAATAGAACACATATGTGCCTAGGAGGTATGACAGTGAAATAACAAGACTGATGTTTTCTTGTGGTTATGGAATAGTATCATCACTTCAATGACATTGTGTCATTTTAAGAAATACTCATTTGGCATTTGTTCATGATGTTTGTGTTCATGACACCACCTTGGCTCTGTTGTATTAAAGAAATCACAAATATTCAAGTTCTACCTTAAAAAGCTTATTAAAAAATTAAAGATAATCAGGAAAAAAGTAAACAAAATGAAGTTTCATCTGAGTTTTAAAGGTTGAGTACAATTTGGTTAGGAGGAGAGAAAGGGAGTGGCATTTCAGACAGGAGGAATGGTTTGAATGAGACATGGAGTTGAAGGATAGTTAAAGACTGGCCCCAGATGATGTGTAAGATGTAATTGTCTTTTATTTTCTGAGATAGTTTTTTGATATCCTGATAGTGACTAGAGAAGTTGTTTCATGAAGGCAGCTGCAGGCAGATAATGGTACTGAGGCCGAGGTATCAGGACACCTGAATTTCCCTTAACCCTATCATTTACTTACCTTGCAATATTTACTCTCTCTGAACTTCAGTTTTCCTGTCAAATAAGATTAATAAAACTTTTCTATCAAACAGTGAGGCTTGAATAAGACACAGATAAAAAGGACTTTTAAACGCTATAGTGGTATTATTATATACAGCATATTTTCCCTTCTTTTTCCAACCTGCAACCCAGCCATTTGTTTTAAAACTCAAATAATATTTTTGTCTTAATGGTCTGTGCATTTCAGAGGCAGAACATAATACAGATTCATATAGTTGATAGTTTACTTCAAAAAAAAGTTGAGTTCAAAAAGAATAGTACTATATTAAATGATGCAAATAATAGGTTATTATTTTTCACTGGAGAACGAAGTCAACTTTTTCTAAAAATAAGTTCCTGAATCACTGAAAGTTTTTTTAATTTCACACATTTTGTCATCTGTTCAGATTGGCAGAATTTCTGTAGTACTTTTTTTTTTCCTTAGTGGTTTAGGATGTAGTCTTAGAAATCCCAAGTTAGCCAAAGTTCCCTTGATTGAGGCATCCCCAGTACTCTTGAGTTACAACTTATAGACACTCCCATGGATTATTTCTGCAGAAAGACAGTCATTAAATTATGTGGATTTTTAAGTAAGTCTCTCTCGTCATCTCTGTGCTATAGGTTAAGGGGTACCTCACCATAACCCTTGTAGCTGACAATGACTAATAAACTGATTTGTTTGTTGTTTTTTAAGATTGATTATGTATTTATTTGACAGAGCACAAGAAGGGAGAGCTGCAGAGGGAGAGGGAGAAGTAGGCTCCCTGCTGAGCAGGGGCTGGATCCGAGGGGCTGGATCCCAGTACCCTGGGATCATGACCTGAACTGAAGGCAGACGATTAACTGACTGAGCCACCCAGGCGCCCCCTGAGTTGTTTTTAATGGAACTTTTATTTTTTGTACCTAAGGTAATGAAAAACAAGGAGCCTTGTTTCAGAGGCAAGGCCTATGGAGTTTTGTTTTTTTAAGTGAGAGTGTTTTAAGTCTCCTTAGTATTAGTGGTTCTTAATCAGAGTATGCCACTAATTTACTGACCTCAATATAAAACACACAAACTCTGGACCCCGTCCTTATTATGATTGGTTAGCTTTAGGGCAAAATATGTTTTTTGTTATTGCTTGTGGGGTTCAGTTAGTTTTTTTTTTAACTCTAAGTAGTGGATGATCTGATACAGTTTTAAACTCTGCAGAAGGCAGAAAGTCAATACTAGATTGTACTTCCCTAAGTAACCATTGTCAATGGTTTCTTAATATTTTTCCAAAAATTGTGTATGTATATGTAAGTCTGTGTGGATATGTATTTTCCAAAAATGCGCTCATATTATACACACTATTTTGCAGTTACTTGCTTAGCATTATATAGAGAGTGCTTTCTATATCATTGCACATAAATCGTGGCTGGTTCATTTATTTTTACCAGTCCCCTGTTAGACACAGGTTATTTTCAGGTTTGTGTGGGTTTTTTGGTCTTGTTTTGTTTGCTTCTATCAACTAGGCTACAGTGAATTTCCTTGCACATTATCTTTGCACACCTGTGTCCTTGTATTTTCTGAAGGATAAGTTTTACATGTAGGATTGCTGGTCAAAAAATACTTCCGTTTTGAAGATTAATAGATAATGCCAAATTGGTTCCCCCAAATTGTGCTGATTTGCGCTCCTCCCAACAGTATATGAAATGTTAACAGTACACGCTCACCAACTCTTTACAGCCTTTGCCAATCTAATGTGCACAAAGAGGGTATCTAATGTTTGAATTTTGTTTCTTTGTGGTGGTTGTTAAAAACTGTGTCCAATCTAATTTTTATAATTCTTTTTCAAACATCCTTGTATCTTTGTTATCAGGTTGTATATCTTTTTCTTATTAATGTGTAAAAGTTGTTTTTATAGTAGGGAAATTTTTTCATTGTTATACACGTTTTTCTAATTTATCATTGGCTTTCTACATTATAATATTTTTTACCACATGGAAATATTAAAGTTTTAGTATTCAGGATTTGTTTATTTTGCCTTTGAGGCATATTTGTGTATTTGCACAATGTTTTAGAAGGATTTTCTAAATAGGATGAACACATGTTCCAATTTGCTCGTTATCCTAGTTTAAAGATTAAGAGTACTTTAAAGTACACCTGGGTGGCTCAGTTGGTTGAGCATCCAACTCTTGATTTTGGCTCAGTTCATGATCTCAGCGTTGTGGGATCAAGCCCCATGTCCAGCTCTGCGCTCAGCAGAGAGTCTGCTTGAGATTTTCTCTCTCCCTCACCCCCCACCCCTATGCATTCTCCCTCTCTCTCTCTCAAATTAATAAATCTTAAAAAAACAAAACTTCTATTCACTCTTACAAGGTTCTCTTTTGGAGAAAAAAACTATATGGCTATCAAGTTTCTTAAAGTGTGTATTTTGAAAAATTTCCCAGGTGATACCATAAGTACCAATTGGTTTACTATTTTAAGTGACAAATTCTTATGATAAGTTCCCCAAGATAGATTCCCTCTCTAGTTCTCTTCTATGACAAATATATTTCACTGTGGAGTATAGAAGACATTTTGAGATGCAAGTTAAAATAAAAACATGGAAGAAAATATGCAGAAAATTTTAGTAGAACCTACCATTACACCCTGTATTTTTTTCAGAATTAGCAAAGAATGCTGCAAATAATGGGAAGGTATAAACTGATGGACAAGAATAATGTTTGCCTGAGTGAAATGTTTTTCTAGATTTTGTGTTGGGAAATCAACACGACTTTCTCAAGGATATGTGTAGATACCAGCTCAAGCTTTTTTTTTTTTTTAAACTTTGTGATATAACAATCATTCAATAAAGTGTATTAAACATGAGTTTGTACATCAGTGATTTATCACAAAGTAAACATACCTTTGTAACAACTACATATGTCAAAGTTCCCTTTGTGCCTCCCCACAAAAGGTAGCTATACTCCTGACTGCTATCATCATAGATTAGTTCTGCCTGGTTTTAAACTTTATTTAAATAGAATTATATATACAGTGTGCTGTCTTTTTGTGAGATTCATTCTTGTTTTGTGTGAAGCAGTATTTTGTTCATTTTCATTGATTTCTAGTGTACTAGAATGTGAATATATACAATTATATTGTTGGAAGAAGTGTGGGTTGCATCTAGTACTTTGGCTTGTTATAACTAATGCTGCTGTTGATATTGTTATGTATCTCTTGATGCATGTAGGCATTCATTTCTCTTGTGTAGTTATTTCTAGTAGTGTAATTGGGTAACAGAGTATATGTTTGATTTTGGTACATACCGTTAAACAGTTTTCCAAAGTAGTTGTGCCATTTTACACTCCCACCAGCAATCCACATCTTTGCTAATACTTGGAAATATCAGTCTGAAATTTAGCCATCCTGCTGGGTGTTCATCTCAATGTAGCTCTAATCTGTATCTCCCTGATGACAAATGCTGTTGAGCACTTTTTCTTTTTTTTTTTTTTAAGATTTTATTTTTATTAGAGAGAGAGAGTGAGAGAGAGAGTGTACGAGACGGGGGGAAGGTCAAAGGAAGAAGTAGGCTCCCCACTGAGCAGGGAGCCCGATGCGGGACTCGATCCTGGGACTCCAGGATCATGACCTGAGCCGAAGGCAGTCGCTTAACCCACTGAGCCACCCAGGCCCCCGAGCACTTTTTCATATCCTTTTGTTAAGTGCCTGTTAAATCCCTTGCCCATTTTTCTTTTTGATTGTCTGTTTTGTCTTGATTTGTAAGTGTTCTTTCCATATTCTGGGTACTTGGTCCTTTATTCGTTACATGTGGCAACTGTCTTGTCCCACTCCCTTAATACTGCCTCTTGAGTTTATTCCAATTTGTCAGTCTTTTCTTTTATGGTTATACTTTTGTATGTTTAAGAAGTCTTTTCACAGAAATATTCTCTTCTGTTGATTTCTAGAAGCTTTATGATTTTACTTTTCATACTTAGAAATCTGTGAACCAACTGGAGTTGATTTTTATGCATGAGGTGAGCTATAGGTTAAGTTCCTTTTCTCAGATGGTAACCAGTAAAACAATATTATGTTGTTTGTTTTATTTTTGAAAAGGCCTTTGTCACCTTTGACCTAAATCAAGTATCCCCATATATGTGGGACTTCTTTTCTGGACTGTATTCTGCTCCATTGGTCTTTGTATCTAGCCTTGTGATGTACCACAATGTTCTCTTAATTCCTGTAACTTTATAAGTCATCGCATCTGGCAGGGTAAGAGCACATACACACTTTGGTCTTCTTCAAGATTGTATAAGCTATACTTAGTAACCCTTTGTATTTGCATGTATATTTTATTGTCAGTTAAAAAAAAATCTGAAAAGCAGTGGGGAATCGTTGAGGTCTCAGTGAAAATGATCAAAAATTCTTAATGAGATTTTAATAATGGTAAGGTTAGTTCAAATCCAGAATATTAAATTAAAGAATACTTGTTTTAGTGTTCACTGTATATTCTTACATTCTTGTGTAGACTACTCAGTAAATTGGTCATATTAAAAAAAACTCTAATGATTAAAGAACATACTGGTTTGGAGTTTCATAGTAAGGTTGTAAGTTTATTTTAAAAACATGCAGACTAAGAATATTATCTTGGTGTTGTGTTTTGTTTTTCAGACCATCTATGGTAACAGTCTTCTGTAAGTCAAGCTTTTTCAAGAATTCGCTGAAGGAACCAAGTAGGATTTTCTTACATCATGACTTAATCTGAATGCAAGAACGAGAAATAGGTTTTATCTCTAAATATAATGAAGGGCTGTGTGTAAACACAGACCCTGACTCAATTCTAATGAGCATTTTAGACATGAGTTTACATCGGCAAATGGGTTCAGATCGTGATCTTCAGTCTTCTGCTTCGTCTGTGAGCTTGCCTTCAGTGAAAAAGGCACCCAAAAAAAGAAGAATTTCAATAGGCTCTCTGTTTCGGAGAAAAAAGGATAACAAACGTAAATCCAGGGAGCTAAATGGCGGGGTGGATGGAATTGCGAGCATTGAAAGTATACATTCTGAAATGTGTACTGATAAGAACTCCATTTTCTCTACAAATACCTCCTCTGACAATGGATTAACTTCTATCAGCAAACAAATTGGAGACTTTATAGAGTGTCCTTTGTGCCTTTTGCGGCATTCTAAAGACAGATTTCCTGAGATAATGACTTGTCATCATAGATCTTGTGTGGATTGCTTACGACAATATCTAAGGATAGAAATTTCTGAAAGTAGAGTTAATATCAGTTGCCCAGAATGTACTGAACGGTTTAATCCCCATGATATTCGTTTGATATTAAGTGATGATGTCTTGATGGAAAAATATGAAGAATTTATGCTTAGACGGTGGCTTGTTGCAGATCCTGATTGTAGGTGGTGTCCAGCTCCAGACTGTGGGTAAGATTTTGTTTGGTTTTTCTTGAGTTAATATTTTTTCTGTGGATAAATAAGAATTAGCTATTACTCAAAAGAAGAATCTTAACATGTCAGGTGATTCATTATTCAGTAGACAAATTTACATTGAGTGCATACCATGTGCCAGGCACAATGTTACATAGATGCTAATGGCAGGGATATTATCTTAGTCATTTTTATATTGTGTCTCATCACATACTCATTTGAGCATTTTTGGAAAAGGGATAAGATGGTAGAGTACAGGGTGCCTGGGTGGCTCAGATGGTTAAGCATCTGCCTTCAGCTCGGGTCATGATCCCGGGGTCCTGGGATCGAGTCCCGCATCAGGCTCCCTGCTCAGCGGGGAGCCTGCCTCTCTCTCTCTCTGTCTCTTATGAATAAATAAATTAAAAAAATCTTTAAAAAAAAAAAAAAAAAGATGGTAGAGTACAGGATCTAGTTATGGGCAAAATTGATTATCCCCTTCATTTGGAAAATTGTTATTTTAGTGTAGCAGATGAAATGATCAGGGGTTTTGTTTGGTTTTGGTTGGGGGGGGTTTTGATTGTATAAACTCAAATGACCCTTTCAAAAGACACACACATAATGTGTGCCACAGTGACATGTGTTCATGTCAAGGGTTACTAAGTATAGCTTATACAATCATGACATAAGTATGGCTAGTCTCAAGATTTAAAATAATTTTGCTTATATATTTGATCATTATGCTAATAGCATATTTTCTTTATAGAGCATTTACTATGTAGGGTTGTCATAACTAGGACTAAACAGTCATATGCTTTTCAAGAATAACAAAAGCTGTGAACACTGGATGTTATTTAGCATACCATTAGCAAGCTAGAGATAATGTATAATTAAGAGTTGGGGAAAACCCAGAACTTTCAAGATTATTGGGTATAGGCTGAAACAAGGGTAGAATATGAGTTTAGTTTCTCAGATGAAGTTTCAGGGTTCATCATCTGAATCAAATCTATTATTAAAAGCTTGTTGAGTAGCAACTTTTCAGATTTCATCTAGCCTATCTCTCTCATTTTAAATGAGAAAATTAATAATATGTTTCCAGCCTTTGCAAATCCCAACCAGTTTTCCCAGGTATAACTAACACTTAATTGTCCACCAAGGATTTCAGTGGAAATAAAGCATTAAAAAATTACCTGATTATTTAAAATTTTATGAATTCATTAGTTGTGTGAAGGACTTAGAAATACTATTCATTATCACATTTAAACTGTGCTTTCCTCTAATGCAGGGAGCTTGTACTAAAACATATAAATAATAAAATAATATGTTAAAGATACTTTCTAAACTGGGCCAAGGTTGGCTGTGCTTCCAGGTATATGACAGAAGCAAACTCTGGGATCCATGAAGAGTTAAACTCTCAAGAAAAGGATTGGAAGAAATAGGGATAATGAACAATACCTTTAAATAACTTGAGCAGGAGACAGTGTCCTGTCAAAAGAACAGCTTGGATACAGTTGTATCACTCTTGGTCCCATGGACGCCTGCACAGCGTTTTCACTGGTGCAAGCATGCACATTTATTAGATTTCGAGTTGGACAGCAAATTTTAATTAAAAACACTTTTTGCAAATCATTATAGCAGATACTCATTTAGCAAGAAATCAGATAGTGAGGAATATGCCATTATGTTGTGTTTTGTCTGGATAAAGAATGTGGTTTTCTAACTATCATTCATGGAACCCCAGGGTAAAAAGTACTTCACAAGTTCTTCAAGCATTTAATAGTTTTAAAAGAAAAAGTTTGAAAATGATGGCATGAATTAAAAGCTTAAGTGTCAGAAGCTATGGCCCCAAGAGATTGAGACAGTAAATCCTGGGCACAAATTTTCTGTTCACTAAATAGGTATATTCTCTTGAGCTGTGTTGATTGGTCATGTGTTCCTAATGGATATCAACTGTATCAACTTAATAGAACACAATAGATACAGCTGACACAGATTCTTGTGTATATAAGAATTTGATTTTAGGGGAAACATGCTAAACCAACTGGGAAAGGATTGATTTTTCAACATACAGAATTGTGAAAAGTACCTATTTGAGGGGGAAAAAATAGGTTGTCACTACACATAACACACCAGAACAAAATCAAAACAGATTATAAAGGAAAGTTTTATAAATAAAAGGAAAAATTTAAACTTAAAAAAATATAGGTGGGGCGCCTGGGTGGCTCAGTTGTTAAGCATCTGCCTTCGGCTCAGGTCATGATCCCAGGGTCCTGGGATCGAGCCCCGCATTGGGCTCCCTGTTCAGCAGGAAGCCTGCTTCTCTCTCTCTCACTCCCCCTGCTTGTGTTCCCTCTCTCTCTGTGTCTCCCTGTCAAATAAATAAATAAAATCTTTAAAATAAATAAAAGAAGATATAGGTGTAAGATTAGCTCACCTGCTGCCATATTATTATTAAAATTGAATACACATTTACCCTGTAACTTAGAAGATCCACTCCTAGTGAAATACCTTGAAGAAACTCTTGTGTGCCTGAAGACATCTAGTTAGGAGACATGTCTAAGAATGTTCATAATAGGGGCACCTGGGTGACACATCCGACTCTTGGTTTCAGCTCAGGTAGTGATCTCAGAGTCGTGAGATCAAGCCCCGCCACCACTCTGCACGTAGTGGGCAGTCTGCTTGAGATTCTCCCTCTCCCTCTGCCCCTCCTGCTCATGCACTCTCTCTCTAAAATGAATAAATCTTTTAAAAAAAAGAATGTTCATAATAGCAAACAAGAAAAAAGTGTTCATTAACAGTAAAATGGATGAATATATTTAGTTTCATGGTTGCCTATTGAAAGGAGGATGTGAACTTGAAGGGGCAATCAAGGGGCTTCTAAAGCCACTGATAAATGAGGTAAAACATAGGTTCTGATTTGCCAGAGATAGTTTAGTTTATGCTTCTATAATTTTTAATTGCATTCCTTCTCAAGTGTTTCAGCGTAGGTTGTTAATTATATGATCAACCTAATGACCTACTAATACTTTTCTTAGTTTGTGTGGTAGATACAGGGGTATTTGTTTTTATATATAAATCCTTTTTGTGTGGGTGACATTTCTCAGTAAAATTTAAAAATGTTTCATAAACTCATACTTTGGGTTATTGTTGCCCATTTTCTTCTTATTGAGACTTCATTGTCAGAGAATAAAATGGCTTAGGGGCTCAATCGGTTAAGTGTCTAACTCTTGATTTTGGCTAAGGTCATAATCTCAAGGTTGTAGGATCTAGCCTTACATTGGGCTTGAGTGGAGTCTGCTTGTCCATCTTCCTCTGCTCCTCCCCTGGCTCTCCCTCTGTCTGTCTCTTTCTCTCAGATAAATGAATAAAATCTTTTTTTAAAAAAAAGTAAAATGCCTTAATATTCTAAATATTTTGGAGAAGATAAATGTTAACTCAAGTATAAAATATAAAATAATAGAACCACCTACTTTAATAGATTCTGTTATTATGAAAACAACCACTTGATTGTTATATAAGTTTAACAAAGAATTAGCCTTGATTAATTTGACTATAAATTAACTCTTGGTTTGGTGGTTGTCAGTAGTCTTACCCACAAAGGACAAAGAAAACATGTCAACATTACTTTTATTTATGTATTGTCATTTATATTTGATTTATGTTGTCTCTCTAGATTAAGAGCATATTTTATATACTTGATTACACTGTAGGCTTTATAGTTGCGTTACACAGAAACTGTCAGCCAGTAACAGAAAAGTTGTATGTGTACTTTGAAAACATGGAATACTACATAAGCCTTCATGAAAGGTTTCAGTTGTACTTGCCATGCACATGTAGACCTGATTTTAAATCTCTATCCTATCATGTTGTTATAAGGATTGGGTTAGACCTCCACTTTTATTACTAGCATAATTCCTAGTACACAGCAAGTTTTTTGTAGCTCTTATCATTCCTTATGTCCATTTCTGAAGTTTTGCCTTAATTTTTTAAAATCAGTCATTCAAATATTTTATGCACCTGTGTGCCAGGTACTTGGAAATTTGATAATAAACAAAAAACAAAAATCCCTGCCCTCTTGGAACTTATTAAAATCTTTGAATCCACAGAGGGACATATTTTATTTAGAATCCATTTATTATTTAAATCTGGCATAAAGAATACTGGTAAATATCTGATTGTTAGGCAGTGAGTAATAGAAATACTTAGCCAGCTAGGACCATTGGCATGTATGTAGTATTTAACCCTTTCCGTTGTACAACACACTTGAAAGGCTTTTTTCTAGAAATGCTATATGTGAAATTACGAATTTTTTTCTTTTGCATTTGATATTTATCAATATGACCATTTTCTGTATCTGACATTAATTTTACTTAAACATGTAGTTTAACACACTTTGAGAAATATTGCCCTTAGCTTAGAGTAGAAAGAAAAGCTGACCTGGTTTCTATTTGAGCTCTCTCAGGGTTTCTGACCTAATATTCTTTCTACTCTTCTGAGGGCCAGGACAAATTAAACTTGTTTTAAAAAAAAGTATTTCGGAAAAGTCTTCTTGAGACGGAGCCAAACCTGTGTGCTGTGATTTAACCAGGGTAAGGTTAGCTAAACTGCTTCTATAACATGCAGTCTACACAGGTTCAGAGAAGAATCTGGCCGTGGCTAGGAGAATTGTTGGGTTGAGGTGAGGGCCACATAGGAAGGAATGCATAGAACCTCTCTTGAGTAAAAATACCTGATTACCTTCTGCCCAGGAAGCCTAGTTTATACATTGTAGGCCGATAGCAAAAAGTTGGCATTTTAGTTTTTGTGATCATGTGTTTCAATTGGCCACCCTTCTACCAGCATATATTATCCCTGTTATCTCATGTAAGTGCTTCTGACTTTGCTGGGGAGCTTTGAATATACAAGAACATTTATTATACAAGAATATAGTTAATGATTTAATAAGGTCTGTGAGCCTCTCGAGGGCAAAAAAGAATAAAGTATTTGATTTTTCTTTGTAATTGCTGGTTAACCCATGCTCAGTAAAGAGTTGTTGAATGAATCAATCTGACTGTATGCCACTGACATAACTCATATATCTTAGGAACTGTCAATAAGCCATTTTATTTTACTTTTTTTTTTCTTCAATAAGCCATTTTAAAGCAATGTGATCAACTGTAATCAGGTTTGTGTAGTGTCAAACTGGCTGACATTTTAATGATTCTAAATCTGGTGGAAGATACTGTTCATAATGGATTAAAAAAATGGGGCCATTGGCTTAGGAACTAAACAATATATATCTTTAAATTCTAGTTAATTTCCATATAGCTCTTATTTCCATCCTACAAAGAAGGGTTTTAGCCATAACTTGACCATCTTTTGACATGCTGGAAATGCTTTTTGTAGGCTGACCTTTCAGAAATTTTATACAGAGAACAGATCCAACTTGTGATTTTCTCCAGAGGAAATAAATACATGTGACTTAGAAAACAGCAGGTTTTGTGTATAGGGAGCCATAATGAGTAAACTGTGTTTCAGTGGAAGTTGTAATTCATAACTAGTGACAAATTGTATCTGTTAGAATAGGCATTTATAAAAGTATTCTAAGAGTTGGAGCTTAGAGTTTGAAAACTGCTTGAGCTGAGTTTGCTCTTTTTAGTTTATTCTTCCTAACCATAAAATTGATCTAGATATATTTTAATGCTATGTAATTCAGTATATTCTGCTGCTACACCAGACATTGTTAGTTGATACTAAAATTTTTGGTGGTTTTAAGGGAATCAATAAAAATAACATTTCCCTCAAACCCTTAATCAGAACCAAGCTGATATGATAGGAGACATGTCAGCTCTCTCTTACTAATTAGTCTACTAAAGAATGTGGCTTTAGATATGCAGCCAGAATGGCTTGCTGACACCACCCCTAAATTAGACTGACTTCTCCAAATAGTCTGGGCAGTTCTCGACATCTCCCCTGTAGCATGTAGTGGAAAGGACAACAGAAGGCATCCTCTAGAGGAAGCAGCTCCTAAAAGAGGGAACCAGGAGATGAGCCTAACATTATCTAGACCTCCCAAACATTTTAAGCAAGTCACTCCTCTATGGAATAATAGTAACTTCTAGCAAGTAGAAACATGAGCCTATTGATTTTTGATACAAAACTGGACTTTCCCCCCTAACTGGATCAAATAGTATTTATGATTATATTTTCTTTGTTCTCTAAAGGTTGTGTTAAAGCTTTACTTTTGGGGGGTGGGGGGAAGGTATCTTTGACTTCTGGATAATCTTCATTCTTTTTTCTCATTTTTTAATTAAAATTTTTATTGGGGAGTGGTAGGTTTTTCTTAGGATTAGATTTCATGTTAGGTATAGTTTGTTCTTTTTACTTAAGTAGTTCCTTCATAAGGAATTTGCTGTAGACACAATATAGTGTCTCTACCTAGCTGGTATCCCTACTTCCTCTGTTATCAGTTGTGTAATTTGTAGAACTCTAGTACTGTGAAACTCTCCCAGGAAATAGACGTCAAGGTGAAATAAATTCTGGAAATAGTGCATACTATATACTGATCACTGGTATGTTAAAAATTCTTTTAGCAAATCCTATAATTAAAAATGAAAAAGTACTTTAATTTTGCTTAGCATTTTCCTAACTTGACCATTGAGTACTTCCTTAGTATAGACCTCCTGTTGCCAATCCAGTGAACAGAAAATATTTCTGGAAAAACTGCCTTATTTCAATCCCTATTTATCTTTCCCACTTTCTTCCTGTCTCTCCACTCCTGCTAAATAGGAAGGTTTAAACATTTTTAAGTAGATAGAAATGGAAGAATAGAGATGGAAAGTAAAACTTGAGTTAAATAATGGGTCGTAGAAGGAAATGGAGCTATCTTTTAAACCAAGATTTGGATACTGTTCAAGCCAAAGATGTTAGGTTAACTAGTATTACTTGGTTATCCCTAACATTCTGCAGAGGGTGTTCTTTTCCCACATAACACTTAATACACCAGAACAGAGACACTCCTGAAATTTTTCTTTAAAGGAAACATTTTATATTTAATTTAGTTTTACCATTTGCTTCCATTGTAATTTGACAGCTGTTTTCCAATGAAAATAAGTTTGACTCCCACACAATGAAAATCCTCTTCAAGAGGCCTAACATTCTGTTTTCAAAATATATGACTGCTACATTTAATTCTTGCTGTATTATAGAATATGCCTAACAAAGTTATTATTAAGATTGAATGTTTATGAACATTTACTTAGTAAGTACTCAATAACTGTTAGCATAAGAAAAAACTGATAAACTACCTTACCTTTATTCATCAAAAAATCAAAACAAAACATTATATACATGAAAATAGGATTACCATACCACCCTGAACACACAGATCTCCTCTGATCTCGGAAGCTAAGCAGGGTCGGGCCTGGTTCGTACTTGGATGGAAGCCTATTTTTCTTTGTAACTTGTACAGATTGAATGGGACTTGAATGTTTAATTCTGGGGTAGGATCTCTCGGCTTTTTATTTAAAAAAGAAATGCTGGGAAGTAGTATAAAACAAGTTCGAGGTACTTTATCTCTAATATTTGAGTACATATGATGATTTCCCATGTATGAATTCTGTTTCCCTTTCCCTGCTTTCCCCTACCTCTTTCTCTCCCTCTTTCTCTCTCTCCACAACACACACACCCCCACACAGTTTTATTTAAATATCACAACTCTTTTTTATTATTCTATCCTAATTTCTGAGATGTATCAAACCTACATTTATTTTCAACAAATGACCAGACATTAAATTAATATTCCTCTGGGCCAAAGTCAAATATCACTAATTAAGGTGTGATGAACTTATGGGATACAAAAGTAAATGTAAAATTTTATTTTAAAAAATAATCAAATGTTAAACACTGACATCATCGTGCAGGAATGCTAGTCTACATGTTAGCTGTTTAGTTTGCTCCGGATAATTATACTGCATATTTAAAAAATCCAAATAGGTATTCACTATTTATAAGCAGTTATTCTCAACAAGCTTAAGTCTCTAGACTCAAAACTGTAAGGAATTTTTATCTTCAAGCAACTTGTGAAGCTCTTTTGAAGCTTGATTATTGAAAATAAAATGTGTTTTGAGACCTCTGTTTTCTTACCATACCCTTGCATGTTTTCATGGATATTGTACCAGATGTGGAAATTCTCTTGTCATGAAATTTTAAAATAGCAAAGTTGACATTCTGCTTTTCATTCTTGTCAAAATGTGAAGAATTCCCTAATAGGACTTTTTCTAAAGACTCATAGCTTAAATCATTAATTAAAAATTAAGTCAGTTCTTAAGTTTGTTTAGTGATATGATAGTATACTGAAGAACCTATAAAGGTTAGAATTATGATATAACCTAATTTCTATTAATCTACCTTGTATATTTTTATAAATATTTATTTACTCCGAAAGGCTATATTCCTCCTAAGTTTAGTTATAGCACTCTCAATGTTCATATTAACTGTAAATCTGTATCCCTGTTTAATTATTTGAAAGTTAAGTTTTTATCTAAATTTGGCTTTCACAGTTCTCACTAATAATTACTGCATTTTATTCTTCCAACACAGTGTGCATTTATACTTCAGTAAAATTTCACCATATGAAGCAGTAAGATTTTTATTTTCTATCTAGAATGCCTACCAATGTTTATTTTGTTTAAGAATTATTTCAGAGAGCGAGAGAACGCAGGGGAAAGGGGCAGAGAGAGGGAAAGCATCTCACGACCCTGAGATCATGACCTGAGCCAAAACCAAGAGTCAGGCACTTAACCAACTGCTCCATCCAGGCGCCTTCCATACATTATTTATATTGATACAGAAAGGATAGTAACGTGTGTGATCACATGGCCATTAATCAAGCACAGATGCAGAGGTACTAGAATTGTCATTGAAATGGTGAATTGCTTGTTTGGCGTTCTAAAGATCAAGGATAAAGCTGAAGCTGATTTTGGCTGAATACTGAGGCTGAGCCAAACTTCTTTGAATCCGTGTTTTATGTTTTGGGAAAACTTAGTTGTAAGGATATTACGCGATTTATGTGAAACTATACAGATAATAAGTGGTAGAAGTGGAATTTTGACTAGGTAGCCTAAACTTCTCTTCTGCCTTTATAAATTGTGACTAACCTTAAAAAACAGTTGGTCTTAGCATCATTGTCCCCTGCCCACACACAAATTTCTCCATGTCCCTTTTCTTCCCTCCTTCCTTCAAGAAAAGCTAGGATAGAAAAGAGTTTTAGAAGAGACTATCATGGGGTGCCTGGGTGGCTCAGCCGTTAAGCGGCTGCCTTCAGCTCAGGTCATGATCCCAGAGTCCTGGGATCGAGCCCCCGCATCGGGCGCCCTGCTCCAGGAAGCCTGCTTCTTGCTCTCCCACTCTCCCTGCTTGTGTTCCCACT
The DNA here is from genome assembly GCF_029215605.1 of Mirounga angustirostris. NCBI lineage: Eukaryota > Metazoa > Chordata > Mammalia > Carnivora > Phocidae > Mirounga > Mirounga angustirostris. The sequence continues at coordinate 36,433,143 of NW_026991712.1, forward strand.
CTCCCTGCTTGTGTTCCCTCTCTCTCTGTGTCTATGTCAAATAAATAAATAAAATTTAAAAAAAAAATCATTTCCTTCCTTTTCAGTGAAATTACTATTTTAGAGACTGCTTAGGATTATAATTTGATAGAAAATAAAGTGTAGAGTCTTTGAGGACTTTTTCCTTTTTATTGATAACTGCCCTTTTATTGATAACATGAATAAGCCCTCAGGGAAATTAAACTTTGCTGAATTACCCCATGTTGATATATAAATTGCCTTTAATTTAATCATGCTTGAAGACATTTATGATAGCGATGGTAACTGGAGAATTGGCTTATCAAAAATAAAATGGGAATTAAGATGTAAAATTTAAGTTTAAAAGGTCAGATACTAAGGGAGCAACAGGTCCAAAAGCAGAGGAACTTCCCGACTCTTAAAATTTTCTAATTTTACAGATTATCTTGAAATTTAATAAAAATAGCAGTTACAGTTACTATTTAATTTTAATTGCCAATAACAAGAGGACCGTGAAAACTCCCCTAAATTTCCAGCCAAAAGGAAATGTTTGATACATAGATAAGACTTGTTTGTGTCTCTTTCAAAGAGAACCAGAACCCCCAGACATTTTTTATGGTAAGTTTTATTGAGATAATTGTAGATTCATGTGTAGTTATAAGAAATAATAAAGAGAAATCCTGATCCTTCAGTTTGCCCCAGTGGTGGTACCATCTTGCAATGCTGTAAAACAACGTCACAACCAGGATATGGGCATTGATATAATCTACTAATCTTATTTAAATTTCTCCAGTTTTACTTGTGTTACGTGTGTATGTATATTTATAAATATACATACATGTGATAAATATACATAAGGTGATAAAATGGTTATATACCATTTTATCACCGTACATTAGTGTATTCACCACCACGTGGTACTGAGCCATGCCATCACAACAAAGATGTTTCCTATTCTTTTATAAATCCATCCACCTCTCTCTCACTCTTTTGCTTTCCCAACCCCATCCCTAATCACTGGCCACCTCTAATCTGTTTCCATTTGTAAAATTTTGTCATTTCAAAACTGTTCTATAAATGGAATCATACAGTATATAACTTTGAAATTGACTTTTTTCACTCAGCATAATTCCTCAGACATTTATCAGAGTTAAGTGTATCAATAGTTTCTTTTTGTTGTTGAGTAGTATTCCATATATATGCACCATAGTTTAAGCATTCACCTAGTGAAGAATGACATCTAGACTGTTTCTAGTTTTTGGCTTTTATGTACATGTTTGTACATAAGTTTTCATTTCTCTGGGATAAATGTCCAAGTGTGCACAGAATTTATTTTAAGTGAGAAATTATTGAAGTGCCAAAATATTAACTCAGAGAATAGGTATTAGGGCTAGTCATAAATCTGTTGTCAGTCTTTTAATCTGAAGTGAAAAAACAAATTTTCAAATTGAGAAAATCAAGTTCATGTACTTTTTGGAAGGAGATTGGCACCAAAGAGCACTTTTACTATGCATCTTAGAAACATTAATATGAGAATTTATGCATAAATACAAGATAATCACAAAATTTATGAATTATCACAGTTTGCCATTAACTGATAGGTGTAGCTGATTCACAGTCATTATATTTTTAAATGAGTAATATTTTAATCTTTCTGATTTTAAAAGTAACAAGTAATTATAAAAATCAGAAATATATAAATATATAAAGAAGAGAATTAGAACTCTAGTACCAGCAAAACTACTGTTAAGATTTTTGGTGTATTTCCTTCTAGTCTTTTTTGTGTGCATATAATACTAATTTAATTTTTATAAAATTGGGGTTAGGTTAACTATACAGTTTGACATCTTAGTTAAAAATTGAAAGAAGTTAAAAATTGAACTTTAAAAATGTTTTTAGCCATTTGTATGTCTTCATTTGTGAACTGTTCATTTTTTCCCCATTTTTATATTGATGAGATAGTGTTAGGGTTTATGACTTATTTGCTCATGTATAAATAGAAAACTTTTTCAGTTGGATAATGGTTTTACTTAATATCTCTTCTTTTATGTCCCGTTTCAAATCATTTTTCTTATTCTTCGAAGATACGCTGTGATAGCATTTGGATGTGCTAGCTGTCCAAAATTAACTTGTGGGCGAGAAGGCTGTGGAACAGAGTTTTGCTACCACTGTAAACAGATTTGGCACCCCAATCAGACCTGTGATGCTGCTCGACAAGAGAGAGCCCAGAGCTTACGTCTGAGAACTATACGTTCTTCATCCATTAGTTATAGTCAGGAGTCTGGAGCAGCAGGTATTTATGTCTAACTTTGTCTAATAAAATATTTGACACAAATAGAGCGTTATAGTTACCTTAATAAAAAATGCAGTATTCAAATAGTTCCTGTTATTACCTTTCCTCCCTTCAGTTTTCAAAAGTGTTTTATGTGTTGTTAGTATTTCTGTCCCAGAAGCACTCATTCTTTACTGTGGAAGAAAATGGTATTGAGGTTGGAAAGATTTTATTGTAAAAAAAAAAAGGAAGTGCCTTGGTGATTGATGTAACTGATAACTGAGGATGGTCTGAAAGTGTTGTTCATAAAAGTATATTATGCAAAGCTTAGCAAAGATTTTTAAAAATCATCTTTTATTTACAGATGTCTCATCTAATTCCAGGATCAAGGATTCAGAATCATACCTTATGGGACACTAAGAATTTTGTGCCTTTGGCTAAGAATTTTTAAATTACCTGGGGATCTATATATGAACAATGTATGCATCTCCTAAATCTCAAAAATTAAAAAAAAAATTCTGAACCTCTTAATGTTCTTTGAATAAAAATTGAAAAATTAATATTTCCCATTTATAGAATTTCTGTTTATTGGAATTTCAGTCATTTTTAGAAAAATACTTTTCTCACTGATTGTAAAATGGAAAAACTTGGAAAATACAGAAACTTGTCAAGAAAATCATTTACATTCCTACTAGCAGTATACTGAGATGGTCATGTACTTCATGCTATTAAAGTCAGATTTAAAATTAAGTAAACTTTAAATTCAACATTTAATACTTTATACAACGTACACAGATTTTCATGCTAATTTGCTCATTGACTTGTTTGTTTCCTTTCCTGAAGATTTGGGGTGAACCTTAAAGGTATTAATAATAATTTGTAAGTATGGGTCCAGAAGTAATTCAGAGGAGACCTGATATACCTAAACTGTACCCTCTAGGGTCAGCTGTAGCCATGGAGTGGTCCATTTGGAAACAATATCCCTCTTTTCTAAGCGTGGGCATGGGTATTTATTGATTGGTTACAGGACATATGTATTGAGTAAGAGCCTGAACTCTGGAATCAGTCTGTCTAGATTTAAATCCTACTTTTTCCACTAATTCTGTGTGACCCTGAGCAAGTTGTCTCATCTATAAAATGAAGATACTAATAATACTTATGTCTATAAGGTTGAAACATTTCCTGACACATACTAGGTGCTCTGGCTATTTCAGGTAGAGAAACTAGAGAAACCAGTCACCTGCTAGAGATTTGTGTTTGTTATTAATTTTAAAATAAACATCATGGGGGCGCCTGGGTGGCTCAGTTGGTTAAGCGACTGCCTTTGGCTCAGGTCATGATCCTGGAGTCCCTGGATCGAGTCCCGCATCGGGCTCCCTGCTCGGCAGGGAGTCTGCTTCTCCCTCTGGCCCTCCCCCCTCTCATGTGCTCTCTCTCATTCTCTCTCTCAAATAAATAAATAAAATCTTTAAAAAATAAAAAATAAAATAAACGTCATGATCTAGTCATCCAAATGAATGTTGATCTTTCTCACTGTATTCACTGTGGAAGATTTTATGTTTATTTCAGCAGTGCTACCCTGGAATGCCTTGTTGGTCATAACCTTAGATCCCAATACAGCCACTTAAATTAACTTCTTAATGTCAATTTGATTTCTGGAAGTGACCAGAAGTTCTTTTGGAGCTAAGTCTAACAACTTAGAATATCATACCAAGTTGAATCACTGGTTTGGGGTGGATCCAAAGTAAGATGTGACTATATATGATCATGAGAATGTTTTTTTATATATATATATATTAACTAGCATTGAAAGTAACTATGAAAGAAAAATTTCCCAAGGGATTTGAGCCAGGTAGTAGCACTGTTGGAATAAATATAGCTTCCCAGGGTGATTATTTTAAAAACTTCATTTAGAATTTTTCCATGTTCAGAAATCTTATAATTCTGAAAATTTAAAGTGTATGCATTTTTACCTCCAGTGCTCTAAAAATCAAAGCTCTCAGGACAAATGTTTATGTGATAGTTTCTTTTGACGAATCTCTAAAAAACTTGGCTACTCATTGCCTTATGGGGAAAAAAGGAGGAAAGGGAACCATCTAAAATGATTTTATTAATTCCCGTTATTCCAAATATCTTGGTATATTTTTGTCTCCTGTTATCATGATACATCATGATACATTGAAAAATTGGCTGCACTTTTAATAATTGCTTAACATAATGATAATAATTAATTGGCTCTTTCTGATCAGTCAGCTGAAGATAAATAAGTGTGCTTAATCATCTGGTACATTAAATAATTTGTATTATGACAAAATTATCTTTAAACTGTAACAGTATTACATCTACATGAGATACTTTCTTATAACTACTAGGGAGTTTATGCACCTGGAGTTAACATTTTAAATGAACTATGTATTTTTCATTTTTGTTACTGTGTTTTCCCCCTTTATTAAAAATATATTTAGGGGCGCTTGGGTGGCTCAGTCGTTAAGCGTCTGCCTTCGGCTCAGGTTATGATCACAGGGTCCTGGGATCGAGCCCCGCATCGGGCTCCCTGCTCAGCCAGGAGCCTGCTTCTCCCTCTCCCACTCCCCCTGCTTGTGTTCCCTCTCTCTCTGTCTCTCTCTCTCTGTCAAATAAATAAGAATTTAAAATATATATATATAAATATATTTAGGGGCACTTGGGTGGCTCAGTTGGTTAAGTGGCTGCCTTCGGCTCAGGTCATGATCCCTGGGTCCTGGGATCGAGCCCTGCATCGGGCTCCCTGCTCAGTGGAGAGCCTGCTTCTCCCTCTCCCTCTGCCTGCCTCTCTGCCTACGTGTGCTCTCTATCTCTCTGTCAAATAAATAAATAAAATCTTAAAAATATATACATATATATTTAATTGGCTTTTGACCCCCATCTCTGTCTCCTACCACTACCACCCCAAGAGATAACCACTATTAACATTTTGTTTAAGTCCTTACAGGTAATATGGTGGGGATGAGAAAGTTTTTGAACAAATTTTGAGAACTGTATATTGTTTTGTAACCTGTTTTTTTTTTCCCCTAACATGACAATAAACCATATTTTAACCGTAAATAGAAATATAATGATAAAAAAAAAAAGCCTTGCCAGACATACCTTAAATAGAAATGGGAAACATTTTTTAATTTTTTTTTTTAATATTTTATTTATTTGACAGAGAGGACAAGTAGGCAGAGAGGCAGGCAGAGGGAGAGGGAGAAGTAGGCTCCCCGCTGAGCAGGGAGCCCGATGCGGGACTCAATCCCAGGACCCTGGGATCATGACCCGAGCCGAAGGCAGCTAGCTGCTTAACCGACTGAGCCACCCAGGTGCCCCTGGAAAACTTCTTTTTAATATAAAGCTGCTCTGCTATTGGGGAGCCTGGGTGGCTCAGTCGTTAAGCATCTGCCTTCGGCTCAGGTTATGATCCCAGGGTCCTGGGATGGAGTCCTGCATCGGGCTCCCTGCTCAGCGGGGAGCCTGCTTCTCCCTCTGCCTGCTGCTCCCCCCTGCTTGTGCTCTCTCTCTCTCTCTCACTGTCAAATAAATAAATACAAAAATCTTAAAAAAACAAACAAAACTGCTATGGATTAATTGATGTTCAGGGTGTTCAGGGAGGGGGGCATCAATTGACCATCTAATCAGTAAAACAACTCTATTTAGGATTTTTGCATTTGAGAATATTTTGAGAAGAGAGATATAATGTGCACAGTAAATTTCTAATTTAAGAGACAAAGACAAAACAGCCTTTTGTAAATAAATAAGTACACAGAGAATGGAAACATGCAGATATAGATCTATAAAGAGACATCAAAAATACATTGTTTATGGTGTTAATTCTCTAACATGTAATCTTAGCATATTAAAAGGCTGTTTTGTGTTTTAGAACCATAAGAATGAATGGGGATGTCACCTTTCATTTTGTTCTGAAGATTGCATGTATCAGAGCCAAAGTCGAATATCTTTACTTCCACTGCTAATTGAGATGTTTACTATTTGAGTATACTCTGGAATGAGGAAGTTTATCAATTAATATGCCACTTAAGCAGATAGTATTAGCGTTTCTTTAATTTGATGTAGTAGACATTATATCTGCTATAAAAGCCAGCTTTTTAAAATTCATGCTCCAATGTTAAAAAATTTTTAATGCAGACTTTCTGTTCTTTGGATCATTTAAATCGTGACTTATGAATATTTTTAATTTTTATATTCTAGTATTTATCATTTGTCTTGGTCTGGCTGCATAGAGTTATCAGTTTGCTCAAAATTGTTTGAAATTGTTAAAATACTAATTGTGAGCATTGACCAGTTCTTAAGTTAAAAAACAGCTTTGGCCCTAAAAGAAGCACTAAGGAAACCTGAATTCACTGATAAAGCACAGGTAAAATTTGACCGTAAAACTTTTAGAAAGGAAAATATAGTTTAATGCTTATCATGTAAGAAAGTGGAACAAGTACTTGAATTCAGAAGCTAGTACTAAGTATATCTTTTCTTAACTGTGTGTAAATGGAAAATATAGCTGGCTACTAATAATAGTGAAATTATTTACTGGTTGCTATTAAATAGATGCCAAGTTTCAAAGTAGTTGTATAATTTGAGATAACTCTTACTTTATGTCAGTGATTCCAAAAGTTATGTACCATTTGATTTTAACTTGGCACCTTTGTGCATTGTAACCATATTATTATACAAGAAGCGTACAGCAACAGCATTTGAATAAATGACTTTTAAAAAGACAAAGATAACTATTCTGTAGTATAAGGAATATCTACATTTTAATAAAGCAGAGATGGTTAGAAAAGTTCTAGAATATGAAGTGCCACTCAGAGAAGACAGCTATGGAGTAGGAACAAAGACAAACTTTATGTAGTTTGCAGTTTGCCTAGGGCTGTCCTTGGTACTCCTTTCTCTTTTTATTATTTTGTTGCTCTTTGTTCTCATTGTTCTGCTGTGTTTGAAGATGTTTACAATTTGAAAGTTTAATGTAAAACATGTTCTTTTTCTCAGAAAGGAAGAAAAATACTTTTTAAAAGAAGTTACATAGATGTTCTCTGTAGCATTTCCTTTGAAAAAATACTTTACTACAAATAGCTGGCTAAAGCTATTAGTTAACAAACTGTATGTTAAGATTTTTTGGCATTGCTATAATTAATTATCTATTAGAAGTTGTTATTTTTAGACCAATTTTATGTAATCAGGTCTGTCTATTTTTCTAATAGCTGATGATATAAAGCCATGTCCACGATGTGCTGCTTATATAATAAAGATGAATGATGGGAGCTGTAATCACATGACCTGTGCTGTCTGTGGTTGTGAGTTTTGTTGGTTATGTATGAAAGAAATCTCAGATTTACATTATCTAAGGTAAGTTTATAGAAGGAGCTATTTAGTCTATGCCATACCATCCTGAATGTGCCCAATCTTGTCTGATATTGGAAGCTAAGCACGGTTGAGCCTGGTTAGTACTTGGGGTTGGCGGGGAGAGTTATTTAAAATATCTAAATATTTTATATTATAAGATAATTGGAGACCGTATTATCTTGAGGATTTTTAAACTTGGTGCTTATAAGATACTAAGAGGGATGTGTTTCGTTCTAGTTACATACATCAGGTAATGTGAGACATAAATTCATGATGTATCTTTGAATGGAAAAAACATTTTTTAAACAAAAATAAAATTTTTATTTTATTTTAAAAGAATGTAAAAGGAACCAAATAATTGTGCCTAGTCACTTGGGATTAGTCAAAAATAGGAAGTATAGATTTCTTCTTTTTTTGTTTGTTTTGTTAAACTAGAAGCTAGTATTTTATACCCCAATGTAATTATGCTAGGTCATAAATATTTCCATTTAATTTTCTTAAACATAAATTCCCTCAGTCCACAAAGTGAGTTTGATGTAATCAGATAATTGTATGCCTAAAAATAAGCATGTTCTGCATTAATTTGCTCTTCAAAAACTAACCTAACATTTTCAGGATAATGAAGGACTAGGGATAAATATTTAACCTGAATTCTAGTTACTGGTTTCCTTTTAAAATAACTGATGGTGGTTCTTAAATTGATTTTTTTGGCTTTTAATGAACTCAGAATTCAAAGAAAAGAAAACCTCATTTCTGAGTATGAGAATTCTTCTTTTAGAGTCATTGCTTTAATGTATTATAGTCATTTGTTGATATGTTTTACAGTAGTAACAGTTATAATCTTTTCCATTAGTCCATCAGGATGTACTTTTTGGGGGAAGAAGCCCTGGAGCCGAAAGAAGAAGATACTGTGGCAGCTGGGAACGCTTGTTGGTGCTCCCGTAGGAATTGCTTTGATAGCTGGCATTGCTATCCCTGCAATGATTATTGGCATTCCTGTATATGTGGGCCGTAAGGTAAAATGCTTAATTCCTTACTAGTTCATTATCTTATTCAAACCTTCAGGTTTTAGACTGATGATTTTTCTTTTGTTTTTTTTTTTTTTGTCTTGAAAGACAGATAATTTTTAGTATCTTCAGTATAAAACTATTTTATTTTTTTATAAGATATTAAATTTTCGGTGCTTGGCAGACTTGTGTGTATGCATAAAAAGTAGACTTGCCTTAAAATTACCTGAATCCGAAAACTTTCGTACATTTCTAACTTTAAGTATAAAGTATTGAAGGACACACCTGATATTTTTCTCATGGGTATATCCTTGTAAAGTTAGGTCTATAAAAAGTTAATAGCTAAATAACACATACCCTCAAGGTGAAGAATAAATAGCCAGTTCCTGAATTATTTTCAACTTTAGTTCAAAGGTTTTATTTTCTTAGATTACTGCTATTAGTAAATACGCTGTTCTGTAGATTATAACAGTCTTGTGTAAGTCCAAACACCAATAATTACCACTGGCCTATGAGTGATGAATTATACTTCGTTAGCTAGGCAATAATTCTTTTTTGAAAGGTTAAAGGGATAATTTATGAAGTGGCTAAGAAGTCTGCTGCTGTCTACATTAATGGAATCTCAGAATTGAGAAGTAACTTTAGAAATTATCTAAGGGGTGCCTCGGTGTTTCATTAAGTTCTGGTTATGACTTTTGGGACTAAACTGAAGAGGAGGCTGATCCTCTTCCATATAACAGCCTCATTTTTTAATAAATATTCAGCATATATTACTTTTATAATCAGAAAAATAACAATACATACTTTTTTTTAAAGATTTATTTATTTATTTGAGAGAGAGAGAGTGTACATGAGAGGGGGGAGGGTCAGAGGGAGAAGCAGACTCCCCGCCGAGCAGGGAGCCCGATGCGGGACTCGATCCCGGGACTCCAGGATCATGACCTGAGCCGAAGGCAGTCGCTTAACCCACTGAGCCACCCAGGCGCCCCAGTACATACTGTTTTTTTAAAATTAGCTTTAGGACCAAGGATAAACATGGATACTTATGAGCCAAGTGTTTATTTCAGAAGGTTTTAATTAACTAAACTTGTTTAAGGTCCCAAACATAGTAGCTGATTGTATAATCTTTCATGTAGCTATCCAAAGCAAGGCTTTGCTAAAAACAAAACTGTTTATTCAGATACTTAGAAGTAGAAGTAGAAGGGAAGGAGAGACTGTTGTATTGCACACACCTACAAATAATTTATAGAGGAGAGATTATTTACCTCATTGTTCATGTCTTAGGTGCAGTTACAAGTCTCCTTTTTTTCAAACATATACCCAAAGGATTGCAAGTCGATAAATTAGTTTTCCATTGAAACAATGTTCTCTGTGGTGTTTAGGGTTATAAACCAGCCCAGGAAAACGCATTAAGTTGATAAAGTATCTAAAAGCTTAGTCTTTATTTACAGTAACAAATAGAAAATGTGGCACAAAACAGTAGAAGAGAAAAAATTAAGTTGAACCAGAAATAGAATGTTGTGATCACTGTAATTGACCATTGGTGCTTAAGGATGCAAAATTTTCTGGAAGATTCCTGTCTACTCTGTCAGTTTTTCAGCTTTGGCTTTTCTCTGCTTCATTGCTAAGTTTTTCAGGAATGGTAGTGAGGAGAGGAGCAAGAATTAGCTGTAGTACTGAAGGATAGTGAAAGAGGCCTTGGGAGGCTCTGCCATTTCTGCCTGCATGGACTATCTCGGGAAGTATGGAGGCCCATTCCCTAGGCACGTACAGTCAGTGCTGGCAGGGTTCTGACTAGGAAAGGTGAATGCTGCTTGTCCCGTGCAGGCTTCGCCCACCTCCCCAACCTGGCTCTCTCACTGTTTCATATGTCCCACAAGACTCATTATACTTTATAGCCTTCGAGATAACCACATCATCATCATAATAATCTTATTAAACCTCACCTGTAACATTGTTCATAACTCAAGTATTTTATTTTAGAGACTATCTGTACACTTTTGAGGGCTGTTCTGAATATGTCTTGAAACGGAAGGGAAATGTACTTTATGAGCTTAAGCCCTTGCAAACCATGAGACCAAAGATACTGGGCTGTTTCTTGAAGTTGATATATCTCACAAGCCACTTCCAGTGTGGTATTAAATTCTATTTATTAATACCTGTACTGTACAAAGATGCTAAGTATATCTAACTCCTGTCCTCTGGCAGCATTCTTCTTTTTTTTTTTTTCTCCTCTTTCTGCCTTTTACTTTGAGCTATAAATGAGACCCCAGGATTCTGAGTCATTTGATAATTTTTTTTTTTTTAAAGATTTTATTTTATTTATTTGACAGAGAGAGAGAGACAGCTAGAGAGGGAACACAAGCAGGGGGAGTGGGAGAGGGAGAAGCAGGCTCCCGGCCGAGCAGAGAGCCCAGTGCGGGGCTTGATCCCAGGACCCTGGGATCATGACCTGAGCCGAAGGCAGACGCTTAACGACTGAGCCACCCAGGCGCCCCAATAATATTTTTCTTTATAAAAAAGGATCTGAGGGAAAAAATTGACTTACGGTGTTTGCTTATTAGTACTGATTGTTAAGGTCAATTTAAAAAGAAAAGTGTGGCAATCTTCCCTAGAAGCCAACTTTACCACTTAGAGATACTTGCTTACTTACTTATTTTAAAGATTTTATTTATTTGCGAGAGACAGAGATAGAGTACAAGCAGGGAGGAGAGGGAGCACAAGAGGGGAGGAGAGGGAGAAGCAGGTTCCCCGCTGAGCAAGGAGCCCAGTGCAGGGCTCAAACCCAGGACCCTGGGACCGTGACCTGAGCCAAAGGCAGACACTTAACCAACTGAGCCACCCAGGTGCCGCTAGGGATGCTTATTTAGAAAGAAACCTGTGGAATGCTAAATTTCTTAGAAGTAATCCTATTAGTCAAACATCCAATCCATGACTATGTTGAAAATAATATTCTTAATTCCTTCTTTGCTCAAAACATAATTTTACTATTCTTGAAGACTGTTTAAAAGTAAACACAAAGTAAAATCTATTAAATCACTGTCTTATTTAAGCAAATTATTAATAAGTACTAAATTATGTGTAAGAATATGGTTTAAGAACAATAAAATGATCATCTTGAATTAGGACACTTAAGTGAATGAAATTATAAAAGAAATCACTTTAAATTACTAGCAAATGTAGGTCTATTTCATTTAAATTAAATATGTAATGTGTTTTTTCTTTAAACCCCCACCCCATTTTTATTTTTAATTCAAGATTCACAATCGATATGAAGGCAAAGACGTTTCAAAGCACAAACGGAATTTGGCTATAACAGGTGGTGTAACATTGTCTGTAATAGTATCTCCAGTTGTAGCTGCAGTAACTGTAGGTAAGAAAATGCTTAAAAATACTGATTACCTCAAATTTTATAGAATTTAAGTTTTATGGAAGGATTTTTTAAGACAAAGCATTATATTGTGGAAGATAAGAGAGTTACTTTTTTTTTTATTTATTTAAGGACAGTTTAAGCTGAGCCTACAGAAAGCCTCTCATTGAGTAACTGTATTGGTTAAAAGTATTATAGACTCAAGAGCCTAGAGTTAGAATAACTGGTAAATTCTTACTGGCTGATACCCACCCTCACCTCATAGGTATAGAGCCTTGGCACTTAAAAACAAAAAGGTTTACATCTTTTTTTTCTCATGTGTGTCACCTGAAAGTTTAGAAGTTTTGAATTTGTTTGTGTCCCTTAACAGTTAGGAAAATCTACTTTGGGCAAGGGTTGGAGAACAACAGCACGTTTCTCTGGTACACTTTCTCTTGAAAAGGCTTTCTAAGAACTCATATTTCTGTGATTTATTTTTTAACTTATAATTACTAATTTAATTCCTCTTTAGGTATTGGTGTTCCTATTATGTTAGCCTATGTCTACGGTGTTGTTCCAATTTCTCTCTGTCGAAGTGGAGGTTGTGGAGTCTCAGCAGGCAATGGAAAAGGAGTCAGGATTGAATTTGATGATGAAAATGATATAAATGTTGGTGGAACTAACACAGCTGTAGGTAAGTCTTTTAAGCAAAGGAAGAAGATGTACTTATTAATAGTTTAAGTTGGGGAAATAGATAACATGCAAATTAGAATTTCCATTGCCCTCCTTTCACTCGGCCTAGTAACATTCATCCCGATGTACATCAGTGAAATGAATTGCCTGGGAAAGGTGAATGGAGGAAAGAGGGTGCAAGAGTTCTAGATACCTAACCTACACTGGGAATGTAATGTCTTAGAAATTCCAGACTTTTAATCTTAAATTTTGCCTAAAACAATACAAATTGGTAAGAACAGGATATGAAGAGAAAGGTAGTTCATAAAAGAAGAAATACAGATGGCCAGTGAATAGAGAGTATCTTTAACGCAATGTTATTCAAAGAAATATGAATTAGAACAATACCTGTAGAATGAAAAGGCCCTCATAGAAATTTCTTATAGAAATTTGTCTTCAGGAAATAATCAGGCAGATGTGCAAAGATAATGTCCACTTTCTTACCTCCCATTCTCTCTTGAACCCACTCTAATCAGATTTGTTCCCTACCACTCCAGGGTTTTGTCTCTACACACTCCACCAAAGCAGGGTCACAAGTGACCTTCATGTTACCAGATAATTAATGGTCAACTCTTGGTTTTCATCTTAATGTAACAATTCATTTGACATGGTAGACTATGCCCTCCTTCTTGAAACATTTTCTTTTCTTATCTTTTGAGAAACCATTTCTCATCTCATTGTATCTCCTAGCCGTTTCTTCTCAGTCTTCATCTACACTCATTCCCTGGGGTCATCTCCCCTATTAAATAATATGTAGGCTGACCACTCATAAATTTGTATCTAGGTTAGAACTCTCCTCTGAACTTCACATTTGTACATCTAATTCTCGTTAATCTACACTTAAATGTCTGACAAGAATTTCAAGGTTAACTTGTCTGTAACCAAACTCTTCACTCTAAAACCTGTTCTCTCCATCATCCTCACCTCATCAAGTAGCCTCTCCATTCTTGCTGTTGGTTGGACCAAAAATCTTCACTTACAGTGATTCCTCCTTTTCCCTTCTTACGCTACATCTGATCTGACAGCTAATTCTGGTACTTCCTTCAATATTTAACCATAATCCAACCATTTCTCACCCTCTCCACTGCTATTCCATTAGTCCAAGCTACTATCCTTTTTCTTGGAATATTGTAGTAGCCTCTTTAGCTGATCCATCAACTTCTCATCTTCTGCTCACTATTCCACGGTGTAGCTGTAGTGATACTTGAAACATAAATCAGATCATGTCTTTCTTATGCTCAGAACTCTCCTAGTGCTTCCAACTGTACTGAAGGAAAAACCCACCATCCTTACCATGGCCCATACGGCCCCATGTGATCTGTCCTGGGTTGCATCTCCGAACTCATCTCTTTTTACTCTCCTATTTAATACCACCCCTCCTTGATGTTTTTGAGGATGCCAAGTACACTCCACTTCTAGGCTTTTAAACTTGCAGTTCCCTCTGCCTGGAATAGTCTTCCCCCAGATAATTTTATGGAATATAGTGGTATCAGATCTTGTAATAGCTTGTAGACAATTGGATCTGTAGAATGTATCTAGAAATCAATTTTTGGCCCACTTTATTGATTTAGAGAATAATAAGCTCTCTAAATTAAACCTTTATTGAAAACTCACATATTTTCCTCCAGAGTCAGCTAAATCTTCCAACTGTCAGATTTTTTATTTTTTTATTTTTATTATTTTTTAAGATTTTATTTATTTATTTGACAGACACAACGAGAGAGGGAACACAAGCAGGGGGAGTGGGAGAGGGAGAAGCAGGCTTTCCTGCAGAGCAGGGAGCCCGATGCAGGGCTCGATCCCAGGACCCCCCGGGATCATGACCTGAGCCAAAGGCAGCCGCTTAATGACTGAGCCACCCAGGCGCCCCTCAGCTGTCAGATTTTTTAAAGAATTCCTTAATCTTCTGAATTTTTAAAAGAAGTGGTGACCATTTTTTTTGAGGATTTCAAGCCAATTTATTTTAGATGGACGGTAAAAGTTTGATTCCTTAAAAACACTTATCACAGTCTGTAATAATTTTTTTTTTTTTACTTGGTTTCTTGGGGGTGAGGGCTAGACATATATATATATGTCTTCTTTGTTATTGTATTTTAAAAACCTGGAACATAGAGACGCCTGGGTGGCTCAGTTGGTTAAGCGTCTGCCTTAGGCTCAGGTCATGATCCCAGGGTCCTGGGATCGAGCCCCGCATCAGGCTCCCTGCTCAGCGGGAAGCCTACTTCTCCCTCTCCCACTCCCCCTGCTTGTGTTCCCTCTCTCGCTGTGTCTCTCTATGTCAAATAAATCTTAAAAAAAAGAAAAACCTGGAACATAGTAGGTGCTTGATTTCACCATCTTTGTTTCCATTAGCATATAAAAATCCTAGTATCTTTAATCTTAACAAAAGGAGGAAACCACTTCTCTCCTCCCATTCCTTCTTGGTCTATTGTACCATTTCTTTTTTTCTTTCTTAATATGAGTATAGTTGACACACAGTGTTACATTAATTTCAAGTGTTCAGCATAGTGATTCAACAAGTTTCTACATTATGATATGTTCACCGCAAGTGTAGCTACCATCTCTTACCATACAAGGCTATTAAGGTAAAAACGTGGTGACCATTTAATACCGAAAGCCAGTCCCTAATCCTTTTTTACACTCTGAGATAGTTCCCTTTCCTCTCACCCCATAGTTACGTGTTCCTGACTCCAGATGACTTTCCTATTCCTTTGCATGTTGTATAATAAAATGTCCTATCTGAAATCATGGGGGAATTTAAGAAGAGGGAAATTAATAATCACACTTATTTAATTTCTTTGAAATATTTGCATTTAGACACAACTTCAGTAGCAGAAGCAAGACACAACCCTAGCATAGGGGAGGGAAGCGTTGGTGGTCTGACTGGCAGTTTGAGTGCAAGTGGAAGCCACATGGATCGAATAGGAGCCATTCGAGACAACCTGAGTGAGACAGCTAGTACTATGGCCCTAGCTGGAGCCAGTATAACGGGGAGTCTGTCAGGAAGCGCCATGGTAAACTGTTTTAACAGGTAAGAAAAATGTGCTCTGTTTTCTTTTTGCCTTCTGTTAACTATAAATTATTAGATGAGAATTTTGAAGATTATGTAATTATGTAATCATTATGATTACGTATCATCCTGTGTCAGGGCTGAAAACAGTAATATTAACAATGAAATTTAGTGGTAAACAGTAAAATTTTTACTCGTTTGAATTTTCTGTCATACTGTTATATACCCATGGTGTGGTAAAAACCAAGTCTAAGGCATAGCATTCTGCTAATTTCTTCACTGCATTTGTCAGATTTGATGTTATGAATCAGTGCTGGAGCTGCTTTGGTGGACACAGTAAAGGCAGTGCTTAAGCCTGGACCTTACCTCTGAAAGTGGCAGTGCTAGATGTTAGAAAAGGAGACACTGGCTGAGGCCTGGGGGGAGCAGGTGGAGTCAGGATGTGTGGGAGTGCGTGAGCGGAGGCCAGGGTAGTCTAGTCCTCCGGAATCCTTTAATGTGCTAGTGCTTATTTTGTTCTCACTAAGTCTCTTACTAACAGCCATACAGATAAGTAGGAGAAATTAAAGCATTTTTGTCTTCCTTTGTTTCTTCTCTAATTCACTGTTCTTTACTTCTGTTAATTAGCTTTGTTTTTTTTTTAAACGTGGGAGAGTATGCATGAATTAAAAGATAAGTTGATCATATTTATCTTATTTTTAGGTAGTTTGATTTTATTTTTTCATTTTTTTTTAGGTAGCTTGCTTTTATGCCTTTAAACACAAATTCTTTTAACTTATAGTAGTGTTTATTACGTCTTTTTAAAAGAATCGGCTTTTAAAGTTAGAGGATCGTTTTTAATATATAGAGGCTCAGGATGTTTTGATCACTGATCTGTCATGTAGACTGGTTTTTAATATATTCAGATTTTGTTTCACACTCAGACATGCATATTTAATTAAAATCCTTTATGTCCTTTTTCTGTTACTCTTTTACTACCTTACTTGGCAAACAGCTAATTTTTCCTATTTTATTTGGATGGCTGGTACTGTTCAGTGTGCTGCAGTAGAATTTGAATAATCAAATAAAAGGGAACTAAAAAAAATGTGCTGATAGTTGTTTCTAAAATAGCTTCTTATTAGTAGGGGTCTTAACTGAATTATTTGAAGATACATAGTATAGTAGTCTGATATCATATGTAATTTCAGTTTTTATCTGTTCCCTGCTCTTTAAGGTTGGAAGTGCAAGCAGATGTACAGAAAGAACGGTACAGTCTGAGTGGAGAATCTGGCACAGTCAGCTTGGGAACAGTTAGTGATAATGCCAGCACCAAAGCAATGGCAGGATCTATTCTGAACTCCTACATCCCATTGGACAAGTAAGGAAAGAACTGTTAAACAGTTAAAGTATTTTTTTAATTTTATTTTTTTTGTTTTTATTTTTTTTAAAGATTTTATTTATTTGAGAGAGAGAGAGAGGGAGCACGAGCAAGGAGAGGGGGAGAGGGAGAGGGAGAATCCCAAGTCAACTCTCAATGCAGGACTTGATCCCAGAACTCAGAGATCATGACCTGAGCTGAAATCAAGAGTCGGACACTTAACCGACTGAGCCACCCAGGCACCCCCTTAAAATTAATCTTAAAAGAATTATTCCTATCATTAGGCAAAATTATCATAAATAATGGTTACCAACTGTTAGGTTCTCCAGGAAGAGAAAGTGATGAGATGTCCAGAGTAGGCAAATCCAGAGAGGCAGAAAGTAGATTAGTGGTTACCAGGGATTGGGGGCAAGAAAGGATGGCAACAGACTGCTAGTGGATACAGGGTTTCTTTTGAGAATGATGAAAGTGTTCTGAAGTTAGTTGGTGGTGGTAGTTGCACAACTCTGTGAATATACTATATAAAAACCATTGAATTGTACACTTTAAACAGGTGAATTTTGTGATATGTAAATTATATTTCAATAAAGCTGTTCTGATAAAAAAAAATGGAGAAGGTAACAGTGCCTGGACCAGCATAAGCAATAAATGTAGCTACTTCTATTTTTTTTTTTTTAATTGAAACATTATTATAAATACAGAGCCTGGGTGGCTCAGTCAGTTAAGCCTCTGCCTTCGCCTCAGGTCCTGATCCCGGGTCCTGGGATAGAGCCCCGCGTCGGGCTCCCTGCTCAGCAGAGAGTCTGCTTCTCCCTCTCTCTCTGCTGCTCCCCCTGCTTGTGTGCGCACTCTCGCTCGCTTGCTCTCTCTCTGTCAAATAAATAAATAAATAAAATCTTTAAAAAATAATAAAAAATACAGTCCTCTTATTTCAAGTAATATTTTAATAGAACATATCCTGCATTAATTCTGATAGCTTTTATGTATTGAATTTTTCACACAGAAATTCCTCTCCCTTTGCTGTTATCTCAATAAAGATAAAAGGAGGCTAGAAATGTATTTATATTTGTTACTCTCCTGTTCCAGAGAAGGCAGCAGTATGGAGGTGCAAGTAGATATTGAATCGAAGCCATCCAAATTCAGGCACAACAGTGGAAGCAGTAGTGTGGAGGATGGCAGTGCCACCCGAAGTCATCCCGGTGGTTCATGCAGTGGCTTGCCTGAAGGTAAATCCGGTGCCACCAAGTGGTCCAAAGAAGCAACAGCAGGAAAGAAAGCAAAAAGTGGTAAATTGAGGAAAAAGAGTAACATGAAGATAAATGAGACCAGAGAGGACATGGATGCACAGTTGTTAGAGCAACAAAGCACGAACTCAAGTGAATTTGAGGCACCATCCCTCAGTGACAGTATGCCATCTGTAGCTGATTCCCACTCTAGTCATTTTTCTGAATTTAGTTGTTCTGACCTAGAAAGCATGAAAACTTCTTGTAGTCATGGTTCCAATGATTATCATGCCCGCTTTGCTACTGTTAACATTCTTCCTGAGGTAGAAAACGATCGTCTGGAAAATTCCCCACATCAGTGTAGCATTTCTGTGCTTACCAAAACCGCTTCGTGTTCAGAAGTTCCACAATTGAACCATATTGCTGAAGAACATGGTAACAATGGAATAAAACCCAATGTTGATTTATATTTTGCTGATGCACTAAAAGAAACAAACAACAACCACTCACATCAGACAATGGAATTAAAAGTTGCAATTCAGACTGAAATTTAGGCCTATAAATGCTGCAAATTAATTACCACTGAACAACCTTGTTTGGAGCTGGTTGAACTACACGTGACTACTTTAAGTTTCAAGTTACCAGCAAATGCCGGGTTACATAATCCAGTGCAGATACATTTCCTATGTTCAGCAAAGCATTGTGTTTCATGTGGATCTTAATTACCAAACTATGAAATGAAGGCTTTAAAAGTGCATTACTGGAAGGATAATAATTCTTAGAAGTAGGTTTTGTGTGTTTGCCACAAAACGTTGCTTGAAGCACACACTGTGTATCTAGATAGAAATTTGGCTTATTTATAATCGATATAAAATACTAATATGCAGTTAGAAACATTCTCATGACGAAAACTCGAGACTTAGGGATAGTGGTTAGTGACATTTTATTGAAACCACTAAGGGATGCTGTTTAATGAACTTTGCAGGTTATTCTCAGTATACGATACTCTTTGTAACATTTCTATTCATGACTATGACTGGGCGTAAATTTCATTTTTCTCTTCATATGCAATGTAGATATGTAAAGCTTAATGCAGCCCATTTGCTACCATTTGGATACTTAGACACTTTGAGCAAGATTGTGGCAGTTTTTGCACAACTTTGACATAGAAATACCTGGTACT
Organism: Mirounga angustirostris; assembly: GCF_029215605.1. Classification (NCBI taxonomy): domain Eukaryota; kingdom Metazoa; phylum Chordata; class Mammalia; order Carnivora; family Phocidae; genus Mirounga; species Mirounga angustirostris. The sequence goes on from NW_026991712.1 coordinate 36,452,643, forward strand.
CTAATCTTGTATATCGTTGATGCCACCTTAGAAGCAAAATGTGAAGGTATAGTGACAGCACCAATAAGATACAACTACAAAAAAAAATTCCGTTAGTTTGTAAGTATTACCAAAAAAGTCACCTTCCACCAAGGGGAAGTTTGCACCCCACTGATTCTTGGTGCCTTTGGAATAGACTGGATCTCAAGGGCCTGGTTGTTTGAGGATTTTGCTATATTGTTTTCCATTATGTCCTCTCTAGCCACCTTGGATTATGTAGACAAATACAAGATAGATAAACATAAATATGAATAATAGTAACAATGCTGAAAAAGTATTAGCCTACCAAAGACACACTCAGGCTTTAGTGAATACATAACCTCAGTTTTAACACATGCGTATCTTCTCCAATCATGAAATCCAAGCACGGTGCAGAGTTTGTACCAAGTACTAAGGAGGGGTCCACGTATGGCTGGCTTTATTTTCTTTTGCTTTTGTTTGTGGAAGGTGTTCAGTTGACATAAACAGAAGTTGGCCAAAATACTGCCTGTATTGTTACCTTCCTGTACAGTTCACTTAAATAAAACAGGTTAACCTCAAAGATAGCAGTTGAAATGTTCCATCTTATGTGTTTCTATTAAGTATTACCATTATGGTGCTACTGAGCGTTTTCTTTTGATAAAAAGAAAAATGCCATGGGCTGCAGTCTTCTTCCACCACTTTTTCTCACCAGGTCCATTAATATGCTTATAACACTAGTGCCAGTTATTTTATTTGATAATGCTTATTATGGTATTTGTATATTTGTTTGCATTCCAATTTTGTTCAATAGTGAGTGTGTAAACTGCATACATTAAATAAATGTAAATACTAATGTATTGCTGCCTTATGGTTTGTGTGCAGGTATTTTTATAGGAATAAGATTACTCATTTGCCACATGGCAGTTACTTATAAATATTGCAGGCCATTGAGATGACTCTGTATACTGGTCTCAGCCCAGAAGGAAGCATTTGCTGAACTTCTCAACCAACAATGTTGACACACAATGAATCCTTTCATGTCTGATACCTGCCTTTCTTCCAGAAATAAGCTGCTTTATTCATCAACATATTTTATTTTTTAAAGTGAATTGGTTGGAAAATAAATCTATCATTAAATTGTGAAAAGATAAGTATTATAAATCCTCATTTTAACAGAAAAAAAAATCTTAAAAGACTCTTCTGAGAGATTCTACTCTGGCAACATTAGATCATGAAATTAGAGCCGTTTAAATTTAAGCTAGTAACTAATTAAATGCTTTCTATCCTCATAGCCTCTCTAAAATGCATTGGTGATTTTTCTGATTTCCTGTTACATAGTTAATACTTAATGAAAGTAATATGTATGAATATGTTGACTACTACTTGACATTTCTATAAAAGGCCAAAGATTAAATGGAAAGCTAAACAATTTTTGGAGGAATACAGCAAAATTGGTGCCATGTAGGAAGTCAGTGCATTCAGTTTACCCATTCCTCTTCTGGTTGTACCCTCAACCAGTACCGCCCCAGTCTTGCTTGAAAAAAGTGGTCTAAACCTTTCAGCTGGCTTCAGAAGTTCCTTCATCTCCCAGGAGTCGTTCAAACTTGAATTAATTGAGGACCAAGCCAAATTCCCCTGGAGCTCAACTCTAGGACTAGACTAGAACAAGAGAATACTCCAGGGTTCAAGACAGGCCTTAACTCACCAAAATCTTTGAAAGACCCTTTGTACTTTGCTTTCTTTAAGGTCTATGGGGAAAAAAAATCACATAGTAGTGAGAGAGAATACAAAGATTAAAATGGTATACCCTACTGTTCATTATGTAGACCACCATTTTAACTGGATTCTCTTGAATGTACAAATTCATATCTTCCGAGCACTGAATTAGTTAGCTTTTATGTTAAATTCACACAATCCATCACTCTTATTTTCACCAAAAATTGGGTTAATTTGTAAATATGTAAGACTTTCTATAGCATATTATCTAGTTAAATACAATTTTGATCACCAAAGGATAAATTAACATGTTGAAAACCATCATAGCTATTAATTCCTACATGATTAAAATACCTAAACTCCTGTTCCTCTGATCATTTTGCCTTTCTAATCAGAGTCATCAGGATTCTCAGGGCTACGTTTTATGTGGTCCCTTTTTATGGGCTTGTTTCATTTCTTTCCCTTATTAAAGTATGAGGTATCATTGCTAAAAGCCAGTGTTTACATACTGGTCAGTTTTGAATGCTCAAAATAGTATTTTAAACTTGGGGAGAGTTAGAGTGTTTTGGTAGCCATCATTTAATAGATGAATAGTGAAAGGGAGTTTGCAGTTTTTAAATTTAGTTCAGATTTAATCACTATACTTCATATGCCAGTCAGAATTTTTGTGATTTCTGCCAATTTATTCATTCAACAAAATAACAAAGTAGATTTGGAGATTCACAGCATTGTATCAAATAAACACCCTGGCTTCAGTGGGCTTATAGTTGGGGGAGAGAGACATAAAAAACACATACACATAGCTTAAAATGATGTCAGATGATGGGTGCCAAAAAAAAATATGGGGTGTGGAATAAAGTGACTAGAATGTTGGGTAGTGCTCTTTTATATAGAGCAAACCGGAAAGGTCTCTCCTAGATGACAGTGCAAAAGATCTAAAAGAAGTGAGGGAGGAACTGGGTAGACATACCAAAATGGATGAGCATTCCAGACAGATACCTTCTCTCAGGTGAGTTAACAGACTATTTAGACATCAATCTTGGAATTTGATAACTAGTAAGACAAATTTCTTGGAGGATCTCTTGACTGTTCTTGACACTTTACGTTTTGATAACCATTTCGGAATAACTTTGTTGAATTCTACCAGTTTGTGTTAGGATAGTATTAAGTCTATAATTATCCCTGTAGAAAGATCTTTCGTGTCTTTTATTAATTTTATTCCCAGGGTACTTGATACTTTTTGGATGCCATATTCTGTTTGTTACTAATAGTATATAGAAATACAGCTGATTGTCATGTAATGATTTCATGTCTTGGGGAATATTACTACTCTTTTAATTCCAATAGTTTAGCTTCTTTGAGATTGTGTACACAGTTATCTTTGAATATTTTTTATTTAACACTTTTACAGTGCTTTGAAGTGTCAAATACTTTCTATGTACTTTTAAAATACTAACTTATTTACTCTTCAGAACAACTCTGTGAAGGAGGTATTCATTATCCCATTTTACAGATGAAACAGAGGCAAAGAGTTAAGTACTTTGTCCAGAGTTGCATGGCTGGTAAGTGGCAAAGCCAGGATTCAGACTGTTTTGTTTCTTCCTCTTCGATTTTTTCATCATGTATTTCTTTTTTTGGCCCATTTGCACTGGCTGGGACTTCCAAGTGTAAAGTGTTAAATAGTGGCTGTGGGGGCATTGTTTACTTGTTAAACAAGTAAACCTTTCAGTGTCTCAACCGTTAAGTGTGATACTTGTGCATATTTGTAGATGCCCTTTATCAAATTGTCTTGTAACTCTTCGTTTGCCAAGAGTTTTTACCTTGGGAAATATGTTGAATTTTATTGGCTGCTATTGAGGAGGTACATCTGTCATAATTGTGATTTATTCCTTTCATGTAATTATGTAGTGTAAATGGGATTTATTCCTTTAACCAGGGTTAATATGGTTATGGTTAAAATATGAAGTTGATTTTTCAAATATTAAGCCAACCTCCTGGGATAAACTTCTGTATCAGAGCGCATAAGATTGGAATTACGTCTTTTATGAATGCTTGGTAGAAATTACTGTTAAGGCTGTGTGGGCCTTCTGAATTGTTTTTTTTTTTTAATATTACAGAAAGCCAGGTTTTCAGGATTGAGAAGCAGTTCATCTTCGTGGATATAATATGAGCAGTAAGGAATGGCAGCCCCTCTCCTCTGTAAGAGTTTATTAAACCTAGAATGTGTAAATTCTCCTGGCTCTATGGTGACCACATAGTTTTGCTCTTACTGTTTTCTTCTCTCCAGGGTTTTGCCTAATAATTGGCAATTAATTAATTGCCTAATATTCCTGCTACCATTTATCCAGCATAGAGGAAGTTAAACTTAGGGATTACACACCATGTGCACCGGGTGCCTCCAAATTTGGAATTCAGGATACTGGGAAAACAGAAATCTTAAAAAAGAAAGAAACTGTAGGCTCTTAAGGGCAAGGTCCTTGTCTTTTTTTTTTTCTGTAAGTATGTACTAATAAGTATATACGAAGAGGAGATTGAGGATGTACTTGCTATGATGGGACAGAATAACTGAGCAACAGGAATGAGAATGCTCGTGGACTTAGGCCTCAGAGTTGGTGATCTGTCTCTTCATTACACTGTGCACTAGAATGAGCTGTTTGAAACAAGAGAGTGACTGAAAAAGCAGTCACTTTTAATAAGGTTTAATACCATGTATGTTAGGTCATAAATACTGTAGAATGTGTGACAGCCACTGGCACATCATTTTTCAGGGTTGATTTAGCCAAGGCATTTTAATTTTGGTTTTTGGGGGCTTTTTGTTGTATGTTCATTTGAAGGAAATGTGATACTTTGAGCTAGTGAAGAAATGTGCTTCAGAGAGGTAACACGCAGACTGATGTTTTAGAGACAATTACTACTGAGAGTTTATAAACAGAATGTACACACAAAAACATTTACTTTCCCTTTCCCCCTTTTTTCCTTTCCCTTTTTTCTTTGCTCTACCTTTTCTTAGCCCCTCCTTCCCACATTTCCTTCTTCCATAACTGATGCAGATGAGTATGTATGATGATAGCATAGTTTTCTCCATGTTACTTAGTCACGCACAGTGCATGTATACATTGATCATTTTCTCAGTATCTTACAGAAATTAATCCAAGTCAAGTGGTATAGCTCCAACTCATTCTTTTTAATGGCTGCATATGATGGGCATTCTCTTGGTGTCACTTTTGGGTTTTTTTCCCCCTACTACAAAACAGTGCAGGAAACATCCTCATATATAAGTCCTATTTTCTGGTAGTTTTCATTATGGGAAATAGTTTCATGGATATCAAATGGCTAGGTTGCAAAGTATATATAGTTTTAAATTGAATAAGGTTATCAGATTGCCTTTTGAAAAAGGCTGTCAAAATTTACAGTTCCACTAATAATACATGAGTCCCCTTTCCCCTGTGTTCAACCAAGAGTAAATATTAGAGCTTTATAGTTTTTACAAGACTGGTATAAAGTAATATGTATTGCCTAATTTTATGTTTATGTATCCCTGACCACTACTGAATTTGTAGATCTTTTTGGGTGGTTTTCTTTTTTATAGGAGGAGGGGAATTGGTGGTATTTGATTTGCTGCTTTCTAAACTGAGTATTATATCTTTTGCTTATTTTGCGGGGTGGGGGGAGGGATTCTCTTTGTTCAGTTTGAAAGAGATCTTTATTGTAGCTATTATATATTATAGCTATTATTTTTTAAAGATTTATTTATTTTAGAGAGCACAAGCAGGAGGGGCAGAAGGAGAGGGAGAGAGAATCTCAAGCAGACTCCACACTGAGCCTGATGTGGCATTCACGACTCTGAGATCACTACCGGAGCCAAAACCAGCAGCCAGATGCTTAACCAACTGTGCCACCCAGGTGCCCCATATTATAGCTATTATAATAGCTATGCATTATATATATTATAGCTATTAGTTGTTTCTTGTTACATTTTTGTTCAGGTCTATTATTTGACCATTGACTTTATTAACTTTGCTATGCATTTTATTCTAAACTTTATTTGAAATATTTTTAGACAATAAAGTTGCAAAGATAAATCACAAGCTTCCCATACACTATACACACACACACACACACACACACATTTTGCTATATGAAAGCTCTATTGTCAAATGTATCTAATTTTATATTTCAGACCTTCTAGTCATAGTTAAGGTCTCTTTTGCTCCTAAATTATACTTACAGTCTCCTGGGTTTCTTGTGAGATTTTTATTTAATTTTTTACATTTGCTTTAATCTGTCTTGAATTCGTTTACTATAATGTAGAGGCCCAATCTTACTTCTTCCAGGTGGTAAGCTGTTTGTGATGGCACATTTTTAAAATAATCTATCCTTTCCCACTGATCTGAATGCTGCCTTTTTATACTGGAATTTCTAGATTTCTATCAGAAAGCCTGCTGGGATTTTGATTGTGAGTCCATTGAATCTATAGTAGACCAAATTGGGGGAAATTTGCCTTTTAATAATAATGATAGCTTTCTGATCCATGGACATGGTGTATCTATCTATTGGGTTTTTAAATTTCTTTCATCAGTGCTTTGTAGTAGAAATACAGTTGATTTTTGTAGATTGATCTTGAATCCTAGAAATTTGTAAGTCATTTATTAACTCTAGTAGCTTTTTAGTAGATATATAAGATTTTTCTACATAGACAGTGTTTCTGCAAATAGTTTTATTTCCTTCTTTCCAATCTGGATGCCTTTAGGAACTTTGGGGGGTGGGGCAGAACCTATTGTACTGGCTTCAGTCTCTAATACAATATTAAATAGAGATGGTAAAAGAGACAACCTTGCCTTGTTTCCAGTCATAGTGTGTAAGTATTTACTCTTTTATCCTCAGCTTTTATTCCTTCTGCTAAATTCTTTTTTTTTTTTTTAAAGATTTTATTTATCTGAGAGAGAATGAGAGAGAGAGAGCACATGAGAGGGGGGAGGGTCAGAGGGAGAAGCAGACCCCCTGCTGAGCCAGGGAGCCCGATGCGGGACTCGATCCCGGGACTCCAGGATCATGACCTGAGCCGAAGGCAGTCGCTTAACCAACTGAGCACCCAGGCGTCCTCCTTCTGTTAAATTCTTGACAAGCTTAAAGGGGTTGCCATTTTGGATTGATTGGAGGACCCCAGAGTTTGCCTGTAAGTTATTATTTGAGTTGCATGGTTTGCTTTTTTTTCCTTCAGTTTTTAAAATTGAGCTATAGTTCACATATTGTAAAATTCACCCTTTTTAAAATGTAAAATTCAGTAATTGCTAGTATATTTACAAGGTTATGCAACCATACTAGAACATTTTCATCACCTCAAAAAGAAACCCTGTATCCATTATCAGTCAATTTCCATTCCCTCTCCTTCTCAACCCCTGACAACCACTACAGCTATTTTCTGTCTGAATAGATTTGTCCATTCTGGGCATTTCACATAAAAGGAATCATATAGTATGTGGCTTTTTTTGTCTGGCTTCTTTCACTTAACAGAGTTTCCAAGGTTCATCTATGGAGTAGTGTGTATCAGTACTTCATCCTTTTTATGGTTCAGTAATATTCTATTTATGGATACACCATTTTTGTTTATTCATCAGTTAGTTGATGGACGTTTGGGTTGCTCCCACATTTTGGCTATCATAAATAATGAGGCTACCAACATTTGTGAACAGGATTCTGCATGAACGTATGTTTTCAATTTTATTGGGTATAATACTAGGAGTAGAATTGCTGGCTCATATGGTAACACAGCTTAACTTTTTGGAGAACTGCCAAACTGTTTTCCAAAGCAGCTGCGTCAATTTACATTCACATCAGCAATATGTATTGTTTCTAAATTCCTCCACATCCTTGCCAACATTTGTTTTTGTCTTTTTTTTTTTTTTTTTTTTTACTATTATAACCATTCTAGTTAAATCTTTGCCCTTGTTTTAGCACACATGTGAATTAGAATTAAAAGTGTGTTTGTTGAAGTCCTCCCAACCCACTGCTTAATGATAGTAAATATTTGGCCCTATTTTCAGTTGGGAAACACATAAAAGAGGTCAAATGGTAAGCCAGTGAGATTCAATTTTTAGGAATTTTTGGACTTGAAAGGTCACTATTAAAACCCTAAGGAAAAATAGATAACTAAGTCAAGTTGGTTTGTCAAGTTCCTGTCTGGTTTCTGCCTGCTATACAGTGAAGCTTGCAGTGGCAGAGTTATTATTACTGAGTTTCTAGTGCCTTGTGATACTGAAAATTCCATAGTAAAGTTATTTAATTATACTGAGCTCTTCCTTCTCATCCACTGAAGTCTGTTTAAAAACCTGATTTAGGGCGCCTGGGTGGCTCAGTTGGTTAAGCGACTGCCTTTGGCTCAGGTCATGATCCTGGAGTCCCGGGATTGAGTCCCGCATCGGGCTCCCTGCTCGGCGGGGAGCCTGCTTCTCCCTCTGACCCTCCCCCCTCTCATACTCTCTCTCTCTCTTTCTCTCTCTCAAATAAATAAATAAAATCTTTAAAAAAAAAAATGATTTAGATTTTACCTCTTCCTGAAAACATTCTTGATTTATTCTACTTGGTCCTTTTAGTAACTTTGACAAACATTTCACTGATACTTTTTTTTTCCCCTACTAGAGTCTCTCTGGCTCTTTTTTTTTTTTTTTTTAAGATTTATTTATTTATTTTAGAGAGAGCACAAGCAGGAGGGGGAGAAGGAAAAGAGTATCTCAAGGAGACTCCACGCTAAGTGTGGAGCCCAACACAAGGCGCAGTCTCACAACCCTGAGATCATGACTTGAGCTGAGACCAAGGGTGGGATACCCAACCAACTGTGCCACTCAGGCACCTGCCTATGAGAGTCTCTTGAACTTGGTTTTATTTTCTGTTTAAGTTAGTCATAAACTCATTAAAAGCAGGAACTATCCTTTTTATCTATTCCCCATAGTATTTTATTCAGAGGGTCATGAATAGTTTAATTCACTACAGTGCTTATGCAACTCAAATATTAGTTATTACACACTCGCCTTCTAGGACAGTGGGTCACATATTCCAACTTGACTAACAATTAGGAGAGCTATTTTAAAAGTCAGACTCAAGATTCCCAAGTGATTCTAATGCAGATATTCTAAGAACTGTTTGAGAAATATTTGGGTTTTTTTTTTAAGATTTATTTATTTGAGAGAGAGCGAGCAGGGGGGGAAGGCAGAGGGAGAAGCAGGCTCTCTGTGGAGCAAGGAGCACAATGCAGGGCTTGATCCCAGGACCCTGGGATCATGACCTGAGCCAAAGGCAGACGCTTAATGACTGAGCCACCCAGGCGTTCCTATGTTCCAGGTTTTAAAAATACAATAACAACACAGGTATAGCCCTCACCCCTAAGAAACCAAGTAAACAAAAAAGCAAGTTATTACAGACTGTGATAAGTGCTTTTAAGGAATCAAACTTTTACCTTCAATCTAAAATAAATTGGCTTGAAATCCTAAAAAAAAAAAAAAAAAAAAAGGTCACCACTTCCCGGAATCATGAAGGGAGTTTTCACCAAAATGCATTTCAGAATTGGAAATGAAAGCTTTCCTGACAAACATGAAATTCTCAATATATCCATCCTGTTGCAGTGTCAGCTGCATTCTGAGATCTTGCTCGTGAAGGAGGTAGTTTCTGAAATTGTCTGGATACATCATCGATCATTCTGAGCAATTCAGAGCTAAGATAGCCAATTTAGATTCAGTCTTGCAGCTGCCGTTAAGGTTTTGCTGCTTCACCTTTCAGATTTCATTTTTTTTTTGCCCACAATCTCAGCAAAAGGGCAGAAACAGTACATAGTTCATCGGCATTTCTGATTGCATAGTATTTTATTGTGTTCTTAATTTGCGCTTCAATATAAATAAAGGGAGTAGATTTAGATGAGATGATCTCTAAAAAAAAATCTCTTAGGGCTATCGTGTAACCCGATTCTGTGACTAAGAAAAGGCTTCTGGATTTGACCAAGGTTGTTGAGAGTAGTTTGAATACTGATGAGAAATCGAGGCCAGATTTCTTTTGAAAGAGAGAATTTGGGAAGTGGGAAAAATAGAAAAAGTTATTTTTGAAAACATGGTGTAGGAAAGGATGGAAACTTGGAGATTGAAAGGGACTTTAAGTGGGGAAGAGTTGAGGAGGTTTGTAGGCTGAGAGGATGGTGGTAATTGAAAGGGACATATGCAAAAGACGGTATTATCATTGGAGGAAAGCCCTTGAAGGGGGGACGGGATGAGGGATCAGCCCTAGTAAGGACGGGGAAATTACTTTCTAAAAGAGAAGAGGAGCAGGGAAAATGTGGTAAGTCAGACGGAAGGGGGGCTGATTGGAGCAGTTGTAGGAGATGGCCCGTCATTTCAGATCAGGTCAGGAGCTGAGGGTGGTCACAGCTGGTGGCGCTACCATGGCAGTGGACTGGGGGATGACGGAACAGCTGCAGAGACTGGATATTAACTGGTGGGCCATAGTTAGGAGATGTTCTATACACAGGGAGTTTTCATAGTGTCCATGAACCAGAAATGCTGTGTAAGCTTAGAAGGCATTTTCATATGTTGTATCACAACAAACATGTCAGCCCAGATGATATTTACTAATCATTTAAAAATATGCAAACTTAAGCCCAGTGATTGTAGATTTGCTTAGGTGTCATACATCTAATAAGTATTGTCATGTATAGTTTTCATTTAAAAGGCTTTGGGTTTTTTCCCCCTTTTTCTGTTTTAATATTTTGTCTTACATTCTTATGTCTAGAAATTTTGCTTATTAGGTCTCTAAGGCATGAGGTTAAATTTTGATGATAAATCACCCTCACTCTGTATAGAATTACTTTCTTTGAGACTTTGCTACTTCGGGATGCATGATATACAGCAACCCATTAGGTATAACAAGTGCTCATTCTATTGAATTATTTTAATATATGTACCCAAAAATATGTTAGTAATGCTTTTTCTTTAAGATTTTATTTATTTGAGCGGGCGCCTGGGTGGCTCAGTTGTTAAGCGTCTGCCTTCGGCTCAGGTCATGATCCCAGGGTCCTGGGATCGAGTCCCGCGCCGGGCTCCCCGCTCAGCGGGGAGTCTGCTTCTCCCTCTGCCTGCCACTCTGCCTACTTGTGCTCTCTCTCTCTGTCAAATAAAATCTTTAAAAAAAAAAAAAGATTTATTTGAGAAAGAGAGCATGAGCTGGGGGAGGGGCAAAGGGAGAGGGACAAGCAGACTCCCCACTAAGTGGGGAGCCCAACTCAAGGCTCCATCCCAGGACCTTGGGATCACGACCTGAGCCGAAGTCAGGACATTTAACCAACTAGCCACTCAGGTGCCCCAGTAATGCTTCTTATTCATTGAGGAGGTATTGAATCTCTACTGGGCCAGTCCTTTTGCTGAGCAACACAGGGAACAGAACTAAACCAGACATTTTCTGTCACAGACAAGTCAATTCAAAGCAAAACAGTGGGGGCGCCTGGATGGCTCTGTCAGTTGAGTGTCCGGCTCTTGATTTCAGCTCAGGCCATGATTTTGGGGTCATAGGATTGAGCCCATGTCTCCACACTTGGCACGGAGTCTGCTTCTCCCTCTCCCTCTGCTCCTCCCCCTACTTACATGCTCGGTCTCTCTCTTTCTAAAATAAATAAATAAACACAAAAAAACACCAAGACAGTGGTTAGAGCTTTGGTAGAGCTATGCACATGGCACTATGAGAAAACAAAAATCACTTAAATCAGCTAAGGCAGGTGAGGAAGAGCCTCTAGGAGGTGACATTTGAACTGGATTTTATTTCTTTTACAGATTTTATTTATTTACTTGAGAGCATGAGCAGGGGGCAGGGGGAGAGGGAGAAGCAGACCCCCACTGAGCAGGAAGCCCAATGTGGGACTCAATCCCACAGCCCCAGGGTCACGAACTGAGCCAAAGGCGGACATTTAACCCACTGAATCACCGAGGCATCCCTGAACTGGATTTTAGGAATAGTCTTGTGGTTTTCGGAGGTAAGAGGGAGGAGAGGAGAGCATTTGGAGCAGGGAAACATCGGGTGCATAAGCGGTCAGTGATGGGTGAATATGCCCTATCTGGGTAATAAAAGTTTGCCTGAATGAAATATTGGACGTGGACATTGAAGGAGCAAGAAAAGCCTAGGAGGAAGCTGAAGTTTCTGGCTTAGCCCAGAGCGTAAATGCTGGTACGTTTCACTGAGATCCTGAGTAAGTGAAGCCTGAGTTTGAGGGAACAAAGAGTTCAGTTTGGGGTGTTACTACATTTGAGGTGCAATGAGACATTCATGGGGAGACGAACAGTTTGAAGTTGGTTTTACAGATTGAGAGCTCAGGAAAGATTTAAGGGCTTAAAACAGAAGAGATACAGAAACAGACTGTGAGAGGCTAAGTCTTTGGATATAATTTTAAACAATCCAAAATCAGTGGCTTTACAAAAAAGGATTGTTTCTTTTTTTTTTTTTTTTAAGATTTTATTTATTTATTTGAGAGAGAGAATGAGATAGAGCATGAGAGGGGGGGGAGGTCAGAGGGAGAAGCAGATTCCCTGCTCAGCAGGGAGCCCGATGCGGGACTCGATCCCGGGACTCCAGGATCATGACCTGAGCCGAAGGCAGTCGCTTAACCAACTGAGCCACCCAGGCGCCCCAGGATTATTTCTTATTCATGCTATCTGTCCAACGCAGATTGGCAGGAATTTGCTACAGACCAACACTCCAAAAATTGGGCTGTTGGAGCTGTAGTCCTGTAAGCCACAAACTGGGATGCGAGGTCTTAGCAGTCACTGTAGCAACATGAAAAGACCACGTAGGGCCCTATTGGCAGGATTTGTCGCATGGCCCTAACCAATCACAAAAAGACTGAAAACTCCTGTCTTGTGTATGACGAGAAGGGGAAGAAAACCAAGTATTGGTTAAGAGTGGCAATGCCTGACTCACAAAGGAACTACTTGTGTAACTAAAACTCTGATATTTCTACCATTTTATATGCAGCATACAGCTTTCTGTTTGATCCAACTATCATTCCTTTAGGCTTATCACACAGACTTGTGCTCCTCAAATATATGCAGTTCCCTAAACATGCCCAGTTATTTCACACTTTCATTCAGCAGTGCCTCTGTCTCTCCTGTTTCCTCTGCCTGGCACATCCTTTTCTCGTCCGAATGGCAAACTCAAGCTGCAACATGACCTCCTGGAAACCTATCTTAATCTCACAGGCAGTACTGGGTGTTTCTCTTGCTCTACATAATCACTATTACACCTCTATTAGTGTAACAAGATTGGTAATTTACATATTCATTGCCTCTACTCAGCTGTAACACTTAAAGGCCAGGCACCTTACTAATTATTCCATTAGATTTAATACTTTCCATTACACAGCAAAGGTTCAAAGACAGATTGCCCAGGTTTGAATCTTTGATCAACCACATGTAATATTTGTAATCCTTGTTAATATACAAGGATTTAAGTTTTCTCTATATCTTTTCTGTGCCATGGTTTCCTCATCTATAACAAGAGTTGTTATAAGGGTTAAATTACAGTGTGTGATAAACTGCACAGTCAAAACCACCTACAATTTTTTTTAATTGAAATATATTCGACATATTGTGTAAATTTAAGGTGTACATATTGGTTTGGTACACTTACAGTATGATTACCATTATAGTGCTAGGTAGCATCTTCATCACCTCACATTATTTTTTTGTGGTAGGAGTAATTAAGATCAGTCTCTTAGCAAGTTTGATGTTTCTAATACAATATTGTTATCTATAATCACTATGCTGTGCATTCGATCTCTAGGACTTAGCTTATCTGCTAGTTGCTAGTTCATACACTTAAACATTTCTCCTATACCCCGACCTCCAGCCCCCTGGTAAGTATTATGTTACTATTTTAAGGAGTTTGGCTTTAAGATTCCACATATAAATGATACTATACAGTATTCATCTCTGACTTATGTCACTTAGCTGTCCTCAAGGTCCATCCATGTCACAAATGGCAGATTTCCTTCTTATGACTGAAAATACTGCATCGTGTGTGTGTGTAATGTTCTCTTTATCCATTCGTCAGTTGACAGACATACTTAAGTTGTTTCCATATCTTGGCTATTGTGAATAATGCTACAATAAACAGGGAATTGCATACATCTATTCAATATCCTGTTTTCATTTCCTTTGGGTATATACCCACAAGTGGAATTGTTGGATCATATGGTAGTTCTATTTTTAGTTTTTTGAGGAGCCTCCATACTGTTTTCCGTAGTGGCTGCACCAATTTACATTCCCACCAACGGTGAGTGCACAAGCGTTCCTCTTTCTCCACATCCTCACCAATGCTTATTTCTTGTCTTCTTGATGACAGCCATTCTAATAGGGGTGAGATGATATCTCATTGTGGTTTTGATTTGCATTTGCCTGATGATCAGTGATGTTGAGCATCTTTTCATATACCTGTTGGCCATTTTGAGGTCTTCTTTGGGAAAATGTCTAGTTCCTCTGCCCATTTTTTAATCAGATTGTTTTTCATTATTGAGTAGTGTGAGTTGTTTATATATATATATACGTTTATTTAACAGATTTTCATTCACTTTATTTTTCTTGTGTAAAACTGCATCCTGGCAACAGCTGGAGCCTGGGTCCTCAGCATGGAGACTCTGATGTGGGTCTTTACAAGATGGTCAGTGAATTCCATTTTGTTTTTTTTTTTAGATTTTAATTTATTTGAGATATATATATAGAGAGAGAGAGAGAGAGTGAGAGAAAGCGAGCATAGGTGGGGGGGAGGGGCAGAGGGAGAGGGATACAAGGCTTGATCTCAGCACCTTGAGATCATGACCTGAGTGGAAGGCAGACGCCTAACCGACTGAGCCACCCAGGCGCCCTGGTCAGTGAATTCCTGATAGGGAGACTTAGTGAACAGTCTCTCTCCAGAAGTCAGAGGTGAGATAGCTGTAGGTCTTGGCATCAAGAGTGGCCTTGGCAAAGTTGCCTACGGTGGCAGTGCAGCCCCTGGTTGAGGTGCAGCAGTCATCAATAGGGGCCATCATCAGTATCTTCCTGGGCATAGGGGCTGAGCCAGTGCCAGTGCCTCTGGGGGCAGGGATGAGGCATACCGGCACAGAGCCATAGCGGCATGGTGTGGGGCTTGCTGATCTTATTCCCTCAGTAGCCTTGCCACACAGGGATGATGGAAAGCTTGGCCAGGAGGATGGCCCCATGGATGGCTGTCGCTGCCTTGGAGCACTTAACACCCAGAACAATGTGTCCGTTGTAATTTCCAATGGCAACAAACACTTCGAACCTGGTCTGATGGCCAGCATGGGTTTACTTTTGAACAGGCATAATCTTCAAAACCTCATCTTTGAGGGATGCCCCCAGGAAAAAGTCAATGATCTCAGATTCCGTGATGGGCAGGGAGAAGAGATAGATCTCCTCCAGGGACTTGATCATGTCCTTTACCAGGCAGCCCAGCTTGGCGACAGGGATCCAATTCTTGGCCTTCGCCTTGTCTCCGAGAGCTCCTTGGCCTTGGCCCCAGCCTCACCATGGCCACAACCCCTGCCCTGCGTGCCACTGCCAAGCCTCTGCGGAAGCCACCACGGCCTCCCATTCCAGGGCCCCCAAGCCTTCCAGACCTTCCCACTGCACCAGTGCCACCCGCCATTTAGTGTTTTCTCCGAGAACTATTTATATATTTTGAATATTATCTCTTGTCCAGGATATGCTTTGCCAATATTTTCTCCCATTCTATACATTACCTTTCCATTTTGTTGACTGTTTCTTTTGCTGTGCAAAATTTGCTTTTCATTTTGATGTAGTCCCACTTGTTAATTTTTGCTTTTGTTGTTTGTGCTTTTGGTGTCATAAGCAAAAAAACCATCACCCAGACCAGTATCAAGGAACTTCTTTCCTGTTTTTTTGTAGGAGTTTTATGGTGTCAAGTCTTACGTTTAAAAGTCTTTGATCGTTTTCAAGTTAATTTTTGTGGGTGGTATAAGATTAGGGGCCCAAGGCGCCTGGGTGGCTCAGTCGGTTAGGCGTCTGCCTTCCACTCAGGTCATGATCCTGGGGTCCTGGGATCAAGTCCCGTGTCGGGCTCCCTGCTCAATGGGGAGTCTGCTTCTCAGTCTCCCTCTGCCCCTACCCCAGCTCATGCTCTCTGTCAAATAAGTAAAATCTTAAAAAAAAAAAAAAAAAAAAAAAAGATCAGGGGCCATTTCACTTTTCTGTGTTTATCCAGTTTTCCCAACACAATTTGTTTAAATACTTTACTTTCCCCACTGGGTGTTCTTGGCTGCCTTGTTGAGTATTATTTGACCATATATGTAGTGGTTTCATTTGAGGCTCTCTCTTCTGTTCCACTGGTCTGTGTGCATTGTTTTTATGCCACTACCATGTGGTTTTAATTACTAAAGCTTTGTAGTTTAGTTTGAAATCAAGATTGTGATGCCTCAGCTTTGTTCTTATGATTGCTTTGGCTGTTTGGGGTCTTTTCCGGTTCCATTAAAGTTTTAGGATTTTTTTTTTCTATGTGAAAAATGCTATTGGGAATTTGGTAGGGATTGTAATTAATCTATAGATGGCTTAGGGTAATAGGGACATTTTAACAATATTCTTCCAATCCATAAGCATGGAATCCCTTTCCATTTGCTTCTGTCATCTTTGATTTCTTTCAATGAAGTCTTGTAGTTTTGACTATACAGATCTTTCACTTCCTTGGTAAATTCAGTTTATTTTGTTTTTGATGCTACTTTTTTTTTTTTTAAGATTTTATTTATTTATTTATTTATTAGAGAGGAAGCGAGAGAGAAACAGCGTGAGAGGGGAGAGGGGAGAGGGTCAGAGGGAGAAGCAGGCTCCCCTCTGAGCAGGGAGCCCGATGTGGGGCTCGATCCCAGGACTCCGGGATCATGACCTGAGCCGAAGGCAGTCGCTTAACCAACTGAGCCACCCAGGCGCCCCTTTGATGCTACTTTGAATGGAATAGTTTTTCAGATGTTTCACTGTTCTAGAAATGCAACTGATTTCTCTATGTCAATTTTATATCCTGCAATTTTATTGGATTTGATTAGTTCCAACAATTTTTTAATTGAATCTTTGGGATTTTCTCTATATAAAATATCATCTGCAACAAGAATTTTAATTCTTCCAGGGCACTTAGGTGGCTCAGTTGATTAAGCATCTGCCTTCAGCTCAGGTCATGATCCCGAAGTCTCGGGATCGAGCCCCACATTAGGCTCCCTGCTCAGCAGGGAGTCTGCTTGTCCCTTTGCCTCTCACCCTGCTCGTGCTCACACACTCTCTCTCAAATAAAATCTTTTAAAAATTTTTTTTACTCCTTCCTATTCAATTTGGATGCCTTTTATTTCTTTATCTTGCCCAATTGTCCTAGCTAGGATCTCCAACATTTGTATTAAGAGTGATGAGAGTGGGCATCCTTGTCTTGTTCCTAATCTTAGAGGAAAAGCTTTTGATTTTTCACTGTTGAGTATATCTATATTTATCAGAGTTATAAGTCTTTAGCTTTATATGTAGGTCCTTATCTGGCTTTGATAGCAAGGTAATGCTGGTTTCATAGAAACAGCCTGGAAGTGTTCCCTCCTCTATTTTTTGGAGGAGTTTCAGGATTGCTAACTCTTCTTCAAATGTTTGGTAGAATCTGCCAGTGAAGCCATCTGGTCCTGCAGTTTTCTGTCTTAGGAGGTTTTTGATTACTGATTCAGTCTCTTACTGTTCTGTTCAGATTTTCTATTTCTTCCTGATTCAGTCTTGGTGAGTTCTGTTTCTAGGAATTCATAGATTTCTTCGAAGGTATCTAATTTGTTAGAATGTAACTATTCATGGTAGGCTCTTATGATCCTTATTTCTGTAATGTCTCCTCTTTCACTTCTGATTTTGAATCTTCTCTTAGTCTAGTGAACAGTCTTGTTAATTTCATTTATCTTTTTGAAAAAAGTTGCTTTGTTGATCTTTTCTATTTTTTTTCTGGTCTCTATTTCATTTATTTCTTCTCTGATCCTTATTTCCTTCCTTCTGCTAACTTTGAGCTTAGTTTGTTCTTTTTATAGTTCTTTAGGTATAAAGTCAGACCGTTTGAGATCTGACTTCTTAATATATGCATTTATCATTATAAACTTCCCTCTCAGAACTGCTTTTGCATAGGTTTGGTATGTTTCCATTTTCATTTGATAAATTTTATTTCCCTTTTAATTTCTTCTTTGACCCACTGGTTGTTCACAAGTATTGTTGAATTTCCACATATAGATTTTCCAGCTTTCCTCTTATTGATTTGTAGTTTCATACCATTGTGGTCAGAAAAGATGGTTGGTATGATTTCAGTCTTCTTAAATTTGCTAAGACTTGTTTTGTGTCCTTTCATATAATCTATCCTGGAGAATGTTCCTTGTGTACTTGGGAATAATATATTGTTGGTATTGGATGGAATGTTCTATATGTCAGTTAGGTCCATTTGGTCCAAAGTATGGTTCAATTCCAACATTTCCTTATTGATTTTCTGTCTGGATGACTTATCCATTGCTTTAAGTATTAAAGTCCTCTGCTGTTATTCTCTGGTCTTATTTCTCCACTCAGGTTTGTTAATATTTGTTTCATCGGTTTAAGTGCTCCAATGTTGAACGCATACATATTTATGATTGTTATATCTTCTTGCTGTACTGATCTTTATTATATCTGAACTGACCTTCAGATATAATGACTTTTATCATTATATAATGATCTTCTTTGTCTCTTGTTACCATTTTTGGCTTAAAGTTTGTTTTGTCTAATGTTAAGTATGGCTATCCCTGCTCTTCTGGTTTTCATTTGCATGTCATTTCTTCTTACATCCTTTTACTTTGAGCCTGTGTGTGTTCTTAAAGCTGAAGTGAGTCTCTTGTGTGCAGCATATAGTTGGGTCTTACTTTTTTTTATCCAGCCACTTTGTGCCTTTTGATTGGTGAATTCAATTTACATTTAGCGTAATTATTGATATGTAGGGATTTACAACTGCCATCTGATTCCTCTTTCCTTCTTGTTTCTGTTTCACCTTTGTGATTTTCCATGGTGGGTATACCCCATGTATATGTTTCCTTTTTTTAATCTTTTGTCAATCTAGATTTTTGCTTTGTGATTAACATGAGGCTTACCTAAAACATTTCATACATGGGATAGTCCATTTTATGCTGATAGCAGCTGATCTTCACTTGCCTATTAAAGGCTCTACACTTTTACTCCTACATTTTTATCACAATTCATCTTTTTATATTGCGTACTGTTAGCAAATTACAGTAGCAAGTTATTTTTAATACTCTTCCTTTAATCTTTATACTATATAGTTAAGTGGCTAATATACTATTACAGAATTAGAGTTTTATAAATTTGAGTATTTTTCACCTTTACCAGTATAAAGATGTTTTCATGTCACTGATTAGCATCTTTTAATTCAGCTTGCAGAACTCCTTTCAGCATTTCTTGCAAGGCAGACCTAGTGGTGATAAATTCCCACAGCTTTTGTCTGTTGGGCAAGTCTTTTTAACTCCGGCTGGCAGTTTTTATTTTTTGACACTTTGAATATGTCATTCCACTCTCTCCCAGCCTATAGGGCCTTTTTTTGCTGAGAAATCTGATAGCCTATCGGGGGTTCCTTTGTAAGTTACACTCTTTTTTTACCCCTGGCTGCCTTTAGGATTCTCTGATTTTGGTAGTTTCCTTGTAACGTATCTATTGAGATAATAGGGTGATCTATGAACTTTGTGAATTTGGATGTCCAAATCTTTCCCCAGGTTTAGGGGAGCTTTCAGTTATTTTTAAAATAAACTTTCCACCCCCTTCTCCCTCTTCTGGATTGTGGATTATTTCAAAAGTCCTATCCTCTAAGTCATTTATTGTCTTTCATCTGCTCTATTCTATTACAAAGGCTCTCTATTGTAGTCTCATTCACTGAATTCAACTCCAGAATTTGGTTCTTTTGTGTTTTTCATCTGATAAATTATTTTTTTTTTAAAGATTTTATTTATTTATTTGACAGAGAGAGAGAGACAGCTAGAGAGGGAACACAAGCAGGGGGAGTGGGAGAGGGAGAAGCAGGCTTCCCGCGGAGCGAGGAGCCCGATGTGGGGCTCGATCCCAGGAATCTGGGATCATGACCTGAGCCGAAGGCAGATGCTTAACGACTGAGCCACCCAGGTGCCCCTGATAAATTATTCTTTTGTTTGGGACACCTGGGTGGCTTAGTTGGTTGAGCATTTCTTGGTTTCAACTCAGGTCATGATCTCAGGGTCCTGGGATCAACCCCTGCTTCGGGCTCCACCATCAGTGAGGAGTCTGCTTCCCCTTGCCCTCTGCTCCCTGACCTCTGCTCATGCACTCTCTCTAAAATCTTTAAAAAAAAAAAAAAAAAAAAAGTTATGTATTTTCCTTCCTAATATCATTGTGTTGAGTTTTCTTGTAGCTAGTTGTGTTCTTCAGAACAGTTACTCTGAATTCTTTATCAGCTAGATTGCAGTATTCTATGTCTTTGAGCTCAATTGTTGAATTACTGAGATCTTTTGGGGGTGAAATAGTTGATTTTCATGTTTGTGTTTTCGCATTGCTGTTTCCACATTTCAAGTAGCAGACACCCCCTGAGCCTTTACTGGTCGCCTTCCGATGGAGTGCTTGCTGCTCTCCGGTGTTGCTACATCAGGTTTCCTCGACTTTTGAATGGGCAGAGCTGCTCCACTCTTCCTGCTCCCTCTAGTGGCAGAATTCTTAAAACTCTTCCATCTTTTCTTGTAACTCACCAGGCTGGCTGCTGGAAACCTGCTTTCCAGAAGGTGGTGCCATAGCTCCACAGCTCCAGTTGGTGATTTCTCCCTTGCCCAGGGACCCTGGTCCATTTTTCTGAGAGCACTCTCATCACCGGACCTGTTTTCACTGCCCCATCATGAGCATGCACAGGGATCCAGCCACATAGTGGGAGCTGGTGTACATTTGGCACTTGGGGTCTTGGGGGTGCTGTGGACCCCGTGGAGCAATCTTGAGTGGGATACTCTCAGAGGCATATGGGCAGACTGCTTGAAGCTGTCAGCAGGAACTGCATTCTTTCTTCTAACGCCCTTTGATATTCTTACCTGCTTCCTTCCCCTCTCTTCCCTCCCCTTCAAAATCCTGCAGGTCCCACTTTGGTACCCAGGCTGCTGCTGGAGACAAATGGATTTCTCCAGCCGTGACCCACACAACTGGCATAGCTGGGCACTCACTACTTTCTACCTTCTCTGGAGAGGCCCGCCACTGCCAGACGGCTTAGCCCTGTGCAGCCAGGTGCTGGGTATGTAACTGTCAACAAAAAAGAAGGTTTCCTTGTAATGTCTCTGGAGTTTACTAACATTCAAAAGGAGAAAACTTTTGTTTGCCTGAAGACTGGAGTCACAGACTTTCATTAATGAACAAAGAACAGTTAAAAAGAAAAATGTCAGAGTTTGAAAGGTATCATTTACCCACAATGATTTTTTAAAATTCTGTAATTCTAAAAGATTAGATAATGAATATGGAAATAATGAAAGTGATACCTAAAGAAAAAGAGAATTGACTCTAACAACTACAGGAATAAATGACAGTACATTGATACAGACCTAAATGTTTTATTGTAAGAAATACTTTTACTTTGACCCAATTAACAAAGGAGCTTTCAATATGATAAGATTTCTTCACTTTCCATTAAGGGAATAAATATGGTCATGCTTAAAGGAAAAGGAACATTTAAACATTGGGGAAAATGTGGAGATGACAAAACAGAGGCTTAGTTTGCTTTTATACAGTGGTGGTTTTGTTATTATTTACATAAGCAATATATACGGGACAGGAGCTTTTTAAAATCTAGAAAAAGTAGTAAAAATTTTTGCCAATTTTTGTTTTTAATGTTTCCATGTAAGAAAAAATAAGTTCCTCTTATAGCTCTTGAATTAATAATCACAATTTATTTAATAATCATCTCAGAAGACTTAAGTGTTGCATTTCACCCAAGCAGACTGTAATCCACAAGTAGTATAAAATGGGATTTATATATATCATAGCAGGAAATAAAGGTGATATAATAATCATTATTAATGATTTTTAAAGAAATACATTTCTATCAAACTTTAGAGGAATCCTTCATAGCCCAAAGAAATGTAATTTAACTCAAATTTTTAACAAGTGAGTAATTAAAAGAAAATGTGTAATATAAATTAAAATGTACTTTAAACAAGTTCGAAATATACTTATTAAATATAAAGATGTTAGCTCTTGGTACGTAAGAAAATATTTACAACTAATAAGAATATTGTAGAATATACATGTTCTATGTATAAAAATAAGTAAAATATTTTATAGTCCAGACCAAAGGATCTTTTCTAAACCAGGTTTTATCCATGCAACTCTATTACAATACCATCCAATCCCACTAGCATTACTGGAAAACATACATGCATGGAAGAAATCTAACCATAGTCTTACTTAAAGCTCATACTTCCTTTTTAGGGCCTGTACGTCTTCTAAAGTAAAATGTTTGTTTGGTGTGTCTGAGAGGTCATCAAAGAGCTGTTCAATTTGCTCCTTTTGGCCCTTGCTAATTAGTGTCAACATCATCTGGAAGAAAGAGAAAAACTGTATTAGCTTAATTAAGAAAAAATGAACATTTTAAAGTTACAGAAACCGTGGAAGAAAATCTCTATTAAGTCATTTTTCCACTTACCATGAACCTTTCTACTTTACTCAGATATAAAAGATGCTGATACACCAATGAGGGATCTTTACCAAGATTATTTTTCAGAGACTGAATGAGGAGAAGGAATGTATCCCCTTCAAGTTTGTTACTCAACAACATTGGCAAATCTTTCGGTTCAGTGATGGTTAAAAGGTGTGCACAGGCTTGTTTATCGTTCCGCATACTGATAGCGTTTATAACCTGGCCAAACTCATAGGCGTTGTTAGGTTTGGTGATAGGTAGTTTTTCAACGTTTTCTGGTAGCCCGCTGGTTGTGTCCCCGTTCTCAGAGGCAGGGCAGTCAGTGGAGAGCTCCTCCAAGGTCCTTCCAGGCTCTTCCTCCTGGCCTTCGCTCACCTTCATGAGGGAAAAAAATGATACTGTGATGGAACAGCCACTGCCCACATCCCAAGCTACGTTTATTAAAATGGGAAGGAACTGGAAAACACTAGTAGGCTATATTTTAGTCAAATTCTAAGTGAAAAGTGTAATTTATAATAGTAAAATCTATTCTTTTTAGGAAGTTTTAAATATCCCTTCATGAAAGTATTAAAATTTTTTATAGTTTTCCATGAAAGACGACCTATAACAACTTTATCTCAGGGCGCCTGGGTGGCTCAGTCGGTTCGGCTCAGGTCATGATCCCAGGGTCCTGGGATCGAGGTCCACATCGGGCTCCCTGCTCGGCGGGAAGCCTGCTTCTCCCTCTCCCACTCCCCTGCTTGTGTTCCCTCTCTCGCTATGTCTCTCTGTCAAAGAAATAAAATCTTTAAAAAAAAAAGAAAAAAAACTTTCTCTTTTTCATGATAAATTTTACACTTATTTTCTTATATTTAACAGAGACATGAACTTAAGACATACTTTTCTTCCCTCCTTAGAGGAAAAATACTTCTGTTTTCGCTCACTTTTTGCCTTTTACTCTATAATGGAAATATAAGGTGATAAATGGGGTCATATCACCATTCATGAATACACAAAAATTCAAGAGCTTTTCTTTTTTTTTTTTTTTTACAAGAGCTTGTACGTGTGCGTGCACACACATTGGGGGGGGGGGGGGGCCGTGAGGAGCAGAGGGAGAGAGAGAATCCTAAGCAGGCTCCATGACTCCACATCAGCTCAGAAGCCCAAAGCAGGGCTTGATCTCACAACCATGAGATTGTGACCTGAGCTGAAATCAAGAGTCAAGACACTTAACCCACTAAGTAACCCAGGTGCCCCACGAGCTGACATTCTTCACTGAAGGCAAAGCAAAAAGCTGGAGCACAAGACATGGAGTTTGATTCAGGAGTAGTCCAAGATCTCTGATGAGGCAGTCTTGTTTCAGAGTGCTAAAAAGGCCTCAATCATCTAAAAAATCCCTACGGGGTATGGGAAGGCCACTGAAATTTGAATCAGTCCTATCAGGATTCTCTGGGTCTACCCTGAAGCAAAGTTCAATGACCACAGGCCCCCAGAGCACTCTGGGGTGGAAACAATGTAAACTGGAGGCGGGGGGTGGGGGGGGAGGGGTGGAATGCAGAGAAAGGAGGAATTGCAGTAATGCAGAATCCCAATATCCTCCATGGACCCAAGCTGCGAAATACAATGGCTAATTATGGCAAAGGAAAAGTTTTGTCTCTGTAACTGGTTGAAATTTCTTCACTGGAGATTAAAATAAAAAAATTTAAAACATTTTTGTAGAACTGATAAGAATCTGACTTAAAAAAAATAAAGATTTTATTTATTTGACAGAGAAAGACAGTGAGAGAGGGAACACAAGCAGGGGGAGTGGGAGAGGGAGAAGCAGGCCTCCCGCCGAGTAGGGAGCCTGATGTGGGGCCCGATCCCAGGACCCTGGGATCATGACCTGAGCCAAAGGCAGACGCTTAACGACTGAGCCACCCAGGCGCCCCTGAATCTGACTTTAGAATCCAATATAAAATCCCCCAGAGAGTACTTAAGATAATCAAATACCTCTTGAATCTCAATTTTCCTTCTCTCCTTTTCTTTGTTGAATAATGTCGTATTGTCCTTAATGTTAAGGAATCTGGTTACCTCTTCCAGTTCCATCTTTGCCTCAACAATACTTGAATCTAGTTGGAGAACTTTATTGAGATCGTTCAAACTTTTCTGATAATCCTGAAAGTAGAAAGCAGAGAAAATAATTTTCATAAATAAAAGACAGGGCACAGATTAGCTCAAGTGGGAGTGAGAATAAGCTGAGCAGCGTGGAACGTGTACAGGGGTTCCCTTCAGTACCCTGATGATAACGTCAGGCCCATAGAGTAGTCTTGAACTAAAATATTAACACCCTTAACACAGAACATCCACCAGAAAAGAAAAGGCAGGGAATCTGGAGTTGGAAGACTCAAGTTCAATTCGGGGTCACCACAACCTTCCCAGTCCCTGGTGTATAGCAGGCATTTGTCGTCTGCTGAGTGAGTGAATGGAAGAACAAACATCCTCATGTTAGCACCTACTAATTAAGAAATTGGAACAAAATCCTACTTAATCTTTGAGTTTCAGTTTTCTCATCTTTAAGGATAACAAAAGCTTCAGTAGTCTACTCTGGTTTTCACCAAGGCCATATCAAGTATAAATGAATTAATAAGGAATACTTTAAGCCTATGTAAAGGGCTACCAGTGTCACTTGTCACATAATATCCTGCACCATAAAACCCTTCAAAGTGGTATGCTCTTCAAATAGGCTAGCAGCAACATTTATTCTTCCACAGAGTCAAACAATACATTGGGAGGGGGTGAGGGAAAAGGAATCTAAGCTTAACAAAACATAGCAAAGAATCTGGTAGTAGAGACAAGATACCACAAAATCACAGTCTGATGTGACAGGCCATTCTAGAACTAGACCAATGTTTTCATTAAACCAAAATTAATTCTGTAAGAAGGCAAAGAATTCCAATGATGTGTAACCTCCCTAAGTATTCATGACCTACCAATAAGCGCATGCACTGGAGGCTGAGGCCCAGGTAAGACAGGCTAGTGGTTATGTGGCGTTCCTGGGGGGCTCTCTGTGAGGCCACATCCCTCCCCCCTCCACCGAGTATTACACTAGAGCAAAAGTGACCTGTTTAAAGAGATTAACATAAATCTGCTCTCATTCAGTAAAAAAGGTAAATTATTTACAAACCATAATACACTGTTCTATTAGTAACAAATCACATACCACTGGGTCACAACAGTGCAGTTGAAACCTGCTATAGAAAAACAAGTAACACTGTATTTCCATCCGAAGTGTTCCTGCTGGGAACCATACTGAAAGGCAAGGAATGGGGCAGCAGACAAGTTGAGGTAGTAATAACTGCTAACTCTTAACCACTCTCTCTGCATTTTGAAAGTATTAGTTTACTCTCAATAGCCCTACACATACTAACTGCTGTCCGCATTTTAAAGATAAGGAAACTGAGGCATCGAGAGAATCCTTGGGACGATCAAGGCAGCAATGCCCACCAAGCAAAGAGAACACAGCTGTGGAATCCCAGTGAGAAGCCTGAAAACAGATTTGTGAGCTATGGCCTCGGAAATGGAAGAAGTCCCGCACCACTGGAAACAATATGTGTTTTGTATTTAAGAAAAATCTGTGCCTAGGGGCGCCTGGGTGGCTCAGTCGTTAAGCGTCTGCCTTCGGCTCAGGTCATGGTCCCAGGGTCCTGGGATCGAGCCCCACATCGGGCTCCCTGCTCAGCGGGGAGCCTGCTTCTCTCCCTCTCCCGCTCCCCCTGCTTGTGTTCCCTCTCTCGCTGTCTCTCTGTCAAATAAATAAAATCTTAAAAAAAAAAAAAGCTGTGCCTAAAGAGCGATCTGTCTGGTTGGAGAAGACCTAAGAAAACATGAAATAACACTTTTGATAAAGAGTTACAACAGGGGCAAGCAAATGTAAAGAGAGACAAGAGAGCAGGAAGAGGGAGGAGCCCATCTGCCAGATCCCAAGAATGGTCAGGCAGCCCTGGCCCCTATGGAAGCCTCTGTCTTAGGAAGGGAAACAATTTTTAAAAAGTAAATGAATGAATAAAGTACGGACTATCACTAATGCAATTAAGAAAGCCAAGGTTTTCTCTGGATACTAATGAGGGGGAAGGAGTCTCCTTTTGATACACTTGTCAGGGAACACAAGCCCTGAAGGGAAACAGGCACACAGTGGAGGGAAGAGCAGGGCTACACAGAGGAGAGTGTGGCTCTGGCAAAGAGGAGGACATTAAAAGTTGCTAATTACTGCGTTAGGGCCTTAAAGAAAAAAGTACAATCACAGTATTAATAGATGTACTTAAAATGCAGTAACAATTATATGACTGTTTGATATTTGTAGCCTTACAGCACCCCCACTTAAATGGGCTGCACATTCCCTCAGGCAACACCATGGGCTCTTCACCACTGTGACCCACAGTCCAGCACAGACGTGGCACTCAGTAAGAGAAAGAAATTCTGAAACAAAATACCACAGGGTTTCACTCACATGGGAAACTTAACAAAACAAGTGAACACAGGGGGGACAAAGGAGAGGCGAACCAAGAAACAGGCTCTTAACTACAGAGAACTGGCTACCAGAGGGGAGGTGGGGGCGTTAAGCAGGTGACGGGGACTGAGGAGGACACTTGAGATGAGCAGCGGGGGTTGCATGGAAGTGCTGAATCACTGAATTCTATGCCCAAAACTAGTACTGCACTGTAGGTTAACCGGAATTCAAATAAAAACTTGGAAGAAAAGAGATTCTGAGCGACAGCCTCAGAATTTACCTAATTTTCAAAACGGGCGCGCGCGCACACACAGTTAAAGGCATCTAGGAAACAAAAGATCTCAGAAAGCAGAGCACTCAGCTGGTAACCACAGGTAGGGCGCCTGCTCCCCGCAAGCCTCTGTGCCAACTTCTCCTTACAGACACACTAAGAAGTGGATCCGGGCGTGAGTTCTGATGCATTTGATAAGCAGCTGGCGCCTTTGAAGATCTTGAAACTAAATCTGCTTGGCACATAACTCAAAATTATAGGATATATAAACGGAAGCTACAAGAACTCAAACCAGAAACACAACTCGCCGGCCTCATAACCTCCTGGGCTAGGATTACTCAAATTTGGGATTATCTTTCCGCGTAATACAATTTCTAGAATTCATTCCAAAGAAGTATAAAAAGTCTTTCATTAGGTCCACCTTCTGCCTTTATGTGAGAAAAACAGGTTCAAAGAATCAGGCAGCCAGTCTGAGGGAAAGGTGCTTTTAGAGTCCGGACATACGCAAACTATGAGTCCTCATGCATGTCGACCCTCATGTGCCCGAATCCATTAAACTCAGAAAAAGCGGAGTAAATTGTGAAGAAGCCTCTGTTACCTCATGGTGCCACACACCAGCCAAGAGATCTTGACGTGAGGTTGACGGACGAGTGTGTTGCTAATAAAAAAAGGAGTGGGGGGAGCGGGTCGGGGCACACGGGGGGCTTCCGGCCGGCGGCAGATGCACCGCGTGCGGGCAGGCGGTGCACGGCAAGCCCCACGCGGACAGACGCCGCTGTGCTCGGGACCCTCCTGGCCCCGGCCCGATGTGCCTCGTCGCCTGGCTCTCGATCTGTGTCCTTCACAATATCCTCGAGAACACACTGGGCGGGAGAAGGGGGGCAGGCACGGCACGGCCCCACCGGCCTAGGGGTCCTGCACGGATGCGGCTCGACCACCACCTCGGATCTAGATCCAGGATCTAGAAACACAAAAGCCTGAGCGCTCAATGCGCACAGCTTGGACTCATTTGCTACACTAGGTAGAAACGTGACTGCCCTCTCCCAACAAAACCCGGTTTTACAGAATATATTTTTAGATATTGCCCTGTCAGTGATGGGCATGGAACTAAAAAAATCACCTCAAACTCAGTAAGGTCAAACTGAACTATCCCTCTCCCCACTCAAACCTCTCCCTCCTCCTGAATACCCTCCATTATCATACTGCACCACTCAGTCCCCAAGCCAGGAAGCTGAGAGGCACCCCCTCTGCTCCTTCCCCCCTACATGTTACTGCTCAGGATGTTTACCTTCAAACGCCCTGGAATCAACCCCTCACTTTCTGCTATGGGCTAAACCGTGTCCCCCTGAAAATTCCCCTGTTGGGAGTCTTAACCACAGCACTTCAGAATGTGACCGTATTTGGAGATAGGTTCTTTAAAGAGGTAACCAAGTTAACATCAGGTCATTAGGGTGGGCCCTAATCCAGTAGGACTAGTGTCCTTATAAAAAGAGGGAACTGGCAGACACACATGTACAGAGAGAAGCCAAACTGAAGACACGGGGAGGAGACAGCCATCCACAAGCCAAGGAGAGGGGCCTAGAGCACATCCTTCCCTCACAGTCCTCAGAAAGAGCCATCCCGGCTGACAACTTAAGATTAAGAACTCTGAGAACCATTAAGAAAACGTATTTCTCTTTAAGCCACGACGTGCGGTACTTTGTTATGGAAGTCCCGGCAAATAGACCTTCTCTCTTCCCTCTGCTATTCGGTACCTTCCTTCAGGCAACTGCTTCTTCCCTTGGCAGCTTCTAACCAGTCTCCCCACTCCGCGCTGGGCCCCCGGTGACCCAGCTTTGACCCTGCTGCCAAATCTGATCCATCATGCCCCCCTTGGCCCTAAGGGGATCCCACCACCTTCAGGATCAAGCCTATCCACCAGAGAAAGGCCTCCCAGGCCCTTCATAATCTGACCATCTCTCTCCATCCCCATTCCCATCTGCACCTGGCCTCTCGCTGTACCAGTTCATGTACAAGTTCATAAAAAATGTGGGAAGGAATAATTATAACAGTTTTATTCTTTTTTTTTTTTTAAGATTTTATTTATCTGACAGAGAGAGAGACAGCAAGAGAGAGAACACAAGCAGGGGGAGTAGGAGAGGGAGAAGCAGGCTTCCCGCTGAGCAGGGAGCTCAATGCAGGGCTCGATCCCAGGACCCCGAGACCACGAGACCACGACCTGAGCCGAAGGCAGATGCTTAACGACTGAGCCACCCAGGTGCTCCAACAGTTTTATTCTTAACAACCCCAGAGGGGAAACATCTAAATGTAATTAACTGGTGAATATGTAAAAAAAAAAAAAAAAAAGAAAGAAAGAAAAAAGTTGTAGTATATTCAGTAATAAAACTCAGTAATAAAAAGAAACAATTCCTGATATTCACACAATATGGATGACTCTCAGATGCTCTGCTGAGCAAAAAAAAAGCCAAAGAATACAGTACATTCTATATGATTATACTTATGTTACTGCCAAAAAGAAGGAAAACTAATCTACAATGATAGAAACTAGATGAATGGCTGCCTGGGGGTGGGCACAGGGAACTTTCTGATTATTTACCTTGACTGGAGTGGTGGCTACATGGGGATATGCATTATTCAAAAATCAACAACTAAATTAAGAAAACAATTCTACTTACAATTGCATCAAAAGGAATAAAGTATCTAGGAATAAACTTAACCAAGAAGGTGAAAGATCTGTACATAGTATAGTGAAAACTATAAGACACTGATGAAAGAAACTGAAGACGACAGAAATAAATGGGAAGACAGTTTGTGCTCCTGGGTGGAAAAAATTAATATTGTTAAAATGTTTACACTACTCGAAGCAATCTACAGATTCAATGCAGTACCTATTTAAAATTCCAATGGCATCTTTCACAGAAATAAAACAAGCAATCCTAAAACTTATATGAACCTGGTAACACCCCAAATAGCCAAAGCAATCTTGAAAAGGAACAAAGCTGGAGGCATCACAATTCCTGATTTCAAACTATATTTACAAAACTCTAGTAATCAAAACAGTACGGTATTGGCATAAAAACAGACACAGAGGTCAATAAAACAGAATAGAGAGCCCAGAAATAAATCCATGCATATACGGCCAACTAATTTATGACAAAGGAGCCAAGAATTCTCACTGGGGAAAGGACAGTCTTCAATAAATGGTGCCGGGAAAACTGGACCACTATCTTATACTATACACAAATATCAACACAAAGTGGATTAAATTTGAACATAAGACTTGAAACCATAAAACTCCTAGAAGAAAACATAGCCAGTAAGGCTCCTTGACACTGGTCTTGGGTTTCGGATTTGACACCAAAAGCAAAGGTAACAAAATCAACAGTAAACAACTGGGACTACACCAAACTAAAAAGCTTCTGCACAGTGAAGGAAACAAAATGAAAAAAACTACCAAGTAGGAGAAAATATTTGCAAATCACATATCTAATAAGTGGTTAATATCCAAAATACATAAACAACTCAATATCAAAAAAAGAATCTGGTTAATAAAAGAGCAGAAGAACTGAACAGACATTTCTCCAAAGAAGACATACAGATGGGCAACAGGTACATGAGAAGATGCTCAACATCACTCATCATCGGGGAAACGTAAATCAAAGCCACAATGAGCTATCACCTCACACCTGTCAGGTTGGCTAAACTCAAAAACACAAGAAACAACAGGTGTTACTGAGGACGTGGGAAAAGGGGAACCCTTGTGCGCTGGTGGTGGGAATATTACAGAAAGCAGCACGGAGGCTCCTTAAAAAAAACTAAAACTAGAACGACCATATGATCCAGCAATCCCACCTCTGGGTATTTATCTGAAGGAAATGGAAACGCTAAATCTAAAAGATACCATACCCCCATGTTTACTGCAACAATATTTACAACGGCCAAGACATGGAAACAACCTAAGTGTCCATTACTGAATGAATGGACAGAGAAAATGTGATATAGCTACACTATGGAGTATTATTCCAACAAAAGGAAATCCCTGCCATCTGCCAGCAACATGGGTGGACCCCAGTGACATATGCTAAGTGAAATAAGGCAAACAGAGAAAGGCAATTACCGTATGACTTCACTTGTACGTGAAATCTAGAAAAAAACAGAAAACTGAATTCACAGATATAAAAACAAACTGGTGGTTGTCAGAGGCAAGGCGGGGAGTGGGGAGTGGGTGACACGGTTTGCCAAAAGGTACAAACCTCCAGTTAAAAAATAAGTCATGGGGATACATATAACGGACCGCATGGTGATGACAGTTTTAACACTGTACTGTGTATCTGAAAATTGCTACAAGAGTAGATCTTTAAAAGTTCCCATTACATGGGGCGCCTGGGTGGCTCAGTCGTTAAGCGTCTGCCTTCGGCTCAGGTCAGGATCCCAGGGTCCTGGGATCGAGCCCCACATCGGGCTCCCTGCTCAGAGGGAAGCCTGCTTCTCCCTCTCCCACTCCCCCTGCTTGTGTTCCTTCTCTCGCTGTGTCTCTCTGTCAAATAAATAAATAAAATCTTTAAAAAAAAAAGTTCCCATTACAGGAAAAAAAAAATGGTAATGATGTGTGCTGATGGGCTGCTAACTAGACTTACTGTGGTGATCATTTTGCAAATCGAATCATTATGTTATACACTCAGAACTAATACAATGTTATATGTCAATCATATCTCAACTTAAAGTCAATGACCTGTAGGCTAACAATGTGTGAATTTCATTGTATTAGGCCCTAAAACAAACTGGTTTTTAAGAACTACAATTTCAAAAAATGCCACAGCCCAGTATGTTCTAATTTGTCCTTCTGATGTTACTTTCTACAAACATGAACATTCATTAAAGTATTTCCACAGAAGACTCAGCCTAAAGAAAAGTGTAAATTATACAATACTTTGAAAAAAATGGTGTGGTTTTCTTAGAGAAGAACATCACTCCACAGTCTCACACTGATAACCAACCAGCCAGTTTAAAGCCCAAATCACCATCAGCTTCCCAATCTCTGATATGTCTCTACCAACCTCCCCTGGGTGAACTAATCTTCCGTTCCGATGCCTTCCTCCCACCCCACAGACAACCCCAATCGTTTGGTGGAGGAATCCAGCGGCACTGCTGGTTGCCTTCAGTGATTCAGTAGCAAACCTTCCTGTCCCTTAAAGTGGACCTATGATAATTAATAAAATTCCTTAGAAAATCAGCAAATAAATTCTAATTTTTGAGCTGGAAGGAATCTTAGAAATTATCTAGCTCCACATTAAAGGTAGGGGAAATCTGAGGCCCATTCCCAGGTTTCAGGACTGGTTAGCACAGAAGCAGGATTAAATCCCAGGATAATCTCATTCCCTTTCCATGATCCCAGGATTTATGTTCATAAAAACCACATGCTGTTTTCAGAGCTGCAATTTACATATTAAAATGAAGAGTTGCGGGGCACCTGGGTGGCTCAGATGGTTGAGTGTCTGCCTTCGGCTCGGGTCATGATCTCCAGGTCCTGGGATCAAGCCCCGCATCGGGCTCCCTGCTCAGTGGGGAGTCTGCTTCTCCCTCTCCCTCTGCCCCTCCCCACTGCTCCTGCTGTGTCTCTGTCTCAAATGAATAAATAAAAAAATTCTATAAAAAAAACAACTGAAGATTTCCTCACCTTGAGTCCTTTATGAGCCAGAGCTCGTCTATAGTGCGCTTTCACACTCCCGTCATCGATCTGCAGTGCCCGATCACAGTCCTGCTTTGCCTCTTCAAACTGGCACAGCTTCAAGTAACAGAGCGCTCTGGTGTAACGTAAGTATGAAAGGAACGAGGTATTATGAACAGCGAAGACAACATATCTCCAATCATGGCGTTTTCTTGCAATGCATGTAATCATGGCATTGGGGATACAACTGCAAACAAAATACAGTCCGGGCCCCTCAAGGAGGCTACAGTCTAGTGGAAGAGAGAGACACTTAAAACAAGCAAACACAGTATAATCTAAACAGGATGCTCTCTCTGGGAGCACATAGCTGAGAATGTCACGGAATCTGGGGGGGCTGAGGCAAGGGCAGGAGTAGTCAGGGAAGACTTCCCAGAAGAAGTTACATTTAAGTTGAAGCCCAGACCATGAGGTGAGAATTATCCAGTGCAAAGGCACTGGGCCAAGAGATAAGATGTAGGAGGGGAGAGTGGTGGCCAGGGGCCCAGCAAGAGCAGAGTCTCACAGTGAGAGCGAGCGAGCGAGCGAGCGAGCACACAGTGCTCTTGATGCGCTAAGAAAAGCGCCATATGGCTGGGTGCAGGGATGAGCTAGAAGGGAGGCCAGGCCAGATGGTGAAGGGTCCCATAAATCATGGCAAGGAGGCTGAGCTTTCTCCTGAGCTCCATGGAGGTCCACCAATGGGTTCTCAAATAGGGCTAACATGTTTACCAGGTTTTAGAAAGATAGCTCGAGTTGCAACCTTGGAGAAGGAGACAAGAGGGAAGAAGACATGCAGGGTAGTATGGCGGGTGCTGCAAACATCTAGGAGGAGTCAGTGGTGGCCCAGGACAGGGGTGACAGTGAGGTCGGAGAGAAAGGCTCCCGCCAAAGAGGAATTTGGAAGGGGGACATCCCAGTTTGCAGACAGCCCGGGAGAGGGAGGCGTCAGTCAGGAGTGCAGACAGGAGTGGAGTACTCGGGTCTGGAGCCCAGAGGGAGATGGACAGGGCGGCGGGCACACCTGAAAGGTGGTAGGGGGACTGGGGAGAAGATGGACTGGCTCAGAGAGCATGCAGGGTGAAAAATGGATCTGCGCCTTCAGAACCCCGAGAAGGGCAGGGGAAGGAAGGCCTGTGGAGGGAGGAGAGGAGAGCTGCCCAGTGAGCCCCCTGTACTGACATCAAAGGGCGAGGCGGTTTCAGGCCCCACTGAGCAGCCGCCCATACCCCGGACCGCAGAGGCTGAGCAGAAGGGGAGAACACGACCTGGTGGAGTTAGTGACAACGTTTTTGACAAAATGGTTGCCAACAGAGGAAAACATGCACAAAAACAAAGCAGTGAGAGGTCAGAGTAAAAAGAATTCATCTGAAATAGCTAAGAAAACGTGTGCTGGGAGTCCCTGCTCTTTAGGAACTATCCTCACTCTTCTTGTCACCCCAGACTCTACCTATTCCTGAAAATCCCCACATCACCGGAGTCTAGATAGCAATCTTTTACCATCATGTGGTAAAGACTGCCTCTCAGCAGCTTTCCAGAACAATCTGCCCATTCCTGCTACACACTGAAGGATGCTGGTACCCTCCCTTAGGACTCCAAGAGAGAAAGGACACTTAGGAAACGCGTCAGAAAGACAGCTGAGTCCTGCTCCTACAGGGCCGACCACGCACGGGCCTGGTTGGGCACAGGGAGCTGGGCGGCCAGGAAGGGGAGGCAAGGGCAGCCCGCGGGGACCCTCAGCCCGCCACACCGCATGCTGTCAGTCTCTCTGGAACGCTTATGGCCCCCGCCCCTTTGAAAAACACTTAGGACAATATGCTATATAAATTCTCCAAACGATGGAGAAAAAACTTTGGCAATTAATCGGTCTATACTTTTTAATCCCCCCCCCTCCAAAAAAAAAATTAACATAAATACGTAAAGTTACAAAGAACTTGCCTGTTTGTATAAATGGCACATTCCTTGTTGTTAATCTTTAAGCATTCACTGTATTTACTAAGGGCATCTTTATAGTTTTTGTCCTTTACACATTGATTTCCTTCTTCTTTAAGGGTTTTAAACATTTTTTCATCTATGGGACACCCCCCAAGGGGGGGGAAAAAAGAGGAAGGATTCATATAAGCACCTCTACAAAATCTTCAGTATACCTGTAAGCAGATATTCTATTGCAAATTAACCTGACCACACACCATGCAGAGCTAAAGTCAAAGTGGAATGAAACTTTGTATACAAATTAAAAAGACAAATTGGCTGTAAGTAAAAATTATACAATTATGACATTTTTTTCAAATTAGAAAATAAAACATAAATAATGACATCATTTTATCCATACCGATATGTCTTCTCTACTGGAGATACAAACATCTACAGTGTTTGGTTTAGTAACTATTTCATGAAAAATGCACAAACCTGTTCAAGCCTGAGGTGGACATTTGTCCAGTACCCCATTTCCTTGGAAAACCACACCTCCCCCGTGCTCTGTCCTGCAGTTTAGGTAAAGCAAGCCCTACCCTAGCCCAACCTTTTGGAGTAATTTTTGTGTTACTATCAGCACATCATACTTTCCTGGCCACAATAATTTAACTCGTCAGGGATGGGCCTATGAGAGCCAATAAGCTACAACAAGATTTTTTGTGGCAGCTTCTGGTAATGCTTGCTCTTTCTCGTGGAATATGAGGAGGAAGAGAGGAGCTATCCAGCCATCTGGTGATACAAGGGGAGAGTCTATATTTCTAAGATAGGGTGAAAAGAGCAAGAAAGAGGCCAAGATAGAGAGCTGAAGAAGAATCTATGAGTCCTGAAACTAGCCATCCCTGCAGCTACTCTACCTGTGGACGTTTCCATGATAGGAGCCAATAAACAACCTTTTTCACTTAAGCCATAAAAGGCTGGGTTTTCTGTTACCTGCAGTGAGAGAGTCCCAACTATTACCATTACCTGTGCTATCTTGCAGTGATCATGGCCGACTCTGCTTAGGATCCTTTCCCCTTCCTCAGGGTGCCCTGATGTCCACTCAGCTATCACTCCTCTCCTACTCAACCCAGGCGTTCAGAGGAAGCTGACCCCACTGATCAGGAACACAGGCTTAGCTAAGCCAATCGGGGCACGGCATGTCCTCATCGTAGAGACTGGCTCAGGAATGGGCACATGACCCATTAGAATAAGTACCAATAAAATGTGAGTCAAGAAAGTAACAGGATAAAAAAGCCAGGGCTTTCAGGGTAACATATTTTCTCATTTTTAAATTAATGCTACCCAAAGCAATGGTGTCTCTCTCTCGGGACACTGATACCTGCACCCAGGAAGCCTAAAACCACTACAGTTCTATTATTTTCAGTCAGCACCTGAGCCCTGATGAGCTTTCAGTTACATGAACCAAAATATTCCTTACAGTTTAAGTTAGTAGATTTTCTGTACTTGCAACCAAAGTTTTCTATCACACATAAAGTATGAAAACCTGAAGTTTTGAATCTATGTAATAAGTCCACCTAATGGAGTAACTTGATATAAAATAAAAATCCTGAAATTAAATTTATTTCTAATGTTTCATGTTTCAAAAGACCACACAATGGGGCCAAATGACACTCCCCATACATCCTGCTATATGTAAGACCTAAAACAAAGTATTACAGGGATTCCTCCCTGCCCAATTTGCTGAAAAACTTTAAGCTTTTCTTCCCCCATTGTTTTTAAACCTTTGGTATCTATTCTAATAATCACATAAATATGAAGAGCTGATTATACTTGTGCTCATGATTAACTAACACAGATCTACAGTATAGTCAGTATATGCTCTTTGTTAATAAACGACCACCCTTTACTGAGCAAATGCTTTGTGCGAGACTCCAGTAACAGCCAACGCTAGAAAACCAGAGATCTCCAAGACTTTCCAAATCAAAGTAGATGTTCCCTGCATCTCCCTTCTAGTCAATGAAGAGGATGAGGGTCTAACAGAAGCCACATCACGACTGAGGAATCTCAGGGTGTCTACAAGATGAGGGTCAACCAGGGACACACATGGAGTTCCTAAGCAGGCAGGAGAAATGGGGCCTGAAGTGGCTTTTAGCAGAATGCAAGAGTGAAGTGAAGTCCCATTTATTAAACACTCTGCACAAAGTAATGAGGTAGGTACTATGGGAATGCAGGTATGTTAATAACTATGATATAAGGCAGAAAGAAATACCTGCTAGATATTTACGTTGTAGCGTTTTACTTTGTTCTATTATTTCAAACACACCGATCTTATTACTTTAAGCCCTGCGACATGCAGGTGTTGAGAGAACTACATGCTACTTCTTTTTCTTATGAATGCTAACTAAACCTTTATTAAGTATTTTGTATGCATATCTCCATTTATTCCTGAGAACAACGCCACAAGACAGTTATTCATATTCCCCCCTTTCATACACACTAGGACACTGGATGTGGGAAGCAACTTCTTAAGACTCTAGTTAGAAAGAGGGCGAACAGGGTCTTAAACCAGGGTCTGATGCCTGAGTTAACGCCCTTATCCTTCTGCTTTCCTGTGAAAACAGACACGCAGCTCAAGGTAACCTTGAAAAGAAGGGTGTGTAGGCTTCGCCCACCTGTGCTGCCGGGCTGGGGCCGGCTGCAGGAATCCCCCCCTTGGCTGGGGGGCGTCTCTGCCACAGGCTGCCAAGCTCGCAAATGCGCAGATGTGGGCACAGCAGGAATGGGGGACAACCTCTCCCGCCAGCTTGGTCCGTCCAGATCCATCAAAATTCTTGTTATTCTAAAAAAAAAATGAGTTTTCTCTTTTAATCATGCCATTTGTTTTTTATATCACTGAAGCTCAAATCAACAGTAAGATTTACAACACTGCGTTTGTGTACTTCTCTATAGAAAACACAGTCTTGAGCTATCTGCTGTCCCCATAAACTGTCTTTAAAAGGACTTTTAAAAGTTGCCCAAAATTATGTTAACTTTAGATCCTTTCTGTATCAAGAGAAAAAATGAAGGTCTAAAAATTTTTTCAATGTATATGCAATAAAAAGCGAAATATAAAGGTAAAATTTAGGAGGCCTAAAAGAAATGTCCCGCATAACATTTAATATAATTACTAAATTGATAATGCATTACTCTTGAGAATAATCAAAAACACCTGAGAATTTCTATGCCCAAACTATACACCAAGGAGAGGTGTACAAGACCAGCTGCTAAAACTGATGAGGGCAAGCTATCATGTAGAATATTGTTTTTCCTTAAAGCATTTACATATGGCTAAGATACTCTTACCTTGCCTTTTTTTTTTTTTTTTTTTGTCTTTAATGTTATTCACTTACTGTGTTTTCATATGCATAAAGATGAAAGGACAGGATACTGGAGTCCAATAGGAGGGCCCTTATACTATTGATGTTTACTAATGGCCATCACAAAGTTCAGATTAACATCCCCATCATCCCTTTGTCATCATTTTAAACATACAAAATATCATATTTACGTTTAAAAACAAAACTGAACTATGTCTTTGAAATGGAACTGATTTTAAAAAGGTGTGTCCCAAGATGAGAGGAATTACAGGTAATTAGTAGAATGCATTCAAGTTATCTAACTCAATAGTACTTCTTGTGTGCATAGTTTTCTATTTATACAGAGAAAAACACAATCCACATACTTTTTCTTACAGTTTCTTAAACCGAAATTTCAATAGTGATCTTTGGTTATGCGAACCAAATATCACCTATCTTAGTGTAAAGAAAATAACTTTAAAAAATAATGTAAGACCACCCACAACTACAGAAGGAAAAAAAAGCTTTAGAAAAGAGAATTTTCAAGCAAAACTTGTATTACCAGCAGAGAGGAAGGAAGAAGCAGCTGAAAAGAGATGATGTGTTGCCAGGGAGTAAATAAGTAAATGCAGGGAAATTTAACATATAAGATTCCTGGAGAGGAAAAGAGGAACATGGTTAATGGAAGACAGAAACAAAATATAAACACAGAGGTTTAAATAAAAAAAGAAAAAAAAAAGCTGCTGTTGTTCACACGGAAAAACAAACATAAATATGGGATTCGTGAAAAGGAACAGTGAAATTTAAAAAATGGATATTTCACAGAAAAACATATATGGCCAAACCAGACAAAGCCCCCTCATCTTCTTATAAAGTATCACTAAGAAACGTTCGATTAAAAAGTGAATGAATCTTAAAAGTCAATCTGTATAAACGAACCTTCATGAATACACATAAAAAGTATAACGCAATCCTCAAAAAGCTAAACACAGAATTCCCACATGACCCAGCGATTCCACTCCTAGGTATACTCCAAGAGGAAGTGAAAACAGGTGTGCAAACACTTGCACACGAATGCCCACAGCAGACTATTCCCGACAGCCCAAAGATGGAAACCACCACAGTGTCCATCACCTGATGAATGGATAAACAAAACATGCTATGCCATACAATGGAATGCTATTCAGCTATAAAAAGAAAGGAAGCACTCACATATTCTACAACATGAACCTTAAAAACGTCACACTAGGTGAAAAAAGCCAAACACAAAAGGCACATACTCTAGGATTCCATTTACAGGGACCATCCAGAACAGGTAAACCGACAAGACAGAAAGCAGATGAGTGGTTGCCAGGGGCTGAGAGAAGGGAGAATGCATGGCTGCTTAATAGGGACAGGGTTTCCTTTGGGGATGATAAATGTTCTGGAACTAGAGAGAGGTGGTGGGTTGTACAAGTGTACATGTACTAAAGGCCACTCAACTGCATACTTTAAAAGACAATTTTATGTTCCATGAATTTTACTTCAATTTTTTCAAAATATATAGTGCACAAGGTTCAGAAAGAGGAGTAATCCCAGCCTCTCAGATAACTATTTCTCCCGTCAAACCTTCCGGCCCATCACTATGAACCCACTTTCCTCCAACACCTTCCAACAGGCCCTTCCTCTCTGTCGGCTAATTCGGCTGTCTTCCTGCTTTGTCTCACAGGAAGCCGAGCTCTGGGAGAAGATCCCACTTGCCCAACTACCTTGGAGATGACCAGGGACAGAGGATGGGCAAATTAAAAGCCGACCACAGGAGTGAACTGTGCTCTCTGTTGGAGAATGAATTCATTCAACACATCTTACTGAGTGAATCTGCTGTAAGAGGTACTTCAACCACACAGACAGATAAAACCCAATTCCTGACCTCAAGGAACCTTCAATAGAA
Source organism: Mirounga angustirostris (assembly GCF_029215605.1). NCBI lineage: Eukaryota > Metazoa > Chordata > Mammalia > Carnivora > Phocidae > Mirounga > Mirounga angustirostris. The sequence goes on from NW_026991712.1 coordinate 36,492,693, forward strand.
TGAGAGAAAAATAATTTTACAAAAAGGGACAGAGAATTTACAAACGATATGGAAGCTGGGTAATAATAGAGGGCACGGTGTTCTGGGGGAAGTGGGAAGGGCGCCTAAAATACATGTATGGTGGGGTGGAGCTGGGTCTATCAGGGAAAGTCATTTCCTAGAGGAAGGAGGTCCTCTCCTAAAGGACAGGGAGGAACTAACTGGGCAAAAAAGGAGAAAAGAGGGCGCCTGGGTGGCTCAGTTGGTTAAGCGGCTGCCTTCGGCTCAGGTCATGATCCTGGAGTCCCTGGATCGAGTCCCGCATTGGGCTCCCTGCTCGGCAGGGAGTCTGCTTCTCCCTCTGACCCTAACCCCTCTCATGTGCTCTCTCTCATTCTCTGTCTTAAATAAATAAATAAAATCTTTAAAAAAATAAAAAAAAAAATTTTTTTTAAATTAAAAAAAGGGGAAAAGAGCCTCCGGGCACATATGAGGAGGCAGCAGATGACATTTCAGCAAGGCAGCTGTGCCACAGGGCAAATGGTTGAGACCTCCCAGGTGACACTGCCCGATTTTCAAGCTCAAGAGCAAGGAGGCTGTGAATGCCCAAGGCTTGATCTGGCCCCAGGTCCAATTGCCAATACATATCCCTTTCTTCCAGTTAGGCTGGGATCAGACAGGTTCCACGTGACGAGAGTGGACACTCCAGGAAATGGCTGTTCGCTCTACACACAGATCTTTCCAACGGTCTTCTCCAAAGTGCGGTGGGATCATGTGGGGAGGTAAGGCATGATTTTATGATATGAATTAATCTAAAACATGCCATTCTCATCTTGCACAATTTTGCTCAAGGTCTCCTCCTATCAGTGCTCTTCAAAGACCACCTCAGGCGCTTGCTCTCCAACAAATGAAGCCTACACAGACCAAAGGGGCCTGGCCTCTCTGTGATTTCCCCACCTTACTAATATATTTTCACCGGTGGGGATAATCTGTCTTATGTTTTTCCCCCTGGCTATATTCTGGTTTGCTTAAATACAGAGATTGTTATTTTGCTGCTTTTTGTCTTTTTGCGGGGGGGGGGGGGGGGGGCGGGGCAGGGCAGGCCAGACCAATACGGGGCACAGTGTAACACACATAAGAAGCTATACTCTGGACAAATGGGATCAGAAAATAGTATACATAACTAGAAATATTATTCAACTCGTCATTTTTTAATCTCACCTGAAAGCAATTTATGAAGTCTGGAAATTCTTACCTTCCCATGCTCACTCAGGGGGTAAATAGGTCTTAACATAAATTAGATCCAAATTTTTGCTATTTCACCATGATAAATTAATACTCATCCTAGATGAGTGTCTATTTAAAGGGCATATAACACAAAATCTAGCAGGCTTATGAAAACATCCACTCTCCTGAGGAGAAACAACAGTTACGCTTCCACTGACAGAGGTGGTGCATTGAGCATGTGCAAACCCTGTAGGAGAAGAAGATTCGATATGGCAGTTTTCACTACATTTTTGGATCTTGTGCTAGAATTACTAGTGATTTAGGGCGCCTGGGTGGCTCAGTTGGTTAAGCGACTGCCTTCAGCTCAGGTCATGATCCCAGGGTCCTGGGATCGAGTCCCGCATCGGGCTCCCTGCTCTGCGGGGAGCCTGCTTCTCCCTCTCCCACTCCCCCTGCTTGTGTTCCCTCTCTCACTGTGTTTCTCTCTGTCAAATAAATAAAAATCTTTAAAAAAAAAAAAAAAGAATTACTAGTGATTTACATCATCACTGGAAACACCTTCCTAACGCCACAGATATTTACAAATACTAAAATTAAGTTCTGTGCATTCACAACAGCAAAGAAGATCTATACGCTGAGCTTAAGAAAAAAAAAAAATTTACTGAACAGTAATTAATGGACCAGGAAACAAATATAAAGGTGTTAAGGACAACTCAAAATGGATTATAGGACAGTTAGAAATTAAGTTAGAGAGAGAGAGAACTGTTTGGTTTTGATGGGAGTGAAAATCATGCATGCAAAGTAAGTAACTGAGGACATGTCTACACTCTGACACCGTTCTTGGAAAAGAGGAAGAAAAACACGTAATTCCAGTAGAAAACAACTAGACCTCAGGCACCGCCTCAGGCTGGCTTACCTGTTAATACTGTCATTTGCTAGCTGGATTCTGCAGTCTATTTGCAACACTGTTTTATAATCCACGTAAGCTTTCTGATACTGCTCTAAAGTTTCATAGGCCATTGCTCGACGAAGAAGAGGCTTGATTGAGAATGGATGAAGTTCCAGAGCCCTGAAGACAAAGATATTACATGTCATTTGTTTTGAAAATTATTCTTTTAACTTATACTAACTGAATATACACTGTAGTACTGGACTTTCAAACACAAACATATCTGGCATTTCATACGAAGGACCTAGGAATATACTAGAAAGGCAAATTCAGAGTAGAACAATCAAACTTGAGGTTACTTCCTTTATTTTATATACTTTGGGTGGCGGCGGAGGGAGAGAGAAAATCCTAAGCAGGCTCCACTCCAGTGTGGAGCCCGCCACAGGGGCTCCGTCTCACAACCCTGAGATCATGCCCTGAGCTGAAATCAAGAGTCGGATGCACCAACTGAGCCACCCACGTGCCCCTACTTCCTTCCTTCCACCCTCTCCAATACCCTAAGCCCTCCCCCCCCAGCCCTGACAGAACCCACCATGGCACCAAATACAAGGTAGGCTTTCAATAGATTCTTGTTACCTACTGATGGATTAAGAGGAAAATTTTCTTTTTTTTTTTTTAAAGATTTTTATTTATTTATTCATGAGAGACAGAGGGAGAGAGAGGCAGAGGGAGAAGCAGACTCCCAAGGAGCAGGGAGCCCGATGCGGGACTCGATCCCAGGACCCTGGGATCATGACCTGAGCCGAAGGCAGACGCCCAACCATCTGAGCCACCCAGGCGCCCTAAGAGGAAAAATTTCATTCGCACCTGTGTTTAATAAGGCACCTCAGCACAGAACCACAAAAACTTGCATTACATTTTGAAAATCAGCTCCCTAAAGGTCAGTTTATTATGATTTACTTGCTGGCAAAGGGCTTCAAAAACGGACCAGAGGGAATCAAGGAAGTAAATGTATGACGATTTGTTAAGTCAGGAATTTTCATCTTGCATTTGTTAAGGCTATGAAGTACCTCCAACATCACTAGAGATGTATTTCAAGGTTATGTTCCTTGGTTTTGTTTGAAGTAGCTGTTTAAAGCTACTTCGCTACACAACGGACTTCATGACATTCTGAAATAAAGCACACAAATCCAGAGATTGTAATTACGTACGAAAACTATCACACTCTTCGTTTCAACGAACTTAACTGAAACTGTAAAGCACGGCGAGTAGAAATCCTAGCAAGAGCCTACTTTCTACACACCCCACCAGGGACTGGCTGCTGCCCTGGGCTGTCCACACCAGGGATGGCAGGTCTGCTCCTCGGGTTCACTCTTCTGCTACATGTTTAACTTCCTTCAGGGAAAGCACGAGTGAGGCCTGCTTTACTTGTTCTCCAACAGTCTTGGGGATCTGCTGTCTATCCCCGTCTACAGGGGTCTGGCAAGGGGATGCTGACAGAGCACCTGCCAGGTGCGAACCACTGCAGACTCGCTCCTCGCACTGCCCAAGCCGGCAAGGTCATCCGTTCATGCTGCAGGTGAGGAGGCGGAGGGGAACTGAGCCTGATCGGCCCACAGGGCAGTTCTTCTGAATTTCAGCTTCAGGAAAGCCAGGGCAGTGACTGTCCCCACGGCTGAGATCAGCGCCTGGCCCGCAGGAGGCACTCAGCAAACACCCCACGCCCCACAAGCGAACCTACGCTCTGCCTCCCTCACCCATCCAAAAGCACTATCAATAAGGGAACTTCGTTGGAGTCATTCACAATTCTCCACATTGTACAGACACTCCACTGCAAAGGGGGCTGTGCTCCCGGGCTCCGCACCATACAGGCGTCACGAACGAGCTTCAGTGCTCTATCATCTAACCAATTTCGTTCTGCCCAGGTGTTACCACTGGGGGTTATTTTAATGATCTCCTCTGTACTGTACTGGGCTTTACATTTTTTTCTCTAACACATATGTATTACTTTTATAACCAATAAAAGTTACTTTAAAAGTAAAACTAAGATCAAGTAAAAACTCCTACTTAATAGAAAACCGATCTCTGAGCATCATTACCACTGCCTTAAATCTAGCTTAGTTTCATGCTTGGGGGATATTAACAACATGAACCCAGATGACAAACATGTCACCACAACTACCCCAGGTCACCACAGACTTCCAAAGCCCAAGGTGCTTTTCAGCCACTCAAGACAGAGCCCAGGTAGGCGTGGAACATAACACTGAGGAAGATGATGCATTTAATTTTTAGCACTCCCAGCCCAGTAAATGCAAGTTTTCTCTTTAACCACAATCCTGAAAGTGAGTATGAGCTTATAAATGGAAATTCCACTAAGGAAAAAAAAAAAAGGACATTCATTCATAAAAACAGAGAGAACTTTTTAAGCCAGAGCTCACAAAGGTTTAACTATTCAAGTTAATACAGTTAAGACCCTACAGAGTCTTGTAATTTGAAGCCTGTCAGAGAGAAGCAAAGAGGAGCAAAAGCAGAAAATTACCAGGCAATGTTCATTTTTAGTGAGTCTGTCAAATATCCTCAATGGAAAGTCACCGAAAAGATTCTTTTGGTGTAGTTTAGATAACCCAAAAAGATTCTCTGGCAGATGGGAAGAGGATTTTTTTTTTAAGCTGATAAACAATTCTGAGAACATAAAGCAATTTCTAGGATAATGGTTTTAAACTTCTGCCCTGTTTCATGGTTTATCTCGAAGCCTAAAATAGAAACATGGAGATGCTGTGGTCAGGAGAGGGACAAAGCCCAGAGCCCCTTGAGCTCCTCAAATCCCCCTTATACTTCCAACAGTGATCCTCTCAGCACACCCCTGGGATACACCTCAGAGTGTTTCAGAGGAGGCCCCAGGAGTTCAGATGTGTAAAATTAAACACTTTTCCCCCAAACTGCATTACGTTATTCTCATAGGTCAATCTATGAAAGCTAATCCACAGATTCCCCTCTCCCTTATTTTAAAGTTTGCCCCGATTGAGTTTTTTTTTTCAGTTTGACTCCTGCTACCACTTGTCTTAGAATAAGGGCTCATGGGCACACTAACAACTCTCCAAAGAGCAATTAAGTGAAAAACTAAAACACAGGCTTCCATTAAAATGTATGTAATCTTCTTGAGGTGAAAATAGTCCTATTTCTGCTACTAAATGATTCCTAGTTCATACAGATTTAAATACATTTATTTCAACATGTTTACAAAAGCAAATGAAGTTTTCTGGCATTAAAAGTAGTTTGAGGGGTGCCTCGGTGGCTCAGTCGTTAAGCGTCTGCCTTCAGCTCAGGTCATGATCCCAGGGTCCTGGGACCGAGTCCTACGGCAGGCTCCCTGCAGGCGGGAAGCCTGCTTCTCCCTCTCCCACTCCCCCTGCTTGTGTTCCCTCTCTCGCTGTGTCTCTGTCAAATAAATTAAAAAAAAAACAAAACAAAACAGTTTAAAAAAAAAAGTAGTTTGAGGTTCACTGCTTTGGAGTAAAATCACCTCATGCCCCTTATGTTGGGACTCATATGCCAGGTATCAAGAAAACATCTAAGTAGGTCGGGCTCCAGAGAGGTCAGTACTGACCAGCAAAGCAGGATTCTTTGGCCTAGAACACAGCTCTTATCTAAGGACATCTTAACTAAACCACCGCCCATCTCCCTCCACCCCTGCCCCCCCCCCCCCCAGGCCGTCTCCTGCTCTCCTTCCAGACAAACCTCCATTCTAGCCTCCTTAGACACCACGGCTGGAATCCCATCTTTGACTTCCTCCCAGATCTACACTGAAACACAACAAATTTTAGCAAGAAAATGTCTGCTACCTTAAACTATCTCACTTAAGGATAAAGTGACTCCACTGTTTTGCAGTAGCCCTAACTGTAGGGTTCCCAAGTTTGAACTGTAGTCCTGAACTCACTCACTGTAGCAAGACCTAAGATAAATCTGAAGGTTAACGTGTTGGCCACAGACACTTGTGCAGTGAAGGTTCTTGGCTGCAAACCACAATGTACTTGATATTCCACAAATTCACATGGTCTTACTAGTTAAGTGCAATGGTAAATGTTTAACAACTGGCTCTCCTGAGGAGAAAAACCCAGATTTGAGGTGCCTGCCAATTTTCATGGTGTTAGTTCTCCAACCATGGCAGATTTCAAGCTACCAATTTGACTTCAACCAGCTCCTAAAAACGTATTAAGTAGTGTGAGCCAGCACAACAGTGGACGGGTCTACAGTCAGGGCCAAGTGAATATAAATAGTATTTATTTTTAAATCTGAATGTAAAATTGGCAAAACAAAAAAAAACAAAAAAAAAAAACCAAGCCCCTCAACACCTTCTTTTTAAACTGTAGACACAGAAATTGGCAAGTTTTTACCCATATCAATATACTAACACTGAAAAAAATAATAAATTGTTCTTCTTATAATGAGGTTGTCCACAAGTTATTGTTCAACCTAGGACTTCTGAGAGTGAAAACGGGTAATATTAGTAATTTTACCAGACAAGAAGAGTAAACCAGGACTGTGAGGGTCAAGCCAGGACACACAAGTTATTTTTTAGATGCACTAATAGTAGCTTCTTTCCAAAAGGCTCCTGAAGCAGGCTTATTACATAATGGTGGAAGAAAACAGTACTTTTTATTCATGTAAATACATTCACCAACCTCAGTATGTAACTTGTTGAGTACCACGGGGGACTATAGTGCTTGCAAAGCGGTCTACGACACGGTTCCTGACTTCACGGAGCTGAAAATCCACTGTCGTGGCTAACACAAGTACCCACAGGTGTGAGAATGACCGTGCAAGGGGTGTAGCCATGCAGGTGACCAGGAAGCCTGAGGTGACCAGGAAGGCAAAGAAGAGGGGGCAGCTGAGCAGGGATTTCAGAAGCAAAGATGTGCAGAGGGCATCACAGTGGCCCAAATGAGAGCAGAAAGCTCGTTTGGGGGGCAAGGAGGTAAGAGGAGCTTGTAATTATCTGCAACACCACACTGAGCCACTGAATACCTGCTTGAAACACAAAATAATGCTTCAGGAAAAGTCGTTCTGATGCTACAGTGGAGGAGCCAAAGAGACTAGATGAAAGGCTTCTCCAAAAGTCTAAAATTGACATGAAAAGAGCATGGATTAAAGTGACGGCTGTGTAAATGAAAAAAGTTTGCATTCTTCTATCAACTGTCTTTGTATATATGAAGCAGAAAAATGTATCATTTTTCGGTATAATTCAATTAACATGTCTTTAAAGTGTCTAAGAAATTAGATCCATGAAGAAAATTCGGTAAGAAATTAAATACTGCATTCATTCATCACACTGAAATGGTAATCTCTTGACAAACCTGAAAACGCGCAGTTTACCTGTTACAATCTTGAATGCAGCCGCTGCAGTTTCCTTCTTTTAGGTAACACGCTGCTCTATTTGAATATAAGATACTTAGATCGTCTGCACTTCCACCTCCTAAAATCACATTTAATTAAATACGGTTAAACTCCGGGAGCGCAATCACAGTTCCCCAGCACGAAGAGACGACTGAGGTCTCCGGGGGCACTGCCGTCCTACGGACCGCCCCTCACGCGGAGCCCGGGGAGCGCCCGGTGCCCGCAGGGGCCTCAGGGGGCGAGGCCGAGAGGGACGCGTGCAGACGCGCCCCGCCCGGGCACATGCTACGCATTCCGAGGTGCCGCGCGCCCAGGTCGGTCCCGCCCCGCCCTCCGTCCGGTCTGCCCGGACGCGAGCGCCTGTCATCCGGGCGGCGGCCCTACACGTCCCGGGAGCCGCAGCCCGAGGGTCCGGGGAGGCGCGGGCGCAGCTCTCGCCTACCTGCAGGCTCCAGCTGCGCGATCGCCGCCGAGTACTTGAGGGCCGCCTCGGCGAACTGGCCGCTTTTGAACAGCTCGTTGCCCTGGCTCTTCAAGCCCGCGGGGCCGAGCGTGGCGGCGGGGACGGGGGCCGCGGCGGCGGCAGGGTCCCCGGCGCCCCGCCCGCTGCCCGGGTGCTGGCTGGCGCTGCCTGCCGCCTCGGGGGCCCGCGGTCGGGCCCGCTTGTCCGCGCCGGGTCCGAGCTCCCGACCCCGCCGCGGCGCGCCCCTCTCCGGCCGCTTGCCGCCCTCGCTTTTGCGGGTCAGCTTCTTCTGGATGTTGCCCATGGCGCGCGGCTCCGCGGCCTCTGTGGGAAGTGGATGCGGGAAGCGAGTGTTTGCATCATCAGGAGAAACTACCTACCGCGGTGGCCGCGGGGGTGCCCGGCGCAGACGCGCGGCGCAACGCGCGCGGGGGCGGGTCGCGGCGGAGGCCGGGCTGGCACCGCCCCCGCGGGCGGGGCAGCGCGGTTCCCGGCACCTCCAGGCGCGCGTCTGCCGGGGGCTGACCGCCGGGCCGCGCGCTGCCCGGGCCACGCACGGGAGGCACCCGTAGTTAACTCGTTGAACGCCGACGGGCTTGGAACGCGAGCACGGCTTCTCAAAATCATTCCCTGAGTCAAAGCATCCGTGGCCAGGTACAGCTTACAAAAAAACGTACCTTTCTCCCCAAGCATGAAGTTACCAAAGCTTGAATACGATAATTGCACCCAAGATCAGGGTACCCTTTTAATGTAAAGAACTGGGAGAGAAAGATAATTTGAAAGTGAAATAAAATCCAAGTGACCATTTTAAAATGAATTTAGCAAAGAAGTTACATAAAATAGGCACCAAGTTTTTAAAGTGAGCTTTAAAAAACAGTAAATTTTCCATAACAGTGTCTTATTCAAGCTAAATTCCTTTATCTTGATCGAAAGACTTCAGGCATTAATCATAGCTTTAATAATGGATTTTTTAAATCTATTATTTTTAAATATGAAAATGATGTATAAATATTTCATTGGTGGGTGTCTTATCAATATTTAAAACAAAGCAAAAAATATTTAAAACAAAGCAATTAATTATTTCACAGAACTGTTAGAAAAAACACTTAAGTACAGAGACTTCCAAGCTTTCTGTTTTAACAAATTCTAATCTGATTTTTTTAAAGCAGGCTCCATGCCCAACGTAGGACTTGAATTCAAGACCTGGAGATCAAGCGCCGCATACTGCACCACTGAGTGGGACTGAGTCAGCCAGGTGCTCCTCTAACCTGATTTTTAATGGATATATTTTCCACTGTGTTTCATGAATGGTAAAGCTAGGATTTGAACCACAAGGACAGGGGGAATAGAGAAGCAGGAGTATTTCAGTGAAAATCAGTGGATGGTCACCTTAAGGCAAGCACTGAGTGTAAAAACACACTAATTAGTAAGTATGGGTTTCTATACAGTGTAATAACCAAAAGAGGCTTCATTATGAAAAGAATAAAAAGATCTTGTTATAGCAATAAATCCCCAGATTGGACCCAGTAGGATTATTAGAGCAAGACTCCAGTCTTCTTCGTCTGGTATCTGCTGCTCAAGTCCCCACCCAGCATAAAAACAGATGAAAGCCCAGATCAGTGTCAACAGAAACAATAGACAGTTTAGTAGTATTCTCCATTCCCTGGTATATTATGCCCTCACGTCTGACCAGTACTATTACTAAATAGGTGCAGTTTATTGAGAACTTAATAGGAGTCAAGATTTTTGCATACACCGTTTTCCACTATCATTAATCCTCATACCTAGTAGTATCGTCCCCACTTTATAAATAAGGCAACAAAGACACACGGAAAAAGCTAAAGACTGTCCTAGAGCACAGAGAGCTAGAAATCAGCATAACTAGTGTATGGGATTCAAGTGAAATGAACTGAAAGGCATACCTCTCTCCTCAAGACTGAAAGGTCCTTGAACAACTCTGATAGTCTCTAGAGGTAAGCCGAGGCCTGATCCTCAAAGACCTGTGAGTCCTGGCGTGTGTACTGTACTGCCTGTGGGACATTCCATCGGAGTTGTTCGGGAGGTGACTCCAAATGCAGCTCAGGGGAGTGGCCTTCTCTAGAGTCTGCAGTAGGTCCCAGTGGACTTGGGAGTTGCCAACATGAATAGGATCTTTGGAGTTTGGGTGTGGATGAGGTCACTCCCATCTTCCGGAGGATCCCTAAGAAATACTAACATGTGGGCGCCTGGGTGGCTCAGTCGGTTAAGCGTCTGCCTTCGGCTCAGGTCATATCCCGGGGTCCTGGGATCGAGTCCCGCATCGGGCTCCCTGCTCCTTGGGAGCCTGCTTCTCCCTCTGCCTCTCTCTCTCTGTCTCTCATGAATAAATAAATAAAATCTTTAAAAAAAAAAAAAGAAAGAAATACTAACATGTGAAGGATGATAATAAGAAAAATCTTTAGTGGAGATGGAGGAGTATCTAGAAATGAGAGAAAGCCCAGGAGGGAGTCCTGCCTCAGAAACCAAGAAGAAAGAGTATTTCAGGGAGGAAGGAGTCAAGAATAACAAATATCAAAAGAAGGGATGGCCAGCAGTATCAGCCGCCTAAAGCCTACCGACAACCATTAGATCTAAAGCCATGAGGACTCACTTCAGTAGCCTTCAGGAGTCTGGGTAGTTGGTAGATGCAAAAATCCTCAACAAAACACTAGCAAACCAAATCCAACAGCATAGTACAAGGATTATACACCATGACCAAGTGGGATTTATCTCAGGAAGTAGTTCAACAGTACAAAATCAATATACAACATACCACATTAATCGAATAAGGGGAAAAAAACCACATGATCATTACTGACATTGAATGGGCATTTGACAAAAGCCAACACCCTTTCATGATAAAAAACAGAAAACTATGACCAGAAGTGAAATTTCTCAAAATGATAAAGTACGTTTATGAAAAACTCAGTCAACATCATATCAACGGTAAAATTCTCAAAGTTTTCCCCTGAAGTTCAGAACAAGACAAGGATGCTGTCTTCACCACAGCTACTCAACATTATACTCAACATTATACATTATACAGCCTCATCATTAGGCAAGAAAAAATAGAATAAAAACCATCCATATTGGAAAGGAAAAAGTAAAACTATTAACAGATGATGTGATTATTATATTTTATATTATGTATATATGTGTGTGTGTGTGTGTTTATATTTGGAGGGTATATGTAATCCTAAAGAATACACACACACACATTACTACTACTAAGGCTAAAAAGCAAATTCAGCAGTTTCAGGGTACATGATACACTAGCAATGAACAATCTGAAAATTACAAAAACAATTCCATATAGTGTAGCAGCCAGATGAATAAAATATTTAGGAATATATTTAACCAAGAAGGTGAAAGACTTATACACCGAAAAATACAAATTACTGGAAGAAAACCAACAAATGGAAAGATATCTCTTGATCATACATAGGAAAACTTAATGTTAAGATATCCAAAGTGATCGGGGCGCCTGGGTGGCTCAGTTGGTTAAGCGACTGCCTTCGGCTCAGGTCATGATCCTGGAGTCCCGGGATCGAGTTCCGCATCGGACTCCCTGCTCGGCAGGGAGTCTGCTTCTCCCTCTGATCCTCCCCCCTTCTCATGCTCTCTCTCTCTGTCTCATTCTCTCTCTCAAATAAATAAATAAATAAATAAATAAATAAATAAATAAATAAATAAAGATATCCAAAGTGATCTACAGATCTGACATAATCCCCTATCAGAATTCTACAGCCTTTTCTGCAGAAATGGAAAAGTTGATCCTCAAATTCATATGGAATTTCAACGGGTCCAGGGTAGTCAAAACGATCTTGAAAAAGAAGAACAAATCAAAGGACTTATACTTCTGATTTCTGAAACTTACCAAAAGCTTCAGTAATCAAAACAGTGTGGCACTGACATAAGAATAGACATCTAGGCCAATAGAATAGAACTGAGATTCTATAAACCCATACATCTATGGCCAGTTGATTCTTGACAAGGGTGTCAAGTCCATTCAATGGGGAAAGCATAGTCTAACAAATGGTGTTGGGACAATTGGATTTTTACATGCTGAAAAAAAAGCTAAGCTGGACTCCTTCCTACCTCAATTAATCAAAATAAGTCAGTGACCTAAATATAAGAACTAAAACTATAAAATTCTTAGAAGAGAACAAAGGGGTAAATCTACATGCCCTTGGATTTGGTGATGGATTTTTATGTAAGACACCGAAGGCACAGGAAACAAAAGAAAAAATAAATTGAACTTCATCAAAATTAAAAACTTTGCGTAAAAGGATATTATCAAGAAAGTAAAAACACAACCCACAGAACGGGAGAAATTATGTGCAAGCCATATATCTTACCTGCAAGGGTCTAGTATCCAGACTATACCCACCAAAAAGACAACCTAACTCTTAAATTAGGCTGCAAAGGACTTGAATAAGCATTCCTCCAAAGAAGATACACAAATAACAATAATAATATACACAGAAAAATGCTTAACATAGTAAGTCATTACAAAAATGCAAATCAAAACCATAAGGAGTTGCCACTTCACACACATTATAATGGCTATAATCAAAACGGCAAACCATAACAAGCATTTGCAAGAATGTGGAGGAATTAAAATCCTCATATATTGTTGGTGGGACTATAAAATGGTGTAGCCACTTTGGAAAACAGTCTGGCAGTTCCTCAAGAAGTTAAACAGGAGTTACCATATAATCCAGCATTCTACTCCTAGTTATAGACCCAAGAAAATTAAAAACATACGCACACACACAAAACTTGTACATGAATTTCATAGCCACATTATTCAGAAGAGCCAAAAAGTGGCAATAACCCAAATGTCCATCAACAGATGGATAGAGAAAATGTGGTATTATCCATGCAACGGAGTTTATTTGTCCATAAAAAGGAGTAAAGTACTGATACATGCTGCAACATGGATGAACCTTGAAAATATTATGCTAAGTGAAAGGAGCCAGACACAAAAGGCCACATGTTGTATGATTCCATTTATATGAGATATTCAGCATAGGCAAAGCCACAGAGACAGAAAGTAGATTAATGGTTGCCAGGGGAGGGAGATGGAAGTGACTGTTAATGGGTATGAGATTTCTTTTGTGATGATAAAAATGTGCCAGGATTAGACAGTGGTGATGGTTGTACAACCTTGTGAATATATTAAAATCCACTGAATTTGAAAAGGATGATTTTTATGATATATGGATCCTATCTCAATTAAAAAAAAAAAGAAGATGGTGGTGGGTATTGAGGAGGGCACATTCTGCATGGAGCACTGGGTGTTGTGCACAAACAATGAATCATGGAACACTTCATCTAAAACTAATGATGTAATGTATGGGGATTAACATAAGAATAAAAAAAAAAGAAAAAAAAAAGAAGAAGAAGAATGCTTATTTCACTTTACCCTTGACAACAAAGGATACTTTTCTTTCTTTTTTTTTTTTTTTTTAATCCTCCATCTTGGCCAATTTGATGGGAGAGAAAAAGAATCTATTTTCTTTTTTTGTTAGCAGTACAAAATTTGTTGATCATTTAATTTCTCCGTAAGTGATTAATTGTTCATATGCTTTGTTCATTTTGGTACTGGGCTCTTTTAACATTTTCCTACTGTTTTGGAAAAGCTCTTCATACCATAAGGTTGTCAACTCCTTGCCATTTTTCCTAGTTTGTCATTTACCTTTTAATTTTTTTATAGCATCTGACTGATAGTGGTTTTTCACTTATACACAGTCAACATCATTCACCTTTCTTTTCATGATTTTATCTATTGTTTTAACTCCTTGAAATCCCTACCCTTCCACCTTCCTGATCCCACCAATTCTAGGACAAGAGAAATAACTATTTTATTCTTCTGTTTGCAAGTTACTATTTAATTTTCTTATATTTCATTTTTAAGTAGGGAATAAGCAACAGTACGACAAAGGAGGCTAGATGGTTACTTTCCTCTGATTACTTCTCACAGACTCTGTAAGAAGACAGAATAAATACCAAAGTCTCTGACAGCTAGTCGTATGGTGATGGTCACGTCTAAATGCTCTCCACTAGCGAAGGAAAACACAAATAGATGGGGAGTTCCCAAGAAAGCCCAGGAACTCAAATCCTTGGGTCTAATCAGCCTGGCAAATAGGTGTTTCTTCAAACTAGTCCCTAGAAGGACAATTGTCAATGGTCTTGTCTCAGTACCTGATACAGAGCAGGTGATCAATAACTGTCAGCTATTAAATCAAATCCACTGGCTACGTTATACCTCAGTCGGGATGAACTGGGCCTGGCCAGTCCGAGTGGTGCTTACAGGTGAGCAGCATTATCAGCTGAGGTTACACAACAGTCAAAGCTGCATTTTCCCAGGGGCTTCAGGGCTCCCTGCATCATAGCCCATCATGACTAAGAGTTCTTTCTTGGAATGTGGTGGGATGGGGGAACATATGCAAGGATTCCATCCTGATGACCTCCCTCTGCTTTAACAGGATTTCCTAAAAGTGACTTGGATTTCTCCTGTCTTGTCCAAGGCTCCAGGACCTCTCTTTACATGTCCTCTGACAATGGAACTTGGTAGAGGTGAGCATAAGACAGTCCTATTGACTATTTCATCTTAAAAGGACTACAGTCCTATTGACTTTATTTTATCTTAAAAGGACTACTTCTGAGCTTCCAGCTATTTATCCCACCTAATCTTGATTTGCTTTCCTGAAAAAAGGGAACTAACTAGTCTTAAAATTTATATTCCTATCAAGACATTTTTATTTTCGGAATTTCACATATCTTTATGTATTCCCTAATCTACAAAATAATTATTGAGGGGCACAAATGACAAGATCAGAAATGGTTCTCTCAGGGGTACCTGGGTGGTTCAGTTGGTAGAGCCTCCGACTCTTGATTTTGCTCAGGTCATGATCTCAGGGTTGGGGGATAGAGCCCTGTGTTGGGCTCTGCACTGGGGGTGGAGCCTGCTTAAGATTCTCTCTCTCTCCCCCACTGCCCCTACCCCTACCCCAACCCTTCCTATGCACCCCCCCCCCCATGCTCTCTCTCAAAAAAAAAAGAAATGGTTCTCTTAAAGCTCTGGCTGCTTGGAGATCTGAATGGGAACATTGTTTCTCTGTGGTTCTGATGTTATGGATAACCACCTAACTCAGAGAGAAACATCAATCTATTAAATGATTAATATTACACAACAATCTGGGGCACCTGGGTGGCTCAGTCGTTAAGCGTCTGCCTTCGGCTCAGGTCATGATCCCAGTTAAGCTCTGCCCTCGGCTCAGGTCATGATCCCAGGCTCCTGGGATCAAGCCCCGCATCGGGCTCCCTGCTTGGCGGGAAGCCTGCTTCTCCCTCTCCACTCCCCCTGCTTGTGTTCCCTCTCTCGCTGTGTCTCTGTCAAATAAATAAATAAAATCTTAAAAAAAAAATTACACAACAATCTTGACTCACTTTTCTAATCACAGAATAGTAATTACTCACTGTTTAATGATTAGCCCTTTCCTGTTTATCTCTAGGTGGGAGGAGGGCCTTTTAGTATCTCCAATCCCTCCCCAGCTTTATTGAGATATAATTGACATATAACATTGTATACGTTTGAAGTATACAATGTGATTTGATATAGATATATATTGCAAAATTATTACCACAGTAAGGTTACTTAACACATCCATCACCTCACATAACCTTTTTTTTTTATAGTGAGAACATTTAAGATCTACTTTCTTAGCAACTTTCAAGTATATAATATCATATTGTTAACCATGCTGTACATTACCTCCCCCAAACTTACAGGTGGAAGTTTGTACTCTTTGACCAACTTATCCCAAAAACCTCCACCTCTGGCAACCACTGTTCTACTCTCTATTTCTACAAGTTTGGCTTTTTTTTAGATTCTACACACAAGTGAGATCACACAGTATTCATCTTTCTCTGTCTGACTTATTTCACTTAGCATAATGTCTTAAAGGTCCACCCGTGCTTTTGCTAATGGCAGATTTCCTTCTTTTTTGTGGCCTAGTAATATTCTAGTGTTTAAATGAGTGTGTGTCTCACATTTTCTTTATCCATTTATCTGCTGAAGGACACTTTAGGTTGTTATTGATGAAGGATAGTTGGAAGAAAGGAAGGCAGGGACAAGGGCCCTCCCCACCCCCCAAGAGGAAACCACCCTTGAAAGGATTTTACACCACCCTGGAAGGAGCCCTCTCCCACGTGATAGATAGATGACAAAAGCCTGATTGGATGACAGGTGTGGAGGGTTAATCAGATTAATACAGCCCACCAGCAAACCTGTAAAAACCCCTAGACTTAGAAACTCTGGTGGCAACCCTCTCAGATCCCCTCCTTCTTCAGGAGCTTTGTACTATCTCTCAATAAACCTTGCTTTGCTGCCCACCACTCTGTCTGGTCTATCTCTTCATACTTCAAAGTGGCATGACCAAGAACCATGGGCACTGAGGGAAAAGAAATACTGCAACATTACCATGTCTTGGCTACTGAGAATGCTGACATGAACATAGGGGTGCAGATATCTCTTTAAGATAGTGGTTTCATTTCTTTTGGACATATAACCAGAAATGGGATGGCTGGACCAGATTGTAGCTCTATTTTTAATCTTTGGAGGAACCTCTAGAGTGTTATTCATAGTGGCTGCATTAGTTCACATTCCCACCAACAGTACACGGGGTCCCCTTTTCTCCACATCCTCACCAACACTTGTTATCTCTCGTCTCTTTGATGACAGCCATTCAAACACATTTGAGGTGATATCTCATTGTGGTTTTTTTTTTAGACTTAACTAACATTCTTTAATTTCCACATTTTCTTCAACCCCTTTTCTACATCCATGCTCTTCTATGTATGCTTTTCTGTTTATGTTTTATGATATTTCTTTTTTTTCCCTATTTTTTTTTTTTGATGTAGTGTTCCATGATTCATTGTTTGTGTATAGCACCCAGTGCTCCATGCAGAACATGCCCTCTTTAATACCCATCACCAGGCTAACCCATCCGCCCACCCCCCTCCCCTCTAGAACCCTCAGTTTGTTTTTCAGAGTCCATCATCTCTCATGGTTCGTCTCCCCCTCCGATTCCCCCCCTTCATACTATCTTTTTTTTTTTTTTTTTTAACATATAATGTATTATTTGTTTCAGAGGTACAGGTCTGTGATTCATTGTGGTTTTGATTTGCGTTTTCCTGATGATTAGTGATGTGAGCATCTTTTTCCTATACCCATGGGCCATGTGAATGTCTTCTTTGGAAAAATGTCTATTCAGTTCCTGTGCTCCTTTTTTTTAATCAAAAATTATCACATTAGTCTTTAACTCACTTGCTCTTCAGCATAGGTTCAGCTTCTGATAAGAGTTTTGGTACAACATCAGTAAGCACGAGGGAGATAAACACCAAATTACATCTCTTTGACAAGGTAGCCTGGTGATGTTCAGTCTGGATTTTATAGAACCTATACTTTCTTAGTTGGCATCCACTAACCACTTTTATGAGATAGACATTGGAGTCACACAGGTTTAGGGCCATGTCCTAGCCCTGTGATTTACAGCCCATGCAAATGTGGCAAATAACTAAACCTTTCTAGGCTTCCATTGCCTAATCTATAAAAGTGTGGGTTATAGCTCCCTTGAGGATTAAATAAAATAACCTAAATAAGCAACTTTTATAGTTCTTCAAATGTGCTAATCCTTCAAAAAAATAGTAATCTGAAAGGCAGTTCTGTCAAGATGGAATAAACACACTCTACCCATCTCTCCCCCTAAATATAACTAAAAACCTGAGACAGAATTGATGGAGTAGCCAAAGGAGGACACTGAAAAATAAATGGTAGCAGGCCAGCTGGGAAAAGGGCCTAGAACCTGAAAAGTCACCAGACCAGCAGTGAGCTTCTCATTTTTCTTTCCTCTGTCATCTCCTAACCTGGTTCAAAGGCTGTCCAAAATCCGGAGCTGGTGCCAAAATTTTGGTTTCTTTTTTGTTTGTTTTGTTTTTCCTTTCTGTCCGATCCCAACCCCCAGGCAATCCTACATCCGCTGCAGTGGCAGTAAGAGCCAACAGGTACGTAAGATTTTGAGGGAGAGGAACTCTTATCTCTGGTCAGAGAAATTGTGGTTCCAAGAATGTTCCCATTGCTGTTCTTCTCTGTCCTCTTGCTGCTCGGTCCTGGAGGCAGAGGGTCATGGGAAGTGTGTGGTAGAAAGGGGTAATTAAGTCTGCCTTTCTAACTAGAGGAATAGGAAGGAAAACCTCTGGGTGCCAGAAAGAGCAGGAAAGAATCACAGAGAAGGGGGAGCTCAAGAAAACAATTGCACATGACCTGGGCTCACATCATACATAATGTGATCCTAAACAGCATACTAAAAGTTTTGAGAAATGAATTATGGGGGAAGACCACTGCCCAGACAACGGCTGGTCACTGAGTGGTGTACAGGTGGGACAGATCCAAATAGCATTGCAAAGGTTCTGAAACTAAACTGACATTAGAACCATAGTCCACAGAAATCAGGCAGGAAAACTGTTACCCAAACCTAACCAGACTGATTAACTGCTTAAAAAAAATTCTCTGTAAGATTTAAATAAGACTGAAAATTGCAAATCATAATATTTAAAGTTGCTAGTATACAGTACAAAACTACTTAACAAACGAGGAAGAAAGAAAATCTCCACATTTGGCAAGGGAAAAGATGATTAAGTAATACCAAACCCCAGATAACATAGATGTGAATTCTCAAAGACTTTAAGTGACTATTATAACCATGCTCCAAGAAATAAAGGCAAACACTCTCGAAATGGAAAGATTTAAAAAGTTTGCAGAGAAGTGGAAGATCAAACAAACAAACAAACAAAACAAAACAAAAAACAACCAGAACTAAGATGAAATTTTAGAATGGAAAAACACAATAACCAAAATTTAAAATTCACCGAATGGGAGCAACAGTACATTTGGGATCAGGAATAAAAAAATCCGTGAACTTGAATATAGATCAATAGAAACTTTTCAATCTTAATAACAGAGAGAGTGAGAAAAAAAGAAGAAAGCCTCAAGGACTTGTGGGACAACACTAAGTGATCTAACAATTGTCGTAACAGTCCCTGTGGGAGAGGAGAAACTGTGTTCTCCCCCAACCCCCAAAATTTGAAGAATTTATGGCAGACCAATGGTTACCAAGGTTTGAGGTGAGGGAAGAATTTGGCCAAAAGGACAGCAAGAGTCTTTGGCATGATGGAATTGTTCTGTATCCTGTCACGTGATTTTATACACCTGTTAGATAGAACTGCATACCAAAAAAGTCCACTTTTACTATATGTAAATATTTAAATAATAATTTACAAATAGGATCAACTGATCTAGTTTATACTGTATCTTGTTCCAGGTAAGATATTAAATGATTTCCCTTAATTTTAAGATACTTGGCTTGATATCTTAAATATAAACCCTTAGAACAATATTTGCTGCCAGAATTTATTTAAAATCTGTCTGAAAGGTAAGTCTCAATCCTTGAAAAACTATTTACTTTAACTTCTCCCTTTTTCATCCTTTTAATGCCCTCTCTTCCTTTCCCATCTCCCTGGTGCTCCTACTGTTTCCTTTTCTCTCTTCCTCCCTTCTTTTTTGTCCCTTTGTCTTTACCCTGATTTCCCTAATGTTCTGTCTTGAGCTGTATATTTTACGTATTTATTTATATTCCTGTCACTAAAAAAATTAGAACTTTTACTTCTTTACTTTTTTAAGTTGAATGCACTGAATATTTTATATTTCTCTCTCAAAATTAAAATATTCTGTCAGATTGCTTACAAGTTAATTTTTGCCTATGAATAATTTTCAAAACTGTTACTTTCCCTTTGGTTGTTCAGGGGCTCTCAGAAAAGGGGTAAAGACACACTTCCCACCCTTGTTAAGGGAGTAGGCGCATCCTCCCCCTTAAAGCTGATGTAACTGTCATTGTTACATATTATGAAGATGAAGCTTTATCTAGTCTAGATTCTGTTAAAAAAATTATACCAGAAGTGAAATTATATCTATTTCTTTCACATATTTAAAAAAATTTTTGAGAGACTTATATAGCAATTTCCCAACAATGCATTCATCCCTGTGAAGTCAAAACATTTGGTTTAAAACCAAGTAGCTATATACAAAACAATCATCTTGGAGAGGGATTTAAGGTTAACCTACAAATTATCAATAATGTCAATATACCATGATAATCAGGAATTGAGTTGAACACTAGAGAAAGGTGCCAGGTTAAGAAGAAAAATGGGTTTAGGAGATTGTAGTAAGAAAAACATTAAGAAAAAACTTGGGGTGCCTGGGTGGCTCAGTTAAGTGTTTGACTCTTGATTCCGGCTCAGGGTCATGAGATGGAGCCCAACGTTGGGCTCAGCTGCTGGTCTTGATTCTCTCTCTCCCTCTCCCTCCGCCCCTCCCTCTGCCTCTTCCCTTCTCTAAAAAAAAGAAAAAAAAAAACTTGTTTATGGATTTACATGGTAGAGCTAGAAAAAGTTTGGTGGACTAAGAATTTTGGTAGAAATAGAAAATTTGAGCCAGCTCATCATATAAAAAGGGAGGTTTTTGCATAACCAAAAGAGGAAAGATGTCTTACTCTTATCTCCACTCCCGTCTTCCTGTGCTCTTCTGCTGTCCTTTCCACCTTCGTCCTCTGAGTTTTCTACTTCCTGGATAACCATCCTCTTTCCTTTGGCTTGAGTCTTAGATGCAGCTTCAGAATTTTTCAGATCTCTCTCAACCTCTGACAAGGTCTTCTGCAACATAATCACCATGTTAAAGAAAACGTTTTCCTTTAATTAAAAATATAACCATTCTGGGGGCGCCTGGGTGGCTCAGTTGGTTAAGCGACTGCCTTTGGCTCAGGTCATGATCCTGGAGTCCCGGGATCGAGTCCCACATCGGGCTCCCTGCTTGGCAGGGAGTCTGCTTCTCCCTCTGACCCTCCTCCTTCTCATGCTCTCTGTCTCTCATTCTCTCTCTCTCTCAAATAAATAAATAAAATCTTTAAAAAAAATAAAAAAAATATATAACCATTCTGTCAGGTAGGAATATGAAGATACTAAAAAGTGGATAAAGAGGGGCGCCTGGGTGGCTCAGTCCTTAAGTGTCTGCCTTCGGCTCAGGTCATGATCTCAGGGTCCTGGGATCGAGCCCTTCATCGGGCTCCCTGCTCGGTGGGAAGCCTGCTTCTCCCTGTCCCACACTCCCTCTGCTTGTGTTCCTTCTCTGTCAAATAAATAAATAAAATCTTAAAAAAAAAAAAAAGTGCATAAAGGTACATAGGACAACACTTTTTATGGTGATCTTGTTTTTCTTTTTCAAACAACTTCATTGCTTTGTCTGATTATAATCATACATGTCCATTAAAGCATAATGATCGTGAAAAGAAAGAAAGAAATAATCTGAAATCCTGCCACTCTGTAATAATGACATTCTGACATTCCTAGATACGTTTCTACACATATGTACACACAGAGTGTTATACAAATAAAATCATATGACACATGTTTTTAATGTTGAAAGTTCTATGTTTTATGCCAATGAGAATGAAAAAAAAATATATCAAAACATTTTCCTTCCCCCCGATTGCCCATTTTTAACAGCTTACGGAGGTATAGTTGACAAAGTCACATGCTTAAAATGCACGTTGATAGGTTTTAACATAATAAATATATCCATCATTCCCAAAAGTTTCTTCCCATTTTTTTTTAAAAGATTTTATTTATCTATTTGAGAGAAAGCGCGTGAGAGAGGGAGCCCGACCAGGAGCTGGATCCCAGGAGCCCAGGGATCATGACCTAAGCCAAAGGTGGAGGCTTAACTAACTGAGCCACTCAGGCGCCCAGGATTGTGATTTTAATTTAAATTTCCCTAGTAACTAATGATCTTAAGCATCTTTCCAAATGTTTATTTTCCATTCACAGATCTCTTTTAGTGGAGTCTGACAGTCAAACATTTTGCTTATTTTTTATTTGCCTGTTTGTTTTCTTATTATTGGGTTTTAAGAGTTCTTTGCAGTTCTTACAGATCCTCATCAACTTACAATGGGGTTATGTCCTAACAACCCCATTTTAAGTTGAAAATGCATTTACAACACCTACCCTACCAAACATCATAGCTTACTTAGCCTAGCCTCCCTTAATCGTGCTCAGAACGCTTATTATATTAGCTTATGGTTGGGCAAAATCCTCTAACACAAAGCCTATTCTATAATAAAGTGATGAATATCTCATGTAATTTATTGACTATTGTACTGAAAGTGAAAAACACAATGGTTGCATGGGCACAGAATGGTTATGACTATATTGGTTAACCCCTGTGAGCTCATGGCTGACTGGGATCCGTGGCTCACTGCCCCTTCCCAGCATATTGCTAGTCCAGAAAAAAATGAAAATTCAAAGTACAGTTTCTACTGAATACCTATCACTTTTGCACCATCATAAAGTCAAAAAATTGTTAAGTCAAGCCGTTGTAAGTTGGGGACCATGTGTATATTCGTGATACAAGTCCTTTGTTGGATACACAATTTGCAAATATTTTTTCCCAGTCTGTGACTTGTCTTTTTTTTATTTCTGGTAGTGTCTTTCAAAGAGCAAAACTTTTTTTTTTTTTTTAAAGATTTTATTTATTTATTTGAGACAGAGAGAATGAGAGAGACAGAGAGCACATGAGAGGGGGGAGGGTCAGAGGGAGAAGCAGGCTCCCCGCCGAGCAGGGAGCCCGATGCGGGACTCGATCCCAGGACTCCAGGATCATGACCTGAGCCGAAGGCAGTCGCTTAACCGACTGAGCCACCCAGGCGCCCTAAAGAGCAAAACTTTTAAATTCTGAAGTCCAATTTACCAACTTTTCCTTTTATGGATTGTGCCATTATGTCATATCTAAGGAAGATTTGTCTAATCCAAGGTCATAAAGATTCTATCCTATGTGTCCTTCTAGAACTCTTATATTCTAGGTTTTACACTGAGGTATAAGATCCATTTTGAGTTAATCTTTGCATATGGTTAAGATATAAATGGTTAAGGCCTGAAAGTTAATATGTAAACATGAAATTGTATTGAGTAGTGACATTAAAGGTGGTTTTCCTTGTTTCAGATTTTTTTTAGAATATTGTCATGATAACTTTTCAATAAATATACCCCTATAAAATGAAAGTACTATGGGAAAAAGATGTGTTCTTCAGCCGGGCCCTAAACCTAATCCACTGAAATGCTAACTTGACAAATACACTAGGGACATCAGCTGCCACTGAGAGAGAGTGAGACAGATAACCCTACAGGTGCGTGTAGAAACAGTGACAACTTACTGCTGGAAGACAGTTCTCCATGGACTTCTCACATTTCTAAATATGTTGTGAGTAGTGGCATAAATAATAGTTGTTCTGGACTCTCTTTTCCAGGATGTCTGTTACTGAGAACAGCCTTGGAAAACAGAGAGAGTATTTCTCTCCAGAGAAGAGAGCAGGTATGTTTGCTCTCCAGTAAAATAAAGATGTTTCCCTCCATGACAGAATTTTGGGCAGGTTTAATTGTATCCCATTATAAAAAACGAGGGTTTTCCTAAGTTTGGGATTCCTCACCTGTGATACAAACGCAATGACTGTGCAGCTCTATCTGGGCCACTCTGCACCACCCCCATGGGATTTGGGGGCCAGGGGAGCTGACATGAACTTGAAGCTCATCAGTTTGCTGTAGTGTGAATAACAGAGTCCTTTGTGTCTTCTGCTAGGCCACCTTTTTAATTTGCCAGTAGGGTAAAATCTCACAGTTCTCTACACTTACCTCTACTCATTAGGCCTCCAAACAGCCCCCGGGGTGCATACCTCAGTCAGTCTGCTCAGTCAGGCAGCGAATGCTGTCGGTGGTGCCATGCTTACCATGCACTCTTCTGTGGCCATGGAGTGTGTGTCTAATCCTACCTAGGAAACTTCTATACCACTCTGCATAATAAATTGAGATTGGCTCAGAGAAAAGCATTGCCTACAACACCGCAGGAAAGAGAAAAATCAAATATTCTTATTGTATGATATCACTTATATGTGAAATCTAAAAAAGCCAAACTCATAAAAACAAAGTGGAGGGGCGCCTGGGTGGCTCAGTCGGTTAAGCGTCTGCCTTCGGCTCAGGTCATGATCCCAGGGTCCTGGGGTCAAGCCCTGCATTGGGCTCCCTGCTTAGTGGGAGGCCTGCTTCTCCCTCTCCCACTCCCCCTGCTTGTGCTCCCTCTCTCAATGTGTCTCTCTCTGTCAAAGAAATAAATAAAATCTTAAAAAAAAAATAAGCAAACAACAAAAAACAGAAAGTGGAATGATTATTACCAGGAGCTGGGGAGGTACGGCACTGGGAGATGTTGCTTAAGGGCACAAACTTGCAATTATAGATAAATAAGTCCTGGAGAGCTAAAGCACAGCATAGAGATTAGAGTCAGCAATACCATATTCTAAACTTCAAAGTTGCTAAGAGACAAGATCTTAATTGTTCTTACCACAAAAAAGAAATAATTATGGGATGTGACAGAGGTGTTAGCTAAAGCCAAGGTGGTGATCCTACTGCAATATATAAATGTATTGAATCAACACAAGTACACCTTATAAACAATGTTACCTATCTAAATAAATAAATATTTGTCCTTCAAAGTAGGTTTATAGTTTTGGACATTTTCAGAGCCTGTTTTCTTCCACTTCAAATAGATATTAACACTTTGGGGCATCTGGGATATACCTAGTTGTTTTTGTTTTTTTTTTTCTTTTGGGATATACCTAATTTTTTTTAAAAAAGATTTTATTTATTCATTTGAGACACAGAGATAGAGAGAGAGAGAGAGAGAGCATGAGCAGGGAGAGAGGCAGAGGGAGAGGGAGAAGCAGGCTCCCCGCTGAGCCAGGAGCCCAATGCGGGGCTTGATCTCAGGACCCCGGGATCATGACCTGAGCCGAAGGCAGACGCTTAACCATCTGAGCCACCCAGGCGCCCCGGGATATACCTAGTTTTTAAAGCTGTGACCTAATTCTCAACATCATTCATCCAACAAGATTGATGTCATTTTAACATAAATACAGAAATACTAACTGGGCGCCTGGGTGGCTCAGTCCATTAAGCATCTGCCTTCAGCTCAGGTCATGGTCCCAGGGTCCTGGGATCGAGTCCTGCATCGGGCTCCCTGCTCAATGGGAAGCCTGCTTCTCCCTCTCCTTCTGTCCCTGCCCCTGTGTTGTCTCTCTCACTTGCTCACTCTCTCAAATAAAATCTTTTTAAAAATAAAAATAAAAAAACTATAGAAGTAAGTGAGGTATCACTTTCTGTACTTACTCTGGCCAACTCATTATCAGGTTCAACATTCAGTACTTCATTCAAATCTTCTAGAGCTTCCTGGAGCTTGTTTTGATGTTTATATGTAGTGGCACGGCGCAGAAGGGCTGAAAATTTATTAAAAAAAAAAAAAAGTGATATTTTTTAATGTGTGGTATCATGGTTAGAACCTATTTTTCAAGTGGAAGAATACAAATAGCACAGAACAGTTTAGTGTGCAATTGGGCAAAGCTTAATTACACCCATTTTCATATTGTTGCACATGTAGAAAATGATACAGGGGTAAACAAAGAGGCTGCCTCGGGCACCAGTCCCTTCCAGCAGCCCAGTCCTCGAGCAGCCCCAGGCTCCGCCAGCCCCTGTCAGCGCTGAGAGGCCATACATACCCTCAAGGCACCACACTCTACAGCTCGACTGGGAAGCTGGACATGGAGCATTAACACTTTCCCCTTAATAATCATCACTAGTAGTATTTTGCCCCTTTATGAAAATTGAGAAAATCCTTTATTCAAATTTAGTATATTGCTGACCAGCAGATGGCTCATAATATGAGCCATTAGTGAAGGAAGCCTCTATAGCAATCTCTAAAATGATTAGACGGTATTGCGCACAGGGAACTGACAGAATCCTGATGATTAAGTCGGCTCAGTTCAGAAATTGAGCACTTTGGTAATCTGCATCAGATTTTCTGTGTATTTCAAATAATTCAACAATTATTTAATACTGATGAGGAATGCCTATAGTCCCATCATTATTCATGTATAATCAGAGAACTTTGTATAGTAAATCATTATTTTGAAAAGAATGAGGCTTGGAAATTTTGAAAAGTGAGAAATTTATATCCAACATATTTTAATATGCTATTTTAAAACATACATTTGACCAACTTGATTTTAGCCTTAGAATGAGCCATGAAAATCTACAGGATAAATCATTTTGTCATAAATTTAATCAAAACTGTTACACTATACTTTAAGTACAAGTTTAGCTATTACTATTACTACTCAGAAGGGAACAACCATAAAGAAGTAGGCATGATGTAATAGTTATCATTTTTTAAACTTTTTATTTTTGAAATAATTTTAGGTGTATAGCAAAGCTGCAAAGATAATAGAGTTTTCATATACCTTCTTCCAGCTTTCCCTCATGCTAACATCTTACATAACTATGGAATATTTGCCAAAACTAAGAAATTAACATTGGTATAATACTATTAACTGAATTACAGGCTTTATTTGCATTTCACCAGTTTTTCCACTAATGCCTTTTTCTGTTGCAGGATGAACTGAAGTACCACACTGCATTTAGAACAGTTATATTTTGAGTAAAACATAAAGTTTTGAAAAGGAAGTTATTCATTTAAGCAAATATAAGACTTCTTAATGTTTTATGGCCCTCCTCATTACTAGATTTGGCTCTATTCAGTTTGTTTTTTAAATAGTGAAGATTCTGGTGCTTTTGAAATTACTCAAACAAGGAAAAATGGAAACATAAAGTCATTCTGGTGGCAAAAGATGAGCACTGTGGTTGAATGTGGGCTCTGGAGTCCGCTGCCCAGTGCTGAGTCCTGTCTCTGCCATTTGCTAGCTGTGTGATTGTGGGTGAATTGCTTAATCCTTCTATGCCTCAGTTTCCACTTTTGTAAACTGAGTGTCCTAACAATAGTATCTGCACCTCTACTCACCTATTGTGAAATTAGTGGAGTTAATACGTGCCAAGTACCTGGCACAGGGCCTGGCACAGTGTTGGTGTGGGCCCATCAGAAGATCGCAAAACTTTTTTGCCACGTCCTAAAACTGGGAGCCCACCCATACTCTGTGACAGAGACAAACTACAGACAAAGAGGATTTTGCTGGTAAAAGGAGGGCAATCCATGGCAATGACAGTCAGGGCTGATGCTCCAGGATCTCCCCTTAGCACACCCATGGCTTCTGCACACCCATGGTGCGCAGGAGGGTACACAAGGGTACATTCCATGTGAAAAAAATTAAGTGTTTATATTTACTCAAATCCATAACATTTAAAGAAATAGGGTCTATTATAAATTATGCCGCTCCCTTGTGGAGTGATTCCTTCTGGATAACAGAAAAGGAAAGTGGAGTCTGACTTGTGTAGTCAGGCTTAGACCACAGCAAGGTTGTGCAGCCACTGAGACAGGAAATCCGAACACAGGTCAGGTTTTGGTAAAAAGATATAGTTAGCTTTGGGCACATTTAATTTAAAATGTCTATGGAGGGGCGCCTGGGTGGCTCCCTCGGTTAAGCGTCTGCTTTTGGCTCAGGTCATGATCTCAGGGTCCTGGGATCGAGTCCCACATTGGGCCACTTGCTCAGCAGGGAGTCTGCCTTTCCCTCTGCCCCTCACTCCGCTTGTGCTCAATCTCTCTTCTCTCTCTCAAATAAACAAATAAAAAGAAATAAATAAAATGTCTATGGACATGTAGGTGGAAATGCCCACAAAGCCACTGGCAGAAGGTTCTAGAGCTCTGGCATGGGCTTATTATATTAATGTCAGAAATTTTATATTAAATTATACTTAGATATTTTTTGGATAAATGGATAGTTCAATAAGCCAGTAACAAAAAGATAAATATATGATTCCACTTAGATGAGATACCTACAATAGCAAAATCATAGAGACAGAAAGGAGAATGGTGGTTGCCAGAGGCTGGCAGGAGGGGAAGGTAGAGAATTATTGTTTAATGGGCATAGAGTTTCACTTACGCAGGATAAAAAAAGTTCTGGAAATGGAGGATAATGACGACTGCACAACAATATGAATGTATTTAATACCACTGAATTGTACATTGAAAAATGATAAACATGGTAAGTTTTATGTTATGTGTATTTTACCACAATAAAAAAATTAAAAGATAAAAAGAAAACCACTACAGCTCAAATGTAAGCCTGAGATATTTCTTTAAAAACATATTTTACTTAATCTCCTGGGATTATTAACCACTTCAGTGCAAATAACCAGGAATTTAAATTCCAAGTTAAACTTGAAGTTAAAAGTAACTTTATGAAAGTGATGATTCACAGAAATTAGAGTGTATCTGAAATAGTCTTAGTATAATCATAGTGAGTGTCTACAAATTGTCGAACAAATCTTGGTGTAAATTTAAAGCATTCTGTGAATATTTTTTACCCTTTAAGTTTCCAGGTTCTAACTCCAAGACCTTTTCACAATCCTGAAAAGCACTGTTCCAGTTCTGTAGTTTGAGTTCTGCTTGAGCACGATTGTTATAGGCCGCCACTGTGGGGAGCACTGATATACTCCTACAAAAGAGACACTTATTGGCAACAAGTAGACCAGAGGAAAACATAAGAAGATAGAAAAACTCAGCTAAAGTTTTAAACAAAACAATTATGGCCTGTGTTATAGGTGGAATTGTGTCCCCCAAACTCATATGCTGAGGTCCTTACCCCCAGCATCTCAGAATATAACTGTATTTGGAGATGGTCTTTAAAGAGATGATTAAGTTAAATTGAGGCCATGAGGGTGTACCCTCATCCATTATGACTGGTGTCCTTATAGGAAGAGGAGTTTAGGACACAGACACATGGCGAAGAAAGACCACTTGAAGACATAGAGAGAAGACAGCCACCTACAAGCCAAGGAGAGAGGCCTCAGAAGACACCAGCCCTGCCGACGCCCTGATCTCAGATTTGCAGCCTCCACACAGTGAGAAAATAAATTTCTGTTGTTTGAGCCCCTCAGCCTGTGGCACTTTGTTATGGCAGCCTTGGCAAACTAGTACAGCCTGCATCATCAAGAGTAATAAAATATAGTTCTATAGACATACTGAATCAATATTTAGACAGATGCTGAATATCTAGGTAAGCAGTTTAAGGTTGACCCTGGCTTTAGAAGTGAATGGTAACCTACATACCCACAGATCTCCTAAAAAACCAGTTTAGTTAACATCAAATACATTATTTTGACTCCTTGGGGACAATTTCCTAGTACAAAAAAATGGAGCAATCAACCACAACTAATATCCTTTATTAAGTTGCTATGGTGAGTTTACTTTGTAATCTAAAAACAAGAGTTTAGTTTGTAATCTAAAAGTAGATTTAACCCGGAGGAAATGATCATAATTTAATCAGAAAAAGTTAACTGAAGGAAACAAAGGAGAGTAATAGTAACGGAGGAATACAGACTTTAAGAGAGGAAATTTTGTTACATAAGGGTATGAAAGCAAAATAACTGATGAAAAGGACTTAAAACCTCCCCGGTTGTTGCTTAATAAGTTGATTTGGAGTGCTGTGAAATAATGTATTCCTAAGCTTAGGAAAGATAAGAGTATCAGTGCACTGAATTTTCTAAAGCCAGAAGAATAGAAAATGAAAAGGGAAAAGCCACAAAAAGTAGCAATTTACTAAGATCATTAAAGATGAATATAAAGAAATCACATGGTTGGGTAGAGACCAAAGACAGACAATACAAGTAAGAATGACTAATACAAGTACCTGACACTGAGTACCTCCCACCTGCCAGGCACAAACACCACGCTCATTGAAGCCTCACTATAATCCATGAAGGAGGTATTACTGCTCTTCCTATCTTACAGATGAAAAAAACAGATGTGACAGAAAAGCCAAGTAACATGCCCGAGGTCACAAGCTAGTAAATGGGAGGCAGGACTCAAACCCAGTATAGTCCAGCACCTGCTATCACTACCACCATGTTATCCTGCCTTTCAGTGTGTTGTTTTATTGAATTCTCACAGCGGCTCTGAA
Source organism: Mirounga angustirostris (assembly GCF_029215605.1). Taxonomy (NCBI): domain Eukaryota; kingdom Metazoa; phylum Chordata; class Mammalia; order Carnivora; family Phocidae; genus Mirounga; species Mirounga angustirostris. The sequence goes on from NW_026991712.1 coordinate 36,522,733, forward strand.
CTACTTCACTATAACAACCTCATCACACTGAAGAAACTGAGGCAAGAGAGGTGAAGAATCTGCCCAGTGTCAGAAAGTGGCAGTCTGAGTTCCCTTAATGCTATGCTGCTTTAATTTTTCACCACTCTGATTTCTTAAAAGAGGAAAAATTGTGTTCCCTGTAATAGACTAAGAGATTCTCTACTGGTGGAAATCTACAAGAAGAGAGAGAACAACATCAGCGCTGACATCCACGTGCCTAAAAAGGGAAGACAATACTGAATGAGAAATAGATTAATAGCCTCTTTACCTTGTATGTTCACTTAAACAGTGGAGACAAACTTCTTTAGAGAAGCAACATTGAAAAAAAAATCTTCCTTCCAAAGGTGAAAAAAAGATCATAGAGAGTTTATTTCTAAGATAGCATAAGGGATTCTATAAGCACAATTAGTTTGTAACAATATTTTAGGAAATTATTCTACTTTTCATTGACTGTTAAGAGCTTCAAAAGTTCATGTAAGTGGATGCCTGGGTGGCTCAGTCAGTTAAGCATCTGCGTTCGGCTCAGGTCATGATCTCAGGGTCAAAGGTAAGGAGAGCCTGAGTCAAAAGTCTGAGTCTCCCTCTCCCTCTGCCACTCTATCCACTCATGCTCTCTCTCTCTCTCAAATAAATAAAATCTTTATTTTAAAAAAGTGCATATAAGTATTTATTGAATATCTACTATGAACCAGGTACTTTGTTGGACACTGGGGATACAAAGTTATAAGAAAACTGACAAGGGTGCTCTGCTCTGACAGAGTTTACAGTCCAGTTACTATCAAAACACACAAACTTAAATTGTATCTCCAACAAGTACCACGAAGGAGAAGCAAGATTGCCTTGGGAGTCAGGGGTGGGGAGGAGTGGAGTAGAGTGGAGATTTAACCTTGTCTGGGAGGCAAAGGAAGACTTCCCCAAAGAAGTGAAGCATGGGATGAGATCTGAAGGCAAGTTTGAATTAACTAGATAGTAAGAAGAGGAAAGGATTTCTACACAGAGGACCAGCATATGCAAAGGCCCTGTGGTAGGAGGTAGCATTATAAGTACTAGGATTAGATCCAGGCACTCTAACTGCAGAACCGGAGTTCTTAACCTCTATGCTCTATGGAGTTTCTGTCGAGTTCCATTCAGATGGCTTCTATTTTCTCTGGAAAATAGGAAAGGACCTCTGTCAAACTGGGGGTTAGGGAGCTTAAGGGGTTGAGAAAAGTACTGAAAAACAAGGCAAATACAAGTGAATTTATGATAAATCATAAGTATAATATCTTCAGTGATTCTGACAGACTTTTTAGCTTATTTATATCACTTCAACAATTAAATATAAACATTATCATGTTTTTTAAATGGCAAGTTTATTTATTTTTAAGATTTTATTTATTTGACAGAGAGAGAGACAGAGAGGGAACACAAGCAGGGGGAGTGGGAGAGGGAGAAGCAGGCTTCCCGCGGAGCAGGGAGCCTGATGCAGGGCTCGATCCCAGGACCCTGGGATCATGACCTCAGCCGAAGGCAGACACTTAATGACTGAGCCACCCAGGCGCCCCTAAATGGCAAGTTTAAACCACAACAAGGGGTTCCTGGTTGGCACAGTTGGTAGAGCACGCAACTCTCAATCAGGGTCCTGAGTTCAAGCCCCATATTTAGGTGTGGAGCCTACTTAAAAAAAAAAAAAAAAAAAAAAAAAAAAACAGGCAACATAAACCACAACAAAAATCTGCTTACCTAGTATAATACATCACAGCCTCTTCATAGTCTCCTGAGTTGAAAGCTTCATTTCCTTTTTCCTTTTCATGAGTAGCAAGAAAAGTCTTTTCCTTCCCAGTTAGACCTAGAAGTAAATGTTATCTGCTATAAATAAAAATATAATTGAAGAGAATTTTTAAAAAGTTTAAATCCAAGAATGCTTATTTTAAGAGCAGCAGTAAATTGTGAAGTAAATAAAATAAAGGTTTCCTAAGTTTAGGAAATGTTTCTTTAAATCATTCCCAATTTTGGGGGGTTTAGATTTTTTTTATTATTGGTTTTATTTCACCTTGAAGGTGCTATACACCTACAGACTTCCAGTGAAAACAAATAAACTGCTGTATCTTTTTGTTTTGAGGCAAAAAAAAATTGAGGGATTTGGAGAAAAAAGATTTGAAAAATACAATGAAAAACAAATAGTAAAACACTAGGTTTATATTTTGAGGCTTACTAAATTTAAGTAGTGTAACTATTACTCATATAAAATTAAGTAGTTTAAAAAGGATGCAACTGAATTTGTTAGAAGTGGTCAACTCTAGGAGAAAATCCATAAAATTACAATGGAAATCTGTAGCACTTAAAGAGAAGGTCATCTAGTTTGATAGCCTTTTTTTTTTTTTTAAAGATTTTATTTATTTATTTGACAGAGAGAGACACAGCGAGAGAGGGAACACAAGCAGGGGGAGTGGGAGAGGGAGAAGCAGGCTCCCTGCAGAGCAGGGAGCCCGATGCGGGACTCGATCCCAGGACCCCGGGACCATGACCTGAGCCGAAGGCAGTCGCTTAACCAACTGAGCCACCCAGGCGCCCTAGTTTGATAGCTTTTATTACAATTTTGAAAATGTAAAAACTACGAAATTATTATTTTTTTCCAATTACCTGCTGTGTCTATTCTTGTCTCAATTTTAGACAAATGTGACTTGTTTACTACAGCTTTTTCTTTGTAATCTTCATCAATTTTTGAACATTCCTTTTCCACGTCAAATCTTAAATGAAAGAAAAAAACTGAAAAAATGTACAAGCAAGAAAATTAAATTTATCAGTGATAGTCTTATATTCACACCACTGTGCCTTTAGAGACATATTCCAAAAATGTGTAACAGGTTCATATTACAAGTCATCTGTATTTGCTCTTAGAAACCATGCAATTCAAGTGAGGACCTCCATATTTATCAGACCTAAACTGTTCAGAACTTTGTCATTAAAATTGTAACTAACTTATCTTGATTTAAAGTTTTTGTTCTTTTTTATTTTTGATGGGCATAGGATTACCTGAATTATTTTTGGTTGCTTTTATAAACAAAAGAATGCTGTAGATATTTATTTAATGAAAAAATATGATCAAAAGTGCTTATGTTACAGGATTTCTTTTCCCTCAATGCCCATAGTTCTTGGTGACGCCACTTGGAAGAATGAAGGGGTAGACCAGAGGAAGAGTGGTGGGCAGCAAAGCAAAGTTTACTGAGCGATAGTACAAAACTCCTGAAAAGGGAGGGGAACCGAGAGGGTTGCAACCTGGAGTAACCTGGAGTGTCTAAGTCTAGGGGTTTTTATGGCCTGGCTGGTAGGCTGTTTAAATCTGATTAACCCTCCACATGCCTGTCATCCAATCAGGCTTTTGTCATCTATCACATGGGAAAGGGTGGAGGGCTCCTTCCAGGATGGTATAAAACCCTTTTAAGGGAGGTTTCCACTTAGGGGGAGTGGGGGGCTTGTCCCTGCCTGCCTTTCTTCCAACTATCCTTCATTACTTAGACCATATACTCTTAGTACTCTACCAAAGTAACTTGGTAGTCTTGATATGTTCAGATTTATAATAATTAAGAAGTTACTACAATATTTTATGGTAGAGAATTTTCCAGTGACAAATTTTGTATTACAAAATATAAAACATACTTATCCCATTCTGCATAATCCCTTGGAATTTTCTTCTTAGGTTGTCTGCTATTAGAATATTTTTCCTGAAAGAATAAAATCACATTTTATGAGACATATTTAATATAAGATTAGCAGGTTTTATGATAAATGCAATGTGAAGTACTGAATTAAGATATACTAATTGAATGGATAAGAAAAATAGGTACTCTTGAAGTTATAACAACTCAAGTATTGTAACTATTAACATACAGCATGTTAAAAAGGATTTTAAATTGGTAGTTAATTCTGGGAGCAATCTATAGGACTTTAAGTATGTATATAAGATTTAAAAACTCACATGTATGAAATGTGCTTTTTAGTGATTTTCTTATAATAAAAAAGTAATCAACTATCATTCATTCTTTTTTTTTTTAAGATTTTATTTATTTATTTGAGAGAGAGAATGAGATAGAGAGAGCATGAGAAGGGGGAGGGTCAAAGGGAGAAGCAGACCCCCGCTGAGCCAGGGAGCCCGATGCGGGACTCGATCCAGGGACTCCAGGATCATGACCTGAGCCGAAGGCAGTCGCTTAACCAACTGAGCCACCCAGGCGCCCTATCATTCATTCTTTTAAATCCTAGGCATTGGAGGGATGCCTGGGTGGCTCAGTTGGTTAAGGTCTGCTTTTGGCTCTGGTCCTGATCCCAGGGTTCTGGGAATGAGCCGGGCATCCGGCTCCCTGCTCAGCGGGAAGCCTGGTTCTCCCTCTCCCTGCTGCTCCCGCTGCTTGTGCGCTCTCTCTCATCTCCGACAAATAAATAGATAAAACCTTAAAAAAAATAAAATAAAATAAAAAACATAAAAAAACCCAGGCATTGGAGAAATAACTACTTTGGTGCATTAGAGATGTTTTGTTTGCAACAACAGACACCCAACTTGGACTAATCCTATTAAAAAAAGAATAAACTATTGGCTTACATAACCAAATTCATGAAAGGGCAGGGGTATTACTAGATAAAGGATAGTATATTCTCTCTCTCCAGCTCTCCCACTCTCCCCCTGTTCCTAGTCTCTGCTTCTTTCTGCCCACAGATTTCATTTCCCCCCCACTGGCTACTTGCTTTTTCCATATAGTACACACAGTGGCTACAAGCAGTATGGGATCATAACCTCACAGGCCTCCCAGTCAGAAAGAAGGAGAGTGACTCTTCTCTCCACCTTTAGTTAAGAGAAATCCCGGGTAAGGACTCAGCATTCCCTAGTTTGGGTCATGCACCCATCCCTGACCAAGCACTAGCTTGGTGCTATTCAGTGGCCCAACCTAGGTCGCATGCCCACTATGAGCACTAGAAGGGAATGGGAGGAAAGCAAACAACAGCCATTATGCTCATCAACAGTTTCTTAAGTGGGTTCTTAAAAGTTAGTCACAATCCAGGGCGCCTGGGTGGCTCAGTCGGTTAAGCATCTGCCTTTGGCTCAGGTCATGATCCCAGGGCCCTGGGATCAAGCCCCAAGTTGGGCTCCCTGCTCAGCGGGAAGTCTGCTTCTTTCCCTCTCCCACTCCCCCTGCTTGTGTTCCCTCTCTTGCTGTCTCTCTCTGTTAAATAAATAAATAAAACCTTAAAAAAAAAAAAAAAAGTTAGTCACAATCCAAAACCAGTTTGAATGGGTTGTTTACCCATGCATAATTTTGTAACACTGGGCGCGGTCATTTGAGTTATGGAGAGCTTCCAAATATCCCTACATTCCATTATACAATTTAAAAATCTTATCTGTTAATGTCTTCATCGAGCTCATCAGAAAAGTCTTTAGGTATCCCCTTAAGGGGAAATTTTTTGTCACAAGCAGGTATTTAAGGGCTGCATAAGAACATGAAATACGCTTTTTTTTTTTTTTTTAAGATTTCATTTATTTATTTGACAGAGAGAGAGACAGCGAGAGCAGGAACACAAGCAGGGGGAGTGGGAGAGGGAGAAGCAGGCTCCCCGCTGAGCAGGGAGCCCAATGTGGGACTCGATCCCAGGACCCTGGGATCATGACCTGAGCCAAAGGCAGACGCTTAACGACTGAGCCACCCAGGCATCCCATGAAATACACTCTTAAATTGCAATTGAAAGCTCAGATTTTATCACTAGCAAAAAACACCGTCAGTTGTTTCTTAGAGTGACAGGCCCACTTCATTTATTTTCAATACAATGTTTGCCAAAACCCAAGCCTGAATAACCATAATTTGTCTGTCAATCGCTTTCCAGTAAAACCTGTTCCGGGAAACAGTGGTGACTTAAGCTGGCAACTCACTCATACAAGTCTCGAATCTCGAAATAACCACCAGATTTTACCTCACAGTCAAGTGTTTTTTGAACACTTCTTTTGTCACACAGATTATTAAAAAGATGTGTCCTCAAGATTCAAGACTTAACAAAATAAGTTTTTTTGTTTTATCAAAGACATTTTTAAGTCAAACTGGAATTGTTTACTGTAAATGGGGAGCTGTGGAGAAAACAGAGACTACTAGCACAGTTTGGTGCCCCTCAGTGCCTTGCTTCGTGCTAAGGCCCAGCAGCTTCACCCTCAATACAAATGTCAACACAGTGAAAAAGGCAAAGCAGTAGCATTATTTTCTAAAAATAGCATTGACTTTCTGGACCCTCTGGAAGGATCTCTGAGAGAACCAGGGCCCATGGATAATACTTTGAGAATCACTGTACCACTAGTCTGTCTACCCCATGGAACCATAACCCCCTGTTATATTTTCAGGGCACAGACCTAGCAAAAAATGGGTGTTCAATAAATACAAATATATTAATTACAGATAGTGGCATCCTTACCAGATTATGGTGTACTTCAGTTACATGAGCAATTCTTAATGGGGAGGAAAAAGATGCAGGAAGGTAAATTATTAGAGAGCACTGTAATGAAGGGCTATGGATGTTTTTTAAATAAAATTGAGTATTCAAAGAAGAAATGAGAATAACATGAATGAACCCAGAATGAAGAGACCTGAGCAGGCAAACTTTCAGAAATGATAGGAATAAAAGAAAAAAGTAGGGCAGAGGGAACAGAATGCAGGATCCACGTGAAAGCCCAGAGACTCCCAATGCCCAGGACACAATGGCTAGATTCTGTAATATCAGGGTCAGGTGGATGCCCAGAAGCTCAGTTTTAAGTTGAAGTTAAGTATAAATGGACCTGAAATTCCAACAGGCCTCTTCCTTATGGAACCGATGGGTGAAAAAGGAAAGGTCTACATGACAAAATAGGGATCGACCACAGAGAAATCATCATAAGGGGCTGGGGTAATAACATGCAGTAAACAGAGGAATGACATCTATAACTGCTTGCAAGTATCTATTTAATACTTTAAATCCAGAGTTAATCATGTAATAAACTATTTCCTCTATGCCTCCATTGGACAGACAAGATTATTCCCTGAAATTCTCACCCACTGAATTGGATCTTATGTGCTCATCAAAACTGGTCAGAGTAGAGCAGACGTCACAATGAAAGAAAAAATGAGAAAAGGCAGAGCCCAAGAAGCAAGCCTTCAAAGGGAAATGTTTCATTTGGATCTCCAAGTGGTGAAACACAGCCTCCTCAAGAAGGCCACAGCACACAGCCAGCTGAAAGATGATCCCCAACTCTCAGGGGACATCACACTGTGGTTACTCTGATTAACTGCTAGCTCTCTTAACAACAACAACAGTCTTGTCCCCCCGCCACCCACACCTCACACCAAAACGGCCTACCTTACTAACACGAAGATGGCTATGTGAACCACGAACTGGAGGCAAATTATCTTCCAGTGCCGGAAGTGTGTCAGTTTCATGAAAGTGCATTTTATTTTCTTCTTTTTTAATTTCCGATATCCAACTCTGAGAAGCAGGAGAAAAAAGAAGATAAACAGTTTGAAGTAATTAATCAGGTGTTAGGATTATACATTATCATAGTTTCCTATGGGTTCATTTTTTTGGGTGACAATTTGGTCATGCATTCTATCTGTAATGCCCTTCTACTATTATTTTAAACTGTGGTAAAATACACAAAACAAAATTTATCATGTTAACCACTTTTAAATGTACAGTTCAGTATTATTATGCATATTTGTGTTACCCTTCCTACTTCTATTATTTTGCAAGCTTACTCTCATCTCTTCCAACAAGCTTTCCCTGAACTACCTGGTTGGGCTACAAATGCTCCTCCTCCATGTTTTAACACAGAGATTTAAAATAAGCCAATTATTGTTCATCTCTCTCACATTCTGTAAGTTCCCTGAGGGCAGAACCTACGTCATAGTCTCACCTTTTTGGTTCAGGAACCTAGCACAATGTCTGGCACATAATAGGTTCATAATCATGTTTATTAAACTGAATTTTCACAGGTTCTAGGAAGAAACTGAGTGAGAGATTTGTTATCTGGGAAATTCTATTGTTATTATTAAGCAGCTATACAGTGAGGGTCTGATATCTGTCAGACACTGTATTAAATTAGGCACTGTGATACAGCGATTAACTATATTATCTGTCCTAACCGTGCAGGAGGCAGGGGAACAAAATGGGAGCAGAGAGGTGAAAAAGGGAGAAGAAACAGAAAAACAGTAAGGGGAGAAAGGTAAAAAGGAAGAGGAAGCACTACAGAGGCGGACAAAGAGTAAGAGAGCATGGGCGGGGAGAGGGACAAGTGGCAGGGAAAAGCAAGAAAGAAAGGGAGAGGAAGCAAAGTCGAGAGGTGACCGAGAAAGAACACGCAACTGGAAAAAAAAGCAGGTTCTGCAACTAAAACTACGCTGTTATTCCCTGGACACTAAAGCCAAAGACCTCTGGACATAAACTGATATTTTAACTTGTAGATTAATTACCAGATTTTCAATTTCAAGTCAATAAAATGGCAAAATGAGAAAGCTGAAAGTTTATTTTTTTTTAACGATTTTATTTATTTATACATTTGACAGAAAGAAAGAGACAGACAGAGAGAGAGCACAAGCAAGGGAGCAGTAGACGGAGAGGGAGAAGCAGGCTCCCCGCTGAGCAGGGAGCCCGATGCGGGGCTCGATCCCAGGACCCCGGGATCATGACCTGAGCCCAAGGCAGACGCTTAACCAACTGAGCCACCCAGGTGCACCGAGAAAACTGAAAGTTTAAAAAAACATAGCATTCTGAGTTAGAGAATACATATTCCTCAAAATTGTCTTCAAATGTATTATTCAATCCAGTAAAATACGCTGAATAAAGTAAAACAAAAAACTGTTTCTCTAGAATCTGTTTTAAGAAGTTATTTCTTAAGCAAAATGAAACCACAGAAGAACTCAGAAAATACAGGTAAATATGTATCTGGTGGAGAGGAAGCTTTCTCAAGTATAAAAGCAAGAAAACAGAAGGGATAAAACCAAGGGATAAAAATTTTTTAATGAATAAACATGAAAAACACTATACACAAGATTTAAAAGACTAATGACAAATTGAAGGAAAATTTAGAATATATGCAACAGAACTATTACAAATAAATAAGGAACACATGAATAGAAACATCAATAAAGGGATATCTCCTCCTGGACCTGATGGAGTAACAGAGCCTGGATCTGCCCTCCTGCTTAAACTCTAGAAAACTGGATAAAATATATGAAACAGTGGTTTTCAGACATTGGACAATAGGTAGCACAGGGCAATGATTCTTGAAAGAAAGGAAACAAATGACGGAAGCTTTGCATTGGCCCCAATTTACTGCCCGTAATTTCCAGGCTATAACATAGGGAAAGGAAACCCAAACAGCCCTGTGGTCTCACTGAATTAAAAAAAAACACAGTTCAGGCTTCAGGGAGGCAAAGATTACAAAGATCCGGGTGCAATATATTCAAGAAGAGGGAGCCAGACAGAGAGAGAACTCTAAGGATAACCTGAATAGAACTGTATCTGTTAAGGAAACGTAATTCATAGTCAAATCCTTTCTTATAATGAAAACTTGAGGGCCAGATGGCATCAGTGGTGAATTCTGGAAAATGTTTAAGGAAGAAATAATACCAATTACACACAAACTTTCCTGGAAAATTCAAGAAGAGAGAACACTTCCCAACTCATATTCTATGAGGCCAGCATTACCCTCTTACCCAAACCAGACATTACAAGAAAACTACAGGCTAATATCTCTTGTGACTGTAGACACAAAAATCCTTCATAAAATTCCAGCAATATATAAAAAAGACACAACATGACTAAATAGAGTTTATCCTTGAATGCAAGACTGCTATAACGTTTGAAAACAGAGTACATAATTTACCTTATTAATACACTATAAAGAAAATCTTACATTCCTCTCAATAAATGCAGGAAAAGCATTTCATAAAATTTTTTTTTTAAGATTTTATTTATTTATTTATTTAACAGAGAGAGACAGAGCGAGAGAGGGAACACAAGCAGGGGGAGTGGGAGAGGGAGAAGCAGGCTTCCCTGCAGAGCAAGGAGCCCAATGTGGGGCTCGATCCCAGGACCCTGGGATCATGACCTGAGCCGAAGGCAGACGCTTAACGACTGAGCCACCCAGGCGCCCCAACATTTCATAAAATTCTATACTCATTCATGATAAAAATTCTCATCAAACAAGGAATAGAAGGGACCCTCCTCAACCTTATAAAGGGTCACATCATAAAATCTAAAGCCAACATTATACTTAATGGTGAATGGCTGAATGATGTCCCCCTAATATTATGAACAAGACAAGAATATCTGTTCTTATAGAGGTCCAAGCCTGTGCAATAAGGCAAGTAAAAGAAATAAAAGGCAGCCATCCTGGAAAAGAGGAAGTAAATCTTTCATTATTTGCGGACGACATGATCCTGCATAGAAGAAAATGAATCTACAAAAAAGCTACTACAACTAATTTGTAAATTTAAGAAGATTGCAGGATACAAAGTCAATATAAAAGGATCAGTCAGATAACTATAAACTTGCAATGTACAAATAAAAATTGAAATTAAAATTCCACTGATATGAGGTATCTAGATTAGTCAAACTTATGAAACAGAAAGTAGAATGGTCGTTGCTAGGGGCTGAGGGGAGGGAGAGACGGACTGTTTAATGGGTATAGAGTTTCAGTTCTGTACGATAAAAAAAAGTTCTGAAGATTGGTTGCACAACAATATGAATATAACACTGAACTGCACACCTAAAAATCTCTGAATATAATAATGTCAATATAACACTAATGAACTGTACCCTTAAAAATGGCTAAGATGGTAAATTTTATGTGATATGTATTTTACCACACCAAAAATACATACATACATACATACATACATAAAATTTCATAGCTAGGGTGACTTAAAATGAGGAAAAAATTGAAATTGAAAAACATTAACTTTTACAATAGCATAAAATATATTAAATACTTAGGAATAAATTTAACAAAAAATATACAAGAACAACACATTGAAAATTACAAGACACTGGCACAAAAAATTAAAGAAGACTTAAATGAACAGAAAACATATAATGTTCATGGATCAGAAATTTCACTATTAAGATGTCAGTTATTTTGAAATTGATCCATAAATTCAACACAATCCCAACCCAAAGACGAGCAAGTTATTTTGTAGTAACTGGCAAGCAAAGGACGTAGAATAGCCAAAACAACTATGAAAAAGGAGAACAAAGTTGGAGGACTTGTACTATCTGATTTTAAGACTTAACCATAATCAAGAGAATGAGGTATTAGAGTAAAGAGAGACATTTAGATTAATGAAAAAGAATAAAGAGAGTCCAGAAATAGACCCACACATACATGGTCAATTGATTTTTGATGATGATGTCAAGAACTTCAATGGGAAAAGGATAATCTTTCATTAAGTGATGCTTGAAACCTTGATATCTATATTATATGTATGTGTGTGTGTGTGTACCCCAAAATTAAAACAGATCCTAGACCTAGATTTAAGAGTTAAACCTAGAAACTTTCTAGAAGAATCATTATGAAGAACCTTGGGAATCTGGGATTAGACAAAGACTTCCTAAATAGGACACAAAGCACAGACTGTAAAAGAAATATTGATTTCATCAAAATTAAACACCTTCCCTCTTCCAAAGTCACCGTAAAAAAATGAAAAGGTAATCTGCAAAATATTTTTTGCAGAAATATTTGCAAAAGATGTATCTAATGAAAGACATGTATGAAAGACATGTATTTTACAACTTAGTAAGAACATAAGTAATCCAAATGTTTTTTTAATGGGCAAAGTATTTAAAGACTTTTCACAAAAGAAGATATATGGATGGCAAATAAGCACATGAAAAGACACTCAACAAAGTTAGTCATTAGAGAAATGAGATACCACTGCATATCTAAAAGCTGAAATTAACAAAACTGGCAATACTAAGTGTGAACCAAGATGCAGAGCAACAGGAATTTTTATTCATTACTGGCAGGAATGCCACTTTGGAAAACATTTTGTTCATCAACTGGTAAGTGGATAAACTGTGAGATATCCATACAATTCAGTACTACTCAGCAATTAAAAGAAACAAACTATGGATATGCAACAACATAGATGCATCTCAAAAGCATGATGCTAAGTGAAAGAAGACACAAAAGACCACATACTGTATGACTATAGGGAAGTCTAAAAAAGACAAATCCACAATGATAGAAAACAGTTCAGGGGTTACCAGGGACCAGGATGTGGGGTCAGCACCGACTGCACAGGGGCACAAGGAAACTTTTCGGGGTAATAGAAATGTTTTAGAGCATAGACAGGTGTCAAAACTCAGTGAAACGTAGACCATTAAATTTTTGTTCGAATGTAAATTATACCTCAATAAAGCTGATTAAAAGAAATCACTAAAGATACAGGCCATTAACAAAAGAAGAAATTCAACTGATGGACAAAAAATTGAATGCTGCTAGTAATCAAACAGATACACGAATTTTTCAGTTATTTAATTGATTAAAAAATGATTATAGGGTGGCTCAGTCGGTTAAGCGGCTGCCTTTGGCTCAGGTCATGATCCTGGGGTCCTGAGATTGAGCCCCGCGTTGGGGCTCCCAGCTCAGCGGGGAGTCTGCGTCTCCCTCTCCCTCTGCCCCTCACCGCACCCCCAACCCCCGCCCCACTCATGCTTGCTCACACTCTCCCTCAAATAAATAAGTAAAATCTTAAAAAAAAAATTATTATAGTATCCAGTGAAGAATACCTTAAATGGGCATTCGTGTATACTGCTGCTGAAAAGAGAACAAAGGCACAACTTTTCTGAGAACATAGAAATGTGTTTCAACAGCCTTAGAATTATTCACATCCTTTGATCAAGCAACTGGATTTCCAACAATTTATGCCGAGGAAATAACCAGGATCGTACAAAAGAAATTACAAACCAGCATGTTGTGTAGCACTATTTATAGAAGCTGAGTGAATTATGTTTCTTTGATAGGACAGTCATTTAAAATACACATGTGGGTGTACAGACACAAACATACACATTCACAATATTCTCCTGGGTTTGAGAGGCAACCAATACTACCTGAATGAATACCACTAAAAGCCCTTCACTGACAAAAAAGAAAGAAGCCTAGGGTTTTAGAAAAGGGAAGGAGACATATATGCAATATGAGAATGTCACAAAAAACCAGCGTCACTCTATACCTTCATGTCGCCGTCAATTTTTTCCCATTCTTCTGCTGTAAAACTGGATGCTGTTGCTGCAGGTTTATCTTTCCTCAAAGCTCTACTTTCAGGAGCCAAGCCTTTAAGGCGCTTTTCACAAAATTCCGTAAGTTCAGGATAATATCCTTCCTCACCAGACCTTTAAAAAAATTCAGAACTTTGGAGTCACCACTTTATTTAGAGGCCAATGTAGATTTGCAGGCTGGGCTCCATGGAGCAGAGGGGTTCTGCGGAGCTCTCCAGGGCTGCCCCTGCACAGGGATGAAGGCTGGGCTGTGCGTGGGCTTCCCACTCACCTTCCTCAACCAGCACAACCTTCATTTTTATGTTAATCTATGGAGTGATGCAATGAAGGAAACAATGGAGCTCCAAAGACACCAGCTTCCATCACACACTTTGAAAGTTGAAGAAACAACATTTTCTCCCCTCTTTAACATGTGTTCATTCTGTTACATAAGGTAATTTTAACTTATAAATGAAAATTCAATATTAGAGACAGGCAGAAACTGAGACTGGATTTCCTTCCCAAGGAGGAGTTTGTAGCTCCTTTTGTTCCCCCAAAGGGATAGGAAGAAAATGGCAGAGGAGTGGTTCAGAACAACATGCCTCTAAATTCAACCAACTCAAGGAACAGAATTCATTGCTAGAGAGTTGTATGGAGAACTCTGTTCTTTGTTTCTGAAGGAAAATCAACCGTTTCCCCTTCTCTTATAAGTCTGTTTACCTTTAAATTTTTAGAAAAGTAGAAAAAATTCCCATTTTCAAATAAATTTTTCTTAAAAATAAATTCTGGGGGCGCCTGGGTGGCTCAGTTGGTTAAACATCTGCCTTCAACTCAGGTCATGGTCCCACAGTCCTGGGATGGAGCCCCGGGGTAGGCTACCTGCTCAGCGGGGAGCCTGCTTCTCCCTCTGCCCTCCATTCGTGATCTCTCTCTCACTCTCTATCTCAAATAAACAAATAAAATCTTTAAAAATAAATTCTGAATCAATGCAATATAATTGAATTAAGCTATTCATAGAATTTCTTAAAACCAACAGCGAGTGGCTTTCAAACTCTTCCATCACATAAACGTCACATTTTCTTTATTAGTCTTTGACCACAGGTAAATGAAAATGTTTTTCTACTGCTGAGAAAAACAAAAGGAAAAATACATGTTTCACTTTCCATTTCAGAAATGATGAGGTTGACATTGACTGTGTCCAGGCACAAGCAGGGATGCTTAGGGAGGACAGGAGGCTGAAGGTGATGAGAGAGAAAAAGGAAAGGACACAGTGATGAGGAAGGGGGTCAGAAGACAGAAAACAGATAACTACCACCTAACAAAAGGAACGCTACTGATGTCCAGGGAGGAGTGATTCATGCTTCACAAATACTTCCACAATATCAGGCTACTCTCCAAATGAAAACCCCTCAGTACATCCCAAATAGGTGGCACCCATTGGGATCACCCAGAGCAGTGCTGCTTGAAGTGGGCTCCCTTGACCACCTGCATGTCAGTCAGCCAGGCACTCGTTAAAAACACATGTTCCTGGGCCCCACCCCAGGTTTCCTGAAGCAGGGTCCCTGGGAATGGGAACCTCAAACCTGCATTTTTAACAACCACATTTGACCTATATTAAAGTTTGACAATCACCACTGTGGGGCCCTTACCCAGAGAAGGTCTGGATTCCCTGCTTTCTGGTCCCACCTCGTGGCCGCCCCACCATCCTCTCCTTGTGACCAGCTCACAGTAAGTCACCACCCATGTTGGCAGATGGTATGGCATGGGGGGAGTACCAAAGAACTTTATCAACTGGTAGGCTGGTGAGCTAACCTTATTTTCTAATGGCTACTCTCATGGCTACCTTTTCCTAGAAAATGTGGAGGAAGCAAGAAAAATGTCCTCTTGAACACTGATGAGCCTTACGTTGCATGCTGGAAGTAGACCTAGCCAGAACCCTCTGAACTAACCACAGGATCAAAACAACAGTTTTGGAACCTAACATGGGAAAAAAACAAAACAAAACAACAATCTCAATATGTGAAAGTGTAATATTTCTAAGAGTTTCAATTTTCAGAAGGCAACAATATAATTGGTATACTGAAACATAAAATGATTTTTGAATGCTTACCTGAGTACACAAAAAATTTTTTCCAAGTGTTTAATATCTGAACATTTTTCAATATACTTGAAATCCAAATGTTCCACAGGAATTTTAAATGTTTTTGTTGTTCCAAAGCCCCATAATGATGGATAATCTTTGGCAGTCATGGCTGAAATGTAGTATAGGTAAATAGTTATGAAGCAAATATATATAGTAATACTGAATTTAGATAGTAGTAGCCATCTAGGTATTTCTATAACATTGATTTTTCCTTTCTATGGAAAAAGGAGGTGTGTTTTCTCTAAGGAGTAAGGCTACTCATTTTAAAACTCTCTCTCCTTGCTAACAACAGTTAACAGTCATGGAACTAAATTACTAAGTACCATACATAGATTAGCAAAGTTGGAACACAAAGCATGTTTTGGTGCTATAGAATAGGAAAAGACTTTTCCTCTACTCATTTAGGTTCAGTGCCTGAGACTCCCAAATTAAACTGATAAAATACACATTAAAAGGAGAAAAGGTTTATTTTATACACTTATGCATGGGGGCGCGGGGCTTCATAGAAAAGTGAAAACCCAAAGAAAGAAACTGTTAGGCCTGGGAGCCTGTATACCATTTTAACAAAGGGTGATAAGTTGTGGATAAGTGATTAGACAAAGGAAAAGGGGGTTTGGCTTTTAGGAGAAGGTAAATATATGGGAGAAACTAGTGAAAGATAATGGTTTCCTTTTTTTTTTTTTTTTAAGATTTTTTATTTATTTGACAGAGAGAGACACAGTGAGAGAGGAAACGCAAGCAGGGGAAGTGGGAGAGGGAGAAGCAGACTTCCCGCAGAGCGGGGAACCCGATGTGGGGCTCGAACCCAGGACCCTGGGATCATGACCTGAGCCAAAGGCAGACGCTTAACGACTGAGCCACCCAGGCGCCCCGATAATAGTTTCCTTATTAAGATTTGTGTATGCAGCTTTATCCTGGTGCTGTCTATCTACTATGATGAGGATTGTTCTCCTCCTCCTGGTGTGAGAGAGGGGAGGAGGGGACACCTTTACAAAGGGAAATTTATGCCCTGCTATTAGGCAGAAAGGGGGAGGGTGAGAATTCTTCCTGTTAATTGTTTTCAGTTTAAAATAATCCTTATGCTTTGGGGATCCTGGGTGGCTCAGTCGTCAAGCGTCTGCCTTCAGCTCAGGTCATGATCCCAGGGTCCTGGGATCGAGCCCCGCCTCGGGCTCCCTGCTCCGCGGGAAGCCTGCTTCTCCCTCTCCCACTCCCCCTGCTTGTGTTCCCTCTCTCGCTGTGTCTCTCTTTGTCAAATAAATAAATAAAAATCTTAAAAAAAATAAAAAAAATAATCCTTATGCTTAAATGGCTTATTTGGGGATGGCATATTCTGGTCCCCTTAGGTGCTCAAACTTTTTTTTTTTTTTTTAAAGATTTTTATTTATTCATAAGAGACAGAAAGAGAGAGAGAGGCAGAGGCAGAAGCAGGCTCCCCACTGAGCAGGGAGCCCGACAGGGGACTCAATCCCAGGACCCGGGGATCATGATCTGAGCCACCCAGGTGCCCTCAAACTGCTTTTTAAGATAGCTTTTTTTTTTTTTTTAAGATTTTATTTATTTATTTGAGAGAGAGAGAATGAGAGACAGAGAGCATGAGAGGGGGAGGGTCAGAGGGAGAAGCAGACCCCCTGCTGAGCAGGGACCCCGATGTGGGACTCCATTCCGGGACTCCAGGATCATGACCTGAGCCGAAAGCAGTCGCTCAACCAACTGAACCACCCAGGCGCCCTTAAGATAGCTTTTAATGTTGATTTCAATTACTTCTACTTCAGCTGTTTGTTCAGACCCCAACCATGCTTTGTGATTCAGCACAAACACAAATAATATCCTTTAACTGTCCTTTACATCACCCTCTCCGCCATTCCCTGCTGTCCACTCCCGGCTGTGTTCTAACGACACTGGGCCCATACCTTTCTCATAGCACATATTCTAATTATTTATTTTTGTCTTCCCTTCTAGATTGTGAGATCTTACTTTATTCATCGTCATATATTCAGGACCAACATAAGTAGTGCCTTATACCCTTAAGAAACACTTGCTGAACTGAATTGGGAAAAAGGGAGCCTTGGACTGTTTCACTTTAATGATACTGTTGCTAATGATGATGATAATAACACCAACAAATACTACACAGCTCTTAATGTGTGCTGGGTACCATCCTAAGAATTGTACATATATTACCTCATTTAATCTTTCAACTACTGTATCAGGTAGGTTTTATTTTAAGTAGAGAGCAGTAATAACAGTTAAGAGTTATGGAGATAAATTACTGTGCCATGGATTATTATCTCACATAATCTTCAAAACCACTCTCATGAAGGGTATTAATAATTACTCCCATTCTACAGAAAAGGAAGTGCTTGTGTTTTAAGTAACCTACTCAAGGTCATATAATTATTTAGTGACTGAGGATTTGAATCTCAGTAGGCAACTGCAGAGCCCACGCACTTAGCCATCATACCCAGACTTTTCAAATTGTGGGTGGCAACCCCTGAAATCAATTTAGTGAGCTGCAATTAGCATTGTTTCATAATGAGACACACTAGAACAGCAACAAAAAAAAATCTGACTACTTCACATACCATTAAAGTGAATACTGTTTTGTAAAAACTTTTATTTCGTGTCTATACAAATGACAAGTGTGAACATAAATGCACATGTTGCAAAATATATTTCTCATCGTGAGTCATTGTCAAAGTGTTTTAAAAACCACTACAGTAAAACACATTGGGTTATAAATTTTAAAACAAAAAGTAGCAATGGGTCTAATTGACCAAAAGTATCTCCTTCAGCATGCCTGCCCTCTGGGAGTCTGGTCGTACATCAGACCTCTGCAAAAGAAGAGAAGGCTCTGTCAACTTCTCCATATTCCTGCTGGCTTTGACTGGGGCAAAGAACACAGAAGACAGTTCATCGGCTTTCCGATGAGATCCAGCTGAAAAATGAGATGGTTTTCGCCCTATACTGGCAGGGCCCAGGATGATGATACATTCATCACAAGGATAGCCTTAAGAGTGGAAGTTACTGGAAAGCAACTTGAAGGACTTTTAAATTATTGATGCTGCCCAGAACAGAATGGGTTACATTAGGAGAATTTTTCTAAAGACTTGGCAGATCTTTGATGGGAGAAACTTAAGCATCCAGCAGGATTAAAATGGATGATCTCGAATTTGTCTTGCAACCCCTGAGATTTCACGATTTGAATAAAATACAGTGAAAAACATTTTAAATGACAGAGCCATCTCTTATCTAATCAAATTAATTTCATTCTGCACACTGGTTTAACATTTCTCTGAAAATCCTTTTTGAAAACTTTATATTTGTTTGGGGTCCCCCCCCCCCCGGTGGGATGAACATTTCAAGACTACTAAATGTTAACTCTCACGTTCCAAAAAACAAATCATACAACAGTTTATTTGCTCTCATTAGAACACTCCCACATCCGGTTGGAATTTCTTTGATTAGGAAAATCCTTGATTCTAGTTGGATTTAATCTCTTCTCCGTCATCCTGATCCACATCCATTTCCCATATTCCCTAATCAGCTGACAGAAATACCTCCAGCGCAAACTGAGATGGTTAAGTAACACGAAAACCTGTTTTCCTCCCCCAGGCACGTTCTCTCCACAAGCACAGGGTCCAGCGCCCCCTGCAGGCGGAGATCGAAAGGAAAGGGCTCCCTCAGCCGTAGCAACGGTTTCTGTGTACAGCGCGGCCGAGAACGGCAGGGGTCAGGGGCCGGCCAGGAACCCGGAGCTCTACCGTCAACCCAACGGTCAGGGGGCACTTTAGGACCCTCTGAAATTGCTCCCCACTCCCCGGCTTTGGTCTCCAGGACTAGAGGCCGCCGGCAGACCCCGGCAACCCCCGTGTTGCGACCCTGTCCCAACATCCGCCACCCTCCGCCACAGTAAACTAAAGCCCCCAGTTTCTCCATCCCATAACCGGCTTCCGCAGTCGAATCCGACCGTGCATTTGCTTCTCGGGGCCCGCTTTTCACCCCAGCTCCCGAAGGGAACTGCGATGGGAGATGTAATTTACTCCTGGCCGGCAGGTACTCACCTGGGTCCCAGACGCCACTCGGCGCCGCGGACGTGACCACTGCACAATCTACCGCCGACGCCGCAGGTGCCGAGATCGGGGCGTGTCGCCCCGCCTCAGCCCCCACTGGTGAGAGGCTGACCGCCGGGGGCGGGACCACAGCCTCTGCGGATGATTGGCTGGCCCTCGACTTGCTACCTCGCCGATAGGCCTCACACAGCCCATGCTCTCCCGCAGAGGACCCGTTTCCCAGAGTTAAAACGCCGTTACTGTTCTGGATTGTTACACTACCCGCAAGATAAATTGATAACTACTCCAACTTAATTATAGAAATAGAATTAAACGTTCGGAATATCTAAAATGCAACCCAGACTTAGCTCCTTCCCTTTACATAGAAGAGTAAATGAAAGACAAGATTCCCTCTTCCTTTGTATGCATTCAACATCTTCGGAGTGGTGGTTATGAGACACCGTACGGGGCACTGGGATACAAAGGCAAATAAGACGTAATACAATTCAGATGAATAAAACAGTAGAGATTGTTGGGGGAATGTATTTTACTTTTACAATTTCAGATTAATGTCTGGTACATAATAGGAACTCAATGTTATTTTCCTTCCCTTTGCACTTAAATTAGATCTACGTCCTTTAGCAGCCACTGACAGTGGTAAAAACACTGATAGCGGTAAAACTTCTGCAAATATGACTGACTATATTTTTATTATTTCCATTGCCAATGCCAGAGAATGCTAAATTTGCACCTTTATAGGCACAGATTTGAACTTGAGTAAACCTTAGTTTGCTTTGTCAGCATCACATGCCCCAGTCCATGTAAAGTCACTTCATACCTCATTCCAGCCAGCAAACTTCACTCAAAACTATGTCCTAGGTTTAAAACACTGACTACTGTAAATTGACATAGTTTTACTTCCAGCACAGGAGGAAATCCTTTAAATATTTGGGGAAATGGTTGTAATTCCACATACTCTGTAATTTTCTTTTCATTCACTCAGTATTTTGTTCTGGTTATAATTATGTATATATACATTTATGCCTAAATAAAAAGTAGGGTAAAAAGCAACTTGAAGGGGATAGACTATGTAGGCAAATGAAAATTACCACTATCATCTTCATAAAGGTAAGACATTGCATCCAAGAAACAAGGATAGGTATGTGTTAGTTTTTCTTCGAATGTATACATTCCAATACACTCAAATATAGAGAAAAAATAAGCTTATACAAATTAAAATTACACCAGAATGAAAATTACAGAGAAAATTACTATGGATTAGAAAGTAAAATTAAAGGAATCTTCCAAAGAGCAAAGAAAAAAAAAAAAAAGGACAAGGAAAGACGAGAAAGGTCAATGAAGTCTAACATTTTTTTTAAAAAGATCTGGAGAAAAGAGAATATTGAAGGTAGGAAGTTATTAAACAATTCAAGAGGGGCCGCCTGGATGGCTCAATTGGTTGAGCATCCTACTCTTGGTTTCAGGGCAGGTGGTGATCTCATGGGCCCTGAGACCCTGCCCAGCACAGGGCTTTGTGCTCAGCCAGGAGTCAGCTTGAAGATTTTCTTTCTGCCCTCCAATTGCACACTCGTGCACGCGCTCTCTCAAATAAAAAATAATTCAAGAAAATTTCCCAGAATTGAAGAGCTTGACTTTCCAGATTGAAAGGACCCACCAAGTACCCAGAACAGTGGAAAACAGCCCCATGCTAAGGCACATACTGTAACATTTCAGTACACTGGCAAAGAGAATCCTACATTTCCAGAGAAAAAATGAAAAAGAATTAGGAATAAGAATCTCAACAATACTGGGGAGGTGGATGGGGGCACCTGGGTGGCTCAGTCAGTTAAGAATCTGCCTTTGGCTCAGGTCATGATCTCAGGGTCCTGGGATCAAGCCCCATATTGGCCTCCCTGCTCAGCAGGGAGTCCACTTCTCCCTCTGTCCCTCCCCCCTCAGTGCGCCGCCCCCCCCCCCCCCCCCCCCGTGCACTCGAGCATGCTCTTTCAAATAAGTAAAATCTTAAAAAAAATACTGGAAGCTAGGAGACTGTGAAACAATCCTTCAGAATTCTGATGCTGGTTAAGAACAACACAAAAGGTCATTTCAGGCAGAGAGAAAAGCATGAGAAAGGCACAGGTAAGAAAGAAATAAGGACTGTTACCTGCTTAAAGAACTGCAAACATCTCCTTGGAACCAAAAGATTAAGTGAGAGGTGGGTTGAAGTGGTGACAGAGATAGAAAAGGAGTCAAATATACTATTCCAATACTTTTGGCTTTATCAAAATGGAGAGCCACTGAGGATTTTCAGGACAGTGCCATGAAATCCGTATTTCTGAAACAGCAATCTGAAGAGGATGGAGACAGTAAGGCTGGAAGCTGGGAGACTGATCTTGACACTAATCATGTGTGGAAAATAATACAGCAATGGTGATAATAATAAACACTGATTAGGCTAAGAGTTTTTATGGATTCATTTTATTTTGCAACTAACCTGTGAGGTGGGTGCCATTATTTCATGCCTACCTTACAAATGAGGAAAGTGAATCCTGGTGAAGTCACGCTGTTAACAAAAGACACTGTGGATATTTGAACCCAAAGCCTTTCACTTAAGTCCATACTGTTTACTGAGCTCTTAAAATGATAGCCAATCCATCAATAAGTCCCGTTAGCTCAACTTCAAAATGTTATCTTACAACCAGCCACTTCTTAGTCCCTCCACTGCTACCACTCTAGCCTGCCATCATCGTTATCCTGAACTATTACAGGTGGTCCTTAACTGGCTTCCCCATCCATCACCCATCCATCCCTACATTATCCATTCTCACAGAACAGCTCAAGTAATCTTTTTTTTTTTTAAGATTTTCTTTGACAGAGAGAGACACAGCGAGAGAGGGTACACAAGCAGGGGGAGTGGGAGAGGGAAAAGCAGGCTTCCCGCGGAGCAGGGAGCCTGATGCAGGGCTTGATCCCAAGACCCTGGGATCATGACCTGAGCCTAAAGCAGATGCTTAACGATTGAGCCACCCATGTGCCCCCAGCTCAAGTAATCTTGTCTTAAATCATGTTACTGTCCTGTTTACTCCCATCACGAGACCATACATAAGCAGGCCTCTGCCTAACTCAAAGTTTGAGCCATATGGGCTTCATTCTAAAGTGGGAACATCCACCCCGAGACATTACAATGGCTATTTCCTCAATTTCAGGAATGCTCCTTCCCCTTGTCTTACTATCTCATCCTTCAGCCTTCTGCTCAAATAACCACTCCCTCTTGACTAATTTTCTGCACAGAACTTATTCTAGGAAGGGTGGGGATATCCATGTATTTGTATATGTGAGGAGGCAACTTGTTTTTACATCTTCTCAACTTATATAATTTAGTCTTAAGACTGGCCTTTTTTTTTTTTTTAAGATTTTTAATCTCTACACCCAACATGGGGCTCGAACTCACAACCCCGAGGATCAAGAGTTGCATGCTCTACCGACTAAGCCAGCCAGACTCCTAAGACTGGCTTTTTTTTTGGGGGGGGGGGGGGAAGACAGACACACACACACACACAGACAAACACAGTGGAGGGTGAGGTGTGCAGAGGGAGAGAACCTTCATCTCACAACCCTGGGTTCATGACCTGAGCCAAAATCAAGAGTCCAACGCTTAACTGACTGAGCCACCAAGGAGCCCCAAGATTGGCCATTTCTGATTTCATCTACTATTTTTACATTTTTCACAACTTTAATCTCGAGATAACTTCAGAGCCTCAAAGCACCATATTGACCATCATAAATTCCTCCACTTTGACAATGAAGTTGAAGTTAAAAGAAATGAACTGGCTAGTCACTGAGTAGCAGGGCTGGATTTGAATCAATTTCCATGCTTTTCTCAAGGACATGCATGTCCATAGTCATTGGTAAGCAGTTTAAGTACAGGACAAGTTATGTGGTAATTCTAAGCTCAGATTTGCTGATATTTATACTTATAGAACACTATTTGAAAGTCTTTTTTTTTTTTTAAGATTTGTTTTTATTTATTTTTGAGAGAGAGAGTGTGTACAGAGGGGAGGGGCAGAGGGAGAGGGAGAGTGTCTCTGCATTCAGTGCAGAGCCTGACACGGGGCTCGAGCCCACGACCCTGAGATCACGACCTGAGCTGAAACTAAAGACTTGGGACACTTAACCGACTGTGCCACCCAGGCACCCCCAAAACCATCTTTTAAAGCAATTTTGTACCTATTTTACCTTTTTTTCTTGAAACTGTCCAGGGAGGCAAGAGGTAAAATGGCTTCCATTTTTATAGATGTAAGGGACACAAAGAGGGGACTAGTTGAAATGTTGGTCTTAAGTTCCAGTGGTAATGCTTTTTCCACTAAACCACTGTCTAGTTAACCAAATAATATTCAATTAAATTAATGATAAATAAAAGAACTATGATAAAATCAAAACAGCTAAGAGGAACATTATCCGAAGTGTTAGGATTTGTTTAGGGGACTGTCCTATCATATTTATTGGGACTCTTTTGTCTGAAAAAGACAAGGTCAAGAAGGAACAGAGCAGAATTACAAAATTATGAAAGGTATGGCTAAAGGAAAACCTGGACCTACGAGGCACTCTTTAAAAATTTGAGCATGGGGGGCACCTGGGTGGCTCAGTTGTTAAGCGTCTGCCTTCAGCTCAGGTCATGATCTCAGGGTCCTGGGATCGAGCCCTGCATCGGGTTCCCTGCTCAACGGGAAGCCTGCTTCTCCCTCTCCCACTCCCCCTGCTTGTGTTCCCTCTCTCGCTGTCTGTCCAATAAAATCTTCAAAAAATAAATAAATAAAAATCTGAGCATGGTAGTACTTTGTATAGCACTTAAAAAATTTATAGAACTTAGTATTCAAGGATGTTAATAGAAATATAGGTGCTTTTTTAAAATGGCACTTAATTTTTTGAATGTCAGAGACACACATAGCTAATAGTGAAGATGGAATATATCTAATCTTCAAAATGAATGTCAGATGACATCCCATAATGATGGAATCCTGGAACAAATGGGAGTATTCGAGTATCCATATCCCCAAGATCAAGGCAAAAGGGCAAAAGTTTTAAACATTTATCCATAGGTCAGTGTAAACAAGTCCATATATATATATATTTATATCTTTATATATCCTGAAAGCAGAATTTTTTACCTTAATGATTATACCTCAGAAACTACACCTGCCTTAATAATCTGCTTCATCCACTTTACTTAGGGTTGATTTTGCCTTACAGATGCAACCATTAAAGTTTCTTTTTCCTCACCCAAGATTTAAAATATAGTCAAGCCTTATATATACATACAGAAGGCCTACATCAAGTAAAATGAAAAATTTAACACAAAATAATGCATGCATGCTAAGCACATTGGTATACTCAATACAAAATGATGCTGGAGAGTTTATAGTTGGTGATGTAAAACAGTAGTTTCCAAGGAACTTACTTAATCAGACCTTCACAGGGCCCTAGAAACTTCATTTTTAACAAGAATCCCAAAAGATTCTAGGCCTTAATTAAGTGTGCTTAATTAAGTGTACTTTAAACTTTCACTCTGTCAGATTACATATACAATAAAAGTAAATTATAAATCATGTAATTGAACAAAAAACTTTATAGAAACTATTAAATAGATATCTAAATACAAGATGGATTTTAAAATGAAATGTTATTTGTATTTGTAAAGATATATACACTAATCAAAAGCTATACAACATTAACAGCAAATCCAAGTACAAATGAAGATAATCCTCTGAATTCCATGTTTCATCGAGCATCAAAAACCACCACTGTTTTAAAATGAGTTAAGGACAAAAACATATTTTAAAATTACATGAAAGATTTAACACTTCCAAGTCACTTTCTCTTTGCAATAAGCTAGTTATTTAGCTACAATGCACAAAAGAATGGAACTCAGTATTTACTATGACAACTGGAAATAAAAAAAAAAAAGGTTTCAATTTTTATTAGTCCCCTTTCCATGATACAAAAGACCAATGCACCAAAAAACACTGAAACCATGTTAGCAAGGTAACTTACTGGTTTAAAAAATACTGTAATTGTATTATTAATTACCATGTAACAATGTACTTTGTCTTTCAGCTAATTTGTAAGCCTCACTTTATCCATTAAGTAGCATTCATACACAGTATTTGTATTTCTACTTGTATAATTTAGTTTGTCCATCAACTCAAACTCAAGAAGGACTATACGTAAAATAAGTTAAATACCGATCCTGAAAAATAGACTTATGAGAACTAAATCAACTAGTATTTAAATATTTAGTATATGCCTCTTCACTGGATTTTTATTATGAAAATAAAAATAAAATGATTATGAAAATCCTAATCATGCCTTTTTGGTAAGTAGTCTAAAAGTTATTACCTTTTTTTTAAATCAGAAATTAGTCTTTGACTAACAACCCAAGCATTATTCTTCACTTCCACCTACTTCATATTTAGCAAGTTACAAGGATACATCTTTTAGTCCTTTTCTTGTACATTATTCTGTATCCACATTCTCTGCATCTGATTGGATCCCTGGATTTTATTTCATTTTCGGTGTGACATTCTAAAAAAGAAAGTATGGTCATTCAATGTCTAAAGGGCAAATAGGACAGACAAGCAAATTATCTTAACTGTATTTTTTACCCAAAGCACTAAAATGTACTCAATCTCAAGAGTATGGTGCCATGACCATGTTGAAAAGAAAACCACAGGACCCAAATGGCCTCACTTAGGTTAAGATGCCAAGTCCGTAAACCTAGTAAACCAAGACTTAACACTTAACCTAACTGCAGTTTCAACCATTCAGAAATATAACCCCTGACACTCAACATGGGAATTTCCTTGTCAGCATTAGGAAATTTACTGTTTTTTGGTTCCTCTTAGAAAGGCAACCTTACCTAAAACAATGGAGTCTTTGCTAATAATTTCCTTTTTCCCCACTCCTCTCTACCTTTAAAAACCTTTCCTTTTCTGTAGCCTTTTGGAGCTCCCATCTACTTGCTAGGCAGGATGCTGCCTGATTCATGAATCCATTAATAAAGCCTATTACACCTTTAAAATGTACTCAGTTGAACTTTTATTATTTAACAACAATATACTAAGGAGGACGAATTCTTAATAAGATTTTTTTTTTTTTACAGTTGCTGGTATTCTGCTTTGTAACTTTAAAGATGACCCATTCAAGACAAAGTTAAATGTAATTATTTCAAAACTCTGAAGTAAAACACTCCTACTTTATTTAAGTTCTACTCTTACCTCCGCAGATATATATCATCGGCTGCTGCTTCGGGGGTTGAACGTCCTTTTGGGTGTCCATTGATAGTCCCTGAAATCACAGACTTAAATCTTTAATATCTTAAAAGGGCTCCTCACAAACACAACCAGGCCTCATTTTTCTCAGGGAAACCTAAAAAAGTCCCAATTCCTAACGTGTACTTTTTCAAACCCTATGGGTAGAGCTAAAGGACGACAACGTATTGCGCACTTACCCCCAAACTAGACACAGTAACATTTTACACATATAATGTCATTTTAATCTTTACAACAATCGTAGGAGTTATTACCCTTACTTTACAGATGAAGAAACCCAGCCCTGTAGAAGTCAATTTGCGTAGGGTTATTCAGCTATTAAGAGATAGGGGCACTGGGATCTGACGGCAAAGCTCGCGTTCCCATTTAACAGAAGTCCTACTGTTCCAAAATTCAGCAGAAAGCAATAAATTATATCCCTCAACAAGGGAACATGCGAACCGAAAATAAGGGGAGAATAACTCCCCAAAGCCAAAGAGCTAACCTGAACGAAACCGGGCAAAGGAATAACACCATCCACTCAACCCCCAGCTTCTCCCAATTCTAACCCCATACCGGACCTTTTTAACCTTGAGGGTCTTACCAATTTGGGTCCAAATACCCACCTCTAAATACAACTAGCCAATTCCCTACCCACGTAGCCCCCAGAAACTAAGTACTCTGCAGTTCGCGGCGGATTATGGCTCCTCGTTGTGTCTCAACCAACTTCCGGCGCTGGCATATGACGCGTGTAGTCCCCGCCTCTTCCGCCCCCCGGGCGTGGCCAAGGAACCCGGATTGTACACAAGCGGTAAAGCCGGGAATTTTGGATGTTAGGCTCTGTGGAGAAGAATTCGTGTTTCGCCCCAGCTTATTTCATTTTTCAGAATAGCAAAGCATTTCAGTAGTTCCTCAAATCGGAGGGAGTCTGCTTTTCTAACTAATGAAGTCAGTAGAAAGTAAACTTCCAGGAGGGCTGAGGGTTAGGAGAGAAAGCGAAATGACAAGTGCCCCTGGAATCCTAGGCTAACCGTTACTCGGAGGAACACAGAAGCAGCGACTGCATCACTGATTTTCACTTTAAAAAGCACTTTTCAGATTATGTTTTTCCTATTGTTTGATACCTGTGCTGGGCCAGTGGAGCAGCCGCCCCCTATCCTTCACATAATTTCATTTTTGCTTTTTGAACCTTTCGTAGGCTCCTGTTGTCCCTCTGACCCACTCCTTTTGCTTGTTTTAAAGCAAAGGCTGGGGCGCCTGGATGGCGCAGTTGGTTAAGCCTCCAACTCTTGCTTTTGGGGTTGGTTTGTTTTTTTTTAAAGATTTCATTTATTCAGGAGAGAGAGACGGGGCGCCTGGGTGGCTCAGTCGGTTGGGTGTCTGCCTTCCGCTCGCGTCGTGGTCCCAGGGTCCTGGGATCGAGCCCCGCGTCGGGCTTCCTGCTCGGCGGGGAGCCTGCTTCTCCCTCTCCCTCTACCTGCTGCTCTGTCCACTTGTGCTCTCTCTCTGTCAAATAAATGAATAAAAAATCTTAAAAAAAAAAAAAAAAAGAGAGAGAGAGGCAGAGGGAGAAGCAGGCTCCCCAAAGAGCAGGGAGCCCGATGCGGGACTAGATCCTAGGACCCTGGGATCATGACCTGAGCCGAAGGCAGACGCTCAACCATCTGAGCCACCCAGGCGCCCCCAAGCCTTGGTTTCTGCTCAGGTCGTGATCTCAGGGTCCTGGGATGGAACCCCGCATCAGGCTCTGCACTCAAGCGTGGAGTCTGTTTGAGATTCTCTCTCCCTCTCCCTCTGTCCCTCTCACTCGTGTTGTCTCTCTCTCTCTAAAATAAATTTTTTTTAAAAGCAAAGGCGATATGAAGGCAGCTACATAGATTAATTCCACTTAAAACTAAGGGATATTGGTAGCAGTCACTATCCATTGATTGACCTTCCTTCCATCTCATGTATTCCTCCCTAGATGAAACAAAAGGATCTGAGCAGTGGAGGTGTGTTTTTTGAAAGATCAAAATCAGTGAGATTAATAGCAAATGGGTTCACAACATTTACGTTCGTTTGCTTCTTTCACAGAAGGTTTTCACTTACATCAGAAGGAAGAAGAAAATGAATTAAAATTTAGAAAATAGTTGTTAATAATGATTATAGTTAAGCAGAGAAACAGGTTTCTTTCACCCCAACATGTCCTTGATTTCTTATTAAGCAGCATATACTGCTTTCCTGTCTTCCATCCAGCACTTTGACAATGGACGATTTTATTTATACACAGAACAGCCTATTTACACCCCCAGATCGGGTATGTACACAGCGATACAGGAGACATTTGCTTCCACGGCGGGCACTGTGTAAATTAAAATCATAAATATGAGGGGTAAGCCCCACCCGAGGGCACAAAACCTTTTCTCCAAGACTCCTCAGCCACCCCCCCCCCCCCCCCGGCCCAGCCACAGCGGGGACGGGTCGGGCCAGGCTTCACCTCTCACTTCCA
Source organism: Mirounga angustirostris (assembly GCF_029215605.1). Classification (NCBI taxonomy): domain Eukaryota; kingdom Metazoa; phylum Chordata; class Mammalia; order Carnivora; family Phocidae; genus Mirounga; species Mirounga angustirostris. The sequence goes on from NW_026991712.1 coordinate 36,551,992, forward strand.
GGAGTTCAAACTGATCGTACCTTTACAGACCAGGTTGGGAGATTTAACTTGATCTTCCTGGTCTTCCTGGCTGCCAATTTTTTAATTTCCAGGGAAACATAATGGATTTTCTTGCTGCTTTTTTCACAGACAGGCCAACATACAGCATAAATATTTTGACCTCCCCTCTCAACCAAAGAGAAGAGAGTAATGCAACAGAACAGTCAAAATAAGCTTTCCTACAAGAATTACTAGATAAAACTGTTGTTATAAGAGAAAGATGATGGAGGGGCGCCTTGCTGGCTTAGTTGGTAAGCGTCTTGACTTCGGCTCAGGTCATGATCCCAGGGTCCTGGAATCGAGCCCCGCATCGGGATCCTCGCTCAGTAGGAAGCCTGCTTCTCCCTCTCCCACTCCCCCTGCTTGTGTTCCCTCTCTCGTGGTCTCTCTCTCTGTCAAATAAATAAATAAAATCTTTTTTAAAAAGAGAAAGATGAGGGCGCCTGGGTGGCTCAGTTGGTTAAGCGACTGCCTTCGGCTCAGGTCATGATCCTGGAGTCCCGGGATCGAGTCCCGCATCGGGCTCCCTGCTCGGCGGGGAGCCTGCTTCTCCCTCTGACCCTCCCCCCTCTCATGTGCTCTCTGTCTCTCTCATTCTCTCTGTCTCAGATAAATAAATAAAAATTTTTTTTTTAAAAAAAGAGAAAGATGATGGAGTGATACAGAAAGTGTAACTTTAATCATTGCACACTTTACTGGATTCTGACTCTCCAGTTGATGTATCAAAATGATTCTGGCACATAACAGTCTAGGGAGATGAGAATAGATCGCAAAAGTAGGATAGAAATGGGTCTTGGGACCCTGTGGAAGGGTAGAGTAATTACAAGTGATATCGAGGAGATCCAGAATTTCTACAAAAGTCCATGTTGATGCTAGTTCTCAATCCAACACCCTCTTTCCTATCAGTAGGAACCAATAGTTTTAGAATCACTATGGAGCATGGTCAATGTAAACTATTATCATTGGTGACAGCTAACTTTTCTTGAGCACATACCATGTGCAGATATCACTCCATTGCCCTCTCCTAATGAGGGCAGATGTCTTGTTATCTTGGATACTAGTGCTTTTAATTCCTTAAAATATGGTTATGGAGATGCAAGTTGCTTTTTTCCTCCCTGAAACTCTGTTTTTCATATTCCTTGATCTTATTCTTTTAAGTATATCTGCATAGCTTGAGTCATCGTGATTGGAAAAGTCTTTCATTATGTTTTGCTGGATGGTCCCCAAAAGAAGAATTAGATCTTATGGAAAACAGATGGTTTTAAAATTCTGAGGTCAGTAATGGGATGACATCCAATCCAGAAAAGGAAGCAAAAAGGCCAAAGACCATGGTGGGTAAATAGAAAAAAAAAAAAAGAATAGGAGAATATAGCTCAGTGATTTGTATTTGGGGTATATGAGTAAAGCCAGGACAAGCTATATATAACTAGGTTCCTTTTTGCCTTTTTGGTGGTCGGGGGGAGGGAGTAAAAATTACTCTTATGATAGAAGGGAGTTATGTTATACTTTTGCGCTCTTCAGTCATAATAAAATAAAGAAAATAAATTAACTAGATAAAGAGAAAAGAGCAATGTTTAAATTATGTTTGGGATTTTGTGGATTTTTTAAACCATAGGCAAAATCCCCTGCCCTGTTTATGTTATAGTGGGAGTGAGGATCAGACATTAAACTAGATAAGTAAGTAATATGACATTTTAATTTTTATTTATTTTATCTAAGGATTTTATTTATTTGTCAGAGAGTGCACAAGCAGGGGGAGCAGCAGGCAGAGGGCGAGGAGGCTTCCCGCTGAGCAAGGAGCCCAAGTACTTGATTCTAGGACCCTGGGATCATGACCTGAGCTGAAGACGCTTAACCGACTGAGCCACCCAGGCATCCCAGTAATATGACATTTTTAGAAGGTGATAAACTACATGGAGAAAATTCAGCAAAGAAGGAGGATTGCAAATGCTATGGTGGGGGGAAGGGCAAAATGGCTGTAATAGAGATTTGTCTGAAGAGCTAGAGAGGGCACTACTCACTGTATCTGGGTACGTGTGGGTGTCTTCAGAGAGGTGCTATGTGTAATTCACCAATTCCTTAAGTCCTACAGGTACCTGAAACTTAACAACCTCATACTAAATTCATCTTATTTTGTTCCAAACCTATCCTCTGTGCTTCCTCAACCCCTGCCCCATGCACTTGATTCTGCTAACTGAACGTGTTGAGTCCAGGTTCTTCTCCAGCCCCACTGGCTTCCAGAGTCATGCAATAGCTTCCTAAGTGGTCTCCTTGCAACCACCCTCACCTCTTTTCCTTCTGTTCTCCATTCTGCCACCAGAATGATCTTTCTCAAATTAAAATGCTCTGCAATGCCTAGAGGATCAACTTCAGACTCTTAACTGCATCCAAAATTCTCCATGACTTGGCTTCTTCCCCTTCTCAAGAATTTTCTTTGCCCTTTCCTCAAATAAATCTGAGTTTCTAGATATAACAAACTATTTACAGTTTGCCCAACTGTCCCAACTTTCCTGCTCTTGCACATTTTGAGATTGAAATCACCTGTTGTCTGACTTTTAAATTGCCATTTGTCCCTCAAAATCCACCTCGAGTCATGGTCTTTATTTTTTTTATTATGTTAATCACCATACATTACATCATTTGTTTTTGATGTAGTGTTCCATGATGCCACGTTTGTGTATAACACCCAGTGCTCCATGCAGAACGTGCCCTCTTTAATACCCATCACCAGGTTAACCCATTCCCCTCCCCCCTCCCCTGTAGAACCCTCAGTTTGTTTTTCAGAGTCCATAGTCTCTCATGGTTCATCTCCCCCTCCGATTTCCCGCCCTTCATTCTTCCCCTCCTGCTATCTTCTTCTTCTTCTTTTTTTTTTTAACATATAATGTATTATTTGTTTCAGAGGTACAAGTCTGTGATTCAACAGTCTTACACAATTCACAACGCTCACCATAGCACATACCCTCCCCAGTGTCCATCACCCAGCCACCCCATCCCCCCCCCCCCACTCTAGCAACCCTCAGTTTGTTTCCTCAGATTAAGAATTCCTCATATCAGTGAGGTCGTATGATACACGTCTTTCTCTGATTAAGTCATGGTCTTTATAAAGTTAATTCTACCCCTTCTTCGAATTCCTTAGGATTAGTTGATCCTCTTTCCTTTGTACTACTACCGTTCCTCTATTAGAGTGCTCGTGAGCCCCTTAAGGCCATTACTGTGCTGTACTCATCTTTGTATTCCCAGTAGCTAGCCTAGTGATTGGCAGAACTTAATTAAGTGTTAGTGAGTTTTATTTTGGATATATTTCATTTTGGATGACTAAAGGACATCCAGACAGAGAAATAAATGTCCAGTTGGAGGAGAGTGGTGGTAGCTGCTATTATTGGCTTAAAAGTAATGGGTGAGGTTCTGCACAAGAATTATGTAAGAACATAATGGCAAAGTTTAAAAAAAAAAGTGCTGAGGTAGGACGTCTCATTTAGGGAAAAGGCAGAGAAAAAGAAGCCAGAAAAAGGAGACTAGGAGGAAGCTGCCAAGAGCAGAAGGATGGAGCCTGGCATAGAATAGGTGTCCGGTGAACAATATAAAACATCCCGTCTAGCAGAATCAAGCATAATCCGGTGCAGAGACACTGTAACCAAGTTAGTCATACCTTTCAGACCTCATCCTGTGTATATCTATACTACTAAAAGGCGTCATTCAGTTTGTAACCTGCTTTTTATACCTATCTCAAGAAACATTATCCAAGTGACCACTCACCCGCATTATTTTTGATGGCATCCCACTGTAGGGCCTAGTGGCCTTTCTACATAATGCTCCCCAAGGTGAGAATGGGGAGAGGCAGAGCCCATGAAGTTAGGAAGCCCGGCTGAGCTTTGGGTGGGGGCGGAAGGGTGGGGAGGGGAGGACGAGACCTCCTCCGGGGGCAGCCGGGACCCGGCCTGCGCGTCGCGGGGCGGCCGGCGGGGGCGCCGCGGAGGCGGAGGAAGAGGCGGCGCGGGGCGGGGCGGCGCGTAGCGGTTACTCAAGGCGGGCGGTTCAAACCGAAGGAGGGAAACGCGGCGGCCCCACGCGAAGCTGGCGTGGGGGTTGCCATAGCCGGGCATCCCCGGGGGCGAGGCGGTGGCCCCTGCCCGGCGCTCCCAGCGGCGGCTGCCTGACTCCCCTCCCGCCTGGCCCCGCGGCCCGGTCGGTGCGGGCGCGCCTCGCTCTCCAGGTGGGCGGGAGTGGGGGGCCCACGGGTGTGCCGGCTAGCGGGCCTCCCGGCGCCCGGCCCGGCGCCCACTTTGCTTTCCAGGTGCTGGACGAGAGGGGCGCCCCGAAGCCGATCTCTTGCGCGCTCGCTCCGCGCCAGGTGACGCCCACCCACCCTCCGCCTTTCGGTGGCGTTCTGGGCCCTGGGCCCTGGCGGCGGAGCGAGGCGACCCCCATCCCTCCGCCAGCTTGGCCTTGGGAAGGTCCCGGAGGGCGGACGGGGCCAAAAGACGCCCTGGTGAGACCGTTAACCAGCCACCCGCTGACAGCACCTTGGGGGGAATAGATGACCGCGCTGTGGCTTGTTACGCTGCATTTTCAGAAAAACCCGAATTTGGGGAGGTTCCTCAGTTCCCAGACTCGCTGGAGAGAACAAGGATATTGAAATTACCATTATCGGGAGAGCTGAACGAAGTTCAAAATGGTTTAGACCTTTTCATATGTTAGGAATAATCCCTGCAGCGTGTACTGATGTACCTTTCCAATCTTAGCAGTCATCATGCTGCTGCAGGTTTCGATTGTCCAGTTTTTAATTGGTAATACTTTGGCATGAGTTTTGAAAGCAAAGTGAAAGATTTTCTTGTTTGGAAGCTCACATAACTGACATCTAAGAGCTCAAGATTTACTGATGGTAAGATTTTCCACTTTAACAAATGAAAATTTGGTTTTAATATAGTTAAGTGGTATTTCATTCTCTAACTTAAGTGTTTTTAAACTGAATTATAGTTGACATACAATATCATATTAGTTTCAGGTGTACAACATAGTGATTCTACATTTTTATACATTATGAAATGATCACATTGATAGGTCTAGTTATCTGTCACTATAAAAAGTTACTACAATATTATTCATTGCATTCCCTGTGGTGTATATTGCCTTCCTATGGCTTATTTATTTTATAACTGGAAGTTTGTACCTCTAATTCTTTTCATTTATTTTGACCACCCTTTACCCCCATCCCCTCTAGCAACTTCAGATTTGTTCTCTGTTTCTATGAGTCTGTTCCTGTTTCATTTGTTCATTTGTTTTGTTTCTTAGATTCCACAATAAGGGAAATCATATGGTATTTGTTTTTGTCTGGCTTATTTCACTTAGCATAATACCCTATGAGTCCATCCATGTTGTCACAAACGACAAGATTTCATTCTTTTTTTATGGCAGAGTAATATTTCATTGTATATATGTACCTCATTTTTATCAGTTCATCTATCAATGGACACTTAGGTTGCTTCCATATCTTGGCTATTGTAAATAATGCTGCAATGAACATAGAGGTGTACATGTATCTTTTCAAATTAGTGTTTTCTTTTTCTTTGGGTAAATACCCAGAAGTGGAATTGCTGGATCATATGATAGTTCTATTTTTAATTTTTTGAGGAACCTCCATACCGTTTTCCATAGTGGCTGCACAAATTTGCATTCCCATCAGCAGTGCGTGAAATTTCCCTTTTCTCCACATCCTTGCCAATTTTTTCTTTTTTGAGGGCACATAGAGATGTGTTCTCAACGCTCAGGAGCCTGGTTTTAAAAAATGAGTATCAAGGAGGCTCGTTTGATTAATTAGTGAACTGTTGAATCGGTAAAATTAGGTAAGTCAATGGACATTTCAAAATTTTGCATGAGTCTTTTTAAATGATTTAAAAATTAAGTTTTGAAGAACCAATTTTTGTTTGAGACCAACATCTTGGGATAGTAGAAAGATGGAGATGATGACAGCAGAGAAAGCACATTGGAGGCAACTTCAGATGGGTAGATGAACAGAAAAAAAATTAGTTTTTTGTTTATATGTTTATGTTTATATCAAGTGGCCTATGGGTGGTAGGGGGAGAGGATATCTGCATCCTGGTTTTGTTTCTAACAATTTGCCTGTTTCCCAAATTCTAGCATGGTGAGACACCTAGTGGTAAGGTAGAATAGTTACATTTGCTCTAAAATTTTAGAAGGATTTGTTGACCTAATTTTAACTTTATAGAATGATTCTCAGAGAGGGAAAAATATTCATGGGTGCAGGTGTAATTTGGAAGCTCATTATATGTCATTAACTTAATATTTTGAAAACAAAATTGTCTTAAAGTATAATGCAAGTTATAGAAAGCAAAGTTTGATTATCTTGGCTGGTAAGCATGTACAGAAGATAGCAGTTATTCTTAAGATCTGTGGGGATCTAGATCAGAAGAGAACATGTATGAGATTTACCAGAATTGAATATAGGTTTAAAAGGTTGAAAAACACTTAGGTATTTTGTCCAGTAGTAATCTTCCCATGATCATTTTACCATAAAGAAATTTTTGTTTTGTGGTTGGAGTAGCAATTTGTTGTTGTTGTTGTTGTTGTTGTTTTTAAAAACTCATTCACTTAGGTACTTAACTAGTATAACCTAAGCATAAATATATTGCTTTCCCATTATATTCAACTAAAATATATTTTCCCAGGATCTTTTAATAGAGAAAAATTATGTATTTGGTCTGGAGAGAACTTTGAAAAATGACAGTTTTCTCAGTGTTCTTTGAATAATCTGGAGAAATATCAGAAACTATGGTAATTTTCTCCCCTTCATACCCTTTGAGCTACAATTTGAGTTTCTAGAAAGAAGGAATGTGATAATACTGTTAAGAAAAGGTTAAGGAGTAAAGTATCTCCTAGTGTCATTCCTTACAAATATAATTACTGAGTAACTCAATAAGTAATTACAAGTAATTTACTTGACTTCTGTTCTTGTAATTTCAAGACTATTATAAAGGGTGAGTTTCCCACAAATAGTTGTCTGTTATCTGTGAATTCAAACCTGCAACTGGACCTGACATCTCAAAATATTTAGAAAATGAGACAAGAATAACATGCCCTCTATCTGTGGGGTGCTGGTTCATTTGGGTTAGGTCAAGAAGAATGTATTAGTAATTCATCAATCAGCCAAGGAGTCTTTGCAGAGTTATGAGTCTGGGAACTCAGACCTTGAAAATGGTCATGGGGACTGGATTTCTGTGGCAGGCCTATGTCACAAAGATGAATAATATTATCCTGGTATTGCTTAGCCAAGTTGCCATTAAATCTAGTGGTAGCACTCATTTGACACATTTCCAAAAACATGTTTAAAAATTGGCATATAGTTTTTTAAACAGCTTTACTTATATACCAGAACCTTGAAGGGAAATATCCAATTGACTAGATATAGGCCAGTACAAATAAGCTAGAATATTAAAACTATATGTACTTCAGTGCTGTTAAAATCGTAAGGTAATAAAATCTAAAAATGATGTTGCCAGATTTTTTCCTCAAGTGTAGTTCAAGAAAATATTTGTGCATGGTGCTTAGGACTATGCTTAACCAAGTAATCCGTGAATATGTATAACCCAAAAGTTTTGGTTTTTATGACGTTAAAAGTTGGGTTCAGTAATATACACATGAGTATGTATTAGAGTAGATTTGTTTTTTTAAGGTAACTTTTCTTATTGCCATAACATTTTGTCTTATCCCTATTCATATATTTTTGGATAAGCTGCTAGGCTACTCATTTCAAAGGAAGAATATAATCTGTTTGCACTTTTAGAAACAGATTTTGAAGATGTCAGAGAGACGTTCAAGCCAAGCTTGCACTGGAGCAGAAAATGAGGTGGACTCTCCTACCGTCAACTTCAAATCCTCCAGCTTCAGAGATTTCTGTTCCACATCTTCATTTCAAGATAGTGGCTACAGTGAGTTGTTACAACCTTGCAACTTTGGTAGTACAGATAAAGAATTTTTTGGAAAGAAAGAAAAAGGCCCAACATTAATCCATGAACATCCTGAAACTTCAAATCTGGGCTTAACTCATCCTTTAGAATCTCCAACTCAAAAAAAGAGATTTGTCTTTTCTAGGAATGAAAATGATACAACTCCAGAACTTTGTGAAACCCCTAAAGTCAGTGGAAAAAAATTTTTACTGCGTAAAAGGTTGGACAGATCTTTCTCTTTCCTAAAGGAGGACTGTGAATCACAAAACAGTTCTTTAGAAAGTAGTATAAACCAAGTCCTCAACTTAGAAAAAAATAATCCAAGCTGTGCTTCAGGTTTTCCAAGGCAAACCAATTTTAGTCCTTTAGTTACTAGTACTTTGAAAACAGAAGAAGCAACTTCCAGCAGTCAAAAATTGAGACTTAATTTTTCTCAACAGAAGACTTCCACAGTTGATGATTCCAAAGATGACTGTAGCCTATTTGAAGTTGAATGTATATCTCCGATTCAGGGCAATAGTTCTAAAGACTCTATCACATATGACCTTAGTGATAGCAGTCTGTTTGTTAATGATGAGAATACATATCCCAAACTTCTGGGCTCTTCTGCTAGTCGAACATCTTGTGGAACAAATGAGAATTTATGTGTGACTCCAATAAGTAATCTTGTAGCAAACATTAAATTTAATGCAAGTCAAAGGCTCTCTCCTTCAGCTGAAGTGAGGGGCAATATTTCAACACCTGAAGACAGTGGTTTTAACTCACTTTGTTTGGATAAATCAGAAGATTCCCTCTCTGACCAGGAGGGTTCTTTTCGAGAACTTCGGAAACGTAAGGGAACTGTCAAAGTGGGGGACACCATAAAAAAGTCAGGGCATCTTCGGAGGCTGAGAAGATTGTCCACACTTCAGGAACAAAGCTCACAGTCTGAGACAGAAAGGGACTCTGACTCAGAAGCAACACCAGCAACTGCTTCAGACACCTCGGAGAATCAGCCGAGCAGTGACAATGAGATTTTAAGCTTTAAGAATTTATCAAAGACCCCAGCTTTGCAGTTAGTGCACGAACTCTTTATGAGAAACAAAAGAAAAAGATTCCAGCAAAATGGTGCACATGAATTCTTAGAAGAGAAGGATGGGGGGCAAATAGCTGTACTACAGTGTGTACTTGCAGGACTGATTGGCAAGAAAATGGGTATAGAAAAACTGGACATCTTAACAGAATTAAAATATAGAAATTTAAAACATATTCTTGCTATGGTTTTAGATTCCTTGACTGCAGAAAGCCTATGCAGGTAAGAAATAAATTTTTTTTCTGAAGTAAAGCTTCCTTCTTACCACCTTTTTTTTTTTTTTTTAAAGATTTTATTTATTTATTTGAGAGAGGGAATGAGAGACAGCAGGAGAGGGAGGAGGGTCAGAGGGAGAAGCAGACTCCCTGCTGAGCAGGAAGCCCGATGCGGGACTTGATCCCAGGACTCCAGGATCATGACCTGAGCTGAAGGCAGTCGCTTAACCAACTGAGCCACCCAGGCGCCCACCACCTTTTTTTTTTTTTTAAGTTGGAAAGCTTTTCTGTGAGTTGAGTAGTTGTGCTATTTTCTATTCATTTTGTTTTATTATCTCTATCTTTGGTTGTCTTACACTTTATCAAAGGTGGTTTAGTGAGCTTCCTAGAAGAGCTTACTAATACAGTTCTTTCTGTTTAAAATCCTGTTTTAGGGGCGCCTGGGTGGCTCAGTCGGTTGGGGGTCCGACTCTTGGTTTTGGCTGGAGTCAGGTTGTGGGGTGGAGCCCTGCCTTGCGCTCAGCTCTCAGTGGGGAGTCTGCTTGGGGGTTCTCTCCCTCTGCCCCTCCCCCCCAACCTCTCTCTCTCTCTCTCTCTTTAAAATAAATAAATAAATCTTAAAAAAAAATAAAATCCTGTTTTAGAAAGCATCAATATAGTCTTCTGGATAAAGTTCATGTCACTGTCATTTGGGAGGAGAGTTTCTAAACGTTGAACTTTAAATTTTCAAGATGGCAAATTATATTCTGCAAAAGTTATTTACTGATTTAATAGTTCACATCCTATTGTCAGATTGCAAATTGTATTAAAGTTATGACACTTGGTCAGAAACAATGTAAAGTATTATGGTGACTAAGAAATGACAACATACAAAAGATACCATTTAGTTATTTAATCTAAATTCTAGAATCCAAAATGATGGTTAGCTTTCATTTTAGGGCTTAGTTTCTCTAGAGACCAAGGCATATGGATTAGTTCATTTTCATTGCTAACAGGGCAGTGGAAGGTAATTACTTTTGGGAATTTCAAGGAATTAGAAACTGAAGTATTTGTGTTAACAAAGATTTCAGTATATTGGATGCTGCCACATAATTAAAGAGAAACAGACATTTAGGAGTATTGAAGGCAGGAACGAGGGTTATAAAGACTAACGTGAGACTGTGTTCATACTGGCAATTTTGGGGAGTTGCAGGACTATCAGAAGACAAGACCTCTGGGAATGCCATGACCAGGAAGGAGGGAAGCCTGTAGAACCTTTGGGAATGCCATGACCAGGAAGGAGGGAAGCCTGTAGACTTCTGCAAGGTGACGGTAGAGGGAGGACATGCAGGAGAGTTTGTGAATTTGTTTTTTGATAGAGATATGTCAAGAGTTTGGTTCATAGAATCCTTGCTGTTTTTATGGCCACTGCTTCTATTAAAGCCCTTCTTCACCTTTCCTCCACAAATTAATCGTAGGCTACTGTAGAGAATTGTAGAATTTTGTAGCTGGAAGTCTTCTGAGACATCTGGTCTAATAACATGTTTTGCAGATGGGGAAACTTCCAAAGAAGTTAAGTACCTGCCAACAGTCATTCAAGGAGATAGGAATGTATCTAGGTCTTTAATTGAGCCCTCTGATTTTTTTTTCTTTTTTCTTTTCTTTTCTTTCTTCTTCTTTTTTTTTTTTTTAGAAAGGGAAATGTGGAGGCAGGGGCAGAAGGAGAGAGAGAATCTTAAGCAGACTCCACGCTGGGCATGGAGCCCATGCCAGGCTTGATCCCATGACCCTGAGATCATGACCTGAGCTGAGAGCAAGAGTGAGACGCTTAAATGACTGAGCCACCCAAGTGCCCTGAGCCCTCTGATTCTCAATCCAATACTGCCTCACAAGCTTATATTAAGATTTAAGGCCTTTCTAAATAGACTTGACCGGGAATGTCCTTGGTGTAAACCAAGTAGGATAATAAACAGATTAGTGTACCTGTATGTATGTGCCTTTAAAAAAAGGTTTGAATGAGATAAATTATTTGTTTAAAAAAATCAAGGAGATGGCTGAAATATAGGAAGTTTATTTTTATATGCTGTAGTATTTGGATAGAGACCAATTAAAAACTTGGGTGATATTTTTGGATGCTCACTTGTAGGAACAGTTGATATTTGGTCATATTTTTGTAGTTACCACTTTTCCCCACCCCTCCAAATGTATAGTATTTGTACTGCAGAATGCATGTATAATGTTAGCAGTGTTTATTCTTGGTAATGTGAGAGATTATGGTCAGTTGAAATAACTGTGGCAAATAACCAACTGCATAGTTAATTTCTTCCCCATTTAGAGGTGACTTTCTGCCTTTTCCTCTCCATCAATCTGATATAAGACACATTTATTGGTTTAGGGAGAGGCAAGGCAATTGAAGTGGCCATAGTAACTGGAAGGAAAGTATTAGCCCCATAACAGCAAGCGAACTTTTTTTAATTGTCTGATCTTATTCCCTTTGAGTGATTTAAGTTAGAGTAATAAAAAAGACCAGATTAACAGCTGAGAGATGATCTTTTCTTTCATAAATAGTATAGCCAAGGTTATTGATAAATAGGCAATCTCTGGATATAAATTGAGGTTTTTTTTTTTTTTTTCTTAGCTACTTCATTCTCATCAACTTTGGTTTCTAAAATAGAAACTTTGTAGCGCTACCCATCATAATGATTGTTATTTGGCACTTAGTACATCCAATGAATTATTGATAGTTCTTATGTTTGTGGGGGGATGGGTTAGCCTGGTGATGGGTATAAAAGAGGGCATGTATTGAATGGAGCACTGGGTGTTATACGCAAACAATGAATCATGGAACACTACATCAAAAACTAATGATGTAATGTATGGTGATTAACATAACATAATAAAAAAATGATAGCTTTGTTAAGTACATTCATAGGAGGAATAGATAAACACCTCTTGTGCTATATGGATGATAATCATTTTCTACATGTTGTGTTCCAAATTTTTAATTTTAGTCTCGCATTTGAAGTTAAATCCTCTTAATCAGTCTCCCAGTGGACTCATATTGGCTTTATATGAAACTATGTTTTTCTCTTAACCATTTGTAAGATAATAACCTGTCAATATAATGCTGGCATATACTTAATATTTTAATGACAATTCTTTCATATGGTGAAACAATATGGAACAATAATGTAGATCAAGTCATATTTTTAATGTAAATTTTAGGTTTAAATTACTGTCCAAAATCTTTAAAACAAGTTTTTCTTATTAATTGTCACATGCAAAAATGTTAATTTTATGGAAGATATACAATATAAAGACCAATCATTTTGTTGCAGTGTTTGGAAAGTGAGCAGAAATTGGCGTGAAATTATTGTTCAAGATAAAAAAGCAAATCGGAGGAGGAAATGTTATATCTCACAACTGAAAGCAGATTCTGAGGTAATGTATATAATACTTTTCTCAAATGGATTTGTAAAATAATCTCATATTGCTGGACAACCTAATTTGGTTTTCCTGCTATCTTTTAACGCTTTTCATTTAGCAAACATTCACTCATGAATGTTTTACTTCTCTCAAACTCCATTTCCTTCCAGTCCATAGGGGAGTAGACTACCTAGCATCAAGAGCGTCTTGTAGGGTTTTGTTGTTTAGGTGTGTGTGCTGTTAGCAGGGTTTGAATACCAGTGCTATGCTGGATCCTATTCATAATTAGATATCCTTAAAGCATTTTCTATCCCGTCTTTTGAGTGGATATTATGTGCCAATTGCTCAGATTACAATGGTGAACCTTTCTGAAATGGTCCCTGCTCTCTTGGAACTCATGCCCCATGACTTGAGATAAAAGTCAACAGGGGATTATAATACAGGTGTGTTAGAGGAAGCCCAGAGTTCATTCTATTAGATCATTTAAAAGGAGTATTTGATACTTGGGAATCAAGAGAAGGCTTTTCAGAAACAGTGCAACTCCGCTGAGACCTGATGGATGAGGGAGTGAGTGGCTAGCCAGGTGAAGACAGGGAGGAGCGTTGCAGCAGAAAGGATAGCATAGAGGAAGGCCTGGAAGTGAGTGAGCGTGGCAGATTAGTGCTGGTAAAGCATCATAAGCTTGTATTTTCTTGAAGATTTGGGAAACAGCTTTGAATTGACAGGAAAAGTCCTGCAGAAGCTGATTTATTCTTCCTAGCGACATTACTTTGTGTACTAGGCATCTGATGACTCTGGCCCCGTATATATTGTATATGCAGCTTTTAGACCTTTCTTAGCCATTAATACCAAAAGAAACCACGAGAGTTCACTCTCTTATCCTTGTTCTAGTAAAAAGTATTTAATAACATAAGTAAATTTTTAATTTGACAAAATATAATAATTGAGGTGATATATGGTGTAAACAAATATAAATACCTAGTTACAGATTGGTGGGTTTCTCATTACAATGAAATATTGGGGACTGCACTTAACTAAAATGTTGACTTTCTATTTTACTTTTTTTTTACCTTCTCACCTATGATATTGCCTTACAACTTACTCACAGCTCCTGGCTACCTACTGCTGCAGCTTCTGAGCCTGGGAGCTTATACTAGAGCTTATACTAGAGAAAATATTTGCCTTCTTAACTTCTTATTTTTTAGAGTGCTGCTCTATGTGCTAAGGACTTACTTTAAGAAATAATTTTTTTAGGGTGCCTGGGTGGCTCAGTCGGTTAAGCGACTGCCTTCGGCTCAGGTCATGATCCCAGGGTCCTGGGATCGAGTCTCACATCGGGCTCCCTGCTCAGCGGGGAGCCTGCTTCTCCCTCTCCCTATGCCTGCCACTCCTCCTGCTTGTGCTCTCTATCTCTCTGACCAATAAATAAATAAAACAGCAGAGAGGGAGGCAGATGCTTAACTGACTGAGCCACCCAGGCACCCCCCCCAAAAAACAATTTTTAAGCAAGCATCTATTAATATTAAACTATTAGCTCCATGTACATGTACAAGGAAAGAAGCATGGTTGTGTTTGGCAACACTTCAGGTAATTCCAGATAAAATATTCATATCCTGGCCACCACTTTTTTTCCCCCAACTTTATTTCTTAAAGGACTATACGTTTTTCCTTACTTGAACTTTTTTTCTTATTTTGATTTGCTTTTTAATTTTTTTTTTTTCAAAGTAAAACAAGTATATGGTTTAAAAAGTCAAACTAGACTATGAGGCTTATAACAAAACACATTCTCTTACTTGTCTCTTCCTACTCTTTTTTTTTTTTTTTTTAAAGATTTTATTTATTTATTTGACAGAGACAGCGAGAGCAGGAACACAAGCAGGGGGAGTGGGAGAGGGAGAAGCAGGCTTCCCGCTGAGCAGGGAGCCCGATGTGGGACTCGATCCCAGGACTCTGGGATCATGACCCGAGCCGAAGGCAGCCGCTTAACGACTGAGCCACCCAGGCGCCCATCTCTTCCTACTCTTGATTCTTGTCCCAAGTTAATCACTTTCAACTCTTCAGTTGTTCCTTTTGAGATTTACCTCCACGTTTCTAAATGGCATGCCTTTCCTGCTATTTCTTGGCTTTTATCTTTGAAGAGTTTGTTCTCTAACCTCTCACCGCTCCTACCACTACCTACCCACCCACCCGTCTCTCTGAACTCCTTTCTTCTTTTCTCCTGTCTCACTAATGTAACCATACCACCATTTGGGAGTGAATCAGAAACAGGTGCTGACATTATTAAGACTGTATTGAGACTATGAGTTTGTTGACTGCTGAAACATGCAGTACACTATGATTACATTTTTTTTCCTATATAACTTTTTTTCCCAGAGTTGTTAATTGCCCAGTTTCTTTCTTTTGTTTTGCTTAGTGTTTCTCTGTACAGATCCCCGATTCATCTCCTATTATCCACCAGAACTGGAAATCTCCTCTGTGTAAGTCCAGACAAATCAGGTATTCTTCCTGTTCCTTCTTTTCCCTAGAGACATCCTTCCTGGTGCACTTTGCCCTCCTATTCTGATATGGACTGGTTACTTTCCACATGTACTATCCTAATGTATATCATTAACCCAAACAGAAACATTGTAAGACAAAGTTGTTTGATAGTTTTCCTCATACTCCTGTAATGTCTCTGAAAGCTCCTTATGTATAAAAGTTAGAAGGCAAACACCAGCTACGTGTAATAGGATCTCAATTTCATCCATTTGCTTTGCAGCCATGAGAATGAGTATTAGAATTGGGATACGGCTTTTCCATCAAATTTCTCAATTTACTGTATTCTTCACTGTTCTTTTATAATTATGGAAATGAACAACCACATGGTGACTCAACTCTCACATTTAAGTATTTTCTGGTAACATGATGTGACTGTGTTTGAAAAATTTTGGCCTTCGTGAACATGTGCCTTGGTTGACTTCTTTGCCTCCTATCGCTCAGAGATGGAAGCACACATTTTAAACTCTCCGAGGCCTGGGATTAGACTGTTTTATTCACTTGGCACCTTTAGGAGTTCTATAAATATTTGTTAAATAAATGAATGTTTATTCTGTGGCTGAAATGTGTTTCAACAGTGTATCTCTATTCATTTTGTTGGTTCATACACAATCACTGTGTTTACCGATTGCATCGAATCCATCAAAATTTTGGTGTGCTCTTTTATCGTGTGCTTGTGTCCTAGGCTGCAAATTATTTATACAAATGTACTATATAGAAATGTATTGAGTCCTTGAAAAAGTTCAGTTGTATTCATTCTAATTTTGGCAAACCAATGTTCATCCATTACACTTATGCATATGTTGTTAAACTGTTAATCATGGAATTTTTCATGACCAGCTTATCTTATTTCCTATACTTATCCTACTATAATTTCTCTTATTTTCTCTCTCCTCACTTTTAGGAGCCAATTGTGGCAAAGGGAAACTCTCAAGGGAGAGGAGGCACAGTTTTAGTTAGACACATGAGGAAATTAACTCTCAGTACATTTTATTTTGATAATTGGTTAAGAAGGCCAATTTGTTAAAAAAAAAAAAAACAACGATTTTTTTCCGTTATCAACCTCAACAAAATAGAGGGCTTATTGAAAATATTTCTTGGCTGAATATTTAAGTAATGTGGAAATCCAGTTCAGAGAAGAGATACCTTTTTTTCTCCTTTTAAAATGCCTAAGCATGTTTATTACAATGTAAGTGTAAAAATGATTCCAGTATTTACGTGTATTATGAAAACTAGCCAAACCAATTGGATTTCATGGTCTAACCAGGCCCATTATTCTTCTGACATGTGGCTAAGGTAAGAAACCTTCTAAGAATTCCATGATATCCCATAGCAAACTTTACAAAGATTCACCTCTAATTATACCTTGACTTAAAAGAGGGGTTGGCAAACTCCAGTCTGTGGGCCAAATCCTGTCCATCACTTCTGTTTTTAAAGTAAGTTGCCCTTTCATTTACACATCTCTATAGCTGCTTTTGCTAAAATGGCAGTTGAGTGGCTGTGACTATCTGGCCTGCAAAACATTAAATATATACTGTCTGGCCCTTTCCAGGAAAAGTTTTCCAACCTATACCTTAGCAGAAAAATAACCCATCGTGTAAGCTTAAAGCTAACACTTCTTGTTTTAATTTCGTTCATTTATATTTCTTTGACATTTAAGTGTTAGCTGAGAGAAAATTTTTGTCTAAAAGGGAAAGTTTAGGGGGAAAATTCTAATGGAATTTAGTGTGAAATCACTTTCAATATTTAAATGCACGTGCATCAGAAAACTGTTCCGGAACTTTTGATATTACAGTACTGATCCCTCTTATCTTTTACTGCAGGGGGCTATATTAAATGTTGAGGATGCTGCCACTCGGCTCCATCTCTTAAATCGATCAGCTTTAAGATCTGTACAAGCTCAGGCTAGGATACCAGGTTTTCAGAAAGGAGAAGTTTCAACATTTTCTCCCTGGGGAGAAGTTTTGACACCTACAGCAAGCTCTTCTGTTACTCCCTTAAGTAGTAAACAGGATGAATATGTTAAGGTGAGTATTTCTCACAAGTTATTAGACATAAATATTTAGAGTTTGAAATAAAGTGATTCCCTGTATGAAACTGGAAGATTTAGTGTGTGTGCTTTCACTGCAGGTTGCCAAAACACTATTTATTGATGAAGCATTAAAACCTTGCCCCAGGTGCCAATCCCCTGCTAAGTACCAGCCATATAAGAAAAGGGGTCTGTGCAGCCGCACAGCCTGTGGTTTTGACTTTTGTGTGTTATGTTTGTGTGCTTATCATGGGTCTGAAGAATGTAGTAGAGGAGCAGCAAAGCCGAGAAATAGGAAAGATGCTCTTCCAGGAAGTGCCCAGAGTAAGCGGAATTTAAAACGCCTTTAAAGAGACTCTCAAATAAAAGAAGCATTCCCCCTAAACAGCGTCTTGTCTGACTTAAAATTATGAATATTCTGAAAGCATGCAACATTTCCCATTAATGACAGATGGTGATTTATTTCCTATTTTGTATATATCATAATCTATGTCTGTATTCTTTAAAGAGATGAGTTTGAAAAAATTTTATTTTACTGTGTCACATTTTCCCATTTTAATAAGTGTTTTTAAATAAAGAGTTTTTAATGTTGTCATATATATGTATTTAACTGTTTCATGTAACCTTTGAAAATTGTGCATTTCATCACTCTGTGTTGAAATGTTCTTCGATCACTTTTTAAAAATAGTTTTCCAAGTAATATTACAAATTTTGAACTTGAGACAGATGGCCTTATAGATTTGGAAAATGAGTATTTGACTGAAATGAAATATAAATAAAATGTTTTCAGAAGTTCTGTTGAATTTACTCTATAATTTCAATCTTTTAATTTAGTGAGTGTCATATGTGAGCAGACTTATAGTTAAATAAAATTTACTTAATATTGATTACTAAGAAGACATAAAAACGAAGTTGTTAGACATATGTTGTTAATTCACAGTGAGAGTCTCAGTCAGTTAATAAACCCTTATAAGTCCTGCATTTCATTTAAGCGTTTTTTAAAATTCCAGAACTATAATCGCAAATTCCATTTGTTTAATCCAGCTTGGGTATCACTATTGTGATAAATTTGGACTAGTTAGAGAAGACTGTTGTTGGTTTTTCTTTTCTCAACAGTTAGTTTTAGACTGGGTTTCTTAAATAAGAAAATTTACTGAATCGTTTATAATGTACCTCTTTCCAAAAATGGTTGGAGGTAGCATGTTCCATTTATAGAATAGCAGCAAGAAAGAGGTAAGTTCTATTGTTGAACAAAGTACTAAGACCAGGGGAAAATTTGAAGATGGTTTCATATTTTATTTGTTTGTCTTTAGGTAACTGAGTGGGTATATGTCTGTGTACACACTATATACACAGATTTAAAATGTAGCTCTTCGTACACAGTATTTTAATAAGACAGTTTTAAAGTGTGAATTAGGTATAGATATATTTGGTTTTTTTAATCTTTTAAAAAATTTCCTGGTCCCTGGTCCCTGGGTGGCTCAGTCATTAAGCGTCTGCCTTCGGCTCAGGTCATGATCCCAGGGTCCTGGGATCGAGTCCCGTATCGGGCTCCCTGCTCCGCGGGAAGCCTGCTTCTCCCTCTCCCACTCCCCCTGCTTGTGTTCCTGCTCTTGCTGTGTCTCTCTCTGTCAAATAAATAAAATCTTTTTTTAAAAAGATTATTTATTTTAGAGAGTCAGGGACAGGTGAGTGGGGCTAGGCGCAGAGGGAGAGGGATAAGCAGACTCTGTGTGGCGCTCGATATGGAGCTCCATCCTACTACCCTGAGATCATGACCTGAATTGAAATCAAGGGTCAGACACTCAACCGACTGAGCCAGCCAGGCGCCCTGGATATAAATATATCTGGAAAAATCTGCCCTAAATTTTAATTCATTGTTTAACTCACTAAAAATTTTAGCTGCTAAATACTACATTTTATCTATATCCTTTCTAATTCCACAAAGAATTTTTGGAGGCTAAATATAAATATAAGTAAATTGTCAGTTGTCTTTAATAATTTACCCAGTCTATACATTTTATATCAAATTTTCTGATTCAGTTGATTCTAATCAAGTTTAGTTCTCAGTGTCTACTTAATTTCCTGAGGTATCTTCCACATCAGGGTCAATATACATATTAACATTTTTAATAAACATTGTTAATTGAAATTTCTTTGTGTTTAGGAAACTTATTCCCAGTCTTGATTCTTTTCATTAATGAAGACAACACTTTGATTTAGTTTGACTACCTGTCTTTGACCTCTCTGTCTGGGGCTCAGATCAAATCATATCCTCTTCTGTCATATGAACATTTTTGCTATTTTATGCTCTTGATTTCTGTCTGGACTAAATGCCATTCCAGAAGCGACTTCTTAAGTTGTAAAAATCACAGATCCAGTTTCATGGTATGTTTTTTTAAAATGAAATGCAAGATTTTCTATTTTATATAATTTAAAATGTTTATTTCCCAATATCCTATGGATTTTTATTATTCTATTACAGAAAATGAAAAAGGAAGGATAAGCATTTTTTTTGCCTCCTTATACTTGAAATTGTCAGTATTGCAATGCGAGAATCTGGAATCCTATCTCCTGTCCATTAGGAAGCACCTTGCATCTGTCTTATGTGGTACAGTCACACTGCCCTCTCCGTGTGATCACCTTTGTGGTCTTGTAGCTACTCAGTCCATTCGAATGTAATATTTTATCTTACTCTACTGTTGAAAATGTAGATTTTACCACGTTTTGTTTTAGAAATCAACAATCTCCATGTATTCTTGTCTACCGCAGATACTGTTAACAATGGAGTTTCAAATTTTTTATATTTCTGGTTTTGATTGGGATTTGAGCACCATGATCAAGTAGTTATGAGTAAAATAGCATAAGGACTCAGTACCACATATTTTAATGATTTCATAATAAAAATTCTGAAGAAAAAAGATCAGAGTAGGAATTTGAAAGATAAGCTTTTTATTGGTAAGCTTTATATTTGTGATGGGGTTCAGAGGTAGGTTAACTAGAAGAAAATCATACAGTTTCTAGAATAACTTTATTAAACAAAGGCTTTAGCTATCCAGAAAATAATCAGCGTTCTCCAAATTATTGTAAACAACTATGTATTGTAGTAACAGCTCTATGCTCCGGTAGCAGCCTGTGCTTCCCCTGTCACAGCACTTAGTTTACTTTATTCAAATTGTTTGTTGATTTTCTTTCCCCGTGAGCCTCTCAGCTCTGTGAAGACCTGGACCACATCATGTTTGATTTAAATGCTGTTGCATCCCTAGCACCTTGCCCAGTGCCAGGCAACTAGAAGGGGCTCAATAAGTATTTTTTGAATGAGTCGATTTTTTTAGTGCTACTAGTAATTTTTATCGAATAAACACTTACAACTCTATCCTATGTTAATTTCATAATATTTGATCTTAGTGATTAATGCTTCATGACACAAAAAAGTGAGATCTAAATGATTTCTTAAATTGCTTCACATATGTAATCAGTGGATTTGTTTGGTTTACTCCTTCTTTTAGTTACTGTTCTTACAGTTTGTGAAAGTGTAATGGAAAGAGCACTGGACTAGGAGTCAAAAAGCCGGAGTGGGTATTCTAAACTACTTACTAGCTGTGCCCTTATGCAAGTAGCTTATTGATTCTGAGCCTATTTCTCCTGTCTATAAATGAGAGAAATTAAGAGAGTTGATCACTCTAAGTGTTGAAACTCTAAGTGTTACACTAATCTGTATGGCTATGTGTTTGGCTAAATATGAATAGAATAAAACAAGATACCATTTGTGGAGCTAGAATATATGATCTTGATATCGTTAGCATTATGCTCAATGAAACTATAAAGCCAGCTTCTAACTTGCTTGTAAAAAATGTCTGCTTGAAAAAAAAATTCATCTAATCATACATTGAGTGTTTACTATGTATAGACACTGTCCTAAATCCCTTACGTGTGTTAACTCATTTATTCCTCACGTTGACTCTATAAGGCAGTTATTATCTTATTCCTTTTATATATCGGGAAGCCAAGAAGTAGGTTAAATCATCTAAGATCACTTAGACAACAAGCGGGGAACCAAGATTCTACCAGAGGTAGCCTGCCACTTGTACATGACAAGACTCCACAGAATCCCTGTTGATAAATTCAATATGCATCGAATTACCATGTCTTAAATGGAAGATTGTTTTGCCATTAAGGGAAAATCTATTGGTATGTCAGGAAAAAAATTCTGACTTAAAACGGTTCTGCTATAAAGTCGTTCCTTAGCTCCGTAGTTCCTCACAACTTTATAATTTGAAAAACTAAATGAATTGCATGAATATACTATTATCTGAGAGCTCAGTTCCAGAGAAAGACTTAGCTCCAGGCCCAAGGTCTTTGTAATCTAAAGACACAAGGCATGAAAATAAGTATTAACACATTCCAGTCATTACTACCTTCTTACAGATTTTGATTATTGAGTGAAAGTAATAAGAAAAAATTTACCAGTTATTGATAGGTCTGCTCTGCGTTTCCAAGAAGATTCCAATACAAGAGGGATGATTAAATTTGGCACTTTCTTTTTGTATTTTTTCCCACTGCTTAATAAGGACATAAGGGAAGAAGGAGTGTTAAATCTGGGGAAAATCAACACTTTAGCTTCTACTGATTTAGGATAAGAATCTACCTTTCCCCACTGTGGTCTGCCCCCTTGACAGCCTTGTCAGCTAATGAGCAGGAATATTTTTTTCTTTTCTTTCTTTTTTTTTTTTTTTAAAGATTTATTTATTTTTATATTTGAGAGAGCGAGAATGAGAGAGAGAGAGAGAGTACATGAGAGGGGGGAGGGTCAGAGGGAGAAGCAGGCTCCTTGCTGAGCAGGGAGCCCGATGCGGGACTCAATCCCGGGACTCCGGGATCATGACCTGAGCCGAAGGCAGTCGCTTAACCAACTGAGCCACCCAGGCGCCTGGAATATTTTTTTCTTTTTGACTTCTACTTGTCTCCAGGAAAGACAGGAATTTCCTATTTTTCATTCCCTAGTTTGGAAAATAAATGGTCAGAAACTTGTGATAAGTGATATAAAGAGAAACAACATTTTAAAAGTTACCTGATTATTTTATACTAGCATTTCTATGGGCACAAATATGGACATTTACAATTATTCCAGTTATTTAAATACTTAATAATGTCTTAAGGATTTGTTAGCAATAATTTAAGGGTAGAAGTGCTATTGAGGAAACAGTTTTGATACTTACCTAGCACGGTGTAAAGCTAAGTTTTCCATTACCTTTGCTTAATTTACGATTCACAGAGCAAAATTGTCATAAATTTATGATAAAAATTTACTGAACATTTTCAACATTTGGTCTCTTATGTTTATAGTTTGAATTAAATTATTCACATGGCCTTATTTTATGTGCCTTAGGAATAGTGTAACATGTACAGAAAGCACTTAAAATGTCTTAAAGGATGGCAGTAACCCATTACTGTTTCTGTGCAAAAGGTAATATTTCAAAGCTCACACTAAACGTTCCACAAGGGGGCACCAAAGACTCATTTATGGGGATTTTGGCCCTCCTTCAAAAAAGCTAATTTAACTTTTCTATATTTGACGCTGATGTACTGTGACATTGCCAGGTAGGGGAAATGTTCCTTGACTTAATTTTAAAAATGCATACAGAATAAATTTAGGTAATAGTTATTGCTCAGAGTTGCTAATTAAAATATTTTAGCTGGCTGGCAAGATGGCTCTGTTTCTGGGATGACTTTTAACGGAACACCTTGTTGGCGGCTGGGTCTGTGCCTTGGCCATCTGTATTTACTTGCCCAGCAACTCTGCCCTCCTGGCTCCCTCATCATGGACAGGAGCCAGAGGAGCGGAAGGAGCAGTAGAATCATGGAGGTGAGTTCTGGTTTTGAAGGGTGGTAGCTTGCTACCAACCATTTCCTTCTGGCATTCTCATTTCTGCAGAAAGGTGGTGCTTGCTTGGTTCAGATCCGAATCACAGCCTGCCTAGATTCTGTAAATGCTTCCTAACAGGTCTCTTTGCCTTTACTTTCTCCCCATCTAAATCTGTCCTAAATAGCCATTGCCAGGTTATTTGTACTAAAATGTGGTTCCAATTATATTGCTTCCTATTAAAAATGTAGCTGAATTTAGTATCTCCTAATGGTCCTAACTTTCTAGCAATCTCTCTCACCATTCCACTCTGTACTCTTTGTTCCAGCCAAACTAGATTCCTTACTACTTCCTAAATTTCCCCTCTGCTTTTTCCCTCTTCCCCTCTCTCTTGCCATACTAAATCCCACCAAACCCAGCTAATCCTTAGTTTCTTTCCATGAATCATCTTCGACGATCTCTCCAACAAGATGAAATTTTTACCTTCTTTGAACCTAGTGTTTATTTATACCTTTCTTGTGCTGTCTCTGGCATGTTTTATTTGTATTAAATTCTTGTAATCTTAAAAAAATAAATTCTTGTCGTCTTCCACCATTAGCAAGTTCCTTAAGAGCAGAACTGTTTTATTCACCTCTCTACCTCCTTTAGCAGAATGTCTTACATGGTAGATGATAGAGCAAATATTAACTGAATTGTTGAATTAATGATTGTCACATGATATGATAATGAACCATATGATAATGATATGCTAAATGAGAATTAAAATATGTATGTATGTATAAGTGTATATACACGTTAGGTGTTTAGGGGTAGAGGATATTGCGAGGTGAAATATGCATCACTTCAGAATTAAGTGGTAAAAAAATACACATGCAGAAAGTTAACAACATAACATTAAAACAATTTTTTTTAAGATTTTATTTATTTATTTGAGAGAGAGGGAAAGAGACAACAAGCAGAAGGAGAGGGAGAAGCAGGCTTCCTGCAGAGCAGGGAGCCTGATGCGGGGCTCGATCCCAGGACCCTGGGATCATGACCTGAGCCGAAGGCAGACATTTAACGACTGAGCCACCCAAGCGCCCCAACATTTAAATTTTTATGTGCTAGGGCAGCAAAGATATTTTTGTGTTGGTATTCAAAAGAAGGAAATATATATTCAAGACATTGCCCTTATATTAAATAAAGGAAGAAAAATAATTTTCCTTTTTTCTCCAGCTTGAGATATAATTGACATAGAGCATTGTGGATGTTTAAGGTGTACAACATTGATTTGATACACTTCTATATTGCACAGTGATCACCACCATAGTATTATCTAACATCTCCATCCCATCACATAATTACCATTTTTTCCTGTGATGAGAACATTTAAGATCCACTCTCTTAGCAACGTTCGAGTACAGTTGACCCTTTAACAACATGGGCTTAAACTGGGTGGGTCCACTTATATGTAGATTTTTTTTTTTTTTATACAGTAGACTATTGTCAGTATATTTTCTTTCTTATGATTTTCTTTCTTTTTTTTTTTTTAAAGATTTTATTTATTTATTTGAGAAGGAGAGAATGAAAGACAGAGAGCACGAGAGGGAAGAGGGCAGAGGGAGAAGCAGACCCCCTGCTGAGCAGGGAGCCTGATGTGGGACTCGATCCCAGGACTCCAGGATCATGACCTGAGCCGAAGGCAGTTGCTTAACCAACTGAGCCACCCAGGCGCCCACTTTCTTATGATTTTCTTAATATTTTCTTTTCCCTAGCTTACTTTATTGTAAGAATGCAGTATGTAATACATATAACATACAAAATATGTGTCATTTGACTGTTGATATTATCGGTAAGGCTTCTGGTCAACTGTAGGCTATTAGTAGTTAAATTTTGGGGAAGTCAAAAGATACGCGTGGATTTTCAACTGTGCAGAGGGCGTTGGTACCCTGAACCCCCACATTGTTTAAGGTTCAACTATATTCTCTATTTGTAAAAAACTACAACATCCTAGAGCAATATTAGAGTTTTAAAACTTTAACTAGGGAAGGGTTAAAAATGGAATTATCTCATCAGTTTGTGCAAGAAGCAAAGTAATGTAATGGAATATATTGACAATTATAATAAATCTAAACCAGCAGGTCCAGATGGTAGTTATCTTGGATAAGTTAAGAAATTGCCTAATGAATGTATTAAACTAATTATATTCCTTCTTCAAAAAATCATGAACTGTTAAGAAATAGAAAAAAATGCTGTTTTCTAGTTAAATGTGATAGGAATGGTGTAGTTATCTAATTTAGATGTGTAATTTCATAAAAAGGAAAGATAATGATCAAAAAGAGAATGGAAATAAACAACATATAAATTTTGTAATTTGTGTTTCTGATCTTGCCACAACGGCAGTTACTTTCGGGACTGCAGTGGGGGGTTGGTATAATACGTTATTAGATGTTGAGTTGCAATCCAGCTCCTAGAAAAAACATTATACTGCACTCTTCTGTCAGTCTGGTTCATTTGTGTGTAAAAATTTTAAAAATGGTTTAGTTATATGGAAATAAATGAAAACAACCCAGAGAAGAACAAGCAAAGGGTATTTATTCAGAGCTTGCGATAGCAAGGGAGTCAGACACCATCATGTGCATTTGGTAGAGACTCAAGGCAGGCAAGAGAGGGGGAAAGCTGTATAGTGCAAAAAAGGGGAAGACTTCAGGTGTGCTCTGATCGGAGGTTGTTGGCATGGGGGAGCAGGAAGCGGGCTAACTATAATCTACAGGGAATCCTATGTTATTGGTTTGGGAAGCTTATTTGGCTTTCTCTGGTTGGTCCTTAATTGGAAATAGGGACAAAAATTAGGGATACTGTCAGTCACTTGACCATTCTGGCTCTATTGCCATAGAGGTTTTGGTTTGGTTTCCAAGACTGGTTGCTGCAGAGATTTGAGTCAGAGTTCTATTGGCATATGGGGTCTGGCCATTGTCCATTTGTATATTCAGACTCTCAGCCATATAAAAAATCTCATTACTATTAAAAATTAAAATCACAATGATATAAATTTCAGCCTTTGGTGCTATTCCTGTTCACATTCAGAAAAGTTTAGAACTAGGCTTAAGTGGGACCCTACCACATCAAACTCAAGAAAGGACTAGTACTTCTAAATCATTAAACACGTAGGATGCCTGAAATTTTGCTTGTGATTGTCGAGATACACACACACACACACACACACTAGCACATCTCTCCAGCAGTACTTGGGAGAATCAGTGAATAAATCCTTGCAGCTTTGCCTCCTGAGCAGGCTATCGAGTAGCCCTAGAGCAAATAAATCTTTGCAATTTAGGTCAGCCCTCGAAACATTTGGTTTAGGGCTCATATCTGAAACCTAATCAATTTTTTTTTTTTTTTTTTTGTCCACAGCAGCTTAACATATCACTTCTGTCCCATGGTTATGTTGGCTTCTCGTCAACAGTTTTAGATATTTTGCAGGGAGATTGAGATGCTCTCCAGAGTTCCCCAAATTGAACTACAGGTGTACCACAAAGTCTGTTTCTAAGTAAGGCCATCTCAAGCACATCCTTCAAATTTGCTACCAACATGTCCAGAATCAGAGTAAACAGAAATTTAATTCCACTTATGTAGATATAATTCCCATTATAAACTTTTGGTTTTGGACAGCATCAGTTTTCAACAATGATACAGACCAAAGGTAGAAAAAGGCATTTCTGGAAAAACGAGCTAGTTGGGGGGCAGAGACAGAATAAAATATTTTAAAAGTAAATTAAATCTAGTCTTCAGGGAAATGTGAATCAATCCCACCAAGAGATAACCACTTCACACCCAGTGGGATGGCTATAATAAAAAAGTTAGATGATAACAAATGTTAGTGAGGACGTGGTGAAACCAGAATCCTTAACCCACTGCTGGTGGTAATATAAAGTGGCTCAGCCAATATGGAACAGCAGTGTAGCAGTTCCTCAAAAGGCTACAAAGAGTTGTCAAACAAACATAGGATTACCCTCTGACCCAGCAATTCCACTCCTAGGTATATATTCAAGA
Organism: Mirounga angustirostris; assembly: GCF_029215605.1. NCBI lineage: Eukaryota > Metazoa > Chordata > Mammalia > Carnivora > Phocidae > Mirounga > Mirounga angustirostris. Next base: position 36,579,149 of record NW_026991712.1, read on the forward strand.
GAAATGAAAACATATGTCCACACAAAAACTTGTACACGGATGTTCATAGAAGCATTATTCATAATAGCCAAAAAGTAGAAACAACCCAATATCTACCAACTGATGAATGGACAAACTGTGATATATCCACACAATGAAATATTATTCAGCAATAGGGAGTGAAGTACTGATTCATGCCACAATATGGATGAAAATTAGAAACATGCTAAGTGAAAGGAACCAGTCATGAAAGCCCAACATATGGTATGATTCCATTTATATGAAATGTCCAGAATAGGAAAATACACAGAGACAGAGGGTAGGTTAACGATTGCTTTTTTGAGGTAATAATGTTCTAAAATTGATTTTGGTGATAGTTGCACAACTTTGAATATATTAAAAATCACTGAAGTATATACTTCAGATAGATGAATTGTATGATATATGAATTACATTTCAATGAAGCTATTACAAAAAAATAAAATCACCAAAAAACATTAGAATAACTTAAAACCTACACATTTGGGTTCAAGTTACGGTCTTTGTGATTCTTAGGTTGTTTTTTTAAACCTCATGAGATTATTTTTAGAGGGAAAGGCTGCATAGCATTGTTGTTAAAGAGCAAAGGCTTTGGAATCAGACCTGGATCAACTTGTGTCTTCAACACTTTAAAGCTGTTTGTCGTTGAACAAATTATCTCACCTCTGGAAGTCTCAGTTTCCTAGACTGTTGGAAATAATAATACCAATCTCTTAGGGGTATTGTTAGAGGCCCATAGTTAAGTGTGCAATAAGTGGTAGCCACACTTGATGATAAAACAATTGACTTCTTATGGGTGTGGTTATCTGAAACAGGGATAAACAAGTCTTCTGTGAACAGGGCACAGTGCGGAATGATTGCAATGCAGAGAAGATATTTCAACAAATACGTACTGAGTGGCAGGCACTCAGTAGAGGGGTGTGGGTGTGGGGGTTGGGGGTGAAATAAGATGGATCTCTTTCTTTTCTTCTTTTTTTTTTTTTTTTAAAGATTTTATTTATTTGACAGAGAGAGCACAAGCAGAGGGGGAGAGAGGGAGAAGCAGGCTCCCTGCTGAGCAAGGAGCCCGATGTGGGACTCGATCCCAGGACCCTGGGATCATGACCCGGGCCGAAGGCAGCCGCTTAACTGACTGAGCCACCAGGCATCCCAAGATGGATCTCTTTCAATCCCCAGGAATTTACTGTCTGCTAGGTGACACTGAGGTAGTGGGCACACCTCTCTGTACCGATTATTTTAATATTAATATGGTTTTAAGATAGGAGTTTTTATCCAATATACAGGAAAAATAGGAGAGGCCAATGAAAGGAATTCATAGGAGGCTACACTGGGGAAGATGACACTCGAGCTGAGTATTGAAGAATGAGAAAATTTTGCTTGAAAAAGGCCAGAAGGGCTTCTGTGGCAGCAGAAACAGTGCAAGCAAATAAATGCCTACAAAGCCCATTTATAGGTCAGCTGTCAAGTTTACATTTCCTAACTTCCAAGCTTCTATATCAACTGCAAATTCAGAACCTTCGCTTGTAAGGCTCATACGCTTCTTAAACTCTCCCCCACAACATGGCCCACTCACAACTTTTCCCTTCTCGGATGATGGCAACCCCATTCTTCTGGTTGCTCATGCCAGAATCCTTGGAGTTATTCTCAGCTACTTTTTGTTTCATCCCCACAACCAACTTGTCAGGAATACCCTTGGCTCTGCCGTCAAAATGTATGCAGGATCTGAGTTTTCTCAAACCTGTTACTGCTACCACCCTGGTCTGAGCCACTCCTGTCTGCTTCTACTTGTGCCCATCTACATTCTCTAGATAGCACCCAGAGTGACCCTTTTCAAATAAAAGTACGATCATAGTACTTCTCTGCTCAAAACTTCTATGGTTTGCATTTCACTCGGATGAAAGCTGGGATCCTTGCAAGGGCCGACAAAACCCTCCCGTGGTTTTTGGCCTCACACCTTCCCTTGCCTTTCTGATTGCTTCCACTACTCCCCCTTGATTTCATTTGGCCCTCTGATTTTGTTTGGTCCAAGCAGTGGTTTATAGTTTTATTTTTCTCTTTGACTATGTACTATTGAAAAGGCAGGAACTCTAAGTAGGCAAGGTGTACCAGTTCCTTGCTCTACAAGCACCCATTGTCTGACTCCTTGCTTGCTCAAGCATTCACATACCTGCAGGACCCTGACAGGCCTTGGATGTCCCCCGCAGGGTAGGAGGCAAATGTGGAACCACTGAAGGTTTTAAGTGGGCCATCTTCGTATTTAGAGAGATTGTTTCGCTTTCAGCATGGGAAATGGATTTAAGGGGAACCCCACTGGAAGCAAGCAGTGGAAGAGGGAAAAGTTAAGGAGCTTTTTATGACACTCCACATGGGAGCCTGTGCTTAGGGTATGGTTGTTCATGGGAGTGGAGAGGAGATTCCAGATTCCAGAAATACTTTACTGTAGAATTGGCAGGACCTAAAACTGGCAGGACCTTGTCTACATATGGGGTTTCTGAGTTGAGTCACCTGGTAGATGAAGGTACCACTTACTGAACACGGGATATACGCAGAAAGATGAAATTTGAAGATAAGGAATGGGGGGAAATGTAGATTTCCTTTCGGATATTTTGATTTGGAAGCATCCAAGGATGAGCCACCACTGCGTACCTGCAGCAAGCAATTGGATTTAGGGTTCTCAGGAGCAGGGAGAGCTGTGGAAATTCCAGAAGTGGAAATCTGGACTAGAAATTTGAGTTGACTATGACTTTAATAAAAGTCTTCTTTTTCTCCTTCCCCCTTCCCTCCCCCTCCTCTTAATTAGAAGTACCGTTTTTCTTCTTCCGAATTTCACTTTTTACTTCCATCATAACTTTCCCCGGAACACACACTACGGACATCGTCGATGTGAAAAGGCAGGAGCTGTAACAGAGTGAAGCAAAAACGTGGGGGCCGATCTCGTTCCTAAAGCACACGAATATTTGACTTCTGATGTAGGCATTTCTACAGCTGGGGATGAGCTCAGGCGCTGTGTGACTATGTCCTCCTTCCTTCCTTTTCAAGGAAACTCCGGAGGCCCGACTCCCCCTTTCGGGCCCGGTCTCCCGCACGCGCTCGCCGGCGGGTCCTTTTAACCAGCGTTCACCGAGTTTCCCGGAAGGTGCGGCCACGGACGTGACGCGCGGGAACAGGCCGGGGCCGCGGGCACCGCGGGCACCAGGCCCGGGCGAGTCGGGTCCCTCTCCCGGGGAGGCCGCGCGGGCCCCCCGGCCCCTGGCGGCGGCGTCCGCCCCTGCCCCGGAGGAGGCGGGGGGCGGGCTGCGGCGGCCCGGGCCCCCGGGAGGGCGCGCGCCGCCGCCCGCCTGGCCCGCATTGTCTCAGCTCCATAGCAACTCGGCGGCGTCGGCGTGCGCCCCGGCTCCCGCTCCCGGGGAGAGACGGGCGCTGCCGGGCGATGGCGCCCTGACGGCCCCGCGCGGGCGCCGGGCGCGGGCAACGGCGGCGGCATGGCCCCGAGGCGGCTCACCGCGGGTAGGTGCGGCGGCGGGGACCCCACACCCGCCTCTGGCCGTGACTTCTCGCCCGGGCGCCCCCCTTCCACACGTTCCACACCCTGGCTCCCCTGCGCTCTCTGAGCTTTTTATTGCGAATGCCACCCGCTCCCTCTACCCCCGCTCCGCCCCCGGCGACCCCCGTTTGCATTGCCTCATTGGCACCGTCTTATTTTGTCTTGCTTAATTCTCCGTTTTGCAGCCGGAATAATGGAAGCCTACGAGGTTAACTTCAGGGTCACAGTGAATTAGTGACCAAGCTGGATTCCAGAGGCCTTTCCTCCCCACTTCCACCTTGAATTCCAACTTAAAATTCAATCCATGTGCAGAGAATGGACGGAGGGCCAAAATTTTACTGAGCTTGCCCACGGATAAAGCAGGGCTAGGTGCTGTCTCGAATTATTTCATTTACTTTAAAAGGAAATCAGATTTGAGTGAGATAATGTCATATTTTATCTTGTTTCAGAGCCACCAGATATTACAGAAGAAGGATTTGTAAGTACAATTTTAGAGGACTATTTTTCCCTCTTGGCTTTTTAAAATCATAGATTGTAGAAGAAAGCTGTATATTTTCTCCTTTTGCCAAATGAATATAATCGAAGCTTTGGCTTGGTTAACAGTGGTGCTGAGTACAAGCATTTTTACATTCTTTAACAGGTACATTTTTAGGAAGAGGCCAGTTGATTTTTATGGTGGATGTTTTTACATAAATGACCTCATTTAATTTCTCTAAACTCTTTCATGACTCCGTGCGAGGTAGGTTTTATCTCCATGGTTTTATTGTGATGTGGCGCTGCAGTTCCTGGTTGTGTAAACATTAGTAGATGGCGCTGATTGATAACAAGTGGTCACTTTATAGTTATAATTACTTTAAAAATGTACTGAGTGTTTCAGGTCAGACTTCTGGTGAGTCGAGTAGTAATAAGTACTTTGCCAAATAGGTTATATCCTTGATCATTTAAGTGAGTGCTTCATTTAGGATGGGTTCTATTGTAACTCCTGTTGGATATTTAAGGAACTTGCTCAAAGTTAAACAACCAGATAGGAGGTAGTAGAGCCCATTTCCTACTAAGGTTGGAATTTGATTCCAAGAGCCCTAACCACTGTAGGGGCCAAGGGCAGGCTGCCCCATGACGGGCCACTTTGGCATGAAGATTATTTTCAGTTAAAAAGCAGTTAAAACCCAGCAGATTGAGGAACAGCTCTTTATCTCTCCTGCAACTGCCTAAAAAGAATTTAGGTAGAGGATCCAGGAAAAGAACCATCACCACAGAGAACAACATTATGGTATGAACAAGTTACGGTAGACAGGGAAGAACCTGGCAAGGCCTGTTTGATCCAAGTCCTCCATGTCCCATTGTTTCCCAGTGGCCCAGCACACATTTGCTTACCAAACATTTCCTCTTTTTCATCTTCCTGTGAATTGCGCTCTTTCCCTTGGAACTCTCACACCCCTACCCCTTCTCCTTGAGTCAGAAGGACATAAAGGCCTCATTTTGCCTATCTTTGGAATTTCCATGTCTTTGTGGATTCCCCATATGCACACTATTAAATCTGATCTTCTCCTGTTAATCTGTCCCATGTAAATGCAATTCACGTAGTCTAGCTGGAAGGCCTTGAGGGCAGAGAAGAATTTTTCCTCCCCTTCACCACTTCTCTGTGCTATTTGGCTTATGTCTTCCAGCACTTATTTCTCTTGTTGGCCAATTACCTTATTTGCTTTTGGCTTTTTATTCAACAAACGTGAGGGCCTCTGTATCCACAGTGCACTACTAGATGCTGAAGGTAAGTCTCAAAAAGTTTACAGTCTACCTGGGAGGGGCTGTGAAAGGAGAGGGTGAGGGGCTGCATCTGCTAGCACCTTCCATTTTCACCCTTCTGGACCTTTGGCCCACTACTGAGAGAGAGAGAGAGAGCGACAGACAGACAGACAGACAGACATCAAGGTCGATACACAAACAGCATGCCAGTAACTCCACCCATCTTCTTGTTGCCTCAGTGTAACCCTGGGTAGTGGCAGATTTCTTTAAACTGTTTCCGGAACTGTTCTTCATTCCTGCAGGAGGTCAGCATTTCTGGAGCCAATCTTTCCCATACAATTCCACCATAAATTCTCTGAGGAGCACTCAGCAGCATTGTATTTAACCATTTGAGTAGCCTTCTGACCCCTCAGGTCTTTGTAACTGTTTGGGAACTCTTAACAGCTCCAAGACTCTATTAGCCACCCCTCTTTCTCTTGGTGTCTCTGATACCACCATCTCCTGGTTTCCCATCTCTCCTTTTCATGTCCCCATTTCCGGCTTCTCTTTCTTTTGCCCGTGAAAGTGTTGACCCTCTTCAGGACTCTGTTCCACAGACTACTTCTGGGGGAGCTCTTCTTCTCCTATAGTTTTAGCTACTCTTATGTCCCAGAGCTTCCAGATCTATACGTCTCCAGCCCAGACACCTTTTCTGACGCCAGCACCCTATATCCGTTGGCTTATGGGGCACCTTCATCAGCTGGATGTCCTTGCATCACCGCCACAGTCCCATTCCTATTCCACACTCTCTCAAGAGTGTGATAAAGTGACCTTTTCTCTCTGCTCCCCTCAGCCCTGTGCTGTTTTTCTTCCTCTTTTTCTTGTTTTGGTTCATGGTACCACTGGCCATTCAGTCGTCCAAGAAGCCAGAACTTTCTTCCCCTGTCTTCACCTCCCACCTGCAATCATTTACCAAGTTCCTTTCCTATCTGGGTCTTTTTCTCCAGCCTCACAGCTACTGTCTTATTTCAGGCCCTCATCCTGGGCCTGGACCCTGGCAGTAGTCCTAACTGATATCACTGCCTCCAATATTCACTCTGTCGACTCCAATTTTTCTTGGCCTAAAGCTTAAAGTGCAAACTCGTGTGCATTGCCTGCGCTGGATGATTATTGCTTTGCTCTGTCTACCTTCAGATTCTCCCCCTCCCATCACTCCTGCCCTGGCTCCCTGGCTGTCAGATTGCTATTAACTCTTTTAAAGAATTACCACGTTACTTGATTGCTCCACTCTTTTATTAATCCTCCTATTTATTGAATGCTGACTACAGGCTAGTATTTAACCTCATTACAACTCCATTAGGTTGTTATTAATCACCCACGTTTCACAGATGAGGAAGTTGAAGTCCACAACTCTTAACCAACTTGGCTGGAGGCCACACCTCTAGTAACTGGCCGAGCCGGAAAGTCAAACACCTCCCTCCAGCATTCAAAATCTTTTCTATGGCTTTTTAGCCTTTTTTAACCTTACCTCCCAGTACTTTCCGTGTGATAGACAAAGTTCATACTCTTTTGGGATTATTAAGCACTTCCACATTTCTTCTGCTCCAGCCAAACTGCTCCTCTTGCCCTCTTGCCTTTGCCATGCGGTTTTGCCTCCGTTACCCTCCGCGTCTCTTTCCCAGTCTTGCACACCCTTCAAGGCCCAGCTCACCTCCTCAATGACAGCTGACTAACCTCACGTCATCTGGACTGCCTTTGAACTCTGTGCAGCTTGCCCTAGAGACCAGTTTGTGACCAGCTCCTGCAATTCATGTGCTCACCCAGGATTATCGATAGATTAAATGATTCATGCCTTGCACATATATTTACCTCAGTTTTTCAAAAGTGTCAAAATAATTTTTTTCTCATTGATATTCTTAGAGATATAATGTGGCAGAGCTCTCTGGCTCGCCAGATCGATTCTACCCTTTCCCACGATATATGCTAGACACGTTGCTTTCTAGATTAGACTACATTTTCTAGCTGATGTTTACAGGGATTAAATCAGTCACACCCAACTGGTACCTGGTCAAGCCACAATTAGAACCTGGGTCTAACTAACTCTATCAAATGCACAAAGCAAGAGACCATGCCCTTTTCTTCTTTCCTGCTGGCTGGAAGGAGGGTGTGATGCTGGAGCAGAAGCAGTCAGCTGGGATCATGAGGGAGAAGTGGCATCAGCTTTCCAGAAGTAAGACGCGCCATTTCTGCTTACATTCCACTGACCAAAATTTGGTTACATGACCACATTTAGTTGTAAGGAAGCCTAGAAAATGTTGTCTTTTAGAATAAATCATTTGTTGTCAGGGACACATTGCCTTGTGTATGATTTAACTTTTTATGTGGAAAATTTGCAATTTCTTCACACAATTGTGAATTCCTACTGGGCTGGTACTGGGTCTCAGTACAATCTTAATATACCCTGTGGTGTGTAGCACAATGTCCAGAATATGCTATTAGATGATTAATACATTTTGGTTGATGGATATTTTCATATATGATAACTAGTGTGATTTATTTCATTTATTTTTAATTTTGTTTTATTCAAAAAATTTTTAGAGTTGACACACAATGTTACATTAGTTTCAGATGTACAACATAGTGATTCAACTTCTCTGTTATGCCATGTTTCACTTATTATCTTTTTTTTGCAAAGTTTCTTTTGATATATATTCTATATTTCTTAAGCTCCTCTCTCCTGGCATTCTTCTACTTCAGTGTCTTTGTTAACTTTGTATTTGATTGGTTTTTGATAATTCTCTCTTAGGGAAAATACAGACAAAAATGTTAATACATTCAATTTTCTCATCAGTTCCTCTGGGGGTATATTTTTAATTATAAAAGCAATGTATGAATATTCTTATAAATAATTCAAGTAATAAAGTGATAAAGTGAATATTCTTTTCATCACTTGCTTCTACCCAAGCCCCTTTCATTTTTATATTCCATAAAAACTGAAATATAAATCTGTCATAGCAAGAAAAGTTGAGTTCAGATTGCTTTATGTTACATTGGGATTTGATTATGCGTTAGGTATACATGGAGAAGAGTTTAAAGTGAAAGTGACTGCTAAATTATTTTTAACTTTAAAATAGAAAATAAATTCATTTAAAAGCTTAATTACTCGACTCTTAAATCCAAAATAATCATATTTTTTTCTTGTGCCTTGAAATTTTTAAAAAAAATATTTATTTATTTACTTTTTTGGAAAAGGAGGAGGAGGGGCAGAGGGAGAGAATCTTTCAAGGAGACTCCCCACTGAGCAAGGAGCCCGACCCAGGGCTCAATACCACCACCCCGAGATCATGACCTGAGCCGAAACCAAGGGTCGACACTTAACCAACTGAGGCACCCAGGCACCCCTAAAAATTTCATAGTTTGAAACTATGCAGGAGGGTACATCATGCCTCAAAAATAGTCTTTGTAGAGTAAAAATTTTGTAGTACAGTGACTTCTTTTTTTTTTTTGGACGATTGTCTGATATATGAAGCCCACTTTCGTTAACTTTAAAAGCAGATGCCATTTAAAAAAGAAAAAAAGTGAAAAAAAAGCAGATCCCTTTATTTTTACCATCAAAACAAGAGAGACTAGTTCATGCAGTATTTACTGTATCATACTTGTTAAAAATGATATTCATTTTTAGCTAATCCTTAGCTTGTTCAAATTCATACTCTGTTATTTGTATAGGTTGAATGAACTTAGAATAAACACAGAGGTGGCATTCTATGGGAATGGTGGAGGGCAGGAGCAGGTAAATGTAGGCACCATTCCTTCTTTCCCCCAGTTCCCTTTCTTTTCTTAAAAGGGTGTGCCAGAAGTGTTTCCAGCAAGTCATTTGGAAACTGAGACAGGTCCTGGAAGTCCTTTGGAAAGTGTTAGGCTGTTTGGAATTCTTCCATCTCTGTGGACTCCAATTCTCTGGGTGGAATCTAATTCTCTGATGCTTTCTCGAACTCCAGGAACTGCATGAGAAGTTCCACCAATAAGTTAGTGAACGAGTATATTGTTAAGCAACTACTTGCATATATCGCTTTATTAGACACTACTGGGGACACACATTGTCAGTCACTCTTCCCCAAAGTGGTATAGTTTCTGATTGCAGGCATGACCTTTAATGTGAAACAATAAGAGGATAAGCAGTTTATGTTTAAGTGTGAATTTTGAGGCTTGAACCAAAAGTGTATTAGGACTTAGGGAAGCTTTTTACCCATGGGTAAGGTGTAAAATGGAAGAGGTGATAAAGAGTGGGAGGTACTCTCTCTCTTTCATTTTTAAATTTTTTTTAATTTTTTAAGATTTTTTATGTATTTATTTGACAGAGAGAGACACAGTAAGAGAGGGAACACAAGCAGGGGGAGTGGGAGAGGGAGAAGCAGGCTTCCCGCAGAGCAGGGAGCCCGATGTGGGGCTCGATCCCAGAACCCTGGGATCATGACCTGAGCCGAAGGCAGATGCTTAATGACTGAGCCACCCAGGCGCCCCATTCTCTCTCTTTTAAATGAGAATGTCAGGTTGTAAGGACCTTTGTACAGGGAGAAAGCCTTAGGGTATTTGGCCAAATGAACTGACTAAAGCCAAGTAGGTTTGATTTGAGATGAAATTGAATGAAAGGTAATTGAGGGCTTCCTTTACCTTCCCCAGGTCTTTGAGACTTTCTTCCAGTAGAGACAGTGAGAACAGAAATCAAATAGAAAAGTACTGGGGCGCCTGGGTGGCTCAATCGGTTAAGCATCTGCCTTCGGCTCAGGTCATGATCTCCGGATCCTGGGATCAAGCCCCACATAGGGCTCCCTGCTCAGAGGGGAGTATGCTTCTCTCTCTCTCTCTCTCTCTCCCCCTCTCTCCCTACTTCCCTCTGCCCCTCCCCACTGCTCATTCTCTCTCTCAAATAAATAAAATCTTTAAAAATAAAAAAAAGTACTGCTGGATAGGTGCTGATTGTAATTTGTGATGATAACTCTTGAGAATGAAAGGAGGAGAGTCCATACTTAAATTGCATGAGCTACCCTTATTTTTTTTTTTAAGATTTTGTTTATTTATTTGTCAAAGAGAGAGAGCATAAGCAGGGGGAGCGGCAGGCAGAGGGAGAAGCAGGCTCCCCGCCAAGGAAGGAGCCCGATGCGGGACTCGATCCCATGACCCTGGGACCATGACCTGAGCCAAAGGCAGACTCTTAATGGACTGAGCCACCCAGGTGTCCTGAGCTACCCTTATTTTCTCCCACGTTCATAGAGTACATTCATAATACAGTCAATTTTGTGAACCAGTGAGGGTCTGAGAAATGCACTATGAGCTCTTAAGTTTCCCAAAATGCTTTGATATAAGCAAGGTACACTTTCAACAAGCCACTTTGTGGAGCTTGTTTCTCATTTCTGTGTTCTCGTTTTCTGACTGTTTTCGTCTTTTAGCAGTATCTCTCCTTTTTATTTTATTAATATTGTTTTATTAGAGTCTTTATTAGGTTTATCAGTCTTTTCAGCTTTCACGTCCTTAATGTAATCATTCAAGCATTCATTCAACAAAAATGTTGTAATCATCTATTACATAAAAGCATTGAGAATTTATTTATTTATTTAGATTTACTTATTTATTTAGAGAGAGAGAGCAGGGGAAGGGGCAGTGGGAGAGGGAGAGAGAATCTCAAGCAGAGTCCATGCTGAGCGCAGAGCCCAGTATGGGCTTGATCCCAGGACCCCAAGACCATAACCTGAGCCAAAATTAAGAGTCAGCCGCTTAACCAACTGAGTTATTGAGGTGCCCCTAAAAGCATTGGGAATCTAAATAAATAAAATCTTAAAAAAAAGAGGGGGGGCACCTGAATGGCTCAGTTGGTTAAGCGGCTGCCTTCGGCTCAGGTCATGATCTCAGGGTCCTGGGATTGAGCCCCACATAAGGCTCCCTGCTTAGCAGGGAGCCTGATTCTCCCTCTCCAACTCCCCCACAACTTGTGCTCTCTCTCTTGCCCACTTTCTCTCTCAGATAAATAAATAAAATCTTAAAAAAAATAAAAGCATTGGGAATTTAAAAAGTGAATAAAAAGTTGTCTTTTTCTTCCAAAAGTTCATGATCCAGTGGGTGAGACATGTAAACAGGCAGTTTTAGTATGAAGTATTAAAGATTGTGATGGGGGAGCATAGATGACTTTTGGGAAAGAAAAAGGATAAATAGGAGAATAAGGCAAGAAGAGATTTTCTAGGTAGAATAATTAGCATGTGCAAAGGTGCAGAACTGTAAAAAAAATTGCTATGACTGAAGTATGGTAGTACGAGTTGGGGTTGGACAGCTGGGCAATAGCCAAATTGCATTAATCATAAACTCTTTTTGTGATAGAAAAGATTGGGGATTGGGGGGACAGGTGGATCTGTTTGTATTAATAGAGATGTGGTTAGAAAGACTGATTCATAGTGTGGTGTGGTTAAGGATGGGTAGGGAAGATGAAGTTTGGCACGTTATGACCAGGAGGGTGAAGCAGAGGTGCTAGGGATCTGACCCTTAGAGGATGGGATCCCAGGGTAGTAGTCAGAAGATGATCAGATGTCCAGGGGTTTATTCTAGAGAGGATGATAGTGATTTGGGATCTGTCATTTAGTACACAGGAGGCTAAGAAGGCTGTCCATAAGGTGCCGAGAGACTTGGGTATTGTTTCCTTGTACATAAGTCTCCACTCCATTATATTATGAAAAACTTTAAACATACAAGGAAGTTGAAAGAATTGTATAGTGAACACCTATATACCCACCACCAGGATGTCACAGTTATTAACGTTTTGCTACATTTGTTTTTACATGTTTCTAATCCTGTCCACTATGCCATTTATCCATCAATCCACTTTTAAACTATGTTTCAAAGTAAGTTGCAGGTATCCCTAAGATAGACATCAACCCTAAACATTTCTTTTTCTCTCTTTCTTTTTTTTTAGAGAGAGATTGAGAGCACAAGCAGGGGTGGAGGGGGGTAAGGGCAAAAGGAGAGGGAGAGAGAATCCCAAGCAGGCTACATGCCCAGCACAGAGCCCGATGCAGGGCTCAGTCTCACAACCCTGAGATCATGACCTGAGCTGAAATCAAGAGTCCGATGCTCAACTGACTGAGCCTCCCAAGTGGCTCTGTATTCATTAGACAGTAACTTGCCTCTGGTTACCATTATTCTACTTTCTGTCTTTAAAGATTCGACTATTCTAGGTACCTCATATAAGTGGAATCATACAATATTTGTCCTTTTGTCTCTGGCTTATTTTATTTAGCATAACATTTTCAAGGATCATCCATGTTGTTGCATGAATCAGAATTTTATTCCTTTTTAAGGCTGAATACCATTCCATGTATGTATATACCACATCTCGTTTATCCTTTGGTATGTCAATGGACATTTGAGTTGCTTCCACTTTTTGGCTATTAGGAATAATGCCACTATGAACATGGGTGTACAATATTCTATTTGAGTCTCTGCTTTCAGTTCTTTTGGGCATATACCCAGAATTGGAATTGCTGGGTCATATGGTAATTATATATAATATTTTTTGAGGAACTGCCACACTATGGTCCACAGTAGCTACACTATCTCACATTCCCACCAGCAGCATATAAACATCCCAATTTCTCCACATCCCCACCAGTACTTGTTATTTTACTTTTTTTTCTTTTAAATTGCAGCCCACCTAGTAGATGTGAAGTGATATCTCATTGTGGTTTTGATTTTAATTTCTCTTATTGCTAGTGATGTTGAGCATCTTTTCACATACTTATTGACTACCTGAATATCTTCTTTGGAGAAATGTCTATTCACGACATTTGCCCATTTAAAAAATGTGGATTGTTTATCTTTTTCTTGATTCTCAGATATATGATTTGCAAATATTTTCTCACATTCTGTAGGTGGCCTTTTCACTTTCTTTTTTTTTTTTTTAAAGATTTTTAAAATTTATTTATTTGACAGAGACATAGTGAGAGCAGGGACACAAGCAGGGGGAGTGGGAGAGGGGGAAGCAGGCTTCCTGCTGAGCAGGGAGCCCGACGCGGGGCTTGATCCCAGGACCCTGGGATCATGACCTGAGCTGAAGGCAGATGCTTAACGACTGAGCCACCCAGGCGCCCCACCTTTTCACTTTCTTAATAGATGCCTTTGATGCGCAAAATATTAAAATTTTCATAAAGTCCAATTTTTCTTTTATTGCTCATGCTTTTGGTGTAATGTCTAAGAATCCATGGGGAAATACAAGGTCATAAAGAATTATCTTTATGTTTTTTGGGAAGTATTTTATAGTTTTAGTTCTTATGTTTAGGTCTTTCATCCATTTTGAGTTAATTTTTGTGTATGGTATAAGGTAAGGGTCCAACTTCATTCTTTTGCATGTGGATATTCAGTTTTCTAGCACCATTTGTTGATAAATAGTGTCCTTTCCTCACTGAATGGTCTTAGCACCCTTGTTGAAAACCATTTGACCATGTATGAGAGGGTTTATTTATGGACTCTATTCCAGTGGTCTCTATCTCTGTTTTTTATGCCACACTGTTTTGATTACTGTAGTTTTGTAGTAAGTATTGAAATCAGGATATGTGAGTTCTCCAAATTTGTTCTTTTTCAAGATGGTTTTGGCTATTTGCGGTCCCTTGAAATTCCATATGAGTTTTAGGATGAGTTTTTCTATTTCTGCAAAAAATAATGTTATTGGGATTTTGGTGGAGATCTGTTATAATTAATGTTATGGGGATTTTGGTACTAAATCTGTAGATTGCTTTGGGTGGTATTGTCATCTTAACAATATTGTCTTCCAATTCATAAACATGGTATGTTTTCCATGTATTTATGTCTTCTCTTACTACTTTGCAGCAAATTTCTTTGTAAATCAAATTATTTTCTTAATTTCCTTTTTTGGATGTAGGTAACATTTTTTAATATCAAGTTTTATGGTTGAAATGCCTGTATGCAGTTACTAATCTAGATTTTTTTAATGGTGATCTCTTAAAATTCTTGAATAGTCTCTGTAGGTAGGAAACTGTTCACCCAAAAAGAGTTAAAAATTTTTAGACAGTTTTTTGTAACCATTCAAAATTGCAAGAGTTGAAATTAAAATTTAATAGTTCTTCTTCTCATGACAAATGTCAAAATTTCTGAGGGTAAACAAATTGATTTAGAAATCAATAAAATGTTTCATATCAAATATTTCTAAATAATGATGAAACTATGTTGCAGTATATGCATATAGTTTTTGAGTGATCACCTTGTATCTAGCTTGGATACTACCACAGGCAAACATCAGTTACCAGTGGACAGAAATATCTGATATATGTGAAGGCAGAGATTTGAGGCCATTATCTGTAGCCTTCCAGGATCTCCCTTCCCCCCTTCCTCCAAGCTGTCAGCACCTTTGGCTGTGCATGGTTTTCTTGGACATCTCAAACAGTCTCTTCTGGCAGCTTCATGGGAGGGTGATATGCTCTACAGATAGCTAATAAATCTGTGGGAGAGGGGGAAGCAGGCTTCCCAAGCAGGCAACTCCTTGGCTATGCTCAGTGTCTTACAGAGGAGCGGTAGGTGTGGGATGTAACTCGTCAATCGCCTTCTCCAGGGGAGGGAGATGGACACAAGGAGTCCCAAACCAGGTTGCTCACAACCAGACATCACAATCCTGGAAGCTCCAGCCATCCCTGGCTGTGCCTGGTTGCCTTGAAGGCTGAAGATGTCCACTTTGTCTTGACCCATTAAAGTCTATTGTCTGTACACCACTGTTTTATTGCATCCTGGTGGAAAGCTCTGGTCTAGTGATTGGCTTGTTTAGAAAGGAGAGAAGAAAGACTATGTGTACTTTAGGAAGAAACAGCAAAAATAGGTGCATCCTGGTAGGTGTAATTTTGGAAATATGGTCTGTCCTATTCACTGATTAATGAGAGCATTCTTTTTTTTTTTTTTAAGATTTTATTTATTTATTTGTCAAGGAGACAGAGAGAGCACAAGCAGGGGGAGTGGCAGGCAGAGCAGGCAGAGGGAGAAGCAGGCTCCCCACTGAGCAAGGAACCCGATGTGAGACTTGATCCCAGGACCCTCGGATCATGACCTGAGCTGAAGGCAGATGCTTCACCGACTGAGCCACCCAGGCATCCCTGATGAGAGCATTCTTTTTTTAAAATTTTATTTATTTATTTATTTTTTATTTGACAGAGAGAGAGAGAGAGCACAAGCAGGGAGAGCGGCAGGCAGAGGCAGAGGGAGAGGGAGAAGCAGGCTTCCCGCTGAGCAGGGAGCCCATGTGGGGCTCATTCCCAGGACCCCGGGATCATGACCTGAGCTGAAGGCAGACACTTAACTGTCTGAGCCACCCAGGTGCCCCCCTGATGAGAGCATTCTTAATCTAAAGTGTATCAGTACAGGATTCTGCATTGGAAATTAGATGAATGGCTTTGTGTGTGAATGGCTTGAAAGGAAGTTGGAAACTTGGATTATTTTTCTACTTCTGCTTAGCTAACTGTGATCACCTTTACTATGTTTTACTTTCCACCTTTCTTTGCTCATGCATTTCTCTCTGTATTCTGCATTATTGCCTCTCATATAGGTATTTCTAATTAGAGAATTTGAAGTTATTTCAAATGCCATTTTCCCACTTGAGTCTCTTCTGATTCCTCCTACCAGATAGTATGTTTCCTTCCTTTGAGAGGAAACATTTAATATTGTAATTTTCTTTTGGTATGTATCATATTCTTTCTTGGACTATGGTTTATGTCTGTCTTTATCTTATTTCATCCTTCTTGTTTACAAGGTCTTCTCTGTATATCTTGCAACTTTTAGAGTGGTGAACTAATTGCAGTTTATCTGATTTGAGGGTGCAGCAAAACAAAATTTTAAGCAAAAAAAATTTGTCCACCATAATTAGCCAGCACATAGAAACTATTTTGCTTAACCCTCTTTAAGGAAGAAACTTGAGAAGTTTGGACTAAAAACGGAAAAGCTGACTTCACTTTCACAGATGGCACACCTGTAGTACATAAAAAAACAGGTTTCAAGTGTGTATTTAATTCTGAAAAAAATGCTCTGCCTTCTCTTGCATCATTCAGCAGAGAATCTGTGTTGCAAATTTTGCAGTCGGGTCCATGAAATGATGTAATGGAGGAATTGATTGTAACTCAGTGTTCTTCTTCATTGTACCATTAGTAACCATCACCAGTTTATTGGTTATTTGGAATATATTAATCCCAAATATGGCGACTTAGTTCATTTTAATACGGCCATGTGACTAGATTGTGGAGACTTACTAGAGTAACTGAGCTGCTTCTTCAGATCCAGGGCTTAAAAAAAATTTTTTTTAAATAAAGGGTTTTGAGAATAAAGGTTTTATTAAGATCCTTAACAAATAAGGAGAAATAAATAATAAGTCAAGGGTTGAATAAGATTCTCATTATGACAAGATGTCTGAGTACATTGGACCAGAAACTTCAGTGGGAAGGTAATTAATGCTCATTTGTTTAGAGAAGTGCAGGCCTTCCCGTTAAAGTGCAACAGGAGGACAGAGCAAATGGCACTTGGAGACCATGCTTTTTTCTTTAAAGATTTTATTTATTTATTTGAGAGAGAGAGAGAGAACAAGAACAAGCGGGGGTGGGGGGCAGAGGGAGAAGCAGACTCCCCGCTGAGCAGGGAGCCCAACATGGGTCTCGATACCAGGACCCTGAGATCATGACCTGAACTGAAGGCAGACGCTCAACCAACTGAGCCACCCAGGCGCCCCTCATGCTTATTTCTATTGTAGAACCTCCCTAATAGCAGCAGAAGTGCTGATATTTCAGATGGGGAGAAAGTAAGATACAACTTCAGAAGAGAAATCCAGATTTTGATGTTTTTGAATACTTTGAGTTTCTGTAGTTGTTAATGGAAACCCGATGGTGTGACTGAATGCCAAGGAAATGCCCTACAGGGTGGCTTGGTTTCAGGGAGACCTGAGGTTACTGAAAGCAAACTGCTCACCAGGGTGTCGGGGCACTGCTGCTTGATGAAGGTTTGTGGATCAGAGCTGCCTGAGAGTCTTAGTCCTTGCTGAGATGAGTTCAGAAATCGAGAGAAAACGCTTAGAAACTTTATGGTGGTTTGACAGTATGCTTGTATCTATTGAATTTAGTAAAAAACAATTGGCCTTTTGTATTATGTATATCTTTTATTTCATTTCCTAGTTAATTCATTCTTACTGTATTTTACAAGTTATTTGTCTGAAACTTAGGGACTAGGGAAAAAACACAACAAAACAGTTACTTCATCACAGAGAGTTTAGAAATCACTGAGTTATAGTCTCTGAGAAGGGTGAGGCATCAGGAAATGAATATATGAATTTGAGGATTATCTAGAAGTTTCTGGCTATGTGGCCGGCCAAATTCTAAGCATATGTAGGTCCATCTGACTCTGTGAAATATACATTCTCTTTTAGAGGTGAAATTTAAAAATACAGTGCTATTTTAGAAAAATTAACAAGGGACTGTACTCTACCACTGTTATTAATTAAAAATACTCACACTTCCCATCTGAGGATTTTTTATCAGGAGCCCAGTAGTGCAAAGTCTGGCCACCCTTATTGTAGCGCAGTGCCTTCTTCCATCTGGGAGCGCCTAAAAATATTTATTGAATTCAATTGATTTCTCCTAAGAGTTAGCAGAAAGTAGGTAGTTCACTAAATAAAGTCCAGAAAATTAAAGTCATTTTGAAAGGTAAAATTTGAGAGCTTGTTAGCTGTAGAGAGCCTTCACCAAATGTTACCTGCTTTGTTCTGCTTTATTAGATCTTTGTGAGTCAGAATATATTCTTTGAGACTATATTACTGAGGCAGTACTATGAATGCAGAAGATTTATGAGATCCTAAGTTGTTTGTTGTTCTAATCAACTGAGATTTTTAGTAAACTAAATTCTTAGTTTGTTGTTGTTTTAAAAGCTCATAGATTTTCAGTAAGTTCCTTGATAGACATCCTGTGTGGTTGTTTATCACTCTATTCCAATTGCACTACAGATACTTAAAGAAATTACCCTGAAAAATGTATTTTCCAAGTTAATATGCTGCAGTATCTTCCTTTTACTGCAACACTATACTCAACAAAATTTTTAAATTGACCAATATAAGAAGAAAATAATCAGCCATATGGAAATAATAGCATTGTGACATATTGTCAACTTTCATGTTAGATTTGCAAAGTGGAAATATAATTATGAAAAACAAAATAAACACATGTTATATATAACAGAATATGCCATGATGTGCTTTTGACACAATGGAAACAATTGCTAATAAAATAAGGTGTTTTATTTGGAAGAGAGAATTTGTTCTTGGCAGTGGTTTTCCAATTTTGCCAATTTTAAAAGCAACTATGTTGGTGGATGAGATAGTTATGGAAAAAATATATACAGTATTTATGCTTAGAACATATGCATTGTCAAAGTTTCTTCATGCAAAAGTTAAGCAGGACTCAAATTACTAAAGCTGTCTCATTCTGAGGAGGAAGCAGTAGAATATTTTCTTTCCTTAGTTTATCACTTCCATGGGGCAATTTTAAAAATATGCATTCTGAATTTCATTTTAACTCCAAACACTGGTTCTATCTTTATTGATTCTGCCATTATTTTTATAAAATATGTATAATATAAATATAAATAATATATACATAAATGTATGAAAATAAGTCTGTGGGAAATTTACCACGTGTGATGGTTTGTACCACATTTCGTTTAAGTACTGTGCTGTATTTTTCATGTGTTCTGTTTTCCAGTTAGGCATGCTAGCGAAATCTTCTAAGAGTATGCTCCGTTCTATTTTGTTATTTCTTCCTTCCAGAGATTGTAGCACTGTGTTCTGTTTATAGCAAGGATTTGATGTTGACAGACTGAAAAAGATCTGAAGATCTACCTTATAATGTATTGATAAGCAAAATTAGAGAATAATATTGGCATGTTTTAAAACATCTTAGTATAAGCATAATATTGTGTTTTATGTTTTTGCAGGAAGATTCTTTGGCAACAGATGATTTCCTTGTGGACTACTTTAATGAATTCCTAAGCCTTCCAGTGAGTGTATTATTATGTTCTATGGAATTTATTATCAAAGCAAAATATTGTAATCACTGGATTATCTTGCAAGACAAATTTATCAGGGATATTTTTAAAAACTATTAATTAAAGCATTTAGGTAAAGTTTATATCTTTTTATGGACTTAATCATTTGAGTTTGAATCATATTTAGGAATTATTGAAGATAGCTGAGTCAGTTGTACCACAATAAAAATGAATGAATGAATGGATGGATAAGAAAGGTGGAATTTTTCTTTTTTTTTTTTTTTAAAGATTTTATTTATTTGAGAGAGAGAATGAGATAGAGAGAGCATGAGAGGGAGGAGGGTCAGAGGGAGAAGCAGACTCCCTGCCGAGCAGGGAGCCCGATGCGGGACTCGATCCCGGGACTCCAGGATCATGACCTGAGCCGAAGGCAGTCGCTTAACCAACTGAGCCACCCAGGTGCCCCATTATATTTCTTGCTTCAGGCAATTATTGGCACCGCCTCAGGCAGATACTAAAGTGGAACTTGTGTTTAAGTCAACTAGAATTTTATATCACTAGTAAATAAGACATAGGTGGTTGCCAAATAATAGATTTTTAGTGTTAGGGAGCAATGACTGATAGACTAGTTACCAAGGGGGTTGGGAAAAGTGAAATGGAAGTGCATAAAAACATTGCTTAGTAAATAAAGTTAATCGGGAATGTCAGGAAAAAGAAAGATAAGAAAAGGTTTTCATTATTTGTTATGAATATGCAGAAAACGTTTTTCATTAACATATTTACCAGGGAAATTTTGGAATATAAAAAATTCACAAGTTATGTTATTTTGTTTTATTTATTTTTAAAGATTTATTCATTTACTTAAGAGAGAGAGAGAAAAGTGTGAGAGCGGGGGGTAGGGGGCAGAGGGAGAGAGGGAGAGAGAGAATCCTGAAGCAGACTCCCTGCTGAGCATGAAGCCAGATGCGGGGCTGGACTCCAGGACCCTGAGATCACAACCTGAGCTGAAATCAAGAGTCGGACGCTCAACTGACTAAGCCACTCAGGCACCCCATGAGTAATTTTAAAGGAGTGGGCCATAATATGTTAAGCCTCTTAAAGCCTAGCCACTGAAAATGTCTTTTGAAGGGAAAGTCGTAGGTGCACTTTCTTGCCTAGATTAGTTTTTGTATGTATGTATGTATCTATGCATGCCTGTTTGTTTTTTTGTCTTATTTTCCTTTTTCCAAAAGAATTTGTGTTCTCTCTTCCTTTTGGCCTAGCAAGGCCTTTGGAACCATTATGGGGGTTAGGTTGAGACACCAAACACCTCTCTCTTTCCAGCAGTAGGACTGAGTGATATTATAGGATACCTGATGGGTTCTTGTTTGGTCTGATTTTTCAACTTTCATCATCCAGTTATATAATATAAAAACCTCAGCAGTATCACAAAACTGTCAGAATTTTGCTCTTCCAGATTATGTAGTCTTTCCTCTAGGCTCTGCATTGTGCATTCTTCCTCCCAATTTTGTGACATTTTAAAGAGAAAAATCTCTATATTGGGTCTGATTTCAACTTCTCAAGATTTATATTTCATCGTCTCAAGATTTGCGATTATCTTGACTTTTACTTGCTCCAGAACATAAATTCCCCTACCTACCTTTTTTTTAAAATCTATTTTAAATTATAGAACTGATATAACAATACTAGAGAAAATTTACCTTAAATGTAAGAAAAATTCAGCCACAGTCCTGCCATCCAGTCAGGAACAATGTTACCATTTTTGCGTGATTCCTTTCAGGGTTTAGATGAGATGACAGAGTGTCAACCCACCCCAGCAGACCCCTGCAGTTTCACCCTTTCATATGTGCCATGCAGCCCACCAGGGCCACTTTCCCCTTCTGTCTGTGCAAATCCTTCTGCTTTTCATTCTCCACTGCCCCCCCGCCCCCACACCATCTCTCATTCCTTTGCATCTGCATATGGTACCATGCAATCTACCTATTAACTACCCATGCTTCACGCCATAAGATGGAAGAAGGGGAAATATGGTCACAGGTTTCCAAAAAAGAATTTGGGGATCCAGGCAGAAAGAATGATGGATTCTCAAACCAAGTTCTGGGCAAGATTCTAGAACAGATTAGTAATGTTTGGTTTATAAGCACTTGACCAAGAATTAGAAGCCAGTATGGGTTTGCTGAGAATAAGTGTGCCAAACTGACCTCTCTTTTTTGGAGCGTTATGGACTGGCATTTTAGGGAACCGTAAATTTAATGTGTTATGGTTTCAGTAAAGCATACTAATAACAATAACAGCCACAATAATAATACAGATAAATGGAACCATGTTACTTCCTGCTCAAAGCCCTCAAAAGTGGTTTCTCCTTACATTAAGAATAAAATCCAGATTCCTGTATGATCTGGCTTTTGTCATCTCATCCCCTGATCTTTATTTCCTACGCCTCTTCCCCTTGTTAATTCTTTCCCAGCCTAACTGGCCCTCTTCCTGTTTCTCAACCATGAATATGCCAAGCATACTCAGGGCCCTCCAGGCTGGGGTGCTCGTCCCTGAGATACTTGTACCACCTTCTCTCTGATTTAAGTCACTTCCGTTCAGGAAATCTTCCCTCCCAACCCTGGCTAAAATTAGACATGCTCCAGGGGTGCCTGGGTGGCTCAGTTGGTTAAGCGACTGCCTTCGGCTCAGGTCATGATCCTGGAGTCCCGGGATCGAGTCCCGCATCGGGCTC
Organism: Mirounga angustirostris; assembly: GCF_029215605.1. Lineage (NCBI taxonomy): Eukaryota > Metazoa > Chordata > Mammalia > Carnivora > Phocidae > Mirounga > Mirounga angustirostris. The sequence goes on from NW_026991712.1 coordinate 36,601,219, forward strand.
CCTGCTCGGCGGGGGGTCTGCTTCTCCCTCTGACCCTCCTCACTCTCATGTGCTCTCTCTCATTCTCTCTCTCTCAAATAAATAAATAAAATCTTTAAAAAAATTATACATGCTCCACTTTATTTACATGCTGCTTTATTTGTCTCCAAACCCCTTATCATTATCTGTGAAATTAGTTTTCAAATATTTGAACGGGTTCTCTAAATATAGCCAGTAGGGGTTGACTCTTAATAGCCTACGATTTAAGTCCACATTCCTTAGTATGGAGTTCAAGATCTTTTACAATCCGGTCTTCACCTCACCTTCCTAGTTTCACCTCTAGCTCCATACTGCTTCTGTCACCTGCACGATCTTTCCTGCCTCACCCAAGCCCCCTCCTTCTTCCCCCACTACCTGACCACACCTGTTCTTCCTGCACTCATTCCCCAGCGTAATGGTTAGAACAGGAATGAGGCAGAACTGTGCTTGAGCCTAGCTTCTCAGCTTACTACCCATGTGATCTTAGACACATTCTTTAATTACTGAGTTCTTTGGTTTCCGTCTCTGTGAAAACAGTGTAACTATCTTATAAAGTCGTAATGAAAGGAGGTAATGCTTAAGTGCCTGGCACAGAATTAGCGTTTCTCTTTATCCTTCACCAACTAGACCATCTTATCTTCCATTCCTGAAACACGAGGGGCAGTCACTCCTTAATTAGACTGGTGGATCATTGTCAATCTAGAGAATACTCTTCTGTGCCACACAAATCTGTCATTGGCTTTGACTTTTCACATTATTTTTATCAGGTTCTTGGATAAAACATTGCAAGTGAACTAGTGTTTTTCCAGCTTAAGGTCACTCAGCTAGTAAGTGACAGGGTCCACCCAGGTCCACATGACTCAATAACTCCTACTACCCTGTAATGATGATAGAACTGACAGCAGAGGAATAAACTGATAGTTTGAGTAACAGAATCTGGTTTCGTTTTTATTGTGGTAATCTGAAATGGTCTAAAACAAACCTAATGTGTTTTTAGGGTGCGTTAACAGAAGTATGGTTAAAATCAAGAAAAATATTAGTCTGGCGTACAGAAGGTACTCAGTCAATATTTTTTTGAATCGTACTGAGTTATCAGACCACAGTTGGAATATTGTGTTCCATTCTTGGTGCCCCAGGTTAAGAGTTGCTCTGGCAAAGCAGACTTGGGGAGTCTTAGCCAATGAACACCCTTGAAAGCACATCAGATGAGGGAGGGTTGAAAGAAGTGTGGGTGTTGAGTCTGGTTGGGGAACGGCTGAGAGGGTTGGAATGGACCAGCTTTTTCCAAATATTTCAAAACTGATTGAGGAAGAGGGGCTAACATGTTCTATGAAGCTAGAAGGCAGAACCAGGGCCAGCGTCTATGAGGAAATTGATTTTTTCCTAGAAGGAAGATTGAAGTGTGCTAACAGTAGAACAGAACAATAGGGCTAGCATGGTTCACAGGAGTAAACGTCCTGTGATTGGAGATATTCGGATAGAATGTTTTATGGGGGGCGCCTGGGTGGCTCAGTTGGTTAAGCGACTGCCTTCGGCTCAGGTCATGATCCTGGAGTCCCGGGATTGAGTCCCGCATCGGGCTCCCTGCTCGGCGGGGAGTCTGCTTCTCCCTCCGGCCCTCCCCCCCTCATGCTCTCTTTCTCTATCTCATTCTCTCTCAAATAAATAAATAAAAAAAATCTTTAAAAAAAAAAAAGAATGTTTTATGGGGATATATGTATCAGGTGGGAGATCAGACTTTTCTAGCTCAAGAAAATTTGATTAATCTCTGTTTATTTTTATCTCAGGAGCTACATTGTAAATTTCCTGGGGTCAAGGATAGGTCCCTTTCTTCTGTATCTCTCAAAGCTTCTTGAGGATGATTCTGTTTTTTATTTCTACATCTTCCACGTAAGACTTTTTTAAAAAAAATAAATAAACCTTCTAATCTTCTGCCTCACCTCCTCTACCATCTCCACCCCAAAACCCCAACAATCTAAGCCTGAGATAGACAGAGAGTATAGATATCAATTCTAATATTCTCAATCTGGAAGTCCCTTTAGTCGGTCATCTAGATTTCTGAGACTTCTGAGTCTTCTTCCACATCTGTAGTGACATGCCGAAGGTCCCAGAACTGGATTGTGACAGAAAAGGGCCTAGGAATCAGGCTTTCTGGCTCCCACCCTCCTTCTTTCCATTACCCCATTACACCCATGGGACACATTGTAAGATCCAGAAATTGATGGCTGGTAGCCTGCCTCCATGTTATTTTGATGAGGGGAATCCAGGACAGTTGCTGCTATTATAAATGATTATGGCACTTTCCAAATCCTAGCTTCATAACATCATTCTGTTTGTTCTTGTGCCAGGTTCATATTCAGATATTGTTTTCATTTGGTGTCTGGGAGGTTTTTTTTTTTTTTTTTTTCTGTCAACTGTTTATGGATAAGTGTTTGCTTATTAAGTTTTCTTCTGTGCTATAGTGTGAAAATATATTTTTTTTCCTTTTGGTTTTGTTTTGTGTGTTTTATGCTCAGTGACTGTTGTGGGATTGAGTAGATGAGCCCACATACAGATTTAGGTTGGTCCTCTGTGGGTGGTTTAGAATGTTTGTGACATTTATGGTTTGCAGAAGCTGAAGGGGTGGCCTGTTCAATACCCTCCTTGCAAGGATAGGTATGTCATGTGTTTGCCAGACCATGCTTAGCTATGTGCCTTTGGAATTTTACATAACTTCTTTTTTGGGGACTGATTCTCCACACTTTTTTTCTTTAATCTGTAAACTATTATAATTTCTTGCAGCTTTATGAAGGATTTATATGTTGGATGGATTGTTGGGTAAGCAGAAGGAGAGAGAAAAAAGAGAGGAGAGATTTGGGGAATCTGTGGCATGAAGGGGGATGCAGGGCTCGGGTCTTCCGCTGCCAAAATTTAAATCTCAGAGATTGATTTTTAAAGATGTTGATGGAGCCTAGGTGGTACTGCTTAGTTCAGCGTTTATACCTCTGGGTGTTTTGATAAGCCTTGTAGCTCAAACATAAAGCACTCAAATTACCTAATGTGACTCCTTTTATTAACTAAGGATATTTTCTTTCTTTTTTTTTTTTTTTAAGATTTTATCCATCTATTCATGAGAGAGAGAGAGAGAGAAGCAGAGGGAGAAGCAGGCTCCCAAGGAGCAGGGAGCCCAATGCAGGACTCGATCCCAGGACCCTGGGACCGTGACCTGAGCCGAAGGCAGACGCTCAACCATCTGAGCCACCCAGGCGCCCAACTAAGGATATTTTCTATGCATTTTATGTAGCACACTATTCCTTCCATCCTGTTGGTGAATGTGTCCAGTAAACAGCTTATGGTTAAACATCTAAAATGACAATAAAAACTTAGATTGAAAGAAGTCATTGGTAACTGACTTCTTATATTCAAGTAGTCACATGTTTTTCATTCGCTGACTAGGATGGATGCATGTTTAAAATACAGCTTCAGAGCTCAATTAGTAGAGACGGAGTTGGAGCAGAGATGAACATGTATTAAATTAACCTAGTCATTAGTTTTTAATTTAAATACTGTTCAGCTAAATAATTTGGCACCCGGTAAGTTTCAGTGGTGCTCTGCTGGCAGTTTAAGCAACATCACTAATTATTCACAGGTTTGTTGTTGTTTTTTTTTTCCTCTCCTCAAAGAAATGTGGAACCAGCAATTTATTGTGGTAAAAATATTTTTGTGCACTTGCTTTTTCTGTGAAAATATTTTTCGCACATGGATGACTGGTACTACAAAGTTAGCTTTCACCACCTTCAGGTCAATTCGTTTTAGAACATTTGGAAAATGATACCCTTGAAATAAGAAAATTAAGTAAGGGAAAGAGCAGCCTGCAACAGCTTGCGGAGGATTGGGTTTGAGGCTCAAACTGAAGATTTTTCCTGTCATATGATTAAAAGCTGAACGTTCTCTAAATCAGCCTATTCAGCTTTTTTGGGAAAAGGACTGACTTCCCACATCGTTCATTTCTCTCTCCCCCACCTTCCATGTGTTTTATTGTCACATGCTAAACCAACTGTAGGAGTTTTGTGGATAGGCTGAGAAACGGTGAAAACAAAGGATTTGATGTGTGAGAGAGATTTTTTTTTTAAAGTAGGACTTTGCATAATAAAGACCAGGGTTCTTTCTTCTGTGTACAGAACATAGATGGCCAGTCCCTCCACTTACATGAATACACAGCAAAGTCTACATGAAGTAGGGGACAGAGGTGGGCGTTGAAGTTTGTTTTGACTGGGATTCTGTCTCTCCCCAGCTGCAAACTTCACTCGCTCCCCATCATCCTAAAGCAGTGATTCTCAAACTTGACATGCATCCGAGTCACCTGAGGACTTGTTAACACAGAAAGCCAAGCCCCACTCTCAGAGTTTTGGATTATAGGGAGGGGCCTGAGAATTCCATTTCTAGCAGGGTCCAAGGTGATGCCGATGTTGCTGGTCTAGGCACCACACTCTGAGAACCGGGGATTGGAGAGAATTAAGTTGAGAGTTATGCATAAAATAGAAAGTCCTTGGGGCACCTGGGTGGCTCAGTTGTTGGGCGTCTGCCTTCGGCTCGGGTCATGGTCCTGGGGTCCTGGGATCGAGCCCCACATGGGACTCCCTGCTCGGCAGGAAGCCTGCTTCTCGCTCTCCCACACCCCCTGCTTGTGCTCTCTCTCTCGCTATGTCTGTCAGATAAATAAATAAAAATCTTTAAAAAAAAAAAAATAGAAAGTCCTTGATGAACTCATCCTCTGCCTTTCCCTCTAGGATTATATCCTGTTACTCCCCTCTTGAATAGTAAGCTTCAGCAATGTCAAACTGCTTGCAGTTCATCAATATACATGTGTTATTACTCAAAATGAATTATTTGCGCTCTGCAGAGAGAGTGAGGGTGATTTAAAGAGTGAAGATGATTTTGTCTGTTGTACTAATTCATAAACACACATATAGCAGTCCATGAGCATCCTGATGAGGGTGGGAGATGGAAGATGAGAACCTGCTGTTCCCTCAGGGGTCTCTTCCTGCTTGCCTCTCCTAGTGTAGTCAACTGATCATGCTGAGGGGGATTCTAGTGTTAAACATGCATCTCTCTATATAACATGAGCTTTAAACACAAGCCCACCATTTTATCTGGTTCCTAACTGAAAAATCTATGACCCATTTCAACACCAGAGGAAAAACTGTGAGCAGCTTCTTGAGAGGTAGGACATTATACTTTATGGGTCTTCTCAAGGATTTCAAAGGATAATTTTGACTAAATATGATTTCACCTTATGTGCCCACTGTAGGGCTCATTGCCTTGTGGGATGAGTCTTTGCTGTCTCTGTGTACTTACATATCTTCCTTCTCTTGTTGGATCAGCATAACCTGAGGTCAGATCTACGTCTCATTCATTTCATTTGGGGCTTTGTGGAGAATGCTCTGGATTGGCTCACTCAATGTAGCAGTGTATCATCTATCATGCTATCTCATTTAATAAGGATTTAATAAATACTTATTGAATGAATGAGTAAAATAACAAAGGAACAGTGGAATTGGGTGATCTTATTAGAAAGCAGAAGATATAGACTCAGGGCACCTGGGTGGCTCAGTCGATTAAGTGTCTGCCTTCGGCTCAGGCCATGGTCCCGGGGTCCTGGGACCTAGCCCGGCATCGGGTTCCCTGCTCAGGGGGGAACCAGCTTCTCCCTCTCCCTGTGTCTGCCACTCCTGCTTGTGCTCTCTCTATCTCTCTCTCTCTCAAATAAATAAAATAAAATCTTTAAGAAAAAAGAAGATATAGGCTCTTTTTTTCCTGAGAGACAATCATGGACCAATGGAGTATCAAACATGGAAGGCACCTTGGGATTGTTTAATTAACCCTTTTATGATAAAAAAAAAAAATCCCAGAAAAGCAAAGTAATTTTACTCAACATTGCTTCCATTTAATAATTCTGTTTATCCTTTCCTGGATAGATCCTAGTTTAGCCAAATCCCTTTTAAAGTACAATAACTAAACTAGGTAAAATAGTATTAGTACCATGGTCTCTGTGGACAGATTTCCCCTTTAGCGCTTGCATGTTACACTAATTCAAATTATTTCGGGATTTTGTTGACTCTCTTCATCATAGAGAAAAATGAATGACCATGTATTGTTCCTGCAAGGGCAGAAACAATGTTTTATTCAGCTTGTATCCTCTTTGCTTGGGACATTAATTGACACTTGGGCCTTCAAAAGTTTTGTTTTTGCTGAAATAAGTGAATGGGGCAAAGCTTTGAATCCGTTATTTGCCCCTTTTATAAACTTAGAATCATGGCATTGTTAAGGACCTGCAGAGATCCATTGGAAATCATGGCTTTTAAAGCAGGAAAACACTATTTCCCTGTGGCAAAGACCCTATCACATTTCAATTCCACTGAGATAAAGTCTTAAGTTTAAAAATTGTAAATATATTACATATAGCTACATTTCTTTTTAAAAAAATACTTGGGGTCATTTCATGTCATTTAATCATGAACACAATTAATTATAGCTTTCCTTCCGTTGTCTTTTATTTTCGATAAAGTACTTCTTTTTGTCCAGTTTCTCTCCTCACTTTCACTTGTTTATGTCCTTGAGCTTTCCTTCCTCTGAATGAACAGACCTTGCCTCTTTCCCCACTTGACTTGCTTCAGAATTTCAGTATTTTGTGCACATGACTAGCAGAACCTAAATCACACGTGAAACTGGACTTGCAAGGGACCTGGGTGATAGAGTTTTTAGTTGTCCAGATTCTGCATTTCAGGAGGTTGGAACAGATCCTGAGTGAGCTAATCCACAGCATCTACCGACGCCTACTGAAATTATGTGTCAGCCCTGGGTTTAAGGCGGGTGGTTGTCATGAGCCCAGAGTTCTATAGTGAGCTCACTAGGGGACTTGTAAATCCACGAAGAGATCGCTTAACCTTTTTCAGCTGCAGTTTGGTGTGTGAGTTGGTTTGTGAGTTGAAAATGAAAATTTGCTGACCACCTGCCTTAAAGCCTGCCCTAGCCTGTGTGTGTGTCCCTGGATGGGACAGTAACCCATCCAGGAGAGTGAATAATTACCACACCGAACCTGGCTCCGATCGCAACAGCTTGTGGGATGGGAGCTCAGTACCTCACCAACTCCAGAGCCCGCAAACAACACTCCAGACTGCTACCTGGAGAGTCTTCCTAAAAACCCAAATCAGATTATGTTACTTACTCTCCAATTTGGAATATTCCCATCCCACACTGTTTCCCACAGGATCAAGATAAGCCTATGCTTCTTAAAATGGCATGCACAGCCTTCCATGATCTTGTCCTACCTACCTCAGCTACCTCAAGTCTTTCCTCTGTTCCTTAAACTGTTTCAACTGTGAACTCGTCTAGTTAGATTCTAACTGCATGGAACTGTTTAAAATGACCCACATACACCATGCTGTTTCAATTCTCTGTGTCTTTACTAGTAAAACACCTTGATTTGAACCCCAGTTCCACTAACTGTATAGGGTTATTGCATAGCACAGTGCCTGGCCTAGAGAAGGTGGTGAGTGCATGCTAGTTTTATCAGATGTAAGGCAATATGATGGTAAAGAAGGGGAAATGCATTCTTTGGGACCAGATAGACCTATTTCAGTAGCCCTGATCTAGCACTTCATAGCTCTGAATCCATGGCCCATCATGTAACCATCCTGGGTGTCTACTTTCTATAAAGACTGATCTCAGGAATGTGGAAGGATTCAAGATAGAGCATTTGAAGTGTCTGTCACATGCCTGGCACATTAGGTAGATGTTCCAAAAAACAGTAGTTCTTGTCACTTCTATTATTTCTACCAACTGTACAGTAACTATTTATTAGTGAGTAACATTGGCTACTGAGGGGCTTAGAGTGTCATAGTCCCTCTATTTTTTTTTTTTTTGCTGGATGGAGCATTTTTTTTAAAATGAATAGCAGGAAATATTTTATTTGTTCATAGAACTATCTATTGGCATTCTTTGCTTTGGATTATCACAGCTTTGTGTTCCCCTGTCTACCAGGTGTGAGGGTAAGAGGCAGAAAAAGAAAGGAGAACAAATAAAGACCAAACCTGCCCTCTTGTTCCATGGATGCTCAGAACTAGAAGAAATCTTTTCCAGATGGTCTTTTGCCGTCGACTGTACCATTTCCCTCTCCCCAGTTAATATTTTATGTCTATTATTTACCACATTTAATTCAGTTCCTTTCTCTTACCAGTTGAATCTTGTCTCTGATATCAGCAGACTCATTTATCTGTTTAGTCTAGTGATAGTATAATTCACAGATAATATTTGACATTCAGGTAAGCGATGCCTGTGTGAATCTCATGTTTGAAAGACAGATGCAATTAAATATGTTTATTGAAGAAACCTTATACATAATTTACTGGTAATTGTTGATACTTGTCCATTGAGCTATACTTGTCATTTTTGAGGGGGAAATCTTAGCCCTGAGGACTTTGGGCCTGTAGACTGCCGTTCATATTGAACCCTATTGTCCATGCACTTTAAACTCCTTAGAAGGGGAGACACTCAGACTTTAGAGATGTGATGTTATCTGACATTAGAAGAATATGTATGTATATATATACACATATATGGGTATTTATATATATGCACATATATATATATTTCTAACACCCATTTTATGACATCCTGCCATTTATTAAATTTTAACTATAGTATATCTAGCAATCTCTTAGTAAAATTTGAAAGAATTGATGCTCTCCCTAGGACAGTTATTGATCCAAGGGGAAGGGCTTGATGTCTTCTACCACCTGGCTAAAAATACATAAATGAATCTACATGAGTACGTAGTTCAAGAAAGGTATTCTAAAATAAGTTCATACTCTGAAAAAGGAACCTGATTCTAGATTTGGAGGGCAAAATGTGAAAAGACACAGACAGCCAATCCAATATTTACTTGTTAAGGAGATGGAGGCCCCACACATGTTTAACGATTTACTGAAAGTCACAGAGCTACTTATTGGCAAGCTGACATTCAAACTCAAGACTCCTGACTGTTGTATATTAACTGACTGACTTTAAATAAAAGTTGGCAGCATTTAGTAATTACTGAGAAAAGCTCAGAAATGTTATTGTCTTTCACTCTCTCTCTCTCTCTTTTTTTTCACAGTGAGAGGAGTGGTGTTGAAATAGTCTTAAATGAAGAACACATTGTACTTAATTTTATCCTTTTGGGCAAGGGGGACTTTAGCTTTCATGGCTCCTGGGGATGAAAGAGATAACGGGAGTGTTATTTCTTCTTCCTTTACTCATTCTTCCCTAGTAATCCACCCCCTCCTTAGAGAATAACATTGCTTCATAGAGACCAGGTGTGTATTTCTTTCCAGTTCCAAAGAAGCACAGGGATAAGATGTTTATGGAAAGGGAATTCCTGCTGTAATACATCCTTATTTCTTGGCATAAGTACATTGGAAAGGAAGGATTCAATGGGTTCCCTTATCTGTAGTCAAGAGAATTCCAAGCTCCTAAAGAGAAGAGCTAATGGTTAAATACACAAAACTGTGTGTGTGTGTGTGTATGCTTATACTAAATGCATATTATGCATTTATTAAGTGTCAAGTGTCCTTGGAAACAGTGAGTTTCTGGTTTATAAAAATTTAAGATATATTTCTACAAATTTATTTTGCAGACCTTTTCAGAGGCAATTAGATTTAACGTGGATTTTGGAGTTTTTGAAATAGTTAACAATGCTCCACAACTTCTGGAAAAGCAACTGAAAAAAATTCTACAAAACCAGCAACCTCGAAATCCCATCTATGATGTTGTAAGGAAAGGAAAGAATGATGTTAAACCTGTTCAGATGAATGCCCCCTATGAAGATGAAACCATTAATATAAACTACAATATCATGGTAAGAAGGTATATTTGAGTTTATATCTTGCTAGGTAGATAAAGCATTAGGTAAGACTAACATGAGGTTCCTTGGGCTTAACTTTCTGAAATGTAACTATATTTATTAAGTTTTATTGTTCTTAAACATAGTATTTGTTAGTTACTCTATCATCTTATTCATGTCAAATGGCCAATTTAATCTAGCAATATTGTTGATGTTAGATTTACAATATGAGAAGATTCATATAATTTCCTTTGAACATTTAGGATATCAGGTTAATTTGGGGCAGCAGAAATATGTGTATCCTTTATAGTTTAGATGCATTCTAGAAAATGTGGGTATACAGTGAATTTATCTGATTTGGGTTCTATCCTAACAAGCAGTTGGGAATTATGAGTTCTGACCCTCCAGTTACACTATGTGACTCTGACCTCCCTGGCCTTAAATTCCACTCTCAGCTTCTGGATTTTGTCTCCTTAGCATGAGGAGCTAAGGAGCTTTGTCTTTGAACAAAAACAAAAACAAACAAACAAACAAAAAACACAAACAACCCTGGGTTCTAACCTTGACTCTTTAACTTACCAGCTCTGTGTTCTTGAACAAGTCATTTTGATGAACCTTATTTTCATCACCTGTCAAATGATTCCTTCGCTACCTACTACTTAGGTTTGTTGTGTGGCTCAACTGAAAATAAAATGAATGTTTAACATTTTCCATGATTTGAAGTGTCTGATGGAACTAGGCTGAAATATGTTCAACACTTACGATATAGCTCTTTTCCAGCCTGAAAGTTCTTCAGTGTTTCTTTTACTGAATTCCAATATATTTCTGTCTTTCTTGTTTACTTTCATCAAATTAAATATATTAATAATAATAGTCTTTAAAATACTTTTACAAATACTAAAAATAAAAAACTATGTTATAGCAATGTTTTGAAGTTTAGACAAGGAAATATATTCTGAACTATAAAGCACCATATAAATTGTTACAATATTCATTCATGATAGGAAGTCTCAACAAAGTAGGTTTAGAGGGAACATACCTCAACATAATAAAAGCCATATGTGAAAAACCTACAGCTAACCTTATGCTCAATGGGGAAAAATTGAGAGCTTTTCCTCTAAGATCAGGAATAAGACAAGGGTGTCCACTCTCACCACTTCTATTCAACATAGCACTGGAAGTCCTAGCCACAGCAATCAGACAAGAAAAAGAAATAAAAGGCATCCAGATTGGTAAGAAAGAAGTAAAACTTTCACTAACTGCAGATGACATAATACTATATGTAGGAAACCTTAAAGACTCCACCAAAAAACTACTAGAACTGATAAATAAATTCAGTAAAGTTGTAGGATACAAAATTAGTATACATAAATCTATTGCATTTCATGCAAACTTATGTCTAATAAAAACTCATTAAAAAATAAATTGCTTAGGGGTGCCTGGGTGGCTCAGTCGTTAAGCGTCTGCCTTCGGCTCAGGTCATGATCTCGGGGTCCCGGGATCGAGCCCCGCATCGGGCTCCCCGCTCGGCAGGGAGCCTGCTTCTCTCTCTCCCACTCCCCTACTTGTGTTCCCTCTCTTGCTGTGTCTCTCTCTGTCAAATAAATAAAATCTTAAAAATAAAAATAAAAATAAAAAAATAAATTGCTTAAACATGTTAAAGGCTACCCAAAATCGATAGTACACACTGTATATGGTGAAATACTGTAACCATTTCCAGTAGATCATAAGAAAAGAAAAAACATATCTTTATTGCTAATTCAAAATTATTTTAGACTTCCTAGACAAAGCTTAAACACAATAAATATAAATAATTACTATCAGTTTGCAAGAGTAAGCTAAATTGTCTTTATTTGTATATTAATAAATAAATGGTTTTTTAAACTGAAATATTACAATAAAATCCAGGAAAATTTGTATGTAAACTTAGCATGTGACCCATCCTCTCATGAAGTCAAGAACTCCAGAATCCTCAAAATAATAATAATTAAAAAAAACCCTAGACACCAAAATTAAAATATTTCATGTTAGAAAATGACATAAAGTTAAAAAACAATGATTTAGAAAAAAAATTTTGCAAGTGTGAGGAAATGCATTTTACTTAATTTCTTACCAATCTTATTTAAGAAAAAGACAAGTAGTCCAGTAAAATAATTGAAGTAATTCAACAAACTATTTACAAGAGAAGAATTAAAATGGAAAATGAGCAAGTAAAAAGATGTTTAATCACAAAAATGATCAGAAATATGCAAATTATAAGTACAGCCAGATACCATTTTTTAAGACATTAAATTGGCCTACAATTTTTTTATTTAAAGTCAGTTAGCCAACAAATAGTACATTAGTTTCAGAAGTAGAATTTGATAATTCATTGGTTGCGTATAACACCCAGTCCTCATCACATCACATGAAATGGGCCTACAATTTAAAAAAGTAATAACATCTAGTGTTGGTAGAATATTAATTGCTACAATCTTTGGGAATTCATCTGGCAAAATTGATTAAAATTAAAAGTACTATGATTTATGCCTGGAAAGCCACTTTGGGATTTTTATCCCATACAAGTAAATGTGTATGTATAGGAGCTGATTGCAGCATTGACTTCAGTAATATAAACGTATTATATCTTTATCAACTGAAGAACTATGGAATATTATATGACTATTTAGAAAGAATGTGTTTGAGCTATGTCTGTTGTCCTGATGAGATAGATGCACATGTATTGTTCAATGGAAAAATCAAGTTGTAAATTAAAGCATATAATATGATTCAGTTTTTATATAAAATAAATCCTACAAAGGAGTTCCAAAAAATCTGTTGCATCTCTATACACTAAAAATGAAGTAGCAGAAAGAGAAATTAAGAAAACAATCCCATTTACAATTGCAACAAAATAATAAAATACCTAGGAATAAACCTAAGCAAGGAGGTGAAAGATCTGTACTCTGAAAAGTATAAAACATTGATGAAAGAAACTGAAGAAGATACAAATGGGAAGATATTTCATGCTCATGAATTGGAAGAAACACTTTTGTTAAAATGTCTATGTTACCCAAAGCAGTCTACATATTTAATGCCATCCCTCTCAGAATACGAGCTACATTTTTCATAGAACTAGAACAAATAATACAAAAATTTGTGTGGAGCCACCAAAGACCCTGAGTAGGCAAAGCAATCTCAAGAGAAAACAAAGCTGGAGGGATCACAACCCCAGATTTCAAGATATACTACAAACCTATAGTGATCAAAACACTATGGTAGTGGCACAAAAATAGACACATAGATCAATGGACTAGAAGAGTATGGTCAGTTAATCTATGACAAAGGAGGCGTGAATATACAATGGAGAAATGACAGTCTCTTTGACAAATGGTGCTGGGAAAGCTGGATGACATCATGCAAAACAATGAAGTTGGACCACTTTCTTACACCAAACACAAAGATAAACTCAAAATGGATTAAAAACCTGTGAAACCTAAAACTAAAAAACTCCTAAAAGAAACCATAGGCAGTAATTTCTTTGATATTAGCCATGGAAACATTTTTTTAGGGATGTCTCCTCAGGAAAGGGAATCAAAAGCAAAATTAAAATACTGGGATTACACCAAAATAAAAAGCTTTTGCACAACAAGGGAAACCATCATTAAAACAAAAAGACACCTACTGAATGGGAGAAGATACTTGCAAATGGTATAGCCAGTAAGGGGTTAATATGCAGGATATATACAAAGAACTTACACAAATCAACACCAGATGAACAATCTGATTAAAAAATGGGCAGAGGACTCTAGAAAACAGTATGGATTTTCCTCATATAGTTAAAAACAGAACTACCCTATGATCCAGGAATTACACTACTAAGTATTTACCCAAAGGATACAAAAATAATAATTTGAAGGGATACATGCACCCCAATGTTGCGGTTGCATTATCATTATAATTGTTGCATTATCAACAATAGCCAAATTATGGAAAGAGCCCAAATGTCCATCAACTGATGAATGGATAAAGACGTGGTGTGTGTGTGTGTGTGTATACACATAAATATATATATGTGTGTGTGTGTATATATATATTAGAATATTATTTAGCCATCAAAAGCAAAGAAATCTTGCCATTTGCAACAATGTGGATGGAACTAGAGAGTATTATGCTAAGCAAAATAAGTCAGAGAAAGACATACCATATGATTTCACTCGTATGTGGAGTTTAAGAAAAAAAACACTTGTGATGAACACTGGGTGTTGTATGGAAGTGTTGAATCACTAAATTCTACACCTGAAACTAATATTACACTGTATGTTAACTAACTGGAATTTAAATAAAAACTTGAAAAAAATAAAAAATGGGCAGAGGACTTGAACATACATTTTTCCAAAGAAGACAGACAGATGGCCAACAGACACGTGAAAATATGCTCAACATCACTAATCATCAGCAAAATTCAAATCAAAACTACAATGAGATATCACCTCACACCTGTCAGAATGGCTAGAATAAAAAAGACAAGAAATAATAAGTGTTGACAAGGTTGTGCAGAAAATGGAACCCTCATGCATTGTTGGTGGGAATGCAAATTGGTGCAGCCACTGTGGAAAACATTATGGAGTTTCCTCAAAAAATTAAAAATAGAATTACCATATGACCCAGTAATGCCATACTGGGTATTTACCCAAAGAAAATGAAAACACTAAGTCAAAAAGATATATGAACCCTTATGTTTATTGCAATAGCATTATTTACAATAGCCAAGATATGGAAGCAACGCAACTGTCCATTGATAGATGAATGGATAAAGAAGATGTGATATATGTGGCTGAATTATTCTTATAAAAAAGAATGAGATCTTTGAGATCTTACCATTTGCAATGTGAATGGACCTAGAGGGTATAATGCTAAGTGAAATAAATCAGCCAGAGAAAGACAACTATCATATGGTTTCACTCATTTGTGGAATTTAAGAAATAAAACAGACAACAAAAAGAGACAAAAAACCAGACTCAACTATAGAGAACAAACTGGTGGTTGCCAGAGGGGAGGGGTGGGGGGATGGGTGAAATAAAAGAGGATTAAGAGTACACTAACTTTGATGAGCACTGAATAATGTATAGAATTGTTGAATCAGTATATTGTACACCTGAAGTTAATATAACACTATGTTCATTATACTTCAGTTTTAAAAAATGGACATAGGATCTGAATAGACATTTCTCCAAATAAAGATGTACAGATGACAAAAATGCATATGAGAAGATGTTCAACATTTATCATAAGAGAAATGCAGTCAACATTGGGAGATAGGGGTGGGCGAGTTGTTGATGTGGAATGGAGAGTGACTGCTAGTGGATATGAGGTTTTCTGGAAGGTGATGACATTTTATCGTGGTGATGGTTTGGGAATGTACTAAAACCCATTGGATTATATATTTTAAATGGGTGAATTATATGGAATGTGAATTATATCTTGAAGTTGTTATAAAAAAAAGCAGTGTGTGTGTAGACACACACACACAAATCTCAACGAACTATTTCTATACACCTTTTAGAATGAGTTAATTATGCAACACACATTGACAATACCAAGTGCCAGTCAAGGTGTAGAGCAGCTGGAACTCTTACATCGTTGATGCGATATTCCATTTTGGAAAACAGCTTGGCAGTCAGCTTTCTAAGTTAAACATACACCATACTACCCATCTATCCTACTCCCGCATATTACCCAAGAGAAACGAACAGTTCTGTTCACACAAAAACCTATATGTGCAAGTCTGTAGTTCCTTTATTTATAATCACCAAAAGCTGTAATAAACCCAAATTTCCTTGAATGGGGAGTGAATAAACAAACTATGGTTCATCCATACAGTGGAGTACTAAGCTGAAGAGGAGGAGAGAGGAATGAACCTAGTGATCCGTCTAAGAACATAGGTCAATCTCAAATGCATCACGCTAAATGAAGGAAGCTATGTACTATACTGATTCCAATTATATGACACTTTGGAAAAGGCAAAACTGTGGAGAACTAATTGGTGGTTGCCAGGGCCTGGGGTTAGAGGGAGTCATTGAATGCAAAGTGGTATGAGGAAGTTTGGAGGATGTAGGAACTATTCTCTATCTTGATTGTAGTCATGGTTATACAACTGTAAGTATTTGTTAAAACTTGTAGAAGTGGTTACTAAAGGGCGCCTGGGTGGCTCAGTTGGTTAAGTGACTGCCTTCGGCTCAGGTCATGATCCTGGAGTCCCGGGATCAAGTCCCGCATCGGGCTCCCTGCTCGGCAGGGAGTCTGCTTCTCCCTCTGACCCTCCCCCCTCTCATGCTCTCTGTCTCTCATTCTGTCTCTCAAATAAATAAATAAAATCTTTAAAAAAAAAAAAAAAGAAGTGGTTACTAAAAAGGATGGATTTTTACTGTATGTATTTTTTTTTTTTAGTTTTAAGGATTAAATAATTTTACCATAGGTAAATTATTTCTGTGTTTTTCATAGGTATTTATTAAGTTGTCATTTTATGTTTGACAAGATTGTTCTGTGTTTTTTTGGTCTTTATATTTTAGTTATTTGTAAACACCTTGAAGGGACATTTTGGCAGTCTAAAGACTTTTCGTCAGTTTTGATTTTATTCCTTTTAAACTTTTCATTCCATTTCATTTTTGGGTTAGATAGATGCAAAGACCTTCAAAAGGGGATGAGTTATTGGTGAACTGTTCATTAAATATTAGGCAAATTGATTTTGTATGACTGACTAGCCTTGACCACCTTGTAGTATTCCTCAAGGGGGTGTACCGACCTTAATACGTGGTCTGGTGTCTTTCTGGGACATATCGACTGCATTGCTGATGAGAATCCGAGAGTCGTGTGTAGCTGTGTACTATGTGTGGAGGCCTATTGGGAGTTTTTCTGGCTACAGGATCCACGTGTCCTGCGTATCTCACTCGTAGGCACTAAGACCGCCACCGAGATGCTACTGTTCAGGTGCTGGCTGCTTCCAAACTTTCTTCTGTTTCTTCATTACCCAGAAGATAGTCTTTGGTCAGGGCCAAATGGATGTTTTGGGCTGAACAGAAGGAAACCATTGTTCCCTCAGTCTTCCAGCCTTGGGGAGCCTAATGACTTCATGCCACACGCAAGCAGTGTTGAGCGCAGGTGCATGCTCAAGAACATCAGCCCATCAGATGTTGGCAGTACTACTCTGTGACGCTTTAATTTCCTCCCTGGAGTCAGCAGGGCTCTGTGTTGACTGATGTTACTATCACAGCACAACGGTTGCTTTCGCAGATAATCAGTGGAAGTCACATAAATGCAGACACCCTTGCCTCACCGACATGGGTACCTTACTGGTTGTTGTACTTGTCCAGGAGCATTCATTTAGTGTTCAAAGTACTGACATTCTTTAGAATTCTGGAAAAAAGTGAATATAAGACAAAAAGAGAATCAATAGTGAGTAAATGTTTGAGAATGAACAGCAACTCAGTAACTCTTCCATGATTTTGTGTGGCCCTCACAACCTCAAAATAAAATCTAAACTCCTTACTGTTGTTTAAAAGATAATTCATAATTAGGCCTGCCTGCTTCTCCGGCTTGCTTCCCTCCTTTCCTCAAACCTCACCCTGCGATGTAGTCATACTAGACTTACCTTCGTTTCCTCTCCTGCTCTCCTCTTCACCAAGCTAATCACGCGTCAGGTCAAAGAGTTAGTGGCATGCTCTCGGGAAACCTTTGCTGGTTTTAGTGCCCAGGTGTCCTCCCACAGAAGCCTGAACTGTGGCATTTACTGCACTCTACTACTATTGCTTATTGGATTACCTGTAAACTTCCTTCCTTCCTTCCTTCCTTCCTTCCTTCCTTCCTTCCTTCCTTCCTTCCTTCCTTCCTTCCTTCCTTCCTTCCTTCTTTCCTTTCTAAGATTTAATTTATTCACTTGACAGAGTGAGACAGCACAAGAAGAGGGAGGAGCAGACTCCCCGCTGAGCAGGGAGCCCGATGCGGGGCTCAATTCCAGGACCCCGGGATCATGACCTGAGCCAAAGGCAGATGCTTAACCTACTGAGCCACCCAAGTGCCTCAGGGCCTTATCTTTCTTGCTAACCCTGGTATTCCCAGGATAGTGTCTGGGATGTTAAATATTGAACCAAATTTTCTAAAACTGGAAGGACAGAGGGGCCTGTCGTGACCATAGTGACCTTATCAAGTGTTCTGGTTAGCTCTTTTTCTGTTTGTGATTATTTTTAACCCATTTTGCGACTGTGAAAATACCGAGAGTGACTTTTTTTCTCATACCTCCTCCTCCAATAAGTTACGTAACTTCTCTGGATTCAGTTTGTTAATCTGTAAAATGGGTCTAATAGTTGATGCAGGGTTGTTGAGAGAATTAAAGAAGTACCTGAAGGCAAGTAATGGCTTCAAACGTGGGACTCCGAGGTTCTTGCTCTCTCTTGTGCAAACAGAAGGTAGAGGCAGGGCTCCTGGTAATATTGCTCTAGTGACTAGGCCTTAATTGTCCTGAAAGGTGATTTTTCTTTTTCACTTGTCCTCTAATAGTGTCTCAGTCGTGAAGAAGGTATTGAGTGGATCAAAAAAGAAAGACTTCCAGCATTTCTGGAAAGCGATTGTTACTTTGAATACAGGTATTATAGTCCCATCAACAAACCTATTTTTTAATTGCCTGGGTTTTTTTTTTTTTTTAACCTAAAATCATTTTTCCATACTTTCTTGATAAAATCACATACTTTTAAACCCACTGGAGTTTGTATCCCACCTGCTATCGTATGTGAGTGATAGAGCATTTGAAATAAATGTATTTCAGTTGTGCTTCTTAGATCATTATGTTTTAAAAATTATCTACTTGTGATAATGGTATTTATGTGCAGGCTGTTAAAAAACAAATGTGTCATGAAAAAGAATGTCATAGTGGACCAAATTTTTCTTTTATGTTTCCTGACTTAATGTGTAAGTACCTAAACATTCTGAAATTTTACTAAAATTTGACCTATACTTAGAACCACCATGTTAAAAATCAAAGTAAAATAAATTAAAACAGAGTAATTATTAATTAGTAGTTCTGTGAATAAGCCATTAATTTTAGCAGATCCTAAGAGAATCATTGTGCAGAGTGAGGAGATGGACTTGAAAATAAAATAAAATTTTAGGGTTTTTTTTTTTTCCCCTGAATTCTACCGTATTTGAAACTTATTTCAAGTTTGTATGTTTTCTAAAATGCAGATTAGCCAAATTGGTCTCACAAGTAAGATGGAGTGTATCAGGCATGAACATCACATTCAATGCAGATTTTTCCCCCTGGGTCCTGAAAAAACCAGCCAGTCTACCACCACCTGTTGTTGATGAAGAGAATGTTATCATCATGAAAAAGTTCTACATTTCTCTTGGCGAGGTAAAAGTATGAGTGTTTCTTCATGACTTGGCATTTCAAGGAGACTTCTCATTTTAGGGATAGGAATTTCATTTGTACCACTTGAAAAGGGGAAATGACTTCAAGTACTTCCTTTTTTTAAAGATTTTTTTATTTGAGAGAGACAGAATGAGAGTGCACAAGCAGATGAAAGGAGCAGAGGCAAAGGGAGAAGCAGACTCCCCACTGAGCAGGGAGCCCCACATGGGGCTCGATCCCAGGACCCCGGGACCATGACCTAAGCCGAAGGCAGATGCTTAACCAACTGAGCCATCCAGGCGCCCCGACTTCAAGTACTTCTAAGGCAGATTTAGCAAAACATTTTGTGGATTTATGCTGACTCCTTTACTCTGCACTCTTTCACCTGAAATGTAATTGGTATTATTATCCTCATGTGTACAGAGAACCAAATGCAAGATTGAAGAACATGCTCAGTGTCACCCGTGAAGCGAGGAAGGGTACCTTGAATTGTATCCATGGTTTCATTGTTCATTGCAAAATTTTCATTGTTTGGAATCTATAATTTTTGTACAAAATGATGATAAATTGGGTCTTCTCCTCCCTATTGTTAAGATTATTCCTCAGTAGTAAAATGCATGACCCTTTAACTGTTATCAGATAAATTTGTCCTCCATGAAGAAATGCTGTGTTGTATGAGTGCATTTAAAGAGATCTAACCTAGAATCAGAGGTCCTTTTGGAGAGTCATGGTGTAGTAAAAACCATTGTTTGATCTCTGGCCTCTAATTATCAGGTCTTCTTTCTGGGAACACATTTCCTATACACAACTCTGTACAAAACCAGGAATTGCAAATAAGTGGCCCAAGTGTTGCTGCTCTCCTGGTTTCCATTCATGACAGACATTGCTAATCAATCATGGCAATTTTCCTGCTGAGCTAGGACTTGGCTCCAAATTCTTTTCAACACAGCCCTCTAGGCAAGCACTTCCAATTGATCAAAGATGTCATACAAAAGGAAAACTATTTGCCATCTCTGTCGGAATAGATAGACTTAACCTATCTTACTTGACCATTTATTTTCATGTGTAGTTCCGATTTAATTTTGTAGTTTGGTATTTCTATCAGTAATATTTGGCAAAAATGTTTGAAATTTTGCCAGTTGCATTATTTCCACTGAGCTAATGCTAGGGATGTACGAAAAGCATATTGTACTTCTCTCTTATACTTATTTTTAAGTATTTATTTTTTCTCTTATGTATTATAGGAATGTCAGGAATGTCATAAAAAATGTACTGATAGTACAGGTCAGTAAACATACAACAGGAAGAATCAATCTAGGGAAATAAATCTGATTCCTCACATGTCAATTAAAGCAAATGTAAGAGAGTAAAATTTAAGCTAGTTTTACTTTTGCTATTTTCTGTGATGAAAAAACTCAATTCTGTCCACTTGATTATAACTCTCTAATATCCTTTTTTTAAGATTTTATTTTTATTTATTTATTTGAGAGAGAGAGACAGAGAGAGTCAGGGGTAGAGGCAGAGGAGGAGGGAGAGGGACAAGCAGACTCTGCACTGAGCTTGGAGCCTGACACAGGGCTTGATCTCATGACACTGAGATCATGACCTGAGCCAAGATCAAGAGTTGGATGCTCAACCAACTGAGCCACCCAATTGCCCCACTAATATCTTCTTAATAGCTCTTGAACTTTGAGGATTCAAAATTCTTTGAGCCCTTAAATCATTTAAATCATGACTGTAGATAAGGATTAATCTTTATGATGATAACTGGTAATATGTCTTTGAGTCTTCATTAAACATCTAAACACAAACAATTGACTCATCTTTCAAGCATATTAAGTGGACTAGTTACCTACTTTTTTGTCTGACTGACTACTTACTACTTCTCTAGTTTTTGCTTTGCAATCTTTTTTGCACAGTTGAAATAACAAGGACTTTTGTTTATTGGCCTCTCTCAATTCCCTAACAGTTCTTCATTATTTTGGCCTTCTCTCAGTGCTTAGGATACTGCTTGGAATAGAGTAGTCACTCAATAAATATATGTTGAATGAACATATAATAATAAATGACTTGGTTTTATTTTTTTTAAAGATTTTATTTATTTATTTGAGAGAGAGAGAGCACGAGAGTGGGGAGGGTCAGAGGGAGAAGCAGACTCCTTGCTGAGCAGTCCCGATGCGGAACTCTATCCTGAGACTGAGCTGAAGGCAGTCACTTAATCAACTGAGCCACCCAGGTGCCCAAATGACTTGGTTTTAAAGGAAGGAAAAGAGGGAACAAAAGGAAATTAGAATCTTTCAAAGCTTTTATCCACCCAGGAAACCTAACTTTTAAGAGGGGTAGTGATTATATAGGTGGCACTTTTCATTTCTCTCTCTTGCTTTTTGGTTTCATTGTGTGGCCTGACTTGCCCTGCTAATTCTGTATCATAGAGAACAATACCGATTCCATTTGAACCCTGCCTATTTTGTGAGTATTCCTGAGGCTAAGGGCCAACCTGCTGACTCAGCTGGAGGAAGGAGAAAGGAGAGTAATGCTGGACACTCCCCTCTCTGCTTCTGTTGAACAATCTGGATTATTTTAGAAAGATTTTGAGGATATTACTGAGAGAGGCAGGCAGAGGAATTTTCCCAGGAAAGCTGAGAAAAGGGCTTCTCAGGACTGGGGTTCTGGAAGCTGAAGGTCAGCTTGGGAATTGGGTCAGCTGGCTTGAGGGTGCACAAAGGAAAGGAAAAATTGAAGGCTCCATCCAGGGGCAGATGGAGTCAAGAATCAATTTTCAGGGAGCGTACAATCCAAGAAAAGCTGTGAAAACTGAATTTATGGCAAAGGGGCAGTTGAGCTTGGGGAGGTTTTCAGTGCTCCTAAGAGTAAGTCTGTCATATTAGGGAGGTGTTGTAAAAAACGCGGAGCCAGATCAGACAGAATTAGGGGCAGGGAATAATTGGGAAGTTGTAAATGTGGGAGTAGCTGGCAAAGGATGGAGCCAAGAACTGATGAGCCATGTGACTGCCAAGATACGGTGAGGTGGCCTGACTCTATAATGAAGCGGGCAAGTAGGGTTGCATGCCTCCGGTGGAAGAGTGGGGAAGGATTTGATGGATTTGGGGCTCATTTTACCTTTGGTCATCTAATATCCAGATAATCTGAGTTGAAATTTCCTTCCCATTATTCTCAAATAATGAATTTTTCTTTTCTTTCATGGCATAGTTTTCCCTTTCATATTGCACTATGCAAATTTAACATTCTAGTGACGTGTCAAGGTCTGCGACTGGGAGAACACTGCTGATCTTAATGTTAAACCAAGGTGCACCTTTCTTCCTAGGCCTCCTATACTCAAACAAAAGATTGGTTTGCATTAGCCAAACAGAGTCTTCAAACAGCATCGACGTTTTCATTGCCATCTTGTGTAGTCCACAGCAAACGTGAAACACCGGTTGTTTCATCTGTTTCTGGTAAGCAGAAAGGACAAGAATGATTTCAAAACTCCTTAAATCCTTGGTTATTGGTGTTCTAATCTTCCAGTACAACACATAGTGGTGGGGGAGAAAAATAATCTCCATTCCTACCCGCCCCCCCACTTCACTTTCCACTGTTTTTATTTTTAAAGATTTATTTATTTATTTTAGAGAGAGAGAAATAGAGCAGGGGGAGGGGCAGAGGGAGAGAGAATCTCAAGCAGACTCCCTGCTGAGCGTAGAGCCCACTGTGGAGCTGGATCTCACAACCCTGAGATCATGACCTGAGCCGAAATCAAAAGTCAGATGCTTAATTAACTGACTGAGCCATCTAGGCACCCCTCTGCTGTTTTTTGAGAGGCAACGGGGCATAGGAAAAAGAGAATGGGTTTAGATGGGTTAATGCTTATTAGCTGTGTGACTTTTTAAAGTTATTCCACTTCTTGAGAGCCTTGCTTTTCTTATCTGTAAGATGAGAATAATGATACACACTAAATGTCTAGAAGAGGCCTGGCCTAGTGCCGGGTCCCTCATAGGCAGTCGGTAAATGTTTGTCTTGTCTTTACTTCCTGTGACAGTTTACAGATTCTTATTATTAAATATTTGAAATTAAGTGGGCGGAACTTTTCTCTCCTCTTGAAAGTACATAGTCGTTCATGCAACTTGAGTTTTCCTTCTAAGTTCAGACTTGTTTTTCTCCTTGAAAAACAGATACATTTCTACCGTGGGGAACTTTTGTGGACGATACCAACTTTTCATAGATATAGGAGGAAACTTTCAGAAGTGGGTGTCCTTAACATGATATTGCTAGAGGAAAAAATCTAGCAATGTGACTCAGGAGAGGAACTTAGCAATTCACTAAGTTCCTAATTCTTTTGAAAAGTGTAAGCAACCTCTGAGGACATTAAATCTGGGTTCTCTAGAATTGAACCTAAATCTAGGTAAAGAAGGAAAATAGTCTCCTTAATTGCAAATAGCTGAATTTATAGGTTTCTTGCTGTTTCCCCCAAATAGTAAAGTAGAAAATTGGAGAGCAAAGATAGTGAAAGGGTAGAGAAAGGGTAGCAGGAGGGTGGTGAACAGAAATGCGGGCCTTGCTCTCTCCCTCCACTTCTGTGGGATTGAGTGTATACCCAGCATCTTTTCATAGGTTTACAAAAGTCTAGTCTCTTAATATTGGGGGGACTTAGTATCTTCATTTTCTTTTTTTTTTTTTTTAAAGATTTTATTTATTTATTTATTTGAGAGAGAGAATGAGAGAGAGAGAGAACATGAGATGGGGGAGGATCAGAGGGAGAAGCAGACTCCCCGCTGAGCAGGGAGCCCAATGCGGGACTCGAACCTGGGACTCCAGGATCATGACCTGAGCCGAAGGCAGTCGCTTAACCAACTGAGCCACCCAGGCGCCCCAGTATCTTCATTTTCAATAAAAATTGTAATAAAACACTTCCAGTTCACTGGGATTTGAAACTATTACTGAGAAAATGGCCATTGAAGTGGGGAAACAGATGACAACAGTTTTCCTGCTCTGTGGCATTTCAAGCGGTAGATTTGCCATGTGAAATAAAGCACTGACATCAGATATTTCACCGATTCCTAAATAAGGAGAAAATAAATAAGTCTAAATAAAGACTACATGTCTTTAGAGAAAGTGTGAAACAATCCATTTGTATTTGTAAGCCTTCATAAGTACCTTATGCCATTTTGTAATTTTGATAGTAGGTTGTAAGTATGATAGCAATTGAATCTTTTGGTTAAAATAGTGAATTTTTAAAAATTCCTGATATGACTCCAGTTCTGATTTGTTCATTGATTGTCTAATTTTATATTATAGCATGACATATTAGAATATGTACATTAAACAATTGTTTAATAGATTTGGCCTTTACATATGGACATTCTATATCAGCCTCAAATACGACATTTTAAAAGCGCATAATGTCTTTTTGATGATCCTCTGTAATAGGGATGTCAAATATTTCATTCATCTGCCACCATTATCCACTTCCATGTCCAAGGAAGACATGGCCAATCCTGTTAGCAGTTTTTTCTCTAGTGGTATCAAATGTAGCTTCAGAACTCCCCCTTCTGTACCCGAAGTGCCTACCTGTGCCAAACCCACTTACCATGCTGGCTCTGCAACATCTAGTTAATAATAAAAGCAACTTTGTATTCATATCTGATCTAATAGCCCTTTATGATTTAATGCAGACAGCTTTATCTTTGATGATGGAATTCACCCGAGGATAAAAAGGGACTCATCTGAAACCATTAGATTAACTTCTCATTTTGAAGAAGAAGAAGAAGAAGACATTGGGTCCATCTCTCTACAAGACACTCCTTCTCAAGCCCTTCTGAGAATATACCTTGAGAGGCAACAGGATGCTGATGAAAGCCTTATATTGAATTTCTCAACATGGGAAGAATTTTTAAGATCTTATGTAACCTTTATATTGAGAGTAGCAATTCATCAAATTTTTGATGAGCCACTGATGGAAAGCCCAGATTATATAAATTTCAACAAGGTAACAGAAGTGGTGCTTGAGGAGGGTTTTGAGCCT
The DNA here is from genome assembly GCF_029215605.1 of Mirounga angustirostris. Taxonomy (NCBI): domain Eukaryota; kingdom Metazoa; phylum Chordata; class Mammalia; order Carnivora; family Phocidae; genus Mirounga; species Mirounga angustirostris. Next base: position 36,626,500 of record NW_026991712.1, read on the forward strand.
ATCCCTGGCAGGAATGTTTTGTTAAGTGAAACATTTCAAATCACAAGTGAAAAGTCAGAAGAGATGTTAGAACAAGCAAGTTCAAAGAGTGAGAGCATTGGACCAGAAACCAGGGCTGATTGGTGTATGTCTCACAAAGCTTACGATATTGGCAATAGAAAGGAGTTTGAAAGATTTAAGAAATTTATAAAAGATACATTAGGAGAGAGATATTGGTCATTATGGATGGATATTGAGAGGTTGAAAGTCCTTAAGGACCCCAGAAGACATCAAAGGTATGTCTAGTTTTTACTTTCAATAGTTGTTTTTTTTTTTTTTTAATTATGGAATATTAGTTTGGGTTCCTTAAGCACAGGCAGAAAGCCTGAAATAAAGATAAAAATGTAATTTATACTTTTAGAAATGAATAATAACATTTATTTTATTATAATAATACTGATTTTACTAGTTCTGTGATTTTGTAATTATCAGATACAAATAGTGGCGTTTGGGTTCACATATGTTTTTTCCCACGGATTCTAAACCTGCTTTCAAATCAATCATTCTGTCTTATTTTTATAACACTGTAGTGATATATTTTTTAGAGAAAATAATTTTTCTGTTATATAACCACACTGACTTCAGACACCTTATATAAAATGTACCTTATGCCATGGTAAGAGACTGCTGTTCCTAGCAGCCTGCTCAGTTAACAAATCCCGTGATCTTTGGTTGGATGCCACTTGGACATTCATATCTGAATAAGATATCTCCTAGATATGCCACATATCCTCTAGAGAGCCTCCTGGTTGTCTGATGGGTCCAGGTCCTTATTTGCCTATCCCATGTGTTTTAGATTATGGTAAGTCTTAACAACCTTAAGAGGACCCTGCTTTAGGAAGGTTTTTATCCTGTCTATGTTCTCCTTTCTGCTCTGAAGCAGATCAATACAGTAGACTGCAATTCCCAGGAAGGATTTGACTGAGTGTATACTAGTAACTGGGTTATTCCACTTATTTCAATGGCATTCAGATCATAGAGCTCATTTTTGTGCATACTTATAGGATCAGGGGTTATCAAATGGTTGATTATGCAGCCATGAGTTGATGGATCATGGAGTAGAAAGCCACTACCACTTTTCAAGATATATTAAGGAAGTTATATGCAAGCAACCTATATAAATTCTTCAGGAGCAATCCTGTATTAGTTCCTGTTGTTGCTGTAGCAGATTGCCACAAATTTAATGGCTTTTATTTTTATTTATTTATTTTTTATATTTCTAGGATTTTATTGACTTTTTAAAAAAGATTTTATTTACTTATTTGACAGAGAGAGAGACAGCGAGAGCAGGAACACAAGCAGGGGGAGTGGGAGAGGGAGAAGCAGGCTTCCTGCGGAGCAGGGAGCCCGATGCGGGGCTCGATCCCAGGACCCTGGGATCATGACCTGAGCCGAAGGCAGACGCTTAAGGACTGAGGCACCCAGGCTCCCCACTTTACTGACTTTTAAATAAAGTTCACATAGTATCTTCTTAAAGCCTTTGTATAAATATTAGTGATTTTATTGTAACTTTGATTACATGGAAGATGTATATTAGTATCTTAGTCTTTTAAAGCAACATAAATTTATTCTGTCACAGTTTGGAATTAGTAAGTCTAACATGGGTGGGTAGGGCTACATTCTTTCTGGAGGCTCTAGGGGAGAATTCGTTTCCTTTCTTTTTCCAGCTTCCAGAGGTCACCTACTTTCCTTTGTTCATGGCCTTTCCTCAATCTTCAAGCCAGCAATGTAGCATCTTCTCTCTGAGGTCTGCTTCTATCCGCACATCTTTTCTCAATGACTCACCCTCCTGCCTCCTTCTTAGAAGGACCCTTGTGATTACATTAGGGCCATCTAGATAATCTAGGATAATCTTCTCAAAATCCTAATCACATTGGGGCGCCTGGGTGGCTCAGATGGTTAAGCGCCTGCCTTCGGCTTAGGTCGTGATCTCCAGGTCCTGGGGTCAAGCTCCATGTCAAGCCCGATGTTGGGCTCCCAGCTCAGCAGGAAGTCTGCCTCTCCCTGGGTGCCTCTCCCCGCTGCTCGTGCTCGCTCTGTCCCTCTCTCTTTCTCTCAAATGGATAAATAGAATCCTTAAAAAAAAAAATCCTAATCACATCTGCAGAATGCCTTCGACCATGTAAGGTAACGTTCAGAGATTCTGGGAATTAGGACATGGACATCTTTGGAAGACCATTGTTCAAACTACCAAAAATATCCTTCTTATTCCCATAATTGTAAAAAATATTTTTATCTCCACATTGGTATTCCTGTAACTCAGTGTTTGAGTTAGTTCATTACTTGTCTGAAACATCTTAAAAGTGAAAACATTTGGTTTGTTGAATGTCATAGCAATGTGCGTGGATTTGTTTTGTTTTAGACATCTTGAGAAGATGAAAAAATGCTATCTAGTAAGCAATGGAGATTGCTACCTTTCTGCAGAAATATTATCAAAATTTAAACTGCTAGACGCATCTCAGTGGAATGAAGAACACTTAAGAAATATTCAGGCTGAGGTTGTAAAACCCTTACTTCTATATTGGTGAGAAAAATAATGTGAATCAAACTTATTTGCTTTTACTTTTCCTAGGCAGGTTACGAGTTATACTTTTTTGTCTTACCGATTTATAATTTACTGAGATTTAAAATGACAAGATTATTAAATCTTTTGCCTTCCTTAAAGTCAGTTAGAGAAAGACAAATACTATATATTTCATTCATATGTGGAATTTAAGAAACAAAACAAACAACGATTTAATGAATATCATGAAGCAAATACTTATGTAACCACTACGTGGGCTGGGAAATAAAGCATTGCCAAGACCCCTGAAGGTCCCTTATCGATCACAACACCCTCACTCCCCCTTGGAGGTAACCACTATCCTGACTTTTGTGATTATCATCCTCTTACTTCTCTTTATAGTTTTACCAACCGTGTATGCAAATAAATCCTTAAGCATATACTTTTCTCTGTTCTACAACTTTATATAAATGGAATCCTGTTGTATGCATTCTTTTGTGTCTTCTATCAACATTACATGAGAGAATTGTCTGTAATTGTGTTTAAGAGTTTTATTGATTTTCATTGTTGTTTATTGGTATTCTGCATGAATATACCGTAATTGCTATTTTTTTTTTAAACATTTGGGTTGTTCCCTACTTTTCACAATTAAAAGCAGTGCTGTAATGTATATTCTTGTACACATATCCATTTTTCTACAGCAGTTGTATCCATTTATGCTCTCATCCACAGAATAAGAGAGTGCCCATTGTTGTAAATCCATGGTAGCATTTAATATTGTCAAACTTTTAAATTTTTGCGTATGTGTTTAGTTTGTTATTGGTGTCATGTGGTTGTAACTGGCATTTCCCTGAGTACTAGTGAGGCTGATAATCTTCTCCATGATCAGTCATTTGGTCATTTGGATTTCAGTTTTCATTAATTGCTTGTTTATCTCATTTGCGCATTTTTCTATTGGGATATATATGCACACACATATGTACATACTCACACACACACACACATCATATTGAATACAGTTTCTTTGATCGTATTATGTGACATACCTTCTCCCACCCTCTAGAGCTTGAGAATTAAGTTGTGTGCCGTGTACATGAGAACTCATATGATGGAAGCATGAAAAATAATACAACACCAGTTTATGATTGACTGTGAAACTTATTCCACAATATTTGATGAAGTTACATAGTGGCTAATAAAAAATTAATGCTATGAGTGAAATAATAATGCAAGATTAAATTGATAGGGGCATTTTAGATGAGCAGAGACTTTTAGATAAGCAGAGACTTATGGGGGTCCATATGAGTATAGTATAATGATGGAAATCAGAAAATTGAGACACTTAGATTTTCTGGCCAGCACATGTATGCTTTATTGGATAAGGATCTTGTAGATATTCCCACTTACTGGTTGACATGAGAATAAGAGGTCATTTTGGATATTTCCAAGTATGCAAGTAAAGGTTCTGAAATATAGTTAGGATGACCACCTAGATCTATAGTGTTCTCTCTGAATCTAAACTAATTATGAACTTTGGATTTTCTTCCACTCCCAACCTGTGTTCACATCAGGGGAATATCTGCTTTCTTCCTGTTTTAAAGGGAGGCAGTTTTGTTGTTGTTGTTGTTTTTGTTGTTGTTGTTGTTTCTACCAGGACCTGAAATATGGAGTGAGAATTTGTCTTTGGGCTGTGGCATCAGGGAGGAAACCTGGTCCAAGCTGCAAATAGCATCAGGCCTGACAGCTGGGGTTGGCCCTGTAGCCAATAAAGAGCCCATAGACTAAATACCAGGATAGCCATCCAATTAAGCACGGCCTTGACATTGTGCCAAACATTCTTTTTCCTGGGTTTCTGGAAGTAGTGTTGGTCTGTCATTTATATAAATTGTTGTAAAACTAATTCTTATCTTTAAATTTAAGGCTTGAAAATAGAGCATATGGATCAAAATCCACTTTAGTAGTATAGTTAAACATTATACAAATGTCTTTATATTTTAAAATGTGAATTTCATCTACCAGTTTTTTTTATTATGTTCAGTTAGCCAACCTATAGTACATCATTAGTTTTTGATGTAGTGTTCAACGATTCATTAGTCGCGTATAACACCCAGTGCTCATCCCAACACATGCCCTCCTTAATGCCCATCACGCACTTACCCCATCCCCCACCCCCCTCCCTTCTGTAACCCTCAGTTTGTTTCCCGGAGTCCAGAGACTCTCATGGCTTTTCTCCCTCTCTGATTTCTTCCCACTCAGTTTTCCCTCCCTTCCCCGTGGTCCTCCGCTCTATTCCTTATGTTCCACATATGAGTGAAACCATATGATAATTGTCTTTCTCTGCTTGACTTATTTCACTTAGCATAATCCCCTCCAGTTCCATCCATGTCGATGCAAATGGTGGGTATTTATCCTTTCTGATGGCTGAATAATATTCCATTGTGTATATACATATATATATATATATGTGTGTGTATATACACACACACTACATCTTCTTTATCCATTCGTCCATTGAAGGGCATCTCGGTTCCTTCCACAGTTTGGCTATTGTGGACATTGCTGCTATGAACATTGGGGTGCATATGCCCCCTCTTTTTACTGCTTTAAAATGGCCAGATACGCATTTTATGTTTATTTTACTAGAAACTGTAAGTTATTTTTAAAAATTCCTTCAATACAATAGATATATAGATTTCTTTTTCTTATCAAACAGATAGTAATTTGAATGTAATTTTATTGTTTTTTTTCCTAGTGTATATTGCCTCTTTATATGAGTGAGTGTGATTTCAGGCAGTTGATATATCGTAGACAAACATTTTTTTTAAGGCGAGGCAGCAGAAAAAAAGTGGGAATTTTTAGAAAAAGGATTTGGTAAGACTGATCATTGTGAGCATTGGCATTCTAGATTTTGTAGGCTTTCGATTTTTGAGGCTTATTGTCTAGCTTAATCTGAAATTTGTTTTTCCTTGGATTAGGGCACCAAGATTCTGTGTTACTCATTCATCCTCAGCAAAACATGCTGGTGCTGAACTGAAATTCTGGCACCTCCGTCAGGAGAAACCAAGGAAGGATGTTGACCCATTTCCACAAATGGCAACCCTCTTGCCATTAAGACCTCAATCTTGCATTCCACAGATACCTGTTATGCAGGTTGGGTAGACATTGATACTTTGACTTCTTTATTAAGTTTATGATAAAATATCTATGCTTGGGTTTTGTGCACTAATACTTAAGTTTTATAATAAGCTTTTTTGGGGGGGTTGTTGTTAATGTGCATCCTGCAACAGTTATGAGTTAAGAAAACCCATGGTCTGTTCTCCACCAAGCGACCAGAGTGAGCCTTTAAAAATATATGATCAGGTCACTCACCGGCTCAGGATTCCCTAGGGGCCTCCTCTCTCACTCAGAATAAAATCCCAGGTCTTTACACAGCTATACACACCCCTGCTGACCTCCTGACCTCATTTCCTACCATTCTTCTCGAGCCTGGTCTACTGCAACCACACTGGCCTCTCTGCTGTTCTTGGAACACACCATGCAAAAATTGGGAAGTGGTGCATTTGTTGTCCCCTTCACGCAGAGCACTGTTCTTCCAGCTATCTATGTGGCTTGTCCCCTCACTCACTTTAGGTGTGTGTTCGAGCATCGCGTATTCCGAGAGGCTGTCCTTGACATTTCCGTATGAGCACACTTGCATAGGATGGCACAGATGCCCTCCATCACTGTGCAAGCCCTCAGCCCTCTGCTGTGCTTGATTTTGCTTGATAGTACTCATGACCACGTGATTAATGTTTATTGCCTTAGAGTCTCCTACTGGAATATCAGCACTTACCCAAAGTGCCCGGCACATGATAGTTGCTTAATAAATATGAATGAATGAATGGGCGCCTGGGTGGCTCAGTTGGTCAAGCGACTGCCTTCGGCTCAGGTCATGATCCTGGAGTCCCGGGATCGAGTCCCGCATCGGGCTCCCTGCTCGGCGGGGAATCTGCTTCTCCCTCTGACCCTCCTCCCTCTCATGCTCTCTGTCTCTCATTCTCTCTCTCGCAAATAAATAAAATCTTAAAAAAAAAAAAAATTAAAAAAAAAATAAATAAATATGAATGAATGAATGAGAAGTAGCAACAGCAGAATTAAAAGTAGTGAGTACTTTTTATAATGGGGGAGAATAAAATAGTACAAAAAGATAAGGACAAAGGCAAAAAAGAAAAGGGAAGTTCAACTTTATACAGAAGAAGTAAATAACCCTACATACTTTGTAGCCAAAACGTGCATTTCAGGAGTAAAGAGTCTTCTTAATCTTAATAGCCTTTATTTATTTATTTTTTATTATTTTATTATTTTTTAAAAGATTTTATTTATTTATTTGACACAGAGAGAGACAGTGAGAGAGGGAACACAAGCAGGGGGAGTGGGAGAGGGAGAAGCAGGCTTCCCGCGAAGCAGGGAGCCCGATGCGGGGCTCGATCCCAGGACCCTGGGATCATGACCTGAGCCTAAGGCAGACGCTTAACGACTGAGCCACCCAGGCGCCCCTTATTTTTTATTTTTTAAAAGATTTTTATTTATTTATTTGACAGAGAGAGAGAGCACAAGCAGGGGGAACAGCAGGCAAAGGGAGAGGGAGAAACAGGCTCTCTGCTGGCAGGAACCCTGACATAGGGCTGGATCCCAGGACCCCGGGATCATGACCCGAGCCGAAGGCAGATGATTAACTGACTGAGCCACCCAGGCGCCCCTCTTAATAGCCTTTAAATGTGTCACAGAATGTTAAGTGTTACCAGCCATAGTCACACACAACCCCTTCTAAAGAGATTATTTTCTGTTCAGGGTATCTTATTTTAAAAGGTAGAGAGATATAGAACAGTTCTTAAAGTTTGACTTCAACAAGTCGTGTTTGAGAGCTGAAGAGACTTTTCATGTTTTCTCTGTCAGTGGTTTCTTAGCCCTAGGTGCACATTAGAATCACATAGAGAGCTTTTCATTAAGACCTACTGATGGCTGGGTTCCACCTTCAGAGATTCTGATTTAATTGCTCTGGAATGGGTCAGAATCATTCTGTAAAATCAGGAGGTTGGCTTAGAACTGAGGCTTTCAACCTGCCTGAACACAATTGTCACATTCTGGAACCCACGTTTTGATAGGATTGCTAGAGGATTGGTATTCAAAGCACTGAGGTAACCTGGTGGTTCTGAAGCTTCAGCGTATATGCATAAGAGTCATCCAAAGAGCTTGTTAAAATAGATCCCTGGGCAGGCGCCTGGGTGGCTCAGTTGGTTAAGTGTCTACCTTCAGCTCACGTCATGATCCCGGGGTCCTGGGATGGAGCCCCACATTGGGCTCCCTGTTCACTGGGGAGTCTTCTCCCTCTCCCTCTGCTTCTGCTCTCTCTTTCTGTCAAATAAATAAATAATATCTTTAAAAAAAATAGATTCCTGGGCTTCACCTGAATATCTAAAGTCAGGAGATCTGGTGTGGGGCCCACGGATTTGCCATTTTCAACAAGCTTCCTCCCAGGTGATGTCTTGCTGCGGGTTTGAGGACCACACTCTGAATTAGTGTCACTTTAGCCCACTAATGATTTCCTCTCTGTTTTGATATTTTCCTGACCTCCTTTGCACCGTGTGGCTTTTTTCTCTGCCACTTCACTATAAATCTAATCTTCCCCCATTCGCCCCTGTGACCAGTTAATATACGTCTTAGAGGTGTCGTGTTGGGAGCACGTATTCTGATAACATAGAAATGTTTGTACAAATAACATTTGTACGACATTTGGGAGGTAAGTGGCAAGATAGAGTAAGTGGTGTGGTTAGGGAAAGGAACTTGAAGGACAGCAATGCCAGAGGAGTGGGGAGAGATTGATCTCAGCCCAGGTCTTGATCTCAGGGTCCTGAGTCCAAGCCCCACTTTGGGCTCCACAAGCGGTGTTAAGGTGTAATTTATAGACAGTAAAGTTTACCCTTTTTGGTGTACAGTTTTGTGAATTTTGACAGACATATCCATTGTGTAACTGCCATCATAATCACGATATAGAACAGTGCTTTTTTTTTTTAATTTTATTTTTAATTTTAATTTTTTTTATTTTTTAAGATTTTATTTATTTGACAGAGAGAGAGACAGCGAGAGAGGGAACACAAGCAGGGGGAGTGGGAGAGGGAGAAGCAGGCTTCCCGCGGAGCAGGGACCCCGATGCGGGGCTCGATCCCAGGACCCCGGGATCAGGACCTGAGCCGAAGGCAGACGCTTAACGACTGAGCCACCCAGGCGCCCTAGAACAGTGCTTTTACCTACCCCACCCCACCCCCAATTCCACAGGGTCCTTTTAGTTTCTTCTCCATCGGGGATTTTCTGGATACCCTTCTAGTTTTCACCCAAGCCAGAAAGGCCTAAAATTCTAACTTAGGCTTTTCTCTGTATAAGACATTTAATTTTTTTATTTTGTTTTAAGAAAACTTGTTTCAATGTGGTAAAAAAACATGTAAAATTTACCACCTTAAGCATTTTCAAGTATACACTTCAGTAGTAAGTATACTTGCATTGTTGTGAAACAGATCCCCAGAACTTTTTTATCTTGTGGACCTGAAACTACATACCCATTAAACCACTTCCCTTCTCCTCCTGCAGCCCCTGGTAACCACCATTCAACGTTCTGTTTTTATGAATTTGACCACTTCGTATGATACTTTTAATAAGCTCAGCCCCCTGTGGTACCACTCATTTATTGAGTGTTGCTTAATGTCACGCCGTGTTCTGAATGACTAAAACAGATGTAAGCCCTGATACCTAGGAAGTTATGTGTAAATCATACTTAAGTAAGTAATTTTGTTTACGGAATTCTTAAAAAAATATTAGTAGTTGTTCGGCACCTAGAGTGTATATAAGATTTTATTGTTTGTTCTGGATAATAAAACATCACAAATATATTCCTTGCTCTCCAGCAACATATATTACATTCCAGTAGAAGTTGACATATTTGACTTTTTTTTTCCAAATTATAAAATGACAAAACTACTGTAAATTTGGAAACTGAAGACAAATCACTTTTTTTTTAAAGGCTTTTATTCATTTATTTGAGAGAGAGCATGAGTGGGGGAAGGGGCTGAGCAGGGAGTCCAATTTGGGGCTCGATCCCAGGACCCTGAGATTATGACCTGAGCCGAAGGCAGACGCTTAACGACTGAGCCACCCAGGGGCTCCCTAAACAAATCACCTCTGATCTCACCTACTTGTAGACAACTATTACTTATTTTCTCTTGGTCTTGTTGTGAATTTTTAATTTCAATGTACTTACACTTTTGTATTCTGATTATTTCTTTTAACATCTTCATCACATTTTTCCATATGTCATAATTTCATAATCCTTACTTTTTTTTTTTTAAAGATTTTATTTATTTATTTGACAGAGACACAGTGAGAGCAGGAACACAGGCAGGGGGAGTGGGAGTGGGAGAGGCAGGTTTCCCGCTGAGCAGGGAGCCCGATGCGGGGCTCGATCCCAGGACCCTGGGATCATGACCTGAGCCGAAGGCAGACGCTTAACGACTGAGCCACCCAGGCGCCCCCATAATCCTTACTTTCAAGTGTTATGTAATGTTACATTTATGTATATCCCATACTCAGATCATTGTTTCTTTTTCCTACATTTGGACCTTTAAGCGTTTATACTTTTTTTAATTTGTGCATGTGGCTTTTACCAAATAGTTAACTCTATCATAAATAACATTTAAGGATGGGAATAATAACCACAAAAATAAAATGTCCAAAATGGAAGGAGATAGTTTTGTTAAGGTATAGGTCTTTATTATGGACCAGTTGTATCCTTGCTTCCTTTCCCTGCCCTGCCACCCCCCTTCCCCAGCCCCCTACTCCCACCCCTCAGATGTACTAAAACCTATGCAGTTAGAGAATAAAGAAGTTTTTGCGAAGTTCTCCCTCTAGGAAAGAGTCTTCTTTCACAGTGCTATGAATAAGGATATATAAACCTTTGGCCTTTCTCTTCTTATATTCTAAAGAGTTGTAGGGGGTTCAGCCTGCTGGTTGTATAAAAGCAGGAGTTTAGGAAGCAGTACATTTGTATTCTAATGGGAAGCATGGTAGGCGGTAGACTGAGAGAAGAAATCCTCTAGTGATGGGCAGAGCTATGCTTTATTCTCTGGCTCTTTTTTTTCCCCTTTGTATTGCTCATTTTTCACTTTGTGTATTTTTTTTTACCATTTTTTAGAAAGAAGAATCCAGTTTATTACAAAGTCCTAAATCTCCCAAGAAACCACCTCGAGTAAAAACAGCAGTTCAAAAACCTTGGAGGAGCAAGTCTTTGTATCTAATTTCTTCGAAGGATGATGTGATTGAGAAAGGGTAGGTACTGCTTTTTATGTGCCAAGTGTTATTCTGCAATGGTAAGATTTTTGAGGAATTGAAAAATTAAATAGAAATTGAAAACTGAATACATTGATTTTTTTTTAATAGGAGTTCCTTACATATTTCACTGATAGGTGTTAGAGTCATGCATACTCTGAATTAGGAACAGAACTCCTGAGATTAGTCATTTGAAATAGATGGTGCCTCTGATCTCCACCCTTTTATGAGCTGTATGGTCAAAAGACTTCTGAGAAGATTTCCCTCCAGTTCTTACTTGGCCCTGTTCGGTATTTCTCAAACTTGCAAGCTCATAAGACTGTCAAGAATTTTGTCATTATTTAACACAGCATATTACCTTATTCATTTAGATTTGCCCACATAGGTACTCTTTTCACTGTTCTTTATTTCAAATGGGATTATTTTCCGTCAACCTAAAAAAATACCCTTTGGTGTTAACTTTGGTGTGGGATCTGCTGGTCCCACTAATTTATTACTTCATTTTTATTCTTTTGTTTTCCTTCGGGATAAAATCACTAACACAAAGTTCACCATTTTTAACTTATCTTTAATGTTTTTTGTTTTTTGTTTTTTGTTTTTTTTTACTTGTAGACTGTGCCAAGGATCAGCCTGAGGTAAAACTTAGGGCCTTCTTAGGTCCTCTCTAGTATGTGCCTTTTCCTGGGCATGTGTGGTCACTTTCTAATTTTTCCCTACAAATGCATTTTGCTTTTGAATGTCCTAATCTTTCATGTCTGCCTTCTAAAAGGAGGAAAAAGAGAAAAATGAAGATTGGGGGTAAAAAGGTCAATGTCTCTTTAAGTTCCTGGAAGTCCCTTCAGCCTGAAGGGGACTGGGCTTGCAACCACGTGGAGCAACCACAGTGGCCACCTGCCTTGTCTGCACCTCTGTGATCTGCAGCAGCAATCAGAGATCAGAGCTCAGATCCCTGAGATTTGGTAGACAGGGTCTTTTCTGCTCGCCCTGGCTTTTGCAGCTGTATGCAGAATGCTCCAGAACACATGCACAGCTGTCTGCCACAGGGCTGGGGGTAGGGAAGGTTAGCTGCTGCTATTGTGTTAGCAACTCTAATTGACCAAAATGAACCCAATTTACTCTGCAAGCCTTCCCCTGGAAGGTGAAAGCCTTAAGACTCCAGGGTTCCAAAAGAGTTACATTAGATTCTGCCAGTGCAATTGTTGTTTAGGGGGGAGGCAGGTTCCTGGTGCTTCCTACTCTGACATCTTCCCAGAATCCTCACCTCTGGGAATTTTGTTTTCCTCAATGAGTTTTGGCCCCAGAATTCCTTTTTAAAAATTTATTATTATTATTATTATTATTATTATTATTGTTATTATTATTATTAATTTTAACTCCAGTGTAGTTAACTTACAGTATTATATTAGTTTCAGTTTATATTAGTTTATAGTGCTTGAATAGTTCCATGTATTACTCACGGCTCATCAAGAGAAGTGTACTCTTCATCCTCTTCACCTATTTCACCCATCCCCCCACCCACCTCTGTAATCCTCAGTTTATTCTCTAAAGTTAAGGGTCTGTTTCTTTAGTTTGTCTCTCTCTTTTTTTTCCTTGTTTGTTTTGTTTCTTAACTTCCACATATGAGTGAAATTGTGGTATTCGTCTTTCTCTGACTGACTTATTTCCCTTAGCATTACACTCTCTAGATCTATCTGTGTTGTTGCAGGTGGCAAGATTTCATTCTTTTCTATGGCTGAGTAATATTCCATTGTAAATATAAACCGCTTCTTTTTTTTATATTGTCAGTTATATTACCTTTTTAAAAGTTTTTTATTGTAATTCCAGTGCAGTTAACGTACAGTGTTATATTAGTTTCAGGTGTACAATATAGTGATTCAATAATTCTATAGATTACTCAGTGCTTATCATCGTAAGTGTACTTTTTAATCCCCAACACTTATTTCACCCATTCCCCCCCCACCTCCCCTTGGTAACCATCAGTTTATTCTCTATAGTTAAGAGTGTGTTTCTTGGTTTGTCTCTCTCTTTTTTCCTTTGCATGTTTGTACTGTTTCTTAACTTCCACATATGAGTGAAATCTTGGTATTTGTCTTTCTCTGACTGACTTATTTTGCTTAACATTATACTCTCTAGCTCCTTCCATGACGTTGCAAATGGTAAGATTTCATTTTTTATGGCTGAGTAATATTCCATTGTGTATGTATACCACATCTTCTTTATCCATTCATCTATTGCTGGACATTTGGGCTGTTTCCATAATTTGGCTATTGTGTACAATATACATATATGAATTAGTGTTTTTGTATTTTTGGGGTAAATATCTAGTGGTGCAATTGCTGGATTGTAGAGTAGTTCTATTTTTAACTTTTTTTTTTTTTAAAGATTTTATTTATTTATTTGACAAAGAGGGACACAGCGAGAGAGGGAACACAAGCAGGGGGAGTGGGAGAGGGAGAAGCAGGCTTCCCGCTGAGCAGGGAGCCTGATGCGGGGCTTGATCCCAGGACCCTGGGATCATGACCTGAGCCGAAGGCAGATGCTTAACGACTGAGCCACCCAGGTGCCCTATTTTTAACTTTTTTAGGAAACTCCATACTGTTTTCTAGAGTGGCTGCACAGTTTGCATTCCCACCAACAGTGCACGGGGATTCCTTTTTCTCCATATCCTCGCCAACACTTGTTTCTTGTGGTTTTGATTTTAGTCATTCTGACAGGTGTGAGGTGATATCTCATTGTAGTTTTGATTTGCATTTCCCTGATGATGAGTGATGTTGAGCATTTTTTCATGTGTCTGTTAACCATCTGGATGTCTTTGGAAAAATATCTGTTCATGTCTTCTGCCCATTTTTAAATTGGATTATTTGTTTTTTGGTTTTGAGTTGTATCAGTTCCTTATATATTTTTGATATCAACCCTTTATCAGCTATGTCATTTGCCGATATCTTCTTCATTCAGTAGGTTGTCTTTTAGTTTTGTTGCTTGTTTTTTTGCTGTGCAGAACCTTCTTATTTTGATATAGTCCCAATAGTTTACTTTGGCTTTTGTTTCCCTTGCCTCAGGAGACATATCCAGAAAGATACGATTATGGCCAATGTCTGAGAAATTACTGACTGTGCTGTCTTGTAGGAGTTTTATGGTTTTAGTCTCACATTTAGGTCCTTAATCCATTTCTAGTTTATTTTTGTCTCTGGTGTAAGAAAGTGGTGCAGTTTCATTCTTTTGCATGTAGCTGTCCAATTTTCCCAGCACCACTTGTTGAAGAGAATGTTTTTTTCTATTGCATATTCTTGCCTTTTTTGTCAAAGATTAATTGACCATGTAATTGTGGGTTTATTTCTGTTGGCTCCGAAATTCTTGACTACATTGTTAGCACTCAGATTTCTTTTAGCAGATTAATTTTTGTATTTTTCAGTTTATCTAGTAGGTCTTTAAAGGGAGAGTTGGTCTAAATCACCCTGTCTGCCATTTCCAAAAATAGCAGTTAATGAGCTTTGGTGTACTTTGCTTGCATTATATCAATTCTTACTGCATCCCTATGAAGAAAGCATTATCTTAATTTTTCAAGTGATAAAGATATATAAGTATGAATTGAGAGAAAAGTTGAATTTTGAGAACTATGCATTGTTTTTATGTTTATGTTGCGGCTAGAGTATAGAATATTACAGTGAAAAGGCAAGATACAAGCTAAAACAATAAATGAGGTTCAGATAGTGAATTTTTTTGTGTCACATTAGGGAATTTGGAGTTTATTTTCTATGCAGTGGAAAACATCTAGAAAGGTTTTTTGTGTCATTTACTAAAATTAAATTATTTTATTTTCAAAATTGGAAATATATGCATAGTTCAAAATTAGTAGCATGCTATCCACTTATTCTATACCTTTGTTTTTACTGAATTCATTGGAAAAGGTGTTTCATAGCATTAAATGCTATCACTACAGTAATAGATATACTATAATCTATTTTTTCTGTTGTTTCTTGTTTTTGTAATCTTATCTCTCCTTATGTCTGGTTGTCTTTAATTTTATGCCAAACATTGTATTTGTATTCTATTGAGGGACATGGACATTATTTCCAATATTTTTCATTATTAAAAACAATGTTGCAATGGATATTCTTGTACATTTGCTGTATTTCATGTATGCATATGTCTGCAAGATAAATTTCTCAAAGTAGAATTTCTAAATCAAAGTTCATGTGATTTAAAAATTGTTTTAGATATTACTAAATTATATTTCATAAGAGTTGTAACAACATACTCTTTTCAGCATGTATGAGAGCATTCAAGCCACTCTGTGTCTTTTAATTGGAGAGGTTAGTCCATTTACATTTAAAATAATTACTGATAGGTATGGACTTATTGTCATTTTATTAATTGTTTTCTGGCTATCTCATAATTCCCTTGTTCCTTTTTTTCTTGCTCTCTTCCTTTGTGATTTGATGATTTTCTGTAGCGAGAAGCAATATTTTTAAGGTGGAGGAGACCTGAGCCTGTTCATATGTCTAGAGTATCTAGTGGAAAGGGAAAAGTTAAAGATCCATGAGAAAGAAGAAGATCTGTATTTTCAAAGGAGAATAGAAGGAAGGATTCAAGAACAGAGGCCATGAGATTAATCTCGGACACGAGATAGGACACTTTTTCCTGAGACATGATGGAACGAAATAAGGATAGGTATAGGTGGATATATTTGTTGATAGATAATTTAAGAGTTTTCAGCTGCAAATAACAGAAAACATGACTAACAATGGCTTAGACAAATTGGGCTTATTTTTCTCACAGAACAAGAAATCTGAGGGTAGGCAACTGCCAGTATTGGTTCCTTGGATTGGAAATATTAGGGCCTGAATTTTTGTAATGTTCTTGGCCATTTTTCATATTCATTGGTGTTACAGCTCCTGATATCAGGCTTTCAAATCATGAAGAAGAAAGGGCAATTTTCTGTTTTTGTTTTTTTTTTAAAGATTTTATTTATTTATTTGAGAGAATGAGAGAGAGAGAGAGCATGACATGGGGGAGGGTCAAAGGGAGAAGCAGACTCCCTGCTGTGCAGGGAGCCCGATGTGGGACTCGATCCCGGGACTCCAGGGTCATGACCTGAGCCGAAGGCAGTCGCTTAACCAACTGAGCCACCTAGGCACCCAAGAAAGGGCAATTTTCATTAATCCTTTCCCTTTGGTCAGGAAAGCAAGCTTTCTTAGAAGCTCACCAGCAGACTTTGTTTTGTATCTCATTAGTCATAACTGTGTCACATGACGATCCGTCTATGCAAGTCGGTCTTAGAAAGTGAATATTTAGCTTTCTCAGTATCACCCAGTATCTGGGAATGAGTGTTGAGTTAACCAGTCAGTCAACAGTGTCTACTACATCAGGGAGTGGAAACAGAGGCATGTTGTACCTACCTTTTGTCTGAGAAGAACCTGCAAAGCAAACTGCTGGTGGGTTGGGGTGCAGATATATTGGTGAGGTGGATGGGCATGTTTTATGGAGCTGGAAAATAAGGCTTAGAATAATTGCAGTGAGGTATGGAGAGGGAGGTGGATAAGAAAATATAAAAAGATAATGTCTAAAGCCATTAGTCTAGCTCCATAGTCTTCCATTATCTCACCCCACACTACTACATATAAATCCTTATGAATCCCACCTGTTGTGAGGATTAAATATGATAATGTGAATTTTATTTAGCACAGTGTTTGGTATGTGTTATATAGTGTTTACTTAACTGTTAGTGTCCTCTTGCCCTAAGCAAATTAGTTAACTTGCAGCCTTTTAAACAAGGCTTTCCCTACCTACTTTCATATATTGCTCACTATTCTCCCCATGTAACGAACCCCTCTAGAACCCTCCTACACTGTTGGTAGGAATGCAAACTGGCAATAAGTTTTCCACTATCCATTGCAACTTCTAATTGTTAGGGTTATTAAAAATGAAAATTAAAGGATTGATAGAAATCAGCTCTGAATTTAATATGTATTATATCAAAACAAAATTACATGAGAATAAAATATTGTTAATAATGCAAGTCAAGGGGCACCTGGGAATGCAAGCTGGTGCAACCACTCTGGAAAACAGTATGGTGGTTCCTCAAAAAGTTGAAAATAGAGCTACCATATGACCCAGCAATTGCACTACTGGGTATTTACCCGAAAGATACAAATGTAGTGATCTGAAGGGGTACATGCACCCCAATGTTTATAGCAGCAATGTCCACAACAGCCAAACTATGGAAAGAGCCAAGGTGTCCATCAACAGATGAATGGATAAAGAAGATGTGGTATATATATACAATGGAATATTATGCAGCCATCAAAACCCCCGAAATCTTGCCATTTGCAATGACGTGGATGGAACTAGAGGGTATTATGCTAAGCAAAATAAGTCAATCAGAGAAAGACATGTATCATATGATCTCACTGATATGAGGAATTCTTAATCTCAGGAAACAAACTGAGGGTTGCTGGAGTGGTGGGGGGTAGGAGGGATGGGGTGGCTGGGTGATGGACATTGGGGAGGGTTTGTGCTATGGTGAGCACTGTGAATTGTGTAAGACTGATGAAGCACATTTGTTACCTCTGAAACAAATAATACATTATATGTTAAAAAAGAAGAAGAAGATAGTAGGAAGGGAAAAATGAAGGGGGGGGAAATCGGAGGGGGAGATGAACCGTGAGAGACGATGGACTCTGAAAAACAAACTGAGGGTTCTAGAGGGGAGGGGGGTGGGGGGGATGGGTTAGCCTGGTGATGGGTATTAAAGAGGGCACTTATTGAATGGAGCACTGGGTGTTATATGCAAACAATGAATCATGGAACACTACATCAAAAACTAATGTTGTAATATATGGTGATTAACATAACATAATAAAATAAAATTAAAAAAAATAAAGGACCCCTCTAAACACACACGCTAGCACACACACACACACACACTCACAATACATCTAATACCCATTTTTCAGGGAAAATCTCATTTCTTTAATTACTAATATAGCTCAAAGGGACTTCTCATTGTTACCTATCCCAGTCATTTGACATCTATATTCTTGAATTCATTCAACCAGCAGTTAATCTTATAGAGAGTTGTCTTTATTGAGGACTGTACTTTATTTTCTCAGCCACTTCTTTTTTTTTTTTTTAAGATCTTATTTATTTATTAGAGAGAGAGAGAGAGAGAAAGCACAAGCAGTGGGAGTGGCAAGGAGAGGGAGAAGCAGGCTCTCCACCAAGGAAGGAGCCCGACGCGGGACTCGATCCCAGGACCCCGGGATCATGACCTGAGCCGAAGGCAGACGCTTAACCGACTGAGCCACGCAGGTGTCCCTCTCAGCCCCTTCTTAAAGGCTGGACCTGATACTTGGACTTTTTCTTCCCCTGTTCTCTCACAGCATTCAGATGCACTCCTAAGATTTGGTGCCATATATACCAAAGGTGCTCAACATATATTGATCAATGCGTTCTTATCCTTATAATTTAGGTTGAGGCGCAGGTCGGAAAGCAGCAAAATTATTCGCTTAACATCTTTTACTGACATTTCTGAATGTCTGAAGCCCCAGCTGGATAGAAGATACACCTACACAGAAGAACCTTTGGTAAGTATTTTGAGAACTGATTTATCTGACTCTTCATTTAACTGACCAATGTCCCCTGATTTTAGAGAATTTTTATTGATTTACCATAGTATTTTTTTCTCTACTAAACAATACACTTTATTTTTTCCTTCCAAAAAGATTTGTATACAAAAATTTTATCTGTGTTTCCTTTTGTAGTTCCATGTTGCTATGTATATACTCCATTGATTACTATTTTCAAAAACAACTGTCTTCCGGTTTTGGTGTGAGAATACCTTAGATACAAAATAAGACCATCTATTATTTTTATTAAATTGCTAACATTTGATAAAAAATAATGTTTGATGTTATGTTTCGGAAATAATTTTTATAAAGCAGAGTATTTTCAGTGTGTGGCTACCTTAATAAAGTGGATTTACTACACCAGTTGTGGTTGACAATTTTATATTCCCTAAGGATTATACTTTAGGTAGAAACTTTGGTAGTCCCAATATAGTCTGAACACTTAGCTATAGTTTTGTATAACTTTTTATTTTATTCTAAGCAAACAGTTCTCCTTTTCTTCCAACTAGGGCTTTTTTCCCTACCAAAATAATATATATTTTTTAGTTTTTGGAATGCCAACAGTTAAACATCATAAAAACATTAAATTCTCACTTTAGAATATGTTTGGAAGAGGGCTAAAGAGAGAGGCAGAGAGACACTATAACAATGCCTTAAATTGTTCATGCCACAGTTATCTTAAGATTACAAAGAAGTCTGAGTTCCATACAGCAAATGCCAGAGTTCCTGTGAACGGTGGATGCCTTTTCATATTCTAAAGTCACTCTTATGTTTGGGGAAGTAACCAAATTTCTGTGTTTCAAGAATGGTATTAGGGTTGCCAGCTTTACTGGCAGAGAGGGCCCAAAATAACAGCGTTTTGTGAGAACTTACATTACCATTACATTCTGAAGGCCATGAGCCTATCCAAGGAGGGGCCCCCTGAGGACATTTAATGAGCAGCACTGAGAGACCTTGAGGATGGTTCTTTTTATAACTCTCTTGTAGCCATTATAGCATTACCTCAAGGCTAAAATAACAGTAAATATGTAGGAACGAGGCCACCAACAGAGATTTGGAAGACTCCTAAAATGGTATCGCTGTGCCTGAAACATGAAAATAATAGAGGTTGAGAAGTTACCCTAACATTAAGTTTGAAATCAGATTGGTTCATAATAGAATGAAGTCTGCTGCTATAGTTGCCTCCATAAATGACTCTTAAGTGACAGTTATATGCAAACATACTGCATTAATTACTTACATGGCACAAAAATAAAATAAAAAGTCCAGCAGGAAAACGACAGCCTGGCAGAATTTATGAAACCCTGTTGTACAGTGTCGTAAAAAATCACCATGTTCTTGGGTGGATCATGGACTTCTGTTTTGTTATCTAGGTTAAAACCATGGCAGATAGTGCCTTGGGAGGATTTGACATGGAAAATTTGTTGCAGACTTTGTATGTAGAAAATAGAGCTGGATTCTTCTTTACTAAATTCTGTGAACATTCAGGAAACAAGGTAGAAAATAATGATTTTAAATCTAATTTTATGACTTTACCTCATTTTAAACTAAGAGAAGTTGAAGTAATTCAGTGCTCAAATAATTATATTTGATATTAAAATTCCCATTTCTCCTGGTAAGAAATTTTATGCTAAATATTTAGTAAAAATGTAAACATCTCAGTTATAATTCTCTTGGTTCACTATCCTACTAGAATTACAAAGAAAAGTAAAGGATTGACTTGTATTATTATTTTTTAAAATATTTTTATATTTATTTATTTTATAGAGTGAGAGAAAGAGCGTGCCAGCAGAGGGGAGGGGCAGAGGGAGGAGAGGGAGAGAGAGAATCCTGAAGCCGACTCCCCACTGAGCATGGAGCCAGACATGGGCCTTGATCCCAGTACCCTGAGATCATGACCTGAGCCGAAATTGAGTTGGACGCTTAACTGACTGAGCCACCCAGGCGCCCCTTGACTTGCATTATTAACAATATTTTATTCTCATGTAATTTTGTTTTGATGTAATATATATTAAATTCAGAGTTGATGTCTATCAATCCTTTAATTTTCATTTTTAATAACTCTAACAATTAGAAGTTGCAATGGATAGTGGAAAACTCATTGCCAGTTTTGTTTTGTTTTCATTTTGCTCAAATGTAAAATATTTCACTGGCTCAATTATTAGAGTAGTGTTTGGTTTCAGTATGATATACATTTGTCCATATATATCAAAATACCTCCAGATTTTGGTTTCATGCCAGAAGTATGTCATTACTCTTTAATTGTTAACTAGCATGCTTCCTATTTTAATGGCCAATTATATAAGAGGCATACATGCAAAAATATAATATTTTAGTGACAATACCAGTAAATATTTTGTATGCTGCCAGTTTGTAATAGAAGATAAGACCATCTTAAATTGAACCTGATTTATGGTAACACCAAGGAGCTGAACAATTATTTATATTTGAAATTAGAGCTTTGTAGAGCTTTAATAATTGGGTGGTAATGATTTATGTATTTTTTCCACCTACAGTTGTGGAAGAACAGTGTGTACTTTTGGTTTGACCTACAGGCTTATCATCAGCTTTTCTACCAAGAAACACTTCACCCTTTTAAAGTATGCAAACAAGCTCAAGTAAGTAGTAAATAATGTTGGTTCAATGTGCAGCTCTAAGTACACAAAAAAATGAAAAAGTTGTGTCCAGCTCCAAACAAGAGAAATCTGGGACTACAGGCAAAAAGGCAGCAGGTAAATTGTTGCCATGGGATTTCTTCATTTAAATGTCAGTACAATATTGTTTTATAGTCTGATTTGTGGGTTTCCGTTTTATCTATTTTATTTGGTTTGCTTTATTTTCTCTGCTGGCAAGTACTTGTTCTGCCAATAAAGGACATCCCATATTTTTTGTAATTTATGCCTTTTTGGTTTGGTTGTGAGGGACTTAAAAGAGAACCCTGAGAGAGGACTTGTCATGAATCATTGAAGTGATGGGGAACAGAGACACTGACCAGAGCTATTCTCTGAGCTTACTGTAGGAATCAACTGTTGGGACATACTCAGCCTGGTGACCTTCTAGAGGGCGGGAAATGATGTTGATTCTGTGGTGTAGGCTCCATGTCATCCCCTATGCTTCTGTACTACACATCATGTAAGACAGAGACAGAGGTGGAGGAAAGAACATCTCAAGACCATGCCGAAGCAAAACAGAGGAGGAAGAACAGAGGATTCTCTGCAAAGGGAAACCGAGAGAGTGGCCTCTTTTGAGGGGGAAGGAAAGAGAATAGAATTATGACTCAAGCTCACTTAATCTTTTCAGTTTTTTATTCTTAGGATCTTGTGATCTTTTTTTCTTTCAAATTATTTATTTATTTGAGAGAGAGAGAGCATGAGCAGGGGGGAGGGCAGAAAGAGAGGAAGAAGCAGACTCCTTGCTGAGCAAGAGCCCGACATAGGGTTCGATATCAGGACCCTGAGATCATGACCTGATCCCAAGGCAGATGCTTAACTGACTGAGGCACCCAGGAGCCCTAGGATCTTATGATCTTTTATGGAGAGAAGTCTTCAAGCCTAGAAAACTGCTAATCACTTCTATATTTGTTCACCACGTAAGTGGTTCTCATAAGCTGGAATAACCCCATTCCGGAGAACCTCTCCCCAGATGATGCAGAGATAGTTTTGTCATATTGTGTATTACCTTATTTATTTATTTTTTTTAAAGATTTTATTTATTTATTTGACAGAGAGAGACACAGCGAGAGAGGGAACACAAGCAGGGGGAGGGGGAGAGGGAGAAGCAGGCTCCCCGCAGAGCAGGGAGCCCGATGTGGGACTCCATCCTAGGACCCTGGGATCATGACCTGAGCCGAAGGCAGTCGCTCAACCGACTGAGCCACCCAGGCGCCCTTATATTCTTATTCAGGATCTCAGAGAGCTGCTGGATGTTTGTTGTTCCTTCCACCACCCGGACTCAGGTGTTAATAACTATGCTTTGTAAATCAGCTGACAGAGCTTTGTACTTTTTATTATGAGAACAAGGGCTTCAGCTGCTACCTAGCCCAGATCTGGCTCAATGCAATCATGAAATTATAGCTCTAATTTGCCAGTACCATTTTTTGAGACCACATAGTGGGCTCTTTTGCTTGTTCATCCTTGACCTGTGGGTCTCTACATATCCCCCTCCCCCTGGCCTATTGCTCCTGTCTGGAAAAGTACCATCTGTTATTTATTATGTTTTCACTACTGCAAAGCCCACTCCTCCAAACATCTTTGGCTGATCCATCAAGTGGGTTCTTTGTTGTTGTTGTAGTCACCATATTTCCACGCACTTGTACAAATGGAAATTCTATTTAAGTTTGGTAGACTTACTAGTTCTTAGTAATGAAATTATTCTACCTGCTATAGAAGTATTGTGAAACAGGATACAACCAACTTTTGGTTATTCTGAGATGGATTATTCTGTTTGGGGATCATCAAGGTCTGAAAGCTTTTTATCCTCCTCTAGATTATCTTCTAAAATTTTTTTTTTTAAATAGAAGTATAATTAGCATACAATGTTAGATTCATTTCAGGTGTACAACATAGTGATTCAACAATTTTGTACATTACTCAGTGCTCATCATTGTAAGGGTAGTCACATCTGTCACCAAACAACATTATTACAACATTAATAACTATATTCCCTATGCTGTGCTTTTCATCACCATGACTTATTTTATAACTGGAAGTTTGTATATCCCTTAATTGCTTTTATCTGTTTTATTCATGTCCCCATTCATCTCCCCTCTAGCAACCACCAATTTGTTTTTGTATTTAAGAATCTGTTTTCTTGTCGGGGCGCGTGGGTGGCTCAGTCGTTAAGCGTCTGTCTTTGGCTCAGGTCATGATCCCAGCGTCCTGGGATCGAGCCCCACATCTGGCTCCCTGCTCTGCAGGAAGTCTGCTTCTCCCTCTCCCACTCCCCCTGCTTGTGTTCCCTCTCTCACTGTGTCTCTCTCTGTCAAATAAATAAAATCTTTAAAAAAAAAACAACAATCTGTTTTCTTGTCATTTGTTCATTTGTTTTGTTTTTTAGATTCCATATATAAGGATGGACCTAGAGGGTGTTATGCTAAGTGAAATAAGTCAGAGAGATAAATACCGTATGACTACTTAATCTTCCCTAGGTTATCTTTTGGGGAGTCACAGCAGGAGGGAGGGGGGAACAATGGAGAGAGTTGCCTTCAGGTTAATAGAGGGAAATTGAAGGAGCAAGTCATGTGATTTTTTTTTTTTCTTGGCTTGTTTGCTTTTTACATCTATGGTTACTTTATTTTTTGGTTAATAGAGCAATGGTCTAGATTGGTTTAGGTTTTAATTATCCAAGATTTCTGTGCCTCCAGATAAAAGAATTGCCTCACATTATGAAATAGCATTCATTTCTTTATAATACAAATGCTGTACGGCTTTCTTCAAGGGTATATTTACAATAGAGATATTTGGATCAATAATGCCAATGGTAGAATGTAATCAGCTGGCACCATGTTAAAGGCACTGTGAACAATATAAAATTGTTTTTATACATCTGACACGCTATATGGTAGGAGACCAAGAGTTGGTTCCAAGGGACTTATATGCTTTTCTGTATGATAGTAAGCAAATTACATACCTTGAAGTTTTGCCTCATAAAATATTGCAGAAGTAGGCAGACTAGATGCGGAATCAGTGACAGTGACTTAGCAAGAGTAATTGTCCAAGAGCTTGAACTGCAGCCTAGGGCGCATCCTGAAGATTTTACTGCATGGCTTCAGGATAGAATAGTGCAGTTAGAAGCCAATTGAAATGGTCTTGGCAAGGAGAAAAGGAGTCACTTACCCTAGTGCAGAGGTAAAGTCTTTGACTCTATTAACAGTTTTCCAGGGGACCATCTACCACTGCTAAGATTTGGAGCCTAGAGTGTTGCCACAGATAGTCCTACTGCTTTTTTGATACTACATCCTTGCTTCAGTGATAGAGTACTACAAAAGGATGAAGGAGATCTGGGTACCACTGTCTTTTATGACATCTTTCATCTTTGTAGAAATCTTTCAAACAAAGCGCATTCCAGCAAAAACTAGGCATTTAGAATTTACCACTCTCTACAGCATATACATTGAGAATTTGTTTTGAAATAAGCAAACAAGTATGATCATAAATATTGCACATGTTTACACACATGTACACACACTTATTCTTATTAATCACATACATATTTAAGTGGGAAAGGGGAAGAGAGAAAAAAAAAGTAAAAATTAGAGCCCAGGAGAAAAATTATTTGGAGAATGTAGGAATTAATGAGTGGAGAGAGTAGGTAAAAATGAAATGGAAAAGAGGAATAAGAGGATTTGCTTACTTTTACTACAAAGTGCTATTTAATATAAAGATATTCTTGTAGCAGTGTGAGATTTTTTGCCTTATTCAATGGAACATGTATCACCTAGATCAGAGGGTATATGACATAGAAGGGAAAAAAAAAATCACAGACTTGGAGTTGAAAGAAATGAATTTACATCACATGCTGTTATTATTATGCTAGTTCTTAGCTGGGTAAACTTAGTCAAGTCAGTCAGTTTAATAAGCCTCAGTTTCATGTCCTATAAAATGTGGGTGGTAATAATGCTTTACATTTTATTTCCTTCTACTGTTTTAGAAGTTACATATTCTATTTCTCTTTTCACCCTTACAGTTTTAACATGCATACCAAAATTAACAAAGTCTACAATTAATCATTATCTTAATCCTTTCAAATAACTTAAGGATCTTAGAACACTTTAATTCCACCACACCTTGCCCATTTTACATATCATTTTTGTATGGCATTTAAATTTTTTTTATATACCTACCAAGTAGCTATCATCATTTTTGTTTTGATACCATTGATGTTTGTGTAGATTTATTCACACACAGATTTCATGCTTATCATTGCTTTTTGCATCATATTCCTTCCTTTGGGTTTCATTTCTGAAGAATATCTTTTAGTACGGTTTTCATTAGGATTTACTAGTGGTAAAAAATCAGATTTTATTTGTCTGAAAATGTTTATTTAAATTCTCTCATCGGTCATGTGACTGAATATAGAATTATAGGTTGACTATTTTCTCTCAGCACTTTGAAGATATTATTCTACTGTCTTAGGGTTTCTGTTACTCTTTTTGAGGAGTCTCCTATTGCCCCTTTGCTTTTTCTCATCGTTTGATTTTTAATCTTCTCTTAAACCTCAGTGTTCCATATTGCATGTCAGTGTGTTTACCATAATTATCTTTCTTGGGTCGAAGTTGCTTCTAGAATCTGAGGAATCATGTCTTTTATCAATTCTGGAAAATCCTCAGCCATTATTTCCTTCAGTTTTTCTACTTGTCTTTTCTGTGTTCTCTCCTTCAGGATTCCCTGTCTGGTAATGTTGTCAATCCTATATCTCTCTTAATCTCTCAAGGTTTTCTGTATTTTTTTTTTTTTTTTTTTTGAGAGAGAGAGATTAGAAGTGGGGTGAGGGGCAGAGGCAGAAGCAGGCTCCCCCACTGAGCAGGGAGCCCGATTCGGGGCTTGATCCCAGGACCCTGGGATCATGACCTGAGCTGAAGGCAGACGCTTAACTGACTGAGCCACCCAGGTGCCCCTTTTTCTCTCTTTTAGTATCTGTGTTGCATGTGGTAAATTGAAATAGATATATTTCCTTTGATCTGTTTTCCAGTTCATATGTTGTTTCTTCAGCAGATTTCAATCTGCTATTTAACCCATCCATTGAGTTATTTTAAGAATTATTTTTTTATTTTTCTACTTGTGTTTTTCAAGTCTCTCTGATGTTTTTGTCTCATTTTTCCTTCATGTTTTTATTTCTTCTTTTATGTCTTTAAACATTTTAAACATATAGTCTGTAGCTATGTTAGTTACCTATTCCTGCATGACAGTATTACCATAAGTTTGTGGCTTAAAATGACACACATTTATTATCTCCCAGTTTATATAGATAAGGAGTCTGGCCACAACTTTGCTGGGTCCTCTGCAAGGCTGTAAATCAAGATGTTGGCCAGGGCTGGTTTCTCATCTGTAGTCCCACAGGGAAGGATCTGCTTCATGGTTGTCAGCAGCATCAGGGTCCTTGTAGCCACTGGACTGAGGAGAACTCAGTTTCTCACTGGCTGTCAGCTAGACGCTACCCCAGCTCTGTGCCATATAGTGTGGCCCCAGGATGCCACTAGGATTCACTAGTGGTAAATGGATGCCACAACATGGCAGCTTACTTCTCCAAAACCAGCAAGGGAGGCAGTTTCTTAGCAAGACAGGCATTACCATTGTGTGTAATGTAATCACATACACATAATCACATATATCTCATCACTATTACTGTATTCTGTTGGTCAGAAGCAAGTCATGCATTATATGCCCACACAGGGGGAGAGAATTACAAAAGGGCATGAACGCTAGGAGACACTGAGAGTCTGACTGCTACAGCATCCAATAATTCTATGATTTGTAGTTTTTGGAAGAACTAATTTTGCTATTTATTATTTTTGCCGACATG
Organism: Mirounga angustirostris; assembly: GCF_029215605.1. Lineage (NCBI taxonomy): Eukaryota > Metazoa > Chordata > Mammalia > Carnivora > Phocidae > Mirounga > Mirounga angustirostris. Next base: position 36,653,545 of record NW_026991712.1, read on the forward strand.
TTGCATTCCTTCTTATATGTAAGTCTGAATTATAAGCTGTTTAGGGAGGTTTTTACCTATGGTGCTTATGCTAGGCACTTTTTTTTTTCATTTTTTTTTATTCTTATGTTAATCCCCATACATTACATCATTAGTTCTAGATGAACTGTTCCATGATTCATTGTTTGTGCATAACACCCAGTGCTCCATGCAGAATGTGCCCTCCTCAATACCCACCACCAGGCTAACCCATCCTCCCACCCACCTCCCCTCTAGAACCCCCAGTTTGTTTGTTTTGTTGTTGTTGTTTTTTTAATGTTAATTTATCCAATTTTTCTTTTTTTTTTATTTTATTCTTATGTTAATCCCCATACATTACATCATTAGTTTTAGATGAAGTGTTCCATGATTCATTGTTTGTGCACAACACCCAGTGCTCCATGCAGAATGTGCCCTCCTCAATACCCACCACCAGGCTAACCCATCCTCCCACCCCCCTCCCCTCTAGAACCCTCAGTTTGTTTTTCAGAGTCCATCATCTCTCATGGTTCGTCTACCCCTCCGATTTCCCCCGCTTCATTCTTCCTCTCCTGCTATCTTCTTCTTCTTCTTTTTTTTCTTAACATATATTGCATTATTTGTTTCAGAGGTACAGATCTGAGATTCAACAGTCTTGCACAATTCACAGCGCTTACCAGAGCACACACCCTCCCCACTGTCCATCACCCAGTCACCCCATCCCTCCCACCCCACCCCCGACTCCAACAACCCTCAGTTTGTTTCCTGTGATTAAGAATTCCTCATATCAGTGAGATCATATGATACATGTCTTTCTCTGTTTGACTTATTTCACTCAACATAATACCCTCCAGTTCCATCCACGTCGTTGCAAATGGCAAGATCTCATTCCTTTTGATGGCTGCATAATATTCCATTGTATATATATACCACATCTTCTTTATCCATTCATCTGTCGATGGACATCTTAGCTCTTTCCACAGTTTGGCTATTGGGACATTGCTGCTATAAACATGGGGGTGCACATACCCCTTCGGATCCCTACTTTTGTATCTTTGGGGTAAATAGCCAGTAGTGCAATTGCTGGATCATATGGTAGCTCTATTTTCAACTTTTTGAGGAACCTCCATACTGTTTTCCAGAGTGGCTGCACCAGCTTGCCTTCCCACCAACAGTGTAGGAGGGTTCCCCTTTCTCCGCATCCCCGCCAACATCTGTCGTTTCCTTACTTGTTAATTTTAGCCATTCTGACTGGTGTGAGGTGGTATCTCATTGAGGTTTTGATTTGGATTTCCCTGATGCTGAGCGATATTGAGCACTTTTTCATGTGTCTGTTGGGCTAGGCACATTTTTAATGCTGATTTCTCATCTTGGAGTTTCCTTATTTGCCAAGTGTAATCTTGAAAACCCAACCCACAAGATGGTAAATTTACAATAATGAATCCTGAATTCTTTTGCATGGAGTCTAGGCCAGGGCAAACAAGCTTCTGTTTTTGTTTCCTAGGTTTGGTCAATGTAGATATAGGTAGTGACAGAGATAGAGACAGAGATAGAGATACACACATGCATATATTTTTTTCGCATTCTGCATTTCACATTGTGTATGCCCCTTCAAGGACCTTGGTGTATGTATGGCTCTTAGTATAACTTTTCCACCTAGTGAGGGTCCAAAGACTTGTCTCCTGTACCCAGTGGCTCTTATAACCCACACTCTTGGTTTGCCCCATGGTAGTCCTATTGTCAGCTCATGCTTATCACCCTGATTTTTAGTATATTACTTAATTTTGGCCCCTGCTGGTTTTCCTTATTATCTCAGCCATACGTTTAAAAGAATATTTGTTATATTTTAGGTATTTTATAGAGAAAGGATTTTCAACTAATCTAGCCTGTCAGCATACCAGAAAAGGAAGCAGTCATATATTTTCTAATACCCACAGTAAACATACGAGGTATTTTTATCCTATTTTTTAATAGATAAAAACAAACTACATCTCTGAAATGTTAACCTTGCTGAAGTTTCATAGCTAGGAACAAAATTAAGCTCAAACTTGAGATGCAGAACTGATTTCAATGCTATACTTCACCTCCTTTACCCTATAAAAGTTCTCATGTCTACTTCACAGGACATCTGTAAGGATGGCATAAGATAATGTAGGTGGGAATATTTTGTAGTACAGACATACCTGGAGATATTGTAGGTTTGGTCCATACCACGGCAATAAAGCAAATATCACAATAAAGTGAGTCGAACGAGGGGTGCCTGGGTGGCTTCATCGGTTAAGCGGGTGACTTGATTTCAGCTCAGATCATGATCTCAGGGTTGTGAGATCCAGCCCTGCATTGGGGCTCTGTGCTAGGTGTGGAGCCTGCTTAAGATTCTCTCCCTTTCCCTCTGCTCGTCCCCTCCCACTTGCATGCTCTCTTTCTCTCTAATTAAATTAAATTAAATTAAAATAAAGTAAAAGAATCCAGTGAATTTTTTTGGTTTCCCAGTGCATATTCAAGTATGTTTATACTACACCGTGGTCTATTAAGTGTGCAATAGTCTTATGTCTAAAAAACAATGTATATACCTTAATTAAAAAATACTTTATTACTAGGGGTGTCTGGGTGGCTCAGTCGGTTAAGCAGCTGCCTTTGGCCCAGGTCACGATCCCAGGGTCCTGACTGAGCCCCACATCGGGCTCCTTGCTCAGTGGGAGCCTGCTTCTCCCTCTCCCTCTGCCTGCCACTCCCCCTGCTTGTTCTCTCTCTCTCTCTCTGAGAAAAATACTTTATTACTAGCAAATGCTAACCATCATTTGAGCTTTCAGGAAGTCATAATGTTTTTGCTGGTGGAGAGTCTTTGACACGGATGGCTGCTGACTGATCAGAGTGGGGGTTGCTGAAGGTTGGGGTAGCTGTGGTAATTTCTTGAAACAATAATGAAGTGTGCTGCATTGATTGACTCTTCCTTTTACTTAACACTTAGAGGCCATTGTAGGGTTATTAATTGACCTAATTCCAATTGTTTTGTCTCAGGGAATAGGGAGGCCCGAGAACAAGGAGAGAGACAGGGGAATGGCTGGGTGGTAGAGCGGTCAGAACCCACACAACATTTATCGATTACGTTTGTCATCTTATTTGGGCACAGTCTGTGTCACCCCAACATAATTACACTAACATCAAAGGTCACTGATCACAGATCACCATAGCAAATATAATAATAATGAAAAGTTTGGAATATTGTGAGAATTACCAGAATGTGACATAGAGGCAGAAAGTGAGCAAATGCTGTCGGGAAAATGATGCCAAGAGACTTGCTCCATGCTGGGTCGCCACAGACCTGCAGTTTGTAAAGAAAATGCAGTATCTACAAAGCACAGCAAAGCGAAGTGCAGTAAGATATGTTTTGCCTGTATACTGTAGAGCACGCTATGTAATAAGTAAATATCATTACCATTATTAGAGTCAATACTTAAGGTTCTCTCAATTACCTAGACAATGGGGAAGGAAAAGAGGAATTTGAAGATATCCAAGCAAATAGGCTGGAAGAACAGCAACTACTAAATTCATAGCTATTCATTCAATCAGTACTAGAACTTACTGAGTTTCAGAATATACCTCATAGAATCACAACCTTTAAAGAATATCTTTGACAATATTGTTACTTACTAATTAACACTTACTGAGAGTGGCTATGTGCCAGGCAAGGTTCTATAAATACGGAGATGATTGGGACAAAGTTCTTTGCTTATAGAGCTCACTTTCTAGTGGGGGAGAGAAATAATTACTGAAGTACTTCAATTATATTTAAAACAAAACCAAATTAATATCATCTTAACTGGAGATTAAGTTCTTAACTGGAAATTACTTCTTTCTTCACCAGCAGGTTAACAGTTGGTTATTGGTTTTTTCTGTTTTTTTTTTTTTTTAATTATTGAGGTATAATTTACATACAGTGTTATATTGGTTTCAGATGTACCACGTAGTGATTTGATAACTCTATACATTACTCAGTGCTCACCATGATAAGTATAGTCAGCATATAAAGTGATTACGATATTATTGACTATATTCCCTGTGTTGTACTTTCCATCTCTGTGAATTATTTAATTTATAACTGGAAGTTTGTAGCTCCTAACCTTTTTTTAAATCTATTTCACCCATCCCCTCACCCACCTCCCCTCTGGCAACCACCAGTTTGTTTTTTGTATTTAAGAGTCTTTTTGTTTGCTTATTGTTTGATCATTTGTTTTTTAGATTTTGCATATGAGTGAAATCATATAGGAGTTGTCTTTCTCTGTCTGATTTATTTTACTTAGCATAATACCCTTTAGCCCCATCCATGTTGTTGCAAAAGCAAGCTCTCATTCTTTTTGTGTCTGAGTAATATTCCATTACACACACACACACACACACACACACCACATCTTCTTTATCCATTCGTATATCAATGGACATTTAGGTTGCTTCCATATCTTGGCTATTGTAAATAATGCTGCAATAAACATGGGGGTGCGTATATCTTTTTGAATTAGTGTTTTTGGTTATTGTTTTTTAAAGATAATCATCAGCTTCTTTTAAAATACCCATAGGAGGAAAAGAACGGTTTCCTTTTTTATTTTTTTTCACTTTTGAGCCAAAACCTTTCATCCTTTGGTCTTATTCTGACCCTGTGAAGCAATTACAAAATAAATCTTTCTTTCAGGTGACAACACTTCAAACAAAAAATTATAATGTCATGTTTTATTCAGATCAACAACTTTAGACTAAATCTCAAATCTTTTCAGTATCTTTTACCATAACTAGATGAAATCTTGACATTTGGAAGTCTCTCCTGACATCTCCACTCGATAATTTGATAGCTTGGAAATATTCTGGCCTAATGCTTTAGTGAGTGACTCTGTTGCTCCTATGTGTGTACCTTCCTACAAAGAAATCACTTGATGCAAAACCATAGTAAATAGATCAATCTAAGTGACTACTTCTACCTACGCAGAGTCTGTAGTACTGTCACTGGCTTACTCTTGGGTTTGCAAAATTGCACACGAGAGAAAGAGGACACAAAACCTGAGTCAATAAATGTCATCAGACCTATATTGTGCATTGGTATTTTTAGGGAAGCCATAAGTTATGTGATAGTAATGCAGAATTCATTAATATATTCATTCAGCAATTATTTATTGCTATCCTTCTCATTCCTTCTGGGCCCAAATCACTTTAGTTTCCCATTAGGTGATCTTAGACACAGTGTGGAGCCAAATGAAGTTCATACCAGCTTGGGCAACATAATCCCACCTGAGGGGTCTACAGGTATGTCCATGTATTTGACTCCTTTGCTCCTATTTCTGTCTATTCCTGTGGAAGCAAAATATCAACGCAAGTTAGATAGCTGTTAGATCGCCAATTACAAGCAAATTTTCCCTAGCCTAAAAACTTCTACTGACACACAAACAGCTATCAAACATCTGGTACATACGAGGCTCTGATCGATGGTGGGAACACTTTGGGGAACGAAGCACACACAGGTGTTGCCACCCAAGTGCTATCAAGGTTCAAGAAGGTACTCTTCTTTTGCCTACGCTTCCAGAAAACACTAGGAAGATTGAGAAAGAGGAGACCATGTAGCTCTATCCCCATAAAATTTGCATTGTCCGGACAATGTTTCTCCATGTAGTTTGAGCTAATTTTAGGTAACCAAGACCTTGGGTGTTACCATAAATTCCTTTGAAAAAGCTTACAGCACAGAGAGGCGGTGTTGACATTTTTTCTGATAATCAGCTTCGTTTTTTTTCTTTGCTTGCTGTCATCCATTACCCTAATGTTTAGCTCTTCTCCTTCCTTGGCATTTACAGGACTTAAATACTTCAGGGTGGTCCTGACATTTTCATTAAAGTGCTGTGAGCTAAGTGCTCCCTTTCTAGGCTGATGGTGTATTTTCAGGTGCACTAACAGAGCTCATTATTTCTTTATACAGCAGCAGCATTAAGAATCAAGCTGTGTTTCCTGAAAGATGAATGGGCATGGGTGAGGGGTGAGGTTGGGGTGGTGATTAAATGTGGAAAATCCTGTGCCTCTTCATAGCTTTATGGTAAGTTGCAGTGTCTTTATAATTAGGCTGCTTCTTGAGTGCTGGGCAATTATTCTTCAGGCTTTATTACATTATTTGTTTTTGTTACCAGAGAGATGGTGTCCCAAGTAGCAGTCAGGCTTGGAATCCAGCGCACTATGAATCACTGAGCACAGAATCAGCGGGGTTCCCATCTTGCGTCCCATTTTATTGTGCTTGCTAGTGAATTCAGGAAGAACACGTACAGAAGCCAGCTTTCTAGCTTACAGTTATTCATTCGTTTCTCCTGTTCCTGATGCTTCTACCGGCTATCTACATTCAGTCTTCAGATTTTGAATATTATAGGATTATGAGCCAAAAAGGATCTCCAAAGATCCTCTTGTTTCCAAAGAAGTCACCATATGAAGTTCTCTAAACCATAATTAGCATTATACCTGACATTTATTTAATGTTTACTGTCAGTTAGGTTCTGTGGGGACCACTTTAAAGGGATAATTTTATTTAATTCTTCACCATCCTAAAAGGCAGATATTGGTGTTATCCCCATTTTACAGATTAGGAAGCCAACATTTAGAGAAATTGAATACTTTCTTAAGGCCATCCATTCAGCAATTAGACTTAACTTCTAAAGTCGTTGCTTTGTTATTGTCTCTAGAAAAAGGAGTATCTCTATATCATCTTGTTTAATCTTTCACTGTAGTATCTTCAAATATCTTTATGGACACTAAATACTAAAATACCAAGTTTAACCCTTAACATTTTCCCCCACTGGACTTTAAGCTCCAAGAAGACTGCTTTGTTTACCTTGTGTGTTCAGAACTGGAACTGGCATATAAAAGATGCTCTAATAATATTTACTAAATGACTGAATGAACTCACTGGCATATTTATATCCTTAGCAACATATTATAACCTAATTATAGATAATCATTGATTAGTTTTATATGACTGCCAGCAAGGTGTTTTTATTTAAAAACATTTAAAAAAATAAAAATAGTTTAAGGAGCCTACATATACCATCACCTAGCTTCAACTGTGATCATTTCTTTCTAGGCATGCTGTGTGTATAGTCCAAGTTTGCTTTTTTTTTTTTATTCTTATGTTAATCCCCATACATTACATCATTAGTTTTAGATGAACTGTTCCATGATTCATTGTTTGTGCATAACACCCAGTGCTCCATGCAGAATGTGCCCTCCTCAATACCCACCACCAGGCTAACCCATCCTCCCACCCCCCTCCCCTCCAGAACCCTGTTTGTTTTTCAGAGTCCATCGTCTCTCATGGTTCGTCTACCCCTCCGATTTCCCCCGCTTCATTCTTCCCCTCCCGCTACCTTCTTCTTCTTTTTTTTTTCTTAACATATATTGCATTATTTGTTTCAGAGGTACAGATCTGAGATTCAACAGTCTTGCACAATTCACAGCGCTTACCAGAGCACATACCCTCCCCAGTGTCTATCACCCAGTCACCCCATCCCTCCCACCCCACCCCCCACTCCAGCAACCCTCAGTTTGTTTCCTGCAATTAAGAATTCCTCCTATCAGTGAGATCATATGATACATGTCTTTCTCTGTTTGACTTATTTCACTCAACATAATACCCAAGTTTGCTTTTAAAAAAGAGCTCTTGGGGGCGCCTGGATGGCTCAGTTGGTTAAGCATCTGCCTTCGGCTCAGGTCATGATCCCAGGGTCCTGGGATCAAGCCCCGCATCGGGCTCTCTGCTCCGTGGGAAGCCTGCTTCTCCCTCTCCCACTCCCCCTGCTTGTGTTTCCTCTCTCGCTGTGTCTCTCTCTGTCAAATAAATAAAATCTTTTAAAAATAAATAAATAAATAAGAGCTCTTGGGGTGCCTCGGTGGCTCAGTCAGTTAGGCATCTGACTCTTGGTTTTGGCTCAGGTCATGATCTCACGGGCGGTGGTGAGATCGAGCCCCATATCGGGCTCCATGATCAGTGCAGAGTCTGCTTCGGATTCTTCCCCCCCCACCCCTCCCTGTCCCTCCTCTCGCTCTCTCTCAAATAAATAAATAAAATCTTAAAAAAAAAAAAAAAGAGCTCTTTGGAGTGCCTAGGTGGCTCAGTCAGTTAAGCATCTGCCTTCAGCTCAGGTCATGGTCCTGGAGTCCCGGGATCGAGCCCCACGTCTGGCTCCCTGCTCAGTGGGGAGTCTGCTTCTCCATCGCCCTCTGCCCCTCCCCCTGCTCCTTCTCTGTCTCTCTCTTACTCTCTCAAATAAATAAATAAAATCTTAAAAAAAAAAAGAGCTCTTAAGAAATTTCATTGGAGCAACAATGAAGTCTCCTTGTCCCTTTCCACTTTACCCGAGGAACTTAAAAATAAGGTTGCTTCCTGAAACTGAACCTATGAAATCATTGTGTAAAACAATGTGTAAATACAACAGAGCAGTTGTCTAGGGAATGGTTTCACAGGCCAGCAAGACTTAAAATGAAGGTACTGGTACATTTAAAGAAAGTATGTTCCCGTCAAGGAGAAGTATTAGTCAGCAGAGCATCCAGAAAAAGAATGTTGCAGAGGCTGACCTTGACCTCGCAGTTGAAGCACTATGCTGAGCGGTCTACTCCTGTGAGCACCTCATTAGCCTAATAGATCTCACGGAGAGAACGTTCACGGGGGTCGTAGTTAATTTCCCTGATTTGACTGTAAGCAACCTGGACATTTAAGGGTTGCTTTCTAAGGTGATGGGCTGGCTAACATAAACATCCAACCTGTTTGACAGTTGATTTTCTCATTGTAAAATAATCCCTCAGTGATCTGGTTTCATGATCAATTTCTCTTGTTTTGTTAGTGTGGGTTAACTTCCTTGTGAGACAGGTTTTTGTTTGTTTTTGTTTTTGTTTTTTAAAGCCAAAAATGTTAATATAGTCATGCTTTTCTCATTGAATTACTCTTTGTTCATTGACTTTCAAGAAATTATTTTTATTGGAGGTTGAATGATTCCATTAGTTTAAATACATATTTTGCTTTTGTCAGAAGTTTTTTTAATGAATCCAAAAATTTACCAAAATAAAATACTTATTTGTTGCTTAGTTTTCCTTGAACCAAGTAGTAGTAACTCTTTTTTGTATGTAATTGTTTATTTTATTCCATTTTATATTAATCAGTTTTGTTTAAAATACCTGAAGCAATGGCCCAAGTTATTCTTAAGCCTAGTATATTTTGTCCCTTGAGTTTGTGGTTTCCTTTTGGCTTTACTTAACATGTTCTGTGTTCCCTTCTGATTTTTCATTCTGTCCAAAATGATTCAAGTTTGTTTCATTCTTTTATCCTACTGGCAATTTTTTTTTTTTAAGTTCTCTTTTGCACTGAGTTCTTCTTAATAGAATCGGAGTAATTGCCAGAAATTCTCAGTTTGATTGTCATCACATTATCTTTTTTTGTGCAATTCCATTTTGTGTTGATCTCTGCAGTAGTTTGCCTCTCAGTATCAGGATGTTGCAATCTCTGGGAATCTTGAAGATTCCTAATTGAAAAACCCCAAGGTCCTTCACATGAAAACCCACTTGTGGAAAGCTCCATCTGCAATTTATTCCCTCTCAGCGTAGCTCCTCAGTAATGTTTTTGAGCTCCTAGTGGGATATGAGAGATCATTAAAAATCATCATTTTTTCCTCTTTTTGCAGAAAAAAAACAACACTGGGTTGCCTGAACTTGCTCATTATTTTTTTTTTCTGCCTCATATGAACTCAGATAATGATGTTCTATGCCCGGTAGAGCTGTGAATGGTTATGAAAACAGATCTCATTTTTTGCTGAAGTAAATATTTTGTGATTTCTGAAAGTGTCCCGCATCAAGGCATTTATGTTCCTTTTATAAACCCCTCTGGGGACCCTTTGCCTCTAGCTCTTTGGAACACAGTTTCATCTTATTATTTCATATAAATTCCAAGGATGGAATTATTGAGCCCTGTTGAGAAGGTCCCACATGGCTTGCTGTTTGCCTTCAAGCGCTGCAATATGTTTTGTCTGTTCTGCTGTGTTTGAGGTTATCTGGGAAGTGATGTAGGGCTTTCTGGGACCAAACACCGTATCAAGATCCACTAGTATCAGTTTTATATCTCATGATGCTTCGTGTTTTTTCCTCGGAGCTGCTCCTTATATTCTCTCAGGAGGACAAGTTAACAAGCTTTTCCCCACCAAACTCTTACCGCCTCTGATGTATTGATCAGGCTGAAGGGAAATTGATCGTTGAAGCTCGCTTTGCTCTTTTCTAAGTAAGGACTATTCAGAATGTAAAGTTTCAAAGAAGAACTTGTTTGCTCTGTTCTTGTAGTTCAACCTTGCTCAATTGAACTATTAAAAAGAACTTTACCATATCCATATTTTTAAAAATTGGATGTCAGTTAAACAGTATTTAAGTAAACTGTTATAAATTGGCATATTCTGGTATGAATTGGTATTTTCAGGTATATGACTTTGCCTCCAGTGAATATTTGAATTAATTGGTGTCATTTGCATTTTTTCTGACTTTATTTCTCTCTCTCTCTCTTTTTAAAGATTTTATTTATTTATTTGACAGAGAGATACATAGTGAGAGCGGGAACACAAGCAGGGGGAGTGCGAGAGGGAGAAACAAGGCTTCCCACTGAGCAGGAAGCCCGATGCAGGGCTCGATCCCAGGATCCTGGGATCATGACCTGAGCCAAAGGCAGACGCTTAATGACTGAGCCACGCAGGCGCCCCCCCCCCTTTTTTTTTTTTTTTTAAAGATTTTTAAAATGTATTTATTTTAGAGAGAAAAAGAGGGGGGGAAGGGGTGGAGGGGGAGGGAGCAGGACAAGTAGACTCCTCTGCTGAGCACAGAGCCCAGCTTGGGGCTTGATCCCACCACCATAAAATCACGACCTGAGCTGAAATCAAGAGGCACACGCTCAACTGACTGTGTCACCCAGGCGCCCCTATTTCTCTTTCTTCAGCGATCATGATAGGAAAAGAGAAGTATATTTGCCTTATAATCAGTGGCATGATGATAAATATTTAACAACCAGCTCTCCAGGGGGAAAGGCAGCCCTGATTTGTAGATTTGCATATCTCTGGGTGTAAGCACTCTCCCCATGGATGATTTCAAGCTGCCAACATGACATCACTGAATGCAGAGTGGGGAAGGAATGTGTAGTAGAACGCGCAGTAGTATTTCACCATTCAGATACACTAGAGGTAAATAACCTCAAGAGCATGGATGATAGTAAAAGCAGTAAAATCATTAGGAAGTGATGAATTTTGGGTATTCATTATTTTTGTTTTCAGTATAATTTCATTGTAGGTTGATGTAATTTAGTTTTTAATAATAACTGCATTTAAAAACCTGCTCACATAATCCCTGAAAATCTATGAATTGTTGAGCTGGTGTGAGGTGGTTCCAGTGTACCATTGCTTAAGGCAGAGGAAAAGAGATGACAAGAGAACTTTCACTCTGATCCTTTCCCCTTTTAAGTTTCTCTAATGTTACAGCTGCAGACAACTGACCCTCCACCTTTATTTTTCTCCCATCCTTTAGAGACTGCTTTTGAACCCCTTGCTTATACCTACCAAAGAAGGCATGCATCGCCTTTGCTCCAGAGTCTCCAGGTCCTGCACAGTTTGTTTATTATGAACTGAAAGAAGGAGCTTACCGGAAAAAAACAAAAACAAAAACAAAAAAGACCTTTGTATATTTCAGTAGCCAAAACCTCTTCTCTTCTTTTGTCTTTAGGGTGTTTGCAGTAGTGTCATGGGTTTTATGGGATATGTCTTCTTCCCAGGGAGCCAGCTAGGTCTTTGTTGATAGCACCCTGTCCGTCCATCTGGCAGAACCCTGATGCTGCCCCCCAATAAGTAGAAGGCAATAGCAGCAGGCACTTGTGTATTTCCTGTGCTCTCGGTGGGCATCTTGGACACTCACCAGAAGAATGTGAAAGGTGCACATCTTGCAGCCTTACTAGTCACACGATTAGAATCCCTTCTTTCGCGGCTGCAGCGGGGTAAGGCATCTTAAGGAAAAAATGGACTTGCGAATAACACCAAATGCTGAAGCATAAACGTTTTCTCCTAATGTCTAGCATCCTTTAATAAGTTATATTGAAAATCCACTTTTTACATGTCCCCAATTTTAGTTCACCTGTTGATAGGCTCTGCTAGATGTCCTATAATTTTGTATTAAGATCTTACAGCCTATAGGTTCTGACACATCTTGTCCCTGTTGTACCAAGGGATTTACTTCAAGTCGTACAGTTGTGAAGTTGAAGCTTTACATTTTTTTTGCCCCTTACTTCCAGTCCTGGCCTGGTGGTGACAGCAGAACATCATGCAGTCAGTCTTACCAGGCAATCACAGAAAGATACAAACACATGATCATTAAAATAAATACATCAAAACCAAGTATGTGAAACTGTTCCATTAGCATAACTAACAGCTGAAATGTAACATAACAAATCAACACATGTGCTACAGCATTTAGTATTATTCTTGACTTTGCCTTTTAAGGCTACACAGAAATTGTTCTTGTTTTCATTGGAACACAGATGAGTGTCAAGCTGAAGCTCATCAAATGGCCCCTGCTTATGGAAAAGATGCTTTCCCAAAGACTATGCTCACCTTTGGCACAGGAAGACAGCTTTGCTGGGTGCTTCTACAGCATAATAATTGGAATCTAACCCCGTGGCTGTCATCATTTTGTCTTTGGTACAATGAGAAAGCCAAATAGCGCAGGCAGTTGTGGAAATTATTTTATTTTATTTTTTGCTCTTGACATTGTTAAAAATAATAAGGATAAATTCAATAAGCCCACAGTTTTCGTTTCTCAGGTATGTTTTCCTAAGCTTTATGATGCAGTAAGAAAACATCAATCCATTCCAGTGTCTTCATATGAGAATGAATCAAATGTGGGAAAACTAAGCCTGGAATGCATTATGATATATTTGAAAGGAGATTGGGATCCACTTCCATCTAAGAATATGTTTATCATATAAACTTATCATAATAGTTTTAAAATGATTTTGAAAACTAGTACTAGAGTGGCAAGGCTGAAATCTTACATGCAAAATTACCTGAAGGTTGGGAAAAAAATATAAATCACAATGGGAAATGGCATATTTTAACTTGAGCCATATCCTATGTAATGCGATACCCTCGTCATGTGTAGGATACTGGCTCTAATTAATGAAGTAGCAGAGGTTTCCTTGAAGAAGCATAGAAACATTTTTATGGTTCTTTTCTTGTAATGGCAAAAACTAACATGTACTATAAGTAATTTTGATGAAATATTGTCCATCATTTTGCCATCCTTTAGAAAGCAAAGCAAAATGGTTGTCAAAAATGTCGTTTCTTTATCTCTCTTTTGTCTTCATTTCCTCCAGTTCATTTCTCCATTCCACTATCCAATTCAGTTCTTCTTCCTCATGTCTCCAAAGGTATTCATCCTACATTTTTTTCCTCTTTATGGTCTTGTTAGCTATCCTATGGTCATCGGAGTTTAGTTAAACGAGAAAGTTAATTCCCAGAATTTCAAGACTCTAAGAGATTTTTTAAAGGGGAGGCATTGCTTTTTCCCCCCTATCTGATACAGAGGCCAAGAAAATGAGTCACAGGCCCAGGTGTAGAGCAGCCCGGGCAAGCCGCCCATTGTGCATTTCCTGATTACATCACCTTTGAGCGCCTATGGGAGAGAGGGGGTTGAGAGCTGTGCTGTGTGCAGAGCCCGGCAGTCTGATCGCAGACAGGCAGGGCTTGTGTCCCTTCTCAAACACTTTCCTGTTGGGTTGTTAAAGCATCAGAGGTTCATGTTTAAATTGGAATCCTGTCGGCCACAGCTGTGCGTGAGTGAATCTCTGCTTTAATGTGAATCAGAGTAGCTGACTGGGGTATGAAGGGAGCATTCTCTTCTCCAACATTAGCTACATTGTTATTTCCTCAGTGGTTAGAAAGGAAGAACTGGGTGGCCAATAAAAAAGCAAATGATCCAGGACACTTAAGCAATGTTTGTAAACCCCAATTAGACTATATTTTTTAGCTATCATGTAGCATGAGCTCTATATTCCTTCTTCAAGTAGGTTCACATCAACTTAAAAATGATCTTCATCATCTTTATACAGATTTTAAAGCTGTTCTTTAGCCTTTTAATTTTGCTTCATATATATGATTACCATCCCTTGTATTTGTTATATGTAGTTGGTTGTCAGTCCACTTATACATTGTCCCTGGATTATTAGAAGCACATAGAAAGATTATTAGAAAGACATTGTCAGATTTTAACGGCATAGTTTAGTTGAATGTACTATAAATGTACAGAGTGGCCCAATAAAGAATTGACAATCAAATCCATTTTTTTTTTTCCTTCTTATCCCCTTACCTACTTTTGTCCCTACTGCTCTGGGAGCAGAGAGACCAGAGACTGAGCCTCAAAAGAAGACAATAAATGTGCATAATGTGATCTTGGGACACTCTGGAAAGGATGATCTTTCAAGCCCCTTTCTAATGTTTCCAGTTCTGTAATTTTATAACAGTGGTAAAGAATTAGGGAGGGGGGGAAGTATATGCTCCTAAGGATTATGCTGGTTATCAGAGTAGGGGTTGATACTTGAACAAAGAGAAATTACTTATGTGATAATGAACAGTGTTCAATAAACAGACAGGAAGTCCCCCCCACTAAAAAAAGGTGAGAAGACAAACAAATATCTAAATTTAGGTGCAATAGAGAGGGGAAGATTTTTAAATTTCTGTTAAGATTTTCATTTAATGCATTCATTCTTTAAAAAAAATTTTTTTTTAGTAATCTCTGCACCCAGTGTGGGGCTTGAACTCACAACCCCAAGATCAAGAGTCACATGCTCTTCTGACTGAGCCAGCCAGGTGTCCCTAATGCACTTAGTCTTAACAGAGAAGTCTGTGAAGCTTCAATCCAAGTTCTAAATAAAATATTTGGGATTTTGGCTTTGATAACAGCTATTCAATTCATTTGTTTGTGATCAGACAAATGTGTGTTTCTCAGCAAGGAATATTTTCCGCCTTTCTTTATTTTCAGCTCTAAATATGTGTTGAGCACTTCTAGGATTCTTGGTTTTAGAGAAATCTTCTAGTGTCATCTAACTGGTGTCAGTTAAATATAGGGAGAACATATAATTTATTATCTAAACCAGGATTCTTTTCCGAGTGAAAGGGAAACTCTTAATAATTATGCCAGGACAATAAGCTTAAGCCAGAATGGGGTCATATGGCTACCCTAATTATGGCCCCTTGAGACTGTGGGAATAGGCAGTTAAATAATATGCAAAAACCCAAACTCATTAAAAAGAGATCAGATTTGTAGTGACTAGAGGTGTAGGGGTTGCTTAATGAAGGTGGTCAGTACAAACTTCAGGTATAAGATAAGTGAGTACTGGGGAAGTAACCTACATCATGATGACTGTAGTCAACATTGCTGTATGGTACATACAGAAGTTGTTAAGAGAGTAGATACTCCTCTCTTCATGAGGAGAAAAATTTTTTTCTTTTTTTTTGTATCTAAATGAGATGATGGATGGTTAAACTTACTGTGGTAATTATTTCACAATATATGTAAGTCATATTATACTGTATACTTTAAACTTGTACAGTGCTGTATGCCAATTCTTTCTCAATAAGACTGGACAAAAATAGTTGAACAACAACAGCAACAAAAATATGCGTGGACCCCTGTGGCTTCATAGAGGGAAGTAAAAGTGTGAGGTCAGGAAGGAAGGTAGTTAGACAGTAGCCTGGAAAGAGTCTCACCGAACTTGGCCAGAAGTCTGACTTTTATTTTGTTTCTTGTTGGAATGGAACTGCTGCCTTTTATTTCCTCCTCATATTTTTATACTTGTTCTGATCAGTTTCTCCTTGTTTCAATGTAGAGAGATAAATTCATAGGACTTGCATTTGAGGAAGAAGGCAAGGAAAGTGGGTGTCAAAGGTTGTGCTGTGAATGGTATGTTATTAATGAAAACTGGAAATGTAGAAGGAAGGGAGAGGCTTGGAGGCTCTGAAACAACAATTTGTTATATTACTGAGTCACCGAGTTTGAGGGTCTGTAAGCTATCCATGCAGCAATAATAAGTTAGCAACTAAAAGCAGAGATTTTAGTTCGGGAAAGAAATCAGGTCTAAAGCTATATATATTTGGGTTTCTTCTACATATAGTTAACTGTTAAGTCTCTGGGAATGGACAAAGTCTTTCATTCATCTGTTCGTTCATCCTAAATTTAACATTATGCTAGATGCTAGGGATATAGTAACAAACAAAGTAGACCTAAATCTGTCTTCATAGACCTTGTGGTCCAGGGGGAGAAACATAGGAGCCCCCACAGGAGCATGTAAGAAAGATACCAAAGACAGACTTCAGGGGTCAAGGAAGACTGAGCAAAAGGCAGGAAGAGGATAAGGCTGGAGTGCATAGAGGGCATAGAAGACATAGTGTGAAAGTCCTATGAGAGGGTGCCTGGCATGTGTGAGAAACTGCAGAATGTGAACTGAGAAGAAAATATAGTTGAACATAGAATTTCAATGAATGCTTTCCTTTAAGGGGAGATAGAGAAAAAGGAATCATCAAAGGAGTCTGAGAGTGGAAATAAGCAGAGAATCAGGAGACTGTGTTGAGGGCAGAGGAGAGTGTCAAGGAGAGGGTAATCAACAATGTAACTGCTTCAAAGGGAATACAAGATGGTGGAGATTAAGGAGAGTAGCTATCAAATTGGTGTTTGTGTGTATGGTTGTGAGTGATCTTGGAGATCAGTTTCATTGGCCTGCAAACCAGACTGCAGTAGATTGAGAAGTGGGTGAAAAGGGAGTATGAAGATTTGTAGAGATGGGAAAGAGAGAAGAGCAATAGTTTGTGGGCAAAGTGGTCAAGAAACTTATTTTACAATGGGAGAGACACCTCATCTGAACACCTTTGTAGCATAAGGAAGAAGATGGAATCAATGGCAAAGTGAATTAAGGACATAAGCACGAAGGAAATAATCAATGTTGCAAGGTTCCGGGGGTGGGGGTGGGGGGAATGGAGTCAAGACCACACATGAATGGCTTAGTCTTGGAGAGGAGTCTTCCTCTGAAACATCAGAGAAAGAAAAATATTTAGAAGAAGGCTCTTGAGGAGAAAGTTGAGGGCATTCATACCAGAGTTTTTTTTCCCAGTTAAGTGGAAGATAAATCTTCTGAAAGTGAAGAAGCATAAGGAACAGTTGGGAGCTTTACGGAGAATGGCAAAGTTTAGAAATGGGGAGATAAGACTTGTTTAGAAATATGCAAAAACGTACTGAGCTTTGCCATCACAGCTGAAGTTCTTCTTTTTTTAAATCTATGTATAATAGAGCCAGCTGTCATAGTTTTTATTGGGAGCTTGAGGACAGAGTTGGAAAAATGAATGATTTAGCTGACTCAGAATTGAGCAGAAGATCAAGATGGGAGGAATTAAGAATGTTTTAAGAGTGTAGTTGAAATGATGGGCAATCTTCAGACCCGATCATGTAAGAAAATAAGAGAAATTAGGTGGTGCCCCATTTATTTGGAGGACAGGAGGAAGCCACAGATTGTGCTGAAGGTAAAGAAAAGCTTGGTGAGAAGTATAAAAGGATGAAGAATAATGACCAGAGAGAGGAAGTTGTGCTATTAATACAGTAATTGGCAAAGTGAAGTGACACTCATTCTGAAGAAAATCATAAAGCAAAATTTCAGAAGGTAAAAGCCCAAGGCAACTGGATATAATCACATACAGCAACCTGGCTTTACCGTGGCATCACAAAATGTCCACCAAGGTATAATGATAGACAATATAAATAGCATCTAGAGTCTCTCATGAGACTGTGGGTAGCAGCAGATCTTAAAAGACAAGCAGAGTGAAGGCAAGACTGGGAGAGAAAGGGAAAAGAACAGATTTGGGTGTCCACAAGAAGCTGACTCTCATTTCTATCACTGTTATTCTAGTCACCATTTCAGCTTCTTTTGTATTTTATTGTCTTCACTGTTACTGTTTTTAAAAATCAAAGAAATTGTCCTGATTTCTACACAAAGAGTTTGATATGTGGCATGTCAAGTGTTTATTTATACTTTCAGTGTAGCTGACCCAATGACTAAGCAGTTGCTTTATTTTTCCATTAGAAGCTATTCAACCCCAAATAAAGCCTGACCACTGATTTTTAAATGAAGTGATTTGGGGAGTCAAATTTGCTTTCCTTTGAGGTAAATTTGAAATTACTGAAGCAAATTCTAGAGACATTTTTATTGTTGTTAATTTGATCATTTTCATCTTTAGTTTCTTAATTTACCTTAGTATGACATTATTTTAATTCATGCACGTTTAAAATCTCCAACTTAGAAAATATTTAAGAATAGATTTGAATCTGATACAAACCTAACTTGTTAGACTAGTTAGATTTACAAGTCATACTTCTACAACCCAAGTGTCAATCAACTGATGAATGGATAAAGCAGATGTGGTATATATACATGATGGTATATTACTCAGCCATCAAAAAGAATGAAATCTTACCATCTGCAAAATCGTGGATGGAGCTAGAGAGTATTATACCAAGCAAAATAAGTCAGTCACAGAAAGACAAATACCATATGATTTCACTCATATGTGGAATTTAAGAAACAAAACAAATGAGCTATTAACTATATAGAGAACAAACTAAGAGATGCTGGAGGAGAGCTGGGTGGGGGATGGGTTAAATGGGTGATAGGGATTAAGGAGGCCACTTGTGATGAGCACTGGGTATTATATGTAGGGGATGAACCACGAAATTCTACTCCTGAAACCAATATTACATTGTATGTTAACTAACTAGAATTTAAATAAAAACGTGAAACAAACAAAAAAGAGTCACATGCTCTACTCACTGAGCCAGCCAGTGCCCCATTCACTCTCATTCTTTGAAATTCTTCTCTGCATATTGTTATTACTATCCTGATTCTAACCTCATTTGCTTTCCTCCCTATAGTAGGGCTCACAGTAGATTATTTCAGTTGCCCTTTAACCTGCCTCTTCAATCTCAAACTTCTTTTTCTTAGGCTCTTTTAGTATTTCCTCTGACTTCATTCATTATTATTATGCTTTACAATGAATATTTATTCATCTTTACCTATATATTTATGCATCTGTTGTTCTCTATTCCATTCTGCTCTTACCTTTGTTTATTTTACATACATATTGCAGGTCTACTGGTAATGAATTGTCTGCTGCTGTTTGTTGATTTATGACATCTTTGTTTTCTTTTCATTTTATAAGGATATTTTTGCTGGGTACAGAATTACAGGTTAGCAGCCATTTTCCCTTGGCACTTTAAAGATTCAAGGCTAGAGTCTATACCTGGTCTAGCCCTGATGTTAGGGTGTTTTGAGACTCTAAGATATTTACAGGTGCTTCCCTAATTTCAGGTCCTGAACTATAATCCTTGTCCTCTCAGTATTGAGAAACTTCTAAAAATCCCAATTATAGGTAGTTATAAGGACTTTGACTGTTACTGTGTGTGAGAGAAGTCACTGAAGAATTGAGCAGAAGAGTGATAGGCAAAAGGCCTTCTCTGTTTGCTGTAGTAAGAAAAGATGGTAAGAAAGCAAAGAGGAACCCTTGAGGACGAGTTAAGAGGCTATTGCACAAAAGCAGGTGAGAGATGAAGGTGGCACATAATTTCTTATCTGGCTATTGAAATAAATTCCAAACTACCTCAAATCTTGACCTACTCGAAACTTTTCTCTTTCCTGATGCCAAAGTGATTTATTTCTAAGATTCATATCCAAAGATGTCACTCCTCAGAGAGACCTCACTATTTATCTTTAAGTAAAAATTCAAATTCTTCACCAAGGGACAAAAGGTCATATGCATGTTCTGGCTTCTGCCTCCCTTTATAGGATCCTTTCTTACTCTACCTCTTTCCTTTAGCCAGTGATATCTATTTGGAGCCTAGAATCTCTCCATAGGTCATAAAACTGCCCTAAGCCTTCATGCCTCGCCCCGTATTTTCCTTCTTCTTAAACCATCTTTCTCATCAACTCCCTTTTCTTGCCTGATTGACTCCCAACTCATCTTTAAAAATTCAGCTGAAGGATTAAGGATAAAAGAAGCTTATCTTCTCTTGGAAAAGTTTTGGAATCTTTTCCTTTCCCATTCCGAGACATAAGTGAGTCTTTTCTGTGGATTTAGTACAATTAATAAACATTTATGGCAACTTCTCTACGCCAAGAACAGTTTTAGGAGTTGAAGAATGACAAAAGAATAAGCTGCAGTATTTGCCCTCAAGGACCTTGTTCTAGAAGAGAAAATACATAATACATAACTTCATTTAGTGTGGTAGGGGTAACAGTAGAAAATGATCTTGGGAGGAGGGTGTGAGTGAAGGCTTCCTGGAGGAGGAAAAATCCATGTTGGTTTTTAAAGAATAAATCAGAGTTTATCAAGCAGACAAGGTGCATGGGGTAAGGTGAATAGCCAAGATTGAAGGAATAATATAGGCAATGATATGGAATGGTGAAACAACAAGGTTTAGAAAAATAACAGAAGAACTGGTATTTGAGTGTAAAATTTAAAAGGTGATTAATGGGATGTGAGTTTTAAAAGAATGGACAGGAAATCATGGATGATCTTATTTGCAGTGTGTACTTCTCTTGTACTTACCATACTGTATTGCAATGACCGATTTTTAACTCCATGTCACCAGGAATGGGCTCCTTCAGATTAGGTATTGGGTCTTAATCATTAATCTTTGCATATATAGCAACTATCCAAGTGTCTAAGACATAGTAGATACTCAGCAAATGCTTATGTTATTAATGTGGACCCTTTAAAACTTTTAAAAAGATTATTTTACAGAATACTATATCTATCTATCTATCTATCTATCTATCTATTGCCTGAGTTGAATCTGGACATTATCAGGTCCAAAACTAAAAAAATAAAATTAAAATTGAATACAATTAATTAGATATTGTTCATAAAACTACATTTAAATCTGATACACAGGGCATGACATTCAATATGTAATATTTTAAAAGTAAACTGTTATTAAATTACTTCTCAGATGTAAATAGCTATTATTTAGAGAAAAGACAAATGAGTAGAATGGAATAGACATTTACGCAGCTTTTTCTAGGAAGCTAGAAATTCCATGCGTATCTGTTTATCTCTCCACTCACTCCTACTTCCTTCTCATATCTCTCCCACAGCATTGGACATCAGATGGAGATATTTTTACAGCAGAAAGAGATAATTAGTAACAGTTTTAAGAACTCTGCAGCTCAGTTGGGTAGGGCAGGTAGTCTTTTGGGTCTCTATACTAGAAGACTGATAGCCAGTTTTTCAGCCCTAGTGTATTCTTGCCTCTTGTTTCCAAATGGGCATTTCAAACCATTTTGGGAGGTAGCACTGAAGTGTTAGAAATATTGTTAACATAAAGAGAAAAGGAGACCTATAACCTGGAATCAATCATAATAATACATGGAAGTAATCTGATAAAAAATTGGAATATCCAAATGATATGCTCTTGTGTAAGATCCACTGGCAAATTGACTAATTACTGCTGAAGAAATAGGAAAAGTAAAGAGAAGCCTTTTGAATAAACACACTGCTTTGACGTAAGTAGTTTTATGCATCTTTTCAAGAAAAAACATCACTTGAGCTTGTTTCCCTTCTCTTACCTTTTTTAAATGCCTTAAATGAGGAATCCACTCACCATTATGGTTTCTCCCAACATCCTCTCCTTTCTTTCTCCCCCTTCTCCCTTAGTATCTTTTTGCCACATACATTGCTCCTTCGGCTACTCTTGACATTGGACTCCAACAGGAAAAGAAAAAAGAAATCTATATGAAAATACAGCCACCATTTGAAGACCTTTTTGACAAAGCAGAAGAATATATCCTTCTCCTCCTTCTTGAGCCCTGGACAAAGATGGTAAAATTAGACCAAGTTGCTTTTGGAAAGGTACTGTGGCACTAAGACATGGTGTGTGACCATTCAGGTTTACTACAAAACTGATGATAAGTGACATTTTAACTTACAAGAGAAAAACTGAAAAAGGTCTCATATGGGCCAGGCACTCAGAGTTAAGATTTGGCAGGCTCAAAATTGAAGCTGTGAAAGTATTTATTAACTTCATTTTTTGCCAGTTTCTCTGTTGTCTCCTAACAAAAGACTAAAATCTTTGTCATCTTTGGTTCCCTGTACAAATATGTCAGCAGAGAGAAATCTGAGTTTTGGTTTCCTGTGAACCAACAAAATATGCCATGATAATGTACTGGCTTTGTCTCTTCTTGCCATTTCTTAGCAGTGGCCTTAATTTTGATTAATGGAAAAGGCCCATTTAATTTTATACTGAGTTATGGTAAATATTGCACCCATGGAAAATAGAAATGTTTTGTATGTATTGTGGAAAATACATTCTGTAACGTCAGTGTTGCTGTTTTAAGGTACCCCAGATGTTCATCAGGTCAGACTGATTGGATAGAAGTTTCAACATATCTTTTTTAATTCCAAATAAGTCTCAGTGCTTGAATATTTTCACTATTCTTATTGATGAGTGGAGGAAATTTCTTTCAATATTTATTTTGAGTTACAGATTCGAACAAGTAATGGGCATTTTTTCCATGAAGTCAATGCATGTACCCTCTACATCAGGTCACTCCCGGTGGAACTCTGCTGTCTTCGTATTGCTATTCTTTGTTCCTATCTGTTCAATGACCTCTTAGTCATGTCTTCTCCCAGAAAGAATAGGTTAGGTAAATTAAGATAAAATTAATACCAAAGCACCTTGGATAGAATTACCTTATTGGATTATGACTGAACAACTCTTAAGGCTTACTAAATTCAGTGATCAAAATTAAATTTTCCTTCCTGATTTCTCTTTGTCCTCAAAAATTAGCATTACATCTTCTCTACTACAAAAATACATCTATTACACTAGAAAAATTAGGCTATTGTATGAATTTTTAAAAAAATTCTCTCCAGTCATTATTTTAAATAAAATGTATGGCATGGAGGAAAATGGACCTGAGATAGGGTCCTGAGATGTTAAAAAAAAAAAAAAGATTTAGAATTATAACTAATGTCCCTAAATGAAAAAGTTTTGGCATTGGTAATGACTCTTATGTGTGGGAAAATTATATACTCTTTTTAATAATAAACTAGAAACTTCCTTAAATTCAGCTCAGAGGATTTCTCTAAAAGTCCAGTTGACTGGATTATGTAGACTCTTTCCCAAAAAGGATAATCAAAGCTAGTCATTAAATGTAGAAAGTTCTCAGTCTGCCAAACTGATTTTTTTCCCCGGAATAGAGAAATGGAGAATGAGATTGTTCTCCTTCCTATCTAAAACAGTACAATACATACTCTGCAGGCTGATACCTACGATGAGGTTAATCTGATGAATGACTCTCCCCTCTCTTGCTACAGCAACAAAACCTTAGCTCACAGACTATTAACAATGGATTGCGGTCATTTCTTGTTCTACTCTGGATTATTTGGTCCCTGAAGCTAGCAATGCCTGCCTTCGTGACTATTATCCTGTTATAATGAATAGAAAATGGCAGTGTGACCCAACATGTGTGCAGTGTTTGTTAGTTCACATGGGGTGTCCCGAAAGGAGGAATGATCTCTGGTGTCACTATATCATTACATAGCATGTGAAGTCTGAGTTTGCTGTAGTTAATATTTTTACGTTGCTCTTCCTGCTTTTGCCTCCAAACTAATTTACTTTATTGGCAAGTGTATTCATTTTTTTAGCCCACTGTTATTGGCAAATTGTGCATTCTTTCCCCCACTTTTTCATAATGTACATTCTATTGATGTTATGAGCTTTATTATTGTTTTATTAGGTGGGGCTGATGGAAGAAACTCGACAGCTAGATTCCACATACTTCAGAAAGCTACAGGCTTTGCATAAAGAGACGTTTTCCAAGAAAACTGAGGTAAGATAGCTCTCTACTTAGAAAAACCAACTTTCGGGGTGCCTGGGTGGCTCAGTCGTTAAGCGTCTGCCTTCGGCTCAGGTCATGATCCCAGGGTCCTGGGATTGAGCCCCGCATCGGGCTCTCTGCTCGGCGGGGAGCCTGCCTCTCCCTCTCCTACTCTGCCTGCTTGTGTTCCCTCTCTCACTGTCTCTCTCTGTCAAATAAATAAATAAAATCTTAAAAAAAAAAAAAAAAAGAAAAACCAACTTTTTATCCTGGAGGGATTACCACTGTATATATTGGCATGGGGTCGGGGGGCAGGGAAATCCTATCTTGAGGAGCTAATGTCCTGATAAAGTAGGGGATAGGCAGTTTCATTTTTCTGCTACTTCTTTGCCTAGCAGGCTGCCTTTGACAGGTGTCACTTTATGTTGACACATTTAACAACAAAGCCAGAACAAAGCAGACGAGGTAGCATAGGGAGTCAAGCCACTTGCCTGTCTTAGTTAAGAGCCTTCAAGCCACGTTATTCCTTGGAACGTTTCTGGTTATTTTCTGTGTGGCAGAAGCTCTCTTCATTGTCAATTCAAAAAAGAGTTACATGGAATTTTCCAAACAGAAAAGGAACTGTCGTGTGACAGCAATAGGCAAAACAATAAAGGAAAAAATATGGAAAGGGTTTGGGGGAGTCAGTAAAAAGATCATAGGATTGACTAGGATAGTAAAGTGTTATTTTGATTTATAAATTTGCAACTTTTGGATTAGCTACATAAACCATGGTAGGTCCTGAAAGCCATAAAATGAAATGTGTATATCTACATTACAAGTGACAGTTCATATTCATATTTATCAACATGGAGAATGCCCAGGACATATTATTATATAAAAATGTGGGCAACAAAAATACTGATATCATATAATCCTATTTATATACATATATTCATACATGTAAGATATCTAGATGTTCACCAAAATGTTGAAGACAGTTAGCTCTGAGTGGTAAGATTTCAAGTGATATATATTTTTTTCAGGTGATAGTTTTACTTTGTCCTTTGTGCCTATCTCAAATTTTTACTCTTTTACAATAAAATTTTACACAAACAGTAAAGTTGTTTTTTAAATGTAACCTTCATGACGGGGTGCCTGGGTGGCTCAGATAGTTAAATGTAATCTTCATGATAGTTGCCTTTTTAACAAAGAAATTCTTTATTTGAGAAACCACTAATTAGTATCTTGGAAAGACTATATAAAAAGCCAAAAAAGTAGCACATTTTATTGTATTTTAAACATAATGAAAATGTTCATAAACTTGTATTTTAAGTGTTTTAAACCTTATGAACATTTAAAATGTAGCATTTTAGTTGTATTTTAAGTTGTGTTTTAAAATTTACGAACTAAAATGTATAATTCTCCCCATAATCCTTCTCCATATTGGAAATTGATTTTTTAAATATTGGTGGTTTCTCTCATGGTCTGATGCTTTTCAAACACAAATAGAGGGATGAATTAATTATATAAGGTATTCCATAAGGAGAGGAAAGGTTTTTCAAAGAATAAGCTTCTCTAGCTCTTTGCCCTTAAATAGAGCTTATAAACTGCAAAACATCAAGTCTTAAAAACACCTAAAAATTAACTTTTATATGAAGAAGTTTACATGTAAAGGATGTACTATTAGAAAAGTATTTTGTTTTACTCTATAACTTTCAAAATTGTTATAAATAAAAGAACATTTTATGTTCATAATACATTGTTAAGAAAAAGAACTAAGTTACAAAACCATACATAGTTGTACAGTCCTATCTTGGTTTTTAATAATCTACATGTGTGTATGCAAAAAAGACTAGAAGATTTGTATTTGAAAATGTCAGCTATAGTTATCTCTGAGTGGGGTAGTAAGTAGTATGTATGCCTTTTGTTTTCTTATTACAAAAGATACATTACTCTTATACTAACAAAAATAAGAAAATTAAATATTTTATAAGCAAATATATAGTAAATGTTTACTAAGTGTTCCTAAAAAGAAGAGAATGAAACAGCAAGGAACAGAATAGAATTTGATAGGAGTTAGAGCCAGATTCTAGATTCTAGATTCTTCACCCACTTCTACCATTGCATTGTTAGATGGTGTTGACCTAATTATTCATTTTTATTTGTTTCCCTTTTTAAATTGGGAAAATAATTTGCTGCATTTAAGAGATTTTTTTGTTAAAAGTATTATTTCACCAGGACACTACTGGTGAAATTGGAACTGGTATTTCACGGCTTCCTGAGGTCTCTAAAAAAACAGAATACTGGAATAATGTTCCTGAAGAATATAAGCACTTTAATTTTAATGACCTGCTTAACAACAGACTGGAGTTTGAACATTTCCGTCAGTTTCTTGAGGCTCATTCTTCAAGGTAAAGAACATAAACATTTTAAAATGTATTTCTCTCTTTAAACATCCTTTTTCTAAGCTACTTATTTTTTTTAAGCTACTTTGATCCAATGTATTATAAAAGTGATTTGGTGCTAGATTTCACCCATGACAGTAAAAAGTAATGAGCATACCTATCTGAAATCTGTATGGGTAACTTTTTGCTGGGGAGTGCATTTTAATAATAGTAACCTCCCAAATGTTATTTTAAATAGTCAAACAAGATTTGTAGTAGTTTTAGCATTGGCTAAATAAAAACACCAGTGTGGTTTATTCTTTTGCTTTTCTACTGTTTCTTTCTTTCACATTTTTCTAGACAGGTGCTTTAATTAGTATTTCTGAAAAGTATCTCCTTTATATTTTTCTAAGCTATTGAAGTTTTACTGTAATACGTTGTAATTTTTATTAGCTAATACATAAATGAAACATTGTAGTTTTGCACAGAATCTTGGAACCTTATGACATATGTATCTAATATAAACTGAAATATTGATTATATATTTTTCTAATAATTTTCTCCCAAATTAGTAGAAAAGGTTTAGACCTGGAGCCAAATTGCACATACATAGTTTCCCTTCTTATTGATGAAAATTGTTGTGAATTTAGCATGTTGCCAAATATACATGCAGTAGGTAGAAATTATAGCAGATTTAACATCAACGATACGAGTCCATTGTTATAGGAGAAACTCTGAGGCCCTATCAAAAACAGTGGTAGATTCTTTTCTGATCCCAGTACTTCTGTGTTCATTCATATATTTAGCCAGGATGAGACATATTATTGAACTCATTAGTTTCATGATCTAAACAGTTCTGCTAACTAGTCAGGACAACAACTTGTTTGGTGGGTTAGTAGAATTCAGAGAAAAAAAATAAAAAGGGCTGTACTTTGTTTTTGTTTTCTTTTTAGTATGGACCTTATGTGCTGGACAGACATTGAACAGTTCCGAAGAATAGTTTATGGAGACCGAACGCAAAGGGAAGCAAAATCTATATATATTAAAAACAAATACCTTAATAAAAAATATTTCTTTGGCCCCCAAAGTCCAGCTTCTCTATATCAGCAGGACCAGGTATCAATATGTAAACATATTTTCTTTGTTGAAGTATGAAAACCAGTAATTTTTTAAATTTAAATTCAATTAGTTAACATATAGTATATTATTAGTTTCAGAGGTAGAGTTCAGTGATTCATCAGTCTTATATGATACCCAGTGTCATTACATCACATGCCGTCCTTAATGTCCATCACCCAGTTACCCCATCCCCCTACCCACCCTCCCCTCCAGCAACCCTTAGTTTGTCTCCTATGATTAAGAGTCTCTTATGGTTTGTCTCACTCTCTGATTTCGTCTTGTTTTATTTTTCCCTCCCTTCCCCTATGATCCTCTGTTTTGTTTCTTAAATTCCACATATAACTGAGATCATATGATACTTGTCTTTCTCTGATTGACTTATTTCGCTTAACATAATACCCTTTAGTTCCATCCATGTTATTGCAAATGGCAAGACTTCATTTTTTGATGGCTGAATAGTATTCCATTGTGTATATATACCACATCTTCTTTATCCATTCATCTGTTGATGGACACCTGGGCTCTTTCCATAGTTTAGTTATTGTGGACATTGCTGCTATAAACATTGGGGTGCAGGTGCCTCTTTGGATCACTACATTTGTATTAGTAGTACAATTGCTGGGTCGTAGGGTAGCTCTATTTTCAACTTTTTTTTTTTTTAAGATTTTATTTATTTATTTGAGAGAGAGAGAATGAGAGACAGAGAGCACGAGAGGGAAGAGGGTCAGAGGGAGAAGCAGACCCCCACTGAGCAGGGAGCCCAATGTGGGACTCGATCCTGGGACTCCAGGATCATGACCTGAGCCGAAGGCAGTCGCTTAACCAACTGAGCCACCCAGGCGCCCTCTATTTTCAACTTTTTGAGGAACCTCCATACTGTTTTCCAGAGTGACTGCACCAGCTTGCATTCCCACTAATAGTGTAGGAGGGTTCCCCTTTCTCTGCATCCTCACCAACATCTGTTGTTTCCTCACTTGTTAATTTTAGCCATTCTGACTGGTGTGAGGTCATTGTGTTTGAAAACCAGTAATTTATTTCTTTTTGCCAACAACCTGAAAGTCGTCTTTTTTGTCTTTTGCTTTCATGATTTATATGTTAGACATTTTGGATATCTTACTTTTTAAGCTATTTCTAAGTATCTACAAATTAAATGCCTTTAAAATTCACTCAAGTATACTATAAAACTATGTTATTTTAAAAAGTAGTTTATAGAGTAAAAATAGCTTTTATTCATCCAGTCATCCATTCATTCAGCAAATATGAGTGCCTGTGATAGATGGTGTCATCATTTATTATATTATTACTGTCATTATTACTATATGTCATTATTATACTATGTGGTGTTATTATTTATGGCAAAAAGGTCAGATTGGAATTCAGCAGTGCGACTAAGTGTTCAAGTAACAATTTTATCATGAAATATGGCTCAATTTTTATGCTTTTGAAATATAAAGAATTAAGTGTTATAATTAATTTGAAGTTTGCTAGTACCACATTACTACCTGGAGATCAAATGTGTAGTGTTTGATATCTTTATTTTGGTAGTTTAAAAGGATGCATATCCTAATGGTGTACATTTATAAAATATAAATTTCAGATTAATGCTAAATTCAGTAAATTAAAGAAAAATTCAGAAGTGTTCATAAGTAGGGTACACCAAATTAAAAAGTTAGATCTTCCAGGTGTAAAATAAGCAAAAGTTTTTGGGAATAAGAGGGAGAAGAAATTCTGAAATTAAGCAACCTTGACAAAATGCCTTGCCATCACATCAGTTCCCTGAGATACAAATCTGGGCTGTATTAGCAAAAGTGTTGGGTATCTCAATAAGCACAACTATGAAATAAACACATGGAAGACATTTGTTTTCTCTTTGGCTTGTGCTACATTGTATGAGGTTTTGTGGTATATGATGCTACTGTGTGAGCCCTCCATACTAGAACATGCTAAGAAGTTCAAATTCAGTGGAAAAAGTTACCCATTGCTATCATAGCAAATGATTGTGTTTACTCCAGAAGAGTTTTCCCAATGGCCTTTCTTCCTCATCTTTGGCTTTACTTTTATTTTTTGTTTACTTATTTTATACTTAAGCACATCCACATCACATTATGTTCCATGTAGATCTTGCTAGTTCTGATTTCAGTTGGGTGGCTAAGTTTGCTCTTTGACGAGCAAAGCAGTCTTTTCTCTTTTTCTTCTTTCTTCCTTTTTTATATAAAAAATCAGTATTATTAAAGGATGGCTAAGAGGGTTTCTCTTTTGTTTTTATGCAAAACAATTATTTTATTAGTAGGATTTGATTTATTTTATTATTCAAAGGGGAACTAAGAAGAAGCTAATTTTTCCAGTGAGGGGTCCAGAAGTTTTGAAAGGTGTATACACAGAAACAGGGAGAAAACAGAATGATTAAAGCAGGAAATAGCCATTCATAGCTTGTTGAAGCTGATACTTATAAGAAGGAAGATCTGGGTCACAAAGAAATTGTGTTTTGTAAAAGGTGTCACCTGTTCAGGTCAGAGACTGTTCTCTGTATAACCTGATCTCTCTCTATTTCTGCTGCTTCTGTTTTCTTCTGTGAAGTTGTTGGGGCAGCCCTGCATTGCTAGCCCCACCCTCATCCCACCAAGTTCAACCCAACATTTGTTTGTGTCTATTTAAAATTTCTGGGTCAATGTTGTCTCCTAACTAATTCATGCCCCAATTTCCCCATACGCAAAAGAAAATGCTTTCTCCAACTAGTCAGTTTGACCAGAATCACAGATTCATAGACTATTAGACCTGGAAGAGCACTTAGAACTCATAGACTAATAATTACCCCCATTTCACGGTTGAAGATGCTGAGGCCATGGAGAGAAAAATGGCATTGCTTGTGGTCACATGGGCTAAAAATCCCACTCCTGTGTTCTCTGAACTATATCATGAGCAAAATCATACATCTAAAACAACAATCAGATAAACCACAATTATCTGTTTGATGTTAGGGGAGTTATGTGTCTTTACCATCCACGGTATAGCCAGGAGATATCTTTCAGAAAATGACAGTTGTGCTACCTAGTGTGTGCTCAGCAAATGGTTTGGGGGTGAATGGATAAATTAATGACTATTAGTGTTTCTTCACTAAAACAGAAGTTTGCAGTTTTTCTGTTTCCTTTGTATTTTCTTAGATAATGAATTTAAGTGGTGGCTGGGGAAAGATGCTCCATGAGCAGCTAGATGCACCTGTTCTACTTGAAGTTCAGAAGCATGTCCTCAATAAGCTAGAAAACATGTGGTTGCCATTGTTTCTTGCAAGTGAACAGTTTGCAGCACGTCAAAAGATAAAGGTATATCAGCGTAATCTTTGGATAACAATCAGCAGTACCTCTTAAAACATCAAATGTGTCTACCCATTAGCCCAGTTATTGTACTTCTATGGCACAGTGGTTAAGAGCATGGAGTTAGCCTTCCCAAGGTTTGCCTCAACACTGCCATGTATTAACTGTACAACTTTAAGGTTTTTTGTTGTTTTTCTTTAAGTAAATATTTATTTATTTATTTATTTATTTATTTATTTATTTATTTATTTATTTATTTATTTTAACTTTAAATAATCTCTACATCGAACATGGGTCTTGAATTCATGACCCCAAGATCAAGAGTCTCATACTCTTCTTGACTGAGCCAGCCAGGCGCCCCTACAACTTTAAGTTTTATAACCTTTGTTTCCTCATTTGAAAAATAACTGGGGTTAAAAAGAGTAATTGCTTCATAAGATAGTTGTGAAGATGAAATGAAAGAATGTATGTTTAGTTTCTTAGCGTGGTACCTGGCACACAGCAAACACTCAAATATTACTTATTAATCTAGTTGTTATTTTTTATATTGTTATTAAGTCCTCATATAAACGGGCAAGGACGTACAAGGGGGAATAGTTAAATGCTTTATGATAATTCTGTACTATGAAGATTTCCATATAAAATGGGGTTATAAAATGAGATTAAAATATAAAAATGAGATTTCCACATGTACTGATATGAAAGATATTATTTCTTGAGTGAAACAAGCAGGATGCAGAACAGTATATAGAAGAGAATCTCATTACATGTTCTTATCCATATAAAATGGGGTTATAAAATGAGATTAAAATATAAAAAGATTTCCACATGTACTGACATGAAAGATATTATTTCTTCAGTGAAACAAGCAGGATGCAGAACAGTATATAGAAGAGAATCTCATTACGTGTTCTTATATCTCTATATCTATTTATGTATTTCTTTTTCCATCTATCTATCTATATTTGTGTTTATGAAAAAGGTCTAAAAGAATCTGCCCCCTGGGGAGTAAGAAGGATTTTTACTTTTTACTTTGTGAAATGGGGTGTTCTTTTGTTTTTATTTGTTTTTTGCTTTGTTTATGCTTTATAAAAAGCATGTGTTACTTTGATAATTTAAAATGTCATTGTCACACCAAAAAAAAAAGGCAAACCTGATCTTTACAAAAATAACATAAAGGGACAGAAGGTGTAATTTTGGACTTTAGTATGCAAAACACATGCCATTAGTGTTGATCAGGAAAAATCTAGAAGAACTGCCCTCTATATTGAATTTATCAAATACTTTGAGCCTTACTTATGTGGAAATATCCTTAGTCTTATGAGCACCTTAAGTTATGGAAAACACAATACAGCTGGGAAAATAGAATTTATAGTGTGAAGAAGTGCTCACTTGTTTTAGGCAAAGTTCCTGGAAATAAGCTTTGAGACAACTCAAATTTCCTCATTTCCTTTCTTTAGGCTTTGGCTTACTAATTTGAAACATTATTTACCATGTTTTCTCACTATGTTGACCACAATAACTTTATTGTAACTTATAACCATTTCCTGATTTACTTAGCGTTCTTTGGGTGGCCAATAACATAAACTGATTCTGGCAACCTTAAGCCAAAGACAAAAGAGAAAGGAGAGAATTTATTATAAAATGGTGCTAGAACATCTCACACACGGAGGGGAAGAGTAGACACCCAAGCTTTAGAAAGGCTAGGGGCTGGGACAGCCCTGGAAACCCAGCAGAAGTTCCTGGATCTTTTCTCCAGCTGTGGCTATCAAAAAGCAGCAGCTGTGATCCAATACTAGTCTCTCTAGGTCAATGCCTGGATCTATCTGCTGTGGACCGGGAGGTGGATTCATATAGCACAGATTTGGTAGGAGTGGTTCCCAAGGGAAAATATTATGAATAGGCAATAACCTCAAGAAATATCTACTATATTTCCTCCCTGCATTGAATAACTTCTGTGCTCTTTTTTTTTTCTTATGTTAATCCCCATACATTACATCATTAGTTTTAGATGAAGTGTTCCATGATTCATTGTTTGTGTATAACACCCAGTGCTCCATGCAGAACGTGCCCTCGTCAATACCCATCACCAGGCTAACCCATCCTCCCACCCCCCTCCCCTCTAGAACCCTCAGTTTGTTTTTACTTCTGTGCTCTTCTAAAATTAGTTGTGGCTGGGAAAATAGCACAAAAATTTGGGAACTCCTAATTGTCTCTCCAGCTTCAATTTCCATGGGACCCAAAGTGAACTATTATCCACATTTGGGGCAACACGCTTAGGTATTATTAGCTTCATTTTGCAGACGGGGAAACTGTTCAGAGAATTTGAGTGACTTGCTCAGGTACATAGGGAGGGCTTCCATTTCTAAGTCTGATCCTTTTTGTCCTAAACTGCATCATCTCTTTTCCATGCTGACCTTTACCTCATTTTTAAAAGCTATTAAATTAGGGGCACCTGGGTGGTGCAGTTGGTTGAGCGGCCAGCTGTTGGTTTTGGCTCTGTGATCTCAGGATGGTGGGCTTGAGCCCCATGTCGGGCTCTGTGGTCAGCACGGAGTCTGCTTGGGATTCTCTCTCTCTCTTTCCCTCTGCCCCTCATCCCACTCGTGCTCTCTCTCTCTCTAAAATAAATAAGTAAATATTTTTAAAAAATAAAATAAAAACTATTAAATTAGTAAATGATGTCAAAAAATGTAGACATTCTGAATAACTGGGATAAAATAATTGGTTTTGCTTTTAGGTACAGATGAGAGACATAGCCGAAGAGCTCTTGTTACAGAAGCATGAAAGGAAAATCGGGGTCTGGAAGGCAAGTAGTGTTTGTTATATTCTTCCTCTTGCAACTTCCACTCTGTCAAAGTATTACTTTTTTCCTCCCCTACTTGTTCAAAGACCCTCATTGTAGACACTGCGTTCTAAGCCACCGACTCTGTTTAATTGGCTGATGGAATCTGGGGGGGAGAGTGATTCTGCCAGAGCCCTCTTCTTAAAGCCCTCTCGACCTGCTAAACCCTAGAAGTGTGCTTTAAATATTAGACTTTAAATATGCATTTTTGTTTATTTTGCCTGTGATGGATTTATTGAGACAAGCTGTTCATTTCAGCATATGGTAATTTATTTATTACTGAGAGTGGATTGCACAAAAAAATAAGTATGCAACAGAATGAGCAAGTTAAATGATCTTGCATTATACTCTGTTGAGAATTACATTTTGGCTTTAAAAGAATTAAAAACTCATTCTGACAATTATTTAAACCACTATAATAGGATACTTTACTAGAAAATGCCTATTTTGCTTCTTAACAAGCATGATAAACACAGGCTTCTTTCTGAGCCTACAAATTTATATGTATTCATCCTTCTACAGGTCTTGCTGGAATGTCAGACTAGTCCCAGGTGACCCCCTACATACATAAAATTTTATTTGACTATTAGAGGATTATATGTATCTGTTAGGATGCTCTTTTTCTGTATTTTCCTCTTGAAAGGAAATAAACCATTCTATGGTTGTCTTTTGCTTATTTTTTTGTTGTTGAAATTCTAAGGAGGATGGGTTTATATTTCATATTATTGTGCATTATATATTATGGTTATTTTCTGTTTAAATTACTATGTTTTAGTATCTTAAGAAGCAGGTCTTAAAACATTATTTGCTGAGTGGGTTTTAAATAAACATCCCAGTCTAATACATAATTGTTCTTATTTATAGGGCTGTAATTTTAATATGGAACATATGGTGGGGTCTTAACTTTTTGACCAGAGAACACGACATGTGCCTCACTAAAACAGTGTTCGGCATCTAATCACTTTATCTGGGTTAAGGCACTGCTATTCACCTAGACTGCCTGGTGTTGGCTTCCCTTTTCAGTTTCCAATTCAGATGTCATCCTCAAGGACCTTTTGCAAAGCTTTTACTCCTCCAGGCAGAATGAGTTACTCCTTTTGTGTTCCCATAGTGCTTTTTACATAACTCTCTCAAACACTTATGCTGATAGTCGCATATGATTTGTTTCAAGAAATTTATTTTATGCATTGTCAGTAATGAATGTTTAGCATGTGTTTTGACTGATTGTTACTATAATCCCCAAATTCATTTAAAACATTGCCTTTGGAATGGTGCTTCTTTGCATGATTGTAGACTAAACTCAGATTTGGGAAACTTCAATAAAATTTATCCAGTAAAAAATTTCCTATTCAATAAATTCAATAAAATCTAGGTCTTATGTATTTTAATCTGAGAGGCTAAAGAGGGATGGCTGTGTGATCTAAAATGGTCAAAATTTAGAAAGTAGACATCTTGTATTTCAAAACTGTGAAGATACAAACTAAGTCATACTGTAAGCCTTACTAAAGCACCATGGGTCCTTCTGGCTTTTTTGTTATGTAAAATAAATCCTGTCAGTTTATTATTAAAAATAATGTATTAATGATTTTTCTTCTTGTTAGGAAGTATTAATAACAATTTTTATTAAAATAATATAAAGATGTCTCACCTGAAAACATGATATTTTTTCTAGTTAGAAGCTCCACAGCAAATTTACTGTTTAAATTAACAGGGTTAATTGGTAATTTTTTTTAAGATTTTGAAAAAATATCTTAAATGTCCTAGTGTTCTTACTTTTTAAAAGGCAGGAGAGTTATATTTAATATATAACATGATACATATATAAT
Organism: Mirounga angustirostris; assembly: GCF_029215605.1. Classification (NCBI taxonomy): domain Eukaryota; kingdom Metazoa; phylum Chordata; class Mammalia; order Carnivora; family Phocidae; genus Mirounga; species Mirounga angustirostris. The sequence goes on from NW_026991712.1 coordinate 36,688,956, forward strand.
ATATGTAGTTATAAAATACATAATAATGATGTAACAATATATAATCATAACATTATGGTTACATTTTTCTGTTTAAGCACAGAACTCTCGCAGTGCACTAAAATGTAGTTTTTCACCATAGTCCCAAACTGTAATGATTCTTAACATTCTTAAACAATGTGGTTATATGTTCTGAATCAGCCAATCATTTCTTTTTCTCTCTACCTCTTAAAAAAATGATGCCATAAAAATATAAAGGACACAAAAAAGAGAACAGAGAGGTAAAAGTTGCCAAATTCTATTGTATCCATGCCATAAATTTCAGCAGCCCAAAGTAAAGGAGGTTGAAGTTGGTAATTTTTAGCCTAATAAATAACTTTATTATTACTTTAGAATACAGCTAATTTTCTGTATTCTCTGCTTTGGACAGCCTGTGGAGAGTAAGTGGATATCTTCATCTTGTGAAATCATTGCATTTCGTAAAGCATTATTGAATCCAATTACTGCAAGACAATTTCAACGGTTTGTGGCTTTAAAAGGAGATTTATTGGAAAATGGTGTACTCTTTTGGCAAGAAGTACAAAAATATAAGGTATTATATTGGAAGTTGGAAAAAAACACCTTTTTTTGTGGGGGAAATCCATTAACACATCAGATTCTGAACTGTAACTTTATAGACAAGATTTGTATAAGATATCCCAATTTTGTCATCTTCAGACCAATATGTAAATATTGAGGTGTTCATTGTTCTAAGTTAGATACATTTCTTATTATACAGTGAAGAGTAAGAGTGAGCCCTGAAATGATAGAATTGGATTTTTCAACGTATTCACATATATTATGATTTAATGAGAACCTTCCTGAAGAGTGTTAATTACATTTTTGCATATCACTCCTCTATAAATGTACCATACACATTTTTTCCTGAAAACATCCATATTCAGTACTTTAACCAAGACCTCTTTACCAGAATTCTTCCCAACTGTATTGCCAGCAATGTAATCAAAGATAGAGGATTATAGAAAATAAACCAACAGAGATGAGAGGAGCTTTTCTATTAGAATGGCCAAACTTTTAACAAAACAAATAAATGAAAGAACAAGTGGTTAGGAGCAAAGGCAGTTTTAGGTTTAAGTGTTTATTGAAACCATATTTCATCTTTGCGTTGAAGAAAGGACTTTCTAGGTATTTTAATCTAGACTTGAATATGGGAGTGTTGTCTAGAAATACCCAAAAGTAGGCATCCAGACTCTGCTTCAGTTCTCCCCCAGGGAGCAGATTCATTTCTGGGCAAGCAGCCTATTTTATCCCATTATAAAGGTAGAGAATCAAAATAAAACTGGAATTTAAGAGGCTAATACTTTCAATTCACCTATAATCTAAGTATGAATTATGCAATACTAATACTCTGCAGCATTTATATTCTATATAGTTAGTAATTGTTCAATAAAATCTATTTCCAAACTTTCTCCAACTTACCATGAAGCTGTTTTCTACCTTTTCTGTGATGAACAATTTTTGTACTATTCTCACCTTAGAAATTTTCTCAGAAAAAAATGTTTTGAGATAAAATTTTTCAAAATTTGTCACAAGGTAAGCAATATTAAAATAATTTTTTTAAGAATTAGGAAGGAGGTGGAGTCTCTTTTCCAGAATAGGCAGTTATTATGAGTGGGCAGAATTATTTTTAAGCTACTATGAATATAAGTAAGTCCAACCCCACTAGGGCAGGAGGTAATGCAATAAACCTTGCACAAAAAGCATTTTAAAAAAACCTACTCCTTCAAAGTCAACCCTTAGCTGTGTGACTGTTTCTCCTTCAAGACTGCCCTTGGTCTTCATTTAAATATCTTGTCTGTGGCATAGAATGGAGGACATATAATTCTAGGTAACTAGTCAAAATCATGCTATAGGAGGTAATTTGTTCATTCTAATGTGCCAGCCATTATGCTAGATCATAGGAATAAAAATGTGAATACAACACATTGCCTGCCCTCAAGGAGGGAGACACCCAGGAAAACAAATATCATGACATAGTATTGATTATGATCCATGTTCTAACTAGGTATAGTTTTGGCACTGAGGAAGGAATGATGCAGAGAGGGTTGTAGGTCAGGGAAGTCTCGGCAGAGATAACATTTAACTGGGTCTTGAGAGAGTTTGCTAGGTGGAAAGCATTCTACCTGGTATGGCGAAATCTTACTGAGTTCACTTTTATATGGCTTACTCTTATTAAATGTTTACTATCTGCCAGATATTATCTTAATTCTTTTCATGTAACAATGAATTTATTCTTCAGAAGAATCCTATTGGGTCAAAGCTGTTATTCTTGCCATTTTACAGATGAAGAAGCTAAGGCACAGAAGGGTTAAGGAACTCCTAACATGATGTTAGTTGAGTGGTAGAGCTGGAATTTGAACCAAGACATTCTGTTGCTAAAGCTCATGCCCTTAACCACTAAGTTATGTTCCACCCCCCCCCCCAGCAGTGATTGTGGTAATATGCTTAGAAATTGAGATCTGGGTTCTTCCCAAATTTTCACAATTCAAAACAATATTTGATTAAGATTGTTCTGAATTGTGAAAAATTGGGAAGAACCCAGATGTTCAACAACAGGACATTACTTACTTAATTATTACGCATCTATAGAATAGAATACTCTGCAACCATTAGAAATCATGCTGTAGGTGGGTGCCTGGGTGGCTCAGTTGTTAAGCGTCTGCCTTTGGCTCAGGTCATGGTCCCAGGGTCCTGGGATTGAGCCCCGCATCGGGCTTCCTGCTCAGAGGGAAGCCTGCTTCTCCCTCTCCCACTCCCCCTGCTTGTATTCCATCTCTTGCTGTCTCTCTCTGTCAAATAAATAGATAAAATCTTTAAAAAAAAAAATCATGCTGTAGGAAAATAATCAATGATAGAAAAAGGTATTCATCTTATTGATTTTTTAGAAATGTAGCTACTAGAAAACAGTATAATTTAATCTAAAGTGTGCATGTATATGTGTGTGTGTGTCCATAGAAAAAAGACTGGAAGGATATATCCATCCAGCAAGTACTTATTGAGCACTTACCAAGAGCTATGCTAAATCCTGAGGATACGATCATGATCAAAATAGTCTTCCCTCCTAGAGCTTACAGTGTCATGGGAGGGACAGACAAGCGATAGACAAGACAGTCATTAAGACCATGATTAGAGGGCGCCTGGGTGGCTCAGTTGGTTGGTTAAGCAACTGCCTTTGGTTCAGGTCATGATCCTGGAGTCCCGGGATTGAGTCCCACATCAGGCTCCCTGCTCAGAGGGGGGTCTGCTTCTCCCTCTGACCCTCTTCCCTCTCTTGCTATCTGTCTCTCATTCTCTCTCTCTCAAATAAATAAATAAAATTAAAAAAAAAAAAAAAGACCGTGATTAGAACTGTGGTGATGGAAGCACAGGGCACAATGGAAGTACCTACTAAGATGGACATCTCTCCTGAACTGAGGGAGTCATCGAAAGCCTTCTAGAGGAAAATCTTTTTAAACTGAGACCTTAATGATAGGTTCTCTTGCTTCTCCTCCAGGAAGATTGAGCCTTTAAAGGGCAGGTACTGTCATGGGACTCAGCTGGTATTTAGCAAGCACCCAATACAAATTTGTTAAATGAGTCAAAGACATTGAAGCTGTTCCTTTGCCTAGGAGTAGAAGCACTCAAGATTAAGTGAAACATGTATTTATGTAAGGTATATGCATCAAAGTGTTAGATTCCTCAAACCCAAGAGAAATAGAAGATATGATTTTTTAAGATAGCCTTCACATGTTCTAGTGCCCTCTTGGCCTGAAGTTAAAGAGTATATATTACCAAAAGACATTTTGGCACAATTCTATAAAGTATTCTAGGAATGTATTAATCATATGTTGTTCTATCTTTCCTCCTTTTTCAGGACTTGTGCCATTCTCATTGTGATCAGTCCATCATTCACAAGAAGATCATGACTATTATCAACTGCTTTATTAATTCTAGTATTCCACCAGCTTTACAAATTGACATTCCAATAGAGCAAGCCCAGAAGATTATTGAACATAGGAAGGAGTTAGGACCATATGTGTTTAGGGAGGCACAGGTAAGAGATCAGGGCATGCAGCTAAGGGTATTTTATTATTTATTTTATTTTATTTAGCAGCTAAGCATATTTTAAAATAGATGAACAATCTAGATATTCTTTTAAGGTTTTTGCATTATTCATATTTGACAAGGTTCCAGCCTTCCTAATACTGAGATTTATTCTATTTAATTAAGAAATTTTTCAGGGGTGCCTGGGTGGCTCAGTTGGTTAAGTGTTGGGCTCTGGATTTGGGCTCAGATTATGATCTCAGGGTCCTGGGATTGAGCCCTGCGTTAAGTCTGTTTCAGACTCTGTGCTCAGCAGGAAGTCTGCTTGAGATTCATTCTGTCTGTCTGCCCACCCCCCACTCTCTCTCTCTCTCTAAAATGGATAGATAAATCTTTTAAATTTTTTGCATATTCCACAGATCATAAAAAACTAGTAACTTATTTTGTTGATAATATATAGCAAATACAATTATTTAAATACTATCTTTGACTCTCCATGATTATCATTTTTGTTTCTAACTTATACCACTCCAGCCAATTCCTCCTTCCTTTCCCACCATTCCTATTTCCTTTAGAAAATCTGCTATCACAAATATGTGGTAAAATATGTGTGTCCCAAGATTTGTGTATTTTTAAAGATTGGAATATTCACATAGCTCATAAAATAAGTGAGAGGAGATTTAAGTACACAAGCTCATGAAAGGAAAACCATGCCTGTTAACCTGCTCAAGTTACTTCTTTTTAAGATAAATAATAGAAAACAGCGATTTGATGAACATAATTTATTTGCATTTTTAAGAGCCTTTTAGTGATGTAGTTCCTGAAAAATGATTAAGAAAAATAAATTATAATGGGGGTAATAGGGAAGGCCATGTCATGATTTAAGTGATATAAAACAGAGATTTAGGATATGATTGCCCTTGAGCGTGGAAAAAAAGGCCATTATTCCTTAACATTCATTTGTGAGCCAGCTGTGTTCTAAGTCCTCTAAGGAACTGAAAATGGACTCACAATCCAAATTATGCATTAAAAGAAGTGAAAATATAGAGGAACAGTTGAGGATGTGCTAGAGAGAAATAGAGAAAACATGGTGCCAGAATTATAGTTATCTGTTAGTGAAAAGATCTTAGAGATCACTTAGCTTAGCCTAGGTCTCCGAATAATCAGACCAGGGCTTGCCCATCTAGATCAAAGACCTCGAGTCTGCAAGTGCCTGTCTGGAGCTGCTTATATTGGTTGGTTCTGCCAAACTATCTAGGGATTGAAGCCAGTGAATTCTATTGGAGTTCTCTAGTTTGTGCCCTCTACTTGATTTCCTAAAATGGAGTCCTAGACATGTCTTAAATATGGACTTCAGAGCATCAGAAAATAAGAGAATCTTTATATAGAGTCCTCACCCCACCAAACTGATGATTCCTCCTGCGTTTCCTAAGGAAGTTCAGAGAATAGCATCACCTTCTACCCAGGTATGCAAGCCAGAGATCTGGTTACCATCTTTATGTCTTTCTTCTCCTTTATTCCCTTAACCTCATATCTGCAGTCCCTAAAATTTATCCATTGGTCTTGTTATCTGTCATCCTATCTACTTTTCTCTGACTCTATGCCATTACCTCAGTTCACGTCTGCAATACTTCACATTAATTGCCAAACGTGCCTCTGAGCGCTCAAAACCATTTAACTCACTGCAGACAGAGCCATCTTTTTCAAAATGTCTATCTGATCATGTCACTTCTCTGCTTTCAATTTCAGTTATTCCCCACTGTCCTCAGAATGAAGACCATACTCATTTATCTCTTTTAGGCATATCTCTTACCACTCTCTGCTACCCATCCCCCAGTTTTACTGACATATCTGTACTTCCACAAACAAGCCTTACTCTCTTCCCTCCTGAGTTTTTTGCGTTATCATCTACTCTCCCTTGTGCTTCTGTAACATCCTGTATACGTCTGTGTTTATCACACAAAACTGAAAATGCCTATTTTCATGCTAGCTTTCCCACTAGATTGTAAGGTGTTTGAGGGCAGGGAATGTTTGTTATTTACCCTTGTGGCCCAGATGCCTGGCACAGAATAGGCATTTTTGAACACATAGATGATTAACATGAGAAGTGATAATTTGTGACAGAAAGGAGTAAGATCAAATTGGAAAGGAAAGCAAACTTGAGTGAAAGGGCTGCATAGTAGATAAAAAAGCCTGTTGCCTGTTCTAGTATTGTAATCCATATAGCCTCTGCCTGTCCCGCACTTGCACCCCTAATAGCTGTAAAGTTTTCTTCACTCAGCCAAATTTTCACTGGCCCTTTTGACTCATACTAACGCCATTGCCCATCTCCTGCCAGTGAGCAAAGTAGCTCTATAATTATTCAAACATTTTCTTACCTACAGTTTGATTTCTTTTAAGGTTCTGGAGGCACGGGGTAATTTTCATGACTAGCATATATGTTATTAACCTAAAATCTTAATTGCAACTTGTAGGAATAGAGCAGTTTTATGTCTCTTATTGAAAAATTGTGTTCTACTTGGGTGACTTTTACTGGAAGACTTTCTAGATTGAAATAAATATTTGAGAGCTAGGAATGACTCAAGTTTTGGAGAGATAACTGAGGTATAGGGTCAATAGTTGGTAAATAGAGGAGGAAGGGGGGGAGTATTTAAGTTTAAGAAGTTCATATAAAAACTACCATGATCCCTTGACATTGGAGCAAGGGCTTACTTAAATAAAGAAATGGCAGGTAAATGTAAATGAAGTTTTTTGAAAAGCCTACATTTCATCAAATAAAGAATCTCTAGCCTTTTTGTTCAAAATGCCAAGAAACTACAGAATTCAATGATAAAACTGTATTTTTTTAATTTAAATTCAATTAGCCAACATATAGTACATCATTGGTTTTTGGTGTAGTGTTCAATGATTCATTAGTTGCATATAAACTGTATTTTAAATCGAATAATTTTAGAATTACTAATAATATCCATATACAGAAAAGAGGAATAATGAAATATACCAACCAATTGAGGACTCTGTTGATCACTTCAGCACTTGCTTTTTAAAAATTCCTCTTTTCCCCTGAAGAGTTGGCTTGGAGCCTAATGGGATGGTTCATTTTTCTCCGGGGCATTAGGTAAAGGTCATTCCTAGCAACAAGATGTTGGACTTGATCTGATGTGGCAAGTCCTACCTTCTTGGAAGTAATGTATACCTCTGGAACTAATGGAAATACTTGGCATGGGAATTTGAGCAACAATTCTTATCTCTATAAATATCACAGTTAATCACTTAATGTAGAGTGTCCTCATAGAAAGCATTTGTCCAGGATACCACCCTGCTTCTTAAATGTTACTTTTCTTGCTCTCACATAAAAGAGATTATATCATTTAAAAGTTACTCAAGATTTATTCTTAGATATGCAGCTTTGTTTAAGAGCTTTTCCAGAGGTATTTCCTTTCTCTAAAAGAAAGAAAAGGGGGCAGAGAGGAGTTCCTCTTGATGGACTGAATATTTGGAATACTTGCATAAAACAGCAGAGTGTGTGGCAGATCAACTAGTGTATGTTTTAAAAGAAAACATAAATTTCTTATTTAAAAAGACCTAATGGATTCTTTATTAATACAATCAATTGGTTAGGGAAACATAAAGAATAAAGTAACTTCTAAGTGTATTTTTTTTTTAAAGAAAGACTTCTCATTGGTAGTAAAATACACTGATCACAAGCATGTGCTGAGCTAAACTATACCAAGATGTCTGGAGACAATAAGTTGGAGGAAACATGCTGTATATTAAAGATAGAATAGTTAATCCATTATTATGGTGAATTAGAGTTTAAATCGGTACATTTGTATGAAATTGTAACCCGAGACATTGTTTTTTATACAGATGACAATTTTTGGGGTTCTATTTAAATTTTGGCCTCAATTTTGTGAGTTTAGGAAGAATTTAACTGATGAAAAAATTATGAGTGTTTTAGAGAGAAGACAAGAATATAATAAGCAGAAAAAAAAATTGGCAGTCATAGAAGATGAAAAATTTGCAAAGGTAAGACAAAACTCATTTTGAGTTGAATCATACTTTTATTTTTTTATTTATTTATTTTTTCTTATGGTTTGAATCACACTTTTAAAAGGTATGTGCTGTGCATGAATTTAGAGAAGAATTTAGGCCAGAGAAAAAATACAGAGACATTATAGAATACAGATTTTAGTGGCTTTAATAATTTAGTTAGAGGTTTCAGACTTCATTTTGAATTTCTCAAAATTCATCTCGAATGTCACCTCTTCCCTGTGGAAGCTTCCTTGACCCTAATAGGCAACACAAGCAGCTCACATCCACTGTAGTAACATTCCTAACTCTCTTGGAGAATGCTTTATATAGCCTCATAAATAAGTTTTTGCATCTGTCATCCTCACTGGACTGAGATTCCCAAGGATAGTATCTGTCTTGTGCATCTGTGTATCATAGCACATAGACCAGTGTCCAGCATATGCTCAATTATTAATCACTGTTTACTGAGTAAGTCAGGAATAAAAAAAAGAATGAATGAAAAGATGTCATGTATTCATGGGAAAGCATTTTCAGTATTACAATTACAGAATAAAACATTGACTGTGAAATTTATAAATATGAATCATAAATTGCCCAACCTGCCTATTTGTCCATTTATTCATCCATTCATCTGTCTATCCCTATATTTATCTATTTTCTTTGAATTGAAAAAGGGTAACTGCATCTAACTAATTTATTTGTTTATAGGCTTATGCTTATTCTATTTTTTAAAAGAAATTTAAAAGTTGCTGAAAGATGCAAAAGTAATATAATGAATGCTCATATATACACAGGTCAAAATAAACACTGCTAACATTTTGCCTCTTTTTTTTTTCATCTCCTTAAAATACTGTAGAAAGAGTAAATACTGCAGAAAGAGCAAACTCTCTTAATCCCAGTTCTGCGTTCTGTTAACCTCCCCATTCCCAAGAGCAACCACTAAGCTTGGGATATATTCTTCCAGATCTTTTTAAAGATAGTGTTTTATACATGTATGTATACAATTTTGTAAATAATATAGAGGACTATGGAGGTTCTCAAAAAAAACTGCCAAACTTCTCCAAAGCTGCAGAAGCAGCTTGCTCTGCTTTGATGTTTGTATGGTGTATCTTTTTCTATTCCTTTACTACCTATACCATTATATTTCAATTAAAGAGCGTATAATTGGGTCACGGTGGTTTTTTAAAAAAATCTATTCTGCCAATCTCTGTCTTTTAATTGGTGTATTTAGTCTCTTTATCTTTAGTGTAGTTTTTTATATGTTAGTTAAGTCTGCCATTTTATTTCTTGTTTTGGTTGTTCCCCCTGTTTTTCATTTTATTCTGTTTCCTTTGTTGGCACTCCTATGGATTACTTGACTATTTCTTAGAATTTTATTTGGGTGTGTCTTTGTTAGATATTTTAGTGGTTGCTTTAGATATTACATTATAGATACATGACTTTCACCAGTCTATTAGTGTTGACATTTTGCCAGTTTGAGTAGTCTAGAAACTGCTCTCCCCCTTTAAGTCTTTTCCCCTCACCTGTTTATACTTATTTTAAATATTTCCTCAACATATACTGAGAACCACATCCCTATAAAGGGTGAGGTGGTTGAGGAAAATATAAGACATTTCAAAATGAGCAGAAAATGCCAGATGATATCCATATAAAGCCATCATAAGAATAAAACAGAAAATGAAAACGCCAACATTTTATAATTTTTGCTTCAAGCCTCAAACATAAATTAGGAAACTCAAGGAGAATAGAAAAATCTATTCTGTTAACCTATATTTTTGCTCTTTCAATTTTTCTTCCCTCCTGATATTCCAAGATTTATTATTTTATTCTTTCTTTTCCCTATAGGTAAAGTATTGTTTCGCACTTACTGCTTTCAAGATTTTTTCTTTGTCTTTAATTTTCAGAATTTGATTATGATATGTCTTATGTGGATTCCTTTGGATTTATTTTGGCTGAGGATGACTCGGGTTCTTGAGTCTATAGGTTTATATCTTTTGCTAAGTTTTTTTGGGGGATTTATATACATATTATATATGTGTGTGCATATATATGTATATATAAACTTTTAGATCCATATATCTGATTTATATACATATTATATATCATTTATATACATATATATGAATCAGAAAGAAAGTATATATAAATAATAGGTGCATAAATCCTCTTATCTATTCAATCAAATTTCTTCTCCCTTGAGTACCTTATAGCTTCACTTTTGAGAGATTTTTGTCTTTTTCTTCAGTCTTATTTTAAGTCCAGTAAACTATAATTTTACATTTCCTTTTTATATTTTTGGTCTTTTTCTGGCCTGAGTTTCTGCATTTATGATTTGGAGTATTATTTTATATATGCAAGTATTTGTATACGAATATTTAGTTAATTTATTTTATAGTTCTCCTCTGACTCATGACTGGATTTCTTGGACCATACACTCAGCAACTCAAATGTGTACACAACATCATTTATAATAGTAAAAAATTTTTAATGACTTAAGTTTCTAATAGCAGGCATTGATTAAATTATCTATGGTACATACCTTTACCAGGCTATTATTCACCTGTTGAAGTGATGATATAGTTTATTTTTTTATCATTCAGGATTTGCGTGCATAGGACAGTTCATCATGGGAAATAATAATGTATTCATTTCATCATTCAAATATTCGTGTGTATACTATATGTTGTATGGTAGGCATACTGGTGATTGATAAAAAGACCCTCCCCCTTTACATTCCCATTCTACTTTTATTCACATAGAAACATTTTCACAACATTTAACATGAAAAGGATATTTCAAAAGAGCACATATAGTGTAATTCCATTTCATGAAATTTATGTAATAAAATATAAGTATTAAAATTATAGATTATATCTATGTCTTTCTCTGGTAAGAATTTTGGATGGATGTTTATGAAATTGTTTACAATGGTTTTCCTTAGATGCCAGAATTTGGGAGTGATTTTTATGTTCTTCATAATTTATTATTTATTTAAAATATTTTTATATTAGTATGAAAGAAAATTAAAGAGTTCATAAATTATGTCACATTAGTAATATTGACTTGATGAAACCACAGGTGTGGTACTCACCACAAAACATGTTTTCATTTAATGTTGTGACTCTTTTACTGTAAGTTTATACTAATATAGTTTTATCCATTTTTTGGAATAACTTAATTTAAAATAATTACAGGATGGACTCAAACAATATGCAAGTTCTTCAGGATCTGCTATCAAAACAGTTACTCTAGCCACTGACCCAGTTTTAGGCATACAAGCATATGGTCGACAGGTAAGCAGTTACAGGTGTCACAGATACCACTTCTTCTATAGTAGAATGCAGTCACTCAATTATTTTACAATAGTAGAGGTGTGCTTGTTTGAAAATGAAGGTAAAATTATGCGAGAGATTGGAAGGGAATTTCCTTGAGCCTTCGGAGAACATGAAAATTTCAGCTGATCTTAGACAATATAATCAACAAAAATACTTTTTGATACATATGAAGAAGATTTAAGAGGCAGCAGTTGAAATGACTATCTTATTGGAAAAGAGAATAAGGCAGATAGAGAACAAGATAGAATACATTTGGTTGATATATTCTTGGGTTAAAAAAAGAAAGAAAAACATCAAAGGCTCCATCTCAAGTTTTTAATCCTTTGAAGTGGTCATAAAATTGGCCAGTACATGACCATCAACAATACATGTTAATACATTCACAGTTTTTATGTTTATATTTACATGTATAACTTGTACATTCCATGAAATTTCATAAGTTTATGTCCATTTTTAATGACTTGTATCAAAAGCATTTGTGTCTTAGGATAACACTAGCTCAAGAAACAATCTTTTTGGCATTTAGGAATGTCAAACAAATTCAGCCACTCAGCTAAGATAGATTGATAAACTGTAAAACTGTTATTGAGAGAAGGGAAATATCCAATTTTGTGACACCATATTTTGAAAAAGGTAATATCTAAATGTGTGTGGGTATGTAATAATGCCACTTGGAAGAACATTCATTAGCAAATAACAAGCATTAAATTTCAGAAACATGGTGTAAAAATAAAGGGGGAAATGTGGAATTTGAGATAGCAGGCTTCTAATTTTCACTGTCATTTACAGTATTACCTGGAAGCCTGAAAAAAAATCACAGAATTTGCTTTGAGCCTGTTAAAAGGAGAAAGGGAGAGAAAAGGGGATGATGATGATGGTGGTGATCTCTTGTCATATATCTCAAGAGTTTTGTAAGAAACTAAAAACCTTTTGGAAACCAAATATATATATATAACAATATATTATTGTTGTTGCTATTGAAGGAATACATGTGAATTATTCCAGCAATTGGTAGAGTAATAATGCACTCCACATTTTGCAAGTGTGGATGCTCTGTATATGCATTTGTTTCAGATAGATTTTGCACATTTAAGAATTGCAATTAATCCAAATGCAAAATACCCCCCCAAACTTGGATCTCTCTTAAGCATCTAAATTCATAATCAAATTAAATATATAGGTGTCTGCATAGCTGTCAAGAAATCTATAAAGCCTTTGTAACATTGATTCATTGAGAAATAGTTATAACACATATAATTACAGCACATCATTGAAGAGTTATATTCAATGATCTGTTATTGAAATTTGTTATACTGCAATAAAAGGTTTAAATGAAGAGGCTTATATAAGTCATCTTACCTTCAGTTTATTTCCTGGGGCAAACATTTCCAAAATTAAGTTTGAAAATTGTCTTTCTAGCCAACCTGGTGCTACTCCAAGTACATAGAAGCCTTAGAACAGGAAAGGGTTCTTCTTAAAATTCAAGAAGAGCTGGAAAAAAAGTTATTTACAGGTAATTTTTGCTTTTTGCCTACAGGATTGCTTTGTTACCTTCTACCATGGATTAATTGTAGAGGACTTTGCTGCTGATTACTTCACTGTTTTCCTTCTTTCTCTTATTTTTGTGCAGCTACACCATCTTTTACAAATTTTAAGTCTCCTGCTTCAGCCATGTCTTTGAAAAAGACCATATCTTCCCACAACATCCAGAGTGAGTTTTCAGTGATAGTCTACCTGCAGTTCTTTCTTCCTTGTTAGAATTCAGCCTGCCATGAGGCCATCGGCATAGAGACAGCAAGAAGGGATGAAGACTGCTTTCCTCCTAACTGCTCTGAACCACAACTTTGGAGAATTTCAGTATATGTGTGTGTGTGCACGCGTGTGTGCGCGTGTGCATGTGTCTGTGTGTGTGTGTGTTCTGTTTCCCTTTCTGTTTTTTCTCCTCTGCTGACAACCTAACACTCCATCCCATTTTTAGAGTGATGGTACTCATGTGGGTATATAACCTGCTGCTGCTAGATGCAAGGTAAGTCACAGACTGAAAGTTGTTCAGTACCATCCATGTCCCTCTGACACACACACTCATGCACATACACAGCTGCACACACACACACACACACACCACTAACCAACTGATGCGTAAGAGTGAGCACCTTGCCTCCCTTCTAAGTGGCACAGTCCCCTGAAAAGGAACGCTTCCAGGGAATGATGATTTATTGTTTTTATTTACTCCTTATCTATTCTTTTCTTCCACAAAGAACAACAGAAGAATAGGCTCTAGCTCAGTTTCCCAAGTTTTTCCAAGCAGATACTGATAGGATTATACGGTTTTGACTGGCTGCTCAGGGAAAGGCTTCAGTGCCTTTACAAAGTAGTATAGGAAAACATGTGGTATATGCGTGACCCATGGAGCCGGTATTTGAAGAACCCAGTAAAGGTCCCGTTTCTCTGATCTTCTGTCTTACTGCTTAGCTTTTTGTGGATTTGGGTTTTCTGGTTCTCGGGAGGGTTTGATGAGCAGGCCTTTATGTTCTTAGCCTGTTCATCTTTTTTCTCTCTTGGTTTATCCTAGCCACTGTACCCTTCTGCAAGTTCCCCAACCCCTTAGGCCGCCCTCACAGTGCCTCAACCTGGAGGGTTTGCTGACATATCTGTTCATTTTTTTGATCCTTATTACAACTCTTTGTAAGTTTTTTGTTTGTTTTCGATTTAGATTTTCCATAGCTGCTTCTGTTTTCAACCATTTATTTTTCTCTTGCAGGAATTCCTTAAGCCAAATTTAACTGACATGGAAGCTCAAGTGATTTTTTTTGATGGCCTGCATTAGAGCAAGCTTACCATCTAAATAAAATTTGGCATGTTGTACTCTCATAGTTTTAAAATGATAGCTATTCTGTACACATGACATACGAGACCATAAAATTTTTAAAAACTTATTTAGAATAAAATGACTTCTGTCTAGGTTAGAAGAATCAAAATGGGTTGCTAATCACAGAACTTCATTAAGTACCGTGTTATGCTCCTCAGGTAATCTTTCAGTAAGTGTTCTTGGAGCATTGACTCTATCTCGTTAGCAGATATAATCAGCAGGGGGCTAGGGGCAAATACTCCTAGCAGTACATTGACCCAAAACATAAAGAGAAGTGACTTCGAACCCCATCCCTTTCCCCAGCTCTGAAGGAACCGAGTATTAAAGCAGTGGTCCTCAGATGCAGACTTTAGCATGTGCAAGAGTTACTTGTGGCATTTGCCAGCAGGGCAGATTTCTGGGCTCGCTCTCCGAGAGTCTGATTCAATAGCTCTTGGGCGAAACCCATGAATGTCCCTCTTTAACAGATGTCCTAGGTGATTCTGATAGAGCAGCTCCCCGGATCACTCTTTGCAATGAACTGTGAGGGTGAACGAGAAGAGCTTGAAAAGGTAAAAGCCCCCTTATTTACTGGGGTTACACGTGTATCAGAGAGAGCCCAGACACACACCGTCTTCTCCTCTTTCCCAGAGAGAAAGGAGAAAGTGTCAGAAATGATGCGGGAGCATGAACTTCACCAGCTGTAGGCCTTGGGACGCCGACGCTCTAAAGACTGTGACCTGGATTACCGGATGGGAAGCAACAGACTTCCTCTCTCTCAGAACCCGAGAGTATTTTCAAAGTAGAAATTGCTATTCCTGATTCTCTAAAGAGTTTTGAAGAAACATTTTAAAGGGGGGAAGCATCAGGAGGCACGCTTCAGATAGAGATTTTCTTCTAAAGCGGTGGTTTGGACACTTGTTACAGCTTGGAAGCCCTGTGGTTTCCACACCCTGGGGTGGCCGTGAAGCGTGTAACATTTCTATGCTTTGCACTTGATCTTTGTTTCTTTCTTTTCTTTTTTTCCTTTCCTTTCCTTTCCTTTCTCTTCCTTCCTCCCTTCCTTCCTCCCTCCCTCCCTCCCTCCCTTCCTTCCTTTTTTCTCTTTTTTTCTTTTTGGTATTCTACTCTTTCTCTGCCTTCCTTTGGTTTTAATTGAACATTTTATAGGATTCCATTTTCTCTCCTCTCTTAGCACGTCAATTATACTTCTTTTTTTTAAGTAGTTGCCCCAGAGTTTGCAGTATACATTTACAACTAATAAAAGCCTGCTTTCAAGTACTACTGTACCACTTCGTAGGTGGTGCAGGTGCCTTAGATCAGAGCATGTCCTCTTGCTCCCTCCTGTCCCTTATCACTTTGCTGTCAGTTCATTTCACTTGTCCCTAAGCTATAATCACTGAATACATTCTTGCTATTATTATTTTAAACTGTTTTCTGTTAGGTCAATTAAGAATAAGAAAAATAAAACATTATTGCCCCTTCATTTATTCCTTCTTTAATGCTCTTCCCTTCTTTATGTAGATCCAAGTTTCTGACCTATTATCATTTTCCTTCTCTCTGAAGAACTTCTTTCATCATTTCTTGTAAGGTGGGTCTACTGGAGACAAATTCCCTCAATTTTTGTATGCCTTGTAAAGTCTTTATTTCTCCTTCACTTTTTTTTTTAAAGATTTTATTTATTTATTTATTTATTTATTTGAGAGAGAGAGAGAGAGAAAAACAGCATGAGAGGGGATAGGGTCCGCTGAGCCGGGAGCCCGATGCGGGACTCGATCCCGGGACTCTGGGATCATGACCTGAGCCGAAGGCAGTCGCTTAACCAACTGAGCCACCCAGGCGCCCTCTCCTTCACTTTTGAAGGGTAATTTCACCGTATACAGAATTCTAGGTTAGTGGTTTTATTCTTGCAACACTTCATATATTTCACTCCACTCTCCCCGGGCTTGCATGTTTTCAGAAAACAAACAGGGTTCTGGAGGGGAGGGGGGAGGGAGGATGGGTTAGCCTGGTGGTGGGTATTGAGGAGGGCACATTCTGCATGGAGCACTGGGTGTTATGCACAAACAATGAATCATGGAACACTTTATCTAAAACTAATGATGTAATGTATGGGGATTAACATAAGAAAAAAAAAAAAAAGAAGAGAAACCAAAGAGAGTTCTTATCTTGTTCCCCTGGCTTCTTTCAAGATTCTCTTTGTGACTTTGTGCAATTCAAATATAGTATGTCTAGGTGTAGATTTTATGGTATGCATCCTGCTTATGTTCTCTGAGTTTCCTAGATCAGTGGTTTGGTGTCTGTCATTAATTTTGGAAAATTTGCAGTCATTATGACTTCAAATGTTGCTTCCGTTCCTTATCTTTCTTCTTCCGGTATTTCCACTATGCACATGTAGCACCTTTTGTAAGTGTCCCAAGTTCTTGGATATTCTGTTATTTTCCACTTTTTTTTTCTCTTTGCATTTCAGTTTTGGAATTTTCTATTGACCTTTCTTCAGGCTCACTGATTCTTTCCGTAGCTATGTCTAGTCTGTTGGGAAGCCCATCAAAGGCATTCTTCATTTACATTACAATGTTTTTAGTTTCTAGTATTTCATTTAGATTTTATCTTAGAACTTCCATCTTTGCTTATATGACCCATCTGCTCTGACATCCAGTTTTTTAGTAGATCTCTTAACATAATCATTTTACATTTCTGGTCTGATAATTTCAAAATCTCTGCCATATCTGAGTCTGGTTCAGAGGCTTGCTTTATCTTTTCAGACTGTTTTTTTTTTGTTGTTGTTGTTTCCTTGTCTTTTAGCATGCTTTGTAATATTTTATAGAAAACAAGACATGATAAAAGGAACTGAGGTTATATGGGCCTTTAGTGTGAGGTTTTATGTTTATCTGGCTAGGCATTAGGCTATATTTACTGTTTGCTGTGGCTGTGGGGTTATAGGCTGAAATTTCCCATATGTCCTTGTTTTTGTCTCCTCTGTTGTTTTGGGTTTTCCTGGAGACTCCTTAATAGGTCCTGAGGCTTGCAGTTCTTTTAGCTGCAATCACAGTTATTACACCAGAACCCTGTTGATGTGGTAAAGTGTAGGAGGAGGGGAAGTGTTTTACATTCTGATGGTTATATGTCAGTCTTCCGGTGAGACTGAGTTCAGTATTTCCCTTCCCCCAGGTCATTTAGGCTTTAGTAAAACCCCAGTCCATTAGGATCTGGTAAAATAGTTTCTCTTGAGGGCAGGCCTTGTTAGGAAGAGAACTCTGGGTGTATTCCAAAATGTTTTCTTTACCACTCCCCCGACCAGAAGCAGAGGGGATTTTTTTCTCTGATCTTTACAGTGAAAACCTGGTGGAGCTACTGGAAGTAAAACCCAAGAATGTGGACTGCCCCCCCCCCCCCCCCCCCCCGCAAAGACAGGGCCCCTCTCAAGCTGGTCTGCCCTGAGCCTGGAGCAAGTCACCATTTACAACAAAGAATTTCTCCCAAAATTAACTCCAGCTGCCGGCTTCTGCTCCTGGTAAGCTCTGATTCTCTGTATCTGCCTGTCTTCCTCTCCAGCTTTAAGGGCAGCGGTTTGCCCTCTTACCACAGTTCTTTGAAGGATCCAAAGAGAATTGTTGATTTTCGGTTTGTTCAGCTTTTTTCTTGTTGAAGACAGTAGTGATGACTTCTAAGCTCTTTAACACGTTGGATGGGACCCTCGAGTTTGACACCAGTATTTCAAAATATTCTGTAGTCAGTTTTATTTTTAAGATAAAACTAAGAAAAGTTAAATTATTTACGTTTGTATTGTGTTATACATATATATATTAAATTGATGGCAATTTTTATATTATAAATATTTACATGCTCATTTTGGCCTACTCTCAAAGCATCCTCCAGCATGCGCTAGTCTCAACTTTTTAGCACTAGAGACAATTTCATTATATTAGCATGCTCAGGAAGTATCTTCCGACTGTGCTTCTACTGATTCTTCTTAACATCTCTTCATTCATCTCCTCCTTCTCCCAAGCCTATTGGATGACTGCCTTGTTCCAGATTCTTATCACCTTGAATCTGAGTCCTAATTAGTATCTCTCTCTTCTGCCTGACCATCCTCCAACTGTGCTCAGTGATTTTTTTATAAAATCATACCTTCTTATGACATTACTTTGCCTAAATCCTTCGTTAAGATGGTCAGTGGGGCACCTGGGTGGTTTAGTCGGTTAAGTGTCTGATTCTTGATTTTGGCTCAGGTCATGATCTCCTCATACTCAGTGGGGAGTCTGCTTGGGACTCTCTCCGTTTCCCTCTGCCCCTCCTCTCTCTCTAATAAATAAATAAATAAATAAATAAATAAATCTTTTAAAAAAAGATGACCTGTTAGTGATAGTTCTCTTTTTTTTTTTTTTTTTTTTTGAGAGAGAGAGAGACAGTGTGTGTGCAAGGAGGGGAGAAGGGCAGAAGGAGAGGGAGAGAGAGAATCTTAAGCAGGCTCTGACTCTGAGATCATGACCCAAGCCAAAATCAAGAGTTGGATGTTTAACCAACTGAGCCACCCAGGTGCCCCAAGAAATTCTTTACTTAGCATGACATATGTGTAAGTCCCTTCTGTCTTCTGATATAAATATTCAGATCAGGCATTTGTTTTTCTGGGAAGCTATCTTTGATATTCTTCTCTTACCCTAGACCACACCCCCCCCGCCAACAACTACAGAAATTATCACTCCCGCTTCTGTCTTACCACTCTGTGGCTGATTTATTCCTCTATAATAACCCTTGTCATATGGATTGTAATTTTTTGTTCACATGCCTGTTTCCCCAATAAAGCTGTTATTTGAACTTTCGTTCCCAGCACCTTCATAAAATATCTAGAAAATAGATGTTCATTAAATATTTGTTGAAAAAATGAAGGAAATGTCTCCACTGTAAAAATCACAGGAAGGTAAAAATCACTGCATATGTAAGAAAGGTTGATATAATGCCATTCACAAAAATTTGCCATTAGTATTTTTATAATGAAAATACATAATAATGTCACAATTTCATGGAAAGTATATAATCTTTGTTCTATCCATATCATTTTTCATATTTATGAAAATACACCTGTGTGTCATCATGTCTTTCAGAGAAGAAATTAGTGCTTATTAAATCACATTAAATCACTTAAGTTACTTAAGGCCTGGGTTTCTCAAACTTGACACTATTGACATTTTTGGCCAGCTAATTCTTTGTTGTGGAGGGCTATCTTGTGCAGTGTTGGATATTTCACAATATCCCTGGCCTCTATCCAGTGGAGGCCAGTAACACCTCCCCAGTTGTGACAACCCAAAATATTTCCAGACGTTGCCAAATCATACCTAGTTGAGAACACTGCTTTAGACTTTGGAACATTTTTATGTTTAATTTTTTGAGATCTCTACTTACAATGGAACCTTTAAATTCTAGTTCCCCAGCATATCCTTTTTAAAAAAGTATCATAGTACCTAGCCCCATAACACCACCAATAGTGCCTTCCAAGAAATGCCTTATTTGTTTTAGTGGTATCTATATTACATCCATTTGAATAATTTCTCTTTTTTTACATCATCTTTGGAAGTGTAATGCCTAAAGGAAATGCTCAGTCAATATTTGTTGAATTAATAAAACTTAAATTCCTTACTTACATTTAATGTAATATATATGTTAGGTAATCTTAAAAGTACCCTTAAATCTGACTTGGGTTTGTACAAATAAATAAATTAATTCTAATTGTGCTAACTTTATATCTGATGTGCTTCTTGATTTTATGAGTTGAGTTGAGTTCTCGTTAAAAAAAGCTTACTTTTGGAAGAGACTCAGGTTTTAAAACACACAAATTACCATGTATACTTTGTCAACTTTTACCCTCCAAAACATGGGAAAATTGATCTCATACTTTGTTTACATTATTGTTTGGGGTGAATAAACATATTTTGAAATAAAAATAATAGTGAAATAATCCAAAAGTAATTTGGCCAAGTGGGTCAGATTTCAGCTTGTATGTATTATTTTCTAATAAACAGATTTAGTATTAAAGGTATAATCTAATTCATGTTATTTCTTAAATGTGTATCTTTATCATTTGTCATATAATTGAAAATTACTTGACAGTACATTATCTGTGAATAATTGTGTTTTTTTCTTAATTGGCATACGCTTTAAAAAAATTTTTTTATTAACATATAATGTTATTTGTTTCAGCGGTACAGGTCTGTGATTCAACAGTCTTACACAATTCACAGTGCTCACCATAGTGCCTACCCTCCCCAATATCCATCACCCAGCCACCCCATCCCTCCCACACACCTCCACTCCAGCAACCCTCAGTCTGTTTCCTGAGATTAAGAGTCTCTTATGGTTTGTCTCCCTCTCCGGTTTCATCTTGTTTCATTCCCCACCCCCTTTCCCTATGATCCTCTCTCTTGTTTCTCAAGTTCCTCATATCAGTGAGATCATATGATACTTGTCTTTCTCTGATTGACTTATTTCGCTTAGCATAATACCCTCTAGTTACATCCACGTCATTGCAAATGGAAAGATTTCGGGGTTTTTTTTTTTGCTGCCTGCATAATATTCT
Organism: Mirounga angustirostris; assembly: GCF_029215605.1. Classification (NCBI taxonomy): domain Eukaryota; kingdom Metazoa; phylum Chordata; class Mammalia; order Carnivora; family Phocidae; genus Mirounga; species Mirounga angustirostris. The sequence goes on from NW_026991712.1 coordinate 36,709,810, forward strand.
ATTCCATTGTGTATATATATACCACATCTTCTTTATCCATTCATCTGTTGAAGGACATCTAGGCTCTTTCCATAGTTTGGCTATTGTGGACATTGCTATAAACATTGGGCCGCACGTGCCCCTTCGGATCACTACATTTGTATCTTTGGGGTAAATACCCAGTAGTGCAATTGCTGGGTAATAGGGTAGCTCTATTTTCAACTTTTTGAGGAACCTCCATACTGTTATAAGTGTTATAGAAGACAAAATTATGGAAAATAGTGAAGCTGAAGAGAAGAAGAAAAATATTGGATCACAAAGGTAGGCTTAGGGAACTCAGTGACTCCATAAAGCATAATAACATTTGTATCATAGGAGTCCCAGAAGAAGAAGAGAGGGGAAAAGGGACAGGTTTATTTGAGCAAATTATAGTGGAAAACTTCCCTAATCTGGAGAAAGAAACAGACATCCAAATCTAGGAGGCACAGAGAAAGCACATCAAGATCAACAAAAGCAGGCCAACACCAAGATATATTGTAATAAAATTGGCAAAATACAGAGATGAGGAAAAAATCCTAAAAAATCCTAAAAGCAAGGGAAAAGAAATCCCTAACTTACAAGGGAAGACAAATAAGGTTAGCAGCAGACCTCTCCACAGAAACCTGGCAGGCCAGAAGAAAGTGGCATGATATAGTCAACATGCTGAATGGGAAAACTATGCAGCCAAGACTATTTTATCCAGCAAGGCTGTCATTCAGAGTAGAAGGTGAGATAAAGAGTTTCCCAGACAAACAAAAACTAAGGGAGTTTGTGACTATTAAACTAGACCTGCAAGAAATATTTAAGGGGACTCTTTAAGTGGGAAAGAAAGACCAAGAGCAACTATGACTAGAAAGGAACAGAGAAAATCTCCAGAAACAATGACTTAACAAGTAGTACAGTGACACTAAATTCATATATATCAATTATCACTCTGAATGTAAACGCACTAAATACTCCAACAAAAGACATAGAGTAGCGGAATGGATAGAAAAACAATCCTATCCATATGCTGCCTGAGTAAGAGACTAATTTTAGACCTAAAGACACCTGCAGGTTGAAAGTGAGGGAATGGAGAACCATCTATCATGCTAATGGACATTAAAAAAAAAAAAAAAAAAAGCCAGTGTAGCCATACTTATATCAGACAAACTAGATTTTAAACCAAAGATGGTAACAAGAGATGAAGAAGGGTACCATATCATAATAAAGGGGTCTATCCAACAAGAAGACCTAACAATTGTAAATATTTATGCCCCCAACTTGGGAGCACCCAAGTATATATAAATCAATTAATGAAAAACATAAGAAACTCATTGATAATAGCATAATAATAGTGGACCTTTAACACTCCACTCACAGCAACGGACAGATCATTTAAGCAGAAAACCGACAGGGAAATGATGGCTTTGAATGACACACTGGACCAAATGGACTTAACACACATATTCAGAACATTTCATCTTAAAGCAACAGAATACACATTCTTTTCAAGTGCACATGGAACATTCTCTGGAATAGATCACATACTGAGTCACAAATCAGGCCTCAACCAATACAAAAAGATTGAGAGCATACCATGCATATTTTCAGACCACAATGCTATGAAACTTGAAGTCAACCACAAGAAAAAATTTGGAAAGACCACAAATACATGGAGGTTAAAGAACATCCTACTAAAGAATGAATGGGTTCACCATTCTTCTTAAAGAAGAAATAAAACATACATGGAAGCAAGTGAAAATCAAAACATGATAGTCCAAAACCTTTGGGATGCAGCAAAGGCAGTTCTAAGAGGGAAGTATATTGCAATACAGGCCTACCTCAAGAAGCAAGAAAAGTCTCAAATACACAACTTAACCTTACACCTAAAGTAACTAGAAAAGGAACAGCAAATAAAGCCTAAAGCCAGCAGAAGAAGGGAAATAATAAAGATTAGAGCAGAAATAAATGATATTGGAAACAAAAAAACCCCAGTAGAACAGATCAATGAAACTAGGAGCTGGTTCTTTGAAAGAATTAATAAAACTGATAAAACCCTAGCCAGACTTATCAAAAAAAAAAAAAACCAAAAACCAAAAAAAAGCATGCATGCGAGAGAGAAAGGACCCAGATAAATAAAATCATGAGAGAGGATAGATCACAACCAATACCACAGAAATACAAATAATTATGAGAGAATATTATGAAAATTTATCTGCTAACAAATTGGGCAATCTGGAAAAAATGGACAAATTTCTAGAAACATTTAACTACCAAAACAAACAGGAAGAAATAGAAAATTTGAGCAGACCCATAACCAGCAAAGAACTTGAATCAGTAATAAAAAATTTCCCAACAAACAAAAGTCCAGGGCCAGATGTCTTTAACAAGAGAATTCTACCAAACATTGAAAGAAAGGTTTATATCTATTCTTCTCAAACTGTTCCAAAAAATAGAAATGGAAGGAAAACTATGAAGCCAGCATTACCTTGATTCCAAAACTAAAGACTCCACTAAAAAGGAGAAATAGAGGCCAATATCCCTGATGAACATGGATGCAAAAATTTTCAACAAGATACTAGCAAATCAAATCCAACAGTATATTAAAAGAATGATTCACCATGATCAAGTGGAATTTATTCCTGGACTGCAAGCATGGTTTAATATTCACAAATCAACCAATGTGATATACCACATTAATAAAAGAAAAGAACCATATGATCCTCTCAATAGATGCAGAAAAAGCATTTGACAAAGTACAGCATCCATTCTTGATAAAAATTCTCAACAAAGTAGGGCTAGAGGGAACATACTTCAAAATCATAAAGGTCATATATAAAAGACCCACAGCTAATATCATCCTCAATGGGGAAAAACAGAGTTTTTCCTCTATGGTCAGGAAAAAGATAGGGATGTCCAATCTCACCATTGTTATTTAACATACTACTGGAAGTCCTAGCCTCAGCAATCAGACAACAAAAAGAAATAAAAAGCATCCAAATCAGCAAGGAAGAAGTCAAACTTTCACTATATGCAGATGACATCATACTCTATGTAGAAAACCCAAAAGACTTCACCCAAATATTGCTAGAACTGAGACACAAATTCAGCAAATTTACAGGACACAAAATCAATGTACAGAAATCTGTTGCATCTCTATACACCAATAATGAAGTGGCAGAAAGACAAATCAAGGAATTTATCCAATTTACAGTTGCACCAAAAACTATAATTACTTAGGAATAAACCTAAACAAAGAGGTAAATGATCTGTATTCTGAAAACTATAGAACACTTATGAAAGAAATTAAAGATGGCACAAAGAAATGGATAAACATTCCATGCTCATGGACTGGAGGAACAAATATTGTTAAAATGTCTAAACTACTCAAAGCAATCTACACAATGTAATCCCTATCAAAATACTCCCAGCATTTTTCACAGAGCTAGAACAATCCTAAAATATGTATGGAACCACAAAAGACCCCAATAGCCAAAGCAACCTTGAGAAAGAAAAGCAAAGCTGGAGGCATCACAATTTCAGACTTCAAGATATTACAAAGCTGTAGTCATCAAGACAATATGGTACCAGCACAAAAACAGACACACAAATAAACAGAACCAACTGTTCTGAGAAAACTCAGAAATGGACCCACAACTCTATGGTCAACTAGTCTTTGACAAAGCAGGAAAGAATATCCAATGGAAAAAAGACAGTCTCTTCAACAAATGGTTTTGGGAAAATGGCAGCAACATGCAAATGAATGAAGCCATACCACTTTCTTACTCCATACACAAAAATAAATTCAAAATGGATTAAAGACCTAAATGTGAAACAGGAAACAATCAAAATACTAGAGGAGAACACAGACAGCAACCTCTTTGACATCAGCCACAGTAACTTCTTACTAGACATCTCTGGAGGCAAAGGAAACAAAAGCAAAAATGAACTATAGGGACTTCATCAAGATAAAAGCTTTCTGCACAGTGAAGGAAACAATCAACAAAACTGTAAGGCAACGTACGGAATGGGAGAAGATATTTGCAAATGATCTGAAAAAGGGTCAGTATCCCAAATCTATAAAGAACTTATCAAATTGAACACCCAAAAAACAATCCAGTTAAGAAATGAGCAGAAGACGGGGCGCCTGGGTGGCTCAGTAGTTAGTGTCTGCCTTTGGCTCAGGTCATGATCCCAGGGTCCTGGGGTCGAGTCCCTCAACTGGCTCCCTGCTCGGCGGGAAGCCTGCTTCTCCCTCTCCCACTCACCCTGCTTGTGTTCCCTCTCTTACTGTGTCTCTCTCTGTCAAATAGATGATAGCTAGCTAGCTAGCTAGATAGATGATAGATAGATAGATAGATAGATAGATAGATAGATAGATAGATAGATAGATAGATAGATGATAGATGATAGATAGAAAGAAAGAAAGAAAGAAAGAAAGAAAGAAAGAAAGAAAGAAAGAAAGAAAGAAAGAAAGAAAGAAAGAAAAAGAAATGGGTAGAAGACATGAATAGACATTTTTCCAAAGAAGACATACAAATGGCTAACAGATACATGAACACATGCTCACCATCACTCATCATCAGGGAAATACAAATGAAACTACAATGAGATTCCACCTCACCTCTGTCAGAATGGTTAAAATTAACAACACAGGAAAACAACAGATGTTGGCAAGGATGTGGAGAGAAATGGGAACTCTTTTACCCTGTTGGTAGGAATGCAAACTGGTGCAGCCTCTTTAGAAAACAGTATGGAGTTTACTCAAAAAGTTAAAAATAGAACTACCCTGTGACCCAGGAATTGCACTACTAGGTATTTACCCAAAGGATACAAAAATTCTGATTTGAAGGGACACATGTACCCCGATGTTTATAGCATCATATCAACAATAGCCAAATTATGGAAAGAGCCCATATGTTCATTGACTGATGAATGGGTAAAGAAGATGTGCTATATATATATATATATTTATACATACAATGGAATATTACTCAGCCATCAAAAGAATGAAACTTTGCCATTTGCAATGATGTGAATAGAGCTTATTATGCCAAGCAAAGTAAGTCAGCCAGAGAATGACAAATATGATATTATTTCACTCAGTGGAATTTAAGAAACAAAACAGATGAACATAGGGGAAGGAAGAAAAAAAGGGAGGCAATCCATAAGAGACTATTAAGTATAGAGAACAGACTTAAGGTTGCTAGAGGGGAGGTGGATGAGGGATGAACTAAACGGGTGATGGGTATTAAGGAGGGCACTTACTGTAATGAGCACTGGGTGTTATATGTAAGTGATAAGTCACTAAATTCTATGCCTGAAACCAATATTACACTATATGTTAACTAACTAGAATTTAAATAAAACTTGAAACTCACTAAATGAAGATGCATTGCATGTTCATGGAATGGAAGACTCAATATTGTCAAGATGCCAATTGTCCTGGAATTTATCAACATTCAACATAATCCCCATCAAAATTCTTCAGATTTTTTTATAGTAATTGACAAACTGATCCTAAAATTTATATGGAAATTCAAAGTATCCATGTCGAAATAAATTTGATAAGAGCAAAGTTAGAGGACTTACAATTTCCAGTTTCAAAATGTATACTCTACAACTACAGTAACCAAGTCAGTGTGGTGTTGGCATCAGAATTGAGAGTCTAGAAATAAATCTTTATATTTATCATCAATTTTCAATGAAGGTTCCAAGTGAGAAATTATCTCATGCCATATGCAAAATTTTTCCCAAAGTTGATCATAGACCTAAATGTAAGCAATAAAACTGAAACTTTTGAAGGAAAACAGGAGAAAAATCTTCATGACCTTGGGTTAGGTAAATAATTCCTCAATATTAAATCAACTACATACTGGATCCATAAATGAAAAAATAAATAGCACTTCATAAAATTGAAAACTTTTGTACTTCAAAAAGATCCCACTAGAAAAATGAAAAGACAAACCAAGGACTGGAAGAAAATATTTGCAGATCATATATCAGCCAAAGGACTTATGTCTAGAATATATAAAGAATTCTTACAATTCAATAATGAGAAGACAACCCAGTTTTAAAATCAGCAAAAATCGGAATAAACATTTCACCAAGGAAAATATGTGAATCACCAATAACCACATGGAAAGATATTCAACATCATTAGTCATCAGAGAAATGCAAATGAAAACCACAATGAGATACCAACTCACAGTCACCAGGGTAGCTATAATCAAAAAGACATTAACCAGTGAGGGCAAGGATATGGAGAAACTCATACATTGCTGGTAGGAATGTAACTGGCACTTTGAAGAAATTTGACGGTTCTTTAAAAAGTTGAATATGTATTTACTATACTCCTTAGCAATTCGACTCCTAGGAATCTACCCAAGAGAAACAAACATTTCCACACAAAAATTTGCATGCTCATGTTCATAGCATTATTCATAATAGCCAAAATGTGAATAATTACACAAAAATCAATCAATCACATATCTGGTGAACAGATAAATGAAATGTTGCCCATGTATACAATGGAATACTATCCAGCAACAAAAAGAACAAACTACTGATTGATTCTACATACATGAACGTCAAAAACATTATGCTAAGTGAAAGAAGACAGACCGATAGCATTTATTATATGATTCCATTCATGTAAAATTTCCAGAAAAGGCAAATCTGTAGAGACAGAAATTAGATTAGTGGTTGTTTGGGGCTAAGGATGGAAACAGGGATTAACCGTACATAAATGGGCATAAGGGATCTCTCTGGGGAGATGGAAATGTTCTAAAACTGGACTGTGGTGATGGTTGCAATACTCAATAGAATTATTAGGAAATCATTGAATCTTAAAATGAATGAATATTATGGTATGTAAATTACACCTCCATAAAGCAATGTGTAAAAAATTACTGCATTACTCAATTGCACAGCAAAGAAGTATATGTATGTGTATCTTTATTTTTCATTTGTATTTAAAGTGTTTGCTGGTATCATCAAAGGGCTATTAAGAAGATTCCCTTTCCTGTAGGAAAAAGACCATAGGCCTTAGCATCAAGTACATGCTCCTCTATTATCTTACACACCTTATCATGTCTATTTTCTCTCCTTGCATGCAATAAAATCAGAGAATCTCCACATTTTCGGTCTCAAGTCACTTTTATACTCCTGGAAATATTAAGGACCCCAAAGGTCTTTTGCTTATGTATTTATGTCTATTGATATTTACTAAATTATAAATTAAAACAGAACTTTCAAAAAGATTTATTAAATATTTATTTAGATTCATTAAATCATGTTAGCATCAATTACACATTTTTATTTTAAAAAAACTGTACCTTTGAAACAATACAATTTAGGGGAAAGAGTAGCATTGTTTTACATTTTTGCAAGTCTCTTCAATGTCTGGCTTAATAAAAGATGGTTGAATTCTTATAGCTGCTTCTCTTTTCAATCTGTTGTATTATGTTGTTTTGGTCAAACTATATAAAGAAAACCTGGCCTGACACAAATACGGAGTTGGAAAAGGGAGGGTATTTTAATAGCCTTCTCAGATAAATATGGGTATTCTTTTTTTTCCTTTTTAAAGATTTTATTTATTTATTTGACAGAGAGAGACACGGCGAGAGAGGGAACACAAGCAGGGGGAGTGGGAGAGGGAGAAGCAGGCTTCCCGCGGAGCAGGGAGCCAATGTGGGGCTCGATCCCAGGACCCTGGGATCATGACCTGAGCCGAAGGCAGACACTTAACGACTGAGCCACGCAGGCGCCCCAGGATGGGTATTCTTTATACTACACCAACACTTGAAAAACTGGTAGATTCCAAAAGGTTAGTTGCCATATAGAATCTGAAACCATATCAATATTTTGTTGTATTTGGCTACATGAAAATCCATTGGTCTATGTTGCTCTTCGAATGGATCTTTTATCCATGTAAAATTTTGTAACCTCATGCACTGGTCTTTTGAAAAAAAAAATAGTTCACTGAGTTATGCAGATGATCCAAAAGTTGACATTTTATTGTACAATATCAAAGATCACTAATCTCATCAGAAGAATCTTTAAGTATTGGGAAGCTGTCAAACTCACAATGGTAGACATAAGTTTTTGAGAATTCTGATTTTCATTTATAAGCTTGTATTTTATTATCAGAAAAAAATATTGCCTGTTGTTTTCCTTGAAGTAACAGTCTCACTTTGTACATTTTTTTTTTAAAGATTTTATTTATTTATTTGACAGAGACTGGGTAGTGGGAGAGGGAGAAGCAGGCTTCCCACAGAGCAGGGAGCCTGATGCGGGGCTCGATCCCAGGACCCTGGGACCATGACCCAAGCTGAAGGCAGATGCTTAACGACTGAGCCACCCAGGCGCCCCTCACTTTGTACATTTTTTAGAAAATACCTGCCAAATAACTATAATTTTCTATGTTAGTCCTTTCAAATTAAAATGGTGTTCCATGAAAAAAGTGGCTAGGTCAGCTGGCAACTCAAACTGCACAAGTGCTTTTTCTGGAAATAAACTTTATACTGTGGTATGCAGCAGGCATGCTTTCTGTTTGTTTACTTCCCTATTTCATCAATTAGAATATCAAAAAGGTGTGTACTGGAGGGTCAACATTTATTGAAGTTAATACTCCTGGACATTCTTTTTTTTTTTTTCCCCAAGATTTATTTATTTATTTTAGAGAAAGAGAGAGCACACATGCAGGGGGACAGGCAGGGGGAGAGGTGGGGGAGAGGGAGAGAATCTCAGGCAGACTCCCTGCTGAGCACAGAGTCTGATGAAGGCTCGATCTCACCACCCTGAGATCATGACCTGAGCCAAAATCAAGAGTTGGCTGCTTAATTGACTGAGCCACCCAGGTGCCCACTTCTGGACATTTTTAAGGGAAACTTTTTTTTTTAAGTGAAAAATGTCATCATTTTGGTGCTACCTCCTTGATAGAAAGAGGTCAGCAGTTTCACTTACTGTTGCATTAGCATCTTCAGTGTAAATATCAACACAGTGAAAAAGGCACATAACATCTTAGTATTCTTATGAAAATGTGTTTGACTTCATGGACCCCCTGAAAGAGGAGTCTACAGACCACACTTTGAAAACCACTGAACACATCACTTACAACTCACAATTAGGTCACGGCAGTTTCATACCTGTTCTGTCTGCCTGAGAATACCTTCCCCTCTTCCACCTGCAGAACCCTACTCATTTAAAAAAAAATTTTTATTTAAATTCAATTTAGTTAACATATAGTGTATTATTAGTTTCAGGGGTAGAATTTAGTGATTCATCAGTTGCATATAACACCCAGTGCTCATTACATCAAGTGCCCTCCTTAATGTCCATCACCCACTTACCCCATCTCCCCACCCACCTCCCCTCCAGAAACCCTCAGTTTGTTCCGTATAGTTAAGAGTCTTTTATGGTTTGCCTCCCTCTATGTTTTTATCTTACTTCGTTTTTCCTTTCCTTCCCCTATGTTCATCTGTTTTGTTTCTTAAATTCCACATATGAGTGAAATCATATGGTATTTGTCTTCCTCTGGCTGTCTTATTTTGCTTAGCATAAAACCCTCTAGTTCCATCCATGTCATTGCAAATGGCAAGATTTCATTCTTTTTCATGGCTGAGTAATATTCCATTATAGATACACACATACCACATCTTTATCCACTCATCTGTTGATGGACATCTGGGCTCTTTCTATATTTTGGCTATTGTGGACATTGTTGCTATAAACATTGGGGTGCATGTGCCCCTTTGAATCACTATTTTTGTATCCTTTGGATAAATATCTAATAGTGCAATTGTTGGGTCGTAGGTATACTCATTTTTCAAAGGCCCAATTCATTCTGTCCTCCTTAAAGCTTTATCTGACCCTGTGTACCCTCCACACACAACTCAACTGAGTTGACCTTTTTCTTTTTTGTCTTGTGTACCTTGTACATATCTTTCTATAGTACTTATCAACTGTGTTACACTTTTTATTTATAGGTCATATGCATATTCTCAGCACTTATTAGGCACTTAATAACTTAGTGAGGCTGACATTTTGTGATTGCCTACCAGAAAATCATGGTTATGGCTTTCTCCTTACTCTTGTGGGCTATTTTCTACTGTCTAAATACAATAGCACTGCTGTCACGTTACTTTGCACTTGCCTACGTGGCTCACCCTATTCCTGTGTAATTGTGGTTCTCGGTTAGGTGCCCTTATTTGTTAATTATTCACATATACATTCTACAAATAAATATAAACCCACCTATTCAATTCCCATCATGAGTACTGTGATCACATGTATTTTTAATCAAATCTGTTTATCTTTTATGTACTCTTCTTTTTTTTAAAAGATTTTATTTATTTTTTTGACAGAGACACAGAGAGAGAGGGAACACAAGCAGGGGGAGTGGGAGAGGGAGAAGCAGGCTTCCCGCTGAGCAGGGAGCCCGATGCAGGGCTCGATCCCAGGACCCTGGGATCATGACCTGAGCCGAAGGCAGATGCTTAACGACTGAGCCACCCAGGCGCCCCTGTACTCTTCTTTTTAAGTCAAATTGACATATATGAACTAAACTTTTCCATTTATCATCAAATGAAAATAGCTTAAATTTCTTTCAAAGAATAAAAAATAATTATTATGAAAAACTCTTTATAATATAGTGGTAACACTTATTCCATCTAAGAATTTTAAATGGATGTTACAAAAAGATCAGTGTGCATTTTTTCATTTTGTGTACTATTCATTTTTAAGGCTTGTCAGCAGACAAGAAGAATACACTTAATGGGCTGTGATTCTAATTGAAGAATTTTTTTGTCCATTAAGATTATTATGGGCATGGTCCTCTATGCCATATGTGTTTGAAATTCTTATCCTGCCAGAAATATACTTTTTTTCAAATCAAGAGAATTATATCTTCTCAGAAAAATATTCTTACACACAGAAAAGCAATCATCTCATTAACTAGAATGTGAAATAAGACAAATGACAGGACAAAGAAGGAAAAAACACATTGTCATACAGGAAGAATGTGCTGGCGTGCAAAAGCTTATGCTGTTAAGACTAATAATGTGATATATCAACAAAATGTAACATACTGTGTAAAAGTTTTTATACGTGTGCATGTGGGGGGGTGGTGAATGTGTTTGAAGGATGGCTATTCTTGTTCATAAGTATTCATTATATTTCAGCCTAAGGAGAATGACGGTTTTAATTCAGATGTAATTCAACAAAGACCACTGTGTAATCATTATAGCCATCAACAAACTGATTCATGTGCATTTGGTCCAAAAGTTACAAAAGCTGTTTCTGAGTTCTTGTTTGTACCCACCATTTTAAGATTACATCAGAATTAAAGCATGCAAGACTTGAACTGACTTCAAAGAATAAACTAAGACTTCTAGCTAGTTTAGCTTTTTTCTTTTATTGGTTCATGTTTTCCATTTGGCTTCCATATCCTGTTCTAGCTTGATGCCCCTTCTAGAATTTCATTTACAAATCTTACAGCCTTGGTTGGTGAAACACACTAATTAATGTTGTGGTGGAGGCTGAGGATTTTAGCAATCTCATGCCTCCTGCTTGGAAAAATATCTGCTGTTTTTCCACCCATGTCTAGCACCATATTGAACATGGCAAAACGCATCTTAAGTGGAACTCTAAATGTATTTAATCAAAATACATTTAAGGAGGACTGTTTACTCTATTTGCTGCCAATACTATTAATCATGAAGTTCAAACCTTTCAATGCATTAGGAATATGAGATCTACTTTTTCCTAATTAGATTTTTTCAAGAAAAAACAATAAACTAAAAACAGGTCTTTTTACGATTTTTTGAAGTCCCAAATAATGCTTAAGCCAACAGCATTCCAGCTTTATAAAATGGACAATTCCATGGCTTTGTAAATCCCTTATGAATGTATTAAGCAATACTAATTTAAGGCACAAATTCCTGTTTCACAGGTCTTTGGCCTGCCTGCAAATCCTATACAACAATCAAGCTCAAATATGCAGCTGTATGCTTGAAGACACTTTGTCTGTGACCAACTTTTTGAAGGTTTTGGTTAGTGCTATGGTACATCCATCATATTTTAGTTGAATAAACCAAAAATTAGTGTATTAATTTGCTTACCAAGATTTTAGCAGCGGGACACCAGGGTAGATTAGTTGGTTAGGCCTCCAACTCTTCATTTTTGCTCAGGTTATGATCTCAGGGTCCTGAATCAAGCCCCTCATCCGGCTCCGCACTCAGCAGGGATTCTTTTTTTTTTTTAAAGATTTTATTTATTTTTTAGAGAGCGAGCGAGAGAGAAACAGCATGAGAGGGGAGAGGGTCAGAGGGAGAAGCAGGCTCCCCACTGAGCCGGGAGCCCGATGTGGGACTCGATCCTAGGACCCTGGGATCATGACCTGAGCCAAAGGCAGACGCTTAACCATCTGAGCCACCCAGGCGCCCTCAGCAGGGATTCTGCTTGAGGATTCTATCTCTCCCTCTCTCTCTCTGCCTCTCCCCCTGCTCTCACTTTCTCTCTAAAATAAATAAATCTTAAAAAAAATTTTTTAGCAGATCCAGAAGGTACCATCTATTTTTGGTTGGTTCTAAGGTTACCTTATTTGCATGCTGTCCTGTGGTGGTGCTGGAACATGTCAATTCAGGGTTTTTTGAGCAGCATATGAGGTGAGCCTTTTGGTAGGTTTTAAGCCTTTGAAGAAATAGTTGGGTGGTTTTATAAGCATTGTACTTTGTAGCTCCTGAGATTATAGTTAAATTTTTGACTCTTGGACTTCTCCAACCCTAGCTAATTGATGAAGAGGGAAAAAGAGCTACTCTGGAAACGCCAAATTCAGTGAGCCTGGAACATAACATCCTTATTTAGTGAGCTGACTTGGCCATGTAAGTTGGCTGCCTGTAAACCAAGGGAGATGGAAAGGATACTTTGTGAATCTGTGCTGTAGATGGAGCAAGCTACACTGCCAAGTTCAAAGCTCTATTTGCCAGGTTACCTTATTCAAATCCTCACATGTTTGAAAGCTTTATGTATCCCTTGAGACCTTCTGATGATTGTGATTCTACCATACTTCCAAGAATTTGGGTATCCAGGATTAACTAATGAAAAGATAATTTATAATGCATTTACCTTGAGGTCTGATTGCCTGTATTTGTGTTAATATAACCCCTGTGTTTTGTCTAATGTATGTGGTGTGCTGACACAAAGGAATGACAAGTTGATTCCAAAACAGTTTTTAGAAGTATGAGAAAAAACCCCTGTATATATGGCTTGCTTAAGGCTGATTTCCTCACAATTTAAAAGTATCTTTCCAAGATGGCATGCTCTGATTTTTCTAACATTTAATGGAAAGTTTCTTTTGAAATCTGGAGAAACCTAGTTCAGAAATGTATTTCTTGTTTTCTACTTTTAAGACACCTATCACAATTCTCAGGTGTTTAACATATATGCCATCTATAGTGATACTCGTGTTTCACTCAAGGAGGAAAGAAAGATCCAAAATGATGTTGCCTACATTTTTTTTTCACATTCTTATACAAAGTGGATGACAAAGTTGTGGTCAGTACTAATAACATCTGAATTCCCTTACTAGAGTGATGGTGATATTGACTCTGATGATGATTGCAACATTAAGTGGTTTTTATGTACCAGCTTGTTCTACATTTCTCACAAGAACCAGAACCATCAGCAAAAATTATTTTACAAGTGAGATAACTGGGGCACAAAGAAGCTAAGTTATGCACAGTTATACTGCTAACAGCTTATATCATGAAATCATGAGGTCTTTCAGCATTAACTCCCTTTTCAGCCCATCTAAGACCAACTCAAATTTGCATCGTTCTAACATCCAGCCTCAGTGTCAAGGGAGAATTCAAGTCCAAGCCTGATATTAAGCAAACGGGTCTTCTCACTGGCCTTAATGATAACAGTGCTTATTTCCTAGAAATGGAATAGACAATCAAGTAGTAAGTACAAATTTCATACCTCTGTGGCAGGTGGAATAATCTATTTCGAAGTATTTGATTTTTCTAAAATGTGATGTTTGACTTTGGTTTAGACTCCAATATTTGGCCTAAAGACACTAACTTTGAAGGCATAGTTTTTTTTTTTCCCCTTTGTTACAAAGTACATGGATAATACAGCACTTGTGAGTATAACTTGTATTATTGGTCATGTATTTGATTAGCCACTTGAACTCTCAAGGTATGAAATAAGAAAGTCAATCTTTTTTAAATATGGAAGTTATTTTTCTAATGATCTGTGAGATCTACTTTAATGGCATGGCAACTTAAATATGTGTGTAGAGGTGCACATGTGTGTGAGTTTTCACCTAAATACTAATACATAGCATATACTCAAGGTATTGTTCATGGATGATAACAATATGCATGCTACCTAGCTTCCTTTTTACTTGTTAAAATAGTCTTATTACATGCCTTGATTAATACATTAGTCAAGATAGGCCAGGCTAGACTATTGTAATAAACCCTAAAATTGCAGTGGCCTAAAATCACAAAATTTGTTGTTGTTGTTTGCCTGTTTACCAATCTCAGTCTCAGTGGGGCAGTCCGCTTTCTTCATGGCTCTCCTTCAAGCACTGACTCTGATTTCTAGGCTCCTTCCATCTTGTAATGTGGTCATCTTAAAAGCGTAACCTCCAGGGCCACTGTTAAAGGGGAAGAGAGATTGAAAGGCTTATGCAGGCATTATAGTTATACCATAACCAAACTGCTGAAAACCAAAGATAACGAGAAAACCTTAATAGCACCCAGAGAAAAAGCACGATCCATTCAGAAGTACGACAGTAAGAATGATGGCTGACTTTTTATCAGAAACAATGGAAGCCAGGGGCACCTGGTTGGCTCAGTTGGTTAAGCGACTGCCTTTGGCTCAGGTCATGATCTCAGGGTCCTGGGATCGAGCCCCGCATTGGGCTCCCTGCTCCACGGGAAGCCTGCTTCTCCCTCTTCCACTCCCCCTGCTTGTGTTCCCTCTCTCACTGTCTCTCTCTATCAAATAAATAAAATCTTAAAAAAAAAAAAAAGAAACAATGGAAGCCAGATGGAATGACATCTTTTAAAGAGATGAAAGAAAAAAAGAATCTGTCACCCTGAAATTCTATAACCAGTGAAAATATCCTCCAAAATTTAAGGCCTTCATTTCACCTTTATGAGGCAATTCAACTAGCACATCGGTGGAGGCAGGGTCAAGGATTTGGCTAGTATGGTTGGTGGAGGCAGAGTTAGGAGATGGCCAATATGGTTGAGAGACTGATTACAAACAAGAGGATTGATGAATAATATAATGGGGCTAATGAGAATCATATTTTCAATGTTAATAAAGGAAGTAACAAATATGGTAACTACAAGTTATATATTACTTATTTACTTTACAGTGGAGAAACATGGCATGTGCCATCTTTTTTTTTTTTTTTTTAAAGATTTTATTTATTTATTTGACACAGAGAGACAGAGAGAGAGCACAAGTAGGCAGAGTGACAGGCAGATGGAGAGGGAGAAACAGGCTCTCCGCTGAGCAGGGAGCCTGATGTGGGACTCGATCCCGGGACTCCAGGATCATGACCTGAGCCGAAAGCAGCCGCTTAATGGACTGAGCCACCCAGGTGCCCGACATGTGCCATCTTTTTAATTGTAAAATCTACATAATATAAAATTTACATTGTAAGTGTACAGTTCAGTGGCATTAAGTACATTCACACTGTTGTGCAACTATCACTACCATCTATCTCTAGAGATTTTTCATCTTCCCAAAGTAAAACTACGCACCCATCAAAGAATAAAACCCCATTCCCCACTTCCCACAGCCTCTGGCAACCACCATTCTACTTTCTATCTTTATGAATTTGATGATTCTAGGTACTTCGTATGAATGAAATCATACCTTATTTGTCTTTTTGTGACTGGATTATTTCACTTATCATAATATCTTCAAGGTTCATCCTTGCAGTAGTATGTCTCAGAATTTCCTTTATTTTTAAGGTGGAATAATATTCAATTACATGTATATGCCACATTTTGTTTACCCATTCATCCGTTGATGGACACTTAGGTTGCTTCCATGTTTTAGCTATTGTAAATAATACTGTTATGGACATGAGTGTACAAATATCTCTTCAAGACCCTGCTTTCAAATCTTTTGGGTATGTACCCAGAAGTAGAATCACTGTATCATATGCTGATTCCATGTTTAATTTTTTGAGGAACTATCATACTCCATAACTGCTGCACCATTTTATATTCCCACCAGTAGGGCACGAGGATTCCAGTTTTTTCACATCCTCTCCAACACTTGTTATTTTCTGGTTTTTGTTTTTTTTGTTTTTTGTTTTTGATAATAGCCATCCTAATGGGAGTAAAATGTCATTTCATTGTGGTTTTGATTTGCATTTCCCAATGATTAGTGATATTGAACATCTTTTCATGTGCTTCTTGGTCATTTGGATATCTTAGAGAGGTATCTATTCATGTCCTTTGCCCATTTTTGAACTTTTTTTTTTTTTAATTGTTGCTGTTGTTGACTTGTAGGAGTTCTTTATGCATTCTGGATATTAACCCCTTATGAAATAGAGGATTTGGAAATATTTTCCTTTATTCTGTAGGCTGCCTCTTTACTCTGTTGATTATGCCCTTTGATGCAAAATTTTTAAATTTTGATGTACTAATTTATCTAATTTTTGTTGTTGTTGCTTGTACTTTTGGCATCATAGCCAAGATCCAATATTATGAAGATACCCTTATGTTCTCTTCTGAGAGATTTATAGTTTTAGCTCTTACCTTTGGGTCTTTGATCCATTTTGATAATTTCTGAATATAATATAATTGAAGGGTCCAGCTTTTTTCTTTTCATGTAAATATCCAATTTCCCAAGAGCATTTGTTGAAAAGACTGTCCTTTCCCCATTGAATGTTCTTGGCACCTTTGTGGAAAATCATTTGACTGTATATGTAAGGGTTTATTTTAAGGCTCTTTATTCTATTGCATTGGCCTACATGTCTATCTTTATGCCAGTACCACACTATTTTGATATTGTAGCTTTGTAACTGAGAAGAGTGAGTCCTCTCTTTCTTTTTCAGTATTGTTTTGGCTATTTAGGGACATATACCATCTTAACCAAGTAGTAAAATCTAACATTATCAGTAATGAGGACAACTGTCATTGTTGTCACCCTCTGATAGGATGCACCAAGAAGGACACAGCATCACTTCTATGTTATTCCTACCAAACAAACAAACAAACAAACAAACAAAAAAACCTCTCTTGAATAATGAAGACATACCAGACAAACTCAAACTGAATGATATTCTGCAAAATAAGTGGCATAGATTCTTCAAAAATATCAAGGTCATGCAACCAACAGAATGGGAGAAGATATTTGCAAATGACATATCAGATAAAGGGCTAGTATCCAAAATCTATAAAGAACTTATCAAACTCAACACCCAAAGAACAAATAATCCAATCAAGAAATGGGCAGAAGACATGAACAGACATTTTTCCAAAGAAGACATCCAAATGGCCAACAGACACATGAAAAAGTTCTCAACATCTCTTGGCATCAGGGAAATCCAAATCAAAACCTCAATGAGATACCACCTCACACCACTCAGAATGGCTAAAATTAACAAGTCAGGAACCGACAGATGTTGGCGGGGATGCGGAGAAAGGGGAACCCTCCTACACTGTTGGTGGGAATGCAAGCTGGTGCAACCACTCTGGAAAACAGTATGGAGGTTCCTCAAAAAGTTGAAAATAGAGCTACCATATGATCCAGCAATTGCACTACTGGGTATTTACCCCAAAGATACAAATGTAGGGATCCAAAGGGGTACGTGCACTCCGATGTTTATAGCAGCAATGTCCACAATAGCCAAACTGTGGAAAGAGCCAAGATGTCCATCGACAGATGAATGGATAAAGAAGATGTAGTATATATATACAATGGAATATTATGCAGCCATCAAAAGGAATGAGATCTTGCCATTTGCAACGACGTGGATGGAACTGGAGGGTGTTATGCTAAGCGAAATAAGTCAATCAGAGAAAGACATGTATCATATGACCTCACTGATATGAGGAATTCTTAATTGCAGGAAACAAACTGAGGGTTGCTGGAGTGGGGGTTGGGGTGGGAGGGATGGGATGGCTGGGTGATAGACACTGGGGAGGGTATGTGCTATGGTGAGTGCTGTGAATTGTGCAAGACTGTTGAATCACAGATCTGTACCTCTGAAACAAATAATACATTATATGTTAAGAAAAAAAAAAGAAGAAGATAGCAGGAGGGGAAGAATGAAGGGGGGGAAATCGGAGGGGGAGATGAACCATGAGAGATGATGGACTCTGAAAAACAAACTGAGGGTTCTAGAGGGGAGGGGGTGGGAGAATGGGTTAGCCTGGTGATGGGTATTAAAGAGGGCACATTCTGCATGGAGCACTGGGTGTTATGCACAAACAATGAATCATGGAACACTACATTAAAAACTAATGATGTAGGGCGCCTGGGTGGCTCAGTTGGTTAAGCAACTGCCTTCGGCTCAGGTCATGATCCTGGAGTCCCTGGATCGAGTCCCGCATCGGGCTCCCTGCTCGGCAGGGAGTCTGCTTCTCCCTCTGACCCTCCCCCCTCTCATGTACTCGCTCTCTCTCATTCTCTCTCTCTCAAATAAATAAATAAAATCTTAAAAAAAAAAACTAATGATGTAATGTTTGGTGATTAACATAACAATAAAAAAATTTAAAAAAATCAAGGTCATGAAAGACAAAAACAGAAATAATCTTCCTGATTAAAGGAAATGAAAGAGACATGATAATTAAATGCAATATGTGATTCTGGATGGGATTGTAGATTTTTAAAGAATATTATCAGGACAATCAGTAAAATGTGTGTGAGATCTGTGGATTAGGTGATAGTATTGTTTCTATGTTGATTCCCTAAATCTGGGTTATTATATCCACAGCTTACTTTCTTTTTTTTTCACAACTTACTTTCAAATGGGTTCAAAAATTACATTATACTAGTATGTATATTATACAAAATTATGTTATGTATAATATCAAACATTGTAATATATATGGAGCATATACAGAGACAGAGAGAGAGAGGGAGAAAGACAGACAGATAAAATGATTAGGCAAATGTGGCAAAATGTTAACAATTAAATGTTACCAGTTAAAAATAATTCTTGGGAGTTCTTTGTACTATTCTTGGCAATTTTCTGTAAGCTTAAGATTAATTCAAAGTAAAAATGTTTTTAAAATAGAAAAATGATGGCCAAATCTAGGCATTTTCAGAAAAACAAAAGCTGAGAGAATTTGTTGGCACTAGCCCTGCACGGCAGGAAATACTTAAGAAGTTCCCAGGGCGGAATAGAAATGATCCCAGATGGGAGCCTGCATCTGCAGGAAGGAGAGCAGTGGAAATGGTAAGATTTCTGAACTACACTTTCAGACTCATAATTCAATATGGTGGATTAAGCATGTGTGTTTAGCTCCTCTCCCTCCAACCCCTAAAAATTACTCTAAAGGGTAAAGTTATGAACTCACAAAAATAAATAGAAGGCATCAGTTGATCAGAGGTTTCAACAAATTTCTGCAGACCAAAGTGGGTAATAGAATAAGTATTGAATGAGGCGGGGAGGAGGAAACCCCACTTAAAAGAATGCATGGTCGGGGTGCCTGGGTGGCTCAGATGGTTAAGTGTCTGCCTTTAGCTCAGGTCCTGATCCTGGGGTCCTGGGATCGAGTCCCATATTGGGCTCTCTGCTCAGCCGGGAGCCTGCTTCTCCCTCTCCCTCTACTGTTCCTCCTGCTTGTGCTCTCTTGCTCTCTCTGTCAAAAATAAATAAAGAAAATCTTAAAAAAAAAAAAAAAGAATGCATGGTGGGTGTTGTAGTTGAGGAGACTGTGCAGATACCCCTCAGAAGCTTGGAGGGCTTAGAACTCAAGAAGTGCCAGGTCTGCAGAGATAGCAGAATATGGGGCTGAAAACAGAGGAGCTACTGGAAAGTCTGTAGATAGAATATTCAACACCTACGCATCTCTGCAGAGAATGCCTCACTCTCTCCAAGCAGTGAAATAGAGACAGAGACAGCAAGAGTGAGAGGGAGACATTGATTGATTGATTGATTCAGTTTCGAAAGAAATGGAAAGATACCATTTTTTTTTTTGCATGTGTTGTGAGAACATTTAAGGTCTACTCTCAGGAAATTTCAAGAATATAATACAATATTAATAGCTATAGTTACCATGCTGTATATTAGATCCCCAGAACTTACTCATCTTATAACTAAAAGTTTGTACCCTTTAACCAACATCTCCCCATTTCTCCCCACCCCCCACCCTTGGCAACCACCATTCTTTTCTCTAATTCTATGAGTTTGACCTTCTTAAATTCCACATATAAGTGAGATCATATAATAGTTGTTTTTCTGCATCTGCCTTATTTCACTTAACATAATGCTGTTAAAGTCTATCTGTGTTATCCCAGACAGCAAGATTTCCTTTCTTATGGCTGCATAATATTCCATTGTGTATAACTTCACAATGCATATGTGTATTAAATCATCATATTGTACACCTGAAAAAGACAAAAAAATCACATTGTACAACCTAAATAAATATAATTTTTAGTTTTCAATCACATTCTTAATAAAACTGGGGAAAAATAATTTAAGCAAATTCATAAAACAAACAAAAGCACCAAAAAAAGAAATGGAAGAATTGTCTCATGAGAAACTGGGCAGTGAGCATGTGAATTATTGCCTCAGCATACAGCCCTTTCTCCTTCCATTTTATGAGGCCCAAAGCTTAATGGCTTCCCCCAATCTGTTCACCTAAAATGATGCCTGCCAGTTGACAAGCCCTGACAAGACACATAGCTGATGGTGAGCTTTTCTATTGCCTCCTTCTTAAGTATGGATGGGAAACCAAAGTCTTCAGAGACAGAACTGTGTAATATTAAACAAAACAAAATAAAAATTAATCCCTAGGAGTTGATTCATGGAAAAAAACTTTAAAAAATTATAATTAGTGTCCTCAGATGTATATTTTTGAGAGACACAGAGAGAGGAGAGAGACAGGGAGAGAGAGAGAGAAAGAAAGAAAGAGAAACAGAGAGAGAGTTCCCAGAAAACAAAATAATTGAAAGTAATGTCTCAAACTGGTATCCAAACACCCATGTTTTTATAGCAGCATTGTTCAAAATAGCCAAAAAGGGGAAGCAATCTCAATGTTCATGGACAGATGGATGGATAAAAAAGTCTGGTATATACATACAATGGCCTTACAAAGAAAGAAAGAAAGAAAGAAAGAAAGAAAAAGAAAGAAAGAAAGAAAGAGAAAGAAAGAAAATTCTGACATCATGCTACAACATGAATGAACTTTGAGGACATTATACTAAGTGAAGTAAGCTAGTCACAGGAAGACAAATATTGTATGGTTCCACTTATATGAGATACCAAGAGTAGTCAAATTCATAGAGGCAGAAAGTAGAGTTGTGATTGCCAGGGACTTTGAGGGATGGGGGAGAGGAGGTTGGAGCATGGGAACATGGAACAGGGAATTGTTTGATAGAGTTTTGGTTTTGTAAGATAAAGTTTTGGAAATTGTATAATCATGTGAATATACTTAACACTGTTGAAACTGTACACTTAAAAACGGCTGAGATGGTAAATTTTATGTTATGTGTATTTTATGATAATTTAAAAAACCCAATAATTTAAAAATACCCTTGAGGGCAGAACCACCCTCCCACCAAAGTACAGATTATAAAATTTAGGAGATAGAAAATAAAACAAAGGTTTCAAACTCTTTATTTGAAAAAAACTTCAACACAGACAGAATCAGTTTTACCTTCATGAATAAAAGAAGAAGGGACCTGTAAAAGAAATGTCCTGTTATTTACACCTTTCAGAAAACAGTGATGTCAATTCAAGTATTAATATAAGGGTCCAATTTATTGAATAAGACAACCAATGGTAATTGCGGACTTACAGGGGTCAGAGTTACATTTCACAGGACATGAACTTTAAAGCCCACGGTTCTTTTTTTTTTTAAACAATTCTTTTTCTTTTTTTAAGGATTTTATATTTATTTGTCAGAGAGAGAGAGAGAGCACAAGCGGGGGAGTGGGAGGCAGAGGGAGAGGGAGAAGCAGGCTCCCCGCTATGCAAGGAACCCGATGCGGGGATCCATTCCAGGACCCCAGGATCATGACCTGAGCCGAAGGCAGACGCTTAAATCACAGAGCCACCTAGGCGCTCCAAGACAGAATTATTCACTCCGATTTTGCTCTCTTTATCATTATCACTCTGAGATGAGTTTTTAAAAAAGCATAAGCAATTAAAACCCAAAATAGTTGAAAGGGAGCAAATGATGTGAACAAATAGAGGTGTTATAAAAACTGTTAATTAGAGTCCTCAAATGTAAGCCCTATAGACATGTAGGAAATATAACTCTCTAATTCTCTGTACTTTTCTCTAATTAACCTAATTATAAGTCCTTATGGCACCAGGTGGTGGAAATTTAACCGATCAGCTGGAACACTCTCCCCATCTGGGCAGGCTGACAAGCCGATCCCATTTCAAATCTCATCTCTTGAGTGAAGTCTTCTGGGCCAGGTTGGACATCTCCCCTGTGCGTACTCAGCTCCAGTCCCATTAGCCTTTTTGCTGTTCTGGAACAGAGCAACATCATGTCAACTCACTTGCTGTTCTCTTTGCAGAGAACACTCTTCTCCCAGATCTTTATGCGGCTCCCTTCCTCACATCAGTAGGGATTCTGCTCGAAGGTCACCTCCTTGAGAGAGTGTTCCTGGCCTCCCTCTACATAGGCACCACCCCAGCACTCTGTTCATTCTTCAGAGCACTTACCACTGTCAGAGGTGATAGCCTGTATTTATTTGTTTACTGGTGTGCTCTCCGTGTCTCATGTGTGACAACGTAAACTCCATGAGAGCAACAACTTTGTATTTTTCACACTGTATCTCTGGTGTGTAGACAGTGCTTGGCACACAGTTCATGTTTGGTAAATACCTGGTCAGTCTCACACCGATCTCTCCTCTTCCAAACTTTCTTCTGCATGAACTATTTCCACCTCATTTTGGTCTGAACTTTATTCTTTTGTATAGGGTTTCATGAATCTTCTCCTTAATGAAATTATCAGCTACTAGAGTACAGAGGCTGGGTTTTACAATTCCTTACCATCTTCCATAATGGCTGGCACAGACTGGGGAACATACTAAGTGCTATGTTAATACTTTTTGAATTGTGGTGGGAGGATTTGGTTGAGCTTATTCTTTAAAATGAAGCTTAAAATGCCACATCTTGATTGGTTTATCCTTCATATGCTGTAATTTGAATATGGGTACATTTTAAATTCAGGCTTTTTCTAATCCAGAGAAGGCTACAGGTAAATGTGGGGGGTAGTGTACAAATGGGGACAGGTCTATCCATTTTTCAGGCAGTATGGGTGAGATGGCCTTTCAGAAAGGTTTGCTTGGGCCCCCCAATTTTATTTTTATTTATTTATTTATTTATTTATTTATTTATTTATTTATTTTTTAAAGATTTTATTTATTTTTTAGAGAGCGAGCGAGAGAGAAACAGCATGAGAGGGGAGAGGGTCAGAGGGAGAAGCAGGCTCCCCGCTGAGCCGGGAGCCCGATGTGGGACTCGATCCCAGGACCCTGGGATCATGACCTGAGCCGAAGGCAGACGCTTAACCATCTGAGCCACCCAGGCGCCCTGGGCCCCCCAATTTTAAATGTGGCCCAGCGTCAGGATGACCATGCAATTCTCCCATGGCTGTGTGCTGCTAGCCCAGTGCGTCTGTCAACCAGAGGAGCATCTGGATGCTAGAGACATCCATGTTTATTGAATTTGATTAGTTCAACACAGCCATAAATTAACATCAACACAGGTTTGAAGTGGGATCCCAAAGTAACTACTAAGAGGCTCCTTTTTTGGGGGCACCTGAGTGGCTCAGTTGGTTAAGCCACTGCCTTCAGCTCAGGTCATGATCCTGCAGTCCCGGGATCGAGTCCCACATCGGGCTCCCTGCTCGGCAGGGAGTCTGCTTCTCCCTCTGACCCTTACCCCCTCATGCTCTCTCTGTCTCATTCTCTCTCTCAATAAATAAAACCTTTTTTTTAAAAAAAAGAGGCTCTTTTTTTTCAAACAAATTAAAAAGTTATCAAGTGTCCTATCTTGGAGTGATAATTTATATCTTCTGGCTTTGTTGTGTCCTCTTAGAAGTTAATATATGGTATTTCCACCTTCTCTTGATTTGTTTTTTCTTTTCTATCTAGTAAACCTTTATATATATTTTTTGCCCTCTCTGTATTCCTTTTTTTTAAAAAATTAAGATTTACTTATTTAGTTTGAGAGAGAGAGAGAGTAGGAAGGAAGGGCAGAGAGAGGGAGGAAGAGAGAGTCAAACAGACTCTGTGCTGAGCGCAGAGCCCACACGGGGCTAGATCTCACAACCCTGAGATCAGGATCTGAACAGAAACCAAGAGTTGGAGGCTTAACCTATTGCACCACTCAGGTACCCCATGCTGTCTCTGTATTCTTAATGTAGTTGAATTTCACACTACTCTTTCACTTAATAGCTTCATTTCATAGGGGCTTTCTTAGGCCAGAACATCTCTGTGTACAGCTTCTGTGAGTGATGTCAGCTCAATTCTGGGAAAATCATTTTGAATTACTGCTAGCTCTGAAATGGCCAGAAAAGCACCAGTACCTGGTACTTAGTTATTGCACAAACCTCATTACTATTATTCCGAATTAATAACTTCTTAGGTTTTCTAAGTGGGACTAGGAGGATATATCTATTTAACTAAAGAGAAATGGATGGTTATGAAGTAATTGGCTGATTTGGGGAGTGTCCTCTGTGGCTTCTTGGGACTATACTTTCAGCCATATTAGGGACAGCAACAGAAAGCACACAGTAGGTGCTCAACAAATCATCATAGACCATCATCATCATAGAGTGGTGCCCACTGAGGTGCATTTGTTCCTCTGGAGGTACTCTTCACAACCCTGGTGTGGGAGGAATCCCACTCTCGATTCTATTCCCAGTTCTTTTTTCTACCACTGTAACCCTCAGCATCTTTATCTAAAAAAACAAGAATCTCTGCTCATCTCATGGAATTATTGAGAGGATAAAATGAAAACACAAAAGTGAATGTGTTTTGCAAACTACTGGGTCCTACACAGGGCTTGCAGATATAGCGAGGCAGCAACTCAGCCTTGGGGTGGCCCGAAAATATGTCCCTAATCCACATACAAACATCAGGGAGTCCAGAGTCCCCTAGAATACAGTACTTCATCAGCCTAAGAAGCCTTGAGGAGCTGATGCTTCAGGGAAAACACTCCTGAGGGCCTCACATATCCAGAGTTCCCTTGGGCCGGCAGCTGGAGGGCTTAAGCAGAAGAAGGGTCCTATTATAAAACTCAGGGCTTCTCTGAGAACCTCACAGCTTCTCTAGAGCTCAGGGGTGGGCCCAGGGATGCCTCTAACATGGATGAGCCATTTTGTTTTTAACTTAGGAGAAGGTGTGGTGATCAACATAGCTTATTTCCAGTGCCAGCTTAATGTCCCTGTTTCCTCTTCACACTCTCGTGGTCTCTATCACTCACCTGTCTCAGCATTTATGCACACACTCCCCTAACTAAAACAGATACATTTCTTAACCTCTTCTACCAGTCAGGAAAAGCTAAGTTTGTCTAGGACCAAACAACCCCTGAATCTCAGTGGGATAACACACGACCATACCATTTATTTCTCACTGACTGAGTCTGGCCAGTGAAAGAGAGTAGGAAGGCTCTGCTTATCTTAATCTCTCTCAGATCCAGCTGATGCAGGTGCCATCTCCCTCAATACTACTCTTATAACAAAGGCAGGGCAAAGAGAACATGGCAAACCACATGCTTCTACTCAGGAGTGACACATGTCACTCCCACTCATATTGCATTGGCCAAAGCAAGTCATATCCTAAGGCATCAGGGAAGTATAGGCCTACCACATGCCTGAGAGGAGAATAGAAATATTTGTTAGCCCATACAAATCATGACCGTGCCTTTTGTGGTGGGCAGAATAATGACCCTTCCATGTTGTTCATGTCCTAATTCCTGGATTATGTTATGTTATGAAGCAAAGGGGAATGGAGTTACGGATGAAATTGAGGTTGCTAATCAGCTGACATTAAAATAGGGAGATTATCCTTGATTATCCAGATGGGCTCAATGTAATCACAAGGGAGAATATAGAAGAGGGAGGCAGAAAAGGAAAGTCAGAGTAAGAGATGTGACATCAGAAGCCGGATTAGAGAGATGCAACATAGCTGGCGTTGAAAACAGAGGAAGGGGACCATGAGCCAAGGAATGTAGGCAGCCTCTGGAAGCTGGAAAAGGCACAGAAACAGATTCTGCTCTCGAGTGTCCAGAAGGAATAAAACCCTGCCGGCCCATTGATTTTAGTCCAGTGAAACTTGTGTCAGATTTCTGTACTACAGAACTGTAAGATAACAAATTTGTGTTGTTTTAAGGTACATTTGTAGCAATTTGTTACAGTGATAATAAGAAACAAATACATCTCTCCTTTAGAAAATCACATTTGTTTTTCTAACTATAAAAGAAAGACATGATCAAACATAGAATACATAAAAGTAGACAAATAAAATATAAAAAATATCCCCCATACAAGTTTCTGTTGTGGACCCTTTCAACATTATTTTCTGCACATCAATACATATGTATATTTTCATGCATGTGTTGCAAAATTAGATCATGCAGCATAGTTTTGCAGCCTGACTTTTTAAAAAGATTTTATTTATTTATTTGAGACAGACAGAGAGAGAATGAGTATGGGGGGAAAGGGCAGAGGGAGAGGGAGAAGCAGTCTCCCCACCTAGCAGGGACCCCCACCTGCGTCTCAATCCCAGGATCCTGAGATCATGACCTAAGCTGAAGGCAGACACTTAACTGACGGAGCCACCCAGGTACCCCCGCAGCCTGCCTTTTTATTTAGCCATAGATCTTGAGCATTCTGCTATGACTGAAATGTTTTAACTATGCTGCCCAATAGTATACGTGGCTTTGAGAACCTGAAATGTAACTAGTCTGAATTGAGATGTACTATCCTTGAAAAATACACAGCAGATTTCAAAGACTTAGTATGGGAAAAGAATGTAAAGCTCTTACTAATAAGGTTTATATTGATTATATGTTGAAATAATAGTATTTTGAAATAATAAAATAATATGCTGGGTTACATATGTAATTAAAGTAAAAAGGATACCATTTTAGAGAGGAGAAAGCAGACTTAGAAAGATTAAGAAATTTGCCAGCCAGGAGGTCATGAGTTGGGACTCAAATTCAGGTCTGATAGGCTCTAGAACAGAACCCACATAAACCATCCTCTCTATTCACTCCTATCATTCAGGTTCTATTCATGTGTCACCTTGGATTATTATGATTGGCCCTGTGCTTCTCTTGCCATCCAGTGTTCCTAAACCACCACTCGGCACTCCATCCTGGCCAGACTCTGTTCCCTGAGTGTGTCTGTCTTTGCCACATTCTTCTGACCAATTTTGTCTCTTAGATATCTCCACTTCTCCAGGTCTCTCCATTAGACTGAGGCTCAGCTCCATTTCCATCTCTTCCATAACTTCCTTAAAGCTTTCCCTAATTATTCAACACACAACAATCCCTATGAATTCTGAAATTTACTGCTTGCTCTCTGGGCCATTTGTGGGAGTGGGGATAGAAATAAAATGGGAACACATTACCACCTGAGCAAATCCCATGTAAAGATTTTTAGCTGGGTAGATGGTTGATAAGAAAGAGGTCTGAAAAGAATGTTCCTGAGGTACAAACCCCTTGGACCCTCAATTAGCACCTTTTCTGTGTGGTTGAAAGGTTTCAACCTAGACAGTGTCTGTTGAGAACAAAGACTCCCTGACAAGAATGTACCTCCTCGAAGATTTGTCCTACTATATAGCAGAACCTGGTACATAGTAAATGCTCGATCAATATGTGTCAAATCTATACCATGCATATTTTGTATCCTAATGTATCTTCCACACCGCTTGCTGAGTTGATTTAACACTATAAATCCAGGTTATTTCAGTAAAAACCAAGCCTGACCCTACTACAGTACAAGTGCCTTCCCCTTACACACCACTTTCCATCAACTTCCATTTGCCTTCTTTTAAAACACTTGTCTTTTACTAACCTCCCCCCCTCGCCCCATACATCCATTAGAACTTGTTCAGCTCTACCAGGTTATTGCTTCTGCAGTAGCTGGGTCACGTCTCTGAGGAAGTGCCCACCTCTTGGGATTGATATTAATCTGTTTACGTCGTCGGTCTCATTGGCTGGGCTCTGAGCTCCTAGAACTTGGCTGTCTTATTCACCCTTTACCCAAGCCAAACGATTCTTCACATAAGGGTAGTTAATAATGAAAATGACGGTTTGTGCACATGGTTTGTGCACTGCATGGGCCCAGGATGATTTGTACTGTATTTGTAAGGTACATTTTAAAATATTACATACTAAATATCTTTGTATTCTCTAATAAATTCATATCAACTCTGTATATGAGTAAGATTAATATCTCCAATTTACTAAGGAAACCGACCCAGAAGGTCAAGCCTGTAGTGCAAGGTCTTACAAGGAAGAAACTAACCACACACTTGAACGTCAGCTCTGAAAATCTGGAGTCGCGCCGGAGGCCTTTTGAACTCTTCCGGCCACCGTCGCTGGGTCCTTTCCGCGGCTTCTACTTCTGCGCCTGCGCGCTGCTGGAACGCCATCCATTTCTGTATCGGTTTGGGAGGTCGTTAGGTTTGAGGTTGGTGGTGAGGTGAGTCGTGTTGCTTTTGCGTCCTTCCTCAGGGTTCACCTGACTGCTGCGTTCCGTTGCCTGCTCTCGCTATGCCTTGGAGTTGAGGTGTGCCCGTATCTCTGCGGTCGGGGAGCTTCACCTCTCACAGGGGTCGACCCCTGCAAGCTCCCGCCGCGGCCTCAGGAGGGCTGCGGGCAGGCAGCGGGGACCCCCGGGGGCCGGGTGGGGTGCAGGGCCCTGGAGGAAGCTACTGGGGTTCGGAGGCGGCTGGCCCGGGCCTGGTCTCCGCTGTGTTTTTTCCCCAGTGTGACCTTGGTTAGGTCATTTGACGTGTCTGGCCCCAGGGTGAAAAGGGAGGGGTGGTTTCTTCCTCAGGGGGTCGTGAGGCTAAAGGGCAAAGTAGGGCAAACAGCAGCGTCTGCGCGCGGTCGGTGCTCGCTCGCTGTGTGGTAACAACGTGGGTGATTGGACTCGAGAAGCTGGAAAAGGTGGGGGGGGGTGAAGGTGGGCGTCCTGCAGCCTCCCAGCGCGCCCATGGCTCTTCCACCCCAGCCCTCCCGCCTCCTCGACCGAAGGTCCGCGAGACTGCGCGGCGGTCACTCGGTGGGCCCTGGAGGCCACGGCTGGGCTCCTGCCCGAGTTTAAATCGTTCACACCGTGACCTTGGAAAAGTTACACGTCATCTCCGTGTGCCCTAGTTTTCTCGTCAATGAAATGGGAATAATGAACTGATAGTAAGTTCGCAGAAGAGCAAATGGCTGTAAATGCGTTTGCACTTGGCAGTCTAGAGCCACTGCTTTGCTTATCTTAACTGTGATTGGGAGATTTTTGTTTGTAGTTTCTGCTCCCTATTGTGCCGCAGTGACCTTGCCAGAGTGGGGGGGGGGGGGGACGGGGACCCTGAAGCAGGCTAAGCCTTTAAACACCTTAGGCTTTTAAAAAATAATAATAAAATAAACACATTAGGCTTTGTGGGAGGAGTCATGCCTGTGCCCCTCTAGGTACTAAAGTGCATTACGTGTAAGAGTTCTTTAGATATCTTACTATGTTCTTAGAGTTGTTTTTGTTTTACCTGTCAAGGAGAATAACTACCATGACTTCCGGTGCTTTGACGAAACCTCAGATGCGAGGCCTTCTGGCCAAGCGTCTGCGATTTCATATTGTTGGAGCGTTCGCCGTATCCCTGGGGGTTGCAGCTTTCTATAAGGTACGTGTGTTTGATTTTTACTTTGGGCCATGTTTGGTCCAGAAATGTGTGTTTTAAATTTGAAAATGTGTTTTCATAAGTAGTTCTGAATCTTTCAAAGAAACTCCCTCTCTAATGTGCTCCCTTACCCTTCCTCCGCTTACCTCAGTGTGACAGGAAAATACCTCATACTCAAGATAGCTTGTCCTCCATCATTAAAGGAAGCTGTAGTAGTTTGTTAGGGCTGCCAAAGTACAACAGATTGGGTGGCTTAAACAACAGAAATTTATTTACTGTTCTAGAGGCTAGAAACCCAAGCTCAGTGTGGCTGCAAGGTTGATTTCTCTTGAAGCCTCTCTCCTTGGCTTGGAGATGAGTTTCTCCCTTTGTCTTCACATGGTCTCTGTGTTGGCATGTTTTTGTTTGAATTTACCCTTGAAAGGATGCTGGTCATATTGGATTAGGACTCACCCTACAAACCTCATTTTAATTTATCTCTTTAAAGACCTATCTCCAAGTACTGTTAACATTCTGAGGCACTAGGGGCTTAAGACTTCGGCACATGAATTTTGGAAGACAATTCAGCCTGTAACACAAGGATATAATTTTATTAAAGCAGAGCGATGGGGAAGGCAGTGTTTGGCAGCTTGAATTTGTTGCCACAGAACTGCATTTTAATGCTGTGTCTTCTGTGGATTTTAACATTATGCCCTTTGGGATTTTTTTTTTTTAAATAAATTTTTTGTATTGTGAACACATAAAATTTAGCCTTTTTTAAGTGTACAGTTTGGTGGTATTAAATACATTTATAATGTTGGATCACAATCCAGCTCCATAACTCATCTTGTAAAACTGAAACTGTACCCATTAAATAATAAACCCATCCCTTCTCCAGCCAGTCTGTGAAATAATTCTTTCTGTATCTTATTTTGACTTCTCTAGGTACCTTTTGTAAGTGGAATAATATATTATTTTGTCTTTCTTAACTGGCTTATTTCAGTTAGCATAGTGACCCCAAGGTTCATCCATCTTGCAGCATATGTCAGAATTTCTTTCCTTTTTAAGGCTAATAATATTCCATTGTATGGGGCTCCTGGCTGGCTCATTCGGTTCGGCATCTGCCTTCGGCACAGGTCATGGTCCCAGGGTCCTGGGATCGAGCCCCACATTGGGCTTCCTGCTCAGTGGGGAGCCTGCTTCTCCCTCTCCCTCTCCCTCTGCCTGCTGCTCCCCCTGCTTGTTCTTTTCTTTCTGTCAAATAAATAAAATCTTTAAAAAAAAAATATTCCATTGGATGTCTGTACCACATTTTGCTTATTCATTCATCTTTGATGGACACTTGAGTTGCTTCCGTGTTTTAGCTATTGTGAATAATGCTTCTATGAACATGGGTTACAGGTATCTCTTCAAGACCCTGCTTTTAATTTTTTTCGATATATATCCATAAGTGGAATTGATAGATCATATGGTTATTCTATGTAATTTTTCAGGCAACCACCATACTGTTTTCTGTAGTACTGTCTGACATTTTATATCTTGCTACTTTGCTGAATTTATTTATTCGTTCTAACAGGTTTTTTTCTGTGTGGAATTTTTAGGGTTTTCTACATATATCATCTGTAAACAGATGATTTTGCTTCTTCCTTTCCCATTTAGATGCCTTTTATTTCTCTTTCTTGCCTAATTGCTCTGGCTAGAACTTAGAGTACTGTGTTGAATGGAAGTGACAAAAGTGGATATCTTATGGGTTATGTTGAGGTAGTTTCATTCTATTCCTAGTTTGAGTGTTTTTATCATGACAGGATACTGAATTTGTTAAATGCTTTTTTGCATTATTTGAGATTATTGTGTTTTTTTTTTTTCATTTATTCTGTTAATGTGTGTTACATTGAATTTGTATGTTGGACCACTGTATGTTGAACCATCCATGCATTCTAGGAATAAACCTCATTTGGTAATTGTGTACAGTCCTTTTAATATGCTGCTGAATTCAGTTTGCTAGTACTTTGTTAAGGATTTTTTTTTTTTTTTTTTTTACATCAGTGTTCATAGGGGATATTGGTCTGTAGTTTTCTTGTAGTGTTTTGTCTGGCTTTGGTATCAGGGTAATGCTGGCCTGGTAAAATCAGTTAAGTGTTCCTCCACTTCAGTTGCTTGGAAAGATTTCAGGATTGGTATTCTTTAATTTTTTGTAGAACTGACCAATGAAGCCATCAGGTCCTGGGCTTTTCTTTGTTGGGAGATTTTTGACTACTGATTCAATATCCTTACTACTTATAGTTATATTCAGATTTTCTCTTTCTTTGTGATTTAGTCTTGGTAAGTTTTGTGTTTGTAGGCATTTATCCATTTTATATAGGTTATCCAGTCTGTTGGTGTACAGTTGTTCATACTACTCTCTTACAATCCTTTTAATTTCTGTAGAATCTGTAGTAATGTCCACTTTCATTTCTGATTTTAGTAATTTGAATCTTTCCCCCTTTCTTCTTAGTTCATCTTGCTAAAGGATTGTCAATTTTGTTGATGTTTTTGAAGAACCAGTTTTTGGCCTTCTTGATTTTTTCTTTTTTCTTTTTTCCCCTAGTCTTTGTTTTGTGGATCTCTGCTCTAATCTTTATTATTTCCTTCCTTCTAGCTTTTGGTTTATCTTTTCTTTTTCTGGTTCCGTAAGTTGTAATGTTAGGTTGTTGATTTGAGATCTCTCTTGTTTTTTAATATATGTGTTTTATAGCTAAAAATTTCCCCCCTTAGCACTCCTTTCACTGTGTCCTGTAAGTTTTGGTGTGTTTTGTTTTTTCATTTGTCTCTAAATATTTTCTGATTTCATTTGTGGTTTCTTCTTTGATCCATTGGTTGCTTAAAAGTTTGTTGCTTAACCTCCATAGTTTTGTGAATTTTCCCGTTTTCCTTCTGTTACTGATTTCTAATCTCATGCCATTGTGATCAGAGAACATACTTTGTATGATATCTATCTTTTTAAATCTACTGAGACTTAATTTATGGCCTAATGTATGGTTTATCCTGGAGTGTATCCAATATGCAGTTGAGAAGAATGTGTATCGTGGGGGCACATGGGTGGCTCAGTCAGTTAAGTGTCTGCCTTCAGCTCAGGTCATGATCCCAGCGTTCTGGGATCAAGGCCCCTGTCAGGCTCCCTGCTCAGCAGGGGAGTCTGCTGCGCTCTCTCTCTCTCTCTCTCTCCTTCCACTTGTGCAGTCTCTTTCTCTCTCTCAAATAAAGTAATAATAAATCACTCTTGTTTAAAAAAAAAGGTGTATTCTGTAGTTGGGTGGAGTGTTCTTTGTATATGTGTTAGATCTGGTTGGTTTAATGAGTTAAGTCCTCTGGTTTTTTTGTTTGTTTGTTTTTTAAGATTTTTATTTATTTATTGAGAGAGATAGTGATAGAGAGCATGAGAGGGGGAGAGTCAGAGGGAGAGGCAGACTCCCCGCTGAGCAGGGAGCCTGATGCGGGACTCGATCCCGGGACTCCAGGATCATGACCTGAGCCGAAGGCAGTCGCTTAACCAACTGAGCCACCCAGGCACCCCAGTCCTCTCTTTTTTTACTTAGGTCTGGTGTGGTTTTATCTTTCATTGAGTTTGAGGTATTGAAGTCTTCAGCTGTTACTGTAGAACTATTTTTCTCTTCAATTCTGTCAGTTTTTGCTTTATATATTTTGCTGGTGTGTTATTAGGTGAGTATATTTTTCTAATTGTATAAATTCTTACTGTATTGAGGCTTTTATGATTATTTAAAGTCCTTTTTCTCTTGTAATCTTTTTTGATTTAAAGTCTATTTTGTCTGATATTAGTAAAGCCACTCCCACTCTCTTTTGGTTATTGTTTGCATAGAACATCTTTTTGCAAACTTTCCCTTTCAGTCTGTTTTTGTCTTTGAATCTGGAATAAGTATGTTGCAGACAGCATTTTTGTTGGGTCATTTTTCAATCCATTCTGCAATCTCTGTGAGGATTGTATGTGTAGATGCCTTTGAATGTGTCCGTCTTTAATGTCTGGCTCCCAAAAGAAGAAAATGGGAAAAATGAAGAGAGGGGAAGAAAGGTGCTCTATCCTTTTAAGTCCCCAGAAAGTTGCTCATCTGATGAAAAGAGGCTTGCAACAGTAGGGGGAGTGCAACAGCAGTGGCCACCAGCCTGTTTGCCCCTCTGTGAACAAAAGCAGCAATCAGCTATCAGAGTACAGGTCCCTGGTATATGGAGGAGAGGGTCCTTCTTGCCCATCTTCGTTCCAGAAAGCTGTGTGTAAGCTGCTCCAGGAACACTTGCACAGCTACCTGCCTTGGGGATGGGGAATGGGTAGCTGTTAAATTGCTGAAAGCTGAAAGTGAGTAAGATTAACCTGACCACAATTTACAGTTTAAGCCTTCCTCTGGAAATTGTATGCTTTCAAGAGATCCAAAGTTTCATGATAGTAACATTAAACAGATTGTGCTAGTGCAGTTGTTGTGTAGGTGGGGAGAGATTCCTGGTGTTCCTACTCCACTTTTTTCCCAGAATACTCTATGTGCTTTGTGTTTCTTAAAGTCTTCATGTTATATTTACACCTTTTTTTCTATAAAAATGTTTATGATAATACATGTATTTATGACCATGTGTCATAATGGCCCATGAATTAGAGCTTTGCAGTGCTTTGTACTTAATTTTTTTGGTTTAGTTCTTCTATTTTTAGTAAACTGTGAGCCTCTTTAGGGCAGGGTGCCTTTTTTTGTTCACAGTGGCACCTCATTGTCACTTGCCTGACACACAAGTAGATGCTTAAAAGTATTTGTTGGATAAGATGTAGTGTCTGAAATTTAGTACAGTGGTAGGTGCTATAGAGTTCCAGGTGCTTTGGAGTATACTAAGTGTATATACCTCTAAATATGTGTCTTTAAAGAAGTTAAGAGTCAAGTTGGGTGAAAAAGTTAGGTGTTAGTGCAAGATAAACAAAAGGACATTTTATTTCTCAGAGCTGTTCCTGGAGCAACTTATACACAGTGTGCAAGAATGAAGGTGGGCAAGGAGGACCTTGTCCTCCAAATACTAGGTGAACCATACTCTGATAGTTGATTGCTGCTTTTGTGTGTTTCTTTCAGTGGGTGTGGGGTATTGTGGGTCATAGCTCTTTGACAGAGCAGGCTGAATTTGTGCCTTGAAAGTTAGGGTGAATTTGAAGTGCTAAGGGGAGGGAGAACAACTTGAGCAAAAGCACTATAAGGGGTGTGTGCTTTTGGACCCTATGAGGAGACAGGCATAAAGAAGTAAACCCTTTACTTGCTCCTTGAGATAGTTGCTCCTGGGCATGTAGTGGGCATGAAATAAATGTTTGTGGGAAAAGGATGGATGGATGGATGAGTAAATGAAGTGGGAGTAAGGAGAGGAATTTGGGGAACTCATTTCTTTGCTCTCATTGTCATTATCAAACTTCAGGCCTCTGTGACTTGTATGGATTCTTGTCGCTTTTAACTTTAGCCTCTAGAATAGATCTGTTTATGGTATTGAGTTCCTGCATGCCCAGTGTGCAGTGGCTTTCAAAATCTTGACTTACAGTAAGAAATACATTAACTACTGGCTGCAGTCTTCTAAACTGGTTTCATCACTTATAAATGGGTTGTGGGTGATTTGCTGAAACTTGGTCTTGATTTTAAGATACTTTCTGATTAGCTCTTTCTGCCTTTCCATCATCTTCCCAGCAGTCCTAATATACCCAGCCCTCCAGCCCTTCATAACTAGCTGCTGTTAGAAAATTCTGCTTTCTCCCATGGGTTTGTACACAACAGGAATGTCTTTCATCTCATTGTGTGGCAAATTCCATTTTACTCAGATGTTTCCTTTTGGAGTTGCAGCCTATTCCTCCAGATGGGTTGGTTGTGTTCTGCTAGGTTCTCAGTCATTTTGTACCAGACTGTACATTCTTGGCACATTGTATTTTAAGTAATACTTGCTTCAGGGTGTGTCTCTTCTACTAAATTAAGAGCCCATGTCAGACCAATAGTCTATTCTGAATGAAAAGTTTTAAAATTTGCTTGGTAGATTAGTCAGTGTTTGTGTATAGTTAGTGTTTGAACGGAAGGAAGGTTCGCAAAACACTGAGGAATCCAGATTCTTATTAAAGAATAAGGCGGGTGTAAACTTGGTTCCCTTGGTAGATGCTTGCTTCTTTCATTTCCCTTATCCAGTTAGTGTTGAGTGCTTTTGAGGATTTGGCCTTTATTTTGTTCTTAGTTTTGACTGATTTTCACAATTTTAATCAGCTTCTGTACTTCTTACATAAAGTCACCATCCATTAAATCATTTTTGATTAAGTTAATCTGCTAAGCCTAAATTCATTAATATGGGTTAGATTTTGAGGCAAATGAGCAGTGCCTATCCTGAATAGATTTTTTCCATAGGTAATTACTGTTAAATAAATTAGACATATCCTAAATCTTCAGGTATTTGCTTATCTGTGTAAGGCCTCATATATAGATTTTACAGGTTTCAAGTAACGCATGGTGTAGTGGATCTAAATTGATAGTTTATATTCTTTTTGTTGCTGAAGTCCAGATTTTTCAGACTTAAAAGGAAAAAGTTTAAAGTGTAACAAAACAAAATAGGTGGGGTTATAACATGCATATCCTTTCATTTTGGGGTTCACTGAACCTTTTATTTTAGTCTACCATGTTTTTAAAAGGAAAAATATTTTTCTTGTTTTAACAAGAAATGCTCAGTCGCCTTCTGGGTAATGGGCTGGCCTCAGTTCAGAGGGTTGCATTGGGGCTCCTGCCTCTTGGTCTTATTGGAAGAAGTTGGGAATTTTCATAGAAGGTGAGGCAGTAAAACTGGTCAAGTTTTAGTACCAAGTGTCATGATTCCATGTATTTCTGCAGTACCTTAATGGAGGTAGATTGGCACTTGAAGAATTTTTTTTACTGGTTTTTATATGCAGGTTGGGATTTGATTTTGGATTATAACCCACACGTTGAAATCTACTAGGTAGTATTTTGTGGAAAATATAACCTTTGCCAGATGACAGACCTGGGTTTGAATCCTGGTTGAACCCACCTACCACCTAGTGCTTCTTCTAGACCTTAATTGGGTCACTTAAATTCTGAGTCCCATTTCCTCCTATGTAAAACAGGTCAATGTATATTCTAAGGGCTTAAATGATATTGAAGTGTAAATCACCCAGAACTGTTCTTGCCAGATAGAAAGCTTCCTGTGTCTTTCGGAGGCAGATGTGTACAGAATTGATCTCACTCCTTTGAAGTTAATATAATTTAAATTGATCCAGAATATATTAGCATGTCTCAGCTGTGGGGATATTAGGTTTTGCTAGAGGGAATGCTGCTGTCTGTCTTCTCCCTAAAGCCTTTTAGCTTTCTGGGTATCTTCCTTTGGCTCTTACCAGTCTGCATACCCACACCCAGCAAAAGGAATAATCCATCCCCAGGCAAGGAAGGCCCCTTTTGCTGAGTAGTTGCCATGAGGCTACTTTATCTTCCCTTGCATCTGTGTCAGTGCCTCCAACCTTTGTCTTAGGAAATACAGAGTTCAAGTTAAAGGTGAACACAAACATTATAATTTATGTTGTCTTTGGATATTATTTTTAATGGTTTTAAAAATAAGCCCTAATGGGATATGTTATTTTTTAGTTTGCTGTGGCCGAACCAAGAAAGAAGGCATATGCAGATTTCTACAGAAATTATGATTCCATGAAAGATTTTGAGGAGATGAAGAAGGCTGGTATCTTTCAGAGTGCAAAGTGATTTTGGAATGTAAAGGTAATGTGGCTGTTTGAATTACTGTTTAAAAAATTTTTTTTTTATTGTGGTAAGATACATAGATCCAGAGCTCTTTTCATCTTGCAGAACGACCCGTTGAATTACTCCCTCTTCCCCCCATCCCCTGGCTAACCACCATTCTACTTAGTGTCTCTGAATTTGACTACTCTAAGTACGTCATTTAAGTGGAATCATATAGTATTTGTTTGGCTATAGTATTTGGCTTATTTTACTTAATATAATGTCCTCAGAATTCATCCATTACAGTATGTGTCAGAATTTCCTTCTTTAAGGCTAAATAACATTCCATGGTATGTATATACCACATTTTGCTTATTCATTCACCTCTGGTGGATATTTGGATTGCTTCCACCTTTTGACTTGTAAATAATGTTGCTATGTTAGGGTGCCTGGGTGGCTCAGTCGGTTAAACGTCTTGACTCTTGATTTCAGCTTAGGTCATGATCTGAGGGTTGTGAGATGGAGCAGGGTGTGGAGCCTGCTTAAGATTCTCTCTCTCCCTCTCCCCCCACCCCAAATAATAATGTTGCTATGATATGTGCAAATATCTCTTTAAAACCCCTTCTTTTAATACTGTTGAGTATGTACCCAGAAGCGGAGCGGCTGGATCATATAGTAGTTCTGTTTTTATTGTTGAAAGGAAACACTGTACTGTTTTAACATAGTGGCTGCACCGTTTTATACTCTTATCAAGTGCAGAAGGGTTCCAGTTTCACTACATGCTTGCCAATACTTTTTTTTTTTTCTCCATAGTAGCCGTCCTGATGGGTGTGTGGTGGTACTGGATTTTGATTTTGATATGCATTTCCTAATGGCTAATGATGTTGACCATCTTTTCTCATGCTTGTTGCCCATTTGTATGTCCTCTTTGGAGAAATGTCTAATTAAATTCTTCACCCGTTTTAATCAGTTTGGGGTTTTTTTGTTGTTGAGTTGTAGTTCTTCAAACTGCTTATATCAGATATGATTTTGCAAATATGTTCTTCCATTCTGTAGATTACCTTTTCACTCTGTTGATTGTATTCTTTGCACAGACATTTAAAATTTTGATGGGGTCTATGTAATTTTTGTTGTTGCCTGTGCTTTTGGTGTCCTTTCCAAGAATCACTGTCACATCCAGTGTCATGAAACTTCTCTTATATTTTCTTGTAAGTTTTACAGTTTTAGGTCTTTGGTCCATTTGAGTTAATTTTTGGATATGAGGTAAGGAAAGGGTACAACTTCTTTCTTTTTCGTGAATATCCAGCTTCCCAACAGCATTTGTTGAAAAGCCTGTCCTTTCCCCAGTGGATGGTCTTGGCACCGTTGTTGGTAATTTTTTGACTGTATATGTGAGGGTTTATTTTGGGCTCTGTTTTGTTGCATTGGTTTATATTTCTGTTTTTATATCAGTACCACACTATTTTGATTACTGTGGCTTTATAGTAAGTTTTGGAACTAGGAAGTGTTAGTCCTTCAACTTCATTGTCTTTACAAGATTGTTTAGGCTATTCAGGGTCCCTTGATAGTTTATATGAATTTTAGGATGGATTTTTCTACTTCTGCAAAAATGCTGTTGCGATGTTGATAAGGGATTACATTATATTATGTAGCTCTCATTTTAGGTAATAGGACATCTTAGCAGTCATAAGTATTCCACTCCATGAACATGAGATGCCTTTCCATTTACTTATGTCTTTAATTTTTTTCAGCAGTGTTTTGTAGTTTCAGTATGTAGGTCTTTTGCATTCTGGGTTAAGTATTCCCATGTATTTTATTCTTTTTGATGCTATCATAATTGGAATTGTTTTCTTAATTTTTTTTCTGATTATTCATTGTTAGTGGATAGAAACACAACTGGCTTTTGTGTGTCGATTTTGTACCCTACAGCTTTGCTCAGTTTATTCTAACAGGTTTTTTTGTTTTTTGTTAAGAGTGCACACTTGTGCACAAGCTGGGGGAGGGGGAGAGGGGAAAAAAAATCTTAAGCAGGCTCCATGCTCATCATGGAGCCTGACCCAGGGCTCGATCTCCAACCCTGAGATCATGACCTGAGCCAAAATCAGGAGTCGGATCCTTAACCAACTGAGCCACCCTGGCGCCCCTATTCTGACAGGTTTTTTGGTATGGAATCTTTAGGGTTTTCTACATTTAGGGTTTTCTGCATATAAGACCTGCAGACAGAGATCGTTTTATGTCTTCCCTCTCAATTTGGATGTCTTTTATTTCTTTCTCTTGTCTGATTGTTCTGGCTAGGACTTCCAGTTCTTTGTTGAATAGAAGTGGTAAGAATGGGCATCCTTATCTTTTTCTTGATCTTAGAGAAAAAACTTTCAGGTTTGACCAGTGAGTATGATATTAGCTGTGCTAATAACTTTTCATATATGGCTTTTATTATGTTGCTGTAGTTTGCATCTGTTCCTAATTTATTATTTTTTTTTCCTTCCTGTACTGTACTTTTCATCTCCATGACTTGTTTTATAACTGGAAGTTTGTATCTCTTAAAACCTTTCACTGGTGTTACCCATCCCCCACTCCTCTCCCGTCCCACGCCCAGTTCTCTGTATTTATGAGTCTGTTTCCTGACTTGCTTCACTGAGTATAATACCTTGTAGGTTCATCCATGTTGTGGCATTAAATGGCAAGATCTCATTCCTTTTTATGGCTGAATAGTATTTCAGAGTGTGTGTGTGTGTGTGTGTGTGTGTATGCATACGTGTGTGTACCCAGTAGTGGAATTATTGGATCATATGGTAATTTTTAACTTTCTGAGAAACCTCTGTACTATTTTGCAGTGGTTGCACTAATTTACATTCCCACCAACAGGTCACCAGGGTTCTCTTTTCTCCACATCCTTACCAACACTTGTTATCTCTTCTCTTTTTCTTTTCTTCTTTTTTTGATTCTAGCATTCTGACTGGTGTGAGGTGGTATCTCATTCTGGTTTTGATTTGCATTTCCCTAATGATTAGTGATATTGAACATCTTTTCATGTGTCTATTGGCCATGTATGTCGTCTTTGGAAAAGTGTCTGTTCAGGTCCTCTGCTTATTTTTAGTTGGTGTTGTTTTGGTATTAAGTTCTTTATATACTTTTATTAACCCCTTATCAGATACTTGGTTTGCAGAGATCTTCCTCCCATTCAGTAGGTTGCCTTTTTATTTTGTTGATGTTTTTCCTTTGCAGTACAAAAGCTTTGTATTTTGGTGTAGTCGTAATAGTTTATTTTTGCTTTTGTTTCCCTTGCCTGAGGAGACATGTCCATAAATATGCTGGTAAGGCTGACATCCAAGAGATTACTGTTTATGCTTTCTTTTTTAAGATTTTTATTTATTTATTTATTTATTTGACAGAAATAGTGAGAGCAGTAACACAAGCAGGGGGAGTGGGAGAGGGAGAAGCAGGCTCCCCACAGAGCAGGGAGTCCAGTGCGGGGCTTGATCCTAGGACCCTGGGATCATGACATGAGCCAAAGGCAGCCGCTTAACGACTGAGCCACCCAGGCACTCCTGTGTATGCTTTCTTATAGGATTTTTATGGTTTCAGGTCTCACATTTAGGTCTTTTATCTATTTTGAGTTCATTTTTGTGTATGGCATAAGAAAGTGGTCTGGTTTTCCCAGCACCATTTATTGAAGAGATCGTCTTTCCCCTGGTATATTCTTGCCTCCTTTGTCATGTAGATTAAATGACCATGGAAGTGTGGGTTTATTTCTGGGCTGGATTCTCTTCCATCAATCTTTTTTGTGTCTGTTTTTGTACCAGTACTATACTGTTTTGATTACTATAGCTTTGTAGTATATTTTGGAAATTTGGGATTTCCAAATAGTCCATGGTATGAATGGACTCTACCTCTAGCCTTGTTCTTCCTCAAGATTAATAGCTTTGGCTATTAATGATATTTTGTGGTTCCAAACAAATTTTAGGATTTTTTGGTTCTGGTTCTGTGAAAAATGCTATTGGCATTTTGATAGACATTGCATTGAATCTCTAGATTGCTTCGGGTAGTATGGACATTTTAACAATATTAAGTCTTGAATCCATGAGTATGGTGTATCTTTCCATTTGTTTGTATCATCTTCAGTTTCTTTCATCAGTGTCTTACAGTTTTCAAGTGTAGGTCTTTCATCTTGGTTAGATTTTTTCGTGGTATTTTGTTGAGTGTTTTTATCGTGAAAACAAGTCAGAGTGTTGCAAGCAATTTTTATTTTTTACCTTCTATCCTGAGGGAGGAGCCAGGAATCGGGCAGTTTCCTCCTGACCACATTGTGTTGCACCAAGGAGGGGGTGAGGCAAGAGTGAGAAAGAATTCCATGAAATTTCCTGCCTTTTTGTGTTTCTCTTGTTGTATTAGGTGTAGTTGTAATAGTTGCTGCAGCTTAACTGGTTTCTAGAGTTCTCACAACTCTTGCTTTTTATATTTAGAATCGTTTCACGTTACGCTATTGTTGCTTGCTAGATTGGCATTAGGAAAATGTACTAAAAAAGTACTTTTAGAAATTGTCTTTGGACTTAACTTTAGAGCCTCTTTAGGCTTAACTTAAACTTAAAGCCTCTAACTTAAAAAAAAGTTTTGACTCCTTTTATAGTTTAGTTAGGTGTCCATAAGTGACTAGGTGGCCCTCCAGAGATTCTGATTTGGTTTGTTATATCCACAAAGTCCTTATGCCTCATGGATAAGGTTCTGTTGACTATGAAGAAGTGAATTGTGTGCTGATGAAAGGTCCACTAAATTTGAAAGCATGTGAAACTTTTCATATTCTGGAATCTCATCATTCATATATTTAACTTTATTCAAGCTCAACATAAAAGCATTTAGAACAATTTAAGTAAAGATTCTATCCACTACCCCTGTGTGAATTTGATGTGACAAGGGGAATGTCAGTCAGCTATCTTTTTAGGCAGAATGTTCCTGAATGAGCATTCCAGCTGTAGTGTGCATAGGTGTGTGTGTGTGTGTGTGTGTATGTATGTATTTATATATGTATGTATGTATGTATGATCTTTCCTGGGGTATGGAGACCTGCTGCAGTGGACTTTAGTTTTTTAAGACTCAAGGATAATACTGAACATAAGTAACTTTTGTCTGATTTAAAATTATATTCTATAATGTTCATTTCTGTAGTTGTTTATCTTAAAGGAAATATCTGAAATGCAGATAGATGCATGCACAAAGTATATACTATATTACTTAGAAAAAAATAGGAAGACCTTTATTTCCAACGGTTGGAAAATTGATAAGGAACTATGAGTTTTTCATACCATGGACTATTACATTATGTCCATTAGAAATGATATTCACAAAGTAACATGAGATTATCATATAAGTAGAAAATATTTTACATAAAGGGTGATCTATGTTTAATCAAAATTGCGTAGAAAAAAGACTGAAGGTAAAAAGATCAAGAAAATATTAATGGTTCTGTATGGAATCTTAACATTGCTGTTTTCTTGTAACTTTGACATTTTCATAATTTCTACAGTGGGTATGCATTTCATAATCAGATGTTAACAGGCTGATTTGTAAATGTTTGTTAGATTTTTACTTTTAGAGGTTGTGTTCTCATAAAACCAGTAAGGGAAAAAAAAAAAAAAGAAAAACAGATCTGGAGACAGGAATAGAAATGTTGTTTAGAACAGATGGGCTGCTGCTTTTAAGAACAGTATGTGGGTATGAGAAAGGAATGGGGGAGAGTGGACTTGAGAGGGAAGAAAAAGGCAAGATTTGGTCAATGAAAAACAAGAAATTAGAGTAAGGTGTAGTATGCCCAGAACTGGTCAGGATGGTCAGAGACCTTGGCAGAGAATGTACCTGGAGTCCACACAGCCTGAAATGGCCTTCTCCTGGGCAGAAGGTGAGTGAGCAAAGTGTAGGCTCCACTAGTAGGAGGAGACCTCATGTGACTTTAAGGGTGGTGAGGTATTGAGAGAGAATGCTTGTCATTAACTTAAGCCACTGTGTTTTTTCCACAGAATTTCTTTGGGTTTTGTTCCATTGAAGTCTTGTCACTGACCTGTGTTCCTGAACTATGAAACACGAATATTGGGTTATGGAATAGTTTGTCTTGATAAATAAACAACTAACAAATACTTTGGACAGTAAGTCTTTAATTATTCTGATAACTTAAGAGTTGGAGATTTTAACTGTGTTTTATGAACCTTAGGATGATAACGATTTTAAGATTTCTTAAAACTTTCATTGTTTCAGGATATT
The DNA here is from genome assembly GCF_029215605.1 of Mirounga angustirostris. NCBI lineage: Eukaryota > Metazoa > Chordata > Mammalia > Carnivora > Phocidae > Mirounga > Mirounga angustirostris. The sequence continues at coordinate 36,753,837 of NW_026991712.1, forward strand.
TTTCATTGCTCTGGTGTTTATTTCACTGAAATACTGGTAGGTGCACTTTCTTGGTCCTGGGTGGTGGATTTAAGGGGTCTACATGAGCCTCTAAGACCACTATACTCTATGCTGTTAGAAGGGACAGAGAACATCTTTTCAATAAAATATGTTTTTGGGCTTCATTGTCACTGTTGAGTAGCCCTGCTGGATCAACCACCAGATATAATAGATAATTAAAATACTAGTTGCTTTTGAAGAGCTAACAGTATGTGTATGTAAGTTAGAATATGTATCTGGTCCAGAAAAATACCATAATAGTATATATTATGGATATGGAATATATACCTAGTCCAGAAAAAGTTGTTCTATTAGAGTAGTGTCTGTTAATGATAAGAATGTGGGAACTTATTTTGGGGGAGGTCTTAGGAGGATCTTTACCCCCTGTATTAATAATTAATGCTTTTTCTTGTGATCAAAGTGATACTACAGAGAGCTTTAAAAATTATTTTAGCCTAAGCTAATTTTATCACTGATTGGCACTATTAGGATAACAAAAACTGTTCTTAGCCTTTTTAACTCATGCAGAATTCTTGGGTCCTAATAATGTGAGCTGTATTAAACCCAGGAATTGGCGAAAACCTGCATTTGAAAAACACTTGGTGACAATACACATTTATGTGTGGTCAGTAATTCAAGGATTCCTTTTATTTTCAACAATTTATATTACAATTCTTAGAAGTAGTATGCAAAATGACCATAAAAGATAATAATTAATACATATTTACATTCTTAAAAATAGTTACTCGAGGTTGGTGAAGCTGTCACTTTTTCCTAAATGAGTGTGACACAACAAACTAATGGAAGAATCAGTTTTTCATATTTAGCCAGAATTGTTCATTAATGGTCTTGCTTTCTAGAAACAATTACACAGTGACTTCTCATCCCTGATGACAAGTGAGACTTGATTAAAAATTAGTGGCCATTTGAAATTGAATTTTCTTAGCATCTCACAATTGTACATAATAGATTGTAGACCCAAGTCTGGATGTAACCAGTAAAAATGTGTTTTAATCAATCAGTGAGATTTTTACTGAATATTAAAGATGATAGCTGGTGACCCAAGATCTTGATAAAAACCTATCCTTAAATGCAAAAATAATATCAGACATTGGGAATATTTTGTGTTTGAGCAATTCAGAATAAACTGTTTGGATTGGTTCACTGTTAAGGTTAACATTGGGGTTCCTGACTCCCCTGCAGTACTCCAGGGCAGTATGAATATCCTTCTGCTAAACCCTTTCCACAAGAGAGTGTCATAGGGAATTCCTAGTAGTAGGTTTTCTTTACAGAACTAGAGAAACTCACCTGAGCCCTTTGGGTCTGTTTTCATTGGTAGACACATAAGCTTGCTTGCTAAAAGATAAATTGGTGAAACATTTTTTCTACAGTGTACCTGGACCATCATGAGAATGTCTTGTAAATTTCAGTAACCTGCAGGCTTTAAAGTAGAAATATACATAGCAGGTTTCACTTAAAGAAGAGCATCACATTTAAGTAATAAATTTACATTGACAAATTCCTAAGCATTTAAAGATTCCAAAGGTTTGCAGACAAGGGTATTAGGCAAAGACAATGTCTCAGCCTAGAAACAGATGCAGTTGGGAATGAAGTTTTAACCAGTCTCTCCATTCTAAGGCCTGACCACATTTTTTGTCAGAGCAGAGTTAACAGATCTTAATTATAGTAAACATTTTAGCAAATACCATTAGAGAGCAAAAGGTAGAACTTATGTATGATGAGATGACAACATAGAGATTCTTTCTTTTAATCACTGTCTCCAAATCGGAAAGGAACAAGTTTTTTATCATTGCATTTTAAGGTATTTTCTTAGTTTTAGGGAGAAGAATCTGAATTAGAGGCTGGAAAATTACCTATAATTAAAGTATTGGCTTTGTGTCCATATTAGATGTTGTTAGGGCTAGTTAGGTTTCTTTTTCAAGAAGAATAAATTGCACAAGCAGGGATCAGCAACACCTCAGAGGGGACTCAAGGGAACCCTTTCCTCAGGGCTTTATTTTTCACCATGGTAAATTTACTAATGAATACTTGAGCAAAATGTGGATCAACCATATAGTGGTATGTTTTCACAGTGGAGGGGAGAGGTTCCACAGCCACCACCGGGCACGGGGTCTGCATGAAAGAGCAGCCGGGGGCCAGGTGACAAGATGTCTTTGTGATGTAGTCCACAAGTCTGTTGTACTGTTGCTCTGACAGTCTCTCCCGGACTCCATCCACCTGGGATCCAAAAATAAAGAGTCTTTAGTTGCCAAACCCTCACAATGGCACTTCCATGACAAATTATTCCTTCTGTTTTTGCCTTGATAAATCTACACATTATGTCTTTAGGTACTCTAATAAAGCCATTTTGTCCCAAACGGTGCTTTTTATTTTTCCTCTGAGCTGTGGCAGTAACAGTGCACTTTTAGGAGTACAACAGAAGCTCTGCAGGAGACTGTTCGGACAACCTCCTTTGAATAAGCCTTTGGTGTGTAAAATTCCCATGTCTGAAGTTGACAATTTGGTAACATTTTACTCATTAACTATTAAACATCTCTCACTGCTCTTTACTAACGAGCTCAGCAACAAAGAAGAAAAGTGTCTTTTCTCTGCTTGAATCAACATTAAACTCTCACCCTGAAATAAAATTCTGTTTGCCTGTCTCCTTGAACCTCTTCAGTTTGACAGAAAAAAATGTGGAGAAGAGCATCTCTTTTCAAACCAGTGGCTTTGGACAGAGCATTAAAAAAAATAAATACCTTTTGAACTGTAACATTTTCTGTTTTTATAAACACTAGGATTTAAAGCCAGAGAAAATAAAAAAACTGGGCAGAGGAAGGGGAAATTTTTATGGAAAAAAAGGGAGGATGCAAAGTACATTTATGGTTCATAAAAGTCTGGCTCATCTTCAGTGGAACTCAAATAGGGGAACTGAGATATACTACCTAAGTTCTTAAGTGCGATTTTCTGAGAAAGCACCCATCAAAGGCAGTTGGAGCCATAAATTCTTCCCACCCTGAAATTCTGTAGCTATCTAGTGTGTAGATCATGTGGACTGGGAAGTTTCCAGTGTAAGCCACTGATCTGTGGGAATTAGGTAGCCACTGACCTTTCTGTGGTCTGTACCTACCAAATGTTGGCAAGACCACTCTGGAAGAATTAAAAACATTTTAACAAGGGCTTTTGAGTTCTCAAAATAGTTTAGTAATGTAAAGAATTTCTAGGTTTCCGTGTAGGGCATGGAAACAGTGCAGCCCAGGGTGTCTTAAAAGCTGCACAAAGCCAGTGGGATGGTAAGGAGTAAAGGGGATGCCGGAGAAGTAAGTAGGGCATCCAGTAGAGTTTGGATCTCGAATTTGTGAGCTTGGGACAGAAAAGAAAAGCCCCCAAGGTTTCGCTGACAGATGAAGCTGTGTGCCACCAGGCACAAGCCAGAGCTCTGATACCATTTGACGGGGTCAGAATTCAGCTGGAAAGCTTTGAACACACAGAAAGGCTTCACTGCTCCTCCTGAACGGCAGCACAGGAAAACCCGTGCTGTGGAAGGAACCTGGCCAAGGACTCATTTTGAGCCTCGCTCATAGGGATTTCAGTAATGTGCCAGGCATATTAAGCAATTACTACCCTAAAAACGGCTGCATTTAACCAAGAAAAGCAAATGCTGATCTAAAAAATGTGAATCCTGCCACATTTCAATGTACTGAATGATGTCATCTACAAATTAATTCCTTCCAAAATTCAAAGGAGCTGTGTTTCCTAGCATCTAAAGCAAAAAAACAGAAAAGCCATTTTATATAAAGATCTTAAAATACTGTTCCTAGTTTTCCCTGGAAGACAGCAGGTAGGGTTCTTAACCCAGCTTTGCATCTGTGCGTCAGGTTGGCATGTGACGGGTAGGGACTGACACGGGTATGGCAACTGAGGAAGATTAACTATGTCAAGCAGCCCTGCTGAGTGACCCCCCCCCCCCCCCCATTTTGCAAACACTGGATTACAGCACTCCTAAGGAAGGGTGTACTGTCTCAGAAAAGAAAGCATTTTTTTCTATAGTTTGGGTCTCTTTTGGGGTGAGTGGGGGAGGGGCTAGGGTTTGGACATAGGAGGGGTGGGTGGGGGGACAGTTATTTCCTGATTCCTAGGAGGAGCTCAGGGGAGAGGTAAATTGGGATAGATTCCAGAGAAAGCGGAATTGGGGGCTGAAGGCATACTGGATACCCACTTTTCTGTCCCGTGCCAGGTGCTGCCCTGCAGTATTCCTGCTCTCAGTCATCTTTTCCTGCCTCTTCTATAGCCACCCCTTAATCCTAGACCCCCGTTATCCCTGAGTTCCGATGGAGAACCAGTGTTGAGCACGGTGTCCAGCGTGTCCGTGCTGCTTCTGCGTCTAACTCCGTGATTCCATGGTCTCAACCTTGGCAACTTCTAGGAGTGGTGACTCCAGCTATCATCTCATTAACCCCTAGAGAAGCACGTCTGTTCCTTTCCAGCTGTGATAATTCCCCACAGTACCCTCCTCAAAGAAAAAAGCCAAAGAGAGAAGGATCACAGTTGAAGACAGTAAAGACAGTTTCAACAGCAAAAGCTGAATCTCCAGTCTCGGCTTAAGATACGAAATATTTCCTGAGCAGCTAAGGAATAATGATGGTCCTAGATATTCCTTAGGGCCTTGGAAGTTTCTCGTTAAGGACCAAGGACTTGAAGATAATGATACTATCCCCTGCCAAATCCTGTAGCCAGATCACTGCTGCTTTATTGTCCATTGGATCAGAAGATTTTGGCAGATCTAAAGTCAGCCTGGACATCTGACCTCTGTTTATTCCCAGAAAGTCATCAACTCGAGGCAGCAATGTACGCCTAGTGCCAAGCCCCAGCTTAAAGCCTGACTGATTAGGATCCAAGAAGCTAGAGAAATCTCAGAGTTGTTGTGGTTGGCTGCCTTCCATCTTCTCAGATAATTTTACCCAAACAGTGGTGCGAGGGAAACACAGGCTCCCATACCAAGGAGGAGATAATGAATTGGGCAGGACCTGCTAGAGGCAGGTTTGCTGTCCTTTGCTGGGGCCACTGAGGCCCCGGGTTAGGACCAGCAGGCTCCAGCTTGCCACTGACTTACACTCGTCTTGCTGGGTGGAAAAAGATGTCTGTTTCTTAGGTCAACTCTTAAAGCCCCTATGGATCAGGCAGGCAGCAGGGAGGCAGGAGCGGACAGCCATTTTCCACTGGGTGCACCTGCTCACCCTGTGCTGGACTGTAGGAACCTGGTGCCACTCTTGTCAGGGCTCACCTCTGACCCTGGACAGAGCATCCATTCCTCAGCAACTTATGTGTGGCCACAGAAGCTATCAGGGAGCTGCCCCAAGATCCAAAGGAGCATCCCTGGGAGGTACCCCACAGTACTTAAGGGATGGGAATCTGTCCTGTGGGAAAGAGAACCCAGAGCCAAACAGAAGACAGAGCAGTAGAAGGAAAGAGATTTCTGCACGAAATTTTGACCCATGAAGTGTCGGGGTGGAAATGGGGGAGGGGGTGAGTGAGACCTCCTGGTGTGCGAGCTTACGAAGGTCTGGCCTGCTGGCTGCCCATCGTTTCATGATACCCTCACTGCTGCGGCGGCCCTCTCCTGTATCTCCAGCCCGCTACAGCAGACTCGTGCCTGCTTGGTGGGGCAGAAGCACGGAATTGCCGCCCCGGCCCTGGCCCTCTTGTACGGACCTGTTGGTGCTGGAGCTCCGTTGGCCTGTCTACTCCAGCGCCCCTGCCCCATGACAACCAAGCCTTGTTCAGCTCATACGGTAGCTCAACCCCAGCCTTGAGCCCATCTGGCCTACTGCTGGGCTCCCCTATGAAAGGCTCCCACACTCACCCGGTTGGGGCTTCCCAACGTCCTGCATTGGCTCCCATGCCCCCTTCACGCTGCTTCCTCGGACAGCCCTCCTGGTCCCCAGCAGCCACGCCAGAGGCTGCAGGCTCATACGCCTGCTTGCCAGCGCTCAGCCCACAGCTCAAATTCCCCGGCAGTTGGCCACACAGTCACCCTGTTCTCGGAAATGTACCTCCACATCACAGGCCACTCTTGGCTGCTTGAGCTGCACGGTGAGCAGGTTGCTTTGCTTGCCGTCCTGGGCACAGTCGATCTCTGTGACGGGGAAGGCCTGCTGCTGTGTGTCCTCGCTGACGCTCACCACAAAGAGCACTTCCGAGGTCAGCAGCAAGCACCCTTCGTGCTCCTGGCCTGAGCCCCTCACCAGAACTACATCCAGGGCCATGTGCACTTCTGGTCTGCCCAGAGACTGAAGCATTTTCCTGTTTCAAAGGAGAAAAGTGAGGCGAGAAGCCAGTTTGGAAAAGATGGTCATATACCAGTACTCACTGTACCAAGGGCTGGGCCATTCTCACACCGGTTCCCCAAAGGCAAAGGGCTCTCACCAAGCTGATTATTAATTTTAGCTTGAAATATAATTGTCACTTTAATTCTCAAACTGATTCTGGTTAACAGAACCCAGCTCCTCCTGGGGACAAAGATTTCCCTTGGCTCCTTTTCTTCCCAATAGAAACGCCCACCCCCCCAACCCACCCACGAGAAGGCTGGTTCTCTAGGGAATCCCGGGTCCCCTCACACGGCGTGGGCTCCTCAGTGTGCAGCCTCCCGAGTGCTGTGCGAGAGGCCGGGAGTTCTGTGGCCAGCCCCACATCTGGGGACGGCAGCCTCTGCCGGGCCCGAGGACGCCCCTATGCTGCCTGAGCTGCCGAACGCCGTCTTGGGCTCCCCTGGAAGCAGGGCCCGTTAGCTTGAGAGCAAAGCAGGCCCCTTAACAACCATGTGCAGTTGAACGGGTGTCTATAGATAATTTTACCAGACATATTTGACGTGGCTATTGGGAGCCTGGTCAGCATGTAGATCACTTGGCTGATAGCGCTGTTTGGGAAGCTGAGAAAGTCCAGCTCCGTGTAAAATACCTGTGGTAAGAGAAGTAAGGGAGTTTTACCAGTTGTTTTCTGGAAACCAGTTCCATGCTGCAGTGATGTCATCTGTTACAGCCATCCATAAAGCGCTACAGTAGGATCCAAAATGATGTCAAATCCTTGGAAGCAAGTACAGGTAATCATCAAACACTGCAATGCTCTTAACTCTGGTGATCTTACGTTAGCTGCAAACTGCAAAGTGAATGAACTACAGTCCAAGCATCGACTGGACTGGCAATTAATGGAAGCATAATGCTCCTGGGAGTAGTCAGTCCTGAGCAATAGCTCCCACCCTGTTACAATTTCTGTGATAAAAAAAGTCATGATTGTTAGTGGACTTCCTTGCTTCATGTTACAATACTTGTGTATCTGAGCTGTGGCTGGGCGCATAAAAAACACAACACACAGAGAGATGCACACAAAGGCACATGGTTTGCCTAGATACAGTATTTAAGTGACTTAAGCCAGCTGTTAAACATGAAGCCACATACATTTATGAGCACTCTTGGGGTTTATTACACGCTCTCCCCGGTGCTTCACCGAACGCGGGCACCCAGCAGCGGTCATGCAGGCCTCTAAGGAGACTCTCCAGAACCAAAGATGGTACCGCATGTGTGCTTTCTGAGGGCTCGTAAATGTTTATGAACGAGGCACAGTCATTAGACTAAGAGTTAGTGGTTTGTAAAACCTTCAGTGCAGTAATAAAAGTTTTACAAGAATGATGGAAAGCAACATGGCCATGTGAAGCTCTGTTCTGAGATGCTCCTCCCTGAGGGAGAGATCCTCAGCCCTGGGAAAGGCGCGGTGAGGACAATGGCATTCTCAACACCAAAGGCCTCGATGCATGAAGTAAGTCTGGGTGGACTTCACCCCACTGAGTCTACGGCAACAGGAATACTGTTTTTATGGGTGCGTACGCCTTTGATAAGGGGGAGTTGGCCTGGGCCCACTGACGGGGGGCAGTGGTTCTGTTTGTCCGCTTCCCTGTGAGTGAAAACGTCATTCACAGAAGGAGAGCGGGAGAGAAATGGGGAGGGAGGCGGCGAGGGGGGAAAGCGAAGAGGAACACATGTTTGCGTCTGTGTGGTCTCTTAGAGGAACCCTCCGGATGGCTGCCTGAGTGTGGGCATTCGTCCCCCACTCTCTCCCTTTCAGACACAGTTTTTATGCCCTGATCTGGCCGCCTCTTGTCAGCTCTCCCGAGGGGCGGGATGCCTGCGGTGAGACGGACCCCTCAGGCTTTACGGCCAGATGCAGACTGCTCGCCTGTCTGACAAAGGCGGGAGCCCGCCCGGAGCCTGTGATGGTAGCTAGGCAGCCCGCTTCCTGACCAAAGCGAGGACGCCGATTTTAGGTAAAAAGGTAACAATCCGAGTCACCGGTCTATGAAGTCACTTAAGCGTGCTCTGCCAAGAAGGCGGAAAAGAAGCATGGGAGGAGGTGCTTGCTTTCATACGCCCCCGGCACCCCCGAGGGCACGCGCGAGTGCGGGAGAGGCCCCAGCACGCCACCGTCCAGTGCCCGGGGTGCCACCGGCCCAGCTGTCTGCTTGGGGAAGGGGTCTCAGTTGTGGATCATGGGCCTTTGCTGCCGGTGGCCCGGAACTCGGCTCAGGGGCGACAGCACCGAGTCTGCAAACTCGAGGCTCTGTGGGCGTCGGCGTGCGCGCTCCTCTTCCTCATTCTCCAAATACACACACGTCACAGACATCTTCCTGCCTTGTAACCTATTTCTCCTTTCCAACTGGTCACCAAAGTAGTAATCCTGTTCTCTGCTTCAGTATTTTCTACATACTGCTCTCAATTGTCTCTAACTCGTTACTTCTCATTAAAGTCTATTTTACACTTGATCTTAGCCAAAAGGCCGAGAAGTGATCTTTAATTAAAGTCTATTTTATTAGACGAACTGTAAAAAGATTCTGTGAGATAAAGCTAGTGAAGTTGCTGCTAATTGATTTCTTGGGTCTATAATTATTATAATTATTAGTAGTACGAGTCTACTCTTTCCATAAATAAGCATAAGGAGATGAGAAAGAAAGCTATTTATCTTTTTATAGATTTATCCATTTTATTTTTCACTGCTTTGCCATGTGAAGGCCTAGATTATCTCGGAGTCCTTGGTATAATAACGCACGTTAGTCGGTAATGTCTGAGCCGGCCTGGCAGGTGCCCCGAGACTTACCATAGCCAGTCTGTGACACGAGCTCAGCGGCTCCTCCGATGGGCTTTGTGAACACCCCCATGATTCCTTTCCCCACGCCTGAGATGACACCCTTGGCCTTGTGTCCTGCTGAAGCATGAGCCTCTGATGTTCTCTGGAAGTTCTGCATGGGCTGATCGACTATGCCGGCAATTGCACCTGAAAAACAGCAAAAGCCCCTCGTGAGGCTTGAGGCTTAAAATCCTGAGAAGGTGAAAACTGTCAATCCAGAACAGTTTTATTTGGATTGAAAATGCAAACCTACCCTCATTATAAAGTTCTTTACTCTACATTTATTTACCTATTACGTAAGTTCACTGGGCACTAAGACATTTATGATCTTCATCAAAACACAATGTTCAGACTGGGTTTGGTCCATCACAGTGAGGATCTGTGAAGTTCAGTTCAGAATTTAATAAACGTGTCAGACTATTCCAAAGTGACACTCACATGCCTTTGTCCAGAAACCACGCAACACGGTTTAGGGAAGAGAGCTAACAATTGCTCAGGAGGGGGCAAGCTTCCTCAGCCTAATCAATTTTCACCAAATTAGGAGCATGAAGAAACTGGAAGAGGCCATGCCATCCCCTTTCCCTGTTCTCCCTTTTAATAATGATAGGAACAATTCTTTAATAATCTTAATATATTAATGAATAAGAGTAATTGTTGATAATGCAATTATTTTTATAACAGCTAATCTGTTTTGAGTGCTTACTATGTGCTGGGGACTATATCTAGAGTGTTACTTGTATGATACCATTAATCCTCATAATCCTAGGAGTCAGACCTGGTTTTTATCCTTAGCTCCTAGATAAGGCCGCTGAGCACAGAGAGGTTAAGGAGTTTTGCCCCAAGGTCACACAGCTGTCTTGTGCTTGAGCCAGGATTTGAGTCTAGAGAGGCAGAGTCCCAGCCCAGCTCTTCACCACCAAGCTATTCACTGATCCTGTTTCTAAGACAGGCTCTTCCTTTTGCCAGTCTTAGAAACACTTGCTTCCTTCGCATTTCAATTGAGGTTTGGCCACTTACTCTTCACTTGAGAACAGCTACAAAACTCTGCTCTCACTACTCCGCTCTAATGGTTTTCCCGGAGGGCAGCCGGGTCAGGTACCAAGCTGGCGGGGGAGTCCCTCAGCCTCCTGCGGGTCCCTCCTCCTTACTCCCCTTACTCCGAGGGGCCCGTGAGGATATCTAGTAAAGGCCTCGCCAGTGCCGATTTTTTTTTTTTTTCTTTCAGCGATGGAGTGGAAGATTCTCTAGCTCAGTAAGAGGTAAAAATTTCATTACAGTTCTTGACAGAATTTTCTGTTTTCAAGTCAAACCTGCTAGGATTAATGGAAAATGCACAGTCCCCCTGGTAGAAATTTTAGTACATGTCAAATCCCATTATGCCAAATGCCACTAATTCAAAGTCCCTTGGGTAAATGGAGATTTCCAGGTCTCCGTTAATGACCTGCTAATTTCAAGTAATATTCCCCTGAACAAAATCCAGTAAAACCAAGGCCGGTTCCTTCAGGTCAATTGTAAAGGGAATGTTCTTCATAGATTCCGTTCCTCAGAATTTGGACAGAGCCATTTAAATTTATGTATTGGCAGATTAAGAATGATCCGAGGCGACAGGTCTGTTTCCCAGCCTAGACCAACGCTTCCCAAAGGTTCTAAAGGACTGACTGGGGAGGCAGAGGAAGCTGGCCCCAGCCGCCCTGGCTGTGGAGGGCTGAGGGATCACTGCTTCAGGGCCCTCAACACACCCCATCCTGGCACTCGGGCTGGGGGCTCGCCTCCTGTTTGAGTCGGAGGACCCTGCTGTCCGTCCACGAGGTCAGGAGGCAGAGCAGCTGGGAAGTGTAATGGGGGTGGTGGCCACACAGCGCAGGCAAGAACCAGGGGGTCTTCTCTTCGAATCATCTCACGGCAGAGTTCAAAGTGAACAACTTCGAATCAGAGAACACAGCTTTTGTGACGTCATTATCTGATTTCTTTGAAAGGTCTCCATGCTTAAGTTCGTAGGAAAAGCGAGGTAAATAATCACAAATTCACCAATAGATTAAATTATTTAAGAAAGGCCTTTTCTCAAGTGCAGATTTCCATTAAGACTATTAAAATTGAGTCGGGGGGCAGGTGGTTACTTCACTGAGACTCTCCCACGTCCCTTTAATGTGCCAGGGCTACCCCGTACAAGGAACATGGAGCCTTGATAACCATGAGTGCCCACCCCGGGCTCTAACTTCTAACTGCTACCCAAGTGCAAACAGGTATCACAGTGAAACTCCCCTTTGATCTTCTACTTTCTCCAGCCACCGGCCACACTGAAGGCTCAGTTACTGCGGCTTTGCTAGATAAACTATTTGGGCAGCCCAGAGAGTGGAAAATCTGAGCCTCGTGACAAGGTGTTAGATTCTGAGAGGTAGAGAAGGAGCTATCAGATCACATGCCCTCGCCCAGCACCAGACCCCGCAGGGGGAAAGCCTGTCACACACACCAACACCTCACTGGTCACCAGGTGCGAGCTGGAGACCAGAGAGGCCGTGAGAGACCAGCAGCCGGGCCTGGAGAGAGGCAGCTTCTCGGAGGGCTTCAGCAGGCTCTCTTGTTAAGTCTAATCCAGCTAAATCCCACAACTGGTAAATTATTTACTGTCATGTACTCGAGCTCTGCTCTGAGGCTCTTCTAAGTGGTGGGAACTGATTCCCAAACTTGTCTCTTGGCGTCCGGCCCACAGGGTGGGCGGCCACATGGAGACGGCTGTGATGTGATGAAGGGAGAGAGGAAGGGAGCGCGCCTGGACGGAGGGGAGTTTCCGTGGACTCAGCGCGCGCTGGGCGAGGCAGAAACTGGGGGGTGCTTCCCTCGCTCCCCTCTAGTTGGAGGAGGAGGGCTTTCCTTGTTGGGCAAGGGAACCGGACGGGCCCTCCCTCACCTCTTCCGTGACGAGCTCCCCAGCCTCGGGCAGAAAACACTGGCTTACCGACCTATGAAGGTTCCTCTGTGGCTACTTTGGTTCTGCCCTCACCACACACTGTAATTTTATTTTGGACACTTTTTTTTTTTCCCCTTAAATCACGACAGCGGAGGCACAGGCCTAAGCCGGGACACTACAGCTCACCACTTCAGAGACAAGCGAGACCTACCCACAGAGTATATTCAGTATCCCACCTTGAGGCTAGCCTTTTTCGCCAGAACAGATTAATTCACTGAGAAGGAAGCATTTCTGTTATTCCTAACCCCCCACTAGCCGCAGCCAGTCTGCGGTGCATGGCTCGCTCGCTCCCTCCCTCCCTCCAGGGAAAACGTCCTGATGCACCCGGTAGAGGCCTAATTTGTTGGGATTCCACGTGGCATTACCAAGAGTGGCCGTGGAGACGGAGGGTGTGGCTGCTGGGGAGCCTAGCACTGCTTCACCCATCAGGCAGCGGCCCAGAAAGAAGGGGATCAGGGAGGCGAGCTCGGACATCCTGCCTGTGGTATTCGCGACAGAGAAGTCACGTCTGGGGAGGGAACATGGAGTACGACAGTGGCACGGAGCTCCCATCCTCGCTCAGCACAGACTCCAGGGTGCGGGAGGAAAGGGGGTGTCTGGGGAACGGATCTGGTAAATGGGGCAAAACCTTATTACCAACTCTGCAGGCTAAACAGAATGTTCCCCAGAGCCACTGTTTGCTCAAAACAAACAGAGCCTCGGCGGCATCTCTCGGCCAGCCGACACTTCCTTGCTGACTTGAGGCGATGTGGCTGGGCATGGCAGCTAAAGACTCCCTTTGATTTTTCGAGTACCTCCTAACACTCCACGGTGTCCCCATGAGGGCAAAACAGAGGCAAGAAGGCCCACCAGACCCATAAACATTTGGGGGAAATGTGTTTTTCCTACCCTGGAACTTTGAATTGTTCAGTCTCCCCACAGCCTGATTGTTTCCCGGCTGGGAGCCCTCCAGGGTGCGTGACAGGAGGAAAGGCCCAGGCTCTTGTCCTGGTGGAGGTCTGACCTGGGCAAGTCACTTCACCTCACATCCATGCCTGGGTTCGTAGATCAAATAAGATGACACACATGAAAACGCTCTGTCAACGCTCAAGTGTTCTCTAAATGCATTTTTACTACCTGGGTTGTTAGTGTTTCTCATAGAGGAAGAAACTGAGGAAGTAATATTTTGATTTCACTGAGCCTGGGTTTCAAACAATAGGATAATAGCACTAACGTCAATCAGACACTTAATTGCATTTAGCGGTTTTAAACACCGTTTCTGGGGATAAATCAAACGGTGATAAATGTAGGCTTTCCCAAGCGAGGGGACTTGATTGGTCCTGCTCCTCCTCTCGTCTTCCTGCCACACATCAAGTAGTTCCACGACGGGACGTTTTGAGATGAGCCAGGGATAAAGTGGGACCCAGAGCGTTCCGAGAGGGCAGGAAGCGGGCTGGAGCCAGCTCTGAGACGCCCACTGCGACCTAACCCGTCTGAGGAGCACAGCAGCGGGCCCGCGGCTCAGGGCGCGCTGCTGGAGGCCCGGGCTCAGGCCACAGGTTGCGGGTGAGGTCACTGCACACACAGGAGGGATTTATGTCACCAACACAACTCCTGAGTTTTTGGAAATGACCAGAATGGCAGAAAGACTGCGAGCCCACTGAGGTTCTGCAGACAGACTAAATGATTCCCTTGCATGGATGAGGATGTATGAGACGTGACTGCGGCAGAGATCAAAGTTTTAGGACTTTCCAGCCTGGTCAACAACAGGCGCCATATTAAAAAGTGTGACACCACAAAGGGAGGATCATGGCTCCTCCTGTAACGGATTTCTACCCTCAGGCACAAGTTTATACAGTGACGACCGGGTGGTGGGTGGGGGTGTCTCTGGGTGGGAAGAGAACAGACTGGTTGGAATGGACATGGCCACAGGCCAGCCAGCTCAGGTCTCCTCTGCTGAGCACCTGTCAACTCCAAAAGGAGCTTGCATGGAGGGATGGAAGCTCTTCTGCCCGGAGTAGAGGGCACGGCATGAGCGGTGCTCTTTACCAAACACGGACCCTATGCCTGGCCCATGGCGGACCTCTACTATTACCTCTCGTAATGTTACTACCAGCCCCAATTTACAAAGGAGAAACCCAGGTTTAGAGAAGGTAAGAACATACCTGAGGGCACAAAAAAAGGACCTGGACACCCTAGCCTGGGTCTGCTGGCTCCTCTGGAATGTGGTCCACTCCCACGCCATCCCCTGGCCTTCTGGAGCGCTCCTTTACCCCGCAGTTCCATCCCAGGTCATAAGCTCCCAGTTTCCATGCATCACCACAGAATGTTATGACTTAAAACAATTTCTAGTAACTTAACCTGACCTTGTAACATCTTACTACTTCCTCCCAGAGCCTCAGCTGGCTGTGCTGTGAGTTGAGGGCTGTGGCTAGAACTGCACACTGGAGAGAGGACAAATCCTTTCAAGCTCATCTTTTCTGACCTCTGCTCTCCCTGCTTCGGGGCACTTTGATCTCTGGGAGATGCGCGCTTCTTCCGATGCGATGCGCGGCAGGCCGGCTGCCAAGCAATACAGTTTTAAATTCCTTTGCAAACAAATAAACAAAAGATACCCTTGAAAATCCTGCTCTGCAAAATCTCAGCTCTGAAGCTTCCTTTTTATAGAGTTTTCCAAAGCAACTTATTTTTCGAACATTTGTAGTATTTGGAAATATCCACAGCAATCTTCCCTTCTGACTATACCATCTGGCTGCTTGACAAACGGTAATTACTCTGAGTCAGGCTGAGCCGGCACTCTTGGAAAAATAGAAGGCGAAAGTGGGCTCCTCACTGAAGTTTACATGACATTTGCACGTTGCCCAAGCGCTTCTCAAACAAAGGCGAGCGTCCGCAGTATCTGGCTGGGCAGGAGACGGGGCCTCAGAAGGCCGGCCCGTTGCTCACTTTCAGCAGTCAACGGCCTGGGCTGCCGTCCTTGTGTGGACGCCCCCACGCGCAGGGCGCCTCACGACGCTCTCTCGGGGAGCCACCCTGAGGGCGGATGGGGTTGATACCGGAAGCAAAGGAGGGCGGGGCGTGGGCATTTGTGCAAGTGGGCCCCCCACCGGGCAGGGCCTGGGATGGCCCCTCACAGCTGCGTAAGGGCTCTGGGCTGGAGGCCCCGTGCCAGCGCCTCACGGATGCAGGGTGGGAAGCAGAGTGAGCGCCCCCCCGCGCCCCCCCGCACCCGGGCCTCAGCCTTGTCTGCAGAAAGGATGTAAACTTCACAACTCACCCCCCTACCCATCCAGCGCGGGTCCCCCACAGCCCCTTACCGAGCAGGCTGATGCCCAGCCGGGACAGGCCCTGCCGGAGCCCCTCGCCCAGGCTCTCGGGGAGCTGCCGCCGCCACTCCTCCTGCCGGTTGTAGTGCTCCTCGTCTAGCGAGAGGCGGTCCATGTTCCGCGCCAGGCTTGTGGCCAGGTTGGTGATGGAGGTGAGGGTACCTGAGGGCACAAGAGCACATGGGTTGGCCTTCTGGTCACCTATCCCGTGGAGCCCCCGCGAGTGGTCCCCGGGGAGGGGGGGCAGTGGAAGCACATCTGTGCCTTCTGGACATGCCCCGGTGGTTAGTGATGGGGGCTTCCTCCGGGCCCTGGAAGCAACAGCCTTCAGGAAATGAGGTGAAGGCGCGCCTGGCTGGCGCACTCGGTGGAGCAGGCGGCTCTTGATCTCGGGGTTGTGAGCTTGAGCCCCAGGTTGGGTGTAGAGGTTACTAAAACTTAAATCTTTAAAAAAACGAGGCAAAGATTAACAACACTTGCTTATAAGGGTGATGGCACACCTCAAAAGGGGTAGGACGAGAATCTCTGTTGCCAGAAAAATGCCCAGAGTTTGATGAAACTACCATCCACTCTCGTGGGATCCTCAAGTCTTGGCTAACACAGTTTTGAACTCCTCCTTGAGGCCCAGTGTTGAAGGTTAAATTTTGTTTTGATTTTAAAGGTTAAGGTTACTGTAAAGAAACATTTCTACTTAGGAATAAAATGTATTCCCTCCTTAGAGCCAAGGGCAACACTAAACTTTATCATTTGACATTCTGAGGAACTAATGATCGGGCCACAGTCAAGACGTGGAGGTTTTTTTTTTAGATTTTATTTATTTATTTGACACAGAGGGACACAGCGAGAGAGGGAACACAAGCAGGGGGAGTGGGAGAGGGAGAAGCAGGTTTCCTGCCGAGCAGGGAGCCCCATGCGGGACTCGATCCCAGGACCCCGGGATCACGACCCGAGCCGAAGGCAGACGCCTAACGACTGAGCCACCCAGGCGCCCCAAGACGTGCAGTTTTGATTCTCAGGATGTGAGCTGAAAAAAGTGAGGGAATAAATCATGTGAAAGCCATGATTTTGTCTGGTTTTCCTAAGAAAGGCTATCTCAGCATCTTGCTCAAAACAGTCCCCAACCCCTCTAGCAAGTCTGCAGAGATCTCATTGAAGCAAGACTGAAAGACATCAATGGACAGATCCTGAAACTGACCAATGAACTCCTCTGGTAGTGGACACCTAGTTCCAAAAAAACACGGAAGACGGCATTTTTGCAGCTGCATCTTTACCAGCAATCTGAAAAGAAAAAGTCCATGCGTACCCACAGACACCAAAAAACGAAACAGATTTTTGCTAAGAGAAGGAGAGAACAAGTGTAAAAAAACATTCAGTGAGTCACTATGCTAAAATTACCATGGGGTTCAATTTAACAGGTGTTGGGTGTCTTATTTGAAAATAAAAACAACAGAACCACAAAGATTCGAGTGTCAGGAGTGAGAAATCCACCAGTGACTCATCCATGAGTTCCTTCAGCTCTCAGCTCGCAGGCCTCCCGGACGGCTGGGGCTTGGGGGAGTGGGCCTGTCCTTGTCTACACAACTCGGCTTATGCTCTTGCGTTTTCCTGCCAGCCCCCCTCTACAGAGGATGGGTGCTCATATTTCAAGGTCCTCTTCTTCTGAGCCTTCCAGAGACTTCTATAACCTGCCCACTCATCACAGAGTTGCAGCGCTGTTGACATTAAAAAGCCTTTTATGGGGGAGAAGCCCTTTGCCCTATTTTCCCTGCCTCCTGCTGAGAAGAAAAGGGGACTCAGATGGCCCTTGTTAGTTCCCGAGTCACTGCCAACCTGACCAAAATATTGTCAAGCACACACAGATAAAACGAAAACATGCCCCTTCACGTGGGCAGCAGTGTGGCTTCCGTGCCTGACGGACCGTCTGGGCCACAAGATGGCACTGTTGCCGTGGCCTGCTAGCCGGGAGCTGGCTGTTCTACCTCCAAGGTCGCTTCCATGTCAAAATGTATCCATATCCTTCCAGAAGTTATGACAACTGTATCTACATTAAAAAAAAAAAAAAAATGATGAGGCAACACAGTGTAGGGTTTCTGATGTTTAGCAGAAGTCCTGCACACCTTTAATATTTCTGTATTTATCACATGGAATAACAGTTGAGCCAATCCTTGTTTTCCCAATGGGAGGTTTAAAATTCTGAAGTTTCTGAAACATTTTCACACACTGCAGG
The DNA here is from genome assembly GCF_029215605.1 of Mirounga angustirostris. NCBI lineage: Eukaryota > Metazoa > Chordata > Mammalia > Carnivora > Phocidae > Mirounga > Mirounga angustirostris. The sequence continues at coordinate 36,771,550 of NW_026991712.1, forward strand.
CAAATAGTGATCTGTTTAAAACATAAGACATTCTGTGGGAGCTCTGTTACAAATCCAGCATTTCACTGCAACCTACCCGGCCCAACAAGGGTAGAGGCACACTTCGCGCACCGAAAACTTCAACGCGTTCTTTAAAAATAAAAAATAAGGGAAGGAATGAAAAGGAGGCATTATGAAAAGGAACCCAAACAGCTACCTTTGGAAATGTGCTTTACAAAGGATGTCGTCCCTCTGGAAACTCCACTCACAAAGGCTCCAGGGCCTCTGGTCAGCCCCTCGTACGGAAGCCTAAAGAAGTCGGCGATTCCGTTCCCGATGCTTCGCACCAAACTCGCGGGGCTGCCGAGGATTTCCAGAGATCCAACCACCCAGCCTGTGAGGGACCAAAGGGAAGGGGTTACTGAAACCTTAAATACAGCACTTTCAACATTTGGGAAAAGTGACCCATTTTCCCTGCAATTCATTTTTCACACTGGAATTGAGAGTGTAATAAGCTCCTCTGGAGCAAAATATGGGAAATAACTCATTCACTGTGAATTCATAAATGGCAAACTTTCATACTTTATAAATCAAAGTGATCCTTTTGGCAGCCTCGCAAACAGCTTTACTCTGACTTTCTTGCCCGAGCCTCCCATACTCCTGCTAAAAGGGACCTGTGTGCAAGGCGATGCACACTCCCTGCCCCCCCACCCCAAGGAAAGGTGGTCTCTTAGGGTGCAGGTGTGTTTGCAGGCTGGGAAGTTATCTTTAAAACCACCTCAGGGCAGCGGAGGCATGGGGGCGGGGCGGGGGGGGAAGGCCAGATGCTAAATGGGGTGTCACAAAGGAGATGCAAAGTTCTGACAAGGATGGAGGAGTTATTTTTAATCTTTCCCAATCCTACCAAGCTGAGTTCTTCCCTTTGGAGCAGAGCTGGAGCCAGACAAACGTCTCCCCTTCAACCCCAGCTTCAGTTGTGTAAACATCGGTGACACGGACATACTGATTAGGTTAGCGAGAGGGGAGTGTTCCCTTCCAGTGTCCCGGGAGGGGAGCTTTGGATCTGGTTTCCCATTCGAGCAGGGGTGGGGGGGCTGGGGGGGGTGGACGACGACGACTTGCCAGGGGCTGGCCTGCTCAGTGGCCTGATTGTGGTGTCTGCTGCCTCGTGGGGATGTGGCTACGGTGTGAACTCCAGCAGTGCCTTCCCTTCACCTTCCTCCCCTGGGAGGGGGCTCGGCGTGCTCGTCTGGGTTGGGGGGGGTGCTGCTGGAGGTGCAGGCAAGGCCGAGGGCTAAGCGCAGGGTTCTAGACCGGCAACTTCCTCCGGGAACCACGGAACCCCCCCCCCCCCCCCCCCCGGCCTGGGGCTGAGAGCGCTCTCATGGGGCGGCTGTGAGGCCAGGACTCATGGGGGAGCCAATCCTGCCTCAGCAGCAGATTCGTGGAGGACAAACCTGGGGCAGACTCTCAGTCAAGTCACACTGATCCCAGAGGCTCAGGAAGATGTGGGTGCAAGAAGCAAGGCAGAGCCCAGCCCATTTCTAGGCCGAGCCCCATAGAGGGGGGACAGTCTTAAATTTGGACCCCACTCCTCTTGCCTGGAACAGCACGAGGGTAACACTAGGGAGTCACTGCCAGAGACCAGCACTATAAAGGGCCAGCTTCTGGGTACAAGACCTTCAGCTTATTTAATGCACCCAGCAACTGTGCAAGTACTCTTACCTCCCTAATTTACATGAATTCAGAGGGGCTAATGACTGGGCCTCCCCCTGGGGTCAGGGATAGCAGGCAGGGGGACTGAGGTGAATTTGACATGGTGTTAACCCGTCTCCACTTCTACTTCCAGGCAGGACGAGGGGGCAAGTGTGGCTCAACTGTTCACCATCTCCCGCTGCTTAGACGTGGGGGCTGGGTCTCCCACCCCGCCCACCCACCCTCTGTGAGCCCAGGCTGCAGCGAGGAGGCAGGGTAGCATGGAAGGCTGTGGAATATGGTTCCTTGGAGGGCTCTCTCTGTAGGTAAAGAAACAGCAGATTCCCTTTGGCCTGGAATAGTTATAAGGCTCTGCCTGCAGGCAGCAAATTGGTTTAGAAACATCTTAATTCTCCTTCTCTCCACAGATTTTACACACAGATAAGCAAAGGAGAGGGAGCTATTGCTGAGCAAAGCCCATCTACACAGACTAGTGTAGCGGGGCCCAGCATGAAGGGACACCGCCCAGCCTCACCATCTGCCCCCCCCCTCCCGGCCACTGGAAGGCGGGGTGCGGTCTCCTGGACCAGGAGCACTGCATGACGGGAGGGCTATGTATGCACCCGAGCTACTTCTCAGCGGCATCTGAGCTAGCCAGAAAAGGGCAGTAAGTATCCGAGGGCACGCCTTCTTTATTTTCCTTCAAAAGCAAATACATCTTTTGCTTATTTGTTTGGAAATTTTGTTGAAAAAGAGTGTCTGTCTGACTTCCCATCAAATTGAGACTTGGGTGTAGAGGGGCCCCAGGAAATTAGAAAGCCCACATGCTTTCCTTCGAATAAGGCTACTCATTTCTCATTACTGTTTATTTTTAAAACCTTTTCAAGGTGAATCCACAAACTTCCCTAGAAATGAGGTCAGGGTATTTCGACCATCCCGGGCAGGAACCTTCTAGTCAAGTTCAATGGGTGAATCCTGCCCCACGTGCAACACAGATGCAACTTGCTCATCCCCAGGCCAACCCTCCCCCTTCCTCTACAAGAGTGCTAGTACATTCTCTTGAATGCTCTTCTACTGGGGCGTCCGTAACCTCCTACCATCTTCCCATTTTGTCTGTAGGCTTTTAGTGACAAAATTCCCAACAGGCTCTAAAAACTTGGCCCTCTATAATAGAATTTCTTGTCCCAGCGTATAATGAGGTTGGGACAACAGCTTAGAGGATTTTTAGGTGGATTACAAAAAATCCAAACAGAATGTTCTTGTGAAAGCCCATTAAGAACAAAAAACAAAACAGAGAGAGCGTTTTTAGCACACAGGCTGCAGGGACATGGCTCCTTGGGGCCACAGTTGGGAGTTTCTCTGCCAGCTCATTACCTACATGGGTGCCCCCCACACCTCAGCATTTATGTGGTGGCCTGGCGGGAGGCTTAGTCCTTCCCAGGCCCCAGATCGGAGCCCAGGAACTTATGTGCCTGCTTCTCATGTTAAAAGCAAAAACTTCCTGAAAGGTTAAGTTTCTGGAATTGTTTATAAATATACCCATCTATTAAAATTGAAATGTTAACTGCTTATTTTTAAATGATTTCTTAGCAAGAGAGAAATATTTTTTTCATCGTTGTGCAAGCTATCAAAACAATAGTCCCAGCAGGGCCCTCCCCTGATCTTGTCATTTTCAGTTAAGACTTCTGGGTAACCTCATTAACTCTATGAATTTCATTATGGAGAGAATGTCATCTCACAGTTTGGCAACAACAGGGGTCATTTACTGCTACAATGTTAGCTTGTATGGGAATGCTTTCACCAAGTACAACGGTATAAATGTTCTTCCCTGTGTTACCCTCGGAAAGGAAGACTGTCACGTTCTCTGCTAGAAAGAACCCACAAGACCAACTCTGGTTGGTGTTTGTTGCTTGAATTCATGGGCACATAAGGGGCTGGATAATCACACTGAAACCGTGTTGGAGTGAATTTAGGCGAGGAACGTGTGTTTCGATGCCCGTTACCATAGAATATTCTGAGACCACTCCGTTCCCTGCACTCCACTCCACCATTAGCACAGTACTCACCATTGGACCTGCTGTCCACATATTCAAACCACCCCCTGCAGACTTTTCTATCTCAGGTCTTTGGAGAAGCTGAGACTCCACTTTCTTTTTGCTGTCTAGACAGGCCAGGCCACGCTGGATAGGTAGAAGGCTCTTTATGCATCTTACGAGCACACAGATCCTCTGAATTTCTCACCTACAGCTATTCATGGACTGTAATGAAGGAAGCTAACGAGCTACCACTGGATTTCTTTTAGGCCCCGGGGGCTGAGGCCCGGGGCTAGTTTTCCTGACTGCACTTCATGCTAACACCCTTGTACCTGCAGAGAGCTGCGAGAAAGCGTCTGCTACGTGGAATTAACGTTCTACGGTCCATAACAGCAAATACCAAAGCTCCTATTTGCTTGAGTGTTTACTAAGCGCCAGGCGCTTTTATCTGATCCTCTCAGAGATCTTAAAACCCATTTTACCCATGAGGAAACGGAGACTCGGGAGGTTCAAGGACTTACCCGCAGGGGCAGAGTGCGGGTGTCAATCCAGCGCTAACCGCAAAGCCCGCTCCTCCCCTGCCGCCATTTGCTCCCCTAGGCCTTGAGGCTGATGAGCAGCCCCCGAGGCAGTTCCTCCCGGCCCAGGCTCTAGCCCGCCCGGCCCTCGGCGTGTGCACTCACCCGCTCTGAAGAGCGCGCCCGCGGCATAGTGCATGGCCAGGGCTTGGACCAGCTGCCTGGCCGTGGTGAAGACGGGGCCGCGTTCAAACACCGAGAAGGACAGCGGCGTGTGGTCGGACGCTATGTACAGCTTGAGGGAGGCGTGGATGCTGACGAGGAGACTCACGGGCTGGATCACCAGCTTCCGCAACTTCACGGGATGCACCAGGGCCCTGGCGTGCTGGCTGACCTGCGCGGGCAGCCCCTGCGAGCCCCCCGCGGCTCCGGCGGGCTGCGCGGCCAGGCAGCCGTCGGGAAGGTAGGTCTCGAACAGCGTTTTGATGTAGTAAACGAACGTATCTTCCACGTACAGCCGCGCGGGTTTCACTTCAAAGCGGAACTCGTTCATATCCTCGAAGAAGCCGCTCTTGCCGGCAGTGAGGGTGAGGCCGAGTTTGATAAAGCAGTTCTCCTTGTATTCCTCCAGATCTCTGCCGGATACAAGGAGGCTCTGCATTTTGCAACACCGCACGGGGTCTGTTTTCTCCCCCTGGCAGACCAGGACGGCAAAGTGGAAGTTGGACTTGTTGTACAGCTGGTTGTCCACCTGCAGGTCCCCACAGTAGACCTCCACACAGTGAAGCTGGAGGGGGGCTGCAGCAGCCTCTTCCCCGGGCAGGCCACCGGCCACGGGGGCCACGTGCAGAAAGACACTGTCCAGTGTGAGTCTCAGGAGCTCAGACGACACTTTGTGGTGGGTGAGGTCATCAAACACCACCAGGCTCAACTGAGTAATGAACACTTTCAGTGTCACAATCTTCTCCAGAGTTCTGGAAGAGAAAGGGAGAAGAACATCAGTGTCCCTCTGCTCTTCGTTTGCTTTCTTTCCTTTTCTTCTCTCCTTTGTTCCCTCCCTCCCTCCCTCCCTTCCCTCCTTCCTTCCTTCCCCCGTCCCCAACAGTGCCTTATTACACACCTCCTGATATTCCGTCAGATTCTCATAAAAAACAAATAAGAATTCAACTTTCAGTTCATGGTGTCTGGACAGAACCGGTCACATTCCCACAACAGCATTGGGAAATGTTCCCTATGGGACTATTACAAGTTCTTGTCATGTTCTGTATGTGCTTCCGTTCTCAACACCAGATTTTTACTCCAAAATTCTAGTGTTTGTGCACTAATTCTCTATCACGATCATCTCAGGGCAGAAAGGTAAAATCAAATAACCAAAACTCCTTACCTTGAAGTAAAGCAAACAAGAAAACTTACATTCATCCCCAGGACCCCGGCCCATCTAGCCATGTCTCGGCCGTGGGCTCTGCTCCCCCACCATTTCCAGAGCTGACCTGCTGCGCTCCTGCCTCGGGCCAAGCCCTCCATGGTGCAGGAAATCTTCCAGCCCTCCCCTGCTCCAGGGCATCACTCCAGCCTCCCTCTCCTCCATCCTCGTCTTTTTCTTCATTACTAACGGCCTACCACTGGATTTCTTATAGGCCCAGGGGCTGAGGCCTGGGGCTAGTAGCCCTCTGGCTACTCCTCAGTTTTCTGCTCCCCCCATAAAAACTTCTACACGCACTGTCTGCGGGCTGCCTTCCATTCCCTCTTCCCCTTGCTCCAAGCAGCTTCCGTCCCCACAGTCCACCAGAGCGACTCTTACCAAGTGACTTCCTTGTCACTTAGCCTTTCACTGACGGCCTTTTGGTCTGTGGCTCACTTGACCTACAATGGTATTTCACCTTGTCGATAACTCCCCCTGTCTGGAAACATTCCTTCTATCTGTCTTCTCTTGGCTCTTCTACTTGTGGTCCCCCATCCTCAGTCGCCGTGTGACCTCCTCCCCTTCTCCCTGACCCCTACAGATTCAGGTGCCCAAGGCTCAGCCCTTGCAGACCTCATCCAGTCCCATGGCCTGATATGCTGTCTCTGTGCTGAGGACTCCCAGTCACGTCATCAGCTCAGAGCTACCCGACTGCAGCCTCCGGTATCTAAACGCCTCTCCAGACTCACTAGTCGTCTCAACTTGTCATGTCTGTCATCAAACTCCAGATCTTACCCCCCACCCCGAGCTACATATGGTCTCTCCTAGCTCAGTTTTTTTTTTTTTTTTAAGATTTTATTTATTTACTTGAGAGAGAGTGAGTGAGCACAAGTGGGGTCAGCAGCAGAGGGAGAGGGAGAAGCAGACTCCCCACTGAGCAGGGAGCCCGATGTGGGACTTGATCCCAGGACCCTGAGATCATGACCTGAGCCTAAGGCAGACGCTTAACCGACTGAGCCACCCAGGTGCCCCTCCTATCTCAGTTAATGGCAACCACATCCCATCCCTTGTTAGAACACATATTTGGGAGTCCTCCTTGATACTCCTATTTTCAACCCTTACCCAATGCCTCAGGGAAATCCCATTGGCTTTTTCTTAGAAAGCACATCCAGAATCTGACCATTTCCTCCCACTTCCACTGATCCCACCACAGTCTAGGCCACTGGCATCTCTAGTGTGAATAACTGTAACAATCTCTTCACTAGTCTCCCTGCTTCCACCCTTGCTTCTCTGTGGTCTACTTCAGTGAGGCAGCCAGCGAGTTCCTAAAAATTTAGGTCAGATCATGTCACTTCTTCACTCAAGTGAAGTGATCCAGTGATTTCCCCACTTCGTTCAGAATCAAAGCTAAGCCCTACCCAAGTCCCGCTCTTCTAGCCCTCACCTCTCCGACCTCAGGTGCTACGACTTTCACTTTCGCCCACTCTGGCCCACACTGGCCTCTTCCCTGCTCCTCCAACGTGCCAGGCACGCTACTTCAGACCTTTGAACCGGCTGTGCCCTCTGTCAGGAAGCTTTCCCACCAGATAGCCACATTATTAACTCCCTCGCAGCTTTTGAGTCTTTGCTCAAATATCACTTCGTGGTGAGGCTTACCTATACTGGTTTTTAAAAATTACTCTCTCTGTCCCTGTGGCCTGGCATTCCTGGTCTTTCTACCCAGCTGTTTCTATCCCTGCAAAAAGCCAACCTTCTACTGTACCATAAATTTTCCTTTTTTATTATGTTTATTCTCTGTGTTCCATTCTACATCTATGAGAACGTGATCATTTTCTCAAAAGAAGGGATTTTGGTCTTTTTGGTCACCGTTGTATCCCCATCCCTAGGATAGCACCTGGAATCCAGTAAGCACTTAAAAAATATTTGAATAAATGAATTGAGGGAATATTAGTAAATATCTGTCCCTTTCCTACTTCTACCACTGAATGTATAAGTTGTTGCTACTATGATTAATAATGCACTATTAATGCCCTAGACAAATATTTCTGAAATTGTTGTATAGGCTTGAAAGTTTGTGTTATATAATTTTATATTAAGTCTCCAATTTTGTTATGCTGTTGATTTTTTACAAACACTCTTGGGCAAAGAAAACATTCTACCCAACCTTGTCTGAAACATTGTAAGTTCAAATTAATAATAATTTGGCAGGTCGAAATTAATAATTTCTTAACCATATGTGAAAAGCAAGGAACTTTTTTAGAAAAGGGCTTATACAAATGTATGGAAGTTGGTATTATTATTTTACATTTTAAATAAAATTTTAATAATAAACTTCTGATGCTAAACTAAATTCTTCTTGTAGAAAATTAAAATGCAGAAAATTATTAGATAATCACTTATAACCCCTGCATCTATTAAAAATTTGGTTTCTTCTTTTGAGTTTTAGTTCTAGGAATGTTTTCTCTGCATATGTGTGTGAGCATGTGTGAGCAGAGAAGTATTTATGTGTGTGTGTGGGTGTTTGTGTGTGTATGATACAGGACTGGTCATATTTGTATATTCAATTTTATATTCTGTTTGCTTTATCTTAGATTTATCACATGCATTTTTCTATTCCACTGAAAGCCTGTAAACCTTTTTTCTGTGGATATACCATTTATGTACCATCTGTTCCCCTACTGCTGGGCATTTGTGCTCGAAATATTTTGCCACTCTAAGTGGCAATATGATAAATCTCTGTCTTAGCCCACTTCTCTCACCACTGCTTTGACCCTTAAACTCTGAGAATTCTTAAAAGTGGAGTTTCCAAGGGGCGCCTGGGTGGCTCAGTCGGCTGAGCGTCTGCCTTCGGCTCAGGGTCCTGGGATCAAGCCCCCATGTCAGGGTCCCTGCTCAGCGGGGAGTCTGCTTCTCCCTCTGCCTCTGCCCCTCCCCCAGGCTCATGCACGCACGCATGCACTCATGCGCTCTCTCGAATAAGTAAATAAAATCTTAAAAAAGAAAATAAAAGTGGAGTTTCCAAGCCAAAGGGATTTTTTTTCTTAAGTAGGCTCCACGCCTAGTGTGGAGTCAGCCCAGCATGGAGCCAAACGCGGGGCTTAAATTCACGACCCTGAGATTAAGACCTGAGCTGAGATCAAGAGTCGGACACCTAACTGACTGAGCCACCCAGGCACCCCCAGGCCAAAGGGATTTTAAAGCTCTTAATACATGTTGCTCAAGTGCTTTCCAGAAAGTGGCAACAGTTTACACTTCCACTTGAACTGTATATGATGGCACATCATTACTTTGGTAATAGCTTACTTAAATTTGCATTTCTTTGATTACTTATATTTTCTCTTCCTAGAATTTCCTGGTCATGCATGTGCCTCTTCTTTTAGAAAGAGGGGCTAGCTTCATACTATTCCTACTGGATTACAGGAGTTCCTTTAAATTATGCATATTAACTCTTTGGTTCATGAGTGTAAGACCTGATGGCAACACTCTAAATAAGAGGTGAGTTTATTTTTGATGCAGCTCTAATTGCTAAGTCAGATTACTAATTACTAGGTTGTCAACTGGATACAGAAGTATTAATTTGCATTTCATGCTAATGCTAATATATAATTCTTTTTTTTTTCTGGATTTATTTTTTATTGTTATGTTAATCCCCATACATTACATCATTAGTTTTAGATGTAGTGTTCCCTGATTCATTGTTTGTGCATAACACCCAGTGCTCCATGCAGAACGTGCCCTCCTCAATACCCACCACCAGGCTAACCCATCCTCCCACCCCCCTCCCCTCTAGAACCCTCAGTTTGTTTTTCAGAGTCCATCGTCTCTCATGGTTCGTCTACCCTTCTGATTCCCCCCCTTCATTCTTCCCCTCCTGCTATCTTCTTTTTTTTTCTTAACATATATTGCATTATTTGTTTCAGAGGTACAGATCTGAGATTCAACAGTCTTGCACAATTCACAGCGCTTACCCAGAGCACATACCCTCCCCAGTGTCTAACTAATATAAAATTCTAAGATGCATGTCTTAGTTTGTAAGTCAGTTTGTTAAACTTACCACCGGAAGGGGTACCAAAGAAGATAATATATTGCTACTTTTTATAGGTATGATTTAATGCTAATAACCATATCCTTATGGATTACATAATTCACCAAAAGCTATAATGTGTATATAGAGATGATAAAGAATGATAAATAGCAGGTTTATGACTTTATAAAGGGAAAGCTTACCATACTGTCACTGGGATAACAATTATTCCTACCTATTGGTAGCGGTTAAACTAGGTCCCACTTTTCCTTCTGGGGCCACAGTGACGAAGACCGTGCCACACTGGAGGACAATGTCCACATATACATAGCCAAAGCCAGTCAGGAACACAACCTGTGAGAAGAATATTCAAAATCTGATTAAAAAGAAGTAAGAAACACTACTGAAATGGTTGCCTTCAAATGTCTTAAGTTCTGATTCGATGCCACAAACACTTGCTGGTTATATTTCTTTATATCTATGTGTGTAGGCTATTCAGCTGACTTGAAAAAAAAAAAAAACAACAAAAAAGAAAGATCAAATCCAGATTTTTCAATATCCAGCTGTAAGGTTCAGAGCAAAAAACAATGATGGATGACAGGGCATGAGTGTCTTCATTCTCTGCTTCTTTGGAATTGGCAAATAGCTCTGTGTGGGCTGGAGCCCAGCCATGGGCTGGCTTTATGTGTGCATATGAATCTCTGTGGAAAATAATCCCCTGAAACTCAGGACTTGAAATGCAACATGCAAAAAACTTTCAGACTCTTGAGTGTTGACTTACTACCATGAGGATGCCCTTCTATCCTGGGGACACAGAAATGTACCAGAAAACCTACCATGCCATAATCCTCTCAAGGCCCCTCAGTCCCTCACATAACTTGTAACAATAATGTCAGATAACTTCATTTGCCTGGAGTCAAAATGAATTTTTCTTCCACGGGAAGGTGGACTAAGCCCCAGAAAACTTCCACCTTAGAAGCCAGGTGCCAGGCCAGCAGTAACAGATGTCCTTTTAGCATTAAATAGGTTGCTTAAATGGATAAATATCTGAAAGCAGAACAGAACTGTTTGAAAAACAACTCCAGGAACATCATGTTCACAGCCAGCACTACCTGAGAGTAGGGGCAAGAACCTCCTGTGTTTGGGAATGTGGATTTTGATAACTTGCAGTATCAGTTCAGTCCAAGTCTGGGCCCTTTATTATTGCTAGGACAGTCAATAAAAGAAGGCTGAAAATTCCTGGATGAAGGAACAGAGCTCGGTGCCTGCCTGACAGGGAATGAATGTACTCTAATTCTGACCGTATGCGGAGGAACCGGAGAGAGAGTACACAGAACCGCAGGAAGAGAGTCACAGGCTCAAACTGGGACGTGACTTCAATGTCACCGGGCTTCTTTCGTGCATGAGGGCGCCTCCTTCAGAAATCCTGACTGCGGGAGGGTGCCTGGGTGGCTCAGTTGGTTAAGCGACTGCCTTCGGCTCAGGTCATGACCCTGGAGTCCCTGGATCGAGTCCTGCATCGGGCTCCCTGCTCAGCAGGGAGTCTGCTTCTCCCTCTCCCACTCCCCCTGCTTGTGTTCCCTCTCTCACTGTGTCTTTCTCTGTCAAATAAATAAATAAAATCTTTAAAAAAAAAAAAAAAGAAAAAAGAAATCCTGACTGCGTGCAGCACCCTGGGCCGTGCGGCTGGCCATCACATCTCCCGCTCAGCTCCTGCAGTGTGGTGGCCCGCAGATGCTCCCCCTCCGCAGGCCCCTCCCCTAGTGCCTTCTCTTCCGTCCCACGGCCACTGCTTTAGCTTAGGCCCTTGTCTGCCACTCGGCACCCCTGCGCCCCTCCCCACATGGGTCCTTTCCAGATCCTGTGTACCTTTGCCCATACTCCTTAAGGATACCTTTCTCCATGAAGGTACTCTCTAGGTTTCTTATTCCTTTGCTCAGCTTGATACTTACTCTGACGTCCCTAAAGTACTTTAACCATATTTCTGTTTGGTCACAAATCTGTAGTGTTTGCAGCACAGCCACCTGTTTATACACCTGACCCAATGACTAGCTCGTCAGTTTGATGGCAGGAGTGGAGTCTGTTCTCTATGGACGTGTTTCCCAAATGGATTGTTTTGCAAAAATATGTTTCTAAAGACCCTGTATCCTGAATTTGCCTTATCTGTTCTAAGGTAAAAACTGAACTTGGGGCGCCTGGGTGGCTCAGTCGGTTAAGCGTCTGCCTTTGGCTCACGTCATGATCCTGGAGTCCTGGGATCGAGTCCCGCATCGGGCTCCCTGCTCAGTGGAAAGCCTGCTTCTCTCTCTGCCTCTCACCCAACTCGTGCTCACGCTCTCTCTCTCAGAAATATAAATAAAATCTTTAAAAAAAAATTGAACTTGGGTGCCTGGGTGGCTCAGATGGTTAAGCGTCTGCCTTCGGCTCAGGTCATGATCCCAGGGTCCTGGGATCGAGTCCCACGTCGGGCTCCCTGCTCCTTGGGAGCCTGCTTCTCCCTCTGCCTCTCTCTCTGTCTCTGTCTCTCATGAATAAATAAATTAAATCTTAAAAAAAAAATTGAACTTGACTAGGACAAAATCTGGAATGGCTCAGCTCATGAATCTAAAACAAAACAGGTATTATTTCAGAAACATTCACATTTATTATTCTGTATGATATACAAAGTAAGTCAACTGCTTTTTTAAAAAAGATTATTTATCTGAGAGAGAGAGAATGCATGATGTGAGAGGGGGAAGGGCAGAGGGACAGGGACAGATGCAGACTCCCTGCTGAGCGTGGAGCCTGAAGTGGGGCTCGGCGTGGGGCTCCATCCCATGGCCCCGAGATCATGAACTGAGCAGAAATCAAGAGTACTGACTGAGCCACCCAGGCGCCCCAAGTCAACTGCTTTTTTTTTTACTAGGCTTATAGATGTGGGATTATTCATTTGGCACAAACCTTTCTAAGGCCCTGTGCTCCCTCCCATCTGTATTTCCCTCTCTCAGTGACTGTAACTTCAGTGCATGTCCCAGGGTTTTAGGAGAGAACTATCAACCCTCAAAGGAGGGAGGGAGAGGATCAAAAAGGGAAATATTTATTGCTGTGTTCAAACTCAAAGTCATCCTTAGGCATTATGAAATGAGAAAGGATACTAGTTCCTTCTAAGATAGTAAAGATAGGTCAAGCTGATGTTTTTTGTTAACTGCCCAAGGGACTCTGAAACAAGCAAGTGGACCTAAATCTTCAAGGTACTACTTCTCGTCAAAAATCTGGACTATGGAGAAAAATTTTGCTGGGTGTTCCTTTCACTTACCACTAGAATGGAAGAAACATGGACTTTTAGTTCATATCTCTTTTCACAGGTACAGAAACAGCTCACAATGCCAAGCATTTTGTACAGTGGCAGCTCTAGGGATTAGGGAGTTAGGTATCTAACTGCCAGAGAAATTAGGCACCTGCACCTAGGTTCCCACAGAAGTTTTAAAGTTAATCCTTATTTTGTTTTGACGGTTTGGTCATTTAGTCATTCAACCAGTTATTTGATACTTAAAGTGCACCTACAAAAAGCAAGGCACTGTATTAGGGATGGGGAAGATCCTTTTTTTTTTTTTTTTTTAAGATTTATTTATTTATTTTGGGGGGAGAGAGAGAGCACACAAGGGGGGGGGAGCAGACAAAGAGGGAGAGACAAGCAGACCCCCTGCTGAGTAGGGAGCCTGATGCGGGGCTTGATCTCATGACCCCGAGATCATCACACGACCCTGAGATCGTGACCTGAGCAGAAATCAAGAGTCAGATGCTTAACCGACTGAGCCACCCAGGTGCCCCAGGGACCAAAAAGATCTAATCATACCCTCAAACTGCTCTCAGCTTAGCTGGTGAAAAAGCCAAGTACACAAATGATGAGGTAATAGTAACTAATAGTTCCAGGGCAGAGATGAGTAACTTGCTTCTCCCTCTTCATATATTAATCATCATGATCTCTGTATAACTCATGAGGGCAATGGTTTTGTGTCCATTTTCTTCAGTACTTATAACCAGTACCTGGTATGCAATCAAGATCTGAATGGATATCATCTCAACATGGTTCCTGAGGTAGAGACTTCTAGTGTCCCCCCATACCTATCTCCTTCCAGGCACAGAACAGGAGTATACTCCTCACCCCCTTGTGGTTTAGGTATGGCCATGTGACTAAGTTCTGGTCAAAGAGCTAAAGATAGAATTGACAAGTGTTACTTCTGAGCCAAAGCATAAAAGAGCTAGTCTTCTTCTCCTGCTGCAGAGGCCGAATACAGGCTTTATGTTCTAGATCAGTGGCAGGACAAATCCAATCCACGGCCTGTTAATTGTAAATTAAGTTTTATGGGGATAATAGCTATGCTCACTTATTTACATATTGTCTCTAAAGCCTAAAATGCTTACTGAAGAAAAAGAAGAAACTTTTTGAAGAAAAAACTGGCTGACTCCTGGTCTAGCTGGTTGTGGCAGAGTGTTATACAGGCAAGGACCTGCACACCCAGCTTCCAGGCCCTTGCTTAGTCCCTTCTGCTGATCCAGAGCTTGGCTGTGACTGCCATCAGCTGATGGAGTATCAGCAAACACGAGGCAAGAAGCCTGATAAAGCTTGCTTCCTGGGGTTTGCCCTCCTGCCAACCATGTGAGGGAGTCTGGTTTAGCCTCCCTACAGAGGAAAGACCACATGGTGAGAGAGATGCCCAGACTCTCCAGCTGAAATCCTCCCTCTGCCAACTTCCAACCGAATGTGGCTGCATGAGTGATCCCAGGCTCATCCTGCAGAAAAATCACCCAAACAAACCTTCAGACTCATGAGACGTTAATCATTTTCAAGCCTCTAGGTTTTGGGGTGGCTTTTTACAGTGGGGCAGACAGAAGGTGATGGAGACTCCACCAACCTGCATCCCTGAGTGACCATGTAGAACAGAGCTCCCTAGGCACAAAGCATGAGCAAGAAGAAATGCTAGGATTCTGAGAGGCAGCATAACTTAGCTTATCCTAACTAATATAGATATTGGTACTAGAAGTAGGGTTCCAGCAAAAACCTAAAATAGGAGTCCTTGGCTTAATGGTCAGGCAGTAGGAATTGATACTGAAAGATATTAAAGTGGCAATTCATGTTATGAAGTAGCAGACATTTAGTAAGACTGTTGTCTGGGATTACCTGATTATAGGCAGATTATAAACCTAATCCAATTGTGCCTCCAGAAGATGAGGTTTGGAAACAAAACATTAATAGTGTGTGTTGGCTGCTATTGGCTGTCTCTGGCAATGTATTCTGAAGAAGAGATGAGCTCAGGAAACAATTGGCCAGTTTGCAAATAAAAATGAAAGAGAAGAGAGAGATTCCAGAAATTCAGGGCCTTGCAAGGCTAGAAATGCTTTTAAACCTCAAACATCAAGAGACCAAAGTTTAGTGAATATGAAGGCAGATTAATACTCTGCCCTAGGGTTACATATAGGCATCACACTCACTGTTAAAACCTCATCAATTGTTAAAGTGACTCAGAAGAAAGTTTAGCTTAAAAGTATAAGTTTGCCACAGAAGCTCTCTTAAATCTAGAGAGGCAAAGAAACAAGATAGCACAGAAATATGCCTTGAAAAGGACCATGGATGTGGTTGTCAGTTCATGAATTCTCTGGAATCAAATAGTTCTTGGGAAATGACTACTGCCCAATAAACTCACAGGCCTTGACTAAAAGAGACTGTGATTGCTTGAGACTCAATAATATGAGCTTCAGATGTGACAGAGGAAGATCTCTTGAGGGTAGAGCCAGGGACTAGAAGAAAAATGGTAAGAAAGCAGTTCCAAGAGTAGAAACAGGGCTCAGAGACCCCACAATTACGTGCTCAGAAAATTTTCCAAATTGTCATGGATGAGGGGCTGCCATTATGTCTCTCATTCTTCCCCTTTCCATTCTGGAGGGCTTATAATGGTTATGCTTCTTGTAAAATGGGGGGAAAGGAGGAGGACATGAGCTCACAGCCCTCCAGATGAAAGGAGTCAACGTGCAGACTCAGAGAGTCGTTCCGAAGTACTGGATTTCCAGTGGGATGTGGTGACTGGATAGAACGCTGGGGAGGCAATTTGTTTGTTCCACGTGTGGTAAAAGGGACGATGACATGACTGATGACCAAGGGGGATTTTCTGTTGTTGTTGCCGAGCTGTTTGTTACTGCCCAGTGAGCTAGCCAGTCCTGATCAGCGCCAGCATCGGGTGTTTGTTCTTTCTTCACTTCATACTGATGTGGGGGGGAGTGTGGGGGGCTATTGGGCAACATATCGTAGATTTGCTGCCCTGACCACTAAACCCTTGGAGGATACTCTGTGTTTTGCCCTTTGTATCTGTGTTGGATACTCTGATCAGTAAGACTTTCTCTCCTGCGTGTGGGATGGAACACCATCCCAGGCCTATGTCCTGCCCTCCACTTACTATGTTGTCTTCTACTACGATTATAAGTAAGAAACACTTTAAAATAATTTGTGCTTTTCTAACATATCCAGTTATCCTTATTAAAATGATTGCTTATTAGATTTATGTCCAGTAAACAGTATTTTAAAAAATGATACCAATTTAATTTTACTAAGTTAATAAGTTACAAGGGGACAGAGGAAATAAAAGGATGAATTCCTGAAAGTCTCTCTTCCCCTGTCTCCCTCTTTTTCCCTGTAGGCTCTGTGTGGCAGTCCAGGGATAATCTGGGGGGAGTTATAAAGCATCCCAGCACTGCAGCTGAGGTAGACTTCCGTAACAGGTACAACTGTTATTAAAACTCCTTCTGCGCGCCCCTCCTCCAATATTTTACTGATTTCCTCTCCACCCGGGCTACAGCAGACAGAGGATACACCTTGCTGGGCCTCTTCCCTTTCCAGTTCTCTTTCTTTTACTTGACTCCTGGTGCTCCCACCTCAGATTTTTACTTTCTTTTTGTGATAAGTAATTTTGTGTCAACCTGATTGGCCAGAGGGTGCCCAGGTTAAGCATTATTTATGGATGTGTCTGTGAGGATGTTTCTGGATGGGATTAGTATTTCAATCAGTGGGCTCCATAGACTGCCTTCTCCAATGTGTGTGTTGGGGGCAACATCCAGTCTGTAGAGGGCCTGAATAGAACAAAAGGGAGAGGAAGGAATCATTTGCCCCCTTTCCCCCTGCCTCACTGTTGAGCTAGGACATCTCATTTCAACTCCTCCTGGTGAATTTATACCATCAGCTCCCTTGGTTCTCGGGCCTTTGGACCCGCACTGAATTACACCTATGGTTTTCCTGGGTCTCCAGCTTGTGGGGGGCAGATACTCAGCCTCCATTAATAGATCTGCAGATAAGTCAATCAGCAATTCTATTTGTTCTGACCTTTGGCTAACATTCATTTTTCATAAAAATTTTTACTCCCTATTTTGGGAAGGAATAAATTGAAAAGGTACTACTTCTACCTCTAGATGGAGTGGCTTGTGAGAAAATATCTGAGGAAGGAAAACCATGATATGGATGAAGTTAAGACTTAGGCTTTGAAGGGAAGAAGAGATCTGTGTATGTGCTATGGACCTGACCCCTCACCTGTGGAGGGAATACGGGAGTGAGATGCAGCCTGGTTGGTCTCAGGTGGTGGTTTGTTTTAAGCAGTCTAGTGGCCTGGAGAGCCTCCTCTGGGCTGGACTCTGTGTTTTAGTAATCACTTGGGTGGCAGTTGTGGAGACAGAGTTGGAGGTGATGAGGCTGACACCAGAGAGGTCCTTTGAGGGGCTATTGCCAAACTCTGGGAGAGGGATGATGGGTAAAAGGCCAGAAGTAGACCATGGTCACAGAGAGAAGGGGCAGATCCAGAGACATTTTTGAGGAATTTCTGCCAGAAGCTGGTGATTTATAGGATGTGTGCGGGGGAAGGCACTGGGGTGCAGTAGGAAAAATATGGGCTCAGAAGCTGGACAGTTGGAGCTTGGATCCCAGGCCACTTGCTTTGTGCAAGGTGACCTCCCTGGGCTTTAGGTAGCATCTACCTTCAAGGGATGTGGCAGGGACTAATGATAGTATTTGTAGAGTGCTTGACATAAAGCAGGAATTCAATACAAATTTACCTAAATATTATTTAAGGTTTGTATACTGGGGAGTAGCAACTCTAAGAGAGCTGGCTTGGGGAATGGAAAATGATCACTTGGTTTCAGACATGCTGGGTTTGAGGAGCTTGTGAGTTTCAGGTGGAGATGTCTGGTGGTTGGTGAAGAACACTGACTTGGAGCTCAGGAGAGATGCAGGGGCCAGAGACAGATCTGAGAGTGACTGGATGATAGTTGGTAGCGAAAGCAATGAGATTCGATCTCCTAGAGAGGAAAAGAAGGGAGATGAATTTCCAAAATGATCAGTTTCTAAAATGAGAAAAGGTTGGATAAGGGCGAAAACTAAACAGTGATACTCTGGGTATAATTCTGAAAAATATTTAGGGAAATCCTTACTCCCAAGTATCTTTAAGAGCAGGTGTGACTCGGCTGGAACAAACTGTAAACACACAGAAGACTCTAGACCAGGGCACTTGGCTGATGTTCTGAAGTGGGTACCAACTTGCTGGTATCTGTTCTGGCCTTGATATGGGATGTAGGGGAAGGCGAGTGAAGTAAGCAAAAAGTCAAAATGTATTTACTGCACGTTTTATAAATCAGATATTCCCTTGGGTTGGTAACTTTTTTTCTATGTAAAGATTCCTGGATGGAGGCTGAAGGTATGTCGGAAAATGACTACATGCCCTTTAAGCATTAGTGCTCAGGGTTATTACCTCTGTCTGATCTGCACCAAGTGGACTGATTACATACTTGAGTCCTGGTTAATCAGGGCACTTAGCAAAGTGTCTTATGATAACCTTGTAAATAAGATAAGAAACATCTTATATAGTATGGCTTAAAAAAAGCTTTCAGATGCGTTTTCTTATTTAAGAAATGTGGGCTAGATGACCGTGCACTTTGATGCATTAGTGGATGCCTGAGGCCACGCGTTAGGGAGGTATCTAGCGATTCACCACAGCATGGAGACCTTGGACTTGTCCCGTTCGACATATTTATTAATGACTTGGACGAACACGTAGAACGCGTGCTTACCACATCTATAGATGACATAAAGCTACCAAGGATACTTAATATGTTGGATGACAGCATCACAAATTTTTTTTAAGGGATTTCAACAAGCTGGACTAGGCCAACAGCAACAAGATTTAATTTTTGGGGGATAAATGCAAAGTCCTGTCCCTGGGTTCAAAAAGTCAACTGTACAGCGAGTCATATGATAAAGACCTGGGGGATGTGGTTGACCACAAGTTCAATAATAACAAACAGTCTGAACTTGTTAATAAAAAGCTAACTCAATCTTCTACTTTATTAATGGAAGCATAGGGAGGTAATAGCTGGTTAGACCACATTTGGAATACTATGTATAATTCTCGCTGCCAGATTTTTAAAAGGGAACATAACACACTAGTGTATTCAGACAAGGGTAACTGTGGTGATGGGTCTGGAAATCACATTTACTGAAGGAATGATTCAAGGAACCAGAAATGCTTGGCCTGGATAAGGGAATACTTAAGAGAAGATGTTGAGACGGCCTTCAAATAATTGTAGTGTTGCTATATTAGAGGGGAAGTAAACAGTCTGTGATGCCCCAGAGGGTAAAACAAGGATGAATGAGTGGGTGCCACGGAGGGAGGGTTTTCACCTCGACACGAGCAGAAACTTTCCTATAGTCACTACTGGAGTAAGCCCGAGCCAGAACACTGAGGGGAGATGGCACGGGAGGGACTCTTGCCCTGCACAGAGGGGAAAGTAGAAAAGCTCTTCTAACCTGTGCTTTCATGAACCTTCAGGTAGCAATATCTGTAGCCAGGGCTGGACTCCAAAGAACAGACAGGGACCTCTGTTTGGTACAGGAAAAACAAGACTGGGTCACATGTGGGCAGATCCCGGTTCCAGCCTGATCCTGCTTAGTTATAAACCACCTAGCTGATGACTCTTTAAGCCTCAAACCTCTCATCAGGAAAATAAACAGAAAAATTATTGCCCTAACGATCCTAGAATTTTTGCCGTGATCAAAGGCTCTGTCTTGGGACTTACTCCACTTGACTGCATTTATTTACTAATGCTCAGGTCCTTGGAGCAGGAGTAAGGCCTTGTTCGGGGCAAAGGGTTTGGCCCTGGATAGTTCCTCAATTAAAGCTTGCCGAATAAATGAACGAAAGAATGGAGACTGTGGATATGAGGGCACTTTGTAAATGGTAGAGAGCTACAGAAACATGAAAGACCGTTACTCCCCATCTTCCACACACACACGGAGAAGAAAATCCTGGTGACACTGACTCCATGGAACACTTCTGCTAAGTGTCAAAGATTATGAGAATTTACTGGATCTTTTTAGAAGAAAACACACCTGCAAACCTTCTGGGGTGCAAACTGCTCATTCTTCTTTGCTGTTTCAATGGCTCAGAAATTGCTTTTCATAACAAGTCAAAGACTTCCCATGGCTCTTAAGATAAAAACCCAAATCCTTGGTTGCAGATACTGAATCTGGCTGGGTTTGGCCTTGAACTGCCTCACTAGTCCCCCTCCTGCCCCCTTTTCCTTTATCTGGCACTCTGGCCACACTGGCATTTAGATCCACAAAGCGACCAGGCTCCCTCTCTGAGCACCGAAGCTTCAAACATGTTGCTCTTTCCGCCGAGAAAAATCTCCCACTTTGTCTACTTCATGCCTGTTCAACTTGAAGGCAGAGATGCGAGGTCTCTTACTGGAGAGGTACTTCTTGGCCTCTCAAGCTCGTCTGCTGTACATCCTAGCAGGACAACTGACCTGCCCTTCGCAGTTGCTTCCAGAGTTCACAATACGACAGCCTGGGGAGCGCTGGCTTATTATCTGTCTCCCCCACGTGGCATCTCCCAAGTGCAAGGGCAGCGTTCCCTCCCGTTCACTGTATTTCACGTGGTCCCACTACCAAGTGACAGCGTCTGGCACGTATTAGAGACTCAGTATTTGTCGATTGGTGACTGACGCATGCTTCTCAGTGTTTGCGTTAGTTAAACGGCAGCTACGTTTCCTTTGTTACCTTTTTATTCAAAAAAATACTGCCTAGCGCTAACGAAAATAAGGTTTCTGATTATCGGAAGCTGCAGTCCCATAAACTAGGCAGGATTCTAAACTGTTTTCCTGATGGGATCAAAACTGTGACTTAAAATGCTCAACGAAAGCTCATTTTTTATGTCTTTACTTATGTGTTCAGAATCTAGAGATGTTTTCCCCTGGAGTCAGGCTCCCACCCACTGGAAAGTTCAGGATAAGAGCACCAGCTGCTACTTCAGGGCCTCTGGTGAGCAAGCAGGGGATGTCTTCTAGCAGGTGTGAGCTACTAACACGACCCAGGACAGCCCCCTCCAAAAACGGTCAGAATTTTGTGGCCTACGTGCTGTCAGGCCTTCCCAATAACTCCTGAGCCAAAGAATACCTCTTTGTGTGATTATAAACTTACTTTCTGAATGTTCCCTGTCATATTCCATTTCGAAATTATATGACATGACACTGTCCTATTTCCAGAGCTGAGGCGAGGGCCGATCACCGGCGAGAGCTAAAGGAGCTGTCTTCCTTGAGGCAGATTGGGGATTTTACGGTGCTTTTATCCTGCTTTTTTAAGGTCAGCTTTGAAATTCGCGTCACGGGGCTCAGACCCCGGGCTGAGGAAAGGCTCCTGGAAGACAAACTCACTTCTATAGAAGGGCTGCTTCCTTTCATCAGAGGACACAGCGCCCTTCGCTCCCCGGTGATTTACATGCTGTGGTGTATTACCGAGGAGATGTTGGTGAGGGTCTGAAACAAATCTTCCTGCAGAGTAGGAAGTGAGCCATGGTCTGCGGGACATATGGCACACAGCTCCTCCAAGATTAATGGGAACGTGAGCCTTTGCTGGGTGCTCAGACCAGGGATGATAAGGGTGTTGGAAAGAGTACTCCTCCTAGCTTTGAAGTATCTGTGACTACAAAGGTTTGAGGAAATTTAGAGTGAACGGGAATCCCTGAAATAAGGTTTGGCAGGCAGAATGCCTATTGTCAAGAACTCCCTAGACCTACAGAAGCAAGCAAAGTTTGAAAAATCTTCAAACCGATGCAGAGGAGTTCAGGAACCCTTGGGCAGCTTGCAATCTTTATTTTGTACGTTAATGAGACCAGGAGCGTCTCCTGGGGCTGCGCAGATCCAGCAGGTTTTCAGTGTGCAGCCAGTGAGTACTGCTGACAGAAACCGCTCCCCTGTAATTGGGGCCACTACGAATGCAGGTCTCCAAGGTGACTGGGGCCCCCGGCTAGTCCTGCACCTGTCCCTGGCCACATCCTTCGTCTGTTTCCTCAGCTACTTCTCTCCCCAGACCCCCAGCCCTTTCCCTCTCCCTCTTAGTGGATGATTTACTCCATACTTCACAATAAACTTAAGTCCTCGGAGGGTCAATTCACACTCACTTTCCCGGTCCCTCTCTCCAAACAGCTCTCCCTAACCTATGTCCATCCCCACCTCTTTTCTACGAGGTCCTCCTGTTCCAGCACAACTACACTCCCTGGGCCTTGGACTTGCCTCCCCGGCCGCTCCTCACTGTCCTCCCCACTTCTCCTTGACTGACTCCGCCCCTGCAGCACGGAGACCAGAAACAATTCTCACATGTTCCTCCACTCCCTCCCTTCCACCCACTCTGAACTTGTCATTTCCACTTGCTACCTTGCTTCCCTCTTTCCACCATTTGACAGCCTGTAAACTTTGTCCTCCAGAGGCTCTGTCTGCCCCCTGCCCCTCTGCCTCTTCCTCTCCGTCTCTTTTGCTGCCCTGCACTGACACGCTGGCCTTTCCCAAGGTTAGACCTGGGGCTCTCTTTCCTTCCTTCACACCATCTCTCTCGCCTAATCTCATCTTCTCATTCATTCATTCATTTACTGATTTGATATTTACTCTTAGGGTGCTGACAGGCACTCTGCTGCGGGCTGAGGATGAATAAGGCAGGTATCTGACCACCAGGAATTCTAACTTGGTAGGAAATCACTTAAAGAAATAATTGCAGGGGCACCTGGGTGGCTCAGTCAGTTGGGGTCCTGGGATCCAGCCCCACATTGGGCTCCCTGTTCAGCGGGAAGTCTGCTTCTCTCTCTGCTCCTCTCCTCCCCCCTCTCCCCCACTCGGGCTCGCTTGCTCTCTCTCTCAAATAAATAAAAATCTTAAAAAAAAAAAAAAGAAAGAAATGCAATTAAATGTTGCAAATGTTATATGAACATGTGGAGGGGCTGGTAGTGGGGAGGAGACTTTGCAGTGAGGGGAAGAGAGAGAATCTCTTGGGAGATGAGAAAGAATGTGCCAGCTGGGGAAGAGGGAGTTCAGGAATCCCAGGCAGGGAAGTAGGATTCATAGCACAGCGGTATGGAGCAGTGCTTTGGAGTCAGGCAGGTGTGGATCACACCCCAGTTCCTTCTCTTATAACACAAGGGAATTAGGCCGTGCTACTTCTGGAGGTCTCAGTTTTCACTTGTGTAACGTGGAGATCATCGTCCTGTCGTGTACGGCTATGGCAGGGTTAGAGAGGAATGAATGCAAAGTGTTCAGCACGATGCTTGACGTACAGTAAGCAATTATTAAATGATAATTGTTATTACGGTAAATATATTTATACATTTAATAGGTGTCTTGTAACCATTACAGTAAATGGGACCTACGAATGAACGACCAGGGTGTGAAAGAACCGTAACAAAGTACAGCATAGATCACTCAGCCCTAAAATGGAAGGAAGCGGCGACGCACGGCGCAGCACGGACAAACACCGAAGACACTAACTAGGCTGCGTGAAACTAGCCGGCACGACAGGACAAGTGTGGTGTGGTTCCACTCACACGAGGTGCCTCGAACCTGCCAAGCTCAGAGACACCAAGGACAGCAGTGGTCCCCGGGGGCTGAGCGGAGGGAGGCTGGGGAGGACAGTTTCCTGTCGGTGATGACGGACTAGAGAGCGGGGAGGGCTGTGCGACAGTGTGTGTTTTTAGTCATACACCTAACCTTGGCAAATTTTCAGCACCGCAGAAATGAAATGCTGGGATCATATGCCATTTTCAATAAAAATAAACCACCACCAACACGGAGAGTAAGACAGACAAATCGGGACATTTATCTGTTCAGGGTTTTTAAACTGTACTTATATTTGCAGACTGTTATGTACTTTCAGCAAAAATATGTGTATTTTTAGATTAAGTTTTGAAACTTTCAAAAGAGGGGACGAATCTAGGGTTGGCATTATGATTTTCCTAAAATCTGGACAGTAGGACTACCCTCTACATAGAGAAGTCTAACAACTGTATTTCCTTTTTGACCTTGGATTAGACCCAAAAGGGGCTTGCCTTTACCAAGTGCTCCATGCTGGTTAACAGTTGTAAGTACATTTTGGAGATACAGACTTGTATTGGAGAATTTATAACCACATGAGGACGTAAAAATGGATACACATGCATCCTCACAGAGACAAGAAGTGCAGCGTTTGGAAAACTGTTCAAAAATAGATAAGCATGGAACCCTTAGAAAAGGGAATCTGTGTCTGGGCCGTGGCAGGAAGACGCATGGCTCACTGACCTGTGTCCCCTGGTTGTTGATGTCGACAGCATCACTCCACTCCGTTGTTACGTCCTCCAGAGATTCCACTCTCAGGAAGAGGCTGGGAAGTAAGTCTTTGGTCTTACAGTCTGGATAACTGGAAATCTGATGATATAGTTCATGATGAATTGAGCACTCAGAAGGAATTCTTCTGCAATAAACCTCAAACTTTGGAATATCTGAAATAAAAAAAAAAAAAAAGGCATATGCAGACTTAGGCCTTGAAGACAAAGACAAAGGGATATTAAACATAATGCGGCAGGGGAAACTTCTTGAAGAGGGATGAATGACACTTTTTTTTTTTTTCAAAGATTTTATGTTATTTATTTATTTGACAGAGAGAGAGAGAGAGACACAGCGAGAGAAGGAACACAAGCAGGGGGAGTGGGAGAGGGAGAAGGAGGCCTCCCGTTGAGCAGGGAGCCCGATGCGGGGCTGGATCCCAGGTTCATGACCTGAGCCGTAGGCAGATGCCTAATGACTGAGCCACCCAGGTGCCCCTGAATGATACTTTTATTTAAACATTCTCCACAGGATCACGGGTAGCTACTGAATTAAAAACCTCCGCAAAGAATATAGGTTTTATATGATTTAATTCAATGCTATAAAATATACCTTTAATGTTTTCCTTTATAAGGATTGTTACTGGACATCTGTTGTGGAAAATTATTCGAGGACTAGGGTCTTCTGAGAGGGTTAAGTAAGTCACTCCAAAGTGTTCTTGATATGTCAGTGTTACTGCCCTAGAACGAAAGCAGATCAAATGACAGAAGTGCTTTAGAAAAAAATGAATGCTTACTCTCCTGGTCCATATTTATTCAGATTTGTAATATTCACCACTCTACAATGCCTTCTCTTTTATCCACCAGAGGAAATGTTTCCAGAGAAAGGAGGCCACCCTCTCATCCATTAACTGTCATACGCTAATTATAGCTTTCCCGATTTTTTTCACAACGTTAACGTATGATTATCATAAAATATTCAAAGACGTAAAAAATTATTTAAAAGGGGAAAAACATAACGTCTACCAGTTAGAGAGAATTAGAGCCAACCTTGCACTAACCCTGCCTCCTACCCTGCTTTCCTCTTCACATGGAGTGCCTTCTTCCTCAGCAGTGCCTGGTAAGTTTTGGCATAAGAGGAGCTGATGCACTTTTAGAAGGAATGCTAGAGAATCTGGGTGCTTGCTCTTTTTATATTCTAAAGGTAGGCAGGCTCATAACGCCCGCTGTCAATATTCACAACATCACCGTACTTTACATGATCTCCACTTAGACCACCAAGGGCAAAGCAGTCTTAATTGGCACTGGAAAAACGGCTGTGTGGGCACAGGCTGCCCTGCAATGGAGAGACAGAAACTTTCCAGTTCACACCACAGACGACCAAACAATATTTCATATCAAAACAGGAAAAAAAAAAATCCTCTCTGCAGTTTAAATTGCATGGACTGATCAAATTAACCAAAGGAATCGGTTATTTGCCAAATGGGGCCCTTAGTTTACACGGATGAAGAGGAGTTGATAATGCGTTGAAGAATTTCTCATTTGCCATTTATCCTGTTCACCAGTGTGAGTCCTTCCCAAAGACAGTATTTGCCTGAAATGCCAAAGTGAGCTGTCCGTTAGCATTTGGGGAAATCATCTTAATAACACCATCCAACGTGCACTGTAGAGTGAGGGGAGGAGAGAGACAGGAGGAGATGGGGCTGTAGGAAGTGAATTCACTGGCAGAGTGCAGTCCTTGGATACATACCAAAGTTCTTTTCCCAGCCTAATTTTGAAAGAGCCGGGGCAAGCCAACCTCAGAGAATTTCTTCTTGCTAGCCAAGAAAGCTAGGGGCCAGGACTAACATATGGTAGTTTCAATCTAATATCTAGTTTAGTATTCATAGATAAGATTAAATTATATTAATAAAATCATGTCTTACAATTCTTAGAATTTTAAACATCATTCCCAAATGCAATCTTATTTAAGATTTTGTCTTTCAGTTTTAAAAATAAATTTTGTTTTCTCGACATAGGTTCACATCACTTTCAAAAATGCTTCCTTAAACTCCCCACACTTAACTTCTCCATCCAGAATATAAACATAACCACTCCTGTCCAGGATCAGAGATGAAAAGTGTTTATAAAATGAGGGATATTTCTGAATGCTGTGAAAGAAGAAGGGATGTATGTAGGGAACAGGGCCTTACTATTATGGATAACATGAGTTAGGAAGTTATCTTTTAAACTATGACTACTAGAAATCTCTGTAGACATCAAAAAGTTAGGAGAGCTAAAGTCTCAAAGTCCGTAAATTCTCAATTACGAGAAGAAGGCACCTCTGGTAAGATCACGATATGTTTTCTTTTGTACTTTTTACATATACCGTAAATAAGTTATTCCTGACAGCTCCAGAAGGGATGTATTGCAT
This sequence comes from Mirounga angustirostris, assembly GCF_029215605.1. NCBI lineage: Eukaryota > Metazoa > Chordata > Mammalia > Carnivora > Phocidae > Mirounga > Mirounga angustirostris. Next base: position 36,798,250 of record NW_026991712.1, read on the forward strand.
GCAAAACAACCACAAACTAAAAGTCCAGTATGAACAAACCATTACATGTCTCCGGCTTGATTCTGTGGTTGTTATTTGCATAATTGGTAATGGGTAATGGGAGCAACTTGCGTGCAGGAACAACCACAGAACAGAGTCTTCTGTGACTTGTATTTATCTAAGTTATCTCTCTTAATGACTTTTAAAGAAAAATTCCATTTTGAAGTCGACGTAAAATATGGGAAAGGAAAAGCATTTTCCAACTTGGCCTCCCTCATATTTTAACCCTTGACAGAGGCTAAGAAGTCCTCACAGAAAGCGATCTTTTCCTTGCAATGTATTGCCACTAATCTGTGGGACAAACACTATCATACCCCCCCCCCCCAGGATAAGCTGCATCAGCACTAGGGAGAAATCTCATCAGTGGGACACCAGGACACGCCCCATGTGATCACAACATATGCCCAATGCATACAATGTCTAGAAGCCATTAAAAATAAAAGTAAAACCTAGTTTTACATCCAGGGAGCAGGGCACCTGGATGAAGAGCCGCACCGACAAGCAAAGAAGGGCGTTCACACGGATGTACCTGGTGCAGAAGCCATTTCCTCCGCAGTTTCCGAAGGGCACTGCTACACTCTGTCTGGGAAACTCTTGTCTAACTATGGCCGGCAGGCTCCAGCAATGGGAGCCGGCGGCACCTGCCGAGGGAGAAAAGGCCAGCAAGATCTGTTTCTGAAGCAGGGATGTGTCCAGCGGTGACTGGCTGATATCAGGCATTAAGTCCCAGCAAGGAAGGGAGCTGGATTTCACAGCAGGCTGCTCTCCCCCCGGGCAAATGCTGAAAGTAGCACTGTCTGGAACGTGAAAATACTGAAAAAAAGAAAAAGACAATGCTGAGATAGCACAGTGGCTACATCAATGGAGAGAAGCTAAGCTTTTGAAGGCACAGCTTCTTCTTCTTCTTTTTTTTTTTTAAAGATTTTATTTATTTATTTGAGACAGAGAGAATGAGAGAGAGAGAGAGAGCACATGAGAGGGGGGAGGGTCAGAGGGAGAAGAAGGCTCCCTGCCGAGCAGGGAGCCCAATGCGGGACTCGATCCCGGGACTCCAGGATCATGACCTGAGCCGAAGGCAGTCGCTTAACCAACTGAGCCACCCAGGCGCCCGAAGGCACAGCTTCTAAGAAACCATAACCATGGATTCTCAGGAGGTAGGCAGGTGGGGGTCACGGGCATGTTAGAATCCCAGTCCCATGAGAAAACCCTAATGAGCCTATTACAAGCGGTGGGAGCAGGGTCTGCTTTCCTAGACAGAATGAGACTTGATAAGGCCGAGGTGATTTAGAAGGTGATGCAAAGTCCTCAATGGCCCCCCGGTACTGCAAAAATCCAGATGTCGTAAGGGTAGACATGCCACGTGTTGGGGAGGGAGTCCTCTTGGATAGGGATGGCCGAACCGAAAGGGTGAGCCCTGAGCCCTGCGGGGCCTTGGGAAGAAGAGAGCTGATGGACTGGGAGCATAGAAGACAATTTTCGTGTAAGGCTTATCCTGAGGAGGAGGAAACTCTCATCCCAACCATCGGTTGAAATTCCACAGGGTTTGCGGCACGGTAGAGAGTCTCAGGATTTCAGCCTTAAAAAGGACCTTGAGAGATACTTTATTTAAAACTCCTCTTTCATATCTGAGGAAGCTGCTTCCCAGAGAGCTGACGACTTGTCCAACATCACAGAGGTGGTGAGGTGGCAAAGCCCTGCCAGCACCCGGCTTCCTGCTTCCTGTTTGGTGGTTTTCCCACTGTCCCACACGGTCTCCCCTGAGAGGCTAGGGATTAGCATGTGTCTTTAAGAAAGTTCGCACACCTGCCTGAAGCAGGGTGGGGTTGAAAAAGGGGACACTCCTCAGCTGCCCAGAAGAACGTGGGCCTTCCCCTGGTCTCCAGGAAGCCGAGGCAAATCAGGTCATTGCAATGCTGGTGGTGTGGCTCCTGCTGGCTACTACCATTTCCTGGGTGTCGAGCCTTTTTACTCATATTACCTCATTTAGTCGCCACCCCAAACCTGCAAGCAGTGTGAAATTATGCCTATTTTCAGATAAGGAAATGTCAGCGTGGAAAGCCCTGACCTAGTGTCTCAGAAAACTGTAGGGGGGGGAGAAGCAGGAGAATTATCCGCTCACATGCTCATTCTCTGGCCAAATCCTCACCTAAAATGCGAACATTGTTGACCTCTCTGTCCCAGCTGGGTATTTCTGGTCATGTATCCTATCAATACTTTGATGAACCAAGATGAAATTCTACTATTCTGACATTTTTGGAAATACCATAATGCACTGTAAGCTTAGAAGAGTAAGACTTTCATCCCATTTTACTGTTCTAATGTAATTTTTAGGAGCTGAAAGGGATAAAAATAAATGCAGACAGAGGTAAAGAAAGAAATAGGTTCCTGTGTGATAGTTTCAATAGCATAAAACAATAGCAGACCACTTAGCATATTATGTGTTTAAGTCCTTTGAAAAGATCTCATTTCTCCCTCAAAATACAAGTGATCATTTTAATTGTATAAAGAAGTGAATCAAAAACCCTTCTTGGATTCATTTTCTGCATATTCTGCCAGTGAGATGGCCACATAAATGAGCTGGTACATTTTCACAGTTACTCTCCTCGTGGGCAGAGAACTCAGTGCTCCCAAATCCCTGGCTCCATTGGGGCCCAGCCTTCCGACCACATGGCTCCTCTCGGCCCGCAGCCTGGGAGGCAGATGTTCTTTTCCCTGAGACCCAGGGGCCAGTCCTCAGGCTCGTGTCCCTGCTGCTGGGGCTCTGGGTTAGCAAGCGTGCTAGAAGTGTGTGCTGAAGCCCGGAGCAGATGGGGCGCCGGAGGCACTAATCCGGCCGTGTGTCAGGATCCGCTGCTTTTGTAGGATTTCTGCTCGTTAATTACCTCGGAAGCGCTGCCCAGGACATCCATGGTTTTCATTCAGTAACAAGTAAATTTCTTTTTACCTGTATTCGGTGTTAGCTTTTTTATTTTTTCTAGGCTAAAAAATTAATCTTACTTATTGCTAATGTATCAAAACTGAAGACAAATCAGTCAGGTTATGAACCGCTTACCTCCTTTCCAGAGTGGGGTTTGGAGACAGATAACTGCGGTTTGAAGAATATTTGATATGGCATATTATTGATTATTATAGTCTTGTCTTCAATCTGAATAATTTGTATGCCCTGCTGCACCATGGAGGAAATGCAGAATTGACATAACTGCAAGACAATTGAGGAAAGAATAATTTTTATAAAATACATTAAGGCAAAAAATATTATATGGCATATAAAAATTTCTTATTTTTAAAAGGCCATTTTATCTATCGGTTTGCCCAGGATAGTACCAATTTTACCTTTTGTTCCAGAGTATTTATCGGAGTCCCCCCTCAGTCTCAAAAATGTCCCCGCCCCTAAAAGGGGTCACTATTTGCAACAGGGTATCCCAGTGAACCAGTTCTTTCTGCTGCTATGGTAGAGTGATAGAGACTTGTTTTCAAGTTATTTAACCAATTCCCTCACAAAATATTTATTTATAAACACTTATGTAAACAGATGTCACTCATCTTTTCAACATAAAGAATTCAGTTAAGCATTCCTCCCCCTTTTCCTCATGCTCATCCCAGCAGCTACCTTGCCAAAGGCCTAGTGCGGACCACTGGGCATTCTGAGAACTTTAACAGTGATGATGATAAAACAAAACAAAACAAAACAAGGATTGGACCTCCTATGTTGCTTTCTTGCGTGCTGCCTGTTGTCAGTATTGATGCGTGTTAACTCACAGAATCCTCACAAAACCCACATGGGGCAGCTATTCTTAGCCCCATTTTATGGAAGAGGGAAGTGAGGCTTAAAGAGGTTAAGTAACTTGCCCACGGTCATAAAGACAGTTGGGATTGGAAACCATGCAGTCTGATTCTAAGGTACTGCTCTTAACCTCCACATATCTTCTCATTCCCTTACCGTGCTTTATGAGGGACAGGTGTTCAGAGAAGATACTCGTTGCCTAACGATCCCCACTTAGTAAGTGGTAATGTCAGGACAGCAGTTCTCAAAGTGTGGCCTGGGACCCTGGTATGTGTGTGGGGGAGTCTTTTGAGATCCTTTTAGGGGGTCCAAACCTAATCATAATATCAAGATGCTATTGTCTTTTCCACTCTAATTCTCTAATGAGTGTACAGTGGAGTTTTCCAGGGGTTATACGACCTATGATGTGATCGCTGTCATGGCAAACAGAATGTATGTTTGTGTCTTCTTGCATTCTAAAGTTTTTGTATTAATTTCTAGTTTGATGGGTATCAATGGCTAAAACCCACATAAACAAAAGGGTTTTAGAGGTCTGCAATGATTTTGGAGAGAGTAAAGGGGTCCTGGGACTAAAAAGTTTGAGAATCGCTAGGAAAGAAAAAGGAGTTACAAATATATATAATAATATATTTTCCAACAGTCTGTTCATTCATTCACATTTATTCAGCACTTGCTGTGGCCACTTTGTGAGGTGCTGGAAGTATTGGGTGTTAGACTGTGTACTGTGACATTCTTTTCCAGGTTTTGATGGTTGATCTCAACTTACAAGTCTTCAGCTTTGGGTGATTCACGCTTACAGCTCTTTGCCATTTACACCCATGTTACAGTCTTTTGGCCAGCAGTGCATAAACATGTGTTGCCCAGACAACTCTGAGGAAATGGATACCAGCCTTGAATACCGAAGAGAAACCAACTTCTTTGTATCAGAGAAATTTACTTTTAAAAAGTTCCCAAATGACACTTTTTTTCAAGAAGCTCTTCAAAGATGCCTGTCAAAATCTAACTTCTCCTCAGAGAAGGGTCGTTCTGAATCGTGCTTCTCTGATGAAGTAGCCCTTCTTCTTCTGATTTGGGAGGGTTAAGATAACGAAGATAGTATGAAGTACAGCGTGAGAGCTCAACACGGGACACGATGATATTGTGCTGCCATACACACAGGTTAATGTGATTTGTTACTGTATTACTCAACTTAATTGCTTTTCATAGACTTTAGAAAAGATTGATGCTGAAAATCATACACCGTTTGTATTTAGTTAAATAACTGATGAAGTAGGTTTTCTGTATTCATATCATCCTGGGTACCATTTCTCTGTTCAGGAACAGAACTCCCTCATAACCCTAGGTTCTATGGGAGGATCAGAGTTGATGTTGCTCATGATGCCCTTTCCAGGAACATAACCTTTGCTATGGGAGGTTTGTCCTTTCACTCAGCGCTCAGAATGTTAGCAACTCTACTTCCCGCTCGAAGAAAAGGAGGCCAAGCATAATTTGTTGATATTTTGGAATAAGTTCATTTTTTCACCCACATACGATCAATCAAGTGACTGCTGAGTGTTCTGAAACAGAGCGGTTATTGGATAAATTATGTGACATGGCTTTTATCACTGGTAAAGGAAAAAAAAAAACAAAACCCTGTGAAACAGAGAGGTCTAAGAAATCACATGTTTCACTGTTATAAATTGTCTAGAGCATGTGATGCCAAAAAGGGACTAAAAAGAAAAGGGTAGACTCATATCAAACAGGTTGAAGAGATGGCATGCTATTCCCCCTGAGCCACACAGACTTTGATCCTACCTTCTGATGTCCTGGGAAAGCACCAAGTCTTATTTCAGCATCAACAAAACCTTCTTCGTCCAATGATACAACCTCACCATTAACTCCATCTTTCCACTTTGGAGACGTCAGGTTATGGACCAGTTTAATCGCTACTGACTTGTGCACAGTGTTTGTATTTGCCCAGTATATTCCAATTTGAAAAGCCTCCTGGAAAAATAATGCCTCAATTATAAAGTATTTTTCTTAACTTTGACAGTTTTACCTCAATTCACAGGAAGTTTTTTATATTATATAATAAGTCTACATAGGCAACCAAATCCCTTTGTGAGTTTTGTTTTTGTTTTTGTAATGGCAACATACATTTTATTTTAGTTCTCAGAGAAATGTTTTCTTGGATTCACAATGGAATTCATATTTATGGCAGGAAAAAAAACCCCAACCCAAACTGTGGCTCCCCTATAAATAACAAAGACTTAAAAATGGAGGGTTTCATTTCATTTGACTAAAGAATAATATGCAACCTTAGGTACATGTAGGTCAACATTCCAATTCCATAAGGTAACATCATCTGATTATTAAAAAAAAAAAACAAAAAACCACACAGGAAAAATGCAATTGAATAAAGATGTTCATGAACTAGAGCTCAAAAAAAGGACTCTACAATTGTTCCCCACCAGGAAAACAGTTAGGAGTTCCTTGCATTCTATTTTCTTACAGATTTATGTGCTTTCTTGAAATGGGTTAGCCTTATCAAGAAAGTTCTCTTGTGATGGAATATAGTCTCGCTGTGAAATTCTGATTTACATTAGGGTCCCCCCCCGCCCACCGCCAATGCCAGTAATGACTCCATATTGTTATTATCAACAATTGGGTGGACATCCATGATTATGGACATCTAGGTCCACCTATAAGGGAAAAGGAGCCCTGATAGAAATAGTTGCTCAGAAATCCTCAATTTTACCCACCTTGCAGATCTCTGAGAATTTCTGTAAGAACCACCAGTCTACCTAGGGAGCGGGTTAGCAGAGAATATGGCTCTATATCCTTAACATACCCTGAGTAGGCCAATCCTAATGCTTGTCAGATATCCTGTACACAATGAAAATGAAACTGTAACTAGTACAGTTATCAAATTTAATGATAACTCAAGCATGACTACTGCTGATGGGGAAAAAAAAAGACATCTGAGAGGTCTTTGAATATCAAAGAACATTCCATACCCCTTACATATGCATCTAAGAGGACAGTTTTCTACAACTGATTCTGTTAGGAATATAAATGCGACCTCAGAATAAAGGCTAGTTGTTGAAAGAAAAGAATTCATATTAGCTAAAAAAAAGTTACAGTACCTGAAAATTAGGAGGGATAATAATTTTGCCAGCAGGAACCTGTAGAACAATCTTCTCTCCTTCAAACAGCCAGAGGTCCCACTTGGACTGATTGATAAGCAGGGCCCAGGGTAGAAGCTCTACCAACAAGGTTCTAACATATGGCTTCCAGACTGACAGCTTCACTCGCATTGGGCTATCCCACTGACTCAGCTGTTCATTCCTGTTCCAAATACCACATCCAAGAGACTCAATGAAATACGATGACTTCAGTATTCATGAAATATGTTTAAGGATTCCAGACACACAATGCTCTTGTATGACACCTCTTCACACTAGAATCATTCAATGCTGAGTTTGCATTCAGGAGAAACTTCTCATGCAATTATGTTCTAGATTATGAGTAAAGCAGTCCATAAAATACATCTACCCAGACGATAAAAGGTCATATTCTGATATATGCATGCAAATATCTTCTTTTTAAAACACCTTTTGGGGTGCCTGGTGGCTCAGTCAGTTAAGTGGCTGATTCAATTTCAGCTCAGGTCATGATCTCAGAGTCCTAGGATGGAGCCCCATGTCAGGCTCCACGCTCAGCGGGGAGTCTGCTTAAGATTCTTTCTCTCTCCCTCTCCCTCTGCCCCTCCCCTTGCTTGCCCTCTCTCACTCTCTCTCTCTCTCAAATCAATCAATCTTTAAAAACCTTCTTTTATGGTATCTAACATTTTGGTGAATGGTCATTTATTTATTAATATTGAGAAGTGTTTGTAGAAAAAGATTACTGGAGAACATTACCTGTCAGAATCCTTTTTATTATAGGGCCACATGGGTTGAAGGGACTTTTCTGGCCCATAGAATTCGTCAAGGATCTGATTAACTGTGCCTTCAGGGTGTATCTTAGTGGCTATTTGCTTAATGAGGGAGGTTGAGATAGGAACGGCACAGTGGGAAGGATCGTCTTCTTCTCTAGGAAATGGAAAAGAAAAAACAGGAGTAAATATCAGCTTTCTAAGGTGATCTACAATTTATTGAAAAAAAAAAACTGAACTATAGATATATTATAGACCAATACCTTTTTTGACACTGAATCAGTTTTCAGGGATTTAGGGATTGGTGACACAGTTTCTGGATGATATGGGCCCTGGCCCCTTCTCCCTGTGCCCGCCCCCCACATGCCTGGGTGAGAGCTCTATTCATCTCTTCTTCCACTAGAGAAATTATGTGTCAATTAAATTTTCCAATCCCTCTTGTTTATATCTAAGTTTAATGAAAGAGGCTGAATTTTATCCAAAGCCATTGAAGAGGATAAGAGAACACTAGGCAGGGCAATTATAAAAAAACATTCTCATAAGATAAGGATTCATACAAAGAATTCTATCCTCCTTCTTCCCCTCAATAGTATAAGATTGCTTTTCTTCTGAATCTCTCTTAGGAAAACGTAAGGACTTTTCCAGTACCTTGCTTGAAATGTTAGGTGATGCACAAGGTCAGGTTCTATGTTTTGCAGTGGTTTTTCCTGTCCTTTTCCGGGAATAATTTGTGTTTCACTCAATCCCAGACTCCTTTTCTCCAAATGTATGATAATGGGGTCTGGAAGATGACTCCTCATGATAAAAAGAGGGCTGAACACAATCTATAAAAACAAAAGGACAGACAACTTTCATATTTGCTTTGTTGCAGTACCCCAGCTGTTTGATGCTGAAACAAACTTGCAATAAATCTCTTCCCTGGGTCACTCTGACCTTAATTTATTTCAGAACAGGAAAGGTCAGAGTCATATACCATATTTTAGGATTGGAAAGCACTCACCATTCGTTGTTGCACTTGAGAGTTGGGTTCTAATGTCAAAACTGTGCACCAGACATAAAAAATGGAACTGTTTGAAGATGGCACCTGCCATGAGGTAGAAAAGGCTTCTATTAAATACTGAACAGTTTACTAATTAATCAAAATGAGGCGCACATATAATGTCAGTTTGGAGGATTAAAAAGTTTAAAGTTATAGAAAAAAGCCATTAAAAACAGAGAATAAGCAAAACCAGACTTCATTATGGCATTAACTGAATGTGCAGTGAGTCAATGAGGCCAATGCTTTCCTTTTTGATTTCTTAAGGATTTTTTTATTTATTCATTTGAGACCGGGAGATAGAGAGAGAGAGAGAGAGATACAGAGAGAGAGAGAGAGCAGGAGCAGTGGGGAGAGGCAGAGGAAGAGGGAGAAGCAGACTCCCTGCTGAGCAGGGAGCCCGACTCGGGGCTTGATCCCAGGACCTGGAGATCATGACCCAAGCCGAAGGCAGATGCCCAACCATCTGAGCCACCCAGGCGCCCCAAGGCCAATGCTTAAAGACAAAGGCATTTGTATGAGGAGAGACTGACACAAGACTGGGTGGGAGAATGGAGGGGAGGATTTGTCTTTCATGGCAAGGAAAGTGATGATGGTGGAATGGGAGGAAGAGATAAAAAGATTCTCAAGTGGGCAGGACACACCCTTCCCACCCCTCTCCCCTGCACCCCCACCCTAAGCCCTGGAGCATCAGGATTTTTCTCAAGATATAACTTGCCTCCACCTGAAAGGGGTAGCTTCTCGGCTCTAAAAACTACTGGAACTGATACAACAGCTGTGTTGTTGTGGGATGGGACGAAACCGTTTGAGAAGCAATATTCAGAGTTTTTTTTTTATCTTATTTCAGATCTCCCTCTTTTGTACAGGTCATTTTTTAAAATAAAGCACTGTACTGAATAAAGAGCACAAGGAGAAATTTTTAACTTTAAAACTGCTCTATTCCAGACTGTCCTACTTCTCATACCTGAATGACAATGCTATACTCAGGGGACTTAGATTCCAAGCACACGTCTCTTGACCAATCTTCATCTCCTTTGGCCTTCACACACAACTCTGTCAGTTCACTGTTTTCTAGTATGTATGAAGGCAATTTCTGTTTGGCTGCGAGGCAGTCAAAATGTTCTCGAATCACAGCTTGTCCATCTTGACCAATGTAATGCTGAACGACTCTCAGTTCTATGCTTTGAGACAAGTAACTACAGATGATCTGTCTTCCACAGATGATAATCTAAAAGATAATAAATAAAGTTTCATCCATTCAGATTTCATGACCTGGTTAACACGTTAATTGTTCAGACAGAATTAACTATGTTGGTTTTAATGGCAAGAACATGAAGCCATGAGCTTATTTAGAGCACACAGGAAGAAAGGCTTGGGAGGAGAAAGGGATTTTGCTTTGGTCATGTTGAGTTTATGGAAGTCAAAGCACAGGCACATGCAGGGTCCGCAGCCTGGGTGGGTGCTGGAGAGTGAGGTGAGGCTGGAGATAGCAGACCTATGGAATGAAAGCCTTGCAAATGTGCACAGACAGAAAATAGCTGACTCGGAAAAGAGGTGAAGGCTTAAACCAGCAACTGACCAACAGTTCAGGGGCAGACTCGGAGCAAAGAGCCAGGGAAGGGGCCCGGGAAGAAGAGGCAAAGGATCGTGGAGGTAAACCAGGGAAAGCTGAAGCCCTGAGAAGAGACCCACCAGGAGGTGGCAGTCACTGATGTCACATGATGTAGCAGTCACAAAGGACAGGGACTGAGCATAAGACTTCTGCTCTGGTGGCTGAGAGGCCAACTGGCCATTTATCTACTTCCAAGGCTGGCTTCCAAGGGTATCTTGCAGTCTTATGCAATAAGAGATCACTTTATAAACTGATAATACAAACAACTTTTGCCTAATTATAGTTTATTTTATTCAAGCTTTCTCATAGAGTAGAAGCATGTGGCTTTGTAAAACACACAGAATGATCCAAAAACTCAGGGATCACCCAATTTTTCATCCAGCTAAGAGTACAGTTCACAGTAGGCATTAAGAAATACCTCTTAAATTGGTTGAAATTGAAAAGATAATGCAAAATTTATTCCTATGCAGTGAATCCTTCTGTAATACAAATATTCACCATGACTGGAAAACATAGGACTTCCACATACTGGATATTCTTATTTATAATATTTTTCTCCAGATTATAAAAACAGTAATCACACACACACACACACACACACACACCCATATATATGTGGTTTACTTAAAGGTCTAAGCATGTGATGGTTAATTGTATGTGTTGACCTGTATGGGCCACGGGCTGCACAGATGCTCGGTCAAGCGTTATTCTGGGTGTGTCTGTGAGGGTGCTTTTGGGTGAGGTTAATATTTGAATTGATAAACTGAGTAAAGCAGAGGGCCCTCCCCTAATGTGGGTGGGCCTCATCCTGTCAACTAAAGATCTGAATAGAACAAAGAGCCTGTGTAAGAGGGACTCCTCCTGCCTGACTGAACTGAGACATCGGTCTTTCCTGGCCTTTGCCTTTCCTGGCCCTGAAAAATCAGCTTTTCGTGGGTCTTTAGCCTACTGGCTTTCAGGCTTTCAGGCTGGAACTACATGTAAGCTCTTCTGGGTTTCAGCCTTCACAACTGTGTTTAAAGTAATTTAAAATAAATCTCTCCCGCTCTTTCTCTGCATACATATGTACGTACGTACGCACGTATAGTTAATGAGCGTATGCACACACGTCCTATTACAAAGCATTTTTACAAATTAACTCTTTCATTCTCACAGCAACCATATAAAATAGGTGCTACTAGGACTTGTCATCTTAACAAGGGAAAAACGGAGGCATGGAGATGTTGGATAACTTGCCTGATGTTACCCAGACTCTCTGGCCTGGAGTCTGTGTTGATAATCACTCTGAAGGTCTGTCTTTCATAATATTAATACCTACCAATTAAGAAAACCCAGAAACCATAAAAAAGAGAATAAAGACTGCCTATCATAATGTAAATGCGGCAGATGCCACTGGTTCTATTCCAAAGAGGTGGTCCCTCCTTCTCCCTGGTTATTAGTAACCCTGATTTGGTTCAGGTCTCAAAACGCAGCAAAGTACCCAGGGCACGTGGACACCTCCACGGCCCCCAGAGTCTGTGTCGTAATTGGCACAAACGAATCCTTGTAATTCCATTCTCCTTTTGCCAGTGATTACTTGAGGAGTGAACACGGGGCACGGTTTGGCTAATAATATGAAAAGGGAAGACTGCTAAAGGCTAAAGATTTTACTCCTTGATAAGGGAGACAATTTGAGAAGAGAAAGCCCCGCTTCTTGTCTGTCACGGAAGATGTTATGAGAGGATATATATGTAGACATGTAGCTTTTGTGGCCATCTTGAGACAAAAAAGGCAAATCCAAGAGGCTAGCAGAGAAGCAGATATAGCACTGAGTGGCTTAATTAACCAACACCTAACCTGCCTTCTTCCTTATTATATGAGATAATAAATGTAAACATAGGAACAATAATAGCATCTACATCTCATTAGCTTACTGTGAAGATTAAAAAGCCTATTTTGTTACTTCAAACTTAAAACACCCTAATGGATGCATTTTCTTTTTTTTTTTTTTTAAAGATTTTATTTATTTATTTGACAGAGAGACACAGCGAGAGAGAGAACACAAGCAGGGGGAGTGGGAGAGGGAGAAGCAGGCCTCCCGCCGAGCAGGGAGCCCGATGCGGGGCTCGATCCCAGGACCCTGGGATCATGACCTGAGCCAAAGGCAGATGCCCAACGACTGAGCCACCCAGGCGCCCCTGGATACATTTTCATATATGATTAAGAGAACTTTGTAAACATCACTATAAGTCAACTATTATTTATACAAATAAATATGATTATTTACGAATGAACTATTATTTAGTTCATTATAAACCCGCTACATTGATAGACCAAAAATTAAATGTCATTGTTGTTGCAATAATCTTTTAAAACAATGTCTTCTCAATAACAAACACAGAAGTCAACTGAACCATGAGTCATGAGTTAGCAGGCAAGCTTTCCTTCAGCACATGCTAGGAGTTACTAAGCACTCATGGGTAAGTCTTACGAGGCCTTAGCATTGTCTAACTTTAAGTAAACACGTGAAAGCTCTGAGGCAGTTTCATTCTGTTCTTCCTCTTGATGTGCACAGGTCTGGCAATGTATGCACACTGCTCTTGCTTCAGAACCTTTGGGCCCCATGAAATTTAGGAGAGAATTTTGCTGTCTCTCAGAAACCACAGAATTTCTGCAACCATCTGGGACTCACTTTGTCTAAAGACAAAGATCCTCTTGGTGGGTTTTTATAGTTTCATTTTCAACTATAAAGCCTGTTAAATAGGCTTTCAAATTTGATAAAAAGAAAACCCTTAAAAGTGGCCAGGGAGTGAAGCCTACTTAGATGAAGGAAAATCCAAATGGCTACTCCTCGGAACGGTGCTCTTCACAGCTGCTCCCATGCAGAGTTCAGTGAGAGCCATGTCTGCTTTTCTTCAAAGTGGCAACACTTACAATGCCTCTATTTTGAAAATTATGGTTAGAATTTCAAGATTAATTTATCAGTTGAAGACAGCTACTTAATTTTTTTTAATGTAGGGTTTCTCTTTAATACACATCTCCAGGTTTCACACTAATTCTCCTCTTTCCCCAAAGCCACAAAGATGTGTATTGAAGATTTCCACATATGATTTTACTTAGCAGGTTTCAGAACTCTTATTAGATCAGTGCCAAGAAGAATAGCGATATTAAAGAATAACTCCAGAGCACCAGATGCACTGGAAAATGATACCTTAGCCCTGATTAAAAGTGTATGTATAAAGATGCAAATATATATACATATGTACATTTACGTTTTTAGAGTGGTAAAGCTTTCCTCAATGAGGGGATGGGAAACATGGACGTCAATGTGTGTACATGGGTAGCTGTATACTGTATAGAGTTCCTGAGAAATTTTGTATGTGGCCCATTTTCATTCAGTTGGGGCCATGGCAGAGGTATAAGAAAGGCAGGGCACAAATAACCAAACCTCATTGTTCAGGAGTGCATTAGCCAATTCTCCATTACCCAGGGGCATGTTAATGCACTTAAGGTACATCAGGGAGCTGCATCACCTCCCCAAATGGAGCTTGGAAATTAGGCAGCTGTGGTTTATTGCAAATTTCCCAGCCCAGGTGGGGCAGAAGGAAAGAAGCCAAGATGTGAGAGGCAGGAATCCACAAAGCTCTTCTGCAACCTTGATTCCTATCTTCCTTCCCACCCTGGCTAATTGAGGAAATCCTGTGTCTCTGATGTACTCCTCCTGGAGCTAATCTGAATTTTAGTTAATCTACCCTGACAATAAAAAAATTAAATCCAACTGGAAGACTAGAAAGGTTTTTCACAACTGTGATATATGCAGCAGTTGTTTTGAAGTTGGTGGACCGCTGAACCTTTCAGTATTACATGGGTTCAGTACAAACCATTTTCCATTTGCTTCTTCCTAAGTTAAAATGAATTGCTATTTCTGTGTTCTACTTTTCACTACTCAGCTGAGTGTTTAAAATGGCCCTAATTTAGAGCCCAATCTCATTTGGCTATGACAATAAATGCTCAAACTCTAAGTTATAAGTTGTGTGTGTGTGTGTGTGTGTGTGTGTCTTCCATGACAGTGGGAACGGAAAATGGACTTTGCCAGTTCCCGTGGAAGATGGTACTTCTTTCAGAAAGGTAAATGCAATGGGAGGGTGGCTTATGCTTCCATTATTGATTCCCCAAAAGTTCCTTCCTGTCTGGCTACATTCTTTTTTTTTTTTTTAATAAGATAATTTGTTACAATAGGATACAAGCAGAGACAAGTGTGAGAGGGAGTCCCTACAGAAAATAATTACTAAATATCCAAATAACGTTTGGATATCTTGAAATGTGATTTGTCACCAGATGCCTTAAAATCTGAATATTTGACATTAACAGAGAGAATGATTAAAAGGATTCCTTAAACTTCTAATGTATGGAAAATTTTTTGTTAGTCTGATTTGAACCCCTCTTTACATTAAGATTTTTAAGAAATGCTAATAGTTTGAAAAACTCAGAGAGCCAGCAGATGGTTGGGACAAATATATGTATTTAGTTATTTAAAGGATTAATGTAGCCCTAACAAGAATCTGGTGACACAAAACAATGAATTTTGGTTAAAGAATAAAGTACATATTTTTAGTCTGGGAAGATGTATCAAGTACCACAAAAACATTCACATCCTTTGCTCAGGTAATTAAATTTTATAGCAAATTATTTTAAGGATAGACATAGACATACATATGTATACTCACAGATATTTATTTAAGGATTTATTATGGCAACAAATTGGAAATTATCTAAAAAGTGCAGCAACAAGGGGATGTCTAAATGTGTTTCAACATACCATATGGCAAATTATTATGCAACCATTAAAAAGATAGTCTAGGAATTGTAGATAACATGAGAAGATAAGCATCATATAATGTTAAGTGAAAAAAACAAGTTGAAAAACTAATTATAATCAGATCTCAGGTTGGTTAAAAAATATCTGCACAGAAGAAAAAAAAAAAAAAGAGTAGAAATATACACCAAAGTAGTAACAGTATTTATCTTTGCATGGCAGAAATATGGGTAATTTTCTTTTCTACTTTAGACTCCTGTGTTTTCAGAACTCTTTTTAAATAGTTAAGATAAAAATAACAACAGTGAACTAATATTTACTAGGTGCTTTCTTTTGTAAAAGGAGTATGACACACAGAAAGGTTAAGAAATTTGCCTAAGATATTAGGCAATAAATATTAGGGCCAGGAAATCTCTTATAGTCGGGGGAAAAAAAGGTAAGTAACATTTTGTGATAATTTTTAAAAAAGGTACTTTTCACGGCCAACTTTTCTAACCTAAGAGTACACTGTTGCAATGCATAGTATCTGCTCAGGAACACAGTATACATTAATTTATCCCTGAAATTTCATATTATTCCTTGAAGATACATAATATCTATGCAAGAAGGAGGCACT
The DNA here is from genome assembly GCF_029215605.1 of Mirounga angustirostris. Classification (NCBI taxonomy): domain Eukaryota; kingdom Metazoa; phylum Chordata; class Mammalia; order Carnivora; family Phocidae; genus Mirounga; species Mirounga angustirostris. The sequence goes on from NW_026991712.1 coordinate 36,814,045, forward strand.
ACTGTTTTTGTCTTTTTTTTTTTTTTTAAGATTTTATTTATTTAGTTGAGAGAAGGAGACTGCGTGCATGTGCAAATGGGAAGAGGGGCAGAGGAAGAGGAAGGGGGAGAAACAGGCCCTCATGGAGCAGGGAACCCGATGTGGGGCTCCATCTCAGGACCCCAAGATCATGACCTGAGCCAAAGTCAGATGCTTAGCCGACTGAGCCACCCAGGCGCCCCAGAAGAACGCACTACCGTAATACAAGAAAGTCCAACCAACGTTATGCATGCCTGGGAATTTTTCATTATTGTAACTATAGTTTGAGTTATGACAGTGAGCGGGCCAGGCACTATTGTTAAGCACTTTGCATATACAAACGCGTTTAATTCTCACACTAACTTTGTGACAAAGGCACTATTACTATCCCCATTTGACAGATGAGGAAATTGATTCACAAAGAGGTTTAATAACCTGAAGATCACACAGCTAGCAAGCGGATACACAGCCAGAGTGGCTCTGATCTTAACCACCAATGACATACCAATGTCACTCCACAGAGTGACCCTGCCATTCCATTAATTGTTAATTGTTCTAGCAACCATATGCAAAAGAGCTGAATGAATTGGGAAAGTTCAGACCAGAGCCATGGTGGTCAAAGTGTGACCCCTGGATCAGAAGCATCAGTATCACCTGAGAATTTGTGAGAAATACAAATTCTCACGTCACATCCAAGACCTCCTGAATCTGGAACTCTGAGGGTGGGACCCAGTAATCTATGTTTTAACAAGCCTTCTAGGCGATGCTGATGTACATGCAAGTTTGAGAACCACTGGTCTAAGGAAAAGGAAGCTAAGGGGAAACATCCTAGCTCCCTTGTGTTTTTGAAGGGCTCTAATACAGAGGAGAGATAACTTAGTCCTCACCATAAGTTGTTGCGTACATCTTACAAGTTCTGATGAATGGTAAAAACTGGCTGAATGGTGAGAGATTTGGGCTCAAAATTAGGAAAGAGCTTCATTTAGAGCTGGAAGTCATCAATTATGGAAAGGGCTGCCGTGTGAGGAAATGAGCCATTCAAATGGATGCTGAATGACCATTTCTCAGGAATGCTGGTGACTGGGAAGGTGGATAAGGCATTCTTGAAAGACCATGAGTGACAGGATCAGAAAACCAGAATGTATTAATTGGGCAGATATTTATTGAGAGCATATCCAATAAAGACAGTTCTGAGGGCAGATGAAAGTCAGTGACATGTCTTATTCTTAGACTTTGTAGCTCAAAGCTCACGCTTAGCTAGGCTAGCCCCATCAAGAGTCCCAGTAAGACCCATTTGTCCCATATTCCTATCGTTATGTTACACTGCCTACTTGGAATGTCCTCTCTTAATCCAAATTCTACATGTTTTCCAAAGCCCAACTTGAGTCATATCTTCTTAGTGCAACCTCTAAATTCCCTTCACACTTACTGTCAGTTGTACACACTGTTGGGTTTATATAAATTTGTAACTTAAGAGCAAAGACTGTGTCGCATGGTTAGTGTCTTTTGTTTCACTCTGTTCCACCGTAGGCAATCAATCAATACTCGAGGAGTAGTCAGTTCATTGGGAAGATTCTTCTGCTATATTCTTTTCACTTCTGTTGTCCACAGTAATGAGAACATGAAGTCTAGCTCCCTGATTAGGAGCAGACCAAGAACATACTCGGTACAGGTCCTACTGTTCACCTCACCACTTGCTTCTGGTCTGCCCCCTGGCACATGGCAATGGACTGGCCCATGTTGCTTGATAAGAAAAGCTCCCTTTTCCTTTTCCAGGGACTGAGGGCTGTTTCTATCATGTCCGCAGTTCACATAAGCTCTGGATAGACTGTTACAATCCAGACGCAGATGTATATGTTAAAACTCTTATGACAAATCCAGTTATGATGTGTGCAGTGAAGCCAGTTTTCAGATTTTAATACTTCCTTTTTTTCTTTCGACTCTTGTCATATGCGCCATGCTTGAAAAACATCTTTTAAAAACCACATTTTCACATCTTAAGAACACAAAAAAAGTGTCAGATACTTTTTTCCCCTTTGCAGTCTTAGAACTTCAAAAACAGCCAAAAGGAAGTTTTATAAAATACGTAAAAATATGTGCTGAGAGCTGAGGTTTTATATGCCAAGAGTTAGACTGTAGTGAATTTTTACCGCAGTCAATATTAACTCCTAGGAAAAGAAAGCTTGCTGGAGACCCAGGCCCACTTTGTCACGGGAGGTATCACAACACTTTCTCGAAGATTACTCGTACACGTATGAGAACCAACTCCTGGTTATCCACTGTTGGATTATCCAGAGTCCCCAACACCCAGGGCTTCTTTCCTTCTTAATGAAGGCCTTTTGGCTATTTCACAGCTCATTAGCACCTCTACCAGAAGGTAGGTGGTGACAGGGGGAAGAGGTGAAACTAAAATCAGTACATTTTACTGCTCGTTAGCAGCTCTTGTAAAACATGTGAGACAAAGGGTTTGGAGTCATCATCATCCTCAGGATCATCAACAGGCACGTATGAAGTGCTCACGTGCAGGGCAGCAGTCAGCACACACAGGCACACCGCCGCGGGTTTTTCCATTATTAATTACTTTCATTTCTTTCAGTTCCGCTTCCATGAATTCCGTGAAAGAATTAAGAGCTGTCTGGGTCACGAACACAAGGGACTCACCTGTTTTCGCACGCCGCCGAGTTGCCGAACCTTGATGACGAGGGAAGCAGTCCGACCCTTGTACTGAATAGTTCTAATAAACGTCCCTGCATGGTCCACACCGAAGGGCTCTGACCAGCGCCAATTGCCCCAACCTTCAATACAGATGTGTAACAGCTGGAGAGAAAGACAATAATTGTCATGATGCCAAAAGTGCCAACAAACATCTAGTCCTAAAATGAAAGTCTCCTTGCTGGAAAACCTTCCTATTTGTAATATTTAGCATCTGTTTTCTTTCTGACCTGCGTTATTCATCCACTTCCAGCTTATTCAACCCGGCTAAGGATAGCCAATATGCCACAGAGAGTCAATGTGGTTTTCCAGATCACATTTTAAACCTTCTTAAAAATAACTGTCCTATCAAATGGTAAAAGGCCGGTTGAACATTTGAGAAAAGACCATTTCATTCATCTGGAGGACAAGAAGGTTGAAATGTGAGATCAAAGAACATTGGTTTTGGCTGGCAGTTTATTCCTTCGTATGGCTAAACAGCAAAGCAAAATTTCATTTGTGGCATTATTTTGGACCCTAAGTTGCCATTCCTTATTTTTTTCTTTTGATAAGGAACAAAATAGCAATTCGAGGATGTAGTTCATTCAATATACTCTCTTTATGAGATCACATATATTAGAACTATCTTCAACATTTTGAATATATGAAAAAATGTCTTTGTTCTATTTTTTGCTAGCCATGTATTTATTGTAACGTTTACCAAACGAGTCTCCTGATTCACATTCATATTTATTCACACAGTATTGCCACTTGTAATATTTATATTTCTTTCATGATCATCATATATTTTCTATTTCCACTCCTACTTCCTAAATGCAGCGAAGAAAATCTGCTTAACTGAACAAGTATTCCAAAACAACAACATAATAACTGCTTCTTTAGGATACATATTTCAATGAAAATAAACAGTGTTCTACCCAATCACTAAGAATAAGAAAATAAAACTGACATTTTAGGAAAAACATTTATATAATATACAAACTCACTATTTTCCTTCATATCATATATAATTTTTTAAAAGAATGAACCAAAGGCTGTTCATATGAAACATTTTCCCAGTTAACAGAATGAATAAAACTATAAAAACACTGTATAAGAACTATAATAGGCCCTTACAATAGATACATTAAGAATTTACATGGGAACTGTCATAATAATGAAAGCCTTTTGGTGGAAAGATTATTTTTCAGCTTTAGCATTAGAAGGAGCCTTTAGAAAGTGCCTAAATTAAAACATTTCCCAAGGTCACTAGTCATCACAATATGATTTTGGTGGAAAGTTAAGGGAGCATTTTTTGTTTGTTTGTTTGAAAATACCATAATAAAATATTTTTTAAAAACCTCCTAACTCATCTCCCTGCTTTTCATATGGCCCCACTCCAGTTCTTTATCCATTCAACTGCCAGTGACCCTGTGAAATCAAAAAGCTACCATTCAGTTACTTCTAGAAAAGAAAGCTAACAGGGGAAAAAAAAAGAAAAAAGAAAGAAAGAAAGAGAAAAGAAAAGAAAAGAAAAGAAAAAAGAAAAGAAAGAAAAAAATCCTGGACAGCAAATACCTTTAGGGAAAAACTGGTCTTATATACACTCTACAACATAAAAGTACTGGAGTTATCTTTGATCTTTAAATATTAGTTACAGAGAAAAAAAAGAAAAACAATAGTGGTGTTTGGAACCATTTCAGTTTTTTGTAGCAGCAACTGGGAATAAAGCTCAGGGCACACACAAAACTAAAAGAAACAAGAAAGTTGTTTTCTTTGGAGAGACTAGTAGCTGGAAATGACAAAAAAATAATGAGGCAAGGTACTTAAGGTCAAGCTTGGCTGTATTTTTCCTGAAAATTCCACAGCCTCTAAAGAAAGGTTTAATATACACCGTGTAATTGGAATTGAGGAGTGTTCACATTTGCATACGAGCTCAGTTTTATGTAGCTGCTCCCTCTGCATGCACACAGCTTCAACCGACTGAATGTCACCAAGGAATATATGCTGTTGGGTTTCGCTTGGCAGCTACGTGTTCTCAAAATGTTGGTGTAGAGATTTTCTTTGAATTACGAAAATCCAGATACGTTTGGATTTAGTTCACACAGAAAAGTTAGGTGGGAGAAAAACATCACACTTCTCCCCACATGCATCCCTAGTCGAATATTTGTAATGCTTGGTCCACTGTTCAAAGCATCTAAATCACTATTAGATATATATCATTTATTAGGGAAGGAATTGCATTCCTAAGAGAGAAAACCTAGAAAAAGGACCTGAGAAGGCCCAGCACTCCTTCAGTCGTCCTTCCCATGATATGTCTGCTTCAGGCATTAGACAGCAGTGCAGATACTCACGGACATCCACCGAGTGGGGGAGGTCTGTTCTCTTGAACCAAATGACTAAATTTCACGGCTCCAGGTACTGAGCAGTCTCCATTTAAAACAAATACTCATATAGCTACTTCTCTTTCTATACTGAAGGGACTATAAAACCAGGCATAAAAATGTGAAACTTGTGTTAGACTACTTGATCCTAATGCAATTTCTTTCTATCATTCCTCCGATATATTTTCTTACTCAGTTACTATAAGAAGCTGATATGCTAGCCACTATGGAGGAAGTAAGGAGGAAGAGCTGTGTCTTTTGTCCTGCAAGGCGCTTACGATCTTATGGGGAAAATAAAGCATGCACAAATAAATAACAAGAGGCATTAGGAGAGGTACGACATGGTACAGGAGTCTCGAGAAAGGACGGCTTGTTCTGGGCTGCGGTGATCAGAAGAGCTTCATGAAGCAGTTGGGGCTCAGAGTTACCACAGGATTTCGACTGGCAAAGATGGTGGTTCTTTTCTGGGCCTAAGGGACAAGGTGAGATGTGAAAGCCAGAAGGTATGCTTGGGGGCAAAGTTAACAGTCTGGAATGGCTGGAGAAAAGGGAACATGAAAAACAGGAGTGAGGGATAAGGTCAGACAGGGAGCTCTAGATTGTGGCCAGCACTGATTTACTAAGCGAGGAATTTGTGTTTTATTGAAGAATTAGCAGGTGGCCACTGAAGCCTTCTGTATAGGGGGAAGTGTGTTGAAAGGAGACTTAAGAATGGAGTGTGGAAGGAGGAGAGCAGCTGCAATAGGCAGGAGGAGAGGCAAGGTGGGCCAGAAACTTGCAAACCTGGGAGAGATGAAGCAATGGCCTTAGCCAAAAATTTGCTATCCTTTGTTGCCTGGAGCCCATGTTTTCTTATCAACTTGGAAATTTTCTTTCCCTTCTTCTCTCTTAAGTTTCCCTTACTGACTCACTTCCTCTACCATCTTTTCTATTCAGGCTTTTCATTCTTTTTGGCCTACTTAGCTAGTGTCTAATACTTTCCATCGGGGGAAAAAGTCAAAATAGGAACCACTCTTGTTGGAACTTCTCAGTGGGAACCGAAACTCAGCAATAAGGCAGGTTGTACAGTGGCCACACTTGTTGGAAGATCCCAAGGGGCTACATTTTCTTTTTTTCCAGCAGTCTCACCACCTCCCCAGGGCAGCCAGACTAAATTCGCAGTTTTTCCACTGAAGATCTCAAATGGGAGCATATGCAGCTCTCTGCTCATTTTTTTTTTTCAATACAAAATAAAAGTTAAAACTGAATTACTGATCAGCGGCCTGGGGTCAGCTCTCAGGACCACCCTCAGTCACCTCCAAAGGGAGAATTCCTGATTCAGTTACAGAGGAAAGAAAAATAAGATGAAATCCAGGAAAACAGGGTACACCAAGGAAGAGAAAGAAAAGGGGATGGCCACATTTTTAAAATTGTATCTTAAATATAAATGAAGGTACCAGATACTAGTCTGCTAACTTTATTTCACTATTCATTTGAAAACTGTTATCAAGATGATTTCTACCCAAATAGTGACAAATAAAAAATCTGTCTTCGGGTTCACTTACACTTTTTTTGCATTTTATAATAATTTACTCTACAGTAATATGTAATCTTTTTTTTTAAAGATTTTATTTATTTATTTTGACAGAAAGAGACAGCGAGAGAGGGAACACAAGCAGGGGGAGTGGGAGAGGGAGAAGCAGGCTTTCTGTGGAGCAGGGAGCCTGATGCGGGGCTTGATCCCACGACCCTGGGATCATGACCTGAGCCAAAGGCAGACGCTTAACGACTGAGCCTTCCAGGCGCCCAGTAATATGTCATGTTCTAAGAAGAAACTGAAAATCGAAATAATTTCAAAAATTTTCCCAATCCATTATATTCTTGGTAGAAACTTTAGGTGTTTTCAAAAATTAACATTCAATCCAAGTGAAATAAACTATTAAATATATGTATATATTAATATGTATTGTTAATATATATATTAAAGCCTAGGCATCATGTGTATTTTTTAAACTTCTAAACTTATCACTATATCCCAAGAGCCTAGTGAACAGTAGGCATTCAACAGATATTTGCTGAATAAATAAATGAGTCAGGATTATTGAAAATAACCCAAAGTAGACATTAAAAATTTTGAGTGGTGATATCTGTGCATAAAATATTATAAATTTCAGAATAAAAAAATTTAGAAATGATTCCTATTTTAAAAATATTTTTCTTTTGTCTCACTAGACTTTTAAAATTTTAATTTCAGTGTGATTAATAGTGTTCTATTCATTTCAGGTGTACAATACAGTCATTCAACAGTTACATGTATTATTCAGTGCTTCTCAAGGTAAGTATACTCTTAAAAACAATTCCAAGTTTTTAAATGACCTTTCAACACAGGAGATTTGCTTTACATGGGTGATGATACTAGATTAAATTACAAATCAATGTAATCCCTCAGATCCATAATTAAGACACTGCAATACTGATATTAAAGCATAAAGTAGATCCCAAATGATAGACTAGGTGAGCATTTTGAGTGAAAATTAAGTTAAAATATTTTTAAAAATTATTTTCTATCTAAACTAATATCTGGAAAGCTATAGATCAAATTACACAGATCTAAGTTTAATTGCTTGTTTGGAATGTTCTACTATCAGTAGAACTGATAGTACATGTCATACCAATAAATTAACATAAAAATAAAATGAAATATGCTGCTCATTACTGTTTTTTCAAGGCAGTTAAATTTCAGGATGTTCAGAGTATCTGATGTAATGCTAAAAAACCAAGTGGAAAACTTTCTAGATAATGTCACCCTGATTCAGTACTGGAACTCTTAGGACCCTCTATATTCTTTTACATTTACTTAGAGAACACAATCTCACAAGTAAAGAACAAGAAACGTGGAAATAAATCATATTGATTTATTTTCTAGTGGATAGACTGGACTCTTTGATGCAGGGTATTTTGGAAGAAAAAGGAGAAAGAGAGAGCTTTCCAAATCAGTGGTCCAGGAGGCGGGGTAACAGAGGCCCCTCTGTTGTGACACAAGGGCTGGGTGGTTGGCTCTTCCACCAAAGGGGAGTTCTTGTAGGTTTTCCCTCACGACTGAATTCAATGAAGGCCACAGATCCTGTGCAGTCAGCCTAAAACAACCCGTTACAAAAAGGGAACCCTGGCACACTCACAACAAATCCGTTAGAATGAAAACTGTAGCTGGAGAAAAATGAAAACCTTGTCAAAAACCTGAGTTTCAGATACTGACAAATCAATTCTACATAGGAATTTCTCATAGGGTGATAATTATACATATGTGCAAAGATTTACCTAGATGGAAGCTTATTCCAGCACTGTTTTAATAATAAAAATTAGGCATGGCTAGGAAACGGATCAAATAAAATATGGTAAAAACAATAAAAGTAATCATTTGTTAGATACGTACTATGTGCCGAGCACTGGCCTCAGGGCTTTTTATAGATTTTCTCATTCATTCCTTAAAACAATCTTACGAGGTAGGTACTTTTGTTCCATTTTACAGATGAAAAAGCAAACTGAGTCACAGCAAGGCTGAGCAAGTTGCTCAGGGCCATGGTGCTGGGAGGGCAGGGATGAGATCTGAACTCAGGTGTGCTTTCTCAGAGTAAGTGGTGCTGACTCTGGGGAGCTTAACCACACTTAGACTGTAGAGTCCTCTCAAACTACTGAAGAAAACAATCACAGCACAAAAAAACATTGAGAATATTAGGTAGCAGTAGACTAATGGAAAAAAAGCACATTATAAAAAGATACGTGCAGGACACATTCCGTTTTTGCAAAATGAAAACGTATTCATGCCTGTTTTCTAGGGGAGAAGATGGCTAGAAATATGCCAGAATGCTAACAGTGGTTATCTTGGGGTCGTGTGTTTTAAGTATTCCTTTGCGTATGTGTTTTGTGTTCTTTTATGTAATTTCCAAATGTCATACTATAAATATGCATTATTTTGCAATCAGATAAACATTAATGTTATTAAAAAGAAAAACGTCTAATAGAAAGCATACAGAGCCTGCATTTTAAGGCGAAAGAAATGACACATTTCTATTTTAGTAACTCCCAATTCAGCTTCCTGCCTGAAGCCTCCCCATCCGTCCTAGCTGGTGTCATAGCTTTCTCATTTGCCCTGCTGGTGCTTTGCTAAAAAGGGTGATATGACGGTCAGTTCACCTCTGTAGCCTCCGAGCCCCTCCCATAGGGTCTGGTTTGCTCTATTACTATTCACATGATCCTTGGAGCTGTTTAATGTAATTATTTGAGCTTTTCCCTCCTATGGCGATAGGGTTTTTTTCCCCCCAATATAGCAAATATTTTAAGGATCTACATCTATTAAATGTTTACCATAAGCCAACGAACTAAGCTACACATGATGGATATAGAGATGAACGAGACAAACTACTTGCACTGGAAATCCTCACAATAGAGTGGCAGAAACAGATATTTAACAAGAAAACTTATGCTGCAAAATTTTATGAGAGGAAGGAAAAATTGTTGTAGGACTCCAGAGGTATTCTGCTTGGGGAGTTAAAAGATTGACCAGAGGACATACTTAGTTATGAAAAGAAATAACATGAAAAAACATGCTGAAATAGAGTAAAGAAAAGATATACAGGACTGTTGTTTCTGATAAACAAAAGCAGGCGACAGCCTAACTTGGGAGTGTTTTTTTCTGCACAAAATTAATGTCTACAAAGCACACTGACTGCATTATAAGTAGGGACAAGTCCTAAAAGTAGCAAGCTATAGCTTCAAACCATTTTTGCACACAAACAACTTCTTGTCCTACTTCTTGTCAATGTAATTTGGAAAATTAACTTTATAGTATGAACTCATCGGCTTACAATCCTCTAATAGCTTTGATCCTAACCCAAATGGAACCACTAATTTTTTTTTTTTTAAAGATTTTATTTATTTATTTGAGAGAGAGAGAATGAGAGACAGAGAGCATGAGAGGGAGGAGGGTCAGAGGGAGAAGCAGACTCCCTGGCGAGCAGGGAGCCCGATGCGGGACTCGATCCCGGGACTCCAGGTTCATGACCTGAGCCGAAGGCAGTTGCTTAACCAACTGAGCCACCCAGGCGCCCCGGAACCACTAATTTTGATCCTGGAAAGGAAAGAGTCATACTGGAACAAAAATCATCATTTTAGGAGGCCAGATCTTGCTCTTATGCAGCCAGAGGTATGTGTAGGTTCTTGGGGCCGAGGAGACGTGAGGGTTAGGAAGAGGACCTGCGCACGAGAGAGTGGTGTGGAAAGGGAGGCTCAAGAGGCAGGGGACTCTTCTTCAGTAGCTGCTGCTTCCCCTCCGGGCATCAGTCATCAGTAAAGACCAGGGACCGGAGCCTTAAAGACACGGATAGAAAGTAACTGACGGTTTCTTAGGCTGTTTGGTGTCCTGCTCTTCGCTATCTCCCTGGTCTTTCTACATCTACAGAGAGATAGTAGCTCCCAGGGAGAAACAGACTGTGGCAGTACTCCGCTGTATTTATGAGAGGTCATCATGAGACAAACACTACAGAGGAAGAAAGACTCAGGAACAACAAAAACAGCTGCAAACAAGGGAAACTAGTTTTTCAAAAAGTGTGACAATTTGGGGTATCAGAGAAGCATGAAAAGATGTAGGAGAAGGTGTCCTCTCTGTATAACTGAGAAATATTAGGATATGTCAGCTAGAAAATGGGAAATGAGACTGGAATTGACTTTGTCCTTCTGCCCTGTAGCTGGGGACGAGACTAACAATCTCATCATTCCTCAAGTGATAACAGAGTCTAACCAAGGACAATCCATATGCCACAATCACTAACAAACACTGAAAATAAGCCATGTGACCTCTAAAAAAATATCACAAAGCAAAGGGAAGAGAGTATCATCTTAAAAAGTGAGGGGAAAAGAGTAGTTACCATAAACACATTGTTGCAGAATTCAGGAAAAGAATATCAGGAAAGTTTTTGGTCTTTTTTAAACTTCTTTAAACTGAAAAATAAATGATTTCTGTAAAACTGTAGAAAACTACTGAGAGGAAAGAACAGTCTGGCATAAATAGAAAAGAGCCTGAGGTTAAAATAAATAGGTGGTATAAAAAGGTAATTAGATAAAACAATAAATGCAGGAATGCATTTTGCAGAATAATGATTTACACCGTCAGAGCAAATATGAATAACTACTAGGAAAAAAAATTGAAAACCTTTAGAGTTAAAGACAAATATATAAAGAAATAGGACAGAAAATAATCACAGGTATCAAAGAAAAACAAAATATACACAATTAATATAAAAAAAGAAGTAATTCTATCATCTCTTCCATCTATAAGGCTCTAGAGCTTTAAAACCGTGCATTGCGTCCTTCCATCATATAGTTCATGGTAAATTATTTGAACTTCCATGGGTAAACAGGATGTCAAATGTCACACATTTTTAGCAAACATTAAGGCTTAATCCATGTTTCAGCATATCTACAAGCAAATCATAGAATCTTTCTAAAATTAGAAAAGATTTATATTTTATAAGTAACTCTAAACAGAAATCCAAATTCAAAAATTTATTTATGGTTTTTCACTGTTCAGGCATGAGCCTCTGTGCAGTATCTGGCTAAAAATGCATACTTAGAGAAAAAGAAGTTAAAAAGGAAGTAAGAGTAGGACGAATAATTGTGGTACTTCTGACTTACACATTGTCTACAAAACAATGGGATGCTTCATGTGTATTCTTTGCTAAAAAATTGCTTAAACACAAATTATCTAAATTAGCAAAAAATAATATACTTCAAAAAATTTTTTGCAGGAAGATGTCATGAGCAAATTCTCTCATATATTAAAATATGATTTTATGCATAATTTTTGGGACATAATAATTATAAAATCAGATATAAAGGCACATAGTAAAAAAAGTATGAAATGACATGTAGATTTTGAAAAGATCATTTCGGCATTACACATATACTTTGTTTTCATGTTTCTAAAGGGTGTGAACTTCCCTGTATTTAAATGATATGTGACTGAAAAAACACAACACTAATGACTGCCTTACATGCAGAACTATCTGGGCCTTGGAGACGGTTCACCCCTGATAACTGCCACAAAGGGTTGAAAAGCGAAAGTTCAGAAAAATGTGATATGTATATGTATGTGTGAGTACAGAAAAGGATGGTTTGTCCATAAAATATGAAATACTTCCTATTTTCTTTTAGATTAATTAAATAAAATAACAACTTCAATTGCTTAATTGAGTTGCACCAACAGCCAGGAGATTTTGGTGCTGTGTAGACACTTTTGACAGAATGATAGCCGACGGTCGCCATGCTCTTGGTTGGACCCAGCTCTTCAGTGGAAGAGAAAAGAGCATGTTGGACAGAAATAAAGAATGATTTAGGTGAGCTGAGAAATGGAAACCAGTAAGAAACAAGAGATAATGTTTAATAGTCATTCAGGTTTGGAAAAATATTTTGAGTCTGTGAGCCAAACTGTTTTATTTGTTTGAAAATCAATTTTGACTAAATACAAATATAAACAACAGAGAAACCCAACCTAAAAAACTTTCTTTTAAATTGTTCTCAAATGTAACATTCATCATTCAGCAAAATTTACTTTAGTGTAAAATAGAAGTCATGCCAACACGTGTTCTAAGAAAGGATAAAACAGTTTGATGCAATCTTTATTTTTAGTCATCATGGCAATTTAGACAATTATAATTGTTATCCCTAATTTTTAATTGGAAAAAAAAAGTTAACAGATGGATATAAAAGAAATCCAAAATTTCCATAGTTATTTATTTTCATTTAACTAAACTGCCTTGCCATACTAAGAAAACATTTTTGTAAAGGTTAAATAAAGTATTTCATGGCAACCGCTGCTTCTCGGTGCCTGTATAACAGGAAACATGAGCCAAAGTTGTGCAAGTTGGTTTGCTTTCCCAGTAAGGGAATGTGGTATCTAAGACCTTGTCCTAACTCATTTTATCCCCAAGTGTAAGTCAAGCAAGTCAAATATGAACTAATGCCTGAAGGGAAGTCCCTGACTCCAAAAGTATGGATTATTTCACATTTATCTTAAAATCTGCTCTCAGAGTTCTTAAAATTCACTAACTTGGCAAGTCAGGAATTATCATGAGAAATGAAATAATTTCAGAACTATGAAGTCATCCAACATTCCATGCATCTGACACTCATTGGGCTTGGCCATGTCTTGGGCATTATTCTGACCTTTAGATAATAAGCTCTTCAATATCCTGTTCGGTATGGAAATAATTAAAAAGTACCACAGTATAATAGGTGTGCCATTGTCTTTAACAGAGTTAATGCTTTTGTTACAGACTTGTGCTAATAGGTTATGATTAGAGACAATCACATTATGTATGCTGAAATCTTTATAACATTCTTAATCAGTATTTCCCATTACTTAAAAATGGCAAAATACCACACTTTAATGGTCCAGCTGCATTCCCTTTCTCCCAGTACTCTGTATGAAAATTCACATTTAATACTAGTTCAGTAAAGGACCTTTATGTTTAGACATCAAGAATTCACATTTCCAGAGCACGGGCTTGTGAAAAGCCTTTGAGTGTCTTGTAAAAAGCTTAAGGAATCTTCAGTACATTTTTCTCCAAAGCTGTATTTCAATATCTAAAATTTATTGCCAGAGGAGGGACAGAGAGACCATTAAGCAGCACCAGCAGTCATTCCTCTGGGTGCTTCATAGCTGAAAAAATCCCCAGTTGTTCTTTTTCATGCAGGCTTGTAGAAAAGTCCAGAAATCAGCCCTGGGACTGAATAAAGTGCCCTCTCACAATCCTCTTTGCCATTTCAAAGTCTTAACTAGGTCATACTGCAAATCATTTTTACAAAGAACCTTTGAAAAATACGGGAAAAATAAAACTCAGCCCCAAGCCTCTGCCTCTTATTTTGAGTGCATGCATTTCCCAACAGAAAATGAAGAAATTCCAAATATGCTCTAGCTACCAGATACTTAATGACCAAAACGGTTAGGGCCCTATTTACCTCTACTGGTTACGTCACAAGGCCCTCTAAGCTTCCTCAGAGAATGTAAGTCTCTTGGAATCTCTCATGAAACTGAAATATTTGAGAGAGAAAGGCGAAGGGACAGAGTCTACAGTCCACTATTTTGCTCTTTCAATTACTGCCTAAAACCGAAATACAGATGCAGTTGGTGGTGACTGGACAGTTGGTTCCGGGTACTCAAATGGAGTCAGTGTTTACAGAGTATTTGGGATTAAAATCCTTGCCAGATGGTCCCAAGAAGTGTTTACCTCACTGTTGATTTTAGCTATCTTAATGTCAGCAACAGTAAAAAGAAGCTCGTTCTGCCACTGGGGAACAAAGGCATACAATCCTTCCTCCCCACATGGAATTGCTAGTTGCAGACAGCTGTGCCCTCCACAACAAGGGTGATACCGGAGGTTTCTGGGAATCGACTTCCATGGTTAGAGAAGGAGAAAATGTGTGGCAAAGTTAACTTGAAATGATTTACTTTAAATCGGTAATATTTGGTAACTATACAACGTACTTTTAGTTTATGACAAACAGTAAGAGCACTGGCTGGCTCAGTTGGTCGAGCATGCAACTCTTGATCTCAGGGTCGTGAGTTCGAGCCCCATGCGTGGTATAGAGTTTACTTAAAAAAAAAAAAGAAAAAAGAATAAGTTGGGAAGAGTTGGACCTGTATGTGGACCTGAAAGGTGCTTTCATTTGGAGAATACTGTGAATTTCCTCCTGTAGTGATCTCCTAGTTTTGTCATAGTTTTCATTAGAGGCCACTGGGAGGTCAAAGGGGAGGAGGTGTGGGAGACCAGAAACTACTCTTAATTAAAAGCCCAACTTCACTGACAGTATACAGAAGCACACATTCTGAGATCAGAGGGCCTCTTTTTGGTCAGTATAGTACACACAAAATATCCAATCGGATGCAAAAAAGTTCATAATTTTCATATTGTTAAAATAATTAAGCTTTTAAGTCTATGTTCTTGAGAGATGTCAGAAACATTATGAGTAAGTAATGAAAACATTTATTTATACAGTGAACATTTACCAAGTGCCTAATATGAGCAGGCTACTGGATTAGATACTGTGGAAAATTCCTTTTTTTTCTTTAAAGCCTCCTACTCTTTTTTTCCTTCTTTTTACTTTCAGCAAATACCCATTACGACCTCATCTCCATTCACACTCATCCTCATTCTCTCTCTCTTATTTCAAAGTCAGAGGAGGCTTTTGTGGTAAGTTGCAAATGGCCACAGATTCTCTCAGCAACTCTCAGCGAGAGGTAATACCTAGTTCCTTATTCTTTGGATCTGGCCTAACCCTGTGACTTGCTCTGCCCGAGAAGGTGACAGGAGATGCTGTGTGAGCTCCGAGCTTAGGCTCAACAGGCTTTGCAGTTTCTGCTCTGGCTTTCCTGTCTGGGCTAGCCTGCTGGGGCAGTCACATGGAAGAGAACCAAGAGTACCCTGGCCAGCAGCCTGCCAACTACCACATATGTAGGTGAGGCCATGTTGGACCACAAGAGAGCCGTGCGGACACCAGCAGAAGAGCCTCCTGAGGGCATCTAGGTTTCTGACCAACAGACTCATGAGCTAAATACATTTTTTTAAGCTACTAAGTCTTGGGGTGCTCTGTTAAGCAGCAATAGATATCCGATATAAACCTCCTCCCATCCAGGGTCAATCCTTTACCTGTGATCTGGATTCCTTCTTCCTCCCCTCTTCTAAGACTTTATGCCACTAATCATTTTTCCTCTCTTCTGCGTATCAACCTCTGCTTCCATATAGAACATGCCTTAGTTTCTTCCATTTAAAACCCTTGCTTGATCCTGCAGCTTTCTCTAGCTAACACCCAGTCAAGAGTTAAAAAAAAAAAAAAAAATTCATGCTGATTCTCTCCATTTCCTCACCTTCTGTTCATTTTCAACCCACTTCAATTTGGCTTCTATCCATATTTTGCCATGAAAATGTTTTCCTTGAGCCATCAATGACCTCTCAATTGACAAATATAATGGCCTCTTCAGTTCTTGTCTTACTCAATCTCTGTATGGCATCTGATAATTCTGCCCCTCTAGATATTCTCCTTTCTTGGCTTTTAGAACACTGTATGTCCTAGTTTTCCTGTTATGTCTAAGTTTTCCTCACACCTCTTATCCCTTTCAGTGGATCCCATTTCTTAGCCTAATCCCTAAATTCTACTATTATTCCTTATGGCAGCCCACTTCCAAGATCGCACCAGTGATCCTTGTCCTCTGTTATTTGTGTCTTTGCGTAGTCCCCTCCCACGCTGAATAGGGCTGACCTGTGTAACCACTAGGATGTCACAGAAATGACGATGAATGACTTCTGAGCTTAGGTCATAAAAGACACTGTGGCTTCTGTCTTGTTCTGTCTTGTATCACTTGATCTGGGGGAAGCCAGTGGCTATGTCACGAGGATACTCAATGAACTCTATGGAGAGATCCTTGTAGCAAAGAGCCAAGTCCTCTTGCCAAGAGCCATATGAGTGAGCCATTTTGGAAATGGATCCTCCAGCCCAGTCAAGCCTTTAGATGACTAAAGTTCCAGCTGATGTCTTGACTGCGGCCTTCTCAGAGACTCTGAGCTACATCTACCCAGTTCAACCACTCCCAAAATTCTTGGCTAGTGAAATGGAGATTAAAAAAAAAATGTTTGTTGTATTATCTACTCGGGTTTTTAGGTAATTTATTAAACAGCAATATGTAACTAATATAGATTCTGTTATCTCCAAGTGGGGTGCCACCAAAACAAAAGCCTAAAAATGCAAGGGGCTTTGGAGCAGGCAAGTGGGCAGAAATTAGAAGGACTTGAGAAGAGTGTTGGTGAATATCTAAGGTGCTTCAAAGATGCTTTTAATAGTTACTTGATGGCCTGAGAGGAGGCTGTCAGTAAGGAGGTGAGAACAGTATTGCTGGACGTTGGGAGAAAGGGGATCCTTGCTATGCAGTGGCGGAGAGTTTAGCAACACTACAAGCTAGAGTGACATGGAAAGTAGAAATGCGCCTAATCAACTATGTGATCTAGCTTAGGAGATTTCCAGGCAGTGTTGAAGTAACTCCTGGCTTCTATCTGCTGCTTATATTAAAGTCTGGGAGGGGCTGACAGAAGCTTAAAGAAGAACTGTTAGATAAAAAGGAGCCAGGACTTGCTAGTTTTCCACACTTCTAGCCTTCCAGATGGCAAATGATGCTAACATCAAGAAGTGGTTTCTAGGCAAAGATCAAATCCAGGACATGGCCAGGAAAGCTGGTTTAGGGATGAAGCTAAGGATGTGGCTGTAAAATCCTTTGTTAGGATCTCAAAAAGATCTAAATTAGTGTCTCAGAAAACTATTCAAACAATAGGGCTTCTAAGACACTCAGCAGTGTGAACAAATCCCAAAGCAGAGAAGGAATTACCTCGAAGAGATACGTGATTTTGTCCACTGTAGCAAACCCCAGTAAGATTAACAAGAGCCCCATAAAGTTGTTTAAAGAATTATATTGGCAGAAACACTCCCAATTTAGACTGAAAGAGACAAAGTACAAGATGGTAAAGAGGCCTGTGATTCTTCAAAATTCTACTGCTAGAAAGCAGGCTGAGAAAACTATGAAGTGCAAACAAAGGACACTTTTCATGAAAAAGGATGGATGACTCAGAGGCTTGAGCCAAGACTCCAAAGCCATGAGCCATGGACAATTATTCCTGAGCGGAGTATGAATGATTACTAATCGAGAAACTTCTGACATTTATCTGGTTGGATATTAGAATTTTTATGGACCAGTGACTGATGGGTCTCCCTTTTTCTCCTTTTATGAGCGGGAGTGCCTGCAGTAGCCATCCTTCGTCTGTACACCACTGGTGTACATTGTTCTACTGCAAGAGCTAACTAACAAAGTCCTCTTCTCTTAGCCCCGCCTCCTTGGGCATTCTGATCTGTTCCCACGGCTCCCTAGGCACAGATGACAGACCCAATTTTTACCTCTGAGACCAGACTATTCTTTTGACATTCCGACTCTTCCATTCAATTTGCCTCCTCTACATGGCCACTTGGATGTCTGGTTAGAAAGGGAAAAGGGAAGGAAAGGAACCTTTGGTTATAGAGAGCTGAGTTCTTCACTAGGCACTTTATAAATGTTATTGCATGGGATAGTCACTAAAATTTCTTGATTTTGCCGAAGAGGAAGCTGAGACTCCAAGGAATTAAGAAACTTTTCCAATCTTACATAGCTGACAAGCCTTAGGAGTGAAACCCAGGCATTTATGGCTTCAAATCCATGTTTTTTTCTAATATATCATCCTTTCTGCCCTCCCAAGTAACCCAAAACTCAGTGTGTCCACAACGGATTTTAGAATCACCCTGTTGCGCTCTCATATCCTATTCCATCCTCTGTCTCTAAAACACTGTCTTTCTACTCAGTTCCCTGTCTTGGGCCAACAGCAACACTGCCAACTTGTCCCCTAAGTCTAGAACCTCAGAATCAAATTAGGCCCTTCTCTTCCATGACCAGTACCCAAATCCTGGTGACTGTAACTCCCAAATAGCTTCCGAACAGATCACTTCCAGCGTAAACCTTCTCTTCTAGCCTCCCTGATACCCAAAAAGAAGTTCAGAGTTATTCCAGTGGTTTCCCCTCCAGCTTCCCTCCAGCTAATCCTCAAGATTTTCTCTTTCTCTTTGGTTTTTAGTAGTTTCATCATGAGGTGCCTGAGTGTGAGTTTCTTTGAGATGTCTGTTTGGAGTTTTCCTGAGCTTCTTGGGTCTGCAAATTTCTATCTTTCCCAAAACTTGGGAAGTTTTTTGAGCTTATTTAATTTTTTTGGCCCCACTCTCTCACTCTCTACTCATTCTTAGATTGTAATTACTCATATATTAGACCTTTTGAAATTGTCCCACAGGTCTCTGCAGTTGGATTCATTTTGTTTGATTCTTTTTCTCTCTCCTTCAGACTGGATGATTTCTAGTGATCTATCTTCAAGTGTACTGTCTTTTTTTCTCTGTCACGTTGTATTATATTTCTATCACTGTCTGTGGGCCAGGAGTCCAAGCAGGGAAGAATCCACTTCCAAGTGCACTCAGGTTGTTGGCAGAATATATTCCCCTGTGGCTATAGGATGAGGGCTCTGACTTACTAATGACTGGGGCCGGCAGCCACCTGCAGGTCCTGGAGGCTTCCCACAGCTTCCTGACCCATGGCCTTCTTTGTAGGCACTCACAACACGACAGTTTGCTTCTTCAAGGCCAGTAGGAGCATATGTGTCTCTCTCTCTCTCTCTCCTCACAAAAGGGCCCAGCCCCTCTTTTAGGGTTTTATATGATTCAGTGAGGCCCACAAAATAGTTTCCCTTTTGATTAATTAAAAATCAACTAATTCGGGACCTTAATTACATCTGTAAAATACCTTCCCCTGTGTTATAGTTGCTTTGAAGTATATGGACATTCTAACCTCTGCGTCATACTTGGCGTTAACATCTGTTAATTATCTTTCTCTTGAAATTGAACTCCTTTTTTTTTTTGAGATTCTTGAGATTTGTTGAATAATTTTGGTTTATAGTATGGACACTGTCAAGGTTTTGTTGTGGGAACTCCGGATTTTCTTATAATTGCTCCAGAGTGTTAATGTATTTGATTTAACAAGTACGCAATTTGTTTAGACTCAAACAGAAAACTCTCACACCTGGGCGAGCGGCAGCTCGGATTCGTTCCGTTCTTTAAGCCTTGGGTACAGGCTGCTTCTGGTTTTCCCCAGGCACATGTGTTTCCGCAGTCAGTGGACAGTTGGGCCAAATTATTTTCCTGCTTTCTGGCTTCCCCTTGTCCAAGGTTTTCTCCTCGTTCTCCAGCAGCCTTGGTGGCCTGAGCTCTTTCCCCTGCTATGTGGGGCCAGGATGATGCTGGGCTACCCCCGCACTGAAGTGACTGCAGTTGCCGTCAAGGCACAGCCAGAAAAAATGGGGAATTCACTCAGCAGGTCACTTGCTCAAAGTTTTGATTCCTCTCCAAAATCTGCCTGCCTTTGTTCAGTCTTCAGAAGTAGTTTTTTTTTTGTGTTTTGCTCAGAATTTATAGCTATTATTCACAGAAGGGTGAGTCTGCTAGGCATTTACACCAAGTGGTGACTTCTCCTCTGTCTTGGCTCAGTGGCTGTCACCTCTGTCACTCCTGGCTCTGCAGCCAGGTCCCCACTACTCCCTGCTTGCATCCTCCATCTCCTCAAGGCTGCCTTTCAACTACACCATAGGGATCTTTCCAGGATGCACAGGAGACATCCTGTTACCCCTCTACTGAAAGCCCTTCCATAGGCAAAAGTCGCCCAGCACATCCAGGTGGATCTCCACAAATGGACTGCCAGGCTCTTCAGAACGCAAACCCTCCAAACAGTGGTGCGCTGGAGTTAGCTCATACTCATTTGTGAAAAAGAACTGCTGAACATTCAGGAATTTTGAGAGCCGGTTGTTAAATCACTGGTAGCTTGACATCAGCTATGATGGGAGTATTCACACCATTAAAATTAGCCAGCCCAACATATCAGGGCTTCCCACACCACCGGCCAAGAGCCAGTTACCAACATACATCTCTTCAGCGGGGCACACAATTTTTATGCCTGAGTTATTCTGAACAAAATCTGAATTCCCTTGAACATGACATGCTACAGATACAGATATATATATCTCTTCCTGGTTCTGCCTCATGTGCTTCCTCCACTACTGTTCACTGGGCCAACTTCTACTCAGCCTTCAAACTGACCTCTGGGGAAAGCCAACTTTGACCCCTTCAAGTGTTTAGTTTCTCCTGCCTTGGTGTTACCACTGCCTCAAGACAGCATTGAAGCTGCTTAGCGCAGCACTCAAGGGCTGCGCTACTTTCCCATCCTACTTTCCCATCCTGCGGTTTCACACGTGTCCTCTCTACTGCAGTCAAATCAGCCAAGGTGTCCTACCAGGCCACGCTGTGTCCTGCCTCTGCAGCTTTCACACATGCTGATCCCCTTATCTGACCACCACCACCACCACCACCCTCACTTCATTGGCCCAACTCTTACTGAAACATTAAGCTTCCACCCATATATCCCTTCTACCGGCAAGCCTTGCCAGATTCTCATCCTCATGTTAGATTTGGAAACATTTTCTTTGAGCTCCCATCAAGACCTTGCCCATATCCAGAAGCAATGGACTGTACTTCCTGATTCTCTCACTTTTCTTCCTTATGGTTAGTATTTTAATTCAGTTACCCATCATTTCTCCCTGTCTTGAATTACTGCAATAATGTCCTGATAGATACTGATCATGTCCATAAAAATCTGTTTACTTTTCGGGCTCCCTCATTAGACAGTAAGTTCTTTACAAAAAAATGAACATATTTAATTACACACAAGAGGTCACAATAAATGAACATTTGTGGATTAAAACTGAATGGGAGGTTGGGAGACTAAATCAGCTGCTAGAGGGAAATAATGGCAGACAGGAGGGCTTGTGAGTGACTTGAGTCAGGCCTTGGATGTCAGATAATTTGGATATTTAATAGATGATGGGAAGGCTATGAAGATTTTTGGACAGGAAACTGTAATAATTAAAGCATTATTCAGGGAAGTTCCTTAAGATGTACTCTGCAAGATACACTGGAGTGGGGCAAAGCTGTAACTAAGAGAATATTTGAGAGAAACTTGCAATCGTTCGTATGAGAATTAAGATAACCATTACTGATAAGTCACTGTACTTGCCACTCTTCTAGTGAGTGTTTGAAATTCCTTTTATAGTCTGTCTATAAATTTTTTCAGGGTTTTCACTTAATTTCTTTCTGCTTTCATAATCTATAGCCCTTATTTAAAAAAGTTGAGACCTATATAAAAATGTAATAAAGTGGAAACATATCGTCTTACCCTACTACTCAGATGCAACCACTGGCAACATTTTGATATATCTCCTTCCAGCATTTTCTATGCATTTTGCTCTTATATTGCTAAGATCATATATATAATTTTATATTCTGTTTTCTGACTGATAGGATATGGTAGCACTTCCTCTTTCTGTGTAAAAAATGTGAAGGTCTGACAGTTGTTTATCATTCAGATATGTTAGATTTTACTCAACTATAGCCTTAAAAGTGAACACTTTGGTTTTTAATTGATACTATAGATAAAACTGTGATAAACATTTTTTGTGTATAAACTTTTGTTTTAATTTGTATTATATCCTGAGAGTAGATTACTAGTAGGGGATTTACTAAATCAAAGGCTGAGACCATTTTAATGACTTTTGTGCTTATTAAATTGCTTTCTAGAAAGGAAGTATTAATTCCATTTGTATCTTCTACACAAACCTTAACATGCATGCCACGTGCCATATAATAGCAGAGGCAAACCCCTGAAAAATTTATCACTTTAAACAGTTTTGCCAACATAGAATATTTCCTTGTCTCCCTAAGTCTGCTTTTAAATGTTTAAAACTGTGACTGTGACAATAAGGAATGTGCTCTTTCTTTATGATACGTATATACATATGCATTATGTAAATGGATGTGAAAAGAGTGAAGTGAATGAGAATTACAGTCTAGTTAACGAAACTGACAACTGGCTGGACTCACCATAAGATAGGTAGATACTCAAAACCTATTACTATCCCTTTAGACAAGAGGAAAAATGCTCAGATCTCACTTTAAAATATTTTTACATACAAAGAGTGAACTGGAGAACTGTCTATCTATACAAGCCCAGAAGAGGTAAAATAAACATATTTTACCGTTATGTGGTGAGTACAGGTTGGTTGTATGTGCTGGATTTAAACTATTACCTGTCACTTCTTCATTTCTGAAACATTTTGCCAAGTTTTCAAGTGATAGAAATATCACTTAGGTCAGAGTGAAAAAACTGAACGTCAAGCCTTTAGTCTACTGAGTTTTGTCAACAGAGAGGTCTCCAAGCAGGACCGGCAAACTATGGCTTGTGGGCCAGATGGAGTGCACTGCCTATTTTTGTACAGCCTGTGGGCTAAAAATGGTTTTTACATTTTTAAATGGTCAAAAAAAATTAGAATACTATTTCGTGATGTGTGAAAGTTACTGAAATTCAAATTTCAGAGTCTATAAATGAAGTTTTATTGGAACACAGCCACATTTTTCATTATGGCTGTTTTTGTGCAGAGAGGAATAGCTGTGAGAGAGCCAGGAAGGCCCCAAAAGCCTAAAATATGGACTATGTGGCCCTACACAGAGAAAGTTTGCCAACCTCTGCCCTGGAGTACTATACGATTTTCTATTTTCTTCACTAAATCTGACTACTTTAATGAGTATGTCCCAGATGGTCTGCTGCTCTTCAAAATTCTTACTTTGTTACATTTTGCATTTTAAAATATCTGCCATTTTTCATGAGCTTATGAAACTTTCTGTTATGTCCATTGTGGAGCAATATTTTATTATTTTCTATAGCTCTGTCTAGAGCCCATTTTCACCTTGCTAGATGGTTTGATTACTGAAATTAAGTCACTGGTAGCTGGAATTCTGCAATTCTAAAAAAATGTATAATCTATAAATTGTGCATGTTTTGAGGATAAAAGCACATGCAATTCCCTTACATACAAGGTGGAGGCATTCCTATTTCAAGTTTAATTCGCCAACAGTGCTCTCTATTAACCAGGAAAGGAAGTCAACTTGAACAGCCTTTACACAAATCCTCCTGGTTGATGGAAGTGTCCCCATATTCAGTTTGGCTACATTAAACTAAAACTTCCTTGACCCTAAGCTGCACCTACTACCCATATTCTGGGGAAAGATACTGTAAACTCACACCTATAGTCCTCAGATTCATCTTTATACAATATGAAGCACTTCTTTAAAGACCAGTCTCTTGCTAGTTACTGTTCTCATCCAACTTGATCTGAAGTCTACTGACCTGGGATATTTAAGGGCCCTCTGTGGTGGCATATACGATTGTGCAGCTCAGTATGTTCAACTATTCCCTAGGAATTAGTTTTGTTCTTCCTTTGTTTGTTTAAGCAAGCAACAGTTACGGGATATCCAGCATTTAGTGATTCCGCCTCAGAGCATGTGTTAGAAACTATAAGGAGAGTTTACAACTTTTCAATTTTAAAATCAGCTTTGGATTTCTGGAATTGGTGTGTCCATGGTTCTTCCCATCCTGTTGGGACTTACTGTTGTTAGCAACCTCCTGTGTGGTTCTAAGATATGCTGACCTCTTTGAAACCTTTCCAGCTGTCCTTGCCATTTTCTCGATCTCTGCAATATAAGCTACATTGTTTAGTGGAGTTAAATTCTATGAACTCTGGAAATCCTCCCTGAGACTAATTGACTAACACCCAAGGTAGCATAAACATGCAGACACAAATGTTCCCCAAACCAAGCCTGCTGTGCAACGCAGGATATGACGTGGAGCCTGAAAAAAGCAACAGTTTGCTCAGTTGCAAGTCTATGACTACCTGCAGGTGCAGTCTGAAGATAAGTGGCTAGTTTTTCGATCCTCAGATGTAACCTCTCATTAGAACACAATAGAATTTGCAATTGTGGATGCAAGGAATTCCACGAAGCAGCTCTGGGCCCATTAAGACTTCTGGTTTCAGAGAGTTCTAAAACACACTTCCTTCAACCTATGGAGTTTTGTAGAGAGACATCATTTTTTTTTTTTTTTTAAACAAAGCTGATCTAAGTTTTAGCCTGAAGATTATAATGACTACAGCTCATTAAAATTTGTATCCAGAGAATGCAGTTGCAAATTATAAGGAAAAAGAAAAGTTTAATAGCTATCTGTCATGTGTCCTGTTTGTCATAAAAAGCTTCTTCTTATTTTTGGTAATAAAGTTAAGACTTTGCAAGGGATTTACTTGGACTAAGAATCCCACATTAGTCTAGCTTTAAATATGGAGTATTAGACTAGCGATTCTCGGCCTATCTCTTGAAACCTCACAGCTTGGCTATTCTAATAGACAAATCATGCAGCCCAAACCTAGGAGAGCTGGACAATGCCGTAGAAATAACATTCTACTGAGAATCAAAAGATATGGAATTCAGTCCCAACTCTACCACCATCTCAGCTTAACATTCCCATTTGTCTCGTTATTTATAACTTGCATAACAAATAACACAAACCACACATGGATACTGTGAAAACCAAACTAGTAACAAATACAAGAAGACCTTGAAAACAGGCAAAAGGGTAAAATATGAAGGTGTCGTGCTGGCAACGGTCAGCCATGTTTCTTTCCTGGTCCTTTCCTTCCCACCCAGACACCGCATGTCCGTAATATGAAGACTCCTGTTCCTCCACAGCCCTGAGCTCTTATCATCACCCTTCTCATCCGGGAATCTTTTTTTTTTTTTTTTTTTAAGATTTTATTTATTTGAGAGAGAGACCACGTGAGCGAGAGAGCACAAGCAGGGGGAACAGCAGAGGGAGGAGAAGCAGGCTCTCTGCTGAGCCGGGAGCCCGATGCGGGGCTCGATCCCAGGACCCTGCGATCATGACCTGAGCCAAAGGCAGACGCTTAACTGACTGAGCCACCTGGGCGTCCCCAGTATCTGGGAATCTTGAGGGTCACCAAGAGCCACGTGGTCTGTGCCTCTTAAAGCAACTGGTGGGGGAGGTAAGCTTCCTGCATTTTGCTTTCTGTGGGCAGAGGCCTGAGCCTGTGTGGGTGTGGGTGCAGTGGCCAAGGGCCACGGCTACTCTGGGCTGCACCTTTCCAGAGGTTTCTCCTGTTGCTGAAAATGCAATTACTGTGGAAACTTTTTGAACATCTAAAAGGTTATACGACAAGTATTAACATGGGTTGTCTCTGAGTGGTTGCCATTATAGGAGTTGTTTTTTTTTTTGCCACATGTCTGTATGTTCTCACTTCTGCAATTAGTAAGACAAAAGCCCAAAAAGATATTTTGAAACAAATTGGCCTTGAACTATGTTACGAGGGGCAAACAACTAAACCACTTAAGAACACAGAAATATCTCGAAACAGAAAACAAGGGCATGCCATTCACTCTAAAAAGATGAGTACAACATCATCTCATCGGAGAAATTTTTTTAAGAAGTTTTATTAAGAAAGGATTTATGTGGTTTTAATGTCCTGTCAGGTTTACTAGAATTAAATAAATATTCTTAAATAAGAATGTACTGTGTCTACCTTTCCAAATTTTATTCTAGTACTGTGGCAGTATGATGAAAAAGCAAGCAAGAAATCAGAATCTAGCTACTGGGCAGGAGCGGGGCTGTGGGGAGGAAGCAAGAGGGACCCCGAGGGCATAACATATTCTGAAGCTGGTCTATAGACCAGATGGGAAAACTTGCTCTCTAATCTAATGACTTTCTTTTAATCACAAGCAGTACTTTCCTTATTACCCAGAGTTTTAGAAATACATTATTCTTGAGATGACTTCCTAGGATTTCTTTTACTCATTTAAGACCACATCTTTGTGTTGAATTCATCCTCATATTATCCCTGCAGGGCACATCCCTCTAATTATTCCCATCTAAAGTGACAGGAAAATGGAATTACACTACTTGGAAAACAGACATCCTTTGGTATGTCTTTTCTCAGTGCCCCCTTGGTCACAGATTGTGAGCTGTCCTTGGAGGGCAAGGACTGTGACTTCCCTGTCTTTGCATGTCCAGTGCCCAGGCCATGCCGGGTGCAGAGTATGTACGCAGTAAAAATCTGAACAAACGTGTAGATAATACGAGCCAGCGCGTAATGCTGACGGTATCTCGAGCGCTATTCTCGCGCCATTATACACAGTAACGCACTTAGTCCTCAGAACCCTACAAAACGGGTCCTCTCATTATCCCCACTGTACAGATGAGAAAACTGAAGCCCAGCGAGCAAAGCGAGGTTTACGCTGAGCCAGGATCAGAGCCCACGAGCTCCGGCTCCAGAGTCCACGGGCGTGAGCGCCACATGGACTGGCGCCCGCAGCACCCGGGCGAGCCAGGAGGCCGCCCCTTCCGAGAGGAGCGCGCGAGCACTGCGCTCGCATCTCGCAACGCTTCTGGGTTTCTGTCGCGGCGGCTACGCTGTGGGGTTCCCTGGGAGGCTTAAGAAGGGCCGTAACTGCACACAGGCACACAAATGCAGAATCAACGAATCGCCAACCTTCCCAGTCGCGGTTGCGGTGCCTGTAAGGCTGCCTCTCAAATACCTGCGGGGACCTGTGAGAACGCCAGCTGTACTGGTGACTGCGGAGACGCGCCAGCAGAAGGTTTTCATCAGTATCCACCTGGCCGAAGCGCAGTGTCTCCTGTGTGTCATTACAGATCACAAAATGGCTGAAGACCAACTCCTCCACCTCAGGGCACTGGTTCTGAAAGAAAAAGAGCGCGAAAGCCAACGTGCATCAGATTAATTGCAAGATGTTTGGCAGCTGTCTGCCCAGTGGCGACTGTTACGACGCAGAAACACTACAAGACCTGTTGTCATTAGCTCTGGTATACAAAGTATTCTGTACTTCCGGGAGAAGCACAAAAAAATACCTTAAAGAGATCTTAAATGTTCCAAGAATATGTTTTGATTTATACTCCTGCAAAATAAATCATACGCACAGAAGAGTAAGCGAACAATGAGATCCCTCAAACTTTTAACATTTTAAAACGAATTAACATGCTACAAAGAGCGCTGCACTGAGTAGTGCACGTTTCTGAGCAGAGTACTGGAGGCTAGAATTACCATGTTCCTGGCCTTCTAAACTCGACAATCAAGACCAATTACCAAAGCCACAGTTTGTACCCTACAGAAAGTAAGGATCATTTAGGTAATACATCCCCAGATCCCTTAAGGGGGAGGGTGGATGTATGTGTGTGTAAATCTGCTCAGGGAAAGATGTAAATAAAACCATAACTTTCCCTCTATTGTTAAGAGGCTGAACACACAAAACAGACCAGCTCCGGAGTCAGTGTAAGCCAAGCTGCAGTTTTCAAGAGAGATAATGTGCGTTGAAAAACAGTTGTTGGTGTCTGCGTCAGCTAACAGGCATCCATCAGCTCATGTCTCCCATTCATCTGCTGAGGCTCAACAAGTTAGTACTATGTTCCCGTGTTGAGACCTCCCTTCTCAACTTAATGGCGTCTCCATCGCTTGCTGTTATATCCAAACACGGACAAAGTGACAGAGCATTTCTGTGTTTCCTCTTCTATCACTCTGGTTAGGTTATGGCTTAAAAAATAATAAACATACTTGTGGTAAATGAATAGTTAAAAAGATGCTCAAGTTGAGAATGCAAGAAAAAATATTAATTAGCCAATCAATTTGCGGACAATGGGAGGTAACCGTAACTGATGCTTCTGGTGGCCTCTATTTCCTGGTTGTAGAGCTAAATGTCACAATGCCACACTGGGTCACTTGCCATTTTCCCAAGGGGAGGGAGAGTAAAAGGGGACACATAACTCACAAGGACAGTGATTTAAGTGATTATGAGGCCTGAGGAGTCTAAGGACGAAAGTACCTGGAATCCAGCCTGGACCAAGACCTGACCTAGAACCTCATCCAGAACAGGTATCCTGGGGGGCAGAATCCACTCTTAGTCATGCACAAGGCCCCCTAAGTAGATGGGCAGTGCTTTCTGGCTGCAGCTGGCGGAGAGGCCCTGAAACACCTCATTCTTCCAAATACTGTCGGGGACTCCTCACTCTGTCATCCATCGATTCTCACCAACCTCCCCATTCTCACGGAGCGGAACCTTGCTTGACAGCCACACTAATCACAAAAAAGTCTTGGGTTAAGAGAGACCAAAGTACTTACAGGCAAAAATTACCTATTGTCTACCACACTCTATGCTGTGGCTTTTTTTTTTTTAAATTTTTAATTTTTTAAAGATTTTATTTACTTATGTGAGAGAGAGAGAATGAGAGAGAGAGCATGAGAGGGGAGAGGGTCAGAGGGAGAAGCAGACTCCCTGCTGAGCAGGGAGCCCAATGCGGGACTCGATCCTGGGACTCGATCCCGGGACTCCAGGATCATGACCTGAGCCGAAGGCAGTGGCTTAACCAACTGAGCCACCCAGGTGCCCCTACACTGTGGCTTTTAATCATGAGCTACGATTTCAAAGCCTGACTCCCAGTGGGGTTGAACGTCCTGCCTGATATGACCCCGCTGCACCTTGAGCCACTCTCCACTGGCTTGCCCCACCCGAGCCCCGCGAGCTCTTTCCTGCTCCTCCAACATCACAGTGGCCCCCTTTCAAGTCATTCAACACATCCAACTCCTTCCTGTCTCAGTGCCTTTCCCTTGCTTGGACCTTTTTTCCTTCACACTTGACTAACTTCTTTCTACTTACACTCAGGTTCCCGTTTTCAGGTCACTTCTTCTGAGGAGCCTTTTGGGAGCACCCCCAGAGCATGTCACATCCCCCTATTTTATGCTCACACCACACTCTACTATTTCACTTTCCCTCCTGGGACTAAGAAATTGTTTGATTCTGGGTTCACTCCTGTCTCCATCATTAGAGTCCATGCTGCATGAGGGCAGGAACCAGGTCTGTGTTATTTACCAGTTTATCTCCAGTACTCAACATAATGCCTGACACAAAGGGACCGGATAAACACTTATGAAACAAATACATGAGTAAATTTAATTTTTAAAATTATAAGTGAATACATGTCCAAAGTAGAAAAATTAGAAAATATAGGAAGTATGTATTTTTTTAAGTCTCTAATTTTACACTCAAATAACTGCTGTTAATATTTTGGTGGATTTTGTTCTAGCAATTTTTCTCTTCAAAGTGTCCTGCCTGTTTCTATTCCAGTCTATCCTATCTAATCCTATCTTATATGTCTTACATATTTAAAGGTTTATAAACCTTTAATCAAACTGGAGTCACAGTGTATAATTATTTTGATGAGATTTTTCCATTTGCCATTATATAATCAACATAAACTACTTCTCCTTATAAACATTTTTGTCTCCTTTAGGTCCAAGAGTACAAACATGGAAAAAGGGATATTATTCCAAACTCCCAGTTAGATGTCCTGAGACTGAAATTCAGTTTTCATAATAAATTGGGATCAATCTGCTGGTAACACAGAGGTTAAGTTACCAGATGGGGCTTGAGTAGGGAAAAAAAATCATATTACTTTCCTCATCTCCAAAAACTGACCTTTAATAAATGATGAGTGTTTTAGAAAAATGTAAATGGAAGAACACGAGGGGGTTGTTTACATTTTTCTAAAGAATACTCAAAGTCCTCAGAGAACTGTTTCTCTACTGTTCCGTCATCTGTGGAGTTCATTATAACCGTAATAAGTTTAAGCATTTCTCGGAGTGTCTTAAATTCCGGTGTATTATAAAACAGTTCATACACATTTTATATGACATCATATAGTCTAAGTCTCAGGGTGCTCACTCAGATTTGTAATTAAAAGATGGCGTATCTACATTTAAGATTTGTGCTGGAGTGTTGTACAGGCATTTGCAACTAAACAGAGACAGACGTCATTCTGGTGTAAGATAAGACACATGAGCAAGACCTTCATTTTTATATAAAAATCCCCTTTACATGTTATTTTGTCCAAATGTGGGGATATGGCATTGAAATATAAAGCAAATTGCAAGTGGCATTTTGCGTCCTTAATCTGGTTTCACAAAACATTAATCATGTGCAAAAGAGGAAAAAAAAAAAAATCTATGGCCAGAGAAATCAGACACTGATGAAGGCTTCTGTTAATCTTGAGCCTGTGACCTAAAGGTTAAAGGTCAAACTGTTTCATGCTTCAACTGTCTAGTCCATCCACACTAGATACAAATGACTTGTCTCAGATATGAATCCAATAAAAGTATGCGGAAAACTTGAATAACTTATCTGGCTTATTAAATTCATATTTCTCATCGGCAATAATTAGACTGCATATGAGCACTGTACACACAATAACCTCCAAGCTTAGGAAACTAATCTTCCCCACTAAGGGAATAAACCACATTCAGAACATCTTAGAAACAATGAACTTAATAACCCTCTATAAACCCATTTCAATGTCAAATGCCCGTTAATTTCAAAGTAGTGCATTTTTGTATTTACTTTAGAATGCATAGGGTTAGATGCCTACCACATTAAAACTTGGTGGCAAGTACCCTTGACATGGGAGGAAACAAGAAAATTACAGCAACAATTACAGAAGTATATCCTCTTGTGGCTCATGTTAACATTGCCAAATCCCTGTATAAATCAGAATCAACTATTCATAGAATGTACCTGTCAGCAATATGCTACGTGACATATGGCTCTAGTTAATCAAATATACAATTCCATTTAAAAAAAAAAACTCAGAATATTCCTTCAAGGCACTGTGTTGGCCAGTCAGTCATTGGCACTCTGATGTGGTTTAAAACATTTAAATATTTATGCACCGTATTTTATTTATATGTATAGCTGTGTCTAAGAGAATATTTTTACCCTGGGAGGAAACTGATATTTCTGAAGGCCATTTTGCAGTAGTTGCTACACATGAGTCCTCTTAGAATGGCCCTGATACCAAGACAAAAATATCCTGGGTTTAAATGCTCTATCAATGACTCTTTTATGTTTTCTAGGTTTGTTTTTTATTAAATGCATTGTTCAAAATATGACAAAAAACAGAAATTGGAGCCATGGAGGTTTTTTTCACATCACTATTCGAACCAGCTGCAAAGATTTAGATCACACTAGCTCTTATTTTACGCATGTCCTCTGCAACAAGAAAACCATGGAATGCCCTTAAAAAAGAATTTTAAAATAAAAAACAGATGTGTTATCTTCTTTCCCTTTGCTATTGTAGTGCCATGTTAGGTAATTAATTCCTTAGTCTTATATAGGTCTTCATGCATATAAAGAAAAGAGTTTATTCCCATAAACATTCTTAAGTTAGAGAACTCAGAGCCCCCCTCCCGCACCCCCCACCCCGGCCTGTCTTCACATGAGGTCAGCACAGGACGAAGGACCATTTCTCCTGGGGGGCCAGCTCCACACAAATGCAGGTAGTATATACAGAAGTGGGGGGAGTGTCCCAGCTTTAATAGCAACACAAACTTGATGGAAATACAATATTATACTGAAAATCAGTGTGGAAGCAGAAGTGATTTGTTCTTAAATTGAGGAGCAAAGTATTATCCAAACCTTCTGTGAAATTATTTTCATGCTAGCCGCATGGACAGGTTCCCCATTTTAAATACGCCGTGCAGCACAGACTTACACTTCACCCCCTTGTTTGATATGGCTAATTTCTGGCAAGAGATGAAAGGAAAAAATTATCGATCGAGAGTCTTTAACTGATTAAAAAATGGCAGAATGATAATAGGGGGAAAGACTAAGACTTGTTGGGCTTGCATATTTCTTCTTGCTGCTTTTTCCCTCTGAAAAGATGAAATGTTTACTATCAGCAAGGCTCACACAGGTTCTTCATTTCTGCAATGGATGCTTAGACAATCTGATACATAACTAAGTTGAAGCTTTGGCAAAGGAAAGCCATAATACTTGGAAAAAATTTCTGGGAATACGTTACTTTCCACACAGATGTGGTACATTAGTCACAAAAATGTGGGCATGGTCTCCTATGCATGTGTAGAGAACCCATATTCTCCAAAGCTTTTAAAAATAACATGCATCACTTTGCTAAACAGAGAAAACCCCAAATATTATGGTGCCCATCAAATTCTTCATCCTCTCACATTTTCGTTTGTGCTTCGCTTACTATTAGAAGTGATAACATAGAGTGCCTAGTAAAAGATCACATGCAGACAAACTGTAAACTGTTCTAGGATGTGCATACCTGTTGCCAAGCTTGTACTGCAGTGTTTAGAGAATGAACCACATGTTGCCCAAAGTTGACAAAGATAGAGTCCACTACGATGGTGCAGTCAAGCAGCTTTTCTCCTGCATCGCGGGAAATGGCCACCTGCCCAAAGATGCTGAAGGGTTTTACCATGCTTTGCATCGTGACATTTCTGCACTCGAGAAGTTTACAGTCTGCTTGAGCTGAGAACCGGATCTCCTGACACACAGGACTATTGTTCCACTGCCGAAGATACACGTGCGGTTCTTTGAAGGAAATAATCATGTATTCTAGTTCAGATGGCACATTTTTATCGGAAATAAATGGCTGTAGGTATTGCGGCGGAACTGTTGAGAAAACAAACAGGAAAAAGCAGCAATTGAGATGAGCCAATGTTTTATGGAAATAAAGAGATGACGTTTAAATTACTCACTTTTTAAAGGTTACCGAATTCGCTGTTTGCAGTTAAATAAATGCAAACACTCTCTTGAAGGCGTTATACTATTTGAATTACCATTTGATATTTGCCAACAAAACAGTTTTGTTCAATCAGCATGCCTCAAATATATATTGTCTAAAGTTCACCTTCACTTTCACAGACAAAAATTTGATCAGAGAAGACAACAGATAAAATGAAGAGGAGGCAAATATCGAAGGAGAGTTTTATGAAATGCTCTGTATCTACCAACCAAATCTCAAAAACAAAAACATGACTCGAAAAGAGTTAGAAAAAGCAGGTTAAATTCCATTTTTTGCTGAAAAGGCAAGATGCTTAACCGCAGCTGTGTTTAGTTTTAATCTGATTTTTTAAATCTGATTTTTTTCCCCTTTTTCCATTACATGTTAGGTTGAAAACCTGAATAAAAATGTACTAACTAGGAAACATTTGGTATAGACTTTTAGGAGTAATTATTCACGTAACATTGGCAAATTTATAAAAGACCACTTTCGGTGGTGGGAAAATTTAATCTTCTACCTTACCAACTTGTAAAAATGACAGTCCTTTAAATTTCTGGAGAATTTGCCCATCCTTTGTAGAATGTATTCATGCTTTTGAAATCAGGTAATATCGAATACTTTTGGATACCCATCATTAATGTAGTAGCTCAGGACACAGAACAGAAACAGATGTATTTCTTTTAAAAAGATCCTAACTGGAATAACAGTAAAACCTGCAATATTTGTAACTTCCTTGAAAATTCTTATCAGGAAGCATGCAAAATCATGTCAGTTCAATAGTACTGGTAATTTATATTATAGGTCCATATGATGGTTCAAAAGTAAGGGGTACATCTGTTAGATGAAGTCAGCTTCAGAGTAATTTTGCCAGTGCTCATTGTTAGGGGAAATGAATGCCTCTTCTAAAAATTTCCACCACCACATGGGTGGTAGTCAGTAGGGAAAGAGCTTTGGGTAGTGGAAGTGATTAGCAATCACAGCACTTTAAAACATCACTAATACCGCAATACACAGAATAAAAACCCTTCCATGCCTTTTTACGTCTGGGCAGAAATTGATGAAATGTGTTTTTTTGTTTTTGTTTTTTTTTTAAAGATTTATTTATTTATTTATTTGTCAGAGAGAGAGAGAGGACAGAACAGAAGCAGGCGGAGAGGCAGGCAGAGGGAGAAGCAGGCTCCCCGCCGAGCAAGGATCCCGATGCGGGACTCGATCCCAGGACCCGGGATCATGACCTGAGCCGAAGGCAGCCGCTTAACTGACTGAGCCACCCAGGCGTCCCGATGAAATGTGTTGTGAGAACACTCATGAAAGACAGTAAGCATTAAGTGGATGCTATTCAGATGCTAAAGGAAATGATACCTGTGCCCAGTTGATCAAGGTGATGACAAAGATGGAACTCCAGGTGAGCAAACTGGAAGGAAAGGCAAAGAGATGGGACAAACCATGGGGTAAAACAGGAGTCGACTCTAGTACAGGCAGCCAGGGCTGTTGGAGTTACAAGTTGGTCACAGGTGCTTTGAGAACCAGATTCACTTGCAGAGCTATGGGAAATAAATAATAAAAGAAGATCAATGACCTAGATTTCCCAACACCATATAAGTAAAATGTCTTTCTGTAAGGGTTTTTAAAGCTAGCACCGATAATCCTATAGTTAATATATTATCATGAAATCGTCTGTATTGACTCACACAAACTAGTTGTTTTTAAAAATTAAGTTCATGTTGATTATTGTCTATAAGTTATTAGCAGAAAAATTTCAAAGGATTCCTCAAACCCCAGGTCGTGTTGACCTACCTCCAACCCAATTTTCTTCCATCTTCATCTCATGCAATTTATGGACAACTTGTTCTCCTATTAGTTTAAGACCAACACAATTTGGAGTATGACTCTGCTGTTTAAAAATCCAATATGGGGGCGCCTGGGTGGCTCAGTTGTTAAGCGTCTGCCTTCGGCTCAGGTCATGATCCCAGGGTCCTGGGATCAAGCCCCGCATCGGGCTCCCTGCTCTGCGGGAAGCCTGCTTCTCCCTCTCCCACTCCCCCTGCTTGTGTTCCCTCTCCCACTGTGTCTCTGTCAAATAAATAAAATCTTAAAAAAAAAATAAAATAAAAATCCAATATGCAAACAATGAATCATGGAACACTACATCAAAAACTAATGATGTAATGTATGGTGATTAACATAACATAATAAAATTAAAAAAACCCCCACAAAACCCAATACTTTCAGCGTCACCATAAAATGTTTCACTTTGTTTTACTTCTCCAGATTGTCCATATCCACAGGGCCATGAGTTAGTCAATCCTCTTTACTGGAGACTCACTAAATACTGTATTAGGTGCCATAAAAGTTATGACCACGTCCAGAAGAACCAAAATCCCATGGACAGTTACACTGCATGGGTCCTCTATTCACTTGCCCATCCTCCTACTGCCATTTTAAACAAGTAAAATCTCACTAAAAGGCACAGTGAAGGCATCTGTAGGAGGCAAGAAGCTGGTACGTGGCAGCTGCTGATGTGCATGTGAAACGTGCTGCCTAGCCTCAGTGCTAGCCGAGACATCACGGGAACTGGGGAGTGGGATGGCGCAAGGGACATTCTGGTGACCGCGGACCACCGAATAGACGCTGCCCCATTCTCTCTCATCGTCCTCTGCCCTCTTCTTTCCAAATCCGAAATTTGTTCTAGAGCGATGGGAGCCTGGCTTCCAAGTCCCTGAGGGGCCTAGAGAAGAAACACTGATTTACAGTATCCTAGGGAGAACTATGACAGGAAAAACTAAGGAAATAAATCCTTGGTTTTATATCACCATCTAACCGATGATATAAAATATGTAGACATTTAGAAACATCATCAAATAGAACAACCACCCAGGTACAGGAAGGTCGGAAGTGCTGCCAGAGTAGAAACATAAGAGGAACTCAGGATGGCGTGAGGTGCATCACGTGGGATTGTCAGAGTGTGAATCTTCAGCTAAGTTTTGAAAGAGGTTGTGAAAAGGCTGGTGAAAATGAAAGCTAGAAGCATTCCAACACGTTTACTGAGTATTACAATTTGAAGACGTTTATAGTTATATGGTGGTATTTACTGCAATGTTAGTAAATCTCCAGTGCCTACAAAGAAACTACAAACTCTGGGGCGATTTGTTACTGATTAAATGTTATGTGCAAGGAATGCATCTAAGTATATGCTAAAGCTTCTATAAGTGGGCATACTAATTTAAATAGCCTTCTAGGAATTTATCTGTGGAGTTACAAATAACAGATTTCATCGACTAGGTAAAATTAAAACTTGTATTTATTCAGAAAGAGCAAAATGTATTAGTTGTACATGTGTTTTATACATTTAAACTACTTTCAGAAGTTGTTAGAAATAGGGTACAATGTTAGTCAAAATATTATTAAAAATCCAGGAGAGAGTTCTATGAGATCAGTTTTAAAACAGTGAGTACACAATTTGAGGTGTTTATCTGAAGTATTTTTCTTGCCAACTACAATTTTGACACTCTTGAGATTTTCCAACATTTATTTTTCTATCTGGAGAGTAGCAGATAGTATAACATATTGAAAAAGGCTGCTAAAACAGGAGTATGTGCTATAATTTTTATTAATAACGAATTGATTAATTCTTTAGTTCTTCTTACGTTAAATATACATGTAAATTTTTAAAAAGAGATTTTTTTGGCTTTATGGTTAACAGACTCAAGTAGTTAGAAATAGTCTTTCAATCTTAAAATCCTAACTAAAATGGTTGTTGAGTTAAGCTATATTTAAAAATTCAGACTTACTAAAAATTAGTCATACCAAAATTAAAATTTCTTAATCACAAAATTAATACGGTGTATACAAACTGAATATACTTTAAATGTATTTTGAATCAGTGAAATGATAGTTTTTCAATACTCAACTTAATTTGATCATCATTATATATCATTTTAAAAGCAGCATATATATGCTTACCTCTTACACCAGGACTAAAAAGATGTAAGTGTAATAGAGCTAACCAGTCATAAATAGGAGAGGGATGACCCTGCTAGGGACACTTAGAGCAGCTATGTTTGCATAATTTCCTTAATCAGGTACAATGAACTCTGATCCAGATGTCAAAAGGAAAAACATAATTTATGAGATGTGTAATCAGCAGAAATAGAGAAGAAAGTAAAAGTGGTAACTCTGGGGGTAACACCTCTCAAACAATAATACACAGAACTCAAGATTCAGTAGTTAGTTGAACTATCCCTAAGATCCTAATGGAAACTCAAATTCCTGGAAATATTCTAAAAAGTGGAAAATATGGCAGGAATTTTACATATCCATATCTGCATTTTAGCCAAAAGGTAACTTACCAACTGTCCTATAGAGGGGTACCTGTAGATGGGTATCAACTCTTTAAACAATGAGTATTTTAGTAAGTCTGTGTTTTGATTAATAGGCATCGCTGGGACCCAGGCACAATCCTTGAAGATTCACTCCTGGGGCCATTCTCGGGTGAAACCCTACAGCAGTGCAGGTACCCAACAATCTGATCTAACTGATGAAGGCTTGAGCTTTTCTCTGGATCCCTCCATAGGAAGAAGGCTTGTGTAATACAGAAAAATACAGCAGAGAGATTAAGCAGAGAATAACTGGGTGAAAGAACCTAGCGAAGATACTTGCACTTCTATCATTTATATTATAATCTTCAGCAAATTGTATTACCACCTGGCTAAATCTCATTTTTTTTCATCTGTAAAATGAGTACAGTAATTGAACAACTCTTTGAGTATTAAAGGAGATGCTGCATATGAACTGTTCAGTATAATATCTAACACTCATTAACTGAAAAAAATGCCATCCGTCTTTTTCTGGCTGGTAAGCAGGGTACCATACTGGTCACGCAGTTCAACGTTAATTGTTGGTGATTGCCTTTAGGCCTAAGATGGGTCTTGTAATATCACACTGATGTTCATCTCACTGTGGCATGGTTTCTCAACGCTGGTTCACCTAATCTCCCTCCTGCCTACTGCAAAAACACTGCTCTGTCCATTCTGGGAGAGAGCTGCACCGTTAAGAGAAGACAGGGGAGGATGCCTGTCACTTGCACCAAGTCCTCTCTAGTCCTTAGAATCACCATTTTTTAAATGCTTTAACTCTAACCCAAAGTAAAAAATACACTTTTATTGTATTCTAGGTCACATATAAAACGGGTGGGGGGGGGGGCGGGAGGCAGGTTTACTAAAAATATGACACACGCTGATATTTTAAAAATTGTCATAAATATATAGGTAACATAAATTTACTGTTTAACCCAAGTGCACAGTTCAGTGGCATTCAGTACATCTGCACTGTCGCACAACCATCAGTGTCCCCATCTCCAGAGGTTTTTCATCTTCCTGCACTCAAACTCTATACTCCTTAAACAAGAACTCCCCATCCCCCTCTCCCCCACTCCCTGATGAACACCATTCTAATCTGTCTCTAAAAATTTGCTACTCTTGGTATCTCATATAAGTGGAATTATACAATATTTGTCCTTTTCATACCAATATTTTTTATTGTTTCCGTAGTGTAGTGGTTATCACGTTCGCCTCACACCAATATTTTTTTATTTTATTAAAAAAATTCCAGCTACAACCTGCTAAATTGATTTCATGACCCACTAATTGGGTTGTAATCCATGGCTTAAACAAACACAACAGGCTTAAACAGGCCCTCAGGTAAAGGACTCCTTTATATCTGACTTTAAAAAGAGAGAATCTTCCACAGTTCCCAGACT
This sequence comes from Mirounga angustirostris, assembly GCF_029215605.1. Taxonomy (NCBI): domain Eukaryota; kingdom Metazoa; phylum Chordata; class Mammalia; order Carnivora; family Phocidae; genus Mirounga; species Mirounga angustirostris. Next base: position 36,853,079 of record NW_026991712.1, read on the forward strand.
AAGCACCATGACACAGAGACTTCTGAGTCATTTTAATATCATCAGCCTAGAACTTTAGGTGAGCCCCAAGGAAAATTGATTATTTTAGGGAATGTGTACATGGAAAAGGACTTGCTGGCAGAAGACCAACTCCTGGTGTTACATAGAGTTCAATCATCAACTAAAAGGAAATAGTAAAAGGCTTCAAAAAGACACTTGGGTAAAAATACAAGCATCCCTTCTACCCAAGGTAGAGAAGGCAAAACTCAGGTTTATCCCCGGTAAAAAATATTCTGGTTTACACCTAAATGGTTTCTGAAAATCAACAGTTTTAAAAATGGTACTCAACAAATTTAGGTACATCTAAAAGTACACATCCAAGCAGCCAAATGGAAGGGAAGAGTATTTGGAGGCGACAGTCATCTTCTTGGTAAGAGAAAGTTCAACTGGTGGAGAGAAGAGAAACAATCCAGAGACTTGATCATCATGATGCTCTTCGTCTAATTCCTCCGCTGTCTATCTATGCAAGAATCAAGGCTTCGAAAAATGAAAAGCATCTCCTCTTTGGAAAAAAAAAAAAAAAAAAAAAGCTGTTGACCATTGTCTCAAAGATTACCAAATATGACTGGATGGGGGCTTCTTTTATAAGATCTTTAGGGAGTAGGAGAGAATACTTTGTTGTGGCACATCCAAAAATGAAAGTACTCCAAAAATCTCACCAGAGTTTCAATTTTCATTGCGTGAAGGAAGAGCACCCTTAAGCCACTTGTTTTTCTAAGACGCCTTCTTCTATTGACCACCATTTGGGGCGTGGGGATAAAAAGTCCTTATAAGTCATCTGCTTTCACATGTTCTAATGTTGTGAGAAATGACCATGCAATATGCACAACAAACCACCAAAGATTTGACACAGGTGAACACAGTTGAGCGTTATCAACTGGTAATAAAGTTAACTGAACCTATATATCAAGATCTGCTGTTATTATTGTGTTACATGATAGTTGCCTGTAATGTGTATAACTTTATAAAGTCACACACTTCTAGGATTTAGTCATTTGGCGTGAGGGTAAGAGGTGTGGGGAAACAAATTAGATGGTTGTTCTGGTCCATCAGAAGGCATCAAACTGATTCCAAACCCAGGGAACCTAGGAGAGTGGCCCAAAACCTGAGAGTTGGGCCCACCACTTTGTTTCCCTTTTTTTCCTTGTAGGGCCAGTTACTGGGTAAGAAACTATATATTCCAAATAGAGTGTGGAGTTGCTGGCTACCTTCTGTTTGCTCACTAGATCCCCACTTTCTCCCCTTCCCCATCCTCTTCTCTGCTGCTGGACTGTATCAACAAGCTGCTTTGTCCTCTGAGAGGACAGTGGAGTGAAGGTATGTATTCCCCTGGCTCCTTCAGGCCTAAGAATGGGATGGTTCCCCAGGATTCCTAGCCCGAGGGTTCTGTACCATCCCTTAATCCTGCCCACATTTCTGTAAATAGTCCTTTCATTAAACTCTCTATAATCTTCAAGTTTGAGTTTGCCTTCTGTTTCTTGTCAGGACCTAACTGAAAAAGGGGATTTATTTAGGCTTAAGCAATGGGCATGGGCAAATACATACATGATGAGATTAAAGATAAATAGCTGAAATGGATATCTTGATCAGGGCTTAAAAGCTGTATCTCTTACCTCCAGTCCAGTATGCAGCAAATAGGAGAAGTCTCCTAAAAGGTCAATACTGTAGTGGAAACTAAGCTTGAAGTTACTCTACTTCAAATGCTACCTTCAAAAAAAACCAATCATTACCAATCATTCCTTTTCATGTGATCAAGCAAACCACTGGTTAAAGATGGTGGGATGCAATTACTACAAATACACAGGCATTGAATTAAAGATAATACACCTGTATGGGATAAACAGACTAAGGTTTAAAAGATTGGCTCTTTTGGGCGCCTGGGTGGCTCAGTCGGTTGGGCCACTGCCTTCGGCTCAGGTCATGATCCTGGAGTCCCGGGATCGAGTCCCACGTCGGGCTCCCTGCTCGGCGGGGAGTCTGCTTCTCCCTCTGACCCTCCCCCCTCTCATGCTCTCTCTCTATCTCATTCTCTCTCTCAAATAAATAAATAAAATCTTTAAAAAAAAAAAAAAAAGAAAAGAAAAAAAGATTGGCTCTTTTGTCACCAGTCCTTTGTAATGAAGGCTATCTGCCACCCTTTGGACCGGTTAGCTCCCATTCATTCCTTAAGGCTTCAGCTTAGAAATCAGTTTCTCAAAGCCAAATACCTGGTTGGTGATGAAGCCAGGACTTAAATCCAGGTCTTCTAACTTGGAATTCTCTATTAAATAGTGCTTGTATTTACATACCTACAGTGATGCCATTACCACTGAGCGACCCTACCCTGTTGCAACTTTATGCCAATTGTGGGCAAGATGCTCTTTGCTTTTTCTTCCTCTTTTTTCTTATTAAGATTAAGCTTCGGGTAGGAGGATGGGTTAGCCTGGTGGTGGGTATTGAGGAGGGCACATTCTGCATGGAGCACTGGGTGTTATGCACAAACAATGAATCATGGAACACTACATCAAAAACTAATGATGTAATGTATGGGGATTAACATAAGAATAAAAAAAAATAGAAAGAAAAAAAAAGATTCAGCTTCATAGGACTTATTTTTATGAACTTTCTTCCTGGAATGCACAACAGTCTGATGCATATCCTTTTCAAACCACTGAGAATATTACTTACAAGGTAATCTCTAATCATAAAAGCATCAGGTTTTTGTCCAGTTCTAAATTTCTCATGACAGAATATACTGGAGCTAACAGCAGCAGTTTTCCTTCTGCATGAAATGCTGACATATTATTGAAGCACTAATGTTTTCTTTCTAGAAACTGGAAAAAATTTATTTACTGTCCCTTTTGAAAAGTGTCTTAGTAGGGTCTCACGAAGTTGACTTTTAAACCAACTCTTTAAATTTAATTTCATAAATATCAAATTCTATCTGAAAAATGTTAATGTCAAACAAAGCAAGATCAATTGTGAAATATTAGGTAACTTGAAAAATGCCAGGTGAGGACAAAAGATCTGTGATTACAATGTCAAAAGCTTGGTGAATAATTGCCTGAATTTGATTGTCTGCATAAATTTCCATTCCCTAAAGGTTCCACCTTTCTGTAGTGCTAAGCTTACCACAAAAGTAATTTTTATGAATGTTTCAGATTCAGACGAATTAACCTTGTCGAAAATGCTTCTTTCAATGCTGAAAATGCATTCTTTCATAATTAGAATCAAGAAATGATTTCTAACTTGATACTATTAATGAAACTCAGATTAAAAACATTTTTGTTACTTACAGCTCTATTTTCTGAGATTTCCTGGTTTCTGACTAGGTAACCTGTACTTAGAATAGGCAATCTTCCTATGCATTTGCTAACTCCTCACGGGATGGGTATTCTTTTCATTGCTGCATTCCACATATATTAAGATCCCACTCTTCTAATATATTTTTGCTAGTTATAATCAGTAGGTAATATAAAAAAGGAAGGTAATTATTCTTGAAGAGCCACATGACCTAGAAATAGGATATATAAAGTATAAAACATATTATTATTAAGCACACGAAGTAATCACTGGAAAAGACTGTGAGGCTACTGTTAAAATGTTAAAGAAGTTATCAGTGTGATATGACCATGGGTGATGGCATTCTCTTTATTTTCCAAATGCTCTTCAATGAACATATAGTATTATTAATAAAAAAAAAAGAGAAAGCATTCACAACTCTTTATAATATAAAGCAGGAATCAGAACATGAAATGATGTGCTATGATTATAACCTTGCGAAGGTATACATACAGTCATGGGCAAAAATAAAAGTAACACAGAAAAGAGAAAACAGTTGATTTGTGGATGTTATGAATGATGGATGTTTTTTCTCTTTGTTAGTGCCAGAGTGTTGTTTGGGGAGAGAAAAGGAGGGATTATATAAAAGGAGTAAGATAATGCTAAAGCCAGTTCCTCAGGAGAACTGGAAGGCAGGACATTGAGAGTGACAGACAACAAGATGGGCCTGAGCCCATGGTACATGCATTATCATATGACCCAAGAAAACTATTCCACTGACTGTGGTTTAGTATCTTTTTCTTGTCTTTTGTGGGAGCATGAACAGGAATGCTTAACCAATAGGGATATGTAAATGAGAAGACGTGCTGAAGAATAGGTTACTGAAGCCAATTTTTTTTCTACTCTTGTTAGTGGATGTATCAAGCAGGCAAACATTGAAAATAGGGACAGTCTGGCCCTCTTTTGCCACTAACCAGATATCCTGTAGGAGGTGTGGGACAGGAAGTTGTGGGGACATGACACAGAACACCTGAAGTCTACAGCTCTAGAGATTCATTATGGCCAAATACAATGTAGAGCTATCTAGAAATCCTTTGGATAGAAGTCATTTTGGTTAGCCAAGTTTTTCTAATGTCTAGAGGTCTTTTAAAGTTTTTTTTTAAACCACTTAAGAGGGGCGCCTGGGTGGCTCATTCTGTTAAACATCTGTCTTCGGCTCAGGTCATGATCCCAGGGTCCTGGGATGGCGTCCTGCATCAGGCTCCCTGCTCAGCAGGGAGTCTGCTTCTCCCTCTCCCTCTACTCCTCCCCCACCTTGTGCTCTCTCCCTCAAATAAATAAATAAAATCTCTGAGAAAAAAATAAAACCACTTAAGAAAGAAATATTTCCAAAATTTATCTTTTTAGAAGGAGACAATACAATTTATTTAACCTCTCTCTTAATGCTCCAGGGTTATCATTAACATATATTGTTTACTGTGTCATTCAGAGTCTGTTGAGGAATTGGGGTGCCCGGGTGGCTCAGTCATTAAGCGTCTGCCTTCTGCTCAGGTCATGATCCCAGGGTCCTGGGATCAAGCCCCGCATCGGGCTCCCTGCTCAGCAGGAAGCCTGCTTCTTCCTCTCCCACTCGCCCTGCCTGTGTTCCCGCTCTCCTCTCTGTCAAATAAACAAATAAAATCTTAAAAAAAAAAAAAAAGAATCTGTTGAGGAATTAATGGTTCTTTTCTTTATATTTTTTGTTTAGGATGACTCGATTTTTTTTTTTGGTAGTTTGTTTTTTGCACTTTTTGTTTTTATACTTAAGGAACAGGTTCTTACTGCGAGGGCTCACAGGGCTATATTATGCATACAACACAGGATTTTTAGTACTCAGACTTTGCTATATCAGCTTGTCTTATGTCCTAGTTCTCATCTGTAGTTCACACAGATGCAGCTGCTAGCCAGCTGAGATCCGGCTAAGAGAGGGGTCACTAGATACAAGGACTTGATGACTGTTTCCCAGTATAATGTCACTATTTCATTTTTTGCCGAGTTACCTTTGGTCATCAGCACCATTTTGACTGCTGTTCAGGACAATTCTCCAAAGATCCGAGGATACCAGTTTCTTCTGGTCACTCACAAGATTGATATCCGGCAACTGCAGTTCACACACTTTGCTTTCAGACAGACTGAATTCTTGAAATGCAACAAAAACCTTCTGGAGTTCATCCCAGTATTCCAAACTACACGGAATCTATATTAAAATAAGGAAGATTTTAGAAGTTGCAAATAAAAACTATGATACAGTTCTATATTTGTTGAAATGCAAATTAAACCATAGAAGTTATAACATGAATAAGACTTTTAAAAAGGGATAAGTCTGTAGAAGACAGTTTAGAATTTCTTTTCATAGTTATATTCACCCTGTTTACCTACCTTTTTTTTTTTAAAGATTTTATTTATTTATTTGAGAGAGAGAGAATGAGAGACAGAGAGCAGGAGAGGGAGGAGGGTCAGAGGGAGAAGCAGACTCCCCGCCGAGCAGGGAGCCCGATGCGGGACTCGATCCCGGGACTCCAGGATCATCACCTGAGCCGAAGGCAGACGCTTAACCATCTGAGCCACCCAGCCGCCCCTACCTACCTTTTTTTTATTATTATATTATGTTAATCACCATACATTACATCATTAGTTTTTGATGTAGTGTTCCATGATTCATTGTTTGCATGTAACACCCAGTGCTCCATGCAGAACGTGCCCTCTTTAATACCCATCACCAGGCTAAGCTATCCCCCCACCGTCCTCCCCTCTAGCCTACTTTATTTTAAAAGACCCATTCAAGAATAATATGTGAAAACAGCCAAGAAAGTTTTTAAATAAAAGAGAAAAAAGGAGGAACAAATTCTACCAGGTGTTAAGTGTATTATAAGGCTATGGCAGTTAAAAGATAAGGTTTGAGTAGTAGCCTACAAATAGATTAAAAGAAATAGAATAAAAAATAGTATAAGATATAAGTACAGATAAGTTTTAGTTTGTAAGGAAGATACCATTTCAAACAAGTAGGGAGAGACAGGAAATGTGGTTGTAAGAACTGTCTAGCCATTTGGTAAAACCAAAATGGGTCCCTACATCATTCCTACATGAAAGTAGATTCCAAAAGGATCAAAATGTTAGAGGCCCAAACTGAAAGCATACGAGAAAAAAAATCGGTTAACATCTTTATCATAATAGGGCAGCTTTTTATAAGTATGGCATGAAACCCACTGAAGAAAAAAACCCCCACAAAACTACAGTGGATAAAATCAAATTAAAAAAAAAAAAGGCAAACTAGGGTAGGATAAGTGATATTCAATGATAGATCCAGGAATAATTGTTGTGGTAGCAGAGAGTGCTTACAAATCAATGAGAAAATGATAAATACGCATACAGAAAAATAAGAAAAGGAAGATGTTGGAAAAGGCAGTTAGCCATGGGCCCTGAACTTCCCTGCATGTTACTGCTAGGTATGAACAGGATGCAAGGCCCTGAAAGCTGTTAACTGGGGCTAGTTCTTAGGTTGTGTTTACAGAGAACAACCTTGAGGGATGTGGGAAAGTCTCTCTCCAGGACAAAGAGCAGACTCACTCTAAAGGGGGTGGATTTGACAAGCTCTATGCTCCTTGGCTGTGCCACATACCTACTGCATGCATACCATCTCCCTGAGGGCCCTTCTGCATTGCCCGCGTGGGACCTGGGGGCAAGAGGAACCGATGCAAACATGGTGCTCATGTTACTTGCGCCCGGAGTAATAGTGTTCTTTGTTTCTGACCCATGAGTCTTATGTCCTCTGCCAGAAGCCACGAAACACTAGCAGGCTGATTCATTAGCTTGCATATGGTAAATTCGCAGACTCTGACAGTAATTAGTTCACAGAAAAACAAAAGTAACTGGCCAGTAAGCATGAAAAGATACTCAACTTCACTAATACTTAAATTCAAATTTAAGTTAATAACATAATATTTTTAATTTATTACTCTGGCAGTTTTAAGAACTGACAGTTCCAATTTCTGCACAGGTGTGGTTAGATTAAGCATTTCCACCCAATATTTTTGGAGGGTAATTTGGCAATATCTATTAAATGCTTGGAAGTATATGCCTAGGAATCTATTTACAGAGATTCCAATGCAAGTGTGTATTTATTTCAGCACTGGGTGTATTAGTAAGAAATTAGAAATGACTCAAATATCCATTAATAGGGGATATCACAGGCAGATCTATAGAATGGATTACTATACAACCATTAAAGTGAATAAGGAATATCTATATATACGAACACAAAAGGCATCCAAGATATATCACTAAATTAAAAAAAAAAGCTTTAAAATAGAACATGTGAGTTAATTCCATTTGTCTTAAAAAAAAAAAGGACTGGGCTCAGGTGTGCCTTTTCTTTCGGAAGCATTCCCTAATTACCATCCTCAGAGCTGGTCGCTGCCTCCTTTGTGTCACTTCTATATCTAACACACTCCTCTATCATAAAACTCATTACACTTTGCAAGTCCCTATTTACATGTTTGTCTCCTTTAGTCAACTCTTAGATCCTTGATGCAAAAATGACACATTATTTAAAAAAATTTTCTTAGCATCGAACAGTTTTTGGGACATAAGGGATTTTTTTTTTTTAAGATTTTATTTATTTATTTGACAGAGAGAGAGAGAGAGAGAGAGCAGGAACACAAGCAGGGGGAGTGGGAGAGGGAGAAGCAGGCTTCCCGCTGAGCAGGGAGCCCGACGCTGGGTTCAATTCCAGGACCCTGGGATCATGACCTGAGCCGAAGGCAGACGCTTAATGACTGAGCCACCCAGACACCCCAGGAGGGGGAGTCCGACTCTGGGGGGCCCTACGCGGGGAGCCCTATGCTGGGCTCTATCCCAGGACCCTGGGATCATGACGTGAGCCAAAGGCAGACTCTTAATGACTGAGCCACCCAGGCACCCTGGGACATAAAGGATCTTAACAGAAGATTCCTGAATGAATAGATTTCTCCTTAACCTTTCTTTTCTAAATAAGTGATTCCTAATCTTTCAATGGGATAAATTTTACCTCTCCACCCATAACAGTTTCTTTTCTTTAAAGAGGGATTTGAGCATCCGTGTATGGAGAGATACTTACTGGGAAAAACGGGAACAAAATGGATATGCATAAGAGGCTGACGGGGATGAAATAGAAGGGTATGTTCTGTTTAGTGATGAGTACAAGTAACACATTCACAGTAATCCACTTTTACCTACCATTTCTTGAAATTCACTCCCTTCTTGCTTTCCATGATATACTTCTTTCTAACTTTACCCTCTCTGGGTCTTTGTTCCTATATTCTCTCTTAGCCTAAAACACCTGTACACCCCTTTCATTTCTCATTGTCTCATATTTAAATCCTTCCCATCTATCAAGGTCCAAATGAAATACCACCTTTCTTTGAGCCTTTTCACCTCCCCAGATGGAGAAATGCTCTCCTTTTTCTGAACTCCAACAGTTTTTAAAAGGGAATCTGTTTCATAGCTCTTATCACTGTATACCTCATGTTATAGTTATTTCTATACATGACATCTTCCCCGGTAGGCACATTCCTTGAGGGAATGATTTCCATTTGGCTAAGCTTTGGATTTTCATAGCACCTGGCAAAGTGTATATAGTGAATGTTCAAAAAGAAAGTTGCTGAATGAATGAATAATTCATGAATGAATGAATGAATGAATATACACATCCTGGGTGATTCAGTCCATCTCTGGCACATTAAAAATTCTCCACAAAGAAGTACAGAAGATAAAAGCATGAACTTTGGAGTCAGACCTAATGGGATTCAATTCCTAGCTCCATTAGCTATGAGTTTTTGGGCAAATTAATTTCTCCAACATCAGTTTCTTTATTTCTAAAAAGGAGATAGTAACAGAACTATCTCAGGAATTGTGAGAATCAAAAAAGACAAAGCATCTCATATAATAGCACATAGTAAAAGCTTAAAAAATGTTAGCCATGTTACTGATTGGCTGTATGAGTTCTAGTAATTTGGGGGTGGAATCTTCTGGGTTTTCCACATAAAGTATCATGTCATTTGTGAAAAGAGAGAGTTTGACTTCTTTGCTAATTTGAATACCTTTTATTTCTTTTTGTTGTCTGATTGCTGTTGCTAGGACTTCTAGTACTATGTTGAACAACAGTGGCGAGAGTGGGCATCCTTGACGTGTTCCTGATCTTAAGGGAAAGGCTCTCAGCTTTTCCCCACTGAGGATGATATTCGCTGTGGATTTTTCATAGATGGATTTTATGAACTTGAGGAATGTTCCCTCTATCCCTATACTCTGAAGATTTTTAATCAGGAAAGGATGCTGTATTTTGTCAAATGCTTTTTCTGCATCAATTGAGAAGACCATATGGTTCTTCTCCCTCCTCTTATTAATGTGTTCTATCACATTGATTGATTGGCAAATGTTGAACCACCTTGCATCCTGGGGATAAATCCCACTTGGTTGTGGTGGATGATCCTTTTAATGTATTGTTGGATCCTCTTAGGTAGGATTTTGTTGAGGATTTTGGAATCCATATTCATCAGGGATATCCATCTGAAATTCTCCTTTTATATGGGGTCTTTGCCTGGTTTGGGGATTAAGGTAATGCTGGCCTCACAGAATGAGTCTGGAAGCTTTCCTTCTGTTTCTATTTTTTGAAACAGCTTCAGGAGAATAGGTATTATTTCGTCTTTGGTAGAATTCCCCAGGGAATCCGTCAGGCCCTGGACTCTTGTTTTTTGGGAGGTTTTTGATCAATGCTTCAATCTCGTTACTGGTTTTTGGCCTATTCAGGTTGTCAATTTCTGCACTAGCCAAACTGTGGAAAGAGCAGAGATGCCCTTCAACAGATGAATGGATAAAGAAGATGTGGTCCATATATACAATGGAATATTACTCAGCCATCAGAAAGGATGAATACCCAACTTTTACATCAACATGGATGGGACTGGAGGAGATTATGCTGAGTGAAATAAGTCAAGCAGAGAAAGTCAATTATCATATGGTTTCACTTATTTGTGGAACATAAGGAATAGCATAGAGGACATTAGGAGAAGGAAGGGAAAAAATGAAGGGGGTGGGGATCGCAGGGAGAGATGAACCATGAGAGACTATGGACTCTGAGAAACAAACTGAGGGTTTTAGAGGGGAGGGGGGTGGGGGGATACATTAGCCCAGTGATGGGTATTAAGGAGGGCACGTACTGCATGGAGCACTGGGTGTTATATGAAAACAATGAATCGTGGATCACTACATCAAAAACTAATAATGTATTGTATGGTGACTAATGCTCACAGAACGTTTATGAAGCTTGGGTGTCTTTATCAGGAGCTGTGAGGTTGTGATCAAGGGTCTTACTTGCCAGATTTCTTAACGACGGGTTGGGCTTGTGAGAAGAAAATAATAAGCCTTGAACCTGGATATTCAGGAACACTGTAATCATAGTTCAATATAGTTTTCTATATTGAACTGCACATCTACTAAAATGTGGCCCTCCGTGTTGGCTATGACTTAAGAGATAAAGGAATATCTCATTGCTTATCTCCCCTCTGGACTGCCAATGAGTCAGTCCTTTGGTTTAGGACAGTCATAACCAGAGGTGGCTAAGATGTGGGAAGGGTTAAGATGTGGAAGAGGGCAAATGAGTTTAGAAAAAGCATATTTACAAACCTATTGTTTTTTTGTAATGCAAATAATAGAATGTAAAGTTAAAAATTATATTCTTGGTAGACAGGTTACACAGAAAATAGAGTGAAAAGACTTGTTTCTGGTATTGTCTCTAGAATTCTCCATTAAAATTAATATATAATAGCTTATGAAAATTGGCTGTCACATTGGAAAGCAGAGTGGGGCTTTAAGGAAAAAAAATCTAGTAAGTTTTGATGTGCAAGGCGAGGGTTGGAATAGGTCCATAATATAAGGCAATCCAAGCTGGGAACCATTGTGGGAAGCCATGAGCAGTTTAAGGGCAAAGAAAGTGGACTGTACCAACACTGGCACTTAGGGGAGGAGTTGTGAAGAGTTCAAAAAGAGAGATTTGGAAGAGAGCCAAAGACAAACTTTACTTCGTTCACAACTCTGTGTGAGGCTGGCTCTGTGGTTACATACTTCAATCTGAACATTACAGACAGCTCTGAAAATTCAGAAAACAATAGAAAACTACTATAGAAATAAATCCCCAAATATGTCAGCTATGTGTTTGTCAGGATTTTCCTTTGTACACCCTATTTTCCTTGGTTAACAAAGGGGTATTAATAAATTCACTCCAAATAAACTTCTGTTGAAAAAATTTTACATTGTATGTCTGTAAGTACATTTGCAAAAGCATGTTTGATCCCTTCGCTCATTATAAGGATGTATTTGTCTTCAAAACTTCTGATGAAAAGCTAAAATGAGTACAATTAGTATTTTAAAGGCAATTTTAGTCAATTGTCCATTCAGACACACATTGAGCCATAAATTTATAAACCATACAGATAGAATCTTTGTATTTTATTTCTCCATCATAAAATGTCTTTCTGGTATGACACTCCCATAGGATGAAATCCCTAAGTCACTGCTCTACAACTTGAGCAGCTTATTTAATGACTCTGAGCCTCAGTTTCCTCATTTGTGAAATGTAGGTAATAAAAACTATTGTTTTTAGGCCAGGTTAAGAGTTTTTGACTTTACCTTCACATCAATGGGATATCTTTGGAGAGTTTTAAGCAAAGAAGTAATGAGTCAAATGTATGTTTATTTTAAAAGCTTCTGGATACTGTATAGAGAGTGGATTAAAAAGAGGGCAAGCCTGGATGTGAAGGACCAGGCAGGAAGCAAGTACAGTGGTCTACACCTACAGTACGGTTGGTGGCAGCAGAGTGATGTGTGGGAGATTCTTGGGACATAAAAATTTATCGACTGATTAGATACAAGGAGAGGGAGGTGTCAAGGATGACTCCCAGGTTTCTGGCCCGAGCAACTGTGTGGACGCTGAGGTCATTTACTGAGTTGGGTAAGACTGAGCTGTCCCACTGGCGAGTAGGTTTGTGGTATACATGGGGTAGAAGAGGGGAGATCATGAGTTCATTTTTAGGCAAGCTGAGTTAGACGAAGCAATAAGCTATTCAAGTGGAAATCTGGAGTAAGGAGTTGGCTATTCTGAAGAGTGGAAGAGGGAGTTAATGTGTTGATACACAGCTTTAGGTTTGTCCAGCCTTAGCCTTTTGTCAGGAGAGTGTCATGGAAAGACAAAGCATCAAAGTTCAGGGTATTTATTTGCAAGAGGGTGTTTTAAATGATGAAGTAAGAATATAAGCTGGTTAAAAGGGGATGAGAAAATAGAGTGAGCTGATGGACAGGGAGAAAGAAGGGATAGGTTTATTTATAGTTTAACAAATGACCATAGTGGAGGTTGCTGAATGAGCAGGCTGGAGAGACAGACCACAAGTGAGATGAGAGGCTGGAATGAGTGACTTAGGAGGCAGAACAGTTTGGGATGACGACAAGGTCCAGGGCTTGTGTGAGAGTGAGTAGTTACATGTTGTGAAGATCACTAGAGTGAGGAGATCAAGCTGGGGTGTTGGCTGGGTCATTTGTAAGGATGTTGATGTCGGTGGGGAATGGGCTAAATGGGTGACAGGTACTGAGGGGGGCACTTGTAATGAGCACTGGGTGTTGTATGTAAGTGATGAATCACTAAATTCTATTCCTGAAACTAATATTACACTATACGTTAACTAGAATTTAAATAAAAACTTGAAAGAAAAAAAAAAAAAAGCCATGGGCCAGAGACTTCTGAGAATTAGGGAGAGTGACCAAAAAGTTAGTAGATGACAACAACAAAGAGGGGTGGGGAGGACAAATAATTAGATGGAATGAGTCTCAAAGGAGCAGGGAGATTTTACAGGAGGGTAGAAGAGTAAAGGCAAGTGGCATTGGTGAGCAAGAACACCTTATCTCCTGACCTTGAGGTAAAAAGAGATGTGAGGGAATGAACGGTCTCCACCTCAGAGGGTTACAATGCTGCACAGAGTTCCAGGGGAACGGCAAGATTTTTATCTAAGGTAAAGGGGGAGGGGAAATACCTGAAGAAGAGATTGAGGTTTAGGGGAGTTCACTACTCATAGATCAAGTGTTCCAGAGTGCTCAGTGGAAGGGTTTGGGAGGTAGAAGAGAGGAGGTTGGTGAGAAGAGGAAAAAGGGATGCAAATCAGTGTCTACCCAAGAGGGGATAATTCTCTGGGGCGCCTGGGTGACTCAGTTGGTTAAGTGTCTGCCTTCAGCTCAGGTCATAATCACAGAGTTCTGGGATCAAGTTCCACATCGGGCTCCCGGCTCAGGGCAGAATCTGCTTCTCCCTTTCCCTCTGCTCCTCCCCTCACTCCTGTGTGCTCTCTCCCTCTCTGTCAACTAAATAAATAAATAAAACCTTTTTTTCTTTTTTTTTAAAAAGAGTGGATAAATCTCCTAGTTTGGGTAGTGACTAGGAGAAAGGAAGAGAGGCATGTGTTAGAACAGAGTCCTGATTTAGGAGGGTTAAAGACAATGGTTGTGGTTCTAAAAGTTAGCCTACTGTTCCCTCCTGAGGTCTGGCTTGCATTCTGTGTGTTCTCTGAGAGGATTCTTAAAGAACTCCAGCCATTTTGCCAGTGAATTCATAGCACAAAGTCCGATATATGGTATACGCTTAATAAAGTTTTTGAATTAATGAATGAAGATAGGTGCTGAAAAGTTAGCACTTTTACCTTCCTAAACAGTCTCCTATTCTACAAAGATCTTGTATTATACACCGAGCCCTTCCATTTTATTCTGCAGTCACACCCACTTTTTACAAACTTTTCATTAGCTCACTAATCTTCCTTTGCCTTTAGTTAGGAACTGACATTGCCCCGCTAATCTCTAGGTTAGTAGTAACACAATTAAACTAAAAATTGAATGTAGTCATATTGTGCTTCATATGGTAGCAATTAATTATTCTCAAGGAATAACTCTGAGTTCTGTCTTGTGTGATCTATTTAAATAACTTTATTATGTGCTTTTAGGTTTGAAAGAGATGATGTGAATGATCTTTAGTTACGTATCTATAACTGAGGATTTATTATTAATGTCTGTGTTGAATAACTTGAAGGAAAGAGGACTATTCCAAGGAAGTTTGGTTGCCAAAAAATAGTTTAGAAAGCTTGAATATCTAATACTGAGTCATGGGAAGTGGGAACAAGTAAATTGGTTTCACTGGAAAACATTCCACATGTAACACATGGTATATTTCAAATGACTGTCAAGATTATATATTTTTTTTATAACATTTGTTTTCCTATCCATTATTTGACAGAATCTAAAAAATTAGCCAGCCATACATAATAAACTGTACTCTAAGCATATGTGGTCTTTGCATATGAATATATTTTAGGTTGTATATCTGCCAGTTGGTAAGAATACATGTATTTTTGCACTTAAAATGTTATTCCACAATTTGTTTCCATTTGATGGCTAATTTGGGAAGATTTGCATGTGTGTTGGCTATTTAAAAATATTTCTGGTACAAAGAATATTTTGGCACTTAATTTGTTTTTATTACTTAATAGCACTGCCAAGACTATTAGCAAGGTTGCAAGTGCCCATCTGTCCTCATAGATAAATAGCTCTGATTGCTTTGTGCAGGGGCTGCTGAAGCTGGGCCATTGCCCCTTTGCCCACTCAGTCACACTAAGCAACCTAGGAAAGGGATACAGAGAAAGTGTCTTCCCTGTATTTATGTGTATAATAAAGAGTTGGTAGAGAAGAGGAGATCTAGCAAGTGATGTATTCTATCAGTCTTGCTTCTATTGTCTTTTAGTTTGTATTAGACAAAACAGAGGCAGAGTAGCTGTGTAGGGCTGGTTAGTGAGTACAAAGCTGGAACCTTCATTCAGGACTAAGTAAAGCCTGGTTGTAGCAGAGGACACCATCTTTATTACTCCTCCCACTGCATTTCCAGATTTCCCAGGATGCCAAGTCAACAGATGATTAGAGTAGGGGAAAAACAAACTGCTTTTCCACCATCACCCTTATTTTTGTAACAATAATACTGATGGCAGCTGTGGTAGAAGAAACTACTTGTAAATAGCCCTTCACAATTTACAAAGATTTTTCTTATACACTATTTTAGTGAGGAAAATATTATTCCCATTTTAAAGTTAACTGTGACTCAGAGAAGTCAAGGAAATGTGCAGGAAATGAAACATATCATGTTCAAGAACACACATTTAATAAGATAGACCTACTGGCTATAAATCCTATGCTCTTCAACTCATTACCTTTAAAGAAGAAAAACACATCTCATAACGTGTCATTTACAATTTCCATGTTCCCATTTCTTTAAAGTGGATTCTTAGGAAGAAATCTGAATGTGAAATCATTTTGATCTTTATCATTTATCCCAGTCTTTTAGGTTACTTGATTTGGCAAATGTTTTCTCTTTAGGTTTTTACTCTCAGCACTTTGAATATGTTATTTCTCTGCCTCTGGCCTACATGGTTGCTGATGAGAAATCAGTTGTTGATCTTAGTGATTATCCTATATATATATATATGATGAGTCAAAAAGTTGTCTTTTGACAGTTTGACTGGGTTTGGTGTGGAAATCTTTGAGTTTATTCTACCTGGAGTTCACTGAGCTGTTGGATCTGTTCACTAATGTTTTCATCAAATTTGGAAGTGTTCAGTCATTATTTCTTCAAATATTCTTTCTCTTTCCTCTCCTTCTAGGATTCCTGTCATGCATATCTTGATACACTTGATGGTATTCCTCAGGTCTCTGAGGCTCTGTTCATTGTCTTAATTCTTTTTTCATTCTGTTCTTCAGACTCAATAATCTCAACCAACCTATCTTTTTTAAAAGTTTTTTATTGTTATGTTAATCACCATATTAGTTTTTTTTTTTAAGATTTTATTTATTTATTTGAGAGAGAGAGAATGAGAGACAGAGAGCACGAGAGGGAAGAGGGTCAGAGGGAGAAGCAGACCCCCCCGCTGAGCAGGGAGCCCGATGTGGGACTCGATCCTGGGACTCCAGGATCACGACCTGAGCCGAAGGCAGTCGCTTAACCAACTGAGCCACCCAGGCACCCACCATATTAGTTTTTGATGTAGTGTTCCAACCAACCTATCTTTAAGCTTACTAATTTTTTCTTCCCTACTCAAATCTGCTGTTGAGCCCCTCTAGTAAATTTTTTCATTTCAGTTACTATACTTTTTAACTCTGAGATTTCTATTTGTTTCTTTTTTCTTTATAATATCTATCTCATTATTGATATATTTGGTGCAAAGTCACTCTTGTATTTCCCTTTAGTTCCTTAGACATGGCTTTCTTTAGATTCTTGAACATATTTAAAATAGGTGGCTAAAGTCTTTGTCTAGCAAGGTCAACAGGTGGACCGCTGAGGGACAGACTCTATTGACTGCTTTTCCCATATACTGGCTATACTTTGTTTCTCTGCATATCACATATATTTTTGTTGAAAATTGGACATTTAAAATGATACAAAATTTTATTATGTTAATGACTATTAACTCTGTTACTATTATATTGTTAATAAATAGTGGCAACTGTGGAAATCAGATTCTCTCCCTTGCCCAAGGCTTTTTGTCATTGCTATTTGTTGTAATTGTTGTTTGTGTTTAGTAACATTTATGAACCAATTTTAAAAAGTATGTATTCTTTGTTGTGTGGCCACTGAAGTCTCTACTTGGTGAGCTTAGTGGTCAGTTAACGATTAGAGATTTCCTTAATAGTCTAGAACCAGTAAGCCCCTGAGTCTGCTGAGATGCTCTTTGTGCCTACAGAGGCATGCTTTCAACTCTACCTTAGCCTTCCCTTCCTGCATGCGCAGAGCCTTAAGGTTAGCCAGAGGTGAGAGTGTAGGGCCTTCTCGGGTCAGTGTCATGCATGTGCAGAGCCCAAGGCAAGTACACAGCCTAAGCATGCGTATGCTGTTTTGGTTTCCCAGGTATCTGTTGGAGCTTTTCAAAGCCTCTGTAAACATCTCATTCTGCAGCTTTCCCTTTTAAACTTTTTGGTTAGCTTGAAAGTTTATCTGTTATCCACTGCCTTAAGCAGCCTTCAAATTAATCAATTTCCTCAAATGCTACCTGACATATACCCCTGGCGGGTGGTGGGGAGGTGGGTGGAACAGAGACTTTTCACACTGGAATATTCCTAGTTGATAACTTTTGAAAGAGTAATTGTTGTGAAACTCTTATTTTGTAACAGTTATTTTACCTCATTAACCAATTAAAAGTATATACTGCATTTGTAACAGTATCAAAGTGGTATTAGCACCAGATATATTCCCCAGGGGGAATGCACTGGAAAGATTAGAGATAGCTAGTTTACAGAGTTTTTAATTGATGACTGGAATAGAGCAGATAAGTAAACAGTTAAAATATAGAAAGGTCTGAGCATGAAGTAGTGGATTGAGGGGTGACTGGAAGAGACAATGTATTTGTAGAAATTGGTATAAATGGACAACAATGTAATCATTAAAACCTGATAAGCTAAAAAAAACCCAGCATTACCTTAATACAATACAGAAGAAGTTTCTATTTATAATTATGACTGGACTTAACTGTACTTCTAAATATGAAGAACATTTCTTTTAATCAGTTACTTATAATAACAACAGGAGAAACATTCATTACTGAGACCAAATGCCATTGAATAGAGATACTTTTCAATAGTTAGTAATTTAAAAATGTATTCTGATAGTGATATTTGCTGATTTTTTGGTTTCTACTTCAAAGTATAAATCTACCATTTAATTATGACATAGAATACAGATATGTTTGCAATCTCAAATGTTTTTAGTTTATAATATTATTTCTTTTTATATATATCTGCTTTTTAGTTGATTTTGAAGAAGGGAAAGAAAAGCTTCTATACATCTTCAACTAATAGAAGTCATACAAAAAAAAAAAAAACTTAAAATATTGGAACCAGTTGAGAAACCACAAGTATTCAAATACAGGAAATCATGATTTTATAACATTTGAATGTGATCTTCTCTTGGGAAACAAAGTTAACCAAACCCTATTTCTGTACAGGAAATATTCCAGCGTACAGTTGTAATACATTGTGGTGAAGGGGTACAGCTGCAGAGTTTTCACCTGTAATACCCCACTGGTATTGTGGCTTACTGCATTGCATCAAGACTGCCTTCCTGTCCGGAAAACCCTCTAAGTACAAACAAGACTCTAAGTCCAGATTTTATTTTCCCTTGGTATCAAAATATGGTAATTTAAGAGCCCTGAGAAATACTTTTTAGCCTTTAAAAGGAAATATGTAACATTCTTTTATTAGGATCTATGTTTGGGTTGGTTTTTCAAAAAACTTAACATATGACCCAGTTATCTTATCAATTTATCAAGCTACCAAGTTTCAAGCAAATGCAGGTGTGTAATATGACATCTTTCAAGATAATATTTTTCCTTGAAGAGAAATAACAAAAATATATTAAGAATTTCTGAGTCAAAACTAACTTAAAGCAGGGGGAACTTTACTATTTTATGGTTTCTTTTAATAAGAATACAAGTCCTAAACTCAGTACTGTGTTCTAGTCTCATCTCTAACTGTTCAGGTATTTTACTCATTTGCATGAAATGATGAAATGTACATGGTATACTGTAAGGAACACTAACTGAGAAGCAGGGAAAGTTTACTTCTTGTCTAAATTTAATTGCTAACTGGTTTTGTCACCTTGAGTTGAAGTCACGTAACCAACCTGGGCCTCAATTTTCTAATCGCTAAAAAATTCGGATGATGGGATAAGATTATTCTAGCTCTCCCAACTCTACAGCAATATATAAGATATAAAATAATATATACAAATACAGTAATAAATATAGAAATATAGAAATATAAGTGTATAAATATATGGTTTGCTTCTTAAGGTTTATATTTTAGGAAGAGAGTTCGTATTTTAAAGTGCACACTGTGTGGCAAAATTTACATGATTTTATTTTAATCCCAGTGGTAATTCTGTAAGTTAGTTAAGGGTATATCCATTTTACAGATGAGGACAAGAAAGCTCCAAAGGGTTACACAACTTGCCAAGGATCTCAGTGATAATAAATTATCAAGCCTGGACTGTTGGATTCTAGAACCCAGGGAGCTTATTCAGTTCATTATACTGACTCCCATCTTTTAGTTACCTGATTGTGCAGGATTTCAAAACTATGCAACCTGACAAATAAGCAATGCTCATAAACCAATAATTTGCTATATGATTGTTCTTAAAACTAAAAAAGTTAAAAATACAATAATCATCGATAACCACTCTTAACAACCTTTTACAATAAGAAAGAGAACTAGAGTACAGACAGTATAACCCTTACTAATTGGGAAGAAGTTAATAGGGATTACAGAATAACTTTTAAAAATCTGAAAATATTTTAGAACAAAAAGCAAGCTTAGTGTATTTTATAAAGGATTGTCATAAATGTTTAAACTAGAACAGGGGTCAACAAACTTTTTCTGGGAAAACCTTTTTCTGTGTATATATACACCTCAAGTGTTTGATATCTGTACATATGTATATACACACACACATACACATACAAATAATGTGCTCTCTGCTTCAACTACATGACTTTGTCTATTGTAGCATGTAGTTAATAACTGAAAGAGTATATGTCTGTGTTCTAGAAATTTTATTTACAAGGACAAATGGTGGGCTGTATCTGGCCTTCAGGACATGTAGTTTGCTGATCCCTCGATTAGATGAATAGTGTTGTCCTTGCAGAGGTCTTTAGAGTATGTCTGTTGCGAAATAATTCTCCATGAGTCTATCATATTTCCACACATCGTAGAGGTAAAGGCATTGTCTTTGTTCCAGACTATCTTTTCAAGGATATATGTATAGCACACAGCTATGGAAGACAGAGATAATGTCTCCCTACAAAGAAAAGGGCAGGCATGCTTACTGACCATTATAAAAGATCCAGGCTCCCCAAATTCTGGGTTCCTCTCCTGTAATGTAACTTACTGTGTATGCAAGTATCACCTGGCTCTTTTCATGTTGCCCTAAAGAAATTGAGCCTTGAAAACCAGCACATATGCACTGTGTTGTAGGTAATAAGCTGTCGTTCATCTCTGATCCAGCACTTCTGTGTTTTCTATCAGTATCCATGGAAGTGTGGCAGACTAAGCTGTTAGACTGCAAATGAGGTTAAAACTCAGACCCTTCACAGTTTTTGACAATATTTACATTTATTTAATATATATTTTATATGTATCATATATATCACACACATACATAAATGTATGTATAAGAATGAGATTAATTAGCTTCTCAATTATACTTAATTTATTCACTGGTATTGTTTCTATGATAAAGGCAAGCTAATAAGCAGGCAAGAGTGACTCATGATTTTGACTCTGATGGAGGTATGATGAGAAGAATTATTTGCAGGCACATAACAGGAAGGAAAAAGAAAAAATCATAAAAAATTAAAGATATTAAGCCTGCCTAATCAGCTCCCGATTAAGGGGCAGACTGTACTGTGTAGTTTTCTTTCTCCCTCTCTCCTCTTCTCTCCTCTCCTCTCCTCTCCTCCTCTTCTCTCCTCTCCTCTCCTCCCCTCCCCTCCCCTCCTCTCCTTTCCCATCCCTTCCTCTCCTTTCCCTTCCCTTCCTCTCCGCTCCGCTCCTCTCCTCTCCTTTCCTTTCCGTCTTTCTTTCTTTCTTTCTTTCTCCTTCCTTCCTTTTTAAAAATTATTTATGAGACAGAGAGCAAGTGAGAGCAAGCACGTATGCGAGTGGGGGAAGAAGCAGAGGGAGAGGGACAAGCAGATTCTGTGCTGAGCACAGAGCCCCCATGCAGGGCTCAATCTTGTGACCCTGAGATCATGACCTAGGCCGAAATCAAGAGTCAGATGCTTAACCAACTGAGCCACCCAGGCGCCCCTGTGTAGTTTTCAAAATAGTAACCTTAGTTCACCTCTGATATTCTGAGTAAGTGTCCTAGGAGAATAAATCTCAGTGTGTTAAAATGACATTGTATGCAAATTCCATTAACATTCCTAAGGAATTATGCCCCAATTCTGGTCCCTCCCTATCTTCCCAGACCACCTGCTACTTTTATACTACATATGCCTTTAGCTGCCACCAATTTGTCTCCATCAATGCTTTTTGAAATCTCATCCATCTTTCAAAACTATTCTCATCTCCTCCCAAGAAAACAACAAAACAAAACACCGTTCTCTAATCATCCAAATTAGAAGTGATTTCTCTTCTGAACTTCCAAAACGTACATAGCTTAAAGTCTTCTTATGGCCCTCAGTAATACTATTTTGTGTTGTGGTTATCTAGGCGTATTTGTGTACATGGAACTCCAGCTTGGATACCATTGTAACTTCCTGCCTCTCCTCAATGGAACTCTGTGCAGAATAAGCACATAATCCTAGCTGCTACTCTCTTTGTTCAAAACTTTTACCAAAAATATTGCAAGGGTCTCCTTGTCTTCAGCCTGCTCATTCAGTAGCCTTCACAGATCTACCAAACAGATCATGACAATAGCATGTAAAGCCCAGACTACAATGAATATGCAGGCAGGGCCTTACTTTGGCAATTACTTTGAGGAGACCGTCTCGATGCATTAAGCTAATCTTACTCTATTTTATCTTAGCCTTTCGCTCAGTCGCAGTCAATACCCACCTAGTACTATGACAGGTACTGGAAGTCAAAGATAAATATCATACAAACTCTGCCCTTAAGAAGCCCAAAGTAAAGGAAGGAATCAGTAATATACGTAGGCCCGGGGTAATATGGATGTTCTAAAGAGGGGCAACATTCCCAGCCTGCATGGAGACAAAAAATATCAGGGAAGGCTTCCTCGAAGAAGGATCAAGAAATGAACATATAGGGCTCCTGGGTGGCTCAGTCGTTAAGCATCTGCCTTCGGCTCAGGTCATGATCCCAGGATCCTGGGATCGAGTCCCACATCGGGCTCCCTGCTCGGCAAGAAGCCTACTTCTCCTTCTCCCATTCCCCCTGCTTGTGTTCCTGCTCTTGCTATCTCTCTCTCTGTCAAATAAATAAATAAAATCTTGAAAAAAAAAAAAAAAGAAATGAACATATAAAAACAAATCCATACATGTACAAGATTTGTTTTATCTTTTCAAGATTCAACTTAAGACATTCCCTACCTGGAAATATTACATTATAAATGAATACAAAATTCATACCATTAAATTA
Organism: Mirounga angustirostris; assembly: GCF_029215605.1. Lineage (NCBI taxonomy): Eukaryota > Metazoa > Chordata > Mammalia > Carnivora > Phocidae > Mirounga > Mirounga angustirostris. The sequence goes on from NW_026991712.1 coordinate 36,875,618, forward strand.
AATGTGAAGTGTTGTATTTCAGATATACATAAATCCAGCTGATAAGAAGTGACAATGTAATTGGCACAAACCACTGGGGAGAATCTATTTTAAAAAATGGATAAAATGTATTTGAATATAAACTTGAAAATCAGGAAGCATTAATTTTTGTGTTATTAGATATGTAAATAAATTTTGTTCACAGCACATAAAACTACTTGGAATTTGAAAATACATGTTCAACTCTGATAAAGCAAACTTGAGTAGACTGTATAGATTTCTAAGACAATCATGTTCTCAAACGACCACCTCAACACTATAGCCCCAAAGTGGAATGCAAAAGAAAAGGAGTCAGGCATATCTATGATATATAGACCCTTACAAGAAAACATGAATGCCTTTGACACTGATTACGATTCTTTTCCTATTATCTGTCATGTCAAATTTGCCTGAAATAATGACTTACAGTAGTTTAGTCCAATCGCTCTTAACCTTACACTTCTCTGATTACCATTAAGAACAGCCACAGGGTGTTAGAAAATATGTGTATTTACATACCAACCAAACATATCAGACCACAGCTCTGTTCACTTGGTTTGTTTTCAGGTTTCAGGTGGCTAAGGGAACAAAGAAGGCTCTCATAGATACCCATAATTTTCTAAGTCTTGTGAAATCATCTCTTAGAAAATCTACAGAGAGGCAGATTTCCTAGGCTAGAATGACTGGCTCTTTCTTCATAAATTTGCAGATAGAATTTCTGGCTGTACTGACCACCATTATTTGGTGGTGACCTATGTCCTGTTAAGCGAATCATCATGTAGAAAGAATGTAATGTGGAAAAGATGAGTTTTGGGAATGCTTTTTAAGACAATTTAGTTAAATTCATAACACATCATAGACTAGAATAAAAGCCACAGACACCTAATTTGCTGTTTAGGGGTACATCACAGGCTTCGTGTGGCAAATTTTTCTATAAGATTCACGGAAAGAAAAACACATAACATAGAAAACTAATAAATACTACGGACAGGGGTTTAAAAAAAAAAAAAAGACCCAACAAATAGTTGTGCCCGTAGGTCAATTTTTATATTTACAGAGAATGATCATCACCTTCGTGGGTGTTCCCCATTATGATCTTCTTCCTCTGACCCTGTGGCCCAAGGGAAAAAAAGTATTCTTGGAACATGTCACTCTTAAAAAAGTAAAAAAAAAACAAACAAACCCACAAAGAACAAATTCTTTTATATTCCCTAATAAAAGCAGCTCTTAAAATTTTAGTAAACAATTAAAATAGATGGTATTAATTTTATAGTTTTCCATCAAAAAAAAAAAAGAGGATGGCTTATTTTTAGGGTTAAAAGGTATAAACATTTTTGCCATATCTTCCATGATTATACAATATTTAAAGGCTTTTTCATTTATAGTTTTTTAAAAAATATTTTATTTGTTTATCTGACAGAGAGAGACACTGCGAGAGAGGGAACACAAGCAGGGGAGTAGGAGAGGGAGAAGCAGGCTCCCCGTGAAGCAGGACCCTGGGATCATGACCCGAGCTGAAGGCAGATGCTTAATGACTGAGCCACCCAGGCGCCCCCTCATTTGTAATTCTTGATATGCAAAAGCTGACAATTTCAAAAGGCATCAGGATGATTTTGCCCATGACTGAAAAATATAGGATTATAGATTCTCTAAAAGGTACAACCTGGCACAAGCCTGAGGAACTGAGAGTTGGTCTGAGTTTCCTTGAATATAATGAACTATGATTTTTTCCCAAGTATATATCCTCAACCCTAGGACTTTATTATATCTCAACTGAATATTATAGCTTAATAGTTTCATCTAAGTATTTAAAAAAATTCCTTTGGCTAAAAGCCAAATTCAAAGCCTTTTTTTTTGTTTTTTTGGTACAAAAACATATCTATTTCTAACTTCTGGCCTGCTTCTCCCTTTGGACCTCATCCCTGACAGACATCTGTATTTTGTAACTTTTCCTACATTCTGGCTCTGAAGATACTCTGAGTTTTGGCCCAATAATCCTTTCCTGTTTGAATTCATCAGTGTGAGAATCGCAGGATTGCAAAGGACTTTGGGAGGTCATATAGACATCAACTTGCTGCTCTGGACACTAACCCCAAACCGTGAAGACAAATGATGTTTAAAGACATGTAGAAAAGATTTCAAGATTTCTCTCATCAACACTGGAGTGCTTAACATGCCTCACTATTAGAAATGCTTTACGATACAGTTTTCATTTTATAAAAATGTTATTTGGCAGACATCATAGCTTTCCATAAGATGAACTACCATACAGCTTATATGTTTAATCCATTAAAGGGATATTTAAGACTGAGAGAAATTAGTTGCTGGGCTCCAGTGGTACAGAACTGGGCAACAGGAAGTACTTAGCTTACACGACAGTACCATCATTTTACTGATAGGAATACAAATGCTGTAGACATTGCCATTCTCATTAAGTTTGGTCTTTAGCTTTAATCTATTTTATCTACCTCTACATATAAATGAGAATTACTATTTTCTAGGTTAATTTTTAATAAAAACAACAACTAGCATAACTGGGTTCCCTTACTAGCTATATGACCTTGAGTAAATTCTACTTGTAGTTTCTTTACCTATGAAACTCTCATGACAATACGGAAGACCTAAGATTTTGGGAAGAGCAAATGAAAGAATGTAGGTAAACTGCCCAGCAAAATTTCTGGCACGCAGAAATTGTCCAATAAATGCACGCTGCCTCTTCCCTCTTAGTGAAGAATGAATCAGTGAATTTAATTTCTGTGGGCTGGAGAAACTATGCTGACAAACTATGGAACAATCAATGTGTAAAAGGTTGACAGAGGACTTGATAATGATGGATCAGACTGATACCGTCTGATCAATTTTAACATCACCAGAAGTGAAATAAGCAGACACATGTGCCTCTGGCTTGTGATGCAATGGAGGGAATATTGTGTCCCCTGGCCGGTATTCTTTAAAATAAAAACAAAAAACAGGGCCGCCTGGGTGGCTCAGTCGTTAAGCGTCTGCCTTCGGCTCAGGTCATGATCCCAGGGTCTGGGGATCGAGCCCCGCATCGGGCTCTCTGCTCCGCAGGAAGCCTGCTTCTCCCTCTCCCACTCCCACTCCCCTTGCTTGTGTTCCCTCTCTTGCTGTGTCTCTCTCTGTCAAATAAATAAATAAAATCTTTAAAAAAAAAAAAAAACAACATACAACTGAAATATAATTAAGCCACCATAACAACTACTAGCTTACAGAAAATACACAGAAAACAAAATTTAAACAGTATTATAAAGATAAATTGTGAGTCAAAATCCAAAATTTAGAAAATCCTTTTTTTTTTTTTTAAAGATTTTATTTATTTGACAGAGAGAGAGAGCCAGAGAGCACAAGCAGAGGGAATGGCAGAGGAGAGGGAGAAGCAGGCTCTGCACTGAGCAGGGAGCCTGATGTGGGGCTTGATCCCAGGACCCTGTGATCATGACCTGAGCTGAAGGCAGATGCTTAACCATCTGAGCCACCCAGGTGCCCCTAGAAAATTCTATAGGTCAAATGATCCAGGGTTTTCAACAAATAAATGACATAGGGGAGAAAAAAATTAGAGAGGGAACTGATATATATGTAAAAACTATATTGATCAAACAATGTGTGGACCTCAATGGGATCTTGATTCAAACAAACCAACTCTAAAAAATATTTTTGAGATAAGAGAGGAGAACTAAATATAGACAATTATATGATAAGAAGGAATTATTGTTAATTTTGTTGGCTATGATAAAGATATTTAAGTTATATTTAAATATATTTACCTGTTAGCAATGCTTACTGAAGTCTTTATGGGTGAATGATATGACAACTGGGACTTTAAGAAAAATATTCCAGAAAAACAATATCAGCATCAACAAGAAATGCTGAGGGGAACAGACGTAACATGGACAAAAGGATACTGACAATTACTAAAGATGTGTGAAAGACATGTAGAGTTTATTAAAGTATTCTCTCCATTTTGTATATTTGAAATACAGAAACTTTGAATTTTTTTCAAAGGGAATAATCAGGGTTTTTTTTCCCAACTAAAATTTATCGAATGATAGATTTCTTTTTCAGGAATAATATAATAAGCATACCAATTAAGAATTTTAGAAAATTGTCTGAAGCTTCTTTCAAAATCAATTTAGGAATCATGTTAGAAGATGGAGCTCATATAGCAGAAATAACTGATAAAGCCATACTAATATTTTAGAAAAGGTCGTATTTGTCTTAAATCAAAAGAAAAAAAGGAAGAAGGGGAAAAAAAGTGCCTTCATGGGAGAAAATACTTGCAAATCATATATCCAGTAAGGGGTTAAAATCTAAAATATATAAAGAACTCATATAAGCTCACTAACAAAAAAACCAAATAATCCAATTAAAAAATGGGCAGAAGCCTGAATAGACATTTTTCCAAAGAAGACATACAGATGGGGAACAGGCAGATGGAAAGATACTTGACATCAGTCATCACCAGGGAAATGAAACCAAAACCACAGTGAGATATCACCTCATATCTGTTAGAATGGCTATTATCCAAAACACAAGAAATTACAAGTGTTGTTGAGGATGTGGAAGAAAGGAAACCCTCATGTACTGTTGGTGGGAATATAAATAGGTACAGCCTCTATGGAAAATAGTATGGAGGTTCCTCAAAAAATTAAAAATATAATTACCATATGATCTAGTAATTCCACTACTTGGTATATTATCTGAAGAAAAAGAAAACACTAACTCGAAAAGATATATGCACCCTATGTTCACTGCCCCATTATTTACAGTGGCCAAGATATGGAAACAACCTAAGTGTCCATAGATGGATGAACAAAGAAAATGTGGTATATATACACGATGGAAAAATATTCGGCCATCAAAGAGAATGAAATCTTGTCATTTGTGACAACATGGACATACTCTGAGGGCATTATGCTAAGTGAAATGAGTCAGAGAAAGACAAATGCCATATGATTTCACTTATATGTAGAGTCTAAAAACAAACAAGCAAACCATAAAACCGAGTTCACAGAATGGACTGGTGGTTGTCAGAGGCAAGCGTGGGGGTGGGCAAAATGGGCAAAAGGGTTAAAAGATACAAATTTCCAGTTATACAATAAGTATGTCATGGGGATGAAATGCGCAGCATGGTGACTAGAGTTAATACTGTGTGGCATATTTGAAAGTCGCTAAGAGAGTAGATCTTAGAAGTTTTCATCACATACACCAAATTTTTTTGAACTATGTACGGTGACAGACATTAACTAGATTTATGCTGATCATTTAGCAATATATACAACTATCAAATCATGTTATATGCCTGAAACTAATATAATGTTATGTGTTAATCATACCTCAATACAAAAAGTGCCATCAATGGCACTATCAAATGATACATTTTAATATACTCACAATACATATTTGAATAATTGCTTGATAGACTGAGGTTCTTTCCCTACCACCAGATGATAGCACTGGCATTAGTGATTTAGTCATTTTATTGGTCTATGTTGACTATATCAATATTATATATTTAGGAAGGTCTATTTTATAGTCATAATAAAATAACTACTAACGAGTTTCAACACTATATATAAATTTTAAGAGATCAAAGTATTGCTTGGGAACAAACGAAGGGTTGTGTATCTAGACGGAGCCTAATCTACAACAGGAGAAGCTGTGGGAAAGTTGATTTTTGAAGACCATTTTTAAATTCTGAATATACTAAACACACTACAACAATTACTAAGAGTACCTTACATCAAGTTTAGATCTGAATTTTCTTAATGTGCTTAATAGTTTTAAAAAAAGATTAAAAAAATCACTAACTTGAGTGCTCATCTTTTAAGATAAACTTTTAATGAAATAGGAAGCAAGTTTGAAAACTTGCTATTTTACACAGATATACTGTGACTCAGCTAAAGAGAAAAAGCTACTAGTCAATGTTTGGAACTGATTTCTCTTCACAGAAGAAAAAAAAGAGGTCATGATAAAGGGTGAAAATATGGGTAAGATTAACGGAATTATTGTCTATTTTCAAAGAATGGTTCAAAGTTGACTTATGTAGCAAATATTTTCCTAAGGCTAAATATTTTTCAATCAACAAATATAAAACTGAATGCACTCTATGTACATGGCAAGATCACTGCAGTAAAATGAAGTTTGAGAGTGTGTTAAGGAAGTTGGTTGTGGTGAAAATGAGTCCTTTGAGAATCCTGGTTCAGTTTAAATACGGCAACACTCACAAAAGCAAAGAACCACATCAGTCATCTCTCTTCACTGAAAATGCCCTTTGATGAGTATTATTTCCTTGAGATAATTCAAAGAGGCTGTCTCCTGTACTACAGGTAAGCAAACCATTCCAGTCCAACAGACAAGAGAACTGTTAACAAGAAAACACACTTACCAAAATTCCTTCTAATAAGTAACCGAAAACCAACATACTATTTAGCTGCTTTTGGCAGCATTCTGAGATCTCCACTCAGTGATTCACCACTATGTGGCTGATAGAGCAGTGAAAAAATGGTTGCCATCTGCAGTTACTTATTTACGTAAGTCTAGGCTTTCAAAACGTTGTGACACTGAGGCAGTGAAACTGTCTGACACATGCTCTGGCTTAGGTCAACTTCATCAAATGCAAGAGGATCTCTCCCATTAATGAAAAGTGTAGAAAATGACATAGAACACTCTTTTATAAGAGTAAAGTTAATAAAAATGCATTATAGAGTAGAATATAGAATCTGAATGGAAAATAAGGTGTTTTCAAAGAGTCTGTGTTTGGAGGAAGCTGCTGCTTTGGACCATCCCACAGACAGGCAATATTTAAGAAACACTGATTATATGTGAAACTGTGTTTCACGAAGGACATCTTCAAGAGGACCCCCTGAAGTACCTCCAAATCAATATGACATCGATTTTTCCCACCAATCTACAGTATCTCCATCCCTGTAGTTAAGAATGTAGATTCTAGAATCAAAAGCCTGAGAAAGGATCCTCCCTTTGCTATTCAGCAGTGGTATGCCCTTGGGAAAGTTTTTAATCTCTTTGGGCCTTAGTTTCCTCATCTGTAAAATGGGAATGGTAATAGTTCTTATAGCATTGTGAGGATTAAGTGAGATTATGATATAATGCTTTTAGCACTATGGATTGCACTAAATAGGAATATAATAAATGAGGGGGGGAAGAAAAGTAAAAAAATTACCTCTTCCCATCCTGAAACTGTAGGGTCTTTTTCCAATTTCGCTTTTTTGTTCTAGGCATGCTACTGCTTATCAAAGTTTGTTGGCTAGTATACAACAGCATATGGATGATACAGACCAAAACTTAGGCCTTGTCATTTGTTATATCATGACGTTTTAATTTTTATTTATTTATTTATTAAGATTTTATTTATTTATTTGACAGAGAGAGACACAGTGAGAGAGGGAACACAGCAGGGGGAGTGGGAGAGGGAGAAGCAGACTCCCCGCTGAGCAGGGAGCCCAAAGCGGGGCTTGATCCCAGGACCCTGGGGTAATGACTTGAGCCGAAGGCAGACGCTTAACCGACTGAGCCACCCAGGCGACCCTCTCATGACATTTTTAAAGAACCAACATCTTATCTCTAGTATCTTCTATCTCTAAAGAATGAATCTTATCACTCAACTCTCTAATTAGAAGACCTCCTACCAATAACTTCCTCCATAGAATCAAGCATAAACTAAATTAATAACTTTTTTTCTCATTTCTAGCTTCTCTCTATCCTTCAATTCCTTCCCCGTGAATACCGAGCAGCTACTATGTTCCAGTCTCTAGGAAACTGGGAAACACTGATGAATGAGGAACAGGGCCCTGTTCTCATGGAGCTTATGGTGTCGTCCGAGTGTCAAACAGTTAAACCCAACATGACCCAAGCACAGAACCCAAGAAGGAGATGGGATATTGTAGGGAAATGGCTCTGCCATGGTGCCTTGGTGACTAAATTAGCTTCTATGTCAACAGTGACCTCAAGTTGTCAAATTCACAGCTTTCTTTTTTTCCAGTCCACGATGTACTCTGTTAGTAGTCATGATACTGCTGAATCCCCCACGCTTCTTAAACTTTTCACTATGCCTGGATTTGCTGACACTGTTGTCTCCTAGGCCTTTCTCTCTGACCACTTCTTTGTTGATTGCTGTATGAGTTTCCTGAAGCTTCCATACCAAATTACCACAAACCTGCTGGTTTAAAACAAAAGAAATTTGGGGCATCAGTTGGTTAAGTGACTGACTCTTGAGTTCAGCTCAGGTCATGGTCTTGGGGTTGTGAGATCGTGCCCCACATCGGTCTCTGCACTCAGCTGGGAGTCTGCTTCTCTCCCTCTGCCTCTCCCTCTGCCTTTCCCCCTGCTCGTGCACTCTCTCTAAAACAAAAATAAATAAATCTTTATACAACAACAACAACAACAAAAACCCCCAGGAATTTATTCTCTTACAGTTGTAGAGGCCAGAAGTCCAAACTCAAGGTGTCAGCAGGGCCATGGTCCACTGAAGACTCTAGGGAAGAATTCTTCATTGCCTTTTCCCAGTTTCTGGTGGCTCCTGGCAATCCCTGGTATTCCTTGGCATGTGGCTGTATCACCTCAACCTCTGCCTCTGTCTTCACATGGCCTTTCCCCCTGTATTTGTCTCTGTCCAAATTCCCCTCTACTTATAAGGATACCAATCATTGGCTTATGGCCCACTCTAATCTAGTATGACTTCACTGTAACTTAATTACAGTTGCAAAAACCTTATTTCCAAATAAAGTCACATTCTGAGGTTCTGGGTAGAAATGAATTTTGGGGGGGGGGAACACTATTCAAGCCACCACAATTCTTAACCTACTATTTATTTACTGGACACAGTGAGATTTCTCATGGTTCTATTTTCAGTGCTCTTATCTTTAAGCTCTTCACCCAGAGTCTCTCTGTGTGACTTTTTCCTATTTCACTTTCATGGCTTCAATTTTTACTTCTATGGAGATGATTTGCTAAACCATTTCTTTTTTTTTTTTTTTTTAAAGATTTTATTTATTTATTTGAGAGAGAGAATGAGAGAGAGCATGAGAGGTAAGAGGGTCAGAGGGAGAAGCAGACTCCCCGCCGAGCAGGGAGCCCGATGCGGGACTCGATCCCGGGACTCCAGGATCACGACCTGAGCCGAAGGCAGTCGCTTTACCGACTGAGCCACCCAGGCGCCCTTGCTAAACCATTTCTTAAATAACCTGACACTTTCCTGAATTGGCTTCCTACATTCCCAAACTTGTGGTAGGCATTTCATCATAATTAGTCCTCTAACATCGTACATTGTAAGTATTCAACGCAGAGCTTAGTATCTCTTCTACAACCCTAGACTACCCCATTTCTTCTCTGGCATTTCCAGTCCCCATTAATAGTATTCCATCTATCCAGTCACTCAGGCTAGAGTCATTTAATTTTCCCCTCCTACTGTTGTCTGCATCAGGACATCGAAATCTATTTATTCTACCTCCAGATGTCTCTCTCTTACATGCATTTCCTCCTTCCCATTCCAACTGTCATTCTCATTATTGCTGTGTGATTGTGCTCTGAATAGGCCTCCAGGCAGCCCAACCTCTAGTCTCTAATTCATCTTTCCCGCTGTAATCAGCCATGGTTGTTACTCAGCTCGATACCCTTAATGGCCACTCTCACAGAATAAAGTATTTAATGTCTCAGAATGTCACTGAAAACCCTCCACTATCTGGCTTTCAGCCTACTTTTCAAACTCATCAACTACTATGTTAACTTCTTTCTCTGCACTTTCATTAAAACTTACTGCACAATGCTGGGTGATAGTTGCTGATGTATTTGTTTCATTAAGCTTGGACTGTAAGCTCTTTGAAAGAATGCTTAAAAGAACACCTTGTAAATATTATTAATCATCATCATCACCTTTGGTCCAAGTTTGTAGGACAGAACAGAGGCTAAATAAAGCAGATGAGGATTCACGAAGTGCTAACATTCAAATGTCCTTAACTGATGAATGGTAAGTAAGATGTGGTTTAACCATACAATGGAATATTATTTGACAACAAAAAGGAATGAAATACTGATCTATGATACAACATGGGTGAACTGCAAAAACATCATGCTAAATAACAGAAGCCAGTCACAAAAGACCACAAATTATATGATTCCATTCATACAAAATGTCCAGAATAGATAAATATGTAGACACAGAAAGTAAATTAGTGGTTGTTTAGGGCTGGGGGTTAGGGAGACTGGAGTGTAATGGCTATAGGGCACTAGGTTTCTTTTTGAGATGATGAAAATGCTTTGAAACTGATTGTGGTGATGATTGAACAAGTCTGTGAAGAGATTAAGAACCAGTGCATGATACCGTTCACATGGGTGAAGTGTATGGTATGTGAATTGTATCTCAGTAAAGCTCCTAAGAAAAGTGCCAGCAGCATAAGAGAACCAAGATTCTTAATTTTGATGTACTATTTAAAGACGTTGCTACAAAACATATAAGGTTCTCAAGTTTAATTTCTTTTTTCCTAACTAGGAGCTGAGTAAAAAAATGGAAGGCATGCATGGTTGAAAATGTATGACAAAAATGAATTTTCAGGCCAATGCCTTTATGAAAAGGATGGGTAAAGGGATAGAGAATTTATAGTTTGTAATAAAAATTCAGTTTTTCTCCAACATTCAAAATCTAGGGCAGAACAAGAGGCAAATTGGCACCTGGAGATGGTAAGCTCTTAGAGGAAAGCAATAATTGCTAACATTTATAAAGCACTATGTGGAATAAACTATTGTAAGTGCTTTTTACGTCTAGTGACATTTATTTTTCCTAGCAACTCAAAGAGGTATGGACTATTATCATGCCTAATTTATATATAAGGAAGCTGATGCACAGAAAAGTTATGTATCTTGCCCAAGGTACTTGGCTCTGGACCCAGCTACTTCAGTTCCAGAATCTTTGTTCTTAACAAATGGGCTATATTGCCTCTCTGTACTTTTTTCCTTCTGTATATTTCATTTCTCCTCAACAATGTAGCTTTTAAGAAATAATTTATACTTTATGAATAATGGGTTTAATGTGACTTTCACAGGGCAAAAATACTTCTATTGGGGGAGGATAATTCATAAAAAGATGATAACAGACCATCCATTCATATTTACTATCCTTTCTTCTTTTTTTTAGATGAAACATTTTTCATACTGAGCAGTAAACATGTTTCATGCTGAGCAGTAAACATCAAACACATTGATTGCTAGGCATAGTTCTTTGTTGCCAGAAGGAAATGCTTCCCCGACTTTTTAATGCAACAGTATTTAATAGGAAAAGAGAAACAAATAAAATTTCTATCACCAAATAAAGTGACAGGACAAAAATGACTTCACTATTCTTCCAGTTTGCAAATGTTTTCCATTTATTTTAAAAGCATGTCTTATTGACAGATTCCTTCCCTATCTCTTGTTTTTGAAGGGCTAGGAATGCTAGCATTTCAAACGATCTACCTACTCTATCTGTCTATCTATCTATCTATCTATCATCTATCTATCATCTACCTATGTATCTATCTAAAATCTCATTCACTTTTTCAGTTTTCTCTACAAATTCTGCTTCAGCAGACAGCTCACTAGTGAACTAGAAAGCGAGTTCTCCACTGCCTCACAGACGGAACACTGACTCCCCAGCAGGCCAGAAGTGGGAGTGGGCCCCAGGGCTGGCCAGCACAGCAGGGGGGACCCCTGGGAGTCACAGCGGGTGGTGCCAGCAGGACTGCTTGTCGTGCCTCACTAGCTCTCCTTCCCTTCTTCCTCGGCAAATGAGTCCCCAATTCCCCTTACACTCGGCGTGGCCAGGTGACCCAGTTGGGGACTCTGGGATGCTGGCAGCACAGTGTGCAGAGTGTGGGTTCCAAAAAATATCCTTAAAGGGAGGAAGCACGCTCTGTTTTGTTCCCTTTGTCTTCTCGTGGCTGGAATGGGGACAAGCTGCTTAGAGCTTACACAGCCATGTTGGACCATGAAGGAAAAGCAAGGGCCTGGGGACAGAAAAGCAGCAGAAGGCAGGAAGATGCCTGGACCCTCAGGACTTGTAGAGATACCGACAGTCCCAGCCTGCCTACCTGCAGACGGTTCTCACGTGTGACAGGAAAAGAAACATCGGTTTTGCTTAAGTTGCTGTCGGTTGGCATTTTCTGTCTCGCATATCTGAACCTAACCCTAACTGACACAGATCTCAGTAGCTCTGACAGTGTTTTTCCTCTGTTGCTGGGATTCCTCCTCAAGGATTCATAAAGACTTTATAGGAATCTATAATCTAAAGTATCTTGAAATTGCATGTTAAATCTATGTTGCATGTTCATTCACACACTTTTCAGGGAGAAGCAGCCCATGGCAACTCATTTAATTTTTTAGATTCTCAGATTTCTTGCCTGTAATAAGGGGAGAACATTCACCTCTGCAGAGCTGATTTCACTATTTCTGAATAGTGCCTTCAGCACAGTGAATAGTGCCCAGCACGACACACTCTTTTCTAAAAATTTTGTAAACAGTCTCATCACACTGCCTATTGATCTTAAATCTAGCAGTCATCTAGGACTTCTCTTACTCCCTGTCATTAAACTACCCTATCAGTTGCCCAGAACATAGAGTCTTTCTCTACAGCGTCTCCTCCATTCACTTCTTTTTCCTCACACCCCTGCCCTCTGATCCCGCTCCAGCTTATAGCCTCTGTTGTCTCCTTCCTGAGACCCCCAGCAGGTCTTCTCACGTTTGGGCTCTTCTTTCTACATTCTACTCTTTACGAGATTTCTAAATCAATTTACCTAAAGGCCTGGACTGCCAAGGGTTCTCCAATGCCTACTGAATCAAAATCAACTCCATCTAAAAGGAGTCAAGGTACACAACACAGAAGAAAAAAATTCATACAAACCTAGCTTTGAGTCCTGGTTTTAGCTCCTTACTTGCTTTGTGCTCTTGGGGAAATTATATGACTTCTCAGAACCGGAGTTATCTTAGCTCTAAAGTACAGACAACCGTACCTACCATGCAGCATCATAGTGCAGATCACTGGGACACGACATATAAAAGGACAAGTTCGGTGCCTGGTACATACTAGGCTCACAGTAAATGTGTTGCCTTCCTCTTTCCCTCCATGGAAAGGACATGGACCAAAAAACGCATGTCTGCCGCTTACCACCCTTCCACAAATCCCTCATTTGTATAACCTATGCTAGTCAAACCAGATTATTTGCCACCTCCCAGATATAAGTCATGTCTTCTCTTATTCAATTCTGCAATTGTGCCCAGACTGATTTTTTCTTCATATCCCCTTTCCCTTCATCTAATGTTGAGACCCTCCTCAGCCTTCAGGGAGTCCTTCAATTGCCATCTCCTCTATGAAGTCTTTTCCCGATGTTTCCAGGCTGATGTAAGCTCTCCTTGTTTAAAAAGGCACGTTTTCTGTGTTTCTTCTGTGGCACTTCACAGTTCTACCTTGCCTCATTTCACATACTTACTACCTTTCCTAAAAGACTAGCGATGCCTTGAGAGCAGAACTAGAACCCCGTCGTCCTTTGCACCTCTCATGGCCCTAACCTAGGTCCTTTTACCTGTATTTCCTGTGTTAACATCAAAATTTTCAAGCAGAGCTCTTTTCAATATATCCCTAGATCCCTTTTTCCTACTTTTACAACACCACAAAGACAGAATGATTAAAAGTGTACTCAGGGAATACTCTATTTTAGTTTCCTCCCTTCTTGTCCAAAAAAGGAGGCAATGCTTCTGGATGCGGAACACTTAGTAGTCGATCCAGCCCTGTGACCCATCATTCAGAACCATTTATTACTGTGTCCACTGGGTACACAGGACTTTTGCTTTTCCCTTATTTCCTAAGACTCTGGCTCTGCCTCTTACTTCTCTAAAGCCCCCAAGACTTTTTTTTTTTTTCTTTCTGCATTTCAACAACAATGAATCTCATATCTGGGCTTTGACCACCCCTCCTAAAGATGATGGATAGGAGCAAAGCCTTCTGGGACACATTAGTACAGCTGCCAGTGGGCAGGAGGTGCTTATAAAATAAAAAGGCTCGGGATTCTGGGAACATATTTGCAGTTATAAGTGAACCGCCCAACACAGCTGAAAAGAAACACCCAAGAACACTTCCTTTTATTCTTTTTAAGCTGTGCGTGGAAGAGGCACATCATATTAGACTGCAAGTAACTCTCAGAAGGATTTTTTTTATGTCGTGTCACCAGGTGCTAATATCATAACCTTCGCCCATCAGGTACATGTGCTTTAGAATTACAGGAAGCTTGTAAAGTCAAGTTTAAAGCAGCAAAAGTCTGGTTTTTAATTTATTGGATAATACTGAGTATCACTGCCTGACTTGAAACATTTTCTCCATGTAATTATGAAAAACAATAACCCACCGAACTATAAGGTTTAGTGAAGCTTTAGTTCCACTTGTGGGTATGTATGTCAGGTAAAACAGTATCAGAAAACTAAACACGATTAAATCACCACTAAGCTACAGGCATGAAGCATCACATTGTAAACTCGATTTCAAAATAGAAAATGGTTTTATATGTGAAGCTCTCACACATCATTAGACCTGGGATTGTACAGAATGGGCGAAGCTGCAAATGTGCTACATAGTCATTGCCTTAAAAAGGAAGGACTGACCAAGAAAGGTATGGATTTTAAGCGTTTGGGGGACAAGAAAATATTTCCTATGTGTCAGTTAAGATATAAGAGCTTGCTGAATCAATATTTTGGGAGGATGCTAGGAGAGAACAATGAGAAGATTTAAGGAGTGATATGAGGCTTTTCTCCAGATGCAGACAGCCTTTGATGTAGAAAGAGAAAACAGTTCTGTCAGATATCTGCAAAGAGAAAAGCTGGAAAAACCAGAGCAAAAAGGAGTCAAGTTCTTTTAGTGAGGCGGACTTTCTAGAGACCCTCTGCCCGCAGTGATGCTTCTCTAACACCACAGACCATATATAAAAGGTTTCCCTCTTGGAAGAGCAGAATATGCTGTGCAGACCCTCAGACTCAGTCAGACCAGAAAGCAGCAGCTGACAGTGTGAGGCCAGTACTGGGCATGAGTTGGGCCAAACCAGCCAGAGTGCAAAACGAGAACAGTAAGAGAGATCCGACACAGAATGGATGGATCCCTTTTGGGGGGTATCTGCCGAGCTCACAATGACCCCTACTTCACAGCCATGTTGGTGAATGTGACTCCACCCCATGGCCACAGTTGAACGACCCAAGAGCACCTGACACCCCTCTAGGTGGATGAGGAATGTGGAACTGGACCGGAGGTTGGACTTGTAAATGTGACTCTGGGAGTTGGGCTCTGGAAATTGTGGGGAGACTACCAGCTGGCCTGAGAAGCAGGAGGAAAGCTCGTTTGTTGAAAAGGAAGAATGAAGCAAACATAGGGAAAGAAGCAGAGAAAAGTGATAGTGTGTAAATACTCCTCTGGGTTCCTATCTTCCATTCCTGGCCTCGTTTTTGAGGCCCAGCGGCCCTTGGCTTCTAGGACTCCCCACTGTGGCTTGATACTAGATCCCCCCATTTTTCTTTAAGTCAGCTTCAGTGGGGTTTCCACTACCTGCAGCCTGGAGGACTGTAGCTGACAGGCTACCTCGGAGGGGCTGACCGTGTAGCTTTGGGACAGCAACCAGTCTGTCAGTGAAAGCATGCTCTTAATCACAGGCACAACCCGCATTCCTAACAACTGTTAGGACACCAACAGGCTATAAATACAAAAAAAAGTCTTTCTCAGAAAACAGGGCTTTCTTGGTCTAACACAGTTGGGTCCAGGTTCTTTGATCAATGGAGTCGACGATGACAATGGTAACGCTGATACTCACAGCAGCTACCATTTACTGTGTGTTGTAATGATAATTTACTAAGCCCCAAACTATGTAAGACTGGATGCTTTATATACATCCTATCTACTTCTCACAACTCTTCACGGTGGTAGTGAGAGTAGAATTTTGTTTGGAAATGTTTGTGACACAATGCACAACAGAGACGTCATCTGGGAAAGACCAGCATACTGGGCAGGCAGGTGCTACAAGAGGGTACTCGGCATGATGGATTCACCATGATTCAAGATCTGGCCATTGGTCTTGCAGCCTCAGAAAATTTCCATGGTGTCCTAGCACTTAGGAATGCTGAGTCATGCAACAGAGTTCACTAGAGATATATAAACCAGATGCCAAGTTATTAATTTACCATGAGATGTATAACTGCCAAGCAGCCTGGATACTGATGCTGGCCTGAGCAATGTATGATACTCGCTCTGTAGACAGATTGCTTGGGGAGCCAAAGTTTTAGGAGGTTGTTTGGGTGGTTAGATGACTTGAATGTTAGACACAGGGATCTGACAGCTGCTATATTCGTCTCCATGAAGGGGATTTAGCTACCAGGTGAACCAGACACTTGGGCACCATTTCTTTGGATGCTGCCAGGAGAGCTTCTGCCAACAAATGCTTCCGTGACCTTCCTAGGCTTCTAGAGCTGAACAGTTTTCCTTCTGAAGGAAACATTCTTTCTTTAGATATCTTAATATCCAATCCATCTTGTGCGTCTAGGAGTCCCTTTATTTAAGGTTATTTTGCGTATTTGGGGTCAGATTCATGATTTCATGCTTTAATAGTCTGAAGTAAAAGGATAATTTTATTTTCCTTCTTTCCACATTTCTCAAAAGAGTAGCTCACTATCACGCGAATGTATCATCCACGGTATTATTATCCCGACGTTTTACAAAGAGGGTAAAAAACATAGGTTTTGGAGTCAGGAAGACCTGGGATAAAATTCTGGCTCTCCCATTTTTAAGTTTCATAAATCAAGACAAGTTAATTTCTCCTAGCCTCAGTTTCCTCACTTATAAAGTGGGGATAATGCGCACCTCACAGAATAAAATGAGATTTACTGAGGTTTTTATGCAAAGCATCTAGCACAGTTCTGGGTGTAAAACACTAAGATGATCATAACACATTGAATAATCCAGATCTCAACCATTTAGATTCTCCTTGGTTTCCAAGTATGTAATTTTTTCTTCATTATTCTTCCAATGTGGTTTCCATTTGATTTTTATAATCATATTAGTGTTACTTTAAAAACTAATTTCCCTGACTTTTGAACTGAATAAACAAAAACGAACCCTACATGAGTGCACTGATTTCTTTGGCTTACTGTTCTCCTTCTCCACCAGAAATAAACAAATGACACAGCTTGCTTTTGTCTTTTTCCTTCCTGTTATCCTTGTGAAGATACCGTTTATGGACTCTAGTCATGTTTTTTTCATATAAGAAGTCTGCACCAAATTCTCAAGCTGGAAAATGCCTTTTTAACTGAGAAAGTGCTATGAAATCATACAGCTTTTGTCTCAAATAAATTTTGTTCCCGATTAATTCGGTTTACTTTTCAGATGTCAGAATTCCCCAAATTACATGATACTTCCCGTATAAATGTGTGGGTCTATCTTTATATTTAGCTATTCTATCTTATGAGTTTGCATATGCAATTATGCCCTCTTTTTTCAAGTACATTATAAACCTTGTAAGAGTAGGGACAGATCAATCTCTTTATATCCTCATTGTCTATACATTGTAGTATCCTACACTAGATTGAGAAGATATCAAATAATTCTTTGTTGGGGAGAAATGCTATGAAGTGGAAATAAAAATGACAGAGATGTTTATCTCATTTTGTTAATTATATTCACATTTTCTGAAGGTGTAGATCTGAATCTAAGTATCTATTTAATTCTTTTCGTGTAAACTTTTTGTGAACCTGTGTCAATTTTTCCTCAAATTACTTAAACATTTTCTTTCCTTCTCCTTTGACTTTTTTTTTTTTTAAAGATTTTATTTATTTATTTGACAGAGAGAGAGAGAAGAGTAAGAGCACAAGTAGGCAAAGCAGCAAGCAGAGAGAGAGGGAGAAGCAGGCTCCCCACTGAGCAGGGAACCCAATGTGGGACTCGATCCCAGGACCCTGGGATCATGACCTAAGCCGAAGGTAGATGCTTAACCGACTGAGTCACCCAGGTGCCCCCCATCCTTCTCTTCCAACTTTAACACCAGGAATTTCATGTACACCCTAGATGTTTCTTACATTAGAGGAATTCCTGACTTTAGCTTTTAGATCTTTTCCTTTAATCCACATTGTATGTTAGCAACGCCAAACTTATCTTCCAATTCACTCCTTTAACTTTGCTTCCCCTGTTTAAATTGCTTCAGTGATTCCACCCCCTTAGTGTTTGTCTTGAATTGTAATGCTCAAGCTTTATTTATACTCTTAAGATCCTTGAGGAAAGATGATATTTAGTTTGGCCTATCTCACATACCAAATGAAGATATCTAAAAATTTAGTGCAACACATAAATGAAAATAAATATGAAACAAGAATAATGCAGTATTGCGAGAATAAAAACAAGTACTATGACAGATCTGTGTGAGAATTAAAATATCCATTATCAATTTTACTCCAAAAGTGGATTAAAATTTTACAATCTGGGTACATGTGTATTTCCAAAATTGAATCCTGAGTAGGCAGTGTATACAACAAGATGAGGAAAGGAAAACTTAGAATGTGCCAGACACAGTGCCAGAAATTCTGACATTTAAGCTCATTAAAATGATACAATATTCCTTCTAGGTTGACGGCATTATTCTACCCTACAAGTTGTAATCTTATTGATACCTAAGTATACTGCTAATACTTAAAATTTAACCTGATAAAATTATAAACTGACCATAAAATAAGCTCCTTTTGCTTTCTGTGAACATTAATTTCAGGGTCTTTATGCAGAACCTATGGTTTGATTTAATATTATAAACATGTTTTCCATATTTTTCATTACACTTGCAAAATAAATTCCATAAAGTCATATGGGGAGCCTATTTATAAATGCCATTATCAATCATTGAAAGATATATAAACAGACAAATGTGAGGGTTCTGTATAAGTGAACTCTATAAGGTCAGTTTTTTATGAACTAAACGATCCTCAAGGAAAAAGTCAACCAAACTTGATTCTGTTTTTAGGACTAAAACCAAAGAGATTAAGTTATCTTTGTATTTAAGAACTAGCCTCTGTCTAGGGGGCAGTGGGCTTGGCAGTATATTCAATGATCTCACCAAAAGCCTATGTAATGTAATGACATTAGACTGTGTGTTTATGGTAGATAATACCAGTGAAGCATAACACGATGCATCTTGACATAATTCAGTTTGCAAAACCAAAACTCATTCAACAGCCCCACAAAATTATGACAAGCAATGTAATACTTCTGAATAATACAAAATAGAAACATGGATATTCATGCATTCATTCATCCATTTGATATACTTAGCATCTCTCCAGGGCAGTGGATACTAGAAGGGACAGGATGACAGATTTGATACAATCATTGCCTTTGGAAACCTACAATCTAGGAGACAAGATATGAACACATAATTAAAATGTGAGGAATAAGGTAAGAAATAGCATAAAAGTGCTGCTATGGAGTGTCACAGGACTACAGAGGAAGGGGGTAATTTGTGTGGAGATGGCATCTAGGGAAGGCTTCATGGTGTTGAGGGCATAAGGGCTGTTTGGAAGTGTGGGAAGGATTTCAGCATAGAAAGGGGAGATTCAAATGAAGAGGGAGTGGAATGGAAGTGGGCTGTCACTGGCAGCTTTGGTAAATGCTGGACAGGTCGGTTTGACTAGAGGGTAGATCATGTGTAATGGAGTGAAAGGTAAAGCTGGGTGGGGGTGGAGAGGTTATGCAGGGCCCTCAAGGTCAGTCTGCGAGGGTGACAGGATCACTGAAAGCTTTTCTCAAGGAATTGATACAGTCCACCTGTTCCTTGAAGAACTTAGTAGGATAGCTTGAAGGAAGAGAGACCAAAGGCTGGAATTCTCTTCAGAAGGTTCTTTCAGTGGTCCAGACATTTGCTTGTGAAGGAGTGGAGGGAAAGAAATGAACATTTATTGAAAGCTCACTATGTGTAAGGCATTTATTTGTTTTAGCTATAATATTTCACTCAATTCTTGTAACATCTCTGAAAGGTAAATAACATTAACTCCAGCGTTCAGTTGAGGAGCTGAATCCCCAGAAGCAAGTCCAAGGTCTGGCACTGCAAGTGCTCAAGGAAAAAGCTGTCATATCGAATCAAAGCTGTGATTCATGCAACATATTTTCTGTTCTCAACAGAAGCTCCAAGGAAACAAAATAGTTTGTACAGTTCTAAGATTGCAACCCAGAGAGTTATTCCTACCAATGAGGCTCACCCCAACCCTTGGGTCAAATTCTGCTCCTCGTCAGGGGAACATAAGGATCAGACTGGGAGCTCAGCTGCACGGCAACCTTCTGCCAGTCCCACTTTATTCTTCCATGCCAGTCGTTGATTCTGGGTGTTCTTACTGCTGCGATCAAGCTCTCCCTTTCAACTCACAGGAGGTCAAGCCTCTCTTGCTTCTTAGACCAGCATCCCTGTCTTTGAACTGTGCCCACAACTCAGTTCCTATCTCTCCAATAAGATGTGAAACCTCTCTGATACCAGCACTTTGCCTGTTGCCCCCTGCCATGCTTCCTTCATGCAGTGCTGTGCTTATGTGACAAATCCACCGTCTAGACCCTGGGACCGTCCCAGCTCTCCTGGACTACTCCAGCTGGTCTGTAGAATCACCAGCCCCCACTCTCTCTGGTCTAGCTTATGCTTCTATTTGATGAAAAGACTTTTGACAATTGTCACCAGGGTAGTAATTGGTAATACTCATACTTAAATATTACATAGCACACGCTGTGTGCCAGGCATTGTTCAATGTGTCTTTCAAACATTTCTTCCTATAATCATCACATTATTAATAGCCTCCTTATTGATGAAAAAAAAAAGCAAAACAAAAGACGCGAGGCTGAGAGATTAAGTTACTTGTCTAAGGTAACATCAAGCATTCTGGCTAGAGTTTATCCTCTTAACCAGAAGGCTGTTCTTCCTTACCCAATGTCCGTGAGAAGATAAAGAACACGTTACCAGCGAATGTACTATCTCAAATGCCTCATTTAATACAACTGGCATAATACTACCACTAAGGGTTATAAGACTTACGTTAGTTAACACTGAGTTATAAATATGGACCCAACAAGCAGTTACAAAGAAGCCCTTACATGATGCTGAAACTTTGACATAGGAGTATTTTCATTTTGACTGAACATACTAAAGATGTTCTGCATTTGGGCAAGTCTAATAAGGCAGTAGTATTCAAAGATATTGCTATTTTACTTAGCCAAAATAATCCAAGAATGCTGGTAGAGAAGGTAATCCTGAATATGATATTAATAGGAGGGGAAACAAATTTAAGGATTTAAAGAATCAAAGCAGAGTTGGTAAGAGAGTAGATTTTAAAAATTCTCATCACAAGAAAAAAAATCAAATTAAAGACTGCTGACATCTTGGCAAATCAGATAGTTCTGCACACTCAGCTTTACTTGACAAAACGATGACACATTTTATTGTTATCAATTCAGAAGGTGAACATCTGACTAAATATATTATAATAAAATATTAAAACAAGAATTAAATAAGAATATAATATGTCAATGTTAATATGCTAATATGTTAATACGAATTTTGGACTCAAATTGGATTTGGCACAGAGTCTGCTTAAGACTCTCTCTCCCTCTGCCCCTCTCCTCCATGCTCTCTCTCTCTCTCTCAAATAAATAAGTCTCAAAAAAAAAAAAAAAGTACAGAGCACTCATTAAAAAAATTGGGGAGGGCATCTGGGTGGCTTGATTGGTTAAGCATCCGACTCTTGATTTTGGCTCAGGTCATGATCTCAGGGTTGTGAGATTGAGCCCCATGTTGGGCTCCCCACTGGGGATGGAGCCTGCTTAAGATTCTCTCTCCCCCCTCCCGACCTTCCCCTTCTAAAAAACAAAAAAAAAGAAAAAGAAAAAATTGGTGAATATCTCTGTGTACCAAGTGCTAGATAAAAGTGATCAAGAAATACAAGGAGCTTCTTTTCTTTTCTTTTTAGATTTATTTATTTTAGAGAGAAAGAGAGCGTGCGTGCACATGAGTGGGGGGAGTGGCAGAGGGAGAGTGCAAGAGAGAATCCAAGCAGACTCCCTGCTGAGCACAGAGCTCAATGCAGGGTTCGATTTCAGGACCCTGAGATCATGACCTGAGCCAAAAGCAAGAGTTGGATGCTTAATCGACTGAGCCACTCAGACACCCCCAAGGAGCTTATTTTCTAATGGTAGAGAGAGAAAGACCATGAGCAAGTAAATAAATAAATGCATACTATAATTCTAAATAGTAATAAGAGCTGTGACAAAAGTAAAACAAGGTAATGTAATTTAGAATAAAGAAGTGGTAGTGAACCAGCCATGACAGGACATTTGAGCTGGTACCTGAATGACAAAGTTGGGGAAGAGAGCAAGAGAAATGACTGTCAAGTGGGATACTCAACCAGTATGGTTGGAGCATAGTAAGGAATGGGGAGACTGGCATGAGACCAAGTCAGCGAGGTGGGCAGGGCACACATCATAGGTCCTTATAGGCCACAGCAAGATGGTTGAATTTTGTTCTAAGAAGTAGAGGAAGGCACCATCAGGTTCTAAGTTAGAGGAGTGATGTGACCTGATCTACATTTTTAAAAGATCACTTTAGCTGCTATTTGGAAAATGCATTACAGGGAGTCAAGAATAGAATCATTGAGACCAAGTAGGAAGCTACTGCAGCAGGGAACAGGAAGGGGGCAGCCTGGACTCAAGTTGTACCAGTAAAAAGAGGGAATAGGGACATATTTTGGGGGCAGAACTGACAGGACTTGTTGATGCAGTAGATGTGGGGAGTCGGGGAAAGAGAGCAACCTCATTGTTCTGAGTTTGTGTGATCTAGTGATATGTGGAAAACAAAGTTTTGGAGAAATCAGATCTGTAGAATATTGATAAGTGGAAAGAGAATGTAGTGATAGTCTTAGTGACATTTACGTTAAACTTCGGGAAATGACAAGCAACAAACTTTCACAAAGTCATATGGAATATGACCATGGGTTAGACAGTTTTCCTATCAGCCACCGCAAGCCCGAGACCATTCTCAGCTCTGGAAATGAAGACGAAAACTGAGCCATCCATTCTGGCCTATGTGAACATATTTTATTTCATAAAGCAGTTCTAGAAATGCTGAAGAGTGTGAGCACATGGTAAGTATTTGAAAAATGTGTGGTGAACTGAATGACAGCTGTCCCATTACACTCAGAGAACATGTAACATAACCTCCTATAAAAGGGCTAAGAGTAGAATTGAGAACTCTCAAAATTGCCATGAATTGTGAATCTGAATTACATTATTCCCTATTTTAAAATTTCTATTTTGTGGGTGTGTATACATATGTATGTATATGTATTTGTGTGTATTTCTCTCTGATACTATTGATGGGAAAAATAGGTATGCTCTAATCTTTTTTTGATTATTATTTTTAAAGAATTTATTTATTTATCTGTCAGAGACAGAGAGGGAACACAAGCAAGGGGAGCGGCACGTAGATGCTGAGGAAGAAGCAGGCCCCTCGTTGAGCAAGGAGCCCAATGTGGGACTCGATCCCAGGACCCTGGGATCATGACCTGAGCCGAAGGCAGATGCTTAACTAACTGAGCCACCGAGGCATCCCTCTAATCTTTTTTCCTAGTATCTAATCAGCACTTTTCCACAATGCTTTTATTTAAAATGAATAGTCATTACCTACCTGTAGCATATCCCCAAGGTCTGCTGTGCTAATATCTGGATCCTCTGTGGTGTTGAAGGGCACAGGAGTTATCCGTACAAGGGTGAGCACTCTAGGTTCTGGATATCTCCATAACATCATCCCTGAGCTATCTTCAGTTTCATTGTAAAACAAGACTTCATAGACACCAGGCATTTTCAAGGGTTCTGTTAAAGGAAAAAATAATTAATTGCATGCTTTTGAAAGGAAACATGTTGATTTATTACAGAAAGAGAACATTATGAGGATAAAAGATAAGAATGTAAAGAAGCTGGCTGGCCATTTTTAATTGGTTTGAGACAGGAACAAATTAAGAATTTTCCCTTAAGACAGACTGAAAGGTAATGTACTATTTTTTTTATTATGTTATGTTAATCACCATACATTACATCATTAGTTTTTGATGTAGTGTTCCATGATTCATTGTTTGCATATAACACCCAGTGCTCCATGCAGAACGTGCCCTCTTTAATACCCATTAGCAGGCTAACCTATCCCCCCACCGTCCTCCCCTCTAGAACCCTCAGTTTGTTTGTAATGTACTATTTTTGTACTGCAGGTATTAACGTACTTTTCAAGTGATCTTAATGTGCTATTTAGTGAACGTGCAGTTAAAACTCTCTCACATACTGAAGCTGTTGCTACTTACCAGCATCTCGTACATACTGGAATAGGCCTGTCCGTAGGTCATCTGAACTTTGTTCACTTTTAAACATCTGGTTCTTCTCTATAGGAGACGGCATTTGGGACACTGCTTCGGGAACTTGCGCTTCAAAATTTCCCTCCTCCTTAAGGTATCCACTGAGTAATTCATGTAGAAGAACTAAACAGTTCAAATGTTCTTGACCCCAGAAAACCTTTAACAATCATACGAAAAATTTTAGTGGCTTTTAAATACAAACATTTCATGAGGATAATTAGGCACAATCATACTTGAATTAATGCAAGACCATAATTACGTTCAATTTAATTATTGACAATAACTTAACTATAGTTTCTAAGTAATTGACCTATGGGATGAAATTCTATTACTTGAATAAATATATAAAAACAAGAAAATCAATTACATCATATATTGTGTTAATAACAATCAATTTTCAATGCTGAATTACCAATGAAATTATGTTAGTGCAAGGTAATGTTTATGAGTTAACTTAGCTAAGTGAGAAAACAATGCCTATTACAGTTTGAGAGAAGGCAATGAAGATCTTCTAGGCCAGAACGTTTTTAAAAGAATAATAATAACCTTGTGGAATAGCTTCCTACATTTTGTCATGAGATTAAACAAACACCTCTCAATTATAAGGTTCCTTTCTTTGCACTTTTACTCTTCAGAGAAAAAGAGAGGGAAGATGCTCAATGAACTTGAACTCAGAAGGCTCCCAACTTCTGTGTTTACCTAGAATGTGCCAACATACAGTATTCCACAGCCCCTGAGAAGCAACCATAGAGGAGATACAGTAGAGTTTCAGAACAAAGGCCTTGGTGTTTTCTGTAATAAAGAGGATCAAATTCTCTTTTCTCTGCATGTGAAGAGTACTAGTCCATAACAGAAGTATGACCCGTGGGTAATAATGATTAATGTCAGAGGACTCAAAATGCAAATAATGTTACATTTGTTTGTATATACTGGATAAAGGCAATGCAACCATTATTTCTAAGAGAACCAGATAAACACAGAAAAGAGAAAAAATATAAAGACGCAGAAAAAAATAACCCTATACCAGTGGGTAAATTTTAAACCTAAGTTTGGGTCCTGCTCTCTGGAATTAAGGCAGTAGAAATAAAGGTAAGAGATGTGATACTAAGTCTACTGTGTTCTCATCAATCTTATTTTTATTGGATCCTGAAAAACAGAGAGAGGTGAAAAGTCAAGCTGGGGAGTTGAACGCTGTGCTCTGGGCTTTAAATTGTCAAGAGACAGTGACTTTATCATGTAGAGATAATATACTATGTTTTTGTCTTATTGTTGATTTTAATGAGGAGTTACTTTGCTGTCTTGGGAAAATGGTAATACAGTTAATACTGTTGATAAAACAACATGAAATCACATGCTTATTGTTAAATACATGAAGATTTCCTATAGTCTCCAAAGCAATACAAAGCAGTAAGTTATTAGAATCCTTCCACATCTTCCCGTCAGTAAAAAAACTGGTGAAAAAGTCAAGGCAACACAACTTTTAGATGAAAACAAGAAATTCATATATAATACGCCTCCATTATTAACAAATTAGTCATTTCCATTTTCTGTAATTGTGAATTTCTCAAGATTTTTGGATTTATGTCAAACTTGGGGGACATCAAATCATATCAAGAATACATTCACATCTATCCAAATAGAAAGTTACCAAGAAATAAGTTGAATATCCTCACACAGTCCATACCTGGCTATAAATCAAATGCATAAAAGGCTGCAATTGATTATATATCAAGTGTTAATCATCAAATGTTATAATATCTAAAGAACCTGCCATTGGCAAATGGTTATTATATACTGCTGATGGCACAGTGCTTGAGACAACTTGACTACTTTGTAGAAAAGTCTATAATTAGAAAAATGTTTAATGACCCAGCAAGCAATTCTACTCCTAGTCATATCCAAGAGAAATGAAAACATATGTCCACACAAGAGCTTGTACACAAATGTTCCTAGCAGCATCATTCATAATACCCAAAGGTGGAAAGAATCCAAAAGTCCATCAACTGATAAATACATAAATGTGGTATGGCCATACAATGGAATATTATTTGGCCCATAAAAAGGAACAAACTAGGGGCGCCTGGGTGACTCAGTTGGTTAAGCGTCTGCCTTCAGCTCAGTCATGATCCCGGGGTCCTGGGATTGAGCCTCGCATCAGGATCCTTGCTCAGCAGGGAACATGCTTCCCCCTCTGCATGCAGCTCCCCCTGCTTGTACTCTCTCTCTCTCTGTGTCAAATAAATAAATGAGATCTTTAAAAAAAAAAAAAAAAAAAGGAACAAAGTATTGGCACCTGCTACAAATGGATGAACCTTGAAAACACTATGCTAAGTGAAAGAAGCCAGTCACAAAAGACCAGATTATATGATTCCATTTACATGAAATGTCTAGAACAGTCAAATATGTAGTCATAAAATGGATTAGTAGTTGCCTAGACCTAGGGAGAGGATTAGAGGGTAATGGGGAATGAATGCTAATGGATACAGGGTTTTGAGGGTGTGTGTGTGCGTGTGTGTGTGTAAATATTCTAAAATGGGTTATAGTGATGAGCACACAACTTCATGAATTACTAAAAAACCACTGAATCGTACACTTTATTTAGGTGAATTGTATGGTATGTGAATTCTATCTCAATAAAGCTGTTAAAAAAAGTTTAGTAAGAGATCAATCTGATAATACTCTTTCTCACCCTATCAAGATTTAGTCTAACAGTTCAAAAAATGAACAAAGGCTAGTTGAAAACTTATGGGAAAAATGTGGCCAATTCCCACAGACCTGTAGCAGACCTCCTCTTAAATCAATGGATATTTTTGGTATGGACTGTTCTGGGCCTGGATTGCCACTGTGTTTACACCACTTAGCTTCCAGATTGACAGTAGCACAGCATGGTCCTAACAGAATCCGATTTCTTTCTTTGAGACTTGTTTTAAGCAGAAAATCATTTATGCTGAGTAGAAATGATGACCCAAGAATTATGCCTGGAAAAAAAAAAAGAAGAGAGGTATATGTTATAATTATTCCTTGTCAAAAATGTATGTTTGAGCAAGAACTATCTGTATTTTTTAAAAAGCATTAATTCATCCTTTGTCAGAGTCTTCTTTTTCAGTTGGCTTCCTCCCACAGTTTTATGACACTTATATAGAATTCTAGTTATGAAGCAGGTATGCCTCATTCACATTCCTAACAAAGAAATATTTGCCAAAACATTATGACTTTTTCCATGTGTGAGCATTTTAAGTTTTATGAGTAGAGACATTTTCATTAAATTGTGCAAGTTTTTCAAACAACTACATTAAGAATAAGAACAGCTGCTTCATTTGTCTATTGTTAACATGATGGGAAAGGGCAATTTTCTGTGATTTCTTATAGTAACAGAGTATAGTATATTATTTTGCTAGA